>NC_044330.1:5149384-10149384 GCF_007399415.2 Gopherus evgoodei
AGCAGAAAACTGGAAAGAAACCAGACAAATAAAGGGTAGGGCAGAAGGGTGGGATCTTGAGCTAGGAAAACTACTAGGAAGAGCTGCAGCGATCGTATGGCTCTGCAACGGCAAGTGAGGAAAGTCTGTTCTTATTCTGAAAACTGCTCGCTCTTCAGAGGAGCATAAGACTGAGCAGGCGGTCTCAGATCAACAGTGCACGTATATTGCTAGCACATCTCTCACGGTGGCTGAGCCCAGATGCTCAAGTGGAAGGTGTGATGCTGTTTTTAAAACCTCATAATGCACCTCATTGTATAATATTAATGAGTCATTGTTACTGAAATATGCTCCGCTGTATCGAGTCCATGTACGTTCATTAATGTGCATTGAAGCTGCTCCGTTGCACGGCTACAGGTGTGCAGCATTCTGACCTGCAGCTGGTAGTGGGTTTATGCCTTGGAGTCTGAGCACCTGCCGTTTATGCCCTGCATCAATGTGAATTAGTTGGGGACTGGTTCTGCTTTGAGCAGAAGGTTGGACTAGATGACTCCTGAGCTCCCTTCCAACCCTGAGATTCTGTGAATGCAAACACTGTTCTCATCTTTGCGTCCAACTCTTCCCTGAATCTCACTAAGGTCATTGCCTCAGAAATATCCCCTGCCACGGTATGCTGGCTTAATTGCATATACTGTAAAAAAAATAAAAAGCTTCCTTCTATTCACACTAAACTAATGCTAAGAGTGCAGCATACTTGGGTGTTTATGTCCAACACACTTACAGAGACCTATAGCATTTCACCAGACTCCTGATCTGTGTGTCTGTGCCTTCATATGATCCTCATCACCATAACATCTGTTTTCCACTATAGTCCCAACTGTACTGCCTGGATTTGTGTGCAGAAGGATCTACATGTCACCCCCATGTGATCTATACCTACCCAGACAGGAGGAGGTGTCCGCCACATACACAGCACTGTGTTTCTGGACTTGTGTAGGACCCTCCATGGGGGGGAATCCACAGGTGGAGTGGGGACATGCTGGGAGTGGGAGGTGGGGGGAGAGGGGGAAGGGTGTGTTATATGGATAGAAAATGCCACAAGTAATGTGAGGGGAGGATCACACAGCTTGATAACTCCATAGTTTTTCAGAGGGGTTGTTGTGGTTGTTCTTATTAGGGCTGGTCAAAAAATTCCATCTTAATATTTTTTTGGGGTGAATCAGGTTTATTGACTGAACAAACTTTTGGTGAGAAGTGTCAGCTTTCCTTGCAAACTTTGGATTTTTTAGTCAAAAAACCAAATCCCCAAATGCTGAATTTTTTTAGCAGTTTTCTGCAGATTTTTTGTTTTGTTTTGTTTTTCATCAGTTTGAGGCTGAAATTTTTGGTTTTTCACTGCTGAAAACCCACCAACCAACCATTTTCAGGTGTTCATTTTTTCTGAACAGTCCAATTGTTCCCCTCATCCCAATTTTCTGACCAGCTCTAATTATAACCATTTTATGTCATTTGATTCGCGAATCGTATTTTTTCACCAGCTTACAGAATTCTTGGAAGAAGCATGTTTGTAGGGCTTGAAAGCATCTCTGCTTAACTTACCCCTAACCTATATATTGTGACACTTGCTAAATCAGCCACTCTTTCTCCTCAGCCCTTGCCACAGCTGGGATGCTAGAGACTGAAAACAAGTATGCCAGACACCCACAGCTCATCCTGCCTCTGACAATAAGCACCTCAAGAACCTCAGGTCAGGTACTCCCCACCCACCTGCTACCAGGAGTCTCCACTGGGGGTGGGGAACCTTTACAGGGAGGGAGCTGCAGAGTTCCCTTTGTCAGCTGCAACAAAAGCAGCCGACCAATCAGTGGAGGGGGAAAGCAAAAGTCATGAAAGTGAGAGGAAATGGAAAGGAGCGATCTGAGAGCTCAAGGTGACAAGCTCACCACCGGAAAACAATAAAAATAAATACACTCAGAAATAGTGTAACTGACATGCAAAGGAGATCAAAACAGGCTCTGAAAATATCTCGGCTCGGAGAAGGAGGAAGAGGGGTTGGGGGTGGCTAGGTGGACAGTTCTGTGCAGCTTTCGACTGTCTGACTCAGCGGGGCCTCACAATGAAGGAGGGGGATGGTGGGAACTCAAGGGGTTTGAATGCTTCTTCCAACTGTGCGAGTTCTCCCAGCTGCTTCGACCCATAGCCCTGGGCCAGAGATCTCTGGGGGAATGAGGTCTTTGCGGAGATAACCACAGGGCTTTGTACTCCCAGGAATAAGCAATCACCAGAGGATACAGTTAACCAAAGCTCTATGAATTTTCTAAGAGATTTGCATGAAGAGTTTGGAGGGTTGATCCCATTTGTCCAACCCCTTCTGATAATGTCGGAGAGAAGTGTCTGGCTCCTCTCACATTTACCCCAGCCTAAATTAGGAGTGACTCCAATTAAATCAAGAACGGCACTGGTGTGGATCTGGTGGAAGTGAGAGAAGAATCTGACCAGAGGACAATTTTCATTGTTAGAGGGGCCCATTGTTCATAATCTACCTCTCTGATCCAGGTATGCCCCCCCCCATTTGATGCTTGAGCACATGCTTAACTTTAAGCACATGGGTAGTGCATTTTGCAATGAGCATATCCCTATGGACCACACACTTTTAGAAACATTGGCCATCGCTTCCCTGTTCCCTGCGATGGCTACAGACCTGCCCTGTAGTGGGCAGCAGGGTGTGTGAGGATTATTAATGTCTATTATGTGCTGTGAAAATGTAACAAGTCGGGCTGGAGATATGCTAATGGGTTAATAATTACAGCATTTTAATTATATATTTGTATGACCCCAGCACCCGGACACCCTAGTCCGCCTTGTGCTGCTGGGGCTGCACAAACACAGAGGGAGGCCCAACCTCTGCCATCGGTGCCCAGGGTGATTTTTGAGTTAGAGTTCGGACTAAAACAGAAACTAGGTCCAACACTGGGGACGTCGGAGTCCCAACTTTGCGGCCGGCATTTCTTCCCGAAGTGAGCGGAACCAAAGCCGTGGGATGGATCCTAGCATCCGAACTTCCAGCCTTAACACCAAGTCTGCAGTCAAGGCCCCTACCTGTTCTTATTATTATTAGCCAAAATTTAGAAACTAAAGCCCTGATCCTGCAAAGACATAAGCATGGTGCTTAACTGCATCCCAATAATCCCACTGGATTCAAGGGGACTGCTCACATATATGAAGTTAAGCACGTGCTTAAATCTTTTCAGGATCAGGGCTGAAATTAGGCCACTAGGAACTAGATTCTCTGTTGGGCTGCTTCTTGTATGGTCATTGACACCGGTGCAAAGCAGGTGCAAAATCTACCACAAATCTGACTGGTGTAAATGAATACACAAGGTGTAAGGCAAGGGAGAATTTGGCTCCTACATTCATATTTAGGCAGCTAAATAAGTAGCCTGATTTTCAGAAATGCGGAGCACTTCTAAATTCCCATGGAAGTCAGTGAGATGCTCAGTCTCTCTGAAAATCTGGCCCCTATTACACAGGGAGCTCTTTTCATCAGGAGATCTCAAAGCTCTTTACAAGAGGAGGTCAATATCTTTATCCCCATTTTACAGATGGGGAAACTAAGGCACAGAATAATTAAGGGATTTTCCCAAGGTCACAGCCAGGACTAGATCCCCAGGTCTCCTGAGCACCAGTCCAGTGCTCTGTCCACTAGGATACACTGCCTCCCTTGCCAAAGGGAATTTGCCTGAGGACAGGATTTGTGTGTATGTTGGAAGAAGACAGACAACATCCCAGCCTTAGTTAAGTGGCTGTGCTGTGCTAGAAAGGAAATAATTACTATCCAGACATTCACGGGGGGAACCAGCTCCTAGACTGGCTGTTTGGAGTTTAAAGGGCAGCAGTGAGTTGCAGAATGAAGAGACAGACAGTGGGGAATGGAAGGCTTGTGGTATGTAAGGTCCCTAAGCAGTATTTGTGAGTGTGTTGGATTCCCAGAGTTGTGACCAAGATTATTTCACAATAATTGCATATAATATTTTTCTGCACGGGTGCTAAGTGCTTGCGTGGGAGATCGGGCAGAGAAATCAGCTGTGGCCTGAGCCTTCTGTGTTTGTCATTTTAACAAGGGAAGGCCCTCTTAGCCAATGGAGCTGATTTTAACCTGCAGCTATTGCTGCAGGCACAGTGACACAGGAATTACTACGATTTGGGGCCGGGGGGAAGGGTGCAGAAGATTTCAAAGGAAATCTGCAGGAAGTATTAGCTAATCCACTCCCCACAATGCTGGGGGTTGTTGCTAAAGTGAAACAGAAGGTTCAGGATCCTTATGGTTATTAATAAAGCGCAGCAAACTTGTCCCCTGGCTAATAGCTAGAGAATATCAGAAGTTTTTTAAGGGAAGAACATTGTGCACTGGCAAAGGTTATGGCCGGGATCAAATGAACATGCCGAGATAAACCCTGAGCTGGCAAAGGTTTGTCTGGGCTGCTCTGATGTCTGGGCTGCTGATCCATGCGTGTTGACATCCAGCAGCAGAGTCTGGAGTTTCAGTGATCACAAACACGTCTTTTTCACTTTGCAGTGCAGCTGTGAGGAGCTGGCGGATTTCAGATAGGAACACACCCCTGGGGAAAGCCAAAACTGCACACTAAAGCCAGGCTCTGACTCAGGTATGACCCCAAGCCCCCCTTCCATCCACACACAAACCAGTCTGTCTCAGGTCAGCAAACTCTCAGGACCCAGCCCTAGCACCCTGCTAGACGGGGAGATCAGAGACAGAGGACCACATGATTCAGGTCCACGGCTAGTCATGCTCCAGTGCGGATACAAGTCAAGCTGCAGACCTGAGTCAGAAAGTCTGCGTGGTGTGGCATGGACATGTTAGCACGGCTGGGAGACCCAGCAGTGTAGACACATACGAAGACCTGCTCCTAAGAGCAGAGAGAGGGCTCACCAAACTCTCTACCCCTACTTGTGCAGGAACCAAAGCTCGTACTGGTATGTTTCGAGATGGATGACTGAGGCCCTGCAGGCTCAGTTGCCAAGAATCCATGGGCACGGCATCTCTCTTTGGATTTGGCTGACAAGCCTCTCCGAATGCCTGCATTGGTGAAAGGGGCATTACAGAAGGCTTTGCCTCAGCAAGTCATCTACCCCAACCTTCTGCATTAACGTAACAGAGCACCTGTTCTCTGAGGAGCACCGAGATTTGCCAAATATTAATGAATTAAGTCTCCCAACTAGTGCCGTTATCCCTGTTTTACAGGTGGGGAAACCGAGGCACAGAGCCAGGACAGTGACTTACTTTAGGTCTCACAGACAGTCAGTAGCAGGGTTGGGAACAGAACGCAGACACCCCAATCTCTGGCTCTAATCCCTAAAACGCAACCTCCTCCTAGCAGCAGACCAGCCTGTTTTCTCAAGGCAAAGCCTGGGGGGCTGCCCTAGTTGCTTTGCAAAAGGCATTTTAATTTTCCTGACCTGCACCATCCCTGGGAAAGCTGATATCATTCTGTGCAAGGCAAGATGCAAATGAGATAGGCCCAGAGACTTTATGAAGAGCCTCTAGCCCCAGTGGCTATGGCTCAGCGCCACAAGGATGGCAAAGAATGTTGGCTTTTGGCCCAGGCAGCCAGTGTGTCATTAGCACTCAGTGGCAGAGCTCGGGTCAGACCAGAACTTATTTCTCATGAGCTACTGCACAGCTCTGTGCTGGGCTTCTGCTCCCACGAGCTGCCGTATTCTCACAGCCCACTGCTAGCACCTGGCTCTTGCATAGTCTCTGCCCGCTGCTAGTGCCCGGCTCCCACGAGTGTCTGTATTCTGTCTGACCTCTGCAAGGATTTAGCTCCCGGGAGTCCTTGCCCTCTGTGAGCTCTGTGCTCATGCTCCATTCCTGCAAGTGCCTGCTTCCTCCTGATGCCATGAGCCAGCCAGCAGCAGGTGCCCTCCGTCTTGGGGGATGCATTTGACTTTCATGTATTTATTCAAGATTTAGGAGTGTGAATTTCCTAGAAAGCCTGGTTTCACTGGAGGCTTCCTGCCTTGAGCAGGTGGCATGTGTGTGTGGTGCTGGAGGGGTCTGAATCATAAAACCCCATAACGACACAGGCCAGCGGCAGAAATGGCTGCTGCTCTCTGATTCATCACGTCTGATTCATCACGTCGATTCAGAACTTGGGGTGAGCCGGACTTATGTGGTATGAGATGAAAGCCTGAGAATGTACATCAGCTTCTCCTGCCACGTGGACCCGGGCCTAAAAATATTAACCAACTGCTGCTCCAGCCTTCACCCCTACTTGGGTGGATGGGGAGGTTAATCAGTCAAAAATTCCATTTAAGCAGCAATCCTCTGCTTGGAACTTTGGGTTTGTGTAAGCAAAAGGGTTGAAAGGCAGAGAGCTAATTTCCTAGCGAATGTTCTACTCTGGCAGTTATCAGTCACGGAGTTAGGCACCAGGCTTTCTCTATTGCCCCGTCAATATGCTGGCTGGAGTCAGATGACCTGATTTTACTCGGAACCTCGTTTGCCCTTTGCAGGAGAGGTGACGAATGTGTCCCCGCTTTGCAGTGAAAGGTAGCAGCATTACTCTGGGAAGGTTATGGTGAAGAATTGCCTGGTAAATATGGATGGAGGCCTTTCCTGAGAAGGAGATTAATATTATCCCCAGGTGCTAGCAAATTTTCAAGCTTTGCTGTGAAAATATTTGCTGCATTGCCTGTGCATTTTTATGCTTCTTTTAATCCTTGGCTTAAGCAAAATTTCTGTCTCCAACAAGTGGTGTTGATCTACACCGTGTGTCATAGGCGAGAAGGAGGAAACAGGTTTGTTTTCATCCACAACAGCATTTTAAACCGAGAAACTACAGCCGTAATGTTGATTCGTTAATAAATGAGCAATGGGCTGGATTTTGAGCTGTGCCCAACATAGCTTAGGAGCAGGGAGTCAAACTGACTGGCTACCACCTGCCAGCATTCTGGTCTGGTCCCTGCTGTAAATTAGAGCAGCCCCGGGGGAATTACACCTCTCTGTGCCTCAGTTTCCCCATATGTAAAATCGAGATGATGACACTTCCCTAACTCATGGGGTTGAAATGAGTCCTGCTCCCAGATAAATTCTTTGAATAATGCAAAACCTGGTTTACATTCTTTGGCGCATCTCTACTGCTTTACCAAAGTCTTGGTCAGTAGCCTGGTGGGACCATCCTCTCCAGCCCTCTCTGTTTTCACTGTCCCGGATGTGCTCAAAAGCCCCATGTCACAATGGCTCTATCTCCAGTTGAGGAGCGCTGACACTACATGTGTCTGGCTCTAGGAGAATGGATGTGAAGCAGGAAATCTATTATGCCTTTTGCTAGCTGCAGAGGGTAAAAATCATAAACAGTGATGCAGAAAAGGCAGAACCGTTCAACGGGTATATCTGCTGTATGTTTGGCACAAAGCAGGTTGACGTAGCCATCCGATATGATGACGTGGATGGAAGAGAAAAGTTTACCATCTGTAACAAAAGAGGCTGTGAGGCATCATCTGCTAAAATTAAACATTTTCAGATCATCATTCCTGGATAACTTATACCTAGGAGGCTTAAAGGAACCAGCTGAGGAGTCCTATGGACCAGAAAGGTTATTTGTATCAAATCTTGGAAAACTGAGAATTCCAAAGGATTGGACGACTGCCAAAGTAATTCCAGCATTTTGAAGGATGAAGGGGAAGAACCAGGGAATTATAGATCTGTTAGCATGGCACTGATCCTGGCAAAATAATAGAATGGCGGATTTGGGACTTTATCGATAAAAAATTAAGAGGCTAAAAATATAATTAAGTCCAGTCAACATGGTTTCAGGGAAGGTAGGTCTTGTCAAACAAACCTGTTGCCCTTTTTGAGAAGATGACAGGTCTGGTTGATAAAGGCAATGGTTTTGATATAGTGTACCAGGGTTTCTCAAAGGCATCTGATTTAGTAGTACATGATTTAGCAACTTGCATTATATGGAGTTAACAGAGGACGTATTAGATTGATTACTGGCTTACTGACAGATCCCAAAATATAGTGGTTCATGGGGAAAGATCAATGGGTGGGGCTGTTTCTAGTGGGGTTCCCCAGAGATGAGTCATTGGTCTAATGCTTTTGAATAATTTTTATCAAGAATCTGGAAAATGAACTAACATTTTTGCTGGCAATGTTTGCAGATCACACAAAGATTGGAAGAGTAATGAGAGGAGGACAAGTTATGGTTGAATCACCCAGTTAAATGGTCACAATCCAACAAAATGTCTTTTTAATACAGGCAAATGGAAGGTAATACACCTGGGAACCAGCAACACAGGTTGTACCTACAGGGTGGGAGCCTGTCTTGGAAAGCAGTGACTCAGAAAAGGACTTGGGATCATCCAATTATCTCTGCATGAATTACCATCGGCTGGGACTAACAGTGCTAATGTGATCCTTGGATGTATAACCAAGAGACTGTCAAGTAGCAACATGGTTTTGCCTCTGTTCACAGTGTTGGTAACACCGCTGTGGGAACACCGTATCCAGTTCTGCTGTCCACACTTCAGGAAGCGTGTAGAAATACTGGAGTGAGTTCAAAGGAGGGCCATAGAATTGATCCAGGGACTGTGAAGCAACCCTATGATTGAAGCTTAAGGAACTCGCTCTAGTCATCTGATTGAAGCGAAGGCTGAGAGGTGACTTGGTAGTTACTTACAGGTGGAAAAGAGCTGATAGTGAGGAACTTTTCAACCTCGCTGACAGAGGCATAAAGAGATCGAGTGGCTGGAAGGTGAAGTTGGACAAATTCAACCTTGAGATAAGATGCAGTTTCCTAGCTGTGAGGGTGGTTAAACCTGTGAGGGTGGGACAGCTTTGCTGGTGTGGTGATGGGCTTGGAGTCTTTATAACGAGATGAGATCTCTTTCTAAAAGAATTTCCCTCATCCAGCTTCTGGGAAAAATTCTGTGGGCCATTTGTACAAGGTTTGTGAATGGCGATGCTGCCCTGCTCCCCGTGTCTGCAAAGAGGCTTTGGGATGCCAGGGAGAGAGTTTGTACAGTGTAAGCGCTTGGGACTCACCCCTGCGGTGCCTCCTGCTGGTGTCCTGGGAATTAACTTTTTTTCCAGCCTTGGTGTGCCCTCTGCAGGCCAGTGTCCCACTGCCACTGGGCCCCCATGTCCCTCCCAGACCCCAGTGCCCCATTATCTGGGATGCTGCCCCCTGGCAGTACACACCTCAGTCTCGGGGTCTCCATCCTCAGAGAACTTTATGAACTGCAGGGCCCAATTCCAATGCCCGGCAGCGGGCTGGGGCTGGGGTTTCAGCAGCACTTTGGCAGCAGGGGGTCCACTCCGGGTCTTCCACAGCACCAAAGGACCCCCAGCTGCTGAAAAGCTGCTGAAGACGCAGAGCAGACCCGCCCCCCGCCAAAATGCCGCCAGAGACCCAGAGCAGGCACAGGGAGTTGGCAGGGGGCCTCTTAGATGCAGGGCCTGATTCCAGGAAATCAGCCTAAAGCCTGCCCTGCCTATCCCCACCTCACCTCAGTCTTTGGCTACTGCCCAGTCTCCATCTAGCCCCCGGGGCAGCCTGCAGTATCAGCCACTCATCACAGGCCAAAGGGTTTGGACCTGCTGCCTCTGCAACCCCACTACCTACTCGTCCCTCCACTAGGCCACAGCCTGGGGGTTTCCAGGCCGGAGCTCCCCAGCTCCCTGGGCCTTCCCCCAGCCCTGCTCCAGCTCGGGCCCCTTGCTACACTCCCCAGCAGCCAGATCCCTCCCTCTCAAGAGGCTCGAGAGAGCATGTGCTCCTAGCTCACTGCCCCCTTATAAGGGCCAGCTGAGGCCTGATTGGGGTGTGGCCACCCAGTCAGCATGGGAACTGCTTGCTCCCAGCCACAGCTCTCTCCTGGGCTGTTTTAAACCCTTTTAGGCTGGAGCCGGTGACCACCCCGCTACATAAGGAGGTCCCCGGTGGGCCAGCCTCTACTCCACCTTGGTCCCAAGGCCCACCGGGGATATCAGTTGGCGGCTCCTCCATGGGGCCTTGAGCACGGGCGTGTACTTGGCGCGGTTTACCCCGTCCCGGACACCTGCCCCTTCTGCGGCGTGAGGGAGACCCTGGCGCATGTTTACTTAGAGTGCGCCAGGTTGCAGCCCCTGCACCGGCTCCTCATTAACATCCTCTTACGTTTCTGGCTGCACTTTTCCCCTCACCTCCTTCTGTACGCACTCCCTATCCGTGGCCCCACGAAGTCCCGGGACCTCCTGGTCAACCTCCTCCTCGCCCTGGCAAAAAAGGCCATCCACGCGACCAGGGAGGGGAGGTTGGCCGATGGAGACTCCGGTGACTGTGGGGCTTGCTTCCGCTCCATGGTCCGATCACGCATCCGGGCGGAGTTCCTCTGGGCGGCGTCCACTGGCTCCCTTGCCGCCTTCGAGGAGCAGTGGGCGCTGTCCGGGGTTCTCTGCTCAGTGTCCCCGTCAGGTTCCCTCCTTCTGACCCTTTGACCTCACTCCTGTCCCTGTTCTTTTATTAGTTGTCCCCCGAACTAAGTGGGTTCTGTGGCCCTGTGGTTCCTCCCCTTAGGCTGGGAGAGGATCCTTTAGCAGTGGGCGGGCCCACCCACTTCCCAGACACCCAATGGATACATACAGGAGGTCAGGAATTGATCTTTGATTATTAGCAGGTAAATATGCCCACTGGCCTGTGATGGGATGTTAGATGAGGTGGGATCTGAGTTACTACAGAGAATTCTTTCCTGAGTGCTGGCTGGTGAGTCTTGCCCACATGCTCAGGGTTTAACCGATCGCCATATTTGGGGTTGGGAAGGAATTTTCCTCCATGGAAGATTGGCAGAGACCCTGGAGGTTTTTTGCCTTCCTCTGCATCATGGGGCACGGGTCACTTGCTGGAGGATACTCTGCACCTTGAGGTCTTTAAACCATGATTTGAAGACTTCAATAACTCAGACATAGGTCAGGGGTTTGTTACAGGAGTGGGTGGGTGAGATTCCGTGGCCTGCATTGTGCAGGAGGTCAGACTAGATGATCATAATGCTCCCTTCTGACCTTAAGTCTATGAGTCTATGATCATAGTGGTCCCTTCTGGCCTTAGAGTCTGTAAATCTCTGAACCCATGAGGGCCCCTGGGCAGGGAGGGAAGGGATGATGGAACAGCATGATGTCTGCCTCTCAGTTCTCTTCCAGCACCAGAAAGGACTTACATGCGGGAAAGAGGGGACTGGGAGAGTGGCACCACATTAGCTATGTGCCTTGGATGCACTGCCCCCATGCTCACTGCTGGTCGTTTCTCAGTTATTTGGGGCTTGCAGGACATGGGAGCTTCCTGTTCAAATCGGGAAAGAACAGCAGCAGGATAAGTGACAACCCTCGGGGTCGCTGCTGTGAAGTTCTCCCATCCCCGCTTAATTGCATTCTTGTCGCCACGGCCATAGCGTTCCCAGTTCCTGCCAGTTGGGGAAGTCAGAGACCAGAACCTGCACTCAGTGGCCTTCAGCCTGCATCACCTGCATCCCACAGTGTCTTCCTTGGCTGAGCACTTTCCATATGGGTGAATGTTGGGGATGTACGACTCCTGCCCAGGTCATATTCCTCCGACAGTACAAGCAGGAAATGAGCCCTGTTCATTAGTGAAAAGGGAATTGACATCTTTGGGATGGGTTGTGCGTGTGGGGTGATACAGCCATGGGCTGCTTAGTTTGCCCTAGTATTTACTCCAGAGCTTGCCAGGCAGTGGATCTAATCAATGCCAGCCTTGCCCTGAGCGGGGCAGGCTACTCCAAGGAGGACATGGATGATGAAGAATTGCATTCCACATTATGCCATAGACAGGCAGGGACCAAGCTGGGGGTGCAGGGGGTGCCCAGGCTGTCCCCGAAATCCTTACATAACTGCATCGTCTGCAATGTCTGCCTGTGAAACATGTTCAATACCTTGCCTGCTCACGAGCAGCCATAGAAGTTCTGCTGAATTGCATGTGGGTAGGGTTCCCCCACCTGCAGTATGTGCTGCTTGTTCTGCTGCTTTCCCAGTGTGGGGTGAGGTGGAGGGGTGGTGAGGCAGGATCCCTGAGATCTGTACCATAAACTGGGGCAGGCCCAGGAGTGAGAGTCAGGGCAGCTGACAGCAAGGTGCCATGCGGTCAGGAGTAGTTCCAATCAGCATCCTGCTGGGGTAGGCTGGGCTGCCTCATTTGGCAGAAGGATCAAGGGCTGGGGAATGAGAGGAAGAAGATCAAGAGCTGGGAATGAGAGTCTGGCCAGGGGGTGGGGTGGGGTGAAAGGCTGGGATGAGAGGCACCTGCTGAGAGTCTTTCTGGGGGAGAGGCAGAATTGGATACCTCAAGCGTTGGCAGATCCAGTTTTGCCCTGATCTGCTCCTTTCCCAGGCTGCCCTAAAACAGTTCTGCAGACCCGGCTCCCTGCATGCTAATTACTTAGCCTGGCTTGTCTCCTCAGCAACACTTAGGAGCTCTCACACCCAGGATCTTGGAAACACAGGCAGCCCCTCCCCACACAGGCAACCCTCAGTGAGGAAGCAAGCTGGGTAAATGCAGCGGATGCCTCGGGCAGAGTGACAGCACCTAGGCTGGAGCTGGCCCGTCAGGGCTGCTGCATGCACTGCCACCAAGCGAGACGGGGTCTGAGATGCTTGTTAATGGGGCTGTTGTATTTTAGCTGCCTTGATCCAGTGTTGGTGGTAGAAGACAGAGGAATGTTTCAGGATTGCCTCCTGGAGGGGAATGATCCATCCATTTCTAATAGAGCTGGTCAGAAAATTGGTGGTGGAGGGAGTGGGGACTTCTGTGGCAAATTTCAATTTTTCACCAAAAAAATCAAAAAATGTTTTTTCAGGAATACTGCTGCAGGCCCTCATGGAAGTTACAGTTTGGGGGCCCCAAACCCCCATTCATTTCTATGCATGGGGCTCTTTGGCTAGATTACATCTCCCATGATGCATCATGGTTGCCCCCTCTTGCTGAGAAACAGTCGTGCATCTTGGGATTCCATGACATGGTGGATTACGGAAGTTTTAGTTTGGGAGTCCCATAACCCCATTCTCCTTAATGACCAGGTCCACCAGGTTGGACTACATCTCCCAAGATACACCATGGGCTTCCCTCTTGCAGATCTGCCTTGCATAATGGGACTTCCCAGCTGCAGTGTGGCACATGAGGGGAATGAGGCAGCTGAACTACAAGTCCCGTGAACCACAGCAGCACACTTTCCAAACTGAAACTTCTGGGGTCTCAAGTTTTGAGGTTTTTGTCAAAAACCTACTTTTCTGTTGAAAAACAGTTTTGATGGAATTTTTCCAACCAGCTCTAACTTCTAACCCTTGGGTCGATGTGTATGACATGTCCTACTCTGTGCCCAGTCTACATTGGATAGGGGTCTGATACAGCTCTAGCTGGCCAGCCTATCTCTTTACCGCAAGCTGGAGACTCAGGCTTATAGCTCTGGAGGTCCCTGATGTTGGCCGAAAGGGTGGACATCACAAACTCATGAATGGCAGGCCAGGTGGTCCACAAGGCTATCTTAGAATGTGCATGCCATGAGCAAGTTGGAGAACCCCTGCAATAGGTACTTCCCAATAGGGAAATGAGTTACTCTTGAAACATTAATAGATCTGACTTCCCCCACCCTTATGCTGGTGCAAATCAGGAGTAGCTACTTGGAAATTATTGGTCTGGTGCTAGATGGAAATGGCAGAATTATCAATAATAATGCAGAAAAGGCAGAAGTGTTCAATAAATATTACCGTTCTCCATTTGGGGGAAAAACAGATGATATTGTCTCATTTTATGATGATGACAACAGTCTTTCCATTCTGCTAGTACCTCCAGAGGCTGTTAAACAGAAGCTCCTCAAGTTAAACATTTTTTTAAATCAGTAGATCCAGATAACTTGCATCCAAGGGTTTTAAAGAGTTGCTTACTGGACTGTTCCGGTTGATTTTCAATAAGTCTTGGAAGCCTGGAAGAAAGCTAATGCGGTGCCAATTTTTAAATAGGGAAAATGGGATGACCTGGGTAATTATAAGTGTGTCAGCCTGACATCTATCCCAGGAAAGATAATGGAGCAGCTGATACATGATTTGATTAATAAAGCATGAAAGGAGGGCAATGTAATTAATGCAGATAAACACAGGTTTATGGAAAATAGATCTTCTCAAACTAATTGGGTGACTTTTTTGATGAGATTATAAGACTGGTAGATAAAGGTGATAATGCTGAATTAAAATACTTACATTTCTTAGACTTCACCTTGGTGCCTCATGGCATTTTGATTAAAACATAAAATGATATAAAATTACCATGGCAACATTAAATGAATTAAAAACTGGCTAACTGATGGGTCTCAAAATATAACTGTACATGGATAATTGTCATGGAGTGGGTATATTTCTAGTAGGGTCCTGGAGGGATTGATTCTTGGCCCTACAGTATTTAACATTTTTATCAGTGATTTGAAAAAAAATCATTAAATTATCACTGATAAAGTTTGTAGTGACACAAAAATTTGGAGAGTGGTAAATAATGAAGAGGACAGGTCACTGATTCACAGCGATCTGGATCTCTTGGTAAACTGGATGCAAACAAACAATATATGTTTTAATACAGCTAAATGTAAATGTATACATCTAGGAACAAAGAATATAGGCTGCACTTTCATGATAGGGGACTCTATTCTGGGAAGAATTTGCTTTGAAAAAGTTTTGGGGGTCATGGTGGATAATCAGCTGAACATGCGCTCCCAGTGTGATGCAGTCCTGGGCTGCATAAACAGGGGAATCTTGAGTAGAAGCAGAGAGGTTATTTTACCTCTACTGCTGCAAATGCTGAAGGAACACTGTCCAGTTCTGATACTCACAAGTCAAAAAGGATGTTGATAAAATGGACAGGGTTCAGGGTAGTGACAAAAAAATGAGTAAAGGATTAGGAAATATGCCTTATAGTGATAGACTCAAAGAGCTCAATCAATTTATTTTAACAAAGAGAGAGTTAAGGGGTGACTTGATTATAATCTGTACCTACATGGGGAACAAATATGTAACAATGGGCTCTTCAATCTAGCGGAGAAAGATATAACATTATCCAATGCCTGGAAGTTGAAACTAGACAAATTCAGACTCTAAATAAACTGCAAATTTTTAGCAGCAAAAGTAATTAACCTAGGGTCATGGTGGATTTTCCATCACTGGCCATTTTTAAGTCATGATTAGATGTTTTTCTAAAAGATCAGATCTAGGAATTATTTTGGGGGAGTTCTCTGGCCTGTGTTATAAAGGAGGTCAGATTACATGATCACAATGGTTCCTTCTGACCTTGCAATCTATGAATAGTCAGTGTAGTTAACCCAGTAAAAAACATGAATCGTGTACAATGGCAGTTGAATTGAACCTTCAGAGAACCCTTAGTTGCATTGCTCTTAATTATTTACAGATTTATTCATATTATAATTGTTACATAATTAGAAATCTAAGATGGTGCGTGCACTTTAATTACACCTACAATTTTAACCAGGGTGGGAATTTTGTTTCCCAAATATTTAAGCACAAAATCCAGCTCTTCATGGGAACACCACATTCTGTAGTTGATGTGGATGGATGTCTGAGGGCTGGTCTACACTACGGGGTTAAGTTGACCTAAGTTACGCAACTCCAGCTACGTGAATAATGTAGCTGGAGTTGACGTACCTTAGGTCGACTTATTGCGGAGTCTACACCGCGCTAGGTCGACAGGAGAAACTCTCCCATTGACTTACCTTATGCATCTTGTTCTGGTGGAGTACCGGAGTCAATGGGAGAGTAATGGGTGGTTGATTTAGCAGGTCTTCACTCGACCTGCTAAATCAACCCCCCGTGCATCAATTGCTGCAGCATCGATCCATGGGAAGTGTAGACAAGCCCTGATCTTGTTGCAGACTGGGCCTGTAAATCCTACAGATGCTACCAAAGTAAATCATAGACTTCTCCACCCAGATCAGTAATACTCTGAGGCTCTTGTGCTGCAAGTCGCTCTTTGAATGTGTTTCCTGCGGCTCTTTGCAGCACATGATATTAAAACAGTGTGCGATTGAATATACAGTGCTATCGTAAATGAGACAATGAATCCACACGACTTTTGGGTAATGTTGATTGCTAATTTGGCTCCTGAACCACTGAGGTCTGACTATCGCTGGCCTAGATATTACTTCTGTGGAGACCCTTATTTCCTTGTGGCAATGAGATCAGAAGTTATATCAGAGACCTTTCCGCAAAGAATGAAAAGTGACCTTTGATATGATGTGGGGGGGCACTCTTTAACTCCAGTTGGTCTAGCTGAGGTCCAAGCCAACAATGTAGGTGGGGAGAATCCCCAGTTTATACACACGATGGTTCCTGTTAGGTGCAGAAACACTCAGTTGTCTGATACTTTGGGATTATTGTGTCAGTTTGTGATAGGCACGTTCCCTGTGTGCTGCTCAATGAAGGCAGAAGACACACAGAGCCATGCTTTTGCTGACCGGTGTTGGAAACAATAAAGAAAGGTGATGTCATGACAGATTAAAAAAACTAAGGTGGTAATTAAAGGGACACTGTCCATGTAAAACTCAGCAACCCAACGCATACGTTCTTAGCTCAGTCACTGTAACGCTGTAAATCATTAAAATAGAATGAATCATAAAAATCAAATTTACTTTCCATTAGAGATTGATTAGAATGAAGCCCCCAGATCCAAAGGCCTTGACTGATGTGGACCATCTCTCATTTTCATCAGTGGCTTTTTCACTCTGCGTTTAATTTGTCTTGGACAAGGAAACTAAACTGGTCAGTTACACTCTAGCCCTCTCTCTCTTTCTATCCCTTCATCCATCAGTATTTCTAATCACCTCTCATTACGGTACCTGGCTGCTGGAAAGATTTAAGAGTCACACTGTATCTATCTAGAGAGGGCACAAATCACCCTCATTCCTTGCTTCCAGTCCTGTTACTTAGTGTATTTTGCTACTGGTTTTAAGCCTCACTCCTCTGTCTCTTCCCACTCCCTTTTTCTCATTCATGAGGAATGATGCTTAGCTGTTCTTTAGTCTGCATTACTGTGCTGGAAGGCTTTTGCTCAGCGATGGACTCTGAATCGAGACAGGCCTGAGTGTGAGAGTGGAAGTCCCAGATGTGGGCTCGCACAGAAACCCAACCAGAAAAAGCAGCATTTAGTCTCAGAAACTGTGACAACTGACTCAGGCACGCACTCTGGGGCTAAAAGTAGCAGTGTAAACTTTTTTGCTCTAGCTGGAGCTTGGGCTCTGAAACCCAGGGAAGAAGGTGGATCTGAGAGGCCAAGCAGGGATGTCTACACTGCTACTTTGAGCCCTGTAGCGCGAGCCCATGAACCTGAGTCACTTGACTCAGGATCTGACACTCACTGCTGTGGAGTTTTCTTTGCTGTGTAGACATACCCTTGATGGCCAGTTTTCTTTTTCTGGATCTCCTGCCCTAGTACAGTGCCATTGTGTTCGACGTCCTAATTGTAAGAGACCAGGATGCAGTTAGAGTAGGAGTCATGCCTAGTGGTTAGAGCAGGAGTCACTAGCCAGGAATAGGAGCTCAGGCTCAGAACCAGAGTGTGGGGCCAGAGCCCAGGGTCAGAGACAGTGTGAGAAGCCAGGAATTGCAGCTGAGGGTCAAGACTGGCTCATCTGTAGTGAGGCAAAGTAGGAGCAGGGATAGGTCAAAGGCCGAGGCAAGGAACAAGCAGGCCCAGGAACAGCCATTAAACTGTCACGAAATCTGGCAAATTCTCTTCCTGCCCTTCACTAAACCTAGCGGATTGTGTCCTTGTAACAGGCTTTTGTCCTCTGGTTCTGGATGTGAGCGGGTGGCTGCTAAGTGCCAACTATAGAGCATTTTTATTGGTGTGATGAGCAGTAATAAAAGAGCTTCGATTGAGGCCTTGCAGATCAAGCTAATGAGACAAAAGGTCACCCTGCCACGGTCCAAGCCCTATAAACACCTCTCTCAAGCAGCCCTCGTTCCATGGAACTGGCCCAAGGGCTGAATCCAGATCGCCGTCTGTCCCTTCTGCCAGGGCACTTTGCCAACAGTATAAATTTACTGCAGCCATCACAAATAGTCTGATACGAAAATAAGACTCAGCGAGCAATTCAATCTCTTCGGGATAAAATGTGGTTGCAGTCTCTTGTTGGGATCTCTGAGGGGCAGTTTTAAATGTCCATTATGGGGGCTACATGGTAGGGGTGGGAGACGGAGCTAACACCCGCCCACCCCCTGTAACTAATCAGGGGCTGACTTAAAGGAGCAAATGTAGAAGAAATATAGAGACAGAATTGGGGTATCCCGGAGGATTCCTCTCCTCCCTCCACAGAATGCAATGCCCAACATCTGGCTTCAGATTCTGATCTCAATGTGCAATTGTAATGAACAATTCTGGGTACTGGTTGTCATAAAATTCACATTTCAAGCATAAATTTTACACCAGGAGTGTCTACACTGCCAAAGAGCAGAGTTCTTAGCTCGGGTTGGGTAACTCAGGTTAAAACAGCAGGGACGACATGGCAACTCCACGTTTAACTCTGGTTAGCAACTCAAGGTCAACCCCAGGCTCCCTAGTAGGCTTTAATGTGAGCTGCTACGGCAAGCTAATAGCTGAACTGCCATGTCTTCACTGCTATTCTAACCCGAGGTCACTAACCTGGCCTTCTGCAGTGAAGACAGACCCATAGTGTAAGTCTGCACTGTAGCCAAGGGACCTCACTGAGATCAGAATCTTTCCCTTGGTCTTTGATTGTGATTGTTCAAGGCGGCAACGTGCTAAATCGTTTCACTTGGCTCAACTGATCATCAGCCATGCTAGCCCAATTCTGTGCGGCTCACGTGTTCCAGGACTACAAAAGGGAATGCTGTCAATCAATTAAAGGACAAGAAAGGGACAGTGGATTCACAGGATTGAGCCAGATCTGGGGTCTCCACTACGCAATGCCTGGTGTGACACCATCAGCCATGGGCACGCAGGCTGGTGTAACAATCCTCAGTAGGCTAAGCGTGTTCGATGATGTCCCATCAGGGGTTAGTGTAGAGTAGTTTCCCTAGAATACTACGTATACTCCAGCATTTTTGTAGTCCGGTGTCAGACAACTTATGCAACGGGACTATTCCAGTGCCTAACAGAGCTCATGGCCAGGAATTCTTCCCTGGTATTCGGCCTACATTCCTTCTCATTTTCTGCCCTTGGTTGTTTTCCAGCATTGCCATGCATGGCTAAACAGTAGCTGTGTCCTGCTCCAGAAGGGGTTGCTTTCCAGTGGGTGCCTGTGTGATCCCTCTCAATGGCTTGTCAAGTGCTTGGAAAATCACTGGGAGAAAGGGCGCTGAATAAATACCAGTCTTTAGTATTACTTGAATAAAATGAATCCAGGCATAGACTTCCATAGGGGTGCATCTGCCAGGAAAATCACTAGGTTTTGATGGATGGCTGGGGCTTGGGTTTCTTGAGTCCTGGGGGTAAGAGGAGGCCAGGTAGGAAAATAGCTTCTGGAAGATCAGGTTCAAAATGTTTAATCCCAGTCCCACTGGCTGCATCCATGATTCCTGAGAGAGAGAGAGAGAGTGGGGGTGCCAGAGGCTAAGAAACCTATTCTTCAGTCAATGCTGCTTATTGCGTGGTCAGAGATAAGTATGGATTGATGCAGGTTACTCCAGATTGACGCTGTTACTGGGAGGAGGATCACTGTGTTCAGTGTGACCAGCTTCACGTTGCTAGCGAGGCCTTCACAGGACAGGAAGGTGTGGGAAACAGGGGAGGGCCAGGGCGGACGTGCAGCATCATAACAGTGATGACTGAAAACAATATGTCTCACCTCTGGCTACAGAGTGATAGTGTGGTGGGGCCACACGCTCGGTCCTCGCTCTGCCTTGGGGGCTGCTGACAAGGGAAGGGAGGAGGTGGCTTGGCTGGGACCTTGGTTTCACTTCCTGCCGCGTGTGGGGAGAGAGCATTATAAATATCTGACTAAGGCAGCTGGTGCACTCTTCTTTTTTCTTGGTATTAGTACAACCCCCCCACCCCCCGCAACGAGAGGGACGTGGCCGGAGCTAGTTCACTTTCCCCTGGTTCATGTGGGGGTGTTGCGGAGGCAGCCAGGTGCAGAGACGCACGGGGGAGGGAGGGTGAATTGTGCTTCAGAGCCTCACCCTCCCGGGATCGACCTTCAGTAGGATCTTTGCTCCCAGATGCACAGTTACAAGGGCCACCTTCTTTCACACTGATGCAGGCTGAGGAGTAAAGTACGGACACTTACTTCACAGCTAGTGGGCCAGATCTTCAGCTCGGGTTGCTCCATTGCTACTGATTTACACCCACTGAGGATCTGACCCAAGGATTCTACACACGGCTTAAGGTGCTGCTCAGACAGACGCAGCCCCTAAGGATTCACTGATCAGTCCTGTGTCCAGCTGCATTCAAGGTCACTGATTCCAAGGCCAAAAGGGACCACGGTGATCATCTAGTCTGCAGGCCGGAGAACTGCCCCCAGATAACTCCTGTTTGAACTACAGCATCTCTTAGAACAAACAGTGGATCCGTATTCCAAGTTTTTCAGCTGGTTTCTCTAGGATGACAATCACCACCGCAGAAAAAAGAAACCTTTCAATATCCGTCTCTGTGTATCTGATATTCCGGGGTGCCTGGTTTTAAGGATAATGCTGGCAGAGTGTTACACTAGGAAGCAGGATTCCTGCCCCGAGGTACTTCCAGTCTCATTCAGACCTGGACAATGCAGCTCAGACACATATACAGTGGAATGATGTTTAATAATCTAATTCAGTGACTCTCAAACTTTTTTACTGGTGATCCCTTTCACATAGCAAACCTCTGAGTGCGACCCCCCTTATAAATTAAAAACACTTTTAAATATATTTAACACTATTATAAATGCTGGAGGCAAAGCGGGGTTTGGGGTGGATGGTTGACAGCTTGCGACCCACCCACTATGTAATAACCTTGCAACCCCCTGAAGGGTCCCAGCCCCCAGTTTGAGAACCCCTGATCTAATGAATCCCATTTAGACTCATCAAGCCCTGTGGAGCAATTAGATGCTCTCTCTCGAAAAGCTTCTCTAATAGTCTGGACAGTGGGAACAGGGCAGGGCATGAGGGGTGAGCCCAGGCAAGGTCACAGTGGGTTGCTGAGTGGTTCTCTCCATTCCGATCCGTAACTCACACACTATAACAGCACTCAGCTGAGTGACACAACAGGTCAACTGGTAAGACTTTTTTTTTTCTTTCTTCCCTTTCTAAACCTTTTATTGATTTCACTGTAAAGATCCGAATAACCACCC
Organism: Gopherus evgoodei; assembly: GCF_007399415.2. Classification (NCBI taxonomy): domain Eukaryota; kingdom Metazoa; phylum Chordata; order Testudines; family Testudinidae; genus Gopherus; species Gopherus evgoodei. Next base: position 5,170,715 of record NC_044330.1, read on the forward strand.
CAGAATGCCACTGGTCTTCCATATGAGCAACCCGGCTTCATGTTCCAGGCTAGGTTCCAGGTTCTATATCTATTTTTTAAAGATCATGGGTTTGGCGTTTGTTGTTGGTTGGTTTTTTGTATTTTATTCTCTGCATTTCAATCCCTTTCCCTCCCGCACCCAAATGATGCCGTGCAGACTGTCTCTAAAGAACCCATCAGACACTGGATCAAATTCCCTGGGGGGTGACATCCGCCCCTGACAGATGCTTTAGACACCACTTGCATCTCATTTAAGCCCCATCAGGATCTAAAGTGGTTCTTTGGTTTTGCACATTGACAGACTTGTGTGAACAGGTGATAACTTCGGCTGCCTGGTCCTTTGGACACAGGGCTGGAGGGCAGTGGAAAGCACTGCTCTCAGGAGCTTATTTGCAGGGCTGTGCAACAGCAATTTTCTTGAACCCTGCAGACTTGTGATACATGCAACTCTCAGTTCCACAGGCCCCAGGGCTGGGAGCCAGAGCCCATCCCCAAAGTATGGGTGGCAGAGGCAGGAGTACACGAGGGTAGCTAAGCAGAAAGTCCCCTGTGCAGATCAACCAACATTTCCTCATGGTGAAATCCATGACAGCACAGAACTGTCTCCCATGGGTCAGGTGAACATACTGTAGGAGAACAGTCCTACGTTGGCAGATGGGAGATGGATTGCATGTCCCAAGACAACAGTTCCATCTCTAGCTTCTGTGGGAGCATGGTGGTATGTGTGTGAGGGGGTCTGGAAAGCTGAGCCCTGCAATCGGGGCAGTTTGTGGCTTTGTTTTCCCCTACACAGAGGCTGCATGATGGGAAAAGAAACTGATGAATATATGTGGAGGTTACTTGTGTGGGCGTTGAGAACAAACTTACTGTGGGGGTAGAGGAGATGTTTCGTTTTTAGGCTGGAAGAACTTGCTAACTCAACCTTTCTTTTTCCTCACGTGAGTGATGAGAGCACTAGTGGAGACAGGGTTTTATCCACCAGGTTGTCTATCCCTGCTTGGAACAGGTCTAGGCCGTTAAAATCCCATCGGCAGCCTGTCTCTGGGGCAAACTGAAATAATGACTAGTCTAGAGAAGGCCTTTCATGGTTAACGCATCTCAGGTGCTTCACAATCAAGTAAATAACGATCGGGCTGTGCCTGGGGAGGCAAATGAAGAGCCCTTTCTGTATTCCGCCCTAGTCCACACATGCAGCGTTGGATGGAGGTCAGAGGATTGGGTTTATCCCCCACTCTGGGCATAAAATAATTCAGGATTAGGGCTGATGGGAAATTTTCAAAACTTCATCCAAAAATGGGGGTGGGGGAATTTTCAGTGTCTGTGGTAATTTTGTAACACTGGGAAGGCTCTTCCACTTCGACTTCGATGGACGCTTAGGGTGTGTGAGAACATGTGCGTGTCTCTTTAAAGATGTAGCAGGCAGGCAGGCAAGCAGCTGAAGCAGCAGGGCTGGGAGTAGGTGGAAGAAGAGTTTAGGAAATTCTGCGATGATGCAGAGAGAGAGATTGAGGCAGGGAAGCTTTAGAGATAATCCTGTTTTCTTCAGCCAGGAAAGCTCCTTGTCCAGTGCTAGAAGAGGGCTCCTCATTGCGTGAGTCTTTGCCATGGTCATGTGACAGAAGGCACTTGAGTTTCACGTCTCAGCTAAAGGAATTGCACCGCTGCCAGGCAGGCATGCAGAATTTCCTCCGCAGTTTGGATCAGCGACCTTACGACCTTTGCCCCCTGATCTACACTGGTACTAAGCAGCATGGGACCTTCCTGTGTCACTTTCCCAGGGCAGCCGCCCCTCGCATCCAAGCACCTTTCAAATCATACTTCACTGCAACATCAGGTTTGGATAGGCGCCGGTGCAATCAGAACCCACAGCCTCCTGGCCGAGGCCTGAGAATGCCACTTCCTAAACCATAAATTATTTCTGTTATTGTCTAAGGAGTGTGTGTTGTGAAACCCTAACAATAGATTCAGAGGACTGTGCTCTTGACAGGAAACTCCTGGCCTGATCCTGTAATGAGCTGAGCACCCTCAAAGAGGCACTGAGCACCCCTAACCTGTCTTGAGGTCAACAAGAGCTGACTGCACTCACTGTTTGGTAGGGCCAGGGTGCCCGTCTGTGCTGAGATCATGCTGGGCTTGGCGTGGAATATCAGACTCCTACTTTTGACACCACCTTCAGATTTTCCAGGGCAGTGGGTGTTGGAAAGGGCGTGTCTGAGGAGGACAATGTAGGTAGCAGCGGTGCTGGGTGAGGAGAGAAATAATGTATGTGGGGGGGTGGGTGGAGGGGGAGGTGGAGGCTGGGCAAGGAAAAAAATGATTTAATCACAAGGCAAAACTCTTCTACCTCTTTTGCTCATAAAGCGATGTGAGGATGTTTCTGCTAAAGCATTCTCCTTTCACTGCAGTCCCATTATGAAATGACTTTTTTAACAAATCCATCTGCTTGCTTTTTAATAAGCAGGGCTTTGCACCAGTGTACATGTACGCGCTCTGACCTTTTCATAGGAAAAAACATTCATAACCAAAACCTATATATAGCAGCCTTCAGACTGGAGCAGATAAAGATGTAGGTCATATGACTTTTTTTTTTTTAAGCATAATGTGGGAGTGAAAGGAGCAGGCTGCTTAAAAAAGTCATAAAGTTCTTTTATTGCCTTGAGCCTTCTTAATATTTACTCAAGACTTCAGGAATGACTTAAAAGAGCAGGGCTTACAAGACAAACACATATGTCTGGACAGGTACTTTTTATCCATGGAAGGAGAAAGGGATCAGAAGAAATACATTTCGTTTAGAATAAGGATATTTCCTCCCCTCTTCCCCCATGAAATGAAAAGTTTATAAAAGTATTTAGTTCTGGGATGACTATAACTTTCTCTTTGTTAGGTTCTGGCCATACAACTCCTTAGGTACATGAGTGAATGGGCTCCTATTGAACAGATCTCTTCAGTTTCAGGGGGACTATACATGTAAGACAAGTGACACAGTGTGGCCAATTTGCACCATATTTGCTCTTTTCCGTTAAAGCTCCAGCTGCTTGAGCCAGGTGATTACATGAGAAACTCAGCTTTCATTAGAAAAAAAAGCTGCTAGGCCTTGTGGTCGTAGAGAAAAGCTGGAAAACATGATGCGCAAAAGCCCAGAGGCGAATTACAAAAAGACGCTCCCCCAAATGTATTATTTTAAAACATGCATGATTTTTAAGCCAATCTCATGATTTTTGGGAGCCTGAACTGTGATTTTTTGAAGGCACGGAGTTGATCGCATGCATGATTCCAGGACTGGGTTCCACATTGGTTGATTTCATTATAACGGCATTATGAAGATGGGAATAAATGAAGAGTAGATTAATGTTATTGTGTTTAGGTGAGCCCCCTTTCCAAAAATCACTTTGTCACATGCTTTGTGCACTTAAATTGATCCCTATTTAGGAAATCTCTTAGCACGTGCTTAACACAAGTACCCTTTAAGTTCCACTGAAGTCAATAATAAGCATGTACTTACAGCTAAGCATGTGATTAAGGGCTCTGCTGAATCCCATGTCTTAGACCGCCTCCAATAGGTAAAACAGGACCAAAAAAAAATCAACTTGCTTGGTGATGCCTGCATGGAAATAAAGACAGGCCCTTAGCTACAGCAACACAAGCATGATGTTATAATACAGTAATCAAACCTCCAGCCAAGTTCTTCTTCATGCACTTCACCATAATAAAAAACTGTTACCCTGATCCCCTAGCATATTGGATCAATATGACAGGCTGCAGATCTTTTACAGCTCAATAAATGGGTTAATCTCTAAGGTGCCACAAGTTCTCCTGTTCTTTTTGCGGATACAGACTAACATGACTGCGACACTGAAAGTGGTGGTGAAGATTCTCAGGGGTTGGGTTAGGCAGGCTGGTGCAAGGATGTTTCACGCCCTAGGCAAAACTTCCACCTTGCACCCCCATGTCCCTGTCCTGAGGCACCCCCCCGGGGCAGCTCTCCCCCTCTGCCCTGAGCGCCTCCCCCCCACGGCAGCTACCCCACTCGGCCCTGAGGTGCCCCCTTTGCGGCAGCTCCCCACTCCCTATCCTCCGCCCTAAGGCACCCCCCCCGCCCCAGCTCACCCCTGCTCGGTTCTCTCCCCCTGCACACCGTCGCTGCTTCATTTCTCCCACCTCCCAGGCTTGCGGCACCTAAGTTGATTGGCTCTGCAAGCCTGGGAGGCGGGAGAAGTGAAGCAGCCATGGCGTGCTCGGGGAGGAGGCAGGGCAGGGGTGAGCTGGGGCTGGGAGTTCCCCTGCGTGCCCACCCCCTTACATGATGCAGGCTGCCCTCCCCGCGCTCCCCTATCCCAGCTCCCTCTGCCTAAATGCTGGTGGCGGCCGAAGATCCAGCCACCGAGGTCTCTGACAAAGAAAATGGCGCCCCCCAAATCCCAGTGCCCTAGCGACCACCTAGGTCGCCTAAGTGGTTGCGCTGGCCCTGGGGTTAGGCTACCTTCAGAAAGACTCCTGTGTTCTGTAACGGTAGTGGGCTGAGCTCCCTTCCAACTGAGATCTGACTCCCTGTCAGAGAGGTAGCAAAATAGTGTGGAGCCAGCAATCCCTTGCCTGCCTGCTTAATCCAGCCCAGGAGCCCCTATATAGTGACACTAGGAAGCACCTATAACTTTATAAATACCTATGAATGTCTCCTTTGTGTCCAGCAGCTGCAGAACTGCTAAGGGATAATGAGAGAGTAGAATGACACAGCTGTGTATACACACACACACACACAAACACACACAGTGACAGTGACCTTAGCTGCTCCCAGACGTCAGCCTGTGTATCTAAAGCCTGCTGAGTCGGAGTGTTTGAAATGATTTTCAGAAACTGAAATTGCTGCCGAGATACCAGCCTCGAAAGACATGAGTGTGAAACAAAAATAAAGGGGGACAGTTGACAGAGTATCTTTAATTCAGCATTGGTGGCTTGGGGAGAGGAGATCCCCACCATCCTTACCCATATAAATGTGACGTTCATGGTCCTTAGGCCATGGTGTATGACCGATCTCTATTCCCAGACCTGGCAGGAGGGGAAGAAGTGAGGGAGTGTGGAAAAGGACTGGAGGGGTGGAGTGGGCATGGAGGGAGGTGCTATCTGTTTGGGGGAAGGTCTTTTTCTTGCATTCTGCGCAAATACTGTGCATTTGAGTAATACACATTTATTTCCTTACGTTTGTACTTTTAATGTCTATTCCACATACGCTTACAGGGTGAAATCCTGGCCCCATTGAGATAAGTGGCAACACCTCTATTGACTTCAGCAGATCCTGGATTTCACCTATAGGCTGGGCTTAAGAGATACATGGGCTATCTGCCTGATGGTGAATTTCCTTCATGAGAGGCACAGTTTAAATCTAACAAATGAAATTAATGCAATTAAATGATACAAGGGTGTTTGAGTTGTGATTTTCATCAGCGTTTCCTTTTCACTGAGTTTGGAGTCTATTTTGAATGCAGCCTACTATTTCAGTCTGCAAAAAGGCTTCTGTGAAAATTGGTTTTGAATCAGATGCTTTACATAAACCATAGATTTTACTAAAAACTGAGCCATCCTTCTCTTTTTCACTCCCACAGTGGCAACTCAACAGGAAGGCATTAGAAGTTTCAGTACTTTCATCTTGTCTCAGAACATCTTAAGGTGGGCAAAGCAGGTTCCAATAATAATAATAATAATAGTTCCAGATAAATCATTCATAACAAATCAGTCATGTGAGGAATTTTACCGCATTTTAATTTGATAAATCATCCAGGAATAGGTTGAGATTTTCCTAAATGTATCTCTGGGGTTCAAAATTATTTGCCACATAATTGATGCAAATCATTCGTTGTCATTGTGAGTTCTAACTTTGAGCTGTTTTGATTGGATCGTGCGGTAAATTTCTCTTGCCTGAATGGGATCCCAATTCAGTCACTCACTTAAGCATGTGCTTAACTTTAACCATGCGCTTCAGTCTGATTGACTTAAATGGGATTTAAGCATGTGCTTAAAATTAAGAGGGCTCACTGGAAGTGGAGTGGCATCAGTGAGATGTCTGCTAAGGGATTGGACCTTGCCAGGTGGTGAAAACATGCCCTGACACCCTGAACTCTATCTGAGGAAGGGAATCAGAGAACGTCTCCCTCTTCCCCAGAGGTTAAAGTTGATTTAGATGGGATGGGGGAGCCTCCTGTATCAACCAAGGTGGTGGCGGAGTAGTGGGGGTACACTGCTCCCTCAAGTCAGGGAGAGGATGTGGAGTTCTCCCTGCTTTTAGAAGAGCTTGTCTCCCCTTTGCTCTAACCCCTGCTGTACTTGGGTGCCCTACATTCTGTGATGTATTGAAAAAGATGTTAAAATATCACACCGTCACTTCAAAAGTAAGAGATTTCCTGGTCCTGCTTGCTGGCTTGGGGGCTCTGTGGGGAAGAATGTGATCATCTGGGTCTCAGCAGTCAGGCAGCAGAGAGGCAGCCTAGAGCAAGGTGGGGTGAGTTGTGCCTCCCTGTTTTAAGGAGCAGCCTGCTTTGTTTCTTTTCTGGTGTGTGTCTGTGGGGGTTCATGTGTGTTCTAGATTCTAATAAATAAAGTTGTGTTACGTTGCAGCCTCCCAGCAAGAGTATCCTATATTTTTTTTCTAACTTCTGTGTATGTATGCTCTGTGAAATATAACACATTCAAATCCTTCCTTTGAGACTGCACCTTCCCTTATACTTAGGAGATCTACAGTGTGGGTAAGCTAAAGACAGCTTGTCCTTCAGCCCTGGCTTATCTTAGGAGACAAGTCAAAAGCCTAGCCCTTCCGGTTTTATTCTTTATTCTGCACCAGCGAAGTTGTTAGTACTTTACAACTGAAGGAGACAAGATTCCACGTTCCAAGGAGTGTGCAAAGTAGTGCAACCAGAAGAAAAACCACCAAACCACCAAACACTCAGATCAGACACAAGTATTACAGGGTGAGCTGTTAGCAGGAGGTTCGATTAAGATCTGGCAGGAGTGCATTTCAGCGTGTGATGTTCTTGGCCTCGTGGCTGTATTCAAGGGCATATTCATGTCCATGGGCCACTTCCCAAACTAGAGTTTAGTGGCACAGATTAATGTAACCTGCTGTGAGGCAGTGTGGCAATTCCAGAGCCCACTGAAGCCAATTGAAAGACTCCCACTGAATCATCAGAACAAGGCTGGCACAGAGGCGGAATTGGTGGAGACAGTCAGAATTCAGGGAGTAAGTGAAATCAGCTGGTCAGTCCCTTTCTTTTGACCTCATCCCATAACAAGGGGACACTCACTGATAGTTGAGGAGGGTGGGCCTGATTCTCACTTATACCAAGGCCTGGACTTCAAGACAGCGTTGTATCGCTGAAACTATCCTGGCATAATTAAAACAGCGCAACCCCCTCTGTGAATGCAGTGTTACCAGTACAATATAGTATAGCTTATTTCTGTATGGGAAGGCGAATACGTTATACTGGTATCAGGCATCTTGATAACTGTGCTCACCCTTGTGGTTTTATTGGTGTAACTATAGGTGTGTGTGAGTATTATATATATATAAAAATCACACCCTTAACTAACAGTAAGACCAGTACAAAAACTATGTATAAGTCAGGCCTACAACTGCTTTATATGACTTTGGCAGTTAGGGTGACCAGATGTCCCAATTTTATAGAGACAGTCCCGATTTTTGGGTCTTTTTCACACTTGTTGTCTGGTCACCCTATTGGCAGTATACAGCGATCTTAAACTGGGCATGAATTACTTTTAATGCCAGAGCAGTGTAACATAACTGTAGTGTAACCAAGAAGGAGGCCCAGTAAATTCCAGTGGCTATACTTCTTCACACCATCTATAATCATCCTGAAGAATCCACCATCAAAGGAGATGGTTGAAATAAATACCCAAATGGATCCTTTAGGCCCATTTCTAACACTTGTAGCTATACTAACTCAAGGCCTAATACTCATCAAAGCCACTGGGAAGATTCCCATTGATTCCAAGGTGCTTTAGATCAGACCCTAAAAGCATGAAATAGCCTAAACATAAGCACAAGGTAATTGCTGGAAAGCAGCCATGGATGAACTATCTTCCCCGCCATTCATAGCATTGCACAGTTGGCAAGGTGCATGATGGACTTTCTCTTTCTTCTGGAGCCTAAGATGGCAGTGACCAATCTGTGGTCTATGAGACCTCTCTGGTAGCCTCCAGAATGAAATCATTTGAGAGCCGGGTTTGGGTGGATGTTGCCCAAAGAATTGGATTCATGAGAAGATCTCTCTACTCTCAGAATGGAAAGAGTTGGAGAACGATGGGAGGTTCTAGCTGGGCTAAGAGTCTGATGTGGTATGGGAAAGCCGATGTTCCCACAAACTCTTCTGTTTTCTCCCAGTGCCCCCAAGGAAGTTAATGGAGGCTAGTGTCTCTCCAGAAAATAAGGAAGGGAATTAAGAATGTGATAAACTCTTAGACTGTTTCTTGCTTCATTTACTGAATAAACACTTTTCACACTGCACAACAGGTACCTTTTAATTCCGTATTAACCTAGCCAACTGTTGAGAAGGCCGAGTGACTCAGTGAGTGAAACCTGTATCTTTTCCCAGGGGCGCTATTGCTGATTTGAGTCTAGAGTGAGATCTGAAGTGAAATGAATTGACGGTTTCAGTTCCGGATCTGGTGGGCAAATTAAAAAAAAAAAAAAACAAATAAAACCCAGTCTTTTGTAATTTGATGCTTGCTTTCAGGAAGCCGCATATAACTGAAGCTGAGCATGGAAACTGACTCATCTCTCTCACTCTTGGAGATTAACTTCTCTGGCCCCAGAGTACAGGACAGGATGGCAAAACTTCTGCTGCAGCTGCCTGGGCCATACCTGGAGAGCAGCAAGAACTCAGTATCCCCTGGGATTTCCTGACTCTCTGTCCTTCCCTTGCTGGGAAAGAGCCAAGTGGGAACAGAGTGAAAAGTTCAGCAGAAAAAGGAACCTCAGATTCTTGTGAATTCCATCCACTATGAGATCTTTTACAAATTATGAATATTACTCTAAAGTTCTCTGGCACATTCATCCAAGGATAGCAAAGCAACCAACATTGACTAAGTCTCCCAGTACCTGAGATGTAGGAGAGTAGTAGATCTTCATTGTACAGCTGGGTAAACTGAGGCAACAAGAGATTATGTTTATTATGATAATTACCAATACTTTGCACTTCTCTACCACCTACATGTTACAGTTACTGAGTCATCACCACACCTTTCCAAGGCAGGGAAGAATTATCCACATTTTATGGACAGGAAAAGAAGGCATAGAAAAGTAAAACGACTTAGTGGCAGAGCGTTGGAGAGAATCCAGAGATTTGCTTGACACTAGTTCTAAGTGGTTGCCTTGAATGCAGCCAACAGCAGGCAGTGCTAAGCTAAGCCGTACAATGGAAATAACTGTGTGTTGCTGTGTTCCATGACTGGTGTTATCGCACCGTTCATTTGGGGAACAGATGGGGGAAAACATGAGGGACAAGATGCATACGCAAAGCCATATGTTGTGTTTGAGCCAAAGGAGACAGTGCCCTGCAAATTAGCTGCTGAGTTGTTCCATATAAGTTTTTTAAGCTTATGGTGTTCCACAAAATGTTCTCTTACCTCATCCAGGCTGTGGTCCTGTAAATGGAGCCACATTAGAAGATCCTAACTCAACACAGAGATCCATAGCCTTCAGTGGGAGACAGGGTCTGACCAAGAAGATCCAAACATGGGAGCGTGGCCCAAAGATGGACAGCAACTTTTTCTGAAGGGCCTAAAGCAACATTTGCTCTACCCTAGGTTTCCACAGTGAATCTTGGGATCCTTCACGCATGTGTGTGTGTGTGTGTGTGTGTGTGCGCGCGCGTGTGCACATGCACATACACAAACCCCTGTCCAAATCAGTAGCCATTTTTAAAGAAAAGTCTCCTGGTTTCCATTAGTTTTTAAACCATGAAATTCACTCTGAAGTGAAGAATGAATAAGATATGAGTAGCAAGTTTAAATCCAGAGCATTTTTTTGCATAGCTTTGGTGACAATCATCATTGACTCTAATTTTTCCCACCCATGTGTGGAATTAACTTTGTTATGTGCACCAGTATGGAGGTGATGTGTGACATATCACCTCCATATTGGTGCACATAACAAAATTCATGTGGTGGGGGTGGGGCAGAGGGGTTCGGACTGTGGGAGAGTGAGGGCTCCTGCTCGGGGTGCAGGCTCTGGGGTGGGGCTAGGGATTAGGAGCTCAGGGCTGGGGCAGAGGTTTGGGGTGCAGGGGGGTGGGCTCTGGGGTGGGGCCAGGGATGAGGGGTTTGGAGTGCAGGGTGCCCCAGGGACTTCCCCCAGGGAGGACTCCCCCCAGCTCTCTCTCCCTGCAGCAGTACCTGGGCTGGTGGGAGGGGCACCTCTCCCGTGGCCGTGGCAGGTCCGGGCCGGGGCTGGGTTAGGTTGGGCTGGGGCTGGGGGAGAGGCATTTCTCCCCGCCGCAGCCCTGAGCACCTGCACGGTTCTTAATAAGCTGCTGCACACCCGCACAGCTTAGAGGGAACTTAGGTGACAATATCATAGACTCAGACTTTAAGGTCAGAAAGGACCATTGTGATCAACTAGTCTGACCTCCTGCACATCACAGGCCAGAGAACCTCACCCACCCACTCCTGTAATAGGCCCCTCACCGCTGGCTGCAACACTGAAGTCCTCAAATCATGGTTTGAAGACTTCAAGTTACAGAGAATCCACCATTCACACAAGTGTAAACCCGCAAATGCCCCATGCCCCATGGTGCAGAGGAAGGCAAAACGAACAAACAAGCAAAACCCCAGGGCTCCTGCCAATCTGACGTAGGGGAAAATTCCTTCCTGACTCAAATATGACAGTTAGTAGACCCTGAGCTGGAGGGCAAGACCCACCAGCCAGACACCTGGGAAACAATTCTCTGGAACCTTGGCTAATGCCCCTTTGCCCTGCTCCTTGGGTAATGGCACATCTTTTGTTTTTTTGTTGTCTGCTCTGTAATTGTAGGTGAGTACCGACAATTGCACAACCTTTGTTTTCCTAGCAGCCCAGGCCACACCCTAACTAAACAAGGAAAAGCTTCACAATAACTTGACATCCATATCTGACTATGGCCTTGGTCTGTTAGAGCCCCGATCCTTCTGCCGTCAAAGTCAATAACAAAACAACCTCCATCTAACAAGTCCAACAGGAATAATACCTATGGGTCAGAACTTCTGCGGCTGTAAATCAGGGTAGCTCTATATCTGGACCTCCCTGGAACTGAACCTTTCATTTTGCTTTGGAAGATCACTGTGGGGGGGAGGAGGGGGTTAAGCAACACTTTCCCCTTGATGTGCCAGCTGCTTCTTTGTTCATGAGCTGCGCCCGTTACCTCGCTCTGACTCCAAAGGCACCAGTTCCTAGAACAGCCACAGGAAGGTGAAATGGTGAGACAAGCGAGGACCGAGAAGTTCAGCTGGCTTGACAGCAAAGGAAAACAAACTGCACTTGAACCTGGAAATTTACAGGAATGCATTTGAAGTGTTGCTAAGCCGGCTGCAAACCAGCTTTGCTTGGGGCTTTTCCCTTCACGTGCCTGATGGAACGACGTGAGCGCTGCCAAGTAGGACATCAGTACTGCAAACAAATGGAAAGTTATTATCCCACCAGCAAGCCAGTCATAGTACAGGGCAGGCAGCTAGAATCACAAGAACCCTAGGATTTTTCAGACCCAGGGAAAGGAGAGACACTGACACCGGTTATAATTAGAGGTGGTTCAGAGTCTTAACACTCCAATCCTCGCCCCCTTTGTGAACTTTGGTAGAGTTAGCAATGTGAATCTGGGCCCAAATGTTGCAAATGGTCCCTATGTTTACAATAGGCTGATCTAGAAACCTGGTTCCAAACGCTGACCCAGATTCAGATATAAATTTCCATGTTTCCAGCTCACCTACAGTTTAAAATAAGTTAACCCACTTCAATTTCTGGAATGAAGAGAATAGGAATATGTATAAATGGTTGTCCTGAATTTTCCAAAGCTTTAAAAGATTCGCTTCAGGTCTCGAGTGAAGATTGTACTTGATTTGTATTTTATTTATTGTTAATTTCTTTAGATTTATACAAAACTAGAAATGTTATAATTGTGCCTGAAATGGCACACCTGCATCTACAACTTTTAGCAGCAGGAAAAAGAAATTCTGTGTAGAGCATCTCTTAGCAGGTGCATGGTGCTTTTCCAATGTTAATTTGCACATCCCCCATATGTGGGGAGCATAATTACTCCCAACCTATAGATGGGGAAACAGAGATGGGACATGGACTTGGGGCAGTTCAAAGCCATGATTAGAACTCAGAAGGTCCTGGCTTCAAGTGCTATCCCTTACAATAAGCTGCCCCTCTTGCTGCCCATCTAGGCCAAATTAAAGATGCCTAAACCATCTCCAAAGATGAGCTGATGCAATGTGTCACAGGCTCCCACCATCACACAGCAATGGTCCTAGTAGTGTGTAGTGCAAGGCAAAGGTGGTGACTGTTGTCGCTACTTCTACATGGTGGCTGGAAGGTGGAATTCCCAGCTCGGGAAGACATCCACATGTTAGCTGTGATCAAGGCAGTGACTAAAATTAGTCACGTGGCCACAGCAGCGCAGTACGAGTACAAACCCACACGCCCGTCTGGGGATGTACTTTGGCAGCTACCCTGAACAGCCCGCATGCTGCTATCTCTATCCGTGGGCGAGCGCCCCAGTTTGACTCAGTACTTAGCAACTGCACAAGAACAATCTCGTCCAGATTGGCAGGTGAGTCCGTCCTGGGGACATGGCAGAGCGTGGGCATGAGGGCACAAAATCAGCCCCTGGCCGGACAGCCTCTTGCATTGTGGCATCGTTTAATCCGAGTGGGATTCTGACCCCAGCGGCTCAGTGTGAAGAAGAGGATTGAGAAAGGGCCTCAAAGCAGCTGGACATTCCTCAGAGGAAATTCTGGCTGCCTAGCAGCTAGCCCTCTTTCTTTGAAGCAAGTGCCCCTCCACGCCTGGCCAGCTCTGCTAGGTGGGGGTGAGGGAGGGATCGAGCCCCAGCCCTGCCCCTCTCCTCTTGCTTTCAGACACCTCCTTCCCATGGAGTGCTGAGAAGCAGGCGCTGGCCAGTCCTTGGACAGAGGTGTGTGTGTGGTAAGGGGCTCCTGGGAGTGGTACATGAGGGTCGCTAGTGTATTTCATCCTAAAGCCCTTTACAGACAGACTGTACAGAGACACCTAGCTCAAGCAGCCAGTGAGAGACCAGGAAAACTCCAGTCATCTGACAGGAGTTGCCTTGAGCTAAAGTTTGAACACAGCGTACTGGAGATTTTAGGGTACTTTACAGTGGTCACATAAATCAGGGCATAGGCGCTTACTTTGTGGGTGCTCAGCACCCACCAGCCACCCGCTGATCAGCTCCTCCTCCCACCCCACAGTGTCTCTTGCCCTCTGCTGATCAGCTGTTTGGTGGTGGGTGAGAGGCACTGGGGAGGGATGGGGGGACAGGAAGAGGTGGAGTGAGGGCAGGGTGCACTTGGGGGAGGGGGCAAAACGGGGTGGGAAGAGGTGGGGCGGGGTGGAGCCTCAGGGAGGGGTGGAACAGGGGCAGGAAGAGGCGGAGTGATGGTGGGAACTTGGGGGAAGGGGCCTCGGGACAGAGAGGGAGTGGAGCACCCCGGGGAAAGCAGAAAGTCGGCGCCTGTGAATCAGAATGATACCCAAGGGAGGTGGGGCCCTTAACTGCTGTTTTGCTGTATAAGGCTCGTTCAGTGTCAACATTGCGAGGGGTTTTCCTTAGAGCCCCAGCTCCTGGAATCCTGTGACTGTATGAGTACCCTCAGCTTCCATTTTAATCTTTTTTTTTTAAGTGCATGTTTCTAGCCCTTGTGGTGGAGAAAACTTGAAAATGTGTCCCGACTGCTTTCTCAAGGCACCAGAAAAACAAAAGGCAAATAAAAAGAACCCACCATTTCTTATGTTTTTAATGTTTTGTAATTTTCAAGATAATTTCCTGGATGTGGGGATCTTCCTTGTGGTTTTGGAGTGATTGGGGTTGACAACCCCAACTGTGTGCCCATTACTGAAATTCAGTCACCTCTGGGGAGGATCATGGTAACTATTCTGTAAAAACAGCAAAGAGTCTTGTGGCACCTTATAGACTAACAGACCTAAAGCATGAGCTTTCGTGGGTGAATACCTACTTCGTCAGATGCAACCCATGAATGCTCATGCTCCAATACGTCTGTTAGTCTATAAGATGCCACAGGACTCTTTGCCGCGTTTACAGATCCAGACTAACATGGCTCCCTCTCTGATACTTGGTAACTATTCTGTGGCAGAGAAAGTATAGGTCAGTTTTGCAGGTGGGAAGTAAAGAATATCTTGCCATCTGACATTAAAGAAGGGTTTTTGTTCAGACTGGCAGAATATTACCCAAGTTATAAATGGGTTTGGGGGAAAAAGGGCATTGTAGTTTATAAGGGCTTTGAATTATGCTTGCGAGTTGTTGGGATGACCCTTCAAGAAAGCACCTGAAAACTGGTTTTGCTTTTTCTGAAAGCATCAACATTTTCTGGCGCTTGCCAGGAGTCATTAATTACCGTTCTTGTATTAACAGGGATGGAAGCAAGGAAAACAAACAGAACTGTATTCTTTTTTAAAGGAATCCCTTCAAAAATAGCTCCTTGACCCAGTGCACAAAACATAGAGAGGTCTGTTTGAAGTGGAGAGCACATGCTGTGTTACTCAGTGGCTACTGGCTTGGTTGAGAACAGGACCTGACTAACTAGCTTCTCTCATTTGTACTAGGGATGCACTCGGGTAAGTCAGAGGTGAAGTATTTTTAAAAAGATCATTAGACGTGTTCAAAGCAGCAAACACCGGAATGTGAGTTGAGAGCTTTGAATGCACAAGCCATTCACTTCCGAAGCCCAGAAATTCACAAACGAATGGATTTATAAACTCATAGTCGCTCCGGCCTGAAGGAACCGTTGTGATTGTCTGCATCTAGCCCTGAACTTCTGGCTGAGTCAGTGCAGTTCGTTTGGACAGAGACCCCCAATCTGGATGTAGACGCCAACTGACAGAGAATTCACCATGTCTCTAGGTAAACTGTTTCAGTGGTTAGTTACTGCGAGGGGGTTCACTCACTGCAGGTGGTGCCTCCTTCTGGCTGCTCTAGGGAAAAGCGCACGCTTGGTCTGGTGCCTTCTTCTGTTGGTAACTCCAGCTGTGACCCTTGTCTCACTTCATGATGCCAAGTGCTCCCTATCGGTGGCTGGACCCTCTGACCAGGTCACTATATGGTCCTTTCTTCCAGGGTAACAAAGTATCTCCGGACGAGCTGTCTGGTAGGCATCTCCAACACCCCGGTGCCACTTCCCAGTGGCTGGTGGGGGACCCAGACTAAGCCTTTACATTCAGTTTCAGCCCAGGGACCCTATAACAAGAAGCTAAGGTCTGCACAGTCCTACCTTGCTGCTGTTTCCCTGGGGTTCTTCCTACCTGCCCCTCTCAGGGCTTTCTTTCCCCTCAACTCCTCTGTGGTTGCTCCTACTTCCAGATCTAGAACCCCAGGGCTAATTCTCCCTCTTGGACTTTCTCCTCCCCTCCTCTCTGTTCTCAGACAGTGACTGCAGACTCTTTCCCTGCAACAGCCTTCTGCTGCAAACTTTCTGGCTTTGTAATCCAGCCCACTCCTGCCCAGCTGGGCTTCTTGTTCAGTTTGGCCTGGCTCTCCCTCCAGGTGCCCTAACTGGCCCCTCCGTCCCACACTATCTCCTTCCTGCCCTGTGCGGGGTAAACACTCCCCATCACAATTATCCTTACTGTTAAAAATGCATATTCTGCCAAATCAACAGCCTGTAAATAGTGTGCTAGATGAAAAGAGAGATTATTTATCACAGCCATCAGTCAACTCGCTGCTATGCGAAACATAGCGGAATTCAACTTAGGGTTACATTTTCAAAAGTGTCTCACGGTACACCCACACTAAACTTTGCAGCAGCAAGTCTCAGAGCCCAGGGCTTGTGGGGCTCATGCCATGGGGCTGGGTCTCCGAGCTCAAGCTCCAGTCTACGAGGGAACATCTACACTGCTAGTTTAGCCCCATAGCACAAGCGCAAGTCAGTTGATTTGGGCTCTGGGGGTCACTGCTGTGGGTTGGGTTTTTTTGCAGGGTTAGGGGTCCCATATGAGAAGAGATTAAAGAGGCTAGGACTTTTCAGCCTGGAAAAGAGGAGAGTAAGGGGGGATATGATAGAAGTCTATAAAATCATGAATGGTGTGGAGAAAATGAATAAGGAAAAATTATTTACTTGTTCCTATAATATAAGAACTAGGAGCCACCAAATGAAATTAATGGGCAGCAGGTTTAAAACAAATAAAAGGAAGTTCTTCTTCACGCAGCGCACTGTCAACTTGTGGAACTCCTTGCCTGAGGAGGTTGTGAAGGCTGGGACTATAACAGTGTTTAAAAGCGAACTAGACAAATTCATGGAGGTTAAGTCCATTAATGGCTATTAGCCAGGATGAGTAAGGAATGATGTCCCTAGCCTCTGTTTGTCAGAGGGTGGAGATGGATGGCAGGAGAGAGATCACTTGATCACTACCTGTTAGGATCACTCCCTCTGGGGCACCTGGCATTGGCTACTATCGGTAGACAGGATACTGGGCTGGATGGACCTTTGGTCTGACCCAGTATGGCCATTCTTATGTTCTTACAGTAGACATACCCTTAGGGATTTAGGAACCATGTCTCTGCCACACAGGACATTCTGACGGTGTGGAAGGACCGAGATCTTTTGGGAGAACTGGGCTCAGGACTGGAACCTCAGGAGGGGCAGTCAGTCAGGACTGAGGAGCGTCAGCAGAGTGGTGTGTGAGGACCACAGGGCTGGAATAGCAGGATCATCAAATACAGGGTGCATTAGCTGAGATGCTAATAAAAGTAACTTGCTGAGCGCCTACCCATGCTATTGCCTTCCTCAGGTCATTTCTCTTAGGGTATGTCTACACTCTGACTAGCACTAAATCAATTGACAACTGGAAATATAGGTACAAGAACAGAGACCCCAGCACGCTGCTGGGACGCCTTACCCTCCAAGCCCCCCTGTGAAATGCTCTCACTCACAGGGAAGCTGCCAGCATTGGCCCAAAGGATGAGGGAATTACCGTCACTAGTCTGCTCTGCCACAGTCCTCTGAGCAGAAGATTCATAGCACAAACCCGGGAAGGCTGGTGCCCCAGTAGCACCCTTCTGCAATGGGGATGTCCATGGACATAGCCGTAATTAATTAAATGACCGGGTCAGTGAGGCGATAAACCACTGATACCAGCTGCTGTTAGGAAATTGTCTTCTATACCAGCAGCTAATCACTAAGGAGAGACAGGCAGTGGGCCAAATGCACTCCTGGTGTAGGCAGGTGCAGCTTGATTGGAGTTGCCTTCATAACCTATGAGTGAAGATTGAAAAAACTGGGTTTGTTTAGTCCGGAAAAGAGAAGACTGAGATGGAACATGGTAACAGTTTTCAAGTACATAAAAGGTTGTTACAAAGAGGAAGGAGAAGAATTGTTCTTCTTAACCTCTGAGGATAGGACAAGAAGCAATGGGCTTAAATTGCAGCAAGGGCGGTTTAGGTTGGACATTAGGAAAAAATTCCTAACTGTCAGGGTGATTAAGCACAGGAATAAATTGCCTAAGGAGGTTGTGGAGTCTCCATCACTGGGGATTTTTAAGAGCAGGTTGGACAAATACTGTCAGGGATCGTCTAGAGAATACTTAGTCCTGCCACGAGTGCAGGGGACTAGACTAGACGACCTCTCGAGGTCCCTTCCAGTTCTATGCTTTTATGATTTACTCCAGGACTGCCTGTGGACCATTCTGATTAATATGCTGGTGGTGCGTGTGCTGGGAAAGGAAGCTGTAAATAGAGCTCAGCCTTAAATAAGGGTATCGGTGGTGTCCTGTTGTGTAACATCCATCATCCCTCCAGCTGAGAAGAGCATCTTGGTATCTGTGCTATGCCCAGTTGGGAGTGGGAGGCTGTCAACTTGAGGGATGCTCTTTCTAGCATGGAGAAAACAGGCCAGTTCCTCAGTTGGTATGAACTGGTCTGGCTACATTCCATTGACTTCAGTGGTGTTATACCAGATTTACACCAGCGTAAGCGTGAAGAGAGTCAGATCCACAGTCCATGTGGAGCGTGGAACTACCTGACCGCTAGGAATTGTGAGTGGTTACTGAACTGGAGCATTCAGGGCAGCAGAGCTTTCAAAGAGTTGCCAGTTACAGCTGGAGCTGAGTTGGAAACCTAGCCGTGGTGGACAAAGCTCGTGAAACATGAGACCTCTCTCCATGTGCTAACCTGATTCTTTTGCTGTTATTTGTTGTTCTTGTTGTTATTCTGAACCCATTAAAGCCCATAAAGGGACATCTGCCTCGCTGGATCTGAAGGTCTGGCAGTCCATGCCCTGCGGAGCTTTCACCTTAGAACTTTCAGCCTTCCACATGCCATTGTGCAGGGAAAGGAGGCATCACACAAGGAGGAGTATAATGGGTGTGGTGCAAGACAGAGGAGATAGAAGGGCAGCATCTGTAATTATCCAGTATCCGGGTCTCAAATATAGTTTCAAGATTCAGCTTCCTCGGGGCAATGAGCTCCTGGATGTTGCAAATACCCAGACACCAGCTCCTCCATTGCTTTGGTGTTATAAATTCCTCCTCTGAGGCAGAAAAGCTTATCCTAGGGTGACCAGACAGAAAGTGTGAAAAATCAGGATGGGTGTGGGGGTAATGGGCATCTATACAAGATAAAGCCCTGAATATCAGGACTGTCCTTATAAAATCGGGACATCTGGTCATCCTGCTTATGACAAATGTAAGCATAAATACAAATATCAGCTTGGCGAGAGAGTAGATCCCTATAGTTGGCAGGTAAATGCTCATCATAGGAGTCAATTGATAAAGTTCTTCTGCCTCCTACATGGCAGGGTTGATGTCTGCACCATCCAAACTCGCCGGTTGGTCAATTTCACAGTGAATTCTCATCTGGAGACTAGGATACGAGATGGTACCTTTAACAAACATTTGCTCTACACAAGCTCAAGAAAAGCAGAGATCAGCCCTAACCAACGTGACTGGGCCGAACAACCCTGAGCTTGCGGGAAGCTGGATCTGGATACCGATGAAGATGTAGAACTGAACTTGATGGCTTGGGCCTCCTCTAGAAGCTAAAGGTGGTACCCCTTGTGGTAGGGAAAAGACAGGACTCAACTCTAGTGGTTGGTTATAGGGGGGGTTCTTATTCAGGTGCTGGACACAGAGAGACCCTGTAGTTCTTCTTGGATGTCTCACTACTAGGGTGACTAAACACATCCTGTGCTACCTAATGTCACCACACAGAAGCTTCATAATTGCTGGCCTGGACTTTGCAGTTATGGAAGGGGCTGCTGGATAAGCTGTCTGGACCAGAACTATTTATCTGATAGTCCCAGAAAATGGGACCTGGATTTGAATTACCCTGAGTTTGGTTTTGAAAAACTAAGATTCATCCTAAGAGTCTTAATAAATCATCTCCATGTCCCACCTAAAAAGTGACTCCCAGCTGAGATAAGCTACTGAATTCAGCCAGAGGGGGCTCCTTTTTGGCTCACTTGGTAACGCGGCAAGAACCCTATTCCCTCCCTCTAATCCCAGTCCATGTAACACCATTGACTTCCTGGATTTGCGAGGGTATATATGGGATCAAAACTGGGGTCTGTGGTGGTTCCAGCTGGTCCCTCTTGCACGATATCCCTTGGAAGGCACACATAGTGCATCTGCAGCTACTGGCCAGGAGCTATCAGTTGGTTAATTTCTCTTGACTATTTCATCACCCAGCAACTAGACCAAATATATCCCCAGTGGGCCTCCAACTGACTTCAGTGGTGTTACACCATGGACAAATTTGATCTCTTCAGTCACCTGACACAGCCAGAAGCAAGACATCATCCTGCTGGCCACCATGCTAGGAGTAAGAAGAAAAAGGGACTAAAAGGACCGTTTATCAGTGATGAGAATTCACTAGTGCTCCTTGGCCTTATTACTAGCCATCTCACAAGAGACTGCATGGACACCTCTGCGCCTTCCAGGTGATGGTTAAGATACATTGCTTAGGCAGCCTAGGGGAAGCATGAGCTGCACTAGACGTACATAGAGGAATAATAGCACATTGCCTTCCTGTAGCACCTTCCATCTGATATTACCCTGATGAACAAAACCTCATTCCTTGTCACGAGGTAGACGAGGATTATCATTCCATTGTTACAGATGAAGGCGCTGAAGAAGAAAGATGTTATATGAAGAACTGGTTGGGAATTTCTCGATAAAACTTTTTTTCCCATCGATAATGCCAATGGGTGAAATGAGACATCACCACGCTCTTGAAGGCATTCACACAAACATGATACAAGGCAAAAATACCTTATTACCCGCCAGCAAACACTTTTCACAAAGCGATGACTCCATATCTGACCTGTCAGTCCTTGTCCTCAAAGGAAATTTGCACAACACCTTCCAAAGATGAATCTGGGAGCTTAAATTCATAACTTTGCTAGACACTAAAAATTATGGACTGAACACAGACACTGGCTTTATGGCTTATTACAACAATCTATAACCTACTAACCTTCCTTTGTCCTTTCACTGCAGAAGAATTATCTGCCAACTTCACCTGGATTGGTCTCTTGCAACATGCCTTAATTGCTTTGCTTAACAATCTGTTCCACCTTGTTTGACACTCTGAATATCTTTCCTAGACCTCAAGAAGAGCTCTGCGTAAGCTCAAAAAGCTTGCCTCTTGCACTAACAGAAGCTGGTCCAATAAAAAGTATTACCTCACCCACCTTGTCTCTCAGTTCATCTAAACGGAAACTTTTCATGGGACAAGGTCAGTTTGATTCATTTCACGATGCGAACAAAATGTTGGGAAAAAGTTTCAGGCTTGTCCAACTGTCCTGTTTTGACATTTTTTAACAGAAGTTTTCAGTTTGAAAATGACTTTTCATTCAGAAATTTAAGCTAATTTTACCACTTAAAAAAAAAAAGTTGAAACTGGAAAAAAAAACCCACAGACTTTCAGCTCACAAAAAAAATTGAAATTTTGAGTTTTCCGCCTGATTCAGGACAGGAAACATTTCCAAAAATCTCAAAAATGTTCACCGGAGGGGGAAAGGCCTCCCAGCCTGCTCTTTTTACAAATGCCTGGGCCAAAGTCACATAGCAAGGCTGTGCTCAAGTCAAGAACAGAGTCCTGATCTTTTGATCCAGAGTCTTGTGCCAGCTCCTTCATTCTCCAGGTGTCTCACTCTGGTACTTTCATTAAACAGAACACAAGCACTGACTTTTGGTTTTGCCCGTGAGTGCTCCTCTTCACCCCCTGCCCTCCATGCATATGGTTGGCCGGGATTCAGGGGGAAGAGGCTGAGTAGGAGCGGGGCCTCAGGACTGAGCATAGGCAGAGCGGGGTTCAGGCCACAGTTTGGGTGCCAGGGCCCACAAAAGATTAATTTGGCCCTATGAGTGCTGAGCACCCCCTATATTTTTTGATGGGTGTGTGAGCCCTGGAGCAACCCTGGAGTTTGTGCCTATGAAACAGAAACTCAGTAATTTATAAGCACAAGCAGAAAGGCCCTCTTTACAAGCAGCTATTCCCCTCAATACCTGCCCCCAGTACAGCTGGAAAAGCAAAGAACTCAGACAGAACAAAACTGTCTCAGCAAAACTTATCAGGTGTTCAAGTCCTACACAGCAAGAACTAATTACGAAACTGTGCTCCACTGATCAGTGTCCAGGGCCAAAGACTGCCATTCCCTGCCACTGTAAATTGCCAAGCGTCTTGTTGCTTTGGCGTTTCATTGTCTGAGCCAGAGCAGCCAGCTGCTTTGCTTGAATTATAGAACCTTATGCAACGAGTCAAGTGATGTGGGGGCATCCCTTTGAGGAGGCTTTTTGTGGCAGACCCAGATATCAGCAAAACAGTAATTCTGTGTGTGCGCTTGTGTGTGTGGCTTCTTTTGAAAAATATAAAGCACAGTGGCCCATTTTATAGTCACAGGGGTCAAAATTGACCTTTACAAGAAAATCAGGCCCGAGGCTGGATTTCAAAGTCTCTGACTGGGTGAGAAGTGGTGAAAGGAAAAGCAAAATTCCCATGCGACTCCCACTTCTGCTTGTAAATAGCCGCGTCATCGCTTTAGCTTTTTTCTGCTAATGACTGTAAAATATGTGGCCCACGTCTTCAGAAACGACTAGTGGTTTGAAGCGCCAAGCTTGAGGCCCTGACTTCCAGAAGGTGCCAACCGCTTGCCTTCTGAGAAACAGACTCTTTCAGGTCTGAAAGGTGTGGAGTCAGAAAATCACAAGTCACTTTGGGAAAGATTGGTCTAGATTTGTAACAAAAAGGCACTGTGTAATGGGGTGGAATGAGAACTGGTCACCAAGGAAGAAAGTCCTAGTCCCTAACATGGGGAGAATTCTCCAGGAAAAGTCTTGTTGCCTCTCAGAATGGAAGTAAGGGTAAAACACTGCGTGAAAGAGACCTGGGTGTTCTTGAGTGTCTCAATGTGTGTGTGTGTGTGTGTGTGTGTGTTGTGATAGACCCAGGCCAGTTGGGAACAGCAGAGTAGTAGAAGGGAGATATACTGGCCACTGGATAAGCAGTTTTCTGTTCCCTGAGTGACCAGAGCAGGGGCTGCTCCAGGCCAATGAGAACACCTGACTCCAATTAACCTGCTAAGAGTCAGGTGAGGCTGTTAAGCACCTGACTGTAATTAAGGCCCCTCTGATGCTATAAAAGGGCTCACTCCAGTCAGGCCAAGGGGAGCCAGAGGAGAGGAAGTGCGTGTGAGGAGCTGGGAGCAAGAGGCGTGCAAGAAGCTGAGAGTGAGTAGGCACACTGCTGGAGGACTGAGGAGTACAAGCGTTATCAGACATCAGGAGGAAGCTCCGGTGGTGAGGACAAAGAAGATGTTGGGAGGAAGCCATGGGGAAGTAGCCCAGGGCGTTGTAGCTGTTGCGCAACTGTACCAGGAGGCACTCTAGACAGCTGCAGTCCACAGGGCCCTGGGCTGGAACCTGGAGTAGAGAGTGGGCTCGGGTTCCCCCCAAACCTCCCAACTCCTGATCAGACACAGGAGGAATTGACCTGGACTGTGGCTTCTCCCAGAGGAGAAGGTCTCTGAGCTGTTTCCCGACCCACAGGGTGAATCTCTGAGGTGAGCAAATCTGCCAATAAGCGCAGGACCCAAGGTAGAGGAGGAACTTTGTCACAGTGTGTGTGTGTGTGTGTGTGTGTGTATAGGAGTCCCCCTTATCACTCATGTTTGGTGTGAGAGACAGAGAGTAAAACAGCCAAAGGAGTTAATGAAGGAGCCTCAGAGTATGTGCACACTTTGAGCTGGAGATAGAAAATCCCATCCTAGCTCTAATTGAGCCAGCAAGCTAAAAATGAGGAATTTAGCCATGACGGCCCAAGCAACAGGAGGGGATCGTTGCCCAGGTACGGGTCTAGCATCGTACTGCACAGTCATTCTCCTCTCTTGTGGGAATGAGCCCTGTAACCTAGGTGCAACACTTGAGAAAGTTTGGTCTCCTCCTCTATCAAGCACTCTTGGTTTACTTCACTACATTGGCAGCCCATTCCACTGAGGATCAAGAGCCAGATCTTGGAAGTCAATGGGAGCTGCACGTGCCCGGCACATGTGGAAATTCAGCCACTTACTGAGGTGCCTATAGCTATGGAGTTGGAAATCATTGGCCTAACTGACATACCTAAGCTCACAAGGCAAGTCAACGTGGGAACATTCCTGAGTTCTCACCTGTGACTTTAACCACCAGCCAACAGTACAAAGAGCAACTAGTAAAAGCAGGTTTCAGTGAGAAGCCAAATGAAAAAAGAGTGAAAAAACACTCCAGGGATGAATAAGTTAGATGCTGAAGGATATAGGCAGTTATATACTATGGGGGACCTCTTAATCTCGACATGTCAGTAAATCATTGTTAGTTTCCTCTCCATAAGCATTCAATAATATTGGTGAACATTTCATTTGTCTAATGTTATTAAGGAGCTGATCATTTTAAGGGGAAATTGTGTATATTGGATCAATTCAATCCCAGGGATCATTATTATTTGCCTGTGGTTTTCAATATTGGGCCAAAATTAATCCCTTGGTGTAATTTCCCCATACTTCAGAGGAGTTATGCTAGAGATCAGCTTGGCTTTAAGGCCTAGAAGCCTATGCCAAAAGGATATTTTCCTACTTTTGACTGTAATTATTCTGGGCAGCGTGATTCTAGTTTTGCAACCTGGAACCATTCCTGCATGTTTTAAGGAAGCTTTGGTAGTTTCAGTCCTGAAGAAACCATCTGTGGCAGTAGATGACATAGCTAATTTTCATCCAGTTTGTGTGTGTGTGTGTGCACATGCATGTGTGTGCTTGTTTGCTTAATGCACCTGCTCTGTAGATGAAAAGAGAGGCTTCCGTCTTCAGTGTTGTCAGTCAGGTATCTTTCATATGAAGAGCCACAAACTTGGAGGCAGGAAAAATGCCCTGTCTGAAAAGTGTTGATCAGGATTTAGAGTGTGCCGAAGCTGCATTGCAAAACATATATAATCATGCAATAAACACTGCTAATAATATTAGCCCAGCAGTTCACCAATGTCCTCTCATTTCTGAAGCCTCTGATGACCCAACACTATATCACTTTGCAAAGGAAGCAAATATGGCCTGGAGCTGACAAAATATAAATTCCCAGCATCCCATCTCCATGCATAGAATAAACAAAAGCTCGGTATTAAGGACAGCCCAGGACGTTTTAGTATCCTTGGCATTTTCCAAAGACTCATTAGTCTAAGCCACCGACCTCAATCCACTACTGCATTACATGCCATGCTCCAATGCAGAGAGGGCTGCATATCAATGATCATTGAAACGGTTACTGAATATGGGCTGGATCCAAGACCCATTGAAGTTTGAACCAAAGGGCTAATCCTTGGAGCTGGGAGCCGGAACACATTTGTGTCATCTGTGGATTGGGCACAGCCAGGGACAGCCAACACACCTGGAACGGACAGAGGATTACACATAGTTAACGCTCTGCGCAGCACTAGATCCAATTCAAACCTAATGTTACCTAGCAGATTTTGTTCTAGGAACAAACCTGGCTCTGCTGGCTTAATGTGCTTACTGCACAAACATTTCATCACCCGGTTCATTGTGACATGACCGAATAAGAAATCAAAAGGTTAATAGCTGCAAATCTGGCTCAGGGTTGCCGTTGGGAGAGGTGGGCGTCTCAGGACATTTTTTTTTAACAGGCTTTGCATTTGCTTTTCTTAATCAAAAGAGATTTCAACCTCGCACGTGTCATATTGGAGTGATTACCCCTAATTGATAGAGTGTGCTCAGGGAACACCCTTTGCATTGACCTAATGTTACTTGCCGTTGTCCTGGCATATTACCAAGCTCCGTGCTTGTCTCCTCCTGTGGACCAATAAATCACGAAGCACCTGCTTAAATCTAGCTCACAAAAATGCTTTGGTTCTATTAAATAAGGCCAAGTTTCCAAGGAATGATAGAGATTAAAAAAGCTTAAAAGCAAGCAAACTTCTCTGTGGCACTAGGTTTTCTACACAGCTCTGTCTCCTGAATAATCAGTGAAACTCAGCTGATGGCTGGAATGTCAGCTGCAACAATGCATCATCTTTTACTGTGCTCAGGCTCTTTCAGCCAGTAAAAACACAGCAGCTCTCATGGATTTCAGCTTTGCCTTCACCGCTGTGCATGTGTGTGTGTGTATGTATGTATGTGCGCTGTAAGATATTTCAACCTTTA
Source organism: Gopherus evgoodei (assembly GCF_007399415.2). Lineage (NCBI taxonomy): Eukaryota > Metazoa > Chordata > Testudines > Testudinidae > Gopherus > Gopherus evgoodei. The sequence continues at coordinate 5,196,643 of NC_044330.1, forward strand.
GTTACCGCAAACAACATATCCACCTTCTTCAGCTCTTTCCTTATTCAGTAAGGTTTCACATGCTGGAGTTACATGCAAACAAGGAAGCCATCCACCTGGGCACAGCATAATGGGTATTTTTCAGCATTAGCTGTATGAACTATTTGCTTGTCCACATGTATATGTTCAGCATGGACACAGTACACACTATGGTATATTTGGTGGGGAGAAACAGAATTTCTGCACTGTATTTCCTTCTTTGGCCTGGAAAGGACCCAAACTGGACAAGACAGTCCTTCTGGATGAGTGCCATTGACTGAAGCTCCCTCTAAGACCTCCCATCCTGGGTCAGCTATGCCAGATGCCAGGTACTTTCTCATTTCTCAGTTTGGGTGTCTCTGCAGTGCCTCTAATCCTCTCCAGCTAAGTAGAAAGGGACTTGAACTCAGCTCTTCCTTTGGATATGGACTGCCAGGTGAGAGATGAGCTCAGATCCCACTGTGTGAAGAGCACATTGACTTTAAGGCAGAGCGTGAACTACACAGTGTGGTGACACATTGATTATCTGGTGGAATCTGAGCTCAGAACCCAATACATGAGTGACTTTATATGCCTCAAATTTCGTTCTTGTAACCTTACAATCCCTTTGAGAGCATTGCCACTCCATGCTGCCAGATCTGCTCCATCTCCCTCCAGGTTTCCAACCCAAACTTCCATCTCCTGTATGCTGGTTTCTGATGTGATTTTATGGGTGGCAGTAGGTGGAGATAAGGACACCGAGTCCTGAAATGATCCATCTGTCTTTGCCTTTGTGTTGCAATCTCAGCAGTGGCAAATATTAGTTTACATGAGTTTTGCTGTCCAACTTGTCTGACTGCTCCAAATGATGGCCTTTGCGGAGATCAAAGGCCATCCGTGTACTGAGAAATATCCAGATGGTCCCTGAGAAATATACTGGCCATCAGCCCTCCATCCTCCCTCCCAGGCATCTCTCAAACACTCCAACACTATATTTGTTTAGAGGTGTCTTTCTCACCTCTTCTGTCTAGATCCTGCCCAGCTGTGGATCCATGACAAAATAAGGCCGTGTGCATCGATGCAAGGATCAAAGGTGACAAAACAGGCAGTTCAAGCAGTGGAAGGTCAGGGATTTTTTGGCTTTGATGGTCAGTTGTCTAAAAAATCACAAACATGCACCCCAAAAACAAAGTGCTATGGATGGAAACCTTCAGGATCTTTCTCTCTCTCTTTTCTCTCTCTCACACATATTCTTGTATGTTCAGGAATTACGACAGTTCTGACAAATTTTTTATTAGCCTCACAGTTCTCTGGAGGGGAAGTTCGCCCAAGATCTGCCCCCCTCACATTTATCTTCCCTGTTTCCCAGCTACCCCCCAAGCCTGCTGAGTTTCTTCCCCTGCTGCACGTGGCTCCCTCAAGAATGAAAAATGCCCCAGGGTCCGATAAAAGTCTAGTGCAGGTGGGTTTTCAATGAAAAGCTGAATGCAACAGTGCTGGAACCCCTGATGTTATTTTAAAGTAGAGATGGGTCTGAGATGCATAGTGTAACGAATGGGAAGCAGACTTTCTCACAGCTTTGGGGGAGTTCTTCCGATTGGGGGTTTCGGTTCCAGATATAACATTTGGATCTGGACCTGACCTCTCTCAGACTTCAAGGGTGTTTGGATCCAGGGTTCTGATTCAGGCTCACCTCTGCTCTCAGGTGATTGTTGGGAACACAGAGCAGCCTATTGGCTTTGCTGGAGGTTCAATTGTATTTGTGCTTTTAATAAGGGCTTCCTTTCCCCGGACTCCAGTGTCTCCTTCTGCACTGGTTGGGCAGTGAAGCCATGATCCTGTGTGTATTATATCATAGCTGGATCCTAGGGAGATGATAGGTCACAAATTCATCAATAGCACTCCCAGACAAGACCAAGCCATAGTGAAAAATGCAACACGCAGCACTATTATTCAATTTATTTATTGAAATACATTCTTCTTTCTTTGCTGGATTCTCAGCTAAAGGCCTTGCAGAGGAAGTGTGTTTTAAGGTTCAGTTTGAATGAACAGAGGGTGTTGGTTTTGGAGTGGAAGGGGATGCAACCAGAAAGGGTATCATGGAAGAATTTATGAAGACATAGGTGGGAGAAGGAGACAAGGGGAATGTTCTGAAGTGCGGCTTATGTGGAGCAAAGCCAGCAGGTGGTGGAGTAGGAGGAAATAGAGAGCAGAGACATAGGTTGGTTATGCCAAACTTGGATATGATGTGGAAGGTGAGAATGGTTAAAAATCAATGGCTTCAGTAGCAAACATAACAGAACTATGAAAGCACACGTAAAAAGATGAATGGATCTTTGCTTAAGTTGGAGATACAATAAGTGAAGCAGCAGATTGGGAGTCAAGGCTTCTGGTCCCAGGCCTAGTTCTGCCACAGATTGACTGAATATCCTTGGACAAATCACTCACACTCAAGTACCTACTAATTTTGGGTGCCAACTTGAGACACCTGGGGTCTAATTTTCAGAGGTGCTGAAGACCCATTGACTTCCAGCAGAGCTCAGAACCTCTGCAAATCAAGCCCAAGGTCTCTCAAGTGGACAGCCCAAAATTAGTGAACACACTGGAAAATTTGGATCTTAACTTCTCTGTCTATTTACCCATCTGTAAAATAGGTAAAATGTCACCTAACTCAAATGCTGTAATGAGGCTTAACCATGATATTAACCTCTGAAAAGTGCTTTGAGATCATCAGGTGGAGAGAGGCTACGTAGTGCAAAGTATCATTATACTGTAAAGCCAAAATCCCCTCCACTCTACCCCCCAAATGTGTATTAGTGTTGTCTGCATTTCATTTTCAATCCACTGAAAATGCTCTAAAAATATCTCTAGCCATGCAAGTGTGCCCAGAACTCCTCCGAATCAGGCAGATTCTAGTATGTTGTTAAAGATTCTGGCAGCCGTGTGTTGGGAGAATGATTCAGCTCCGTTCCTGGAAACTGCAGTGATGGGAAGTGCTCCTGGCTGATTTTACTGTTGCTCTGTATTGCAGGGAAAGTTTTCTAAATTTCCAGCCAACTTCATCACCTGAAGCTTTGCCAGGCCCTTCCTCCCTACAGGATGCTGCTCCTCCTCCTCTCTCCATTTGGTCTTGCTTTTTGTGGAAGGCCTAGGAATGAGTGCTGGGTGCTTTAATAAATTCATAGATTTTTAAGGCCACAGGAGGCCATTGTGATCCCCTAGTCTGAGCTCATGTATAACACAGGCCAGAGAACTTATTAATTCCAGCTTCAAGGCTAATAGTTGTGGTTGAACTCAAGCAGATCGATTAGAAAACGTCCAGTCTTGATTTAAAAATTTACAGTGATGGAGAGTCCACCATGGCCCTTGGTAAGTTGTTCCAAAGATTGATGACCTAATTGTTAAAAGTGTATGCCTTATTTTGAGTGTGAATTTGTGTACCTTCAGCTTCTGGCCAGGCCTTGATCCAGCCTGGTATTTGCAGCACCCAGCCTATTTTTAGTTCACAGATTGTTCCTGAGGAAGAATTTCTGGTCAGAACCATAGCCTGGATAGAGCAAGAAGCTGAGTACCTCCAGCTCCCATTAACTACTCGCATGAGTTATCGCTCATCAGTATGAGCAAGGGATTCACAATCTGGCCTTTAGCTAGCCTATGTAGATGAGACCAAATTATGTTAAAAGAACTATGTCAGAACCTAGGCTGGAATTCTATGGTGAGTCTCATCTACTTTCTAAGCATATATTTATTGCTGAGTGCCACCAGTGCACATGTATCAGAGGGGTAGCTGTGTTAATCTGGATCTGTAAAAGCAGCAAAGAATCCTGTGGCATCTTATAGACTAACAGACGTTTTGGAGCATGAGCTTTCATGGGTGAATATCCACTTCATCAGATGCACATGACCCTGTACAGAAAACATTCTAGCAAAGTTCTAGCATTCAAAAACTGGTCCACCCTAGGCTGAAACACCATCTCTGGACATGGGTCTGTCAGGATTTGGTCCTGTGCATGCCTGGTTGGGCAAACTCAGCTAGAAGATAACCGGAGCACAGTTTATACATGATCCCTATCTTCCCTTGAGCCAGGCTTGGGCTGGGCATTAGAATCTATTTCAGGTGACACGTTGCTCAGTTAGCAACTTTAAGCAGCAGTTTCCTCATTCTCTTTGTTCCCTCCTGCCATTTCTTCTCTCTGGTTTATTTGAATGATTTCCCACTTTTAACAGAGTCATTGTTCTAGAGTTCATGAAGTTAAGCAACCGACAGCATTGGTTAGACCCAAGTTTAATGCCAGGAGGTGCGGCATAAATTTCCCTACAATAGCTTTAATGAATACACCTCAGTACTGGCTTCATGCCTTGTCCCTCCAGTCCTGAGCATCTCCTGAGTTCAAAAGGTCCAGTTATGTTGAACACCCTGGTGCGTTAGCGCTGGTGAGACTTTTCAAGACTCACCAAAACTTCATATCTCATTGCAACCTAAGCCACAATTTGATCCCAGCTGTCCAGAGACAATAGGTCATTGCATTAACTAATTATAGAGTGACCAGATGTCCCCATTTTATAGGGACAGTCCCGATTTTGGGGGCTTTTTCTTATATAGGCTCCTATTACCCCTCACCCCATCCCAATTTTTTGACATTTGCTATCTGGTTACCCTAATGACTTAGGCCACCAACACCTTATATTAACAATGTATCTCAGTTCTGACCAGGAGGAAGAACCACTATCCATCCTTGGCCTAGTCAAACCTTTCGCTCCCTGTTGGCCTGTCAGCTAGAATATTGGTTGTGGTGTAGATACAAGGAATGTGACTAAGACAGCAGACTCATTTCACATAGGGCACCCAGAAGCCATCAGATAGTAACAACCTTTAGTCACTGCTGCTGTTAGCTAAATTTTAATTGCTCACCTGGAAGCAAAAGTATCCCATTGCAAATCTCGTGAGCCATCCAAACTCCCCTGTGCCTTTGTTGGTTTATAACATTCTGATCTGGAAAGTTTCACCCATTGTCTTTCCTCACCAGGGAACTGAATGTTCTGGTTGAAAAGAAACACCCGATCTATAAACCTGCCTCTTCCTGCTCTACCCTCACGCCCCTTGAGAGGGAAGGTGGTATTGTGGCGAAGGCATCTGTGCTGACACCTTGTCTGAGAGCAAGTAGAAACAGTTCCCCATCTGTGAAGTGGGGACAATAGGCCTTCCTTTCTGTTTAATTTATATGTTGTGTGAGGCGGGTCTGTCACTGTGTGTTTTCACGGTGCTTATAACAACGCGGTCCATTTCCTAGGTCATACCCCGTGGAAGATCACAGATTTGTCAGCACACTGGGTTTAATAATAATAATACTGTGCATCTCAGTGGTATCTTTCAGATGAGGTTAATCAAGACCCTTAACAAAGGTGGGTAAAGTACCATTATCCTCATTGAGAGATGGGGAAACTGAGACATGGATAATGCAGCATTCAGCCAGTGCTGGATTCAGGCCTCCTAGCTTCCTAACACCTGTGCCTGAGACCAAATGTGTGTTATTGCCCCTTCTTCTCCAGTAATTAAAACACATCACTGTGCACTAAAAAGAATTTAAATATTTTGAAACAAGGCTGGGAAAGGCAAAGGGCATTCAAAGTGAAGGGAGCATTGTCAGGCTGCGTTCAGCTCACACAGCCAGGCCTTCGTGCATACAGCCAGCACGCACCGTGCATTACGTAAGGTCTCACAGTGCTGTCAGACCGCTGCAGTACCCAGGAATGAAGCTATGATTCACAGATGGCGCACAAGCCTGAACTCAGAAAGCCCTGGCTTCTCCTGGGTATGTATCACAGACCCTTGCGTATCAGTGGAATACAAACTGCTGCCAATGTCTTTTGCTGATCTTTTTCATTAAAACTCCTGTTCTTTTGGAAGCCGATGAGGGCTGCTAATGTAATGAATTCTCCAGCTTTTAACTGGCTAGCTGAATGCCACAGCTACAGCTGTGATGCAGTGCTTCACCCCTTTTGGGAACAGATGGCTGGGGCTAGCCAGGGTAGCAGAGAGATATTAACAGAACCCTGTTTGAGTGTAGGAATGATGTAAGGCTATGTTGCCCTAATGTCAGGGTCACTATGGGGTTGCACAGGTGTAAATGAGAGCAGAACTTATTCCCAAGGGTCTGTCTGTATTTCTCTCTTTCATCAATCAATTGATAAAAAGTACATAAGAAAGGCCATACTGGGTCAGACCAGTGGTCCATCTAGCCCAGTATCCTGTCTATCGACAGTGGCCAGTGCCAGACGCTTCAGAGGGGATGAACAGACCAGGGTAATTATCAAGTGATCCATCCCCTGTCGTCCAGTCCCAGCTTTTGGCCATCAGAGGTTTATAGACACCAAGAGTGGGGGCTGAGTCCCTGACCTTGTTGGCTAACAGCCACTGATGGACCTATGTTCCATGAACTTATCAGAATATGAAGGACTGTAAGCTAACTCCCAAATCTACTCCTGCAAAGTGGATTCCTAAAACCAGACCATCAACCATAGTCTAGAATGGAAACAAAGAGATCATCTGGAGACCACCAGACAAAGTGACTTATGAGAAAAGGCTGAGGGAACTGGGATTGTTTAGTCTGCAGAAGAGAAGAATGAGGGGGGATTTAATAGCTGCTTTCAACTACCTGAAAGGGGGTTCCACAGAGGATGGATCTAGACTGTTCTCAGTGGTACCAGATGACAGAACAAGGAGCAATGGTCTCAAGTTGCAGTGGGGGAGGTGTAGGTTGGATATTAGGAAATGCTATTTCACTAGGAGGGTGGTGAAGCACTGGAATGGGTTACCTAGGGAGTTAGTGCAATCTCCATCCTTAGAGGTTTTTAAGGCTGAGCTTGGCAAAGCCCTGGCTGGGATGATTTAGTTGGAGATTGGTCCTGCTTTGAGCAGGGGTTTGGACTAGATGACCTCCTGAGGTCTCATATTCTATGATTGTATGAAAGTGGGGAGAGGATACAGGAGGGAGCCATTCGTTCACTTTGGACCATTATAGCTGTCCAAATAGAAGGGCTAAAGAAACAGTGATTGATAGTTTGAGGGCAGGGGAAGGGGAGATTATGGTTTGTAGGTGGATCCTACAGAAAGGGTACCTTACCTTTATCAGGCTACCTTACCTTAGATGCCTCTGAAAGAAGGATTAGGATGCAGTACATACAACCTGCATTGGTATTGGTATCTATTGCGTGTCAGGGAAGTGGGTGGGCATTGGTACTTGTATCTATTGCGTGTCAGGGAAGTGGGCGGGCATTGGTACTTGTATCTATTGGGTGTCAGGGAAGTGGGCGGGCACTGGTACTTGTATCTATTGGGTATCTGGGGCATTGGTACTTGTAGCAGGGTGCTCACCCTGCTCCTGCCCTGAAGGGTTAAAAACAGCCCTGGGAGAAGGTTGTGGCTGGGAGCTACTAAGCTGGGCTGATTGGGAAGTGGCTGGAGCTGGGCCATGCCCCAGTCAGGCCACAGCTGGCCTGTGTAAAGAGGCTGGGAGCCAGGAGCTGAGGAGTCTCCCTCTGCCAGTAGAGTGAGATGGGCTTGGCTGCAGGGAGCTGGACACAGGGTACCTGAGTGAAGCAGGGCTTGGGAAAGGCAGAGGAGCTGGGGAGCTCCAGCCTGGAAAGCCCTAGGCTGTGGCCTAGCATTGGGCTAAAAGGTACTGGGGGTTGCAGGGGGCAGCCCAGGGATAGGCAAAGGCAGCAGGTCCAAACCCTCCTTGCCATTGATGAGTAGGCTGATACTGCAGCCTGCCCCAGGGCGTGGGGCTAGACAATGACCGGCAGCAGCCATACACTGAGGCAAGGTGGGGATAGAGGGTGAGGGTTTCCCAGGGAGGGGAAACCCTGAGCGAAAGGGGTTACTGCCAGGGGGCAGCACCCTATGTAAAAGGGCACTGGGTCTAGGGAGGGATACGGGGGCCAGAGAGCAGGCGGATGACCGGCCTGCAGAGGGTTCTCCGGAGCTGGAACGAGCCAATTCCCAAGGACAACCAGCAGGAGGTGCTGCAGGGGTGAGTCAGCCATCTACAGTACTGTTATTACTTATCATTTATGTTGTGGTAGCACCTAGAAGAGTAAACTACCTGCGGCCTCATTGTGTTAGCTGCTGTAAAAACATATAGTAAAAAGCTCTTCCTGCCCCAAAGAACTAACAATCTAGGAGCCTGATCTTTAAGGGACGGAACGATATGCACAATTACTGTGATTGCAAGAGACATAATTATCGTTGCATGAAAGGGCACAGTTATCTGTGTGCAAACCCAATTCCCTAATTTGTGGCAATTGCACGGGGAAGTTGGGCACATAAAAATATGTGCAGTTACACACCTAACTTACTCAAAAACCAGGCCCCAAATGCTCCTTTGCCCGTGACACTGCTCAGGATGGATGTATCCAGAGAGGTTAAGCTCTGCGAGTCTCAGACAGAGGGCCAGCTCCTTGGTCATAAATATTCAGTCCAACAGCCACAGGGGCCCATTTGCATTGTGTTCCAGTCTCCTCCGCCTTGACTGTCTAAACCATCTTTGCTTACCTCACTCTCTTAACCCTTCTTTCATCAAAGTTTCTGATAAACTTGATGAGATTTTTACATTAATAAAATGCCGGTGATAAAGCACAGAAAGTAGATCAGGCGAATATAAATGGCTTTTTTGACAAAATGGATTTTTCTCTCATTTTCAAATTAACAACAACCAAAAAAACCCTCTCGAAATGTTTGTTTTCTCCAAAACTGTTCATGGGAATTTTTTCCCCAGCCACCTCTAATTATTACCCTCATTTGATAGATGGGGAAACTGAAGAATAGAGCGGTTGGGTGATGTGCCCAGAGAGACATAGCGGCAGAAACAGGAATAAAGCCAATCTCTCAGTGCCCAGATCTGTACTTAAATCCTCTTCCCCAGGACAATGCTACTGACAACAGTTGTGATGATCAGTTATCAAGAGGTAATAGGCAACAATCAAAGGTTCCTGGATCAAATTCTTCTCCAGTTTAGCTCCATCGATTTCAGGTGTATATATCAAGGAGGAAATTGGCCCAACTTGTTTATCTGTACTTCAGCTGAACTCTTTGACCCTGCAAAATCCCGCTGGCACTCTCGACAGGACATCTTTTCTCATGAAAAGTCCGGTGGTTTCTGCTCTGGGATGAGGCAGACTTTACCCCAGGAACAGTCTGGTTTTACTGATTGGTGCTCTCAACCTTAGTTCTATCTCAAGGCATTTTGGTATGGTCATTTAAATGGTTATGATCCCTGCTGGAACCCAAAAGTGCTGAGTTAATGAATAACAATTCACCTTAAAGTTAACCAAACAATTTAGGACCTCAGTAATTGTCCCATTTGAGTTCAGTGCAAGCACTGGGTGAAAATCTGGGTCAGTTTTTATTTGGTCTGCACCTGTTTGTCAGCGCTAGACAAGGCATTCTAACAAGAGGTTCTAACAAAAGGGAACAACATGAGGACAAAACAAGACAAACTAGGGCAGTGTGAGACAAACCGAGACAGGACACGAGAGAGAGACACCACAACAGACTTGTACATGATAAAACTTCCCTGAGTGTGCACGCGAGAGAGATCGGCAACCCCTGTCAATGGTCCATCCGGTTCTTCTTCATGTGTCTGTGTGTAAAAGGCTGCACCTGGACCCCAGTGTATTGTAGTTCTGACACACAGCACCCCAGACCACTTGTGGTTTCCTCTCCTAGTCTCACCTCTGCCCGCAGTGACACACAGAAAGCTATGGTATTGAGATGAGATGTGACTGCAGCTTCCTGAGCCCACATGCCAAGCACCTCCATCCACTCTTTGACTAGTTTAGCTGAGTTGTGCAGTTGGGAAAGGAGGAAGAGTCTTACCATTTTGTGTCCCTTCCTACTCACCACCCCTTCCGAGTGGGGAATTGTTTGATGCACCCCTCTTCTTCCTCAGTGTTGTGGGGCTTGAGCATGAAATTCTTCTACCGTGGGTTAAACCATCTCCCTTCCCCCTCCAGGAAATAACATGAGCAAGAATTAAAATGACTCATGCACACACATACATTGTGGGCATAGATTAGAATTTCAGCAAAGTTCTCAGCTCTGGTTCACACAGTCCAGTAAACTTAATAAAAAAGCTAGTTAGAGAAAGCAGAATGGTGCCAAATTGCCCCCAGAAGCAGTAAAAGTGAAAATTAAGTGCTGTTACCACCTTTCCAAAGTGAAATGAAAGCATCTTCTCCACAGCCACTTTGGCATTCATTTCCCCTCAGAACAGGGCAACTAAATTAAATCAGCAGGGGACTGGGCCATCCGGGGAATTCTTAACGGTATACGGATTCTTTGGTACGCAGCTAACTGGTTCAGTCCAGACGGGGTTAGTGGAGATGGTAAGCTTCCTAGCGGACTGGTGACTGCATCATTAGGACTAGCTTTCTTCCTCCTCCTCCCCCGAAAGTCTCCACAGAGAGATGAAAAACTACATTAGTCATGGCTACTGATGCACTCCCTCAACCCTAGAATTGGCTTGGCGTTGAGGCATCGTGTGGAGAAGCTTGCTGGTTCCTGCTCTGCAGGGGACGCCAGACCCTGTGAATCCATCACCTTCTGCTGGCACTAATGTCACTAGGAACATGGGTAAAAAGCAACATTCAAACCAATGCAGCTTGGAGCCATTGTGAAGTCTTGCCACTGCGTCTGGTACTGTCTTGTCTCAATCTCGACCATGAGTCTCCATACTGGTTAAAGTCATTTGTCCATCTAGTGGGGTCTCCTTCTTCTAGCAGTGCACCCAAACAACTGTGCAATACCACACTTGGGGAATAGTTCCCGGTACCATTCCCCTTCGAGCAGGCAATCAATGTAGGCCTTGTCGTGTGTGATTTTATATCCTCTCCCTTCTGTGGGCAGAGCAAAATAAAATATTATTCCTGGTCTCAAAGTTACAAAGCTCTTTAAAAATCCACCCACGATGGTTGAGCTGATGGATGGCCTCTCTCTGCACAATGCGGCAATTGCATTGGCACGTGCAGCAGGGAAGGGGAATCAATTATTCTGATTGAGACCGGCACGACAAACATCCCGAGGTGGTTGTGCCTGGTGCGGAGTTGTCTGTTTACTTTTCCTCGTGAGCCCAGCTGCTCCCACCCCATGTCATCAAAGCCTTTTCTCCCACATCCATCTTGGTGGCAGGTGGTGGAGGTGTGAAGATTACCTTTATTATTCATTATGAGGAGGCTATACTCAGTGATGCCCCCTACTGTCTGGGCTCCCCACTGCATGTTCCCCAGCCAGGCTCTCTTCCTTAACACAAATGACAGTGTTATCTTGTGCCAGCTACATGCTGAGTTTATTATTTGATGTCCGCATACTTTGACCACCACCTCTTTTTCCATTTCTTCTCTCTCCTAGGGTTACCAACCCTCCAGGATGGTTCTGGAATTTCCAGGAATTAAAGAATAATCTTAATTAAAGATTATATCGTATGGTGAAACCGCCAGGAATATAGCCAATCAAAATTGGCAGCCCTACTCTCTCCACCTGTAGCCATGTTACCACAAACTGTTATCTTATCAGCTTTCTCAGGATAAGTAAGGCAAGGCACAGCCAGTATAGGGATGGTGAAATCTTCCAGGAAGACTCAAATGCTGCAGGAAGTGGTGTTGCTTATTCCGCAGAGTGCAGTGTTCCCTCTGAACAATACCTCCATTGTGTGGCTAGAGCAGGGATGTGGCCAAGGCAGGGTGTTGGGTGAAGGAGTCTGTAGGGTGGTGTGTTTGCTTTTATCTTATCTCCCCAAATATGTGGAACTGTTGCACCGTATGGATTGTAACAAATCAAACAGATCTTAAAATCCAGTTAAAATCCTTAGACTCAGAGCATGGAAGATACCAATCTATCTAGATGCTTGTATGACCCTGTCATTGTGTTTGTCTGAGGTCACATTCCTGTTCCTAGAACGCAAAAGGAAGCCAGATGCGCTATTGCTAAATGGCTGGTTCAAGAGGTTACTTGATCCAACTGGTATCCCTCAGATAATGGAAATCCAGCCTGAATCCAATAGAGATTAGTTTAAACAGTGTCATGTGAAATGCAAGAAGGAAATGAGGATGGGGAAGAAATTTGTTGAGCACATAGCCAAAGGGAGAAAAACAAAGAACCAGAAATTTCTTTAGTGTATCACAGATTTAGATATTCTAAGGGGAGAAGGGACCACTGTGATCATCTAGTCTGACCTCTTGTGTAACACACACCTAGAGAAGACCTGTTAGAAAAGCATCCAACCCACCATGACCCATGTTCTGATGGTTAATTACACGTGTGGTAAAAAATGTACGCCTTCTTTCCAGTCTGAATTTTTCTAGCTTCAACTTCTAACCACTGGATTGTGTTATATCTTTGTCTAGACTGATGAGTGCATTATCACATATTTGTTCCTCAGGTAGGCGCTATAATCAAGTCAACCCTTAGTTTTTCTAATCCTTTAATCATTCTCGTGGTTCTTCTCTGAACCCTCTCCAATTTATCAACATCCTTCTTGAATTGTGGACTCCAGGACCGTACACAGGATTCCAGCAGTGGTTGCACCAGTGCTAAATACAGAGGTAAAATAACCTCTTTACTCCTACGTCAGGTTCCCTTGTTTATGCATCCAAGTATTGCATGAGCCCTTTTGGCTACAGCATCGCACGGGGAGCTCATGTTCAACTCCTTATCCATCCCAACCCCCAAATCTTTTTCAGAGTCACTGCTTCCCAGGATAGGGTGCCCCATCCAGTAAGTCTGGCCTACATTCTTTGTTTCTAGATGTATACATTTATATTTAGCCATATTAAAACACATCTTGTTTGCTTGTGCCCAGTTTACCAAGCAATCCAGATCTCACGGCATCAATGATCTGTCCTCTTCATTATTTACCAGCCCCCAAGTTTTGTGTTACCTGCAAACTTTATTAGGGATGATTTTATGTTTTCTTCCAGGTCATTGATTAAAATGTTAAATAGCATAGGGCCAAGAATTGATCCCAGTGGGACTCCACTAGAAACACACATGCTCAGTGATGATTCCATGTTTACAGTTACTTTTTGAGACCTATCAGTTAGCCAGTTTTTATCCATTTAATATTTACCATCTTAATTTATATCATTCTCATTTTAATCAAAATGTCATGCAGTACCAAGTCAAATGTCTTACGAAAGTCTAAATATGTTACACCAACACTATTACCTTTATCATCCAAGCTTGTAATATCACCAAAAAAAAGATGCCAAGTTAGTTTGACAGGATCTGCTTTACATAAATCCATGTTGAATGGCATTAATTTATATTTATTAACTGAGTTACATATCATTTTGCCCAGAAACAATGGCAGACTGCCAGGCCTATAATTACCTGGGTCATCTTGTTTATCCTTTTAAAATATTGTCACAACATTAGCTTTCTTCCACTCTTCTGGAACTTCTCTAGTGTTCAAAGACTTGTTGAAAATCAACATTAACAGTCCAGTGAGCTTCTCAGCCAGTTCTTCTAAAACTCTTGGAAGCAAGTTATCTGGACCTGCGGATTTAAAAATGTTAGACTTTATTAGCTGCTGTTTAACATCCTCCTGAGTTACTAGTGGAATGCAAAGAGTGTTATCATCATATAAGAATCTTTTTCCCCAAAAAAATAGATAAATATTTATTGAACACTTCCCTTTTCTGTATTATTATTGATAATTCTACCATTTCCATCTATTAATGGACCAATATCATTGTCAGGAATCTTTTTATTCCTAATATAGTTAAAAGACATCTTCTTATTATCCTGAACTCTGCTGTCCATAGATTTCTCCTTGGGTCTTTTTACTTCCCTTATCAAATTTCTACAATTCCCAGCTCTGGATTTATATTCATTACTATCAATGTCCCCTTTCTTCCATTTGTTTATTTATTTATTATAGCTAAGTTCATTTCCCCTTTAAAGCAGTTTGTTTTTTTAACCAGTACAGACTTGTTTCTCAATTGTGGGATTGTGGTTTATAGGGCCTTAAACAATTCCCAACTATCATTTACTTTTTTCTGATTAAATTCTTCCTCCCAGCTGATTTGGCTCATAAGTGTTTTCAGCTTTGTGAAATTAGCCCTGTTAAAGCACCAAGTATATACATCTGTTCTGGTCTTTATTCTGTTTGCACATAATAAATGTGATCACTTGGACCTAAGCTACCATTATTTTTTTGTTCTGTTGCAGCTGACATCCTAACAGAAGGGCCTGTTAATTGTTGTACTTTATACTTGGGTTCAGACAAACAGTTTATTTGCACCAGTGGTTCTCAGCCAGAGATCCGGGGCTCCCTGAGGGGCTGCGAGCAGGTTTCAGGGAGGCCGCCAAACAGGACTGGTGTTAGACTCGCTGGGGCCCAGGGCAGAAAGCCAAAGTCCCACTGCATGGGGCTGAAGCCCAGGGCCTGAGTCTGAGCCCTGCCACCTGAGGCTGAAGCAGAAGCCTGAGCAACTTAGCTTCATGGTGCCCTGTGGCATGCAGCCCCAGGCAATTGCCCTGCTTGCTACCCCCTAACGCTGGACCTGGCTTTTATATGCAGAAAGCCAATTGTGGCACAAGTGGGTGGTGGAATTTTTATAGCATGTTTGGGAGGGCCTCAGAAAGAACCCCTGATTTACACCATTTTCTACACTAGTTTATTGCAAAATCACTGTGAGAAGCAAGCAGCCTGTGAGAAGACTTGTGGGTTGGCTGGAGATAAAAAGAACAATTAAGGAAGATAAAGACATTGCAGAGAAGCTAAATTATTCCCTTACTTCAGTTGTCACCAGGGAGAATACTGAGGAGATACCTGCCGTTTACAAGTGAAATGATGAGATGCTGTCAGGCTAAAGGTAAAAGGAAGAAATGTTGGAAACAACCTAATAACCTTAGGAGCTAGAGTCATCAGGGCCAGATGGCACATACAGGAATTCAGAACCAATTTAAGAATGAAGTAGCTGAGCTGCTTAAAAAATATGCCATCTTCCATTAAAATACCAAAGGGCTGGAGGTAGCAAACATTGTACCTATCTCACCTGCTTTGGGGTATTGACAAAAACATGAAACTCAGCCTTAAATTGAAAAAATGTCATGAGGGTTTCCTAGAGCCCGTGGGCCCAGCGTGGAGCAAATCTGCACCATCTCCGCTTTTGTGGCAGTTCTGCTCATTTCACTTTCAATATTTGGATTTTTTGGAACCCTAAACTGAAAGCAAAACCTCAGGGGGCACAAAAGTGAGTGAGCTGAAAGTGACTTTATAAACCACTATGAACTGAAACTGCCTGTGTCACACGGTTCGGGCATCACAATGCCATGGCGTTGGAGTTGCAACATCTTGATGCAACAACTCTGGTCTTGGGTCCACAAGACAGGGTCAGCAGAATGGGCTGCTTTATTAATTCCAGAAAGCAACCCCCAGGGTTCTTCCTCTCCCCACCAGGACAATGCCTCCTGTCCCAGAGGTATTGTTGTTAGCCAAGTTGGACCAGGGTGGTATTGGGCCACCAGGGGTCTCTCAAACCTTCAACAGCCTCTACAACCCTTTACAGGCCCCAGCTTGTCTGGGGCAGCGTAGCCCAGGGACCAGTGCACTGGCCTGGGACTCAGGAGTTCTGGGTTCTGCTGCTAGCCTGCTAATGAGCACTGTACAAGAATCTATACAGAGCAGAGTCCCCATTTTACATATGGAGAAGTGACTTGCTCATCACCATAGTATCTGGGCACCTTCCAGCCACGCATTAAGCGACATGACTCATATGTGACTTATTCTCTTTCTCACCCTCTCCCGAGGGTTGTGTGCATAGTAGAGTGTTTGTTTTGGAACTGTTCTGTCTTTGGTTGTTTTCTTGTGGACATGTTGCTCTGTGTTGACATTAGAGGAGGCAAGTTGGAGAAGTGGGAGCTCATTTCCACATTCTCTTCTTGACATAGCTACAGGCTGATGTGGGTGGCCTTGATCTGCAAGGGACTACAGCCCACTGGGAATGCCTTGAATGGTGATGATGATTGATTACACAGTCTGGGACCAGCCTGTGAGAAAGCTCTGCCCCATATACACATGAGCTTTACTCTTATTGTAGAAGGCTCCAGTGTGCTGGAGGAGCAGAGTTGTCAAACATGGTCTTCATACTTGAGCTTTAGGCTATTTTAAATATCCTGGGCACAGGCCACAGGGTTCTTTGAAGATAAAGGTCTGAGATGTTGAACTTGATTCAATAACCCACCCTCCTTTGGAAAGTGTTTTTGAGTTCTGTGCACGAAAAATGCTGCATAAGAAATTAGGTATTCTTATTCTGCAGGCCCGCTCCGGAAACATAATAGCTAGTTCTGAGGCTGTGTCTATACTACTACCAGATCGATGGTCCAGTGATCGATGCACTGGGGGTTGATTTAGCGGGTCTAGTGACAACCCACCAAATCGACTGCAGATCGCTCTCCAGTTGATGCCGGTACTCCACCTCGAATGAGAAGAGTGAGAGTGTCTCCTGTCACCCAGCATGGTGTAGACACCACAGTAAGTAAACCTAAGCAACATCGACTCCAACTACATTATTCATGTAGCTGGAGCTGCATAACTTAGGCTAACTTACATGGTAGTGTAGACATAGGCTATTTGTAGGGTAATTTAAAATAAAGAATCACCATCCCAGAGCTGAACCTTGTGGTACGTACATGGTTACCTTTCTTCACTCCCAGTTCTTTCCTGCTGAACCCCCTCGACTCTGATTCTGCTTCTTAACCATTTTAAAAACAAATGTAACATCCCTTCCCCGTTTGGTAGCTGTTCTTTTGCAGCATTGTGGGTTTGGAGCTTTTTAAAACCAAAGCGGGCACGAGCCTATTTGTATGTGTCATTCCCATCAGCCCGCTGCCCTAGGCTAGCGAGTCTGGAACAGAGCTCGGCCAGAAAGTCATAATGAAAAAGGAGATATTGCAAAAGAGAAAGCTGACCACAGCTGCTGCTATGAGTCTCACACCCACAAGGCTCTGCAGATTCTGGAAGGATCAAACTGTAACATTGTGATTCCAATAGACAAAAAAGCGGCTTTAAAGAGATGCTGCCTGCTGAACATAAGCCCCCAAAATGTAGGGTTTCCCTTCACAACGTCTACTAGTCATTTGCTCACAGGTTAAAAGCAAAAACACAGTGAAACCAACTCCCTCCCCTCAAGTCCTGCTGTGAACCCAGACACAACAGCCTTGTGCTAATACGTAAGATCCAGAAAGTAACTTTATGCACAGTGGAACTGGCTGGAATAAACTCATTGACCAACATGAGCAAATATCAATTATATCTTTCAAACTCTGTTTTTAATCATCTAGTTTTCTTCTGAGAGCAGGGAGAAGGATATCCCTCCCCCCCATCTCTCTCTGTGATTTTTTTCCTTGAGTGCCCATTTAAAATAAAAACTCCTTTACTTTGTAAGTCATCACGCCTAGCTAGACCCATCTGTTGACTGGAAGGGTCAGTGCTAGGGTGTTCACCTAGGGTGTCAAAATGTTGGACAGCTGATGGGTGTTGGTCTATAGCTAGGAGCTGGAGCTGACTGCACCAGGATAAATTTACAAGTGCAGGGGACTGAATGGATGGGTAGGGTTCTGTGGCCTGCTTTGTGCAGGGGGTCAGACTAGATCATGTTGGTCCCTTCTGACCCTAAAGTCTATGAGTCTTAATGGCTATGGAACTCTTTTTCAGCAGAGATCAGAATTCCTACAGATTTTACCATCTTCAGAATAAAATATGAGCCATGTCCCAGCATTAACTTTGCCATTATTACTGCCATGAATAAAGGGAACAATGTGAGATCGAGAGAAAAGAAGGAAAGACAGACTTGTACCAGGCTTTATTTCTGACCAACAGCATTTTGCTAAGGAGGAGTACAAAACAATAGCACAAGAATGTATGGACAAAATTGGACATGCTAAAGCACAAAATGAGTTATACCAAGCAAAGGACATAAAAGGCAATAAGTTCTATGAATATATTAGGAGCAAGAGAAAGATGAAGGGAAGTGTAGGCCCACTGCTTAGTGGGGAAGGAGAACTAATAATGGATGAGATCAAGAAGGTTGAAGTGTTTAATGCCTATTTTGCTTCAGTCTTTAGTAAAAGGGTTTATGGTGACCAGATACTGTACACAATTAATATTAGAAACAAAGGGGCAGACTAAGGAAATAACTGGTTAAAAATATTAGATAAGATATATGCATTGAAGTCAGCCAGAACCTGATGAAATTCGTTCTATGGTAATTAAAGGAACTAGATGATGCAATCTTGGAACCACTGGTGATTATCTTCGAGAACTCAGAGGATGGGTGAAGTGCCCAAAGACTGGAGAAGGGCAAACATAGCACCTCTCTTTAAAAAGGATAACAAAGAAGACCCGGGGCATTATAGACCAGTCAGCCTAACTTGGATACCTTGGAAGATGCTGGAACAACTTGTTAAACAATCAATGTAAGCATCTAGAGGATAACAAGCTAATATGTAATAGCCAAGATGGATTTGACAAGAACAAAACAAGTCAAACCAACGAAAGTTACTGGCCTATTGGATAGGGAAGAAGCAGAAGGTGTGATATATCTTTTAGTAAGACTTTTGACGCAGTCCAACATGACATTCTCATAGGCAAACTAGGAAAATATTGTCTAGATGAAACTATTATAAGGTTGGTGCACAACTAGTTGAAAGACCGTACTCAAAGAATAGTTCTCAATAGTTCTCTGTCAAACGAGGACCCATGTGGTTGGATCTGCAGGGGTCTATCTGGGTCCAGCACTATTCAGTAATGACTTGGATAATAGTGTGGAGATTGTACTTATCAAATTTGCTGATAATAGCAAAGTGGGAGGGATTGCAAGCACTTTGAATTCAAAACAAACGTATCAAATTAGAGAATTGGTCTAAAATCAGGAAGATAAAATTCAAAGACAAATTCAAAGTACTTCACTGAGGAAGGAAAAATCAAATGCACAACTACAAAATGGGGATTAACTTGGGTAGATGGTAGCACTGCTGAAAAAGATCTGGGGGTTACAGGGGATCACAAATTGAATATGAGCTAACAATGTGAGGCAGTTGCAAAGGTTAATATCATTCTGGGGTGTAGTAACAGGACTGTTATATGTCCAGTTCTGGGCACCACACTTTAAGAAAGGTGTGGACAAATTGGAAAGAGTCCAGAGGCAAGCAACAAAAATGATAAAAAGTTCAGAAAACCCAGCCTGTGAGGAGAGGCTAAACAAACTGGCTATGTTCAGTCTTTAGAAAAGCAGATGGAGGGGGACCCAATAACAGTAATTAAATGTTAAAGGCTATTCTAACGAGGGCAACAATCAATTATTCCCCATCTCCACCGAAGGTAGGACAAGAAGAAATGGGCTTAATCTTCAGCAAGTCAGATTTAGGTTGGAAACTAGGAAAGACTTTCTAACTCTCAGGGTAGTTAAGCTCTGGAACAGGCTTCCAAGGGAGGTTGTGGAATCCCCATTCTTGGAGGTTTTTAAGAACAGGTTGGCAGACACCTGTCAGTGATGGTTGAGGTTTATTTGGTCCTGCCTCAGCACAGGGGGCTGGACTTGATGACTTCTTGAGGTCCCTTCCAGCTCGACATTTCTAGGATGCTATGATAACATGAAGCTAGATGAAGAATACTGTCTTTCAAATGGATTGCTTTGAATTATACTCCGATACCCTGGATCAGCATTCGGCAGACTGGCAGGCAGGCAAAGCCTCTTTTGGCACTTGGGAGGCTATGGAAGCAGAACTTGGGATTGGAACAATGAATGACACAGCACAGTATGAGCCTCAGTCAGAGGAAGCTGATGGTGCTGATATCTTCCCTGAGGCAACAAGGAACTGTCCAGCCAAAGAACAGCTCCATAGCGCTGTAGGGTAACAGGAAAAATTCAGATATGCTGTTGAAGAACTGGAGGTGAGCTGGGCTGACTCTGTGGAGGAAGCTGTGTGGTACACGCAGTTGTCCCCCCAACTCTGGGCCAGCACTGGAAGTGGCACCGAAGGACTCCAAAGGAAGTAGCATAGGAGGAAGTTCCCCAAGTGGGGGGCTTGAGTAAGGGGAAAGAGAGAGAGAGAGAGAGACCAGAGAGTTCCCCTGGCTCCCTGCAAAATAAAGACAAATGATTGTAGAAATAACAGGAACCAGAAGGACACCGCCTAGCAGCAGTTCCCAGACTCTGCTCATCTACAGAACGTGGTATATTTCAGACCGTGATCCTGAGCAGAGTTGGACTGAGGCGTGAAGGGGGATAATGAAAGAGAAGGGAATGGAGTAAGCTGAGCTATCTCAAGGAAAAGGAAATAGAGAGACGGAAGGAAAAGCAAAGGGGAGGTGTAGCAGGGCGGTACTCTGCCCGTTAGCACAGAAACCTGCTCAGACTCTGCTGGGTAGGTAGCAACATTGCGGTATTTGTTTATGTTCCCACCACCCACACCTTTGGGTCCTGTGCAGCCATGCTATTTACCCCTGTACCTCCAGCCCTTTTCCCCAGGGCCTGGGAGGAGCAGAGAGCTCCCTTGCCTGAGGACTCCGTTGGTTTGGGCTCAGCTGGCCCTGTTCTCCCCCAGCACTTCCTTCCTGCCTCTCTTTATCAGTCTCCAGCGGGGCTAATTAGTTCTTGAGCACAGCACAGCCTCCCAACCTGATTAGATAGCTCTATTCCATTCCCCACTCTATGGGATGCCACAGTGATCAGAGTGGCTCATGGGCTAGCTTTCTGCCACACACACACCCACACCCTGGCTTAACAGGGAGGTTTCTCTTTCCCCACACCCTCCCCTCTTCAGCTGGGGGGTGGAGTGGGGTGGGCGCTGAACTGTTTTAGTTCACACTCCATCATCTTCCCCCTGCAAAAGTCACATTTCATGGGCAGGGTATGTCTTGATGCCTCTGTTTCTACCCCTCCATGGATAACTGGTTGGTTGGTTTATTGTCCTTACTCTAAGTCTGTTGCTGTCCCCCAGTTTTTCCCATTAACTAGGGGTTCTGCTTCTCCCAGCCCTATAAACTGTTCCCAGGGCTCTTCTTTCCACCGTTCTGTTTTTTGTTCAACTCCTGTCAACCTAGAGTTACTCTCTTCTCCTAAAAGCAGCAAAGAATCCTGTGGCACCTAAGTCTTGCTCTGAATTACCTTCTCCTCCACTCCTTTTCCCTATGGAGGCTCCATTTTCCTCCTGGCTTGTTTCCTTTGTTTTATGGGTTTCTAATTAGTCTAGTCTAATTCTTGCCCTTTTTCCTCATTCTCTGTTGACCCAGATTGCTGCTGCGGGTGACCCTGAGCCCTGTTTTCCTTTTATAAGGGCTAGGGCTCCAGTCTGTCCCTATAATGACGGGATGAGGCAGTCTATCTACTACCTCCATCTGCTTCCATCTGAACTTTCTCTTAACTTCTAGGGGTATCTCAGTCACTGGGCAGAGTCTCACCCTGGCTGCTTTCTAACGCTGAACTTCTATCTGACAGCATCCTGTGGGCCTTCATCAAGTCCTTCCTGGCTGTGAGCATCCCAAGATGGTGTCCACCAGTCCCCGCTGGCGCTTCTTCCTAAACTTTACTGAGGTGCTAGGTGTTTTCTTTATTCATCCTTGACAGTCACCGTCCAACCACAGAATTCCATGAACACACATTCCATAACAAGGCAGTCTCACTTTATATGCCCCATGCTGTCCCAGACACGTCATGGGTGGCCAGGCCTAGTAGTCAGAGCCAGAGTCCATGGTCATGAGACGGGGGTCAAGAGTTGGCTGCATTGGGACACCAGGAGGTCAGAAGCAGGAGACAAACTGGAGATGAGAACCACAAGTCACGAACCAGAATCAGGCCAGATCAGGATACCAGGGGGTCAAAGGCAGGAGACAAATTGGAGGTTGGGAACCACAGGTCAGATACTAGGAGTCAAGCAGAGCAAGGAGGCCAAGAAATCAAGCCAGGGAAGCAGAGGCTGGAAGCAGGAGATGGTGGCAGCAGCAGGTACCAGGAAGCACAAGGCATAGTTATTCAGACAGCTTCCTGTTACTACTGCTGGCTTAAGTAGGGCCAGCGGGCCAACCAGCCACTTTGGGACATTACCAATTGGACCTGAAGGAGTGGAGCCCCATGCGGGATCAGGGCTTCCTAGGTCTTAGACAGGCTTTTGCCAGCAGGCTACCTGGTGGAGGGTTGGAACATCGTGACTTCCATGGCCCAGGTTTGAGACCCATGGGTCATGCCATAGAGCCCCACACTAGTAGCGAACCATTCCCCAGTTCCTTGAAGTTCTTCTAGTCTCAGCCTTTTTGTTTCCCTCTGTCCTCCTTGGTGAGAGCAAGTTGCCACCTTTCTTCCCCTGAAATGATCGCACCTCTCTCTTGGGAAAGTCCACTCCCAAAAACTCTTCTGAGAGTTTGATTGCTGCTTCCAGGGTCATTGGCTGGTGCCTCTGGACCCACACACGGGTGTTTGTCGGGGCAACACTGGAGAAGTTGTTGCAGTATTGTCACATTTATTATTTCCCCCACACTTTAGGGGGGTGGCCTTAGCCAGCAGGCAGCCTAATCAGTTAACTTTTGCACTAATGCCCTGGGCCACACCCCTCCAGTCCCTGTAGTGCTCTGAAATTTCTGTCTATATTGTTCCACCAGGTGGCCTACCTGATCCAGGATGCACGTTTTTACAACCTCATAGTCTGGGCCTGGTCCTTGATCAGGGCCATGTAGGCTGCCTAGCCTTCCTCTTACGAATCAGGTGCTACCCAGAGGGCACAAAATCCCTTATCCTGTCTGGCTCTCATTACTACTCTCTCAGAAGTCTCTCCAAAGACATGTCTGGGTCATCCACTGAGCCCATCTTGCATAGGTTAACCCCCTGTGTCCTATTGCTGTACCCCATTGTGAGACTCACTTTAGCAGTTGGCGCTGCACCTGTGTCTGTTCCTTTCTGAATTCTTGCAGGTTCTTCTGCTGTTCAGCCTGCTGAGTGAAGATGGGCTGACTTTCCCTGTGATGGGACTGCCTTGTGGGCTGTGATTGTGGTTTGTTCAGACTGTTGCTGACTTAACTGGTTCATGCCTACTACATGTTTTGATTGACCACCTGCCTGTTCATCTTGCTTCAATTTCCTTGTGTTTTGGGATTGCTGTTCTGGAGTGCCTCCGATTGTAACAGTCCCACAATGCATGACGTTAGCCATCCTGGAGCCACTGATGGGTGTCCAGATACCCAGGCATCCTGGTGATCAAATTCAGGATTGAGCAATTTAAATGACCCAAGTGATGGAGTTTCCGGCACTTGCCTTGGGAGGATGCCCCCTAGAGCTCACCTTCAGAAAATATTTCCTGATCCTTATTCCAGGTGTCTGCCCTCCCTGTTCATTTTTGTCCAGTTGTTTCTAGTTATACCCCCTTGTGTGGCAGTACAGTTTTTGCCCACTCCCCCTGCAGCTTGCGGAAACGCTGAGTTCTTCTGGATGTGTTAACGAGAGTCTATTGCCAGGCTTAGTGTTCATAAGAAGACAGTGCATCCAGCAGTCAGAATGACTGGGTTCTAGTCACAGCTGTGCCATTGGATTGCTGTATGACCTTTGCTAAATTCACTTTCGATGCCTCAGTTTGCTCATCCTTCAGGCTGACAATTCTTAAGTACCTCACTGGCCTGGTTGTGAGGCTTAATTCATGAGTTTGGGGTAAAGCTGTAGCAGATTCTTTGACACAAGAAGCAATGAGAGTGCAAAGTCTCCTAGTAGGCATGGCCCCAAAGGGAATCTTTGAGCCCTCCACCACAGAGGATCCAAAACGCATCCTTGACACTATTTTAGGAGTTGGGGGGGGAAAGCGCTTTTCTGCCTTCTCTCCTCTCCTGCCTTTCTCTCTCCTATATCGATAAGGGGCAATTGCCAGAATTTGACTCTGTTTGGACACATTGGACATGTGGTGGTTTACAATGCTCCATATCATACATTACTATGTACAGCATGCCTTTGATATATTATATACATGATTATATGCTGAAAGCTTGTTTATTATATGCACATTTTTGTGCTGGTATGGAATATTTATTTAATGGAGCCAAATCTGGCCTCAGGTATATGATGGTCCAAATTCTGGTCTGGGAAAAGCAAGTGCAAGCTCCCATAAAGTCAAAAGCGTTTGCATCCACCTGCACCAGGTCTGATTTTTAGCCACTGGACTTCAATGAAGATGCAGCACTTTACAGGCCAACATTTCATCCTACTTCCTGTGTTTCACCACTGGAGACTTTCAGTAGAAATATTGTAGAAAAGAACATAGTGCAAACACTTCATCATTGTGACAAATCCAAAAGCTCAGGGCCTCCTTGCAAGTTGAGCACCATCCAGATCAAACTCCGGAAAGGTGCTTAAGGACTCTGGTTGTATAGTCAGTTTATGACCATCACTGGTAATCTTGTTGGGCCACCAAAGCTTTTGATACCCACATGATCGCTGGCCATGTAGCAGCATTCCTTGGTACACAAGCTTTGGAATTCATTGGTTTCTTCCATTCTAATAATATGTCCATACCAAGAAAGCAGGTGAAACTGACCGAGTGCTGATGGAGGTGGTTGTTGAGTTTAACTTTGAATATCCACATTTCTGATCTTGTACCGATCCCGGAGGGCCTGTAAAACCAAATGGGTCCTTTTCCAGTTCTGAAGTCAGACATTGCAGTGCTGGAAATAGCTGTGAATCTGAGGGGCATTGTGGGTATGATATGCAAAGAAATGCACTTAGCTCCTGGCTCTCCTGGGCCTGATTCTGATCTGATAGACACTATATCAGGAGTCACTCCATTGAACTCAGGGGAGTTAAACACGTGTAAACAGGAAGAGGCTCAAGCACTCTATAGCTAACAGTGCCAGAAACCCACAGTGAAGTGGTCATTCTCCAGCCAGGTAGGTCCTGTTCTGTTGCTCTCAGAGTCCAACTGCAAACATATGCGTATTGTCAAACATTTTTCAAAATCACTTAGGGCAGATCTACACAAGAGACTTTTGCTGGTATAATAATGCTGGTTTCAGGTGTGATTTTTCTGACACTTTTACACTGGCAAAAAGCCCTTGTGTAGATGCAGTTGTACAGGGCAAAGTGCTTTTGCTGGCATAACTTATTTGGTTGGCGGAACTGATAGTTTGCCAATATGCCTAACTTTGCATCTCCACTAGGCGGTTTGGCTGGTATAGTTATGCCTGCAAACCCTTTGTAGTGTAGACTACTCCCTAGAGAATCATTACAGGAAATTATTACTGTTATATATTAGGTGTATTTTGGTAGGGCCTAGGAGTCCTAATCATGGCCCAGCACCCCATTGTGCTTGGCACTGTACAAACACAGAACTAAAAAAGCTTATCTATTGGGTCCTTTTGCAATCCCTCAGGTGCCAGGCAGAGTTCTTCCCTGGAGTAAATTGTTCAGTGCTTTATCCAGTCTTCCTGTAAATAACTCAAGCAACAGGACTTGTGCACCCAGGCAAAACCAAAGCATTTTGCAGCACAGGAGGCAATCAGTACCTGTAAAAGCAGTAAAGAATCCTGTGGCATCTTATAGACTAACAGACGCTTTGGAGTATGAGCTTTCGTGGGTGAATACTCACTTTGTCAGATGCATGTAGTGGAAATTTCCAGGGGCAGGTATATATATATGCAAGCAAGCTAGAGATAATGAGGTTAGTTCAATCAAGGAGGCTGAGGCCCTGTTCTAGCAGTTGAGGTGTGAAAACCAAGGGAGGAGAAACTGGTTCTGTAGTTGGCAAGCCATTCACAGTCTTTGTTTAATCCTGAGCTGATGGTGTCAAATTTGCAGATGAACTGAAGCTCAGCAGTTTCTCTTTGAAGTCTGGTCCTGAAGTTTTTTTGCTGCAGGATGGCCACCTTAAGGTCTGCTATAGTGTGGCCAGGGAGGTTGAAGTGTTCTCCTACAGGTTTTTGTATATTGCCATTCCTAATATCTGAGAATGGAAATATACAAAAACCTGTAGGAGAACACTTCAACCTCCCTGGCCACACTATAGCAGACCTTAAGGTGGCCATCCTGCAGCAAAAAAACTTCAGGACCAGACTTCAAAGAGAAACTGCTGAGCTTCAGTTCATCTGCAAATTTGACACCATCAGCTCAGGATTAAACAAAGACTGTGAATGGCTTGCCAACTACAAAGAACCAGTTTCTCCTCCCTTGGTTTTCACACCTCAACTGCTAGAACAGTGCCTCATCCTCCCTGATTGAACTAACCTCATTATCTCTAGCTTGCCTGCATATATATACCTGCCCCTGGAAATTTCCACTACATGCATCTGACAAAGTGGGTATTCACCCACGAAAGCTCATGCTCCAAAACGTCTGTTAGTCTATAAGGTGCCACAGGATTCTTTGCCGCTTTTACAGAACCAGACTAACATGGCTACCCCTCTGATAATCAGTACCTGTGTATCTAAAATCAGGATTGAGCCCTGTAGTTATACTATGTGTATTTAGGCATGTTCAATGAATCCTGTAGCAAAACGCATTTAATTTCTATATGAACTTGTCTTCCAAGAATTTTTAAGAGCTTGCAATAAACACCATCAAAGCCATCACTCAACAAATTGAAATCACAGCTGTGTTAATGGGGCTACTATATTTGGATGAAATTTAACTCTAATGACTTGATCTTGTAATCCAGCAAAGTGAATGGGTCAACAGAAGTTAAGCTCAGAGAGCTGAGTGGACATTTCTCCAATGACATCACCCCTGCTGCTCTCTTGATTTAATGCTTGTCCTTGGTTAATGACTCATCTATCCAAACACCCCCAAACGAACACATTACTGTAGATTTCCCCTGCCCCTCCCCAGCAGGTCAATTTATTCTGGGTTTAATAAGCATAATGAATTCAATGTAATTTTCTAGGGTTTGCTTATTAATCCCTTCCTTTGCTGCAGTGGCTGCTTTGAAAGGGGTTAATATCCCACCTCATGCAAACGAAGGGCTGCTGGTGCCAGGTTTGAATACCAGAGATGTACTGTTACCTCTTTCTGCTATCCCAGCCTGTTCCACTAAAGGCAGAAAGCAAGAATCTGCCTTTCCAAAGCTGTGACAGACTGATGAGAATATAAGCGGGATGTCTCACCCTAGTGACTGGGCCCATGGAGGGTGTAAGGGACCTAGTGGGGAGAGACTTGTAGGCTTTGAAGCTGAAAGGCCCAGGTTGTAAGTGATGTATCTTTACCTAGTAGTTGGGTCTGTGGTGATCAGCACATGGGTTTTCTAACACTGCCCCTGCAGGCTGCCTGGGGATCTGGAGCCAAGTGAAACAACAGAAAAAGCTCCCACTGTATGCAAAAGTGTGTAAGGCCGAGATTTCCAAAGGCATACAGAGCAGTTAGACACACACCTCCCATTGAAAATCAGTGGGTGTGGGGGCCCAATTCCTATGTATGATTTTGAAAATCTCCCCAGAGATACATGGCCTAGGCCAATACACCAGGGCTTGTCAATAAGCATCCATATATCCCCACCATGATCATTCGATGTTATCCCAGGTCTCAGCCCACAGGCAGACACTATACATCACTGCCAGAATTTTCATGCACCAGAATGCATCCATCCCTGAGGCAACTCCAGCGGATGTTGAATCTGGCCCAGGAAAACCAGGCATGATGACTGAATCTCACGTCAGTTAGGAACAGCACCCAATAGTAGGGACGCTTCCCTCAGTTATTTGAGTCTCTTGGAAATCTAAGGAAACACAGCCCTTCAGTCAGATCTCCTATTTTGGGTTGGGCTGAAAATACTTATGTGGAAAGCCTCGTTGAAAGCTTTGGGGCACATTCACTTATGGTCCCGGTCACCCTGGGGAAATACAGAAGCATCGGCAAATATATTGCAAAAAAAAAAACCCAAAAAAGTCATATGAATATTTTCAAACTTGCAAAAAGTTTTCATTCTAGTTCAGTTCAAATTTAGGGTTGAGGTTTGGGTCATTTTAAGTGTTATCTAAACTTATATTCACTCCTCTCTAGGAGAAACATTCAGCGAAATTCTGAACAACGGGGCCGGATTTGTGTGTGGTCCAGGAGCCATCTTGGTGGCACACAGGGAAAGGACTCAGAGTGGGTGGGCTGGGAATGCAGTACCAGGCTCATTTTGCTGCTCCTTTAAAATCTATTTGTGACTCTCCCCCCACGCCCCATTTCCCAACTGGCACAGTCTCCTGACGGTAACTAAACAAGCTGGAGTTAGGCCATGCCCTCTAGCAGGCCACACCCCTCATGGACCAGGGTGGGCTCATTGAGCCGCAGGGCAGCTAATCCTCCTGCCATTTTGAGTGAACCTAGGCCAGAGCAAAGAGCCAGTGAAAGGCCCATTTACGATGATGGGATGTGAGTGGTGCGTTGACTTTGGCCTGTTCCTCCAGGCTTACATGAGCGGGAGTGTGGTGGGGGGTTAAATGGCCTGAATTTTACCCTCGGTGCTTTAGCCCATTCCCCCTACCTGGTGCCCTCTTGAGCATGAGCCTGGGATTCTGTGTAGCTGCTGCATGGGATGGGTCAGTGACGGGGTGCTGAGAGTTTGAACCAAACTGTAAACCCGGTATATGATGGAAACCACTTTGAGACGGGGGTGCAGCTGCACCCTGGTTCTAGCACCTATGGTCAGGGAGGAATCTGCACCCCTCTCTTCCCACTAATATACCCGTCTAGCATCCCTGTTGCTAACTCACACATCCCGTGACATATGTTCTATTCTTCCTAGTAAAAAAACAAAAACAAACCCCCAGTGCAGAAAGAGACCTGACCACACATTTTTCTGCCCACTAAAAGGAATCCTTTTGAATGCTGTTTCAAAAAAACCAGATCTGGGGTGGATTACATCACATAACACGCTCCGCATCTCCCTCCCCCAACCCCAACAGAAACTTTTAAATGCTGGGACTGTGCCAAAGGAAGCGGAGGGTGTTGGAAGTAGCTCCGTCACCTCACGTTGTCTCGGAGTTGTGGAGTTCACAAATACAAGGTACGCAGTCAGAACAGCCCGGGGCAAAGTTTGTACTTTTGCTTGAATCCGAACTTTTGTTTACCAAGGTAATAAACCAGTCTCCTCTTCCAGGTGTAAAAGCTATTCTGAAAAGGCATATTTGTGTTGTGCCCCGCCTCAGCTGTATGGTATGTACTCGATGTGTGCACTGCCTGGACTGTTCCTGAGCTGTGGTGGGGGGGAACAAAAACCCACAACCTCCGTAAACACACAAGGAGGAATGCAGCTGCTGTCCCAGTGGAATTAGCCTGGGAAACAAATTAGGAGCCCCAAGAGACACTAGTGCACCACTAATCTAGCTTCTGTACTCCCACCTGTATTCTTTGAAGCCCAGCCCTTCCCTCCTCCACGGTATTTGTTGCATTTGCCATTAGGTTTGCTATATAAATCCTAGTGCAGGATCCCGGGCGGGTGCCCTCCCGGCCTGTTTGACAACTGTGTTTAGGCAAGTTGAGCTGCAAACATTTATACTGTATTCAGTTCTCCACCAAGTTATGTACTCACTTTGCCCCCCTCACAAATTGGCTCAACAAGCCCCACGCATTAAATAACATGAAGGATTAGGTTCGCTCTCATGACGTTTGAAAAAATGTCAGCGTTGCGGTTTCTTACTCCTCACCTTTTACTCCTGGGGTCAGGCCGTGATGGTAAATATAGTCAACTCCTGATGTATTCACGGTAAAGTTTAGGGAGAGCAGACCCACTTTGGATTAAACGGGAAACGATCCAAATGTTTGCCCATTCCTTGCAACCTGTTCAGTGGCCCTTGAGCTTCTAACCCATTGGCAGTTGGGCCTGGAAAGTTGGGCTAACATCTGAGCTCTAGAGAAAAAAATGGCATTTGTTTTAATGAGTGGAAGCTGAGAGGACCATATCCAAAAGATGGCATTTCCTGCAACCCACACTCACCCCAGGCCAAGGCGTTGGGTTCAGTGCTGTCTCAGAGAGATGAGTGCCATCTACTGAATAACAAACTCAACTTCCTGCAGCACTTTTGGATTTTCCTTGGATATCTCCCATTCAGCCACTGCCCCCACTTAGCTTATCCAATTTTATGGGATGGCCTCTGGAATTGCCAAGTGTTAAATGCAAGGCTTGCATAGACTCTTGCATGAGTACACACCAGCTGCAGGTCAGCAGCAAACTTTCCTCTATTACCTGCTATTCCTTTAGGGACAGATGTAAGGGAGCTGCTGCCATCCAATAATATTTAAGTTGCACGGTTCATGCTATAAAAATCTGCCCACCACACCAGTGCCTAACATCAAGGCTGAAGTGTTAGGAACGTGGCTGCCTCTGTTGCCCAGCAACCCCCCAATGAGCTCGGCTGGGCCCAGTACACCCTCACTAAGTGACTGTGCTCCTTGATTGGACTGAAGGCTCAACAGATCCCTATTACGGCCTAGTAGCAACAGCAGCCCAGTGGCTGATCAATTCTTTCTGCTCCCTGCAGCTGCGCCAAGCCTGCTTCCAGCTTCCTGTCCAGCCCATGCACTGCCCTTTGCCTGCTCCGCTCCCTGCCTGCCTCTGAACTCCTGATTCCTGGCTCTGATCATTGACTTGCCTCCTCACCGCGATGCTGGTTCTGCTCCGCACTGCCTACACCTCGCTGTGTGCCAGGACGGACACTGTGTGTGGCACACAGGAGAAAGGGAATAAACTCAGAATATGAACAGCCTGGTAATGGTGACAGTCATTAAAAGTCGGGGTTTCAGTTTGCTTAGGCATTCAGAGCGTCTTTGGTCAAGAAATCAGAACCCCAATCGCAATCTCAACCAAATTGGACTCTAAATCTTTGTTTTAACATTTTAAAATGTTGATAGAAATTCCTCTTATCATTTTGTTTTATCCTTTGACTCCATAATGTTCACCCATACATCCATGTAACCTCCTCCGTGCTGTCCTAAATTGGATTGGAAGAGAAAATGCCCAGAATAAGACTAGTCTTCTTGTCTCTCAAGCCCAGGTGGTACCAGGACTTTAATGTTATAAGAGAACTCATTCTCAGGAGAGTTCCAACACTCTTGCACTCCATAGCCAAGCAGTTCAGAGGCAGCTCCGGATACAAATGCAGAGTGAATACATTCTCCATTGGTAGGTTAAGGCAGGATCACTGGGGCAACAGAGTCCATGTTTGGAGGGAGTTTCTGACATTACCATGGACCATCGAACTTTAAAGATCCTCTATCTATAAAGTGGGAACAGCAGCTGACCCTTCAGCTTTGTTTGCTCCAGGTAAAAGTGAATTTCCTGGTGCTCAGATCCCTGGACAATGAGCAGGCACTGGGAACTGAACACAGATTGGCCATCTTGCTGCAAACACCTGGTGGTGGTTTGGAATTGCAGAGATCCCCTCAGACATACTTGAAAGACTACGGGATTGAGCCCCTTCCAGGAATGATACCCCTGGAGTGTGGATGTGTGCCCGCTTCCTGAGCTGGGAAAGAGGAATCCAGCCTGGTACCTCCCAAGAAGAAACAAAATGTTGCCCCACTTTTGGTACAGATCCATTCAGCAGCCAGATCCATTAGAGTGGTGAGAGGCCTGGAACTTGCTCTATATAGGTTATTATTGCATGTCAGCTTGATGAGGACATTCCACATCTTCCTTAACCACTCCAACAAGGCAGTAGGTGAGCCTTGTGTTCTCATAACACATTATTTTCATCTTCCAGAAGTAGCTGGGAGTGGCATCTTATGCAGTGTTATGTCAGAAGCAGAGTAGATTGCATACATTTTTTGATTGCAAAGGTCTGAAGCAGATTTTACTGATACTGAATAGAGCTGGGTGAAAAAATATTTCTGCAAATATTGGTGCACATTTTCAGTGCATTTGCTCCAGCCAGGTTGTTATGCCCATTTTGCATCCTCTTTCTGCTAAGTCCCACTGCCACCAGTGTTCACCCAAAGGGTGAAATTTGCCCCTCTGCAGAAGGCCATTAAAGGACTGCGGGCATCACATAAGTGGAATCAAATAATGGGCCTGAGTGGGACTTGAAGGATACCTTCTGCTGACCCTCAGAAATTTGTTTTCAGTTAAAATCACCCCCGCGCAAAGTCACATGAACACATGGAATAACACAGTATGGGTTGATTTCTTCCTACTTCATGCCCGGGTGCGGAGCTGGGCCTGGAATGGTTCTCAGCTCTAGAGGGTATAGGCTGTCCCTCACCCCATGTTTTGAAAGCCCATTAATTCAGTTTGTTCAAACAGGAATCATTGTGGGGAAGTTCTATGTCCTATGTTATATGGAAGGTAGAACTAGATGATCACCCTTCTGACCTTGGAATCCATTCCTCTCTTCATGGAATCTCAACTGGAAATTGATACATGTGCAGAAGTCTTTGTATTGGAACTACTTGTGTAGTCATCCAGTCAGAGAACAGCAACAGTCCCATGCAACCTATTGGACAAACTGCAACTAAGCAACACTGCTTTTCAAATGGTCAGAATTAGGCCTGTGATGGCTCTGGTGCTGAGGAGACTTACATATGAGTGCTTGACTTTATGGCACACAAAGATTCCAGTTGAATGGAATCAGCCATGTGAGTCTAATGGGAATCAGAGCATGTGCCAGGAGCTAATTTATGCCCAGGTTCAATAAAAAGCACAATCTGTACATCTAGGCAATGGCAGGACACCCAGAGCTCTTGGACAGATGCCATCTCTTTATCACTTTTACCAGTCTAAAGAAATTAAATGAGTAAATAGATAATAACCAAAGAAATCCCTGATGGAGCAGAGAATTGGCAAACTGCTTCTGACAAAATAAGAATCTCCCCCAGCCCTGAACCCAGTGCTTACTTATCCAGGGCTTTCCAGGGCTGAGCCTCAGTCCTTCTAGGTTTGGCAGTTCAGAGCCCTGGCACCTCTGTGCTTGCCACATCAATTAAAAAAGTTAAACAATTGCTTGAGTCCTGGCACCTAGTTGCTTATGCCCTGGCACCTCTTTCATTACAAATTGAGCGCTGCCTGTACTGTCACCCATTGCAAGAATCAGACTTGAACAGAATCAGTTTTTAACGTTTTGAAGCCTTCAAATAAATGGTGGTTGGTTTTTACTCCCCGTTTCTGGTTGAGACCTGGAATTGGCAAAACACAGCAAGAAATGCTGTTCTGGTGCCATTTCTACCTCTTCCTAGAAGACAACCACTACCACAGGTGAATTTGGGAGCAATGGACCCTAGCAGGGGGAGAGAGCCATTCACCCCCAGATGGTGGATAGGGAAAGTGGGCCTACCTGTGTGGGGGCTGAGAGGGAAAAATGGCTGCTGGGTTTCCCTAGAATAGAATGCTGGAGGCATTAGATGGAACCCCCCCAGGAAAACTTGCAAACTAGGAAGAGGAAGCTGTGGTCTATTGAGGAAATAAGCAATTGAATCAACTGTTTGGGTACGATGTTACGGTTCTGGGTGTGCTGAGGAGAACCTTACAATTGGAGAGCAGGGTGTCAAGGGCTGTTGCGGAAAAGAGTTGTGTGAGAATTAGGGAGGGAGCGAGGGTTGTGCTGTTTTTGAGCAGGGAAACCTCAAAAGCTGTGGTACATATACTCTAAATAAGCTTCCGCTAATGAGACAGGGTGAGTTCCTTACCTGATGTAAGTCGAGGTATCTTGGTCGGCTTCCCCTAGACTTTCGACTCCTTACCCAAACTGTAGCCAGATTCAGACATCGGCGAAGTCTGCCCATCCCGAGTCTAGCTCACTTTTACTGGTTTCTCGGGAGAGCAATAGGTATGGGAGGCATTGGTGAGGGGACGTACTGCTGGAGGCTGTGCATCTCTCATCACACAGTCCCTCCGCTGAGCTGACTGGCAATCGAACAGGAGTGTGTATGCTGCAGGAGGAGGGAGGGATCAGGGACAGCCATTCTCCAGGGATAACTCTCTCCAAATGGGGTAACGTATGATGCTGTAGGGACCATCAGTCACCGCCTCTCAGAGGTCTCCCTCCTCCGTGCCGTGTGAACACTCCTGTTGCACCACTTGGAGGGCTGGAAGGAGTGCAGAGACCTATTGGGGGGACCTCATTCCCTGGGCCATGACCCTGTTCTCCTGGTCATGTCTTTAGCTCGTGCCATCCCCACCGCAGGGACAAGATCCTACCATGACAACTCCTCCAAAGCCATGCAGCACCCACAACTCCCATTGAGACGGCCCACACAGATTCTCAGGGAACACATCACTTTCTGGGAGGTTTTTATGTGGGGCAGACTTAGGGTGGCCGACATTGTATTTGAAAAATAATGGACTGCTTTCTTACCACCACCGCCTCACCTCTCCTCTTGGTATTATTATTAGTGTTATTATCACAATAATAATAATAATAATAATAATAATTAATTATAATAATTAGTAGTCACCTACATTTGCCAGGGGTATTTCTTGCTGCTTTTTGCGGTACTCAAAACCCCTTCGTCCTGTTGTACAGAGATGAAGCCCAGGACAGGAGATTTTCTATTTCAGTAAGGGACGTCCTTCGTCATATGGGACTGTTGGCAACACTAGGCAAACTCGATAGGGCCCATAGTGAGTGAATAAACAAGAACTACCTGCCATTCCCATTGTGCTCTCTAGAGTACAGGAGGAATACATATTCAGGGTCTGTACTACAATTCTTGGCAGACTGAAGATTGACTGGACCAGAGAGTGGACATGCCTCATGTGTGTTTCTCTCTAGTCAAGGATCAAACAGACTCCTCAGTAATGCCTCGCATGCGGCTACTCTGAAAGCCAGTTCAGATCCCGTGAGTCGTTCAACAGGACTGAAGGATACAATTGTAATGTCAGATGTGTGTCTCTCTCACTCAGCATCTAAAACACATTTGGCTGATGTGACAAGCAGTTTCTTTTCAAAGCCTTGCATAGAAAAGGTGAGTGTGGAATTGAGCTGTCATCTACAGCACTTTGTACCCAGTTAGTACCAACCATGACACAATATCGTTTGATGTCACCATGTCCTCCAGCTGAAATCCAAAAACTCCCATTGCCAGACAGTGTTACTTAGCAGGGGGATTTCCAGGGCTGTTTCCCATTTCATCTGTTTTGCTAACTTTATACGTGTGTTTGAAAGACAGGGAGGGGAACAGAGGGGAATTAACAGAACTAATAGATATATTTTTAAACCCAACTTTTTAATTATAAAGGATTCAAATGATTCTTTAACAAATACCTGACTTTGGAATGTCAAAATGAGGATAATGCTATAAAGTATTCAGGGAGTTTGGGATTAGGGCTAACATTTATTAGAGCAATGAAATCTGAGAATCTTCAAAGTATCTACTCTGTCTCTTTGTAATTCAAACACAAGCACCTGAAGTGAGAGGCAAAGGCCATTTATGTAGGATACTGGGTACTGTTTTTCCACCCCCCATGGTAGTATCTTCTAGAAAGTCAGTCTGATCTTCCAAAGTAGGAATAGGAAACATTTTCTAAAAATCCTTTGTAAAGATTTGAACTAGATCTGCTGTAGCCCAACCTAAAGCTGATGCTTGACACAGGACTCACTGGATGAAATTCAATGGCCTCTCTTATACAGGAGGTCGCACTAGACCTTCTGGGCTTCGAATCTACAAATCTATGAAATAAAGAGACCATGTGAGAGCTGGGGACAAAGCATTCTCTGCTGAGAAGCTCTGATTGTGGTACAATCTTCCAGAGGAGATCAGTTGAATCCAGAGTCTTACCAGCTTCAGGAAATGTTGCAAGGCCTTCCTCCTTGAAAGATTCTTTCCATTGATATTTGCAATTCAGATACCCCTTTTGTTCCCAACCTACTAAAAACCCCTAACCTACACCCCAAAACGTACCCCAAACACACTACTGACCCTGTAAAGGGAATAATGCCAGAGACTCCAGGAAATCCATTAGGGACTTTGCCATTGCTGTGGCTTTCACATGGCAGGTGTTCCGATACCATGGCCACGGGCATTAGTATATAAAACCCAAAGATATACAAGATAGATAAAGCAATGGTGCTATCTAAGTTTCATGCTTCATCATCATTTAGAATTTTTTTGATAGCAACCCCACCCAGATCAATATCACCAAGGTTTCCCCAGTAAGTTTGCTTTTACAAAGGTTGAGGGAGGCAAATACAGACAAAAACTAGCAATTGCTCTAGGTATAGATGCCAGTATACTGGAGTCACCATAGTGACAGTCAAAATGGCAATGTACTTAACTATTTCACTGCCGAGCATTTTAGCAGAAACATCCAGCTGATATGACCAATGGCTTTAAAACTTCAGATGGCTATTGGCTTTGGAAAATTAAGGATATGCCAGATTTTCCCATCCAGAAAGCATCTATGGTCAGCTGAAGAACTAGCGAGTTTATGCCACCAACTATACGCAGGCAATGGAACCTATTCAATGGAAGGGGGAAGTAATTTTCATTCAGACTGTTTAAAACTCTTTGGGTTTGGTTGTTTCGGTTAAGAAGACCTACTGGACTCAGACACATACTATTCAGCCCACTGCTCCGGTCATTAAAACTTCAGAAACATTCCATTCCACATCTCTGAGTCATCCAAGAAGTTCTCCAGCACAAACAGGAAGATTAGACTTGATGTTCTAATGTGGAGAAATTGGAGAGGGTCCAGAGAAGAGCAACAAGAATGATTAAAGGTCTTGAGAACATGACCTATGAAGGAAGGCTGAAGGAATTGGGTTTGTTTAGTTTGGAAAAGAGAAGACTGAGAGGGGACATGATAGCAGTTTTCAGGTATCTAAAAGGGTGTCATCAGGAGGAGGGAGAAAACTTGTTCACCTTAGCCTCCAATGATAGAACAAGAAGCAATGGGCTTAAACTGCAGCAAGGGAGATTTAGGTTGGACGTTAGGAAAAAGTTCCTAACTGTGAGGGTAGTTAAACACTGGAATAGATTGCCTAGGGAAGTTGTGGAATCTCCATCTCTGGAGATATTTAAGAGTAGGTTAGATAAATGTCTATTAGGGATGGTCTAGACAGTATTTGGTCCTGCCATGAGGGCAGGGGACTGGACTCGATGACCTCTCGAGGTCCCTTCCAGTCCTAGAGTCTGTGAGTCTATGAGTCTATGAGTTCCTCGCGTCTCTAGGGTAAAAAAAACAAGCAATAAAGGAACTTTTCAAACCATCGAATGTGCCTAAAAGGTCCCTTGAATTTTCCTTCATGACTTCCCCTGCCTGTAAGAATTCTTTCGAGCAGAGCACAGACCTTAGCTCCAGCTCAGCAGGGAAATTACATATTCCTCCTTGGATGGGAACAGGACATTAGCCAGCAAGGAGAGAGAATGTCGACACTCGGGAGGTTGGGTGACTCCAACCCCCCACAGCAATGTTCTTTCACAATAATGAAAGCTTATAGTGTTTTCAGAGCAAGGCTCTGATAACTAGAATTACCAGACATTGGGTCTCCATTGGTACGCCGATCTTAACTGCTCTGTTTCTTTCACAGGCTGCTTTTTGGACAGGAGTCAACACATTTTGATTTGTGTTCATATTCATTTATGCCAGGTACAAACAGGGCTGTTTCCCAGACGCCGTAAATGTTACAGCAGTCTCTCCCCTTTATCTATTTATTTATTAATTTTGCCTTTGTTCCAGCTCAGTGCAGCTGGCATAGGTAGCTAGCTACGCCTTGTGCCAGAGGCCAGTTCCTGGGCACGTGCACAGCTTCTGGAGTCAGTCTGCTCATCCCCCTGCGGACAGGGCATGCTCCTTTCCACTTCTCAGGAGACTCAGGACTCCCACTGGAGAATGGCAGGGCTGGACACTACGCTGGCAAGGAAGGAGGAGCATGACTCTTGTTGGTGTCCATGCAGTGATGAAAACTGCCCCCACCCATCAGGACAATTGGCATGGCCTCTCTTTACCCCCTGGAGTTACCAAGTGCTGCCAGCCTCTCTAAAACTGGTTGCGCCCCTCTTCGGGGTCGCTCTGGCACTTTCAAGACTAATAAAATGTAACAGCTCAGTGGGGAGGGTCACACAGTGGCAGAATCAGGCAGGGCCGCCCGGGGGGGCGCAAGGGGGCAATTTGCCCCGGGCTCCCCAGGAGCCCCTGCGAGAGTTTTTCGGGGCCCCTGGAGCGGGGTCCTTCACTTGCTCCAGGGGGCCTGGAGCTTCTTCCGCTCCCGGTCTTTGCCGGCGGGGGGTCCATCTGATCCGGGGGGAAGGACCCCCCGCCAGCGAATTACCGCCGAAGCGGGACCTGCCTCCGAAGTGCAACCCGGTCTTCGGCTGTAATTCAGCGGTGGGGGACCCTTCCGTTCCGGGACCCGCCGCCGAAGTGCCCCGAAGACCCGCGGCAGGGGCCCCCCGCCACCGAATTACCACCGAAAAGCGGGCTGCACTTCGGCGGCGGGTCCCGCTTCGGCGGTAATTCACCGGCGGGAGCCCCCGCCGCGGGTCTTCGGGGCACTTCGGCGGTGGGTCCCGGAACGGAAGGGCCCCCCCGCCGCCGAACAGGGCCGGCTCTAGACATTTCACCGCGCGGGGGGCGCCCTGCCGCTCGCCGGTCCCGTGGCTCCGGTGGCCCTCCCGCAGGTGTGGCTGCGGATGCTCCAGCGGAGCTGCGGGACCAGCGGACCCTCCGCAGGCACGCCTGCGGGAGGGCCACCGGAGCCGCCTGCCGCCGACGGCCCCAGGCCCCCGGAATCCTCTGGGCGGCCCTGGAATCAGGTTTAGAATAAAATCCACCCAATTCTCAGCCCGGTGCTCAATCCTCTAAACCGCAGCCATTGCTGGCCAAGCTGAATGGAGCCGCTCCGATTTACACCAGCCGAGAACCTGGCATGTGCTCTTTGCCCTGAAGGGATTCCAATCTGGATTTTAGACATGACACAAGAAGTTATAATTTATTGGTAGTATTTTGATAGTGCATAGAGATGCCAATCTAGATCAGGGCCCCAAAGTTCTAGCTGCTGCACAACCGTGCAGTAAGAGGTGAACTGGGCCCCAACTACCTACAGTCTAATTCAAGGCAAGATGCCACAAGTGCATGTGACAATCAAAAGGGATGTAGGTAAAAGGAAAAAGTGAGAGTATAAACAAACAGGAAGTGAGCAAAGGAGCATTCCAATGCTCAGAGCACTTCCTTACCCAGTGTGATGCTGCTCTGTTTATTAATTCACTTCTTCCATGTGGCATGGCAGAAATGGACTTGTGCATAGGACTGGTTGGGAAATGGAGTTTTTTTTTCCACCTAAAAAATTGTAAGAAAGCCATTGGATTTTTTCCATCAAAAGTTTTCAACACTCTTGAGGGAATAGGGGTTGGAGTGTTGTTGAAAAACTGAAACTTCTTGAAATGTTTTTAGTTTTTGACAACCGAAAAATTCTGTTCACTGAGGTGAACATTTTTCAGGAAAAACAAATTCTTTAACCCAACGGGTGGATATTCTTGAGTTTTCAGTTGCTGAAAACAGAAAAAAATCAGTTTGGAGTTGTTGGGGTTTTTTTGAGAAAAACCCCACAAGTGGTGTTGCAAATGGATATTTCCCAGAGAAAATTTTGTTTTGACCGAAAAAGGACATTTTTCACCAGAAAAAACATTTCAAACAAAAAATGCCGACCAGCTCCATTTGTAGGTTGGATTTGTGTGAGGAAGAGAAGGTGTTGCAGAGAACAGGGAGATAAGAAGGGGCAGCGTGGAAGACACAGGCATTTGGAGAAAGAAATGAAGGTACCATAAGTCTGGGGTCACTGGCAGAAAGAAGGTTCCTGGGGAGAAGGGGATAGGAGATGGGTCTGGGACAATCTACAAAGACCTTCAGCCTCTTGTGTTGTAGATCTGGCACCTATCACTGTCATTTAAAAAAAAAATTCAGTATGTTAGTAATCCTTGGTGTTCCAAAGGGAGCCATGGTTGAGGCTGAGATAGAATGAGGAGATAGTGATGAATGTTTATTACAAAGGTGAGTTTTCTGGTGGGAAAGTATCGTAGTATTTCCAGTCTTAAAACACCGATTGCTCCTGGTTTCACTTATGTGTTGGACACAAGCACGCTGATTTGTTTTTTGTCCACTGAATCTAATGGTTCTGACTCATAAAAAAGCCTCTATCCAGTTTCCAATTTTGTGGGAACACCTTATAGCATTTAAATATCCTACCAGCTGATTCACCACAGTGCTTAGATTTTGCAATCAGAAAATCAGAAGCCACTTCTCAAAATCAGCCTAAATGTATCTAGTTTGGGAAATTCTGCTTAATTTGTGCGCATACATCCCACAGGCACACATTCACACATACGGACATCCCTGTGCAGATGGGCACACGAAAATACGCTCCATGTTGGTACTAGTTACATTGATCAGCGTAACTGTGCCAAGATCAAGGAGGATAAAATGTGTATTGCCAGCCTCCCAGAGCAACATACCAATTTTCAAGACACTGTAGACTGGAACAGTCCTGGCTCCAGACTGAAAGTACTCAGCTTCACTTCAATCAGCCAGTCCATGATCCAGATTCATAAGAAATCACTGTCTAATAACTAGCACAGAGATCCAGGATCATTTGCCCACCATCCATACGTCTGTAGGGTTTACTCTTTTGACACCCCCCAGATTGCACCTACCATCTCTCCCTCTCATTGGCCAGATAAGACCTCTTCCCACCCCTTAAAGAGATGAAATCAGGGATCCATCCCAACACATTCCAATCTCCAACACCCCGGATCCCCTCCTCTCACAACTCTCAGAGACAGTGAGACAAATTAGCTGCTGGCATGACTTCATTGGATTTACAGGAGCAGAGAATCTGGTTCCGTATCTGAATCTATGTATACAAGGATCATGTCGTCTACCACCGAAATGCAGCTGCCTCTGGTGTAGAACATAGCAGTGGTTTTCCAGCCCTCCAGCAATACTGCACAAAAGTTTAGGACAGGAAGTGAAGAATAGAATATTAAATGGAGATGGTAGGTAGTCAGGATATAAATATCTCATGTGGAATATGGCTGTGGCATATCTTATTCAAATATTGACTGGTTCTTGATATTTCAGTCAAAATGAATTGTCTTTAAGTTTAAACAAAGGAGCCAACAATGGTTTATAAAGCCAAAAGGTCAAGGTTACGAGTATGATTGTTCTCTGGAGGTCATTTGTTTAACCAAGAGGAAATAGTTTTCCATTAGAAATAACTTCAAAGCCAATTCAATAGCTGCTTGTATTAACCCTTTAGGAGTTGAAAGGTTTTGTGGTGCCTTTGATCGTTTCTGTTAATCCTTTGGAAGAGAGCAGCTTTGTAGATGACATATAATGTCATACCTGAATTAATGAGACAATAGTAGGGTAGTTTAGGCCTGCTCTATACTTAAAATTTAGGTTGGTTTTTACATCGCTCAGGAAGGGTGAAAAACTCCCTCCCGAGAGCCATAGCTGAGCTGACCTAAGCATTGCTATAGATACTGCTTGGTTTCTTCCATTGACCTAGCTAACTCCTTTCAAAAACAGAAGAATCCCCTCTGTGGCTGTAGCAAGTGTCTACATTGGGGTGGCTTAGCTGCCGTGCTCCTTGTAGCATAGACACACCCTTCAATTGGCTACACTTTTTAAAACAATAATAAAAAGAAACTAATAGAATTTTTTTTTACAAAATCAACAAAAACTGCTTTTTCTTTGACTTCAACCATTTTCAAGACAAACCCTGCCGCCGTGGGCTAGGGCCTGAGACCTAGTCATTAATATTTATAAGCCACTTGGATAACACAGTAATGAGCAGCAGAGAAAGAAAGGCAGGCTATTAGGGGGTGGGATAGCTCAGTGATTTGAGCATTGGCTTACTAACCCTAGGACTGTGAGTTCAATCCTTGAGGGGACCATGTAGAGATCTGGGGTAAAAATATATTGGGGGATTGGTCCTGCTTTGAGCAGGGGGTTGGACTGGATGACCTCCTGAGGTCCCTTCTAACCCTGATATCCTATGAAAGGAGTATAAATAAATAACAAAGGCAACACATCCTGTTCAATGGGATTATTTGTGGTTTTAAAGTCAAGCAGGTGCCCAAGTCTTTACAGACTTGGGACCTTTAATCTGGTGCAAAAAGATACACAAATCAGCATTGCTATTTGACCAGTTGTGCTTATTCTCCATCAGTGTAGCATCCCAGCATAGCAACGGTGAAAGCTGTACAACATACAGGAATCAGGCATTATCACAATCCCATCTAAGGAGCACTACATGATACAGTGGAAGGTTAAACATTCAAATCCTATGATGGTGAATACCACAGAAGTGGATGGCGCAGAATACCATGTAAGTCAAAAGACAGATGGCAATGGCATACAACATTAATAGTGAATATTGATTTAGAAAATGTAAACATTCTTTCCATTCCAATGATCACAGGTGCTCTTAGTCACAAAGGCCAGAGTTGTTGCTTTTGAAATCTATAACTACTTCTTTGAAACTAAAAACAGATCTCGATCCCATGACAACCACTAGCAGGAGAGTGTGTTCTCTTGCAGCCAGACAATTCACGATCAATCCCTGCTACACGCTGAACTACTCCCTATGGCTAAACTCCCTCTGAAAGATGCACAAGATATCTTTCATCTAGCAGATTTGGCCAGAACAATGGGATTCAGCCTGTTCACGATATCGTCAAAGATAGCAAGATAAAGCCCCTGGAGAAGAGTTTACAGATAAATCTGTATTATATGTTCTAAGGTGTATAGCTTTGTACGTTTCATTAATGATCTGGATAATGGGATGAATTGCACCCTCAGCAAGTTCGCAGATGACACTAAGCTGGGGGAACAGGTAGATATGATGGAGGGTAGGGATAGGGTCCAAGTGACATAGACAAATTGGAGG
The DNA here is from genome assembly GCF_007399415.2 of Gopherus evgoodei. NCBI lineage: Eukaryota > Metazoa > Chordata > Testudines > Testudinidae > Gopherus > Gopherus evgoodei. Next base: position 5,239,470 of record NC_044330.1, read on the forward strand.
ATTGGGCCAAAAGAAACCTGATAAACTTCAACAAGGACAAGTGTACTGCTACAGGCTGGGGACTGACTGGCTAAGCGGCAGTTCTGCAGAAAAGAACCAGAGGCTTACAGTGGATGAAAAGCTGGATATGAGTCAACACTGTGCCCTTGTTGCCAAGAAGGCTAATGGCATATTGGGCTTTATTAGTAGGAGCATTGCCAGCAGATTGAGGGAAGTGATTATTTCCCTCTATTTGGCACTTGTGAAGCCACATCTAGAGTATTGCATCCATTTTTGGGGGCCCCACTACAGAAAGGATGTGGACAAATTGGAGAGAGTCCAGTGGTGGGCAACAAAAATGATTAGGAGGCTTGGGCACATGACTTATGAGGATAGGCTGAGGGAACTGGGATTGTTTAGTCTGCAGAAAAGATGAATGAGGGGGGATTTGATATCAGCCTTCAGGTACCTGAAGCAGGGTTCCAAAGAGCATGGAGCTCGGCAGTTCTTAGTGGTGGCAGATGACAGAAGAAGGAGCAATGGTCTCAAGTTGCAGTGGGGGAGGTCTAGGCTGCATATTAGGCAAAACTATTGTGATGTTGCACTCTGTATGTTTTATGGAAATATACTAATGAGTGTGAATATAATGTAACTGGAATATGCTTTATGCAAAAGGTCTCTTGTAAGATATCATTACAAAGCTTATGATCTACTGAGTGTGGTCATCCTATGTGTTTGGATGTATTATTTCTATGTCTGGAGTTAGGAGAATAAGATATAAACTTGTATTACTGATGTAAACATGTTAAGTGGAAGCCATTAAGGGTGCTTCAGAATCAACGCACTGTGAATGGGTTTGTTTACTTGTAAGCCTTCCTGTGTTCTTGTGACTCAGGCCTGGAAGAATAGAGGCTTGGGATCTCACAGGACATGTGACCATGTCATCTGGTACTGAAATCCAGCTTAAACCTGGTGCTTTTCCATTTAGAGGGAGGGGTGGGGACCCAGAGAGACAAAAGATTCCTGCCTTGTGCCAAAGCTATAAAAGGGGGTGGAACAGAACAAAGGGGGCTGCCAGTCATGAAAAATCCCCTAGTTACCACCTGAGCTGGAACTAACAAGGACTGTACCAGGGGAAAGAACTGAGCCCAGACTAGGAAGGAGTCTAGTCTGTGAAAGAAGCTTATTGGAACATCTCTGAGGGCGAGATTTACCTGTATTCAGTTTCTTGATGTATTAGGCTTAGACTTGTGTGTTTTGTTTTATTTTCTTGGTAACTTACTTTGTTCTGTCTGTTATTACTTGAAACTACTTAAATCCTACTTTTTATACTTAGTAAAATCACTTTTGTTTATTAATTAACCCAGAGTAAGTGATTAATACCTGGGGTAGCAAACAGCTGTGCATATCACTCTATCAGTGTTATAGAGGGTGGACAATTTATGAGTTTATCCTGTATAAGTTTAGACAGAGTAAAACAAATTTATTTGGGGTTTGGATTTTATTGGGAGCAGGGTGTCTGGGTGCTGGAGATAGGAGTACTTGCTGGGCTGTTTTCAGTTAAGTCTGCAGCTTTGGGGGCATGGTTCAGACCCTGGGTCTGTGCTGCAGTAGGCTAGCATGTTTGACTCAACACGACAGGGTTCTGGAGTCCCAAGCCATCAGAGAAAACGGGTTCAGAGGTAGTTTCAGCGCGTCATGTGAAAGTCTCAAGGGATCTCTGACTGAACCCATCACAACTATTTCACTAGGCAGGTGGTGAAGCATTGGAATGGGTTACCTAGGGAGGTGGTGGAATCTCCATCCTTAGAGGTTTTTAAGGACCAGCTTGACAAAGCCCTGGCAGGGATGATTTAGTTGGGGTTGGTCCAGCTTTGAGCAGGGAGTTGGACTAGATGACCTCCTGAGGTCTCTTCCAACCCTAATCTTCTATGATTCTATGATTCCTCTCCTGGGCCAACTTTCTACCTTATACAGAGGTATCAGCAACTTTGCTGCCCATTAGACCCATGTGTTCTTCTTACATAGGAACATAGAGCTGCTATGCTAGATGAGACCCGTGATCTACCCTCATCAGGCCAATTGTGCAGCACACATTCCTCTTCTGTCCTCCATTCTGCAGTACACAGGGAGTGCACGGGCACTCTTGCTTAGCCACCTTGCTGCTGGGCACCCCATGGCAGCAATCATGCAGAATAGACCCTCTACACGAAAGCCTCAGTTCATCTCTCCATCCCTGTTCAGTTTATACACATTCTTAAAGCCTCTTGACTTGAATGGGACTTGAGCACATGCTTAAAGTTAAGCTTCTGTTTACACACTTTGCTGGGTAAGGATGGAATTCAGCGTGTGCTGCATGCTTAGTTGAGGCCTAGGTGCGGAAATAGATCCCTGTGCCAAAGGCCAGCAAAGGCCCAGTCTTGAGGGCTCCAGGGGATGGTGCATAGGCCTCGTGCTGGGGCAAATTCCACTTTGGGAGCCAGACATTTCCACTCCTGAGTCAGTGAGAGGGGTCAGTCACACTGTGCCCACCAGCCAGGTGGGCTCTGACCACCAGAGGTAGAAGCACAGCCAGCAGGGACTGGATGTCATTATTTTGTCTGTGGGGATTTTTTCATTGTCTGTATCTATTTATGTTTTATAATAAACTTCCCCCAAACACCTACTAGCCAACTCAACCCTTCCTCTTCTACCTTCCTCTCCCTGCCACCACCACTGCCCAGCAAAGAAAATTACCCAGCACAAGGCAATGCCAACTGATCTCCTGCATCCCTACCAGGGAGAGATTATTTTGGATTCCAGCTGCATCTGCATCTCCGCTGAGGCTGCTTTCAAAGGGTTTCATTTCATGCCAGGCGTGGTGGGCGGTGGCTTATTGTGGGGTGGATGTTCTGCTGTGATGTCCATTGCCCAGACCTCTGCAGTGGCCTACATTTCCAGGGACAACCCTCATTGTCTTCTTAACGCTCCGTGCACATTTGGTTTTCCCCATGCTTCTCCTGCTGGAAATTATTTGCATCCAAAATGCCGACTCCCAGAGCTCAGGTCACAAAGAGGGCCAAGGCTGAGCCCCACTGTGTTCTGAGTTCTGAATATTTTTGGGTGCCCCCAGTGTAAAGCCTTTGTCCTGCATTTGGGTCATGGTGGTTAGAGAGATATGCACTTGTCCACTAGGAAATAGGCTGAGAGCCACCAAACTTACCGTACCTGGGCAACCTTACAGCTGCCAGTTATTTTTAAAGCCTCCCAGTCACTACGGACTAGAGTTGGATTTGAACCAGTGTTCTAATAGCAGCAGACCTGACTTTGATCTGAAGATAACATCTGAATCATGCAACATAAACCGCAGTGTCAGCCTGATGACTCCTCCATTCTGCCTGCACCCTGGACAAATCCTGTCTCATCCTCCAACCCACTGATGCCCTGGGCATCGTAAAGACTATGGTATCACTGTGCTAGTCAGAGAGGCATGATATGCAGGGACTACTAAGGGGGGTTGCACCCCCTCCCATAAAGCCCAAATAACCTATTCATGACATCATTTAGGGATGGCGTGGGGCAAGGATCCATTGCATATTTTTTCCTCCTGTCCATTCTCCCCATGGCAAGGGCAGGGTAAATCGGCAGTAGAATCTACAGAGTAGATCTGCAGCTTGCTAGAGGAAGATTCCCTACCCATTTGCTCCACCCATCCATGGAGATACCCAGTGCACGGCCTAGTCTTGGGGCTGGGCAGGGCATGGGAAAATAGATACCCATGTGCTTCATTAGCTGAATTCTTCCTGCCAGGGAGAAGGCTAATTACTCAGCTCTGATATTCTGGCATCACCCAAAAGTGAAAATATTTTTTGGCAAGGGAGGTAGGCACAAAATTAGCTGCTGTATTAAACTGCCAAATCCCCTTTACTCCTTTATTAGCTGCGCTTGGTCATGAGAAGGGAGGCATTAACCAGTCCACAATGGATCAAAAAACAATTAAGTTGCTTTCTTGGTGGCAGGGAGAAGGAAATATATTTTATTCCTGAGATTTCCTTGAACATATTCGCTTGACTTTGAGACATCGGAGATAGAAGTGAAATAAAACACACAGATCTTGGCACAATAGATGAGTATCTGGTCAACTGATAGCCTGAAATATACCTAGGTCAGTGGTTCTCAAACTTTTTGTACTGGTGACCACTTTCACATAGCAAGCCTCTAACTGCGACCCCCACCTTATAAATTAAAATCGCACCTTTTATATTTAACACCATTTTAAATGCTAAATGTATAACCCTATGTTTAAAGGGAATTTACCTTTTCTCACCACTTTTAAATTAAGACTAAAACACATTGTTATCGAATTATTATTATAAGCAGAAAAGTTATTGTTTAAAATAGTTATTGTTTAATAGTGGGAAGAGGCTGTGAAAAAACTTTACCAATATCACTTTTCACAGCAGACTTAGTGGCCTACTGCCACCCTTAATTCTGTCTTAATTCAGAGCTGGGTGGCTGGAGAGTGGCGGCTGCTGGCTGGGTGCCCAGCTCTGAAGGCAGCGTTGCCACCAGCAGCAGCACAGAACTGCAGAAGTAAGGGTGTCAATGCCATATCATGCCACCCTTCTGCTTTTTGTTTGACCTTTGCGCTGGGAGTGTTGGGTATGGGGAAGAGGGGGCTAAGGCAAATTTTGGGGTATCTATAGTTCCCTCAAGCACCCCCCAGTATCACCCTGGCTGTGTGTCTGACTTTTAAATTATAAATTATCTGTTTTTTTGCCAATCTCAGTGTTCAGATTGGTCTGTGGTTTAATGCAGTTCTTCAGCTGCTGAACAATCAAGCCCTTTAATGTAGCCTCAGTCCCAGGGTCAGCCTTAGAGAACATAGCACCCTGGGTGAACTTCTATTTTGGCCTCCTTTCTTTGGAGGTGCAGTGAGGCTGGGGATTGAGCTGGGCTGGAGGGGCTCAGGCAGTCACCTAGAGCCCCACCACCTGGTGACTAACAGCTCATAACCCCCATGTAATAACCTCGCAACCCCCCAGTTTGAGAACCCCAGATCTAGGAGATTGAATCCTTGTATTGGGGTCGAGTGATCTAATGGGTTGTAACAATGTCAATATCACAGCCAGACTATCAAGGGGGAGGGAAGGCATCTAAATCTAAATTTATAACCTGGCTGTGATGCACATTTATGAATCTTCTTAACAGAATAACAATTCTGTTTTCTTCTTTTTAAAATCACACACGGACACATTCATCTTCCTCCTGGCTGCAGGTCAAGATTTTTAACCAGTAGATAGTGGCGTAATTCCACCAAAATCAGAGCAGGGCCAATTGATATCAGCAGAGTATCTGACCCAGTGTTTTGGTCAATTTGTTTGGCTTTCACCCTGATAAATAACAATTTACTACATCTCAGAGCACTCAGAAGCTGCAGGACTGTCTGACCAGCCCAGGGAGGAACGATGCCCTCCCAGGCTATGTTTCAGTGTCCTTGCTTCAGGACACAAATTTTTGGGTCAAACACTCCCCACCCTCAATGGAGTAAAACAAAACAAAGCAATTCCCCCAACTAAAGCAGGCTGTAGCCCCAGAGACTTTCCTTCCTGCTTCTCTCAGCTATTCCTGGTTCCTTCCCTAACCCCCAAACCTTCCTACACCCTACAAATCTCCAGCCCAACTCAGCTCTAGCTGGCCTTGGCAAGGACGAGATGCTCACCTGAGCCCTAACCCCAGAGCCTCGGTTGGGAAGCAACTAATCAGTCACAGCTGGGGCTGGCCCATCACCCCTCTCCAGGCATCCATGAGTAAAGAATGCCGGATCAGGCCCCTAATTTTTGTATAACTCCAGTTCACAAAGCATCCAGATTGGAAGTTTAGCCCGAATAAGTCCTGCCTCCCTGGACCTTACATTAACTTACTGTTTCTACTCTGGGCTAACCTAGGAATACAGATCTTCACTGCTGCACTGCTACACAGGGTGAAGAGTCTCGTTAGTCAGCATAGCATGATAATAGTCATTAGCACTTCTTAATAAAAAGTCAGGTTCATGCAGGTCAAATACTGAGGGCAGCTAATGTTGGAAACTTAAGGTCAAGTCCTGCAAACACAGAGTCATGCGACTCACTTTACTCTGCTGAAGTGTCCCACTGATCACTGTCCCTTTGAATATCTTTTCTTGTCTCTTCCTATATTTTATTTAGTAATATGATGTAACCCATTTCATATGTTTCAACAGAAAATCGATTCTATTCCCATAGTTCTGCACTTCTCTCCTAGAGGTCAACATTTGAAGGCAATGCATAAAGGTCTTGTTTTTGGGAAGAGGGAGGTCAGTTAGATTGTGTAGCAATGAGCATTTTAGAAGTAGCTAAAACAGGGCAGAAACCTACACACACTAGGGAATGCAGATCATAGAATCATAGAATATCAGGGTTGGAAGAGACCTCAGGAGGTCATCTAGTCCATACTCCTGCTCAAAGCAGGACCAACACCAGCTAAATCATCCCAGGCAGGGCTTTCTCAAGCCAGGCCTTAAAAACCTCCAAGGATGGAGAGTCCACCACCTCCGTAGGTAACCCATTCCAGTGCTTCACCACCCTCCTAGTGAAATAGTTTTTTCTAATATTCAACCTAGACCTTCCCCACTGCAACTTGAGACTATTGCTCCTTCTTCTGTCATCTGGTACCACTGAGAACAGCCTAGCTCCATCCTCTTTGAAAATCCCCTTCAGATAGTTGAAGGCTTCTATCAAATCCCCCCTATTCTTCTCTTTTGCAGACTAAACAATTCCAGTTCCCTCAGCCTCTCCTCGTAAATCATGTGCCCCAGTCCCCTAATCATTTTTGTTGCCCTCTGCTGGACTCTCTCCAATTTGTCCACATCCTTTCTATAGTGGGGGAACCAAGACTGGATGCAATACTCTAGATGTGGCCTCACCAGTGCCGAATAGAGGGGAATAATCACTTCCCTCGATCTGCTGGCAATGCTCCTACTAATGCAGCCCAATATGCTGTTAGCCTTGGCAACAAGGGCACACTACTGACTCATATCCAGCTTCTCATCCACTGTAATCCCCAGGTCCTTTTCTGCAGAACTGCTGCTTAGCCAGTTGGTCCCCAGCCTGTAGCAATGCATGGGATTTTTCAGTCCTAAGTGCAGGACTCTGCGCTTGTCCTTGTTGAAGCTCATCAGATTTCTTTTGGCTCAATCCTCCAATTTGTCTAGGTCACTTGGACCCTATCCCTACCCTCCAGAATATCTACCTCTCCCCCCAGCTTAGTGTCATCCGCAAACTTGCTGAGGGTGCAATCCATCCCATCATCCAGATCATTAATGAAGATGTTGAACAAAACCAGCCCCAGGACTGACCCCTCAGCCACTCCGCTTGATACTGGCTGCCAGCTAGACATTGAGTCGTTGCTCTCTACCCATTGAACCTGATGATCTAACCAGCTTTCTATCCATCTTATAGTCCATTCATCCAATCCATACTTTTTTAACTTGCTGGCAAGAATACTGTGGGAGACCGTATCAAAAACTTTGCTAAAGTCAAGATATATTATGTTCACTGCTTTCCTCATATCCGCAGAGCCAGTTATCTCATCATAGAAGGCAATCAGATTGGTCAGGCATGACTTGCCCTTGGTGACTCCATGTTGACTGTTCCTGATCACTTTCCTTTCATTCAAGTGCTTCAAAATAGATTCCTTGATTTTTCCATGATTTTTCCAGGGTCTGAGGTGAGGCTGATCTTTCTGTAGTTCCCCGGATCCTCCTTCTTCCCTTTTTTAAAGATGGGCACTCTATTTGCCTTTTTCCAGTTGTCTGGGACCTCCTTTGGTCCCCATGAATTTTCAAAGATAATGGCTCTGCAATCACATCAGTCAACACCTTCAGCACACTCAAATGCATTAGATTCATCCCCATGGACTTGTACATGTCCAGCTTTTCTAAATAGTCCTTAACCTGTTCTCTCACCCCTGAGGGTTGCTCATCTCCACCCCATACTGTGCTGCCAGTGCAGCAGTCTGGGAGCTGACCTTGTCTGTGAAGACAGAGGCAAAAAAAGCATTGAGTACTTCAGCTTTTTCCACATCCTCTGTCACTAGGTTGCCTCCCCCATTCAGTAAGGGTACCACACTTTCCCTGACCTTCTTCTGGTTGCTAACATACCTTTAGAAATCCTTCTTATTACCCTTCACATCCCTTGCTAGCTGCAACTCCAGTTGTGCCTTGGCCTTCCTTGTTATGTCCTGGCATGCTCGAGCAATATCTTTATACTCCTCCATAGTCATCTGTCCAAGTTTCTACTTCTTGTAAGCTTCCTTTTTGTGTTTAAGCTCCCTGAAGATCTCACTCCGGTGAGAAGGGCTACGGCCTGCAATAACACTGCTAAACCTACATAATGAAAAAAGAGACTTGGGTCTAAAAAGGGACTCCTAATCCAGCAGTTAATGTAATGGGCTTAAAAATAGCCCAGGCATCATGTGGTTCAAAATCACCAACAGCAAACCCAAATAGAGCCTGATGACTGTAAGCTGGCAAATTAAATGCTGGCCTAGTAGCTTCAGGGTAGCTCTGGGATCTGGGTTCTTTCTTGCTTGCCATTATCCACTACTTGTCTCTGTCTAGCTGGGGTCTCATAGGGTGTCTATCATTGCAGTATCTGGGCTCCTGCCAAAATGATAAAAGGTGCTCAGAGCCATCTCTCGCCGCCTTCCAGTCAGCAGGGACTGGACTTCATTATTTTGTAGGTGGGAAATTTTATATGTATGTATTTACATGTTAAAAGAAGTCTCCTCCAACACCAAATAACTTAATCAACTCTCTTTCTTAATGTTGGGCTGGAGCGGAGCTCAAGAGGTCATCAAATCCAGGCCCCTCTGCTGAGTCAGGACCAAGCGACTCTAGATCATCCCTGATAGATGTTTGTCCAACCTGTTCTTATAACCTTCCAGTGATGGGGATTCCATAGCCTCCTTTGCAAGCCTATTCCAGAGCTTAAGTACTTAGCTAACTACTATAGTTAGAAAGTTTTTCTTAATATCTAGCCTAAATCTCCCTTGCTGTAGATTAAGCCCATTACTTCTTGTCCTACCTTCAGTGGGCATGGAGAACAATTGATCACCATTCCCTTTATAACAGCCTTAAACATATTTGAAGCCTGGTTTCAGGTCCCCCCTCAGTCTTCTTTTCTCAACACTAAGCATGCCCAGATTTTTTAACCTTTTCCCAGAGCTCAGGTTTTCTAAACCTTTGATCATTTTGTTGCTCTCCTCTGGCCTCTTTCCAATTTCTCCACATCTTTCTGAAAGTGAGGTGCCCTGAATGGGACACAGTATGCCAGCTGATCGCTCACCTGTGCTGAGCAGAGTATGACAATTACCTCCTGTGACACTCCTGTTAATACACCCCAGGACTATACAGTATTAGCTTTTTTAGCAACTGCATCACATTGTTGACTCATATTCAATGTGTGATCTGCTATAAACCTCCCCTCACACACACACACACACACAGGATCCTTTTCTGCATTATGACTGCCTAGCCAGTTATTCCCCACTTTGTAGTTGTGAATTTGATTTTTCCTTCTTCAGCATAGAAGTTTGCACTTATATTTACTGAATTTCATGATGTTGGTTTCAGACCAATTCTCCAGTTTGTCAAGGTCATTTATTCCTGTCCCCTAAAGTGCTTGAAACCTCATCCAGTTTGGTGGCATCATCCATATATTTTATAAGTATAATCTCTATGCCATTATCCAGGTTATTAAGGAAACTATTGAGTAGTACTCGATCCAGGCCTGACTCCTCCAGGACCCCACTGGAACCTCCCACTTTGAGAGTGAACCATTGATAACTACATTGATAACACTCTTTCTGCCAGTTGTGCACCAACCTTGTAGTCATTTAATCTTCTACCTTGTTGATGAGAATGTCATGTAGAACTGTGTTCAAAGTTTTCTTCTCCCTGACACCAATACTGCCTACAAAATAAAAATACACCGTGCAAAATGCACTGCCGGCTAAGGGGTTTGATGGCTGATTTCAGCGGATGTGAGCAGAAAGAGGAATACAACTCAATTCCATAGCATTTAGATTCCTTCTACTTTTATATTGCACCAAAAAGCTGATGGGTGTGTAAACAACCCGGGAGCAGGAGGGATTTCTTAGAGTGATACATGGAGGTATAGAGAGGAGTGAAATTAATCTGTTGAATAATTTTACATGTAGTAGGTGGCATCTAGCTACCATACTTATATGACTCCCATTATGAACTGTCTGAGCATCTCATAACCTTTAATGCAGTTTTCCTCCCAACCCCCCTGGGAGGTAGGACTGTGCTTCTAAACCCATTTTACAGATATGGAACTGAGGCACAGAGAGACCAAGGCCCAGCTCCTTAAAGGTACTTAGGTGCCTAACTCCCAGGGGTGTTACATATCTAAATATCTTTGAGGATCTAGATCAAAATTACTTGCCTGAGGTCATCTAAAGGGGCGTGTAGCTCAGCAAGGAATTAAACCCAGGTCTGCTGAATACTAAACACCCTAACCACTGGACCATCTTTCTCTGTTGTATATGAGCAGTTCAGGTACAAACCTGAGATATTTGAAACTAGACTGGGAAAAACACCAGAAAACATCCTGTCTGGAACCTTCCTGCTTGGCAGCCCAGGATATGCTAGATGAGCTGACCCATCTCTAACCTCTATCAGTCTAAGATGCTATCACCTCTGCTCCTTGAAGCCAGTGACATGCCAACACTGGTTGCTGCCTGCTGGCACCCCTCATGGATCATCTGGAGTCCAAGAGGGGAAGATTTCATAGATGAAGCTGCCGGTGTGATCCTACAGATTGGGCTAATCCAGCATATGCATTGCTCTCCATGGGCAGCGTTCTACATTCCTGGGGGAAACACCATCGAGACATCCATGGAAACTCCCCATAGGGAAAGGAAAGAGGGAGCTGTGACAGGCAGAGCCTGAACAAGCAGGGAGAAGGCAGGCAAACTGCAGCACTTCACTCGAGCTACTTCCTCTGCCTCGGGAATAAAAGAGGCCATTTATTAAAAGGAACAGGCCTAATTCTCCTCTCCCTCACATTGGTGTAAATCAGGAATAACTCACGTGTTGTCTGTGAAGCATAGTGGTTTAAGGGAGATCAGAATCCGGCCCCTTTATTCCAGCGTGGTCGGGATAAAATGAGTCCCAAGCACAGCCCAATATTTAATGCCATCCTACTGTTTTTTCTGCACATCTTGTCCTGATTCTGCAATCCTTAGTTATATAGACCACTCCGTATTCATGCAAGCGGGGTAGGGGGAGACTCTGAAGCCCATGGAACTGTTGTTGTGCATAAGGGTAGCAAGGGGAACTCAGAAGTAGTGCAGTCATGGGTTAAGAGTTTACCCACTTCTCTTTTGGGGAATATAAAGTTTAGTTAGGTTCATTTATCCACCTCTCTTTTTACCACTAAACCACTGGAATCCAGGAAGAGACGTCTTTCCATGCCCAGGAGAGAGCGTGTGAACTGTCCCTTTAACTGAAACCTGCAGTCATACACTTCACCTAGTTTAATGATTCACCTCCCAACCAGCCCACTTGCACCTTTGTAATCTTTTTGAAGGTTAACTTGTTGATCCAGCCTTGGAGTCTTGCAAGAGGCAGCAGCTTCTCAGATAAGTTTGGAAGCCAAAGTGGCACATTCTCTTGCAGAAATCACTTTACTCGACTCTCAGGATCTGGGGGAATAGACGGGAGGCTTGGAAAGGGAATGAAAAAAGGGACCAAAGGGTAGAAAAAATACTCTTAGAGTTTGCTTCTTACTCTTTGGAGACAGCTGGATTTTTAATTCTGTTTTAGAGGAATAATTGGTTAAAAATAATCCTATAGGGAAATAATTTTTTTAGGACATATGGAGTTAAAATATAATTGATAACAATCTTTGTAACCATGCCCTGGATTATAGGTTACTCAATACAGCTCACAGACAGGGAAGAATGTATTTACCATATACTTGATGCAGATAAATATCCCATGGAATTCTTCCTCATCACTGTAAGATCCAACTGACTATTGCCTGCTGCTGCATTTATTTTTTAATTATTTAAAACACCGAGAAGCCCCACTGGAATTATTCATCTCAAAATCATCTTAAATTACCCCAGCCATTTTACATTCCATCATGAAAAAGGAGAGAAAATTCAGTTCTTTATCATGCACTTAAAAAAAACCAACCTCTAAATAAAATAAAATAAAATAAATCCCTCCCCACTTACTAGTATCCTGACAAATAATGTTGCTATCCATTTACTGTATCTAAATATAGTCTGTAATTCAGTCTACCTGGTATTATTTAACTCCATATCTACTAATAGAATATGTGTGAAATACTTTGTACACATACAGACACAAATGAAGCTTTCCCAAATAAAGTTTGTTAGCACCATCCATGCTTTAAAAAGGATACACAGAACTAAAGGATTTCAGGAGACAATTAAACAATGTATTGACATTTCCCCCTTTATTTATTGATATCTTCCAATTAATTAACTGAATTTTTTTAAGTATAGTCACAAACATTCCATGAACCAAAATTGTACTGATCACTCAAAGAACTGTATAGAGAAAGCATTAATTTTTTATTTGAAGAAAATGAAATGCAGATAAAATTAACCACCTAGATGTCTAACAAAACAATTCATAAAACAATAACTATCAAAATAGTATTGGTTTAGAGTAAGAATTAAGGGTCGTATGCAAATCCATTGAAGCCAGTGAGAGGCTTTCCATTTTTGGATCAGGCCCTTCGTCACTATAGGAAATATTGTTAGATAAACTTCCTAGCTCACAAAGTTCTTCTTATGAAATCAAAATGTTTTCCACGGCTGATTTTTATTACCCTGGATTTGGCTGAGCCTTCTAGGCACCATAGTAATAGAAATAGATAGTAAAAATGAGTAAGACTCTGAATCAAAGACTGCCCTTTATCAATTTTTTCAGGCAAACCAAACACTTATGTAACGGGAGGCTTGAATCATCTCAAGGATTTTGTCTGTTTTATTTTTTAATTTCATTAGTTGATTGTTAAGAGAGGTACTAAAAAAAGGCATTTCTAGCACAGCTTAAAATACACGGTGAGTTTTACATTTCCAGAAGTCTCACGCTTAATATTTTCAAATAAGACAAATTCTAACAAGAAGCAGCAGGAACAAAAACAAGGGTAAGGCATGGGCAAGGGAGTATGGAATGTATGTTTGTATTTGAAAATGTTATAGATCAGTGGTACAAGGTCTTTGTAAATGTCCCTCACTACACGTGAATCACTTAATTTTGCTCTACTTAATCATCAACAAACTCAGCAGAAAAGGAAAAAAAACAAACCAGGCCCCACAGACTTTGGTCTGTAATTGGTTAAAAATTGATTGGGGGCAGAGAGGAGGATGGATAATTTTCTGGGATTGGCTGGATGTTCACTAGTACTTGGGTTTGAAATTTACCTTTTAAACCAAAGATCAGGTACGTGTGGCATAGAATTGTGATGCTTACTTACGTGGTGATGGGAACAATCGATACCCTTACATACATACTGTGTAATTACTGTTCCTGGCTATAAGTATTTGCAGGGATGGATAGATAGATAGACAGACAGATAGATAGAAAGAAAAACTGCAAACATTCTACTCTTACACTTACCTGGGAAAAATAATTTCTGACAGTCAAGTTTCACTATGACTCTCACAGTAATGATGGGAAAGTAGATCTGTCAATTATCAGGACACTTTCTCAATAAGATATGAATGCCAATTTTACTGATAAAATATGATTATCAGGTTCTCCAAGCCTCATTATCTGAACTGTCCTGTTGTGTGACACTGGGCCATGTGCCCTCACTGTCTTGTAATTACATTGACAATTGCTTTGATTATCCAAACCCTTGGTAATCTAGATTAAATCGCTGGGATATCTGAAAATTGAGGTTATATTTAGAAAGAGAGAGTGTGTGTGTGTGATAACATGTGTGAAACCAGTAACACAACTGTTGTGTGGTTTCTTTTTAGGTGGATAAGTGAATAATAACTTCTCCAGTTGAAAGTACAGGGAGGTTTTTAGGCAGATATGCTGAAAATCTCTCTCCCTCCCCTTCTGCAGCGTGTGTCTCTTTGTTGACTTCATGGAAGAGTGTGATGATCATTGGTATCTAAGTCAAAAGGTTTCTGCATGAAGGATGAAATAAACAAGACACTCCACTGTGGGCATGTGAATGGAAAAGTACCAGTGTAGTCCCCATGCACATTCTTGGACTGTGAGTGAGCGGCAGCAGCCTTCAGAGCTGGTTTAGTATGGTCTGGTGTACAGAGGGTGTGTACAAAAAGCCAGGCCCTACCATGCAAATCAAGTTTTTCCACTTCCAGTCCTTTCCCCAGAAGGACCCTGCCAGATCATGAATACTCCAATAAAAACACTATTTAACATAATAATACCCCCCCAGTCCCCCCCTCCTGTAGTTTACAAACATTAGGGTGTTTCCCCCTCTTCCTTCCACAACTCCAGCTGCTGCCTCCTCTGATACCAGTGCTGGGGGGGGGGCGGTTGTTTTAGGCATAAGGAGCTGAAATTAACAAATGATCAGCAACAGGGGCAGTTTGTTTAGCTCTTGGAGTTTATTTTAATTGCAGGATTGTTTTGTAATGAACACAGCAGTCCCAGGGCAAGTCTTCTGGGATCAGGCAGAGTGTTCCGTGGGTTTTCCCTGTAAATAAAAACAAAGAGATCTATATTTAAAACAATACACTCAAACAGAATGAGATGCAAGAGCCTGGTGTGTTGGGCTGTTTGGTTTTGAAGTTAAACAATGACACTTATTAAAGAGCTTTGCTGTTGTCACAGATATAATAGCAGAAGTGCTCATCCTTTTGAAAGTGCGACGTTAATAGATCCAGAAAGCTCCTAGTCCGGATGCAAAGAAAAGGGGAAAACATGCATTCATGCTGACAGGCAGCGAGCAAAAGCAAGCTGCTAATCTCGAGTAGTTTGTTATGATGATGATGCCAAAAATTATGACTGTGTGATTTTATGCAAATCAAGGGACTGGACGGTTATAAAACTAAATGTCAGGTAGATAAGATCGCATACACCTAGAGTAGTGTCATGATATTCTTTGAATGTTACATTCATACTGGAAACCAAAACATGTTACAGAAATCAGACACCCACAAAAAGGCTCACAGATTGCACCGAAGACAGGCTCCTGCAAAGCACCAACCTCGGACAGAAAAGTAGGTTAGATTAGAAAACAAGATAATGCAATTGAATCAGGGAATACACTGCTCTATGTAGTTTGCAATCTCCCCTTATTTTATAAAATTACATGCACAAAACTGCCTTTAAATAATGTTATGTTATGACACAAAGCTGATAAAAAGGCTGGATTTCCACAGCTCAGCTGACAATCCGACTTTAACTGTCATAGGAAAGGTGTCAAAGACGGAGTGTTCTTTCTTAAGGGTCACTTTTCTGTCTCTGGCCCTTTTTTTCAAAGACCTGGTGGTTCTGTCTGTATTTGGGTAGGTAGGATTTATTGTCTGAAGGGAGTAATTAAAAAAAATGAAAATAATTTTAAATTGAGATTTATTTAGAAATATACATTTATCAAAAGATCAAGCCCTCCTTGTTAAATGTGTTGCCTACCTGAGAACATGAAATACATATAAAAACATATTCTATATCCCAGTAGGCCTGACTAATTCCGTATTAAGGGCCATCTACCATCCTTGATCAATATACCCAACTCCTATGGCCTTAAATTTAGAATTGCAATTGTAGGAGGGGGAGTATTATTATTAATAATCATTTACATGTATGTGGTACTTTTCATCCCAAAGTGGTTTACATAGGGAAAACAACCGAGCCACTTGTGACATGCCTCTCAGGTGGCTAGTAACTCAGCAGTTATATTACACCTGCAGAACTGCTCAGTTCTGCAGGAGGGGAAAGCGAAGAATAAACTTTTCCCAACCATTTTTAAGTAGGCAGAATTACCTCCACTGCAATTTTGATTAGAATACTAGGGTTAATATAATAAATTATAGCCTGTATCTGAAGTAGTGGTACCAATCTGATGGGTGACCATGTCTTCATCACTGGTTTGAAACCTAGGTCTGACTGATCTGACACAGTGCAAAGGGAGCTGTCCTGGTCCTTCATGTAAATCTAATGTTTAGTATTGTAACTGTATTGATGTGGAGTATGGACAAAATATGTAGATTGATATCATGAGGATTGCTCCTACAGTCCTTATATGTGTGTAAGGACCAAAAAGGAAATGGGGGGGGGAGAGAATGGACGGTTGCATGCATCAGATCTGAAGCACTGGATCCAGATTATGCAAGAAATTAAAGCATGTGCACAGCAGATCAATGTTAACAATTTAGTTGTTTACATGTTTTTATATCCACTCCACTCCTTGCCTATTTTCCAGTTAACTTCCCCCTTCAAGGGCCAGTTTCATCTTAAAATGCAGCCAGATTTTGCGCTAAAGGAATGACATCATATAATCAACATTAGTAAACTTCCTTGCCATTTTGCAAGATGTGGCTAAAAATCTGGCCTGGAATTCTGACCTCACTCTAGCAGGGGCTAGATGTGCTGTGAAGAAAGCAAAGGGCGGACTTGCTCTGCGGTGACCCCTCTGGCCAATGTAGGAGTGGCACCCATGGGATTTGAAGGGTACTCTAGGTAGCCTTTCCTGTGCTGGATATTGCATTCCCTATGTATTCAAAACTCCCATTTCAGAGTATGGGGAAGAAACGCCATGGAAATTTAATGGAGGGGGGGCGTTCGATGCACAAGGAATGCATGTTCAAGGTATACTAACTGGGTGAGGGTGAAGGGAAACCAGGAGAAGGCAAGGGCGAAATGGAGAGGAGGGAGGGAATATGGGACACCCAGGAAAAATTAATGCAATCTAGTATTTGCTTCCAGGCTGAGAACCTATATACCAAGTTCCCAGCTCAAAGAGAATGCTCATAGCTGATTTATAACTCCTTGTAAACAGGGGGCTGATAATGGAAACTCTGATGCAACCCTACATTTGGCAGTATAAATGCATGACAAGATTTCAACTCTGTAAAATGCCAGTTGGAACAGCAATCATGATATATCTTCAATTTTAGGACTTTTTTTAGCTCCTTCCTAACTTTCTGCAAACATTGCATTCAGCCAGCCGATCAATACATGCAGAACAAAAGATCAGACTGCAGAGAGGGACAAACAGAACAGAGATTTTCTTCATAAATTCCATCTCGTAGGGGAACAAAAGCCTACTTATTATCATCACTATATGATTTGTTATTAAGTCCATTTATATAGCACCATTTGTTTACACTGCTCTTTGCAAACACAGTTAAACAAGATAAATGCAGATAAACGCATCTTCCCTGTCCCTGAGCTCTTACAATCTAAGTAAAGCTATGCTTGTTCATGCTGAATTATATATTACTCTTTAACTACAGGGAAGATGTCTTTAAAGCATGTCTGTATCATCTCAAGTGTCCTAGTATGAGGCCTGACTTGCTACTGGGCTATTTTAAACGTTAGACATGCAGTATTGGTAGTAAGGCTCTCCTTTTTTCTACTTTAAAGCAGATCTGAGCATTTCAGTTCAGGAACTTTGCTGCAAAATAAAAAATGCAGCATAGAATGTACAATAATATCTTTGTCTTAGGGTTGCAGCCTTTGTGGAATTCATTTGTAATTTAATAAGTTGCTCTAAGCAAATTGCATTAGCTGGAGCTAGGGCACAGTGACTCTGTGATGGTTATTCTCGTGAACAATTTTCTAATTAATTGGTATAAACACGAAATACCATCACTCAGACACACACACTGCCGTCCACCTCTTCCTCTCTGTTGTGTGGAAAGTAACCATCAGAAACAGTGACTCCTTTTACCTCAAAATGGTGTGGGGAAAAATAAATAATTGCAATAGAAATCAGCTGACCTACACACTCAGACCAGGCCTGAGTGGATTCACAGTGAAAATAAATATGCAATGCATTTGCTTATATATAAACCAAAGGGTCCATATAATAATACATTTGCAGTCTGCCCCCTCCCCGTCTCCCTCCCCCACCGCACTACCCACCACACACACCAGCAACTCTCAGTAACACAGATTGGAAGGTCTTTACATTTTCACTGCTGGTTGAAGTCTCCTCCAATGGCAAAAGCAGGCCTTTACAGTTCCCTCCTGACACAGTCTACAGCGACTTTAAAAAACAAAAATAATCCAAAAAATTGCACACTACTGTAGCTAGACATTGACATCTACCCAGAGGCAGCTATCTGTTGACATACTGTTTACAATCTATTTTGCAAGAATCAGCAACAATGACAACAACTGCGAAGAAGAAACCCACCACGTAAGAGTCCTGGAAAGAGAAGGGAAAAAAAGGACCAAACGAAAACATAATCCTCTGAGTATATTTCTTTCAAAAGCAAGGATATTCCTCACATTAAAAAAGCAATGCCAAAAACATGATTAAAAAATAGATCTGCATGGGGGAAAAAAAGCTTCTTTCGTCAAAAGTAAATCCCTTGTACGATCATGAGAGCCAAAAAGAGGTGGATAGAATATATATACATAAAAAAGATGGATCATTATATTTTTAAAAGAGTCCAAGGTAGCAGGATCCCGGGATCTTTTTAAAGGAGAAACTTGCTCAAGCAGATGCAAAAATAACGTTAAACGATCCTGCGTCTCGCCTCCCTACTGACTGCCTGAGATTCCGTCTGCTTTCTCCTCCTGCATTTTTTATTCGGCTTTTTTCCCCCTCTCCTCCTGCGTTATGGAAAGCTCAACCCCCCCCCCCTTTCCTAGGTCCCTACATTGTAACGCCTTTTGCTGGGGGGCGGGGGGATCTGGTGTGTTGCGAGGAGGCCGGCGGTGCTTGTGGGGCTTTCACGACCGAGAGCGGGGTGGCCTCAGCCCCGGATCTCTCTTATGTCACCGAATAGCAAATTAGTTCTCAGAATTCCACGGGCCGAACTCTGCAACATTGAAGCCGCCCCAACGTCACAGAAGGCAGGCGGCCACGTGACTCCGGAGACCGGCGCCTACCACTGGCGGCGGGGGGGCGTCCCTTCCCCGGCGGCGAGCCCCCGCTCGTTGCACCGCTGCCGGGTGGGAGACCCGGCCGGGAAGGCTCCCCGGAGGTCCCAGCGGCGGGCGGCAGGGGACGGGCAGGGCGGAGTGGGGAGGAGCGAGGGGGCAGGTAGGGGGGTGGCCTGTGGCCTCCCCTGGGCTGGGCGCAGTGGTAGAGTCGGCAGCTCAAATTCCGAGAATCGAGCTGTGTTGATTCTTAGAACGGGGGTTCTTAGAAGTGGTGATGCAAGGAGTTTCTAGGAAAGCCCGGAGACCAGGTGATTGCTGCCGCCGCCGCCGCTGCTGCTGCTTCTAGCGCCGCCGCCGCCGCCGGTTTTTTACCCTTCAGTGCTGCCGGGGCTGGAGGTGGCCAGGCGCCTCTCTCCCCATCCCCGTGCCCGCCCGCCTGCCTCCCTCCCTCCCGCTCGCGCGTGGCAGGTGTTCGGGGGGCTTGTCGAGGGGCCTCGCGTGGCTTTTATTTGGGAGGGGGGAGGTGCGGGCAAGGCAGAGGCGTCGCTGCCGAGCGAGCCCGGAATGTTCGCCGGCAGGCGGGGAGCGCAGGCTCGGGGCTCGGCTCTGCACACGGGGCTGCTTCCCTCTCGGCCGGCTCCTGCGCCGAGCCCGGGTGCGATGCTGATGATGATTTGGGGTCTAGCTCAGGGCCGGCTGCGCTTCCTCCTGCTCCTGCCCTCCCTCGGGCTGCCTTTCCCCTGCCCCTCCGGGCAGGGCGCGGAGTCTCGCTGCCTGGGCTGCTTCGCTCGCCTTTCTTGGCTGAGGCTTCCGTCGCCTGGCGCCCGGCCACCACCAGCCTCCCCGAGCCGAGTCAGTGACAGCGGGCAGCGAGCACAGATTTGCAACAACAAATGTTCCGAGCAAACTCGGCCGCTTAGCAAGGGCCCCACTGCCTCGCCCCCTGCAGTTGGTTGAACACCCCCGTTGGGCTTGAATTGTGTGTGTTTGTGGACAGGCGATTTGTATTATTATTGCATTGGAAACATGTTCGCCTCCACTGTCTTGTTTGGGGTTGGGGAAGAACCGTCTTCCGGGGGCAGAGGGCTCTGCACCTGCAGCCGCTTCTGGATGTGGGGTCTTCGGGGCGATGGGGAAGGGATGTTGACAGGACAGTGGGAGCGAGATCGCTTGGGGGGGGGGTGGCAGTACGTGTTGTGGTGTTTTGGGTGCTGCGTGACCTAAGGTTGTTTCCCAGTGGCTGCATTGTTGTGTATTTTTTTGTTTGTTTTTTTTTCCTCCACGGTGCAAAATCTATTGGGATAATCAAAGGCACATGCACCAGGACTCAGACTCGACAGGATGATGCAAAGGGCAGGAGCGGCGGGGCACAGAAACACTCCCGATTTTATTTCTAGACTGTGCTAGGGGAGGCGTTGACAACACAACTTGGTTGCGTGTGTGGCGGTGTGTTGTGTGTGTGGTTTTTTTTTCCTCTCTCTCCCCAATCCATTGCAAACAGATGACTTTGCAAAAGGGCTGGTGAACTTGGCAGCCTGGGACTGTCTAGTCCTGCCAACCCAAGCGATCCCAAGTCAGGAGTGCTGGATAAGACTCGCGGGAGATTTTGAGGGGGATCCCAAAGTAATTGTGCCAAGTGACTGTTTGGCTCGACTAACTGTTCCCTGCCTGAGTTGACCACGTCCATGTGTGTTATTTAGGAATCACGTTTGTATTTCATAGACTAATGACCCCATCGTGGGTTTGATGTTTTTGTTGTTGTTAGAGAAATAAAAGCATTTTTGACCAAGACATAAGTGCTTTAAGGAGACTTAAAAAAAAAAACCTGGCTACTGAATTACTATGTATGTAAAAGATTTGGATTATCACCGGCTTGAGGGGGAAAGTCCATCAAACCAGCGTTTCCGAAATAATTCTGGGCTGAGGTGGAAAGGGAGCGAAACCTCCCAGGGCTCGTGTCCAAGAGGGCGAGCGTCCGCCAGGAAACCCGTGTAATCTTTTAATGGGTTTCCAATTAGTTTATGGTCTCCTCGAGTGCAGCTAAAGTCCTCAGCGCACCCAAGACACGGCTGCTGCGGAATGTAAACACGAGCCGCGGACGGCTCCGGAGCGGGGTTGCTGGTTGCAGCGCCAGTGGAGACGGGCTGCCCTGTTTCTTCCTGGAGAGAGAGAGAGCGAGAGTGAGTGTGTGTGTGTGTGTGTGTGTGTGTGTGGCTTTTTTCTTTCATTTTAAACACTTAAAAATAAATCAGTAGCCAGGGACAATTCCCCTTGTTTTCCTCGTCGTTTACTACCACAGCGCGCTTGGCGTGGAGACAGGCGCTCGTAAATCTGCAGTCCCAGCTGGCCCCTTTCCACACGCTATTCCTGGAGGTAGCAACCAGCAAAGAGGGGCGGGCGGGTTTGTTTGTAAAAGGAAGGAGGGGGGCAGACTGGAAATCTCAGAGGTTTGCAAAAGTGCACGCTCCCCCCCCCCCCCGCAAGGTGCAAAGTATCAAACTTTATGGGGGGGGAGAAAGGAGGTGGGTGACTCTTCAGAAATCTCCAGTTCAGCCAGCCAGGGTTGAAATCCGATCCCTGTTGACATATGGGATCATGTCAAGGGGTTGCTGATGAGATTTTTAAAAATTATAAGGAGGGAAGGGTGGTGAAAACCCCTCTGTATTTCTCTAAGGAGAAGCAGTCAATCAAACTCCATTGCCAGCAGAGCTGAAGGATTCATTTTCCTCACACCTTGTTAATTTCTTGAAGGGATTTTTTTAAATGGCACAAGTGCCTCCTCCATAGGAATGTGTCCAAGCAAATTGCTTCGGCTGGGGTGGGAGGAATGTGGGGACAAGGTGATCTGTACAGTCTGTGTGATTGCTTTTTATTGAAGAGTTCCAGTTAGTTTGTTGTGTAAATGACAGATGTGACTTGATGTCAAAATACTTTCCTCTCCCCCCCCCCGCCCCCAAGGGGGAGAAACTTTGTTGTGAAAACTCCGTGGTTTAAGTACTGGTGTGTGGAGTAGCAGCGACCTCGCTCTGTTTGCAAGGGAATCGCCTTGTGAATGTATCTGGGGTTTGGTTTGTTGTCACAATATTTTGAAATATTATGAAATAGCCTTGATGGCCTAGAAGGAAGAGTAGGGAAAGAAAAACATCCTACTTTTTTTTTTTTTTTTTTGTGGCTTCTCTTCCCTTCTTTGAATCTGGCTTTTAAAGGCATCCAACTCAGGATCTGGCTCTGTTTATACACCAGGTAAATCTGATTTAAAAATAAAGTACCAAAAAAAAAGAGTGTTGCCATTGACTTCACTGGATGCAAGATCAGCACTAAACTGGCTTGGGAATGAAGATCTACACTGATAAGCAGAAAAGGATCCTGCAGCCTCTAACTGGTGCAAAATTGTCATTGACTCCAGAAGATGTTTTACTTGACTCCTGACTCCAGGCCCAGGCCTTGAGTCTGTCATCAGACCCATCTTGCTTGTTGTCCTGATGTTTTAAAATGTAATGATTATTCACAATATTGTATTAAAGGCTTATGGGATAAGTGATTTAAGAATAAATACAGACTTCCTTCCAGCAGGCCTTAAGGGCTTGTTTTACAGCTAGGAAATCCCTTCAAAAATATTTTAAAGCAAAACTTTTTCTCATGGGGCAGGAACTGCAGTTTGCATTACAACTGTGTTTTAAACCAGCAATCCATCCTTTTTTTTTTTTTTGTAAAGCCCTCAAATTTTCTGTCTTTGTCAAATAATCCAGTGATTAAAATATTCTAAGGCTGTGTAAGGATCTTCCAGAAGAATGGATTCTTGCATTGTTCCAGGAAGAATAGACTGCATTTCTAGGGAAATGCTCCATGTTGAGGGGCAAAATAGATCAAAGATCTCTTGGGATATGTTTCAAATCCATTTCCCCCCATGCCCACCCTCTGTTTTGACTGTCTGAGTCAATAATCAGAAGAAATGGTATTTCACTGGTTATTTATTATCCTAAAGAGAAGGAACTCTGAGTGAGAGCTGATTCTCAAAGAGAACACCAAAACCAAGTATTTATTCCTTTTTTTAATTGCTAGTGTTCCCAGCTAGTCTAAATGCTGGGTAGTGAGGGTTTAAGACTTCGGCCTGGGTCTAAAATAAGCCTAGCAGAAACATTTAAGCTGTGAAAAGCAAGGATGAAAAAGCTCAAAAAATAATGTTGCTCAGACGTGTTTTAAGAGAAACAGAATTACATTGACAAAATTATGTTTTCCAGTCTCAGCTGTGGGGTTTTATTTTCCAAAGGAAATAGATCTCTATCACAAAGCTAAAAGGTGCCATCTAGTGGTATGTTTTTAAAATTTTGGTGACTGTTTGCAGCTAATCTTTCAAGCTTGGGAAATCGAACATGTTGAATTCAGTACTTTAGCTAGCTTTTTTTTTTTTTTTTTTTTAAAGTTAGCAGTGAAGAATGGAGACACATCTAGTGCCGCAGAAATTGACTAGCCTAACTGAAAACAACCAAGTACATATTAAAATGTTACTGATACTTGCATGTGGAGCTCTGTCTGAATTTTCATGAAATCACATGTTAAAATATTTCGTACTTGTGGTGGTCATCTGCTGTTCCTGAATCATTGTCTAATACAGGTTGTCTTGTATTGCAGAATTATGCATTCATTTGAAGGGTTTCAGTCTCCACACATGGCAGCAACCTACTCCTTTATAAGGAAGTCTTAAGAAATATACTATATTGGATAACACATTGACAAACGCTAATGTAAATGCAGGTGGCAAAACTTAATTAAGATAATGCCAAGGTTTTTTTAAAAAAATCCTATTTCAAGCAACATTTTCGTAATGTGCTACAAGGACTTTAGATGAGCAAGATAAAATAATTTAAATAGCCATGTTAATATTTCTCCACTTGGACAAAAAAAATTTATCAAGGTAAAGTCAGTTTCAGCTCCTAGTGCTGCAATATTTTGGATGCAAACACTGCCTGGGGAGGTGTTGACAATTTTAGTTGGAACTTTAAAAAAAATAGTGGGTCCTACATTTTGGAAAAGTTTGTTTAAAAACTCATTTTGGGGAAAATTTGACTTGACTGAGTCCCTCCTTTTTAACCTTTCAGCCAGACTTATGGGGACTAAACAAGAATCTCCTCCATAAAGAACTCCTGTGTTTTTGTATTAGATTTATTTTTAAACAATTCTTGTAATTGGTAGAACTACAGCAGAACCTGTACCTTCCATTTGGAAATCTTATTCCTAAGAGGGGAGGAAAATAGTGGTCGGCTTTCTCCCTCATCCCTGTGTTCTAGGCTAGTCTTTCACTTCCAATTACATTTATTATCAGTCAGACACAATGAGGACATGAATTTTACTTACCACAGAAGGAGGCCATTGACTAATGCACTGTAGAACTGTTGGTAGAGGAAAGACATTTCTCCCTGAGTCACAGGACTGGCCATTCTGTGGGATAACTTGCATGGCATCTTCCCAAATACACCATGCTGTGCTATTTTAAAAAGATGTAGTGTGTGCTAATTGCCTCTAGGAGCAGCTCTGTGGGCTAAATTTATTTGCTGAATCTGAGCTGGAGCATACCTGCATATGTGTCCACAGTCCAAACTTGCCCTTATGATAATATATTCTTTTAAGCTACTTTAAACAGTACATGATATTTAAGATAATGGGCCACATTTTCCCTGGCGTCACTCCATTGACTTCAATTGAAATAACATTTCTGTATTCATTTTAAAAATTAATGTGCGGACTGTCTTATTTATTGGGAAGCCCCGGAAAAAGGCTGACTCATCACTTTCCAGGGATGGTTATTGGCTTTACATCTTCATTAATGCTAAGCAAGATTTTGGCAATAGCGATAAGATTTTGAAATGGTATTCTCCCCTCTTTATTTTTAAATGTAAAGTAATATGCAGACTTGAAACTGGGCCATTTCCAAGCATTCACAAGTGCAACCAGCTTAGAATCTTGTTCAAAGGAAGATATTAAAATTCACTGTAGCACCTTGCAATGCTAGAGGACAGGTGCAGTTTTCCTGGTTACAAATGCTGATAATAAACCTATCCTTGTAATATACTGCATTTCCTAGAGGCAGTTGTTTGCTGGCAGGAAATGAGACCAGCCTGAAAGTGCAGAATGCTGAATATGCTGCTAGTGACAGTTGCCAGAGGGAACAAGGGATGGGGAAGAGAAGCTAAAGCCTCTTTGATTTACGCTGACACAGTATTTAAGTCTTTGAGATGTTTTTTCTCTTTTTATTATTAATCAAAACAGGTGTTGGCCTGGCCCTGGGAGGCTACTAAACTAATGAAGTCCTGCTGTGAAAGCGGAAGGACTCTTACAACCCCTGGGCTCATGCCATTCTGTAACAAATGAAAGCTGAGAGCCAGGGAGCTGGCGAGGAGGCCCCTGTCGCAGGAGCAGCCTCTTCCTACAGGTGACTCTTGCCCTCTACTACTAGGGACCCCTGCGGTGCCCTCTGGGCTCTGCTTCTCCGGCAGGTGCAAAGGGGGGACAACCCCCGAGGTTCCTGCTTTGGGTCACCTGCCCCCAGAAACTAAAACCAGACCCGTGGCAGGGACCTCTGCTGCTGTCTCTACTCACGGACCGGGGGGTGGCTCTTTAATGCCTGGCTGCGGAGCGCCCCCTAGCGGGCAAAGGGGCCCTGCTGGCTCCTCCTGCCTTGGCTTGCGGAGCGTCTCCCCGCGTGGGTGAGGTGGGGCGAGTCGCAGGCTGGCCCTGGCTAGGGGGGCGAGGGGCCGCTGCACTCCATCGGTGGTGGGTGGGTTTGTTTGCAGCTGGATGGGATCCTCCTGCTAAGGACGGGGGCGGGGAGGGTGCAGTGCCGCGGGGGGAGGGAGCTGGGCACGGGTGGGGGATTGGGGTTCTGAGCTGCCAGGACCCCTAGGCGGCGCCCCCCCCAGCACTTCTCCTGGCTCGGCAGCCCCCGAGCAATGGTGTCTGCAGCCCCCTCCCTCGCCCACGTGGGGGAGCCGGGCGGATCGGAAAGAGTGGCCGGCCCCTGGGCGCTCCCACGCGGGGCTCTGCGCTCCAGCCCCCCGAAGTGCAATGCAAAGGGGAGAGGGGGCGGGCTCGCCATGCCCCGGGCTCGGCTCCCGCCTGGCTTCCCAGAACGGGGCAGCTGGAGCCCGGCGCCTTCCCGGAATGACAGCGCCGTGCCCTTCGCCGGCCCTGGGGGCGCATTTCCTCCCCGTGTAAACGCGGCGCTCACAGCGCACCGGCGGGGCTGGGGCCGGCAGCTGGCGGCAAGGTATCGTGGGAAAGAGACGCTCCGAGAGGGTGTCTCTGCCGGGGGGTTGCTGCTGGGTTTTTTCCTTTCCCTCCCTTACATCAGCAGGGCTAGAGGGTGACCTGGGAGGGTTTGTTTGGAAGCGGGTCCTCTCCTTCACCCCCCACCCCCAGCAGAAAAGGTGGCCTTTGGCGGGGTGAACCCTGGAGCGTCAGAAATTGGCTGGGGGGGGGGGGCGGCGGTATTTTTCATCTCGGAGTTCCTGTCTCCTTCTCTTCCCCCCCCCCCAACTATTAGCCATCAAATCTTGACAGTCTCTTTACTGTTGCTGAACTGCAACGGCCAAACTGGGGGGGGGGGGGGTTCATCTGCATCTGGCTTGATTAATATGGGATGGGTGGGTCAAGGGTGTGTTTGGGGAGGGGAGAGGAGCGCCTTCCTCTTTCTCAAGCCCAGCAGCAGGTTGAAGGCAGACCCTGCTGCAAAGTGCAATGCGAGGGTCCCTTGTCGGAGAAGGCGGCTCTGCTGTCAGCAGCCCAGATCTGGCTGCTTTCTGGAGGAGCCTGTGCCAGGGCAAGAGTGGGTTTGCAGAGGGGCACCCGTGTGGACCAAAGATGGGCTGGGCGGCGAGGCTGTGGGTGATGGGCCGAGGGTGCTGTAGCTGTGCGGGAGGGCAGCAGCAGGATGGTACAAAGGACCGGGTAGCACCCAGGGCAGGTTGGCCTCCTGCCACATCCCTGTAAAAGAATTCTACCATTGCTGGAGCTTCTTGCATGACCTGGAACGGGCTGGAGTTCCTGGTGAGCTTTGTCATTCTCAGACCCATGTCGTAGCCTATAAGGGGGCCTTGTTCTGATCTCAGGGACGACTCTTGTGACTCCCGTAGGTGTGACTGGCATTTACATTGAAATGACTGGGCTCAGACTCTGACCTGGTTGTACATCCCTTACACATTCCACTAGGTGGGAACTTTGAAGCTAGGCCAGTTGCTAGCACTATCTGTAAATCTCTTGGCTTTCATGTGAACACTGAAAGTGACTGGCACAGAGGGCTATGCAGAAAGGTCAGAGTCTGCAGTATTTGGGAAATGAGTCACTTTTTTAGAGTTTCAAGATAGGGAGACTGCAAGGCGCTCTGAAGATTCCTGTCATTGGAGTGTATAAAATTCATTTTAATGTCATGCATTTGTCTTAGCATATTAAAAATCACGCTAATTCCTCTTCCTCCCCATACCCCATAAATCTCTGGGCCCACATCTTTGTGGACATGGAAAGGTTTATGGTTATATCTGAAAAGCCAAATACCAGCTATGATGCTCTTTCCCCCTCTTTTAAATGTAAAAGCCAACTGTGGGGAGGGAGTATTTGTTTTCATGTAGGTAAGAGGGGGGGATAGCTCAGTGGTTTGAGCATTGGCCTGCTAAACCCAGACCTGTGAGGTCAATACTTGAGGGGGCCATCAAGGGTTCTGGGGAAAATCTGTCAGGGGACTGGTCCTGCTTTGAGCAGCAGGTTAGACTAGATGATCTCCTGAGGTCCCTTCTAACCCTGATATTCTACAATTCTAAGAAAAATAAAATTCTCTTAGAATGGAAAGAAGAAATTTCTCTGTCCCAACTGTATTAACTCCCCAAAGCCAGCAGGTGGAGACAATGAGCATCTTCTGGCATTCAGAAAAGGGGACTAGTTCTGTTTCTAGCTTTGCCACTGACTTGTTATGTGACCTCAATCAAGTTACTTAACCTCTCAGTGCCTCAGTTTCCCAATCATTAGCAATTTCTAGTGTTTCATGTTTCCAAAGTGCTTTGAAATCTTCAGAAGAATGGTGGCTACACTAAGGAGAACAATTCCTGACCCCTTTCAGTTTCTGGGGAAAATGAAAGGGGAGGGGACAGAGTCTTACAGCCCTATGTGATGCAATGAGATAAGAAAGGAGTAGGAATATTGGGAATGGGGAGAGGCATCTCTGAAAGAAGTGGTAAATGAATTCTTGTTTGACTCCTCCTGTACCCTCCCCAGCTACCCTCGAGTCCCTGACTCATAGATATGAAAGGCTGTTTGGCATACACCCATGGTTTGGGGTAGAGGGTGTGGAAGAGTCTATGATTAGATTCCCAAAGCCTGTGGTTGCAATAAGAACATACTGTACTGGGAGAAACAAATTAACTTTATTGGAGAGTGGAAGTGCTATTAGCTTCAGCTTGCATCCTGCTGATGTACATCAAAACAACAAGCTTGCATCCTACCACAGATCATTTACATTTCTGAACTAATCTGGTGTTTGTTTTCTTGTGCTTGCTTTGTAGGTTTGAAAGAAACTTTTGGGCTGTGAATTGAGGCATTGGGTATGTAAATTTAATTTCATGCCTTTTTAAATGTATTGAATGAAATGTTTCATTAGGCCCAGCCAGAATCTGTATTCAGGAGAGTGGCTGCGCTGCACAAAATTACACATTCATATCCCACCGCCGGCAGTGGAACCGTGGCTGGAACTAATTCTGTCATTGAGGAATTTGGCATTTAAGATTCAAATTCCAGTGTGGAATTTCAGGTGATGGATGGTAGCTTCTTGGGAAAGGCCTGGGGCAGACCCTCCAGTTTTGATGAAAGAGAACATGTGTTTTGGAAGGCTTCATATCAAGAACTGGTGAGGGAAGAGGAGCAGAGTTCTGGAATTAGGAGTCCTTGGTGATCTAGATTCTAGGGAATTGGGTATCGGGAGACCAGGGTTTTCTGTTCCTGGTGCAGCCACTGATTTGTGACGCTGGACAAATCATTTTCAGAAGTAGCCACTGATTTTTGGATGCCCAACTTGAGACCCCTTGGTCTGGATTTTCAGAAGTGCTGAACACCTGTAGCTTTGTGTGGGATCTTTATGAGTAGCTCTAATTTCCATGGTTGGATCCTGTAGTTTGGCTGCCCTGACGTCTGTGGGAATGACACACGTCAGAGCTGTGAGACCAAACCATAAAGTGTGTAATCTAATAACTACCGCAGGTTAGCGTCCAGGGTTTGCTTTGCTTTGCTTGCTATTCCTCTGAGATCCTCAAAGAGCAACTTCCAATGGAGCTGAGCTGAGCTCCTGCTGGCTTAGCCACACGGAGCAGCAGCAGGTCTGAGGTATGATGGGGAGATGGTATAGCTTGCCCACCTATTCCCCAGGAAGGTCCTGTTGTGTTCACCCATTGGGTGGGAGGACAGGATTCGTGCTGAATCCCCTCCAGTTCTTGCCCCCTTTTTTTGGAACATTCAGCAGAACAATCTGGTGCTCATGGCCACTGCAGATGGAAGCTGAAATGTGGCTGCATCCTAGATTATTATTATTTCTTCTCTAGCTGAGGGTCAGTTGCTGCTCTGACCAAACACTGCCTTTCAGGGTGACCCCTGCTGGAGTAGACCAATAGCAGCCTGTGGGCCCTGCTTTATAATGCCTTCTGAGCCACTTCATGGTCCTATGTTTCTTCTCTCTTTTTCAGGCAGAGTCAAGATGGCCTCTCCGGCAGACAGCTGCATCCAGTTCACCCGCCATGCAAGCGATGTACTTCTCAATCTCAACCGCCTTCGGAGCCGAGATATCCTCACCGATGTCGTTATCATTGTGAACCGGGAGCAGTTCAGAGCCCACAAAACTGTCCTCATGGCCTGCAGGTGAAGAGGGGCTAATGACACAGTAGCTTTCTCCCCACAACCCCTGCCCAGCCCCCTTTCCTTCCTCTGTGTTTACACGCCGTTCCGTCAGATAAACAGCACGTCTGACATCCCAGGGTCCAGCTCTGCCTTTCCGAGCCCTGTGATCACATCCACGAGTAGCAGATGCTTGGCAGGGGTTGGAGTCCGTTGTGCCCAGCTCTTCGGTCTAGCTGGTTTGCATACTAATGTGCAGCTAAACGAGTGTGTTTCTTGCAATGCTGCATTGCAGGGTATCGTCCAAACCAAAACCCTCTCCAACCTTGGGGAAGAGACTCTAGATCTAGAGACACTGTACTCCCATCTCTAGAGTCACCTGGCTCTGGTGGCTTTCGTTATCTCCTCAACGGTCAAGGGCTACATCTCAATGAAGTTTAGAAGTGTAGTATTATTGCTCCTTTGAAATTATAAAGCTATAGGGTTAGAGGGGACCGTAAGGGTCATCTAGTCTAATCCCCTGCCAAGATGCAGGATTTGTTGTGTCTGAACCACCCAAGGCAGATGGCTCCAGCCTCCTTTTGAAATCCTCCAATGAAGGAGCTTCCACACCCTCCCTGGGCGTCTGTTCCATTGTCCTGCTGTTCTTACTGTTAGGAGGTTTTTCCTGAGATTTAATCTAAATCTGCTGTGTTGTAGTTTGAACCCACTGCCTCTTTATGGCAAGAGAGAGCAACTTTTCTACATATTTTTTTTATGGCAGCCTTTCAAGTATTTGAAGACCCCAATCCTATCCCCCTTTCATCTCCTCTTTTCCAGAACTTGCCCTTGCTCCTTTCCCCACTGACCGAAGGATCCATTCGCTATTGTACCCTGTAAATAAAACAACTGCCACATCTACTGGCATTGTCGCTGGGCCTCGTTTTATCAGGGGGCGCTAATGTGGAGGAAATGAGAGGCCATTGGCATGGAAAAATGCATAAACAGAGTATCAACAATTTGTATTATACATAAACATCTTATGACAGTGCAATATTTTAGTGTGCATTTGACACAAACCGTGTTTTCCCATGCAGCTTCAGAAATCAGTAACTCACAGAGGGAGAAAAAACAGACCGTGCGAGGCAGGAGGAGGGATTAAGAGAAGTAGGCAAGGGAGAAAAGACATTTAAGTGGAGAAGGTGGAGAGCTGGTGAGCAGTTGAGATACAGGGAGGCTGCTCCAGATGGCAGGAGCTGCAGAGGAGAAGGCGCTTGCAGTCAGCGGTATCATTTGGGGGACCAATGGAAGAATTTAATGCTAGATCAGAGGAAGCAGGAGACATGGGGAGGAGTGAGAGGATTTCTGTGATGCAAATCTATGGAGGGTCTTTAAATTAACTTAGGTCAGAGTTCTCAACCTTTTCCATAACAGGACCTCCCTGGGGCCGGCCTCCCGTCCGTCTTCCAGTGTCGCAATGTAGAAAGGGCGGAGGTGGAGAGTTCATGATGTCTCGATGGAGAACTCCTGTAATAAGTCCCTCTCCCCTCTCTTCTTCCGAAAACTTGCAACGTTGGGTTCACTCTCCCCTCCCATCCCTTCTCCCCTTTGCAGCGGCCTCTTCTACAGCATATTCACCGACCAGCTAAAGTGCAATCTGAACATCATCACTCTGGCCCCAGACATCAACCCTGAGGGATTCTGCATCCTGCTGGACTTCATGTACACCTCCCGCCTCAACCTGAGGGAAAGCAACATCATGGCCGTAATGGCCACCGCGCTGTACCTGCAGATGGAGCACGTCGTCGATACTTGCCGAAGGTTTGTCAAGTCTAGGTGAGACACCTGTGGCTGAGTTGGAGAGCCTGTTTTGGGTGGAGGGGGGACGCAGAGGGTGGAATTGCCAACGCATCTGACCGCTCATTTCAGAGGCTGGGAATAAGGCGTAACGCCCTTCCTTTTGTCTCCATGCAGCGAAGCCGAAATGGTCTCTGCAATGAAGACGCCAAGGGAAGAGTTCTTGACGGGCCGGATGCTGAGTCATCCGGAGGTGATGGCTTACAGGAGCCGGGAAGTCTCAGAGAACAACATGCCTCTCAGAAACACGCCTCTCTGCGATGGGAGGGCCTTTGCCTCCACTTTGTACAGTGGCCTGTCTGGATCACACCTTTCCTACACTGGATACAACCCCATTCCAGTCAACGGTTTCCTCTTAGATGACGAGCTGCGAGAGGCGAGGATGCCCCTGCCAGATGTCTCCAGGGTCAACCCTTTCCCAAAGGAGAGAACGCTGCCATGTGACAGCTCCAGGACAATCCCTGCAGACTACACCAGAGCCGTCACCGATCTTTCAGCCAACACGTGCTATGCCACCATCTATTCTCCTAAAGAGGCTGCTACCGAAGAGGCCAGAAGTGACATGCACTACAGCATAGCCGCTGGTCCTAAGCCCGTTGCACCTTCGGTCCGAAACAATCCCTACTTCGCCTGTGACAAAGTGGCCAAAGAAGAAGAGCGGACCTCTTCGGAAGACGAGATAAGCCAACACTTCGAACCAACCAACACACCAATGAACCGAAAGGGTCTCATCAGCCCTCAGAGCCCCCAGAAATCAGACTGCCAACCCAACTCGCCAACTGAGTCCAGCAGCAGCAAGAACGCCCGCATTGCTCAAAGCTCTGGCTCTCTGGGTACCAAGAGCCCTACCGACCCCAAAGCCTGCAACTGGAAGAAGTACAAATTCATTGTCCTCAACAACCTCAACCAGAGCACCAAGCAAGACGGTGCCGACCAGAACGAAGCGGGGACCCTCTCCCCTCGCTCCTACGTGTCTACGTCGGTTTGCCAGCAGTCCATGGAACCTGAGAATCTAGACATCCAGTCCCCAACCAAGCTGAGCTTGAATGGGGAAGACTCGACAATCCCACAAGCAAGCAGGCTCAACAACATTGTGAACAGGTAAGGTGGACCCCCCTGGAGGAAACAAGACTCCTTGCAGCGCTGCTGGGTTTTATTCATGTTTTGGGTAGATGCCCAGCTTTGGTGAGCTAACCTCTTACCTCAGTTCCTCGGAAGGTGTAAATCAGTGAGTTCAGTGGAGCCTTGCCAGTTGATACTGAAGATCTAGCCAGTAATGTATGTTTCCCAAGTGTGTAACCACACCCAGTGTAGGCTGATGGTTACATCAGGGACTAGGAGTCCTGGCTCACTATGTGGCTATGGTCAGTTCACCTAAATCTTGTGCCTTGGTTTACTCTTCTGTTACCTACCCAAGCGGAACGTTTATAAAGTGCGTTGAGATCTTTGTGGGATGGGCACTATAAAAGAATGAAGTGTGATTGCTGAATGCCCCATGGAGCCCTGATCCCAGCTGGGGCATCTTTAAGGGTCTGCTTAGAAATGCGTGTGTATTCTTCATGCCTGGGCTGATTGGAGGCGGTGTGGTCTGGTGTCACTAAAACCTTCCAATTGGCGTTGCTCTTCTTCCACAGATCTCTGGATGGGTCCCCTCGGAGCAGTGAGGGGCAGTCCCCTCTGTACCTGCATTCCTCAAAATGCAGCTCCTGTGGCTCCCAGTCCCCCCAGCATTCTGAGATGTGCCTTCACACCCCTGGCTCGACCTTTGGAGAGGAAATGGGCGAAACCCACTCTGAATACTCCGACTCTAGTTGTGGTAAGTCCAGACTCCATCCTCCCACACTTTCCCTTGCAGCCGGCAGGTGGGGGCGCCACTGGAATCTGTGGGATGATGCTTCCACAATGCCATTCCTCCACATGAGAGAGGGGCCTGGCTGCAGCACCCCCAGAACTCTGGGCATGTTTGAGCCTGCATCCAGACTAGCAGCCTGGGGTTGATCTTTACAATGGGCTGAACCCAAATCCTGAATCTGAACTTCAATGGTTCAGGCCATCTCTTTTCCAAGCGGATCTCAAAGTGCTTTCCAAACCCTCTAATTGGCTGAATGAAGCATACATGGGAATTGGTTTCTCCCTCTAACAAGGCAGCTTGGGCTAGTTGAGAGTAATTAGCATCTCCCAACAGCTTAAGACAGGAAGTGAAGAATGCCACACCCACTCAGAATTGCCGAGGGGGACTGAGGTAGGCAGAAAGAAATGATCCACACTTGGACATGGCCATGTTATCTGCCTCACTCATCAATCCATGGAGCTGTCTCTAGTCTGGAGGAGCAGTTGTGGATTAACAGGGCTAGATTGTAAAAGGGTTCAAAAAAGAACTAGATAAGTTCATGGAGGATAGGTCCATCAATGGCTGTTAGCAGGGATGGTATCCGTAGCCTCTGTTTGCCAGAATCTGGGAATGGGTGACAGGGGACGGAGCACTTGCTGATTCCCTATTCTGTTCATTCCCTCTGGGGCATCTGGCACTGGCCACTGTCGGAAGACAGGATACTGGGCTAGATGGACCTTTGGTCTGACCCAGTATGGCCGCTCTTATGTTCTTAAGAGGCTTACAGAACTCTGTTTTGTGAAAATCTGTTTGTCCCCATCCTCCAACTCACTGGGGAAAAATGGAAGATTTCATTGGCTGCTCAAAACCCAAGTTCCCCCAAAGATTAGAACTCTGAATTCATATACAGTGAAACTACCATCATGAAGCGGCTTTCCCACCCTCTGCTTCCTATTTACTAAGGCACTGCCTCTGCTTGGTTTGTTTACTGGCTAGCCCCATGGGTGATTTTTGCTGTGTATGTATGACGGAACAGGTAACAGGCGCTGTGGAAGTGCTGCTGATTTCATTCTCCCAGGCTGCTTCCCCCAACTCCATCGAACCCTCGTGAAACAGACTTTAGCTTGGACATGTTGGCTTCACCTCCCCACCGGCTCATTGGCCCTGTCAAAAGCACCGGTCCACGCAGGAGATGTGCTTGCTGATCTCATTCATTCTCCCCGCCTCTCTCTCTCTCTGTCCCCGACAGAAAACGGAGCCTTTTTCTGCAACGAGTGTGACTGTAGGTTCTCTGAAGAGGCTTCCCTCAAGAGACACTCCCTGCAGGCGCACAGTGATAAGCCCTACAAGTGTGACCGTTGCCAGGCCTCCTTCCGCTACAAGGGAAACCTAGCCAGCCACAAAACCGTTCACACAGGTACAGCTCCTGGTGCCAGCCCATAGCGGTGCGTCGCAGTCGGTCCTAAAAGGCACCCGAGTGCCAGAGCAGCAGATCCAGGACACAGCTCCCTTCTGCCTTGCGTGCAGGCCTAATCCGTACCCTGTGAGGGAACAGCAAAGCACCCCAGCACCTGATAAAGGAGGGTCATGGATCTTCAGCCGCCTCCTGGGAGCCCGAACTCCTGGGTTCTGCTCCTTTGGAAATGGCTTAACCCCTGTGTGCTTCAACTATAAATGGGGGAATACTTGTTTTCCTCCCTAGGGGGCTGTGAAGCTTAATAGCTGCAAAGTACTTTGGGATCCTCGACTATGAGGTGCTGCCTAGCATTTGGGTCTCTCTCCACATGTGAGTTGTATTGGCTGTCCCATTCCGAGTGTTTGGGGTGGGGGATGGGCCCTGTGGGCTCTTTTTCTGATGGATAAAGAGTCTGAGAGAGGTGGTTATTTATTTTTGTTAAAAAAATCTGGTTGTTTTTTCCATTAGAAAGTTGGGTGCCCTCTAATCTGGCAAAATCCCTGGTGACTGGCGAACGGTTGAAATGGTCTGAGCCAGCCCAGTGAAGGAAGAGATCAGGGGTTTAGCTGCTGCTCAGAATCCCGGGGGGGGGGGGGGGGTTTGACTTGTTTCTGTAAACGCTTAGGACATCGATGCCCAACTAACACTTTAGGGAAAGGAAGTTTGGATTGAAGACCCAGCCTCCCTCCCCCTTCAGTTGGGCTGAATTGCACATTGCCTGACTTTACGTGGAGGATCGGAGCCATAAAGTACAAGAGCTCACAATATATGTCCCCTGAGATTCTCAACACGTCCTCCAGCAAAAGCAGGGGAAAGCAGATTTGATGTTCAAGCTATTCTTCATTTAAAAACAAAGGCAGGAGGAGGAAAAAATAAACCGCCCATGAACCTTTCAGCCCATCTGTAGCCATCCCAAGGAAGCAATGGAAGGCAAAGATCCAATGACGATTACCTTTGTGTAGATGGCAGGTGGGAATAATTGAGGCTGAATAGTTTGGAGCGCAGTTACTACTGACTCCATAGCTATGAACCATCCTCAGTCTCCCTCAGCCTTGCTCACTTTGCCAAAGAAACGACCAGCAATTGGATCAAATGTATTTGAAACCATTCAGAGACCAACGGAGCCATGCAGATCTCATCTGCTTGCTGCATCTCTGCTTTGCTCTCCCAGCTACCGTATAAAGTTGGATGATATTGCTTGTTGCTGGACTAGGAGGGGCTGAATTGTTAATCCTGTCTAGCAAAGCAGACAGACTTGCCTGGTAGCCCTGATTTCTAGGGCTGTGCTTCGCAATCTGACCCAGACGGTAGTTCTTCGAATAACTTTCTGGGAGGAGGAGGAGAGGGTCACATCTAGCTAGGGTTGCCTGCCATAAATACCAGTGTGCAGTGGGTGTGCCACACAGACAGTGAGCAGATTCTCTGCTGCACCCAAATGTTCTAGGCAGTAGGTTCCATGTCTCTTAACCCACCTCTGCGTGCAGGTTGGAGCAGCCTGAGGGCTGCTTTAACATGCACTGGTCCTCCAAGGGACTGCCTGCCAGCTGAAGATAGCTGAAGCATGCCATACTGTGCTTCCTTGGCATCCAGTGCTTGTGGGGAGGTTGATGTAGGACCAGACTACGATGGCTGTACTCCGATCACATACACACCAGGGGGATTCACAGCTAAGGGGAGTGAAGCCGAGCAAAGGGGTTGGAACACAGCAGGGAGTCTGCCCTGGGCGTTGCAGGGGCAGCGCTTTCTAGGAGGCCCATGTCTTTTCCATTCTCTTGTAGACTATATAGCGATTTAGTGACTGTAGTGGAAGCTTTGGGGAGCTCAGGACACTGTGCGTAACCTGGTGTCTCTCTGTTTCTGGCGGGGCGACAGGTGAGAAGCCATATCGTTGCAC
Source organism: Gopherus evgoodei (assembly GCF_007399415.2). NCBI lineage: Eukaryota > Metazoa > Chordata > Testudines > Testudinidae > Gopherus > Gopherus evgoodei. The sequence goes on from NC_044330.1 coordinate 5,276,431, forward strand.
TATCTGCGGAGCCCAGTTCAACCGGCCGGCCAACCTGAAGACCCACACGCGCATCCACTCCGGAGAGAAGCCCTACAAGTGTGAGACCTGCGGGGCCAGATTTGTCCAGGTGGGGATCCCGCTTCATACTCTGCAATTCCCCTGGAGAGTGGGATGCGTCTTCCTGCCCAGAGCAGGGGCTCTGGGGCCTGGGGCTCTGCTGCGTGTCTGTGACATGGGAAATGCCCTGAAGGGGACACTGTTCCTTGCTTAGGGCCTGGTGATGATCCCATGCTGTTGCGGAGCAAATGCAGGCCCCTTGAACTTTATCCTTGGCAGGTCAATGAAGCTAGTCCATTGTTTTTCAATTAAACAGATCTGTGCCTCTGACATTTCTCCATGTGCTGGCAGCCCTTCAGGCTCTCAAAGGGTTTTGCTGCAAACATTCATTAGCTTATGGCCATGGAGTCTGATCTAGGATTCCATACTCTAGGAAGATAGCTCTCCGGATGGTCACTTGAGTAATAAGGACTGGGCTCGTGGTTACAGTCTCTGTCCACAGAGATGGCAGCTTTTCAAACTCCTTTTGGTGAAGCTGGTTTATTAGCAGAATCCATTAGGTTTAAAGTCTGCCTTTAATCTCAGAGCTGCTGTACCGAATGGTCAGTCCGTTCCAGTGTCTCCTCTCGTGGCCAGTGGATGGGAGGAGGATTTCTTCCTGACCCCAGCTGTTGTCTAGCTAATGCCCTGAAGCATGAGGATTGATAGGACTGGCTTGGGAAGCTTGGTCTGAATGTGAAGTGCATGTGGCAAGCATGCCTCTGGGACCTGTTTTCTGACACTATCTCCTCTGCGACAGGTTGCCCATCTCCGAGCTCATGTGCTAATCCACACTGGCGAAAAACCCTACCCCTGTGAAATCTGTGGCACACGCTTCCGGCACCTGCAGACGCTCAAAAGTCACCTTCGAATCCACACTGGAGAGAAACCATACCATGTAAGTAACCTCCCGGCGTTATCAACGCTAGTGACCAAGAGCCAGAACTCCCTAGCAGCCATAAGGGCCACGTACCATGGTGGGGAGAAGTTGTCTGGCACTGACCGCTGGCATCGCCCAGGCATGGATCAGTCCTGACCACCGGGACTGTCCCCAAGGACACCTCCTTTTCCCCTCCCCATCTACTCTCTGGCACACAGTAAACTAGAGGCCTGCTGCTGAGACAGCATTTTGATGGGCTGAGCTGTATTTGGAACAGCCCCGACCCCTTTTCTCTTCCTCCTCTTCCCCAACCGAAGAAGGTCACGTTCCTTCGAAGGGCCGCTGCTCACGTTACAGTAGAGGACAAAGGACATTGCTCCTCTACTGTACGGAGGATCATAGATGCTAGAGATGAGAGGTTTGTTGAGACGTCCCCTCCAGGCTCAACTCATCTCTGGCATAATTGTATTGAGTGAGGGCTATTCACTGGTTAGGGTATGATGCTGTGCAGTTGGTGGTGTTACCCCAGGGTGAGCTTGGCCCAGGATGCTTTTTTAACCCCGAAGCCCATAACATGGGGGGCTTAACCTCAAATCCAACTAGCTGGAGCTAACCATGAGTAGATGCTACCAAAACTCAGAGGGACTGGGGCTTGGAGTGGCACATATCATGTAGCACCCTCTTCCCATGCATCTTCTTGGGAGCCCCCATCCGACCCACAGGGAGATTGCACAGGAGATCTTATGTAGCAATGTCAGCAGGTGGGAATAGTTAGGGTGAAAGGGGACAGAAAAAAGCCTCTTCGACTCTTTACACAAGGCAGAACTGTGGTTTAGAGGCTAAAGCAGGCGAGCTAGGACCCTTGGGCTCTACTTCGCTAGCTTTGGCATTGACTTGCTGCGTGACCTCTGGCAGGTCACTTAACCTCTCTGATGCTGTTCTCCCATTCTGAAGAAAGGGGGAGTCCAGGGTGCTGTGATCCTGAGCAATCATTAATTAGGACAAGATTTAGAGTCCCTCGACAGAGGCACTAGAGACCTGCCAAGTGCTTCATATTAATTGTACTCACTGTGTTTGAAGTGACCGGCTGGGAGATGGTGTCAGTGTCTCGGCAATGATGATATTTTAAAATTGAGGCGGAAGCATGGGCTGGCAATTCAGGCGCTGGCCCTGGGTTCAGATCCTGGCTCTGCCACAGATGCCTTGCATGGCTTTGGGCAAGTTACTGAGCCTCTCTGTGCCTCAGTTGCTCATCTGTAAAATATGCTCCCATGCCATGTTGCGAGGCCACATTAATGAATGATTGGGAGGCGACAAGGGCGGGGGTTGGGGGGGCATATATGTGGCTAGATTACATATGGCTCTGTAAACTTTCGAGCTAACAGTGCTTCCCTCATCCTTTCGGTTTTAGTGTGAGAAGTGTAACCTGCATTTCCGCCACAAAAGCCAGCTGCGGCTCCACCTCCGGCAGAAACACGGCGCCATCACCAACACCAAGGTGCAATACCGTGTCTCGACAACAGAGCTGCCACCAGAACTGCCCAAGGCGTGCTGAAAGCCAGGCGGATTTCTCTGCGGGGCGAGGGAGAGGAAGGGGTGTCTGAGGGCGAGGGAGAAAGATATCCAAAGGATACTTGTAACACTTGTAACACTTTAAAACTTTCATCACACGATGGAGTGCCTCTAAGCCCATAGTGCAGATAGGTGGGAAAAAAATATTAAAAAATACACGGGTTTTGTTTTTATTTTTCCCAGTTATGTGAAACTGAAAAAAAAATTATTCAGATTTAAATGTGTATAAAAAATGTCTGTGCAGTGGAGTGTTTAACCTTCACAGTCTGAAGATGAGGAATGTAATGTTGATTTACGGGAACAGTTGGGTTTTTTTGTTTGTTTTTTTTTTTGTGGTTTTTTTTTTTTTGCTTTGTATGCAAAACGTGTGCTCTTTTAAAGAGAAGAGAAGAATTGTGTGCTATTGAAGAGAGGGCTTTAACTTTTTTAACCAAAGGTGAAGGAATCTATGGCAGAGCTGTAAATATATATATAAATATAAATATATATATATAAAATAAATATATATAGACCTTAAAGATATATTAAAAATATATAAAATGCATTAAAGGCCTGATTTAGCATCTGCTGGCAGATGCTGATTTGAGACTCTTTAGTGTGGTAGAGCACTTAACAAGATATTTTAAAGTATTGCATCTGTATAAGTAAGAAAATATTTTGTCTAAATGCATCAGTGTATTTGTATTTTTTTGCAAGTGAAGGTTTACAATTTACAAAACAAAGTGTGTATTAAACCAACAAAGCTGCAGAAGGAATTTAAAATAATAATAAAGTGTAATTTTTTTTGGTTTTGTTTTCAGTCTGTATATATGTAAAATGTGGTTCGCACGGTGCCTTTCTTTTCAATGGACGTTTTCAATGTATGAACTGTATGAGCCCAATTTCCTTTTTAAGGTACAGCCTGATGTTACAAAAGGAGTCCTCTGGCAGAACTGTTTATCGGGGAATGTTTTGTGTTTTGGGGGTTTGGTTTTTTGTTTTTGTTTTTTTTGGTCTTATTTTACATGCTTGTGTTATGAACAATCTCGGGAGACAGGGTTTGGGCTGTGTCTAAACTGCATTAATGCGTTCTGTAAAATATAGCTGTACAAATACAAGAATAAAACGATGAAAAGTAAAGTACAGTGGAGTGAGGGGTATCTTCTTCTGTCTGTTTGGCTTAAAATGTCTTGATCTGAAATTCTCTCACTTGGAACGGTCCAGACTTAGGGTATGTATTCAGTACTCACCGGATTGGCGGGCAGCAATTGATCCAGCGGGGATCGATTTTTATCACGGGTGGTCTAGATGTGATAAATCGACCCCCAAGCGCTCTCTCGTTGACTCCTGTACTCCAGCTCGGCGAGAGGCGCAGGCAGAGTCGACAGGGGAGCGGCAGGAGTCGACTCACTGCAGTGAAGATACCACAGTAAATCGATCGAAGTACGTCAACTTCAGCTATGTTATTCACGTAGCTGAAGTTGCATAATTTAGATCGATTTTTCCCCACCACACACACACCCCAGTATAGATCCGGACTTAGTCATTAAGGTTCTGATCCAAAATGCACTGAAGTCACAGGAAAGGCGCCCTAATCCCGACTGAGGCATGTGGCGCCAACCCAGCAAAGCGTGCACCCAAGTAGTTCTGTTGACTTCAAGGGCCTATGCTACTTGCCTACAGTTAAGCATGATCTCAAGTGCTTTGCTAGATTGCGACCAACGAGTAGCCTGCAGTTCCCATTGACTCCAGTGGGTCCTTTGTGAATGCTCAATACCTTTGAAAATCAGACCACTGTTATTAATGTGCCTAGCTATGAAGTCAACATTTTTCCATTTTTTAGGGGGCCTGATGGTCAGCACTGAAGGGCTAGATTGATGGTGAATTGCAGAGTCCCTGGTCTCTAGCTCAGGAGCTCAGCTGAAGATGTGGTCTAGGCCATACAGATTCTCTGTGACTCTCCACCCTTCCCACCTGCAACCAGAGGGACCCACCTTCTTCCATTCATGACTCCATAACATCCCAGTGGCAACACCAGTCCTCATTTGGCTGGCCAAGTCTGACTGGGGATGTATTTTAGGAGCTGCAAAGGAGGAGACACCAGTAATCATGAGACTGCCAACAAATTGTTCCTGGACCACAGTTCCAGAGCCCCTGCTCCGCTTTGTTGTCCAAGCAGGCTATTTGGCTTAACAAAGAGAAGGTTAAGGGGTAACTTGTTTACAGTCTGTGAGTATCTACAGGGGGAATAAATATTTAATCATGGACTCTTCAGTCTAGCAGAGAAAAGTGTAACAGTCCAATGGCTGGATGTTGAAGCGAGACAAATTCAGACTGGAAATAAGGTGCATGTTCTTAACGGTGAGAGTAACTAACCCTTGGAACAATTTGTCAAGGGTTGTGGTGGATTCTCCGTCACTGTCCATTTTTAAATCAAAGTGGGATGCTTTTCTAAAAGATCTGCCCTAGGAATGATGTTGGGGACGTTCTCCGGCCTGTGCTAGGCAGGAGATCAGATGAGATGAGCACAATGATCCCTTCTGGCCTTGGAATCTATGGGCTGAGAAATTCAACAGAATAGCTGCTGGCCCCATGTGATTTTTTGGTTGCTATTTTCGCTCTGGTGTGCAAGCAGCACTAGCTAGTAAAAGCCAGGTTCAATTTCGGTTCTGCTGGAAGCACTGCCCTCTGGGGAGGTAAAAGTCCAGTGTCTATCTGGAAAAGGACAATATTTGTGTGGAGGGGAAAACTAATTGCATCCATTTATAAATAATGCCAAGCGGCCCAAGTAATAGACCAAAACACTGCATTGTTCAAGAGCACTGTTTTGCTATGAGCTCCGCTGTTATCAGCTACACCCCACTCTGCTTTCCCTGCCTCTCAGCTCTCCACTCAGGCTGATGAAGCCTGGAGCGTATTTCGCACTAAGGAGAGCAGCTTAAGCATTATAAGTGCCGCTTAAGCATTATAAGTGTGGCTCGAAGGCCACTGGGCTTTTGCTGCTGGCCGCCCTGCTAGCGTCTGCTGCATTGGGCATCAATGAAAGTGAGCTGGGTCTGTAGCCTCTCCAGGAAATGAAGGATCCCTAGCATGGGGATGGGTTACGTGTTTGCACTGTCTGGGCTGCTGGCCAAAGGCGGTACAGTCCAACCAGTCTGGACCCTAGTGCAACATGATGAAAGAAACTCGCGTCCTCTGTTGATAAAACACTGGACAAGGCTCCTGTTTGTTAATTTAAGACCAGGGTTTCCAAACCTGGGTGTGTAAATAAAAACTGTTCAGCACCCATAAATTCCACAGACATCAATTTCACACAGCAACAGCTGATTTTTTTTAACAAAAAATACCTTTCTGACAAAGCAGGCATTTTCAGAAGTTAATTCCTGTTATGGTCAAAATTTGGGGAGGTTTCATCTAAAACTCCCCAAACCTGAAAAGTGTGTGTGTTTTCACATTTTGAACATCTCCGCCCAACATTTGTGTAAGTGCAGCAGGATCTGGCTCAGCATGTGGTGCTGAAATAAACTCACCAAACACTTTTAAAGGTAAAACAGAAGCAAAAATCACCTTGTTTGAAATTTAAGGACTGTTTACACATGAGAATTAACTTTACAACTTTCCAAATACATGGAAATTGACCTAAATATATTGATGGATTTGATAATTCCAACACCTGTATTTTATTTATTTTAGCAAATAAAAAATAGCTTCTTCAGGCTTTAAGGTGCAGAGTTTGTCTCTGAGTCATTGAGACCTCTGATAATATCATCTATGATTTATCACTATTCTGATTAATAATACCTAGCTTTTACATATCTCTTTTCACCAGTAGATCTTAAAGCACTTTACAAAGGAAGTCAGTATCATTCTCCCCATTTTACAGATGGGTAAATTGAGGCACATGTTACCAAAATATCGGGTCTGCCTAGTTGAGAGCCAATAACAGCCTAACAGGGATAAGGAAAAATGCTTTAGTCTGCAGAAGAAAGGAGAGCCTGTACCTTGGTACAAAAGACTTTGTTTTACACAAATTTCACAAACTTTTTATACACATTCAGACAAAGATCCTTGCGTGTTAACACTTGATTGGTAGTTGTTAAATTTTACACTCTGTTATTTGTTCAGTAAAAACTGGTTTGAAGCAAGCTTTTTTGCTTTGAGGCAGAAGAAAAGAGATAGTTCAAAAGTTCAGGCTACTGCGTCCGTGAGGCTTCTGCCCCCCCGCCCCCCCCCACTGGCCACTTGTAAGCTATTAAGGGGGGGGCAGCAGTAGCTTTCACACACACAATGGGGAAGTAACTTGCTCAAGGTCATCCAGCAGGCCAGACTATCACAAATTGTATCCAGGTAACCTATATTCTAGTCCCATGTTTCTATCCACTAGGCAACACTGCCTTAATATACAGAAGTTGTTTGACAATGATTTTGAAAGTCTCTGTTGCCTGGAGGTTAGCGAGAGATAAATATATATCATAATTCTGGGTACCATATAAGACCTTATATAAACAGATTACATAGAATAATAATGATGATGCATATGGGATAATTCAATTTTTATTTTAATAAATTTCCCATGAATTAATTGGAAGTCTTAAACACATACATCAGCTGCTGACAATTCCATGTACACAATTCAGTGTAACATGCCTTCACTGATGGAGGAACTTTATTACTATGCAGTGTGAAGTGTGATTTTTGGGAATGCTGTTGTAATCTGTCAAATTGCCACAAGGTGACAGTGTAGGACAAAGTTTGCATGTACTGCACAACAACTGTAGACAGAGCTTGAATGTGTTTTGTGTCTGTCTGTATGTGTGTATATATATATATACACACACACACACACACACACTGAGAGAGTGATTAGGTCCAGACTGTAGAAGAGGCCTGTACCTTTCAGGCGCAGGTATTCACAAATCATGAGCTTGCCCCCCCACTCCCCCAAGATAATGAGGTTGGTTTAAAAATCAGTAGACGTTAATACAATAAATTAGGGGTTCTGTTTCTTCACCTTCTGACAACAGAGTCTTTAGTGGGTTATGGTTTCAAACTTTTTTTCTGCAGCCATGTTGGCTGGCGACTGACTTGTTTTAAATGATGAAAGCTGAGCTTCGCTCGTAACCACTTAAAGGTGAGGCCTTTAAGAAAACCCCCAAATATCATAAGGCTTGTGATAGAAATCATGAAAGTTGGCAACACTGAAAATAGAGAAGTTTACGTGATTATTTACAGTGGAGAGATTTAAACATTCCCCTAGCAGGATAAGTAAGGCCACCCCAGATGTTAAAGGGCCCATCTCACCAGATGTTTCCACAGTTTGCTGGGATTAATATGATTTAACATACTGGGGGTAGTGTATGAGCTGGAAAAAGTCTTCCGTTCCATTTTTTTGTGACAAGAACAAGGAAACCTATATTTCCAAACCTTGTTACCATCTTCACTTGGAACCGTCTTTCCACTCAAGTAATATAGTTTGGCTTTTTCCACCCCTTTGGTCTCTGAATTATACTTTTTAGACAAGAAGACATTTTAATTAGAAAGGATTTGGAATCTCGGATGAATTGTTCCTGCCAAGATGCATTGGAGAAATAACACGTTGTCAATAGCATACTATAGAACATTGATTTTGTGAGACTCTGAACTCATAGGACCATCAATGACTATTAGCCAGGATGGGCAGGGATGGTGTCCCTAGCCTCTGTTTACCAGAAACTGGGAATGGGTGACAGGGGATGGATCACTTGATGATGACCTGTTCTGTTTGTTCCCTCTGGGACACCTGGCACTGGCCACGGTCAGCAGACAGGATACTGGGCTAGATGGACCTTTGGTCTGACCCAGTGTGGCCGTTCTTATGTTCTTATGTTTCCTTTCTTGAAATGCTGAGAGTCACTTGCATTTTTATTATCTCCTACCTTCTTAATTACGTTGGGATTGCTAAATAGAGAATTTTTAAAGCGAGGCAGTGTTGTCTAGTGGACAGCACATAGGCCTGCCACTCAGGAACTTTGTGCTCTAGTCCAGGCTCTTCTGCTTGGTGACCCTGGACAAGTCACTTAACCTCTCCGAGTTTCCAGTTTTTTCCAAATGGGGATAAAGAAAGTGCTTTGAGATCTACTATGGAAAAATGCTATGTCCTGAGGAGTAAACCTTCTGTTTAGTATTTGTACTGTGGTGGTAACTGGTAGCCCCAGTCAAGGGTCAGGTTCTATTGTGCTAAACACCCTGCACACACAATCAGTGAAGAAACGGCCCTGCCTCAGGGAGTCTACAATCTAAGTGTAAAGCCCGGGTGCAGAGGAATTTTATCTTGACACTATCCCTTTAAGACTCTCGTTTTCCTAGGGGGCGGCACATGTTAATTTCCCATTAATAAGTTATTGGCCGGAATATTTCAAATGACACTCTGGTAACCAAAAATAAATGGCTAGGAGTGCCCATGTGATCTAAATCATGCATTTGAGAGCAGGCTGGTTCTGTAGCCGGAGACTCCCCGAAGGGAACCCCTTCCATTCTTGTAGTAATTACACACATTGGCACACAGCTTGGGTTCATGCAGAGTCCATTCTGTGAACAGCCCTCTCCCAGGGATACACCAAATACCAGCCACAATGGGTTTTCTAGCTCTTTTTTGAGCTCGGCCTGCTCATTAGCTTTCAGGTATAACGAACCACTCCTCTAATGCCAGCATGCGTGTCTCCCCCGAGACACAGCTGCCCTACAGGAGGCTTGTTGTGTTTTAAAGGCAAGAGATGTGGTACTCCAGCTGGCTGCCTCTCTCCTCCCCAGAGCTGGCTGCATTTCAAAGGGGTTGTAAGCTTTCGTAACGAATCTGCGGCCACTTAGGAATTCATAGTTATCATCTTGCTGCACACTGGGGCTAATTGGAATTTCGTGGTGACAGCACTCATATTTTACATCTTCAGAAGCACCAGCTGCTGCCAGTTGAGCTGCAGGAGAATCTCCATTCACTGCTAGCAGTATAGGGTCTATGAGAAACAATTGAACAGTTCTGATTAGTGGGCAGCAATGCAGATACAACCTAGGGAGTTCATTACAGTAGATAGCCTGTGACACTTCATTTGAGATGAAAGGAAACAAACACATTCAAGGTCTGATCTTTGTCACATCCCCCCAACAAATGCACATGTGAACTGACACAAGAGGGGAGAGCAGTGAACTTTGCACAAGCTGAGTGGCCTGGTTAATAGCCCTGCTCCATCGGAGGTCACAACTAGAACCGGTTAAAAAAAAAATGTTTTCGGATTTTTTTCCCCCCTGATGTTTTGGTGTTTCTTTAATGTTGACATTTTAAGAGTTACAATCAGTTCTGTGGTGTGCGGGAAAAGTGTGTGTCAAGAGGGGATTTTTGCCAAAAAAAAAAAATTAAGAGTAATTGAAAATGTTCTTGTTCTTTATTTCATTTGTTTATTTTTGAAATTTCAAACTTCAAAATTTGGTCACAATTTTGAAGTTGGCACAATTTCAGGCACCAGAGAGAGGACCTGGCTCGCTCTGGGAGCATCCTAGCACTTCAGAGAAGTCCTGAGATCTATGGAATTTCCTGGGTAGAGATCCAGGCCCTAAGTTGGCAAACTCCATGCACCAGAGGGGAAGATGCAGCAGCCTCAGAGTTAACCACTCAATTTGGCTGTCGTGGGGCTTGCTTACAAGGTGAGGGCACAATCAGGCCATCTGTCCCTTCACACAGCACTGAAATGCAGCCACCTCTGGAGTGGAGCATGGCAGCAGTTCAACATATAACATACAATGACCTCCTGAGGTCTTTTTCAACCCTAATATTCTATGATTCTGTGAACACTGCCCAACTGAATTAAGACAGGATCCAGACTGACTCTGTGCACATTCAGGTTTAAGAAAGGCATTGAGCCTGGGTCATGCAGCTGAAAAACGCTGTTCATGTCCCTGCTGTGACAGCAGAGGGCAAACTTCCCCAGCCTGAGATCTACACTTGCGGCCACGACTGACTGGTTTCAATGATTAATTGCTCTAAGGATCAGCGGAATAACCTGAAAACCTGGGGGTGATCATGGGAACAGAAGCAAGAGGCTGTCACCTAGATTGTCTCCAAAACCACATGCCCAATGGCTGCAGAAATAACAGAATAAAACAGCAACCCAAAGAGAAATGTCCCTTCAGTTAACTCAGTTTCACTCCTTTAAAGAGCTGTAGCTTTACTCGGGCAAACCTTGCAGACAGTGTAAGGCTGTGTCCCTAAAGCCGGTGAAGCTTGCCAGCTGGATATCCTCCTGGTCATCTCCCTACACTCCACCCTTGAAAGCTGAGGCCTAGCAGGCATATCCGTGGAAAAGAGAAATGGGTAGCACTTCTCCACTCCAGCTACTCCCAGCTATGAGAATGGTTGATTCGAGGCATGAGAAGCCAGGTGTAAGTTACACCCTCGCGGAGGCTGCTCTAACTTACTCCAGCTCCTGGCTGCCCCAGAACATAGAATCTGTGCATGTGGCATAAAGCCAACTCTGTCATTCTCCCCCTTGCAACCCACCCTCACTCACTTGGGTCTTATGCCATGTACAGCTCTGCCGGGTGTGGGAATCGGATCTTTATGGTTAAATGGTGCCTTCACAGTCAAAACATCATAGAATCATAGAATATCAGGGTTGGAAGGAACCTCAGGAGGTATCAAGTCCAACCCCCGGCTCAAAGCAGGATCAACCCCAACTAAATCATCCCAGCCAGGGCTTTGTCAAGCCTGACCTTAAAAACCTCTAGGGAAGGAGATTCCACCACCTCCCCAGGTAACCCATTCCAGTGCTTCACCACCCTCCTAGTCCAAAAAGTTTTTCCTAATATCCAACCTAAACCTCCCCCACTGCAACTTGAGACCATTACTCCTTGTTCTGTCATCTGCTACCACTGAGAACAGTCTAGATCCATCCTCTTTGGAATCCCCTTTCAGGTAGTTGAAAACAGCTATCAAATCCCCCCTCATTCTTCTCTTCTGCAGACTAAACAATCCCAGTTCCCTCAGCCTCTCCTCATAAGTCATGTGCTCCAGCCCCCTAGTCATTTTTGTTGCCCTCCGCTGGACTCTTTCAAATTTTTCCACATCTGTCTTGTAGTGTGGGCCCCAAAACTGGACACAGTACTCCCGATGAGGCCTCACCAATGTTGAATAGAGGGGAATGATCACATCCCTCAATCTGCTGGCAAAGCCCCTACTTATACAGCCCAAAATACCGTTAGCCTTCTTGGCAGCAAGGGCACACTGCTGACTCATATCCAGGTTCTTGTCCACTGTAACCCCTAGGTCCTTTTCTGCAGAACTGCTTCCTAGCCATTCAGTCCCTAGTCTGTAATAGTGACTGGGATTCTGCCTTCCTAAGTGTCCTTCTTGTTACTCTTAACATCCCTTGCTAGCTGCAACTCCAAGTGTGATTTGGCCTTCCTGATTTCACTCCTGCATGCCTGAGCAATATTTTTATACTCCTCCCTGGTCATTTGTCCAATCTTCCACTTCCTGTAAGCTTCTTTTTTGTTTAAGATCAGCAAGGATTTCACTGTTAAGCCAAGCTGGTCTCCTGCCGTATTTACTATTCTTTCTACACATCGGGATGTTTTTTTCCTGCAACCTCAATAAGGATTCTTTAAAATACAGCCAGCTCTCCTGAACTCCTTTCCCCCTCATGTTATTCTCCCAGGGGATCCTGCCCATCAGTTCCCTGAGGAAATCAAAGTCTGCTTTTCTGAAGTCCAGGGTCCGTATTCTGCTGCTCTCCTTTCTTCCTTGTGTCAGGATCCTGAACTCGGCCATCTCATGATCACTGCCTCCCAGGTTCCCATCCACTTTTGCTTCCCCTACCAATTCTTCCCGGTTTGTGAGAAGCAGGTCTAGAAGAGCTCTGCCTCTAGCTGGTTCCTCCAGCACCTGCATCAGGAAATTGTCCCCTACACTTTCCAAAAACTTTCTGGATTGTCTGTGCACTGCTGTATTGCTCTCCCAGCAGATATCAGGGTGATTAAAGTCTCCCAGGAGAACCAGGGCCTGCAATCTAGTAACTTCTGCTAGTTGCTGGAAGAAAACCTCGTCCACCTCATCCCCCTGGTCTGGTGGTCTATAGCAGACTCCCACCACGACATCATCCTTGTTGCTCACACTTCTGAACTTAATCCAGAGACTCTCAGGTTTTTCTGCAGTTCCGTACCGGAGCTCTGAGCAGTCATACTGCTCTCTTACATACAGTGCAACTCCTCCACCTTTTCTGCCCTGCCTGTCCTTCCTGAACAGTTTATATCCATCCATGCCAGTACTCCAGTCATGTGAGTTATCCCACCAAGTCTCTGTTATTCCAATTACATCATAGTTCCTTGACTGTGCCAGAACTTCCAGTTCTCCCTGCTTGTTTCCCATGCTTCTTGCATTTGTGTATAGGCACTTAAGATAACTCGCTGATTGTCCCGCTTTCTCGGTCTGAGACAGGAGTCCTCCCGTCTTGCACTCTCCTGCCTGTGCTTCCTCCCAGTATCCCATTTCCCCACTTACCTCAGGGCTTTGGTCTCCTTTCCCCGATGAACCTAGTTTAAAGCCCTCCTCACTAGGTTAGCCACTGACTGCAGCAGAGCTGGGCATGGGGCAGGGAGGGGCTGCCGGCAGAATCTGGACTGGTTTGTTTTGCATTCATTTGTGAACTCCTGTCTCTGTGCTGCTTATCTTTACACCCCAACTAATTATCGGCAGGAACTTCCCCCTGGGAATTTATGAATGATGGGGAGTAGCAGCAGAGCCGTCCTTAGGCATAGGCAGAATAGGCAACGGCTAGGGCCCCACACTGCCTGGGGGCACCACTCTGCAGGCAGCCCAGACAGTGTAGAAGCAGGGCTGCTGGGTCCTAGAGAGAGCCGAATGCAGCACAGTCTGAGGGACGGGATTGGCTGCTGGGGTCTCTGGGAAGGGGAGGGGGTAGGGGTTGGGAAAGGAGCTCACCTGTGAGTGTGACTCTTTCCCCCCCCCCGGCTGAGGTCAGGTGACGCAGGCTCTGTGGCTCTGGAACCAGTATCCTTTGTTGTCTCCCATAACATCCATTCTTCTCCCTCCGCCCCACGGAGCACCCCCTCCTTTCTCTCTCCTCCCCAGGAGCACCCCCCTCTCTCTCCTCCCTCCCCTCCGTCAGGGCTAGGTTGGGTGAAATGCTGGGGGGGAGGCGAGGCTGGCTGCTTGCTGAGGAATGAAAGTGAAAGTAACTCACTTCCTGGGCAGGCAGCCAGAATTGGAATGTCACACAGGGTTTGGATGGGGTTAGCCAGATGTGTGACAAATCGGGATTGGGGTAGGGTGAGCAGATATCCCTATTTTATAGGGACAGTCCCAATTTTGGGGTCTTTTTCTTATATAGGCTCCTTTTACCCCCCCCCCCCCATCCCTGTCCTGATTTTACACACTTTCTGTCTGGTCACTCTAGGTGGGAGTAGTTGGTGCCTATATAAGACAAAGCCCCAAATATCGGGACTGGCCCTATAAAATCAGGACATCTGGATCTGGCCACCCTAGCTGGGGAGCGCCTCTCCCCCGGGCTGGCAGCTGCCAGCTATCCATCTCATCCGGGGGGAGCTGCATAAGGGAGGATGAGTTGCTGTGGCTCCATGGGTGCCCTGTCCCTGAGATCAGATGCTGTGCTAACTTCACCATGGTCCATAAGGCTGGTGGTGGTGCCCATTGGTGTGTGATTGGACCTGAGGGTTTGCTGCTGCTGTTGCCACTCTGCACCCCAAGAGGTGGATTTTGGGGTCTTGCAGTTTTCCACCTATCTCCTCCTCTACTGCAGCTGTTGGACCAGCGGGCTGGGGGGTGAGCCAAGCATGAAAGCAGTACTGTGTTGCCATTTAGATTGTCATTTAATAACCTTTGTTTGCCAAAAATTCTTGCTAACAATCCTGAATCCAATTTCAATATTATTTAAAAAAAATCAATATCTTAGCCAAAAACAGAAAATTAAGTTGTTGACAATTATTAGTGACAGGTTTGGTTTGAGGCAGGGAGTGGGCCAGTTTTCATCAGAGAAACAAAAAATGTTGACTGACTTTCCTATAGCCTGTTACTCCTGATAAGAGCCCAACAACTGTAATATGCTCATCTCCTTACTAGTGTATAAAGCAGGGGTTGGCAACCTACGGCACACGTGTCAAAGGTGGCAGGTGAGCTGATTTTTGATGGTATGCAGCAGCAGGCTGAGCGGCTCAGCCCATCACTGCTCTGGGGTTCCGGCTGCTGCCCTGTTGCCAGCTGGGATACCAGCCATCGGCCCCACTCAGCACCTGCTGCTGGCCTGGGGACCCCCAAGGAACCCCAGGCTGGCAGTGGGCTGAGCAGGCCAGCCGAACCACTCAACCTGCTGTCAGCCTGGGGTTCCATTCACTCAGCCGGCAGCGGGCTGAGTGGGCTGGTGGCGGGCTGAGCAGGGCCGATGGGGGGTTGAGTGGCTCAGTCTGCTGCCAGTCTGGGGTGCCAGCAGCACTCAGCCTACTGCTACTCCGGGGTTCCGGCTGCCGGCCCCTTGCCAGTCAGGAGCTCAGCCGCCAGCCCCACTCTGCCTCCTGCCAGCCTGGGTGAGCAGAATCCCAGGCTGGTAGCCGGCTGAGGGGGGGTTGGCGGCCGGGATCCTGGCTGGCAGGAGTTGGTGGTCAGAACCCCAGATCAGCAGCTGGCTGAGCAGGGCCTGGGATCCTTGTCTAGGGTTCCAGCCACCAGCCCACTGCCGGTTTGGGGTTTCATTTACTCAGCTGGCAGTGACCTGAGCAGGACCAGTGGCCAAGACCTCAGATAATAACAATAGTTTATTTATATAATATAGACATAGAGAGAAACCTTCTACAAACATTAAAATGTATTACTGGCACGAGAAACCTTAAATTACAGTGAACTTGGCACACCACTTCTGAAAGGTTGCCGACCCCTGGTATAGAGTGACCATATGTTGTACTAAGATTCTCCAGCTTTTTTTTTTCCCTGTGAGTCAGTATAACTTTTGCCAGCCCAGAAGTTGGGCAGCCAATGTTTTACGTTTTCACAATGTTTTCTCCAACTTTCATAAAGTAAATACATAGTTAATATGAGTTAAAAAGGCCAGGGACACTTCTTTGTGAAGAATCTGTACAACAGATCATGCCCATAGACGATCCAGAAAAGAAATTTGAGGTTGAATTTTTTAATGTTGCGATGGATGAAGCAGTATCTGCTGTTGATGAAAGGTTTAATACCTTGCAAGTACACCATGAACAGTTTGGATTTTTGTATGACATAACTAAATTCAACGAAATAGGAAAACAAGAGCAACTAATGACAAAGTGCAAGAACCTAGAGAGCCTCCTGAAGCACGGTGATAGTTTTGATTTAAATGGACTTGAACTGTACGAAGAATTGAGTACACTGTCATCAATGTTGCCACATGCAAAATCGGTGATGGACATTGTACAGTTTATTCATACCCGCAAACTTGTTGACATATATCCTAATGTGTACATTGCCACTCGTATTCTACTGACAATTCCTTTAACAGTAGCGTCAGGAGAACGGAGTTTCTCAAAACTAAAGCTCATTAAAAACTATCTCCGCTCTACAATGAGTCAGGAACGCTTAACTGGTCAAGCTATTCTTGCAATCGAACAAGACACGACTTTGTCTTTGTCATACGATGACATTATTACTGATTTTGCAGCCAAAAAAGCCAGAAAGATTGCTTTTAATTAAAAACAAATCTTTGTTTCAATACCTCTTCATATAAATTTCCAATAAAATTTTGATAAATTAAAAAAAAATTGCATCATTCTGTCATCAGAATTTTTTCTATAGTGCTGCTTCTTTAGTGCTAGTCCATCAGCATTACAGTGTGATTAATTAAGTTAAACTGGTTTTAATAACATGAATGTGGCAAGTTTTCCAATACTGTAAGTTTATGTTTGTGTTGCTAAGAGCAGATCAGGCACAGGGGCACCAGTTTAATAATCTCGCCTAGGGCACCATAAATCCTAAGGCCGGCCCTGAGTAGCAGAGGGTGCTGGGAGTTGAGTGGTGAAGACGTACCCACCTTGGACACCACAAGCCCCCTGCACAGACAAGATAAGGAGTCTTGCTGTCAGTCAGGTCACCGTGAGCACAGGAATCATGGGCAACTGGACCGAGATTCAGCACGTGCCTTTAAACAGACACTAAGAGCTCATTCTCAAGGCACTGACTTTAATGGGAGTTGTGTGACTAAGGCCTGATGCACGATTCGGGAAGCGGAGGGACAAGCACGTCATTATGAGAACAAGGGAGCAATAGATCGACTCCCACTCTGACGAACAGCAGGAGAATCAAAGTCCCTTCTGAACTGTGATTGCAGAGGGATGGGAACCCGGGAAGACCTGACTGACACGAACATTCATCGTAATGCTCTAATGTGGACTGGGAACAGAACCACTACAGATAAAGAATCACCTCTCTTGTTTTCTAGGAATGAGGCTTTTAACTGCTAGATTGCAGGGAATCGCTTCCAGGCCATGTTCAGGTGGAACACACCTGTTAAGCTGCTGAATGCAACAATGTATTGGGAGTGGAATTTACCCTTGGTCAAACAGCAGTACAAGGCCCAAGCAATGGTGAACCCCTCAACATAGGGCTTAGGTGGGACGTAAGGGAGGCACCAGCTCCCTGCACTAGGATGAATTTATGATCATTGCCACTGGATGATGTGGGGTTGTCTTTAGGGTGCCGACAGTGTGTTCAGCATTTGGACAGAACATAGAGAAAGATGAAGAACCGACCTTTTAGGGGCCTGATTTTGACGTTGCACCAGTTTGACACCAGTTTGACTCCACTGATGTCAATGGAGCCACTCCTAATTTCCACCAGTGCAAGTGAGAGCAGAATCAGGGCCTGTGCTAAGCAGGCAGGAGACATGGAAGATTGGGGGAATCTGTTGAACCGCTTCATATTGAACTGTGCCCCAGGTGCACCAGAAGCACTTTACACTTCTTTTCCTTCCTTCCCCAATGCTGGGGGCATGCTGGGTGTTGAAATGCAAGTTAGAGCAGCCTCAGGGTTGTCGTAAGTTGTGTTGCAACCGCAACCAGCCAGAATTAGTAGAGTGCCCCTTCCCCTTAGCCCACCCTGGAAAGCTCCCTGTGCTGGGGGAACCCTCAGCGAATGTTTTAAGGCTGCTTTAGTTCCCTTTGTACAAAGGACACTTGAGGGACCAAGGAGATACCCCTTTGTTTCCATCTCTCCATTCCCACCCCCCATATTTTCCAGCTGGAAGACTCCTATGTACAGTGCTGGCAAGTTACCTTGCATTTTGAATTCAAAGTCAACGTAATCAGCTCTTTGATTCCTGAACCAAACATCAGTGAGGAAGAGGTGAAGGGTGTGGGAGGGTAGGGACTCCAGTGAGCTTCCGGAGGCCCCTGCAGAGCTTCCCATCAGTCAGGACAATGAAATAACAACACTTCCCCAACCCCTTCCTGCTACATCATCTGCTTTGCTACTCAGCTAGTCCAGACTTGGAAACATCACCTCCTGGCTGGAAAACTGAGGGCCCAGACTCCTGGGTTACATTGCTTGCTCTACAAAGGAGTATGGCCTAGTGATTAGAGCAGAAGGCTGGCTGGCAGGACTTCTGAATCCTATTCCTGATTCAGGGGGGGCAATGTGTTCTAGAGGATAAATCAAAGGACGGGGTCCAGGCACAAGGGATCTGCACTGGCTTCATTGGGAATTGGATTCTGCTGCAGAGGAAGAACAATAGGATACTATAAGGGAGTTCAGACATCTCCTGCCTACCTGGGTGTGTAAATTATACCAGGTTGTCATAAACAGAGTGTTAAGGGTTAATGTCTGTTATACCTGTAAAGGGTTACAAGCAGGAAACTGAGCACCTGATAAGAAGACCAATCAGAAGACAAGATACTTTTAAATTTGGGTGGAGGGAAGTTTGGGTGTGAGTTCTTTGTTCTTTGTTCTTCTCTTGGAGGGTCTGAAAGAGACCAGACATTACTACAGGCTCTGTAAGTTTCTTTTCAAATAGAAGGTAAAAACCAGGCGGTTTAGGATTCTGGGAGGGGGAAAGGCTTATTTCTCCTTGTTTTAAGAACCCAAGGGATCAGGGGGTTCTTGGGGTCCCCAGGGAAGGTTTTGGGGGGCCCAGAGGGTATCAGGCCCTGGAAAATTCCTGATTGGTGGCAGCATATCAGACCTAAGCTGGTAATTAAGCTTAGGGAAACTCATGCTAGTACCCATATTTTGGATGCTAAGGTCCAGAACTGGGAAGGAATGCTAGGACACAGGTGTTAGACTTAGTTAGGCACTCTAGACTCACATTCATTCATGAACCTATTGCTTACATTCCCATAAACACCACAGCAGATATGGTCCGGGGAGCCAAAGAGATTAAAACCGTGGCTGATAGATCTGGAAGTAGATGGAAAAGCAACTGACAAGAGGGTGTAAGAAAGTTTAAGTTGAAAAATGGGGGTGGCCTGCAGTGTAACCCTGGGCAAGTCACGTCACCACCCTGTGCCTCAGTTTCCCCATCTGTAAAATGAGGTGAATGAGCCTTATCTCATGGGACACTATTCATCCGTTATCAAAATCAGCTGTGATCTTCAGCTGAAAGCAAATCATTGATCCCGATGCAGCTCCCAGGAATACAAGGCACAAGATTGCTTGGAACTTTGCCCCTCACCACAGCTGAGTAGATCTTAGTTCTGTGCCAATAGTGATAGTAGGGATAGACCCTGCGGTCCTTCCTTTGGCCAGACTTGCACGGAGGGAGGGCATCCCCTGGGACACTGCAGATGGGCCCTGAGCCAACAAAACACTTAAGCACAAGTAACTTTAAGCACGTGAGAAGTCCCATTGACTTCCAGGGATGAAGCGCGTGTTTAATGTCCCACATACTTTGCTTTGCTCGCTCAGGCCCTTCGTGAGAAGGACGATGCCGAGTTGTGGATTCCAAATCTGTAGAGGGGCGGGGGGAACCCTTTGGACAATGCATGGAGATTTTGCTCTTTTTGACGAGGCAAGCTGAGAAATCCACAATTAACTCATATTTTCCCAGCACAAATGATTCATGCAAATAGCTTCATCATTATCTAAACAACTGTCTTTATCTCTAAGAACCCATTCTGCAATGCTCACCCATTCACACACAGAACAGAGGTTCATTTCCTGTCTGGTAACTGCACCCTCATCAAGCCTATGAAACTCACCAGCTGGAAGGCAGGGCTAGATCAAACAGCCTTCTGTACAGTTCTAAGGACCAGGTTTTCTTAGATACTAATGAAGTGATGACGATGCTTTAGACCAGCTAAGATCTGGTCCTGTGTCAGGACACGTTAGAGGTGATGCCAGACAAATCACAGATAAGTCACAGACTAGAAACATTTTGTGGCACTTTCTCCAGCATTCCAGATCACTCTTGTGGCTACTTCCCCAGAGCCTTCCAGCTGCTAGTGCCCCACAGAAACTCATCAGATCATCAGACAAAGGTAGCAGGGACATTGTATCAGGGATGCTGAAAGTGACAGAGGGAATATTTAATGAGAAATAGGTGCCAGCTTATCAAATAAACTGAGCCAAAAGTACTAATCTGCTATTACATCCAGCAGAGGCTGAAGGAACTGGGCTTGTTTAGTCTGCAGAAGAGAAGAATGAGGAGGGGTTGACAGCAGCCTTCAACTCCCTGAAGGGGGGTTTCAAAGAGGATGGATCTAGACTGTTCTCAGTGGTGGCAGATGACAGAATAAGGAGCAATGGTCTCAAGTCGCAGTGAGGGAGGTTTAGGTTGGATATTAGGAAAAACTTGTTCACTAGGAGGGTGGTGAAGCACTGGAATGGGTTACCTAGGGAGGTGGTGGAATCTCCTTCCTTAGAGGTTTTTAAGGTCAGGCTTGACAAAGCCCTGGCTGGGATGATTTAGTTGGTGTTGGTCCTGCTTTGAGCAGGAGGTGGGACTAGATGACCTTCCGAGGTCCCTTCCAACCCTGATATTCTATAGTTCTATGATCGAGGTTCCTGATAATCAGGATAAGATAGGATAGGAGATAGACAGACAGACCGGGATGTAGGGATGGATGGATGGATAGACAGATTTATCTTCTGATGTTATAAATGGGTCACATCTAAATACCCTTGGCACAGGTGAAATCCACCGTTGACTTCAGTGAGAGGTTGTCCTTAACCCAGGATTATTAATTATTGATTCTAGGATAATTTCTACTGTGTGGAGTGATTTATGACAAACATGAATAACAGTGAAACAAAACACGAATTAAGCATCAATGCTCTTTTTCAGTGCTCCTAACTAGCGCCCCCCCTTACAAACAGACGCTTTTGCATATTCCAGCTGTTGAAAGAACAGGGCAGAACTCTGCCACCTGCATCAGGACCAGATGCATGGCACTGAAGCTAATTACCAACAGGGAAGCGACCAGGGTTGCCAGGTTTGGTTGGCCACATTCCGGGAGGTTTCATCCCAAGGCATAATCGTTCATAGAAGATCGATCTTTGATTCCTGGAGACTCCAGGAACACTACGTCGGGTTGCCAAGCCGCCAGGAGTGTTCCTGGAGTCTCCAGGAATCAAAGATCGATCTTCTATGAACGATTATGCCGTGGGATGAAACCTCCCGGAATGTGGCCAACCAAACCTGGCAACCCTGGATCGATACCAGCTGGATCGCTTGTGGGGCCTGCCTAGGGCCCAGCGCAGAGAGCCTGGTCTGAGCCAAGGCGGCTCCACGTCGGGTCAGATTCCTCCCTGCTGTGTCTCAGTGGGGTGGGGTTCTAGCGGGGGTGGGTTTGGCCCACGATCCAGGCTGGAGAAGGCGGGACTCCGGGGGGCGTTGGCGCTAATCCCTCGGACGCACAGTCTGAGCAGTGGCGACCCGGGCCCCATCCAGAGCAGTTGCACCCGGCTGGGACGGGAACAGCCCCATGACGGCTCTGCAAAGAGGACCGCTCGCCTCCGGCTCCGTGGCACTGAAACTCCCAAATTTCCCCTGCATGTACTACCCAGCAGGAGCCCCCGCCCCGAGTTTAATGTTGCCAGGAGGGGAATTCAAATCCTGCGCCGCTAACCCTCCTGTATCCCCCGCAAAGAAAGAATCTCAGAGGGACGCGTCCAGGTCCAGAAGGGATGTGAACTCCATCGGGAGAGATGAGGCCAATGCACCATGAGCAAAGAGTGTCTTTGAAAGCTCAGTGTGTGCATTTTACCCCCTGGGTGGGCTCATCATCACCCCCCCCCGCCCCCAGACATTTGCATTATAGTTGCGTGGTGCTGGGTCTGTCTGAGCTGGAAGCTGACGCTCTTCTCTCAGGAAAGAGAAGTCTCCTGTTTAGCAAACATCCACTGGGTATATACCCCGCGCCGATTCGTGTAGCGCTGGGGAAAGCGGTGCATCCGACGGGCTGCTGAAGGCTGATCTCAACGTGTTTAATTAAAGATGCAAATCCAAGCCCGGTCCCGAAGCAGATATAAATACACAGACCCAAGTCTGCGCGGTACTGGAAGTCCAGGAAGGGAAACGCACGTACCAATCGACGTATGTTACAGCGAGACAGAAGGATCTCGAAAGGAACGGAACAGGGCTGGTGAAACCCACTAATGAAACATCGATGGGGGGAGGACTAATGTCATGGCCGAGAGGGCTCATTGAACCAGGAGAGAGCCAGAGGCTGCAAAGGTGGGGAACGCCCAGTCGCTCTAGGGAACCTGATGCCAATAAAAGGAATTTAAACCCCAATTCCTTCTTTGCCTAGTTCGTCCTCTAACGCGGAGCAAGCCGAGCCTTGTCTCCTGGGATGTGTCACATTTGGGGCAGTTTCCTCATAACAAAGACCCCAAATCATTGCAGCCTGGTACAGTTCTTTACACTATGAGAATCGGGGTGAATATTTCACACCCCGTGGGCTCTGTGGGTGGGCACAATTGTAACAACAAAAGCGAACTTTTGCTTCTGTTCAGCCCGTTAAAGAGAAATCTGAACAAATCGGTGTATTTCCTCTAAGCGTGCTCCGGTTCACTGCTGAAAACAGCTGCAGCTCCCAGAGGTGAAATCTGCCCCGATTTTACAATGGCGAATACAAGGCATTATGAAGACCCTTCCTATCATACAGCCATCAAGCTCAGGGACAAAACCATTTCCCTGGGGATGAATAGCCTTTTCAAACAAACTGGTGCTGTTGGTTTCACCAAGTTTTCTCCCTCAGCTAGTTGCAATTGGGTCTAATATTTCATAGCACCTTCGGGGCTGAACAGATTAATTGAAGGTAGGTTTTAAAAGGTGGAAATAAGCGTAGCGCCTTTTGGGAAAAAAAAGAGGCACCTGAAATGTGGCACAAACGAATAGCCAGACTGACAGGCAGACAGAGGCGGTGTGAGTGGAGAGGTTTGAGAGTTACACTGTATATGTGCGATATTTTACTTTTAAATTCATCTCCTTTTCATATGAGCGCCGTTCTGCTCAAAAGAGCCTTCTTTTGCAGCAGGGCTTTCGCGTCTCATGGAGCTCGTTTGCGTTAAGTAGCCAGATGCACCGGTGCTGGAAGGAGAGGGGCTGCCGCAGCCTCTGGCTTGAAGTGGTTTCCGTTACACACAGGGTTTACAATTTGGTTCCTAGGCTCTCTGAACCCTCCCACCCCAGCACACGCACACACACACACTAAATTGTTCCAGGACCCCTGACAAGGTGGTCCAACAATCCAATAGGGAGCACAGAGAAAAAACCTTTGACAAGTTCAGTGAGAATGAGCCTGTGAGATGCGCTGGGTTGATTCATGGGCCAAGCGACTGTGAAAACAAGCCATCGGCTGGATGTTCAAAAGCCACACCAGCGCGGGGCCTGACTCCAGACACAACTTCGCCTCTAAAATGGAACGGACGCATGGAGCGTCTCAGTAAGTTTGCTAGTTCTCCCTCCCTGAGTCTTCCCAATGGATTAATGAAACTTCCCAAAGAGCATTAGCGAGCCCCCGAGAAGGAATCAAGAGAGCCTCCCCTCCCCCATGGATCTTCCCCCAGAGTTACTTTGGAGACGCAGCTGTTCCTTGGGAAAGCCCCCCCCCTCCACCTTCCCCCGCCCCAGCCCCCGGTACAACGAGGGACGCTCCGAACCAGTTTGGCAGAGGGAAGGAAGCGCGTCTGCCCTCTGGGATTAGTAAACCCCCCCTTCGCCTCGTGTCAGCGCCAGCACCTGGGGTGATTGATCTGCGCGCCTAATGGTGCGTAAAAGTGGTGGTTACATTTGGCGAGGGGGGCGCCTCCGCCTTGACGTCAGGAGCTGGGTTTAAAAAGGGGGTCGGGCGCGGAGGAGATCCCAGAAGCAGCCACTGCCTGAGAAGTGGAGGCACCGAGCGGCACCCCGGCCCCCGTTCGTTGTCTGACTTGCTGGCGCAGATCGGAAAGATGCTGTCCTGCCGTCTCCAGTGCGCCCTAGCCCTGCTCTCCGTGGCCTTGGCGGTGAGCAGCGTCTCCGCGGCGCCCTCGGACCCGAGACTCCGGCAGTTCCTGCAGAAGTCACTGGCTGCGGCAGCGGGCAAACAGGTAAGTCCCTCCCGCACCTTCTCCCGGAGTGAGCCGCAGGGATCCGAGCGAGCTGCCGGCAGCCCGGGGCCGTTTGCCGTTTGGTACCAAGTTCTCTCCCGGCCGGGTCGGGCATGGCTCTGCAGCGCGTTGGCTTTGGCTGCTGCCGTGGCGGGGCGAGTTTCTCGGGGGCAGCAGACCCGTGCAGAGGTGCAGCTCACCTGCACGGAAGCGAGCTTCACGGGCCCCGCAGGGGAGGGTTTTCCAGGGCTCCTTTCACACGAAACCAGCCAGCAGGAGCGCGGGGGGGTCAACATGCGCCCGCCTGCACTTTCCAAACGGAGCTCTGCGACGGAATCTAGCGCGGAGGGGGGACAATCCATCCAGCTGTGCCCAGAGCTCCCGCCAGATGGGTCGCAGCCCTGGGAGCGGATGGGCCAGCGTCGTACCGAAGGAACAGTTCCGAGGCTGTTTCGGAACAGTTGCATGGGGCAACTCTGGGCTAGCGTTCCCATTAGGCGTATAAAAGGAACGCGGGGCTAATGTGGCCCTGTCAAGAAAGCGATAAAGCCTCCAGCCAGAACAGGGGAGAACTCTCCAGGGTGCTAGGGAGAAACCAGGGGGAAGGGGTCGCTCCCAGGCGGTGGTGGGATTTCTCCAGGGTGCTGAAACCAGCCCCCTTGCCAAAGCTTCCAGCTCCGCTCGGGGGTTCCAGGCGGACTCCAGCTAGCCAAGGCGCACAGGGGGGGCTGTAGAGGCTGGATTTGTGTGTTAGCTTCCAGGGAACAACGAGCTAGCGGGTAGGTCCCACGAGGACCAGGTGTCTCCGGGTGCATCTCCCTCGATCCACCGCTTTCTATGCGTGTCTGGAGAGAGACTTGACAGATCATCGCTGTGTTTGAAATCCGCCGGCTTTGACCAGCGCTGTTCTAAGCATCCCTCCCATCCCAAATTGCGAGGTTACAAAGCAGAGGAAGCCCAGCCCGTCCCGGGGCTTTGATGGATTAGAGGAGAATTCATGGAGAATGGGGGTGGGGGTTCTTTTCAAACTTCTGTACCCGTGGAACACGCCCCTGCTCTACACTGGGTGTCTCTGCTGCGGGGCGCTGGGTTGAAGCTCTCCTAGCTCGGGCTGGGTTGACATATAAACCTTTGCAGCTGCCCAGGTGGGTTGGAGCTGGCTTTGCAGAGATGGGCCTTGCACTCTGTGATGCTCTGGGGGTGGCAGAAATGCCGCTAGGCAGATAACCGAGCTGCGCCCAGCTTTTCACGGTCTCTCTGTCTCCCTCCCCACCCCAGGAACTGGCGAAGTACTTTTTGGCAGAATTGCTCTCAGAACCCAACCAGCCGGAAAATGAAGCCCTGGAGCCCGAGGACCTGTCCCGAGGCGCAGAGCAGGATGAAGTGAGACTGGAGTTGGAGCGATCGGCTAACCCCAACCCCGCCTTGGCGCCCCGAGAACGCAAAGCCGGCTGCAAGAATTTCTTCTGGAAAACATTCACATCCTGTTAGCTTTGGGAGCCGGCCGCCGCCCCTGTTCCCCCCATCCCGAGCAAGACCTTCACGACAGGAGCCGAAGACTGTAAATAGACCATCCACGGTTATGGTGAAATTTAAACAACCACCGAAATAATTGCGTTGATTGCCACTTGTTTTAATAAAACTTTCCGTTCGATTGTACCTGCGTTGTGATTTCTGACCAGTTCTTTCCGACAGGCGCTCTGCAGTCCTCCCACATGTACCAGTTTTAGTTCGTTGTCGCAATAAAGTTTAAGTTTCAAACGGTGCCGCTTAGAGTTGTTGGTTTACTGAAAAAATAAAAAATAAACACACAAAGTCGCCTCTTTGAGATCGGCTTTCCCGTTCTCATTCCCTCCCGCGGAGGGCAGCCACGGTACAGCAAAACCCTGCTACAACACAGCCCTTCAAACAATGGGTCTTTTGCTTTACTCTCTACGTGGCGGACAGAGACAGGTAGCTATCTTCCAGAACGGAGCGTGAGTTGAATTTCGCACTGCAAAACATATCGGTTGACATTTCAAAGCAGCCTAGGGGATTTGGACACCTGTCCGGGAATGTGTGTTTAAACCCCGTGACTACTTTGAAAATTGAAACCCTGCATTGTAACAATAAGCCCTGGCTTCACTGGTGAGTAGCAAGCTGCATGGCTGAGTTACACACAGGGCATCGCAAATAAGCACCAGTGAAACCTTTCTGCCACACTAGGATGCAATTTAGTTATGCAACACTGTTAAATAAACACTATTTTTTTGCAATATTTTCGGAGAGTTGGCGGGAGGCGTTAACTCGTGTTAGTTTTTGCATCTCTATAAAGCTAAACTGCTGAACCTAAGCCTCAAAAGAAGAGAAAATGCCTTAGTAAATAGCAGACCCCTTTGACACGAGTTACAGTTGCTTTTCTGTATCTCGAAGGCCTGGATGGAGGTACGGGGTCACTATTTCATGATATGCCAGGAGTAGGAAGAAGTGACTTCTTTAAATGGAAAGGAGATTGGGGTGCATCTCCAGTGAGATAAAGTCTTTTTCCCCCTCTAGCCTTGATGGTTTGTGAAATCTTGAGGCACAAGCCAGTTCCTGATTCAAGACTGAATATTAGTCCTCCTGCACCTCTGAGGACAAATTGCACCCTTGGGGAAAAGACAAAACACATTCCTATAGCAGCTGATTCTTTTAAAATTGCTGGCTGATTGGAAGCTGCTTTCTTGACACCTTAAATGACTGCTTCTTGGAGCAGCTGGTTCTGGAACCCACAACAGGAGAGGCAATTCTTGATTTAGTCCTAAGTGGAGCACAGGAACTGGTCCAAGAGGTGAATATAGCTGGACCATTTGGTCATAGTGACCATAATATAACTAACTTTAATGTCCCTCCGGTGGGGAAAATACCCAACACAGTAGCATTTAATTACAGAAAAGGGAACTACACAAAAATGCAGAAGTTAAAGAGAAATTAAAAGATACAGCGCAACAAATGAAATACTTGCAAGCTGCATGAAAACATTTTAAAGACACCTAGAATAGAGGCTTAGTTTAAATGTATCCCCCGAATTAAACAACATAGTAAGAGAACCCAGAAAAATGCCACCGTGGCAAAATAACTAAGTAGAAGAAGCAATGAGAGGCAAAGAGGCAGCCTTTAAAAAGTGGAAGTTAAATCCTAGTGAGGAAAATAGGAAGGAGCCTAAACACTGGCACGTGAAGTATAAAAATATACTTAGGAAGGCCAAAAAAGGAATTTGAAGAAGAGCTAGCCAAAGACTCAAAAAGTAATAGCAATTTTTTATTTAAGTACATCGGAAGCAGGAAGCTGCTAAACAACCACTGGGGCACTGGACGATGGATATGCCAAAGGAGCACTCAAGGACGATAAGGCCATTGCAGAGAAACTACATGAATTCTTTGCATCAGTTTTCACGGCTGAGGATGTGGGAGAGATTCCCAAATCTGAGACATTCTACTTAGGTGACTAATCTGAGGGACTGTCCCAGATTGAGGTGTCATTAGAGGAGGTTGTGGAACAAACTGACAGACTAACCAGTAATAAGTCACCCGGTGCAGTCAGAGTGCATTTCTGAAGGGTAACCTGAGACTTGGTGTGCAGAGAGACCCCACTTACAGATCCTGATTCAGCCAAGCACTTCAGCACATGCTCAACTTTAAGTCCCTGCCCAAGTGCTTTGCTGACTCAGGGCCAGTACAAAGGGATTGTGGCATTTTTTGGCTTGAAGGGAGCAATTTTCAGTTGGCACAGATGTACCCAAGAGCAGCATCTCCACCGCTGGAATCGCCATTTGGCAGATCGTGATGCATTGGCGACAAAACTAGGGCTTCCATTTCACTCAATGGTATTTTATTACCTCCCTGTTCATCAGGTGTGAAATCCTGCAGCCCTCACTTACTAGTTTGTGCTACAGTAACACTCACTTGAGACCAGGGTCCCAGCTGCACTCGGAATTGTGCACAGCCACAGTCACAGACAGGCCCAACTCAGGAAAATGTCCACCCTGAACAGACCAAGTCTGGGAAGGGAAGCAGGCACGGAGGGGTGAGTCTGGATTAGAACGCAGGCTGCATGACTCCCACCCCCAGCTTCCATTCATTCTTGCTCAAGCAGAACTCAGATTGACTATAGTGAGAGCTGGGCTGCAGCGGCGATTGAGGGCCCCGTACTCACTCTCTGGGTTGCAGGAATGTCAGCCTGCACCCTCCAAATGGGAGAATTAATTGCTTTGATTTGATCGTCTACAACTCACGCCTCCCAACTCCACAGAAGTCCTGAAGTTTGGGGTTCCAGTCCCGTGCCTTTGCTGGGGAAGAGAGGGGCTGTCAGGCACTGGGGTTGGGAAGCTGGCTAAGGTCCCTCCTCCACCTTCACCACAAAATCGGGGGGAAAGAAGAAGTTAATGTTGCCTGATGCAGTGTGGCAGGGGACGAATGGTTCCAGGGATGACAGGGGTTTGTCTTTCCAATACCGCCACACTGCCAGGAAGCTCAAGCCCTACCGTGAAGGTGGAAGCCATTGTATAGATGATGCTGTGGCCTGTAATGAATCCCCTGAGATCAGCAGGGATCCTGGAGGTTCAGGGGAGGCAAACCCCAGCCCCCAAGGTGAGAATTCCTAGGCCACTGTCGGGTTTTCTCTCCTGCTCTCTTACAAGAAACATGGACTAGATGTAGAAGGTCCCAGTTCAGTTCTCTGTTTTGCCCCTGAATCCCTACAGGACCTTGGATGATCCTCTGAGTCTCCCTGCCTCCGTTTCCCCATCCATAAAATGGGAATGATCATATTTTTCTACCTGCCTGGGCTGGTTTGAGGATGAATGCATTAAAGCCTGTGAGGTGCTCAGATAATATGGTGATGAGGATCGATGACTTACCTAAAATCGGTGGGGAGAGAATGGGTCCAGTGGCTGCAGGAACTAGCTGCCCAAATGGACAACATTGTATTCCCCAACAGAAGGGGGCTGTCTTCAGCAGCAGACTCTGCACCTTCTGGCTTGTCACTGGTATCTCAATAGAAACTGAAAACAAGCTAATTATTCAGTGATGAGACAGCCATCAGGCCGGAGCTACAGGAATTTAAAGGAGACGCTTCAGGCTCAGATAGTTTCATTCTCGGTGCCTCTATTTCATGGCATATAAATGGAAGGCGACTTGCCTGTATTTTCCGTTTTGGTCACCAGGCTCAGCCAGTGCTTTTCAATGCGGGGTCATGTTGCTGATCATTGGAGTGAAGCCATTGCAAATAATATATAACATTTAACATCCCTGTGGTGGGAAGAACACCTCAACAACCCAACACTGTGACATTTAATTTCAGTAAAGGGAACTGTGGGGGAAAATGAGGGGGTTAGTTAAACACAAATTAAAAGGTACAGTGACTAAAGTGAAATCCCTGCAAGCTACATGGACGCTTTTCAAAGACACCATAATAGAGGCTAATGTAAATGTACACCCCAAATTAAAAAACACAGTAAAAGAACTAAAAAAGAGCCACAGTGGCTTAACAACCATGTAAAAGAAGCAGTGAGAGATAAAAAGGCATCTTTTAAAAAGTGGAAGTCAAATCCTAGTGAGGTAAATTTAAAAGAACATAAACACTGAATAATAAAGTGTAAAAATGTAATAAGAAAAGCCAAAGAGGAGTTTGAAGAAAGGCTGGCCAAAAGCTCAAAAGGTAATAACAAAATGTTTTTTAAGTACATCAGAAGCAGGAAGCCCGCTAAACAACCAGTGGGGCCCCTGGACGATCGAGGTAGAAAAGGAGCGCTTAAAGACGATACAGTCATTGCTGAGAAACTAAATGGATTCTTTACTTCAGTCTTCAGGGCTGAGGATGTTAGGGAGATTCTCAAACCTGAGCCGGCTTTTGTAGGTGACAATCTGAGGAACTGTCACGGATTGAGGTATCACTAAAGGAGACTTTGGAATTAATTGATAAACTTAACAGTAACAAGTCACCGGGACCAGATGGCATTCACGCAAGAGTTCTGAAAGAACTCAAAGATGAAGTTGCAGAACTATTAACTATGGTTTGTAACCCGTCCTTTAAATCGGCTTCTGTGCCCAATGATTGGAAGATAGCTAATATAACTCCAATATTTAAAAAGGGTTCTAGAGGTGATCCCAGCAATTACAGACCAGTAAGTCTAACATCAGTAGCGGGCAAATTAGTTGAAACAATAGTAAAGAATAAAATTGCCAGACTCGCAGAAGAACATAAATTGTTGGGCAAAAGTCAACATGGTTTCTATAAAGGGAAATTGTGTCTTACTAATCTATTAGAGTTCTTTTAAGGGGTCAGCAAACATGTGGACAAGGAGGATCCAGTGGACACAGTGTTCTTAGATTTCCAGAAAGCCTTTGACAAAGTCCCTCACCAAAGGCTTTTATGTAAATTAAGTTGTCATGGGATAAAAGGGAAGGTCCTTCCATGGACTGAGAACTGGATAAAAGATAGGGAACAAAGGGTAGGAATAAATGATAAATTCTCAGAATGGAGAGGGGTAACAAGTGATGTCCCCCAAGGGTCAGTCCTAGGACCAATCCTATTCAACTTTTTCATAAATGATCTGGAGAAAGGGGTAAACAGTGAGGTGGAAAAGTTTGCAGATGATACTAAACTGCTCAAGATAGTTAAGTCCAAAGCAGACTATGAAGAACTTCAAAAAGATCTCACAAAACTAAGTGATTGGGCAACAAAATGGCAAATGAAATTTAATGTGGATAAATGTAAAGTAACGCACATTGGAAGAAATAACCCCAACTATACATACAATATAATGGTGGCTAATTTAGCTACAAAGAATCAGGAAAAAGATCTTGGAGTCATCATGGATAATTCTCTGAAGACGTCCACACAGTGTGCAGAGGCGGTCAAAAAAGCAAACAAGATGTTAGGAATCATTAAAAAGAGGATAGAAAATAAGACAGAGAGTATCTTATTGCCCTGCTATAAATCTATGGTACACCCACATCTTGAATACTGCATACAGATGTGGTCTCCTCATCTCAAAAAAGATATACTGGCACTAGAAAAGGTTCAGAGAACAGCAACTAAAATGATTAGGGGTTTGGAACGGATCCCACATGAAGAGAGATTAAAGAGGCTAGGATAGAGGTCTATAAAATCATGAGTGATGTAGAGAAACTAAATAAGGAAAAGTTATTTACTTGTTCCCATAATATAAAAACTAGGGGTCACCAAATGAATTTAATAGGCAGCAGGTTTAAAACAAATAAAAGGAAGTTCTTCTTCACACAGCGCACAGTCAACTTGTGGAACTCCTTACCTGAGGAGGTTGTGAAGGCTAGGACTATAACAGCATTTAGAAGAGAACGGGATAAATTCATGGAGGTTAAGTTTGTTAATGGCTATTAGCCAGGATGGGTTAGGAATGGTGTCCCTAGCCTCTGTTTGTCAGAGGGTGGAGATGGATGGCAGGAGAGAGATCACTTGATCATTACCTGTTGGACTCACTCCCTCTGAGGCACCTGGCATTGGCCACTGTCAGAAGACAGGATACTGGGCTGGATGGACCTTTGGTCTGACCCAGTATGGCTGTTCTTCTAATGCTATGGCAGATCCCCAAGCAGAGCCACAAATGTACAATTCATCTGTAGCAGCCCAAGCTTTATGGATGCTGCTGGCTTCATAGCATAGTGGGGTCTGCATAGCCTCAGAAATACATTCTAGAGGAGGCATGTTAAGTTTTCCTTGTCTCAGAGAGACAGATGCAACAGTTCAGGGCAACTGTACCTGTATTCCCCATCTGTGGCACACCAAGGGCTAGGGTTTTGGCTCCTCTGCCATCACCTCTATTGCGTGGAGACTCCATCTCATGCCTTCCTGACTGGGGTCTTCCAGGCTGCACAGTTTCCTGCCTACCCTGTGATATGCCCAGCAAGCCAGACTGCCTAAACAGCCAGTGTCTGCGCTTTGCTTTCTCTTCAAAGGCTATGAACTGCGTGATTGTCAGCGGTTATATGTTACCACACAGCTCTTTCTAAGCAAGCACATTTATTCTTAAAATGAAAGTATTACAGAGAAAACCTATTACAACAATAAAACACCTATGTCACAGAGTGTGGGGAGTCCGGCCCTGCACCCCTCTTCCTGGGACCCACAGTGACTCTCAGCCAGCCAGTAAAACAGAAGGTTTATTGGACAACAGGAACACAGGTTACAGCAGAGCTTGCAGGCACAGTCAGGACCCCTCCACCGAGTCCTTCTGGGCTTTCAGGGTGCTTGGATCCTAGCTAGGATACCCTGAATTCCGCCCACACAGCCCCAAGCCCAAACTCAAACTGCTTCCCTCCTGCCACTCCCTTCCTTTGTTCCCCTTCCCGGGCAAAGGTGTTGACCTTTCCCCTTCCTTACCTAGCTCAGGTTACAGGCCCTGGCATCGTCCATCCCCTAAAGTCCTCCCCTGCTCTCCCACTCCCCACACAGACAGTCCCTACTCCATCACATCTCTCCCCCCTTCGAGACTGAACTGAGCGGGGTCACTCTGCCCAGTGACCTGGGGAAGTTCAGGGTCCCCTCTCCGGGACAACGCATCCGCTGTCAGGTTGGCACTTCCCTTCACATGGACCACGTCCATGTCATAGTCCTGCAGGAGCAGGCTCCACCTCAGGAGCTTGGCGTTGGCTCCTTTCATCTGGTGCAGCCAGGTCAGGGGAGAGTGGTCGGTGTACACGGTGAAGTGTCACCCAAAGAGATATGGCTCTAGCTTCTTAACGGCCCACACCATGGCCAGGCATTCCTTCTCGATGGCTGCGTAGCTTTGTTCCCGGGGTAGCAGCTTCTTACTCAGGTACACGATGGGGTGTCTCTCCCCCTTTTCATCCTCCTGCATTAACACTGCCCCCAGTCCCGTGTCTGAGGCATCAGTGAACACCATAAAGGGTTTGTCAAAATCTGGGTTTGCCAGAACTGGGCCACTAACCAGAGCCTCCTTCAGCGCCCGGAAAGCCTCCTGGCACTGCTCAGTCCAAATCACCTTGTCTGGCTTCCCCTTTTTGCACAGTTCAGTGATGGGGCCGGCTATGGCACTAAAGTGGGGCACGAACCTTCGATAGTACCCCGCCATCCCAATAAAGGCCTGGACCTGCTTTTTGGTTTGGGGAGCAGGCCAGTCTCTGATCACCTCCACCTTGGCTGGTTCCGGCTTTAGGCAGCCGCTCCCCACCCGATGGCCCAGGTAAGATACTTCAGCCATCCCCACCTTGCACTTCTCCGCCTTTACTGTTAACCCAGCCTTTCGGAGTCGGTCTAGGACTTGTTTAACCTGGGATATGTGGTCCTCCCAGGTCTGGCTGAAGACGCAGATGTCGTCAATATACGCCACGGCAAAACTCTCCATCCCCCTCAGTAGCTGATCCACCAGGCGCTGGAAGGTGGCCGGCGCTCCCTTGAGGCCGAAGGGCAGGGTCAGAAACTCATAGAGCCCCAGAGGGGTGATAAAGGCCTATTTCAGCCTGGCATCTGCGTCCAGCGGCACTTGCCAGTAGCCTTTGGTAAGATCCATAGTGGTGAGGTACCGAGCACCTCCCAGCTTGTCTAGGAGCTCGTCAGGCCTGGGCATAGGGTAGGCATCAGATACGGTGATGGCATTGAGCTTTCGATAGTCCACACAGAACCGGATTGACCCGTCCTTTTTGGGGACTAGCACCACTGGCGAGGCCCAAGGGCTGGAAGATGGCTGGATCACCCTCAAAGCCAGCATGTCCCTGACCTCTCTTTCAAGATCCTGGGCAGTTTTCCCAGTGACCCGAAAAGGGGAGCATTTTATAGGGGGATGTGACCCGGTCTCCACCCGGTGGACAGTCAAATTAGTGCGTCCAGGCTGGTTGGAAAACAGCTGTCGGTACAGATGCAGCACCCCCCTGATCTCAGCGTGCTGGCCCGGGGTCAGTTGATCAGAGAGGGGAATTGCCTCCAGGGGGGAACCAGCCTTTGTCCCAGGGAATAAATCTACTAAGGGGTCATCTCCCTGCCCCTCCCAATGTCCACACACGGCCAACACCACATTCCCCCTGTCATAGTATGGTTTCATCATGTTCACATGGTACACCCGACGGTGATGTGCCCGGTTTGACAGCTCCACCACATAGTTTACCTCATTCAGTTGCTTGATAACCTTGAAGGGCCCTTCCCAGGCAGCCTGGAGTTTGTTTCTCCTCACGGGGATAAGAACCATCACCTGATCCCCGGTGGCGAAGGCACGGGCTCGTGCTGTGCGGTCATACCAGACCTTCTGCCTCCTCTGGGCTCGGGCCAGATTCTCCCTGGCCAGGCCCATGAGCTCGGCCAGTCTTTCCCGGAAGGTCAGGACATACTCCACCACTGACTCTCCCTCGGGAGCGGCCTTCCCCTCCCATTCGTCCCTCATCAGGTCTAGGGGCCCCCTCACCCGCCTTCCATACAACAGTTCGAAAGGTGAAAACCCGGTAGATTCCTGGGGCACCTCCCTGTACGCAAACAGCAGGTGAGGTAAGTACTTGTCCCAATCCTGCGGATGCTGGTTCATAAATGTTTTTAGCATCCTCTTCAGCGTCCCGTTGAACCTTTCTACCAGCCCGTTGGACTGAGGGTGATACGCTGAGGCCCAGTTGTGCTGGACCCCACATTTCTGCCATAAGGACCGGAGCAGGGCCGACATGAAGTTGGACCCCTGGTCCGTTAAGACCTCCTTGGGGAACCCCACCCGGCTGAAAATTGTCAGCAGCGCATCTGCCACTGTGTCTGCTTCGATAGAGGACAAGGCCACCGCCTCGGGGTAGCGAGTGGCAAAATCCACCACCACCAGGATGTATTTCTTCCCTGACCGGGTCGTCTTGCTGAGGGGTCCCACTATGTCCATGGCCACCTTCTGGAAAGGTTCTTCTATGATGGGTAAAGGCCTCAATGCCGCTTTCCCCTTGTCCCGGGCCTTCCCCACCCTCTGGCAGGGGTCACAGGATTGGCAGTACTGTCGGACATGGGTAAAGACCCCAGGCCAGTAAAAGTTCTGTAGCAGCCTCTGCCTGGTGCGCCGGATTCCCTGGTGCCCTGCGAGAGGGATGTCATGGGCCAGGTACAACAGCTTGCGACGGAACTTCTGGGGAACCACCAGCTGCCTCCTGATCCCCCATGACTCTACTTCCCCTGGGGGAGCCCATTCTCGGTACAGGAACCCCTTCTCCCACAGGATCCTCTCCTTGCAACCTCTCCTCATGGTCTGTACTGCACTAAGGTCAGCCCGGTCCCGGTGCTTCCGCAAGGAGGGATCTTTCTGTAACTCGGCCTGGAACTCAGCAGCTGGGACAGGAATGGGGACTGGCTCTCTCTTGCTGGCTGGGTCTGAGGCCGCAGCCTCTCTGCACCGTGCCCCTGGGCGTTCCCCGTTCCCTGAGTTAGGGTCCTGCACCTCAGGTCGAGTACCTTCCCCGTTGTCGGGGAGCAGTGCCATTTGCCGACTCTGACTACGAGTCACGACCAGGGCACTCTGGGTGTTACTAGGCCAGTCCTCAAGGTCCCCTCCCATTAACACGTCAGTGGGCAAATATTGGTGTACCCCCACATCCTTGGGGCCCTCCTTGGCCCCCCATTTCAGGTGTACCCTTGCCACGGGTACCTTGAATGGGGTCCCGCCCACGCCCATCAGGGTCAGGTAGGTGTCGGGCACCATCCGATCTGAGGCCACCACCTCGGGCCGGGCCAGCGTCACCTCTGCGCCTGTGTCCCAGTACCCAGTGACCTTCCTCCCATCCACTTCCAGGGAAACAATGCACTCTTTCCGGAGGGGCAGCCCTGCGCCCACCCGGTAAACCAAAAACCCGGAGCCTGGAGCATCCACAGGTGGTATGTTGCCAACCCCCCTTTCCTGGGAATGTAGCCCCTCCTCCAATTGGGTTTTTACCCAGTCCACCCTCTGTGGGTTGGGTCTGCTTGGTCTGTCCCTGAGCTTGGGGCACTGGGCCCGTATGTGACCTCGTTGGCCACAGCGATAGCAGCCCATATCTCGTGGGTCCCCTTGAGTGGGTCGAAGGGACCTGCCGCTGGATGTTCCCCTTTTGGGGGGGTTCTCCATAGGCCCCCTTTGGGAGGTCCCAGGATGACTCTCTCTCTGCGTTGAGGCAGGCCTGCTCCTTCGAGACTCCTCCCTGCCATCCCCTGCCCGACTGTCCACAAATTGGTCGGCCAGCTGGCCTGCATGCTGCGGGTTCTCCGGCTTCTGGTCCATCAACCACAGCCTCAGGTCGGACGGGCACTGCTCGTACAGGTGCTCCAGTATGAATAGGTCAAGCAGGTCCTCTTTAGTTTGGGCCCCAGCTGTCCACTTGCGGGCATACCCCTGCGCCCGGTTGACCAGTTGTAGGTATGTGACCTCACGGGTTTTACGCTGGCTCCGGAACTTTTTCCGATACATCTCAGAAGTCAGCCCAAACTCGCGGAGCAGGGCCTGTTTGAACAGTTCGTAGTCCCCTGCCTCCGCCCCTTTCAGTCGGCTGTACACCTCCACGGCTGTGGAGTCCAGTAAGGGGGTGAGAACTGCGATCCTGTCTGCAGGGTCAACCCTGTGCAGCTCGCAGGCATTCTCAAAGGCCGTCAGGAAGGTATCTATGTCCTCCCCCTCCTTACGCCGGGGCAGCAAGTGCTTATCAAAGCTCTTTGTAGGCTTGGGCCCCCCCTCACTCACCGCAGCCGGGGCCTCACTGCTCCTCAGCCGGGCCAGGTCCAGCTCATGTTTACGCTGTTTCTCCTTCTCCTCCCGCTCATGTTTACGCTGGTTCTCCTCATGTTTACGCTGGTTCTCCTCATGTTCACGCTGTTTCGCCTTCTCCTCCAGCTCTCGCCTCTTTAACTCGAGCTCTTCCCGTCTCAGCTCCCTTTCATATTCCAGCCGCCTCCGCTCCACGGATGCCGAGCGTTGCCGGGAGGATCCCCTGCTGGGGGGTGAGCTTCGCCGGGCGGATCCTCTGCTGGCCGGGGGTGTCACGGTGCCCTCGGTATACACTGGGCTCCTCCCCGCCCTTCCCCTACGCCTAGGAAGGGGGGGTCTCGGGAAGCCCTCGTCCGCCAGCTGACCGCTCCCAGCGGGGACAGACACTGGTGCCTGAGCTGCATCTGCTCGGCTGCTTCCCTCAGAGACAGGGCTCCGTTCATTCATGCGGTCTCCCTGCTCCAGCTGGGCAATCAGCTGGTCCTTGCTGAGCCTCCCTGGGCGCAACCCCCTCTGCTTGCACAGCTCCACCAGGTCGCACTTGCGCCGCTTGGCATACATCTTCCTGCTGGCCACTCACAGGCCGGGGTGCTCGCCGCTCCCCACGGTTTCCAGGGGGACCCCTAGTGCACCAGCCCTTCGTGAGGTCACCACCTCTCTGCCAGGGTCGAGCTGCCAACTCCTTCGCCCCTGGGACCGCTCGCTGCAATCCCCCGGGGGACCCTGTTACTGCAAAGTCCTTCTCACTGGGCACACACTCCCAGGGGTTAATCACCCCTTCGTTTTACTGCTCCCCAGTCACTTACTGCAGGAAGCGCCGTGCACGGGGTGCAGTATGTCCCGCCACTGCCACCAGTTGTCACGGAGTGTGGGGAGTCCGGCCCTGCACCCCTCTTCCTGGGACCCACAGTGACTCTCAGCCAGCCAGTAAAACAGAAGGTTTATTGGACAACAGGAACACAGGTTACAGCAGAGCTTGCAGGCACAGTCAGGACCCCTCCACCGAGTCCTTCTGGGCTTTCAGGGTGCTTGGATCCTAGCTAGGATACCCTGAATTCCGCCCACACAGCCCCAAGCCCAAACTCAAAACTGCTTCCCTCCTGCCACTCCCTTCCTTTGTTCCCTTCCCGGGCAAAGGTGTTGACCTTTCCCCTCCCTTACCTAGCTCAGGTTACAGGCTCTGGCATCGTCCATCCCCTAAAGTCCTCCCCTGCTCTCCCACTCCCCACACAGACAGTCCCTACTCCATCACAACCTACCTGCATATTAATAAGCTCACCAGAGATCACCCCCCAAACTCCAAGGGCTCTAGCAGGAGTCAGTCCTCCAAACCCCAGCCAGGGGCTTTCTATGTTCACAAGTTCATATACAGCCTCAGCTCAGAACTAGCACCTGCATGAATAGTTCAGTCTATCCTCTATATGGCTTGGGTCTTTGATCTCGGCCTCCTGGGACAGGCAATCAGCAGACAATGGTTCCCTTCTCAGGGTGTAGCTTCCAAAGGCTGAATTTTTGCATAACCAGAAGTGGGGCATTCGTATTCACCTCCCCCAGAGATTACCCAGGCAAAACACTCGACACTGTCCGAAGTCCATTCTTGTCTGGCCCATTGTTCAGTAGAGTCCTTCCAAGTTCATAACACTGCCCAGGGTTCACATCCCATCCGTCCCGCCACTAGCGAGAGATTGCGTACAATCCCGGCCCATGATAATACATAAACCAGTCATTTACTACAGTGCACCCGGAACATACTTACACCAAATTCAATGTGGTCTCCCAAGGATACTGCAGGAAATTGCCAGGAAATCACTGCCACCAGATCACTTCACTCAGCTCAAGGAACACAGGACTGCTGGTGACTTTGCAATAAGATTCCTTGACCTATTTATGATTATATGTGGATTGTTTATTCAAATGACAATCCCCATTGTTCTAGGCACAGTACAGATACAAAATGAGAGAGCACATCTGCCCTCAACAGTTCATATTCTAAATGCAGAACTAGGAAGGTTTATCATCCCATTTCACAGATGGGGAACAGAGACCCCAAGAGGTTAACAGACTGGCCCGAGATTACACAGAGACTTTGTGAGAGAGCCAGGAATTGAACCCAAAGCTCCCAAGTTCCAGTCCACCACCTTAACTATAAGACAAATCTTTATGCGACACTACTGTCATCATTTTTACAGCTGCTTACACAGTGCACACTTTTATCTGCTGTGAAAACTGCTTTGGGTTGAGTCTGGTCACCTCTTCAACC
The DNA here is from genome assembly GCF_007399415.2 of Gopherus evgoodei. Taxonomy (NCBI): domain Eukaryota; kingdom Metazoa; phylum Chordata; order Testudines; family Testudinidae; genus Gopherus; species Gopherus evgoodei. The sequence goes on from NC_044330.1 coordinate 5,315,465, forward strand.
TAGCTCGCTAATTCAGGAACATTTCCTGCAATGGGCCGGCTTGCACAAATAAGATCTATTTAATGGGAGCAAGGTTTGCAGGATCAGGTCATAAGAACTTAAGAATGGCCCTACTGGGTCAGACCAATGGTCCATCTAGCCCAGTATCCTGTCTACCGACAGTGACCAGTGCCAGGTACCCCAGAGGGAATGAACAGAACAGGGAATCATCAAGTGATCCAACCCCTGTTGCCCATTCCCAACTTCTGGCAAACAGAGGGTAGGGACACCATCTTTGCCCACCCTTCTCCCTAATAGAGTGACCAGACCGCAAATGTTAAAAATCAGGACATGGAGTGGGGGGTAATAGGCAGGGCCGTCCCCAGAGTGCCAAGCGCGTGCTTGGGGCGGCATGCCGTGGGGGACGCTCTTTCGGTTGCTGGGAGGGCGGCAGGTGGCTCCGGTGGACCTCCCGCAGGCGTGCCTGCGGAGGGTCCACTGGTCCTGCGGCTCCGGTGAAGCATCCACAGGCACGCCTCCGGGAGGTCCACCGGAGCCGCGGGACTGGCAAGTGGCAGAGCGCCCCTCACGGAGTGCCGCCGTGCTTGGGGCGGCAAAATGCCTAGAGCTGGCCCTGGTAATAGGAGCCTATATAAGAAAAAAAAACCCAAAATCGGGAATGTCCCTATAAAATTGGGACATCTGGTCACACTAGTCCCTAATGCAATATCTATATACACATAGGAGAAGTCTGTGATGTTGACTGGCAAGTCTGAGCATGCAACAGGATGGAGGAGTGAGGGATAACGGTTTGGTTCATCAATCTACAAAAGATTGATTGTCACTTTAACCTGCTCCGGAGACACTGGTGGGAAATGTCTCTGAAGAGCCACCCAAAGGTCTGGAAGCTGTAGCCTGAAGTATTAAATATTGAGAAAATCCACAGGTGGGTGGATTGGGCCTGGAAAAATAAAGTTATTGATGTTTTTTCAAAGGTGCTGAGCACTGATGACTCCCATTAACGTCAGTGGCACTGGAAACCAGGCCACGGATTTTTGGATGCCAGGAGCAAACTGGTTCGAGGGGGAGTTTTGCCAGGCTCTGAATGCTAGACTGCGACAGACAGTTTGCAAATAGACCAGCTACGTGCTATAATAAAGGCATGTTGGCGTCAAATGTAAAGTGTGGCTGTACTCTGAAAAGTAACTGCCACCGTCTTACTCCACGCGCCTTCTGGCTGCTGTGAATTCAGACTCAGCTCTGCTGCCTTCGCTGAATAAATTATGGCTCTGCTGCTTTGTACCTCAGTTAGCCCTGCCAAGCTAAGAGGGAGGGAGCTGGATTCTCTTCAATCCTGCACGTCCCAAACAGAACTGCTTAATAATTACCGAGTATCACGTCAGTCAGATCGTGAGCCCCTAGTTCCATAAACCCATGTAGCCCTGGATTCTGAGGGCCAATTTTCTTAGTTTCATTTCTTGCTCTCCCCACATCCGCTTCCAAATAAAGCATAACCTGGGTTGAACTGTCTTCGGCTTTTTCCATAGTCATAAGAAGCCCCAGGAGAAACCCTGGTCTTTTCCACCCCCAAGAAAATCATTTCTGTGACCGTACATGGTTGTGCATTGTGGAAGTCCAAAAGTTATTGAGCAGAGGGCCACTTCTGCCAGTCAGCATGGCCCAGAGGCGAATCAGACTCCCACGCATGGACTAGAGTATTCAGAACAGAGCAATGGCCCCGATTCTTGGGTTCAGCCAGCCTAGGCTTGTAGCAGGTGGTTCTATGTCACCTTTCCATTTCCTTGGATCCTGGGGGCCCCCAGTGTAAATTATAGCAACCTGGGGGCTGCTCTAACCTACAGACACATGCAGCTGTATCTCTGCTTCCCAGTCCTATGTGGTATTCTTCTTTCATCAAGGAGCTTTGGGGGGTTGATCCTGCAGGGTTCTCGGTGCCTTCTGGCAGGAGCGGAGCATCCTCAAATGCCACTTCATGGAGCTGGAGTCTGCAAGGTGCAGAGCGCCTCCTGGGAGGGGTTGAGTCCCCTCAGCCCATCCACAGGAGCTGAGGCCCAGAGGGCCTACCAGAACCAGCCCCAAAGAGGCATGTTGCAAGAGGCATTTAACAGCAGGACTCGTCCCTAGTTCTCCTAGACTGAAGCAGGAGGTTGTGTGATTGACGGCTGGTAAGGTTATGCACCAGCAATAAAAGGACTTGCACTTACTTTCCCATCCCAACCCACTTCAGATTCTCTGAGAGCTTTTCACTCAGCCAGAATAATGAAATGCCCTTAACCAACGCTGTGGAGAGAAAAAACATCTATGAATCACTTATTACCCCATGACAAATGCTAAATGCCGTTTCCTAGAATAAGTTATTTAGAATCATTTATTTGGACAGAGATAGTGGCTTCCTTGGAGCAATTTTTAGACTCAAGATCAAGGGGCATTTTGTGCGTCAACCATTCATAGAACAGGATATTGACATGCAGGTTCCAAACAGGAGGGTTGTGCTTAGACCTAGCCAGCTCTTTCTTGTGCTCACAGAACTCAGACCTGCCCATTCATTGTACCAAGGTCCCATAGGTCAGCTGGTGAACAAATCCACCCGTGTATTGTTTTTCTTGGTCCTGCAGCTGATTCAGCTGATAACAGGACCGGCCAGAGTGGGGGGGAAAGAGGGGCAATTTGTCCCAGGCCCCGGTCCCGCAGGGGCCCCTATGAGAGTTTTTTGGGGCCTCTGGAGCAGGGTCTTTCACTCCCTCTGGAGGCCCCGGAAAACTCTTGTGGGGCCTGAGCCCCCAGAGCTTCCTCCGCTCCCAGTCTTCGCCGGTGGGGGGGTCCTCTCGCTCTGAAGCGGAAGGACTCCCCACCGGCAAATTACCGCCGAAGTGGGACCCGCTGCCGAATTGCAGCCGGGTCTTCAGCGGTAATTTGGCAGCTGGGGGGCCCTTCCATTCTGGGACCCTTCGCCGAAGTGCCCCGGAGACCCGCAGCGGGTCCTGGAACGGAAGGGCCCCTCACCGCCGAATTACTGCCGAAGTGGGGGCCCCCCCCCATCTCCAAAGACCCCAGGCCCCTGGAATCCTCCAGGCTGCCCTGGCTGACGAAACACATTTGACTAGGGTCCCTTATGAAATGAGGGATTCAAAGAGAACAAAGGCACAGACACAAGGATAGATTCGATTGTGATTTGGGATCATTGCATCCACTGGATCCCCAGGGCAGCTGGGGACTAACTTGATCCTCACTGCAACCAGGGCTGGCTCCAGCTTTTTTGCCACCCCAAGTGGTGAAGGGGGGAAAAAAAAAAAGAAGAAGCCGCGATCGGCAGCACTTCGGTGGCTGCTCTACCGTGCCGCTTCATTCTTTGGTGGTAATTCAGCAGCTGGTCCTTCCCTCTGAGAGGGACTGAGGGACCAGCCACCAAAGACCTGGATGTGCCACCTCCTTCCATTGGCAGCCTGAAGCACCTGCTTCCTGTGCTGGTGCCTGGAGCCGGCCCTGCCTGCAAATTACAGCTGCCTCAGCATTGTTGTGACCTGCACCAGGCTGCAAGAGCGTCTCAATGGATTTAGTGCTGAAGAAAGGTGCGGTGTTCACGGCCCTGGAAAGGGAATCCTCTGTTTGACCATGGAATGGGTACAGTCCGGGCGGCAGCAGTCTGAGTTCCCTCCAAAGCTGCCCTCCAACTGGGCTCCTTATCACTGTGGAGTGACCAAGCAGCCACAGGGAAGTTGAGTCTCCATGGCCCATTCTACCGCCGGGGAAATCTCTACTGAATTTGCCAATAAGAAGACCAGTTCATGCCAACTGGGAGGGTGACTGCAGGAGCGTGGGTGGATGTCCATGACCCTCCTCCACACGCCCCTTTATCCAGGGCTCACCCTCTTGACTCACTGAACAGCCAGCCAAGATTACACCAACAGGGTGCAAACCATGGTTTGTCTTCAGGTTCACACAATGGGGGCCCCTTTCCCCATTTAGACCCTGGGACTGTGGCACATCCACCATGGAGAAGAAAAGCCTGTTTCTCAACCTCAGCCAAGCCCTGCAGCTGGCAACATTATTCTGGGGTGCAGTCCATTCGATTCTAAACCAGGCTTCCATCACCGATGGTGCGCCAACCCTCTTTCCTGCAGCTGCTTCAGTCACTGCGTAGGTCATCTGGTTAGCCACAGGGACAAAGCAGAATGGAGAAGCATCCAGCTGCTTAATGACTACTCCAGAAGCCACCAGCTCCCTACAGCCCTTGGTGCAGCTGTGTCACTGAGCTAAAACCGTCATTCAGATCCAGCCGTGGTACTGGGACAGATGCCTGGGCAGGCTCTTGCTAGAGCCCCAGTGAAATCTGATCATCATCCTTGGTGCTGAGTTTTACAAAATGTTGAGACTTTTCAGTGCTTTTGGTTGAAAAGAGACTCACTCTCCCTAGGTTTTGGGGTCGTAGCTTTACCTCTGGGTTTTCTTGGTTACTCTTCATGGTTTGTGATTCCCTCCTAGCAGCGCAAACATAATATTCCTTTCCAGCTGCTCCAGTCCTTTCCTATGTGATCTTCTCCCCAACCCAGTGTCCTTAGGCAGGTTGACATTCCTGGATTCCAAGGCCAGAAGGGATCATCGTTATCCTGTAGCGTGACCTGCTGCAGAGCACAGGCCAGAGACCTGCCCCACACTAATCCCTAGAGCAGATCTTCTAGAACAGCGGGTCTCAAACTTCAACAAAAAGTACTTCACAGTCCCGGGGGGGACGGATCGAGGCCTGAGCCCGTTCAAGCCCCACTGCCCCGGGTGGGGGGCAGGCAAAGCCTGAGCCTCACCGCTGTGGGCAGGCGGGCCAAAGCTGAACTCAAGGCAAGGGCTTCAGCCCCAGGCAGGGGGCCTGCAACCTGAGCCTTGCTGTCCATGGCTGAAGCCCTCAGGCTTTGGCTTCGGCTCTGGGCCGCAGCAAGTCTAAGCCAGCCCTGGCGACCCACTTTGGGGTCCTTCCAACCCACAGTTTGAGAATTGTTGGTCTAGAAATACATTCATTCTTCATTTAAAAAATGTCAGTGACGCAGAATCCACCCTGACTCTTGGTAAATTTTTCCAAGAGTTAATTTACCCTCGCTGTCAAAAATGTGAGCCTTATTTCCAGTCTGAATTTATCTAGCTTCAACTTTCAACCCTCTGATCGTGTTTTACCCTTCTCTGCTGGACTGAAGAGCCTATGATTAAATGTTTGTTCCCCATGTAGATACTTACAGATGTAATTCCTTAACCTTCTCTTTGTTAAGATAAAGAGATGGATCTCTTGGAGTCTATCATTACAAGGCAGGTTTTCTCATCTTTTAATCATTCTCGTGACTCTTCTCTGGACCCTCTGCAATTTATCAACCTCCTTTGTGAATTGGGAACAGCAGAACTGGACAAGGTATTCCTCAGCAGTTACACCAGTGCCAAATACAAAGGTGAAATCACCTCTCCACTCCTAATCGAGATTCCCCAGTTTATGCATCCCAGGATCATATTAGTCTTTTTGGCCACAGTATCATACTGGGAGCTCATGTTCAGCTGATTATCCATCATGACCCCCACATCTTTAGCATCTTGTAAATTAACTGGGCCTCGTTTGTCTACTTCCTCCTTCATGCATTAGCATCACTGAATGGAGCACATGCCCGAGAATGAGGCATTTGCTTTTACGGGCCCTGAAGACCTAGCAGAAAGAGCTCAAAAGCACAGAATTAGGAGATATGCCCCCCGACTGTCTGTATTATGATAACACCTTTAGGCAACCAACCAGCTCAGGGATCTGGTCTGTTAGGCACTGCACAGAGCCACAGATGGCGAGACAGTCCCTGCCCCAAGACAAAGGGTTGGAGACAGGGACGATTCTCATACCCATTGCACAGAAAGGAGCTGAGACCCAGATAACTCGCCCAGGGTCACCCAGTCGGCTGGTGTGGGGTCGTTGGCATGGTGGGGTGAGGATGTGGAGGTGGCTGCAGAGGCCAAAGGTCACTTTCCAGTTTGGGAAGCGGGGCTCTGGACTGCAGCAGTCAGGCTGCAGCGAGTAGCGTGGTCTGGCTGCTGTACTGCTAGAGAGCTGGGTCAGGTTTGATGAAAATCTACGTAATTGGTACCTAAATGCCTTATTGAGAAGAACAGCACAGAGCCTGCTGCAGAGCTAGGAACTCTGCCTGGGTGTCCTTACTTCCAGATCACAGAAGTAAGCACGGGACCATCCTTCCTCTCCTGACTGCCCCTGGGGAGGAGCTGTTATGATTCTTGAAGGCAAGGCCCAGGGGCATTTAGAACCACCGGCTGCACTGGACTTCTAAAATGTGTCTTATGTGTAAGGAGGGGTAGATTGCGATAAGGGTTTGCCGTCTGTCCCTCATCCGCTTCTGTACCAGCCAGTGCAGCCGAGCCAGCGGAGGGGTGAGGAGCATACATTGCAGCCCGTTAAAAAGCCCAACTCAGATGCCAACAGAAGATCATTTAAACCAACCAAGATATCTTTTTAGCCCCGGAGCGAGTACAACATGGCCTTTCCTCCCCATGGAGTCGGATGTTTCTACTAAAACAAGCTGTAGATGTAAGACAGGGGCTCTGAAGGAACTTTGTCACGTCTTGGGACAGAAAAATGAAGAAACGCATGGAAAGAGGACAAGGTGTGTGTGCATGTGGGTGTGGGTGTGCGTGCGTGTGTGTATTTGTTTTTCCTGGCACCAGGAAATGGAACAGACCGTTTAGACTGTGTAACTTTCATGGGCTAAGGACTGTCTCTCACTATGTTTTAGCACAATGAGGCCCTGAGCAAGGCCTGAGCCTTTAGCGCTGCTGTTACACAATTATTATTCCCGACCACTTCAGACCTCAAGCAATAATTCAGCCTGCGAGCGACCAACGGGAGTTCACCTGTGATAGTTCAGTGGCCCCCTTCAGGGAAAGTGGGTCCTCAAGCTGAGTGCTCACATGGCAAAGGGTGCTATTCTAAGAACAGAGGCCAAGGATTAAATGAGCCACTGAGACTTCCTCGGGGGCAGGAGGGGGCTGTTTTGGGGATGGGGACAGAGGGGAGAATTTGTGTTGTTCATGCTCATGCTGTAGCTATTGTGTGGCTGCACAGAGGCAGCCAGAGCAGATGGGCAATGTGATGATGCTCACATGTACTAGCTTCACTAATGCAATAGATATGGGGCACAGATGCTGGTTGCAATCCAGCTGTTTTTGGTTAGCAGCAGGAGTACTTTGGGCCAGGTCATGAAGCCTTGTTTGCTTCGTTAATACCCCGGGTAATGGCAAAGGTGACTAGCTGAGTAAGTGCTTAGTAAAAACTAAGGTTTTTAATTCTGGTTGGTTGCGTATCTCCAGCACCTGCCTGCCAAAGGGCCTCTTCGGGGCTTCACAACAAATGCAGGCACGGTTCCACTGCAGTCATCACCGTTACAGCAGCTTTGGCACAAGGAAGATGAAAGTCAGGACCCATCAACCACACAGAATTAAATGCAGAGTCTACGAGCTCACCTCGGGTGACGAGCAGACAATTAAATCCCCTCCAGAACAAAAGACAAAAACGAAGGTGCTGCTCTGTCATAAAACCTGGCTTGGAACCGGATTTCCAGCAGGATTGTTCTTTGGTCCATCTCAGACTCAAGACAAACAGGCATTCTTCCTAAGACTGGGGTCCTGTGGAGGCAACATTTTGAAGATGGGATTTTCAGATGAATAGAGGTAAGTGCAAAGTATCGTTCCTCTAGAGCAATAGAGGACTACTCAGTAATGATTGTTAATCGGTAATGATCACTTTCCCTTCTTTCTCCAGTTTAAACTCAGATGGTTTTTGTCCATCTGCTGCTGCTATTGAATTGACCATCCCCATCTCCCTCCCTGAGGTCTATCTGTTTTCTTTAGGCCAAGGACAAGCAGTCATGCTCGATTACCCTTTCTGATTTCTTTCAGTTCTGTGTTCTCTACCCACTGCCACTTTCCCTCCATAGCAACGTACATAAACAATCCTATTCAGGCACAGGAGGGTTTGCACCTCACTTTGACACTGCACCACTAATATTGCTTTAGTTGCAATTGCATAATCATAGGAACATAGTGAAGGGTGGCATTAGCCTTCCCCACCCCCACTGCGTTTGTACCTGATCCTAATGGGTGATCCCTGACAAAGCCCTGGCTGGGATGATTTAGTTGGGGTTGGTCCTGCTTTGAGCAGGGGGTTGGACTAGATGACCTCCTGAGGTCCCTTCCAACCCTGAGATTCTATGATTCTGTGATCTCAGCTTAGTTCTACAGGGGAAGGTGACAGTCCCACAAGGTCCCTGTAAAAAACGATGCCTCGGAGAGAAATTCCTTCCCAACCCCAAAGAGGCAGCATTGTCTAGCAGACTAAGCACTGAACAGAGAGCCAAAAACTCCTGCATTTTACTCCTGCTTCTGCGCCTGATTCACTATGGCCATTACAAAGTTAGGTCTATGTAATCTAGTTGTGCCTGTGTCTACACTCAAATCTGTCTCTCCTCAGTATAAGCTCTCCATGATGCCGACATAGTAACTCCACCTCCCCAAGCAGCACTGAGCCATGGTCCATGTACTGAGGTCAACACAGTATGGATGTAGACAATGAGTTAGCTATGTTGACCGAACTGTCCTCCAGCAGCTATCCAACAATGCCCCTTACTGACTGCCCTGGTCATAATTGTGAACTCCACTGCTTAGGGGTCATGGAGACCAGAAACCTCACCCTCCCATCCACACCTTTAAAACCCCATGAATTTTTGAAATGCCTTTTCCTGATTGTTGATCTTAGCAAGCACCTAGCAGCTCTCCATTGCTGTGTGCAACTGCCCTCGATTAGCTTGAGAAAGTCTCTCAAGGGCTGATCGGTCTCTCTCTCTGATCTGACCGACTTTGACTGTCTACGTCTTATAGAATCATAGAACTGGTGGGCTGGAAGGGACCGAGGCAGGACCAACGAAGCCCCCTCGACCATCCCTGACAGGTGTTTGTCTACCTTGTTCATAAAAACCTCCAATGGTGGCATACCTGGGTTGTCGAGGTGGTGTCTCCTTGTGGTTTGTCTGGGCACAACTCACCCCACTGAGGGTGCATCATCCCTCACAGATTTGGGGTTGTGCCATAGCTGGAAAGCTACGGGCACCCCTAAAATCTTACCCTTTCTAGGGAGGTCTGAATCAAAAAAAAACCCCCTGGAAACAGTGAACTTCAGAACCAGGCTGATCTGCAGGTGTGTCAGTAGCACCTATACTCATCTGCTCTGGGCTTGTCCCTGAGCAGCTAGTCTCTTTTGGTTGGTTTCCCTGGGCCCTGTCAACCCAGATTACCAAATGGTTTGCTCCGACAATGCGCTGTCCTAGGATCTCAGGGAGAACCAGGCTTACCTTGTCGAGGAAGTAGTATAGCTCTGCTTTTCTTCCTGGTCAGCTCTCTCTATGGGGATTCCACAGCCCCCCTAGCTCACCGGTTCCCGTACTTCATTACCCTAGAGTTAGAAAGCTTTTCCTAATTTCTAACCTAAACCTCCCTTGCTGCGAACTAAGCTATTCTTCCTTATCTTACCTCAATGGACATGGAGCATGGTTGATCACCATCCTCTTTAGAACAGTTTCTTACATATTTGAAGACTGTTACCATGTCCCCACCTTTGGCCGTCTCCTCTCGGGACTAAACATGGGTGGATGATGTCACAATGACCTGCAGTCGTCAGACCCAAGGCAGTGAGCTCATCAGCTTTCACAAGCAGGAGCAGCAGATGATCACCAGGAATCCAACTCTGCTGCTGGAAAGCAGCTCCCTCAGGGGCTGCAGCGGGGAAGGACATCAGAAAGACCCTCTGCAGCTCTTTTGGAAGCTCTTGTCACCCAGCTTGGCCAGCCACCTAGGAACCGATGGTGCAGGAGATTCTGGCACCCAAAGTCAACAAAGTTCAGCACCAAGCAACATGTTTGAACTTGAGCTCTCAGAAGAATCATGTGAAGAAGTGGCGGCAGCTGTCCTTCCGGCCTCCTGCATCCAACAGCTGGCCAGCAGCAACTGGAAGGAGAGGTTTTCCGGCATGGAGGCATTTCAGAAGGCTGTGGAAGAAACAGAGAAGAACAAAATGCCCTGCCAGGCCTTGGTGAGGCTGCTGGAGAAGGATCATGGCTGGGAGGAAACCAAACTCCCAGTGATGCGGAAAAAGCTTCAGATCATCACCCTGATTGCCCAGAAGGGAAACTTTTCCAGAACGTCAGCTCAGGTCGTCTTGGCCGGCCTGGTGGGGAAGGTGGGCGATGTGATCTGCAGCAGCGATGCCAAAGGAGCCCTGACAGCGATCGCAGAGGCCTGTGCGCTGCCGTGGACAGCCGGCAAAGTCACGACATTGGCTTTCTCCCAGACCCAGCCCAGGAACCAGGCAGAAGCCCTGAACTGGCTGGCGAATGCCATTACAGAGTTTGGCTTCACTGGGATGGAGGTGAAGGCCTTGGTCAGTACCATAAAGGCTGCCCTTGCTGATGGTCACCCGGATGTACGGGCCTCGGCTTTCGTCCTGCTGGGGACCATTTCTCTGTACGTGGGCGCCCCTCTGAGAGCATTCTTCGAGGGCGAAATGCTGCCCCTTCTCCCACAGATTGATGCCGAGCTGGAGAAGATGAATGGGCAGAGTCCACCTGCTCCCACCCGGGGCAGCTCCAAGCACTGTAGGGGGAGCGGGGATGAGGGGAAGGAAGAGGACCCCCAGGACCAGGGCACAACTGAGGCTGTGGATATCAGCAACAGGATCACCTCAGTGCTGGTGTCGAAGCTGCAGGACAAGAGCTGGAGGATCCGGAAGGAGGGCCTGGATGAGGTGGCGGGTATCCTCAGCGACGCCAGCCTCATCCAGTCGAATGCAGGAGACCTCCCAGCTGCCCTGAGGGCTTGTCTCCAGGACCCCAACACAGTCCTGGTGCAGCAGACCCTGAGAATCCTCCAGCGACTGGCCACCTCCATGGGCCCGAGCATCAAGCAGCACGTGAGGGAGCTGGGCGTCCCCCTGGTCGCCATCTTCAGGGACAGCAAGAGCAACGTGCGAGCCTCAGCCCTCATGGCCGTAAACGCCTGGGCTGAGCAGATCGGCACAAATGACTGGCTGGAGGGGGAGGACTCTTCTGAGGAGCTGAGAGAGGAAAAACCTTTCCAAAGGCAAGAGCTGCTGGGCTGGCTGGCTGAGAAGCTGCCTGCTCTCCGTTCTGCCCCCTCAGATCTGCTGCGGGGTGTACCTCACCTCTACGCCTGCTTGGGAGATTGCAATGGCGACGTGCAGAAGGCGGCCCAGGAAGCCCTGCCCTTCTTCTTGATGCACCTCGGATTTGAGGAGATGGCCGAAGCCACTCGCCAACTGAAGCCGACTACCAAGGACCACGTAGTGTCCATGCTGGAGACAGCCAAAGCCAACCCGCCGGCCAAGCCTACTGTTCCTGCTAAGTTGCCTTCCAGGCTGCCAAGGGGCACAGCCATCCCGGCCTTCACCTCAGCCTCAGCCACATCCCACCTGGCATCAGCCTTTTCTTCCCCAGCCCCTTCTGGAGACTCAGTGTCCGGCAGAACCCTGGAGCGGAAGCCTGGACCCAAAGAAGCCACATTAGGAATGGCTGCCCTGAAAGGCAAAGGCTTGCCAGAGGGGGGAAAGGTGCAAATAAAAGCCAGCCTGAAGGATGGTGGCAACAAGCTGGGTCCTATTTTTATCACCGTCCCCAAAGGGAAAGAGCAGAGGGCAAAGGACGAGAGAGGGCGGAAGGTGCTGAGGTGGAACTTCACCACCCCTAGCAACAAGTATGCAGAGCAGCTGAAGGCTCAGATGTGCAGCTGTGTATCCACCTGGCTGCAGGAGGAGATGTTCCACTCCAACTTCCAGCACCACATCAAAGCGTTGGCCATCCTGGTCAAGCATATGGAGAGGGAGAAGGACGGCCTCATCAGCTGCCTGGACCTGATCCTGAAGTGGGTCACCCTGCGGTTCTTTGACAACAACACCTGGGTTCTGACAAAGAGCTTGGAGTATCTCAAGCTGCTGTTCTCCTTGCTGAGCCGGGAGAGATACCAACTGACTGAGCACGAGGCAGCTTCTTTCCTCCCCTACCTGGTCATGAAGATGGGGGAGACAAAAGAGGTTCTCCTCAGGGAGGTGCATGCTGTTTTGAAGAGGGTCTGCTTGGTCTATCCAGCCAGGAAGATGTTCAACTTCATCATGGAAGGAGCCAGGTCCAAGAACGCCAAGCAGCAGGCAGGATGCCTCGTTGAGCTGGGATATTTAGTCAAAGCCTATGGCATGGAAGTGTGCCAGCCGAACCCTGGCAAAGCCTTCAAGGTGATATCTGCCTTCATTGGAGACCAAAACAATGCCATCTGCAGTGCTGCCTTGAACATCATAGTGACTGCTCACCACGTGCATGGGGAAGGGGTGCTCAAGCTGATTGGGAATCTTTCAGAGAAACACATGAGGATGCTAGAAGAGAGTATGGAACAGGCAGCCAACAGGCCAGCTGACAAACAGGCCATGGAGAGACCGCCACATGCTCTGAGTGCAAGTGCTAATGACAGCATGGGCACAACAGAGGGCATGCCCTCCAAACCCAGTCACGCCCACAGCACAGGAGCAGACATGGAGACGGGGCAGACAGATCCCCATTCATTCCAGCTGGATGTACAGGAGCCTGAGAATGTGCATGACTCTCTCCAGTGCAAGAGTCCCAAACTGGATGGCACCACTCAGCCAGGTGCAATCCCTGAACCCCAGCCCCATGCTGTCTCCCTGCACCCTAACGGCATGCACAGTAACGTCGCCTCCACCATCAACTTCATTATCCACCACGTGGCCAGTGGCGACGTTGACACCATCATCCAGGCTCTGGCGCAGATCGATGAGATCCTGAAGCAGGAGGACAAGGCAGAGGCCATGTCTGGCCACATCAATCAGTTCCTCATAGCCACCTTGCGGCAGCTCCGGTACATCCACAGGCTGCAGGTAGGGGAGGAGAAACTGGGGAAGGACCAAGTAATTCAGCTGTATGGCTGCATCATTCGCAACATGATGCTGCTGTTCCAGACAGAGAGCCTGGCCCGAGAGGCCTCCACTGGGGTGTTGAAGGACCTGCTCCACGGTCTCATCACCTTGATGCTGGATTCTCTGGTGCAGGACCTGGAAGAAGGGCAAGAGGTCATCCAGTCCATCAATCTCCTAATGAAAAAGGTGCTGGAGCAGTCTGACCAGACCAGAATCTTCAGCGCCTTGCTTGCCTTGCTGCAGGATAGCCTCACGGCTGCAGCTGGCCCGCCCAAGTTTCCCGAGCTGGTGGCCAAGTGTCTGTGGAGAATCACGCAGCTTCTCCCTAGAACAATCGGCACCGTCAACCTGGACCAGATCTTATTGGACATTCATCTCTTCATGAAGGCACTCCCCCAGGAGAAACTGAAGCAGTGCACAAGCCATTTCCCCCAGATAGCTCTGAAAACTTTACTGCACTCCCTGAGCAGGCTGACGGGGCCTGAGATTCTGGACCACCTCACCATGATAGAGAACAAGGGGGAGTCGGAGCTGGAGGCTCACCTGTGCCGGGCGATGAGGCTCTCCACCATGCAGGCTGCCAACAAGATCGATACAGATTCTGGTCAGGAGGTCTGTCATGCGGCCGACAAGACTGCAATGGGCAAAGTCAATGACATGTTAGCAGACATCTTTAAGAAGATTGGCTCCAAGGAGAACGCTAGGGAGGGTCTGGAGGAGCTGTATGAATACAAGAAGAAATGCCCTGATGCGGACTTGGAGCCTTTCCTGGAAAACTTCTCCCTCCTCTTCCGCAGCTATGTAAAGCATGGCCTGGCAGTGATGGGCATGGAGAGAGAGGGCAAACAGCACCTTCTGCCTGGCACAGGGACGCCCCTTCAGACTCTGGCTCCCCATCCCGCTAACACAGCCTTCTCCCCAGGAGAGCATACAAATGGGGACGTGGTGAGGCCATCTCTCTGCATAGACAGGCTGAAATTGATGAGGCATCAATGTAGCGGCACAAAATCCTGCAGCCAGCTCCCCTGCCCCCGGCAACCTTCAAAGCCCAAAGACCCCCTGGCCCATGTCTCCCCAGACAAGCAGAGCAGCAAACTCCCCCGGTATGTGAAGACCCAGGAGCTGAAATAGTAACCCAGACCTGGCATCCTGCTGAGTGTTTCTCTGCTGGCTTCGGCACCAGCCAGCCCTTTTCTTTCTCTTCCCCAGCAGCCACCACACATGCTGGGAACACACAATAAAAAGACAAATATAAAGCAGTTGCCAGTGCATGGCTCGTGGGCCGGGGGCAGCTTTCACTGACTCAACTAGAAGTCTTCCTGGTTTAGAGTGGCCTCATTTAGGCCTTCAGTTAAACGTGGATTTAGGTGGGGAGGTAGGAAGGGGACAGTAAGCAGGAGAGCTGGGGGCACACAGCAGTAAGGAAGGGGTGGAGGAATGCTGTTCTCAGGGCACCAAGGTTTTTTCCCCTCACAACGTGAGCAGCTTCTAACAGTTGCTCTGACTTGCTGATTTCTTGCTTAGTTTTTTATGACTGTAAATGGTAGGAGCACAGAGGATAGCAGTGACAATCGGGTACATCCCTAGAGAGACAGATCAACCTGTAACTGACAGGGCAACTCGGAAGGAACTTCCCCTATAGACAAGGTTGTTCCATTACTGCGTTCTAGAGGGAGGTTCCAGATGGACCTCTGAAGCTGCTGGGAGTGGTTGCTGATTTCTAGTCTCTTGAGGAGCTCTCAAGAAGGTTCCAGGCAAAATGGTGCCTTGATTTACATGGCCCTGCAGAATTTCATACCCACACACGTTTGCCATTGGGTTGTGCGGGCAGAGAGTCAGGGCTGGACTGGGTTTTGTGAGTCAGCCCGATCAGAGGCTCCGTTCAATCTATTCCTTGACCACGGATATGCTGCCAGCTCAGGTGCCCTAATAGGGTCATCGCAAGTCGAGAGGGATGATACGGAGCAGCCAGCCAGAATAAAAATGGTCCCTGTTTTGGTAAAAAGGAAACAAACAACTCAAAGTGTAATTGGAAATGTACCAGTGAGACCCTGCAAGCAAGCTGTGCTGACACCTCCACTTTACGGTCTGGCCAACAGCAGTCCTCCCCCCTACTTCCAATCCTTACAACCATGGCCAGATTTAGGGCCAAGTGACCCAGGCGACCACCTGGGATGCCGGGCTTGGTGGGGTGCCGGGCCAGGGGTGCTGTTTTGTTTGTTAGTAACAAATGGGAAAATAGAAAATTTGCAGTAACATGTTTCAGGTATTCCATATGTGGATTCATTTTCACTAACCTCCCAGAATGTTCTGGACCTTTACAGAATCTCATGGAACCTTCCATGGAACTACATTTTCCTTGGACCTCCTAGATGTTGTGAGCCAGGACCTTGTGGGTATATAAGGGTCAGGGTGTCACCAATCAGTCAGTGAGATATAAATACAGATTTACAGATCCTAGCATGCAAATTATCGCCTTAGATGTCAGGGATAAATCATGCATGCAAATCATACGTCAAAGCTGTGAAATGGGCTACAAATGCATAAAAAATAAGGTATTCAAAAGTTTAACAAAGGAGAGGAGGAGGGGGTGCCGAAGACGCTCCTTGCCTGGGGCGCCATTTGGTCTAGGGCTGATCCTGCTGACAACATGGGATGAGATGGGCTACTGCTCTGGTTCAGTGTGACTATCATCCTGGAGATCTCATGCAGGTGGGAGGTGCCCACCTGATGAATTTGTAGACCAAAGTAGGTTCTGTGTCCACAGAGTAGCCAGTAAACATTTCCCCCACCCTGTCCTGGAGGGACCACAACAGGGGATGACCGGCCGTTCAGTCTCTATTGCCCACTCAATCTGTTGGCTTCTTACCAAAGTTGACAGCAGAGATCCTAAGAAGCATCATAAACTTGCCACCAGGCTTTTTTTATTGTCTGCCTTGTTCTGTTATTTATATTGCAGTAGGGCCTAGAGACCCCAGCCTAGATCAGGGTTTCGTTGTGCTTGGTCCTGTCCCAAGAAGTCTAGACAGAGAAGACAAAGGAGGGACAGTT
Organism: Gopherus evgoodei; assembly: GCF_007399415.2. Taxonomy (NCBI): domain Eukaryota; kingdom Metazoa; phylum Chordata; order Testudines; family Testudinidae; genus Gopherus; species Gopherus evgoodei. The sequence continues at coordinate 5,331,534 of NC_044330.1, forward strand.
ACTGCTATTTCCACAGAGAGGCGCTGAAGTGCAGAGAGTAAGCGCCTAACATAGATTATGCCGGAGCCAGGAACTGAAGCCAGCGCTCTAAAATTCCAGCCCATTGCCTGAACAAGACCACCCCCCCCCTTTCCAGGCAGAGGGGTGAACTGTTAATTTAAATCAGCAGCAAGGAGTGAGGCGAGAACCAACACAGCTGCAGAAGACTCAAGACAAGCTCTGCAGGGAAGGAGAGAGGGGCCTTAATGCTCCTTTTTTTATTTTGAGAAAGTTCCTTGTTCAGTGTCTGAAGAAAGTTGCTTTCTGTGATTCTTCGTCACTGACACATGCTGTTTTCTTGTTTTCTTTCCCTGCTGCACCCATCACTGTAGTAACTGAGGGTCTGCTATATTCCAACCTCTGCTCTTTGCCTTTCTGCCACAATATAGATAATTATTTATATCCATTTTTTTTTGCTTACAAAAGGAATTGACCTTGTGACATTCTGAGAACTATGTCCCCAATCCAGCAAAGCACTTAAATACATGTTTAACTTGAAGCCCATTAGTTTGAATAAGACTATGCGTGTGCTTAAAGTTAAGCAAATGCTTAAGTGATATGCTGGATCATGGTCAGAGTGCTCAGTTCTGGCTCAACTGAGCCCCTTGTGAGCAGAGCTGATCCTGGCATACACTGCAAACAATTTATGGGACTCATTTAGCCCTGCTTTCTGTTGGCAAATTATCTGCGAACAGGCCATGACTTTTATACATTTCTCCATTTTTTGAAATTGACTGACAATGAGCATACCTGAGTCAAGAATCGTAACAGGGAATGCATTAGGGAAGGCGGTTTGTACCAATCTATGTGTTTTCTCTTAGGGAGAATCAATAAGACACAGAATTTCAAGCCCACTTAACTTTTATCAAACTAAAAGAGTCTAATGCAGTGGGGTTGCTATGGACAACCATAGAATGCCAATTTGTTCTACAGAACACTCATCATCCCTCTACCATCACAGAAGAGTTTTGAGAAAACCTTGTAGCACTGTGTTAGTTTGACATAAGACCTCATGGACTTAGTCTGTAAAATGCCCACTTTCCCACAAGCACCACAGGACAGGGATTATATTTATGTTTTGTGCAGCATGATGCACTTCGGGGGAGGGGAAGTGTCTGATAAATAAATAGTGTCTGTAGACAGTTAAGCATAATTATGAAATGCCTTTAAAATTCTGAACTCAAACTGAGTATTTCAGCTGGCTGTTAGAGATGTCATGTTAAAAAGAAACACAGCCTCTGAGTGTTACCCCTGTTTATTGTATAATTTCTATTTTCATACAAAATATACCCCACAATTTCACAGGTGTTGTTACACTTCTTGGGCAGCTAATGTTACTTAGTCTTTGACCACATACTTCGCCATATAATACCACTGAACCACGCTATAATAACCCAGCAACACAATAACATCCCAAGGATGCTAGCATAACCCCATTCAATGACTGCTATAATCACCCACTAATGCACTGTATTCATAACCTCCTCACCCCCCGTGAACAACTGAAACATGTTCTGAAGGCCCTACCACGCACTGAATACATTACGCCACTATAATCAGCCCTTCATGTCTTGCTGTTATACCTCCACCAGTCGGTACATCTGAAATTACCCAGGAACATGTTCCTGTCATAAAGGCCACCCTACTAATGCTCTGCCATTGTGACGTTACTCAAGCCATGCCATAGTCTCTCAGCAATGCAATGCCTGTTTCACACTGCAGGAGAAAATAACCCTTAGCTAATAGACACAGATCGTACATGCATATTGTGGCCAATAAGGACAAACTAAGAGCGGTCTCGCAGGGCTGGCTCTAGGTTTTGTGCTGCCCCAAGCTAAAAAAAAAAAAAGGAAAAGGTGTCTGGAATGGCACCCCTGAAATTGTGCTGCCCCAACCACGTGCTTGGTTTGCTGGTGCCTAGAGCCGGCCCTGCTGTCTCCTAACAATGAAGGTCTCATAGATTTCATAGATTCCAAAGCTACACTGGACCGTTGCGATCATCTACTCTGACCTCCAGTATCACACAGGCCAGAGAATGTTCCCAAAATAATTCCTAGAACATCTAACCCGTTCCTCAAGTGCTTGATCTGTAAAACCAGGAAAATGTCTAGCTTTTTTAGCACGTCCTTTTCCTAGTAGTCAGCAACTAGCTAGGCTATTATTGCTCTTTTTATCATTCGTATTCCCATAGTGCCTAGTGGTCACACTCTTGGATCAGGACCTCATTCTGAGAGGCTCTGTACAAACAGAGAGAAAAATCATCGTCGTCCGAATGGGTTTCCAATCTAAGTAAGCTACGGCTCACTTTCTGGCGTCCCATGATACTGAATTGTTTCTTGGGGCGTCTAATCTGACTTGCCAATTTAAAATGTTAAGTTACAAAAAGAAATCTTCATTGTTTAGATCGCTTGAAAAGATATTTTCTGTTGGTTTCTCAGTGTTGTGCGGTTGCTATGTTCCATGTTTGGATCTGATTCTCACACTGGCGTCTCATCAAAAATGTTGCTTGTTTCTTATAAACTAGCAGAGGATCAGACAGACGATGGCATGTAATTGAGACACTGGTCCCAAGCCACAAAATCCATTCCTGATCCCTACCTAGGCTTCCTAAGGCAGTAAGGTTTTGGTTTCCCCCACTAGAGAGATAGGAATCCAGATGTGGATCTGAACTTCCACAGATTTGTGGGATCTTTGGATCTGGGGTAATGGTTCAGTCTCATCACTTGTATGATCAATAAACTGTGCGCTGGTTGTGGCCATTCTTTATGCCAATCCACATTTTGGGAATTCTGCCTCCTGTGCTGTTAGTGCTCTTGTGATTGTACCTGTCCAGCTCCTAACTCAGAGTAAAAGCAAGCAAATCAAATAGAACTTCCCCTCTTTCAGTCCAAAGAAGGAGATTCCTCTGCATTCTTCTGTTGGAGGAGAGGGTCAGTGTTGAGATGGGACTGCCTACAATGGCATGTAGCTGATCTGCGACCGCTAGCAGCAAATGTCTCCAACGGCCAGAGATGGAACATTAAATGGGGAAGGCTCTTACTACAAAGAATTCTTTCCCAGGTGTCTGGCTAGTGGGTCTTGCCCACATACTCAGGGTCTAACTGATCACCATGTTAGGGAGTGGGAAGGAATTTTCTCCAGTGTCAGACTGGCAGAGGCTCTGGGGGGGGGTTTACCTTCCTCTGCAGTACAGGTCACTTGCAGGTTTATACTAGCGTGAATGGTGGATTCTCTGTAACTTTAAACCATGATCTGAGGGTGCTGGTCTGTAACAGCAGTGGGTGGGTGAGGTTCTGTGGCCTGCGGATGTGCAGGAGGTCAGACTAGATGATCACAATGGTCCCCTTTGGTTCTAAAGTCTATGAGTCTCCCCACCATGTAGGAGATTCAGAGTCCTGCCTACGAGTCGCATAGATCTCTAGAATTAGAGCAAACCTCAGGGGATCTGGATGAAGGCTCTATGCCTCCCACCAGCCTACCGAGGAGAGCCCACTTTAAAGGATTTCCCCAGCATGGTAGGGGCTACTCGGGAAAATTACGGTAAATGAATTTTCTTCTTGCATTTGCACTGGGCATAATTGGCGGTCCACGATTCTCCTGCCTAGCCACAGAGCTGCTGTCTGCATGGGAATATACATATTCCAGGGTCCCCTCCACACAGATCTCAAGAGAATAACCTGGCCTTACAGCTTTCACTCTCTGTTTACTCAGGCCAAGTTCCTGTTTAACTTGCTGGAGTATGCCCCAAATACAGACATCAGGAGAAAGCGGGGTCAGGGAGATCAATGAATTATAAATAAATACAGCATAAACAAATCCATCAGCATGATAAAAACAGTAGACGGAGCCACACTAATTAAAAATACAATAATCCAGATAGAGGAGATTTATTTAAAGTGGGGGCAATTACAGGTTTTAATATCTTGGTTCAAATTAACGGCAGCCGCAAAGCGGCTGTGCAAACGTGTTCTTTATAATGAGCTGCTGTTAGCAAGGCAGCCCCACTCGCTCTCACTCCAGCTAATTTTCTCCTCTCATTCTAAAACAACTTGTCGGTATCATTTCCTTTCGGAGCCTTGAGGAGGAAAACACCAAGCTGAAGCTAAATTAAATCCCCCTCAAACGTTTCTCTTCTTGCAAGCTGTAAAAATGGCCAGGATCAGTCATCTGGGGCCCGATGCTGACGCAATGCGCTCTCCATGCAAATATCTGGGAGTTGTTGGCATCATTGCAGGGAAACATCAAATCATGTGTTACAACAGGATGGCAGTGGAAAGGCAGGCGCAGGAGGGCTCATCCTGCCAGGCACTGAGTGCCCTCAATGCCCAGTGAAGTCAGAGGAGGTGCAGTGCCTCAGCACTTGCAAGATTAAGCCCTGTAAAAAAACCAGAGTGTGATTTCTTGTCCTGGACCCACTTTCACCCAGAGTTGGGTCTTGTCCCCACTAGTGGCTCACCCAGATGAAGAAGTTTCTGTGTCTGCCGCTGCCTCCGAACTGAGTCTTTAGCTCATGCAGCAGAGGCTTATGTGTGTCAATGTGGTGACTGTGGGTTCATTGCCTACAGATACCCCAGCCAGGGGTTCACTCACACTCAGGTTGGGGAGCAGGTCCCATTGCTTGTCTGCTCACCCATGCAGGGAAAAGGGGGCCACACCCAGCCCCAAACTAAGCTCCAAGAATTAAAAAGATGTGGCATGAGTGAAGGTGCCAGAGGGATAATCCAGGAGACTGGATGTCCAGCCACATGCCCCTCAGGCACTGGCAATGCACACACCCCCATGGAAGAGCATCAAGCCCAGGCGAGAGGATAGCTCCATCTCCAGGGCCTATTTCTTCCCTGACCCCTGTATCACAGCTATCAATGAGGAATCCCACTGGGGCTAGTTGTAGTGAAGCTGGTGAAGTGGTGAAAACTACAGACTCACTTCAAATAAACCATTCCATGGATTGGCTTTCAAACACTATCATCCTCAGAGCTAGATTTGAACCGGCAGCCAAGTGGAAAAAACTCCATGGCCCATAACCAACCTGCTAGCCTGAAGACTCGGATTAAAATTAGCTGAAGATGCAGAATATTGGGGAAGACTTGCACACTCAAGGGCTTGAAAAGCAAAAGATGTCCTCTCCAGTCAAAGCCATAATGCAAGGAGCACAGGGAACAGTTCAAAGGCACAGAGCAACGGAGCTGGGGGGACACCCTGCATAACCAGACCAGTGCCACAGCTTTCCATTACTTTGCCCTCTATCAGCTCACAATGCTTTCTTCTCTTCTGCAACCTGCAGGCTCCTCTCCCACTGACCTCGCTCAGCATTCTACATAGGAATGGTTCTAATGGGACAGATTAATGGTCGGTTTTCATCCAATGGGCAATTGCCAACACACTTGTCCTAATTTAGCAGAACTCCCACAATGCAACCCGGCTAATTGGATGACATGTCGTTGGCATCCCACGTAGTATTTTAGTACTTCTGCTCCCAGCTAGCATCTGGACTTACCAAGATGCACAAAGCTGGAAAGTGACGGGGAGAGTAACGAGAATGGATCACCTTAAAAAGATGTCAGCGTGGAAAATGAGCAAAGCAGTATACAGACGTGTGTGTCACCGTTTCTTCCCTATCTGCTCACTCACTTCTATTTCCCGCTCATTGTAAAAAGATTATTAGCTGTGAACCCCCTGCTCCCCAGCCCCAGTTCATTTGCATATAGTTCTGCACATGAGATTAAAAGCAGCAGCCCATTGGGAAGGGACCAGAGTCTTTCTAATTAGCAGTGAACTCTCCTATTTCCTGTTTACCCGCAGGGTGCGCAAACATCCAGCAAGAGGGCCTCGGCATTGCAGCTGCACTAGGAGATGAAATTATCTGGCCTGTGCATTAAGATTAATAAATATTAACTTTACTTGGGTTTTACTGCCTGCCTAAAATGGAAACAATGAGCTTTCCTAATTAATCAAATTACGGCTATAAAATGATTTCCTTTTAGGAGGTTCATTTCTGTTTTTCTGCCAATTAGCACCGATGGCTCGACCACCCTTCTTTTGAATGTTTCGAAATATGGAAAATGGCAGAAGTGCCGTCGTGTGTTAATGGAGTCGTAATACATATTAGCTAATCAAGTGTGAAGAGCCTGTTCACTCTGAGTGCTGTAATTATTTGAGAGCTTTTAAAAACAACATGTCAAACCTTCATTTTATTTGCATTTATTATATTTTTAAAAAAACCTGACTGCTGCTTGTGAACTTCCACAAGGTGACCAGGTATAAAGAAGATGTTGAAATGTCTGATTTTTCCTTTTGATTGTCTCCTGATTTTTATCTTCTTATGGTTTTCATAGAATCCGAGGCCAGAAGAGACCCCTGTGATCTTCTAGTCCAGTGGTTCTCAAATTTCTGTACTGGCGACCCCTTTCACACAGCAAGCCTCTGGGTGCGACCCCTCTAATAAATTAAAAACACTTTTTAATATGTTTAACACCGTTATAAATGCTGGAGGCAAAGCAGGGTTTAGGGTGGAGGCTGACAGCTCATGACCAGGGCCGGCTCCAGGGGTTTTGCCACCCTAAGCAGTGGGGGAAAAAAAAAAGAAATAAAGCCGTGATCATGATCGGCAGCACTTTGGCAGCAGCTCCACTGTGCCACCTTCTTCTTCGGCAGCACTTTGGCGGCAGGTCCTTCCCTCCGAGAGGGACCGAGGGACCCGCCACCGAATTGCTGCCGAAGAGCTGGAAGCAGGGGCGGCTCCAGGCCCCAGCACGCCAAGCGCGTGCTTGGGGCGGCATGCCACGGGGAGCACTCTGCCAGTCGCCGCAAAGGCAGCAGGCAGGGTGCCTTCGGTGGCATGCCTGTGGAGGGTCCACTGGTCCCACGGCTCCACCGAAGCTGTGGGACCAGCGGACCCTCCACAGGCAGGCCTGTGGGAAGTCCACCAGAGCCATGGGACCGGCGAGTGGCAGAGCGCCCCCCACAGCATGACACCGTGCTTGGGGCTGCAAAATGTCTAGAGCTACCCCTGGCTGGAAGTGCTGCCCCTTCCCCTTGGCTGCCCCAAGCACCTGTTTGGAGCCTGGAGCCAGCCCTGCTCATGACCCGCCCCATGTAATAACCTCGCAACCCCCTGAGGGGTCCCGATCCCCAGTTTGAGACCCACTGTTCTAGTCTGACCTCTGGCTTTGATCAAACCAGAGAATTTCAGCTCCCAGTGCCTGCATCCAGCCCAATAGCTTCTGATTGAGCTAGAGCAGAGCTTTTCAGTCTTCAATTGATTTATGATATAAAGGCTCTGAGTGGTGGAGAATCCCCCGCCGTCTCCCTGGGTTAGTTGTTCCAATGGTGAATTACCCTCACCGTTAAATTTTGCATCTGATTTCCAGTTTGAGTGTATCTGCCTTCATCTTCCAGCCCTTGTTATACCTTTGTCTGTTAACGAGGCTTTTCAAAACAATCCTGTCCAATGCAACCGCTTTTGCTGGGAAAAAATGCCATCGGAAGGGTCTAAATGAGGTGATTTACCCTGGCTCCTTTGTGCAAGGGAAAATGGTGGCCGAGAGGCCACCTGGGAGATCTTAGGCTCCCCGACCACCCGGGTTCAGTGTTCTGCAGCAGCCCTTTCCCTGCCAGCCTGGAGGGACTCATGGAAGAAGAACAAGAGGGAGGCCAGGGGTCTGTGATTCACTGGCCGTCCCGGGCACAGAGCTGCGGCACAGGGATTGTGCCACAAGGGTGTTCTGTGGCTTGGGTTATAGGATTCCAGGGCCCTGCTCCACCCGGAGAGCCCCTGCACACCGGCTGCTTGCTCAGGGGGCATTTGTTTCAGCATGAGCTGAACATGGCCAAGTCCAGGCCCTGAGCTAGAAGTTTGCGGATGGTTAGAAAAACCCTATAGGATAAAACCGATTTCCTGGGGGTGTATCCCATCCCGTCTCTATTGGTGAGCACAACGTGGCCAACACCCAAATGGCTGCATGTAGCCAGGGCTGCCTCTGCAGAGCCTTGCCCCTTCTTCAGGGCTCCTTACACAAAACTCCACAGAGCATTGTTCACCCACTCACAGCCTTTCCTAGGGGCTGGTCTCTTTGGGAGCACAGAGTTCCAAACACAAGCACAAAAACACATCTTCCCTCCGGCCGTAAGCCGGGCACAGCTCCCTGTCCCTGAGGTACCATCGCTTTCTGGTGTCTGAGCAGGGGGAGAAGATGCAAGGTCTCCTTACTCAGCCTCAGCTCCCTTCTCTAGGGACCACGGCAGGAGAGCTTCACGCCCTGCAGCTTCACTGTGCAGTTCTCCCACTTAGTTCTGCCGACACTGAACTGCCGCTGGCCCTTTATAGCCCAGATGCGGTCCTCTATCCCCTCATTGGCTCAGCTGGGCAGGGCCACCCAGGGGATTCAGGGGGCCTGGGGCAAAGCAATTTCGGGGGTCCCTTCCATAAAAAAAAAGTTGCAATACTATAAAATATTATATTCTCGTGGGGGCCCTGTGGGGCCTGGGGCAAAATGCCCCACTTGCCCTTTCCCCCCCTCCTCTGGCAGCCCTGCAGCTGGGACCCCCAGCTCTGGCGTAGGGGAGCCAGACCAACTTCAGGACAGCCACCCTGTGAGAATGAGTTTCATATTCAGGTCTGAACCTGACTGCCTGGTTCTAGCTTGGCTCTGAAAACCCCACTAGGCTCTTTCAGAATCTCACATCATCACCAGCGTGAAAGACTCTTCGCCCACAACCTAGTGGGAAAGAGGGTTGAATCGTCAGATGGAAAAGACTCCAGCTCTCCCTTTGCAGGCCGGAGAGCTGTCAAACTGCTGTTTGTCTGCAAGGAGGCGTGCACGGAACAGAAAAAGAGCCAAATCCTGGTTGCCCTTCTCCTTCCATTTATTCGGTGAGGTCAGTGGTAAACTCAGTGAGTTTGACATGAATAAGTCAAGCAGGATATGGCTGGGGCAGGTGCTAAGGTCCATATTTCACAGAGACATTTGTCTGACCCCAGATGTTCCTTAACTGGTTGGCCAAGGCTAACCAAAGACCTGGGGCCTAATTCTCTCCGGCCTTGCACTTGGTGTGTGTCATAAACAGATAGCTAAGGGTTAATGTCTCTTTCACCTGGAAAGGGGTAACAAACAACACCTGACCAGAGGACCAATCAGGAAACAAGACTTTTTCAAATCTGAGTGGAGGGAAGTTTTGGGTGTGAGTCCTTTGTTCTTGGTCTGTTCTTTTCTCGGCTCTGAGAGTGACCACAGGAATCTCCAGGCTTTCTAATCTTCTGTTTCCAAGTTGTAAGTACAAGGATAGTAAGACAATAGGTTTATATTGGTTTTTTTTTTTGTATTTACATGTGTGTAGTTGCTGGAGTGTATTCTTTTTGGATAAGGCTGTTTATTCATTTTTCTTTTAAGCAATTGACCCTGTATATTGTCACCTTGATACAGAGACCCTTTTATGTCCTTTTTCATTCTTTTTATATAAAGCTTTCTTTTTAAGACCTGTTTGAGTGTTTTTCACTGGTTAAGGCTAAGAAACAAAGGAAGGGGGGAAAATCTCTTTGTGTTAGATTTACTAAGCCTGACTTTGCATACCCTCTGGGTGAGGGGGGAGAGAGATTAGATCTCTCGGTACTTGTGTTTCAAGGACTTGAAGCAGGGAGTATCCTAGGGTCCCCAGGGCGGGGAAATCTGGGAGGAGGTAAAGAGGGTGGAATCCCTTTGTTTAGATTCACGGAGCTTGAATCTGTATATCTCTCCAGGAACCCAGGGAGGGAACACCTGGAGGGGAGGAGGGGGAAGGGAAATGGTTTATTCCCCTTTGTTGTAAGACTCAAGGAATCTGAGTCTTGGGGTCCCCCAGGGAAGGTTTTGGGGAGACCAGAGTGAGCCAGACACTGGAATCTTCTGGCTGGTGGCAGCAATATCAGATCTAAGCTGGTAATTAAGCTTTGGCGGTCTCATGCTAGCTTCTCATGTTCTGAACTCTAAGGTTCAGATCTGAGTAGGAGAGTTAGGACAGTGTGGTCATTTCTATCTGTGCAGACTGAGTGGCTCACCCACTTTGCACTAACCCAACCCAGCGGTGATTGCAAAAGGTGCAGAGCTGTGGAGAACCCGGCCCCTGGATTCAATTGTGTGGTGTTTCTAAAGCAAGGCTTGTCACCCTGGCTGAGAGCAAGGATGGCTTTGCCAGAACCAAGTGCATTTGTGACACTACATAAGGCAAGAGAAATCGGCCCAAAAAGTAATTCAAACTTTTCAATTATTTTCATTACTCCCTGCTCGACAGGAGTTCAGCATTGCTACCCCGAAGGAGAAGTCAAGTATTTCTTTCCTGGGTAGACATTTATTATTTAAAAAACCATTTAATTTTCCATCTGAACAAAGCTTAAAAAAAGGTAGATCTCAGACAGCTCCAGGGTTGTGTTCAATACCAAACTGTGCTACATCATGTCAATTACACGTGGTAACTGACATGGGGAAAATTTCAATACATAAATTTCAGTGGGTTTGAGATACATGTCATGGACGCACATTGCCAGGAGTGCTCCCCAAAAAGCATTCAAACAGAGGTTGGAAAACACCTCACGAAGCCCAAGAAGCACATGCTCAATGCTGGAATGCAGCAGGGACATGTGTTGCATGCACCCACAAGCCTGGTAATAACCTGAGAATACTCCATACTTGTAAAACTAAACTGGCTCTTTATTGATACCTATTCGCAGACATGCTGCAGATGCAGCTAGCATTCCAGCCAGGGGCACACAGACTGACTTCCTGGTGCATTCTCCAAACTCTTCCCTCCTGCAACCTGTTCCCCTCCCTCTAGGTTCCATGCAGGTTAACTGAACAGGCACTGTCATTTATATAATTGGACAGTGCCATCACAGGACTCTGACCTGGATGACCTATAGATGCTACTGGCTACCACCATATAAATGTTAACAATCTTTGCAAGTCTTTATCCAGAAATGGAGGCCGCATCCACCCATAGATGCAAACACACAGCTGCAACAATGTGGAATATGCTTCTGTTAGCAAAAGCCAATGCTCCAAATGGTTCCTTGAGCCCATTGAAACATATGGAAAGATACCCATTGACTTCAGTGGGCTTTGGATCATCCTGTCCTGAGCCTAAATTGGGTGCCTTTATCAGACACCAATAAAACTGTTACAGTCAGAGCTGCAACATACTGTGTCCTTCACCTCCTGGCCCTGCCCTTGTGGCATTCCCTGCACCTCTTGCATTGCTTCAGATATTACCAGGTAGGCAAGAGAGGCTTTGGTTTGATCCAGATACAGTATGAAAATTCCTGCTGTTCTAAACACACATCTGATAAGGTGTGGGCGTCTACAGAGCTCCCAGTGGAGGGTGGGAGGTGCAGGGAAGGGTTACTGTCTCATTGCTTGTTGGGATTGTTTCTTAACGACACAAATGAGCCCTTAGATTGTAAACTCCTCAGGCCAGGAGTGAGCCTGTGCTGTCCTGGCTGTATGGAAGTTTATAAGGGAGCTTTCTCCATTGAACATAGATGTAGGTGTTTTCCACCTGCAGTCTCCTGCAGGGAGCCGGAGGTTTGACATGCCAGGGCTTAAATCAGCTCAGCTTAATGTCATGAGTCATGTACTTGGACAGAGGAATGTCACCTGCGCAGCAGGCTGTTCCTGGTGCGACCCAGCCCCGTTCGACCGGGAAAGCCTAGCTGGCACCCAGCAGCAGCTACAGATTTCCTCGCTGAAGTGATGTGAGTGGAATAGCGCCAAAGAGATTCCCGCCTACTCACTGCCAAACAAATAGGAACCGTGGGAGGAGGCCAGACAAAGTTTCTCACTTAGGTAGTTCAGCAGAGCCCAAAAGGAGGAGCTGGGATTCAGCTGGCTCTGAAAATAATGACATGGGCAGATTTGCTTCAAGATGGCTTAGCAACGAGCCTTGTCTGCATGCACATTCGTGCCGAAAGGCTGCTTGGCGAGACTCTGCCCTGTTCAGAGTCCCAGCCCTGGCTTTTGAAGGGCTAAAATCTAGTGATTCTCTCGTGGGTTGCCACTATCCATATTAATGTTTGACAGCTGTAAACTGGGATATTCCCCAGTCAAACAGACGCCTACGGTAGAATCAAGCTGCTGACAATCAGGAGCTCATGTAAGCCTTGTTCAAATCATAGCACAAAGCAGGTGGCCTACGGCCACCGTCCATTGCTGCAACGTATTGGTACCAGCTGCCCGTCTCTAAGGGACACTCTCTCAGTGCATCTCAAGCAGAGAAACTAATGCACATGCATCTGCTAGATAGTGTGCAGCTAGACAGCCATGGTCAAAGGGTAACCCAGGCCATAGTCCCATCCACGCTCTGCCCCTAGGCCCCGCCTTCACTCCCCCCGAAGCTGGTGGGGGCTCAGCTCCAGATGGCAGCCTGGAGCTCAGGACTTGGCTGGCAAGCAGCCAGGGGCAGCTCAGGCTGGCCCAGTGGTCAGGCCAGTGCTCAAGCCAGCTGGCTGCCCGGGACTCGGAGTGGTTTAGCTGGGGCTCCTCTGGCCACAGTGGGGGTCGAGAAGGGGCCTCAAGTGGAAGGGGTGGTTCCAGGGAGCTAGCCTTCCAAAACAGGGGTTCACCCACTGCCCATGTAGACAGCTGCAGCTGTCAGATTTTTTTGCACAGGGAAGCCTGGGGGTGCGGGGGTTAGAGCATTGCTTTTTGCTATGGAGACCTAGCTACTACCTATACTGCCACCCAACACCATAGTGTCAGAGTGCCTCCCATGTAAAACCAATTAGAGATAGAGAAGTCCCTCGTGGGCTTTATGGAAGATGTGAGTTGGAGGGAACATGAAGTCACAGCAAGGTAAGGCAAGTGGGCTCAGATTAGTCCCTAGTGAACCAGAAAGAGCAGAGACTTTGGCAGCATTGTCAGTCTCTGCTCAGCAGGAGCCCAGCAGTGGAATAGCAGGTGATTTTCATCCATGTTCAGGCCAGAAGGACCTGTTAGGATAATTTAGCCTGACCTGACAGGCCAGAAAAGTTCACCCAGTGACCCTCACCTCCAGCTCATAACTTCGGGCTGAGCCAGAGCAGAGCTGGTAGAAAGCCATCCTGTCGTTACTGAGGCTGCAGGATGTAGACACCTTGGTAGTTCTTTCTGGGGTGGATAGTGTCTCCATTAGCTCTGGCCTGGGAAAAGCAGTCACAGGGTGGGCAGCTGGGTACATGACAGATGCCACACAAAGGGCTGCAGAACAGAACATTATAACATGGATCTAGGTCATCACAGAATGGGACAAATGATGCTCACAGGAAGAGAAGATGCTGAATGTTTACAGCCAGAGATATTAATTCTCCCTGACTTCCCCCACCCCTTTACAAATGAATCACTGATCCAATGGGGTAAGTGGGACCCTCGTTGTTAAATTTTGCCTCTTCCACTAAAGCTGAAGCCCTTGCACCCTGAACCTGCAGATAGATCTGCACAGATCACTGAGCCCTCAGGAATTCCCACAGGCTGCACGTGGGTGTTAGACCCCAATTCTGCACCGTGACCTAAGTCAGCAAAGGATCCTGGGCCCAAATCACCCTGAGCATGAAACGTGCACTTTCATTTACACCAGTGCAATGCTGGGGGGGAGCACTATGGTTCTGATCTGGTAGCACTTGACAGTGGTACACATTCTGTGTATTGAGGAATCAGGCCCCCTTGTCCTTAGCAGCTCATGGCTGCTGTAATTGTTGTCATGAGCTCTCCAGCATTTCACTGGGCACAAGGTAAATATGTCCTTTGGCATCTAGCTGGATGTGCGCGAGATGCTGCAGATGGTTGTGTTTGTGCTTGTAGCAGGGAGGCATGGTTAACACAATGTGTTAGAAGGCTGGAAATGACAAGCACTCAGCAAATTAACAGCTCCCACAAAGAGCTCTGTGTACAACTCAAGGGAGCCAACCTAAAAGTTTGGCTAATTGGACAATCATTTCAGACGGCTGCAGAGGTAAAGGACCGTTCCCAAGTAACAGCTGCTAGGAGAACCATTAACAACATGGGAGAAGATGAAACAAAAATGCATCTGTGTTTCCTGTTCCTTCCTCCTCCCCTCTCCCTCGTCTATTCAACGGATAAATAATTTGTTCCTTTACGATTCCTCAAAATTATCACAGGATTGTAAATGCCTGGTTAGCACCTCATTTAACAAACACTCCCAGATGCCAATGAGAACCTATATCCAGAATATAGATCTCTCGGCTCAAACAGAAGGAAAGAGTGATAGCTTTCAGGTGATATTGTCTGCTTGTAGGAGCGATATGGGTTCTTTACTGTCATTTCAGGATTACACTTACATTTGCTGACAGCATGTTGAACCAGTTTTCAAGCAGATCAGCAGAAGAGCTCCATTGACTTCAAGCTGCCATGGAGTTACTCTGAGGTATGCCAGCTGAGCCCTGTATTTCAACAGTTTGGAATGTGGTTTTCTAAGTCTGTAGCTCTGATGCATGTGTTGTGAGGGGAGCCAGAACTCTGAATCCAAACACCACCCAAACGCTGGGGAAGCTGGAACATGGATCCAGATCCAGATTGACCTGTTTAGATATTTATACTGTGATACAGCATGGCCAGAGGGCAGCAGGAGAGTGTTAGCAGGGAGCCTTATTCCCTGCAAGGGGAGGAAGGTTTGCTATAGATTAACTAGAGCACCTGAAGCCAAGTAGAGCACCAACAATCAGTCATGGGATAAAACCCCCTGCTTCAGTCAGACAGTGTGGGAGTTGGAGCAGGAAGGTTTGGTTGGAGCAGAGAGCAGTTTGAAGGAGTTGGAGAAGAGAACAGTACCAAAGAGAGACAAAAGGGAAGTTTGGAGGAGTGCTGCAGTGGGCTGAGAAATCAAAAAAAACCTTAGGTAAGGGGCACCTGGCTTGTGTAAAAGGAGGGCTAGAAGCCCCTTCCCAAGCTGAAGGGCAGGAGAGGGAAGTAGCCCAGGGGAAGGAACCGCTAGTTCAAGTGGTTCACCAAAAACCTCAGGGGCCCTGGGCTGGGACCTGGAGAAGAGGGTGGGCCCAGGTCCCTCCCTCTCCACTCCCCTCCTCAAGGACACTAATGGGGTAATTAAAATACCGGTTCAGAGGCAAGCAATGGTGCCCTGAACCTTCCCCAAAGAAGAGAAAGCACGAGACCCAGCATAACAGTACCGGCAATTTGCCACAATACACAGAGGCATCTGCATGTCTAGGATCAGAATCTGGATTTGGATCCAGGCTTGACCTCTGCAAGTGAGGTCTATGTCTGTGCACCGCGTCCACAGAAATATATGTTTGGATCTGAGCTTTACAGACGTGACCTATTATCTAGGCTGCATGCAAACAAACACACAAGCAAAGGGTGGTCCTTTGACCCCTGCCTTTGTCCCACTCTTGAATACAAAACATTTAATAATAGTAATAATAATAATAATAATAATAATACTATAGCGTGTGTCAATGGAGGCTTTCCTGGTAGGAAAAGAAATGATCTTCAGCTGATTTTAAGAAAGAGGCATAGGAATGGACTCTTCAAGAAGATTAAATGCCCCATAACTGACTATGGCTCTCTTGCCAACCCTGTGTAATATGTAATAATACCTATTAATTATTATTAGGGTATTACAGTAGCAGCTAGAGGCCAGGTCTCCTCAAGCATGTAACAAAGAGACAGTCCTTGCCCTGAGGAGCTTGCCATCTATGTGCAGGTCCACAGACAGCAGGTGGGTACAAGAAACAGCTGAGATTGAATGCAAGGAAACCTAGCTTAGGTTTTAAATCTTACCCTTCATGTTCTTTTCGCTGATGGTCAGCCACTCTCTATAAAACATCTGACTTTGGATATAAGAAGAAAACAATGTATATAATTGGTTCTGGTGAGGTGATTAGCTTAATTGATTTATCTTGTTAGACTGACTTAACACTTGGTAAAGCAACCCCCATCCTTTCATGTATTTAGACCTGCTCCTGTATCTTTTACTTCATGCATCTGATGAGGTGGGTTCTAGCCCACGAAAGCTTATACCCAAATAAATGTGTTAGTCTCTGAGGTGCCACAAGGACTCCTCGCTGTTTTTGCTGATACAGACTAACACGGCTGCCACTGACCTGGCTTAATTGGTTCTCTCTGGAACTCCTGTGTTGACGGGGTTTCTATAGCCAATCAGTGCATTTAATGACATCTGTATCTTGGGACATCTCGTTGGCTCCAGAGGTGTAGCTACGTGTGGGCCAGGGCCCACCTGATTAGCACTCAGGCCCACCCAAATCTGAGCAGAGGTGAAGTGCTGCCCGAGCGACCAGGAGCCTCACTCAGGCACCTGGAATGCAGGACGGAGCTCTGTGCCCGCCCTTCAGAAAGCTACATTCTGGTAGCTCTGCCTGGCCATGTTCTGAGCCGCCCCATGCACGTGCCCAGCTCCGCCGCTGAAGCCCTGTGTCTGGGGGCAGCAGGGCTAGCAGGTGGGAGTGGCAACGGGGGAGAAGCTGAGCTAGCACCATCTGTCATTGCCTGGCCCACTCAAATTTCCACTTCGAGCTACGCCAGTGATTGGATCAAAGGGTAAAACGGAGGGCGGCTTTGGGATTATATCTTATGTGCTGACTATCATTCAATCAAGCTCTGGTTCTGGGATGCTGTTGCTGGTGAAGACATAGATAGACAATAAACGGCTTCTGAGGCTGTTTAAACACCCAAGGGAAGCTAAAACTCCAGCCACCCAAGGTGTTAAGCCTAGAAAAGCTTCAACAGGCTTCAAAGGAAGAGTAACGACTTTCCTGCCCCGCAGGAGTTTGTAAAGTCCATGCTGCTATTGTTGCATTTTTGGTCTTTCCACTTTCTGGGCGGGGTTAAAAATTAATAATTATTTGAGGGCATGGCCTGAGCAGGAAAAGAAAGATGAACCTGGATCCCTATCAGTCCAGGTTCTGATTTCATTTGTAATTATGTCAATACAGAGTATCTTCCCTCAGGCCTGATTCCATCTGCAGGTCTAGGGAGTTAATAATATTTATAATATCCCATCCTGTGGCTATATCTCTATCCTGATATAGAAATACTCACACACCTTACATTGCACCACCATGTGCAGATGCCTGCACAAAAGGGTGAGTCTGTGTGGTTAAGGCACTGGATTGGGGGATCAGAAACTTTGGCTTCAATTCCCAGATGGGTGTAGGAGACAGCTTTCTCGGAGGCCAGCCCAAGACAGTGGAACGAACTCTGCCAGGAACTAAGTACCCATAAATCTGCTCACTTTTCACTCTAGGTGCAAGATGCATTTCTTTGAGCGGTCTTCTCTACCAAACATAAAGCCTAGGTATATAGTCCTCAAAAATCCAAAACAAAATGCTCCACTGCACATACATCCCCCTGGGGAGAGGATGCGAGAACAAACATGGTGGCAGATGCGAGTCAGATTGCTTAATACGCTACTGGATGGCGCTCAGATGCTACGCTGGTGCGTGCAATGTGAGATCTCCAGAAAAGGGAAAGGAATAGCTCTGCCACTGATTGCCTGTGAAACCTAACTGTATTTCAGTTCCCCCTTTGCAAAATGGGGAAAATTCGACAGTCTTTTCCCTATCCCGTCCTCTCTCTTCTATTTAGATTGTAAGCTCTGGGGGTCCGGGATTGTCTGTATGCACAGTGCCTAGCACAAGGATAGCTACCCTATTGTTGTGTTGCTGATACTCTTCTTTGCACCCTCCCCTCCACTCTGTTTGTTCTCCCAGTGTTGCTTCCTACATTTCCTCTGTAAGCTCTGTCAGGCAGCAGCTTTGACTTTCCATGTCGTTGGTGCAGGCTGTTTGCCACACTTTAGATCACAATCCTCCAGGATTTCAGATTTGTTCTTTGGAGGATGGGACTTGATTCTGGGGCTAAGATTGGCAAAAATATTTGTTCAACTCATGTAACAGGATGGAATTCCCATTGGGTTCTGTGTTCGTACAGAGCCCAGCACAATAGGCTCTAGGGCTGCTAGGCACTATGGCAATACAAATAAGGAGTAATAACCCTCTCAAAGGATATGTTATATGAACAGATTGAATTTCTCCCCTATATCTAGCTTAGCATTTGTATAGCACTTTTCAGACAAAGACCTCAAATTAATTGTGCCTATCTGCAGTTTAACTTTATCATTTAAAGCTGCTAAACTTTAGCCATGGTAGTAGAAGGAGAATCAAATAAGTTAATGAACTTTATTCTGTATTTACATGATTTAAGACCTATCCCTTTCCTTGGAAATTCTAAGAACTGACAGGAGATTTGCAAGACAGTAGATCAGGATTATTTTTTGGGAGGTTGCATGATGGAACAAAACATTTTGTTCTGCAGTGAAAAAGTCAAGAAAGGTCTCCCCAGACATGGGTATTTGTTTGGGGTGGCAAATTGATCTGCAGTTGGAGGGAAGCAAGAGTTTCCTTGGTTATATGTCACAGGCAGCATGCCCAGTGAATGCAAGAACTCCACAGTGCCAACCATAGGGTTAAACATGCAGACCAAAGCTCAGCAGAGCATTCTAGGGCAGAACGCCTCACACCATGAGCACTTCCTGCTAGAATTTGAAAGGTGTAAACAGGATGGAGGGAAAACTTTGTTTAGAGTGAGCTATGGGGGAGGGGGTCTATCTAGGTGAAATAGGATGAAATTGAGCAAAGGAAAAATGAAAACTTAATATCAAGAAACGTTTCCTTCAGGGAGAGAGATTTTTCTGTATAAGGGCCTCCCAAGGGAAGTGAAAAGAAACCAGATAGGGAAGAATATACTGCAGGGAACAACTCTGGCTTGGGACTAGGTGAGACCTAGAAGTTCTTGTCCATGTCTCACATCCATGATGCTACAGAAATCTCCTAGCTACCGCCATACCCAAGAAAGCCCCTTGCTAGCTTCCCCACTTCTATCCCATCTCCTCCTTTTGCCATAAGGCTGCCTCCACGGCAGTATTTATAAGACTGCCTCCTCCTCTCCCAGGTGCCTGCCCTCAGGGCTCATTCTTGTTCAGATCTCATGCCCTCTATAACGAGCAGGGGCTGTTTCTCATCACCAGCCAGCTGGTGCAATTAAAGCCGGGGATGTTTTCTCCTCCTGCCCAAAGAGAGAGCAGAAAGGAGCTTACCTCACAGCACCCTGATTATACACTACACTCAGAGGAGTCTGGTCTGTTTCCCACAGGAACTCAGTGGCATGGTGTGCCCCAGCGTGTCATAAACAGATAGCTAAGGGTTAATGTTCTTTTACCTGTAAAGGGGTAACACCAGTAACCTGAAACACCTGACCAGAGGACCAATCAGGAAACAAGACTCTTTTAAAATCTGGGTGGAGGGAAGTTTGTGTGTGAGTTCTTTGTTCTTTGTCTTGTGTCTGACCCTCTCGGCTCTGAGAGTGATCTTTCTGTCTCCTGGCTTTCTAATCTTCTGTTTCCAAGTTGTAAGTACAAGGATAGTAAGACAATAGGTTTATATTGTTTTCTTTTGTATTTACATGTGTGTAGTTGCTGGAATGTGTTAAATTGTATTCTTCTGGAATAAGGCTGTTTATTCACTTTTTTTCTTAAGCAATTGACCCTGTATGTTGTCACCGTTATACAGAGACTATTTTTAATGTCCTTTTTCTTTCTTTTTATATAAAGCTTTCTTTTTAAGACCTGTTGGAGTTTTTCTTTAGTGGGGCCTCCAAGGAATTGAGTCTGCAGCTCACCAGGGAATTGGTGGGAGGAAGAAGTCAGGGGGGAAAACCTCTTTGTGTTAGATTTACTAACCTCACTTTGCATACCCTCTGGGTGAGGGGGGAAGTACTTGTGTTTCCAGGACTGGAAACAGGGAGGGTGGAGTCCCTCTGTTCAGATTCACGGAGCTTGCTTCTGTATATCTCTCCAGGAACCCAGGGAGGGAACACCCGGAGGGGGGAAGGGAAATGGTTTATTCCCCTTTGTTGTGAGACTCAAGGAATCTGAGTCTGGGGGTCCCCCAGGGAAGGTTTTGGGGAGACCACAGTGCGCCAGGCACTGTATAGATTCCTGGCTGGTGGCAGCTTTACCAGGTCCAAGCTGGTAGCTAAGCTTGGAGGTTTTCATGCTAACACCCATATTTTGGATGCTAAGGTCCAGATCTGGGAAAAATGTTATGACACAGCATAATAGCATTTAGACATGGAATGAATGAATTAGCTATCACAGCATCATTCATAAAGCAGATGTAAATAGATCACCAGGCACAGAACACAGCCCAGTGGGAAATCAGACGGAGCGGGGCACATGAGTAGTTGCTTGTCCCCCCCACCTCGCTCACAAGAAGGCCGGCTCGGTGTCTCATTGGACAGCGTCTGCTATGGCTTCAAAGCCCACGACAGTCAATGGAAAAACTCCTGCTGATGTAACTGGGCTTGGAATCTGGCCCTTTGTGTGTCAGGGGGGTGGGGGTGGTTTTGGCAGGTGAGACAGCTGAGATATCAGTCAAGTCAGAGGCAAATGTTTCTACTGGTGGCTGGATGTGAACTGGGGAATGGAGGCTGATCCCACCCGTACTGGAGTCACTGGGAAAGCTCCCACTGCCCTGCAGGATCAGGTCATAACAGCGTAGCTCACCTGATATTAGAGAGACAGGATGGGGAGCTCAGAGAGAAGGTGAAAACCCCTTTTTTTCACAGAGGCAGTGGGGTCTAGCAGATAGAGCACTGGACCGGGGCTTAGGCGACCTGGTTCAATTCCCAGGTCTGCCCCTCCCTTGTGGGGTGACCTGCCCCTTCCTGTGATTCTGCTTAGATGATCAGCTCTTTGGGGAAGGGGCTGTCTCTGTGTTTGTGCAGAGCCCCCTCCTCAAGAGAGAGACACTATTACTGTCATGCAAATAACAACACCAGACTGGTGGCATCATTGGTGGAAAATTCCTGTAGACTGAACGGGGCTAAAACAAACAGGATTCGATGGCAATTTCTCTTTAACCCTATAGATTTAGGAGAGAAGGACGTGCTTCTCCAGCACTTCGTTTAAAGCCCTCCTCTAGAACGCAGTAATCAATTGTCTAGTCAGTCACTTCATCATCCTTCTGTTCCTTATAAAATCTGCTTAAGACAGTAAGTAACCAGTCTCAGTCAGGTTTATTAATGTGGGAGAGGAAAAAGGTTCTGTACAACACCAGTCCCCAAGAAACTGCCCCATGCAGCCAGGGTACAGTCCCCTTACGCAGGAGGCGTGCTCCCCAAAGTCACACTCCAAAAGCCATATTTTATACCTTTCGTGTTTGCAAGGAAAAGGTGCCATATGCGTCATTTGAAACTAGATTTCAACCAATCAGCTTTTTTACCATGTTTTTCTGGGCCCATGGTATACCCCTTCTCTTTGTGCTGAACCCATGAATTCCAGGGACCAGGGGGTGTGACGACACCTCCTAGGCCTGTACCAGAGTCCATAGGCTTGTGCAGGTAACTTTCTCTCTGTTGCTACGAGGCAATCATTGTATGTCCTGATCCTCATCCTCATCTACTTAAGCCAAAGCTGATTACAGCTAACGCAAGAAGCATAAGTGAACAGGGTTATAATAAATGTACAGGCCAATTTGGGCTATATAGCAGCCATATTTATGCTTAATATTTGTACTTAAAACTTAATATCTATTGCGCAGAAGACACATATTATGAGTATAACATATATGTATGGTAGCCTGCGTATATCGGTCAGCAAATTCTACAGCAGGCAAATAGATCTCTATGAAATGCTATAGCTCAATTACTGTGTTTTTTCAATCTGTAGATAAGCCCGTGTCACAGACAGCAGTCAGTCTTGTTTTGAAGTGTGAGCCAGCTCACAACCCTGCAGCTGAGAGGGGGCTCGAGCAATGGTTCAGATTTGGAGATGCTGACCAAAGGCGCCAGGCTACCATCCCTGGAGGAGAGATTCTTCTCTTTCTCCCTGGGACAGGCTGGCAGCTTCTCCAGCGCACTGTGGCATCCCATCCCCAGCCAGTGAGCCTCTAGCCTTGCCGATCTGCAATGAGTTCCCCCTGAGGAGTGAACTGCCATTCGTATGTGGCATACCTCCGCCTACGCCCACCAGCTGTGTACAGGGCCCAGCAATCAAACACGGGACTGATCTCCACCTTCAGGCTGTGCGACTGAGTCTCTTCTCTTTTCCACTGGAGTAACTACTGAATGCAACAGAGATGCTTTTATTTATACCGGTGTGAGTGGCTCCATGTCCGCAGGCCAGATGGTTTTGAGTTAGCCCACATGCTGGGCTTTCTTGCCCAGGAATCTGCTCTTCGTTAAAACAATCCTGCCATGGTGGGCTGCAAGGGACATCCCCGCCGAGGGCCAATTTCAAGCAGCTAACTCAGCCCTAGGTTTGGTGGAGCATCTCAAGCTCTCAGCAAGCAGAGAAGTGGGATGCCAACATCCTCACTGTTAAGGAAACTCGGAAGGTGCAAGCTCAGTTGAAGGGCTTTGGGATGATCTGTGTTATGGGCATGCTCAGAAGCTTGCACCTAGCTCAGGGCTGCATTATGCTAGGCACTGCAGTGAGAGAGTGTCCTGCCCCCCAGAACTTACAATCTAAATAGACAAGGTACAGAAGGAAGAGACTCTTCCAGGATTAGACGCCCCCTCCATTTCCTAGGTCTCAGTCTGTTGCTCTAGTCCCTGGACCACAGTACCTCTGGGGGAGCCTTTTGGTTAGTATCAAAGGTAGTCTCCAGTCACACAGCTGTCAGCAAGCTAGATTCTGTAACTGTAGGTGGAGAGACTTGAACTAATGATCATTTCCATTTCTAATGTCTGTGATCCTGCCTGAGACCAGGCCGCCTTGGTGGATGTGAAAGGTAATGTGCCAGCCAAACTCTGACATAAACGCTGAGCAGCGGGAGTTTGTACAGTGGTTAGAGCATAGGAAAGGATGACAAGACTCTGCTGGTTCTGCTGCTTTGTGATCTTCAGTAAGTCACTTAACATTTCTGACTCAGACCCTCAAAGGCATTTAGGCTTCTAACTGGAATTCGGTGGGAGTTAAGTGTTTTTGAAGAGCTGGGCCTCCCTGCCTCAGTTTCCCCATCTGTTACTAGGGGGGTAAGAATTCCCAGTCATAAGAGGAAGGGAAGTTGTGAGAATTATGTTTTTCTATAGCATCCTTCACCACAAAGCCATTAATGTTTGCAAAGCTCTGCAAGATCCTCAGGTGAGAGGAGCTTCGTAAAAGCAAAGCATTGTTTGTCTGTCCTGGTTCTCGTGAACCGGCAGCTGCAGGAACTACGTCCTGGCCTGCTCCGGAATGGTGCTGCATCTCTCCATGGTAATGGGCTCAGATTGCTAACCCCCGAGCAGAACAGAGGGCAGAAAGAGCTGCCTCTCCAACACCAGCGCTGCTTGCAGCAAAATGCCCTGGGACTCAGGCGACTCAGACTCCTCACCTGCAAAAGGGAGTTCACACTGACAGCTGCTATCAGCTGATTGCTGCTGCTCATTGCTATCCTACAGCTGTTTCTCAAGGCTGGTTTTCTAGCTCGTTACCAGGGGGTGAGGTCTGGGGGGAAACGCCCAGCTTGGGTATATAAAAATCCATTGCCTTGGTGCTAGGAACATGGGAAAGCTTTGTTGATCGCTTTCTGCTTCAAGGAAAGCAAGAGATGCCAAGCAGTGGGGATGGGGTGGGGGGAGGTCATAACAGGTGGGGGGAAAGGCTTGGTGTCAAACAGTGTTTAAAATATCCCCCTTGCATCACACTGGCTGATAATTGTCACCAACCATGGAGAGACTGATTGAGCCCAGCAAGAGTCCAGCAAAATAGATAATTTCTTCCAGGCATCTAAAATTCATGAAGTCGGTGGTGGTCTCATCACACCACTGTGATGTTGTTCCACTACCCAGAGTCTCCCTGGAAGGGCTAAGTATCAGAGGGTGGGTTTTTTTCTCCTCCAAATGCAGAATACATTTGAGTTGTTAATGTGCTTCTCTCGCTTTGGGCTAAGAGCCCAGCAAAGAGCCGAGAACTCGTCCTAAACCGCGTGTTGTAAATTAACTCTTAATGTAATGAATTTATTAAAGGGCTGTTGGGTCTGAAGGATGTGCACAGAAATCCTAATTCCCGATTAAGGGCTTGATTCATAAAAGCATTACACACCATTTACGCAGGTTTCACCAGTGGAAGCTTTACTTGGAAGGCGCCGAAGAAAGTGGGTTTTGAGCGGAGCACTGTGTTCTTGCTTTTCCTGGCAAGGGGTCAGGGTTTATCTGTCCCCTCTATATGAACATACCCATGTATGGTAGGGTGACCAGAGAGCAAATGTGAAAAATCAGGACGGGGTGGGGGGTAATAGCCTATATAAGAAAAAGACCCCAAAATTGGGACTGTTCCTATAAAATTGAGACATATGGTCATCCTAATGTATGGACACACTCTCGCACATATGAACATGCATGCCTAGGGTCAGGAATTCATGTCAACACATACCCACATATCCCTGAATGCATGTACACACATATGTCTCAATACAAACACACACATGTGTGCATGATGTGTTTATGTAACACACTGCCATGGGGTTGGGTGTCAAATGGTGACCACTCCAGGCAAAAGGCTAAGCCTATTACTCTAAGTAGCTGGTAAAGCTGCTTTATCAACTCATATAGTTCAGGCTTAATTTTTGGTGCTGAAGGTCCCAAGTTCAAATCCAGCCAATGCCCCATGCAGGGACTCACTCCATGAGTGCAGAGGGTCCATTTATTTCCGATGGCTTATTATTAGAAGAGTTAGCAGCTCCCTTCTCTGGTACTTGCATCTATTACTCTTGTTTCCTCTTTCCTCTACCTCGCTGGGGACCTGGCCCTTTAGGGGTATGGGCTACAGTTTCTGATGTTCTCTACCTCAAGGCCGGCTTTAGGCCAATTCAACCAATTCCCCTGAATCGGGCCCTGCCCCTAAGAGGGCCCTGCGCCCAAGCCCCAGTATGGCATACCAGCAAGAGCCAGTCTAGCTGTGTTGTACGAGGCTGCTTTGGGTCCCTGCTGTCCCTCTCTGTCAAAGAGAGACAGTTGCCTGTTGTAAGAAACACAAAGAGGATTATTTAAGGAGGCTACTAGACACAGACAGATCCTGTGGTTCTCTCTGGCCCTCCCACCGGGGCACATCTAGTGTCCTCGCATGGGGAATGCTCTGTGGCCTGGCCTGGCCTCAGCAGTCCCGTGATTCCACTACAGTTTTCTGCACTGTGGAAAATACGACGGTTTCGGGGAGGTAAGTTGTTTAATTTCCCTCTGAGTTGGGAGCACTACCTGACTGTCAGTGAAGTGGGATGTTAATCGTTTACTATATATTATATATAAAGGGGAGCAGTCAGACTTGCTAGAGGGTTAAAAAAAATCATATTATCCATCTCCTTCCAAGGGGATCTTGATGAATCTGTCTTAAGTGATGCCCCCACGCTGTTCCTAACAAGACCTGCATTTATAAAGCACCCCCAGGGATTACCCAGTTTCTCTTTGGAGGTCCTGTGCTAAGTAAGAAACATGCAGTGGAGTCCATTGGGTTAAGCTTTCTAAGCAGAGAGAGAGAGAGTTAATTCTATGCTCCTTTGTGTTTGGGGTCTATGATGCAGGTAAAGAACAACAGTGCATTGCATCAACCTGGCACCTTCCAAACAAGGAACTTTGCAAAGATTGAGTTGGTTTTCTCAGCATCCCTGTGAGGAAGAGAAGTATTGAGCCATTTACAGATGGGTAAACCATGGCTGGGAGGGATTAATGATTTATCCTCACAGTTCCCCCCCCCGATGTAGGAATGGAACTTAGGAGTCCTGATTCCCACATGCCTGTGCTAACCATAAGCTCACCCTGACTAGCGGGGCTGAGAAAAGAACCTTGACATCCTGCTTTCCAGCCACTCCATTAGCCTCTAAACAGCACTCCCAAGCCGCTGGTTTAAGCAGTGAGGAGACTTGGAACAATGGGCCAGATTTATTTTTAGTGTAACTTCTGTGCAGTCTTTGGAATTCGCCTGCAGCTGGTGTCATCCTTTACCCCAATAGAGGGTGTGTGTAAAATGCTTCCAAATCAGGAAGGTAGCGGTTTACACCCACTTGAACCTTGCCCTACTTGTTTGACCTCACATTCTTGGAAGTTCACAGAATCAGAAGTTTCTCTCCTTGAGAATGAGCAAGGGAATTTATTCTGGTTTTAATGATACCTGTTCGTGTGTGGGCCTGTTGTTACAGAATGGAAGAATAGTACTTTCGATCTGCTTGATGCTAGGAATAGCTAACCAAACAGTGAGCATACCTCGGATAGTCCCATTGGTCAAATGGCAACTCAGAAGAACGACGATTAGCAACCTCAGGAAAAACTCATTGCATCTCCTGTGATGTGGCCCTTTGAGCCCCTGGTCAGCAAGAACATGTGTAACGTTAAGTACATAAATAAACTTCTTGACTTCCCTGGGACTAGTACTCCGGTGCTTAAAATCAGGCAGATGCTTTAGGACCTGCCTGAACTAGGGCCACTGTGTTAATCCATAGTTCTGATCCAATGAGGCTGCAGTGTGGGGCCCATATTGCAGAATGCTGTGTTGCAGCAGATGCTAACAACTTATGGTCACTAGTGGAGGTAAGAAATAAATAAATCAGGGAACATCAGATTGACCAGTTCACATACAAATCTGAATTCTCTTTGACTGTGCCCAGGATCATTTTCTGTTAGATTTCTAGGTATATTCTAGCAAAAAAGAGTTTCTTGGACTGAAAATTCCTGGAAACAGCAAATTTAAAGCGCATATTGGAGACTACTGGTGTAAAGTGAATTCTGAATTCGAAACACAAGTATCCAAACTGAAAAATTGCTATTACTGTTTGAGTCTTTGGCTAGTTGTTCTTCAAATGCTTTTTTGGCCTTCCTAAGTATATTTTTACAGTTCATTTGCCAGATTTTATGCTCCTTTCTATTTTCCTCAGTAGGATCTAATTTCCACTTTTTAAAGGATGCCTTTTTGCTTCTCATTGCTTCTTTTACTTTGTTGTTTAGTCAAGGTGGCATTTCTTTGGTTCTCTTACTATGTTTTTTAATATGAGGAATACTTTTAAGCTGACCCTCCATTAAGGTGTCTTTAAAACGTTTCCATGCTGCTTGCAGGGATTTTACTTTTTGCACTGTACCTTTTTAATTTCTGTTTCACTAATCTCCTCATTTTGTGTAGTTCCCCTTTCTGAAATTAAGTACTATGGTGTTGGGCTGCTGTGGTGTTTTCCCCATCACAGAGATGTTAAATTGAATTATGTTATGGCCACTATTAACAAGCGGTCCAGCTATAAACACTTCTTGGACCTGACCCTGTGCTCCACTTCGGACTAAGTCAAGAATTGCCGTTCCTCTGTTGGGTTCCAGGACCACAACTTCATCAGCATCACAGCTTTCGTTTTAAAGAAAAGCAAGATTCTAGCTCTCGTGATTACAGAAAAATACCAGAGAACGAGAAACCCAAAGGTGTACAATACAGATGGCAAATTAAAAATGAGTCCATTTGGAATTCTTTTTAATCTCACGATTTTAAAACATTAGGGGTTGTCAGTGAAGCTTCTGGGGCTCATCATTGTTTAAAGAGATTTTTCTGCTCAGAAGGCAATCTGCAGATGAGCCAAACAGACCTACTGCTGTAAGAGTTTAATCGGTGTCTGCTGAGGAACAGCCATAGGAAGCTGAACTCCCATGAGCAAGAACCAGAGACTTTAGATTTTAGAGCTGCCATTCGACAAAGGGGCATGAAATTATTAGCTCTCAGGACTCCACCACCTGCCAGCTGAGACCCTGGATAACATCTTTGTTGTTTTTTCTGGGAATTCCTGTTTAGATGGTGTCTTTAGATACAAACACACACGCCCTGACTGAGAGGCAGAAATGACGCCACTCTGACTTCAAGTGGGCTTCTGCTGCAAGGTTCCATAGTGAATGCACATAGTGCTCTGATGAATTGTATTTTTAATTTAGATGTTTAAATAACTTCACCCCAAGGGGAGGCAGTTCAGAGGAGCCAGCAGACAGGAGCGGCTAACAGGGGAGTTTTGTGAGGGAGTTCACAGGGGGAGTGAGAGAGTGGAGGGCTAGATACAGTTAGAATTCTTTAAACTTAACTTATGCCAAACCTCCCCCCCCCAAAAAAAAACAAAAACAAAAACCAACAACAAAGGAACCAGTGGCAGGAGTAAAAGGAGAACACAGGCAGAAGTCCAGCAACAGAGCGGGGGCTACCCAGTTTATTGCACCCATCTATGATTACCTGCCCTGTGGGCAGGTGGTGTACGTGTGCATTCGGAGCAAGGAGCTCCTGGCCCTCTGAGATCATGTATGGGCTTTGGAGATAAGAGTGACTGAGCTGGAGGAGCTAAGGGAGACAGAGAGGTACAGAGATGAGACTTGGCGGAACACAGTAGAATGGTCCCACCCCTGGTATGAGAGCCTCTGTGCTGTTGAGGAGGATGAAAGCCTCAGGGAAGGAGATCATCCAACTGGAACAGAGGGAAATGATCCCATAGTTGGGACCCTCCTTCCAGATGATAATGGGGTTTCCTCTCGCACAGAGGATACTTCGCTGGAGGAGGGAACTCTAGTTATTAGGAAGAGACAGATATTAGTAATGGGCTATTCGAGCATTAGAAACATAGATTGCTGGGTTTGTGATGACCAGGAGAACTCTACAGTGCCTGCCTGGTGCAAAGGCTGCAGATCTCTCAAAACATCTAGATAGACAGATGTGTAGTGCTGGAGAGGAGCCGGTGGTCAGGAGTCAGATCTTTTTCCTGACTTCTTGTAGGTAAATTAGCCCTCATCATATTGTATGTATAGTTGGGGTTATTTTTTCCAATGTGCATTACTTTACATTTATCCACATTAAATTTCATTTGCCATTTTGTTGCCCAATCACTTAGTTTTGTGAGATCTTTTTGAAGTTCTTCACAGTCTGCTTTGGTCTTCAGTATCTTGAGCAGTTTAGTATCATCTGCAAACTTTGCCACCTCACTGTTTACCCCTTTCTCCAGATCATTTATGAATAAGTTGAAAAGGATTGGTCCTAGGACTGACCCTTGGGGAACATCACTAGTTACCCCTCTCCATTCTGAGAATTTACCATTAATTCCTACTCTTTGTTCCCTATTTTTTAACCAGTTCTCAGTCCATGAAAGGACCTTCCCTTTTATCCCATGACAGCTTAATTTACGTAACAGCCTTTGGTGAGGGACTTTGTCAAAGGCTTTCTGGAAATCTAAGTATACTATGTCCACTGGATCCCCCTTGTCCACATGTTTGTTGACCCCTTCAAAGAACTCTAATAGATTAGTAAGACACAATTTCCCTTTACAGAAACCATGTTGACTATTGCTCAACAGTTTATGTTTTTCTATGTGTCTGACAATTTTATTCTTAACTATTGTTTCAACTAATTTGCCCAGTACTGACATTAGACTTACCGGTCTGTAATTGCCGGGATCAACTCTAGAGCCCTTTTTAAATATTGGCGTTACATTAGCTAACTTCCAGTCATTGGGTACTGAAGTCTATTTAAAGGACAGGTTACAAATCTCAGGCCTGGTCTACACTATGTATTTAAACCAATTTTAGCAGCATTAAACCGATTTAACGCTGCACCCGTCCACACAACGAGGCCCTTTTTAGCAATATAAAGGGCTCTTTAAACCGGTTTCTGTACTCCTCCCTGACAAGAGAAGTAGCGCTGAAATCGGTATTACCATATCAGATTAGGGTTAGTGTGGCCACAAATTGACGGTATTGGCCTCCAGGCGGTATCCCATAGAGCACCATTGTGACCGTTCTGGAAAGCAATCTCAGCTTGGATGCACTGGCCAGGTAGACAGGAAAAGCCCTGCGAACTTTTGAATTTCATTTCCTGTTTGCCCAGCATGGAGCTCTGATCAGCATGGGTGGTGATGCAGTCCCAAATCCAAAAAGAGCTCCAGCTTGGACCGTAAGGGAGATACTGGATCTGATCGCGGTATGGGGAGACAAATCTGTTCTATCAGAGCTCCATTACAGAAGACAAAATGCCAAAGCATTTGAAAAAATCTCCAGGCTATGATACAGAGGCCACAGCACAGTGCTGCATGACAAGTGTAATGGAAAGCCAAAGAATCAAATGGATGCTCAGGGAGGGAGGGAGGGGGTACTGAGGACTCCAGCTATCCCACAGTCCCCAGCAGTCTCCGAAAAGTATTTGCATTCTTGGCTGAGCCCCCAATGCCTGTACGGTCAAACGCATTGTCCACGGTGGTTCAGAGTAAAGCTCGTTAATTTAACCCTCTCCCCCCTGTGAAAGAAAAGGAAAAAAAATTGTTTCTTGACTTTTTTCAATGTCATCCTATGTCTACTGCATGCTGCTGGTAGAGGCGATGCTGTGGCAGTGAACAGCAGTATCCTCTTCTCTCCCCTCCCTGGTGGCAGATGGTACATTATGACTGCTATCTGTCTTCATCATCAGCCCGTGAGTGCTCCTGGCTGGCCTCAGGTGAGGTCTGCCGGGGGCACCTGGGTAAAAATAGGAATGACTCCTGGTCATTCCCAGTTGATGGTACAGAATGGCTGGTAACCGTCCTCATCATAGCAACTGGGGATTGAACTCCATCAGCCCCCCCCTTTCACATCTAAAGAAAAGATTCTGTACTGCCTGGACTATCATAGCAGCAGGATGTTGGGCTCCTCTCCCCCGCACCATTTAATGTCCTGCCTGGACTATCATAGCAGCTGGAGCCTGCTTCCCCCTCATTTTCTCTCTCTAACAAGTCAGTGTTTCTTATTCCTGCATTCTTTATTACTTCATCACACAAATAGGGGGGACACTGCCACGGTAGCTCAGGAGGGCTGGGGGAGCAGGGAAGCAACAGATGGGGTTGTTGCAAGGGCACCCCCTAGAATGGCATGTAGCTCATCATTTCTGCGGGATCTGACATGGAACAGCTGTGCTTTCTGATTCTCTAGTACTCTTGCCCCATATTCTAGGCAGGACTGACTGTATTTTTAGATACCATAAACAAGGAATTGACTCAGGGAGTCATTCCCATTTTTGTCTTTGCACCCCCGGCTAACCTCAACCAGGGGCACTCATGACAGCAGCAGGTGGTACAGAATGACTGATAACCGTCATCTCATTGCTAATTTACAAATGCATGGCAGACAGTACAGAACAACCAATAACCATCTCTGCTATCTTGCAAAGGCAAATGAATGCTGCTGTGTAGCGCTGCAGTACCGCCTCTGTTAGCAACATCCAGTAGACATACGGTGACAGTAAAAAAAAGCTGAACGGGCTCCATGGTTGCCGTGCTATGGCATCTGCCAAGGCAATCCAGGGAAAAAGGGCGCAAAATGATTGTCTGCCGTTGCTTTCCCAGAGGAAGGAACGAGTGACGACATTTACCCAGAATCACCTGTGACACTGTTTTTGCACCATCATGCATTGGGGTCTCAACCCAGAATTCCAAGGGGCGGGGGAGACTGCAGGAACTATGGGATAGCTGCAGGATAGCTACCCACAGTACAACACTCCAGAAATGGAAGCTAGCCTCGGACCATAGATGCACACCACCGAATTAATGTGCTTAGTGTGGACATGTGCACTCAACTTTATACAATCTGTTTTACAAAACCAGTTTATGTAAAATCGGAATAATCCCGTAGTGTAGACATACCCTCAGTTAATAGTTCTGCAACTTCACATTTGAGTTCTTTCAGAACTCTTGGGTGAATGCCATGCTGAGTTTATCAATTAATTCCAAAACCTCCTCTAGTGATACTTTAATCTGCGACAGTTCCTCAGATTTGTCACCTACAAAAGCCAGCTCAGGTTTGGGAATCTCCCTAACATCCTCAGTCATGAAGACTGAAACAAAGAATCCATTTAGTTTCTCCACAATGACTATATCATCTTTAAGCGTTCCTTTTGTATCTCTATCATCGAGGGGTCCCACTGGTTGTTTAGCAGGCTTCCTGCTTCTGAAGTACTTAAAAAACATTTTGTTATTACCTTTGGAGTTTTTGGCTAGCTGTTCTTCAAATGAGTAGGAGTGGAGCACTCACTTGGAAAGAAGAAAGTCGCACCTGTGGATGCAATCCTGTTTACAAACAATGCACAGAAAATCCTTTCCCTGAACATAGGAGAACTCAAACAACAGGAGAGAGTGTCTCCTTGTTCAACATTCCAAGCCTCATTTTCCAGCCAGCACTTTGCCCCAAAAGCTCTCTCTCTCTTAGCTTTCTCTTTGGGTCAGGGGCTTCTCTGGCTGCCCTTCATTTTCTGCTGCCTTCTTTGTCTGCTTCTGTGGTGTTTCACACATACACAGCCCCATCAAAACAAACCCAATCAACAAAATAACCTCCCCGCTCCCCCTCATCCTCTATATTTGCAAGCAACCTGGAGCAAAACCCCTCCACCCATGTCATTCAGTTTCTAATTGGCTTTGCATGTTGTCTGTGTTTTGAGTGGTGGCACCTAGGGTGCCCGGGGGGGTGGGCAAGTGGGGCAATTTGCCCCAGGCCCCGGGCCCCACAGGGATCCCCACAAGAGTTTTTCTGGGCCCCTGGAGTGGGGTCCTTCACTCACTCCGGGGGCCCTGGAAAACTCTTGTGGGGCTGGGACCCTTGGAGCTTCTTCTGCTCCGGGTCTTTGGGGATAATTCGGTGGTGGGGGGTCCTTCCGTTCAGAGATCAGCTGCTGAAGTGCCCCAAAGCCCCCCGGCGGGGGGTCCTTCAGCCCCTAGAACTGCTACCAAAGTGCCGGGTCTTCGGCAGCAATTCGGCGTCGGGGGCCCCCCACCGCCAAAGACCCCAGGCCCCCTGAATCCTCTGGGCGGCCCTGGGTGGCACCTATTGTTTCAGGTACCTTATGCCAAAAGGAGCTTAATTGTTTCTGACACTTCTCCTGAATGAAGGGCAGCTGTTATGATCACTGGCTTCAGCCAAGTTTTACCCAGTCCCCAATACAACAACATTTACTAGACCTCACCTTGTTTATCTAGTGGTACCCCAAGCCTAGTGTTACAAAACTTTACTTTCCCCAAAAGGGAATGATTCCTAATAAAAGGTTGCCAGCCAACACTGGACTTAAACACGTCTGTAACTATAACATTCTACACCCCTATTCCTTATTGGCGAGCCCATGTATTTATAATTACTGGGGCATCTGTGCTAGATAAACAATTAAAAATAAACATTATTTGTAATTTGTTCATGTCCTGCGTCTAGGATCACCAAAGGAATAATGTTTTTATGAACACCCCTCCACAACCCAGCACTTGCTCAAAAATATCAAGCTGCGTTCTAAATCTGCTCTTACAAAAAGTGAGATGAGATCTTTAACGAACGCAAGTGATTGGTGTAATAAAGTGGTGATATCAGTTCCTCCTCTCCCTTACTTTCTGTTCAGTTAATGGGAGACCCCACTTCACCTCCCCCACTCTGTTGTGAGCCAGTTAAATTAAGCAGCAAGTTCCCAGCCTGCAATCGAATGAGTAGACTTATTTTTGTGGCATTGAGCGGTCCCTTTACAAAAATCACAGTCTTCTTTCCAGCAGAACAATAACCCCCCCCAGGGGGTCTGCACCAACCCACAAGGAAGAGCCACCTGCTTCTGAATCAATGAAACCACTTCCATTTTGAAGTTTCCAATCCTGCTTCTCTTGTGATCTCTTAACACGTTCACAGTCTGAAGTGCTATGTCTGCAGCGTGAAAGAAAGCGAAAGCATCTGTGTGGGTGTTTAGCGCGTCGGATAACACTGGGGAGCATTTTTTAGCCCTGATGAACCATTAGGAGAAGTTCCCATCCAATTTATCCACTCTAATCTGTTCTTTCACAGGACTGTTAAGATAGAAATCTTGGAAATGAAGAGAGAGCTGCCAGAAAGCTTTTGAATTGACCATGGTTTGCTGGCCTGTTTTAGAATATTATCATCCTAAATTGCCTGCTGCTCAGCATTCTGCTCCGATTGCCCTAATGGCACTGCCATATCACACATAACTGGAGACTTGAGCTTCAGGTCCTTTGTGAGGAACAAGAACGTTATTAAGGGGAACGAGTTTATAGCCAGTGACCTTTTATCAGCAGTCTCTTGGGAGAAAGTTAATGCTTCAAGTTCGCTATTTTTAAAGGGGCCTGAAGGACTTAGGTGGCTATTTGCCACTGAAATCAGTGGGAGTTCAATTCCTTTGAAAATCCTACCCAGGGTATCACTGGTTCTCCTTCCCCAAAGTATCAGCTGTCTCTATACCCACTGCCCTGGCCACACCACTCCTGCAGTGGCTGGTAGGGGGACCCGGGCCCTCCCTCTATTCCGGTTCCAGGCCAGGGACCCTGGAACCAGCAGCTAAGGTCTACAGTCTGTCAGACTTCACTGCTTCTTCCCTGGACTGCATCCTACCCTGCCTTTTTCAGGCTTCTGCTTTCCCCTTGAATCAGGGAGTGTGGCTGCAGGCTCACCTCACTGCCATTCTCCTCTAGTCTCAGCTTCTAGGCTTTATAGAAGCCGCCCTGCCTGTTCCTGCACAGGCAAGCTTCCTTCCTAGCTGCCCCTTAGCTCGCCGGTAGGCGCAGCTGTCATAAACAGATAGCTAAGGGTTAATGTTCTGTTACCTGTAAAGGGTTAGCAAAGGGAACCAAACACCTGACCAGAGGACCAATCAGGAAACAAGACTTTTTCAAATCTGGGTGGAGGGAAGTTTTCGGTGTGAGTTCTTCGTCTTGGTTCGGTGATCCTCTCTGGCTCTGAGAGTGATCTTTCTATCTCCAGGCTTTCTAATCTTCTATTTCCATGTTGTAAGTACAAGGATAGTAAGACAATAGGTTTATATTGTTTTTTTTGTATTTACATGTGTGTAGTTGCTGGAATGTGTTAAATTGTATTCTGTTTGGATAAGGCTGTTTATTCATTTTTTCTTTTAAGCAATTGACCCTGTATATTGTCACCTTGATACAGAGACCATTTTATGTCCTTTTTCTTTCTTTTTATATAAAGCTTTCTTTTTAAGACCTGTTTGAGTGTTTTTCACTGGTTAAGGCTAAGAAATGAAGGGAGGGGGATAATCTCTTTGTGTTAGATTTACTAAGCCTGACTTTGCATACCCTCTGGGTGAGGGGGGAGAGAGATTAGATCTCTCGGTACTTATGTTTCAAGGACTTGAAGCAGGGAATCTCCCAGAGTACCCAGGGCGGGGAAATCTGGGAGGAGGTAAAGAGGGTGGAATCCCTTTGTTTAGATTCACGGAGCTTGAATTTATATATCTCTCCAGGAACCCAGGGTGGGAACACCTGGAGGGGAAGAGGGAGAAGGGAAGTGGGTTATTTCCCTTTGTGGTGAGATTCAGGGCATCTGAGTCTTGGGGGTTCCCCAGGGAAGGTTTTGGGGAGACCAGAGTGAGCCAGACACTGGAATTTTTCTGGCTGGTGGCAGCGATATCAGATCCAAGCTGGTAATTAAGTTTGGAGGTTTCATGCTAGCTTCTCATGTTCTGAAGTCTAAGGTTCAGATCTGAGTAGGAAAGTTATGACAGCAGCCTATGGCTAACTGGCCTCTCCTGCCACCTTAACCCCTTCAGTGCTGGTGTGCGGTGAGCGCCTCGTCACACCCATTCAGTCATTTACACAGGCCAGCAAACAGCCATGAGATCGGAACAACTTTTGGCTACAAATTGGGCTTACGAGAAACGACATTAGGAATGATTGAAAATGAATAAAAATGAGCAGCAATGGAACGTCCATTGATTTCCAGGCCCAGCTTTGACATCGGCTCCTGAAGGTATTCGAAAGAGGCAAGTAGAAAAGCTAGAACCTTTCCTCAATCATGTCTGCAGTGAGTGATGAAAGCAAAGTAGTTAGCTGTATTCCGACTGAGAAGCGTTCATCCCGGACATACCCCTACTTTGAGATAAATCACCGCAGAGGGAGACGGGTGCTGAGTGGAAAACAAACACAGGAGGAAAATGTAAAACTCTTAGAATCCTTTAACTGACATAGCAGAAAATACAGGCAAGGTCAGCTAAGGGGGGATATGATAGAGGTCTATAAAATCATGTGTGGTGTGGAGAAAGTAAATAAGGAAGTGTTATTTAATCCTTGTGAGAACACGTGAACTAGGAGTGGCCCAATGAAATTAATAGACAGCAGGTTTAAAACAAACAAAAGGAAGTATTTCTTGACACAATGCACAGTCAGCCTGTGGAACTGTTTGCCAGAAGATGTTATTAAGGCCAAGACTATAACAGGGTTCAAAAAAGAACTAGATAAATTCATGGAGGATAGGACCATCAATGGCTTTTAGCCAGGATGGGTAGGGATGGTGTTCCTAGCCTCTGTTTGCCAGAAGCTGGGAATGAGCGAGAGGGGATGATCACTTGATGATTCCCTGTTCTGTTAATTCCCTCTGGGGAACCTGGCATTGGCACTGTCGGCAGACAGGATACTGGGCTAGATGGACCTTTGGTCTGACCCAGTATGGATGTTCTTATGATGCCATATTTGGAAATGCTTTTGGCCATAACACTGGAAGGAAATTGCTGGAGCAGCAAGCAGATAAACCTGCATCCCAAGTATTTTTTATGCTGTTTCCCAGTCCCCTCCAGCCTGCATATTCCCAGCACTGCATGTTGCCACTCAAACGCATGTTGAGTAAGTGAGATTTCCACTGGGAGTGCCTCTGTGATCATGGATCCATTCCAAGTTAGCTTGTAAGCTCCCTTTGGCATGGAGACAGCTACGGGCCTCCAGTGGTAAATAATTCAGAAAGGGGATTCCCCCAAATGTCCGTCTGCCTCTCTCTCATACACCCACTCTTTGAGCTCTGTTAAATGAGGGAGCATGAATGCAATGAGCGATGTATGTGACATATTGAGGAACATAGCAGATACCAGACTGTCGGGCCTCAGGTCCATGGAGGCCACGATCCTGTCTTGGAGTGCAGCCAGCCCTGGATGCGAGGAAGTTCATATTAGGCAGTTGTGGGATAAAATCTCATCTTAACTCCTAATAGTAAGAGTTAGGTTTATACCCGAGAGCAAGAGGTTTTATATCCCTTGCAACATTTTTGTTAACATTCATTATCGGAACTCTGGATATAGTTGATTTCCATGTAAATACCCAATCCCTCTTTGAAGCTTGGCCTCACCAACATCCTGTGGCAATGAGTTCCACAGACTAACTAAGCATGCTGTGAAAACATATTTCCTTTCATCAATTTTGAATGTGTCGCCTTTCAGGGTCATTGATTGTCTCCGCATTATGATCAGTGTTGTTATTTCTATTACTGTAGTGCCAAAGAGCCCTGTTGTTGTGTCACAAGACAGGAAGAGCGGAAGCTCCCAGCTACCTGCTTTAGACAGGTCAATATTTATTTGATCCTCTCCCCTTGTACTTATCTCCTTTCTAAGGGAAACATTCCCAGGTTTTCTGTTCTGTTTTCATAGGGGAGGTTTTCCAGGCCCTTCGTCATCCTCATCACTTTTCTCTGAGCTCCTTCGATTTCTGTAGCTTCTGTTTGGAGATAGGGCTGCTGACACTGCACACAATATCCAGATGAGGCTGCACCACTGATTCATAGAAAGGCCTTACATCATCCCACTCTTTATGCAGCCTAACACTTTGTTTGCTTTTTTGACCACACTGGCAAATTGAGCAGAGGGCTCCATTGAGCTGGCTCCAAGGACACCCAGGTCTCTTTCCTCCTCTCCACTTATATTGTCTAGTGCAGCAGGACCCTGAGGACTGGATGGGCCCCGGGGAAGAGTCTTCATACCCAGTTCCCCCTTCTATTCCATCAGACTGGGGGTCTGGTTTAAGGTTTCTATGTATGCCAGCAGAGCACTCAGATCCAGTTAGTTACTTGGCTCTGACTCTAATACATTATGTCACGCCAACCCTGGAGAAATTAACTGTATTTTTCCTTTATGCTTTTTCTGTTTCCCTTGCCCAGTGCTTCACTAAGCAGGCACCGGGCAGCCAGCTTTGCCAACGGGGTGTCTCATCCTGCTCATTAGACCCCTCTCAGTTCCAGTGAAGCTGCAGGTACTGCTCTTCCCATGCAGCTAATG
The DNA here is from genome assembly GCF_007399415.2 of Gopherus evgoodei. Classification (NCBI taxonomy): domain Eukaryota; kingdom Metazoa; phylum Chordata; order Testudines; family Testudinidae; genus Gopherus; species Gopherus evgoodei. Next base: position 5,369,601 of record NC_044330.1, read on the forward strand.
GACGGAGTGGTTCTGGCAGGCATGGCTCCAGACTATTAGCTTCCCTTCCTGGCTCTGCTCCTGACTCCCTGCATGACAAGACACAATGTTCCTTTGGGCCTCAGTTTACCCACCTAGCAAATGTGGTGAATAACTAGTGATGGTTCCAAACCAGCAGCCCAGATTTGAACAACCCCAGGCTTTAGGCAAGTGGTCGCTTCTTGGCAGCCTGGACCATTTCTGGGCACCTTCAGTCCCAAAATACAGATGCAGGATGCCCGGACAGATAGATCCATTGAGACTGTCCCTTCCTAGGTCCCTGGGACGGAGTGAGTCTTCAACGGCATGCACTAAATGACGTGGAGCAGGAACGTATTGACCTGTAGGTGTGCAGAGCACCAAGCACTGGTAAATTCTATTCTCTACAGGTTCTTATAGTGTGCTCATCACCACGGTATCTGGGAGCCGTCTAGCAGTGCCCATGACTAATATCTGTCACGGGTTTGTTCTCTCATCCTCTCCTCGGGAGGAGCACTGTGAGCAATGGAGGGCCCTGGGATCCTGATCTTGATTGAGTCTAAGAGAAACAACACATAATAATAAGGGCCTGATCCTGAGAACACTTGCTTCCCTACCGCCTGGCTTCTTGTGTGGTTATTTGCACCTATGATAAGTGACTGTGAAGTGTGTGTGTGTGTGTGTGTGTGTGTGTGTGTGTGTGTGTAAAGGATGGAGAAAACTACAAGTGCTCAGCATCTCTCAAGGTGAAGCCCAAAGCACACCTGTCCTGGTCAGTAAGAAGGGGCTCAATCCTACCAGGGCCCAGGGGCTGGAGATGCTGCTGCTTAATTATTTGTAGGATAGTAACACAATGAAATCGGGGCCCCACTCTGTCCAGGCACCCAACAGGCGATTGTCTCAAAGACCTGGCAGTGTAAGCAGGAGAAGCGTGGGTGGGGAACCTGCTCTGAGCTCACACAACTGGCTAGCAGCAGTGCCAGGATTGGAATGCAGGGCGCCTGACTCCCAATCTAGTCCCCTATCCACTAGACCCTCTCTTGAACAGCCTAAATGAGAGCTGATGGGGTGCAGCACTCAGCAGGAGTTGCTCAGCACTAGGCAGGATTGAGCCTGACATCTCTTACCAGAATACGGCTGCCCTGCACCTCTCTTGTGTCCTTCAGCAAAGTGCTTTTTATTAAATATCAAATCACTCCTGGAATACCAATACATATTATTGGACTCAGAGACTTTAAGGTCAGAAGGGACCATCCCGATCATCTAGTCTGACCTTCTGCACATTGCAGGCCACAGACCCTCATCGACCCACTGTACTGAGTGTTTTCAGATGAGTGACCACAGGGAGGTGAAATCGCTTTCTCCCCAGCTCACGTAGTGAGTCAGTGGCAGGCCTGAGAGGAGAACCCAGGCGTCCTGACTCCCGGGTCTTTGCTCTTGCTGCCAGACAACCACTTTTCAGTCTCAGCTTGTAAACTAACATTTAATTAGCGATGTCTGTTCCTAACCATCCCTGTCTTGGCAGGCAAGAGCGAGTCTGTTTGCTTGGATGTCCTCCAGAGAGCCATTCCGAGGCATCACTGCCAATAAATGATGAAAGATAAACCAAGCTGCTGCCCACTTTACAGTCCCTCGGCACTGCAAACAGCGGCAGGGATGGTACATGGCTGCATAGTTATACGTGTAGCCATCCAAACCAGAAACGCTAATCATGCTGGTACCTTCAATATGGCCAGATCCATATGCATACGCAAATGCTTGTACAGCCCAGCTTTTCATGCAGCCCCATTCCTTCCCTCTGCTGGCTGGTGTCAGTAGTTCTGCTGTCAAAGAGAAGCTTTCCATGTAACAAGAGAGTGTCGTGGAGATGAGGGAAAGTAAATTTCCCTTTTAGGGGGATTCTACTTAACACTCATCCAGGCTTGTCACTCAGCTCTGTATCACTTAAAGCACATTGACTTAAATCCATCCTGAGACTAGCTCGCCGTTAGCCATGCACTAGGGAATCATCTTCCAGCTGTTTGGTTGAAGAGTCTGATTGGAGACTGAATAACTGAAAGCACCGGGGCTTTGGGAAGGAAGATTATGCAGCGCTGAAGAGCGTGGAGGGATTCTCTCAAGAGGTGTTAGATGGCTGAACTTCAAGCCAGACTGAATGTTAAGTGGTAAAGGAGTCATAATAGTCTATTCAGCGATCTCCTAACGGGAAATAGGCGCATAGGAAAGAACAGACACAACTGAAGTCCAAGGGCGCCCGTAGAGAGCTATTCGGACTGCATCAGCTTTGACATTTGCCTTTCCATTATTAATTACGTTAATAAATATGAGTGAGGGGTGAATCTGCCAGCTGGGCCAAGGCTCAATCCGAAGAAGCAAAATTCCAGGTGCCCCCTGATTATCCAAATCTACTGAGTCTGCAAAACTGAGCTGGAAATCTTTGCCAGACTGGGCTGTCTGGAGCATGTTCTGATCTCAGGTAGGCTACAGCCGAGAGGGTTGCTCTGGATTTAGACATGGGGCGCGGAGATGTTCTTTCTTCTGCAAACTCTCCAGCAGCTGCTATTGCCAGTGGAGTGGGTTTCACACACATTCAGCCGCGGTATTGGGTATGGCTGAGTGTAGGCCCAAGCTGGAATTAAAAAGCAGTCCAGGGAAACAAGGGACAAGGCTGGGTCACAGCAGCGCAGAATTCAGTGATTAGGATCCCTCAGCACTTTAATGAGGATACAGAGAAATCTGTTCCAGGAGGGGTTGGGGGAAGGGGGTAAAGATGGGAATTTGGGGCTCTAAAATGACTGTGGGATGAAACTGTATTTTTTAAAAATGATCTGGGCAAGGAATTCTTAACTCCGATACGGTGATAGATCTCAAACGTCCAGGGCTGATCCCACAGCCGCCCACCCATGGGATTCCCAGTGAAGTCAGTGAGAACTCCCCATGAAGGGTCTGATTCTACACTCATGCTGCCTGATTAACACTGGAGTAAGTGAGAGGATAACTGCCCCAGACAGCCTCCAGGATCTGGCTCCCGGGCACTGAACAAGTTTCACCAGGGCTCCTCCAAGCCCGTCCTCCCGACCCCACCTCCGTGTCTTCCAAGTCTCTTGCTTCCTCTGCCCGGGAGTCAATTTCTCTCTCCCTTCAGGGGGCAGGATCTTCCTGGCACATTGCTTCTGCTGCAGTGAAGAATCAGAGCAGAGTGGGCGGGCAGAGCTCACCTGTTCCTTTCACACAGCGCTGCTGGGAGCTGCCAAACGCCAACACTTTCAGAAGTTCCACGAGAACATCTTTGAGAAATGCTTTCTCTGCGTTTACAAGTATGTGTAGCTCTTGTGATGAGTGCTTGACTGCTAGCCCTGGAGACGGAGTCCTCAGGGAAGCTGCAATATATTGGAATTGGAAAAGGACAACAAAAATGATTAGAGTTATGGAATGTCTTCTGTATGAGGACAGATTAATAAGACTGGGACTTTTCAGCTTGGGAAAGAGACGGCTAAGGGGGGATATGATAAAGGTCTTTAAAATCATGACTGGTGTGGAGAAAGTAAATAAGGAAGTGTTATTTACTCCTTCTCATAACACAAAAACTAGGAGTCACCAAATGAAATTAAGAGGCAGCAGGTTTTAAAATAAACCAAAGGAAGGATTTCTTCACACAACGCACAGTCCATCTGTGGAACTCCTTGCCAGAGGATGTTGTGAAGGCCAAGACCATAACAGGGTTCAAAAAAGAACTAGATAAGTTCATGGAGGACAGGTCCATCAATGGCTATTAGCCAGGATGCGCAGGGATGGTGTCCCTAGCCTCTGTTTGCCAGAAGCTGGGAATGGGTGACAGGGGATGGATCACTTGCTGATCCCCTGTTCTGTTCATTCCCTTTGGGGCACCTGGCCACTGCCAGAAGACAGGATACTGGGCTGGTTGGACCTTTGATCTGACCCAGTCTGGCCATTTCTATGTTCTTAATGTGAGCAGTGGCTGTGAAGCTGCCTCTTTCACTGCTGAAGAAATGTGCCCCAACCCTGCTGTCTCTTTAGGGACAGGGAGAGATCTCAGGCTCATGGCTCTCTCACTCCTTGGTCTTTCTGCCCCAGCTGCCAGCTGACGTGGTTGGTTTAGCGAAGCCAATGGACGTGGGCCAAGACCATGAGCTTGTTTCACACCCCAGCCACTCATCAGCAGAGAGGTGCAAGCTACTTGTGGGCTCTGATAACCTGTGCAGGACCAAGATGCTGATGTAACTTGCCAAGGCCCGTCTAGAATGGCTGAGTTTATCCTCAGAACACTCCCGTTGCAGACAGGTGGGAAACTGAGGCAGGGAGCAATGCCATGACTTGTTCTAGGTCATAGATTGTATGGCCTAGAGGGACCATTGTGATCCTCTTGTCTAATTTCCTGTATAACACAGGCCACTCGGTAATTTCTGCAAGCAGCCCATATCTTGTGGTTGAGCTGGAGCAGACTCTTTAGTGAGTTCACACATGTAGGCTGCAGTATAACCAGGAACTTCACCCCAGACTCCTGAGTTATAGTCCAATGCCTTCACTGCAAACTCACTCTTTCCAGTACAGGGAATAGACCCAGCATCCCTTTCTCAACCCCCCAGGCTATCCTGACTGCTCAACCCCAGCTCCCAGCCTAAATTGGAGCCCTGGCATGATGCTGGGCACAACGTGGAGGCTGTTTGCAATGTTTGTGAATATTTTTTCCTTGACGCAGCTAACGTACTATGCGCAGGCCTCATGCTGCTACCGAGGCTGGGCATGAACTTGTCGGCGTCACACAGCATCCAGCCCTGTGTGCTGGTGCAAAGGCCTGGTGCATTATGTTATTTTTTGATGCCGTGATAATGAAAGAGGAAACAAGCGTGTCGCATTATCCACAAAGGAGGGGTCAACTTGGAGCGAATTGAGCCTGGGCTCTCTCCAGTGGGGGGTAATAGACTAACGAGCAAGCGCCTACGAGAGGAGGGGAATACATTAAGTGGAGTGTGCCCGCTTCCATCCAGGCACAATTAATGTCATTAATCCTGAGCGACAGTCTGGCTTTCTGGTGATAATGTGAGCAGACAGGTGTATGTTCCCTCAGCTGGAACAATGCTTTCAGCCCCACAGTGCAGCCACTTCTATGTGAAAGTTGCTGGGCAAGGTTGGCTTGTGTCAGTCTGCATGGGGCAGGCGGGGGGGAACTGGACCCCGGAGGCAACATCGCTCCATGTGGTTTGCACACCCTGGCCCCGATTCTCAGTTCTGTCCCTCCGCCTCATCCTGGCACTTTGGGCAGGAATGGGGTGGGGGAACAGGAGTGGCTTTAAACCTTTGTGCTCTTCACTCTCTGATGCGGCACAGGCGGTCACTCGGCCCCTAGGGTAAATTAGAGCAGACTCAGGGCTGCTCTAATTAATGGCTGCAGCTCAGTGCACTCTAGCAACAGCTCCTCCCTGCCCCCCCCCACACACCCAACACCCCCTACGCTGAGGGCTAGGAGCAGGGCTGGCATCATGCCCCTGCGTCAGCCTGACACCAGCTAGAGAGGAGCCCAGTGTTCTCAAGGGGCCTTTTCCACCCCCTTCAGGCCGCTTTAGGCTCCCATCAGAGCAGTATCGGAGAAGTGCGCCCCACTCCATTTTGCTTTGAGGTGCCGGGGGCGACTAAGCCCACACTGCAAAGGGCAAATCAGAAGAGAGCCGCCAGATTAGGATCACTGGACTTTGCTCGGAACAACATGAAACCGAGCCACTTTGTCTCGGGAGAAGGTCTATGAGCAGACACCCAAACATGCTGTTTCCCGGTTTGACCAATAAAACTCAGATTCATGTCTAGATTCAGAGCCTGCTTTAGCCGACTGGACGGAAGAGGGGAGGAGGCTGACGCTGCGTTTACACTGCAACCTTCCCCTCCCCCCCATGGCAGTGAGGGTCACCTGTTCTGCTCAGGCTGGAGCCCGGGCTCTGAGACCCTCTCCCCCCTGCCCCCCATCAGGTTTCAAAGCCCAGGCTCCAGCCCAAGAGGGAACATCTACTGTTATTTTTAGCCCCATAGCCATAGGCGCCGACTCCTTGGGTGCTCCAGAGCTGGACCCCCACGCGGGGAAAAAAAGTGGGTGCTCAGCACCCATCGTCAGGCCTCATCTATCAGCTCCTCTCCTTTCCCCCAGTGCCTCCCCCCTGCTGCTTGTCAGCTGGGGGAGAGGGGGAGGAGCAGGGGCAGGGGGCAAAGGGGCAGGGTGGGGTGGAGCATGAAGAGGAGGGGCAGGGGCAGTGCCTTGGGGGAAGGGGGTGGAGTGGAAGTAGGCCCTGGGGCAGAGTGAGGTCGAGCAGCCTCGGGGAAATGAGAAAATCAGTGCCTGTGCCCATAGCACAAGCCCGAATCCGTTGACCCAGGCCCTGCGACTCGCTGCTGTGCAGATGTACTCTGATGTCTGCTGCTGAAGACAACTCTCCTCCATTAACTCACCTCAGACAATCAAATCCTTTCACACATCCTACCAACATTAGTCCATCAACTACTAGACCCAGCGAGGAAAGGCTCTGGATCTCCTGACCGAAAGCCCTGAGACTTCCAGAGGCTTTCTTCCCCCCGCTGGCTTGAAGGACACATGTGAGTGTTCTTGAGAGAGTTAAAAATTCTACCAGGTGAAGCAAAAATCCATTGTTCCCGTGTTGCCTGCAACCTGTTACAGTCACTTCGCTTTCAGCTCTAAGAGCTAAAAAAGCGCACTCTTGCCTGCAGGCAATGTTTGCCACCGTATGAATTAATCACTTTCAATCCATTCCCCAGTTAAAGACGGCTAGGATTCAGAGAGGCAGGGGAAGTGAAATCTAGATTTAAGGGCTTTGAAAGAGTCCCTCCTCTCCCATTATTTCTGCCCTGGGATTTCCCCCCTCTGTTTTAAAAAGTGATTCTGTCGGTTATCCTGACATTTCAGCTGAGGAGTGAAACCTCAGAGTGATTTCACGGTCCAGCTCACGGCTGAAAAGAAATAAATCAGAAGGCCACAGCATGCTGTGTCTGGATGGCTGTGGGGACTGTTAATGGAAGGCCATGGAGAGGGTTGGCCTTTTGCATACACTGGCCCTGTGTTGCAGGGAAAAGTTTGGAGCTCTCCAAAATACAATATTTCCAGCAGCCAAAGGGAAATGTTACCTCAGCATTAGGGTACCACTTAGGGTACGTCTACACTGAAAACTTAAGTCAACCTATATTAGGTCTGTAGTAGGAAGAGAGCCCGATACATAAGCCCTTGTATGAGAAGCCTGGTACGAGGCAGGACCTGCTCACAGAATCTGGCAAGAACAGGGCTGATACTGCAGAAATACATATTCCTAAGAGGTGCTAGGCACAGGGTATTTATGCAAACACATCCTGGCTTGGAGCCAGCCCAGGGGGGTAGTGTACTCTATCCTAACAGTTTGCTGTGAATTGAGCATGGTGGCTAACTTGAGGATGGAGGACCAAGCGAGCTATAGAGTCTGAACTGTCTCCACACTGGCCTTGCGGAGAGCAGGTTCTTCTGGCACATAACGCAGCCATGGTTGTTCTGTAGGGGTGGAGTTCAGTCACCCTGGTGCACCGTAGACACACAAAGGATTTAATTCCCCAGAGCTGTCAATCTAGCCCCATTTGCAATCACAATGACTGTGACATGAAAACGCCGTGGCAAAGGATCCCCTGGTCTTTGTAACCTGCGCTCACCTCAGACCTGACAATCTCACTACACCAAACACGTCTTGCAAGGTATTTATTCACAAGGGATATTATGTGAGGTAGCTGCAGAAAGCTCATAACTTGTCAAGACGCCTAATCACCGCAAGATGTGTGTATGGGTAGCATTTAAGGAATAAGGTATGTATATTTAAAGTATGCTTTATGGACTTGGAGAAGAAATTAATCACCGGGAGGTAATGTGTGTGAGTGATACCCCATTCAGGGGGAGGGAACTGTTACTCCTCCCTAATCAGCTCTTGAAGTAATGAAAGGTTCCATTAGATCTCCCAGATCTATCAATGGAAAATGATCAGAGGCCCCAGCAAACAATCAAAACCACTTGACGGTGAAAAAGGAACAGATTTAATGTTTATTAGTGAATATTTAAAAATAAACGATACAGAGAGTTTAAAGCATCAGTTATTGTTTCATCGGGGATATCATACAGACTATGCGGGAGGGGTCAGTATTTTGGTATTGGGCAGCATATACCATATACAGTCTGTCATGTCCCCAATGCGGGGTGAACGGTGGGTGAGATCAAGAGACAGTCGGGAAGCAGTGAGGGTACATCGCTCATACAAATAGGTTACAGACAGTCGTGGGAATAAAGGAGCGAGCTGGGTGATGAGGATAGGGCGACCCTCACATAGTGGAGTTTGGTTTGGTGGGTTCAGGGCTCAGGGGATAGAGTCCAACAGGGGAGTGTGAAAATCTCCTCCCCCCTTCGGGAGCACAGAGTCACGCCCGCTTACTCCTGGTATTGGCGGTGACCGGTGACTTGCTCCGTGTAGACCAGTCGGAGCTTCTAACCTGGCTGTGAATAGAAACAAAAGGCCATTTGCAGTATAACACAGAGGAGGAAGAAGCACCGCACTCTGTATCCATTAAGAAACTCCTGGGGGAGTAAGGTGCTTTCATGAACGTTTGCATGCTGGTTCTCGTGAAAGCAGCCAGCTCTGCAAAAGACTGAACTGGGGGGGCGGAGGAAAGCTACTTTATTATATAGGAAAGAGAACTAATGAGAAGTACAGCACTCATTTTATGATTTTGGTTTGTGTTGTAACCACCTATTCCATCACTTGCTCTCTTTTCTAGTTAAATCTTTCTTCTCATGTAAATAAACCCATTTTTATTTTATTACAAGTGCTGTGTGTTATACAGGAGCAGTGGATCAAGGTTAAACGGGTACACTGCACCTTTGGGTGCAAAGGATCTGGAATTTGTGTGCCTAGCCAGCGTCGGGGGCTGGATATCACATGGGAACAATTCAACTTGACTCAGGGATTGGGGTGCATCTCCTTTTAACTTGCAAGGCAAAGTTGGGCTGACAATCTGGAGGGGAATGCTTGATTGGCTGTGAGCTAACACCCACAAGAAGGACTCTGGCATGCTGGAGGCAGGGGTTGCAGAGTGATGCCCAATGGTAGGTAAGGTAGCCACTCATGCATTTTGAATACTGGACATTCTGGCACTTCTGGGAATGGTGTGAGCCCGCCCTCACCAATGTGACCCCGCCCCCACAGGTGTGACTCCACCCATCAGTCACACCAGCAGGGGTGGAGAGGCATGCTCTTAAAAATAGCACCTCCTGTCCAATTCCTGACAAAATCCATCTGGTTTTGCACCAGTACCAAATAGCTAGGGCCCTACCAAATTCATGGCCATGAAAAAAACGTCATGGACCATGAAATCTGGTCTCCCCCGTGAAATCTGGCTGTTGTAGGGAGTAGTGCTATGTCCACCCTTATTTCTGCACTACTGCTGGCAGCAGCACGACCTTCAGAGCTGGGCTCCCCACCAAAAGCCGCCACTGCGTGGCCAACCAGCTCTGAAGGCAGCACAGAAGTAAAGGTAACAATACCATGACCCCCACAACACAGGCACACAATAGCCTTGCAACTTCCTTTTGGGTTTGGATTCCCAGTTTGAGAAATGCTGCCTTAAGGGCTTTACATGTTTATAGTTTTAAATACATATTCCTGCTTTGTGGCAGCACCGTGAAATGTGAGATTTAAATATCTCAAACTGTGAAATTCAAGATTTTAAAAATGCTATGACTGTGAAATTTACTAAAATGGACCGTGAATTCGGAAGGGTCCCCTACAAATGGGGAACAACCCAGTCACAAAGATGACTGTCTGGTATAAAATCGGACAAGTGGCCTCCCTAGTCCTGGGTACTCTGAGAACCTTCACAACGACTGTACCTTATTTACAAACTTGTCTGAGGAAGGAACCATAGCATTGTCCTTGGAGAAAGGCTTGGCAATAGCAATCAATCCAGTAAAGGCCAAACAGGTTTTTTTCTATTGTAACTCTCTGTTTTCCCTCTTGCACATTCATATTTTGGGCAGATCCTTCCAATGTTTGGTTTAAAAAAATAGCTTTTGAAGTATTCATTATAGTACAAATATTAGCAAATCTTTTCCTTTCCTTCTTTCTTTCTCCAACTTAAATTTGGCCCCAATGTTTTACCTTTTGCAAGAACAATCCTTTATAAAGCCAAGGACTAATGTAAATGTTTCTCCTTTTTTTTTTTTTTTAAGATTACCAGATTTTTTTTTACAACTGGACATTCCCCTGTAGCATTTCAGAGCCACATGCTGTAGAATTAGGGAGCAGATGGATCATAAACAAAAGTGAAATGGGCTTCACCGATTGCAGAGAAAAGCAAAAGAAGTGACCATCTTCAGTGCTGACAGGGAAATTGGATTTTTTAAAATACTTTTATATTTTATAATCTACAGTGTTATTAAGAACCTGGGTAAAGAACTATGAGTGTGTTTACAACATATCATTTGAAAGCGGCGAGTGCCCCTTTCACCCACTGGGGTTTTGATACTGATTATTAAGAGGCTGTTTATTTATAACTGGAATGTGACTGATTCAGAAATGTGTCATGGTCAGCAACCTTGTGCTAATCCTGTTCATTCTCAAACGTGGAGATGCTCTGGAGGGTCAGAGGTTTTTCTCTGATGTAAGTCAGAATACCACTGACTAGAAGAAATCTGTATGATAACAGTTTAACTAATGTACGCGAAATAACAGGGCTGATACAGAACCTGCGCTGATTAGGATATCGTCAGTGCTGAGACCTCCCACGCAGGCAGCTCTGTCTGTGTTGCCTTCCTTCTCCCGCTGAAGTACGCCACGTTACTAGCTTGTTTCCGCACAGATTTCCACCCCCTGCCTCACACCCTAACTTCTGTGCCCGTTTGTTCAAGCTTCATTCCCATGCAGATAAACCATCTTCCAGACACTGAGACCTGGCACTTCTGTGCCAAACTCTGCTCCATCCAGCCGAAATCAACCACACTGGACAGGGACTACATCATCTAGTCTGACCTCCTGGCTATCACAGGCCACCAATACCACCTGCACACCAAGCCCAATAACCAGAATTAAGCCAAAGTATCACAACCCTCAGGAGACTATACTACTGGGTGAGGCAGGCAGAGAACAGGAGGGGCCCAGATCCAGATGCACCAGTGCCCAACGCCTTTGCATTGGTAGGGAGCTGATTACAGTTCATACTTAGGACCCTAAGCATCCCTGGGCCAGATCTGAACATTTGTACCATCCAGCAGTGAATTATTCCAGATGCTTCAGAGAAAGGCAGTTCCACCTCCCCTCTTCTCTACACAGTCTGAGCAACTGGCTGAACGGCGCTGGGGCGGAGGGCTGCCTGCAGGAGAATTTGCTTTCTAGTGCTACAGATGATCAGTTTATGCCCTGTAGCTTGAGGTCTTTATTTTGGGGCATCAGTCGCTATCCCACACAAGTGGATGGTATTTAACAGAGACGGTCAGTATTCACTAGCTAGTTAGCAACGTGATAATACCTTAATTCCACAGTCTGCGTGTAATGGAAGGTCTCTAGTGCTAGTGACGGGCAAACCTCACTATGCTTGGGTCAGATAAAGCACTGGACTAGGACTCAGGAGGTCTGTGTTCAATTCTGACTCTGCCACAGACCTTGGGCTAATCATTTCATCTTTCTGTGCCTCAGTTTCCTCTCTGTAAACCGGGGATAATAGCACTTTGCTACCTCCCACGGGCCCAGTGCATCATAACTGTTTGGGATATGCAAGTAACTCAGGTCATGTACGTTTGTATTAGCTCCTTCATTGTGTAGCATAATGATTCAAGATCCAACCATCCACTCTCCCCTCCAGCTCCTTCCACCAACTCACACCATTCCCGGAGACTTTGAGCCATATCCTCCACTGATGCAAAGCACAATAGCTCCAGCGAACCCAAAGGGACTCCGCTGCTTTCCACCAGCTGAAGTTCAGCCTCATTATCTAGCCCTGCTGCTGCCCAGTGCCTTGAGATAGGTGTCTGGGACAGCGGAGAGAAGGTCACACACACAGACGCTTGGCCTTTGAGACTGGTGTTGGCCGAGAATCTGAGTTATTCTGGCCCATGGATTGGATGACTCACTTTCCTGCAGCCTTCTCTCAGCTGGTTTCGAGGGGGTTCTGGCTGCCAGCAAGGGGCTCTTGCTACAGGTGGATGCAAAGGACCAAGGGACACTGTGGTTCTTTGCTGTGGATTTGGGTTAATCCCAGGCTGATTTTCATAGGGGAGCATCAGAGCCCCATATATTTGACCCGCAGAAGGGTCCACAGCACAAAATTCAGGCCAAAAGCCGAGTGAGGGCACCAGGGGTTCAGAGGGAAGGCCCAGGCAGTGTAGGGGAGGGAGACCAGGCCTGGGCCTTGGAACAAGGAGCCAAGTCGAGGGTGGGTGGGAGAAGTTGACACTGGGCTTCATCCTGCAAGGAGCTGCCGAGCAGGGGTTAAAAGAGACTGAAACAGGATGGGCAGGTTTCACTGCCCCAGGAAAGGAGGAGCTGGGGGGTGGGGGGAGAGCTCTCTCCACTGACTCTAGTACAGGAAGGAGAGATGGGGTCCCTCCCAGCTCCCCCCCTTCCTGTAACCCTGGTCCTGAGCTCCCCATGCCCACTGCAGCCAGAAGGAACCAGAGAGGGTCATCACTGGGCTGGGTCAGACCCCAAAGGGTGAGGTGAGGGCTGGGCATAGGGAGGTGGGCTGAGAAGGAGGAAGGGACAGTGGTGAGGAGCTGTAGATGAGCACAAGATTACACCGGGCTGGGTGGGTGAGCCGCAGAGACGAGCCAGTGGAGGGACCTAGAGGTGGTGGCAGCAGGTTCAGAGCCATGAGAGAGAAGTGTGATTCCTGTAGCCGTGCCTGGGAGGAACCAAAGAGTACTAGAAACCTCTGCAACGAAACAGCAAGCTGGGGAATTACCAGGCGACAACATGGCTGTGGTGTGTGGAGGCCGAGAGACGCATCACATTTCGGGATCCAGACGCATGGGCCTCCGGGAAATGAACCACGCTTTCCTCCCATTGCTACATCGAGCGAGAAAATTGTCCTTTCCGTGCCAATGTTTAAAAAAATTATCTTTATCGCTGGAGATAGAAATTGCAGCCCCCAAAAAGCAAAACAAATAAATAAATAAAGAGTTGGAAGCGTGACTCACAGAGCTACAGTTTGTTCTACGCTGGTTCATTAGTGGAACTTAGAGAGGAACACAGCTAATGATATTGGAATAATAAGGTCATTAAAGTGAACAGCCGGAGTCAGGCTTCACACCCACAAGTGCGGTGGCTGAGGAGACCGGTTGATCTGAGCGACCAGCGATGGCTGGCTCTTCTAAAGCAATTATTGACAGAGCTGCGAGTTGTGTGCATTGTATTTAGGGATCCGTTAAACACAAACACTCCTGCCTTCCTGGCCAGGCCTGTGGGAGAGCGAGGCTGGTTCTGTAGCTAATTATTTAAGCGCTTAGATGGCAGGATACCAGATTTAGGGAATTTTGTTAGATTGAAAGCCTGACTGTGCCCTGTGATGTGGAAACAAACAATCTTGCTCTAAAATGTCTATCTCAGTAAGAATCTGGTCAACTGGAGTGTGTGTGGAGGGGGGTTGGGAGTGGACTCTGCAGACCCATCATTAAGATCACATGTCAAAGTGCAACACAGAGGTCTATCATCCCCTTAACTGAGGATGCGGCCACGCAGGCTGAGAGCTCTAGCTATCAGTCAGGAGCACAGCACAGCACAGCACATACCAGCCTAAAGAAACACCTCTCCTGATGACTAGGGACGGGGCAAACACAGCTCACCCCACCGTATCCTCACTGCCCCCTGGCAGGGCTTAGAACGGGGCAATATTTGCCCAGATGCCGTAGTGGCCACAAGGACTCCTCCTTCTTTTTGCCGATACAGACTAACACGGCTACCCCTCTGAAACCTAGTTCCTTTCTGCAGCTCCTGTCTTGTTCTCCAGAATCTTGGCCGTCATTTAAAACCAAAAGTCACTCTCTAGCTATTGTGGCTGCAAAGGAAACCTCTGGAAGGTGACCCGAATATAACTGATGCAGAGATGGGTCGGCAGAGGCCAAGACAGGTGTGAACTGCCCCCTTCATCTCAGGCATGTCTTCATCTACACTATAATAATATATGAAGATATTTATACCTATCTCATAGAACTGGAAGGGACCTTTAAAGGTCATCAAGTCCAGCTCCCTAGCAGGACCAAGTACCACTGCCAAGAGATTTTTGCCCCAGATCCCTAAATGGCCCCCTCAAGGATTGAGCTCAAAGCCCTGGGTTTAGCAGGCCAATGCTCAGACCACTAGAGCTACCCTCCCCACTTCGGATCTATGTTGGTATAACTACATCACACAGGGGTGTGATACCCCTGAGCAAAGTAGCTACACCCACCTAACCCTGGGTTTAGGCAGCAGCACGTTGGCAGGAGAGGGTCTCCCATCAACATAGCTACCACCTCTCCGTAAGGTGCATTAGCTATGCCAACAGGAGAGCTCTGTCCCATGGGCCTGGAGCGTCTTCATTAAAGCATTACTGCCAGGCAGCTGCACCAATGCAGGGTTTTACGTGTAGACCTGCCCTGAGGGAGGGGTTAACTCAGATGGCCAGCGATGACCATTTCATTGACAACATAGTTAACTCTTTCATTCCTTGGGTAAGAAAGGAGCAGGAGCGTCACAGATCAGAACTCCTGTTGGTGCTAGAGGTAGGTGGCCTTTGGCAGATGCCACCAGTTTGTTTGGTTTTTCCCCTCAGTTAAAAAGGAGCTCAACCCAAGGACCATCTTAGAGCCGGTGGGAGTATAACAAGATCCAGTGGCTGAAAATCAAAGCTAAAGAAATTCAGACTCAAAATAAGGTACTTCTTTTGTTTTTTAACAGTGAGGATAACTAGCCATTGGAACCAGAGGTGCCAACTCCATGGGTGCTCCAACCCTGGAGCACCCACAGAAAAACAATGGTGGGCACTCAGCACCCACTGGCACCCCTGCAGATCAGATCCTCCCCCAGCGCCTCCCGCCCAGTGGCAGCCCCGCCAATCAGCTCCCCCTCCCTCCTAGCACCTCGCACACACTGAGATCAGCTTTTGAGCAGCAGGGGGAGGGGGAAGAGTGGGGGCAGGAAGAGGGGGTGGAACAGGGCAGGAAGAGGTGGGGTAGAGCGGGAAGAGGTGGGGGTGCGGACTTGGGAGAATGCGTGGAGTAGGTGGGGGCAGAGCCTGAGGAAGAGCAGGGGTCCAGCATCCCCAGGGGAAATCACAAAGTCTGCACTTCTGATTGGAATAACTCAAGTCCAGATTGGATGTTTTTCCTAAGCGAGATGCAAACAGGAATTAATGCATAGAAGTTCTCTGGCCTGTGTTCTGCAGGAGAGCAGACTGGGTGATCACACTGGGCTCTTCTGGCTTTATGATCTATAAATCTCTAGAGAAGCCCGACTAATGGGGCACCGAGCTCAGGGAGCGCAATGGAGCCAAGTGGCAACGCAACCGTATTTTGATTCTCTGCATGTGAGCAGCGTCTCATTCTGGCAGTCCCTCTGGGTGGTGCTTAGAAGAACACCGCCACCTTCTTTCCCCAGTCTGACCCCTGCCCTGAGATTTTGCTTTGTTTCATTCTTTGGGATGCACTTGTGGGCCTGCTCTCTCTCCCTGCATCAGCTTGGAGGCTTCTGCATTTCTTGCCTAGAGGCTCCCATGGTGGTGCCAGTGAGTGGAGGGACAAGTTACCTCCAACTTCACTCCCACCCCAAGCCTGGCTGATGCAGGATCATTCAGCCTGGTGCAGAGCCTGCTTACACATCTGGACAGAGCTTAAAATACTTGACGACCCCTCAAGATGAGGACATGGATGAAGTTAAGTCCTTCCCCTTGCTCTCTGGATATTGACACAGCCTCTCTTCCTTTCCCTATTAATACAAATTTAAAGAGAATGGGGAAGAAGGTCTCTCACTGCTGATCAGTCCTGCCTCTCTGGCAGGTACCTAATAACCTAAACCATTCACTGCCTAGCACCTTAATTATGAGATTCAGACAATAATTACTGTAGAGTTTCTACTGCAATTTACTTCCAGCCATTTTTCTTCCTGAGTCCTAAATGTACAGTTATGGCTTGCTGTACATCACATGGGCATCACCTTCTTCAGTCATTATCAGTGATTTCTCTTTCAGGAATAAATCAAACCCTGACACATTATTGGAAGTAATAATGAGCTATTGATTTTCTTTTTGCCGTGAAAAAATTACATTACTTTCTACTATATTTATTATAGCAGCTTACAAAGGTGACCTGAAAGTTTTTTTCTATCCAACCCAGAGATTCTCTGTTTTACCTACCTCCACTGGTGACATCACTAACCTTATTGAGAAGGCGCGTTCGTTAGGACTTAGCAGATGACCACTGAGTGAAGATGCTTGAGATCTGCTCTGGGTTCTAGGCAGTGTGGGCCAGTGGACAGAGTTCTAGATGGGAATTCAGGACACCTGAGTTCTCTTCCTAGCTCTCTGCCTGACCTTCTGTATGACCTTGGGGAAGTCATGTTATGCCTACATGCCTCACTTAACCGGTCTGTTGTATAAGCTCTTGTCTTACCACCGTCGCACCTGTGCCTCAGCCCTGGATTTAAAGGGCCGGTTTTTAGGGGGAGGCGGTTGGCTCTCCAGGGCCCATAGATCAGCAGCCTTTCTGCAATGACTGAGTGAAGATACCGGCTGTGGTGGAGGTTTTCTCCTGTGGACACATCCACTCACAAGTGAGCTGACACCACCTGCATTCATTTCACATGCAGACAAGAACAAGGGTCCATCACGGACAATCAGGGACTTCTAGCATATACAGCGCTGGCCAAGCCACCCGACAGCAGCTTCATCAGCAGAATGAAGGCCCCCATGAAATCCAGTTAGTTGACACTCATCAACAAGAAGTGCCATTGACTGGCGGAGACCATGTTGACACAGTAGGTCGGCATGCAGACCCCAAGTACAGAGGCTGGCTGTGCCTATTCCTGGGCCAGCTTGGAACTTGTTCAGCAGCATCAACAGGTGATAGGGCAGGTCAAATCCCTGCCCTCGAATGGTCGAATCAGTGACCAGGAAACCATTCCAAATGTTTTTGGCTGGCTATTCGTCATGCCATAGGGCATGGTGCCATAGAGCATCAAGCTGCTGAGAGATTCCGATTGGGCAGTTGAGACTGCAATGGACCCCCAGACGTGAGTCATGCTCTGGGGTGACTGAAGATATCTGGGTATGGTGGGAAACCTGAATTGGCATGTAGCTTTTCCACCAGTCTGGCTGCAGGCTCTCTGTGACGAATGTGTGGAGGGCCTATGTTGCTCAGAACTGGTAGCCATGGAATAGGAGTGCTAATCTACACAGCAAATCAGGGACTGGATTAAGACCATGTTACCTAGAAGTGAAAGTCTCCATATCCCATTACCTGTCTCTTGAGCTATCCAACCCAGCATTCTCTGAAAAGGAACACACCATTGATTTCAGTGTTAACTTTCCAGGTCTGCTATTTATTTAGCATTAAAAGACTAGTTTACAGGCTGCTGCCTTCTCCAGTTATCAATCAAGAGATGTTTATGCTCTGAAAACCATCTGTTAAGACAGCAGCATCTTTCTCCATAGCAATTTATTGCCCTTAAAAAAAGTGGGCAGTTTAATATGTTGTTAACGAGCCTGTCAAACTGCCGGTGACACTTGGTGGAAAAAAATGGAGCTGAATCGAAATCAATGAGACTTAACTATTCTATGAAATGGCATTTTTCCCCCATTGGATGTCAATTAAACTGTCAGACTTAATTGGTCTGTTCTATAGAAAAATAGATCTTCAATAAATAAATGGCCTAGATAAATACATTAATAAATGGTATGCAGTGAAATCTGCTTTTGTCTTTAAGAGCTAAAAAAGGGTTTCATGCTCTTCTAACAGAGGACTATTGAGCAGGCGTTACTGTATAAAGTACTTTCTGACAGTGGACTAATAAACGCAGAGTGCATCTTGGCCACCTAATTGGCTTTTTTGGATTGCAATAGCATTGCCTTGAAGCTGCTAAAGAGTCAACAACACAAAGAACTTTCTCCCTTCAGTGCCGTGTCCCTGCTCCAGATAAATATGGAGAGTTTGCCCGGCCTTTCAAGCCATTGCTTCCTTTTCCGACTCCTGCCTTCCCCCTCGCCGCCCCCGGTGTCTAGTGATAGTGAAGACATTAGCAGGACTGATGCATTGGATATCCAGCAAAATGCATGGAGAGGTCAGATTGGGTGATCCAAGTTATCTTTTGCGGTTCTAATATCATATGATTCTAAGCAATGTTCTAATTGTTTGTATTATTTCACTGGGTCTTTCTGGATCTGGTCTGTTCTTTACTGCCTGTTGACTAAAGTGCTCTTTGCAAGCTCCAGAGTGCTGGCTACATAATGTAAAACGAGAAAGGGAGTAGGAACTCGTAAGGAGAATAGCCAGCAAATCTGAAACACATGTTGTGATGTTGCACTCTATATGATTTTATAAATATATGCTAATGAGTGAATATAATGTAACTGGAATATGCTTCATGCAAAAGGTCTCTTGTAAGGTATCATTACAAAGCTTATAATCTACTGAGTGTGGTCATCCTATTTATATAAATGTATCACTCTTGTATCTGAAACTAGAAATATGAAACATAACTCTGAGGGCCTATTGTAATTATGCAAAGTGTGAGCCATTAATGGCGGTTTGGAATCTTGACGGCTCCCATCAACCAGGACAATTGACTGTGGGTGGCTCTGTTTGCAGGCAGGCCTTCCTGTGAGTCAGGCTGGGAGGAATGAAGGCTTGAGGTCTTACAATGGCATTTGATCATGTCACATGAACTGGAATCCATCTTTAGCCTGGTGTCTTTCCATTGAGAAGGAGGGGAACCCAGAGAGGGACAAAGGATTCTCGCCTTATGCAAAAGATATATAAATGGGTAGAACAGAGCAAAGAGGACGGATATCATGAAGAATCCCCTAGCTACCACCTGAGCTGGAACAAGAGCTGTATCAGGAGAAAGATTTGTGCCCAGCCCTGGAAGGTGTCCAGTCTGAGGAAAAAACTTACTGAAGCATCTCTAAGGGTGAAATTATCTGTATTCAGTTTGATTAGACATAGATTTGCATGTTTTATTTTATTTTGTTTGGTAACTTACTTTGTTCTGTCTGTTATTACTTGGAACCACTTAAATCCTACATTCTATATTTAATAACATAACTTTTTACTTATTAATTAACTCAAAATGTGTGTTAATACCTGGGTGGGCAAACAGCTGTGCATCTCTATCAGTGTTATAGAGGGCGGACAATTTATGAGTCTGCCTTGTATGAGCTTTATACAGGGTAAAATGGATTTATTTGGGGTTTGGACCCCATTGGGAGTTGGGCATTTGAATGTCAAAGACAGGAACATTTCTGTTAGCTGCTTTCAGGTAAACCTGCAGCTGTTAGTGGACCTGATTCAGACTTGGGTCTGGGTTTGCAGCAGGCTAGTGAGTCTGGCTCAAACCAGGCAGGGTGCTGAAGTCCTAAGCTGACAGGACAGGAAAGCAGGGGTAGAAGTAGTCTTGGCACATCAGGTGGCAGCTCCCAAGGGGGGTTCTGTGACACAACTTGTCACATATGTAAGGTGTAATTTCGAGATTTTACAGTGACTTAGCGGTGAGGCTTTCAAGGGCAAGGAGTGCTGCTAAATAGGGGTGATGGGCAAGGTAGAATGGCGAAGAGTGAGGAGGAGGAGGAGAAAAGAGATATTAAAGCAAACAAGGGATGGGACACAAGATAGATAGATGCACTCCAGTCCACACACTTCTCTCCTTGGGGAGAGGATGAGCGACCAAACAATGCGTGACAGATGTGTAGTCACATTGTTTAATGCATGATTGGAAGGCACTCAGATACTACAGTGCTAAGTGCAGTATAAGAACCCAGAGAGAATAGAATAGATTGCATTTTTCCAGTGTTTGTGTGTACATGTGTGTCTCTGTGTGTACACACATATGAACGTAAAACAGCAGCTCAGGAAATCGGTTTTTTTCCCCATGAAAAATTTCAGTGAAACCAACTTGTTTTTCATTTTCTTCAAAAATTTTCTTTAATATGTTTAACGTTTTCATTTAAAACACTGTATTTTGTTTTTTAAAATTTTGCTTTCCAGTTTTGTGATTAAAAACACCAACATTTCCAATGACATTTCACTTTTTCTTCTCCACAAAAGTTTGGAATTTTTTTTGACCAGCCCTAATGTAAATATATACAATTTAATATAAATGAACGTTCAATCCTGAATACAATATTGACTATTTTTCTTTAGATTTATTTAAAAGTCACCCAAGGTGGGCAGTAGGTGCTTCTGTATCTATTATGATAACTAGTCATAAATATTATTTCATTTTGATTGGTTTCCTGTGAGATGTGCTAACTCCTTATGCTTTACAATCTGTTCCACCTTATATTTAGCTGTGACCAAGGCCGGCTCTACAGTTCTCACCACCCCAAGCAGCATGCCGAATTGCCGCCGCAGGCGGCGAGGGCAGTCCGTGTGCCCTTAGGGCAGCAGGCGCATTTCCGTGGCGGCGGCAATTTGGCGGCAGCTTCTATGTTTAGCTGAAGCCACCGCGGACAGCTAAACATAGAAGCTGCCCCTGAATTGCCACTGTCGTGGAAACGCATCTGCCTCCCTAACAGCACACGGACTGCCCTTGCTGTCCAAGGTGGCAACTTGGCACGCTGCTTGGGGGCAAAACAACAGGGAATGCCGCCCCTTGCAGATTGCCCCTCAAGCACCAGCTTGGAATGCCGGTGCCTGGAGCCGGCCCTGGCTGTGACATTCTGAGTACCTTTCCCAGACGTGAATAATAGCTCAGAGGAACTTGATAGCTCGTCTTTTTCACTGACAGAAGTTAATCCAATAAAAGACATGGTCTCACCCACCTCGTCTCTCTGATTATTTATTACTAGTGCAGTAGCACCTAGACACTTAATCATAGATTGTGCTCGGGGCTGTATAAAGACAGAACAAAAGGATGGTTCCTGCCCCAGAGAGTTTACAATCTATATACAAAGTAAACAGATAAGCTCCAGTCATGCAAGCTGATCTCTGGGGAGACCTATTGACTTCAGAGAGCTCCTCAGCCCTTGTGGATCAGACGGGCTCAGGGTGGGGACCTGAATCAAAACTACAGTGAGTATCTCAACTGGCTCACAGCTTCAGCTTCAAAATAAATCATGCAAGCAGCTGAAAATCAATTTATGTTAGCAAGCACAATGGGGACCTGGTCCCTGATTGGCCTATTGCCATAAAATAATAATAATGACAAACGGATATAATCAGTAATGGGACCATATTGTAGGAATAACCCTTTGTACTTGTATGGTGCTTTTCATCAGTGGATCTCTAAGGTGCTCAGGGCAAGCGTTATAAACCCTGCTTTGCAGACCGGGGAGCAGTGACACAGAGAAGTTAAGAAAGTTACTGCCCCAGCTCACACAGGCCATCAACAACAGAATTAGCAAAAGAATCTAGGCCTCCAATCCCTTCTTAATCCACTAAACCACCGCTGCCCATCATAATATATCATAAGATAAACGAGGAAGCAGTGGCACTTTGGGAAGGCAATAGGGCCCAGTGAAGAAGGCATTGAACTGTGAGTCAGGAGATCTGGATTCTTTTTCCCAGCTCTGCCGCTGTATGATGTGGCGCAAGGCACTTCATTTCTCAGTGCCCTTTTGACCCCTTTCCACTCTTCATCTGTCTTGTCTATTTAGACTGTAGGCACTTTGGGGCAGGGACTGTGTATATACAGTGCCTTGCACAACATGGCCACTTTAGGGTCTGCTGCACTACCAATAATAAATAATAATATTACAGAAGTACCTGCTGCATGTACAAATAAATGCTCCTTAGTGCTAATTATGCTGAAAGAAAATACAGAAATGGACTTACATCTCCAGAATTGTCCTATACAATTTCATGTATCTCATATATATAACCACAATACCAGTAATTTTGCAGCTATTTGCTATTTTTGCAGTTACTTGTATTGAAAAAATAAACTTGCCAGGGTAGTTGTGAGGCCTTGTCTACAGTCACTAACCCTGTAAGTCCAGCTAAGTTATGCTACGTAATGTACATAACTTACGTTGACGTAACTGACATCAACTTTAAAACAGTATCTACACTGCATTATGTCGACAGGATACGCTCTCCAGTCGACATAGCTTCCGTCTATTGTTGAGGTGGATTAATTAAGTCAATGGGAGAGCGCTCTGCCATAGATTTATCATGTCTTCACCAGACTTGCTAACTTGACACCTCTGCATCGATCACAGAGGTGCCAATTTAGCCGCGTAGTAAAGACGAACCCTGAGTAAACGCTGGACTGAGAATGCAGTGATACAATATAATGCCTTACAATAATGATCTAGGTAATGCTACTAAGAAGTCTTTGGGCTGAGTCAGCTGCACCTCCAGGGAATTTAATCTTTGGCATTTACCTGATAGCTTACAGAGGGCTCTGCTATGAGATAATTGACACCAGAGTGAGCTATGCATTGCCCATCCCAAAGGCATGGCTGCACAGCCAAGGTCGGTTACACCCTGCCCTCTAGCCACGTATTTGATCCTTTTCAATATTTGCAGTGGCTAGATCTGTTTTATGCCTGGTTCCCCCCTTACTTTTAGGGGAGAAGGCATGTGCAGTTCTGTAGAGCAGCACACAGGGAGTTAAACAAGCTGAATGGATGAGCCACTTTTGAACATAAGATACATCTGTACCCAATGAAACAACAGAAGAGATGAGGAGGGCATTCTGTGAAATAGCCCTCAACAGGGACTGAACCAGAGAGCTCCCATTTCTGAGTTTCTACAGCTTGGTCTAAACAGTCAGGTTTTGCAACCAGAGCTGTTCGAGACTCCTATTCTGTGCAGGCCAAGCACTGCGAGAGATTCATAACCTGCACTGGTCAGTGGGTTACCAGCAGAGCACTGGGTGAGAACAATGGGCCCCAGTGGAAGGATCCCTGACTCTGTGGCATGTCCCTGGTCCATCAGAGAGGAAGATCCCCATGGTCAGAGCCGCTCTTTCTACTCCTTAATAATTGTTACATCTGGGTCTGAACACCCATCTCTGGCATAGGAGGTGATTTGATCCATAGACAATGAGCTCAAAATCTTGCCCCATCCTCCTGCCTGAGCATGGCAATCGCTAAATGCAGTGCAAGCCCCATCTTCTTTCCGCAGTGAGTCGGCCCAAGATACTCCTCACCCCCTGCACCACAGGGCAACGTGGGGAGCGAGTGGGGTAGGGCATTGGCAAGAGGTTCTGTAGTATCCATTGTTCCCAATGGCAAAACTCCCCTGTGTTTGAAAGAATCACAGAGCTGACATCTACAATAGCTGCAGCGTTGCTTTGGATTCCAGCAGACCCCCCGCTGGGGATTTCTGGGATTCAGCCCATAGGGAGCAGATCTATTAGGTGAGAAGGTGCCGTATTTCCAGATCTCCTTCCCGAGCTCCCGACACATTTTGTTCTTCGAGGGACTGAACTCAGATTCCTAGAGTGACAAGCTGCATCTGGAATTTGATCTTCTGTATTTCATTTTATTAACAAAGACGCAGCTGAGAACCTTCCTATTTTTTTTACTCGCTGTTAAATTGCAGCCAAGCGGATTCAAATATATGTTTCACGGAGAAGCAGCCAGAAAAGGGTGGAAAGGCCACACGCTCTGCATGGCTTTATTTCTTCTCTGGTTTCTTCGCTGATTGCAAAAGTGCTATAATCACATCGCATTAACATTTTTCTGCATATTCTCTGCATTTACGGATCAGTCACATCGCCTAATGTCATGGAAACAGGAAGGCAAAACATTACATTCTAAGGCACTTCAGGACAGAAAGTTTTGGTAGAACTTGGCTCAATTAAAAGCAAATTTGCACTACATTTAAGGGGGCAGATTTTACACTGCCTCCTCTAAGTACTTCTGGATCCAAAAATGATGCAGATCAGGATTTGGGATGCAAGAATCTCTTTCTTTTCCTATCCTAACAGTGTTGTGAAATGTTAGTGATTGCCCTTTATAGCCTGGTTATTATTGTTATTATGTTTATTACTGCAGTGCCCAGGGGCCAGCTAAGAACAGGGCCTGACTCTGCTAGGCACTGCACAAAGCTAGAGTGGTAAATGGTCTCAAAGAAATGACAAATGTATGCCTGTTTGGTAAAGCTGAGCTGGTCAGAAAATGACAAAGGATTTTCACTGAAAATTTTGAAATTGTTTTCATGCTGTGTGTTTTGAGAAGGAGGAATATTTTTCATTTATTTGGAATTTTCCATTAAAAATATTGAAATTTTTAATTTAGAATTGTTTTGTTTGGGGGGGTTGGGTATTTTCTGCCCCCCTCCTTTACTCCTTTACCTCTCTCCCTCCCCTACTTTGCCACTGATAGTCGGGGAAAAGGAAAATGGAGTTGGGGAGGAGAAGGAAAACCAAACCACCAAAAAATTAAAAAAATTAAATTTGGTGGATTTTTTTTTTAAAGAAAAATAAAGAAACCAAACAAACAAAACAGATTTTTTAAAAAATGAAAAATGTTTGTGGAACTCTTCATTTTTGAAAAGGGGACATTTTTCAGGGGGGAAATCGTTGGAAACATTTCACCCAGCCCTAGTGTCTGGGAACCTGAGTATCGAGAGCAGCCACTGACTGCTAGGGGAGCTGCTGGTGTCAGAGCCTAGTGGGAGACGTATACTCCACAGTGGCTGATTCATCACGAGCAGCTAGTGTTTCCGTGCTCTGGGGCAGCGTCTATTTTTGCAAAGACTGATAAACACAGGTGTTTAATTGGAACCGCACTGTTTTTACTAGCATCCCCATCTGCTGCATCTGACAGCAGAGTGGAGAGATTCAGCGGCTCAGAGTTCCGACTGGCCTCTGACCATGAGGCCGGCCGTGCATCTAACTAGCAACCATGGGACCTTCTACAAGCCTGGGAGGTGAGAGTTAATGATGGCTCTTA
Organism: Gopherus evgoodei; assembly: GCF_007399415.2. Lineage (NCBI taxonomy): Eukaryota > Metazoa > Chordata > Testudines > Testudinidae > Gopherus > Gopherus evgoodei. The sequence goes on from NC_044330.1 coordinate 5,394,705, forward strand.
CTCATTCCGAGAGGAAAAAGATTATTTGCCATAGAAACTGCTGCCCTATCTCGCAAGGAGGATTCTTCCAAGCAAAGTACCTTCCCTTTATCCAAAGATTAAAACCAGTTTATAATGCGAACTGCTGAGTCCCAAGAAGAGATGGCCTGGTGGGTGGAAATACTTTTCAGAATAACCCACAGCGCTCTTATATTACCAGTTGTTATTATTAAGCAACAACATCTAGAGGCCCCAACTAAGATCATTATGCTGGGTGCTGCACATACACTTTGGGAGGGACAATCTCTGTCCCAAAGACCTTACAACCTAAATAGACAGGACCAACAAATGGCAAGAGGGAAAACAGGCACATAGAGGTGAAGTGGCTTGATCAGGATCATGTAGCAGAGCCAGGAATAAAACCAGTGAGTCACAGACTCAGCTGGTGGAGGAACCAAAGCTCCGTTAAAGTCAGTGGAATTGGTCTGGAGCGATGATGGTTTCCAGCAGCTGAAGATCTGGTCCCAGGACTCCTGCATCTCAGGCTATGGCCCACCCAACAGACCACACTGGCGGCTCTATAGTATATTGAATTAGATGGATCCTCCAAGGAAGACAAACCCAGAGAAAAAAGGATGCCCTAGGGAATCCAAGCAAAAGGTCTCAGAAGGGACAGGAAGTAGCAAGTGGTAGAGGAAGCTGGAATGTCCTCCTAGGTGCAATTCTTTGCTGCTGCCTCTGCTCCCAGCTGTTATGTTCCTGCTGGTGCTAATGGAACCATAGATTCAGCTCCCTTCCCCTGACATGTTTTGATGCATTTTTTTTAATCAATTGTAAATGTCCTTGCAGGGGCTTTGCTATCTCTACGTGGAGAGGAATTCTCACTCCTGTTTCTCAGGGTATGTCTACACTACGGGATTATTCCGATTTTACATAAACCGGTTTTGTAAAACAGATTGTATAAAGTAGAGTGCACGCGGCCACACTAAGCTCATTAATTCGGCGGTGTGCGTCCATCGTCCGAGGCTAGCGTCAATTTCTGGAGTGTTGCAATGTGGGTAGCTATTCCGTAGCTATCCTATAGTTCCCCCAGTCTCCCCCGCCCCTTGGAATTCTGGGTTGAGATCCCAGTGCCTGATGGGGCAAAAATCACTGTCGCAGGTGGATCTGGGTAAATGTCGTCACTCATTCCTTCCTCCGGGAAAGCAACGGCAGACAATCATTTTGCGCCCTTTTTCCCTGGATTGCCTTGGCAGATGCCATAGCACAGCAACCATGGAGCCCGTTCAGCTTTTTTTTACTGTCACCGTATGTGTACTGGATGTTGCTAACGAAGGCGGTACTGCAGTGCTACACAGCAGCATTCATTTGCCTTTGTATGATAGCAGAGATGGTTACCAGTTGTTCTGTACCATCTGTTGTGCTATTGTAAATTGGCAATGAGATGACAGTTATCTGTCTTTCTGTACCGTCTGCTGCTGTCATGGGTGCCCCTGGCTGAGGTCGGCCGGGGGTGCAAAGACAAAAATGGGAATGACTCCCTGAGTCAATTCCTCCTTAATGGTATCTAAAAATAGAGTCAGTCCTGCCTAGAATATGGTGCAAGTGTACTAGAGAACCAGTGTATCAGAGAGCACAGCCGCTCCATGTCAGATCCTGCAGAAATGATGAGCTACATGCCATTCTAGCAGGTGCCCCTGCAACAACCCCACCTATTGCTTCCCTCCTCCCCAAACCTTCCTGGGCTACCGTGGCAGTGTCCCCTCCATTTGTGTGATGAAGTAATAAAGAATGCAGGAATAAGAAACACTGACTTGTTACTGAGACAAAATGAGTGGGGAGGCAGCCTCCAGCTGCTATGATAGTCCAGGCAGCACATTAAGTGGTGTGGGGAAGAAGAGCCGAGCATCCTGCTGCTATGATAGTCCAGGCAGTACAGAATCTTTTCTTTACACGTGAAAGGGAGGGGGCTGATGGAGCTCAGCCCCCAGTTGCTATGATGAGGACAGTTACCAGCTGTTCTGTATCATCTACTGGGAATGACCGGGAATCATTCCTATTTTTACCCAGGCACCTCCAGCCGGCCTCACCTGAGGCCAGCCAGGAGCACTCACAGGCTCATGACCAGGTTGGCTATCAGTCCTACTGCACTATACCATCTAACACCAGAGAGGGAAGAAGAGCGGACACTGCTGTTCATTGCCCCAGCACCGTGTCTACTAGCAGCATGCAGTATACATAGGGTGACATATAAAAAAATCAAGAAATGATTTTTCCCCCTTTTCTATCACGGAGGGGGAGGGGTGGTAAATTGACGAGATAGACCCTGAACCACCCCGGACAATGTGTTTGACCCTACAGGCATTGGGAGTTCAGCCAAGAATGCAAATATTTTTTGGAGACTGCTGGGGACTGTGGGATAGCTGGAGTCCTCAGTACCCCCTCCCTCCCTCCATGAGCATCCATTTGATTCTTTGGCTTTCCATTACGCTTGTCACGCAGCACTGTGCTGTGGGCTCTGTATCATAACCTGGAGATTTTTTTCAAATGCTTTGGCATTTTGTCTTCTGTAACGGAGCTCTGATAGAACAGATTTGTTTCCCCATACAGTGATCAGATCCAGTATCTCTCATACAAACCATGCTGGAGCTCTTTTTGGATTTGGGACTGCATCACCACCCGTGCTGATCAGAGCTCCACGCTGGGCAAACAGGAAATGAAATTCAAAAGTTTGTGGGGCTTTTCCTGTCTACCTGGCCACTGCATCCGAGTTCACATTGCTGTCCAAAGTGGTCACAGTGGAGCACTGTGGGATACCGCCCGGAGGCCAATACCATCAATTTGCTTCCACACTAACCCTAATCCGATATGGTAATACCGATTTCAGAGCTACTCCTCTCATTGGGGAGGAGTACAGAAACCTATTTAAAGAGCCCTTTATATCGATATAAAGGGCCTCGTTGTGTGGACGGGTACAGCGTTAAATCGGTTTAACACTGCTAAAATCGGTTTAAACGCTTAGTGTAGACCAAGTCTCATTAACCTCTTCTCCCTCCCTGGGCAGACTGTGGACAAAGCAGCCCTCAGAACTGTACGGTTCCTGCTTGGCACTGATTCTAGATTTTCTTACAGAGTTAGAAATCAGTGGGACTGAAGCATGGATAAATCCATTATTAGGGAAATGGCCTGGTTTGCTGAATGTAAGCAAAGACTGAGACCTGTTCCAAAGTCTTATGATTGCAGCCAGTAAATATATTGCGTCACTATGGTTGCAAAAATAAATACCAGGTATAGAAACATAGACACCAGAATAAAAGAATATTTAAGAGATGAAGCAATTTACTCCCTGAATCATATTGACAAGTGAAGAAAGATGGGCCACACAGGCTGAAGTGCTAAACAAAAATATCAGTCATACATTATAGTAAGGTACCATTAATAAATAATTTACAATGGGTTAATAAATGATTAATAGGGGCTTTAATTAATGGTTAATCAAATGTAGATTGCTGTAGAGTCCAATGGGTTCCTTGTAACCAGGGCTTTTAAGTAGTGATGGAGAAATTTTTTCAACCAAAACTTTTTTCTGCAAAAAATGCAACAGCAAATTGCTGTCCTGAGAGCTGGCTTTGATACTGCTGTGAATGGAGTGGAATGAGCTGTAGCATGAGTGGCAAAGCGCTGAGCCAAAGCATGTAAGGAAAATAGATCAGAGCCATTCAGCAGGTTGCTACTGCACATTGACTCACAATGAAGTTTCTAGGAAAGTCCTGAAGAGTCCAAACAGCTACGATTAGCTAGGGGAAGGACTGAGCATTTATTCTTGGGAGCCCTTGGAGCCTGCCTAGCTTTTAAGCTGCCTGCTATTTTCGTATTAGCAGGGCTGGAGCTGAGTGTCTTGCTGATGGGCAGCAGGAGCCAGGCCACTTTGGGCTGTGACCACATCAGCTCCCTCAAGACCAGTCATGGGACAGGAGACCACCAAGGAGCCCAACGAGTGATGGAGAAGGATAATCAGTAGGTGAGACTGTTACCTCTGAGCCACCAGTGACCCATTGTCCCCATCAAGGTGCTGTATCCACCATGGGACATAAAAATGAGCTCCTGACCATGTGCTGTGATTAAAGACATCCCGAGGCACTTTCTGCAAAGGGGGATATCCCAATGTGCTGACCGTATTCCTATTAGGTAAATACATTCCTGCAGTTTCAAATGTTTGCAATATTTTCTTCACTTCTCCATCTTGCATGGCATTGCAGGCACTTGGCATGTTCCCCGTCAGAGGTGGCTGCATTTCAGAGGTGGATGGAACTCTGGGTCATTCCCCCACATGGCCCCATTTGGATGCACCTGCATGAGAGGAACCTAGCGGAATATATTGCTGTGAGAGGAGAAAAATTGGGCCACGGTAACTATGTGAATCTGATTTCACTCTTATGAGCCTTCCCAAACTATTGCTAATAAAACCTGTATGCCACACCAACACGTATCGGTCTGAAATCAATTAGATGAAATTCAGCAAAGGCACGTGCAAAGTACTGCACTTAGGAAGGAAAAAACAAATGCACAGCTACAAAATGGGGAATGACTGGCTAGGCGGCAGTAATGCAGAAAAGGAGCTGGTGGTTAAAGCAGATCAAAAATTGAATATGAGTCAATAAGGTGATGCAGTTGTGAAAAAGGTGACTATCATTCTGGGGTGTATTGACAAGAGTGTTGTGTGTAAGACACAGGAGGTAACTGCCCTGCTCTGCTTGGTACTGGTGAGCCCTCTGCTGCAGTAGTGTGTCTCGTTCTTTAGGAAAGATGTGGCTAACCTGGAGACAGTCCAGAAGAGAGCAACAAAACTGATATAAATTTTTCAAGAACCTGAACTAAGAAGAATGGTTAATAAAACTGGGCATGGTCAGTCTTGAGAAAAGCAAACTGAGTGTGGACGTGGTAATAGTCTTCAAGTATATGGAGGGCTGTTCTATAGAGGGTGGTGATCAATTGTTCTCCATGTCCACTGAAGGTAGGACAAGAAGCAATGACCTTCATCTGCAGCAAGAGAGATTGAGGTTAGATGTTAGGAAAAACACTCTAGCTATAAGGGTAGTTGAGCTCTGGAATAGGCTTCCCAGGGAGGTTGTGGTATTCCCAGTGCCGGGTTAAGAACCGGTTGGACAAACACCAGTCACGGATGGTCTAGGTTTATTTGGACCTGCCTCAGCACAGGGGCTGGACTAAATGACCTCTCCACATCCATTCCAGCCCTATAGATCTATGGTTCCATGACCTAGCACGCCAGGGCCGTGATTGGGGTTTCCAGGTGCTACTCTGTGCAATAAATAATATTAATAATAACCACTAGCAATAACAGATGTATTTTTGCACATAATTTGTCTGTTTTAAAGGTAGGTGCTAGTGGAACAAACCATTCAAAATGCTCCTTTATGCAGCTGGGACAGTGGAAAACAAGCATCTCCCTTTTTTGAGAGAAACCCCCAAATTTGGTTATTTTCTCTGTGACACAACTACAAGGAAACCTTTGTGGAGTCAGCAACAAGGAGCGAGACTTCGCTGTGTTGTAAGAGACCTATTTCCATATTTCCCCAAGGAAGCTTGTTTAATTACTAATGGAAAGCACTGTGGAAGACACTGAGCAGTATCTGGGTTTGTCATTTTGCATGTGTGGGGGGGTTATTTTCTGATTCCATATACTTTTCTCTTCACTGTACTAAAATATTCAATCAGCCTAAATTATGTATGCACTGAAGAACCAGTAACCCAGGAGCAATTCAATTAATCTGAACCGAGAAGACTATGAGGAGACAGAAATAAAGTTTAGAGATGTCAGACCCAAATGAAAGGATTGATATGGCAAAGTCTTTATGCAGCTGCTCAGGTGAATTCTAGGTAGCTTGTCTCTCGTACTCTCCATTTTGTTAGAAACTTTGGCAGCTAAAGGGTGTATTATGGGCTGCAGAGATGGCGTTGCCAATGGGAACTGCAGATATTCTAGTTGGCTGAGAGTACGTCTACACTAAAAAAAAATCAAAAAACCCAACACTGAGTCTCAGAGCCTGGGTCAACTGACTCAGGCTTGCGTTACAGGGTTAAAAATAGCCGTGTAGATGTTTCCGCCCAGGCTGGAGCCTGAGCTCTGAGACCATCCCCCCTCGCCGGACCTCAGAGCCCAGGCTCCAGCCCAACACAGCCACACTGACCATGAGCCCCATGAGTCCACGTCAACTGACCCAGGCTCTGAGACTTGCTGATACATTTTTTATTTTTTTATTTGCAGTGTAGACATACCCTGGCTATGGAACTGGAAATCAGGAGTCCTGGAGTGAAATCTTGGCCCTATTGGTAGCTCTGGCCTCAAAGCTATCACTGGTACAGCACTGAATATTGCCTCTCTTTGGCCTTCGGACAGTGCATTTTGGGAGGGACATGCCTGTCACGGAGTGTGGGGAGTCCGGTCCTGCACCCCTCTTCCTGGGACCCACAGTGACTCTCAGCCAGCCAGTAAAACAGAAGGTTTATTGGACAACAGGAACACAGGCTACAGCAGAGCTTGCAGGCACAGTCAGGACCCCTCCATCGAGTCCTTCTGGGGGTTCAGGGTGCTTGGATCCTAGCTAGGATACCCTGAATTCCGCCCACACAGCCCCAAGCCCAAACTCAAACTGCTTCCCTCCTGCCACCCCCTTCCTTTGTCCCCTTCCCGGGCAAAGGTGTTGACCTTTCCCCTCCCTTACCTAGCTCAGGTTACAGGCCCTGGCATCGTCCATCCCCTAAAGTCCTCCCCTGCTCTCCCACTCCCCACACAGACAGTCCCTACTCCATCACAATGCCACACTTGGGGAATAAGAGGAAAACATTTCCCTGGTAGGTGGGTTTGAAAAGAAAAGGGTGTCTGGCGAGGGGTTTGGAATGTCCAAAGGACTCCCAGCTGGGTTAGAGCAACTGCAGATGGGGTGGTCAGACTGCAGATGGGGTGACTGCAGATGGGGTGGTCAAAGGTACATGATAAATGCAATTTATCACATGTCTATGGCCACCAGGTATGTGGCACCATCTATCTATTCATATAGCTCTTGAGATAACCTTTGGGATATTTCCAAATGCCAGTTTCTTTATTTTGAATAGCACCATAGGAGACTGGTATGGGGAGGTGTCATCAGTTGGTTAATTACTGTGTATCTTAATGTGCCAATACAGCTCAGATGAAAAGAGAACCCCAGGGCATTTGCTTTGTTCACAGTGTGATAGTCATCCCCTGCTGTGGGGCTAGGATAGAGTATTCAGAGGCTGTTTCATAAGGTAATGCTTTTGTGTGCGCTTTATCTGAAATGTGACCTTGGGAGAAAGTGGGTAAGATTTGCTGGCATTCGAGATGTCTTTTCTTGACAAGAGCAGCCAAGCGCTGCTTCTGGGAATGAGCAATAGATTAGCAATTCAAACTGTCCTGTAATGTGGCTCTCACAGCGGCTTGTACTTCATTGGAAGGACTGTCCAGCTATGGCACCGGGTCAGCTCATGGACCGCATTGTCATGCGACCCATATGGACAGCTATACTCTTAATGTGAAATGGAGCTCTCCAGGCCTAGGGGAATGGACATTTTTGGTGGAGGCGGGTCCTTAGCTGTGGAGCTCCCTGCTGAATAGACCCAATTAAGTGGTAGATTGACCTTGAATAGACCCAATTAAGCGGTAGATTGACCTTGTTCAGCTCCCATTAGGAAATCCACCACTTGGTGCAGTAGTGAAAGAACCATGAGGAAGAGATGATGGTGAGATACTAACCCCAGGGAAAGAACCGACTTTACAGAGATTCCGCTGCACCCTGGGGTAACAACCCCCCTGAATTGACTGTCAGCAGGAATTGAATCTTGGACCTCTCAAAGCATGACACTCTCCTGCTGAAGCTAACAGACTAATTCAATTCATCTGGAAGCCGTAGTTGGTTCAAATGTCTCGTGTGCTTCAGCCACGAGAGAGGGACAAAAAGCCACACCACATTCAAGTGTGTTACACTAGTATATGTTTCTGAGCTCTGGTGTCTAGAGCCAATGATGGTGAGTACCCCATTGATACCTAAGGTACAGAGAGAGACAGTAAAGGGGAAAAGAAGTGATACCAAATCCTCCAGGGTGTGAGTTTCAAAAGCACTCAGAGGCAAATATATGGAGATATACCTATCTCACAGAACTGGAAGTGACCTTGAAAGGTCCTTGAGTTGAGCTGAGTCCAGCCCCCTGCCTTCACTAGCAGGACCAAGTACTGATTTTGCCCCAGATCCCTAAATGGCCCCCTTAGGGACTGAACTTATAACTGTGGGTTTAACAGGCCAATCCTCAAACCACTGAGATATCTCTCCCCCCTAGACCAGCTCCCATTGAAGTCAGGGAAAGTTTAGCTGTTAATTTTGTTGGGCTCAGAGTTCAGTCATTGCTGAGTACTTTTGAAAATCCCACTTTTACCACCAAAGGGTTAAACAAACAGCTTGTTCTGCCTCTCCAAGTTTACAAGAACAAAAGTTTTCCCAGCAGGTAACTTTGTGGATGTGGAAGCAATAGGCGCTTCTGCAGAGAAGGCATCAGCTTTGCATTAATTTTTTTTTAATCCTTTCTGTTTGTACCAAAAGAAAATAAGTCTTTCATTTTCCAATTTTTGTCTGTCAGCTATGATTTTTTTTGTTTTTGTACAATAATGTATCAGGAGGAGATCTGCTTTTGTTCCTCACTGAGATAATTATTAGGAAAGCATGGTTTGTTTGTTCTCATTATCTTTGTTTTAGGTGCAGAGATAAAGAGTCTTATGTTGAGTTTAGTACCATAATCGCCTTCCGCTTCCACAAGCATAACACGAGCCTCACTCCAGGGGACACCAGCAAGATCAGGAAAGCTTAACAATATTTTGCTAGGAATCTAGACATTTTTTCATGCTTTAAGCATGGGCAATATTTACTTCCATACCTACAACATACAACCATGCAGAGAAAGGCAAGAGGATACTCCTTCCAATTGATTTGCATTCCACAAGGTGTTTTTTTTAAATGAAACAAATTCTTTTGTTTCATCTCTTCTTTTTTTCTTTTCAAAGAATAATAATTTGTTAAATTGGAAAAAAGTTCTAGAGACAGGACAGGACTAAAAATGAGGATCTGAAAATGATCCACTTTTGGGGAAAGTTTGCATTGGCTCCAATCATTCTTTTGGGCTTGTCTCAAATGAATCATAGATTCATAGAGTTTAAGGGCTTGTCTACATCAGAAAGTTGCAGCGCTGGTGAGGGAGTTACAGCGCTGCAACTTTGAAGGTGTACACATCTGCAGGGCACCACCAGCGCTGCAACTCCCTGTTTGCAGCGCTGGCCGTACTCCTGTTTTCTCTCGGGTGTAGAGGATCCAGCGCTGGTGATCCAGCGCTGGTAATCCAATGTAGACACTTACCAGCGCTTTTCTTGACCTCCGTGGAAGGAGGAAGCCTCTGGTAATCAAGCTGGTCTCCTTTCCCGGTTTGCTCTCTCGTTCCCGGAACCCCGAGCAAGCAGGTCTCCTTCCCTGCGGTTTGCTGGGTGGCTCCGGGAACGCGAGAGCAAATCGCGGCGAAGCTGGTCTCCTTTCCCGGTTTGCTCTCTCGTTCCCGGAACCCCGAGCAAGCAGGTCTCCTTCCCTGCGGTTTGCTGGGTGGCTCCGGGAACGCGAGAGCAAACCGCGGCGAAGCTGGTCTCCTTTCCCGGTTTGCTCTCTCGTTCCCGGAACCCCGAGCAAGCAGGTCTCCTTCCCTGCGGTTTGCTGGGTGGCTCCGGGAACGCGAGAGCAAACCGCGGCGAAGCTGGTCTCCTTTCCCGGTTTGCTCTCGCGTTCCCGGAACCCCCCTTGAAGCCACCCAACAGCGCTGCAGTGTGGCCACATCTAACACCACTTGCAGCGCTGGTTGCTGTAAGTGTGGCCACTCTGCAGCGCTGGCCCTATACAGCTGTACTAATACAGCTGTAACAACCAGCGCTGCAAAATTTTAGATGTAGACATGGCCTTAGTCTAGTCTAACCTTCATATCACAGTCCAGAGAACCTCACCCACATACCCCTGTATTGAACCCTGTAATGTTTTCTCTGAGTGCTGTGTGAGTGCCTCAGTTTCCCCTGTCATTTCTCGAGTGTCTAGGAGTGTGTGACTGTTGCAGAGCTCTAGGGGGCCAGTGTGATGTTGTCTTCACAGAGAATGGCCAACACCCTGTCTCATGGCCACTGATGGCCTGGGCCCTTCCTCTGCAAAGGCGCCAGTTGAAGGTGTTGGAGAACAAAGAGATCAGGTGACCTCCTGGCCCGGGAAAGAGACAAAGGCAAGAGGAGGGGCTGGATTTTTTTTAAGTTTGAGGCTGGCTGGGAAAATGGAGGGGCACCCAGACAGGGCTCTGGCCTCCCTGACCCCTCCCCAAGATGGACCTGACTGGGGGGTCCTGTTGTCTGCAAGACCTGTCTTGGACTGTGTTCCTGTTGTCTAAATAAACCTTCTGTTTTACTGGCTGGCTGAGAATCACAGTGAATCACAGGAAGTGGGGGGTGCAGGGCCTTGTCTCCCCCAACTCCGTGACACCCCATAACTAAAGCACATCTCACCACCTCTTTGTGCAGTCTTCAAGACCCAGCTTCTCCTAATTGGTCCTCTTCAGCTGGTCTGCAATCAGATCAGATCATGAACTTTCACCTTAAACTGTGTCTACCAGCTCTTCAGCTAACAGATAATAAGTCAGAAAATACCATAATGCCACTACATAAATCCATGATATGCCCGCACCTTCAATACTGCATGCAGTCCTGGCTGCCCCATCTCCAAAAAGATATATTAAAATTGTAAAAAGTATAGAGAAAGGCAAAAAGATGATTAGGGGTATGGTACAGCTTCCACATGAGGAGAGATTAAAAAGAATGGCACTGTTCACCTTAGAAAAGAGATGACTAAGGGGGATATGATAGAAGTCTATAAAATCATGACTGGTGTGGAGAAAAGTGAACAGGAAGGTGTTAATTACCCCATCATGTAACATAAGAACCAGGAGTCACCCAATGAAATTAACAGGCAACAAGTTTAAAACAAACAAAAGGAAGTACTTCTTCACACAATGCAGAGTCAACCTGTGGAACTCCTTGCCAGGGGATGTTGTGAAGGCCAAAAGCATAAGTGGGTTCAAAAAGGAACTAGATAATCTCATGGAGGATGGGTGCATCCCCATGCTCTGAGTGTCCCTACATCTCCAACTGCCAGAAGCTGGGACTGGATGACAAGGGCTGGATCACTCGATAATTGCCCTGTTCTGTTCATTCCCTCTGAAACATCTGGCACTGGCCACTGTTGGAAGATGGAGCATTTCTCTCACCCAGTCTTATGTTATTAAACTAAACAGATTGTATAACTCTGTTACTGCAAGTCACTTTTTTCCAGGTCTTGGATCATTCCAACCCTCTCCAGTTTTTCAATATACTTCTAAAAATGTTTTAGTAATACAGCCACCCTGGCTGAGTGATCTTGGTTTTGTTAATGTAGGTGACTTTGGGCACAAGACACACAAGGACTTTAAATGATTTGTTACAAATATACAACCCGATCCAAAGCCCATTCAAGTCAATGGAAAGATTGCCATTGACTTAACTGGACCTTGGATCAAACCCACAGGCCCTGATGCTGCAAGCACTTAGACAGATGAATAACTTCAGACTGCTCACATGCGTAGTCATGTGTTATTCGGAGACTCAAAGTATTTGTCTGTCTACAAATTGATCCAGATCACCCCAGATATTTTCATAAACCAAATAGTTTATCTGAACAAATTTCAGCACAGGGATGGTTCACGTGCAGGTCGAGTTTTGGCTATTTGGTAATCATGGTGTGTGATTGGACACCATGGCATTGTTTGCTATTCATCAGCCATGATATCTGATTGAGTGACTAAAACTTTTTAAAGAGAATGACAGAGTGAATAGCCCACTGGTGGAGTTTTCCAGTTAATAATCATTCCTTCTGACACCCATGGAACTTTCAGGGTTTATGAAACCTTTCATCACTTAGAAGTCATAGAAGTCATAGAAGATTAGGGTTGCAAGGGACCTCAGAAGATAATTGGTGGACCCTCACTTGGTTGTTCTGCACATTAATGAAAGGAGTGGTCGTGCTATACAAATAAGTTCCTTTATTCCTGACTTTGCATCCATCCAAAAGCACCCAGACCAGAGCCTGCAACTAGTGACAGGGGGCAGCTCTCTGTTCTGATCAGCAATCTGTTCCTTCTACCATTATGTGAAGAATGACCCTTTAAATTCTCCAATCACACTCCACCCCTCTATATAACCATAGCAGCGGCTCCACTCACCACACTTGCTGAAAAACACATAGAATCCAACTGACCCTCTTTAGCTGCGGAAATGCACATGACTCACTCTTTGTGTTACCTGACCAGCTGTGAAATGGCACCTGCCAAGCCAGCCCATCTGATCCCTGTATGTTTGAGAGCAACATTTTCCTTCCTTCTTTTGCCAGTGGTCAACTACGGAATCACTACCACAGGAGGAAGTTTCTTCCTCACCCTCATAAATTAGTGACTGTCTTATGTTCTGAAGCATGACAAAGTCTATCCCTTATAACTTGTTTTAATCCTGTCTCCTCTGCAGGTCTCGTAATCTGGAACATCCTCCTTGTTGCCTTCTGCCTAAGCAATTCCACTTATTCAACTCCCATTTGAAAAAATGCACTTTGCTCCTCTTGGTACAACAAACGCAAGTCAGCCCTGGAAAAGTGAGCTGGATTCTGCTCTGACTTATGCATAAGCAACAAAAATGACTGGCTGCATTCTAATTGCAGAATCTTTTTTCTTGGTGACAACGTAGCAGAGGCATGAGGGTACACAGCTGGATTTGCTGAGCCCAAGATGAACTGTGCAGGGCTTGTAATTTGACTTGAAAACTGAGCTAATTTGAAGTGGAATCAGTGAGGGGGAAAAATATGAAAACCAATTATGTCCTTTTAACCAAGTTGCTTTTCTGACTACAATCATCTCATTGTTTAAAGGCAAGTTTAACATAAAATGGGGAAATGTGACCCATTTCCCCCCCCAAGTTGAATTATTAAATGAATTAGAGTGATCGGGATGAAATCAAGGATTCCCTTGCCAGTAGAATTTAAGAAATGTCATTGGATGCAGCTTAAGTTGGCCCACCAATTCTTAAGTCTCACACACACGCAGAGGAATAATTGGAGCATTGAGATGAGAATTTACGGTACCATTTTGGCAGGGGAATCAGTGTAGATCACAGAGCAGTGCACTGCTACAAGGGGAATTCTTGCTGCGGGCAAGGAACATAAGTGACAAGGGAAGAGCCTGAGGAAGATCTGCTGGGTGACATTCCTCAAGCAGGTTTTGCTATCAGAAAATCTAATGAGGCTTAAAGAAAACTGATAATTCATTAGCATTCTTGACATCTTTGCTGATTACTCCCTCTTGGCAGCATAGCTTATTGAATAGATGAAGACTAGTTTGGAAATGTAGTGAAAAGGCAGGCTGCCGCATGCGTCAAACACGAACGGCCATGATCATCTCATGAATGTTATTTGAATCAAACAGTGTCAAATAACCCTAAGAGTAGCTTCCATTTATGTAGCAGAGGATCATGCCAAAAGATCCCAAAGCACTTCATGATGGATTGAGGGGCTGATCCCAAGAATGGTGGAGCATCTCCTGAGCACATCTAACTCCACTTGACTAAGATCTGATTTCTCCTCTCACTTCTCCTGGGGTAAATCAGGAGCAATCCCAATTAAATCTATGGAGTTACTCTGCTCTTAAGCCGATGTGCGAAGAGAGTCAGACCCTTTCCATATCTTTGAGACACCTGCATTTCTGAAGCACCATGTCAGCTGGGCTGTGATGCAGGATAGAGCCTGACAGTGAGTTCTGCACAAGCCAGGACCATACTCCTTACTGTTCCCTTGTTCTATCTGTGAGTTTCAGGTGTGGCGGGAACCGGTGGAACACCATGGAAGGTCAGGGAGGCAAGGTTTTACCTCCTCTTCGTTCCCTGCTGAAAGCCTTTGGGAAGAGAGGAGTTTTACATCCTGGGCTGAATGTGGCCAGGGAAGGAGTAATTGGGCTGTCTCCAGAGTTTTGCTGAATAGAAGTGCACTTAAGCATGCACTTAATTGCCTCACTGCACTGGTGCCTGAATAAGCAGGGCTGTACAGTTAGCTGATTTAATACGAATGCAGCTGCATTTACATAAGTTTCTAGTTCATATATTTTAAACTCCTTTTATTGAGCTTCATGACACACTTAAGTTTATGGAGCTTTTATCGGCCTTGTCCTTCTTCCTCAATAAAGAGGTTATTTTAAAAGGGATTTTTGATATTTAATGAACAATCTACTCAAGGCCTTATTGAATCTAAATGAAATGCCAATAGGAGCCCTTTCATTCACACTTTTGCACTAGAATTGTGGAGACAAGCTGGTTTGTCTTGAGTACAGAGACTGTTTCGCTAAAGGCAATTTTGTCCTTCACCTTAAAGACCACAAAATGGCCCAGATCCCCAGCTAGTGTCAATTGGAATAGTTCCAATGAGTCAATGGAAATAGGCCAATTTATGCCACTTTAGGATCTGGCTCAATTATTTTTAACAGGAAAGAATTCAAGGAGCACAGACAGCTCTTGTAGGCTGTGTTCCAGTGATAACTGGGCGCTCCTTGATGTCCACAGTCTAAGAAATAAAAAAACCAAATATTTACTTCTGGAAAAACACAATGATTTAATCTCCTTGATTTAAACTGTCTGTCCAGCTCCAGGGCCTAATTGTATTTTTTTCAACCTTGTTGTGATTTTTGTCTTATGCCTTTAATAGGATTATAGGGAGATTTTTTCATGCTTTTGTTCTTAGAAATCCTGATGTTTAAAGACAATTTAGTGCTTTAGAGGAAATCTCCATGTTGGGCTTCCCAAGTGAGAGATGCAAACATGACCTTTCCTTTCGTGGAAAAGGATTTCCTGGAGTTAGCTCTCAAAACCAGGTGCCAAATTGCTTGCAAACCCTCTGGTGCTGCCACATGGCTGATTGCTACTTTCTTTCCTTTGGAATTAAAAAGCAATGGACCCAGCATCGCTGTAGCTGGTGGCAGCGAATCCTGACTTGTAGTGCTGAAAGTGTAAAGGCTAGAAAAGTTTTACTTGAAATGAAACGGAGGCGAAATGTTTCCTATAACCGCTAGCGAATCTTGGCTCACAAAGAAGACAACGGTCTGATCTCCATTGCAAAGTTAGGTCGACACAAGGCAGCTTACACTGACCTCCTTGTGCACGTATCTACACCTATATTGGTCACCCTCACCGTAAGCCCCCTGTTACTCCGACATAATAACACCACGTCCTCACGTAGCATAGAGACACCGTCAATGGTCTTAGGCTGACACAGTGTGTGGAGAGACACTGCGTCACTTATGTAGACTGTAACTGTCCTCCAGCAGCTGTCTCACAATTCCCCACGCCGACCGCTCTGGTCACCATTGAGAACTCCGCTGCCCTGGGCTCATGGACACCAAAAGCCTCCTTTCTCCTTTAAAGCCTTGCAAATTTTTGAAATTCCTTTTCCTGATGGCCCAGCTTGGTGAGCACACCTAGCAGCTCTCCATTGTTGAGTGCAACTGGCCAGTTGGCAGTGCTGGCTACACACTCCGGACGCGCTCCTGCCTGGAGCAGACAGGAGATATGAGATCTCCTGGGCCTGTGGGGAGAAGCTCTACTCCAGCCATAGAAAAGGCACCATCTCCGAGCAGATTGCTCAGGGGATGCTGGAGAAGGGCTACACCAGGGATCAGCAGCAGTGCTGCATGAAAGCCAAGGAGCTGGGACAGGCACACCAGAAGGCCTGCTGTCTATCACTCCACCGCAGTTCGGGAACCCTATTGCAGCAAATCCATCCACTATGTTCTGAATGTTTCCCAGACTCACAGTCCTGGATATCAGGAAATGATTCACAGCCTTGCACACTTGCATCACAATGGATTTCCTGACTTCAGATTGATTCCCAACTGACCAGTAACAATCTGGCATTGCATGTTTCCACAGTGCGGTCACCATTTCCTTCTCCACTGTCCGTGCTGCGGGCCATGTGCTGGAGGGTTGGGGCTAGCTCGGTGCACAGATCCAGGAATGTGGCCTTGTGCATCCGAAAATTCGGCAGCCACTGCTCATCCTCCCAAACCTGCATGATGATGTGAGTCTGCCAGTCAATGCTTGTTTCTCAGGCCCGCAAATGGCTCTCCACTGTCTGCAGCAGCTCCATGAACACTACCAATGACTTGAATGGGTTCTCGTTATGTGCCACTGCAATCTGTCCTCCAAGGAATCATCATGTTCCCCATTCATTCAATTCTTCTTGTAGCTCTGCAAATACCGCATGGTCATGTGCCTTGTGTTTCGGGACAATAGAGCAGAGCTGTGCAGACTTTCATGCTTCTGTCAGAGATGGTGGACACTGAGGAGGGCCCTGCAGGTTTGTGGGATTTTGAAAATTATGGGATACAGATAATATTATGGGATGGAGACAGTTGCAAACTGGGAAGTTGACCCCATGCTCCCAGTCACCCCTGTACGACTCATCGTGCACAGCCAAAACTTCCCAAAAGACAGTGCACTGGATGGTGGTGATTTGCATAGTGGGATACTTACCCGTGGTGCACCACGCTCTGCATAGATCCAAGCTCACCTGGTGGGTATGCGTGCCGCCAACGCAAGGTGACAAGCATGCACGTGCACAAGCGACGTGCTAAGTGCAGCAGCTGCATGCTGACGTAACCTGAGTCGACATACGTTTGCAGTGTAGACATGATGTATGTCTAGACTAGAGTTTTGCCTATTTTAACTCGAGTTAACTGATTGCCATATAACTTGTAGTGAGCTAGCACATCTGTAAGTGCTAATCTAGATACTTCACAAACATTTGTTCAAAGACACAAACATTTATGATTTATCCGAGTCTCAGTTACAAATGTGAGACCAAACTAGCGTTTACAGAGACGTAAACTTCCTCGAGTTAATAGCTGAAGTGGCTTGTGACGGAATCCAAGTCATGCGACCTGTGTGCAGAGTGACTTACTCACAAGCTGCCTTGGGTTTTGATATTTGAACACTGCAAGGTAAAGGCTCAACGACCCAGTGATAAAGGGTGGGGTGGGGAGGAAGGGGGGCCAGAGGCTACAGCTGAGTGGCAGAGACCGGAGGGTTATTGGGAGCTCCCTAGATCAAGACACTGAAACTCAATAGGGAGATATTAAAGCCCTAAAGACCTGTCCCAATAATACCTTGAGTTTCCATGTAAACCCTGGCTCAGATTCTCTGGGTGGGATGAGTCTCATCTTGGTTGTTCCGAAGCGCTATTTACAAAGAGAAGGAAATGATGATCTTGTGGTAAAGACATTTGTCAAGGGCTCCCTGAGTGATTCGGAGCAAATCATTTAATCTCTCTGGGCCTCAACCCTCCACCTGTAAAATGGGCCTAATGCAATCCCTTTCTCTCACTTTTTTTCTTGTCTATGTCTGTAAGCCATTTGGGGCAGGGACTGTCTCTTACTCTGTGTATGTGACTGTATAGTGCCCGGCACAACGAGGCCCAGATGCAGTTTTGAGTCTCTAGGTGCTATTGTAATACACACAATATTAATGAACTCAGACGAGCTGTCCTTACATCTAATACCTCACAGCAGCGGCTCGACCACTAAGTATTTTTTTGTTTGCAAACTGCAGTAATTTTGGTTTAGCTTTCAGGACATTGTTCATGGGAGTTCAAAGTATAATGTGTCATGAGCAATTAGCAAGAGAAACACGTGCAATGCAGATGGATTCTCTTTCCTCTTTCATGTGAACAAAAGACAGAGTCCCTTGAATGTAGGAAAATGGATAACTTTAATGCAAGCCTCAGGAAATGCAAATTAACTCCACAAATAACTCAGCTTTTCTTCTCAGAGCTTATACGCAACACGCTTCTATACCTAAGAAAACAGTTCCCTCAATGAGGCGCATGATATCTCATCCTAGAAATACTTCTCAAGGATGAGTAGTCATATGTTACTGTTTCTTTTATTTAGACAAGTTCCAAGCTTCAGAGGTGGACCGGGCAGCTGAACTTCCCCAAAGCCTGAGGGTGTTTGGTTTGAACCAACACAGAGTGAGGGGACAGCACCCGAGTTCATTCAGAGCCAGAGTTCAGAGACTTTGGATAGGGCCCATTGTTATTCTCAGTTCAGTGTTACATTATTGAGCCCTATTGTCTCCAGAACACCCGCTGGAGGGGAATTCACCCCTGCGCTATGGCTGCACCAGCGCAAATGGGCTATAATTGCTCTCTGGGAATCGCCGCCCACAGAAAATGTTCCAGGGGGTGTCACGGACTCACAGATCGTGCCTACTCTTGGCCCTGTGCGGTCCGTGGGGGGTGCCCCTTTCAGTGAGACAGCCCTTCTCGGGGGTCCACTCTGACCTAGAGGCCCGGGTGAAGTCTGCCTTCACCACCCCAATAGGGCTCTTTGAGTTCCTGGTCCTGCCTTTTGGTCTCAAGGGGGCACCTGCCACCTTCCAGCGCCTGGTGGATCAGTTGCTAAGGGGGATGGAGGATTTTGCTCTGGCATACATTGACGATATCTGTCTTTAGCCAGACCTGGGAAGACCATGTGTCCCAGGTGAAGAGGGTGCTGGGTCGCCTCCAGGATGCAGGACTGACTATAAAATCTGAAAAGTGCAAGGTGGGGATGGCCGAGGTGTCATACCTTGGCCACAAGGTGGGGGGCGCCACCTGAAGCCAGAGCCAGCAAAGGTGGAGGCGATCCAGGACTGGCCCGCTCCCCAGACTAAGAAGCAGATCCAGGCTTTCATTGGGATGGTGGGGTACTACCGGAGGTTTGTGCCCCACTTTAGCTCCCTGGCGGCCTCCTCCGGGAGTCCACGCACTCTGGACCCCCTGGGCCTCTGTCCATTGTCTTCTCTCCAGGTAAACAGGGTCGTAAACAGGAAGGCCTGAGTCACCTCTCCTCGCAGCTCTCCTCTGGCTGGAACCGGCTGGTCAGGTCACTGGGGTGCTCTCTCTGCAGCCTATTGTCCTCCCACTGGCCAGAACCGGTTGTATCTCCTGGGCTGGGGTCCCGAGTTCCTCTCCGGTCCTCTGTAACAACAAACTCCCTCTCCCCTCACCACGTTAAACCAGTAACACCCAGGTACATTGAGTCCCACCCCCTGTGCATGCAAACCCTGGAAAAGACAGAAAACCCCAAGAAAAACCCCCCACTTCGTCACAGGGGGTGCATCAGGGTAGTCCCAAATCCCAGTGGTTCTGGATCTTTGGAGTGACCCATCAGACCAGGCCTGCCCTGTGCTAGGCCTGAACCCCTCTGCAGCACCCATGGCCGCAGCCACTTCCTCTATGTCCCCATGCTGACCCTAGCACCTGTGCAGGGATGAATCTGCCCCCCCCCCATGCATATGAGACAGGAAATGATGCCATGAATGGAAGCCCTGACTAATCTGGCAGCTGACGTAACCCAGCTGCAGCTGGCACAATAAAGCCCAGAGCTGAGTGTGAGCACAGGAGGATGTTGTGAATGGGAAAGAAACACACCCTAGCCAAAGGGGCTGGATTCATTGACTCACCAAGGTTCCCTTCAGTCCCAGGTCCGAACCTCACAGGAGTCAGCTCAGTCTTTTGTTCTTCCTTGGTTACGCTTCCAGGTTGGAAGCAAAGAGCCCATCCTATCCCTCTGGGACCAAACTCTGGGGAGGTGCGCTAAGGGGTTGAAGAGTGCCAGTGGTGGAGCTGATGGTCTCTGAGAAGGTCAGAACAACTCAGGGGTAAACTCGCTTGCAAGTCAACTTGGCTGAGCCTCCCAGGTAAAGGAGCAGCATGAGCAGGCAAAACTCTCACCAATGTGAGTGGGAACTTGGCCTGGGGAAAACCTGGGGAAAGGTGTCAGGATTTGCCCCCTACAATTTATCCCCATCGCTTGAAGAGCCAACGGGATGTTACCGAGAAGCCGTGGAACATCACGGGAAACTCCCTGATGCTGAGGCTGTGTAGAAGAGCCTCCCAAAGGGAAGCCATTCCATCACCTGCTACATACCACTAGCCAGGAAAATAATGAAAACTCTACTGGAGGGGAACAGGGCTGCATGGCCCAGGAACTGCTTCATCCTGAGCACTGATGACTCCATCTAATGAGCCAGACCTTCAGCTGGTATCAACTGGTGTCATTCCATTGTTGGTAATGGAGCCATGTGATTGAACACCAGCTAAAGACCTGCCTCATGCAGCTCAGAAACTTGTTATAAACAAACCTGCCGTGTTCAGATCATTTCAGATCTTCCCCTCCAAAGCTCAGCAAAGGAACAGGGAATCCAGGTGGGGCAGAATCCGGCATGTACTCAAATCCGTCACACATGCAGGCTGCCAGGTCAGGGAAACAGACAGCTTATCGGGATTTGAATGATAAAAGCTCAAAGAAATCAACAGCATCCCAGGAAGGAATGACTGGTATCAGAAGGAAAGCATGCGTGTGGAGGAGAGCATGCAGCACGTCGGCAGTGAAATGCAATTTCAATGTTCTTTGTTTTATCCCCCTTCAGGCCTTTTAATAACATCCTGCTAAATCTCTCTGTCTAGCAGCAGCTGCTGTGTTAGTGATCAGACTGCAAGCGATGGTGGATCTACGTCTTGGGAGATCATGGGGAACTGTACAGGTCAAGGTCAGGACCCTCAGATGGGCTAGTGTGGGTGCAAATGTCACATTGCTAGCTACAACGCTGAAAGGGGAGGGATAGGGAGGAGGGAGAGATGGAGGGGATTGGGTGTGGGGGAAGTGTAAAGAACTTGATGACACCTCATCCCTGACGAGCTGCAGATTTCACATGGCGTCTACATTTCACGAGTCTGCTGCCTTCCCAGGCATGTGCTCTGCTTTGGGAAATGAAGTTACATGAAAGGTGCTGTGAAGGTGTCATTGGTTGGGATTATCCCTGAGTACATTTGGCTGGAGGTGCAGACTGGGGCCCTTAGCCCGTTATCTGCAAGCCAGGCTGGACAGGCGAGGAAGGGGGAGTTAACGAAGCGGCTCGAGTCTGTTTAGACATTTTGGTCTTGGGTTGGGTTGAAGGAGGAGAAGGGAGTTTGGGCTGTGTGGGGCGTTCCGTCCCTCCCTCCCTGCTAAGCTTGCTACTGGGGCTTTTGGGATGCCGACCTCGTACGCTCAGAACTGGACTGAAACCCAACACGTTGCATGTAGCAGGATCAGCTTCCATCAAACAGGATCATCTCCGGGTCACAGCTAACCTAGCGAGAGGCAGTAGGGTCTAGTGACACTGTGCTGGTACTCGGAAAAACAGGGTTCTGTTCCTGGCTTTGCTACGGGCACGCTACTTCAACTCGCTTTCCCCTCCCACCCTTGCCTGCTTCGATTGTAAGCACTTTGGGGCAGGGACTGTCTCTCGCCATCTGTTTGTACAGCACCTTGCACTGTGGGGGTCCCTGATCTCAGTCAGGGAGTCTTGGTGTTGCTGTGCAACAAATTAATCAATGCCAGGAAGAAAGCTGGTAAAATAGAGATCGCAGGGACAGGATCACAAAAATACCTAAAGAGATGGAAATAAAGAAGACAAGCTCAATACTCCATTGCCAGTAGGGTGACCAGATGTCCTGATTTTATAGGGACAGTCCCAATTTTGGGGGCTTTTTCCTATATAGGCTCCTATTACCCCTACCCCCATCCCGATTTTTAACACTTTCCCTCTGGTCACCCTAATTGCCAGCCACTCGAACCAGCTGGTCCCAATGGAAGAACATGATGTAACTGAACTGAACCCAGGAGTAGAAAGGTGGCAAGCTGTGATTATTCCTCATTTCGCTGCTGCCGCATCCTTCTCCTTCCCTTTCAGCCCCATCTGTTTCTTTCATCTGCCTGTTACATCTTACCCTAAGTGGAGGGGGTAAGCTCTTGGCATTATCATCATACAAATAACAACCTGCCACCAAGGGACGAGGTCAGCATGGAACATGAGGAGGAGAAATAAGAGAAGGACGAAACAGTTTATCAATGTAAATAGCAAAGTCTAGCAGCCTCTATAGTGTAACAGTGATAGAGCCCAGTCGTCGGCAGGCAGCATCGAGCCTGGCAGCCTTGGGAGCTAAATGCATGAGTCGCTACTGCATGTGCCAAAAGCCACATGGCTCTTAGCTCTGGCTGTAACAGACTCATTATGTCTCTCTCTAAGTGGTCTCAGGGGCATTAGAGGGGACAGCACAACACACCCAGGAGGTGTGCGGGTTACATAGCACAGCTTTGGGAATCAGGCCTGCTGAGTTCTAATGCTGACTCTGCCCTTGATTTGGGTTTGAGTAAATCACCTCCCCTCTCAGTATCTCACCTCCCCCTCTGGAACGTGGGGGTGATTAACTGGGAGGGCTAATCAGCTCCTGGAAGAGGTAAAGTGTTAGGGATCATCATCCAAATTACACACCTGTTGAACCCAAGCCTAGGGACTGGATCACCACCGCCTGGTGCCTTGTGAAGTCATTTACCTCTGGGCTAAACAAAGATGCTGCGGCTGCACAGGACCCAGAGGAAAGGATGCAAAAGTAAAGATTTCTACCATGCTGAGGCTTTTTCCAACTCCACTGAACGGATTTATAACGGCAGGAAAGCCCATGGTGTCAAACTAAGGCTTGTGCCAAGTTACAGACAGCGTCAGAAACAGAACTCAGAGGCAGGAGATTTTCCCACCCCTGTTGGACACAGTGTCTGCTCCATCCAGACTCCATTACTGCAATTTTGGATACTTTAAATCAAGATTGAGGGTAAGCTCCTGGCTGAACTGAAGAAGAATGTTGCTGTTGACTGCAATAGGGCCAGGATTTCGTTCAGGGTGTCTTTTGAAATGATCTGATGTGCTCCAACAACAAGTTATTGAACTAGATGAAGGGGTCATTGGCTGCGATTCTCCAGTCACACAGGAGGTCAGACTAGATCAGTGGCTTTCAACCTTTTCAGGCTCAGGACCAATCTGTAAATGTTTATGGCCTGTTGCAGTCCAGAAAATAGTCTGGGAGTGGAGGCCATAGAGTGGTTGCAGTCAGATCCTGCCCCTGGGAGGGGTTGGATCCTGCCCAGCACTCACCCCATAGTGGTGTCTCCTTCAGCTTCTGTGCTGTGGGACTGGCTGGGCTTGGTTCTCCACTCCGGGCATTGCAACCTCCAGGGCTGCAGCACCACTTAGGTTTGGTGCCCACCTCCCTGACAGGCCCAAATTTGTGAGAGTGGAGTTGTGACCTGGCTCCTGGGGTTGCAGGGTCACTCACTCAAATGTGGCCTAGCCGGATTCCCATCATCATGGTAGCTGGGCCAAACCTTAGAGGCACTGGGACTCCAGAAGTTCCAGTGCCAGGAGCAGGGAGGTGAGCCTAGCCAACCCTGTGAGACAGGAGCCACAGAAGCTGCAGTGCCATCCTTTGAAATATTCTGACGACCCAATTTTGCGTCCCAACCCACAGGCTGAGAAACCCTGACCTTAATGGTTCTTTCTGGCTTGAAAATCTAGGAGTCTATTAACTCTCTGGACCTGGGACTGAGTGTGGAATGGCTCCAATTTGTGCAGAACAGAGTGACCTGTTTCCTCAGCTCCGCAGAACTGCTAACATGGGAATGTGACATGAGGGAGGTGTCTTCAGCTTCCTTTAAAGCAATATAGTAACCGGGAACAAGGAAAAAGAAGTAGCATCGTGTGACCAGCCAGCTTCCTGAAGACCCCCAGCCGCCTGGGACCACAACTTGGGAAGCTCTCCCACCCTAAGATCAGGATTTAAAAAAAACTACCTAAACCAGCCAAGGGAAATGAAAAACATCCTGAAATCTGCTTAGAAGCTGGGAAGGCGAAGAGTAGAACCCACTGTGACAACACCGGGCGTGGACACAACTGTGTGGGCCTGCGGTCGGAGGTTCTGGTGGTGGGTGCTACAGAATAATGTAAGGTTAGATATCTGAGCACCCTGCCTTGGTCTTTAGCCACAAGCCCATCCATGCACAGTTTGTGACTCCAGTAAGGAAGAGCAGCAGCATGCTTCACTGACCTGCTCACAGCTTCACACTGGGCCTTATCATTCACCCCAAGCTTAGTACTAGCCAAATAAAATCTGCCCCTTAACTGCCCTCAGTTCAGCCAGTTAACGGCCTGGGCCCTGGAAGTCACAGTGGCACCAGCTGACACGAGTTCCCCGAGTATTAGCACTAATAACCATCCCGATCAAATTAATTCAAATTACGTTCAATAGACCATTAAGCCATTGTCGGTGGCATTGCTTTCCCATCCGCTCACATTTTCACAAGGTAATTAAACCCATTAAAATGTAAACCAGCTTTTTTGCGTTTGGAATGAAAGAAAGGAGGACAAACAAGAAGCTGAATAACAACTTGGCTAACAGAGCTACTGTCGCCGTTATTTTCATTACACTCATTAGCTCCTATTCTCCAGTGGTTTCCGTGCTGATACATAACGCTGGATCCTCAGCTGGGGTAAACCAGCAGCACTCCCTTGACTTCAGCAAAGCTGCATTGATTTGCACCAGATCAGGGTCTGGCCTACAGTGTCACCGGATGAGCAGTCAGGTAGGTTTTCAATTCATCCCTAACTCACTCCCTGGCGTTCGCTAGATTCTATTCTGGTCTTTTCCCAAAATGCGTGCACGTGGGAGGAAGAAAGCAAACAGTATTTGCACTTAAAGGAAAAACAGGCCAACAGAAAGAGGAGATTTGATTTAGCTGCACAGTCTGCAGTGACAGGGAAGCAGTTTCAAGGTCGAGCAATTCTCCCCTGGATGTTCACTCATCTGAGCGACAGTTACTTAAGGATGACACAGATTCCTTATTTATTGGGTAATAGAATGGAACGCAAGGTAGCACTGACAGCTGGTCAAAATGGTTATTCAGAGTGTAATTCTCTGCCTGTCGTGCCTACATGGTCAGGGGTGGGAGGGCAGGCGCTGCTCTGAGAGGCCTTCCCAGCTCCCAGCAGGACCCATACTGATAAATCTAACGGTTTTCATGACAAGCCAAGTGTTTAGAGCTAAATGGATTAGAAATTAGAGAGACTCGGGAGAGAAAGAGACACACAAAGGGGTTCCAGGGATCATTGGACAGAGATAAAAATTGGTTTGTAATTTCAGGTTCTGATGAAGCCTGGAGAATTCCACAGACCCCACAGCAGTGGTGCCGAAATTAGGAGGGATGGAGGATTGTCCCACCCTCTGGCTCAAAGTAACAATAACAAACTAAGTACATGGCTTCTATCATCAGCACCTCCATTATAAAAATTGTTCCAGCACCTTTGCCTCTAGACCTTTGTCTTGTGGGTTATTTTCAACCCCAGCAGAACCCTTGGACACCATATATCTCCCTATAGAAGCAGCCCTGGGTTTGTTATCACCCTCGTTTGGTGGGTGTGTGACGTTATTGAAATAATCTGGGACCATATAGAATATGGTTGCAACCAAGGTCCTGTAGTGGCACCAAATCTTATGTAAAGGGGGTCATATAAGGTGTATAAGACCAGGTTATGGGTTGCTGGTTATAATTATGCTGTCTGTATGCAAGTGTCATTTTTGTAGTTGAAGTTATGAATAGTGGCTCTATACTGTCTGTATTTCAAACTTGTGCTGTGCTTCTGGGTGACACCCCAGAGAAGTTGGTGTTAGCTCTGCCTAGCCTGCTTGATGGCCCATTAAGGACCATCAGCTATACAATTGATCCATTGAGAGAAGGCAGATAGTCCTTGTAACTCAGCAAAGTATGCAGGAACTTGCCCATGTGACTCCAGACTCCATTTTGCTGTTATTTTCCACAGTAAGAACAAAGAGGTGTTCTTACACCTGGAAAAGCCCATAAAAGGCTAATGCCTCATCTCCATCTTGTCTTCAATCCTGCTTCTACCTCTGGAGGGACTTTGCTACAAACTGAAGCTTTGAACAAGGGACTGATGACCCATCCCAGCTGGGGATGTACTCCAGAGACTTGATTTGAATCTGCAATTTACTCCATCACTGCTACAAGCCTGAAAGAACTTTGCCATTACTGTATGTAATTGATTCCATTTAACCAATTCTAGCTCTCATCTATCTCTTTTTCCTTTTATGAATAAACCTTTAGATTTTAGATTGTAAAGGATTGGCAACAGCGTGATTTGTGGGTAAGATCTGACGTGTATATTGACCTGGGTCTGGGGCTTGATTCTTTGGGATCGAGAGAACCATTTTCTTTTATTGGGGTGTTGGTTTTCATAACCATACATCCCCAGGACGAGTGGCACTGGTGGTGATACTGAGAGACTGGAGTATCTAAGCGAATTGCTTGTGACTTGTGGTTAGCCGGTGGGGTGAAACCAACGTCCTTTTTGTCTGGCTGGTTTAGTTTGCCTTAGAGGTGGAAAAACCCCAACCTTGGGCTGTAACTGCCCTGTTTAAGCAATTGGTCCTGAATTGGCACTCTCAGTTGGGTCCCACCAGAACCGCATCATCACAGGGTGTTGTGCTTTCACCATGCTAGTTGCAGGGGAAGGATAATTCATTAAAGAAACATGGCTCTTATGTAGAAGATGCCTGATATTTAAAGCAACCCAGAGGAAGGCCATTTGACTAAGTAGTGAGGTATCTTCTGAGAGATTCAATGTGTTATGGGGAACATTGGTAGCTTGATAACTGCATGTATTGAAGACAGCTGGACATAAATATAGAATCTAGGAATAGTTTGGGGGAAGTTCTCTGGCCTGTGTTCTACAAGAGGTCAGACTAGATGTTCACAATAATCCCTTCTGGCCTTGGACTCTGTGAATCCATCAATGTACCCTGCATAGTCTTTCATGACCACCCACATATATAAATATTCCATACACAGCCCTGGAGTCTTAAATCACTCCAGCTCTGCAGATTGGCTGCTAGACCCCTTGGGGTGAATGCTGTTGAACAGCATTGAGACCCAGTAGAAAAGACACGTCCTTAGCACAGGCCCAGTGGGATTTCAAGAGCACAGAACGGTATGTGGCCATGACGTCCAGGCGATAAATCCAGAGCAATGTGAAGAATGTGGATACAGAGAGGCAGTATGATATATTGTACAGAGCAATGGAATGAGAGCTGGGAGACCTTAGTTCTATCTATTTATCTATGCTCATATTCATCTCTGAACTATATGAGTACCTACCTAGTCCTGTTCTAAATCAGGGGAGGAAGGCTGGTATTAGGTAAGACTAACATTATGGTTAAGGCATTACTCTAGGAGTCTCAGCACCTGGGTTCAAAACCCACCACTAGCACTAATTTATTGCATAGCCCTGGGCAAGTCACTTAATCTTTGTGTGCCTCGATTTGCCCATCTGGGGATAATGATATCTACCCTCTTGTTTAAAGTGCTGACAGACCTTCAGATCCGTGGGTCCTATGTCCCTTTGCACCTTTAACATCCTCTCCAGATCAATTGCTGAGCTTGTGGGTCACGACCACCAAGAGGCTCACAAAAGGCAGTTGGGGGAGGTCAGGAGGTGTTAAAAATTTTGTTATAATCTAATGCAAAAAACATCTCGCTTCCGCACTGCCCACCCGCTTTTACCCTTCATGATCAAACATTCTCCATCAGCCTCTTGAAGCATGCACAGAAATAAATCCTAGACACTCATCGGTGTTATCTTGGATACATTTTTTGCTCCTACTTCTACAATCAATGTAAAGAGGTTTCCATTTGTTTTTAACTTTCAATAAGGGGTCGCCAACCTGAAAAGTCTAACATATTTATCCCTCTCCCCAGCCCCCTGCAGAGTGTCAACTTGATCTACAACTGACCCAGCACACCCCTCCTCGCTTCCAAAGCTATCGCCGTTCATTGATAAATTCCACTGGCAGCCAGGCGGGTTTCCTCTGTGTGGCTGAAGGTGCTTGTATAGTCACAGATTAAGCTTCTCGACAGCAGTAAAGGGGAAAGAGACATTCAAATCTGTCTCATTAATTGTGTCCCCCGTGCTTCGTGCAGGAAAGCCCGATGCGCTAAAAGGAAGTCATCGATCCAGTTTCTTAACGATTACACTGCACTTGAAGCAAGCCAATAGTAGCGGCTATGAGTCTTCTATTCATGCATGAATAAACTCGCAGGGCATTCAAGGGGCAGACCCTGCTGGAGTCACAGTGTGCATCTGGTACTCGAAGGCCCAGTCGACACTGGATTGCCGAGATAGCTACAGCGGTATAATACATTGGCCAAGCGGTCCCAGGGTGGACAGCAACACTGCCCTGAGCATCCTGCCCTGAGCGAAACAAGCCACACTGGTAAAAGCACAGCTTTCCCCCTGTTGCTGCATCTGCACGAGGCGCTTCTGCCAGTAACAGTTATGCCAGTCGGGGGGTCACACCTCATCACGCCCTGAACTGATTCACCTAGGGCAGCAGTAGTGCGGACCTGGCCTACGTGTGCTGGAAACACACCTTTTATGAGGTCCTGGCAAGAGAGCGAGGCTAGTCAATCTTGTGCACCGCTCTCTTAGGCTCTTGCTGCTTCTTGAACCCAGATGTCTCTGGATCTGGCTGCGCTCTATCTGACCAGGCTTCATTATGGCTGTGAAAGCTGCTGATAGCTGTCAGAGCGGGGAACATGCTTCAGTGCAGACAGGACACAAGATCAGGAGCCCAGGGACCGGGAGGGAGCTGTTGCTTGCAAGTTAGAGTCACTGACTTGCTGGGGCAGGAAATGGGGTGTGTCTGTGCCTCAGTTTCTCCCTCTGTCGAAGAGGGATAATGATACTTCTCCACCTTGGCAAGCAGCTTTGAGATGTGAGTGAATAGGCCCCTATGGGTCTGTCTCCACCACAATGAAACACTCAAGGCTGGCCCAGATCAGCTGCCTGGCTATAAAACTGCAATGTAGATGTTCGGGCTTAGGCTGCAGCCCAAGCTCTGGGTCCCTCCCCGCTCGCAGGGTCCCAGAACACAAACGTCTACACTGCCATTTTATAGCCTCGCAGACCAAGTCAGCTGACATGGGCCAGCATAAACATGCACAAACTGTTCACTAATTGGATGCTCTTCTGAAGCAATGGGCACCATCAACTGCTGCTGTATAGATGATGGAGTTTCCTCTCTTTCACCAGCAGCGAATTCATCCCTGCTGTTGGCTTCAGTGACAGCAGGATCTGGCACAAGGCGTCACCCCAAAATCCATCTCTGCCTTGGACCTGGATTTTAGCAGCGCCTAGCTCAAATATCTTGGAAAATGAGAAACTTCAGGCAAACAGGAGGAAGAAGCTGCCGCCCCAAACTGGCTTCCTTCAACGTGCCCCCAGCTCCCGATGCCATCTAACTGCTGCTCTCACAAAGCATCCCGTGGGGAGCACAGAACTGAGGCACAATGGATCAATCACCCCCAGGCATTCAGTCCCACCTGGGCCTCTCATCTCAGCGGGGGAGAGAAAGGGAACAGTGCTTTCAATCAGACAAATAAGAGAGATTCATTTTCCATTAGACTCAGCAGAAACTGACGCTGAAACTCAAACATCTTTCATTCCACTTTCTATGGGTAAAACTATGGAAGAAAATTGAAATTGGTTTTTTTTTTTAAATAATTCCTGGTAGCATGAAGGCGTGTGCTGGGGCTGGCATTACCGGCATTGTTGGCAATGGAAATGGAGTCAAGCGGCGGGAAGGCCGACGTAGCTTTCGCCACAATGGGGGCTAATACGTCGGCTGGTTTGTCAGGTGCTGAAGGGGGGCTGAATGCATTTTTGATTGCTATAATTGCCACAGATTGGCTGCTTGAGAGGAGCGAGTTGACGAGGAGGCTCTGGGCGGATGATGCTTGCAGAAGCGAGTCCCAGGCCGATCGTTCTCCTTTGTGCCTTATGTATGAAATCGTCGGCAGATGATTATGGCTCTGAATAAGGTATAATTTACATTCCACGTCTGACAAAAATCAATACACAGTAGAGCAGAGAGGTAACCTGTTGGCTCAGCTCAAGGCAGAAAGTTGGTTTTGTGGCTAATGAGACTGTCTTTGTTCTGGGGTCGCACAACACTCAGCACAAACAGATTCTGGTTCATGACTCAGGCCTGAGTGCTTCCACAATGCAGCTGCGCTGCTGTAAGCTCCTCATGTAGCTACTCTATGCCGACAGGAGAGAGCTCTCCCATCAGCTTCACTATTCCAGACCCGTGAGTGGTGGTAGCTATGTCTCCCAGCTATGGAAAGTGTCTCCCGCCGACATAATGCCATCCACACTGGTGCTTACTCACACCCCTGAGCGACAGAAGTTACGCCAACATAAGCCACAGAATAGACGTAGCCTTAATAAATAACAATAAAATAATGAATTGGGCATCAAGATACAGGGCCTCTGCCTGTCTTCAGCACTGAGCCCTCTGTGACCTTGGGCACATCCCTTCACCACTCCGTGCCTCAGTTTCCCCATCTGTAAAACAGGGACAATGATTCTTCTCTACCAGACAGCAAGGAGGAACTTGTGAATGTCTGCAAAGTGTTTCAGGAGCCTCAGAAATCAGGGGCTACAGGAGGACAAAATATTATGACGTTGTTATCCAAATAGGGTGCAAATAAATTATAACAGTAACAGTCAGAGAAGTCACCCGTGAGAAAAAGAAATCAGCTTCTAATTCCGCATATCCGCTCGCTATGTATTTCCAAGACCGATTGGGCCCCGGCCTGTCCTGGGGGCTGTGTCTGCGACTCCTGCTGTCAAGCCCTGTTGTTCCTGGGTTGAATTTAGTTGACCCAATTGCTAACTTCATTGATTGCCCCATGAGGAACTGTAATATGAGGGCTACAGACTGGGCCACTCGTGGCTCATTGGTCCATTCCTCCAGTGCTGCCCACCTGGCATCATCACCAGGAGCCAACGGGCCTGATTCAAAGCCCATTGAAGTTGATGGAAAGACACCAATGGGCTTTTGGCCCTATAAGATGCGGTGTAACCGGCTAGGCAGGGCGTGTATGTGTCCCACTCTGTGTCTGCTCCATAGAGGAGGTGAGCCGGTTCCCGTGTCCCACTTGGGAACCTGGCTCCATTGCTCAAGCTGCAGAGAGTTATGCTTAGAGCTGGGGCGACAGGCACGGTGCCTGTGGTTAATTGAGATGGAGTTGAATGATACTAATGTAACAACCACCGTTTGCTTCCACTGTTCCTCTCCCAGCAGTCTGACCACACAGGAAGAGCCTATCAATCCCAGCTCCAGATACTGGTGCTTTTGGTCCTGGGCCCATGCCTGCAGCCCTCACTCCCCATCATTAGAATAAACCTCTGAGACCACCTTCGCCACCTCTGGCCCCTGCCAATTGAATGTTGCCATGGTAGCACATAAGACTCACCTTCCCCCAGCTTCAGCTGCCGTAGCCCCTTGGGAGGCAGCACGGGTGATAAGTGTTGCTTACAATTTATCTTCCATTTAAATTTGGAAGTTATCCTTGTTATATGGCTGGGCCGGGTGCTTTATCCAAGTGCCAGGATTAGGAGGTGAGATTCTCATTTATCCTTGGTTTGTCCCTTTGCTAATGAACTTTTGTTTTATTTAAACGACAGTTCTGCTCTGAAAAGCAACTCTATAAACATGGCATCATGAGGCTCCCCTATGTATTTCAGCTCAGTGATGCCAGAAATGTAACAGATTGGAAATGAAAGACTTCATCACACGGAGGCTTTGCCATAGAGTTCAGTGACAACAGGATCATGGCCAAAGTCATGGTTTTGTAACTGCCTCCTGTAAACTCAGCCTGGGATCTGAGAGTCAAGCTGGGTTCTCTCCTTCTCATGCACCACCACGGCTAATATAAATGTAGCCCTTGCAATCCCATTGTTTTTCTCGCTCACTGATTGGAATTTAGTATACAAATCCATTGCTGTTACACAGGAGAGCTGGCTGGCTCTGCAGAGCTAGCAGGAGAAAAAGCAGTGGAAGCTCGTCTTATAGTGCTGGTCAACAAATTTTAATCAAAAATGATTTTGGCGGGAAAACTGGATTTTGACTAAACAACATTTTTTGTGGCAAGTGTCTATGTTCCTGAAAAAAAATTAAAAAATTAAAAAGGAAAATCCCAAACTGATGATTATTGTTATTTTTAGATGCAAATTTTTCAGATTTCGGCAGTTTTCAGCTGAATTTTTTTCAATTTTCAGTAAATTTTGGTGGCAAAGTTTCTCTTTTGGCTGTTTGGGGATTTTTTTTTTTTTTTTTTTTTTTTGGACAAAAGGTCAAATTTTTCAGTGGAATAAAAACCCATTTGCTAACCAGCTCTACAATTTTTTCCCCACTAAAACCAGCAGATCTGACTCCAAATTACACACAGGCAGCAGGTCAGTAGAATAAAAGTCAAACTTCAGATTACAGCTGCATTTTCAATAAGAACAGTTCCCAGATGATATCAAAGAAGAGTACCACTGGACAGTGTAGTAGCAAGAAGTGCATGTGTTACATACTGTTCGCTTGATGGTTCTTTTTCACTTGTTTATTCTGCTGTATATTATGGCTCCTAAAGGACAACAAACCAAAATATGTTTATCTCAGGAACTGAGAAATTCTTGCCTAGGTTTTAATTTTAAATTAACTAGGTCTACAGATAGAGAGTTGAGCCTGCAGGTTGCAAAGCATTAATGCCCTTAGAGGCCATGTTAACTATCCCTGAGAGAAGAAGAGTTTCAACTCATAAATCCAAAAATGCTGAAAAAAGTTTTTTTCTCACTTTTCTCATCAGTGGATTTAAAACTGAACAATTTGAGAATTTTTTTTAAAAAAGGATTATTTTACAGAGAAAATTATCTCTACCAATTAGCTGTTTGGATGCCTTGAATCCAAACAGTTAAAATGGAGAGGAACAGTCCCACATGTTTACAGGAAAGGTTCATTCTCTGCAAACACCCACAGGAAAAGAGAATACACCAGATTCGTGTCCGGTACAACTCAATAGCTGAAGTCACACCAGGGATGAATGCAGCCCAATGTTTCTACGCATTGTAGTGGAGTCTTTGGATGATAACAACAGTATCAAATATTCACTATAAATTATACAAAAAGGAGAAATGGGAAAGCTCCAAGTCACTCCACTGAAAGAGCCCCAGCAGGTGTTTGTCTGTGGGCAAACCCCCCTCCCAAAGATCTGGGTTTGAGACCCGGAATAACTCTTCCTGCTGGTGGAGCTTTCCAGCATTTCTTGCTTCTGTTCTCTTCCCTGCTCATTTTTTTGGATCTCAGCGAGGTAGAATGTCTGTCTGATTCGCAGTCTGCCCAGAACAACCTGTCTGAGATTGATCAACTTTCCCTTTCGGCTCATTCTCATGCTCAGCAAGTTGCTATCTATCTAACCCTGTGCAACCTGATCCAAAAGCGAGGCAAATCAATAGAAGCCTCCACTGGCTTCGGACAAGTCAAGGCCAGACTATGGCTTTGGGGCATACATCTGAGCACGGGAGGATGCGTAAGCTGCATCACCCCATGGGTAGCCCTGAGTGGCCCTGTGATTCAGAGACACCCCTTAGTCCCCGTGCCCATCCTGCTTCTTCCTTGCTCCCAGAGGGTAACAACTGATTGCAGTTCTGATATCCTCAGCAAACTATTATTTAACCCCTGCCCACACTTTGGCTACTCCAGCCAGCAGTGGTGCCAAGTCAGATATTTCCACGAAGAGAGAATTCCGGTTCTCACTCACCCTGGCAAGGATCCCATTCCAGTCCCCACTCAGCCCCCTCCTCATGCAGGGACCTTGGGTCAGGTCTGCCTCAGAGGGGTCTCTGCTCTCTCCTACCCACATGATGTATGAGCCGGTGCCATCAAGAATCTAGTTCTCTGCCCTCCAGGACCAGCCTCTCTGTGCAGCATGTCATGGCAGCATTTGGTCTGTCTGGAAGGAGGGGCAACCGGGCCAAATTTGAGTGGCTCCAGGCCGCAATGCCACTCACTGAAATTTGGTCTGGCCACCCCTCCCTCTGTAGGCTGGAACTGGATGGATTTTGTTTGGGACCACTGCTTAAAACTGGTTGGGGCCATGGCCCCCCAGCTCCACAGCCTATGGAATTTGAGTAAGTGCCAACACCTTGGGGAGAGGGAGGGGCAATCGGCCCCCAGCCCATCCTAATGTGGAGTTAAGACTCTGCCCCTCCCTGCCCACCTCTTTCATAATGAGCATAAGCAGGCCTAGATCCCAGCTCCAGATATCTGCCTACAGATGTAAAGAAAGTTCTTACTTCCATGTGCCAGCACAGAGACATCACAATCTGTCCCTAAGCCACTAATCAGAAGAAAAAACATCCCCGTTTCTCAGCTAGTCACCATCAGCATCATGAACCAAATTTCAATCCGTGTTCAGATTTTTAGTCTGTTCAGAGTTTGAGAGTTTTGCTTCAGGCCTTCAGTCTAGGCCCAGCCCTCTTGGAAACGTCACTTAACACTGGGGCCAGGGCTACTCAGACTATCCATGAACTTTCCAACTAACCTGGGCTCTTTCCAGTTTGTGATACAGCCAAAAAGGCAGGGCAGCCTTGGGTGAGTGAGATTCTTTGTTGTGGAACCTTTGCAGAAGTTCCTGGAGATGCCCTCAGCTCTGTAACAATGCCTAACAAAAAGCACCCTTCCAGCTTCTACTAGCAACTGGAAAATTAAACCCATCCAGTCAACACTCCTCTGTTTCACATGTTATCAAATCCTCAGCTCACTTCTCCTCTCTTTAGCATCTGTTTTCAGTCCCTCCAGGTCAAAATTTCTCTGGAAGGCAGGGGAGTTGCTAGGGTGGGAAAAAAGGCACACACACACACACACACACACACACACACACACACACACACACACACACACACACACACACACACGTTATGATCTGATGAAAAATACAGATCGGGGGTGGGGTTGCTGTATTGGCAGGGCCAGCGTGAAGAAGACGGGCTCATAGGGGTTTTTTGTTGCTCTTCTTGTTCATGGTGAAATGTTGACAGGGTTTGCCCTAATTTCTAAGAGAAAAATGTATCTCCAGGCTGAGAGAAGACAGGTTGTCATAGATCTGAAACAAACGAAGAAGGGACAATTTCTGTATATGCAGCCCAAGGAGCCACATTAGCATATTGGCATTTGGATGTTACCTTATCTCGGTCTGAATTATTAATTAAAAGTAATTTCTGGTTTTCATCCTCGTCTTTGTTGTTGTGTTTGCTACCTTATTATTAGTTATTTATTTCCTTCCCCCTCCCCCTGGAAGCGCCAAGAGATGTTGTTCTCTGGAGGGGGGCAGATGGTTAGGGGTGGGCAGGCACGTCCTGCCCTTGTCTCCTAAAAGCACCCGTGGGAGATGAGGCTCATGCCAGGCAGATAAGGGCCGGTAGGTCTGCAAATCAGGAGCAGAAGGATGGCGAGATTACAAAACCGCCCCACACAATTAAGCGATATCCGGCCCAGCAGAATGGCAATCATTAGCGAGTGCACAGCTCTGATAACATGGCCCACTTCACGCAATGGCCACAAAGTTATTCAGCCCACAAAACAAAACAAAAATCCACATTGTCTCTCAGGGAGGAAAAAATATTCCAGGCTCCAACCCTGAGCAGGGATTTACAGCAAGAGCCTGTTAACTCTTGATGTTGTGCAAGAGGGCAAGTGAAAGCAATCACCTTGTGCAGCCCACATCCCTAGATACTCGTGTCAAGGAGGTGCCCTCATGTTAACCGATGAGCAAGGATGTGCATGCACATGTGATGTTTGCACATGTAAACACGTGTGTGAGAGGTGGGCCAGGACATACAGGTTACAAGAGACAGGCTAAAGCTATGAAATTTAGCTCCAGATCCAAATTTATCCCAAAATTTAGGAGGGCTCAGGTTTGGGCCGCTCTCTCTCTCCTTTTAGATGGAACAAATAGGGCAGCCTTGAATTTTGGTCTGAGCAGTGTGGACTAGTGGAATGTGCACTGGACTCTGACTCTGGAGAGCTGCGTTCTATTCCTAACTCCACTTATGACCGGGGGCAAGTCACTTCCCCTTTCTGTGATTCTGCTTCATGGCCAACCCTCTGTCTCATCCGTTTATGTAGACCACTGCTTCCGATTTCCTGCACCCAGCACAACAGGGTGCTGATCTCAGAGCATCTCTAGATGCTGCTGTGTTTCAAACATCACCACGAGTGACCAGGAGACATCTGGGAAAGGAGGGTCCCTTTAAAGATGGCCCCAAAAGACCTAACATCTCCTCTTCCATCTGGCTGATCTCAAATCCTTTGCTGCTTTGATGGTGTTACCGGTCGATTCAATTTCCAGAATGAACTGTTGTTATAAATTCCTAGGCTTGTTTTATTGTCCTGCTAGGGAGATGGGATTTCCTTCTTCCATTGTTTTAATGATCCCCAATGAAACATGTCAGAAATGATGAAGCTTCATTCAAAAGAAAACTCTTGAAAATCTATTCCTGCGAAAACCCAGCAACATTCTGATTTAATTGTGATGAAATATAGCTCTAGGAGAAGCAAAGAGGCTTGTGTAAGTATTTCCCTCCATACATCAAAAGCTGCACGGATTGAAGATTTAAATGAATGGTAAGATTTTCCCTTTAACGAGATTAGCCATGCTTATTATGAGATGGCTCAGGAAGGAAAAAGTTCCTGTGAAATATTTCTGGAGAACACCAGGTTAGAAATCAATAAGCTTCTTACTGCACCATCAGTTCTACAAACGAAAATTCGAGCTAGCCCTCCAGGGTACAAATAATTCTTTTAAAGGGGCCACATCATCTTAAAATACTGGCTTCCAAGTTAAAAGTTGGTAAGAAAGAGGGAAAAAAAGAGGTGTGGGGATTTACAAAATCTGACATGTTTTCAGGAATTTCCGCCCATGTCATAGGCTTGCCTATGCCAGAGGAGTCTCCCACAGAGTGCCTACAGCAGTCAAATTAATATTCAAGGATAGCCACAAAGTAAGCAAAAAAGTGTCATGGGCTGTCATGTGATAAGAGGGAAGGTTCTCTCATGGATTGGTAACTAGTTAAAAGATAGGAAACAAAGGGTAGGAATAAATGGTCAGTTTTCAGAATGGAGAGAGGTAAACAGTGGTGTCCCCCAGGGCTCTGTACTGGGGCCAGTCCAATTCAACATATTCATAAATGATCTGGAAAAGGGGGTAAACAGTTTGCAGATGATACAAAATTTGCAGATGATACAAAACTACTCAAGATACTTATGTCCCAGGCACACTACAAAGAGCTACAAAAGGATCTCTCAAAACTGGGTGACTGGGCAACAAAATAGCAGATGAAATTCAATGTTGATACATGCAAAGTAATGCACATTGGAAAATATAATCCTAACTATACATATACAATGATGGGGTCTAAATTAGCTGTTAGCACTCAAGAAAGAGATCTTGGAGTCATTGTGGATAGTTCTCTGAAAACATCCTCTCAATGTGCAGCGGCAGGTGAAAAAGCAAACAGAATGCTGGGAATCATTACGAAAGGGATAAATAATAGGACAGAAAATATCATGTTGCCTCAATATAAATCCATGGTACGCTCACATCTTGAATACTGTGTGCAGATATGGTCGCCACATCTCAAAAAAGATATATTGGAATTTTGAAACGTTCAGAAAAGGGTGTCAAAAATGATTAAGGGTTTGGAACGGCTTCCATATGAGGAGAGATTAAAAAGACTTGGACTTTTCATCTTGGAAAAGAGACAACCAAGGGGGAATATGATAGAAGTCTATAAAATCATGACTGGTGTAGAGAAAGAAAATAAGGAAATGTTATTTACTCTCCTCATAACACAAGAATTAGGGGTCACCATATTAAATTAATAGGCAGCAGGTTTAAAAGAAACAAAAGGAAGCATTTCTTCACACAACGTACAGTTAACCTGTGGAACCCCTTGACAGAGGATGTTGTGAATGCCAAGACTACAACAGGATTTTCAAAAGAACTAGATAAGTTCATGGAGGATAGGTCCATCAATGGTTGTTAGCCAGGATGGGCAGGGATGGTGTCCCTACCCTCTGTTTGCCAAAGGCTGGGAATGGGTGACAGGCGATGGATCACTTGATGATCCCCTGTTCTGTTCATTCTCTCTGGGGCACCTGGCATTGGCCATTATCAGAAGACAGGGTACTGGGCTAGATTGACCTTTGGTCTGACCCAGTATGGCCGTTCTGACATTCTTATGAGTAAAACAAAAAGCTGCAGTTAGAGTTAGGTCCTGACCAGGCCAGGCCAGTCCAGGCTTCTTCGATCAAGAGAGTGGTTGATTCTTCCATCCTTCCCCATCCCAGCTTCACCCAGAACTGGCCCTAGAAGCAGCCAGCCCTTTTTATCCTGCCGGCTGGGCCCTGATAGGCTGGGAGCAGGCAGAAGCTATTCTAGTAGCTGGATGATCCATACTCTTTGATGGTGGCTTTTCTAGGCATCCCCTGGAGACTAAGCTCAGTGCAATTTTTCCCAAAAATTCTTTGGGCATGCAATGCCTAGGTGACGGGGCTTCCAGGAGGGGGATTGCCTCATCACACCCTGATTTTCAATGAATATGTCTTATTTTTAGTTGGAAGGCATTTGGCAAGGTCACTTGTTCTTGTGAGATTTCAGCTGCACCAGAAATAGAATTGGAAAACAGCCCTTTTTCAGTTTTGGGTGCAAACTAGATCCAAAGCCATAAGGGTGAATTTGGAACTGGGGATTCAGACCTGAACCCCACACAATTTGAAAGGGTTTGGCTTCCAGTTCTGGCCTATCTTAATAATATAACATAAAGGTAAGGACAGATATAGCATATGCTTTCTTCCCTCCTCAGTTCTGAGCAAGAGGTACCTTGACTGGATGTACCTTTAGGCTCTGCTGGCTGTCATGAAGATAACCACCAATGCAAGTTTTTTTAAAAAAGGAATAGAAAGGGGAACCAGTCAGGTTTCTCTTCCTCAGTTGATGGGAATACACCTGGCAAAGTAAATTAGGTCATTAAGAGTTCTTTGTTAGTAATTCCAGGTGTTTGCAACAGTACCCCTCCCCCCCCCACCACCACTCATTCATAGAGCTTAGCTAGCTTATTTTTTTATTCATTTATCTGGATTTATAAAATGTGCTAAATCAGAATGTCTCTGGTTCATATGGCAGCCTTGGGATGGAAATCTCAAGGGAGTGGGGAATCTCCTCCACCCTGTAGGCCTTGCAGGGGCTGTAGAACCAATGGCTGAAGTAGCCTTCCATGGCACACAGCAGGGCTAGAAGCCATGGTGGTTAAAATGTCCATGGCTACCTGGCCACTAAAGCCAGCCAACATTTTGCCATGCAAACTTTTTTAGGGGGGAGGGGAATGATGAAAAATGGCCTTTTTTCCCTCCTACAGGAAAATTTTCTTGGATCGTTTTTGTTTGACATTTTCTCTTTTTTTTAAAAAAAAAAAGACAAAATGATTATGTTTCTAGTTTTTGGTTTTCCATCAAAAGACACGACAATTTCTCCAAAAAATCTTTTTTTTTTAAATGGACATTTTTCTTTCTGCCCACGTTCACCCGGGCAACCAGTTGCCATCTTCCAACCACCTCTGTTGCCAGCCCTAGTTATTGATGGTGCTACACTGAAGCAAATGCTACGGGGTAGACAGCTAAGTGCTGCTTGCACAGGCAAGACCTTCTAGTTGCTTTTCCAGCCCTCCGGTGTTCTGGGCTGTCTCCAGCGGCATGTGCATGGGGCACATAGTAGATACTCTCATTTGTGCTACAGATAAAAAGTTTTTGCCACCATGGCTTGAGGGCTGGAATACATGTAAATAAGCTTTATGCTAATACTTACAAGCACTTCTGAGAGAATGGGAATTACTGTGCCGTCTTTCCGAGCTTTCATCTTCTGGACCTCTCCAGGCAAAATGTCTTGGGAAGTGAGACACAGCTGATAGGAGTTAAGAGAACTTGGGGTGTGGGATAAGGGAGAATGGAAAAAACAACTACGCTCAGGGCCGCACAGAGGTTTTGGGGGGCTTGGGGCAAAAATGGAAGATGAGCCCCCACTCTTCCAAAAACATTTCCAGTGAGAAGAAGGGTGGGGAAGAGGGATTGGAGACCAAGTCCACCCCAAGTTCACCCCACAGTGGGACCCCAGCTCCCGTCCCACAAGGCTGGGCCTGACTCCCTGTTCCAGGCAGTGCAACCTGGGGCGCGGGGTCAAGCGGTTGCTCAGGTTTGGCCCAGCCACCCGTACAGGCCAAATCTGAGTGAGTCTCATATTTTAAGGACTCCAAAGGGAGAGATGGGGGGGTAGGGCATTCTTGGTTATTGTGGCATCTCATGAACTTTCACTCACTTTTCCCAGGCGAGCTCACGGTTCGGGTAAGGTTGTAGGGCCAGTTATCACAACAGTGCCAACATGGCTATTCCGGCCAGCAGGTGAGGAGTAGTGGGAGGGAGCAGATCCAGGATCCCTCCACACTCTACCCCTGCCCATAGACTTGCTCACAGATGGGCGTATCAGGTGAGTAGCCCCTGCAAAATCACAACCTAAGCAGGGCCCAGCAGAGGACTCTGGGTAACAGCTCTGACAATCCATGCCAACCTATCTATCCATCCATCCCCATATGCAGCTATGGAGCTAAGTGTTATTACTAAGAAACTCACACAATGAAACAGTCCCAGGAATCCCGGCCCCCCTGGAAGCTCCTCAGCAAGAGAATTTGTATTTTTGACTTAGAGAGGGGCCAGCATCTCATTGTCGCTTTGGATTCCTGCCCAGCCAGCTGGCCAGGCCGTGGCTCTGTGACATGCTTAGCGCTATCTAGGAGATTCATGTTACAGCAGTGTTGGAGAAGCATGTGCTGCCATTCTGCTTCCCTCTCCTGGTTTAAAAGTCTGAGCTTCCCATCTGGCCTGGGGCCAGGAGATATTTCCCTTCCACATAACATAACATTTGCCAGCTCAGCGAATTCCGCTCGCAGAGAACACACAGCGGCATAGCTGGAGCCACTAACTCTGCAGCCTACGTGCCTGGGGGCACCTGAGGCTAAGGGGATATGCTGCCTTCCTTTAGCGCTGATGTATCTGAAGCTCAGCAGAGGTCCAGCCACCACATACTAGAACCTTGAGGGGCCCATTTCTCACCCTGATCTGAATTGATCTGGGAAGGGACATTGCTCTGCCACCTTTAGGCTGAGCTGGGGAAGGGACTGGAAAAATGTACATCCCCAACCATTCCCATAATCTTCCATTCCCCTAACCCAAACCCAACCATAACCATTCTCAAAACTTCAGAATCATTGGGTTATCCCCCACCTTTCCATATTTCCTCCACTGACTTTACCCTTTCCCTCCAAATCCAGACCTGTGGCAGCAAGGTCTTCCCAGGATAGGAAAACTCCCTGGGCAGTTAATGCTGTAAGTTATCCTCACTGAGCAACATGATGACCTCCTGAGGTCCCTTCCAACCCTGATATTCTGTGATTGGCCTGCTACCATTTACAGGTAGCTTATACAAAATGAACTGAGTCTGGTGGTCTTGGCTAAGCATCTAGTGGAAAGGTGTCCAACCCACATAGACAGAAACCCCATCATCAAAACTGCCCCCCTGGTTGGAAGCTTCAGTAGAAAGACCTCAGTGTTTGAATTGCCTTCTCTAGCTAGGTACATATGGACCTCACTTGAGCACCTCACTTTCATTAATGGAGTTTATCCTCCCAGAGCACCTGGGACATTAATGGGGGTGAGAGGTGCAGCTATCTTATCCCCATTTATAAACGAGGAACTCCAGCAGAGGCTAGACGATGACCTGCCCAAGGTAACACAGGCAGGCTATGCTTGAGTCAGGAACTTAACCCAGGTCTCCTGGGTCCCAATGGAGTGACCTATCAATGAGAGTTAGGCCATCTTTAGTTTCAACCCCTAAGGTATAGTCCCTGCTGAGACATATCAGCAAGGGACAGTGGGGTGGAAGGTAGTCCGGCCACTGCCCATGCTGTCTCTGTAGTGTGGCTAAACAGAGGACTTCATTCTTCAGGGCTGTCACTTAGGCACCATTTAGCAATGCTAAATTTACTTGGAAATTAAAATAATAAACCAAGCAACAAACATTCTGTACAGTAGCTAAGGTATCATTATGTTTTGGAACGTAATCTCCTCCTGCTGAATGGCAAGGACATGTTTGAAAAATGTATCTTGCTTTGATGGCCATTATTTCAATATTATCTTTCCTTTTCACTTCATACATTGCGTTTACTTTCTCCCAGCTCTTAATCTACTTATGGAAAAGAGGCAGGGGAGAGGGGGAGGAAAACAAGAAACAGAACAATTGCACATCTTAACATGCAGACACAGATGGCAGAATTTAAATCGAGGGGAAACAAACACATATTAACTATCTCGCTGAAGTCGCATTTGTATAGCACGTGTATTTATGGCAATCATCGATTACAGCAAGGAAAGCAACTGCTGAGGGCTAAAGTGTTAGCCAGGTAGCAAGAAGCATCCTTGAGAATCTGCTTTATAGCACTTACAAGTATGAGAGAGAGAGAGAGTGTGTCTGTCTAAACCTGGCTTTGGGCTGAATAGCTTTGGATAAAAGATTTCTGAAAAGACGCCTATTACAGAAGGCTGGGGCAGGCTGAAAGTTTGTGGCACGTTCCTAGAATTTTTCATCTTTAGATTCCCAAAGAGTGTTACAAAGATGCCCGAGTACAGTCCTCCCCATTTTTCAGATGTGGATACAGGGGCTCAGGACATCTAAGGCCAAATTTTTAAAAATATCTACTAGCAGTTCAGTACCCACCATCCCTATTGACATCATTGGAGTTACGGGGGGGGCGGGGGGAGAGACAACACCTGTGAAAGCCAGGCCTCAGGTTTGTCCATCCGGGAACCCCAAAACTTAAGCACCTGAAATCAGTGACCACATGAAAGATTGGAGTTCTGTGACTTGCCCCAGATCACCCAGAAGGTCAGTGTCAGAGCAAGGATCAGAACCCAAGTGTCCTGCGCTTGGTCACTTCGCCATCAGAACACAGCAGCACACCACCCCAAATGTGCAAAGCATATTATACACCCCTATGGTACCCTAAAGGGGAACAGCTGTGTAGTTTTGGAAAGTTAGCAGTGTTAGCCTAAGAATCCATCAAGCAATAGCAGCCAAATTTTAATTCAGCCCCACAATGGCTAGTTTCTATTTCGAGCTCTGAAACAGACTCTCTGGGAGATCTGGGTCACAGTTCCCCACCCACAAGCTTGGGTTAATACCCACCTCATAGGCATATTGTGTGAGATGAATTATTTGTAGAGTTCATCGAGATCCTCAGATGGAAAACGCAAAGCATTACTGAATATTTACCTTCCTGCCATCAACTATACATACAATATGATGGGGGCTAATTTAGTTACAATGAATCAGGAAGAAGATCTTGGAGTCATCGTGGATAGTTCTCTGAAGATGTCCACACAGTGTGCAGAGGCAGTCAAAAAAGCAAACAGAATGTTAGGAATCATTCAAAAGAGGATAGAGAATAAGACTGAGAATATATTATTGCCCTTATATAAATCGATGGTAGGCCCACATCTTGAATACTGCATACAGATGTGGTCTCCTCATCCCAAAACAGATATACTGCCACTAGAAAAGGTTCAGAGAAGGGCAATTAAAATGATTAGGGGGTTGGAACAGGTCCCATATGAGGAGAGATTAAAGAGGCTAGGACTTTTCAGCTTGGAAAAGAGGAGACTAAGGGGGGATATGATAGAGGTCTATAAAATCATGAGTGATGTGGAGAAAGTGGATAAGGAAAAGTTATTTACTTATTCCCATAATACAAGAACTAGGGGTCACCAAATGAAATTAATGGGCAGCAGGTTTAAAACAAATAA
Source organism: Gopherus evgoodei (assembly GCF_007399415.2). Taxonomy (NCBI): domain Eukaryota; kingdom Metazoa; phylum Chordata; order Testudines; family Testudinidae; genus Gopherus; species Gopherus evgoodei. The sequence goes on from NC_044330.1 coordinate 5,438,573, forward strand.
AAGGAAATTCTTCACACAGCGCACAGTCAACCTCTGGAACTCCTTACCTGAGGAGGTTGTGAAGTCTAGGACTATAACAACATTTAAAAGAGAATAGGTAAATTCATGGAGGTTAAGTCCATTAATGGCTGTTAGCCAGGATGGGTAAGGAATGGTGTCCCTAGCCTCTGTTTGTCAGAGGGTGGAGATGGATGGCAGGAGAGTGATCAGTTGATCATTACCTGTTAGGTTCACTCCCTCTGGCGCACCTGGTATTAGCCACTGTCTGTAGACAGGATACTGGTCTAGATGGACCCAGTACAGCCACTTATGTTCTTATGATGGGGCCAGATCCCCAGTCAGCATAAATCAGCTTAGTTCCATCGACAGCAATGGAGGTCCACCAATTTACACTAGGTGCAGCTCTAACCTAGTCATGAGTTTAATTTCTTCCCTGGATTCACTCAATCTCTTTTCCCCATCCTTTGCCACCTTCTTCACTCATTTCTATTTGTCTGTGTGCCAGCTGCACATAGACTCCTTTGGGGAATCCTATCTCATTCTGTTCTTTGAAAGGTAATTGGGAATGAGAAGACAGCGTAGCCAGAGCCCTAGCTGTCTAGGCCCTCCCCCATTGTAGCAGACGGACGATCCAGGCAGCTGGATTGTGCGGCACATGATGTTTATATAGCCTGCAGAGTGTTGCTGAGATTTTTTGCCCCAGGTGACCTTTAAAGCTTTGCATCCCCGATAGGGAAGAAAATTCATCAGGCTCAGCGCTACCTGTGGAATTGAGCTTCTACCTCTCTAACTGACTCTGCCAGGACTTTTATTATGGAGCAAAGCATAAAGTCAGAGGGGCTTTACTTAAAAGGCCAAATTCCTGTTCGAGAGAGAAGGAAACTGTAGTCTCGATCACTAAAACATTTTCAGCCATGTGGTGAGACTGCTTAAGTCTCCCCAGGCATACAGGCCCCTACGCGTTCTGGGCTGTGCATTGATCGAACGTTCCCCACCATTAGGAAGGGCAAACCTAACAAATAATGTCCTGGATCAGACTGGCTTTTGCCCTCGCCAGACATAAAAGCACCAGTGGCCATGCAAAGCTCCATCCTCTGTTCAGGGGAGCATCTTGTTAGGTGTTTGGAGGGAGTGGATGTCTCTGGGTAGTGACCGGAGGAGCCTTTCTCCACTATGCTGGCAATTGAAATTCAGCTCGGTTTGGTTGGGAGTGGAAACTGCTACCCTCTGATTGCTCTGTGACATAAACTGGTAAGTCGCAGGCCAGTTCCGAGAGACCTGGCATCCCAGTTGAGCAAACACCATCCCTTGGCCCCCTTGCTGGTCAGTCTCAGGAGAGAAGCCAAAGAATGAATTGTCCATGGAGTCTGAGCCTGTAACTCTTAGACCTGGCTTTCCAATCCTGAAGGGCTCTAGTGTCCATTAATGTTGAGGCATGAGTTGTCCAGCATTGTTGCTGAATGGGCTAAGAAAGAGAGGAGTCAGGCTCCAGGGCCTGGCTAAGTGGCTGATCCCTTGGGATTGGAAGGACCCTATAACTGATTAAATTGGTTTTCAGTAACCCTGTGATGGTACACCCCATATTCTTCATAGAAACATGGTTATGATATGAATTGGCATCATTAAGATAAACTTTATGCAAGATGGTGCATGTAGGATATCATTGGAAAGGTTATGATTTACTGAATGCGATTATCCAACTTGTATGCATGTGTCATTTCTGTATCTGAAGTTAGGAATATTAACTATGTAACAATTACAACTGTGTGTACTTGGGGAAACGCCCACCAGACCGTAAGCAATCAGCCTTAATGGGCCATTAGAAAAAGATAATGAGTCTTTGGAGATGATGATCTCCCATCTGCCTGGAGTTTCCTTCCAGTGGACATTGCAAAGAAACCTATTTTCATAGTTGCTTTGACACTGCACTGTCAGGTGATAAGATCACCTGATACAAAATACTACCTTGGACACTGCTGGTACTTTTCCTCTGGAGAGGGTTAATCTGGACTCTCATCCATTGCCTACCCAAGAAGAAAGACTGCTGAAAGTACCTGAAGAGAAAAAGGAACTCACCTAAGGGGAAAGGCAGGGGTGAGTCCAGACTGAAACAGGGGTCCAGTCTGTAAGAAGAAAGAAGTGAAACTCTGAGCTACAGAAACTCTGCAACTTGTCTAAAATAACATTTAGGGTGATAAATTACTTCTTGAAACCAGTCTTTTTAAGATCTTAAGCTTAGTATGTGTGTTTTGTTTTATTTGCTCAGTAATCTGCTTTGTTCTGTTTGCTAGCCCTTATAATCACTTAAAATCTGCCTTTTACAGTTAATACATTTGTTTTGTTTATTATTAAACCCAGTTTGTGTAATTTTTAACTGGGTGAGGAGCAAGAAGTTGTGCATATCTCTCTTCACATTGAGGGAGAGGGCACATTTTTATGAGCTTGCGCTGTGCAGATCTTTCTACACAGCACAAGACAATATACCTTTGAGAGTACACTCCAAGGGAGCTGGGCACCTGAGTGCTGGGGCAAGTCCCTTAAGCTGAGTCTTCCCAGAGCTGATCTCAGTGTCTGGGTCTGGCCCTGCCTGTGTGTGTGTTAGAGGAGGCTCAAGAGCCTTTCTTAGCAAGACAGAGTAAAGAGGGTCCAGGCTGGCAGAACAGGCGGGCTCAGTGGTATCCCAAGTGGCACCTTAAAGGGGGTCAACTCGTCACAAACCCCTTATCATAAAGTCCAGTGTCTGAGTGATGAGGCTAGGGCTGGAAAGCCTGAGGAAACTGTGGTTTTGGCTTCTTGTTAACCAGTGCGGTGAGACAGAAGTTCACTTTGTTACTGTCTTGGTATAGTCTAATGATGGAATAACCTGCAGTTTAGGGTGAGTCTGCCTCATTTCTCAGCAGTTGTCTTCTTGGCTTTGGCTCTCCTGTCTGGGGTGGAGGGAGGGGGCATTTTCTACACCCTTCTGCATCAGCCTCAGGACATGGCATAAAGCCTGGGATGAACAGGTACCTTGTTTATTTCAATGACTGTGTCTTTCCTTGTAGATCCTAGTCTTTCAAAGTCGTCTTGTTATTCCAACTGGCTTGTCAACCCCGAGACACCAGTCAAGAGGGTTATATAAATGAAAACAAGCAAAGGAGAATAGGTGAGATTGGTTTAACCAAGCAGTGGGGAAAACCAGGATCACGTAAGATTTGCTAAGGCCCCAAATCTGCTACGGTCTGGGTACAGACAGCAGTGAACCATCAACGCTGCTACTGTGTATGTTGCTCTGCCAGATCCAGTCAGATAAGATCAGCTCAGGAGAGTACGCACTGCAGGGCGCATGGACTACCATGGACACTGATGCAGAAATGTGCCTAGGAGAAAGCACCTCTCCCAGCCAGCAGCTCAGCCTCATGCCAAGTTCAGAGAAACTGAACAGCTCGCAGTCCAAATTGTGATCCTGCTAATTACACGAGTGGGCCCCCTGAATTCCATCAAATTACTCCCGTGAGTAAGGTGATCACAAAACCAGCCTCCTAAAGGCAGCTAGGTACACTGGGTATTTTGGCTGTCTTGCACTGAGGCACCTGTGCGCTGGCAATGCCTTAGCCTGCAGTGCATGCAGTCCATGCCCAGTCACACCCATATTTCACCCTATATGCACCAGTGATTGGTGTGAACACACAAGAGTCACTTATTCTCCATGCACATTTCGCATTGCAATGCAGAAACCACACAGGTCCTAGCCCTTTGGCGCTCTGCACACCTTTCACCGGCCAACAGAACAGAACCGTCACTCTTTTCTGGTCAATTCACCAGCAAAGAATTGTTGTCTCTGCATTGGAAAAATACATTCCAATATCTACAGGCAGCTAATAACGTCTAAAGGATTAAATCAGTTTATGAGCACATGTTGTCAATTCCCCAAACAAAAATGCAGGCGCAAATCAACTGAGGCATTTTCACACAGACCCGCTAGACAAAGGAATAAAGTTACGGTTGTACTGAGCCGTGAAACACGCTAGGAGAAGAACAGATCTGTCTGGGTTCACAATGCAGCCAGGCAGGTACTGAATTAAGAACACCTGTTTTTAATCAACTTTTTTTCAAAATAAAGGTTGGAAAGTGTGGATCTGGATCTCAAAGACCTCAGAAATGTAAGGACCAATTTCTACATATCTCTGTGTGTGTTGATTAGATAGCTAGAGCTCTTTTTGCTTAGTAGCAGATCAGATTTTTGGAGGCCTTTGCATTTTGCTTCCCACTGCTTGAGACATCAATGATGCAGAGCCCAGGTATTTCTTGGTGTGATTCGTTTATTTCCCAAATGCACACAGGTCCTGTTTCCTTTACCAGAAGTGGTAACAGACTGCACATGGACAAAACTCCCTTTTTGCAAACACCTCAGGCACTGAGAAGCTGCTCTCTCTTGTCTCTGTCTATCTTGGTTTCTACTGCTTACTGCACCGCTCACTTGTCCTGCCTCAGCCCTGGACTTTTTGCTTGCAAGCCCCATGCACAATACTGCAGTGAGTCTGGTGCAGTGCCTCCTGCTGGTCATCTTGGAATTAGGGCTTTTCCAGCATACAGAGCGCCCTCTGCAGGCCAGAGTCTCGCCTGCTATTGCCCCCGTGTCCCTCCTAGACCCCAGTGCCCTTTTACTTCGGGGTTCTGCCTCAGCAGTACCCGCACTCTCTGGGTCCACACTCTGGGTCTCCCCTCTCAGGGGAACCCCCAACCCTCTAGACCCACCTTGCCTCAATGGCTACTGCCAGTCATCATCTAGCCCCCGCTCACTGGGGCAGACTGCAGCCCGTAATGGCCACTCATCACTGGCAATGGGATAGGACCTGCTGCCTTTGCCTATCCCCGGGCTGCCCCTCTGCAGCCCCAGTACCTTTTGTAGGCTTTTAACAAGGCCTGCAGCCAGGGGGTTTACCAGGCTGGAGCTCCCCAGCTCCCTTTGCCCTTCCCCAGCACTGCTCCACTTCAGGTACCTTCCTCTCAGGCAGCCAGGCCCTTCTCCCTCCAGGGCTGGGGAGAAAGTCTTCCAGCTTCTGGCCCACAGCCCTCTTATCTGGGCCAGCCGGGCCCTAATGAGCTGGCCAGAGCTGTGACTGCTTCTCCAAACAGCCTAGCCTGGCTGTTTTTACCCTGTTCTCCAGGAATGGGGCAGCTGCCCCACTGCAGTCTGGCATTAGGACTCTTTTGCACAGCTGCTCTGCAACATGAAGAAACCAAATGGCTACCAAGAGTTCTTTAACCTATACTGTCCTCTTAGTAACTGCCTGCCCTAAACCCCTACTCAGTGCCGTTACTGCATAGGGCATCAAACTCTTTATGAAGAATTTCACCCTGGGTACTCAGACATCGATGACTTATAACCTGCAGGGTATTAGCACCGCTTACCATAACAGCAGATCTCTCTGAAATGACATGACTATACAAGGAGTATCATCAGAGCCATGTCAGCTTCATCCAGCAGGACTCCAGCCTTACTGAGGGTGAAATTCACCCCTGTGCAGAGGGCCAGTCTCGCCCTGTCGTAAACAGATAGTTAAGGGTTAATGTCTCTTTTACCTGTAAAGGGTTAACAAACAGTAAACCAAAAACACCTGACCAGAGGACCAATCAGGAAACAAAATACTTTCAAATCTCAGTGGAGGGAAGCCTTTGTTTTTGTTTTTTGGGTTTTGCTTTGTTCTCTCTGGGTCCTGGAAGGGACTAGACTTGCAACCAGGTTTCTTGCCAATCTCCCTGCTACAATCTCTTATATATTCAGAACAGTGAGTATTAAGTAGGAAAGGCGGTTATAGTCTTTTGATTGTTTTCTGTATTTGCAAATGTGCAGTTTGCTGGAAGTATTTTAAATTGTATTTTGCTGGGGGGGGGCTTCTCTCTAGTGTCTATAAGCTGTAAGACCCTGTAACTTTTACCATCTAAATTACAGAGACAACTTTTACTTTTTTTTCCTTTCTTTTTATTAAAAGTTTTGCTTTTTAAGACCTGTTTGATTTTTTCCCCTTGTTGAGGCTCAAGGGAATTGAGTCTGTACTTACCAGGGAATTCGTAAGAGAAGGGAGGGAGGAAAGGGGGAATCCCTTTGTTTAGATTCACGGAGCTTGAATCTGTCTATCTCTCCAGGATAACCCAGGGAGGGAATGCCTGGAGGGGAGGAGAAGGAGGGGAAACAAACCTGATTTCTCTGTGTTGTGATTCAAGGAGTTTGAATCACAGTGATCTTCCAGGGTAACCCAGGGAGGGGAAGCCTGGGAGAGGCAACGGTAAGGGAAAGGGTTTACTTTCCTTGTGTTAAGATCCAGAGGGTCTGGGTCTTGGGGGTCGCCAGGCAAGGTTTTGGGGGGACCTGAGTGTACCAGGCACTGAATTCCTGGTTGGTGGCAGTGTATCAGATCTATGCAGGTAATTAAGCTTAGAGGAATTCATGCTGGTACCCCAATTTTTTGGACTCTAAGGTTCAGATTGGGGATAGAATACCATGACAGACCCCTATGAAGATCTCATCCTAAAAGTTAGAGGCTAGTTTCAACCTTGAAGCATGAGGTTCCAAAGCCAGGAGGGACCATTGTGGTCACCTGATCCGACCTCCTTCATAACACAGGGCTGAGAATGTCCCCAAAATAAGTCCTAGGTCATATTTTGAAGAAAAACATCCCATCTTGTTTTAAAAATTGGCCATGACAGAGAATCTACGCGCCCTTTGCTAAATTGTGGCAATGAGTTCTACGAGCTAGCTGCCTGTGGTCAGAAAATGTATTTTCTTTCATCTTTTTTGGCACCCTGGTTTGGATGTTGTGGCTTAATGGACATGGCCAAGATCACTCACGGAGTCACCAGCAGAGCCTGAAATAGACGCCAAGAATACTAAGGTGTGACTCTCCTGTTCTTACTATCAGGCCCACATAGCCTCCAACAGAATAAAATATACCTATGCAGGGAAGACAGGGTAAGTGATTTCATACTGTTTGGAGAACCAGACAAAATAATTAGCATAAATCAAAGGAAATAAGACAGACTCTTGTGTCTCAAAAGTAAGGGAAGGACAGGAACGGAAAAAAAATAACTTTTATTTATTCCCCACTGTCCTCTCAACAACTCACTGCAGTAGAAGTCTCCAAAGCCAGAAGCTGGTGTAAAACTGTCTGTTCCAGTGTGAATGGCGAGATTCCAAAGGCAGTGAGCACATGTACGCTGATGAGAAAATTATAGTTATCGCGCTTTGGGTTGTGTGACAAGTCATTGTGTTGAATTCCCCCAAAAAACATCATTTGTGGGAGGCATGTGTCAGTCGGAATTAAATAACTTAATTAAAAAAATCAACCAGCCGGAAAGACGAGATGAGAAGAGCCCGCACAGCCTGATGGGAATATAAAGGCCGAGTCAATGCATCTGCCAGCATTCATAGATCTTCTTGCAATGGAATCTTTAGTACCATTGCTGGGTGGGTCACAGAAGGTATTGATCTGCCAGAACAAAGGTCTCTCTGCTATAGGACACCGAGGATGGGGATGACACCCTGAGTGAAAAATCACAGGAAACCTCAGGGACATAAGGATATAAATGATCAGCTAAGATAACCCCCTGCCCCCAAACAACCCCAATATCAGCTAGCAGGGTTACGGAGAATGGAAGCCAGCCAATGCCTTCAGATAGAGCTTTCGCTTCTTTCCCCTCTGTTCCTCCACCACCGACACCTTGAGTGGCGATTTCAGCAGAGAAACCAACGGTCTATAGAGACTGAGGCACTACAGCAACAGGAGGGGTTCTCCCATAGCTGTACTAAATCCATCTCCCCAAGAGGCGGTAGCTAGGTCGGTGGAAGAATTCTTCTGTCGACTTAGTGGTGTTTATGTGGTGACTTAGGTCGGCTTAACTGTGTTGCAGAGGGGTGTGGATTTTTTCACACTCCTGAATGACGTAGCTGGGTCGCTCTGATTTCCTAGTGTAGACCAGCCATTTGACATTGCACGAGCGTCCCAAAGAAATGGTCACTGCTGGGCAGGTCTGGGCACAACGAAGACGCAGCACAGAGCTTGCACTGCCCATGACCAGGGTATTTCATTCTGTGGAGGAACGGCAGGGACAACGGGGTGTCTGTCTATCTCTCTGTCCAGCCAAGAGAGAGAGATACTGTGCTAACCTACCACAATGAGAGGTAAAGTAGGAATATCTGAGCAGACAGACCGATTCGGCAGACACAGGATGCCAATTTCAGGGTTACAGAACTAGCACTTGTCACGAGCACTAAACTCATTTAAAAACTGTTTTTGCAAGTACCCTGGCTTTATGGCTGTTACTTCATGGGAGCACGTAGCAGCCTCAGTCAGAGGCACCAAGCATGCCCAAACATATATAAGAGATCCTCCCGGAAGGGCTCACAGCTGAAACAGACAAGCCATACAAGAGCCTGGGAGGTGGATGGGGAAGGATGCACCATCCAAGCAGAGTGATCAGAGAGCTGGTAGGGGAGAGAAGGACGAAGAACATGTACAGTTGATAAACAAAAGACACCCCTTGGCCAGGAATCTATTTTCCCTACTGCTTCAAAAAAACCCACCACCGCTGAAGCCCCTTTGCACGTTTTCCTCTGGCAAGGATTTTTTGAGGCAGGAAATTGATTTCAGAGGGCTCTCATTCATTTTCATGGCCCCTGCTCTGTGCTTTCAAAACAAATAGAATTATTAATGTACAGAGTTGCTTGGGCACCGTTTAATATGCAACGCCCAGGGCAGCAGTTCCAGTGCTGATGAACTGGGGTGGCTGTGGTAGGCATTCACCTGCTCAGTCACTGATTGCTTCGGATGTGCCTTTCTGGGGTTTGAGTGAAAGCGCGGGGGAGGGTGGAAACAATGCAGAAGAAAGCTCATTCCTGAAGGATTCCCATCCTCTCCAGAAGCAGAGAGAACTAGAAATCTCCCACTCTACCTAGATATGTATATTGTGCTATATCCATGGTATCTGATTCCTGAGATTTCTATGCCAATTTCATGTGACTCCTAGCTCAGATTCAAGAAATAGTACAAGTAAGATTCAAATTAGCATTAAACAAGTTGTCTGGGAATTAACATGGGAGCCAGGCACTTCTTGTGTGACCAAGGACAAGTCACTTCCCTCTCCGTGCCTCAGTTTCCCCATCTGTAAAATTGGGATAATAGTACTTCTCCTTAGCTCTTTGGGGTAGGGGCCATCTTTCAGGCTTGGGTTTGTACAGCACCTAGCAAAGTGGAGCCCTGATCCATTACTGGGGCTCCTAAACTGATACTGCAAAGCAGATAAATAATAATAAAAATAAACAGGCCAGAGGGGCGTGGTTATGCTTGATTAATTAGCATTAATAAAGAGCTTTGGGATCTTTGCATTGCTCTAGAAGCGCAAACCATTGCCTGCACTGACCGAACCCTCCAGCATGTCGAACCTTCATGAATTGCGAACTCATTCAAATACAAGCAGCTGGCAGAAAGCCGGGTAATTCCACTATGCCAGGGAAGTGCCAGCGAGTTGGCACAACGCAGGACGTGATCTTGTACTATTAGAGCAATAGCAAATAAGTACCATTTGTTAACATGCCAACAGTTCTTTACACTGGCTGATTAAAAAATAATTACCCTCCGCTATTATTGAGTGCTCTCACAAATGAGCAGTGGGAAGCCGTTCCTGTGTGATTAGCACAGAATGTGTCTTGATTGTTCCAATATTAGTTTAATTAAGTATTTCGGTAAAAAGCTTTTTAATGTAACTCTCTTTTTATAAACATTTGGCCAGATTCTGGTCTTACTGATACTGGTGTAAAGTTGCAATAACCTCTCCACATTCAATGGAGTTACTCTGGATTTACACTGAGGTGAGACCAGAATTTGGTCCAGGTCTTCTTTCAGTGTGGGGGGTGAAGACACTACTATGCTGACAGGAGAGTTTCTCCCGTCGGCGTAGTTAATCCAAAAGATGGTAGCTATGGTGACGGGAGAAGCCCTCCTGTCTAGATCAGAACTTAGGTCCGGGTCACTGCATAGCTCAGGGGTATGGATTTTTCAAGTCTCTCAAATGTTCATTCTCTCTCGTCCTCTCCCAAGAGGGGGAGTTGTGTGTGGAATGGTTTGGTTTCGTAGGATCTGGTGTTTGGGATCCATGCTCCTCTGTGTTTATCTCAGAGAAGGCCGACTGGAGAAGCATGCCGGACCCTAGCTCCTGAAGGTGTTCATTCCACAGTCCGAGCCCAGGCCCCAAGAAAGCTCTGGGCCTTTCACAGACAAGCTTTACCCGGATGGTGGAAAGTCCCATGGTACCCAAGGAGCAAAGCTGTCACCATAGTCTTCATCCCAGAACTTTAGGCTCTTAGATACAGGCCCAAGTCTTTGATCACCGTGAAGATAAGGACTGAAGCCTGCAACTTGATTTGCTATTCTGTGAGGTGTGGAGGACAGGTCTGCTGCGTAGAAGCCCTACGACGTTCTGTACTAGTTGGAGTTGCCTAAGTGCTGATGGCTCCATCCCAAGGTCTGTGGCATGGCTGTAGCCTAGATAGAAAGTGAGGAAGGTATGGAGAAACAAGGCCAGATCAGAATGGGATGGAGTCTCCTAGCCGGGAGGAGAGAGTAGAAAGCACTACTCATGGATGCTGCTATGTGAGGACTCAGCAGCATCGGTGAGGAATCGACAAACCCCTGCTCTGTTTTGCTTTTGTAGGATTTTCTCTGCAAAGCATTTTGCAAGATAAAGTACAAAGATGCCACAGGAAAAAACATTCTCTTGTGCTGCTTGCATAGGACACTTTGTCATAAACAGATAGCTAAGGGTTAACGTCTCTTTCACCTGGAAAGAAGTAATCTGAAACACTTGACCAGAGGACCAATCAGGAAACAAGACTTTTTCAAATCTGGGTGGAGGGAAGTTTGTGTGTGAGTCCTTTGTTCTTGGTCTTGTGCCTATCTCCCTCTCGGCTATGGGAAGGATTTCTCTATTTCCTGCTTTCTAATCTTCTGTTTCCCAGTTGTAAGTACAAAAAGATAGGGCTTTTTTTTTGTAGTTACATGTGTATAGTTGCTGGAGTGTTTTGAATTGTATTCTTTTTTAATAAGGCTGTTTATTCATATTCCTTTTAAGCAATTGACCCTGTATTTGTCACCTTAATACAGAGAGACCATTTTTATGTATTTTTCTTTCTTTTTATATAAAGCTTTCTTTTTAAGACCTGTTGGAGTTTTTCTTTAGTGGGGAACTCCAGGGAATTGAGTCTGTGCTCACCAGGGAATTGGTGGGAGGAAGAAGTCAGGGGGAAATCTGTGTGTGTTAGATTTACTAGCCTGACTTTGCATTCCCTCTGGGTGAGGGGGGAAGAGAGATTAGCTCTCGGTACGTCTGTTTTCCAAGGCTGGAAACGGGGAGGGTGGAATCCCTCTGTTTAGATTCACGGAGCTTGCTTCTGTGTGTCTCTCCAGGAACACCTGGAGGGGGGAAGGGAAAAGGTTTATTTCCCTTTGTTGTCAGACTCAAGGGATTTGGGTCTTGGGGTCCCCAGGGAAGGGTTTTGGGGGGACCAGAGTGCCCCAAAACACTCTAATTTTTTGGGTGGTGGCAGCTTTACCAGGTCCAAGCTGGTAACTAAGCTTGGAGGTTTTCATGCTAACCCCCATATTTTGGACGCTAAGGTCCAAATCTGGGACTAGGTTATGATATGAGTGGCAGCGTTTGTGGGAAAGATAGAATCCAGAAGCCAGTAGGAATATTATATTTTTCTTTTCTCTGCTAGGGACTTTTAAGCAGAGAGGAACGGTTTGGTTTTAAAAGGAACCAGAGAGAATTTTTTTTCTGCTCTCTCTGGCAGTTTTTGGCTTGCATATTAAGCAAGGAACCATTAAGGGACTATTATGGGTCTTTTATCACACAATAGCACTCCCATTAGGAGTCAAATACCAGCACTATACACATGCAAATAAAGTGTTTTTTCTGGTTTACTTTACATTGAAAAGATTAGTTAGCGGAAGAAAGGGAAAAAGGCACTGTTGCTAGGCAGACCCCAGGAGGCAACAGAGCCTGCAGTTCAGACAATAAACACCAGAGGGCACCCCAACACAAGAAAACAGGAACCATGACTTCCAAGGAAAAAAGGGAGGCAGAGGGACAAATCAAAGAAGCTGAACACAGGCGACAACTGGAAAAAAGACAAAAAGAGGTGGAGCTGAAAGAAAAGGAAGAAAACATCAAACTGGCAGCCTACAAAAGAGAACAAGCAGCCAAAGAGGCAGCCCACAAAAGAAAACTAGAAGAAGAAGAGGTGGTCCACAGAAGGAAACACGAAGAAGAAGAGGTGGCCCACAGAAGGAAACAAGAAGAAGAAGAGGTGGCCCACAGAAGGAAACAAGAAGAAGACACGGCCCACCGCCGAGAAATGGAAAAACAACAAAAAGAAAGTGAAGAGAAGGAAAAACAGAGAAAACATGAACTGGACTTAGCGCAAGCTGGGCTGCATGCACCAGCCAATCCTAACAACCCTTCGATCTTTTTGTACTTACAACTGGGAAACAGAAGATTAGAAAGCAGGAAATAGAGAAATACTTCCCATAGCCGAGAGGGAGATAGGCACAAGACCAAGAACAAAGGACTCACACACAAACTTCCCTCCACCCAGATTTGAAAAAGTCTTGTTTCCTGATTGGTCCTCTGGTCAGGTGTTTCAGATTACTTCTTTCCAGGTGAAAGAGACGTTAACCCTTAGCTATCTATTTATGACACACTTACTTCTTGGTAACCTCTTCCCCTGATCCCTCCAGACTTCTATTAATTATTAGTAGTATTTATTATTTGTGATATCCTAGCACCTAGAAGCCTCAGTCATGGATCAGGGCCCCATTGTATGAGGCGCTCTACAAAAACAGAACAAGTTAGTCTTTGTCCCAGAGAGCTGACAATCTCCCACGAGCAGTCCTCACTTAGTCCTATGGACTTCCGTGGAGTCACGTGCCCGAGTAAACTTCTGCATGGTTCCAGGGCAATCAAAAGTGTTGTGCAAAGTGTCGGGCCTGCATGCCTCCTCTTCCTTCATAGAACATAAGAACGGCCAGACTGGGTGAGACCAATGGTCCATCTAGCCCAGCAGCCTGTCTTCCAACAGTGGCCAATGCCAGGTGCTTCAGAGGGAATGAACAGAACAGGTCATCATCAAGTGATCCATCCCATGTTGCGCATGCCCAGTTCTGGCAAACAGCCTTTGGAACGAATCTGGAAACCCGTGGAGTCAGAAAGCTCCACCACTCAAGTTTGCTCATCATCTCTGCAGCCTTTCACCCTACCCGAGGTTGCCTCAGCCAAAAGCTTTCTGAGGCCCCTGTGATCTCTGGTCATTACAGACCCTCTGCGTGCGCCTCTGTGTAATAGTGCAGACACTTTCCAGACTGACTCAGAGAGGTGGCATCGGGCATTCCAGACCTATGGCATCTTTTAACTTTACAAACCCTGGCCATGGCCAATAATAAGTGCCAAATGCAGACCAATTTTCCTTCCCCCTCTCCCCTCCCGTCCCCTCTTGCATGTGTTTAAATCATGGGACTTGCAGACCTCTTCCCTGGTTAGTTTCACATATCTATTGTTTGCCAGAGAATGAACTCTGCTCAAAAATTTTAAGATCCTCGAGGGTGTCAAACTGCTGCATCTCCATAGAAGTCCATGAAGCTACACCAGGATATACTAGCTGAGCATCTGGCCACGCTGATTCCAGTGGAATTATGCCTATTTATACCAGCTGGGGGGTTCACCCCATTGGCCTCATGGGTGCTACACCAATTTACACCAGCTGAGGATCTGGCCCATAGATTTCCCTTGATTCCTGGATCCTTTCTTTTCAGCCGGGAGTTCTTTCTTCATTTTATTTCCATTTGAAAGAAACAGGCAACAAATGCAATTGACAGGCCAGATCCTGATGTCCTTACTCAGCTCTGGCTGCTTAGAGGACAGCATGGCTTGCAGGCTTCCTTGCTTCGGTGAGCCTGGGGCCTGGATTAGACCCTAAATCATGAGACTGACATTTCACAGGTTTGAAATCCTCATCCAGGCCTGCGTCTCCTCTCTCCACATGGCTGGCTTCTGCCCCAGCTCTCCAGAGTTTACCAGGGGAATGGGTGCCAATTGTGGTTGGATCACACCACAATCTTTAATTAAAGATTAATCTTTGATTCCTGGAGACTCCAGGACAATCCTGGAGGGTTGGCAAACTGTGGAGGCATAGATCCAAGCCACTGCAAACAGTGGCCCTCTGCTGAGAATGAGCTAAACATTCTTGCCTGGTTTGTGTTATTTCATCCAGTGCTGTAATACAGTGTATCTGCTGTCTATCTTTTCTTAGGTATTTATCAGAGCCCATCACCACAGTATCTGACGAGCTCACAATCTTCAACGCATTTATCTTCACAGCATGCTGTGTGGCAGGGCAGTGCTGTTATCCCCATTGTACAGGTGGGGAACTCAGGCACAGAGAGGCTAAGTGACATGGCCAAGGTCACACAGGAAGTCGGAGGCAGAGCAGGAAGTTGAGCCCATTGGCAGCATCTTTGGGAAAGATTCACAATCGAGATCCCTCAGTGAGTCTTTTCATTTGTTACTACCAGAGATTACGTGCCTTTTTTTTTTAACTAAATAAGAATTTTTGCAAGAAAATGAATTTTTCATTTTCATAATTTTTTTTTGGATTTAGGTTAAAAAAAGCCCTGTAAACCCCTAAAACAACAAAAAAAAATCAGTTTTCAAACCCTAGAAAAATTCCAGTTTGGGGGTGGTCTGCTTTTCAGGGAAATAAACTATACTTCCCAATCAACTCTAGCTACTAAAGACAATTTAATGGCCCAGCACTGGTTGCTCAGATACCAACATGAGTCGAATAGTACAGAGGCCTAGAAAAATAGATTAGATTAGACTAGACTGAACACGTGCTGCTGAAAAATTGCTACCTTTCCCCAAGTGAGGTCTTGACCACTTTTGGTGATTAAAGACCCAGTTTTTCTATCCCAAGGGTGAGACGTTAACCCCAATGTCCTGGACAAATACCAGATTGGGTAGCTTCATTCTGCCTCCCTACGTGTCCTTGGGCAGTTTTGGATGTTTCCAGTCTATTAGTCTCCTCTCTCTGTGCTAAGTGGTCGTGTGTCTTATATTAATGCTGTGCTCCAGCCCAGAGGTGGCTGCTTTCCAGAATGAGCATGGCAAATGCTGTATATATCTTTTGGCAAAGTGCTTTGGTGTCCCTCTAGCTGAAGGATGCTATATCAGTGTACAGAATTATTAGTACTACGCTATCTCCCTGAGAAAGTCAACCTAGCAATTTCCAAAATGATTTCTTTAATGCTGCAATTCTTCCTTTCTGTTTTGACCAAAGTAATGTCATTTCATTTGCAGTGGGTGGCCCAGGGAGCATGAAAAGGGCCTGTGCTAGTGCTTTCCTGTCTCCAATTTAAGACCAGGTGTATCTCATTTTCTGCTGCCTTAACCTCTCCCGGAGACTTCAGCATGGTTGCAGACACAGTGCAAATTGCTAGGACAGTCGCTCATTTTTCTACCCTGGATGAAAATTTCATGGTCTGTTAGTTTCCTGTAGCTGCTGTCTTTTTGTT
Source organism: Gopherus evgoodei (assembly GCF_007399415.2). Taxonomy (NCBI): domain Eukaryota; kingdom Metazoa; phylum Chordata; order Testudines; family Testudinidae; genus Gopherus; species Gopherus evgoodei. The sequence goes on from NC_044330.1 coordinate 5,454,175, forward strand.
TTTTTGTTGTTGTTGTTGCTACTCTGTTTAAATGCTGCTAGCACAGATAGCGGCAAGGTTAGCCAGGTAGTGCTCACACATCCTTCCGGGATGACATGGAAATGGTATTAGTGATTCAATAAGCAGAACTCTTCCCATTAGTTTATATGGGACCAATGCTGGAACTTGATCGCAGGCGGTGCTGTATTGCTGGACAAGCCCGTCTCTCTCATGAAATGTAAATCCACGGTGATTAAAGCTCCCTTGACTTCTTCTCCCCCAACAGGAAGGAGTTAATCCCCATTCCCTGATTACATTCTATCCTGCCTTGCTAGATGTTCCCGCAGCTAGAGCTTTGGGATCCTATGCAAATATCAAGTCATCTTCTTACCTTAGCATGGCGCTGAGAGTGACACCCAGAAAGACCCTGATACAGGCACATCAGCCCCAAACTCAGATAAACTCACCCTCCGTTTGCTTCTGCTTCCAGTTCAAACATGCCATCGCTTTAGAAACCCTCCATGGCCTACCCTACCCTCTGGATCCCGGCTGACATTCCCAACTCCCCTCCTTGCAGGGAAATGGACCAGATGATCTTACAGACCTGACCCCATCTCAGCCTTCTAGGATTCCTTGTGCCTGGCACTCAGCTTCCCCTGGCCTCCTCCCTTCATATCACCTGACACTCAGCCTTCTCCTCTGCAGCTTTACAGCTATCAATGACAGGGGGCCCCCGTAAACAAGGGATTAACTCCAGTTTGGCTTACCCCTCCTGTAGTGAGCGACAACTGACCAGCACTCACCAGCACAGCGCCTCCTGCTGGTTGTTTTGGGAATAAGCTCTTGTCCAGCCCAGAGCCCCCTCTGCAGGCCATTGTCTCACCTGCCCTAGAGCCCCCGTGTCCCTCCCGGATCCCGGTGCCCCTTACCCTGGGGTTCTGCCCACTGCAGTACCCCCACACGCTGGGTCTTCCCTCCCAAGGGAACCCCCAACTCTCTATATCCACCTTGCCTCAGTGGCTACTGCCAGTCGTCATCTGATTCCGCAATCAGCCCAGCTTGGTTGCTTTTTAACCCCCGTTTTCTAGGAGTGGGGCAGCTGCCCCACTACACCTCCCTTCTCACAGATGCTCAGGGGAAGGACCCTGCTTTGGCTGCGTAAGAGACAGAGAGGAGATGCTGCCTCTGGAAAGGGTGGACTTCACACCCAGCATCACAGGGCAGAGCTGAACCCCCAGCAGGGGAGTCATTTCCCTTGAGGAGAAGCCCCGGCTGACTGTAGAGGTGTATTTTTCTGCCACATTCTGGGTCTAAGTGTGGAGCTGCAGCACAGAGGGAAGAGGGTAAAGATGGTCTAAGCCATCTGGCTTCCAGATTCTGGTTGCTCCAAGGGCTGAAATAGGGTTGCCAATTTTGGTTGGATGTATTCCTGAAAGTTTCATCACATGACGTAAAATTTAATGAAAGATTCGTCTTTTATTCCTGGAGACTCCAGGACAATTGTTAGGCTAGAGATATTCAGGCCTGCCTGTAAAGGCCTAGACTTTAAGAATTTAGGTATATGTTTATCACTTAGCTAGTTATAGAGGTACAAAACCAGAATCAAAATCACCGTCTGCCTGTGTATGGGCCTTCTCTCACTAAGATAGTCTGAGGCCGTGTTCTTAGACTAAGGCCTTTGGCTAAGCAGCAGAGGCAGCCATAAACTGGGAAGCAAACAGTCACATCCTCACATTCCAAATTAGTCTCATTGAAATAAGGTGCTATTGGGCTGTTAGGAATACAATCCTGTCCTGATAATATCTATCACCTCCAGAGAAAGGGAAGTGCCTAGAAGATTTAAAGGAAACTTAGTGTGGTAGCATCCTGTCTGGCAAGAGCTCACTTATCAATAGCTGGGGTGTGAAATCCTCATTTCTTTGTTGTTCTATCACTTCCCTATTGTTTGTCTGTATAATCTCTGTCTGGTTCTGTGATTGTTTCTGTCTGCTATATAATTAATTCTGTTGGGTGTAAACCAATTAAGGTGGTGGGATATAATTGGTTAGATAATCACGTTACAATATCGGCAAAGAGTTCCGTGTCACCTTATAAACTAACAGACGTATTGGAGCATAAGCTTTTGTGGGTTGCATCTGACGAAGTGGGTATTCACCCACGAAAGCTCACACTCCAATATGTGTTAGTCTATAAGGTGCCATAGAACTTTTTGCCACTTTTACAGATCCAGACTAACATGGCTCCCCCTCTGATACATGTTACAATATGTTAGGATTGGTTAGTTAAATTTCAGTAAAATGATTGGTTAAGGTACAGCTAAGCGGAACTCAAGTTTTACTATATTATTTGCAGTCAGTCAGGAAGTAAGTGGGGGGGAAATGGGAACAGGGACTGGGGTGGGGCAATTGCAATCATGTTTCGCTGGGGAGGGGAATGGGAACAGGGACACAGGCAAGGCTCTGTGGTGTCAGAGCTGGGAAGTGGGACACGGAGGAAGGAAACTAGAATCATTACTTGCTGGAAGTTCAGCCCAATAAACACTGAATTGTTTGCACCTTCGGACTTTGGGTATTGCTGCTCCCTGTTCATGCGAGAAGGACCAGGGAAGTGAGCGGAAGAAGGAATAAGACCCTAACAACAATCCTGGAAGGTTGGAATAACACCCGCCACAAGCTAGAGAAGCCTCTGCCTGCTCTAATTTGCAGCACCCTGGCCTGGGCTGCCTATGGGCAGCCGTGCAGCCCAGAATACCTGCAGCACCATGCCCCATGGGTCTGCTCCATCCCTCCCCTACCATGCCCTCTATCCTAGGACTGTGAGGGGAGCAGCAGCAGGTATATGCTACCCAGGGGAAATTCTCCTTTATGGCAACTGAGTGGTGCACAATGGGAGAGAAAATCTGTCCTTTATTCTTTAACCATCTGGGGAAAAAATCTATTCAAGGGGACATTGTGGTTGTGTTGCATTAAAGTAGATTCAGAAGCTCCAGGGGGCAGGGACCAGAGCTGGTTTCTGAGGGTTAAATCATGTGTGTGTGAGATGTGGCCAGGACTTCACTCAGGAAAACCAACATAAACACTGGGAGCCCAGGGGCTGGCAGCTTTTCTTGTATTATCTCATTCTGCAAGCAGCCCCTGGAAGTTGGAAACTGATGTGATAAATGCCTCACATGCCTCAAATGCTGGCACTTGCTTGGAATTTTCTCTCTCTGGCTCAGACAGTTGCATCTTTAAGAATCACCAGGACAATATGCATGTTAGCAAAACGCAAGGGAAAAGATTCTGCATAGCTAAAATACAAAGAAACTGTCTTCCTAGGTATTATCGATTCCATTTTGCTCACTTTGCTATTGCATACGTCAACACTTCTCTTTCAAACAGAAGTAGCCACACGAGCACTGGAAGGAAGAAGAGAAAAGATTACTGAAAACGTGAGGGTCAGAGAAACATCCAACTGCAGGGGATGCATTGAAAAGATAAATGAAGATGCTTTTGTTAACAAATCTGTCTGCCCAAGACCAGGCGACACAGCAGGCAGAGATACTTGCATGAGCTTTGATAACAATGGGAATAAAGAATGTGGGCAGATACCCACCTGGTGTAATTCAGCACAGCTGCATTGACCACTCTGGAGCTATGCCAATTTACACCAGCTCAGGGGCTGGATCTGTAACTTGTCTCCAAGATGGCCCTTTGCAGGCAGACTCACAGGCCTTTAGGGAGAGCAGCTGCAGTTCATTACTGTCACCCTAGGGCAACGAGAAAAGAGATGAGAGACTCTCAGAGGGAGAAGGGTGATAAAGGTGCTGAGAGAGGGGAAGCAAAGGGTAAATCAGTCGCTCTTCTGTAAATGCAACCAAACTTTTCAGCTGAAGAGAGAGCATGTGACTATCTGCATCCAAATAACCCTTGCCAAAAATGGACAGCTAGGGAACAGCTAGGTTGTGGTGATTCAGAAATTCATAGGTTCCAGGACCAGAGAGAAGCACTATGATCCACCAATCTGACACAGGGCCAGAGGACTTCACTGGGTTAATTCCTGTTTGAGCTAGAGTATCTCTCTTGGGGAAACAGCCAGTTTTATTTTAAAGATTTCTAGTGATGGAGAATCCACCACAGCCTTTGGTAAATTGTTCGAATGGCTAATTACCCTCATTGTTAAAAATGTGCACTTTACTTCTAGTCTGAATTTGTTTAGCTTTCACTTCCAGTTACTAGATCGTGTTGTACCTTTGTCTGCTAGACTAATGAGCCCATTCTCAAAGTTTTGTTCCCCAGGGAGGAACTTATAAAATGTGATTATGTCACTCTGTCACCTTCTTATTGTTCAAATAACCAGACTGAACTCCTGCAGTCTATCACTACAACGTGTTCTCTAATCTTTTAGAAGATGGCTCTTCTCTAAACTCTCTCCAGTTCTGGAATTGGGGACACCAGAACTGGACACAGGATTCCAGCTGCAGTCACACCAGTGCCATATACAGAGATTAAATAACCTCCTGCTCCTACCCGGGATTCCCCTGTTTATGCGTCCAAAGATCACATTAGCCCTTTTGGCCATACTGGCACCTTATGCTCAGCTGATTAACCATGACCACCACGACCACCAAAGTTTTTCAGAGTCACTGCTTCCCGGGATAGAGTCCCTATTCTGTAAGTGTGTCCTACGTTCTGGACGTATACATTTACATTTGGCCATATTAAAAACACAGATTGATTGCTTGCCCCCAGGTTACCAAGTGACCCAGATCGCTTTGTTCCAGTCACCTGTCCTCTTGATTATTTATCACTCTCCCAATCTTTGTGTCATCTGCAAGCTTTATCAATGATGATTTTATGTTTTCCTCCAAGTCATTGATAAAAATGATAAATAGTGTAGGGCCAAGAACTTATCCCTGCTGGGCCCTATTAGAAACACACCTGTGGAGTGATGATTCCCCATCTACAGTTATGTTTGGAGATCTGTCAGTTAGCCAGTTTTGAATCAACTGAATGTGTGCCATGTTAATTGTATATTGTTCTAGTTTCTTTATCAAATTGCCATGTGGTACCAAGTCAAATGCCTTACAGAGGTCTAAGTATATTGCAGCAACACCATTACCTTCATCAACCAAACTTATAATCACATCAAAGAAAGATATCAAGTTAGTCTTTTAGGATCTATTTTCCATAAACTCATGTTGATTGGCATTAATTATATTACCATTCTTTAATTCTTTATTAATGGAGTCTCATATCAACAGTTCCATTATTTTGCCCAGGATCAGTGTCAGTTTTATGGACCTGTAATTACCCAGATCATCCCATTTAGCTGTTTAAAATATGATTATTATTTATTACCACCTGGATCATGCCTAGGAACCTAGTCATGGACCAGGACCCAGTGTGCTCTGCGCCGTACAAACACAGAACAAAAAGATGGTACCTGCCCCAAAGATCTTTTAGTCTAAGTGTAAGACAGGAGAGTCAGGCTTTCTTTCAGCTCTCTGCATCTTCCCCAGTGTTCCAATAGTTACTGAAAATTGATCCAGAGAGCTCCTTGGCCACCTCCTTTAAAACTCTTGGATGTAAGTTATCTGGACCTGCTGCATTTAAAATGTCCAACTTTAGTAGCTGCTATTTAACATCCTCCTCAGCACTTGCTTATGTAAAGCAGGAGTTTTCAAACGATTTACTACATTCAGAGATTTTAATGGCAACAGAGACCATTATGTTCATCCAGTCTGATCTTCTGCATGGCACAAGTCAGAGGACTGGACTTAGTGTTTCCTCCACCTTGCCCATAATTTCTGGTTTCATAGCATGCACCACATCTTGCTGGCAAGATTGTCTCATGCGCATATCTCCCCTAGGAAGTGATTGCCTAGATTCCACCTCCCCTCCCATTCGCAGTCAAGTAGCCTCCAGGTGAAAACAACAGCAACGGCTCTTTTGGAAAAGGAATATTAAGTTTCAAATATATTTTTATATCCTTTTAATCTGATTTAGCAGCCAGGGACAAAAAAGGAGGAGCCAAAACAAGGGGACTGGGAAGCTCCCTGCAGACCACCCACAAGGGAGCGTTTGCTGGACCAGTGTCTGAGAGCAGCTGCCGTACGCAACAGAATCTCCACTGAACACCTGAATTTTGCAAACGACGCCCAATCTGAACATTCACCCACTTGGAAGAATTCGAAATCTGACTCCAAACTCATGCCCACCTCTGATATAATGAACTAATGATCGATTCAAAGTCTTTCCCCGCTCAAATAGGAAGGCTTTTGTCAATAACCACATGCTCGGCCTTTGGGATGCTGGGGAGGGATCCAGTGTGGATAAAATAAGAACAAAGCTAACGTTTGGCCCTACACTGGAAACGAACTGACTGCTCCTATGCTCAGAAAGGGTAGATCACGATTTCTTTTTAGCAATCATTTCCCAATTTTGTGCCCCCCTTTATTTCCTGGTTCCGGTGGTGAGGACTGGCCTGCCATTGCCAGAGGGTAAGGGAAAGAACCATTTGCAGCTTCTTTCCAGCCCAAACAGCAGCAGAAAGTGATCAGTCATCTCAGAACGCGACACCTATGTGCGTTACAATTCGGTTTTTTGCAGTCAGGTTTGTCCAGCGGCGGGGATGCTCGGATCACCACTCTGACTGGGGGCTTAGCTGAGTCTCCAAGAGTTTTGAGAGAATGTGGCCTAACCGGCGATACAAGCTCAGGATGGAGAGCTTGGGCTCCTGTGTTCTACTCCTCAATCTGCTCCCGACGCCCTGTACGGTGTCACTGCATCTCTCTGCCCCTCAGTTTCCCCACCTCGTTGTGATGCTTAATCACAGCTGAAAGGCGGTGGTGGAAGCACAAAGGATTGCAATGACTGGTTTACACTCCGGGCTTTCTCAATGGAAAATCTGCAGGGAAAGGACCATTTCTAAACATGACCTTGCAGGTCTCCATCTCTCTCAGATTTTAAATACAGGCAATAAAGTCTACAGCACTTTGACCCAATTAACTGAAAACTCGGGAGCTGTACCAGGGCAGCCGTTAGTGGCTACAAGCCAGGGAATATCAAGAGAGGTGCTGCTCATTGTCCAAACCACCTGCCTGATTGGAACATTGTCCCTTCCGTTACTCCATTGTCCCAATGCCCATAAATTTGACTACTCCTCCCTCCCTGCTTTACAGCTTTATCTCTGTGCGGTCTAGGCAGGAGAGCTGCCTGCCGAAAGGGAGCAGTCTTAGCATGCTGCCTTCATTCATTCCCCTGAAAGCCTCCAAACCCACAGGGCCCCATTTCCGCTTGTGCAGGTAGCGATCAATCCATGGGCTGCCGTTCGATACCGTGACGTGCGACACGTCTGCGGGACTCGTTAGCATTGCTGAAAATAGCACCGTCCCTGGCACAGATTGGGTCACGTGGCTGATTATTCCGAACCCATCGGAGCTGCTATTCAGTTGCTAATTGTTGACAATGGTTATTGATGAGCAATTCTATACAAATCTTTAATGGCTGCCTGGAAAATCATTGCCCCTTTCTATGAGCTGCCATGGACCCACAGCATCACAGAAATGAAGGGCTGTTCAAAGGAAATGAATGCAGAAACTTCCATCTGAATCGGAGAGGAGGAATGAGGCTCTTTCTTGAGACAGGAAGGGGTATTTTAGCAGTTGATAGACCTGACTGGCTAGCGTAAGTATGGCTGCCCTCTACTGGACAGAATCAGAACTGCTTACCTGTGTGTCATAGCCCCTCCATTGGTGGCGGAGATTCTCCATTGGTTCAATTACTATAGGTCCCCGCTCTTTGATTTCAGTTCTACCCTTGCTGCAGCTGTGATATTCTGATCTTCCATTGCCTGTGACACAGTGACAATCACAAAGAAGTGATTTGTTACAACACGTATAAATTCCCATCCGCTCACCATGCTTTCAAAGGTTTTCAAGGCAAGTGGGTTTGTTAAAGTGAGAAGCTAAAATGGAAAAATAAATCTTTCTCCCAGCTGTGGTACAGCCAATGCTCTGTATTTACAGCTGCCTGCCTCTGTGTCAGTGTATTGATTTGCTCCAAGCATGAGCAAAGCGTCACTTCTGTCCTAATTGAGTGCTTTGCTGCGCTGGCCCCTTTGAGCAAAGATGGGAACTCTGAGTACATTTTCCTGCAGAAAGGAGTTCCAGTTTGGATGCTGGAGGCCAGAGTACAGAGTGTGACTGAACGGCTGATGTACACAGAAGCATTAGATTCATTTAATGACTCCTTTTGAGCTGTGCTCTGTGCATGCAACTCCCATGGGAACAAGCCAAGGGAAATCAAAAGAGCATGGGTGATTTCTCTGGAGAATGGATCATGGGATCAGGCCCTCCAGGAGGCTCATAGAAGCAGAGAGTCATTGGCTAAAACTAAGCAAAGGAAAACTGAGGATGGACATCAGGAAAAGTTTCCTAAGAGTGCAACCTACCAGACTGTGACAGGGTCCCGGTGAGCCAGCAAGCCAATACACCAGCAATTAAAGCTCCCGTTAAAAAGTTTAGTCTTTACTCAGAGGTGGCTTAGTTGAGGGCACAAGGAAAAATCCTAGACAACAGCAAAGCAAGTCAGAACACTGGATAACACCACCTCCCCCAGGGCCTCTCTCTTCAACCAGCCAGCCGGGAGGAAAGAAAACAGTATTCTCTATCCTTCATAGCCCCATGCCAGATGAGCAAGGAAACCGATAATCCCTTATGTGCTGGAATGAAAGGATCCCTGTTCCTCCCTGTTCCACTCCCGTAGGAGACGGCAGAAGCACAGGTAGAATGGGACCCATCTGGTAGTAGCTAGGTCAGATGGGCTGCATAACCCACAAGGTTTTTTTTCCATGATTCGTTTCTATGACGCTCACAATACAACTGCAGCTTTGACTGAAATGTTGGGCATGGAAATGATGCTGGCAGTGTAGAAAAATCAAAGTGAAGAGGAAGTCCTTTCATAACCCGAAAGACTAATCTGAACGAGCTTCTTCTGCAGATTCCAGTCCTCCTGCATTATCTGAGCTTTATGCAAATGAGCCCCAGCTTGCAAGCTAGCAAATGGGTGTGGAGGGGAAATCAGCAAGTCCAAACATTGAGCAGGCTGCCAAGCCATCATGGTGACAGGAATCCCTAGGTCAGATCAGACAAGGATAGACAGATATCTAGATTAGATAAACAACAGTTATTAATTATTATTATTTATTTGTATTGCTGTAGTGTGCAGGAGCCCTAGTCTGCTATTATTAATTTATTAATTATTATTATTATTAGATGCTCTTGTGCCTTATGATACACGAGACAAGCCAGTGTTTCCCCTCCATCTGTCTTGTGCCATGTTCTTTGGTCCATTGTGCTCTATTCCATAACAGCAGCATCTTACTCAATGGTTTTCCTATACACCATCGGTTGTCTCCCTCCTTTCTGTCTTCTACCAAGTGGTATCGAGTCAAGGGCTCATCTGGGAATATGGTATTTTGACACCAGTATAACATGCTGATCAAGTGTCTGATCAACAGGCATATCAAGTGGGGTCCACCAGGGCTGGATCTGACTTTTTTGCCGCCCCAAGCAAAAAAAAAAAGGGGAGGGGCAGAGTGGCAAAGCAGGGGGTGGTGAAAACAAATAAAAAACATGGCACGGCTAGAGTAGCAAAGCAGGGGGGGAACACAGCACGGCTGGAGTGGCAAAACGGGGAGAACACGGCACGGCTGGAGCGGCAAAGCGGGGAGGGGAACACGGCACGGCTGGAGTGGCAAAGCGGGGAGGGAAACACGGCACGGCTGGAGTGGCAAAGCGGGGGGAGAACACGGCACGGCTGGAGTGGCAAAGCGGAGATGGGAACACAGCACGGCTGGAGTGGCAAAGCAGGGGGGGAACACAGCATGGCTGGAGCAGCAAAGCGGGGAGGGGAACACAGCACGGCTGGAGCAGCAAAGCGGGGGGAGAACACAGCAAGGCTGGAGTGGCAAAGCGGGGAGGGGAACACAGCACGGCTGGAGCAGCAAAGCGGGGAGGGGAACACAGCACGGCTGGAGCAGCAAAGCGGGGGGAGAACACAGCACGGCTGGAGCAGCAAAGCGGGGGGAGAACACGGCACGGCTGGAGTGGCAAAGCGGTGGGGGGAACATGGCACGGCTGGAGCAGCAAAGCGGGGGGAGAACACGGCACGGCTGGAGTGGCAAAGCGGCGGGGGGGAACATGGCATGGCTGGAGCAGCAAAGCGGGGGTGCGGGGAAACACGGCACGGCTGGAGCGGCAAAGCAAACAAAACAAAACAAAACAAAAACAAACAAAATCTGAAACAAAACAAAAAATCCTACAGGGCGGCCAGAGCCAGGATGCAGGGGGACTCCCTGTGCTGCAGATGCAGAGTGCACGCCCGGTATGGTGGAGGGGAGAGAGCCGGGGGGAAGAGAGAGAAAGAGGGTGGCCAGCGCTTCAGCGGGGTGCTTGCCATGCAGTCCCGACCGCCCCGCCGCGCCGCCTGCCTGGAGGGCTCCACTCCAGTTGGCAGGGATGGAAGGACGCGGGCTGCCCTGCAGAGTTTGCTGCAGGGCACTGCCCTCCTCCGCCCTAGGATTGGCCGGAATGCCGCCCCGTAGAATCTGCCACCCCAAGCACGAGCTTGCTCAGCTAGTGCCTGGAGCCGGCTCTGGGTCCCACAGGGATCGGTCCTGGGTCCGGTTCTGTTCAATGATTTGGATAATGGAATAGAGGGGACACTTACAAAGTTTGTGGACGATACCAAGCTGGGAGGGGTTGCAAGTGCTCTGGAGGACAGGATTAAAATTCAAAATGATCTGGACAAACTGGAGAAATGGTCTGAAGTAAATAGGATGAAATTCAGTAAGAACAAATGCAAAATAGTCCACTTAGGAAGGAACAATCAAAATGAGAACTGACTGCCTAGGAGGGAGTACAGCGGAAAGGGATCTGGGGGTCAGAGTGGATGACAAGCTAAATATGAGTGAACAGTGTAACACTGTTCCAAAAAGCAAACATCATTCTGGGCTGTTTTAGCAGAAGTGTTGTAAGCAAGACACGAGAAGTAATTCTTCCGCTTTACTCTGAGCTGATTATTCCTCAACTGAAGTTTTGTGTCCAGTTCTAGACACCACATTTCAGGAATGATGTGGACAAATTGGAGAGAGTCCAGAGGAGAGCAACAAAAATGATTCAAGGTCTAGAAAACATGACCTATGAGGGAAGATTGAAAAAATTGTGTTTGTTTAATCTGGAGAAGAGAAGACTGAGGCCATGTCTACATCTAAAATTTTGCAGCGCTGGTTGTTACAGCTGTATTAGTACAGCTGTATAGGGCCAGCGCTGCAGAGTGGCCACACTTACAGCAACCAGCGCTGCAAGTGGTGTTAGATGTGACCACACTGCAGCGCTGTTGGGCGGCTTCAAGGGGGGTTCGGGGAACGCGAGAGCAAACCGGGAAAGGAGACTAGCTTCGCCGCGGTTTGCTCTCGCGTTCCCGGAACCACCCAGCAAACCGCAGGGAAGGAGACCTGCTTGCTCGGGGTTCGGGGAACGAGAGAGCAAACCGGGAAAGGAGAACAGCTTCGCCGCGGTTTGCTCTCGCGTTCCCCGAACTACCCTGCAAACCGCAGGGAAGGAGACCTGCTTGCTCGGGGGTTCGGGAACGAGAGAGCAAACCGGGAAAGGAGACCAGCTTCGCCGCGGTTTGCTCTCGCGTTCCCGGAGCCACCCAGCAAACCGCAGGGAAGGAGACCTGCTTGCTCGGGGTTCGGGGAACGCGAGAGCAAGCTGGGGAAGGAGACCAGTTTGATTACCAGAGGCTTCCTCGGTGATGCTGGGATACCTGCTTATTCCACGGAGGTCAAGAAAAGCGCTGGTAAGTGTCTATACTTGATTACCAGCGCTGGATCCTCTACACCCGAGACAAAACGGGAGTACGGCCAGCGCTGCAAACAGGGAGTTGCAGCGCTGGTGGTGCCCTGCAGATGTGTACACCTCCTAAGTTGCAGCGCTGTAACTCCCTCACCAGCGCTGCAACTTTCTGATGTAGACAAGCCCTGAGAAGAGATATGATGATAGTTTACAAGTACATAAAAGGTTGTTACAAGGAGGAGGGAGAAAAATTGCTCTTCTTAACCTCTGAGGATGGGACAAGAAGCAATGGGCTTAAATTGCAGCAAGGGCGGTTTAGGTTGGACATTAAGAAAAACTTCCTGTCAGGGTGGTTAAGCACTGGAATAAATCGCCTACGAAGGTTGTGGAAACTTTGTCATTAGAGAAACACCTGCTTGGATGGTCTAGATAATACTTAGTCCTGCCATGAGTGCAGAGGACTGGACTCAATGACCTGTCAAGGTCCCTTCCAGTCCTACACGTCAATGATTCTGTGCCCAAATCACTTCAGTCCATTTCTTCTATAGTCTGTTAGCCAGTCCCTTTGTGCTAGGTGCTGTACGAACACAGAACAAAAAGTCAGTCCCTGCCCAGACAGTCCCTGCCTTTGTCAAGTATAAGACAAGAGACAACAGAGGGATACAGGCAGATGGGCAGGACAAGGAAACAATACTGGTCATCATGATGAGCAGTGGTATCAGCACACTAGCCGCTTAACCATTGTCAAGTGTTTTTGTGGGCATCACGGCAAAGCAGAGTTTTGAGGAGGCTTTGAAGGAGAATAATGAGATGGCTTTGAGGGGCTACATTTGAGGAAGCATGAAGGCATGCAAACGATGGGGGCTGGGATGACGAGCCGCTCAGAGACGGGAGTTGACTTCTCGCTAGCAAGTGAGAGATGATGGGTCCAGTGGGGATAGGTCATGAAGAACCTGGAAAGTGCACACAAGCAGCTTATGTTTGATGGGATAGAGAAGGGGGAGCCAGGGTTGGGATGCAAAGAGAGGGGTGACACCATCAAAAAGACAGGCTAAGACGATGATCTTTGCAGAAGCGTTCTGAATGGATACAAGTGGGGCAAGGCAGCATTTGTCAAGGCCAGACAGACGGACGTTTCAGTAATAGAGACATGAGATGACAAAGGTTTTAGCGGCATGGATGGACAGCTGTCCGTCAAAATAGCACCCTGGAACCCCCATTGCTTTGATCCAATGATGGTATGTTTGGGACAAAGTATGCCCTTGTGGGGTATCATTTTAACAGTCTTGGCCCATTGAACATGACTGTCCTGTTGGATTGCATGTACAATCATTGGATATGAAGTTACGGAGCATTGCTGTAGGTTTGTTACTAAAATATGTGGTAAGTGGGATATGCCCACAGCCTGCCTTTCAGTGGCCAGCAAGGAACTAACACACACTGACTAGACAGATTTACATCAGGACCAGCCAGACATGTGTTGACGGCCCATCAAGTAAAATCCATTCTCCTTCTTAGACGTGGCATGTACACAATGGGGGTTACCAAAACTCCCACCACAGCAAGGATCTTTCCAGCATCTGGAAAGAAAAGATAAATGAGGGTTGATGGCATCATCATTGGGTCTTTCTCCTCCCCCACCTAAGCTGAAGGCAACAAGAACACTGGGAAGAGAAAGACTTTGAACTCAGGAGACTGGTCTCAGACTGAGAAAGAAATTCAGCCTGGGTATTAAGAACAGCAGCCTACCTGGAACATCCAGTGGGGTGAGAAAAGCTGTTTGATTCAAATCTTGCTTACTTTGTTCTTGTTAAAATTTAGACTGAGATTCTACTTTTATTTCTTATGTAACCAACGTTGACCTCTGTGCCTAACACTTCTAATCCCTTAAAATCTTCCTTCCTGTAGTTAATAAAATTATTTTAATGTTTTATCCTTAGCCGTGAGTTTGCCTAAAGTGCTTGGGGAATCTGCTTAGATTGCAAAGGCTGGTGAACGTGCCCTGTCCTTTGGTGAAGGTGAACTAATTAATGAGCTTGCACTGTTCAAGAGAAGGTCTTGAGCAGCATGAGACAATATATTTCTGGGGTGCAAGGCTGGAGGCTTGAGAGTTTTACTGGTGTTTCCCTATATATAGTTCATGAGTGGCATGGAGAACATTCATGAAATTTAGCTGGGTGTGTCCCTGCATGCTTGAGGCTGATGATAACTGTCCCTAGAGGGGTTTGCTGCTTCTCACTGGCAAAGCATTGTGAGGGACAGGCCAGGCTGGAGAGGTAAGGGGGCACAGCAGTACTCCAGTTCCAGGCTGTACCCCGGGGATCCCATCATAATAGCAAAGCTCGGATCTCAGAAATGTTAAGCAGAAAAAATCAGAAAGACATAGACATGGGCCGGATGTGAGGACTGTGAGAGATCAACGTCAAATTTGAGCCCAAGTCTAGCCCAGTCTCCTGTCTCTGACAATGGCCAGTCCATTTGCTTCAGAGGAAGATGCACAAAATCCTGCAGGAGGCAGTGATGGGATAACCTGCTCTATAATCTGTACGGTGCCCGACAGGCAGATATACAGCGAGAGTGGGAATTCTTTGAACTCAAGAGCAAAACAATCACTTACTAAAATCCAGTAAAAATAAACTAGTATCTCATGCTTCCAGCACTTCAGAATGACAAACCAGAATATGGTGCATTATTGACACAACAGACTCACTAACGTCTGACCGCTATCTCATCAATTATGCCAGATAATTTACACAACGTGGCTAATGTCAATAATGCAGCCTGGCAACTTTATTCCACGGCAGTATAAAAAAACAAAACAAATAAGGCCCTCTTAATAGGGGAGTCCTGTGACTCAGACCTGTGTGAGTACGCCGTGTCTCCTGCAGCATGGAACGCGTTTGCCTGATGCTCTCTAATGGGGATTGAGGGTAAAAACCAAGTCTGCTGAGAACCTGTTCCACTTGGTTTCCATGAGCAAAGCTGACTTGACAGGACATCCAGTAACAGAGCAGGGTTAGTCTATCAACGTCCATTCAGAGCTCAGAGACAAACTGCGTCTAAATGACTTAAACACACACGGCTACTGCAGAAGGCATGATGTATTAGTAAGGCAGCAAGCAGATTGCATCCCATTGAATTCAACGGCCAAGATCTCAATGCGATTGACCCTTAGGCCTTTGGTCTTATGACCTGCAGGCATTTTGCCTCAATGTATGATCTTAGCTCCAGATAGCTAAGCAGCATTTGAACCTTGTTGTTCCAGGACATCCACTATGGACTTTGCGATTGCTAATGATTTTGGGTGGAAGGTGTTCAGATACCACACTGATAAAACCCTGGGAGAAAGTGAAGGTACTTAGAAGGCTACAGGGAGACTTGATCCTGGCCTATAATTAGCTACACAGGAAGTTTTCTGATACACAAGGGTCTTCAGTTTAGCAGAGGCATAATAAGTTTCAACAGCTGAAGGCAGCAAAGTTCAAACTGGAAATAAAGGACAATTTTTTACAATGAAGGTCATTAACCCTGAGAACAGATCGCTGGGGGGAGTGGGGAAATCACCACCATTTGGTGTCTTTCAATCAAGATGTGTCTTTCTGAAAGATCTGCTGCACCTCAATCACGAGTTACTGGGCTGGATGCAATCACCGGGTGAAGGTCTCTGGCTGGTGTCATACAGGGGCTCAGACGACATTAGCATAATGGTTTTCTCTGGTCTATCATGCTACTTGGGCTAGAAACACCATCTGCTTCGGGAAGTAACACAGGTGATTCATCACAGGGGACTCTTCCCTCTGAGTGCGTATGGAACCAATGCCCCAGCAATGCGAGGGGACGCTCTGCAGCCAGGCAGCCCATTGCAGTGGTGAGCCCTGGGTTACAGAGGTTACGTGTTTTTGGAGAATCTGGAAGGAAGATTGCCTCCAGCAGTGCACTTCTCTCTGAGAGCTGCGGAACCGGGCAGCTAGTGCCAAATACAGAGCTGAAATAACCTCACTACTCCTACACGAGATTCTTCTGTTTATGCAGCCCAAGATCACATCTGTCCAGTTAGCTTTCTGCTTCTCAACTATTTGTAGTTTTCCAGACCCCCCATGCACTTCCCTGGACCATATTCTGCTCCCATAGGATAAAAATAACCCCAACAGAAGTGAATAAGCATTATAAATATATAAATCATGGTACGCCCACATCTTGAATACTGTGTACAGATGTGGTATCATCTCAAAAAAGATATACTGGCACTAGAAAAAGTTCAGAAAAGGGCAACTAAAATGATTAGGGGTTTGGAACGGTCCCATATGAGGAAAGATAAAAGAGGTTAGGACTCTTCAGCTTGGAAAAGAGGAAACTCAGAGGGGATATGATAGAGGGGTCTATAAAATCATGAGTGATGTGGAGAAAAAGAGTAAAGAAAAGTTATTTACTTGTTCCCATAATATAAGAACTAGGGGTCACCAAATGAAATTAATGGGCAGCAGGTTTAAAACAAATAAAAGGAAGTTGTTCTTCACACAGCGCAAAGTCAACCTGTGGAACTCCTTGCCTGAGGAGGTTGTGAAGGCTAGGACTGTAACAGGATTTAAAAGGGAACTGGATAAATTCATGGTGGTTAAGTCCATAAATGGCTGTTAGCCAGGATGGGTAAGGAATGGTGTCCCAAGCCTCTGTTCATCAGAGGGTGGAGATGGATGACAGGGGAGAGATCACTTGATTATTACCTGTTAGTTTCACTCCCTCTGGGGCACCTGGCATTGGCCACTGTTGGTAGACAGGATACTGGGCTGGATGGATCTTTGGTCTGACCCAGTATGGCCGTTCTTATGTTCTTATTACTGCTGGAGAATATAGGGCTCCCCAAGTTCTAGACAGATACAGAGGTGCTAACATGCACCCGAAAGGCTGTTCCCTTGAAACTTAAACTGAAGCACCCAAGAGCCAGTTCTCATGAGACTTCCAGCCCAAATCTCAATGAAGCACCAGGAGATAACTGCTGCTTTCAATTACACCAGTGTCCTCACCTTCTAACCAGTGTTTCTCAACCCCTGCCATAACCAGACCCCACCTTGTCCCTCGAGGGACCCTCTTTCCATCTACCCAGCATCCTGCTCCCATTTAGCAATATGAAATGACAAGATTGTTGTGAACCCCCCTAGACACATGTTCACAACCCCCAGATTGAGAATGGATCTTCTAAGTGGGCAGCGGTAGCTGTCCAGAAGGAGATCTCCTTCGCCGGGCTGGCTTTGCAGATCCCTGGCTTGTCTAAGGAATCCAGATTTCTTCCATTCTGTGGGTGGTTTCCTTTATAGTGCTGTCAAGGCTGATTCCCCACTCTGGCACTTTGAGTGCAGAAGGTGGGGGCTCGCAAGGATTCTAAAAATTAATACTGGCCACTCCAGGCTTGTATTAAACTCCCAAGGTACAGCTTTTCTCTGACCTTGGATGGGTAGATGCTGCCACCACCCAAGTGCAGAACCCCTTTGAGAGCCCAGGAAGGCGCAGTTGGGAATTCCTTCCTGTGGGGTACCCTCAAGCCCTTTCACACACACCCCCGGGGAAGAGCTGAGAAAGAAAAGCAAAGGAAATCAGCTGTTGCCACCTGCTAATTAAACAACATGCACAAACCTCAAGACACAAAAATCCAATTCTGTTCTTAGAAAAGGTAAATTTTATCAATAATTAAAAAGAAAAAGAAAATACATCTGGGAACTCAGACTATTGCTAGATTTTTAAAAGAGCAACTACGAGGATTAAGCACAAAGAATAGCTTTCTTGAGGTCCAGCTTAAAGGTTACAAGCAAAGCAAAAGCACCTGTGGTTAGCACAGAGAAGTCCACAAGCCATAAAGAAATAAAAAGAATTAAACCTAATCGCATCTTCCTAGACACTTTTCGTGATCTACTTACACAGCTGGGGTTTTAAATGAGTGGTTTCTAGGTATGATACTGAGGACTTTTCATACCTGGCCCCGAGCTTCTTACAGCACAGCTCTGCCCTGTCCGCCTCTCCCCAGGAGAACAACAACAGATCGACAAAAGGGGAGCCTTTGTTCAGCGGTGGCTCCAGGCACCAGCACTCCAAGCGCGTGCTTGCGGTGGCAAGCTGCAGAGGGTGCCCTGCCAGTCCCTGTGAGGGCGGCAGTCAGGAAGCCTTCGGTGGCTTGCCTGCAGGAGGTCCGCTGGTCCCGCAGATTTGGTGGCAATTCAGTGGCGGGTACGCCGAATCCGCGGGACCAGTGGACCTCCTGCAGGCAAGCTGCCAAAGGCAGCCTGCCTGCCCTGCTTGGGGTGGCAAAAAAGCTAGAGCTGCCCCTTCCTTTGTTTGAGTTTTAAAAGTTCTAACCTTCCCGTTGGCTCTGTTGGCCAGATGCCCACTCACTTCCTTTGACCTATGTAGAGCAGGGAGACTTTTCAACTCTTTATAGGTAGAGCAATTAGAGAACAGCTACTAAGAAGGATTTTATAGCTACTGACTGGCTGGATGTGGAGTTATTCTCCCCCCTTTCATTTATCACAAGTGCGTTTTAATTTTCCCAGCTGCAGCTCTGTTCAGGAACTTTCACTAACTAAAATGAACATAGAGGAAACAATAACCCAGGATGGTGAGAGGAGCCAGGTAGCTAGATGGAGTGCATCAAATTTGGAGAGGGATCAAAGCTGGCATCTTGCATCTAAATCGTCCTCCCTACCCAAACATTGATGAATCAGATAAAACAGAGCCCAGGTCCAACCAATTCCTGGTTTGGGGTCAAATCCAGACTATTCCATTTTGCCTATTATACAGCTCTTAATTTTACAAATTATTTACACAGCATTGTTAATTAACACACTTTATAACAGAGAGTTAAGAATACCTGCCTCAAAGATCTTAACAGCTGAGTAAGAAAAGACAGGAAAAACGCAAGACAAGATTTTGGACAAGATGAGAGAGGGGGAGGGAATTATGGGTAAGGAAATAGTGGAAGGGAAGAAAGATAGAGCAAGATGAAAAAACTTTTTATCCGCCTAGGCATTTGTGCCATGATTATCCCCACAGCTATCTAATCAGCCATCCCCTGAGCCAACCCTGGTTTGATTTTGCAGATCAGATACCTGACCATTAAGATTCTGCAGAAGAGACATGCACTTCCCTTTGCGTGTCTCTGACCAGATTGTTACATTGCTGTCTGGGTGGAATGTTGTGAAATTTGCTACCTCTCTTGCTTGTTTGAAATGGTATCGCCTGCAAAATTAATGGCCAGGTTTCTAAAAAAGATTTAAATTTAATGATGGGGGGAGGGGACATGGCTCCACGAGGTGCATAAGCTGTCAGTTTGGATTTGTTTCGCTTCGTGGCTCTGTCACGAGAGTAGCAGGGAGAGGAATATGGGACGGACAGTTTAACTCAAGAGTGGGGAGTGTTATCACAAGCCAATCAGAATAAAAAGATGAGCGCTACCATTGGGAATTCATTGTCATTAGTGCAGCGATCTTACAGCCCATGCAAATTGCACAGTGTTACTTTTCACTTTTTAATGAGATTCCTTCATATTTGGAAATATGGACCTGATCCTAAGCCCATTGTAGCTTGTTGCAAGATTCCATGGACGTCAGACCAGGCCGTGTGGGAATGTCACTAGTTCATCCTCTTTCTACATTCCTAAGAAACTCTTCCTGAGTCAGACCTGCAAATGCCACAGCTGCTCAGGCAACACCTGAGGTAGCAGGTCTATCTACACCCCCAACTCAGCTGCCTCTTTTAAAAAGATTATAGTACTTGTGCATGCACCAGACTTCAAGTTGTCCTGCTGGAGACAAGATTTGGTACATGAAGAAACTCAGATGCGGAAAACTGTACCAGCAAATTCATGGGTGCCCAAAGCTGCAGCCACACTTTTAGAGGCCACTTTGAAAACCTGGGCCCCAAAAGCATTTCCAATAGTATTTTAAAAAATGAAATAAAGTCAATGGAGAGTTGTTAAAAGCCCTGCACTGACCATCTTGGAGACAGACATTCTGCATCTATTGAATAGATGGTAAGTGATAAGGCACACTACCCCATGTTATTATGTCTTTTCCTTATCCTGCTGCTCTCTACAGGTGTGGGGCTACTTGTGGTCCATGGCCTAATTAGCTCAGTCTCTACAAGTGGGTCAGTTGTGCTGACTAGGATGAAGTTTTTGTGCTGTGGATATCTGGATGGAGTTGAGGGAATGTCTGAGATGATTATCGGAACTGATTTATCTAATTTAAACTCCATCCACCTCCCAGTGGCTCTAGATGACCCTGGATTTTTGGCAAAAAGCACAAGGAGTCGTTGTGGCACCTTAGAGACTAACAAATTTATTTGGGCAGGTTTTAGCCCACAAAAGCCTATGCCCAGATACATTTGTTAGCCTCTAAGGTGCCACAAGGACTCCTCATTTTTTTTGCTGATACAGACTAACATGGCTACCCCTCGGAAACCTGGATTTTTGGGTTGACCTGGATTTCTGGTCCTATGCAGAGAAGGTTGTAATATAGTGCCTACAGTACTTCCTTC
The DNA here is from genome assembly GCF_007399415.2 of Gopherus evgoodei. Lineage (NCBI taxonomy): Eukaryota > Metazoa > Chordata > Testudines > Testudinidae > Gopherus > Gopherus evgoodei. The sequence continues at coordinate 5,474,522 of NC_044330.1, forward strand.
CTAGAGAATTCACACTGCATAACTTTCTGTTGTTTTCATAGACAGATTAGATAGTCTGTCACCGTAATTAGCTTTCAGGCTAAGGTCGTTTATTCTGATTTTTAATGTACAAGAAAAAACAAGAAACAGGATAAAAGTTCATTCATTTTTGTGACAGCAATAGTTAACAGCTTATTAAAAAAAGAAAAACAAATGAGTACAACTTGTCTCCGCTCTTCTGAGAATGCAAGATCGCAGGCACCAACTTTATCCATTCTCATGGCACCACAATAGAAAGGGAAGAGTTATAACATCCATCTAGTCTCAAGAAACATTCATCTTCTGTCATCTCGATTCTTCCTCCCGTGCAGTAGATCAAGTCATTCACACAACATGGTTTTGACTTAGTCTAGTAAGCTTCATTCATTTACTTTAAAGCATAACACCGTGGATGATGGGCTTCGATGAAAGCGGTACTTATCAAAATGTGCCTGTCAGGGAGTGTGGGGGAGTCCGGCCCTGCACCCCTCTTCCTGGGACCCACAGTGACTCTCAGCCAGCCAGTAAAACAGAAGGTTTATTGGACAACAGGAATGCAGGTTACAGCAGAGCTTGCAGGCACAGTCAGGACCCCTCAATCGAGTCCTTCTGGAGTTTCAGGGTGCTTGGGTCCAGCACAGGATCCCCTGAATTCCCCTCACCCAGCCCAAAACCGAAACTGAACTGCCCCTCCTCCAGCCGGCTGATTCCTTTGTCCAGCTTCCGGGGCCAAGGTGCTAACCCCCTCCCCCCTACCTGGCTCAGGTTACAGGCTTAAAGATCCTGTCCCTCACCTAAAGACATCCCATGCTCTCCCATCCCCCACACAGACAGCCCCTACTCCATCACAGTGCCTAACTATGCACTTTGGTACCTAACTTTTGATACCCGAGTACTCAGCTATGCAGTATAACCTACCCCCTGTTCAAAAATGAAAGCTGAGATTCTCACATATTCACCTGAACCACAAACCAAGATGCTAACAAAAACGTGACATATTGCACATTTCGGGGCGAAATCACGTGAATTGACAACACTGTGTTACAAAAAAAGCCACCCGATTTACTTTCCTCTATTTCCCATGGGATTAGGTCTTGCATTTCTCTCTGCTTGAACCGTGAAACTAGATGAGCCTTTTTCACTTCTGTTTCAGCTTCTGGGTTCCTGGCGCACACACAAGGCTTGAGTTACAATCAGAGCTAGAGGATGTTTGTTGAAAAAAACTTTTCCACTGGAGCTGGGGGGGGGAAATTCCCAGCAGCGTTACTGCTGGTCGCCAAGCTCCCAGTCCAGGAAAGAACTCTAGTGCATGCTCTGTTTGAAGCATATGAGTAATCTGATGGAGGTCAATGAAACCGCTCCAGGGCTTTGAGCTGCACATGTGTGAGCGTGTGTCTTCCCAGAACCGTACCCAGTCTTGTAAGCGATTGATGGGCTTAAAGAAAGCTGTATCTGGGGCCAAATTTGACCCAAGTGTGTCACTTCAAAGGCCAAGGTTGCCAAAATACCCAGACAAAAGCTGAAATCAAATCCTAGAGTGCCAATGAGGATTTGACCAAATCCTAGAGTGCAAATGTCCATACCCCCCAATTACTGATGTAGCTGGCTCTAATTGCATACAGACACACGTCCGGTAGGCAGTCCCAGTGGAGAGGACGAGGACTGAACTGGCCATGAGACTGCACTCTCCTTTCATCCTTCCAGGCCAGAATGGATAGACACTGGCTGGGTGACAGCTTTGCCCACTGCAATCTGCGGTGTCCTTTATATATGAGTGGCTGCATCACAGCACCAGCCGGTGGCCTCAGGGCAGCCATGCACACAGCCCCAGGCCAGAGTTTCCCCTACTTGGATCCCCAAATAAACACCCCACGGGGTTTTTCCAGTCCCATCACAACAGTCCTCTTTAGAGGCTGATCTTTTAACTGAACATTCAAAACTAAACACAAATGCCCTTGGCCTGGGCAGAGCCCTTCCTGCCTTAGCAGGCTACTCCCAGCCCTTCCTAGCTGGAGCAATTCCCCTGAGCTCAGGGTGTCCCTGAAGGAGCCTCAGGTGCAGCTCACTGTGTCATCAGAAGCTGGCTTGGCCCCATGCTCTCCAGCCCAAGCCACCCTGTCACATCCTTGTTGTGCAGCAAATCAGGTTTTAGTCTCCAGGGCTGTCAATCCAGGTAATTTCACCAGCAAGAAGCTCACTGGAAAGCGTCTGTGTTAACGCACTGCTTCACAGGCAACGTTTTCAATGCAGAGATAAAACCCCAAAGCTCCCGGGGAAGAGAAATTCTAAATGGGATCATTGCTGCCACAGAAGAGGGCCTGGCGTTGGAGCGATGCAACATTGTCTCTTGTGGTCGATAAGGCGTGAGAGGAAAGGAAGTATTAATTACATGTACTACATGTTTTATGGAGTGTGTCTGGGGTCGGCCAGAGAGCAGCCATGTTATTCGACAGCCAGCAGCGGTTGCAAACGGTGCGTGCTTAGCCTTGGGGAAGGAGGCGGCTGTGCTGAGAAAATGGCTGCCGTATTTGCATTTGGCATTTGAAGTCCTTTGCTAATTACCCTTGATTTTTATGATCGGCAAGGTTTGGGCCTGTCTCTGATACAATGTATCCAGTCCTGCCTCAACCGTACTAATTGTGTGTGGGGACAGGAGGAGTACTTTGTCGTGAACTAGCGTCTTATGCTACTGAAGAGGGATGGTTTCCAGGGTTAGGATCCCAATCTGGCACTCAATCCCATGACGAGAATCACCTCCGGTTCATATGAGATCCATTCAGACAGGGGGGCAGGAACCTTGAGTTCTCTTCCCAGCCTGGCTGTGATTGGCTGAAGTCAAGGTGGATGTTAAGTGGTTACAGGGTCTCTGCCCAGGGATCTCAGTATTGGACACTTGTGCAGCCGCCAGTCGTGCATAATTTGCCAGCACAGTTTGGGCTCTTGTTTCGTCATATTAGGCTCTCCTTCATGATGGAGATCTCACCTCAAGCCTCCAGCCAGTCCCAGTAGGGTGACCAGATAGCAAGTGTGAAAAATCGGGATGGGGGTAGGGGGTAATAGGAGCCTATATTAAAAAAAGCCCCAAAAATCGGGACTGTCTCTATAAAATTGGGACATCTGGTCACCCTAAGTCCCAGTGCCCTTAGCCTCCTTCCAAATCCCTTCTCCTTCAGCCCCACAATTCATCTCCCTCCCACAGCAAGCAGCTGGAGCTAAAATGGGCTCACCTGGGGTGTTCTCCAGGCTCACGAGGCGATTATGGCCAAGCAAGCAGCATAATGAATGCACACGCGTTGCAGTTATCATTCAGACGCCTTCATTAAATGTAGTCACTGGCTCCCAGTACCAAGCGTTGGTGCCTCTGATTCCTGCTCGGCGTCAATGACTAATTGCGGCACAGCAGCTATTAGACTCTGTTAAATGATGCGTGTGCCTCCCAAATAATGGTCTGTCAAGGTGCACTCGCCCCAAATCAACTTGACAGTCCAAATATTAGCTTGTTTGGATTAATAAACCCGGCCTTTCTTACTCCTCGGTGCTTGGCCAGCGACACTCCTTAATTGTTAGGGAACGGATTTAGCTCCACAGCTGGGAAGGTTCAGAGAAGCAGCCGGACGTACTGGATGAGTTGTGCTGAAGGCAACAGCAGTTAAAAACCCAGAGGTTAGTTAGGAAATCAGAGCTGAAACTGCTAAGATCTGAACAGAGGAGCCAGTGCTGGGCACAGTGTGCTGAGCTTCCACCCTGCCCCCAAACTCTCCAGCAGGAAATTGAGAGTCGACACACTCAGCCTAAGAAACGCCAAGGGCCTGTCTTCACTGAGCAGCTGCCCCAGGTTCTTGGCACCTGGATCTGAGCGCCCGGTTGGCGTCACCTCAGTGTGAGCATCCCCACGGCAAAACCCTACCCACCTCACCGTGTCCTTGCTGTTTCTGCATTCGCCATGTGTGTCTGGGGGGGGCATGGTTCTTTGCACGGATATGCTCTAGGATTCATACCCGGTCAGCTGTGGCAACTGCAGGAGAACATCTCTGCCCTCTGAGGGGCATTGAGGGAAGGCACTGGAGGACTACCAGCATTTACCATGTGCCCTCACTGCAAAATGGGTGGGTTCCCACCTGAGTTAAAGTGGACCCCGGCTCCACCACCACCACCCCTCTACCCCCCAGATGTGCCAGAGAGTCCAGGCTTCAGGCACTTCCAAACCTGGGTTATAGGTTTTTCTGTGTGGATGGTAGCAAGGGTTGGGGCAAAAACCCAGATTAACAATGCAGTGACCACACACTCCAGGTCAGCGGCATAACTCTTATTTGCTGCTTGCACTCTGAGGGCAACATATTGGAATCCTGTGAAACTCGCCTCTTCAAAGTCACCTGTGTAATGGGCATCTCTTGCCCCACAGTCTGATTCACAAAGTCTCCAGTGGTTTGGGTGCTGACCCGAATGCATCTGAGCCACATTGAGCTGGAAATTGGATCTGCAACTCTCATAGCAACAGAACACCTCGGGGAGACACCCAGTACTTCCTGATACAATTTCCCATCAATGGTGTAGACTAAGGGGTCAAACTGAGGGGAAGGAAGCAGCCGGGGCTCTTCTGAGCTCCACCCACAAAATAAGCTCCATCCATGCACATCACCAAAATGAGATACAGCTCATGGTAGGTTGCGCAGATGTTCAAAGTATGATTGTGCATCAATCTAAGCTCCCTGAACTTGGCTGCCCCTCGGTGGGGCATGAATAGAGGTAGGCTTGGAACCATCAGATTTTCGTCGGTAAACCTTGATTTCACCGTACACACATAAAGTCACCAAAATGATATTTGCACTGGCAATAATCGAAATTGACAGAGAGGCAAAGTAAAGAAAAACGCAGCTTGAGAACATATTAGAGTGTGATTTACAGATATGTATTTTGTACTCTTTGACATGTGATGTTGACCCCCCATAATTCCGTAAGAGTGTAAATTGATTTTTAAAAAATTGTAATGCTTTAAAAAAACCATTGCTAGTATCCATCGAAATTGTGAAAATAAAAATTGAATTCTGCCAAGCCTAAATATGGGCTCTGCTGGGCTGCTTCCTGACTGAAAATAAAATTATAAACACCGGGTCTATCTCCCAAAGGCCACCCACCTGTGACACCAACATAAGCCATCAATCACCTAAACTACGCAGTTCTGCAACCTTCCTGATCCTTTCTTTCCTGGAGAATGAAATGGTTAACTATGTTGTCATTTAAATTCCCATCTCTGTCCACCTGAGTGAACCCCTGCCTGAGCTGAAGGGGGCAATTCACACCTCTCTCAGCTATTCCAGGCTCTCTGCAGACTCAGGCAAACATCCCTCCAGGAGGCCCACTCAGTTCACATGTTTTAGGTTTTCTTCTCCACCATCACAGACACAAAAAAAAAGCTGAGATTCTGGAATAATAGCTCAGAGAGGTGTGAACGGCCCCCTTCAACGCAGCAAGGGGTTAGCTCAGGTGGATAGTAATTTACGGGATGGCTTTGAAAACACACAAAAAGCCATGACCCGAAGGGGAATGATGTCACAGGGTATGGAAAAGCTCTGCAGTTAGCTCAAGACTATACTGCCTGCTGAGTGCACTCATCAGTATAAGCAGAGAAAAGATCTGTACTGGGCCACTCGGAGACTTCTATCTTACCTAACCCCCACGGGAAGGCAATGGCAGGATGGGACGACCGGCCCTCCTGATGGTTTGAGAGGAAGAGGTTAAGAAAAAGAGATGTGAGCAAAGGAGGAAGGCAGATCATGGGGATTTGTTAGGGGTGGAGGGAAAGAATCTTTGGGGAGATGGGTAAGAACTATTGGGGGGTTCCCCCAGAATTCACTCACAGGATCCCCCTCCCCCTCCAGAAATTGGCACTATGTACCCAGAATGCCATGCGAGTCCTTGCTAATATCCTGCACAGGAACCAATCAGGACACACAACATTGCAGGGCAGGGTCTATTTATAGATTCCAAGGCCAGAGGGGACCAGCTAGTCTGATCTCCTGCACCACACAGGCCAGAGAACGGCCCCACAATAATGCCTGGAGCAGATCGTCTAGAAAATTCTCCAGTCTTTATTTTTAAATGGTCAGCGCTGGGGACTCCACCGCGAACCTGGGTATTCTAGGGTTCCCAACTAGTTAGCTTTCTAGAGAGTTTAAGAAGCATCTTGATTTTAAATGAGGCACGGGGATAATTTGGAAGAAGCCACTTTAGCTGCCCACAGGTTGCTCCCTGGGGAAGAGGAGACTCACATCCATCCCATGTCCCCAGTTCTGCACCAGCCCATTTCACATCAACTAAGCACCTTTACGGATTCACTAGCTAACATGCGTCTTAACCACGGCCGAGGGCGAGCAGCTACCGGTAACCTCTAGTGAAGAATGGCACCGTGGCAACAGGCAATTCTTACAGCTCTCTGAAATGTGCTGCCCCAGGGACTGGCTAGCTCTGCACAGCTCACTGCCCCCAGCTCTGAACAGGGAATTACAAAAGTAATTACCTACATTAATGAAAACCGCCACTCCAACTCAACTCTCTTCTCCCCGTGGCATCTTGGAACAGCACATTCTAAACTTTCTCTGGACATGCCCGCAGCCCCCAGAGTCCCATCCAGCCTCTCCTCGGTACAGCTTCAGTTAGCTGGATTCAGGATGCTGGAGCTGTTCTATACCCAATTACTGGGAGGCAGCTCCTTAAATTAACTCATGGAGAGCCTAAATCCTCAGAGCCAGCCAAGAGGAGAAGGAGATACCACCACTAACTCCCTTAATCCTGGGGCTTTCAAGTGCCCATTCAGCCTCCAGCTCAAGATAGAGCAGCCTCAGGGCTGCTCTAAGTTTCACTTGGCTGCAAAAGCTGCTGGGGAAATGTTCCGGCCACACACCCTTTCCGGTCCTGACATGACACCCCCCGATGCTGGGTGTTGAAAGAGTCATGGCCCTAGAGCTCCCAGAGAAATACAAGAGGCTGGCCAGGTTTAAGTCTGATTTGCATCATCAGAGTGGAACAAAGCACAATCTGGCCTATGGACGTGGCAGTGAGGTACAGAGCCAGGACCCTTATTGATCACGTCTGCAATGTGAGGGCGAGCAGTTGGACGCAAGCTTCCAGAATCCTATTCTAGCATGCCCTGGACTCAGTGTGAAACCTAGGATGCATTCTCTTGTTGCACAGCCCCTCCTTTGGTTGTTCCAAGTCCTAGTCAGGAATCTAAAGGAGATGTCCCAGGATATGACAGGATCAATGGACCTCAAGAGGTTCTTGCCATGTCTGTTTTTAATACAGCTGTATCTGTATTTCTTGACTATTCATCTGCCCTTTCACTCCAGCCAACATGTCTTTTCCCTGGGGTGGGCTTGCAGCAATAGAAAGAATCCTCACTTCCCAAACACACTTTGTGATGGTAGGTAACAATCAACCACTCCAAACAGTGTGCAAGCAACACCTCAGACCAAAGCCCCAGAAAGCCAGGCCAAAGGCTCTCTCTGACCTTGCTGGGCTTTGATCAGGCCCTTCCTGAATGCATGGTGAAGAATTCAGAAAAATCGAGACCTGCTCACGGACAATTGGTGAGCAGACAAAAAAGGGGGAAATTCAAGGAGTTAGTTGCCCATTCTGAACAGTTTATCCGCTTTGATGTAGTGTCTGCGTTGTCCTTTAACCTGTTTGTTGCATAGATTCTGAGCTTTTCAGGCCTGAAGAGACCAGGCTGATCTCCTGCATAGCGCAGACCGGGGAACCTTACCTCATAATTCCTGTATCCAGCTCATAATTTCTGTTTAAAAAAATCCCTTACCAAGTTCCTCTTATTCCAGTACTCCCTGGGCATTTAGGCTCTATCAATACAATCGTCACTGTTTATTATGATTATTTATTATTCAGGTCATGCTTGCTTCCATTCAGTTGTCTTTTGTTGTTGTTGTTGTTGTTGTTGCTGTTGTTGTTAAGCTGGAGAATCAGGAAAGTGTATTCTGTTCGGATTTGCCAGCTCTGTGCAGTTACACACGTCCGATTCCTTCGAGGGTGTGATTTTTCTTTCTTTCGATTTGCATAGGGCATTTCATCCAGCAGGATCACAAACCGCTTTAGCTATTTGACGCACTGCATGAGACAGGAATCATTTCATCGATGGCTGAAGAGCAGCCTCCTCTGGGGTGCAGCATGAGAGACGTTTAACAGCACACAGCAATGCTGTGCCACGGTTTAGGAGAGGTAGAGCAAAATCCCGTAACTAGTTAAAACTGCAGGGTGAATGTAATTATCTCACTTGGACACTGGGGCTAACTCTCTAACTTGTACAAAAAGCATCTGGGGAACTTTGGTCACCACACGGCAGTTTTACATCTTGGCCGAAAGCAGCACAGGATGCTGCTTCGAGTGTTGGTTCAGCAACAATCTAGAGAGAAGAACTCCAGCTACATCACTGCATTGGCCTTCCATCCATGTACGGATCATTCCCAATGCTGCTTTGCTTTTTAATAGTCAACATCAGGGGCTGAGGTAGCATAGCAACACGCCGGCCTACCTGCGCTTAAAAAAAGGGGAGAATTCATCACGCCTCATGGTGCAGGAAAATTCTCTCACTGCATGTCATTGCTCAGGAGCATTGTGACTTTCCAGCCCCTGCGCATAGACACTAATGTGTTCTCCACTCCTTTATTTCTGGTGTCACTAAGCAGAAAACACGTCCATACATCTTCATTCCCAGAAAAGGCCCTTTTGCACCAAATCGTTCAGCACTAATCCTTTTTGCTTTGCTTCTTCTACGAGCAAACACCCAGCTGGTCATCTGGCTTTCCCTTGTAAGTCTCACTGGGCTGGTGGCAAAGTAATGTCTGGTGTGGCTGATAATTAAAAAAACAACAACATTGTTTCTGAAAACCACCATGGAGCTGCAGACAGTGTAAAAAATACCAAAAACCAGAGGACTCCTGATGTGATAAACAGCGATATTAGCATCTGGATAACACAGTAGGGATGGGAATGCCGTATTGAGGACTGAATAATGTAGGACTGTAACATACGTTTGCAGAAGGCTCCCTAGTGGACTTGAGTAGTAATTATTCTATGCACCCTCAATAGCACTAGACGTTGAATGTAACAGTGTTATCATAGAGCTTTTATTATGATCATTGGTATGATCGTAGCAGCTGTGAGCCCTAGTCATAGCCAATTGTGCTAGGTGCTGTACAAAGAACAAAAAGACTGTCCCTGCTCTAAAGAGCTTGCAATCTAAGAGACAACAGATGGATACAGACTGATGGGGCAGTATCACTGGGATCATTTCTACATTAAGGCTGGCTTCTGATTTTCCCTTAACGCTGGGATTGGCGTGGCTTGGTTTGTGTGAAGAATGCAAAGGCGACCTTGGTTGCACAAGCACACACCACACCCATCACTTGTGCACGAATGCATTTGCACATCTTGTGTTTCTACTATGGGGAGTAACGTGCTGAGGGTTTCCTCATCAACTGGAAGCAGAAGGAAGCTCCGTGGGAAGACGTAGGGGTCTGCCCGGGCAGCGCCATGTGGCTGGGAGGGTGTGGTTACCAGGCTTCCCACATCTTGGCGTTTCCTTGCTTTTAACGGTTTTGCCTGGCAAGGGATTCACATGCCCCTTCTAAATAAAGCTTCCACTAGCAAAGCTTTCCCATTCCTCTCTCTCGCAAAGCTATTCCACACAAGGAGACCATTCCACAAAGACACCAAAAGGAAAAGTCACATTTTAATGAGTGACTGAGCAGTGCTCAATAGCGGTGGGAGAACACGCCTCGGTGTGGCATGGCATAGCGCCCTGATGGCATACATTCCTTTGCTGGAGCAGCCGGCTATACAAGAAGGGAGGGAGACAATGGCTGCCTTGCTGTTGTGCTCAAGTGATGGTTTGATTTCCAGCTATGGGGGAAAGTGACTGCTCATCTCACCTGTCTTCCTGAGCAGCCTCACAGTCTTACCCGGGGACTGGCTTTGAGCTGGATCCACTTCTACATCTGATAAAGAAACGCTTTCTGGTTCCCTTTGCCTTAGGTGAACCCAGGCAGACCCGAGCTCATATAGACAGAAAGGGTCCCAGAGGCTTAATAGCAGCAGCGTGTTCGGACACCTTTGGGGCTAAGGGGTGAAATGAACCTCCGTGCATAGGGCTAGCAGAAACTCTATCCATCGCCCGAGTCCGACATGCTGGGGAAAGGAGCGAGTTTGAACCCAGATCAGGATTCTATCCTCTTCCCTTTCCTGTCTCCCTTTGCTTCGAAGCCAGGAGAGTCTAAGTGCATCAGGATCTCACTCTCCTATTTTCTGCACCGTGCTCCCAACCGTGCCCCCGCTCATGTCTGTCACTCTAATGAATGTGCTATAATCACCCAGAGATCAGAAAGCATTTCTCTCTCAGGCGAAGGCAATGAGACCTGATTCCCCCATCAGACAGCAGCTGGAATACTAAAATCTGTGCACCCTGCATTCTGCTCCGGAGCCATCGCAAAGAGGAACTTCAGCATCCGGGAGGTATCGGCCTTTCTGGGCATCCAGCTGCAGTGCACCCCATGGCTCTGTAATAACCCCGCATTGGGCAACTGGAGATGGGCAGTACTGTAGACAGAGAACAAAGCAGCATGGAGGAAGAAGAAGTCAGTGCTTAACCAAAGCAATGGTCCATCCATTGCAACATCCTCCTACCCGTGGTGGGAGACCTTACAAACCAGAGATTTAATTGGTCAGATGGGTGCCACTTGCTAGAGCTGAAGAGACTCTAGTCAACAGTGCTAGAGACAGAGCTCTCCGCCCCCAGAGGTGATGGAGGACTTCGTGTTACTCTGCAGCTCTTCCCTCTTGCACACACTCCAGGCACACCAGGAATGGTACTAGCCTCCCTTGGTGTTTTGGAGGGAACCCTGAGGCCTGGAGAACAAAGAGGAGGAGACTGAAGGAAGCTCCCAGCACAGCCAGTGAGGACTTCATGTTCCACTCTGGTCACCTTCCCCACACACAAGGTGCAAAGACAGCTCTGAAGAATCTGGCAGTTTGGGATGGTAGAGCTGGGAGAGCCCCTCCCTGACTCTTGCCAAAGGGCTGGGGTACCCGTAGCAGGAACGCGGGCACCACAGGGAGCAGTCGTTCCACTGAACTGAGCTGAAAGTCAGTGAGCTGCAGCCACACGAGGGGCCAGATCCAAAGCCCATTGACATGACCAGAAAGCTGCCAAGGCAAGATCAGGAGTCCTGGCTTCTAAGCCTGGCTCTAGTCCACTCTGTGACCTTGGGCAAGTTGCTTTTCTTCTCTGGTTCTCCCCCTGCCCTTTGTCTGGCTTGTCTATTTAGATGGGAAGATCTTTGGGGCCGAATCTGTCTCTTGTAGCGCACCTACCCAAATGGGAGCCCTGATCTGTGAGCCCTCAGAGTGCTACTGGAATAAAAAACTACCAATCACACATCACCAGGAGGCCCAGCAAAGGATGAACAATTAAAGCATTAACTCCTGCGAACAGCACTAGAGAACTATCTGCTAGCCATAGTGGCAGCTTCATTCTTTATTTATGCACCGATCTCTTCTCTACAGGAGAGTTTTTAATTTTTCAGTGAGGTCTGGGCCCCCACATCACCCAGAGTGGTTTAAATTTTTACCGGTTTCCTCACACGCACGTAGAGGCAGGAGGACAGTAATTAAAGCAGGTTGGGAGTGTGACATTGCAGTCTATATGGTTTTATAAAAAATTGATAATGAGTGAATATAATGTAACTGGAATATGCTTCAGGCAAAAGATCTCTTGCAAGGTATCATTACAAAGCTTATTGTCTGCTGAGTGTGATCATCCTATTTGTATAAATGTATCACTCTTGTATCTGAAACTAGAAATATGAAATATAACCCTGAGGGCCTATTGTAATTATGCAAAGTCTGGGCCATTAATGGTGGTTTGGAATCTTAATGGCTCCCATCAACCAGGACAATTGATTGGATGGCTCTGTTTGCAGGCAGGCCTTCCTTTGAGTCAGGCTGGGAGGAGTGAAGGCTTGGGGTCTTACAGGGACATGTGATCATGTCACATGAACTGGAATCCATTTTAACCTGGTGCTTTTCCAGTGAGGGGTGGGTGGAAACCAGAGGGACAAAGGATTCCCGCCTTATGCAAAAGATATATAAAGGGGTGGAACAGAACAAAGAGGGAGAGGAGTCATCAGGAAGAATCCCCTAGCTACCACCTGAGCTGGAACAAGAGCTGTACCAGGGGAAAGAATTGTGCCCAGGTCTGGAAGGTGTCCAGTCTGAGGAAAAAACTTACTGAAGCATCTCTGAAGGTGAGATTATCTGTATTCAGTTTGATTAGACAAAGATTTGCACATTTTATTTTATTTTGCTTGGTGACTTACTTTGTTCTGTCTGTTACTACTTGGAACCACTTAAATCCTACTTTCTGTATTTACTAAAATCACTTTTTACTTATTAATTAACTCAGAGTGTGTATTAATACCTGGGGGAGCAAACAGCTGTGCATCTCCCTATCAGTGTTACAGAGGGTGAACCATTGATGAGTTTACCCTGCTTAAGCTTTACACAGGGTAAGATAGATTTATTTGGATTTAGACCCCATTCGGAGTTGTCTTCAGCATTCAGATGCCCAAGCACACTTCTGTGAGCTGTTTTCAGGTAAACCTGCAGCTTTGGGGCAAGTAATTCAGACCCTGGGTCTGTGTTGGAGCAGACGGGTGTGTCTGGCTCAGCAAGACAGGGTGCTGGGTCCTGAGCTGGCAGAGAAAGCAGTGGTAGAAGTAGTCTTGGCACATCAGGTGGCAGCTCCGAAGAGTGTTTCTGTGATCCAACCCATCACAGGGAGATTCAAAAATCAGGCCCCAGACGAGATTTATTTTACCCTGATGGGAAATGTAATAACGTCTGTTTTACAAGATGAAAATGACCAGCCTGTTAGTAGACTTGGTGACCTATGGGAATTAGAACAGAAAAACGAAATGAGTGTTTCGCTAAGATCACTTAACAGACTTTCCGCCAAGGAGCATTGCTGTTAAAAACAAGCTGCTAAAGAATAGCAGTTCCCATGAAGGGGCTACGGTTTTTAGAGGACACACAATAATCCCACCTAGCTGTATCATACAGCTTTTCATCACTAGATCTCACACCACTAGTCACTCATTTCAATGTATTTTTGTCCTCCAAACACACTTAGAAAGTTGGACAGTGCCCAACTCTTATCCCCATTGCAATGATGGGAAACTGAGGCACAGAGACTAAGGGACTTGCCCAAGGTCACACGGGGAAACTGGGGCTGAGAAGAGAACTGAATCCTGGTCCTAAACTGGTGCCTAACCCTGGACCATCCTCCCTCTCTGATGAGCAATAGGTCCTGAAACGAGAGCTTAAACATATAAGAAATGAAAGTCAAGGTTTGCGTACTGACTAGTCATTTGGGGTGCTTCAACTTCCAGGCCCCCACTTGGGACACCTCAGATGGCTCTGATTTTCCAAAGGCAGATTTGAAGCATTTTCTGAAAACCAGGCCCCTTAAAATGGCTCAAGTTGGACCACCTAAAATCACGAGTCACTAAGATCTGGGCCTAACCCTGTATTTGGTCCCATAATGCAACTGGATCCGCTAGCACTGACTGCTCCATTTCCTGCACCCGTGACACATGAGAACCTGCAAGTCATGTTGCCCAATAGTGGCTGACCCTAGTGACCATAACAGCCTGCCACTTACTTGCAGTTTAAGGAGTCCTCCTGTTAGGGTGACCAGAAGTCCCAATTTTATAGGGACAGTCCTGATTTTTGGGTCTTTTTCTTATATAGGCTCCTATTACCCCTCACCCCCATCCCAATTTTTCATACTTGCTGTCTCCTCAGCCTACTTCCTGTGGAAGGGTCTCATGTATTTGAGCAGAAGGGCCCAGGTTCAATCCCCAGGGACAATTGTGGGGCCTGTAGGTAGGTGGCCACGTGTCTCCCAGACACAGTCATGATGGCAATTAGCTAACCCAGGAGTAGACAACCTACGGCATGTGTGTCGAAGGCAGCACGCAAGCTGATTTTCCGTGGCACTCACACTGCCCGGGTCCTGGCCACCAGTCCAGGGGGCTCTGCATTTTAATTTAATTTAAATGAAGCTTCTTAAACATTTTAAAAATCTTATTTACTTTACATACAACAATAGTTTAGTGATATATTATAGACTTATAGAAAGAGATCTTCTAAAAACGTTAAAATGTATTACTGGAACGCAAGACCTTAGATTGGAGTGAATAAATGAAGACTTGGCACAGCACTTCTGAAAGGTTGCTGATCCCTGGGCTAACCTATATTGAGGGCTCTATGTGATCAGGCTGTTCATGTAAATAACCAGCACAACCCATTGACTTTGCTGAATAAATTGACAGGCAACTGTAGAGGAATGTTTGATTGAGAGAATGGTACCTTCTCCACCTATCCACCTACGATGTGATGCCATGCTCATCACCATAGCATCGGAGCACTTTGCCTCTGCAGTATTCCTGGGTTAAGAAAATATGGGACAGATTTTCATCTTAGTTACCTCATTCTTGTTCATTGTATTGCAGAGCTGCCAACAGGCTCGGGACTGTACAGATACAAAGCAAGGCAGAGCCCTGGCCCCAAAGAGCGTATAATCTAAGAAGACAGGACAAAGGACCTATTATGAGCTCCCTGGGGAAACTGAGGCACAAAGCAAGCAAACAAGTGATGTGTCCAAAGCCACACTGGGAGTCTGTGCCAGAGTTGGACCTGACCCCGGAGTTCACAAGTCCCAGTGAAATGTCATAACTAGAAGACCTCTCTCCCCCGACATTCTAGAGCAACTTTGTTGAAGTAAGCGGGGTTACTCACAATTCAGTCCAGTCTCACTGAGATTAGAATCTGCCCCTTGTGTCTTTAATATCCTTTGAGCCTAGCCTGGCATTACAGAGCCCTGTCTCTCTGCATGTATAGCAAGAAGACAGCAAGAGAAAACGGCACCGACAAGTCCTAAAGCCGTGTCATCCGTCCTAGCTGCGGGGAGGGAGGGGAAGTTTATTTGTTTTTTCACACACTGGAAGCTCTTTAATTGCACGAAGTTGTTTACCAAAGGAGGATGTAATTAAAAGTGAATGGATGTAATTTCTTTATCATCATGAATATTAATTAAAGATAAACACCGCATCAATATTAATTGAAGCGGGACTGGAAGATGAAAGGCAGGACTCAATTGGGGAGGGGGTGGGCTGGTGTTTAAACCTTTGGCAAATGAAATCACCCAGAGAGAAAGCAGAACAATGGAGATCTTCGGAACAGACTGGCTCAGAGCCATGGCCCATTGCGACAGAAGCAGAGCTGAGATGCACGAGGTTTATGAATGTTGTAGGAATTGCTATGTCTTCATCCAGGACTATTGATATGCAACATTGGTATGGGCCCTGTATGAGACCAGGTCAGTATATGGGGTTTTAAGACTTTCCTGTGGGAATGCATTGATCTAACCTGGACTGTGCTTAGTGGAATGTCGATTATCCGCCTGTAATGCTTGTATCCCTTGGGAACTGTAGAAGAAGGCAACACAATGGCTTCCCAGAATACCTGTATACACACAAGAAAGCTGGGGGGCGGGGGCTCACTGATAGCTTCAAAGACCCTGGATCTTGTCTGCAGCATGCTAGAAAGCTGGGCTGGGAACTAGATGGCAAAAGGCAACTAAGGAGTTAAACAGGTGTTCAGAGGGGATGAAGGGGGGTGGCGGTTTCCCTTGTCTAGACAGACAGCCTGGATGTCGGAGCCCCAGGGGCTGGTGAGCCTTAGGGAAGAAGAAGGGATGCATTCGCTATTGTTTTCAGAGGTTTTCACTGATGTGCTTTTGTCCTACATCAATGATCCTTTGCATTAAGGAAGCAGCTTGGTCACTAAGTACTGCTGTCTTTGCCCCAGAAGGACTGGAGCTGCAGGGTCTGAGCCCAGGGCAGATCTGCTCTGGTGCTCATGGTTGATACATGGGGGACTACCACCCACCACCTGGTCTGAGAGTGGGAGGAGCCTGTGTTTCCACCCCAAGAAAGATGTGATCACCAAGGCCTGAGACCTAGCGGGGACAGACTCAGAGTCCAGGAGGCATAGTTAGCACAGTAGCAGACACTCATCCGGTCTAATAACCTCTCCCTAAGAATGGTCAGTGTCAGCTGCTTCAGGGGAAGGTGCACGAAACCCCCTAGCAGCAGTTCTGGAATAACCTGCCCATGGAGTGAGTTTCTTCCTGACCCCCATTTGTAAGTGGTTGCCTTAGGCCCTGAAGCATGAGGGTTTCTATGCACCATTCTGTATTTTTTCAGTTCTCCCTGGATGTTCTCATTGGCCTTATCAAGATCACATTCTTTTCTGAATTGCACCATGCCCTGGAGTTGCCATGGACCAACCCAAACTACACTGGACAAGGCAACCCTGGTGCATTCACACTGAGCACTGCTAACATCCCAGCCAGCTCAGTGTAACCCAACCTTTCCCATGACTCCCACTGACAAATGGCAGCCAGCCTCCTGAAAAATGGATCCAAAGCCTGTTTCTTATGCACCATCCTCTTCTCTCCCTTTGCTCCTCTCCTTTTTTAAAACCTTCACTTCTTAATTAATCTTCAGATCCTCATTTGAGTAACCAACACAACCATAATAAAAATACATGGTCAATAGCCTCATATAAGATCTCTGTATCATTTCTGGGTATATTAGCTAGCTGTTGCCTATGTATTTTGATTTCTTTATGAATTACTATATGTATTACAGTAGGCTCCAGATACCCCACTGTGGTAGGGGCTGTAAGTATACATCGCACACACAAATCTACATTAAAAGAACATTAAGACAGCAAAGCCAAGCACTGCAAAGTTAGCAATGCCAGTTCAGTTGCCTCTGAAATCTGAATTCCCCCCTCGCTCAAATGCAAATCTAATCCCAATAGAAGGGTGTGAGGTGGGACACACAGTCCACTAACAGAGAAGGCAGGCTCCATCACATGAGACTTTTCCCCCTTACAAAGCTCTCTATTCCCAGCTTGTAACTAGCATCATAGCACAGCACAACAGAACTGCCTACACTCCCCCAGAGATCTCTCAAACCCCTCTACCCTTCAGGCAGCTGTTTATATATAACTTCCTGGGTTCCCATTCTGATTGGGCCCGGTCTGCAGCCCTGCCTCATTACCCCACCCTGTATATCTGAGTGAGAGCTGGGCTGGACTTAACCCTGTGATTGCTGGCTGGCAGCCTCAGGACAGTTCCATAACATTACAAGAAATCCCCAGCCGTGCAGAACTGGGTTAGGGACGGAAAGTGAAACTGATCAGGGGGAATTTCACCATTCCAACTAAAGCCAGGATCCTGTAATGAGCTCTGCATAGGCCCAGGGGGAGCCGGGCTCTCCTTTGTCTGATCTGTGCAAGTAAAGTCTTAACCTTTCTAGTCCCAAAGACAAAGGTGAGACTAGCCCAGTGCCCTGATTACATTTCAGTTCAGGCATCCACAGTCTGTCTTCCCCAAAGTATAGAATGTCACAGGGGAATTTTAGGGAGCGTCCTGTAACCCCCATATTCTTCATTTTTATATAATCATGATTTTACATATAAAGCAGGCCTTGTAAAGTACCCAGGGAAAGGTTATGATCTGCTGAAAATCATTTTTCTATCAATATATGTGTATCGTTAATGCATATGAAGTTATGAGAATTGTGTAGCGTGGTTGTCACTAAAGCATGCTGTGAGTTGGGGAATCAACCAGATATTAGCTCCCTGGAGGCAACAGCAGGGAAAGTAACCAACGCCCAGGCAAAGTGTCAAACAACCCATCAATATCCATTGTCCAGCAAGGGAGCTACCGTGACTCAGCTGCATAACGCCACAACAGGGGAATTGCTCAACCTTGCCTGGAGACTCAGCAACACCCCCAGACATGCCTGGACTTGTGCTCCCCAAGCACATGGGACTGAGGATATAAAACCAAACACCAGGGGCCCATGCTTGGCATTTCTCCTTCACCCACCTACTCAGCAAGCAACAAGGACACTCTGAAGACTCCAACTGAGGGGGACTGCCTGGATTTCAAGGGTGAAATCTGTGTACTATGAACTACACTATCCAGTGGGATGGTGAGAAAAACTGCTTAGTCTGGCTGTTGTCCAGTCTAATAGGGTTGAGAGTTTAGACTGCATGCTTATATCTTATTGCTGTTGGTAACTAACTCTGATCTTTTTGCCTATCACTTAAAATCTGTTTTTTGTAGTCAATAAATTTGTTTAACTGTTTACCAGTGAGTTTGCCTGAAGTGTATGGCAAATCTGCTCAGATTTTGCAAAGGCTGGTGTAGGTCCACTTTCCATTGACAAAGCGTTGAACCAATTAATAAATCTGCACTGCCCATCTTGAGCAGTGCAAGTCGGTATATTCCTGAGGTGCAGTGCTGGGAACTGGGGGGATTTGGCTGCTGCCTTTCTCTGTGTGATTCATGAGTGAATCTGGGAGCATTCATGCAATCTATCTGGGTGTGGGCTCTCCGCATGTAGTTGTGCTGAGTGATAACAGCACCTGGAGGGGTTTGCAGCTGATCAATAGCAAGGCATTCTGAGAGAGTTCAGGGGGGAACAGAAGTCCCACAGTCCCAGGATGCACCCTGGGGATCCCATCACATCCCCCTTCACTTTCCATCAGACACTGCTTTCTTCTTCCCCTCCTCTCTTAAAAGTGCTGTGCTGTGCTGCCATGTGTTGTTGTGCTCTGCCTCAGAAGTGGCTGCATTTCAGGGATGGGCCAAATGATTTCTGTATAAATCACTTTGAGATGAAAGCTGCTGTATAAACATAAATTATTGCTCTGTTATGATGGAATGTGCCACTGCGAATTCACTCCTGAAGGATGAGTGAAAACATCGCTCTCCCTGCATAAACCTGGGGCATCATCTATTACTATAAGCCACTCTATTGCCTTCATGCTTGTTGTTTTTCTCTGTCTCTGAGATGCACTGTTAATCTTCAGTTTCATTTGTATGTCATGCTTTTTATTTTGGGGGCTGGGACACAACAAGCCTTGAATGAGATTGTAAATACTGCACCGCGTCACATCGGGGACTATACGATAAATAATTACCTGCTCCTAAATATAATCAATGCAGATAGGTCCTTAATATCACCCCAATGCTCCTGCCATCGGTTCTGGAATCCACAACACAACTTTTCCCCCCCAGAACATGTTGTGCGTTGGCTGCAGTTCACTATTTTGCCCCAAGTTCCAATGACAGGCGGTTGGCAATCGTTTAACAGGTTATTCATGAGAAAGGAGCTGATGGCTTATTGACAATATTCAGTAGCAAGCAGGCGAAAAGGCCTATGTGATGTATCTGAGGAATGGTCATTTGCTGTCGGGTATGAAATAATACATGATGCTTCCTTGGACAAAAATGAACGGCTTCCAGTCCATGTACAGACCTGTCCTTTATTCATTCATCTCCTATCCATGTCTATTCCCTCATTGCCTGCAGTTTTCATGGGTTTGTATTGTTGCTTTAGGGGAAAAAATCAGTGAAAGGCTCCCCAGAGGCTCTTAAGTAAAGTAAGTGGTCCTAGGGGAACACCTCTCGTGGCTCAGTCACCGGTTAAAAGATCAGAAACAACAGGGAGGAATAAATGGCCAGTTTTCACAAAGGGGAGAGGTAGATAGCGGGTCTTGTACTGTTCAGTATGTTCATAAAGGGTCTGAAAAGAGGGTGAACACTGAGGTGGCAAATTTGCCGGCACTACAAAATGATTTAAGATAGTTCAGTCCAAAGCAGACTGCAAAGAGTTACCCACACAGAACTGGATGACAGGGCAACAAAATGGCAGGTGAAATTCAACGCTGGTAAGTGCAAAGTAATGCATATTGGAAACATAATCCCAACGACGC
The DNA here is from genome assembly GCF_007399415.2 of Gopherus evgoodei. Lineage (NCBI taxonomy): Eukaryota > Metazoa > Chordata > Testudines > Testudinidae > Gopherus > Gopherus evgoodei. The sequence continues at coordinate 5,494,466 of NC_044330.1, forward strand.
ATATATAAGGACGGGCTCTGAATTAGCTGCTGCCATGCAAGAAAGAGCTGTTGGTGTCATTGGGGATGGTGCTCTGGAAACTTCAGCTCACTGCACAGCGGCAGTCAAAAAACGGAGAGACTATTAGAAACCATTAGGAAAGGGATAGATAATAAGATAGAAAATATCACAATGTCACAGTATAAATCCATGGTGCTCCCACACCCCCTGAATACTGAGTGCAGTTCTGGTCACCCCATATATGTACATATATAGTGGAACTGAAAAAGGTCCAGAGATGGGTAACAAAGATGATTGAGGTTTGGAACAGCTTCCATGTGAGGAAAGACAAAAACATAAGGGATGTTCAGTGCAGGAAAGAGATGACAAAGGGGGGATATGATAGAGATCTATACATTACGAATGATGTGGAAAATGTGACTAGAGAAGTGTTATTTATTCTTTCCCACACTACAAAACCCAGGGGTCACCCGATGAAATGAATAGGCGGGAGTTTTAATACAAACAAGAAGAAGTACTTTTTCATGCAACACATGGTTAACCTGTGGAACTCATTGCCATGGGATGTTGTGACGGCCAAAAATATAACTGGGTTCAAAAAAGAACTGGATAAGTTCATGGAGGATGGGTGCATCAATCATGGCAATTAGCTAAGGTGGTCAGCGATGCAACCCTAAACATCTGACTGCCAGAGGCCGGGAGGGGAAGACAATGTGAATCTTCCCAGTATTTCCCTGTTCTGCACACTGCCCATGAAGCTCTGGCACTGTCCACTGTCAGAAGATACAATACTGGGCTAGATGGACCACTGGTCTGACCCAGTATAGCTCTTCTTATGTTCTTTAAGGATTAAATGGATTCAATTCAATTAAACAGAGGGAGTTTCTTTTACCTTTGAGGACCAGGGTACCAGACCAGCTGTGGGGTGTGTTGTTCTCTAGCTGCCTTCTTCCACTCACAGAATTATAAGGAGTCTGTTCTGGAAAACACACTTTATTCAAGAAGTGATTAAAGATTTTTCTCGATTCATTTTTATTTGCAGGCGTTTTCCTAGCTCCATCACCGCCCTATCTGAGCATCTCCCATGCACTAATGGCTTTATCCTCAGAGCTAGGGCAGTACTGCTATCCCCATGTGACAGAGAGGGAAACTGAGGCAAGCTGAAATTAAGTGACTTGTCTCAGGCCTCACAAGGACTTGATGGCAGAGCTGGAAAATAAATCAAGCTCTCCTGCATCTCAGGACTGTGCCCTAATGTGTTCCCACTTAGCAACATGGGCTTGGGGGCTTAGCTAAATATATCCCTTGTTAGCTATCTGAGCCAGGAAATGATGGGAACTCCGCTGTGGGTTCATAGCTAGCTCTGCTGCTACAGTGCAGTGCACTGTGGGTGCTGACCTGCAGAGATGCTCAGCTGAGGTCCCTCCTAGCCATCTCTGGTGGTTGGCTAACTGAATATGGTGAGCACTAATAAGCCAGCAGGTCCACTCAGCTAGCTTCCCTTTCAATATAGAGTGCTGCCCTACTAGATAAGGGCCCTGGGCTGACTCCACGTGTAAGGGACCCAGGTTCTATTCCCATGTAAGCTACAAAAAATTTTGAGTGACCTCATGCCAGTAATGTAGGCCCACGTCCTCAAAGATATTCAGGTTTTCAACTTTCATTGCAGTCAGATCCACAAAGGTACTTAGATTTTTATGTCAATGGACATTAGGAACCTACATACCCTTATAGATCTGAGTCTTTGTCTCTCTGAGCCTCAGTTTCCCATCTGTGAACTGGCACTGCCCTACCTCCCAAGGCCATGGATGAGGACCAGGCATTCTGGGGAGGAAAGCCATGTGAGCAGACAAATGGATCATTCCCTCTGTTAGTAAAACAGGTTCTAACATCCAGAGCTCGGCTGTTGCCTTTGCATCAGTACACTCGCTGCATTACCAGAATCTAAGTCATTACTGGGTAAAGTGATTTGGGAGACCTTGACTGTGAAAGGCACTAACACATCCACCTCACTGATTCTCTGCTTTCCTCGCTGACTAAGTCCTGGCCAATTGGTGCCAAAGGAGCTGTAGTAAAGAGCAAATAAAGTGCACTTCAGAGCCACTCTGAAGACAGGTCTGGAAGAAAGTTCGACATTGGAAAAAAGTAAACTGAAAAGATTGAACTGGAGGAATCTTCTCAGATTGTTTCCGGGCACAGGCTGGGGAGGGGCGGGGTCAGAGCAGCCTGGGAAGGCAGATTAGGAAAAGTTGCTCTGCGGAAGGGTTATGATGCATCAGCAGAGTTTGCACATGCAGGATTTGAAGCTGGAACGGAGATTCTCAGCTCTTAACCAGGCCGCTGGGGCCATAGATCTCAAAGCAGGGTGAGTGCTGCTATTTCAGATCAGGGGACAGGAGGCCCAGCAAGAGAGGAAAGGTTGCCCGATGACTGGCAGAGCTGGGGATTTTCCTCCATCCATGTGCCTCATCCCTGTTCTAAATGGACCCGGCCTACTGATCCAGGGGGTACAGTCTGTCTATCTAAGGTATGTACACAGGCCCCCATGACCCCAGGAGCTCAGCACCTCACAATCCTTAATGTATTTATCCTCACAACCCCCTGGGAGGCAGGCCAGGGCTCCCGTCCCCATGGTACAGGTGGGGAGCTGAAACACAGAGAGAACTAGGGCCAGATTTTCATCTAAAGGTGCAGGCTGGCGTTTCGGAAAGTCTATCTAGCTGCCTGGCTCTTGGTGGCTTGCCCAGGGTCATACACAGAATCTGCCACAGAGCCAGGGGTGACACTGCAATCTCTCAAGCACTTGGCCCCCTGGACCACACTGCAACCTCTGGACCATCCTCCCCGTCAAAGGCTACCTGGCCAACTGCAACCGTGGAGTCTCTGCCGAGAACGCCAATGAGACCAGCGAGTGCTGCACAGAGACAGCAAGAACCTGAGTGAGACACGAATGGCCGGGAACCTCTGGCCCTGGTGCCTGATTCCCCAGGGTAGAGGGGCGACCCACTGTCCCCCAGCTGCTATGCAAGCAGAGGCAGCAGACATGGGTCTCTGAAGAGCCGGAGATGTTTCAGCACCTGTAAATGGAGATAAGGAGACTCATGCACTCAGGGGTCTGGGCCAGCCCCTCTGCTTATATGAATGGGTGGATCTGAACTCCTCCCCTCGGTTCAGAGGTGACGGCTGTGTCACATGACAGGTGATCTCCCCTGGATTGGCAATATGGTCTCAGATTTGACATATGACTTCACTGTCCCCTGCTATTAATCATCTTCCAACAGGTAACGAACAAGCCAGGGAATCAGGTTTATTTTACAGCTTTGCTAGAATTTGGCTTGGTGACTAGGAGGGAATTAGCAGAACTCATTAGCTCTTGAGTTGTAGTTGATACCCCCTGCCACGACTGGCTCCTTCTGGGAAGGGGCAGATAAGTGACGGGTGAAATAGGGGAATAAATGCTACTGGTGCTGTTTAATCCCTGGCTTCGAAACCCAGGCTGCCTCCCAGCCTGGCCCGCACTGACGGCTTCGTGATGCCCCCTTTGAAAGCTCCATGACTCTAGAGTTTGTGCTGCTGACCCTAACGCTGGCACATGCAAGGCCGCGAACCTCGTTAAGTCCCGCTGACGGCAGATCTGCTTTGAAAACACATGGGCTTTTGCAAGACTCTGCTGAGGTTCTGCCCCGGAAGGGAACAGACATGGCAGGAGAGTTGGGTGTAGGGTCCTTCCGCCAAAGCCACCGTCGCGTCACCTTGCGCCAACGCCTACTGATGTAACTCTGAGCCTTTCCTCAGCAGGAATTATCATGTCTGCTCCGGGCGGATGGTTTCAGCTCCAAGGGGATGGAAGACCTAGGTTCAATCCCTGCTGATGTCTGCATGAATGTCGCCATAGCGCATCAACAGCCAGGCTTGAAATGCAGCTGCTTGGCATTAGGCTGCCTAGCAGAGGGAATATGTGATATGCTAAGGGGTGCGTGATCTTATCACCCCCATGTGGCTGGCCCCAGTGATGCTAAGAGCCTGCTACCTGGGCATAGCTAATGGCATTACTCCTGCCACTCAGCTGCTGGGAGCTTGTGGTGAGGAGGGTCCCTGCTGATTATGAGTGTTGGCGTGCAGGGGGTCCTGGTGCATTAGGGAGGACTAAAGCGCTTACAAGTGACCCAGACGAATTTCTAGGCTGGAGATGTTTTGGACATATGCCTGAACAGTGAGAACCGAATCCACAGAGGGTCTCCCATCCCTGACTCCACAGTTCTCCAAGTCAGCCAAGCCAGGGCCTCGGCATGCGGCTAAGGAAATGGGCTGTGTTATCTGAGGAGCAGGCTTTCAGGTGAGACATGAAGCCAAGTCCTGCCCATGTGTGGCCATTCCTAACCCCAGGGCATTGGGGTGTGCTGGCGCTGGCGGGCATAGGGCTCAGCTACATTCTCCCTCTGCAGTTTCAACAGGACATAGTATTCTTATTAACTTCCTGTCTTAAGCTGCCACGTCGCACTGCAGTTAAACAGCATCCCTGTTCTACCCCAGAGGTGGCTGCATTTCAGAAGTGAGGGGACGTGATTCCTCTGATTAGGGCTTGTGAAGCACTTCGGAATGGAAGGTCCTGCACATGTGGAGGTTATGACTGTTGCTGTCGCAGAGGGGCTTTCCTTCCCGGTCTCAGTGAAGAGTAACTTATGCTGACAGTGATGCTCGCATCTCCAGAGTGGGAGTCAAAGGCAGGGCTGATTGAACACTGAACCATTCAGGTGCTGGGAGTTTGCCTCCCAAGCTCCATCTCCTGAAACTGATGCCATGTGTCACAGCGACATTTTCGCCACGTGCCTGGCCCCCTTTATGTCTCTTTGCATACCGGCCACTTTGCTGAAAGGTGCTTATGCCATTCGGAAATGCCACCGGTCATTTCATATACTGCCCGTCGAAACCACAGACAAGGGCCTGCATCAGAGCCACTCCTGTTGAAGCAGTCTGTTTATTCGCTTGTGATCACTTCCCAGGTGTCTGAGGACTAACAGCAAATGAGCCACTCAGGCCAGTATGAAAGCCACACAGACCCACCCAGCCTTGCTGGAACTCTGTTGACTTCTGTGGGGATCAATGGCTCCCCTCTTGTTGCTAAGATCCAGACATGACGGCTAGATCGTAATCTTTACCTATGATGTTTTCCCAGCATGTCTCCTCATCTGAAGCCATCAGACAGTTCTCCCAAGCAGCCCTGTATCAGAGACTTGGAGATGGATCAAATGGTGCTACGCAGCATGTCCCACACTGGGACAGTATGGCCCCCCAGTCCTGGAGAGTAGACACTCACCCAGCCCAGCACAACCTTTCCATGTTCCAGGAAGGATTTCTGCCCTGTGTTCTTCAGGGCCTCACCCAGTAATGTTTCAAATGTCCCAGCGAGTGAGGCTCCCAGCATTTCCCTTGCGGGGTCCAGTCAAGAGTCTAGCAGCTCACGTGGTTAGCAGCCATGCCACTGCATGCGCACGAGATGGGATGGTTCCCTCGTCTGTTCGCTGCCCAGCCACCATGACATCTCTCTAAGCCTCCGCAGGCATAACTCAGTCAGAGAATGGGCCTCTTTGTGCCTCTCTAGTTGCTGTACTTCGAGGATAAAAGTCTGCTACAGCCACCAGCGACATAAGTTACTCCTTCAACTCAAGCATCAGCAGAGGCCTATTCTTTCCATCCTGATGGTCGAGGGTTCAGGCCCCTGGCGATGACACAGGTGATGTTAATTATGCATACAGGCGACTTCAGAATGGCAAGCCCTCCCGCGGTGGGACACTGAACCGGCCTCCTTGCAGCCCCTGGCTTAGCCAAAGGAAAGACTAGCAGAGGGGTTTGGCTAGCCTCAGCATGAACTGCAGCTGGAAGTCGGGCCCTTGCAAACGCTGTGGCTTTGCTATCATCCCCTGACACCTGAGTAATCGCATCGGTCACGCCATGCTCTTCCACGGCCGCAATTTCATGGCTCCTCAGCTGGGGGAAATGGTTATGATTTGAGCTTGTCTTAAAGTATTAAGGCGCTTTGCACTTCCCTTTAAAGGGATGTAGACGTGGGCAGGGATGGGGCTGTGCTGGGAGGGGGCGTCTGGCTCTGGCCCCCAGCCCAGCACTTCACAGTAATACAACTTCAACGTAGACAAGGCAACATTAATCTGAGTGCACAGCAAGGAAGAGAAAGAAGCTGGGTGGGACACATTGAGCCTGCCCCGTGTATTGCGTTAGAAGAGCAGGAGGGAACTAAAGTGACATAATCCAGGATTGCCTAGTAGTTAGAACACTAGCCTATGACTTAGGTGACATGGGTTCAAATCACAGAGTCGGTCTGTGCCTCAGTTTTCCCTCTGTACAATGGGGTTGATAGTACACTGAAGACTGTGAGATGCTTTACTCCCATGGTGGCATGTACTGTAGAAAGACAGGGGTGTTAAACTGGTGGTTGACCAGACTTAACTAAGAGGAGGCTGCCTCCTTATTCCCTGAATGCCATACTCGTGTTCACTTCCTGGCCTAAGCCATCATGTGGCATTGTGCTGTTAAGCCGCTGCCACCTTCCACCCCAGGATGAGCTCCATTCCCATGATCAAAGATTCTTCGCAGCAAGTACAAACCATAACAAATCTTCAGCCCCCAGTGCCTAACATTCAGTGCATCTGCTGCCCCCCACAACCGCAGGGTACTGCACCACGGCAGCAGGAATAATTCAGCTCCTCCTGATCCAAATCATAGGTGGCCACCATTTGGTGCAAAGGAGAATCCCTTTCAACTCTTACCAGTGCAGGGCCTATGACACGCATAGCTGCCCCACTCATGCATAACAAAGTCCTCCCAAACTCCTGGTGAGTAAAGCTCCACGTCACATCACCTACCACCATGGTTTTGTTGCAGAGGGTATTTTACCAAAGCACTCATTTCAAAAGAGTTTGTAGAGTTTGAAATTGCCTCTTTCCTTCACTGGGCTTCTCACATTTGCAAAATCAGAGCCCTGCTAGATGGTGCAGATACCGCTAAGGAACTCCCTTTATACCCCTGGCAAGGAAGGGATTTAGAAATGTGCTATTTACATGACTATTCTTACCCTGGCTGACCTGAGCAGTTTGCCAAACTCCAGGTATTGCAGGTTGTTCCACCTCGAAGGAGAAATTGACACTGGAATGAGGTACTGTCTTCACTGCTTTCTTGTTTCTTTACAAGGACTGTATGAAGTTCTATTTCCCTGAACACAGGAGGAACCAAACACCAGGAGACAGTTTCCTTGCTCACAGCACCACCACCAGGACCTGGCTTCTCCCAGGACCACACCATGTCCAGGTGGTATCTATCTCATTCTCTGTCTCTCTGTTTGCTATCTCCTGCCTTGCCAAAGCCCTCCTCCCACATAATTCAAATTCCTGGGCAAACTCCATATGCCTTTGTTTTAGGAGGTGGGTTGTCTCCTCCAGCTATTGTAAACAGAGGGCGGTGCCCACAGCCTCAGCAACGCTTCGCCCAATCTACAGAACTGTGGTCACACCTCCAAACTCTTGAAAAATCCCATGGACATCAAAGGATTTAAATCTGGACAGGATAAGGCCCATAGCTGATGTCCTCTTCAGTTGTAAGACCTGCTTGTTATAATCATCCTTCCAGAAGAGGGATAACACCTGGCTTAAATATTGGCACTTGGAAGGTCCCTAGCAATCAGTCTGTAGCAGATGGAGACTCACCACCGCAGCGCCTCCTTCTGGTCAGTCGGGGAATTAGCTCTTTTCCAGCCCCGGAGCGCCTCCTTCTGGCCGGAGTCTCTTCTGCACTCAGGGCCTCCATAGGCCTTTAACCAGACCTCAGCCTGAGGAGCTGCCAGCTGGAGCTCCCCAGCTCCTCTTGCTCTGCTCCAGCACTGCTCTGCCCAAGGTACCCAGTGCTCCCGAGCATCCAGGCCCTGGAGTGAGACTCTCTGCAAAGCTAGGGAGAGACCGTTTGCCGTCTTTTATCAGCCTGGCCCTGTCTGCCCCCCCCCCCAGCCTTTTCTTATTGGCGCTGCCCCCACCCTCTCCAAGCGCTGGCTTTTAACCCTTTCAGGGCCAAAACAGGGTGACCATCCCGCGGCTACACAGTCCATCTTTAAAATTCCACTGCATCCCCAGTCCCATTCACCAGCCCCTCCGTTTTTCCTACAGATCTCCCATCCGAACGCCGACCGGTGTCACCTCTGCTCAGCCTGGGAAATCCCACCAGAGCCCGGACCAGGGCGGGCTGACACTGGTGAGTTTTGGCCCTGAGAACGTTTTTACAATCCGATTAGAAGGCACATTAAACGGGGGGACCCAGAGCAGCCCTTAGCCGAGACGCTCACTTTCCTAGTGCACAGGGAGGATGAAGACACCCTGGCTTTGCTAAAGAGAGATTAAAGTGCCATCCAGTGGGCAAAAGAAGCCCCTGCACCATCACAAAAAATTCACTGCCTCATGCCACTAGCAGCCTTGCAGCTGTTCTTGTTTTTGGTGTTTTTAAAAGCAGCGAGGGGCTAGAGCCCACCACAGTGACAAAGACAAGTTACAACCAGAGAGGTGTCCCTGGCCCCTTGGCTGCATACAGTCAGAAGAGATGGTGCCAAACACAAGAGGTTGCTTTTCCTATCTGAACAGTCTGGTGAAAGGGGCTGGCTAGGCAGCCCTGGGGCTTGATTCTCAGAGTGATGGGGGCTGTATAAAGAGAGACTTGTGCCGAGAAGGTAGTTTGGGTGCGTCTGCCTACCACACTACTCTGGCCTCCTTCACCAGAGTACCCGAGCACCTCGCAATCTTCAGTGTGTGAAGCCTCGCACACTCCTGTGAGGTGGGACATTCTCCCCGTGGTACGGCGAGACACCGGCCTTGTCCGTGCTGCTCAGAAAGGTGCCTTTTTACCCCAGGGTAACATGTGCGCGGGCTGTCCTGAGGTAAACACTCACAGGCGGCAGGCCCCTTTTGTTCGGCCATGAGGTGAACAAGGTGAGGTCAGCACTCTTTGCCCACCAACAGTGCATTTTCTTCCCAGTGGTTTTGCGCGTTAGTTACCCGAGATACGAAAGATGCAGCTGTTAGCAGGGAAGACAAGGCCTTTGTGACCTGCCCCAGCTCACCCAGGAAGCCTGGGACAGAGCAAGGACTTGAAACCAATTCCTATTCTAGCTCTCTAACCACTAGGACTCCCTTCCTCTCTCCCGTAATACAAGAAAAGGAGGTTAGAGCTGGAATCCTGCCCCTGTGCCGCTCACCCAGGCTACTCGTGTTCACTGGCGTCACAGCATGGAGGCTGTGCTGGCCATCCTGATGGAGGGCTATGGATGGAGGTCGAATGCTCATGCTAATGTTGTTAGATCTGCCGTCCGCCTTTGACGCTGTTAGCGATTAGGTCCGTTTGGAATCCTGACCAGGACTTTGGATCGACCAGAGAAGCGACAGCACCCGAGGAGGTTTTGCACTGAGCCCAGGGTGTGCCAGGCCAGAGCTTTGGGAGTTTAATCGGTGCTGCGCTCAGACAGGATCAGTGCTGCTTGTAGTGGTGCTGGGGGGTCTCCGTGCCTTGAGAGTCATGCTGGCTGGCTTCGCTCTCTCCTCTGAGGGCTGTGACATGCAGAGGACCCTCCCAAATGCCTACTTGCAGGGACCTCTGGGCTGCGGCTGGGGGAGATCAGGAGCTCCGCTGGGCAATGCGCTGATGACCCTGCTCTGTGGCTCCGGGAGCAACAGGCGGCGCTGCCATCTGTGTCAGTGCCAGGGGAAAGGGGCACCAGGGTGGAAAACATCAAGGTCGGGCTTAGTCCAGGAGGAGAAATGATGATGCCAGCAGGCAGAGGGGAACTCACCCCATGCAGCCCAGGGGAGGCCAAGCCTAAGGGTCCTGTTGAATTTTTCACTGCTCATAGATAAGCAGAGGGTATCCATGGTCAGCAAGGCTTTCCCCCATCTCCCAGGCTGAGCAGCTGCACCTGCCCCTCTCCAATACTACCTACCCATGGAGAACCACGTGCTGACCACCACCCGGATGGACTGTTGCAATCTGCTCTGCCTTGGTCTGATCCATGGGCCACCTGCTGGGTGGTAGCACATCACTCTAGTACTCTGCACCAGCTGCCAAGCCCAGACAGGGCCAGTCCCTTCCTACATAAGAACATAAGAACGGCTGTACCGGGTCAGACCAAAGGTCCATCTAGCCCAGCATCTGTCTACCGACAGCGGCCAATGCCAGGTGCCCCAGAGGGAGTGAAGCTAACAAGCAATGATCAAGTGATCTCTCTCCTGCCATCCATCTCCATCCTCTGATGAACAGAGGCTAGGGACACCATTCTTTACCCTTCCTGGCTAATAGCCATTTATGGACTTAGCCACCATGAGTTTATCCAGTTCCCTTTTAAACACTGTTATAGTCCCAGCCTTCACAACCTCCTCAGGTAAGGAGTTCCACAAGTTGACTGTGCACTGTGTAAAGAAAAACTTCCTTTTATTTGTTTTAAACCTGCTACCTATTAATTTCATTTGGTGACTCCTAGTTCTTGTATTATGGGAATAAGTAAATAACTTTTCCTTATCCACTTTCTCGACATCACTCATGATTTTATAGACCTCTATCATATCCCCCCTTAGTCTCCTCTTTTCCAAGCTGAAGAGGCCTAGCCTCTTTAATCTTTCCTCGTATTGGACCCTCTCCAAACCCCTAATCATTTTAGTTGCCCCTTTCTGAACCTTTCCTGGGCCCCAGGTGTGTCCTGCTTGGACTAGGGATGCAAAGCAGCATCTCCTGAGCGTGGATCCAGGCATGGGTGGTGAGTTATATGGGTCCATGGTGCCTATGCTCCACCAATATTCAGGAACGTGGGACCGGCTCCACCAATATTTGGGCTTATATTTTCAGAGCCATCCCATCCATAGGATGGACCAGGACACTCTACCCAGGCCATGAACTTTGGGGGGCCCCTGTGCTTTGGGGGGCCCCGGCAGCAGTGAGCATCTCTGCCTCTTCCCGCCCCTGCTCCACCCCCACCCCACCTTTCCCTGCCCCTGCTCTGACCCCTCCCCGTCCCATTCCACCCCTTACCCCAAACCCCTGCCCCCACCTCTTTCTGGCTTACAACCCCTCCCCCAAGCAATGCCAGGATCCAGCAGGGCGGAGCAGAGCAGGGCAGGCTGGGGCCGGATCGCTCTCTGCTGCCAGCACCAGCCCCTCCGCTAAGCCTCCAGGCTGCCCTGGACCCCACGTCCCCCTGAAGCATGTTCCTCCTCCCCAAAGCATGGGGCCTGGGGAAGTTACCCTGATCCGTCCTATGGACAGGACAGCTCTGCTGGGACCCATTCTGGGCACCACCAAAAATTATACAAACCTGGCCCCCATGGAGCCAGCCCCCGGAACAGTAGCAGGGCAGAGAGTGGCCCAGCTGGGTCCCCACCCCCCCAGACTTTGGTAGCCCCTTCAGTGATATCAGCACCCTTCTGACACGAAGCCACGTCCAGATTCGCTGGATGTACAGACGTCGATGAGTCTATTACGGAGCCTGCACCAGCGCAGGGAAGTGAGCAGCACTTGGGGTTCGTGGGGGGGCTGAATAAGGAAATTTTCGCACTCTTCAGTTCTGTGGCCTTGTTAGCCCGCAGCTGTCTACCTGCACCACCAGGGGGCTCCTTGGCCAGGTTATTCCTTAAGAGATCATCTGTGGCTGCCTGGCCACACCTTGCCCAGAACTCACCCCAAGTCAGGCTGCACCCCATGGCAGCTGCAGACAGCTGGCACCTCTGCCAATCTGGCCTCTTGCATAGGAGCCTCCTCATGACCATGGGCGCGGCATGTGGAGCAGCGGTAGTTGGTGGGTCAGGATGCAGGGCTGGGTGCAGAGGTCTGGAGGTCCCCTTCCACCCTGGAGGGCAGGGGTTAGATTGGGGAGCTGCGGGTGCAGCCATCTCTGAGCTGCGTCATGTTTAAATAAAAGCATGTCCCTGTTACAATACACATGCTCTTCTCTTCGTGCTGAGAACAACAGTGGTGCCTAACTCCCCCCCACCTCTTCCCCCCGGGTCTAAACAATCAGGCCATGTGACTCATTCTTCCCCGCTATACAATCAGAAGAACACTGCCAGGGTGCAGCAGGGAACAGGCAGAGGGAAAGGGGCTGGGCCACAGCTGATTGACACCGTTGGTGTGCCTGATTTACACCATTGTCAGGGAGGGCAAAATCAGGCCCAGAGTTAATGAAATGCCTGAGGAAGAACAGCTGGAGTTACTAGACCGTTTGCACTTGGAGCTGCCTAGTGCGGTGCCCTTTTAATGAATCAAGTGCCACAAGCCAGAGTCATGGGGTAATGAGCTTTTAACTACACACAGGAGTGACACATCATCGGGGCTTTTCTACAGCGGAACAGCTGCGTCAATTCAAAAGCTTGCATCCAGTTTGAAACTTTTTTGCAGGCATGTGAGCTGCCAAAAGCATCTCAAGAGCATCTCCTGCTCTCAGACATGTTGCTTAAACAGCAACTGGAAAAGGAGACTTGCAAATGGGGGGATTGGCCCTGTGCATTTTTGTCTTTCTTTACGGTGGGTAATGAAGGCCTGGACAGTTTAAAAACTATGTATGGAGGAATCTTCATGGGTTTTTACACGAGAAATGCACCTATCTTGTTTATTCTAGCAGGCTCGCAGGAGGATTGGGAAACTAGTAGGATTATGATGTGCCAGGTGTCAAGGAAGTTCAATAGGATTTCATCGAGACAGGGAGTGATTTATATTCAGGCTGTTCCAAGTGCTCCTTTTTTATGACTATCACTTAACTCAAATGTCCAATCAACACTTAGGGGGAAAGCTCTCTTTGTTAAAGAGTCATCCAGGCTATTAAGGGCTGAGACAGTTGCTAAAATACATCTGTGTCCTCCAGCAAGACAAGGACAATAAGACTCCCTGTTTCTGGTATTTCTAAGATATTTAAGGAAAAATGGCTAATTTAGGAACATAAGAATTGTCTGACTGCACCAGACCTGAGGCCCATCTATCCCAATATCCTGGTTCTGACAGTGCCCAGAACCAGATAATTCATACAAATTGTAGAAATGTAGGACTGGAAGGGGCAGGACAAAGTATTATCTAAACCATCCCTACCAGGCATTTGTCTAACCTGGTCTTAAAAACTTCCAGTGACAGAGATTCCACAACCTCCCTAGGTAATTTGTTCCAATGCTTAACTACCCTTATAGTTAGGAAGTATTTCTCAATGTCCAGCTTAAATCCCCCTTGCTACAATTTAAGCCTATTGCTTCTTTTTCTGTCCTCAGTGGCTAAGGAAAACAATGTATTGCCCTCCTCTTTGTAAGAACCTTTTACGTACACAAAGACAGTTACCACGTCCCCCCTCGGTCTTCTCTTTGGCAGACTAAACAAAATTCTTTTTTTCAATTTTCCTCGTAAATCATGTTTTCTAGATCCCGTTCATCTTTTTTTTTCCCCTTCTTGCTCTTCTCTGGACTTTCTCCAATTTCTTCACATCTTTCCCAAACTGGTCACAATACTCCAGCTGAGGCTTTATCCATGCTGAAGGTGCAAGAAAGCTCGCAGTAGGCAGATGTAGGATAATTTGCCCCTGACATTTGGTTGCATACTAATCCCCAGCAGTTACAGATTGGCTTAAACCTTGAAGCAGGTTTAATATCCCTGCCAAAATTGTTCTTGGGTCAGTGTTGTTATAGACGTGTTGGTCCCAGGATATCGGAGACAAGGTCTGAGGAGTGTGGAGCACACTCCTGTAATGATCTTTGTACAAAATATGCATAAGGAGGTATCATTTGAAAACTACCAACACACTGCTCATGAATATTGTTGTGTCATGTATGTTCAAAAGGTGTATTAAGAGTTATGAACTGTGGCAAATCTCTGACCTTGCCCCCATGGGTCCTGTGCGTCTAGGCAGTTTATGCTAGCCTCAGTGGCTCACTGTGGCCCTCCATGTAGCCCTTCTCTCTCTAGGGCCAGGGTTACAATCTACTGAGCCCTTTTCATCATAGACCAGCAAAGAGGTTGGTGAGAGAACTCCCACAGCCTCTGTTGTCCCTGGGGGCTTATTCCCGAACAGTTCAGCCTCCTGTCCGGACACGGGCCTGACTTCCCCTCCCAGGAGATGTTCCTGTAGTGGTGGGTTGGGGGAACCCAGGCCCACCCTCTACTCCAGGTTCCAGCCCAGGGACCCTAATGGTAGCAGCTGTTGGCAGCCAACCTTTCACTGCCAAAGTTGCTACATTTCCCTGGGCCACTTCCCCACAGCTCTCCTGCTTCTCCCTTTTTCACCCTTACCTTAGGGCTCCCTTAATGATGGTTTGAGGGTGTCTTCATTAACCAGCCATTCAGCCGCACTTCCTTTCTCCGGCTCCCTGGCTCTCCCCTGCCTGACTGGAGTGAGCCCTTTTTATAGTATCAGCAGGGCCTTAATTAGAGTCAGGTGTTCACATTAGCTTAATGGCCTCACCTGACTTTTTGCAGGTTAATTAGAGTCAAGTGTTCTCTGCTCTGGTCAGTCAGGGAACAGAAAACTGTTAATCCAGTGGCCAGTATATCTGCCTTCTGCTATTCTGCTGTACCCAGCTGGCCTGGGTCTATCACAGAACATAAACTGAAATCATGACAGAAGTGTGTTTACCAGACAAGTCTGGGGAAAGAGGTAAACATGCTTCTCAAAGACAATGGACAAGTTGACACCTCTAGTTGATTGGCAATCAACTCTCAATGGCCATTTTTTGGCAAGGAAGGTGAGCAGGAACAGCTCAAGTTGAGTTTTAGCAAAGATATGGAACCTCGTTCACTACGAGACTCCATGTCTCCTTCCTCACAGCTGTAATGAACTTTATTTGAGGGAACTCCCAGGAAAATGCATTTCAAAGGATGACTGGACTATAAAAATGAGGGTCAAAATACCCCAGTTCATCTCTCTTTCACCTAGAAAGACAAAGGAATCAGCCCTTTGACTTTGGGGGGAGATCCTGGCCTGAGAATGGGGTCAGCCATGTTGTGGGGAACTGGTGATGAGGATTTTACCTTGAACCAAGTATAGCTTGTTAAGCTTTTTGCTACTAAGCAGTGTTTCATCTTGATTTTTCTTGTAACCATTGCTGACGTTAATACCTTGTACTTGTACTCACTTAAAAGCTACCTCTCTGGAAGTCAATAAACTTGTTTTATTTTTAACCTAGACCAATCCAGTGCTGTGTTTAAGGGGAACTGATTGGGAACTCCAGTTAGAGTAGCAAACTGTTGAACATTGACCCTTTACGGAGGCAACAGACCGTGACTATCTGACGTGTCCGGCAGAGGGCAGGAAAGCACAGAACACCCGCTTTGGGGGAAATTCAGGACTGGGAGTGTGTGGAGGTCACTCTGCAGGCGGTAACCCAGGCTGGTGGAAGGCAGAATGTGGCTGACAGGCTGCTGGGGTCAGACTTGCTGGCTCAGGCCTGCAGCTATACACAGAGACTCGGGGTGGCCTGCCTGCTAGCAGGCTGTTGTGAGTGGCCCAGGTGAAACCTACAAAGCATCATGAGGCACCCCAGGCTGCAGGGCAGGTGGTGACACAACCCCCCACAGACACTGGTCTGTATTGCAGCCCTCAGTGCAAGATGGGAGGGTTTGGGTGGGTTTATAAGTAAACGTGGAATCCGGGTGCTTGTGTCATGAGGACCTGGTAAAACTTCCTAAATAAACAGTGACTGGGGAGGGGGAAGCAGCGACAGCTCCTCCCTCAGAGCCCCCGGCTGGATTTTTTGTGGTTTTACAATAACATTTTCCTAATTAAAAAATGAACGAACAAACATTATTTCTTCCCCTGCGGATGAGGCGGAATCCTACACAAACAATAGGGGCAGCAGTGAAACTGACATGTATCAACTGCTGACAGGAAACATGGACAAAAGCAGAGCGAAATATTTTCCTTCTTTCATTTAGAATCACCCTGGAGGTCTCAAGGAGCTACAGAAGATGAAGGCCTTTCAGCCACAAGTACAGGTCTTAAATCAACAGGTCCCTTCTCATTACAGAGTCCCAGCCCAGCACTAGAGAGCTGGTCAAGTCCTGGGAGATTTTAGAAACATGCTGTTTAAAATAAGTTGTGCCAACACATCCTCATTGCCCTGCCTGGTTGCTTTCCTTGCCTGGGTGTGTGTTTAACATGCTGCATGTGTACCCAGGCCTGCCTCTGGGTGTCTGCAGGATTTACATTAACCGGATTAAGCAGACATCGGCAAACAGCTATTGAAATTTTACTCTGAAGCTCTCAAAGAGCATCTTGTCTGGCAGAGGAGTGGGTGCTTTGATTCCCTGCTGATGTCTCCTTGTTTGCACCCATATAGATTTTGTTCCCATTATGTGTTATAGGCAAGCCATTTTGTTCAGAGAAAGGGGGAAAGGAATCTATTTAGGGTAGGAAAGCATTCAAGGTTTTAGCTGTACCTTTTAGAGATCTGTCTGGATCAAAGGCCTGCATCCTTGAGCTTTAAGGGGCTCTAAATCCAGAACCAAACCCAGATCTGAATGTTGCTGTTAGCCCTAGAATGAGAATCGTGAACCCATCCCGTCCTGAGCTATGCAGGGGTTGGAAACCTGGATCTGAGACTAGATCTGACTGTGGTGATTACAGTCTTTCTCTGAAACCAGAGTGGAACCCCAAACTCTGAACAACTTTGGAGCTGTGGCAGGGAGAGGCTGAAATCTGGTCCCCAAAACCCATATCTGAATTCCAGCGCCCAGGCCCAAGCCTAATTTCAGTTATTTATGTTGGACAATTTTGTGTTTCATACATTCCCGGCTCGTCTTGTGCTGGTGTCTCTGCAGCGCACTCTGTTGAGAAGCAAATTTTAGCCATCTGGCACAGCAGCATGGAAAAAAAACGTACAACACAAACACACACACACACATGCCCTTGCAGATTTAGAGAGACAAAAACCTAGCTGAGCCCTGTGGCTTTTGTTGCAGTTCAGGAGACATCCCTGTGGAGTGAGAGGAGGGACTGTGAGAACCGCCTGGCTGAGCAAAGGACAGTTTCAGCACAGTCAGGTCTGTAGAACTGTAGCAGGCAGAGGAAGGCGTGACCTGCATGGAGAATGCCAGACAACTCCAGTCACACACACACACACACACACGCACACACACACACACACACACACACAAATCTGGGTTGAACAAAGATAAGGCAGACAGCGGAGCGTTTGGGACAAGACAGCCTATACCAAAAACACCCTCATTCGAAGCAGATCAGAAAACACCAACAGCAGCAAAATGAGGTAGGCACCCATTTGGGAAACTGACAAGGGGATTCCCTTACTATTTGGGCAGGGTTGGGGAGGGGATTTGCCTCTGGAAAATACTTTACTTTGATGATGGCTTTTTTTTTTTTGATTGCTTAGCCTGTGAGGCAAGCAGCAAATAAAACATTACCCATGTCTCAAATCCATGCCAGTGCTGGGATTGCGTGCCGGAGTCCCCGGGAATTCTAGCTTACTGAGGGACGACTCACCATGCAGGCTGGCTTTTTGGGGTTGCAAAGAAAGCGCGTGATATCATTGCCACTTAGTGCTTTATTTACACAGCGTTCGCTGGGATTCTGAAAAGTGTGAGTTTCAGCAGAGGCGTTACATACTGTACGTGTTTCTGTTTCTCTGTTCACACCAAAGTCATTTTTCTCCCTTTCCTGAGGATAAGACTTTCCTGGCATGGCAGAGAAGTTTGATCTTATTTTTCCTCCTCTGTTACCGAGAAAGCAAAGCAAAGACATAATAGGCCGAATCTTTAGCTAGTGCAAATTCGCATAGCTCCATCAAAGTCAAGGAGGCTTACACGGTTTACACCAGCTACAGATCTGGCCCCAAAGATGTATTTCAACCAGAAGAGAAACAGATTTTCCCTTCGCACATTTTTGTGGTTTCGAAGAAGCCATCAAAAAGTTGCATGTTAAAACTCACTTGCGTTGAGAGAAAAATTGATCCAAATTTCTCAGTTCTTGTTAACTTTCTCTACTTCTCCGCAAAAGCTGAGGAAAGTGACTGTGGTACATGAAAGCACTCCAGATAGCTACTGCCCTGCTTTTAAAAGGACTCCGTCAAGTTAAAAATAATTCATAGATATAGTTTTAATTTCTTCCCTGGCATGGCTAACTCAGACCCTCATCTTGCAAACATTTATGCAGGCTTTGTGCATACATAGTTCCGTTGGCTTTAATGGCTTCTGAACATCAAAGCCTGAGTGCCTAGTTTTTAAAACTGAAATAATAGTTTTAATGGATTTGACTTTTTACACAGTCTCTTTATTGATGCACTTTATTCACTTGGATAATGGAATTAAACTGCTTAAGTTCTGGTCAGTTTCAAGCACAGCAGAGGCAGAATGTCTTATGCCAAGCAGATCTCCTGTTTTCATTAGTTTTGTCAAAAAAACAAACTTAATTATATTCGATTTTTGTGCCAGAAAAATGCACACGCCTGGGCATCAGGATGGCTGGATTATCAGCATTAATTTCTTGGGACCTGAGACAGGTGTAGAATCCAAACTCTGTTGTCACTTTGGGCAAGTCACCTAGGCCCAGAACCAGCAGGACGCCTGAGAAATGGCTGCTCACTTCCATTGATCTCAGTAGAAATTAGGAGCCTGCCTGCCTTTGAGGATCTGGGCCTTAACCTCTCTGGGCCTCAGTTTCCCCATCTGTAAAATGGGGATAATACCTATCCTCCCACAAGAAAGAAAGAAAGAAAGAAAGAAAGAAAGAAAGAAAGAAAGAAAGAAAGAAAGACTCACAACAGAAAAGAGGGAAATAGATAAAAAATTAACTTTAGCCTCTCCTTATATAACATACACAATATGTCTGTTGCAGTGCAGTTATGGAGATATATAGGCTTGGAGAGTCAGCGCTGGTCTACACTGGGAACTTACATTGGTCTAGCTACATCTCTCAGGAACATGAGAAATCCACACCTCTGAGAGACGTAGTTATGTCCATCTAACCCCCTGTGTAGACAGCACTAGGTCAACCTAGTGCCTGCCTCTGAGAGAGGTGGATTATCCATGCTCGTGAAAGAACCCATCCCATCAAGGTAGGTAGTGGCTACAAGCCCTCAATGATCCAAGTTTAGTGAGATGAGGGTAAGTAATAATAATAAGGTTTAGCTGTTATAGACCTGATTCTTTCATTAAGCCTATTTAGAAAGCTCCATTATTTTATTAAACTTTTGCATGTTTATTCTTCCATTAAATTAAAATGTCCTGAACAAAGCAGCATTAATTGCTGTCTGTTCCTAAGAAAGTGTTAGGTACCCTGGGTTTGCGAGGAGGCTGTGTGCACAGACAGGAAATATTAAGCCCTAGATTGCACCTTGCACTGTATCTTTCAGACACTTGATTCCTTATTATCTGAGTCAGCACTGACACCCCTCCTCCTCCCAACATGGGGATAGAGGACGCTGTGCTGCTTGTGAGCTGGGTGAGTCATCGGCGAGGTGAGATGAGGTCCAAACCTCTTGGGTTCCTTAACAATCCTAAACATTTCTCATCAGAGTCAGATTATTCACCCCAGTATCTCACCAAATTCCCGTTTGGAGTCATTACAATCTTCCTAAGGAAATCCCCCTATGGGGGAGCCATTCCTGGTTTCATAGAGTTCAAGGCCAGAAGGTACCATCAGGTCATCTTGTCTCACCTCCTACCCAGGAAAGACTGTTAAATTCCACCCGGTTACCCCTATCTTAATCTCAAAGGGCAAGTCAACCTTTCCAGTGCCATTGGCTGGATGCTAGTTGTGCAAGGCACCACCATGGGCCACATACAGAAATGTGTGTTCTACAAAATGGCGGCCTTCATGAGGCATGACCTTGCACGTACAGTGAATGGGAGGTCGCGCCGCTCAGGGATACCATTTTGTAAAGCAGGTCTGCTGAGGGGGCAGACATGTTCAGGGGCTGGTGGAATCATCCCCTGGGCCCGATCTGGCCCATGGGCTGCCAGTTGGACTACCACAGGAGACTAAAATGCATGCCACAAGGAGGGAACAGGAGAGACCGGGTGGCTAAGGCCCCTGCACTGGCAGGGAATTGTTAAGTGAGACATGCCCAGGTGATTTGAGCAGGTGAACCACATCCCATGCTGCATAGGAAAGTGAAAAGAAACTCCATGCTTGCCATCCTGAAGCCATAGTGTACCGGTCCCGGACACTTTTCAGAGTAGAACCACCCTGGAACGCGGGACAAACCAAGTAGATTGTGTCCTCGATGGGTTTCAGCTTGGGGAAACATTCATCTGATCTTCATGCGTGTTTTGCAGGTATCTTCTGGCCTGGTCCCTTTGTGCCTTCCTATTTGGTAGTACAGCTGCCATTGAGTTGACGGACATGTTTGGGGAGATCCAGTCCCCTAACTTCCCAGATTCCTACCCCAGTGACTCGGAAGTGACTTGGAATATTTCTGTGCCGGATGGATTTAGAATCAAACTCTACTTCATGCATTTTGACCTGGAATCGTCCTACCTCTGTGAATATGATTACGTGAAGGTGAGATGCTCGAACTGCTCTATGCCATTGCTGTAGTGTGTCAAACCAAGAGCCAGGAGGGCATGCGGGTTGGCCATGTCGGAGAGCTGAGTGTAGCAGCAGCATGGGCGAGGAGCTTTCTTCATTCACAGGGCACAAGCGTTGCCTTTCCAAGTAGGAAACTAAGAGAAAGTTGAGTTGACACTTGTCAGCCAATGGCAATAGGGACCAAGGCAGATCAGGTGATGTTCTTTATCGGCAAACGGATATGTTGTGAGCAGGGACAGGCAGGATGCTCAGATACAGGGCTTAGACCCAAAGTGTGAACCTGAACCCAAATGCCAGCACACCGTGATGCCCACTAACCTGTGGTGGCAAATGTGCCAGGATCATGGCAGGTGGCCAAGATAATACAGGGATGATGCCAAGGCCGGGACCATGCATAGAAGATACCTTTAATTTAGAAAGGCTTTTTCAGGTGCTGTGCCTCACATCTTGAATGCTAAGTGATCCTTGCAGGCTCCGCCTTACCCTCTAGTGAAGAAGAATCCTGTATCCAACTCAAACTGTATCCAGTTCAAGTTATTAGCTATGGGCTTGGGCTGCTAAGTCTGGATCTGGTCCCAGACTTCCCAAAGGTCGTTAGACCCAAAGGTTTTGTCGGGTCCATTATAGGAGCAGGGATTGGCTGTTAAAGTTTGTATCCAGACTTCCAGGCTGTCTTTTACAGTCACCAACTGTGACGAACTGGGAAAGTTCTTAATGTTTTCTCTGAATACTGTGTTGGTTCCTCAGTGTCCCCATGGCAGTTCTTAAGTATCTGGCAGAGCAATGGCCAGTGCACCTAAATGCCTGACACTCTGTCTCTTAGCAACTGATGGCCTGGGCCCCTCCCCTGCAAAGGTGCCAGCTGAAGTTGTTGGAGACAAAGGCCCGGGAAAGGGGCTGAGCAGAGAGGAGGGGCTGGGAGGGGTTGTTAGTCTGGAGCTGGCTGGGGTCAAGGGTGGAAGGGAGACCTGGGGGGTCTGGCTCACTGGCCCCCAGAATGGACCCAGCCGAGGGGTCCGGTTCGCTGTATCTACAAGCTCTGTTTTAGACCCTGTTCCTGTCATCGAATAAACCTCTGTTTTACTGGCTGGCTGAGAGTCACGTCTGACTGCAAAGTGGGGGTGCAGAACCCGGTGGCTTCCCCAGGACCCCGCTGGGGTGGACTCGCTGTGGGAAGCGCACGGAGGGGCAGAGGATGCTGAATGCTCCAAGGAGAGACCCAGGAGGTGAAGCCGTGTGAGCTTCTTGCCCTGAACAAGTCTGCTCCAAGGGAGAGGAGGCTCCCCAAAGTCCTGCCTGGCTTTGTGGGGAGCAGTTCCAGAGCATCGCCCGGTGACTCC
The DNA here is from genome assembly GCF_007399415.2 of Gopherus evgoodei. Lineage (NCBI taxonomy): Eukaryota > Metazoa > Chordata > Testudines > Testudinidae > Gopherus > Gopherus evgoodei. The sequence continues at coordinate 5,516,360 of NC_044330.1, forward strand.
GTGACAACTAATGGGAAGTTCGAACCCACCAAGGTTCCCATGGATGCCCCAGCATCTCTACCATCCCTTGGTGTGAGTTACACCAGGACAGTCCAGTCTTACGCCCTCCCTTAGGTCGGGTGTGCTTGATGGCACTTGCAGGCCGCATGTGGGAAGGTTTATGCGGCTTGAACCCTTTTGCTACCCCAATACCCCTGGGATTCACACTGGGACGGGGTCTTCTCCCAGCACGCTGGGCTGCAATTCAGGCTCTCTTGGTTAAGAGCCCCCATCTTGGCCTTGGCCAGCTCTGGGCTTGGGAAGCCGCTTCCCACTTTGTGGCCCAGACACAACACCTCTGCCGTCACCCCTTGGACTTTTCAGCTTTTACCGTCAGTCCCACCTCCTTGAGGCAGCCCAGCCCCCTCTTCACCTGGGACACCTGTTCCTCCCAGGTCTGGCTAAAGATGCACATGTTATCAGTGTCTGCCAGGGCCAAGTTCTCCATCCCTCTCAGCTTGTCTAGAATCTCCCCCGGCCTAGCCATGGGGTCGGCATCGGACGCTGTGATGGCTTTAAGCTTCTGAGAGCCCCCATAAAACCAGATCATCCTGTCTCGCTTGGGGATCAGCCCCACGGGTGAGGCCCATGGACTGTAAAATGGCTGGATCCCATCTAAAGCCAGCAGGTCCTTGACCTCTCTCTCCAGGTTCTGGGCTGCTTTCCCAGTGACTCTGAATGGGGAACACCTGATGGGGAGATTGGCTCCCATCTCAGGGAAGAGATCCCCCCGGGGGTCTTCCCCCTTCTTCATCCAATCCTCCCTCTTCAGGTTCAGGGGTCCTCTCACTCTCCTCCCATCCAGCAGCTCGAAAGGGAAGAACCCTGTGGATTCCTGGGGCACCACCAGCTGCCTCCCGATTCCCCCCAGTTCTACTTCCCCTTGAAGAGCCCATTCCCGGTACAGGAATCCCTTCTCCTGCAGGACTCTGTCCCTGCAGCCTTCCCCAAGGAGGTTTGCAGTGCTGTGGCCAGCAAGTTCCCTCAGCTTCTCCAAGGAGGGATCCCTCTGCAGCTCGGTCTGGGATTCAGCAGCTGGGGCAGGGAGTGGGACCTGCTCCCTCTCGCTGGCTGGACCTGGGGTCACAGCCCCCCTGAGCCCTGTCCCTGGTAGCTCCCTCCCTGCTGTGTAATCACTTCCCAGCAGCACGTCTGGACCAGGCAAACCTGTTTGGCAGCTGACCTGCCCTGCCTGGGTGTCCCTGCACTCAGCTGGGGTCTCAGCTCCCCCCGTGTTCAGCGCTGCCCTTGCTGTCCCAATGGGGACAGGCAGCGAGCTCTCTGCTCTGGTCCCAGCATCAGAGCCAGCGTGAGCCCCCTCTCCGGTGTGCAGGGGAGCGGGGAGCATCTCTCCCTCCCACTCAGCCCCAGGGGGCTGGTTATAGGTAGGCAGGTATCCTGAGCCCAGCAGCCCCTCCCCCCTGCCAGCCAGGTTATTTGCATTTTCACTGACCATTTCCATCCTAGCCAATTGGTTCCCTGGATTTGAATTCAAACCCTCGGCCATTACAGGAGCGGGGCCTGGATCCTGTCCCATGGGGAGACAGTCACCCCGCAACAGGGCCTCCCAGCCGATATCCTGGAGAACCCCAACTACCAGCCAGCCCGACCCCTTCTGGGTCTGCACAGGGATCTGGGCCATAGGCAGGGCGAGGGGCTTCACCCCAGGGAACTTCACCCAGGTCCCACAGTCCCTCAGCATCTGGGGCTGCACCACCACAGTTCTCTCTGTCCCAGGGTCTCGCCCTCGCAGGCGTGTTTCCCCACTGACCCCTGGGCAACCCCCTATGTCTCTCTGCTCCACCATCACCAGTCCACGCTGCTGCTGCTTCTCCTGCAGCTTTTCCTCGGGCTCTTGCTCTCTCTCACGGTCCTCTCGCTCTCTCGGGCTCTGCTCCCATCCCATCCGTCTCCAATCTCCTGATGGGGAACCCAATCATGAAGACCCTCGTCTGATTGGGGACCAGACTCCCGGGGATGCCTGGCTGATGCTCCAGCTGCTCTCAGATCCTCTTGTAGCCCCATCTGGGCCAGGAATCTGCTCCTCAGAGCGGTGCTTCTCCTTCAACTGCACGATTAACTGTGCCTTGGTGAATTTCCCCATGCGTAACCCTCTCTTTGTGCACAGGATCACAATGTCCTTCTCAAGGAGATGGTGATAGGCCATCACTTCATCGTTCCCAAGTGGCTCTGGACTCACAGGCCTGTGTGCTCTTGGCTCCCCCATGGTTTCCAGGAAGAACCCCGGGTGTGCCAACCCTTCTCGTGATCACCACCTCTTTGCCAGGGTCGAGCTGCAGACTCCTCCGCCCCTGGGACTGCTCCTGCAATCCCCTGGGGAACCCTGCTACTGCAAAAATCCTTCTCTCTCCCAGGGTCGAGCGGCAAGCTCCTCCGCCCCTGAGACTGCTCACTGCAGTCCTCAGGGGGACCCCGTTACTCCAACAGTCCTTCTCGCTGGTCACACACTCCCAGAGGTTAACTGCCCCCTGAAACCGTCCCACTCTGAGCCTTCAGCACGCCTGGTCCTCATTATCCCTCCTTTGTTTTACTGCTCCCCAGTCACTTACTGCAAGCAGCGCCATTCACGGGGTGCAGTACGTCCCGACGCTGCCACCAGTTGTCACGGAGTCACCGGGCGATGCTCTGGAACTGCTCCCCACCAAGCCAGGCAGGACTTTGGGGAGCCTCCTCTCCCTTGGAGCAGACTTGTTCAGGGCAAGAAGCTCACACAGCTTCACCTCCTGGGTCTCTCCTTGGAGCATTCAGCATCCTCTGCCCCTCCGTGCGCTTCCCACAGCGAGTCCACCCCAGCGGGGTCCTGGGGAAGCCACCGGGTTCTGCACCCCCACTTTGCAGTCAGACGTGACTCTCAGCCAGCCAGTAAAACAGAGGTTTATTCGATGACAGGAACAGGGTCTAAAACAGAGCTTGTAGATACAGCGAACCGGACCCCTCGGCTGGGTCCATTCTGGGGGGCAGTGAGCCAGACCCCCCAGGTCTCCCTTCCACCCTTGACCCCAGCCAGCTCCAGACTAACAACCCCTCCCAGCCCCTCCTCTCTGCTCAGCCCCTTTCCCGGGCCAGGAGGTCACCTGATCCCTTTGTCTCCAACACCTTCAGCTGGCACCTTTGCAGGGGAGGGGCCCAGGCCATCAGTTGCTAAGAGACAGAGTGTCAGGCATTTAGGTGCACTGGCCATTGCTCTGCCAGATACTTAAGAACTGCCATGGGGACACTGAGGCACCAATACAGTATTCAGAGAAAACATTAAGAACTTTCCCAGTTCGTCACACCAACATTGTAGGTAGGACTTTCTGGTTGACATCCCTCCGTGGGAGCTGTAGCAACCCTGAGCAGTCCAAGACTTCAGGCTGACACCTCCTCTGAAAGATAGCATCTGCAGCCACATCACATTTCCTTACTACCATCCTGGGGCAAACAGAGCCATGCTGCCACGGAGCGCCACCTACTGGAGCAGCCAGTACAGACAAGGCAATACGTCGGGCATTAGCTCCCCATTTCTGTGCTGACCCTGGCCTATAGGACTGGACATAGGTTATCATTACCAAAGGTTGTCAGTAGAGACGAGTCCAGATCCAACCTCCAGTTCCAAACCCACTGATCACTGAGATGGGAGGAGCGTGGATCTGTAGCTGACTTTAACGCCTTAGCCCCCATCTCTCGTTTCCAGCTCATTTCGAATTCTGCTTTGAGAAAACAAAACAAAAACGCTGGTATTTGATTTGCCCTGAGTTAGTTGTTGTTTGAACTGCTCCATCGTGCTGGCACTGCTTCCCTTACTAACAGCACTTGCAGCTATTTGATTAGTCCTTTCTGCTTTTCCTGGCTCTCCTCCAAGAACAAGGGTCACAGACACATACATTGATATATAACTTTACAAAAAAGCAATGAGCTTGAAGATAGAATTCACTGGAAACTCCCCAATTCCAAGCATTACCCTTCACTCCCTCCCCCCAACCCTCACGTTCTTGTCATAGCAATCCCTTTTATTCGCACCTGGTGCCATTTGGCAGCAGAACTCTTCTTGCTCCTGGGTTTCCATAAGAAGCTGGTATTTTTCACAAGGATTTAAATCTCAGCTGTATAAATTTGCTCCAGGCTGAAATTTAGCCTGCAAAGCCTCAGCCAGGGAATTACAATCTTTATGTGAAACGCTCAGAAACATCCATCTGGCTGTTTTGACGGTGACCTGAAAACTATCCATATGTATTTACATGAAATAATTACAAAGTTATGAATCAAGTGACCTGGCTAGAAAAAGTCAGGAGAGCGTCCAAGTGGCTGTGCGAATCTATGGAGATTTCCATCCCTGGTTCATCTCCCAAGCTTTTATTAATATTGGCAGATTTTATGAAGGGGGCATATGCTTTAAAGGCCCATCGAATGGGAGACTCTCCATTGATTTTGATGGATTCTGGACCAGCCAAAAAGGCGCTGTTCAATGCGCTCTACAGCATCACCACTGCACAAACACCTGGGCTAATCCATTGTGACCATTATTGTAACACAGAAGAAAATCCTGGCTCGGGACAGGAAGAGGAAAGGTCATGTGGTGCGTCGGCCATTTGCCTCTGTTTCCCAGAAGTCAACACAACTGAGGCCAAGAGTCATATCAGCCAAAGCCTCCTGATTGACAGCTGCTGAATTCAAGGCAAAGGATGAATCACCTCTGAGCCAATCAGAGAATATGTCCAAATCTCTGCTTCCTGTCTGGCTCGTCAGAGGTGAATAACAACTTTCCTGGAGCTCTAAATCCATTCCTGGTTTAAATTAATTGTTGTCAAAACAATAAAGACAACTTGCTCCTCACAAGGAATTGGCAAATTAGATTAGTCAAGGGCATGAAGAATTCCTCCTACAGAGAGATTGAAACGATTGGGCTTGTTCCCCTTAGAACAGAGACATATAAGAGGGGCCAGGAGAAAAGTACGAGAAATTACGCACACTCAAAACAACATGAAAGGAACATTCAGGCAGCAATCTCAAGCACTCAGAAGCTAGGAGATACCAGAATGAAGGTCTCCAGTGCAATCTTAATCCGGCCCCCTTGTACGTACACATTATGAAACCATCTTTAATGTATGAGCACGTACGATTTTTTCCAGAGGAGCCCTGCCTTAATCAGTGCCCGGGATGGATGGTGCTCACTCAATATTTTCTTTTATCCTCATTGTTCAACGGGTGGTCCCAGCCCTTATTTACTGGTCCCCGTTCCAACTCTGCTCTGAAGACAGAATAATTAATTTCCTTGTGGGTTTTTCCAGGGTGCTTATATCAAAGGGCTTCACAGACATTAATGGGTTTGTTCTTCCAGCCTGCCTATGAGGTAAGGGCAGTGCTATATCCCCTTTTTACAGGTGGGGAACTGTGGTGCACAGAGCCATTAAGGTCACAGGTGTTCACTGATTTAGGGTGGCCGATTTGAGCCCCCTAGGGCCAGCATGAATCTGTCCCTTCTCTTCCAGCCGGCCCCTGCTTTTTCGCTGCACAACTTCCAGCTTCTGCAACAGATGAGGCAGAGATCCTACGAACAACAGTCTCCTTCCCTACAAAACTCTGATTCACCCCAGGTCTGTCCTGTCCCAAACTCTCTCCTCCCACACTCCCCCAGCTCTGCCTCTTGTCCCCCCTGCATTCGAGTCAGACAGCTTCCTCCACCACACTAGATTAATCACAGCGTAAGGCCTAGGTACTGCTCAGTGGGAATGAGGTTAATGGAACGTGATCCTTCTGGGAAAATCTGGCTCAGTTCCAGGTGAACCAGTGCTGATCGGGGTGGTTTTGTGCATGGTTCCACCTGAGACTTAGGCCTGCTCTACACTACGGGGGGATCGATCTAAGTTACACAACTTCAGCTACGTGAATAACATAGCTGAAGTCGATGTACTTAGATCTATTTACCACACTACGCGATGGCGACAGGAAAGTGTCTCCCGTCAACTCCACTTGCACTTCTCATTCAGGTGAAGAACAGGAGTCGATGGGAGAGCGATCTGCGGTCGATGCATCAATCGCCACCCATTGGGCCTCCGGTACATATAGACAATCCCTAAATGAAATGCCTCAGCTTTGGTGGAATTTCTCACCTCGCTCAGACCCAGCACTTCCAAGTGGAGCACCCAGGGATGTGACTCTGAAATAACAATAGGTTGGCATGATGGCTTGCAAACCAGACTGAGCAGCTTCACACAGCTCAGGGTAATAGAACTGGAGGCAGGGCAGCTTGAGATTCACCGGAAGGAGAGTGAATGATATTCATTGTTTATGTCACCTCAGGGCACTTTATGGGCAAATTGGGAAGAAACAGCCTCATCCCCAAGGAGCTTACTGTGCTGGGTTGAGGTTTTCAGATCTAACTCGGGGATCTAGACACACAACTTCCATTTCTTTCAAGGGAGGGATTCTGCCAAAAGCCCCTACCTGGATTAGAAAATTTCACCCTAAGGCCGTATTCCTGCAGTTTTATGCACGCAACAGGGATCTCTGTGGTAGGAGTCAGCACGGTGGATTTAATAGCAGGATCAGGGCTGAGGTTAGATGTTCCTGACTTCAATTTTAATGTGGTAATTTCTTTATTATAATTAAGAGTCAACCATTTGAATGAGTCGATTGCATCACACTTTGCACCTCACGAGCCTATGTAACCCACATCCTCCCTTCCCCGGTCTTTGCATCGGCAGTGATTCAGGAAATCACTTAAGCTTGTACCTAAGGCCCATCGATATCAGTGAGATTTTAGCATGTGCTTAAGTACTTTCTGGAATTAGGGGCTCAGTTTGCAACCCCCATGTGTTGCACATTGTGTAAATGTAAACAGGGCAAGGAGAGTCTCTGAGGGCTTGTCTAGCTATTCTGGAATTGCTTCCCATGTGAACACTCTAGTCCGGAATAAAAATCACTCTGGATTGGGAATAACTAGTGCACTTGCCAAATTTATTCTGCAAGAGCTATTCTGGTCAATCTCCCCATGTAGACAAGTCCATACTGTTTGTTCATGCAGCACCCAGGGCCGGCGCTACCATTTAGGCAGTGTAGGCAATCGCCCAGGGAGCCAGGATTATTCAGGGGGCAGCATTTTGCCGGGGTGGATGGCAGGCAGCTCCGGTTGACCTGCCGCAGTCATGCCTGCGGACGGTCAGCTGCTCGCGCGGCCCCAGTGGACCGCCCGCAGGCATGCCTGCGGCAGCTTCACCAGAGCCACAGACCAACGGACCCTCCGCAGGAATGCCTGCGGCAGCTCCACCGGAGCCGCGGGGAGTGGCGAAATGGCCGTGCGCCTAGGGCGCGAAAAACCCTAGCGCCGGTCCTGGCAGCACCCAACACAATGGAGCTCTGAACTTCTGGGTGGTGCTGTCACACTGACCGACACAGAGGAGGGCGTGACTGTAAGATAAAGTCAGGAGACTTTTCATTGTTGAGATCAGGCCTGTCTCAAGTGGCTGCAGATTTTGCATTCACAACTAGATGCAGAGGCAAGAGAGGCTGATTATCCAGAAAAGGCCAAGCCAAAGAAGAGAGCTTGTAGGAGCAGCTGGAGGAAAAAAACAAGGTGGTTAATCACATTGGATCAGGGAAGCTGCTCAACAGGGGGCATCATGAAAGAAGCCAGTATTTACGTTAATCCCATTGCACTGTGATACTGACATGATTCCCCTAAGGCCTGCTGCTGCATTCAGGGCATGGGATGCAAAGGCTCAGCCTCGTGCTGTTTGAGGCACTGCGCTACAGGCTCCAGGTTTGCTGTCCCTAGCCCACAAGGAGTGGAAGGAACTGGTGGAGACCCTGCTTTTGAGAGATGTCTCCAGTGAAGTATATTGCAAGGCCACAGACCGGGCTGGACTGTGGAAAGGCCAAATGGTGCCCTAGTTGGTTGCTTGATTTTAGAAGTGTGTATAACACTGCAGAATGGATACATCTTGTGCCACGCTCAAGCCACACGCTGCCCTCCTGACAGCATCAGTGAGTGCCCCTGTCCTGGGCACATTTTTCACATTTCCACGGGACTGCCAGTGGCGGCTCCAGGCACTAGCGCTCCAAGCGTGTGCCTGGGGCGGCAAGCCATGGGGGCCACCCTGGGGGTCCCTGAAAGGGCGGCAGGCAGGCAGCCTTCGGTAAGATAGAGTTGCTCTGTCTTTATTACTGGCTCCAGGCGTGTACATCTTTGCTTTCATCCCACTCTCCATTCCTGCCAGCCTGGGCTTACAACGAGCACAGCTCAGCCAGTCCAGAGAACCTGGGGTTGTAGCGAGAGTGAGACCCTAGCAATAGACAGAGGTTTTTTTAAAATGTTTTCTAAACGATGGGCCAAGTGAACTGCTGGTGAAATGGAATTGTGTCCATCTACATTAGTGATGAATTTGTCCCTAGCTGCCTAATTTGTATGTGCACATTTGCATGCTCAAGTGCCTATAAGTTCCAGCTTAGCACAATCACACGCATATTTTCAGGACAATTTAGAAAACGTAGCCCACAAGATGTATGTGCACCTAGACTCATCATTCAGACCATCTGCTGGGCTAATGTGACCGCTGTGATAGTCAGGGAACTCCAGATTTAACAGCATGAGTGTCAAGAGGAGGCACAAGGGGTAGTTCTCTGAAAACCTCTGTTCAACGTGCAGTGGCAGGTAAAAACGCAAACAGAATGTTAGGAACCAATCGGAAAGGGATAGATAAGACAGAAAATATCATAATGTCGCTACATAAATCCCTGGTACGCCCACATCCTGAATACTGCCTGCAGCTCTGGTCACTCCCATCTCAGAAAAGATTTATTAGAATTGCAACACGTACAGAGAAGGGCAACAACAATGCTCAGGAGTAGGGAACAGCTTCCTTATGAGAGAGATTAAAAAGACTGGGACTGTTCACCTTAGAAAAGAGATGACTAAGGGTGGTGGGGTATGATAGAGGTCTATAAAATCATGACTGGTGCGGAGAAAAGTGAGCAGGGAGGTGTTATTTACCCCTTCATATAACCCAAGTACTAGGGATGGATCACTCAATAATTGCCCTGTTCTGTTCATTCCCTCTGAAGCACCTGGCACCAGCCACTGTCGGAAGACAGGATATTGAGCTAGATGGACCATTGGTCTGACCCAATATGGTCGCTCTTATGTTCTTATGTCAGTGACTGGGATGTGGGTGGTCATGCCCAGTGGCTAGAGCAGGAGTCAGGAGTTGGAGCCCAGGCTCAGAGCTGTAGTGAGAGGCCAGAAGCCAGGGATTGGAGCCGAGGGTCAGCCTGGAGTCAGGAAAAGCAGGAGCAGAGATGGGTTCAGGGCAGAGGCAAGGAAAAAGCAGGCCCAGGAGCTATCACAACTGTGAGCAAATGCATTAAGCAGCTGCTAAACACTTCCTAACTCTAAGGGTAGTTAAGCACTGGAACAGGTGACCCAGGAAAGCTGTAGAATCCCCATTATTGGAGGCTTTCAGGAACAGGCTGGACAAACACCTGTCAGGGATGGTCTAGGTATGCTTGGTCATGCCTCAGTGCTGGGGACTGAATGAGACGATCTCTCGAGGTCCCTTCCAGCCCGACATTTCTAAGTTTCTGTGGAAAGAGACACAAACATTGAGACGGAATCTGAAACCCTTCCAGGCAATGGCATTTTCTCTCAAGACAAGTCCCATGTACTCAACGTAAGAGCCGCAGAACCGGGCTCGCAGAAAAGAGCAGCGTCCTCACTGAAGGTATCTGCGACTCTTTATCTGCAATGGACTCCATCCCCTCCAGCCCATGGCGCGGTGACAGACCTCTGGCAGTAAAATAAACAGCAAGGTCGCCCTCCCCAGTTAATATTTGTTGCTGCTGCTGAGGACTGTATACTTTTTCATAGATCATTTACATCCAGAGAGCCGACTGGTAATTAAATCTTGGCTGTTTGTTTGGAGTGTCCCTGTCCAGGGTCATTATGTCAACATTTTCACTAGAGAAGATATGTCTCTTCGGGAAACATCAAATTACAGCGGAGAAATTCACTGCAAGAATACGCTAAACTTAATTCTGCTTTAAAAAACAGCGACATTCTCTCTATTGCGTGTTAAATCCTCTTAAAAGTTGGACAACAAAATGCCATCAGCTTTTACTATCTTCTCCAATTCAGTCAATCTCAGGTCCGTAGTTCAAAGCCATTTGCACCCAGATCCATCCGGAGGGTAATGATTTATGAGCATACCATGGCATTTCCTCTTGGACAATTGCTGAGGGGACCAGAAGAAATGAGGTCTCCCTGGGCACACACTGAAGCAAGAGATGCAGCCCCTGCTCCATCAGATTTCATATTCAAGGCCAAATCCTCAGCTCGTTTCAATCACCATAGTTCTGTTTTGTTGAGCACTGAGACCCGCCCTTCGTATGGCACTGGCAGAAGGATAAACAGGGCAATGACACCTTGGAGATTGTTTTGAAATCCCCAAGTTAATGGAATTTCGTAAGCTCCAAATGGAATTTGGTCTTTCCGCTCAGCACTGGAAATATCTGCAGCAGTATAACAGCACAAAGCAGGCAGTCAAGAATCGCAGCCATCACCGCTTCCTTTGCCCTCCCAGGAATGCGCTAATTGGACTGAGGAGAGCAAAACATACCACTTGTAATGTATATAAATGGGTCATTAGGCAGAGCAATCCCAGGGCAGGGCTGAAGGCCCTCAGGGAACATGACAGCAGGCGGGGAGATACCGACAGATTGGAGAGGGATATTCAGTAGCATCTGCAGAGCTTCTCTGCTTTTAACGTGTACAGCCTTCTCGTGAAATAAGCCACATGTTATGTGGGATCCTCACAACATTACCAAAGATTATTCTGAATATTAGAGATGAGGCCAAGTGGGGACATGAGACCCAAGCCCCCTCCGTCTCGGCAGAAAGTCAGATCTGAAGGATGTAGGAGAGGTTCTCCTCTGCATCAGGAGCAGAACAGCCGATCTACACCCCTGGAAACTTTGAGGAAAATTGGGGCTCAGAACCGCTGGCGGAGACCTATCTTCATTCATCATTTAAATCTGGCGGTTGGGAGCGGAGGTGTTGAGCTGACATTTCAGCTGGTGTTCTCGTCTCCTTGTGGGAGGGAGTTCCCCAGGCTACATCCAGCTCCTAGGAAGGTTCCTGTCTCCGACAAGTGTGACCCTCCCCCTGTCGGTGGACAGATTCATTGTTCCAGTATAATGGAGCTGTGGGGGGAGATCACAGTTGCAGAGGGGATGGTGTCTCCCAGGTAGCTGCGGTCAGTCCCACAGATGGCTTTGAGTACTGGGGCAGAGGCCAAGTGAGGCAGAGAAGAGCACTCAGGTGGTGCCTTCACAGTGTCAGCAAGCAGATGGGCTGCTGCATTTTGTACCAGCCGGAGCGTTTTCCGGGAGCTTTCATTCTCCATATGCTGCCTCTGCCTGCATGCAGATGGCTTTCTGCCTTGTGCGGCGGGCCCCGTTTGCAGCTGGCGGTTGCTTGGATCAGGCGGACACCAGGGCCAGCAGAGAACTGCTGACAGTATGTGAGATGATATATGCGCTGGTGCTGTGAGCATGGAGTCTCTGCCTGGAGTCTGGGTTAAATCTAGCCAGGGTTGTAGATCGGCTCCACCTTTACATATTTGTCCTTCATTTAATCCGAAATCTAAAACTGTTACGGTCCAAATGCTGCCCCCTGTCTCTGTGGGCTCTGGCAGAAAGGTGGAGGCCTACGTCGCCGGTGAGCCAAGAGCCAGGGTCCCACAGACAGGGGCGCCCTGCAACCCGGGATTTGGAGGGGAGGAGCTAGGCCCAGGCTCAAAGAAGTGAGGCTGGGCCAGGGGAGCACCACAGTGAAATCCTCCCGCCCAGGAAACAGGATGGCACGAGTCCCCAGGGCTGCCGCTGCCTTGAGGCAACAGAAATGGCCAGGCAGAGATGTCAGGGGAAAGGGTGCCACGCCAAGCTCGCCACCCAGCCCCCGCTCTGAGCCTGGCCCCTCCCCAGGACGCTGGGTTGCAGGCGTGGCAACTAAGGAAAGATTTGGCAGCTCTGCATGCTGGTAAGAGCGTTAGGAACATCTTGAAACCTCCTGCCTGTCACGCTCACGGTTTCCACCCACACACCCTCACTCGTACAAACACAGCCCTGTCCAACTCACAACCCCACACACGCCCATTGCCCTGACTTCTGCAAACACACACACACAATCACCGCACGCACCCATTCCCTCCCTCGCACGCACACACTCCTCGCACACTCACTCTCCTCTCTCTCACACCTGTCGCACTCTCAGACCTCTTCTTTTGGTTGGTGGGGGCCCCGTGTCACACCCACCCCTGTCCGTATCCCAACAGAAACAGGAGCTCAGTTGCTTGGCCACACATCCTCACATTTCCAGGACGGTCCAGATCGTCCAAACCCACCGGCATGCAGTGGCCTCTCCTCTGTGGGGCATGGGGAGCAGCCGTTCCAAGCCCCGACTATCCTCCAGAGGGAGGGAGATGGGAAGATCAGGGCAGTCTGAGTGCTGATCAGGGGCAGCTCTAGACATTTCGCCGCCCCAAGCATGGCAGCATGCCACGAGGGGTGCTCTGCCAGTCGCCGGTCCCGTGGCTCCAGTGGACCCTCCGCAGGCATGGTGGACCCTCCTGGCGACCGGCAGAGCGCTCCCCACGGCATGCCGCCCCAGGCATGCGCTTGGTGTGCTGGGGCCTGGAGCCGCCCCTGTGCTGATCCATCTTCTGGGCAATGGGGGTGGCTTCTTTAGTCCTCCCCTTAATAGAATTCACTTGGCATGAAAGGGAGCAGCGTTGGCATGAGCTAGGAAAGCAACATACCTCCCCCCACCCAGCGAGGGGAAGCAGGGGGGCTCTTCCTATTCAAATCTTCTCATAGGAATGCAGGCAGGGTGCTGCAAACAGTAGCTGGAAGGGGTTACAATGCACAGGCCAGCATGGAGCTGGGAGCTGAGGGAGAGGACAAGCTGACAACAGAAAACCACAGCACCAGGCCCAGATGGGTTTACCGCAGCCGCATTCATCTGGGGTCTCTCTCTGCTCTGTACAGCAGGCAATCTGCACACACGCTGGTTTTCACTGAGGGCCTGGCAGCGTCATTCCCAGCGTGGGTACACGTACTCCCACTGGCCGGATGGAGCTAGCATGCTAAAAATAGCAGTGTAGCTGTGATCTGCCTGGGCAGCCACCCCGGTCAAGATCCTAGGGGCATACTCAGGGTGGCGAGCCCCTCCCATAGCCTGTGCACCAGCTCCGTTGGCGCTCACACGGGTATGTCTGCCCAGGATGGAAATTGTACCGCCAGCAAAGGTGCATGAGACCTTATTCCAACGCTGATCTCCGGGTAATTAAATAATACCAACCTACTGAAACCCGGGACTGACAATCATTTTAACTGATTCATCTGTCCCCCTTCCACAGAGAGATCACAAAGGGGAACAAAGCAGCCAAAGCTCCATTTTAAAAAGTGGCCTGCAGGACTTTCAGTGGGACTGGGGCATCTAAGCCTTTTGAAATTGGGAACCAGGCTCCGGACGTCACTTCAGGTGCGTTAGAAAACTTGACCCCAGCGCCTTTAGCAAACGTCAATGAATTCAACCTCCCTGTCCCACTGGGAGTCAGGAATTAGCTCCATTTTATAGAGGGGGATGAAGGAGCACAGGGCGATTTACCCAAGGCCAAAGGCAGAGCTAGAGCAGAACACAAGAGTCATCTCTCCTTTGCCAGGATGCCTACAAAAAGCCTCTTGGCAGGTAGGCGGCTGGTGGACTGAGATCACTCCCTCTGACGTTGACCAATATTGTCACACTGTGGCCTTGGTCACCTCTCTCTGCCTGTATCCATCGGTATATTTAGGCTGTCAGCTCTGCGGGGCAGGGCAGCTCGTTTCTGTTCTGTGTTTGTACAGGGCCTTGCACAGTGGGGTCCTGGTCAAGGCCTGGGGTGCCCATGTGAGACCACGCTATGAATAAATAATAATCGTAATAGTCACTTATATATGAAACATATTCAGCTAAATGAAATTTCACTGAAATAGGCTGTTTCATCAAAGCCAAAATGTTTTGGAGAGACATATTGGTTCCAATGACGTTTTCCTCAGAAGGGTTTTGAGGTCCAATGCACTCGGAATATTTCTGAGCAGAGAGAGAGGGGGCGAGTGCCATTCTGACACAATTCCATTTCGCGAAAAAAGTTCAACGGGTTCTGGTTTTGTTCTGATGCATAATGCAAACAAATTTTGAAACCTCAGGAACAGTTGTGAAATGAAATTGTCCTACTGCTGACGGCTCTAATAATCTCTGTGCATACCACATGGGCCCCAGGAGGCCAGAATGCAAAAACACAGGCATGCAAATTCAGAGGGGAAAATTTGGAGATTGGGCTGGGGTGGGGCAGTGCTTGGTCCCATGTGTTTATTTAAAAAATCTCCCTGCCCCTGTTCCTAATCTCTCTTTCGGATATTAAAACTGAATGCAATTCCAAAGGCTCCTGATGCAGTTCAGTGACTTATCATGCTTTGCTCAGCTGAGACAGTCAAACTAGGCTGGTCAATTTCACTTCGGTTCCTCATCAGTGTCACTTTCTGGATCTGGTTCATAGGACAAAATTGGTTGCATTTGGGTCTCCAACACTGCAGGGGAGCGTGCAGCCCAACAACACTCCAAACACGTCTCAATTCGATTTTTAAAAATAAGCCTGTAGAAACCTTTGGGTTGGGTTGTTTCTTTTTAACAAAATCTAAATGCTCCCTCTCCTTGATGGCCTCCCTTGAATTTGCCGATTGGAGCGCCCTTTGTTACTCTGCATGGCCTTCTCCTGGGGTTCTGAAGAGGCTCCCAGTACAAAGTGCAGTGAAAGATTAAGCTGTGCCTGTGAAGCTGATCAGCATATAGGCAGGAGATGGGTGGGGGGAACTTTCTAGAGGCAAACAGCTGTGACTATAAATTGCACACCTTGGCTCTAACCTTCAAATTATCTCCCCCCAGTCTGTCCTGATTCCCCCCTCTCCCAGAGCAGACTGACCTCCCCTTTTCTCTGTTATGTGTAGCTGATATTACCAGGTCTTTTGGATGTCTCCCTCTGCCTGACCAGGTGGGTGAGGTAATATCTTTAGCAGGCCAAGTGCTGTGGGTGAGAGAGAGAGAGAAGCTTTCACTTGGAAGACACAGAAATAACCCCTGATTTCCGTCCGGGAATAGAACATACAGCAGTGTCCCTGACCCTGCATGTTTATTTCAAGCTAATGTTGCGTTATGTCAGTTCGATGTTGGGTCTTAGGGACAGAGGAATTACCACTTTGCTTAGGATCAATGGCCCGGCTAACGCTGTCCGTGAGAATGGCTAGTACAGCTGAGGTTTCAAACATCCATAAGGGATACTGATAGAACAACCTCGCATAGAGGAAGCTTCTTCTTAACACCAAGCAGCCAGCTTTTGCTGCAAGGATGTCATGAAAGATGCATAGCCATGAGCTTTATAGGTGGGACAGTGTATGGGGGAAGTCTGCAGGATCCTTGCCAGCACAGGGCCTGGTAGGTGGTTAAGCAGAAGACTTCAGTCTTCAGGGATGTAAATCTGGCACCTTTCAATCTGGTGGCTCTTTGGCAGCCATCGAGAAAGGAGCTCTTTGTTTCTCCGTCTGCTTCTAAGTGAGTAGGTGCCTCCAGGATAAATCTGTAAGTGGCATCCTGTTGTCAGGCTCAGCGGAGAGGTTAGAATCAAATGGATCCTGAGGAGTGGGCTCTCAAACTGTTCCCTGGTACATTAGCAGGGTTGGGAGTGAGCGGAAGTTCATCCAGACGCTGTGCAGATAAAGAGGGAGCTTCAGTCTCCAGCAGTGTCAATCTGACATGTCTCGCCAGCTCTTTATTCTCTAAAATATAGATAGATCTTTTTTAATGAAAATAAAAACAACCACCCTATGGAAACTATTTTTTCATACCTCATGAGAGAGTCATTCCTCAGCTGTTCTTAAGCACTGTTAATTAAGACAACCTGCTGAACCATTTCAAGTGGTCACAATAGATGGCACTTGACTCTTAGCCTAAGCTGCGGCAAACAGAACGTAAGTTAAATAGGAAGAAGGACTTTATGTAGCTGCAGGATGAATCTGGGCAATGGGGCAAGCTACCAAGAACAGCTGCAAAGATGCCAACTTTGGAGTGCTTCAAAGCTCATCTGTTCTTCATCACTTGGAGACGCCTTTCTCAATGTTCAGCTGCAAGTGATTGGGTTCAGTGGTGTTTACTTACCCAGTCAGGGAGAAAAATTCCCTTCGCTACAGAAATTACTGGGTGAAGTCTGGTGGCTTGTGCTGCATGGGGCGGGGGGTCTCACTGGCTGAACATGGTGGGCCCTTCAGGTCTTAGCGTCTATTAAATGGGTGGTTTAGGAAGAAATCTAACTTGCCCTGATACAGGATTGACTAGAGACCTCACTGGAAGCTCTTCCACACCAAGCCCGTCTCCTCATTGATGCCTTTGGTGGCCTGAGCCCCTTCCTATGAGTAGAGTGTCAGCTGTGAATCCCGTGCATTATGCTGGCTGCCTCAGCTGAGCACACTGGTGCGTCTCCAACCACGGATCGTGTTAACGGAGTCTTTCTTCGGCTTTTAATAGGTTGAGGCTGAAGACCAAGTTTTGGCAACTTTCTGTGGCAGGGAGACTACAGACACGGAGCAGGCCCCTGGGCAACAAGTGGTCTTGTCTCCGGGTCCTTACATGGGCCTCACGTTCAGATCTGACTTCTCCAATGAGGAGCGCTTCACTGGCTTTGATGCCCATTACACAGCAGTGGGTAAGTAGCCCCTCTGCAGAGCCCCTGGCTCTCCATCATTCTCTCTTCTTTATCCTCTTCTGATTTAGTCTGTTGCATGCACCATGGGCTGGGTAATAACACGAGGGGACTCCATGTTTCTAAACCTAAATTGGTTCTTTATTAGGAAAGCTATTTACAGAGATGCTCCAACTGCAGCTAGCATTCCAACCATGTGCACACAGACTGACTTGCTGGTGCCTCTTCCTAACTCTTCCCCCCCCCCGCAACCTCTACTCCTCCCTCCAAGTTCCAGGCAAGTTTCTACAGATTAACTGAAGATCGTCAGGTCGCTGTCTGTCACTCTCCAAAGTGCCCCCAGATTCTGAGAATCAGGGCTTCAGGCTGATATACCAGCCCAGCTCCTACACTCCAAGACTGGCCCAGCATCACCTTTCCCTCTCATATGATAAGGAATTCCCAGTGAGATTATCCTGCCCTCAGCCCTCAATTTTGGGGACCAGGCTTCAAAACCCTTAATCCACCCTTGCATATCAGCTGCCATTTTGTTGATGTGGAGAGAACTTTTAAAGGAAATTGTTCCTTCTCTTTATTGCTGCTTTGAGAGACTCTTACACCAGGGTGACATCATGCAGTTACTCCAGAATTATGCCAGCATAGCTGAGAGCAGAATCTGGCCCCAAGTGTTTAGAAGGCAACACACAGTGATCAGAGCACTGGGAGACAGAGGGAACAGACTAAGCATGACCCCTTGTAACACACATGCACACACAGCCCAAGGTCCCAACAGTCGAATTCCTGCCCTGCAGGGGCACTCCATTGCTAGGCAGTGAGTTGCTGTTACTAACAAAACACTCGCTTTCCGCTGGATGTTTAAGGCTGTAGGATCATGACGCTCCAGCCCCCGACCCCTACGCGGTACTGATTGCCAGGGCAGGCTGGCTCCTCCTTTTCTCACACAAGTCAGCCCCATGTTCACCCATCATGGGATGGTCAGATGTGGGCTATTGCTTCAGCCCATTACAGACAAGCCATGAAATCTGGACCAAAACCTCGTCGCCATTTGGTCCGAGTGCATCCTAGCTCCTCCACGTTGCCTGTGTCTAAACGCCCCCTTGGGAGCAGTGCCGCGGGGGGGGGGGAGGCGCTCCCATCTTGGTGCCTGCCCTTCTGATGCCCTGCTCTCCGCTCACTCCCCTGCAGATGTGGACGAGTGCCTGGAAAAGAGTGATGAGGAGCTGGCCTGTGACCACAACTGCCACAATTACATCGGGGGGTACTACTGCTCCTGCCGGTTTGGCTACATCCTGCACTCCGACAACAGGACTTGCAAAGGTATGGCCCAGCTCTGGGCTCTGCACATCGGGCAGCTGGGACGGCTCACGCCGCGCTCTCTGCCACGCTGGCATCTTTAGCCCTTAGGGCAAACCTGCCCTTCCTTGCCTGTGTCTTCTTTCCCTGCCTGCCCCCACAGCTGGGACTTGGCCGTGCGCTCTCTGCTTGGAGCGCCTGAGTGGGTGTGGTCGGCCAGCGTGGCCAGTTCAGCTCTGCTCTTGGCATGCGTGACACCAAAATAAAGACTGACCTGGGCCCAAAGAGTGCATTATCTTAGGCCGTGATTGTGCATCAGGACTGGCCGGTGCAGATTCCTGTGACCGTGCAGAGCTCTGCTGCACGCAAGGGTCTCAGCATGCTTGTTTGGAGCACACCTGTAAGGGGGCTCCTTACATCTGAGCAGCCTGCGGGGGTCACTGTAGGGAAGGAACAGTGGCTCCATGATGATGCAGATCCAACCACCAACCTCCCTGGGAGTGCGTGAGGGCTGGAGCAGCGATGGGGCTGTGACAGCAAAGCAGCCTGAGGATGGAGATGTCCTTTCATGGATCCCCCCTGCATCCAGCACTTGTACTCAGGATGCACAGAGAGCTTCCTCTCAGCAGCAATGGACTCGATTCCCCTCTGATTCGCACCCACGTAATTTCATTGCCTCGGCGGCACCGCTCCTGGTGGGCGCAGGTGTGCGGGAGATCAGGATTCAGACTGGAGGTGCCCTGTTAGCGAGGTTAGGTCGAGGTGTTCGGAGGGGAGATTGCCAGGTCTAGGACTGGGAGACAACATGGAGTGCACAGGAGCATCGGCTGCTCTGTGGGGGCGGCGGGCCGGATTTGAACCCTGGGCTCCTTCCGGTTGCTCAGGGTTCCTGTGTGCCTTTCAGTGGAGTGCAGCAGCAACCTCTTCACCCAGAGGAGTGGGGTGATCACCAGCGCCGACTTCCCCAGCCCCTATCCCAAGAGCTCCGACTGCCTGTACCGCATCGAGCTGGAGGAAGGCTTCCTCATCAGCCTGCAGTTCGAAGACAGCTTCGACATTGAGGACCACCCAGAGGTGTCCTGCCCCTACGATTACATCAAGGTGAGCTGGCTGGGCTGATCTCTGGGAGACATCCTGGCGTGACTCCCCCCATGTTACCTCACCTCCTGGCTCATCGGACCACCCGCCACCCAGGCCCAAGTGGGAGCTGAACCCGCCTACAGCAGGGCTGAATATTTACCACAGCTCCGCTCCGGACAGCTCTGGCTGAATTTAAGCCCTGGCTGCAAAATTAAAAGCCCACCACTGAAGATTTGCTCGGGTTTTACTCAAGCAAACTCCCTCCATTCCCTGAGTATAAACGGAGCCCCAGCTCACCCCCTATTTGCAGCACCCCCTGCTAGTCCAGCACTGGAGCCTGCCTCACACCCCCAGCTTTGCCCGTGCACCCCATTCCTGAGCCATCATGCAGCACCATGGCTGGGTCAGTCCTGAGCGTCTCATGGCAACCCCAGCCTGTGTGTGACCTTGCAAAGCCTTTGAGACTTGGGCAAAGATTCACTGGAGACCAGTGAGCAGTGCACTTCCTTGTCCCCACCAAGGCATTTCATAGAGGGGCTAAGGGTCTATATCTGCAAGGCCTCCGGGTAGTGAAACCTACCCATCAGCCCCTGGGCGTAATGAGACCCACACGCCAGCTCCTGAGCATAGTGAGACCCACGCGCCAGCCTCAGGTTATAGTGAGACCCGCGTGCCAGCCTCAGGGAGTAGTGAGACCCACCCATCAGCCCCTGGGCATAGTGAGACCCACGCGCCAGCCTCAGGTTATAGTGAGACCCACGCGCCAGCCCCTGGGCATAGTGAGACCCACGCGCCAGCCTCAGGTTATAGTGAGACCCACGCGCCAGCCCCTGGGCATAGTGAGACCCACGCGCCAGCCTCAGGTTATAGTGAGACCCACGCGCCAGCCCCTGGCTGTAGTGAGACCCACGCACCAGCCCCCGGGCGTAGCAAGACCCACGCGCCAGCCCCCGGGCGTAGTGAGGATCCGAAATCTCTGCACCATCTCCTCTTGTTGCTCCTGGCAGATTAAAGCCGGTCGGAAGGAGTTTGGCCCTTTCTGTGGGGAAAAATCCCCAGGACGTCTAGAAACCCAAAGCAACAGCGTTCAGATCCTGTTCCACAGCGACAGCTCAGGAGAGAACCAAGGGTGGAAGTTATCCTACACGGCAATCGGTAACTGCTCTGGCTTCTTCCCTTCACCGTTCATGGCGGGCTGGACCCTGTGGATAGAGACCAAGGCTCTACCTGGTCCAGAACCCTGTCTCTGACAATGGCCAAGGCCCGAGACTTCAGGCAGGAGATGGGATAGATCTTGCATAATGAATTTAACTGAGCCATCCTGTCCTTTGGACGGGGACTTCTCCCTGAGCACAGCTGTTTCTGCAAACATGGGAACAGGGATCTCCCATGATCCTCACTAGCCAGCATCACTGCACATGCTACTGCCAATCAGACAAGCATCAACCCCTCTTTTCTGGACCTTACCAAGCTCTTTATTGACCTCACTAATATCCTGAAGCAGCGAGTTCCATAGGTTAATCCTGCATGCTAAATGGGCTGCCTTTTTAATTTCATGACGCGCCCTCCCTCAATATCATCACTCTGTGCCATTGCCACAGCTGTCTTGAGCCAGGCCTGGGGAACAGTTTGAAGTCTGTTTGCAGCCTGCCCGGCAGCGCAGCCCCGACTGGCACGCAGGAGCCTGCTGGCCTGTAGGTGTAACCTGCCCACATTCAGCGCGGCTCTTTCGCCCCGTCTAGTGGTGGCGGGCCCGCAGAAACAGGTGGCGGCAGCCTGGGCTAACACAGCTAGGTACTGGTCTGAGCTTAGGATGGACTTACGCTTTTGGATCCAGAGGTTCCCAGGGTCAGTTGCTGCTGCTGGTATCTCACCCAGGGGCTCAGCTTTGCAGGGAGTGGCCCACGGGGGGACCTGACCTCAGGTGTGTCTCTGTGGGGTTGTAAAGGCAGCAGCTCTGCTGGGCTGGCAGCGGGGGAGTGTTTGCTGAGCCGTGGTAAAGCCTGTCTCTCTACACCTCTCCCGCTGCGGAGTTCTCTGCTCCCTCCATTCAGAGACTCAGGCTTTGGCAATGAGGAAGGTTTCTCCAGCTCCAGCCTTCACCCCCCCACCCTAATCCTCTTCCTCTGCATGGTGCTGCCCAGGAGAGGTCACTGAGCCCCACCTAATCAGTGCATGTGTCACACTGCCCCACCCACAGGTGAGCCAACAGCTGGGGTCCTTGCTTCCCCCAGTGGCTTGCCCCGACCTACCAGCTGGATGGTCCAGTCCCAGGCAGGTACATGGTGTGCCAATCACATTGCAGGCCAGCGCACCCCGGGCATTAGCTTAGCTGCAGGGATGATCACAGTGACCAACTGGCCCCACCAACAAATCTTTGTGCCACTTGGAAACCACCGGGATGTACCTGACTCTAACAGCAGCCGTGCCAAGCATTGGGCCACTGGGAGGAACATCTGCAGTCATCGGTCCTCGTTTCATCCAAAATACGTGGCTACGTCAGAAAATAGCCAGGCCAGTGAGCGGGCAAGACAGCTCGGGGAGGATTCCAAAGGGAACCCACTAGGGAGGAACAATAAGTGTGCCCCCCGTGAGACACCCCTCTGCCTGCAGGTCTGGCCCAGTGAGAATTGCTGGGTACTATTATCCTAATAAACAGCTGTGGGTCCTGGAATTCAGAGCAGCCTCCATCGGTTGGGGCTCCCCCCTCACACACACCCGCCGGTCAGTCAGCCTGGTCTTTCTTTGTTCCCCCCTCCCCCCACGAAGGGAACCCGTGCCCACTGGTGCAGCCGCCACTCAACGGGAAAATCGAGCCTTCGCAGGCCAAGTACACTTTTAAGGACCAGGTGGTCGTCAGCTGCAACACCGGCTACAACGTGCTAAAGGTACAAGAGCCCCTGGGTTTGATCTGAGTGTTTTGGGCGGTGGGCCAGAGTCTCTTCTCATTTACACCAGAGGAAACCTGGGGCCACCGGGGGGGGAAGGGAGGGCACTCCACGTGTCTGGCGTTCGAGCCGGAGGCAGATCCTTATTTAAGGACACCTACAGTGTTCTGTGGTAAGGAGCCAAAAACCGGGCACAGGAGGTCAGGCTAGATGATCGGATGGTCTCTAAATGCTCTGAAACTGTTCCGGGATGGGCATCATTGCCACAGGAGGCTGCAGGCGCCCTGCAAGGCCCCAGTGCTACACGAGCAAGCCGCTTCATTGTCCTAACTGGGCCAGCTTCTCTGCTGAATTTGGCTCTACTTCACTAAGAGGTTCCCTTCATTTCAAGGCAACCAGGCTCTTCCATTATCTCATTTCCCGTCCTCGGACAGTGCTTGGAAGTGAGAAATTAATCAAATGAAAGCCCACCAAACTCTCTCAGAGCCAGAACTATCCACAAGGGCCCGACATACTTACAGCCACAAACTCGCCACTAAGAAGTGGGACGAGAGAGAATACAGCATGTCCCCCAACCACCAGCTAAACCTCTCGCCCACGCATCGCCAGCAAACTAACTACTGAGGCTTAGCATCTTTCCAAGAGACAGAGGCACCTGGTGTGCCGCTCTGTCTGTGATGCTCGCTATGCTCTCCCAAGCCAAGCAGGGCTTGTCCTTGGTAGGTGACTTCCATAGAGTGGCTGGTAACTGAAGGAAATGCTGATGAATCAGTAGGTGGAATTCTTACCTCTGAATCAGTATTGAACCGTCCTCAGCTCTACCTACCCCATCTTGGGGCTTCATAAAATGATCTCTCTCTCTCTAGCATCACTCCTACATCCCAGTACACTAATACCCTATGATAGGCTGCTCCATCCTCCTATCTAGGTTCTAATACTGTGCCCGCTGCCATCATATTGGAAAAATAAAAAAACACATTTCTTTTCTAATTTTCTTTCAACCTCAATAAACTAGAGGGGTTTTTAATTAAGAGGAAACTCTCTTTGTTACTGTCTTGTCCAGTGAGCAATGTCTCTTTAAGGTGAATACCTGGCCCGGTCAGGCCATTGGGAAGATGAGTCTTTGCAGTGGGAGGGGGAGGTCCTTTGGCTGCATGGATAATGGTTTTCGCTTGGCCCTTCCTGCCAGGATAACGTGGAGAGCGACTCCTTCCAGATCGAGTGTCTGAAGGATGGAACATGGAGCAACAAGATCCCCATCTGCAAAAGTAAGAAACCCGCCCCCCTACTCCCCTCATTTTGTGCAACCACTGAACTAAATGGAGCTACCAAGCCAGGCTCACAGAGTGCAATCTGCTGCTCAGAGGCACCCCACCAGCCAGGGTGGCTATTACTTATACCTCTGAAAACTAGGTTGGCTCTCTCCCCTGAACAGAACAGAGTTTGTGCCCAATGCCACGGGTTGGCTGTTTATTTTTTTCCTTGAGTGACTTCCTAATGTAATTGGATTTCCAACCTGTTTAGCCTTCTCACATCTCAGATGGCCAAGTAAGCCCCAGCCTGGCTCATCTGAGTAAATCTTCAGCCTGTCATCCAGTGCCCATTGCCATCTGCGGGAATGCTCTAGTTAACGTTTCTGGGAGCTGGATCAAGCCTGAAAGCTACTAGCAATGGGGCAGGGGGGATATGGAAAGGTTCAGGTGCCACTTAAGACCATCTCAGAACTTCTTTCATCCACCAAATCTGGGTGGAGATTTCACCAGAACAGTCTTTGTTGTGATCGTTCCACTACTTCCCTTCTACTCACGGCTGCGGGGAGCCAGCTGCCGAGTTCTGGTGTAAATCTGGACTTCCCAAGTCTGGGAGCTGTCTGGAGTTGGGTGGATGGATGTGGTTACTCTGCCCATTATAGACATAAGGGCCGTTTGTAAAACCTAAATATAGATCTGAATTTCTTGCCAGTTTGGGGGGTGTTCAAAACCCCAGCTTTGGTGTAGTTCTATTTCTACCCAGAACTAGGCAATGCAAAGACCCATCAAATGAATTAGAAAAGTTGGCCAAATATTTTTTGCAAACCTCAAAAAAAAAAATGAATATGTGAAGACTCACACTATGTCTACGCAACAGCCTTTGGTCAACACAAGTTGCATCGGTGTACAGCTGCCAACGTTAGTATACTGCTTGTGCACGTGCATACCTGGCTGCTTGCACGCAAGGGAGAGCTGGTGGGGGCTCACCAGGCTGGGGTTAGCACCGGTCGAGGAAGTTGTTTTATTTCATCACCATAGCGGGGCGCTTATGTCAGCCAGAGACAAATTTGAGTGTAGACACTTGCACAAATAGGTCCACAGAAGGCGACTTACGTCCACCTAACTTTGTAGTGTAGACCAGGCCTCAGATCACTTCTTACGTCTTCTGACCCAGTTCCCCCATCTCTGAAATCAAGCTAATGAAATACACTATTTACACCCTTCATCACAATTATTTTTTTCCTGCAGCCACTGACTTTTCTCCAGCATGCACAGCTATGGCTCTCCTCACTAATGTCTGCCTTTTGAATTAGCTTCCTGATTTCCATGTCAGGGAACGTATAGATTGCTTAAACCCAAATGTCCCTACTCTCATGCCAGCCACAGTTGGATCTTACAGAATAGGAATAGCTGCATTCCAGGGTTTTAGGACACTGGGTGGTACCAGGTTGGCAGTCCATGCTCACTCTTGTGCTGCAGTTGAAGCTAAAAAGGAAAGGTAACGTTCCTCTGAAAGATCAGCTGAGTGAAATGTTCAAGATTAAAAAACTAGTGCCAGGGTAAGGAGCCTTTGACCTCAAGGTCATCGGTTCCAGTCCAGCGCAGGTCAGAAGTAATGGAAAGGCATTATCATCTGACAGTGGCCAGTGTTAAATTAACTGGCAGAGTCCACCCCAGTGGCATGCAGTGACACGTTTAGGCAGGGGTGCTGTTCTACACTTGCATGCAAAATGGTGTCCTCTATGCAACATGACCTTGCACGTATGGTGCATGCAAGGTCATGCTGTGCAGAGAAGGCCATTTTCTTCTAGAAAACAGCATCCTCTGTGCGCACTCAAGGGCCGGACAGAATTGCACTGCCAGTCCTGGGGCATGCAATGCATGTGTTGCACACACAGATGGCACACCACTGGTCCACCCAGTTCCTAGCAGAGGACTTGTGTGCATTATGAAAAACACCATCCCAACTGGCATTAGCTGGCACCCTAATGTTGGCAGTGTCATCTTGGAGTCTGAACTCCCCTCTGTCCCCTCTAGATGGTCTGTCAGGGGCCAGGTCCCCCGGCAGCCCCCCTTTGGGGTGCACCAGGGTTACATCTTCACTTGGGCTCTCATCCTCCAGGTTGTGGACGTCACCGGCCCAAAGATGGAAACCCAGCCCTCCGGCTGAGCTCCTCTGGAGTTCACCCCCACTGAGATTAAAGGCAGAGAGAAAAAATTAAACCAACGAGTCCCAGATGAGCCCCCAGCCACTCTTCCTTCAGGTAGTCTTAGGTAAACCATGGTCTGGCTCAATGTCCTCTGCTCAGCCACCAGAAAGGGTTTTGAGGTGACTGTTTATAGCCTGGCCCTCCCCTCAGGAGGCCTGGACATTCTGTGGTCATGGGAGCAGCCTCTGTCTTCTCTCAGGCCTCTCCCTGGGAGCTGGAGACTTGAGGTCTGTCCTCGTCCCAGAGCAGCCTCCTGCTGAGCGCTCACAGCGCTCCTGATGGGCCATGCAGGTATGGCCGGGCAAAGCTAAGTGAGCCCAGAACCACTATACGATCCCTTCCTGGCTGGTGCAGGGCTTGCACACCCCGTTACACAGCCCCGGCCCACTCAGGGTGGAGGCACCTGGGCCGTGTTGAGGAAGAACGCACCAAGCTGGAGCTGATCTGTGACGAATGGAGGGCTTTGGCCTCCAGGGCAGTACGTTCAGAACTGTGCAGTTCAATTCCTCTGTCTACACGAAAGCAGTACCAATCCTCAAACACTGACAGTCTCCTTTATGCTCCGATATATTGAACTTGCTGACATCCTATTCCAGAGCAGAGAAGAGGGAAGGGTGGGGGAGGTCAGCCGGTCTCCCTCGCTTGCCAATGACCATCCAGGAAGTCTTGAGTTCTGTAAAAGGGGTTATATTTCCAGCCACTGCACAATGTTCTGCTCACACTGAGCACAATGGCAGCCTGGCCTGAAAACCTTGTGGAACTCTTTGAACCTTGACCCTTAGCCCCTATCACTCATCTAGCAACCAAGCAGACACGTGAGAAGAGAACATAAGAATGGCCACACTGGGTCAGACCAAAGATCCATCTAGCCCAGTATCCTGTCTTCCAACAGTGGCCAGTGCCAGGTGCCCCAGAGGGAATCAACAGAACAGGGAATCATCAAGTGATCCATCCCCTGTCGCCCATTCCCAGCCCATTCCCAAACAGAGGCTAGGGACACCATCCCTGCCCATCCTGGCTAATAGCCATTGATGGACCTATCCTCCATGAATTTATCTAGTTCTTTTTTGAACCCTGTTATAGTCTTGGCCTTCACAACATCCTCTGGCAAAGAGTTCCATAGGTTGGCTGTGCGCTGTGTGAAGAAACACTCTGGTGGCTGACCAGAGGACAGAGGTAGGTTTTGTTGGTTATGGATGGAGGAGCTTCAGAAGGCTCTGGAAAGTAGTGCAGCTCGAAGAAGGCCCCTGCATTTTGGAGGTTGACCTGAGCTTTTTGGCTTCAAAATCACAGTTACAATCTCACGGGCACAGACCCTGTCCTAAGGTTTCCAGTGCATCCAGCCTGTGGCTAGGCTGGGTGTGCTGGGCTATCTGCTTCTGATCCCATACAAGCCCAGGAAGTTCACTCCCAGCCTTTGAAATTTGGTGGAGCTCGGACCTGGATCCCAATTCAATCTTTGGAGTCTTGGGACCCATTCAGCTGATAAATCCAAACCTCTGTGTAGAATAATGGATCTAAATCCTGTAGCTGTGAGGAAATATTGTCTCTCCCCCATCTACTCTCTCTCCACACACCCACGTATGTCCAGGATAGGCTTCTATGATTCTACTCTCTTGCTAATCCATGCACTTGCTATGAGCCATAGATGCACATTTTGGCTCTTGTTCCTCTCTTGTATTGGTGATGCCTGGGAACAGGGGACAGCTCTGAGGCCCCAGAAGTGTTGCTGGCTGGAGTTTTCCTGATCTGCAACCTTCCCTTTGCAAATATCACTGCGAGCGGGATCTTTATTTGAAAATAATACTACTACTGACACCTGCAGAACCTGCTGCATGGTGGCATTTGTAAGGGTACATTTTGGTTTGCAAATCTCGCTGAAGATGGAAAGCGTGATGCTGCTAGAATTGCTAAACATTATTGTATCTTACAATATAGTCTTTGAAGCGTATGGAGCAATTATTACTGTAAAATACAAAGGAATCCTCCTAATTCAATCAAACCTTGAGTTTCCAATTCCCCTATTACTATACCAGTTTCCCACTGATTTCGGTCAAACCTTGAGTTTCCAATTCCCCTATTACTATACCAGTTTCCCACTGATTTCATTTGGAGCTCTGCTTGTGTGGAGACTGAATAAAAACTAGAACTGGCTGGAAGTGTTTCCTCACAAACGTTTTTTCCCCCACCAGCTTTTTGGACCAAAGAGAAATTGTCATCAAAATCTTTTCAAGGTTTCGTTGAAAAATTGAAACCCCCAAAACTGACAGTTTTGGTTGTCAAAAAATGGAGTGGGGGGACTGTTGTCAATTAAAATCCCTCCAAAGAAATAATTGATGAAAAAGTTGCACAAAAATGAAACTTTTCCCCAAAAAACATCTGGCAGTAAATACACAGATTTTGGAACGAGGAATTTAGCTCAGTGAGGCCAAGGAGGATGTGTGAAACGAGGAAGCCCACAGAAACAACAGAGGACTTGTACTCCTCTAAGGCAGGTTTCCCTTTCAGCAGATTCCACTGCACTGTAGCGCCTATAGATTTTTAATAGAGCTGGATCCCTGTGCACAAACTCTGGAGCACAGCACAGTCAGTGTGTACAACCCAAGCTGCCTTTCACACTTGCTGAATTGATACCGCCTATCAGGAACTATTTCTGGTGTTATTGGGCTGTGTTTCCTGCATGAACTTTCTCTGCTCGTTCACTGATTCCGCTTTCTCTCTCTCTGCTTTCCTCTTTCCCCCTTTCTCCTCTGCTTTCGGTGCAGCTGCAGAAACAACCGACCCCAGGCCAGAGAGAGGAGCTGAGTTGGACCAAACGACAGCATGAGCCCAGGTGCCATCAAGCCACACCCCTTAGAGTGGCCAGAGTGTCTCTTAGATGTGTCAGGGAGTCATTAGGGCTCCAGCAGGGTGTCCCCACCCGTCACTCTGCCTGAGCTGTATGGGACACAATGGGATCCATCACTGCTGTATATACAGCGCTGTGCTCTTTACCCCTTCCTGCCCGGCACGCGCTTAACTCTGGAAAGGGAAAGAAAAGCAAAACTGAAATGAATTCAAACACTCAAGCCCCCGCCGGAAAAGCAAACAACTCTCTAGGCTGCTGGGAGACAGAACACCCACCAGGGAGCTCACATCCTGGCGCTCTTCATGGACACACCCGCATCTCCCACTCCATCCCAGCCCCACTCCCCACCGCAATGAAAGTCGTTCTGCACAGCTTGGAGGCTTGGTCTGTGCTTGGTTTGTCTGCTTGGTTTAATTTAACTCTTTGCTGCCTGGTCTCTCTGGGTAAATCTGGGAATCTGTTTCAGTGTAATAAATAAGAAACGTTCCTCCCTCTAGCTTAGGGTGACCAGATGTCCCAATTTTATAGGGACTGTCCTGATATTTGGGTCGTTTTCTTATGTAGGTGCCTATTACCCCCCACCCCCTGTGCCGATTTTTCGCACTTTCTCCCTGGTCACCCTTCTCTAGCTAAATATCATGGAGCAGAAAAAGCCAGCCTGGGTCAGCATGTTCCAGTGCATTTCAACCCCCTGCCACCAGCTCTTTGGGACTAAAAGGTGCTTACAGGATAGATCCATGGGGAAGCTGTCCGTGATCACAAGTCTCTTTAACCAGCTTTTGCCAGCCCAAAGCCCTGACACAACTGAACTCTTCATGGCTCCATCTCCTTGCCACCCATCCCAGATCTGGCAGAGACCTCCAGGGCCAGAGAGCACTGGCTAGAAGGAACTGGGCCAAGGGCTGGTATCATGCTATTGGGGACAGAAAGGGGGAAGGAAATTGAGCAAGCCAGAGAAAGGAGCAGAGAAAGAGGTGAGGGAAGGGCTAGGTGGAGTGATGGCCACGGGCAGGGAAATGGTAGGCCACAGCGGGAGTGAGGGGGGAGAGTGGATGAAGATGGGCTCTTGAGAGCTATGGGACCACATACCCAGAGCTAGCCAGAGACCATTGAAGTTGCTGGAAATCTAGGCTCAGGCCCATGGATAGCAGGGCTTGGGGAGGAGGAATGCTGGGCTCAGGCAGGAGCCAGACCTTGGAGAAGGAGAGATCAGAGTAGGGGCTCCCAGGGCTGGACGCCTAAAAAGTCTGAGTCAGCAGCTTAGGGCAGCAGAGGAGAGGGGTTTGCAGCTGACAGAGAGAGGGGAAAGGAGGCCAGGCCTGGCAGAGGGTGGGTAGCCGCAAACAGGAACTGGAGGCGTCGAGCACAGCCAGGCACAGAAATAAAGCATAGGTGCAAGAGGGGGCTGGCCCGAGGCAGAGGGCCGGGCAGTGGAGAGAGGCGTGGGGCTAGTAGCTGAGAGGGAGAAAGGCTGACCCAGAACAGATACTGAGCAAGAGGCTGTGGAGACAGAGAGGGAGCAGCTGATGCGGGAGAACAGGAAGAGGCTCCAGCCGCGTGGAGTTGCTGGTATCCAGGGCAAGCGAACACTGGGGACCCAAGAGCAGGGAGGGGCTGCAGCACCAGGCCCAGCTGAGAGCGGGGGCCAGGGGCTAGTGTCAAAAAATGGGGCCCAAAGAGCAACCTCCATCACCAGGGGACACAGTCCCAACCAGACCCAGGCAAGGCACCAGAAAGCGGGGTTCCTCCCTACAGTCACACCAGGGTGAATCTCTTGGTAGCTTAAATGCAAGTGGACATGGGTTTGTGGTTCATTCTCTGAGCAGCTTGGACTGAATCCATTCACAAAGCCCTGGAGGGCAGGGGACACGTGCAGGACGGCCCTGAGGTCTCCCAGAGCATGGTAGCTTCTGCTCCTCAGCGTATGTCTGCACTGCGCCTGGGAGGGTGCTACCCGGTGCTCAGAGACGGGCCACGCTCGCTCTGCACTTAAAAAGAGCCATGTAGCCAGGGGTAGCACTGGCCATGCCTAGGACTAGCTGCCCCAATACAAGCTCCCCCAGTGCGCTAGCTCCAGCAAAGCTTGGTCCCTGCTGCAGGGTAGCTGTACCCAAAGTGCAGCCCAGATGGAATGACAGGTGATCAGCTACAGCTGGGCTCTTTGCAGTCTGACTAACCCACATTCCCAAGCACTGTGTGTCTGCTCCCCAGGTCGGAGCATTGCCAGGAGAAAACAAAGATCTGGAGTGGGGGCGGGAGAGGTGAAAGGAGGACACGTAGGGGAGGGACTTGCAGTCAAGATCTGAGTGGGACAAGGTACCCACACAACGCAGAGTCACTGTGGCAGGCACTGGGCGGCCCCTGTGCCTTCAATCTCAGCAGAGAGGCCAAAGTTTGGATGGGCCGTGGAGTATAAACCTAAGATGGTCCCGTTGGGGCAGGACACTGGTGGGGTAACAGGGGGAAGCCTGCCCTGTCGTTGTCCATGCTGGATCTGTTGAGTCTCCAGGGCTGTCTCGCTTCTGCCTGCCAGCACTAGACTTGAGTTTTTGATCACCACCAACAACAATGGCTGATGAAGAGACTGTGTCCCACCCCAGCTCGCTCCCCTCCACCCCGAGTGCATGGAGCGGGGGAAGGGATTGCTAGAACTATTTCTACATTCCCTGGAAGTAGCTGGGTGACAATTAGAAAGATGCCATTTGGCAGGATATATGGTAAAGTGTTAACGGTGAGAGGGATTAACCACCGGAACCATTTACCAAGAGTCCTGGGGGATTCTCCATCACTAGCCATTTTTAAATCATGTCTGGGTGTTTTTTCTAAAAGCTCTGCTCTAGGAATTTCTCTGGGGCAGTTCTCTGGCCTGTGTCATACAGGACATCAGACTAGATAGAAGATCACAGCTGTCCCTTCTGCTTTGGAATCTGTGAATCTATGGCCATGGCTACACTGGCGCTTTACAGCGCTGCAACTGTCTGGCTCAGGGGTGTGAAAAAAACACCCCCCTGAGCGCTGCAAGATACAGCGCTGTAAAGCGCCAGTGTAAACAGTGCCGCAGCGCTGGGAGCTAAACCCCATGAGGATGTGGTTTACGTGCAGCGTGCTGGCGCTGCGACTACACTCACACTTCAAAGCGCTCCCGCGGCAGCACTTTGAAGTTTCGATTGTAGCCATACCCTATGACAGGACAATCGGCTGTTGCACCAGCTATGCTGACATGAGCGCAGGGCCTGGGAAGCAGTAGGAGCATGTGCTCACACACTGCCTTCTCCCAGACACACTGAGACAAGCACACACATGATCACCCCAGTCTTCCCAGTGCACACTTTTCCTGACAGCACGTCAATCCTTGCTGGTCCTACTGTCCTCTCAAGAACACACAGCTTGGGGTAGACACTCAAACACAAATCAGCACTGATGAACCTTGGCAAATGTTGCTGATTTGGGCTAATCTTATCAGGAGACTCCTCCTGAAGTTTTGCAAATGTTTCCATCTCTTTGGTGTTGTGGGCCATGTCATGGCCTCCCTTCCCTCTACTGTAGCTTCCCTTCATCTGCCCCACGTGGGAGGACCAGCAGATCTGTCTTCTCTTCCCTGCCATGGGGAATGGCAGCTGTAGACCTCCATGGAAGGAAAGCTACAGAATTCATAACTACCTTCGCCTGAGGACAAATTCACTGTCCTGGTCAAATCTATCTTCCTAGGAGAGCCCCACACTTCTGCACATGCCAGCTGTGGCTCCATTCCCTTAGCTCTGTTCCCAGGACTCTGTATCTGCTAGGTTGCTGAAAGAATGTTAGAAACCATTAGGAAAGAGATTGATAATAGGACAGAAAATATCATAATGCTACTATATAAATCCATGTAACGTCCACACCTTGAATACTGTGTGCAGTTCTAGTCAACCCATCTCAAACGAGATATAGTAGAATTAGAAAAAGTACAGTGAAGGGCAACACAAATGATTAGGGGTCTGGAATAGCTTCCATATGAGGAGAGATTAAAAAGACTGGGACTGTTCCGCTTAGAAAAGAGACGACTCACAGGGATATGATAGAGATCTATCAAAACACGACTGGTGTGGAGAAAGTGAATAAGGAAGTGTTATTTGCCCCTTCTCATAACATAAGAACCAGGGGTCACCTAATGAACTTAATAGGCAGCAGGTTTGAAACAAGCATAAGGAAGTATCCTTCACAAAACGCCCAGTCGACCTGTGGAACTCATTGCCAGGGAATGTTATGGCCAGAAGTATTAGTGGGTTCAAAAAAGAATTGAAAAGCTCATGGAGGATAGGCCCATTAATGGCTATTAGTCAAGACAGTCAGGGATGCAACCTTATGCTCTGAGTGTCCCTAAACCTCTGACAGCCAGAAGGTGGGATTGGATCGCCAGGATTGGATCCCTCAATAATTGCTCTGTTCTGCTCTTTCCCTCTGAAGCACCTGGCACTGGACACTGTTGGAAGACAAGATACTGGGCTAGCTGGACTATTGGTCTGACCAGCATGGTTGTTCTTAGGTTCCTGGGGGCTACACTGTGACACAAAACTCAGTAATATTTAAGGCCTGGAATCAGCATTATTGTGAAGCCTCAGAGAGTTCCCCAGCGGGGTAGTGTCAGACCAGTGAAAAGGGGTCTTCGCATGACTGAGAATCAGGACCATGGAGTTTAACTTCACCTCATACCACCCAAACACCACCTCCCTACAAAGACAGGCCTGAGGCAAACCCTCTGTGTACAAGTCACAAGGCACGACATTTTCCATCCATAATCCAGTGCAAATTCTCTTCATAACACAGGCACCCTGGAGGGCCAGGAATCAGGTTAGGCCATTCTTATGAAGGGTACAAATGGCCACTGGGTCACAGGGTGTAACGACTGTGGCAGCAGAGGGTGGGAGTGGGCATTGTGAGGGGTGAGCAGAGGAGAACTAGATCCCGGCTGTAGATTCTGCAGATTTCAACACCCTGAGAAGGCCACATCCTCAGGCCATTGCTGCCAGCACCACTGCACACCACTCATCGTTCATGAGGAAGGCCTGTGACCCGGCCCGTCTCTGGCAGCTTAAAGACCTTGCTAACTGGAGGCCTTTTCCCCACAGCGGGCAGCATGAGACTGAAAGGAGGAGGAAGATCATGATGATGGTGCAGAAGAAGCAGCTGCCATCTTTGGATAACCATTGTCTCTCTATTCCTGACCCTCCCCTTTTGCTGTCCATCTCAAGAGACCACAGTCTGTCTCCTACTGCAAACCCACCCTCAACGACTCATAACCAAGTCTGCTCAGGAGCCACTCAACTCTTGTGCAGTGTTTTGAAGCAGAGGCTCAGCGACTGGTGCAACTGAGTGTGCACAGGCCCAGATGTACTGGCAGTTGAAGGCAGAGGCCCTGGGAATGGCATGACAGCATTACCGGCATCCCCAGTGGTAACATCTTCTGGGGGGCATTGATTGATACACGCTGATAACTCCATAATACTGCTGCATACAGACACCTGAATGCAGGGGCGGCTCCAGGCACCAGCACGCCAAGCTCGTGCCTGGGGCGGCAAGTCACGGGGGCGCTCTGCTGGTCGCCGTGAGGGCAGCAGGCAGGTTGCCTCCGGCGGCATGCCTGTGAGGGTCCGCTGGTCCTGCGGCTTTGGCAGACCTCTCGCAGGCATGCCGCCGAATCTGCAGGACCAGGGACCTCCCACAGGCAAGCCGCCGAAGGCGGCCTGCCTGCCGTGCTTGGGGCAGCAAAATACCTCGAGCCGCCCCTGCCTGAATGGCCAGGGCTGTCTGGGTCCTTTCTAATGCCTGATGGTAAAGGGTTAGAGTTAGAGTTTTCTGGTCACAAAGGGCATAATCTGTAGTCTCAGACCAGATGGCTTTGACATCCAGGAGTGCGACAAGCAAAGGCAGAGCGGAGAAAGAAGGCAGAGTGTGTCTGTCTGGAGAGAGATGCTCTGACAATACCACCTTACCCCTCTTTGTCTGGCAATTTTTTCCAAGAGGCTCATTGCTCACCTGGAACACAGATCCTCTACCAAAAACCAATCGTGTGAAAGACTGAGCCAGTGCCCATCTCTGCCTGGGCCCTCAGCTCCCCCAATCAGGTACCCAAGGCTTACCAGATAAGAGAGCACTGATCTTGGAGACCTCACCATGGTTCTCATAGCCAGTTTGACAGTAGTCTATGAAAGTTCTGTTCTGTACAGCTTAGTAACAACAGGCTGTTCGCTGTGTGCGTGTACAGGGCCTAATACAATGCGGCCCTCGTTCGTGACTAGGGTTCCTAGGTGATACCGCAATACAAACAATAATAATTAACAACATCAGCATACGTTTTCCCTGAGCTTTCCTATAACACCCCGGTGTTACTGCTCATGGTCAAAAGCTCACCACAGATGTTGATTAGCCCCAGAGTCATGACTTAAGCCTCCATTTCCCGCCCAACCATGTTGCCACCTTAAAATGTGAGAAAGCCCCAGCCAGGAAGATGCAAGAAAATAAGATGGCAGGGGAGGAAGTTTTGAAGTGATGCAGGGTTTGTCTGGTTTTACTGTGAAGATCCATTATTTTTTTCCTAGAATGTTGGTTGCCTGACTCAGACATCAAAAATGTGGCTCCTTGGCTGATTATTTATAAAGAGCTAACAATGTGCTTTGCAGCTCAGAGACATATATGATGTCCTTGTCCAGAAGGATGGGCAGTTTTAATGTAGAATATCAGGGTTGGAAGGGACCTCAAGGGGAGTCAGCCACTCTCACCACTGCTTGAAGCAGGACTGATCCCTGGATAGATTTTTTATCCCAGTTCCCTAAGTGGCCCCCTGAAGGATTGAACTCACAACCTTGACTTTAGCTGACCAATGCTGAAACCACTGAGCAATTCCTCCCCGCTTCTCAAGTTGCAGAATTTGCAGGGCTTGTCTTAACCACCGTGTTAGCTCGAGGTATAACGAGCCTTGCTGCTAGCCTGACTCCCATCCACACACACAAATCTCTAGCTTAAGTTCAGTGGGGCTTTAAACTGACACGTTTCAAGGGTGGTGGAAATTCAAGTCTTACTGCTGCCCCATCTAATAATGCTGTGGGTATGGGACTACTGCTGGTGTTAACACAGCTCAGCAGCGGCTGACCCAATCGCCCTGTGTCGCTCCAGTATTATTTTGCAGCATGGCCGCTCTCGCTGACGCTAAACTAGCTCCTAACTTCATGGTGGTTACTGGCGCTAATGGTTGCAGTGGAGACAAAACCTAAGTCTCTGATCCTTCAAACACTTTCTAGCTGGTGTGGTACTTGCTGGGGGAGTCGTTCCATTGGTTTCTGGCAGCGCTTGCAGGGCTGAGCTCTAGACAAAGTGAGGGATGGGGTACAACAAAAGCCCACATTTAAGTAACAGCATGAATCCAAGCAGCATGTGAGTCAATGGACAGAGCACTGGGCTAAGATCCAGGGTATGTGGGCTCTCTTACTGTCTTGGACCTGGCTTACTGAATGACTTTGTACCAGGCGTTTCCTGCCTCTGTTCACCTCCCACCCTGTGCCTGTCTGTCTTCTAGTCAGTGTGTAAGCTTATGGGAGCAGGCAGCATCTCTCACCCTGTGTTTGCACAGTGCGGGCTAAGGTGTCAGCTGGTGCTGCTGAAATAATAAATAGCAGCACATTGAGAGGATCAGCATTCGCAGCACATCCTGCTTACTGCACCAAGTTGCCATTGGATCTTTAAAGATCAAGTGGCCTTTTTCATAGGCTTTATGTCCTCTGAAAAAGGCAGTTGGATGAGGTTAGTATGAGCAGGGCCTGTCCTTGGAACGTCTTGCCCTTGTGTTTGTATCATTAGTTTGTGTTTGTGCTGGTGCTGGCTGTTACGTTCCTGGGACTGCATTGCTTCTTCTAGTGATTAATTTGCTGCAGGACAATTCTAGGTCTTGGTCTATCAGCTACTGTGCAGTCAGATAAAGCTACTGACGTGTTTGGCATGGGATCCCTCCTTGCCTGGGCCCGGCTGGTCATGATTACACCAATGCCTGCCTTTCCCAGCTCTGAAGGGAATGACTGCTCAGCAGGCAAAGTGTAATAACTGAGTGTCTCAAAGCTCTGAACATGGTCAAATCTTTTGAGACTCCAACCACAGGCCAAGTACTGGGCTCCATATCCAGTACTCAGTCTAGCAGTGGCACGAACCCTTCGCAGTTCATTCCCAGAGTGCCATCAGAACCTCCTTGACATGCATGTGTGACCAGATAACACCTACTAACCTGTGCAGGATTCATTGCCTAACCAATATATGGGGATTTTACGGTAATAAATCCATAGCTGCCTAGTGATTTCAGTTAACACACCACAGTGGCTCAGATTTAGACAGCAACCACAAGGCTAGAACTCACACATTCTCATCATCCCAAAG
Organism: Gopherus evgoodei; assembly: GCF_007399415.2. Classification (NCBI taxonomy): domain Eukaryota; kingdom Metazoa; phylum Chordata; order Testudines; family Testudinidae; genus Gopherus; species Gopherus evgoodei. The sequence continues at coordinate 5,553,149 of NC_044330.1, forward strand.
GCCAGGCCCTACCACTGGAGCCAAAAGAGAATCTCCCTTAGCTATTAGCAGTATAATGCCTCTGACACACAGTTGAGCAACCCTGGTTCCATTCAGTGCAACACAAGGGTGCACATACACACTGGCTAGTTCTTTGCATCAGTGACCTGGACTGGATTTGGTTAAACAGAGTCATGTCTGCACACAGACTGACTGGAGTTACAGTTCATCACAGGAAACCATTGCCCTGCATAGGGATGGAGTGCGCAAACTCACAGAGGGAAGGGTTGGTAGGGGGCATATTGCAAGGTGGTGTGCAGTGAGGCTAACACGTGAAATCATGGCCTGTTGAGATCAATGCCAAAATTCCCCTTGACTTCAACAGGGCCAAGTCTTCAATGGGGAGGGAAGGAGCGATTCCAGTGGGAAAGGCTGAGAGGGCCTGTTGGAAGGCAAGGGAAAGATGAGGAACTGAAGACAGATATATCCCTCCTCAGTGCCCGAAGGGCTAAAATCATCTCACTCGCACACATCCCCACCTGCTGCCAGCCTAGTAGGCTACTAAAATCTCCTTTCTTTGTGGACTTTTAGTTGCTGACTGCAAAGCACCGGTGGAGCTGGAGCATGGGTCTGTCACCTTCGCCACGAGGAACAATCTCACCACATACCAGTCAGGGATCCGGTACTCCTGCCAGCGACCCTACTATCAGATGGCCCCAAATATCACCGGTGAGACCATCCACTGCGGGGGAAAAGGCTGTGGCCACGCAAGTGGGAATGGGGCTCTGAACAGGGAGAGTGGGGGGCATGTTCATTGCTGGGCTAGTCGATGTGCAAGAGGCTAGTGTTAATAGTAAGCACGTATCTGCTGAGCACTGTGCAAATAATAATCTAGTGGGTACCTAGGTATCTATTCCATAGGTTGGGCATACGCTTTCGTGGGTAAAAAACCCACTTCTTCAGATGCATGGAGTGAGAATTACAGATAGAAGCATAAATACACTGGCACATGAAAAGAAGGGAGTTACCTCACAAGTGGAGAACCAATGTTGACAGGACCAGTTCAATGAGGTTGGATGTGGTCCACTCCCAATAATTGATGAGGAGATGTCAATACCAAGAGAGAAAATTGCAGGGAAAATCTCCCTGGACATTCAATAACAGATTGAAAAGTAGCCATCCTGCAACAAAAAAACCTCCAAAAACAGACTTCAAAGAGAAACCGCAGAGCTACAATTCATTTGCAAACTTAACACCATTAATTTGGGCTTGAATAGGGACTGGGAGTGGCTGGTTCACTACAAAAGCAATTTTCCCTCTCTTGGTATTGAGACCTCCATTGAGACCAATCAGTATAAAGCACTTGGCTGCCAGACTCAGAGTGTGCATGCAAGAGGATTGCACCGATTGAACTAAATGGATTTCCAAACTGACTCCATTAAATCAGGGCTGCAGCAGCGTGTGAACCAGCCCTCGCTGGCACACACATCTGCAGGGGTGCTTGCCAGAATGGCAGTTTGAAGAACCAGTCTTTTCCTCACAACACTGGATTGAAATGCTTTAGCCTAACTAAAGTTAGTGGGCTCAGTGTCCGCGGATCTGGGGGCAACGCAACAGCGTGTGATATGCAGGAGGGTCAGACTAGCTGCTCTCCTGGTCCTATGGATTTGATTCAGAAGATCTGAGTGGCCAATGCTCCAGACGAAGTCAATGGGAGGTGGGAGCGCCTAGCACCCTTCAGGTCAGGCCCCTGGAATCACTGAGACACAATACAATTGTCACAGGGTCTGCTGCTTCCTGAGCTCCCCCTCGTGGCCAGAGGTGGACCTGCAGCATTCTGCCTCTGTTTCCCTTCTACAGGGCCTTTTAAGAACCCCCCACACAAACTCATGTCTAGCTCAGCCACACCCCTCCTTGAGCCTGGATTTCTTACGCTAACAAAATAATTCCCCAAATAGAGTTCTCCAATCCCTGTGAAGGCTGTGTTCCCAGGCGTCCCACTGGGAGCTCCCTGGCGTCCCACTGGGAGCTCCCTGGCGTCCCACTGGGAGCTCCCTGGCCTTCCCTGCCTGGAGTCTGCTCACTCCCAGCAGCCATTCCCTGCCTTGGCAGGCCCCCGTCTCCTTCCAGCTTCACTCTGGTACCTCTCCCTAAACAGCCCCACTCCTCAGCAGCTTCCTTAGAAAGGAACCCATGGATCCCTGCTCACATGTGCCTCCTGGGCTCTGAGACCCCACAGGGAGGGACCCAGAGCCCGGACTCTAGTCTGAGTCTGAACATCTACGCTGCAATTTCACAGCCCTGCAGCCCCAGCCAGAGTCGGCTGCCCCGGGCTGGCCACAGCTTCTGCCTTGGGTCTTTGACTGCAGTGTAGAAATGCCCTCACTGTACAGTGGTCAGAGCTCCGCTTCCATCAATAGCCTGGTAACATCTCTGCTACTCTCCCCTCTCATGGGGAGGGGTCTGCAGCCACAACAGGCCCCAGCATGCAATGCTTCCAGCCGGACCCGAGCAGCTGCAGGCTGCAGAGACAGGCCCTGATCCTGAAAGAAATGTAGGTGTGTCACACGGCGGGAACTCCCCGCCATAGCATCTCCTGCTGGTCATCCGGGAATTAGCTCTTTCCAGCCTCTGAGCGCCTCCTGCTGGCTGATTTCTCTCCCTTGGCTACCAGCCCTGTTGTCTCTACCGCCTCTGGCCCCACATCCCTCCCAGATCCCAGCACCCCTTAACTTAGGGTGCTGCTCCACAGTGCCCCCACACTCTGAGTCTCCCCTCCCTTGGGGGAACCCCAACCCCACTATACCCACCTTGCTTCAGTGGCTACTGCCAGTCTTCATCTAGCCCCCTTATCTCTGGGGCAGATTGCAGTCTGTAATGGCCATTCATTGGCAAAGGGGGTGGACAGGCTGCCTCTGCCTATGCCAGGGCTGCATCTACCAGCCCCAGGACCTCTGTAGGCCTTGAAACAGACCTCAGCCTGGGGAGCTGCCAGCTGGAGCTCCTCTTTCCCTTCCCCAGCACTGCTCTGCCCAAGGTACCCGGTGCTCCCGAGCAGCCAGGCCCTGGAGTGAGACTATCCTGGCTCCTGGCTCACAGGCCTCTTATCAAGGCCAGCCCTGATTGAGCTGGTCACACCTGGGGCCAGCTACTCAGTCAGCCTCCGTCAGCTGCTCTCACTCCTTTTACCCCAGGAGCAGGGTAACTGCCCGGATACAAGGTGCCTGATTCCCCAGGATGTCAGTGCATGCACGGGCTCCTCTTTAAATACTCTTAGTGCTCCATAGTGATCACAGTGGCACTGAAAACCTCCCTCAGCCACATTGGTCCTCAAGGCTACCGTCTGGGCATGCCTTGGCATCAGGGGGTGCGGCTCGTAGGCTGCCCCAAACCGCTCCAGAAAAACAGACCCACTGCTCCAGGCTAGGAGTGGAGATTGGAAGGATTTGCTCACATCCCAGTCCCCTATGCATAACCCTGCTGCTGCTCAGCCAGCCTCCAGGCCTAGTGTGCAATAACCTTTGGCATGCTGGATGCTTCCTGGATGAGCCCAGCCCAGCACATCTGTCCTGCACTACTTTATCAGGGACTAACAGCCTGGAAGGGAGAAGCAGCTCGCAGCAGAGCCTTCAGCTGGAGCATAATGGGCACAGTGCCCTGGGGCAGTGCAGGGTTCCAGGCACCCCCCATTTGGCACTGGAACATTGGACAGTGACATGCCACAAGCATTCAGAAAAGGCTGTAGGGGAGCGGAAATCCCCATAAACATCGGCATGCAGATGCCCCGCGGTGCAGGCTGAGTAACATCCTTAATTTCTCCATGCCCTGCAAAGTCATTTCAGGGGAGGAAGGCAGTGGGGGGGGCCTTTCACACAACCCATCTCCCCGCTGACAAACACATAGGGCCAAATTTCACCTTCAGGGCACCTCCGCAAGCCCAGCATAGACTCTGGCTCCTAGAATATATTTATGGCAACACCCCATCGGCTGTGTGTCTGAACATGTGTGGCTGACCCACAGCCACAGCCAGCAGCGCATGCACCCACTGCATGTGCAAACCCTGCATTCGGATAGGCAACAGGCAGCTGGTTTATGCTCCCAGCTAACATTTCGCTCTCTTCCAGGCACGTACACCTGTGATGCTAAGGGGGTGTGGAAGAGCGAGGAGCTGGGGACCAAGCTGCCATCTTGTCGACCAGGTACCTAGAGAACTCTGTCATGATGCACCACCAAACGAGCTGCCGTCTCGTAGCAGGGTTGCTTATGCCATGAGTCAGCCAATCCAGCATTCGCTCTCCAAAGCGTAACAGAGCAGGACACGATTGGTACTGGCTGGGGAAGGTGAGGGTCTGTTCAGCACAGCTCTGCTGGCTTCACTCCGTGGCTGGGGCAGCCTGATGCCTTCACTATCCAACGGTGCCCCAGGCTGTGATCCACAGGTACGTCACCTTAGGAACACCTCAGCAGCAGGCAGGGACAGTAAGTATCAGCAGCGCTATATGCAGGGGATGTAGCTCTAAAGGGCAGAGCAATGAGCAGCAGCTGTGTGTCACCAAGATGGGGCTGGATTCTGAACACTCCAAAAGTCCACAGGAGTTGAGCTCCAGGGGGATGGTTCAGGGCCATCTCTAATGCCAGGTGGCCAAATCCTGTCCTGGGGGTCACCAGAGGTGTTAAGGCAATTGCGCTGGTGAAACTTGGCCCAGCACCTTAGAACCTGCCTCAAGCAGCCACCCAAGAGCCCAGCAAAAATCAGACACCCAGCAGGGGGGGACCTTTAAATAATGGCCCAACAGCGTCCCCTCTGGGGGGTGCTGTACTATGCCCACTGAGATCTACTCCAACCACACACAGTGCTCCATAGATGTTTACTGATTGGTCCCCACTAGGCCCCTGGCTGAGAACTAGCCCCACTTTACAGCTAGAGACACTGAGGCTGAGCAGGTAAGGGCCTGGCCCCAGATGGCAGGGAGAGGCATTGTCAGAGGAGGGAGTTAGGCTCAGCAGCTCCTAGGTACCCTGCCTGCAGTCAAACCACTTAGGTGGCCCACTGCCTAGCATCAGTGGCTGTTAATGCAGGTTCTCTCCGTGTACATGCACCCAGGATGCAGTGTTTTAGGAGCAATTAGAGCCTAGAATCTGAGGCACAGAGAAAGGCAGCAAAACCTCAGCTGGCTCCTGGGTGAGGAAAGGCATTTTTCTATTCCTCTCCCACCTCCACTCCTTCTCTAGCTCACTGCCTGCTTTGTCTTTGAAAAAGAGAGAACCCCAACTCCTACCCTCCCTCTCATCAGTACACACGGCTCACTGCAGTCTGTGGCAAGCATATGGCTTGCTACAGCTGCAGTCCAGCCAAACGTGCCCTGCCTTGCACGCCCACCCCATACAGTGCGTGCCGCTATCTCCTGGGACGCCGCAGGCCAGCAGAGAGGAAAAAGGTAAACATTCCCCTCTGCTCATAGCACGTACAGCACTGGACAGAGCTGTCTGCCCTTTAAAAACACCCTCCCCCACGCCTCACAATGCACCCAGATCTGATCTGGAGCTGGACAAATCCCAGCACATGGTTTCTGGGAATATTTGCTGGGACTTTTTCAGGAATCCCACACTCCTTTAGCGGCCTTGTCCCAAGAACCTTTGTGGTCGGGATGCACTGGCAGGAGTGTTTGTGGACAGCGAATTTCAGGCCAAGCTCTCAGTTATTCACTGAAAAGGACCATTGGAGCCACACACCCCTGTGGGAGGTGTTTGCAAGCTCCCCTAGTCAGGGAGGACTAGACACAATATCATGGGTCTTGGCTGGCAAATTACACCGAACCAAGAGAGTGCAGGTGTAGTAAGTTTCAATGACCCGCCGTACCTGGTCAATCCAGAGAGGCAGCCCAAGCTGCAAAGCGAGGTTCTGCATGTGGATTTGGAACCCACCGTTGTTTGGAATCTTTGGATCCATCAGATCCTGGGCCCAGGCTGCTGGAATGCAGCCAGATGGTGGTGACTTCACACTACCAGCTGAGCTAGGGTCCGATGTGTGACCTAGAGGTGAAAATGGTGCCTCGTGGCCTACTGGCATTTCTCTCCCTGATCTATGCACCACAGTCTCAGTGGTGAAACAGACAGTCATGTTAATTTCAGCCCCCTTCATAAAACTCTGATTTTCTTTAAAAAAACAACATACACTGTTAAATGGAAAAGGATAAAAGTAGCCAGAACATGTGTGTTTCTCCCCCACCTCTAAGGTTCAAGGGTTTCAGGGCCAACGGCGAGTCAAGAGGATTGATTAGTGAGTGTGAGTGTATTTAAGTACAATTTTGGGCCCCAAGCCTGCATTTGGATCTGCATGGACAGATCTCTGGAGGGGTGCACGGGTTTGATTGCAGGGTTAGAGCCAAAGCCAGAGAATAAATGATATTGTGGCTCCATATTTACGCTCTCTGAACCACTGCCAAGGACATGGGAATTGCCTGTCCTGCTCAGCCCCTGGCCCGTCTAGTCTGGTAAACTGTTTCTAGCAGTGGCCATATCAGATGCTCCAAAGGAAGATGTGAAAACCCCCTAAGCCGTGACTGTGGCAACCTCCTCTTCTCTGGCTGCTCCTTGCCCCCTTCCATGCAGGAGTGGCACCAGGGTTTCTGACGCCCTAGGCGGATGGCAATTTCGCCGCCCCTGCGCGTCCGGTGGACCTACCGCAGTCACACCAGTGGGCGGTCCGCTGGTCTAAAGGCTCCGGTGGACCTGCCGCAGGCATGACTGCGGTAGGTCCACCGGAGCCTTTAGACCAGCGCACCGTCCGCCGAAATGACTGCGGTAGGTCCATTGGACCCGCGTGCCCCCCTCTGCAAATAGTGCCCCCCAAAAATTCTGGCGCCCTAGGCCGTTGCCTAGGTCGCCTAAACGGTAGCGCCGGCCCTGCCTCCATGGTGCTGCAGCTCCAGATAACACGACTGGGAGCCTACGGTGACAAACATTGGACTTGAGTCATTGGTGCTTCTGTCTGGGCTAAGGACTTGATGCAGGCAGCCTTTGTGCACCACTTCCAGTGCACCCGCTTCTGAGCCCTGAGGGCAGCCAGGAGCACACAGAGACTCAGGGGTAATGAAGTGTGACAGCGGGGAGAAAACTGTCCAAATATCTGCGTCAGTTCAGCTGTGGTTAGATTCCTCTCTCCCTTTGGCTCCAGCCAGGTGCCCATCACTACCCCTCCCTCAGCCTTTGCTCTGCACCCTCCGCCTGCCGTTAGCAAGAGCAGTTCCAGGGCTTTCAGTGTGTCTTAGATTTTTATTAGACTAAATATTTGGCTAGAAGAGCTTCCTCTAAACGCAGCCCATCGCCTTAGGAGGAAAGGCAGCTTCCCAGCAGCCTGACAGCTGGACAGAGCTGGGATACAGGAACTGTTTGGCTAAGTGCATTTTATATTCCTGACAGTATTTGACATGGCAGAGAACCTAAACACGCACACACTCATTCACACATATATATGCACAGACACATGTACACATGCACATGTACACACAGATTCATACACATGTACACACAGATACAAATACAAACACATGCACATACATACATATTTGTACACACTGTGACTAAGTTCCTCCTCTACCTTGGTGAGTCCTGCGCTTATTGGCAGATTTGCTCACCTCAGTGATCTTCCCCTCTGGTGGAACCCACAGTCTGGGTCATCTCCTCCTGTGTCGGATCAGAAGTTGGGAGGTTTGGGGGGAACCCAGGCCCACCCTGTACTCCAGGTTCCAGCCCAGGGCCCTGTGGACTGCAGCTGTCTAGAGTGCCTCCTGGTACAGCTGCATGACAGCTACTTCCCCATGGCTTCCTCCCAACACTTTCTTTATCCTCACCACCGGACCTTCCTCCTGATGTCTGATAATGCTTGTACTCCTCAGTCCTCCAGCAATATGTCTACTCACTCTCAGCTCCTTGCACCTCTTGCTCCCAGCTCCTCACACGCACACCTCACAGACTAAGTAGGAGGCTTTTAACTAGTTCCAGCCAGGCCTTGATTGGCTTCAGATGTCCCAATCAATGTAGCTATCTCCACTGCCTTCTGAAGGATCTTAATTGGCCCCAGGTGTCTTGATTAACCTGGAGCAACTGCCATTTGGTTACCATGGTACCAGGGGTTTGTTTAGCCTGGGGCTAACATACCTGTTCCTCACTACTTTACTGTAGCTATCTGGCCTTGCACCATCACAACACATGTACACCTATACACACATACATGTACACATATGCACTGTGACAAAGTTCCTCCTCTACCTTGGTGGGTCCTGCATTTATTGGCAGATTTGCTCACCTCAGTGATCTTCCCCACAGTCTGGATCAACTCCTCCTGTGTCTGATCAGGAGTTGGGAGGTTTGGGGGGAACCCAGGCCCACCTTCTACTCCGGGTTCCAGCCCAGGGCCCTGTGGATCGCAGCTGTCTATAGTGCCTCTTGTAACAGCTGCATGACCACTACAACTCCCTGGGCAACTTCCCCATGGCCTCCTCCAAACACCTTCTTTATCCTCACCACAGGACCTTCCTCCTGGTGTCTGATAACACTTGTACTCCTCAATCCTCCAGCAGCACGCACACCACTTCCTTTCCTCTGCTCTAGTTCTTGCTCTTCCCCTCCCCTGGAGTGAGATCCTTTTTAAACCCAGGTGCCCTGATTAGCCTGCCTTGATTGGCTGCAGGTGATCTAATTAGCCCATCTGCCTTAATTGATTCTAGCAGGTTCCTGATTACTCTAGTGCAGCCCCTGCTCTGGTCACTCAGGGAACAGAAAACTACTCATCCAGTGACCAATATATTTGCCCTCTACCAGACTCCTGTACCCCACTGGTTTGGGTCTATCACAGCACATACACACCTGTGCATGTGCACACATATGCAAATACACATACACTCCCATACACCTCCATGCACGCACACACACACACAAAAACATGCATGTACATGTACATACACACATGTGCATGCACACACATACATACACATGTGCATGTACAGGCATACACATACACACAGATACACACACATGCACACACACATACACACAGATACACATGTGAATACATACACAAATGTACATGTGCACGCACATAAGCATGCACACACATGTACGCATACACATGTACGCATACACACATACACACGTGCACACACACACACGGACATACACATGCCCACTCACTTACATGTACATGTACACACATGTACACACACACATTTCCAGGAGGTTTTTTCACCTGTTCAAGTCAGACTCTCCCCAGTGCTGGATTTCAGACAGAACAGTGTCATGCTGGTGTAACAAAATCAGCAGCACAGAGGAATGAAGATGATCACGTCCCTGCTCCGTATTATGGAGCTAAGCATTATTGTGCTTCCTTAACCGCCGGGGCCTCTCCTGGAGAGGCAGAGCAGTCCACTGGATTGAGCATGTGGCTGTGAGCCATGAATCAACCCAATTAGCTGCTTATTGGCTGCCCTCACTGAAGTCTGTGAGTGTCTGAATCTGTCCCTGGCTTGCTCCGTGGTCCACTTTCCCAAGCACCAAACAGAACCGCCGCGATCTGTCCTCCTGTTGCTTTCTTTTATCTTCTCCACTCTGTTCCCCAGCGTGCCAGCCTCCCTTGGAATGCCTGGCTAGAAATCGGAACTGCCAGCCGTCTTCCTCTAGTGGGCACCTTTCCTTCCCCAGCGGAGTGAAATGAATTGGAGAAACAGTTAAGAGGATAATTCACAGGCATAGAAGTAGCTTATTAGGGCTCTTGAGAGACTAATTTGGGGCCTATTGATTACAGTGGGCTATGGATCAGACTTTTAAAGCCTACACTGCAGCGCTTGGCAGCCAAACCAATTTGCTTGCATCAGCCTGGCAAAGGGGAAGGCTGTTTGGTAGCCAGAAATGTGGGGGTGGGCTGGAGAGGAATCACTGCTCATGGAGTCATTAGGGGAAGACAGCTGTCCTGGATGCACCAGAACACTGTGTACCCACCGCATATCAGCTGGGTTTTCTTAAAGAACCCTTGTATCAAACAGATCTTGGGACAAGGAGCTGAGCCAGCAGCGAGAACATTTCCACAAAGGGGGTGCACGGTGAGAGAGTCGGTGTTCAGTTCCCCTAGCCTCCCAGAGAGCAGGAACTGACTGGATGGGAGAGTCGCATGAGTATGGACTGAGTCAAAATTGCACAAGAATGTCAGGCTTCTGCAGAATCAGATGTGTGAAGCTGAAAGGGACCTCAAGAGGTCAGTTGGTCCACCCCCCTGTGCTGAGACAGGACCGTGTAAACCTTCACCAACCCCAGCTGGTGTTTGGCCAACTTCTTCTTTAAATCCTCCACTGATGGGGATTCCAAAACCTCTCTTAGAAGCCTGTTCCAGAGCTTACCAGCCCTTAGAGTTAGAAAGCTTTTCCTAATATCCAACCTACATCTCCCTTGCTGCAGATGAAGTCCATTACTTCTTGTCCTACCTTCAGTGGACATGGAGAACAATTGATCACCATCCTCTTTATAACAGCCCTTAACATATTTAAAGACTGTGATCAGGTCCCCCCACAAGGACTAAGACTAAGCAGGCACAGTATTTTTAACCTTCCCTCATAAGTCAGGGTTTCAAACCCTTTCTCATATTTGTTGCTCTCCTCTGGACTTGCTCCAATTTAGCTACATCTTTTCTAAAGGGTGGTGCCCAGAATTAGCCCTAGTACTGCAGGGGAGGGATAGCTCAATGATTTGACTATTGGCTTACTGAACCCAGGCTTGTAAGCTCAGTTCTTGAGGGGCCATCTAGGGCAAAAATCTGTCTGGGGATTGGCCCTGCTTCAGGCAGGGCATTGGACTAGATGACCTTCCGAGGTCCCTTCCAACCCTGATATTCTATGATTCTAACTGAGGCCTCACCAGTGCCACATAAAGCAGGACAATTGCCTCCTGTATCTATATATTACACTCCTGTTAATACACCCCAGAATGACATTACCCTTTTTGGCAGCTGCATCCCATCGTAGACTCAGTCAGTTTGTGATCCACTATAGCCCCCAGCTCCTGTTCAGCAGTGCTATCATCTAGCCAGTTATTCCCTGTTTTGTAGTTGCGCCTTTGAGTTTCCCTTCCTAAGCGTAGCGTTCTGCTTTACTGAATGTCATTTGGCTGGTTTCAGAGCAGTTCTCCAATTTGTCAGGGTCATTTTAAATTCTAATCCTGGCCTCCAAAGTGCTTGCAACCCCTCCCAAGCTTGGTGTCATCTGCAGATTTTAAAGTCCCACTCTCCACTCCACTATGCAAGTCACTAATGAAAATATTGAACAGTACCAGACGCAGGACTGTCCCTGGCGGGACTCCACTAGGTACGTCCTCCCAGTCTGACGGTGAACCATTGAGCACCGTCTTCCAGCCACTTGGGCATCCATCTAGACCACAGCTCCCTAGTTCGCTTATGAGAATGTCATGTGGGACTGTGTCAAAAGCCTCACTATAGTTTCATTTAAGTCAAGATATATCATGTCTATTATTTCCCCCCACCCATCCACCAGACCAGTAAACCTTTGGCCTCCTGTTGTTAATATTTATTACTCCTCTTTTATTTCTGTATATATTTTGCTGGATCAGGTCTTTATTTAGCATCAGTTTGCACCTGTCTTGTTAATAGCATCGATTAAAGCATAGTTTTAGAATGGCCATTTAAACTGCAACCCGGTTTGTCACTGAAAAACAAGGGACGGCCCTGCATATCTAGGACACTGCAGAAGACATGTAACCCGGGCCTAGCATTTTGGGGTCTTAGCATAAGTGGGATGATACCCACCTACATGGTCCACGGATAAAGACCAGAGGCCTGGTGTTGTTCTCAGTAACACAGGAGCAAGGCCTGATTCATGTCAACGGATTCCTCACGCACGTAAGGTTACACACAGGCTTAGCTGCTTTGCTGGATCAGAGCCTAACTCCTACAAAATCAGCTGAGTTACATCCGTGCAAAACTGGTGCCAGTGAGCTGGGGCTCAGCTCCCTGTTTCTGAGGTTCTTCTGGCATCGGCCCAGTAATATATCAAATGCATAAGGAAACTGAATGATTTTCCTTTGAGAGCTGCAAGAAGACCAGTGATGTCTGTTGAGGGCACAGAACATGGTCACAAGGTCTATGGTGGGGCAGAAGAAAGGATACGGGATCCTGAGTATAAAGGAGTCCATCCCATTAACTGAGCCATGGGTCTTGGGATTAATTTGATTTAATCTACACAGGCATTGCATTCCAGCTTGACTTGCACGGCACAATGATGGAAAACCAGGGGTGGGGTCTAGTTCCACAAATCCTTCCATCCCAGCTCCAGGGCGGGGTGGGGATGGTGCAACTTGTTTTTGTTCTGTTTCATTTGCCAGCCTAGGCTAGAACCGAAGACTGTCCAATTCTGGGCGAGGTGCACTGGCGGTGGGACCCTTGCAGCCTCGTTTCAGTGTGTGTGTTGGGAGGGGGATGGAGAGAGTTCAAACTCTTCCCCCGCCCCCGTGAAGGTATTCTGGGCTTCAAAGGTGCAATGATGGATGATGCTAGGCAGCGTACATGCATCATTGCTGGTAGATTATGCCATGGGCCTATCTTTTCCGCCTAAGTGATGCTGATAATATGGCACATTGCCTACTTACAGCATGTCCTTCCTCCAGTGTGAGTCTGTCCTGTGTGGTCAGAAATCCAAGCAGAAACCCTGCTATGCGTTGGTAGTAGAGTGCAAGCATAGTTCATTTAATTAAATACATCAATGACAGCGCAGGACAGAGGTCACCAAGGGAAAGCAGGATGACCTAGAGGCAAGGACATGGGCAGGAGTCAGGAGAACCTGGTTCTTTTTCCGGCTCTGCCACCAATTCACTGTCTAAATAGACAAGACAGAAAAATAGGGGGAGATGAAACTGAGGCACAAAGTGACTTGCCCAAGGTCACCCAGGAGATCAGTGGTAGAGGTAGGACCAAAATCCAGGTCTCCTGCGGCACATTCCAATGCCCTGTCTACAGGGCTGCTCAGACCGAGTGATGGAAGTAACCTGGCCCTACTCCAGAACCCACTGAAATCAATGGACAGACCCAGGGACTTCAGCAGACTCTGGAGAAGCCCATATAGGCCCTGACTGACATTAACAGGAGCAGAATAAGGCTCTGGAACTGCTAAGCAATTATGGTTATTATCACTACCACCATCATCACCATCCCTGTCACAGCACTAGCATAATGGACCATGGTACTCCACTAGAGGGTCCATCCCAACCCAAGTAATTCCACCTTCCACCAAGCTAGGGGGGTACAAAATGATGGGGCGAGTGACTATCTTTAGGGATGCAAACAAGGTAGAAAAATTTATATACCAGACATAACAGAGAGGGCCCATTCAGGACATGGCATTGGGGTGCCATGCTCGTCACCCTGGTGCATATATTATAGGAACCAAACCTGCAGAGGCGGCTGGGGTTGGGTCTTTTCCAGCACAAATGTCCACGAGAACAAGGATTGTCCCCTGGGCACAGAAATATGAGTATTTGGTTCTTAAGAGACCAATACACACTGGCATAATCTACTGGAGAATCGTCTTTCTGCTGTTTCCTGTGAAGTGCTCGCCCCTATTAGATTAACTGTCCTGTCCTTTCTCTCACCAGTGTGTGGCCAGCCAGTTCGCCCTCTGCCCGGGATAATCAAGCGCATCATTGGAGGGCGGAATGCAGAGCTCGGCTTCTTTCCTTGGCAGGCCCTGATCGTGGTGGAAGACATGTCCAGGGTCCCCAACGACAAGTGGTTCGGCAGTGGGGCCCTCCTCTCTGACTCCTGGGTGCTGACGGCGGCTCACGTCCTCCGCTCCCAGCGCCGGGACAACACCGTCATCCCGGTGTCCAAGGAGCACGTCACCGTCTACCTGGGCCTACATGACGTGAGGAACAAGAAGGATGCCGTGAACCGGACGGTGGAGGAGATCATCCTGCATGGGGGATTCGACATCCAGAACTACAACCATGACATCGCCCTGGTCAAGCTGAAGGAGAAGGTGACCATGGATGCCTACGTAATGCCAGTCTGCCTGCCCCAGTTTGAGCACGAGCTGGAAGGGCCTCACCCCAACACTTTGGGCCTGGTGGCCGGTTGGGGCATCTCCAACCCCAACATCACCGTGGACGAGATCATCAGCTCAGGTATGAGGACGCTGTCCGACATCCTGCAGTACGTCAAGCTGCCGGTGGTGCTGCATGCCGAATGCAAGACCAGCTACGAGTCCCGCTCAGGCAACTACAGCGTGACTGAGAACATGTTCTGTGCCGGCTATTATGAAGGGGGGAAGGACACCTGCCTGGGAGACAGTGGAGGAGCCTTCGTCATTCAGGACCCCAGGACCCAGAGGTGGGTGGCCCAAGGCCTGGTCTCGTGGGGTGGGCCAGAAGAGTGCGGAAGCAAGCAAGTGTATGGAGTGTACACCAAAGTGTCTAACTACGTGGACTGGGTAGAGGAGAAGATGGGATCCTCACACAGGTGGACATTCCTGGATCCTGAACTGAACAGATGAGCTCGCCCCAGCCAGCAGGCACTACTCTGGTCTTCTGCAACCAATAACAGCAACTCTCAGTCCCCTCCAGCCTTATTTCACGGGGTTTGCTTGGCATCATGTTCCTTCATGCACTGTCGTAGGAAACGTCCGCTTGGCACCTCATGGGAAATGAGCTGATGGGCCTCAGCCAGGTTCCTTAGCAGGACACGCAGCCACGTCACCCAGAAGATACCACCACGGCTACCTGGCCCCTGTGCCGGCGTCTCGGCAGAGGGGCCAAGGACTGGGTGGGGCTGTGGAGACTGACTTGCACTCTCACACTTGCCGGGGGATGGTTCCTTCAGGTCAGGGATGATGTACCCTCACGGGGGAAGCCATGCCCTGCTGCTGTGCAGAGAGGCCATCAGCATCCAGGCTGTCAAGCCAGCACATTCCACCAGCACTAACCCACTTCTGAAATTCCTCTGGGGTGGGGAGAGGCAGGAAAACCCAGCTGTAGTGACACAGGGCCCACAAAGCCCCTCACCCTGATTCTAGACAAAGAGCTCACCTCCTTGGTAGCGATAACAGGGGAGGGGATTCTTGCTTATCTCTTTATCCTGCTTTATCTTCAAACCAAACTCCTGCTGAGAGCTCCCTTCAGCACCAGGCAGTCAGCGGTGTCCTAATATCAGGCCAGAATAAAGGCCATGGTTCCACCAGGACTTCTGGCTAGAACTGGCTAGGTCAAGGCACCAGAATCTGGAATCAGGCCCTTAACTGACATGCATTTGGGGGCAGGGGGGTCACTGACCAGAATTCAGAGTGAAACAAGATATCCCAGCTCTGTCCTCAGAGTAGAGTGACCAGATGTCCCGATAAAATTGGGACTGTCCCGATATTTAACCCTTTGTCCCGTGTCCCGATCAAAGTACGATCGGGACGCCACTTGTCCCGATATTCAGGTAAGGAGGTGAGCAGGAGGAAGGCTCTGACCCTTTGGGTGCTCCAGGGCTGGAGCACCCACAGGGAAAAATTGCAGCCAAGCTCCCCCGTCCTCACCTCCTTCTCCCCCTCGCCCAGCGCTCCGGGTCCCTGCTCCTCCCCCTCTCCAGCTGTTTGGCAGCACTTAGCGCTTTCCAGGAGGGAGGGGGAAGAAGTGGAGATGCAGCACGCTCAGGGGAGGAGGTGGAGAAGAGGCAGGGCGGGGGAGGGACTTGGGGGAAGGGGGTGAAATGGGGGCGGGGCGAGGGCGGTGCAGGGGCAGGAAGAGGCAGAGGGTGGGCAAGCACTCACCTGGCAGAGGGGAAGTTGGCGCCGAAGGGGTGAGTGCTGAGTGGGGGGGTGAAGAGGGGAGCGGTGGGCGGGCGAGCGAGCGGGGGGGGAGGCGAGCGGTGGGTGGGGGACTGAGGAGGGATGCAACAAGCCAGCAGCAGGCCAGGGGATGAGGAAGGGTGCGGTGGGGGGGGCAGGACCTGGGGCAGAGTGAGGGCGGAGCCTGGAGTGAGTGGGAGTGCACTGTGGGTGTGGCAGATGGCACCCCAATGTGTCCTGATATTTTAGTGTAGTGATCTGGTCACCCTACCTCTGAGGCCAGGTCCTGATATCGTTTACACTGGTGTAAATCCAGAGTCACTCCACTGACTTCAGAAACCCCTGGACTGATGTTCACCATCAGCTCCAAATCAAGCCCAGTGATTAGCAAGAAAGTCCCGGTGCATGCTTTCCCAGCTGTTCCCGCCTCCGTCTTCTCCGTGCTGAGACTGCGCACGTGCTAAACTTTAACCCATCCCGCGCCCTTCCATTGTGCCCTAGGCTGGGGGCTGGGAGGCTCCCTTTCCTAGAATAGCATCAGTTCTTCAGCGATGATAAGGATACTCTTACCATTCCACCTGTGCCATGAGAAGCCTATAAGCACAACACAGGGAGGTGCAGCCATTGAGAGACCTCTGTACTGTAGTATGCCCAGGCTTTTCCTTCTTCCCCCTACAAAGCGCAGACTGCCAAGCAAGGGTCTGAGCTTTATCCCAGATGGGGAAACTCTGGGTGCATTTCATGGCACTTACTATGCATGACCCTTCCCCTGCTCTAGAGTTACATGGGCCGCATTGTCCCCGCTGAGCATGTCCTGCTGTGACTTGCAGCACATGTGTTGGAGCTTAACACCATCAATGGCTGGTGAGAGGACAAATCCCTCTTGCTGGCAAACTCAGCTTGTTCCGAGAGCGAGACGGGCAGAGGATAAAGCAGAATAAAGCCAGGCAAATTTGTGGGGCTTGCATCCACACTACACACACACTGCAATATATTCTTCCTTCTCTTCCAGAACTGTGCGGCTTGGCAGGCATTTGCAATCCTTTCCTTGCACTTCATTTCCAGTAGGGTATGCCCCATTTGAATTCTGCTTTGCGTTGGAGGGTTCCCAAAGCCAAACTGAATCAAACCTCCTGTGTTTCCCTTGATTGCACATTGAGGCCACATAAAACTCCTGAGTTTGGATGGCTTCAGCATGACTCCATAAACTGACACAGATTTCGGCAGAAGTCAACCCCAGGCTCACTGGAGCCTCATTTCTGGGTGTGGTACATGTCACAGCTACTGGGCAAATGGCACTGCTGACCCATCCTGGTCTCTCTGAGCGCCTTCCCCATCCTGAACCTCGGGCCTCAAGTCGTCAGCTGGCATAGGGTGGAGTCAGGCGATTCTCCCTCTCTCAGAGTGGGTCTGGGATACACTCCCATTATGTTCAGCTCCTGCTATGGGCCAGGACGGTGGTAGCCACTGGCCAGATGTCTCCTTAAAGCAAAGTATCGTTTATTTACCATTTCAGCGAAAGCGACGCTTACAGATCAAAAAAACCCACTCCATGCATGTCTAGCTCATTAGGTGTTTAAACTGTCTCTCTCATGAGGGTCGGTCTCCTCTGTGTGCTTGTGAACCCCCACGTACACTCCCACAGCGATGCCGGTTAGTAAAACATGGAAGGGTAGCTGCTCTCCGATGGATACATGCATGTAGCTTCTGTTGGGCCGAACCTTACTGTTCTGGCTTGGTTTTACTCAGACCTTGGGAGTTTTACCTGGGTGTGGGGTGAGCAAACACTGAGCTAGACCTTCAGGCTTTGACCCACAATCATTTAAGCAGTGCGTATTGCTGCAGGAGGAACGAGATCCTCCAGAGACCAAAGGAACGTGTCTATTGTACACACATGCTACGGCCTGTACTCCCAACTATGCCGCGTAGGTAGAAGATATTATATTTTTTGTACTCTATTCTGTCAGTTGTCGAACGCTGTGTATGGACAGTCTGTATCATTCTGACCGGGAAGGAAATAAAGCCCTGGTATATACAAAGCATGTTAGCTGGCAATCCACTGTTCTAACCGGGAGAAGTTCATGGGACTGCACCCTGCATTCACCCTGGTGTGCTCCTCCCTTTCCACAACCTTGGGGCTTCTTCTTTATGTGCATCCCCTCCCAATGCCCTGGCACCACTAGCTTTATCCTCTTCTTAATCCAATCACAAAAATAATGCATCAAGGCAGGGGGAATAATGGGACGGGTGAGGCTCACCAACGCCCAGCCCCTGTGGCCACGGGGAACTAGCCATTTGTGGATACACCTATTTGACCCCAGCAGACAATCCCTGCTCCCAAAGGGAAGTGAAACATCACTCCAGGGTCCTACCAGAGTGCCCTTGGGTGGGGAGTTCCTTCCTGATCCACAATCACTTTAGCCCTGTGTGCATCAGTGGGATTTAACCTACTAATGACTAAGTGTCCTTTCCTTGCTGAAGGCTGCAGATTGGGGAACGCATTCCTCTGCATCTGTGACATGTCTTCAGGCAGAGAGGAAGGAGCAGAGGAACTCATAGGAAACAAGCAAATACCTCCATGCAAACATCCTTCTAATAAAGGCGAGAGAGGGACAGGGGCTAACTAGAAGGTTGCTTTCAAGGTTCCAAGTGGTTTGACAGCTTTTCATGCCATGCCAACCCATCCCCAGCTGCTGGCATGTGCCGTGCCAATCCACCACCCCAGTCCTCACTCTTGAGTGCTGGTCCATCTTCCAGCATGGCTAATTCTTTGAGTGCAGTTCAGCCCCGCAAAGTGCCAGGCCTTTGATTCCCATCCCATCATCCCCAGTGAATAGTGCCTTCCTTTAGAAAGAGTAACCTACATGCTTCAGAGTCAAACCATGGGACACCATGGCCCATGCACATACTGGATTTATGATCAGTGCAACACTGCATGTGCTAGGCTATAAAAATATAAGAGCGGCCATGCTGGGTCAGACCAATGGTCCATCTAGCCCAGTGTCCTGTCTTCCAACAGTGGCCAATGCCAGATGCCTCAGAGGGAATGAACAGAACAGGGAATCACCAAGTGATCCATCCCTTGTCGCCCATTCCCAGCTTCTGGAAAACAGAGCCTAGGGACACCATCTCTGCACATCCCAACAGCCATCAATGGGCCTATCCTCCATGAACTTGTCCAGGGTCTCTGGGACCTGGGTTTGTGGACTTGGTGTTTCCAAGACTGGGTTTACTATCACTGGACCTGGGTCTCCCAGCCGCGCTAACGTGTCTATACTGCACCATGCTGACCTTCTAACTCGGGTCTGCAGCTCGGCCTGCATCTGCACTGCAGCATGACCAGCTGCAGACCTGAGTCACAGCTCTATGATAGAGCTATGAAGACCCTGGTTTACAGCGTCATGTAAGACAAACTTTCCATGATTTACGAGCATCAGTCCCATTGACTTTCAGTGTTATTTGTGCTTCTAAGTCACTTGGCCACCTCTGGAACCAGGAGCGCCTGCAGACTTTTTGGCGCCCTAGGCGGCGGAAGGTCCCGCCCCCAAAATGGCATCCCCGACAGAGGCAGCGGAAGGTCCCTTCCCTGAAACACCACCGACAACCACTGCAGTTGGATGTTCGGCCGCTGTGGTCGCCGCCCTCCATCCCCCAAATGTCAGTGCCCTAGGCAACCGCCCAGGTCGCCTAAGGGTTGCGCCGGCCCAGCATGGAACTCTTCCCGCCTACTGTCGTCGGCTGCCTTGGCAACTTGCCTGCATAAGAACTGAGCCAAGGGACTCGGGACTTGTCCCAAAGTGCAGCTCTATATTTAAAGAAAAACAAAATCTACAGAATATAGGCTGCAAAGTGAGTTGCTCCATGAGCCTCTGGAGGCCTGGGATCCCCATTGGTTGGGTCTCAGCGATGCTAAAGGGACGGTATTTTGCTCCATGATAATCCAGTAACTCTCAAGTAACTCCATCACACTTACGCTGGATATATTTAGAGAAATGACATCATATGGGGGGGAGGTGAACTGAGGGGAAAGGGCTCTTGGGAACTGTTTAGAATTCAACAGGAGATGATTTCTTGTGATGTCTTGTAGTAACTTCTGACTAGGCCAAACCCAGAGGTCCTGACTCAATCTTCGCTTCAGTTTTACTCAAATTCTCAATAAAACTGGAGTAAACAACTGATCTGGGGATTTGTTCCATCTACACTAGAAAACTTGGCGTCTCAGGTGGGTTTCGTGTGTGTCTCTCTTGTGTCTCACCTTATTCCTTGCGGTTTCAGTGTGTGGGAAGCCAAAGTTTTCCAGGAGTTGGCTGGCCCGGATTTCCAGTGGACGCTATGCCCAGCGAGGAATATCTCCATGGATCGCCATGCTACATAGGGGAGGACGGCCCTTCTGCGGAGGCTCTCTGCTAGGTAAGAATCTCTTTGGTACTCGGCATAATCTGAGTTGATGACTGGAAAGCTAATGCTCTGATTCAACAGCCTGAAGAATTAGTGGGAAAATGAGCAAGCCCGGCTTGACTGGCGATTCGTATGGCACAATGTGGAATCAAATCTGGTTTGACACAATGCTTCCCAGAGACCACGGAGTGCATTGCAAAGCCATGAGTTAGACACTGGATGCTCAGTGACCACGGAGGGCTATGAAGCCATCACTAAGTGCAAAGGGGAGCAGAGTTTGTTTTACTGAGAGAAGGAAATTCAGATCAGAGACCAAGGTTCTCCCCTCATCTCTTCAGACACGACATAAGCGCCAGCTTCCTCCGGGCCATGCTCAACCCCGCTCCACCCCAGGCCCTGCCCCCACCCCATAACACCATCTTTTCCTGCCCTGCCTCTTTCCTGCCCAGTTCTGCCCCCTCCTTCCAATGTGCCCCATCCCCACTCCTCCCCCTCCCTCCCAAAGCCTCCAGCATGCCACGAAACAGCTGATCGTGGCAGGCGGTAGGTGCTAGGAGGGAGGGGGAGGCGCTGACCGGTGAGGCAGCAAGCGGGCGAGAGGCACTGGTGGGGAGAAGGGGCAGCTGGCTGCCAGTGGGTGACTAATTTTTTTCTGTGGGTGGAACAAGACCTTTATCTTCCAACCAGGCAGCCAGCAAAGGGGATAATTTTCCAAAAAGGCATCTCTGACACCCCCTCGTGCTGCCCTGGGTCAGAAAGGGGGATGGTTTGGAGGCCACACACAAGACAGGAACCCACCAGTGACGGTTAAGTGAGCCACGCCCCTGGTGTCTGATCACACGCACTGCTGGAGGATGGGCTATCAAGGAGATTTAAGAACATAAGAAGGGCCATAATGAGTCAGACCAAAGGTCCATCTAGCCCAGTGTCCTGTCTACTGACAGTGGCCAGAGTCAGGTGCCCCAAAGGGAATGAACAGAACAGGGAATCACCAAGTGATCCATCCCCTGTCACTCATTCCCATCTTCTGGCAAACAGAGGCTAGGGACACCATCCCTGCCCATCCTGGCTAATAGTCATTGATGGACCTATCCTCCATGAACTTATCTAGTTCTTTTTTTAACCCTGTTATGGTCTTGGCCTTCACCCTTAGGGTCAGTGGGCTTTGGTGGCCTCTCTCTTGTGCTCAGCCCCCGGCCTCAGGACTGTGGAGCAGCCCCTCTGCGCATGGGGTGAAATTCAGAACAAGGCCTACCTCCCATGTGAGCCCCAGTTCAACCCAGAGTCCAGCACACAGATTCTTGGTCCCATTTGGGCGTAGGCAGTGTCTGGCCCTAGTGCAGACCCCACATACAGGTGTTAATGATACACACACACCACCATCCCCACCTCGGTGGAAGGAGTTCAGACGCCACAACCGCCCAGCCCTGGGGATCAAGAAACCTTTTGAAAGCAGCAGATGGCCTGGAGGGCATCTGATGTTTTCTCAGCATGGTGCACCCCATGGAGCAGAGGTGCTGAGAGATGTAACTGTTCTGCGTAAAGTGCCTGCAGAGCCTTAGATAAAAGGTGCCATGTACATTATAAGCAGGGTTATTGTTAGAGAGGAGGTCAGTGTTGCGGGCTATCCCATGGGTGGGGACTGGGCTGGGCGGGTGTTGTGAGCTATCCCATGGGTGGGGACTGGGCTGGGCGGGTGTTGTGGGCTATCCCATGGGTGGGGACTGGGCTGGATGAGTGTTGTGGGCTATCCCATGGGTGGGGACTGGGCTGGATGAGTGTTGTGGGCTATCCCATGGGTGGGGACTGGGCTGGACGGGTGTTGTGGGCTATCCCATGGGTGGGGACTGGGCTGGACGGGTGTTGTGGGCTATCACATGGGTGGGGACTGGGCTGGACGGGTGTTGTGGGCTATCCCATGGGTGGGGACTGGGCTGGACTGGACAGATGTGCTGACTCTGTTGTGTTCTAGGAACCAAATGGATTGTCACTGCTGCTCACTGCCTCCATCAGGAACTGGAACCAGAGAACCCAGTTTTCCGCAGCTCGGATGTTCTCAGCCCTTCCTCATTCAGAATAATCCTGGGTGAGTGACCAGCAGTCCGCACTGCACACTGGCCCAAGGGGTGGCGATGGGGCATTGACAGGTCATGGCCATCTCCCACGATCCCATGGCCTGGGTAATTAAAGGCAAAGTGGACTCACGCCAGCACCCTCTATGCCATTCCCCTGTGCGACTGCTGTGTGTGTCCTTGGTTCACACACTGGCTCACCACTTCCTCCAGAAACTCTTCACTATCCAGTCTCTGATGTTCTTTGTGGCTCCTCTCTGCCCCCGCCTGCTGAGTGGGGTTCGCTGCCTAGTGGTGCCATGACGATAAGTTATGTCTGCCAGGCATAAATCTGCTAAAATGTGTCCTGCTCTGAGCTATTTGCTTCTCCAAGCCCCCGAACGACTTTAATGGGAATTCATTCCTCTTTGGGAAGGCAGGGTGTTGGCCTCCCATAACTGCACGTAGTCACCTCTCCCTGGCCCTCCTTCCTTCACAGGGAAACACCGGACTTTAAAGCAAGACGACACGGAGCAGCAGCTGCAGCCGAAGAACGTCATCATCCACCCCTCCTACAGGGCGGCCACCTTGCAGTACGACATAGGCCTGGTGGAGCTGTCTGAGCAGGCGGTGCTGAACGATTTCGTGATGCCGATTTGCTTTCCTGATGGCTCGCACCACAAAGGCAAGAGTTGGCTCTTTCTCCTTGCCCACCCAGGGACAGCTCTTGGCCAGCTCCGGAACGGGCAACAAAAAACCAGCTACGGCTCTTGAGATTCAGGAACTGACCTTGCAGAGGAGCCAATCGGTTGGCAGCTCCCACTGCAAGCAGGCCATAAAGCCCAACAGCCAGGCTAAACACAGACTCAGGTGGTAACCAAAAGATATGTGCAAGACAGAGACCCCAAGGAGGGTGGAGAGGAAGTGCTTATGGTCCCTGAAGGGGCTATTAGTGAGAGGCCATGGGGCAAAACTGATCCAAAAGCTAGGAAGATTTTCACGACACCCAGCCAGGCTGTGAGGCGTTTGTTATGGGACAATGGCATTGTCTCCCCAAGGGAGGTTTGGATGGGCCTTCATGTCACTCACTGGACAAAGTGCTGGCAAATATGTGATAGGGACAAGCTTCACTTGGGATCAGGATGGACTAAATGACCTAGCGGTGCCCAGCTCTGACCCAAGCGATTCTTTGATCCAACCCCCAGTTTTTCCTTTCTCTCTGGTTCTCCTGGCTGCTGTATCCTTTATCCCGTTGCCTTTAGGCAAAGCGGACAGAGGACTGTTCCAAAAGGCATCTCCTCTTCCCGAGACAGTCAGACACAGACTGTCTCAAGAACTGCTCGCCATGTGTGTGAGCATCACTTCTCCCCAGGCAGCCATCCCTCCCGAGACCTCCTTTGCCTGGAATCCTCACTGCACCTAGTTTCAGACGAGGGGACTTACAAGCTAGGATCGGTGCCTCAGGCCAATATCAGAGCAGCTAAGTGGAAGGATGCACTTTTAAGGATTAACAATGCAGCAGGCTGCATGAAAGGGATTTATACACCTGGCCTGGACTCCTCTTGTAAAACAAACCAGGCACGTTGGATACAAAATCTGCTTTGAGGGAGCTAACAGTTGCCTGGGCACAGGCCAGTTCTGGGTTAGTGAAGGAATGGCTTAGAAAGATGCTAACACGGAGACTGATTCACTGCCATGTTCAGCAGGGGTTAATATCAGAATCTTCTTCCCACACCCGAGTATCCCTTCGCGAGCAAACTCTTCTTGATTTTGCTTTCAGATGCCATGGTCATTGTCAGCGGATGGGGGAAGGAATTCTTGCAAAAACGCCCTGAAGCCTTGATGGAGGTGAGAATTATTAACCTGAGAATACCAGGATCTAGGGCCCTGAGCATAGGGGTGGGATCCAGTGTCCTGCCTCTGACACAGGCCTCCTCTGTGACTTCGGGCATGTGACTTCCCCTCATGTGCCTCAGCTACAGCAGCTGTAAAATGAGGAGGCTGGTGCTGGCCTCCTTCTCTGCAGCCGAGCGAGAGTTTGGGTTTGTCCAGCGCTGTGAGCCGAGCAGCACCATGGACATGGCAGGAAGTGCCGCTGTCGATGCAGTGCAAGGGCTGCTGGAATCGTGGTAGCCTTGCCGGGTGCCATGCCTGGAAAACTCTGCAGAAAAATGAATCTGTCTAAAGCCAGAGTGGATCCAAACTCCATGACTGTTGTGTACACCGCTGCAGTCAAACAGCCACCAGGCCTTGAATGTGAGTAAACCCACCCCTCGGCCTAGCATCATTTCCCCAAACTCACTGCACGTGGCCGGTGACCTGGGAGAAACCAACAGACACGTGTTGAGCAATGAGCAAATATGAGCGTTTTGCTCAACCACTTCATGAAAACATCGATTGCGGATGAGGCTGCCAGCAGCAGAGTCCAAAAGAGAAGCAGGTCAAATCTTCAGCACTGACTAGAGATGTGTAATATCAGCTGTGCTAATGGAATCCAAGTGGCTTGGCTTTCTCTCCCTTTACAACGCTGCATCAGATGGGAACATGGTATATTCTACTAACTCGAGCCCCACCGGGCCTCACCTGTTGCTTCAGTATGATGTTAGTTTGCAGGTCAGCCCAGATGGCTCATCCTAGTCATCCTTTTCCCAGACAAACCCCAACAGGAGGTGCTGGGAGACCTACAGGCAGATCTCATGGTGCCAGTTTAGCCCATGGAGCATAATTATTATTTGTTTGGATGATGGTGGTGCCCACAACGTGGTCAAGGGCTGTCCACATACACAGGAACATGTGGTCCTTGTCTTGAAGAGCTAACGGCATGTCTCCACAGCAATCTGAGGTCTGAGTGCCATCACCCTTTAGATTTCAAGGCCTGAAGGAACCGCTGTCATCACTTACTCAGACCTCCTGTATAACACAGGCCTTCGGACATCCCACCAATAACTCCTGTTTGAATGCAGCAGTGTGAGCATGTTCCCAGGGTTTCTGGCATGCTCACACAGCCCATGCTGTAGCCTACAGCTGATATTTTTCACCAGGCTAGCATGGGTAAAGCTAGCATGGGTCTGTCTACCTGATCTGGAGTCACGTTTGGGATCGCAGTGTAGACAAAACCTACAAAGTCAAGAAGAGCACAGGAGACAATCAAGAATAGGTAGCATTTGTGTGTGTGTTTGAGAACAAATACACAAATACACAGCCACCCTCAACCGATCCATGGTTAGCAGGTCAGTTGCTTGTAGGCATCGTGGTAAGGGTGGGTCTGAAAGGAGGCCATGTTGGTGGCCTTGCAGATCAGTTCTCGGAAAGCAGCATGGAAGAAGGTGCAATGAGGTGTATGGGAGAAGCAGACAAGTGCATGGATGAGGCTGGGGCACTGGTGGGGTGATGAGGGCAGGGAGCAATGCAGTGGAGACCAGAGCAGCTCAGAGAGAGTTTATTACACCTTTTAGCAAATATTGGGAGAGCCTGTAATCATCCCCCCTAGCACCTAGGAGCCCCACGTCCACTTCCTCATCCCACCACCTCTGCTTAGCGAGAGCTGCTGTGTCCTCATGTCCCTTCTTGCACCTAAGCTGTGTTCATCCCTTCCGTTGCTGGATTTACTAACACCGGCGGCTTTTCCAGCTAGCTCCCTGTTCCATCGTGCTTTGGGCCAGACTCTGTGGTCAAACACCGGAGTGTGAACGGGAACTGCAGACACATATCTGACGGCAGGACTAGACCCTTTGCGTGATGGCATTCGGTGTGAACGCCCACTCCTGCCCTCTTCTAGTAGGACATGACAAGGAAGCTGTACATAAGGAGCTGGGTCAGTGTACACAAGGAGCTGGGTCTTCTCCATCTCTGATTTTTATAGGTTAACTGATGTGGTTACAGGTGTATGCCCCACGCCGGCTTGTTATGGTGGTCTGATGCCTCTGACAGCGGCTCGGCCACGTAGCAATTAAGATACCTGCTACAGCATTGACTGGGGGGGAAGGCTTCTTTGGCTCAAGCCATCGACACTTTTGCTTTGGGATCCAGATGTTCCAGTTCAATCCCTGCTTCCCACCCCCTGCCAAGGGTGCATATAACAAAGAATAAAGGATGTTTGGGCTTCTGTAGCTGTAGCTGTGTCAGTTCCAGGATATTAGAAAGAGAAGGTGGGGGAGGTGCTTGCAAACTCAATTTGTATTTTCTTTATCATTTCAGTGGATAATATCGATGTTTATTTATATGTTTTTTTCCCCAATATTTATCCATTTCAGTATTCATAGGTGTGGGAAATCCTGGGAGGTTCAAGCAAAGGTGGGGCTCGGATAATTATTTCATGCCCGTTGAGGCTGACATTCAAAAAGTTAAAGCTTTATAAACCATTACCATGCACACTGCAACCATCAGATGTCAAAATTTTAGCCTCGACTCAAATGCTCACAAGTTCTCAAGCAGCATTTTTCTGACTTGAGCGATGTGTCAATTTCAGTTGCTCATGACAGAAATATTTTTCCGTTGGTTTGTGTGTGTGAGGTTTGTGTGTCTACAGGATACGGTGTGTGAGATTTAGTGACATTTACCACTACAAATCTGATCCTTCCAAGCCTGCGTAGGTACAGCAGGGGCCGCCGCTAGGCAATGGGCACCTGGTAACTACCTGGTTTCCCCGTCTTGCAGATTGAGATCCCACTCACTGACCACGCGTTGTGCCAGGAAGCCTATGCGAGGCTGCAGAAAAAGGTGACGGACGATATGATCTGCGCTGGAGAGCAAGAAGGTGCAGCTCCATTCTATCCAAACAAGCTTTAGTGCAAGTGTGTCCTTCCATATGCCCCGGTGGGAAGGTCTCACCCTCATGCTGCCTGTTAGACACCTGGCTAGGGGGTGAACTCTAAGGGGGTCAAAGCTCTTTACCAACTCCTAGTCCGAAGTGGGGGCAGGGGGCATGTCACCCTGTGCAGAGGCCAGCACGAGGCTTACGCACCACCCAGCAGGGCTTACAGTGGATTGAAGAGATGCACAGCCCTTGTGCTGCCCCACTGCATGGTGTGACCCATCAGCATGGCCCCGTCTGCTTCCCCTGCACAGGCTCTATCCATCAGGGGATGTGGCTGGGGCTCTGTGCCCTGAGGCTGTGCTGAGGGCTGGGGCCAGCAAGGGGCTCTGTCTGGCAGGGAAAGAGCAGTACTCCCAGGGTGCAGCCAGCAGCCCCCTACTCAGAGTCCGTGTCTGCCCGTCCAGAAGAGGAGGGTGACTGCACCTTGTGGCTGCAGCCAGGGGGGAGCCTGATCCTGGCAGCCGAGACTGCCTACACAGAGCCCCTCCTGCTTCCCATCTGGACAGATCCCTCTGCTGACCCTGGCCCTTCAGCGCAGCCCTGTCCGGTCATAAAATCATAGAAGTGGAAGGGACCTTGAAAGGTCATTGAGTCCAGTCCCCTTCCTTCACAGCAGGACCAAGTACCATCCCTGACACAGTTTTGCCCCAGATCTCTAAATGCCCCCCTCAAAAACTGAACTCATAACCATGGGTTTAGCAGGCCAATACTCAAACCAGTGAGCTATCCTTCCTTCTAATGCAACCAAAAGTTATTGGGCTGTTGTCAGGAATTCCTGGGTGAGCTCCCCTGGCCTGCATCGGCCAGGATATCAGAACGGATGCTCACCATCTGGCCTTACAGCCACGAGCTCTGGGAAGTTCCGCAGTGGGGATGGGTGTATGGATAGAGGTTTACTCCGTGTAGCTCCTGCAGGGGATTCAAAGGGGACGCAGCATCCGGTTTGGTTCCGGACAGATAAATTCGCCCATACAATGCTAGGTCCTGTTTCCTGATAAGATGCGGTAACATCTGGTTTTCACATCTCCTTGAAACTAGCTTGAGGAGTTAACCCATATTTTCTCCTGTGATGGATGTCTTTGGGTTGGGGTGACCAGATACCAAGTGTGAAAAATCAGGATGGGATGAGAAGTAATAGGTGCTTATATAAGACAAAGCCACAAACATCAGGACTGTCCCTATAAATCTGGGACATCTGGTCACCCTACTTTGCATGAACTATCAAACCAAGGTCCTGGCCACATGTAGTCACTAAAAGTTCTACACAACTTTCCATATCAGAGTGTTAACTCTGATGTCCTGGCCAAATTTTAGGTTGGGTCATTCTGCCTCCCTCTATTTCTCCTTTAGTTTCAACTAGGTCCAGAATTCTTCCTCCCTTCCCATCTTAAATCGTTTCTCAGCCTTGCTGTGTGGTAAATAGTTGTCACGTTCGCCACTCAGAGGTGGCTGCATTTTAGTGGGGGCACGTGGCTAACCCTGTCCGTAATGTTGGAGTAGCAATTTGCAAAGTCTGCGGCATGTTTGGGTCCCTTGGGCACCCCAGCAATGACCACTCTTCTCTTCTTCCCGCAGGAGGAAAAGATGCTTGTAGTGGAGATTCAGGGGGGCCCATGGTCACATTAAGCAACCAGGATAACCACTGGCAGCTGATTGGCACGGTGTCCTGGGGAGATGGATGCGGGCAGAACAATCGGTATGGAGTGTACTCCAGTGTGTCCAAGAGCTTGGCCTGGATTAAGCAGGTCACTGGGGTGGAATATTGAATTTCTCTGGCCTGCTCACAACCCCAGGCTAGGTGAGAACAGCTGGGAGGTGCGGCAAGTTTGCCAGTTCAGCAGCAGACAATGAAGTCAGTGATACATAAATGGGTTGTTCCAATTTCTGCCAAAAAAAGCCACCTCAGGGAGATGCCTTGGATGCCTCAGAGTGTAAATTCCCTCAGCATATAGTGGCAGGAAAGACTGGATTCCTACACCTACCTGAACTGACCTGTGACCTGAGCCCATCTCTGCAGCCGATCCTCCGGGGATAAGTCAATTTCCCCTTGATTTCCAGCCAGCCACGGGCAGCTGTGCAATTTCTTGTAACTGTGCACTTACCAGGAAAGGACAGGATAAACCCGATGCCATAATCAATACTAATGATCTAGCCTGGGGGGAACCCTGCTAGAGTTTGGGGTTTACAAAGACGGTGAGACTTAAAAAAAAAATAAAAAAAGCTGGGGTTTTGCAAAACTTCTCTGTTATGAACCATTGCAAAGGAAAGTTTGCTCCTTAAACCAATTATCTTTAAGACCACTGAATATTTGTAAAGTGCTTCTAATTAATTGGCAGCCTATGCTATGCAAGCAAAGGGCCCAAGGCTGCAAATACTGAAGTATTCCTTACTGTGATGTTAATAAGAGCATTCAAAGTACACCTCTACCTCGATATAACACTGTCCTTGGGAGCCAAAAAATCTTACCGTGTTATAGGTGAAACCGCGTTATATCGAACTTGCTTTGATCCACCGGAGTGCAAAGCCCCGCCCCCCCGGAGCACTGTTTTACTGCGTTATGTCCGAATTCATGTTATATTGGATGGCATTATAATGGGGTAGAGGTGTACTACACCCAGTAATATTTCCAGGATCAACCCTGGAAAAGATAGTATCAGGGGGGCAGCCGTGTTAGTCTGTATCCACAAGAACAACAAGAAGTCTGGTGGCACCTTAAAGATTAACAGATTTATTTGGGCACAAGCTTTCCGGGATTAAAAAACATTTCTTCAGACACAAGCCTGAGAAAGATACTCCTCTGCTTCTGGGAATAGAGTGGATGAACGTCACCCCTCTGTGTAAAGCCAACACAAGACCTATATCACATTTAAGTCATAAGTGGGACTTAGGTGGCATGTCCGGCTCTGCCCAGGGGTGAACTTTACCTAGGCAGAAGAATGTCTTTCAAAACATGCAGCCGCTCTGAATTCAGGATCTGCCAGAGCAAAAGGATCCTGGACCCTTGGATGTTTCAAGTTCTTTCCTCAGTGTACTATTAGATGGGCTCTAAATTTGCCAGTGTAACTTCTCCATTCCCTTTGCCAATGACTTTGTTATCTCCAGTAGGCAGCTGCGTCTCAGTAACCCACAGGTAAAACAATGTTATTCTGTCAACAACCAATATTCATACCAAAGGAAAGGAGAGGAGGGTTTACAGCGAGCGGAACTTTGTCCAAATCGATGCCCTGATCCTGCCCCCCTTGAAACCAGTAACAAAACTCCCCCTGAGCAGAGCAGCAGCCGGGTCAGCCCCACTGCCTACTGGGATACACAGGCCTGCTGGTGGCATCTAGCTTTTGCACTTGAGGAGTTCCATGGCTGATACTCTAATTAAAGCCTATTAAAATAAGGTGATGCTGAGACAAATGGTGCCCACAGGATCTATCCAAAGCTCACTGAACTCAATAGACAGAAGCAAATTTCAATGGGCTTTGAATCAGGCCTAGGTCACCATTGCTCCTGCTGGGTGATGCTCACCAGTCAGGTACCAGGAGGCGGCAGTGATCACACAGTAAGGCTCACTGTTCTGTCAACTCTGCCAGCTTCAACATCTGCTTTTCCTGGCTTCGTTGGCATGGCCTGAAAGATCCACTAGACCTGGTTGCCTCAGTCAGTCCACAGCCCGGCAAGCCAAACACAATGATCCTTGCAAGATGCAACATGTAACACATGCAAAAAACACGTCAAGCACATAGAAGATGTATGCAACATGTAGGAAACACAGAGCATGTGCAGCACTCCAACGCGACCTGTGTAATACTTGGGCTTGTATTCTCTCTTGCATTTGAGCTACCGTAAGGGCCGCCATTTAGCTATTGCTCTTCTAGCATCACTCAGGAAGGAAGCTTGGAAACAGGTCTCTACAACTGCAGGTGAATAGAGTTTGTTAAAAATGACTATGGCTTGTGCCTTGCAGTTCTATTATTTATAACCTTGTAAGAGCCTTAAAAAAGCACTCGGCAGCTGGCAGGGAGGTAGCTGCACATAGCCTGAGAACAGAGAGACTAACAGATGTAACTTTAGTGCCCTCGTGGCCAAGATGGAGTCTGCTCTGCAGGCAGCTCTGGCCAAGAGAAGGCACGCGTAGGAATGCAGCAGGAGAAATCCCTTCCACCCCAGGGGCACCTGTTCCAAACCCCCCAGAGTGAACACACCCACCCACCGGAAAAGTACAATGGATATAAGAAAAGGAGATATTTATTTACAGAGGGATGAGAGGAGAAAAACAACAAGGGGAAATATAGGGGGGACAGTAGAACTGGCCCCACAGGCCCTGTGGATGCACAGTCTGGAGGGGCAGACACTGAGCAGTGTGTCTGCACACAGAGTTCAGGAGTCCTGAGCAAAGTTCCAGTCCAGTGGTGAGTCTTGGAGGCTCCTGGTCATCTTCGGTGCCAGTGAAACTTTTCCCCAACAAACCCCTCCAGTGCCCTCTTCTGTCGCTCGCTGCAAAGCCCACGGAGCGACCCCCTCCCCACTTAACTAGCTACAGCCTCCCTTCTTGTTCCCAATGCAGAGTCACCAGCCCCAGTACTCCCAGCCCCACGAGCTCTGGGCAGCCCAGCTCCGGCCTGTCCTTCTCAGGCAATTCCCCCCGGCACGGGGCTCCTCTTGGCTCCTGTCCTGGGCTGTCCCTGATCGGATCTGTCCTGCTCCGGCCTCAGGCAGGTTCTCCCTGCTTCACTTCTCCAGGGCCTGCCAACCGCCCCCTCTTCCTGGAGCTCCAGCACTGCCCCCCTGGAGTTTCCCTCCTTTTTTCTTACTTTTCCCCTCTGCCCTGGGAGAAAGATTTAAAGGGGCCATGCTCTCTAAACCCCAAAGGGGTTACACAGAAATTAACAATGTGGCTGGGCAAGTAGTAAACCGCCCCCAAAAAGTACATTTCACATCAAACTAGCTGAAAACCAATCAGTGCCTCTACTTTCCTGCTATGGCTTGAGTTGAGGGGGCAGCTGTCTGCCATAGAATGGGGAGTGGGCCAGACATTGACTTCTGGGAGACCCTGGTGATACACCCTGACTGACTGTTTTTCTCCCCTGAGGAAGGCAGGATGGGTGAGATATATAGAGAATGGCAGGTAGAAGGTTATTGGGTCACTTCCCAGAAAACACAGTGGAAGGGGAAAATGGGGTGACCTGTTGTGGGGTGAGAGATCCCAGCTCAGCCAGGCAAAACCCCAAGAAGGTGAGACTCACACACACACACACACACAAGGGCGGCCAGCACATCCCTCAGCCCGTGCCACTTCCCACAGCCCCCATTGGCCTGGAGCAGCAAACCACGACCAGTGGGAGCCCTGATCAGCCGAACCTGCGGACACAGCAGGTAAACAAACCGGACCAGCCTGCCAGGGGCTTTCCCTGAACAAGCAGCAGACAGGCTGTGAGAACTACTGCCATAGAGTGTCTTTCACAGGCCTGAAAATCCTAGTTTGGAAGCTAAAGGAAATGGAAGACTTTTTTTCTTAGGACAGGGCAAAATCAAAGTCTGGCTCCTGTAGCATCAACCCCTGCCCCCAGGATCCACACTTTAACAGCTCCAGAGTGGCTATCACCCAGCCAGAGTTGATGAATCGCTACTACAAGAAACGTTTCTCTCCTTTGATAGCTCTGCAGTTTATCACTGGTGCTGGACCCGGAGCCCATCTGGCCTCACTTCCCTCTGTTCATTAAATGCACAGAGGTGCTGTGCTGGGCTTTGGCCCCTCTGTGCTCACCCAGCAGCTGATCCTTGCAGCAGAGGGCTAGAAAACAGGGCGCAGAAGAGAAAAGAAAAAGCAATGACGGACGCCACCTTTGCTGGCACCTCTTGACCTGTGGGTGGCACAAGCCCTGTTCTGCAGCCAGAGGCTGGCTGATTCTGTGGAGAGCACAAGGCAGGCAGAGTCTGGCTGCTGCATCCAAGGACGAGGACAAGGTCACTCGGATGGCGCATGTCCACTCACTGACTCTGTGACCAACAAGGGGTCGGGCACCCGCAGCTGCACATGCCTTATGCACGGTGTGTACCACGGGCAGGCCCCTGTGTTCTGCCCACTGAACTCACTCAGTGGCAGCTTCCAGACCAGCTACAACAAGGACAAGTAAGGGAGAATGGGTCAGCGGTGCGTACCATGCAAAAACTGCCAGGGGGCACCCAGCTTGCCAGAGAAATATTGGCCCAGAGACACTGGGATACAGGGCACTACGGTGGGCTACTACAGACCTAGCCTCAGGAGGAGAATCTCAGTGTTCCCTTGCTTTCCCACCTTGCTGGCCTGGGGGGAATGGCCAGCTGCAGTAACTGATTCTTACACACACGCACACACGCACGCACACGCGCTGTAACTTGGCCATCACAGAGGAGCTAGGTAACAGCATGGATCTGCTGCAAAATTCAGCTCTGGAGCTCCACCTCCACCAAGAACTGAGACTAAATCCCAGCCTTTCTGTGCTACATCACATTACTGCTGCGTGCCTCAGTTTCTCCATCTGCAAAATGGAGGTAACAATGGTCCAGGAATGCTTGCCCTGTGCTCCAAAAATATAACTGCTCAATAATATTATTTAAACTCTGATCTAATGATTTCTCCTAATGCCTACTGGTCAGTAAGCCAGCTGTAGTACCTGAGACTGGAATGAATCCCTGGAGCTTTCCTTTCACTGATCAATTATTGTGTAAACTCAGTCAAGGAAGGAGAATGACTAAGGAAGATTTTTAAGCAGGACTTAGAACCAGGTTCTGATCTCATAGACACCAGGATAGATTCATAGAGTATCAGGGTTAGAAGTGATGCCAGGAGGTGATCTAGTCCAACCCCCTGTTCATAGCAGGACCAACCCCCAGACAGATTTTTGCCACAGCTTCTGAAATGGCCCCTCAAGGACTGAACTCAGAACTGGAAGTCTATCAGGCTAATGCTCAAAGAACTGAGCTATCCCTCCCCCACGTAATGATAGAGTTACTCAGATGAAGTCAGTGGCACAAAGATACTGCCCTAAAAATGCCTACAGACAGAGCAATTAAATTAGACAGAAAACCACTGTGAGGGTAGATTAGGTTGCCGCTGTTGCTGCTGAGTTCAGAATTGTATCATCTGTATTCCAGTTTGTGACGGGAACTGTCCAAACACGTAGCAAGAGCCAGGCCCTGTCCTGAAGAGCTTTCAGTCTAGCCAGACAAACAATGGGACAAAGCAATGATCTTCATCCTCCTTTCCCCAGAGAGAGTAAGTGACATGCCAGGGTCACACCAGGAGTCTGTGGCAGAGAAGCTACAACAGGTTTATTTTTAAAAAATCTCCTTTTTATTTGAAGAAACTTTTTTTTAGCAAATGAGGCCCAGTACGTTTCTATAGCATCGGTCCCAGGAATGCCATTGGGCACGGCGTGATTAGACTCGGGGCTGGTGCACAATGGAAACCAACTGTCAGTGTGTTTCTTTGGAACAGACAGGGCGTTCCCAATGGAGACAAGGAGCATCACAACTAGCGCTGGACAATGCTGTCATACCCCACACACATACACACACACACGCTCGCCTCAGAAGGGGGGAAGGGTTGCAGCACAAACCCCACGACATCGGAGCTGGAGCAAACCCCTGGGCGGTCTGCTTTGCCAGGGGACTGTGGAAGTCCCTCTCCTATTGACTGGAATGGAGCATCTCAGGCACAGCACCCAGCATTGTTCTGAGTGAGGGGGTCGGCCGTTCCTGGCCTCTGAAGCCGTTCAGTCCCAGACGTTGTTCCAGCAGCCAACCCCCTGGTATGGGGTGTGGGGCTTTCCTGGCCTTTCCCCGCCAGTGGGAATGAAGACTCGAGCGCAAATGGTGGGGTGTGGCGTTTGGTCACCACCTGTGCCTGGTGCAGCAAAGGCGGGGATGGAAGGTGAGAGTGGCTGAAATCAGCACCCGCTCCAAGCCCTTTCTTCCACTGAGGAACCCCAGGGAGGCTCCTAAAGTCAGAGGGGCCTCAGGTCAGAGCTCTTAGTGTGTCATTTCATTTCAGTCTCATCTGCACGTATATGAACAATGTGCCCGTGTGTGAGAGAGAGAGTGTGAGTGTGCATGTGTACCTGGACGGGCAGGAGCTGTCAGGAGACATCCAGTCACACCTGCAAAGGCAACAGGAAACACGTTATTCATGGAAACAAGGAACACAGCTGCTCCTCCCTAAAAAAAAAAGCTCAGAAAAGTCCCCACTGCCAACATGGGGCTGGCTTGTGCCCTCGGTCGCAGTGGAAGAGCTGAAATCATTGGCACCAGTGGCCTTTCATCAGGGGTTACTTTGGCCTGTTATGTTTCACTGGATGTGTATTTTCAAAGTTCAATAGCTAAGAAACAGTGTAAACAAACACAGGCCTGGTGGGAAGTCCCTGGCCACTTTTTAGCAGCCAAAAAGCCACTTTGGCTTGAAAGACAGAGCCACAAATGAATTCAACTTCGTTAGAACGCCCAGCGGTGTGCCCTGGGTTTAGTATAAAGCAAGCAGAATAATTAACTCTCAGTCACAGCAACTTATTTCTGAGGATCTAGCTATCTAATAGAGTTTTATAGTACTGCCCACCATCGCAGCAGCCAATCACTTTCCAAGTACCATCAATAGGAACAGCAAAGCCCAGAGTGGATTTTATGGCACTTCTCCCTTTGCAGGGTAAAAACCTCGGGTGGGGTTTACATTTGTTTAGATTTTATTAATTTCGATATGGCTTTAGTTTGGAGGGGTCGGTTAGGCAGAAGGGGCAAAACGAGATGAGAGGAGGAACATTCATTGCATTGCACTTCAACAGCACAGACCCCGACGGAGATTTAACCCAACCAGGCTTCTCTAGGCTACTTCTGCCCCTGAGTCAATCATTGCAGCCGAAAGGCAATAGGTGGTTAAAAATGTTGTCTGGGAGGAATCAAATCTCAGGCTAAGGGTGCAGGGCGCCATCTGCAGGCACAGGCTCAGTGCAACACTTCGGTTGATGCCTCTCTCTTCTGGGTTCAGGACAGAGATTCCCTTTCATACCCAGCCGAATGGGGGGGTAGGAATGGGGGCTTGCCGGGGAGGGGGCAGGAAACTCACCAGAAGAGCATGTTGTGGGAGCATTGCACAGTTGTACCAAGCAAGGCCACGCAGCAGCATCTCTGATTGCCTGTAGCAGGGAATGGTTACAAGTGAGGATTATCTGTGCCCACTTGATGTGTGTAACTCAAACACTTCCCTGAGGCAAGTCAGCGCTGCCCCTCGGCCACAAGAGCGAGATGGACAGAGCGGGAGCTTCGAAACATTAAGATTGCAACATCCTGAATTCCGGCAATGCCAGTACTAAGGTTGCCCGTGCAGCTTTAATTCAGCTCCCTTGTGCCTATGAATTCTGATAAGGTAATTTACATGATCGAGTGCCATATTTTCCCCAGGACCTCTGCTTCTTTCAGTGCACAAGACAGGTGGTTCTCGGGAATGACGCAGGGCTGAGAAGCGAATAAGGCTAGATAGCCCCTGCCTCATTTGGTGCAGAAGTTGGTACTGTAATGGGTGAACCTATGCCATGCCCCCACTCCCCAGCCAAGGGAGAGCAACCACTGAATCCAGGCTACAAAAGAATCCTTAGAATTGTGGGTAAATTGCCTGGTCAGCTGCTTCAGCCGCCTTTGGTTCATTATGAAATATACTGGAGACTGAATAATCAATGTCACTTGAGTTTATTAATATGGCCTAGAGCAAAGGGGGTAGGGATAACTCAGTGGTTTGAGCATTGGCCTACTAAACCCAGGGTTGTGAGCTCAATCCTTTAGGGGGCCATTTAGGGATCTATTACCAGCATAAAATGTAAGCATGCTAGTCAGTGTATATTAGTTAACAGGAACAACTCATTTCAAGGGCAAACCAAAGAGTTGCTTCACTGTTAACCACAACATTACACATGTGGCTTTGTAACTACCCAACCTGAATTAGGGCATTTAAAGAGACAGCAACTAAGCTTCCCCATCACCTTGGCTTTTTCAGTTACTTCCTTTTTTTTAGAGACACACAGTTATTGACGGGACAATTCATTTCCTGCACAAGGGGAAAAAAGGGTGACAAACACAAAAGGTAACTGACTACATCACAGCGAAGCAGTCGGTGTTATGAGTTGCATTAGGGATACATATGATTTTTGTAACAGTTGGATCCACGATTTTGGGCATGTTTACTCTAAAGAAGAGGAGGCTGAGGGAGGATGTGATAACTCTCTTCAACTACGTCCAAGGCAAGAGGACAGTGATCAACTATTCTCCATGTCCACCAAGGGTAGGACAACAAGCAATGGGCTTTGTTTGCAGCAATGGTGATTTAGGCTGGATATCAGAAAAAACTTCAGGGATAGCTAGGCAGTGGAACAGGTTACCAAGTGAGGCTGTGGAATCTCCATCGCTGAACGTGTTTGAAAGCAGGGGAGACAAACTTCTATCCGGGATGGTCTAGGTTTATTTTATCCTGCCTTGGCATGGTGGGTGGTGGACTAGATGACCTCTTGAGTTTCCCTCCAGCCTGACATTGCTATGATTCTCTTTTGAATTAGTTCATTTCCTTAGCCCATCTTTCCTCAAATAGTTCAGTTGTTAAATCCAGTTTCTCTCCTGTTGTTCAGTTTTCAATGTCAAATGCCTTAAAAAGCAGGAAGGTAACAGATAGAACCAGCTACATCAGTCATCACAAATCATATTCATTATTAAAGTAGCTTCTTTCTGGGTTCATGGATCCAACGTGTTGGTTATTGGATTTGCCAAATAGTCCAGACAAATAATTTCAGTCTCTGGGGCTGTTCACAAACTGTTCGTTTTAGCCATTCATTACTCCTGGTGTGTGGGTGGTGACCTAAGTCATGTGGTATCGTTTCTGCTCCTTGATTAGCCACCTGGAAGTTTTCAAACAGGAGAACAATAACTAGAGAAAAGCGAGGGATGACTGATGTAGTTCTGGTTGGAATTTTCCGACTCGGAATCATTCCCACCAGAATTCATGAAGTTTTGGGGGACTTTCGAAAATGTTGTTGAATCCCTAGCAATTATCTACACACTCAGGTAAAATAAGTAATACAAGCTCACCAGTCAGAGCAAACCAAACTAGCTGACTGTATTTGCAATTATTCATGAATCGGGGGGGGGGTTACCCCCAATATTTGAATAGCTTTATGTTCCAACTGCTCATACAAATAAAAATTAAAATGCAAATAATACAGAAAACACAGCAAAACTTGAAATCACAGGAACTCGTGTCCTGGGGTAAATCATGTGATGGTAGCCGAACTGGTGGCATTGTGTGTTTGGATGTCCCATGGTACAATGTGTCTTTGGGTCTTCCATAATACATTGTATGTTTGGGCCTCTGATGTATTCCCAACAGACAAGCCTCACAATGGTCACTCCGATGTGGTCCATAGTGCCGTCCTATCACTGTAACCTCAGATAACTGGGCCACATACTCTCCATAGCATTTCTCCCTAATGCTGATGACCAAGCTCTCCAAGACCCTCTGGACACTTTCCTCCTTGAAATTTGGCTCTTCTAACTTACCCTCGGAGCACTCATAACATTCTTGTCTAAAGACTCTCATCTTCACCCAACCTTTTCTCCTGTGCTGGTCCAGGTACATGTGGAACAGAATAACCACTTGAACTGATGACCAGAAATGCTGGCACCTTGAGCACTGGAAGCTAAAAAGAGGAAAGAGACATAGCATGCATAGGTGACCAGATGTCCCGATATTATCAGGACCATCTCAATAATAGAGGCTTTGTCTTATATAGGCAATTATTGCCTCCGCCACTCCAAAAAGAGTGTCTCCATGATTGGCAGCTCCAGTAGCTGCCTGTAGGTGTGGCTGGGCTGCTTGCCTGCAGACAGGAGAGGCTCCACTCCCGCTCCTGCCTCAGCTCAGTATGGGGTTTGTAGATCCCATTACAGTAACCAACCAGCAGTGCAGGCTAATTAAAGACATGGGGCCAACCCCAGATCCAGTGTAAGCAGGTGTAATGCTCACCATGCAGAGTCCACCACTGCCTTGCCTTATTTTAATGCATTTCAATGTAATTACAGATTCATAGATTCTAAGGCCAAAAGGGACCATTGTGATCATCGAGTCTGATCTCCTGCGTAACACAGGCCAGAGAACTGCCCTAAAATAATTCCTAGAGCAGAGCTTTTAGAAAAACATCCAGTCTTGATTTTAAAATGGCCACTGATGAAGAATCCACCATGACCCTTGGTAAGTTGTTCTAATGGTTAATTACTCTCACTGTTAAAAATTTACACCTTATTTCTAGCCTTAATTTCTCTAGCTTCAACTTCTAGCCATTAGGTCCTCTTAGACCTTTCTCTTCTAGATTGAAAGCCCATTATTCAATATTTGTTCCCCATGTAGATAGTTACAGACTGTCATCAAGTCACCTCTTAACCTTCACTTTGTTAAATAGCTGGAGCTCTTTCAGTCTACTGCTATAAGACATGGTTTCTAACCCTTTATTCATTCTCATGGCTCTTCTTTGAACCCTCTCCAATTTATCACCTTGCTTCTTGAATTATGGGCACCACAACCGGATGCAGGATTCCAGCAGCGCTTGCTCCAATGCCAAATTCAGAGCTAAAATAATCTCTCTGCTCCTACATGAGATTCTCCTGTTTATGCGTCCCTGGGTTGGATTAGCGCTTTTGGCCTCACATACAGCAGATTATTCACCACCCCTCCCAAACCTTTTTACAATGAGGTAAAACCAGAGTAGCACCTTGAATCAGGCACCATCGATGTCAGTCCAGCACCTTACAGCAGCACTAAATGTACCAGAGGCTTTCACAACAATACATGCCTTTGGGGCGGGATTGCCCTGACTACCAGCCAACTGGATAGCTATCTATCCATATTCATACTGTATCTCCTTGATGGCCGAATCCTCAGCTGGTGTAAACTGACCTAGCTCCAGGGCACCCAAAGGAACTACTCTGATTTACAGTAGCTGAGGATCAGGCTAGTCCCTACCTGTTCTGACACCGCACTGTGCCCCCGAAGTGGCCAGCAGCAGGTCCAGCTCCTAGGCGGGGGGCCACGGGGCTCCACACACTGCCCCCAGCCCACACACCAGCTCCGCACTCCCACTGGCCAGGAACTGGGAACAGCACCTGCGGGCGAAAGCTGCATGAAGCTGCTTGTGCGCCTCTGCCTAGGGGCCAGACCTGCTGCTGCCTGCTTCCGGGGCACAGCGTGGTCCGCGGTGCCAGGACAAGCAGGACTCCTGCCTCTGCACCCCAGCTGCGCCGCTGACCATGAGCCGCCCGATGTAAGACCATGCCCCAACCCACGCCCCAATCCCCTGCCCCCCCCACAAACCCAGAGACCCTTCCTGCACACCAAACCCCTCATCCCCAGCCCCACCCCAAAGCCTGCACCCCCAGCCCAGAGCCCTGACCCCCTCCTGAACCCCAACCCCTGCCCCAGCCCTGAGCCCCCTCAAACCCAGAGCCCCTCCTGCACCCCAAGCCCCTCATCCCCAGCCCAACCCTGCAGCCCTCACTGCTACATTCCAACCTTCTGCCCCAGCTCTGAGCCCTTCCCACATCCCAAACCCCTCATCCCCAGCTCCACTGGGTCACGGGCATCAACAATTTTCTTCAACTAGGTCACCAGAAAAAAAGTTTGAAAACCCCTGGCTCTTATCACTATAGTATCTGGACACCTCACAATCTTTAAAGCATTTATGCCCACAATACCCCTGTGAAGCAGGGCAGTTCTCTCACCCCCATTTTACAGATGGGAAACTGATGCACAGAGAGGCTAAGACCCAGATCATCAGATCTATTCAGCTAGGTGGGGACTTGAACCCAGATCCCCCAAACCTTATGATAGTGCCATAACTACTGAAGCATTAGAAGGAGCACCGCCTCACTAGGCCCTAGGGACAGTCCCTAATTTGTGCTAGGGCTTGCCGCACTTCTAGGCTGCCTTCAGAGCTGGGGGCCTGGCCAGCAGCCACCACTTTCCACCCGCCCAGCCAGTGCTTAATTTGTGCTGGGGCTTGCCGAGGTGGAAGCCCAGCACCACTTTCATTACAAATTAAACACTGGCTCAGGTTGCTGTCCAGGTGCCATCTCCATGTCCAACAACTTTCAAATAGCATAAGAGAGAGACTGTATAAAACTCAAACAAAAAACTAAACTTCTAAAACAAGAGGTGTAGCAGCAGCTTTTGCAGAAGCAGGGGGAGGGAGGGGCGTACGATGGCTGGAACAGAAAATGCCTCTAAAAAGGGGTTTCAGAGTAGCAGCCGTGTTAGTCTGTATCTGCAAAAAGAACAGGAGTACTTGTGGCACCTTAGAGACTAACACATTTATTAAAATAAATATTTATTAAAATAAATGTGTTAGTCTCTAAGGTGCCACAAGTACTCCTGTTCTTTTTTCTAAAAAAGAAGAAACATTTTTGAAAGTGAGGGATGCATTTAAAGGCATAATTAAAGCAATTGTATATATGCTACTACACCCCCGCACACACACACACACACACACTGCATCCCTCACTAAAAATAGATCATTTGTCGATGACTAAGGAGGTGGTGATATATGTGAAGTCCTAAAGTAATCTCCAGCTGCCCGATCAGCTGCTGCTTCTCACCTGGCAAATGAATGTTCTTGCAGTGATTGTTTCCAACCAGGTCCCAAGTCATTGTAATCAAGGTTCTGGTCCATCTTTAGGTCCCAGTGGTCTTGTGGCTTCACCTCCTCTATCTTCTCATAAAACATTTCTCTCCAAGAATCCATGTTCAGCTTCTTCATCCCTCCTGACTGTTCGTGAGGACACTCCAAAGTGTGCTGAGTTACAAATGGAGTTTCGATTGTTTACTTCCCACTTCTATCTCATCACCTGCTGAGCGGCAGGGTGGGGATTCGAGTTCCACAATCTGGTTCTCCAGTTTCTGCCTGGGGTATACGATAAGGACTGTATTTCCAAGATGGGTGAATGCCTCCAAACGATGTGTGTGAATAGTCACTCAAATAAAAAGCTGGACTGGCTTTGTTTTCCCCATTGGCATTCAGATTCAGCAGAGCCGCGGCCATGTGAACACTGAAACAGGCAGAGAAGAAAACGGGACAACTTCATCCCAGGGCCTAGGTTTTTTCCATGTCATTGTGTCAGCATGCAAATGTCATGACATCTGGAGAAAAGATGGGCTCCTTCATTGCCCATGGCTGCTACACTAGCATGACGTGGGACAGACCCATGGAAGCATGACCAGTCAACCAGTCCCTGGTCAAGAACTCCTCCATGAAAGTCTTTCTCCAGCACTCAGCCCTGCAGGACTGGGCCATTCTGTCACTTAGTCCTCCAGTTCTGAACTGCTGCTACTACTTTGTTCTGTGGTTGTTCTTCAGCATCTCCTTTTGCAATTCCTCCTCCTCCTCCCTCAATGGAATTACCTCCACTTACAACAGCTCTGCATCCCAACACCCACGTGTTGTATAGACCCCAGAGCACTAACTGGGCTGGTATCTCTTACTCCATCAAATCAAGATACTCCTTGCTAAAATTGGAAGGCATCGTGATCCCACCAACAGCCATCATGGTAGCTATTTCAAGAACTTACTCCTGGTCAAATTTAATCAGGCAGTTAACGCATTAAGAATACAGCCCTATGGACAGATATTGGGAATGACGTTTTCATGTGCTGGTGGGACACGATGGGACAGATACATGCTATACACAATGGGGACCCTTCACTTGTTCTCCAGTGGGTAGCTTAGCAGTTAATAGACCTCAGCGTGCTGTTAGGCCAATAGCTTTAGTTCCAGACTTTAGCTATTACGGTGTAGATGTGACATGGATTTATGGAGTCCCCACACCCCAGATCAGCAGCAGTGCTGTGAAGGCAAACCCTGCCACCGAACCATGATTGGCTAAAGGACAGGCACGCAGGAGAAGCATCTCCCCACACACCCAGCCTTGGCTGGCTAGAGACCTGCTAAGACATCCTTCCCCTACATCCCGCTGCCAGCTCTCCTCTGATTGGAGGGTGAGTGTGACAGTCGTCTGCCGCAGTGGGTTTGCCATTCCAGGCTGCAGGAGAGGGAGTGTGCTGGCTGGACAAAGCCAGCCCAACCAGAGCCTGATCTGGGATGGACGGCAGGGCAAGCCCAGGGTGCAGCCTGAGCATGTCGCCTCGTCACCCTGCACTGCACCCTAGCCCGGGACTGAGGCACTGATGCTGGAGGGGTCGTGAAGACTTTGAGTGTTAGATGGACGCAGAGCTTCCTCTTAGGCATCTGGGATTTCTGTGACACTCCCACTGTTCACAATGACCCGTGGTGCTGCCCCTGCTAATAAAGGTACTAGGATAGATCTGTGCACCAGGGCAAATGCTGGGTGAACTCCTGCCTCCCCAAAGGATGTAGGGTTCATACAACACCCCAGCAGGGAGGGAAGCTCCCCTGGTTCCCCTGATATTTCAATTTAAATGTGATGCTTTATTGAACTGATACAATAAGGACAAAATACCAAAGCCAAGTCTTGGTCTAGTAACGTGAAAAATACAGGGAGCAGGAAAAGGAACTGCTTTATCCAGTACAGGTCTTTATACGGTATTGCAGAGGCACTAAAATTCAGCAGGGGCCGTGTAGTGGGGTGATTACCCCGCTCCTGCCCTGAAGGGCTTAAAACAGCCCTGGGGGAAGGTTGTGGCTGGGAGCTGCTTTAGCTGGGCTGATTGGGAAGTGGCTGCAGCTGGGCCACCCCCCAGTCCGGCCACAGCTGGTCTCTGTAAAAGGCTGTGAGCGAGAGGCCCAGAAGAACTCTCTCTCTGCATTCAGAGAGAAGGGCCTGGCTGCAGGATGCTAGAGACAGGGTACCTGAGTGGAGCAGGGCTGGGGTCAGGCTGGGGAGCTCCTGCCTGGAAAGCCCCAGGCTGCGGCCTAGCATAAGGCCAAGGGGTACTGGGGGTTGCAGAGGGCAGCCCAGGGGTAGGCCAAGGCAGCAGGTCCAAACCTTCCTTGCCAGTAATGAGTGGCTGATACTGCAGTATGCCCCAGGGCGTGGGGCTAGACGATGACTGGCAGTAGCCATATACTGAGGCGAGGTGGGAAT
Organism: Gopherus evgoodei; assembly: GCF_007399415.2. NCBI lineage: Eukaryota > Metazoa > Chordata > Testudines > Testudinidae > Gopherus > Gopherus evgoodei. Next base: position 5,597,323 of record NC_044330.1, read on the forward strand.
AGTGGGTGGGTGTTCCCCAGGGAGGGGAGACCTTAAGACTGAGGGGTTACTGCCAGGGGGCAGCACCACAGCTAAAAGGGCACTGGGTCCAGAGAAGGCCACAGGGGCCAGAGGACAGGTGGATCACCGGTCTGCAGAGGGTGCTCCGGAGCTGGAACGAGTTAATTCCCAGAAGTCACCAGCAGGAAGCACCACAGTGGTGAGTCCACACGTCTACAGGGACACAGACAGAGTTGGCTTTTCCTTGTTACATATAAACCAAGCCAAGAAACTCCTTCATCTTCAGATCGCTGCTCTGCCCAGGATTCTGTTTTGAGACAGAAGAGCACAGTGCAAAGCAGGATGTGACCAATGACTGACGAGAATGTATACCTGGGTGTTTCCTGCCATGCAAACACCCAGGTATACAATGCCCAAGAGGGCTGTAATTAAGGACCTGAACTCGCTGTCCGGTGAACATGGTCCCTGCTTCTGGCCTGCCCCAGCGCCAAGCTCCTCCACTGGGGACTCTACTCAAATCAGCTCCACTCCCATGGAAGGCGACAAGTTATCCAGGGATAGATTAACTCCTCGGGCCAAATCCTCAGCTAGTGAAATCAGCATAGCTTCACTGCAGCCAGTGGAGCTACGTGGCTCTGGCTCCTGGCATTTATCCCTCCCGCCACCCCAGAAGGGATGCGAGAGTGGCCCTCTAGTTGTGCAGATGATCCAGGATGCATCTTGCATACAAGAGCAGCTACTCTCAAGTCCAGCCTCTTCTGGGGCGGCGAAGCCCCCTCTGGGGTCCTACCCTTACACTCTCAGGGGGGGTACAAGGCATAGAGATGGAGTATGAGGATTTGACAGGGGCAGAGGACCCAATCTAATGCCCACTGGAGTCAGGGGAGTCTTTCCATTCATTCCACTGGGCGCTGGATTAGACCCAAGGGGGGGCACAGGTGCCGACAAGAAGGGGCACAATGTGCCCTCTTGCTTTTGAGAAGGTCTGTTTTTTACAGCCCCTGTTTATCACCCTGGTGCATTACGAATAGGCATGGTCAGTCTCTCTAAAGCATTTCATGGTAACATTAAGCATATGGTGATTTCCTAGCAAATGGCTCAGGCCAGATTTTTTGTTCTCCATGAAAAAGAGAAGGTGCATTAGCAACCCATGTGGATAATATTAAGGAACCATTCTGAGCACTGAATTTCCTACTTCCCACTAAGAAGTACAGCAAAGATGAGCAAAACAACCACAAAACGCAAGAGCTTCCAGTCGCTCTCTGTGTCTGCTCCCCGCCAAGCCAGCTGGCCAAGCTGAGAAGCTGCAGCCAGAGAAGCAGGAATAACGAATCTGTAGGCAGACAGATAACAGATCCCCAGAGCACATGCCTCACAACAGGTCTTGTCATGTGGCCCTTCCACATCTTCTTCGACTATGGAGTCAGCTAAATCACGGTTTGTGATGGACTCTCAGTAGCATTTCTCACGGATTTTCAGCACCAAGTTGTCCAAGATCCTCCCAATGTTCTCCTGGCTGAACATGGGCGTCTCAAACTTCGCTCCATGGCACTTCCCACACTTCTGCCCACAGACCCTCATCTTTACCTGCCCCTGGCGCTGACTCCGATCCAGGTGCATGTGGAAGAAAATAAGCACTTGAGTCAATGGCCAGCGACAAGTGCAGCATGAGCACTGAAACCTACGGGGGTGAAGGAAGGTACATTTAACCCGGTGCCCACGCCAGCCCCCAAACTCAATGCTGAGAGAGACTCATCCACTGACATTGGGCTTGATCCTGCAAGGTGCTGAGCACCTCCAAACCCTGTTGCTGTCCACCCAAGCTCCTCCCAGCAGCACTCAGTGCTCTGCAGGATCCAGTGCCCATATGGCATAGTCCTAATAGCATTAAGTCACATTCACCTGCCACCCTGAAGGATCATGCAGCAAAGTGTTGTCTTGTCTTATACGTAGACGGTAAACTCTTTGGGGCAAGGACTGTCTTCGTTCTGTGTTTGTACAGCACCTAGCACAATGAGGTCCTGAGTGGGTCTCCTAGGTGCTCTGGTAATACAAATATGTAGTGATAATAATATATTATTAGAGGGATAATCTCTGTGAATAATTCTTGGCCAACTGACCCTTAGTGAGTATTTGACATTTGAAATGTGATCAGTGTTGACTTGCCATGTATATCACATGAGCCGTCTCTGTTCCCGGATTGGATGAGCATAGCTCTTAGTTGACGGTATCTGGAGTGAAGACGTGTGGTCAGTTATGAAATTGAAAGATGCATATATCCTGCAATAGTAAATTCACTGCTTCCGCCAGCTTTCTGCTTGTTTGCTAAACTACTGATGGAAATTCAAGGGAATTTGTTTAAATGTGCTGTCTTGCTCTAACGATGACATCATTTCCACTTCTGGGAGCGGGGAGTCACACTTTCCTGCTCTACAAACTTTTACAGTGGTGGAAAATGCTAATTAACAGGAGGCAAATATTTAGTGCCATCACGGTGACTCATCAGCACTAATGCCTAGATCCCTTTTACACGTGTGTGCAGCGAACACAAGGACTAGCCCAATCGATCATTCAGTCGCAGCTATTCCCAAATCTCTCACCTGCCCTCCCTGCTTCCTTCCCCACTAACACTAGTACCATGGCTCTGTGCCCCAGGAGAAAATCACCTTGGAGCATGGGCAGCTGGTATCATAGGCCAGGGGAGGCTAAGCCTCCCCTTACCCAGGCTGTGGCTTCCCCCACGCTCCACCCCAAGCCCCATCCTTGCTCCCCCTCTGCCCCAAAGCCGGTGAGGGCTCAGCTTGGGCTGGTGGCCAGGGCTCAAGACTGTATGGCCAGGGCTTCTCTGGCCACGGGGGGGAGGAGGGGGCTCAGGGCTCTGGCAGGCAAGGGAGGTGGAAGGGAGGGGAGGCTAGCCTCCCCAAAGGCAGGGTTCACGCTCCGTCCATGCCTTCGCGCATCATTCACTGCCCGGTTTGTCTGCTCTCCCTCACCTGGCAAATGCTTTTCTTTGCTGGTAGAGGTGCTATGGGCGTTCTGGGTTTTGAGGACTGAGGTCATCCTCCATGGTGAGAGACCAGGTGTCATTTGGCTTCTCCCATTCCATCTTCTGGTGAAACCTCCACTGCCAGGTTTTCATGTTCTCACCTTCCCCTTACAGCCTCTCTTGAGCAGCAGCATTTATTGTCTGAACCAGGAATGTGACTTATTTAAGGGGCGAGAGGGGCTCCTGGGTCTGCAACCATCCCCTCCCTCCCTGAGGAACAGTCTCGGGCAGGTGGGCTCCTTTGCCTCCTTGCTACGGACTCAGGCCCCTGGGTGTGGAACCAAGCTCAGGGCTCGTGAGAAACGAAACTGAAAGTGGAGCTAACATGCTGCTTCTGTGCAGGACTGCCCTGCCCACAGGCATCAACTCCAGGGTATTCACCCTGGGACACATTCAGCCCGGGGACCACACATTCCTGCTGGAACTCCGCAGCGTCCTCGTGCCCTCATGCACACACAGCCAGGGCCGGTGCAAGGATGTTTCACACCCTAAGCGAAACTTCTACCTTGCTCCCTCCCCCATACCCGAGCCCCCGCCCTGAGGCACCCCCCCCTGAAGCAGCTCCCCCCCCTCCTCCCTGAGGTGCCCCCCCTGCAGCAGCTCCCCACCGCCCACCCTCAAGCACCCCCCCGCCCCCAGCTTACCCCTGCTCCATCTCCTCCCCGAGCATGCCATCGCTGCTTCACTTCTCCCATCTCCCAGGCTTGCGGCACCAATCAACTTAGGCTCCGCAAGCCTGGGAGACGGGAGAAGTGAAGCAGCCACGGCGTACTCGGGAAGGAGGCAGGGCAGGGGTGAGCTGGGGCAGGGAGTTCCCCTGCGTGCCGTCCCCCCTACTTGCTGCAGGCGGCCCTCCCCGCGCTCCCCTGCCCCAGCTCCCTCCACCTAAATGCCGGTGGCGACCAGGGCAGCCGAAGATCTGGCCGCCACGGTCGCTGCCGAAGAAAATGCTGCCCCCCAAATCCTAGCGCCCTAGGCGACCGCCTAGGTCACCTAAATGGTTGCACCGGCCCTGCACACACCACCCCACGTGGACAGGGCTCCGCGTTGGCAGCAGACCCCCGCTGTATCCCAGTGAACTTTGCAGCACTGGCTCCCTCCTTTAGGCATCCACCTCCCTTTCCATAGGGTGATGCTGCCACCAGGGGTCGCTGCTTCAGGGAGAAAGGGGAGGGGCTTGCAGCCAGGGCAAACAGACTCTGGATCAACGTTTTTACCCTCTCTGCCATTCAGCCATCCTCGGGAAACAGGCCTTAGCCCTCTCTTCGCCCTGCAAAAGGCTGCAAATCCCTCCTGGGAAGAGCCGTGTAAAAACCCACACACAAGAAGCCATTTGCAGGGCACAAGATGTTCTGTTGGTCCTACAAACCCCAGGAACAATATATTCTTGAGTGCTGTCTAGCAGCACCTTCTCTAACAGTGACTTCCAGATCTACACACACCGCGTAGTCTGGGGTAGCGCCCCCTCTCCACTCGGTTACCTTCTTATTGCCAATCTGCTTACAGGTGTTGATGGACAGGTCTGTGTTCTTCTGGATCCCGCCACCCACTCAGCAGGGTGCATCTTCTTTATTGTTCCCTATGAGGATACCCCCTCGCTCCTTCCTGGCAGGGTCACCAGGGCAGCTTGGGAGGAAAATTTTAACCACAGGGTAACCCTCACTTACTTGCCAGATCATTAGAGACCCCCAAGAAATAACATAAACACATCCAATCTCTTCAGCACAGTAATTATTTTAAACAGGAGACAAATATAACATAACGGGTAAAACACTATTCTTAGAGTCACTGGTGCCCACACTGATAATACCTATGACTTTCCTCAGTCAAGTGACCTGATGTAGCATATGTAAGATCAGTGTCCCATTGGTACACATACTTTGTAGGGACCCTTGATGACCTATGACCACGAGATCCTCTCTGCAGTGGTTTAGCAGGGACTGGGTTCAGTACAGCCCAAAGGACTCACAAATGGGAGAAGGTGATAAATCGCTCCACAGGTTTAATATGCAGCAGGTTATAAAATCCCCAAACTCTCACTCCCAGGCTTGAGGACACAGTTCAGGGAGTAGGGGGTCCCCAAAACAATTTCCCTGAATGACTGACTAAAAGATGGTGCCCTCACAAACTCCATGAATGATCCCCAGCTTCAGAGCTGGACTCTTTGGTCACTGCAGAGGGGCTGATCTCTGCAGGCAGGAGTCAGGCTGTTTCGATCCCAGGATTTCCCCTCACCACAAAGGAGTGCAGGGCTCAAGGTGCAAGTTACACAACTACAGTAACATCCAAACTGTAGCCTCCTAGCTCAGCGTCCAGACACACTCACAGCAGGCAGCAGCCCTGGACTAACAGCCAGAGCAGAGCTGACCGTGTGGGGACTGGGCTCACCTAGGCAACTGGAGGGCGAACTCAGTCTGGCTGGGGAAGTTTCCCAGAAAAACTCTATAAACTGGGAATTATCAGTGGAGATGGAAAAGCCCAGCTGAGGATCTTGCTTTCAGGTCCCTAGAGGCCAGTTCTCAGGGGGAACCCTGCCTGCAGGCCTGGGACTCACCAGCTCTCCACACAGCCAGTGCTGCCCGGTTGCACTTGTAACACCACCCTTTAAAGAAAAGGACACAGAGGAGAACTTGCCAGGGGTTTGCGGCAGACTTTCCAAGCATTTTGTCACAGGCAGGCAACAGCTAGGGTGACCAGATGTCCCAATTTTATAGGGACAGTCCTGATTTTTGGGTCTTTTTCTTATATAGGCTCCTATTACCTCCCACTCCCTGTAGCGATTTTTCACACTTGCTGTCTGGTCGCCCTAGCGACAGCTGGCCCGTGGGACGGAGAGGTTTCCAGGATGTTTCATGGGAACACATCAAACCTTCGTTGAATGTACAGAGCTCAAGGCCTGGCCAACCAGCCTGACAGACAAAGGGCCTGAGGTTGTGAAACAGCCTCCCAAGTGCGAGTGGGAAACGTCCTGTCTACAGGCCCTAAAATTACAGGCATCATGGAGGGTATCTAGCCTCCTCCCGACTCAATTGCAGCTACATAGATATTTAAACAGGAGGCTGTCTGTTCTCAGGCAGCTTAGAAAATCATGCCCAAGATCGCTGTCTGGGGCAGGGGTTCCACCCACTCAAGAATCAGTGAAGCCCTAAACACTCCTTTGAACTCCCTAGGGTCAGGTGAGCAAATTCAAAGGTCTTTTGCCTGACGTACATCTTTCTGTTCTATTGCTCGGCTTATCCAGGGCTGGATCCTGGGAAAGATTATATATGCCACGATTAAATGGCAGTTCTACTCTGAAAACTGACCACGCAAAAGGGGCATTTAGGGGTCCGTAGCTACCACCCGTCAGTGGCTCCTAGATGAAATCTGCTCAGCTGGCCAATAGAAAGACATTTTTTCTAGCTCTCAGCCCAGTGCACGCATTAAACTCTACATATACAGGTGCATTTTCTATTATTACTAGGCTTGAGAGAATTTGATTACTTCTATAATTCTAACAGAAAATATCCATGGTTATTTTTAAGGATTTTTTAAATTTTTTATCTCTGTAAATTTTCACCGCTGCAAAAAAAAAAAACAGGTTAGGCTTTTTTCCCCCAAATGTTTATTGATTTAAATGTTCATAGTTGTGGGAAATTAGGAGGCAGTCAGGCAATTGGGAGTGGGGGGGGGGGTCAGACAATAATTATTTCATGACGGACAATGTTGCGATTCAAAAAATTAAAGCTTTATAACCGTTAAAGAGCAAACTGTCAGAATATACCAAGGAAATATGTTGAAATCCAGGGCTAAGGAGGCCCAAAGCAGTATTTTTCTTACTTGACCTATCGGTAAATTTCAATCACTGATGTTGGTTTATAGTGTGCGGTGAACACTGACATTTACTGACATTTACAGATAAAAATTTAATCTTTCCAAGCCCAGTTATTACTCAGATTATTACAAAAACAACAAGGAGTCCGGTGGCACCTTAAAGACTGACAGATTGTGGATACAGACTACTCAGGTTATTACAGTTCAGTTACATTCGGGACAAGTACGAGTGTCAAATTTCCACTACTTGGTTTTGAAATAAAGCAGAACAAAAATGAGCACAGCCAAAAATATGACCAAACAACAACTGTAGCAACAGCAGCGCCACCAGTCACAGCTGCTCCCCCAGTCACAGCCGCTCCCCGTCTCTTCTTCTCTCCATTCCTCCTGGGCAGGAAAGATGCGCGGCAACAGAGAAGCAGGCCTAAAGAAGGTGCTGCCTGGTGCTTGGGCTTCATATTTCATGCAACAGATGCCCAGCCGGCATCACAGTGGGAGCTGTCATGTGGCCCCATTGTCTGAGCTTCCACGATGATCTTGGAAAGGTCGTGGGGATTGATGGCCTCTCTGTAGCATTTCCCGCGAATCTTCAGCATCAGGTTCTCCAGGACTCTCTCAACGTTCTCCTGACTGAATTCAGGCTGTTCCAGTTTCGGCACGAGGCATTTCTTGCACTCTTGTCTGAAGATTTTCATCTTCACCTGGCCCTGTCTCTGCTTCCGGTCCAGGTGCACGTGGAAGAGAATGTTCACCTGCGCCTAGGGCCAGGTGTGCCAGCACTGTGAGCTCTGAAACCTAACAGGAGAAAGCAGGAGACAAGTAAAACTTAACCCAGATTCAAAGCCCTCAACTGGCTGCAGCTGCTAGCTAATCTGAGAACTTAGTCTCCGTCCCGCAGGATGGGTTCCTGAGCGCTGTACACGGGCGGTGGAGATCGAGAGATGTAGGTAGTTATTACTCTATGAAGCGCCATCTACTAGCACTGAAGATTGTATAGGACTGTTTATTAGTTACTAGGTTCAATACAGTTGTCGTTGTTTTGCCTTGCAAATGGTTTCCGGCACGAGTCCACTCTAAACAGGATGGCTTCTGCTCCTCTGTACGATGGCTATTGAGAGCTGGTTTTGGCTACAGATGTTTGACATTCAAATAGTTATGGACTCTAGTGACCGCCGGACCATCTCTCATGCTTCCCCGATGCCTAGAATTCCTTCCTGATCTGCAGCAGCAGCTATCGGATACTGACCCAACACACGGCTTTCTGTAACATTGACCCAGGTGCGGTGACAAGGGCCAGGAATCAAAGACCAGTCAGTTCCCAGGCCCCCCACATGCCATGTCCTCACTGCGTCGAACACCACAGCTCCCCTCAGCCACCTTCACACCCCTCCTCCAAACCTACTGCTTCAAGAAGGCTTCCGAGCTGTACCCCCTCAGAGGTTTCAAAATAATAATGGTCATGGTCATAAAAATCCCCTTTGGCCCCATCTGTTGAGAGTTAAAGCTTTCTAGGGGCAGAGATTCGTTGCTCTATGGCTGAGAATGCCTAGCCCAAGGGAGAGCAAGCCGACAGAGGCCTTTGGGTCCTATCACCATCCAAATAATTGTACATCGTATGTGATAGCTTCCCAAGTGACCAAACGCTCATACTGTCCTCTCCCTCCTCTCTCCCTTTCCTGGCTCCTCCATCCCCTTCTTAACTGAGATTGTAAACTCTTTGGGGCAGGGAATCTCACTTTCACTGTACTGGACAGCCCCACAGTGCTCCATAAGTAACATATAACAATCATCCAATGTTCAGGAGAACGAGGTATAGATTTAGCTGCTATTGCATCCATATTTGCTCCCAGAATCCCTTCTGCAAGCCACTCCTAGGCTGCTGCCTGTCCACCGCAACCAGCCCCTGGCTCCAGCTGATCTTTCCATTGTTATATAGATCCGGGCTGACTCTTGGAGTCTTCCTCTCCGTTCGAGCCAGGACTGGCCCTGCTGCCTGGAAATGCAGGCGAAGAACAAAGGGGCGACCCTAGAGAAGTAAAGGGCCAGCAGCAAAACCGAGCCAGTTTGGGCATGGTGGCTCCAGAGACATCTCCAAGGAGAGCGAGCTCAGCATAATTCAGCAGCAATAAAGCTGCAGGCCTGGAGCCCTGGGGTGGGGAAATAAACACCAGGGATGAAAATCAGCAGAATGAGTGGGCGGCGGCACTGGGTCAGATTTCGAGATGACACTGACAATGTCTAGAAGAACTGAGGTGGGTGTAATTCACTGCTTCCCCCAGCCCCGTCCATGTGCATGACCCAGCCTTCCACGGCCACCCCTGCATTGCCTGGTCCCTCACTCACCCACCCCCAATCTACCCCTCGGCCTTATCTCCCTCCTTCCGGGTCAGCCTCTTGGTCTCTCCCCACTCCCTCTTCCTCCCCCTCCTCTTCTGTCACCATCTCCCTCCCTGCTGGTACTTTCCAGCCACTTCTCCCTCCCAGCCCATGGCTTTCTGTGGTCTGTGACAGCTCTAAAATGCTCCAGAGCAATCAATATTATCATAAAAATCCAGCGCCCAGACACTACAATGATGGTCACACTGGAAATATGCAGGTAACTAAACATTGTTAGAACTGGTCAAATTATTCCTTAAGATTAGTTGCAATGATTGAGCCCTATTTTCTGGTCAAGGAATCAGACATCAACTAAGTCTACATTTCTTCATGGGCTTGCTATTTGTAAGGATTCACCAAATACTTTGGGCTAGTGGCCTTCCCCTTCTTCAATTGTTGCCAAGCTGGGATCTCTAACTGGTCACCTGAGTCACATGGTATTGCTTCTGCGCCCTGATTGGATGACGAGCATTCTGAAGCAGAGGCTAACGAACGATGGAGTTCAGGTGTGAATTTTCAGGCAATGAATCAATCGCTGCTGCTCCATTTCGTGGAACTCCTGGGTTTCGCACACATTTTGACAAGTGCCCACTAGTTGTGCAGATATTTACGAATATAGAATAATATGATCTCACTCGTCACAGGAAACGGAACTTGGAGTCTGTATTCACAAGAATATTAGTGAATAGAGCTTGCCTGGAAGTTCAAAAATGTCAACAAAAATGGTGCAAAAAATGCACAAAAGTTGTCCGTAAATATCTCTTTGTTAGAGCTGATAAGTGATTCCTCCCTTCCCCACTCCCCATGAAAAATTTTGAGGGGGATGTCGAAAAACCAAAACATTTTCCATTTGGGGTTTAAGGGGGGAAACCCCAAAGTTTTTTTTAAAAACCAACTGTTTTTCATGAAAATTTCCATGCGATCCAAAAAGCCGTTTCCCTTTGACTAATCATTTAGGAGGAAGATTTGCCACCAGCCCGATGCTTTGTGCATTAGTTCTTCCTTTACTATTCAACCAGCCCTTAACAGTCTGTGGTAGTGCTATGCAAGGAAGATGCTGCTGCTCACAAAGCCCTTTGCTAACCCCGTTCTCCTGCTACCTACCCCTCACCTGGCAAATGCATGTTGTTGTAGGAATTGCTTCCATCCAGGGTCCAGGTCGTTGGACTGAAGGTTATAATCCGCCTTCAGAGTCCACCTGTCTCCTGGTTTCATCTGCCCAATCTTCTGAGAAAATATTTGCTGCCATATCTCCATGGTCCCAACTCATCTGCCTTTGGAGGTGGTTTCGTTTCTGGACTGTGACCGTGACCTGCTGGAGGGATCCAGACTGAAATTTGAGTCTCCTGGCTTGTGACTTCCATGGCTGTGGCTGGGGAAGAGACCTTTGCAGGTTGCTTTTCTTTCCCCAGCAACAGGTGCCACCCTCTGGCATCGAACCAAGTTTTGTGTTTGTAAAGCTGGACCTTTGCTTCCAGACAAAGTCTCTGCACTGAGTCACACCCAGAATGACTTTGCTGAGTCTGTGGGCACTCCAGGCGCTGCCAGCCAGGGTAGAATTTGGCCACAACACAATACAGAGCAACTCTCCCAAAGGAACCCCCCTGGTTTTGCACCTGTGGGCTGGGGGTGGGGGGGAATTAGTGGCCATGCACGCGGGTGGCTCTGTCTGTCAGTGTCTCTGTGCGTCTCCCACGCCAACCCAGCACTCCAGCCAGTCTGGGTGTGCTTAGGAAGTGTCCTCGGGAGTGTTGTCATTTGGGGGGTTCAAATGATCATGATTAAACTAGTATCAGGATGTGTCTAGCCCCCATCCCACCTCCCAAACATAGAGCAAAGACAGTTCTCTGCTCCAAAGCGTTTGCAGTCTAGACAAACATCATGCAGAGGAGGATTCAGGAAACGCAATTCACCTCCTTCCTTGCTATTTTCATGGTGCTTTAAGCCAGTTCCTATGTGTTTGTTCACCCCAAGCTAGGGTTTATAGTGTTTGTCCATAGGCAAATACTAGCCCTTTGGGTCCATCTCTCAACATTTCCCCCTGTGATGTCCCCTCCCTATAGCCACAGTCTTCCTCCCACAACTTCTTAGGATCTTTTCGCGCGCCCAGCAAAAATGCATTGCAAAGTTTCGTATAAGAGTGTTGTTTGCATCTCATGTTCATTTCCCCAGCAGCCCCTCTCCTCCTGATGCCACAGTTTTGATCTTGCCAGTCTCCTAGCCAGCCAAGGCAGCTTAAAGCAGGGGAGAGGTTCTGTAAACAAAGCAATGTCTCCTTTAGTTACAGAAGGAGAGAATTCCCTTGCCCCTGCTCTGTTATGATCAGCTTGAGCCAGATTGTTTCTTAGGTTGTAAACTCTTCAGGGCAGGGACCATGTCCATCTCTGTCTCAGCAGCGCCTAGCACAACCAGGCCACAATCCTGACGGAGGCCTGTGGGCACTACCATCATATACATAACAATAATTCATCATAATGTGTGTCTGATGGTCAATCTAGCTGGTAATTACCCCTCCACCTAGCATCTGGCTAACAGCCTCCCTCCGCCATACCCATCACTGCTCATGGATAACCGCACTTATGACCAGAGGCGGATTTACCATGAAACAAACAATGCAGTCCTTGTTATTTGAGGCTTTTTCTTATATAGTCGCCAATTACACCCCACCCCCGTCCTGATTTTTCACATTTGCTGTCTGGTCACCCTAGGGTCCTCAATGACAGGGGCACACGGAGACATGCCAGCAGCAGGGCATTTTTAAATGACATTTAAATGATAGGATGTTCTTTTGACCTCTGAATTATCAGAGAACAGCATAGACAGGGACTGTTGATTACATTGTCTACCCTACTCATACATATGTAAATACACAAAAACACAAACACTATCTCCCCATGTGTCTTTTGAGGGTTATTTATTTTGTGGGATGTTTAACCCTTTCTAGCCATGTGTCACAACAACAAATAATATTGAACTATCCTCAGTGAAAAAACTGTAACCAGTAATTATTCACTCAAACTGGTGGAAGGAATTTGTTCAGTAAACCGTCTGACCAATCCTGCCTAATGCTCAGCTTTGGGATTGCTATAACCACCTCCAATGAATGATACAGGGGTGCCTGCAATGCACCTACATCCCCTCCCCTCTCTGACTCTTTCTTGAGAGCTCCACGTTGGGAAATGCCCTGCTCTTGTGGGGGGAAGAAAAGGAGCTGGGAGATTTTGTTTTGAGAGTTGGAGGCCTGGGACAAGCTGCATCTGGCAGCATGGGAGCTGTTGTGGGAAACAGAAGTGGGGCTTCTTTGGGGCTCGCTCAGGTGAAGGTGAGGGAAGGGGTGCATGACTGCTTGCTTCAGGGCATTTCCCAGCTGCTATGGGGCAAAGCTAACCACCATGGGGATCAGTAACCAGCTCCACTTGTGCTTACCCCAGTCTCCCTGGCTGAGCGATCAGCCTAGCAATCTCCATAGCTGGGGCAGGGAGCTGCAGTGTTTTCTCTGCTCAGGCAGAGCCTGTTAACCCTCTGTGTGAAAAACTACCTGCTACTGCCGCTCTCCCTGCTCTCACTCATTGGCTGCCAGAGCCTTTTCGTGTGGTTACATCTAGTTCCTGAGCTGTTTTTCAAGGGAGCTGCACTGAAACAGACTTTCCACGTTTACAGCAGGGGCAGAGCCGTTTGTGGGCTGCTTTCGTTCTCCCTTTGTTTCCACTCCAGGCCAGACAAACACACACACACCTCCCACCCCACCCCCGCTGCTCAGCATGTTCCTTAAATTCACAATGACATAGGGTGACATTCCCATCTTCCACCCCAGCCCCAGCCCCCCGCCGCAGTCTGGGGAGACTCCATGGATTGCTCTGGAGTTGTCACTGAGATCAGAACTTGGCTTAGACAGTGGAGTGTAAAATACCAGAGGTGCCGGTGACAGGTCATTTTCATGAGCCACCAGAGGACTCTTCCATTGGAGCTCAGACCCCGTTACCAAACGGTGAACGGGGTGCAAAGATGGGCTGTGTCTGCCTTAGTGAGCACTTACCCACTGGATCCAAACTTCCACGGCAGATCAGCAAAGTAGCGTGACCTTTGCAGCCGGGTGCAAGCCCCAGACAGATGCTTCTTCCTCCTACAGTGGAAACTGATGTTCTCTTGAAGTTAAAGCTCGTTGTGTCTGGGTGAGAACTTTAGTCACCTCTCACTCTGAAGCCGCCTGAGCTTAGCCAGGCAATACCCAGGCCATAGTTTTAATGCTGAGAACATACTAGGGAAGCAGATACTGAATGGACTTGCCTTTGCAGGTGGATGGGCTCAACGGCATTTGGATGAGAGTGCTGGCTGGTTATCCATGGTCCCTGTGGAAGCCCCACACAGAGCCCCTCTCCCAGGGAAGAGAGCCTGCCTTCAGCTGTGCCCAGAGCAGAACCCACAACTCAGCAAGGGTCGAGCCCGGGACATGAATTTCCATTCCTGATCCTAGCGGCAGAACCATGGGCCAATGGTCTCCTAGTGAACCATGGAGCGATCGAATCATGGGGAACGAAAGCCCCGGCCCCATAAGGATGAGAAAAGAGAACTGGCAACATTAAAACACCAGTCACCTGTTCATTTCTTTCGCTGATCAGTCACGTACAGGATTTTAGACTGCCATAGATTAGCATTAGTATTTATATAACGTGTATACGGTGCCATATATTGTGCTAGATACTTTGCTAAACAAAGACATAGTCCCTGCCCAAAAGTGCTTGCAGGCTAACTTTATACACAACATTATTTATGTATTGATTATTAATTATTGTTGTTAATTAATTAATTAATTATTATGCTAGCAATGCACCTGGGAACCCCGATTATGGCTTCGGGCCCCATTGTGTCAGATGCAGACATGAGTTGGTGTCATTAATGGGAGGAGAGGATGGGTAAAGACATGGGCTCCAGCACTCAGAGCATGTGGTCACTTTGTTATGGTACCTGCCCATTTTCCTTCCGCGTTACTGGTTGAGAATTTCATAGCAGGCTAGGGGATTTAGGCACATGCCTTCCATTTATTTTAATGGCAGATGTGCTCAAATCCTCTAGGATGGATGAAAAATCTCGGTCCAGTTTGAATAGGAGTGAAACGCCTGTGAAGTTAGCCAGTCATCGGTGCATTGTAACTTTTCTTCCTTGTGCCCATACAGACCAGCCCCTTCAGCAGGAGCAGATGTGGTACGAACAGAATAGCCTTTCCTCCTACCGTCATGCGAAGCCGTGGAGTAAGGAGCCTGGTAATCGAGTCTATTATTTCCCTCCTCAGGTAGCTAGCTGGTCCCGAATGCCCTCTCATCTCCAAACCAATCATGAGAAATGTGCCTGTAGCAGATGTATAGTAAAACAAGATCTCTTTCTAGCCCCTGCATCTGAAATGTGCCCTGCCTTAGAAAAGCTGGTGTCATGGAAATCAGCCATCACTGTATCATGGTAACAATACTCAGATCACAACTCCTCAAGTTCTCAGACTCCGGCATCATCGCTGGGCTCTGCTCCCTTTATTAAAGTCTCTGATTTGCTATTACTGAAAGGGACTTTCCCGTTACCACCCCCGAGCCTGAAAGTGCGCTGACGTCCTATTCCATTGCATACACACATCTACCAGCCCTGTCCGGGCACCCTGCCTCTTCCCAACAGTCACCGTGGAAATGAAAGGGTGCCCTACAGTACCAGCGCCTTGGCTGGTAGGATGCCACACCCACACCTCTGTGATGGCTGCTCATCAGAATAAAGAGAGATTTTTAAGGCGGCACAGCCGTGTGTAGCTCCCCTGCCTCATTCACATCCCCTGGAGCTGTTTGTGCTTAAACTAACCGTCCACATTAATCTAACCTGAGCTCTATTAATGAGGCAGGCATCCTAACTGACTGGGTGGAGCTGGGCCTCTTGTCTTCACCTCACCCCACCGTTTCTTCCTTCTCTCTTATCTGTCCTCCCCTTGGCCTGGGGGTATAGCAGCCCACAGCCCCCAACAATCTTCCCCTCTGCCTGTCACCTCCAGCTCCCTCTCTCTCTTTGTGACCACTTCCCCGCCATGCAGGACCCAGAAGTTCTCTGTCCCAGACACACAGTTCACATCACCCATCCTCTCTGGGGCTGTGGTATGAGCTGCAAGCTACCTGCAAACACACTCTGCCCCAGCTATGCCTCACATCCAGTTTTCAAGGATCACCCCACCCATGTCTCCATCCGAAGCTACCTCTACGAGGGGAGGTGTAGAGTGCAGGCAGTACACATGTAGCTACACGCCGCAGGGAAAGGCTTTGGCAGTGGGGAGGCAACCGCACAGCAAGCTGCTAAAAATAGCAGTGTAGACATGGGAAGCATGGACTGGGCATGTAGAGAGCCGTGTAGGGTACACACCCTAGCAATTCCCTGCTCTGCCACTGATGCCTGTGTGACCTTGGGCAAGTCCCCTAGTCTCGCTGTGCCTTGGTTCCTCCCAGAGACATTGGGAGGATGAATATATTAATGACCAGGGGAGGGATAGCTCAGTGGTTTGCGCATTGGCCTGCTAAACCCAGGGTTGTGAGTTCAGCCCTTGAGGGGGCCACTTAGGGAACTAGGATAAAAATCTGTCTGGGGATTGGTCCTGCTTTGAGCAGGGGGTTGGACTAGATACCTCCTGAGGTTCCTTCCAACCCTGATATTCTATGACTGTGAAGAGCCCAGAGGGGGACCATTAAGTAGCTAGATCTGCATGGTCCTTCAGTCCTCCTTGTTGAGATCCGAGGAGACATTCCAGCTGTGATGTAGATATCAGAACAGGACCGCTGGCCTCATAAAACATTGGGCAGGGAACAGCTACCAGCTCACCACCGAGCCAGGCTAAATTCATATCTGTGACCATGGAAAAAGGTTCTGCCAACCCTGTAAGCCATCCACTTCCCCCAAACTGTGTGGGATTTGAACTCTAAAGGAGGTAGGGGGTGGGCACTTGCTGAACTGCAGAGATGAAATGATCCTTGAGGTTCTAGAAAGGAAACAGAAGGGGGGGGGGACCGATGTAAAGGGGGGAATAGAAAGCTGTGCACTTCTGGTATGGGAACCCTACAAGCGACACCCACAAAGATAAACATTAGTGCCTCCTCTAGGAAAGTAGGAATCTGGCTGCTCCCTCAAAGGCAGCACCCCTATGAGATGCTCCCTCCCTGGGGGACACCCCACTGAGACTTTGTTTCCAACCCCTGGAAGCGGGTGTATTTCCAGGAGAGGATACTGCTGGCCCAATTCAATCCAGCCACGTGCAGGCTGATTCCTCTATACTTAGGAAGGGAGGAAGCCACAGAACAACGAGATGCCAGAGCAAACTCAAAGCAAAACTAGTCAACAGGGAGGAAATGCAGACTGAATGTAGCCATGAGGCATGCTCAGTGAAAGGCAGCCAAAGTTCTCAAATGGGGAAAAGATGGAGGAGACTTTCGGACAGAGGGAAACTGGTTAGGAGATGCCTGCTGACAGCATGAAGGTGAACATATCCATAGATCCACTGATTATTACTGCATAGGGCCTTCCAGTTTACTGCTTGTCCGGATGCAGGGATGAAAGCCTATTTCTCAACTCTAGGTCATCATCATAAGCCCAAGTGGCCTTCAATCATTATCCCAGTGAGACCCTCCGGTCCATGGCTCATGCTTAGCCACCTAGGGACAGGCCCAGCTTCGGATCCCAATGGTCCCAGGATGCCTACTTTGTCCTTCCATCCAGGGATCTCAAAGTCCTTTAGAAACATTAACGAAGGCTCACAATACCCACTTGAGCAGGGACGTATCATGACCACCGCTGTTCACCGGCACACGACAGCAGATTTCCAATCAGGATGAAAGCAAATTTGGAAGACATGGAAACTTCTAAACGAACTGAAAGCCCCTTGTTTCAGACCCATCTAATCAGGAATAACTCTGCTGAAGTCGGAGACGGGTCGCCCAGCCAGACAACAAGAGCCAAAGGAGAGGAGCAGGCAATTTGGTCACCCCGTAGAGGAGACCCCCTGTACTGGAGATGGGTGTGATGGCTCCTCCTGAGACCTACCAATGTAGGAAAAACTGAAGGTGGGAAAAATGCGGGGAGGAGACTGGGGTCATGTTGGAAAGGGGAGGGGGAGTCTCTTAACAAAGTCTCGACTTGTGTTTGGCCAAGGAGAAGAGGGAAGTTCGAGGGGTCTTCATTGCAGTGAACCTGTGAGCTCAGACCTAGCTGGGGAAAGGTGTTTATTCCAGCCGGTGGGACAATGACACAGCAAGGCTGAGTGTGCCTGGAACTGGCCCAGTTGTCAGAGCGGCGTCAGGTATTGGTGGTCGGAAGTGGTTGCTCTAACTGACAGCCCAAAGTACACAGGAAAAGGAGAGCTGCTCTGGAGACCACACTTACCACACTGATGCAAGCCTGCATGGCAATCAGCGAGAGGAAGAACCAAGCCTGCCATGACCCTATGCGGAGCCAGGGCCAGATTAATCTTTTGTGGGCCCAGCACCAAACATATTTGTGGGCCCCCATGTAGTGTTGTGAGCCCTTGTGAGCATGGGGCTGGTGTGGCAGTGGCACTGGTCCATAGTAAACCCAGTACTGAATCTCAGAGACAGTTTTCATTTTGATCACACACCTCTGCAAGACTATTTGTATTGCCATACACAGCTCCCTCGGGCCCCCATTTTTCTCACTGAGCTGTACCCATGTGGGTTTACCAGTGTCCACAGTGAGCAGACTTTCATAGTGATCGGAGGAAACTCCCCAGATTTCTCTCTTTCCTCATTCAGAAGTTTGGTAGCCCTGTCTCCATTACCACCCTATTTCACCAATCACTGTCTGTGGTCCTGGCCTCAGCTCAACAAAGTTCCACAGCCAGCAGATACCTGATCACTTACCCCAGCCCCCATCTGCCATTTGAGCAAGCCACTTGCAAACAACATTCTCCCAACCCTGGTTCGGTGAACACTGAGCCCCTGGGAACCTCAAGTCATCAGCCTTTCTCCCTCTGCTCCCATCAACGTGATATTCCACTACGTGGTCATCACCACCTCTCCCCACACTTCTTTCCCTTCTACCTTGGACGTGCTTCCCAGCAGTTGGTCCTATTCTCCCCCTGCAAGCCTGACCTGCTTCCTCTTTCCCTGCTCCCCTTGACATTCCTTTCCTACTGGGGAGTGGAGCACTGCAGGAAACAGGAGTAGCCATGTACAGCTCCAGTGACCCGCTGGCCAGCACAGGGACACCAGCAGCTTTCTGGTGGGTGAGTGTGTGTGTGTTATTAGGCTGTGCAATAGTCGCCCTTGGGAAGTGGTGGAATCCCATCTCCTCCTGTGCACTGGAGAAGATACAGTCAGGAGCAGGGCTTAATTTGTAAAGAAGGAGGTGCCAGTGCTCAAGCAATTTTTTTATTTTCATAACTGACACGGCAAGCCCAGAGTTGCCGGGACTATGAACTGCCAGGCCCAGAGTTGCCGGGACTATGAACTGCCAGGCCCAGAGTTGCTGGGACTATGAACTGCCAGGCCCAGAGGTGCCGGGGCTCTGAACTGCCAGGCCCAGATTTGCTGGGACTATGAACTGCCAGGCCCAGAGGCGCCGGGACTCTGAACTGCCAGGCCCAGAGTTGCTGGAACTATGAACTGCCAGGCCCAAAGATGCCGGGGTTCTGTCCTGGCAAGTCTTGGCAAAATTAAGCACTGGTCAGGCACAGTTTTGCTTTAGCTACTGGCATGGGCTGGAGTGAATTCAATGGGGCCTGATTCCCAACTGATGTACCCTGTGCTTAATGTACCTCTGGGCTTGGCAGTTCATAGCCCTGGCACCTCTGGGCTTGTCATGTCAGTTATGCAAGTAAAAAACTGCCTGAGCCGCGGCACTTCTGTCATTACAAATTAAGTACTGGATGTACCTTTCTGTAGACCAGGGTTCGGCAACCTTTCAGGTGTGCTGTGCCAAGTCTTCATTTATTCAGTGTAATTTAAGGTTTCGCGTGCCAGTAATACATTTCAACATTTTTAGAAGGTGTGATAGGGTCAGGCCAGATGGCTACAGCAGAGTGTTAGAAGGCAGATATATTAGTCCCAGATTAAGTAGGTCCCTTTTCCCTGGGTAAGGTAACAGGTGCAGTTCCAGAACAAGCAGGAACTTGCTGGAACCTACTAAGGCAGGCAGGCTAATTAGGACACCTAGAGCCAATTAAGAAACTGCTAGAATCAATTAAGACAGGCTAGCTAATCAGGGCACCTGAGTTAAAAAGGACCTCACTTTAGTTTGTAGTGTGTATGTGAGGAACTGGAAGCAAGAGGCACTAGGAGCTGAGAGTGAGAAGGTGCATTGCTGGAGGACTGAAAGGTACAAGTGTTATCACACATCAGGAGGAAGGTCCTGTGGTGAGGATAAAGAAGGTGTTTGGAGGAGGCCATGGGGAAATAGCCCAGGGAGTTGTAGCTGTTACGCAGCTGTACCAGGAGGCACTCTAGACAGCTGCAGTCCACAGGGCCCCGGGGCTGGAACCCGAAATAGAAGGTGGGCCTGGGTTCCCCCCAAACCTCCTGACTCCTGATTAGACACAGGAGGAATTGACCTGGACTGTGGCTTCTACCAGAGGGGAAGGTCTCTGGGCTGTTTCCTGACCCACATGGTGAATCTCTGAAGTGAGCAAATCCGCCAATAAGTGCAGGACCCATCAAGGTAGAGGAGGAACTTCGTCACAAAAGTCTCTTTCTATAAGTCTATAATATCTAACTAAACTATTGTTGTATATAAAGTAAATAAGGTTTTTAAAATGTTTAAGAAGCTTCATTTAAAATTAAATTAAAATGCAGAGCCCCCCGGACCGGTGGCCAGGACCTGGGCAGTGTGAGTGCCACTGAAAATCAGCTCGCGTGCCATAGGTTGCCTACCTTTACGGTAGATACTAGACTGAGAGCAGGTATAAATGTTGACTCAAGGCGCTAGTGGCAGTAGTTCTCCAACTGTGGGTGTGGACTCCAAAGTGGGCATAACCCTGTTTTAATGGGGTCACCAGGGCTGCCCTTAGACTTGCTGGGCCTGGAGCCGAAGCCCAACCCCCATCACCCAGAGCTGAAGCTGAAGCCTGAGAGTTTCAGCTCTGGGTGGCAGGGCTCAGGTTACACACCCCACGTCTGGGGCCGAAGCCCTTAGGCTTCAGCTTTGCCCCCCCCCCCCCGACCCAGGGTGCAGGGGCTCAGGTTTGGCTTTGCCCCCCACCCCCCTCGACCCGGGGCGGAGGGGCTCAGGTTTGGCTTTGGCCCCCCGACCCGGGGTGGAGGGGCTCAGGTTTGGCTTTGCCCCCTGTCTACCCCCAACCCGGGGCAGAGGAGCTCAGGTTTGGCTTTGGCCCCCCCGACCCGAGGCGGAGGGGCTCAGGTTTGACTTTGGCCCCCCTGACCTGGGGCGGAGGGGCTCAGGTTTGGCTTTGCCCCCCAACCCGGGGCGGAGGGGCTCAGGTTGCCTCAGGCACACGGTGATTTTTTGTTAGCAGAAGGGGGTTGTGGTGCAATGAACTTTGAGATCCCTTACGCTAGCACAATGGACAATTAAATCCACTGCGTTGTCCCTACCTGTAATTTAATATTGGTGGGCCCAACAATCCTCTCACTTGACTTACATCACTGTGGGTTGGGCATAATTTCTCAGGAGCAGTGCAGCGACACCACTGTAAAACTGCAGTGAGGCCAGCCTCCAGCCCGGCTGGAACGCCGCTGAAATCCGTGAGGTGACACCTCACAGAGCTGAAGGTCGGTGCAGTGATGACTCGGGTTAGTCATTCTAGATGAAAAACTCTTTCTCCACAGCCGAAACCTAATCCCACCAAAACCACAGAGCCCACCCTCTCTTATCTCTATTCCTAGAAAGACCAACCAGCCAGTTCAGAAAAGTGAACTTTCCTGAAAGGCTACAGGTCTCCCTGCTACCAGACTGCAGCCTGCTGGCATCTTCGACCTTTGCATGGTCTGTAGGCAGCTTCTGTCCCCTGGGAAAGCCAAGCTGGTAAACGGGGGTGGGGAGGTGGCTTTGCAGCATTAGCCTTTCCCCTCTGGAGGATCCACAACCAAGCTTGCCTTAGGATCACAAGTGAAAATGAGTTTGTTAGGGCTCAGCTTAGTGGAGGGTGGACACTGCAACTATTACCTGGTGTTTCAATACCATTGGCAGCCTGTACTATAAAGACCTGCAGAACTGGAACGGCAGGGGGCACTGCAGGTCAGGCGTGAGGACCACAGGACTAGGCTAGCGCTGGGGGCTGCGGGTCTATCGTGCAAGGGCAGAGCTGCAGAGGTCCAGGATTGGACCAGCAAGGGGTGCTGAGGAGCATCAGCAGAGTTCTGCTCCTTGTCTTCAGGTGCCCCACCTGTGCTGCGGTTGCAGGCTCTCCAAAGAGATGTTTGGTGTGGAACCTCCCGCTGAAGAGCCATGAACAGCCAGCAGCTCTGCAGACCAATGGCCCCTGGCCCTGGGGAGCCCGCATGGAAAATGACAGTATGCCTGAACCTACCACACTGATTTTCTCAGTTTCGTGTGAAGTGGAACTGGAACTGCCTGAACTAACATCCTCCCCACAACGAGGGGGCCTGGTCCTGTTCTGGGAACGAGCAAAGCCCCGTCCCCACAACCCCCTTCCACCGCCTCGGCCTTTCCTTCCCTTCCTCTTTCTCTTGTTTCCTTCACAGCCTCAATGCCCAACTGCAGGTGCAGCCCATGGCCTGGGAAGGAAGATTATGCACACAATGCACACCCGCACTCAGCTTGAGTGGAGATCAAGTCTGGGTGAAAGCATAGGGTCAGATTGTGTGTGGCCTGTGTCAGGCACAGAGCCGCACCGGCCCAGGGGAGCTCTGGGAGAGATTACCCCATTGGCAGCCCTTCTGAGCTCCCAGACATCCCACGAGCTCGCCCACTGACACGCCTTGAGAACTCCACCTGCTCTCTACTGCACATCCTGCAGGCTCTGCTGGCTGGTGCGGATGGGAGGGGCCTGTGGCCTTGTTTCTTCCCTGCCCTTTCCTATTTCTTTGACTTTGGTGTTTCCAGGTGCCAGCTGGGATGGAAGGCCACGTTTTGCTGGGTGCTGGACAGACCTGGCTCCTTCCCACACTCAGAAGGACCATTCCCTGAGCTCAGGGCTGCAATAGTGCCTGGCCCTGGTATTGGGGGGGCACAAGAGGGGAAGGTTCTTTGTGCCCTCCCCACGCATGGTCTGTCCCCTCCTCTCTGCTTCCCCTCTCTGTTCATTGCTTTGCAGCATCATGGGGGGGCTCCCTCCTCTCCACACCAGACCGCACTGGGTCCAGCATGCTGGGAACTGTCTCAGAGGCACTGCTGGGACAAGCATCATTTGCTGACACCTGGCTCCCAAAGGTCTGATGCCTGGGAATCACAGCCCTGTATTCCCAATGCCGCGACCAGCCATGTACCCACCCCCGCTGCATCCACCCTTCCTCAGCCAGAATGTGGTGCCCAGCTGATGGGAAAATCCTGGCCAGCCTCCTCCAGGTGTGATGAGGCGAAAATGGGGGGGAAAGACCCTTCCCCACCCCTCCCCAGTGCAACGGCACAAGAGCAGGGACAACAAAGGACCTACGGGTTTAACCTCCCTGCTCCTGCTGACGTCACTGGGAGTTATATCGTTGGCTTTGGCAGAGTAGAATCATGCTCCATTGGGTTACCACTGGGGTGGGGTGTCAGCTATGCACCTCCTGGTTCTCCATATCTCCATAGCCAAAAGATGAGGCCATGGCCAGACCTCCAGCAAAGATGCTGCTACCGGCAGCAGGTTCTGGAAAGGAGAGACCGCTGCTGTGAATCACAGCAAGGAGCACTGCAGGACTTTGCCTCCTTGGCTGTCTTACGCCATCCTGCCTTGTGCAAGCAGGTTGGCTGAGGAACCCCCTGTGATGGGTTGGATCACAGAAATCGCCTTGGGGCTGCCAATTGATGTGCCAAGACTACTTCTGCCCCTGCTTTCCTGCTCTGGCAACTTAGAACTTCAGTGCCCTGCCTGGTTTGAGCCAGACCCGCTAGCCTGCTGCAAACCCAGACCCAGGTCTGAACCACATCCCCCTAACAGCTGTAGGCTTAATTGAAAGCAGCTTAAGAAGTGTTCCTGTCTTTAACACTCACATGCCCAGCTCCCAAAGGGGTCCAAACCCCAAATAAATCCATTTTACCCTGCATAAAGCTTATACCAGGTAAACTCATAAATTGTTCACCCTCTGTAACACTGATAGATATGCACAGCTGTTGCCCCCCCCCTTCGCCCCTAGGTATCAGTACATACTCTGGGTTAATTAATAAGTAAAAAGTGATTTTATGAAATACAGAAAGTAGGATTTAAGTGGTTCCATGTAATACCAGACAGAACAAAGTGAATTACCAAGCAAAATAAAACACGCAAGTCTAAATGCCTAATACAGTAAGAAAACTGAATACAGATAAAATCTTACCCTCAGAGGTGCTCCAGTAAGCTTCCTTTTACAGACTAGTCTCCTTCTAGTCTGGGTCCAGCAATCACTCGCACCCCCCTGTAGTTACTGCCCTTTGTTCCAGTTTCTTTCAGGCAGGGGACTCAAACACGCGGCTCGCAGGCTGCATGCAGCCCATGGGGTTATTTGCTGTGGCCTGCCAAGCACCCTACAGTCCCCTGCCCGAGTTATTTCTTGTGGCCACCAAGCTCCTCTCACCTGCCACCCCTCCCCCCGCAGCGTGCCGCGTCCCCGCTCCTCTGCCTACTCCAGGTGCTTCCCGCTGCCAAACAGATGTTTGGCAGCGCTTAGCACTTTCCAGGAGGGAGGAGCGGGGAGCTGCGTGCTCGGGGCGGAGGCGGGGCAGGGGCAGGGATTTGGGGAAAGTGTTGGAATGGGGGCAGGGAAGGGGTGAGAAGAGGCGAAGCAGGGCAGGGCCTCATAGAAGGGGTAGAGTGAGGGCGGGGCCGGGGGCAGCTGGGGTATGTGTCTCAGATATGCGGCCCTCGGGCCGATGCACTAGTCCTCACGTGGCCCTCGTGGTCATTTGAGATCCCTGGGTATCCTTTGGGGTGGAGCTGCTATCTCTTGAGCCAGCTGAAGACAAAATGGAGGGGTCTCCTACGGCCTTAAATAGACTTTCTCTTGTGGGTGGAGACCCCCTCCTCTCTCCTATGCAAAGTTCAGCTCCAAGATGGAGTTTTGGAGTCACATGGGCAAGTCACGTGTCCCTGCATGACTCCGTTTTTACAGGCAGCAGCTATCTTGAATGTCTCCAGGAAGACTTCTTACGTGGATTGGAGCCTTCCAAGATCCATTGTTCGTTAAGTATTTTCTTGACTGGGCACTTGATTTGCACATTCCTTTCTCAGGAAGCTGACCAAATGCTTTACTAAGGCTACTTAAAAATCAAGCAAGTACACAGCCAATCTTCATAACTTCGAATACAACAATGATACACGCATACAAATAGGATGAATAGATTCAGTAGATCATAACCTTTACAGAGAGATGTTACATGGCATATGTAGCCTAAAACATACTCCAGTTATCTCATATATACATTCATAAGCATATTTCTATAAGGCTTTATGTGGTGCACACCCCCTGTTCCGCTGCTGCTGAAAGCCACACAAGCCCACTGTCCTGTCCCACGCTAGTGGCTTGTCTGTAAAAAGGATAAGAGCCTACTACTGCTATTACTAATGGAGTTTCTCCCTTAGCTGAAGTAGTTGAGGCTTGTGCTTTTAGCGTCAGGGGAGCCATGATACTAGCAATTCATTCCTTGTGCCCAGAATATGGCTCAAACTTCCTTAAACTACCCCTGAGCTCTTGCCAAACACCCTTGTTTTCCAGGAGGCCATTTCTTTCTGGCCTTAGCCCCCCCCAGGCTGTGTTTAATTGGCAGGCAGAACGCACAGTGAGACGTAAACAAGCACCTGGCAGGGTCCATCCACAAACACACGTGTGTGCTCAGCAAACCGCAGCACACGACTTGCGACTGCGTGGCCAGTGACACCTTGAAGCTCCGATTCCTCTCTCTGCTATGGAGGCAGAGTGGAAAAAGTGAACCAGTCCCGAGGCTGCATCTAGAAAGTGTCAGGTCTTACGGGAAAGCGAAAAACAAAACTGCTGACTGAGTTCGCACTTCACCCCCACTGCCTACATGTCTTCTGTGCTGTTCTGATGCACTCAGCAAATATTGCCTGGGCTCACTATTAAAAGCAAATGGCTGATGCTTATCAGAGATCTTTCAGTTTGGTGACTTGGCCCCAGCCCACTTGCTGTACAGTCTTCGGGTCTGAGCCTACAAAGCTTAGCTCATGCAAGAAGCCCTTCATGGCTTGGCTTCAAGGAGGCTGTTCACACACACTCAAGTGGGAGAGAAGCAGCGTCCTCAATCCGGTTTGAGATCAGATCACACAATGTTGCAGGCACTTTGGAGGACAGGCTCAGGATTCAAAATGATCTTGACAAATCAGAGAATTGGTCTGAATTCATCTAGATGGAATTCAATGGAGACAAGTGCACTTAGAAAGGAAAAAGCAAATACACAGCTACAAAATAGGGACTAACTGGGGTTCTAGTGGATCCCAGATTGAATATGAGTCAACGGTGTGATGCAGTAGTGAGAAAGGCTAGTATCATTCTGAGGTGTATTAACAGGAGTATTATGTAAGACACAGGAGTAATTGTCCTGCTGTACTCAGGACTGGGGAGGTCCCAGCTGGGGTACTGTGTTCATTTCTGGATACCACACTTTCAGAAAGATGTGGTTAAATTGGAAAGAGTCCAGAGAAGAGCAACACAAATGATAGAAGATTTAGAAAAGCTGATTTATGAGGAAAGGTTAAGAAAACAGGGCATGTTTAGTCTTGAGAAAAGAAGACTGATGGGGGACCTGATAGTCTTCAAATATGTTAAGGGCTGTTCTAAAGAGGATCAGCTTAGGCGCTGCAAGCCTGGGAGGTGGGAGAAGTGACACAGCCACGGCGTGCTCGGGGAGGAGGCAGGGCAGGGGTGAGCTGGGGCAGGGAGTTGCCTTGCGTGCCCCCCCCTTACTTGATGCAGGCGGCCTTCCCCACGCTCCCCTGCCCCAGCTGCCTCCGCCTAAATGCCGGCGGCGACCGGGGCGGTCGAAGATCCGGCTGCCGCAGTCGCTGCCGAAGAAAATGCCGCCCCCCAAATCCTAGAGCCCTAGGCGACCGCCTAGCTTGCCTAAATGGTTGCACCAGCCCTGAGAGCAGCCCATTGCAGCTAGCTGGTGGCCCCCCTATCAGCTCCCTGCTCCCCTAAACTCCCTGTGCAGCAGCTGCCTGCAGATCAGCTGTGTCCCTCCCCTCACTGCCATGTGCTGCTCCTGCCCTCTGCCTTGGAGCTGCTTACTGAGATTCCTGCTTGCCGTACAGGGAAAGGGGGGAAGAGGAGGGCTAATGTCAGGGTGTCTGCCCCTGCTCCTGCACCCCACTTACCCCATCTTCCATAGAGCAGGGGAGACACACGACATAGCTGCGGTCTCAAGAGGTCTCAGCAAGCTGATTTAATTAACAAGGCAGTGTACTTAAGCCTGGTGTCAGCTACTTAAAGGGGAAATGCTCGTTTTTTCTCTCACACACAGAGTGTGTGTCTCTGTCTGCCCTCCCTCCTTTCCTGCTGCCTTATAGAGTGTGAGAGTTAACCCTTGAAGGCTCAGTCAATTGCTAGTTCATTTAGCAGTAAAGCATTCCCTGGGAAATATCCCACCCTCTGACTCCTCCACCTCAACCAAGCTTCAGAATCATCATCACTGGGTACCAGTAGTATATACTTATATACATATATATAATACTGGTACACAGTGATGATGATTGTTATATATATTCTTTTGTGTGGTGAAAAAAAAATTCCCTGGAACCTAACCCCCTCATTTACATTAATTCTTATGGAGAAATTAGATTCGCTTAACATTGTTTCGCTTAAAGTCGCATTTTTCAGGAACAGAACGACAATGTTAAGTGAGGAGTTCCTGTATTAGTCCAGAAGCAATAAACAAAACTGAAGATAGAGTTAAAGCTTCTTTTTATTCACAAAGACCTTCAACCACTTCAGTGTAAACTCCTGGGGCCTGATCCCCATGTTGCCGAAGCTAAGGGCAAAGCATCCACTCAACAAGATCAAGCCCTCAGGTTGATCATGAAACCCAGGAGCGACACCTTCCTGCTCCGACAGCCCCATTGATTCTGGCAGGGCTGGTCGAGAAGTAAGGTGCTCCAGAGTGCGCGTCAGAGCTTCACAGTCTCTGTGCCTCACTAGAATCGCTCAGCGTTCTTGCTATCTCCTCCACCCATGCACGGGTCGGATTTCCACCTGATTTGGTTTCAATCCGGCTCCATCTACCCGGAGCTCTTAAATTTCAAGTGCAAATATGTGACACTACAGAAGGAAAAAAACACATTACAGTACATTTCCCATTAGTCTTTTTAAATACACACTTACATGCAACGCAGCTTCTCACACAAAGCTAGGAGAAGCCCCTACCTCGTACAGTACAGAAGGAGCAACCTTCTCCTGTCCACTGCACCCAAGAGGACCTGCTGATTTCAGCTGGGTGCTACAGCTCTTGTGGCAATTAGAACCCATCAGAGCTGCAATCTGTTTCATAGTATCCTTTTACACTGCAGCCACTGGCATGCATTCACAAATTTCTCCCAATGTTAAGATTTCTTAGTAGGGTCAAACCCAGCAGGAAGTCAAAAGAGGCAGGTTTGTGCTCCGTTTGGCATGGCTGGGGAGCCCAAGGACTGAAATATCAGTGCTGCATTAGTTTATCTGTGAGGTGGCAGCTTGTATCCCTAGCCCGTAAGCAAGGCAGAACTGGGCTCTAACGGTCTGTGGTAGCATCTTCCAGCAGGTGCCCCTACATCCACCTTCTAGCCCTAAAGATCCCATCCTTTCCCACCGGTTTACCCTCTCCCATCCTTTAGACCCAGCTTTGCCATCACCATCCTAACGAATAAGGAGGACTGGCAAGGCTTCTCTTTGGAGCCCAGCATCACCGGCCAATAGGGTAACTGCTGAGTGACACACGACTCTACCTCTTTCCCCCCGACCCCACCCCCAAGGGATGGATCATGCTGCCTCCTGCAGCGCAAGAAACTAAGGACCGGGAATGAATGTGGCTCTCCACCACTGCAGCACAGGGCTCAAACCACATGTCCATTAGTCCAGACCCTCAAGTGTCTTCTGACTGAACGCCTTCCTTAGCAGCAAACAATTGCTTGCAACCTGCTGGAGGAGGGAAGGACCCCGAGGAAGGCTGCATAAAATGTCAGTCATTTGAGTGGCTGTTTGATACGGAGAAGAAGGAGAGTTGGGGCTGGCATACAACCAGGCGCAGCGTGTACAATTAGTGCAGATGCTGCCGCCAGGCCTTCCTGCCCGAAAGTCTCTGAGAAAGCTGTAGAGAGACGACAAAACAGAAGGAGAAGCACGACTGGGCTCCTGACCCATCAGCGGGGCTGCGCTCAGATTTGACAGGTCTTCTGCTGTTTCGTTTTCTTCCCCCTTTCTGGGGTGACCGGCTTCTCTTCAGGGAACACGATGACAGCATATTCTGTGTTGTCAGGTGGGTAACTCTCCACGGGAGCGTCTGTGTGCTCATCCTGCTGGAATTCCAACACGCCATAATCCACCGTGTAAGTCGTCACCTGTTCTTTCTGCCACGCAAACAACAGAAGGGAGCATTTTTACTAAGAGTCACAGCCACACACACCTGGCTTCTCTATGTACCCCACACACAGGCACACGCAGGCACACACCGGCACACGCAGGCACACTAACAGATTCAGACCTTTTAAGGCCACTGTGACCGTCCATTCTGACCTCCCATAGAGCACAAGCCATAGGACCTCAACCAGTAATTCCTGCCTCAAGTCCAGAACTTCTCTTTGAGCATGTTTTTAAAAGCCTTGATTTACAGACACTATGAGATGGAGAATCCACCACCTCTCCAGGTAGGCAGCTCCAGTGGTTAATGACCCTGAATTAAAAACATGCACCTGGCTTCTGCTCTGAATCAGTCCAGCTTCAGCTCAGTAAGTACTTACAGACTGTGATCAAGTTACCTCTTAACCTCCTCTTGGATAAACGAAATAGACAGAGCTTCTTTAGTCTCTCACTATAAGGCTTTACTAGAGAGCAACCAACTCTATGAAACCAGCATGGCCGCAGTCAGAGCACCTTGCCCTGTAATCCCATCAGCTCTCACAAACTCAGAGGATTGGACTTGGCTAGTAACTGGACAGGATGTCTGCAAGGGACAGGGGGTGCTAGTGATTTCATAGGGAGCACTCCTCTGTGCGTCAAGGCTGGCCCAGGTGCCCCAGCGTGGCAGTCGGACACATCATGCACCGGGGGTGCCACCTTTGGGGCCTGACATACAATCAAGGTCCACACACCCATGGCCCTTTCATCAAAAGGAGGGACGTTAATCCAGTTGTCCTGGCCCAACTCCAGCTCAGAGAATTGCTTTCTCCCCTGGCTGTTTCCAGTGCAATATTTTTCGCTGTGCTAGGGGGCTGTTGAACACTGACACCACATTAGCGATCCGTGTCAGAAGCGTTTGTGTCACTGCTCAGAGCGCTTGGGGGCTCTTTGGGGACAAAAGGTGCCGTATAAATAGACAGTCAATCCATTACGATTATTGATAATAATGATACTTTGGCTGCAAACCAAAGTACTTTGGCTGCATCTAAGAGCCTTTCATTCTGTTTCTTTTCTCTCTCTCTCGTTTCTCCCGGTGGCACTGGCCCTTGAAGGACTCGGACTGGGCTGAGGAGCTGTGGCATTGTGCAGTTCCGCCTGCGGCCCTGGCATGGATCTGGGCACTTGCTACCAAAGACCTGACAAGCCCAGGTTCTTTCCTGCCTGGCAACACTCCACAGCGGTGCAGCCACACGTGAGCGACGGGGAACTTACCAAGAGTGCGTTTTCACGTTGTGGTTTCTGCTGCCCTGCAAAGTAACACCTTTGGTTAGACCAGGCACAGGAGCTGGGCTGCAGCAAACATCACAGGGCGAGTGGGCGTCAGAATTAGCTCCGCTTCCCGCAACATTGCAGCTCCCTGCACATGACTCTGGGACTGCACAGACTCCACCCCACACCAGCCCCTTCCCCGAGCAAGATCCCACTGGAGGGTGTGCCGGCATCCACTGATCCAGACATAGGTCCCCAAAACTCCCCTCAAAGCCAGCAGGAGAGTCACCAGCACACAGACTGTAGGGCTGGGCCCCGCGTTCTGGAGCAGAGGCCCACTGTGGGGAGAATCGTGCCCTGTTTTTCTACTCCAACGCTCCAATCATGAGAAGTTGAATAGGCCCAGACCCTATTATGCTCTATTCAGATTCTTATCCCATGAGCGCGAGTGAGGGAGCTGAGCTCCTGGATCCCAGCCACCAGCCCAGGTATCCAGACGGGAAGAGCTTTGCTGGGACTGGTGGACTGGAATGTCCTCACAGATCTCTGGGAAGCAGCCAGGTGTCTCCCTGGCCATGCTGCACCCTCAGTTTCTGGTAGCCAGCAGCTGGCGTTCTGCCTGCCACACAATGAATACGCCCCCACTCTGCTAGCCAAGGCTGCAGCAGGCTCATCGAGTCCAGCCACCGCTGGATGGGGACAGAGCACCACACTGAGTGGCTGTGAGGCCGACGGACCGGCCAAGCATTACCTGGCTCTGGCTGAGCCGAACAGCTGGGGATCCTGCACTCAGACAGCCCTGCCCACCGTGGGCTCACTAACGCCCAGGCCTGAGGAAGGGAAGCATGGAGGGGAGCTCTGGGAGGCACGACCCCAACTCCATTGGGAGGGCACCCACCACACCTACCCTTGGGACCACACAGCCAGCTCCATAGGCCACGGCCCCACCCAACCCAATCAGGGAGCTGGGCATGGGCCTGCGGGGCTGCGGGCTAACTGCCCTTTACACGGGGGCTCCAGGCAGGGGGAAGGCTCCTTGTACCGTCCCTCCACTGGCCCTACAATGGGCCAAGCCAATCTAATGTGGGGTTGGGGGAATGTCAGAGATTTGGGGCCCAAGCCTGGGAGGCACTGAGCACCGTCCACTCCCAGGGGAGCCAGGGGGAATTTCACCTGAGTTAACATTGCGGAAGGGCCTCAGCGTTCGGCCTGCCGAGCTCTATGGCACTCAGCACCTCTCGGGATGGAGGCAGAATGACTGAGCTAGCCCTCCCATCCACAGTGGCCCTGTTGGGTCCGTCTATACCAGCCTCTGCTCACCACAGTCCCTGAGCACCCCTCCTGCCCCCCACCCTTTTTTCTCCAGCTAGCCCTGGCTATCCTCCAATGGAGGCACCAGTGGGGAAGGGCTACAGACTGTCAGGGCCGCACGCGCCCTGCCACGACGCACCTCCCGTCCGGCGCGTGATGATGAAGAGCACGTAGGTGATCAGCCCGAGCAGCACGGCCCCGGCGATGATCAGGCCAATGATGACTGGCACTTTAAAGTCGTCCACCGGGTTGTCAACAGTCACATTGGGAACAGTGGTGGGCCTTCCTTCTAGGGAATTGCAAATAAAAAAGAAGAAATGCTACAGTCTCTGTAAAATACAAAGCAAACCACGTCCTCTCCTCCAGCACGACAAGCCGCCCACCCTGCCTCCGCACAGAGGGGCCACGGCACGGCCTCAGCACCACTGATGTGTCGCTTGCACCCCGTGGCTGGAGTTAACAGCTCTTAAGGGAGCCCTACACCCATTGAGTTTCAACCTGTGGTGTAAGCAGGACTTAACTGGTGTTCCCGGCTAGCACCAGCCCGCTGGACAGACGTGAATTTCACAGTTTGTCAGACCTAGCACTGGCGCTGTCGTCACACCGTGGGGTCATATGATGGGACTGCCTGTGATAGCGGGGGAATGGACTCAATGACCCAGCGTGTCCCTTCCAATCCTGTCTTCCTAGATCTCTGATTCTCATCTATACAGCGCCACCCAATCAGTTCAGGCTCCCTGCTTAGCTCCAGCTTCTATTTCATTTGAGCAAAACAAAGGCAAGGAGAAACAGTTGTACTCAAAATAACACAGTGCCCCCTCCCCCATTCGATCCGGCGGTTCGGGGTAACAGGGTCTGTGGGAAGAGGCTCTGGCTCAGTGTAAGGCTGTGTAATGAACTGGTGGCCACATATGTACAGGCACCATCCATCAATATTAGCAGCCAAACCCAGAACCTCTGCACCCAACACACATCTGTATCAGCTGAGATAAGAATATAAGAGCGGCCACACTGGGTCAGACCAAAGGTCCATCTAGCCCAGTATCCTGTCTTCTGACCGTGGCCAATGCCAGGTGCTTCAGATGGAATGAACAGAACAGAGCAATTATCAAGTGATCCATCCCCTGTCGTCCAGCTTCTGGCAGTCAGAGGCTTAGGACACCCACAGCATGGGGTTACATCCCTGACCATCTTGACTAATAGCCATTGAGGGACCTCGGAGATACAGGTGTAAACCCATTAGCTGTGTGTAAGTAGGAGGCTGTCAGAGTCACTTGAGTTGTTTGCCAGAGGGGCACATAGTCACACGGACTAAGGCAATTACAGCTGCTAGATTTGAGGATGGGGGGGGATTTAATTCACAAAACAAATTGAAATGTTTCCATTTCACAGGCTCCAAATGGCCTCTTCTCTCTCTCTCTCTCTTTTTTTTTTTTTTTTTTTTGCAAAAACTTTCATGACATTTTCAAATCAAAAAGATTCCTCAAGTGGTCGCTGACGTTGTTTACTGACAAATATGCTTTAGGTGAGCATAAAAGTCCCCCCATGTTTTGACAAACAAGAGAATGCCGATAACCATTTCAAAGACTGTTTCTATGTTTTCCATCAAAACCATCACCAAAATGGTTTTTCACAACATTTTTCCTTTCTTAAAAAGGCCACTTTTGACCCCAAAAAATGGGATTGAAAAGTTTTATCCAGCTGTAGAGTGAAGGTATTGCACTCTGACACGGCAGGGGGGCTGGAACAATTTGTACAGTGGAGGTGCTCAGAGATATTGAACCAAACTGTAAACCCTGTATATAATGGAAAGCATTTGAAGGCAGGGGGTGTAGGGGGGCTGCACACACACACCCCGCACCCCTAGTTCCAGCACCTATGTTACATGGTGAGCTATGTGAGGCAGGGACCAGCTTTTTGATCTGTGTCTGTGCAGCACCTAGCACCATGGAGTCCTGGCCCATGATGGGGGCTCATCGGTGCTTCCATAATAGATAATAATAATAGTCCCTGCTTGTCCCATGCATCTTAGATCTACAGGAGTTCAAACTCCACCTGCAATACCCTTTTCTAGTACAGCTACATAAATATAGACATCAGGGTTGTCGGGGGCATGAGCCGTCAGCATCCAAAACATGCAACTTAAAGGAGCTGGGCTTTAGCGGAAGGGCGAGAGATGCTTACGGACTAGGGCTTCCACCTCCCTGCTGACTGTGGTGTCGGGAAATATGCGGCCATGGAGGAGAGGTCCTTACAGTGGCAGCAGATAATTAGCTGGGGTAGGACAGTAAAATAAGAAAATAGCCCTGGCCAAGTGACAGGTGCCGGGTAAAATGCCACGGTTTATTATTTCTGCAGCACTGTCACTGTGCACCTGGTGCCTGATGTGGGTCAAGCTCTCCCCCAGCAACTTGCTTTCAGTTACCCGCAGGGAACGCAGTGGGGCCTGCCCCAGCGCAGATTTGGCCTTGATTCAGGTCAGCTGCTGGAAATGTGGCCCTGTGGTTTGTAAACGTCACACCAGAGACTGTTACTACTTTCACTCTGGTCAGGAAATCACATGTTAGTGTCTAGCCCTAGGGGCCGTGGTCCCAGAGTGGTGCCTTTGGGTGCTACCATAATACATTGGTTGGAAAGAGGAGCCCCGACATATGCCCTGCAGAGCAGCAAGCGAAGGCTCTGGCTGACCACCAGCAGAAGCAAACTCCACAGCCAGAGATGCTGATTGATTTGAGCAGCTGGGAACCTCCCAGTCTAACCTAGCTTCTTAGGGCATCCGAGGGGGATTCTAGACTGGAAATATCAGTCAGCCCACAGACCAACAGAGCATTGTAGCAAATCTTGAGCCCCTGCAGCAGAGGGCTGCGGCAGACACCCATACAAGCTTGTTTATTATACTGTCTTTGAAACAAACCTGTAACTGTGAGCTTTGACACGTTGCTTTCCACCACTTTACTGGGCGAGGAGAAAGCGATCAGCCCGCAGAAGTACTCGCCACTGTCATTCTCGGTTAGGTGCTGAATCTTTATCTCAACAGAAGAGGTATGGTTGACAAGGAGGAATTTCTTTTGGTTTTCATGTTCATTCCCATTAAACTCGGCAATTTTTTGTGTGTGAGTGGAATTGATCTTTTTGTACCAGTTTAGACTATAATCAGACTGAGGGAAGTTCGCCGTGGAGATACTGCAGAAGAAGCTGGCTGTGTCGCCCACAGGCACGGATAGCTTCTCCGGGGAAAACGTCACTGTTTCAGAGAAAGGAAAGAAACAAAGAACAGGACACTGTGATCAGCAGGAGCCGATGCACTGATGGACCTCGCAGGCACATTGCACAACCATTATTATTTATTTATTCTTTGTATTACCGTCGCATCCAGCAGCCCTAGGGCTGAGCCAGGCCCCCCTGCCCTGGGTGCCCTACAAACACAGAACAGACAATGATTGATAGCCTGGGAGCCTCTAGAGGCTTCAGTCAAGGATCAGGGCCCTCTCGTGCAAGGCGCTGTGCAAATGAGTAGAATAAAGGCAGTCCCTGCCCTGGAGTGTTTTGATCTTTGGCCTTTCCCAATCTCCCCACCACTAAAAGCAGAGGGAGGATCCAGCCCCAATGTATGTGCTCTCTGACAGCCTGAGGAACCGTTAACCTTGAGTATGCTCCAGCGCAGCAAACATTGCTCCCCTTAGACAAAAGGAAATTCAACCCCTGTCCCTGTTGTGCCTGTCTCACAGGGATTGGGAAGCTCTGTGTGGTCCTTGCTGGTGATGCTGCATTCTCAGTCTATGACTGAGCCTCCTACCTCAAAGGTGCACAGAGAGGCAGTGTGATTCAGTGGGTAGCGCACTATACTGGGACTCAGAAGAGCTGGGTTACATTCCTGGCTCTGCCACTGGTGGGTTGGGTGACCTTGGGCAAGTCAGTTGCCTCAGTTTCCCCCCCTGTAAAATGTGAATAACGATCCCTCTTTTTTAAAGGGCTTTGAGACCGACTGATAGAAGAGTGTTGTAAAGCCTAGGGAAGATGAAAAGTGCTGCACATGTGTAATTAATTGGTTAATTCATTACTGACTCATTATTATCAGACAAAAAGGTGTAGTGAATCTAAGTGGTGATTACTGCTCTGTCTCCTCCATGGTGTGTGTGCAGAGCAGTGACCAGAATTTAAAGCTAAAACATTTAGCATAGGTTCTTTCCCTTGTTTGTCAGCAGTATGCGGCCCACGTAGAGTCAACAAGGGCTTCACCTTCCCCTACCTCATTGGCAACTGGCTGTTCTGAAAACCTCTGGACATTGAGAGCTTGGAAACTTCCCGGAGAGCTCCATGTCCTGCAGAGTTCCCGATGAGTGGGGCTCACTCGGGTGTCTCACGCCAGGCCCTCAAAATCTCTAGTCACTTTTGCAGATATTTGCCAGAATTAAAAGGTATGTATTAACTGTTTGTTGTGTCTACCTTCCCAAGTAGAAGCTCTTTATCTGTATGTACCGCAAAGCCATGCTGGCCAAACTCCATTGAAATCAATGGGATC
The DNA here is from genome assembly GCF_007399415.2 of Gopherus evgoodei. NCBI lineage: Eukaryota > Metazoa > Chordata > Testudines > Testudinidae > Gopherus > Gopherus evgoodei. The sequence goes on from NC_044330.1 coordinate 5,633,321, forward strand.
TTGACAGCAAAGGGTCTGGTATTGGTGCTAAATATCTAGCTAACGTTTGGTAATAACTGTTCTAATAAATGTTTATACAGGACCCGATTCAGCTCTCAGTTACACCCACTTGACCGCAGAGGAACTTCCAGCTTTTTCATATGAAAATTAGGATCTATTTTTATACCAGGTTAGTCATCCTTTCTGTGGCTGATTTTGCCTCAGAAAGCCAGCAGCTGAAACTGATGCAGAGTCGATTTACGGGGTGGGGTGGGGGCATAACTGACTGTGTTCCTGATTCAAATCAGGGTGCGTGAAGCTATCCTGCCTGCCCTGAGAAGCCTGCATGGCTAGTTGGAAAGGTACTCGTGTTGCCTCATTTCTCACTCTCTGTCACCTCTTCTCTTAGCTGGGTGTTGAAGGGGTAATAACACAATCAACTCTGTAGCCACAGACTGATGCCCTCACCTCCGAATTCTGGGTCTTAGCATATCTGTGCTTAGCCCGTGGTCATTCCCATTGACATCAGCTGCACGGACTGGCCCAACGATTGAGGGTAGAGCGTGGCCTGTGGCGTCACCACAGGACTGAGGCAAGTGATGATTCAAGGATGTAGAGAGGCAGACAGTGGACTTTAGATCATACACACAGACCCCTTAGGGCCAAAGCTTTCTAAAGTGAATAGTTATTTTAGGTGCCCGACTATAGACACCTTCAAGGCACCTGATCTTCAAGTACTGAGCAGCCTGATGCAGAGAACTCTCATGCAGCAGGCCACAGCATGTCAGGCATATGTGCCTCAGTTTCCCCCTCAGGTAACCCAAGTGCTCTACGCCAGGCTCTCTTGCCTCAATAATACCCTTCCTTGGGGACAGTTCATTAAAAAAACATGATGCAAATAAGTCCATAACCTCAAGTCCCAATCACTATCCATTTCCAATACGCAGTATAAGCCGTCTTTAAAACTCAAGAGATCTTATCCCTCAATGCCCACCTAACCCTGGCAGGCACCTTGGACCATGTCCAGACTCTCTGTAAGTCCTTGTCTTTTCCTCTGGCCCGGGACAGCCACCCCAGTCCTAATCAGACTGCAACCCTGCTCTTCCCAATGGGAACATCCGTCACTCCCTCTGACCCTCTCCCAGTTCCTTGGGGTCCAGCGCTCTAGCCCGGAGATAGCAACAGTCACCTCCTCCGCTGTTCTCCTGCCTTCTCCCAGGTCCCAAACACGCCGTCTCTGGCAGCTCCCATCTCCAGCCTTTCTTCTGCTGCCTGTTTCACCAGGTCTCTCTTGCACCGGGACCGTCACGACCCAGTCCCAGGGGGCCCTCGTAGTCACTCCCAGGGATCTTCCCGCTTCTGGCATCTCTCCCTATACCCAGTGAGTATCCCACATCTGTTCTCTCCCTGACCCCTTTCCAGACTGACTCTGTGCCCTGATTCACCCAGGGGCCCCACTGGCCTCCTCTTATAGCCCATTGGGGCCAGCACTGACCCAGCACAGGTGCACTGGCCCTGCTTCTTAAAGTTGCACTGGCCCCTCTACCCCCGCCCCCCCCAGTCTTGGCCTGTATCCATTCCTGTCACCTTGCTTGCCTCACCTACCCACTGCTTCTTGCCTTAGGCCTGGTCTACACTACGCGTTTAAACCGATTTTAGCAGCATTAAACCGATTTAACACCGCACCCGTCCACACAACGAGGCCCTTTATATTGATATAAAGGGCTCTTTAAACCGGTTTCTGTTCTCCTCCCTGACGAGGGGAGTAGCGCTGAAATCGGTATTACCATATCGGATTAGGGTTAGTGTGGCCGCAAATCGATGGTATTGGCCTCCGGGCGGTATCCCATAGTGCTCCACTGTGACCGCTCTGGACAGCAATCTCAGCTCGGATGCACTGGCCAGGTAGACAGGAAAAGCCCCGCGAACTTTTGAATTTCATTTCCTGTTTGCCCAGCGTGGAGCTCTGATCAGCACGGGTGGCAATGCAGCCCCAAATCCAAAAAGAGCTCCAGCATGGACCGTACGGGAGATACTGGATCTGATCACTGTATGGGGAGACAAATCTGTTCTATCAGAGCTCCGTTCCAGAAGATGAAATGCCAAAGCATTTGAAAAAAATCTCTAGGCTACGCAGTGCTGCGTGACAAGCATAACAGAAAGCCAAAGAATCAAATGGACGCTCATGGAGGGGGTACTGAGGACTCCAGCTATCCCACAGTCCCCAGCAGTCTCTGAAAAGTATTTGCATTCTTGGCTGAGCTCCCAATGCCTGTAGGTTCAAACACATTGTCTAGCGTGGTTCAGGGTATAGCTTGTCAATTTACTCCCTCCGCCGCCCCCAAGTGAAAGAAAAGGGAAAAAATCGTTTCTTGACTTTTTTTAATGTCACCCTATGTGTACTGAATGCTGCTGGTAGACGTGATGCTGCGGCAGTAAAGAGCAGTATCCGTTCCTCTTCCCCCCCCCGGTGGCAGACAGTACAGTATGCTTGATAGCTGCTGAGTGCTCCTGGCTGGCCTCAGGTGAGGTCGGCTGGGGGCACCTGGGTAAAAATAGGAATGATTCCTGGTCATTCCCAGTAGATGGTACAGAACGGCTGGTAACTATCCTCATCATAGCAACTGGGGGCTGAGCTCCATCAGCCCCCTCCCTTTCCTGTGTAAAGAAAAGATTCTGTGCTGCCTGGACTATCATAGCAGCGGGATGCTCAGCTCCTCTCCCCCACACCACTTAATGTCCTGCCTGGACTGTCAGAGCACCGGGAGACTGCCTCCCCCTCATTTTATCTCACTAACAAGTCACTGTTTCTTATTCCTGCATTCTTTATAACTTCATGACACAAATGGGGGGGACACTGCCACGGTAGCCCAGGAGGGTTGGGGGAGAAGGGAAGCAACCGGTGGGGTTGTTGCAGGGGCACCCCCCGTGAATGGCATGTAGCTCATCATTTGTCCAGGATCTGACACGGAGCAGCTGTGCTGTCTGATACACTGGTTCTCTAGTACACTTGCACCATATTCTAGGCAGGACTGACTCTATTTTTAGATACCATAAAGGAGGGATTGACTCAGGGAGTCATTCCCATTTTTGCCTTTGCGCCCCCGGCCAACCTCAGCCAGGGGCACCCATGATAGCAGCAGACGGTGCAGAACGACAGATAACCATCATCTCATTGCTAATTTACAATAGCAGCAGACGGTACAGAATGACTGATAACCATCTCTGCTATCATGCAAAAGCAAATGAATGCTGCTGTGTAGCGCTGCAGTAACGCCTCTGTCAGCAGCATCCAGTACACATACGGTGACAGTGACAAAAGGCAAAACGGGCTCCATGGTTGCCATGCTATGGCGTCTGCCAGGGCAATCCAGGGAAAAAGGGCGCGAAATGATTGTCTGTCATTGCTTTCCCGGAGGAAGGAATGAGTGACGACATTTACCCAGAACCACCTGTGACAATGATTTTTGCCCCATCAGGCACTGGGATCTCAACCCAGAATTCCAAGGGGTGGGGGAGACTGCGGGAACTATGGGATAGCTACAGAATAGCTACCCACATTGCAACGCTCCAGAAATCGACGCTAACCTCGGACCATGGATGCACACCGCCGAGTTAATGTGCTTAGTGTGGCCGTGTGCACTCGACTTTATACAATCTGTTTTACAAAACCAGTTTATGTAAAATCGGAATAATCCCATAGTGTAGACGTACCCTTAGCCTCAGCAGTGAAGTGTCTGGGGCAGGAGCTGTATTTCCACTGAGTATTTGCGTAGGGCCTAGCAGAAGGGGGACACCTCTCTGACTGTGTGTTTCTAAGCATTACAGCAACAACAGCAACACCAATCGTAATCATCATGATCATTTTAAAATATCATTTTATATAAAGTGTTAACTGGCCCCATCTGCCCCCATCCCGTGCAATCATTAATAACCTATCTGAAATGCCTCAGCCCTGGAGGGATCGCCCCAAAGAATCAGAGCAAGAGCTGAACCTCCCAGGGAACTGCAGTCCTCAGCCACTCCCCTGAGACTGCCAGAAACTGTGTCAGACGTGCCCGCAAGGCCCTGGACTGAGACCACCAGCTCCTTTCCCTGAGGTCACCCAGCTGCTGGCGGACAGTGACCAGCCTGTGACTTGAACTGGCTGCCTAGCAGAGAAAGGCTCCATCTCTGTGGGAGCTCCCGTGACAAAGTGGGAATTTTTTGTAACATGAAGCCTGTGTGCCTCAGTTTCCTCCATGTTTGGCATTGCTACCCAGCAAAGGGGAAAGAATTAAACTGGATCTCAGGACAGACTAAGAGACATAGGAGTCGCTTAGCTGCCTGAACAAACTGCATGGCTCATTCAAAGAATTGGCCAAGACCAAATCAGATCAATGGAAAATGCGAGAAGACAATGGAAAACCCCAATGGGAAGCATACTCACACCTAGCAATCAATGACCCAGATGCTCCTGTCCCCTAAATACGAGCGATATCCACCCATGTGCCCATCTGCACAGAGATGCCCATTCTGGTCTTGGCTCACTAGTGTTTATCGGCTGGGCATCCGTGCACGAGGGCTGTGAACTCAGCATGGCCTGGCCTGGAGAACAAAGGGCTGAGGGATGACTGGCAGGGAATAAAGAGCTGGTTTCTGGCTCTCTGTGATGCTGGCAGACCAGGTGCCAGCTCATGCCAGGATCCCCATGCCTGACAGGAACAGGGCTGTAACCATCAGGCTCCCCTGTGTGTTAGAAGCATTAAAATAAGTGTAAGAATTATAAGAATGTGTTTCGACTTTATTGAATGCTGGTGAGGCACTGCCTGCATTAATCTCACTTATACCATCCACACCCCATAACGTAAGGCAATATTTGTGTTGTGAGCCTCTGAGACTGTGTAAATCACCAGACAGGAAAGAGACATGAACTAGTACAAAGTGCTGATCTCTACAGAAGGTGTTATGCCCTGCCCAACTGTTATCATTAAAAAGGGGCAAAAGACTCAGTTCTCCTGTTCTTCCCCCCACACCCTGCATGGCGAGGAGTCATGCAGGGGAATTCCTCCCATCTGCTGAGTTTGCAGCCCCGAGCTTATGGCAGGAGCGGGAGAAAAACCCCAAAGAGAAGGAACTGACTATCTCCATGCTGCTTGGACTCTGGGGGACAAGGTTTTTAGGCACAAGCAAGAGATCCCCAGTGCTTAGTCTGGGGTAGCCATAAAGGACATAGAGAGCTTGCTTTTACTATCTTTTGAAACTTAAGATCATAACCCATTTGTGTATCTAGGTTTGTCTGCTTTAGCCTTGTAAATAACTCTCCTGTTTCCTTTACATAGTTAATAAATCTGTACGTAGTTTATTATGGGATTGTCTTTGGTGTAAGATCTAAGGTGCAATTCACCTGGCCTAAGTGACTGGCGGGGCCGGCTCCAGGCACCAGCTCAGCAAGCAGGTGCTTGGGGCGGCCAAGGGGAAGGGGCAGCATGTTGGGCTCTTCAGTGGCAAGTCCCTCTCAGAGGGAAGGACCTGCCGCTGAAGAAGAAAGCAGCACGGTGGAGCTGCCACCAATAGCAATAGTGGCTTTTTTTTTTTCCGCCGCTTGGCACGGCAAAAACCCTGGACCCAGCCCTGGTGACAGGTCCTTTGGGTCAGAAAGTAACCTGAATGTTGCTGTGATTCTTGGTGTAAGGAACCATCCATCACAGAGGCAGGTTCACCTGGGTGGTGAGACAGATCGGAGAACCCAAGGGGACCGTCCGTGATTCCATGTTGAGGCTGTTATGGTGCCTGAGGAGTTTATACTTGGCACTTGGTTGGTGAAATCTAAATATAGAGCTCACAGCCAGTTTGAGGTTTGGGCCCTGCTTCCTGGCAGTCTGCCCTGAGGTTGATACTCATGCTCTCAAGTCATGGCAGGCAGCCTTACACTCTCTCCTGGGACTGACTAAGGAAGTCAGAAAGAGACAGAGCCTGGAAATGGAGCTCACTACAGCTTGGCTGGGGAATTGCTCTGGCTTGACCAGAATGGACAACGCTTTCACCTCTATTTCTTTGCGCTAACCCAAGGACTTTGAGTGCTGTGTCCCAGGAGACTAACAAATCCTACACTGCTTGAGCGTCACTGCAAACACGAGGTGAGGTGAACTAGTCCCTGAGGAGGGGAGCAGTCCTGAGCAGAGTTCCTCAGTTTAAAATGCAGTCAGGCAGCATGGCCAACTCTGAAGGAAGAGGGGTCTGGCACATTAAAGGGGTTCCTCCCAGAGACTGTTCAAAAGCTGGGACATGCACTCCTGCAAGGATGCCCAGCTGATAAACGCTAGTGAGCCAAGAACAGAATGGGCACCGCCTTGCAGATGGACACACTGGTGGGCAGAGCTCATATTTAGGCTACAGGAGTGTACAGGCTGCAGCCATTTGCAGCATGTCTCTAGGGACATTAACGTTAACCCAGCCATTAATTAACATTTGACATGACCTATTTTATGATTGTATTTTAACTGCTTATGAGCATCATTGTCAAAATACTGGAGGAGGCAATGGCTTTATATACACAAGCCCAGACTGTGAACCCTTTACTTCCATTGACTGAAGCCAATGGGGCTAGATTCATTAGGAGGAAGAGGTTCCCAGTCCACCCCACAATTATTGTCATTAATTACTGATAATAAACTTCTCGGGCACTTTCCCCAATAAATCTTTCTATCCAGATTAGAGCAGGTCTTGAGCCTGTCTAGATGACAGTGTTTGAAATCCAGATCTAAATCCAGATTTTTGACTTGAGTCCCTTACTCACACAGCTTGAGAGACAGATGTTAAATTAATGGTCTTTCTGATTTCCCAGGAAAAAGCAGTAACAGGGCATTTCTCTCACAGATTACAAAAGCCAGTGATCCGAGTTGACAATCCCCTTGAAAGCCCCAGAGATGAATAAATATACAAATCCCTTTTATTAAACACAGAAGATCAAAACCTTCTGGATCAAATCCTGAATGCTAGCACACAATTCCCTCAGCTTTTATGGAAATTTCAGACAGGCAAGGAAGTTTACAGAAGTTATGAGGCTTCTTTATGAGAAGGACAATTGGTCTGCTGTGACGCGGCATATCCCCTGGTTATGAATAAATGACTAAGGACATTCAAATAAGAAGAGACAACTGGGGAATCATTGCAGATTCCCATAGTAGGCTCTTTGGGGCAAGGGCTGTCCTTTCGCCCTGGGACAGGATACTGGGCCATGACTGTGAGCTAGTGCTATGGTAACACACACATCATCATAATAATTAATAAGCAGGCAAAGGAGTTTGTTTGGGTTTTGCACTGGTCAGTGTGTTTTAATTTGTGTGGTTGGATTTTATTTGACTTAGAAAATATTAGGCAGATTTGGGGTTGTTGTTGTTTTTTACAAAATGCAGCTGTTTGCACTGAATGCAGCAGGCAGAGGACTTTATAACCCGACCCTGCTATTTTTTTACTAGTTCTAAAACAAAATCCTGAAAGTGCTCGTTTCCAGAACTCATTTTACCACATTTCGAACCCACTGGAGTTCATTTTGGCTCTGCCAGATGTGATTTCTGTGCTTTCTCATGCCTTTTATTTGATTTCTTTTTTCCTTAGCTCGGCCTCAAAGCCAGACAATGACTTTCAGGCCAGAGTCTTTATTGTTCCCGTAGCACAAGGTGCCAGTCACTTACACACACACAGATTTTTGTTTCATTTTTCTCCCCATGACATCTTGACTGGGCTCGTCACCTATGGATCTCAGAGAGCTTTACAAATGTGGGTACATCCCGTTAACCCCCTTTTACTGATGGGCCTCCCAGGGCACAGAAAGAGGTCGCGGCCTGCCCACACATCAAGTCAGGGGCAAAGCAGGCACAGAATCCCAGGTGTCCTGACTCTCAGCCCCATGCTTTGTACCAGCCCGTACCATGTTCCGTTTTCAGAAGATCCTCTGAACAACAATGGATTAAGGGCCTGAACCCCAGAGATCAGACCCTGAATGAAGGGGGCACTCAGGGGCAGGGACAGGGGCACGGGGGAAGCTCCAAAATGTTTTGCCAAATCCAACTTTTAATATAACACATCTAGCCATTCCATTGCCTCCTCTCCCACTATTTGCTTCCCCTTCCACTATTCTCAGGCTTCTCCCTTCAAATTGAACTGTGATGGGGGCCGGATCGGGGCCCCACATCCATGCCAAACATTTGCATTTGTTTCTACCCTGGGGGCTCTTCCCGGATGCTGGCAGCCTGGGCATTTCAGGTCCAGCATTTGGCTTTCCTGTCTTCTCGCTGCCAGGGCTGTTTCCACCGCTCGCACGGCTCTACGCCTAGCAGACGCTCCCCGCCAGGCATAAGCCACACCGCCTTTGTGTTCAGGAGCACCGTGAGTGTGTCATGCCGCCTAGATACATACCAAGCTGGGAAAGCAGCAGCACTGGCCTGCAGGTCAGCAGCACCGCACAGATGCCGACCACAATAACGAGCATCTTCCCTGGCGTCGCCTTCGAGGGACCAGGAGCTCTCTGGGGGTCGGCTTCCTCCCCTGCACGTGCGATGCACCAATCAGGATACAAGCTGCTATGCCTGTGCTGCGTGGCGGGAGGACACTCCAGGGGCTTGCGTCCTGACCAGGCCACCTCGTGCCTCCTGTCCCAGCGGCACTGTTCCCCCGGAGGCTGCACGGCAGCCGTCCACTGACTGCAGCCGAAGCAGAAGTGGAAATGAAACGTACCCGTCTCAGCTTGAGAGGGAAACCCTCCTTGCCATCCGCCCCCATTTTTCCCCTCCTCCTTCTTCGACACAGCTCAACAGCTGCGCCCAGCCCTGCTCCCCCTCTCTGCACCCAGGAGCCTCAGCAGGTTCCCACGCGCCATTCACCCACACAGAAGAGAAAGCGGCATCAGCAGAACGTTAGGGGTCAGAGGCACAAGACCACAAGTGAAGGGGGAGGGGGCCCTGAGCTGCATTTCCTTTGCCACACGCTTGACGTCACTCACAGGTTGCTCCTGCCAGGCAAACTGCTCTGCGTTTTCTGCTTGTGACTGGGGGAGCGCTTATCTCTGTATTATTTATTCTGACTTTTTATAGAGTTGGTGACAGCTCCCATCCTGACAGCCCCAGACACTGGACTCCTCTGTTTATCCAGACAGCAAGGACATCGCACTTCCTCTAAGCCCCTACCAGGTCCTCTTAGCCTTTGCCCTTAAGTGGTCACCTCTAGCGGTGAAAGGGTCTCTCGGACCCCCCGGTCTCCATTTGCTCCTTGGCTTCTCAGCTGAGATTCCCAACTGGGGCATTAGCTCGTGCCAATGGCTTGAAATGGGGACACTTGTCAATGGGGAACTGGAGTGAGGCCTCCAAACTCAGTTCCCGTAGGCTGAACAGCCATTAGATGGCAGCCATTTTGATTCATCACCCATCTAGCCTGGATTCAGACCTACAGCCTACAGGCCATTATCAATCCCCTGAGTTATCCAGGGAGAGAGAGAGATCTTCATGACCTGAGACTGCCAACAAGAGTACCAGGCTGTGCCCACGCTCAAGAGCTTGAAGAAGATGATGATGGTAGATTTTTCTGCCATCCCATCTCCCAAACTATAACTGTCTAAAATGAAGAGGACTAAATATAAATGTTATATCCAGAAGGTGCTTCCCCCACACACAAGGGAACTGTATACAGAAAATCTTAAGGCCAGTTTGGCAAGGAAGAGGGCTAGAAGACAATTAGATACCACAGTGTGAGAGGCCTTAGAAAAACCTATGACAGATGATTAGATAGATGATCTATAGCACATGGATCTTTTTCACCTTGACCCACTTTGCTTCTATGTGTCTGCTGTGCTGACTAATTTTGCATAGGAAATCAACTATGATGAAACCACCCCGTTCTATGGTTTTTCCCGCATCTCTTGAATGGAATCTCATTACCTTTAGAGAGTCTCGGGGGAAAATTCATGATTTGTTCTTGTTTGTCAATGTAATCTGAGAAATTTCCGTGCTTGTGTTGTGCTCGGTGAAAGCATTCAAATCCAGCAGCAGGGTGGTCTAGGTCAGTGGTTCTCAACCAAGGGTGCATGTACTCCTGGGGGTATGCAGAGGTCTTCCCGGGGGGTACATCAACTCACCTAGATATGTGCCTAGTTTTACAACAGGCTCCATAAAAAGCACCAGCGAAGTCAGTACAAACTAAAATTTCACACAGACAAAGACTTGTTTCTACTGCTCCTATATACTATACTCTGAAATGTAAGGACAATATTGACATTCCAATTGATTTATTTTAAACTTATATGGTAAAAATGAGAAAGTCGGCCATTTTTCAGTAATAGTGTGCAGGGACACTTCTGTATTTTTTTTATGTCTGATTTTGTAGGCAAGTAGTTTTTAAGTGAGGTGAAACTTTGGGGTACATGAGTCAAATCAGATTCCTGAAAAGGGTACAGTCATCTGGAAAGGTTGGGAGCCACTGGTTTAGATGGCACAGGAGCCAGCCTGCTAATTAGAGATGGGACAAATGGTAAGATTTCACCCCACATCAGCCCTGAAAGGGTTAAGGTAGCCCAGAAGAAGCTAATGAACCTTTACAGGCGCACCTGGGGGGAAGCCCAGGGTTTTATAAATTACTGATGAAGCTTGGGTGGGAGAGAAGTAGGGAAAGGATGATAAAGATCGGACATTTGTAATAGCAGGGAGCTGCCTTGTGGAATCCTGCAGGCAGTCTTTGGGCTTAGAGAGGAAAGGAGAGACCCGAGGGTGAACAGAAGCCCTGGGCTCCTGTCCCTGAGGGAAAGGCGTACCAGAAGGGTGATAGATAAGGAAATGTGATAGAGAAGAGTAGAAAGCAGTCCAGGGACACAGCAGCAAGGTTTGGGATGGAGCACACCTTGGCTGTGGAGAACAGGGTCCTGGGCTGGAACCCAGAGTAGTGGACAGGCCAAGGTTCCCCCTAGCAGCTACTGACAAAGTGGCATAGCCTTGAATTGGAGGACTGCCGGGAACAAATACCTGCACAGCCCGTCCAGTCCAGTGAGACTCTGAAACCCCAGAAGGGGAAAACCTGTGGTGACCTGGCTGAAGGGAGGGCCAAGCCACCAACAGGGGGCACTGCAGCTCCCGGGGCGTGAACGGGGACGCAGCACAAACGAGAGACAGAAGCAGGTGTCAGATCAGGCAGATTCCCTATATGCCTGGCCAGGAGGAAGCTCACTTGCGGCGAAGGGAAACCCATTACACCAGGGCTCTGGTTTAGACCTGAGGCTGAATTTGGGCTAGTGTTCTGAGACAGAACTTAATGGCAAGGAAATCTTGCATTCTGCTTTCTTGAAAGGTCAGTCACCATCTGCAGCGGAAATGGTGCACACTCAGGTGAGCTTGTGATATTTCTGCCATCTTGGGTCAAAATCTCACAAGAAAGAGCATTCTTTGGACATTTTGGGCCTCACCATAACCATAAAAAAGAGGCTCCTTCTCTCTAGCATCTATCTAAGCGAGTCGGAAGGTTTCAAGTGTCCATCAAAAATCCAGCCTGTTTTTGTTCTAGGGGTTTGGGGCTTGGGGTTTTTATGAACACTTGAAAATTGGTCCCAAATGTGGACAATGTGCAAGATCTTAGTGATGGGTACAGCCTGCCTCACTCACATGCAGATGAGCTGCCGAAACCTGAGCAGGGCTGGAACCCTATGCACCAGGGCACAACCCCCAGAGCAGGGAGCTGGGCCCAGCCCCATGGGACAGAAGCTGCTGCTATGGGGTGTGTGGGGCAGGCTCACTCGCCATCCGCCCTGGCTGGGAGAAGTGTATGTCTGCATAGAGCCCAGGGATGGGTTAATCTGGCCCTGCTCCCAGCACACTCGCTTGAAGATTCCAGCAACTGTTGCTCCTTCACAGGCCTCTCCAGCACCCCATTCTGACTCCCACCCCCACCCCTGATTCTGGAGCACTGCCCCTCCACAAACCCCTCAGATATTCCCCTGCCTTCTCTCCCACCCCAGTGCAGTCACACAGCAACACCCCAGCAGCAGCTTTCCGGTGGTTTGGCAACTCTTGCTGGTCGGTTTGATTTCTCCCTTGTCTTCTTTTCCTGCACACATGGCAAAGAACGCCACTACAAGGGCATCTTCCTTTAGCGCAAGGTAGAAACCTCTGAAATATCACAGAGGCCAGGCTCCCCGGGGCACCAGCTTTCGGTTGCATTCTACCCTGTGCAGCTGCTGCCCACTCTAACCGAGCTTGTTCGATTAGATTTTACCAGCTGTGGAAAAAATGTCTGATTGTACTAAATGCGAGGCCTTTGATCGCACGTGAGCGTGAGTGTCAGTAGGGGGAGGCACTGAATCAGCCGCTGAGTTTGGGGGGAAAGAGACTAAAAAAGGGCTTGAAATGTCAAACCCGATCTGAGACTTTTCCCCACGACTTCTGCTTTTCTTGTGCCCTCATCTGGGGGAGATGTTAACTGCAACCCTGCAGCCATTCCCGGCCCACTGGGTTTTACCACAGAGCTGAAGTGGTAGCCTGGGGCACTGGCTAGTTCTTAACTGGGGTAACTATATTCTGCTTCCCTAAAATCCTCCTGGAGCTCTACTACAGTGGCTCTCAACCAGGGCTAGCTGAGCTCAGATCCCCCATCCCCCTGGGCATTGTGACCTCCGGGGTCACAGCGCCACTCGGGTTTGGCCTGGCCCCCAGCCCAAATTTGTGTGTGTGGCCATTACAACCTGGCACAATGTAATATTGTGCTGTTAAGAAGGCTCCTGTCCTAATAGCACCCACCATCACCAGATAAACAAACAGATCTGAAGATGGTTAAAGAAAACTTAGTTTGACAGCATCCTGTCTGGCAAGAAATCACTTATCAGTGGTTGTGAAATCCTCGTTTCTTTATTGTTTTGTCATTATGGTCCCCACTTCTCCAGTGTTTATCTGTATGGTCTCTGTCTGGTTCTTTGATTGTTTCTGTCTGTTACATAATTAATTTTGCTAGGTGTAAATGAATTAAGGTGGTGGGGTATCATTGGTTGGAGAATTTTGTTACAATGTTAGGATTGGTTAGTAATATTTTAGTAAAATGATTGGTTACGGTACAGCTAAGCAAGGCTCGGGTTTCACTATATAAACTGGGGTCCAAAAAGAAGTTCCTGGGACCCAACTCCAGGACACAGCCCCAGAACTGTCAGACCTCAACGCTCTGCCAATGACACCCTGCAGGAACTGGAATCCCCTAGGTGATCTGATCCTGACTGGCCATCAAGAAAAGTTCATCTGTCTTATTGAGACTGGGAGTGGTGAGCACTGTATGTTTAGTATATGTATTCTGTTGTTTTGGTAATAAATAGAGGTTAAGAAGGATACTACTGTGTAAGGCTCTTTCACTGGTAAAAGACCCCGCAAACCCGCAGCTTGTAAGGTTACGCCCTGAGGCAACAGAAGGGTAAAGGTGGGTGCCCCTAGAGTGTTTGAGTGACAGAGAATTTTATCGACTGCCCTTCCCACCCTCCCACCCCCCAGTCATCATGATAGAGGAGTGGATGGGCCAAACCTGAGTGGAACTACAGTCCTGTGCATCAGGTCACAACGCCCAGAGTAGGAGCTGAGCCCAGCCAGCTATGCAGGACTGGAGCTGCAGCAGCTGTCACTGCAGGGTGAGTGTGGAACGCCTGGGCTCTGCCAGGGCCCTCAAGTCTGCCTGGGCCAATTCAATCCACACCACGGGGCCTCCCATGCAAACTTTTGACTCATTCTGGCAGCCCAGATTTCATGATGATGGGCAACCTCAAAAAAACCCTTCTTCACTCTCCCACTCCTAAAATCAGTCCTGGAGGGATGCTGGTGCAATATGACTGCAACATTCCACCCCAGAGGTGGCTGTATTTCAAAGGTTGGTGTAATGGGTGGTCTTCCCCTTTTAATGCCGCCAGCCCTGTTCTGAGGTAGGGCCCTCTAGTGAGGCGGTGTGGTTTCCTGCCGCCCCGGAGAGGGACGAGACCTTCCGGACACCGGAATGGGCGCAGCTAGGAGCTCTGAACCTGCCCCTCAGAGGGTCAGGCGGTGCCCCAGAAGTATAAAGGCTCAGCCTCAGAATTCACTTGAGAGACAGCCGCCGGGGAGGCCAGACCCCTCCGACCCAGCCTGCGACTGGGAAACCCCCATGGTGCACCCAACTACTGGCCCGACCTGCCCTACGCCCGCTACCAGGAGGAGTTGCCAGGCCTTCCTCTTGCCAGCTACGCTGAGGAGTTGCCGGGCCTGTCCCATGCCAGCTGCCAGGAGGACTTGCCGGGCTTGTCCCGTACCAGCTACCAGGAGGAGTTGCCGGGCCTGTCCCGTACCAGCTACCAGGAGGAGCTGCCAGGCCTGTCCCCTGCCAGCTACCAGGAGGAGTTGCCGGGCCTGTCCCGTACCACCTACCAGGAGGAGGTGCTGGGCCTGTCCCGTACCACCTACCTGGAGGAGTTCTGGGCCTGTCCCGTACCACCTACCCGGAGGAGTTCTGGGCCTGTCCCGTACCAGCTACCGGGAGGAGTTGCCGGGCCTGTCCCGTACCAGCTACCAGGAGGAGATGCTGGGCCTGTCCTGTACCAGCTACCAGGAGGAGTTCTGGGCCTGTCCTGTACCACCTACCTGGAGGAGTTGCCGGGCCTGTCCCGTACCAGCTACCTGGAGGAGTTGCCGGGCCTGTCCCGTACCAGCTACCAGGAGGAGGTGCTGGGCCTGTCCCGTACCACCTACCTGGAGGAGTTCTGGGCCTGTCCCGTACCACCTACCCGGAGGAGTTCTGGGCCTGTCCCGTACCAGCTACCGGGAGGAGTTGCCGGGCCTGTCCCGTACCAGCTACCAGGAGGAGATGCTGGGCCTGTCCTGTACCAGCTACCAGGAGGAGTTCTGGGCCTGTCCTGTACCACCTACCCGGAGGAGTTCTTGGCCTGTCCCGTACCAGCTACCGGGAGGAGTTCTGGGCCTGTCCCGTACCACCTACCCGGAGGAGTTCTGGGCCTGTCCCGTACCAGCTACCGGGAGGAGGTGCTGCGCCTGCCTGTCACCAGCTACCCCGAGGAACCCCAGGTGCTGGACCTCCCGGAGGACACCACCCTGACCCAGGTACTACAAGAGGGGGAGGAAGGAAGTAGCCGAGTTTGACTGCAGCACTGCCAGAGCCCATGTCGGTGTGTTGCGGCCAGGATCCCCACTGACGGAGCAGCGGGTCATCTACCACTGCTAGGGCCCTGGGGTGGGATGCAGAGGAATGGGAGGCCCTGCATCCCCCCCACCACCCCACTTGCAGGTGACAGTCTCCCCCTCTCTCAGGCCCTTTGGAGGCCTGGGTTTATTGCTACCATTTGTATTGCTACTTCTCTGCCCCTGCCTGAGGGCCTGTGCGCCTGCCTCATTATCGCCCGTGCTGACCTAGGGCCCAGGCTTACTGTGCTTATCTCTGCTTCCATATGGGCGGTTGTGGGGGACTCCCATGGCCGGACTAATTCCCCCAAGACATCAACAGTGCGTAGTGAGGCGGTGTGGTTCCCCGCCGCCCTGGAGAGGGACAAGACCCCGGCTAACCTCTCTACAGGCCCCTTGAAGAGCAAGTGTTTGGGCCTGGTAGGCTTATCAGACCCAGCTGGGGAGGGATCAGGTCATTCCTATAGAGGCTGAAAGAGCTTTGTTGCAGGGGAGCGCTCCAAGAAGCAGGTTGGCTGGAGCAGGGCTCTCCTGGGGAACTCCCTAGAAACCATGGCCAATGGGAGCTATGGGGGCGGCGCCTGCAGACGGGGCAGCGTGCAGAGCTGCTTGGCCATGCCTCTGCGTAGGAGCCAGAGAGGGGACATGCTGCTCCTTCCAGGAGCTGTTTGAAGTAAGTGCCACAGAAGCCTGCAACCCCCTGCCCGCTCCCACACCCCTTCTCTAGCTCTGATCCCCCTCTCACCATCCAAACCCTTGGTCCCAGCCTGGAGCATCCTCCTGCACCCCAAACCCCTCATCCCCAGATCCACCCCAGAGCCCATACCCCCAGCCATAGCCCTCACCTCCCGCCATGCCCCAACACTGTGCCCCAGCCCTGATCCCCCTCCCACCCTCCAAACCCCCTTAGTCCCAGCCTGGAGCATCCTCCTACACCCTGAATCCCTCATCCTCAGGCCCACCCCAGAGTCTGCACCCCAGGTAGTACCTCACACCACCTCACACCCAGAGCCCTCTCCTGCACTCTGAACCCCTCATTTCTGGCCCCATCCCAGAACCTGCACCTCCAGCCCAGATCCTGTACCCCCTCTTATATCCCAACCCACTGCTTCAGCCCAGAGCCACCTCCCACACTCTGAACTCCTCATTTCTGGCTCCACCCTGGAGCCCGCACCCCCAGCTGGAGCCCTCACCCCCTCCCACACTCCAACCCCATGAGCCAGCCCAGTGACAATGAGCACATGAGTGAGGGTAGGAAGAGCGAGCGACAGAGAGAAGGAGGATGGTGTGAGTGGGGGCGGGGCCTCAGAGAAGGGGCGGGGCAGGGGGAGCAAAGGTGTTCAGTTTTGTGTGAGTAGAAAGTTGGCAACCCTAACAGACACCCACATCTGCATGTGAACAGGAGTGTGTGCTGTTCACTATTTGTTTGTTTCCTGTTTAAAAGTTTGCATCCTCCAATCCGGAACCTAGAAGCAATACCATGTGATGTAAGGGACCAATCACCCAGCATGAATAATGAACCAGTTGAAGTTCACAAACATTCCATAGCGCAGATATTGTTGGACCAAATAAGGTAATGGACATTTATGGATAACAAAGATATTTGCATAATCAGGACTTGTTGGTGAATATTTGGCAATCAAACAGGGCTAACTGTGTCCAACAACTTATTCACAACAAATAATTCAACCAGTTCTAGTAATTAAATATCAGAGGTAAGACAGTCTCATGGTCAAAACCCAGGACTGGGAGTTAGGAGACCTGGTTCTATTCCTGATTCTTCCACACACTTGTGTGTGATCTCTCTGTGCCTCAGTTTCACCACCTGTAAAATGGAGGTAATAACCTCCTGCATCCAGTGGAGGTGGTGAGGGTTAATTAGTGCGTGGGTATCTGTAGATGCAAGATGCTCCAGAAGTACAAATCGTTACATTGTATCTCAGATAGGGCTCACATTATAACTGCATTGAAAGTCTGAGTCTGATTCAAACCATAGCACGATTGCTCAAACTTTCCAGCACAGGTTCTAAAAATAAGGAGCAAAGGAATTGGTTTTGGCTGGGGTGGAGAAACTGCTGTATCCACTCAAAACTTAACAGCTCCTAAATTTAGACCAGAACTCAGAAATTTTGACATGAGGATTCCATTTCACTCAGGCAAAATTCATGCTCTGGGCCATTACCTATGTTTCGATTTTATTTCCTGTGGCCCTAGATGCCAGGGCAACAATTACTTATAGAGAAGAATCTGTATGGTTTGTGTAGCAGGTTGCTGTTTGTTTAGAAATGCAGCTGATGTGCCCTAGTATGTACAACTTGTCTATAACAAGCAATTAATTCAGTGACCAGTGCCTTTCTTCATCACAGCGTCATACTTATCTGCAGCCAAAATTATAGGCATTTTTACAGAAAAAATACATAATTTCTACGCTGAGCTGTGTGGGAAATCATTTTAATAGAAAAGATAAGCAGATTGTCCAGGGCAAATCAAGACACATATCAACTCTTTTTCCCAGCGTAAAATGTTTCCTTTTTCATCACAAAAGGAAGCTGGTCACTTCCGGGGCACAGCGCGGTGCCAGGACAGGTAGGGACTAGTCTGCCTTAGCCCTGCAGCACCACCGACCGGACTTTTAATGGCCCGATGCTGACCAGAGCCGCCAGGGTCCCTTTTCAACTGGGTCTTCTGGTCGAAAACCGGAACCCTATTGGAAGAACATTTTTCCCTGCTTAGTTTTAACAAATAAGATGGAGCTCGGTGGGCTGGAACAGCAGCAGGCATGGCCACAGGGGCGGACAAGGGGCGAGGGGGCTGAGCAAGTGGTGGGCATGTTTGCAAGAGAATAAAAAGCACCTTTGCTACAAAACATGTTTCCGTTAGCAATAATATCAAACTGGCTGGTGACTCCGGGCCTATCCAGAGTTCACTGTCATCAATGGAAAGACTTCAGTGGGCTTGGGGTCAGACCACGAGCTATCGCTCCACTCTATTAAATGGAATCAGAACAGCTCAGCTGTGTGTCAGAGGCCTTATAGTGGCAAAAGAGATTCTCCTTCTGTTCAGGGGGCAGTGGCCTGCGCTTTTGGAAAAAGAAGGTCTGGGTTCTATCCTCACCATTTCCGTGAAATGCTCAGTGACCGGAGAGTCCAGCACAGGGGCCACCATGAAGATCCTTCATGGCCATGGGCTTCTTACACCCTTTCCCCCTTCTCTAGCACCCACCCAACGTGCTTCAGAGGCATTTTGAAATGCAACCGGTCAGCCGTCGCCACTAGGAGACAGGCAAGTATTCTTGTCCCGGTTTTACAGGGGAGGGGCCCGAAGTGCAATGTAATCATCCCGTGTCTCCCTCTCTTGCAGACCCCAATGGGAAAAGGACAGCGCCACACACTGCCTAGGACAGCCTGGCCATGTCCAATACCCTGGGCAGCGTCCAGACCCCACATCCAGAAGGGTTTTGGAGCAGATGCCAAGCGGTCGGTGTGCATGAGCATTGGCTGCACCTTGCCATAATGCTGCTCCATGTTTGAATCTAGCAGCTTTGCAACGGTACCCAGAAGGAGCTGTATTTAATCGATCCACGTGAGCTATAAACAAACGCCTACATGACTAGTGCGGTAACTGCTAGCCTTGCAAATAGAGCACAGATAGCCAGATATTATTCTAGAAGTGCTTTGATAACTATCACCCAGGTGTAATTATTTTCCCTTTCAGAAATACCTGACATTTTTGGTAATGTCACATCTATTCAGTACATAACAGAAACTGCTCAAACCCCGCTGAACTCCTGGCAAACTTTCCTTATTAGGTAATCTCTGTCTAAGAGGAAGAAATAGCCAGTTGGTGCATAACCAAATGTCTGGACAGGCATGATTGTTGTTTTACACTTTTAATATGTATTTTTAAAAGGTGATTTGAGTCCTTCTGTCCATCACCACTGCACCATGAATCATCAGCTTAAAACAACCAGCTCAAAGGACTCACTCCAGGTTTTTACACCAGCGCCTCTGAGATCAGAATTTGCCTTACCAGACAATAGCAACCAAAAACGGGTGAAAAATATGATTTTTGCTACATTTAGATAACTACAAATTGGCTAACCAGAAAGTTCTTCCTAAGCCACAACCATGGCATTTTTTTTTGCTGGAATCATATGATAACTGTAAAGCACAAAGAGATTACAAGGGTGGGCACAGTATAAAGCATAGAAAGGAAAGAAAGAAAGAATAGAGCTGGTCAAAAAATCAAAGCAAAGGTTTTGCAAAGTTTAGTTTGAAGTTTTCAAAAAGAACTTTCCCAACATTTCCATAGTTTTTTTAACAAAAATTTTCAGTACAGAACATTTTAAGTTATCAGTTCTTTTCTCCACCCCCCATTCCCACCCCCTGCTCCCCTTCCCATGATTTCTCTCCTTGTTTTCACTTGGACTCTGAAAGATGGTAAAAAAAGGAAAAAGGGGGGGAAAAAAGGAAGAGAAAGGGGGAAGGCAAAAAAGGAAGAAAAAAATTTCAGCTTTCATCAGAAAAGACAGAAAATGAACTCTTTTTTTATTTTATTTTTTTGATACAAAAAAAGGTCATTTTTCAGCAACAAAACCTGTGAACAATCTCAACCAGTTCAAACATACGACTAGATAACTAGCTATAATGACAATACTATGATTCTGTAACCATTCTGATGAGGATGTCATATTTCTATACTAATCTGGGGACCCCACCTACCTCTTGTGACCATACCACGGAGCCCTAGCTGTCATTAGGAGAGTGAGTGCCTGGCGTTCTTCAGTCCTCTCCAGCAAGGAAAGTGTTAAACATGCCAGGTCTTCAGGGCACCCGATCCCTTCTCATGGAAGTCCCAGGGGAAGACTCCGGCTGATGCCACTGGAAGTTGGAGAAGGCCCTAAGCTCTCTGTGAAATTGTTCAGCGCGGACTGTTGCACCCCATTGCCTGTATGCAAAGCTCACAGTCCCCTTATTGTGAGCAGGTCCCTCTGCTGTCATTTCACTGGCTTGGCATCAGGCCCAGAGTGGCTAAAAATGTCACAGATATTTTTTTAAGGAACATCAAAATCAAGGACTCTTGGGAGACCAACAAAAATACAGCCTTCGTCACACCCCAGACCTGGAATTTGCAGGCCCATGTGGTGGATCTGCAAAGCAGGGGATCACAACTCTCCTCAGCCCTTTCTCCACTGTGCTTCCCCTTCCCCTGGCCAGGGAAAGGAAAAGGTCCTGAACCTGGAGGTGGCTGGGCTCTCTTTGGGAGAGGGAGCCACGTGGCATCAGGGAGCTGGAGAGAAGCCCTCGGAGTGGCGCACAGAGCCACCTGTGGACTAGGCTGATTGCTGGACATCACCCGGAACTCATGGGGGAGCTCTTTAACTCTGTAACTCTTTAAGACTCTGTACCTATGGTACCTGCACCCTTTCCTGCCAGCCCATCGATAAACCTGAGTGGTTATTAGGACCCAACAAGGCTTGTCTCCAAGACATGGTACCCTGGGTCCTTGGGGTACAGAGTAGCCCCAATGATTACAGCCACTTCTGCATTCCATTTAGCTCCCTGGAGTGCACAGAAGGACTTAGGGATTGTAAGTTTCAGAGATAGAAATCTGCAGGCCTCTGAGAATCTTTTTTTCCGTTTACATTGAGCCACTGAATGCACATTTGATCAGATGGCATCAGCAGTGGCTGGCTGGGGCAGGAACAGGAAATGGTTAATAGTGTTTGCAAATAAAGGCACAGAATGCTTGGTGCTTTTCAAATATTTCTCAGAAATTAGGAGGGTTTGTGCCGCTGATTTGCATGAAGCACAGCGGACCCTGCAGGGAAAGAGGGCCAGGCTGCTCAGAGCACAGTTGAGAGTAAGGAGCAGCAGGAGCCAGGGGGCATTTTTATATTTTAAAGGAGTAAACACCAAATACACAGAGATTTTATATGACAAAAATCAGGGGAGTGTTAATGAATGAAACTGCTTTTTGTCTTCACCCAGCAATGAATCTGCAGGACAGCAATAGTACTAGTTAGTTATCATTTGTACTGCAATTCTACCTGCAGACGACAACCAAGACTGAGTTCTGACGGGCCAGAGGGCTGCACATTAGAGACAGTCCTTTCCCCAGAGAGCTTGCAGTCTCCATCGACAAGTCAGACAAAGAAGAGATTATTAGCTCAGTTTGACAGACAGGTAACGGAGGCCCATCCCCAAGACACGCTGGGTATGTCCAGGCTGCAACTGAGAGCGACCCTCCCTACCTGACGCAACAGATGCGCACGAGAGGGCTCAACCTAGAGCAGCAGAAATAACAGTGGGGACGTGGCAGCTTGCACTGCAGCTTGGGCTAGCCCCGGGATCCTCAGGGTCTGAGCTTGGGTGACTAGACCAAGTCCCCGCCCAAGCTGCAACGTTCCCTCGTCCATTTTTAACATGCTAGCACGAGTCTGTCTACTTGGGCTGATAGACTCACTCTGAGCTCTTATAGCCACACCTTAAGGGATGTACCCAAGGTCACAATGGGCATCTGTGGCAGAGCCACAGCCCTGCTTAGTGCTCATCCAGTGTTAACCCCCAAACCAGCCTTCCTGCTGGAAGCCCTTTTCAACCTTTCTCCAGTCTGCAGGACCCCAAGGCACTGCAGAATTCTGTAGGCCTGTTCCTTCTCCCCTAACTCATGGGAATAACCGTCAGGGACTTCTCTCTCTCCGTTGATGTCAGTGGGGCTGCTTGTGTGGGTAAAACGATCAGGATTTGGCTTCTGGGATCACTTCACCACTGAAATGCAGCCACCTCTGGAAGAGAGAGCAGCAGCTGGGCGCTCGGTCGGAACACAGTGCACCGTGGGATAAGGGACAGGAGAGCAAGGCAAGCTTCCAGCACAGAAAAGTTACACTGGGATCTTTAATGTCTCTGCAGGGCAGGACCGCAGGGCCTCAAATCTAGCTTGACAGCCCTCCCCACCATCTCCTACCATTCAAGTTTATTCACAAATGCTGGGCATCCTTTATCTGCACCTGTCGTAGGTTCCAGAATAAGGGCCCTACTCTGGAAGCTTTAATTAGGCAATTAATTAGACCACTCCTGTAAGGCCCACTTGTGTGAGCAGGGTTGTAGGATTGGGCAATAATGAGCTCCTTCCTCTAGCTTTATTGAGGTTATAACTGTCCAATCCCTCCTGCAAAGTGAATGTTCCTGAGGTTCTGATGAGTGCAAGCTCAGGGCAGGCTGCTTCCTCTCTTCGGTTTGCGGTGACTGAAAGGGTTTCAGATGCATAGTGTGTGGTCTCTGTGTATGAGGGAAGGTGGCCTAGCTGTGACAACAGAGCCCTAGGAAGGCAGGCCCAGGGGGTTTAATCATGGTGCTTCCAGAAACTGTGTCACAGGGGCCTGGCTTGTGCTCAGAAACCTAGCCCTGCTTCTCAGCAATGGTGTGATTGCTCCGTGGTGGGGGCCAGGTCCCTTGGGACAGGTACTGTGTTGTTATGCATCTGTACAGCATCCAGCCCAGTGGGTCTTGACCTTTCCAGATGACTGTACCCCTTTCAGGGGTCTGATTTGTCTCGCGGACCCTCGAGTTTCACATCACTTAGAAACTACTTGCTTACAAACTTAGACATAAAAATACAAGAGTGTTACAGCACACTAGTGATGAAAATGGCAGACTGTCTCCTTTTTACTCTATATAACAAAATAAATCAATTGGTATATAGATATTGTCCATACATTTCAGTGTGTGGTATATAAAGCCACGTAAACAAGTCATTGTCGGTATGAAATTTTACTTTGTACCAACTTGGTCAGTGCTTTTTATGGAGTCTGTTGTAAAACTGGGCAAATATCTAGATAAGTTGATGTGCCCCCTGGAAGACCTCTGTGTGCCCCCAGAGGCACATGTACCCCTGGCTGAGAACCACTGATCTAGCACAATGGGGTGCAGTGATCAAGCAGGCAAGAACCAGCCTGGCAGCGAGATCTGTTTGACTGTGGCCTCGTCTCCCTAAGGAAGTGGTAACTAAACTGTCGCTCGGGGCATTTCAGACTGGTCTAGACAAACTACAAAGTCCAGAATAATTATTTTGGGCTGAACTATCTTTGATGTGTGCTTAGCCCCAAATTGACCATTTCTGAAAAGGTTGGTAAAATCCCAGGTGGGCGTTTTTGGAGGGATCAACTTGAGAGCAAGCCATGGGCAAGTAGGAGCATCAAGGCTGTCACCATGCTGCAGATCACAGCTACAGAGGGAATATGTCAGCAGTAATAGAAATCAGATCCCCTGCTCCAAGCAATGCTGTCTGCTTAGCCCCACCATATACCCATTCTCATGAGACGGGGGAAAATATCTATGGAGTCAACAGTATAAGACCCATTGCCTAGAAAGGAGCAATTCTGAGTCTATTCGATAGGGGGCACTGGGGCTAGCCAGTTCATTACAATATGTTTTCAGACATAGAACCATAGAATTGTAGGGCTGGAAGGTACCCTGAAAAGTCCAGCCTCCTGGACCATTCCTGACAGGTGTCTGTCCAATTTGTTCTTAAAAGCCTCCAGTGATGGGGATTCCACAATCTTCTTTGGTAGTCTGTTGTAGTGCATACTCTCTGTGCTTTGGTAACTCATGGACAAGTTATGCAGAAAACACCCCCTTTGCTGAAGGGGCTGTGTGTTACAAGGAGATCAGATGTTTCGATCCATTGCTGCTAGAGAAAAAGGTAATAATTAGTCATTATTTGAAAAGGAAAGGCGTGGGTTTGAATGGGAAACATGAGATTGTACAGGCAGATGTCAAGCAAAGGCTGCCCGGCACACACAAAACACAGCAGCAATGTGCCGCAAGGCACTGGAAAAAACAAACGGTCCCAGCCATTCAATCTGAACTATTAAAGGGAACTTCTCGCTGCTGTTAACTCCACTGCATTTGGAAAGTATAAGCAGTGATGCAGAAAAATGAAACACCTAACCTTTTACTATTTGCAGCCTCTCTCTATGGAGATAGGAGGAGCTGTTCAGTCAGCGGTACCATCTTTGACACAACGCTAAGGTCTTGTCCATTTGTGGTTGCCAAAGACTCCCTGGCTCCTTTTGCAAGAGTCAGGGCGTGAACGTGCCCAGTGGCCAAACTCCAATCTGGGTAATATATTTGGCTTTCTTAAAATCCCTCTGCAGCTTCAGATGGAGACAGTTTTTCACCTCCTATCCTCAGCTGTTGTTTAGCACTGATGCAGTGCTCCACTCCAGAGATGGCTGAATTTCAGCAATGACTAAACCCATTACACAAAGACTTTGAGACCCTTTTGAAGGCAAGGTGCCACGCACTGTACCCACGAGGCGTCGTCATGATGCTGGTTGTATCAAGATAAACAAAAAAGGAAGCAGGATGTGAGCTTCTCAGAAGAAGAGAGTATCAGAAGCTCGGCTGTTTGCCAGCCTCCTTTGGGACACCTGCAAGGAACTGCTGATCAAAAACAACAGTGGGCACAAGAAAAGAAACACTTCCGCATGACAAATCAAGCTAGAGAAAATCGGGACCTTTGAGGAGTCATATAAGGGTTTAGGAAGAAACCCATGGGCCAAATCCTGCCCCTGACGCTGGCCTCACCGGCCCAGCGAGCAGTGTGGAAAGAATCTGCATAAGGGGCATGGGTGCAGCTGATGAAGTCCTGTACATGTTGATGAAGTCTCTGTTGGGGGAGGGATTGGCCTGCTCCTCCTCTGAGCATACCCAGTTACTGAGGCTGCATGCAGGAGGGAGGATATGGCCCTGTTATAGAGAACATGTGACTAGCTGGTCCCTCCGTGAAGATATGGCCCCACAGTGACACTGTGCACTGCAGATGTGGGTCTACTTGCACCTTCTGGTGGCCTGTGGCATGGTGAGATGGAGCAGGCAGCACCAGTTCCCAACCTTGCCAGTTTAATCAGACTAAGACTTTGGCTGCACCCAGCCCCTTGTCTCCCCCTCCTCCCACTCCATTCTCTTCTCCCCGCTCTAACTTGCCATGGAACCTAGGCATCTTTTGGAGGCATTTAAAATTAAACGGGACAGCACCCTGGGGAATGCACTGCTGGGAACAATCCTACACGGTGGGGAGGGTCACTGGGAAATGAACTAAGATATCTTTTCCTGCTCCTAATGCTTGTGAGTGCATTTTACATGGACATACGTGCTTCTTCAGCTTAGGCAGTTGAGGTTTATGCTTTTAACTCCAGAGGTCCTGCCTTCAGCCCTGCAGAGGATGCTGGCCGGGGTTGTTGGATGTGTCCACACTGGGTTTGCACAGGCCAAAGGGGAAATATAAAGGCCCCTAAGTATCTTTTCCTGGCTGACTCCTCAGCAAGAAGTCCTATCTCACACCATCACTACTTCAGCCGCATTCACTTCCTCTTGTATAAAAATAATCAAATGATTCATTTTTAAAAAAAAAGAACGTAGCGTGGAGCTGCTAAAAAAACAACAACAACTAAACAAGTTCCGATAAGGTACATTGCAGCCTTGCATTTCCAGTAAAACAGGTACAGGCCTGTGTCGGGAGGAGGAGGTGTGATGGAAAAGTGAGCTACTTATTATCATGGTTTGTTCCTTAATTACCAGATGACTTTTCAAGCTTCCTACCTGAATCTCACCTTTTGAAGCCTAAACAACCCCTGATGGTTTCCTCCAAGGGTTCTGGGACTGCAAGTCAAAACATTCTCTTCCTAGAGCCTTCCTCTGATTCAGTGTCCTGGCCTGGAGCAAGCCACTTAGGCCAACATTTTAAAACGGGCTGCCTAAAGTTCGATCCGCCTTTAGCCCCCCAAGGTGTGAGCATATGCACCTAAATGTCCAGGGCAGCAGGTAAAGAATTGAAAGGAAAATGCCAGTAGGCAAGCGAGTTGTATAAATTATTTGCAACCCAGACCAGGAGGGGGAAGATTCTGCAGAGTAATGTTGCCACAGTCACTGCTCTCTCCCCTCCTGTTCGCCCTGCAGGCTGGCTCCTTCTTTCTGGGTTCTCCAAGGTTCGATTAATGTGCAGCACCCTCCAGGGGGTATCCTTGAAAAGCCGTATTTTATTGGTATGCTGTTTCCAAGACACTACCTCAGTCTAGACTATTTCTACCAGATGGTGGCTAACGTTTATTTCTTACAAGTGTAATCCTGCAAGGTGCCGAGTGCTGTAAATTCCTACGGAAATAGGTGGGAGCTAAATGCTCAACACTATGGGAATTAAGCTCTAAGGTCTCTCTCTCTCTAGCCCCTCTGCATATGGA
Source organism: Gopherus evgoodei (assembly GCF_007399415.2). Lineage (NCBI taxonomy): Eukaryota > Metazoa > Chordata > Testudines > Testudinidae > Gopherus > Gopherus evgoodei. The sequence continues at coordinate 5,659,700 of NC_044330.1, forward strand.
CCAGTCTGACATCCTGCCATGCATCCCACATGGTTTCGGTGGCCCTACTTCATTTAAGGTTTTACAGTTATCCTACCCCATGATTCATGCATAGAGGAAAAGCAGAGAAATTCCCCCTATTTCTACTTCATAGGACTCAGGTCTCCTGACTCCCAGGCGGGTACTCCCCATAGGTCTTTGCACTTCCAGTGCACTTCCCACACATCCTCCCAGCCCCCATATGAAGCAGGTAAATATGGAATCTTAGCCCAAAGATTCTCAACCTTTTTCGTTCTGAGCCCCTCCCCCCCCCCCCACAACATGCTACAAAAAACTCCAAGGCCCACCTGTGCCACAATAACTGGTTTTCAGTATAGAAAAGCCAGGGCCAGCAGTAGGGGGTAGCAAGCAGAGCAATTGCCTGGAATCTCACACCACAGGGGCCTCCTTGAAGCTACATTGCTCAGGCTTCAGTTTCAACCCCAGATGACAGGGCTCAGGGCACCAGTCTTCGGCCCCATGCGGTGGGCTTCAGCATCCTGCCTGGGCCCCAGCGAGTCTAACGCTGGCGCTGCTTGGAGGCCCCCCTGTCCCCTCCACAAGGCCCCAGACCCCTGGTTGAGAACCACTGTCTTAGACCCACTTCCCAGATGGCAAAATGTGAAGCACAGCGAGGGGATGGAGGTTTGGAAGGTCCAGCAGCCGGTCAGTGGGAGAGCTGGGAATGGAACATAAGAGTCCTGACTTACAGGATGTGCTGCCTTCCCTCCTTCACAAGGAGGAAGATATGCTTATGTACCCACAACAAACTACAGAGTAACTCCTCCTTGAGATGAGACAAGAAACAGATTTCTGATCTGCCAGATTATCATTTCCAGGTGATGCTTCACGCTGTAGTGAGAGAGGGGAAAAAAGCTTAGAGTGGGTGTTTTGCATGTGAGTCTGCCGTGCAGCTAAACTGTAACCCGCTTGGCTGTGAGATCATTTATCTGTAGACACTATTTGTGACTTCTTCACCATGGCTCACAGGCTGGCAAAGCAAAGGCTGCTATCATTCTGTTCCTTCATAAGTAAGGTCCCGCATTTCCCTGGAGCATCTTTCACCCCACCAGATCCCATAGCAGAGGGCTCACCTCATCAACCACTGAAGTGCAGCCCCTCCTGCTCCCAGATGGAACGGGGCAGCTGTTTCACAAAGCACAGCTGTTTAGGACAGGAAGTAAAGAACACATTAGCTGAAATCACAGGAGGAACTTAAATAGGCAAAATGCAGCTACTGGAGCTGGATTTTGGTCAAGACACCTGAGTCAGCACTTTTATTTTTGCCAGTAGCACCATGGGATCTTTAATGATCACCAGCCCCACTTGGTATTTGTCCACAAGTGGATCCTTCAACTCTTTATCCCAAATACCTGCTTTTAAATGAATTTCATCACTACAAATTGTATCACGGGAGGAGATCTCTCTCCACTTCCCTTTCAGTCCTATGCATTTTGTTGCTGTTCACTGAATGCCCACAGGCTTTGTCTGGGCCTAGACCAGAGAAACTGTTTGTCGGTCACGTCTCTTCCCAGCTGGCTATAGGCTGCCACGCAGGAGTGTAACCCAAAAATGACACCATGTCGCTATAGGGCATCTTCCTACAACATGGACACGGAGGTCCCCTGTCCAGATGTGCATGCTCCTCCCTAGGCATATGTCCCCCGTCCAGATGTGCATCCTCCTCCAAGCCCTGGCCTGAGCCCTCCCATCCAGATGTGAATCCTCCCCCAAGCCCTGGGCCCGAGCCTTCCCATCCAGATGTGAATCCTCGCCCGAGCCCTCCCATCCAGATGTGAATCCTCGCCCAAGCCCTGGGCCCGAGCCCTCCCATCCAGATGTGAATCCTCCCCCAAGCCCTGGGCCCGAGCCTTCCCATCCAGATGTGAATCCTCGCCTGAGCCCTCCCATCCAGATGTGAATCCTCCCCCAAGCCCTGGGCCCGAGCCCTCTCATCCAGATGTGAATCCTCGCCCGAGCCCTCCCATCCAGATGTGAATCCTCCCCCAAGCCCTGGGCCCGAGCCCTCCCATCCAGATGTGCATCCTTCCCCTGCCCTGGCCGTATACCCCCCCTCCAGATGTGAGTACCTCCTCCCCGTGCAGAAGTAACCGCCCCACGCCCGCCCTGCGCCTGCCCGCGCACGCAGAGGGGCACCCTGCAGCGCACGTACGGCGGGGGCGGGGCACTTGCTCGCGGCTCTCCTCCGTCACGTGCAGGGGGCAGAGGCTGAGAGGCCGGAAGCGGAAGCGAATGGCGGCGGGGGGGGGAGGTTGCTATGGTAACGCGGCGAGGGCGAGGCCGTGGCTATGGGGGAGCCGCTGGACCGGCGAGGCCCCGAGAACACGTACAGCCTGCGGCCGGCCTTCCAGCACAAGTGAGCGGCCCGGCCGGCGGAGAGGGGCGGGGGCGAGCTGGCGGGCCCTGGGGGGAGGTGTTGGGGGATGGACTGGGGGACCACGGGGGTGGGGCTAGAGTGGGGGGGGGAGCAGTGAGAGCCCTGGGGGTGGGGAGGTGTTGGGGGTTAGAGTGGGGAGGATGGGAGGGGGGATGGGGAGCAGTGAGGGCTCTGGAGGTGGGGAGGTGTTGGGGGTTAGAGTGGGGAGGATGGAGAGCAGTGAGGGCCCTGGGGATGGGGAGGTGTTGGGGGATGGAGTGGGGTGGCTGGGCGGGAGGATGGGGAGCAGTGAGGGCCCTGGGGGTGGGGAGGTGTTGGGGGTTGGAGTGGGGAGGATGGGGAGCAGTGAGGGTCCTGGGGATGGGGAGGTGTTGGGGGATGGAGTGGGGAGGATGGGGAGCAGTGAGGGTCCTGGGGATGGGGAGGTGTTGGGGGATGGAGTGGGGTGGCTGGGAGGGGGGATGGGGAGCAGTGAGGGCCCTGGGGATGAGGAGGTGTTGGGGGTTGGAGTGGGGAGGATGGGGAGCAGTGAGGGCCCTGGGGATGAGGAGGTGTTGGGGGTTGGAGTGGGGAGGATGGGGAGCAGTGAGGGTCCTGGGGATGGGGAGGTGTTGGGGGATGGAGTGGGGTGGCTGGGCGGGAGGATGGGGAGCAGTGAGGGCCCTGGGGGTGGGGAGGTGTTGGGGGTTGGAGTGGGGAGGATGGGGAGCAGTGAGGGCCCTGGGGATGGGGAGGTGTTGGGGGTTGGAGTGGGGTGGCTGGGAGGGGGGATGGGGAGCAGTGAGAGCCCTGGGGATGAGGAGGTGTTGGGGGTTGGAGTGGGCAGGATGGGGAGCAGTGAGGGCCCTGGGGATGGGGAGGTGTTGGGGGATGGAGTGGGGTGGCTGGGAGGGGGGATGGGGAGCAGTGAGGGCCCTGGGGATGAGGAGGTGTTGGGGGTTGGAGTGGGGAGGATGGGGAACAGTGAGGGTCCTGGGGATGGGGAGGTGTTGGGGGTTGGAGTGGGGAGGATGGGGAGCAGTGAGGGTCCTGGGGATGAGGAGGTGTTGGGGGATGGAGTGGGGTGGCTGGGAGGGGGGATGGGGAGCAGTGAGGGCCCTGGGGATGAGGAGGTGTTGGGGGTTGGAGTGGGGAGGATGGGGAGCAGTGAGGGCCCTGGGGATGGGGAGGTGTTGGGGGATGGAGTAGGGTGGCTGGAAGGGGGGATGGGGAGCAGTGAGGGCCCTGGGGATGGGGAGGTGTTGGGGGATGGAGTGGGGTGGCTGGGAGGGGGGATGGGGAGCAGTGAGGGCCCTGGGGGTGGGGAGGTGTTGGGGGTTGGAGTGGGGAGGATGGGGAGCAGTGAGGGCCCTGGGGATGAGGAGGTGTTGGGGGTTGGAGTGGGGAGGATGGGGAGCAGTGAGAGCCCTGGGGATGGGGAGGTGTTGGGGGATGGAGTGGGGAGGATGGAGAGCAGTGAGGGCCCTGGGGGTGGGGAGGTGTTGGGGGTTGGAGTGGGGAGGATGGGGAGCAGTGAGGGCTCTGGGGGTGGGGAGGTGTTGGGGGTTGGAGTGGGGAGGATGGGGAGCAGTGAGGGTCCTGGGGATGGGGAGGTGTTGGGGGATGGAGTGGGGTGGCTGGGCGGGAGGTTGGGGAGCAGTGAGGGCCCTGGGGGTGGGGAGGTGTTGGGGGTTGGAGTGGGGAGGATGGGGAGCAGTGAGGGTCCTGGGGATGAGGAGGTGTTGGGGGATGGAGTGGGGTGGCTGGGAGGGGGGATGGGGAGCAGTGAGGGCCCTGGGGATGAGGAGGTGTTGGGGGTTGGAGTGGGGAGGATGGGGAGCAGTGAGGGCAGGAGGGGAAATTAAGGTTCTGGGTCACAAATCTTCAGTCCTGCCCCTTCCCCCCCACCTCCCTGACCACCCTTTTTGTGAGGTCCAGAGGAGAGGTGGGAGGTGGACATTGCCCCCCAGTGGCTGTTGCCTTAGTGCTGTGTGGGGAAGGGAAGATGAGTGTGGACCGTGACCCTTCTCCTCTATGCTTGAAGGTATGCGTAACAGGGTTGGCACCCCCCTCTCGGAAGTTCCCCCTTCTGGTTGGGTGTGTCTGCGTTCTTTAGTTCTGGCGACCCCTTTTGGTGGCTCTCAGGTGCATTTTGAGTGACTCAGCCCTCCAGCCCAGTGACACATTAGCCAGCGTAAACCCCTTCTGGGGTTTACAGTCCATGGGGGCCTATCTCAGTGCTCCTCTGGTGTGTCTCTCTCTAGCCCTCCTTGGGCTTTAGTCTTTAAATAGGCCAGCCCTGGTATGGGGCCATATCCCCAAGACTTCCTCCCAGGAGACACTATCTTTCTGTAGCCCTCCTCAGGCCCAGTCCCTGCCAGCGGACTTGGCTGTCCATGGTCCTGCTGCTTGGCCAGACCTGCAGTTTGTTCTATTACCGCTCTGCTCTGCAGTTCCTTTTATAGGGCCCTCCTGGGCCCTGATTGGCTGCTTCCCCCTGCAGCCACTCTAGGCTGCTTGGAGAACCTCTCTACTGCTCCTTTCCGGGGATGGCTTTGGCAGAACCCTGAGGCCTCCTTCAGGGGGCCTTTGGGCCTAGTCCACGCTGTCACAGTATGACTATGATCCAATGTTAGATTTTATTTGCCCATCTGTACAGTTGGTGGGGGTGTACAGTTTTGCGAGGTTGGTTAACTAGCTTCCACTTTTGCAGCTCTTTTCATGCATTTCCACTTGCCAAGAATGAAAGGTGAATTTTTCCAACATAGCTACATTTCATCCTGTACTGTGAACTTTCTGAGATTTAGGATTTTTTTCCCGTTAGATTTCGATCTTCTGCAGTAAAAGAGTGCATCCATGCGATACTGAAAGAGAATCTAGCCAATGTGCAATACAACCCAGAGGAAACGCCAGAGCTCACACGGTCCTTATCAGAGACAATTAAAGATAGACTGAAAGGTAATGAGGATTGGTGGGGAAACTGCCTCTTTCCTTACTAAATTTGTTCTTTTCTTTTTGCAAGTATTGATTCTCTCCTCTATTCTTTAAAACTCCTCATTCACTGATGACTGACCACAACCTAATATTATTTAATAAACTAGTATATATGTACATGGTGCTTCATGACTTGGTCTCAGCCCTCAAAATCTTAACATTTAATTCAGACTAATCTGATTACTTACAGACCCACTGGTGAGACAGATCAGCTTAGGAAGTATCATGGAAGAAGTAGAATGCATGGAGCATGGGTAGCATGGAAGAAGGGGCATAACTGAGAGTTGGAGAGAGAGACCAGGACCTGATTCTGACCTCACTTCCATAAATGGAATCACTCCTGGTTTAGCCTGATGTAAATGAGATCAGAATCAGGTCCAAAGGGACCACACTGGGAATCAGACTCATTGGGAGCAGCTGAGAGAGAGGTAAGAGACTAGGGAGCAAGAGGCTGTGGGTCATGACATGGTCATGTACTGATGGCATGTTGCATAAAGGCAGTGTTGTTTCAGAACTTTGCTTCGCATCTTTTGGATTCCAGAAGTTATTTCAGGACTCATTAAATGTTCCCCATGTTCAGTTCTGGAATAACAACCCAGATGAGAGTCAGCATCATAATTTTGGGAATAGGGTTGTACTCCCTCGGCTGCGTGCCTTTGTAGCAGGAGAACCAAAATATCATATGAGTTCCTGCATTAACAGTGTGTTTTAGATCTCCCTTACAGATATGCTAATTTTAAAATAGCTTATGTAGCATATGTAGTCTGAGCTAATATACCCAGGACCTGATTTCAGTGCTTTATAAATATGTACATGATGCTCTGAGGCAGGAATGGCCCAATACAGCCCACGGGATTTTGCCTGACTTCTTTGTCTGCTGTCATCTTGAATGAGGAATGACACTGTGAGCACTACCAGATCTAGCTGTCACGCTGCATCTTGCAGCTGAGATACAAATGGAGTGTAGCATGCTGGAGTCTTGCCTTATTGAAGATAGAGGCACTGGCATTTTTGTTCTATTTTAAGAAAATTTGTTTTGGCTCTTGCATTTCTGGCACGTTGCCAGTTTCACCCCCTCTACCAAATTGGGTATCACCCAGACCCTGACGGTATCTCTTTGCTGTTCTTTTGGACTAGAGCCAGACAGTTTGTAGTCATGTAGCTCAGATCTGTGCATGCTCTTGAGGCCTCTGCTACTAAAACAGGAACCTTAAAGATACTAGTAATACATGGCAGAAATAGCAATAAATGTCTTCAAGATTAGAACAATTTAAAATAATTCAGATTACCTGAACCTTCTGGGTTTCATGTAAGAGCCTCGCTTCTACTCTGATCCTTTTTTTGGGTGGTGGTTTTGTTTTGTTTTTAACTCTGAAAAGTTGTCTATTTGGCATGGTTGGTGTTGAATGTATCTGAGAGTCTTTCCTCTCCCTAGCCTGTGTTTCAAAGGTGCTGGGCACCTGCAACTCCCATTTATTTGAATAGGATTCTGGTGCTTAGCACTTATGAAAGTGAGGCCATTAGGCAGCTTATCCAGTGTACGCAGGGCCGGTGCAAGGAAGTTTCGCGCCCTAGGTGAAACTTCCACCTTCGCCACCCCCCCTCCACAGCAGCTCTCCCCAGCTGGGGAGCCCCCAAACACACTTTGTGGCAGCTAACCCCGCCTGGGGAGCCCGCCCCAGCTCTACTCCACCGAGCAGGCCGGCACCTCTTTAATTCTCCTCCCCTCCCAGGCTTGCAGCGCCGATTGGAGGAGAATTAGAGTGAGGGCTGTATGCTCAGCGGAGGAGGCAGAGTGGAGGTGATCTGGGGCAGGGAACGGTTCCCCTGTGCAGTCCCCCACCCCCCGTTACTGCGGGCGGCCCTCCCCGCACCCCCCCCCCACCCAAGCTCACCTCCACTCCACCTCCTCACCTGAGCAGGCTTTTAGGCGCCCTCAACCACTAAGCACCCTAGGTGGCCGCCTAGTGGTTGCGCCGGCCCTGAGTGTATGTAGTATTTGTTTCACTGCTCATTGGAAACTAAGGGTTTCAAGTTACAAAATAAATAGCTCCCTCCCTGTGTCTTGTCTGACGATAATAAAATTCTGTACTCTTCCATTTTGAAACTGTTCGTTTTTCTCCCTTTTACTCTGCAGCGGAGGGATTTCACCGATATAAAATGGTGGTGCAGGTTGTGATTGGAGAACAGAGGGGTGAAGGAGTGAAGTAAGTTCTGTGCATTTCTGGTGTCTTGCTTTTGTCATCCTCATCAAGAATTAATACAGCAACCCCCTTGCTCCTAATTATCGGAGACAGGCAAGTGTTATGCAGGAGGTCAGACCGGATATTCACTATCGCCCCTTCTGGACTTAAAATCTATAAAACATAGCTCACGTGACAGGGGTTTCTGCTGTAGTTAGCAAAGCAAGGCTGGTCATATCCTCTTGTTAGGCAGCAATTTACTAAGGGCCATATTTTCAAAAGTGCCCAGTTCCCATTTAGGCCCCCAAATAGGTGTCTAGACTTTCAAAAGAGCTCTGCACTCAACCTGTGGAATTCTCTTAAAAATCTGACCTCAATTGTGGGTGCTGAGCACTTGAAAATATGGCCCCAGATGCTTGTGATTAGTGAAGAATTCTTTCATGTTGACACAGAAAGATTGTGGCTTCCACTCGTGCTGAGCTAAGAAAAGAGCTGGTGTTGAACAACCCAGGAAGTAGGCAATCTGTATCTGCTGTGTTTATCTGTGTGCTCCTCAATGACATCAATGCAACAGATAAGGGTAATCAGATCTCATACCCTTTGTGTAAGCTGATTAGAGGTCAGGAAAGAATATCTCTTCCCTGTGCTTTACAGCGTTGTACATTTGATGAGATATAATGTGTGTGGGGTGGTCCCCCTCCTCTGAACCATCTCCATGCTGGCCACTGTCTGAAGCAGGATACCAAACTCGATGGACCAATGATGTAATCCAGTCTGATGAATCCTGTGTTGTTGAGCTTCATGCAACAGCACCAGAACTGGGGGACCAGGAGGCCATGGCCCTCCGACTTCTTAATACGGGCATAGTTTGGAGGGCAGTGGGGCAGTGCTGGATGAAGGCTGGCAGTTTGGGGGAGCAGCGCCACTGCCAAGCACATCCCCTGCTGGTGCTGCTCCATGGCTGCCCAAGACTTCCATTTTGGGGGAGCAATGCAACCCCTTACTCCCCAAACTACAGCCATGTTAAAAAGTGAGGGGCAGGACCCCTGGACCCCCCCAGTTCCAGCACCGGTGGCCCCTTCACTTCTACAAATGTTCTGGTGCCCTTGACTTGGTGTATAAACCATTGGAGGAAATTCTCTGGCCTGTTATGCAGTAGGATGGACTAGATTTATCATAATGGTCCCCTCTGGTCTTACAACCTGTGACCTTAAGTTCTTTGCTCTGGGGTATCAAGTTGGCCCACCCTGTGCTCTTATTGACTCAGATAGTGTTTGAGGTGGGGAAATTGCAAATAATGCTCTCCGTAACTTCACCCAGCACAAAGACACATTCCCAAGTCCAAAAGAGCTGGTTGTGTTCTTTAAAGAAAAACAACTCTTGGTTTTCAGGGAGAGTTAGTAGTGAGCATATATTAATATCTCAGTTTACCCCCAGACGTAGCGTGTTAATGGCTTTGTCCCAATTCATTTGTTTAGCATGGCTGCACGATGTTTCTGGGATGCTGACACTGACAACTATGCACAGGATGTTTTTATGAATGTGAGTATTTGCAATTTTTTCAGGGGAAAATTGAGTGAATCTATTCTGTGTGTGTTTTATATAGAGAGAGATTCTGATCATAGAATGTGGACTCGATACATTCACCTCGAGGCCATTTGTTAGTACTAAGTACCAAAGCAATACTGAAAAAAACCTCCAATACTCAGAAGTGGAATTTGTATAGGCCCCAATTCACCAAAGCACTTGATGATGATAGTGTAATACTTAGATCTTACATCGTGCTTTGCATCCAAAATCTCAACGCACTCATAGCTCAGTGGTTTGAGCATTAGCCTGCTAAACCCAGCATTGGGAGTTCAATCCTTGAGGGGGCCATTTAGGGATCTGGGGTAAAAATCTGCCTGGGGATTGGTCCTGCTTTGAGCAGGGGGTTGGACTAGATGACCTCCTGAGGTCCCTCCCAACCCTGATATTCTATGATTTCTATAAAAGAGGTGTAGGTATCCTTAGCTCCATTTTACAGCTAGGGAAACTGCAGCACAGGTAGGTGAAGTTACCTAAGGCCATGTTTAATGCTTTGCTAGTCGGAGTACAGGACTGGAAACCCAGATATCCTGAGCTTTGCCACTGACTGTCTTCTGACCTTGAACTAGTCACTGAACCTCTCTGCAAAATGAAGATAATATTGGGGTGCTGAGAAGAAGAAGAAAAGCCCTGCTTACATTCTAAGTAAGCAGTTAAAAGTGAATCAGGTATTAGCAGGATTTCTCCTGCAAAACGTGAAGACTGTGTTGTTTATCATCTTTAACCAGTTAGTGAGACTTTGGGTATATGCACACAGCTCTCGTTAGCAGCACGCAAGCATCCAAAGGCAGAATTTGGCCCTTCATATGAAGTCGGTTTGTAACACAGGATAGCTGCAGCATCGGGATTTCTGAGTTTTTAGTGAATAATAAAATTACTTTAAAATAAAAGACAAACTTGGTGTGAAAGTTGTTTTAGTCTGTTTAAAAAAATGCTCTATGTTCTCTTCTAGATTTTCTTTACACCAAATTAAAGACATAACAAAAATTTAATCTTTCAGCAAACCTATTCCTCTGCCAAGAACAGGCTGTACTGAATAGCAAAACGTTCCTTTCACTTTGAACTTTTAGTTGGGTTTCAATATGACCACTTGTTTCAGTGGGAGGAGTTCACTTTTGGTAAAACTAATATGATTCTCTATTGTTTTCTCAGGACAGTCTGTTCTGCGTGGTAGCTGCATTTGGCTGTTTCTACTACTGATGCCAGTGAAGACCGCAGAAAGGAACTACAGTAATTGTAGAGAGGATTTTTAGTTTGTTTGGTCAATAATTTGTACTCATGTTTTCTCAAAAGTAGCAGACTTACAATTGTACAAAGCATGCTCACTGTATCTGTATAATACACTGATGTGTCCACAACGTCCTCTTCTTTCCTGCTTGTATAAATATAGCTTTGTAGCATATTGTTTTTCTTTTGTCCTTTTAATCATCCTTCCTGCTTTGTGCAAAATGGATTTTTTAACTCCTAGAAGCCAGATATAGTGCCTTAAAAGGACTAGATTGCTTTTATTAGTAGTGACTTGTTTCCATAATGTAATAAATATTTATAAGCAATGTAATATAATAAATACAAATATATATATATATTATACCTTTCCCCAGCTTTGTCCATCCCTGTGTATCTGATCTTGTCTCTTCTAGTGCTAGCATCTGCTCCCTCCAGTCCACCAAAAACGCCAGCCTTGAATGTTCAGATAGCTGCTTCTCCCACATGTGTCCATGTTTCCTGCTATGGCTAGAATTCCCTCTTTCAGCTAGGCCAGAAGGCCACTATTCGTCCTCTTGTAAATCCCGCCTCAAGACCACCTATGGCTGTGATGCCTGTAAGAAACCACAGTTCAATCTAGCTAACGTTAATTGGCCAATCTGGGAGATCTGATATTTAGGAGGAAAAACAATTAAAATGATTCAGAGCCATTAAGGCGGACTCATTATTAGCCTGTGTGACTAATGATTCTATTACTGTTACCCTCATCCTTCCTTCCTGTCATTTGCTAAACTCACTGGTTGCATCTTGTTTCACATTAGGCCCAGATCCTGCAAGCACGACAACTCACATGCTTAATTTTAGCATGTGAGTTATCTCATTGCCAAGTTAAGCGCATGCTTAAGTGGTTGCAGGATTGTGGCATCAGTTTCTAAGCACTATGGGGCAGGGACCCAGTCTACTTATCTGTCCATGCAGAGCCCATGTAGGACTCCTATGCTGAGTGGGATCACTGGATGCTACCACAGCATAAATTAGCAAACAAAACCTACGTTTAGTGACAATTAAGGTTGCAGCAGGGCGTGTTCCTCCATCCAAACCCTTAAAAAACAGGGAGATTAAGGGGAAAGATGTGCATTCCTTTCCAACTTCATATCATCTGCAACAGTAAAGCTAACATGCTCCAGTGTGCCATAACACTTCACTCCCATCTCCAACAGCTACTCAAAAGCCAGATGTACCTGGTTTCATCCAGCTTGAAATCTGCTACAGAACCTTGGCAGTGACCAATCAGCACATCTGACGGTCACTCATTCATGCATTTGGGAATTTATTTTGCTTTCATCCTGCAAGTTGGCTGAAGTTGAGGTACAAAGAAAAGTGAGACAATCCAGTGCAAAGGCACCAGAAGGAGTGATTTTTAAACTCTTATTCTTTCTATACCAATTCATTTTTTACCAAACCACTGTGGGAAAAATAGATTTCTCATAAAAATGAGATTTTTATAAAAGAAAAGTTTAAAGCTCCTGTTAAATTAAACTCTGTAACACAACCCTACTATAACCTACCCAAGCTAACTGACAGTATCTTCCCCCTTTTTCAAGAAAAATGTAACAGCTGATGCTCTAGAGAAAACTTGTATTAGCACAAAACGTTCTGCAGCACAGTACTTTGCCCCAATTATGCTAGTAGTTTAGATAAGTTCATGTACAAGTTGTGATGCAGCATCCTTGCATTTCTAGGTTTGGTTTTGTTTGCTAATAGAATCCATTAACACACAAAGGGTCTTCCAGGCCTCAAGGCAAAGCAATGGGCCTCTAGCCCCAAGGCAGATATTTGGGTGTAATATGAGACCTAGTGTATGTGGTTGTCTCCCTCTAGTGGCTGGCCCCAGCAATGGTAAGAACCTGTCACTTCCTGACATACACAGTCCTCCATAAATGGGCTACGTCTCCCCCTTGTGGCTCTCAGAGGCCCCACAGCACTATTGCCTGGGAATCCTGCCCCACACCAAGCCCCGCCCCTCATTTCCAACCCTTCTTCCAGCAGTGGAACTACTGTAGCTGCCTTTGTTTTAAATCTTGTCTCTCTTCCTCCCTTCTGGTGGATCGCTGAGGTTTTAATCCCTCTCGCCTTTCTGGCACCCACCTTGTCAGGCTTCTTCTGCACCCTCAGAATGGCAGATCGTCCGCGAAAGCACCACAGCAAATCCAAAAGGTGCTCAGTGTGTGAGGCTCCCTTTCCAGGAACATCAGAGGGAGAACTGTGTCCTATGTGCTGCCAGCCTGCCTCCTCCTTCTCTGTCACAGGGTTGGACCTGGAGTCAAAGTGGCGTGATCGGACCGTATCTCCTGCACGTAGCCAAGATTCCACCAGGGAACCGTGGGACTCACAGGAGGAGGAAACTCCTCCACCATTGCCACGCTGGGTAAGTTAAGCAAAGCCTCCTCTTATGAAGGGAAGGAGTTTCATAGGCTCCTACTTCAGCACCTCAGGCAGGTGCTTTCCTCACTGATCTCAAAGCCCTCATGTCAGTTCATCGAGATTTTCCATCCACTTCAAAGATGATGCCCCTGTCAACTGCCTACATCATCAGAGCCTTGACAGATGCTATACCGTTTGTTGTGAATAACTGATACGTGCCACACCTTTTCTATGTGTGATATGCTACAATTGCTAAGATTTGGACACTGATTAAAATGCTGGAGTTGTGTTTATGTTGCAGTGGGTGCACAGCTTGAAAGACACTCTTGTCCATGCAGCCCTGGGCTGATATTAAGTATGCAAATAACACACCTCACGAGGAACCCAGGTTGGCAAACAAACCTAGCAGGTGGCTCAGCACTCACAGGTCAAACATGGTCAACCTGTGGAACTCGTTGCCAAGGGATGTTGTGAAGGCCAAAAGTATAACTGGGTTCAAAAACGAATTAGATAAGTTCATGGAGGATAGGTCTGCCAATGGCTATTAGTCAAGATAGTCAGGAATGCAACCCCTAAACCCTTAGATGTTCCTAAACCCCTGACTGCCAGAAGTTGGCTCTGGATGATGGGGAATGGATCACTAGATAATTGCACTTTTCTGTCCATTCTCTCTGAAGCATCTGGCCCCAGGCACTGTCAGAAGACAGGATACTGAGCTAGATGGACCACTGATCTGAAGCAGTATGGCCGTTCTTATGATGCACATGATCCACTGCTTAGGAATAACTCTGACATAACAGACTCAGGCTGGGCATCTTGCGGTCATGAGTGTGACCCTCCACTTTAATCTGTGTCCTGCACAGTCTGAGAATTAATGAGTGACCCTAAAATGTGGGGGGTGGGGACTGGACTACTAGCAACCCTAGAATAACAAATCTAGTATGCAGAACCCAGAGCCCACCAGCAACCCTTTCGGAAAACTGGACCCCTCAGAGTCTGAGCAATAATAAACATGGAAGCCATCAGCAACCCTACAATAACAAACCTAGTTCACAGGGCCTGCGATCCATAAGTGATCCTCCTATAGCAAACCTAGCTCACGTGGCTCTGGGTTGAAGGTGACCAGATGTCCCAATTTTATAGGGACAGTCCTGATTTGGGAGGCTTTTTCTTACATAGGTATCTATTGCCCCCCACCCCCTGTCCTGATTTTTTCATACTTGCTATCTGGTCACCCTACCTGGGTGTGCAGTGACCCCGACAACACCAAATGTGGGGCCCACTGATAACGCTACCACAACTTGGCGGGTCAGGGCCGGGGTCCGCTGGCGACCCTACAATAACAAGCGCGGTGCACTAACCCGGGGCAGCCAGTGACCCTACAGAAACAAGAAACCCTTCCGCCTGCAGCCCTACGACAACCAGCCCGGCGACCCTACAATAACAAGCCCAGCCCGCCGGGGCCGGCCCGAGGCTTGGCCGGAACGCTGCTGCCGGCTGCGGTTTCCCGGGGGCCCCGCTGGAGCCGCTGCGCGCGGCTGGTCCCTTCCCGTGCGGTCCGGCCCGACCCGACCCGACACGCAGCGTCCTGGGCTGCCGCCCCGCTGGCGTGCGAGGGAGCCGGGAGCGGCCGGCAGGTCAGAGCGGGGGGCCCGTTCCCGGGGGCACGGGTCGGGGGGGCCGGTTCCGGGGGGGACACTCGGCTGGGGGGGCGCCGCCTGGGGTGTCCTGGCTGGGGGGGCCGGTTCCGGGGGGGACACTCGGCCGGGGGGGCGCCGTCTGGGGTGTCCTGGCTGGGGGGGCCGGTTCCGGGGGGGACACTCGGCCGGGGGGGCGCCGCCTGGGGTGTTCTGGCTGGGGGGGCCGGATCCGGGGGGGACACTCGGCCGGGGGGGCGCCGCCTGGGCTGTCCTGGCTGGGGGGGCCGGTTCCGGGGGGCACTCAGCTGCGGGGTACCCGGTTTCGGGGGGCGCTCTCTTCGGGGGCTGCTGGGGGATGACACTCGGCTGGGGGCACACTGGCTGGGGGGTACCCGGTTTCGAGGGGCACACTGGCTAGGAGGGGTGCCCTGTTTGGGGGGTACACTGGCTGGGGGATGTCTGGTTTTGAGGGGCACACCGGCCAGGAGGGGTGCCCTACTTGGGGGGCTGCTGGCTCAGGGGACTGATTTGGGAGGGTACTCGGTTGAGAGGGGGCACTGGCTGGGGTACCCTGTTCAGGGGGGCACTGGCTGGGAGGCACTTGGCTGTGGGGGTTAAAGGGACACTGGTTTGAGTGGATGTGGGGGGCATTTGGCTCTGGGGGCCTATTGGCTGGGGACCATGGGGGGCACTGGCTGGGGGGTACCCGGCTGTGAGGGTTAAGGAGACACTGCCGTGGATGGGGGAGTAGTAGGCTCTGGAAGGGCTGTGGCTGGGGGCACTCTAGGGAGGGATAGGTAGGTACAGGTGGCAATTAGTTATGGGGGCACTGGGTGGGGCGGTTAAGGGGACACTGGTTTGGGTAAGCAAAGGAGACCTGTAGTTCTTGGAGGGGGCTATTGGCTGGGGAGCATGGGGGCACTGGCTATGGGGTACAGGGAGCAATCAGTTCTGGGGACCTGGGGGTACCAGGCTTGGAGATGTTGAGGGGACACTGTCTTGGGTAAGTACAGGAGGCATTTAGTTCGGGGGGAGGGGGCTATTGGATGGGGAGCATGGGGGTACTTGGCTTTGGAGGCATTGAGGGACCCTGGCTTGGATGGCTGGGGGGGATACTTGGCTTGCAGGGGGTACTGATTGGGAATGTGTGGGGTGTAATGGGTGGTATAATGAGATTTGGCTTCCTCCCTTAGATCAGTGGCTCTCAAATTTTTTTACTGGTGACCCTTTTCACATAGCAAGCCTCTGAATGCGACCCCCTCCTTATAAATTAAGAACACTTTTTATATATTTAACACCTTTATAAATGCTGGAGGCAAAGCGGGATTTGGGGTGGAGGATGGCAGCACATGACCCCCCATGTAATAACCTCATGGCTCCCAGTTTGAGAACCCCTGCCTTAGATTATCCAGGAGAGGAGCATGAACTAACATGGCTTCCTCCCCGCCTTGTTCATCCATGCCCAGTCTTGTGTCCAGACAGGTCTGCTAAGGGTGCCCCATGACAGTATTTGCTTTTGCATGTCCTTCCTTTTGTTCAGTTTCCTTATCTCTGATAGTAATGACAGAAGCAGAGTCCACACCCTCCCCTCTGCCTCCCACCCATATGTGCTCCACTTCCCTGTGGCTGGTGACAGTCAGAGATTAGGGTTGATTGATTTGAAGCAGAGTACGCAGATGAGTTTTTATCTAGTTGTGTGATAGGGACGATTATTTTTTTGACTTCTGTGCTAATGTGGGCACCATGTTTATGTCTCAAATCCAGACCAAAAAAAGCCTGGTCTCCACACCTGCAGATGTGTGCGGTATGTCAGAGTTGTTGAATGTGTGGATTTAAAACTACATTGATCTGTAAAAGCAGCAAAGAATCCTGTGGCACCTTATAGACCAACAGACATTTTGGAGCATGAGCCTCATCCTCCCTGATTGAACTAACCTCATTATCTCTAGCTTACCTGCATATATATACATGCCCCTGGAAATTTCCACTACATGCATCTGACGAAGTAAGTATTCACCCACGAAAGCTCATGCTCCAAAACGTCTGTTAGTCTATAAGGTGCCACAGGATTCTTTGCTGCTTTTACAGATCCAGACTAACACGGCTACCCTCTGATACATTGATCTGGTGTCTGGAATTTATTATTCTCAGTGCTGGACAGTGGCCAAGAAATTATTATAGCATGACGAGGCAGTGACAGTTTGAAGGTGTAATATTTTGCAAACCACTAGAGCTAACCACCTACTTGTTTAGATTTAAATGTACTAAAATAAGAGTAATAAAAACCCCTGGCCTCTCAGGACTCTGTTATCAGTTTAGAAAAACAATCCAAAATCCATTACCAAACCAAAACCACAGCACACCTACCCATCCCTCCTATGAAGTGCCAGTCAGCAAACAGAGGTAAGAAATCAAAATCTCCCCTCCTACTCCCTATTTCAGGGGTTCCCAAACTTCACTGCACTGCGACCCCCCCCTTCTGACAATGAAGTTACTACATGACCCCAGGGGTGTCAGTCAGAGCCCTGCCCCCCGGGGTCGGGGGGGAAAGAGGGCCACAGCTCAAGCCGCACTGCCTCAGGTTGAGGGCCACAGCTCAAGCCGCACTGCCTCAGGTCGGGGGAGAGGAGGCTGCAGCCTAAGCCCCGCTGCCCCGGGTGCGGGTGGAGCTTGGGCTTCAGTTTTTCCAGCAAGTCTAATGCTGGCCCTGGCAACCCCATTAAAATCAGGTCACGGCCCACTTCGAGGTCCCAACTCACAGTTTGAGAATTGCTGCCCTATACAACCTACCCCTATCACCTCTCTCCTTTCCTTTTTCCTGCTTCAGCAGATGGGCTGCGTGGCACGTATGGCCCATCAACACCACATCTGGGTTATTCTGAACCAAGGAGGGATGTGAATTTCAAAGATAAAAGGCCTTTATGGAGAGTGCCCTACCCACAGGTCTCTTAAATACCAAAAAAGCTCTCCCTGAGGTGCCTTTGCTGATTTCAGATGTGGTATTCTTTTTGGGGGGTAAGGGGAAGACTCTGATAGGACAGTCTCAGACCATTTAGGTCTTTGTAGGTGAAAACCAACACACTGAACTCCACAGATCTCAGAGTGCTGGGGTAATTTTAACAAACAAGGCCTGCTTTAGCCTTAAAAAGTTTAACCAGCATAACTATGGTAGTTAAGGGATGTGATTTTTTTTTTTAACCGACATTGTTGTGCTGGTAAAAGCCTCAGTGTAGAAGCTGTTACACTGGTATAAGACAGTAGTATAAGGCTGGTATGGCTTGTTGCTCTGCCAAGCTGGACCTGGTATAAGCTCTTTCATACCAGCATAACTGAATTTACAGTATTGTAGCTTGCTGCTTTAACTACACCAGAATAGCTAAAACAGCAAAACTTTTTAAGATAGACAAGGCCAAAATCATCATGTCCTGCACTAGCTTTTGTCTTCCAAATGGAGTGAAGGTGTAGCCCCGGCTAGAGCACATTGCCGTCCAATCTAGACGTGACATAGGCCTGATCTGTGCTTAATTTTTGGCAGCATAGCTATGTCAGACAAGGGTCTGACTTTATGCCAGTGTAGCTGTGCTGGCCAAAGCCCTAACGGAGAAGCAAAAAGTATTCTGGTAAGAATACTTCAAGAAACAGTCAAAAGAAAAAAGTCCCGTTCAGTGACATCATGTAATGGCAGGCAGCTAAAAAGTGAAAAGTTTTGGAGGAGTTTATATACCAATGCTAGAAGTCTTAATAAGAAGATGGTCGGACTAGAATGCCTTGTATTAAATGAGGATATTGATATAATAGGCATCACAGATACTTGGTGGAATGGGGACCAAACTGTACTATAGAATCTCAGATAGTGATTTCATGCATAAATAATAAGAATATAGCCATAGGGATATATTACAGACCACCTGACCAGGATGATGATAGTAACTGTGAAATGATCAGGGAGCTTAGAGAGGCTATTAAAATAAAAAATGCAATAATAATGGGGGATTTCAACTATCCCCATATTGCCTGAGTACATGTCACCTCAGGAAGGGATGCACCTTAAATGATTGCTTCTTGGAGCAGCTAGTTCTGGAACCCACAAGAGGAGAGGCAATTCTTGATTTAGTACTAAGTGGAGCACAGGATCAGGTCCAATAGGTGAATATAGCTGGACCACATGGTAACGGCTGCCATACAAGAAGAGATTAATAAGACTGCAACTTTTTAGCTTGGAAAAGAGATGACTAAAGGGGGGATATGATAGAGGTCTATAAAATCATGACTGGTGTGGAGAAAGTGAATAAGGAAGTGTTGTTTACTCCTCATAACACAACAACTAGGGTTCACCCAATGAAATTAATAGGCAGCAGATTTAAAACAAACAAAAGGAAGTATTTTTTTCACACAACGCACAGTCAACCTGCGGAACTTCTTCTCAGAGGATGTTGTGAAGGCCAAGACTATAACAGGGTTCAAAAAGAACTAGATAAATTCATGGAGGATAGGTCCATCAATGGCTATTAGCCAGAATGGGCAGGGATGATGATCCTAGCCTCTGTTTGCCAGAAGCTGGGAATGGGCAACAGGGGATGGATCACTTGATTCCCTCTGGGGCACCTGGCATTGGTCACTGTCGGCAGACAGGATACTGGGCTAAATGGACCTTTGGTCTGACCCAATATGGCCGCTCTTATGTAAAAAAAGTCCTTTTGCTGTTATCAGTTCTCTGAGTGAAATAAACTGTATATGTTATACTAGCAAAAGGATTTTTTTTCTGAATAAACTGTTTCGATTAAAGTGGGTTTGCTGGTACAACTACACCAGCAAACCTTTTATGTGTAGACAAGGCCAAATGCCCTGATTATGGTTTGAAGATCCACATCTGAGAGACAAGATGGGTCAGGAGGTTGCAGATGCAAAAAGCAGTCTGGATCACTGCTGCTGTTTGGTCATGTAAAAATCGTGGGGAATCTAAATAGTCATCAAAGCTCCCAACCAAGAGAGTCAAGAGAGCCCCCACAAACTCCTCTGGTTGCTTCTGCTGTACAACCAATACATCAGTTAATATGCTGATGTAATCCGTATACACATTCTGTCACAGATAATGAAGGTGAAAGAAACATTCACTCTAGAATAATGTCTGTTCCACCTTCATCCTACCCCAGCAGTGCGCAGTGTTTCTAGTAATTTGCCCAGTCTAGTTTTAATGTCTTTGGTGACAGGACTTGGCTGTAGCTCTCACTACATGTTCTCTCTGTCAGGGTCAATCTCCCTAATGGGTGGCTGGTCGAGTGCAAACCTAGTAGTAGTTGTCTGCGTATGAGTCAGCAGAGGAGACATTGCAGTATACTGGAATAATCTTGTAAGCAGGGCAGCACATGACTGCTGGCATCTATCTGACTGTGCTAACGCCTCCAAGGTTTAGAGAGATGGCACAGAAGAAAGAAAGCCGACTGTGTTATGCAGGGAAGCCTTGAGGTTCTGACATTCAATTCCTTTGGTACCTGTCTCAGTGAAGTCATGGTGACTTCAGACCAGGGCTGGAGGACAGTTTGAGCGGCATTAACTGAAGGTATTCTCACTTGAGCCTTTTGCTTTGTGCAGGCCTCCTGATGAAGCAGTGGAATTTATTCTCTGCCCCTCCCTGTTCATCCGCAAACAAAATTTTTCTCTTAATGAAACTCTTCTTCCGGTGGAATGCAGTTTGGCCAGTTCCTCATTCCATTGCTGTGTTTCGATGATATATATTCAAATTATAGGGTCTTCTCAGCAGTACTACAACACCTGGCTAACAAAACATTGAAACCCTCATCAAGGAATATACATCTCTCCATTGAGATCAGCCCTCAATTTAGCAACAAGAATCGCCACTCATGGTTACTAAAGATTCCCCATGGAGGTGTTAATTCTCATGTCCTGGCCAAATTCCAATCAGCTAGTTGTGTCCCATAATCTCAGTTGTCTACCTTATTCTTCACTCCCATCCTCAAATGTTTGTGTAGTGTTTCTGTGTACTGTGAAATGCCTACCACTTTTCACCCCAGAGGTGGCTGTGTTTCTGTGGTGGGTGACTTGAGTTCTGTAGCATTTGTATCAGTAATGGACTTGGGCATCCTTGAAGGGTATTTTCAGTAATTTAAAGAGGATTCCCTTTTTCCCCCCTTATCTTGCACCGTTCAAGACGCAGGATGCTGTGCTTTCATTGCACAGCGGGGCTGAATAGTCCTGCCATCAGATATTCAACTTCTTATAGATTTCATCAAACTATTCTGCCAGGGGAAGGCTTGTTGAAAAGCAATGCAAGATTGTCACATGCCCTCAACCTGAAGCTGAACGTGCCGCTGGCCCAGCGGACGAGATTGCTTGTCCTGCGGGGCTTGCTTTATTGCGATATGTCTACACTGCGAAATTAGGTCAATTTTGTAGAAGTTGACTTTTAGAAATCGATTTTATACAGTCGATTGCGTATGTCCACACTAAGCGCATGAAGTCGGCGGAGTGTGTCCTCACTACCATACCTAGCATTGACTTACGGAGCAGTGCACTGTGGGTAACTATCCCACAGTTCCTGCAGTCTCTGCTACCCATTGGAATTCTGGGTTAAGCTCCCAATGCCTGATAGGACAAAAAACATTGTTGTGGGTGGTTTGGGGTACAGCACTGTGCATCAGAGAGGCTTTGAAAATCAGTTTCATGACTGGCCAGGTTTCCGTGTGACAATTCTGTGTGTTTCTCCTTGATGCAAACCCACCCCCTTGGTTGATTTTAATTCCCTGTATGCCAACCGTCCCCCCCCTTCGAAATATAGTAACTTTTATTTTGAAACCATGTGTTCTTTCTTTCTTAATTAAAAAAAATTAGATAACGGACAATGTAGCCCAGGTGGGGTGGGGGAGGAGGGAAGGACAAAGCCACATTGCTTATTGTAGCCACACTAAAAATCAAATTGTTTGAATGACAGCCTTCTGTTGCTTTGGCCATCCTCTGCAGTGGAGTGGCTGAGTGCCCGGAGGGCACCCCCCATCAATGTGGGAGGACTGCATGAGCTCGGAAAACATGTCATCACGAGTATTTCTTTTGGGGTGTGTTTTTTTTCACCTTCTAATCTGTGATAACCTCAGGGACAGAGATGATAGGGGGAGCGTAGCAACATTCTACACTCTGCGATTCTGGGGGGACTGTATGGTCACCTGTGCTGCTGAGTTTGCCACGCTGACCAAACAGGAAATGAAATTCAAAAGTTCCCAGAGCTTTTCCTGTGTACTTGGCTAGTGTATCAGAATTCAAAGCGCTCTCCAAAGCGGTCACAATGGAGCACTCTGGGATAGCTCTTGGAGGCCAATACTGTCAATTTGCATCCTCACTACCCCAAATTCAACCCGGCAAAGTCGATTTTAGCGCTACTCCCATCGCAGGGGAGGAGTACAGAAGTCATTTTTAAAAGCTCTTTAGGTTGACAGAACAGGGTTGGTTCTGTGGATGCGTTCATTTTTAAATCCACCTAACTAACTTTGCAGCTAAATTCGACCTAACCGCATAGTGTAGACCAGGCCGTAGAGTGGTTTCTAACCTCCCTCCTAATGAGCCAGTTCTCTTGCCTAATGTGGAGCAAATGATGCAGTGGGGTTTTTTTAAACCAGAAATTTGCTTGTAAAACAGAACAGTATTAAAACTTTGCAAAAGGGCTTTTCCTTTTCATCATACCAGATCTGATCCAAGAAGAATTTAAAATGAAGTTTTGAAAGGAAAGCCCCTATCCACCATGAGTTTAATTAATTGTAGAACATTGAAGCATTCCAAGAATAACGAGAGAGAGTGTGTGCTAAGCTGTGATACAGACGTTGGATTCAGTCAGCATTAACTGAGGAATCATGGTGTTATTTTAGTCCTAAATAAATGCTGTAAGATTAGTAACTGCCTCATAGTGACTCTTAGTGCAAGATCTTCCCAGTTCTTAAGAACGCTAATGCAGAGCTTGGAGATTCACCATAAACCTGCTAGCCAGAGATACAGATGAAAGTTTGGGGAGGAGAGACCCAGCAGGACCCTGCTGCAAACCTAGCTGTTGGAGAGAGGGAGGCTGCCAGGACTTCTGTGGGTGCTGCTGTCTCTAAATCCCAGTAGGGGAACATCATCAGCCTCTGGCCAGTGTCTCACCATCTGACA
Source organism: Gopherus evgoodei (assembly GCF_007399415.2). Lineage (NCBI taxonomy): Eukaryota > Metazoa > Chordata > Testudines > Testudinidae > Gopherus > Gopherus evgoodei. The sequence goes on from NC_044330.1 coordinate 5,682,283, forward strand.
TTCCCACCTCATTCTAGCTGCTGGATGAAAGGCGTTTCTTCCCTGGCTGCTGAGCGGGGGCAGATCTTCATTACGGAAACTAAACTGCTGTAACACTGCCCAAGGCTAGCTGTGAGGTGAAGTTAACAAAATGCTACTCTCGACCCTGCAGATGGGTGTTTTCAGGGTCAGAGATTACACAGCATCCACTGGTCCTGATCCATGACAGGGGCTCCTATGCGCTATGATGATATTAATAATAGTTTGTTCACGTTTGGATGGCTTTCTTTGCAGCCAGAAGAGCAAGAACCTTTTTTTCAATGGAAGCTTAAATTCTGCCGAAATTAGTTGCTAAAAGCTCTCACTCACTGGGGAAGCTTCTCACCCACTACAGGCAAGTGGAGTTCTGACGCCTGGAATATTGCAAAATTTGCTTTGTCAAATAGCTGCATCCATGTGTGTGTCTGCAGGAATTGTGCTTGCTCTTTGAGTGTCCAGTTCAGCTCTTCGGAAGGTGACTGGAAAGGCTCCCTCTAATTTCCAGTCAGAGTTGGATCTGGTGCTTGGCACTGGTGCAGCTAGTGCATACCTGGATCGTTGTCTGAGGTCATACCTACGCTTCCACGTAGGTCAACAAAACTTATGTAGACATGGCCTTAGGCTACGTCTGCACTTCAGTTAAAAACCCGCAGCTGTCCCATGCCAGCTGACTCGGACTAAGGAGCTGTTTAATTACAGTGTAGCCATTTGGGCTCAGGCAGCCTGAGCTCTAGGACCCTCCCAGCTTGCAGGGTCCTAGCGCTGAGGCTCCAGCCCAATCCAGAATATTTACACCACAATTAAACGTGCCCTTAGCCCGAGCATGAGTCAGCTGGCACAGGCCAGCCGCAGGTTTTTAATTGTAGTGTAGGCATACCCTAAAGCAGGTTTTTCCCTAAGCGATGTGGATGTGTAGCCATTTCCCCTGCTGACCCACCCCATCACCCAGGTGTGCTGCTCTCCACCTAGCTCCCTTAGCCAAAGTGGAAGAGAGGAGAAGGATGTGCACCGGAAGAGAGGAGCCAGGTGGGCACAGGGATGAGTGTAAGTGAGGAGGAAACACGAAAGGGAGAGTGAGTGGTGAAGAGGCGCTGACAGACGTGGGAGATGGCTAGATAGGTTTATCCCTGAACGCAGGCAGTCCCTCATTCCATATGCAGAAATAAATAAAATAGCATTGCCCATTGGAGGAACTACAGTTCTTTGACTTGTGGTAGCCTTTACATCGGGCAGCACCACACTGGCAGTATCACAGCAAGGAGCACGTGTGCATTCATACACGCACTGATTTAAATACAGTGAATGGAAATCTGAGTCATTCTGAGATCACTCCTAGGCAGGCTGCTGTGTTAAGCAGAGCACATTCTGTTCAGAAACCGAGTGGGTTAATAATACCTATGGTTAGATACAACCTGAGGTTTGTGAGCTTAAAGCAGCACCAGCCAATTCAGTGGACATTTAATGTTGTACTCAGTGGGGACTATTGCATCAGCTGCTGGGGTTGATGGAGATGAAGAAAACGACAGGCCAGAGAATGGGATGATTAAACACAGTGTCAGATTGTTCTGCCCAAAGCCATACAAGAAAGTATGATGTCAGTTCTCCAATCATGTTAATGAATATTCAAGTTATTTGAAAAACTGACCCAGGTCGCTTTGTTTTTCATGAACTGGGCACTGGTTGCTGAACCAGTGAAGTGAATATCTGGTATGAAGGGCATACGCAGCTGGCAATGTGCACCGCCTGTGTTTCACAGTGACTGTAGGTGGGATGATGTGTTTATGGCATCCTGAAGTGCCCTAATCACTTCAAGTTAAGCGCATGCAGAATCAGGGCTTGGGCAGTAAACTCTTCGAGGCTGGGACTGTCTTGGTACATCTTCTGTAGCACCCTACTGCACTTGTGGGTGCTATAAAATAATATCCACTCCAATAATGGGACGCTCTCCAAAAATCACTCCTAAGCTTTGTCAGATTAATGTTAAAATGGAATGAACGCTAGAGTAGAGATATTAGCTGATCTGATCCATCTTCCTCTTGGCACAGGACTGATCCTTACAGCACACTACCAAGTGCCTCATCCAGTCCAGGTGCCAGGGCTTCCATTGCTTCCTAGAGACTGTCCCACAATCTAATAATCTCAGCATTATGAATTTCACCCCTGACATTCTTCTTAGATTTCCCCTCAATTTGATTCCATTGCTCTTTGCCCCCTTGCACTGCTCAAAATGATTTCTGTCCCTGCTTGGTATTTACTCTCCCTCCTGTACTTGCAGACGGCTTTGTTCCCTGTTAGTTATCATTTTATTCCTCCAGTCCCCTGAGATCTCAGGTTCTCTTCTCTGAACTCCCTTTCTGAGATCGATCTGCCTAGAGCTGAACATAGTGGTCCAGATACAATCCTGAGGGAGAGTTTAGTCTCTCTGTTGAGCTACATGCTGTTACGCGTTCAGTCCAAAACTAGAGCTGGTCAGAACATTTCTGATGCAGACTTTATCTAAAAGATTTTTGGTTCTGGAAGGAGGGAGACTGACACTAAGACTGTGTCACGCTGTAATCTGATGGTTTGGGCACTGACGCGGGGTGTGAGAAACCTGATTCAGAGCAGAGTTTTTCATCCCAGAGCACTCTCAGTCAGGCAGACCCAGGGCATGAACCTGCGTGTCCCACTTCCACACCAGTGGCCTAACTGCCTGGCTGGCACATTGTCACTCTCACGCTTTACCCAAAATGGTGAGAAGGTTTATAGTTTTGTTCCAGCATGGAATGAAAAACCATCTCTTTGTTGCCACAAAGCAGAATCGTCGCCCTCCGATCAGCCCTACCCAAAACCACATTGGCCATTTTTGCTGACATAACATTGCGTAAGGCCATGTTGAATCTAAATTGGGAATGTTATAAAGTGCAGCACTAGTCTCCATGTCCTAAGTAGTCTTTTATCTTTGCTTGACTCATTGCTCTGGAACTTTCCCAAACAGAGTCATCTGTGCTCCTGATGAAGTCCCCACCAATAGTTGTCCCTTTAAAAGCCCCCCCTTTCAAAAAGCTCTTGTAGGATCTGGCTGATGGAGCTTCATCCAACACCACTTTATGTTAAGTCATCCAGTAGGTGTCACTGAGCAGTGATACTTTGCAGCGATTGATAATATATAATCACATGTTTCATGGAGGGACGGGGTAGCGTTCAAGTCATAGTGTAGCCTGCTCTCTTCCTGCAGTAGGTTCATCATCAATCCAGACACTCCCTACAAAGACTTCCAGGAACTCACTGCATGTGAGGGAGGGAGAGTCCTAAATCCACAGAGCATTTATTACTAGGGTTTCTAGACTTGAGTGTGAACCATATTTCCCAGATATGCCAGTCTTCTCTGACGAGGGGCGATACAGAAATGCAGATGACCATGTTGGGGTCTGCATATAGCTGATTTAGTAAACGAAAAACTTTAACTCAGTCTTTAGCCACTAATTTGCAAATCCAGCGTCTGCTTTTAAATCTTGTGGCAGTTGGAGCTGAGATTTTCCAGTGTTACCCGTTCATGTAAACGCCCTAGTTCCACTTCACCAGCAAGCAATGTGGGGCTTCCTTGCATTCCTGGCTTATGGGAAGTTAACAGCTGAGAGCTCGCTGCAAACAGCTTAGTCATGATTTAGTTCATAGGCAAGGTTCTCCGTCCCCCCCAAAGGAAATCCAGCTTTACCCATCAGCTGTCTTGTTGTGTGGGGGTTCTTTTTATGCATCCAGTTTATCACTGAAATGAGTGCTGGGAAATTGTACACAGTTACCCTTCAGACATGTGGACTGGGCATATTTTAATCTTTGGCCTGCCACTCAGATACTAAAATAGCATAACTAGCTTCATGGTAATGATATTATCACTCCTGCCTGAGGGAGTTTCTCTCCAGCCAGCTGAGTTTTACCCTCTCGTCATTCCTGTGACTAGGAGCTGCTCTGCAGAGAGAAATTATTCAGTGTTCCCATCAAGCACGGTTTGTCAAGAAGTTTTGGCACCTGAGGCCTAGCCAGCTGCACGTGGCATCCTGTTCAGGTGCTTTTGGGCTGATCGTTTATACACAGGGCCTCTTGTTGGCTGGTTTCTTAGCCCTTCTGGAGTGAAATACCCTTATCTCTTGTTCTTTATTTCATTCTTATAGTCTGCTGGAAAGACCTTGCCAAGCACCTCTCCTGTGATGGAGCCACCAAGCTCGTCCAGGCTGAATTCCCGGAAGAGAAGAAAAGATGGGTCAGGACCCAATGGGGCAACAGAGCTGGATGGAATCCCTCCGAAAATGTCCCGTCACTCGTTTGTAAGTAAGCAGGGCTTTTGATCAGAAACATTTCACTTTTGGAAAGCAGCTGAATGATACTGATGTTGCGACATTGATTAGGACAAAGTAAAATGTCCTCTGTGCCCAGGGAAAGAGGCGGAGTAGTGCAGCCCAGCTCGTGCTGTTTGCTTCTTGCAAAGTTGGTTTGAAATTTTCCCTTGCTCATGCTAATGTACATACTTACAACACAGGCATAAAAAAAATTGAGTCCAAAGCCAGCTGAGGTAAGCTTCTCTGTGGTAATTATGGTTTACTCTGGGTGTGGATGTGTACAGACTTGAAATAAATCAGCTTTTCACATGGAATTTCTTTAGTGACGTAGGTGACATTTTAAACAAAATTGATACTGGTTCCTTAGACCCACTTGTGGCCATGTTCCTACAGCTACTCATGTGGTTAAGCACCTGAATAATGCCACTGAAATCAATGGAACTACGTGTGGGTTTAAAGTCGCATGCATGAGTGTTTGGGGGCTAAATTATTAAAACCAAAATAATGTTAATTAACATCTTGCCTTGAGGCAGATTGATTTAAATCAGCAAGTAGGAAACCTTGGTTTAAATAATCCATTTGAATCTTGTTTTGCATTTGAACTTTAGTTATTTTCCTAAAGTGAGGTTGATCCTTATTGGTTGGTAATTGTTAAGACATGTTGATTTGCAGCTAGATGTAGCCTTTATGCTAAATTTGGTTCTCTCTTTTGCTAACCCGAGGATATGCTGTATCTATACACATTTATTTAAGCAATTATATAGCTTAACATGCTTATTTAGTTTCTTAAATTTTACATTTTTATCAAGTTAAAAAATGGTGAGTGATGCATTGTTGTTTACCAGGTTGTTGATTTGTGTGTGGTGATTTGTGTCAGGCTGCGTTTGAATGGAGATTGGAATTGCGTTAAAAATGCACAAAACCAGTATTTTCAATTTTTTAATTAGTTAAATAAAATGAACTGTGTTGATTCCACACAAAGTTTACATTTAAAACTGGTTTACTAAACCAAGGAAGCATTGGCTGAGCTGATTTTTTTTTCCTGGTCACCATGTTCTTCAGGATTTTAAAACAAGTAGTTCTCATCTGCCCAAACCTCCATTTTTATTCACAGATTGGAAAAGGAAAACGAGCTTTCCTGCTCTTTCAGCTCCCAATTGGTTTGTCAACTTCGCAGGAACCTAGTTATTGAACTGAAGTCGTTGAATGAACTGAAATGAAGAAAATATTCTCTCTGAACCTGCAAAAGAGGCTGCTGCAGTCAAAAGCTTGTTTAGCACTTCAGCAAACTCTGGTTCCTGGTGCTTAGCCAGTGACTGCCACCAGTTCACTGGTTTGACTTTCTTTAAAACTTCTACCGCAAATACGTACTGCTTGACGAATATATTTTTATTTAAATTAAATGATGTTAATAGAATATAGCAAGTTCAGGTTTTTAATATAGGTCATTTCAAATTTAATTTTAAATAGGTTTTTTTTTAAATATTTACGCTGAATAAAATCTGTTTGGTTTTTTTTTGTTTTTTTTAAATCTATTTTTATGCACCCTGGTTTGCCTTCTGTGGTGATGGTAGACTGGTTAATCTCATTGTGTGTTTAATGGGTTTCACTTTCTGGTTCTGGTGCATTTAGCAGGAAGCTGTATTTGTGTTTCCAGCACTGCAGAAGACTTTTCAAACAATCCGTGAGAATATTTCTCTTCTGTACTGGTCTCAGTGCAGCCTTGTTTTACAAAACTAAAATGCTGGAGTCGGACTCCCTTAAGCGGGTGGTGTCTCTCGAAGAGTGTCTGTCTCTCTCTCTCACTCAGGCTGATTTCTTATATTTTTAAATCATTAACACTGCTAAAACTATAACTCGGTTGCTTTCCCTCCCTCCCAAAAGCCCATTGTTTTCACTCACTGCTAGTACCAGACCCTGATCTGCTTTCTCCTCCCAAGTAGACCTGAAGGGTGGGTTTATTGGGATCACCATTGTCAAAATCTCTGCCTGTTTCCAGAGCTTGCCTTGACTTCGTACTGCCCTTGCTGTAACACTGTAGATTTGTCCTTGTGTGGCAGCTCTCTGCCTCCCCCTCCGTGGGGCTCGTGTGTATCACACATTCTAGAGTTGTTCCTTCCTGATCTTTCTGTCATCGCTGGCTGCCGTCCATTCCCCCATCGCTGTGGGGTCAAAGTCACTCGTAAAAATCCCTGCAATGTACTTCAACTTCACCTTTTACCTTCCCAAATTTACGGACAACTCTTTTCCCTTCCGTAAGAGAATCTCAAATTGCTTTACAAACCTGAATGGGTAAGAATTAGTGTCTTTGTTTTACAGATGGGGAAACTCAGCACAGAATGGTGATACGACTTGCCAAACCAGCTGTGCCAGAGCTGGGCATAGAACCCAGATCTCCTTAACTTCCATGCCTGTGCTTTAACCAGCAGACCTTGTAGCATATCATCTAAGGATGTGGGGGGGGGGACATGTGCGCCCCCACCCCCTTGCTACGCTCAGAGCCCTGCAAAGGCTTCTGACCACAGATAGCCCAAAGCGAGCTGTGCTTCTGCTGCTTCCTCATGCTGCCTATATAACCAGCCCTCTTCAGAATTCCTCCGCCTCTTTGAGGTGCAGACTCGTGATGAGTTCACTTCTTTTTTTTCATGAAAGGTTTTATTCCTAGGATTTTATAGCAGGGCTCCCTGTTCCCGCAAGGGCAAAAATGTCACCCGGATACTTTACACTCTCTTGGCACAGACTTATAACTGAAGAGCTGATTGCTCATTTAGAGGATTGCAGTGCTAGAGTTCCCCAGCAGACAGTAATAAAAAGCCCGGTTGACTTAGCCCTGCTCTGCTCATGTATTGTATTCAGTATTTCAGGGTGTGTACCCTGACCCTGTTACGTGGTGGAAAGACTGGAGTTGGTTTGTTTTTTGTCTAGAGAGGAGGGTTTGGTGTGATCTGTTACCTAAGGCACGGTAAGAACAGAGGCAAGTATGGAAGTATTAAAAAAAATAACCAAAGGGGGATTGAGTGTTAAGTAGGAAATCTGAAAGCTGTATGGGGGAATGGATTTTGGCCTCATTATATGTAAGAGTTTAATTAAGAATCCCTGAAGTGAGGAGATGCATGCCCTTGGCTACAAATTTAGAGCTAGGAACGAGGTTGAAAGGGCATTAGCTCACCGCAGCATAGCAGAAGGTCTGCCAGGGCTCACCGCAGTGTGCAGGAGGAAATTGCTGAGGAGTCTCTTGCAGCTGTAGTTTGGCTTAAGTCAGGACATTAATGTAATGATCAGCGAGACTGAGTCCTAATCATCTGCCTTGGGGAAGGGCAGTCTTCTGCTGTGCCACACTTTCCTGCTAAAAGAGAAAGTTAGTCTGTTAACAGTCACAGTCATTCAGCTGAAATTGAACTGGCTGCTTATTGGAGGGTAAGATGCTTTGTTCTGGTCCAGAAGAGATCAGCCTCACAGTAGCTATAATTGGACTTATGCCTCCTAGTTCTCACTCTGAACTGTACCAACGTGGTGTTTTTGCAGGTAGTTTCAAAGGGGAGGGGAGGGGGTGTTCCTGTAATGTCCCATCAGATTTCTGTGCTTCCCCCAGAATGTAACTGGTTTCCCACCTCCTAGGGCTTACAAATCAGTGCTCATAAACACTTTCCCTGGAGAGTCAGACCAACTATAAGCAGCTTCTCTTTAGGTGGTAATAGCTTCAGTGTTCTGATACCTGTAGCCACTGGTACGTTACAACACTAGAGCCTATGCATGGGGAGATTTGTTTCAAGGTATGATCCAGCTGAGGCAGTTTGGTTAGATCTGAGGACTTGGGAGTAAAGGAGTCGTGGGGCAGAACCTCAGCTGGTGTGAACTGTCATAGCTTCACTGAAGTCCATTCACACCAGCTGGGAGTCTGTGCCCTGGCTCTGCTGAGCCTTTCCCTTTATTCCGCGTGTAAATTAACCTCAGCTCACCTCAGTTCTCTCCATCCGTAAGCTAGGGATAATTACCCCCCAGGACGGTGTTCGGACTTAACCTCCATGGGTAAATCTCATTAGCACATTTTTGTACAAGGCTCCTGTGTTTCTGCCATTGAATTGCTGGGCTATCATCATTCCCCTGCCATCCCTGTCTGCCTGTGCTGTGTAATATGCTGAACCTTAGGTGGTTTGCAAGCTATTTTTCTCTCTGATTATTTAGGGCTTGAGGGAGCCAGCTCCATTTTCGGATGAAATTGAGGTGGACTACAGTAAGCCGTACATCAGACTAACGTTGGAAGAGGCGACCCGAGGCACCCCCTGTAAGTACTGTAAAACCAAATGAGAAGGCAGTTACCGAAGCACGTGCGCTGTCTTAGGACTTCTCCTGGCTCAATTAAAGAGAACCTTCCTTGTGTCAGGTTGGAAGGAGCCCTGCTTAGCTATTTAGGAGCGTTGTATCTACCCTGGGGACTAAGACTATCATTACTTGTATTGCGTGAGTGCTGGAGTCTGGGGCCTCTGTTCTGGGAGCCGTACATACACATCCTGCCAAAGAGCTTACGTTCTTCTCAATACTAACATTGCTTGTAGCCACCTTCCGGAGTTGCTGTAGAGCAATATCAGTGCTAACCCTCTTCTTTGCGGCAACTGAGAACTTAAAACAGCTAGACGAGTAAAAAAGGCATTTAAAAAAAAAAATCACTTGTCTTGTGCCAAGCATAAAATGTGTGAGCATAACAAATTCCCGTAATGGTGTCAGCGTTGTGAGGTACCCCGCCTGCACACTGGAGGATGCAACAGCATTCGTTCAATAGCCGATTTCAGTATGCTCAGCGGATCTGCCCCGCAGAATAGGAGGGCGCCGATTTCTACAGTCACTTCTCTGAGTAGAATGGTACATTACTCACTGGCCAAGGTTTTGTTCAGACGCATGAGAATGGCAGTGCTAGTAACCCCTGCTAGAGGCCGCATTCCTCTGCTGCTCCTATGCTGACTGTTCGAAGTACATGGTCATACCTAGCCCTTCATGGTGCCAGCTTCGTAGCTGTAATGAAAGCACTGCACTTTTTTCTGTAAATAGCAGTAAAGTCATTAAAGGAGATTTACTCATCTCGTGACCTGTCAAGGCCTATTGAACAATCTCCCAAGGGAATTTCTGGAAGCCCCCTGGCTTTGCACAGTCAAATCTAAACTGGCATAAACACTAGTGCACAGGTTTCCAACATGTCGTCTGTGATCCATGCTTTGAAAAAGTTCAAGATGCTCATTCTCACATACATACGCAAGGGCCCAGGCCTGTATTGGCCCACAGATGGAGGTTAGCAGTCTTGAATCTCTGATTCTTCAGTTTCTCTGTGGAACCATGTAACACATTCTGGATCAATCAAATTGGCTCTGCAAGTAATAAATTGTTACTGTCTTTTAGCATTCACTATACAGCTCGTCTGCATCATCTAACATCTGTCCCTTCCCAGCAAAACTCAAATTATTGCCTTAATTTGACTGCCTCTGTGTCACCTTCAATGCCCTATAAGTGTCCCCAACTACTCTACATCTGTGTTCTTCCCCCACACTGGCCCCTAGTCCCCTCCTGCTGCTGCTCCCTTTATCTGCTTCTCCCACCCTCAGCTTCAGACCTGCTTAAATGCTGCCCCCTATGCATGAAGGAGTCTCACTTCCTATCTACCAAGTGCTCTCCCCCTGGCTCAGACTTGTCTGTCTGGCTTAGACTGGCCCAGAGAGTCTTGTGTCTGACTTCCGAGATGGCTGAAGTGTCCCACAGCTGTGAGCGAGAGTCCTGTGTTGGCCCGGAAAAGTGGAGGTTAAGAAGTGTATTGTGGTTTTAGTAGTAGATGGGCTCCCGAATATCCTATAGGCCGAATGTGAAACAGTGGGCGAAAGTTAGGCATGTGTGAGCTCGAGTATTGAAATAAACGAGCTGCTCTTTACTAAGAGATGGAGTAGCCATTAATCTGAATGGGGCTGAACCTTCTGGCCGCCTCTGGGGAGAGCTTTATTCAGCACTAGCTTCTCCATGAAATTATGACAGCCCCAAGACCTAGCGGGACTGGTTTGTGCTGCCTCAAGAGGATTTTCAGTGCAGCTTTGCATTTCTTGGCAGCAGGAACTAAAGCTTGGCTCAATGATAGCGCTGCCTGGTTGATTTAGGAGTCGTGCTGAGCAGGAATTCTCGTTGGCCATTCTTTCAGAATTGGAGGACAGCAGCTATAGTAGTGAGGTTCACCATGGAGTATGGGGGGAATTGGGCAGATCTCAGGATTTCCTCTAGGAGCCTGCTAGGCAAACGTTACACAAACCCATGAAATATCTTCGGCTAGTCACTCGTTGGTAGTTGGTTGCTGAGCAGAACATTGACATGATGCATTTTGATTCCTGTAGGATGGCATTGTTGGATTCATAGACTTTAAGGTCAGAAGGGGACCATTATGATCATCTAGTCCAGGAGTAGGCAACCTTTCAGAAGTGGTGGGCCGCGTCTTCATTTATTCACTCTCATTTAGGGTTTCGCATGCCGGTCATACATTTTAACGTTTTTAGAAGATCTCTTGCTATATGTCTATAATATATAACTAAACTGTTGTTGTATGTGAAGTAAATATGGTTTTTAAAATTCTTAAGAAATTTCATTTAAAATTAAATTAAAATGCAGAGCCCCCTGGACCGATGGCCAGGACCCGGGCAGTGTGAGTGCCACTGAAAATCAGCTCGCGTGCCATAGGTTGCCTACCCCTGATCTAGTCTGACCTCCTGCACAATGCAGGCCACAGAATTTCACCCACCCACTCCTGTAACAAACCCCTAACCTATGTCTGAGTTATTGAAGTCCTCAAATCATGGTTTAAAGACTTCAAGGTGCAGAGAATCCTCTAGCAACTGACCTGTGCCCCACGCTGCAGAGAAAGGCGAAAAACCTCTAGGACCTCAGCCAATCTGCCCTGGAGGAAAATTCCTTCCTGACCTCAAATATGGCAATCAGTTAAACCCTGAGCATGTGGGCAAGACTCACCAGCCAGCACCCAGGAAAGAATTCTCTGTGGCAACTCAGATCCCATCCCATCTAACATCCCATCACAGACCATTGGGCATATTTACCTGCTAATAATCAAAGATCAATTAATTGCCAAAATTAGGCTGTCCCATGTTTGCATTTTCCCCAGGTTTCCCTTTTTGCTGTGTGCACCTTCTCGCAGGGCAGCTGCACTTAGCCCCATGAGCACACCGTGCAAGGCGCTTTAGGTTTTAAGTCTGTCTGTGAATGTCATTCCACGCTTAGTGTGGGCACCCCCGTGCACTGACTCCTAACGGAAACAAACCAGCAATTTCCCTTCTCAAACCTTTTCTGGCTACAGCTCCACATACTGACGATTGTTTCTATAACAACACGTACAACCAAATTCCTCTCACTAGGTCTTCCAACCCACCCAGTAAGGCGCAGCCAGCAAATGCTTTCCCCGGGAGTGGCTCTCCATGAATAACGTCTGTTTGTTTTTGTGCTTAGTGGATCGACCAGTCAGGGTTTACGCTGATGGGATATTTGACTTGTTTCACTCTGGACATGCCCGGGCCTTGATGCAGGCAAAGAACCTCTTCCCGAACACATATCTCATTGTGGGAGGTAAGGAGAGGTCTCTTGACTTGGCAGCCTTACAGGAATAGTTTACCTTGCCAAAGGTAGGATTGCAACCCTTAGTTTCCTTTGCACTCTCCCACCCTCAGCGTCTTACGCTGTGCCTGGCAGCTCAAAGGGCAGCCACGTTGTAATCTCGTCCTCTTCACTACTGAATTGGATACAGTGCAAATGGGCCTGGCTATAAAATTGGAACTCCAGAATTGATTTTTTTAAAGGTGGGAACTACTTTCTGTTCTGAGCGAGTTAATCTAACCTTTGATCTAAATTTGTGTGTCAAGAAATGCTGCCAGAATGTAAAGGGACGTTCTGAGCAACCATTTGGAGAACAGGAGCAGTTGAAGAATAAGAAACTGTTCCTCTGTGTGCGTAGTCTCAACGTTAGCTTCAAGCTGGGAGTGATTTCACCCTCCCTGTATCAGCTGTTCGGCTGGAGCAGCAATATATCAGTTGAGATTGGCCTGTTCCCAAATTAATAAAAAATTGTTGATTTTATTTCACGTGGTTTAATCAGCCTGGTAATTGGACTAATTGGATGATTTGCTATGAACCCATTCTGTTCTAGTCTGATTTGGTCAGATGGGTTTTGGCTTCGTTTCTAAATTTGGGAACCTGTTTGGTTCTGATGTTTCTTTGCTAGATGTCAGGGTTCTGGACCCAAGTCATCCCCTGTGTAAATGAGGCACTTCTGTGCCCCACCTAATGGTGGTCCATAGAGCTGCCCTGTGCTCCCAGTGCTGATGCCCAAAGAGAAGGAACACTGGTAGCTTTTGAAGGAAAGCTGACTTTTCTGTATTCATCATTTTTCTCCAAGCAGCATGAGTTCCAGAGCCCTTGAGGGTCTGGGGTGAAGAGTTACCAGCCAGTCAACTGACCAATTTCGCATAATAATGCTGTGTTCTTCACCGTGTGTGGAAATCAGTGGAATTGATTTGAGAGGCTTCCTCGCCTCCATAATGCTCTCTCTTTCCCCCCTCCACCTCCAATCCTTTCACACCTATGCTTTACTGCTGCAGTTCAGACTGTGGATCAGGGCGCCATTTTAATGGGGTTGCCAGGGCTGGCCTGAGACCTGCTGGGGCCCAGGGCCAAAGCCTGAGCCCACTTCCTGGAGCCAAAGCCCCAGGGCTTCTGCCCTGGGTGGTGGGGCTCAGGTTACAGGCCCCCCACTTGTGATTGAAGCTGTTGGGCTTCAGCTTTGGCTCCTCCGCCTGGAGCAACGGAGCTTGGGCAGGCTCAGGCTTTGATCCACCCTCCTGGGGTCATGTAATAATTTTTGTTGTTAGACGAGAGTCGCGAAGCAGGGGGTTGGACTATATGACCTCCTGAGGTCCCTTCCAACCCTGATATTCTGTGATTCTAAGTTTGCAAACCCTTGCCTTACTGGTTAGAGCTGTAGACTGGGAGTTGAACGCTGGGTTCTCTTCCTGAATCGCCAACACCTCTTGTGGCGCTTGAGCTGTAACTGCTGAGCCCGCTTAGCTTGGAAGATCTGCCAGGGTCTTGGCACAGAGTTCTCTCGTGCTGCACGGGGCAGACGGTGGAGTCAGGTAGTGGAGGGGGTCAGGGTGGGTATTCAGGAGACTAACAGAACTCACCTTTGCTCTGTGCCCGTGACTGCAGTCTGCAGCGATGAGCTGACCCATAACCTCAAAGGCTTCACGGTGATGAACGAAAGTGAGCGTTACGACGCGGTGCAGCACTGCCGCTACGTGGATGAAGTGGTGAGGAACGCACCATGGACCCTCACCCCGGAGTTCCTGGCAGAGCACCAGGTAAGACACAGCAGTAGAGCTGCCAGGAGCTTTCAGACAATCGGGCGATTGTGCTGCGTGTGCGCTTGTAACTACCATGCTCCTGCCGCACACCTGCAGTACAGGATTCCGAGTAACTGCTGTATTTTCCTCTGGTCATTCGTGCCAGCACGGCCTGTGATAGAGCAGCCCTCGTGTTACACTTCCTAGTGTGTGCAGTGAGTTGGTGTAACGGGCCACGTTTATTTCTAAGGAGGTTAGGGGCCTGAGCGGGGAGAGCCTGTAGTGGCCGGTACTGTCAAAATCTGAGGAGACCAGATCCATGGCGGGTCAGTCATAGTGAGGCCTTCTTTTTTCTGTTCCCTAATATGAGAACAAGGCATCACTCAAAGTTAGTGGCAGTTAAATGCAAAACAAGTAACGCCCATGGGTGCAGTTCCACTAGCAGGAGTTTAGAGAGGCAAATACCATGGTTGGCTTTAAAAAGGGGCCGTAGTAGCCAGTAGTAACGCTTGTGGTTGTGTAGATTGAGAGAAGGTGAATCAAATCTCCTGCTTCAGGACACTTGCTTATTTGCTGCAGGGGTCAGGAAGGAATTTATGGCCAGAGCACTAGGGAGCTTTCTCGCCTTCCTCAGGACATCAGATATTGCCCTCTGCTGGCAACAAGCTGCTGCTCACGAGCCAACAGTTCGCTCGGTTCATGACACTGTTTGAAGCTTGAAACTGCCGTTTGCCTCTTACTCCAGTTGCCTTTCTCCTTGGCATGCACTCACAGGCGTGTCTGGGGTTGCTCAGGAGGGCTCAGCTGTGGAGGGTTAACCTTGTTTCTAAAGCAAAGCCCATTGACATTCCTCATTGCTTTGCTAGCCCTGTACCTGTACACAGGTGCTAAGCAGTAAGTAATTAACCATTGCTTGGCCATTAGATAAAAAGGTACCTTCTGTGGATTCAAGGAAAGATTTATTCTAACTCTTTTCTTCAACTCCCAGATTGACTTTGTTGCCCATGATGACATCCCATATTCTTCTGCTGGGAGTGACGATGTTTATAAACACATAAAAGAAGCAGGTGAGGCATAAGTCATGGTGGTGACCTATAACCTTTACCATCTAGCACTAGCTGGTGGATCTTGAGGCAGGGATGATGGCAAAAACATTGTTATGGTTACTGTCCAGCTTGGCAAGGATTGAGTGTCTAGGGAGACTGATCTCACTTCTGTCCAGGTTCTTTTACTGCTCCCTTTGCTGTGGGATCGGAGTGCCTAAAAGTTTGATTCTTCCACGCTAGGCTTGCACCACGTTGGCAGGGCTCTTCCTGTGACACATAGAATGAACAGAAGCCCTGGATCTCAAAGGTCTAATCCAGCACCTCTAACACCATGGTCACTCTCAGTTCATTAGTCCTGGTATGATGGATCTGCTCTTTCCTGCTGTTTCCTTTAGGTAACAACAACCACATGCTTTTTGTCTAATAGCTCGCAAAATAAGTGACCCACAGTTGTATCCCTCAGTCTCCATTCTAGAAATAGCAAGTGCACCTCGTCTGTTGGTTAAAAATGGCACCGGTCTAAAAAAGCAAAATGCAGGGTACAGTTTTCACATCTGTTGGGCTTAAATTAATGTAAACCTCTCGTACTGCAATATTTTCGTACTTGGTGTCATGGGTAGGACTACAAATTTGTCTTGGCATTTTTGTCTCAAAGCACAGAGCAGTCACGGTGGATTTAGTAAGAAGCCTGGGTGACTGCTCCCTTTTTTTTTAATTTAAAAAAATGCCCCTCTTCTTGCCCTGCCCCGGGAGCACAAGCAACCTAGAGCAACACCGATACCTTAATCCTGGCTGGGTGAGGAGAGGAGTACCTGGGAGGGGGAGTGGGTTGGAGAGAGAGCCCACCCCACACTCACCCTGCAGTTCCTGTCCTACGGTAATGGGACCAACACCCTGTTGGGACAGAGGGTCGGACGGGCCAGACTGGAGCAGCACTGCAGCCCGGTGCACCAGACTGCAATGCCCACTTCAAGGCACTGGACCCAGCCCCACAGGAAAAGGAGCCGCCACAGTAGCATGAAAAGAGAAAAGTCATGGACCAATGGGAAAATCACGCTATCCTTGACTCTTGTCCTACTGTGACAAACCTCCAGCCGCAAACATGGTTACCTGTCCTGTTTGTATTCAGACAAAGGCAGCATCCTGTCAGTCTTTCTCCCTTTGCCATATCTCGGCCCATTCCATGAGGATGGGCTGGTATCCTAAGCACAGTATCATAAATTCAGTGCCAGAGACTACCTGAATACAACGCATCTCTGGCAATATCAAAGAGAACCAAGTACAAACCAACCAGCCAAGTACACTTCTTAGAAACATTCTCTTTTCCAGGTGATTGTTACCCTTTAGTCTATTCTCTAACTCATCCTCGTAGCCCAGTAACAACGTTCCTCTTCATTTAGAGTCCAGCTTTTCATCAGCTTCCCCCTCTCGGTTTTATACTAAATAACTACAGAGATCCAATGAAGGAGGGATGGGTGGAGAATCTGAGCCCACCTTCCAGCAGGCTATTTAGCAGTCAGGGGTCACTCGATCAGTGACAAACCCACAATGCACTTTGGTGGGTCATTTTCATGGGAAGGAAAATAAAGTTTTTGCTGCCAGCAACCTGACCTTTTATTAGATATATTAGGTTCTCCAAGGCTGAAGGTCACATTTTTTTTGGGTGCATTAAGTGATATGTGTTGGAGACATGGCTTAGTCTCCCTACATCCTTTATGGAATCAGTACCTTTGGGCAAGCGAGGAGTCAACCTGCACAAGGTAAAAGAAACCCATGGAAATGTACCCTTGACTTTCACTCTGCAGCCTTGATCCAGCCACTGTAGCTGGCTGACCCTCATGCCACTGTGCTGCCCCATAGACTTCACTGGCTCACCCCACAGGTTCTTCTGAGTGCAGGTTTCAGGCCTTGTGGTATTGCTGAGCTGTTTGCGTAGATGAGGCCAGACGGGACCACTGTGATCATCTAGCCTGGATTCCTCCAGAACACAGGCCAGAGGACTCCCCTGAATTAATTCCTACTTCAAGTCCAGTTGCTGTGGTTGAACAAGAGCAGATCTTTTAGAAAAACATCCCATCTTGATTTAAAAATGGCCAGGGATGGAAAATCCCCCACACTCCTTGGTGAACTGTTCCAGTGGTTAATTCCTCTCACTGTTAAAAAAAATTCACCTTAGTTCTAGTCTCTCTCTAGCTTCAACTTCAGCCATTGGATCTGGTCTGCTAGACTGAAGAGCCATTTACAGTCAGATTTCTGTTCTCCGATAGGTACTTAGACTGATCAAATCGCCCCTGAACTTGCTCTTTGATAAGTTACATAGCTTGAGCTCCTTCAGTCCCTCAGTATAAGGTATACTTTCCAATCCTTTAATCCTTCTCATGGCTCTTCTCTGAACCCTCTCCAGTTTTTGACCATTCTTCATGGATTGTGGACACCAGAACTGGACAGTTTTCAAGGGTCAAAATATAGAACAAGGCCAATTGGGAAATATATATTTTTCCCAATTGGCCTTATTCTATATTTTTTATAAAGTAGGGTATGATCTTCAAGAACCTGTGAAATACCCCAGCTTGCGTACTGAGAATCAGTAGCAGCTCTTCACTTCCATCTGACCTACACCTGTCCTGGGTTCAATTCCCCTGCTCTCAGGCATGTTTGCACCAACTCAGAGGACGGAAGGGATCTCCACATCAGATATCATCACCCGGATTGTACGAGACTATGATGTCTATGCCCGACGGAACCTGCAGAGGGGCTACACTGCCAAGGAGCTGAATGTCAGCTTCATAAACGTGAGTCTCAATGCGTTAGACTGTAAATCCACCCGGGCAGGGACTGTCTCTTACTGCATGCATGTGCAGCAGCAAACACAGTGGGAGCCTGATCCTGACCCAGGCCTCGGGGAGTGGCTGCAATATAAATCTGCAGGGCTAACCGGTCACACACACTGCGCCAGTATTTGCTTTTTACGTTGTCATAGGATCATGTCAGCTCATTTTCCCCCTTGAAATTCTGCACAGAAGACTCAACACCAACAAAGTAGCAATCAAAATCTTTCTGTGAAATTGTCTGTTTCCGCCAGCCAGCCATGTGACTGCATCAGAACAGCTCCTGGTTGGGTACTGGGCTGTGAACACTGCAGACGCAGGTTGCAGGGTGTCATTTTGTGTTTTTGATTGAAACATCATCCATTCCCTGCCGTAGCTACTAGTGTGTGTCCAGGAGCCTCTGGCTGCTCAGCAATAGGGCCAGTGCTGTTCGCTTATACTATTACCAGCAAATTATCTTCACCTCTTTAAATCCTAAAAAGTAAGAGTAATTACTTGTGGGACAGGTGAAAATCTAAGCGCTCAATGTCCTAATCCTTCCCCCTGCGTCGTTTGCTTCTGCAGGAGAAGAAATATCACCTGCAGGAACGTGTGGACAAGGTGAAAAAGAGGGTAAAGGACGTGGAGGAGAAATCGAAGGAGTTTGTCCAGAAAGTGGAGGAAAAGAGCATTGACCTCATTCAAAAGTGGGAGGAGAAATCCCGAGAATTCATCGGCAACTTCCTGGAGATGTTTGGACCGGAAGGAGCACTGGTAACAAGCTCACCCTGGAGATGGGGAATAAAAACGGGGTGGGAGGGGGTTTCAGAAAGCGTCCTGGTAAACTTTAACGCTTCTGGGAGATGCTGTTGCGATAGCCCTGCAAAGGGAAGTCCTTTAGCTAACCACAGCACTGGGTGCAGTGCCAGCTTCCCTCCCAGACCGTCTCCATCAGCCACGTGCTAAGGGGGGCCCTGCTAGAGGCAAAGGTAGCTCAGTCTTCAAGGATCACTAATCCTTGGCCTGTCTGAGATGACCACTTAGTGCCAGCTGCCACAGTGTGTTTGTATTCAGAACACCAATTTCCCCGAGAGTTGGACTGACACCTCCAACTTGTTTTACACATGTAACCAGGTAGCCGGGGGGGGCGGGTAACTTTCAGCCATTGATTTGAACTTAGCGCCTAGCGGTGAAATTGCTCCCTGTTCTGTTACCCAGCCCCATACGGCTGTGTGCTGTAGGTGCCTGAACTGATGTGGCACTGAGCCTGTCCAACTACAGCTACGTTTGTGCCCATGCAAGTGGAGTTTTTCCCATAGGGTTCATATAACTATCACCCATTCCCATCGCCTTCAAACATGCCACCAGCCACATGGTTAATCTCCCTCCTGTTTCCCTCCCCTCACTAGAAACACATGCTGAAGGAGGGCAAAGGCCGGATGTTGCAGGCTATCAGCCCAAAGCAGAGCCCTAGCAGCAGCCCGACACATGAGCGCTCCCCCTCTCCCTCCTTCCGCTGGCCCTTCTCCACCAAGACCCCTCCTTCCTCGCCGGCCAACCTCTCCAGGAACCAATCCGCCGTCGCCTATGACATCAGCGAGGACGAGGAGGACTAGTCACTGAATCACTGATTGCCGAATTCCAGCTCCTAACCCACGGGGAACTTTAAACGTGAGAGCAATGGTAACGTGGCTGCTGACGAGCCTCCAAGAGGCACCATCCGCTCTGTGCAAGGGCTACTGTCCGGGAAGCACACTAGAACATTCTCCCTATCCCCCGCCCCTTTTTTATTGTTTACGTTCCAATGGTTTCCAAGAGAAAAGAGGGTTTTATTTTTTTTAAAAAAAAATTTTTTAAAGAGAGTGGCACTGAAGCCCTCGCCCTGAAACCTCAGCCAAACAGGTGGGCGTGGGGAGAACAGTTAATCAGACCCTTTTGTCTGTCTGCTGCTTTGACCCACTGCAGCCTTTATTGCCCCAAGGCAGGATGCTCCATTGCTGCTGAACCTCTTGAATGATGGACATGCCAGGTCCTCAGATGGTGCGAACTCGAGACAGTGCAGGAAGTGGTCGTGTAGAGGAGCGGTTTTTTTAATTCTAAAGAGACGCCCGTACTGTACTGGAACCAATAAGAACCTGCCCAGCTCTGTGTCCTGATCTTGCTTCTTTTAGCTGAGGTTCCCAATGTTGCGTAGTGGAAAGATGCCTCGTGTCTCCTGTGTGGGAAATCTGCCATCTGAGAAGCTACACCAGCATAGAATGGATCCCGCGCTGTTCTGTAAACTCTGGTAAACCTGCACAGCGGATACAACTCTATACCTGATTCTGTCTTAGTGTTCTATCTGCCACGCGGGAATCTAGGAGCATCGCTAAATCTCAGACGAAGAACCTCATTTTGCCCAGCAGCTGCTGTTTGAGGGAAGAGTATCACCTCTTCTTTCCAGACGTGGGTTGTGTTTGTGTGCACATACGCTCAGCTAGGCAATAACAAATATGCCTGCTCCTTCAGAAAGGTCCTCTTCCTGCCTTCACACCGCCCCCCTAGTCTGTGGTGTGCCACACATTACTGTCTGTCCAAACGTCCACACTGGGTGCTCTGCTTTGCACGGGTCTGTATTGGTTTATATTATTGTGCGCTAAGGGATGGAGAGCTGTGACCTCTCTCCTATCAGGGAGGTGAAGACCCTTCTAAGAGAGCTGGGCAGAATGTTTGTGGCCAATTCTCTGTCTGTTTTGATATGCAGGTGGAAAAATGCTGGGATATGTTACTCTAGCGAAGAGTGATGTTCTCACATAGGTGTCAAATCATTTGTGCATTAATTGCAGGTACCTCTGTCCGTTAGCTGTTTCTTGAGGTTGCAGAAATCGCATAAAAGGAAACTGCCACTGTTTTTAATTTTAACCAATAACCCCTGTTCGTTTGAAATTGTGATCCAATGACACTTTGCTATTAACTATGTAATAAATGTTTATATTGCGCTTTAAGCGCCCCTCGGTAAGGTCTGTAGCACAGCGTCAAAAACTGAGACCGTGCATGGCGCATGCCCAAGGGAAGTCCTTTGGGCAGGCAGGTTGTGGGTCTTGTTGGAACGCACTCTATCATGGAAGCCAGCATTGCTGTATCTACAGCTGTGAAACTCCCAACATTGCTTTGGCGCTCAAGCTCGCCTTGCCATCTCCTGTTTAAAAAGCGCTTCCTTGAATGTTGCAAACAGACAGCACGGTCAGATTAAGAATCGCGTGGGCAAAGTCTGCAGGTGTTAAAACCCACGACATACAATCCAGGGAAACAATGATTCTGTGCAGACTAAAAGGCAGATGCCAAAGCCATCCTACGCAGTGACACACAGCTATCGGACGTGACCACCCTGCACGTAAAAGGGGATGCTACTTCCTCAAAGTTCTGTCAACTGTTCTGTGAAACGCCACCTTTGGGGCTTGGCATAGACTCTCAACCTCCACCAGGCTTGGTCGAACTGATTCTTCCCCCACTCCTATATTTCCCATAAGGCCAGAGCTGGCAAAGGGGAAGGAAAGTTTTAGTTTCCCAGTGTGAGTGATTCCTCCCAGCAGGTTTGGCCATGGCTCTGGGAAGGTTTTAGCTGCTGTAGGGCGAGCACTTGCGTTGTTCTGAGGTGGCACCACAATGGTGAGATGCAAACGATTCTTAATTTCTCAGCATCTGAGTGGTGGCAGACATCTGTAACACTTCTGCTCACTGTCACTCCCTGTAGACACACCCTCCTTCGGCAGATACTTAAGTCTATTTCCTCACCTGATCGCAAACTTTAGGCAGGGCAGCACAGGTCACGTTAGACACAGGGTGTGAACAGTATTCTATAGCTTTGGATAATAACAGTATTTATGGTGTCCAATCACTCCTAAATCCTGCACGGGGAAGCTACTGCATGGTCTCCCTGCATGGGGTGGGGTCACTTGGGCAGCCAGGGCATGTTGTTGGCCTGTAACTAGGAATATCAAAGCTGTTTCTTGTACCTAACAATCCCTGCTTCCTCCTTGCATTTTGCAAATTAAAATGGAAGCTCCAATCCCAAATCAGTGTGTTTATCATGGCTTTTAGAGAGACAGCATCATCGCATGAAGCCCACACCCTGGCACACTTCATGTCTGTTGCCGCACGTAGCTGAGTGCCAGAAATCCTTCATCTGCACAGTGTAATGTACTCTCGGCATAGCAAAGTTCCCTCTGATGATTGGTGAGGGACAGGTTGGGTTTCCCTTGGTGTTACCTCATCATAATCACTTGACTGTTTCATTCCGTGCGTCTCTACTGATCCTCACCTACACATTGGAACAGCTGCTAAGAAGTGTCGGACAGGGCTTGTTAGAATCAATCCCTATGGAGGAAGTGGCAGCATGGAGGAATGGGAGAAGTTTGTGTTTCTCCCCCACTACGAGATCGATCTCCATGGAGAATTTGCCACGTTAAATGGAACTTGATACCACTAGATTCATATGGGTCAATTTCTGCAAAACCGTATGGGATGCGGCTTCGAGCGATCTCTGATCTCATGTATATGGCGGCTGGCTTTGAAGGCAGGCCACTGCAAATGCCTTTCCACATGGGACAGGAAGGATGGCAGAGGAGTGATGCTAAAAGGTGAAGCAGCAGATAGTAGCAGGCAAAGGCTGGGTATGAGCAGCACTTCTGGTGCGATTGGTTGGACTCTTAAGAAGCTGTGATAGCGACGTTCAACAGCACGTGAGTTGGGGCTTCAGAAGAAAGTCATTCAGGCTCCTGGAGGGAAAGTGGAACATGTCTGTTAAAGAGTTTAACCCCATAAAACTTCTTAACAAAATCATTTAAAACCTGGCCCACTGCAGAAGGTGTGATTAGGGTCCATCTGTAACTCGAAGCATGTGCTAGTGCCGTTAATGCTTCTAACATATTCTTTCCCTCCTCTTTTTGTAACAATATGTCTGGAACATGCTGGGGTGGGGACCTTGTGCAGGAAGCCTGTATGCAGACCCCCCTGTTAGGTTGTTTCTTGTGACTTTTAACTGTGTTCAGATCCCCTGCCTTCCTTTCCTATACAGAATGGGGTGTAGCTTGTCCAGCGAGGGGACAGAACCCGTCCTTTCAACTCTTCGTTTGTGTCAGGTCCATGGAGCACGTGTTCACCTTGCTGCTGTTTGACTCCTAGAAAGCCAGAGAGAGAGAGAGAAGGAGAATGTTCTCAGCAATACGTTGTCTGTCACAAGAGGGTAACCAACTGTGTAAAACTGGACAGTTTTGTAACTCATCTAAAATGCTGCCATTTGCGTAAAGCTCGACCAGAACAGTTGTTCTGTTTTGTTTCTTCTTGGGACGAGATCAGTGCTTAGATTTTTCCAACTCAAATAAATGGATCAATGTGGTTTGGGGAATTCGTTTTAAATTCCAGATTTTCTTTTAGTTTTTCCATTCACTGAAACGTCACTTACCTTGTTACAAAAACGCTGCAGGATAAGGTTTTATGCTGGGATACGAATGGAGCTAAAGGGTGCGGTGGTTCAGATTGCTAGGGGGAAAGTGGGGCTTTCCATCAATGCTATCCCAAGTTGGGTGACTCTAGGGCACCAAGATGGGAGTCACGGGAGTTTTGTTATCTTAGCAGGATGGGGTGCTATCGTACTTGACACACACCGGGGTGGCGCATTGCTCCTCTCACTAGGGTGCCTCGGGATGTCTCCTCTCAATCAATGTTAACTGTATTGGTTTCTCTGTGTGTATGTGCGCGCACACGCGCGTTACTGGCTTGTTCGGAGTTGGGTTTTGGTTTTTATGTTTAGCCAAATAAATGCAAAGTCATTTTACCCAACCTTTGTCAAACTGTGCCCGGTATTTTCTTTTTTCATAATTTAAGCCTTTTAATCTCCCTTGATCTGCCGTCCCTTATTGGAAAGATGATCCAAGGTAAAAACCTGCCCAGAGAACTGCTGAAGTCATAGCATTTCTTAACAGATTTCCCACCAATTCCCCTTCTCCGTGCAAAACTAGCCCTTAGCTACTGACCAAACGTGCCCTGTACAGCGGTGGTTATTGCCGCTTTCCTTTACCAGATTCTTACTTCAGACTGTATTCTACAGCTCTGGTAGTGCTAGGCAACTTTTTCTTTCTTTAATTCCAGCCTGGCAGCTGATTCGGTTCTGCCAAAGCAGAGGGGACGTGCAGTCTGTGCCATGCTTGATCTGCAGTCAGAAAAGAGGCAGCAGCTTCCAGTGGAAAATAGACCTCTCTAGGAGTAGGATGCCTGGGTTCTCTGTTCCACCATTGTGACCGTAGACAACTCACTTAGCCCATCTGTGGGTTTGCTTTCCCCATAGTGTAACTGGAATACTAATACCCATCTTTGTGAAGACTGTTGGGGCGTCTGGATGAACAGTGTTGTAGCTGTGACTGGTACTGATGTTTCCATAATTAAAGCTGGGGTCACTATTTCGTATAAAGGGGCCTGGTTTTTCACACGTCCCCTGACTACATAAGTCCATGGACTCACCCCAGTGTTAGACTATTCCCATTTGTCTAAACCAGTGGAAGTGGTAGCCAAGCCCGCAGCTCTCTGAGACCAGAGCAGGCAGAGTTCTGGTGCCCACTTTTCCCCCTCCAAAAGGATGTTGAAGTGCAGTGGAGTAGCAGCATTCATCCCAACAGCAGTGAGCCCAGTCTAAGTGCATGGATTGATTTTTTTTTTTTTATTCTGTATTTATACAGCACCTGAGGGGTGCTAGGCACTTTACAGATTCAGCCCATGTACTAAGAAGCTGGTTTACAGAAACTTTGGTTCGTATCCTTTGGATTTCAGACCTATCTACTATCTGGATGCAAATTGTGTTTCCCTCCGATATGTCACTTGCCAAAAGAAGCTTCAAACAGCTACCTAGGGAAATATTCTGTCACTGAGACATTGCAGAGGGGACGTATTTTGGCAGTGTGGGAGGAACTTCTTGAGCCATGGCTCTGTGCTGGCAGAAGCTCCTTTCTGGTCACCGCTCCTTCCTGTCTAGGCTTTGCTTTCAATGTCCCCATCCGGCGGGCAGAAAGGTTGGTATCCTGGCTTGTCGTCCTGTTTTCTGTAGTACATCCTAGCCACCACCGTGATGATGAAGGTCTCCAGGATAAGCAACTGCATGCTCATGTCTGAAAACAAACCGTGAAAGAGGGTTTAGTTGGCGTGTCTTTCATTAGCGCTTTTCCCCATTTGCTCACCAGCCAGAACGGTACAGCTGTTTAAAGAAGTATGTTACGAGGGTAAGGGGAAATCAGGATTCACTAGCTCCCAACAGTTACCAAATGGGGGCTGATGATATTTCCCTCTGGGCGAAGGATTAATTCACTCTTTAGAGTAGCAGAATTTCACTTCTATGCAAGTGAACAGTGCCTATGTCTAGCTAGTGAGTAAGGCCTAGTTCTGCCTTGTCCCTCACCAAGGCAGGGGCCTCGTCACGCACAGTGTGGTATACTTCGCTGTTACAAGAGTGCTGAAGACAAGCTGGCCTGGAAAGTTCCCAGGAGGAAGGGCTGGAACAAAAATACAGCAGCTGTTGGATTGACAGTTTTCACTGTAACCCAGGCTGTTTTTCATGGGTGAGCAAACGTGTAGATGCCCCTAGTCTCCTGCTGCTTCATGGCCTCGAAAATTACAGCTGTCTCTGCTGCAGTGGAGCTCCGTGTTGGCAGGATTGTGTAGTTTTTGGTGGTGCCCAGAACGGGTCCAAGTCCTGCCTCCCACACCCACACACACCTGCCTTGTAAGCTGATGTATATATTTTAAATAATGTAAAAATGGACTCAAAAAAGTAAGCTTTTAAGTTTCCCGATATTGCACAATATTACTAAGAATATCAACTTTATTAATACTCTTTTGAATATGGAAAGAACCCAGCACTCTTGGATCAATAACCCTTCAAAGCAAAAAGCTCTAATTCGCTGTTGGACTCCAGTAGCCAAGCTCTGTCTAATTCATAAGAACGGCCATACTGGGTCAGACCAAAGGTCCATCCTGCCTAGTATCCTGTCTGGGGACAGTGGCCAATGCCAGGTGCCCTAGAGGGAGTGACCCCAACAGGTAGTGATCAAGTGATCTCTCTCCTGCCATCCATCTCCATCCTCTGACAAACAGAGGCTAGAGACACCATTCCTTACTCATCCTGGCTAATAGCCATTTATGGACTTAACCACCATGAATGTATCCAGTTCTCTTTTAAACCCTGTTATATTCCCAGCCTTCACAACCTCCTCAGGCAAGGAGTTCCACAAGTTGACTGTGCGCTGCATGAAGAAGAACTTCCTTTTATTTGTTTTAAACCTGCTGCCCATTAATTTCATTTGGTGGCCCCTAGTTCTTACATTATGGGAACAAGTAAATATCTTTTCCTTATTCACTTTCTCCACACCACTCATGATTTTATATACCTCTATCATATCCCCGCTTAGTCTCCTCTTTTCCAAGCTGAAGAGTCCTAGCCTCTTTAATCTCTCCTCATATGGGACCCCTTCCAAACCCCTAATCATTTTAGTTGCCCTTTTCTGAACTTTTTCTGCCAGTAGAACTTTTTTGAGATAAGGAGACCACACCTGTACATAGTATTCAAACTGTGGGCGTACCTATAGCTGAGTGGTTTGAGCATTGGCCTGCTAAACCCAGGGTTATGAGTTCAATCCTTGAGGGGGCCGTTGGGGATTGGTCCTGCTTTGAGCAGGGGGTTGGACTAGATGACCTTCTAAGGTCCCTTCTAACTCTAATAATCTATGATTCTATGACTCCCCACTGGCGGCAACCAGCTCAAGGGGGGAGGAGTTCCCCCTCTGCCCTGGCACAACACTCACCCAAGCCCCAGGCTGCTACTCCAGAGGTCCAGACAGGACAAGCCCCCTCGGAGTTGCCTGCTGGGGCGCAGGGAGGCTGCCATGCTGCTGCGCCTCCTCACTCCATGGGCGCAGCAGTCAGCCGGGCGCTGGCGCCGCTCCCTTAGCCAGTAGCAGTGAGGGAGTGCAGTGCAGAGCTGCAGGGGGCAGGCAGGGACGCTCGGGAGAGGCGCGTGGGGGTGGCAGGCGGGGCTGGGGGACGGACCCAGCCCTGAACATTGGTGGAGCTGGGCCCCTGAATTTGCTGGAGCCTGGCACCATGGATCCATACAACTCGCTGCCCTGGTGGAGACGCAGAGAAGGCAGTTACGCTTTCCTTCAGGGAGTGCAGTAAAAGGAGCTTCCTCTTTTCTTTCAAAAGAAACAAAATTATTTGTGAAAATATTCCTGCCCCTCTGTGCCACGGAGAGGCTGACTTTGATCCTTGGCCAGTTTTCGTCCTTAAATTAAGCCAGGCCGGAGCCTCTTGCTACTCACACTGTGACCTCGTCTTGGAGGACAATGGTGGGGCGCAGGCGATCTGGCCGCTGCTTGCCAGGATGCTCAGGATGGAGGGCTGGAGCGCAGTCAGGATGAGGAGCACCTGCACCCAAAAGAAGTGAGGATGAGAGAGCTGACTGCAAACTGAGGGACCCCTAACAGGTGCTGTGTTGGCGTATCCAAGGCCTACCCCCTTCCTTATTGATAACTTCCTCATTCTAGCAGCTAGTCACTTTCTTCCATACACTTGGCCTCCCCAGACCCCTGCAGAAAGCTCCAGCTCTGCTTTGAATACACATCCACTGAGCAGCCTTGCTGCTGCTTTATGATGGAGACACATTCGCTGAGTCTGTCACCACCTGCCATATTCCTCAGCCGTTCGTGCCACTACACTGTTACCCTGCTCTTTAGCCTTAAAAACAGGAGTAGAGGTTTTTTAATGTTAGCCCACTTTCCTGATATTTAAGGCAACTAAATTCTTTCCTGGGAATACTCCCTGCATTCCCCTATCAGGTGATGAACTGGAATCCTGCAGGGGTTACACAGCCCAGCTATGTGTCTAGTCCAGGCGTCCCCAATGTGGTGCCCGCGGGGGCATCTAAGTGCGCCTGCGTACTGGCCAGTGGACGAGCATCCGCCAAAATGCTGCTGACAAGCTGCGTCATCCAGAAGCGTCGCCGCTGAAATGCCACCGATTTTCGGCGGTATTTTGGCGACACCTCTGGATGACGCTGCTTGTCGGAGGTATTTTGGCGGCGATGCCTATGAACATTGCCGCTTGTCGGTGGAATTTCGGCAGATGCTCGTCCGCCACCATGATCCTCGTGGCTCATCGTCTGGCCCGCCAGGCGAAAAAGGCTGGGGACCACTGGTGTAGTCAATAACATTCAAACTACGGTGACCAGTTAAGTCTAAATATAAACCCTTCACTGATCCTGCCGTAACTTGGGAGTAGCACAGTATCCTCTGTTTTGCAGATCTTCTTCCTCTTTTTCCTCGGTCCACAATTCTTGCCCTTCCCTTCCCTCCCCCCCCCCTTTTTTTTAATTAAACTTTCAAATTCCTGCTTACTCAAAGGAATTTTTATATCAATTTCTCCATTTTAAAATAATTTTCCCCTTCTATGTCTGCCGTTTCAATGCCAGGTATCCTAGCATGTGCTGGAATCCTTATCTGTCTGGATCCACCCTCCTATGTACTGCTGCTGCTCACTCACCGCATAGGGCAGGGGTACTTGTGGGAAACCAGGGTCAGTTTTAGGCATTTAGCTGATCTGTTGCACATTCCACACCTGAAGCCCCTCGTGCTCCTTGAAAGGACGAGGTGGTTTCAAGGCAGCAGGAATAGAAAGGCAGCCAGCTCTGGGGTGAGGGGTATCCGCCAGCCAGAACATGGTATGCTGCACATATGGGGCGAGTGGTGTTTTGAAGAACCCAGTTTACAAAGGTCAATGAAAGCCCCTTTATGGCCAGGAAAACGCTAACAATCGCTAATCACCCTGAGCAGTGTTACCTGGAAACAAACGAACTTGGCCCCCATGTTCTGCTCTGCCAAATGCACCCTGGCCTGGCGGAACATGATCCCAAGGGCCCACAGAGCAAAGATGGTGGAGAACCCGAGACAGGTGTTGATCCAGACGGCCACGCTCTCAGCGGAGATCTGGGCAGGATGGAAGAAAAGGAAGCAGTGCTGTGATTTCCAGGCCAGAATAGGAGAGCGGAGCATTGTCTAGGGTGGGGCACGGAGGTCCTGCCCTGATACCTATGGGCACCGAGGAGAGCTGGGGAATCCGAGCAAGACGGTCATCCTCACAAGTTGCTATGGTGTTCCCCTCCCACCGCACAGCCAGGGAAGCAGTCCCTCTGCTACTGCTGGGACTAAATGGGTACCTAACCCCTCTGCCTTTGATGGGTGAAGGGTTATGACTTACATCAGCCGGATCGTAGTTTCCATCTGCAGCCAGGACCAGCCCAACGAAGACACAGGCTGTCTTGAAGAAGGCGAATTGGAAAGTGCCCAGAAGAAGGAGTTTAAGATTTCTCCTACAATGGCAACAGAGCGAGATGTCAGTGACCGAGCCCGAGACAGGAATCTGCTTTTTACCCAGCCTTCCACCACTTGCCACCTTGCTTTGCCCTCCAGCATGGCTGGGCCTGCAGAACGGACTGTAAAGAGACTGGAATGCCCTGCAAGCCGGAGACCAAAGCTGCCTCGTGCAAGTCACGGGGATTTCTGGTACAGCCCTTCCCTGCCACTGGCCACACATATCGGCCAGCAAACTCTTAGGAGCAGAGACCTGGCCTTGTGGGGCTGATGTCCTGCGTCTTTCACTTGGCTTGTGGGAGCACCTGGAAGCCCTAGTCATAGACCCTGCCCCCATGATGTGAGGTGCTGGACAAATGCAAAACAAAAAGACAGGCCCCAGGCCCAGAGCGCTGACCGGTTCTGTGTAAGACGAGACGA
Organism: Gopherus evgoodei; assembly: GCF_007399415.2. Classification (NCBI taxonomy): domain Eukaryota; kingdom Metazoa; phylum Chordata; order Testudines; family Testudinidae; genus Gopherus; species Gopherus evgoodei. Next base: position 5,711,651 of record NC_044330.1, read on the forward strand.
CAGCTGGATCCAGACAGACCGTGGAGTAGAAGCAGCCTCACTGGTCGAGCTTGTTGTAGGTCTCAGGGGCAACGGAGAGTATGAGGGAGGATGATGCAGATGTTTATGGGGGGGGGGCTCCTCCCATACAGGTAGGGGGGAAGGGGCTTCTGCCCAGCAGGGAGGGGGGTCTCAGGGCTTGAGTCTTGTGGGGCACGCCTGCCGGGACTTGGGCCTTCAGCAGAAGCAGGGCCGAAGCCCCAAGCCCCATCAGGCACCTCCTGTGGGGTTGGAGCTCCGGCAGGCGAGCCCCAGCTCTTGAACTTCTGAAGATTGTCGTATGTGGCTCAGAGGGTCAGTACGTTTAGCCACCCCCACACTGGTCTCTGTGGATCTACATGGGGAACAAATATTGGATAATGGGCTGCTCAGGCTGGCGGAGAGAAGTCTATCACCACCTCATGGCTGCTAGGCAGAACTAGAAACATTCAGCCTGGGAACAGGGTGCCCATTTTTAAGGGTGAGAGAAAGTAACCATTTTGGAGCAATGTCTACAGTCATAGATGCCAAGGCCACAAGAGCCTATTGTGAGCATCTAGGCCAGTGGTTCTCATTGCGGGCCGCAGATGCAGCTCTCGATGGGTTACGAGGGCTGCAGATGTTCACTATATCTACTGCCTGTATGGCCCTGAGGATGCCGCACGAGCCCCAGCTGTGTGCTGACTGGGCCGCGGGTTGAGAACCACTGGTCTGACCTCCTGTATAGCACAGGGAGCTTCCCCCAAATAATTCCTCCAGCGGATCTTTCAGAAAAACACCCAACCTAGACTTTACAAGTGCCAGCGCTGGAGCGTCCCCCATGAGTCTGGTGCATTTACCCAATTTGTGGGGGGGTTCCCATCACTGACATTTGGGGAGCAGGTCTCTGGCCTGTGTTATACAGGGGGTTGGACTAGATGGGCACAGTGGTCCCTGCTGGCCTTAGCATCTGTCAGTCAGTTGAGGTGTCTAGGATTGTTCGGTGGCCCAAGGGGGCTGTACGTTGGCTGGCTCTGGCCCCGGGGATACCCCTGCTGTAAGGGGGTTCCCGGGCTGACAGAGAGCTGCCACCTCCATTTGTGTCAGCTTGAGCAGGGGGTGAGTCTGGCAGAAGGGGACATAGGCAGGCAGCCCCTGCAATCTGGCTATGCGCCGCTGTGGCTAATTCCCTGCATGCCCTGCGGAGCAGCCTTCGGGCTGCTCTAGATTGCACCAGGATCAAACCAGTGGTCCCAGGAGCCCATAAGTGGAGAGAAGCCAACTGTCGCCCCTTCCCTCCACAGGGTGCTGCGCAAGGACAGCTCAGCCACTCCCGTGCACCTGACCAGGCACCGTCAGAGGGAGTTATAGAAGTCAATGCACGTCTTGGGAGAAGCTGCACTGCCCAATATCTGGCTTCTCGGAAAGGGCGGGGCTAAGGAACCAGCATTCCTCCCAGCCACTGCTGTCCCTGTATAGTGCCCCATGGCCCCCTGCCCCACGGCCCCCATTGATGCCCATGGCCGGCAGCCTTACTTGGTCATGGTGATGCGTGGGCAGCAGGGACAGCAGCAGCAGCAGGGGCCTGTGCTGATCACCATGGGCGTGTCCTTCAGTGCTTTGAGCAGGGCCTCCTTCCCGCCGAAGCCTTCCACCATGATCAGCATGAGCAGGAAGAAGCATATGCTGAAGTACCTGTGGGCGGCAGAGGCAGAGAGAGAATTCAGCCCGGGGAGGTGCACACGCCGGGGCACGGAGTCCTTTGCTCCGCACTGGGCCACGCCACCCTCCTGCGAGGTGCAGGGGCAGATTAACACACGGGTGCCCAGGAGCCCTGGCCAATTTAGTGACCCCTGGAAAAATCTCATGAGGCTTATGCAGCAGGATTTAGCTGCTGCATCCTCTGCTCTGCTGGCCAGGCTGGATGGGCTTGGGGCAAGGCTTCTTGGATGAGCCAGTGAGGGGTTCAGCCGGCGGGAGGCTCCTGCGTCTGGCTGGGCAGCCGGAGCTAGGCGGCAAAGACCGAAGGGAGACGGGGAACACCGCCTCCTGCTGTGTCTCCTCCAGTCCCGGCTGGAGCCCTACTGCCCTGAGCCCAAGGACACAGGCTGCAACCTGCAGCACGTCAGCGACTGGGAGAATATAGGTGGTATGAGGGTTGGGGGCCTGCTGGGATAGGGAGCTCCCTGCAGCCAGTGGAGCTAGTGAAATCCCCTCAACCCACCAGTGAGCCCCCAGGGAAATGCAGCCTCACACGCACACGGGGAGCCAAGGGGGGGTTCTCTGTTATCCTGCTCCATGGGGGAAATATGGAAACCTCCAGCCCTCCCCTGCGCGCACGCACCCATGGCCTCTTTCTTGGCTCTCCTCAATATTCAATCACTTCTCTCCCTCCAGGCATGACCTGTTCTCTCTCCTCCTCTACCAGTTTTTTCCTGTCTTTTGGTGATTGCAAAATACTTAGTGAGATGGAGGCTTCGTGTGGGTTTTTCATGCCTCCATCCATGGTTTCGAGACCTTTAGCTGCCCCTATCCTAAGATGTCATGATGTAGCCCTGTTCACTCCCACCTGAGACCTTTGTGGATCCCACCTCCCCATGCACATGGTTTGCAGCCTGGGGATCTTAGGGCGGGTTCTTACCATGTCCATTGTGATAGGGCCTTAGTCACCCCCTGCTCAGCTGATGTGAGGCCTTCCATAATTCAGTTCTTCCACAGTTCTTCAGCAGTGGATGAAAGACCTAGTGCTGGTTACCCCCGACTGTACGTTTAAGTTCTTGTGTTTTCCCCTCACCCAGCATGAACTGATGTGGCTCTGTTTACACTGGGCCCCAGATTCCAGCTCCAACTCACTCAACTATGCACTTCACAAATGAATGGTGGCCCACGCAAATTTACTTCACAAAGGTGGCCAGTGGAATCAACGGCTGTCCTAGGCTAATGGCCATCTGTTGTTATGGGAATGCCAAAGCCAAGCCAGGCTGGGGCATAAAACATAAAGGACAAACCCAGCAGGTTACAGAAATGGGAGAAATGTATCTTGTGAGGCCCTTCAGTTCCAGAGACTTATTTCCCTCGGTTACACCGATGATGAGGCATTAGGAGAAAGGAACGATGAATATTCTCTGTCTGTGGGATTATTGGACAAACTATAGTCTCATTGGCTTAGTTATGACCGAACATGCTGTTGTGTGCTCTGGCTAATCAGAACCTGGCCTATTCTTCAAAGTCTGATTTAATGTGTACGTACACACTGGATTCTGATTACATTTTAGGACTAACTATTTCAGCTAATTGGTAAAATGTCACCTTGCTCATCGTTTGACCTGAACTGCCTTTGGCAGAAAGCCATGAGGCACCGTGGCACCGATCAGATTCTTTCAGCATTTCTTCATAGCTTAAGTGATCAGTTGCAAACTTTGCTTTAAAGGAGTTCTCACCATTGGCTGAAACTAACAGTTCTGAATAATAGAGTAATTTTACCTTAGGTTTGGATTATTTCTTTTAATTAAATTACTTTCTGGAATGGTGCCTGTTGTCTTTCAGACAGCAGAAAAACTGCATGATAACATGATCAATAGGTGGGGAAAATGCATAAGTCGCCTTTAAGAAAATTGGAGGAGATGAAAGAACCGTTTGTTGGTCTATGACCAACTGAGTCTTCTAACACCAGGGTTGTCCAGGTTAGCAGAGTGATGGTATGGATAATATCTAGCTAGATTCATTTTCTATGTGGAAAAATTGAGCAGTTTATATAGGCAAGGAACTGAGATAGGATTTGCTTCATTAGTAACGCCATGTGTAAACACTGCATGGAGTTGTCGTGTTAATGCAGTTTGATATATCTGTGTTTTCATGGGGGGCAAATGTTCTTTGTGCCCAGGGCCCTAATAAATCTTAATCTGCCTCTGGCTAGGCGAGGAGCAGCGGATCAGACCAAGCTCCCCAGGGCTATGGCGGGGGAGGGTGTTAGCAATACTCACATGCCAATAGCCATCTCCACCACCATCATGGAACGTGGTATCCAGAGCCCAAAGCAGCAGAACACGGAGACCATCTGGAGAAGAAGTGGGGCAGGACCAGCATGAACAGGAGGTAGCCGGGCATGCTCCAGACTGGGTCCCCTGCAGGCCCTGGGGTAGGTGGGTGAGCAGATGGCAGAGATGGGCCCACAGCAGAACTCTGGAGCTCCACAGGCTGGACTGTTTACAATCCAAGCTCTGTGGACAGAGGTGAAAGTAACTTACAGGACCTACTGGTACTGCTGGAGTCTGGGGGAGGCGTGGCCTCATCCGAAGGGGGCATGGCCTCTCCAGATTTAAAGGCCTTGTGGAACCAGCTGTGGCTGGGAGCCTCAAGCCTTTAAATCAACCAGGGGCTCCCAGCTGCAGAGGTGGCTGGCAGACCCCAGGGCTCCGGCCGCGGCGGGGAACCCCGAGCTTTGCGGGGCTGGGGCAGGGATTTAAAGGGCCCAGAGCTCCTGCCGCTGAGGGAAGCCCGGAGTCCTTTAAATCCTGGCCCCAGCCCCATTGCCAGAGCCGTGGCCAGGATTCAAAGGGCTCTGGGCTGCCCACAGCCATGGCGAGCTCTGAGCCCTTTCAATCCCCGCTGTGGAAGTCGATGCGGTCCTTCACGGTGTATTGGCTCTTGCTGGTATGCCATACCGGACCGTACCAGCTTACTTTCACCTCTGTCTGTGGAGCTGGATTTTGCACTTGGTCCCTGGCTCTAGAGGGGTCTCGGCATCTCATCAGCCCCACAGCTTGGGGGAGCTCAGAGCCCGGTCATGATCCCAGACCCCCCTGGGATATTTACAGTGCCCCGAACTCTGGTTCCACTCCCTAATGTGGATGTAATTAACCAACCCAGCATAGTCCCCGTCCCCTGCAGCAGTGTTAAAGCTCCTGGCCTGCGCTGTCCATCAGCACAGCAGGAACCCATAACATGGCTGCGAACCCCTGCCAGAGTCCTGTTACTATCCCCTCCCGCACAGCGAAGGCTGGGGTTCACCGTGGGGGCTGAGCTGCTCCAGATGAGGGTTTTCATCTTGACCAGGCAGCGGATCTTCTTTGACAAGTAGATGGCTTCTTCGAGGAAGATGGCAACCGACACCAGCGTCAGGAAGGTCATGAGGCCCTGGATGGAGAGCTCGATGTGATCCAGCTCTGCAGGGGAGGGAGGGGATGAGAGAGGTCTCATGGCCATCTCTTCCATGCAGTGCAAAAGCCCCCCTTTGCGTGGCCTTGGAAATCCAGGCTTGGGCCCCCTAGCATGAGATGTGAACACACCCCAGGGAGGGTGAATGAGTGGTTGGCCAGATTTCCCTCTGCCTTTTCTCCCCCGTCCTCTGGGTTGGGTCCCTGCCCGTCCCCACCTCCCCACTCTCTCCCTCAGCCCCACAGCCGGGAGCCCTTTCCCCCTGCCCAGCACAGGGGCTGAGACCCAGGAGCTGGCAGGCTGGAGGGCGGGGTGGTTCTGTGACACAGCCAATATTCAGTGCCAGCTCAGTCTAACTCCTGCCGCCCCGGCCCCACCTGCACCCATGGGGCAACGCCCCCCCACGTACGGTACAGCAGCTGCAGTGAGGTGGGTGGCTGGGAGACACAGGCCAGGGGGATGCTAAAATTCTTAATCAGCAGCTCGATCAGCTCAGGTGGGATCCTGCAGGAAAAACAGGCCCCTGGTTAGCTCCGCGCTGCACTGGGGAGGGATCCCAGGAGTGCGAAGTGACCGCGGCTCGTCTCGGCCAGCAGCTTGCACTGGCCACCGTAAGATCTGCCCATCTGCAACAGGCCATCGGCTAAGCTCGCCCAGCCACGCGAGCACTAATCATGCAGTTTGGCCCCCTAAGCCCCATGGCCACTGGGAGCGCTGCTGGCCTCCCTGGGTGGAAAGCGCTCGATGGGCAGCCCTGATCCATAACCCCCCCCAGCCGGGGTAACAGCACCCAACCAGGGGCTGCAGAGGGGCTAGCGGCCACGCAGTGACCCCTGTGAAATGAGCATGGCAGGTCTCAGCCCGGTTCCCCTGGAGCAGGTGCCCCAATGACTAATCACCCTTCACTCTTGGGGCCTGGGCTAAGCATTTCTGGGGGGGGGCCTGTTGTCATGGTAGGAGGTGACCAGCACTAACTGCCCCAGAGCTGTGCTGGAAGGAGCTCTCCTGGGGGACCCCCCGTGGAGGAACAGGGTGACACATCCTGCATCCCTGGGCACTCAGCCCTCTGTGACAGATGGGACCTGCCCCTGGCTTATAAAAAATGACACTTGGCAGGAAGCAGATTGCACCAAGTGTCTGGACATTTCCTCAGGGTTTGGAGGGGGAGGTATTCACCCTCATCCTTCACACAGTCTTCAGGCCCCCCCCCCACCCCCAGCCAGTGCACAACCAGGCAGCTGCTGGCTGAGCCAGCGAGGAGCTGCTCTGGCCACAGCCTCGATGTCCCCTACCTGGGGTCTGGTAAGAGCTCTGCCGATGACTCCATTCTGCCCCTTTCCCCGGCGATCCGGCGGGCTCCTGCTGCTTGCTGGCGAAAGGCTCCAGCAGCGTTTGCCAGGCAGGGGCAGAGTCCCAAAGGTCAGCGCTCACGGGCAGGGCTCCTGCAGCCAAGCACGCCGGGTCTCATACAGTTGTAACTCGTCTCCCTCGGGGAGATGGGGGACAAATCAGTGGTCACGACGCATCCCCTGTAGGCAACCAGCTGCGGCTTGTCTGGGAACACAGACGCTCCAACTAGCAGATCAAATTCAAGGGTTACCACGAATCTCAGTCAACCGGTTTGAGCTGCCCCGGCTATCAGCTGCCAGGTTATTGACCTGGGGCCCGCCAGCACTAACCAGCCGGGATTGGGGGACTTTGCATCCGCAGCAGGGAGGGGACAGCTTTCTAGCGTGGAGAAAGCGAAGTTAATGCAATGCGTGCATGGACATGTGTGTGTTTTGTGGGGTGAACTCCAGCCCCCCTGCTCAGTTGTTCAGAGAGCCCTGGGGGTGACAGTGGAGGTCAAAGCAGTCAGGAGTTTGACATGAGATGTGGCTGTGCACCAGGCCAGTTCAGCTCTGGGCTTTGCAGCGGTGAGCCCATATGGGCCTGCTCCGTGGGGCTAGGCAAAATGGAAAGAGTTCAGCAAAGAGCGGGAGGCAAGGGGGGGGATTCAAGGGGGAACAACCAAGAAGGGAAACCGAAAGGAGCCGAATGTGCTGAAACAGGCTGAGCAGCAGCTCTGGGCGTAGGGGATTAACTGGAGGCCTGAGGGGGGTGCACTCGCTGCCCTGGAGTGGAATTAAGAAAGAGGAAACATGGAGAAGTGTCCGGAGAGTGAATAGTTCCCCCGGAGCGGCCCTGTGCTTGGGGCATTTAAGACTAGACTGGATGAACTGGCAGCAAATGGGTCAGGGAACAGCCCTGCCCCGGCCCCAGGAGACAAACCAGAGCAGCGAGTGGGTCGTTTCCGTCTCTCACGTCCAGTCCTACCGATGGAATCACAGTTAACCTTCCTGCCACCACCACCGCCCTGGGCTCCCAGCTGGCCTCTGGCTTCCCCTCTCTGGGTGCTGAGCAAAGTCTCCGTGAAATCTTCTACCAGGGACGCGTCCTGGTCTCTTGCACTGAGATTTGGCCACCACCCCAGGGCAGTTTTGCAGTTTGGGGTGCAGGAACCAACCAGCCCCTAGGCTGGGCTTCGCTCTGAATTGCACCAGAGCCGAGCTCTGAGTCGGGGCCCGGCCCGGCCTGTAGGCCCATGGGGATGGGCTTGGAGCTGCCAGGGACGATGCATGACTATTGTGTGTTAACCAGGCTGCCCTTGGAGCACGGCTGTCAGGAGATGCACCCAGGAAGGGGCAGGCAGTGGATCCTCAGATGCTGGAGAGCAACGCACAAGCCTTCACCTTGATTCACTGGGCCTATGAGGCTGGTTCCCCCAGGAGCGAACTAGTCCCTGTGGAGTGGGGTCGGGGCCTGGGAATCAAAAGTTGTGGGGGAGTTTGAGACACTGAGGCAATGCTGGGGGCTGGGGGCCAGGGGCTGGGGGGTGTCACGTGCCCAGCCGGATTTCTACCTTCCCTATTGCAACAGCTAAATGTCCCAAAGCAGCTAATGCAGAGGGGCCACTGCAGACTCTGCCTCACCCCGCTACATGGGACTGCTTCTCCTTCCCTGCTGGGGGGCGGTGGGTGAACCTGAGAGCCCCGCCCCTTCCACCTGAGGTCCTGCCCCTGAGCCCCCTCATCCCCTCACCCCCGTGGCTGGAGGACCCCAGGCTGGCTGGCCCCAGCCATGCCAGCCAACCCCAACCCCTCCAGCCTGCCCACCTCAGTTGTGCCAGCCGGCCTGACCCACCCCAGCTGGTCCAATCCCCACCAGCCAGCCCGGGTCACCCCTGGCCCTGCTCCCGCCAGCCCGAGCCACCACAGCTGCTGGTCCAAGCCGTGGCCCAAGCTGCCCATGGCTGCCCCAGCCCCTGGCGGGCTTCAGGGGATGGGGTGCTGAGCATGGGTGGGGACACAACCTAGGTTAGGGGCCAGTGATACCTGCTGCCCCTGCCTGCTGGTGGCGTCCCAGCACGTCCCACTGCTGCTTTGCAGACGGCCCTGGGGCGAATGCCCCGGGCCTAGTCCCAGGCCAGAAGCTGCTCTCCCTCCCACTCCTACGGCAGGGGCTCTGCCCAGGGGAACCCGCTCCCCTCGCCCTGCTGCAGGGCTCGTCCTGCCTTCCATTTAGCAACAGCGTCTACGGTGCCAGCCATTGAGGGTGGAGATGGCATGCCCTCCCCGAGCCTCGCCATGCACGCAGGGCTGCCCGAGCTGCCTGCCATCACCGCTCCCCCCTGAACGTTAGAGAGGTGATGGGTGGGGGGTGGTGGTCATGTGCCCCCCCATCACAGTTATGTATCACCGCTGTGTCCCACAAGGAGAGAGCAGAGTTTGGAGAGGGAGGATGCTGGCCCACAACCTCCAACTCCCATCAATTTCGTTTGAAGTTAGGAGCCTAGAAGCCTGCAAGGATTCCAGCCCCTGCCGAGTGGGCCTGGAAAACTTTGGCTTCCCTGGTCCCCAGCAGGAGTGTGGTGTGACAGCCGTGCACAGGGGTTGGGTTAAAGCCCTTTGCTCTGAAGCGCTCTGCTCCTGGGGTTAAACAAACGGTACTGGTTGGAGAAAGGCTGTTTCGGGTCAGTGGCAGCCACAGGTCATGGCTAGGGTTGCCAAGTTTCTGATCGCACAAAACTGAACACTGTTACCCCACCCCCTGCCCCTCCTCTCCCCTTAGGCCCTGCCCCCCACTCACTCCTTCCCCCCTCCCTCTGTCATTCACTCTCCCCCACCCTCACTCCCCTGCTCACTTTCACTGGACTGGGGCAGGAGGTTGGGATGCAGGAGAAGGTGAGGGCTCTGGCTGGGGATGTGAGCTCCGGGCTGGGGCCAGAAATGAGGGGTTCAGGGCATCGGAGGGGGTTCCAGGCTGGGTCAAGAGGTTGGGGTGTGGGCTCTGGGGTGGTGTAAGAAGATTGTCACAATTAAAGTTTTCTGTGTCCGGCTTGGATCCAAAGAGAGCCTCGCTCAGGGTCCTGCTGAGCAGATGGCTGGTCCCTGAGAGGGGTCTGTCTGCACTCAGGGCTCAGCAGCCCAGAGCACTGCCGCAGGGTGTCCAAACAAATACCTGGGGTCTCTCAGCAAGGAGACGGTCACATTCCTTCACCGCTAGAGGGCGGCCCTAACAAGCTGCACAGGAGTTTGGATACTTGGATCGAGATTACTTCTGTCTACACGGCAATCAGCCAGCCCCGAGCCGCAGCCCCCTGGCCCAGGCCAGCCGCAGGGCTCTGATTGCAGCTCACCCGCAGCCTCGCCCTTGGCAAGATTTTTGGCAACATCTGGGCACTGGAGACATATGTCAGGGGTGGAAAGAGACCACAGGCACCGGGACCTTGATAGACGTGGGGGAGGGCACTGAGAGGGCCATACCCCCCCCTTTGTAACATGGGTGCAGTTTGGGGGACAGGGGGTAGCATTGACCCCCCAAAACTGCAAGCCTCAGGCAGGTTTGGAGTGATACTAGCAGGGGCTGCGCTTCACGCTGCCTGGCATTGCCCCCCAAACTGTCCATGTAAAAGGGGGGTGCATGCCCCCCAAAAAACTCCTCCCGTTCTAGCACCATTGATGAGACCCTGCAGTCAGATGGGCCTGTGCACGGCTTGGGGACAAAACAGAGGAGGCAGCTGTGCCCAGTGCTAGGATTTCGCCTTGTGCGCAGGCTCTTTGATTAATTTCTTCTGCCGCACAAACACCAGAAATAGAGAAACGTAACCAACGTGCGAGTCCTGAGCTGGGCCCCCCACCCGCCAGCAGCTCAAGGGTCCCAACACACCAGGGGGACCAGCTCTACCTGCCCCCTTGCAGCCTTCCCCTGCTGCTCAGGGCCATATTTCATTTTAATCCCCCCACCCCCGGGCCTCACTTATATCTCCTAGCTGGGATTTGGAGCCAGTTACTAGCTGGTGGTGCTGGATCAGCTGGGTCCCAACACCCGCCTGCTGGGCTGCTCCCTAGGGCAGTGCTTGCTGCTCCCCAGCTCTGTGGGGCCTTAAAGGGGCAGAGCACCATGTGAGAGGCCCCCGCTGAGATCGGGGAGCTGCACAGAAACAGAGCAAGAGACAGGCCCTGCCCCCAAACAGACAAGACAGACAATGAGTGGGGAGGGGAGATGAACTGTCCAGGATCCCATAGCTGGTAAGGGAAGGGAACCCTGCCTCCTAGGCCTGTGTGCGCCCCGCGCTGCCTCCCTCTGCTACCCACCTAGGGCCTTTTCCCTCTGGGTTTGCTGCTTTGTTCCACAGTAGCAGGGGGCGAGCCGGCAGGCCAGTGTGAACATGACTGTTTAGACACAGGATGATTAGAACCCCTGTGGATGCTGGCAGGGAAAGGGTTAACCTTATCCCCAAAGGATGGAGCCCAGCTGTCTGCCCTGAGTGCAGGGATCAGGGTTGGGCCAGCGGTGGTGAGGCCCCCACCTCCCACACAGTACAAAAGGGGTGTGGTGCAGGGGGCTAGCTTTGGCTGTGAGGGGCAAGCAGATGGGGCTGTAGGCAGGGAGCTAAGAGGAGAATAAGGAAAGAACAGGGATCTTGTCTGGTCCATCTTTTATCCTCTCTGGGGCTTGGCTGAGATAAATCATCTGCCCCAGGGAACTTGCACAGAAGAGACCAAGCAAAGCTGGCTCAGGAGATCTCTGACCCACTGATGTTAATTTTGAATAAATTGTGGCGTGCTACGGAAATTTCGGAAGACTGAAAGAGTGCTCATGTTGTGCCTGTATTCAGAAAGGGCAAGTGACCCGCCCAAGGTAACTAGGCTGGTTAGTGTTACATTTCTTGGCACACAGAGAGACGTTAGATAAAACCATAACTCCTCTTGCTGGAAGGCTGCAACATAACACAGCTTTAGTTCTTAGAATCCAGAACAATGACACAAGCCAAAAACAGAGAGAGACAAAGCAGGCTGCTTCCTAAAAACAGAAAGGTGCAGCTCCCCCAACTTTTCTCTAGGCAGTCAGTCTGTAGACAGGCACTGATCACCTGCTTCTCTACAGAGCCCTCTGACCTGGAAAGAGCAGGAAAACCTCTGAGAATTTAAAGTGATGATTGCTATTTTAACACAGTTTTCAATGCATGACAGTTAGCTTGACATCAATCAGTCCCAGGGGAAATAATGGAAAAGCTGATACAGGATTTAATCAATAAAGAATCAAAGGTAGGAATGCAGTGCATGCCAGTCAACATGGGTTCATGGAAAATAGGTCTTGTCAGACAAACCCGATTGCATTCTTCGGGGAGGTTACAAGTTTGGTGGTTAAAGGTCACTGCATAGGTGTGAGAGATTTTTGTCAGGTGTTTGACTCAGCACCACAGGACATTAACACTCTGCAATATCAGCGGAGGACAGGGTCAGTGGATTAGGAGCTGGCTAAGTGAGCGATCTCAAAGGAGCTGCCGACCATTATGTGGAGGGGTTTCTAGCGAGTGTCTGCAGCAGGGATCGGGGCGAGGCCCGCTGCTGTTCAGTACTTTCGTCGATGGTCTGGAACTAAACGCAGAACCAGTGCTGGCAAAGTGTAGGGGGGGACAAAGATGGCAGAGAGGGGATAATGATGCGGACAAAGGTGTCAGGCAGGGCGAGGGATCACTTGGGAAGCCGGGCCCATTCCAGCACAATTCATTTGAACCCAGCCACGCACAGGGACGCACATCTAGGTCCAAGGAGCGCAGCCAGACCTCCAGACTGGGGGCCAGCCTCCAGGCCAGCTGTGCCTCTGAGGGGGCAGAGTGGCCACACACGCCCTCCCAGAGCCATGCTGTTACAACGGGGCTAAAGAGCGCCTCAAAGAATAAACGGGAGGGGTGAGTAGCATGGGGGATCCGGCCCTGCTCAGTGCTCCTATGGGGATACTGCAGCCAGTCCTGGGCCCCACTGTTTAAAAAGCCTGTTGAAAAACTGATGCAGAGAAGAGCCCAAAAAATGAGTTGAGAGCTGAAGAAAATGCCTGGAGTGGGAGACTGCAAGCGCTCGATGTGTTTCTCGTCTCCAAAGGGGGCTCGAGTGGCGACTGGGTCACCGCGTGCCCATTCCCTCCCAGCGAGGACGTCCCCGGCGCTAGCGGGCTCTTTAATGGGGCAGAGAACGGTCGAACAGGCGCCGCCGGCTGGGAGCGGAAGCCAGACTCGCTGAAATCAGAACTAGGGCCCACGCTTTGAAGAGTGAGGGTGGCAAACTACTGGAGCAACCTGCCCAGGGTAGCATGGGTTCTCCTGGGTGGCTTCCAGTCCAGCCCTGCTGTGTTAGCCAGACACAAGTTCCGGGGTTCGGTCCAGGGGTCCCTGGGGGAAAGTTAAGGGCCTGTGCCAGACCGGAGGCCAGACTAGAGGATCGAACGGTCCCAGCTCTGGTTGGAGGAAAGGCTATTTCTGCCTGACCCACAAAAGGCAGATGGTTCTGGGGTCTTGCACATCTCTAGAGCCTGGCAGAGACCACAATGACCGGGACTAACCCCGTGACCGTCTCGTCCCTAGGGGTGTCAGGAGCCTGGCTCTTGGGCCTTGCTGAGAGCACAGAGTGAACTCGATGGCTCCTGCGTGGGGAAGGACGCTCACCCCTGCGCTCACGGCTCTGCTCTGGCCCCCTGCTTGTGTCTAGGCTGGCGGGGAGGCCCTGTGTGCCCACTAGCACAGCACAGCCCACGTGGCACTGACAGCAGGCGCTGCAGGAGAGGCGGCTGAGGGTCTGTTCTGCCAGCCCGTCGCAGCCCCGAGGCAGCCTCCCTCACCAGGGAGGCATTGCAGCTCTTACCCTGCCAGATCCTGCAGAGAGGGGGTAGGGCCGGAGCCGCAGTCAGGCCTGAATGCTGGTGCCCGCTGCTCCCCATCCTAGCCATGGCCCCTGGGAGCCAGGACTGGCGCTGTCAGCAGGGCAGTGATTGCTGTTTGTGCAGCTGGGTGCTAACGCCATGGGTTAGAGCAGGGATCAGGGCCACACACCCCCGTCCCTGGGTGGGCAAGGAGAGAGCAGTTGGGTTGAGGCCTCCCCAGCGGGCCAGGGATCTCCAGGAAATGCTCATGGCCCCAGTGCTGTTGCACGCTGCACCCAGGAGCTTTGGACTAGGCAGAGTTTGTGTGTCAGCCGGGCGGGGGAAGGAAACCCAGCGCTGTGCCCGGGGAGGCACTCCAGTTTGTCGCGCTTGGAGCCACGACTCCTGGGTCCTCTCCCCAGCTCTGCTGCTGATTTCCTGGGAGGCCCGGGACAAGTTACTCCCTTGCTCTGTGACTCAGTTTCCCCATGGGAAGGGAGGCTAATAACACCCCTTCTGCCTCCTTCGGGGGCACCCACCCAAATCCCTTTCCTGGAGCAATGCACTCAGTGGGGTCTCTGGGGCCTTGTCTCTGCCGCCCTGCTGCGGCACGGCCCTGCTAGGGCTGTGAGCAATGCTGGGATGCTGGGCAGCTCTGGGCCTTTGTGTGTCTCTTCTAAAGGCCACACGCTAGTCAGCAAGTCCCACCGTGCTCCTGGGGAGGGACCTGTCACCCCTCCCACTGTACAGAGAGGGAAACTGAGGCACGGAGTGGGACCAAGCCCTGCCCAAGCTCATATAATGAATGAGTGGCTGTTGAACCCTGGAATCCTGACTCTCAGCTCCTCCTGCTGTAACCACTAGACATCACTCCCCTCCCACAGCTCAAAATAGAACCCAGGAGTCCTGGCTCCCAGCTCCCCCTGCAATGACCACTAGACCCCACTCCCCTCTCACATGGCCCCAGTGCACCATTGTGATGGCCCACAGACCGCGGAGCTCCCTGTGAAGTCAGCGTGTAACCGAGGGAACAGGGTGCTGACATTCTGCAGGGAAGGTTCTGGGGGTCTCGGAGAGCCCTGGCTCTGTGGGGTGCTCACACAGCCACTGCCATGATCCCTGCCAGGGCGGTGCCACGCTGGGTCCTGCCCAGCCTCTTCGCTTCCTTTCACTTCAGCTCCCTCCTGGCCCTGAGCAGCCTGTTCTTCTCCTTCCCGTAAGCAGGGCCCCTGGCTCGAAACCCCACTAGGACGGCACCAGCTCAGCAACACCGAGGGTTGTACCGTCCGCCTGTCCGTTCCTCCAGTCAGCAGTTACGGCTCCTGACGGGCAGCCGGGACCCCCCTGGTGCTTTCTATATGGACAGGCGTGTACCCTAGTGCCTGTAGCCAAAACCTCTCCCGCTGCGGCCTCCACCCCAGAGGGGGCTGCAATCTGCCCTGCGGCGACCCTTGCACGCGTACAGGCTGCAGAGTGCTTGGAGCTGCTCCAGGGAGAGGGAGCTACGAGGATGAGGTCAATCCCAGAGGGGCAGGCACCTTTGTGACCCAGCCCTGCAAACCCCACCTGCCACTAAGCTGCAGGCGGTTATTGACCTACACTTCCTGGAAGAAACCAGCTCCGCCCAGGGCACAGTTTGGCAGGGGTTCAGAGGGGACGCAGGGTGATCTGGGCTGGCTGGGACAACACCACCCCCTCCCCCCGAGATGAGTCACCCGGGGACAAGGGCAGCCGAGCAGGCCCAGCGAGGGCAGAGGGCATCCGGCTGCAGAGAGGGGGTGAGGCCCGGGAGTGCCAAGCCCCACTGGACATGAAGAGAGGGCTGGGCTGGTCCTGGTGAATTTAGCACCTGCTCCCCAGCACCTTAGCCTGTCCCCATGCAGACAGACCAGCTTGTGCTATAGGTCAGAGCCTCCTGGGGTGTCAAGAGGCCCAAGGCCTGTGGGGAGCCAGCCAGGTAAGGGAGGGGTCTTCGTTTGCACAGTGTCTGTTTTGGGGTCAGCCCCATGCTAGGTGGCCCTGCCAGCTGTAGATGGATCTCCCCAGGAGTCAGCATTGAAGGACAGAGCGCTCAGCCTCCAGACCGAAGCCTTGTACACCGGCCCTGCAATGAACCCCCACAGCTAGGTGGGTTCGCCCCTGTCACGGAGTCCCCGGGCGATGCTCTGGAACTGCTCCCCACAAAGCCAGGCAGGACTTTGGGGAGCCTCCTCTCCCTTGGAGCAGACTTGTTCAGGGCAAGAAGCTCACATGGCTTCACCTCCTGGGTCTCTCCTTGGAGCATTCAGCATCCTCTGCCCCTCCGTGCGCTTCCCACAGCGAGCCCACCCCAGCGGGGTCCTGGGGAAGCCACAGGGTCCTGCACCCCCACTTTGCAGTCAGACGTGACTCTCAGCCAGCCAGTAACACAGAGGTTTATTCGATGACAGGAACAGGGTCTAAAACAGAGCTTGTAGGTACCACGAACTGGACCCCTCGGCCGGGTCCATTCTGGGGGTCAGTGAGCCAGACCCCCACATCTGCCCTCAGCCAGCTCCAGACTAACCACCCCTCCAGCCCCTCCTCTCTGCTCAGCCCCTTTCCCGGGCCAGGAGGTCACCTGATCTCTTTGTCTCCAACACCTTCAGCTGGCACCTTTGCAGGGGAGGGGCCCAGGCCATCAGTTGCTAGGAGGCAGAGGGTCAGGCATTTAGGTGCACTGGCCCTTGGCTCTGCCAGATACTTAAGAACTGCCAAGGGGACACTGAGGCACCAACACAGTATTCAGAGAAAACATTAAGAACATTCCCAGTTTGTCACAGCCCCATTTTACAGATGGGAAAACTGAGGCGTGGAACCAGCGCAAGGTCAGGGATTGGCTCAGACAGCGTCAGCGCTGGAGTTGGGATTAGAGCTCAGGGCTGCGCTAAACCCATCTCTCCCACACCCCCACTGAGACCCTAACTCTGCCAAGGCATCAGCTGGGCAGGGCCTGCCACTCCTGCTAGGGATGGGCCACAGCAGAGAGGACAGCAGCCCTGGCCCCCAAACCAGATCAGCCCTTCCCTGAGGGTCAGAAAAGACTGGGACCCTTCCCCCAGGTTCTTTTCAATGGGTCCATCTCCTGGCATGTGGGGGCAGCCTCCCCGCCTGGCACCACAGACTTGTACTCATGCTTTGTCGGTGCCACAGAGGCTCTCAAGCCCATCCCCACCCCAAGGCAGGAGGGGCCAAGCGGGAATGTCTGCACGAGCACACCTCTGAGGACCCTGGGGCAGTGGAGACTCACCCGCTGCAGCCTCTGGCCAGCAGAAGAGCCCCAAGAGCTGCCAACCTCGGTGCTCGTGGGCTGGCCGGGAATTTCCCCCCCAGCAGGAGCAGACAGGCCAGCAAAGGAGCCTGCTCAGGGATCAGACCAGCGCTAACCCGGACCCAGGAGGGAATCTGCCCAGGACCCCAGTGTTAGCAACTCTCTTTGACTTCAGGAGGAGGGTCAGGGATCTGCAATGGCCCCACATGGCCTCTGTTTCCCCCTTCCTCTGGGTGCCAACACCTGCCCCAGCACAGCAGATCCTGGGGGTGCAGCCCCTATCCCCACCCCTGCTGGCGCCTTTCTCTGCCATCCAAGCACTGAGCAGGTCTCCCCCTGCTTAGCATCCAAGCTGCACCAAGAGCTTGCTGGCTGTGGGCTACCACCTTCTGCTCTCCTTCCATTTCAGATGCAGCTGGCTGGCCATCCACGTGTCCCTGGCTTTCCCCCTGGTCGCGGGCATCCTTTTCATCCCAGCCGTGGCCAACCTCCTGCTAGCCAGCTTCACAGACCCTGGGATCCTTCACCGAGGTAACAGGAGCATGGCCCAGGCTCCCGAGGGGCGGGACAGATAGGCTTTGCTGTGAGGGCTGGCCTTGTCCTGAGGGCTCTGCAGTTCTCCCTGGCCCTCCGGCTCTCAGGTTGGCATGCCTCAAGTCACCGCCCGGGGTTTCCCTGGGTCCTGCAGAAACCTAACCTACGGGCAGGACAGGGACAGGCACCTGACTGCCCCCCAGTGCTCTCCTCTCCTCCCGTTGTGCCGCTCACCCAGCCACAGCTGCACAGACAGAGGCCAGAAGCCAGCAATGAGCAAATCTGCTTGACAAAAGTAACGTATTAAATCCTGGCCTCTGGGAACTTGGGGATAGTGACAAGGTGCGAGCTCAGATCCTCAAAGCACAGCCCCAGCCACTGAAGCTGGGGGGACTCTTCAGCAGCTGTTGCCATTATAGAGTCTATGACACGCTGTTAAGCAGAGACATCTACCTCCAGCAGAGGGCAGGATGCACAGGTGCATTCTGCTGTTCCCTTCAATAATGAGAGCCATATTCACTGTGCAATGCTTTGTCTCAGGTGGGAGTGGTCTGCTCTGGGCTAGAGCAGCACCTCCCGACTACAGAATAAGGGCTGTCCTGGCTGCCAGCAATGAGTCAGAAAGAGCAGGAGGGAAAAACCAAAAGCAAGAAAGAACCAAAGTAAAGTCCCCTCAGAGGCGCACAGCACGTATGACTGCAGCGGTCTGCAGAACAGAGCATGTCCCTAGATGTACAGGTGCAGGCCGCAGGCAGCTGCCAGTTTCTGCTCCTGTGGCCCAGGGCGGAGTGGGGGGTCTAGACACATCCCTGCCTGGAGGGGGATCTGGTTACCAAGCCTCCTGGAGAACAAGGCCTTTCCCTGGCCCTGGGACCCAGGAGTCCTGGAATGGCTCTGTCCCAAGCTGGCTTTGTTTTCCAGCGAGGCTGCGTTGATGTGAGGGGCCAGCCGGGCAGCGCCAAAGCACAGGAACCCACGCAGCCTGGGCAGCGGCAGTGCCAGCACCCCACTAGGTCCAGCCAAGGGCTCATGCAGGTCTGTCTGGCCCAGCCAATGCCATCGATAGGGAGTGTGTTACTGGCATGGCTGTCCCCTATGAGCCAGGCTGAGGCCCTCCAAACTCCCCCCACACCGGCTACAAGGCAGGAAGTCTCCGAGCCTCCCAGCCAGCGCTGGTGGGATTTCTGTGACCTTCCACTACAAGCCATTGTCCCCTGCCCTCCAGCATCCTCCCGCCACCTGCTTCTAGCACCACAGATCTCCTGGCAGCTCCCCCACCCCTGCCTGGCCATGGGCCACAGCCGGCTTCTCCAAGGGCTGCCTAGCGCCCCCCCACTGGGACAGCAAAGCACCATGGGGCTGGGAGCTCGGTCCCGGGGCTGGGCAGAGGACAGTACACCACCTCCCTTGCTCTCAGCCATGCTTTGGGCTGCACATCAGGACAGGGACCTTGTTCCCTGGTGCTGCACCACCAGCCCTGCTTTGAGCTCCCTGCCCAGCTCCTTCTGAGGCTGGTGCCGGGCCAGGCCCTGTCGCTGGGAGTGCAGTCTCACCCCCCGCGGTGTCTCCCTGAGCCAGGGGCCGAGGGCCGGGCCAGGTTAGTGATCCAGGCACTTCGTGTCAAGGAGAGACGCTTCGATCTGCACTGGTGCCAGAAGTGCCAGTACTACTGCCCGCCACGGACCTTCCACTGCCCCTGGTGCAACGTCTGCGTGGAGGTGAGGCCGGCAGGGCTGCACTCGGTACCCCGGCCTAGGAGCCTGCTAGCCCACCTGTACGCCTGGATAGACACACCGGCACAAACACCCTGCACACACAGCTCCGCACCCTGCCCATACACCCATATACACACGCCAGCACAAACACCCTGCACACACAGCTCCTCACCCTCCCCATACACCCGTATACACACACCGGCACAAACACCCTGCACACACAGCTCCGCACCCTGCCCATACACCCATATACACACGCCAGCACAAACACCCTGCACACACAGCTCCGCACCCTGCCCATACACCCATATACACACGCCAGCACAAACACCCTGCACACACAGCTCCGCACCCTGCCCATACACCCATATACACACGCCAGCACAAACACCCTGCACACACAGCTCCTCACCCTCCCCATACACCCGTATACACACACCGGCACAAACACCCTGCACACACAGCTCCGCACCCTGCCCATACACCCATATACACACGCCAGCACAAACACCCTGCACACACAGCTCCTCACCCTCCCCATACACCCGTATACACATACGGGCACAAACACCCTGCACACACAGCTCCTCACCCTCCCCATACACCCGTATACACACGCCAGCACAAACACCCTGCACACACAGCTCCGCACACCGGCACAAACACCCTGCACACACAGCTCCACACCCCGCCCATACACCCGTATACACACGCCAGCACAAACACCCTGCACACACAGCTCCGCACCCTCCCCATACACTCGTATACACATGCCGGCACAAACAGCCTGCACACACAGCTCCACACCCCGCCCATACACCCGTATACACATGCCGGCACAAACACCCTGCACACACAGCTCCGCACCCCGCCCATACACCCGTATACACACGCCAGCACAAACACCCTGCACACACAGCTCCGCACCCTCCCCATACACTCGTATACACATGCCGGCACAAACAGCCTGCACACACAGCTCCACACCCCGCCCATACACCCGTATACACATGCCGGCACAAACACCCTGCACACACAGCTCCGCAACCTCCCCATACACTCGTATACACACGCCAGCACAAACACCCTGCACACACAGCTCCGCACCCCGCCCATACACCCGTATACACACGCCGGCACAAACACCCTGCACACAGCTCCGCACCCTGCCCATATACCTGTATACACACACCGGCACAAACACCCTGCACACACCTCTCCGCACCGTCCCCATACACCCATATACACACACCAGCACAAACACCCTGCACACACAGCTCCGCACCACGCCCATATAACAGTGTACACACGCCAGCACAAACACCCTGTGCACACAGCTCCACAACCCGCCCATACGCCCGTATACACACGCTGGCACAAACACCCTGCACACACAGCTCCGCACCCCGCCCATACGCCCATATACACACGCCGGCACAAACACCCTGCACACACAGCTCCGCACCCCGCCCATACGCCCGTATACACACGCTGGCACAAACACCCTGCATACACAGCTCCACACCTTGCCCATACACCCGTATACACACACCGGCACAAACACCCTGCACACACATCTCCGCACCTTCCCCATACACCCGTATACGCATGCCGGCACAAACACCCTGCACACACAGCTCCGCACCCTGCCCATACACCCATATACACACACTGGCACAAACACCCTGCACACACAGCTTCGCACCCCGCCTATACACCCATATACACACGCCAGCACAAACACAGCCCCACACCATCACAAACATAACACCCTTCACACACAGGTCTGCACCCCATCTATACACACGCCGGCACAAACACCCTGCATACACAGCTCCGCACCCCACCCATACACCCGTATACACACACTGGCACAGACACCCTGCACATGCAGCGTCATATCCTGCCCATACACCTATATACACAAGCTGGCACAAACACCCTGCACACACAGCTCCACACCCCGCCCATACGCCCATATACACACGCCAGCACAAACACAGCCACACACCGTCACAAACATAACACCCTTCACACACAGCTCCGCACCCCACCTATACACACGCCGGCACAATCACCCTGCATACACAGCTCCGCACCCTGCCCATACGCCCGTATACACACACCAGCACAAACACAGCCACACACCATCACAAACATAACACTCTTCACACACAGGTCTGCACCCCACCTATACACACACCGGCACAATCACAACACCCTGCACACACAGCTACACAGCTCCCCCATAGACTCACAGTCACGTACACCACCCTGAGCTCTCCCATGCCGGTTCCTACTTCCCCATTAGCTGTAGGACAGGCTGGCTCACTTGTGCACTGGGCCAATAGCTGCAGCTGCCCTGGGATGGGGGCCGGGCAGTGGCCCAGCGGGGACGTGGGCAGCGCTGATGTTGGGCACTTTCCCTGCACACCCAGGAGTTCGACCACCACTGTAAGTGGCTGAACAACTGCATTGGCTGCCGCAACTTCCGCTTCTTCTTCCTGTTCGTGGCCTTCCTGTGCAGCTACAACGTGGTGGTTCTGGCTTCCTGCATCACCTACCTGGCGCTCAACTCCCACCAGGCCTATGGTGCCGAGAAGATCTGTGCGTATCCTTGGAGAGACGAGCTGGGCGTGCAGCTGGCACAGAGCACCCAGCCCTGGGCGTGCAGCTGGCACGGAGCACCCAGCCCTGGGCGTGCAGCTGGCACGGAGCACCCAGCCCTGGGGGTGCAGCTGGCACGGAGCACCCAGCCCTGGGCGTGCAGCTGGCATGATGCACACACACTGAGCTGCACCCCACACAGGCCAGGCCAGGCTCCAGGGGGCTGGGTCTGAACTTTGTGGTCCTTCAGGATGTCACACACACACACACAGGCTGTGTCCCACACTCAGCGGAAGGGCAGAGGACTCGCCCCTCAGCAGCAGCACAGTCCTGTCCAGACCTGGCTTTATCCTTCCCTTACTCTCCTGCTGCCAGCATCCTGGTGACCATCCCGGCTGCTCTCTACTTGCTGCCTCTCCTGATCCTGGTGGGATCCCAGGCCAGTTTCATCACTCTGGCTAAACACACCTATGAGCTCAAGGTACGGGGAGGAGGGAGCCCAGCCTGGGACTCAGGGAGTGTGAGCAGCAGCTGGTGGTGGTAGAACCAGAGGGTAAAAACTGCTCCAGGCTCTAGTCAAGGGAGATCTGTCCAAGAAAACAATATGTGTGTGGGCATGTGTGTGTGTGTGTGTGTGTGTGTGTGTGCGCACCATACGTGTGTGTGCATAGGGTGCATGTGCATACAAAAAGGCCTGATCCTGCAGCTCTGCTGCATGCACTTCTGGCCCCCGCACACACCCTCTTTCCCATTACCGGGATCCCTGCCTGCTCAGGCAGGAGCGGAGCCAGGGTTTTTGGCACCCTAGGCGGGGGTCCTTCTACACTCCCAGTCATTGGTGGCAATTCTGCGGTGAGGGGGGTCCTTCCGCGCTCCCAGTCTTCGGGGCACTTCGGAGGCGGGTCCCAGAGCGAGTGAAGGACCCGCCACAGAATTGACAACAACGACCCAGAACGCGGAAGGACCCCCCGCCGCCGAATTGCCGCCCTTCCAAATCCTGGTGCCCTAGGCGACTGCCTAGGTCACCTAAATGGAAGCGTGGGCCCTGTGCTCAGGCCTGCACTGAAGGCGCCTGTGTGTGAGGCTGGGGGTGCTTCGGGGGACTCTGGCTCAGTCCGCTCGGACTGGCTGCTGCACGGTGGTTGCATAACCAGCCCGGTTGCTCCAGCGCTCGCCAAGCCAAGCAGCTCGTGTGTGTTTTGGCGCGCTCACACAGTGCCCTTTGCTTTCCCAGCTGCACGCCCGCCCTGGGAGCCCCTGAGTCTCTCTGGCTCTGAGAGCCGGTGCGTGCGCTGGGGAAGGGGGGCTCGGGGACTGCTTTGGAGAGACAGACCTTGCCCTGCAGGGTCCCTTCCAGGCCATCAGCCACACCTGGGGGGAAATCGCTGCCGCTGACTGGCGGGTGCACGGGCTGGAGGCTTGTCCTCAGGAGGGGCGAGGCCAGCCATGCTCAGGGCACAGCCCTGGCGGCAGTCAGGCCAGGATGCAGCTGACGGCCGCAATGCAGTGTGAGCACCTCAGAGGCATGGCCCTGTGTTGACACATGCGCAGCCAGCGAAGAATCGTCCTCCCAGCTGGTTACACTCTAGCCAGTTCCTGCCTCTGAAACTACAGCCGGTGCAGGGGCCAGCACTGACCAGTGGAAGGCATCCTGTGGCCCTCCTGTGCCAGAGCCCCAGCCCCTGTGGGGCAGCACTGGTCCAGCGCTCCCCAGCTCACAACCCTTGTGTCTCTTCTGTCCCCAGCCTCGCGAGGAGGGCAGAGCGAATCCCTTCGACCTGGGATGGGCCAGGAACTGGTACGCGGCCCTGTGTGCCCCACAGGGACCAAAGTGAGTGCAAGGCCCCAGATTAACCCCCCTCCTTTCACAACCCCATGGCTGGGGGACATGCGGTGTCAGGGCGTGCTGAGAACACAGGCTATCGGCTGCGATCCCTAACCCCAGTCTGGGCGGGGACGGGACGGGCATCGCAGCCCTGGATGGACCAGTCCTGGGAAGCCCCCGCTCTAAGAACTATGGCGACTGGGCTGAGTCATCGACTGCTGGTACCTCCTCCCTGGAATCTTATACATATTCTCTTGCATTAGCACCTGGGGGCCCCAGTCAGGATCAGGGCCCCATCGCGCTAGGCGCTGCATAAACATATAGGAGGAATTGGTCCCTGTCCCAAAGAGCTTCCAATCTCAGCAGACAAGGCGGTGGGGCAGGGGATTGGGACATATGAGTGATTGAGGTGGCCGCGTGCACACGTCCCAGGAAAGTCCCTGGACAGGAGCCGAGCTGTTTGCTGAGGGGTTTTCCCGGTGATCCATCCCCCCGCCATGCTCTGCTGAGCACCAAGCATTACCAGTGGCTCTCTAAGGGGGGATTTCTGCAGGGAAGGGCAGCCTCCCAGCTGGCCTTGCTGGGAATCACACACTCGCCTGCACCCTGCTGCCTGGCAGAGACGAGGCAGGACTCCGCTGCACTGGCTGGAACGGGGATCCTTAGTGGACCCCCCGCAGGTCTCTGGCTCCCAGGCTGGGCGGCCCCGGTGCCGCACTCTGGACTTAGCACTCACGCAGGGGCTAGTTCGCCACCATTCCCAGACCAGTCGGGGTTCCGCTGTAGTGGGTCTTGGCTCAGAGCCATCCCTGGTTCTGGTTCTGCATCGCTGGGGCTCTGCCTTTAGACCCTGCTTGCTATGCCCCAGCAGATGTGGTAGCAGCTGCCTTCTGCCCCTCCAGGTACATGGTGAGAGCCGCCGAACCAAAGGCAGCGACCCGCAGGGGCAGGAAGGTCTCCGTGGCCCAGCTTCTTCCTCCGATGTCATGCCTGAACACGGCATCTCCGGGACTCTCATCCCACCGCTGCCTCCAGGACCTGCCTGGCCAGGGGAGGGCAGCCCAGGTGCGTGGCTACTCGTTCTCTGCCATGGGAAGCCTCCTGCAGGTCAGGGTCCCGTGGGACCCCTGGAGGAGAGGGCTCAGCCGAGGTTACCAGTGGCCACTGGAGGCAGTCCCAGGACTAGCTTGCACAGCTCTCTCCTTAATGGATCCTGTGCCCCTTTCCCTGCCCGGAGCAAGGGCAGTCTGGCTCCAGGCCTGAGCCCAGTACCACAGAACACCCTGGCATTTCCGGATCTCTAGCCTCAGGCTGGCACCACAGACCCCGGAATGACTGGAAGCAGCAGCAGCGTCCGTGCCCTCCCAGGTGGGATTTCACCCGCTCCTGAGAGGTGCGGCTGCCCTTAGCCCCCGTTGAAGCTGTGGGGGGGGAGAGACATGGGAGAGGTGCCAACACCAGTGGAAGTGGCCATGTCACCTTCCGTTTGCACCTTGGCTCGGTGCGTCTCTCTGCAGGTTGGTGCCAAGGGGACCTGGTGGCCAGCAAGCCCAGAGAGGAAGATGAACGTTGCTATGACAGGTGAGCAGAACCTCCCAGATTGCTCCCCGTTCTCACCCAGCGTGGCACCCTCAGAGCCCTGCTTTCCTCTGGTCTTCACTCTGGGGCTTCACACACATGCACAAAGTCCAGGCGTAAAATCTCCTCCACACCCCTCCCCAAAATCAATGGCAAAACTCCCATTGACTTCAGTGGGGACCAGAATCTCCAAGCACTTTACAAAGGAAGGCAGTATCTTCATCCCCACGGTACAGCAGGGAAACTGAGGCACAGACAGGGGACGTGACGTATCGAAGGTTACCCAACAGGCCAATGGCAGAGCTGGGAATGGAGCCTATGTCTCCCAGTCCTCTGGTCCATCCTCTAGGCCACACTAACTCACCTTTTGTAGCCCTGAGGCTTTCCTTTGCCATTCGGCACCTCAGCAGGCAGGAAGGCTGGTAGGAGGTTGTGACAGAAGCGGGAAAAGTCCCAGCCAACAACACAGAGGCCGAGGTTTTCATGTTAAAAGGAAAAGACTTGCCAGGCATGTCGGCGGCATCGCTGGGTCTCTTTTCCACTGGCAACACGTGAGTAGCTGTCACAAGCCTTGGAGGAAGATTCGTCAGCTCCGTTCATGGCCGGGCTGGTCGGCATTTTCCTCATTTTGGTTTCTTGCTGCAGTTGTTGGCATTTCAGCAACCCCAATGCAAAATGTCAGCACAAACATTCAGAGCAATGCTTGGAGCTTCTCCCCGGCCGCTAGCGCTGGCTGACGCGGTTCCACCCTGGGAAACACTTTGTCCCACACTTCGAAACGGACTGAAAACCCTTTCAATGAACTGGGCGATCTTCACAGAACTGTTTGCTGTTTTCTTCTACCGGCTCCAACTCATGGATTGAGGGGCCAGAAGGGACAATAGTGCTCATCTAATGTGACGTCCTGCATAGCACAGGACAGAAACATTCACCCAGTGACAAACTGAAATCTATTTTAACAAGAACAGGTTTAGAGTCAGTTCAGATCTCCACCCACCCACCCACCCATGTTTCCTGCCATTTTTTAGAGGTTTACAATCACCGTTAACTATTTTTAAATGTTTCTGCTCCCCAGTTGCTGTGTGAAGGACTCACACAATCAGCAGGGAAAAGGAAATCTGACTAAATAAGCTAGAAAGGGGAAGTGGTGACACTGACATATAAAGGAAACTGACAAATTAAAGATAAATATTTTTTCTCTTTAAATTCTGGTCACCTTCAGGGGCTTTCAGTAGCAATGACGGGAGGAAAATGTGCAGGCAGAAAGGTGATTGCTAAGTTGATGTCACTCTGAAAGCATTTAAAGGCGGCAAAACACCAACATACGTTTAGCAGATGGATCGTGGTTTTATACATTACTGGGTGGAATGTCCTGTTTGGAGACATTCCATTTGAAATCCATTTGCTGTGGGAAAACACGGAATTTGTGTTTTTATAGAGAATCTTTCGCTTTTACATTTTGGGAAAAAATTAAACCATACAGTAGGACCCCGTTTTTCCAAGCCGTCATTATCCAGCTCTCCAGATTAACCTAACCAGGACTGACTGTCCATGCCCTGCCACCTGGGGCTGCCAGCCAAAGCCCTGCCACCCAGGCCTTAGACTGTCAGTCCCGGTTCGGGTCATACAGAGCGCCAAACAAGGGAGACTCGGCTAAACAGGGTTCTGCGGCATATCACTAAACCGTGGTGCTCCACTGATACCTGGACGTATTGTGGCTAAGGAAACTAACATTCAGCGTTTCATTTTAATTGCGGAAAAACACAGATTTTTATGGCTTTTTATCAGAGAAGTTTTAGCTCCCTGCTAATGACCAGTGTAGCGGGGCGGTTACCCACTCCTGCCTGAGGGGTTTAAAAAACGGCCTGGCAGGGCTTGAAAGCTGCAGCTTTAAAAGGTGGGCTGATTGGGGAAGTGGCCACAGCTGGGCCACACCCTAATCAGACCACAGCTGGCCTGTATAAAAAGGCTGTGAGCCAGGTACAAACAGTCTCCTTTTGCTTGTAGAGGGAGAAGGCCTTGGCTGCAGGGCGCTAGACACAAGATACTGGAGTGGAGCAGGGCTGGGGAAAGGCTGGGGAGCTTCAGCCTGGAAAACCCCAGACTGTGGCCTAGCATAAGGCTGAGAGGGACTGGGGGTTGCAGGGGGCAGCCCAGGGGTAGGCCAAGGCAGCAGGTCCAAACCCCTTTGCCTGTGATGAGTGGCTGATAGCACAGTCTGCCCCAGTGAACGGGGGCTAGATGGAGACTGGGCAGTAGCTAAAAGTGGGGATAGTGGGTTGGGGGTTCCCTGGGGAGGGGAGACCCAGATTGGTGGGGTACTGCCAGGGGGCACCACCCCAGCTAAAGGGGCACTGGGGCCCAGGGAGGGACATGGGGGCCAAGAGGACAGGCGGATCACTGGCCTGCAGTGTGCTCCTGGCTGGAAAAAGAGCTAATTCCCAGAAGGCACCAGCAGGAGGTGCCGCAGGGGTGAGTCCCAGTGTCTACAGCCAGGCTTTCATAGACCTCCACTCAGCGCTGCATGCATCTGTATACAAAGCAAAGGGGTGACCAAGTGTCTACAGCCAGGCTTTCATAGACCTCCACTCAGCGCTGCATGCATCTGTATACAAAGCAAAGGGGTGACCAAGTGTCTACAGCCAGGCTTTCATAGACCTCCACTCAGCGCTGCATGCATCTGTATACAAAGCAAAGGGGTGACCAAGACTGTGCTTTAGCATGAAACCCCCGACAGTCCCAGAAATGATGGCTTTGATCAGTAAATGAGCCTGAGTGCAGCTGCTCCAGCCAGGTCTCAGAAGGGTTCCAGGCCCTGTGTTCCCAGCTCGGTGATTTCCCAGTTCTGCCTGTTGCTTAAAGGCTACGTTCTGAACATGAACTGACCTGCCCCCCCATCCCCTGTGGAGGGGGTGCAGGGAGTGCCACAGACAGGCACCAGCAGCCTTGACCAGGTACTCGGCAGAGCTGGGAAGCAGGCCCCTGGGTGCTGAGCCCTAGCAAACCTGGCCCTGAGCGCTCAGGAAATCCAGGCCCTACAGGACTTGTCGAAGACCATGCAGGGGACGGGTCGCAGAGAGGGGACTAGAATCCAGCCCTGCTCTGACAGCAGGAGCAGCCTTTGTTTGCTGATGGCTGTGGCCTCTCCCAAGTGGGAGCTGCTCTTTGCTCGGACTCATTGTTCTGCTTTCTCCTCTCTGGTCCCAGGCATGGCTGAGTGGCCAGCGATGGCAGATGGCGGAGGAGGCGCACACTGGAAATCCCAAATACACCTCAGCAGCAGAGCGGTCTCGCCCACGGCCGCGCTCCTTTCAGTGTCTGATATTTAAAGGGACCCCTGACAGCAGCTCCTGGTTTATTCCAGGGACAAAGGTTCCCCGAGAGAAAACCTTGGACAAACTGATGAATAAATTTTCTATCCCCAAGCCCTTTCAGTCCATGTCTCAGCGGCTAAGACCTCAGAATGATGGGCATTTTGGTGCTGGCCTGTAGGGGGCAGCACCCTTCTGCTAGTGCCCTGCCTGGCTTCTGCCTGCCTAGACACCCCCCACCTGTGCATGCAAGCCCCGGTCGGGGGGTGCATTTGGCAGGGCAATGCTAGAGGGCGCGGGATGGAGCTGGGCGCACGATGGGAAAATCAGCTCAAAATTGGTTACATCAATTATTCAAGCAGCTGCAGTGCAGGGAGGGCAAAATTCAGCTTCCTCCCCCACCTCTACTCCACACCAGGTGGGTGCCTGGTTCCCTGGCAGCTAGTGCACGGCACTGCTCTGATTGGCACACCTCATGTCTCACTCACAGGCAGCACATCCAGCCCTGGGGGCAGGTAGGCAGAGAGATTGGCTTGAGTCATGTATCTGCCACTCCTCTCTGGCTGAGTGTGGGGGGTGGGGATGGCGCCATCGACCACCTAGGGCAGAGATGGGGGCAGCCGTAGCTGGCCTAGCGAGGCCAGGAGCGACCCAGTTGCTGGTGCCCCGGGCTGAGACGTTGTGGGGAGCATGCAGCAGCTTGCATGGCTTCCACCTGTTCATCAGATTGGTTCTGCTCCTGGCTCTGGGTTTCATTTCCCTCCCCGCAGGGCTATAATTAAACTGGTGCCTCATTGGCGTGGGCTGTGGCGCCAGCACTGGAGCGGTGCTGAAGATCTCGTGGCAGCAGGTGCCGCTCCACCGGGCCTGCGAAGAGCTGGGGCTGTTCCACAGGCCCAGGCGCAGCCCCAAAGCAGCGGCCCGCAGAGAGCCATGCTCTGTAGGAACGACATGGGAGCCAACCAGAACCTGGCTGCCCATTAACCCAACGTGCGTCCCATGGGCCAGAGGGTAGCAAAACTTCCATCCCTCGAGTGGCCCTGCGCAGGAAGGGCAGCTAGCTGGAGAGGCTGTTCTTACACACGCGGGAGGTTCCCACTGGGCCTCACACCCACAGGGCCCAATTCTGGGCCGATCCCTGGAGCTGGGAACAGCGCCCGCAGGCTAGTTCTACGCAGCCAGCACTACACAGGGAGCCAAGCGTTTGGGGCCAGGCCCCCAGCTGGCATCAGCTGACAGCAGCGCAGCTAGGGCAGCCTGCAGTCGCTGGGGGATCTGGGTGTAGCTTTGTGGTTGCAGGAGCTGGGCGCACCGGACAGCCCCAACCCAAGCCCCACAGAAGCCAGCAGGAGAATGCCCATTAACTTCAGCGGGTGTAGGATCCGGCCTGTGGCATGAAAACTCCCCCACCCCCCGCCAAAAGAACTGCTGCCAGCCCCCTTCCCTCCCCGATAGCGAACAGCTGCTTTTATCTGTGGTGCCTGGCTGGCGTGTGCGTGGGCGGGCGGAGCTGGCAGGGAAGAGGCACCTCGGGCACTGGAATCGCACGGCGCTTTCCAGCTCCTCTGTGCTAGCAGGCAGCCTCCTCTTCCCCGGCCCGGGCATTGCCCCAGAACAGCTGGGGGGGACGGGGGGGCTCGCTCAGCCAGGCTTCCAGCAGTAGATTTGTTGTTAAGCTGCTTTCACCAGATGTCTCCTGCCAGAGGTTCGCAGCCTTCCCAGCTCGGGCTGGTGGCCCCTGGCAGCATCCAGCCTCTGTTACCCACTTGGCAACGGGCGCGTGTGTGGAGTGGGGAGTGTGATGGAGCTCGGGGTACCCAGGACTGAGCCACCCTGTCCCCGCCCCCGCCGCCTCCAGCTTGAGGGCGCCTCTCTCATGGTAGCTCTCTGACCCTGCCTGCCTTTCAGCCACTCAAGCTATCTCCTCTAGGCTAGGCCAGCCCAGCCCTGCCAGCAGGTTAACAAGGGGTGACCCTACTCCCCAAATCCCCTTGAATCCCTCCCGTGTGCTAGCCAGCCCCTGACACCGGCTAATCACCGAAATCCCAGATCCTCTGCCCCCACGGGAGCGGCGTGCCCCGGTTTCACCTTAGCCTGCAGCTCCTTCGGAACACACAATGCTGGTAATAAAACCAGCAATGGTTTATTTAAGGAGATTCCACTCGAACCATGGGAGAGTGATGGAAACAAACAGTTCCGATGCGAAATCATCCACTGCGGACTAGGCCCGAAGCTTCATAGAATCCTAGACTCTCAGGGCTGGAAGGGCCCTCAGGAGGTGTCTAGTGCCACCCCCTGCTCAGAGCAGGACCAACCCCAACTAAATCTATAGTTCCCTTTCCTAGCGCGTACAGGAGGTTTCCCCACAAAGCTCGGTCTGTTGCAGAGCTGGCGCTGGCCTCATGGGAACCAGGATCCAAATGTTCATTGGACAGCCCTGCTGAGCGAGCTGCCTCCTCCGTGAATGAGGGCAGAGGACCTCTCCTCGCTCCTGAAACAAGCTTTCATCTCTATTCACAGACAAGGTGGTTTCACGCCTTTGCTCTTGGCTTTGATGGTTTTCCATTGGCTGTTCCGGGATGGGGCCAGGGTAGACAACTGACCTATGTATTACGTCACCGGCAACCCCATCCTGCATGACTAGACCATCACCAAGGGATATCACTGCCTGGTGACTCCTTTCAACCTTCAGCCCATACGGGCATAAAATTCAGTATAGTTACCTTATTCTTAACGATTACCCGTACACACATCACATCGTGATCATGAACATTGAAAAGTCACATGCTTTCAATGGAGACCTCCCACATTATCCTCTGTGGACAAACACCCTGGAAGCAATGTATTTGCTGGAGTGAGTTTGCCAGGACTGAGCCAGGCGTTGCTTGTGGGGAACAGGGGACCCACAGGCCATACAGCACCAATGTGCCTCTCTGGCATTGTGAGTTACACATCAGGTAGTGGGTGTGAGCGGGGATGGCTGATTCTCGGTAATGTACATGCTGTACACTCACTTGGCCTTGTCTCTGTCACCTTTGGGGCACAGGAAGGACTTGTGGGGTGCCCAGGCAGCATGCTGTCCCCATGCCCAGCAGGAGTTTCATCCCATGTAACCCCAGTTCAATGGTGAGGCTAAGTGACGTTGCATCTTCTTCAGCGTGCCCCTGGTCCTTGGAGCAGGGAGATTTGTGATGCACCTTAGTTCCTGGGGGAGTTCGTTCCACAACCGGGGGCCGGCCCCCAAGGAAGTTCTGTCCCTGATGGAGGGGAGTTGTCAACCCCACTCTTCATCGACTCCGTTAGACACCCTGGGCCCTGGCCACTGGGCATCATGAAGCTAAGGACTGAGACCTTGAACTTGACTCGCTATTCTATGGGGCGCCAGTGTAGGGAGTGGCCTGGTCTGATGTGCTTGCAGTAACTGTGTTCCTAAGATGAGCTGCGCTCTGAGGATGAGCTGGCATTTCCTAAGGGCAGCTGGCTGCATGCCCAGGTATATCATGTTGCTGTCATCCAGGCCCGAGGCGGGGCAGGTGTAGGTAACGGAGGCCAGGTCTTTCTGCTCCGGGATGGGATGGAGTGTCCTAGCCTAGAAGAGGCCTGACTCTCAGATGCTGCTATGCAAGAGGTCAATGAGAACAAGGAACCTGGGAGCTCTCTCAACGAAGGACTGAATTGTCCAAGTACAGGCATGAACCTCCAACCAGAGGAGACCGCACCATGGCTGCGAACTCCTCAAAGGGGATCGTGGTTTAGGATCCTGGCTTTGGGCAGGGGAACTGCTCATGCCAAACCTCTGTGGGACCCGCTTGATCGTCAGTTCAGAGAGGCAGAGACATTACAGAGGATGAAACAACCAATCCGGTGCCCCTGCTGTGGGTTTGTGAGGGCTTTGCCCACTCTCCAGGGTGTCTTTTCCAAGACCTGAGTTGGCATCAAAGGTGGCATACACTGGTGCTAATCTGGAGTAATTGCACTGAGGCCAGGGGAGTTCATTCAGACTGACCCCAGTTCATCTTTGACAGTGCCCAAAATGTGCCCTGTGCCTCCGAGTGTGAATGAGGTGACCCTGCTCCTTCCCTGCAGTCAGACGGGATGCAGTGGGGTAGCTACAGAGCCACTGGGCTCCTCTAGGGCAGGGTGCGGGCCACAGGCGAGTGTGGCTGAAGGCTGGGGGGTGATGACCTGGCAGACTGGCTCGCTCCGGGGGTGGAGTAACAGGCGGCATCGGCCATGGGTGGGCACCAGTGTCAAGTAGAACAGGAGCTGGGGTCGAGCTGTCACCGGAGAGGTAGGGTTGAGGCAAATCCCCCCCCCCATGTCATTGTACTGGGGCCGTTGTTACGCGGGGGGCACTGGGCCCAGGAGTCCATCTGGCATTGCAGAGTCCATCTGCACAGATCACAGAGAATTGGGGTATCTTCCCAAGTGCTAAGGAAGCAGCAGACAGTGGCCTCCATGCGCAGTGCGCCCCGCTGGTCCCTCTAGACACGCACCGCTGACGCCAGCCCGATTCGGGCTTGCAGGCAGGATGGGCGCCCCACAGAGCCAGGTGGTTTCTCCCCCTCCCCCCAGCCTTTACTGCCCCTGGCACTCGGAGGGAGGCTGGCTGGCCGGGGGGCGATAGTAACAAGCCCCTAGAGAGAGGGGCTGAGGGCCAGCTGCGGCTCTCAGTTCTGCCAGGCTCGACCTGGAGTGAGTCTGTTTATTGGGTTAGCTCCACTGCTTACACAAAGCAGAGCGGAGCCCCTCTGCGGAGCTCTGGGGGCCTGTCATGTCCTTTTATTAATGACACAGTAACAGCAAATCAACAGTGTCTCCAAACTCAATGGGGCAGCCTGGGATCTCAGCCCCCTCCCCACACCCGAGCTCTATGGTGCCCCCTCCCCACCTGGCCCCCAGGTCGCTGAATCAGGCTGTTTTGGACTGAGGGGGGAGCGAATTCCCTCATGCAGGGCTCCATTCTGGCTACTGCCTCTCTCTGAGCCCGCTGGCCCTGAGAGAGACATGTTGCCCGGCTTTGCGCTGTTGTGAGAGCAGAATCCGGCCCTGAGGGGGGAGGCCTCCAAGCAGCCATGGTTGGCACCGCAGTTTGATAGCAACTGCTAGACCCATCACAATCTCCTCATGCCACAGGCCAGGGCGGGATGTCACGTCTGCTCAATTCCAGGGAACAGAGGTGCTTTTCCTAGACTCTCTGGACCCAGCCCTGCTCTCCTGCCGATAACAAGCCCTGCCCAGTTGCAAGCAGAGCGATACAGCCGGATGATTCCTCCGGGGGGGCCATGTGTTACCCGCAGATGGCCTTCCTGGGCCCTTTCTGGATGCTGATCAGCTGCTCCCAGGAGATATGGCTCAGGAGAGGAAGTGAGTGCCTGCAAGCTTGCTGAACGAACAGCCGCAGGCTGCTCTGATACACTCAGGGGCCGAGACATTGCACACTAGTTTCACTCCAGCTAGGAACCGCCTGTCATTTTCGGAGCAGGGTTCCAAGAGAATGCGGGTTTCTGCTCATTCGCGCCAGGTTTAAACTGCCCATCAGCACTGGGGTTGGGAAAGAAATTGCATCCCATCCTCCTGCCCTCCCCATGGCAGGTCACAGCCAAAGACCCGTCACCTTTCTCTGCAGCTGGGAGCAAGGCACCATCCATTCGAATCAGCAGCACTGAACCCACATGGTCATTTTTCTGCAGCAGGTTTCTGGCCTTCTCTGTGAGAAGCTGAATGGGGTCTCAGAGGCAGCCCCATCTGGATTTACAGTCTGCAGGCAGAACCCTGGTGGGGGGTGTCCATCCCGCTCTGTGATCAGTGGCCATTAGGGAGCACAGTCTGGTCATTGCCATAAACAGACCCTAACTGTGCTGCAGACTCCTGGGGTGACCTTGGACTGCCTCTGTGCCTCAGTTTCCCCAGCCGTAAAGCAGGAGTAATAGTAGCGACCTGTCATGTAAGGGTGAGGAAGGTTGCAAGGCTTCATTCAACAACATGCCTCGAGTGCCAGCGCTGGACCCTTGCTGCTCAAGAAGTGCCAAGTATTATCTGTAACTGGAGCTGGCATTTCCAAGGCTGCAGTCAGTGACCCTAACACAAGTGTCAACATCACCTGAATGGCCCTCAGTGGGCCTTTGTGCAGGTGTGAACAGGGCTTGAATTTTGCTGTGCCAGCCTGGGGTGTGCCCAGGGGGTTCCCCCAGGGTTAGCAGTGCTTTTTGCTGAAGCCAGATCCATTCAGCTTCAGTTCCTCCTGCTGCCAGGCTCATCCCTTGCTAGCTGGGGCACATGGCCACTGGGCACAACCAAGGGGGTCATTCGGTTGGGACTAAACAGCGAGGCTCTGACCTAAAGACTTCTGGTGCCCTAGACAAGTGCTGAGTCAATCGTCCCCATCCGGGGACAGAGACGGGGAGCCTGCTTTGCAGGGGATTTTCACTAACCAAATTAGTGCTTCACTTCGGGGAAAAGCTGCTAGCAGAAGCCCCACCTGCGCCGCCCCTTGCCACAGGAGCAGGCGGAGCTGTTCTCATGAGACAGGGCTGGACTGCCACCCCCCACCCCCAGCTCTGAGCTCTGCAGAACACTGGGAGGGGGGAAAAGGAGATGTTCCAGGTCCAGATCCGGATCAGGATTCTGGGGCTCAGAAAGGGTCCAAACATCGGTGCTTAAGGGATGTCTGCCTTGAGATTCAGGAGGCCAGACGGGAGCTCCCCAGACATGGGCGATGTGGGGTTTTAGGTACCACTAAGGCCAGCTACGGGGCTAAAATCCTGAATTCAAGCAAACGGTCGTTGCATCTCTTTCTGCAGCACACAGGTCACCAAGGGCTGGGGGGGTGGGCAGTTAGCTAGCTATTCTATTCGGAGGTCTCTGCTGCAGCCCTCACGGGCTTCAGCCATTCTTTAGTCCTAGTACTACAAACGCAGCCCTACAGGGCACAGCCTGCCACACGCTGGAGCCTTCCCAGGGGCATGCCATGGAGAAGTGAAACCGCAATAAATAGGCAGCAGCAGGAAATATTTAAGAGTTGTCTCAGAATCAGCAGCGCACGTCGTCATGTAAAACCTCTCAGCCTGGGGGTCACAACCCAAGTCGGGATCACCCTGTTCCTCCCTGAGTGCTGGGAGGGGGAGCCCCGACCTAACTCCCGATCTTATATCTATAACCCATGTTTCCGCTGTGATGATGCTGTTCTGGCGGGACCCAACTGAGAGTGCCTATTCAGGACCAATTGCTTAAACAGGGCAGTTACAGTCCAAGGCTGGGGTTTCTCCACCTCTAAAGCAAACCAAACCAGCCAGACAAAGAGGACTTTGGTTTCACCCCACTGGCTAACCATAAGTCACATAAGCAATTTCCTTAGACACTGCAGTTTCCTAGTATCACTACCAGTGCCACTTGTCCTGGGGATGAATGGTTATGAAAACCAACACCCCAATAAAAGAAAACGGTTCTCTCAATCCCAAAGGACCAAGCCCCAGACCCAGGTCAATATACACATCAGATCTTACCCACAAATCACGCTGTTGCCAATCCTTTAGAATCTAAAATCTAAAGGTTCATTCATAAAAGGAAAAAGATAGAGATGAGAGCTAGAATTGGTTAAATGGAATCAGTTACATACAGTAATGGCAAAGTTCTTAGTTCAGGCTTGTAGCAATGATGGAGTAAACTGCAGGTTCAAATCAAGTCTCTGAAGTACATCCACAGCTGGGATGGGTCATCAGTCCTTTGTTCAGAGCTTCAGTTTGTAGCAAAGTCCCTCCAGAGGTAGAAGCAGGATTGAAGACAAGATGGAGATGGGGCATCAGCCTTATATAGGCTTTTCCAGATGTAAGAACCTATTTGTCCTTACTGTGGAAAATAGCAGCAAAATGGAGTCTGGAGTCACATGGGCATGTCCCTGCATACTTTGCTGAGTGACAAGACGTATCTGCCTTCTTTCAGTGGGTCAGTTGTATAGCTGATGGTCCTTAATGGGCCATCAAGCAGGCTAGGCAGAGCTAACACCAACTTGTCTGGGATGTTTCCCAGAAGCCCAGCACAAGTTTGAAATACAGACAGTATAGAGCCAATACTTATAACTTCAATGACAAAATGATACATACATATAGACAGCATAATTATAACCAGCAACCCATAACCTGGTCTTAGACACCTTATATGACCCCCTTTACATAAGATCTGGTGCCACTACAGGACCTTGGTTGCAACCATGTTCCATATGGTCCCAGATTATATCAATAACGTCACATTAACCCATGTTTCTGCCATGACCCCTGTAAGGGTAGATGCTGGAGTCAGGAGACCCCAGCCACTGCCCTGTGATGGGTGTTCAACCCCCACATAATCCTGGCCCACAGGAGTGCCTGTTGACTGAGATCTGAGACTCTTTGCTCATCTGAAAATACTTCAGTACCGGTGCTTCTGGGATTGCGTCTTTTCATCCCCAGATGGTTTTTCCTCACTCATCCATGTGGTGCCACTTTGTCCTGTCCTCAGAGAACTGAGACAAATTTCCTAGGTGAATTCTCCTAGCTATATTGACATGGATCTCATTAAGCCCTTTGTAGTGGGGAGTCTCTCCACCACGGCCTCCCCATCTTGAGTGCTGTTGTGAGGCCTGTTTCCTCCCTGAGTTTCTATCCTTGTCTCATCACTTCTCTGCTAAGGCCCCAATCCTGCAAACACACTCTTATTGAAGTACGTGAGGCCTCACGTTGAAGTCCAAGTCCCATCCTTCAGTTACACCCATGGGAAATGTTTGAAGGACTGGGCTCCAGCACGGTCAGCCCCTGTCCCTTTCATTTGTCTGTGGGTTGTCAAACACTGGGAGGTGTGCTGGTGCCACAAGGCTTTAATCTAGCTGACACAGCTAACGGTGGTAGTGAAGATGCAGTGGAGCAGACATCAACACAGGCTGAGTACAGAGCCAGGGTACCAGGCAGGCCTTTATTGAGGTGGCCATCCCTGCTTTACTATTATTACCCACTCCAGCTAGATTAAAGCCAGCACAGGTATGCCAACCGGTGGGACAATCACACCTGGATTTGCTGTGTAGACATATGGAACTAGCACATGGGTGTTCGGCACATGATAACAGCCGCACAGGTAGGCGGTGAGCAATGAAATCCAACCGCTTTCTAATGCCTCTTCTTAAAGCTGAATGTACAGTTTACATGATCCTAAATTCACATTGCAATGAGCTAGGCTGTGTGTGTCCAGGATAATATCCTTTGCTCTTATATAGAGCTCATTGTCTGAAACGTGGTCTCAATCGTGCTTTCCAGAATGATGTTCAGATTAGCTTGGTCCCATCCATACTAGCAGCTGAACCCTGCCCAACACACAGTGGAGGGAGGGCAAGGAAGCTGATTTGGGGTCCTTTTCCAAGTGTAGACAGAGCCACAGTGGACTCTTGCTGCACCTGATCTAGTGTGAGCCGCAGAGACTGCTCATGATTAGTCTCTTCCGGTAGCAGGGAAGAGAGCTTCAGTGAGTAGATCAGGAGGCTTGCAAACATCAGGCCTACAAGAGGCTCTCTTGTTGCTCCAGCCTTCTCCCTTCTTTCCAGGGCAGACCCACTGAGGAAGACTCTGATGGCATCACGGTTTCCAAACCCCAACAAACAGTTTGGAATTCCTCCTTGGTTTTCCTCCCTGGTAAACTCTGTTTGCTTTTCCTTCAGAAGCCCATTTCCTGTATCGTGCTACTCCTGTCTGTAATGAAACCGCCAGCACATTTAGCAAGGAGCTTCGCAGCATCCTGAAGGCACTGTGTCCTTAAAACACAGACGTGGTCACTGCAAGGTCTCTCATTAGATCCTGAGGAGGGAGAGGCAATGCTTGAAATCGACACATTCATACCTCGGGTCACACTTGCAAAAAAAATCATCTGAAGTATTTCCCTGCTTTGAAGGAGGGCGTTTATCTCAGAGGCGGTAAAAGTTAAACACCTTGGATTTCTCAGAACGAAATCCAGTCTCTGAATCAAAGATGCCTTGTTTAAAAACAGAAGGGCCTTTTTCTTCCTTTGCCACCTGAAATATTATATGTTGGGGCTGATGGTTTTATTTCTTGAGAGTGATGGAGTAGAAAACATACACGGTAAATGAACTGGGGCTGGCGAGGGGGGCGTTTTATTTGGTTTGCATTTTATTTGTATAGTCTGCTCTGACAAGGAGGCTTCAGATCAAAATGCTGAAGATTTTTTTTTTAAAGGTGCCCCCAAAGCACTCCAAATACTGTAAAGGGAGAATCAGCAAAAAGGAATGATGCCCCTCCACACACCCCATTTCTTCAGAAGTAATTCACCCCCAAAGTCATCACAGCACATTTTTACCATGAGAATTTTCATGGCTGAAGCACAGTAGAGTGAAAAATTCACCTCTCTTTGGCAGCCTGAGCCAGATCCTCAGCTGGTGCAAACTGGCATTGCTCCACTGACATCAATGGGGCTACACCCATTTACACTAGCTGATGACCTGGCCCTTCAGCACTAAAAATAGAATGATTAAAATGGCACGTAATCATTCGATTGATTGATTGATCTCCACTCTTTTAGAGAGAGCACAATGCTCTGGGCCTGGCAGTGATCTGATACCATGTACAGTTGTGTGTTAGCATATTCCAAAAAGCCACAGTGAAAGCACACCGCTTTTCATCTACCCTCTGCTCTCAAGTGCAGTGCAGCTCTCGCCTCACTTAGTTGATGAGAGATCATTTGCGGAGCTTCCCAGCCAGCAAGACATTACAATCTTGAATGACAAGTGATTTAGGCAATTGATTCATAAAAGCTGCAGTCCTAATCTGTTACTCGTTACCTAGGACACTCGAGATGACATACACCCCTAATGAACAGAATATACTATGGGCTGCCTCCTTGTACCTCCATAAACACCACAGATGAGCCCTTGAGTCCTACTTCCACTCTGACAGTGTCTCCATCTGTGACCTCGAGAGTATCATAGCATTGATCTGTGCCTCGGTTTCCCCATCTGTAAAATGAGGATAATAGCACTGAGTCACCTGGAGTATCGTGAGGATTTCATTAGTTAATCCTGCCGCAGCAAGTGGAAGAGGGAAAGCATTCAGTAAGTGCTCAGCACTAGCATTCAGAGGAAGCCAGGAAAAACAGCTCTTTTTTTCACAACAGCTTTTCCAAAGGTACGGAACAGACAAACCAAGTGAGTTATTAGTGTTGTCCAAAAGTTACCCAAGCCCATTTGTTCACTGTGCCATGCTTAGTCTGGCAGGGTTAGCAGGAAACTCCTGGCCTAGCAGTCAAGCCTTCTGTTGTCTCTCAAATCACCATAGGAATGTAATGTAACGAACCAGCTAGAGAAAGAGTGGGCAGGTGCACCACGTCCTTTACTGGATAGAATCAGAACTATTCACCTGTGTGTCATAGGCACTGTACTGCTAACAGCCAGTGGAGATTCCACTTCAGACCAGTACCCAATCAAGTGCCACGTTTCCTGTCTTTCTTAATGTAAGAAAAAAATTTTAAACTGCCCTGCCCAGCATAACACGTGTGACACTGGCAGAGCAGGGGCCAGCTCATGCCAAAGTCCTCATGTCTCAATGGAGCCCTGACAGCCTCAGAGCTGGAATCAGCCAGCTCACCTGCCTACTAGTATTGTTAAAATAGGGGTTAGAATGATATGAAATTGTTTAGACTTTACTGAATGCTTATCAGTTGCTCCCTGCATTAATCTCACTCACAACATCTGTACTGTAAGGGGATATTTGAGCAGTTGTATTGTGAGCCTCTGTGACTATGTAAATCACCAGACAAGAAAGAGACATTAACTAGGGCTGATGGGCTGTGATGGGCTGATCTTTGACGGAAGGCGTTGGTAGGTGTCCTGCCCAGCAGGAAAGGTACAACGACACCAGACTATTGTGAGACAATAAAGAGGCCAAAAGACACTGGTTGTTCTGCCCTCCTGCTTGTGAAGATGAGTCATGCAAGTGAATTCCTCTTGTCGGCTGAATTTGAAGCTTTCTAGGCGCAAGCAAGAGGTCCCCAGTCCTTAGCCTGGGGTAGCCCTAATGGACAGAGAGAGCTTGCTGATTATAGAAGCTTCTATTACCTTTTGAAACTTAAGAATATAACTCATTTGTGTTTCTATGATTACCTGCTTTTACCTTGTAAATAACTCTCATTTCATTTTCCTACTTAATAAATCTGTACATAGTTTATTACAGGACTGGCTACAAGCCTTGTCTTTGGTGTAAGATCTAAGGTGCACTTGACTTGGGATAAGTGACCGGTTCTTTGGGACTTGGAGTGACCTGAATGTTGCTGTGATTCTTGGTGTAAAGGACCATCCATCACAGAGACAGGTACACCTGGGTGGTGAGACAGATCGGAGAACCCAAGGGGACCGTCTGTGATTCCACGTTAAGGCTGTTATGGTGCCTGAGGAATTTACACTTGGCACTTTGTTGGTGAAATCTAAGCATAGAACTCACAGCCAGTTTGGGGTTTGTGCCCTGCTACCTGGCAGTCTGCCCTGAGACTGGTATTCACGCTCTTAAGTCACTGCCGGCAGCATTACAATATGCTTAGAAGAGAACATAAAGCACCTACTGAAATGTCCAATGCTAAATCACATGGGAGTGAGTGAATTTCTTCCTGGCCCCAGCTGGTGATCCCCTTACGCCTTGCAGCATGAGAGCTGAGATTTCTTGTCATTTTGGGCTCTGTAACTCCAGAGGCTAATGTCAGTCACATAACTGTCTCATCCAGCTCTGAATCCTGAAAAGCATTTTGCTTCAGTTGGATGGTATGCATTGTTTTAACACCAAGGCCAGAGAGTCCAGAACGGAAACATACAGTTACAAAGGTAAGATCATGAAGCAGGTGGTTTTGCTAAGCACCTTGGTGCTAAGGAAGGTCACAGAACCCCTCTCGAGGACTCAGATGACTTTCTGAGTTCATCTCAGCAAATGGAAGGGTTGTGTTACAGCTACAGACGGGGCAGGAGATGAATGAGGGTGATTTATAATTCCCACTGCTCCCCCCTGCTTCACTTGGACTCACCTGTGGAAACTTGGCATATGACTTGCTGTCCCAAAGACATGCGTCATCTATTCCAAAGCAATGGCGTACTTGAAAAGGGAACCGAGATCAGGAAAGAAATACCACAGATAAAAAAAAAAAGAATTTGGAAAAATGTCACAAGCTCATCTCGACAGAGGGCCCTGGGGGCCCTAACCGAAGCTCCAGGGGACCAACCCCTGGGGGCCCTAACCCCAGTTCCAGGGGCCCAACCCCTGGGTCCCCTAACCGTAGCTCCAGGGGCCCAACCCCTGGGTTCCCTAACCCCAGCTCCAGGGGCCCAAAAAAGCCATGAAAACTCAGGGCTAACTGCAGCCCCCTCCTTTGCCCCTATGTTCTGTACCTCACCTGACAGTGACAGAAGACAGGCCATGAGCACTGGGTTATATACCCTGTGACACACAGTAGATTAGCTATTGTTCTCAATCCTTCACCGGCAGCAAATACTAGAAAGCTTCCTGTTATCATATTCCCCCTGGATTTGGCACTGGGGCGACCACTGCTGGAATACTCTGTCCAGTTCTGGTGTCCACATTTCAGGAAGGATGTTGATACAGTGGAGAGGGTTCAGAGAAGAGCCACAAGAATGATTAAAGAATTGGAAAACCTGCCTCGTAGTGAAAGACTCCAGAGGCTCAACCTGTTAAGTTTAACAAAGAGAAAGTTAAGGGGTGACTAGATCATAGTTTATGAGTACCTACAAGTGTAACAGAAGTTTGGTAATAGGGGGCTCTTTAATGTAGCAGACAGAGGTCTAACAAGGCTGGTAGCTGAAGCTAGACAAATTCAGACTAGAAATAAGCACCAATGGCAATTAACCACTGGAACAATTTACCAAGGGTCGTTGTGGATTCTCCACCATGGGCAATTTTTAAGCCAAGATGGCTGTTGATAGAATGAGAAGGAATTCAGGGAAGTCCTACAGCCTGTGTGATGCAGGAGGTCGGAGCTGATGATCGAAATGCTCCCTTCCGACCGGAGAAGCTATGCATGTGAATTACCCACAGGGAGTGCTGTCTCAGATCCTAGTCCTAGCAAGCTGGCGAAATTTTCTCACCATCACTAGAAAACATCCTTCTCTAAGGCCTCTGCCCAGCCTGGTGCCAGCTGGGGTGGAATGCGTGTGGTTGCCCTTCTTCTCTCAAAGACAAAGAAGCAGGACCATGGCCCTTTATTTCCGGGCTGGGGAATTCAGGGGCTGGGAATGAGATTTTGCCCGTAGTCACAGGTTCAGATTCAGCCCAGGTCAGCAGGACTAGTCAGTGGCACCTACATGCCCATCACAAACCCACTGCCACAACAGGCACTAGTTAGCTCCCTTGCTGGCAGGCTCAGAGGGGAGACTGAGGCTTAATGTGAATGGACCCTGAGCTAGTCTCTCAGCCTTAGATGGAGCCACGATGGCAGGCTGGCGTGGGGCAGCTGCCTCAGTCACTGCCCACATCATGTGGTACCTAAGCTTTGCTCCCTACACTTCACCAGCAATGAGAAAAGCTGCTGATGGTCTTTGCTTTTCTTCTCCTCTGCTGGAGATCATTAAAGCATCTGATGTAACAGCTCAGAAAGGCACCCAGATACACTGAAAGCAAATGAACACGAAACAAGCCTAGGCATGTCCACATACCCAGCCCACACTCTACAAACTAGGATTATTCATCCTGCATTTGCCCCTGAAACCCAGTAAGCGCAGGCATTTTACAGCAGCAAACTCCTTTCACTCCTCCTGAACCAGCTAACACTGTGCAGCATTGCAGGAATGCATCTCTTGACCTTGCTTTTCAGCCATAAGTGCACTAAGGTTTGAGCCTCCTGTGCAGCCCACGTGTGTGGACACAACTTGCACTTGTGCATGGGGGTATGCACTGGCTTGGAATCATGCTGAGCTGGTGTAAAGTGTATCTACACTGGAGGGTTGCTGCAGCACAGCTACTCTAGAAGCTAAAATCCCACTGAAGACAGGGCTGCAGTCCTGTGGGAACTCCCCCATGTTGCATGCAGCTGAGGTTCTGCTCTGTTCAGGGCACCCATGGTTGCAGTAGCTGGAGCTTCCCAGACCTCAGAAAAAGAACCTCAGCCCATTGCACAGCCCGCTCGCCTGTATTTTGTTTAGAGCCACATCCTGTTCCAGCTAAAGAAGAGACTGTTGCAGATGGCAATTCAGGTGCTTCGCTCTATGAATGAAGCAATTTCCTGTGCAGGGGACACTGTGCATGTGCGGCCTCTGGGCTGAAATAACTGTGTGTTCTCCTTCTACAGTTCTAACCGTCTGTGCGGTTTGTCTTGGTCTGATAAGAAGCTGCTTGGATCACCTAATGCAAGGTTTAGTTTAGCATAATATTTTGCTTTGCTGGCTCGACAAGTGCCCTGTCTAAATTGTATAACCATAAAAGACATGGGACTGGCATATTAGTGTTAT
This sequence comes from Gopherus evgoodei, assembly GCF_007399415.2. Lineage (NCBI taxonomy): Eukaryota > Metazoa > Chordata > Testudines > Testudinidae > Gopherus > Gopherus evgoodei. Next base: position 5,755,320 of record NC_044330.1, read on the forward strand.
TTGTATGACAGCAGTGCAGTGAACTCCCGATCAAGGCGCGAGATCCTGTTGTGCTAGGAGCTGTATCAACAAATTGAGACAGTTCCTGCAATCCAGGAAACAAAGAATTCCCAAAGATCTCTCTGGGGCCTGACTGCCTTTCGCCTCGAGATGACTAACATTAATGCACATGACATGAAATGCTCATGACATGACCACATATGCCCCGCTTGTGACAGGTTCAGTCACAGAGATCCTCTTGGGACTGTCGCCTGATGTGCTCAGATTACCTCTGAGCCCATTTTCCCTGCAGCTTGGGAGTTCCAGAACCCTGCCTTGTTGAGCCAGACTCACTAGCCTGCTGCAGGGTCTGTGCCCCCAAAGCTGCAGACTTAACTGAAAACAGCTCAGCAGCTTACCTGTCTCCAGCGCCCAATGGGATCCAAACCCCAAATAAATCCATTTTACTCTGTATAAAGCTTATACAGGGTAAACTCATAAATTGTCCGCCCTCTATAACACTGATAGAGAGATATGGACAGCTGTTTGCCCCCCCTCCCCAGGTATTAATACTTACTCTGGGTTAATTAATAAGTAAAAAGTGATTTTATTAAGTATAAAAGGCAGGATTTAAGTGGTTTCAAGTAAGAACAGAGAGAACAAAGTAAGTCACAAAGCAAAATAAAACAAAACACACAAGTCTAAGCCTAATACATCAAGAAACTGAATACAGGTAAATCTCACCCTCAGAGATGTTCCAATAAGCTTCTTTCACAGACTAGACTCCTTCCTAGTCTGGGCCCAATCCTTTCCCCTGGTACAGTCCTTGTTAGTTCCAGCAGACATCTCAGGTACTAAGCAGGGGTTTTCTCATGACTGGCAGCCCCATTTGTCCTGCTCCACCAGCTTTTATAGCTTTGGCACAAGGCAGGAATCTTTTGTCTGCGATTGCCCCACCCCCACCTCACCAGTGGAAAAGTACAAGGATTAAGATGGATTCCAGTATCATGTCACATGTCACTGTCAGACCCCAGCCTCCCTTCTTTCTGGGTTGGCCAACACGTACACAGGGAGGCTTGCAGGTAAATAAACCACTAACAACCGATTGTCCTACTCAACCAGAGCCCTCAAGCTTCTAAATCACCATTAATGGCCCACACTTTGCATAATTACAATAGGACCTCAGCGTTATACTTCGTATTTCTAGCTTCAGATACAAGAATGATACATGCATACAAATAAGAGGAATATATTCAGCAGGTTATAATCTTTGTTATGATACCTTACAAGAGATGTTTTGCATAAAGCATATTCCAGTTACATCATATTCACACTCATACGCATATTTCCATAAAACATTATGGAGCGCAACGTCACACGCCTGCTTCTTTATTATTTCTGAGAAATGAATAATATGCAATACCCGATGCTCTTTGGGAAGCTATAGAAGTACCCGGAGCATGCAGAAATCAGTGCAAACAAAGACACTAGATCAATGGTTCCCAAACTTTAACAACCTGTCAACCCCTTTCACTAAAATGTCAAGTCTCTTGAACCCCTTCCTAAAAATGAATATTTCCAGGGATTTTCTCCTTTACCTGAATATAAATTATAAAAGGAGTGATCTTGGAAATACAAAATTAGTTTTCATGACATGCTTATTACACACTATTTATTATTATTTATCATTATAGTATTTTTATTACATTATGAAAACAACAACACTCTTCCAAGATCTCACTTTCATAGCTTGTATCACTCTGAATAAGCCTGTTATAAGACAAGGCTCCTATGTTTCATCAAGGAGTATCAGACATGAAATAGCAGGAAGTGATTTAAGAAGCCAACTCAAAGAGTATCAGAGGGGGAGCCGTGTTAGTCTGGATCTGTAAAAGCAGCGAAGAGTCCTGTGGCACCTTATAGACTAACAGACGTTTTGGAGCATGAGATTTTGTGGGTGAATACCCACTTCATCGGATGCATGAGACTCAAAGAGTTCCTACTACACAAGCATTTAGGTCTTGAGCAGTCCAGGCAAACAATGCACTTTACAACAAAGCTTAAACTCGTTCTTCATAATAATTTAAAATCAACTCTAGCTGCCTATTTAATTTTAAAAACCGCAAAAATATCCACCTCCCTTTCCATTTCTTATAAGGAGTCTACTGCACTAGATGAAGTATAGTCAAAATAAGGATGCAATTGCTGCCCATAAAATGTAGGCTCTTGGGGAAATAGTTAAGGTGCAGATTTAGGAGACCTGCACCCCAGCTGTGCTGCGTGCACACAGGAATAGGGCAGGGAGTCTGTGACACTTGATCTAGGCCACAATGAAGTGAGTTTGGAGGGCTTTGTCTAGTCCCAGGTGGGCATCTGACCTCATCACTCCTTCACTTGGCAGGTCAGCACAATTGGCAGGAGCAGGGCATGCCTGGGATAGAGGGACTGTTGCAGGGCAGAATAACTGGAAGATCAGCAATGTGAAATCAGCTCAGCTCTAACCAATGCCATTTATCTCTCATTTCCAGGAGAGTTCAGATCCCTCCTCCCCCAGCTCCCACACCCCTCCACTAGCGCAAAAGACTTGCCCTTGAGATGCCACACTACTGGCATTGCACGGCCTGTAAGAGGATACTTTACATGTGACTTGCCGCAGAGCTACTTGGAACATATCTGAATTATCTGTGCTACTCCTCCAAAAGGAAGGCATTGCTCACTCCACTCCTGCGCTGGTGAGCCTAGGTCTGCAGTATTGTGCAAAGGTTTGCCGAGAAACTCAGCACTCAGACTTGCCAACTGTCCTGCTCTAACTGCCCCCAGTTTAAAACCCTCCTAAATGATTACAGTTCCTCAACCTCCTGCTAAGGCCTTTCTTACCACAGGGGTGGGGGTGGGGTGCCGTGGTTTCAACCATCAGTGGAACTGCACTGGGGCAAACCGCATAGGGCAGACAGGCCAAGCTGTGATTTGCACTGACTCAGTTTACCTTGCTTTCCAGTCCACTCTAGGCGTTTGCACTGAAGCTGTACCAGCGGCTGGCCACCAATGGCTAACACTGGGGCAACATCCATTCACCTCTGCCACGGTGCAGACAAAGCTGAAGGCTGGCAACGTTACATGGCCATGAGTTTGCATCCTGCAAAAGCTGCATCCTGCAAACATTTACCTCTGCAAGTAACTTTATTCTTGGGAGCAGCCACACTGAAGTCAATGGGCATGAGCAGCCAGGAGACCTATTTCAGTGCAGAAAGCTACTCTCATGAGTAAGGATTTGCGAGGTCGGGGTCTTCGGTAGATTTTCCTTTCAGCTTCCCTCTTAGTATCCTAATGACACAAACAGGACTATATGTTAATCCTCTGTGTTAAGAATCTTTGTTAACTAGCAAGGGGGAGTATGTGACATGCTTATTTTGTCCGCCTCCTGAGATATAAATTGATCTGGCCTGGGACTGAGCATCCGCAACTCCCATTGGTGTCCCTGGAGAATCAAGAGCACTCAGCACCAGGGAGGAGCGGGCCATAAAGGTTTATTAGCTTGCACAAGGGATATGTCGACACTGCAATTAGACACCCGCGGCTGGGGGGGCTCAGGCGAATGGGCTGTCTATTTGTGGTGTTGGGCTGCAGCCTGAGCTCTGGGCCCCTCCCACCTTGCAGAGTCCTAAAGCCGGGGCTCCGGCCCGAACATCTGCAATTAAACAGCCCCTTCGCCTGAGCCCTGCAAGCCCAAATCAGCTGGCCCAGGCCAGCCACAGGTTTTTAACTGCAGCATGGCCTTCCCCAACATTTTCGCTCTAGTGGTTCCTGCTAAAGGATTCCGACACTCATAACAGAAAGGATCAATATGGTGGCAGCTGAGGGCGGGCTTGCGACTATTAGGATAGATAAAGGACAATTGACATGCAATCGGGAGGCTCCTTATTTTCCGAATGCTTGCAAACCTGCCTGTGCTAATCCCGGCATAATTAAAGCCCCTTTTTCTCTTTCAGAGGCAGCAGCAAGCGATTAATCCCACGGAGGGGAATCTCCAGGCTACAAAAGGCTCTCAGGCAGCTGCCCTTAATTACTCCAGCTGTGATTTCAAAGGAGTTACGCCACCAAGGAGAAGACATTTGTGCAATCAAACACCATGAAACCAGGGATTACACTCAGGCAGATTAATGCTGACATTTGAGGCTGGTGTCTGTCTAAAAGTGACAGCGATCTCTCAGGTGAAGCAACCACAAACTGTCTTGATGGAATCTCCTGGCACCTGGCAATGCCACACACATAGCACTGAGATGTTTGTTGTTAATCTCCAAAGCCAACATGCTCCCTTATCACACAGGGCGACTCCCTCCAAGGTCACTCTGCAAGCAATATTAGCTGTTAATGTAGCTGGAGAAATATGTGCTCGGGTGACGTCGACAGAGGAATGGAAAACCTAGGCCAGAATGTGGCTCCTTGAGATTGCACACGTGCCCTCAAACCCAGTATAATGCACAATGGGCCAGACTGTCCCTTCATCTCCTCCCGGCCTTTGCTCTTTCCCTTGGACACAAACTGTCGCAAAAATGGCACGGAAGAGAGCCAGTATCTCATCCCCCCACCCTGGTCCCTGGCTCTTTGAGCGAACTGGCAGGGAAGAGGATGCAGAGTGCCCCCCGCGGCATGCCGCCATGCTTGGGGCGGTGAAATGTCTAGAGCCGCCCCTGACAAGAACAAAGAACATAAGAGCGGCCATACTGTGTCAGACCAAAGGTCCATCTAGCCCAGTGTCCTGTCCACCAACAGTGGCCAGTGCCAGGTGCCCCAGAGGGAATGAACAGAACAGGTCATCATCAGGTGATCCATCCCCTGTTGCCATTCCCAGCTGGCAAACAGAGGCTATGGACACCATCCCTGCCCATCCTAGCTGATAGCCATTGATGGACCTTATCCTCCATGAAGCAGCAAAGAGTCCTGTGGCATCTTATAGACTAAACAGACATTTTGAAGCATGAGCTTTCATGGGTGAATACCCACTTCATCGGATGCATGTAATTCCTCCATGAATTATCTAGTTCTTTTTTGAACCCTGTTATAGTCTTGGCCTTCACAACATCTTCTGGCAAGGAGTTCCACAGGTTGACTGGATGTTATGTGAAGAAATACTTCCTTTTGTTTATTTTAAACCTGCTGCCTATTAATTTCATTTGGTGAACCCTAGTTCTTGTGTTATAAGAAGGAGTAAATAACACTTCCTCCTTTACTTTCTTCACATCAGTCATGATTTTATAAACCTCAATCATATCTCTCCTTAGCCGTCTCTTTTCCAAGCTGAAAAGTCCCAGTGTTATTAATCTCTCCTCATGTGGAAGCTGTTCCATACCCCTAATCATTTTTGTTGCCCTTTTCCAATTCCAATATACCTTTTTTCGCAATGGGGTGACCGCATCTGCACACAGTATTCAAGGTGTGGACATACCATGGATTTATATAGAGCCAATATGATATTGTCTGTCTTCTTGTCTATCCTTTCTTAATGATTCCCAACATTCTGTTCACTTTGCTGACTGCCGCTGCACATTGAGTGGATGTTTTCAGAGAACTATCCACAATGACTCCAAGATCTCGCTCTTGAGTGGTAACAGCTAATTTAGACCCCTCCTTTGTATACGTAGAATTAGGATTATGTTTTCCACTGTGCTTTACTTTGCACAAAGACAGTTCCTCACAGCTATGCATATAACAGTGATAAATCCAAACTGGAAACTTGTAATCAAATTAAAAGTATGAGACCTGGTGAAGCTTGGACTACAAAGTTTGGGCCTGCCCCAGAAATCCAGCTTTGAACTGAACAGCTCCAGTCTTTCTGTGCTTTTTCTGCTGTCGGCTTGGCACGCCTTTTTTCCTTTTCATTTCACAAGCCCAATTTCACTCCTCAGCAACTCCTCCTCTGGCTTCGGGAGTGCTTCAAATCAACCAGAAAGGGCACTAAATACCATGTTCACGCAGCGAACTAGTCAAGCTTTCACTTGCCCCAGGTAGGAAGAAAAATTTTTACCAGAGTAATAAATAAATTGCTAATTATAGAATTGTTCAGACAGGCACCTTCTCTTTGGGACGGTCTGGCTGCAATTACCAGAGCAGAATTTCCAGCTGAATGTGCTTCTCATTGCAACTGCAAGGAACTTGTTAGCCATAACTTGCCCATGAGAGATTGTTAATGTTTTCCTAGAGCTTAATTACCTTTTAAGTGAATGTACATGCACTGTGAGCTTTTCAAGAGCTAAACATTTGCAGAGGCATTAACAGAATTCAACCAGAGTGACACCAGCTTAGTGGAAGAGCATGTGATGAGAGGCAGAAAGAAAAGTGAGGATTTTTCAGTGCTGATGAAAATTGTGGCACTGAGAGCCCTGGAAACTGAAGTTCTCTGTTTAACCCCAGCCCTGGCTGCAAATATGTACACTTCCTCCTCTGTCCCCTTCCGATATGTTTCAATACTGACCCAGAGGGATCATCTCTAGGGGAAAAAGCAGACTCTAGCCCAGGGCGGGCAAACATTTTGGCCTGAGGGCCACATCTGATTTCGTAAATTGTATGGAGGGCCAGTTAGAGGAGGGGGTCGTGGCCCAGCCCCCACCTCCTATCTGCCCACCCCCCGGGACTTCTGCCCCATATAACCCCCCGTTCCCTGACAGTCCCTCTGGGACCTCTGCCCCATCCACACCCCCCCACTCCCTGTCCCCTGACTGCCCCCTGGACTCCCACCACCCCATCCAACCCCCCCTCCTTCCTGACTGCCCCCCAGAACCCCTGCCCCCATTCAACCCCCTGTTCCCCCCTGACTGCCCTGACCCCTATCCACACCCCCACCCCCTTGCCCTCTATCCAACTCCCCCTGCTCCATGCCCCCTTACTGCACTGCCCGGAGCACCGGTGGCTGGCGGCACTACAGCCACACGGCTCAGCTACAGCCAGGCCATATCGCCACCACCACGCAGCACAGAGACCGGTCAGGCCCAGCTCTGCAGCTGCGCCGCCCCTGGAGCTCACAGCCCTGCCACCCAGAGCACTGTGCCGGCGGCAGAGCGAGCGAGCTGAGGTTGCAGGGAAGGGGGACAGCAGGGAGGATCCGGGGGCTAGCCTCCTGGGCCAGGAGCTCGGGGGCAGGGCAGGACAGTCCTGCGGGCCGCAGTTTGCCCACCCCTGCTCTAGCCTATATGACTCCTCTTAGTCCTTAGCTTAGACTGTCAACTGGTGGCAGGGATGTGGATGCCTGCAATGGGGACTGGATTGAGACCACACGTTCATTTCATACACGCTATTAAACTGTCACCATAATATGGTCAACTTTCAGCCCCGGCAAACCCCAGCCAGACTTGATCCAGAGAACCAGAGACAAAAAAACTTGCTTGCCTCTAAGTATCAATACCCCAAGTTGTCCAGTCCCCTCTTTGCTGGAGAAGTGTGTCCAAGACTGACACCTTTTTGATAAGCAATGACACCAGCTCTTCATCCCTGTATGTAGGTCTTTCGCGCAGAACCTGCCACACTTGTTTTGTCCCAGTTTCAGACCCACTCAGACATCCTGGGTTGAGATGAACTCCGATCCCGGGATGTGGAATTCGCTTTGCTGACTTCACAAAATAGTCTGAGAGGTCTGTAAAGTCCTTCAAGGTTCACCCATCACCCCCGTACTGCTCCAGGGGTTAGACCGGACAGTGTGACCTGTGAGATAAAAGCAGGAAGGCATCAGCTGTGCTCCATTGTTATCAGAACAAATACAAGCAGCACAAAACTGCAGTGCACACAATCAGATAATGGGAGGGTCCTGCTAGTCTGCCCAGGAGCCAGCAAGACAAAGGCAAGAGGCTAGCAAGTGTGTGCATGGCAATCTAATCTCCTTCTCCGCAGGCCCACCCACTGCAAGGCCACTGGTTAATTAGTTCCATTGGCAAAATGGAAGAAGATCAATGCACACAAATGATTTGATCTAATGGTGCCAGTTTGCCTCTTGAGTGTATACACGCAGGGCTCTGTCACACAGGAAAAGGCACTAAGTGAATTTGTTTACACTGCAAGTGAAGAATAACTGAAGCTTTTTTTAGTTTAAAGTTACTTTTCCCTGAGTGGGAATTGAGCCCAGGCTATGGCAGTGAACGTGCTAAAGCCGAACCACTAGACTACCAGGGAGGTGGTTAAGTGAGGATGGTAGATGTCTATCAGGGAGATCGAGAATGTCAGGGAGGAAGAATGGCCTTGTGATTCAGTCACTGGACTGGACGTAAGGAAACCTGAGGTCAGTATCCAGCTCTATCATAGACTTCTAGTGTAACCTTGGAAAAGTCACTTCATCACTGTGTGTCTCATTTCCTACTGTGTCAAACTGGGATAATCCTACAGCTTTACTGTGCATCTGTACCGCACCTGGCCTAGCACAGTGGGACCCCGATCCTGGTTGGGGCCTGTAGGCAGAGTTAAGGTTAAACATACAAGACACTCAAACCTTTGCAAATATGGAAGTCCAGTTAAAGTTGCCAACCAACCTTAACTCTACTGCAGTAGATCTGACCTCTGCTCGTCCGTGCCTGTGCTGAGAATGTGCACCACAGAACACGGGCGTTGTATTGTCTTTCCTACACGTACATAGAATCATAGAACTGGAAGGGTCCTTGAGAGGTCATCTAGTTCAGCCCCCTGCACTCAAGACAGGACTAAGTATTATCTAGACCAGTGGTTCTTAACCTTCACTGCGGCCTTTGGTTCTCAAAATACGTTCTCTCAAAAATCGTTGAAGTATGTCAGTTCAAGTGTTATCTTATGCTTAGGTTTGATGAAACAGAGTAGTTGTACTTACGTGCCTATGCTTAATTTGTGTTTTCAATGATTCACCGTCTAAAAAAATCTGGCAGGTCTCACACCCGCAGAAAGGGCATCTCACATCCACAGCTTCAGGAGTGCCTTTTATTAGTAAATTTACAGAGAGATACAGTAATGCAAACTCGTGCATTTGGATTTAATTTAGGGGAGAGCTCTGTGTGTGTATGTGTAAGTCCATTTCACACTGTGCTGAATTTGCTTACCTGCAGTTATATTGCAGTCTAAGCACCCACATCAAGAACTACTGATCTAGATCATCCCTGATGGGTGTTTGTCCAACCTGCTCTTAAAAATCCCCAATGAGATTCTACAACCTCCCTAGGCAATTTATTCCAGGGCTTAACCACCCTGACAGTTAGGAAGTTTTTCTTAATGTCCAATCTAAACCTCCCTTGCTGCAATTTAAGCCCATTGCTTCTTATCCTATCCTCAGAGGTTAAGAAGAACAATTTTTCTCCATCCTCCTTGTAACAACCTTTTATGTACTTGAAAACTGTTATCCTGTCCCCTCTCAGTCTTCTCTTCTCCACACTAAACAAACCCAGTTTTTTCAATCTTCCCTCATATGTCATGTTTTCTAGACCTTTAATCATTCTTGTTGCTCTTCTCTGGACTTTCTCCAATTTGTCCACATCCTTCCTGAAATGTGGTGCCCAGAACTGGACACAATACTCCAGCTGAGGCCTAATCAGCGCAGAGTAGAGCGGAAGAATTCTCGTGTTTCGTGTCTTACAACACTCCTGCTAATACATCCCAGAATAATGTTTGATTTTTTTGCAGCAGCGTTACACTGTTGACTCATATTTAGCTTGTGATCCACTATAACCCCCAGACCCCTTTCCACAGTGCTCCTTCCTAGGCAGTCATTTCCCATTCTGTATGTGTGCAACTGATTGTTCCTTCCTAAGTGGAGTACTTTGCATTTGTCCTTATTGAATTTCATCCTATTTACTTCAGACCATTTCTCCAGTTTGTCCAGATTGTTTTGAATTTTAGTCCTATCCTCCAAAGCACCTGCAACCCCTCCCAGCTTGGTTTCCGCAAACTTTATAAGTGTACTGTCTATGCCATTATCTAAATCATTGATGAAGATATTGAACAGAACCAGACCCAGAACCGATCCCTGCAGGACCCCACTCATTATGTCCTTTTGGCTTGACTGTGAACCACTGAGAACTACTCTCTGGGAACATAGCTTATCTCTGACACCAAGCATCAACTTTTCCTCAAAAACACTCTAATTTCATGAGCACAGTATGTGAGGTTTGCATATGGAGACGTGGCAGCTTTGGAAAATTGGTAGTTACACGGAACTGCAGGGCCTAATCCTGTGAGGTGCTGAACTCCTCCTGTGAGATGCTGCGGGGGGCTCAGTTCCTCCTGCCCTGAGAGGAGTAACAATCTCTCACAACTAGTTGAACAAGAAATTCTTTACTTTCTGCTGCATATTCTTATCAATTTCTTTTTCTCAGCTGACACCCAACACATGTCATATAATTTGGAATCTTCCCAGCCAAAGACAATTTTTGAGCAGAAGGTCAATCCATCTAACAACACAAACAGGCCTTGACACGGTCCCTGATAGGGGCTGATACAGGACAGAGGAATGCAAAGCTCAACATTGTTCTAAAAAGACTATTTGCTGTGGCCAGTTCTTCCCAATGTGTGAGCGTTCACTCCCCTTTCTGCTTCCACGCCTCTAGGCTCTTCAGAGCTACAAGGAGCTCCCCGGTTTGACCTGCTATGCTTCCATGCCCTTAAATCACCATTTTGTGCCTGCCAAGGGAGGCTCAATGCGGCTTATGGTGCCCCATTAATTTATTTATTCTGTGACCCGCTTGGTGAGACAAAACTCCTCCCGTGGACTAGTTCCTAGCTCCTCCTCCAATATCCCAGTCCCCCGAGGCAGTAAGAAGACAGTGTCTGGGGCCAGATGTTTCAGAGGGAGTGAACAGAACAGGGCAATTATCGAGTGATCGATCCTATCCCAGCTTCTGGCAGTCAGAGGGTTAGGAACATCCAGAGCAAGAGGTTTGTCTCTGGTCATCTTAACTAACAGCCATCAATGGACCTATCCTCCAGGAACTTATCTAACCCTTTTTTGAACCCAGTTATACTTTTGGACTTCACAACATCCTCTGGCAATGAGTTCCACAGGTTGACTGTGTGTTATGTGAAGTACTTCCTTATGTTTGTTTTAAGCCTGAGGCCTATTAATTTATTTGAGTGATCCCTGGCTCTTGTATTACATGAAGGGATAAATAACTTTTTTCTATTCACTTGCTTAGCATTTTGCTCAGACTGCAAGTGGGTGCCCATTGTGAACCATGCAACACTCAATTTACGTGTGAACAGACAGACTGACAAACATCTCTTGCCTGAAAGAAACCTGTTTCTCACTTTGCTGGTGACCAGCCCCAAGTCACAGACCTTAAGAGCATAATGGTCAATATCTCTATATGACTCCGTATATATTATCCGTATATATGTGTCGCAGTGATTACAAGGGTCAGTTTGATGCAGGCTTTCATTGGAGAAGTTTCATGACACTCTTTGAGTGAACTAAAATATAGACACCAGTGCCAGGGGACCGCTGTAACTCTTACTAATGCCTGTGCCCTCTGTCTATTGGCATCAAGAGGTCCCTGGGTCACAGCTGTCCAACAAGAAAACATGGTTGTCCCAATGTATTTGCAGCTCCAGTGAGTTATTTTTTTAAATTCAGGTTGTGTTGTGTTGTGTATGTCGGGTCCTCAGGACAAACCTCAGCCTTCCCAAGCTCTGCTATAAATGCAAGCCTCATAATTTTGGCCTGGGTTCTAAGTTTGACGAATGAGTTATTAATTATTATTATTATTTGTATTTATATTTCAGTAGGGCTTAGAGGCACCAGTTCAGATCAAGGTCTCAGAGTAGGTTTTGTACAAACGTGTAAAGAGACCCTGCCCCGATTCGAACAGAAAAGAGGGATAAAGAGTGGGAGAAAGGAATGGTTATTATCTCCTTTAACAGATGGCAAACTTAGACACCAAGAAGTCAAATGATTTGCCTGAAGTCACACACAAAGCCTGTGGTGGAACCAGGAACTGAGCCCTCATTTCCCCAGTCGCAGTGTCCAAACAACAAGGCTGGCTTTCTTCAGGATCCTCCCACACTTTTAACAGCACGGTTGCGTCTCATTATTATTATTATTTATTTGTAGACACCTAGGAGCCCCAGTGCTAAGCACTGCACACACACAGAACAAAGGGCTGGTCTACACTGAAAAATCCACCCCTCCCCCAAGAGACGTACCTATGCCAACCAAGCACCTCGTGTAGACAGCGCTAGGTTGACAGGAGAATTCTTCTGTTGCCGTAACTCCCAGCTCTCCAGGAGACAGGCAGATTAACGGCAGTGACGGGAGAACCTCTCCTACCACTGTCCTGAGTGTGTCTATTGAAGATGTACCCAGAAAGACGGGTCCTTCTGGGAAGAGCTGACTTCTAATCCACATTTGTTTGTTCTGTAAACTAATTATTGTTGCTAATGCAACAGGGGCCTAAATCTCAAAATGGAGCCTGTTCAGGTCCTGAATGTGTAAATGTAAATGTGTAATTTCATGCAAAAGTCACCATAATGACCCATTTTGCATATGCATCTCTACTTTTGTGCATGCTAATTTGGGATTAATAAATGCAGTTGTCCTGATTTTTACATGTTGCCTTATTTTTGTCATTGACAAATAATTACCACAGAACTGGAGGATGAGTTAAGCCTTCTTTACCAGGCACAAGTATACATTTTATGGGTGTTCTTTTGGTGGCCAGCTTAGAAAAATTGGCTCAAGACTGCCATGTCAAGCTTCAGGTCTGTTTAATTCCTTCTTTATTAATGCAGGAATGAATTCCTTTCTATAAAACTTAATCCTCTTTACAATCACATGTTACAACACCAGACTTTCAAGTTCTCCTTTGATAAGCCCTGCTTTGCACTGGAGAGAATTTAAGAAATGAATTGAGGTCTTAGTACTACCAGTTTGTTTTCTTAATGAGAGGGGAAAGAACTTAGAAATGTAAAAACTAAAATGTTGAAATATTAGCAAACATTCTGGTGCTGTGCGAGACCATTTAGCATTAAGTCCTGATTTAGGTGACTGGCACTGAATAGAGGAAACACACTTTTTTCACACAAGAGTGTAAAACCAAACCAGGAAATCAAGCAAATTATTTTAGCCCTGATAGACTGGTTCTTACATCCAGGCTTCCAAAATGTTGCACAGTGTTTCAGAACTTGTGTTTGATTCCTACTGCAAGAAATAAAACAAAGGACACCAAGAGCAAGCTCTCTGAACATACAGAAATTGGGAACAGTAGGTGGAACCAGGGCCAGCTCTAAGTTTTTTGCTGCCTCAAGCAGAAAAAAAATGCAATTGCCAAAGCAAAAAATTGCTTGGTTTGCTTGGTTTTCTGGTGCCTAGAGCCGGTCCTGGGTGGAACACTGGAAAAACACAGTGAAATGCTTATACAAAACCCTCTGGCTCACCTATGAATTTCATATAATAGGTAACATTTCCACTGAAGCAGAAGAAAAAAAAAATTCTTTCCCATGAATTGTAGTATGTTTTTATGAGTGGGGTCATGTCAAGGTTTCTTTCCCCACTCTGAACTTTAGGGTACAGATGTGGGGGACCTGCATGGACCCTTCTAAGCTTAATTACTAGCTTAGATTTGGTAACACTGCCACCACCTAGAATTTCAGTGTCTGGGGCACTTTCTGTTCCCCCAAAACTTTCCCCTCCCTGGGTTGCCTTGAGAGGTTTCACCACTTCCCTGGTGAACACAGATCCAAACCCCTTGAATCTTAAAACAAGGAGGAATTAACCATCTCCCCTCCTTTCCCCCCACCAATCCCTGGTGAGTCCAGACCCAATCCCCTTGGATCTTAAAACAAGGAAAAATCAATCAGATTCTTAAAAAAGAAAGCTTTTAATTAAAGAAAGAAAGATAAAAATCATCTCTGTAAAATCAGGATGGAAAATGCTTTACAGGGTACTCAGATTCATATAGCCCAGAGGAAACCCCCTCTAGCCTTAGGTTCAAAGTTACAGCAAACAGAGGTAAAATCCTTCCAGCAAAAAGAAACATTTATAAGTTGAGGAAACAAAAATAAGACTAACACGCCTTGCCTGGCTAATTACTTACAAGTTTGAAACATGAGAGACTGATTCAGAAAGATTTGGAGAGCCTGGATTGACGTCTGGTCCCTCTTAGTCCCAAGAGCGATCAACCCTCAAAACAAAGAGCACAAACAAAGACTTCCCTCCACCAAGATTTGAATGTATCTTGTCCCCCTATTGGTCCTCTGGTCAGGTGTCAGCCAGGTTTACTGCGCTTCTTAACCCTTTACAGGTAAAAGAGACATTAACTCTTAACTATCTGTTTATGACAGGGGTGCTGGGAATATTTCCACTCAGTGCCAAGAGTTAAGAATTTCCAACAAAATGCTGATTACAAAGCGTTGAATGTCAGGAAATTTCAATCAAATGTGCAAAGATGCTGATTAAAATTCTAGTGAGCATGTTCAAAATACATTGCTTTAGTGGCTCTGAGGAATTAAAGGGTTCAACTGCCAATCGGTTCCAGCTCTGTAATTCATAAATCAATAAATTAGACACGTTACAGTTTAGCCAATGTCTTTTCCTTTCCTTTTTTCCTCATAGTTTCAAGCAGTAAAGTGCAGCTGGCTCTGAAAATGACTCAAGCAGGAAAAGAAGGCACCTCGGCTGCAAAGTATGTGGAACTAGCAGGCTAACAAATATCATGCTGTAAACAGAGCTGGCTCTATGAATGACAAAAGATTTGATATTTAACACTGAGACCTGTATTTACGTACTTGTCAACGGAGGGAGGAAAATGGGCACATGGCTTTGTATGCTCACTGTTGTACGGCTGTACAGTACAGCGTAATCCCCATAACTCTTCCAAACCCAGCAGTTGGGTTTGATCAGTACTTGGATGGCTGATTTCCAAGGAAGCCCCAGTTACTGATCCTGTATGTGGTGCAGCTCCCGGTGAATCCATTCTGAACCAAAACCCCATTGTGGCACTCTGGGTATTGTGTCTCTCTTCAAATGAGATGTACAGCAACACTCTGGCTGTGAAAGGTCGCAAGGAATGTTACAGCGAGTGTTTGCCCCAGTGCCCTGGTCAAGTGCCAACTCAGGTCATTGCAGTCTACCTCTCTATATTAGATTTGAAATTTCAACTGGAAATGATGTTCATTACTCCCTGACTCTACTGTGAGATAACCTGACTGTGTGCATTTATGAAGCTTGACTTCAGTGGTAGATCAAGTGACCCATGTATATCAACTTGCTATAGAAGTAAATAATTTTGAAATGAAAAGTGCTATACTCATAGAAAATACTACGTATTTTAGTATTTCCTCTTCCCAAACTGCATCACATTGGCAGGAGGACCCAGCCTGAGGAAAACAACATCCTTTACCAATGGTGACAGCACTGGAGGGAGGGCATGCAGAAAGAAGCAGGAAAGCCACTGTCAGTGAAAAGTGTGTGTGTGTGAGAGAGAGAGAGAGAGAGAGAGAGAGAGAGAGAGAGAGAGAAAGAAATGCAGTGTCACTGCATTAGGGTTGATATTCTCCAGCTCTTCTGTTTTTTTTTCCCTTTTCCATCTTTTTTTGTTCTTTGCAATCATTGCACTGGAAATACTGGCATACACCCACCTATCCCAGGCTAATTCAATTACTGATTACAGAAGACAGGTCCAGTGCTTAAAGCACAAGCCTGCGAATTTTGGCTGTGCCACAGATGTGGTGCAAGTTGCTTAGACCTCTCTGTGCCTCAGTTTCTCCAATTGTAAAATGGGGCTAGCACTGCTTCCCTACCCCACACATGATGTGGAGTTGCATAATTTACTACTGATGCTTGTCAAGCGCACTGAAATCCTAGAATGGGAGATACTAACCTGATGGACAAAGTCTTACACCAAAGCTATTATCCTGTATCTAAGTGCAACTGAGTGCACTATAAAAGACCTCATTTGGGTTCTGAAAAAAGACTGCAAAAAGAGCAGCTTGTCACGGTACATATTGTATCTGCTCCATCTGTGCTTTCCAAATCTCATCTGCTTAGTGTGCTGTTAAATGTCATTATTATGGGTTGGTGTAGTTGAGAAGGGGGACCTGGATTCTCGTCTGCCTCAGGCACCATGAAAATCAAGAGCAGCTGTATTCTGATTCCTTCTTATAGAGGATGCTGGGCAAGCCAGAGAGAATGCAGCATGCTTTTCAGAGCCTGGCATGCAGCGTCATCGTGTTTTGACTTGCAGACCTGAACAAGCTTTTGTTTCATTTATTTAAATCATTTATAAAGTGCCCAAAGTCAAAGCAGCCCCTTGGTAAATAAAATTAGACACTAGTGAAAAAAATAGGAATTGAGTTTGAGAACCTAGTCATTTGAGAACCCCAGCCTCCACCCTCCACCCTTGACCTCCTACTTGCTCAGAAAAATACATGGAAGAGGAGACATTAGATCAGGGATCTCAAACTCAATTGACCTTAGGGCCAGTGCCAGTCCTCAAATCCTCCCAGCGGGTCAATAATGTCACTGAAGATGGTGTTCAGAAAAGAAAACATTTATATTGAATGTTTTATTTCAAATTTCTTAGAAATAATAAAACTGTTGTACAACTTTATACAATTCTTTGCCTGCCAGAGAGTTTTTAGTGTTTGCCAGATACCTGGCAATGCTTCAGTTCTGTCAGTTTGCTGATGTTTGGCCTCAGTGACAGAGCAGTTGAAACCTTCAGGATTGCAGCAAGGTGTGCATTGGATAGTTGTGTTTGGTATTTTGACTTGTTTATATTCATTGTGGAAAAAAGTGATGCTGCCTCCATGGCTGATTCTGCCCTGCCGCAACCAGTGATGATATTTCTGTCCCTCTACATCAGCTAATGGGAACTGCAGGGGCGGTGCCTGCAGGAGACGTTGCTGGCAGCGTATCTGCCTGCATCTCTCCTCCGTGGTTTGCAGTTGGGAGGTTCTCAGGCTGCAAGTGGCCCACGGGCCAGAACTTTGAGACCCCTGCATTAGTCATTAATAAATGTACCCAAACAAGAAGGGTTTACGGTGGATCCTGATAGCCACAGAAGAACCTGTATGAGCATCTTCCAGGGAAAATTCTACAGACAAGGCCCTGTCTTCTTCCTCTATGATTCTAAAAGGGCCCAACTCCCTGCCTGATCCAAACCTTGGAGTGGTGAGAAAAGTCAACACAGCTGATCTCAGCCCTGTGAGCACCACAGTCCTAGGTTATATGGCAGCAAGTAACCACAGAACCTGACAAGACACAGTCACTTCTCTGGCTCTAATTCAACCTGGGTTGTAGGTGCCAAGAACTTGGGGGTCCATGGAGCCTCTTACTAATTAGAAATGAAGGGGAAAAAATGGAAAAGTGACTGTTGCTTCACCTGGGTAAGCCTAGCTAAGAGATTGGCAGCGAGCAAAGAAGGGAGTGGAATCAGTTTAGCAAACCTCAGTGGCATATTTTGTAAATCAGCTTCTTGAAAATCCAGCCAATGTAAACATGATCAGAAGTAATTTGCCTTTTCTGGCTTCGTTAATCCCATTTGAGACTTTGCAACCATTCTCCTCCCTGTTCTCTGTTAACGCTGTACAATGGACACTCCCAACAAGTAAACTCGCCTAAGACCAAGGTCGCTTGTAGCCACAGTGTATTCAGGTTATTACAAATCTCTAACCAGTGCAGCTTTATCACACTTCTCTTTTAGAGAGTAAAAGGAAATGATCGGTGATGGGTAAGAACAGGGGATTTCTATGCTGTTTGTTACTCAAAGGGCCAATTTAAAATCTACAACACCGCTTGGAGAGGGAGGCGTTCGAGACACACACAGAAATTAATGCCGGTAGCACAACACCCATCATGAGTGATTCTTCCAATGTTATGCATCCCATGTATAATAAACCAGCACAACCCTACAGTGCCAAACCGGTAATCGTGAGCCAGCATAAATGTGAAATGACAGCCTAGGGCCTCACTATGTATTACTGTTGTTAAAGTAGCCCCCAACGGTGCCAATCAGAAACAGGGCCCCCTCAGTTAGTGTTAGGTGCTGTACAAACCCATAGGAAGATACAGTCCCTGCCTCAAAGAGCTGGCAGTCTCAGACCCCAATCCTTAACCCACACTTGCTTAAGTTGAAGCACATGAGCATTCCCATAATAATAGCCCTCTCAATGGACGTACTCACATGAATCCTAGTGGCACTATGCTGCCACACAGCCAGAGCCAGTGCACAGGCAGATGGCCCATTGAGTTCCATCTGGGTCATGAAGATTTAGTGGGGTGCAGGGCTGATGGGGGCAGGCGTTTTCTTATCTAGCTAGGAGTTATGAACGCATATGTTCTGAGCCCTGATCTCTTGGTCTGGAACTCTTTCCATTCTTATAGAGGGCTATGTAGGAACCACAACAGCATGGAGAGCACTTGCGTGACCAGTGCACACCTCTGTCAAACTTCTAAATGCCCCAGGAGTCTCAGATGGAGCCCTGAAGACCTGGATCGACAGCCGCGGATTAGATATCAGGGTTACAGCATAATTCCTTTAAAGAAATATCTGATTATGGAATTCACTATTAGTGTATAACGGCTTCCTTATAGGAAATGGGTTCTCAGCTTGGGGGGCACCACCACCCTGCCCTTCCCACATTGCTAAATGGGAAAGAGGTCCTGGCTAGGTGAAGAGTTCCAAGAAGGTCTCAAAAAAGGGGGTGTTGGTATGGAAGAGGTTGAGAATCACAGTTATAGGATAAGAATCTGTGGATTGCTATGAAGCTGCACACCACTAGCTGAGTAATTAACAACAGTTTTGAGAGCAGAATGATAACTGATGGCAAAGATATCCCCACAGCAAGGCCAACACACCCCTGCAGGCTGCATTAGCGCATGGTGGTAGAAAGACTTATAATTAGGAGTATTTCCGGGTGTAAGAATTCCCTCGCAGCTTAAAACTGGCAGGTCACACTTACATGCACACCGAGCTACACAAGCCAACTACACAGTGCAAAACTGCTCTGGACAATCTGTACATTTTTAAAAGTAGTTGAGAGTTATAGTGTCATTTACACTGCATGCATCATTGATGTCAGGCCTCCCTGTTCTTCGACGCATTTCTCCTATGTCTTGCATTTGCCTCTGTGAGTATCTTTAACTATTGCATTTTATTATTTTATATCTTGCCTTTGAGCTGCATTTTGAAGCAGAACTGCCTACTGAGAAAGAGAACTAACAACAAAAATTCACTCACATTGCTCTTTTTCTGCCC
Organism: Gopherus evgoodei; assembly: GCF_007399415.2. Taxonomy (NCBI): domain Eukaryota; kingdom Metazoa; phylum Chordata; order Testudines; family Testudinidae; genus Gopherus; species Gopherus evgoodei. The sequence goes on from NC_044330.1 coordinate 5,774,492, forward strand.
ACTCATTGAAGCCCTTAGGCCCTCACCCAACTCCCACTTAAATCAGTGACTCGGGCGGAAGCTGCACCAGGTCCTCAGTGAACAAAAAGGACTTAAGGACAGTGCACAGGTGTTCTGCTCCTTTGCACCAGTGTAAATTCTGTACCCACAGAACTTCCTCAAGCATTTGAATTCAGCATAGCCGATCAGATATCAAATTGCAGCTCTCCACACATAGTAATCCTACCTGTATGCAAACCGAAGCAACTTCAAACCAGATTTTCACATTGCATTTTGATAGTAAAGCAATGGGACATGACTGAATGGGCAAACTGAATCCAATTTATTTTCTTCACTTCCATTTTATCTCCCTTTGCTAGTTCAAATCTGGCTTTTATCATTGGACATCAACTTACTTCAGTATTATTTCCTTAACAGCCCATTTATCCTTAGCATGCAGTAAGCATTTACTATTAAAAACATACATGGTGAGGAAGGTCGTGGCTTGGGGGATTTCTGGGGGATGACTTGGGGGCTTGGAAGTCCTACATAAAAAATAATCTTAATTTGTTCACCCTTTAGACACCAATGTCTCTCTTTTTCACTTCTGGTTCATTGACCTTTTGCTTGTCTGAGTCATACAGAAGATAATCAGTATAAAATATATGACTTGAAGCTGCAGTTTCAAAGCAGTTTCTAACAGTGTCAAATATTGCAATGGCATCCAATTCTCCTCTGGTTTTCTTAGAAATGAAACAGGAAAACCATTTAACTACATGGCCGGCTGCCTTCAGAGACAAGCCCCACTGCCTTGCCTGTGGTTTCAAGTCCTTTTTCTCCAATTTGTGGGAACTGAGTTGCTGACAAGCCCAGAAGCACCACTCGTACAAAACAGAAAGAATTAGGGCTCAGATTTTTAGAACTGCTTGCACAAAAATGCATGCACAATTGCACACCAAATTTGCATACACACTTACTGTAACTGTGTGTGCAAATTGGTTATGTGCACACACAAAGAGAAATTAGATCCATAACTAGATATTTGCAGGCACAAATACTCAGTTTGCAGAGACAAAGGACGGTTTTTGAGGTTAAGGCGTTGTACTTGGACTGAAGAGCTCGGGACTCAGTTCTTGCCTCTGCCACAGACTTCCTTTGTGATCACAGGTAAATCACTTAATGTCTCTTTACCTCAGCTCCTCATCTGTAAAATTGAGATACTTTCTTTTCCATACTCCTTTGCCTGTTTAGACTGTAAGCTTTTTAGAAAGGGGCTATCTTTTCCTATGTATATGTAAAGCACCTACACAGTGGGGTCCTGATCTCAATTGGAGTCTCTCAGCACCATTATAACGCTCATCGTGGTAATTTTGCACGTAAATAAGGCTCATGAATTGCCAACATATTTTTGTTCATTCTGTTCTGAAAATCTAGCCCTTCATATGTGTTACCCATAAACTACTTTTGAAAATCACTTGCTAATTATCAGAAGTGAAAGAGTTCTGTATTTGTTTCCCACCACACAACTAATGAAAGTGTTTCTTACCCTCCCTTTCTCAAAATGACGAGAAGGGTGGAGTTTCTCGGATTTGAAAAAGAAATAGACTGTCTGTCATCAGTGCCAGAATGGTATACCCAAAGGTTAAACCTACGCTCACAAATGCCTGATCTTAGATCATTCGGCTTAGTCAGTTTAGTGATCGTTTTCACAGTCACTGGTGCGAGTCTGTGACCAACACCTCCCCATCATTAGAGTTGCTGTTTACTAAGTGCTAACTTCAAGTACACAAGGAGCAAAATTCTGTCCATTTCAGAATTCCCCCCACTCCACACCTCTGCAAGCAGCTTGAAATCACATTCACCCAGTGAAACACAAGAAAAATGACTTACATCATCAGACCTTTGGTTGGTCGGTGATCCTGAGAGCAGGATGCTAATACCTAGCAATTTTGCAGAATTGATTAACCCTTTGGATAGGGTGACCAGATGTCCTGTTTTTAAAGGCACAGTCCCATTTTGGGGACTTTTTCTTATATAGGCGCCTATTACCCCCCACCCCCACCCCATTTTTTCACAGTTGCTATCTGGTCGCTCTACCTTTGGAGCTTTCATGTGTATCTTCCCCATAGCCACAAATACACCACAGATTGTTTACAATGCACCATGATGTGCAGAACAAAGACTGACTCTGTGGAAAAGCAAAGATATAAATTTATAAATAGTCAGAGTGGCCCATGGAAGCGGAGAGCAGATCCTCACCTGGGGCGCCAGAAGGACTGCAAAAAGGTGGGTGCCCAGGGGTGCTGCCACTCCGTGTGCCAGGTCACAACGCCACTAGCTCAGGTTTGGCCCAGAGTCTCCCTGTGTCATACCACCTCTTTGCCATCCAGCTCTGCTCATTGACCAAGGGGGAGAGGGAGCAGGTCCTCTGCCCCGTTGCACCCCTTCCAAGGACAGGTTCTCAAAAATGGGGGTATGGCCCCATCTTTTTAAAACTGGGGGAGCAATGACTCTTTTCCTCCTCCCCCCATCTCTGGCACCTGTGTCCTCACCCATTCTATAGCCTGGGGTGGCCAATCTGAGCCTGAGAAGGAGCCAGAAATGTACATTGCCAAAGAGCCACAGTAACACATCAACATCCCCACATCAGCTTCCCTCCCCCACTCTCAGCGCCTCCCCCTCCCTCCCCGCACCTCCTGATCAGGTGTTTCATGGTGTGCAGGAGGCAGGGGGGAGGGAGAGGAGCGATGGCACGGCAGGCTCAGGGAAGGGGGCAGGAAGGGGTGGAGTGGGGGCACGAAGGGGTGGAGTGGGGGCAGGGCCTGTGGCAGAGCCAGTGGTTGAGCCGTGAGCACCTCCCGGCACATTGGAAAGTTGGCGCCTGTAGCTCCTGCCCCGGCATCTGTGCCTGTACAAGGAGCTGCATATTGACTTCTGAAGAGCCACGTGGGACTCCAGAGCCACAGGTTGGCCACCCCTGCTACAGCCCCTAGAGTACACTGCTCCGGTGACGCATGGGGCATTAAAACTGCCCTGAAAGGACACCTTAAAGTCTTAAGGCTCCCTTAGCCTCAGAATGCAAGAAGTCCCCAGATATCCAGTTCAGCCCACATAGTTTAGAGAACAGTCTTCAGCCTTTGTCCGAGCTTTTTCCCCTGCATTCGAGATCACACAATTGTGCACATAGTGCATGCTATATAAACTGCTGTCTAGCCCCATAGATGGGATTAAAAAAATAAGAAGAAAACTTGAAAAACTATCATTTGTGAAGACCAGTAGGTCCACTCCTTCCTTATGCTTCTCCCATGAACCTAATCCTTTCAATTTCGTCTGTGTAAGCACCAGCTGTCCCCACAAACAGGCAATCCAAGGCACTGCACATTTCTCTCATAGCCTTGACATTTTGGCCAATATGGTATTTATGTCCACATGTAAAAGGGCCAAGGAACCCATTATTTTCCCCTACTAAAGAATATTTCTTTTGAATCATGTAACTGCTGTGCCCAAAACCAGGTTTCACACTTTTCTATACAGTGTTTTCATTGATCGTTTGCTCATATTTTTCCAATTAAATTAGCAGTTATGCTCATGTTTCACATTGCTCTGTTCTATTTCTGTTTGTCTTGGACCACATTTTGGTGGCTCAGAGGTTTGAGAGGTAAAGCACACTGACCAGATGGTATATGCAGGCCCACAGGTTTCCACAAATGTCAGAAAACGGGGAAAGATGAAAACTAGGAAAGCAACAGGTTCGGTCTGTGGAAAAAGGATGATGAAATGGGTAGATTTTGCAGTCATGGTTCAAAGGACACTGACCTCTACCTTGGCAGTTGTCTGCATTGTAGATTTTAACATCTTCAGTCTAAACTGTATTCTCTTGATGTTGTTTTAACTAATCCAGGTTGTAGCACTATAATCTAAAAATGAATCTTACTGTGACGTGGAGATTTTCTGTATCCAGCAGCCAAACCACCATGGCTATGAAGCAAATTCAAATCTGGTCTAAGGAAGTCGGTGCTGCTGGAGATGTCATCTTTTAAATGAGATGTAGAAACTGATGGGCAGATCACACCTGGTCATAAAATGGCTCCTTTGGGAAAGAAGAGAGATGCTAATTCTTGTGCCCTGCTCAAATTCCCAAGTCAGGCATCTAGATTCTTCCTCCCTAAATTTCCCCTTGGGGTGGGACAATGTCTGCTCAGAAATCTTTCTTTCTGGCCTTTTTGAATCCTTCCACAGGGTGGGGAAGGCATGGGGTCATTTGCTTGCAACGCCCCCTTCCCCTGAACCCTTCCTTGGGGCTAGAGGGAACAGCAGCAGGCTGGAGAGCAGCGGAGTCTTCCATTCCATCCCCAGACTCCTCCATGGACTTGGGGAGAGAGGAGCAGTTCCAGCTATGAACAGGGGCATGAGTCTGGAGCAGAGAGAAGAGGTTGGAGAGACACCTGCCCTTTGGGCTGCTTCCCAGTGGCTTCTGTGTGGTGCAGAGGGCTGACTGCTCTTGTGCATACCCACTGAAATGCCTTGTCTGGCCAGTGGTGCTTGTTGGGTCTCTGACAGAAGTGGGGGATGAAAAACAACCGCCCCAAACCAAAGCAAACATGGTAACAACAAAAAAGAACAAGCGTTCAGAATTTAATTTAACAAAAATACTCAGATGTGATTTTTGCTGCAATGAGCAAAATGTGAAGCTGGCAGCATCCCTTCAAATGGCTACATGGTTATTATCCTTGTAAAAAATCTGCTGCGCTTTGCTGAGGTTTGGGGGGGCATGTTTCATTCCTTACTGATATTCACCTCCATCCCACGCAGACCTCCCATTATTTCCCTTTTTTATGATTGCAAAATCATTTAATCAGCAATGCCAAGCTGGGAAACAGAGCTTAGGGAAAGTGCTGTACCCAGCAAGTCTAAAAACTGCACCCAAATCAGAAAAATGTGCCAAGCGGCCCCAGTGACCCGGGGAGAGATGGGCACAATCCAAATTGTTGCCAACTCTCACCATTTTATCGCGAGTCCTACAATATATTTCCGTTAAAGCCCCACTCCTGGAGGCAAAAGATTATGGGAAAATTGCAGCTTTCATTTAAATAAAAAGTACATTTCTAACCCTCACAGTCGCGCGGTATAATGCTGAAAATGTGACCTCAGTGTGTCTTAAAGGCTCAAGAAACAGCAGGCAAATAATAATAATACCTAGCTACAATACGGTGCTTTTCACCAAGAGATCTCAAAGCAAACTCAAACAGAAGCCTCATTTCTTTTTTTAATCTTATAATTTTAAAGCAAATCACATGATTTCGGAGGAGCTGACACATGATTGGAGTACACTGAGGCTGGCAATGTGAGATTTCATATAGGTTGATTGATGCCAGCATTGATGTGGGAGCCAGTGCATCATGATGGCACAGGTGTGTCAGGGGATTCAGTGTGCTGGGCGGTGAAGCTGGCACCGGCCTAGCGGAAGACTTGTTTAATTGGTGGTGATGTTGGCACAGGTGTGTCGGAGGCATTCGATGCATCATGTTGATATTGGCACAGGTGAGCGTGAAGTAGGATTGCCACCTGGCTGTTTTTTGACTGTCCTGGTCAGTTTTTGTGCTGCCTTGTTGGTTTAATGTGCCATTTTGTTTTATTTTTCACTTGCGACACATGAGGCAGCTCTGCCGTTCACACCCCCGCGGGCTGGGTATGGAAAGAAAAATGATAAAGTAACAGAAGAACGTAATGGCTCTGTAAAACAGTCATATTCATTAGCTCGGGTCGGCACAAGGACTCTTTTGTTGGTGGGGTGGGGAGAGACCAGTGAGCTGAGGGCATGTTGGCACGGAAACACACACAGCGACACACCGAGTCATGGTGCTGGCACACGGGAGGCCAGGCACTGGGCCATAGTGCTGGCACACCCAGTGAGGTGCCAGACAGTGGCATTGGCACATGTGCAGTGAGTCTCTGGGCCATGGCACTGGCAGATGCAGCAAGGCACTGGCCCACTGTACTGGCACGAGAGGCAAACTGCCAAGCCTGGTACTGGTACACACGGTGAGGTGAAGGGCTGTGACATTAGCACACAGCAGGCAAAGCGCCTGGCCATGACATTGGCACATGGGAGACACTGGGCCAGAGCATTGGCACACAGGCAGTACTGGCCTGTGGCATTGGCACACACAAGAGGTGCTGGGCCATGCACAAGCACAGTGAGGCACCATGCTGTGGCATTGACACACAGGAGATGAAGTCCTGGCACACAGCAGGCACTGAGCCATGACATTGACAAACAGGAGGCACCGGGCTCTGGTGCTGGCACAGATGAGGCACCAGACTGTGGCATTGGCACAAGGGATGCACTGGACTGTGGCGTTTGGACACGAGAGGTGAGGCACCAGGGCATCGCTTTGGCACACATGTGGTGAAGCACCAGGCCATGGTGATGGCACAGACGAGGCGCAGGGGTTTGGCATTGGCAGACGGAAGGTGCCAGGCTGCAGCGATGGCACACGGGAATCACTGGGACACAGCAATGGCAGAGGGGAGGTGCCAGGCCATGGCATTGGCACAAGGGAGGGGCCGGGCTGTGGTGATGGCACAGGGGAGGTGGCTCCGTACTATGGCGATGGCAAATGGGAGGTGCCGGGCCACGGAGATGGCAGAGCGAAGGTGCCAGGCTGTGGCAATGACACACGGGAGTCAGCGGCACACAGTGATGGCAGAGGGGAGGCACCAGGCCATGGCATTGGCACATAGGAGGCGCCAGGCTGTGGGGTTGGCACTCAGACAGTGTCAGGCTGTGGCAATGGCAGAGGGAACGCGCCGGTCTGTGGGGTTGGCACTCAGGCAGTGCCAGGCTGTGATGATGGCAGAGGGCACGTGCCAGGCTGTGGGGTTGGCATTCAGAAAGTGCCAGGCTGTGGCAATGGCAAAGGGGACGTGCCAGGCTGTGGAATTGGCTCTCAGACAGTGCCAGGCTGTGGCAATGGCAGAGGAGACGTGCCAGGCTGCGGAGTTGACACTCAGGCAGTGCCAGGCTGTGGCAATGGCAGAGGGGACGTGCCAGGCTGTGGGGTTGGCACTCAGGCAGTGCCAGGCTGTGGCAATGACAGAGGGGACGTGCCAGGCTGTGGGGTTGGCACTCAGGCAGTGCAAGACTGTGGCAATGGCAGAGGGGACCTGCCAGGCTGCGGGGTTAGCACTCAGGCAGTGCCAGGCTGTGGCAATGGCAGAGGGGACGTGCCAGGCTGTGGGGTTGGCACTAAGGCAGTGCCAGGCTGTGGCGATGGCAGAGGGGATGTGCCAGACTGTGGGGTTGGCACTCAGACAGTGCCAGGCTGTGGCAATGGCAGAGGGGATGTGCCAGGCTGTGGGGTTGGCACTCAGGCAGTGCCAGGCTGTGGCAATGGCAGAGGGGACTTGCCAGGCTGTGGGGTTGGCACTCAGACAGGGCCAGGCTGTGGCGATGGCAGAGGGGACATGCCAGGCTGTTGGGTTGGCACTGAGACAGTGCCAGGCTGTGGTAATGGCAGAGGGGATGTGCCAGACTGTGGGGTTGGCACTCAGGCAGTGCCAGGCTGTGGTGATGGCAGAGGGAAGGTGCTAGGCTGTGGCAATGACACAGGAGTCAGTGGGACACAGCGATGGCAGAGGGGAGGCGCTGGGCCATGGCATTGGCACATGGGAGGCGCCAGGCTGTAGGGTTGGCACTCAGGCAGTGCCAGGCTGTGGCGATGGCAGAGGGGATGCGCGAGGCTGTGGGGTTGGCACTCAGGCAGTGCCAGGCTGTGGCGATGGCAGGGGGGACATGCCAGGCTGTTGGGTTGGCACTTAGTGCCAGGCTGTGGCGATGGCAGAAGGGACGAGCTGAGCTGCGGGTTTTGCACTCAGACAGTGCTAGGCTGTGGCAATGGCAGAGGGGACGTGCCAGGCTACGGGGTTGGCACTCAGGCAGTGCCAGGCTGTGGCGATGGCAGAGGGCACATGCCAGGTTGTGGGGTTGGCACTCAGACAGTGCCAGGCTGTGGCAATGGCAAAGGGGACGTGCCAGGCTGTGGGATTGGCTCTCAGACAGTGCCAGGCAGTGGCAATGGCAGAGGAGACGTGCCAGGCTGCAGAGTTGGCACTCAGGCAGTGCCAGGCAGTTGCAAAGGCAGAGGGGACGTGCCAGGCTGCGGGGTTGGCACTCAGGCAGTGCCAGGCTGTGGCAATGGCAGAGGGGACGTGCCAGGCTGCGGGGTTGGCACTCAGGCAGTGCAAGGCTGGGGCAATGGCAGAGGGGACGTGCCAGGCTGTGGGGTTGACACTCAGGCAGTGCCAGGCTGTGGCGATGGCAGAGGGGACGCGCCGGGCTGCGGGGTCGGCACTCAGGCAGTGCCAGGCTGTGGCGATGGCAGAGGGGACGCGCCAGGCTTTGGGGTTTGCACTCAGGCAGTGCCAGGCTGTGGCAATGGCAGAGGGGACGCACCGGGCTGCAGGGCTGACATTCAGGCAGTGCCAGGCTGTGGCAATGGCAGAGAGGATGCGCCAGGCTGTGTTAATGGCAGAGGGGACACGCCAGGCTGTGGGATTGGCACTCAGGCAGTGCCAGGCTGTGGCGATGGCAGAGGGGACACGCCGGGCTGTGGGGTTGGCACTCAGGCAGTGCCAGGCTGTGGCAATGGCAGAGGGGATGTGCTAGGCTCTGGGGTTGGCACTCAGGCAGTGCCAGGCTGTCGCGATGGCAGAGGGGACACACCAGGCTCCGCGGTTGGCACTCAGGTGCTGGGCCATGAGGATCGCATATGGGTGGCTCCGTGCTATGGCGATGGCACATGGGAGGTGCCGGGCTGCGGCCATGGCAGAAAGGATGTGCCAGGCTGTGGGATTGGCACTCAGGCAGTGCCAGACTGTGGCGATGGCAGAGGGGACGCGCCAGGCTGTGGCGATGGCAGAGGGGATGTGCCGGGCTGTGGCAATGGCAGAGGGGACGCGCCAGGCTGTGGCGATGGCAGAGGGGATGTGCCGGGCTGCGGGATTGGCACCCAGGCAGTGCCAGGCTGTGGTGATGGCAGAGGGGACGCACCGGGCTCTGGGGTTGGCACTCAGGCAGTGCCAGGCTGTGGGGTTGGCACTCAGGCTGTGCCAGGCTCTGGCAATGGCAGAGGGGACGTGCCAGGCTGTGGCGATGGCAGAGGGGATGCGCTGGGCTGTGGGGTTGGCACTCAGGCAGTGCCAGGCTGTGGCGATGGCAGAGGGGACATGCCGGGCTGTGGGGTTGGCACTCAGGATGTGCCAGGCTGTGAGAATGGCAAAGGGGACATGCCAGGCTGTGGCGATGGCAGAGGGGACATGCCGGGCTGTGGGGTTGGCACTCAGGCAGTGCCAGGCTGTGGCAATGGCAGAGGGGACACGCCAGGCTCCGGGGTTGGCACTCAGGTGCTGGGCCATGAGGATCGTATATGGGTGGCTCCGTGCTATGGTGATGGCACATGGGAGGTGCCGGGCTGCGGCCATGGCAGAGGAGATGTGCCAGGCTGTGGGGTTGGCACTCAGGCAGTGCCAGGCTCTGGCAATGGCAGAGGAGACGTGCCAGGCTGCAGAGCTGGCACTCAGGCAGTGCCAGGCTGTGGCAATGGCAGAGGGGACGTGCCAGGCTGTGGGGTTGGCACTCAGGCAGTGCCAGGCTGTGGCAATGGCAGAGGGGACGTGCCAGGCTGTGGGGTTGGCACTCAGGCAGTGCCAGGCTGTGGCAATGGCAGAGGGGACGTGCCAGGCTGTGGGGTTGACACTCAGGCAGTGCCAGGCTGTGGCGATGGCAGAGGGGACGCGCCGGGCTGCGGGGTCGGCACTCAGGCAGTGCCAGGCTGTGGCGATGGCAGAGGGGACGCGCCAGGCTTTGGGGTTTGCACTCAGGCAGTGCCAGGCTGTGGCGATGGCAGAGGGGACGCACCGGGCTGCGGGGCTGACATTCAGGCAGTGCCAGGCTGTGGCAATGGCAGAGAGGACACGCCAGGCTCCGGGGTTGGCACTCAGGTGCTGGGCCATGAGGATCGTATATGGGTGGCTCCGTGCTATGGTGATGGCACATGGGAGGTGCCGGGCTGCGGCCATGGCAGAGGAGATGTGCCAGGCTGTGGGGTTGGCACTCAGGCAGTGCCAGGCTCTGGCAATGGCAGAGAGGATGCGCCAGGCTGCAGAGCTGGCACTCAGGCAGTGCCAGGCTGTGGCAATGGCAGAGGGGACGTGCCAGGCTGTAGGGTTGGCACTCAGGCAGTGCCAGGCTGTGGCAATGGCAGAGGGGACGTGCCAGGCTGTGGGGTTGGCACTCAGGCAGTGCAAGGCTGGGGCAATGGCAGAGGAGACGTGCCAGGCTGTGGGGTTGACACTCAGGCAGTGCCAGGCTGTGGCGATGGCAGAGGGGACGCGCCGGGCTGCGGGGTCGGCACTCAGGCAGTGCCAGGCTGTGACGATGGCAGAGGGGACGCGCCGGGCTGCGGGGTCGGCACTCAGGCAGTGCCAGGCTGTGGCGATGGCAGAGAGGATGCGCCAGGCTGTGGGGTTGGCACTCAGGCAGTGCCAGGCTGTGGCGATGGCAGAGGGGACGTGCCAGGCTGTGGGGTTGGCACTCAGGCAGTGCAAGGCTGGGGCAATGGCAGAGGGGACGTGCCAGGCTGTAGGGTTGACACTCAGGCAGTGCCAGGCTGTGGCGATGGCAGAGGGGACGCGCCAGGCTTTGGGGTTTGCACTCAGGCAGTGCCAGGCTGTGGCGATGGCAGAGGGGACGCACCGGGCTGCGGGGCTGACATTCAGGCAGTGCCAGGCTGTGGCAATGGCAGAGGGGACGTGCCTGGCTGCGGGGTTGGCAGAGGGGACGCGCTGGGCTGTGGGGTTGACACTCAGGCAGTGCCAGGCTGTGGGGTTGACACTCAGGCTGTGCCAGGCTGTGGCAATGGTAGAGGGGACGTGCCAGGCTATGGGGTTGGCACTCAGGCAGTGCCAGGCTGTGGCAATGGCAGAGAGGACGTGCCAGGCTGTGGGGTTGGCACTCAGGCAGTGCCAGGCTGTGGGGTTGACACTCAGGCAGTGCCAGGCTGCGGGGTTGGCAGAGGGGACATGCCAGGCTGTGGGGTTGGCACTCAGGCAGTGCCAGGCTGTGGGGTTGGCAGAGGGGACGCGCCAGGCTGTGGGGTTGGCACTCAGGTGCTGGGCCATGAGGCTCGCACACGGTGGCTCCGGGCTGTGGCGATGGCAGACGGGAGGCGCCGGGCCGCGCTTGGCGGGGGGAGCCCCAGGCCGTGCCCCCCCCGGTAGGAGCTGCACGGCGCGGGCAGTATGGGAGCCTCCCGCCAGCGCTCTGCCCTCAGCCTCCCCATCCCCCACCTCGGAGGGGAGACCCCTCCCCCCGGCCGCTCTGCGCGCGAGCCGCGGGGGGCGGTTTGCAGCGGGGTGGGAAGCGGCGTGTTACGTGCTCGCCACGCTCCGCGCTCCTGATTGGCCGGCGGCCTGTTAAAAGGCGGCGCACAGGCCCGCTATTCCCTGAGGGTGGCTCGAGGCGGTGGCTGCAGGAGCGGCAGGTGAGTGGCCTGCCGGGCGGCCGGAGCGTTGGGGCGCGTGGCCGTTGGCGCGGGCGGGAGAAGGGAGGCGCAGCGCGGGGGCGCCCGGCCCCACGGGGCGCGTCTAGTCCCAAGCGGCCCCTCCCCCCGCCCGTGCCTACGTGCTGCGAGCCGGGCTGCTGCGGAGGTGAGCGCGGGGCGGCCCCAGGCTGGGGCTGCCCGGCCGTTGGGGGGCGGGAGGGGGCAGCTCCTGAGGCGGCCGGTGAGCCCCGCTGGCCGGGGGGGGCGGGCAGGCTGCACGCAGGGCCCTCGGCGCGTGCGCAGTCGGGGCTAGTTTCTGCCCCGCGGCGCACGTGGCGCGCGGCGCTGCCAGGGCCGCGGTGACCTTGAGCGCCCGCGGGACAGGCCGGAGCGCGGGCCGCGCGCGCTCTGCCCGGCCCCGGGTCCCTGCAGCGCTCCAGGCCGGGCAGTTCCCCTCGGCCTGGGCCTGCCCCGCCCCCCGGCGGCCTAAAGCCCGCGCTCCCTGCAGGGAGTCGGTCCTGCTGGGCCTGCCGCAGCCCATCGCCGCCCCGCGCTGAGCCTGGAGACGGGGCACTGCCCGCAGCTGCAAGGCTGCCGCTCGGAGCTCCTGGGGCAGGGCAGCTCAGCGGCGTGCACGTTGGCAAACGGGTCTAGCTTTATAAAATGGCCTCTCAGAGCCGGCTTCGTTGTGACCTCAGGACACACAGCAGAGTTCTGCAGTTCTCTGGCAGGGTGACGTTATTTAACACCTTTTCATACTTCTCAAGCTCTGTTTTTAGACTGTCAAGGGAAGTCACTGCTATTGTGCCGGCTCCTTAGCCTGTGGCCTCTAGGCTATGCTAGTGCTTTTGGCAGGGCAGGAGCACGTGTCTCCATATTGTACTACCTCCAGCTGTCCTTACTGCAAGTACAGGCAGGCTGTAGTTGCCTAACCTTGTCAGAGCAGGTCACACTGCATTTGATTGACCAAAGCACTCCCACTATTGCTGTGCTAATGTGGTGATCTTGTATCAGCACAAGACTTGCACTTAAAGCTCAGAGGTGTATTTGCTGAGTGTTCCCTGGAAGTTGTGGAATCGTTCACTTGAAAGGTGGGGTACCTTCAGCAGCTCTCTGCTGCTGTATCAGCCTAGATAAGCACTGCCTGTAGGATTGGATATTCTGTTTCTGGGAAAACTTCACTACTGATCTGGCTCGGTCATCTTAACTCATGCTACGTGAACTATGAAGCCTTGTAGGCCAAGGCTATTACTTGGGGACCCTTGTTTGCCATGGGTTTTTCCACTTGAAGGAGGGAAGTGGCTAAGGGGTAACTTCCAGTTCTGAACTTGAAGCCAGCTGTGGTTTCTTGGGTGTCTAGCAAAAACCTGGATGTACATCCCCTGGATTATGTTTGTTTCAGTGGTTTTTAGTAGCTCCATTTATAGACCAGCACCTATTGTGCGAAATGTGACAGTTTGTGTGCTCTTGAGGCAGGGACCATCTGTGTAAAGCATTACAGTGAATGACAGGTGGTGGTCTCAGTAAGCATGGCCAGCTGCTTGTAGCATCATAACTGAGGGATTCAAAGGAGGATAGTGAGGTAGCTTTATTGATGTTTGTGGGGAGCATCTCCCAAGGTGTGGGGGGTGGAGAACAGCATGGGAGAAAGCATGAAGGTGTTTGAAAATATACATAGTGAAGAAGGCTGGCCTCATTGGTCAATAGAGGCAGGAATGATTATCTTGATAGGAATCAGAACTGGAAGGGACCTTGAGAGGTCACCTATACCAGTCCCTTGCACTCAAGGTAGGACTAAGTATCTAGACCATGCCTGATAGGTATTTGTCCAACTGGCTCTTAAAAATCCTCAGGGATGAAGATTCCACTGACATGGCACTCTGATTTTATGAAAGTATAATGTAACTAAAATGCTTCATGCAAAAGGTGTCTTGTAAAGCTTATCTGAGTGTGGTCATCCTATTTGTATAAATGTATCCCCAAGTATCAAACTAGAAATATAACTAAGGTCCTATTTGTAGTTACGCAAAGTATGGGCCATTAATGGTGGTTTGGGAGCCATCGGGATTCCATTAACTAGGACAATTTACTGTAGAGGGCTCTGTTTTACTTGTAGGTCTTCCTGTATACCTGTGCTGGCAAGTGGGTAATGAAGTCTCAGGTGACATGATCACATGTTACTGTAAACTGGAATCCATCTTTAACCTGGTGCTTTTCCCTTTAGAAGGGAGGGGTGGGAACCCAGAGGGACAAAGGATTCCTGCCTTATGCAAAACAAATGAGTGGATTGAAGAGAGCAAAGGGGAAGCCATCATGAGAAATCCCCTAGCTATCACCTGAGCTGGAACAAGGGCTGTACCAGGGGAAAAGATTGTCCCCAGGCTAGGAAGGCATCCAGTCTGTGAAAGAAATGTATTAAAACATCTGAGGGTGAGATTTTTATCTGTATTAGGCTTAGATTTGCACATTTTATTTTGTTTAGTAATTCACTTTGTTCTGTCACTGCTTGGAATCACTTAAATCCTACTTTCTGTATTTATTTAATAAAATCACTTTTCTTAACCCAGAGTATGTATTGATACTGGGGGTTGCAGGGAGGCAGGCAAACAGCTGTGCACATCTCTATCAGTTTCATAGAGGGCAAACAATTTGAGTTATCCTGTATAATGCTTATACAAGGTAAAATGGATTTATTTGGGGTTTGGACCTCATTGGGAGTTGGGCATCTGAGTGTTGAAGACAGGAACATTTAACTGAAAGACAGTTAAGTCTGCAGCTCCTGGGCATGTGGTTCAAACCCTGGGTCTGTGTTGAAGTAGACTGGTGTTTGGCTCAACAAGACAGGGTGCTGGAGTTGCAAGCTGGAAGGGAAAGCCAGGGCAGAAGTAGTCTTGGCACATCAGTTGGAAGTTCCTAAGGGAGTCTCTATGATCACATCCCCAATCTCCCTGGGCAATTTAGTCTAGTGCTTAACCACTCTGACAGGAAGCCTTTGCTAATATCAGCCTAAACTGCCCTTGCTGCAATTTAAGCCCACTGCTGCTTATCCTATCCTCAGAGGTTAAGGAGAATTTTCTCCCTCCTTGTAGCAACATTTTATGTATTAGAAAACTTGTCCCCTCTGTCTTGTCTCCAGACTAAACCCAATTTTTTCAATCTTCAATCATAGGTCATGTTTTGTAGACCTCAAATGATTTTTGTTGCTATTCTCTGGACTTTCTCCAATTTGTCCATCTTTCCTGAAATGTGGAGCCCAGAAATGGACACAATACTCCAGTTGAGGCCAAATCAGCATGGAGTAGGGTGGAAGAATTGCTTCTTGTGTCTTGCTTGCAATACTCCTCCTACTAATAAATCCCAGAATATTTGCTTTTTTGCAACAGAATTACTCCTTCCTAAGCAGTCACTTCCCATTTTGTATGTCTGCAACTGATTCCTTTCTAAGTGGAGTACTTTGCATTTGTTCTTATTTGATTTTCATTTTATTTACTTCAGAGCATTTTTCTGAGACTGAATACAGTAAGAATAGGATGTGAAGGATTTGAGAGCAAAACTAAGCAGCTGTGCTTGATGTGATGGAGAAGAGGGAACCAGTAGAGGGTTGCAGAAGGGGTGACATGATCAAAATGATCTAGAAAACCTTGCAGTGGTGTGTTGACTGGGGTAAGACTGAAGGTGTCAAGGCAAGAGAATTGGATGTTGTAATTGAGACATAGTATGATGAGAATCTGGATAAGAGATCTGTAAAGAGAATTGGCAAGATTTAGATGTTCTGGATGTGGCATAGGCTAATCAGATTTTGGCCAGTGTGCCTCCTCTCAAGTCCTTCTGAGGTACTCAAGCAGCAGTTGCCTTAATGCATAGCAAGTTAAATTGCACAGTGTACATGAATTTACAACTCCCACTGATGGGAGCTTCTGCTGTCAGTGTGCAGTAGATGTGCCCATCATAGAAACTTACCTGTTGATGTAGTGCTGTCTCAACCAGGAGTTAAGTCAATGCAACTTTGTTCAGCTGTGTAGACTCTTCACATGGCTGACCATAAGTTATAACAAGTTAGACCTGGCCTGAAGGGTGAACATTCTTGTGTTAACTCCAGCAATGCCAGTGCACAACTTGTGATTCTTGAACAGGATGCAAATATCTCTGGCTAAAGGGAACAGGTTCTATAGACCACCACATGGTGGCTTATTGAGTTCTCATTTAAGAACCCTAGCGTGCATAAGTGACATCTGGGCAAGAAACATTAAAATAGTTATTTAGCTTACTTAATTCAACTTAAGTGAGTGAGTCTAACATACCAAATAAAACTGCTTGTCAGCTTGGAGGGCAGTATGTTTGTCTGCCCCAATAATGGGGGTATTAACAACATGTACCAAGTGATAGCAAAACACTTATTAAAAAAGACAATGTGCTTGCCCAGTCAAGTGCTCAGGGAAGGCCAAAACTTGCTCATGCAGCCTTAATTTGGCTGTTTGTATAAATGCACTGTAATGTTGACATGCTGTTTTTGCAGCACATCTGCCTCATTCTGTGAATGAGTAGTTAGAAGTATTCTCATTTAACTTGTGGCCTAAGGTGATATTTAATCCATTCCACCCAAACCTGATGGTAGATGCTAGATTAACCTCCTCATGGGTGTAGGTATGGTGCTCTCACTATAGTATCTGATTCACAAAACAAACTCAGAATATCCCTTTGAGTTTAGGTGCTGGTGTCCCCTCTTCATAGTTAGAGAGCTGGAGTGCAGAGTTTCTGGCCAAATTATCAGAAAGTTTGACTAACTTTGGATGCCCAGTTTGAGACAACTAGGTCTTAAAACTCTTAAGAGTACTTGATTTTCTTATAGCACTAAATTTAGCACATGTGACTTCAGGTGCCTTAGCAGATGTGCTGTGCATTCTCAAATCTGGCCACAGGCAAGTTGTGCACCCAGAAAACAGTGTGCAATTAATGGTCACCTGTGAACTCTGGTGTTAAATGAGTTGCCCAGCATTGCATAGGAACACTGGCATATACAGAGATGCTCTGGTGGAGAACTAGATTCTAACTGGCTTACCCATAAAACCATACTTCTGCACTCCTCCACTTAATTCAGTATACCCCTCCTCTTACCCCCTCAACAAATGAAGTAAGGTCCTGTAGACAACCACCTCATTCTCTACACAGCCTTGATTCCCAGGGCACTATTGTACACTGAGTGATACGGGGTCCTATAGAAAATTAGTAGAATTGATACTATCTTTAACTATGTGTGCAGAATGGAGGGAGGCAAATCAAGGCTACAGAGGCAACTTTAATTCTCACACTTGCTAATTCAAGTGCTGACTCCAACCTTAATGTTTTGGTATAGCATTTAACCCCAATCTCTAAAAATAAAAACTAAAAATTGCATCATATGGAACTACTGACACCACCCCAGTTGGAATATCAACAGGGTTCCAGTCTCCAAATTCACAGCACAGATCTTTTATGCTAGCTGAGTGACTGCTAGTAGTGGTAGGCTGTTATCCTCTCTAGGGACAAGTCACTAGAGGGGTGACAACATGAAGCACACTGGCAAAGTATCTTCTGACAGCAGCAAAATGACTTATGACTCTTGGATTTAATTCTTTCTGTGGAGATGTTCTAATGGTTATGGGGGACAGACCCACCTGCCTTCCCCTGTTCCTCTCCACTGTTACAACAAAACCTGTGTGAGGCTGTCTGGCGTACAGAATTTCAGCCCAAATGTTTAGTTTCCAGTTACTTGTAATTTTGGCAAATTGGGTCTTATAATAGAAAATGCTAGCAACATTTGCACCTGTAGTTCTAGTTGAGGCTGATGGAGGAAGAGTCAAATAACTTCCATGTTGAAACTATGGGCTTGTCTACATCAGAAAGTTGCAGCGCTGGTGAGGGAGTTACAGCGCTGCAACTTTGAAGGTGTACACATCTGCAGGGCACCACCAGCGCTGCAACTCCCTGTTTGCAGCGCTGGCCGTACTCCCGTTTTGTCTCGGGTGTAGAGGATCCAGCACTGGTGATCCAGCGCTGGTAATCCAATGTAGACAGTTACCAGCGCTTTTCTTGACCTCCGTGGAAGGAGGAAGCCTCTGGTAATCAAGCTGGTTTCCTTTCCCGGTTTGCTCTCTCGGTCCCGGAGCCACCCAGCAAACCGCAGGGAAGGAGACCTGCTTGCTCGGGGTTCCGGGACCGAGAGAGCAAACCGGGAAAGGAGACCAGCTTCCCCGCGGTTTGCTCTCTCGGTCCCGGAGCCAGCCAGCAAACCGCAGGGAAGGAGACCTGCTTGCTCGGGGTTCCGGGACCGAGAGAGCAAACCGGGAAAGGAGACCAGCTTCCCCGCGGTTTGCTCTCTCGGTCCCGGAGCCAGCCAGCAAACCGCAGGGAAGGAGACCTGCTTGCTCGGGGTTCCGGGACCGAGAGAGCAAACCGGGAACGCCGCGGTTTGCTCTCTCGGTCCCGGAACCCCGAGCAAGCAGGTCTCCTTCCCTGCGGTTTGCTGCCTGGCTCCGGGACCAAGAGAGCAAACCGCGGGGAAGCTGGTTTCCTTTCCCGGTTTGCTCTCTCGTCCCGGAACCCCCCTTGAAGCCGCCCAACAGCGCTGCAGTGTGGCCACATCTAACACCACTTGCAGCGCTGGTTGCTGTAAGTGTGGCCACTCTGCAGCGCTGGCCCTATACAGCTGTACTAATACAGCTGTAACAACCAGCGCTGCAAAATTTTAGATGTAGACATGGTCTTACTTAGGCTACAACTCTATCAGGTAAGTGATAAGATTTCAGTCATGGTTTCCATGACTTTCAGTGGCCTCTGACACTTTCTGCTTGAGCTTTCAGCTCCATGCTTTTGTAAAATTCAGACAAGTAGCAGGCTTCTGTGAATTTGGTTTGTTTTTTGCCCATGAGCTGTCTGAAATAACCATGATCCAAATATTAACCTTAGTGATAAGTTTTACCTTGTGCTCCCTCTAGAGAGCATCATGAGACATTCCAGTACAGTGCAGGACAACACATCTTGCTTGCTAAATTCAATTAGCAAAAGATGCCAGGATTGTTACACTTCTAGTCCATAAAAGATGTGCAATCTTAGAAACAGGTTTATTTAACCTTAAGTTTATTTCTTGGTTCTAGGTCAGTGATTCTCAACCAGGGTACACATACCCAAGCAGAGGTCTTCTGAGGGGGGTTAAAGAGTATAGCATTCATCTAGATATTTGCCTAGTTTACAACAGGCTACATAAAAAGCACTAGCAAAGTAATGCACTAAAATGTTAGACAAAATGAGATTAAGTAGCTTTTTCAGTAATGTGCTGTGATGTATATTTGTCTTTTTTTGTAAGCAAGTGGTTTTCAAGTGAGGTGAAACTTGAGTTATGCAATATAACTCAGACTCTTGAAAGGGGTACAATAATCAGGAGTGGTTGAGAAGCACTGTTCTAGGTGTTAGAGACACTACTCTTTTGGAGCCATTCTGAGCCCACATGCTCACTGCCAGTCACTGGACTTTAAGAAGTATAGGAATGCTTGCTTAGCATGCATGCTTCCACTAATAGGTTGGGGTCTTGCTATCTAGATGGTGGCTGACTAGTCTTTCATCACTAGGAATCGTACAAAAACATTGGTATTTCCTGCCATGGTAATCACTTCACTAAAGTGTTTAAATATTGGATTTGCTTTTCTAACAGTTCCAAAACAAAAGGTGACTTAAGACTAACCACTCTTTCTGGCCTTGGCTATAAGGATTACTTATTGGATGGGAGCTTGTGATTGTATTCTAGTTTCATTTAGAAATCACAAATTACACTTTGGTTCTTAGCAATAAGCTTTAGTTAATAAAATAACTTCAGCTTGTTGGTGTTTCTTAAACTTGGTTTGGGGACTTTAAGAGACCAAACTTTGGGGTTTCCCTTTAGAGACATAGCTGAGTTGATCACCATTTCCTCCCTTCTTTCCCCACACTAAGCCTTTAAATGGTATGGGGATGCATTTGGTTAGGGCAACTGCATCAGTGTTAAAACTGACCTTAGCAACACTCCAATACACAAACCAGAATGAATATTGTACATTTATCCAGGTGAAACTAATCTTACAATTTGTATGGTATTTGGCAAAACTGAATAACTTTATTGGTAATACTTAAGATGAAGGCCCAGAAATACTTCATATAGAAAAGCTACTTCTACATAGCACTAAGTGGCATACCACAGTAATTGTATCTAGCAGATTTAAGTAATGCTGCTGAAGCTGATGTGCATGATAGGAATTACAATCTTAATGTACAAGTCTTCTGACATTTTAGGTTTCAGTTGAGTTGAAGGGAGTTCATCCAAGAAGTTATGGACCATGCTCGATCAGCAATCTCCAACTTGGTAAGATTTCCTGTCTAGTAATGTTGTAGTCTGAACACTTGCTCCTAGCTTAACTTTCACCAGAAGTAATGAACACTTTTAAGAATAAAATCTAAAATTGACATGTAATTTTCTTCCTATTTTAAATGGTCCTGGGCCATGGTTTTTCACAAGTCAGGTTTCAGGTTGAGCACCCAAAAACCCCTAGTCAAAGTGATAGCTTTCCCCCTGCACCTGATGGTGTCAAGTTGGGCATATGCAGTCACTGGTCAGTCTGACTAATATTTTGGTAGTGGGAATGGAGGAACCACCATCAGCTCGAAATTGTCAAAATATGATTTTTTTAACCTGGTTTCACCAGGGAAGCTGAAAATGGCTAAGATATAAGATGGGAAACTGACTTCTCTGTAGACCTTATACAGACTAAGGGCTTGTCAACAACTTAGCAGTATAGACACAACTTCTGTCTTTCACAGGTAAAGTCCCCCTGTCCGCTACTCCCCCCTACAAGATTTGCTGCAGCAGGTGGCAGTGTGAATTCCCTTTGTCAGCAGGAGCACTCTCCTGTAGTCTCCTTCTTAAAATGAAGGATTAGGACTTCAGAGAATTGCTTTTGCACTCACTGGAGGGGGCACTAAGTTGAATTTTGTGGGTCTTATTTTTCCTGCTCTGTTTGTAGAGACTGGTAGGGCCAGTGTTATAAAACAGAGCTCTTATAAGGGGTGGAGGTGGGAGAGGAGTTACTTAAGCACCAGTGTGGACACAAGAACAGAGAAACTAGCCAAGTTTAAGCTGAAATTGGGCAACAGCCTCAAATCTTAAGAGAAGTGAAGTTCTGCAGCAGCCTTCCCAGGGGAAGGGCAAAAAACCTAACTGGCTTCAAGACAACCTGATAAGTTTATGGGGCATCTAAACAAGGTTTGAAATCTAGAAGCCTTGGCTCATTGGCTGAGCCTTAGCCCTGCCCCCTGACTATCAGGAAGGCCAGGGCTTTATAAAGCAGTGAGTCACCAGTTCTCAATTTATTCTTAAGTGGAGTGCAGGATCTGGTCCACAAGGTAACTAGAACAGGACAGCTTGGAAATAGTGATCATAATATTAACATCCCTGGGGTGGGAAGAACACCTCAGCAGCCCAACACTAGAATTTAATTTCAGAAGGGGAAACTGGGCGGGGGGTGGAAATGAGGTGGTTGTTTAAACAAATTAAAAGGTACAGTGACTAGAGTGAAATCCCTGCAAGCTGCATAGACACTTTTCAGACACCATAAGAGGCTAATGTAAATGTGTACCCCAAGTTAAACACAGTAAAAAAACTAAAGGGCCACCATGGCTTAACTATGTAAAAGAAGCAGTGAGATAAAAAGGCATCTTTTTAAAAAGTGGAAGTCAGATCCTAGTGAGGTAACTAGAAAGGAGCATAAACCACCGCCAATTTAAGTCTAAAATTTATAAGAAGCCAAAACTGTTCAAACTTCTATCCAAAAATTCAAAGTAATAAGTACATCAGAAGCAGGATGCCTGCTAAACAAGCAGTGGGCCCCTGGATGATCAAGATGAAAAAGGAACACTTAAAGATGTTTCACTGCAGAGAAACTAATTAACTTATTTGCTTCAGTCTTCACGGCTGAGGATTTTTGGGAGATTCCCAAACCTGAGCTGTCCTTTGTAGGTGCCAAATCTGAAGAATTGTCAGATTGAAGTCACTAGAAGTGGTTTTGGAATTGATAAACTTAAAAGTAACAAATCGCCAGGACCAGATGGCATTCACCCAAGAGTTCTGGAAACTCAAATGTGAAATTGAGCTCTTAACTGTGGTTTGTAACCTGTCCTTTAAATCAGCTTCTGTACCCAATGACTAGAAGATAGTGACTGTAACACCAATATTTTAAAAAGGGCTCTAGAGGCAATCCTGGCAGACCAGTAAGTCTAACATTACTAGGCAAATTAGCTGAAACAATAGCAAACAATAAAACTGTCAGACACCTAGAAGTACAGAAATCATGTTGACTTGCTTAAATTTATGTTAAGGGGAAATCATGTCTTGCTAATCTATTAGTTCTTTGAAAGGGTCAACAAACATGTGGACATAGTGTACTTAGATTTTCCAAAAGCCTTTGACTAGATCCCTCACCAAAGGCTCTTATGTGTAAATTAAGTTGTCATGGGATAAAATGGAAGATCCTTTCATGGATTGAGAACTGGTTAAGAAGGGGAACAAAGGGTAGGAATAAATGGTAAATTCTCTGAATGGAGAGAGGTAACTAGTGGTGTTCCCCAAGAGTCAGTCCTAGAACCAATCCTACTCAACTTATTCATAAATTATCTAGAGAAAGGGGTAGACAGTGAGTGAGGTGGTAAAATTTGCAGACGATATTAAACTGCTCAAGATAGTTAAGACCAAAGCAGACTGAAGAACTTCAAAAATCTCACAAAACTAAGTGATTGGACAATAGAATGGCAAACGAAATTTTAATGTGTATAAATGTAAAGCAATGCACATTACGGGGCAGGGGAGTGGGTAACCCAACTAAACATACAATATGATGGGGATAATTTAGCTACAACTAATCAGGAAAGATCTTCAAATCACTGTGGATAGCTCTCTGAAGACATCCACACAGTGCAGCAGCAGTCAAAAAAGCAAACAGGATGTTAGGAATCATTCAAAAATGATAGGTAATAAGATGGAGAGATCTTATTGCCCTTATATAAATCCATGGTATGGCCACATCTCAAATACTGTATACAGATGTGGTCTCATATGATCAGGGGGTTGGAACAGGTCCCATATGAGGACAGATTAGAGGCTAGGACTTTTCCTCTTGGAAAAGAGGAGACGAAGCAGGGACATATGACAGGTATATAAAATCATGAGTGGTGTGGAGAATGAATAAGGAAAAATTACTTGTTCCCATAATATAAGAACTGAGGCCATTAATTTAATGAGCAGCAGGTATAAAACAAATGAAAGGAAGTTCTTCACACAGCACACAACCTGTGGAACTCCTTGCCTGAGGATGTTGTAAAGGCTGGAGCTATAACAGGTTTTAAAAGAGAACTAGATACATTCATGGAGGTTAAGTCCATTAATGGCTGTTAGCCAGAATGGGTAAGGAATGATGTCCCTAGCCTCTGTTTGTCAGAGGGTGGAGATGGATGGCAGGAGAGAGATCACTTGATCACTACCCGTTGGGGTCACTCCCTCTAGGGCACCTGGCATTGGCCACTGTCCCCAGACAGGATACTAGGTAGAATGGACCTTTGGTCTGATCCAGTATGGCCATTATGTTATGAGGGGGATGCTTTGAGACAGGCCATATGCCATTGTAGGCAATTAGTGACTGCCAGTAGCAAATACCCAACAGGTAGACAGGATGGTAGATGGAGAGGGCTTTGAGTTACTACAGAGAATCCTTTCCCAGGTGTCTGCCTGGTAGGTCTTGCCCAGTAGCTGAGTCTAACTGATTTCCTTTTAAGGCTGGAAAGGAATTTTTCCCCAGGTCTGATGGGCAGAGACTCTAGGGGGGTTGGCCTTCTGCAGCATGATGGTTCACTTGCAGATTTTAAACTAGTGTGAATGTTGGATTCTCTAACTTGAAGTCTTTAAACCATGATTTGAGGACTTACCAGCAACTCAGCCAGAAGTTAAGGGTCTATTACAGGAATGAGTGGGTGAGGCTTGGCCCACCTCATGCAGGTGATCAGACTAGATCATGATGGTCCCTTCAGACAATCTTGAGTCAATACATGAGTTCATGGTCCTGTGCTTCCTCTAGAACAGATGAGGGTGTCCAACACCTTAAAAAAAGTAAAACCTAAGGCAGCTCATTATCAGCATTTTATCAAAGTTCTGAACTCCCTTTTCATAACTTTAAAAGATGACCTGACAATCTCAAACCTTTTAACTAGTAGATTTAGATCGACTGCAGAGTTAAATGAGTTCCCAAATTGGGTTTATAGCAAACATCCAATCTGACTCTAGACATAATCACTGACAGTTAAAACAATTGGCTTTTAGAGTGGATCCTCCATAAATAAGACCCTCTACATGTGTTCTGGGATTTTGTTCATTCCAGATTGTAACACTGCAAAGCCCACTATATTGCTGATCAGTCATGTAATCCTCACTCATCTGACTTTTCCCATTTAGTTTGGAAGTGGGCCATTGTCATACACCCGTTTCAGTCTGGCTCGTCAAATGGATGGAGACAGTAGTCATGTGGAAATGAAACTGGCTGAAGAGGAGGAAGTTGGAGAAAATGGAATGACTGACAATGTTCATACCCATGTAGCAAAGCCCAGGAATAGTGGGAGAAACCTCTGGTGCAAGGTTGCTGCAGGAGGCCTTCTCTTCTTAATTGGTAAGCTAGAAGGGGAAAGATGGTGGGAAAGGAATTGTACAAAGTATGGCTTGGTACCTCTGTGCTCTATTACAGTGATTCTTTAGTGTCTGTCTTACTATAGACCATGTACTGTAGTCTACAAGAGAATCTCAGTTAAACACCTCAGGACTGGAGATTGTTCATAACTCTGAACAAAACATTATGGGCCTTTCAGAAGTTTACAACTGAACATTGACTACAGCTTTGAAACTTTGCTGTGCAGAAGAAAAATGCTGCTTTTAATTATCTTTAAATGAAACAAGCACAGATGACTTTCTTACCTTGTTGAGAAAATTAAATTTGCTTTAACACAGTACTGTTTACTTTCTGCTGCCTGATTGCATACTTTCAGTTCCAAATGAAGTGTGGTTGACCAGAGTTAAGAACTGACTGGAAGTTCTCTTGTACCTCATGATTGGGGCTGAAAGTGTGAATACCTGTTGATGCTTTAAACTCTTCATTTTTGTAGTAAAACAATGCCTAAAGGTAAAGGGCAAACAGTATTATGAGGAAACTAGTTAGTAAGTGGTTTTTTCCAGCTTAACAGAGGAACAAAGCTATAATAAGTGTATTAATATTGGAAGCAGATCAAGTGAGTCTTCAGGAAGATGTGGACTTTCTGCGTTAGTACTAGATGATGACTAGTTTAGCTACATTTGCTTTGAGTCTATCACTGCAAGTAAACAAAAACCTGAATGGTATTGGAGACCTCTTTTTAGATTAAAAAATTCAGTACAGGATCTAATCACACTTGATCTTAAAATGCAGAATCAGTTAAACAATGAACCTTGCAAGTTCTTATGAATTATACTGGCTTTAAAGCTTGCATGGGAACAAGCTAGTCTCCAATAAAACTCCACAACTACTTAGAATAGTCAGGTGGCTTGAGTTAACACTGGGCTGGCTCAGTTTTTTATGGCTTTTTCCCTTAGGGTTTCTGATTGGCTACTTGAGTTACCGTGGGCGAATGCAGGCAACCAGCACTTGTTCAGATGGAAGTAATACATGCAGAAACCCTGCTGTTACACCTTCCACAGGAGATAATGATGAGTACATTGAAGAGCCTGAAATTGAACCTGTTCTTTACTGGAATGATCTCAAAATGATGCTGTCAAATGAGCTGAGCTCTGTTAACTTTAACAATGTCAGGTAATGTCCTAGTTGGAGCTATTTGTTTCAGATCCTGAATTTTGCTAGTCTGAAACAAACCGCCTTGTCAAACAAGTGTGTTTAAATAACTGAAGACTATTGCCACTTCAGTTACAATCATGAGTAGTCTAGACTAAACACTAAGTGGCTTGTTCACAACCTGGCAGTGTACTGGATTGCTGGCTTTTAGCCTGGTGTGCCTTTACAGTCCCTTTCCTTTTCTTCCATTCCAGGGAGCTGTCATCTTATGAAGCTGGCTCTGAAGCAGATGAAAGTCTTGCTAACAATATTCATGGTCAGTTAACTGATTTCAAACTGGATAAAGTCTGGAATGATGAGCACTACATTACACTGCAGGTCCAGGGCAGGTATGTTAATCTGACAAAGACTGTAAGCTGCTTATATTTGTTCAGGAATGGATCTTGCTAGTTCAACAGTAAAATTCTTCAGCTAGAGCAAACATTTAAGGTCTAACTCAGGCTAGTTAACATTGTTTGAGGGAAATCCAAGCAGAAGTCTCTCTAGGCATCACTTCAGCCTATGATAGCAGCTACTAGGGTGCCTAAAGTCCAAAACTCTCTTTTTAAAAAAGCCTACCTTACAGAAGTAGACAGAGTTGGCAGACTCTTACCACAGTGCTAAATTGTAGAACTAAGCTTTGCATAGGGTATGTCTACACTGCCCACCAGTCTGGTGGGCAGCAATTGATCTAGTGGATTGATTTACTGCATCTGTACTAGATGTGACAAATTTATCTCAAATCACTCTCCCATCAACTTGTGTACTCCCTCTCAGCAAGAGGTGGCAGCAGAGTTGACAGGGAAGCCACAGCAATCAACCCTGCACTGTGAGGATGCAAGGGAAGTTCATCTAAGATGCATCTACTTCAGCTATGCTATTCTTGTAGCTGAAGTTGGGAATCTTAAGTCAATTCCCCCTGCCCCTGTGTGGACCAGGCCCCAGACTAATGACTTTTACCAAAAGCAAGGCTGAAGATATGCACTGAAGTTGTCAATCTGTTAGTTCAACCCCATTTCTGTTGGGATATATAGATCCCATAGCTATAGCCATAAACTTGTCTTGGCCTGCAAGACTCTTATCAACTCAAATCCTTCATGTTAGGGGAAGGCAGACTTGGAGGAGAGGTGTTGGGAAAGCAAGAGTCCCTAACTTCTACATTACTCACATATGGGAGCACTAAGTGACTTAAGTTCACAAGTATCCTAATTCTTTCTCTACTCAACACTTGCATGCAAGTGCCTGTCATCCCTTTTCAGGGTTAATGACTCCAGACATCAATGCCTAGTAGCTCATTACTATAATCTAAACATAGGCTTTGTGGAGCTTGGCTTAAACTAGCTTTATGCACTATGTATACAACAAATATTTATATACATATATGGGAGGGTGGGGAGTAGCATTGGACAGCTGGATGACTGTTTGACCTCGTCTTCATTTAAACATGTCCACTACTCCCAAATCAATTTCTATGGTAAAACACATTGTTTAAACAGAATACTCAAAGTAAATAGCTTGTGCTAACCATTTTTAGAAATCTACCATTTTAGAACTAGTATCTTAGGTAGCTCTGCTTAATGCTGTTTCTTGCTGTCTAATAGCTCACCAAATAAATTGACTATTGTTTCTTCAACTGAAACTCCAACAAAACTGGAAATTACTGATGGATATGTGGCATACAGTGCAAAGGCAATGGCAACAGTAAGTTACCTAGCTTCATGAATTGCAAACCATTCTTTTAAACAGTCTCTCTATGCTGAGTTTGGCTAACAAGTCAGTTCATCTCACTTGTGGACAAGTCACTGACTAGGACTGAGACTTGAACAGTTATTGGCTCCTTAATACTTCATTCTTTTTCTAAAGTGTCTGGTTTTCACCCCTGAGGCACTGGACTACATCACTTACAGCCAAGCAGAGCTAGATATGGTGGCTTGGAGTAATGCCACAGGTTATTAGGCAGAACAGCTCTGCAGGGTAGTAAGAGGTCATCCCTCCTGAGGCTTACTGCTGAGGACATGGCCCAAGTATTTCCAAGCTCCAGCTCATGAAGCAAGAGTGCTTAAGACATAACTCAAACTCTTGCATCACACCCACATCTAGTAAAGTAAACTAACTCGGGTCCCTGATTTAACATTCACTAGTAACAGCTGTAAATGCTTGGCTTATCACCTCAGGATTAGATAAACATGCTTAACTCTTGTCCCATTTATGGTAAGTAGCCTCTACTGCCACCAGGGCAGTTGCAGGGCAATCTCCACAAACCCCTTTCCACCACCCCCAATCACCAAGGCTTGAAGTAGCTGGTGGTTGCTTCCCTCTTTAGAGGGGTCCTAGCTAGGGCCCATCCAGGTGTCCTTAAAGAACCATCATAAAAGACTGGTAGGGCCCTCAAGAAGTTGTCTGGTCAAGTCTCTGTGCTGGGGCAGGATCAGATACCTAGACCATCCCCTGACAGACTTGTCCAACCTCTTGACTCCCAATGGGATGCCCCAACCTCCCTTGGCTGCCTATTCCAGCACTTAACTGTAAGTTAAATATGGTGAGGGAGTGATCTAACTAATCTCTTGCTGCCTATTAAGCACATTACTAGTGTCCTACTTTCACTGAAGATGCAGAACAACTGATCACCTAACAGGGGGAACCTCTGCCCAGAAAGCTGGTGTTCTAACAGCTAGGAGTTGCTACAGCTTGAACCTAGATTATTTGCTGCTAAATGCATGAAACTTGGTTGAAGCTAGGACATTCAAGTTGCTGCATGAGTTTAAATTTTCTCATGCAGTTTCTGTAAATAAGGCCAGTGGTCCAGGTCCCATGGCTTTAGACAGATCTGGTGAGTTATCAGTGACTGCTACAGCTACATCCATCTTACTTTGTTCCAGGGTAAACTAGTCTATGCTAACTATGGCCGGACAGAGGACTTCCAAGAACTAAACAAGATGAATATCCCCATAAATGGATCTGTGGTCCTTGTCAGAGCTGGGAAAATTTCTTTTGCTGAGAAGGTAACAGCTCTTGGCTCCTATTCTGAATAGTGTGGTCATAAATCACATAGCTAATATTTTACACTTTTTTTGTATTTAGAGCTGTCATCTTCAGGTTGGTCAGATCAGCCTTTAGCTTTATCCCAGATGTATTTGAGTGCTGCAGGGGTAGGGTGAGGAGGGGTATACCTCCTTGACATATATTAATAGGCCTGGCAATTGTTCATGCTGCCAGACTTCTGGCCCATATTTGAAGAAAGGAGTAGCCTGTTTCAGTTACTGTGCGAAAGAATAGTGAGAACTGAAGTCTCTTTACTGTGGGGGTAAGTAGACAACTTTTTTCCACTCAGCAAGTACTGAACACTCTGGAGTTCTAGGTGGGGCTGGTAGCATTGCCTGTAAAGACTGAGTGACACTTTCATAATGGTCATATTGGGTCAGATCAATGGTCCATCTAGCCCAATATTCTGATGGTGGCAAATGCCAGATGCTTCAGAGGGCATGAACAGAACAAGGCAATGCTCAAATAATCCATCCCTTGTCTAGTCCCAGCATCTAGCAGGAAGAGGATTTCCAGGGTCTTGTAATAGTGGCTTGCAGCTTAGTCCAAACAGTTGAAGTTCGGTAGAAACTTTCCATGCCACTTGTCAGTCACCTGACACACAACTTCAGCCACTCATGAGAGACCAGTGAAACACTTATTTTACTCATGGGAAAGAAACTGACCTCTTTGAGAAACTTCTATATCCACATTTGGGAGCAGGAACTTAAAATTTGACAGATGACCTTTGGTCAGTGTGCCTTTTGCCATCCCCTGCAGAAATTGACCAAGCTTGATCCATTAAGCCATTGAAAAACTCTTGCACATTCTGTAGAATCTCACTAGACCCTCATGGCTAAATTGGCCAAAGATTCTGTCCATAATCAGCCCAAGACTGACTGCATATGCTCCAGTCTTGGGCTGGTTAGGGCTCATGGCAATAGCAGATCTGTTCTGGTGCCTGGAGCAGCTCAGAGTAGAAGAGCCTGTCACTCTGGGTCTCCCAGCACATTGCCCCACACTGGCTCCAGGCAGCATAGAAGAGGAAGCTGCCTCTGAAATAGAGAAAAGCATTGGGATGGATTGAGCTGAGTAGCCAGAGAAGGAACCTGGGACTGAGTGGTCATTGGCAAAGCTAGATAAGGGAGTGGGGAAGGAAGTAATGGGATCAGGTGCCAGAGGTGGAGGAAGAGATGGGACAAGGAAGGGCAGCCCCATAGGCTAGGGGAGAAATGGATAGTCTGCCCACTCCAGCACACAAGGCTGCCCTTGTAACCTCCATTTTTCCCCACATAGGCATGTAATTGTACTATAATGATATACTATATTTTCCATTGGATACTGCCCCATCGTGTGCACAGGATGGGTAGTACTCCATTAATGAGCAGCTCATCACTCCTTAACTTGGTTACTATATACTATGCACACTTTGCTCTGAAGGTAGTTACTTCAGCATGGGCTTTTCTATGGCACTCACCTGTACAGTGCTTCTGCAGATTTCCCCACCAGGCTGTCTAGGAGCACCCAAAGTGACCACTCATGAAAAGACTGGGTTGTGTCCAGCATCACACAGGAACTCTGAGAATTTCCAACCCATGTAACTTAAGTAACTTGCATAAGAACAGCCATAATGGCTTAGACTAAAGGTCCATCTAGTCCAGTATCACTTCCTTTCCTGTAATCCCTGCACACATTCAAACCTCTAGCTTCATTTTTTGCGGAAGTCATATATTAGACAAGTCTCAGTACATAACCCTGCTTCATCTCCAGCATAGATCTTCTCTGTACACCAAGACAGCATAGTCTTGAATTATGCTAGCACACAGGAGCCAAAAAATCTTACTGCATTATTGGTGAAACCACATTATACCAAACTTGCTTTGATCCACTGGAGTGTGCAGGTGGCACCCCCAAGCACTGCTTTACCACATTGTATCCAAATTTGGGTTATATCAAGTTGCTTTATATCTGGGTAGAGATGGATGTGAACATGTGTGGACAAGAGGTTAGTTGAAGGTGCCCAAGCAACCTTGATTCTGTCCTTTAGAGTCCATTTCATACAATGACATAGCTCAGACTCTTCAGCTTAATCAATTTAACCCTCTTCCAGGTTGCTAATGCTGAAGGCTTGAATGCAGTAGGTGTCTTGATTTACCCTGATCCTGCTGATTACAAACTCCATAGCGAGGTTCTCTTTGGACATGTAAGTACTACTGGCGAACATTGTTTGGCTTCCCTCTGGAAGATGCAGAGGGGGACTGCATAGAGAACAAACATGCAGTTTCTAGAAGCATTTTGCAAGAG
Organism: Gopherus evgoodei; assembly: GCF_007399415.2. Lineage (NCBI taxonomy): Eukaryota > Metazoa > Chordata > Testudines > Testudinidae > Gopherus > Gopherus evgoodei. The sequence continues at coordinate 5,805,240 of NC_044330.1, forward strand.
ACAGTTCTCCACTTACGTGAACTTGACCATAATGCTTCCTTGATGCAGGGCCATAGTGGTTAACAATGCACAGCTGTAGCTTTGCAAATAAAAACACCAGTAGTGTGGATCCAGCCAGATCTCTAACACCTCACTCTTACAGACCTTAAAAACCACTATGTGTATCTTGCATGTAACATCCTTCATTGACAGGCTCATCTAGGAACTGGTGACCCTTTCACCCCTGGCTTCCCTTCATTCAACCACACTCAGTTCCCACCAGCTAAATCTTCTGGACTCCCTGGCATTCCTGTCCAAACGATCACTAGTAATGCTGCAGCAGACTTGTTCAGGTAATATTGCCTACAGGTGTTTTACCAAGGGTCAGTAGTACAATTGGATCCCTATGAGTAATCCATGAAATTGCTATGAGTCCTTATAAGCAGAGCTCTCCTCCTGTCCTCTAAAAGTGTATGAGCTATAGTCTGTACAGTTAGCTGCAGATTCATCAATATAAGACTCCCAAATTCTTGACTTTCATCAAATGGAGTCTTGTATCCAACAGTTATTCCTATTTTAATATAAACATTGGCCTATAGCATTGCTTAAATGCAGGCTTTAAACAAATGTGAAAATTGTAGAATGCTTCACCTCAGTCTGAGGTTTGGAATTCCCCAGTGTTGCACCAATGCAGTGTACTCTTAATCCAGCATGCTGATGGCTAAAATCAGGACCTAGTCTTGCCACCATCACTGATTCCCACCCAGTGGAAAGACATTGGTCAGTAAAGGGCTAAACCTTGCCAACAAACAACTCTACAGCTCCGTAGTAAGGCTCTGAACGATATGATTAAAGGTGACAATGAAGTAAAAATATTTGATATTTGAATACCATTTTTCCTCCTAGGAAAATGAATGGAGAAGTCACCCCTAAAGAGTGGACAGGTAGCCTGTCAGTTTACAAAATGAGATCACAGAACACCGATGGAACTAAAGTGACACTTGAAGTAAACAATCAAATGGTAGAGAGAAAAATTCATAACATCTTTGGCGTTATCCAGGGTTTTGATGAACCAGGTAAAAACTATGCTAATATCTTACTGGTGAGGCTGGCCTCATTTAGCTTGTTTAGTCTGTAACTGGCATAACTTGCCTGAGAGTGGACTGGGGGAGTCCTGAACTAAACCTCTTTGTCTTAATGTTGAATAAACTTTTTATGTAAAGTCGTCATTACATGGAAATCTTTAAGCAAATAGCTACTGTCTCTTACTAGGCCACTGGATAACAGGCAAAACAAAACCTTTCCCCGTAACACAGGAGCATTGAAAATCAAAGGGTAAATATGGGAGAACTAACTGTACACAACTCATGGGGAGTAAGCAGGCTACTTCCTGAATTGGCCTGCCTCTTAATGACACTGTCCCAAGTTCTCTGGCTAAATGATCTTGCATCTAGTCATAGTTTGGTTAAACTTGCCCATTGTCTACACACATTTGAACCAATCCAACAAAGGATTTTAAACCAATTTAAACAAACAATGCATGTTCTGGCTTATGGTTTAAGCCCTGTTCATAACAAGTCTCCCAGACCTGTACACTTAGTGCCTAAAGACCCATCAAGATCTGAGCCTCATTCTCCCATGCACTGTAAATACACAAGACTATTTGCTCCAAACCACTTGTGAGACAGATTGCAGACAACCCTGAGTCTCCAAGACATGTTCAGCATCACCAGCCAGGCTACCATCTGGATGGGACTCCACTTCAGTGCTAGAAATGCACATCCCTTCTTATCAGTGGCATAGTAGGGACTCAATCCAGGTGACACCATTTTGGGTCCAGAGCAAACCCATGTTCTTCCTCAGCAGGCAAGCATACCAACATCTCAGCACAGCCACAAGCTTCCACATTTAGCAGACATCTGAGGATATCATCACAGGGATCCTACAAAATGTGGCCAGGATCAGTTCCTCCCTACTAGCACCATGGCAAAGATCAACATCTTGAATACCTTTCTGATCTCCCCCATATCACTGGTCCTGAGGAGATCTGCCATGGCAAAGGTACTTCTGAACAAGGCAAACACCATCAGGCAGCTAGTGAAGTGGGTATTGAACACCAGTTCATTGCTGGCTCTCTGGGGAAGAATCTCTCACAGGCAGGATGGCACCAGCATCCTTCATGTGGGTGATTTGTGCCACACTGCAGTGATCAGTCATACCTTCTGATGTGACGAGATGCCATGGTGAGAAATATCCTGCATAGCACTCCACTTTCAAGATCCCCTCCAACCAAGATGATGCCACCTACTTGAGCAGCTCACAGGAAGGGAAATTTGGAAGAGATGGGAGGCTTTGCTTTGTTCTGGACACATGCCTGCAACACTACATAACAGAAGCATATCAGCTGCCACCGGACAGGTGCAAGGAATGCCATGAGCTGGGAGTCCTGGTGCCACAGGTGAAGCATGCAGAGCACACAATCATCACTCCAGTGCTAGAGCCGTGCTGGAGAGGACCTGAAGGATGCTATCAGCTGCCATACACAAAGGGGGAAACCTGAAATGGAAGCCTGACCAGGGCAAGGTATTCAAGGTGATGTGCAAGTGGGACACCAGCAACCACTTCCTCCTTGGGGGCAACTTCACCTGTTTTTTGCCAACTGGAGGTTCATCCACAGGGCCCAGCTCAACTGCATTCCACTGAACAGAACCATGGGAATGGGACAAGCAATGCAGGAAGCACAGCTGTGCCAATGAGATGCTATCCTGTGTAGCTGCAAGCCCCATTCTGGACCCTAGAAACTGTAGCATAACACCATCTAGAATCACCTAGTCAGAGCTATCCCACCACACATCACAAAGGTGGACATGATCACCACCTTCCCTAGAACAAACTGCCAACTATGGCCAGTCCTCACCAATGACCACCAGAAGATGATGGTGGCCATCGTAGTGCCCTTGGAGAACAGGACCCTGGCCTTCTGCTCCACCAAGCTCAAAAGGTAGAGGAAAAACACCCATTTGGCCAACCCCCCGAGCTAAGTGTTACCAGGTTGAGGTGCATGTACTGATTGTCAAAGCCCTGGACACATGGACAAGTGAGAATGCAGAATTAGTGCTACACTCAGCTGATGCAGCAACTTATTGTGTCAGAAGCCATCAGGTGATGGGACATCCTCAGTACCAGGAGGGATGAGCTGGAGTGCTGATAAGCACAGTGGGGAAAGTAACTGATCCATGAGACTTTCTAAGTGCACAACTGACATTAAATTCTCAATTACTGAGGGACAATCTTCACTTAGAGCTGGTTGTTGAAAGCAACTATAGCAGTAACTTCACATGAGTGATGTACCCAAACACTTGGCAGCTACTACTGAACTTAAATCTAAATTTAGGTGAATAAATTTATGTACCATATCTTACAACTTTGCATTTGTGGATAATCTAAGCACTATACCCACAGACTTTTCTTAACCTATGTAATTTAACATTCAATCAGAACTAGCATGCATAGATAGTGGGAGGTTCCTTACAGGATTTACCTTTTCTATATTCCTCTATATACTTGGCACTGAGCTGAATGGCATTTCAGACATGATCAGACAGTTTCAAGAATGGCCCTAATACTGAGCTAATGAAGAGCCCTCTTAAAATTCAGTCTTTCCCTAAAAGTTGCATGCAGCTTTCCCACTAGTGCCAAAATGTTTACTCTTCCATGTAACAAGTGTCTTGCCAAAATGTTCTGGTTCTGACTGCTTTCTGAAATAGTAGGGTTGCATCTCATTTGCTCTTGCCCTCTTTGCAGATCAGTATGTTGTGATTGGAGCCCAACGAGATTCCTGGGGTCCGGGAGCAGCAAAGGCTGGTGTGGGAACAGTCATGCTGCTGGAGCTTGCCCGTGCAATTTCTTCTATGGTAAAAACAGGTAAACAACAAAACACTTAAGCCCAAGTACGCTTTCTGCTGTAAAAAGAACAAATGCAAGCCAATCAGTCCTGCTTGATTGTTCAGAATATGCTTACTAATTGCTAGTATTAACATAATACTAGTGAACAAAATGCTCCTGAAGAATCTCTGCCTTCATTTGAGCTAGCTAAACTGTCTCCTCACCACTGTGGGCCCTGCCACAACTTGATCAAAGTGCCACTTGGATAAGACAGAATTGAAGTTGCCAGTTGAACTAACAGCTAAGCTCCTCTACCAAAGAACTCAGCCTGCCAAGGTTTTCTGTGGTCTGTCTTGGGGTAGGGGAAAGAAAGTAGAATTCAGCAGTGGTTTGCTTTTAGTCAGTTTGTCAGGGGTTCTCAAACTGGGAGCTGGGCCCCCTCAGGGTGATATTATAGGGGAAGGGGGTGAATTGTCAGCCTCTACTCCAAACCCCACTTTGCCTCCAGCTTTTGTAATGGTGTTACGATATGTAGCATTGTAATATGGGGGGTTATGAAAGGGGTTACCAATTCAAAAGTTTGAGAACCACTAGCTTAGGTTCTTTCAAAGCTTATCTGCTAGCAGAAACTCCTTCTATAGCAGTGGCAGCTTTACTTTGTCTCAATCTATCAAAGCATGCCTCTTCTGGAAGTGCTAGCTACTTGTATTGCTGTGGTACCTAAGGTCCCCAGCCATGGACCAAGCCTTAGTACCAGGTGCAGTACAAAGACCCCAAATTCTTTGGCATAGGGCAGAGTATAAGACATGGTGGCAAATTGTTTTCCAGTACTCTGTCAATGACAGTGTTAGCATAATAAGCTGTGGTCTCAGCACAGGAGCAACCTAGTTAAGTGTTTGGCTGTCACAGCAAGTGTTTCACTGAGTAATCTTACAAATTAAGGTGTAGCAAACATTAGATTGCTTAACTTAAGCATTTTGGAAGAATTTTCAAATCTTCATGTATAAATAGCATTTATTGAACTTGCATTTTGGCTATTTGACATACATACATTGCAGTACCCACCATGATATAAATGGGTAATGAGGCATAAATCTGTAGCAGTGAGGCATAACCAAGTTTATGGAACAGTTTACCAAGGATCATGGTGCACTTTCAAAGACACTAAGTTAAGATTGGATGTTCTTGAACTAGAACCTCTTCTAGAAGGAATTACCTTGAGAAAATGATCTCTCCTGTGTAACAGGAGATCAGACTAGATCACAATGGTCCCTTCTGGCCTTGGAATCTGAGTGTTGGGCACTCCTCAGGTAGTCAAGAAGGAATATGTGCTCCTGGGGACTGGTGACAGACTAGAGCACTTTTTGGAATGGGGAAGAGAACAACTATTCAGTGCCAGATGTAGTCAAATTGAAAGTGACCTGAGGTAACTTGTGTGAATGACTTGGTTAAAGAGGCTTTAACCCCCCCTCAGATAAAACTGACCACAATTAGGTGTCAAGTTTGGATAAAAACATGTGGCACTCAACAAAATCAAGACCTGCTTTGTTCCTTCTGTTATATGGACCCTCTTGGATGGATTGTTCTCTTCTTTCAAAGGCACAATCTATACCTGTTGCTCCTACATCCTAATCCAGCTAAATGCCTGCAGTCCTGGTATTTGGGGAACTTTATTACAAGTACACTGCAAACTACCACTCTACATCTTTCACTTGTTCTGTTCTTAAGGTAATGGGGGCCCAGAGCTCAACCTTTTTTCTTATTTAAAGGTGGCTATAAGCCCAGAAGAAGCATTGTCTTTGCCAGCTGGAGCGCAGGAGAATTTGGAGCTGTTGGTGCCACTGAGTGGCTGGAGGTAACTAATCTTGGTTTGATCATTGATGCCTTGTACCTAATCAGAGCTTACCTCTTCTGTCTCAAACTATACTAAAAGCATAGTTTTAAAGTTACTGCCTATTAACAGGCATTGTTCTCCCACTTTTAGGGTTATTCTGCCACACTGCACACCAAAGCCTTTGCATACATCAACCTGGATGCTGCAGTTGTAGGTAACTATTGCTCTGTGTTCAGCAAATCTACAGAATTCCATAAAATTAGAACAGGTCAAAAACAGGTGAGCTTGGCAAGCTTTCACTTTTCCAGTGTGAAGCACTAAAAGGACAAGGCTAAATTTAAATAGCTACCAGTGCCCAATAGCTGATATGTCCAGTGCTTTGGGTTAATTCTGCTACTGTACTATATGTATCCTAAAACACTTAGGGCCATTTCTGTTTTCAGCAGTAATGACAAAAGAAACCACAATGCAACTTTATTCCTATCATTCTTGTACTTGTATTGGCAACGTGTTCCAAATCTCTAACTTCTACCATCACAGGTTCAAGCAACTTCAGGATTTCTGCCAGCCCAATGCTGTACAAAATAGTGGAGCAGACTATGATGGGGGTGAGTCCTAGTCTCTCTGGGCTAGTCTGAAGCATGATCCAGGTGTACAGGGAAGTGCTTGGACAGTAACTTTACTTTGCACCTTATTGCAGGTGAAGGATCCAATATATGGGAGAAGTCGTCTGTATGACACAGTTGGCTCTGACTGGGCCAAAAAAGTGTAAGTCTCCTGCTTGTTTAAACAGTAATTTCAAAATGTTCTCCTGTCTGGAGCAACAGAGCTAACCTAACCCCTCTAAACCCAAATGATCCCCTCATAAACCCCCATATAGGAATGAATCAACTGACACAGCAGTCACTCTAGCTTTAGCTCTAAATTTGTTGCTACTCCATTCAAATCCTTGAACCACAGCAAACCATTAGGACAACCCCTTACCCATTATGACTTCATTCCCATGTCAATAGTGCAATAGTTTAGTGCCATACTTGGTTTGGAACACTGCATGTTCAAACTAGATCACATACTAATCTAGCTTTCCAGCTGGTCCAAGAACAGCCTTCTAGGAGATGCTGGTGTTCATGGGACTGCAGAAACTGGCTTCCTAGAGCTCCACTTAACAAGAATCCCCTGTGCCACCTGGCCAGGTGTGGCCATCTATTTTTAGCTTAAAGTATCAGTTATTGTAAATGTTGGATTGGGTACCCTACAGTTCTGAGTAACAATGCCAATTTCTCATTGCAGTGTTCCTTTTCGTATGGATAATGCAGCCTTCCCTTTTCTAGCATATGCAGGAATCCCAGCCGTTTCATTCAGTTTCTATGATGTAAGTCACTTTGTATTTGTGGTAAACAACCTCTGCCAAATGGAGTAAGAATGTAAATATAACTTAAGCTTCCTTGCTTACAGTAAACTTGTGATAGGTTTGACTCTCCTGGTCTAGCTAGTTGGAAGAACTTAACTGATCTAATCTGGTTTCATCTTAAACACATGTGCTAATGACTTCACAGTGGATTAGAATCTGCTAAAGAACAACTCCTGGCAGATTCTTAACTACCTCCTGGACTGATGTGGAAGCTGAACTCAACAGTGCAGGGGTCAACTTATAACCCTACAGCTGTGGTGTCAAGGTTAACTGTCCTATTTCAGTACTCCCCTTCTAGCCAGTGAATGCAATCTCTTGTATGAGCAGCTTCCTAGTTATTTAATGAAAGGCAGGATCAGGATCTGGCCACATGGGTGGGCCAGAGGTAGAGCAGTTACTGCTAGACTAGATATCTGTCTCTGGCGCTCATCCAAACTTCAGCTATTCAAGACTTAAATTCTTACTCTTCCTTCAGCCATTGGTTCATACAGTAAGACAAAATCATGGTGAACTAAACAGAATTCTGCACAGCTTGTCTGCATTCCAGACACTGCTTACACAGGAAAGTATGTATGTAGATATGAAGCCTGTGTATCAATGGGAGTTTCTAAACACCCCTACACATTCCTTTTGAATGGAGCTGGAATTCCTGTTTACCCAGATGTGTCATGTTTCACTTTCTCTGTAGAATTAATAGCACTAATACAATAACTATGTACCGGTTCTAAATACTCAAAGTTTAGCTGAGAAGAGAAGTCAAATTACTGTTCTCAAAAAGCTCAAGCTTTACGAAGTTAAACCCTCAACTCTTGACACCTGCACTAATGCTTCTGCAAATATTTGGTCATGCAGTTTGCTGGAACTCACGCTATAACTTCTCGCATAAGTATCCACTCAAACAATATCTGCTGAGTCCAAATGGCTTTTGGCAAGTGTTCTTGCCAGTGGAACTTGTCTTTTCTTTTGCAGAAAGCCACCAAGGGTTGTAAGGGCTGACATCTGAGTTTGTTGGTAAAGCTGTACTGCAGTGCTGTGGAGTATTAGCTAATCACCAGTAAACTGGGAAACACTGCATGGAAGTGGGCAGCAAGCTGCTTTGCCAAAGTGGTGGTGCTGGCATGCATATAAGTAACACTTCCCTATCCCTCAGCTTGGCCTTTTGTAGGGCAGAATGAGTGCTTTGCAGGGGTGCCAAATATCGTTCAGTGTCTGAGCAAAAAGACTGACCTATCTCCAGTCCCTTCTAGTGCTGCTTACAGTACAGCCACAGTAGGGTAAAAGTCTTAGCTAGAGAAACACGTATTCAAAACCAGGGTTAGGTGTAAGAACTGAGTGCAAATGCTTTCCATCTTGCAGGATGAGGAAGGGTATCCTTACTTGGGCACCAAGGAGGACACTTGGCGCAATCTTGCCTTATCTGTAACTCATCTGGAGAAGATGTTTCGGACAGCTACAGAAATGGCTGGCCAGATGGTTATTAAGATGACATATGATCACCAACTTTACCTTGACTATGACCAATACAACCAGGAATTGCTCAAGTTCATAATAAAGATTTCTCCATATAAACGAGAGATAAAAGTAAGTACCTTCCTAATGAATGAATTTTAAGGTTATACAAGGCTTTTCACTAACCCTAAACACTGAAATCTGCCAGTGTCTTAACCCTAGCTCATCAGTGGGGGAGAGGGTATCCTTGTCCATTCAATTCCTGGCTTCTCTTGGGGGTGCCAACGAGAGCCCCAATGTGGTGACCTGGCAAAATGAGCCAACTATCAGATGCTGGACAGAGGTGCTGTAGCTATATGAAGATGAGTAGCCTGTATTCAACTCCTAAAGCTCCCTTTCTAGCTTGGTATCCAAGCTAGAATGGAAATATCTCCAGCTGGCTATAGCACCCAACAAATAGCATTAGCAGTAGTGCACATTCACATACCCAGATTGAACCTCATCTGAATGGGCCTCTGAAGGTATAGCAGCTTCTTGAGCAGTATTCATCCTAAAAAAGCTATCAGTAACTCAGGCTCTACCTATAGTTCAGTTTTTCAGCATAACTTGTCTCAAGGTGTGAATAAATCTCCCTTCTGCATGACAAGTTACACCACCATAAGTGCTGGTATGGACAGCACTAGGCCTGCAGGAGAGCTGCTGCTGCCAGCCTAGCTACTGCAGCTCACTGGATTGGCACAGTAAAGCTGATGGGAGAGTGCACTCCCATCCACTTAGCATGGCTACGCTAGAGCTTGCATGGCTGCATCAGTGCAGCTGTGCCCTCATCTTTCAAAATGGTCTCCTGGTAAGACTTTTACCAACTCAGATTCCCAACCTTGTCTCCAGATAAATCAGGAGTAAGATTACTTACTGTAGCTCCTGTCCCTACCAGGAAATGAATCTGACCCTTCAGTGGCTGTACTCTGCCCGTGGAGACTTCAGTCGAGCTACAGAGGCACTGAGAAGAGAGATTGAAAACACTGACCTTAACAACAGGCTCCTCTGCCGCATTATGAATGACCGCATCATGAAGGTAAGTGCTCTGAGCTCGGTTAGAGTTGATTTCACTCAGTAAACCAAAGGAGCCCAATAGCAAATTGAGTGAGCATTCATGAAGGGTTCTAGGGTATATTTGGACTAGAGTCCACTGGATTTATACCCAGTGACTGGTGGACTAGCTGACGTATTCTACCTGCAGCCACATCTCAAGAGGCAGAGCTGTCCTCCTGGATGAGGGCCTGCACTTACGAAGTGGTCACTTCATGCCTTATTACAGTTGGATTAGGAAAATCTGTCTGGCTCATGTGGCTGCCCTGGTAAATCCTTAATTCACTTCCCCTAGAAACATGTCCAGATGTTAATAGCAACACTGTAGCAGAACAGCCATGCAAAACCTAACACACAAGCCACTAGGAGTGGCTGTTGAAACCACTTCAGTGTGGGTTTTTCCAGCTCCTAGATAATCCCTGGCTTCTGGCCACTTCACCACTTATCTCAGTTATTGGACTGAATTCCTGCCACTGTCAGTGCAATTCTAAATTTTATATTTCCTCTTAAGGTGGAGTACCACTTCCTTTCTCCATACGTCTCTCCGAAGGATACTCCTCTACGTCATATCTTCTTTGGCTCGGGTTCCCACACTCTGTCAGCTTTGCTGGATCACTTGAGCCTCCGGAAGACCAACCCAAGTGCCTTCAACCCAGACCTGTTCAAGAACCAACTGGCTCTGGCAACCTGGACTATTCAGGGTGCTGCTAATGCCTTATCGGGTGACATTTGGAACATAGACAATGAGTTTTAAATGCATAATGCATTAACCTTAGTACTGGGGTGCAGAAACAGGGAACCCTACTCTTCAAGGACACTGAGTGAACATTTACACTAAATCTGACAGGGTGTTTGGAAACTTACTTGATCAAAATGTAGAACTTCAAATTTAATTTTTGATAGGGAAACTTCACAAGCAGTTGTTTAAGCAGGGATTTCAGTCTATACCCACTAAACCTGCATCTCCCTCCGAACAAGGTGTCTTTGATTCAGTATAATCTCGCTAACACTACTGTTTGTGGTGCTACCTTTCTATTGTGCTTGAACAAACAGATCGGACTGATTAAAACCAAGATACAGTCTAATCAAATGTAAATTCTGATCTAAAACTAAATTGGTACCTTTTTGAGTGGGGAGGTACCTTTGTCTACCTGAGTTCTAAAATGTTGGCTTTCCCTTTTGAGGTCAGTCCTAAAGTTTAGTGAAGGCAGAAGATCGCCTTCATAACAATTCATGGGGAAATTCATAAGTGCTTCCAGCCTCCCTTCTGGGGCCATGAAGACACCTTGACCTCAAGTAAAAAAGCTGATTATTTTTTTCCACAGTAGTAGCCCTTAGCTGCTGAAATAGTCAGTCAGTTCTGAAGTGTCTAGCTACCCAATACATTGAGTTACCATGTGAATGAACAGCTTGGCTTCCCAAGAAGAAGTGACTTAAAGACTAACCCTCTTACAGAAACTTACATCACAAAGGGGGTGAAATCCAGAGATAAATTTATGCCCCTTGAGTGTCCTGGCACAGTCTTTCAGATAAAACAAACCACATGGTAACACACAGCTTTGGATGGCTACAGCTGACATTTCAGACCTTGTTGCTGTGAGGCCTTTCATGCAATCAAGAGTCTTTGCCAAACCAAAACTTGGTGAACAAAGTAAATTAGGCAACTCAAGGAAGGCTCTCATTTGGCACTGAGATATTTATTTTTATTTATTTATCAGTGACAGAGTTCACTATAAATGGTGTGGTTTTTTTATAGAAGATAATTATCGGAAGCAGTGCCTTCCATAATTATGACAGTTATACTGTCGTTTTTGAATAAAAGCAGCATCTGCTATTACAATCAAACATGATACTGGAATTTTGCATCCAAATTTTAAAATGAAGCCATAGTCCATGAAGCTTAAATTTATTAGGAATTTACCAATTCAGCTTTCCATGGTTTTCAGATGTGGAAAACACATGGAGATATTGAGTGAGCACTTAGAACCAGATTAAAAGCTTACTCATTTCTAAAGTGACTCCTGAAAACCCCTAAATTTTGAGATGCAGACAACTGCAATTAAGCTTCCCTTGGACTTACTGCCTAGCCCTGAGGTCAGGCTTCTATCTTACTCTGCTTCAGTTGATGACCTGTCATTTGTACAGGGAGTGCAGCTCCATAACCTGCTTTAGGCCTTGATGCAAAAAGCACCTCTGAGTTTGGCAGATAAAGGTTAACAGGTCTTAAGGATGCATTAATTGGGTTAACCATAGCCCTGGTTCCACCCTTGCTAAACCTAGGGTGTTGTACACACATGCAGACATGTACCTCTAAAATCAGGCAGCAATACAATCACATGGCAGCTTTGCTGCAAAATTTCCAGTACCTTATGTATCATGAAAACCTAACTCATTATCGGGAGCAGTGTCTCCCATAATGTATAAAGAACAAGGTAGTTTTTGCCTACCAAGGTGTTATATCGGAGGCAGTGATCTCCATATGTTGCACTAAGGGTGTATGTAATTTATCGGGAACAGTGTTTCCCATAATTTTCTTATGCTTATCATGCAATGACATCTACAGAGCTTGATGGTTAGTATCTAACATCCTCAAATTCCTGCAATTCTAGTTCTTTCCTGTGTGGTGCAGATGCTAGTGTGTATTAGGCACTCGAATCTTTTTTAAATCCACTCTGTAGGTGAAACTGTTTCAAGTTGTTGTGCTGTAATTTATCTAGGTACGTAACTGCTGGGTCTGACTATTTAGCAAATATTAGAATAGCAAGGCTGTTTAATCTGCCTTAAAAGGTGAAGGGAATTGACTGTAAAGGCTTGAGGAATTGCAATGGTGAACATATGGTGCTGGATTTTGACAACTCCACTGTTTAGTGGGCCACATTCAGTCTCATTATGGTGTATGTGAGCCAGTACAACTGATTTTGTAGCTAACATCAGCCTAACTAGCATCACTAGAGACTAGTCAGTTGAGCAGACAGCAAGGCTTTGGGGGTCCCCATCTGCTCCCTAATCAAAGACCAAGTAGACTCCCTTGTTCCTTCAAATATGTTAGTACTTAACTGGTAAGTTCCTCAAGCCTGTTTAGGTTCTATTAAATGCTGCTGTCTCTAGCTGCAGCCAAAAAGCATATCCTACTAAAGCACTCACCCTGCCCCATTACAGCAGGGTGCTGCTCTGAGCCCCCAGTGCAGCCCACTTAAATACAACTGGGTTTAGACTCCTGGTGCCTGTGCTGGAGCTGAATCTGCAGGGAACTTAGACCAGACCTGTTCAGTCGCAGCTCAGGGATGGGAAGAGTAGCTCCTGCCATTTTGAGGCTAAAATAAGCCCTTGGGACTTCATTAATGAGCTTTGAAGCAGGTTGGCCCTGGCCATGAAAGACAGAGCTAAATTCAAGTGCGTACATTAAACTCTGCTGCTGCTGCCATCAGAGCAATCTTGATCCCTTTTACAAGGAGGTGACCATGTGGCACTCACGTGATAGGACTAAGTCTCAGTACTGTTTGGGGAAACTCATGTGGTTGGAAGTTGTTGCCATAGCACTTGCATGCATCTTGAATTCTTGGGCTCTGTAAACTTTTTGCCTGCTACTAAGCATATGAATAAGACAGTCTGTCCTGTAGTTAGACAAGTTAAAACTAATTACTACAGGTTCTGTTCATACTTTCTTGCTCTTGTACTGAAATTTGACTTGGGATGGGATATTTAATTTGCTTTGTTCCTGCATTACCTGCTGTCTCATTAAATAAAACTTGAAAGCTTCCATACTGTGTCTTATTGCTAACTGTAAAATAGTGACCACCTCAGACCACTTAGACTCCTAGTTACCCACCTAAAGCACTATGCTATTTATAGCAGTTAAGTACTCTTTGCTTTGCAGAGTGATGGCTTATAAGCCATGCCATGTGCCTAGTGGTATAAAGCTCCAAATTCCCCAGCTACTGTCATGAAATACCTCCCCTCGCCATCCAAACACCTATGGCTACTGGATGATCTCACTGACAAATTGTTCTCAGCAATGGTTTGATTGGTTCACGTGTGGGCTTGGTGGCTGTGACATTGGGAGGTTCTGCCAAGAACTGACCACCTTCCAGGTGTGCCCAGCTACTTAGTTCTAACTACTCTCAACCCCTGGCTTCTACAAACTTGCTCTTCCATCCATGGAACAGCGCCGGAAACATGCAATGTAATGGTGAAACTGCCTGGTGGGGAAAGTTGCAGAGGAATGGTAGTGCCTACCTGCAGCAAAATGGCAAACCTCAGTGGTGTAGCAACTTTGGCCAAGGAGAAGTAGTTAAATTCACAGCTGAGTTTGGTTTATGGGCACCTGAGTGATCTATCCAGTTCACCTCCCTTCAAAGCTATTGCTTCAATATCTGCAGATTTGAAGCAGAGGTCACAGTACGAGTTACTCAGTGTTTGAGGCTTTCTTAGAAATAGCCTGGCATACTATGAACAGGAGGTGGGTGAAACACATCAAGGACAGCTGTAGATTCTGAATTGCTGTCTTTGTTCTAGGCGCAAAGAAATCCAGCTTCAATGTACTGGACCTAGCAAACCAGGGCTGTAGTTGCACCAAAATGCTATAGATGGTGCAAAAAACAGGAGTACTGCTGACACCTTAGTCTAACAAATTTGAGCATAAGCTTTCATGGGCTACAGCCCCCTTCATTGGATGCATGCAATGGAAAATACAGTAGGAAGGGGTGTGTGTATGTACATACACACACAGAGTCAAACAATGGGTGTTACCATACACACTATAAGGAGAATGATCAGTTAAGGTGAGCTATTAGCAGGAGAGAAACTGTTCATAGTGGTAACAAAAATGGCCAATTTCCAGCAACTAGATGTGAGGAACTGTTTGGGGGGGGCCAGCAGAATTAGCATGGGGAAATTTACTTTGTGTAATGGCCCATCCACTCCATCTTTATTCAAGCCTAATTTAATGGTGTCCAGTTCACAAATTAATTCCAATTCAGCAGTCTCTCATTGGAGTCTGTTTCTGAAGTTTTTTTGTTGTAATATTGTGACTTTTAGGACTGTAATCAAGTGGCCAGAGATTGAAGTGTTCAACTGGTTTTTGAATGTTAATTCTCTGTCTGATTTGTGTCTATTTATTTTTTACACAGAGGGGCATTGCTGGCATGTGGCATATCACATTGGTAGATGTGTGCATGAATGAGCCCCTGATGGCATGGCTGATGTGACTAGGTCCTATGATGGTGTCCCCAGAATAGATATGTGAACAGAGTTGGTAACAGGCTTTGTTGCAAGGATAAGTTCCTGGGTTAGTGTGTTTTGTTGTGTGGTTGCTGGTGAGTATTTGCTTCAGGTTTGGGGGCTGTCTGTAAGCAAGGACTGGCCTGTCTCCAAAGATCTGTGAGTGTGATGGATCATCCTTCAGGTTGTAGATCCTTGATGTGCTGGAGAGGTTTTAGTTGAGGGCTGAAGGTGACAGCTAGTGGTGTTCTGTTACTTTCTTGGGCCTGTCCTGTAGTTGGTGACTTCTGGGTACTCTTCTGGCTCTGTCAATCTGTTTCTTCACTTCAGCAGGTGGGTATTGTAGTTGTAAGAACACTTGATAGAGACCTTGTAGGTGTTTGTCTCTGTCTGAGGGGTTGGAGCAAATGCAGTTGTATCTTAGAGCTTGGATGTAGACAGTGGATCATATGATGTGGTCTGGATGAAAGCTGGAGGTATGTAGGTAAGTATAGCGGTCAGTAGGCTTCTGGTATAGGGTGGTATTTACATGGCCATAGTTCATTAGCACTGTAGTGTCCAGGAAGTGGACTTCTTGTGTGGATTGGTCCAGGCTGAGGTGGTTGATGGGGCAGAAACTGTTGAAATCATGATGGAATTCCTCAAGTGCTTTTCCATGGGTCCAGATGTCATCAATGTAGCGCAAGTAGAGTAAGGGTGTTGGGGGATGAGAGCTGAGGAAGCGTTCCAAGTCAGCCATAAAAATGTTGGCATACTGTGGGGCCATGCGGGTACCCATAGCAGTGCCACTGACTTGAAGGTATAAATTGTCCCCAAATGTGAAATAACAGTTGAGGACAAAGTTACCAAGTTCAGCCACCAGGTTTGCCATGACACTATTGGGGATACTTTTCCTGATGGCTTGTAGTCCATCTGTGTGTGCAATGTTGGTGTAGAGGGCTTCCACATCCATAGTGGCCAGCATGGTGTCTTCTGGAAGATCACCAATGGATTGTTTCCTCAGGAAGTCGGTGTCTCGAAGATAACTAGGAGTGCTGGTAGCACAGGGCCTGAGGAGAGAGTCAACATAGCCAGACAGTCCTGCTGTCAGGGTGTCAATGCCTGAGATGATGGGGCGGTCCAGGATTTCCAGGTTTATGGATCTTGGGGAGCAGATAAAATACCCGTGCTCAGAGTTCTAGGGGTGTATCTATGGATTTGCTCTTGTGCTTTTTTCAGGGAGTTTCTTGAGCAGATGGTGTAGTTTCTTTTGGTAACTCTGAGGGATCAGAGGATAATGGCTTGTAGAATGTGGTGTTGGAGAGCTGCCTAGCAGCCTCTTGGTCATATTCTGACCTATTCATGATGACAACACCTCCTTTGTCAGCCTTTGATTATGATGTCAGAGCTGTTCCTGAGGCTGTGGATGGCACTGTGCTCTGCACAGCTGAGGTTATGGGGCAGGTGATGCTAGTTTTCCACAATTTCAGCTTGTGCATGTCAGCGAAAGCCCTTCATGTAGAAATCCAGTCTGTTTCAACCTTTAGGAGGAGTCCGCCTAGAATCCTTCTTTTTGTAGTGTTAGTAGGAAGGTTTCTGTGGGTTAGTATTTTGTTCAGAGTTGTCGGAAATATTCCTTGAGTTGGAGATGTCAAAAATAGGATTCTAGGTCACCACAGAACTGTATCTTGTTTGTGGGGCTAGAGGGGCAGAAGGAGAGGCCCTGAGATAGGACAGATTCTTCTGCTGGGCTAAGAATATAGCTGGATAGATTAAAAATATTGCTGCATAGGTTAAAGGAACCACTCTTGTGGCCCCTTGTGGCATGTAGTAGTTTAATAGTTTAGTGTCCTTTTTTTTCTTTTGTAGAGAAGCAAAGTGTGTTGTAAATGGCTTGTCTAATTCTTGTAAAGTCCAGACACAAGGAAGTTTGTGTGGAAGGTTTTTTGAGTATCCAGTTTTGAGAGTTCATTTGTAATTGTTCCCTGTTTGCTGTATAGAATGTTGATCAGGTGGTTCTGCAGTTTCTTTCTGTGGCACAATCTGTCAGCATAGACATTGTGGTACGTAGATTCTAATGGATTTTTTACTTTCAGTCCTTTTGGTATGATGTCCATCTGTTTGCATTTGGAAAGGAAGCTGTCTGCATGAGTTTTTTTTTTATGAAGCTGATGGATTTCCATTCCATATGGCTAGACTCAGTGCCTTGCATAATGACAGGTTTCAGAGTAGCAGCTGCTAGTCTGTATCTGCAGAAAGAACATGAGTACCTTTTAAAATTAATATTAAATAGCTATATCTCCTAGAACTGGAAGGGACCTCAAAAGGTCATCAAATCCAGCCCCCTGCCTTCAGTAGTAGGACCAAGTACTGATTTTTGCTCCAGATCCCTCAGTGGCCCCCTCAGCTATCCCTCTCCTACATTGTCTATGCAGTTGCTTAGCCACCGCCACGCTTGGCCCACAAGGTAGGCATGCTTGGGTTTTCTGCAAGCCAATTACTTTGTTCTTTGAGTGTGTGAAGCGTACTTATTAGCTAACCGTTTTAAGGCCTTAGGCAGGTGGAGAGCATCCAGAGCAGATGAGGTAATATTAGCAGTCTTGTGTTCCTGATGAATGGAATCTGGTTGCATGCTCCCAAGGTCTTGTCCACGGAAGGCAGCCAACACCCCCAGTTTGTGTTCAAAAATACAATAGAGGCAAAAGTCGAATATTGGAGAACAGGCCCCTGGGGGCTTTCAGCCAAGCCATTGACACCCATTTGTGAAGTCTTCAAAATGATTGGTGGACTGAGAGAGGCTCACCTGGTCAGGGGCAGGTGACTAACACACACTCTATTTAAGTAACTTCTTGCTGGAGCTAGTGCATGTCACGTACACAGCTGAAAAGCCTCTGGGTGAAAGGTTGGACTGTGATTAGAGCATGTCTGTCAAAGCCAAGCCCTGTTTTCTGTCAACAGAAGAGGGAGGGGAGCTACAAACCCTGTTGAAAGTTTTGCATGAGAGTATCTGCATGGAAACTAGACAACGGCCTGCATATTCATCGGCTTTTTACTCGGTTCTAGGGTGGTCGTGTCAACTGAGATTGACGCTCCATGGCAGTAGGCACTCTACATCAAGCTGTGGGGGGGGGTGAGACTCACCCTGGAGATAAGACAAACCAAGAGGGAAGAGGGGACGTGGTAGCCACACTTCACAGCTAGAGAAGTGAGGGACTAAGCAGTTTGTCCAAGATCACACAGGCACTCAGAGCCCAGCCCCTTGGCCACAAGATGATTCTTCCTCTTGTGAAGAGGGCAAACCTAGAACTGTATGCCCAGTGCTGCTAGTCCCTGTGTTCATATACATGGCAGGCAGGCAGTCCCTGTGGTATGTAATCATAGCAGACCAGGAAGGCTGAGAGAGGTCCTCTCCAAAATAACAGGACAGGAAATGGCCTTGCCGGAACATAAGAACAGCCATACTGGGTCAGACCAAAGGTCCAACTCGCCCATACCCTGTCTTCCAATGGTGGCCAATGCCAGGTGCCCCAGAGGGAATGAACAGAATAGGGAATCAGCAAGTGCTCCATCCCCTGTCACCCATTCCCAGCTTCTGACAATCACAGGCTAGAGACATTCAGAGCATAGGGTTGCATCCCTGACCATCTTGGCTAATAGCCATTGATGGACCTGTGGTCCATGAATTTATCTAATTTTCTGAATCCTGTTATTGTTTGGGCCTTCACAACATCCCCTGGCAATGAGTTCCACAGGCCGTCTGTGCATCATGTGAAATACTACTTTTTTTTAAACCTGCTGCCTATTAATTTCATTGGGTGACCCTGGCTCTTGTGTTATGAGAAGGAGTAAACAACACTTCCTTATTTACTTTCTCCACACCAGTCACGATTTTATAGACCTCTGTTATATCCCCCTGAGCCACCTCTTTCAAGTTTTAATCTTTTCTCATACCCCTAATCATTTTTGTTGCCATTCTCTGCACCTTTTCCAGTTCTAATACATCTTTCTTGAGATGGGGTGGCCAGACCTGCCTGCAGTATTCAAGGTGTGGGCGTGCCATGGATGCTAGGTAACGCTAGGAGTTCTTCACTATCCATGAAAGGGCCACACGGATCCCATGGTACAGAGAGAAAGGAAAAGGACCCAGCCACCTGCAGCCTGACATCACCATGTGGGGTCAGAATAAGCCAGGCTGATGACGATCTCCATTTTGTTGAGTCATCTAGAAGCTTCTGCAAACATTTTCTGGTACCCCAGGGGTCTGTTCCTTGCCCCTCCCCGCCTGGACATGGGTAACTCAGTGCTGGCCTAGTGCTTGGAGCTGGAGCTGCTGTCAAACCTTAGTCCCAGATTTGGACTTTAGCGTCCAAAATATGGGGGTTAGCATGAAAACCTCCAAGCTTAGTTACCAGCTTGGAGTTGTAAAGCTACCACCACCCAAAAAATTAGTGTGTTTTGGGGCACTCTGGTCCCCCTGAAAAACCTTCCCTGGGGACCCCAAGACCCAAATCCCTTGAGTCTCACAACAAAGGGAAATAATCCTTTCCCCTTCCACCCTCCAGGTGCTCCTGGAGAGATACACAGACACAAGCTCTGCGAATCCAAACAGAGTGACTCCCCCTCTCCGTTCCCAGTCCTGGAAACCAGAATCACCGAGTCACAAGCTCTGCGAATCCAAACAGAGTGACTCCCCCTCTCCGTTCCCAGTCCTGGAAACCAGAATCACCGAGTCAATCTCCCTTCCCTCTCCCCCCCCCCCCAACCCAGAGGGTATGCAAAGTCAGGTGAACAAATCCAACACACACAGATCTCCCTCTGACTCCTTCCTCCTACCAATTCCCTGGTGAGTACAAACTCAACTTCCCTGAAGTTTCCCAGTAAAGAAAACTTTATATAAGAAAAATACATACAAATAGTCTCTCTGCATTAAGGTGACAAATACAGGGTCAATTGCTTAAAAGAATATTGAATAAACAGCCTTATTCAAAAAGAATACAAATCAAAGCACTCCAGCACTATATTCATGTAAATACAAAAGAAACAAACTCTTTGGTACTTACAACTTGGAAACAGAAGATTAGAAAGCAGAAATACTTCTCCACAGCTCAGAGAAAGCAGGCAGACAGAAAACACAAACTCAGACACAAACTTCCCTCCACCCAGAGTTGAAAAAAATCCGGTTTCCTGATTGGTCCTCTGGTCAGGTGCTTCAGGTGAAAGAGACATTAACCCTTAGCTATCTGTTTATGACAGCTGCAGCAATGGAGGTGAGGTGCCAGCCCCAAGGAGCTCACATGCCAAGGGCTTCACTCTGCCTCTGGCATAGAGAGCTGCAGGCCAGCCGGGGATGCTCTGCACCTTGGTACGGCAGAGAGCTGGCTGGGGCAGGCACCATGCCTGGAAGGGCCTTATCTTTGTACAGCAGTGTCGGCTGGGCACTTGGGGACGAACTGTCAGCCGAGCTGCAGGGCCTGCCCCACCTGTAGAACAGGTGTGAGGAGTCTCTGTCCCTCTGTAACAATGTGGTTCTGGCAGGACTCAACTGAGTGCCAATTCAGAACAAATTGCTTAAAACAGGGCCGTTACAGCCCAAGGCTGGGGTTTTTCCACCTCTAAGGCAAACAAAACCAGCCACCCAAAAAAGACTTTGGTCTCACCCAACTAGCTAACCACAAGTCACACAAGCAATTCCCTTTGACACTCCAGTTTCCCAGTATCACCACCAGTGCCACTCATTATGGGGACAAATGGTTATGAAAACCAACACCCCAATAAAAGAAAAAGGTTCTCTTGATCCCAAAGAATCAAGCCCCAGACCCAGGTCAATATACAAATCCAGTCTTACCCACAAATCATGCTGTTGCCAATCCTTTAGCATCTAAAGTCTAAAGGTTTATTCATAAAAGGAAAAAGATAGAGATGAGAGCTAGAATTGGTTAAATGGAATCAACTACATACACTAATGACAAAGTTCTTAGTTCAGGCTTGTAGCAGTGATGGAATAAACTGCAGGTTCAAATCCAGTCTCTGGAATACATCCCCCGCTGGGGTGGGTCATCAGTCCTTTGTTCAAAGCTTCTGTTTGTGGCAAAGTCCCTCCAGAGGTAAGAAGCAGGATTGAAGACAAAATGGAGAAGAGGTATCAATCGTGCAGAACGCAATGCCATCCACAGCCTCAGAAACCACCCTGACATTATCATCAAAGAGGCTGATAAAGGAGGTGCTGTTGTCATCATGAACAGGTCTGACTACCAAAAAGAGGCAGCCAGACAACTCCCCAATACCAAATTCTACAGGCCACTTCCCTCAGATCCCACTGAGGAATACACTAAGAAACTACAGCATCTACTCAGGACACTCCCTACACTAACACCAGAAGAAATCAACATACCCCCAGAGCCCCGACCAGGGTTATTCTATCTACTATCCAAGATCCACAAACCCGGAAATCCTGGCCGCCCCATCATCTCGGGCATTGGCACTCTCACTGAAGGACTGTCTGGATATGTGGACTCTCTACTCAGACCCTATGCCACCAGCACTCCCAGCTATCTCCGTGACACCACTGATTTCCTGAGGAAACTACAATGCATTGGTGACCTCCCAGAAAACACCATCCCAGCCACCATGGATGTAGAGGCTCTCTACACAAACATCCCACACACAGATGGAATACAAGCTGTCAGGAACACTATCCCTGACAATGCCACAGCACAACTGGCTGCTGAGCTCTGTGCCTTTATACTTACACACAACTATTTCAAATTTGATGACAATATATATCTCCAGATCAGTGGCACTGCTATGGGCACCCGCATGGCCCCACAATATGCCAATATCTTTATGGCCGACCTGGAACAACGCTTCCTCAGCTCTCGTCCACTCACACCCCTTCTCTATCTACGCTACATTGATGACATCTTCATCATCTGGACCCATGGGAAGGAGACTCTGGAAAAATTCCACCACGATTTCAACAGCTTCCACCCCACCATCAACCTCAGCCTGGACCAATCTACACGGGAGGTCCACTTTCTTGACACCACGGTGCAAATAAGTGATGGTCACATTAACACCACCCTATATCGAAAACCTACCGACCGCTATGCCGACCTTCATGCCTCCAGCTTCCATCCCGGACACATCACACGATCCATTGTCTACAGCCAAGCACTGAGGTACAACCGCATCTGCTCTAACCCCTCAGACAGAGACCAACACCTACAAAATCTCCACCAAGCATTCTCAAAACTACAATACCAGCACGAGGAAATAAAGAAACAGATCAACAGAGCCAGACGTGCACCCAGAAGCCGCCTACTGCAAGACAAACCCAAGAAAGAAACCAACAGGACTCCACTGGCCATCACATACAGCCCCCAGCTAAAACCCCTCCAACGCATCATCAAGGATCTACAACCCATCCTGGACAATGATCCCACACTTTCACAGGCCTTGGGTGGCAGGCCAGTCCTTGCCCACAGTCAACCTGCCAACCTGAAACATATTCTCACCAGTAACTGCACACCACACCATAGTAACGCTAGCTCAGGAACCAATCCATGCAACAAACCTCGATGCCAACTCTGCCCACATATCTACACCAGCGACACCATCACAGGACCTAACCAGATCAGCCACACCATCACTGGTTCATTCACCTGCACATCCACCAATGTAATATACGCCATCATATGCCAGCAATGCCCCTCTGCTATGTACATCGGCCAAACTGGACAATCTTTACGGAAAAGGATAAATGGACACAAATCAGACATTAGGAATGGCAATATACAAAAACCTGTAGGACAGCACTTCAACCTCCCTGGCCACACTATTGCAGACCTTAAGGTGGCCATCCTGCAGCAAAAAAACTTCAGGACCAGACTTCAAAGAGAAACTGCTGAGCTTCAGTTCATCTGCAAATTTGACACCATCAGCTCAGGATTGAACAAAGACTGTGAATGGCTTGCCAACTACAGAACCACTTTCTCCTCTCTTCGTTTTCACACCTCAACTGCTAGAACAGGGCCTCATCCTCCCTGATTGAACTGACCTCGTTATCTCTAGCTTGCTTGCTAGCATATATATATACCTGCCCCTGGAAATTTCCACCACATGCATCTGAAGAAGTGGGTACTCACCCACGAAAGCTCATGCTCCAAAACGTCTGTTAGTCTATAAGGTGCCACAGGATTCTTTGCTGCTTTTACAGATCCAGACTAACACGGCTACCCCTCTGATACTTGACAGCCTTTTATAGGCTTTTCCAGGTGTAAGAACACCTCTTTGTCCTTACTGTGGAAAATTACAGCAAAATGGAGTCTGGAGTCACATAGGCAAGTCCCTGCATACTTTGCTGAGTGACAAGGCATATCTGCCTTCTCTCAATGGGTCAGTTGCTCAGCTGATGGTCCTTAATGGGCCATCAAGCAGGCTAGGCAGAGCTAACACCAACCTGTCTGGGGTGTCATCCAGAAGCACAGCACAAGTTTGAAATACAGACAGTATAGAGCCACTATTCATAACTTCAACTACAAAAATGACACTTGCATACAGACAGCATAATCATAACCAGCAACATATAACCCGGTCTTAGACACCTCATTTGACTCCCTTTATACAAGATTTGGTTCCACTGCAAGACTTTGGTTGCAGCCATGTTCTATATGGTCCCAGTTCAAATCAATAACATGACACCCCCACGGGACAGCCAGAGCCAGGAGAGGCACCTGGGGAGCTGTGGCTCGGGACTGTACCCCATCCCAAAACCCACAGGTGCACGGTCCCTTTGCCCGGTTCTGTCCTCGCACACAAGGCAACCAGTTTGTTCCTGCTGTGCTGGGCATAAGGCCAGCCAGGCTATTCCGTGGAGTCCTCACACTGTCCTGGCCCTTTCCAGACTCTGCCACACACCCCTATCTGCCTGCAGAGCGCTGCCACATCAGATCTGGGCGAGAACTGGGGTCCCTCTCCCAGGGAGCAACTTCCACGCCCTCTGTGAGGGGAGAACCAGGTGAGGATGTCCTGGCAGTAGGGGCCCCATTCCCTGATGGAGGAAGCGGGCTCTGAAGTGTTCCCAGCCGAGCCACAGGGGGCTGGAGGTCCCCTCGCTCAGGGAGTAGAAGAAGCTGCAGAGAACAGAGTTGCCAGAGGGCAGCCGCCAGGCTGCTACCAGCTCCCCTAGGGGCCTGCAGCTCCCCAGGCAGGGCTTTGGCCTGATGGCGGCCAGGTTGGCGGCACCTGGACCTTGAATCGCTTCATGCGGGCGCTTTGTTAAAACAGCCGAAGGGGGCCTGAATTCCTGACTGAGCGAAGTGAGGCTGGACCCTCGACGGAAGGGCATTTCTCAGCCTGTCCACCTGTATCACAAACATTTCTGCACCCTGCTGCCAGGCTGCTCCAAAACAACCTGCCCTGTGGCTCCCAGCTCAGCTTGGAAAGCCAGCACAGGAGGGCTGCCTGGACATGCTCTGTCCTCCAGGTGGTTCTGCCACCCTGCTGCTTGGACCCCAGCTGCAGCCACATCTGGATCATCTGGCCTTCTTCACCTGTAACTAGTCCCACACATCACAGGTCTATGACAGCAGCTGTCGCTGGGGGCCGGGGAGCGTGCATTCCCTCTGGCCCCTTGGCCCAGCCTTTCAGCTTCCTTTTGAGATGACTGGTGCGTGTTGGGCATTGACTAGGGCTCCCAGCCGCTACAAATAAATACAAATAGGGTGTTATATTGATTAATAGCCATCACCCAAACGATCTGGCTAATCTATCCCCCAACCCCGCTGTGTAGCCCCCGTCATGTTAGTATCGCAGCCTTCCTGGGTGTGCAAAGGTAGAGGCGCTGTCTGCAGCTGGATTGCATGGCATGGTTCTGCTCATCCCTGCAGGGTGAGGGATTTGCTCTGCCTGCGGCCCAGTGGGTTCGGGCTGGTCCTCCCAACGGCTCAGGTCGCTCTGCTCGAGGCAGGCATTTTGGGGCAGCGGGTGGTATGTAGCTAGCCTCGCAAACAGCCCCGGCTGGCTGGCAGCGTAGCCCCGTTCGCAGGCGCCCGCCAGCGCGGCAAGCGTTGTAAAGGGCCGAGGTTATAAAGGCGGCATGACTGATCACGCCCGTGTAGGCGGGAGCCAAGACACACCAGGCGGGGTTCAAGAGGCGGCTGAGTCAGCGCAAGCAGGGAGCAGGGGAACGTTTCCGACACGTCCTAGCCAGGTCTGCTCTGGGACTCCCGCCACAGAATGACCAACGTCCTGGCTGGGTCCCGAGGCTGAGCCTTCCCCACCGCACCATCCCCGGGGCGCAGCCAGAGGCAGCCGTAGTGCAGTCTGAGGGAGAGTCAACACACAGCATGAGGCCTGGGGCCGGCCACAACCTGAGGAGACCTGCTGAGCTGCGGGGTGCAAGGCACGGGGTCTGGGCGAGGAAGCCCTCAGGGGCAGGGGGTCTGGGCGAGGAAGCCCTCAGGGGCAGGGGGAGCCAGGCAGCCTCTGCCACTCAGGAGACACTGTGTGGTGCTGAGCAAGTTCTGAGGAGCCCCCCTGCCCCCACTGCATGTTCTGGACCCCCCATGAGGCCGCTGACCCGGACCCTCTTTCGCAGCCTGCTGGCCTCACTTCTCGCCCAGCCTGCCAGGGAGCTGTGGCCAGAAGCTGGGGCAGCGCTGGGGCGACAAGGCGGAGACGTCGGCCCAGTAGACGGAGCCCCGCGAGGGCTAGGGAGGCTGCGGGAGCCTTTGGCAGGCTGGGCCGGGTCTGCGCTGTAACCGAGCAGGCTGCAGCTGGGGGAATGACGGGCCCTATCCTGCTTTCCTCCACACACAGATTGTGGGGGTGCTGCAGACCCATGCCCCACACCCTGAGCAGGGGGCAAAAGAAAGCTCCTGTTCTTCTTCGAGTGCTTGCTCATATCCATTCCAGTTAGGTGCGCGCGCCGCGTGCACGTTCATCGGAGACTTTTACCCTAGCAACACTCGGTGGGCTGCCATGGCGCCCAATATATACCCCTGCCGACCCATCCACTCCTCAGTTCCTTCTTACCGCCCATGTCGGTCGTTGGAACAGTGGAGCGTGGCTTAGCTGATCTCCATCTCCCTAGCTCTTCGCTCGTGTATATAGTTATTGTGTACATAGTTAGTTTTCTATAGTTCTAGTTAACTTTTATATTATTCGTAGTTGTATAGTAGTTGTGTATATAGTTAGAGGGTCAGGGGCTAGCCACTTCACCTCCCCCGGTACCGGGGCCCATGCCCGGTTCACTGGGTTTCAAGCCTTGCACGGCCTGTCATCGGCCGATGCCCACAGGAGATCCGCACAATGCCTGTTTAAAGTGTCTGGGAGAATCCCACCTTGCGGACAAGTGCCGAATCTGCAAGGCGTTCAAGCCCCAATCGAAGAAAGAGCGGGGCATTCGCCTCAAGCAACTCTTGATGGAGGCAGCTCTAACTCCTCCATCTTCGGCACCGACTCCGGCACCGGGGATGAGTGCTTTCTCTGCACCGGAGCGCACGGTGCCAGTGAAGACCCCTCGGCACCAGCCTTCGCCGGCTCAACCCGCTGGCAGGCACCAATCCCTCTCCCCGAGGAGCAAGAGGCACAAGGCTCCTGCGGCACATGTGTCTACGCCGCAGTCGGAGCATACATCTAAGGAGGCCGCCTGGCACCGTCAACTGCTGTGGCACCGCTTGTCTCCGCACCGTTGGTTCCAGTCTCTCAGGAGCCGTCAAGTCCGGTGCCTACCAGCTCCCCAGCGCACGCTGTGGTCAAGCTCGTCGTGCCCTCAACACCAGAAACTTTCTCCACGGCTCGGGAGCTAATTGCTCAGACGGACCCTGAGCTGCCCCAATCCCCGGCACTGCTGGTGTGGGTTCTTCAGTCACTGGGCAAGCCTGCCATGATGAGGCTATCTTCGCTGGACACAGTGCAACACCGCCAGTCCCGATCCAGGTCTCGCGGACGCGCTCAATCCTGACATCACTCCTGCTCTCGGCGCTGCTTGCAGTCCCGGTACCGCTCTCCATCCCGGTACCGGTCGTACTCGTGGTACCGCTCGAGATCCTGTTCTCCATCACGGTACTCTCGGCACCGGTCCAGATCCCGGCACCGCCATACCTCTCGCAGCAGATCTCGGCACGGCGATACAAGGCACCGGTCGACCTCCCGGCACCGCGCTGGTCGCAGGTCCCGCTCCCGCTCCCGGCACCGCTATGACTCTCAGTACCATTTGCCGGTACCGCATAGACAGGAGTCCAATGGACGCAGAGACCTGGTCCAAGCGACTTCAGCTCCTCCATGGCCCTCGCGTCATCCATCCATCTCCTCCCAGGCAGACAGTGCCTCCTACGGAGACTCGGATACGCATGCCCATGGCCTGGACCACAGACCTCCTCCGTGGTCCTTTTGGACACCTTGGGCATATCGTCAAGCCTAAGGTGAACTGACTGGCCCATCACGCTCCAGTCACTCAGAGCACCGTGTGCCCGAGGCCACTGTCAGCCGACCTCTCCCTGCTGACTCACAGGAAAACGGTGCACACGCACCGGAACCGCATGACCTTCCGGAGACAGAGATCCCCCCAGACCAGGCATCAGTGCAGGACCCACTCGTCCCGGGGCTGTCATCCTCCTCTTCCCCAGATGAGGCAGTAGCTGGGACGTCATCATCGGGACCACCTCCGATCGACCTCCGGTCTCACCAGGACCTTCTGCGGTGTGTTGCCCAGAATATCAACCTGCCGGTTGAAAAGGTCCCGGAGGTGGAGGACCCGGTGACTAGCATCTTATCCGCAGAGACACCCACCAGAGTGGCTCTCCCGTTCGACCCAGGCTAGAGCTGACACCATCTGGCAATCCCTGGCTTCCATCCCACCCACAGCCAAGGGGGTCGAACGGAAGTACATGGTGCCTTCCAAGGGGTATGAGTACCTCTATGTGCACCCCGCTCCCTGTTCCTTGGTGGTACAGTCTGTCAACGAACGGGAGTGCCACGGTCAACAAGCCCCCACGCCTAAATCTAGAGAAGCCTGGCGCATGGACTTGGTGGGACGAAAAATCTATTCTGTGGGAGGTCTCCAACTCCGCATAGCAAACCAACAAGCCCTCCTCGGCAGATACAGCTACAACACCTGGGACGCTGTCGGGAAGTTTGCTGAGTTGGTTCTGCAGGATTCCTGCCAGGAATTTTCAGCACTCCTGGAGGAGGGGAAGAGGGTCGTGAGGACCTCATTACAAGCTTCATTGGATGCCACCGATTCGGCCGCCAGAACGGTCGCTTCTGGCATAGCCATGCGCCGCATATCATGACTGCAAGTGTCCGGCCTGCCACCTGAGTTGCAACACACAGTACAAGACTTGCCGTTTGATGGCCAAGGCTTGTTTTCGCAGAAGACGGACCCCAGACTGCAGAGTCTGAAGGACAACAGAGTAATTATGCATTCATTGGGAATGCATACGCCTCAGACTCAAAGACGGTCCTTCCGTTCTCAACCACAGTGCCCTTACCCCCCCACCTCGGCCACGGTAAGACTTTGCCAGACGAAGGGGTCGTACTAATCGCAGACGTCAGTCTGGACCTCAAGGGGGCAACAATTCCGGTCCCACCAAACCAACGCAGGGACTCAAACCAAACTTTTGAGGGTGCGCCCGAGAGCAGTGTACCAATTGCCTCCCCGGATCCCTTTCAGTTCTACAACCGCCTTTCCCCATTCCTTCCAGTGTGGTCCCAGTTGACATCAGATCGTTGGGCCCTACGCATGGTGGAGCTTGGATACCGTCTTCAGTTTGTTTCACTCTCTCCCTTCCACCCCCCCTCCTCGTCCCTCTTCAGGGACCCCTCTCACGAGCAACTCCTCATCCAGGAGATCCACAAGCTCCTCTCAATCGGAGCTATAGAGGAGGTACCAGAGGAGTTAAGGGGCAAGGGGTTTTATTCCCAATACTTCCTCATTCCCAAGGCGAAAGGGGGCCTCCGGCCTATCCTAGACCTGCGAGGACTGAACAAATTCATCAAAAAGTTCAAGTTCTGCATGGTATCCCTGGGAACCATCATTCCGTCCCTGGATCCCGGAGATGGGTACGCTGCTCTCGACATGCAGGATTCATATTTCTACATAGCAATTTATCCCCCTCACAGGAGGTATCTGCACTTTGTGGTAAACCACCGTCACTACCAGTTTACTGTCCTCCCCTTTGGCCTCTTCTCGGCCCCTCGGGTGTTCACGAAGTGTATGGCGGTTGTCGCTGCTTCCCTACGCCGTCGTCAGATACACGTCTTCCCTTACCTCGACGACTGGCTCATCCGAGGGCCTCTGAGACACAAGTCATCAGCCATGTGGCCATTATCAGGGACCTCTTTCTGCATCTAGGCCTGATCATCAACTTAGACAAGTCCACTCTGGTGCCTACGCAGAGGATGGAGTTTATCGGGGCAATGCTGGACTCCAACCTTGCGACAGCCAGTCTACCCCCCCACCGGTTTCAGGCCATAGTCTCACTTGTCCAAGGTCTTCAGCGTTTTCCAACAACCTCCACCCGCACCTGCCTTGGTCACATGGCTGCATGCACATTCATCACACAGCACGCCAGGCTGCGAATGCGTCCTCTCCAAATCTGGCTCGCTTCTGTCTATCGGCAGCGCAGAGACGCCATAGACATCATTCTGACAATTCCGCCGAGTGTTCTCAGCTCCCTCGACTGGTGGCGAACGCCCTCCCGGGTGTGTGCAGGACGACCGTTCCATCCTCCCCAGCCCTCCACGTCCCTAACAACGGACGCGTCCTCCCTGGGCTGGGGCGCTCACCTAGGGAGCCTGCGCACCCAAGGCCTTTGGTCATCCCGGGAATTGACTCTACACATCAATGTCCGGGAGCTGAGAGCGGTCCAGCTGGTGTGCCAAGCGTTTCAGCGCCATCTGCAGGGCCGTTGTGTTGCGGTCTTCATGGACAACACAACGGCCATGTATTATATAAACAAACAGGGAGGGACGCAGTCCTCCCCCTTGTGTCAGGAAGCGATACTACTGTGGGACTTCTGCATAGCCCACTCCATAGACCTAGTAGCCTCCTTCCTCCCAGGAGTCCGGAACACGCTCGCAGATCACCTGAGAAGGTCCTTCCTGGCGCACGAGTGGTCCATCAGTCCGGACATTCTCCATTCAGTTTTCCAGAGGTCGGGCTTTCCCCAAATAGACCTCTTTGCCTCCAGGGACAACAGGAAATGCCAGGTGTTCTGCTCTCTGCAAGGTCGCTCCCCAGGCTCTCTGTCAGATGCATTCCTCATTCCGTGGACGGGCCACTTCTGTTATGCCTTCCCTCCGTTTCCTCTGGTCCACCAAGTTCTGATCAAGATGCGCAGAGACAAAGCCCACCTTATCCTGATCGCTCTGGCTTGGCCGGGGCAGCATTGGTACACCATGCTGCTCGACCTGTCTCTTTCAGACCCGATTCCCCTGCCACTCTGCCCGGACCTGATCATGCAGGACTTCGGCAGGCTACATCACCCGGACCTGCAGCCCCTTCATCTGACTGCATGGCTGCTGGCTGGTTGAGCTGATCGGAGTTGCGTTGTTCTGCCACAGTGCAACAAGTGCTGCTGGGAAGCAAAAAACCCTCCATGCGATCAACGTACCTCTCTAAATGGAAGAGCTTCTGTCACTGGTGCGCTCAGCAGGACCTTTCTCCACAGATTATATCGGTCCCCACCATCGTGGACTATTTATGGTCTCTCAAAGAGCAAGGTCTAGCGATCTCTTCGCTAAGAGTGCACCTTGCAGCTATTTCCACCTTCCATCCTGGGGAGGCTGGCAGTTCCATTTTCTCACATCCTATAGTTTCCAGATTCCTTAAGGGCACGTGCACACCTAACTGGAATGGATATGAGCAACACATCTCGAAGAACAACTGTTACAAAGGTGAGTAACCATCTTTTTCCACCCTCCAGAAATTTCACAAACAGCATTAAAACCAGCCTCACAATCCCACTGGCTGCATTAGCCCCATGGCTGAGGACCTCGCCCGCTGTGGCCCCAGGGTGAAAGCTGGCAGGCTGTGTGGTGCTGACACCTGTTGGCTTTACCCTCCGGTGACCAGCGTTGGGTCACAGGGCCCAGGCAGCTCCTTACATTGGACTCCAGAGGCAGGGAGCTAACCTAGGAGTGGATTGAGCTCTCACACAGCTCAAACTGAATGCCCTGCGTCCCTTGCCAGCGAGCTCTGGGCTGGGCTCTCAGCCATCCCAGCGAGCTCTGGCTTGGGTCCTGCTCTGTCCCAGCATGCTCTGGGCTGGGCTCGCTGCTATCCCAGCATGCTCTGGGCTGGGTCCGGCTCTGTCCCAGCATGCTCTGGGCTGGGCTCCTTGCTGTCCCAGCATGCTCTGGGCTGGGTCCTGCTCTGTCCCAGCATGCTCTGGGCTGGATCCTGCTCTGTCCCAGCATGCTCTGGGATGGGCTCCTTGCTGTCCCAGCATGCTCTGGGCTGGATCCTGCTCTGTCCCAGCATGCTCTAGGCTGAGCTTCCTGCTGTCCCAGCATGCTCTGGGCTGGGCTCCTTGCTGTCCCAGCATGCTCTAGGTTGAGCTTCCTGCTGTCCCAGCATGCTCTGGGCTGGATCCTGCTCTGTCCCAGCATGCTCTGGGCTGGGCTCTTCTCTGCATGGGGTGGAAAGTGCTGTTCCAATGTCCCAGCTGCACTCTCCCGGGGACGCACCACAAGGCCGCGCTTAGCCATGCTTCCAGGACCACGCGTGGCATCGCCACTCGCCAGCTCTGACCATGGTCTCGCAGCGACGGGATTGGGCTGGGCTGGAGCCCATCTGGTCACTGCACAAGAAGCTGCAGCCTGTTGATATATCTGAGCTGAACAAGTAATCAGAGCTGCTGTAGGAGGAGCACGCGCGCTCTCTCTCTCCCTCCACCCCCCATAGCACCCCATACTTGCAGGGAGGGGGGAGTGAGGAGCCCAGCACCCAGGGTGGCCCTGCCCCCTCACCATCTCCTGTGAGCCACGGGAACAGGACGTGAACTCTGCTTCTTCTCCTCCCTCCCTGCAGCCCCCCTGGGAAGGGACAGAGGGGAATGAAGAACCCCAGGGGCTGCCCTCCCCCAAGCCTGGAAGTGGGAGGATACCCTGCTGCAGCCACCCTTTCCCCAGGCTTTGGAGAGAGGAGTGAAGAGCCCCAAGCGGCCGGACAGCTGAACTGATGACGGGGCTGAGGAGGGCAGCCGTGGGGTGAACAGAGCCAAGGTCTCCCAGCTCCAGCCCCTCCCCACAGACCTGGGCTGCAGTGCTTGGTGCTGGGAAGAGGCCTATGGTGCAGGGCGCTCAGCCTGACACCACTCACCAGCACAGCATCCCCTGGGGGTACTGCCAGTCTTTGGGTCAGGCCCTGGAACCTGCGGGCATGGTCTGCAGACTCTCAGGAAGTTCTCCTGCAACCAAGCCAGCCCCCTCCCTGCATTCCACAGCAGCACAGAAGGATCTGCTCCTCTCAGGGCCTTTGGGGCCTGATCCAAAGCTGGCTGGACTTAGTGGAAAGACTTGGCCCCGCCATGCACAATGCCTGGATCCAGGGATGTGCCCTGTTCCAAATCCCCAGCCTCCTAATCCCTTGAAGTGCTGAACGAGGCCAACTCTGCTCTGCCGTGCTAGTGCAAATCCAAAGTGACTAGGCTGCAATGGGTGGAGTTACTCCTGATTTACTCCAGGCTAACAGGAGCAGAGTCTTGTGCCTTTGAGAAGTGGGCTGGAACAGTAGGCTGTCACTGTCATTTGTAAGGGGTTTCCTGGTCCTGCATGCAGGCTAGAGGACAATCAGTCAATGTGCAGCCGGCTGGCCTAGGGTAAAGATGGGGTGAGTTGTGCCTCTCTGTTCCAGGGAGCAGTCTGCTTTATCTCTCTCTGTTTTTAGTTCTTGTGTGTTAACATTCTGAATTCTAGGAAATAAAGTTGTGGTATGTTGCAGCCTTCCAGCAAGAGTAGTTATGTTTTTATCTAACACGTGTATGTGCTGTGAAACATAACAAGTCTGGCCCGACATCTTCCAGCTGCCAGTTGGAACCAACTCTGGCAGTCAACTGCAAAGGCAGAGGGGAAGCACTTGGGAGGGATTTGCCCTGGCTCTGATTGCCTTGCAGGAGCTAACGAGTGTGCCAAGCAGGCAGCAATGGGTGGCTCCTGTTATGGGTGGCTTTGTTATGCTCTTCAGACGCAGGCTCAGGCTTGGTCCCAACAGCTCCCTGTTGATCTTCCACTGGATAAGGTTGCACTTTAGGCAGCCATCCATGCAGGTGCAATCAGCCCTGCCTCTCCCCTGGCTGCTCCCACCTCCAGCCCCTCGGGCCAGTGGAAGAGTGGGCAGCCCCGACCTGCAGGCACCCCATGCAGAGACTGAGTTCAAATCTTTCTCTAGCTTTCTCTCCTGTTCTCTCTCTCTCAGTGCCAGCAGCAAAGGAACAGATGCTGGGCCACATTCTCAGCCGGGCGAAGCGCCAATGAAGAGAGGCTGATTTACACTGGCTGAGGATCTGGTCCTTGGTGGGCACGGGTGTGGCAAGCAGCCATGCCATGTAGGGAGGATGGGGGTCCATAGCTGGGGATGGGTTGGGGATTGGAAAGGTCCTGCTGCCTCGGGCCAGGGCTCTGCCTGCCTGCTGCACCCCAGCAAATCCAAACAAAATCTCAGCCCTGAGGTTGGTTTTGCTCTGTGTTTATTTGTGTCATTGACACGCTCTAATGCTCTGCCCCAGCATCACCAGCACCTAGTGGCCAGAACAGCACCTCACCATGGCCACCAGCCCAGCATCCATGCTAAGGAAAGGGGCGCACACCCAGAAATGAATGGCCCGCCCTCTGGCTGTGCCAGCCTCTGGGCAGCATCTTCAGCACCATAACAAAGGCAGGGAGGAAAAGTCCCAACAAGCAGGGACTGAGGGGGGCGGAGGACACTCAGCATCAAGGCGTGTGTGTCTGTGAGGGACAGACAGCAAGAGAATGACAGCACTTGTGTTCAGCTAGCGTGCCTGTCTCCAAGGGCAGGATCTGTCTCTGCAGCCATCTTCTGTGCACCCATCCCTGTAGCCTAGTACAGCGGTTCCCAGCTTTTTCTCATGGGTGGATCCCTTTGGAATTTTCTAACGGAGGAGCGGACCCCTTTGGAAATCTGTTGTCTGTCTACATAGCTGAATTTGGATCAGTCTAAAGACAGAATTCAACAGGTAACGTTGCATGTGCAGGACAAGGCATTTGAGGCAGCGTCAGAAAGGGCGCTAAACTTTTGGCTTCTATGTTACGGCCAAGATTTTGGGGTCTGGCCTGTAGGTGGGGGTGTGTGCATACTTCTGATTGCTCGGATAAACAGAATGTCTGTCTTTTCTGGGATGTGACCTGTGGTGGATCCTTTAGACATAGTCTGCGGACCCTGGATTAAAAAACACTGGCCTAGTAGTGTGCCTATCTGTCTGTCCATCCCCACCCCCATCCATCCCCATCCACAACCCTTTACACCCCCTCATTCATCACCCCCTACATCCCCAAACACATCCCCTCTATCAAGAAATCCCTCCCCATCCCTAACCACTCCCACCCCCATACACACCCCTCTACCCACCCATCCCCCATCCACCCCCAAACACATCCCCTCTATCCAGCCATCCCTCCCCATCCCTAACCACTCCCACCCCCACATACACCCCTCTACCCACCCATCCCCCCATCCACCCCCAAACACATCCCCTCTATCCAGCCATCCCTCCCCATCCCTAACCACTCCCACCCCCACACACCCCTCTACCCACCCATCCCCCCATCCACCCCCAAACACATCCCCTCTATCCAGCCATCCCTCCCCATCCCTAACCACTCCCACCCCCCACACCCCTCTACCCACCCATCCCCCCATCCACCCCCAAACACATCCCCTCTATCCAGCCATCCCTCCCCATCCCTAACCACTCCCACCCCCCACACCCCTCTACCCACCCATCCCCCCATCCACCCCCAAACACATCCCCTCTATCCAGCCATCCCTCCCATCCCTAACCACTCCCACCCCCCACACCCCTCTACCCACCCATCCCCCCATCGACCCCCAAACACATCCCCTCTATCCAGCCATCCCTCCCATCCCTAACCACTCCCACCCCCCCACACCCCTCTACCCACCATCCCCCCATCCACCCTCAAACACATCCCCTCTATCCAGCCATCCCTCCCCATCCCTAACCACTCCCACCCCCCACACCCCTCTACCCACCCATCCCCCATCCACCCCCAAACACATCCCCTCTATCCAGCCATCCCTCCCCATCCCTAACCACTCCCACCCCCACACACCCCTCTACCCACCCATCCCCCCATCCACCCCCAAACACATCCCCTCTATCCAGCCATCCCTCCCCATCCCTAACCACTCCCACCCCCCCACACCCCTCTACCCACCCATCCCCCCATCCACCCCCAAACACATCCCCTCTATCCAGCCATCCCCCCATCCCTAACCACTCCCACCCCCACACACCCCTCTACCCACCCATCCCCCCATCCACCCCCAAACACATCCCCTCTATCCAGCCATCCCTCCCCATCCCTAACCACTCCCACCCCCCACACCCCTCTACCCACCCATCCCCCCATCCACCCCCAAACACATCCCCTCTATCCAGCCATCCCTCCCCATCCCTAACCACTCCCACCCCCCCACACCCCTCTACCCACCCATCCCCCATCCACCCCCAAACACATCCCCTCTATCCAGCCATCCCTCCCCATCCCTAACCACTCCCACCCCCCCACACCCCTCTACCCACCCATCCCCCCATCCACCCCCAAACACATCCCCTCTATCCAGCCATCCCTCCCCATCCCTAACCACTCCCACCCCCACATACACCCCTCTACCCACCCATCCCCCCATCCACCCCCAAACACATCCCCTCTATCCAGCCATCCCCCCCATCCCTAACCACTCCCACCCCCCTACAGACCCCTCTACCCACCCATCCCCCATCCACCCCCAAACACATCCCCTCTATCCAGCCATCCCTCCCCATCCCTAACCACTCCCACCCCCCAACACCCCTCTATCCAGCCATCCCACCCATCCACCCCCAAACACATCCCCTCTATCCAGCCATCCCTCCCCATCCCTAACCACTGCCCACCCCCACACAACCCCTCTACCCACCCATCCCCCCATCCACCCCCAACACATCCCCTCTATCCAGCCATCCCCCCATCCCTAACCACTCCCACCCCCACACACCCCTCTACCCACCCATCCCCCCATCCACCCCCAAACACATCCCCTCTATCCAGCCATCCCTCCCCATCCCTAACCACTCCCACCCCCCCCACACCCCTCTACCCACCCATCCCCCCCATCCACCCCCAAACACATCCCCTCTATCCAGCCATCCCTCCCCATCCCAACCACTCCCACCCCCACAACACCCTCTACCCACCCATCCCCCATCCACCCCCAAACACATCCCCTCTATCCAGCCATCCCTCCCCATCCCTAACCACTCCCACCCCCCACACACCCCTCTACCCACCCATCCCCCCATCCACCCCCAAACACATCCCCTCTATCCAGCCATCCCTCCCCATCCCTAACCACTCCCACCCCCATACCCACCCCTCTACCCACCCATCCCCCCATCCACCCCCAAACACATCCCCTCTATCCAGCCATCCCTCCCCATCCCTAACCACTCCCACCCCCCCACACCCCTCTACCCACCCATCCCCCCATCCACCCCCAAACACATCCCCTCTATCCAGCCATCCCTCCCCATCCCTAACCACTCCCACCCCCACACCCCTCTACCCACCCATCCCCCCATCCACCCCCAAACACATCCCCTCTATCCAGCCATCCCTCCCCATCCCTAACCACTCCCACCCCCCTACACAACCCTCTACCCACCCATCCACCCATCCACCCCCAAACACATCCCCTCTATCCAGCCATCCCTCCCCATCCCTAACCACTCCCACCCCCACACACCCCTCTACCCAACCATCCCCCCATCCACCCCCAAACACATCCCCTCTATCCAGCCATCCCTCCCCATCCCTAACCACTCCCACCCCCCCACACCCCTCTACCCACCCATCCCCCCATCCACCCCCAAACACATCCCCTCTATCCAGCCATCCCTCCCCATCCCTAACCACTCCCACCCCCCACACCCCTCTACCCACCCATCCCCCCATCCACCCCCAAACACATCCCCTCTATCCAGCCATCCCTCCCCATCCCTAACCACTCCCACCCCCCACACCCCTCTACCCACCCATCCCCCCATCCACCCCCAAACACATCCCCTCTATCCAGCCATCCCCCCCATCCCTAACCACTCCCACCCCCACACACCCCTCTACCCACCCATCCCCCCATCCACCCCCAAACACATCCCCTCTATCCAGCCATCCCTCCCCATCCCTAACCACTCCCACCCCCCCACACCCCTCTACCCCCCATCCCCCCATCCACCCCCAAACACATCCCCTCTATCCAGCCATCCCTCCCCATCCCTAACCACTCCCACCCCCATACCCACCCCTCTGCCCACCCATCCCCCCCATCCACCCCCAAACACATCCCCTCTATCCAGCCATCCCCCCATCCCTAACCACTCCCACCCCCCCACACCCCTCTACCCACCCATCCCGCCGCGGGTCTCTCGCCTCGTTAACCCCTTGCTGCCCAGGGCTCGCGCCACCCCCGAGCTCGGCCCCGCGGGTCGTGCGCGCTCCTGGAGCGCGGGTCCTGCCCCTTTAAGAGCGGGCCCGTGGGGCGGGCGCGCGCAGGCCGAGGGGCCGGAGCCGCCGCCGCCTGCGAACCGGGACTGGAGGCTGCGGAGCGGGCGGCGCCGCGCGGCCGAGCAGGGGCAGCGGTGGGAGGAGCCGGGGAGTCCGAGGGGGCAGCGGTGAAGTGGGGGTGGGGGAGCCCCTGGGGGCAGCAGTGAAGTAAGAGAGCCCCGGGGAGACTGGGGGTTTGGGAGCCCCGTGGGGCAGTGGTTAAGTGGGGGAGCCCCAGGGAGACTGGGGGTGGTGGAGCCCCTGGGGGCAGTGGTTAAGTGGGGGAGCCCCTGGGGGCAGCAGTGAAGTAGGGGTGCCCCAGGGGAACTGGGGGTTTGGGAGCCCCGTGGGGCAGTGGTTAAGTGGGGGAGCCCCAGGGAGACTGGGGGTGGTGGAGCCCCTGGGGGCAGTGGTGAAGTAGGGGAGCCCCGGAGGACTGGGGGTGGTGGAGCCCCTGGGGGCAGTGGTGAAGTAGGGGAGCCCTGGGGGGCGGGGGTGGGGGAGCCCCAGGAGGACTGGGGGTGGGGGAGCTCCAGGGGGCAGCAGTGAAGTAGGGGTGCCCCAGGGGAACTGGGGGTTTGGGAGCCCCGGGGGGCAGTGGTTAAGTGGGGGAGCCCCAGGGGGCAGCAGTGAAGTAGGGGCGCCCCAGGGGGACTGGGGGTGGGGGAAGTCTGAGGGGGGTAGCAGCAGGGGGTGGGTGGCAGGGGGAGTCAGGAGCACAACAGCTGAGCCATCAGGGGGCAGGGGGTACGCGCAGGGGAGCAGCAGCACTGTCAGGAGTTGGGGCTGGGGTGGGGCGTTCAGGAGTCCGGGGGCCTGAGCCTGGCCGTGCAGGAGTCAGGGGTGAGCCCAGGGTTGCAGGAGTCAGGACTGGGCCTGCGGGAACGGTATCAGGCAGCTGGGGAGGCCAGGCCGGGGGTGTGGGAGCAGCGGGCGGCTGGAGAGGCCAGGCCAGGGGGGTGGGAGCAGCGGGTGGCTGGAGAGGCCAGGCCGGGGGTGTGGGAGCAGTGGGTGGCTGGAGAGGCCAGGCCGGGGGTGTGGGAGCAGCGGGCAGCTGGAGAGGCCAGGCCAGAGGTGCGGGAGCAGTGGGTGGCCAGAGAGGTGAAGCCAGGAGTCTGGGAACAGTGGGTGACAGTGGGGACAAGACCAGTAGTGCAGGAGCAGTCGGTGACCAGAGAGTCAAGACCAGGGGTGCGGGAGCGGCGGGCGGTTGGAGAAGCCAGGCCGGGGGTGCGGGAGCGACGGGCGGTTGGAGAAGCCAGGCCGGGGGTGCGGGAGCAGCAGGCATCTGGAGAGGCCAGGCCGGGGCTGCGGGAGTGGCGGGCGGTTGGAGAAGCCAGGCCGGGGGTGCGGGAGCGACGGGCGGTTGGAGAAGCCAGGCCGGGGGTGCGGGAGCAGCAGGCATCTGGAGAGGCCAGGCCGGGGCTGCGGGAGTGGCGGGCGGTTGGAGAAGCCAGGCCGGGGGTGCGGGAGCGACGGGCGGTTGGAGAAGCCAGGCCGCGGGTGTGGGAGCAGCAGGCATCTGGAGAAGCCAGGCCGGGGGTGCGGGAGCAGCGAGTGGCAGTGGGAGAAAGGCTGGGGGTGCGGGAGAAGCGGGCGGCTGGAGAAGCCAGGCTAGGACTGTGGGAGCAGTTAGTGACCAGAGAGTCTAGGCTGGGGGAGCGGGATCAGCGGGTAGCAGTGGGAAAGAGGCTGGGGGTGCGGGAGCAGCGGGTGGCAGTAGGAGTCAGGCCAGGGGTGCGGGAGAAGCGAGTGGCAGTGAGAGAGAGGCCGGTGGTAGGAGGGCTGAGGCCAGGGCTGCGGGTGGCCAGAGGGACGAGGCCAGGAGTACGGCCACGGGTGGCAGCGAGGGTGAAGCCAGGAGTTCGAGTGCCAGTGGGGGTGAGGCTGGGGTTACAGGAGGAGCATCTGGTAGAAGAGGGAAGCCTAGGAGTAGAGCGGCAACCTCAGGAGGAGAGAACAGTGAGCTTAGGGGTGCAGGAGCAGGGTGTGGCCCTGGGAGCCCCCCAGGAGCAGGGTGTGGCCCTGGGAGCCCCCCAGGAGCAGGGTGTGGCTCTGGGAGCCCCCCAGGAGTGGGGAGAGGGCCCGAGGGTGCAGCATCAGCCGGAAGGGGAAGGGGAGGTGAGCCCAGGAGTGCAGGGAGGGCAGCAGAGAGAGCAGCACCAGCAGGAGAAAGGAGGGTTTATCAGGGGTCTGCAGGAGAAAGGGGGCCTGAGGCCAGGCCTGCAGGAGGAGGTTCTCAGGCTGGGCGTGCAGGAGGAGGTGCTCAGGCTGGGCGTGCAGGAGCAGCCTGAGGAGCCAGAGTGGCTGAGCCCAGGTGTGCAAGAAGCCGGGGGGACCCTGAGTGTGCAGCAGCCACAGCGCAGGGAGGGGAGGCGGCGAGCAGCACAGGTGTAGGGATGAGAGGGGTGAGCCCAGGAGCCTAGCACGATCTCTGGCCCAGACTCTTAACAGTGTACGAGCACCAGCTGGTGAACCCAGGAGGGTGGCCTCAGCGCTGGCACCACCGCTAGCTGGGGAGCACATCACCACCTTCATCTCATGAGCGTGGCAGTGCAGTGCCATCACTGGAAGTCAGCAGGAGAAGGTGGGGTTGAGCCCAGCAGCGCCGTCCCTGGCCAGCGAGCCTGGAGAAGCCTGAGCAGCACCCATAGGAGGGGCCTGGAGGGGTGAATCCTGGAGTGTCGTGGCCATAACACCGCTGCCAGTCTGGGTGGTTGGGAGTATAGCAGCAACACCACCCTCATTCATGTACCGAGTCTGGGCACCCATTGGCACCGCCCCATTGCTACAGTGAGCTTTGCACTGTAAAGCCGCATGCAGCGTGCCAGGTCATGTACGCCAACAACAGCTGGAGCATGCAGTGACTGGCAACATGTAGCAGCAGCATTTTACTAGCTTGGCGTATAGCAGAAGCAGCGATGCCTGGCAGCATGCAGTGAGCCTGGCAGTGTCCTGCCGCAGCACTATGCAGTGAACCTGGCAGCATCCGCACAGCAGCATCGCTAACAGTTTGGCCTTCTTGGAATATAACCGCAGCACCTTTCCCATGCAGTGAGCCTGGCAGTTTATACCCTCTCAGGCCTGGCAGCTTGTGAGCGCAGCAGCAGAGGAAGGAGGCGATCCTGTGGGTACAGGGGCAGTGCTATCGCCAGCCCAGCCAGAGATGGTGGGGAGCCTGGAGGGCAGGAACTGGAGGTAGAAACTGACAGGTAAGGGGAATGCTGAAAACCTGTATCCTCACAAATCTGCAGTGCTTTCCCTTGTGTGTTCTCATCGCCTGGCCCAGGGGCAGCTTGTGGAAGGGGAGCGTGTGCGCATGGGAAGTGTCTGGGTTAGTTTTCAGCTTAGGCAAATAACCGCATAATGAATGGCTAGCGTGGCTGTGTGCAGCACTCGCCTGTGCTGGAGGGAGTCAGGACAGCTCATCTGTGTGTCATAGGCCCCATACTACTGAATTCTCCTTTAGTTTGGGCAACAAGGAGCAGTTCAAGTCCTGCTTCTGTGGAATTTTGATACTGTGGCGTGCAGCGCAGTTACTCCCTGAGTGTGTTTCCTTTCAGACAAGGTTTCCTGTAGGTTCCCTACTAGTCGGTTTCCCTTGTCTGAGGGGAAATGGGCAGAGCTCGATTTTTCTTCCAGTTATTGTGAGCAGAAGGTGGTGGCCTGCAGACTGGAGCTGCCAAGGTGGAAAGGCTCAACAAGAAAGAGGCCCAGGGCTGTCACGATCTGGGCACTGAACGACACCCATTTTCATGGGTAGGCAAGGTAGCCACAAGGACACACTGACACCCATCACAGGATGGGCCCTTGGCATAGAATACTGTGCAATTGCGAACTACTCTATCACCACATCCCTCCCTTGCGTGCACATGCAAACTGCTGCATATGTGCTATATCCATGCAGGAAACCTGCAGCAAGTGTCCTTCGTCCAGCCTGATGCTCCTGTCCAAAGCTCGGAAAGGCTACCAGGCACAGAGCCAGCTGGCGTGAAACGTGATGGGCCACTGACCAGGCCTCATTGGGAAGCTCAGTCCCCCTCCCACTCCTGTGCACCATCCCTGGGGCAGGAGAGGGTGCTGAGATTCCTGTCAGGGGCTGATCCAGAACCCTGCGTGAGGGTCCCTCTTTCCTAGCAGCCCCTGGCTAGTGGCTGTTTGACAAATCTGAAATCCTCCCAGCCCCACACCGGCAGCTAGAAGGGTGAGGAGAGTCCTCTCAATCCCACCCAGGCTGTTCTGACCCTCCTCTGGCCTCTTGCTAAGGCCCTTCTCCCCTGTGGCTACAGCAACTTCAGTGCTGAATGCC
Source organism: Gopherus evgoodei (assembly GCF_007399415.2). Lineage (NCBI taxonomy): Eukaryota > Metazoa > Chordata > Testudines > Testudinidae > Gopherus > Gopherus evgoodei. The sequence continues at coordinate 5,847,183 of NC_044330.1, forward strand.
CAGCTGCCAGCAACAGCCAGAATTGGTTGGGATTTGTGCAGTCATGGCTGCCCTGGGGGTTCTGCACGGTAGGTGCCAAACTTACAGGAGTTGGGTTAGTTTCATGCTGACTCTGCTTGTCAAAGCTCTGAGCTGCACTGGAGCTGTCTGTCTGCAGACTCAGGCAGACGATGCTGCATCAGGCTCGGATCTGGGGCCATGCTGGGCTGGCGTCCTCTGCCATAGAGGCTAGACAACCTTTCAAAACTCAAAACTTAAATTCTGCTGAAACTGGTAGCTGGGCCTTCCTGCTTCCCCAGGACAAGCCGCCAGCTGAGAGAGCAGGCGGTTGCTGGGGGAGACGATTTTGTGTAGGAAACTGCTCTGGGGCACTTGTCTATGTTGCAGTCTCAGGGAAAGGGTTAATCATAGCCCAGACTGAATTGCCCACACCCCCGTGCTCCTTTTCCTGTCTAGCTCCACTGTTTCCCCAGTGCTCTCTGAGCCCATTGGTCTCTGCGGTAGGGAGAGCCCCTGCTGCTTTCCTTGGGCACTGCTCTGTGGTGGGGCATGCCTCCTCTTCCCAGTGGCTATAGGACCTCCAGCTTCTCCCTGAGGTGCCCCCCAGGGGACTCTCAAATAGCCTGTCCCAAGGGCTGGAATAACAGCAGTAGCCAGCCCACCTGAGAGCTGGAGGTCTCAATGGCATTCAGGGGCTGGCTGTGCCTCGGGAGAGGCACTCAGGCTGTGGGGTCAAGCAGCAAGGGAGCTGGGTCAGAATGGGGGGAGAGGGGCCGCGTTCCTGGCTCCAGAGGGTATAGAGCAGGATTTCAAAGAGACACAATCAGCATTCTGAAAGCAGAATTCCTTTGCCTCTCTTCTCCTGTTCCTACTAATACGTCCGCTGATTGGGCCGTGCTGGTGCAGTGATGCAGGCCTGGCTTGCTGCTTCCCTTTTACCAGCCCATGGGGAAACACTCTTGCGAACGTTTCTCCTCTGACTGGGTTTGGCAGATCCCCTAAGTGTTGGGGGACTAGGGACTCCTGGGTTCCCTCCCCAGCTCTGCCACTAGCTTGGGCAAGTCCTTGATCTGCTCAGAGGTTCAGCTCACTCACCTGTGAAACAGGGATGATCATTCCTGCCACTTCGGTGTATGCAGAGGGCACACGCAGTGCAAGTGTTAAAGAGGTATAATGACCTTGCTGGCACCACGTGGCTGGCACATCGCAGAAGCAGCCAGCCAGGGGTCTGATTGTCATGGTGGTGCTGGTTGCAGGGTTGGGCTCGGATCTGCTCCCTGAAGCTCAGGGTGTTCAGACCCGCACTTGTGATGGGACCCGTCCCACTCGGGTGCCTCCGGCCTGGGTTAATCTCCCCTGCAGGGCTCTGCTTTTCCCACTTGCTTCCAAGAGGTCACTATTCTTATCACGCCAGTGCTGGGACTGCAGATACCCTGGGCTGCACCTCCAGCAGCCTCTCCTGGCTGGCTCATCCCTCCCTCCCCTCAGCTCCCACTGAAATCGGTGGGCACTGCTGACCCCAGCCTGTGTGGTGTCGGCTGGGGCAGTGCTGACCTGGAGCCATCCCGCCCTTGGCCCCTCTGCTGAGGCTGCCAGTGGGGAGCTGCTGGTAGTGTGGACAGCTGCCTGCTAGAAACAGCTGGAGACTAGCTTGCTCCACAGAGGGGGGTGGCCGACTGGCGCTGCTAGCCTGGGCTGCATTCAGGTCAGCACCAGGCTCTGTGACCTGGTACCGATCCCTTGAGCTGCCCAGGCCTCGCTAGCCTGGGTCTCGACAGCACAGTGCTTCAGGCCGGGCCTGGGGAACAGGCTCTGGGTGCACGGCAAGGTGGGCAGGAGATTGTGGGTACGGCTCCGGGGATGGCACGCTGCTCGTCTCTGTGATTTCCCCCTCTGTCTGGCTCCTTGGCAGCTGGCAGCTCTATGGCTGTGCCTGGGGTGCTGCGTGTGGGCGTCGGGCAGGGTGACTCAGTCTGAGAGCAGAAAGCCCGCGAATGCTTCTCCCGTCCTGGGCAAGGCAGCTGGGTCCCCAGGCCTGCGTGTGCACCTCAGCATGTGGGGACAGGACCAGGAGAGCCAGACACCCAGAACATCCTGCTAGCGGGACGGCTCTAAGCCAAACAAAGGCCGGCTGCACCCATGTGGCCTCTCCCAGCCCATTGTTGTGAGCCCCCACAGTGGAGAATGGCTCCCACAGCAGGGCCATAAATTCTCGCCCTTTGCCAGGCTGTATTAGCTGTCAGGTGGGGTACTGCTCTGGCTGGCCGCCAGGCTGGCTCTCGCCAGGGTCCTCCTCCCACAGAAGCTCTCGGGAGGGGTGGGGACTCACTGCCTTTGAGGTGCCCGCCGGCAGGCTGGCACCATGCCTCGGGCGAGACAGCAGCCCCCTCTGCTAACGGGGATCCATCCAGGATGCTCCATTCTGCATCCCTCCATGTCCCCCTCCAGCTTCACTGGGAGGAACTATTTGCTTCCCATTATGAACTGCTGTGCAGCGTTGCTGAGCAGCTGGTAAATGGCTGCTGCGTTCCACCCCAGAGGTGGCTGTATGTCTGTGGTGAGTGAAGCAATTTGTAGCGTGTACAATATGTTGGAGTCTGACTAGGAGGGGGCCATCCAGACTTTGTGCTCCCCTGTACAGTGGAGGAGTCCAGCGGGGAGAGGGAAGGATGGAGGGGGCGCTCCTTGGCTGTGTTGCATTTTCTTGCCTGGTTCGCTTGACTTTGCTGGCAATTAACTGTGCTCTTGCAGGGTTCTTGGCCTGTTCTCTAGCAGGATGGCCTTCTCATGCAGCTGGGCCCTCACCAGGGCTTGCTCCCAGTCAACCTGGGAAGGGCAGGGTGGTGAGATCCTCTGCAATACGAGAGAGAGAGAATGTCCCTGTCCATGTCCACTGCTGGCCTGCCCTGCCCCGTCCTGCTCCTGCAGGACTCCTTGTGAGGAAGGGGAATTTCCATGCACTGGAGTGGGAGCAGGGTCTGGCCCTGCTTTCTCTGCAGGCCCCACAGGGGCAGCAGTCCTGCTGCTGTGCTCAGGCACTGTGCCCTGCACGGCAGGTTGGCTGAGCATGCTGAGCACCGTCCTGGCAGCCAGAAGTTCTCAAGTTCCAGTCCTAGCTCTGTCACAGACTCCCACCATCAAGTGGCTGCCTGCTCGTGCCTCAGTTTCCCCACCTGTAGCAGGGTGATCCTGTGGCTATTTACTCATGGGGTGCTGAGTGAGTTAATCAGTGGCTGTGACAGTGCCGTTAGTGCAGGGAGCTCCATCTAAGGCCTGCTCCTGCTCCCGCTGAAGTCAGTTCTTTTCTTTGGATCAGCCTCTGAAATAGCAGCCAGCCCTGAGCAGACCCAGCCGCTGCTGCTCGGCCACCCTCAGGGTTCCTTTGTGAGAAGGGTGCTGCTGGCTCCTGTGAGTGCTGGAGTAGAGCTCAGGCACCACTGCGCTGTCCTGGCCCCATGCCCTCCATTCCTCTGCTGTGCGAGAAGGCCTGCACTTGGGTTCAGATAAGAGGAGATAAAGGAACCTGTTTATAGCCCTCGGGCTGAGCCAGTCACCTGCCTGCTGCCCCGGATAGCTCCTCTGTGCCGGTTGGCTGGGGAGAAGAGTCCAGCTTACAATCCACGCTCAGAGAGGCTGATTCAGGGGCACTGAGCTAGTTTCTGCATAGCCGTGCACCTTGTGCAGCATCCTGTGGTGGGCTGATGGGAAACAAAGGGCAGGAATAAATGGTCAGTTTTCAGAATGGAGAGGGGTAAATAATGGTGCCTCCCAGGGGTCTGTACTGGGCCCAGTCCGATTCAACATATTCATAAATGATCTGGAAAAAGGGGTAAACAATGAGGTAGCAAAATTTGCAGATGATACAAAATTACTAAAGATAGTTAAGTCCCAGGCAGTCTGCAAAGAGCTGCAAAAGGATCTCACAAAACTGGGTGACTGGGCAGCAAAATGGCAGATGCATTTATCAACATTAAATTTCAAGGTAACGCACACTGGAAAATATAATCCCAACTGTACATATAAAATACTGGGGTCTAAATTAGCTGTTACCACTCAAGAAAGAGATCTTGGAGTCATTGTGGGTAGTTCTCTGAAAACATCCACTCAATGTGCAGCGGCAGGCGAAAAAGCAAGCAGAATGCTGGGAATCATTAAGAAAGGGATAGATAATAGGACAGAAAATGTTGTGTTGCCTCTATATAAATCCATGGTACGCCCACATCTTGAATACTGTGTGCAGATGTGGTCACCCTATCTCAAAAAAGATGTATTGGAATTGGAAAAGGTTCAGAAAAGGGCAACAAAAATGATTAGGGGTATAGAACGGCTTCCGTATGAGGAGAGATTAATAAGACTGGGACTTTTCAGCTTGGTAAAGAGATGGTTAAAGGGAGATATGATTGAGGTCTATAAAATCATGACTGGTGTAGAGAAAGTAGATAAGGAAGTGTTGTTTACTACTTCTCATAACTCAAGAACTAGGCATCACCAAACGAAATTAATAGGCAGCAGGTTTAAAACAAACAAACAAAAAAGTATTTCTTCACACAACACACAGTCAATCTATGGAACTACTTGCCAGAGGATGTTGTGAAAGCCAAGACTATAACAGGGTTCAAAAAAGATTGAAATAAGTTCATAGAGGATAGGTCCATCAATGGCTATTAGCCAGGATGGGCAGAAGGTGGGAATGGGCAACAGGGAATGAATCACTTCATGATTACCTGTGCTGTTCATTCCCTCTGGGGCACCTGGCATTGGCCACTGTCAAAAGACAGGACACTGGGCTAGGTGAACCTTTGTCTGACCCAGAGTGACCGTTCCTATGTTCTTATGCTGCTCCTGCGTGTGTTACTGTAGGGTTGCTTGTAAGTGCTCACTGGGCTGCTCTCCCTGCCTGCTAGCATTGCTCCCAAGGTAGCTCTGTGCACAGGGGTTACTGGGGGCTGCCGTGGAGTGCTGCAAGTTCATGGGGATGTTATTGCTGGGCTGTTTGGCAGGCCTGAGCTGTGGGGTGTGTCCAGCTGCATTGATTTGATGAGTTAGTCTTTCTGGAGCTGTTTAGTGTGTGTGCACCGCTTGTGGGATGGTTTGCGGTAGGGGTGTGTGCGCTGTAGCCTGATTTGGGGTGGGTTAGTAGTGCTCATGTAATTTATCCACTTACTTTAATTTTATTTATTAATTTTTAATTACTAATATTAATAATACTTATTGGATATTAATTAGTATGGGTTTGGCTCGCCAATATGTTTGATCAGAAGATAAAGTTCGTCCTGAATCAGGCTTCACAGAGTTTATAAAAGGAACTTTGGGGTATATGACAGGAGCTTACACTGAGACAGATATAGTCATAAAGACATTTTATTAAAATCAATGAAATGGTAAGCAAATGTTAAAACAGTTCAAGATTACAAAGTTACAAAATATCACAGTTCTTTAAGAGAGAGATTTATGCTAATACACTGTTATAAGCTGCAGACTTAATTGACACTCATTCTGTGCAGTAGCGCCTTGGGCGTTTTTTCACGCCTCTGGCAGAGGAAGGTATTTCAAGATGGTTTGCGTTCTGATTTTAAGTCTATATATACTGAATGCTTTAACTAAAATGAAGTATGAGGGAGATTAAATCCCTTTTCACTTACTGTTTTGAAAAGAAATAATACTACAGCCTATTTAATAGTTAATAGCCTTCGTAGAGGGATAGCATCAATACGTAGATGAGAGTGGAGGCGATGAAGAGTAGACAGGAGCAGACAGATGGACGTATCACCTGTCTAATGGTGATTTGTTTTACCTTTATATAGAGCATTGGTCGGAAATCCTTCCTCCTATGCCCAAATTTCATCTTTCCCCCACGGAAATGTCAGGGTACACCTGCCTCATAGGCTAACGTGTGTGCGTATGAATAACAGGTATGTACGCGTTTGTGGTGTACTTGTTAGATTTGTGGGCAAAAATCCCTTTTTCCACCCTTCACTGTTATTGGTTCAGTTAAAGGTCTCCAGACATCTGTGTAGGTATTTTGTCTTATTATCACTTTTCTGAGTAAGGGTCCTAAAATATGCTAAAGTTTGCCTTCGCGTCATACAGGATGTTTAACCTGTAAGTTTCTTTGCATTTCAGCCAAACTTATTCTTAATATAAATCTATAAACCTATTACATCAAATGCTTAAATTCATATACAAACCAACAAATTAATCCTCATGGCTACAGCGCACACTACCTGTGCAATGACATGTGGAGTGTGTGTGCACACCCGCTGCTTGTGCAATGGCATATAAAGTGCGTGTATGTGTGCATTGCTTGTGCAGTGGTGTGTGTGTGCAGTACTTGTGCAATGGCATGTGGGGTGTGTGTGCGCACCCACCACTTGTGCAGTGTGTATGTGTGCACATTGCTTGTGCAATGGTGTGTAAGGTGTATGCATTTCTTGTGCAATGGGGTGTGGGCTGCATGTGCACACTGCTTGGTATTGGCATATGGGATGTGTGCACTGCTTGTGCAATGGTGTGTGTGCGCGTGTGCACGCATGCTGCTGTCACACCCCTGGCTGGTCACATTCAAGGTTCCAGCAAGGTTATTTTCAAAAGCTGTTTCCTGTTGTGATTGCACTATTGAAAATGATTCACCGGCCGGACCAGGGTGTTAAAGGGGAACAGCCTCTGTTTTGCTTTGCGGGGGATTTGTTTTTCCTAGAAAGTAACACACCTTGTAGTATTTGTTACACACAAGGAACTCCTTGCATCACTCCTTCCCCCAGCTCCATATACGCCACCTCCCATCCCCCTCTTTTTCAGGGACTCCTGCAGGCCCTACTCTCATCTTTCATGCCAGGGGCTGTGCCCCATAGTCTCCCCTGCATGCCCATTCCCCTTATCAGGGTCCCCTGATCTGCCCCCAGGGTCATGGGCTGTATGTTGCCTTCATTCCTTCCTCTGTTACATGTCAGGGGCTCTGTCTCCTTCATGGCCCCTATTCACCCCCTTCCCCCATTAGTTCTTTCCTTCCTTTCTGCAAATAAAGTCACTCAGGACGTCAACAGTTTAACTCTGTAGGGAAGATCAGTGGAGCTGAGTTTGGGGAGTGGGGTGTTAGTGGCTGGCTGCCTTCCCATGAACTGGTGCTTTGATCTGTTGATCGTTACAGAGGGGCTTGAAGCTGATGGGTGTATTAACCAGATGACCAGGGCTCTGTGCATCCCCACATCCCCTTCCAATGCCCCCCCTCCTGGCAAATTGGGAGAGTTCTGCCCCTTGATGCCTAGAACATGCTTGGGCACTTTGGAATCGGTCAGTTGCTGGGGGAGCCTCTGATCTGAGCCATGCAGCTTGGCAGACGATAGGATCATAGGGGTCCCATCCGCTGGCCTGAGTCTGACTCCTTTATACGAGGAAGGATGGAAGTGACTGTTTCTGGGATTTGACTTGTTTCAGCGGAGTCGTATAGCCATTGCAATGTGAAGCTGCAAAGCTGAAGGCAGGGTGAGATGCCAAGGGACCCCTCGGGGAAATGACTGTCGGTGAGGTTCAGGGCAGTTGGAGCCTGCAGCTGGATAACCATACCGCTAATGTAGGGTAGTTCAGCAAGCTAAGGTATGGGTGAGCAAGCCCCATGCTTCCGGGCCAGTGGGTGCAGGGGTCAGGAATCCTGCCCTCTTGTGCAGCCTTGCACAATTGTCCTGCTTCACCATGAGCCTGTCCCCCTGACCCTCGCACCCAGTGTGTGTTGCTGGCAGAGGGTCAGGTGAGCCAGTGCTCTGACTGGTCTGGCAGATCCCTGCGTGCCTAGGGCTGTCTGACTGCTGGAGAAGAGACGTGCTTGTCAAGCAGTCTTCCTCCCACCCTGCTCCATTCTGTCTGAGCCCTGACCTCTCTTCCTGGAGATGGCCCTCAAAGATGTTGTGTTGCGTGGTGCGCTGGCAGGTGCTGAGTGCCCTCACTTCTCAGGGAAGCTGCTGGGAGTTGAAGGCACCCAGCACCTTGCAGGATCATAGGACGGAAGAACGGCTGTACTGGGTCAGTGCAGTGGTCCTTGCAGCCCAGCTTCCTGTCTCTGACAGTGGCTGGGGCTCCATGCTTCAGGGGGGATGAACAGAACAGAGCAAGTGAGTGATCCAGTCCCAGCTTCTGGCTGGCCAAGGCTTAGGAGCATGGGGTTGTGTCCTGGACCATGCATGGACCTCTGTGTGCAGTTGGGGGGCTGTGGAAGTTACTCTCCTGAGGCAAGCCTGGGGGAGTTTTTAGCCCCCTGTGGGCTCTGGGCTTGTCTCTCCTCCTCGTGGCCTTTTGCACCACTGCCCTTCACACGCGATCTCTGCAGAAAGCTCCTTTGTGGCTCTGTCTCCTGGGGCCGGAGCAGAGACAAAGGGGCCCTTCTCCCCTTGGCAGCGAGTGGGAAGCGAAGCAGGCGCGGTCTGGCTCCTGCTCCCCTGGAACAGCCCTGGCAGAAGTGTGGGCAGGGGAGTGAGAAGGCGGCTTGGGGCTGGTGGTCCAGCTTTTGGCATTCTAGGCTATTCCACATGCTCCATAGGATGTGTCTGCTGGTCTCTGTTCATTCCCTGGCCTTCCTGCTCTTGACTCCTGGTCCCCTGTAGTGCCCGTTTGATCCTCTCCTTGGGGGTCCTGCTGCGCCAAAGTGTCCTTCACCCTCTAGCACTGTTGATGGCAGCTGCCTGCCCAAGGGATGTCGTCTCTCTGCTCCCCAAAGATTCCACTTTTGGGCTGTGGAGGAGGAAGTGTTTCCCACTGGTGGCCCCAGTGGATCTAGCTGGCAGAGACCCCTGCACTGCCCAGCTTATCAGGGTGCTGGGACTGTCCCCCACAGCTGGGCGGCTCCCCTTGGCAGCTGGCAACCGTTTGTGGGTCCCAATGTGCTGTGGTCACTAGTGTCTGACTAGCTGGGCTGAGAACCACCAAGCACCGTCCATGCTGGTGTGGCTGGGCCAGCAGGCTGCTGCAGCAGCTTTGGGGCACACCTCACCCAGGCTGGATTTGAACTGGCAGCTGGGAGATGAGAGGACTAACGCCAAGCCATGCCAGCGAGCCCACCGGTGCCCCTCGTGCCATGCAAGCTGCTGGAGGAGGGAGTATGTGTGGGTCTCTGCCTGGGCCCACTGTCCCAGCGGGCATGGCTGCCTGGGTGGAGTGGAAGGCCAGACTTGGGATCTCTGTTAACCTGAGCAGGTCCCTGCGCCTCCCTGTGCCAGGGTGGGAGGGTGAGGGTGGGGGTGGGGATGTGACGCTACCCTGCCCCTCAGTGCTGGAGAGGCTGGTGAGTGCCCAGGCAGCAAGCGCTCTAGGGGTGGACAGCACTGCCTCGGGGCCTGAGCCTGGCAGCATCGCCCAGTGTGGGCTACGGGCTCCAGTCAGGTGGGGAGCAGGGGGGGCTCGGGCAGTTCCATGGGGCAGAGGGAGGAGGAGAGGCAGCAGACAGAACCTAGCGGGGCTTTTCCCTCTCCAGCACCTCCAGGGATGGTGCAAGAGCTGACGCCGGGGGCTGAGATCATCCCTTAGAACCCCCCTGTGCCCCCATTTCCATGTGTGGCACATCACTGCCCCTCCCCCCACGATGCTGCCGGGCGCGCTCCCCCTCCGGTGCAAGGTGGCTGAGCGCCATGCAGCTGCGGCGTGGGCAGGAAGCCGGGGGCATGAGCTGTTGGTGCTGCAGGGCACTGGGCAGGGCAGCTGGTGCAGGACCAGGTTTGAACTTCCCTGGGTGGGCGGAGAGGGCAGCTGGGGGGGTTTGGTCGGTGGAGTCTGTGTCGGTAACTTGAAGACTGGCTCCCCCCAACACTAGTGGCCCGGCCTTGGGCTGCAGGGTGCTGGGTGGGCACGGTTGCTCCCCAGTGCTGCAGGGGCCTGGTGGTGTAGCAGCTTCCAGTCCCCTCCCTTGGGCACAGCCCTGTGGGGGCCCTCAGGAGCCCCTGCACTGCCTGGGTTGTTGGGAGGGGTATGTATGGTGGGGGTTGAGGGGAGCTGCCCCACCTGGCCCTCTCCATGTCGTCGTTCCCCTCCCACCCCCCAGCTGAGATGCCACAACCCCATTCTTGGCTCGTTCCAGGTCATTTGGCTGACTGCTGCCATGAGAGGGCAAGCCAGGGCTCCAGGGATTTCCTGACTTCCTGCTGAACTGGGCTGGGGCCCCAGGCCTGGTCTGGCCCCTGACCGGACGGGAGAGCCGAACCCAGGGCTCTGCCCTGAAGGCCCTGACACTCTCGCTGTGGCTAGTGGGAATGGGCAGCTTAGAGCTGCTATGGAACAGATCCCTGCCAGGGTGTGGCTTTGCCCCCCAAACCAGCCTTCTCTGCCCTCAGGGTCCCCCACCAGCCGGGGGCTCTGGGGTTCTCTGCTGCCTAGCAGGCTCAGGATACATGGCTCTCCTGGGCTGGGCTGCAGCCAGAACTGCTGGGAGGGGAAGTTGGTGGAACTGGGGTGAGGGCACAGTGAGATGTGGGGGCAGTGCCAGGCAGCATGGTCAGGGTCCCCCCGGGGGCACAGTGTTCTTCTGGCACCTGCCTGTGCCCTCCTGGACAAGCCTCATCTGTCTGGCTGTCTCCGCCCCCCAGCCAGGCCTGGGGCTCTGCCTTGACCCCTGCAGCCACCCGTGTCTCCAGGACAGTGTGTGTGTGGGGTGGGGGGGGTGCACTGCCTTCTAGTGACAGCAAGGCTACAGACCCTGCCCTGGGGCAGAGACCTGTGGCTTAGTGCCTGAGGCCCTGGCCTACGTGTGACGTTGCTGGTGCCCCCGGTGTCCATGTGTGCTGCTGCTGCAGGGGGAGCAGCTGTGTCACCGTTGGGGCTGGCCCCCACAGCCATTGCCCATGGGCTTTCTGTGGCCAGACGCCCTGAACAGCAAGGCCCTGCCTGCCTCCAGCCAGGAACCACGGCAGAGGGGCCCGTGGTCCTGGCTGCTGGGGTTACACTGTCCCTTTAAGAGCCCCGACTGCTGAGCAGGTGCACTGAGCTGGAGCCTTTCATCTCCACCCGCTTCGTTCCCTTTCCTCTGGGGCTCCTGGGGGTGGGGCCTCCTGCCTGGGGGTGGGCGAGTAGCCAGGGGCCACTCCTATGTAAATAGAGGCAGGGGCATTTGGATCCCAGCTGGTACCAGTTAGAGACCTGGGGCTGATCCTGCCTGGGCAGGGGGAAGGAAGGAGGCCCAATGGGGATGGGACTGGGGTATTCCCTGCTCCTTCCTGTGGGACCTGGGCTGAGCCACTCCATTCTCAGCAGCCCCTGGGAGCCCCAGCCCTGCAGCAGCCCCATGGTGCCAGGTGCTGTACGCTGTGCTTCCTGCTCCACAGAGCTGACTGGCTGGCCTGTGCACCGGCTCTCGTGGTGAGTCGGGGCGAGACGTCCCCACCTCCTGGGAGCGCTGTGGGACTCGGCCCATCAGTGATGCTGCAGAGCGCTGTCTGTATCCAGCTCAGGCCCCAGAGCCTCTGTGTGACTGAGGGAGGGGCTGGGCCAAGGGGGGTTTTGTGGGAATTTAACACGTCTTCACCAAGAGCTGCTCACGCCAATGTGAGTGTCTGACCCAGAGACCCCCCCACCACTGTTGCATGAGCCAGAGCCACAGCCCTCGGTGTCACTGCTGGGAGAGGCTGCTCCTGTCTGGCCATGGGGTCCTGCTGGACCCCATGCAGCCTCCCGTGAGCAGATCTGCCCTCGCCCGGCTGGGGGGCTGGGGCCTGTCATGCAGCAGCTTCCCGGGGGCTGGGGCTGGCTGACAAGTGGGATTCTCACCTCTTCTGGACATGGTCCAAAGGAGCCAGCAGCAGAAGAGGAAATGGGCCTATTAATTAGCAGCAGCAGTAATTGGTGCAGCTACACTGGAGGTGGGGGAGGGACAAGGGAGGGAAAGAGCTGCTGAGTCTGCCTGGGTTCATCCTCCAGGCTGTACTGCACTTTGCCTGCGTGGCGGGAGTGAGGGGCACCGGCAGAGCTGGGGGGGGAGCCCAGGACTGGGATAGCAGGGGGCTGTCAGAGCTGGGCTAGCAGGGGGCTGCGGGTTGGGATTGAGGGGCACTGGCAGAGCTGGGGGGGAACCCAGGACTGGGCTAGCAGGGGGCTGCGGGTTGGGATTGAGGGGCACTGGCAGAGCTGGGATAGCAGGGGGCTGCGGGTTGGGATGGAGGGGCACTGGCAGAGCTGGGGGTCGCCCAGAGCTGGACTAGCAGGGGGCTGTGGGTTGGGATTGAGGGTCACTGTCAGAGCTGGGGGGGAACCCAGGACTGGGCTAGCAGGGGGCTGCGGGTTGGGATGGAGGGGCACTGGCAGAGCTGGGGGTCACCCAGGGCTGGGCTAGCGGGGGGCTGCGGGTTGGGATTGAGGGGCACTGTCAGAGCTGGGGGGGAACCCAGGGCTGGGCTAGCAGGGGGCTGCGGGTTGGGATTGAGGGGCACTGTCAGAGCTGGGGGGGAACCCAGGACTGGGCTAGCAGGGGGCTGCGGGTTGGGATGGAGGGGCACTGGCAGAGCTGGGGGTCACCCAGGGCTGGGCTAGCAGGGGGCTGCGGGTTGGGATTGAGAGGCACTGTCAGAGCTGGGGGGGAACCCAGGACTGGGCTAGCAGGGGGCTGCGGGTTGGGATGGAGGGGCACTGGCAGAGCTGGGGGTCACCCAGGGCTGGGCTAGCAGGGGGCTGCGTGGTGGGAGTAAGAGGACACCGGCAGAGCTGAATGTAGGGAGCAGATCCTCTCTCCCCTATAACCAGACATCTTGACCCTTTGCTGCCAGGAACAAACCGGTCGGTCCCCTCCTCTCCCTGTTCCCGAGGTCCTGGCAGGGTCCCTGAGCACTGACTTGGGCGGGGGTGGCTGAGACACGGCTCCGTGTTCCTCACACGCCGGCTCCCCCAGTGCTGAGAGCAGGGACAGGGCGTCCCAACCAGGGCCCTGAGCCAAAGAGGGGTTGTGTGAGAGCCCCTGATTGGGTGGGGCGAGGGACTCCTTCGGGAGTGAGCCCCCACTCAGTCAAGGGCAAATGCGGGAACCCAGCTCTGCCCCCCCACCCTTGGACAATGAGCTCATTGACTCGCAGGCCCTGGGAGCTGACGGGGGAGGGCAGGGGGCCGTTTGTGGCTGGAAACTGAGCTATGGCCTTGGCCACAGCCTCCGCCATACAGCCGGGCTCCCCCCGCCCCATCAGTGCCCCTGTGGTGGCCGGGGCCTCGGAGACGGGTGGAGATCCCTCGCCATTGCCAGCTGTGCAAGCTGCAGGGAGATTGCTGGAGGCTGGGCTGGGCTGCCCTGGTAGGGGACAGTTGGGGCAGGCCTCATCCCAGGGGTGGGAGCCAGTACCCCCCTCCTCCGCCATGGTGTGCATGAGGCTGCACTCCGTCCCAGAGGGGCTGTGTGCCAGGGCTGCCGACTGGGCAGGCAGAGCAGTGCTCTGTGGGGGTGTACAAAGGGGATCTCTGTTCCTCTCCACTGGGGTCCCATGACCTGACTCTGCCCCAGTGCCTTGGGGAGCTGTGCTCGAGCAATCCTGTCCGTATGTTCTGCCCGGGGCAGGGCTGGAGGGGTCCGTGAGTGGGACCCTCCCTCCCTCCCTCCCTATGCCTGGCCTCCCTGTTTGCATTGGCACCTGGGCACGCTAGGGACCAGCTGCAAGGCGCCCTCCTGTCTCTGCCAGAGCCAACAAGCAGGTGCTGGGTTCGAGTTCAGTCCCTGCTCCCCCCTCAAATGGGGGGTTGCACTTCCCCTGAGGGGCTGGTTTCCCTCTGGGGTTAGTGCCTGGGGGGAAGCTTTGGCATGGAATCATCCCGGCCAGGCAGTGGCTCCGCTCCGCCCCCGGGTGGCTCCGGTGGCAGCGCCCTCCCTGCGGAGCATGATGCTGTGCCCGGCCTGAGGAGATGTGCCCTGACACTGGGACCTCTTTTCTCTCTTCCAGACTGAGCCTGGCTGAGTCCATGGGCTGGAGCAGCCAGGCCACCACCCTCGACGGACGTGCTGGTGAGTTGCAGGGCGCCAGCCTCGGGATCGTGCTGGGACCCCCCAGGAATCTTGCGCTCTGGAAGTGGATGTGCTGGGATTAGCGCCACTTTAGGACTTGGGGGTGGGCCCCCCCCCAGGCCTCTGTACAACTCAAAAGACTCTGGGGGAGGCTGAAACGGACTCTCTCCCCACCCCCTGGAATATCACCCCCAGCACTGCTGGAGCCCCTCCGCCCTCTGACGAACCCCCTGGGGGCAGGACCGCAAGGCCCAGACGGAGCAGCGTCCCAGCCTCAGGTAGGGCTCTTCACTGCACTGTACTGCCAGCCTTCCCGCACTCCCCAGAGACCCATCCCCACCTGCAGGCCGGCAGCACCAGGCCAACGGGGCACCGGACACTGGTGTGGCTATGGAGGGACTCAGGCTCTGGGCTGGGGTCCCCAGGGGGCTGGGGTTCTCTGCTGCCTGTTTCTCCCCAGGTGCAGGGCCTAGCCGGGTGTGATTGGGCTGGGCTAGCTGCTCAGGTGGGTGAAGGAAGTGCAGCACTCCTGTTTTCTGTTCACCCTCTGGGCTGGTTGTTTGATGTGTCCCCCAGCCTCTGCCCGCACCCTCCATCCAATTGTCAGCTGGTTGGTGCCTGGAACGGTATCATAAGCTGAGTGAAGTGCGCCCTCCTGTGGCCAAGCAGAAAGGTGCCCAGCTGAAGCCAGCTGTGTGCCGAATGGGGCACCCATGCCAGGGTGGGGCCTGGTGGGAGTTCCCTGTTTGCAGGCTCTAGGCTGGCTCCCAGCAGTCCCCCCCAGGGCTCTCCTTCCCCGGGGCAACTGTCACACCAGCCCTTGGTGTGGCATTTGTGACTCAGGCCTTGTCACAACGCATCCCTGCCTGCCAGTCGGCTTGTCCTGCTCCGTCCGTAGCGCTGTGGGCTTGGGAGCCTGCTTTGTATGTGGGTGGGAGCCGACTGAGGGCGACCCAGCTGCTCAGGGCGTGGTGGGGGAGTTTCCTTGGGGGCCTGCTCTCCATAGTGTGATGTCTGGGATGCTGGATGGCCAGGAGTGGAGCAGGACACGCTCCCCGGGCATCGGTACCGGCCCCTGTGCCCAGTGTGATGCCAAGGAGTGCTGTGCTGCAGGAACTGGGGGGGTGGTGGAGGCTCCATAAGAGGTTCTCTCAAGTAATGCTGACCCCAATGCCCCAGTGCAGAGCTGGGGGTTGCTGTGGTGCAGGGAGTGGGGCCTGGAGGCTCAGTAGGGAGGGGCTTTCAGAGGTACTGACCCCCTTGCCAGGAGGTGCTGTGCTGCGGGCAGCAGGGGGTCTCAATAAGGGGTGCTCTCAGGCGGTGCCAGAGAGTTCTGTGCTGCATTTGGTGG
Source organism: Gopherus evgoodei (assembly GCF_007399415.2). Classification (NCBI taxonomy): domain Eukaryota; kingdom Metazoa; phylum Chordata; order Testudines; family Testudinidae; genus Gopherus; species Gopherus evgoodei. The sequence continues at coordinate 5,862,485 of NC_044330.1, forward strand.
GGGAGGCTTTCGGGGTACTGGGGGCTCTCTCAAGCAGTGGCAGGGGGCTCAGCAGGTGGTGCTCTCGGGGGGGGGGGCTGGCCCCCATGCGGTGTGGGAGATGTCATGCTACTGGAGGGTCCATCTTTTGGCTGAGATTTAAAGCTGACCGGGGCTGACTATGGTGAAAGATGCTGCTTTTTGCGAGGGCGCGTTCGCTAGCCGAGCGCACAGGCCAGGTGCCAACCCCTGAAGTTACCGGCTGCTTGTGTAACTTCCTCTGCAGCTCCAATATCCCAACAAATGGCTGACACCTTGTGCTGCCTACTACTGGGTGGCCCTGCTGTGGATCAGAGCCCCCTCATGCTTACAGTTAATGGAGAGTCTCCTTATGCCTGGGCTTTTGAAGCAGGAGGGTCTGAGCTCTGTCCCTGTTGCTGCCGGGGAGTCCCGGGTAGCTGTGCTGGGTGGCACAGGGCCGGCCCTGGAGCCCTAGACTGCTCCAGATTTGTTAGTGGCTTCTCCTTCTTGTCCTGTCTGTGGTTTCTGCAGCTGTTGGGCAGCTGCTGCATTTCGCCCTCGTGGTGGAGACGACCCACATGGTCAGGGACTCAGCTGGGATACAGCAAGGAACCCCAACAGCTGCACCGCTCCCCACCTGTTCCCAGCCCCTGGAGCCAGCCAGGGCACTGCTCGAGGTTAATGCTCCCTGCTGGCTCAGGGAGGGAGCGGAGGGGGCATTGGGCAGTGGCTGGGCTGCCACGTCTGAGATCTAGGCTGCTCTGCGTCAGGTGCAGGGTCCCACGTGGTACCAGCCTGTGGGTTGTGGGGAGGATAGCGGAGGCAGTCCTAGACATGTGTTTCCCCCCCCCGCAACAGACTAATCTGCTGCGGGGATTGCCAGTGCCGCTGCGCCATGAAACCCGTCTCCCAGTCCCTCTGCGGGCAAAGGGAGGGGCACCAGACCTGCCAGCCAGCCCCTGGGCCCTTGCCACATACAGCTCTGCATATGGAAGGGATTTGAGGGAGGCAAGCGGCTGGAGGCTGGCTCATCCTGGATGCGGATGGGGGCACAGGGCAGGCTGCAGCCGTCTCCTCGGCTAACAGGTTCCTCTGTCGCCCTGGCTGGCAGGAGCGGTGGCGCTTCCTCCAGCCCCTTCCGAGTGTCTCTGTCACACCCTGCATTGCATCCCTTCTGCTGTGCGCTGCATGCAGCCTCCCCAGTCTGCCGGCTGCTGCCTGGGGTGCCCAGACGCCCACCCTGCAGGCCACCCCTACCCCTGGAGCACCCCCTAGTGCCGTGCTGGAGCCAGGCCTGAGGCTCCAATCCACCAAGCTGGCTGCTCGGAGAGGCAGGGACATGGAGCCCGAAATGGTGCCAGGCATTCTCCCCTCTTCCCCGTCGCCCACTGGTGGCTCACCCAGGATGGGGCACAGGGCCGTGGGCTTGCATGCGCCATAGCTCCTGGGTGGGTGTAGCCAGAGTTGCTGAGCACTGGGATTCCCTGGGAATGGGGTGCCAGGGGCAGATCCTAGAGTGCTGCTCAGTGCAGACGGGTCAGAGCCGTGCCATGTCTGCCCATCCGCTTTCCACAGCACAGAGCTCAGGTCTCTATCTAGCCCCTTTAGTGCCCATCAACCTAGTACAGCGCCCGCTGCCAGCCACCTGCTCCCTCGCCCCCCCTCTTTGGGGTTCATACCCGCTGTGCAGGGTTCCCCTCGGGGCCTGGACTGTCCTGGCTCTTCCAGCACCCAGTGGGAGCAGCAGTGCTGTCATTAATCATTGCTCTGGTACCACATTAATGGCCCCTAGTGCCCGCGGGGGGCAGCGTCCCTGGGGGCCAGGGCTGCCCAGAACCCAGCTGGGGGGTGCCTATCCACACAGCGCACCTGGGAGCAGTGGGTACTTGGCTATCGGCTGTTGTAGTGTGCTTTGTCCAGTCCCCTCCCGTATGCCTGGGGAGTTGTACGAGGCATGGTGACCCCTGGCCCACCAGCAGTGCTGGGGATGGGCCTCCAACAGACACACGAGCCGGGCATCCCAGGGGGCGGTGGCACCGTGCTGTCAGCTGAGCTGCCCCAGGTGCCCACAGCTCCGCTGGGGCTCAGTGGCCGTGGCTGGAGGGACAGTTCCCCTCGTGCTGTGGGGCAGATAGCACACAAGCCCCGAGGCACTATATGGGCTGTGGCGGCGACCGTCTGCGTGGGCCTTTGCACCATGGGGAGTGTCCCAAGCTGCCAAGATGAGCGTGGCCCACGGGGAGGGGCATTCCTCGATGGGAGGGGGCTGTGGGGACCCAGCTTCTGTAAGCCAGCGGCTCCTCACCCAGGTGCCCTTTCCCCCTCCCAGCAGTGGGGTGCCGGATGCCACGATGGGATGTCAGTGTGTTGTGGGCAGCAGGGCCCATGGCATCTCGCTGCCTCTAGGGCCTGAGGGGGTGGGGGCAGGATGGATCTGTGGGGCACCTCCTAGGGGCGGGTATGAGGGGCTGCTGGAGCCAAGGCAGTGCTATCTATCCCTGCTGTATCCTGGGAGCAGGTCAGCAGTGCCTCCTGGACCAGCACAGTTCCCCTGTCAGGGGTCCCTTCAGACGGGTGTCAGGGAGCTTGCAGGCAGAGGGCCCATTCCAGGGGATATTGGGGGGGCGTGGGATTGGCCCTGTATCACTGCGGGCGAGTGGGGCTCGTTCTGCACGGCTCCCTCATCTCCGTGTGCTGGGGTCAGATGGTGGAGTCATCGCAGGTCAGTGTCTCTTTGACTCCCAGCTCCATGACTTGCCAGCACCCATGGGCAGTGTGTGCAGCTTGTGGGTGTCGCTTGCCGGAGAGGTGACCCAACCAGCAGGGCTCGTGGCAGGGCCGGCTCCCCGGGGAGTGTCCCTGAAACTCTGCCTGGCCCTGCCCCGGGAATGAATGGCCTGCTCCAGCTGCTGAGCTCACTGCCATGTGACCAGCCACCCGAGAGTGGCAGACTGTAAACAAACGCCGGCCAGCTGTGCCACTGAGCCCTGGGACTCCAGCCCTGGCTGGCGAGATGCAGGAGGTGAGTGGCGATGCGCCAACCCCACCCCACCCCCCGTGCAGGCTGCACCAGGCCCTCTGCCTGCAAGCTCCCCGCCACCCGTCCCAGGGGACCCTGCTCACAGGCCCTTGGAAGTTGCTGGGGATTTTAAATGGCTCCCTGTGCCGGGGATGTGACCGGAGCCTGAAACTGACCAGGCTGGGTTATTGGCATTGCCTAGCGTGCCAGGGGAGCAGAATCCCCCCTTCCCCGAGGAGAGGGACACCCAGAGGGTTTGCAGTGACCATGGTGGGAGTGTAACAGACAGATCTTATCCTGGTGCTGTGTGAGGAGCAGTGGGGTTTGAAGTGTGGCAGGCAAGGGTGGGCTGTGCACAAGGTAGCCGTGTGGGACAGGACATGGGAGGTGGGTGGTGTCTGGGGTGTGGGGCCAGGGCTGTGTGAGGGCTGGAGAGCTCCCAGTCTGCAGCTGCCTCTGCGCTAGTTAGTGAGTCTCTGTTCCCAGTGGTGACAGGCAGGCAGGTGTCTGGGGAGGAGCTGGCCCTCGGTCGATGCTCTCCTGGGTTTGCCGAGGGGGTAGGAGCTAGCTGTGTGATGGGACATCTGGGCCCCCCACTGCAGGGACCCCTCACGGGCTCAATTGAATGGGCCACAGGGGCTGAGCTACCCTCTGCCCCCCAGAGGGGCTGGGTGTGGGGGATGTTCACTTGGTGTTTGATAATAGCCCCCGCAGACCCCACTCGCAGGCGATGTCTGGCCCATACTCTGCCTATCAGGTCAGAGCTGACATAGCACACGTGTAAGTCATGGCTGCCTGGCATGCCAGTGCCATGACACACGTGTGCAGGCAGGATGTGCCTCACCAGCTTGTTTCTGCCCCCAGGGCTCTTCTCTGGCTCAGCAGTGAGCTCAGCCCTGTGGGAGGAGACCGGGAAGCTGCGGTGCTCTCCACACCACCTGCCTGCTGGCACCCCTGTGCCAGGAATGCCCTTGGGAAAGGCCCCTGAGCCTGGCTCTTCCCAGCTCCCCATTGGCCATCCCCGCCCCCCGAGGGGGGGCAGGCTGTCCCTCACGTGGTGCTTTGTCCACTCGGGGCTCCTGCCCTGCCTTGTCCATCCACCTCCTTCCCTCCGTCGCTGCTGCCTCCCTGGCCCCAGGATGCACTGCCTCTGCTCAGCCCCCAGCCCCAGCTCCAGAGATGTCTGCCCATGCGGACCCCCCGCTGTCTCACCAGAGCCCCCCCTAGCCTGGCCCAGCCCAGGGATCTCTTATGCTGCAGTTGCTACTAGCCTCACCTCAGGGCTGTAACAAATCCTCAAGCTCCCTGGGGCTGGGCTGGGCTGGGCAGGTCCCCTCTGAACGCCCTCTGGGCTGAACCGCCCTGTGGGGGGCTGTGGGCTGCCCTGCCCTGGACAGCAAAGTGAGCGTGAGGATGTATGGGAGCCCCGCACCCCCACTGGGCCGAAATCACTTGTCCAGTCTGGTATCCGGCCAACGTAGGACCCACGGCACAGGGAGCGCTCCTGAGCGACCCCCTCTGGCCAAGCTGGGAGCTGCACGGCTGAGACACCTTCCTCCCCAGGAGGGTGAGTCAGGCTGGGGGGGGGCGGAAATGGGGGAGGGGGAAGCTTGCATCACTTCAGTCAGACAAGGGCGCTTTAAAAGGGCCCTGCAGTGACGCAACAGGGATCTAACGCCAGGCTTCAGGGCGGTGACCACTCCGCAGCCAGGGGTCAGGAGGAATCTCCCTGCCCCAGTGGTATCCAGGGCTGCCTGGGGGGCGGGGGCAAGTGGGGCAATTTGCCCCAGGCTCCACAAGGGCTCCGTGAGCCCTGGCCGGCGGCGGTCCCGGTCTTCGGCGGCATTTCGGCAGCAGGGGGCCCTTCAGTGCTGCCGCAGACATGGAGTGACTGAAGGGCCCCCCTGCCACCAAAATGCTCTGCGAGCCCTGGCCCAGCGGTGGTCCGGGTCTCCAGCGGCATGGGGCCCTTCAGTGCTGCCGAAGATCTGGACTGCCGCCAGGTGAGTACAAGCCCCACCGCTTCCCCGCTTTGCCGCAGGCCCCCTGAATCTTGATGGTATTGCATGGCACAGGGATTATGCCCATGAGGCTCTGGCCGCCAGAGCAGCCGGGGGCTGGATGGAGAGCACATCTCTGTTCCAGGGGGGCAAACCCCCACATACCTCCAGGTTGAAGGTAGCTCGCAGAGTCTTTGAAGTGTGGCCCAGGCTTGGGGCAGCTGTGGGGAGGGACTACACCCTACAGGGCATGGTTCCCCCTCCCCTTCCCCCTGCACTGCAGGGAGTGTGGAGGCATTGACTGTCCCTGGACATGCGGGGTATTGATGGGGCTGGGCCAAGGCAGAGCGGGGCGCTCCGGGCTGGGGGGGGTGCTGGCCGGCCAGCCTTAGACATGGGGCAGTTTGAACAGTGCAGGCCAAGCTTCCCAAGGGGATGCTCTGGGGATTGCTCAGGGCTTCGACTGAGGCCTCAGCCCAGGGATCATGGGGGGCTGGGCTCTGGGAGTAGACCCGCAGATGTTGCCTGGGCCCCCAAGTCACACCCCCCCATCTCCTGGGTCTGGTTTTCTGCTGGCCCTGGGAGGCGAAGGCTCTAGCCCTGGGGCTGGCCAGAGGGGCTGCAAACAGCTAGGCTTCTCCATGAGGAGGGATGGGATTGGGCCCCCCAGCAGCATCTTCCCCTGCTCGGGCCATGGGGGCCTGGCGGGCCTGCACCGGGCTGGGAGAAGGCCTGGCAGGTTTGTGGCTGGGCTGGGTGCTGGAGCGGGGCTCTGTGCTCCAGGCACTGGTGTCAGCGGGCTCAGACCCCTGGTGCAAAGGTTGGGAGGAAGCTCCACTGGGTCAGTTGCTCTTCTTCCCGCCTCATCCCCATGTCCTCCCCTGCCAGGCCTCTGCCCTCTGCGGTGGCTGTTGCACCTGGGCTCACAGGGGTTAACACGCTGACCTTCACCTCCCAGGGTGGAGCTGGGCTCCTGGCTGGGTCACAAACAAAGGGGATTGGGGGGGGGGCTCGGCTCGTGGCCTGATTGTCCCAGACTGGAATGGGGGGGAAGGGGAAGCTGTGCTGGGGGTTGGGAGTGAGGGGGACCGGCAGGGCTTGGGGCAGGGTTACCAACAGAACAGTCCCCTATTACAAGGGTCTCCTATTTTGTCATCTCTACAAGATGAGGATTTGCTGAGCGCTGCAGGAAATACCCCAGCGAATGGGGGTGGGTCCTCCTCAGTATTATTAATTTGATGAAATGGTGGGGGACAGGGGAGCTAAGAAAACAGTTCCTTATTTTTGAAATACAACGTTGGTGGGGAGCCCAGGGCTGGGACAGCAGGGGGCTGTGGGTCAGGAGTGAGGGGCACCAGCAAAGCTGGGTGCGGGGAGCCCAGTGCTGGGACAGCAGGGGGCTGTGGGGCGGGAGTGAGGGGCACCAGCAAAGCTGGGTGCGGGGAGCCCAGTGCTGGGACAGCAGGGGGCTGTGGGGCGGGAGTGAGGGGCACCGGCAGAGCTGGGTGTGGGGAGCCCAGGGCTGGGACAGCAGGGGCCTGTGGGTCGGGAGTGAGGGGCACCAGCAAAGCCGGGTGTGGGGAGCCCAGGGCTGGGACAGCAGGGGGTTGCGGGTCAGGACTGGGGTGCTGGCAGAGCTGTGTGGGGGGAGCCCAGGGCTGGATCGCAGGGGGCTGCGGGTCAGCAGTGAGGGGTGCTGGCAGAGCCGGGTAGGGGGAGCCCAGGCCTGGATCGAAGGGGACGGCGGGTCAGGACTGGGGTGCTAGCAGAGCTGGGTGCCAGGGAAGGTTGCTCTGGTCTGGGATATGTCCGCTGCCTGGTACCGATGCCAGGGCTGCGACAGGTACGTGGGTTGGGCAGCTGATGCTCCAGGTTCGGCCCTTGCTAGCAGGCGAAGTCATCTAACCCAGCCCCAGGCTTCGGGGCTGCCTGGGGTCCTGCTATGGGGCAGGGTTGGCTTAGCCAGTGATGGAGGGAGGGAATCACACCCCATGCCCCAGGTGGGCTGACCCTCGCATGGGCAGAATGCGCTGCCCCCCCCCCCGGGCTGTGCCCGGCCTCACCCATCGGCTGTGCCTCTCGCCCCTATTCTTCCCCCCCCCGTCCCTTGGGCAGTGCCTGCCCCTAACACCCCCCCCCGGGCTGTGCCCAGCCCCACCCATTGGCTGTGCCTCTCGCCCCTATTATACCTGCCCCTAACACCCCCCCCCGGGCTGTGCCCGGCCCCACCCATCGGCTGTGCCTCTCGCCCCTATTCTCCCCCCCCCCCCCCCGCAGGGCTGCTCCTGAGCCCCCCGTCCCTTGGGCAGTGCCTGCCCCTAACACCCCCCCCCCCGGGCTGTGCCCGGCCCCACCCATCGGCTGTGCCTCTCGCCCCTATTCTCCCCCCCCGTCCCTTGGGCAGTGCCTGCCCCTAACACCCCCCCCCCGGGCTGTGCCCGGCCCCACCCATCGGCTGTGCCTCTCGCCCCTATTCCCCCCCCGTCCCCTGGGCTGGGCCTGGGGCCCCTGTGCCCCCCCCGGCTGGGGGGGCGAGCCGCCATCTTCCCCCGCTCGGGGCCGCTGGGCCGGGAGCATGTGCAGAGCGAGGCCGCCGGCCCGGCCCCATCCCCCCGCCGAGCGCAGCCGCCTCTCGGGCCGGCGGGGGGCGCGGGCCGGGCTCTTCCGCCGCAGCCCCGGCAGCCGGGCCCGGCCCCATGCGGGAGGCGCCCCCCTACCAGCGCCTGGGCCCCGGCCGGCAGGAGGACGAGGGGCCCGGCGCGCTGCCCCCGGTCGGCGGGGAGGCCGGGCCGGGAGGCCGGGCAGCGCCCTGCCAGAGGGTCAGTACCGCGGGGCCCCTCCGGCCCCGGGCGGGGGGGACCCCTGTTCCGTCGGGCCCCGAGCGCGGGGCAGTCCGCATCCCCTCTAGCATCCGACGCTGGGCCTTCGGGCAGGGGGGCAAAGGGGCCCCTCCGGAGCTATGCTGTTAGTCCTCCACGAAAGCCGGGGGAGTGTTCTCCCCATTTAACAGCTGGGGAAACTGAGGCACAAAGCGGGGCTGTGATGTGCCCCAGCAAGCGAGAACCTGGGGTCCTGGCTCTCCGTCCCACTAGGACATGCAGCCGCCTCCTTTAAACGCGGGTGAGGGGCTTCTGGGTGCAGCCTGGCTGTCCTGGGTGAGAGGACGGGGGCTGGCAGGGGCAGGGCTCTCTGCCCCGGGGCACCATCTGTATCCGGCCTCCAGCAGCTTGGTCAGTTCAACGCCAAACCTCCCCACTGCTGGCTTGTGCTCAGACCCAGATGGATCCCAGCATCCGTGAATCTGGGCCTTTCCCAGCCTGGCACAGGGCAAACTGCCTCATGGGTTGGCACAGCTGGCAGCCTGACTCATGTCTGGACTGAAGTGCAGCTGGGGGAAGAGGGCTCCGAGCTGGGGTGGCAGGAGGCTGCTGATCGGGGTTGAGGGGCACTGGCAGGGATGTGTGCAGGGGGGGGGGTCAAGGTGCAGGGGAGTTCAGGGCTGCAGCAGCAGCAGGGGCTGTAGGTTGGGACTGAGGGGAGCTGCCAGGCAGTGGGTGAAGGGGACCAGCCCGGTAGCGGGAGAGGTACAGGAGTAGGCAGCGTGTGGGGAGCTAGCCCAGGACCTGGTGTGCTCTGGCCCCTGTTCTCTTAAGCACAGGTGAAGAACTGCCTTGGACCGAGGCAGTCGGCTACCCGTGTGGGGCTGCAGCCTGCCCTGTGCATCCCAGGACCGAGCATCCTGGAAGCCTGGCTCTGGGCTGCATCCGGGGAGGGAGCATGCTCAGAGTGTCTGGATCCCTGGCCCCGGGCCGGTCCGTTCCAGGCAGGGGCGGAGGGGGAGAGTGGGCAGCGTGGGGCAGGATTCAAGGGGCAGCAGGTGCGTGGGGGAGGGATAGAGGAAGGTGGAGCTAGCCAAGCCGGGCTCTGCCCCAGGGCAGTGGAGGTTGCCTGGCCCAGCAGGGAACCTGGCCCCCGAGCAGTCCCATGTTCTTCTGCCCTCTGACATGCGCTCCTGGGAACCCGAGCCAGGGTCAGTGCTAGGAGGAGCAGCCTCTCCTGAGCGCTATGGATGCCGTGCTGGGCGAGCGCCCCAGGTGGGCGTGTGGAGCAGGGGTGTTCTCAGAGCTGTGGGGATGGGGGCTGCAGTCACAAGACCCCGTGCCCTTCCTGCGGGGAGGCGGGGGGGGCAGTGCCAAGGTAGCGCACAGCTGGCCGCCAGCTTGCTACATCTGCCATCTTGGAGCAAGCCCAGGCCTCCAGCTGTTTCATGGAAATGGGCAGGGCTGGGTGGTTCCCGCACAGGGCTGTGCCGCTGGAGCACCACCGGGGGGCGGGGGTGTGACCCAACGTGTGCTGATGGATCCAGGCTGTATCCACACACCATGCCAACGAGCTCTTAGCAGGGCACGATGGGAGCGTGTTTCTCCTGCCTCTTGCCACAAATGCCTGGATCTAGTCTGGCTGAAGTGCAGAAAATGTTGGTCACCCCAGGCTCCTGGCCCAGGCACCGGGGCATTGGTGGGCTCCCAGCTCCCCCTGGGGTGCAGTCGGACCTGCTGCACAACTGCAGTTGCTGGGAGGAGTGTGAGCAGGTGCCAGCCACGGGCAGTCAGCTGAGTGGGGTGAGGTGTGTGCCCTCGTGGCTGGTGGATTCCAATCCTCCTCCCGTTCCTCCCAGCCCACGCCCTTTCCGTTCTTCTGTTCTTCACGCCACCTGGGAATCTTGTTCATTTTGTGTGTTGGGCGTCTTTTAAAGCAACTGGCCCTGTTCACCCAGGGAGGGAGTTTTGCCTCATGGTTGGAGGAGTGGGGCTGGGCTCAGGACTGCTTGGTCCTATCCCCACACTTGCCATCTGACCATGGGCAAGTCATTTAGGCCAGTATTTTTGGAAGCAGACAGCACGCTGTGGTGCGCTCGGGCCTGCCAAGCACCCTCTGCTCCAGCCACGCTTGCTGGGAACTGGGATGCTAAACACCTCAGAGAGTCAGGCCCCAGTGGGAGCCTTGGAAATAGTGGCAGCAAAGCAGTGGCCAGCGTGTGAATGTGCCGGCTTCTGGCCTGGGGGACTTGCCCGAGGTCAAAGTAGTGGATCACTAGGGCTGGGGCCAGCCCCTGCCATAAGTGGGTGCCCCTCCGTTGCCATTGGGCATCTCCCGCACTGTTGCGGGCTGGCAGCATTGACTGAGGGCTGTTCACTTGGGCTTCGCCATGTTGGATTTATCTGATTTTGTAGCTCCTCTTATTCTATGCACAGCATGTACCCTGCGGTCAGGACACATGTTGGAAGAGATCTAACCACAGTACACTGCAGTCAGTTTTTCTTAACATGCCCTCTTGGCACATTCGCGTGGTCCTCTGGCATAGGATCACTCTCTGGGCACCTCCTTATGTCAAGAGTTTCTTAAGCCTATGGCTCAGCTGGCATCTTACAGGCCTCAGCTTAGTACCCGGGGCATAACTTCTCCTTTCCATGAGCCTGCACTCAGATCTGCTTAGCACACAGGGATTGTGGGTGGCCCGGCCTCGTCAGTCAGACGCACAGTAAATGAACTAGAAAATGAACTAATTGGCTACCACTCCATGCCTCAGTTTCCCCACCTGTAGTGCCATCCTCCTGGGGGTTGTGGGGCTAACCTTGTTTGTAAAGGGCTTGGGGAGGGGGGCAAGGACCCAGAGTTCTTAAGGGACGGCTTGGGAGACAGCTCCTCCTCAGGCAACAAGGCCAGGGGCAGAAAGGCCTCTGGAATAGGATGGGAAATACCCCCTCCACATCCCCTGCAGTCTCTGCACTGCAAAGCCAGCGCAGTCACCAGGGCCTCTCAGCTGGGCAGGTGACGGGACCCACAAGCCTTCCTGCTTCTGGAGAGGTGAGGGGAAGGGCAGTGTGAGGGGAGGGTTGTATTGTGTAGAGGAGTGTGGGCGTATTGGGAGGTGGTGTTAGGGAAGGGAGGGGTGTATGTAGGGAGTATGGTGTTCAGAGGGGATGGCATGTAGCGGGTGCATTAGAGGGTGTGGGGTGTGGTGGGTTTATGATGGCAGCGGGGCGCTGTCTGTAGTCGGTGGGGAGCAGGGGGGAATGTGGCAGTGGGGGCACTGTCCCTGAGCGGTAGGGAGTGCGGAGGACGCGTTCTGTGAATGGTGGGGAGCAGGGGGGACATGGCAGGGGGGTGCTGTCTGTGAGCAGCAGGGGTGGGGAGGATGTGGCGGGGAGGGGGCGCTGTCTGTGAGCGGCGGGGGGCGGGAAGGACCTGGTGGGGGGACGTGGCTGACTGTGAGCAGCGGGGAGCAGGACGGGTCTGTCCATGAGTGGCATGTGGGTGCGGCAGGGGAGTTCTGCTCTGGCTGGCTGCATGGCCTGGCCTTGGGCAATGTCCTGGGGCAACACTGAGCATGCAGTCAGGGCTGGGCGGGTCTCGTGCTTTCCCCGCCCAGGGCCAGCAGTGCAGCCAGCCGCCGGGTTGCCTGTAGAACCTGTTGGGTGGAGAGGGTACTGCCCTGGCCCTGTCATTGCCATGGGGTGGAGAGGGTGCTGCCACTGGGAGCCGCTCCGTTGGCTGCTTGTGGAGTGCTCCTGGCTCCATCGCCCAGGCTGGAATCTGGCTGGGCCAGGGCACTGTAGGAATTTGTCTCTGCACTCTGTGTTTCACCCCTTTCCCATTGCTCTGCTCCTTACCCACTGTCAGGCCAGTTTCTCAGCAGGGCTGTGCTTGGTTGACAGAGAACCACAGTAGTCAGCCCTGTCACGTCCCCCTCCCCCCCCCCGGGAGGCAGAGCAGGGGCATTATTGGGGAAACTGAGGCATGGAGCGACATGACCAAGGTCACCCAGGGAGTATGGCAGAGCAGGGAATTGAAAGGCTGCCAATTTCTGAGCCCCTGTCCTCTCCTCCCTCCTCCCAGGTGTGTGCTCTGCCCACTAGCCTGCACTGCCTACGGTGAAGGGTAGCAGGTTTGCCCTCTGTGTAGCTTGAGGCTTGGGGCCATGCCAGCTGCATGGGAGGCGGGCTCAGATGCTGGCCCACATGTTCGCAGGTGCAGAGCTGCAATGTATTTGCAGCAGGGATTGATGGGAGAGAATCTCCTCTGTGGCCGTGACATGGGGCCAACTGGGAGTCTGTGTCCTGGCCCCCCAGCATGCTGGCCCTGGGGAGGCGATTCCCCTGCATACAGGGCTGGCCTTGCTCTGCCCTTGGCATGGCAGTGCCTGGCAGCCCAGAGCTGGCCCCCTTCCCCGCAGTGCTGCCTGGGCCTGCATGCCAAGGAGCCCCTCTTGCAGCTGCTGGGCACTGTGTAATGGGGAAGCAGGAGATACCTGCTCCTGGCCGGCTTCCCTCCCCACACGCAATGCAGCTGAAAATCCCCTCCAGGCTCGGGTGGGGCTCGTCTCTCATTGCAGCTAGGGGGGTGGAGGTGCTCAGCCTCTGGCAGCATCAGGCCCGTGCAGATGCGTGGGGGTTACCCCCATCTCTAGGAAGCAGGGCAGCGACCATGCTGTGGCTTTGGGGCTGGGCTGGTGGCCGAGCCGCTCCGGTCTGGGAATAGTGCAATGAGTCTGCAGGTCTCAGCTCCAGCCCTGCTCCTCCTTTGCCCACCGTGCAAGTGTGAGCTGCTTCCCCAGCGCTGTGGGGCCGGCGCAGCCCTGGGGGGATCTGCTGGAGAGTCTGGGGGGTGTTTGGAGAACGGAGGGGGCGGGGGCAGGGCCATATGATGCGTGACCATCTGCACCTGCTCTTAGCGTCTGTGGGGGGGGGGGGCACCAGCTGCTCCGAGCCGCACTGGCCACTCAGGACTTGAGTCTTAATGCGGGTGCTGCCCTAAGCTCCAGGCCCGTCCCCACAGGGAAACCCTTCACTCCAGCGGGGGGCTGGGGCTGGAAGGCACAGGCTACAGCACGAGGGAGAACCAAGCCTCATCCACACCCTCAGAGCAGTCCAGTGCTGCTCAGCTCCCCCTGTGAGCCCCAAAGGGCCAGGCAGGGCGTCCCCCGACTCGCTGGGTCCAGATTCCTGCAGCAGCTCTGCTAGGTGCAGTGTCCGGACACGGGCTGTGCCCCCAGGGGGTGCGCAGATATTCTATTAACTGTTCCTGGCTCAGCAGAGCGTGGCAGGCCGGGGGACGGGGGGTCAGACGCCAGACTGTGTGTGTGCACGAAGGGCTAGCTGCACAGGGAAGACAATGAGCCGTGCGAGCGGCTGAGGGTCATTGGGGGGCTCAGCTTTGAGAGTCTGGTGTGTGGGAATTAGTGCCAGCCCCAAACCTTCAGCCCATTCCCACTGGCACCTGCCCGCCTGGAAGCTCACAGCTCCACGCGTGCCTGGCCAGGTGGCAGCTGCAGCTGCCCCAGGGAAGGGTGCCCCATGGGGACAGGAGAGTGCTGGGGGGCAGGCGCAGAGGCAACTGGCTTGGCAGCCCAGCTCGGTTCTGAGGTGCCTGTTGCTCCCCCTCTTGCCCCTAGGTTTGGGGGAGCTGCAGACGGGATGGTCAAACCCCAAGCACAGCCCCGAGCAACTCCCCGTGTGTGCAAAGCACCATGGGTAGGACCCAGCCACGGACAAGAGGAGGAGTTTGGAGCTGGGGGCTGATCCTGCAAGGGGCTAGGTGCTTTCAGCTGCCGACAACGACACAGCGGGGAGCTTGCTCACAGTCGGTGCTGGCCCCAGTACCCCAGCGTGGCACTAGGGGGCGCTGGCCCCTCAGTCGGTACCCCAGAGCAGTGCCGGGGTGCTGTGCTGCAGGGTGGGGGGTTCAGCAGAGGGCATCTCCTCTTAGCCCATGCTGACCCCAGTGCTATGCTAGAGGGTGCTGTGATGTGGGGAGCGGGGAGGGGTGCTCAACAGGGCGTGCTGGCCCCAAGCCCCCAGTGTAATGCCGGGAGGCTCTGTGGTACATGGTGAGGGGCTCAGCATTGGGCACTGGCTCCTATACCCCAGTGTAGTGCTAAGGGCACTGTGTTTGGGGGGAGCGGGATGAGGAGGGGCTCAGCGGGGGCAGAGGCCCCTCAGTCAGTGCTGGCCCCAGTGCAGTGCCAGGGGGCGCTGTGCTGCAGGGAGTGGGGGGCTCAGCAGGGGGCGCTCTCCCCTCAGTCGGCGCTGGCCCCAGTGCAGTGCCAGGGGGCGCTGTGCTGCAGGGAGTGGGGGACTCAGCAGGGGGCGCTCTCCCCTCAGTCGGCGCTGGCCCCAGTGCAGTGCCAGGGGGCGCTGTGCTGCAGGGAGTGGGGGACTCAGCAGGGGGCGCTCTCCCCTCAGTCGGCGCTGGCCCCAGTGCAGTGCCAGGGGGCGCTGTGCTGCAGGGAGTGGGGGGCTCAGCAGGGGGCGCTCTCCCCATAGTCGGCGCTGGCCCCAGTGCAGTGCCAGGGGGCGCTGTGCTGCAGGAGTGGGGGCTCAGCAGGGGGCGCTCTCCCCTCAGTCGGCGCTGGCCCCAGTGCAGTGCCAGGGGGCGCTGTGCTGCAGGGAGTGGGGGGCTCAGCAGGGGGCGCTCTCCCCTCCGTCGGCGCTGGCCCCAGTGCAGGGCCAGGGGGCGCTGTGCTGCAGGGAGTGGGGGGCTCAGCAGGGGGCGCTCTCCACTCAGTCGGCGCTGGCCCCAGTGCAGGGCCAGGGGGCGCTGTGCTGCAGGGAGTGGGGGGCTCAGCAGGGGGCGCTCTCCCCTCCGTCGGCGCTGGCCCCAGTGCAGGGCCAGGGGGCGCTGTGCTGCAGGGAGTGGGGGGCTCAGCAGGGGGCACTCTCCCCTCCGTCGGCGCTGGCCCCAGTGCAGTGCCAGGGGGTGCTGTGCTGCAGGGAGTGGGGGGCTCAGCAGGGGGCGCTCTCCCCTCAATTGGCGCTGGCCCTAGTGCAGTGCCAGGGGGCGCTGTGTTGCAAGGAGTGGGGGGCTCAGCAGGGGGCGCTCTCCCCTCAGTTGGCGTTCTCCCCAGTGCAGTGCCAGGGGGCGCTGTGCTGCAGGGAGTGGGGGGCTCAGCAGGGGGCGCTCTCCCCTCAGTCGGCGCTGGCCCCAGTGCAGTGCCAGGGGGCGCTGTGCTGCAGGGAGTGGGGGGCTCAGCAGGGGGCGCTCTCCCCTCAATTGGCGCTGGCCCTAGTGCAGTGCCAGGGGGCGCTGTGTTGCAAGGAGTGGGGGGCTCAGCAGGGGGCGCTCTCCCCTCAGTTGGCGTTCTCCCCAGTGCAGTGCCAGGGGGCGCTGTGCTGCAGGGAGTGGGGGGCTCAGCAGGGGGCGCTCTCCCCTCAGTCGGCGCTGGCCCCAGTGCAGTGCCAGGGGGCGCTGTGCTGCAGGGAGTGGGAGGCTCAGCAGGGGGCGCTCTCCCCTCAGTTGGCGTTCTCCCCAGTGCAGTGCCAGGGGGCGCTGTGCTGCAGAGAGTGGGGGGCTCAGCAGGGGGCGCTCTCCCCTCAGTTGGCGTTCTCCCCAGTGCAGGGCCAGGGGGCGCTGTGCTGCAGGGAGTGGGGGCTCAGCAGGGGCCACTCTCCCCTCAGTTGGCACTGGCCCCAGTGCAGTGCCAGGGGGCGCTGTGCTGCAGGGAGTGGGGGGCTCAGCAGGGGGCGCTCTCCCCTCAGTTGGCGTTCTCCGCAGTGCAGTGCCAGGGGGCGCTGTGCTGCGGACGAGGTTATCTTGACCCACGTCTGGCAACGAGCTCTGAAGCTGGGGTCCGAGGGTTATGAAACCTACCAGGTGTTTGATCTGGGGAAATCTGGCTGGGCCAAGATCTCTTCCTCCCACCCTGCTCCCTCTTCAGCAGGAGAGGTCGGAAAGCAGCCCCTCCTACCCCGGAGCAGGGGTCGCAGCTGGGCGCACAGGCACTGGGGGGCTGTTGGTCGAGGGCAGAGGAGGGCAGGCCAGGCCAGGCCAGGGTCTGGACATGGCACAGGCTCTTCGCTCTCACGGCACCAGCCATCTCCATGGAGCCGTTGGCTGTGCCCTCAGCCAGCTGTTCTCCCACGGGGCCAGCTGGAACCTCGGGCAAGACAAGGGCGCAGTGTTAGGGAGCCAGGCCAGTGCTGCTCCCCCGGCTTGGACCGGGGACAGGCCCCCACACTGAGCCATCTGGCAGGTGCGCTGGGCAGGGGGGAGCACAGGAAATGCAACTGGAGAGGGGGAGACGTTCCCTGGCGTGACCTGGCCAAGTTCCCAGGCTGAATCTCAGGGAAGCAGGGACCAGCCCCGTCCCAGCTGGCGGGGGCTGCGGATGGGCTCCGAGATCCCCTTTGCTGGTCATGCTCAGTGCTCAGAACTGGGCCTAGCTAGGCTCACCCGGCCACGGGGGCGTCGTTCAGCTGGGTGCTGTGTGGGCCCAAGGGTGGCAGGGCTGGTTGCTGCCCTGTGCTCTGCAGCTGTACGGGGGGAGAGCCTGCCCTGGGTGCATGGCGCACTGGAGTCTCTCCAGCAGGGGCTGGCCAGCGCTCCCCTCAGCCGCGCTGTCCCTGTGCCCAGAGCAGCTGGGGCCAGCCCTGCTAACACCGGGCGTGAAGCCAGCCTTCACTCCGCCCACCACCACCACCTTAGGACTGAAGGGATGGTCCCCTCCCCCCACCTTCCCACTCTGCTGTCAAACGAGCTCCTAGGCTGTGAGCAGGCCCAGGGCAGCCACATGCCTGGGGCCCAGTTCTGTAGGGCCAGCTGCAGAGTTCCTGCCCCTCCCTGCTGTGGCCTGCCTCCTTCCCTCCCTGGGGACATCCACCTGGCATTGCACAGCCGGCCCCTGGGACTCGCAGTTCCCAGCCTGTGTGTTCTCCCGGCATTGTAACCCGAGGTTCCCAGCCGTGCTATCCCGTCCGTACTGGCGTGGCTCCAGCTGCATCCACACTGCAAAACGGCAGGGCTTGGACTCCAGATCTGGCGAGCCTCGGGCTCTGACCCACCCGCTGGCAGGGTCCTCGGAGTTGGACCCAACACCTGACGGGTTTGTGTGTGGTTGGAAGGGGGCTCGGGCTCAGCCTGGGCTGAGAGAGCTGCTTGGGGTATGGGCAGGGAAGAGTAGTTGTTCCCAAGCCAATAGAGGGGCTGGGAATGGGCCGCAGGAGCTGAGGGACTCCCCAAGAACGGGAGCCCTGGAGCTGGAGGTGCCTGGAGCTCCTTTGATTTCACTGGAGGTCGGTGGAGCAATGATGCCTCTGGCCCTGGTCCAAGCCAGATGTCCCCGGGGCAGAAGAAGGTGGAGAAGGGCCGTGGCACAGCGAGAGGCTGGTGGCAGTTGGAGGTTAATGAATATGTGGGCCTTGCCGGGGAGAGAAGGGAGATTCTTGTGACTCAGCCACCTGCTGGCCCCTTCCTACAGCAGGTCCTCCTCCGTGCACTCCCTTTTGGGCAGTGGTTAATTCAGGGGTTGGTCTGGGGGCTCCCTTCTCAACCTCCGTCTCTCAGTGCGCTGCAGAGCCCTGGCCGCAGGCAGAGATGCATGGGGGGCACTGTTTGGTAGCGTAGCGCCATCCGACGCTGTGTGCACCCAGCGAGCAGACCTGGGCTCACATCGAAAGCCCGGGGGCTCCTGGAGCCCTCAGAGACCTAGTGCATGAGGCTACAGTGGGCAGATCTCAGTGACCTCTGGGGGAGAGATTCCCACATTGACATGGGATGTTTACTGACTAATAGTGCTTTGCATGTGCCCGTCACCAGGGTATCTGGGCCCATGAATGCCTTTTCTTGGAGGCACACTAATAACGTGGCCTGCCAGTTGGGTTAGTAGCTTTCTCCCGATGGGGAAACTGAGGCATGCAGCCTTTTCCAAAGCCAAGCAGCATTTCAATGGCAGAGCCAGAAATAGAATCCTGGCTCCCAGTCATCTTGGCTTCTGAATAGCAGGGATCAGAGTGCGTGAGCTGAGCTGAGCGGTGGTTCCAAGCCTGGCCAAAGCGAACGAAAATAAACCCTCTGGGGAATGTGAACGCTATGGCTTGGATATCCAGGTCTCCGTGAGCGGGCCGAGATTTTCCTTTCCTCAGTGCAGTCTGGGCGCGGGGGAGCGGGCTGAGGGGTGTCGTGGGGAGATGCCTAGGGGAGGTCTGGAGACAGGGTGCCTTGTTGGAGAGTGCAGGAGACTGAGGAGCTGTGTGAAATCCCAAGCCAGAGGCCCACCGGAAACAGCCTCTCCAGCCCGCAGTTAGATCTGACCTCTTGGCTGCCGATCAAAAAGTGTTCCCTGCAAATACCATCGAGTCTCTGTTCCAGCCAAGCCAACAGCCGGGGAGAGAGGGTGTGAACCAGCCACTGTGGACCGGAGCGGAGCGAGGGGGTGGGCTCAAGACAAACACACACACACACAAGCCCTGCAGTGTCCGGCCCGCGAAACCAGGAACCGCCTCTCGGCTGCGGACTGGCTGCGGGGACCACAGAGATCGGCGCCTGCAGGAGGATTCTGGTTTTTTGGACAGAGAAGCCTTTAAAGCGCGGCTCAAAAGCTTGCCGATGTCTCACAGCCCCTCTGTGCGGATGTCAGACTCAGCCGTGCCGTGACGCTGCGCTCCAGCTGGCCACCCGAGCTCCCCCCGGTTACTGATCCACCGTGTGGGTTTTACGGAGGAGCTGTCCCCACGCAGTGGAGCCGAGCATGCGTGCCTGTGGGGCCCTGGCAGACTGCCATCCACCTGGCTTGGCGCAGGGGCAGCAGGCTGGCCGGGGTGCCACAGAGAGCCCGTGAGGGGCGGATCTGGGATGACACCCAGGCAGGCTCCTGGGAGATTCGCCTCTCGCTGGGCAGGATCCTTTTATTCTGTCTAGAGGCTGTGGCTGGGCAGGGCATGCGGGGACAGCAGCCCCTCACCCAGCCCAGTGCTCCAGCGTGCTGCCAGGACTGGCACTCGTGGAACCAGTGACAGCCGTGTAATGCCCATGGCCCCGGTGGGAATCCTGGAAGGGCCCTTCTCCTCTGACCTGGTCCCCTTCTTGCCATCAACTGGGGCATAGAGTATAGGGGTTCCCCGAGCCAACAGCCCCTGTTCCCACCGGTGCCCAGCGTGGCAGAGGAGAGATGCATCGCTTCGAGGTGCTGCGCCGCTCCTTCCCGTTCCTGGCCCGCTTCTGGGTCTATCGCGTAAGTCGATTTTGGCTCGGTTCCCGTGGGTGAGTCCCCCGACGCGTCGGATCTGTGTCCCGCCCCTTCAGCCTGGCGGCTCTGTCCTGGCCGCTGCATGGCATGGAGACGAGCCCTGAGGGGCTGCGGGTGGCGTGGCAGGGTTCTGTGGGATGGGGGGGCTGTGGCTGGCATGGCACATAGCGTTGCCTGGCCCACCCAGTCTGACACCGCCCAGAGCCCTAGCCCTTCCCCTTCGCAGGGGCAGAGCTCGGGCGCCCTGCCACCTGACTATGGGCCGCAGGGAGCCCTGCATTATCCTTGGGGCTGCCTGCTCCATGTGTCCCTTGCACCTCACTGCATGTGTTGGGCTGTGCCCCAGCTTGGCGATGAGGCAGCTGACCCCCCCCACCTCACGGGAGCTGGGACACTGGCTGTGCCCCGGTTGGCTGCATCCACCCTCCATATTTTTAGACCAGACTATACTGTGGGGAATTTTAATTGTTGGCTGTAACCCAAGAGCTCCAGAGACATAGCCCAGCCCCAGGATGTGTCGGTGGGGGTGGGGGAGGGTCTGTGTTAGGGGGCTCAGATTGGCCTGGAGTGATGCCCCCTAGATTAGAGGTGCTGCAAACAGAGTTGGGAGGGTCCCAGGATGGAGTGGGAGGGGGGGCGAGGTGCTGGGTCCCATGGGAGGGGTGGGAGGAAGCACCCTGTCTTCCGCTTCTCGAACACTGTATGACCCACCCCCCATGGTGCCGCCAGGCACTGCACAGACCCAAGTGGGCCCTGTCCCGAAGACCTTACAGGGGGAGGCCGTGGCTGTGGTGCTGCCTGTGCCCAGAGGAGGGGCTCTCCTGGCAGCATGGGTTGTCAGAGGTTGATGGCACAGCTCAGCTGGGGAGCCAGGGGACACAGCCAGGCTATAGGTGCAGCCAGTTCCCCATAGCAGCGTGTCTGAGGGGGGCATGAAGGGCAGCAGAGGTGGGAGGTACATGTCTGGAAATGGAGCAGGCAGGCGAAGGAGACCAGACAGGGCAGATCTGCAGCGGGAGGTGTCAGTTATTGAAGAGCTCTGCCCAGCACGGTGACTGCAGGGCAGCTGAGCTCTGTGGCTGGAGGGACCCATGGGTGTGGGGCGCAAAGGAATTCCTGCCTCTTCCCTGTTCGCTCCACCCGGGGGCAGCCCCAATGGCTTGGCTCGGGCAGGGCTGGTGCTTTCCCGGTTTGCCATGTCGTTTCTGGAGCGGATGTCAGGGTGCATGGGAAACAGGAGCATCAGGGAGACAGCCCAGACCTCCAGGGGCAGTAGAAGGTTTCCTCTCTAAACATTAGGGAACAGCCCCCTCTGGGAGCTTGTGGCCCCTGCGGAGCCGGCCTGGGGTCACCCCCATCTGGGAGTCGGCCCCCGAGGGGTGTCATCGCTGCCGAAGTGGTTGGTGAGTCCCTAGTGGATGGGGAGGAATGCCCAGCTGGGCGCTGGCCTGTGACGACCTTGGGGGGTGCAGGATGCCAGGGGGATTTTGTCTCAATAAACACAGATGTGGCACCGCCTGCGAGCCATGTCCACTTGTGGGCAGTGCCAGCCTTTCCTGCCACTCAGAATGGGGAGCAGACCCTCCCTTCGTGAGGCGGAGCTGGCAGCCAGACAGGAGAACTGGAGCTGGCTGTGGACAGATGCCGCCAGGGACAGACAGGCCCAGGAACACGCTGGCTTCGAGGGGACGCCAGAATCTGGCTATGGAGCAGGGAGTGCGGGACATTCTTGGCCAGGCCCTTCTGGCTGGAGGACCAGAATCAGGGTGGGAGGGGGGCACATGCTCTGTTTTATAACCCAGACCTGCCATCTCCAGTTTCCATCCCAGACATGGGCATGGGAAGCAGATCTGCCTGTGCCTTGGCTGGAGCGCTGTGTGTCGGCGGTGCCAGGGGGTACTGAGCCCTGGTGGGCGGCAGTGTGAGTGCCTGGCTCCCCGGCCAGCTGGAGCGGCCTAGCACAGCTGTGCTTTTATCCCTCTCTGTGCTATTGATAACCAGGCCCTTTGCTCGGGGGGCGGGGGGATGCCGATTGGCACCATCTGGCTGCTGGGGATGACAGCAAAACTTCCTGGCCCCTTGCCCGCTGCTGTGCCCACTCCCCAGCAGCCGGGGCCTGGAGCTGCCTGCTGTGTCCTGTTCCCCCCCACCCACCTCCCCCCAATTCGGGGGAGCTCCATGCGCTGCAGGGGGCACAGATGGGTGCTGCTGCTGTGCCAGCAGCTGGCCTGGGCGAGCTCCGTGCTCCCATGCCAGCCCAGAGCAGCTCCGCCAGGCTGAGTTCTCCCCATAAGCACACGTCTCAGCCGGGGCTCCCCTCTCCTGGGCATTGTCCCTGGACATGGGGCCTTCACTGCAGGAGTGGAGCCCGGCCCATGGGGGCGGGGAGGAAGGTGGGGAGAGGGAATGCAGCAGCTCCCAGCATGCAACGGGCTTGGGTGTGAGCACATGGCAGGGAGAGGGGCTGCTGCTCCCAGCATGCACTGCTGTCTCTGATCTGGAGTGTGGTGGGGTGGCCCGGGGCAGGGCGGGGAGCAGTGACCCGATCCCTGGTGCCTGGTTGATGTACGTTGGGGGGACGGGGCTCCCATTGGCTCCTGGTGGGATGGATGGGGCCTGTCCTCTCTGGGTCCAGGAGGCGAGCGGCTCATTATTCTCTAGCGCTGGGTCTCCGGGCTGCCCTCATGGGCCCCTGCCTGGGAATGACAGAGCAGCCTCTCATACCCTTGTGGATGGCGCCTGTTGTGCCCAGGGGTCCTAGCCAGGGTGGGGGCTGATGTGCTGGGCACTGCAGGGCTGTGGACTGGGATCTCCGTGGACGGCAAAGCTCCCTGGGCAGCTCTGTGGGGTTTAGTTCTGGAGTGAAATCTCCCCCAGATGCCAGCCACTGCCCGGGCACATGGGGTTGGCAGGAGGAGAGGGCCTCGGCCTGCTGGGTCGGATGCCAGCGGCGGAGGAGCTGAGCGACTGGCTGTGGTGGAAGGGTGACTGCTGGGAAAGGGGCTGTCACAGGGCACTTTGTTATTCCCTGGTGAGGGGGGCCAGCTGGCAGTGCTCCCCGTAGCCTGCCTGGCAGCTGCTGGCACCTTGTCTGGCTCCCTGCAGGCAGTGGGGTGCCCTGGTCCCTCTGAAGGCTTCATGTAGCCACAGATCCCCTCTCCCTGTCTGTCCCAGTCACCGACAGCGAGGTCTCTGCTTTGACCTCGGTGGCCCCGTGGCACTGGTATGGCCCTGCTGGCTCTGGGGTGGATCCTGTCCCTGGACAAGGCAATGGCCAAAGTCTCACTGGCTTCTCCAGGAGCAAAATCCGGCCCACGGGAATTTCCCCCTGGCTCCGCCCGTCCTGATTGTGGCAGGATGTGTAGTATAGCCAAGAGTGCCAATCCCCGGCTGCTCAGCGATGTGGCTGCTGCTACTGTGACCAGCCCACAGCCACTGCTTCAGCCAGTGCAGCTAATGGAGACTCTCCAGTCACTATTAGCCGTACAGAGCCTGGGACACCCTCTGAGCAGTACGACCCAGGCTAGTGATGCCTCCATCTGGGGCCCAGGTTGACGTTTGGGGGAGCTGGGTCCCCGGCTGGCATGTGCTGAGACATGGCAGGCAGTGCCCTGAGCTACAGGCTGCCCCCTAACCCCACTGGCTCTGGTCTATGCAGACGCTGCCCTGTAGCATGGACTCGGACGAGGGCACAGACTGGCTCCTGGAGCTCCTGACGGAGGTGCAGCTGCAGCAGTACTTCTTGCGCCTCCGCGACGACCTCAACGTCACCCGCCTCTCACACTTCGAGTACGTCAAAAATGAGGATCTGGAGAAGATCGGCATGGGGCGGCCTGGTGCGTATAACCTCTGACCTGCCACGCCCCCAGCCCCCAGGCTGCTCCTCCCTCACCCGCAATCAGTGCTGCATCTGTCTCCGCTAGTCCCCCACCGTCACTCTCCCGGCTTCCGGATCACGTGGCTTTGTTGGAGCTCCAGGTTTGCTGTAGGGTTAACACCTCTCCAGCAGAGCCCAGAAAGTTCTGCTGGGCTCCCTCTTGCGGGGTCTGACTGCTCTGGGCTGGGGTGGGGGCGGATTCCCCTCTGGAGCTGGCAGAGGGGTGCCGCAGGAGGGAGCGGAGCGGCGCGAGCGCTGTGACCGTCCTTTGTCTCTGCAGGCCAGCGGCGGCTGTGGGAAGCCGTGAAGCGCAGGAAAGCCATGTGCAAGCGCAAGTCGTGGATGAGCAAGGTAATGCCTGGGCAGGGGCACCCTGGGATGTAGGAGGACGATGGCGCAGCAGCCTGGTGCCATCCGGGCATTGGGCTGTTCACGGGCAAGAGCCCTGGCACCAGCAGCTCCGTTTCACAGATGGGGAAAGGCAGAGCCGCCCCAGGACTGGCCTGAGGCTGCAGAGTGCCCCGGACACACCAGCGCAGCCCTGCTGGGCGCAGGGCAGTGAAGGCTGGAATTTGGCCCAGTGGCTTTAGATGCCCAGCGACGTCGTCATCTGCTGCCTCCCACAGCCCTCACCACTGTCTGTCCCCCTGCTTTGAGAGGGAGGGAAGCTCCACACCCCCCCGAGCCAGGCTCTCTGTAGAATCCCCAGAGGGGAACATCCTGGGCTAGGGTTGCCAATTTTGGTTGGATGCATTCCTGGGGATTTTATCTCATGACATAATAAAGATTAATCTTTAATTCCTGGAGATGCCAGGCCAATCCTGGAGGGTTGGCAACCTCGGCTGGGGCCAGGAGGCGCTCTGCCAATTGCTGGAGAGCAGGGGAAAGACGTGGGCGGCAGAGAGCCTGCTGGGAAATGTAGTCCTGCCGTTATCTGTGGCGCTGCCCAGCTGGCCGGAAGCTGGGCCTGCATCTCCATGGGGGAATCCTGCGTGGGAGGAAGGGGCCAGTTCTCGGAAAAGGGGGCTCTGGGCCAGGGCTCTGGGACGTGCTCCAAGCCCTCCAAGTGTACGGGCTCTGCTGGAAGCTCATTTCCCAGCTTTTGCACTAGTTCTGGAAGAAGTGGTGGCTGGCAGAAATTGACAGCGGCTTCAGGGTCCTTTGATCACGAGGTCGTGGATTGCACTGACTGGGTGCGAGGGCAGTGAGTGGCTGCCCCCAACGTGCACAGGGCACCCTGCGGGGTGCGGGTCGGAGGGTCAGTTTGCTGGGTGGCTGGGGCCAGCTCTGGCGTGCCCTGCTGCTGGCTAGGTGACGGCGTTCAGACTGGGGTTGCTTGTGTCACTGAGCATTGGTGAGTGCCTCTGTGCCCGAGGGGCAGGCAGGAAATTCCTTCCCCTGGTGATCAGTCTGTGCCCCCAGAAGCCATTTAAGTGTTAAGTAGCCGAATACGCATCCCTGCCCAGTGCTGCATGCACACAGTACCCAGGAGAGTCACCTCAGGGTGCAGCAAGTCTATCGGCTCCCAGGGGGTGCGCTTTGGTGCCACCCCCATGAGATTGGGCTGCCCAAGGGTGCTGCCCCCGATTCAAATGGGCATCTCAGCCAGCGCTCTACCTAGCTCCCATTCATGCTGCTCGTGCCCTGGACCCAGCTTTCATTCTCACTCACATGTCCGTGGCATGTACTCTGTGCCAGGGTTGTGCCAAACACACCAAGGGCTGTGGTCCCTGTCATGGAGAGCTGGGTCTCAAGCCAAGACGATGGGCACAGACCAGAGGAGGGCGCAGCTGGGTCAGCAGAGTGGGATGGGGCCATCCGGAGCATGGCATCAGCGCAGCGATAAATTCTGGGCTGGCACCCGTTCAGCAATAGCACAGGCTGTCTGCGGGGAAATGCAGCCACCTCTGGACCAGAGCGTGGCAGATGTGTATCAGCACCCAGCAGCCCTTGGGCAGCTGGGGACAGGAAGTGGCGGAATATCTCCATCCTGCTGAAACTCTCGGGGAAATCAGCGCAAGAGGGGCTGTCATGGCCGGGGCATCTGGCCAGGGCTCATCTGAAAGAGGTCATCTCCTTGCACCCCACTGTCTTCCTCTTTCGATCCCAAACTGCTGGGTAGCTTTGCTGTGTGCTGTTCCACAGCTGCCGCGCTCCACCCCAGAGGCGGCTGCATTGGTGGGCTCGGAGGGGCAACAGCAGGTGAAGTGCTGTGGATTCATGGGTGAGGGGTACTAGAGAACAGCTGCCAAGGACAGACGTAGAGAAGTGCTTGGAGCCACCCTGCCCTTTGCCCACCACGAGGGCTTTGGTGCGATGCCGCTCTGGGGGTGTTCGTAGCTTGGAGAGACCCAATGGCAGCAGGCCTCGGTGTGCACTACGGGGCTGCAGCAGGTTGCAGGGTCTGGCCCTGCTGCTGTCTCCCATTCCACTGGGCCGGCCTGTCCCTCCACAGGTTGTGGTCCTGCCACCTCTGGGCTGGCTCTGCCCACACATCAGCCTGGGCTGCCTTTCCCTCCCTCAGAGTGCTGGCCCTTGGTGCCCGTTACAAAGACAGGTCAGTGCTTTTGTTACAGATGAGGAAACTGAGGCACAAAGCTGGGGGTAGAACCCAGGAGTCCGGATCCTCCCAATCCTCTGCTCTGACCACGAGGCCATGCTGCCATAAAGGTGCTGCCCTAAACCTTCCTCCCACGGTGGGTTCTACGGTCCCTTATGCCAGGGCCAGAGGCAGGTGTGTGTAGAAGGGTTGCCTGTTGCTGGCGGAATCACCAGGTGTTGACTGGTGGTGTCTCTCCAGCCCCAAGCGCACGTGCCTGTGACCCACACCCCTCTGTCTGTCCATCCAGGTGTTCAGCGGGAGGCGCCCTGAGGCGGAGTTCCCGCCCCAGCCCCAGCCCACCTTCCCCAAGCTCTCCAGCCCACCGCCCGCCGAGGAGGGGCAGCAGGCCCTGACCTGCCTGATCAGCGAGAGGGACCTGACGCTCTTTGAGAAGCTGGGGGATGGCTCCTTCGGCGTGGTGCGGCGCGGCGAGTGGGGCACGCCCACCGGCAAGACGGTAAGGAACCCGGAGCGCACCAGGGCGAGCCCAGCACACGGCCTGAGGGGCTCCGTGATCCCAGCAGGATATGGGGCTAGCCCACGATTGCCTGGCTGAGGCCCTTCGCTGGGCTGGGGCAGCAAATCTGGGCTGGTCAGTTTCCCCATTGGCCTCCAGTTTGTTTCACTAGCTGCAGCTGGGTCTGGGATCCCAGTGCTGCTGTCCACCCGCACCGACCCCCCAATCTGCAGACGGCTCTGCCCCCACCAGGGTGCCCACCCCCTGAGTGCCAGGCACTGCCCAGACACCGGTCCTCATGCCTGGCCCAGCATGCTCAGTCTCCTGGCCCACTTGGCCCCTACCCTCCACTCTGGATCTGTCCCTATTACCGCCCGGGGCCGTGTGGACCTAGAGACTGGACCGGGACCACAAATTCCTTTCATGCAGGGCCTGCCTTTGGGTCCCCCAGCCTGAGGCTGTGCTGGGGATGATACTCTTTGCAGCCAATGCCACCCCTTTCCCCATCACTCCTATGCCTGTGGAGTGGGGAGGGCCTGAGTGGCCCCTGCTGAGCCCCACGGTCCAGCGACCCCTCTGGGCTGTGTGAATACATGAATAATACCAGGACACAGTTTTGATGTCCCACCCATACCCTGTGTGCCCGCTGCTCCAGCCTACCCCAAAGGTGAGCAAATTGGTCCCTGGGATGGGAGCTGCCGCAGGGTCCTCACTGCCCGTGTTTCCCAGCAGCTCAGCGTGGCTGTGAAGTGTCTCAAGACGGAAGTGCTGAGCCAGCCGGAGGCGCTGGATGACTTCATCCGGGAGGTGAATGCCATGCACTCTCTGGACCACCGCAACCTGATCCGGCTCTACGGCGTGGTGCTCTCGCCCCCCATGAAGATGGTGAGTGCGGCAGCATAGGGGGGGGCATTCACCCCCCAGGCGGCTCAGTCCCAAGGGAATGGCTGGGGAGAGGCAACTGCCTCTCTGGTGCTGAGAGCTGGCTCCTCCAGGCGGGACTGACCCCCAGGCCTGGAATGTAGCTGTGTGGGTGCAGAGCCCCATGGAACCATGAGACAGGGACAGACCCCCCCCCAGGCCGTGGCTGTGTGGACACAGAGCCCCATGTCACTGTGGGGCAGGGACAGACACCCCCTGCTATGGCTGTGTGGGCCCAGAGCCCCATGGCACTGTGGGGCAGGGACAGACACACACCCCTCCCAGGCCGTGGCAGTGTGGGCACAGAGCCCCATGTCACTGTGGGGCAGGGACAGACACCCCCCGCTATGGCTGTGTGGGCACAGAGCCCCATGGCACTGTGGGGCAGGGACAGACACACACCCCTCCCAGGCCATGGCTGTGTGGGTGCAGAGCCCTGTGGCACCACAGGAACGGAGCCCATCCCCATGGATTGCCCCCCATCCCACTCTCCATGGCTGGGGCCTGACTCGATCCCTCTGCCCCCATTTGCCCAGGTGACAGAGCTGGCCCCACTGGGCTCCCTGCTGGACCGGCTGCGAAAGAACCAGGGCCATTTCCTCATCTCCACGCTGTGCCAGTACGCTGTCCAGATTGCCAAGGGCATGGCCTTCCTGGAGTCCAAGCGCTTCATCCACCGTGACCTGGCTGCCCGCAACATCCTTCTGGCCTCCGCTGACCTGGTCAAGATCGGCGACTTCGGGCTCATGCGGGCGCTGCCCAAGAACGACGACCACTACGTCATGCAGGAGCACCGCAAGGTGCCCTTCGCCTGGTGAGCCCCGCCTGGCACCAGGAAACGCTCCCCAGCTGTGTGCATTTCTCTCGCAGCACCCGCTGCCAGCTAGCCTGCCCATAGAGGGCAGCTCAGTGCCTGGGGCTGGTAGCTGTGGGTGGCTCTGTGTAATGTCTCTGTGCCCCCGCGCGTCTCCTCGTCCCTCCAGTCTGTGTACCATGGCAGAGTAGGAGGGGAAGGGGCAGCAGGGATCTCTCTCTGAAGTGGAGTCTGCCTGGGGCGTCCCTGTACTGCCAGCGCCATTCCAGGGAGAGGGAGGCAGCTGGCTTGGCTGGCCCTGGGCCCATGTGTGGGGGGACCTGGAAGGCTGGCGCTGAGCGGGGAGCCCCTCTCTGCCAGGCTGGATGGGGGTGCCTGCAGGCGCATCAGTGACTCTGCGAGCCCTTCTCTGCAGGTGTGCTCCGGAGAGCCTGAAGACGCGCACCTTCTCGCACGCCAGCGATACCTGGATGTTCGGAGTCACCCTCTGGGAGATGTTCACCTACGGGCAGGAGCCATGGGTCGGCCTCAGCGGCAGCCAGGTACCTAATGCGGCCCCATGCCGAATGCCCTGGGGCCTGCACTCTCGGGCCTGGCCCCTCTGGGAAGGGGAGCACCCTCTGTCCCCTGCATATGGGGATTGCTGCCCCAGGCCCAGCCAGCGTCACTCGGGCCTAGCTGGCATCACTGAGCTACTGCCTCTAGGGCCGTTCCTGGCAGAGCAGGAGAGAGGGGCTGTCTCAGAGCAGGGGAGCGCTGGGGATCCCAGGGCGTGTTTTCAGGGGGCTCCTCCCCCCTGGTGACCACGCACTGCACCTCTGAGGGAGCCTGCAGGGAAACATCCAGCTTGTGCCTCTGGGCGCCTGACAGGGCAAGTGCTGTGAGCTTCTGCCACACGCATCTTTGTGGTGCCCTACTCCCGACCCGCAGCCCCCCCACTATCCCAGCCCTGAGCTCCCCACACACAGCTCTGCCGGTGCCCCTCACTCCCGACCCGCAGCCCCCCCACTATCCCAGCCCTGAGCTCCCCACACACAGCTCTGCCGGTGCCCCTCACTTCCGACCCACAGCCCCCCACTATCCCAGCCCTGGGCACGCCACACACAGCTCTGCCAGTGGCCCCCACTATCCCAGCCCTGAATTCCCCACACACAGCTCTGCCCGTGCCCCTCACTTCCGACCCACACCCCCCCCGCTATCCCAGCCCTGGGCACCCCACACACAGCTCTGCCGGTGCCCCTCACTTCCGACCCGCAGCCCCCCACTATCCCAGCCCTGAGCTCCCCACACACAGCTCTGCCAGTGGCCCCCACTATCCCAGCCCTGAACTCCCCACACACAGCTCTGCCGGTGCCCCTCACTTCCGACCCACAGCCCCCCACTATCCCAGCCCTGAGCTCCCCACACACAGCTCTGCCAGTGGCCCCCACTATCCCAGCCCTGAACTCCCCACACACAGCTCTGCCGGTGCCCCTCACTTCCGACCCACAGCCCCCCACTATCCCAGCCCTGAGCACCCCACACACAGCTCTGCCGGTGCCCCTCACTTCCGACCCACAGCCCCCCACTATCCCAGCCCTGGGCACGCCACACACAGCTCTGCCGGTGCCCCTCACTTCCGACCCACAGCCCCCACTATCCCAGCCCTGGGCACGCCACACACAGCTCTGCCAGTGGCCCCCACTATCCCAGCCCTGAATTCCCCACACACAGCTCTGCCGGTGCCCCTCACTTCCGACCCACCCCCCCCCGCTATCCCAGCCCTGGGCACCCCACACACAGCTCTGCCGGTGCCCCTCACTTCCGACCCACAGCCCCCCACTATCCCAGCCCTGAGCTCCCCACACACAGCTCTGCCAGTGGCCCCCACTATCCCAGCCCTGAACTCCCCACACACAGCTCTGCCGGTGCCCCTCACTTCCGACCCACAGCCCCCCACTATCCCAGCCCTGAGCTCCCCACACCCAGCTCTGCCGGTGCCCCTCACTTCCGACCCATAGCCCCCCACTATCCCAGCCCTGGGCACGCCACACACAGCTCTGCCAGTGGCCCCCACTATCCCAGCCCTGAATTCCCCACACACAGCTCTGCCGGTGCCCCTCACTTCCGACCCACACACCCCCCCCGCTATCCCAGCCCTGGGCACCCCACACACAGCTCTGCCAGTGCCCCTCACTTCTGACCCACAGCCCCCCAGTATCCCAGCCCTGAGCTCCCCACACACAGCTCTGCCAGTGGCCCCCACTATCCCAGCCCTGAACTCCCCACACACAGCTCTGCCGGTGCCCCTCACTTCCGACCCACAGCCCCCCACTATCCCAACCCTGAGCACCCCACACACAGCTCTGCCGGTGCCCCTCACTTCCGACCCACAGCCCCCCACTATCCCAGCCCTGGGCACCCCACACACAGCTCTGCCGGTGCCCCTCACTTCCGACCCACAGCCCCCCACTATCCCAGCCCTGGGCACGCCACACACAGCTCTGCCGGTGCCGCTCACTTCCGACCCACAGCCCCCCACTATCCCAGCCCTGAGCTCCCCACACACAGCTCTGCCAGTAGCCCCCCACTATCCCAGCCCTGGGCATCCCACACGCAGCTCTGCCAGTGGCTCCCACTATCCCAGCCCTGGGCACCCCACACACAGCTCTGTGGTGCCCCACTCCCAACCCACAGCCCCCCACGATCCCAGCCCTGGGCACCCCACACACAGCTCTGCGGTGCTCCACTCCCGACCCACAGCCCCCTGCTAGCCCAACCCTGGCCCTTCATCAGAGATCCCTGAAATGGGAATGAACTGAGACCTGCCTGATGGATTTTGGCTTGGGAGCTAGGGCAGGGTTTGAATGGGGTCTCCAGGCTGGGGGTAAAGCACATTGGCCCCGATGCCCCCTGTGCTGGCAGGAGTGGTGGAGTTAGGAGCCCCTCAGTTCTGATGGCTGGTGCCTGCCCCTGGCTGTACGTCTCCCAGGTGCCTGCGCCCTGGCCTGTCCCAGGGGCACCCTTCAAGCCAGGCAATTTGATTCCTGCTTTTGCTGGCAGGTTGATGCCTGTTGGTTGCACTGGAAGGGGACTCTGTGCCCCTCACTTGACCCAGCCAGCCTGTGTCCCGCCCTGCGGCTAATCCATGCTGCTTGTCCAGCAGGTTCCTTACTGATGGGGAGGGCCTGGCCCCGTGCAATAATCCGCCAGCCCTGCCCGCCCTCAGGCCTCTCCTGGGCAGGACTGAGGCCCCGCCCCACTCTTCCATTGCACCTGGCCAGTCTCTGCTCCCACCTCTACTGCTGCTCCCGGGCTGCCCCGATGTGACCCCGTCCTGCCCCAGCACCTCCCCTGCCACAGCCGCCCGAGCCCCCCGATGCCTGAGCCTGACTGCGGCGTCTGCCCTCCATGCCCGCAGATCCTCCACAAGATCGACAAGGAGGGCGAGCGGCTGCCGCGGCCCGAGGACTGCCCACAGGACATCTACAATGTCATGCTGCAATGCTGGGCGCACAAGCCCGAGGACCGGCCCACCTTCGTGGCCCTGCGCGACTTCCTGCTGGAGGTAGACAGCAGGGGGTGGGAGGACGGCTGGCCCTGGGGTGTGTGGGACCATGTCCCTCTGTGCCAGGCGGCCCAGGCATCACCCCCGGAGCTGTATGCCAGCCACTGAGCCCCTGCAAATCCCACCCCTGCTGGAGGAGGCACCAGGGGCCAGTGCTGCTGCCAGCTGTGCCCCTTCCTGCGGGAGCCCAAATACGGGCCAAGCTGCTCAGAACTCCAGGGCCCAGCCCTGTTGGTTTCCCGGGAGTCGGGGGCCCCAGGAGGCTCTGGGCCTAGGTGCAGAGTGTGGGACATGGGCCCGCAGGTGCTGGCCAAGCCGGCCAGAAGGAGCCCCGGGAGCTCTCCCATCTCTGCCCCTCCCTGCCAGGCCCCTACTCTCTGCAGAGCTGGCAGGGGAGTAACATGCCTCAGCTCTAGTGGGGGACAGACTCGACCTGGCCGCTGGCCAGCACCCCACGGGCCTTTGGCAAGGAGCACGCTGTGCCCAACTAGGGGCACCTGTGGTCTGGAGACTTGCCTTCCGCTCAGCATGGTGCTGGGAGGGGAGCGCGGCCTGGTGGTGAGAGCAGGGGGCATGCCCCACTGCAGAGTCACTGTTAGGAGGGGAGTTCTGGCCGCAGGGGTGGCCTGTGCACAGCAGGCCACCCGCCCATGGAGCTGGAGCAGGGAGGTTGCAGCATGGTTCCGGGCTGGCTGGGGCAGCTGGTTCCATTCCTGCGAGTTGGCTGCTTCCTGGCCTGTCACCAGCCTGTCGGGGCCCACGACTCTGGATCTGGGTGTCTGGCCTATCGCAGCAGGCCCGGCCCAGGGCCCTGCTGGGCACAGGCTCCTGCTGTGAGCTCTCACCCGAAGGGTGGGTCAGGCCCAGCTGTAGCATGGACAGCTCTGGGGGCCCTGGCACTGCCAGCCCTCACCCCCGGCTCTCTGCCTTCCCAGGCCCAACCCACAGACATGAGGGCTCTGCAGGACGTGGAGGAGCCGGAGAAGCTGCACATCCAGATGAATGACGTCATCACAGTCATCGAGGGCAGGTATCTGGAGAGTCCTGGGGTGGAGAGTCCTGGGGCGGCTCCACACCGGCTCCTCCCCCCCCTGCTCCCCTCGGCCCCCCCTTTCCTGGGGCAGCTCCAAAACCAACCCCTTCCCCCTGCTCCCTTCAGCCCCCCCTTCCCTGGGGCGGCTCCACACCGGCTCCTTCCCCCCCCGCTCCCCTCAGCCCCCACTTCCCTGGGGCGGCTCCTCAGCCAACCCTCCCCCTCCTTCCCTGGGGTGGCTCCACACCGGCTCCTTCCCCCCCCGCTCCCCTCGGCCCCCCCTTTCCTGGGGCAGCTCCAGAACCAACCCCTTCCCCCCTGCTCCCTTCAGCCCCCCCTTCCCTGGGGCAGCTCCACACCGGCTCCTTCCCCCCCCCCCACTCTCCTCAGTTCCCTTCCCTGGGGTGGCTCCTCAGCCAACCCCTCCCCCCCCACTCCCCTCAGCCCCCCCTTCCCTGGGGCAGCTCCAAACCAGCTCCTTCCCCCACACACTCCCCTCAGCCCCCCCTTCCCTGGGGTGGCTCCACCCCCGGCCCCTCCGCACCCCCTACTCCCCTCAGCCCCCCCTTCCCTGGGGTGGCGCCAACCTGGCCCCTCCCCTTCCCTCCGCTCCCTTCAGCCCCCCCTTCCCTTGGGCAGCTCCACAGCCTGCCCCCTACCCCGACTCCCCTCCCCTCAGCCCCTTTCCCTGCCGGCCCCACCCTTCTCCTCTAAGCCCCCTTTCTCCATGCTCTGAGTGCCCGTGGTTGCAGTGCGGTGCGGGGTCAGTTCCTGGCCTGTCACTGGCCAGACTCGGCTTCTGGCCCCGGCTGTGCCCCCAGGGAACGCAGCCCGGCCTAGTCCCCCGGCTGTGTGTGTCCCCAGACTACCGCGCTGGGTGCCATGACAGGCCGTGTCTGCTCAAGGGCTGAGGGGCGATGGCAGAGCTGGGGGGGCAGGGGGCTGCAGGTCGGGGCTGAGGGGCGGTGACAGAGCTGGGGGGGCAGGGGGCTGCAGGTCGGGGCTGAGGAGCGATGGCAGAGTGGGGGGGGGCAGGGGGCTGAAGGTCGGGGCTGAGGGGTGATGGCAGAGTGGGGGGGGGCAAGGGGCTGAAGGTCGGGGCTGAGGGGTGATGGCAGAGCCGGGGGGGGCAGGGGGCTGAAGGTCGGGGCTGAGGGGTGATGGCAGAGCTGGGGGGGCAGGGGGCTGAAGGTCGGGGCTGAGGAGTGATGGCAGAGCCGGGGGGGCAAGGGGCTGAAGGTCAGGGCTGAGGGGCGGTGACAGAGCTGGGGGGGCAGGGGGCTGAAGGTCGGGGTTGAGGAGTGATGGCAGAGCCGGGGGGGCAAGGGGCTGCAGGTCGGGGCTGAGGGGTGATGGCAGAGCTGGGGGGGCAGGGGGCTGCAGGTCAGGGCTGAGGGACGATGGCAGAGCTGCGGGGGTGGGGCAGGAGGCCGCAGGTCGCGGCTGAGAGGCGATGGCAGAGCTGGGGGGGCAGGCGCTGAGGGGCGATGACAGAGCTGGGGGGGGCAGGGGGCTGCAGGTCAGGGCTGAGGGGCAATGGCAGATCCGGGGGGCGGGCAGGGGGCTGCAAGTCGGGGCTGAGGGCCGATGGCAGAGCCGGGGCGGGGCAGGGGGCTGCAGGTCGGGGCTGAGGGCCGATGGCAGAGCTGCAGGCGGGGCCCATGCTAAGCTCTGGCTTTGGCTATGGGGAGTGTTGTCTGCACACAGGGCTCGGCTGCCCTGATCCCTGGGGTGAGGATGCACTGCCCTGGGCCTCTCCCTCCAGGCTCCCCCTGGCTAGCTGGGGGCAAGGTGCTGCTCAGAGCCAGCTGGGCTGTCCCCGGGGGCTGAGTCCTCCCAACACCCTTCCAGCAGGGGGAGAGCTGTCCAGTTCGAGTATCCTCCCTCTGCCACAGATGGGGAAACTGAGGCCCAGCAAGGGGAAGGGCTACGCACATGGTCCCCCAGCGAGTCAGTGGCAGAGCTAGGACTGAAATCCAGGAGTTCTGCCTCCCAGCGCCCCTGCTCCGACCACTCAACCCCACTCCCTGGGCACTAGGCAGTGCCGAGTGCCTGAGATTCGAGCCCCAGGGACTCTGAGAGTGCCCGCAGTGTCAGGTCAGACACCGTCCCGTCGGCACTGGCCCCACCCATCTCCGGGGCTTGTCCCTCGGTTGTGGAGCCGAAGGATGGGCCCGGAGAGGGAGCCTCGGTGCCCAGGTGCCATTCCCGCCCGTTACATGCTGTAAGCCACTGCTCTGCCTTTGCCCGTCCCCTGCAGCCCTGGGTGAGTCATTTCTCTGGGTGCTGCTGCACTTGTTACTTTGCCTTTGCCCTCCCTTGTGTGTCTCCGGAGCACGGCCCTCAGCACGCACACCCCCGCCCCCGCGGCCACTCCCGCTGCCCACGGTTATCTGAACCGACGGGAGCGGGAAGCGACGCCGGGGCTAATCTGCAACGGCTTCCTAGAACTGAGCAGCGGGGACGGGAAGGGGAGAGAACAGCTGCTCCTTCCTGAGCCCCAGCGTGGAGGGTCCCGGGTGCCCCAAGCCTTCTGTGAGCTGGATCAGTGGCTTATGAGTGGGTAAACTGAGGCACAGAGTGGTGATCGTGACCAGAATAGAACTGGGATCTCTTAATTCTCAGGAGCCTCCTGCTTCCCATCTGCTTTGCTGCTGTCCTGCCCCCACGCTACCCTGTGCGTGTGCTGGCACAAGGGGCAGGGGTCGAGAGACCCCATCCCTGGGCGTTCTGGGCATGCCAGGGAATCTGGTGCTGCCCATCCCAGGCCTTCATTCCTAGGTGGCCCCCAGCGGACGCCTGGAGAGAGGACGGCATTTGGAGACTCTCCGGAAATGCTGAGCTCTCAGGACCCAGTGAAGGGTTTGGGAGGCAGGCTAGGGGGCTGGGAAAGGTGGCTGGTGGAGGGGCTGATGGCTCTGCAATGATGCAGAGGGTCTCAGCATGGGGGGATAGCTGGTCCAGGGGGCCCTGCTCCAGGACAGAAAGAGTGCAGCTCAAAGAATGTGGCTAATTATAGAGCCCCATGATGCGTTTGGTGGTATCCCACCCAGCAGGTGTTTGTGCAGGAACACATGTGGGTCTAGAACACCCCCCATGGGATGTAGACACAGAATCCTGCCAGATTTCCCCTCCAGCTCTGCCAGCACCCCTGAATCCGAGCCTGCAGCCCCCCGCCCTGCTCCTCTCACAGCCCGAGGAGCTCCCACCCCGCCCGGGCTCTCCCGAGGGCAGCAGCCTCTGCTGCGGGGGCTGTGCGGTTCGTCACGGCAGAGGGGATGAATCAGGCAGGACTGTGTGTCTTTAGGGACCGGCGATGACTCTTGCACGAGGGCTGGCAGTTTAATTGCAGGGAGGGATTCGTCAGCGGAGCCAGAGCGGAGGGTGTAGTTAATGCAGAACCAGTGTGTGCACGCCGCCCCGATTGCATCATGGGCTGGGGCTGGGACTGGGGCTGGGGCTGGGGCTGAGCCGCTCCAGCTGCCAGAGCTGGCGGGTTCAGCCACTTCCAGGCAGACGCTCTCTGGGCCACACGCCGGGAGCACACTGGCCCCGGCGCAGGGCTCGGCTGGGCTGCCTGCCCGCAGCGAGGAGTCAGTTCGGCGTGTGCCTCATTCCCCAGGAGACCCAACGGACCCGTCTGAGGTGAAAGGCAGGCTCTCCAGGGTCACTGCCTGCTGGCTGGGGTGGGGGTTCTGCTGCGCTGGGTCTGAGGGGGGCTAAGGCGAGCGCTGGCTGGGGGCCTGGCATGTGCTCTGAAAGAGGCCGCGGGGGCTAGAGGACAGAGACCAGAACCAGGAGTGTCTGTGTTCTTGGTGCAGTGACCCCTCAGGGAGCAGGGGGCAGGCACACTGCTCACCCCACCTGTGCCTCAGTTTCCCCCATGAAAGGGGAGGTCCATGCTGGGCGGTTAGAAGGGTGAAGTAGTGACACGGGGGAAAGGAAGCATCTTTGCAATGCCACTCGCTGAGTGCTGCTTTCGCTGTGAGATTGTTGCCATCGGTGGTTTGGAACAGTGACCATGGAGAATCTGGGAACCCGGATGGCAGTAGGTGGTACTGCCCCGTGTCATCCTCCTGTTCGCAAAGCACCAGCCCAAACAGACGGAGTTAGTGCTTTGCCACAGCAGCTGTGGGAGCTTTAGGCCAGCCCCGATGGGCTCGGTAGGGGGGTCGCCTGTGCACCATCTGCTGCCACGCTCTGAGGGGCTGGGATGGGACCCGGCTGGCTGAGAACCAGGACATGGCCCAGCGCTGTGGCAGGCAGAGGCTGGCGGGGCGGGAAAGGCGGCTGCCTGCGGGGTTGTGCTGCGAGGGCCTCGAAACCAGCCGCTGCTGGGAGGTGTCTCTCAACTGGCCTTGGCAATGCAATTCCCTGTGGCCATGTGCGGGGGGCCAGCCTTCCCTGCCCAAAGCGGGGGGGTCCACTGGGATGCACCTGGGATTGGGAGCTGGGAGACCAGGGTTCTAGTCCTGCCTCTGCCGCTGGTTTGCCGAGTGACTTTGGCCAAGCCACTTGCGTGCGTTGTGCCTCAGTTTCTCTGTCTGTGACTGGTGGGATAACTGACCCCCACCCGTTTGCCTCCCCTTGGGGATTCTCGGCCATATGTAAATCAGAAGCTGCCGGCCTATAGGGCCAAAGGGAGCCCCCAGGGGGAGAACACTAGCCAGCTGCATGACATGAGTTGTGTCTGTTGTCAGACCTGCTCCATCCCTCAGGGAAATGGTTCCCACAAGCCCTGGAAGGTTGTATATCCAGTGGGACCTACTTTGCTCCTGGCCAGAGCCCACCTGGGGAAATAGAACCCCCGATAATACAGCAGGACCCAGCTTCAAGCCCGTTAGGTTCTCTCCTTTGCTTGGGCCAGAGTGTAGGCCCACCGTCCCCCCAGCATTAAACACGAAGGGCTGGGAACTTCGCACCTTCGGGGCTGGGCCCAGCGTCCCGGATGGGGGGCGCTAGATGGGCCCAGCGGGGGATGCCAGAGCAGAGGGGTGGGCTCCTGGCCATGGGGCACTGGCCCCACGGGGAGCTGGGGTGATGGAGGGGAGAGTGACAGGGGCCCTGGTGGAGGGCTGCCCTGCTGGGGAGCAGCCCTCCCAGGCGAGGGAGGAGGCGCTGGTGCCCGTGGCTGAGTAATATCCTGGGCCCCGGAGCGGAGCCGGGGCTTGGCCGGGAGGCAGGGCTGCCAGCCGCCGGCTCCTGCCCGGCTCTGAGGTAAACAGGAAAAGGGCTGAGCCGGGCCTGCCGTGAGTCACAGGTAGTTCCAGGAAACACCAAGGTTCAGCCTGGGCGGGGATCCCGGCGCCCCCTCGCTCTGCAGCCAGGGGAGGGACCCAGGGAGAGGGTGGGGGGTGCTTCAGTCGCTGTCATTGATAATACACACTCCCCCCGGAAAGCTTTACGGGGGGGGTCTGTGTTCTCCCCCCATGACTCGCCCTCCAGGGGCTTGTGGGGCTGCTGCTGAGGACAGTGTGATGTTGATGGCCCAGTAGGGGGTGCACCCCACTGGTCGGTGCTGAGCCCGGCACCCCCGCCTGGCACTAGGGGGCGCTGAGCTGCGGGGAGCTGGCAGGGGACTCAGCAGGAGGCGCTGGCCCCAGTGCGATGCTCAGGGGCGCTGGTTCCAGTCCTCACTGTGGGGCTCGGGGCGCTGTGCTGCAGGGAGTGGGGGGGCTCAGTAGGGGATGGTGTGTGTGGGTTGACGGGAGAGCTGTGCTGCAACGGGGGTTGGCGGGGGGCGCTGCATTGCAGGGAGGGGGGATTGGTGGGAAGTGGGTGGGGGGGTCGACGAGTGGGGGGTGCTGCGCTGCAAGGAGCGGTGGGGGGTGTGGCGAGGAGGGGGGTGGCAAGGGAGCGGTGGCAGGTCGGCGGGGGCACTGTGTTGCGGGGAGCGGTTGGGGGGTTGGTGGGGGGCGCTGCACTGCAGGGAGCAGTTGAGGGGATCAGTGGGGAACGGTGGAGGGTCGGTGGGGGCATTGCACTGCGGGGAGCGGTGGGGGGGGATCGGCGGGGAACAGAGGGTCAGTGCGGGTGCTGCATTGTGGGGAGCGGTGGGGGGGTTGTCGGGGGCACTGCGCTGTGGGGAGTGGTTGTGGAGATTGGCAGGGAGCAGTGAAGGGTCAGCGGGGGCGCTGTGTTGTCAGGGTCAGCGGGGGCACTATATTGAGGGGAGCTGTGGAGACTCAGCTGGGGGTGTTGTGCTGGAGGAAGTGTGGGGAGCGGTGGGGAGCAGTGGAGGGTCGGTGGGGCGCTATGGTGCAGGGAGCGACAGAGATTCAGCTTGCAGCGCTGCATTGCTGGGAGCAGGGGGATCGGCGGGGAGCGGTGGAGGGTCGGTGGGGGCACTGCGTTGCAGGGAGCACTGGGGACTCAGCGGGCAGCGCTGCGTTGCGGGGAGCAGGGGGATCAGCAGGGAGCAATGGAGGGTCGGCGGGGGTGCTGCATTGCGGGGAGCATTGGGGACGCAGCAGGGGGTGCTGCACTGTGGGGAGTGGGGAGATTGGCAAGAAGTGATGAAGGGTCGGTGGGGGCACTGCATTGCGAGGAGCAGTGGGGACTTGGGCAGCGCTGCATTGCAGGGAGCAGGGGGATCAGCAGGGAGTAGTGAAGGGTCGGTGGGGGCGCTGCTTTGTGGGGGGTCGGTGGGGGTGCTGCATTGCGGGGAGCATTGGGGACTTAGCGGGCAGTGCTGCGTTGCGGGGAGCAGGGGGATCAGCGGGTAGCGGTGGAGGGTCGGCGGGGGTGCTGCGTTGGGGGGCGGTGGGGGCGCTGCATTGCGGGGAGCGTTGGGGACTCAGCGGGCAGTGCTGCTTTGCGGGGAGCTGGGGGATCAGCGGGGAGCGGTGGAGGGTTGGCAGGGGTGCTCCGTTGCGGGGAACGCTGGGGACTCAGCGGGCAGCGCTGCATTGCAGGGAGCAGGGGGATCAGCAGGGAGTAGTGAAGGGTCAGTGGGGGCGCTGCGTTGTGGGGGGTCGGTGGGGGCGCTGCATTGCGGGGAACGCTGGGGACTCAGCGGGCAGCGCTGCATTGCAGGGAGCAGGGGGATCAGCAGGGAGTAGTGAAGGGTCAGTGGGGGCGCTGCGTTGTGGGGGGTCGGTGGGGGCGCTGCATTGCGGGGAGCGTTGGGGACTCAGCGGGCAGCGCTGCATTGTGGGGAGCAGTGGGGATCAGCAGGGAGTAGTGAAGGGTCAGTGGGGGCGCTGCGTTGTGGGGGGTCGGTGGGGGGGCTGTGTTGCGGGGAGCGTTGGGGACGCAGCGGGGGGTGCTGCACTGGGGGTAGTGGGGAGATTGGCAGGAAGTAATGAAGGGTCGGTGGGGGTGCTGCGTTGCAGGGGCTGGTGTGGGGGTGACGGGGCGCTACGTTGAGGGGAGCTGTGGAGACTCAGCAGGAGGGTGTCAGCGGGGGTGCTGCACCACGGGGAGTAGTGGAGGGTCAGCAGTGGGTGCTGTGGGGGCAGTTCAGTCGGGACATTCTCCCCTCAGAGTCAGCACCCCAATGTGGTCCTAGGACTGCTGCTTGTGTCTCTTTCAGATGTGATGGGAATCTGAGGTCCCAGCCAGCAGTGGCCATTGACCATCCCACAGCAATTCCTGGGGCAGTCGGGCATCAGCCCAGTGTCCTGGCCAAACCCCACCTGGGGCATTGGCACACGGCTCCCCAAAATCCCCCTGTTGTTTCACTGCCCTGCAGTGCTAAGCAGCTGCCATCTTCCACCCCAGAGGTGGCTGCATTTCTCTGAGTGCAATGATTCTGCTAGGGCCGGTAACAGCCTGAGGGGCGGGGCAGGGCAGATCCCGCCCATCGGTGTTACATGCCCCATGCCTGTGCACAGCTCTCCTTGCCCTCCATGTGATCCCATGCAGTCCAGAGCCAGAGAGGGTATGTGGGACTGGGCACCAGGACTCCTGGGTTCTGCTCCTGGCTCTTGAGAGGGGAGCAGGGTGCCTTGGTCCCAGCTGGGGCCTGGGACTCGGGACTCCTGCGCTCTGTTCCAGATTCTGCTACTTAGTGGCCAGGTGAGCTTCGGCGAGTCACTTCGGCCCATGTGCAAACCAAGGACAATTCTGGCCGGTGCTGGGGGGGGCTGTGCGTCCCGGCAGGGCCCTGCGGTGCTCACCCTTCCAGTGCCAGAGTCTGGCCGTGGCTGGACACTTTCTCGTGTCAGTAACGAGAGCCTTTTTGTTCCTTAGGGCTGAGAATTATTGGTGGCGGGGTCAGAATAAGAGGACCCTTAAAGTGGGGCAGTTCCCCCGAAACACTGTGACCTCCGTGGCAGGGCTGTCGGCCCACGACATCAGCCAGCCGCTAAAAAACAGCTTCATCCACACTGGCCATGGAGACACCAACCCCCAGCACTGCTGGGGCTTCCCCGATAAGATCGATGAGTAAGAACCACGTCCGTCTGCTCTGCTTTCCTCTGACTCTTCACTTCCCGCGGCCCCGGGTGCAGGGACGGCCGAGTGGGGTGGGGGCCGTGAGTCACCGGCCCTCTGTGGGCATGGAGTCTGAGGGGATGCGTGGGGCCCATGTGGCTGTTTGGTTTGCTCTGGCTTCAGGCCGGTCCACCCTGTCTGTGACCCTTCCCTCCCTGCCCCCCGGAAGAGGCGCAGGCTGCTGGGGAGCCCGCAGGGAGTGTAGGCGCCAAGGGGAGATGCCAGGAATCGTGCTGCGTGGTGACCGTTTAGCTTGTGGAGTCTAACTTCCGCCCCCATTCTTCATACTAACGGGGCGCTCATGTGCATGGCTGATCTGCCCTCACGGCTGCTGGGGCTTTGGGAGGGGCTCGGGAACGCCAGCATTCGAGCAGGGGGCAGCAGGAGCTGGCAAGGCAGCAGGAGGCGCTGATCCCTGGGTGGGTGTTCATACCTCTCTTGGCCCCTTTGGCCCTTTGCCTGAGAGATTGGGGTCACAGCGCCATTTGAGCACTGTGGGAGGCCTGTCCTTGAGGAACCCCTTTCCCTTCTAATGGGGTGGGCCCTAAACTGCCATGTGTTGCTCCAAGCTGTTAAACTGCTGCCTTGCTCCACCCCAGAGGTGGCTGCATTTCAGTGAGATGAGAAGTTCCACCCTGTTGGTTGTGCATGTTTATAGCGTACATGTTAGTTCCAGCTTCTGTTAAAACCTCCCTTTTGTGGCTGCTCACAGATTTCCAAACCAAATCCGTGTCGTTGCCCACACTTGCTCTCGGCTCCCGGGAGAGGTTTGCTCAGTTTGAATTGTGTGTGTCCATGAAAAACCCTACGTCCCCATGTGCGACACAGAGAAACAATGCAACTACCGGGGGTCAAACTGGGCGCGTTTTGGAGATTCCGTCGAGCTCCTTTGGGGGAATCTGGACAGTGGGTTTACAGTCAGAGGCACGTACTGTTTCCCCCCTTTCTGGGTGTCTGA
Source organism: Gopherus evgoodei (assembly GCF_007399415.2). Lineage (NCBI taxonomy): Eukaryota > Metazoa > Chordata > Testudines > Testudinidae > Gopherus > Gopherus evgoodei. The sequence continues at coordinate 5,904,172 of NC_044330.1, forward strand.
GACATGTCAGGGGTCGTGCCAGGAGAGTTTTAGCCTCTTGGTTCCCGTTCCCACCCAGGCAGAATGCCAGTAACTTCAGTGGGACGGGGCGGTGCAGAAACTGACGACAAAGCTCAGCTCAGCGAGCCGGCTCCCGCAGAGGCTGAGAAGGCCTGGAGCAGCAGGAGACAACGGTAGAATTATGTCCAAGTCCCCACAAAGCAGCCTCTGCCCCTGTCCCGGCTGGGATTCTTAACATTGGCTTGAAATCCTTGGGAGGCCTCTGCAGTGGGTGGATCCCATCTGAGCCCAGATGGGGTCCGTGACATGGGACATTGTAGTGTGGACAGGAGCCCTCCCTCGGGGTACATCTGTGCAGCAAAAGCTGGGCCTGGGCCTACCTGAGACAGCCTGAATCCTGCTGACACAGGGCAGCCTGGTCTTACAGACCGAGGATGTGCTCGGGGTCCAGGCCAGGCTGGCGCCACCCGCACTGCACAGCCTGCACTGCTACTGCCAAACGCTAGCTGGATTCAGGCCTGCCCACGTCAGCTGTTGGGTTCAGCCAGGCCACCAGGAACGTGGTCTCTGGGGAGCTGGGTCGTGCCGCCTGACCTCCGCACACAGCCGACATGGAATAACCGGTGATGGCTGGGGCTCTGCACGTGTCCGCAAATGCAGATCTGCCGGTGCTGCTCACTCCTGACCCGCAGCCCCCTGCCGCCCCAGCCTCGGGCTCCCCCCCCAGCTCTGCCACTGTCCCTCACTCCTGACCCACAGCCCCCTGCTGCCCCAGCCCCACACTCCCCCCCAGCTCTGCTGGTGCAGCTCACTCCTGACCCACAGCCCCCTGCCGCCCCAGCCTCGGGCTCCCCCCCAGCTCTGCTGCTGCCCCTCCTGACCCACAGCCTCCTGCCACCTCAGTCCTGGTCTCCCCCCCACAGCTCTACCAGTGCCCCCCAACCCCGACCCGCAGCCCCCTGGTAGGCCAGCCCTGGGCTCCCCCCCCCCAGCTCTGCCAGTGCCCTTCACTCCCGACCCGCAGCCCCCTGGTAGGCCAGCCCTGGGCTCCCCCCCCCCCCAGCTCTGCCAGTGCCCCCCAATACCGACCCACAGCCCTCTGCTAACCCAGCCCTGGGCCCCATTACACAGCTCTGCCAGTGCTCCATACCCAGCTCCTGCCTGGCTACACTCTGGCACTAGGCTCCCTGCCCTGCTGCTTACAGGACCGGCGCCAGGGTTACTCACGCCCTAGGCACACGGCCCTTTCGCCACCCCCCGCGCTGATCCCGCGGCTCCGGTTGACCTGCCGCAGTCGTGCCTGCGGGAGGTCCACCGGAGCCGCGGGAGCAGCCGACCGTCTGCAGGCACGAGTGCAGCAGCTCCACCGGAGCCGCGGACCAGCGGATCCTCCACAGGCACCTCTGCGGCAGGTCAACCGGAGCCACCTGCCACCCCCCTGGCAAAATGCCGCTCCCTCAATAATGCCACCTGCCTAAATTGTAGCACCGGCCCTGGCTGCTTATCTTTATCACCCTCTGCATCTCCCTCAAATCTTTCCCACGACCTGCCCAGCAGGAGCCCTGTACTGCCCTGCCCAGGTGTGGAGCAGGGGATGTGGCATCCAGGCCAGCGTGTACCCAGGGAGAGGGAACCTACGCCCAGGCCTCCGGATCCCTCCCTCTCACTTGCCTGGCACTTTCCCACCACACCCTGCTTGGCACAGCTCACTCAGGGAGAGCCCAGCCCTGGCCCTGCCATCTCTGGGCACTGGGCCTGGCCTTGCCCTGTGTCCTGGCCCTTGGCTGCTCCTGGGAGCCCATCCCAGTCCAGCCAGCGTGTGGGGATGGAGCTGGGGGAGAGACTCTGGAGATGGTCTGAGTGGGGCCAGGGGAGTGTGAAATCCCCCCAGAACTCAGCCCCTCAGAGCCGCCACGGGGTGCAGCCTGTAGGAGCTGGACAGCGGAGACTTTGGCTGTCGTGGGGGCTGAGTGTATGGCCCCCCAGGCACACACATCAAGGCCAGGGAGAGGCTGGGTGGCCTGTGGTTACAGCACAAGGCTGAGATTCTGGGGACCCCACGTCGATCCCCTGCTCTGCCACTGCCATCCTGTCTGACCATGGCCACATCCCTTAGCAGCCCGCCACCTGTTCCCGGGGTGAGAATCTGGCCCTGCCCCATGGGTGGGGGCTGTCAGCTGCTGGGGATTGGCAGTGCTAAGGGCTAGCCCCAGTCAGTGCCTGGGAGTGGAAGGGGTGGCAAACGGGCTCCTCGGCTGGGAGGGGTTAGTGGGCTCTGCTGGTCTTGAGCTGGCCCAGGGGAGACCCGAGCAGCAAGGCCGGCTCCAGGGTTTTTGCTGCCCCAAGCACCGGGGAAAAAAAAAAAAGCCACGATCACGATCTGCGGGAGCTCTACTGCCACTGCTTCAGTCTTCAGTGGCAATTCGGCAGCAGGTCCTTCGCTCCAAAGAGCCGGACCCGCTGCCAAAGAGCAGAACATGCTGCCCCTTCCCCGTGGCCGCCCCAAGCACCTGCTTGCTGGGCTGGGGCTTGGAGCCCCCCCAGCCCTGCCATGAGGCTCTCCCACCCTGGAGGGCCCTGCAGATGGGGCTGCGCGGCGCCTTTCAGCCACCAGGCCCCTGAGCCGAGAGGATGGGACTGGGCTCCTGCCTGAGAGGGGAAGCGTCATGTGGCCGGGTGCCAGGATTGCCCAAGGGCCGAGGGGGTGAGCCCCTGGCGAGGGGCGCGCTGCTGACCATCCTGCATCTTCTCTTCCTGCAGGCTGTACCTAGGAAACCCCATGGACCCTCCCGATGTGCTAGGTGTGGACCTGAACGCAGCCAGACCCACCCAGCTCCCGAGCCGGGCGAAAAGTAAGCCATGCTGCCACGCTGCTGCGGGGCACTGCCCAGGCAGGCATGCCTGCAGCCTGTGCCACATGGCCTGCAACAGTCCTGGACCCCAAACTACCAGTCCCAGCGTGCAGTGCTCCTTGGGACCGTGGCGCCTGCCATCCCCAGCACTTGCCTGCTGGGACCTGTAGTCTCCACAGGCCGCTCGTTCCCCTTAGGGGAGGGCAGCTGCAGTAGGATGCCAGGCAGCCCCTGGCTGGGCTCCCAGGCCACGTGGTGCCACGGGGAGAAGAGCAGGCGCCGGCCTTAGACCTTCTGCCCTTCTGTCAAGGGAGCCTTTCCCCGGCGCTCGACCATCTCCATGGCCCAGCTGCCACCCTGGAGCCATGCTGTGTTCAGGTGGGGCTGAAGCCCAGGAGGGAGGTCCGAGGCACAGACCTGCCATGTCAGGACGGTTCTGTGACGGGTTTCAAATTCTTGGGCACCCTTGAAAATTTTTGGATGCCCAGCTGGAGACTGCTTCGCCCTGACTCTCTGCAGTGCCCCATGCCTGCCACTCCCAGTGACCCAGGTGGAGCTGAGGGGGCTCCAGCCCAGCTGGCTCCCGTGCAGCATCCAAACTCAGGCCACGTCGGAGAAACCCAGCATTATCTGTTCCTGCTGGATCCCTGGGCTCCGGCAGTCCTGCTGCTCCCTGCTCCATTACTGAACCAGCGGCCTCCCTGCTTCCTCTGATTTTTCTGCCTCTGCGCTCTGCTAGCTAACCCCTCCTCTCTCCTCTGGGGCCTCTCTCTTCTCCTGCAGGGGAGCCACCACCTCGGCCACCGCAGCCGACGATCCTCCTTACTAGTAAGTCGGGCCAATTTCTGCTCCTCTCCTCTCTCTTATCTCCTCGCTCCTCTCTGCCAGGTACGGGGGCATGCAGGGGGCTTACTGGCCAGGGAGCTGCTGGCTCCCTGCACCAAGACTCTAGGGCTAGTGGGGTGCCAGCCAGCATGGGCACGTGGGGCACAAGGAGAGCTGTGTCGCCAGCCAGCCCCGTGCATAGACACAGACATGCACACGCCCTGTGTGAGCAGCAGCGAGGGCACTCAGAGCGCAGGCAGTGCCAACTTCCCTGCATGGCCCTGCTCAGGGTGCCCCAGCCCTGCTCCCCAATTGGGGGCAGAGGTGAGTCCCTGCTCCCTGCCCTATTCAGTCCTTCATCTCTTGGCTGAGCTGGCTGGCCACAGCAGAAGCTGGTAGATTCCCCGTCTTCTCCCACCACCAGGCACACTCGACTGTCACATGCACCTGGGCTCTCCGTGGGACCAGCCCTCAGCTCAGTGACTCGGGCCCCTCTCTGCTTCCCACCCGCCGGCGATTCCAAACGCCCTCTGCCCCGTGGCCCACTGACCTGGACTCTTCTGCCCATACTAACCTCTGGGCTGGGCTGGAGGCAGGTAGAGCAGGTGGAAGGCTGCTGGACGGGCAGAGTCTGCAGTGAGAGCTGGCACCTCCAGGAGTGTTCCGCCAGGGAGCAGAGCCCGGTGCATGGGGTAGGGGGCGTTGGGTGCATGCAGTGAGCTCCAACCCCAGACCTAGACCTCTGTGGCAAAGCTCGGGGATACCTGATCCAGGCAAAGCTTAAACAGAGAGCAGAGGAGGGGACAAGGTAAGGGGCAAATGCGTGGTGGTCCTGGGTTCAGATCCTGCGTGGGTCAGGAGTGAACACTGAATTTTGGTGGCCTCCCTTCCTAAGCCCCTGTTTCTGCTTGTCAGTTTCACAAGCCCATCATCCAGGAAGCCTGTGCTTGGGAAGGTGGATTCACCAAGGGCAAGTCAAGCCTGACCAACCTGATTGCCTTCTATGACGAGATAACTGGCTCTGGGGATATGGGGAAAGCGGTCGACATGATCTATCTTGACTTTTTGATACAGTCTCCCACAGTATTCTTGCCAGCAAGTTAAAGAAGTATGGGCTGGATGAATGGACTACAAGGTGGATAGAAAGCTGGCTAGATTGTCGGGCTCAACCAGTAGTGCTCAATGTCTAGTTTACTGCCCGGCATCAAGCGAGTGCCCCAGGGGTCGGTCCTGGGCCGGTTTTGTTCAACATCTTCATTAATGATGTGGATGATGGGATGAATTACACTCTCAGCAAGTTCGCAGATGACAGTAAGCTGGGGGGAGAGGTAGATCTACTGGAGGGTAGGAGTAGGGTCCAGAGTCACCTAGATAAATTGAAGGATTGGGCCAAAAGAAATCTGATGAGGTTCAACAAGGCCAAGTGCAAAGTCCAGCACTTAGGACGGAAGAATCCCATGCACTGCTACAGGCTGGGGACTGACTGGCTAAGCAGCAGTCCTACAGAAAAGGACTTAGGGGTTACAGTGGACGAGAAGCTGGATATGAGTCAGCAGTGTGCCCTTGTTACCAAGAAGGCCAACGGCATATTGGGCTGTGTTAGTAGGAGCATTGCCAGCAGATCCAGGGAGATTATTCCTCTCTGTTCGGCACTGGTGAGGCCACACCTGGAGTATTAGTTTTGGTTCTCCCACTACAGAATGGATGTGGACAAATTGGAGAGAATCCAGCGGAGGGCAGCGAAAATGAGTAGGGGGCTGGGGCACATGATTTACGAGGACAGGCTGAGGGAACGGGGGTTATTTAGTCTGCAGAAGAGAAGAGTGAGGGGGGATTTGATAGCAGCCTTCAACTGCCTGAAGGGGAGTTCCAGAGAGGATGGAGCTCAGCTGTTCTCACTGGTGGCAGATGACAGAAGAAGGAGCAATGGTCTCAAGTTGCAGTGGGGAAGGTCTAGGTTGGATATTAGGAAACACAATTTCACTAGGAGGGTGGTGAAGCACTGGAATGGGTTACCTACGGAGGTGATGGAATCTCCTTCCTTAGAGGTTTTTAAGGCCCGGCTTGACAAGGCCCTGGCTGGGATGATTTAGTTGGGGATTGGTCCTGCTTTGAGCAAGGGGTGTGACTAGATGACCTCCTGAGGTCCCTTCCAACCCTGATCTGTGATTCTGTGATTCTAAGCCTGTGCTCAGGAGGGGCCCAGGGCTGGGCTGGCAGGGGGCTGCGGGTCAGGACTGAGGGGTGCTGGCAGAGCTGGGTTTGGGGAGCCCACAGCTGGGACTGTCAGCCCCTCGCAGGCACATGCTGAACTGCTCTGTATATGTCCCACAGCAGGGACAGCACCGTCTCCTCCTCCCGCGGTATGGCTCTAACTGGGGAGGGGCCCGGAGTTCTGCACCACTCGTCCCACCAGGACTCCAGGCTGGGCGTGGTACTGCCTGGGGAAAGAGTCCTCAGCAGGGCCTGTTCCCAGGCCGGGCAGGTGCAGGGGTCACCCCGTCGGTGCCTGGCCCATGGTCGCCCTGCAGTGCTGAGATCTCCCCCCTCCCTGTGTTCCAGAGCCCTCGTACGACCCCGTCAGCGAGGAGGACTACCTCTCCACAGGCCTCAAGCGGCTGTGCCTGAGGAAGCCGGGTCCCCCGAAGGGGCTGAAGCTGGCAAAGCCGTCGGCCTGGGTGTCGGGAACCAAGGTGGGCGAGCGGCAGCTGAGCAGGGCCAAGAGTGGGGGCCCCTCCTGTGGTGAGGCGCCGCTGATTGACTTTGGGGATGAGCCGCCCCCCGCCACCCCCTCGCCGGTCGGGGAGCTGAGTGCCCCATCCCTTGCCAGGCTGGCCATGGAGGCTTTCTCCCTGCTGGACAAGACACCCCCCCAGAGCCCCACGCGGGCACTGCCCCGGCCCCTCCACCCCACCCCAGTGGTGGACTGGGATGCGCGGCCTCTGCCCCCGCCACCAGCCTACGACGACGTGGCGCAGGACGAGGCCGACTTCGAGGTGTGCTCCATAAACAGCGTGGAGAGGCTGGTGGGGCGGCTGACCTGGGACGAGGACAAGAAGGCAGCAGAGGAGCGAGGCTCGGCGCCGCTGGAGGACAACCTCTTCCTGCCACCCCACGGGGCCAAGCAGCAGCAGCCCAGCCTGGCGCAGACCACTGAGATCTTCCAGGAGCTGCAGCAGGAGTGCATGAAGCGGCTGCACGTGCCCCGGAGCCCCGTGCCCGGCCCCAGCGAGGACAAGCCGCAGATCCCGCCCCGTGTGCCCATCCCGCCCCGGCCCCTGCGGAGGAATGAGCCCGGGCGCTGGTCGGGGGAGCTGTCCCCGGCCTCGGGGGGCGAGGAGGACCAGCCACCCCAGATCCCGCCCCGCGACCCCTTATCCCAGCCCAGCTCCAGGACTCCCAGCCCCATGGCACTGCAGGTGGGCTCCCCGCAGCAAAGGGCCAGCTTCTGCTCCCCCTTGGCCCTGGCCGCCTCCCTCTCCACCTCCCCAGGCAAGGCCATGCCCACCACACAGAGCTTCGCCTCGGACCCCAAGTATGCCACGCCCAAGGTCATCCTGGCGCAGGACAAGGACAGCGCCAGGGGCCCCTGCATCCTGCCCATTGTCAAGAATGGCCGGAAGGTGAGCAACACCCACTACTACCTGCTGCCCGAGCCCCCAGCCTACCTGCACAAGTACCAGAAGTTCTTCAAGGAAGCCCAGAGCCCTGCGGAGCCAGCGCCCCACATGGTCAGCACCGCCACCGTCCGGCCCATGGTGCAGCAGTCCAACTGCTCGGCCAACAACAGCAACCCCGGCCCCCGGGGGGCGCTCAGGGCCTCCTGCAGCATCCAGAACATCATCTACGACAGCAACAGCGATGGCTGCCGGGCCGCCGAGAAAGTGCGGCTGGTGAGTGGCTCCTCGCGGGGCGATTGGTGAAGGGGGCCGGGCTGGCCAGGGTCAGGGTGGGGCCAGCTTGAGCAGGGCCTTGCCCCCGGCCGCATGGAGAGCTGCTGCAGCACTGCACCAGCTCTGGTGTGGGACGAGACCATGCCTCCCCCACAGAGTTCGCAGCTGGGGGAGATCCCAGGGGTCAGTGCGGGAAGCTGACTCTGCTCAGCCTGGGAGAGCAGGTCTGTGCCTCACCTTTACTGTGCCTCAGTTTCCCTACTCTCCCCAGGGCCCTCTCTCAGAGGCGGCAGGCGAATGAATTGGGTGCGAGTGGACTGAGCCTCTCAGAGGGGGCAACCCCGTGCAGCGTCCACGCAGCATGATGTACCGGGTGGGGCAGCGTGGAGTGAGATGCCTGTTCCTACCCATTCAGTGGGCTCCAGGCTCCAGCCCCTTTTGCCAGCGTGAATGTCAGAGCCAGCCTGTGCCCAGACCGGATTCTCTGGGGCTGATCCTGCTTGGTTGGGCCTGCATGACTCCCTCGCCACCTGTGCCACTCGTGTGCATAGGTGGGGCAGACACCGAGCCCTACCCCGGCACACCAGGCCCAACAATCACGTCAAGGGCACCAGTGGGCTCAGCTCTGGCTGGCTGCGCGGCTGCCTCTGCCCAGCGAAGCACAGTCACTGGAAAGTAGCTGGTGTGACGGCATTGGCACTGCAGGCCCCTGAGCCCATAGGGCACCAGCCCCAGGGCTGCCCTGAGAGAGAGGGCGTTACCGCCCTGCCCTGTGCCTGCTCAGGGCATGACTACCCAGCCTGCAGCACTAGTGTGCCCCCGCCCTGTCTCAAGTGCCCCCAGGACCTGTGCTGGGCTCGGTCCCTCCGGAGCACAACTTGCGCCCACGGATCCAGCCACCCCCTGAGCCCGTCCTAAGACAGGACACCCAGAACTGATCCCTTCTGGCCAGGCTGGAGATGGCCCCCTGACCCAAACGCCCCTGCAGCTGGAGATCCCTGCTTGGGGAGCGTGGAAAACAGGCCGGGACCTGGCTGGGCTCAGATGAGCTGGCTGGAGGGACTGGCAGCCGGGACTCCTGGGTTCCGCTGGCGGCCCTAGGGGCCATGTCTCCTCCTCTCTGCACCTTCTTTCCCCATTTGTGCCCCGGAGGTGAGAGGGGAGCCGTCCGTGATCAGCAGCCATTTGGGCAGGAGAGCAGGAGATCTGCACCAGCGCTGGACGGCATGTTGGGGAACAGGGGTGGGACCACTTGGGCGCTTCCCTCCCCAAGTCCTGTGGCTCGGGGGGGGGGGGGGGAAGGAGTGACCCCCTTTCCCCTGCTGGAACCCTAAAGCCAGGCCCTGTCTCCGGCTAGTGCCACAGGCACCGTCTGGAGCGGGGCCCAGTCCTCTGACCTTGAAGGTCTGGGGCACCACCTGCTGTTCCAGCATGAGATTACAGCCTCTCCCCGCAGGGGCCACAGAGCAGCCTGCGGGGCGGGGCCAGGAGATCTGGGGAGGGGCCACAGGCTGCAGGGGATGTTCTGCTAGAAAGGGGGCAGCCATTCCCCACCAACCCAGCCTGGGCATCCAGCAACCATTGTGGGGGGGGACACTGTCACCATGGACAAGTCACTGTCTCTCCCGCTCCGGTGTGCCTCAGTTTCCCCATCTGTAAGTGGGGCTGATGTGACGCTGCCTCCCAGCAGGGGCATGAGGGTGGCTGATGGTCCCAAATGGCTGGAGATTGAGTGAAAGGAGCTCCACGATGCCGAGCTGCGTTGCCACTGCCGCTGGGGCCCAGACACCACGAGAATGGACTCCTCAGCCATACCCACTGACACAAATTGCACTGGTTGCTTTCCCCCTTACTGATGCCCGTAACATGGCCTTTGGGTGCTGCTGAAACCAGCCCCTTCCGGCCTGGTGTGCAGAGGGCACTGAGCTGCCCTGGACGTGCTGCCCTCAGACTGTTCAGTGGGGCCCAGCAGAGCTCCCAGCTCCCCACGACTCAATGGGCTGTGAGCCCTCAGCTACCTTCCAGCCCCCTGGCAGTGCCAGCCTGTCCGGACCCAGCGCTCACGGGGTGCGTCTCCACAGGTGCAGGAGATGGTGCATGGTGTGACCACCGAGGAGTGCCAGGCCGCCCTGCAGAACCACGGCTGGAACGTCCTGCGGGCCATCCAGTATCTGAAGGTACCGGGCAGGGACCGGGGGGCTCTGGGACCCCCTCTCCCTCCACCCCACAGGCCATGGCTGGAGCAGAGCACCACTGTCCTCTGTCCAGGGTGGGCACCGCAGCAGCTGGTCCCCTGCCTGCAGGGAAGGCCGTGGGTTTTGGGGCGAGAAGACCTGAGTCCTGGTTTGTGTGACAGCACCGAGCCTGGAGCACCACCTGCTGGGGGTGACCTGATCCCTTGTGGGGGACGGGGCACTCGGTGCCAGAGGGCCCAGGAGCAGAGCTGGGCATGTGCACCCTCCCATCTGACCCGGGTACAGTCAGCACAGCCCTTTGCCACCGCCCCCCCCCCCCACCCACTGCACCATGTCTGCCTATCAGACGCTCCTTTGGGGGATGAAGAGCCGCAGGAGAGCCCACCCCGCTCCACTCTACGCGTGAGCCAGGCTGGCACAGCTCCTGGGGGATGGTGGGATTCTGTGTGGACATCATCCCGACCCCTCCCACTGCCCAGGGCGTCCCCGACTCACCCTCTGTGCCCTGTGGTTTGCAGGTGGAGCAGCTTTTCTGCCTGGGCCTGAAGACGAGGGGGGAGTGCCACAGGGTCCTAGAGATGTTCGACTGGAACCTGGAGCAGGCCAGCTGCCACCTGCTGGACCCCACCAGGCAGAAGTACGCCGCTCCCTGACCCCAGCCCCTCCGCTGTGCTGGTGTGGCAACCCGAGGGGTTCGCAGCCTCAGCACGAGCTCACGGGGATCCCCCTTTCGTAACCTGGCCGCTGGGCCCCTCTAGGGGCACCACAAGAGCTGCTGCCTGCCCGGGTGGGCCAGGCTCCATCCCATCACTTCTTGGTGACTTCTGCAAGAGGAGTCACAGCTGTCGCCCAATAGGACGGACGCCACTCAGAATCGGCCCCAGGCGGACAGCTGTGGCCACGGAGCCTGACCCCCATCCCTGGCAGGGCCCAGGGGGGTCCCAGCAGGGCTAGGGGAGAAAGGGCATGTTCCAGCCCAGGGAGAGACTGGTCGGGCAGCCGATGGGGCTCAGACCCAGAGAGCCTGATGCTGTGGGGCACCCCTATGAGCACAGAGGGCCTACTGTGTCTCAGGCTTGGGCCCCCAGCTCACCTGCCCCCCTTGTCCCACAGGCGGTGACGGCAGAAGGCTGGGAAGCTGAGTCAGACCTAGAGCGGGCACCTCCCACCTCTGCGGTGCCTGCCCTCCTCGTTGGAAAGCCTGACCAGGGACTCGGGACTGGCGAGGGGCAGCCCCTGGGACCCCGCTGGGGGTTGCCCCAGAGCTCGCTGGAGAATTGTTTTGTAAAGAGAAATGTAATTTTAATATATATATAAATGTTCTATTGGAGAGGAACCCGGTGCCCCCCGGCTGTGTGCTGCACCCTGCCTGCCCCTGGGTCTGGGCTAGCAAAGGGAGGTCAGGAGTGGCCTCCCCTGGCCCCCGGCTCCAGTGCCAGGGGGCCCAGAGGAAGAGAGCAGCACTCAGCGCAGCTCCTGCCCGCCTTGGACCTGGCTCTTCTCTCCCGAGCTCCATGAAAGGGATGGAGCCATCACCTGGGGCCTGCAGCGCCAGGAGCCAGGCCTGGCCGGCATCCTGTGGCAGGCAAGGGCCAGTGTCCCGCTGACCAGCCCTGCAGCAGTCCAAGGGCCCAGAGGAGAAGGGCACTTCCAGGACAGGGGGCAGCGTCCAGTCTGGTCCTGCCCGGCCCTGGAGTGGCTGGCAGAGCGGGCGAGGAGCCCGGGCTCACTCCATTGGCAGGGCTGGGCGAGGGCAGACACGGGCTCAGGAAGCATCAGCCACACCTCTGCCCTCCATGTGTTTGGCAACCCAGGGGATTGGGGTGGGGGAAGAGCCCGAGGGCATAGAGCTCATGGTGGGGCCAGTGCCACCCCCCATCAGCCCCAGGGTGTCCTCCCCCAGGCTGCTTTGCTTCCACGCCCCTATTAGTGGCCTCATCCATCGCTGGGGCGGTGCCCAGGGGCCCCATAGGGGGCACGGGTGGCAGCAGAGCCCACTGGCACCGAGAAAGGCAGAGAGACGGGGACAGTTCCTGCAGGCGCAAGGATTGGGGGGGGGGGCAGGGATTGGTGGCAGTGCCCATGAGCCCTGTTGGGAGGCAGAGATTGGGGGCGGGGCTGCACCTGTGGGCACAGGGGTGGGCACAGTGCCTGTGGGCACTGTCTGGGAGGCAAAGAGCTGGGGCAGGCCCACGGATGGGGCCAGTGCCCATGGACGCAAGGCCAGAGGGCTGGGGCAACGCCCAGGGGCATCGTTGGGAGCGGCGCCGAAGGACACAGGAATGGGGGGAGGGGGGTGGCCATGGGCACAGGGATGGGGGATGCACTTTGCCTGTGGAGGAAGCTAGTGCACTTGGGGGGGAAGGGGGGGTGTCTGCCCCTGGCCAAGGCTGCAAGGCAGGAGAGCTGTGGGGGAGGGGCACAGGGCCCCCATCCTGGAGCAGAGTTTGTGACTCGCTTTGACGTGCGGCGAAGGGCCCCAGCTGAGCGTCGCTCACCAGCACCTGCCGCCCCTTTAATGCCCTTGACGGGGTCTGATGGGTTACACACAAACACACACACCCCTGCCCCCAACAGGCTGCACTAGGGAGCAGCGCAGGGTCCCAGTCCCCAGTCTGTCTCAGACCTGCTGGGTGACCTTGGGCAGGCCCCAGCCTCGCAATGTGCCTCAGTTTCCCCTCCTGCAGCATGCGGTGAGGGCACTGGTGTCCCAGCTCATCCATGTCTGTGAAACACATTGTGTGTGTGTGAATCCTCCACAAGCCCCTCCCCCCAGTACAGCTCGTACCCCTGATCTGCTGGGCCCCAGCCTCTGTGCCACCCCCCCCCCAAGTACAGCTCGTACCCCTGATCTGCTGGGCCCCAGCCTCTGTGCCACGCCCCCCCCCCAAGTACAGCTCGTACTCCTGATCTGCTGGGCCCCAGCCTCTGTGCCACGCCCTGGTTGGAGCCCAGGCAGCGGTGGACGGGGTGGGAACGGACGTCACACCACACGTGAGTCCTCACCACAGGGCTGGCTTAGCATCAGGGCCCCAGGCAGCCCAGGGGACTGTGCCCTCCCCAGGGGGGCCTCCAGGGGAATGGGGATGGCTCAGGTGTGGGGCAGGAGCGGGGGGAGGCCGCCAGAGGCTGTGGCAGCAGCGGCAGGTTAAGGTTTCCTGGGGCCCTGGGCCACAGCAAACGGGGGGGGGGGGGGGGCCTTCCCTCCTGCCTGCAGCCCCCTCCCCCCCGTTTCTGCCCCTTTCCTGGTCCCTGCCCCTCTTCCACCAAGCCTGCCCCCCCCCAAAGACCGGAGAAGCACTGGCCCCCTGCTATGGCCTGCAAGGCTTCAGTGGGGCACCAGAGCACCTCCAGTCCTGGGGCCATGGGGGGGGGGTCCAGGTGCTGGGGGCTTCCTCCGCTAGCCCCCCAGGCTTTTGCGCATGACCAGGGCCTGGGAGCTGGGGTTTCTCCCACCCTGCAGCTTCTGCCAGGGCCAGGGCTTACCCCATGCAGCCCTCCTGCCTAGCCACCGGGGTAGCCAGGGGCCTTGTGGCTAATGTGCCACTGCGTGGCAGCTTCTTGCCCAGCTGTAAGGCTTGTCCCCTCCCTACTCGCCCCCCTCATGCCAGGCAAATGTCGTCTCTGCACTACAAAGCCCTGGTTTGGGGCCCAGCCCCCTGAGGTGCTGTTGGGCACCGTGGTGGTCCTTGAGGGGCCCACCCCTAGGTTTGGGATGGGCCTGGGGGCACCTCACTTGGGGACTTACTGATTCTTGCCCCCATTGGTCGCGAAGAGCATGAGTCTCTTGGCCTGGAGGCCCTGGTGTGAGGCCCAGCCAGTTGGCCAGGGCTCGGCTACCGAGGGCTGCTCCAGCGGCTCATTCCCATGGGCCACACGGCACAGCTAAGCTCTAGGTGCCCGTGGCGCTGCCGCCGGGGCTGGGAGCCTGTGAGGCGCTGAACACAATCGAGTGTAGTTATGTTACACACGTGTCCAGTGGCGCCAGCTGAGCTCAGGGCCCCCTTGCACCAGGAGCTGCAGGAACACAAGAACGTCAGAGAGCTCAGCGTCTCCAGGCCAAGCCCCTCTCTGGGCTTGGGGAGGGTGGCCGTGGGGCTGGTGAGTGCGGAGCTTGGGACGGGGTGTGTGTGCGCATTTACATTAATGAAGTAGAACTGAATTGCCTTCACATTCTGGCCCACCCGCACCCCCCAGCTCTGGTGGGGCAGTTAGCACCGGGGGGCGGTAGGAGCAGCGCTGGGGCTGTTATGTGGGGCTGGAGATTCAGCCAGCTGAGCAGACCGGGCCGTGTTCCCATAAAGGGCTGCTGTCAATGGGTGTTTTTTTTTAATCGACTAATTCCACGTGTGGGTATTTCCTGCTCCCTGCTGCTCAGTGAGGCTCCTGCAGCCACTTGCTAATGTGCAGCTGCCTTTTCCCACCTGCCCGTGGTTTTGGGGTGCCAGAGCCCTAGGGTCCCGTTCGCTAACAGGCAGTGCCGCTCAGCACTCTGTGACCCAGGGCCCAGTCACCCCCGGACGTTCTGCCGCGAGCCAGCATGGAGGCCAAGTGTGTAGGGAGAGGGTATTTCTGTGACTAACGGAAATGGCCACAGCTGTGTTAGAGACACTCTGGTTTCCTTTCAAGATGGGCCCCAGCCCTTCCATTTCAGCGCACAAGCCCACTCGCAGAAACTGCCTCCCGGAGGCTGCTTGCCTCCTAACTTCTTACCCCTTCCCCTGGAGCTGGCCAGAGACAGGACGCTGGACGCCATGGGGCCCTGCTGGGTTCTAGTCTGGCAGTTCCTAATGGCCCAGCGGGTGGGCGCTGGGTTCCCTGGATTGGAGGCACTACAGGGGAACATCCTGCCCAGCCTCTGAGTTCTTGAATGGCCCAGTGCAGGCCTTGTAAGCCACCGCCATGCCATAGTGATAGGCAAAACCCAGCCCTGCATGCGTAGCCACACTACGAGCAGCGAGAGAGCGGGCTGTGGGCCCAGGGAGGGAAACCAGCTCCGTGCAAGGGGCCAGTGCAACTTGCTGCCTGTTCATGGCTGTTTTGGAGGCCGTACTCATCTGTGGGCTTCCAGTGGACCCTGCACAGACCCCATAGGCGTGGGGTCTGTGTGGGGTGAGGAGGGGGCTAGCACCGGCCCTGCCCAAGGTGTGCGTCCAAAGAGGCGACTTTGAGGTAGTCACTCAGGGCTGACAGAATTACAGGCGTATTCGACGGCTCGTGGCGTTTGTGGCACCTCTGTCTATGGAATCTAGGGTTTCATTCGTTTTTTTTCTTTCAAGAACATAAAATGAAACTTCAGAATGAGGCTCCCAGCCAGGAAATTGTCCCAGCCGTGAAAGCAGAACTGGGGGCGGTATGAAGTGCTGCTGAAGCGAGGGTGTATTCGCTTTGTAAGGCCAGCGGCATAAAGGGAACACGGAGTCCCCTCACCTACAGGTGAGTCAACACAGCCAGTCAAAATGCTGGCGCCCTGGTCTGGCCATTAGCATGGGGTGGGCGTCGGGACTCCTTGATTCCCAGGCCAGAAGGGACCAGTATGATCACCTCGTCAGAGCTGCATAATCCAGGCCAGGGCCTTCCACTCTGCGATTCCTGCCTGCAGCTCCTCGTTTCTGGTGGAGCGAGAGCACATCTCTGAATGAGGGTATGTCTACATCTACAATTTTGCAGCGCTGGTTGTTACAGCTGTATTAGTACAGCTGTATAGGGCCAGCGCTGCAGAGTGGCCACACTTACAGCAACCAGCGCTGCAAGTGGTGTTAGATGTGGCCACACTGCAGCGCTGTTGGGCGGCTTCAAGGGGGGTTCGGGGAACGCAAGAGCAAACCGGGGAAGGAGACCAGCTTCGCCGCGGTTTGCTCTCGCGTTCCCCGAACCCCCCTGCAAACCGCAGGGAAGGAGACCTGATTGCTCGGGGATTCGGGGAACGCGAGAGCAAACCGCAGGGAAGGAGACCTGCTTGCTCGGGGATTCGGGGAACGCGAGAGCAAACTGGGGAAGGAGACCTGCTTGATTACCAGAGGCTTCCTCAGGTATGCTGGGATACCTGCTTATTCCACGGAGGTCAAGAAAAGCGCTGGTAAGTGTCTACACTTGATTACCAGCGCTGGATCACCAGCGCTGGATCCTCTACACCCGAGACAAAACGGGAGTACGGCCAGCGCTGCAAACAGGGAGTTGCAGCGCTGGTGGTGCCCTGCAGATGTGTACACCTCCTAAGTTGCAGCGCTGTAACCCCCTCACCAGCGCTGCAACTTTGTGGTGTAGACAAGCCCTTAGAAAGAGCCATCCAGCCTTGCCATCCGATGCTGGCAGCTCCGCCCCGTCCCTAGGGGAGCTTGGCAAAAGTTAGTTAGCCCCATTGTTAGAATTCTGTGCCTTAGACCCTCCCACTTTGGATTTACCTGCCTTCCCTGGCCATCAACTGGCCTTTGTTCTGCCTCTGGCTGGTGTGTTAAGATTCAGCTGAGTTTTCTGGGACACTTGTTCATATTGTGGATGAAATTCACCCAGACCCAGATGTCCCCTGCACAACCCCGCACCACTGACGGCCTCGGAACGGGGCTGAGGTCGGACTTACCAGGTGCCATTTGCCAGGCCTGTGCCTGGATTGTGGATTAGTAGAGGGAACCAGCTTATTGTGCATGTCTCCCCTGGAACCCAACTCCCTGCTTCTGCTCAGCCCAGCCGGGAGCAGAAACGTGCCATGTGCCAGAGTTATTGACTGTCAAACGCTCATAACCCATTCTCCAGCCGCCTGATGTCACTGGCAGTAGCCACAGGAACCAGCCCGGCAGGAGCAGCCCTTTTGTCCAAGTGGCTAGAAAGGTTTTGTCCCCTCCTGGTTCCTTCCCTTCCGCTCACAGCTCCCTCCTTTTGCAGCCAGCAGCCCCCGTCTCGCCCTTCATGTCACTCCCTTTGAAACACCGCCCAGTGACGATCCACCGCAGAGAAAAGCATTCTACAGTGCACGAGTGGCCTCCCCCGGTAGCATGTTCCCCATCCATGGGCACGGGCCTGGGTGATCCCCTGTGCTAGGGCTTAAATACCACAATTGTAGGCATTCCGGCAACCTCCAGATCAGAGTGTTCCAAGTATGCTGCTGGCAAACAGTCACTGATGCGAATACTCTTCCCAGTCTTTATTTGCAAACAGGAATTGCTCTTTGGGTAACACGGACGCCCTCTTACAAAAACCCGCTGGATTCCCCCCCCCCCAAGCGTCCCACCAGCTCTGCGAATGAGGAACACTTCAGCCCTACGATCCACGGAGGAGATCCCAAATCGCATTACAGATTCTTTACTGGTCCCACTTAGCAAAGGGTTAGAGGAGTGAGGCTGGCCATGGAGAATAGCAAAGGCCTGGAGTAGATGGATTCTCAATCTGTAAGGAATCAAAAGAAGCATTAGGGGCTTCTGCTAAAGAAACGCCACCAGCAGTTCGTACCTAACCCTCATTTACTGTAAGGCCTGAAATGAAGATGACAGGACCTAGCTTGACATTTCGGAAATTGGCCCATTGCCATCGTGGAGCTGAGCCCTGCAGCAGCACAAGGTGGCTGAAATGGGAATGTAATTGTCCACGTGTGACATTCGCTACCCAGCTTGTGGAACAACACACGCGTGAGAAAATTTGTCCTGCTCACGGCAGGAAAATCCTGGCAGGCTTCCGAGCTGCAGATCAGTCAGTGAACAAACCCCCCAGAAATCATCCCAGTGCTGGTGAAATCAGCACGACCCACGTTTCCTCTCTCCAAGGGGGGGGGTCTGATTCAAATGAGAGGATTGTGCAATAACATGGGACAGCTGTCGGCCCTTTGTCTCCCTGGCTGTGGTGAACACATTGGACAGAATGAACCGGGCCCGAATCTTCAAAGATCCAGCTTCCTGAGGTGCATCACTCTTACTGATTTCAACGGGCACTAGCCCCAGGACCAGCCCCTGGAGAGCGGATCGCAAAAGCCAGAGCCCAGGACTTGAAAGAGACGTGCGCAGCCGCCAGATAACAAGGCTAGTGAACTACCACCGATGGAAGGGCACAATTAGGATCCACGCACATTGCTCTCTTACCCCCACTCCCAAAACCAGTCAGGCACATTTACACTGGCAGATCCTGTGCTCTGAGGAAATGCAGCTCCCATTGCTGAGGGTTCCTTGCTCCCCGCATCCTCAGGGACGGATGCCCCATAAAACGACAAAGGCCCTGGTGGGGTACTGCAGGAATCCAGTCCCTGCACTCAGCACCGGCAGCTCCCATGGGCTTTCACCGGCACTGCAGGTGCTCAGCACCCCGGACAAATCAGCTCCTCCACGTCTGGCTGCCGGTGGTGGTTCCTCAGCTCTCCGAGCTGCTCTGCCTG
This sequence comes from Gopherus evgoodei, assembly GCF_007399415.2. NCBI lineage: Eukaryota > Metazoa > Chordata > Testudines > Testudinidae > Gopherus > Gopherus evgoodei. The sequence continues at coordinate 5,922,296 of NC_044330.1, forward strand.
CTTTCAACTAGTGAGAAAGTTCTCGGGCTAGGAAGAAAGGCAAAGCCCAGCCCTGCCTAGCGCGCTCACCTCTTGCCTCCTCGGAGTGGCTTGCTGACTCTTCAGAGGATGTTGCTGTTGGTGACAAGAAAGAGAGAAAACGGTGTGAGCTGCCATCATGTTACTCTTCACTCCCACCTTGAGTCCAGCATCCTCGGATTGTGACAGCTTATTAACAAGCTGGGATCCTGGTCTCACTACATGATCAAAGCCGGAGAAATCAGAGCTTTTGCTATCCTGGCTCTGAGCAGTGACCCATCAAGTCTAGGCTCCCGGCTCCAACAGTAGCCACCTCAAGAAGAAGGCATGAAACATTGAGTGTGAACGGTTAAACATGATGTACGTTTCTCCCTGTGGCACTTCAGCAGTGCCTAGGCCAGGTGCTGGCCCGCTACGCAGAGATCCATTTCACTATAGCCTTTTCCCAGGTCCTATGTATGGCCAAAGCACAACCGTACAAGCCGGGGCCATATGATCCCAAAGACCCACAGGACCAACCAGCTCCAGATTCTATACAAACTCTCACCCGGCCCCAAGGGGTTCGGCATGGAAATTTCTTGACACCAAGTGTGCAGAGGACACAGTGCGAAGGGGGCGAAAATAATGTTTAGGTGGAGACCGAAAGCGACCCATGCACGGATTCTCTGGAGCGCTGCTAGCTTTTGCTGCTGGCTGTTGTTAAATTGGCCAAAGGGACATTCCCTTTCAGCCCCCAACCCCTAGGAAAATAATGCCTAAGCTGGCAGATAACAGGAGCACCCCCGGTCCCTGCGTCCCAACTCCGGCAACTCACTTTGGTTTGGCAGCCTGTGTTCAGCACAGCTGATCTTTGGTCTCTTCTGGCTGTACTTAGCACAGAGCTGGGGGCTCCGCGCCTGCCGGCAGCACCAGTCATGTAACTTTAACTCTGCATCTGGAGATGGAAATTGCAGCACAGTGTCACGAAGGGAAAAGTTACAAACATTTGCCAGGAAACTGGGCAGAACCGGCCTATTCCGATGCCCCTTGGAGTCAGTGAAAAAAACACCCTATTCTGTTGGTGGCTCTTGGCTTGGGTCCCACAGGTCGCTTCTCTCTTAGCAGACAAATTGACAACAACTGATGTGTGGAAAAGTTAAAACGGTTCATAAGCCTTGTTTACGGGCAACGGCGAATGCTGAATCAGTGTTTGCTCATGTAATGCTTCCTTTAGAGCCAAGGAACTCCTCTCTGAGTGAAAAAATGTCAAACGCTGGGAACTCGTATTTCGGAGCCATTTAGTGATATTATTCTAATTAGCGGGAGCTGACATCAGTAACAAAACCTGGTCTGCCCTGTCTTGCGTCTCCAGCGCTTGGTGTGCACCAGTTATTAACAGGTTCACACTTGCAATGGGCAGGCACCCACTGGCCTCACAGCTGCCCAGACAGTCAAAGAAAAAAATCTTAAATTTCCCTGGAAAAACCACTGAAAAGCTGAGGTGGGCCCAGCCCACGTGGCTCCCATTGCACGACGGGGGGAGGGGGAGGGGAGCTGCCAAAACGCCTCAGCCGCACTTACCGCGGTCAGGGGATGCTTGGCGCGAGGCCTTCCAGGTTCTCTCCTGCCGCCCGTCGATGAGCTTGTTCTGTTTGTTGTAGAGACACCGGATCCCGGCGCCGTATTGGTTTGGGGAGGCTGGATACAGCATCGTCACACGGGCGTCCGCCAAACCTGCAACAACCCGCCGTGCCCGCGGCAGCTTTCAGACTCTGGGCGTGGACGTGCCCCAGAGCCGTGCAGCGCAAGAGGCCTCCCTGGCAGCGCAGTCCCGGGGTTTCCAGCCCAATCCAAAGCCCAGTGAAGTCATGGAAAGGTTCCCCTGGATTTCAGCAGGCTCTGGCTCAGGATCTTAGAGAGCCCCATTCTCACAAAGCTCCTCTGAGCCCCTGAACTCACGTGCTCTTGTGTTGGGATTGATTCTCCAACCCACCAAGCAACGGTGACATCCAGCAATACCTGGTTTCTAACTGGGCGTCCGGGACCTTTGACCTGTCTCAGATCACAGCAGGAGACAGGATCCATGGACCCTGCAGTGTCCCCACCAATGCTTGCCTGCCCCCAGGGTGTTTTGAGGATAAACGGGATAAAAGATGAGCCATTGGCTAAGCACCATTGTTGAGAAGACAGCCCCAAACCACAGGGGACAGGGTTTGGGGTCTGAATGGGCTTGAGACGCATGGTGAGTTGTATTCCCGCCAGCAGGCACCAGGATTCTCTCTCCTCACAGGTGCTGAGCTGGGATCATCACTTAGGGTGGGATGGGCCCATGTGACTAATTCCTTGTCATTGCAGGGGAAGAAGTACTGGGGGGATTGCGCCCCTTCTCAGGTGCTGGGTCTCCATGGAGACGACCCTCCTAGGTCAGCAGGTCCCTCCGTGGGGCAGGTGCTTTCTCCATACTAACCCCTAACAGCCTCGTAAGGAGGAGCCATTAGTCCATCTCACTCGCAATGCAGGGCGGTGCCTTGTTAGAGCTGACCTCGCTCAGAGCAGGGGAAGGGACCACATGGTGAGGACTAGATCTAACAGGCCCATCTGGCCCTGGCATGGTCAGCATACCCCACCTCTTCTGCTCCATCGGTAGTGCCGATCCAACGCTCCGTGTCGCAGAGAGCAAGGGCAGGATGGCAGATCTCTGTTCCAACTGGCGGGATCTTGCTGTGTGCTAAGCCAGGCCAGACACCTCAGTCTGTAGTTCACACGCACGTGACTGGCTAGACTGTATATCCACAGCCCACGCAGATCTAGGGCCAAAACAATCAACAGGTTTTGCCTTCTGCTGAGTCAACGGCAAGATTGCACTAGCTCAGGCAGAGAGACTGGGCTAAGCTGAGTTCTCGGACAACTTTGACCATACAGGAGACTAACTGGTGATACTTTCTGAAATGGAAGACTAACCCGGGCCCTGTTCCACAGCCCCCGACTGTCGCCCTTGGAATGCTCCAGAAACTCAGGCGCTGAGTCGAAAGCAGCATCGCGGTAGCTCTGGGGATGGTCTCTTGGCTAGGCACCATCCCTGGGTTGTAAAGCAATAGGCCGTGGGTGCAGCCAGTCCTGGCAGGCACGTCTGAGTGGGCCCAGTGCTGCACAAGGGGCATTTCTGGGGGGTTAGCTGCACGTCAAGGTGGCCATTCAGCGGGTCAGTGCTGGTCCCACTGACGGCCCTGGGAGTTTTGCCCCTGGTTTCAATAGGGCCAGGAGTTCACCCACAGCGTCTGGGGGAACCTGGGACTCTCTCATCTCGGCACAGTCTTGGCCCATCTCAGCCGCAGAATGAAACCGTTTGGCTGCAGGGCCCGTACCTGTGTTGTAGCCTCTGAACTGGTCAGGGCGATATTTGGCTGCTGGGGGCCTTCGGGTCAGATCGTCATTTCGGTAAAATCCATCCCCGCTGAACGACAAAGCAAACCCATCATCACCCTTCCTGACAGGAGCAGGGATCTACTCCACACCAGCCCCAGCAAGTTCTCTACACTCCCCGGGCCCCTGGAACAACTCCCAATGTGCCATCTCAGACACAGGGGGAACGGGGGCCCACAGCAGATCAACGGATAAGCATCCCCGACTCACAGGGCACAAGGCTGAGCCTATGGCCGTCTCGCCAGGAAGCAGCTGTGCTGCTGAGAGCTCTGAAGCTGCAATGCCTTTGCTGACAGGGTAATGCTCCTTTTAAGGATTCACGGAGTGTGCAGAGAACTGCCACCATTTTGGTTTCAGCCCTCCTGTAGCCTGTTACTGAGGAGACACACACACTCTGCTTTCTCCCAGGGGAACTTTAGTTTGGGTCGTATTGTACTTGTTTGGCTTCATCTAGACTAAAAGACTGAAAGCCGGTGCTGCTCTGTGTGTGGAAAGAGAGAGCCGGGAGTGACTCTCATTCATTAAATTGCAAGCAAAGCAGTGGAGAGATCCCTTAATTCGGATCAGTCCAAAGTTCACAAGACACCCAATGCTCATTGATATTTGTAAATCCTCAGCCTTTCAAGGGTCGCCTGCATTTTAACTACATGACACTCTCGGGATCCATAAGGGCAGGGTCAGTGGCACATTATGGGAGTTCTGAGGTTGCAATGTGACCCAGCTGCAAAGGGGTAAATATAGAATTGGGATTCGTAGGAATTGATCCCTAGAGGAGTGAGCATACAGCACCTGGAGTAGCCCATCAGCACGCTGGTCAAACCCAGCTTGGTGTAATCCCATTGCATGCCACCATCTTGGTAAAGGATGAGGACATAGGACTTGATTCCATCCGTGGTGAGGACAGCCTGGTACGTGTTTGTCTAGAGAAACACGAGGTGCGCGGGTAAGGAACAAGGTGAGGCCGTGTTCCATAAAGTGTAAACGAGGGGCTACAAATCACTATTCAGCGAGAGACAGCCCAGTTCTCTGTTGTGACAGTGGGGCGTTGGGGTGAATCTCTGCTACTCCCGGAGAGCTCGGCAGTAATAAAACCAGGCACAGGAAGCAACGACAGGTGTAATTCTCGAAATAAATGTCACAGGCCACCCAAGAATGTGTAAGCAAACTTGGCTACCAAACCCTGGCAACCTTTCTTATTTTTCGTTGAAAGCGTTGTGACATTTTCGTCTAAGGTTTTATCAAAAATGTTATCAAACCGACTGTCAAACACTTTACTGAAAAGCGTCAATGCTTCCTATAAGCCCTTCGAAACGATTTCCGATAAAAACTTTATAAATGCCAAATTAAAAATATATTTTGAAAAATAATTCAAACTCACCAAAAAATGGGCCTATTTCAAAGGGTTTGAAACAAACTACTTAAAAATTGGTTTCAACGTGTGATAGTTTTTGATCGGCTCTGTATGCACGTGATCATGTAACAAACAGAAAGATTATATTACTTAGGGTGTCTCCCTGAAAAGTGAGCATAGGGGGCTTTACCTAGAGATCCATGTAAGCCCTCTTTTGCATAGGCTCATGCATGGGGTGAATTTATCTTCGACAAATGTTGAAGCGAAACACTCAAAAGTTTCTCCCAACTAGTGCACAGTAGTAACGGAAGCATGGGTTCTGAATTCATGCCCGCTCTAAGTTCACAAATTCAGGCTATCATAGGTTATCTGGCCCCCTTCACTAGCATCTGAGCACTTCATAGTGTTTAATGTAGATATTGTCCCATTTTACAGATGGGAAACTGAGGCACAGAGAGACAGGAAGTTGCCCAAGGTCCCATGGGACCTGTGTAGTGGAGCAGTATACTGAACCCCAGTTTCCCGAGTCCCAGACTAGCACCCTAATCACTGAATCGTCCTTCCTCCTGTAGAAGTTCCCCAGAACGTTTGGAAATCAATCCAGACCAATCCAGAAGCAACAGCTCTCTGGAGAAAAGCTGCCGGGGGCATCTAAATATGCCTCACGTGTCACAGGACACAGACACAATGCAGCAGCCAAGCCTGACCAACATTGGGTGCTGCAGGTCTTTGGGGCAGGAAGCCACTTTAACAATAGCTTCCTGAAGCCCATGTGGCCACTTACCCGAGTGATGGGCTGCCATGCTGGATAGGCCGGGGCCTTCTCCCAGGTGATCTTAAGGGTCCATTTTGCAGAGTACGAAGTCTTCAGGTATCGCCGAATCTTGGTCTCCACGTCTTGGACAAAGGGGTGTTCAGCAGAACCCAGAGTAACAAACTCCTGCATAATGCGAAAAAGTGCAGCATAACTGTGCCTGATGTTTAGCGGGTCTAGCTGGGCCTCACCACGTGTAAAAACTGACCTGGTAAAACGTGCTGCCAACGCCTTTGGAGAAATCAGCGTTAGCCCAAAACACAGCAACCACTGGAACTTTCTCACGGCCGGTAAATCCTCTGGGAGGTGGATTTGGCGATGGGAACACGTCACTGTCCGAGGCTGGAAAAATGATTTGTCCGTTGTCTGTAAACTAAATGATAGTATTCCCTACGTTAGCTCCTTCGCAAGAGAGACGAACTAATGCATAACGAGGCACAGGCTCTGTTTACAGAGCAACTACACGCCCGCAGCTGGCCTGTGCAAGGTGACTCGGGCTCGCAGGACGTGGGCTGTGAGGCAGCTTTATTGCTGTGTAGATGTCTGGAATCCGGCCTTTAGGACCCTACACCAGTGGTTCACAAACTGTGCTCCGCAAGCTCCATTCAGGTGGTCCCTCTAAGGTGTGCGCCAGGGTGGCTGAACACGAGAGAATGAAGGGCCACCCACCTAATTAGTGGAGCTGCGCAGGTGTGGCTCCATGAATTAGGTGTCTGGACCCTGGAGAAGATGCACATGTGAGGTGAGGTGGTGGGCTTGGAGGACCAGGGGGTAGATGAGAGGGGGCAATGGGGTGAGACTAGGGGGTTGGGAGAATTTGGGATGTGCAGGGCTGCGGCAGCCAGAGAAAGAGGTGACTTTCCCCCACTCCAGGGTTGCAGCTGCTGGGGAGAGACCCCCCCTCCTTCTCTGCCCCAGCTCAGTGCCTGCTGTGGTGGGGGACAGAGAGCACATCCGTTGCATTAGTAAGGTAAGGCTACTGCTATTAAAACATGAGTTGTGTGCTTTTATTTGTAGAACGAAAAAACGTTAATTATAAAGATTTTTTTATATAGCGCTTTTATCCAAAGCTCTGCAATAGTTAGCTAATGGTACAAACAACATTTGCAAAGATCATTAAGTGGCCCCCCGAGACCCTCAGCAATTTCCAAGTGGTCCATGGAAAAAAAGTTTGAGAACCACTGATCTACACAGCAGTGGAACAGCCCCACGAGCCCGAGTCGGCTGGCACAGGACAGCTGCGGGTTTTTCTTTGCTGTGTAGACAGTCACGGGCTTGCTGCAGAGTCCACTGAAGTCAATAGAAAGACGCCCGTTGACTTTAGGGGATTTGGGGATCAGACCTAACTGTAGTGTGTGTTTGATCATTATTACTGATTTTTGTATTGCCGTAGTGCCCAGGAGATCCAGTCACCGGCCAGGCCCACACTGAGCCAGGCACCGCGCAGACACTGAGGGAAAAGGCAGCCCCCGCTGTACTTCGTTTTCTACTGCTTCATTGCAAAACATATTTTTTTTAAATTAGAAAGTGACGGTGATCTTAATAAACCTTCTAATTCCCATGAAAACACCTCTGGCTCAGACACGAGATAAAATCCAAGGAACATTTTTTACAGACACTAATAAAAATGATTTTTATTTCTACAAAGATTAATCCACATTTGTTGAAAATGAGGGGGAAAAAAACCCACATTTATACTCGACTAGCTAAAATCTTAATACACTCGGCATGTTCCGATAGATCTTTGTTCGTTTCTAAAGGGCTGGCCAAGGCACATCTCATTTAGACTCACGTATAGAGAATCGCGCAGCGTTTTCCCAAACGGGAACCCAATCTCGGGTTTGAAGACATGGGAGTTAAAATCCACTCTTCTCTCCACGTATTGCTTATCGCTTTCCTTTGCTCCATATGGATACAGTGGCACGGCTGCAACTAAAACAACGATTACAAGCAGCTTCCTTCAGGTCACTAGCTAAAGATTTTCAAATATCAAAGGGGCCAGGTGGATGGCAGGGGAAACAGAGTGGAATTAAGGCAGGGTCCTTGGACCACAGGATCCGGGTCAGAGGGGATACAATGCTGCAATGAGTCAGCAGGTGTTATCGCCCGGGGTAAATCGTCTGAGGGACAGCGGAAGTCATGTTCTGTTGCAGAAATCTGTCCATTGCTCAGAAATTCAGGGGAGGTGGCTTACCTGTTGCTGACTGTCCTGTACCACTTGTGGCGGCCTCTCTGGTCCCAGCTGAAACAGACGCTGTTCTCTCCTGGACAAACCCTGCTCTAGTATCGGACCGAAGGGCTATTGACACAACCAGGGCAACATCTCAGGAGTTGGGAGGGGAAATCACACACAACTCAGAACCCTCTGTGTTTACATCGCTGGTCGGCTTTTTAGAGCCCGTTTTCACACCTCGGCAACTTATTACAGGCACAAATGGTACAAATTAGATGTTCGACTACCGGCTGTGTGGCCAGATGGCCAAGTGTGTAACTGGCCTCAGCTGCACTCTGTTATATGGGCCAGCACCAGAAAGGGAAAGGCTGGGTTGGGAATCACGCTGTGAAAGATTCAGCATTGAAGACTTTGCCCAAACCCCCGTTGACAGGGAGAGGCCGGGAGGGGGAGGGGATCTGCCCTTGTTTCCTAGGTTTTAGGCACAATAAAGTTCAGCTCAAAGACATGAGTAAATATTATGAGGCCCCTATTGCAAGCTCTGAGTTCATCCCTTTCATTTAGAAACAGGGGCTTTCACAGAAGAGAGGCAGTAACCCTTCATAACAGAGCTCCACAAAACCAACATGGCTTCCACCCTGACACCTGCCATCACCATGGCCCCTGTCGCCTGCTCTGCCCAGGAAAACAGGTCTCCCGGCGTGCTCCAGGCCTGAGCTCGGGAGACCCAAGACGGGCTACTGCACATGGACAACCAGCTTGGAGAGCCGATGGGACTGAGCTGAAAAACACCTGCCTGAAATCTGGAGACACGTGCTATCAGCGTGTGACATACCTGTTGTTCCCAAGAGGGGGAACGGTGTCGCTGCCCGTCCTCTGGAGGGTGCTGGAGTGGTGGCAGCTGGCACGTGGGACACACCAGACAAACCCAGGTTAGCCCCTGGCTCTGGGGGCGTTTTCCCCTTCTCCGAATGGAGGGAAGGGGAGTGGGATCCCGTGGCAGCGGGAGTACAAGAGGTGGCCAGGCGTAGCGTCGTTAGCGATTGCCCGGTCACTGCCTGCAGCGCTGGGAATGCTGCGGGCACTCCTGAGTCACTGGCAGAGATGGCTGCTTCTTTCGCAACCCCAGCGGGCCCAATTACTGTCGGCCTCTCCGGAAAGGAGGGGGAGGGCACCGGGGCACTAGGAAACGAAGGTCCTGGCCATGCAGTCTCTGAAGCTGAGGGGCCAGCAGCGGTTTCGCCTGGAGAAGCAAAGGCAGCTGGGGTTGTTTCCCCAGATGGCGTGTGTATTCCTGTGACTCTCCCATCCCCTAAGGATGAATATGAGGAAGTCTCAGCATTGACCCAAGCGTCTCTTTCTCCTGGGGGCAGCTCTGCCCCACCTGCTTGACTCGCCTCTGCATGCTGGGCATCGGGGTTAGAGGTGGTGGTTTCCTCATTGGCTGCGGACGCGGAACCAGCCACGTTCCCTCTTCCTTCTATAGCTACAGGGGGGACGGTAACTCTCTCACCAGCTGAAGACGGAGGAGCAGAACCCACGGTGCTGGGGCCTCCCGGTGAGTCTGAGACGGTGGGGACAGAGGCTGGGTCCCCAGGCACTACAAAGATGGACGCAGACGTTCCCTCGCTGCCTGCAGACGTCTCCCTCGGAGGGGCTGGATGGGGAGCCCCGAGAGCACCGGACAATCCGTTTGTTGCATCGCCCATCGTTTCAGGCTCAACTGGGGCTCCGCTGGGAGATGCAAAGGCAGGTGGGGATGTTCCTCCCGATGGAGCCAGTCTGCCTGTCACAGTCCTGTCTCCAAAGGGCGCACGGGGAGATGCTTCGGTGCTGGCCAAGGCTGCTGTTTCTCCTGCAGGCAGCTCTGCTTCCCCGGGACTCTGCTCTGGGACAGAGGATGAGGAATTTGTTGCACTCTGGAGATTAGGGTTGGAAATTGGGGTTTCTCCATGCGCCACAGGCACCAGACTAGCCATATCCCCTCTGTTTTCTGCAGGTGCTGGGGCCAGCGCTGTCTCGCGAGCCGAGGATGGCTGAGGAGAATCCACAGCCAACGCTCCAGGTTCTCCTGTTGGCAGATTGTCCATGGGGGCTGGACTCAGCTCTACGCTCCAGGGCGAGGGATCTGTTTCACTCCAGGTGCCCGCACGAGATGTTGTGGCTGCTAGCTCTACATTGGAGGATGCAGCTACCCCACTGGCAAAGCCTCCAAAAACATTTGCTCCTGCAGGACCTTTGGCTGTGGCAGCAGGTGACGCAGACTCTAGGACTGATGGAGCGAGAGGTGCTCCCCTCACACTAGCATTGGCAGAGTTTGCCAATTCCTCTCCCACCCCAGTAGCGACAGGGGCTGTCCCTACGGCAGCGTCTGGAAGTTGCTGGGGAGAACTGGGAGCACCAGAGAGTCCAGCTGAGGAGGATCCTATACTTTCACTCTCTGAAACGGATGGCTTGGCAGGGATGTCTCTGGGAGACGGGATGGCAGACGGGGCCGTAGATATGGCTGTCACCGTCCCAGGCTCTAGAAATGAACGAGGGGAGGTTTTGGCATTGGACAAAGCCCCCGGATCTCCTGTAGGTAGCTCCTCTGTATTAGCCAGACTCTGCTCTGCGTCGGCGGGCGAGGGATTTGTTTGGCTCTGGGTATCAATCACAGATATTGGGGTTTCCTCGTTTGTGTCTGACACAGACTTACCCGTATCCCCTCCTCCTTCCGGAGCTGCAGGGGCAGTAACTGTCTTGCTCTCTGAAGCCAGATGTTCGGCACCAGTAATGCTGGGAAATGCACTTGGGGAGAGCCCCTCTCCCTCAGTCTCTGCAGGTCCTAGTGACCCAGCCTCTTCCCACCCAGCTACAAAGGCAGGTGGGAATGTTTCCCCTGCCAGTGCAAATGTCTCACTCTCTGAAGGTGGTTCTGGGGATTTTGGAGCACTAGACCCATCATGCCCTGGACTTTCGGTCTCTGAAACAGGGGCCTCAGTGGGAGAGGCAGCGGGAGACAGGAACGCTGCAGGAGTTGACTCCACCTCTCCCACTGATGGAGAGGGAGGTGTTCCATTAGACACAACAGTGCCAGTGGATGCCAAGTCCTCTGGCCCCCCGCCAGCGCCGGGTGTGACTCTCCCATCCCCTAAGGATGAATATGGGGAAGTCTCAGCATTGACCCAAGCGTCTCTTTCTCCTGGGGGCAGCTCTGCCCCACCTGCTCGACTCGCCTCTGCATGCTGGGCATCGGGGTTAGAGGTGGTGGTTTCCTCATTGGCTGCGGACGCGGAACCAGCCACGTCCCCTCTTCCTTCTATAGCTACAGGGGGGACGGTAACTCTCTCACCAGCTGAAGATGGAGGAGCAGAACCCACGGTGCTGGGGCCTCCCGGTGAGTCTGAGACGGTGGGGACAGAGGCTGGGTCCCCAGGCACTACAAAGATGGACGCAGACGTTCCCTCGCTGCCTGCAGACGTCTCCCTCGGAGGGGCTGGATGGGGAGCCCCGAGAGCACCAGACAATCTGTTTGTTGCATCGCCCATCGTTTCAGGCTCAGCTGGGGCTCCGCTGGGAGATGCAAAGGCAGGTGGGGATGTTCCTCCCGATGGAGCCAGTCTGCCTGTCACAGTTCTGTCTCCTAAGGGCGCACGGGGGGATGCTTCGGTGCTGGCCAAGGCTGCTGTTTCTCCTGCAGGCAGCTCTGCTTCCCCGGGACTCTGCTCTGGGACAGAGGGTGAGGGATTTGTTGCACTCTGGAGATTGGGGTTGGAAATTGGGGTTTCTCCATGTGCCACAGGCACCAGACTAGCCATGTCCCCTCTGTTTTCTGCAGGTGCTGGGGCCAGCGCTGTCTCGCGAGCCGAGGATGGCTGAGGAGAATCCACAGCCAACGCTCCAGGTTCTCCTGTTGGCAGATTGTCCATGGGGGCTGGACTCAGCTCTACGCTCCAGGGCGAGGGATCTGTTTCACTCCGGGTGCCCGCATGAGATGTTGTGGCTGCCAGCTCTACATTGGAGGATGCAGCTACCCCACTGGCAAAGCCTCCAGAAACATTTGCTCCTGCAGGACCTTTGGCTGTGGCAGCAAGTGACGCAGACTCTAGGACTGATGGAGCGAGAGGTGTTCCCCTCAAACTAGCATTGGCAGAGTTTGCCAATTCCTCTCCCACCCCAGTAGCGACAGGGGCTGTCCCTACGGCAGCGTCTGGAAGGGGCTGGGGAGAACTGGGAGCACCAGAGAGTCCAGCTGAGGAGGATCCTGTACTTTCACTCTCTGAAACGGATGGCTTGGCAGGGATGTCTCTGGGAGACGGGATGGCAGACGGGGCCGTAGATATGGCTGTCACCGTCCCAGGCTCTAGAAATGAACGAGGGGAGGTTTTGGCATTGGACAAAGCCCCCGGATCTCCTGTAGGTAGCTCCTCTGTATTAGCCAGACTCTGCTCTGCGTCGGCGGGCGAGGGATTTGTTTGGCTCTGGGTATCAATCGCAGATATTGGGGTTTCCTCGTTTGTGTCTGACACAGACTTACCCGTATCCCGTCCTCCTTCCGGAGCTGCAGGGGCAGTAACTGTCTTGCTCTCTGAAGCCAGATGTTCGGCACCAGTAATGCTGGGAAATGCACTTGGGGAGAGCCCCTCTCCCTCAGTCTCTGCAGGTCCTAGTGACCCAGCCTCTTCCCACCCAGCTACAAAGGCAGGTGGGGATGTTTCCCCTGCCAGTGCAAATGTCTCACTCTCTGAAGGTGGTTCTGGGGATTTTGGAGCGCTAGACCCATCATGCCCTGGACTTTCGGTCTCTGAAACAGGGGCCTCAGTGGGAGAGGCAGCGGGAGACAGGAACGCTGCAGGAGTTGACTCCACCTCTCCCACTGATGGAGAGGGAGGTGTTCCATTAGACACAACAGTGCCAGTGGATGCCAAGTCCTCTGGCTCCCCGCCAGTGCCGGGTGTGGCTCTCCTGTCCTCAGGAGCTGCAGAGAGAGGAGAGGAGGTGGTGACACTGGAGAACGCGCCAGGAATGGATCCCGTTACCTCCAACTCGGAATGTGAGAAGCGGGTCGGGTGAGGGTCTGTTGGGCTGGAGTAGAACAAGGCCAATGTGGCGACCGCTTCTCCTGCCGGAGTCATGGCAACTCTCCTGTTTTCCGGAGAAGCGTGCAAAGAGTTGGTCACGCTCGCTGAAGTTTCTGCTTCTTCTGTAGGGATCTCCCCTGCTTCACTGCCGCTGGCTACTGGCTCTAGGGGGGAAGACGCTGTTTCAGGGACAGAATTTACGTTGTCCCCATTCACTGCTGACACCAAACTAGCTGTTGCTACTTCTGTTGGAAAAGAGGCGCTGGCTTCGCTGGCGTGGCTGCTTGAAATGGTGCTTTCTCCAGGCAACGTAGTCACGTCAGGGTTTGCAGCCGTGTCGGACAGGGACGGAGGCGATCGTGCTGCTGAGGTGACTGCTGTCTCTATGGCTGCCAGGACTCTGGCACGGAGCAAGCTGCCCTCCTGTGTGGGAGACCCGGCTCCAGGGGTGAACTCATCCTCGGGGATCGCAGAGGTGGGCTCCAGGGCTGCACAGGCTGGAGGAAATGAAACAAAGGCGTAAGTAATTCTAATAAGCAGCTCAGTTATAAATCCAGCCTGGTTTGCAAACTACCCAATGCTTTTCTGTGCAGGACAACACTGCCCAGCAGGGGCCTTTTGGTGCACCGGGAAAGGGCTGAGCCACTGAGCAGGCATCAGTGCTAATGAAATTAGAGTTCAGTTTGCCAGGGCAGGTAAGGAATCCACATAAGCTGGTTTCTCCTTCAGGGGCTGCAGGTCACATGTTCTCCGTTGGTTTCCTGTGTTTTCAGGCCTTTGCGCAGCCCCAGGATAATCCACCCCCAGGATTACTAAGAACAGACATGGCCAGACACATTCTTCTATGAGCAACTGACATCTTGGCAACACAGTCTGACACCTTGGGGGTATGGTGGGGGCTGTTGGTTTTGAGCAGCAGAGCGAGGGTGGCAGTCTCCCCAAATTGCCTGAACTCTTGGGTTCAGTTCCTTGCTCTGCTGCTGCCGGCAAGCTGAGGGTGGCCTTTCCCTTGGAAAAGCAGGCCATCAACCACTAGCTGTGTGCCTCAGTTTCCCTCTGTCAGAGTGGGCTAGTGACAGCTAGCTCAGAGGGGTGACATGAGGACCGATTAGTTAATGTCTGTACGATGCAGGAAAGTGCTGCATAAAGCCTTCAAAATGTGACCCTTATCACCCATGCGACCTTGCTTACGCTGACCCAAATTTGGGGGCAAACTTCACTGCAAGCAGGGGCCCAGACTGGAACGGCTGTTTCCCCAAAACACTCAGGAGGCCAAGTTCCCTGTTTTGTCCACCTTACACTGGGGGTAGCAGAACTGCAGGACTCCCTGAGTCTCGGCCTGATCCAAGGTGCACAGAACGGTCCCAGGGAACCATGTACCAGCTGGGCCTAGCCAGAGAGCAGCTTGTTATGGTCACTGCCCATCACCTCCTCCTGCACGAGATGGAGGAGTTGGCTACACTGGCTCTACACCAGCCAGAGACTCCCACACCCAGCAGGGGACTTGTGGCCAGTTACACATTCCCTTACCCCACCTGAGTGATGTAAAAGGAGCAAAAGGGGCTGAGAATCCAACCCAGGGTATCTTTGGCCCATCCAGGACTCTGAATTTGTGCTTTGATCTCTCAGGTATTTTAAGAGGGGGATGATGCGGGGGGCAGAGAAGGCTGGGCACTGCCGCCAGCTTGATGGTTTAGGGAAGGTGACTTGCAAGGGGTGAGAAAGCCAGTCACTCCTGCAGAGGTTAGCACAGGACTGGGGTGTTTCCCAAGCAGCTGGGTGGAGGAATTGTTTGGCTAGTCATGGTGCACTCGGACTCCTGGGAAGGCGCATGCAGGGGTGCGGATGGAGAGAGGTGCCGAATACATAGCTGGTCATTTGCATAATGGATGCCAAGCTGCTGGCACGTCAGCCAGCGCACTGCAGTGTGTAGCCACAGTGCCCATGTCTCCCCCACTTAGATCATTAACATCCAGGTCCCCCAGCACCTTGGCACCCTCTAAGCCTTTCAACAGGTACAGTGCAGGGGGCAGAAGGTGACATGGGTAGGACAAAAGCTGGCACTGCAGCAGGCAAATGGTAGATTGGGCTGGGGGTTAGGAGGGGACCTGGGACGGGGAGATGGAATGTGTGGGTGGGTAGGGAGAGCCGGGGTTGGGGTATCTCCTTCCCAGGATCATTGGCAGCTGTGAGAAGCTGCCTGAGGGTGCCAAGCTGGGACACACCACACCACAGACTGCCCTTTTCAGGGAATGCTCTCAATGCTGTGACAAACTGGGAAAGTTCTTAATGTTTTTTCTGAATACTGTGTTGGTGCCTCAGTGTCCCCATGGCAGTTCTTAAGTATCTGGCAGAGCAAAGGGCCAGTGCACCTAAATGCCTGACACTCTGACTCCTAGCAACTGATGGCCTGGGCCCCTCCTCTGCAAAGGTGCCAGCTGAAGGTGTTGGAGACAAAGGGATCAGGTGACCTCCTGGCCCGGGAAAGGGGCTGAGCAGAGAGGAGGGGCTGGGAGGGGTTGTTAGTCTGGAGCTGGCTGGGGTCAAGGGTGGAGGGCAGACCTGGGGGTCTGGCTCACTGCCCCCCAGAATGGACCCAGCCGAGGGGTCCGGTTCGCTGTATCTACAAGCTCTGTTTTAGACCCTGTTCCTGTCATCGAATAAACCTCTGTTTTACTGGCTGGCTGAGAGTCACGTCTGACTGCAAAGTGGGGGTGCAGAACCCGGTGGCTTCCCCAGGACCCCGCTGGGGTGGACTCGCTGTGGGAAGTGCACGGAGGGGCAGAGGATGCTGAATGCTCCAAGGAGAGACCCAGGAGGTGAAGCCGTGTGAGCTTCTTGCCCTGAGCAAGTCTGCTCCAAGGAGAGGAGGCTCCCCAAAGTCCTGACTGGCTTGGTGGGGAGCAGTTCCAGAGCATCGTCCGGTGACTCCGTGACAAATGCTATGTCCTCTATAGGCAAATCTCTAGGGGCCCTACACTGGGATATGGGTTCCTCTCTAGGCACCCAGAGCCATCGCTGTGCCCACCACAGGGTGCCTGCAATCGCGGCTCCTGGGGAGAAAGGCAGGATGGCATCTGGCAAACAGCTGTTCTGAGCCAGGTTGCTAGATCCTGATTCTTCTGCCCTTAGCTATGCTGAGTAGCACCTTGCCCCCCTCAGACCCAGGCATGCCCCCCGGTTCACAGGGTAACCAACAGGTAAACTGCAGCACATGGCTTATTTCTCTGGGTGGAGGGGAGATTTTATGTGCACGTACAGGAATGTTTAGCAGCAGGAGGCATTTTTAAAACCCCCTTTTTGCTGATTTTAGCTGCAGCCTCCAGATTCGTCAGGAGGAGACGCTATGTTTCTGCAGGCCCAGTGCAATGACTGAGCACATTGCAACCTGCTCTGGACACACCACAGCCGCTGGGCAGAGATGATGCCTCTGGAACTCAGAGCAGCGGTGCCACTGACCACACCATGGACACAACGCATTCCAGAGAGGTTAGTGAGGTTAACAAGGGTGTGACGTTATGAGTGTGATAAAATATCTCATTGAAAGGTGACAGGGTCAGAAAGAGTTAATTAATTCACAGACTGACCTGACCCAGGGCGGAACTTTAGAAACAGGTTAGGAAGATCTGTTAAAGACTAGAGCTTTGAAATGCAGCCGGCATTTTTAGAGATAGAAGGGGAGCTGTTTGCTCAGGTCTTGTGATGTAAGCAAACAAGTCTTGTACATTGCTATAGCTTTGATTCAAAGATCAGAAAAGGAATATTAACATTTAGGAAGACACTTGAGTGAAATAGTATTATTGGCTATGTGTCTCTTTGAAGGTTGTGGTAACCTGTATCTGAACTGTTTAATGAATAAGTTACCCTGTGTTAATTGCCAGGATGTTTGGGAGAAGAACAGTTAAGCCTATTGTTTTCTCAAGCCAAAAGGCTGCTGGAAATGTATAAGAACCCTGGGACACGATCCTACTTCATCTCAGATCTGCTTTGGGTTTCAAGAGGGGGAAACCTTGAGCCACAAGGATTGAGATCCCCTGTCACTGACTGGAGTCACCCTGAATATGGACATTGGACTATAACCTGTGGACAATTTCTGAAAGGACTTTTGGTAACTACAAGCTCATCTCTGCTATGTGTCTGAACCTCAAGAATTGAATTCAAGTCTGTCTATATATTGATCTTTTAACCAACACTCTCTCTTTTCTTTGTTAATAAATTTTAGCTGAGTTAATAAGAATAATAGTGTGTATTCTGGGTAAGATCTAAATTGTAATTGGACCTGGGTATGTGGCTGATCCTTTGGGACTAGAAGAACCTTTTCTTTATATGATGAGATAAAATTTTCAGGAATCATCATCATATCTGATGTGTGTGTCTGGACAGAGGGCTGAGGCTGGGCACTTTAAGGGAACTGCGGTGTTTGAACTTCTAAGTAACCAGTGAGGTATTGTAGAAGCTTTTTCTGTGCTGGCTGGTAAATCTTTAATATTGGAATAACCTCCAGCTTCTGGGGTTTGTCTGCCCCATTTTGTTTGCAGTTCACCCTAATTGAGTGACTTCAGCTGGCTCCCACAGGCAGCACGGTCACAGAGGGTCTCTAAGGAATGCTCAGACTGTATCTGTAATGGGATGGAACATCCTAACTCAGGAAGCTGCAGAGCAGTGCAACGCCGCTCCCGGTAACACAAGAAGACGTGGTGTTTACAGCTCCAAGAACGACACTATGGGACTTACCCTACCTCAGTTTCCTTAGCTGTCAAATGGGAACAACAAATACTTTCACATCCCCTGATGGAAGTGTCTCTGTAAAGGGCAACAAGTGGGTATTACTGTGCCTGTCATTTTTACCCCCTTCATATTTCCCGCTGGGGGGGGGGTAGGGCTGGTTTATTCAAGCACAAAGTTGTTGCCAGAAATCTTTGGCATACAGTCAAAGAACGCACAACACCTCTGTAATGCATCGGGTTTACAGAGAACCACCTGGGACCAAATACCGTTTGTAAGGAGAACAGGTTAATTTACCCACTTCTTGGCCTTGATCCTGCAAGATGCTGCACAGCTCTTGCAAAGTACGGAGCTGCCTTAACTCCTATGTTCTCAGCACCTCGGAGGAAATGATCAGCGATCTCAGGATCAGGCCCCAGTTCTATTCTCAAGTCTCCCTGGCTCAGTTTCTCCAGCTAGCAGGAGACCTACCTGTGTAAAGCACTTGTCACCCCTCCGATGAAAGGCTGTGGTGCAAAGGTGCAGGGGTCCTGTTAAAAGCTTCAGCCGTTACCAAGAGGCAACAGTCTCTTACAATCTCCATCTCTGAGCCTCCCTGTCCCTGAGGCCGGGCGAGCTTGTGTCATCAGCTTGGTCCGGTTACAGAAACACACACGCTAGTGAGCAAAACGCAGGACTTACCCTGTAGAGTCCACAGCCAGCAGCCTAAGCAGGCCCAGGAGACTGGGCTCCAGGGCCCCATGGCTCAATGAAGCGCGCTGAGAAGTGAGATCTGCGAAGGTGGAGAAGTGAGCTAGGGAAAAGGCAGCTAGTGGGAGATGCAGGTCTCCTCCCTCCGCCCTCCGGGAGCTGGACTGAAACAGGTGCAATCCCCTGCCTGCTGCGCACGGCTACTTATAGTGCTTACAAAAGAAGGCGGCCGCAACCATTGCATCACACCCAGTGCCCCCTCATGTTCTCCCCCACCCAAAACCATCTCCCCTAATAGCCTCCCGTTACCATCCATGTTCCTGGCCAGCCACTGGGAACACACATTCCTATCACTCTCACATGAGTGCCCAGCAATAAAGTGACATGTCCGAGTGTCGGCACTTGGCTTTGAGTTCCCGCCTGGCGTCCCTCCTGCCCAGGGCTGAGGCGCACACCGGGGTTCCCATGTGTGGGAAAACTGGGGACACCGCAGGAGAACACGCCCGGCGGGGGCATGGTGCCCTGGGTGGCAGTTTAGGGGCCCTGAACACTGGGAAGGGGGTGTAGGGGCAGAGACACTCCTGGGGGGCTGGGTGAAATTCAGCCTGCTCCCAGCCCACTCACCCCCTTTTCTGCATCACAGACAGGTCTGAAAGCCCTGCGTCTCCAGCCTCCCCCCCACGAGGAGCTGCCCCTCTGCGGGGGGGAGGGGGGGTGCCTAACAAGACCGTAATCAGTAGTAGGGCCACAGGCTCCAGTTTAGATCATGGGCTTGTTGGGAGAGGCAGGAGGAGACGAGATGGCTAGAGAGGAAGTCTGGTACAGAGAAGGGCATCAGCAAATCATTGTGAGAGCAGTGTTGTCTAGGGATTAGAGCAGCAACTGGCCATCAGACCTGAATTTGATTCCCCAGTAGTGACACTGACTCTCTGCTATGTCACAAAACCGTTCTGTGCCTCTATTTCCCCCACCAAAGAACAGAGTAATGCTACTTAGCCCCCCTTTGTACGGTGCTTTGAGATCCTTGGACGACAGGCGTGTAAATGCTGACTATCGAGGTATCATTTATTGTTGTAATAGATTAAATGAGTTTCCTAGCCATAAATACCTCCAAGCGCCCAAAGCGATTGCTGCTAGGTGTTATTGCTAGTGTTGTAACCAGCAAACAATTAGTACATTGTGTCCCAGGACACTCTGCCAGGGAGCAGTGCCTCAGGTTAAGTAGTCATTAGAGTCAAGCATCACCTGAACCTGCTGGCAAGCTGTCCTGAAACCCACAGCGCTCGGAAGGGAAATGCCAAGTGAAGTCACGTCACGGTTGATGAGAGCTGGTAGTATAAACACACTAGTTCCACCAACGCCGAGCAGTCCATTAACACTGCTGATGGGGTCACAGATTGCAAATCATTAAGGGCTCGCTGCTCACTTGGAAGGAAGGCCAAGAGCAATTCAAACCCACTTGCAAAGCTAGCAAAGGGCCACAAGTTACCAGCACATGAAATCTGACACAGCTGATAATGGGGAACTGGCTTATGAATGGATATATAGACAGCCACAGTCAGGCTGGTATCAGTTTGGAATCACACAAGGTTAGTGATGGATGGAAAAAGATCTGGTACCAGTACGATCAAATTTCAGCTTCCATTCGTTTTAGTAACACACATTTTTCATGTTCCTTCGAGACTGGAATTTTCCAATCTTGGCATTAGCCCAATGCTGATTTTTTTTTTTTAAAGTGTGAGGAAAATGGCTCGAACCAGCTTGCTTCTGAGTTACACGAGTGCCTGTGGGAGGAGAGAAATGGCACTTTTCCTATTTTGTGCCAACCAGAAAGTTTGCACTCATCTAAGGCCTGGTCCACACTACACAGTTAAATCGATTTAAACAGTGTTAAATCGATTTAACTCTGTACCCGTCCACACTACCAGGCACTTTAAATCGATTTTAAGGGCTCTTAAAATCGATTTCTGTACTCCTTCCCAACAAGAGGAGTAACCCTAAAATCGATATTACTGTATCGATTTAGGGTTAGTGTGGACGGAAATCGAAGTTATTGGTCTCATTCCTTTAATGTAGCTACCCAGAGTGCACTGCTCCGGAAATCGATGGTAGCCTAGGACCATGGACGCACACCACCGAATTAATGTGCCCTAGTGTGGACGCATAAAATCGATTTTATAATATCGGTTTTATAAAACCGGTTTTAGTAATTTCGATTTTATGCTGTAGTGTAGATGTAGCCTAACTCAAACAGCAGCAGCGAGACATTTAAAATGTGTGAGCTCGTTGTCTGGCCGATCTCACTCAGGTTTAGAAAATAAGACAATCTTGAAGAAAATCAGTTGAGGAGATTTTAAAGCCTTGGATACAAGTAGGGAATGCCATGTACGCTGTTTGGGGTGTAATTCACCTCTTTACAAAGGGCCAGTACAAGGCCTAAACAACCACTTACATCCTGTTTGGGGGCAGTTAAGAGAGGCTCTGGAGGTGTCTAGGACTTGTGCTGCTTCTCTTCACAGGGGGGAAATCTCACCTTTGAAGAGCTAATACCTTCCCTTTACTAAAAGCCAGCTAAATCCAAAGCTCCTAAAAGCTGCACCCCAGCTGCCACCCAAGAAGCTTACAACCTCCTCTGCTAGCAAAGCCCGCGAGCTTCTCCAAACAGCTGCCGATAGCAAACATGGGGGTTCCATCGGAAGAGTGCGGAACTAGTAATTTTTGCCTCTGTTGGTCTAAGGGGCCAGCCAACATTCAGGTCTTGCTGGGTGGTTTCTGCTCCAAGGAGAAATGGATGGAAGGATTCAGGTATTTCTTTGGCCCACTTTATGCACCGCTTCTCTCATGGTCTTTTGGCTTTCAGGATGTAATACACACAGTCACAGACAGCAGCCTGCAGCCAATCACTCTGCTCACGCCTGCATTTGCAACTAGTCCAAGGGAAACCCCCCAGTCCCTATCGCTTACCTTCACGTCAAACAAAAATGTATCAAAATAAGCCAGAACTCCATCTGCTGACACGGACAATGATGCTCAGGGCTGATGAGGGACAGCAAAACTCTGCAGCCCCTACATCTAGTCCTTCTCTCGACCCAGCGGTGTCTACACCAGGAGTTAGGTCAGCTTAATTACATCACACCGGGCAGGAAATGTTCAAGCTAACCCAACTTTATAGTATAGAGCAGCCTTTACCCCTCTGATGGGGAGAGGAAGAGGGGAGCAGTGGAAAGCTACCAAAAGATGGAACAAAGGAAGCCAGGGGTGGAGAGAGGAGAGTACAAACTCCAGAGAGCAGAACGGGAAGAGGGAGCATTGTGGAAGAAGTCTCCATGAGGGAGAAGCAACCCAGCATGTAGCAGGCTCACGAGGCAGGTGAACCTACCTGATTTCCTGAGCCCAGCTGGGTGCCAAGGACTTTCCAGGGAAGGGTGAACTAGTGAGGGGCATTGTGGTCACGAGGTCTGTTGTGATCGATGCCCTTTTGTGCTTTATATGGTGAAATAAGGGCAATAATGTGCCAGATTTGTGCAAAGTGTGTTTGTGTGTGTGTGTCTCTGTTATCTGCTTTACAACTGCCACCTTCTTGCCTTCTGGGAGGGTTCCCAAGTACCCCAGAAGGATCACACCTCTTGGTGGAGTTCTGGGAGAGGGTGTGTTTAAGCAGAGGGAGCCAGCCTGGTGCCCCAGGCTAGGCAACTGGATAGCAGGTTCTAGCCCTCAGGATAGGTTGCTAGACAAAGGATCTGCGCCCACAGAGTGTGTCAGGGAACCCCCAGCCTGGAGCAGTGGCTGTGACTGGCCTCCATACAGGCTCTGGGAACAGCAGTGTGGATTCCCTTGGTAGCAGTCTGCAAAGCCAGCAGGCAGATCTGTGACCAGAGCAATGTCAGACTGAGGGTCAGTGTGGCCGGCTCTACGTCACTCTCTCCCCTCTACCAGCATAGGGGGCATGGCCAGGGGAAAGGGACCTGGCCAGAACACACACACTCTGATGAGCCCTGACGGCTGGTGGCAGCTGCCACAGCCTGACTGCTTCTCCGTACCAGCTGAGTGCCCAGCAGGCCAATGTCTGAGGGCACATAAAGGCAGTAACAGCCTCTTTGCACGCCCCCATCCCCTGAAGCAGAACTGGATGTGAATCAGCCAGTGCCCGGGACCAGGTGCAGGTTCCTTATGCACAGATCCCTGTGACCAAACGGGGGTTCTGTTTCTTTAGGGTTAGCTGGTTACTTCTGACAGCTCTCACTGGACCCTTTGCCATAGCTGCACCTTGGCCCAATGTTTCACGCCAGCTCCACTCCTCCAGCTGCCTGGTGACCCGGCATTGCCCCAGGACACCTGGGGTGATCCGTTTTCAGTTTCCCCTCCAGGCCTTAATAAGCTTCCCCTGCATCTGCCTGCTCCAGCGACAGAGGGATTGGAGACTGTCTCCTCTCTGGTCAACAGGCCTGTGTCCCAGGAGGCAGCCAGTGTTTGCTCGGCCCCAGTCAGATTCCTTCCCAACAACCAGCTCAGCAACCCGGTGAGAGGGGCTGGCAGCCAGTGGCTGGCCTCTGAGCTATAGCAGCAGCCTGTAAATTAAGCCCCCAGCAAGGTCTCAATACAATTAACTGGCTCTAGTGAGCAGCACACTCCTCTGAAAGGGACTGTGAATGGAGCCAGGCCTGCTGGAGCTGCTGCAAAAGGCCAGAGACAGCTGCTGTCAGGGGGATTTGGCTAGGTGGGGAGCACGGTGCTTGTCTCAAGCGGCGAGGTCTGGGGGTGCAAGGAGGCAGAGCTGCAGCTAGCCGCACCGCCGGCATATCCCTTCCCAGGGCAGGTGTCAGGAACGGTGGCCTGCAGCTGAGTCTGGGACCAGCGAGTTGACCTGCAGCTGCACATCCTGACTGAGCGGAGCCCCCTGATTTGCTGAGAGGCGTCACCAGACCTGCCTATATGCCCAGCAGCAGTATTAGTCAGTGGCTGCTCACATGCTCATTCCTGCAGCTGTGACTGCTCCCATACCTGCCTCGTTTGCAGGCCTGCTCCCACGCTGCTCCTTTGCCTGGTTCCAGCTCCAATTCCTACTCCCTGACCCAGGCTGTGACCCTAGCCTCTCTTCCTGGCACTGATCCCCACTGCTCGGACCAGTAGGCCTGATCTGCCACACCCCAGTTCGTGGCAGGTTACTCGGATGCTATGGTGATAGGGCCACGTAAAAAGGCAGGTTCAGAGCAGGGCCACTATTGCCAGGGGAACGCAATGCCGCAGCTGTGGGGAATGCACCCATTTCGCTGACTGGTGAGTAGCTCCTATCCACATCCCAGCCTGCAGAGCGCAGCAGGACCCTTACCGTCACCTTTGGAGGGTCCCTGCCTAGGGGCACAAGGACCACTGAAAAACTGAGCCATCTCCTCTCTCTGCTCTGCATCCCTGAGCGCCCAGGAGCCATGCTGAGTGGCCACTGGTACACACTGGCACCGGTTCACACCTTCTGGGTCCAGCACCAGAGCAAGCCCTTGGAATCTTTCCCTTCCTTTGTGACGCAGGTTGCCTAGATTATACTGGTCTTGGACCTGTGCCATGACCTGGGGTCCAAAGTTATGGATTCAGCAGCCATTGAAACCAGTCCAGTGGGGCATTGTGTGGGAGGATTAATTTCCTGGAGATGTTCCAAGCGTAGGCAGAGTTTCAGGATTAGGTCACGTAGCCCTAAGATAAGCCCCACACCAGGACCCTGTTTGCAACCTTTCTGATAGCTGAGAGACTCAACAGCAGAGAACTCCAGAAATGGCTGCCTGCTAAGAGAACCTACTGGTTCCCTAAGCCAGTGGCCAGGTCCTCCACTGCCCAGCTCTGCGCTGCCGAGAATGAGGAGAGCTCAAAGGAGCCCCTTGGTTTTGTGAAATCTGCAGTGAAAGCGTTCTTAAAATTAACATGTGCTGGGTCATCATCCAAAACTGCTGTAACATGAAATATATGGCAGAATGCAGGTAAAACAGAGCAGGGGATGTACAGTTCTCCCCAAAGGAGTTCAGTCACAAATGTAATTAATGCATTATTTTTGTAACAAGCGTCATCAGCACGGAAGCATGTCCTCTGGAATGGTGGCCGAAGCATAAAGGGGCATATAATTGTTTAGCATATCTGGCATGTAAATATCTTGCAGTGCTGGCTACAAAAATGCCAGGCAAACACCTGTTCTCACTTTCTGATAATACTGTAAATAAAAAGCAGGCAGCATTATCTCCTGTAAATGTAAACAAACTTGTTTGTCTTAACAATTGGCTGAACAAGAAGTAGGACTGAGTGGACTTGTAGACTCTGAAGTTTTACATTGTTTTGTTTTTGAGTGCAGTTATGTAACAAAAAAAATCGACATTTGTAAGTTGCAATTTCACAACAAAGCGAGTGCACTACAGTACTTGTATGAGGTGAATTGAAAAATACTATTTCTTTTGTCATTTTTACAGTGCAAATATTTGTAATAAAAATAATATGCACTTTGATTTCAATTGCAACACAGAATACAATATATATGAAAATGTAGAAAATACATCCCAAATATTTAATAAATTTCAATTGGTATTCTATTGTTTAACAGTGCAATTAAACTGTGAATAACTGCAATTAATTTTTTTGAGTTAATAGTGTGAGTTAACTGCGATTAATTGACAGCCCTACAAATAAACTTTTTGTTTATTTTGACTCCGCTGCGTATGATTCTAGGCAAATAGGCAATCCCCTTCTTAGACTGGCCTCCACCCAAAGGGGAACACAGATACTCAACCACAGCCTCTATTCGTTCCACAGCCTGAGGTCCCCGGCACCCAGAGAAGCTGCTGTGAGCACAGAGATGTGGGAGATGAAGGTGTAAATGGGATGGAACCTGGATACAGCCCCATGAAGGAATGGATGAAATTCAATAAGGAAAAATGCAAAGTATTCCCCTTAGGAAGGGACGATCAGTTGTACACATACAAAATGGAAACTGACTGACTAGGAAGGAGCACTGCGGAAAGGGGTCGTAGTTGATCACATGGTAAATATGAGTCAACAGTGTAACACTATTGCAAAAAAAGCCAACGTCATTCTGGGATGTATTAGCAAGAGTGTTGTAAGCGAGACACAAGAAGTAATTCTTCCACTCTATTGCACGGAGATTAGGCCTCAACTGGAGTATTGTGTCCAGTTCTGAGTGCCACATTTCAGGAAAGATGTGAACAAACTGGAGAAAGTACAGAGAAGAGCGAACAAAATGATGCATCCAACGAAGTGGGTATTCATCCACAAAAGCTCATGCTCCAATACGTCTGTTAGTCTATAAGGTGCCCAGGACTCTTTGCTGCTTTAAAAAATGATTAAAGGTCTAGAAAACATGACCTATGAGGGAAGATTGAAAAAAATGGGTTTGTTTAGTATGGAGAAGAGACAACTGAGAGGGGACATGAGAACAGTTTTCAAGTACATAAAAGGTTGTTACAAAAAGGCGGGGGAAAAGGAGGGAGAAGAAGCAATGGGCTTAAATTGCAGCAAGGATGGTTTAGGTTGGACATTAGGAAAAACTTCCTGTCAGGGTGGTTAAGCACTGGAATAAACTGCCTAGGGAGGTTGTGGAGTCTCCATCACTGGGGATTTTTAAGAGCAGGTTGGACAAACACCTGTCAGGGATGGTCCAGATAATACTTAGTCCTGCCGTGAATGCAGAGGACTGGACTAGACGACCTCTCACGGTCCCTTCCAGTCCTATGATTCTATGTGTCACTTAGCCTAGGGCCCTGGAAAACCTACCACTTAGGGCCAGCCCACCTATTGGAGCTGTTTACCTTTAAAGGGATGGTGGAGGTAAAGAGAGTGTGGAGAGTGCAAACAACACAGGCAAGCAGCCCTAGTCCCTGAGAGGGCACTAGCCGGGCTCCTGGCTGGGAACACAGGTTCTACCTCAGTTTACATAAGGAGGTCTTCTGTGTTTTCTATATGCAGCATGATGTGGGAGAGAATCAGAACCAGCAGCTTTGCTCCCTCAGCTTGGAGGTTGGAAGAGAAACCCAGCTTGTCTGACCTCCTGCGTAACACAAGCCATAGAACATCCCTCAGAGAATTCTGGGAGCAGATATTTTAGAGAACCGTCCAATTGTGATTTAAAAATTGCCAGTGATGGAGACTCCCCGCGACCCTGGGTAAATCGTTCCAGTAGGTAATTACTCTTACAGTTAAAAAATGTTACACCCTATCTCGAGTCTGAATCCAGTGCTAAGCCAGGGATTAAATAAAAACCAAAATTATTATTTGATTTGGTCTTGAAACTCCCAAAATTCTGGTTTTCTGAAGTTTTTAAAACAAGGGGAATGTTTAAAAAATTGCTCTAACTAATCATTGTTTTAGTGTGACTTTATCTGGCTCATTAACCAGTTAATGAATTACTAGTTTCACTTGTTTCTGTGAGGGGGACAAACTGCTCAGCTGGGACTGGAAAAATCCAGTAAAGGATCCTGCAGAATTGGAAAAAAACAACCCCTTTTATACTGGGCACGCAGGATTCGCCTGCACCTGGACAGCTGTAATACAGCAGGAGTCAGAGCCTCCACTTGCTGTTCCCCCACCAAGATCCCAATATTACCAATTATCTGACAGCAAGGCCTCGTGGCTGTGACTGAGATATGATGCTAGGATGTACGGATATATAGTAAGAGACAGTCCCAAGAGCTTGCAATTCAAAGCATTGGCTCCTTTCATACAGGAAGAGGGGAAATCTCCAGACCTGACATTTTTCATCTTCACTGGGACCTTTAAAGGGCATTCACCTCTTTTCTGAATTCTTACTGTCTATGGAATCTCCCAGGGCCTTTGAGAAACAGTCCAGGAGGGTTATGGCAAAAGAAAGCCTGAGGTCTCGGCATGCAGAAGAGAGATTTCTTCTCTGGGGTTAAACCTGTATCCTCCAGGTGGGGTTTCCACTCCGGAGTCGATGAGCACACGTAGCAGCAGCCGTATGGTCCCCTTTCATGCCATGGCCTTTGTCCCGCTCACCGCGGCACCCAGACACGAAGCTGTCGGTTCCTTGGGGGCCAGCGGAATTGCTGCTCACTTTTCGCCTTCTCCTTTCCAGAGGACAGTGAACCCGGTGCATGGGAACTTCATATTTAGGTCTTGCTCAAGCTGGGGGGAAAAGCACGGGGATGAAACCCACACAGCATGAGGATAGCGCTAAAACAGTGCCCCCACATACCAACCCTGCTCTGTGACAGCAGCACCAGGCAGGAAGGGCGGGGAAATCCTCCCAGCGGCCTCCGACCCCGTCCCTGGCAGAAGCTGTGGGATGAGGGAAGCCCCGCCACACCCAGCGTGACCCTACCCTTTCCCCAGCAGATGCCGCAGGGCGGCAGAGAAAGCCCCTGCACCCGATCTCACTCTCTGGCAGAAGCGCTGGGCAGGCGGGAGAAGACCCAACACCCTGACCCTGGTCCCCCACAGAAGCGCGGGGTATGGGAAAGCCTCCAGCATATAGAGCCCCGCTGCAGCCCCAGGACTGGAGGAACTCTCACCCCCATCCGGGACAGAGCTTCTCCAGTCTCGGGGCTGCAGTGGGGAGAGGCAGAGTGCAGGGGGACCCTGGGTGGAACAAGGTGGGCTCCCGGGAAGGGGCAAAAGGGGCGGGGCCACAGGCAGAAGGAGTGGGGAGCGGCCCCCCACTTGCTCTGGCCCAGGATCCCAGGAACCCTTAATCTTCCTCTGGACCACGGTCTGCATCTTTCACAGTGCTAGCCCCAGTGATTCAACCTTTGGCAGCCTACTTCACACGCTGCATGGGCGTTTTGTGGGAGAGCTGTCAGATTTCAAATCTCACCTTGGACAAAACCATATCCCTGACCTGGGGCTCGCTGAGGTTCAGGTGAGTGGTCAGTCCCAGCGATAGGAAGAGGCGAGCATCAGCTAGGAACGGAGAGAGCAAAATATTATTAGGTTACCAATAATTTCCATTCCAGTAGCATCTAGACACCCCCACCAAGATCAGAGCCTCATGGCACTAGGTGCTGTACATACTTATTGGACGAGAACAAGCCTGCTCCAAATCTAAATAGAGAAGAGCATTGTACAGATGGGGAACTGAGGCACAGAGAGACTCAGGGTACGTCTGCACTGTGCCAGCTGACTCGGGCTTGTGGAACTCAGGCTAAGGAGCTGTGCAGTGTAGACAGGCTTGGGCTGCAGCCTGAGCTCTGAGACCCTCCCACCTCCCGGGGACGGCTGTGGGTGTCTAACTGCAGCGTAGACAGACGCCCAAAGGAACACAAGGAGTCTGCAGCAGAGCCGGGAACTGAAGCCAGCCGGATGCCTGATCACAAGACCACCCTGCCTCTCATTTCCAATCCCTAAGCCAACCCTTTGGGCCAGCTCTGCTCTCAATTCACAGGCTCTGTGTGTCACTGTCTATTGCGCCCATGGCAGCAGGTGAGCACTCTGGGGACTCCTGGACCAATCCCTTGAAAGCGATTGTACCAGAACATGGAACGGCAAGCTGGACATTCAGCTCAAGCCCTGGTCCATGGTCCTTTGCCAGGAATCCCCGGAGACCCCGGCTGGAGAACAGACCTCCTTGGGCTTAGAAAGCAAGAGACAAGTTCTCTGAATTTATGGCACAGCTGATCTGGGGGAGGGGGATTAAAAACTACAAACCACAAAGGCACGTCAGGCTTGTCAGGGGTGAAACACTGGCTGCCAGATCTCACATGGCTGGGGCAGGAGGAATCAGCAGGGGGCAGGGCTGATGGGCCTGTCACTACCCAGATCCACCAGCCGTTCAAGAGCAGAGGCTCCAGGGATGCAGCAGTTGCCGTGGCATGGCCTGGCAAGAGGATCCCTTTCCCTCTGTTGCCAGCACACAGTCCGACCACTCAAGCAGGGATGGGGATTTGTCCCAAGCAGTTACAGCCCTTACTTGAGTTGGCAGCTGGAGGATGGCAGGGGGGCAGCGCTGTCGTCTGCTCTTCTGTCGGGACACCTGGGACCCAGGGCAGGGCAGTGGCGTTTGGGCTAGCAGCAGATCCCGTGGCTGTTTAAAAGAAAGTTGGCATCAGTGCCGTCTGCAGCGGTGTGCAGCTACTGTGCTGGCTGCAATGGGGAGGGCCCAGCTCCAAAACACCAAACATTTTACGTCTTCTATAGGTCCTATCTCTGAGGAAAGAACCAGCATAAACCTTCCATTTCTTCCTCGGCATCTGATACCTCCATCTCCCTGTGATGCTGCACTCCATAATGTTTTATGGAAATATGCTAATGAGTATAAATCTGATGTAACTGGAATATGCTTCTTGCAAAAGGTCTCCTGTAAGGTATCATTACAAAGCTTATAATCTACTGTGTTTCATCCTATTTGTATGTATTTATCATGTCTGTATATGAAGCTAGAAATATGAAGTATAACTCTGAGGTCCTATTGTAATTATGCAAAGTGTGGGCCACTGGTGATTGTTTACTTGCAAGCCTTCCTGTGTTCGTGTAAGACAGCCCAGGAATAATGGTGGAACCACCTTAAACCTGGTGCTTTCCATTCAGAAGGAGGGGTGGGGATCCAGAGAGACAAAAGATTTCGGCCTTGTGCCAAAGCTGTAAAACGGGGTGGAACAGCACAAAGGAGGCTGCCAGTCATGAGAAAACACCTGAGCTGGAACTAACAAGGGCTGTACTGGGGAAAGGATTGGGCCCAGACTGAGAAGGAGTCTAGCCTGTGAAAGAAGCTTATTGGAACATCTCTAAGGGTGAGATTTTACCTGCAAACAGTTTCTTAATCTATTAGGCTTAGACTTGCGTGTTTTTTTCTTGGTAACTTACTTTGTTTTGTCTGTTATTACTTGAAATCACATAAATCCTACTTGTTATACTTAATAAAATCACTTTTGTTATTAGTAAACCCAGAGGAAGTGATTTAATACCTGGGGGAGCAAACAGCTGTGCTGATATCTCTCTATCAGTGTTATAGAGGGCGGATAATTGATGAGTTTACTCTGTATAAGCTTTAAACAGAGTAAACAGATTTATTTGGGGTTTGGATCTGCGATGAACTAGGAACGTTCTTAATGTTTTCTCTGAATACTGTGTTGGTGCCTCAGTGTCCCCATGGCAGTTCTTAAGTATCTGGTAGAGCAAAGGGCCAGAGCACCTAAATGCCTGACACTGTGACTCCCTAGCAACTGATGGCCTGGGCCCCTCCTCTGCAAAGGTGCCAACTGAAGGTGTTGGAGACAAAGGGATCAGGTGACCTCGTGGCCCGGGAAAGGAATGGAGCAGAGGAGAAGGGCTGGAGGGGTTGTTAGTCTGGAGCTGGCTGGGGTCAAGGAGTGAAGTGCAGACTTGTGGGTCTGGCTCCACTGCCCCCAGAATGGACCCAGCTGAGGGGTCCAGTTCGCTGTATCTAGAAGCTCTGTTTTAGACCCTGTTCCTGTCATCGAATAAACCTCTGTTTTACTGGCTGGCTGAGAGTCACGTCTGACTGCAAAGTGGGGGTGCAGGACCCTGTGGCTTTCTCAGGGACCCCGCTGGGGTGGGCTTGCTGTGGGAAGCACACGGAGGGGGCAGAGGATGCTGAGTGCTCCAAGGAGAGTCCCAGGAGGTGAAGACGTGTGAGCTTCTTGCCTTGAACAAGTCTGCTCCAAGGGAGATGAGGCTGCCTGACTGGCTTGGTGGGGAGCAGTTCCAGAGCATCTCCCAGTGACTCTGTGACAGGATCCCATTGGGAACTGGTGCTTGGGTGCTGGAGATAGGTGACCTGCTGAGCAGTTTTTGGTTAAAGTCTGCAGCTTTGGGGGCATGGACCAGACCCTGGGTCTGGGTTGCAGCAGGCTAGCATGGCTGGCTCAACAAGACAGGGTTCTGGAGTCCCAAGCTGGCAGGGAAAACAGGCTCAGAGGTAACTTCAGCACATCAGGTGACAGTCCCAAAGTGGTGTCTGTGACTGAACTCATCACACTCCCTCTGTGAGTTTCCCCTCTCCGCACTAGAGCTTATCTACATGCAGTTATTTCTGCTTAACTCCATGTGTGGATGCTCTTATTCCAGAATAATAATACCTTCTTTGAAAGTGGATTAAGCTACCTGGGAATAAGACACTCTGATTCTGGAATAAAAGCGTCCACATAGGGAATTATTCAGGAATAGTTAACCTGCTTTAAATTCTGCATTCATTTTCATGTGTGGACAAACCTATCTAGACAATGTGTTTTGCAGGGTTATAATCTGTGATGGAATGTAATAAACTATAGCTGAATGTAGCACACTTGTAAAATCGGTGGCGTGCCATCCCCTCCCCCACTCCCCAGTGGCTGGGTCACCTAAAGGATAACAACCTACTACTGCTGCCAGCTAATGGAGTTATTCCTTTCGCTCAAGTGGACGAGGTTGTGTTCTGTTCCTGATCAGTTCAGAGTTTCAAACCTTGCTGAGGACCGGTGGTGGAGGAGTGTTACACACACCTTCCATCTCTCAAACCATATTAGTAATCAAATAATAAAGGTCATTAAAATTGACAAAAACTCTGTACAAAGAAACCCATGCCCAGATGGGGGTACACACATCCATCTTGCTATATACTATAGGGGAGTCTTATTCATTGGAACTTGTATGATGATGATTTTTTCAGAAAATAAATTAATTCCCAGATTCCCCCGCCTTGCCTCTCCAACTTCATCCCTTGTGACACTGGATTCCCATTTCACACCGCTTGCCATTCCCAGCCTGGACCATTTATCCACAGCACAGCATGTCCTTGTCTGGGTTCGCCCAAGCCCTCACCTAGCACATGAATGTGTCCCCTTGTTATTAATGGCTAACAAGGCCCTGGAGTGGTTACATTTCAAATGCTTGGTTTGCTTTTTCGCAGCATGCCAGCTTTTTGGAAATCATGCGTCACAGTCCAGGCAAACACTCCAGATACCTTCTGTGCCTCTTCCCACACCAGCGGCACCAAGCTACCTCAGCTCCACTGGACAAGGCGAGGAGGGTGAAATTCGTTCCTCTGCAGAGGACTGGCACAGGGCTTCTGAACCACATAAAGCCCACTAAGATCTATTGAAAAGCCCTAAGCGAACTTCGGCCATGTCACAAGGATGAATTTCATCTGCAGGATACAGAGGAATATTTACACTGATTCCATACTGAGGCCCTTCGTTGTGCTAGCAGGCAGCAGGAGCAGGGGTGGTGGGCAACAGGCGTGGAGTTGTAGTGTGTGGTGCTATTGCCTGGTGGGATGAGCTCTGCGCCCAGCTGTGAGCCTGGGGCCAGGGCTTGAAATGGCTTGTGCAGCTGTTTGAAAAACAGACCTCCCACTGATGCGGGCTACAGAAAAACCTTATTCCATCCGAGTCGTACCAAGGGGAAAGCATGAACCCATACTGCTATTTCAGCTCAGGAAATCCCAGCCACCCCTGACGCCCATGGACACAGGGAAGCTGGTATTTCAGGCAAACGCTGAGTGCCACATTCCAGAGACAGACTGCACAGGCTGCACTCAGGGCCCGACCTCGAGCGAAGGCGCTGTTGGTGTGAGCCATTTGCAATGCCTGGTTGCCTACGGCGCAGGATTGCCTTAGTACCTGATGTGGTGCTGACACAATTGGGTCTTTCCTGCGTAGACTGAGCCACGCCACGTTCCAATGAAACCCTGCCATCCTATATTCAAATACTGATTCCTTCAGTCCTGGTTCCCTCCCGGCCCAGTCCCACCACTGCCCTCTTGCGTCATCCCTGCGTCCCTCTCGCAGACAGCTGGCCACGAATCTTGGCACAGCATCTCCCTTACACATGCGGAAGCTGGAGCACTTACTGGAGCTGTACTGAAGTTCTGAGTTGGCAGGAGTGCTCGGTTCAGCTGGGAAGTAGCCGTCATGTTTCCGGCTGGGACAGTGGTAGCACAGACTGTTCGTGGAACCTCTGTTGCTGCAGTGTGCTGACGGCGGTTGTGGTATTAGCTGTTGTGCTGCTGATGAGTGTCTCTGTGCTGGGAGCCCACTGTGGATGCTGTTTCCGTCGGGACGTAGTGACAGATGTTGGTGCAGTGGTCTGAACAGCCGTGGTACTCACGCTCGGTGGGGTGAGGGTGACAAAGCAATGAGGGGCTGGTTTCTATCACTGTGGGGACATACCCCTGAGTTGTGGTTGTGTTTGGCATGGTGACAACAGAGGCTGGGTGAGTGTCTCTCTTCCTGCAGTAGTCTCCAGGTGTGCGGTGGTTGTTGGAGCTGCTGCGGTGGTGTCTCCTGCGCTGGTTAGAGGGTGTCGTGTCAGCTGGCGTGGGGACGTGCTGGCTTTCTGCGGTCAGGGTCACCGTCTTTGTGGTTCCTCGGGTGGGGTGACGGCAGGAGTGGCTCTGGTGGTCTCTGCTGCCGAGCTGGTGCCCAGTAAAGCTAGGGTTGCATTTGGTGTGGATTGCACTCTAGGTGTAGTTAGAGCCGCTGAGGGGGTATCCTGTGTGGTTGTGTTTGTCCCTGGTGTCATATACCTAGATACAGCTGCTGTAGAGAAGGGATAGGCTGTGCTTATCATTGCTCCAGGAGTGGGATCCGTTGTTGGTCTGGTTGTGTTCTCCATCGCGAGGGTGCCCTTTCGGGTGGTCTCTGTGGCTGGAGTGGTGGCCACAGAAGTATTGGTTCCAGTCGGTGTGAGGGTAAAAGGGGCCGGGGAGCGGGTCTCTGCAGCTGCACTGGGGATTTCAGCTGGCACAGAACTGAGCGAGGGTGCCAAGAGTCTCTCATCTGCCACTGTGCTGCCCGCTAGGGTGGTTTCAGATGGTGCAAGGGTAGCTCGGGCTGCTGGGCTGGCCTCTGCTGCGGTGGCAGTGGCTTCGGCGGCTGTGCTTGGACCATGCTGGCTAGTGATGGTGGCTGCTCCAGTGGCCGTGTCTGCTGTCATGGTGTCCAGTAGATCTGGGGTCTCACTTGGCGCTGGGATGGCAGGGTCTGTGGTGGAGCGCGCTGGAGATGCTGGGTCTGTTCCTGTGCTCCCTGCTGCTGTAAAGAGATGTGAACAGTCAACGGCACGAGACTCTCGCTT
Organism: Gopherus evgoodei; assembly: GCF_007399415.2. Lineage (NCBI taxonomy): Eukaryota > Metazoa > Chordata > Testudines > Testudinidae > Gopherus > Gopherus evgoodei. The sequence goes on from NC_044330.1 coordinate 5,956,552, forward strand.
TCCCAGTAATGCCTGAAATCACCTCCACAGTGAGCACGGCAGCCCGCGCACGGCCCCTTTTATTGTCATCATCCAGCAAACGCAGGGTTTGCAGAGAGACTAACAGGCTGCAAACCTCCCAGCCTTGGGAAGTTCCCCAGACGGCCAACAATCACCCTGCTGCTTTTCCCGCATGGCCCAGCGACCTCACTGCCTCTGGGGTGGGTTCCATGCTATCTCAGGTGCCCAAATTCCTCACGTTCTGGGATTCGGGGGGCACCAGGCCCAGCCTTCCCGCTTGTTGGTGGTAGCTGGGCAGGTCCCCCCTCAAGAGAGCTCAGAACATTTCTGGAGCTCACACAGCCACCGCTAAGTTGTCAGTGTTGTGTCTGCTTTGTTGTCGTGTCACCCCCTAACTTCCCCGAACTTGCCTTCCTGATACTTCCTCCCCCTCAGGCACCTCATGCCACCAAGCCAGCGCTAGGCACCGGCACTGGGCAGCCAGCAAAGAACAGCAAAGTGCTGCCCAGGACTCTTACACTTCTGGCTGGTCGGAGCCGTGCAGGTGGCCACTGAGCAACACAGTACTCAAGGGAGTTATTTCCGATGCTGCAGTTTTATGATCAGCACCTGTATTCCCAGCCAGGACTAGTCCTCAGTCATTTAGACCCTGGTGACAGGGACTCAATTCACTTCAGAGGCTGTTTGGGCGGGGGGAAACCCATTGTGCTGGCTGCAGAGAAACACAGGGCTGGCCTCTGGGTAGACGGGAGGACACAGCCTGCCCTTGTGGGAATCCCAGCTCCATTTTGAATTCCTAGAAGGACCATCCTAGGATTTGCAGAATTCTCCTCTGTTTCCCGAGCAAAGGGGGACGTCTTTTTCGGTCAGCACCAGGCTGCTAGGGTCAGTGAGTGCAGCCACCAGAGGGCAGTATAATCCCACATTGGGAAGCAAAGTGTCCCATATTCCCTGTTAGATCAGCTAGCCCCAAACTCCTGGGGTGCAGAGGAATTCAGGTCCCACCCAAGGGTGCTGGTCTCTAGCAGAGCGTGGCCTGCAGAACTCACATGAACTCCAGCACCACCTCCTCCAACACACGTTCTTACCAGCTGCTCTGCAAACTAGTCCCTTCCTGTGCCAAGCAACGCAGGTGACTGAACCCGGGAGCCTGATTAACAACCAGAAACTCAGACCTGAGCACACCCAAACCTGGGTGAAGCTCCGATCTGGAGCCCAGCTTTGTGCATTGGGCTTGTCTCGTGAACACAGGTCAGGCTTAGATTTTAGAGTACAAGATGGCACCCATGAGGCGAAAGAAGCCACCTGGTCACTGACTGGCACAGCCTGACCCAAGAACTGACCTATTGTTTTAAGAACCAACAATGCCTGACTTATGGGTTGGAATCTCGGGGACCTTCTGGGGACCTTTGCCTGGACATCTCCACATAAAGGACCTCCCCTTCAAGTGTAACAGAGGCGGTAAGGTAAGCTAAGATAGCCTGGTGCTGGGTGCTCGGATGACACCCCATAGAGGGTTGGTGCTTGCATGGTACTTATATACACTGGGGACAGGTTGTGCCATTGTGGTCCCCGCTGCTGTGGTGATGCTCGCTGGAGTTACAGTTTCGCTGAATGCTGCCACTACCACAGTTGTCTCCCATTCTGTTATGGTTATGACTGGAAAAGAGGGGTCAGAGGCAGCTGCCAGTGCCTGTTTTGCGGCAGCCATGCCGGTGGTTTCTGCTGTTGAGGGCTCAGCTGAGATAGAGGAGAAAAAGACAGTGGTGAATGTTTGTACCACGACAGCCTGGCCCCCTCTCGTCATGGTGGCACTGTGGGTAGTTGGCACAGAAGCAGGCATGGTGGTCTCTGCTGCGGTACCCATTTCCATGGGGGTTACAGAGGTTGCTCTGTCATTGGGTGGGGTGGCGCTGACAGGGGTGGCTGTCGCAGCAGCTGCTGGTACAATGCCAACCACTGTCGTTTCAGTCTCCACTGGGTGTCTCGTGACAGTGGCATGCGTGGCTGCTCTCCTGCCAGCTAGCTCGGTTGTCATGGGGACACCTCTGGATGGCTCTGCTGTACTGAAGGAGGCCACTGCACTCCAGGTCTCCTCTGGGGCCAGGGACAAGAAGGCAGCTGTAGACACGTCTGCCATGGGGGTGGATCCTGCTGCATTTGTGGTGGGAGCTGCTTGACCAGAAACACCGACTGTCTCTTCCAGTGGAGTGCTGCTGGCTGTTGTTGAGCTGGACTAATGTCTAGAAGGGAAACTGAGGCCTGTGTGGGCCCACCTCCGGCATGGCCAGGTGTGAGTGTTTCCACTATGATAGTGGTGCCCACTGTTTGCTGTGTCTCAGCTGGGCTGTTGGTCACAAGAAGAGTTAGAAATATGGCTGTCTCTGCAGCAGTGGCTGTACCTGTGATTCCAGCTGGCTCGGCTGGGGCGTGCGCTGCAGAGGTGGTGCCTGGCATCGCCGGACTTTGGGCAGTGGAGGGCCTGGTACCCACAGCAGCTGTCGGGGGTGGGGTGGTGGTGGCAGGATTTCCGATCACCTCCGTCGCTGGAGAAGCTGAGCGAATAAAAACAACAGGAGACATGAGTGGGGAGGGGGGCGTGAAATTTACACCAACACCATAGGTCATAACGCTGGGCTTCTGTCGCTCTCCAGGCTCTTGGAAAGGTTGGTCAGTATTGCGATCAGGCAGCAGATGATGCCTAAATGCGAGCTGCCCAGCCCCGGAGGCTCAGCGGCCAAGGGGGCAGAAGCTGGAGGATTTCTGGGTGCAGGTGTCCGTGAGAACAGGACTGTGATGGATGCTACTAGACGGGGACGGGCAGGGAACACTTTGGCCTCAGACTCGTGGGAGTCCCAAGCGAAGGGCTGAGGAGCCCAGGAGCAGTGCCCCACCATGTAGGAGGTCCAAATCAAGCAGGGTACCTCAGCAACGTGTGTCCCACCTGTGGGGTTAGACGCCTCGGGTCGGGGGTGAAGATTTTGGGCACCTCTGGAGGTGGGCAGAGGGGCTGCGCTATTGTTTTGCTTTACTGTGGCAGCTGAATTCCCTGTTGGCCTGATGCTCTGCAGCCATTCCCTTGCCTCATATTCTCTGTAGAAATGGCCTCAGACCTCCTGTGTGTGCAGCTGGGTGTTGTGTCGGGGCTGCAGGACCCACTAAGCACAGGGCATCTGTGCTGTTGTGGGAGGTATCGGTGTCCCAGCTTTGTTTGAAATATAAATATTAGGAGAATATTCATCTGTTCCATAACAGAAGATTCACATGAGCGGGACCAGGGTCTGGGGCTGAGCGTGAGCAGAGTCTGGGGTAGAGTGGGGGTGGGGGTGGGTAGTGCCTCGGGGGGAGGAGCCTGAGTAGGGGTGGGTGTTGGGGCAGAGCCATGTCCCAGCACTGGGGGAGTTTCTGCCGCTCATGCCAGCCTGCCCAAATGCTGGAGCATGTGCTGCACATGTTTGTTGCATAATTTTAGAGAAAGGGAGTGTGTATGAAATCTATACCACAGGCAGTTTTTTATCGAAGGCTGCTCTCCCCAAGATCTGCGGCACAGACTGGCAAATAAATAAATACATAATCTAGTGCTACATCTAGGGTGTCACATCAGCCCACAGAAGGAGCCCTTTGACCTGTTACTCCCCCCACCCCTCCCATGCCTCAGTTTCCCCATCTGTAAAATGGGGGTAGTGATACTGACCTTCTTTGTAAAGTTCAAAAGTGCTACGGGTTTTTATTATGATGAATTAAAGAAACTGGGCCTGCCTTGCCTCTCACCATTATACCAGGGTTAATTAAGAGTGACTCCATTTAAATCGATGGACCTGCGCTGGTGTCAAACTTGTGAGACTGAGCAGAGACTCAGACTCGCTGTTTTTAATTAACATAAGTAACCACGATGCCAGATCAACAGACAGCTCTTCCTTCCTCCTCAGTGTGATGGGCTCCCTTAGAACGTACTAGCAAGCTCCTCTTTAAGTTATCCCTTCGGCACAGAAACAGAAAGGAAATGGAGGGAGAAATTCGGTTTTCATAGCCACACTGGTGGATCTCGGCTCTGATGTTCTACCCTCGTGAGCCTAGGTCCGATCGCATGTCCAGGGTGTAACACCACAGATTGCAGTGGAATTACTCCAGAATTACCCTGAGAGGTCAGAATCGGCCCCTGCACCCGTGTAGAAAGCCCTGAAGAGGATGGCTGTCGGATACATGTAAAGGAAGTAATGGCCATGTCAGCAGACAGAGAGATTGATGGTGTTGTAGGGCCCCATGATGAGGGCCTTTATTCTAATACTCCAGTGCAAGGCGAGTAATATTCCAGACACTCATCGTCCTGCATCATGGCCTGGCCTCTCTGTTTTCCATCCCACCTGAGTTCCTCTCGTGGTTAATTACATGTTGCCCTCCTTCAGCTTGTGCGAAGGAGCCAGTAAAAGCCAATTTCTCAATGAATAAACAAACGAACAGGCAGCACCTTGTCTCTAGAGTGGTTCATCGGCGATCAGGGCAGAAAACAACCCCCCTGGAATGTGCAGAATTAATGTGCTCACTGACCACCACAATATAAATTACTCAGTATCGTAACCACCCCGTTCCTTCCTGCCCTGCTGAGATAAAACAGGTAGCACAGACATGAGTCCAGCTTAGCTCTTACCAGCAGAGTTTGCTTGCAGGAGCCACCTAGAGTGCAGTAGAAAGCCCAGGAGCAGCCCCCGTGAACCTTGCCAGCCCATCTCAGCGCATCTGCAGTATGTCCTGCCTGCACGGCTTAGGAACAGGAGTCTGTCTGCTCTGTGCTGGTAGTCGCCTGCTGGGAGCCTGCACCCTCTGTTTGCTTTAGCAACATGGTTTCCTGGTTCACTTCAGGTGGATTTTTGTCCTGGCACCTGACCCTGAAAGCGAGTTGCTTTTTCATGAACCAAGTCACGCCCTGCCACCAGATGCAATTGCAGTGCAATGAGGGAAGAGTGAAGTTAGATTCACCTGTGCTCAGAGGTGCTAGGACCAGGGGTGCTGTGGGTGCAGCCACACCCGCTGGCTTGAAGTGGTTTCCATCATATGCAGGGGTTACAATTTGGTTCAATGGCTCTCAGCACCCCCACTATATAAATTGTTCCAGCCCCCTGCCTGTGCCCTGTCCCTTTAAGGACTGAAGGCTGGCTGAGGGAGCCAGGAGATAGGACACCTGGCAGCAATGGGGCTTGTTGGATACTAAGTTTAATCAAACGCCAGGTTTAAAACTGTCCCTGACCTGGATGTAGCACCGACACCCCACACAGGGCCCTCCTGAGCCACCCCCAGGAGAATCTCCTTTACAAAGGGCTGAATGAAGAGGGGCACTAATGAGCCATGGGGTGTGTTTCTGGACACATCAGTATCCCAGTGTGTGCCCAGCCAGCGTGGCCAGTTACAAGTGACTGCAGCAGCAGGGTAGGAGCCAGAAGACCTGGGTTCTTACTCGAATTCTGCTACCAAGGCCAGGTCTATGCTAAACGCTATTGCTGGTCTAATAATGTCAGTTTGGATCTGGAATCTGACTTTTTGGTGACATTTTTTATATTGTCGAAAGCCCAAGTGCTGATGGAGCCATATCAGCATCAAGTCGTTATGCCAATAGCGCTTATTTAGCTGTGTACGCTACAGCAGCTCAAGCACTTTTTGGTCAGTATAAAAGCTGTGTCTGCGCTAGAAAGGTTAGCTGGTCCTTCTCCTGAGGTAGACAAGACAGCTCACTGCATGACCTCAGGCCTCAGTTTCCCCATCTTTAAAGTGTTTTGAGCTCCTCAGCAGGGCTGGTTGAAAATTTTTGGTCAAACCTTTTCTTTGCTAGAAAATTGGGTCTGACTCAACACGAATTTTCCCAGGCAGGATCAGTTTTCCTTGACAAAAACTTGCTAGAACACTGAAACATGTTGGCAGTTTTCAGCTGGAAATTATTTGGTTTTCAAAGGGTTTGGCTGAATATTTTTGGTTTGGGGCAGTTTTTGGCTGAGTATGTTCCATGTTCAGTTGCCAAAAAATCCCCCCAGTTTTGGTTTTCAAGTATTTTTCAACAAAAAAGTTTGAAAAATTCTACAGGGAATAAACTCACCAACCAAACACACCATATTTTCTGACCAGCTCTTGTCCTTGGATAAAAGGAGCAACATTCATGCAAAATATTATAGGGAGTTCAGAGAAACTCAGCAAACGGACTGAAGGAACCAACTTATGGGGAAGATTAGCTCTGAGACCATGCCTCTATGACCGTCTTCTGCCAGCATAGCTATATTGGGTGATCTCCACACCGCAAAACTGTGCCAGCAGAAGTGCTTGGTGTAGACACACCTACTCTGGCAAAACTGTGCTTTTACTGGTCTAGCTTGTTTCACTTGGAGTGGGGTGGGGTGGAATATGCTATGCCAGCAAAAGCTCATCCACATTGGGGTACTTTGGTGGTATAGTTTGCTGGTATAGCCACGCCAGCAAAACCCTGCTAGTGCAGACATGGCTGGAGCCTTGACAAGCATTGACGGGAGTTAATGAGACTCAGATACTTCGTGAAACCCATCCTAAAAGAATTTGCTGTTGGCTGATGGTTAAAGGGAAGGTGAGGGCCACCTTCCTGCATCTGCAGGGATAAACAGCAAGGAGAGAGCAGTGGGATAAAGCAGAGTGATGGAGGCCTGTGGTTGAACATCATGTAGATGTCCAAGCTGGGTGTTAGACCATGGGAGAGCCAGCGAAGAGGGGGATGCCCTGTTTAGCCAGGTTAAAGCAGGGAAGAGGCCTGTGCTGAGCAGGGCAAGGGAAGGCAGGGGCTTATTAAATAATTTGTGCTGTTTCCATCTTGACTGTCCTTTTAAAAGGGGACATGGAGGAGTATGAGAGCCCCGGACAAAGTGGGTGTGTGACACTGGCTTGGTACCCTTAATTCCAGTCACTTGATCACCCAGCTATCGGGCAATGCCTCTGACATGCTGCAGGCAGCTGTGGCTTCTCCACACACAAGGGGCAAGATCCTCAGCTGGTGTCACTCAGCACAGCTGCAGCAAAGTCAGTGTTACTGCAATCTATGCCAGCTGAGAATCTGGCCCAGTGTTCGCTCTCTGCTTCTGTGTGATTCATCGATCAGGCCTGCTGGCAAACACCCCTGTTAACATTACAATGCTGCCAGTAAGGCTTGTTGCTCCGCCACAGGGATTAGCAGTAAGGACTGCAGTGGAGCAGCCTTACAGCGCCTCCCCGACTACCCCTGCCCAGCTCTACCTTGCTCCCCCCCGCAAGCAGGGCAGTCCTTATTCCACAGCCTAAGGGAAGCTCAGCTTTCTGTCCCACTGCAGGTGCCGAGCCCTGGGAAACCGGCCCCGAGTGCAGGCGCTGAGCCCTGGCAAACCAGGCCTGAGTGTGGGCACCGAGCCCCGGGGAACCCGGCCCCAAGTGTGGGCGCTGAGCCCCGGGGAACCCAGCCCCGAGTGTGGGCGCTGAGCCCTGGGGAATCCGGTGCTGGGTTCTTTTGGGGACCTTCCCCTGGGGTTCTTTCTGGGGTGCTCCATGACTGCGGAAGCTGCAGGGCGCTGCCAGCAAAGCCGTCTGCAGCTTGTAGCTAACAAGTGAGCCCAGCCTGGTGACTTTCCCCCCAGGTGTTTTATCGACATCACTTCCCCAGTGCCCCTCATGACTGAAAGCTGCAGTTGTGGCAAGAGCAGTTCCTTGCACAAGTTCCTCATTCCAACAGCTGATAACAATCAGCACTAAACGACATCTCCTCGGGCTGCTGGCAACACTTTCATGCTTCTGGCCCACGGGCAATCTGCAGCTGCTCCACACCTACTGGGTTTTCCCCCTCTATTTCCTCTTTCTGCTAGTCAGAGCCTGGAACACGCAAAGTGAGATGCATTGAGCACTCAGCCCATCAAGGTTAGTGGTGGAGATCAGACAGCACCAAAGCGTTGGAATTGCAGGGACGTTTGGGTCTGGAAGCTGCTCCTCGCTTTGTGGCTGACCCATTGCTACTGAATGGACTGAAAAGCCAATCTCTGACCATTCTGGAACTTTGGGGAATGTTCAGAACCTGCTGCAATTCATATGGGGAAACTGAGGCACAAAGCAATGAAGTGACTTGTCCAAGGTGATGCAGTGAGTCAGTAACAGACCTGGGAATAGATCCCAGGAGTCCTGACCACCACTTTCCTGCTCTAGCCCATGGAAAACAACCCTCCCTCCTTTTAAGGCCTCTCAGGTTTCTCACTGTAAGCACAAAATAATATGTACCCATAACAAAGAGCTGTGTTTATGTTTGTGTGTTTCCAGGACATAAGGTACGGCCCTTGGACAGGACAGATCTTCTCAATCCCTAAGAATTCTTCCCGGTGATGGTCACATCCTTCTTGGCATTTTTATAGCAGTGTCCGGCCCTGGCTCTCTCACCGAAGTGGCTAGTGTCAGTCTCTCTAATGTACAGCTAAGGAACCTGCGGCAGGGAGAAGCTGAGGGCAGCATTTTCAAGTGGCCTCTGATGTTGGGGTCTGATTTTTTAGGGTGTCCCTCCTCGGGTGTGACTGTCAGAGGCGCTGAGCGCCCGCAGCTCCCAATAGACAGTCAGGGGGATTGCGGCGAGTGCTCAGCCCCTCTGCAGATCAGGACCAAGATGTCATAAGGTCATCACCAAAAACAGAGGCTCTCCAAATCAATGGCCGCTTAGGATCAAATTGTCCAGTGGCTTTGCTCAGGGTTCACACAGCAAGCAGGACCAGACCGCCTGCTACCACACCTGCCATCATGTTTGTGTCAGTTGCAAGGGAAAGAAAAATCATAAGCACCTGGAGTTGGAGCTGGACTTGTCCTCTGGATGATGGAGTTTGGTACAGACTTGTGCCCCAGGCAGTAAGAAGAAAGTAGCACGGTCCAGAGAAATGAGAACCAACCGGCATTAGGAGCTGCAGTTCCTTTGTCTGCCCTCAGAGCGTCTCTCTCACTCTTCCTTTCACTCTCCCAGCTCTTTCTTGGAGTTAGCCGCCTGATTTCTCAGAAGTGAGCAGTGATTTGGGGGTGCCTTCATTTCTGGGTGGTCAACCAAAGGCAACCCAAAGGTGGCCGGATTGTCTGAACCGCCTCCCTTTCAGATGTCCCAGGTTGGGCCTCCACAAAGGAATGCACCCAAAATCGCTAGTTCTGTTAAACTGCGACCACCATAAATGCTCACTGCTCTGTTTTCAAACCCTACAGGCGGTGCCAGATGCCAGGAAACCAAGGGCAAATGAAGCAGCACAGTCCCGTGTTTCCTCTCTGCCCTTAAATCACTGAAATAAGCAATGCAACAGAACCCAAACAGGCTGCATGTTAGCAGCGCTGCAAAGGATGGTGCAGTGTTGGCAGAATTTGTCGGGGGAGCTGCCCTTGGCTCCACACTCAGTTCTCTCCTGGGCAACAAGGCCGAGGGCACTAGGCACAACTCCCTGGGGGAGGCAAGATGCCAGGGCTGTAGCCGACGGATGGAATAGGGGATGGAGGATGAAGGGGGCTGAGTCGTATTTTTGCATTGTTTGGACTGGGTGGAGAGGCCTCAGTTTGGTTACTGTGAATCCTGGACTTCAGATTTCTTTCTCATGGTAGTAGAAAGAGAGAGCCTGAGACATGCGGCCTGGTGTAAGGCCAAAGGCCTGAACTAAAGTCAGGCCCTGCTGAGGTTAAAGCAAAGTTAGCAAGCGCGTAGGCACCGACTCCATGGGTGCTCCAGGGCTTGAGCACCCACAGGAAAAAAATTGTGGGTGCTCAGCACCCTCCAGCCACCTGCTGATCAGCTGTTCGGCGGCCCAACCCGTCACCTGTTTAGCAGGGGGCAGGAGGGGAGGTGGCGCGGGAGAGGGCAGAGCCGGAGCATGCTGAGGAAGGGAGGCTGTGGCTCACTCAGCCCGTCCCTGGCAGCAGGGCCTCTCTCTCCTCCCCAGCACATTTCCAGCTCATTGGTCCTGTCCCCGGCAGCGAGCCCTGGCAGAGAGGCGGCTGAACATGCGGGGGGGAGGGGAAGGGGGAGAAGAGGCACAGGGAGAGAAGGATAGAGCCCCTCTTCCTTCCTGCCCCAGCAGGCCAAGCCCCCCCATGCATCATCTCTGTGTATGAGATAAAATAAGCCCCCTAAAGACATCAGCTGTATCTTCCAGTTGACTCAAAATGGAGTTAAACATTCAAAATGAAAAAGAGAGAGCGATCTTGTGCGTTTTTTTGAAAATGCACCCAGTTTTCTGAGGTGTGAGTGGGAAATAAATCTCAGGTTTTCTAAAATCTGTGGTTCTTTGGGTCTGTTTGATGAAGGTGCGGGGGGGTTGGGGGGAGGGCTACATTTCTGTGCATATTAAAGATTGACTTTTTAACCTGAAACAAGCTTGCTCTGCTCAGGGTGCATCAACAGTCTATAAAGGACACCCCAAGTGCTGCAGAAAACAGGTTAAATGATTCAATACATGATATCATACCAGTCACTTAGTTATGTGGGAAGTGGTACAACCTCAAATGAAGGCATACTCCCTTGACTTCAGTCGGTCTCAAAACTCTGGAGATGTTTTTCCATCTGTATCAACTTGCAGGCTGGTGTGAACTGAAAGCAGATCAAGCCATGACTGTTTTTTTGCAGAGTAGGACTGCAGATAGCAGCTCTGAAAGCACTCGTTTGATGCTAACCTGATCATACGGGAGAATCAAGAGAGCTTTGATCAGTTTTGGTAGATGTGCGGAATGCTTCTCCTGTGAACCTCTTTTGTTCAACACAAACGCTTGCCTCCACCACACAATGAACTCAAACAACAGTCTGCCTCAAACGCATTCCACTCATAGACTTTATGGCCTCAAGGGACCATCACGATCTTCTCCTCTGACCTTCTTCACATCTGCAGGTCACAGAATCTTGTCCACCCACTCCTGCAGTAGGCTCAGAACCTCTGGCTGAGTTACTGAAAGGCCTCAAATCTCCATTTAAAGACTGCAAGTTACAGAGAAACCACCCTTTACTGTAGTTCAAACCGGCAAGTGACCCGTGCCCTATGCTGCAGAGGAAGGCCAAAAAAAAAGGGTCTCCACCAATCTGACCCAGGAGAACCCCAAATAGGGCGATCAGTTGACTCTGAGGATATCGGCAAGACCCACCAGGCAGACACCTGGGAAAGAATGCTCTGTAGTAACTCAATGCCCTCCGCATCTAGTGTCCAGCCACTGGAGATACTTGCTAACATCAGTTGCAGATGGGCCATGTGCCACTGTAGGCCACCTAATTCTACCACCCTCTCCACTCATGGCAGACCTTCTTTTTTTCCTTCTGAGGAGACCAACGTGGGAAACTTTCGTCTCAAGATGCAGGATCCCTTAATCCCGTACAGTTTGGTCCTGCGGTGGAAGCTTCTTCTACAACTTATTGCCAGCTGCAAAATGGAATTTTTTTCACCCCACTATGAAACCTTGTCTGTGGAAGGGGATCAAGATCAGGGTTGGCTGACGGGAGATTTTAGCCTGGGTGCCAATGGGAAGGTTCCCATCTTCCTTCTGGAGGTTTTGGTTCCTGAAGTCCAGAGAGGAAATAGCAGCACTGGTTACTGCAGACCTGTTCAGGAGATTCCTGAGAACATACATGCTCTCCTCTCATTCAAAGCTGCCGTGAAGATATCTGCATTGGGCATTCTGGCTCCAGTGATTGGAAGAAACATCTTGTAACTGCAAAAGCAGTGCAGCTGCGGGAACTGCAGAGCAGAACAGTCATTCAGTGAACAGGTGACTATTACTGAATTCATGTTTTGCCAGGCAATTCCCGTTCGCTTTGCAGATCGTTTCACCAAGCTGGGAAAGGTCGTGTTCTCAGACTCTGCCTGGCATGGTTCACAGCTGACTGTGAGATGATATGCTGACACTTCTTTGGTGACACAGGTTGCTTTCTTCTTCCACATGAAAACTCTCATGCAATGGCAGAGTCTGAGAACACGACCTTTCCCAGCTTGGTGAAACGATCTGCAAAGCGAACGGGAATTGCCTGGCAAAACATGAATTCAGCAATAGTCACCTGTTCACTGAATGACTGTTCTGCTCTGCAGTTCCCGAAGCTGCACTGCTTTTGCAGTTACAAGATGTTTCTTCCAATCACTGGAGCCAGAATTGCCCAATGCAGATATCTTCATGGCAGCTGTACAATAGGCATGCTCCTCAGAACCCCCGCTGCTTCTTCTCACAGAATAGATTTCACTGCATTTTGCAGTGCTGCGTACGATGCTTTTCAGCACTTGGAGAAGCCGTTGTCTTCTGCCGTGTGTGCAGCGATAGTGATCCCAGGTGTGTGCTGGATGGAATCAAACGTTTAAGGGGAATGATAATGGAGAATGCACAATGGTTAAGACTTTTTATTAGGGTGAGTGCTAAGTAGGAAAAGACTCACTTCAATATAACTGTAATGCTTCCCTTAGTGGTATCTCATTCTTAGAATGGATGTCCTGTCAAAGGTATCCCTTCAAAAATGGACAGATGGGGTACAGGGAAGGCATCCATTCTGGTGGGAGGAAGGGGAGTACTTATGTTAAGATCGGGAATACAATATCACACAAAGCACTCAATGGCGTGTAATTAAATATGATGGAAAAACCCAGTTCACACATATTGAGAAATACGCTGTACATGGACTATAAAACGGAGCTGGAAAACGAACAGTGAACATCCAAGAAACAAAAACCACTCTCTTTCTGTATCAAGTTTTCCAATGATTTCTCAATAAAGATTTACATTAGCTGCAAAGAACTTGGTATACAAGGATATTGTTACAAGCTCAACCACCTTGCAAAGCTTCCTATATTTCAGCGCAGTCATTATACTTATAATCCCAAATAGTATTTAACTAATCACTTGTCACATTCAAATGATTTCAAAAGTGATTTGAATGTAGCGCATCAAGAACATTTTATTAATTACCGTATAGATGGCATTTCCCTCCAGTTAAGAGCCATCATCTTTTTAACTAGTGAGATGTTCTGCTGTAGGGGAAAAGGGAACACACCTGAAGGTTGTGTCCAGGAATGAGAGAGTTTGGGGGAGAACTTATTGAAGAGATTCATTGTGTAACAAATTTCCTAGAGATCCCCTAACCTGTTTACTTTATGTTCCATGAAAGGATCTACATTTTAAACAGAACAACAAAGTAACTTCTTTACTATTGTTAGAGACAAGATGGGTGAGGTAATACGGGACCAACTTCTGTTGGTGAAAGAGACAAGCTTTTGAGCTTACAGAGCTGAAGAAGAGCTTGCTGGCACCCAAAGGACGTCCCTTTCACCAACAGAAGTTGGTCCAATAAATGATATTACCCCACTCACCTCTCTCTCTCTTATCTTGGGACCCGCATGGCTACAATAACACTGCAAACATCTTCTGTTGTTAGCAGCTAGACTTTGAATTGACATTACTGGAAAAATGTGACTCCTCTTTCTATGGAATTGTGGTACCGTTAACATATGGACTGTCTTTGTAATGGAAAAATTTTCACACCATGTACACAAGAGAAGCACCACAAATAGTTAAGTATTTAGAAATCTGGTCACCCCTTATGAATGTACTCAGAGACAGACGGTTCCCCTGCCCCAGCCAGAATCTTTAGCCAGGTTATTTGAATATTAATCCTGAGTAAGTAATATACTATGGAGTATGTTAAAGTTTTTATGACGACTTTTCCTTAACAAAAAGTGTCACTGGTAATTTGAAATCTCTCTGTTTTGTACAGTTTTGAGAACTACAGAAACATGCAGGACTCAGAAATGACAATACAGGCAGGTTTTTTTGGGGGAAAAAAATCTCAATTAATTGCCCATATAGTGAACAGTCATTTCCCCCCACTTCACTCCTGCTTGGCTCCCCAGCAGAGGAAGAGCCCCAGGGCAGCGGGAGGCAGGAAGTGATGGTGCTGCCAGGTCTGGGGCCCCAAATCCCATTGCTGAGGCAGGCCCCTAAGTACGGCAGGCTGGGAGATCCCTGTCCTCAGCCCCACAGCTTTGCCCCGACACTGGTTTCCATTCTATCCAGGGTTTACAGTTTGGATCAATGGGCCTCAGGCCGGGCGAGGGCGGGCAACTCTCACGTGTGTCATGTAACAAGTTACACAACACAGCATTGCAGGTTCCATGCTGCCCTGGCAGGTCCCGCCAGCCCCCGAGATCCCCCCACCCTTCTGGGGGGCCCCACCCCAGAGATCCCCCACCCGTCCGGGGACTTCAGCCCAAAGACCCTTCCCGACTCCCCCACGTCCTTCCTGGGGGGGCCCCGCCCCAGAGATCTCCCATCCCCCCCCCTTCCGGGGGCCCGCCCAAGAGTTCGCCCCCGATCTCCCGATCCTTCCGGGGGGCCCCGCCCCAGAGATCCCCCCACCCTGCCTAGGGGCCCTGCCCCGCCCCAGAGGTCCCCGGCCGCGCCCGTGGCTCTGGGGCCGCCTCCCAGGCTCCACCTCGTGCCCCGCTCGCTCCGCCCCACGTTGTGTAAACGGGCCCGGAGCAGCCGCTGCAGCCGGGCGGGGAGCGGGTCTGCGGGGCCCCGGAGCGGCCGCCCAGGTGAGCGGATGGCGGGCGGGAGCCGCTCCCGGGCCGGCTGCGGGGCAAGGCGGGATACGGGGGCTCCGGGCTCCCCCGCAGCCTGACGCCGCGGGGAGAGGGGAGCAGGTCCCTGCCCGAGCATAGGCTCCAGATGTGGGGAGACCCGACCCGACCCGGGCATCTGGCCCTGCCGCCCTGACCTGACCCCAAAGCAGCCCCGGTGCCAGGGCTTCCCCGGGCGAATCCAGCCAAGGGGGCGATCCCGGCTCCGTGCTCCCCGGCTGGCTCCCCAAGCCTCGGTCCCTGCAGCAGCCATCCGTCCCGCTGCCCCACCTGGGCGCCCGGACCTCGCAGGGACAGGCCTGCCCCAAACCAGGGAGAGGCTGGCAGGGGTAAGGGGCGAGTGTGACCTGAAAGCGGATTGACTCGGCTGGACTAACGCCTTGGGGGAGGCGGTTGTTCCGGAGTAAGAGCGGGCCCCGCCCGAGGTGGGCAGGAATAGCTCCTCCCTGGTAGCGCCTCCAGAATCCCAGCCCCTGTGCACAAGCTCCGTCCCGCCCGCCAGTCCCAGCCAGAGGCCGCAGCTTGGAGCCGGGAGTTTGTTATAAAGGTGAATTTGCTAGCAGGGGCTGGAGCTGCTCCAGTGTCCCCCACACCAGCTGCTCAAAATCCATCAGTCGCACCCTCACAAATGATGAAATAACTTAGAAATAATGAGACATTAAAGAAGCACAAGGCTGGTGTTCGGTGGCTTTGCCTTCTGGGGTCAGAGCCCCCAGGGCCCATCTTTTCAAGCTTTTCCCCACACTCACAAGAGCTGGAA
The DNA here is from genome assembly GCF_007399415.2 of Gopherus evgoodei. Lineage (NCBI taxonomy): Eukaryota > Metazoa > Chordata > Testudines > Testudinidae > Gopherus > Gopherus evgoodei. The sequence continues at coordinate 5,971,897 of NC_044330.1, forward strand.
ACTCCCTCCTTTCTATTAATGCAAGCAGAGAATCTCCCATAATCACATGACTCCAGAAGCTGGGACTTTAAGAAAAACTGTGCAGGCTCCCTTGAGATAGCAGCAAATCAGGAGTTCTCTGCAGCAGGTGCCAGGTCCCAGCCTGCTGTGTCTGGTCCCCGGGGGCCTTCGGTTTGGCTCAAGCCAGGGTGTAACATGCCAGCAGCTGTAGTCTCCGCAGTGTTTACACCTATTACAGTTGAGGGTGGCTAGGGCTAGGGCTGTCTCCGATCAGGCAAGCTCAAGATATGCAGTCGGGTTATTTTTTTTCACCCACCAAATTTGTGAGCCTGTATGTTCAGTGGCAGGGTGGAGCAGCCACCTTTGGAGCGATGCAGGAGGAATCAGACTGGCTGCCAAATGCAGTCCTGGGTAACCATACCACCTCCCAGGCTGCAAAAGGGCAGGGCTCAGCGGAGAGACCTGCAGAACGGGACAGTCCATAGTGAGCCCAGCACGATGGTAGGAAGGGCAGTAGTGCTGCAGGTGCCGTGTTTCAAATGAAATGCAAGGAGTGGACCTGATCTCTTGCGGTCATTAAAGAGGCCATCACATCTTTCATAGCTGGCAGGTGTTACCCTGACAGCAGGTCCACATTCTCCTTTGAGTAATTAAAACCTGCTCGTCTCTGCTATCCCTGCAGCATCAGTGGGGTACGATATTCTCCACTTCCTGCGCTAAGGGCTGGGCAGTGTTAAACAGCGGCTGTGTTCCAACCCAGAGCGGGCTGCCACTGCAGAGTGGGGAAGTGAGTCTTGCTGTGTATGGCTGAGAAAGTGCTTTGGGATCGGTGTCTGTAAAGTGCTATAAGGAAGGTAAGGTATAGATTCCTGTGGGGGCATAGAACTGTTATTGGCAACTGAATAGCCCCTGACGGCTTCAGGGAAACATACAAGCGATTGTCTCTACTGAGAAATTCCAAAGAGAGGCACACAAAGTGGTGTGTGTTTCTCTGTCCACAGATAGTTTCACGCCAACAAGCTGCTGCAGGGAAGGTTGGCTGGAGCCGTCTCCTCTGCAGGTGGCCGGCGTGGCTGCTGGAGACTGAAGGGCGTATCGGAGCCGTGCCCGCCTTGTAGGACAGCAGTGAGCATGTCTCAGAAGAGAAGGAACCGGCAGGCACGTAGCGGGGAGGAGATCACGGCCAGTCCTACTGGCGGCGGGGATGCAGCGAGGACTGGAGCTGCTGCGGCGCCCCGTGGGCAGCTGAAAGGCAAACGGAAGGTCCTGGCAGAGCCCAGTGGGGCGGAGGTGTCGACCGTGGATAAGAGGAAGAGGGAAGGGGAGGTGGCAGAGGGGGGAGGAGCTGGGAGCCTGGGGGAAGCCGTGAGGCAGGCGCGGCTGCGATTTGCCCCCTCTGTGCAGGACTTCAAGTACAACAAGAAGCGAGTGTGCCAGGTCTCGCAGGGCTCTTACCTCCAGGATGCCGCCAAGGGTGTTGTGTACTGGATGTCTCGAGACCAGAGGGTGCAAGGTACGATCCATCCCAGGACCAGGATGCGTGGGGGGAGGGGAAGAGACTTGAGGAGTCAAAACCCTTGTCCCCTCCCCCTCGCCCCTAAAGCAAGTTCTTGTAGTTGAGACCGTGATGGCACCAGTTGAGAGCCCTGGTCCCATGGCTGATGCAGACTGTGCTGGGCTCCCCATCCAGCATCATGGCCTAGTAGGATTCCTGTTGGGAAGCCTCTTGGCAGTGCACATGGCTAGAGCATGTGATTCTTGGCTGGCGTGTGCTGCCGCCTCCTCTTTCCCCGGGTGCCGGCTCTCCGTGGGTTTTACTTTGGAGTTTGTGGCTTTAGACAAACCTCCCCAGCTAGGGGTGGGCTTGAGGAAAGCTGGATTTTGCTTTGACATGGTGTGGGGCTTTGCACAGGTGGGTCAGTATCAATAGCTCCATTTTACAGATGGGGAAACCGAGGCGCTCATTTCGGTGCCTAAGGTCAGCTGTGAAGCCAAGGTCTCCTGGCTCCCCATCCTGGGCCCGAGCCATTGGCTGAGCATTTGGCAGTGCTCTGTAGCAAGGCAAAGTGTCACCCAAAGTGAATGCAATCCCTGCTCTCTCTCTCCAGATAACTGGGCTTTCCTGTACGCCCAGCGCCTGGCCCTGAAGCAGCGGCTCCCTCTGTACGTCTGCTTCTGCCTGGTGCCCAAGTTTTTGGAGGCCACCATCCGTCACTTCGGCTTCATGCTGAAAGGCCTGCAAGAAGTGGCCAAGGTACCGGTTGCTTAGGAAATGCCACAGAGGGGGGGTGAGAGCAGGGGCGGAGCATAGGTCCGGGACACACAGCGATGGGCATGCGGCTCTCAGCAACGTCCCAGAAGGGCCCGAGCCTGCCAAGATTCGGGATTTTTCCAATGCTGTCTTCTTTCATGGGGGGCAGGGGGGAGTTGAACTTGCAATCCGTTTCCCTTCTCCCAACACTATAAGGCTGCTCGCAGGCCTGACGTCTCTGTGCAACACCAGGCATTTGTCTGGAAAGCAAAGTCACGTCAGTTGCAGGGACCCGGCCCGCAGCCCTCCCTGGGATCTTTATAACCGGTTACCGTAGACAGAGATTGGCCAAGCCGCCCAAGCGATTGGGTGCTGCCAGCAAACGACATGGAGCGCCCAACTCTTGGTTGGAGCCCGGCTGGGGTGATGCTGGGCAGCTCGGCCTGGAGAGGCAGTTACAGCAACCGGGCTCTTTGCCCCATATTCCCAGAGCCTTTCCCTTCGTTCCAGGAGTGCCAGGAGCTGGACATCTCCTTCCACCTGCTCATCGGCTTTGCCAAGGACGTGCTGCCTGCCTTTGTGGCGGACCGTGGCATCGGCGGAGTGGTGACAGACTTCTCCCCGCTCCGCGTCCCCATGCAGTGGGTGGAAGACGTCAAGGAGAGGCTCCCGGGAGATGTGCCCTTTGTACAGGTGGGGACTGGGCTGTGGGAGGGGGGAGGCATGCGGCGGTGGGGCTGGGGGCTCTGTACATAGGCTGTTTCTCCATGCTGGCATGTGATCGCCAGGTGCTGGTGTTGATAGCGGGACTAACAGCTGGCTCCCAGCCCTTTAAATAGGGGGCTCAGACGGAACGAAAGCGTCAAGAGCTGGTCACTGCAGATTGAACAGCAGGGTGCTGCTGTTGCTCCAAGATCTGGGAAAGCCCCCGCCAGCAAATTGGCTTTGGAGAAGGTGGGGACTCACGCAGGTAATTGGCGGTGGGGCAGGGAACTAGTTCCGGCGCTTGGAAGGTTTTTGAGCTTGGGGGTGTATTGGACGGAGTCAGATGATTGGGGGCGGGTAAGGAGGTGGAGGGAGGGGGGAGTGAATGAGATTGTACCAGGCCATCCCCCTTCCTGGGGCACGCAGCCACTGCACGGAGCTGATGACGGCAGACACAGGGAGTAACTCCTTACAGGTACTGTGCCAGGGAGAAATTCCCACTTGGCTCAAATGCCCCATTCATATTCCCCACGAGAATCAATCCGGGACTGGGGAGGTTCCTGGCCCATGTCTGGGTCAAGAGAGAAACACACAAGCCCCTTTGGGATGGGGTCAGCTGTGCTGAATTCAGCATCTATTCTTTTCTTAGATTCTTTTGAAATGAAAAAAATCACCTGTCAAGCTGTTGTGCAGCTTAGCTCCATCTTCCCCAAACCAGGGTGGATCCGAGCGGGCATCTCCTCCTGCTCCTAGACAGTTTCATTTCCAGGTCCTGCGCCCCAGGCTGCAGGGCTGGGGGTGCAGGGGAAGGTTGGCCTACCGAGGGGGAAAAGTTGAAATTAAAAACAAAGCCATGGGAAGGGTTTGGGTGGATCTAGGGCTCGGTCAGAGCTTGGCGGGGTGGCAGGTCATGTTTCTCATCCCCTGTGCAGTTTGCCTAGTCCCAGCTTGCTAACTGCTTTCCAGATTGATGCGCACAACATTGTCCCATGCTGGGTTGCCTCAGACAAGCAGGAGTACGGAGCCAGTACAATTCGACGGAAGATCCACGATCGGCTCTCGGAGTTCCTCACGGAATTCCCTCCCGTCATCAAGCACCCGTATCCGTCCGCAGCCCCGGCAGAGGTAACATCTGGCGTTCTTCAGCCTAGGGCGGCTCCCAGCAGAGCATCCCAAACACCAGCTAAGCTTCAAACCCCACTGGAGGGTGTGATCTCCATTTTACAATGCGGGGCGGGGGGGGGGGGTAGTGGAGGAATCAAGGCTGCGGGTTAAGTGACTTGCCCAGGGTCACACAAAGGCAGTGGCGGGGCTGGAAACAGATCAGGAGTCCTGATTTCTAGTCCCATCTGATGCAGTAGGGGTTAAAGGAACCTTAGCTTAACCAAAGGCAGATGGAGTGCCAGCAACCTGTGCCCAGGGTGTACTTAGTAAGGGAGGACGTGTCTGGTCCAGAGCAGCCATCAGAACTGGCCCCGGCTGGACAGTAACATCCTGGGCAGGACGGTAACGTTTGCAGCTTGGCTAAAGCCTCCTTGTGATTGTGCAGCCCACAGACTGGAATGCCTGCCACGCCAGCCTGCAGGTGGACTGCTCAGTAAAGGAGGTCACTTGGGCGACACCGGGGACGGCCGCGGGCTGGCTGTGCTGGAGTCGTTCATAGGCGAGCGGCTGAAATCCTTCGGCACCGACCGGAACAACCCAAACAGGGCAGCGCTCAGCAACCTCTCGCCGTGGTTCCACTTCGGTGAGTGGCCCCTGAAAAGCCCTGGAGATTCGAAGGGCAACAGGCTTGAGTGACCTGGGTAATTACCCCTCTGGGCACAGTATGGCCTCTTGGGGAAGGTATGTGTCCCGGGCCAAGGAGAGCTGGCTAGTGAGGGGCCGTAATTCCTGTAGTCCCTTTCCTCATGCTGGTGCCTGCGGCTGGGCTGCCGGAGGGAAGAGCCTGGGCTCAGGTTTCTCCCAAGTGACTGACTGAGTTGGTCTCTGAGCTCCATGGCAGCCTGGGGGTACAAAGGCCTGGCTGTTGGCGTTTCATGCTGCACAGAGGTTAGCTGCAGATATTGATATGAACTGGATCAACCCTAGTGGCGGGAACACTGTGGCACCAGAATGGGGGTGAGGCCTGAGCTTGGCAGGAGTGGGGGTAGTGCTCTGGCATTCGATTCCCACGTGCTTCAGGCCAGGCCGGCAGCACACACAGGCTCCGTTGGGAACCTGCGAGGACAAGGATCAGTGACCGAACACCCTCTCTGCTTCCCCATCTCTTCTCCCCACCCCTTCCCGGCCAGGCCAGGTCTCTGTCCAGGCGGGCCAATCCTGGAGGTGCAGAAATATCGCAGTAAATCAAAGAGTCGGTGGATGGGTTCATCGAGGAGGCTGGTGGTCCGCAGGGAGCTGGCCGACAAGTTCTGCTACTACAACAGGAACTATGACAAGGTGGAAGGTAACGCATGGCCCTGCTCTGGGGGAGCTGCAGCCTGCTGTACTCATGGTGCGCAGGAGTGACGGGGGTCGGGTGGAAGCTAGTCCTGCCTCTCTGCCCAGACCTGCTGGCAGGATTGGCGGCTCCATCACCCAGCTGCAGAGTTCCTCTCTCAGGGAGCCCCGGCTGCCCCGCTATGTGCTCCCCAGCCCGACTGTTGTGTTTTGAAGGTGCGTACGACTGGGGCCAAAAACCACCCTGAAGCTCCACTCCCAGGACAAGAGGTCTCACCTCTACGAGCTGAAGCAGCTGGAGGAGGGGAAGACGCAATGACCCGCTCTGGAAACGCTGCCCAGGTACCAAGCAGCCTGAGCTTCCGCCTCCCCTCCTGGATCCGTTGGGTGTTATCACCGAGCACCCCCGACAGCCCCAGTCCTGGTGGGTTCCTAGAACAGAGCCAGCCACAGAGCACACCTGCATCTCTGCACCCCATGCCAGCATCTGCCCTTTGAACATGGGTTACAGCTAGGGTGACCAGACAGCAAATGTGGAAAAATCGGGACGGAGGGTGAGGGGTAATAGGGAGCCTATATAAGAGCCAAAAATCAGGACTGTCCCTATAAAATCGGGACATCCTGGTCACCCTAGTTACAGCAGATATTCCCCAACCAAGTACACAGGGTGGATGTTCCACCGGCCAGGTGGGGCCTGCAGGTAGGAGCTTGGTTCTCTCCACGGAGGGAGACTACCAGTAAGGTAGTCATAAACCTCCTAGTTTAGATGGGAAACTGAGGCCAGGTCCAGCAGGCCCTGCCTCTCACTCCTCACCCCAGATTCCAGCCCAGGTGTGTTTCATTTCTCACCTCCCTCCCTGTCCTCTGGGGCCCCTGGGGGCGAGGCTGCAGCTGTCACATTGGTGCCCGTGCTGGGCTCTCCTCCCTCTGCAGGCTCCAGATGGTTCACGAGGGGAAGATGCACGGTTTCCTACGCATGTACTGGGCCAAGAAAATCCTGGAGTGGACCCGCTCCTCCGAGGAGGCCCTCGAAGTTTCGCACATTACCTCATGATCGCTTATGAGCTGACGTCGGGATCCCAACGGCTACGTAGGTTAGTGACTAGGGTATGGGTAGTGAGAACCCTGGAGAACTTGGGGAGAGGGATCCTGTCGGTCCTTCGCTGGAGGGGAGCTGCCAAGGTCTCCTTACACGGTTAAAGGGTCCCCTGTTGCCCCCACATAGTCTGTCCAGCTCCCTCATACAGCCCCGAGCCCTGTATCCCTCCCTTGCCTGGCTTGTAGCAGGCGGCTGGAACAGGTGCAGGAGGGTCCGGGCAGGCAGGGCAATCTCACTGGGTGTTCTGTGCCTGGCAGGCTGCATGTGGTCCATCTGCGGGATCCACGACCATGGCTGGGCCGAGCGGGCCGTGTTCGGGAAGATCCGTTACATGAACTACGCCGGCTGCAAGAGGAAATTCGCGTGGGGCAGTTTGAGCGCAGATACGATCCCCGCCAACTGGGCCAGTAGGCTTGGGCGGGGGCAGCTCCTGCTGAAAACTGGCCTGCAGGGGCTTGTGGGGCGGGGTCGCTGCTGGGCCTTATGAACGTTTGCATTTCCCCTGAATTCCATTTGAAGGCCCGTGCCTCTGAGCCAAGAGCCAGCGGGGGACTCGGTTGCCCTTGCCACGGTACTGTCAGCTCTTTGTCTACGGATTCCCCCAAGGCAGCAGTTTGGGTGCAATGCTGGGAGCTGGGGGCAGCAAAACTCCGCTTTTCCCTCGATGCCCAAAGTTCTCTCTGACACAGCCCAGAATGTGCCACCTCCCACTACTAGCCGGGGCCAGCTCTAAAGCTCCTTTGATATTTCTAGAGGGGACAGGCTCGCCAGCCACCCCACCTGCTCAGGGAGGAGACACTGTGCATTTTCCACGTAGCCCTGGCCTGCAGCAGGTAGAGCAGACTGGTCCTAGAGCTCTGGGATCGAAAGCAGCAGCACGTAGCATGCTGGGCATGTAGCTTAGCGCTTCTGGATTGATGGCATCTAGAACAAGCTGCTGGCAGGCAGAGGTGGGGGAAGCTCAGAGCAAATCCAACTGCTGCGGCAGGATCTCAGCTTTCACGCAGAGCAGGGGAGATGGGAGCTCCCGGGTGAAACACACTGACCTCAAGTGGCTGCGTTACCTCTAGGGGCTTTCCCACCCACCCCACGCAGAGATGGGTGCTTGTCTCACCCCACACAGTAAGCAGGCAGGGTTTTCAGAGTGGCTGTTACAGACCACGCTGCAAGTCACTGGGCTTTTGTCTTAACCTTACCACACTCAGCCCTGGTGTCCAGGTCATTTCTGCAGCAGCATTTCGATGGGCTCAGAGGAAGACGAGACCTGGAGCTGCCCAGCCCTTGTCCTAAAGCTTAGCAAGCTGCAGCTCAGTTCAGAGCGACGGTTCACCAGACTGGATCTGCTCAGACAGCCTGAGATGCTCCAGGGTTTGGACAGGTGGGCACTACTGGCTACCCACAGCCACTAGTACGGCACGAGGCCGTGAAGCAGAGGCCTAGACACGGTCAGCCCAGCATGTTTTATGGGCGAGTGTCTCGTTTCTGGAGTGTTACTAAGCTCTCTGCTGCAGTCTTGCACCTTTACAAAGGCGGCTCTTTCCACGAGTGCGTCTACCTTGACATCAGCAGTTAGGGTCCCCCCGTCAGTGCTAACATTACCCAGAACACTAGGGGCACTGTTGGGTCAAAGGTAAAGCCAAGAACCTACCTACACCTGCCTATCCTGAACTGTGCAGCATCGGGTCAGGGTTAATCCAACTGGAATATTGACTTAAATGGTAAATTAGAACATCTCTTCCTGCATCGCTTGGCTTTCTGGGCTGGTCACCCATCCACATCAGAACCAGGCCTGATCCTGCTTAATAACACAACTACAGACTGAACCTCTCTAACCCGGCACTCCCTGGTCTGGCAACATCTGTGGTCTGGGATAGGTGCCAACTCCATGGGTGCTCCTGGGCTGGAGCGCCCATGGGGAAAAATTAGTGGGTGCAGAACATCCACTGGTGCCAAGCTTCTCCCTCTGCTCCCCTCCCTCCATGCCTCTGTGGTACCAGCCTGGGGCAGCGAGGGGTGTGGACAGGGGTAAGGCTGGGATCACAGCTGGGGGTGGCTGCAGAGCCCTGCAACTGACACCCTGGGCAGCAGGAGAGGGGCCGGTGACCAGGACCCCGAGCAAGGGGCTGGCACTGAAGCCCCTGGGCAGGGGGCCACGCTGGCTGCAAAGCCTGGGGGTGTTGTAACCTATGGAGACCCGCTCGAACTCTGCGCTGACCGCCTGCGGTTCGGCAAATTCTCTGGTTCAGCACCGACCAGATCCCAAGTGTGTGGGAATGGAGAGGTTCAACCTGCAGGTCCCTGGTTTCCAGCAGCAAACTGACCTGGGTTGTCCACTCATTTTTAAATTAAAGGAACAAACAGCATGTGAGCAGCACTCTGGGGTTATGAGCAAAATCTTTGTACTTCTTTCTTTCAGTCCAGCTTTAATAAACTCCAATACAGCAGAGGTCAAGCAAGAGCAGCTAATGATGCGCCTCTTATTAACTTCATTTATTAGGGACGGCATTTTCATTGTTACGCTGTACAATACAGCAGAGGAATCCAATTGAATAGCATGTACATTGCATCACATGACCTTTCTCTGTATTTACAAAGAGTTTGTACACATACAGTTACACTTATTTATAGGTGGTAAGTACGGTAATAGCTTGGCAGACGGGTCAGTAGCAGCTTCATTAGTGTTGTGCATCATTTTGCATTAAACCCCTCTGCTGTCTTGAATTCCCAGGCGGGGTTCCCATCTCAGCCAGAAAGGTCCCACCATGAAGGGGGACAAAACCCAGAAATCCACTCGCTGTCTTTTGAAATATAATCAGTGCTTCTAGAAACTGCCAGGAGGCTTAGCCACCATGGAAACACCTCACTATGTTAAAGTGCTTCAGAACAAAACGTCACAGAACGTTCTGTTGTGTTGTGTCAGAGCCGGCCCATGGGAGGGAATCGGTCCGGCAGACACCACTGCCACCACAGATCTGGACAATAGTGCCAGGTCTCAGACCAGGCATGGCTGACACTAAAGGAGGGATTTGACGGCTGTAGGACAGTGAAAATCATCATCCTGCAGTTTGTAGGACGGGATCGGCTTTTGCCAGCCACAGCGCATGCAATGTTCGGAGCCAGCTAGAGCTTGCTGGCCATCAGTGCAGTACAGCGACATTCTTGGGCTGAAAGCTAGGAGGTGACATGGGCCATGCATGTGACAAACGGGAGGGCAGCTGATTGCTGCTGCTACCACCTGCAGGCTGGGCATTTAGCCTGAATACAGCTTGGCTGGGACGGTGTCAAAGCAAGCTCCCAAAGCAGACCCTGACTGTCAGTTCTCAGGTTAAGGCACATGCAACAGGTCAGTTCTGGGTGAGCTACAGGTGCCCTGGGCTTTGATCCCACCATCCTTCTGATGTAGAAATAGGATACTAATGCTAGCGTCTCTCCACTTTACATAGAACTCTACCACCTCTGGAGCTCCTGCATTCTCAGTTCCCCATTAAACCACCGGCCAAAACTCAGGCCTGCCCTGTATAACCACCTACCATTGCTGCCTGCTCCCCGGGGTAACGCCCTCGTCGTGTAACGAAGAGCAGTCACTCCTTGGGTTTCTGATACATTTAGTATGGAGATCTCTCACTGAACAGCTGATCTGAACCTGGTTCCACCATCAGCCTCAGCGCCCACCTCCCAGTGCTCTGCCCCTGAAGAAACAACAGTGGTCCCACTGCACTGCCGTTTTAAGAGTCACCCAAGTTCTTGTCTGGGAGAAAACGGCAACTGCAAGGAAGTCAACCTACCTACACAACTGATGGGCGCGTGGGGGGGAGAGGCTCCTTCCTCGAGCGCATCCTGTCTGAGACAGAGCCCAAAAATGCAGCCAGCCTTCCCCGGCCCCCAGACTGCCCCGGCACCTGCCCTCCTTCCAAGGGCACCTGCAATCTGTTTCACTTTGGCTCCAGCCTCTGCAGCTCCCCCAGGGCTTCACCGCTGGCATGAACGGGCAGGGGTGGCTCCAGGCCCCAGCACACCAAGTGCGTGCCTGGGGCGGCAAGCTGCGGGGGACGCTCTGCCGGTCGCCACGAGGGCGGCAGGCAAGCGGCCCTTCGGCAGCATGCCTGCAGAGGGTCCGCTGGTCCCGCAGCTTCAGTGGACCTCCCGCAGGCAAGCCACCGAATCCGAGGGACCAGGGACCTCCCGCAGGGAAGCTGCCGAAGGCCGCCTGCCTGCCGTTCTTGGGGTGGCAAAATACCTGGAGCCACCCCTGAGAACGGGGCCAGGTCCACGAGAGGCTAGAACCCCGTCACCGCCCTGCACTTGGCCTGAAGTGCCAGCCACTAATCAGGGCAGGAGCTGAGGGGGAGTCGCCACCATCACCCCCACTTCCAGGCAATACACCACACCCCACCTCTCACACGTACACGAGTCAAACAGCGCCTTTCGATGTACACGACTGCATGGAGCGCCCAGCCAATGGCCGCGCTGGAAACGTGCCCATGACACGCCCATCCTCCATAAACCGGAGCCAAGATCAGCCGCTACCTGCAGAGAGCACAAGCCCCAACGGCCGCTCGCCGCGTGCAGCCCCGAGGGAGCACTGGATACCCCAACGGGGAGTCGCTACAGGCTGCATCTCCGTATTGAAAAAGGAACCTGCGAGTAGCATTATAGACTCTCTGGACACTCCCCCAAATCACACCAACTACCAGTACGCTGCCCATCTGTGCCATGCCACAGGGCTCTGCCCAGGCTCAGCTGGGTGCCAGGAGCTTTCCTCAGACGGAGCTAGCATGAAGGGCCGGAGGAGTGCAATTTGTCCATGCCAGGCCTCCTGTGCTGCTGGCGATGGACACTAAGGGCCAGATATTTAAAGATGTGCACTGCTGTGCTCCTATTGAAATCAACGTGAGTTAGGCACCTAAATAGCTTTAAAATCTGGCCCCAAGTGACCAACTCAAATGAAAGCAGCTTGTTAAAAAGACAGGAGCAATTGCCTTTAAAAAAGAGCAACTTAAAACACCACTGCGTACACAGAGATCAGCCCAACGGAGATGATACACCGAGAAGCGGAGCTGACCTGGGGCACCAGCTCGGTGGGGACTCCGGATGGCAATTCAACAGCTTTACTCCTGCTCTGGGGACTGATCTGATACCAGCTCTGAGGAACGCTGGGCCGGGGGCAGCCAGTGGGCACTGTGGACGACCACATCCCTCCACACAAACACACAGCAAGCGGTTTAGGCAGTGACTGAGGAGCGTGAGGTCCTGGGGAGAAGTTCTGGACTGGGCTAATCTCCTGACATCGTGGTGCTCTGCATCACAAGGCCAGGGCGCTCGGGAGCAGCTCCTTTACAAGGATATTGGCCGTCCTGCTAGAGACGCTCATTACGCGGTCACTCCCAAGGGCGCCTGATCCAGGGAGATGAAGTGCAGCTCTCATCCCAAAGCCAAGGGAGCTGGCTGAAGCATGGGGCCTGCTCAGCTGCTGCTCTGTCTGCCTCCCCAAGCCTTTGATCCAGCAGGTACTGGACTGCTAGCGGGAGGTGAAAGGTGCATGTCACAGAACAGCCTGCGGTCACACAGGATCAGGGGAGCCCAGCACGAACTGGCAGGTCCGACACACCAACGCTAGGGTCTTGAACAGGCCTGGCCAGAATCCACTGGAGGGAGGACACACTACACCAAGGGTGCAGCATGGATGGGAGAAAGGCTCCACTGAGACTGACTGTGGCTTCATCAAGCTCCGAAATAGTGGGGGGTGAGTGTCACGTGGAGTCACCTGAGTGCCCAGCACAAGGCAGAGATCCAGGCCTGTGCTCCTACAGGTCTCCAGCGGTCCCAGAAGTTTGCGTCTAGCTAAGTCGCCTGGCTACACCTCATGGGCCACGGGCGAGGATGGGGTTCTCACAGCGCCACAAGGCAAGCTGAGCGTTCAATGCTACAGGGCGGGGGCAGCACCACGGCACACACCACCTGCTCTCAGGTGCTGGCGGACAGGTTCCCCACTGGGCCTGGTGCAGGAGCCCCCACTCCGCCTGGCACCCCAGGGGATTGAGCTCTGGCTCTGTTCAAACTGATCCTTGCTCTTGGATCTAAGAGTAACTGCCCAGCCCCCCTACCCCGGCAGACAGACACATGCAAACACAGCCCCCAGTCCAGGGTAACAGCAGCACTTGGCAGCCCATCTCCTGCAAGGTCAGCAGAGAGAAGCCGGCTTCAGACCACCTGCTTCCTCCGGCTCAGCTAAGGCATTTCCTCTCCCCGTGCTGGGCATGCAGCTCTCTCACTGTCTGTGGCCTCCCCGCCTTCTGGGCCAGAATGCGGAAGCCCCTTGTTCACCTGCTGCCAGTGCCAGAGCATCGCACAGGGCGATCTCCCAGCACCTAGTGTTGCAGGAAAGGCGGCAGTCACGCCTCTGGGCCGACAAGTCCGACCCTTCACCCAGCAGGTGGGAGTTCCGTCGGCAGCAGGCACAGTCTGAGGAACCGAACAGCAATAGCAGAGACTGGCTGCTCCCGCCAGCGACTCGCAGAGATCTCTCCCTGAGCCTGCATGCAGCTAAAGCAGGGCCGGGTCTAAGGGAAAAATCAGATCAATTCCTTTGTCACATACAGTCCACATGCTCCAGCCTGATCTGCCAGCCCAGCGGGTATCCGCAGTTCATGATGGCTCCCGTCAGGCAGAGGACAAGGCGCTGTTTGTTGCTGTTTCTTCCCCCAGCCCCCAAATCAAGTCATATCAGTTCTGAAGAAGGGCCAGTTAAAAAGATCATGTCAGCAGCAAAGGATATGGCGTGTTATAGGCAGAGAACTTGGCAAAAGCCCCTTCTCTTCTGCCCCAAGGCAGCCAGCCTAGGCAGCAGCAGGACTCCAGTTACTCCCCCCTGGAGAGCTGAGCTAGCCAGGAGCTTTCACCTCCTACCTAGTGGAAGCTTCCCAAGAGCCTGCTTCAGGGAGGACAGCACAGCTCCTGGCTAACACAGCATCTGGCTGAGCTCCTCCCTAAAGGGCCAGGGGGAGCACACAGGCATATGAATGCTCATTGTGCTCGGAGTGTGGCACAGACAGGACTCGCCGCCGGACCCTGCACAAAGGCAGCAGCGTGTCCACCTCGGCAGGGTCACGACTGCAAGAATTAGTGTCCGGAGTCCGCCGTCCTCAACACCACCATGTAGAGTGCACAGAAACCGGCTCTCTTGAAGCAAACCAAGCAGATCCCGTCATGCTGCTCCGAGATCTCCACGATTCAGCCCTCCCACAGGCTCCTTTAATGTGAAAGAGTCAGGTTAGTCCCTCATTTAGTCTCTGGTGATGAAGGCCACGCACACAAATACATCCACTGGTCTCCTCTTTCCCCTCCGTCACCCCACTCATGTCGCGGCCACTGCCTCTGGCAGCTCCTCCTCGTAGTCAGAGATGTAGGACTCCAGGCTCTGCTTGGCCAGCAGCTCTCTCCTGGCGTGCAGGCGCTCGCACCGGGGGCAGCAGCCCGATTTGAAGCAGGACTTGTGGTAGCAGGCCTTGCACTCTGAGGGAGGGAGAGAAAGCAACGCCGTCAGCGTAGAGCTGGGGCCTAGCCACATACACAGGCAGTGTCGGCACGCTCCCCGCTCCGGGCACAGCCTGCCCACACCCAGCGGGAGGTACGCTAAGTCCCTGGCCAGGGATGGGGCGTGTTACCAACACCTTGGATGATCAGCTCTCCAGGTGTTATAGTTCTGACTGGGTCACCTCTTATGTGGTTCTTAAAGGGAAAGATCTTTGGAGTGGGAATGGCGCCCACGTGCTTGGAAAGAGCCCAGCCCACCGCATGCACGTGGAAACCAAGGAATTTGGGGCACTTTGCTCAGTTCTGGACAGCAGTGTTAGACAGGTCAGTTTCCCTTTGCATCTCATCTCTTTCCCAAAGGTTTCCTGCCCTGCCAAGGAAACAGTGACCCTAAACAAACGGCCTTCGCTGAACACACTTGCGGCAAGAGAGAGTCTAATTTTAAAGAGATGGACACATTTGTAGATTGCCAGGGGCGGTTTGGATGGCTCAGGAGACTGGTGCCGGGATACTGCGCTCCTGTGCATGTGGCCATCAGCACAGGTCGACAGTGACCAAAACCAGTTATCAACTGCAGGGTGTGGGGGCTTGTGCCCAGGGCACACTCCAAATGTGCATCATGCATCTGGCCTGGTTACAAGGTGTAAGACAGGCCGCAGTCACCGTGGAAACGAGTTCCCGCACCCTCTCTTAGCACGCTGCCCATCTGTGCAAGTGTACGTGTGGGCAGCTCCCCCGCAGTGCTGGCTAGTGTGCGCTGGGTGCAGTGCACTCTGGGATGTTCTACAGGCCACCCCAAGGCATGGTTCTGGCTGCCCCGCAAGGGAGCATGTCAGACCGGCTAGAGAGTCGGCTGTACGCTGATGCAGGTCAGAGGCGTAGGCTGAGCCCGGTTTGCTGCCAGGTGGCTAGACAAACATTAAACAAGCGACATGCAGACAGGCCATGCTTAGGGGCTGCCAAGGCACTTGATTTTACAGCCTTGGACACACTGCAGAGCAGTGATCCCTGACTCTGCCTGATCTGTACCAGCTCAGTCTCCAGAACCGTCACTGCGGCACCTGCCTCCTGCACTACACTCGCTCCAGGAGACATGGGCCCAGGGCCAGCGATGGCTCCCAGCCCCTCGCATGCCAGCATCTCACCTTCACACGCCCTGCACTTGTTCAGTTCGAAGGGAAGATGATGTCCTCCTCCTTTTGACAGAACTCACAGATGAAGCCTTTGGCTTGGCACAGCTGTAACAACAGAAGGGGAGAGGAGTGAAGAAGAAACGTCCTGGAGAAGAGGCAAATGCGCCCGATTTCCCTGGCAAAGTCAGAGACTGAGACATCTCATGCTCTGAGACATCTCGAGCCAAGAATAAGGTGGGAATCAGAGGTTTGTCCCATTGCCGGGACGCGACAACACCAGCTTCAAGAGCAGTTTTTGTGCAGCTGGTCACCGACCCGCTACAAGCTAGGCCTGGCTGCTGGACGTGACCCACAAGATTCCAGCCTTTCCAGGGGGCTGGAGACATTGTCTATTTGAGACGCCATAGGCCAAAAGCGTTCCTGTAGTGCCATTAGCCAAGCTGCCTGTGCTATCTCCAAACAGCGGGGCTGCCTGTCTGCTGGATGGCGGTGGAGGAACAAGGTATTCTGTATCTCTTAGATTACACACATACCCCCAAGCGCTTTGGGGCAATGCCCATGTCTTGCTGCGTACATGGGCTGTGCCAAGTATTGTCAATGCTACCACAATACTACAGAAGTAGTAGCGGTTATACCAAATGATGTACCATAAACACACCCACAAGGGTGTCGTCTGGGCAGTAGGTTGCACACACAACACTGCCAAACCAGTGGCAGTCCAGTTATTTTTGTCCCCTTTGACTTCCCAGTAAGATTCAGAGTTCCAGAAAAAGGACCCACTTTCAGTAGGGAACTTCTCGGAGGCCAAGGCAGCCTCTCTGGTCTTTTGCCCCAGACACGTGCCCAAAGGCGGTGATTGGCATTGCTGCCCTCGCGTGGGTGGCCCACACAGCCAACAGCTGCAACACATGGAGGCCCATTTGGAATGTTCTTAAAGACAATGAGTGAAGTCACCCATCACACTGGGTTTTCACACAGAAAATTAAGGTCATATCTACCCTCCAAAAATCACTTTAATGAGGAACCAGTTGTCAATGGCAACTATGGTGTAAGAGTTAAAACTGTTTCATCTTCAGTATACACAAGACCCTGAGTTGGCTACAGTCCTGGAGAAATCCAAGCTGCAGCATGACTTAGAGCTGTGGTTAATTCCCATCTACACTAAACAATGCACCAGTGTTCTCACCACCTCAGATGTGTTGTAGCCAACTCCCCACTGTTGTTTTTGCAGTGTAGCTCAACCTTGAGGTGAAAGTAAATGTTACATCTCCGGCCCTGCCGGGATCCATCTCCCAACCTCACCTCATCCCTCCCTGCATTCAAGCTAGGTTTAAATTTCATCTCTTAAAATCAAATTCATTAGAGACAAGGAGAATAGTTAAAACAAGCACAAACACTGCAACACAATCAAATGGATCAGCAACGACGGTTAATCAAAAAAAATTAGATGGGAAATCTGCAATTCAAAGGACACATTAGTGCCCCCCAAATTCCTCTTCCCCTGCAGACTGGAGCATCCCTTCCTATTTCTGTTTGTTATCTGGAGTCACAGATGCCTGGAAACTCACAACTTGGTATTTCTTCACTCACACACTCAGTCTGTTTTAATGCAGGGCTTTTGCATCTAAACATGTCATTACAGTGACTGGTTCTGTAAGATCACACATGTCTAGCCCATTTGGGAATGCAATGGAGGGAAATGTCTAACTTTCAGGCCCCCAGGGATGCAGTTCACATGCTGTTACCCACAGCTGTGGTGACGGTGACCACAGATCTCTGGGCCAGGCAACATGGGAAGCTGTATGCCAGGAGGGAAGGTGCTCTGTACACTGGATACCATTACAACGACTATACAGCATCATCCAATTGGAGGATCTCAAAGCCACTCCCCTGCAAAATAACGAAGTTTCTTGTTTTTACTGGTAGGGAAACTGAGGCATAGAACTGGGACACAACTTGCCCACGGTCATGCAGAATATCAGTGGCAGTGTTGAAAGTAGGACCCAGGAGTCCTGACTCGGTGCCTTCTTCTAACCACCAGCCAAGCTGCCTCCCCATCCTGAACGTGACGAAGCACATCCCAATGCTTTTCAGAGGGGAATACAGCCCATTTTTGTATAGCAGAGATGGAGACGGCAAATGGGTGCACTGTAGGTTATGGGAAAACGCAGCTTCTTCCTGAAACTGAACCAATCGGCTGTGTTATTCTTCAACACCGATCTCTTGTGCTAGAACTCCTCTGCACACATACAGGATAACCACCATATCAGAAACTAACTGGAGGAGGAGAACAGTTAACACACAATGTATTTGCCCTCAGCAACTGTTCTGGAGACCCTGCTGCTGCCATTATAAAGCCAGGTCCCGCTCCTTGGCTGTTTATACAGTAAAGTCTAATCCAGTAATAATAAAAAACATTCTAGTGAAGAAGATGATAAAATTACCCACCATGCATCTCTCAATGTGCAGGGTACCTGCCTTTATGAGCTCCATCAGGCGGGGAACCAGCTCCCCCTTCTTAGTGGCATTCAGGTCATTTAAGGAGTAGAGGTGGAGATCCTCCGTCAAATGACCTGGCACTGTGTCGAAGGAATCCAGGAGCCTGCAGGGATGGAGACACCAGAACTCAGCACCAAACATCAGCGGGTGAGTGCTCTAGAGTGTGAGAACTATGGTGACCTTGCCGGGCCAATTACACTATGCGACCCGCTGCTCCACCTCCCCACCCCCAAATGGGCTCTGCCACCTCTCCAGAGTCCATTCCCGCCACGCAGGGCCTTAGGAAACCCAGCAATAGTGCCTGCCTCCCAATTCATCCCTGCACCCTGTTCTAGCTTAGCCGATTCTGTCCCAGCCGACACCTGCACGTCTCACTCAGCTGCTCCAATCCCTGCCAAAGCAGCTGTCCTTTCCCCTCCACAGGGGCTGGGCAAGCCCAAGTCTAGAGAGCAGCCAGTGAGGGCAGCACCCAGACGGCAGAGCCTGCTACAACTGAGGCACGCGTCTCTGCTGATTCTGAGCTGTTTGAACACCTCCCAGGGCCTAGTGGGTTTTAGTGGTTAGTAGGAAACCGTGGGCCAGTTACTGGGTCTGCTCTCCTCGTGCCAAGTGAAGGACATCTCATCGCTCAAGTGACCCCTCAGGGCCACTGAGCCCGACTCAGTCAATGGCAGCAAGGAAAGCTGCAGTGGCTTTGGGAAGTGGGGGATCCCAAAGGGACACAGAGGAAGCACAAAGGGAGATCTAGTCCCGGTTCACAGGGTAGGTCTCAAACACCCGTCTTTCTCCAGCAAACGGCAGCGGAAGCTAGTCACACCCCCAACCGCTGGGCCCGTCTGTGCTTGGCCTGCTCTCAGAGTGCTACATGCACTGGAGCTTGGCCTGCCACAGCGCAGAGCGTGGGAGAGACTGGGGTGAGGCAGGGGGGACTGGTCTCCGATCCCGTGAACATTTGCCACGATCCTTGAAAGCCCTCACCCTGCAGAGGTCTGGGCAGCAGCTACCATGCCCAGCTGCCAAGTGACAGTTGGCCAGGAGAGAGAAACTGATGCAAGTTAAATTCTAATTGGAGCCTGGTACTTACTCTTTAGCTAGTCGGCAGGTCTTAAACATGTTCTTCAAGTGTAACAGCTGGATTCTCAACAGCTGGGGAAAAACAGAGTATAAAATTGTCATTAAACAAACAGAATTGCAGGCCTCAGCCAAACCCATTCTAGTCTGTTTTAACTCATTCTCTTGTGAGGCTGTTGTGCTGCTAACCCAGCTTTGGGTTTCTTGGCACTGAAGCAGTTAAAGGGCTAGGCTAAAACCAGGAGGGCTAGCAATCCCCATATGTCAAGGCATAAACTGAAGACCGGCTGGAGGTCAGGAAGAAATTCCTCTCCACAATGTACTACTGCACAGTGAACAAGACGTGCAATGGAAACATGCATTATGGGGGTTTTAAGCATCCCTCTGAAACATCTGCCCATCAGCTGTCCTCTGACAGGAGAAGTCAAGAGAAATCCTGATTGGGCCCCAACAAGTAACAGTCTCTTCCCTCCTCGGTTCAGATCTTCTGGAACATCAGCTTCTGTATGTCACCTACCAGGCCCCTTAAAGGGACATTACAAGGAATGACCAACAGGCAGGTTTCGCCAACAGAAAGGTTTCCTGGAGCTGGACACTTGCAAAGGTTACTCTAAGCAGATGTGAGAGGGGCAGCATTTCCAGTGGGTAGAGCCCAGGACTGGGTGTCAGGACTAATGGCTTCTATTCCCAGCTCTGCCACCAACACACTGGGTGACCGCGAGCAAGTCACTCAAGCTCTCTGTGCCTCGGTTTCCCCAGCTGTAAAATGGAGATACCTACCCACCCACCTTTGTAATATGCTCTGAAATCTATGGACAAGAGGCCCCACATAGAAAGGTAAGTAGCAGCAGTAGCTAGGTATTCTGGCTCACTAATGAAAGAAGAGCAGGAGATGGCATGCCCCCAACAAGGCACCGATGCCCCCACCCTGAGAAACTCCACCCTGTGGGTCTTACTCCCTGCTCCATGGTTCACTGATGGGAGCAACACCTGCCTCTCAGGAGAAGGCTGAACCCCTCGGTCTCTTTGGGAAAGCACAGGCCATGGCCTTACCCTGACTTGATTCAGCGCCTTCACCTTCCGGTACAGAGCGGCGTTGAGGTCCTGCACACTGAAGAGCGGGTCGCTCCAGATCTTGCTCAGCAGGTCCCTGGAGAAGTTGCTGACATAGTACTTGCTGAAGTCCCACTTACGCAGGATGCGGCTGGGAATGACCATCTGGGTGTTCTCGTGGCAGCACTGGCAGAAGTACTTGCCAGGTACTCGCAGTACCGCAGCCGTTTGATGTAATCTGGCAGGCCGGAGAGGGAGTTTAACTTCTGCCCAGCTAAGGACCATGTTAGCACCTCCCCAGGAGCCAGAGGTCTGTGGTTAATTAGCAGCAAGAGGAGCAGATTGCGAATGCCTGCCACAGGTGGGTGACGTATTCTGCAGATGCTATGGGTATGTCTACACTGCAAACAAACACCCACAGCTGGTCCGTGTCAGCTGACTGGGGCTCGGGCTCCATCCTGAGCCTCCACACTGCAGTTAAACAGCCCCATAATGTGAGCCCGACTCAGCTGATATGGGCCAGCTGTGGGTATTTAACTGCAATGTAGACATACCCTAAATGTCCCAGCAGACAAGGCACCTGTTTCAGCTCAGAGCAATGCATGCTGGGATCTGTGGTCTCCCCGAGGTCTACAAGGCCGGGATAAGCCTATGGATTACATGCAACCATCCCTGGCTCTACACTTAGGACAAGCAATTGCTTCAGAGGCCTCTACTGGTAATACACAGCAGGTGAATGCTGTATCCAGGCAGCTACCTGCAGGAGGCCCCTTCAGCCTGATCGCCTGTGGGATTCGCTGGAAAGCAGCTTCGCTACATGAACTGAAGAGGAATGATCAGAGCAGACACTAGGGGCTCCACAGCGCAAACAGACCATCCAAATGAGCGAAGCCACCCTCACTTACTTGACTCTGCTCAGTGATAGGGCCAGGGCCTTTAATACCTTCAGAGAGGCAGACTGGCCGCCCCCTGCCTGCCCTGTCCCCATGGCCTCCTGGGGCAGCAGGCTGCTCCATCCGCAGGGCATGCGAGCACACAGGCTCCCCTTTGACAGCCTGCCGTGGGAAATGCTGCCACTTGGACAGATTCATTCTCTGGGAGATGCTGGGACTCCCCGAGCCCTTTTCTGCTCAGCTTATCCAGAACACCCCCGTCCAGGTATGGGAGAAGATTTATCCAGCTCTCTGGAATCCAAACCCTCCATTCAGATCCAACCTCATCACGGAGGTGTCTTTCCTGGCACTCCACAAAGCAGAGCCTGAGCTGAGCAGGCTCGGATGTAGGGGCTTGGGTCAGGGTGCCCACAGCTCCAAAATACATCACCGTAAATCAGATGATCTGCATATTCCGAAACAGATTCACACGTGCCCATTACATGCTGCACTGCATCACACTCTGACTGGCTTCCCAATTTTGTGAGCCAATCCCTGTCTGGATCACGAGCCATTCCATGCGCTACAAAGCGTGCTCGGGAGCATGGCTGCAGGCGTGTCGCCCATTCCTCTTCTTCAGCTACTAGCTACGTGTCAGTTACAAGGCCACTCGTGAATTCAGGTTCTGTCCCTTGGTAACTCGGTTCCCCACTTCTCTCTTCTTTCATGGTTCGTGCCAGGCCTTCAGAGAAAGCTGCACCAGCTTCCCTGCGCTGAGAACCCGCACCATCTCCCAGCTCATCCCCCCCTCCACACACACATTTGACTCCTTGTCTCTATTGCCCTTCCTGTCTCATGTGCATGCAGCACCACCCACCTCGGAGAGGTCGAGTTTCCTGTCATGCTCAGAGTTCCAGCACTCACCGGGGTCTGTCCGGATGCCGCAGCCTGCACACCGGTAATTCTGCTTGGCCACTGCCACCTTCCTCCTGCCCAGAGAGAAGAGGGGTGGTTAGAGCTGGAGGGGCTTGCTCTCTCCTGGCTCAGCAGGGCTGAGGGCAGCTGGGCAGAGAGCACCTAGGCCTTCCCCTCTCACCCAGCAGCTGAGTGCCAAGTGGATCCAAGAGCGTCAGCTCTTTGGGGCAGAAGCTGTCTTTGCTCAGTGTCTGTACAGCACCGAGCACCACAGGGTCCTGCCCATGACTGAGTCTCCTACAGGCTACAATAATACAGATAAATAATGAACCAGGGGGCTGGATCTGCCTTGAAGCCACCCCGTGGTTTCAGTAGGAAATGGCGAACACTGCAACAGCCAGCACCCAGCGACTGGCCAGGGGGATGGACACAGCTCCGTGTGTGTGTGGGGGGGGCACGGATGGGCAGCACCAACTGCAACTGCCTTCACCTGCTTGTGTCCTGTGGCTCCTGATGCTCCCCGCACGCCCCTCAGCTGATGAGCAAGGTATCGGCAGCCAGGCACTCAACACCAGCCAAGAGCACAAGGCAGGAGCCAGGCAAAGGAACAGCAGCTGGCACCGGGTGCAGGCACCAGCAACAGTGCCAGGGAGTAGTGACACCTCCCTTGCAAGGCACAACAACAATGGACAACAGCTCAGCAGGGCAGGTGGGCCCCCCCATACCCCCGCTATGACACAGGCAGGGGATCTATTGTAAATGCAGCTAGGAACGTGAGTCGCAGATGTCCTTTCGGTGCCATGTACCCTGAACACCACCAGAGGGGGGCTGGACACACAAGGCCCTGTAACAGCAGTGCTTGGAGCTGTTTTGCACTGTCGGTGTGTTTTTGGAGGTCCTACAATAATTCTATCACAGAGCAAACAGTGACAAAGGGGGAAGGGCAGGTCTCATTTAACACACACACACAGCCAGGCTTGGAGGCCTAGTGGTTAGTGTCACACCAAGCAGGGTTCAATTCCCAGTACAGGTCTGAAACAACAGGGGCTTGGAGGGGAGCAGAGATGTCATCTGACGGCAGGAGCAGCAGCCCATCCAGATGGCTGAAGTGGAGCTACTGGGCTGTGAATGGAGTGAATTGCCCAGGCCGACCCAGCTGGAAGGATGCAGAATCGGGGGGAAGAGGAGAAGCAGAGGGAGATCGGAGGGGCATGGAGAGCCTCTGTGGAGCCAGATGGGATGGGCAGCTCCTTACGTTGGGGCTGGGTGAATGTTGAAGATGATCTGCGGCCGGGGGGGGGCCACTCCAGGTTCCACGGACCCGGATTCGGAGCTTGTAGATGTCGGCGTGCTCTCCGTCATCGGGCGAGATGGGCAGAGAGTCTGGAATTGGCAGGAGCTGCAAGAGGCAGGTGAGAGGGTCATACACTGAACTTTACTGCAGAGGCAGACGCCCATCTGCCCTGCTGGGAACTCCAGCGCCGTCCCGGGGCAAACGGCCTGCGTGCTCGTCCCCCCCTCCACTAGGAGTGGTCTATCTCCCGGGGGAGCTGGAGAACAATCCCCATCTGATCCGAGTGCCCTGCTGTACTATCACGGCACAAGCAGTAGTGTGTTGCTCCCTCTGCATGCCCGAAGGCCTAGCACCCCATCTTCAGAAGTGCCTAGAGCCTCCGAGGAGGCGGCAGTGGTGCAGTGCTGCCCGCTCAGCCTGTTTTCACCCTGGCTGGACCTCCCCCTCCCTACTCTCTTCCACATCCCCCAAGTTTCTGGGTATCCCTCTGCGGCAAGGTTGTCCCCAGACCATTACGGGCACTGCTCCAGCCTCTCTGTGAGCAGGGCACGCTTTATGGGCTCTCACCGAAGCGAGCAGCAGGGGGCCGAGGAGTAGCAGGTATGTCAGCGCTGGGGGTTCACTGGGGCATAGGCTGTCTTCCAGAAGAAAGAAAGTCTGCACTTGTCCCAAAGAGAAGGGCACCCAGAGGGGAGGCATCCACCACTCTAGGGTGTATCAGAGGCATCAGGACTCAGGATGAGGATCACACCTGGGTTTGTAAGGACTGAGCAGGTCTGACAGGCCCACAGCTCATGGGGGACAGAAATAGCTGTGAGGGAGAGCAGGGCGGATTCCAGGACGCACAGCACCCCAGAGAACCTCCCTCAGCCCGGGGACGGCAGCAGGCTCTGGGGTGACCTACAGAGCCAGGGGGAGTGGAGCTGGGGGTTATCAGGGATACAGATGCCCCATGATCCCTGCCAGGGCAGGATGAGTCCACGTGCTAGCAGAGATGGCGGTGGGCAGTAGCACCGGGACTGACTGCTGGGCCTCTATGCTCTGGGACTCGAGGCCCAGCACCAACTCTGCCACTCTCAGGCAGTCGCAGCCTTTGCTGAGCGCAGCGGAGAAGAGCAGACTGGCTCCTCGACCCTATCAGCAGTCTGGGTGACCCCGGCGACGAGCTCAGAGCGCAGTAGTTGAAAACTACCTCTGCCCCATGACTGATCACTTAGACGGACACCGAGGCGGCTCTTTAGCTGCACCCCTAAGGGGACTTGCGTTGAGAACTAGAGAGCAGAACACCAGCCAGTGGACAGGAGCCCCGCAGCACGAGGACAACAGAACATGCCTCACACACACCCGGCGTTAGAGAAACCAAGCAGGTGACAGTAAACCTCAGGGATCCCCCTACAGCCTCAGGTGGACAAGGCTGTGCTGTGGCCAATGGCCGAGGGTCATTCTTTATTTTAAAGAGCAGTCGGAGAGTCACACTCACAATGCACTGCTGCCCAGCAGGACCCCTGCTCAGCTTGGGGGTGGCAAGGCAGTGATCCATGACAAGCGGGTATCTATGTAAGCCTATAGGGCTGCATGCTATTACACCACGCGCAGTGCCACAGCGTCCTTAAAGAACGCCCCGAAACCCTCTGCTCTGGTCACACTGACCCCAGCGACACTGATCAACTCCAGTACCCCAAAACAGAGGAGTGTTTGGCAGGAATGGCAGTGGCTACCTCAGGAGATGGCTAGGCACTAGAATAGTGACAGCCTGTGGCTCAGGACTGAGGGGCCTGGGCAGAGCTGGGTATGGGGAGCCCAGATCGGAGAGGCTGTGGGTCAGGACTGAGAGGCTATATGGGAAAGCCTTGCACAGCGCCTGCCCATGCTCTACTGGCACTAGCTGCCACTTCCATTAGCATGGAGATCGCTTGCTTCCCAACACGCCAGGGAGCAGTCTTCTAGCCGGTCACAGCTGAGGGTTCAAACAGCAACGACAACAAACTCCACGTTCAGCAGAGTTTCTCACACCCCACGCCAAGCCATGCGTCGCCCCACCATGGGGCAGCCACAGCCATGCGCCCGCTGCTCCATGCCAGTGAGGGTGTTTAGTCTGAGCGGTTAGTACACTCCATGATGTGTGCCCCACGCACGCACCCCCTCGGGCACGCTCTCCACTCCCAACGTTACCCGCCGGAGCTTTTTGGAGAGCTGCCTTTTCTTATACCACTGGGGACGCTTAAGAGCTTTCTGAGAGACCGTCTCAGGCCCCTGAAAACCAACAGCAAATGACCCGTCAAGGCGCTGCGTAGCCGACACCACCCGGGCTGCTGGTTAAAGGCCGAGGGTCGCTGCACTTGACTCTGTGCTGCTTCAGGGTGCTGATCCTTGGCCGTTGCCTAGATCTTACCCACCATCCCCATCCTCCTGCTCTCTCTATTCATAAACAAGGACAAGAGGAGTCAGAAGAGTGCAAGGCACCTGCCTGGTAGCGCTGCAGCCAACTGTGTGGAAGGGACACAGCTCTGGGAGTACACAGGGACGTGATCACTGCCTTCCCTCTTCTTCTACAGCCACGGGGAGGTGGAGACAGGCTGCCAGCCCTGCATTCAGGACTGGCAGAATGCACCAGATCCGAGCTTCATGCAAAAGGATTCCCTTGCTGGTGTGGACAGTGGGTCTCTGCCCTCTAGATTTAAACGAATCCCCTTGATTTCGCATCCAGCTTCTGTCCTTGTGCACCCAAACAGCGCCCCTCATGTGCATCAGTGTGACTGCCACCAGCGAGGTCCCTCCCCACATGCCTACCTTCCTGGGGGAATCCTGCTCTGGGACTAGCCAGCCAGTTCAGAAGGGCTGGGAGCTGCATCCCTTCAACTGCTTCAGGCAGGCCCATGGCCACGGCCTCCGCTGAGTTCGAATGGAGGAAGGAGTGGGATCTGCACAGCAAGAGAGGATGATCAAGCACCACAACAGATGGGGCATAACCCCCTACCCCAGCCAGGGTGCAAAGGAGATCAAAGCTGGGTCTCCTGACTGGTGGCCCTCCCAGCCCCACTGTGAGAGTCTGCACTGACAATGACGACTCATCTTAGAGCAGATAGTCTCAAGTAAGACCACAAACTACATACAGGAATCCACTGCTCCAGGCGGCTACTCGGGGGTGGGGCGTACCAGGGCACAGCAATTTGGGATGGGGCCTCACAGAGCCTGCAGGGGGATTGGGCGCAGAATGGAACACAGCGAAGCTGGAATCCGGACAAGACAGGAGACCACACAGTATAAAGTGACGTGATCTTTGCCAGCAGGGCCTAGTTTTACATGTCATCCAAAGGCAGAGGGGGCCCCCGCCCCCAGCCCTCTGGAAAGCTGCCAGCAATTAACAGACCAATGATATTTCCAAGGGCTGTGATGACCCGTCCTACGCCCTCAGCTGGGAAGAGTAATGAGGAGGCAGATGGCTCAGTCTCCTAGGAGAAAGAGCCGCCTTCACCCACTCAACAGCGCCTCCTCTGGCCAGTTAAGGAGTAGCACGGATGAGGAGTCCTGTCCAGCTTCTAGTTGTAAGGAAGGTGACTGCAACACAGGACTTCAAGACAGACTACAGGAATGGCGTGGTGGGAGATTGAAGTGAACCCCAGGTCTGACTGGGAGCCTAGTGGGGAATGTACGTGTCCCCATCACCTTGAGCTGTCTTTCCTAATTCACCAGGGTTCCTGTTCCCTGCCCCTTCTCCTCCGCTGACAGTTATTAGAGGAGATCAGTGGCAGAAGAGACCATTCATGTGGAATCTAATCCATGCCAACCCATGGATCAGTCCCTCATGCAGGAATTCCCAAGCCCCTCAGCATTCACTTAAGTTCCATTGCCCAGCCTCCCCTCCAGGACTGTCCCAAAACTGAGCCCCTACTGCGCTCAGGTGAGGATCAAAGACTCGCGCTCTGGCGGGTGGGTGGGGACGTACATGGATTCCGAGGAGAGGAAAGACTTCGCTAGACGCTGCATCCCGCTTGATGTCCGCATCTGCATCAAGGAGAGTAGAGAGGGCGGAAGCAGAGAGTTACTTCTATTTTAAACAAAGCCTAAGCATTTTGCATTAAAAACCATCACAGTGTGTAAAAAGCACGTGAGCTCCAGCACCTATTTCTACCAGTGACAATGAAGCAGCAGCCAGAAAGTCTGGGATCTGAAACTAGTCAGTCACTGGTCAATCTACAGGGGAGAGGAGAAGAACCTGTGGCTGTGGAGATGAAACTATGGTGGGGTTAAGAGTGGAAATGTTACTGTCTGTACAGGGCACACACTAGCTACCAGCGGTTACGCAGCTAAGAGAAATCCACACACACACAAACTTGGGGCTGGGGAGGGCAGGACACTGGGGTTAGTTAAGAAGTTTAGTAGCTTATTAGGTTTTATGCACAGCATTGACTTTGCAAGGGACTGGTGATGGGACACAGGCCCTTCACCGCTACTATTCTGGTTCCAAACCAGCGCAGCTCATATGCTGATGGCTTGTCAGCAGCCCACATGACATGAGCTGGAGGCCTGAGTTCATCTCCCAGTGGACACAGGTCAATGTCACAAAAACCACACAGCAAGTGGCAGTGGTCGGCAGCCTTGCTGGCCACCCTCTGCTGAGGCACCCAGGATC
Organism: Gopherus evgoodei; assembly: GCF_007399415.2. Lineage (NCBI taxonomy): Eukaryota > Metazoa > Chordata > Testudines > Testudinidae > Gopherus > Gopherus evgoodei. Next base: position 5,999,397 of record NC_044330.1, read on the forward strand.
AAATGGGCCACAAAGAAGGATCACTTTCCGCTCTACAGGGGAGGAACTTAAATCCAGGGGTACCACCTGTGCATGTTGCTACCACCCTGCTCACACTGCCCCCTTCCAGATCTCTAATAAATACTGAACATGGACCCTTAGCTGGGCTACACTGCAGCTAACCCTTGGCCAGGATAACAGTTGACCACTTCTTCCTACTTTTTGCTATCTGTCCATACGCCAGCCCTGATCTATGGCAGCATTTCACTGCTCATCCCTGGACCTTCTCTAGGGAGGGACTTTGTCAAAGACTAGCTGAGAGCCCATAATAATTATGCCTATGGGTTCCCTTTTAGTCAAGGTCCAGTTCACATGCTCAAAGAAATCTAGGAGCTGGCTCTTTTGCCACCATACAATGGTGTTTAAACATGGTGAAACGTGGTTACTAGATGCAGGCAGCTGACACAGCCACTCAGCAATTCAGTCTCCTCGCTTTCACGGCTTGGGGGGAGGGGGGTTTTATACTGTACTGGGAAGTGATGGCAGCAGAATTCCTCCGGGGTTTGCATTCCAGCCCCAAGAAGGGCGATGGTGAAACATCTTGATACGGAGGATCATATTCAGCCCTGAGATAAGTGGGTACGATTCCCACCAGTCATGAGAATAATCCTGCTTACATCCAGACTGGATCTGGTCCCATTATCCCTGGAAACCCGAGTCAACCTTAAAAACACTTAACTCCTGCATCTCCTGTCTGTACCGTCCTGCCAAGCCCATGAGCAGCGTGAGGCAGGGCTTGGCTAGGGAGGCTTAGAGTGCCCTGTGGGTGGAAACTTGGGTTTTAACACCAAGGAATTTACAGAAAAGGGGAGAAAATATCAGATCAAGGCAGGAAAAAGCCAACCCTCAAAATCCATAGGGACCCCCTTAAGGAGGGTAAGGGGAGACCTAGAGAGGCAGCTGGGTCTGGTTAATGGGAACGTAGCTGTTGGTTCAACTCTCAACTCCTCTCCCCCAAGTAGGCTGGGCACTGAAATACTCAGTTGCTTGCTGATTGCTGCAGGACTCTTGTCCGTTTCAGTCCCAGCTCCGAAGGCACAGCAGAGGAGCAGCACACAGTGGCAGGGAAACCCAGAATGCTCAGCTGGGATCTTTTCAGCAGGAAGGTGGGATTCTCCTTGGGAAGGGAAGGGGAGGGGTGTGGGGCTTTCCAAAGTATCAGGACAGCTGTTTGTATAGCCAGAGGGTACGACAACAAAGGCCCTGCTCTTAAATACTCACAACCTAAGAAACAGGGGTGCATCTTAAGATGCATTAAACGCTGGGCTAAATATTAAGCTTCTCCTTCACGTGTCTTTCTAGACTTGAGTCCAGGATAGAGGATTAGCCATAAGGGGGAGTCAGACCCAGCCCTTTGGCAGCAGGCAGTTACCGTCAGATACATGTTGCTAGCAGATAGTGCACTGAGGTGCACTCAGGACTAGGAAATCCATGTTATCTACAACCTGATAACAACCGAAGCTTTGAAGCTACACAGAGAGAGAGGAAGTGGCCTCCCCACCCAGCAGAACTGCTGCCTGAATGGGAGAGGAAGCCAGCCTCTCTCGGTCCTTGTGGAATGGCTCAGAGATCCCAGGCTAAGACAGACCCAAGCAAACAGGGGGCGCACACTGTGCGAGCATTGTAGGGCGAGCAACCTGCGGCAGGGCCAGCACATGCAGCCAGGGTGAGCAGTGTTCAGCAGGCATCTCACGGGAGGATTCAAATCTGAACCCCACCTCCCTAGCAGGCTGAGGTGCCAGAACTAGGAACTCCTCTGCCCCCTCTCCCCACTCCAAATATGGTATCTTCCAACCGAGGTGTTTCCAATTCAAGTGACATGCTTTGGGCACCGCCACCCAAAATGCCTCTTTTTTGAGATGGGGCAACCCCATTTGCGTGCACTATTCAAGCTGTGGGCGTATCATGGATTTATAGAGAGACAATATGATATTTCTCTGTCCTATTATCTATCCCTTTCTTGATGATTCCCAGCATTCTGTTTGCTTTTTTGACTGCTGCTGCACATTGAGTGGATGATTTCAGAGAACTCTCCACAATGACTCCAAGATCTCGCTCTCGTGCGGTAACAACTAATTTAGACCCCATCATATGTATAGTTGGGATTATGTTTTCCAGTGTGCATTACTTGGAATTTATCAACTAATTTCATCTGCCATTTTTCACCACCTAGTTTTGTGAGATCCTTTTGTAGCTCTTTGCAGTCTGCCTGGGACTAACTATCTTGAGCAATTTTGTATCATCTGCAAATTTTGCCACCTCACTGTTTACCCCTTTTTCCAGATCATTTATAAATATGTTGAATAGGACTGGTCCCAGAACAGACCCCTGGGGGGCACCACTATTTACCTCTCTCCATTCCTGAAAAATGACCATTTATACCTACCCTTTGTTTCCTATCTTTAAACCAGTTACCATCCATGAGAGGACCTTCCCTCTTATCCCATGATGCCTTACTTTGCTTAAGCGCTTTTGGTGAGGGACTTTGTCAAAAACTTTCTGAAAATCTAAGTACACTATATCCACTGGATCTCCCTTATCACATGCTTGTTGACTCCTTCAAAGAATTCTAGTAGATTGGTGAGGCATGATTTCCTTTTACAAAAACTATGTTGACTCTTCCCCAACAAATCATGTTCATCTGCATCTGACAATTTGTTCTTTACTATAGTTTCACCAGTTTGCCCCAGTACTGAAGTCAGGCTTACCGGCCCATAAATGCCAGGATCACCTCTGGAGCCTTTTAAAAATTGGCATTACATTAGCTATTCTCCAATCATCTGGTACAGAAGCTGCTTAAATGATAGGTTGCATACCACAGTTCAAGGCTACAGAGGGAGTCAGCCTTCACTAGTGCTGCATTGGTGGAGAAAAGCTCTCCTGACAGTGCCATCACTTTAAAGCAAGGTCCCTGCATTCTCTGCCTCTCATAGCGCACGCACGAAGATTCTGGCGCCTTAGCACCTGCATGCCTACAGAAGCCTTTAACACCTCTGAACAACGGAGCTATTGTATTGGAATCACAGTGGGCTGGGAGCAGTAGGGAAGATACATTTTAAAGCACAGCTGGTCTCTCGCAGTAGAGTGGTCTAGTCTCATCTCTCGGGTTACAGCAGTTATGTGGCCAATACTTTACCTTTAATGGCTGCAGCACATTTAAACTGAATCACTGCTCTGCTGTTTGACTTTCCAGGCCAGATGCACCTCTGTTGATGTTCTAGGCACATCACAATGTCCCACCGTAATGTGGCAACACAGAGGCTGGGCAAGCAGCCAAGCAACTGAGGACCTTCACTATATTTTCCCACCTATCTACCACCCACTGCATGCATTGCCAGCTCCTTTCCCTTGCCACTCAGATGACATATTGGTTATTCCAAAGGCCCCTGCATGAAGAATGAGTGAGGAATTCTAGAGAGCAGCTCCACAAGGAGCCAGCTACATGCACCGAGCCATGGGACGGGAAGAGCAAAAGGTAGTGGCTGGTGGATTTAGCTGGGGGCTGATGGTTTGGTGTCTGGTCTGAAGCCTGCCTGCTGATGCAGCGTGAACTCCGTTCTTAGCAGCAGCTTTTGAGCCTCTGCTCTCCCTGTGGTCCCTTGACAAGCCCGGCGACACACACAGAGAAGCGCGCGCTCACACACACACACACCACACACACACGTGGCGCAGTGCACTCTGGGGTACTACCTGAAAACAAGGAAGCCATTGACACTGACAGGCCGTTCTTGGCCATTTGAATCAGGTTAGATCCATCGTACCATCTGCATAATCCGGTGATGACAAAATATTTCGCTTCAGTGCTCGGCCCGGCAACAGAGAAAGGGTCTCAACACAGAGGCAAGAGAGCAGGGCCTGCTGGCGCCCTTTGGGAGACATCCAGGGATACCACTTCAAACACCCTGCTTGGACTGCAATATCAAGTCAAACCTCTGAGCTACAGGGGCCAAACTGGGGTTATGCTATCAACATCCCTGGAGAGAGGATCAGGAGATTGAGGGTGTCCATTACAGGGGCCTTTGAACGGCCCCCAGTCCAACCACCATTGTCCCAGCTGAAGACTGGAGAGTGCTTTGTTAATGCACCTTCAAGTCAGCCAGAGGGGGCCCTGTTGAGCAACAAGGAGTGTCTTTCCTGACCAAAGCAGGAGGGAGGTGAGGGAGAGGGTTCAAGGCAGGGGTCTTGCAGCATAGGCACCAACTGGGGGTGCTCCAGCCCTGGCGTACCCCTGGAGAGAAATCAGCAGGTGCTGCTCAGCAGCACTCAAGCTCCCCACCCAGTGCCTCTGACCTGCTGGCAGCCCCGCTGAACAACTCCTCCCCCCTCCCTCCAGCACCTCCGTCTGCTGTTGAAAAGCTGTTTTGTGGGTTGTAGGAATCTCAAGGAGAGAGGGGGAGGAGCGGGGACGCAGTGCACTCAGGGGAGGAGGCGGGGAGGAGGTGGGACAGGGGCAGGGGACTGGGGGGACAAGGAGGAGGGCTAGCACCCTCAACTAGAGGGGAAGTCGGCGCCTGTGACTGCGGGGAGCACACTAGCCCTGGGAGCCAGCCTGACCTCTATGTGAGCAAAAGTACCTTGGAGGGCCAGGGTCTGTACACAGCCCATTGGCCCCGCTACAGAAAGACAGAGTTAACACAGGAGCGGACAGTTCCGAGTTGACTTGCCCAGTCCGTGGCTGGTTCAAGTAGGAAGAGCAGGACAGTACAGGCTGGCATTCAAATCCTTTAGCTCCCCAACCTCAGCCTGACCATTCCCAGCCCAGAGGACTTTACACGTGAAAGGGATCTCTTGCAGGACGCCAGCAACACAGCAAACGAAGGGGCTGTTAAGACTCTAACAGAGCTCCCAGAGGCAAATCATCAGCCTTTATGAGCGCACTAGCCCACCTTCCCAAAGGGAATCTGTTTACTGCAGTCCAGGGTTGGAATCAGGGGTCCCAGCTCAACTCTCAGTTCAGCGTTACTCTAAAATGGCCATCTCTAAATGCAAAGGGACGTGCTCCTCCCTGGTGTAGCTCCAAGGAGGAGGTCGGCCCCAAATCTCCATCTGGTGCAGCTGCCTCCTCTTACCTCTTATCTCATACTCCTCCACGTCCTCCGCTGAGCCCGAGTCAGACAGCCACATGGAGTCACGGGAGCTGAACTGGGACTCACTGTCTGTAGCCACAAAGCCTGAAGGGGCAAAACGCAGAAGGTCTGAGAGACATAGGCCCAAAGTCAGCAGAGGTAATTTAAGTGCGACACAGAACTGACAGACGGCCAGGCGGGTAGTGCTGGGTGACTGGGGTGCCAGCACAGACCCAGAATCGTCCTGCACCTTGACACCACCATGGTGTGTACATAATAAATACCCAGACAGACCCAGTGTCAGCAGGCCCTCCACACTATAGAGTCACCATCTGTTCAGCTAGTGTAAGGTAAATTCCCACACAGTGCCCTGGTGCCTGACACAGCATCTCAGGGACTGACAGGAAACAAGCCCCTGCTCCCCGAGCCTGGCCCCAAAAGCAGCACTCACTCTCGGAGCCCACCTCCCGGTAGGCAGGGAGCACGTGTTTGGTGCGGATTTGCTGGCGCCGGATGCGAATCTTCTGCTTGAGCTCCTGGATCTCCTTGTCACCTCCTCTTCCTCCTCCTCCAGCCGCCGGTTCATCACGTTGCATTTCATCAGCTCGATGGCGGCAATCAGCGATCAGAGATGCTAAAGTGAGCGTTTTCCTGGGAGGCAGAGGCCAAACCATTGCAAGAGAACCGGGAAGCTGAGGTTCTCCGTAATGCAGTATTACATCCCCTACACCCCGCAGTACAGGACCTGCTACCTGTAGAGGCGGCTATCTGGGATTTCCCACAGTAGAGGAAGACTTCACTAATAGGCGCTGACTCCATGGGCGCTGCGGGGCTGGAGCACCCACAGGGAAAAAATGGTGGGCACCCACCGGCAGCCCCCCTAACGGTGCCACGCATTTGACTCCAGAGGGCGCTCTGCATTGTGATGGATTTTGGTTACGCCTGCCGAGCATCCTACACGTCATGGCCGACTGTACGTTACGATGCAGTGCACACATTTCATCGTAAGCGTTGACCACAATTGCAGTTTTGCTTTTGCAATGTATCAGGGTGTAAACTCTTACAGTCACAAAGAAGGTCTGGGGTGGGGGGGGGAGGGGTTGTGACCAAAGAAGCTTGAGAACCACTGTGCTAGGAGGCCAGCTGGATCCAGACAGGAAGGGGACACCTCAAGATGGTCACCTATCAGACCCCACTTCAGAGTTCTCGAGGGATGACGTCAGAACTATTTGCTCTGACAACTCGGGCTCGATCCCTGTAGCCCATGGGAGTGGTCTGACTGGGGGCCCAAGCCCACTAATGCAGAGAGAAGCCTAGTGGAGAACAGAGTCCTGGCTAGCTTTGAGAGGACTCTTTCGGGGAAAAAGGGAAAATCCAGACCAAGAGACACGAAGCTGGAGGGGTGTATGAAGAAGCTAGGCCTGCCTGGGTCGCCGTTACAGGACAGTAGGACATTAGGGGTGACAGATGTGTGTCAGGTATTTTTAAATCCTTCTCTCTCTCTCTCATGTAGTATTCTAACTGCTAAGGAAAAATGCTTGGTCTGAAGGAGGCTGGTGTCACTCTCAGGGTCACAGTGCCCAGCGCAAAGAAAGGCAAGAGCCTGAAACTCAGCTGGGCCTTCAGGGCAGTTGGTGTATGCAGGGCACTGCAAGCGCATCCCAGTCTCAGAGGGGGATTCCTCCCCGGGACAGGGTAGGGTTAGAGGCCCTGGATCGGAGCTGGATGCACTCCGAGACGAGAGAAGGGACAGAGGTGCTGCTAGCCCTGCCACTGTGACAGCCCCGCTCTCCAATGTTCCACCACCTGCGGGTCACACGGCACCCAGCACCCAAAGAGAGCAGCTGGCTTTGGTTTTTCCCAACTCAACACGAGTTGCAGATTGTGGCTCTGTACAGTCAAACAGCACAGGATCATGTTGGCCAGGGAACAGTATGGGGCTTATAGAGAGGAGCATCACTATTCCTTACCTGCACTCGGAGGGGTAAAATGCTCTGTGATCCTTGCACCTGAACCAGCCCCCCCATTCCCCCCCAATTTCCCAACTGCCTAAGGCTGGAGCAAACAGCGGACTGACTTCAGGGAAGAGAGCAGCACACAGCACAGGGAGTCCCAGCAAGCGGCAGTAAGCTCATGCTGCACTGCCGCCATGCCTGCAGCCCCGAGCTCTCAACACCAAAGAGCAAACCAAGGGCAGAAGTAGACCGGCGAGTTCTCTGCGCAGCTCTAAGGCTGGAAACGCTGCAGCACTAACACTGGCTTTCTGGTACGGCTGCTTGCCAGTGGAACCAGAGTCACTGACCCAGCACCCAAGGAACATGTATCCCCCTGCATCTCTCACCTTCTCCAGGTCTGCACAGCTGCCGAAGTCCTGCTCAGACAGGTAACTGATCAGGGACTGTCCTTCCGAGGGTCTTCGGAACATCCCTTCCCCAGAACTCAGGTACTGGCCAGCATCTAGGAAAGCAAAAGACAAACAAATGAGGCAGAGGCATTTTGCAAACCCACAAAGCTGAAGAGTCAGAGATCGGACCAGGCATGATTCCATTACACAGCCCCAGCCAGCCCGGGGTCTTGCAGGAACTGCCAGACTAGATGACGCATGGCTAGAGTCAGTCAAGCATCCAACCTCTGACAGTAACCACCAGCAGAGTATTCAGAGGAAGAGGCAAGATCCCACAGTAGGCAGGTTGCAGAGGGACAGCTGATCCCAAAATCTCATCCGATCCCTACTAGTGAGAGATCACAAGTGCTTAACTTTGGCCACTCAATGCTGCTCCCCAGTCCCTCCCAGCTGCTGTTAGATTTAGAGAGAGGCAGAGATTTCAGAGCACTGGCCTCAGACACACATGAGACACCATGCTCATGTGCAAATCCCCACATGTGCACAGTCAAAAGCTGCCCTGCAAACATGCGAGGACCCAGCACCTGAACCCAGCTGTACCACTGGTTAACCATTTCCACTCACCCCCTGCTCAACTCACCGTATTCCATGTAGAGGGAGCTGGGTGTGCTCACTTCGCTGCTCTGGGTGGAGCCGGAGACATGACCTGGCACCCTCAAGGCGTCACCCTGGGATTCTTTGAGAGAGACACAAGAGCAAGGACGCTCATCAATAGCAGAAGGGCCCATCCGGGTGATTAACCCCAGCCCCTCGGGACACAGTGGAAGGGAGCAAATAGGACATCACGAGAACATACCCCCCACCCACCCCCCAAAAAGGCAAAAACAATAGAAAAGGAGTCAAAGGGGGAAGAAAAGAAGTCAGCTGGTCTCCAGGGAGAAAGCGGGCACAGAACTATATTGTATCCAGGCCAGTTCCGGGGGGGGGGGGGCAGTCCCGGGCAAGGCACTTCAGGCAGCTAAAAGGCAAGTTGGCAGACAACAGGCAGCAATTCACAGCTTGCCAGGATTGATCTCCAAGAGCTGCTGCTCCCTTGCGCTCTGGAGGAGAGGGACAACGGGACAGCGTGCATGAGCCTGGGAAGTGCAGAAGTCATTTGTTCCTCCAGCTAATGCAGCAGGGGACAGGGCCTGAACTAGGCAGGAGGCCCTGCTCACTTGCTCTTGTGGTGGCAGGGCTGGGAAATACAACAGAACCTGTTTGGAGCACTCAGCCCAGAGTCGGGGAGCACACTGCACCTCCTTGCCTTCAGCTGCGCCCCCTCTGGCAGAGAGGAACCCCTAGATGGCCCTGCTGGGCCACAGGGCGAGTGGCTAGCATAAGAGCAATGGGATCCTGGGGACTCAGCAGTCCTGGAGGATGCCTAGGACAATGTGGGGGGGAAATCAGTGGGAGAAGGTGATCTCCAACTCCCTCTAGCCTCTGATTATAGCTGGGGAGAACAGAGCCTTCCATGCACATTGGAGTCCCTGACTTTGCAGCAGCCAGGGCCTAAGGACTCGGATCCCTGCAGCCAGCAGAGCACGAAAGGGTTGTGAAGGTGACCTATACGTGCTACGCCCGGCGCCCCACCCTCCGCACACACATGTGACGCAATTCACGTCCTCACACGGGCAGAGCTCTTCGAGGGACTGCCTTTAGCCGGCCTAATCAGAGGTGAACACCTGCGGGAGCTGCATCCCCGTGAGCCGGCCCGTGGGATCGGATGGATTGCTGCAGAGACCAAATGACTTGAGGACTGACTGATCCCAGAAAGGAAGCCCTTGGCTGTCGCTGGCATGAAAATGACAACGGAACACACACAAGGGAATGGGGAGAGCAATGAGACTGGACATGTGTGATGTGGAACATGCAATAGCTCCAGGCACTGGGAACAGGGAAGGGACCACTGGTGTCAACTCAACCAGCACAGCAGCTCACACTGCCACGTCGTACCGCTTCCCCAGTCCCACGCTTATGGCTCCAGGGCACGCGAGACTGAGAATGCCTCTCCTGCTGAAAGAGTGTAGTGCTGGTGCAAGGATCAGACCCACAGGCCTGGGGACAGGCCGGCTCTATGCAAAGCACAAGCAGCTGCTGGGCAAGCTCCCCCCATGCTGCCCGACAACCATGCTTTAACCCTGGGTGTGAGGGGGCTCAGTCTCCAGAGACTGATCAGTGCCAGCTGGGAGGTAGCTACCAGGTGAGACCAAATCATTTCCCTGAGGCCACAAAACAGCTTTCAGGTGACCACCCCTGACCTGGATGGGGTTTGAACCAGTGTTCTAGAGGCAGACACTCCATATCTCATTACAAATCCCCAGAACTCAGCAGACCACCCCTGCTCAAGCACAAGGTTCCAAGAACTCATCTGCCACAGAGCAAAGAGCCACCAAAAACTGGCACTGAAACAGCCTCAGGGCCACTGCCTGGCGGAGCGCATAGAGCTGATCTCCAAACCCTAGGGGAGCTGCCAGTTCTCTGAGCAGCAGCACCACCACCACTACACAGCAAGCTGAGGCAGGTCTCCTGAGAGCCCACAGAAGCCAGGCATCGTAACCTGCCACTCCATGGAGAGCAAGTGCTGCAGCAAGCAAGGTTGGAAGGGGACAGAACATTGTAGAGATTCTGTATGAACATGGCATGGCCTGGTGCATCTGCCAGTATGCCCCACCTGGGACACCTTTGCAGACTGCTGGGATAATATGCTCAGTATTTCTAGCCAAGGAACTCATAGGGCTTCGCAAACATTAACGGTTCAAGCCTTCCTATGTCCCAGAAGGAATAATCCCCATTTTACGGAGGGGAAGGCGACCTGGAGCATACAGGTGAGTGGCCTGGTTTCTGAGATATTGAGCACCTGCAACTCTGTGTAAATCGGGTCGTAAAACAACTTTCCCTGGTTCATACAGCAAATCCGAGCCCAGACGAGAACCCAAGAGTCTGATCTGAGCACTACACCACAGCTGTGGGCGGAGTGCTTGGTATTGAGAGCACCACGGGCCCGAGGAAATGCTGCTCCCAGCTCTGTTAATCGGATATCCTCCCGCAGGGCAAAGGGAAAGAATTGCTGACTATTCAGAAGTATGGGCTATCCCTCCCTATCCCTCAGTCCCGCACAAGGGGTACGATCTAGCCTGGTTTCCAAAGCAAAGGGGAGAGGATGGGAGCCAATCCAGGGGCTTATCGGAAAACGCCACATAGTGCCATGCAGGAAAGCCAGGTGCAATTCCTGGTCCAGCATGTTATGGCCCCAAACCAAGCAGGGATCCTCATTTAGGTCACATGCATAAACCTGGGGCTCCCTCAAAGCGCCATCAGCGACTCAGGGAAGGAGCGGCCTTTCTAAGTTGACACCAATGTGATAATGGAAATCCTGAACTCAATGCAATGATCACTGATGAGAGGGTGTCTACTGGCTCCCAAACCTGCCACTGGATCTTCTATTATAATGGTGATATCCCTGAGACCTCCTGGGCAGACAGCGAGGAGGAGGAAGAGGAGAGCATTACGGAAGGAAGAGAAAACAGAGAGAGACTGGTTACATACCAAGACAGGAGCCCCGTTCTCTACCTGAAGGCAGCACCTCAGCCCTGAAGGGGTGTCCCCTTGGGAAGCAGCCTAGCCCCCCATTACCCAACCAAAGAGGCCCCACAAGGCCCACCACTCACCCCTACAAAGGGGAGCTGTTAAGGGAACACACGCATCCAGTCTGTTCTGCCAATCGAACCAGATGATGGTTCTACAGTTACAACATGGAACTGTCCCAGCCAGGGCCATATCTGAAGTTCGGATGAGATCCTGGAGAGAAGGTTCAGGGAGTCCCTCCGGGGGCAGCGAGGCTAGCACCATAGCAGCGCTGCCAGTTCCTAGCAAGGCAGAGTGAGGGGATAAGCCAACACCTTCTGCCAGCTGACGAAGGGAAGTGAGGCTAGACACCAAGGCAGGGGTTGCTGGGTGTTCAGGGCTGGGTCCCAGAGCTCTGCTGGGGGAGATAGGAGACTTCCCTCTCCATCTCTGGGAATGCAGAGAGCTCTCTCTGCAATGGAAAAGCAGAAGAGCAGAGGCCGGACTTCCCTAGCTAGCTGCACGTGCACCCTCCTTGCCTATTCCAGGGACTGCCCAAGGCCAGGCCAGCAGCTAAGTTCAGGTCCCCAAGCTCCACTGGAAGAGAACATTGCAAGACCTTTAATTAGCTCGTTCCCTTCCTCCTCGCCCAGTGCTCAGATCACCCCCTAACGATGCACAACACCGATGATGATGCCTGTCCCGAGATCAACATCCCACCCACCGAATCCCTCCCCAAATGCCGCCCCATCATTACCAGGAGTTTTCCCAGAGGCCACGTTGGTATCAGAGTGCGAGCGTGCATGGCTTCTCTTAAGGATCCCTTGGGAGGTTGATGTCTGCCCCTCCGAAAAGCTGGACCTGCGCAAGAGGCTCATCCCCCGGCTGCCGCCGCTCGCACCCTGGTCTTCCAAGGAGGAGACGGACTCTGGCTTCTGGGAGCTGCTGGATGAGAACAGGTTGGAACTGCTGCTCTTGTTGCTGTTGGTGGTGCTACTGCTGGCGCTGCTCTGGTTGCTACAGGCCCGGCCCCGCCGCCCCAGGTTCCCAATGGCCAGATACTCCGGCCCGTCATTGGCATCGCTCTGGGTGTCATCCTGGCTACCCGCCCAGGGGTCCTCGCTCTGGCTGGTCACGGTGCTGGTGCTCATCTCGCTGACTGAAGAGGAGTCGTCTCTGGGGGAGGAAGCATTGAGCCGGGGGAGGCCAGGTTGGCCCAGAAGGGATCTGTCCTCAGGCAGCAAGAGGGATACATTGTACAGGGCATTTTCCAGAGGCTGGCTCGTGCTGCTGCTCACGGAGGAGCTTGCTGGTCTCCTGTCTGGAAGAGGCGGGAGGGAGAGGTCACACACAAGTGCACAACAGACCAGATGATGGCAACAAGCAAATGGCTCAACACACACACCAACAAAGCCAGCGCAGGAGGGCATGGTCAAGGAATCGCTGGTTTTATTAAAAATCCCTTCCTCCCCACCACTCCCCTTGGCCTTCCAGGCGTGTGCTGGAAGCTGAAAACCAAGGCCCATGTCCTCAGTGAAGCTTCATTTCCATCCACCACACTGGGATGTTATTGCAGGGTTGCTCAGGAAGGCTGGGACACACAGGAACACTGGTTTGCTGTTGACAGGTGGTGCAGGAGGGCCAGGCACAAAACCTACTTTTACTGTGCAGTAGTTTGGGAAGTTCTGGCACGTTATCATCAATTGCTCGAGTGGGCAGGGCTCTGCATGGCCACAGTAGCATAACTTGTAATTAATAAATTAATCTATTAAAATACTAGAATATGAGACTAATACCTGATAGGTAACAGGCTAAAAAAACAAACAAACAAAACATACAGCTTAAGATTTAAAGCTGAAATGTAAGAAACCTATGGACTTAGGCCTGTCAGATATTTAGCTTAGCCAAATTAGGCTTTAGGATAAGTTATAAAGATATATTAGCATAAGTAAGTTAATAATAAATCTGCTGAGCTTGTGTCTATGTTTGTACACTGAGGTTTTGAATAACAACTGCTGAGTTTGGATGATCGTGTCTAGAAGAGATCAGTAGACATCACAAGATGACCGTTGACAGCCGGGGTGAACTGTTAGAGAGTTCCTTAAGATAACTGCATGTTGCCACAGCGATAAGGGGACATAAATGTTAATAAGTTGAAAGAGGAACTATCCAAGTAGCCTATCACGTGACAAGTCCTCCAGTATTATTCGGGGGACAGTTCCAAAGATGGACATAAGGGGTTTTAACCCTCATGCATATTAATGAGCTTTGGGGGGCATATGCGTAACTTCTTATCCATACAAGCTGGCAGATGGCTGGAGGTCAGTTTCCTGACCCTCCACAGAAGCTGGCCACTGCACCATTCTTCAGGCTTCCATCGGGAGATGCGAGTGTTATTGGGAATGTTGGGGCTGGAGGTGGTTTTTTCTAACCACTGCAATCTATGCACAGTTATGTTAATTGGGGGGTTCTAGCTGATCTAATTAAATGAGATGCTTGTTTCCCCCACGCTCCTCGGATCTCCAACAATGATGCTAGGCCACCTGGTGGCATTAGCCCTAATGTTTTAAATACCGGAGGAGCTAGACTTTTGCCTAACACTAGAGTTTAAAAGGGGTTATCAATATTAGTCAATCCCATAACCAATAAAGGCTACAGTAGCTTGCAGTAGGGTTGCTCAGGATTCCTGAGCAACACACACGTTACTGGAGGACCTGACTTTTCAGGATAGATCTATCCTGAACTATGCACTCTGCAAACAGACCCTATATGGAAGAGAGTGAGTCGCATTCTGAGCGTCCCACGAGCGGAACACACTACCCCCTCCTCCTGTTACCTGACATGCTGGTGGAGGCTGGTTGGTGCAGACTGGAGAAGGATCCAAAGTACCTGTGCTGTGTGTAGTCCATAGGAGGGATACATACAGAACCAGGGAGGGCTGTCAGGCTTTGACTCTTCGTCACAGGCAATGGGGCCTCGCTCCTTCTGAGAAACTGAACAGAGGCAGCACTGTTAATAAACCAGAGCTACAGTGTTAAGCAACAAAGAGAAGCAGACACGGAGCCCTGAAAGCAACAACTGTTGAGTCAAAGAGGAATCAACAAGCAGTGCCCAGCGTGAGTGCCTGTTACTAACCAGGGAGGACAGCTGCAGCTCTGGTGTCAGGGGGGATGCTGCCAGCTCTCTACTAGAGGGTGAAAAAGTCATAGTAAAAAAGGGAACCAGCCCATTGTTCTCAGTTAAGCAGCAGGCTCCCATGTGGAAACTACCAGGCTCTCAGTGTGATGATCCAGGGCCAGCGGAGGGACCTGACGCACACAGCGCCGTCAATCCTGCTGTGCCATCCAGCGGAGAGAACACAGCCACAATTTAATAAACAATCACCAGGGCTTCTCATCTGGAGACCTCAAAGCTCTTTGCAGAGAACGTGGTGGGGTGAGGTGGGAAGGGGAGGCATTATTCACCCTGCTGTACAGACAGGGAAACTCGCAAAGGGGTTAAGTGACCAGCACAAGGCCGGAAAGGAAGTCAGTGCCAGCAGAGGCACAAATAAAACCCAGCTCTCCTGGGCCCTGAGCCCGTCCTCTCCCCAACAGGCTGTATACACAGTAAATCTGTGTCCTCCCAGTGGCAGTCCTGTTTCCTGTTACTGTGCCAAGATTTGAACAGGTAACACACATCACATTCCACCTGTAATTCCTAGGAAACCTAGAACTTCAAGGATATTTTCAGAGGAATGACTGGTTCCTACCACCACCACCACCCACTAAAATGTGGATCTTAGAAGCCAATCAAAACAGGACGTGACCCAGTGTGAGCCCTGAATGTCCAACTCCATTAAACAAAACACCCCCATGCCCACTGCAGCCTGTCTTCAACATCACACAGGCATCACCTGCAGAGAAGCCAGCTCCTAATCAGCTATTTCCCATCTCTCTTCTAGCCCTTTCTGCAAGGAACCCAGCCAAGGAGTAAAAACCTTCTCCAAAGGGCTGTGTGCGCTCTGCATGAAACACTGTGCGAGGGAACCACCCTTCAGCAGGGAGAGATGGAGACAAAGCAGGGGCCCTTCTCACCATGGACGTGTCAATCTGAGCCAGAAGTCTGGGGTTGTTCTGCTCCACGGCCTCCAGGCACTGTAACATGCTGTGACGTGGGCGTCACTGAGCAGGAAGGCAGCATCTGAAGCAGCAGCAGCTGAAGGTTGGTCACACTAGTGAGATCCATGACACCCCACTGCTGCCCTCGGCAGACAGGGATTTGTGGTATGATGCAATGGGGATCGTGCAATTTATTACGTGACACTGGAGACAACCTCCCAGTCCCTTCCCTGAGCCGGAGCCTTGGCCAGCTCCTTTGCACCAGACAGAACAATTGCAGAACAGCCTCTCTGCTGCCACGCTAGCTAGGATAAGATGCCGATCATCTGGGCATGATCATATGGGATCAGGCAGACAGGACACCCTGCTCAGAGGCAGGACCTGGCATTGGACATTGCCAGAAACAGGCTCCTAGACTGCAAAGACCATTGAACTGATCCCTAGCAGCGCTAGAAGGAATCCTAATCCCCATCACATTACACGTTATGGAATCCCCCACCCCCTGGCATTCCCTGGGCTACAGGATTTCCTACTTCGCCCATCCCAACATTCTATGTGCTACCAAAGCTTGTGTCCATGGCTGGAGAGAAGGGTATGACTAGATATTCTCATGGGGGGGGAAAAGATTGTCTCCACGGTGCTGTTTACCTGTGTAGAATTTCCTGATGTACTGTCTGTTCTCAAGCAGTGGCTTCAGCTGTGCGGAGAGGCAGTGGAACTGCAGACTGTGCTGTAGCCATAGCTCCGCTATGGCTTGATCACCTACGCCATCTGCACTTGGCTGCCCATTCTCGTGCAGGCTGATGAACTGGAAATGGACACCCACACATGTCAAGTCAGATAGAGATTAGTGAAAAGAACAGGAGTACGTGTGACACCTTAGAGACTAACAAATTTATCTGAGCTTAAGCTTTCCTGGGCTACAGCCCACTTCATCAGATGCATAGAATGGAGACATATACACATACAGAGAACATGAAAAGGTGGGAGTTGCCATACCAGCTCTAAGAAGCTCATTAACGAGATGAACTATTATCAGCAGGAGAAAAACCCCTTTTGTAGTGAGAATCAAGATGGCCCATTTCAGACAATTGGCAAAAGGTGTGAGGATACTTAACCTGGGGAAATAGATTCAATTTGTGTAATGACATAGCCACTCCCAACCTCTATTCAAGCCTGAATTAATGGTATCTGGTTTGCACATAATTCAAGCTCAGCAGGAGTCTGTTTCTGAAGTTCTTCTGTTGCAAAATTGCCACCTCTAAGTCTGTTACTGAGTGACCAGAGAGGTTGAAGTGTTCTCCCACTGGTTTTTGAACATTCAAACTAGATACACCTCTACCTTGGTATAACACTGTCCTTGGGAGCCAAAAAAATCTTACCGCGTTATAGGTGAAACCGTGTTATATACTTGCTTTGATCCACCAGAGTGCACGCCCCCCCCCCGAGCACTGCCTTTACCGTATTATATCCAAATTCGTGTTATATCAGGTGGCATTCTATTGAGGTAGCAGCGTATCATTAATTTGGGCTTGAATACAGACTGGGAGAACAGGCAATCGAGTGATCTATCTCGTCATCCACTCCCAGCTTCTGACCAACAGAGGCTACAGACAATCAAGAGTATGTTGTTCCATCCCTGCCCATCCAGGTTAACAGCTATCGATAGATCTTTCCTCCATGAATTTATCTAATCCTTCTTTAAACCCAGTTATACTTTGGACCTTCCCACATCCCCTGGCAATGAGTTCCAAAGGCTGATTGTGGATGTGTGTGGGAAAGTACTTCCTTTTGTTTGTTTTAACCTGCTACCTATTAATTTCATTGGGTGACCCCCTAGTTCTTGTGTTATGAGAAGGAGTAAATAACACTTCCTTATTTACTTTCTCCACAAGATTTGATAGACCTCTATCATAGCCCCTCTTAGTTGCCCAGTCACCCTGTTTTGTGAGATCCCTTTGTAACTCTTTGCAGTCTGCGTTGAATGTAACTAACTTGAGTACATTTGTATGTGTCATAAACAGATAGTAAGGGTAATGTCTCTTTTTACCTGTAAAGGGTTAAGAAGTGCAGTAAACCTGCTGACACCTGACCAGAGGACCAATAAGGGGACAAGATACTTTCAAATCTTGGTGGGGGGAAGTCTTTTGTTTGTACTCTTTGTTTTGGAGGTTGGTCGCTCTTGGGACTAAGAGGGACCAGACATCAATCCAGGCTCTCCAAATCTTTCTGAATCAGTCTCTCATGTTTCAACTTGTAAGTAACAGCCAGGCAAGGCGTGTTAGTCTATTTTTGTTTTCTCAACTTGCAAATGTTCCTTTTTGCTGAGAGGATTTTACCTCTGTTTGCTGTAACTTTGAACCTAAGGCTAGAGGGGGCTCCTCTTGGGCTACACGAATCTGATTACCCTGTAAATATTTTCCACCCTGATTTTACAGAGATCATTTTTACCTTTCTTTCTTTAATTAAAAGCTTTCTTTTTAAGAACCTGATTGATTTTTCCTTGTTTTAAGATCCAAGGGATTGAATCTGGAGTCACCAGGAATTGGTGGGGGGAAAGAGGGGGGGATGGTTAAATTCTCCTTGTGTTAAGATCTAAGGGGTTGGATTGGTGTTCACCAGGAACTTGGTGAAAAAGCCTCTCAAGGATGCCCCAGAGAGAGGAAGGTTTTGAGGGGACAGGAAGTGTTCCAGACACTGAAATTTCTGGATGGTGGCAGTGTTACCAGATCTAAGCTAGTAATTAAGCTTAGAAGTGTCCATGCAGGTCCCCACATCTGTACCCTAAGTTCAAGTGGGGGAGGAACCTTGACATAACCCCTCTTAGTTGCCCAGTCACCCTGTTTATAAGATCCCTTTGTACTCTTTGCAGTCTGCGTTGAATGTAACTAACTTGAGTAAATTGTATTATCTGCAAATTTTGCCACCTCACTGTTTACCCCTTTTTCCAAATAATTTATGAATATGTTGAATAGGACTGGTCCCAGTACTGACCCCTAGGGACACCACTATTTACCCCTCTCCATTCTGAAAAACTGACCATTTATTCCTACCCTTTGTTTCTGGTTGTTACCAGTTACTGATCCATGAGAGATCCTTCTCTCTTCTCCCAGAACTGCCTTACTTTGCTAAAGAGCTTGTCAAAGGCTTTCTGAAAGTCTACGTATACTACATCCCTGGAATCATCCACGCCCCTATGTTTGTTGACCCCCACAGAGAATTCTAATAGATTGGTGAGACATAATTTAACTTTACAAAATCCGTGTTGAGTATTCCCCCAACAAATCACATTCATCTATATGTCCGATTATTCTGTTCTTAGTTTCAACCAATTTCCCTGGTGCTGAAGTTAGGCTGTAATAGCTGGGATCAATTCTGGAGCCTTTTTTAAAATTGGCGCCACATTAGCTATCCTCGAGTCATCTGGTACAAAAGCTGATTTAAATGATGGGTTACAAACCACAGTTAGTAGTTCTGCAATTTCATATTTGAGTTCCTTCAGAACTCTTAGGTGAATCCCATCTGGTCCTGGTGACTTACTATTTGTTCCAAAACTTCCTCTATTGACAGTTCCTCAGAGTTGTTACCTAAATAGAATGGCTCGGGTGTGGGAACCTCCCCTCGCATCCTCTGCAGTGAAGACTCATGCAAATAATTCTCTTAGTTTCTCTGCAATGGCCTTGTCTTCCTTGAGTGCACCATTAGCATCTCTACTCTCCAGGCCTCACTGATTGTTTAGCAGGCTTCCCACTTCTGATGTACTTACAAAATGTTCCTCTTAGTTTTTGGGTCTTCGGTGCTCTTCAAATTCTTTTTTGGCTGGCTCCATTATTCTTTTACACTGACTGGCCAGAGTTTACGCCCCGTCCTTGACCTGGTCAGAGGCTTAATCTTGCCACTTAGCAAACAGCATCATCAGAAATGACAAAGCGTCCCTGATCTGAACAGTGGTACAGTCCAGTTGCTGTAGCCCCTCTCCCCTAGTGCTTATCCCCATCTCTCAGCATGTTTGGTCCCAGCTGAGGCTGCATGCTCTTTGGAGAAAGGACATGGTCTTTTGTCTATCAAGAGCTATGCCATACTTCGTGACCTCAAAGCACGTGACACTGTTTTAGGTTTTGTATGAAGACTTTAGGACAAAGCGGGGGCAATTGGTGCCAGCTGTGGTAGCAGCTAGTGAAGGAGCTGCAAATGACCCTGAGGAATGAGAGACCAAAAACCTGTTTCTCATAGACCACGTGTCATCCATGGTCTTGGATTGAATTCTGCCAAGCCTTCTGGGATGCAGCTTGTACAGAATATGAGGCTGCATACTTCTGATCATCTCCCTTAGTTTATGGGGCACTGAATTCACTCACAAATTAAACACGATAGAGGGATTATAACAAAATGTCTGCTCCCTCAATCTGTCAAAGCAAGACAAGAGGATCACTCCAAGGAAGTGAATGGCATTTTGGGCTGTATAAGTAGGGGCACTGCCAGCAGATCGAGGGACGTGATCATTCCCCTCTATTTGACATTGGTAAGGCCTCATCTGGAGTACTGTGTCCAGTTTTGGGCACCACACTACAGGAAGGAAGGGGGAAAATTGGAAAGAGTCCAGCAGAGGGCAGCAAAAATGATTAGGGGGCTGGAGCACATGACTTATGAGGATAGGCTGAGGGGACTGGGATTGTTTAGTCTGCAGAAGAGAAGAATGGGGGAAGGGGAGGATTTGATAGCTGCTTTCAGCTACCTGAAGGGGGGTTCCAAAGAAGATGGATCTAGACTGTTCTCAGCGGTAGCAGATGACAGAACAAGGAGTAATGGTCTCAAGTTGCAGTTGGGGAGGTCTAGGTTGAATATTAGAAAATACTATTTCAATAGGAGGGTGGTGAAGCAGTGGAATGGATTACCCACGGAGGTGGTGGAATCAGGGGCGGCTCTAGGTATTTTGCCGCCCCAAGCACGGCAGGCAGGTGGCCTTCGGCGGCTTGCCTGCGGGAGGTCCCTGGTCGGCGGATTTGGCGGCGTGCCTGCGGGAGATCCGCCGAAGCTGCGGGACCAGCGGACCCTCCGCAGGCATGCTGCTGAAGGCAACCTGCCCGCTGCCCTCATGGCGACCGGCGGAGCGCCCCCCGTGGCTTCCGCATCAGGCATGCGCTTGGCGTGCTGGTGCCTGGAGCCGCCCCTGAGTGGAATCTCCATCCTTAGAGGTTTTTAAGGTCAGGCTTGACAGAGCCCTGGCTGGGATGATTTATTGGGGATTGGTCCTGCTTTGAGCAGGGGGTGGGACTAGATGACCTCTGAGGGTCCCTTCCAACCCTGATATTCTATGCATTCCCCTGCTAGGGTGTCCCAGCTGCTCCATGGCAGGCAAGCTGCAGCCTAACGCATTAGTCACTCAGTTAATCGTGAGAACCAAACTGTGCACCCGAGTCACACTTGGCTGGCCAAGGAAAGCAGCAGCCTTGAGATCTCCAAAGCCAGCTCCGTCCTCCAATCCCAACCCGCCAGCAGAACTCACCTTCTCCACGTGATTGAGCAGAGCGCGGCGCTCAGTCGGCGGATGTCTTTCACAAACTGCCAGTAATCCTTCTGCCTGCAGTACACCTGCCCAGAAAACACACAGTTAGACTCCGCCTGATAAACCCCGCCACAACGCTGACAGGTGCTGAGCGACCCATGCAGTTAACGCGACCTTCGGCAGCCTCTCGTAAGGTCACAGCACCGCTCAGCGGACAGCGCAATGAGTCACTTGCAGGCGTTGATACGGGTGAGAGAGAAGAAGGGTGGCCCAGTAGTTAGGGGGATTAGGAGACCTGATTCAATTCCTGGCTCTGTCACAGGACTTCCTTGCGTGGCCTTGGACAAGCGTCTCTGTGCCTCCATTCCCTATCTGTAACATGGGGATAAATCACTGCCCTGCCTCACAGGTACGTGGGGAGCATAAACTCATTAACCCGTTCCTAACACATGCAGGATATGGATGAGTCAGCCATGCCAGCAGGACACCCAGTGCTTTCAGTGCCAGCACATTCCACTCAACGACTGTGGAGTAATTTAGCGTTTCCCACCCCTGAGGTGCAATAGCCTGCTCTGGGAGACACAGGGCAGGAGATGAGCAGCGGGGCCCAGGATCTGCATGACCCCAGAGCCAGCTCTCAAGCCCCACTCCAAACATGCTGCTCTGGGGGGAAGTGGTGAGCAGCTTACTGAACTAAACCTCCTCTCCCTGCTCTTGCAACAAACCATTCCCTCACACAGCCGGCCATAGGAGTAATTCTCAGGCACAGGGCTGCAGGAGCAGCGCACTGGTACTGTCTGTGTCTCAGCTTGCAACACAGCCCACCAGGGCCCCTGAAGAACCATCAGTGGATGGCCCCTGGCACTCAGCAGCCCGGAAGCCTTTTGCAAACAGGCACAGGGAGCACAAAACGAGAAAAGGAAAAAAAAAAAAAGGAAAAGAGAAAGCGAAAGAGAAAGGGCCGTAAAAAGAGAGGAAGAATATGGACAGGAAAAAGCCAAAGCATAGCAATTGCACAGCGGTTCTGGTGTGAAGGGAAGAGGGTTATTCATTAATCCAATGCCATGGGGTACCACAAAAGGAGGAGGCTGGCACCTAGCACCTGCACTGCTACTCAAACCCCCTGCAGGACGCACCTCCTGCCCTGCCAGACAGCAAGGAACAGCCAGCTGTCCACCGATTTCAAGTGGCGGGAGCTTGCAAGAGAGAGCAGTTGGAGGAGACGACTGGCAGTGAAGAGGTAACCGCAAGACCCGCCACAAATTCCACCTATTTGCAGTTCGGCTGGGAACACTGGGCATATATGACCTTAGCACAGCGAAGTGCAATCCAAGCAGGGCAGAGCCGTCAGTAGTCCGGCAAAGCGGGGAGACAGGAAGTTCTGCCTGGTCAAGCCAAGGGGGCTCATCGCCGTAACGACCTTGGCCCCATGGAGCACCAAGGTGACACTGCACGACAGCAATGGGGAGCGGATCGCCGTTCTGCCCGTTGGGAAAGCAGCGCGGGTTGGAGGGTGCAGCACGAGGAAGGTGAGGCAGTGTGAGGAATGTTCCAAATAAATCCTCCCCTCCACACCAGCCCCAGATATCTCTCACCTCAGAGTGTCAGAGTGCACAGGGCAGAGAGATTCACGTGTAAAATCAGACCTTTCTCCCCCTTACCTCTGCCTGGTTACTTCATGACCACCATCACCTTCACGCTTCTGTGCTCTACTGAGTAACCCAGGGGAAGGGCTGCCGTTAAGGCTGAGACCTGTGTCTTAAAGGGACAGCGTCCCATCCCCTTGCAACAGGGCCATGGTTAATTTAAATGGTGAGCTTTCGTGACGGGAAGGAGGGAAATGAGGACGCTGACTCTTCTGGACTAAAGTGGAATTTGCCTCCCACACACCAGCCCTGGGAACACAACCGTGCGACTGAATCAGAATTACTCCCCACAGGCTTATGAGTACAACCCTCTCGTTAAGTCTCAACCTAGCAGAGGTAGTGGACTTGGTTGCTCAGAGGCAAAGGGAAATGTTCCCCAGATTCCAGCTGCTTTCAAGGTAAAGTAGATCTGGGAACAGGGACATCTGAATTCCAATTGCCGTGTTAAGTTGCACACTTGCCTCTCTTCACTTGTTCTCTTGAAATTTTTGCTGAGTTCAACATTGCAAAAGTCACTATTATCAATATTCTCTCTCTCAACAGCAGCACAAACTGGGAAGAACTTTCTGATCAGACAGCAGTGAAAAAGGAGTCTAACTTCAGGGAGGGACAGAGGTCAACACAAAAACCTCCTGGCAAACAAAGCAGCAGAGATTGTGTGTCTTCTAACATTGCAAGTCACCAATGGGCTCTCCTGCACTGCTAAGCAGCTAGGAAGCAGGTTTGAAATTTAATGCAGCATGCTGCTAGGATGGCATATTCCGTTTGCTCTCAGCTGCGGTCTGTCTCAGCTTTCTTCAGAGAGGCTCTCCCCTTTTATTAGTTATGCTTCTTGTTAAAGATCAACTACAAAGGGCATATTTTTTGTTCATGTCATATGCTACTGCTTCATAAGGTATAAAAGTGGCCTCAGCATATTTTTCCCCAACAATAACATTTTCCCTGTGCCTATTTTATCTTAGAAATATCAAAAACATCAATTGTTTTCTTCCTATGGGTTTTATTTTTTGGGGAGGGTGGGAGGTAGAATATTAGGATGAGAGTTTTCAGCCCTGGAGACAGAATTTTCATTTTATATACAATAAAAATATATATCCCTCAGGGCTGAGAAAACTCCCACCCTAGTTCTCAATTGTGCATGTGTGTAAATATAATTTCTTTTCAGTTGGAAGCCAGTATGTGGGGTCACTGTTGAATCATTCCCAGAATGCTCTTCTCCCCTGGGTGTAAGGAGTTTGAATGAAACAAGTGTGGAACAGAAAACAATGTGTTGGAGAGTTAGATTCAACACCCTCTCCCCAGCTACTATCCATTCAGTCTCTTGTGATGTCACAATCCCACTAGCTCTCCAGCCGGAAAGTCAAGACCTGATACTTCTAACAACAAAAGAACAAACAGGAAAAGAACCTTCTTTGCATATAATAAAAGCCAAAACACAAAAAGAGGTGGGAGGAGGGCACTTGCTCATGCTAAGCAGATCTAACATTTAAATTGCTCACAGACCCTTGGGCATGAACAACCTCCTAGGCACTGAAGGTGTTCGGTTACTTCAACTGTGTAATCCAGGAATAAGGTGGTCTGTCTGAAGTGTGTTTCCTTAAAACAAGTACTGTGCATCTAGCACAAATCAACAGCCAGCAGGTTATTTCTAGGCTTGCTGATAATCCACCCAAGTTCATTTGCACCTGTGTCAATAGGGGGCAAATTTTCAAGCAGAAACTTCCAGAGGGTGGAAATAGTAAGCAGAGAGGGAGACAGTCTCAGGGCTCTGTCTGACTGCAAAGAATCTTTTTGGGGGCAGGGGCAAAGAGAGAGAGAAGAGGCTGGCTTTAGGGCAGCAGTGCAAAAGGGAATGGATCCATAAAGCCCAGGGAGGTTCTCAATCTTTTTCCTTCTGAAGCCCACTCCAAGAGCCTATAAAAACTCCATGGCCCACCTGTACCAAAACTACTGGTTTTCTCCATATAAAAGCCAGGGCTGGCGTTAGGGGCTAACAAGCAGGGCAATTGCTTGGGGCCCCATGCCACAGCCCCCCGCCCCCGGAAGCTGAGTTGCTCAGGCTTCAGCCTCGCTGGCAGCACTCAGGGACCCAGGCTTCAGCAGCATGCAGTCGGGCTTTGGCTTTCTGGTGGTCCTGCTTGGAGAACCCCCTGAAACCTGCTCCCAGTCCCCCAGGACCACAGATATAAGCAGCAGCAGCCAGGATGCAGTGAAAGCAAAACAAGAGAGATCATGTTTGTGTGAAGCATGGATGCAGGAGTCAGACCGATTTATTATCTCATATTCAAGAACGTTAAGGAATAGGGCTTCTCCTACAGACCAGGCTAAGAAGCTGCAACCCTGCCCAAGACCCCACGTTTCAGCTCCATGACAGCAGACTGCTTCATTACAAATTCAGCATGGTCATTGCTGGGGGATCCAACAGGCAGAAACAAATGGGTGGGTGGGGCCAGGCAGCTTCTTACAGCAGAGATCACCAGTGCTTAGCAAAATGTGGCACGAAATGATAGGAATGGTGAAGTGACAGGCAAACAGACTGGCACTCAAATCCAATAGCTGCAGGAGCTTTCCCTAGTGTGATGAAGCCTGAGGCAAGACCATTCCCTGGGTTGATGGCTTCCTATGTTCATACTGACAATTTACCCACATGCAAGGATTTCACTGCATTGTACAAATATTAACCCTCCCTATCCCCTTTTGAGTAGGACAGGATCATCACAGGAAATCTGAGGCACAAAGAGAGAAAATTACTTGCCCAAGATAAAAAACAGCAAATCAGTGGCAGAGCTGGGGATAAAAACCCAGGAGTCCCGACTTTCCATTCTGTTGCAGAAAACAATGACCCCATTAGAACTTTAGCCCCCGCAAACTTGATGCTAATAAAACCATCAGCCTCCTGCTTCAATGCCAATCAGGCTCACTACAGATCATCTCACTCATGGTTTCCAGAAGTCACGGACCAAAGGATTCTCTCGGTAACAAAAGCACCACCTGTTAGAACAGCAACATGGTGATAAATGCCAGATTGCCCCACATGCCAAACCCTACCTTATCGTGGATAAGCCCGTGATAGAGGATGCTGTGCATATCCCTGCACAGCCGCTTCAAGCCACCATATTTAGACCAGACATTCGGGTTGTTGCTGGACACCAATCCCTCTACAGTGGTCTTCAAATTGCCCAGTAATTTCCAATGCTCCTTTCTGCACATGCAAAAGAACACACAGTGCCAGTTAGTTCCCCTCAAATCTATCAGCCATACAGTGATCAAAGTTTAGTAGCCTGACAACAGAATTAAATGCTGCCGAAGTGGACCTTGGTGAAGTTAAAACCTTTGGGTAAGAGATCTAGAAGCCAGCACGGAATGGGCATCTGTACTCACACTGCTGGACTGTAGGCCGCCTGCCCGGGGGTTTTAATTTCACTAGACTCTAGCTAGTGTATTGACTACTACCACTCATGCGTATGCCAGCACAGGATACTGTGTGCAAGATGTCGTAGGCATGGAAGGGACCAATGCAACGGAGCATTGCATAAGAATGATGGATGCCAAAGCTGATTCAGATTGCACCTGTGCTGGGTCATGTTAGCATGCTCCCTCCCTCAAAAAACTGATGCTATATACAGATCTCATGCATGCAACCCTCAATGCAATCTAGTGCTTGGGCACTTCCAAGGGCGGGTGAGGGGGAAGAGAGACTGTCTCTTCTGCACAGAAACCCCATGAGAGAGGAGTTCAAGATGGCATCTGCTGATCATTCAAAGGATATGCAAGTGTTATGGTCATTTCTTAATCCAACTCCAGGATCAGGTGACTGAAACATCATCATTATACAGTTAAATAGAAAATTGGCAGGCTAAGTCCAGCTCTCTATAAGGACAAGAGCAGCTCTCATAGTCCCTAAGTTCTCTATTGAGTCCAAGTGGAGATTAAAAAAAAAAAAGTAAAGAAATTGTGTTCCAGTCCAGATCAACGTAAGCCACACATCCTGAGTAACTTACTACTTCCCTTCTCATAAACACTGAGCACCTCATCATCCCACGGAAGGCAGGAAAATCATACCCCCATTTAACGGATGAGTAAATGGGGATGGGGAGGTAACAGAAGTTGGCCACGGTCATGCAGGAAGTCAGCAGTAACTTCAGGAATGGAACCCAGGTGGCTTGACTCCTAGATCCCCAGTATTAGCCACTAGACAACATTGCCTGAGAAATATAAATCCCTAACTAAATGAGAACTGTACTGAGGAATATTTGCTTAATGCATAAAAAATCAAAATAAAAAGATTTTAGTCCCAAAGGCTCAATCCGTTCACATTTAGCCCTCCAAAGCAATCTTTCAGAGAACTATACACCAACAGAAAAGCTGTCACAGACAGTTTAGAAGTCCCAACAAACATGTCCCTGCAGTGTTTGTAACTGACACATTACAACACAGTCCTAGTATAAGACTAAAAGTGAAACTGACCAGAAACTAGCCATGAAGTGATTATCTGTTCTCACTGCCCACGCTGATTACAATGTAAAAAGGGAAAAAGGACAACCAATGAAAAATAAATTAGATGTCTAAAATGCTTGAATTTTTAATGTGAGGCAGTATTTGCAGCATAGATATGGACATCTGTTTTTAAAATGTAAAATACTGATATTTGAACCTTTGAAAATAAATTTTTCTCAGTCACAAATAGTGTCTTTGTTGGAACTATTACATTATCGTCTAAGCACTGGTTATGTTTACAGTGCATCAGCAGATGAGAGAAGCACTCAGCTCTCTTCCAGGCCTTCTGACAACCCCACAATTTGTAGTTGTTTATTGCCAGTTTAAATTGCTGAGAGGGCCTATTCATTTTGCCAAGGGCATTTGATAAGGAAAGGAACAGCACATTAACTCAGTAATTCATCAAGAATTAAGAGCAGGACCAGTTGCTTCTCAAAGACATGCAAAATAACAAGCTCATACAGCCTTTGAAAGGATCAAGGATCTAACCAGGAGAAAACCTCTACTCAACACTAGTGCTCCAATGATCTGCATAACCCCTGTCAGAGGATTGTGCCACAGAAATTCCCCAGAGATCTTAAAGTGACATTAACAGCTAACCTGAACAACTCGCCAATATCGCTTAATGCAAGCTTCTTTTTTCTGTAGTATGGTCACTAGTCAGTTTTTGTAAAGCACGCTGAAGGACTGTTCCTAGCGGGGTGAAATAGTAAACAGGATAAAACGTAGGGTGCAGGTTAAGGCACTCAGAGCTTCAAGATTTCCCACTAGCAGTATTTCATGTTTCAGGGTGCCAGCTGATGGCGTTTGGGAGGCAGGATGGCATTCTAGCCCAACCTTAAAGCGTATGGAGCTCCCCAAATGCCTCAGAGATCTGTGCCAGTGCCAGAGGCAGGATATTAGTCTAACCAGACCAATAGTTTGAGCTGGCACAGGAATGCCTATGCACAAGATACAGTTACTATTACACGACACACAGAGAAACCCAGCAACTTGAGTGCGCACATAGCGTTTGCTCCCAGGCCCTGACTTTACACTAGATCCTCCTTGGCAGCCAAGCTGCCTCAGGAGCAGCCTAGCTGTCAGATAGTTTAGCCACAGCTTCCAAACACTATTAAAAGAAAACAGGGCCTAACTCAGCTGGGACTGTGGGGAGAGAGCAGAATTCTAAACCAGATTCCAGGGCCAGCCTCCTTCTTTGGATCCTAACTGGTTGGCTCATTTAGAGAGAGTAAAAATCTTAACGAGTCTTGATTCCACCAACCCATTCTTCTAAATTTACACAGAAATGTCTGTCTCTACACACATCAGGTGAGCCTGCTTTGCATACTGACAGGGGAAGGAAGCAGAGGCCCTCTCGGCACAGATCTGTGCTAACCTAGCAGCTGCATCCGTTAAGCTCTGTCACCTGATAAGCTCCTCTCTGGGATATTTCCAGGACTCAGTCAGCTTGGGGAAGTGGGAGTGAAAGCACAGCCAGAGCCTGAATTTAGATCCTAGAGTTCATGATGCCAGGAAACTCCCTTTTAGTTATTATTATCGTGCTATAAAAAGTATCCAACACACACATATTGCAGAGGTGTTTCCACTACACATCAGAGCCTTGGGAAGGTGTGTAAACCCCAAGCTCTTGTTATGCAAACCTGCCTTGGCACATCCTCTCCCAAAGGTAAAACAACTGCATTCCAAAGGAGTGGAGTCACTGTTTCTGCTAACACAGAATTAGTCCTTGGGAGTTTTGGAGTTGTTTTGTTTAAAGCACTGTGTCAATGAACCACGATACATATAAGAAACCATGATCAGCTGAACAAAAACAGATGTAAAGGGAAAGGTAGGAAGTTATTTGGTAGAAAGATGAAAGAGAAATAGACATTAAAAATCTCTGATCTAGTGACAATGATTTTACAGTATAGCACTTTTCATCCCAAAGGATCCCAGAGCACTTCACAAGCTAGACATGCAAGAATCTTCGCTCATCACTGAAAATGCAGCCACCTCTGGGGTGAGACGCGTCATCTCTGTAACAGCACACAGCAACACTGCACTACAGTTTAAGATGAGAAATTAAAAATTCTATAGCCAACTGTAGGGGGAATTCAGAGAGGCAGAACTGAGCTACCCATATTGGTGTTTGGTCTGGACCTATGGGATAACACTCCTAACTCCTGTAAAGACTGCAGTGTGGGAGATTTGCTTCTGAGGCCATGTCTACATCTAAAATTTTGCAGCGCTGGTTGTTACAGCTGTATTAGTACAGCTGTATAGGGCCAGCGCTGCAGAGTGGCCACACTTACAGCAACCAGCGCTGCAAGTGGTGTTAGATGTGGCCACACTGCAGCGCTGTTGGGCGGCTTCAAGGGGGGTTCCGGGAACGAGAGAGCAAACCGGGAAAGGAGACCAGCTTCGCCGCGGTTTGCTCTCGCATTCCCGGAGCCACCCAGCAAACCGCAGGGAAGGAGACCTGCTTGCTCGGGGTTCCGGGAACGAGAGAGCAAACCGGGAAAGGAGACCAGCTTGATTACCAGAGGCTTCCTCCTTCCACGGAGGTCAAGAAAAGCGCTGGTAAGTGTCTACATTGGATTACCAGCGCTGGATCACCAGCGCTGGATCCTCTACACCCGAGACAAAACGGGAGTACGGCCAGCGCTGCAAACAGGGAGTTGCAGCGCTGGTGGTGCCCTGCAGATGTGTACACCTTCAAAGTTGCAGCGCTGTAACCCCCTCACCAGCGCTGCAACTTTCTGATGTAGACAAGCCCTCAGTCTCATTTGCTGAGCCTGGCAGGAAGGCCTGGGGAGCATTGCAGTGACTGAGCGCTTCCCCATTTGAATGGGTTTCCACTCAGCCACTCTCCAGCACCCCCACTCCCCCTGACAGATGCTCAGAGGAGCACCAATAGGCGCCAGAGAAAACTAAGCCCAGCCCTACTGGGCCAAGGGCATGGGGAGTTGAAATAACCCTAGAAAATTCCCAGGGGACTCCCAGCCCTCTGAAAAAAAAGCCAGCTACTTACTGAAAGAGTGAGGGGAACTTTACCCGGGTCGCATTTCAGGAGAGGTCTTTCCCCTTTAGAAATCACGTCACATTTAAAAGTATATTTTGTGATCAAGTAAAACACAGCTAGCCATGCTCCCCAGGCAGACAGCTGAGCACTTCTGCGGAGACTCATTCAGCCTGCTCCTGAAATCATCTGTTTGTGCAGCTGTAGCCTGTCGTCACAGTAACTGGTGTGTTCTTACAAATAGTGAAGGTGACGGAGTGAGCAGGAGAGGAGAAAGGACACTGAGCTGGAAGAATGGCTCATTCCCTCAATACCAGAAAAGGAAACTGATTTCTCAGAGCTGCAAAAGCATTCCAACCAAATCTGGGAAATGACACATAAGAAAGTAATGTCAGGTTATCTAGGCAAGACTCCTGGTGTGCATGATCTCACTCCAGAAAGGGAGGGGTTGATCAGGGAGGCAATGATACAGGTTTGATACCAGGAAGTACGTCAGTGGACTTGGGTCTGTCTGCAGCCAGCAGCGTTTAGCATTTGTATACAGTACTACAGCATTGCCACAGTGACTAAAGACATATTCCTACCCTGAAGAGCTTCCTACCTACACCAGTCACAAGACATGGGCACACAGTGGGATATACACAAACAGAGTAAACAACTGGGGGCCAAATTCTTAGCCTGTGTAAACTGATGAAGCTTCACTCAAGTGAGAGCTATGCTGATTTACAGCACCTGATGATATAGCTCAAGATGTTTAAGGAAAGGCTAGATTCTTATTTCCAGAGCACCTGAGGTGTACACAGCACTATGCAAGAGATGTGTGATGGGTTCGGTCACAGAGACCCACTTGGGACTGTCTGAAACTACCTCTGGGCCTGTTTTCTTTGCCAGCTTGGGACTTCAGAACCCTGCCTTGTTGAGCCAGACACGCTAACCTGTGGCAACATAGACCCTGGGTCTGAACCATACCCCCAAAGCTGCAGACTTAACTGAAAACAGCTCAGCGAGTGGTCCTATCTCCAGCACCCAGACATCCAGCTCCCAATGGGATCCAAACTCCAAATAAATCCGTTTGACTCTGAATAAAGCTTATACAGGGTAAACTCAAACTGTCCGTCCTCTATAACACAGAGAGAGATGCACAGCTGTTTGCTCCCACAGGTATCAATCACTTACTCTGGGTTAATTAATAAAACAAAAGTGATTTTATTAAGTATAAAAAGAAGGATTTAAGTGGTTTCAAGTAATAGACAGAACAAAGTAAGTTACCAAGCAAAATAAAACAAAACACGCAAGTCTAAGCCTAATACATTAAGAAACTGAATACAGGTAAATCTCACCCTTAGAGATGTTCCAATAAACTTCTTTCACAGACTAGACTCCTTCCTAGTCTGAGCCCAATCCTTTCCCCAGTACAGCCCTTGTTAGTTCCAGCTTAAGTGGTAACTAGGAGATTTCTCATGACTGGCCACCCCCTTTGTTCTGTTCCACCCCCTTTTATATCTTTGGCACAAGATGGGAGTCTTTTGCCTCTCTGGATCCTCACCCCTCCTTCTAAATGGAAAAGCACCAGGTTTAAGATAGATTCCAGTATCATGGGACACGTTCACCTGTCCTGTGAGACCCCAAACCTCCATTCTTCCTGGGCTGACTTGCAGGGCCCCAGGAAGGTTTGCAAGTAAACAGAGCCATTCACAACCAATTGTCCTAGTCAGTGGGAGCCATTAAGATTCCAAGCCACCATTAATGGCCCACACTTTGCATAATTACAATAGAACTTCAGAGTTATACTTCATATTTCTAGTTTCAGATACAAGAATGATACATACAAATAGTATGAACACACTCAGTAGATTATAAGCTTTGTAATGACACCTTACAAGAGACCTTTTGTATAAAGCGTATTCCAGTTACATTATATTCATACTCAAGCATATTTTCATAAACATATGGAGTCCAGCATCACAAGACGATCAGCTAATTAGAATGGGTATTTTTCTAACAGCTCATTGTTACAGCCCTGGCTGAATTCCCCCTTGGGGACACATGCCAGGCTGCTGTACTGGACCCAATTTTTGGATCCTGTGTGCTTCCAGGCCCAACTGGTCTAAGCAGCACCAAGATGCTGTCTCTAAGGCTTTGTCTACAGCTGTGCCGCTAAAAGTCGGGCAACGTAGCCACTGTTTGTCTGCACTTCTGCCAACATAATATGTCCACCCCCCAACGAGCGTTTACTTACAAATATGAGAAAGGATCTGTAACAAATCAGAGCCTCTCCCTGACTCTGGCAGAAATGGCATCACACTACATCATGACCTGCCACTGGCTGACAAACAGACCCAGAGGATCAAACCCCAAACAGCATGTAGCCCTCTTCTGTGTGGATCATACTAACTTAGACAAACACCCAAAAGTCTCCTTTAAAAAAAAAACAACGCAAGCATTGGCAACACTTGTACAGCCTGTCACACACAGACTCTCAGTGACTAGAACAGCTACAGCTTACATACGCAACGTTGAACTGAATTTCAAGAAGAGACTTGAAAGAGGGCTTCTGACAGATGGGGTCAGGAAGACAGTGTTTAATACATCTCTAAAACAGGCTGAAAAGAAACCAGCCACAAAATGTTAGTGTCTCCAGAGTTTCATTGGACATTTCAATGAGTTACGTGAAGTATGTAATTTATAAAAGGGTGCCGTCAGGCTGGTTCAGCCCTGCAGACCTGGGTTCCTAGCTGGTGCATTATCATCAGTAATAAAGGTTCTGACAGCGAGAGGCCACACTGAGTCACATCTGTGCCCTCCCGTTGCGACCAGTGGGGTTTCACAGGGGTAACTGAGGCCAGAATCCAGCTCTGTTGCTGGAACTTGGTCAACGAGGCTGTTGATGATGCCAGAGTCAGTACAGAATCTGACTCGCTGACCCAGGGCTAAGCTGGATAACACAGAGCTAGAAGAAGCAAAAACTTATTTTTGTCAACGAAGTCAGCGTAGTGACTCAGCACACACTCATGGAGCTGTGCTGCTGAGTAAAGAAGGAGTTTTTAAAAACAGTTAAAGTTTCAAAGTAGAAATTTTAAACGAGGTTAAATCAGAGGCATACATTTCCTTTAAACAGCAAATGTGCTGCAGGTGCCATCATACTCAATAAGGGGAATCTCACAAGTACATAGCTGCCCGAACACTGTTCTCTGCCTGGGAAAGTCAAATGATCTGTCTTGACACCTTTCAAAGATCTGTTTGTGGGGACTGGGATCATTTGTAGGCACTGTTGCCAGACAACACCATGTTCGCTGTCACTTTGTCTTAACTTTAAAGGTGACCTGCAAATCAATTATTTAACAGTGTGTTTTGAACTCTGTCGCCTAGGAAACCAAACTGCAAACATAGGAAGTTTTTATGAGTCATGCAGCCTACTCCTCACAAAGGCGTGGCACTTCCATGAAAGGGGCATGGAAAACCAGACTTCTGTCATGTTATCTATAGCAACAGGGAACAGCAAAAGAAAGTCAAAGAAAGCCTATTCTCCTCAGCTCAGGAAACAGGCTTGTGCAGGACCAGTCACAGAGGGCAGAGGAGGCCCGCTGGGAAATTAGGCCACACAGCTGCTGGCACTGTACCTCTGATACTCAAATTGGTAGTGACGCTGGAAGCAACATGTGCTCTGGACTTTATCTGCAAACACAGCACACACACCTGCTGCTCAACACTTGATTTCCAAAAGCCCTTTTCCCATATTAAGGAGGGCAGCAGCACAGCTGGTGTCTCCAGAAAATATAGACTAAATGCTTTGGTTTTCCTTTGCAAGTCGTTCAATTGTTTCAGGGTGACTTTGGGGCTAGCACAAGATGCCAGCCTGACAGCTCTGTGGCCTGACATTCTCCACGTACCTCAGAAGAGACACCATCATAGGACAAACCTTCTGCACCACCCCCATAAGCCTTAACCACGAGTTGCAAGAATCGCCTAGGAAAAAGAGGGGAATCCTGTCTCCATGGCCAATTCAGTCTTTGATTTTCCCTTGAGGCACCCCACAAGGGGATAACACAACCGGTGCAAGCTGTGGTTTTGATTACATGAACAACTGTGTAGCAGACCACAACTCGCACCAGGATCCCTGGACTGAGATGCCACCTCACAGGAGTTTCTGGAACGTATTGTTTGTTAGAACAAATATTTCAATAATCCCATGCAACCAAACAATCCCATCAACAGACCAGCACAGCATTAACCTAGTTAGATTATAAACTCTTTAGGGCAGGGACCATCTCTGTTATATTTTGTACAGCACCTAGCACAATGGGACTTTCAGGGGCCACCACAATCATGATCTGCAACCGTACACAACAACAAACAGGGACCGAGAAGAACAAAGTAGCAAGGAACGTGACTGCAGTTTCAAGCCTCCAACAGGATCTTAGGAACATGAGAGGAGAAAAAAATGCAGGAAGCCCTTTGGCTGTTTCCTTTTTAAATCATCATGACAGTGAGGCAAGAGAAGAGGGAGTGTACAGAGCACATGTTCTTAGCCTCTTTGTTTACAAATAAAACCCAGAAGGACAATTCTTGCTGGAAGTGGCTGTCAAGTGGTCCAAGTAACCTTCTCCCTGCCATGAAATTTCTGGAAGTAAGCAGCCAGCCAAAGGCAGAGAGACTGGCTTTCCATGCTATTCTCGCAATATTAGCTGTCTCCTTGCCCCCCGCCGACGTTCCCTTTAGGATTCTCTCTCTGGGCCCTACTATTCCTCCTGCCCCTTCTTTGTGACACAGAAGTTTAACAGAATATCTGCACATTTAACTCTCAACACTACACCATTTATCAATGGTCTCTCCATGGTTTCCAGTGACATGGCTGGATCATTTAGAACATCAGCTCCATACCCCAAGGCACTGAGAGTACCATTTCACTGGTTGGCTAAAGGACAGCATTAGTGCTCTTTGATCTGACATTGCCACTGAAGTCTCCTCAGGGATGAACGGAGAAAAAAGCAGGCACAAGATCACCCTTGTCTCCTGGCCTCAACCTAATAGGTCTACGACCCAAGGACAGGACGCTGAACCTGGCAAAACCTTCTCCCTCTGCCTGCAATATCAATCACGTACCATATTCAACAACTAGATCAAATGCAACGACAGGTATTTAGAAGCAGAGACTTGAAATCATTGGCAAAGAGTGGGATGATGCTGCACAAGGCACATGCCAGAATCCTTCCATGCACATACCATTGCGTGTACATTCACAGTTAAGCAAACAATGGAGCGAGCCACCACAGCGCTAGCTCCAGAGGAGACAATGCCCTCTTCTTTCAATGGGGACTGATGTGAACTCTGGGGTGTCCACCATGGCATTATTTGTAGTTCATCCTTGTCACATGCTCCTGCTTTCAAGGACTTTTAACAGTCCCAAGGAGAATCACAATGCTGCACTGTGATGCATCCCTTTATCTATATATTTCTAACATAGCATTTGTGGATTGCTAGGTCCCTCATTTTTCCACAGCATGGGAATTTGCCACTTCAAGATCTGAGCTTTCATTAGAAGCAAGAAATGTTGTTTCTGTCCCTCCTGGTCAGGGAGAAAACTCAGAAAAACATGCATCAAATGCAATCAATTCAGGGTGTCTTCTGGAATCTCCTGGAAGTGTGAAACAATAGCTCAGAGATGTGGGATTAGCCCCATTCATCTCAATGGGTTAACTCCCAAACCTAGATTACAGTTTACATGGCAACAGTTATTTTTTCCACTGCCGGTAACATTAGCAGAGACATCCAGCTAATGGATTTATCAGGAACTACCTCCAAACACTTGCCTCAGATGCCAACAGCCACAACTGCCCCCTACATATCCACTAACTCATCTGTCAATCTCTATTACCCAGTTCTGCATTGTCAATACAAAACTCACTGATACCATGGGGACTAGGTTGACCAAATGGAATTTATTATCAAAGGAAATAATACAGAAGGCTTTGTGTATCTGACCAATTAATCATTGTCATTTATTACATTAAAAGCCTACATTATTTTAACTTAACTACCAGTGTATGGCACCACAGCGCTGCAGAATCAGGGTCCAACTTGCAGCTGAACACCGGAGGCCTTGCTCCCACAAGTATTTAGGTTAAGAATTCATTTTAAACATCTAAAATATGCAACATTTCCAAGCAACACAACCAGTTACCAAGGACAGAAGGAGACATAATCCAAAAACAAGACCCTGACCAGAGCATTAGGATGGTTTATCAGCTCGTAAAAAAATAATGAGACTTGGCAGCTACTGTCTTTGGAATCTAGGGAGCATCAGGTATTCAAGTCACATGTGCAGACAGTTCTATCCAGAGCTCTTTAGCCCTGACTGCTCCTGACACAGCCAGAGTATTTACATAGGGTGGGGCAAAGAGAGTGTGTGACACAAGCCAGGCGGGGGTCAGGGCAGGCTCAGAGCTGAACCAGACATTATGCCTGCCCTTACACACACACCTCCTATGTTGCCACATGCCATGCCCCAGCTACAGCTGCAAACACACACAACTGTCTCTCCTCCATGACTGACCCTTGCTATGTACCAATACTAGTAACACACCCAACCTGTGGCCCCAGTTGTGAACCTACTACCCCATTACTCCCCCATCCTGCTGCCCCCCACTCCGTTGCCCCCTGCCATCCCATCACCACCCCTCACCCTGCCCCAGCTACCCCAGCGCCCCCCACCCCGCTGCCCCCCCACTACCCCCTCGCCACCCCACCCCGCTGCCCGCCCGCTACCCCATCACCCCTCACCTCGCTGCCCCCACTACCCCATCGCCCCCACTCCACTGCTCCCGCGCTACGCCATCGCCACCCCCACCCCTCGCTGTGCCCCAACTACCCCATCGCCCCCCACTGCCCCATCGCTCCCCCACCCCACTACACCATCATCACCGGCCCCCGCCACCCTATCGCCGCCCCCCGCCGTGCCCCAACTATCCCATTTTCCCCCCACCCTGCTGACCTCCGCTACCCCATTGCCACCCCCCACCCCCTGCCGTACCCCAACTATTCCATCGCCCCCCGCTGCCCCATTGCTCCCCCACCCCACTACCCCATCATCACGGCTCCCGCCATGCCCCCGCGCCATGCCCCAGCTACCCCATCGCCCCCTCACCCCGCTGTTCCCCGCTACCCCATCGACACCCCCACCACCGCCCCCCTCTTCCCAGCCGCAACTATCCCATCGTCCCCCGGCTGACCCATCGCCTCCCCCCACCCCACTGCCCCCCGCGCCATGCCCCAACTACCCCATCGCCCCCTCACCCCGCTGCCTCCTGCTACCCCATCGCCACCCCCCCACTCCACCCAGCCCCAACTATCCCATAGTCCCCCGGCTGCCCCATCGCCCCCCGCGCCATGCCCCAACTACCCCATCGCATCCGCCCACCCCACTGCCCCCCCGCGCCATGCCCCAGCTACCCCATCGCCCCCTCACCCCGCTGCCCCCCGCTACCCCATCGCCGCCCCCCCCGCTGACTGCCGCTGCCCCCCACCGCCCGCAGCGCGCACCCACCTGCTCGCCTCCTGCTCCCCGCAGCGCCCGATCTCCATGCCGGCCGGGGCAGGCGCGGCCCGCCTGTCTCAGCACGGGCGGCCCCTGCCTGCCGCCTCCATCCCCCGCGCCGGGCCGGGCCCAGCCCCCTGCGAGCCGCACCCGCCCGCCGGCTGGGACTGCAGCTCCCAGCACGCACCGCGACAGGGAGACTACAGCTCCCAGCATGCACTTCACAAGACCACACCTCCAAGCCGGCCTCTCTCCCCTCGCACGAAGCGCTTCGGAACTTTAGTTCCCAGCATGCCCCACACCGCTAAAACTACAGCTCCCAGCATGCACTGCAGCTTGAGCCCTGTCTGGCTACGCGGGGCAGGTAGTCAGTGACTGCAAAATTGAGCTGTACGTGAGGATGTTTGCACCGGGATCTGTGCAATCCGAATATTTGCCCATAGTTATTTAATTGTCCAGCGGAGGTACTTCCACAGGGATTTTCAGTTTTGTCAGGAGGATTATTGCACAGGATTTTTATTTCAAATACAAAAACTCTGCTTAGGATGTATTCAGAGCGATCGGTGGTCACTCATTCAATTGCTGGTGCTGCTTCAACCTAAACAGTACATTTCTCTCCAATTTTAATTGCTACATGAGTAAATGCTTGCAGCTAAAACAGAATCCACTCCCTCCAATCTTCCATGTTTCAGCAACACTAATCATCATCAGACCAGTGGAGAAAGAAACCAGCTGACACTGATTCTAGGCCAAAACTTAAACAATATACAATTCATTGGATGTAAAAGCTCAAAAACTACAAACTAGATTGCTACAGATCCCCAAATAAAATTTTCACACTAGCAGGTTGTTGTATCATAGTGAAATGTGCAAGGCTCAGATACCTGCCTACCTAATATAGAATGAGTGATCATAAACTAGAGGTGAAAACAGAGACAAAGTACAATGCAGCCCAGAGCGGAATGACTGTACAACAACTGTAACAACAGAGAGAGAGAGAAATGTAAAGACATTGTCTGCTCCACTGCCCAAAGTACAGGTTTCAGAATAGCAGCCGTGTTAGTCTGTATCTGCAAAAAGAACAGGAGTCTTTGTGGCACCTTAGAGACTAACACATTTATTTGAGCATAAACTTTCGTGGTCTACAGCCCACTTAATCAGAGGCAACCAATGCAACCCAAGAAATATAAAAAATATAAATATAAAAGATAAAGATAAAAAATCTTCTAAAAAGTGATGCGGGAAACTGTGCATCACTCTGGGGGGAAAGAAAAATATATCACTGCCAGCAGATTGGGAATAGTCAATGACAAATTATTATAGGGGCTAAACTCCAAATATGGCTGTGAAGTTGCTTGATGTGCTATAGCTCCCTTTCAGGGAGCCAAGATTTCTGTATTTTTATTTGTTCAGTAACTCTTGTTTATGTGCTATTATTATGTTTGATTTATTTGTATTCTGTTAGCACCCAGGACATGCTAGCCACTGTCAATGCACATAGGAAGACTCTGTCCTAGACCTGAAGCATTTATATTCTAAGAGTTATAGTGTTACTTGTCATATAATACAATACTTCAAAGTGATTTGAGAGGCTACAGGACTCTAGATGCTATTATAATACAAGTAATAACACTTCCCAGAAGGCACTCAATAAAGAGACTAGAACTCTCACAATGCCATAGGGATTACTGCTCTCAGCAAACTATAGCTTCCACCACATATTGTAGGACAAGAAAAATGTTATACAGGCCTATTCTACTTTCATCCCTTCTGTAAAATTTGCAGGGTGCATATCACACAGGCAGTACCAAAGCATCAGTATATTTACTGACTGTCACAGTAAAAATATGATGGAAAATTAAAAGTAATTGAAACTGTTCCTGTGAGCAAGGGTTATATGATCATGCCCAGTGAACTGACTATAAATGCATGAAACAGACAAGTCTGGTTTCATTGTTTAAACTGAGAGAAATGCAAAACAGTGTAACATAATTCTTGGGCTCAAGCCTGCAACCTAGTCCCACTGAAGTCAATGAGACTGCTCATGTCAATAATATCTGTAGGATCAGGCTCTTTTGGGAGTATCTTTCCATACAAACTATAAATGGACACTTTGGAAATAATAAAATTTTGTCTTGTCTATATTAAATAATAAAAGCAATGGAAAATATCAACTACAAAATACAGAGGTAAAGGAAAAGGGAGCTGTTTTATCATGAGATGGGGAGTTTGCTAGGGAGGGAGATCCAGGAAAGACTACTCCAGATTACAAAAACTAGAATAAATATTATCATTTGTCCTTTGGAACAAGCTACCAAGAGAAGTGGTGTATTCTCCATCCCTTGATGTCTTTAAATCAAGACTGAATGCCTTTCTGGAATATATGCTTCAAGCTTGAATCAAGTACAAGTTATTGGGCTCAGTACAGGGGTGAAATTCTCTGGCTTGTGTTACACAAGAGGCCAGACTAAATGATCTAATGCTTCTGAACTTAAATAGTATGAGTTATGAATAATGCTTTCATAATTTTTCGAGTGAGTTAATTGCATCGCAATTTTAACTCTTCTTTATTGAGAGTTTCACCCTGGTGTTTAAACATCAATTTATAAGCAAGACACTTTTCAACATAATACTTTAGGGTAGATTAGATATAGAGATATTTAGGAAAGATCTGTTTCAGAGCCTCTGAAATCAGTGAAAGCCTATCATTGACTTCAATGCGCTCTGTATCAGATCTTAAAAACCCAATACAGGTCTCATTTAAGTGGGAGCTGAACTGGGTCCTACATTCAGAGTCTTTTTTAAGTCAACGGGGTGAAATATATCCCCACTGAAGTCAATGTGAGTTTTGCCATTAAGTCAATGGGACCAGGATTTCATATGAGGAATTTTGACTGAGTAAGGACTTCAGGATTGAGCCAATTTGTTTATTTATTTTGACAGTATCTTCATCCCCATAATAAACTAAAAAAATTTTAATTCTTCAGATTTAAACAAGCAACAATAACTATAAATTGATTGAAATAGTCCAATATTCACACGCACCACCCTAATTCCAGTAAATTTAAAAGAACAAATGTTACTATTCTCAATGACGAGTTTCAGAGTAGCTACCGTGTTAGTCCGTATCTGCAAAAAGAACAGGAGTACTTGTGGCACCTTAGAGACTAACAAATTTATTTGAGCATAGGCTTTCTCAATGGCATTGCCAGAATCTATGCTAAGGATGGTTTGGGGATGTGAGAGACCGTAGAAATACAGTCTGGGATAGACCTGAACCTGTTATAAGGTTAAGGATTAGTTCTACATAATTTTAGCAGCAGCACTATGCAGTTCCTCTTAGCTGTCACTTAGCTAGCCATATAAATCCAAGACCTTATGTTTGCTTTATCCCCTCAATGACCCATAAAAGACTTTGTCCATTTGGGGGCACTAAGAGGATGGAGTTAATATTCCTTCAGATTAGAACCTTTGTTAAATTTTCTTTTGTATATGTCCACCTGTAGACAGCTGGGCTCCTGGTTTGGATAAGAAGACTCATCAATAACTGTTGTGCGGTCTGTCTGTGTTTTGTGATTTCCATTTGCCATCTGGACAGACAGCTTCTGCCACCTTTGATGCTAAATTATTTGTCATGGGTTTAACAAAGCATTTGTATCTTAGTGTTGATGAATGCTACTACCAGTCAGTGCCCCATTCCAGCACCATATCAACACAGAAATCAGATCTACAATTTTACATAAAATATATGACATTTGATAATATTAACATTAGTACTTGGCTTGGTAATTCTATAGCACTATCCATTTTGAGAATATAAATGAACTTTACAAATATGAATGAATTAAGCCTCACAACTCCCACTCATCATCAACCACTTGAAGAAGGTATTTAAAACACCAAATCTGTGGCCCCAAGACTTCATATCTATCACTATGTTGAGCACATGAAACTTCACAGTAACAGTAGAGACGGAACTCAGATCATCAAGGAACACGGGCACCATCTCTCCACCAGAGCTAAAGGAGAATCTCTATTAGTCATTAGCTATACAGAGCCTATCACACACAACTGAGCAATTCCATCCACTAGAAGGAAGTGGTGTAAATACACACTAGCCAATTCACAACAATATTATTAAATGGATTAAAAACTGTCTAACTGATAGATCTAAAAATGTAACTGTAAACGGGGAATTTTCATTGAGCGTTGTGTTTCCAGTGGGGTCCTGCAGGGGTTGGTTCTTTGCCCTATGCTATTTAACATTTTTACCAATGAATTGGAAAAAAACCCATAAAATTATCACCAATAAAGTTTGCAGATGACACTAAAATGGCGGGAGTGATAAATAATTAAGAGGACTGGTCACTGATTCAGAGCGATCTATATAGCTTGGTAAACTGGGAGGAAGCAAACAATATGTATTTTAATATGGCTAAATGTAAATGTATACATATGGGAATAAAGAATGTAGGCCACACTTATAGACTAGGAGACTCTATCCTGGGAAGCAATGACTCTGAAAAAGATTTAGAGGTGGTTATGAATAATCAGCTGAATATATGCGCTATCAGGGTGATACCGTGGTCCGCAAGAGCTAATGCAATCTTGGGATGCATAAACAGGGGAATCTCAAGTGGGAGTAGAGAGGTTATTTTACCTCTATATTTAGCAAGGTGTGACAACTGCTGGAATCCTGTGTCCAGTATCGGTACCTTCAATATAAGCAGGATGTTAATACTTTGGAGAGGGTTCAGAGAAGAGCCGAGAAAATGATTAAAGGATTAGAAAACATGCCATATAGTGATAGACTGAAAAAGCTCAATCTATTTAGCTTTGCAAAGACAAGGTTAAAGGGGTGATGATTACAATCTATAACCATATACATGGGGAACAAATATTTTAAAATGGGCTCATCAATCTAGCAGGGAAAGGTATAATGTGATTCAATGGCTGGATGTTGAAGCTGGAGCATAGAATCTACATACCTTGAATCCCAGAGTCCTGTAACCTAACCACTAGATAAATGCCTATTTTCATGATGATAATTAATATTTAATTAATTATTCATTAGTTTAGCAAGATTAATAAACCGTGATAGAGAGCAATGGGGATATATATTTGCATGCACACAGAGGTAGGTATATATAGTGGTGCACTGGGTTATTTACATGAGGGTATTTAGCTGTGTATTAGGGTACTTAATTGGCCACACAAGGATATTTGCACAGGAGTATTTAGTTGGGGGCAGACTGGGGCAAGGGCAGGTGATATTTGGGTAGTTTAATCACATGTGGGTGTAGCTGCACTGAAGCAAGGAGCTCTTTAGTTGCATGCAAAGGCGTGTGCATGGACTGCCGGTATTTAATCATTCACTGACTGGGGCATTTGCACAGGGTCTTTAGTGATATACAAACGTGTTTGCACATGGACGCCTTGTGAAATCACTAGCTTACTTTGTGCTGGACATTCTCCTCCTGACCTGTAGGGGGCATACTGAGGTTGAGACTACAGGCCTCTCCCGGAGGGACCGCATCATTGACCCCTCTTTTACGCATGCGCAGAAGCCCCCTCCCCGCGAATTATTGAATGCGCACGCGCCTGTCCCCGTCTAATCGCGCGAACGTCAGCCAGCCACAGCACTGGTTGCTGGGTCGGCCGGAGAGGATGTTACCGCGCATGCGCAGAGTGGGCGGCCGTTGTCTCAGTCGGGGGGGAGGCGGCAGCGGCGGCTCCTCTCAGTTCGGCCATGAACGGGTTCCGTGTCGGGGCGACCCCCTTGGGCTTCTCCGCGGCGGCTGCCCGGGGCGGCAGCAGCGAGAGCCTGGAGAAGATCGACATGTCGCTGGGTGAGGAGAGCCGCGGGCCGGGGCGTCGTTCGGGCCTCCCCATCTGTGGGTGTATCGGGCCGTGCGGCGAGGAGGGGGGAGGGGGCGCGGACCGGACCGGGCAGTGTGACTGGGAGGAAGGGCGCGGACCCGACCCCGGCCGGGGCGGGGAGGCGCCCTGGGCCTGA
The DNA here is from genome assembly GCF_007399415.2 of Gopherus evgoodei. NCBI lineage: Eukaryota > Metazoa > Chordata > Testudines > Testudinidae > Gopherus > Gopherus evgoodei. The sequence goes on from NC_044330.1 coordinate 6,042,752, forward strand.
CTGCCTTGGTGAGCGGGTCCAGCGCGGGTTGGGCCTTGTCTCCCGAGGCCCGGCCGGCTGCATGGAAGGGGGCGGCTCCCGAGACCACTCCCCCCACCCCCGACCTGCCCCTCCTTGTGGGGGTGGGGAGCCGGGGGCCTGGCACGCGGTGCAGCGTAGGGGGCCTCAGGTAGGACCCATTGAACAGTGGGAGGGGAGCTGGGAGTCCACTTAGGCCCATTGCCTCAAGTGGGAGGAGGAGCAGCCTTCCCCCAGGGGAGGAAGGCAGGCCTGGTCCGGCATGCCTGCGAAGGAAAATATTCAGGGAGGGGGACTAGGCCCAGCACAGTGAGTCAGGCTTGGGCCCCCGTTGCTGTTGTGTAAAGGCCTCACGTTTTTTTCCACTACAAAGAAAAGTTGCTGTTTGGATCTCTCAGCTTAGCACTGGCCAGCCTTGCCTATATTTGGTGGTTGACCCATTGGCAGAGCCTCAGAAATACAGGTGGACTCACCACTGAAGTGGTCAGAGTATTTAGGCTTTAGCAAAGTTGGGTTTTTTCTTCTTCTTAAGGCAGACAGCCGAGTTTAAACACTGCCTAAAAGAATTCATCTCTTCTCAATTCAGTTTTACTTTGAATCAGTGATGTCTTAATCTAGTTAGTTATCCTACCATCAAGTTTCCAAAAATTCTGGGGAGAAAAAGACCGGACTTTTTTTTAATGTAAAAGAGATTTTGGGGGTGGGGGGGGGGGACAACTTCATTTTGCCTTTATAAAGATGCAAAAAACTTCTTTGCGGGTCACCTACAACTTGCCCATTTTTATTGTATATCAAGTGGGCTTTGCCAAGTGACTAACCCAGTCCGTCATTTGGATAAAACCTGTAAAACACTGGCTCAGGGCTCCCTTAAAGGTAGGAATGTGGGAGGATAAGGGTTGTTTTTTGTATACAGTGTGTGATTGGCTAGGGAAGATATTTATTTTGGTTGCCTAGTTTGTTTCATTCTGGTCTCACTTTGATGTTTTCTCTTTGCATCCATTTTGTATCTAGTAATGATATACTATGGGTTTGTCAATAGCAATACTTTACAGAGACCTGCTAATGTGCATCATGGGGTGACACTTTGTTTGGAAATTATTCTCCTCATATTTTCTCTAATGTCATGTTTAGTTTATTACTGGGGTAATTTACATGAAAACAGAATCATCCTTTCCTATTGTCCCTCAGCTAAAGGCATGTCATCTGTTGTTGGGTTGGCAGGATCATGGATTATATGAAATCCCACATTTGTCATGGTGTCAGAAAAGTTGTTGACAAATGTCTCATGTCAGTATAACTATGTCCCTCAGGGTGTGGAGCAACATAGTTATACTGACCTAACCCTGGTGTAGACAAGGCTTCTTCTGTTGACATAATTTCTGCCTCTTGGGGAGGTGGAGTACCACAAATGGGCAAAGCTCCCCAATTGGCATAGCCAGCATCTTCACTAACAGCTAGAGAGGTGCAGCTGCACCACTGTACGTATAGACAAGGTCTGAGTTCTTGATTTTTGATGAAGAGCTCTATGGAGCTCAAAAGCTTGTGTCTTGGACCAATTTCAGTTGGTGAAATAAAAGATATTATTTCATCCGCTTAGTCTCTGCGTTTTCAAAGGTATTGAGTTGTCAGTTGGTCTGCAGTCTAGAACATTCAAGGTTAAAAAAAAACACAACATATTAAAGTGATGTGGGAGGTGGGTCATCTGCTTTAAAATGTGTTTTAAAATGGACTAAATAAATGTACCGAATAAGCAGCCCTGGCTCCATTTTACTCTCCAATTGAGAATTATTCCTAGAAGACTGACTCTGGGAGTTTGCCTGAGTAAAGGCTATAGGGCTTAATTCAAAGCAACTAAGATTTTATCGCTACTTAAAATACTTAAGTCTAAAGTGTATCATAAAACCTTTATTTTTGCAGATGATATAATTAAATTGAATAAGAAAGAAGAGAGAAAGCAGTACTCCCCCAAAATGAACAGAAGGCTTCAACAGAATGGAACTCGACAGTTCAGGATGAGGGGGACCAGGTGGGGAATCCAACAGCAGACAGGTATGTGCTTTATAAAAATGCAACACAGTTCTCATAATTATTATAAAGTGAAATGTCACCTATTAAGTAAAGCCATGTAGCACCACTTTTTATACTTTATGAAAAAAAGTATGGGTTGACTTAATAGTTCACTCAGTCTGTTCCAAATGCTGTCATGTGTGGAGTTTAAATTTATAATTCAGCTCTAGTTTGTGATCCTCTTAAATAAGTTTTCTGTGTGCTAGTGGTTCCATGTGGGCTCAGTGTTTGGATTTCCGTGGACAACAGGAGCTATGGCTGTATCACACTCCTTCCATGAGTTGGGGAATCTTGCTCTTTGTTCAGCTTTCTTTTGGAAGCTGTATTGACAGTATATTGTGAACTACATCCTTCTAGCCCTCTTCTGAGGAGTGGGAGAGAAGGATATCACAATGGTCAGGGTTAGTAGGTAGAGAAACCCAGAGTCCTTGCCAGTCCCTAAAACTTTCTGTAAACCAGAACCAAACTGTTACATTCATTAAGTTGTATCTACCATCAGGCATTTCACAGAGGCAACTGCTATCTACATATCTTGCATTTCAGTACCCTACTTGAGTCTGTGACACTGCCTCTATGCAGCAAGCCTGCAAAGTAAGACTTAATGAAATCTGAGTTCTTTACTCTCCAGAATGCACAAAAGGATGGAGCAGAGTGCTTGAGTGAGAAGCTGCTCCAGCTACATCCTTTGTGAACAAAGATCTTGCCATATCTCACTCTGCAGGCCCATAGTGTTACAGTGCAATGGAGGTTTAGGGAAAGAGGGTAGTGAAGAGGAGGTAAGATGTACAATTTAAAATTTTAAGTCAACATTGCTGTCTAATGTTATTAAAGATGTCATTGATAATGAAGAATGTTTCCAGTAGACTGTATTCAGATGCTTCTGAGGCACTACCTAGATTCTAGGTGGTTAACTAGACATGTGGCTGTGACACTGCTGGTTTGAAAGGTAACTATTTGTACCTTCTTAGCATTGTGGATAATGGAAGCTATATAAAATTCAGCTGTCTAATTCTGATGAAATAATAAGCTTATGATTGATGCACTAAAGTGAATTATGAGGCATTTAAAAATTCCACTTCTGCATTTTTTCATTTTGTAGCAAGTAGTTGAACTTAAGCTTGCAGCTGTCTCTTAGTGGACTTTTAGTAAGAAACAAAAGGAGACAATTGCTAATACAAACATGGGAAAAGGTGTTGGATCGAAGTTTATATGCATCAGAGTCTTTGATTTGTTACTCAAGTATGTATAGCAGTGATCCCCAACCCTTTTGTCTGGCGGGTGCCAGACGAAGACCACTGTGGCCGTGGAGCACCTGCCGAAATGCCGCCGAATTTTAACAACATTTCGGCGGCAACGCCTCTCGATGATGCTGCTTGCTGTCTACAAGCGATGTCATTGAGAGGCATCCCAGCCAAAATTCAGGGGCGACGCCTCTTGATGACGTCACTTGTCGACGGCAAGCGACGTCATCGAGAGGCGTCTCCGCCGAAATGCCGCTGAAATTTGGCGGCATTTCGGCGGGTGCTCTCCTGGGGTCCAGGATGTGAGCGCATTAGGGGACCTCTGATGTATAGTGTGTGAGTAATGGGTTATGTGTTTTAATCCCAAAACATAGGCTTTGTATGAAATCCAAACCTAACTCATAAAATTGATTAATTTAAAATAAAATTGTTTGGAAATCTTTAAAAATGCACCTCTAATATTTGGGCTACAAACACAGCAGAATAAAGTGCATGAGAAGGCATAAGTGTCTTTGACTGGAAATCGATCATAAATATACTAGCCTCCTTTCACTGTCCAAGCCATGCCAAATGAAAAAGTCCAATCTGCATTAATAAATGTCATTTAAGATACTTGTAATATTTTCAGTTCTAATTTTCATTTTCAAATGGAAAATTAGAACTGAAAATATGAAAATGTTACAAGTATCTTAAGTGACATTTATTAATGCAGATTGGACTTCTAAATATAATTATGTTGACAGTCCCCTAATCTCTTGGGGAACTGCTCTCTCTGGCTTGTATTCACTATTGTTAGGGCTGGCTTAAAAACAGGGAACGTGTCACAACTTTTTTTCAGATTTTAAATCACCCCCTCCCCCCGCCAACTGTTCTTCCGTGCACAACTAGACAAGATCACCTCTAGTGGGAAATGAGCCCTACTCATTTCACATGGATGCTCTTTCAGGCTCTGAACAGTTCTTCTCCAAAGCATATCAACAGCGACTCATTGTTCAGGCATTGCTGCACTGTTGCACTGCACTGATCTTGTTTGGGAGTCTTTATTCCCAGAATATTAAATGGCTCTATCAAGGCAAAGATATGATATAATTGTTTTAAATTCATCTTTACTGACACTGTTAAACTGAACCAAGAGCACCACTGTCCCATCTTGGGGTCTGAGTGCACCCCCACAGATGTCAGGCCTTGAGCCTATCTCTCCCTGGGTGGAGTTCTGCAATTCTCCTACTCTTAGATTAGGATCTGGGTTACAGTCCCTGGATATCAACCAAGACTACTTCAGTGGGTCCAAATTTGGGAGTGTGGGACAGCGGCTGATCAGTGTCTCACAAACAACGTCTTCAAAACAATGCATTTATTCTTTCACCCAAAGGTACAGAGTGCACAGGGCTGCAATACAAAACAAGAGTCCTACACACATTTCCTTAAACTTAATCTCTCTGTCCAGAACTCGGGTTTATTCCCATTTCTGAATTGGGAGAAACATGCTTCCTGCTTACATTATACTGTTTGTCTGTGAATGAGTCTTCCCAACCTGTTAGCTTTTTCCACTGACACACTCTGGCCATTGACTGAGCTGTCTTTCTATCTTTCAGCTTCTATAAGGGTTTAGTTTACCCTTTGATGCTAGACTCTTATTTGTCTCATTGTTTTACTTTTCTTGCTTGGTTCTTTAACAGCCCTTTTACAGTCTCCTTTGATTTAGCTCTGTGCATTCGGACAGCAGCAATACAAAATTGAACAGTGAAATCAAATCACACAATATATACAAAAAAAATTAGACATTCTCATTTGTCACATCTGGAGTATTTCTCATGGCCCAGGTCCTTTGAAACCAAAATAGGAGCCTATTGACTAAAGATTTTTCTTACTGTGAATTCCTTAGTAACTTGAATCTAATTCCTTGTTTGCTATGCTTTGCTGCTGCTTCTGTGGGCCTTTTATACCTTTTTTACTCGTAATTCAAGGTATTTCACACATTTGTAAAAGTTAGCATGGATGTGTTCCCCCACATGTCTGTTCCAGGCATCAGAAGTTGTTTTTTACTAGGGTAAAAGATTGTGTAAGGATTGTCCACTGTGTACTTTACAAATGTATTTAAGTATCTTGAATTAGAGCTAGGTGTGGGGGGGAAATATAGTGAATAAAAGCCTCATAAGAAATTGTATCAAGTGCCGATATTGAATATCGGGTGATGTACTTAATACGTCAGGCAAAATTCATCCCCAATGCTGCATCAGATGCAATAATCAACAATATAATAATTAGTGCTCAAATTGAAAATGATTGTGAAAGCAAGTTTTGAGATGAATAGGACAGTTCATACGTCCCAGAGCTGCTATTTCAAGCTGGCAGACTAAGAAGAGCTGCTGCATTGATTTATACTCATTTCACTTTTTCAAAATGATCTTCACAATGATGAGGACTGGAAACTTTTAAATGAAATGTTAGGTTCTGAAGCATAATTCTGACGCAAGGGGTGGATTCCGCATTATACTGGAACTGTGTAATCATGGAATACATAGAACCTGGTGCGTGATGCTGCAGCAGATCCTTTGCTATATATAGGCAGCAGAAATGAGCTTCTGGAGGTCATTTAATGTGCTGTCAAGCTTCTTCAGAAGGACATCAGGGAGGGAGGAGTTAGAGATTTTGAGGGTGGGGTAGGAAGAAAAAGTTAGTGGAAGACAGTCTAAAAAATGTTCACCCAATTTTTTTGCTTTCCATACCACTTCCAATAGGGAGGAAGTCACTTTGAGACGATACTCCGTGCCCTGGTCAGATGCAACTACTTTAAGCACTGCTGACCTAGAATGAAAGGCTCTACCGCTGTTTCTACTGTCCAGTCCATTATACACTGAAAAATCTGTCCTTGAACATGTTTATAACAGGGTGTGTGTTCCCCTTCAAAACGGAGAAAACGCATGGTTTGTTTATTACTGTAGAAGGGAGACCAACTTGTGTTCTTAAATCCTATTAGTCTAGGTCTTTGCAGGATGTAATGCTATTTAGGAATATGATTAAATTGTGGTTCTGTCTTTCTTATAGCACAAAATCAAATTGTTAGAATCCTGCCTGTGGAGTCCGCTGTTGCAGCTGGGCCCTCCAGGATGGTGGATGTTGACAGTGTAGACCTCACCTGTTTTATAAGCTGGGACTTTCCAAACTCTTGTTGCTTGCTGTATGATCAGAAAGTTGAAATAAAATATACCATTTTGTGCTGTTCGGCTATGGTCTGATATAGTTATCGTCTTTGTTTAAGGCCAACCTTGAACTGACTTATGTGATGTAGCAGCATCAGCATCTGCAACATGAGGCCAATAACTTTTTTGCTTTAAAACAGGTTCCTCAGCTCTTTCGTTGTGTCCCCTTCAGAGATTCATGTCTCCCTCTTTTTAAGTAATGGTACCATAGGGGGTGGGGAGTACTCACCATGTGGCAATTGAGGAAGCCTTCCACTCTCAACAGTGGTCAGGTAGCCTCGGCTGCCAGGACCTGGCTACCTACCTGAAGGGCTGGTGTCAGGAGGAGAACAGAAAGCTACAGCCTATGAGTACTGCCCATCCGTCCACCAGACTCCATACCCTACTGCCTCTGGCCCTTCAGCCTGGCCTTGTCTTCTTCCCCTGCACAGACTCTGTAAGGGGACGTGGCTGGGGCTCTGTGCCCTGAGGCTGTGCTGAGGGCTGGGGCCAGCAAGGGGCTCTGTCTGGCAGGGAAAGAGCAGTACTCCCAGGGTGCAGCCTGCAGCCCCCTACTCAGAGTCCGTGTCTGCCCGTCCAGAAGAGGAGGGTGACTGCACCTTGTGGCTGCAGCAATGCAGGAGCAAGATGGGCAGGGAGCCTGATCCTGTTGAGATAATCTTCATAGAACCCCACCCACTTCCTCTGCTGGGCAGAGTCCCCTGCTGACCCTGGCTGTTCAACATGGCCCTATCGGGTCCTCATGCCTCCCAATAACCTTGTTGCACCCCCTTAGGGCAGCATGCCCCATGCTTGGAAAACATCTGTTTCACACCTTACATTGTAACTGTGCAGCTAGCTGTCACTGAATATCATGTGCCCAGGGCTATAGGCTATGGTGTCTCTTTCTGAAACAGTTTAATAGTGCTTCTTTTTTTCCACTGTAGGTTTCGGTAAGAACCGTTTGGGACGCAGAAGGAGGGTAACAGGGAAGAAGCGGCCCTATGGAGTTATAACTGGCTTGGCAGCGAGGAAAGTACTAAGTTCTCGTGGAAGGATTAGTCCTCTGAACAGACAACCACTTAGCGAGAAGGTAGGAATACAATTTTTGTACCATGTATAACTGTCTATGCTTGGCAATGGGAGACTTATTCCTAAAGTAAGAAGTGAATAATTAGTGCCACAAGCAGACTAGAAAAGATTCAGACTGACTAGTTTTTAAAAAATCTAAATATATGTATAGTATAATGGTAACACAAGTATCTGGTAAAACACATCTACGTTAAAATAGGTATTGCAGATCTTGTCGTAACTTGTCCAAGACCAGTTCTTTGAAAGATTTACTGGTCCTGAATGCATTTATACTGTTACAAAAATGTTTCTAGCCCTTAACATTACATTAAAATAACCTAACTCTGAATACTGTCTAGCTTTTCCCTCACCCTTCTCCAGATCTGACTTGAGTTTAGAGTGATAATTGCAAACACTTAAAACCAGAATATAATGCTTCATACCATATGAAGTGAAGGCATTTTTGAATAATCCTATCTGAAGTGATTAAAATCCTAGAACAAGTACAGGTGGGGGAGTAACAAAAGTAATCAGAATGTGACTCTTAACCTCTGCTTGCTTGTGATGTGCAAAAGTTAAGAATAGAAAAACACTGCCATATGAAACCTGAGATTGTCTCTACAATAGCTTGTACAACTTGTACCTAGTTCTGGTAGTCCAGGAGTTAGCAGACTCTAAATCTGTTACTGATTTGCTTGGTCTAGCAGAAATAGTCTGGCACAAGTCCAGAACAGAATATACCCAGTCTTAAACAAATGTAGAAGGTTTTTTTTTAAACTTAACAGCAAGGTTCTAATTTTGAGTTGACTTAGGCCAAGCAGTGTGCTCGTCTAATGTGGCAAGTATATTAGAATATGGAATTCATCAAAATTATGGAAGTGATTCTTGACATCACAGTGGACTGTTAGTTCTTAAGGATTCAGGCAGGAGGAGCAGCAAGCTAATTATAAGAGGAGGGAAGTGTTTTACACATGGAGAATCACAGTAAGGAAAATGTGGTTGAATTGATTTGACATCTTCTAACAAAGTTTGCTGAAACCATGGTGACTCTTTAAGGATCCTAGAATTGCTTATATTGTATATTTTCAGATGTATACAAGTTATGCTTAAGTGTATTCTCCGAATTGCAACTTGTAACAAGGTCTTGGACAGATGATAAAATTTAGATTATAACGACTACTTTTTTGGCGAGGAGTCGGGGCTTGGACGAAGTGAATAGTTAATTTGATAGCCAAGAGGTAAATCTCTTGATGGTATAAATCTATCCATCAGCTTAAGTGAAGTAATCCATGAGACATTTAGATGGGTGGATTTCAAAGTTTGGGTCTCAGAATGCAAGGCACTGGGTCGCCTTGCTCAGCACCCAGGGACCCTGGAAGCAGCCAGCACCAGGTCTGGCTTGTAGTTACGGGGGCCACAGGTCTCCACGTGCTGCCCCTGCCCCAAGCACTGGCTCCACGCTTCTGGCCAGTGGGAGCTGAGCGGGCAGTGCCTGCAGGCAAGAGCTGTGCGATGCCACTTGTGTACCTCCACCTAGGAGCCGGACCCCCTGCTGACTGCTTCTGGGGTGCAGCATGGTCCGTGGTGCCGGGATAGGTGGGAAGCCTACTTCTGCACCCTGGCTACGCTGCTGAACAGAGCCAACGGAGGTAACCCCACATCCCAATCCCCTGCCCCAGCCCTGAGCCCCCCTTGACACCTGGAGCCCATTCCTGCATCCCAACCCCAGAGCCCTGACCCTCTCCTGTACCCCGACCCCCTTCCCCAGCCCAGAGATCCGTCCCACACCCTGAATCCGTCATTCCTGGCCCCACCTTGCAGCCCTCACCCTTGCACCCCGTCTGTCTCAACCCTGAGCCCCCTGTTACACCTCAAACCCCTCATTCCCAGCTCCGTTGGGTCGCAGGCATCAACAATTTTCTTCAACTGGGTCGTCAGAAAAAAGTTTGAAAACCACTGATTTAGATTGATTAATTTTGAATGAGTTGTGACAGGCCACCATTACTTGGATATTTAATTCTTTTTTCTTTTTAAAGAACACACAGCGAAACTACCCAGTTTTGAAAAGGAAAATGACCCTTCAGAGGCCATTTGAATTGCAGAGAAAACAAATGCCAGCTCTCAGGAGGCCTGTCCCATTAAACAGGAGGTGAGATTTCTAACTGCTGTTTCGAGATGCCTTTTCCAGCTCATCCCTTCGATAGTGATGAGGATTTCTGTTTCTGGCAGTGCTGACTTGGGATCAAGAGAGCTAAGACTGGCAGCAGTAGTAGGATAAAATCTTGTACAGTTAGTAGCCCTCATGCAATACCTTGATTTGTGTGCCCTGATGATGGGATCAGTTGTTTCCTGGAACTGTTAGGAAGCAGCTTTCTTCATTTACACCTGCTATTTACCTCCATTTAACACAAATAAAATATGTAGCTCGAGTGTTCCAGATCTATAAAAATGGTTAATATATGGAATCTTAAGTTCAGGTAACTGTTTTATAAAAGTGACAATTCTTATTTAAGTAACTTCGCTCTCATTGTAAGACGCTTTACAGGATCTATTACCATTTTCAGTTTCATGAAAACTATAGTGTGCTTTGTTTGCTCCAAAATTATTCCAGTGTACTGTGTTAACCTGCAGATGCTTCCATTTTAAAAACAGTTTACCGCACAAGGCAATGTTATGCACATTAAAAATTAAACCTTGCCCCATAGCTACTGGTGCAAATGCCATTAATTGTCTGGATCACTTAAGAATGGCCTTACTGGGTCAGAGTAATGGTCTGTCTAGCCCAGTACCCTGTCTTCTGACAGTGGACAGTGCCAGAGGCTTTAGAGGGAATGAACAGAACAGGGCAATTGAGCGATTCATCCCTTTTTGTCCAGTCCCAGCTCCTGGCAGTCAGATTTAGGGATACCTGGAACACTTAATTTTTCACCTTTTGAATACCATGTTAAAAATTGTAGACTTTCCATTAAGACTAGGGCATTCTAATGTAAAGGCTGCAGGAGAGTGACTAACTTGCAGCATAAAATGTATGTTGTGTAGTCTCACTCTGTCGTGAGCCAAATGACTTGGGGGTTTGTCAAGCCAACTCGTGTGTGTGGACAGGGATCCTCTGGTTTTGGCCAAAATAAACCAGGTACTTCTATTGTCCTGTTCAAGTGGAAATGCTAAATATGTGGACTGTGCAGTCATGAGATGCACAAGGCTAAATTTTTTGTAGGGTAGAATATTTCTCCGACCACTTTGTATTTCTAGCCAAATATTGGCAGTAGCACCTACTTCATTAGAATGGTGGGCTGGTTCCACCTAAGGAAATCAACCTAACCTTTGTTCATCAGTTGATTTCTCCCTCCTCCCCCTTTCCATATTGCCTCATTTTGTTAAGGAGTACATAATTTAGTAGATGTTCTTGGAGGTCTCCAGATTTCCATCATTTAAGAAAACAAAATCTGCTACTGGCTTTTAAAATGGTTTTGGCAATTAGACCATAAAAACTTGGTTAAACAACAACAATTTTATTATCGTTCGTGTCTCAAAAATAGGCAGTTTTTCTCCTGTAGAGGGCACAGCTGAATTAAAAGATTGATTTATATTGGTACACTAGTCTCTCGATGAACATCATTTAAACAGGACACGTTGCAGAGACGCACAAGGCCTGAGAGCTAGGAATTCTTGATTCGATACCAGTTTAGAAAGACGTGTGTGGATTTCGGCATGCCACTTAAACCACTTTGGACTGAATCTCCGTTTCACCTACCTAATTAGCAGTTTTTGGAAGGATTAATATTTGCAGAGTACTGTGTGTGGTGCATTGCTTTGTATTGGAGCCAAAACAAGCAAGGTAGCCAAGCAAGCATAGATACAAGAACTGGAAAATCATTTGTAGGCTGTTGAGTAGGAAAGTAAATCAATAAATATCATGTGCCCTTCAGGTTATCTGTTGATATTAATCTGCCTTACTTCCAGGCTTTAAATCAAAGAGGGCTGTTAAAATAGAAACGGGAAACAAAACAATGACACACATAAGAATCCTGGAGATGATCATGGAAAAACTGTTTTTTGGGGAATACCCCGTCTGGCTCTAGGCAGGCTAGAATCTCTTACTCATTCTATAGCTGAGCCTAGGTTCAAAGGAAATCCCATACCGTCAGGGTAGACAGCCAGCTCCTTACTTTGGTGACAGCATTGAAACCAGGATGCGTTAGCTCTCCAATGTGGAGCAGAGTGGGACCCAGGGTTGGTCCCTGCCCATCTCCACATGGGAGTGATAACTCCCCCTCATTTTGATGCTGTGACCAAAGCAGCAAGCTTGCTGTCTACCTGCTAATAGTCTACGGGGTGCATTTGCCAACCATCCTTCCTACCATGTTGTCACAGACTCACAGGACTCATACTCTGTTGGCTCCACATGGTCCCTGGGAGGAACTTTCTTCAGTGTGACAGCCTTCCTCAGGGGTCACATTCTCGGGGGATAAGCCCTGGGCACCGCCTCCTCCTGGAACCACACCTGAGCCTTCAGCACACCCATCTCTTTCTGTGAGCCCTCCTCAGAGAGTCCACTCACTTTGGACCTCCTGGGGGGCCTCTGTGCCTAGGGGGAGCCATGCAACCCTGGGAGAAGTGGGTGAGGGGGATGAGGGAGAAGCCACTTGTCAGCAGAGGAAAAACTGACACCTAGATTGACAGAGACAAGGGATTATGTGGCTTTGAGCAGAACAGATGGGCTCTCCCAAATCAACTCAGAGAGATGGAGATAAGCTGGACCTCTCTGAGCTATGAATAGAGAGGTTAAGCTTAGGTAAGAAGGCATGCATCTAGGACTTTCATTGTTCACCCATTTTCCTAAATACCTTTTGAGGAATGAATAAATAATGCTTTGTTTTGAAGACACTTTCTGTGCTCATGCAAAATATACTGTTAGAGGTTCCTGAGGAGCGAAACTTACAAGTGTCAAACCTAATTTACCTGTGTCATTAACATGGTTGGGAACAAGGAGGGCTGTTGCCCAGAGACCCAGTCTGAGTGTGGTTGGACTGGGTGCTTCCACCCAAAATGAGGTGCAGAAAGCCAGGCCTATCACCTAAAGGATGCACCTGAGAGACTAAAAAGTGGTCTAAGGTGTAGTTTCCCTATAGCCGTGACATCTCCGTGTGTTTAAAAGAAAAATGTGGTTTTAATAAACCCACTCTACCCAACAAAGTTGAAAGGCTCAGTTTCTAAATGTGACTTGTCTTAGTGATGCATTGGGGAATATGAGACATTTGCTTCTTGACTCCATTATCCCCAGTCTTCTATTTTTCTCTAAAAATTGGCTGGCCATAGAAGTTTTTGATAATGATATTGCTCTTATTTTGTAAAATGTTACAGGAGTAATATACCATCCACTTTTGCCAGAATTGGAAATAAACTAAACCAGCAGAAAGACATGCGTCAAGCAACTTTCCTCTTCAGGAGGGGTCTGAAGGTACAATAAAAATGTTCTTAAATAAAATAAATACTATGCACTAGACTCTCAAATGAATGTTATTTTCTTCGTCAGCCCCACATTTGATGAATCAGACTATCTAGATCAACTCTGAATAAACTAATTTGATGTGTTTGCTTTGATCTCTGAAAAGACAACACTTAAAGTGGCCTTGGGACCATATACTTACCATTCCAGGAAAAACCTGGTTCTATCTTGAGTTAAATATTTCTTGTAGAGCAATATGTGAGTGTTTTTGTACCCCCAAAACAGCTGAATCATTCTGAGTTGTATGGAATTGGGGTGTATATTTCAGTATAGTGGCAAGCTTGTGCAGCTTCTTCTTGAAGGTAAATTGTTTAAAACTAGGTATAGGTTTTTAAAGTTGCCTTTAGCTGAAGGATGGAAAGCAGTAAGCTTCAGAATTGCATGATTGGTTCGGCCTTAAACTGTAAATGGTTATACAGATGGATATAGATTTATATGGTTTAACCATAAATCAGCCTCGAAGTAAGTCAAATAACTAAGAATGTAAAGAGAAATGGTTTTTATTTTTTTTTCCTTTGTATGTTTGAGCCCTAACTGCAACTGCCACTGCATGGGTAGGCACGAGCGCCACTTACTTCAGTGGGGTTCTGCACAGGTACAGGGGTCAATCCATGTGGAGTCACTTGCTTTAGTGAGGATTTTTCAGACTACCGGAGGGGAGATTAAAAAACACAATCAAAATGTGATAAACCTGCACGTTGGTAAGGGGATTCAGTGGCATTAGATACAGAATCTTTTATAGTAAGTTTTTTTTTTTTTTTTTTCACCACATCCCAGTTTGACTCTCTCTCCTCTATTCCAGCCCTGGGTGTGGATAAGCTTCCACCCTGTCTGGTTCTTATCACTCTGGATGGAATCTCTCTTGCCTATTGGGTTACCTTTTTTGGCAAATTTCTTTATTTTAATCCCTTTGTAAAAATTGCCTATGCTCTAAGGGAACATGAGTTTCTGGGGCCTCAGGTGACCATCCACGGTTGAACAGCACTAAAGTTATAGGTCTGTTTTTGGTATACATCTTATGGGTGTGTTCATAGATTCTTGTTCATGTTTTAAAACCTCACACTGCAAGATCAGGAAGTGTAACAGTATTCAAATCCTGTACCCATCTTTCTGTGTTTTCAGGTGCAGGCACAAGTACAGCCAGTAGAAGAATTTCTGGATAATCAGGCAGCAAAGAGAACTCGCCAGTAAGTGGCATATTTCAGCTGAAGAGCTACAGTTAAGGCATTATCCGTTTAAACTGCTTTGCTTTAGTCCTGCTGTATCCAGAGTACTCCAACTTGTGGCAACTGGAACCTTTTCTTGTGGGCTTCTGAGTTGAGTAGTGACATGAATTTGGATGATGTGCTGTGTGTTTGGTGGGAAACAGTGTTCATCCCTTTCTCCCTCCTGCCTGCCTGCCTTCCTGCTTTTACAGCAGCTCTTAGTTTAACTGGAAGGATCACTTGCACAAGATGCTCCCAGGAATGAGGGAGGGATCTGTTGCCAATTTCAGAGCTACTAAGTAAGCTCTGCGCCCAAGGCTCTGTCATTTTAAAACTTTAACTTAGGCTCTATATAGGAGAGTAGTTTCTCCCCTTCTGTCGATGTAGCAGCTATTGTACCTAACTTATAAATCCAGAGCCTGTAAAACAGTTTAAAATCAGTGAGACAGGCCATTTTCCAGGCTTACATGTGAAAAGGAAGATAAGTTAGGCAGGTCTATGAGGAAAGAAGGAATCTCCACTTCCCAGGCTCTTCATGGATAAGCAAAAGGGACAGCAGCAAGCTATAGTAGGAAGAATAAACAGCTCATATGAGAGCAGCATATGTAACAGAATTTCAGGCTCACTATTGGATTTGATGGACCTATCTGGTCTTATCTGCACTGAATATTTTCAGAAACTCCCACCATTGCTCTAGCAATTATTGAAATGCTGGGGTGGATTATGTGTTGGCACTCTTCACCAATGTCATCTGGAGCTGCTCTGAATAGTTGGACAATTTAGTGGCTTCAAAGGCCTGTGCTCAGTCTATGCTAGTGGTCCATATAGATGTGTAGCTTGTGCCTGGTTGTATGTAGTCTTGGTATACCACCCTATACTCTGAAAACTCTAGAGTTCTGACAGACTTTTAAAATAGTGGCTAGCCAGGAACATGCATTTCATGTAAAGCCCAAATGGTACACTGGAATTTCAGCCTGTATAAGTGATTCCTGTGCTTTCAAACTAGATGGCGAACTTCCACCACAAATGGAGGCATTCTGACTGTATCTATTGACAACCCTGGAGCGATCCCATCCCCAGTGTGAGTAGAACATTCCAAACAATCTTCTTCCTTCGGAACTCCAGTTACTGGTTCTGGGACTGGTGTAGCAAGCTCTCCATACTTACAGCTCCCAGTGGCATGAATGGGAGTTCTGTCTGTGGACGCTTTGCAAGATCAGGCCTCTTCTGTTTCTCAATCTGTGTTCAGATAATGTGTAATTGTTGGGGCGCACTTTGAGGTTTCTCAGTTAGGAGCTTGGTGTGGGCTTGAATTGAATTTCCCTCTCCTCACCAAGTCTTGAATGACTGAATGTCCAGGAATTGGTACTTGGAACCTCCCTAGTTGTTAAAGATAACAGTAGAATTGAGTTTAAATCAGACAAACATTCTTGTGTTCCTTTTTGTAAATTGGACAGGATAGCTGTATATTAAGATTCTTAGTGTTCAGCTTCAGAACTCTGGGCAAACCTTTGATCAGTGGTACCTGTCCTTAAAAGGGAACTGCACCAGCCTTGCTCTTTGTAGCTAAAGCTTGTAAAATTGACAGTAAAGAATCACTGTATATCAATAGGGCTAGAGATGTAAAATAAATGTGCAAATATTTAAAATTTAATTTTAAAATATTGACTCTCTTCCCCTAGCCTACCTATTTTAGCTCATTTAAACTGCAGATATTGTTTTCAGTGAAGGGATGAATGGTTATACTCTTTCTCCTTGAAATCAAACATTCCCAACTATTCAGTCAGTGTTTCAACCATATTCTAATAATTCTTCCTTCTGTTGCAGTATTAGCAGTGTACTTGGCAGTGTGGTCTCTTGTCTTTTCATAGTACATCTTTGTAGACAGTAACACCTGATTATTGTTACATCAACCTTTATTCAATGTGCCATTTTAAAAATAGTGTTCTTTCAGTTCCCAGAAGCCACGGCTAACTCGTGTTCCTATGCCTCCATTTCTAATGAAGAAGGAGCAACCAGAAGAGAAGAAGATTCCCAAAGGAGTTACGTTGCAATTTGATATCAACAGTGTTGGAAAACAGGTAAGAGCTGTTTCCTAACATTTACTTGGAGTGATTCAACATATAACTAAAAAGTGTGGGGCTCCTTGTTAATAGAGTTGTCTAGGGCTAAAGTAGGGGACTTGTAGTTAGGCTTATTGATTCTGCTTCCAGTTTTGGCATTAATTTGCTGTGTAACTCTGGACAAGTACCTAACCTCTCTGGACCTACTATTAAAAAAAATTGTTATGCCTGTCTGCCTCACATAGGATTTAAAACTTAATAGCTGTGTAGCACTGTGGTGTTCCTGGATGAAGGGCACTATATTCCTAAACTGAGAGGACAGTGGGGAACATCTTTTTTTTTTCCCCCCTCCTGTTGTGTCTTCTGCACAACGCAGATGGCTGAATCTGACTAATTCAACTTCAGATGAGGATTGAAAACAATGTCTCTTCAAAAACTTTTTTGCATATGTATAAAATTGAAGAAAATCTCCTTGAGAATTTAGTTATACTGTTTGTTTGTTTTTTGTTCATATGCAGTGCCATGGCTCCTGAGTCTACAGAATAGAGCACATCAAAATCTGACATTTGGGAAAACAAAATTGTGAAATTTTGTGGCTTCAGAATTTGGGCTTTTTGTATCTAACAAAGTTGCCAGACTGAATTACATCACTCTACAGTTATGCAACAGCTGTGTTTTAAGTGAAAAGGAAAACTAAATTGCGGGGGTGGAGATGAGGAATGACTTTGAGAATATCAGGATATACAAAATTAAAATTTCAGACTGGTGTTAACTCACCAGTGTTACAGGTGGTGAAACTAAAATCATACTGTGACAATACCACGTAAAAATGTCATTGCTGTGTTGTACGACTTTCAGTGATTTTAGATCAAATCTTGCTTTACAGATAAAGGTCCTTTTTTGTAACTGACTCCCTGTTTCCTAAAATAAAGAGGTTATGCTGGGTTCTTTCTTCATCTTCATCACCTGTAATGAATATTGCAAGTCGTCTTGTGAACAAAGTCAAATAAGTGAATTGTTAGCTAGAGTAGAATCCAATTTGCTCTCTCAACTGTGTGGACTATGAAACAACAGGAATGTAAAATAGTAAAAACCTGTATTAGTCACTGAAGTTGGCAGATGTAATTTAATATGTATGAAGAACAGATCTGTGGAGTCAAAGTTCTGTTTTCAGCTTTTTTGACCTTAATTGATATTTTTGCATTTCCTAACTTCACTTGTAGCTGAACACTGCATTAATGTTCTTGCATCTCATAAATATAGTTAAGATGTATTCTGTTCGTGTATTTTTTTAAAATAAATACTGCAAAAGAAGGAAAACAAACTTATCTTCAGTGTTTGTTTAAATATAACCTTAGTTGCCTGTTTCAGTATGGATGAAAAAAATCTGATTTGAGCAGAACTAGGCAGGGATGATACTCATTGCCCTAACTTTGCCATTGTAACAGATCAGTCTGATTCTTTGCAAGCTCTGTTATGAAATGGTTTTGTTTTTCAGACTGGAATGACTTTGAATGAGCGCTTTGGGATCCTCAAGGAACAAAGAACAGCCATGTCTCAGAACAAAGGAAGCCGTTTCGTAACAGTGGGTTAAAGGCTGTTGAAAGGGCACACATAAAGACTCCACCTATCTGAGAAACTGGGATGAAAGTGGGCAGAAGAGTATAGCATACGTCATTGAAGTTCTCCAGACTTTTTGTTAGGATGCTGACACAACTAAATATCCTTATTGATTTTACTTTTAATAGTAAAAAGACACAATGACCCAGGCAAAAATGGGGCAACGGATCTGCTTGGTAAGTGGTGGTGTGTTCTGATCTAAACCGATTTTGTGTAACCCCAGCTGCTGGTTAAGGCAGTAGATTTATTTGAGTTTCCCTCACAGCCCAAGTACAAACGGCAGGCAAAAGTTAATTATTTTTGTTAGTGACATTAAGTATCTGCTCCACAACCCCTACTATAGTGAAGTTCGTGTCAATATTTCCATTACAGACCTTTTCAGAGGAGCAGAGACTCTGCCAGAAAGCTTCACTCCAAATTGCAGTTTGGCATAAAGCCTGAGTTTGAGAGTATTTCTGTTCAAGACGTAGCTGCCTCTTTTTCTTTCATAGGGGTTTTGTTGTAATTCTTTGTGCTTTTGACATTCGTGGGTTTTTTTCCTTCCTTGGAGACAAAAATTTTTGCCGCCTCATTTGAAAAAGTAAAACTACTGTCAGAAAGGCCAGGTACTTAACAGGCATGAAGACTATACTACTCATCCTTAAAAATGGTCTCTCCAAGTCAGGGTTGGGCAGTATGGGAGAAGCTTGTACTGCAACTGTTCATGTTGTATCTGCCTCCTCAGTAAATGTACCTTTCTCTTGCATTTTGTTTAAACTCTACCCTTCTATTCCTTTTTTGGGGTTTCACAAATTTAATGCAATATTTTAGTGTTTGGTGTCCCTTTTGTAAGGGTAAATACTACTTTCATATAAGAGAGGGTAATATGCTAAGTTTTTCCTAACCCTCCCAGACTCTGGATTTTAATGTCGTATACCTTGCCCCTAAAGGATTTCCTCAGTCTTTTTAAGAAGCAGCCACACAGGTAAACTATCAAATGACCCTTGTTTGTCTATACCAAAGAGAAATCAAGGATGAGCCTGATTTGAAGTAAAGTCAAATATCTAGAGTGACATTGAAGCTGGGGAAGAATTGCTGGGATAAGTGGCCCACATTTTGCAGACATGTAAGCACATGCTCAACTTTATGTACAAGAGTAATCCCACTGGCTTCAATGAGACTGCTAGCATGTGTTAGTCATGCATGTGCATAATTATCTGTAGGATGACTGCCAAATTGGAGCATCCTCATTTGTGCATTCACACCCTTAATGGAAACAAAGCACCTGTTCAAAATTGTACAGGTAAAATTACCTTTAATTCCATGAGCTAGTGGATTTTCAACTGTTTCATAGCAATTGGACTTAGATGTAGCCAGATAAAAGGAATTATTGGCTTGCTGCATCCACAAATGCCTATGGTGCAAAGTAGTTTTAAATTGGATTCAATTTTTTTAAAACTGGTTTCTTTGTACTTTTTCTGAAATTCTGAGTAAACAAGTTGTTTACCCAAGAGTTTAACATTGAGAACATTTGACAGTGGAAGGACTTTCTTTCATATAGCAGTTTTAAAGTCAAAATGCATCCTTGACACTGTTCAGTACTTAACCCTTTATTTTTAATTTTGAAAACGTACCTAGCAAAAATTTAATTAAATCTCATGGGTGTTAAGGTTTTTTAAATTACCAGTAGAAATTTTGTTGAAAAAAGTCCCTCTATTAGAATTTAGGTAATGTGGTGTTAGTCATCCTGTTTCAGTGCATACATTTCCTGTGTATCAGGATGCAACACAGATGCAAAACATTGATGCAATGCATCATGAAAAGCTAGTTTGTATTTAATGAGAGAAATGGCTTTACACTGTACCTTTTGATATTTTTTTTGGAGAAGTTCCTACATTTGGATCTATTCTGAAGCTTGTTGGTTTTTTAAATAAAATGTTACAGGTTTCACATTTTGTGCCTGCTTATAAACCTTTGGCTAGTACATTGAAAATTATGCAGATTTCAAATATCGCACAAGGGAGAATTCAGTTCTTGTTAACTGTAGCTCTTAACCTTCTGTATGTTCCTTGAAACATTTTAACATAAAGAAATCTGCACTCTTGAGTCAGCCTACATCCTGAGATGTGACCAGCACTTCCTGCTGCTGTATTGTGTGAACTATGAATTTCATTTGATGAATACGTTAATTAAAACTGACGTTTTTGAGCCTTCTCTTAGCAAGTACCATCTAACTGAAAAGTGATGTAGTCTGTGATACGCTGCCAGCTGAAGATTTATCTGCACATAAACCACTTTTCATGTTGCTTTAGTATGGTTCATTAATCAGAAGATAAACTTTAATCTAAACCAGCAGTACAGGATCAGTGTGTTTGTCCCAGACAGATTCCCCTTCAGTCTCAAATGAGGTCACTTTTCAGTGAGATGCCAGCAGGCGATTTGATTTGCCATAAAACTGCCACTTTTAATTCCTGCTGTAGACAAACCATAGCCTTTAGATATGGTTGACAAAATTTCAACTGTGATGAGTACCGGGCCAGGCCCCTGGATTATCTTAAATTCCCTGCTTTTCCATTACCAGCTAAAACCTGAATGATGAGCTTGTTCAGATATTATCTGACGAGACATGGGCACTGGTTTTTACTGCAAAATAGCATATCTGTCCTTCCTGAAAGATCAAGGTGAGCTTTTGTGCAGACATTTCAAATTACAGTGCCAGAGTGAGTCTTTTATTTTTGACTGGTGGTTGGGGTAGACCTTAATGTTTGAAAGGGTTGCACTTATCCCTAGTTCACAAAGCAACACACCCTAATTCACATTCAGAATTCCCATCAATAAGAAGCAGTCTGGGAGGATGTATTGACACTGCTTAAGTAACCTAATCCAATACTTTTGTCTCACCTGAACTTGCCCCCCCAATATATTTTTATAGCTTGTGGACCAGATATCATTAGTGATCAGTGGAAGAAGTTACTTGCAGATCCTATAGGTGCTAAACAAGTATGTGTTGAAACTTATCCTCCTTTTTAAAAAAAAAAAAAAAAAAGTTAGAATGACAGTGACCACTGGATTTAAACAGTGATAGAGCAAAGGTTTAGGATCTGGATCAAACTAAACTAACACCTGTTGCTTTTCCATATCAAAAACTGGCCAGAAATCTTTGCTTGTGAATAAAGGGATATGTAATCACTTCTCCACTAGAGTTGCATTAAATCTGCAATTCCAAAAATAACTGCAGCCATATAAGGACAGTAAGTTTTGTAGTGTTTGGGAGTTCGTGTGCCAAAGGCAAAAGAATCTTGTAGCGAAGATTCTGAGCTATGGCCTCAGAGAGCAGCCTACTGCAAAACCTACCATCTCTCGTGTAGCATGTTCATATCTACTAAGTGTAGAAGCCCTGCAGGTGAATACTGGCATTAAAAACAGTAGGACACGGCGTCCGCTATTGTAAACCAGCAGAGCTCTGCTGAGTCCAGTGGAGCTGTACCTGTTTATACTTGTTGAAAATCTAGCCCATGACTCAAATACTTTCTGGGGCCTAAATCTATATAAAACCTCATTGTTAAATCAAATTAATGTACATTACAGCTGCAAATCTACTTCTCTGGCACCCTCATGAAGAGGCTTTCTATATTGAACAACCCTTTCCATTGCTGTAGGTAATCCCCTCTGCAAAGGGCGGTAGCTAGGTTGCTGGAATAATTCTCATATCTCAGCAGTGTAGCTAGGTTAATCTGAATGTGAAGTGTAGACCAGCCCTGAATCGAAGTGGGTGAGTATGTCTGGGGGGTTTTATAATGAGAGAACTGCACTGACAGCACCACTCCTGGATTAGGGCATAAGCACTATAGACCCCACCATGGGGGGGCGGGCAGGAGTGCATGTTAACACATTAGTTTCTGTTTAAAAGAAAAGATTTAAACTTACCTGATTTGGTTACCCTTGCTTATCTGTACTGTGTGCAGCCAGCCTGTCCTAAGAGGCTATTTCACCCCTCTCACAATTCTTATGTGTTTCATTGAATGGTTAACTGCAGGGCCTATTTCCTTAGGGCCCTCTGCAGCAGCAGGCTCCTGGAGGCCTCTAAGCTTGAGGAGACAGAAGAGTGCAGTGGACTAGGCCTGCTCAGGCAGCTGCTTCCTGGCTGTTGGTCCTCCCAGGTTCCATTCTGGGGGGGAGGGAGCAGACAGGTTCCCTGGGGCCGCATAGCAAGTGTAAAAGCAGGACCTGGGTGGGAGGTAATAGGTGCCTATGTAAGAAAAAGCCCCCCAACTGGGGACTGTCCCTATAAAATTGGCACATCTGGTCACCCTACGTGGGGCTCCCCCTATTTCTCAGGGAGGAGGAAGGTGGGGCTCCTCTGTCACTCGCTGAGGGGGTGGGGAGGGGAATGGGAGCAGAGCCCTAGGAACCTGCTATCCTGCAGTGCCTAGCTTGCTGCTTCTCCAGCCGCGCATGCTCACTTCATGCTGTCAGTCCCTGTGCAGTGGACGCCCTCCGAGCATGCGCTCTCGTTGCCCCTTCCCCGGGCTCCGCGCCTGCGCACTGCGCAGAGGAGCCGGAGCTCTGTGGCTGTGGCGGCGGCAGGGGGGGAAATGGCGGCCGTGGTGCTGGTGTCCGTGGAGAGCGGCTCGGGGACGATGCCGGCCGTGAGCCCGGCTGCGTGCGGGCCTCCCGCGGGTCCCTGTGGGCCGGGTTCGTGGAGCCGTTCCCTGGACCGGGCCCTGGAGGAGGCGGCGGTGAGCGGGTCCCTGAGCCTGAGCGGCAGGAAGCTGCGGGACTATCCGCGGGGCAGCGCCGCCAACCACGACCTGAGCGACACCACGCAGGCCGGTGAGCGCGGGGCGGGAGGGGGGCGCCGCCGTGTGCGGGCCGTAACTGCCATCTTCCGCGCGCCACACCCCCGCCCGGGCGCGGCCCGCGAGCCGGCGCTGCTGGCCCAGCCGCCGGTCAGTGTGGGGGTTTGGCCGGGCTCTGGAGCGGGGGCGCGGCCCGCTCCGAAGTCACTTCGGAGTAGATGAGCTGCCTTGGCTTGCCTACTCCAGCCCTTGAGCCGCTCCGCCTGCCTGACTTCACGCCCTCGAGACTCGAGGCGGGATGGGGGCGAGCTGGCTTGGAGGAGCCAGGAGTAGCTTGCCAGCCCGATGAGTTGTCAGGCTCACCAGCGGTGTCTGGCTTGCCTTTATTTTTCAAGGCGTTGGTTTCCCTTTTTAATGGGCTAGATTTAAAAAATGTGTTAAAGCTCATGTTCAAATGCTATGATATACCGCTTAAGGAAATAGTGTCTGAACTAAAGTAGCCACAGGTCCGCCGAGTCCCACTGCTGAATAGTGTGGTTTTATAATCACACGTTGCTTTACAAAAAAAAAAGCTTTCTCTGGCTGTGGGAAAGATTCACACTGACAGGTGAAACTGACAGCACTGTCAAAGGTGTTCAATAAAGTACCTATAAAATACTTCTTGCTCTGTTTTCTCAGTTATGGTAATCTTAGATTTACTTGTAGCCAGAGGCAAAACCTTTTCAGGCAGAAATGTTTGTCTTTTACATGTGTTTTTTGGATAAAATAATGAAAATATTGGATAGGAAAGGGATATCAAGGAATATTATGTAAGGAATGCTTATGAAATTATTGCCTGGAATGTAGAACTTGTGTTTTATTAAAGCATTGTACAGAGGGAATTTTCACTACATTTATTTTACTGTCTGGTTGTATAAACAATGTCATAGCATGGCTGAAGCCTTCCAAGATTAGGTGTTAGCCTTCAACTTCAATTTCTTTTATGTATTCATTTTTGTTCATTGTTGATATTTGAGCTAATCTTTCTCATTTCTCTGTAAATTAGTTTGTAATGCCTTGGTTCCAAGGACACTAGCTAAAAATAAACTGTACTGTGTTTTATTTTAAATACCTTCCAAATCTATCAAGTACGTTCACAAGTGTATGGGTGTGTTGACCGGATGTTAGTTTATTTAAATCTTTCTGAGTTGAAGCCCTCTTTATATGGTTTAACTTTATATTCTGTATGTCATGTTGTATTTGGGAAAAAAATCATTAAGGATGATTACAGATAGTAATAAAAAAGCCATGCTGCTCAGGAAAAATCTGGCTTGTTTATTTAATTAATATATCTCAATGAACAGATAAAATGTTTTATTCATACCATAATAAGAAACAATCTTGTACAGAAGAGTATGTAAATATAATCAGAGAATGAATGCTCAGTTGTCTAGTCTGTATGTATAAATGCAACTAATGAATAAGATTGAAAAATCTGTGAAGGGGTTGTCGTTTTTATTGTTTAGAGTGCTGTTCATTTATTGTACTTTTAAAAACAATTATGGGAATTCTTGTTTCCACAAATGTTCCCCTCTATTGTGATTAATATTTGCATTGTAATTGTTCAAGAACCAACTATATGATTTCCTGAGGTTACTTCCAACCCTAATAATCTATGATTCTATGGTTGTAATAAATAGCAACGCACACCATACGCTTCATGCATTGTCATAACAATGAGCAATGAAACTTTCTAAATAGCGAATGGAAAGCTGTGTATCTTCCTTCTTCCCTGAGTGAAAAACTGTGCTTAAATCTAATTCGGGAAGTCCAGTACAGGTATCTGCTTCCATTTTTGATGGAGTATATTTTATGATGATTCTTTATTTTGGATGAGGCTTGAGTATGGGAGAAAAATATTCAGATGTTAGGAACAGCTGTATGGTGTCAATTATGCACTCAGCATAGACTTATTTCAACTTCTCTCTCTTCGTCTCACATCGATTTCTTTTGAGTGAAATGTCGTACTTAATTCTGTTACAATCATGTGGTGTCTACTTACATATAGTGCCCATAGTGTGCTAGGAGCTCCATATACCTAAAAAAGACAATCTTGTACCTTGAAGATTTACAGCTAAGGCCCCCAATCCTGAAAAAACATATGCATGTACGTAACTTTTATGTGCAGTTAGTAGTCCCATCAAAGTCAATAGGACTAGACTACTCACATTGTATAAAGATAAGTACATGTGTATGGGCTTGTCTACACAAAAGTTTGACTTTCACTGTACTGAAATAGATAAAAGCAGTAAACCTGCTAGTATGGATGCAGTTATACTGATATAACGTCTTACCATATAGGAAGGGGAATAATCTATACCAGTATAAAGCACTTCTATTGCTGTGACTGCATCCATGCTACGGTCATACTAGTATAACTACATTGGTTTTAAAAAAATGGACCCCTAACTGACATAGTTATACCATACAAAAACTCTGTATAGACCAGGCCTAAATCTTCACAGGTTCAGTGGCCTTGACTGCAAGATCTGATATGACAAGTGAACCTAAAAAAGGAGTTGGGGTCAGTAGGGGAAGTCTTAGGATAGAGAGAGAACAGATGTGAGATCAAATTTACTTAGATAATCACTGTAAGTCTTGAACTTGGTATTTTTATACTGTAAAGGGGAAGAAGTCATAAAACAAATGTATTTTACTACTGCGGTACTTTGCAAAAAGCAAGGTTCTGTGAAACCTTGACTCCCTAATTCACTTTCTAAAACCCTGTTGTTTCTCAAGCTGTGTTAATTAGAACAGTAGATGCAGTTAATATAAAACTATGAATTCATTACATTTTCCAATTCTGTTCATGGATTGGGTGAATGTCATAGTGGTTTCATGTTAGTGTAGTAAATGCAGTCATGATTCACACCAAGTCTAAAGCTAAAAACACCGTGGAAACAGAAGTTAATAAATTTCATTACTGTACCTGCTTTCAAGCAGTTCCAAGACCAACTATACTCAGCAGTTAACATTTCATTTCCTAATATCCAAAAGTAAGCCACAAATAAATAATGGATGTGATGGCACAATACTACTTTGGTTAAATTTACTCTCACTGTTTTATGTATTAAAACAATACTTAAAGTAAAGATATTTTGAGACTGCTACCCTACCATATTGTTTGTTTTGTAACATTTAATAACTTTTCCAAAAGAGATGATGTGCTACCACAGAACAAACATGGGTTCTTCTCACCAGTAGTTACAGAGGTTTTTGGGGAGTAAATTGAAAGCAGATGTTCCTATTTACTTATAAAGAATAAACATTTTTATACTCTGAGATTCTTAATGTACTGTGTAAACCCAATAACACATTGTCTTTCAGTGATTGTTCAAGAAGTTTTATCTTACCATACAAGTAATTGCAGGTCATGCCCAAACTACATGTGTAATGACACAAGTAATAAGAAATGTCATTGAGCGTATTTCGTTACTAATTTGTAAAGCACCATAATTTAGCATGCTATTTTCAAAATGTAATTTAGGAAGGTCTCTGCCTCAAGGGGCTGAAAATGTAAAGCCCTGAGCATGTGCATAAATCTCAGCAGAACTGAAACCTAAATTAGATAGATTCAGTACAGATGATTAAAGAATGAAGTGCAAAAATGGTGGCAGATAACATTGCAGTCAATTTAGTGGTGGAAAGTGGATTTTAAGAAAAGATTTGGAAAAGGAAGATATGTGGCATATGAGCAGATGAGGGAGATTCTTCTAAGCCAAGCATTTAGTATGGTTTCAAAGTGAACGTGAAACAGTACCATACCAGGTCCTTAATTGCATGAGGAACTTCAGTATCTAAATCACATCAGACAATATTTTTGGTGAGACTCAAAACAATAACAATGAAAACTGTCTGTAGATTGATATGGTTTTAAGCAAGATTAATGCTTCCATTATTTACTTTTTTATTTAATTTATAAAATGTATCTGTTACCTTAAGACTCAATTTTTTTATTAACTGGAAACTATTAATTGAAGTCCTGAGACTAATTAAAAAAAATCAAGCTTCTGATAGCACAGTGTAAACAGCATTTGTAGATTATATTTTACTTGAAAAATAACTAGAGTTTTTCTGTTCTCATCTGATGTTGAGAAGAGCAGCATCTACAATCATGCACAGACACATCCTTATACTCTACCATTCTTCTCTGTGCACAATGCAGCCTTGCTGCTGCTGCTGCTGTTACTAGTAATATCTCCTGCAGGTACGCAAGCTCCCCTCAGAACAGTGCCGTAGTTGTCATACTACTGCATGAGGCAGGAAGTGAAATTGGTCATCAATAAAACTGTAAAGCTGACACCACACAGTGTAAACAAACTGGAAAAAAAATCCTTTTTTCTAACTTCCTTCAGATACAGCAGTCTTGAATATTACTTGTAACTAGCAGGTACAAAACTTTCATGTAGAAAAGTGACATTCAAGTTGACAGTGCACCTTTAATCAAACAAATTAATTTAGCATCGTGCAGTCAACAACTGGCTGGAGCAGCTTTATTCCTTAAATCAACAAATTGGTGCAGTTACACTTAAAAACAAATGTGCAGGTAACATCCCCAGCCCACTCCCTGGACAATAATAAGAACAAAACACCTGTCAGATCTAACTTACCTCCTGTAAAAACACTAAATAAACAGGTAAAATTTCACCATGTTCTGAGAGCTAACATATTTCTGTTTTGGACCAGTGAGAGAGTGAGGACCATATTCTGAGTCCAAAGGTCATTTGCCACCAGAGGTTCAAATTTAGTACTGTTACTGAGAGCTTGTTAGCTAGTCCCAGCTGGTGTGGCAGTAGGGAGTGGTGGTCTTTCAGGTATCTATGACCTACATAAGGCTTTAAAGATCAAAATCAACACTTTGATTTGTACCCAGAACTGAGGAGCAAACTATTGAAATGTTTGAAGCAAAAGTGTGTTGCTCTTGTTTGTTTTTGTATTTTAATCAGGATTAGTTATTTTGTGTTAGGCAATGTACAACTGATGATCAGATAGTAAAAGTCTGCCCCAAAAAGCTTTAAATCTAATTAAAGATGAAATTAAACACCCTACTTGCCACAGTTTGCCTAGTTTTTCAAGAGGGGATAGAACGGGGGTTCTCAAACTCAGGGTGGGGTCATGAAGTTATTACCTGGGGGGTCATAAGCTGTCAGCCTCTACCCACAAACCCTCTTTCACCTCCAGCATTTATAATAGTGTTAAATATAAAAAGAAATGTTTTAATTAATAAAGAGAGTTGCACTCAGAAGCTTACTGTGTAAAATATAAATATAAAATTTACTGTGTAAAATATAAATATAAAACCAATATAAAACTTTGAGAATCACTGGGATAGAACATATTGCAATAATCCAGTCTGGTGTTCACAAAGACACGGATGGTAATGGTAAGGTTCACATCCATGAAAGAAGATGTAGCAATTAGCATGCCAAGTACAGATGAAAAAAGGAACTGTGGCCAGTCCAAGCCTTCTGGAATTCAATTGGGGTACAGAAAGCCTCAAAAATTACAAACCTTTTTGATGTAAATTATTACCGTATTAACGGTGCAAGCACTCTCTCTGTTATCTCCAAATCTCTCCCCCCTCAACCAGCCAGCATCATCTCCATTTTATCTGATGAACATATATATGTATATAGGACAACAAACTGTCTGGGTCACATGGAAAGGAGACTTGCATGTTGTCACTAGGGTGACCAGATGTTCTGATTTTATAGGACAGAATCCTGTGGCACCTTATAGACTAACAGACGTTTTGGAGCATGAGCTTTCGCGGGTGAATACCCACTTCGTCAGATGCATGCATCCGACGAAGTGGGTATTCACCCACGAAAGCTCATGCTCCAAAACGTCTGTTAGTCTATAAGGTGCCACAGGATTCTTTGCTGCTTTTGCAGATCCAGACTAACACGGCTAACCCTCTGATACTTGATTTTATAGGGACAGTCCTGATTTTTGGGTCTTTTTCTTATAGAGGCTCCTATTACCCCCCCACCCTGTCCCGATTTTTCACATTTGCTGTCTGGTCACCGTAGTTGTCACTGGTGTCATCACAATCCATAGTACATAGGTAGAGCCCTACCAAATTGATGGCCATGAAAAGCTCATCACACACCATGAAATCTGGTCTCCCCCTGTGAAATTTGGCCTTCTGTGTGCTTTTACCCTAAGCTATACAGATTTCACTGGGGAGACCAGCGTTTCTCAAATTGGGGGTCTGACCCAAAAGGGAGTTGCAGAGGGGGCGCAAGGTTATTTTAGGGGGATTATGGTATTGCCACCCTTACTTCTGTGCTACCTTCAGAAATGGGCAGCTGGAGAGTGGCAGCTGTTGACCGAGGGACCCGTTTTGGAGGCAGCAGCACAGAAATAAGGGTGACAGTACCATACCATGCCATCTTTCCTTCTGCAATGCTACTGTGGCGACTCTGCCTTCAATGCTTGGCTCCTGGCCAGAAGCCCTTGCTCTCCAGCTGTCCAGCTCTGAAGGCAGGGTTGCCACCAGCAGCAGTGCAGAAATAAGGGTAGCAGAACTGCAACTACCCACAACTCTTTTTTGGGTCAGGATCCCTACTATTACAGCACTGTGAAATTTCAGATTTAAATAGCTGAAATCACAAAATTTACTATTTTAAAAATCCTATGGCTGTGAAATTGACCAAAATGGACTCTTGAGTTTGGTAGGGCCAATACATAAGTATCATTCCCAGTGGCCTCAATACATCAAAGAAAAGAGAACTTGCTGTATCTTACAAGAGCCACAATTACCCATGTCACTCACTGGGATAACTTTAAGGGGAAAGAATGGATATATGTGAGTGATTCCAACATCTACTAGGATTTGAAATAGTCAACAAAACAGTATAATCTTTGCCATAAGGAAAACAGTTAATGCAATAAATATGTTCCAAGTACTATACCTACTCCAGAAACAAGATTGATAGTGTCACTCTGCCTCTATCTTCACAATAACTTTGCCTGTAATGTATGTGTGTCAGTTTCAGGATAACTGCACCTTTGACCCACCTCTGTGATCCATTCCAGGAATGCCTTTTAGGGCTGAGGCATCTAATTTTCATCCATCTCCAGACAGAGCTCTGTCCCCCGCTCCATTCTGGTGTTAGGCTGCAGTCTATGTTGACTGTGATTTTCCCAGAAAGCTTGTCTGCCTAGCAGCCAGCACCTCTGCTTTGCTTTCTCTCCATGAGCTATGGCTAGTAGTGTAAGGTAGCAGCTACAAGTTGTCACACACCTTTTTCTCAGCAGGTTACCTTGATTCTTAGGATAAAAGACCAAAGTTCCTATTCCTTTTCTGAATCAAAAGGAATACTCCAATCCCAAGTTTGTTCTTTGCCCCTATCTGCTGGGACTGCCCTAAACCAATATATGCAAACCACTCCAGGGACTGTTATCTGGAGCTGTTTACATTCCTCAGGCACTTCAGTAATCCCCCATTCCCTCCACTGTTTTTCATGTCTGAAAGAGCTGTGGTAACATCCCAAGAAGTTGCATACAATCCCTGGCCCATAGTATGATTGTACATGTGATTGCAATCTCTGTCCCAGTGTGTTTTTGCAATTTTAATTGCAAACAGTTGACCAGCCATCCACTAAAATCTGTCCAGAGTCAGGACCACCTTTTTAAACTGTATACCATTAATAAAGTCAGATAAAATATTTTGGTAATGCAAGAAACAGGACTAAAATATTAGCAAAACACACATTGTAAGGTTACATATGCTGAGGCAGATTAATGTAATTGGCTTTGTTCTACAGCTGTTCTATAGGCTGTCTTCACCATATTTTTATCAGTTGCTGACATTTTAGTTGAGATTATCTAATGAAATATAAAGTGTCTTGAGAAACTAAGTATGGCTCATGTAATTAAGAAATGTTGGCAAAAATATTTATTCTTAAAGCCACAAAACCAGAGTAATAATCCTACTAAAATTAAATAATTGCTTAAGTAAAACTCCTTTGGGTTATTATATCATGAATATTCATTTCATAATACTGTTCAGTTCAGGTAAAATCAGATTAGGAGGTAGAAGTGCTGGCTCTCTACTCAAACTGTGTTCAAAATGCTAGGTTCATGTGGGTATAGCTCACCAAATCCAAGCCTGTGCAATGGTAGGGAATGGGCATTGGTGCACCGTAGTCTCTCTGTTCTCTACTTTTGGCAAATGATTGGTTAGTTTCCTGATGGCTGTAATACTTAAGTCTAATCCAGGCAGGGTGGGTTGATTTAAATCAAAGCAATCTAAATCAGTGATTCTAAATTGCCATGTGGAAAGCCTCAAAGTTGTGTGGATGTTCCTATGGTGATCAGACATCCCAGTATTATTGGGACTGTCTCGATATTAGGGACTTTGTCTTATATAGGTACTTATTATCCCTCCCCACCCTGTCCTGATTTTTCACACTTGTGATCTGGTCACCCTAGATATTCCCCTCATTCTATTGCCAACCCCATTTCCTCTTCGATTGAACTTATGCTTGAAGGTAGCAAATTTGTTAGTTAATCACTGAATATTTACATTATTTTGTAACCATTTACTGTTGATCTTTTGTAAGTTTTCTGGTCAGCACATTGTTTTACAATTTGTATGCTCTAGGTTTTGGGCCAATGAGACTTTAAATGGAAAAGTGTTTCTTTGAACTGAGTTGAATTCAGTGGTGTTCTACTGATGGCAGACTTAGCTCCCATGTGCTCCCATTTAGCAAAATAAATTATTTTAAGCAAGTAATTTTAAACTGATGGTTTAGGTTTAGCTGTAGACTCAAGCCGACGTAATTGGTTTCTTCAATAATAGAAAACATCAGTAAAGAATTAGAAGTGTATGACAAACTTTACAAATTATATTGAATGTGCTAAAAATAACAGGATGTAATAGTTAACAGGGTGTAACTCTTTTCAGGGGTTTTTCTCTCTTTAATAATTAATCACCCTGGAATTTATGCTTTATGATAGTCAAACCAATTGAATTTGTAGCTTTGTATTTACTTGAAGGTTATGGGCTTTGCAGTATACTTTCTCCTTTATCCATTGGTGTTCATGCCTCCATAGTAAAAGGTAAAACATTATCAACATTCATGCTATAAATGAGTCTTAGGGGTTTATAATTTGGTTATGTGGGCTAAAAATGGAGTTAAAATATTTCTTTAGCTCTCTAAATTATAGGTTTTTAGAAAAGCAATTTAGTGGTATCATACAGTGTTCTTTTTTATAAAATACCTTTGCAGAGTGTAGACAAGTCTTTTTTTTAATATCTTTGTGGAAGTGGGGAAAGAGCACTCTGCTTCCACTCTGAAACCCTGAAGATTCCACCTTTTTTCCCCCTTCATGCTATCATCTTCCCTTTTTACCTTCAGAGGCTGAGGGTGTCTTTAAGGAGAGAGAATTACAATCCTTCACCAATTAGCAGTGTTACTGTAATGTAACTTCAGGCATTCAGTCCTTATCCCACATAGGATGAAAGCATTGCCCATGTAATGCTCTCAAAACTTGCCTACTCAGAAGAGAAATAGTTTAATGGGAAATGCACTCCTCTTTGTTTTTGCAGAAAAGATATTGGGTTGTTGAGATTATAAAGTCAAGCATTCAGATTTAAAAAAATGCCAGAATTAAGGTTGCCTCTGCAACCTTTAATTCATATCTCTGTTCATATGCATAATGATATGGTCTTTAAGTGCATGATCCCATACTGTTTTTTGCACAAGATTTCTGTCTTATTCAGTGTGTGGGAAGACAGTGCTTAATTACCAAGCAGCTATTCAATATTTTGTCTTCACCTTGTGTTCAGTGAGTGGCTGTAGACTTTATTTACTACCTGCTATTCAAACCCTGCACTGAAAACAGCATGATTAGTTTCCTTGTTAGCTTTTCTGTGGCACTCATCACTATAGCAAGTGCTTCACAAACATAAATTTATTCCACAGCTCCCCTGTGAGATGCGGGAGACTGGGGGTAGTATTCACATTTTACAGATAGAGAGCTGAGGCACAGAAAGATGAAGGTCAAATGTGTTTACTGATTTTGAGTGCCCAATTTGAGATGCCTAGGACCTGCTTTTTCAGAATATGTAGAATTAAATAGCACTTAATATGTCAAAGCCCAGCTCTGAGTGGTCAGCACTTCTGCAGATATGACCCTAGGGTCTCAAGTGGGCAGAAAATGAGCAGCACACAGTTGGAGAATACCTGTGAAAAGGTTGGTTTAAGTGACTTACTAAGCATCACATAGAAATGCTGTGGCAGAGGCAGGGTTAGAATCCAGTGTCTCAGGGAAACATTCAACTATTTTGACCATGAGACCATCCTTTCTCTACCTGTAATCCCCAACTATATTCACTGCACACCTTCCAACTTCTGCAACAAATGAGTCAGATGCGTTACAGACAGCAGCCTGCTTCACTACATAACCCTGATTCATCCCCAAAGCAGATTCGCATATTGAACAATGAAGAGAAAATACAATATTGAATAGCTGCTCATTAATTGAACACCATCCATCCTGTGCACTGAATGAGGCAAGGGTCTTGTGAGGGGAAAATAGTATGTGACTATGTAATTAAGACTTTATCGTAATGCATCTGTACAAATGGGGGGCTGCATTAAGGTTGCACAGACCTTTCTGCCTGTCTTCTGCTCCATCCCCTGCATCTGTCCTGGTTCCAGTCCTGTCTTTTCCCCTCTCCTGCTTCCTTATCTCAGTCCCATTACCCTTGCTTATCCAGTCCCAGTCCTTAGGCTTCTCATCTCAGTCCCAGTTTCCTTGCCCAGTCAGTCTTAGTCTCCCTGTCAGAGTCCCAGTCTGCCTTCCTCCCAGTATTGTGTCTCTCCCACTCCTCCCATCCAGATCAGTTCTCCTCTCCTGACTGTTCATCTGATTTGTCTGCCCCTGCCCCTCTGGCCTCCAGTTTTCTGTCCACCTCCCAGTTTTATCAAGTCTATAACCCACATTTGAATGCACTTATGCAGAGGGGTGAGTGTGGGGGGGTGGTTCACCAAATTTACTTCCTGCTGAGTATTTTGGAAAACGCATGGCTTCCCAACCCATAAATGTAAAATATATTTCCAATAAATTGAGGCACAAGGGTTGCCAAATCAGTACTCCAGAGGGCTGTAAGAAAGCATGCCATGTTTTAGATTCATAGGAATTACTGGCAGATGTTTCATGTCATCTCTTTGATTTTGGTGTCTGAACATGAAATGTCCTAGTCAAAGACAAATTAATTTACCTCTTGCTCTGTAGAGATAAATATACCCGGTTCATTTGAGTTATATTAGAGCGAAGTTGGTCCTTCATGAAAACTAGAGGCTAATGACATCTGACACTTCTGATTTTCTTTTACAGTATTTAAAAAAAAATGTTATAGCAGTTCTTCTTTCACCTCACACAATTCCAGAAATCCTGGACTTTGCCTTGTCTGTTTCAGGGTTGGGGGGGGGGGAATTAAGTAAATATAATATTTGTACCTTATCATGATGTCATAATGTGTAAATGATTTTCCTATGTAGTAAAACCCTATTGTCTGGGGTTTATATTCAAAAGTAAATACTGTTGCTTTGAGAGTTGCCTCAGTAAATCCTCACTTGTGGGAGTTGTGCACTTGACTTTAAAATGGGAATCTGCAAAGGTAATAAACTCAAACCAGGGTAGCTGGTGAGTACCTTTATTTTCTTGGAGTGAGAACTTGTTAAAGCTGTCAGAAATTATAGAAAATAATACTGGCTTATATCAGAAATGGATCCTTATGTTATTGGCAAGAAAATATTCAGATTTTTGTTTTTGTAAATAGTTTGCTTTTCATTTAGTGTGGTTGTTGTACCTCATCATGATGTCACGGCATCTCATATATTATCTTGTGACTGTATAGTCTGATCTGTAAGGAGCAAGGTCATGAACAGACGTCACATGGGAATGTGTGGGCTTCCCTTGAAAACTGAATGATGCTTGGCCTTTTTTCAGTCAGTTTTTTGCATCAGTCTTTCTCAAATTGCCTACAGCCTTTCTTGATAGTTGCACTTCATTCAGATCCGTCTTTGGCTGTTTCTTCAAAGTTATCAATATTTGTGAGGCACAAGTTGAGAGTCTGCTTATTGCTGTATTTAAAGCATTTACGTTGACCACCCTTTGTGCACTTTCCGAGTTTCAGTTCACCATAGAGGATATATTTTGGGAGCCTGTCATCACCTGTTCTGATAACATGACCTGTCCATCTAAACTGAGCTTTGATAACCATTGCCTCAGTGCTGTGTATGTTACTCTTTCAAATTCTCAACAGTCAGCATATTAAAAGGTGAAACAAATTGCATGATTATAAAGAAATTTGATAGATTTTTTTTTTAAAGCCAGGTAATTAATTTTTGGGTGGTGATGGGGCAAGTGGAAACTTAACCCTGCTTAATCCATTATTATTATTTACCAGCACTATTGAATTTCTTCTAGTCGAGTCTTAGGTCTTTATATTTAGACTGCCAATTCAAGTAATGTGTGAGTAACTGAGCACGATAATTTGAGGACCAGTTAGTTGCTTTCTATTGTAATTGTTGAAAGCTCAGCTATGGGATAAATATTTCTGCAGATGAAAGGCCCAAAACTGAATGTGTTGATCTGCCGCACAATATCTGCTTCTTCTTTTTACTCTTCTGGCTATCCAAAGGGCAGGTGAACTTGTGCTGAGTATAGTGAAAAATTTATTCTGGATCCCATCTATGCTAAACAAGTGGGCTGGCAGATTGAGACATTTATATGTTGGACATTATCCAAGTATAATATATTGTAGGGCTCTGTTCTGCCACTCTACAAATCTTGTTCCATTTTTCAGTGACACTTGTGTATGAGAGAATCATTATGATTAAAAATGGTGTGGGAAGAAGGAAGGTTTAGACTACCTTAATTATCTTACACTGATGCTTAAATTTGCTTCTTCAATGAGAGTGGGAAAAATCTTTCACTGTAGAGTGAACAATTTATGCTTACCATGTTAATCTTGGTTTTCCTTAATATCATTACTAATTATAAAACCAATTTGTGCTGCAGGGGTTTGCTGCTTTAGAGTTTATTGCCTCCTGTTTGATTTGTCACTGATGTCCTAATCCTGAGTAAGATATCAGTTATTTCCCTAATGGCAAACTGATGTTATGAGCACAGGATTATTCACTAAACAACTGAGAAGAAAGCAAGCAGGGCTGGGAAATACAAAGATGATGATATAACAATAGAGAGCACAGAAATACTTATTCAATACATTTTTAATGAACATTTATTGCCAGTAAACGGTGTGTGAAACATCTGTACCCTCCAACCCCTGCACGCACACAAAATGGTGCATATGGGTTTGCCTTCTGAAGTTTCTGTTCTCCTGGAGGATACTGTTTTTGATTAAACATGAGTTTGCTGAGCTCCATTTTCAGTAAAAGGTGCCGTCATGTCATTTATCATAGGACTGCATTAAACTACAAGCTTCATAGAATGATTAAAGCCACATCTGTTTTACATCTGGTTTTGGTATGTTTTTGCAATTGTTGTGAAACATTTTTCCAAAGATTTTTCTATTGAAGGTATTCTCTCAATTTTCTGTAACCCCATTCATACAGTATTGTCAAACTACATCTGTGTATGGTACAAAAATGATTTGAATGAGATGCAGAGAATTTTGGTTATACTTTGTCAATGTGTGAATAAGTAATTCTCTTTGAGTCCTTGTTGAAAATGTTAGGATCTTTCTATTCTCTCTTTTTAGTTCAGGGTTAAAAAACACAGTTCTGGTTAGGAATATCAGATTCTTGAATCTGTATTTTCATACATACTTTCAAATCTGTAGAATTAGAGATGGATTAGATAGACCAGTGGTTTGATTCAATATGGCAGTTTCTGTGTTCCTATACAGTAAAAAGGCTTTTTCCTCTTTAATACCTTCCTGTTTACATAATCTGTCACATTTGCTTTGATAACTAATGTGTAATACTCAAAAGATATGATTTTGAGAGTCATATGGCATACAAAGAGTAGCACCAAAAATTTTATATTTGTATTGGGTTTGGCTTGTTTTATTTGACAGAATTAAAAGTGTAGCACTGGGGGAAAGTTAGTAGCAGAGGCCCAAAGTATAATTGATTGTTGAAGCACATCTGCGTTTCAGTTGTTTTTGAGAACTCTATGGCTGATTGTGATATGGTATAATATATATATATATAGAGAGAGAGAGTTTTTAATTTACTTGCCCTATGCCTTTTTCATATTTTTTAAAATCTGGTTTACTCCATCCTGTTATAATTCTATTTTCATATGCATTGCAAGTTGAAGCATGTATATGGTGAACATAATGAATGAAAAGTCTGTTATTCTGTAATCTAGTTTTATCCTGTATCAGAGGGGTAGCCGTGTTAGTCTGGATCTGTAAAAGCAGCAAAGAATCCTGATGCTCCAAAACGTCTCTTAGTCTATAAGGTGCCACAGGATTCTTTGCTGCTTTTATAGACTAACAGACATTTTGGAGCATGATCTTTCATAGGTGAAGTGTATTCACCCACTATAGCTCATGCTCCAAAACATCTGTTAGTCTGTAAGGTGCCACAGAACTCTTTGCTGCTTTTACTAGTTTTATCCTGGGTTTTCATCATGTAGGTTCATTTCAGGGTATAATTTTGTGGCCACAAACGCCTCCACACAGTATGTTTGTAAAAACTCAGTATTTCAGAAATTGAAAATCGTGTTGGATGTAATACATTGTAGGTATTCCTGCTTTAATGCTCTTCTCACTCTGTTCACATTTAGTGTTGTCTTTACTTGTTGTGAGGTCATCTGCCAGTTTGTTGATTTCATATAGGCCCAAGTGCAATAACAGTAATGAAATAAATAATTAGAAATAGCTGTTCTTGCCAAAAGCTTTATTCCCTTTGAGGTTAGATGCTTTGTATGTTTTTTTACAGTTTAAATTGCCTTTCTGCATTTTAGACAGGGTGCTTTTAGAGGAAAGGAAAGAATTGTGTTTAGGGCTATTAATTAGTTAATATTTGTACAGGACTTTGAAGTTGTAAAGTGCAGTATAAGTGCTAAATTGTTTCAAATTTACCTTCTAGTGCAGGATTTGAGTATGAATGAAGTACTGTGACTATGCACTAGTATGTAACTTTTAAAACATGTTATCTTTTCTTTTACAACTGTAATTTAAAATGGGGCTCCTTTGTTTACCTGTTAAATTTTAGCTAATACAATATAATTTATATGCATTTGCTCTGAAGTGCTACTCTGGAAAAGTAGATTAGCTACCATTTAAAAAAAAATCAATAGAATATTTCTACTAATATGACACACAACTTCCAATTAGTTAAAAAAAGATAGTTTCATGTACTATAACTGCCTTGAATCTTGATACCAAATTTTGTAGTTTTTAAGTTGTATTTTCCTATTTTTGAAACATGTTTCTTCTCTTCTGTTAATATGTAAAACAAGAATGGAAATTGCAAATTGACTAACTTTAATCTATGCAAGGAAAATAGAGAAATTGACCAAACACAAAATTCTGTCAGGTGCACAAAGTTAAATGGAAAAGATTCTTATTTCAGTTTTAATAAGCTAGATAGATTTTCAGACAGAAGTGTGATTTTTAAGTTGACTAAAACAACGAAGGGTACGTCTATACTACCTGCCAGATCGGCATTGATTTATCATGTCTCATCTAGACGTGATAAATCAATCCCCGAATCGACACCCGTAATCCACTTTGGCAGGAGGAGTAAACAGAGTTGACGGGGGAGCCGCGGCGGCTGACTCGCTGCTGTGAGGATGGCCAGGTAAGTTGAACTAAGATACTTCGACTTCAGCTACGTGAATAGCGTAACTGAAGTTGTGTATCTTAGTTTGAACCCCCCTGCTATTGTAGCCCAGGCCTAACAGATTTATTTGAGCATAAGTTTTCATGGGTAAAACCCACTTCTTCAGATGCATGAAGTGAAAATTTGAATTGACCATGTCCCTTCAATGTACAAGTACTTTGTTTAAGCCCTGAATATATTGAACACTTAGTAACTGGAGGTATATATTTTCCAGTGATTGTTATGAAATTTGTGAAAGTGTACCAGTTTAGGTCCAGGGACGGTACCCTGTTTAAGGGACCAATCTCCCAGCCCTGTTAGCTCTTGGGAATGGGTAAGGTGATGGGATTTTCACCAGGGTGTTTGGATTCTCCATCTTTCATATTATCCTCTGGCTAGTGGTCTGGGTGTGTGATTCAGTTTAGGCTGAAAGTTAAAAGCTTGGCCTGCTGTAGCTGCTAAAAAGGAGACTTGTCTTCTCTCCTTTCCTTCGTTTTGCATTCTACTTCCTGCTGCTTTAGGGATGGAGGTGGGATCTCAATTCTACTCTGGTACCTCTACTCCATAAAATTACTCTGTTTGGTCCTCCTCACATGGATAACTTCAGTGCTTGCTTCTGCAGAGCTTTCCCAAACAGCAGCAGCATGATATTAATGGGGTTCTTGACAGTTTTCATTGCTGCCTGCAAGGATCTGAATTGCAGCCTGGAAACTGACAAGAGTCATATTAATTTCACTGTGTTTTTGTGTGGTAAAAGAAGAGGCACTGAGCTACCTGTCTGCCGATTAAGGAAGTCAGCATTGCATCATTTCAAAAGCAGTTAATATGTGAACTGTTGTCTTCAACAATAAGAATTAGTAACATTGCCCTCACTGCTTTTTTTAAAGGTTCAGTTCTTCAGAAACTAATAGTTTAAGGTGTCCCCTCTCACTAATCTAAGTACATTGTCAAGCTCTGAATATGTCAGTGCGCTGGAAATCTTGCGTCTTTCTATTTTTTGTGTCACATCAAGAAAGAAAAACAGAGGTTCATATTCAATATCCTTATAGTCAAAACAAACTGAAATTTCTGAATTTCATCTGTTCTCTCTCACCATCGATTTTTTTTTTGGCTGCATAAAGAAATCTTTTACCATTGTATTTTCTGTTTCTGCATATCTTCTTCCTTCTCCTCATTTGACTGGCACATCCTGCTTCCTGGCTGCTAATGCTGAGGTGATCTGTGGTCGTGTTTGATAGGTTCAGAGAGGAAAGTGTCTGCCTCAAAAGCCAAACAATGATCATACAAAGACATCTAATTACAGGCTTGTATTCTCTAGTTTTGAGCTTTATCAGGAAAAATGAATACATCACAGGTCACTTTACTTCTTTTAAGGGTGAAATTTTTAAATTTTGTAATACAGAAATTAATTTTGCTACTACTGGCAGTACTAGTTTGTTCGAACATTTTTGACACTTTTATGTTTGCTGCTTCACACAAAACAACAGTTTGAAGCGACACCACACATGATGTAATCTCACAC
Organism: Gopherus evgoodei; assembly: GCF_007399415.2. Taxonomy (NCBI): domain Eukaryota; kingdom Metazoa; phylum Chordata; order Testudines; family Testudinidae; genus Gopherus; species Gopherus evgoodei. Next base: position 6,082,885 of record NC_044330.1, read on the forward strand.
AGTTTTACAGTGTAAACAGGGTCAGGGCTGATCGATACCTGTATGGGACATTTCTAAGAACTGTCCACGGATTGCAGGAATTGGCTTTTGTGTCTAAAGAGGTGGCACTTTTTGTTTGAACCAGTGCCTCCATATGACGTTGTAGCACAAAGATGCTGGCGGTGTCCTTTCCGGTGTGAGAGAAAACAACTTGCACACAACAGTGCCTTTCATCTAAGTGTCTCAAAGTGGTTGACAAAGGTGGCAGTTTTAGAGCTGGGGAGATTGAGGCACAGGTTTCTTAATGAGATGTCCAAGATTGTGCAGTGAGTCAGTAACAGAACTGGGAATGGTACATGGGTCTCCAGACTCCTAGTCCTATGCTCTAGCCTCTGGGAGGCTTAAAGATGTACTGAATATCTTCTAGCCCCATGAGCAAATATAAAGGTCTAGGGACAGTGTGCTGGTGAGAAGCTCAGTTTGTTTCCTTCATATCATGCAAACATATTAAATTGTAACCAGGTATTGGGTTCTTCTAGCTAAAGCAGGGGGTGGGGAAACTATGGCCCGTGGGTTACATCTGGCCCTCCAGCCAGTTTAATCCGGCCCTTGAGCTGCTGCTGGGGAGCTGGGTCTAGGGCTTGCCCTGCTCCCGAGCTCCAGCCGGGGAGCAGGGTTGGAGGCCACCCTGCATGCACGTGCCGAGGCTTTGGGAAGCAGCAGCATGTCCCCCCTCTGGCTCCTACGTTTAGGGTCAGCCAGGGGACTCTGTGTGCTGCCTCCACCCCAAGTGCCACCCCTGCAGCTCCCATTGGCTGAGAACTGCGGCGAATGAGAGCTGCAGAGGTGGTGCCTGCAGACGGGGCAGCATGCAGAGCCTGCCGGCCGTACCTCTGCATAGGAACCAGAGGGTGGCATGCTGCTACTTCCAGGAGCTGCTTGAGCCTGCACCCCGACTCCCTCCCATGCCCCAACCCCCTTCCCCAGTCCAGAGCCTCCTCCCTTACCCTGAACTCCTCATTTCTGGCCGCACCCCAGTGCCGGCACCCCCAGGCATAGACCTCACCCCCCCATGCCGCAACCCCTTACCCCAGCCCTGATCCCCCTCCCATCCTCTGAACCCCTTGGTCCCAGCCTAGAGCACCCTCCTACACCCCAAATCCCTCATCCCAGAGCCAGCACCTCCAGCCAGAGCCCTTCTCTCCCCCTCCCCCAGCCTGGAGCCCCCTCCTGCACCCAAACCCCAATTTCATGAGCATTCACGGCCCACCATACAATTTCCATACTCAGATGTGGCTCTTGGGCGAAAAAGTTTGCCCATACACTAAGCTAGAGGGTGTTTTCTGTTCTTTCCCAGGGTACCAAAGTGAAATTTTCACTTGAGCAGCAAGAGTGAAACAGTTGCCTAGAGTTTTGCTCACCATGACAGCTTTTCCACTTTGTCCTGGTCAATGAGAGAGAAAAGTTTTTTCTGTCAATGTTTTTGTAAAGCTGACGTCTTGACCACTGTTCACAAAGATGTTAAACCCTGATGTTTTGAACCAATTCTAATTCAAGTAATTGCATTCAGCCTACTGTGCACTACCATCCCTGGAGTAAATGGAATACAGGGTTCTTCACTTTCTATACTAAAAGTTTTCTACAGTGTTTGTATTCACTGTTAAAACAGCTGTTTCCGCCCTGAATGCAGTTGCAGTTTAGTGGGGATGAAAGGATGCTTGTTTATAGTTTTGGAATTTATCAGGTGAAATGCACTGTATAAATATTAACCTGTTGTGTTTCTGTTCTTGCTTTAAATTACATTTTCTGGTGATTCCTTTACAAGTCTTCTATATTTGCTTTATCGTTTAAGGCTTGTTTGATACCTCATTTGGTAGTCAGATATTATTTTAATAGAAATAGGTTATTGCTTTTAGTGAGCTTATGTTAGATATCTTTGAATTGATCTAATCCTTTACTTGTGGTAACAAAAGTTCAGTCATATTTCAAGTATATGTTAAGAATGTCACTCTTCATTTCGTAAGTACATTGTTTATGAACAGCTTTGCTCATAGAGCATCTAGTTAAATCTCCTGATTGGCTTAACTTTCCTTACCCTTAAAAAATAAACGTGAAAAAATAGTTGCCACAATGGTTTTACATCACTCCAACTTGTACCAGGAAGGAATCTCTTCTTGCTACTTCCAGTACTGTCCTTTTCACTACTGCATTTCAAATGCAAAAACCAAGTAAATACTTGTTGCTTCCCATTCAGATTTACTCAAGGTTCCCAGAGGTAACTTTGGTTTGCCATCTTTCATAAGCTTTTCTTCATGCTCATAATCATCAGATTTCCTTACCCTTACCTGCTTTCTCAGTATCAGATCTAATACTTCCACATTTATATTTAAATTTTGATAATATTAATCTCTTAAAATGTTATGCCTGCATATGTTTACAAATATTATCTTCTAAACTCTTGTGTAGTGGTGCAAATCATCTGGGGCACGTTTCCCTTATGCTGCATATGGTTCACTGGCGTTTTCTTTACTTCTCAGTACAATTAAACGTTTTGGAGTTGGTTTAAAAGGTGAAATGACCTGGACCATCACTAACTCAAAGATTACCTCACTTTCCGTGAAGAATTCTGAAAGCTGACATCAGCAGAGACATTCCTATTAAATCTACTAATTTAAATTCTGGGATAGTTGTTGTAGGGTTGTTGTTTTTTTTTGTAGCATTTTTGGTGCTAGAACTCACTCCCTTCTTGGTCCACCAGAGCTTGAGATTGTTGGCTATCTGTTTATACAGGTGTATGTCTGCATGAGGTTTTGGATGGGACTTGAATTATTTGAGTTGATACTGAATCCAGGACTTTTCTGTTTACTTTGTAGTAAGTTTTTGGTATTAACTCTCAACTTTTAAAGTTGTGTATGGGTTTAGAGGCTTGTACAATGAGCAGGTGTTCGATAAATGCCAATATAGCTGTCCTTTCCTACTGTAAGTTTTCACATCTGTCATGTGACATTTAGTTAAACCAAGTAAATTTAATAAGTTTTGAATAACTTCTGCTTTGAAATGACAAGTAAAAAACAAAATTTCATATGGTCTAAATGTAAGTTGCTGTGATTGAAATGATAAGTCTTGTTTAACCTAAAGTAACTTCTTTGTTGGTGGGGGGAAATGTTGAGTTCATTTACTGAACACTTTCTCTCACTTCTAGCTTAATTCCATAGCTCACTTGTAAATTGAAACCCTGCTTTGTTTCAGCACAGCCTAGTATTTCTCTAGCAGTGGACCTGCAATGGGGTATCAAGTTGCGGAGGGTCATTAGTATGTTTTTCTAGAGTCATTATACTGATGTCATATTTTGGAATGCATGAAATAATTCCCCTCCAATTTTGTATTTCAGTAGTGTTACTCTGGGCTTTTGTTTAAAAAAAAATATTTGAAGAATTGTGTTTTATTTTACTTCTAATTTGCTTTTATAATGTTAAACTAGAATAGTAGTGAAAACAGTACTTATGAAAGGTGTCTAATTGACAGCTATGGAAACCAAAGTCATTTATCTACAGAGCAAGCAGAGTATGAGCATAGCCCATGTGCCTTTCCTCTCATCACTCCAAGTGTGTCATAACCTTGACTTCAAGGGAGCATCTTTAGCAAGGAGACTAGAGTTCTCATTTTTCTTATTCTTCTATTCTATTCTTCTGTTCCTGCTGAACCAGTTGTTCTAATTGCAGTCATGTTTTTTGTGACATGGAATCCTGCCCTCTAGGACCTGAAGTGACACCATCAACCCATTTCACATGAGGAATCAAACAGCTCCCATAGTAACAATTCTGTTCTGAGCTTCGTTTCCCCTAGAGGTGAAATCAGGCCTTGAATCATCTGTTCTCCTAAACAAGGGATATTTTTTAAAGCCCATCATCAGTAATGTTTTAAAAAGGAGACTCTCACTGTTTGTGATATATGCTGCTAAAGGTTCATTATGATGTTGAATGTTTATGGAAGGATACAGTGTTTCTCAACCTATTTTTCATTGTGGGCCACATAAGCAACTCTCTGTGTGATAAGTGGGCCTCATCCACCCAATATATATACTACTTGTATGGCTCTAAGGATGTCACATGGGCCACACATGTGTGCTGATTGGGCTGCAGGTTGAGAACCATTAGGATAAGTGTAAGTCTATTCAGTGTATTATTGAGAATATAGCAATTATTTTGATGATAGCATTTAAAAAACAAATTTAGCTTTAAAATATTCTGTATGAGGACATGGTACTAAACTTTGGCAGCTGACCCCATAGTCTGTTAATTGTTACATAAATCTGTCCTTTGTGTTCTTTAGAACGAAGGGGACCTGTCATAAACAGATAAGTAAGAGTTAATAGAACAGAAGTACTTCATAACCCTTTACAGGCAAAAGAGATAACAAAATCAGTGAGCATGGCTGTCACTTGACCAGAGGACCAATCAGGGGACAGGATACTTTCAAATCTTGAGGGAGGGAAGTTTTGTGTGTGCTGTTAGTTTTTGGTGGTGGTTCACTCTGGGGGCTCAGAGGGACCACACGTGCAAGCAGGTTTCTCTCCAATCTCTCCGATACAGGCTCTTAGGGCTTGTCTACATCAGAAAGTTGCAGCGCTGGTGAGGGAGTTACAGCGCTGCAACTTTGAAGGTGTACACATCTGCAGGGCATCACCAGCGCTGCAACTCCCTGTTTGCAGCGCTGGCCGTACTCCCGTTTTGTCTCGGGTGTAGAGGATCCAGCGCTGGTGATCCAGCGCTGGTAATCCAATGTAAACACTTACCAGCGCTTTTCTTGACCTCCGTGGAAGGAGGAAGCCTCTGGTAATCAAGCTGATCTCCTTTCCCGGTTTGCTCTCTCGTTCCCGGAACCCCGAGCAAGCAGGTAAGGAGAACCGCTTGCTCGGCGGTTCGGGGAACGAGAGAGCAAACCGCGGGAAAGGAGACCAGCTTTGCCGCGGTTTGCTCTCTCGTTCCCGGAGCCACCCTGCAAACCGCAGGGAAGGAGAACCGCTTGCTCGGCGGTTCGGGGAACGAGAGAGCAAACCAGGAAAGGAGACCAGCTTCGCCGCGGTTTGCTCTCTCGTTCCCGGAACCCCGAGCAAGCAGGTCTCCTTCCCTGCGGTTTGCAGGGTGGCTCCGGGAACGCGAGAGCAAACCGCGGCGAAGCGGGTCTCCTTTCCCGGTTTGCTCTCTAGTTCCCGGAGCCCCGAGCAAGCAGGTCTCCTTCCCTGCGGTTTGCTGGGTGGCTCCGGGAACGCGAGAGCAAACCGGGAAAGGAGACCAGCTTCGCTGCGATTTGCTCTCCCGTTCCCCGAGCAAGCAGGTCTCCTTCCCTGCGGTTTGCAGGGGGTTCGGGAACGCGAGAGCAAACCGCGGCGAAGCGGGTCTCCTTTCCCGGTTTGCTCTCTCGTTCCCCGAACCCCGAGCAAGCTGGTCTCCTTCCCTGCGGTTTGCAGGGGGTTCGGGAACGCGAGAGCAAACCGCGGCGAAGCTGGTCTCCTTTCCCGGTTTGCTCTCCCGTTCCCCGAACCCCCCCTTGAAGCCGCCCAACAGCGCTGCAGTGTGGCCACATCTAACACCACTTGCAGCGCTGGTTGCTGTAAGTGTGGCCACTCTGCAGCGCTGGCCCTATACAGCTGTACTAATACAGCTGTAACTACCAGCGCTGCAAAATTTTAGATGTAGACATGGCCTTAGAAGTTCAAAATAGTGAGTACTAGGTAGATAAGGCAAGTTAGGCTTATGTTTGTTTTCTTTATTTGCAAATGTGTATTTGGCTGGAAGGAGTTCAAATTTGTATTTTGCTGAAAAGATTTTTAATTTGTACTTGTATACTTAGGCTGGGAGGGTATTCCCAGTGTCTATAGCTAAAAGACCCTGTAACATATTCCATCTTAAATTTACAAAGATAATTTTTACTGTTTTTCCTTCTTTAATTAAAAGCTTTTCTTGTTTAAGAACCTGATTGTTTTTTTATTCTGGTGAGACCCCAGGGGACGGGTTCTGGATCCACCAGGGAATTGGTGGGGAGAAAGGAGGGAAGAGGGAGAGAGAGGCTAATTTCTCTCTGTGTTAGGATTACTTTCTCTCAGGAAGAGTCTGGGAGGGGGAGAGAGAAGGAGGGGGGAAGGTGGATTTTCCTCTCTGTTTTAAGATTCAAGGAGTTTGAATCACAGTGATCTTCCAGGGTAACCCAGGGAGGGGAAGCCTGGGAGAGGCAACGGTGGGGGAAAGGGTTTACTTTCCTTGTGTTAAGATCCAGAGGGTCTGGGTCTTGGGGGTCCCCGGGCAAGGTTTTGGTGGGACCAGAGTGTACCAGGCACTGGAATTCCTGGTTGGTGGCAGCGCTACAAGTACTAAGCTGGTAATTGAGCTTAGAGGAATTCATGCTGGTACCCCATCCTTTGGATGCTAAGGTTCAGAGTGGGGAATTATACCATGACAGGACCCTTATTGCTTCCAGAGTCTACATTTATTTGATATGCTTTGGCAATTGCTTTAGTTTATCTCTTCCTCTGGACATGTCTCTGTTTGACACAGGATATTCTTCATACATATCCTATATTGTTAATTTATGTCTCATCGTTGAAGTGGCTTGTATTATACAGATGACTTGGCATACTTTCAGCTTTCTCTAGCATTCTGGCGATAGTTGTCCTATTAGAAATGGCAGCACTGTGTGTCTAAAGCATAACAGGCTCTATTTGTTAAGAATGATGTCAGCATGTGGGATGGCCCCAAGAAGTCCATTAAAGAACATAAATAAGCCTTTTGACTGCTATTTTTTTCCCTCAGTAAAATACCATATTGTTGAAGACATCTGCTAGTGTCTGCAATGGAATGAGACAGATCTGGTGACCTACTTACGCAGTCTGATAAGCAGTATCCTGTAGTGTCATAATTATGGAGACACCTGGGTAGCAGCCACATAGAGTTGCATTCTAAAACTGAGCGTTTATTCCTTTTTTTCTTTATAAATACATGGTCCTTTCATGTAAAATGTCACACTTAGTTTTTAGGACCTTTGCATTTTCTGTGCAGTTCTGGTTGATTTCTTTTCATAATTTTTAATAGGAAGACTTTAGAATTTGGTTGTGTCTGAAACTTTTCCTTGGCAGTCTGACTATCCATTGTCGATTTTAACATCTCCTCAAAAAAATATGTATTTAGACAAAATGTGCATGTGAAAAGAGCCTGACTTTTGAGCAAACAGAGAACTTTAACAAGTTTGGTACAGATGGAGTGGAGTGAATTCAGCCTTAAAACACTGATCTCCTTGTATTAGGGAAATTGAATCTTATATCCTCTGAGAACTGAAATATGTGGAAAAGGGGTTTTTAAAACCCACAACATCTCAGTCATAAGCATATCTGTAGTGATTATGGAGTGACTGCCAAGCCCACCCTGCCCTCATATCATCTTGCGGTCTGGTGCAGAGTCATGGGGGCAGCAGGTCTCTTGAAGTGGGTCTGGGGAAGAGAGGAGCTGTAGGAACACATAGAAAATGATGATGTGGTTCGGGAGATGGGGGGTGGTCTGGATGGTGTGTGAGGGATGCCTGGGATAGAGGGGCCAAGGGAGGAGCAGACATTTAAGAGCAGCCCAGGCCCACAGAAGGAGAAGTCAGGAGGAGAGCACTGTTTGTTATATGAGACTGGGAGTGCATCTACTTATTAGTATTCATGCTATAGTACCTTAATTATGCAATGGCACTGCACATATGAATTGGAAAAATAGGTCCCTGTTCCGAGGACTTTGTAATCTAAATAGGATGGGAAGGGAAAACACATGCGGGAGCGATGAGGTGGAAAGTATTTGAAGGACAAGGGTTACATTTTAAATTTAGAATTCCATGTTATGCATTCTAGAATTGAAGTGTTCAAATCTGTTTTAGAAAAATGTAGTTTTTATGATTCTAAACTAATGCTATTGCAGAAAAACTCTTACCAACCAAGATTATTTTAATCTCCTTAAATGTTTTGATGTGATGGTAGGCATAACTCCATATATTATTTTGATTACTAGCTCATAGAATTGGAAGGGACCCTGGAAGGTCATTGAGTCCAGGTCCCTGCCTTCACTAGCAGGACTAAGTACTAATTTTGCCCCGATCCCTAAGTGGTCCCCTCAAGGATTGAACTCACAACCCTGGGTTTAGCAGGCCAATGCTCAAACCACTGAGTTATCCTTCCCCCCCCCTTAGTTTAAGGTTAAAAGAAAATTTAATTTTGCAGTAATAGGACCTTCAGTCCAGTATACATTTCCAAATAATTTACTCCTTGAAATTCTTGCAAAAATGACATTATTAAAATAATTTCCCTCCCCCCACCTGAGAAAGGGGCTAATCACTTGTCTGCATGCAGAGTTGCACCAGTTTATCTTAATTTTAAATCAGTTTCACTAAATGGATCCAAAAAGCTATGGACATACCTCTCATTTTGGCTTAAACTAGGTTTATTTCAGTATATCTTAAACAGATTAGGAATAGATTTAAGAGAAATCAAAATAAGCCACTTTTAAACCAAAATAAGAGGGTCTACATGGGGGTTTGCACTGCTTTAACTAAAATGTTGCAAGTTTGTGTGTAGATGAGGTCTACGAGCTTGTTTTCTTGAGATTGTTTTCCAGTCATATTATGCCCAAGTAACAGCAAAAGCAGTGAATAACAGGAAGGACTGCAGCTCAGCCTTCCATCTAAGAAAATAACCTGTTCTCTTATATAATCAGCCTTTGTGAGCCTGGGATCCCTGGTTCATTTCACAGTGAAGCTTTCTTTTAATTTATTCTCCTACTTCAGCTTATTTTAGCTAACTTGGCTCAGTGTTTTAGTGCTGCATGAAGACAAAAAAAATCATCAAACTGTTGGCTAGGAGCCATATTCAGTGAGGGAAAGGAATGAAACTATTAAACTGCTAGTGGAAAGAGGTTTTGCAGGAATTCCATGAAAGAAAACTCCAGTTGCTGGAGGTACAGCAAATATTAAATTTTGTGACTTCCACCTTCATAAGGAAAGGTTAGAATTAATCAGTGCTCTCTGCTACTGATACTCATCACATCACTTAAACTGTCACTGTTGTATCATTTCAAGACATAAAAAACATTCTCAGGATGGTCTAATATGTCACTGTGCTCAGATAATATAGTAAAGAGCAGCAGTCGAAAGCCCCAAATTAGAATTTCACTTGTAAAATTATCCTATTGTATCTTGTTCTTTATGTAGCTCACTTCTGAGGCCCAGCGTTCAGATTGTCTATCTGTCTTGCTCAGAAATCTCTTTTGGTGCTACTGAACTCTGCACCCTAATCATTTGAAGGGGTTGTTGCAATTCAGCCTGAAACATTTTCTTTGCTCCACCCACTCCCCACTCTTAAAGGCACATGCTCCCTGTGCAAAACACGCATCCCTAGAGAGCAAAAGATTGGGATTAAGCCCTACCCATAACCATAAAATAATTGTGCTAGTCTAAGGAAAGCTCTGTGTGTGTTGTTTTAAGTGTGCACATAAGGGAACATGAATGAAAAGTAAATTTCTGCAGAACTGTTCAGCTCATCCATGTTGCTGGTTTTCCTGTTCCAGGTCCTACTGAAAAATAAGCAAATGATGTCTAAAGACTTTTAGCAGTTTTCTTTTCCTTATAAGGACCACAGTTCAATACCCTTGTCTGTTGTGCTTGCCAGCAGTTATGCAGTTGCTCTAGCTCTGTTGTGTAGATCCCATTCACCCTTTCTTCCTTTAGCAAACAGGAAACCATATTCTTTTTTGACAATGGAAAACTGTATTATTCCTCAAGGAAGAGAAATAGCATTTCTCCTGAGTTATGATTCTGATTGGGATGTTTACCTCTTCTACTACTATTAATATTGATGGCTGAGTTACTTTGTGAATGGCATTCTCCACTTTCAACTACAGCTTATCTTCAAACTGCAATATGTATGTGCTATAAAATATAGGTTTGTGACATATAGTAGTCAGTATTTTTCACTGTACACCCATGAGGTTTTCACTAATGTGGAAAAGAGGAGGTTACACCACAGAACAACCTACATTAAAATGATTAAATCAACAAAAAGAAGGAAAATCAGAGTTGATGTTGCAACTGCATCCATGGGTTACTCTTTTCGTGCTGGGTATTGCAGAGTTTTCCCTAATAACGTTCTATAAAGAACAGTAATATCTATGCCTAATTGGATGAGACGTCTTACCTTTACTGATTTTTGTACATAAATTGTATTGGTTTAATAATGAGTAGGTCTGGTCAGAAAACAAGAATTCCAGTTCTCTCACACAAAAAAATGGAGGTTTTGAAATTTGTTTTTGTTCTGATATGGAATGAAGCAGAGACTTTTTGAAAAATTTTGTGAAAAAAGAGAGAGAGAGACCCTCCCCACAGAATAGGCAATAGCTCAGGTGAATGCCCTCACCACTGGGCTACTGGATATTCAGGTGCGAGTGGTTGTCTCTTGAGGTCATAGATACAGTACGTTAATTGTGAAAGGCAGCATGGCTACAGGACTGCTGAGAGTGGGTTTGGGCCCCGGTGAACATTTTTTTTCAGGCCCCCCAGCAAGGGCGGACTGGCTAAACAGGGCCGACAAAGCCAGGCCCCGGGCCCCCTTCCAGACTGCCGGGCCCTGGTAATTTGTACCCCCTCTCCCCCTTCTCGGCCCTGCATGGCTATATATCTATCATATTAGAGACGATGGTCTATTCCCAGTTCTGCTTGCAGAGATTGTGCAACTTCTTGATTACCTCACTGGCACAATGATGCTTGGCTTTCTCCTAAGACAAGAGTATATGGCTTTGCTCAACAAGGGCTGTGGAGGGCACAGAATTAACACCAGTCAGCAGGAGGGCTGGAACAATTTTTATAGTGGGAGTGCTGAGAGCCATTGAACCAAACTGTAAACCCTGTATCTAATGGAAACCACTGCAAGCCAGGGGGTGTTGCAGCATCCCCCGCACCCCTAGTTCCAGCACCTATGCCAGTCAGAAGCACTAGCACTAGAACTCAGTTCCCTCCGCTTTCCAGTTCAGGATTCCTTCCCCTGACTTAAAGGAAGAGCTATTTCTGTGTCTTGTCTGCTGTTCAGGCTGTGTGGGCCAGGGAGCATTTTCTGTGTAGTGGAAGGTCAATGAGGTCTAGAGCATGCTTAGTGTAAATAGTGTTCAGAGATTTTAGCGCAATGGTTCCCCAACTTTTTACTAAGACAACTTTTGTTCATTTTGTGTTTGTTTGAGGGTTTTTTTTGGTTTGTTTTTGGATCTGCCATAGGGATGGTCTAGACAGTATTTGGTATGCCATGAGGGCAGAGGACTGGACTCGATGACCTCTCAAGGTCCCTTCCAGTCCTAGAGTCTATGAATCTATTACATATATGCACCCTCTGCCCCAGCACTGCAACCTCATCCCAGCTCATTGTGGAGAAGAGGCCCCAGGAGGGAAGTAGGGGGTCAAAGAGGGAGCCTGCCCCACAACAGCGGCTCCTCTCCCATGGGGCTAGGCTCAGCTTCCTGCTCCAGCCATTGAACCTGGTGCTTGGGTCACAGCACCACCATGGGGCCTACCATCCCTCCATGATGTCAAAAGCTGGGACAGGAGCTGCCACTGCAGGGTGGGGCCTCCCCTCCACACTGGACCAAGCGAAGTGCACGCTTGCCTAGGGCCCAGGGTTGGGTTAGTCTAGCTCTAGATGTGGTGACTCATCTGTGACCCACTGGTGGGTTATCACCCATCATTCGGGAAACACTGCTTTAACAGCCAAAGTGTACCAAGCGTCACACGTACAAGTGATTATTTTTCATAGGTTTATGATTTAGCCAAATCTGGATAGATTTTCATAGAGTAATAGGCAGCACCCTGACTCCAGGACTTATCTCTGTGCTCTACAGTATCTCCAGACAGTGGAGGCACTAGAGCTCTTAAAAAAAATGTTGGGCAATTGTTTCAACATTGGCATAACTACTGAACCGTTTGTGCTGAAATGTCTGAAACAAAAATTCAGCCAGGGCAAAGAGCAAACATGGAAAATTGAAGCATGGACAGTTAGTTTGTCAAAAAGTTTATAAGCTACTGAAAAATAGGGGTTTATAATGGAAAGTGGTAGTATTAGGGGTTTATAATAGAAGGTGATTATAAGCATCACAATTTGATCTGCCTTTGATTAGGTAAACCAGCAAATGCATATTTAAAATATAAAAGTATATATGTGTTAAACTTACGACTGGCACACTACACAATGCATTTTAATGCACTGTGGTGTAGAGGACTGATCACGGGACTTGGAGCTAGTCACTACTGAATTCCAATCACAGCACTACTGCAGTTTCCATTTGGGCAAATCACTTAACCTGTCTGCCTCACTTTCCTTATCTGTAAAACAGGATAAGACATAAAGCCCATAATGCTGTAGGTACCAGCATGTTGGAGGCACATGGTTACAAAATGCTAATCCCCAAAAGCAGCTAAGGCATAGTTCAGTCCAATCTTCCAGCAGAGATAGAACTGTCTTAACCACGTTGGTGGGGGCACTGTCATGTTTTTCATCATGTTCCCCAGCACAATTGTTCCTTCTTCATAGATGGTCTCTTAGTTTCTGAGTAGTGGAAGGAGGTATTAGTATTTACTTGAAACAGAAAGCTGGTTTTAACCTTAACTATAGCAGACCTGACAGTCTGCTATAATACTGTACTTTGAAGATATAAAGTGCTGTGTGCCTATAGCTAAATTATATTTATGGTCAACCCAATTCATAAATGAGCCAGTATAAAATTGTTCTAATTACTTGAAACACAAGAGAAATGTAATTATTTCTAAATTACACATTGCTCTATTCAGCACCTAATTGTGTTGTAATTATACAATATATGCTTCAGAGTAAACCATTGAAGTCAGTAACTTGTGGTCAGATGATTACTAACTGCCTGCAGCAAGGTTTCTTGTTCCTTCCTCTGAAGCAGCTAGTACTGGCCACTGTCAGTGTGACACTGATCTAGATGGATTACTGCTCTGATCTAGTATGGCAATTTATATATTCAGCAGGGCTCTGTGCAGAGGCAGGGATCTGCCCATATGGAGCAGGTTGCAAGATTGAGGCCTAAATTTACAACCCTGCTCCTAGTTAGATATTTTTTGCCAAATATAAATATTTGGCCCAAAGCTCCAGCTGTTCTAATGTGGGTCAAGTTTTGCTCCTGATCAGCAGAAACTGTTTCCATTAATACTCATTACTTAAAAAAATTAAATACAATAACTCAAAAACAAAACATATTTTTGTAAAATATTCTAGTACAAGAGTTTAAATGAAGGAGAGAGAAATTTAAAGCCAAAACAAATATTCCAAGTTAACACTTCTGTTTCTCAGTTGTCCTTCAGGACTGACCAATTTTGGAAGAGTGCCCCAAATGAATAAACATCAATATTTTCACTACAAATATTAAGTATAGACAAGGAGATAAGTCCAGTACATTCTGAATTATTTGCCTGTTCCACTAAAACACCTGTAACTGGCTGTTGTGATTAGGCATTGCAGCATATACAGTCCATTAGCGAAGGTTCTCAAAATGTTGTACATACTATCGAGAAAAATATCTATTTCAATAATATGGCGACTAGACAAGTAAGAAGCTATTTGCATGTGACATTTACCAAAGGATTACAAATCAGAACTTTTACTAATGGACTGTATACACTATAGTATCATATTATGTTGGCAGCTGTCACCTGTTCATTATAAACGTGAGCACTCCGCTCTGAGCGTTTTCAAAATCTGCTACTAAGGAAGAAGAGCTTTTTTTTTTTTTATCATCAAATGCAAGAGCCAAATGGTGGACTTAAATGATTTTTGAGGAAGCTGTGCTTGTGCTGTCAAATCTTTTTTCTCTTTCAAAAAAGATTTGATCATGTATTCCTGCGAAAGCTCATGCTCCAATATGTCTATTAGTCTATAAGGTGCCACAGGACTTTTTGCTGCTTTGAAAGATCAGGGAGACTCTTGAGGCAGAATTGTGTAGCAGTTTTAAAAGGAGATTTAGTAACAGGTATTTGTGCCCATTTCAATCCTCCTTTTCTGTGGTCAGTTCACACATCAGGAGTTTATATGTAACACCCACCATCTGCAAAAAGAGCAAGGAAATTGTTCTAGCCAAAACGAGAACACAGTTTCCACAAAGAAGAGACCAGATGTGTGAATCCTGTCTTTCTAACACTGTGAAACATCTGGAACTGAAAATTAAAAATTAAAGGCCATTTGTCAGTTTGTTACTGAGACATAAAAATTCTGCGTTTGGAAAGAATATTGAGTGTCACCACTGCTAATGTATTGCAGCATGGGTGATGTGTAATATTGCACTCAGACCTGTGCAATATCTAGGCAAAATGAGCTGAACTAAGAATTAATGAATGGTTAAACACTGTGTCAGATCTCCCAGTCATGCCTTGAATTCCATTTCAAATAAATGTCAAGAACTTGCAGAGTCTCTCGTACTAAATGATGTGAACAAGTGATATGTCTAACCTTGGTAGGAAAGCACTTGAAGAAAGTTCATGCTTGTGAGGGATTGGTGGGGAGGAGTTGAGTCAGGGAGAGAAATTCTGAATACACTAGACAGCAAGTGTGAAAAACCGGGACAGAGGGTGGGGAGTAAGAAAAAGCCCCAAATATCAGGACTGTCCCTATAAAATCGGGACATCTGGTCACCCTAGAATACACTGAAGGTGTTAGTGTTAGATTTTTATTTTAAAAATTAGGAATTAATACTAAAAATGTTGCTGCAGTATGAAGCAAGCAGGGAGAAATGAGATCAGTCCTCTTGTGTCAGGAAATCCTCCATGTGTGAAACTGGATATTGTCAGTTGAGACCTTCCTAATGCTTATAAGATAAAGGAAAAAAGTTCTAGCAGATTGAATAGCTCTCAGACTGACTGACTCTCACAAATGGGTGAGTTCAGAGACCAAAAAACAGTGTCCTCACATTTGAGACCTACCAAATCAGGTTTATACCATTCAGAACAGTAATCTCCCATTCTCCTACAGAAGGGAGAAGAATTGGTGCCATAGCATCGGATAGATTCATCCTTTTAGGATTGTGCACTCCTTTTTGTTCCATATTCTTATAAAAATAATCCATAAAAATCTTAAGGACACAGTTCAGTGTATCCAATGATCCTCCCAAGCTGGTAGAAATAATTAAAAATAAACAAAAAATCCATAATGCTTATTTACAGCTGGACCAAAGAAACATTAGTAATTTTAGTATTGGATTTGATAGTTTTGTTCTAAAGATACTGTATCAAAATTGAACTACCAAACATAAAGATGCTCTTCAAAAGGAACAATTTGCGACCAATCTAGAGGATGTTATAACCTAGGAAGATAATCCCCAAAGGAGCAAGCTGGCTCCTTGGAGAAATGGTCACAAATGAGTTTGTTCAGATCAACAGTTGAATTCATCTGCAGGGTACATCAGTTAGCGCATGAAAGTTATACATTGATGTTTTATGAGAAGCTGGTAACAGTAGGGTCTGTTCCTAATTACTGTCACCATTGTGGAAATATTGAGTCAGTCATGGTCTTAACAGATGTAAACACGAGGGAACCAAAGTTATTTCATGTAGCTCCAGACTTTGAACATATAATTCCTCACAGAACAACTATACTGTGTTTCCTTTTAGATGTTCAATCATCCTGCTATTTCCCCTGTTCTCTTGTACTAACCATCTACCATATATATTTTGTTGATCATTTGGCTGCTGAAATGATAGCTCTTGTCATCTTACCTTTATTGTTTATAATGTCTATAGCATTGTGTCCCTTAGGTTGTTCACTTTAGTCTAGACCAGCAGTTTTCAAACTGTGGGTCAGGACTCCAAAGTGGTTTGTGACCCCTTTTTGATGGGGTCACCAGGACTGGCTTAGACTTTCTGGGGTCCGGGGTTGAAGCTGAAGCCCAAGCCCCACTGCCTGGGGCTGAAGTCCTTGGACTTCAGCCCTGGGCGATGGTGCTCAGATTACAGGCCTGGGATGGTGAGGGTTGGGTGGTCTCAAGCTTCAGTCCCTCCTCCTGGGATCATGTAGTAATTTTTGTTGTCAGAGGCAGGTCATGTTGCAATTAAGTTTGAGAACCCCTGGACTAGACTTATTTGAGAATGCTTGTGAACTGCCTGACATACTGCTGCATGTATTCTTGTTTACTGATGTTTTAGACGAAGCAGACCATCCTCTTGCCCTTAAAAGAGAATCATCCTGCACTAAAATATTTTGATATCTTTATGCCATTCTTCTTTGAATGTAGTGAGAGCTTTTATCTAATGTACATGAAGCAACTGTAAATATATTGTCTGCACGTTGTGTAAAATTGGATTTTTTGCCTTTCAGGACAAGACCCTGATTAATAGGGAAAACACTTATCAGTCTGACCCTGTTATGAAACTTTATTTTTTATTCATATGGATAGGTTTTTATCTTTCACAAAGAACTTAGTTTCCAAAGAACATTTCCCTTTTGCTAAAGTCCCACATGATCTTCCCAGAAAACTGACCGTTTTTTAGCAAGCCAGAAGATCCTATTGTATGGCAGATTTATGAGAACAGCAATTCTAATCCATGAAGGGTCAACCTGAATAAAAGTAATTCCCATTCCAAAGTACGGTAGCCATATTTCGCTAATATACTCACAATAATTGATGAGCAGTTGCTCTTTGATCTATTATAGAAGAATTGATGGGTAGTGAAACTCATCTAATTTATATCAGTGACTGTATTTGTTGAATTTTGTCAGATAAGGAAGTGAACAAACATTAAATTAAGTAGAGATAATGCATTGTAAAATATATTTTGCTTGCTTAATTTGACTATTGTCACTTAATAAATGAAACTATAGTATAAGTAGAAGTATTGCAGTGTGTTTTGTAAAAATACTGAGGTCTTAGTAATAACAAGGTCATCCTAAAACACTCCGGCATTAAAAGTTTTGCTGAGAAGTTGGGTGCCAGCTGTTTGTGTGAATTTTATGATGTGCAGATTAGAGAGGTTACAATGTAATTTCTGCAGTCTATGTTTCTCCAGTGCTACTTCCACTTTATTTTTATGTCATCTTCAGCAGAAGAGGAATATTTGAGATTTTAGGACACTTTTTTTTTTATTTTCCCAATAAATCCCTTTGCCTTTGTCTGTGTTCTTACACATACTTTTCCCTTTTGGAAAAGTACCATGAAGTGCTATACTGAAAATCAACTGTAATACGTGTATGACCAGTCACTTCGTTGTTCTTTGAAAGCAGCAAAGAATCCTGTGGCACCTTATAGACTAACAGACGTTTTGGAGCATGAGCTTTCGTGGGTGAATACCCACTTCCTCAGATGCATGTAGTGGAAATTTCCAGGGGCAGGTATATATATGCTAGCAAGCAAGCTAGAGATAACGAGGTCAGTTCAATCAGGGAGGATGAGGCCCTGTTCTAGCAGTTGAGGTGTGAAAACCAAGAGAGGAGAAACTGGTTCTGTAGTTGGCAAGCCATTCACAGTCTTTGTTCAATCCTGAGCTGATGGTGTCAAATTTGCAGATGAACTGACGTTAACCCTCTGATCATTGTTCTTTATAACTCTTCTCTCCTGTTTTTGCTAGAGCTGTTCTCTTCATGTAGGGGTTTTGTTTTGTTAAATTGTTTCATAATAGGACTACTCTATTGCCCAAACTATTTATTGGTCTGATTGCTCCAGAGAGGAGAGGGTAGTTTTCAGAGGAATCGGCCAATTAGACTAATGATGCCACCATACAAATTGCAAAATTCCACTTAACTGACAAAGCTAAGGATGTGGGGACACTGAGCTGTTTGGATTACCTGCAATTTTAAATTGAGGTATTGTATATGCACTTGTTGGGCCTTCATAATTAGCCAGTGAAACACTTCATTTGCAGTTTTCACATTCACAAATGGTCATTTTGATTATCTGCTATAACTTTCCTTCTGTCAGGTTCTTGAGTGCTTTGTCCAATTAAGCAGTTCCTATTTTACAGTCATCTTGAACTCTTCTTGTGGCAGTGCCTTTCTCTCCTCGCTATATTTGATGTCTTTCTGCCCTTACTGAGGCTCCTTCTGGACTTTCTATAATGCAAGCCTGGAGCAGAGGATGGCAAACTGGGGACTTCCATTTGAGTAAAACTGCTGCTACCCCATTAATTAATCTTTAATTCATCAGGCCTTCTTTTGATGATTTAGAGTCCATACTTCTACCTCAACTCAATTATATTCTGAAGGTCGTGTAAAAAATAAATCCAGTTGATCAGATTTCTATTGAATTCCTACTGTGCTGAGACATGTAGAGTTGTAAAAGTTACACTAAATTTAGGCAAGCCTTGTTTGAAAAATGTGAAGCCTTTGCTTTACACATGCTTTGATGGCTCTGTCATGCTATGAACTAATTTACTAACTTTGAATGTATTTTGCAAGATTCCTTATTCTTCACACTTAATCATGCTTTTGCAATGACTTCCTCCTTCAGAAAATATGGAAACAAAGCTTTTCAGAAAGTCAGTATTCTGTATTATTTACTCGTATTCTTGTGATCTGAACCACAAATAAAGCCTGTTTTGATTTGTGTTTTAAATGCTAGTTAGTAAAATTCAAATGCAACCAGAATAATCGAGACTTCTCACGTCAGTTGTCAAACTCATTCCATTGCTGCCTGGCCTCTTCTGCTAGAAAATATGACTTGTTAATTGAGAGCACTGTTTCCTATTTTAAATGATTGGTTATTAAAATCTTCTTGACAGCACAGCTGTGTGAAGGAGAGAAAGAAATAAATGTGTGTTGGAAGGAGTTGAGTATGTGATTGAGATGATTACAGTGACATTGGTGGCGATGGTGGGTTTGCCCAAGAAACATGAGCAAAGTCTTAAACCTTGTAGATTATGTTGATTTTGTAGTAATTATTTAAAGGGACTAGATTGGACATAAGCCATTTTAGCTTCTGGAATGAGTGGATATTTAAACAGGTATCATGTTTGTATTTCTTTTAATTATACTCTGCTTCTATTTCTTGTTTGAACTTTTTAGTAATTGCAGGCAACTTGACTTTCCTTTTCATATGTTATGGATGTCACAGTGCAGTTACACAAACTTGCCATATGCTAAAGTATATCTAAAATATTTGTAATGTAGTGCAGATTTTAGTGATTTCTAATAACATAATTGGTTACCCTCATTGCCCAGTTTATGAATTTTTTCTGTTGTGTTGAGATACTTTATTTGTTTGGAAATAGCTTTTCTCATGTTACATTTTTAGTACAATATTGGAACAGATGGGTTCCCAATGGGATGTAATAGTTTTGGGTAATACAGAGTATTATGTATCTGTAGCAGTTATATAGCTTTTGCTAAGTTTTCTTACTTGATTGCTATCATTTTTCAAAAAGAAATGCTACCGAGAAGCAAACAAAATGTGGGAGAAAAGAACAAGAACTTTTGGAAAGGGAAATGTCTAGAGCAGGGAACCCCAAAATGTGGTACTTGTAATAATTGGTGGTAAGTGAGCTTGATGTTCCATCATTCATTTCACAGCAATTTTTAAGAAGGTTGTACATGCACCAGTGAAGTTTGGGAGTTGCTGGGCTAGAGCGTCACTGGGTCTTATGCTGAGTCTGATTGCTTATGGCATAAAGGCTTTTTGAAATTGTATGCTATGACTGCAGGAAGCATAGAGAAGTTTATTTGATTCCATTAGCATCTACAAATTCTTGAACATCTGAATTGTTCTAGGTGTTGAAGAGCATGGTTAATCCAGGATGTATCCACTTGGGTACAGAGTCAACTATTTCAGGTGTGTTCAAGCTAATTCAGTCTGATTTTGAGGAATCTGAGTTATGAATTCTCTCACCCTTGGTAGCAGAACCATGGATGGAGAGAGTGATGGAAGGAGGAAAGGCAGGGACAAATAAGGAGTCTTCCCTGCTTGAGTGTCAGCTTGGTTTTGGAGGGGCTGGAAAAGCTTTGAGCAACAAACTGTGAATTGGAGCTGTTCTTCACTGTAGAGGTAGCTGTTCCATTATTGTCACTTCCCTTTGAGAAAGTAGGGTGCCAGCCTCTCTTACTAGACAGCTGCTCAGGAATCTGTTTCTTGACTGAAAGAATTATGTCAGTTATCACCCTGTATTGAATCTTCCAGCTGAGATGGGGGGGAAGGAGGAATGTTATTGATAAAGTTATATAGTAGTAATTCTCACAATAGCTAGAGTCTTCCAGTTTCGTAAACCGCAATCAATCTAGCTTTAGTCCTGTATATGATGCAAACAGTGCACTGGTTCCCTTGCTGGTTGATCTTTCTCATAATGGATAACCAGATGTCTTTGCAGATTATTTTAGATCTGTCAGCATGTTTTGATACAATTGAAGACAAAGTGTCATTGACATGTCTGCAGGAATGGATGGGGTTGCTAATTTGTGACTCCTATCTTTCCTGACTTGTTTATCGCAAAGATGCATTTGCAAGCTTCTTCAGGGTTCTAGTTTGTTGCCTCAGCTGCCCAGTGAGAGGCTGTTAGGGAGAGGCTTGTGCGGTGTGTGCTGCCTTTGGAGTGTGTGTGAGATACCCCTAGCTTTGTTTCAGTTTTATTGGACCAGGATGTGTATTTGAGTGATTCACTCAATGTCTAATCAAGATTAGGATTTAATATGACTGATACCATAGCTCTCTGATATTCAGCCTAGTTTAAACTAACGTTATCCTTTTAGGCCTTGTCTACACTACAGAGTTGCAGCGCTGGTGAGGGGGTTACAGCGCTGCAACTTAGGATGTGTACACACTTGCACAGCATGGCCAGTGCTGCAACTCCCTGTTTGCAGTGCTGGCTGTACACCCGGTTGAGCCTCGGGTGTAGAGGATCCAGCGCTGGTGATCCAGCGCTGGTCAGCAAGTGTAGACACCCACCAGCGTTTTTATTGATCTCCGTGGCATAAGCAGGTATCCCAGCATACCTTAGAAGCCTCTCTGGTAATCATGCAAACTCCACTGCCCTGGGCTCACCTGACCCCTCCTTTAAATGCCCCGGGAATTTTAAAAATCCCCTTCCTGTTTGCTCAGCCAGGTGTGGAGTGCAATTAAGCAATCAATCACTCAGCGACCATGCCTCCACGCACCAAACAAGCCCCAGCATGGACCAATGCAGAGCTGCAGGACCTCATAAGTGTTTGGGGAGAGGAGGCTGTGCAAGCACAGCTGCGCTCCAGAAGGAGAAATTATGATACCTATGGGCAGATATTGCAGTCCTTGATGAGAAGGGGCCATGAACGGGACGCGTTGCAGTGCAGAGTCAAAATTAAAGAGCTGAGGTTACTGCAAAGCTCGTGAGGGAAATCGCCGCTCAGGAGCTGCCCCCACGACCTGCCGTTTTTACCAGGAGCTGGATGCCATACTTGGGTGTGATCCCACTGCCAATCCTAGGAGCACGATGGAGAGTTCAGAGCAGGGAGAAGTGGGGGAGGTTGTAGAGGACGGCGACAGTGAGGCTACTGGCGTGGAGGGAGACACCCCAGAGTCCCAGTACACATGCAGCCAGGAGCTCTTCTCAAGCCAGGAGGAGGCTAACCAGTCGCAGCAGCTGGAAGTTGATGGTGAGGAAGAAGCTGAGGATCGTGCTCAGGGTAAGTAGATTTTTATGTTTTGGGAGAGGAGGGTTTTGGTTATGGCTGCCTGCATGCATGCCTAAACGTGGAATAGCCCATTGATTTGCTCTATCACGTCTCTGTAATCTGCCTCAGTAATCTCTTGAAAAGTTGTAGCAAGAGCATTTACAATTTGCTTTCTCAGGTTGATCGGGAGAGCCACCGTGGTCCCTGTCCCGGTCAGGCTCGTCCGATCCACTGTGCAGTGAGGGGTGGGGGGACCATGGCTGCACACAGGCAAGCTGCATAGGGGCCAGGGCGGTATCCACATTCCTGTAGAAGACCCTCCCTCTCTTCCCAGGTAACATGCAGCAGTGATATGTCTGGCAGTAGGAAACCCTGTTGAGAGTTTAGGGATACTTGAGTGCAGGGCGCCAGGTTCGTGTTTCCCCAGCCCATGGTGCTCTGTTGTTAACCCCCCCCCCCAGCACGTAGCCAGCCACGCGGTGCACTCCGGTGTTTCCCACCCCCCCTCCAAGCAGGCATCCAGCACCGCGGTGTGCTCCGGTGTTATGCACCCCCCTCCAAGCAGGCATCCAGCACCGCGGTGCACTCCGGTGTTCCCCACCCCCCCTCCAAGCAGGCATCCAGCACCGCGGTGTGCTCCTGTGTTCCCCACCCCCCCTCCAAGCAGGCATCCAGCACCGCGGTGCGCTCCGGTGTTCCCAACCCCCCCCTCCCAGCACGTAAGCATCCACGCGGTGTGCTCCGGTGTTATGCACCCCCCTCCAAGCAGGCATCCAGCACTGCGGTGTGTTCTGGTGTTATGCACCCCCCTCCAAGCAGGCATCCAGCACCGCGGTGCTTCCTCCCCCCCAGCAGGACGGCGTGAACGCGGACCAAAGAACACCCCCCCCAAGCAGCTCACCACCTTCCTGTTCACTACTGTCCCCTCTTCAGGACACCAGCTACCTCCTGTACCCATTGCTGATAAACCCCAGTGACCCATTGGTCAATTCCCACTCCCAAGGGGAAATCGGGGCAAAACCACTCACCCCATTGCTCGCCATGACTTAGCTTGCCTGCCCTCTCTGTGTTATGTGAGGTATGTGAGAAGGATGCTACCAAAAGTCTAAGAAGTCCTTCAATGTGTGATGATAAACAATGTAGCCTCTGTGTATTACATGGTTCTCTCTCTTTTTTTTCTAGTGACCTTGACTACTGCAGCCGGATCACCGGCCTCACGTAGGTTGCAGAACTTGAGACGGAATCCTAGAAAATCAAAAGAGGAATTGATCAAATCTGTTATGAGCCACTACAACAGAGAAAGTAGGAAGACACAGGAATGGAGAGAGATCTATGAATGGAGAAAGAGTGTACATGAATGGAGGCAAACAGAAAGCAGGAGAAAGGAATTGTCTGCCAAAAAAACCACAAAGCAGATGATAAGCCTCCTGGCTCGCCAAACTGAGTCTTTCGAGTCTCTTGTTGCCATGCAGACAAATATGTACCGTTGTAACCCACAGCCCTCCCAAAGCCCTCTTCCTTGTTCCCCAGTATTTCCACAAAACAACTTTCTCCAGCAGCCAGTTCCTTATTATCCCCAACTGCCCCCAACACCTGTACGATCACCTACCAGCCCTGATAACTATAATTCTTACCCTGTTCACTCCACCCCCATTATTCTGCAGCATAGTAATCCTGAAGTGCAGCAGACATTGAATAGTGATCAAAATAGGACATATTCAAACCTGTGAATGTACATTCCACCACCCCAACCCCCTTGCCTGTTATGTACTGTATGTTGAATAAAGGTTTTTTTTCTTTTTCACTACGTTATATTATTGCTGCAAGTGGTAAATATTAAACACAAAGGTAAAGCAAAGCACATCAAATGCATCAAACATTACTGTTGGCTCTCAGCATCAAATTGCTCCCTTAAAGCATCCCTAATCCTTGTAACCCTTTCCTGGGGCTCCCTATTAGCCCTGCTCTCTGGCTGAGCAAACTCATCCTCTAGGCGTCGAACCTCGGAGGTCCATTCCTCACTGAATCTTTCACCCTTCCCTTCACAAATATTATGGAGGGTACAGCACGTGGATATAACAGCGGTGATGTTGCTTTCCACCAAATCTAGCTTCCCATAAAGACAGCGCCAGCGTGCTTTCAAACGGCCAAAAGCACACTCCACAGTCATTCTGCACCGGCTCAGCCTGTAGTTGAACCGGTCCTTGCTCCTGTCAAGCTTCCCTGTATATGGTTTCATGAGCCAGGGCATTAAGGGGTAAGCGGGGTCTCCAAGGATCACAGTGGGCATTTCGACGTCCCCTACTGTGATCTTGCGGTCTGGGAAAAAAGTCCCGGCCCTCAGCCTCCTGAACAGGGAACTGTTCCTAAAGATGCGTGCATCGTGCACCTTTCCAGGCCATCCTGAGTAAATGTCAGTGAAACGCCCACGGTGATCCACAAGCGCTTGCAGAACCACAGAGAAATACCCCTTGCGATTAACGTACTCTGATGCCAGGTGTGGTGGTGACAGAATAGGAATATGCGTCCCATCTATTGCGCCTCCACAGTTAGGGAACCCCATTTCTGCAAAGCCATCCACAATGTCCTGCACATTCCCAAGAGTCATGGTTCTTCTTAGCAGGGTGTGATTAATGGCTGTGCAAACTTGCATCAGCACCATTCCAGCGGTAGACTTTCCCACTCCAAACTGGTTCGCCACCGATCTGAAGCAGTCTGGAGTTGCCAGCTTCCAGATTGCAATAGCCACCCGCTTCTCCACTGGCAGGGCAGCTCTCAATCTCATGTCCCTGCACTGCAGGGTAGGGGCGAGCTCAGCACACAGTGCCATGAAAGTGGCTTTTCTCATCCGAAAGTTCTGCAGCCACTGCTCGTCATCCCAGGATTGCTGGACGATGTGATCCCACCACTGAGTGCTGGTTTCCCGAGCCCAAACGCGCCGGTCCACGGAGCTGAGCACGTCTGTTACTGCTACAAGCAATTTACTGTTCACAGTGAGGCGATTCAATATCATTGTCTGACTCCTCACTGTCACTCTCACTCTCACTTTGCAGCTGAAGGAATAGCTCCACTGCCATGCGTGATATGCTGGCAACATTCATCAATAAGGTCGTCAGCTGCTCAGGCTCCATTTATAACAAAAATCGCAGAAAAAGCGCTGTAGAATCACAATGCCGCCAAACTGCTCGGAATGTGTAGCAAAGCACCACGGGGCGTTGGAACAGGAAGCGGAAAGACACTCACACTTCCTTCCCCTTCCCACAAGCCACAGCGCCAAAATGGGACGAGGTGCTCTGTGGGATAGCTGCCCACAATGCACCACTCCCAACAGCACTGCAAGTGCTGTAAATGTGGCCACACTGCAGCGCTGGTTGCTGTAAGTGTGGCCACTCTGCAGCACTGGCCCTATACAGCTGTACTAACACAGCTGTAACTACCAGCGCTGCAAAACTGTAAGTGTAGACATGGCCTTAGACTATGGGAGGCAGTCAAACAAAAGGGCAGCAGTTCTTCAGTCTCCTTTGATTATGTGAGTGTGTGTCTGCTATTTCTCACTTAAGTTCACGACCTTGGTGTTTTAATTGTATATCCAGGTAGCGGATTTGTCGTGACTTTTCTTTTTCTCCCATCCATGCATCATGAAGGCTGCAACATTTATATCCATTTTGGCCTTTGCTACAGTTAGCCATAGTCATACCTTGAGCTTGGATTACTGTAATGCACTCTACATGGCATTATACCTGAAGACCATTCTGAAACTTCAGCTTGCACGGAATGTAATGACACACTTAAATAGCAGTGCTTCCTTCAGAGGCAGGGGAAGAGGGGGCACTTTACTCCTGTACTCTGGAACCTGAACTGGCTTCCAGTTTTTCTGGGTATAATTCTAAGTGATGGTTTAGATGTATAAAACTCTAATTAGTTGGGTCCTGTCTACCTTAGAAGCCACCTCTCATCATAAGATATGCACAGTTGAGATAAGCAGAGGCACTCAGGCTCAACAATCTCCTGGTTGAGCTAGAAAAAAATCTGATGGCAGGGCATTTTCAGTAAGGGATGTCCCTCTACTTTGAAAGTGACCTTCATGACACATAGCAAGACCTTTTTGTTTTGCCAGTCTTTCAAGAACAGACTGCGTTGTTGGGTCGGTTCTGTGAAGGTTAAAGAAATAGACACTGTTGATCCTAATGTGGATAAAAAAGTTGCTGTTGTTCAGTTTACCTGGTAAGCTTTGTGTTTGTTCTTTTAACTCTAATTTGACTAGGATGGACATGTTTTATAATTGACAATGAATAAATAAAATGTTGTTAAATTTGGTTTTTATCATGCACAATAATAGTTCGAGTTAACTGGAGAGTTCTGCTTTGGTAAATGTTTGCTCTTGTTTGGACATTGAAGAGGTGAAATGTCATTCAGTTTGTTGAACAGGCAGCTTCTCTAAAGGAAATTAGGATTGACACCAAACAACCTCTCTTGCCTTTGGTAGTACATAGACATTATTGTTAAGAGTTAGGGTGTGTAAGGAAACCATATGTTCTGGGCTCTGTCCTTTGGTCTTTATAAACACAAGATTTTCCTTTCACCCTTTAAAAACAAAAAAACAAACAAACCCAGAAACTGTAACTACATGATTTGACATAATACACCTTTTATAGACTTGATGCTGGTGACCATTATTATTTTATATTTATAACACCCAGAATGTACAGAGTACTGTCCATACATACGAAGACCCAATCCCTGACCCAAAGAATTCAGTCAAAGGTCATTTGACGATTGTTTCTTTCTTCTTTTCTTTTTTTCCCCTCCCTTCAGATTTGTCACGGAACAGACTCTCGGAACTTCCTGCAGAAGCTTGTCACTTTGTTTCCCTTGAGAGCCTTAACTTGTACCAGAACTGCATTCGTTACATCCCAGAGGCCATCCTGAACCTACAGTCTTTAACATTTCTAAATATCAGGTATCATCACATTTAAATCTTGATTTTAATATCCGTATTATAGACTCTAGCAACCTTTGGAGCATTAGAAGGTAACACAAATATAGCCTATAACCTATGTGTCTTGGTATTACATGCCATCAGATTCACCAGTCTGGACCAGTCTCTACCAATTACCTCAATGAGGAGACATCAGAAAGTAATAATCTTAATTTTTGACACTTCTGGATTTGTGTTAACTACCTGAAATCTCCTTTTGCATGCCTGCTCCAAATCGTGGCAGCCACTGCTCCTTTGTGATCTCAAACTTATCCCATCTGGCCAGTATTTGAGGGCATAGGAAAGATAAATTGCCTACTTGTCCTCATTAACTGGATTCCTTTTGCCATCTCTCTCCAACTGATTTTTTCATGCAGGTCTGTTAATGTGAAGGGATTGGTTTTTTGTTTTCTTTTCTGTCCTATGGGATCTTTAAATGACAGCTCTTGAGGTTCTGGACGATAAATTAACTTTTCTGGGTATTATAAGTAATGAAAGAAGAAAGATGATCTTGTAGACAAAACATGGGATTGGAACTCAGGAGATCTGAATTCTTGTCCCAGCTCTACCACAGGCTTACTGTGCGATCTTGGGCAAGTCATTGCACCTTTGTGCCTCACTTTCCCCATCTATAAAATGGTGACATCTACCTCATAAGGATATTGATTGATGAATGTTTGTAAAGTGCTTTGAGATTTTCTGGTGGAAAGTTCTATAGACATGAAAGGGCATTTATTAGTGATACTAACACCAGCACCTGTTTATTACATGTTCTTCTTTCTCCTATTGCTATGTGAAAAACCCATGAAAATGGCTAACAGCCTGGCTATGCAGGGGAAATGGTAAAAATAGCTGTACTCAAAGTGTTGTAAAATTCTCCAAGTAAATAAGCTAAAAATCTACTAATTTTAGATGTAGTAGGTTTTAAAAATATTTTCAGGTATAATTTGTTGTTTTTAAATTGGCAAAGTCCCTTAAACTGGAGTTGCTGGCTTTTCTTTGCAGCTGAGATGATGTTAATAGTCATACTTAATTTCCAATTATGATCTGCTAGGATGTGAGGGCACTTGTAGGTCTATAATAAAATATTCTTGCTTCTTATTGATAACAGTTGGGTGTTGATGAACAATTGTGAATTGTGCAATAGTGCTAGTTTTAAATAAAACAGCGAACATCACCTGTAACTAGATTTTTCTAATCCTTTGGGACTTTTTCCTATTGGCTTTAGTTAGTATGTAACTCTTATTATTTCCTTGAGCTCCTATGGTATAATCAAAAGTTCAGGCTTGGATGAGGAATGGGTGAGGTAAAGAAGTAGAAACGAGCTGCGGCTGAAGTAGTGCAGACAAATTCTGACCCAAAATAAATACATCAGTTTCAGTGACTAAAGCCACATAGAAAGCCTTTGAATAAGGTAGCTACCTGAGTAGCTGGGGGCCTCTCTTTTTTTAATCACTACATTAAAGCAAGCAACTTTAGCTCAGTTTACATTGTTTATATCAAATCTTTGTGATCCTGTTTAGACTTAAGTTATCAAAGCAAAGGTCAATCGAGTGATTAAGTATTATTCAGAGAAATTGCATCTTTGAGTTATATAATGTCAGAAAATGGATGTCTGAGTAGTTCTCCGTATGTGAAGACTTTTTATAAAAGATATCTGTACATTTAGGTATTTTACAGTACATCTTGAATGCAAAAAAAAAATAGTTTCATGCTTGCTAGATTCCTAAAATAAAAGAAATGGACCAATGCTAGTAAAAATGCTGTTTTAAGAGACTGTTTTGAAAATAAGATGTCTCAGACTGACATGGAGGAGATGACTAGCAATTGTGCAAATTGCTCAGAATTCTTTTTTTCAAAAGCTCATCGGCATATGGAACAAATTGCTGAAGTCAGAGGAAGTAAGCAGTGTAAATCTACTCAAGATAGAGTTGGACAGTCTCTTTTTGTATGTGAATAAATAGAGAGCAAGGATAGAGCCAATAATTAAATATGTGACGCTGAGAGAAGTAAGTGTTCCTTGGGTTTGTAAGTTACATTGAACAGATCAAGCATATTTCCTTTTTTAAAGCTGGTGTAATTTCAGAAGTAGTTTAAATTGAATTAGCAATGAAAGCATAATATTGCTTTTTTTCCTTTTGATGAAAAATGAACGACGTTAGCAGTTTTTAACTTAAAAAATACTTAACTTTAAAAATAGTGGCCATTGACCATGTTTTAACTACAATTTTAATTGTGAATACCCACCACGTGTATTTCAGAATGTAATCTATATTAGCTGTATATGCAATAAATTTTCTTGAATGCACAGTATTGATTGCACAGTATATTATTTGTCTATGCACCTTAGGCATTGTGTAGGAGCACTTTTTTGTATTTAAATCAGTGATGTAAAATACACATCCAGGATTTATTGTCTAAAAATATAGAATCTGGTGCTATCAATTTCACTCATTCTTGTTGGTTTCCTTTCTTGCTTTGAAAAGCAAAACCTTGCTCTTGTAAATAAGGGCCATTGCTCCTTGAATAACTAGATAAAGATAGCAAATTGTCCTATGGCACCTTATAGACTAACAAATGTATTGGAGCATCCCACGAAAGCTCATGCTCCAATACATCTGTTAGTCTATAAGGTGCCACAGGACTCTTTGCTGCTTTTACAAATCCAGACTAACACAG
Organism: Gopherus evgoodei; assembly: GCF_007399415.2. Taxonomy (NCBI): domain Eukaryota; kingdom Metazoa; phylum Chordata; order Testudines; family Testudinidae; genus Gopherus; species Gopherus evgoodei. Next base: position 6,112,158 of record NC_044330.1, read on the forward strand.
CTACCCCTCTGACACTAGATAAAGATAGGAAGTTATTGATAGTAAGCTGGGGGGTATGATGGGAAACTAATAACTGACAAAGACAACCCAAAATTTAGTTTAATTCTAACTGTACGGAATTGCTCTCTTGTGAAACAGAGACCAGTATTCTTTGGACAAGATCTAGATATATTGGTTTAAAAGAGAGAAGACTGATTCATCTGTTAGCCTTTTAAGTGTCAACACTTATTAGCTGTCAAGAAGTGTCCCAAGAAAGAGAAGTATTTAATTGCAGCTTCTAATAAAGTACAGGGAATTTTCCTTTGAGTACATTGCACTGGTAGATTTTAAACAGTTTTTTACAAACAATAAATACATATGTCTATCTGGAATAAAATGTAATTTCCTGACCTGTAATATAAACGTGTTGTATCCTATTATTGAAGGTCAACTGTATACTTCCGTCTGCATTATTAAAACCAATGTTTTAAGAGGTATGCAGAACCCCTGTTCACAAACTAGTAATGATTTTAGTTAAGAAAAAAAAATGTTTGCCTTACATCTGGTGTTACCCCTTTGCCAATTACATTTTGCTTATCTTCCTTTTTTGCTTTCTGGTGTGCATTGTAGGAATATGATATGAGTCAGAGATGGATTTCCTATTGCTGTGATCTTTAACAGGTGTATTTGAAATTATTATTCCTTGATACCAGCTAACATTAGTTCGTCTACTACTCAGGAGTAGGATTTTGTAGTGGAAAATTTAGACTCCACACACTAGAAGAACAATGCCACTTTTGATAAACTGGAATTTAGTATCTTGTTAAAACCTCCTTAAGGTAACATTAACTTTTTCCCTAGTTTCCCAGTCATTTTCCAGTCTGATTGCTTCCGTTTACAAATAAATCATAGCATTCTCATTTTATAAACCAACCTCTTCCTGTCTGATTCATTCACTGAGGTTGCAGTCCAGTTACATGACCTCATGTTTGCTTTGATGGTTATAAATTATGATGTGTCAAATACTGGATTGTAACATGTCCAAATTCATTGTGACAAGGATTTCTTAAATGCTTATCACCATGATAATTGGCCCTATTACAAATTAAATAATGAAAACACACACTTAAAATTTCTGCTGAGCAAGTAATATGCTCATTCTACCTTACGCTGTTCCCCACATGCTAATCCACAGTAAAAAAAATAAGAAAATGGTGTCTGCATGATGCCTAAATATGGCCAGACTCTGAAAGAGGAAGTAAGCTCCAGGGCCTAAAAGCCTACAGAAATGCCCTATCCCGCCATCCCCATGAGTAGTAGCAGATTCAGAGCTTCTGTTTACAACACATCTTGGTAAAGCAAAGGATAAGAAAGATGTGTAAAGAAGAGACTGCGAGATACCAGCTCACTTGTAAATGTGTCTCGAAACTGACATGATGCTCTTACATCCTGTCAAAATAGAGTACCTGATTTTGAGATTTTCTTATGTTGTGTTAAAATTGGTAAATGGTCTCGTCCCACATTCTGACTTTTTTTTTTTCCTACCCAAAAGTCGAAACCAGCTTTCAACATTGCCAGTACACATGTGTAGTCTACCGTTGAAAGTTTTGATAGCAAGTAATAATAAGTTGATCTCACTACCTGAAGAAATTGGACAGCTCAGGCACCTGACAGAGCTTGTGAGTATATACTTATTGTTAATGATTGCTCCTCAGTCCTTAATTTATAAATGGTTTGCTCTAGTGTGTTTAAATTTCATTGAGATGAAATAACTTTATTCAACCGAGGGAGGAAGGATGGTCCAGTGATTCGGATACTAGCCCAGGACTCGTGAGACCAGGTTCAATTCCTTGATGTGCCACAGACTTCCTGGCTGGCTTTGGGCAAGTCTCTCTGTGCCTCAGTTCCTCATCTGTAACATGGGGATAATAGTACTGCCCTACCTCACTAGAGTGTTATGAGAGTAAATACAGTTTAAAGATTGTGAGGTGCTCAGATACAAGAGTAATGGGTTCCAGATATATACCTCAGATAGAATCAGAATAGAACTTTGTTTAAACAAATACAGTGCTACTAAGACATTCACATTAATTTATCATATATTCTGTGTTCCAGATAAAAGTTCCGCATGGCTCCCTGCCATACACATATTATCCTATAAATAGAGTATACAGTACTGTATTAACTAGAGTCTGATGTCCCAGGATCTCTCCATATCTGGCAGAGACAGTTGCAAGTGGTGATATATATGACATTATTTATTCATCGAGTATAAGGCCGGAAGGGACCAATAGATCATCTGGTCTGACCTGCTATGTATCACAGACCATTGATTTTTGCCCAGTTACCCCTGTGTTGAGCCCAGTAACTTGGGTTAGACGAAAGCTTTTCAGTCTTCAGGAGACTAACTGTTGTGTGCCACAGGCAGAGAACAGGAGAGAGTGAAGTGCCACCAATGCCCCTGCAGTCTCAGCGAATTGGTTAAGTGGGATATGCCCAAATGATCCTAGTAGGTAATCTGTGCTCCATGTTGCAGAGAGAGGCAAAAAAACCTCAAAGGTCCTTCCTAATCTGACCAGGGAAAAATTCCTTCCTAACTCCAAATCTGGTGATCAGGTACCACCTCAGAGCACTGGTCCACCACCTCCGACATCGTATCTCTAGCTAAGGTCAATTCCTAATGCTTCACAGAGGGGTGGGGAAAAATATAGAATACAAATGGTCAGTTGTTCATTGGGGAAAAAATTTCTTCCTGACCTCTATAGCAGCCCTCTGAAGCATGAGATTTGATTATCTTAATGCAGAGCTGCAAGTGTTATGAGCATGTTGAGTGCAATGCAGAGCTGTTCTCTCCATGGCCCGTCAAGGGGAGGGAATTAACAGGGGGATTCATAGACTCTAAGGCTAGAAGGGACCACCATGACCGTCCAGCCTGACACACCCTCCCTCCAGAAACTGGATTAAAGCATTTATTTTAGATAGATACTGGATATCATGGTAAACACTCCAAGTGATGGTGAGTCCACCCCCACCCCTGGTAAGATGTTCCAGTGTTTAATTATCCTCATTGCTAGGAACTTCCATCTTATTTTAAGGTTGTGCGTGTCTAACTTCAGCATCCAGCAATTGGATCTTGTAATGGCCTGGTCTGCAAGGCTGAAAATCCCCCACTATTAGATAACTTTTCCATGTAAAAATACCTAGACACGGTGGTCAGGTCACCTCTCAGCCTTCTCTTCAATAAACTTAATAGATTAACCCCTGTAAGATTCACATCATAAGATTTATTTTTCAGTCCCAGAATGATTTTTGTCACACTCTTTCAGACTCTCTCCATTATTTCCACATCCATCTTGAAGTGTGGACACCAGAACTGGACACAGTATTATAGTATTTGTAATGAATGCAAGCTCTAGCTGGAAATGTTGCTCTGATTCATTGAAGTTCTACTTACTTCATTTTCCAGCTGTCCTAGAGATGATCTGGGGTAGCTCACTCACTTCTGTAGCTTTAGCAGCCTTTACCCAATTACAACAGTCAGACAAGGCTGTTGGATGTCGATTGTGAGGAACAGCCTAGCCCTCTGAGGTACACTTGACATGGACATCAGTTTTCATGAAATGTCTATTAGATGAGCTTTACCTGACACGTTAGGCTTGAAATTGGAGTTTTATTTCTCCTAGCCTCCCCTGCCCCAGCAAGACTTATTTTAAGGGAGTCTTTATTTGTCTTGACGTCCTGATCTTAGGGAGTGATATTTTATAGAGGTAGCCATGCCACCAACTACCCCTCCTGAGACATGTCGCCAGTTGGTTTGCAATGGCTTATTGAATATTTGCAGGTGTCCTGCATATCTGCAGGACGTTCTAATTACCTGCCACCCAGGGATATTCTTGGTGGGAATTGGTCGCTCCTATACAGATAGCTATCTTATTATTTTTTTAAATACTTCAGCTTTTAATTTAGTTTTTTCAGTGTGTTTATGAACTTGTGGATTTAAAAAGCAACTAGACAACTTGACATGTTAGAGACAATTGCAATAGAATCTTGATAAGTGTGTAACTCATATTTGGGAATGGCACAGAATTACAAAAGTACACCTCTACCCCGATACAACGCTGTCCTCGGGAGCTAAAAAATCTTACCGCGTTATAGGTGAAACAGCATTATATCGAACTTCCTTTGATCCGCAGGAGTACGCAGCCCCGCCCCCCCAAGCCCTGCTTTACATCCCAATTTGTGTTATATCGGGTCATGTTATATCGGGGTACCGGTGTTACCTGTATTCTTTAATGAGAGAGACAAGGAAGGCAAGGTAATATCTTTTATTGGACCAGCTTCTGTTGGTAGAAGGACAAGTTTTTGAGCTTCACAAAGCTCTTCTTCATGCCTGGAGAAAGTAAGCAGAGTATCTGAGCCAAATACAAGGTGGGACAGATTGTTAAGCATAAGGGATTCACACCTGTACGTTTCAGTCCTACAAGCATATATTCTTTAATGATATACTCCGAGTATTCCTCGGGTGTGTGTACATTTGAGATTTGTTTTTAAAGCTTGGCATTCAATAAAAGACAAATAGTGAGAAGTGATGTGCACTGGTAGAGCGAAGGGCTACACCATATAACTCTACTAGGGCTTCTCACTTTGTTCCCTGGCTGCCTGCTGCATATGCCTGCTAATGCCCAAATGCATGTGAGGTTAATATAATTTTTGGGTGAGTTATTTAGTCTGGGCTGTCTTTTGTATTGGCAATGTAGTATGTATTTTATCCTTTTGTGTGATCTAAATGTTGTTGTAACATTGCCTAGAGATTTTGAGGATAGGCCCTTGAAAATATCCAGATCAAGTAAGAGACAGGTAGTGCATTTCTCCAGGCTCTCCTGCTTCAGAGTCTGTGGAGGAATGGGAAATGGGCAATCTGTGGAGGAAATTTATGCTAACATGCTAGTTTGCTAACTTAATATACATGTAAATATCATTATGCCTTCACTTTTTCCATAATGTATAACTTGTCTAAAGAGCTTTTATGATCTAGTGTCATTTCTCCTGGGTTTGTTCTTTTCTTTGCTCTGCTGTTGTTGGGAGACTGAAAAAAAATTACTTTGTGCCTCTATTTCCCCATCTGTAAAATGGGGATAATTAATACTTTGTCACAATGCTGAAACTTAATGAATGTAAGTAATGTACTTTGACAATCTTAGGTGTCATAGAAGTGTTTATTTTTGTCAAGTTTATAAATAGAAGGCTGCCTGTCAGGGTTAATGTACACATACCTACAAAACCAGAAGGCAGGAATTGCCTATTAGCATTGGGATTTATTTAAACAGGCTGACAGTATCAAAACAGTGGCTCACTTTGTAGTTTTGTATTGCAGGATGTGAGTTGTAATGAAATACAGACAATACCTCCACAGATTGGCAGTCTGGAGTCTTTGCGTGACCTGAACATCAGGAGAAATCATTTGGTGCATTTACCTGAAGGTGAGATCAGCAGATAAGTCTGTCATATTTAACAACTGAGATTTTTGACACTTTTATTCTTTTTAAAGCTTCTTTTCCTAAGAGCTAGTAGTAAGTATACTGTTTATTATAGCTACTAGATTGAATGTTTGTTTTCTGTCTCCAGAGCTTGCAGAATTGCCTTTGATTCGATTAGATTTTTCCTGCAATAAAATCACAACAATTCCTGTTTGTTATCGGAACCTCAGGCATCTTCAGACAATCACACTAGATAACAACCCTCTACAGTCACCCCCTGCACAGGTGAATTAAAGTTTGGAATTAGAATGTTTGCTATTTTCACTGGAGGATGTAAAGTGAGATTAGAAACTGAATGGTTAAAACTTTGTTTTGGGAACAATAAGATTTTAAAAAACCTGTGTTTCTTTAGAGACCTTAAAGTAACCCATGGCAGAAATACTCTTCCACTTCTCTTAATTTAGTTCTCCTACTGGTAGTAGGTATGTGGTTACTGCAGGAATTCCTTCGTTAGCTTGTTGAATAAAATTCTCATTGTACAGTATAAGTAAAATAAGCAAGTGGCTCTCGAGTGGAGTAAGCTTTGGGGGTGAGGAAGAGCTATGAACAAAAAACATTTTTGAACCATTCTACTGTTGAAGTAGTGAACTGGAAACCTAAAAGTGCAATGCATTTTCATTCATTTTACAGGAGCCTGCAGGCTAAATACAATGTGGTCAATGGCTGACTTCATCTTTAATATGTATGTATAGCCCTGGGGAATGACCTGCTCCCTCTGAATCAGAGTGGGAAGTGCTGTGACCTATGGTTTCCATAGATTCTGCCTCCATATTAAAGATGAAGGGAGTTAGAATTGGCTTCACTTGATTCAATTAGGCCTGGCTCTTGGCAGCTAGGTTGGGCAAGGTTTGGATGCCTCTGCTGTAGTTCCGGGTTTAACCCCTTACAAATACATATAGCTCTTTGTTCACATAGGAGATCATTAACATGATAAACCCTTATGAGCAAGCTTACAGAAGGGGCTCCACACAGTCCCGATGTTTTTGGAAAAAGCTTCCATTTTTTTTTATTATACATATGTTCTGTGACACTTCAATATGATGGTTTGTTTGTAATGGGAGAAGGTTCAAAAATGGATGAAGAGCTTTAAGGATGCTGTAAGGATGTTATAAGGTCACAGTAGCTAGTTAATGTCTGTACAGTGCTTTGATGAAATAAAGTGCTAAATATGTTTATGGATTTCTTTTTTGTAGATATGCATAAAAGGAAAAATCCACATATTTAAATACCTGAACATAGAAGCATGCAAGATAGCTCCAGACTTGCCTGATTATGATAGGAGGCCCATGGGATTTGGCTCTTGGTAAGTTTGTGCATATTCTGTTTGATGTGGATTGGGGAAAACTTGTCTACTTTCCTGAATTCAGAAGAGGCAGAAACTAGGTCCACTGATTGTTGGTTAGTGTACATTTCACCGATGATAGTGGCCTTGAAGAACATTGTGGTGTGTGTCACCCTGTGAGCTGCTCTAGCAGGAGTCCAAGCAAGACAGTTTAGAAGGAAAAATAAAGTAATATCACAGTTCAGCCAGTGCTAAAGGGCACACCCTCTCGAGGAAAAAAAAAAGTTTGGTGTCTTCAGGCTATGATAGAAGGAAGTTCTATTTTTAAGACATTAATCTATGTTTTTACTTAAAATCTTAGGGTTTTCCCAATATCTACTATAGTCTAACATTGTTGTGATTTTTAATCTTTTGTACAGGATTATATAATTGTTCTGCTGTAACTACAGGTATAAGTGCTGATCTCATCCCATTAGTACACTGTTTTATTTTTGGCAGGCTTTCATTTGGCACAAATGTTTAATACAGTAACACAGGTATTAGAACGGTCAACCACATCAGCTTCTCAATTAAGATGTCTAGGGAAAAGTAGGAGTACACTATATATTTATACTACACATTTAAGAGAAAAGCAAAGTAATGAGGTAGGAGTCTAGCTAGAAGAAAAAGAATATATTCTCAGTGATCATACAAACTAACACCAAGCCAGAGGGAATATAGATCTGTAACGTGCACCATGGGCTGAACACGATTCGTGAATAAAACAAATAAGCCAGTGCAGTTGTACCAAAGATCTATGAAGGAGAATTTATGCCAAGAGGCAGCTCCTCATCAAGTTTAGAATCCACATTTGAAAAGCACCTTTCCAGATGGGGTCAACATGAATACTTTCTGAAATTCATTTCTCTTTAGAGTGTAATCTCATTGGGACAGGGACCCACACCTAGCATAATCAGGTGCTATTTGAGACAAATAAAGTTGTGGCATAGAAATCAGAGTATGTGATTCTAGCCTGTATGTGACGCAGGTGAGGCAGCATTTGGAATACTGTTTAGATTAAAATTATTTAGGTCTCCTGTTAGCTAAATTTATAATGCTGTCTTAGTTTCTTGTTATAATAAAGTGCATATTGCAAAAAACAAGCTGATACAGGGATCTAAGGAGCATCTGTATTCAGAAAGGCTAAGGAAATTAGGGCACCCTTATTGTGACATAAATTGCCCAGTCCAACCAACTCTATCTAAAGCTATTGATCTCTAGTGTCGTTTTTTTTTGAAAAGCACAAAATCGATAAGTAGAGTATGTGTTTACTGAAAAGACTTTTGTTTCATGTAATGAAAGAATTTACATATTTTATCATTACACTCAGTACCAACATAAAAGCTTGGGCAGAACCCATTCACGATGCTTCCTCCAGATGATCTATTTCACTTCAAGCTTGTGTGGACTGGCTTGCTTTTGCCCATGTCTCCATCCCTGCCAGGCACCATGAAAGTAGATATATCTGAAGTGGATAAGAGAGATGGCATAGAACTCTTTGTTCATGTGCTGATTATATCGCTTACCAGCAGGGGCGGTTCTAGCTTTTCTGCTGTCCCAAGCACAGCAGGCAGGCTGCTTTCGGCGGTGAGCCTGCGAGAGGTCCCTGGTCTCGCAGATTTGGCGGCATGCCTGCGGGAGGTCCGCCGGTCCCGCACCTTCGGCATACCCATTGCCGAATTGCCCCGAATCTGCAGGACCAATGGGCCTCTCGCAGGCATGCCGCCAAATCTGCAGGACCGGGGACCTCCCACAGGCGTGCCCTCGCAGGGACCGGCAGGACGCCCTCCCCGGCTTGCCGCCCCAGGCACATGCTTGGCGCACTGGTGCCTGGAGGCGCCGCTGCTTACCAGTCTCTTTTAGTGGCTCCCGCAGTGGCTTCACATGCAAATTGAGCAAATATGTGTGGAAGAGACTAGATTTCTGCAGGAACCCACATAAAGGAGCCAATGGAGGAGATGAGCTGCTGCCCAAAATCAGAATTTCTTCTAGAATTTCTGAGATGAAAGAACAGAACAACTCATGCACAATATAGTGTACTCCAGTTAATGCCCATAAGCCAGTCAACAGAGCCTTTGGTCAATGATATCAAAGACTACTGACAGAACTAAAACTAATCAGCACATATACCTGACCTTTGTCTTTTGCTCTATGGAGGTTATGTAGTGATCCTGGGCAATTTGAAAAAGAATGGAATTAAACCTGAGTTGATGTAAAGCTGGTTTTAAAACTAGTGTGACAGTTACCAAGCTAGCTGCATCACAATCCTTTCTTGGAGCCTCACTGAGTGCACCCCAACAGGTGTCAGGCCTTATGGCTTTACCCCTGCTGGGGTGGACTTCATTGAAAGTGTGTGCCTGTGGCTGCCTTATCTCGTAGGCTATGTGTGCCCTGCAGCTGGGAGGTATAATTCCCAGCTCGGGTAGACTTACATGTGCTAGCTCTGCTTAAACTAGCATGCTAAAAATAGCAGTGTGGCTGCATGGGCAGCTGCTTGGATTAACTGCCTGAGTATGTACCTAAGATTCAGAGGGATTATACCCAGGCAACTAGACAGGAGAAAATTTGGCTTCTTTAGATATAAATATTTCTAATTGAGAATTTTGCTGCTGGCCCACACTGCCCTTTTTTTTATTTTTTGGACTCATATAAAGTTATCCTAAACACAATACTAGTGCCCTCTCCTGTGTTTTACCCAGTTTGTAAAACTATTGCTTTATTTAATTGTTACTACCATTTTCAATAGAGAACTGGTTCCCAGCCTTTCAGACGATTGTATCAGTTTACCAGAATAAGATATTGACTGTACCAATCAGTGTCTGGAGACTCCTGTTAAGTTATGTGACCTTTAACCTTTTGGGCTGTTCCAGACCAATCTCTTAGCTGTGAGACTGAAATGTGGAGCGCTCAAGCTCAACATTGGATCATGCATGACTGAATGGAAAGGAGGCAGCAGCAGTGCCTCACAGGGGCCTAGCACTAGGTTCAATGTTGAGGTAGGGAGAGTAAGTCTGGAATGTGAGACATAAAAGTTTGAAATACTGGTACATGGATCACTGGAGTAGGACTCATTTGTACTGATTACGTTTTGAAAGACTTGGGGAGTTCTATTCCTTGACTAGAAAGGAGATTGACATATATGCATGTATTACACTGTGACTTCAGAACTCTGGTAAGGAGTGAAGATCTCTTCATGTCAGTGGCACATCTTGTTCCCCTTATTTTTATGGATACATTTATTTTCATTACAAAAAGGTACTTTAGACGCTGCATTTCAAAGAGATTATTGCACATCTCAGGTGGTTAGCTACTCTACCTTCAGCTTCATGCATTATGCATTGGAACCCAAGCATGCTGTAAAAATGTCCTGCCCACTGTCTTATTGCTTAATTTTTGCTGCTCGCAGCCAGCTAGTGAATGAGGAATAGGATCTGCAGTCCTTGCTGATTTCTTAAAGGCTGTTGTCTGTAATAAATGTATAAAACCCTGAGCAGTCAGTAACCCTCTGTTTTCAGATTTTCCTGAAAGTCCTAGAGACAGGCTGCATCTTTCAAATTCAGAAGGAGGGGAAAGCGTGGGAACTGGGAACTGTAACTGTGAATTTCTGAGTTACCAGATGGTCTGAGGGATGATGAAGTATTTTTCAAAAGCTATAATTGAATAGGAGGGATAGAATATGGAGAAAATAGAATCAAACAGTATTTTTCCTTTCGAATAAAAACTATTGAATTTTGATCTTCAATTTTAAGTGCTTGTTCAGTGCAAAATTGGTTTCTCTCTAGATTCTCAGAATACTTGATGTAGTCATGATTAAAATGGAATTATTGTAGTGTGTCATGTGGGAACCAGTTTTTAATTTTATTTCTCCTTTTATAATTCCAAAAAAACAGTGGTTTTGATCCAGTATTAGGTGTTGTGAATTTGGCTTAAATATGGTCACTATGTAGACTGTTACATATGCTACCTGAAGTTTTCTTTCCCCAGCTGGTCTTTAATTGAAAAACAATCTTACCATTGTCTGTATAATGTGTAGTACTTTGTTAGGAAATTTTTTTGCCTTAAAAGTAGACGACAATGTCTTGTAGCTATGTATTCCCAGGGCCACCGTACGCATTGTTAACTCTTTCTGTAGAACAAAAGGCATGACACAGCTAATACATTTAAAAATCCAGAGGTTTGTTGTTTTTTTTTAAACTAAGCTGGGCAATTTTAAGATTATTTTTTTCTCCTCTCACCCAAAAGAAATGAGCTATGGTTCCCTTCCCGTCTTTGTTGCTGAAGGATCCCTAATATGAATATTATTTTTGTTTAGCATCACTGAGTTCCATTTTTTCCTTTATTCCAGATGCCATCCCCAGACTTTAGTATATGGCGTAAATCTTTTACGAACTCAGAGGAACAAACATAATGCTAGATCCTGCATGTTGGTCCTTACAGTCAGAGCCCCAGTAACTTAAATGAGGCTCTGTGTAGGGTTAAGGGTCTGCCTATGAAGCCTTTTGCCGATGTGTACATAAAAATAAGCATATTTCACTTCTGCAGCTCTTGTTCCCTCATCTTTTATCCCTTAGTTCTTCTTTGAGTATCGTCCCTATGGGTGCTCCATTTCATGTGCGCTCACACCCTTTTCGCCTTGAATTGGAGATTTTGGGTTGCAGTGTCTGTTCAGCCCACACGTACTTCCTCATGCCCCGCTCTAAGGCTATACAGTGCTGTGTGAGTGAAACACCCTCGGTTCTTTCTCAGCTGCCTTGGCTTGAGATGGAGCATTAGTGTGCCTTACTTTGAAATCTCTTAGCGTTTAGTTATTTTAGTTACCTTTTATTGAGGGATTTAGGGGATATTTCTCTTGATCCCTTTCCCATTTTGGAAGTGGGGGAGCTCCCCTTGCCCTGGGGTATGCCAGGATCTCTGGGCTTCAAACAGTGCATCTGTTGCCAGGAGTGCATCTTGGTCAGCAACAGGCATTTCTGTTGTATCTGCTGCTTTGGAAAGTCTGATGTCCCACAAAAGTGCTCCCTCTGGTCTGCATTTAAGAGTGACTCAAGAAAAAATCAGGAGCTGAAACTGAGACTCTTAATGATGGAGCATTCCCTCCAATTGACCTCAGATACAGGCCAGGAGTACACCCTTCCCCCTCCGGACATCAGTTGCTGAATGAACATGATGCCCAGTCAACTTCGTCACATTCACTTGGATCTACCCAAGGTAAATCCATGAAGAAGACCCATACAGAACTGAGTCATTCTCCACAGGAAGAATCCACTTCAAAAAGACTTTGGTCACTGCAATGCAAGACCGCTGCAGAGACCTCTTGTCCCACTCTGAGTATGTCTGAGGCTGCAGACACTCTCAGTACTGATCCTGTGCCTGGGGCTCCAGGCTCAGCAGAGAAAAAGGGCAACAAGCATGCCTTGGTTCTGAAACCTTCAGTGCTGCACAAGCAGGACAATGCATCATCGAAGCTTTCCACCGCTAAGAGATTGGTACCCAGAATTCTTTTGGTACCATCAACATCGAAGACCGCCTCAATACTGAGAAGATGTTGTGCCTCTCATATGGTCTGAATGCCTCCCAAGGCCTCACGTCAGTACTGACTACTTCAGCCAGAGTGAATTTACCAGAGCAGCGTATGGCCTCGGTACTGACAACAGTCCCACTCTTCAAATCCACCTGGTACTAAAAGAGTTCAGATTTTCAAATGATCTACTTGTTTCGGAGGAGCCGGAATCTCCCTTGTTAATTGATTGCAAAAGGTTCAGTACCGAGACAAGCACGGTCACTGCAGTAGGACCTTTTCTAAGTACCACTTGACTCCAGTGCCTTCACAGAGTGCTGGGGCTCCCCCACTTGAAGAAGAGGAATTTTCCTCCAATTCAGATATTTCAGTCCAGGGTTCCCTGATGCTTCAGACAAGGAATTTCCAGCCTGACACTTTTTTGACAACAGTGGGGATTTGTACCATAGATAGACCCATGTTCCCCCAACTTGGTTTGAGCATCAGTGGTTACTACCTCCAATGCCTTTCTGACCTCTCCAGTGGCCATACTGGGTTTCTTGGACTGCAGATCATCTGCAGTTGTCACATGCCTGGAGTGTCTCTCATGGGAAGTATAGGGGGAGAGGCTCCAACTGCTTTTCTTCCGTTACCTCAGGTACAAGAATCCTTAGAAGAGCAGAAAGCCTGGACAGATAAAGAAGTTTCTTCCCAAACAAATATTTCTTCTTCTTCCCCAGGTGAAGCGGTTATGCGTCCCCAACCAACTATATGGCTGGTAACTTCAGACACATCCAAGAGTTAATGAAGCACATTTCAGATTTCCTCCAGATCCCTTGGAAGAGGTCACAAAGTCATAACATAAGTTCCTGGACATCCTCCAATGGATTCCCTCCACTTGAGTTGTCCTGCCTATTAATGAGGCTCTGAATCCTGCCAAATCCATCTGGCAGATCCCTGCAACGATTTCACCAGCTTGTAAAAAGGGTCTATAAAAATATTATGTCCTAGCTAGAGACTCCGAATTCCTGTTCACCCATCCAACACTGAATTCCCTGGTTGTGGAGGCAGTGAAAAAACATGGCAAGCAACATCATGCAAAGACCAAACCATATGATAAGGACCAAAAACACCTTGATCTATTCGGCAGAAAGACCTACTCATCTGTGACTCTTCAATGTAGCATCACACGCTATCAAGCTCTCATGGCTAAATACAATCATTCAAGTTATAGCAAATTCACAACCTTTACTGAGCATTTGCTGGCTGATGAGCATGACCAGTTTCAGGCTATTATTAACAAGCGTCAGTTGTTAACTAAAATAAAGCTAAGGGCCTTATTGAACACAGCCAACGCTGCTGCTCTACAGTAGTAGTCATGTGGAGGGCTTCCTGTCAGTATCTCGATGGCTGGCTGTTTATGGGCTGGTCTTACAATGAGGTTTTTGATGCCATAAAGACAATGAGATCCCTGTTCCACAAGCTAGGGTTAAGCACAACATCGAGAAATCCCCTTTGCGCCCCATACAGAGAATAGATTTCATAGGCGCCTCTTTGGACGCTACACCAGCCAGGGCTTATCTTCTTCTCCAACAGATTCTTGATGTTAGCAAATCTTGTCTCAAACATTCAAATCAGCCTACAGACATAAATAAGAAGTTGTCTTCAATTACTTGGACATATAGCAGCCTGGCAAATACCATCACAATGTTTTCAGGGCTGGCTCAGGATTGTTTATACTCCAAACAAACACAACTTGAACAAGGTAATGTCAGTTCCTTGCCAGGTCTTAGTCTCTCGCATGGGGATTCCATTTGTTCGGTCTCCTCCCTCCATCATCATAATGATGGATGCATCTGTGATGAACTGGGAAGTGCAACAGGTATTGTTGAACAGTAGGAAAGATTCCACAAAATACACTTACCTCCACAAGTGGAAAAGATTCAGCATGTGGTGTGTCCGGAAGTTTTTCACCTGTTCTTTCTTCCCCCTCAGTCATCTTTGATTATCTCCTAGTGCTAAAAAAAAGTTAGGATTATATATGAGCTCTATCAGGGCATATCTACACTTACGGCAGAGTGTCCGATCCACTGGGGGTCGATTTATCATGTCTAGTAAAGATGCAATAAATGGACTGCCAAGCACTCTCTCATTGACTCCAGTACTCCACCAGAGCAAGAAGTATAGGCAGAGTTGACGGGGGAGCAGCAGCAGTCGACCTGCCACAATGAAGACACCATGGTAAGTAGCTCTAAGTACGTCGACTTCAGCTACGCTATTTTCTTAGCTGAAGTTGTGTAAATTATACTGACTTAGTTTCTCTCCCCTCCCCCCTCCCAGTGTAGACCAGGCCTCAGTGTGCACTTGGCAGCTGTAACAGCCTTTCATTCAGCAGTTGAGGGATTCTCACTTTTCACCCATCCTACAACTGTAAGATTCTGAGAGGACTGGGAAACTCTTTCCCTCAAGTTAAGAAACCCGTTCCTATCTGGGATTTGAATGCAGTACTTCGATGCCCTATGCCCCCCGTTTGAGCCAATGGCTACCTCTTCCCTCATTAATTTATCTCCGGAGGTTTGTCTTTCTGGTGGTTATTACCTCTGCTTGTGGGATTGGAGAAATAGGGGCTTCAATGGCAGATCCTCCATTTACACTATTTTTCAAGGACAGAGTTTTGTTACATCCACACTCAACATTTTTACCTAAGGTGTCATATGAGCTGCGCATCAACCAGATTATCCACCCTCCGTTTTTTCCCCCAAAGACTCATCAGTCCAGAGTGGAGGCCTTTTTTACACACTCTGGATGTTAGAAGGGCATTAGCCTTTCGTTTAGAAAGGACTAAGTCATTTAGAAAGTCACGCAGACTGTTTGTGACTATTGCCGATAGATCCAAAGATTCAGCGATTTCCACCTAGAGACTCTTAAGGTCAATTTCTGATTGTGTCCTTTTGTGCTATAACTTCATATATTCAGCTCTTTCAAGGGTGTTGGCCCATTCCATAAAAGCTGTAGCTACTCCTATGGCATTACTCAAGAATGTTAATATTCTGGATATTTGTAAGGCTGCCACTAGGTCTTCTATACGTACCTTTTCCAAGCATTATGCAGTGGTCCAGTCTTCTAGATCAGATGCTGCCCTTGGAAATGCTGTATTGTATTCAGTCTTGGACTTGGTTCCAGAGACGCCTCTCCAGCTGGGGGTGCTGCTTGGTAGTCACCTGAAGTGGAGCACCCAGAGGGACACTACTCAAAGAAGAAGAGGTTACTTGCCTTGTGCAGTAACTGGAGTTCTTCACTGTGTGTGTCCATATAGGTGTTCCATTACTTGCCTTCGTTCCCCTCTGCTTCAGAGTTTCCTCTGGAGACTTGGAAGTGGAGAAGGAACTGAGGGCAGTTCACCCATGCAGCCTTATGTATCCTCAGAGCAGGGCATAAGGAAGCATAGAATTGCATGCATGGGCTGAATGGGCACTGCTACCAAAAATCTCCCATCAAAGGTACAAGTGGTATAAGCATACCTGAAGTGCAGCACCTGTAGGAACACACATCTCAAAGAACCACCATTATGGCACATTGTGAGTAACCTCTCCTTGGGTATGTCTACACAGCAATTAAAAACCCATGTCTGGCCTGTGCCAGCTGGCTCAGGCGAAGGGGCTGTTCAATTGCAGTATAGGCTTTTGGGTTCTGGCTGCAGCCCAGGCTCTAGGACCCTGCGAGGTGGGAGGGTCCCAGAGCTAGGGCATCAGCCTGGGCCTGAATGTCCACCACAGTTAAACAGCCTCTTAGCCTGAGTTCCAGGAGCCTGGGCCAGCCATGGGTGTCTAATTGCAGTGCAGACATACCCCTTGTGTCTGTCTAGGACTGCAAACTCCTTAGGACTGTAGTCTGTCACTTTTTTCTATAAAGCACCATAACTCTGTGGTGCTGCATAAATAATAGTAATAACGGTCATTTTAAAATAAGTGTTTCCTGGGTGAGAGATTTTTAAACAGAGGGACAACTAGAGATCAGTACCAGTGAGAGAATGACCTACAATTATCTATGCTTGGGTGGAGCAATCAGCTTCCTGAAATTCTTGCTTGTGTATTATGCAGTAATTGCTGTTTGCTGCAGTTTTCCCTGGGGCATCAAGTGCCAGCAGGACAGTTGATCCATTGTGAAATGCCATCAGCAGTGGATCAGACAAGTCCCATTGTTATACTGCTGTTGTCACTATCTGTAGCTGTTGCCAGATTTGACATGTGTGATGGCCACGCTGCTGAACTGTGTAGTCTGTGTACCCACTTAGAGCAGGAAAAGCACCATACAGCCCCTTATGTTATGGTTTATATTTTCATCCCTTCATTGCACATATGTAATGTCTGTGTCTTGGCAAGTCATTGACAAGTCAATTTAATGAGTGAAAATTACATTTGTATATAATTCAAGTGATGATATATTTCATTTGAAACATATGTGGTGTCTTTTATGGAGTATTTTAGATTAATAATGCATGATACAGAAAAGAGATGTATAAAGTATACGTTTTGAATATTGTCATACTTCTAAAAGAATCACATACTCATTCCTGTATATGTGTATGTATGTATAATAAATACACATGTATGGTTGTGATTCCCTCTGGGGACAAAATGATTTTGGGGATAGGGTTGGGAAGAGTCGTTCAACTAAAACACCCGAGTAACATACAATGAACTGACTTGCTAAAGGAGAATTTTAATAGGTCAGTTTGCCAAAAAAAATGTTTGTCAGAATTGTTTGGGGCATAGGCTTAGATCAGCTCTTGAAAGCACAAGGCAGCTGCGTCATGTTAGTTGGCTAACAGATGGGAATGTTTGTAGTTGGAAGAACATATTCTCTTAGAAAGTATTATGCATGGTGAATGCCATGTGACAACTTCTCATGTGTTGTTGAGCAGAGCTGAGCGGTGTCCATAGTTAACTCCATTTTCAGCTCTGTCACAAGTAAGAATTTTTCAGTGACATTCACATTATAGTGACTAAAATTATCTGCTTGACAGCCATGAGGAACTGTACTCCAGTCGTCCCTATGGAGCACTAGATTCTGGTTTCAATAGTGTGGACAGCGGAGACAAAAGATGGTCAGGGAATGAAGTAAGTGTAGTTGCTTTATTTTTGTTGGGTGGCAATATTTGTACAGGAAACTAATAATGAAGACATAGATTTGGAAGATTATTCAGGGAGTGATGCTTATGTGTAATAAAAAATGTAATTTCCATAGTTCACAGATTACTTTTGAATTAGCACCATTTTTATATTAAATGGATCTTTTGTTGTTTTACTAATATTTTTATTGAAACATTTTAAAAAATCAAAGCAAAAGTGTAAACCCAAGAGAAAATATAGAAGAGCACATGGTAGAAATGAATTAATATAAACAAGTGGTAAGAAAAAGTACAAAAAGATGAGCTAGTTATTGCATTATATTAGCGTATATAATCTTTATCCATTACTCAAGAGCTTCTGTTTAATTAAAATAAAATCAGGTAAACAGAGAGATTTAAAATTAACACAGATTTTCCAAATAAGATTTTATATGTAGCTTTTTCAAATGGCCAAATAGATTTTCTCTTAACCATTTAGAAGAAGCAAGATCAGATCTTCAAGGAATAAGGGTACTGGGAGAAAGAGACAGGAGCCAGCTTCTTCTGTCCTTTTGGGGAAGCTATGCAAATGGCTGCAACCCAGGCCTGGAGTGTTCTTGCGAACTGTGCTCTGAGCCTGGTGTTTACAAGGGCCTTCAGAATCCAGCCTGGAATGTTTTTAGCATATGCATTCATTTCAGAGGGAAAATAAATTAAAACTATAGACAGACTCTTAATGGAAGAGAGGTCCTAAATCGACCTTATTTAAAACTGTACATTGCAATTGTGTCTCTTTTAAATAAATAGTTTTAGGGAGCAAAATCCAGCAGGACTGGTGGAGTGGAGGCCCAAGTTAGAAAACTAACCGAAAGATGATGCCTGGGATGAGAGTGTGTGTTTTTTTGTCTGTTTTATAAAGCCTACAGATGAGTTCTCAGACCTCCCTCTGCGAGTGGCAGAGATCACTAAAGAGCAGAGACTGCGGAGAGAGAGAGAGTACCAGGAGAACCGAGGGAGCATGGTTGTAACTAATGGTGGAGGTAAATAGCAGTCTTTGATAGCTAATTATTCAGGTGGTTGCCAAAATGTATATTTGGAAGTTACAGGTAATTTGCTGTTTTAAGCGAAAGAAGTGGTGGGGGCTCAATATATTTATAATTGCACACACAAATTACATTTAAAGAATGTTATTAGGGTTGCAAAATCAAGCACTGAAAAGTTAAAAAAAAACTCCGAAGATAAGTTGCTTGTGCAACCTTAATTCAGCCCCTTTCTACATATACCTTACGATACCATCTTTAATTACATGATCACATACGGCTTTTTGCACGATATTGACACTCTCATGAGTCATCAGCAGGATTGGAACCTTTAGATCTAGTGCACAGATCTCTGCCACTTGAGCTGACAGAGTAACTGATCACTGTAGGAGGTTGTCATCCTCTGTGAGGACCAGCACTGGAGGGGGATGGGACACATTGTTGGTGGTTTTCACAGCTATTTGCTGGCAACAGAGGAATGATGAGACTCAAGAATCTTGGGTTCTATTCCAGGCTTTGGAGGGGAGTGTTCTCTAGTGGGCAAAGAGCCTTCTGTGTCTCACTGGCCCCTCCTCCACCAGTATGACTCCCTCTGCCCTCCAACCTGTGCCTGTCACAGACCTGTCTCTTCCCCACCCCGACTTCTTGTGCCAGTTCTGTTCTCTTTGTCTACTCAGTCAGTTGCCACTCCTCAGATTTGGTAATCCTGGGCTCCTTTTCTCTTCTCGGATTTTTCTCTCTCCTCCATCTTGGCATCCAGTAATATCTCCCCACCCACATTCCCCAGTTCATTCTCCCTTCTCAGGCTCCTGTTCCATTCTTTGTTCCCCCGGTTTCTTGTGCCAGTCTCTTCTCTCAGTCATTCCCAGTTGACCACCACCACCCTGGCTCCATGTCAGATGTCTCCCACACATTGGTTCTCAGTCCCAGTCTTCTCCCCCTCCCCTCCCAGCTCCTCATCTGATCTCAGTATTTTCCAAGTTCCAATCTCCTTTCCCAGCCAGTCCCAATCTTCCCACCCCAGTTCCCAGTCCCAGTTTCTTCTTCCTCCCGATCCACTAGTCTCAGTCTCTTCCCTCTCCCCACCAGCTCCTTCTTCCAATCTCCTCCTTCTGCTGCAATGTATTTTTCCCTAGCCTCATTCTCATAAACAGCTGAGCCATTTTGTCTGAAAATTAATTTTTTCCCCCTTGAGGTAGACATCCAGCATGAAAAATATCAGTACAGATGGTTTGGCAAAGTTATCTTATATAGGAAGTGCCTAGCAGCCTCCCCAAACAGTGCTATCTAGCCCTGCCTACAATATCAACTTCTTGTTAATTGGTGTTTCACACACATGGTCTTTCACAATGCTTTAGAGTTAAAACAGCTGTTAAATAATATAATGGAGTGAGATAAATTAGAGTTAAATAGCTAAGGGAGAAAAGAGGTTTTCACTGAAGATTTAAAATGAGGTGGAGATTCAGTGAGGCAGAAAGATCCAGGGAAGCTGTTTTGGATGGCTGGAGTTTGAGGAGATGGTTCTGGCACTCACAGTAGCCAGATGGTGTGGTGAGGCAAAGGAGGCCTGCTCTAGACAAGGAGGAATGGGGAATAGAGAGTGATGGATGTGTGGGGGAAAGGCAGGAGCAAGTTGTTGCAGGATTTTAAAAACAAGGAAGTAATAATGTTTGAAGTAGGAAATCTGAGTTGAACTCGTGCCTGCCATTTCATCCTGAGTGACAGCCCTTTCAAAACACTTGCATTTAGACCCCCTCATAATGACCTCTTTTCCCATGTCTTCATCAGTGCTAACAAGAGTTTTCTGATAAAAGATGATGAAGTGTGGCACATGAAGACCTAGTGTGGAAGCAGGGGGGAAGGGGGATGGGAGTCCTCAGAGTATTTTTGACTCTGGATGTCCGATCTGTCAGCACAGTGCTTTTCACTAGGCTGTTTATTTAATGGTGTGACACTTGAAATCCCTGTGCAGAAACTTACAAAAGCAGTTGTGAATAAAAAATGCCCCAGATAGCAGCATGGCCATGGGCAGAAATGAGAGCAGAACTGTACCCTGTGCTTCATCCTCATTTAATTTCTGTGATTCCCTAATTTTAATTCCTTCCTTCCTTCCTCTTTGGTTAATAAAATGTCTGCAGCCTGAGTGTTTTTGTGTTGTTTTCTTTATTGTCTATTTCTTTGCTGCCTAACTTTTTCATATTTAAAGCAACCTCATGCAAATAACTTGGTCACACTCTGTTTTATGGTCATCAGACTCTGTCTAGAGCCTGACATTTCATACTGAGCAAGTGTTAACCTAGGCTCTCCTCATCTCCTTTATTAATGAGGAAGTATCCAGCTAAGTAGAGCCTAGATAAATTAATCACCGTCCTCTAATGATATGTTTATTTTGTTGTAAATTGATGGTAATTACTTGCTTCTCAGATATGTCCAAGATACAGAAGTAAAAATTGTAGCCAATGGCCTTTATTAACAATGAATTGGGAAGGATGATATTGCTTTTGCAATAATTAAGAAAATACATATAATCATATTTTTTAAATTGTTACATTTGGCATATTTTTTTCTCATTGGTTTTAAATCTGTTTAAGATTATTTCAAAATCTGACATTTAACAAATATTAGTGAACCAGGAGAACTCAAAAGATGTCAGCTTACACTTTCCCGGATGGAGGAAAAGTGAAATCAGACATTAGTTGCTGAGACTGCTGCTATGTTTTCTCTACCACTGGTCATCTAATTATGGGTGTTTCCTTTGTGCATGTGTGTCTAGTGGAACACGATCTGGATCAGATTGACTATATTGATAGCTGTGCCACTGAAGAGGAAGAGGAAGAGGTGAGGCAACCCAAGTGCATGGAGTCAGAGAGCCTCAGCTCACAATTCATGGCATATATTGAACAACGGCGAATCTCTCATGAGGTGGTGCTTTTATTTAAATAAGTTAAGTTCATATACCCCAATGAAAGCCTTTGTGATGGTGTTAATATTTCTTGTCCGTAGAGGTTTACTTTGGTAAACAATGTTACAGTTGGCTTGGAGCAACAAGCTTTGCCTTGCGAAGGATCTGAGTTTGAGTCCTGAGCTGCTACAAACTACACCTGTATCAGACACTCAGAAAAGTTCTTTAGGCAGCTATATTGAGTTCTGTTCAAAGGCAATATTCCTGCAGGATGTGGTGGGAGTAAAGGGGGGGTTCCCAAAGGAACCCTTCCCTCAGAAAATATTGAAGTTGATGCTTCCCATATGTGCTTGCACCCAGGCAATCACTCATGTCTCCTTCATTTGGTAATACCTAGTAAATGCTGGCTTGTTTGAGGTCAAAACATAGCTAATGTGTTGATCTCTATCAGCACAAGGACTTATTATAGGGATCTTTCTGCTATGTTAATTTGGTGGGGCTTTCTTATGGATTGTTAATTCAATGCCAATAAATTTACCAGACTGGGGATCCCTTTTAATTGTGGATTTTAAATGAAAAAGAGGATTTGCTATAAAGTCTGATATTTTGTAACAGAGGATGGCTTGCTCCATGAGTAATGCTCTGTAAAATCACCAGGGATACAAACTGGGAATGCATATACACAAAGTTTTGAGCAAAAATTCCGTGCTTAACTGTGTGACGTGATATTTCTATGAGTCAATCCCAGGATACAGTAAATGGGCAATAAATAGGGTTATTGAAAGTTTGTTAAAAATCTGTAAGGAGAATTGATTATAAGTGGCTAAAAACAAATATAAGCATCCTTAGGCTATAGCTTTTTTTTGTCTTAAAAACCGTAGTCTTTGTGCTTATTATTGCAGACAAACCTGAACAATGTACTTTTTGTTTCTATCCTTGAGTAGCCTGCTGTTTTAAAGGTAGTTTGTGGTATTTGAGCTGGAGTGGCACACTAGAAGTCTGAGTGATATCTCTGTTCCCGCAGTAGCATTTCAAGTTGCATTGTGGGTCATGGGTCAGACTACAAGTTCCCGTTTCCCCAGAATGGGTTGAAGTGGTTCTTATTTGCTTTCCCGTAATTTGCTAGATATTTTGTAATATCATTTGTTACTAATTATTGCTTTTACTGCTCTTGTTCTGGTTCCAAATGATAGCATTGGGGGGAGGGATGATCACTCCTGCACAGTTATAATGCAATTGTCTTGAGTCCTTGTTTAATTTTAGTACCTTGTGACTGAATATAGATTACATGGACTTGACCAAAATTCCATGACTGTTTCTTTAAAACTGTATGACTCCCTGCAGCTGAAAAACATCTTTGCTTTGGTTATAATAGCTACTGTTATACATAAGGCAAGAGAAACTGATCCCTGCTGTGACAGTCTGGACACAAGGAAGTGGAAAATTGTAAAGTTTCTGGATAAAACAAAAATTAAATGCAGGAAACATTAAGCAATGTGACATTGCCTTCTCTATGCCATGTTAATCTAAATTCATGCCCTGTGTGTAGGTGTAAAGGAGTCTCAGCACAGAAGTAATCTTACATAGTGCATAAGCAACCTGTTTCAGATAATCTTCTACTTTGCTTGAAGCACTTAAGCAATACACATTGTGCTCAAATTAAAATGTATCTATGTGTTCATGAGCTCTTTTAATACTTTCAGGAGGTAAAGATCTTTTTAATTTCCTTTATTTTATTTTGTCAGTATCTCTTTAGGAGTCCTAAATCATGTCCTTATTTTGTCCACTTTGTCATTCCCCTACTTACATTAGTGAAATCTGCAGTGACCCAGATTTCCATTGACAATATATTGATTCTGCAAATGCCATAAACACAATATCAAGTCAAGGGGACAGTGATACCATTTGAACTATAGATTGAGAATGAATTTTCTGAAGAGCAATAAGTGATACAAAATAAACTGTTCTTCAGAATTAAAGAAACTTTTAAAAATTAATAGTGAGAAAGCATTGGTTCATCCTAGAGATAAACCAACATGAGTACCATTTTAATTTGTAAAACTCACCCATTTATTTTTAATTCTAACAGTTAAGCAATCAAAAACATTTTAGGATCTCACTTTAGTGGGTTGACTCTCTTTTAAGACGTAGATAACTATATTCAGTATTCAGTGCCCAGTTCTGTATATACTTGGTCTTCCCTCAGTGAGGGGGCCAGGTTGGGGGAGGGACTAGATGGTCTCTTGAGGTCCCTTCCAGGCCTACATTTCAAAGAGTCTATGATTCATCTAGATGTGAATTAGAATTGGAACTAGCAAGTTAGCCTTGAATATCTGTATTTGGCAATACTGATGGATGTTGAGATGAATTTTGTAAAACTGACCAACAAGGACAATATACACGTGCTCCCAAAAGGACAACCGACTTAATAGCCAAAACCGAACAACCTGTGTTTTCATTCAAAACTTCTGACTTTTTCCTAACATTTTCCTTTCTGTCTCCCTGGTTTGTCTATATGGTATCATCACAGAACACCAGCTGTTGAATCTTATTGTCTGAGAGAGCCTGGAATACACTATGCTAAAACTGTAGATGTGTACTTTGGTCTCCAACACCATACACCTTATAAGTTACATTAATTATTTTATACCTATACTTCATCCACATAGCCAGGTAGATTTGTTTCTTACACTATAACTCATCAACAGGTATGCTTAATTTTGAAATTAAACTTTCAGTAAATTACATGCACGGTACAAAAATGATTCTTCATCATTTCCAATATCTTCCATTGGTTGTGTTTTATTTTTTTCTTTGTCAGCCATCTTAACAATCACTAATTACACCTTTGGATCTAGACAAATCGATGGAACATACACTTAGTTTGGTTTAATCGAAACTCTTAGACTTGCATGTACAGCATTCTGGATACATGATTAACTTCATTGTCTTCTGTTTTGTTTGCTTAGGGCTCACCAGTAAAGCCAGTGCCCATCAGAGATTTTCAGAGAACAGAAGACACAAGACGATACTTGAATCAAACTAGGTAGAAGAATCTGATGAAAGTACATTTATTCATGATAGTGCCAGTGTGTGTGATAGGTGCCCTACTCTGAAAAATATATGGTCTACATGATCATTTGAAACCAACACTTGATTTCACTGTGATGTTATGGCTGATATTTATACCTGCATAAACATTTCTGTTCTTTTCATAACTAGGCCGATTTGGCAGAGGAGCATACATTTCTCGTGCTAAAATACTGTAGATTGTGGGAAATTGTAGCTGAAAGTTAAATTGCAGATTGTATTGAGTGACACTGAACAGTGGATGTAGTTTTCTACTACCTAGTCAGAAATGTGCGACGCTTTACAAATGGGATATTGTTCCCATCCCAGGAACTTACAGTCTAGTTAAAATGAGGAATGATGCAGTAAGGTGACAATAACATTGCCTGTAGTACAAAAGTTCACAGGTTTAACTAAAGTGTCTTAAAAATCTATCTACTTAAATTCCAATACATTTAAACTGGTTTAACGCATGCTAATACCAATTTTTAACTTAAGTTGGCAATTTATCAATGCAAGCTAAATCTATATAAATTCTGAATTTAAGCTAAATCAACATAAGCAAGGATTAAAATGATTTAAGTGAATCTATATGAGGAGTTTGCACTAGTTTAGTTAGATCAGTTTTTAAATTAAACAAGTGCACTTTGCTAGTACACCTCTACCTCGATATAACGCGACCTGATATAACATGAATTCGGATATAGCATGGTAAAGCAGTGCTCCAGGGGGGAAGGGGTGGGGGGGCTGTGAACTCCGGCAGATCAAAGCAAGTTCGATATAACGTGGTTTCACCTATAACGCGGTAAGAATTTTTGGCTCCTGAGGACAGCGTTATATTGAGGTAGAGGTGTATAGACAAAACCTCAAATGCCGTGGAGGAAGGGAGATTAGAAGGAAAGGAAAGAAAGGATTACATCAGTAAAATCATATGTTTGTTTGGCATGAATTAATGACACAAGCGTTTTGAGGGTTACACAGAATTTTTAGGATAGTCACTTTTGGGATGGTAAGATTCATCCTTGTTGTGGAAGAAGTGTGTGGTAAGCTGAGAGTTGGCGAGGAAGGTAACATGGTGGGCAGGATAAAGAAGAGTATTTCAGGTTTAGGGAGTCAAATGGAAGGATGCCCAAGTGTATTTATAGTGCCTCATTAATGCAGTTGAAGTTAAGGTTCTGTCAGTTTTGATAGGTCAGTGAGCTGTTTTTGCTTTTGGTTAAAACTGGGTATGCAGGGACTGAGCAGGCTCAATAATTAAAAATAATACAGTTATCTATTCTTTACTGGACCTAAACAGAATAGAAACACAAATAAGGTGCTTTGCATGTTTTGCCTTTTTTTGGGGGGGGGGGTTGCTTTTTTTTTAGACTTGCTAGTTGGTAAAGATGCTACTGTGAAAAGTGACATTTGTATATTTGTTAATATCACTTTTCATAACAAACTTGCCAGCTAGAGGGAGGCTGTGAAAAGTGATATTAGCAATATCACTTTTCACAACAGACTTACTCTGCCCTGGCAAGCTGGGGGCAAATTAAGCCCTGGATGGGGAAGTGGGTAGGGGGCCAAGGGGCAATGGGGGGATAGATGGGAGGCTGTGGGGGTGAGCCCAGGGTGGGAGCCTGGGGCCCTGGTGCACAGATGGCAACTGGAGGAGGCAGTGGGAAACAGGGGCAATGTGTGGGGGGTGAGTCTGGAGTCCTGCGGCTGGGGGATGGAGCCTGCTGCTATATGGCCAGAGTCTGTCGCCCACCACCCCAGGGCTTAAGCCTGAGCCCCACCGTCCCCAGGAAGGTGGAGAACTCATGCTGGCCGCCTGCTCCTACAGTGTTTGTGGCTCCAGAAGGGGGCAGAGACCAGCCCCTGCTGGCAGTCCTGGGGGAGGGTAACCTCCCACCCCTCACCTAGGAGGCTGTGGCCTCAAGAAAAGCCCCTAGTGGCTGCATGCAGCCATGGTGACCACATTTGAGAAACACTGTATAGAGTAAGACACACACTGGTTTTGGATACTTCACTCTTTATGCCCTAACTAGAAGCAAATCTTTTTAATGAAATTGGCAATTCCCTTAAATTGGACCTATCTCTTCTGGTTATTATAGGGAAACCGAAACTAAGAACAACAGATCGATTTTTCAAAAGCTGTTAGGCACATGGAAAGCAACTACCCTTCATGGATTTTTCTAAGGAATTCGGATTCATGCAGTTAATGTGCATGTTCAGTAGCTGTACTGACATTGTAGGTGGTAACTGATTCAGCATGTGTCAGAATTCCTTGCCCTGCAGTGTCCACCAGGAAACTTTGAAATAATAGAGCAGCCTGCCATCTCCTCCACAAATGATGAGCACCTTGGTCCGAAAAGACTCTTTTTACCTGCCTTTTGATTTGTGTTTTACGTGGAAATAACTTAAGAGACTTCACAAACATTGGACTGCATGACACAGCTGAAGAAGATAGGACAAGACAAGTCTAGTTAGATGGGAGAGATCTTCTATTTATGTATACAAATCTTGGCAGTCTGCAATGACAATAAAGGAAATTATATAGTTCAATAGGGTTCAGATGATTTCAAAGTTTAACTCAGGGGCGGCAGCTGATCTTTAAGCAGAGGCTTGTAATCCAGCATCTAACTAAATAACAGCACATTCTTGTTACACCGCAGTGAAATAGAATTCTTCATGAAATACTAAAAAAATCAGACCATATTGTTGTTGCTTCCGAAATTAAGGAAAAATCGCCATACAAAATTAATTAGTTTTATTTTTTTATTTTTTTTTTTGGTATTATGAAGTTCATAGTACTGGAATATTTTGCTTGTGCCAACAACGTAAGCTGTAAACTGCTCCCACAACAATTTTCTGTAAATGCCTTGGCAGGAAGCCTTTTTTTTTCCTTCTCCAAAGCACACTGGAGCCATTAAAGACCTTGTAAAGCTAGACATAATTCAGACTTCATTTAAGAGTAGCTAGTTAAATACAGCTTGCACAAGTGTGCAGTCTGTAAAAAGTTTCTGATTCAGCAATGCTATGTGCTACTTAGATCTGCATATGGAGTTTGGGTTTTATTGCTCACTTCACCCAGTGTTCTTCCTGCCAGTCAACACAGTAATGGGTGCATCACATATAGCATCTGACATATAGAGCTTAATTTTAAAAATAGGCATCTGAAGTTGTGTACACAAAGTACATCCTCGTGGAACATGTGCAGTTACTCATTTGAATGCAGTTACCTGTTCGGCCCATGCGGCTGCATATCTTGTGTGCTCAGTTTTTTTGTACCTGAGGAGATATGTCTTGCATCTATTACTTAAATGCCTGTTTTAAAAAATATTTTGCCTTATGTTTTAAACTAGAGAACAATTCACAGTGAAAACTCAGATGCTTTTTGCGTATGCCTTCTTTTGTTACTGACACTGTTACTGGACATTTAATTTAATTGATTCATTTCAAGTTGTGTTCTGTTCTCCCTCACTTACAAGCAAACAAATTATTAGCTAAGGACTTTACAGATGTCTGTTTCTGGTGTTCATATACGAGACAGAAGGGACTCAGATGGAGTTTGCAACACTGGCAGTTAGAAAATAATCTTTTGATCAATGAACTAAGCAGATTTGTTCTGAAGTGTGAGAAAGAATAATGAAGTTCTTCATTGACTTTTTTTTAACTAATGCCCTTCCCAGAATTAGCTGCACTCCAAAAGCCAAGAACTCAGTGTTAAAACAGAAATTCCGTCTTTTTGCATCTTTTAAAATTGTTGTACTCAATAGTGATATTACTAGGGTGCTTTAATATTTATATTATAACCGTTGTTAGCCTAGCCTTAAATCTGAACTTTCTTGCTTTGGTGATCTTTTAAATTTAGTCTTGAATGTTATTGGAAGTTAACTGTTTAGTCATTTACTTTTATAAGCAGCTGATAATTAAAAAAAAAAGTTACTTTTGTTTTCATCAATAACCAACCTCCAATCTGTGTTTACTTTCAGGGACACTGATGAATTACGAAGACCAGAAACACTAAGTTTGATGCAGGACAGAGAGCGACACCAAGGACAAAGGAGTTACGTAGACAAGGCAGAGAGGTTGTGAAAAGAAGCATGTGATTTCTGTTTTAAAATCAAGTATCTCTTCAATAATTGGCCTGATAATCAATTGCTTCTTGATATGGGGTTGAACTAAAAAGTTCTTAGAGACAGTGAAATAAATAAGTTACTGAAAGCTGTCAGATAGTGGCAGGGGTGAAAGTAACTGAGGACACTTACCGGTACGGAGGAGTGGTTCTGGCCCCCGGAAGGGCAGGGCCTCGGGCAGAAGGGACGGGGCTGGGGGTCAGCATCCCCTAGCTAGCCCTTGGCCTGCACCGCCCAGGGTTCCTGTGTTGGTTTAAAGGGCCTGGAGCCCTTTTAAATCGCTGGCCCCAGGGTAGCTGCTGCCTCCCCGCCCCCCCCCCCCCCCCCCCCGCGCCTGTCAGTGGCCAGGGGCGCAAAAGGGGCAGAGACGTTAAAGTGCTGCAGGGGGGAGGGTTGGGGGCGCAGCAACATTAAACTGCTGCCATGGCAAAGGACCATCCTTAACATTGCTCAACCCTACCGGCAGGGCCCTGACAGGAGGCAGAAGGGGCAGGGACATTAAAGCACTGCCGCGACAGCGCTTTAACGTGGGCTAGGTATGGGCCGGTGCAGATTCTTACCAGTATGGAGTACCAGCCCGTACCGACTCATTTTCACCCCGGATAGTGATTATTAAGTTCTGAATATAGTTCTGAGATAAGCCAAATTTCACATTATATTGTCAATACACTTTCAGCTGTAAAAGGACTTTAGTGACAGAAACTATTGTCCGTTGTCTGTGATATAATAAGAAATTATTAGATATTAGATCATTGTTGATGCAGTTGGATTTAACAACTTATGTGTTAATTTACAAAACATAGTTATTTATCCTGTGTTGATTAGCATATCTTATCATTGTTGACTGTTGATATACGAAGAATGATGAAATGTAATGAGAATGGTATACTTACTCTTTGTATGGCTGTCTTTCTATTTATCAGAGCCCCAGCTGATTCATCTTACCTTCTATCTCTGTCCAACAACCACAGTCAGGTAATACTGTGCACCTTTGATTTACTCTTTTGAGTGTGTTTCTCTTTTATGACAAACTAATTTACTTTTACTCAGTTGATCCATAAAAAACATGTGTTGTGTCTCCATAATCTCCCCGCCGCTCTCTTTGCACCTGTCTTCAATCTTGCAGCCTAATGCATTTCTTTTGATAAGCAATGGATAATTATTTTCTTCCAGGTCTCTCATACAGACATTGAACTTCACCAAAGGCGAGGGCACGTAGTGGAGCACACGCGGAGAGAGGCCCAGCTCGCAGCACTGCAGTATGAGGAGGACAGGATGAGAACCAAACAGATCCAGAGGGAAGCTGTGCTTGACTTTGTCAAAGTCAGTCATTTTAGGATTTACTTGATGTCTAATATGTACCCTTCCTGGGTCCTCCACAAAATGAATCATGTGGCTTATTATTAAGGCTGCCATTTAGTCACGGATATTTTTAATAAATGTCATGAACAGGTCACAGGCCCGTGAATTTTTTTTATTGCCTGTGAGCTGTCCATGACTTTTATTAAAAATACCTATGACTAAATCTTAGCTGAGGGGTTCTGGGGGGAGCCGCTCCTCTGAGGAAGGGACGGGTGTGGGGGGGGCAGGCCGAGGGGAGCCACTGCTCGGGCTGTGGGGGGAGCTGAGCAGTGACTGCTCTGGCTGCTCCCAAGGCCACATCCCTGCTGCTCCTCTGGCTGCTCCCGGGACCGCTGCTGGGGGCCGCCAAGCTGTGGCTGCCGAGACTATTGCTCAGGGGGGCTCCGGAGCCAGCTGTATCGGCCACTGAGCAGCTTTCCCTGGGGTCTGCCACACTGGCTGCTGCAGAAATCACGGCGGTCATGGAATCCGTGACTTCTGCGACCTCCATGACAGTCACAGAATCCTAATTATTATTTAACATTGGTATATCACGCCATAGGTGTGCATGACGTTTTACAGAGAGAACAAAGAAATATAATCTAAGTTATAACTATAGCTTGATGCAGGGAGAGATGATATTCGGGAAATGGGGAGAGGAGGTTTACAGTTACAAAATGTCTTGTTTTCACAGAGGGTGCACTATGTTCATCACTTTTCTCATTAATTTAGATTTGATAAGGTTGGCCTTGTTGGAGAAATTGTAGAAAGAAGTAGGCTTTGGGGAGCGATTTGGAAGATGAGGTGGTTGTACAGATGAGAGGGGACTATGGTCTAACCAATTTCCACACCTTAGATCTCTTTTTCTATCAGTGATTAGCACATTCGGCTCTAGCTATCACAAAGAAAATGCTACAGTTACACTTGATGATTAAGGATGACCTGCAAGGGAAGCAGCAAAGAGTCCTGTGGCACCTTATAGACTAACAGACGTATTGTAGCATGAGCTTTTGTGGGATGCATCCGACGAAGTGGGTATTCACCCACGAAAGCTCACACTCCAATACGTCTGTTAGTATATAAGGTGCCACAGGACTCTTTGCTGCTTTTACAGATCCAGACTAACACAGCTACCCCTCTGATACTGCAAGGGAAGAAGATTGTCATTTTGTGTCCTTGTAATATCTGAAGCCACTTTAATGAAGGAATTTTAGTGGACCATTCAAAACTCTGGTTCCTATTAAAATCTGTTTAGCTCAGACTCTTCGCAACACTTGGGTGAAGAGCTGTCTTTGTTAAAGATGGAAGCCCCTCTCCCTTTCAGACTTGATGTGTTTCGTATGCATGCTTTTGTGCTAAAATTCCACAGAATTGTAACATATATGATTGTTAGCAATGTCACATCATTACTACTGTTAAAACGTCTTACATAAGTGCCCAAAACAATTGACTCTCATAGAATAATTGTTACTAAACTTAAAGAGAACTGAATGAAAACATTGTTATTCATGAGCAGTTAGATATTTCCAGCTAGGTACTTCCTGTTTGGGGAAATGTTTGGGGCTTTTTGTATAACTTGAATATTAAAATGTTTTTAAAATGATATAGAAGTTTTAGACTGAAAATATTCACTAAGTTTAGTTTAGTGAAAACTTGAAAGTTCCTCAGTGCCTATTTTATTTAAAATTAAGGCTTCCAGTGTTTTAAAACACCTCTAAATATTGCTGTCTTATTCCTGTTATAGTCAAGTTTATGCTTTCCTATCAACTCCTATTAACTCATTCCTTTGATTGTTCTGCAGCAAAAGGCATCCCAGAGTCCTCAGAAGCAAAGTCCTCTGGATAGTGAGGTAAGAGCAGCAAAGTGTATTAAGGTGTGGGCTGACTTTTCCCTGATTTTTAGTACCCTCTGTTGAAACATTTTGTTGCTTGTGGTGTAACCTTCAGTGGTTAGTTTAAAGAAAACTGTGCAGGAGCTAAACAATGACAATTCTTCTTATTGTTGCTTATCATAGCAGTAATATGCCATATTTTTCCTTCTGTTTCATGTATGATTCCTCTGTACTCCGTGTGTTTTGTTGTGTTGCTTTTGGGTGCTTTTCATGTTTATATATAATACACTTCATGTTACATTTAAGATTCTTCTTGAAGCAGTGCAGCTAGATTAATTAACTTTCTATTAGGAATACTAAAAAAAGCACTTGTACTGTGTTGCAGTCATTTCTGTCCTAGTGTCCTCTCTTCTCTTTCTTCACATATTTCATTATTGTTAAATTACTAATTACCCCTGAAAATGAAACATCAGAACTTTTTGTGTTACCAATAAACAATACTAGCTTTGGTTTTGCTGTTCTAATTACCTAAACTCTAATAACTAAATTATACTTGAAAATATTTTTTAAATGGTTTCACACTGTGCTGAAACAGATCATGGCTTAAAAGCAGACCTGATCTAATGGCATTTGTTCATTTTCCACATCAAATTTCTGTAGAGTAATAAAATAGCTTTTTATCCTATTGAAAGATAATCTAGTTGGCAGTATTAATCAGATCGGAAGCATTAATGACTACAGTATGCAGAAAATTAGTTGAGAAGCATTTTCCAGTTGACTCTTTCATGTGAAAATTATGCATACTGGACTGTTTTTCCTCCTTTCTTATTTGATAGTCTTCTGATTTGTAATGTTTTCTAAGGATTCCCTTGCAATTCCACGGTAAGAAAAAGAACAGCAACAGAAAATAAAACAATTTGTTCTTGAATTGGTACAAACACATTCTAACCACAGATCATGTGACTACATATTAATACATTTTCTATTGTTTAGTTACACATACTATATTGCATTGTAAATCATATAGCAAAATTGCCCCAAAATGCTATCAACATAAAGAAACTCACCATATTCCAGAATGTTTGTGTGAGTTTGTATATTATGTCATTGTGTTTGTATGTTTCTGACATTCCTCCATCTCTCCCACCTCCTCAGTGTCCTTTTCCATCCAGAAGGTCTCAGCACACTGATGATAGTGCCTTGTTAGTGGTAAGAACCCTGCACGAAATGGCCTGTTTATGTGGCAGAATCTAGAACATAGAATTAGCATGATTCACTCAGATTAGACAGATTTGGTAGAGCTAATCTCAATAGCATAAAACATGTCAATCTTCTCTGCAAAGTGATTTTGTTGTAAACCCTGATAATATTGAATTTCACAAGTCGCATATTATTCTTTGCTTCTGTTTCACTGTTTATCAGTGAAAGTGTGTGTAAAATCACCGATTCTGGCTGTTTTAAAAAAGTTGAAACATTAATAGAGCTACTTCATTCATGTTTTATGCTATTCCTTTCATAGTACCTTAGAGAGATTCATAGTAACTGAAGAGTTGAGTTAATGCAGTAATTTTCTCCATTCAACGCCTACAGAAAATGCGTCAGATCTGCCTGCCATTGCATGACTGCATGCTTCAGATTTATTTTTTTATTACATACCCTTCAGTTCTCTGCCTGAGTGTTCCTGTGTACAGCAAGGTTATCAAGTGCAGCTCGCTAGTAGAGAGGTCAAAATTGTGAAGATTGTCCCTATTCAAGTTGTTGGGATTGCATAATGCTTGGCATCTCTCTCACTACGCAAGTACTTCATTTCATATTAAACACAGATTAGATGTTGAAACAAAAAGAAATAGGGTATGTAATAAATTAAGGAGTTACATTTAGTTTTTACTTTTAGATATGGTCGTGGTTAGAACTATCTATATCGGGTCGGCAACCTGCGGCACATGTGCCAGAGGTGGCACGCAAGTCAATTTTTAGTGGCACTCTGCTGCCAACTGGGGTCCCGGCTGCCAGCCCCACTCAGCCTGCTGCCGGCCTGGATGAACAGAACCCCAGGCTGACAGCAGGGCTGAGTGGGGCTGGCAGTTGGCACCCTGGCCGGCGGATGGAAGGGATCTTAGCCACCGGTCCTGCTCTGCCCACTGCTGGCCTGGGATGCCGGCCCTGCTCCGCCCACTGCCGGCCTGGAATACCGGCTGCCGGCTCGGCTCAGCCCGCAGCCGGCCTGGGATACTGACCACCAGCCCCACTCAGCCTGCAGCCGATCTGAGGTTCCAGCCACCAGCCCCGTGCCAGCCGGGGTCCTGCCCACCGGCCCCACTCAGTTCACTGCCAGCCTGGGATACCAGCCTCTGGCCCTGCTCATCTCGCTGCACTATTATTTACTTTACATACAACAGTAGTTTAGTTATATATTATAGACTTATAGAGAGAGACCTTCTAAAAACGTTAAAATGTATTACTGGCACGCGAAACCTTAAATTACAGTGAATAAATGAAGACTTGTCACCCTACTTCTGAAAGGTTGCTGACCCCTGATCTATATAGATCATTATCTTGCAGTGTAGAGTATGTTTTACTTATTTACTCATTCTTATATAATGAATTCAGGAGGAAAAAACTGAACAGAAAAGGTTATTTTTCTACCAGTTGTTGATACTCGGTTTTTATGAACGTTAAGTGTTTGGAATATATTTATAAGGCATATTGTAGGGAATCTTTTCTATTTGACGTTGTTGTTCAGTTGGTAAAGTATTAAATTAATCTACTGCATTTTATATGCTGTACATAACTACAGATTTCAGAAATGTGCTTTCCCTGTTATGTTACTGGGACTTTAATCACTGTGGACTTCTTTTAGTATCTTTCCTGATGTTCATATCTGCATATTTTACCAAGTGACCGCCACGCTAATAGGGAAATATTTACATCAAATTGTTAAATTGGTTTCCCCATTCTGTTATTTTTACTATTTTGCAGAATTATTAAATTATTAAATAATCCAGTACACTTTGCCTGAAAATACCAGTTCTAATGAACTGTTCATCATGTGCTGCAGATTGTTTTGTACTGAGAATGATCATACTTATGCCTATTGATTATATAAACCAGGAAAACTGTTTCTAATGAGTAACTAAACATTGAGCGATGGAAATTCCATAAAATGTAGCATTTACATTTATAAAAAAGTACTGTTTCTAAAAAAGAACAGATGCTTGTTATTGGGCAAATTATCAGTCTGCTTCAAAAGAGTTGTTTGTGATTGGCGTTAAAACTGCTTTAACTCCAGTTAGGCTTCATCTGTCGCTTTCACCAGCCTTAGGGGTTTGAAATGTAATTTATTTTTCTTTCACAGCCAGCTTTTGTACATTCTGGAAGGGATTTCTTCTTCCACTGATGTGCAGAGAGCGTTACATGCTTCACTCCCATGTCTTGATGGCTGTCTTTTCCTTTATATTTATTTTCTGAAATGTGCCTAAGTGGACTTGGGAAGAATAAACACCACTTTCCTTTTCTCTGCTTCAAAAAACTATGAATGATTATATGGATTTTAGTGAATTTGACCTAAGTAATTATTGTGCACTTCTGAACTTGCAGATAAATTTTATTTGAAAGTACCTAATTTTATTCCAGTGGAGACTCTAACAATTACTCTTGCTTTATGGGAGTAGTGTTCTGTTTTAAACACAATGGAGTTTTATGTAGAACTGTAATAAAGACCTTTTGTTTGGAATTTCCCTCATTACGTCAGAGCTGTGCAAACGAGAAGTTGCTTTTCTTTTGTTCTAAACCAGCGGTTCTCAAACGTCATTGCACTGTGACCCCCTTCTGACAACAAAAATTATTACACAACCTCAGGAGGGTGGGCTGGAGCCTGAGCCCACCCAAGCCCCACCACCAGAGCATGGGTAGGGGGTGTAGGCCTGTAACCTGAGCCCCGCTGCTCAGGATTCAAGCCCTTGGGTGTGGGCTTCAGCCTTGGGTGGTGGGGCTCAGCCCCAGGCCCCAGCAAATCTAACACCAGCTTTGGTGACCCCATTAAAATGGGGTCCTGACCCACAATTTGAGAACTGCTGCTCTAAACAATAGTTTCACCTGCTTGTAAGGAAACTGCATGAAAACAGGTTGATTGGAAAATTTTGAATGCTTCCCCCCTTCTTCTTGCATGCATAGAAAGTGGTAATGGAAAAGGAACTTAGGTTTGCAGCCTTCTTTTGAAGTCTCACACCATATATTTCTTGGGCTTCTTTGTAAATGTTGCCCTTCATGAGAATGTTGCTGTAAAGATAAACTTTGCCTAATTTTGTGATTTGTGAAATGCTGTAGACTTTCAGTTGTAGTAATTTATTTTGTTTGTACACTTTTCTTGTATAAAGGTCTTTTGTCCTCACAATACACAGATACACATACTGTTCCTGTAAGCACTAACAGCAGTACAGATTAGTTGTATGTTTCTTCTAATGTGTGTGAATTCAAGTGATTCCATGACAAGTGGAGTTAGGCCATAGTATCAGAAATGTGCACACTGTGATGAACTTCAATCTTGTTGATGAATTTCAGCTAGACTGCCTAAAAGTTTGCTAAAAAATAAGAGAAAGAAATCACTGTTCTCTGAGGGGAGTCAAAGGGGGTTGTTATCCATGTGTCAGTTGTACACTAGAACCAAATCCTGCTTGCCGTTCTCACAAAAGTAGTCCCATTGACTATAACTGAGGTTACTTGCATTGACAATACCAAGGTCTTAGCCTGTGCTGTGACCACTGCCTTTTACTCTATTTGTCCACTCATGGTTGCCTGGGCCTCACCCTGTTTATTGTATTCACCTGTCATGTCTCATCTTATACTTGGATCATAACCTCTTTGGGTCATGGACCATCTTTTCATTGTATGCACAGTACCTAGTATGTTGGGGCCATGATCCACAATTAGGACCTGAAAGCACTACTGCAGGGCAGTAATAATTGTGTGAGTAAAGTGAGCAGGATTTAGCGATATCGTAACTTGTATTTTTGATTTTTCTGACTATCAGACAGAGGGTCCTTTTCAGTATCTAAATACTTAATTATTGAATTCACCTATAATACAGACATTAAATTGTGATATCCTGATTCATCTAGGGCACAGTTCTTCTTTTGAATCTGCTCTGTACAATCCCTATATGCTGCAATTAGTCTTAGTGTGAGGAAGTTCCTCTGATTTCAGTAATAAGAGCTGAGCATGGAGGCCAAGTGAAGAGTTTACAACAGCATATTTTAGGAATGAATTGTTGAACCTGTCGCCAAGACTAGTATCCTGGTTCCTTTGTCGTTGAATCTACGTCTTCTCAAGATGATTCTTTGCCTCACTTTTCTTCCTCCTCTTTTTCCTCTCTTTCCTCTGCTGTTCCTGACAGAATGGCTTTGAGCCTCTCTTTGTGTTTGAGATAGACAATAACACCAATACCATTAAAAGAAGGCCGGGGACTCTCAAACAGGTGAAGAGCATGCAGTGTGTTACTGTTGTGGCTATCTTACCCTTCTGTGTACTGCTGTTTCCTCCCTGTTGCCTGCTGATGGGTGTGTGATTTGTGTCTAAGCCCTTCTGTTAGCCTGTGTCAGGGATGACTTGCTCTTTTCTTATAGAAACAAATTGCTAAATTAAGGTTGTGGGCCTGCACTGATCCCATTCTTTATGCATCATTGCTTGTTTTGTCAACTGTATCCCTGGCACTAACCAGGCCTCACAACACCCCTTCTCCTCCCCCACTATATGGCTGTGGTGAGGGAGTTGTCTTGTGAGCTACTCAGGCTACCGAGTTACTTGTGCTTAAGGCTGGCCCTGCACATAGTTTCAGTAAGAGATGACTTCTAACTGTCCTGTTTTTCGAAAGGGGCAGTGTGGAAACAGACATATTAAGATTTCAACAAACAAGTGTGTGTGCATTACACCTAAATGGTTGTTGGAGGTAGTAACCTTTTGTTGTTTTGTATACATTCAAGTATTATTTGAAAACAGTTTTGGAAAGTACTGGTCCCTTCCTTACTTATCCAGCTCCTGAATTGTGCTGCTTTGAGTATACTCTCTAATAAGTTGAAGGATATAGTCTAGTTCATGCCACTTAAAATCTAAGGGCACAGTTCTTAGTTTGCATTTCATGTGTGCAGGAAAATGTAGGACTGGGTAGAACTACAGTGAAACTGTTGTGCCTGATCCAGACTCCCCTATAACTTGCTATGTTGACACACTACAGGTCCTTTGTGTGTTGAATCATGGGCAAGACTTAGCAGGCAGGGTGTATAGTCAGTGTGTCTTTATGTGGACTCTCCTTTGCTCTCTAGCAGACTATGTAGGCTGTAGCCTTTTCATCACACTCATTGCACGTATTTGAGAGCAGAAGTAACAGCCATGGGGTCCATAGATCGCCAGCATACGTGCACCAAATATTGCTTTTCCAGACTTTGGTCCCCAAGCTGCACCTATTAGTTTAAAAACTTCTACCAGTAAAAAGCAAGAACCACTGTGTAAACGTGAAGAGTAGTTCATCTTCTGCCTCTTTGACATTTATTAAAATATGAATCATAGACTATCAGGGTTGGAAGGGACCTCAGGAGGTTCTAGTCCCACCCCCTGCTCAAAGCAGGATCAATCCCCAACTAAATAATCCCAGCCAGGGCCTTGTCAAGCCGGGCCTTAAAAACCTCTAAGGAAGGAGATTCCACCACCTCTGTAGGTAACCCATTCCAGTGCTTCACCTCCCT
Source organism: Gopherus evgoodei (assembly GCF_007399415.2). NCBI lineage: Eukaryota > Metazoa > Chordata > Testudines > Testudinidae > Gopherus > Gopherus evgoodei. The sequence goes on from NC_044330.1 coordinate 6,150,643, forward strand.
CCTAGTGAGCGCAGTTTGCTCACTAAAGCATTGAAAAGCTTCATTTCGGACATCTTCTCTGATAGCCTAGTTTCTATCACTGGGATTTTAACTCACAAATATCATTTTTTAAATTGTTTATTGTGAAAATAACCAGATGTTGTGCCTGTTCTTGTGCCTTGGAGCCAATCACATGATGTTGTTTTCTGCACATTCGTGAAGTTACTAGGAAAAGAACCAATTCAATGTGAAATTTGTATTTTGAAAATGTACATAAACCTGTTTATTCTGATTAGTGGTTTAAAATTAATTAGTGGCTTTCGTGTCAGTGAGTGTGGTGACCAGTGCAGTAAGTATATGACTGAAGAGCTTTCTACCAATATGATAGTTCTTAGTTCTGCTTTTGATGTGATTTGTGTTCTTGTTTTAAATGAAACATCCTATTTTTCAAGTTCATGGACTGTAATATTTTTGAGGGTAGGAAAATTTTAATTGTACACCCCTACCTCGATATAATGCTGTCCTTGGGAGCCAAAAAATCTTACTGCGTTATAGGTGAAACTGTGTTATATTGAACTTGCTTTGATCGACTGGAGTGCCCCCCCCCCCCCCCCCCGAGCACTGCTTTACCACGTTGCATCCAATTTGTGTTATATCCGGTGACGTTATATCGAGGTAGTAGTGTATTTTAATTTTAGCAAATAAATATTCTGGCATTTTTACCTCTCCCCATTAATATCTTTGTCACACTTGAACATTTTTAAGTACCTGCCCCTTTTTAATCTTACTGGTGCATTTTGTCCATGCACATCCTGTCAACTGTTGGCTAACGTTCGTACTGTCGTCTTCCTTTCTGTGTTCAGTCGCTGTCAGGGTTGGCTCAAGAGGGCTGTGCTACCACCCTGCCTCATGCCTTCAGATCTGTCAAGGTATCTCTAGCTATTATTCATCAGTAAAGCCGACAAAAAACTCTGAGATCCATAATTCTATTTTAATATGTGTTAGTCTGTCAGCTTCTAATCTGAAATTCAGAGTTTATGAACTTGACTGACCTGATTAAATTGCAGTAGGTTTTATGTTGCTTTAGCCTTTGGTCCTATCTTCAGTGAGCCTAAACCATGCAAATATGTTAGTAGCTAGCAGGGTTTCAATCCCTGTATGGATTGATTCTTACATTCTTGTTGCCTGTCACCATTTCTTTTATTTTCTCTTCCCCAAGCCATCTACTGACTTGTAGCTTACTGGAAATGTCACTGCTTTTTTTCTTTACAAGTTTACTCTTACCATAAAACTTGATTATCCTGTACATTGTCATCTGCTATGGAAACTTTATTATATTGAATAGTAAAAAGCATTAATCACAAGAAATCATTAATCCATCATTAACTAATCTTTGATCAGCACTTTTATTAGTTCTAACCACAGTATTACTCCGAGGGTGGGCAGGAGAGTGAAATTCAATTAATACTAATTTTGCTCTTGCAAAGATTTAAAGCGGGCTGTGTATTCGGATCAAAGCTGCTGTCCTGCATGTTTTTCATGATATTTAATTGAAAAACAGGTAATATCCCTATTCCCACCCTGAAAAATATTCAAGCACAGCATTGCCACTGTCCTTTCCAGAAGCAGTACCTCGTTCACCATTTTATTCCTTGAAGAAGATGACTTGCATCAGTTCTGCAAAACAAGTGCCTATTTTACATCTTTTTTTTTAACAATAGGCTGTTTTTTCCCTTATATATTTTTTTTTTTCTGAAATGTGTCTAGGTGGATGGTAACTTCTGAAAAGCTAGTCATAACCTCTCTCAATAAGGATCATTAATGCTGTTTTACTTATTTGTCCACAGAGTGATGAGAGATCTACTATATCAGCAGCTTCACCTACTACCCAAACAGGTAACAGGAGAGAGATGCAAAAAGTCTAAAAAGAAGGGATAAAGTAGGTTAAATTGCTTGCTTGCATAGCTAGACTGTTAAAGATGTCATTCCTATCCGTAAGCTGGACTGCTCTGTCTGTGGGCCTGATTTGTTGTTAAGTTCTCTCTTGAGTTGCATAAGTAAATAGAGCACAGAACTGCTGGCACATTCTGTGGGAAGTAGTGGGGCTCCACATTTTCCAGGCTCTGGCATTGGCGTTGCCCTAATGACACATTAAATATAAAATGGAACAAGTTGATGGTAAAAGTGCATGGAATGTGCTTAGCATGCAAGTACTCTTGAAGGTGCCTCTTTCTGTCCTATGCTTTTATCATGCATGGCTGTAATTTATCTTGTCATTAGGTTATAATTTTATTTTGTTCTTTTAATTACTACAGTGCTGAACCCATTTCCTATTAAACTCGTAACCTTTTTCTTCTTTCTCCTCCTTTCCTTTTCTGTGCCTTTCCACATTTGTTCAGTCCACCTTTCCTCTCTGTATCCTGGCCCTGCGGCTCCTCCTTCCTATAGAAACCCTTCCCAGCGACCTGAGAGTTTCCTTTTCCGAGCAGCTGTAAGGGATGAAATGAACAAAGGTAGGTTATATAGTGGAAGAAGCTGGACTGTGTTACAAAGTTATATTAACTTCCAAGTTAACCAATTTTTGCACAATTGCATTATCTTGGCGGCAGTAGCTTCATTCTCATCAAATTAGCTTTAGAGACCTATCTGTGGACACCAGTCGCTAAACTGTCTTAGAATAAACCATTAGAGTCCCATTTGTAATAAGTCCAATATTTTTGTCTTGGTAATAAATAAATGTAACATATCAAAAAATTTTATGTGCAAATTTGTGGAGTGTGTGTGGGGGTGGAATTAGTGCTGTGCTCTCCTGGATTTATACTTTCACCTATACAGAGGCTATTGTAATGCTATTTATTAATCCCCTTGATAGCAATGAAGGCAGGATTATAGACTTCGCATTGTACTGTAGTACATACCAGAAGTCATACCTTTATAGCAAGACTGATGAAAGTTGCACAAAGCTATCTAAAATTCATCCTTTTTATGCAAGTGTTTATTGGGCAAAAGAAAATTAACAGCATCTAAGCCTTGCTTAGATTAATAATCTAATGAGGGAAATCAATTTGTGAATAAAGATGTACTGTACCCAAACTTGCATACTGTGTGTGTATAATATTGCATTAAAGGAATACCTCCGAATCAAACGCAGTTTGTCACTTTCCTTCATGCTGTTTTTCTAGCTGTTGCTTCATCTCCCTCTTCTGCCTCATCTCCTCCTAATGATTCTACAGACTCCAGAGCAAGGCAGAACTCCAAGCAACGTGAGGAAGAGTTGGAGCTAATAGAGCAACTGCGGAAGGTGTGTACTAACAGTAACTAGTGTACAAACATTTTAGCAAATTCACTGCAAGTATGATACAAATGTTTCTTCGTGGTTTTGGACTTGCTTCATTTAACCAGTGCCAGCCATAGTCTGTTGGATAAATTAAATGTTAGTAACTTCACAATCTAAAAATTTCCCATTCAGTTGGCTACAGTATTCTTCATCTTACTCCTGTCATGTAATGTCACTTCTCGTACACTGTCAAGTTGTCCACTCCCACCTGATTGCCAGTGAAGCCAGTGTTCATCGCCCACTTGTTTGAAGATTTAAAGAGCATCTTTGTGCTTTCTCCCAGGCTGCTCCTCCCAGTTGGGAGGAACTCCCTGTAAACATCAGTAAAGCCACCTCATTGTCCTCTTTCAAATCCCTTCTTAAAACTCTCCTTTGCCATGATGCCTACAAAAGGCTTGGCAATGGTTAGGCAATTGGTATGCTCAGACCACTGCTAACTAATATCATGTTTCCTTTTACTACCCATCTGTCGGTATCCACCTGTTGTCTCCTGTCTTATACTTAGGGCTTGTCTTCACTACCGGGGAGATCGCTGCCGCAGTCGATGCAGCGGGTGTCGATTTAGCAGGTCTAGTGAAGATCCACTAAATCGACAGCAGAGCGCTCTCCGGTCGACTCCAGTATTCCCGCTCCCCTAGAAGAGTAAAGTAAGTCGACAGGAGAGCATCTCCCATCGACACAGTGCAGTGAAGACACCAGGGTAAGTCGACTTAAGCTGCGTCGACTCCAGCCACCTTATTCATGTAGCTGGAGTGACGTAACTTTGGTCGTTTACCTGCCTGGTACTGAAGACGAGCCCTTAGAGAGTAAGCTCTGTGGGGCAGGGACTGTCCTTTTGTTCTATGTTTGTCCAGAAATTAGCACAGTGGAGTTGTGGTCCATTACTGGCACTACACTACCACAGTACACATAATAAATAATAAAAATGCCATGGTCTGTTATGCTGCTGTGGTGTTTCACCCCAGAGATGGCTGCATTTCTGTAGTGCAGGAAGTGACTCTTAGAAGTGTTTGTAAAGTGGTTTGGAATCTTTAGGGATGAAAGGTACCTAGAAATATAAAAAGCAACAAAGAGTCCTGTGGCACCTTATAGACTATAAGACTACTAGTCTGTAAGGTGCCACAGGACTCTTTGTCGCTTTTTACAGATCCAGACTAACACGGCCACCCCTCTGATACTAGAAATGTAAGTTATCATTGTAATTGTTTGAGACTTTGTCAGGGAATAAGACTTCTTACTCATTCCATAAATGCTGATGCTAATACAGTAGTGAATGTAAGCACTTCACCAGAATGGATTTTTTTTTCTTCCACTCATGAACTTAAAGCAGGGGTGGGCAAACTTTTTGGCCCAAGGGCCACTTTGGGGAATAGAAATTGTATGGCGGGACATGAATGCTCACAGAATTGGGGTTGGGGTGCAGGAGGGGGTGTGGGCTCTGGGGTGGGGCTGGAATGGCAGAGTTTGGGGTGTAGGAGGGTGCTCTGGCTGGGACCGAGGGGTTCGGAGGGCAGTAGGGGGAGCAGGGCTGGCACAGGGGTGCAGGTTCCAACTGGGCTGCAGGCTCTGGGTGGAACTGGAGATGAGAGGTTTAGGGGGCAGGGAGGGTGCTCCAGGCTGGAATCAAGGGGTTTGGAGAGCGGGAGGGGGATCAGAGATGGGGCAAAGGGTTGGGCGTGGGGAGAGGCTCAGGGAGTGCAGCTCCGAGTGGCACTTACCTCATGCGGCTCCCGAAAGCAGTGGCTTGTCCCTTTTCTGGCTCCTATGCAGAGATACAGCCAGGCGGCTCTGCATGCTGCCTCATCTGCAGGCACTGCCTCTGCAGCTCCGATTGGAGTGCGCAGGAGCCAGAGTGGGGCCAGGCCGCGGCTTCCGGGAGCTGCATGGTGTGGCCCCCAACCTTGCTCCCTGGCCGGAGTGTTAGAGTGGGGCCGAGCCGCATAGTGTGGCCCTGAACCAGCGCCCCGACCAGAGTGGGGCCGAGCCGCATGGTGCGGCCCCAACCCAGCGCCCTGGCCAGAGCGGGGCCAAGCCGCGTTGTGCGGCCCTGGCCGGAGCGGGGCTGAGCTGCGTGGTGTGGCCCCGACCCAGCGCCCTGGCCAAAACAGGGCCGAGCTGCGTGGTGTGGCCCCGACCCAGCGCCCTGGCCAAAGCAGGGCCGAGCTGCGTGGTGTGGCCCTGACCCAGCACCCCGGCCGGAGTGGGGCCGAGCTGCGTGGTGTGGCCCCGATCCAGCACCCCGGCCGGATTGGGGCCGAGCTGCGTGGTGTGGCCCCGACCCAGCACTCCAGATGGAGAGGAGATGAGCCGTGTGATGCGGCTCATGAGCTGGCTTAAAACGGCTCACGGGCTGTAATTTGCCCATCCGTGACTTAAAGGAAACCGTAACCCAGCATGTTCTCTAAATAATATTTTGTACTGATGTAGCTCCTTTCATCTGTTGATCTGAAAGGACTTCGCGTATATTGAGCCTCACAACCTACTTCCTAGGTAGGTTGGAGTTTTAAGTATAAAACCAAACTCATTTTGCAAATGTGTAAACTGAAATACAGAAGAGTGATTTGCCAAAAGTCACAATGAAACAGGAAGGCTCTAAGCTTTGTGTAGCACGAAAACTTGTCTCTTTCATCAACGGAGGTTGGTCCAATGAAAGCTATTACTTCTCCCACCTTGTCTCTCTAATATCCTGGGAACAACATGGCTACAGCTTGACTGCAAATGATATATTGAATGAGACTGGAATAGAACCCGTGAATTGAAACCCTGCTTTCTTCTGCTGTAACCACTACACTTCATTGCCTTTTCCTGCTTAAGATAACTTAAACTGGTTAAACGTAGTAGTTCAGTTTTCCTTTGCAGGGAAAATATTATCTCTTGCCTCTGGTGACTACATTCCACTCCTATGTTTAAGACAACTATTTTCATAGTATATCTATTCTCTGAGTACCTGGAGGATGTGGAATATATTTCTTGGACCTTGGTTACTCACCCTGGGATTTGTGGTTTTCATCAATTTTGAGTAACATTCTTTTTATCTCAGTTCCTGGATTTTAATTCCATGTGCTGCACTGTGAAAACTCCATTTGTCTTTTAGCTCAGTAGCTTTCAAACTGGTCAGTTGCGAATCCTAGTGGTCCACAGAATGAAACCTTTTGAGAACCAAGCCCCAAGAATTAAGAGGGATGTTGGGCCATGAGAGGTTTTGCTATTATGAAATGTTCTGCATAATAAATAAGTTTGAGAAGAGTAGCAGTATTTAATCATTTAACTGTATTCTTATTTGCTTTGTGTGATACATATTTTGTTGGGATGTTTTTCATTCTTTTGTAGAATATTGAGTCACGGTTAAAAGTGCCTTTGCCTAGTGATCTTGGAGCAGCTCTTACTGACGGAGTTGTTCTCTGCCACTTAGCCAATCATGTGCGGCCTCGATCTGTTCCCAGCATCCATGTCCCCTCGCCTGCTGTAGTAAGTATACAAAGATGTAACAGTGTGTTGTAGTTGTCTGGCTCTCATCATAGCATTTCATAGTCCTTGTGAGACTACATGTAGCATCTTCTGATGTTGGGCAGAGCTGACAAAATACCAGTCTCCTTTGCCTAAGCAGAATGCATAGCAAAGCCATAAAAAACTAGTGACATTTGTGTGTCTATTTTAAATAGTTACTTCTAACAGATTTTATTAATTGAACTATGTATAGGACAGGAGTAGGCAACCTATAGCACGCGTGCCAAAGGCAGCACTCAAGCTGATTTTTAGTGGCACTCTCACTGCCTGGGTCCTGGCCACCGGTCCAGGGGACTTTGCATTTTAATTTAATTTTAAATGAAGCTTCTTAAACATTTTAAAAATCTTATTTACTTTACATACAACAATAGTTTAGTTCTATATTATAGACTTAGAGAAAGAGACCTTCTAAAAACATTAAAATGTATTACCAGCACGCAAAACCTTAAATCATAGAATCATTAGGGTTGGAAGGGACCTCAAGAGATCATCTAGTCCAACCCCTTGTTCAAAGCAGGACCAATCCCCAAATCCCTAAATGCCCCCCTCAAGGATTGAACTCACAACCCTGGGTTTAGCAGGCCAATGCTCAAACCACTGAGCTATCCTCCCCCCCCCGAGTGAATCAGAGTGAATAAATGAAGACTCGGCACAGCACTTCTGAAAGGTTGCTGACCCCTGGTATAGGACTTGAGAACTTTTTATATTTTAGTAAAACAAAAGGCAGGATTCAATATGAGAACCAAAACAGGATATTTCAGAGGGTCAAAGGGTCTTAGAGAAGGACAGATAGCTGGGATATATACCATTTAAATGGATGTGTGGCAACACAATACAGAAAATATAAGAAAGAAATAGGGCATCAGAATTCCATCTCAACTGATGTGAATAGACTCCCATTCCTGGATCCACTTAAATTGTGAATAGACTCCCATTCCTGGATCCACTTAAATTACCATCAGCTCTTTCTCTTAGGAATTTTGATAGGGCATATTGATCAGATTGTTCAAAGTCCCTTGAGCACAAGGCAGATAAGACCAGATACACACTTTTGGGAACAGAAGGACAGGAACTTAATCTTCGTGTATTCTGGGAGTGTTTGTAGCAGGAAATACACCCAGCGATAGAAATTGCTTAAGATACTTCTGTGTTTCCTGACTGCAATATTTTGGGCAGTGCTTTAGAAATTTTGGAAAGTAATGCAGGAAAAGTACCTGTATCTATAACTTCATCAGTGGCAACTAAAAATGTGTACCACCAAAATACCACATGTGGCTAGAGAAGGTATGAGAATCAGGAAATGAAGAGGAGTCACTTACAGTATTGATCCTGTTGTTGTGGCAAGTCTGTTCATTTCATTGGGTTTTTTTAGGCAACCTAATAGACTACTTGAAGATTGATGAGCATAGGGAATTGTCTGCCTTCCCTTACTGCTTGTAGCATACCCACAGCAGTGCTTCATAAGTTAGAATCCAACAGAGCTATACAAGACACCCCCGTGGGCTCTTGCCTACTTGAAATATACAAGTGTATTTTGAATATATAATGTGCATTTTGCTCTCATAAAGGCAGATTTCTTTTGCTTGTTATGATTTTAAAACACGATGAATGACTATATAAATAAAAAAGGAAAACCAAAGGGAGTCTCTGGGGAAAATGTTGAAAAACGTGTGTTAAGTTTTGCTTTGACTTATTTTGGAGACAGTACTTGTGTTAGAATTCTTCCTGGCACTTACAGTATTGTGTGCTGTATCATTATGGTTTGTCTTCTCTGGTCTTGTTTGATCATGCAGATGTCCCCATAGTTTAGATAACAGACTAAATAGATATGAGGGCATTTTAGGCAGATTACAGAATCCTCAAAAAATGGATGCATATAGCTGCCATTCAGTAAACTTGCTTCATAATGAAGATAATCTCTGTGCCCTGTCCTCTGTGGAATTGGATGGTTCCAACGCTCCATTGTGAGCAAAATTGTGGCATTGCCACAAGCCCTGAGTAAGAGGCAGCATATAGTCGCAGTGCCTGGAGAGCGGAATGGGGTTATCTTGTGACCCAGCCGTAATATGTTCTCTGTTTTCCCTCCTTACTCCAGTAGGGGGAAATCTGCATAAGCCCTTAACCTGGCACAGATTATTTACCCTTCTGTACCAGCTCAGCTGTGCTGTCTGGCACATTGAGGGTGTGGAGCTGAAGCTCCACCAGCTTCCCATCCACCTGCTTAGAGGGGGGAGTATTAGCCTCACAGAAGCTGCCCGGTCCACTGTTACCCACAATGTGGGTAGCCAGGACAAGGGAGAAAAGGGGCATCTTATGTCTTGTTTCTGTTTGTCTAGTCTATTCTTTTTCCAGTAGTTAAAGTCTGTGTAAAAGTGTTGAAGTTAACCAGAAAATGCCCATTGTTCAAGAACAATCTGATAAATACAATGTAGAACTCTGCTGTTAACCATATGAAACACACTTGTAAGGAACTCAGGCAGCAGCTTCCATTTTCTCTGGTTTCATCTGGCTCTTTTTGTACCTCTTTGTTAACTGAAATATGTTTTAAACATGCATATAATTTAATCATTCAGAATAGGCTCCAGGTTGGTTCCTATCATAAAATTGCTCTGAAATTCAAAGGTTACCGTACTGGAGCTATGTATGTATGTTTTATTCTAAATGTATTTTTAAGATTAGGTTATTGCAGCCACTCAAAATAGACACCAAATGTGCAGCCTATCTTATAACACTTTGTTTGTATATTTTGCACAGATCAAAATACTTTTTCCATTAAAATATCCATTTCAGCACTTTGTGAGTTAGCTTTTCACTTCATGCCTGCCTTTCTAAGGAAATGTCCAACCACCCTGTAACAGAGCTCTGTTTTGAATTAGACAAGCTTATGTCATCATGATGCATTTTGGGCCTGCCGATTTATTATGAGTTTTTTTCACCCAAAAGCTTTATTTTTAAAAATCCTGCCAATTAATCCTGCCTTCTTCCCCTGCTTCTTTGCAGCCTAAGCTAACAATGGCAAAATGCAGACGAAATGTGGAGAATTTCCTGGAAGCTTGCAGAAAGATTGGTGTGCCTCAGGTAAATCCCCTCCTATTCCTGTATTGTCAGGTATACTGTATTGTATGGTACTTTACAAAAAAGATATTTCTGAAATGTTTGGGGACAATACAAATGTGTAAAGTTTAATACTGTAGGTTCACATGTCAGGTACATATAACAGTAAAGAGCTGATTTAGTTTTGCATTGTCTCAGGAAGCAAAATAAAGTTGCTATAATGGTTTGCAAAGACTATGCTTCACTTACTCTGATCTAGAGAAAGTTCATTATAGTTGGACTCAGTCTGATTCTGTCAAGCAGAATGAGGAGGTGCATTAAGAATCTGGTTTCGAAAATTGTCATTCAGGATTCTTGAGACCATATGTTTACTGTTAGTCCAAGAGGCTTTAAAAAAAAAATTGATATAGTTTTGAGTGTTCCCCCCCTCACCCCAGTACCAAGGTTTCTGTTCTGCCTTCAGAGCAAAACCTACTTCTCAGTTATTTTATGTGAACACTTGGATTGTCTAAGAAGAAACCTTTATATTGGGCTGTTCTCTGATGGGTAGTCATCTGTTCATAGATCTGCACTCCTTTTGTTATATGTTCTTGCTCTCAAGCTCTAGTATTTTCTGGAATTCCTCTTCACCTTCCAAAACATTGCACATTCTCTCTGGGGGCAAGAGCTAAGAGATGGAAATATAGATATACAATATAGCACATCATAGTCCACCTGTCTTTTCTTTCTCTTTCCCTCCTTCCCCACCTCACTTCTGACACCAGCTGATCTCAGTGCAAAGGTGACTTTGATGTTTTAATAGCTACTTACTCTGTTTTGCTGTTGTTTTTCTCTCTGGTGCATCAATTGCCATGTTTCCTTACATTATAAAGTAAGTGTTAGAATTCATGTTGCAGTTTTGCTTCATGGTTTTGTTTTGTTTTTTAATCCTGTTTGCTTTTTGAAAGATGTCTCTGAAAGAGAAAAATGGACCTAATGACTCATAACTACTTCTGAAAGTGATTGCTGGTCAGTCGCTGCTAAAGCAGTATTTGCCTGGATTAAGTCATTGATAGCTTCACTTTCAAGATGTATTACAGCTGATTGCCTTAAGCCATCAAAAATTTAGGATAAACTCCTTATTTAGCTGCCCATTAATCTCTTAAGACTCTTTGGTGCATGAGGTTGGAACACTGCAGAGAGGGATCGATCCACTGTTACTTTGGAGTGCTGCAGTAACTAGAGGTGCTGAAGTAAACCGAAGTCATTCACTTTGTCAGTCTCACTCAGTGAGTTCATATTCCACGGAGCTGAAGGGAGAGGACAAGTGAAATAGTAGGTCATATCTACATCAAGTCTATGCACTGAATGCAAGTCTGTGGTGTGGACTGCATTACGCTAGATCTGCATGTAGGTTCACAGAGGCAGGCAAAACTGATCTACCTAGAATCTGCATTGAGCTTCAGATTGGAGTTCCTGAAGAACAAGGCCTTTGTGAATACTTAGCTGAGTGACTCCCCAGCTGAACTCTTAATTTACCCCTACATGTCTCCTCTGCCCCTGAGCAGAGAAGGTAGGATGTCTGCATGAGAATGCCAGTCTAGGGTACTGTTACTGAAAAAATGCCTGTGTGTGTCTCCTTTCATTTAAATTCTGAGCTTACAGAAATAGAAGGATGTCTCAAAGTATGGACCTATGTAGAAATACTTACCTTTTAAGAGGGCAAACGAGTTACCTGTAATTATTGTTCTCTAAAGGTAGTATCTTGCATAGAACCATACTCGTATTCCAGTGGAATAGTTAGTTATATAAAACTGTGTGACTTAGTGGTCTTGGATCAAAAGAAACTGACAGTTGGACTCTATGATATGCTATATTTGCACCTATCCATCATTTGTTAACAGTTGATGCCTCTGTTGGAGGGAGGTGAAAAGTCCAGAAATGTTGATAATTTTAGAACACTTAAGCCATATGATAAAATATTCAATATCTGTGCAGAATACTACATTGAGAGAGCAATTACAGGTAAATAATCTGCTCTGTTTGTGCCATTTTGAATAATTTCACTAATTAAAGTATGGATTAAGTATGTAGAACGTGAAGACTCATATATAGCCAGTGGTAGTTAAGAATACCGTATCCAATTTATTTCTGACTTCCAAAATAGAATGGTTTTGAACTAACACTTATGACAAGTGTCAGCTTTTTATTGAAGAGATTTTATTACATATTTAAACTAGACAGATTGACACACTAATGAACACACAATGCATATAAGGAGGTAGTTCTTTAGAACAGAAGTCTTGCAGATTCCTTTGTGAGAATTAACCAGTTGTAATTTACTCCTTGAAATTGTTGGATGTATTTGAGATGTCAAATGACTGACTGCTTCATGGATACTTGCACGGTTGATCAACTGACTCTGTTTTTCTGTCTGTTTTCCCTTCCTGCTCACACACTTTGGACAGGACAGTCTTTGTTCCCCTTCTGACATTCTTCAGCTAAACCTCAGCGTTAAAAGGACAGTTGAAACTCTTCTTTCCCTGGGGACAGAGTCAGAAGAATCCACTCCTGTCTCTCTTTCCATCCAGCTTTGGGGCTTTGTGGCATTTTACTGTACTCTAATGCTAACACTCTGTATGTTCTATCGCTGGGTCTTTTTCCTCTAGCTGAAGGACAGTGGTGCTGCTGACTCACTACATCACTTCAGCAATTGGTAAAGGCTTTGTTTTTGTCAAGAACTGTTTGGATAAGTGCATTCTTCCTGATCACCAGTCAGAGCTGACATGTACAATGTAAAAACGCTCTTTGGTACACCCAGGTGACAATCTATGACATTGTTACAAGTTTGTATTTGTGTGATGTTTAGCAAGCGTTCTACTTACCGGGGAGGCATTATTGTCCAGTGGCTGGAGTAAGGGACTAGGGTTTAGTGCACTGGGTTCTAGTCACAACTCTATTGAATGGCTGTGTAACATGGGAAAATCACAGCTCCACTGTACCTCAGTTTCCCCATTTATAAAATGGGAATACCACCCACATTTATAAAGTGCTTTGAGTTCCTCTGATGAAGAGTGATATATAAGTGTGAAAAATACTGTTTTTTCTTTACATGTCAATGTGCCTGGTTATATCTTACTGTCTGAGGAGATATGGCCTACAATTCTTTCTATCAGGAGGGCTCCAGAGTTTTTTTACATGCCAGTTTCCTCAACCCTTTTTGCTAAAGTCTTGGATTTCTTGTATTGTTAGGTTCTGAATAGTGTCTCGTTTAACTAAGGCCATGTCTACACTACAGACCGTACAGCAGCACAGCTATACCGCTACAGCAATGCTACTGTAAGGTCTCCCGTGTAGCCATTCTTTGCCGGCAGGAGAGAGCTCTTCTGCTGACATAATTAAACCACCCCCAACGAGCGTCTCCTGCCAACATAGCACTGTTCATACCAGCACTTTTGCTCGTGAAACGTCGGTCAGTGTGTGTGTTTCACACCCTGACCAACAAAAGTGGTAGTATAGACAAAGCCTAAAAATAGGCACTTAGGCTGACAATGAATCCTGAGCTGCTTTACCTTACCAAGGCTTTGTCTACGCTGGCACTTGCCTCGTTAAAACCTTTGTTGCTCAGGGCTGTGAATAAACACCCCCCTGAATGACAGAAGTTTTAACAATGAAATCACTGGTGTGGACAGTGCTTCGCTGGTGGGATAAAACTATTGCCCCTCATTGGAGGTGGTTTTATTTCGTCCCTGGGAGAGCTCTCTCCCAGCACCAAAGAGCAGCCACACAGTGCACCTTAGAACAGCGTGCAGCAGCACACCATACACGTGGCCAAATACATCAAGCATGGAGCTTGTAGAGGAGCTGAATTTTTTCATCCACACTGGAAAAAATCTGGTTCCTGGTGCAAGATGAGCTATCTTTAAATCCCATCAGAAACCTTGTAGTGTCATGGAATATTCCTGGGGTTCTCATAGCAAACTTCTGGAGCGGCCACTTGATTGGTGTGAGCGAAATTCAACCTTATTCCATAAGTCTCTTCCTCCTCATGATCAGAATCTTTGCATCATAGAATTGTGGGCTACAAGCTCTGATAACGTATTCACTCTTCACTGCTTTGGAAAACTCAGGTAGTCTTCAGAATTTTTCAGCTGCACACTGCATGCTGTCGCTTTCATGCATCCTCAGGGAGACCGTGATCCATAAATTGGATGTCAAAAGGAGCAGACAAACGCCATCCAACCTTTTCTTTTGACACCAAACTAATTATCTGCCTTTTTCTGTTGTTCGCTATTGTTTTAATGGGACTGTCACGTGAACTCTATATTAGAGCCCCACTTCCTTCAGAGTTTGCCAACAAAAGTAGTTAGACACTGATCAGTTCTGTTTCATTATTTGCAGAGCCACTACATGGAGCTCACAATTGACATTTTTCTCTGGGCAGTATTACCTAGTCTGGTGCTTCTCAATCAGCCGTCCTACGAATTTCTGTAACTTGTACTGAACCTGCCTCTTCCCTGCCTAGATGAAGAGCTTCTGTGTTGGGTGCCAATGCACCACTGCCATGTGGCCAGGTGGGGAGGGGTGTTAGTACTTACTGTGAAGCTTCGGCTCCTTCAAAAATCAGTGTCATGTTTGCAAGAGTGGCATTTGGAGCCGCACAAGCTCTATTCCAGATTAGACCAACCACAGTTTAATGGGAAGTAGTGGCAATGATCAATTCAGCTGTAGTCCTAGCCCAGTATATCGATTGTTACCCACAAAGCCTGGGATCCATTAGCCTAGTTTTTAATCCAGATTTGCCACATTTCTCCTGCTCAGTTATTGAATGTTTAGACTGAGTTCCCAGTCTGCTCTCCCACTTCTTTCAAGTCAGAGTTCCAAAAATATCTTCGAGCTTCAGGGCACTCCTGATGCTGCGTGCAAGAGACCATGTCTCCCCAGTGTAGATTGATTCAGGAGACTGTGTTCAGAGACCAGTTACAAGTGAGTATTAAGTAATTTGTCCTTTTCTGAGGGCTGGTCTACACTACAGGGGAAAATCGATCTTAGATACACAACTTCAGCTACGTGAATAACGTAGCTGAAGTCAAAGTATCTAAGATCGAATTACTCACCATCCTCACGGCGCGGGATCGATGTCCATGGCTCTCCCTGTTGATTCCGCAACTCCGTTCGGGTTGGTGGAGTTACGGAATCGATATAAGCGCCTTCGGGGATTGATATATCGCGTCTAGATGAGACGCGATATAGCGATCCCCGAGCAATCGATTGCTACCTGCCGATACGGCGGACAGTGAAGACGTACCCTGAATGTGTTTCAATGAATTCCTCTTAATCCTAAGAAATATGGTCAACAGCTCTTAAACCCAGTTTAGCGACTGCAGGCCAGTGTTTCAGCAGTAACACAGTAGTAACTCTGAAGCACTGCATCATATGTAGCTGAATTGCAAATGCTATAATTGCCACTGAAAATGGTTTTTGATATGCATGAGCTGTGGAGCCTTGTAATAAAAGGAGGGGCTACTAACCTAGGAGTAGGTTAATGGGAGTTGCTTGCCTCCTTTTCAGATCACATTGTGACTTGACATAGAACATTCCTGTCTGGGAATTCTGCCTGAGGAGAACGTGCTTGTTTTTTCCCCACAAAAGGCAGGATTACAGTTATTTTTAAAAATTGACCATTGGAGCTGTTTTTGCACTGTTTACTCGTATGAACTAAAACTAACTCAGTTGCCTTTATTAACTTCTCTTAATGAACACTGTGATAAAAACTGCCAGGGTTTACAATAATGGTGCCTTCCAGTTTTAAGCCTTTCTGTCTGTCTCTGAGGTATGGGTTCATTCCAAATCATTTCCCCTTGTTTGTTTATATATTTTTAAAAGGCTGAAATTCACAGATATTTTATTGGTAATTGTACTTTTCTCTAGTCTGAGAGGGACGCCTCCTTGTTTATTGGAGCGGAAAGGTGGCAGTCTGATACCTGTCTTACCTCAAGAATTGCAGGTTGCACTTACGCAGTGTGTCTCCTGTCGAGGTCTCCACACGAGGAGTCCAGGCTTTGATCACTCACACATTGCCAAGAACCTAAAGATTTTTTTGTAAAGTCTTCACCGAAGATGCAAGCAGTGTAGAAAATCAGGTTGCCATGTGCATATGTAAAGAAATGTATAAAGATTCTCCAGGGGTTTACAGATATGGGGTATAAGGTTTTTTTAAAGTAGAAATACAAGGACCTGATTCCGCATTTGACTCTCCATGGTTGGACCCCTGCATGAAGCCTCGCTGAGATCAGTGGGATTCTGCCTGAGCACAGGCGGACAGCCTCTGTGGAGTTGGTTGCAGGAGTAGGCCCTAAACTCATATTATACACACAACAGCACAACTCCGTATATGCCTCGAAAGCTCATATACTTGAGTGAAGGCTGGGACTAGAACAATGTTTAAAAGGGAACTGGATAAATTCATGGTGGCTAAGTCCATAAATGGCTATTAGCCAGGAAGGGTAAAGAATGGTGTCCCTAGCCTCTGTTCATCAGAGGATGGAGATGGGTGGCAGGAGAGAGATCACTTGATCATTGCTTGTTAGCTTCACTCCCTCTGGGGCACCTGGCATTGGCCACTGTTGGTAGACAGATACTGGGCTAGATGGATCTTTGGTCTGACCCAGTACAGCCGTTCTTATCTCATTCCTCACTAGATATTTTTAAGTACTATTACTTAGTAAGGGTGCTTTTCTGAGGTGACTTGTATTAAAAAAGAGTGCCTGTGAAAGATGAATAACTGATAGCTCAAGAATTACCCTCTTTTATTCCTATATTGAGGATATTTGCCTTTAAAATAATCCTGGTAATTCTTCATTGTATTCTTTTTAACAGTAAGAACAGCACTTTTGACATGTATCCTTTTTAGGGCTGTCAAGCAATTAAAAAAAATTAATCATGATTAATCACACTGTTAAGCAATAATAGAATGCCATTTATTTTAAATATTTTTGGATGTTTACTACATTCTCAAATATATTAATTTCAGTTGCAACACAGAACACAATGTACAGTGCTCACTTTATACTTATTTTTTATTTAAAATATTTGCACTGTAAAAAAACAAAACAAAAAATTTTCAATTCACCTCATACAAGTACTGTAGTGCAATCTCTTTATCATGAAAGTTGAACTTACAAATGTAGAATTGTGTACCAAAAAAACTGCATTCAAAAATAAAACAATGTAAAACTATAGAACCTACAAGTCCACTCAGTCCTATTTCTTATTCAGTCAATCGCTAACACAAACAAGTTTCTTTACACTGATGGGAGATACTGCTTCCTGCTTCTTATTTACAATGTCCCCTGAAAGTGAGAACAGGTGTTTGCATGGCACTTCTGTAGCTGGCGTTGCAAGGTATTTACATGCCAGATATGCTAAACATTTATGTGCCCCTTCATGGGTCGGCCACCATTCCAGAGGACTATACTTCCATGCTGATGATGCTCATTACAAAAATAATGTGTCAATTACATTTGCGACTGTTCTCCTTGGGGGGAGAATTGTATGTCTCCTGCTCTGTTTTACCTGCATTTTGCATATATTTCATGTTATAGCAGTCTCGGATGATGACCCAGCACATGTTCGTTTTAAGAACACTTTCACAGCAGATTTTACAAAACGCAAAGAAGGTGCTGATGTGAAATTTCTAAAAATAGCTACTGCACTCAACCCAAGGTTTAAGAATCTGAAGTGCCTTCCAAAATCTGAGAGGAACAAGGTGTGGAGCATGCTTTCAGAAGTCTTAAAAGAGCAACACTCTGATGCGGAAACTATAGAACCCAAACCACCAAAAAAGAATAATCAACTTTCTGCTGGTGGCATCTGACTCAGATAATGAAAATGAACACGCGTCAGTCCGCACTGCTTTGGATCGTTATTGAGCAGAACCTGTCATCAGCACGGACGCATGTCCTCTGGAATGGTGATTGAAGCATGAAGGGACATATGAATCTTTAGCGCATCTGGCATGTAAATACCTTGCAATGCCAGCTAAAACAATGCCATGCGAACACTAGACCTCACTTTCAGGTGACATTGTAAACAAGAAGCAGGCAGCATTGTCTTCTGCAACTTGTAACCAACCTTGTTTGTCTAAGTGATTGACTGAATAAGAAATAGGACTGCGTGGACTTGTAGGCGCTATAATTTTACATTGTTTTATTTTTGAATGCAGTTTTTTTGGTACACAATTCTACATTTGTAAGTTCAACTTCCATGATAAAGAGATTTCACTACAGTACTTGTATGAGGTGAATTGAAAAATACTATTTCTTTTGTATATCATTTTTTCAGTGCATATATTTGTAATAAAAATAATAATATAATGTGACACTGCACTTTGTATTCTGTGTTGTAATTGAAATAAAGATTGAAAATGTAGAAAAACATCCATAAATATTTAATAAATTTCAATTGGAATTCTATTGTTATAAGTGTGATTAATGGTGATTAGTTTTTTTAGTTAATCATGTGAGTTAACTGCGATTAATTGACAGCTCTAATCCTTTCCGAAGGCCAATCAATCATGCATATAAATAAGATCCTATTTTGCCATAAAACAACTAATGTGCTCTTCTGTTTTCTTCTTTCACATGGCTTTCTGCTGTGTGTCTAGTAGGAAAGATCAGACCAAATGTGTGGTGTGTTGTTTTAAGAGGGTTTTCGTGTGGGTAATCTATCTCTTGCTGTTGACAAGAACTGCTCTTAAGCATGCGGATACTTCTCACATTTATTGCACAACATTTCCAAAGCATGTGCTAATATCTCAGTATTTGTTAAAAGCTTTAAAAAGTGTGTTTGCGTATTCACATCTGGTAGCTGAACAACGGTGTTTGAGGACTCCCCTGCATCCCTGTTGTGTTACGGAAATGAAAACACCATTCCTGTTGTACTCTTGATCTGTGATCATGTTCAGCAAATTGAAGTAAAGGCCCCACAGTCAATCCAATTCTGATTTCATCAAGTGATGTCATTTGAGTGGGATAAGGGCGAATATGTGATTTCCCTCTTCTCACTTGCTCCCCTGAAAACAGTCCTTATTTGTACATATATTTTTCATGAGCGCTGATGAATAAACAAAATGATTGTCCAAGAGTTTGCTGGTTTGTTATCTTGGTGTCACATTTACAGCTGGCTTCTCCAGAGGTAAAGGTGTCTTTCCATACATATTTTTGTTCAGGTGTCCATCCCATTTCATATTTCAGTGTCCTGCTTAATTTGCATTTTTTTCTTTTCTTTTCAGTTGAGTGGTTTTTCATCCCTTTTCTTTGTTTTTGTCTTTTTGTTGTGTGTTTCCCATGTAGGAGCGATTATGTTTGCCTCTGCATATTTTAGAAGAGAAAGGTTTGACACAGGTAGCAGTGACAGTCCACGCACTTCTGGAGCTTGCACCCCCAAAGCAGCAGCATCACCACCTGTCTGCTGCGTAGAGATCTCCAAGACCTTTTGGTTTCCCTTGGCTAAGCAGAAGAACATGAAGACTTTACTGCTGGTGCAGTGTATCCAAACACACAGAGCTCTGTTCTAAGAAGGAAATTAGCTTCTGTGATTCCTGACAGGAATGTTTTGCTTCATTTCTCCACTTTTTTGGAGATCACACCAGTTTCCATTTAATTTTTTACCAATATTTTTTCCCCTTTATAAAGTGAGGTTTTCCCTTGGGGAAAATTCCTTTGTCTGGTTGTTTAGAAGCATCTGTTAAAACTGACTATGTAGATTTAGGGGGTTTATATATACAGTTTGAAAAACTGTAAGATTCCTACTAGGATGTAGTTCCAAAGGGGATGCTTCCATTGAACACAGTGATGGAGGCTGCTTGTCCTCCCCATGAGTCCCAGAGAGTTTTCCCTGCTTCTAAGAAACGCCAGCTCTTTCCAGTGCATATAAACATCACAGGTTAAGACTGTGTTTTGAAGCTGATGAGTCTCAGTTTTTCAAAGCAAGACTGAAAGTGATGCTTTAATCTGTGTTGGCATGTCCTCAATATTCAAAAAATATAGATAGCGCTGGTTTTTTCCAGGGAAAACATACTGCTTGTTACTCCTATAAGTAACACACATTTCAGTGAAAGATACTAAACCATAACTGTTCAAATAGTTTTATTAAACAAATCAAAGTATTTTGCTGGCTTTAAGCTTTAAGTTGGTTATAAATCTCTCCTTGTATTGGAATCTTCTCCACTTCAGTGGGAAACATCTTACCACCTTTCATGCCTTCTCCTACCCATCATGGGGACTCGGTTCCTAAATGGTAATGTTAAATTGGTCTATGGCTTGTATCTGCTGCAAAAAATGACTGAAGATTTTCCTATGGAAAATCATGTACCTATTTTCATTCCAGTGCAGATAATCATAAGCTATCAAACCATCCATTAGAGATTTGTTATCCAATTCTGTTTTCAATTGAAAACACACAACCACCCCCTTACACCAATGAAAACCCCGATTATGTAGGAACAAATTATTATAGGAAAGAATGAGATTATTGAATTCCTGGAGTGGTTCTGTGTGTTGGCATAACGCTCAGCTTTCAAAGTGCCAGTCTTTTGCAAAAGGAAATTTCTGAGTGGGCTTGACAGAATGTGTTGTTAAAGCATGTTTTCTTGTAGTTCATACAGTGCTGTAAACTGCCTTTACTCCCCTCCGCCTATCTCCTTTTCCCCAGAAAGTGGAAATTCAAAATATGTGAACAGGAAACTGAAAATAAGGTAAGATGTTACTTTAAAGGTGACTGGCAGAGTCCAGACTCCTTGCTGCCTTGGCCCCCTGACTAGGCTGCCATCCAGCTCTGCAGTAACTTTGTTTTTTGATATAGTAACATTTTAAAAATCCTGTTCTCCCACAGTGAAATCCTCTTGCTATTCCCTGGGGTATCCCAGAAGACACCTCTGCCATTATCATGGGTTGCACAGGGTGTGAATGAGACTTCTAGTCTTTGTGGTGTTCCATTCTGGGGTATTGTTAGTGAACCAGAAATACCAAGAGGGGATGAAGTGAGCAGAAGGGAGGGAAAAAAGGTTAGTTAAAAGTTTTCTTTGCTGTAACAAGCCTGGTCATGGGAACATTTGAGCACAGAAGTCTGGGCTTAGCTGAATTTTCCCTTTAGATTTGTCATTCCATTCTCACCCTGATTTGTTTGCATAATAATTATTTCATGGTAGCTTGTGGTAAATGTTGTCTCAACGATTTCGCATGAGGACATATTTTGCTTCATATTGGTGTTGACACCACTTATCACACCATAAGTCTAGAAAAACACTTGAAGGATATTTAAAACTAGAGTCGCACAGTTGATAAGAGAAAATATTTTCATAATGTGTAAGTGGCTGCCTTGGTTTCGGGAAGATCGGAGTGTGCCGGTAATGTGCATCATAAAAAGGAAGAGGACAGTTCGGTGCAGGTACACCTTCCCCCAGCAAACGGTGCAGGGTGTGTGCACAGCACCTTGTTCCAAGTGAAGGCTTCCAAAGGACAGAGCTGGTCCTTCAAGGATTCTGTTTTTTCCTTCTTCTGCAAAAGGCACAGGTCACTTGCGGGTTTAAAGAAGTGTAAATGGTGGATTCTCTGCAACTTGAAGACTTTAAAGCATGATTTGAGGACTTCAGTAACTCAGCCAGAGGTTAAGGGTCTATTACAGGAGTGGGTGGGTGAGATTCTGTGGCCTGCGACATGCAGGAGGTCAGACTAGATGATCATGATGGTCCTTTCTGGCTTTAAAGTCTATGTGGCAGTGAAAGGAGAATTTTTTTTACTGCAGTCTCTGCCATTTGTTGAAAGGGGGATGGCATCTCACTGCTGACACTATAGACTAGTGGTGCCCAAACTTTTTCATGACCTCCCCTGTCCCCATCCCCTGAAGCAGTGGTGCCAGTTCAGATATTTCTTGGGAGCAGGGCAGATTTTTTTCAACCCTGTGCTGCCCGGTCCCACAGCCAGCCCTACTCTCCCATCACCCACTCTTGAGGGTACCTGGGAGGGGATTGTCATTGCAATGTGGAGCAGGCAGAGCACACGGACTGGGCAGTCCACCCCATCAGTGGTGGCAGCTCAGGCTCCTCATCCCTCTCCAGTGGTGCAGCTCCCTGCCAGGCTGGGGGGCTCATTTCAGCACCACCAGCCCTTGGATTCTTCTGCCAGCAGCCAAGACTAGTCTCTGAAGCCAGCTCCGTGCACCCCAGGATGGGACCATCAGCAGCTTCTCTGCCTCCCCTCCCTGCTGGCTCGTGTCTTCCAGCAACACCAAGTGGAGATGCCAGGGGTTCTTGCTGGAATGCCAGGGGTTCTTGCTTGTCTCCAGCAGGAAGAGCAGGACTGGGTGCCGCGCATGTCCCCTCCAGAGCCCCCGCCTCCCTCACGCTGCTCCTTACCCCTCCTCCCTGATGGCTCAAAATCTTCCAACCCTCTGCGGTTGTGACGCCCCGTTTGGAAAATTCTGATATAGACAATTCTGCCATAGACCATATATGCTTCCTTATGGGTTATCTACAGATC
The DNA here is from genome assembly GCF_007399415.2 of Gopherus evgoodei. Lineage (NCBI taxonomy): Eukaryota > Metazoa > Chordata > Testudines > Testudinidae > Gopherus > Gopherus evgoodei. The sequence continues at coordinate 6,173,038 of NC_044330.1, forward strand.
ATTGTTAAGGGGAGTAACGAATCTGAATTCTCAGTACTAGATACTTTGCATTCTGTGTATCTGGGTATTAGGTTTTGTTTAATAGATCAAGAGGAGGATGCAATATTTAGATGTATCCACCGTAAGAAATCTGTTAAACTTAATGTGGAATTGAGAGTCTGTTTTTTGCTTGAGCCCAGCTTCCAGACGTACAGAAACTGACCGTAACAGCATTCATGTTGGTAGAAATTGGACATTTCATAAATGTTAATTTTTGGAAAACTAACTATTTGGAGGTTGAACCTGACTTTCAATGAATAGCCATTTCTCAGTGTGTCTTGTAAAATCAGCCACAAATGTGTGCAACCGAATTTTACATCAGCAACTATACTTGTATGCCTGGTCAGGTGTATGCTCCTATTTCCTTTACAGTTCTAAACAAACATTTCACTCGAGCAAGAACACATTTGTGTGGCCTATTAGTTTGACTCTTTAATTTTCTGTTTTCGTGCTGGCAAACACTAAATGTTGACCAGACATCAAGGATGAAAATCCAAATCTGAAATTTCAAGACACGGTTTATTTGTGATGTATTATACCAAAAAACACTTCCATTTTCTGTTGTAATTAAATGGGTTGGGATTTTTTGGTACACCTCTACCCCGTTATAACACCACCCAATATAACACAAATTGGGATATAACACAGTAAAGCAGTGCTCTGGGGGGGCGGGGCTGCGCTTCGGCGGATCAAATCAAGTTCGCTATAATGCGGTTTCTCCTGTAACACAATAAGATGTTTTGGCTCCCGAGGACAGCGTTATATCGAGGTAGAGGTGTATATTTATGTGCAATTTTTGTTATATCCAGTGAAAAAATATTTTAAAGAAAACGTATTTGATTTCATTTTGTGTGCTAAATCAAGAATCAATTGTGGTCTTGCCCTTTTGGGGAGTTTGTGTTGGGGAAGAATCCATTTCAGAGTGTAGTGCTTGCTAGTAGGTTTATGTTAACTCCACTGTGCTATGACCCTACACAAACCTTGCTAAGCACTGAAGAACACTGAGGATCAAGAATGTTATGAAATAGACATTGAAGTGGCACTGGCACTTAATGGTCCTTGATGGTGTTGAAATGGTCTGGTCAGGAAATAGGGGATTTTGGTTTCTCCTCCTTGGGAGCTAGCGACGAGAGAAACTTGTTCGGAAAGCCCCTTCCTGGCTGGGTTATTAAATTCTCGACAGCGTTTTACAGCACTGAGAACGCTTCTGTTGCTCTTAGCAGTGATGTGATAACTGGTGATTTTTAATCCTTTTATGACATTAAATGGTTCTTTGACATTTTGGTTTTAGAAGCAGAGGAATTCTAAGGTGGATTTAAACCTATAAAAAAAATCTTTTGTATAGATACTGTGTTTTACAAACAATCTAATTTTGTTTCTGAAAACCTTGTAAACGTGTAATTAATAAAGTAAAGGATTTTTAAAGCTCCGCCTATACTTATATGTCTGTAAATACATTCCATAATTTCTAAGACTGTTAAGTAATAATATGCCAGAATATTGTGTATGTTATTTTAAATTGCCTGTTTGCTGCTAGTTGTGTGAACTTCTAGCACACTGATAATATAAAACCAAATACCTGGGTAATTTGAAATAAAGTTTTCAAACCTACATGAACTGAAATATTTCTTCCTCCTTATATTTTTATATTTGCATCAGTGATTGTCAATTCCTATGTATCAAGTGTGTATTTACTTTCTGAATTGTCATATTTATTAAGAGAACGGATGTTTTTTCTGGTGGTCTTAGGAGCTTGGTATAGGAAAAAATTGTTCTTTCAGCATAACGACTGAAGGGCCAGAGAAGGAGACAGTGTATGTTTGCATTCAGTATGTTTCTTTCAGCAGATGTAATCAGAACCTGTTTCTCTGCAGCCTTTCTAGCTCCTGCCCCTGAGAATAACTATAGTGTTCCTCAGAATCAGCTCCCCGTTCATTCGTAGAAGTTAGTGGTGGAAAATACTTTTTAGGTCACATGGGCTGTTAGCCACAGCCAGTGCACAGCTGCTCTCTGTATTACGTTCTCATGTTATTTATCCTGTCTAGTGTTCAGTTCTGTGAAGTTTGCACCAGTCTTCCCCTCAATAATAGGAAAGTTTTTCTGATGGCACAAAATGTTTGTTCCTCCTTTCCTCCCTCCTTTGTAACTAGAGTTTACAGCAAACAAGTGAGAGGCCTAAAAGTTGCTAGCAGCCACAGAACTTCCTACCTTGCTTCATATATGGTGCTCTCCCTCCCACCCCACCTCCAGTTGGTCCACAGTGCTACCACATCGGCCGTGTCCCCCACTCCAGGTCCACTCTTCAGATCCCTTGACCAATGGCCTCTTGACTTTTGCTTCAGTTTTCAGGCTCCAGGTTTTCACCCTCAGGACTCTGTACAGCTTGGGTCCGGCCTCCCTCTGCTCTGCCTCAGCCTCATAACTTAATCACCCCTTGTGTGATCTTCTCTCAGTCAGTCATAGAGCTTAAGGCCAGAAGAGACTAACCACCAGATCATCTAATTTGACTTCCTATACCACAGTCCATTCTTCATGCTGTCTCTGGCCCTCTATACTTGGCATCTCTTCTTAACTGCCCTACAGGGCTCGCACCTGTTCCTCTGTGTGCCTCCTTAAAACACACTTCCTCCAGAAGACCTAGTCCCCCTTCCACATGGAGAAGTTTTAGTTTTGGATGCGTGATCTTCCCCCGCAAAATCCAAACAAAAATGGTGACTGTACTACGAACCATGCGAGACTCCATCTTTCACTCATGCAGCTCTGTTGCACTCTATTTCCTTTCATTTTTACATGTAATATTGTAAGACTTTCAAGGTGGGTGCTTTATCTTCTGTCCGTCAGGCATCCATCTTATTGTTGGGGCTGTAGACAAGTGGTGGTGAAGAGGTCCCTTAGCGTTCACAGTCAGAGTTGGCTATAAATTAAAGACTCAGGGATGCACCAATTATAGATTGTTCTAGGTGAAGTGTTGACAACCTTTTCCCAGCAATAATGAGTCTTCCTCTCCTTGCACCAAGAACTTCTTGGCTTCGTTGCTTTTAAAACCTTTTAATTTTTTTGATGAACTTTAGTACTGAGCCAAGCAACAGAATTGGCAGCCCTGAAGAGTGAAGTCCTCCATTTTTATCTGCAGCTGAGTATTGCAGGTAAGCAGGAGTAGTGTAATCTTCCCCTCTGTATCCTGGTCTTCACTCAGACCTGAGGAGCCATTGCTGGGCTGAGAGAACGGTTGACATTCCGTTTAGTCCTTGACAGCTCTGCTGAGTTGTTACAGTCTGTATGGCTGCCGTTTGGTGGTGGTGGTGGTGGTGGTGTTCCATAGATACCTCTCTGCTGAGAACTACATGGAGACCTTCCATGTCATTTTATATAGGTCACTGAAAAGTCATTGTATGGTAACTTTCAGCTGCTTACTAAAGTAGGCTGAATTTGATCAAGTAGCCTAAAAATGGCACTGCCTGTCCCATGACTAATAACATCCTGAGCCATTCGGCCACTGATTTGCTATATCAGCTGCTTCACTGTGCTTCTGGTTTCACATCTGTAAAAAGTGGGTAATACCCAGCTCAGTAAAGAACTTAGAAATTACAGGATTTCCTGACCTCAGTCCTCTGCCTCAGTCACCGATTCTGATGTGGATTCTGTTTCCATGGCACCTGTGTAATAACAATAATTTAATAGTAACAGAATTACTGGCTGCTTTGTGAGAAACATGCAGCCTTCTCAATTCATTTCCTGGGTTTTTAACAGTTGTATTTTTAAACTCTGTGTTCAGAAATATACTTTCAAATTAGGGCTGTTGATTAATTGTAGTTAACGCGTAATTAACTAAAAAATTAATCGAAATTAAAAAAAATAAATCATGATTATTCACAGTTTTAATCACACTGTTAATAAAATACCAGTTGAAATGTATTAAATATTTTGGATGTTTTTCTATATTTTCAAATATATTTATTTCAGTTACAACACAGAATACAAAGTGTACAGTGCTCAGTTTATATTCTTTTTATTACAAATATTTGTACTGTAAAAAATTTTTTAAAAAGTATTTTTCAGTTCATCTCATATAAGTACTGTAGTGCAATCTCTTTATCATGAAAGTGCAACTTACAAATGCAGACATCTTTTGTGACATAACTACACTCAAAAACAAAACAATGTAAAACTTTAGCGCCTACAAGTCCACTCAGTCCTACTTCTTATTCTGCCAATTGCTAAGAGAAACAAGTTTGTTTATATTTATGGGAGATAAGGCTGCCCACTTCTTATTTAGTGTCACCTGAAAGTGAGAACAAGTGTTTGCACGGCACTGTGTAGCCGGCATTGCAAGATATTTATGTGCCAGATGCACTAAATATTTATATGCCCCTTACTTCTTCAGCCACCATTCCAGAGGACATGCTTCCATGCTGATGATGCTTGCTAAAAAAAACAAAACACGTTAATTAAATTTGTGACTGAACTCCTTGTGGGAGAATTGTATGTCTCCTGCTCTGTATTTTACCCACATCCTGTCATATATTTCATGTTATAGCAGTCTCAGATGATGACCCAGAATGGCGTTCGTTTTAAGAACGCTTTCACTGCAGATTTGACAAAACATAACGAAGGTACCGATGTGAGATTTCTAAAGATAGCTACAGAACTCAACCCAAGGTTTAAGAATCTGAAGTGCCTTCCAAAATCTGAGAGGGACGAGGTGTGGAGCATGCTTTCAGAAGTCTAAAAGAGCCAACACTCCGATGTGGAAACTACAGAACTCAAACCACGAAAAAAGAAAATCAACCTTCTGCTGGTGGCATCTGACTCAGATGATGAAAATGAACACGCGTCAGTCCGCACTGCTTTGGATCGTTATCGAGCAGAACCCATCATTAGCATGGATGCATGTCCCCTGGAATGGTGGTTGAAGCATGATGGGACATATGAATCTTTAGCGCATCTGACACACAAATATCTGGCAGCGCTGGCTACAACAGTGCCATGTGAACACCTGTTCTCACTTTCAGGTATCATTGTAAACAGGAAGCAGGCAGCATTATCTTCTGCACACGTAAATAAATTTATTTGAGCAATTAGCAGCACAAGAATAAGACTGAGTGGACTTGTAGACTCTATAAAGTTTTAAGTTTTATTTGTGAATGCAGTTTTTTTTGTACATAACTACATTTTTAAGTTCAACTTTCATGATAAAGAGATTGCACTACACTACTTGTATTAGATACATTGAAAAATACTATTTTTATTTTTACAGTGCAGATATTTATAACTATAAAGTGAGCACTGTACACTTTGTATTCTGCGTTGTAATTGAAATCAATATATTTGAAGATGTGGAAAACACCCACAAATATTTATATAAATGGTATTATATTATTAACATCACAATTAATTATTATTTTAATCACGATTAATTTTTGTAATAGTTTGACAGTCCTAATTCAAATCACTAATATGTGCCTGCAGCCTTAACACTTGCCTTATAGTTTGTGGGGGAATTAGGTGTTAAGCTTATTAACAAGACAGTCACCAGAGAATGCAGCACGTTGTGTGCACGGGAGATAGGTGCGAGAGTGCAGAGGCCAACAATTGTTAAATATGTATTGTATGGACTTGAACAGCTTGATTCTGCAGCTGTTTCATGGCACAAGGCACCCGATGGCTGTAAAGCATATGGGTTTGTTTAGGGATTATGGAGAAGCTTGTTATATCTTCCAAATTCCCCTGTCTACAGTATTTAATTAAGCACCTTTAGTTGCTATTGATGCTTAGAGGCAAAACAGTATTTTAGCTTAGTCAGCATATCCTTACTTCCCACCAGTTCAAAGAGCGACACTGGTCCATTTGCTCTCTATTGGATGATACTTGGGCACACTGGTCCTCTGAGCCGCAAAGCAGTATTCCTTTCACGTCTCCAATTAAAATTGCAGGCTCTGAATTTTTTCCAACAAAATTGAAGAGGTCATTTTGGTTTTGAACCTTCTTTGCTGGAGTTGTAACCTAGCAACATTTGGCTTTGACACTTGGGGGAACCTTTAGCTTCCCCTAAGGAGATTCACTATGACATATCAGACAGTCACTGTCAGGGAACTTACACTGTTAAGTCCCCGCAAATCTACCTTGAGGCAAATCTTCCAAATATGGAACTTAGTAGGGAATCATTCCACAAACCCACGTCACTTATCTTCACCCTCAGACCCAGAACTTACTTCCCTCCAAATTACTGGGAAGTATCTAAGGCTGGGCCTGTGTAATGCACGTGTGCAGCCACCAAAACATCTACCCATCTTAGTTGCACCTGATGGCTCTCTGGTGCTACTATCTTATTTTTTGCCAAGCTGCGCACACATCTATGTTCCGACGCCAAACTCCACCAAAATGGCTACTTTTCTGGGCAGCTCAACTTGTCCACTTACCCATTTGACTTTCCTCTGGGTCTGTTTCACCAAACACTGGGGAAGTTCAGTGGGTTTCCTGGTCTGCTGCCTTACCAAAGGACAGAGTGGGAAGCGGGGGGAGATGGTTCACAACTCAGCAAGCACTGAGGAAAGAGTTCGCCCTCCAGATTTTCGCTCAGAAAGAGACAGGGCGGTTGTGACTGAGGTACTGACATCGGACATGGAGGGAGGGTGCCCTGGTGGCTCTTAAGTTACTTTGGAGTAGGGCACTGCCCAGCAGGATATCATCTCTGAAGCTGGAAAGGCAGCTGCTTTGAGGAATTTGTAAGAAGCTCTGTCGGAGCTTGGAGCTCTGTTCCTCTCCTGTTAGACGTGGATGACAGTAACCTCCCCCTAAGGCCTGTGACAGTGCTTCAGCTCTCTCTGCCACAGTCCGTCCCCGGTTCTCCCTTCCAAACAGTGGAGAATGGCTAGGCAACTGCCCTGGGGGGCTGCCAAGCATTTGGCTAACTGGAAGAGATGCTTGACCTTTCAATGTATGGGAGGACCTCTTAACTTTCATTACATTTTCTGCCTTTTTTACATTACAAAAATATGAATGTAAAGGCTGATCTCCCCTGGTTTTGGTGGACCTCTTGCAGCTCCTTGTGTATTGTGAGCTCTGACACCAGCTGAGAGGCAGAAGTGTTGAGTTGTTAACAAAATCAAGTGTTCATTTGGCATTTGATTTATAAACGCTAACAAGGGTAAAACACCCACTTCTAAGCAGTCTGACTAAAGACCCTTTCTCCTCTCATTTGCTTCATTTTCACTCTTTAATTTTATTAGTTTTCCAGTTACCATGGAGTCTCCCAGGGTATGTCTGATAAGAAACAGCAAAGTGTGGGGAGAGGATGCTTTTTTGTGCTGTAGCTGTCTCTAAAAAGGGGTGGTTGGGATTTTTTATTTTTTTTACCATAGGAAAAGTGCATTTTCCCTCCTTTTCATAACTCATATGTCTGAAGGGATTTTGCGCAAACTTCACAATAAATAAATAAATAAAAATCACCTGTCAGCACAGACCAAGCCTGGAACATTTTAGGCTCAAAATGACATGTTTCGAAACGTTCTGAGCGCATGAAAAGGGAGTTAAAATTAAACTTAACTGCAGTGGTTGCTGTGAGGCGCCTGCTTGTAGACGTGCGACGTAAACCTCACGCAGGAGTAGTGCTTGTTCTTGCATCAGTGTGGAGTGAGGAAGACAAGTTACAATGTAAAAACCGGAGGAGTCCTTATGGCACCTCAGAGACTAACAAATTTATCTGAGCATTTGTTAGTCTCTGAGGTGCCACAAGGACGCCTGTTCTTTTTGCTGATACATGGCTGCTACTCTGAAAGTTTCAATGTGTTCTCGTTCGGGATCAGTGACTGAAAAGGGAGTGCTTCCTGATTAACTTCCAGTAATGATGCCAGTGATTGTAACTCCAGCTTGCCTGACGTGTGAGTTTTCAGAAAGCCACTGTCACTTCCATGATACATTAACGCAGAATAAACTGCAGGCTCCAGCCACCACTGAGCTCTCAGAATTAACAGCTTTGCCACTTGCAGTAGAAGTACTTTTGCTTGATCTTAAGAGAACTTTTGGCACAGTTTGACTCTTCAATGTGAATGAATTTGGACAGCTACATGCTCCCGATACAGCTCTTAAGTGGTCTCAGAGTGAAAACAGCCTCGTTCCGATTCTATCTGTTCTGATCCGCCTCTTCAGCCCCTCTGCGGTTTTACACTGTGTAGACAGCGCTATTGGCTGTTTCCACTGTGTACACTGATTGCAGTACAATCTCATTTAAAAGGATTGGACCCACAGCGGGGAGAGCCCCCTCGGATAACAGAGCAGAACTCTGCCTCCCCCCCCCCCCCACTTCTCTTTCAAGGTAACAGCCAGGCTGTCATCACTTCACTGCACTCTGGGGTTTGAGAGAGCAGTTCTCGGGTACCAGATGCCAAAGGATGTCCTGCATTACCAAGGACATTATGTTACCTGCCCATGGTTACACCCTCACTGGGGCACGATTCTTTCCTTATCTCCTGCAGGCTACAGGGACTTCTGGCAGGAGGACTGTGAGAATGGAAACACAAAAGCTCTGAACAAGGCTCCATCTACACTGAGAATCTTCAGCAGTTCTCCTACCATTGATCTAGCACTGGCACTAACATGGAAGCCCCACCCAAGACCAGATGTGAGTGACTGTCACCAAGCTGTCTAGACCTGCTCTGAGCAGCATTAACCAAAACAGTGGTGAAGGACGAGTGCCCCCAGCCTACGCTAACATTTCAACCCTTGCCAGCGCAGTGACGGGGAGAGGTGGTGAATATTCTGAGTGCACAGTGCCTTTAAAACAGCTGCATTTCCAAGCCTGTGAACAGGGTGTGAATTATACCCAGAGGACTAATTAGTTTAAGGCTGCAGAAAAATCTTGAGAGCCATATCGTTCCAGCGTCCTGTGCTCTCAGGGGAATAATGTGTGTGCATAGCACAAGGCAGGTTAAAAATGGCAGTAGCTGATTGCTAAGCTCTAGTTACCTTGAGCTGGAGAGGTCAGACCTGTGCAAGAAACTTCATCTTAAACTCCTTCCTGTCAAGAAAATGAACTCCAGCCTGGCCCAGAGCCCTGGCCCTGAACTCTGCTGAGGACTTTATTTCTTACTCTGTGCACACAAGCCAGTGTTCCTCCCTGGCGAGAGCCCAAACTTCCAGGGCCCGTGGGTCTAATGAGAGCAGGAGTCTGTGGCCATCACTTCCTTTTCTTAGCTCCAGCTTTTTCCTTTTTCCCTTTGTCTTTGCCCTTTGGCTCGTCCTCTTTAGACTTCTTCAGGGCCTTATAGGGACCGATGTTATGGCGAACCATTGTGCCTCTCCACCAGGCCTGGAGCTGGAAGCAGGAGAGGAGAGTTAGTTTTCCAGAGCAAGAGTCAGACTCTTCGCTGTTCAGAGCGGCTGGTCTTGAAGTCAGCTGCCATGGCAACATGCCTCCCCCTCTAGGGGGTATCAAGTAGGCCCCACTGGCTCAGTGATGTGGGACAAGGGACGGGCTTTCTGGTTGTCTGATATTACGTTTATGTGAAAACATTACAAGGAAATCCAAATGGTGAACCTGAGAGTGCCAGGGAATACGGCTCTGTGACACGTTCTGATCTCCAGCCTACTCGAGGCACCGGCTGGCTGGAGCCTGGATCCTGCTCTGTCTGCTGTCTGCCAGCTTCTCCTAGGCCAGCAGCCTGCTGTCGGCTGCCAGTGCTACTGGTGCTGGCTCTATGCACCAACCCTTTGCCTTGGAAACATTCCTAACATAAGTGCTTAGATACTAAGGTGATGGGCTCTACAGAAAACCCCTCGACAGATTTCCATAGACCAGCTGCTTTGTACGCGAGTTTACGGGCTGCACCCTGCTCAATTGCTGGCTCAGTGTTTTAGTCAAGTAAAAGCCTAGAGTGGAGGAGACTCTAGTGAGTCCTTCCAGCAACAGCAGAAAAGGCCCGACTCAGTGTTCCTGTTTATTTCTGCCTTAAATTAAACATATGGTTATGTTCACATAGACTATCAGGGTTGGAAGGGACCTCAGGAGGTATCTAGTCCAACCCCCTGCTCAAAGCAGGACCAGTCCCCAGTCAGATTTTTACCCCAGTTCCCTAAATGGCCCCCTTAAAACCCAAACTGTCACAAAGAAGCAAACAACGGGCCCAACGCCACTTGCCTTCCTTTTGCAGGTCATTAAATCTTTTTCTCTCCTTAGCTCTTGGGCCGCATTTTCAAAAAGTCCAATTTGCACATGCAGTTGCCCACCTATGCTGGGCCTGCACGTGTAATCGGTACTCCCATCACCCACTGTTTCCAACATGCCAGTACTTGTTCTCAGCAAGTACTTCAATGCTACTTTTCTTAACCACATTAAAAAGAAACCCAGCACCGGTGGCCCTGTGAAAGGCCAGTGGGAGGCAGCTTGAAAGCAAGAAGGCCGCCAGGTACAGTGTAGACTGTGGCACCTGCTGTAAAGGACCAATGTCCTAAGCTGTAGCAGGTTGGGCTCTTCCCCTGCACTTCCTGGCCTGTGGGATAGTCTGTGCTGAGCGTTTGTGGGATGGGGTGGGGGGCGGTTCTTGTACTGATGGCAAGGATTACATTGCAACCCTCCCTCTGTGGCGTCATCCTCACTGCACAGATGGTGTGAGGGACAAAAGGCCCCCAAATCTTCACTCTGGGAGCCAAGATTTGCCCTTTATTTCCTTCCTGATTCGGTAGGTGGCTGTTAACTTTGTGGCTGCTCTCCCTAGGGGGGGACTAGAGGGTGTGGAGAACAAGCAGCAGCTTGGACATGCGGCAGACCCCTCTCCTCTCCCAGCCCAATGGCAGCGCTTGCCGGTCCCAGGCCCTGCTGGCCAAACCCTTCAGTGGTCTTGCTGAGTGAAAGGAGCCCCCTTGCATACAGATCATTCATGAGCCATAGCACTGGTAGCATTTTCCCTTTTACCTTCTTGATGCTCTTTAATTCCAGCGCATCCTGCTCCACCTTTCTTCTCGCTGCCTCCTTTTCCACCCGATCCTCCATGATGGCTTGCTCAAATAACCGGCACTGCAGAAATGCAAGAGACGCTCTAGAACGGGGTGAGCAAACTACGGCCCACGGGCTGGATCCAGCCCGTTAGGGCTTTGGATCTGGCCCACAGGATTGGCCTCCGGGCCCCGCACTGCTCTCAGAAGCGGCCAGCACCATTTCCCTGATGACCCCAGGAGGGGGACAGGGTGCAGAGAGCTCCATGCATTGCCTCTGCCTCCATGCACCAGCTCCCGCAGCTCTCGTTGGCCGGGAATGGGGAACTGCAGCCAATGGGAGCTTCGGGGGAGGTACCTGGAGGCACGGCAAGGGCAGCAAATGTGGAGCCGTCCACCCCCGATCCCCCCACCCCAGGGGCCACAGCCCTTCCTGAAGCGGTGTGGCATGGGGCCAGGGCAGGCGTGCAGGGAGCCTGCCCTGGCCCCAGTGCGTGCCACTGCCACCCCAGAGCCACTTTAGGTAAGCAGCGCCAGGCTGGAGCCTGAACCCTGCCAGCACCCTGCCCCCCAACTCCCTGCCTGCACCTTGCACCCCTCCTGCACCCCAACTCCCTGCCCTGAGCCCTCTCGTACACCCTGCACCCCAACCCCCTACCCTGAGCTCCCTGCTGTACCCTGCACCCCTGTGCACGCCAAGCCACTGCCCGGAGCCCCCTTCTGCACTCCACACTCCTGCACCCCATCCCCCTTCCCTGAGCCCCCTCATGCACCCAGCACGCCCTCCACTGCCCCAATCCCTTGCTCTGAGCCCCTTCCTGCTCATCGCACTCCCTGCCCTATCCCCCATCCAGATTTGGCCCTCGGCCCAAGAAGTTTGCCCACCCCTGCTCTAGAACATGCTTTGCTTAGAAATGGACTGAGAGCATCATGATGTCTTTGAATTCTGGAGCTCCCTGAACAAGGCTTGTCCCTCATAGCTACTCCATGGAGGCTGATGTGCAAGCCTTTCTCCCTCGGATCCTTTCTCTGGACTGTCCCAGCTCTGCAGTGCAAATGCTGCATATAACTGTGTTCCCCATCGTAAAGCAGTAAGTTGCTCCAGTAACTGAAACCTTTCACTGCTTGAACATATTGAACCCGCTGATGTTATGCTGCAGAAAGCCTGTGTCTTGTCTAGCTTCTGGTGGAACAGGTGTTGCTAGAAAGTCACCCCAAACACATGGGGACAGGTAGAATGATTGGGACACAGACATGACACAACTGGCCCAAGTTTTACAGACAGAATGGAAGATGAGGTGCTCGACGGGACAAGGAGTTGAGTGTCCTCTAACTCCACAAGCAGGCATTTAGAACTCAGTAAACTTAAGTTATGTCTACACTGCCCTGCAGTTCTGACTACCAGAGTGGGGACAAACAGTGTGCACTAGTGTAACCCTCTTCAACAGGACTATGTTAGTGTGAACTAGAAACCTTTTTTTTTTTTTAACTACTTCTCTAGGAAGGTTTTTACATGTTTACAAATCCTTGCCATGTAAATATCGGAAACAGAACAATCATTACAACGGTGAGCTTTGGTTGAGAGATTCTCCAGGAATATTGTCATCAGAGCTTGCTGTTTAACAGGGAGTTACCAGGGTTCAGAGTGAGCATCATTACCACACCTCCAATATGTCATTTCTAGTGATCTGATTAGAACTAGGAACCTTTCAGTTAATCCTCACAGGGGGAATTACACGCAGCTGCTATTCATGCCCTCACAGTCCGAACTGCAGGGCAGCCAACAAGCCCTCAGAGATAGCCCTTAGTCTGCAGCAGCCAGTGGTCACTGGCAATGAAAGCAAGCATGTTAAAATTCCACGGAGTCCCTCTCCCCCAGACTAGCAATAGCTTGTGTGCACCAAGGTGAGACACATTGGGAAGGGAGTTTGTCCTCCCTTGCCCCTCATAAAAACCCTTCAATTACTTGCCACTTGTACACCCAAAACGGCCATAGGAAAAACAACAAACAATGGCATTTCTTGACCAGAGTCACATGCAGAGAACAGAGGATTCATGCCTCCCTGGCTCCCTCCTGACACCACTTGCTGTGTTGTTCCTGCCTATTCTATTGAATAGCTCCATGGTTACTCAATCTTTTCTTTCCCGTAGTTCTCGTCCCTTGTTCTGGGTGAATGAAAAGAGTGAGGGTGGGGAAATGCCCAGGGCCCAGCTTTTGGGATGCTGCCTGGGCAATGAAATGCTGGGTCACTGAATCCTTCAGTCCACTGCTGATCTCATACCTGCTTGGCTAGTTCCTGCAGTGCTGCTAAATCATTTGCCTTGGATGCTTTTAGAGTGTTCAGTTCTTGCTGTTTAGATTCCGTGTCCTTTTCATACTTCTCCATCCAGTATTCTAGCTTCTCTTCCAACTTCTGTGTGGGAGACATACTGTGACACTTAGCACAGCAGACAGAACGCACCGGGAAGGGGTAGTAATGCTACTGACTCATTTTTATTGCTCTCCTCTGGACTCTTTCTAGTCTATCCACATCTTTCCCAAAGTGCGGTGCCCAGAATTGGTCACAGTCCTCTAGCTGGGACCTCACCAGTGCCGAGTACAGTGGGACAGTTACCTCCTGTGTCTTACAAACACTCTTGTTAACACACCCCAGAATCATATTAGCCCTTTTTGCAGCTGCATCACATTGATGACTCATTCAGTTTGTGGCCTACTATAACCCCCAGATCCTTTTCAGCAGCACTACCCCCTAGACAGTTACTCCCCATTTTGTAGTGGTGCATTTGATTTTTCCTTCCTAAGTGAAGTACTCTGCACTTCATTAAATTTCATCTTGTTGAATTCAGACCAATTCTCCGGTATTCCATGGTCATTTTGAATTTTAAACGTGTCCTTCAAAGTGCTTACAGACCTCCCAGACTGGTGTCATTGCAAATTTTATAAGCATACTCTCTACTCCATTATCCAAGTCATTAAGGAAAATATTGCCTAGTACCCAGACCCAGGATTGACCCTTGCAGGACCCCACTAGATATGCCCTCTCAATTTGACAGCAGACCATTGATAACTACTCTTTGAGTACGGTCTTTCAACAGATTGTGCACCCACCTTATAATAATTTCATCTAGACCACGTCTCCCTGGTTTGCTTATGAGAATGTCACATGGGACTGTGTCAAAAGCATCACTGAAATCAAGATATATCACATCTACTGTTCCCCCTAATCCACCAGGCTTCTAGGCCTATCAAAGAAGGCAATAAAGGAAGTGAACACTGGCTGACAGAAAGATAAGAGAAGGGGAAGGAGTGAGCTTCAACTTTGGACCTTCCTTGTCCTAATCCTGAGAGATGTCCTGACCAGACTGAGCCAGAGACAGGAACCCTGATGACACCGTCACGTTCACTGGCTCTGGCTAAATCCCAGAACACAACCTAGGATGTGAGACGGTCTCTCACACACACATTCTCTCTCTCTCTTTTTTCCTTCCTTACCTACCTTCTTTCTTGTTCCTCTCCTTTTGCCAAATAAGAGTCTGGCTTAGCTGGCCAAGACTGCATATTTTGCAACACTGCTGTAATCCTGTGACCAGAAAGGCAGCTAAAAGCAATGCCCTCAACAGGCTGATGCTGGTACAAGTTTTCCAGCTCTCAGAATGGCTGATAAGACCATGTGCTGGGCCTGTGTTTGTCCAGCTGTGAGGTTGCAAGTGAAAGTCAACTCCAGAGACAGACACTGCATTGTCTCTCTTCCCTCTTGCTTGTGTTTCTTGTTTTGCCTTCAAGGCAATGGGATCGGACTTTAACAACAGCAGGTACAGCTCCAGCTCATCTCAACTAATGTCTCGCTCTCCCCCAAAAAGGACAATTATTACCATCTTTAACACCATCTTGGAGACCGTCAGACATGGGGTTTCTTCTTCTAAAGACTCTCTGTGGCTTAAGGGAAGGGAACAAGGGATGTTAAAATTAAAACCTTACTTCATACCTTACAGTTCAAAAGCTTTAACTGCTTTGCTTCCTTTTTCTGTATCTTTAATAAAAGGTTATAAAGGATTTTTTATGGTATGTTTGCCATGGTACTAAGCAGGCTGAAGTCTCTATAGAGCAAACCCTGAACCTTGTCCAATGCTGTTTAATGTTGAACTGTTTCAGGGTCATGTTAACCCCTTTGACTCTTTGGGTCCTTTCTTCCATACAAAGTAATACAACAGACATTATGGATCGTGGGCAACCTGAATATATATAACAGACATTATGGATTGATTGCAACCTGAGTCTATCAAAAGAGTTGTGAATCGGTATTTATCCTACCCCGCTGGATTTCCTCCTGAACAAACAGGCTAGGATAAAGCAAAGAACGATTGGTGGCTCTATAATGTCTTTCCTTGCCGCTGGTGTCCTAGTTTACAGGTGCAGCTCCTGGGCCTGTGAAGCTGTAAGTATATTGCATGTATTAATGCCAGCTCCTGATGCTGCTGGAATTCTGACCTGTTTGCAATGAATGTACTTTGGGCTTTAAGTTAATCAGCTGAACAAATCTGTCCCACCTCAATTTTGATTTAGAGGAAATATATCCAGATTTAAAATAATCCAAAATTCAGGTAACCAGTGTTATGCTTTGGGAGCAAATGGTAATTCCAACAACAGTCCTGAAGCTGGTTGAGGGATAGATGGACATTAACTGTTTTCCTTAAGACACTAACTGCCACCCTAGGAATAAGCTGATGTGATTTTTATAGGTTGCTGTCTTAAGTGCTAATTGAAAACATTTGAGTCACCCACCATCTGTTGTTGCCTGAGGAAATTTTCAATCTCCACGTGCACTCTAATCTCCTCATCAGTTTTGATCCTCAGCTTCTGTGATCAATAAAGACAGAACAGGTCAGAGGCTATCTTGGCACGCACATATGCATACACTGCGACGACGCGCGCCGGCATGTGACTGCTTGTAGTGGTGAATGGACAGCACGACTGAAAGTGACAGGTTCTTGCTCTGCAGTGTCAATAAAAAGCCAGTTGTTCTATGTAAGAGAGTGAAATCTAGGAACGAAAGGGTGGTGGGTGAGACGGAGGAGCTTGTGCCACCTGTGTGTAAAACAAACCTCTCTTTGCATGGTGAGTTACATGTTGGCTGTTTGGTGGCAATGCAATCTGCAGTCAGCCAGCTCTCGCCTTACTTGTTGGAGATACTTTACAAACAGCCTAAAGATGGTGCTTACCTCAATTTCATTGACCAGGTCACTCTCTGCGTTGCTGCACTTTTTCTGGGTCTGGTAGACTTGGAGCTCTGTGTCTTTCTTCACATAGCGGCTCTCCATGTCTGTCTTGGCCTTCATCTCTTGAAGCTGGTCTTTGAGGTATGCAATCATCTCATTCCGGTTCTGAGGAATAGGCAGGAGGGAGAGGCATATGGGGGGCATAAAAGCGAGCTTCAAAATGCAAGTCACCTCTGAATTTCTTGTGCCCACTACTCCAGGCAAACTCACCTGTGTCCCACCTCACATGTTTAAAAATCATAGGGCTGAAGGCTTCTCCCCCTCATCAAGGCAGGGGGCTGGCGCTGAGTTATTGACTCTGGGAGATGGGAGAGAGGAGAGGCTGAGAGGGAGTTTACTCCCCACACTCTGTAGGGCCATGTTCAACCCTGGTAGCCTCCATGTTACCTCATCTTCCCCCCTCCCCCATGTGTCTCTGCTCATGTGTCAGAGTGTCACCTTCTGATCATAATGCCACTGGCCTCAGCAGAGCTCCCAGACAGGAGATACATCATGATAGGGTTACGGCACTGAGAGTAAAATACATCACAGTGAGGGTGTAATTATCCTCCAAGCAAGCATTACAGTCTAGGAAGTGAAAGAATTAGAGTACTTCATTACTTAAAAGTACGCTTGAAAGAGCTGGATTTTTATGAGTAAATTGCAGTAAATGTTGATTTCACTGTACACAAACACAGATGAAAAAGTATATGTATAGGGTAAAATACAGAAATGCTTCTGGAGAAAGTCGAGTTTGATATAAAGATATTTACACTGTATATTTTGCATGTGACATTGACAATTTGTTTTTGAATGGCTATATGATTTGGCTTTTGGAATCTCAACATTTACTGTAATTAAATAATTGTTGTCTGACCATCCCCATAATTGCCCAAGCTCTGAGCACTGAAATTGTAAACATTAAAAAAGGGCTTAAAGATAAATATCAATATCTATTGAAATTTAAAAAAAAAAAAGACAAAATGAGTTTTGCCAAACCCACTTAACAGCAATCAGAATATGCTAGGGGATGGAAATTCACACCTAAGGTACCCAACCTTAATTCTGCCCTGTAGTGACACCATATTTGTTCTCATAATATAAGAACTAGGGGCCACCAAATGAAATTAATGGGCAGCAGGTTTAAAACAAATAAAAGGAAGTTCTTCTTCACACGGCACACAGTCAACTTGTGGAGCTCCCTGCCTGAGGAGGTTGTGAAGGCTAGGACTATAACAGAGTTTAAAAAAGAACTGGATAAATTCATGAAGATTAAGTCCATTAATGGCTATTAGTCAGGATGGGTAAGGAATGGTGTCCCTAACCTCTGTTTGTCAGAGGGTGGAGATGGATGGCAGGAGAGAGATCACTTGATCATTACCTCTTAGGTTCACTCCCTCCGGGGCACCTGGCATTGGCCACTGTCGGTACACAGCATACTGGGCTGGATGGACCTTTGGTCTGACCCAGTATAGCCGTTCTTATGTTCCCCCAGAGTGTTGTCCAAGTTTAACATGAGCTTCAAAAGAAACTTAATTTTTAACCAACTGTACAGAAGGCAGCAAATAAAGAGGGAAGGTGTGATTATCTATCTAGAGGTTGCAGAGACAGACAGGTCACCAGACACCTGGCCTCTAGAGCCCTGATTCAGGAAGGTATTTAAGCACTTGCATAACTTTCAGTAGTTCCATTGATTTCAATGGCTTCACATTAGGTATATGCTTAAGTAGTTTCCTGAACTGGGATCTATATCTGTCTCTGCCACAGACCCATGTGTGAGCTTGGACAAGTCACAACCTCTGTGCCTCAGTTTCCCCATCTAGATGTAAGCAGAGTCAGGATGTGCTCTACCCTGACATCTGGTGGTGAATTATGGGGAGTGTGGAAAGGAATTTTAGGTATTTGCATTGGCACAACTACTGTGGAAAGGAATTTTAGGTATTTGCATTGGCACACCCACCCCACCTAGCATAGCCCACGGCAGCCTAGGATGGTTATTTTGACAGCTCTGGGATCCTCAATTTCTTTGTTATTGGGGCAGGAGGAATAAAGTGTTGTCACCCTTATTATGTGAATGAGGAAGTATGAGACTGCTTTATGACAAAGATGTCTCAATATCAATTAAGTAGCACTTGCTAGACAAGGGACATGGGTGTCAAAACCCATTGAAATGAGAGAGGTTGGGGACTGGTGTGTGTACCTGA
Organism: Gopherus evgoodei; assembly: GCF_007399415.2. Lineage (NCBI taxonomy): Eukaryota > Metazoa > Chordata > Testudines > Testudinidae > Gopherus > Gopherus evgoodei. The sequence continues at coordinate 6,191,466 of NC_044330.1, forward strand.
TGGTATGGGCCCCCTTTTGAGGGCCTGGAACACCAATTGCACATCCTCCTCTCTCCACTGTTGAAGAGCAGAGCTAATTTTGATTCCATTAGGAGTCCATCTAGAGGCTGCTGAGCTGAATTCACGTTGGGCCAATGGTGCACCAGCACTGGGGCTCCCCTACTACAAGCTGAAATCACTAAGAGCTGAAATCACTAAAAGAGCTAAGCTTACTGGGCTGAGATCACTGAGTGCTGGGTTAACTAGTGGGGGAGCCTGAAGATCTGTCGCTAAGCGCCTGGCAGAGCGGAGCAGTTTGCAGCATGTTGGAGCAGCCCATGGAACAGTGAGTACAGTGGAGCGGTTTGCGGGGGCGGCTGGAGCAGCTCACGGGTCAGCTGGAGGAGTGGCACAGCTGGTGTATTGGAGCTGGTCGTGGTGAAGGCTGCAGCAAAACTCCATGGAGAGGCAGAGCAGTTGGCCCTGGCCCATGTAAGGTGCCCCTTAACACCCTGTGCCCCCTCTCATTTCCATCTAGGCTGGGGGGGGGTAAAACTCTGCAGATAAACTTTTGAACTCGGGGGTGGCACTGACCAGAGACTTTCGGGTTGTTGGACTTTGGGGTGATTGGACTTAAGACCCTAAGGGGGAAAAGACATTGCCAAACGTACTTGGAGGTGGGTTTTTGCTTATGGTTTGTGTTATAATCCTGTTTGTGGTGTTTCTCCAACGTGATGCCGCATTGTTTCCTTCCTTTATTAAAAGGATTTTGCTACATTCAGACTCCATGCTTGCGAGTGGGGAAGTATTGCCTCCTAGAGGCGCCCGGGGGGGTGGTATGTAATTGTCCCAGGTCACTGGGTGGGGGCTCGAGCTGGTTTTGCATTGTGTTATTGAAATGGAACCCCTGGATACTGAACCCACCCCTTGTTGCTGCCAACTCAGAGGGGCAGAAGGGTTACAAATAAAAAAAATGACATCTTGGTTGTGAGGGCGCTACGGTTTAATTCTTTAGTTTGCACAGCATGTTGGGCTCCTTGCATGGAAGTTTTTGTGTAACCAGAAAAACTAAACAATTGCAAAGCAAATTAAAGAACAGGTGAAAATCGACCCTTGCTCTGTTCATATGTGCCACTACTTCTTGGAAAGCTTATCAGGGTGGACAGTGTACATTTTGTTGCAAAAGCATACGCTCTGGGTGAGTAAGGAGTGCTGAGGGAAAGTAGCTGGCTATGTGCTGTCACCCCTTCCCTGCTCACGCTTACTACAAGGGAGAGCTGAGATTTCCAGATGCAAGTTGAGTCTGGGCATGCTCCCCTGGCAGAAGGGACTCCAGAGTTGAAAGGTACTGAGCTGATGTCTGTGGTTGAGTGTGTTTCAAGATGTTTGAACGCACTGGGGAATTGAAGAATGATTCACTTTAGCATTGGGCTTTTAGTTTTACTTGGTTTCCCGGGGTAACAGATGAAGATTAGAAATGCAGGATTGTAACTACAGGAGAATTCTCTTTAATATGAAAAGCACAAGACGTGCTATGAATCTAAAGGTCATAGCAGACTAGTTTGCAGTTACGTAAGACTGAGCTTAATGCATCTGGTTTTACTTCTTGTGCCCCGTGCCTTTGATTACTCAATCAGATTTTTCCTGTTTGCTTGCTGTCATGTTACAGTGGCTTCAACATTCATCTGCTGAAGCTTGTAGCTGAAGATGACACACAGAAGGGCTGGTGTTATTTAAGTGATTTGAAGCCCACAGAAAGGCTCACATCTTGTTGCTCACGCACCATCATATTCCTTTACTGCGTAAACATGGAAAGATCCCACAGGAAAAACTCTGCTCCATAGCACTGTGTTTAAAGGCCATGAGTCATTTTAAAAGAGTTCCTTTTCAGAAGAGTTTGGAACACTCAAAGGGAAAATCCTTCCTCCGCGCACGTGCACACACACACACACACTCGCTATCCCATCAGATATAGTCAGGGAAAGCAAACTATGTTATAAGGCTCAGGACCATTAGGGCCCTTGGATGAGGTGCGTGTGTGTGTTAAAGTCATGCAGCCACCATTGTTTTATAGTTTCTCCGCCTGAAGATCGTTTTACAGCCCAGATTGTCATATGACTTTATAACAAGCAGAGACATGACCTGTTTATGTTCCATAATATACCAAGGTTATCTGGTAATGGCTTGTATTTTCGTCCGTGAAACGATGCAGGAGGTGGGGGGTTGTGCTTCCAGCAGACAGAAGGGGAAGCTTGTCATATGGCTGCATTATCAGTGGTTTTCAACCTTGTTTCCTTTTGTGGACCCCTAAAAAATTTCAAACGGAGGTCCAGCTCAAACCCTTCCACTGAAGCAACTGCAGCAGGGTCACTACGGTAAGCAAGCCTCAAACCATTTTAAGGCCTTATGAGTTAAAACCAACACCTTGAATTAACATAAGACGTAAGAGTGGCCATACGGGGCCAGACCAAAGGTCCATCTAGCCCAGTGTCTTGTCTTCTGACAGTGGCCAGTGCCAGGTGCCCCAGAGGGAATGAACAGAACAGGGAATCAAATGATCATCCCCTGTTGCCCATTCCCAGCTTCTAGCACCGCAAAGGCTCCTAATAAACAATTAAGCCACAACCACCCTTCTCCTAGTCCTGATCCACAGCCCTGTGCTATCCCAGCCCTGGGCTCCACACATACAGAGCTCTGCCAATACCCCTCTATCCCAGCCTGCAATCCCCTGCTCTCCCAGCCCCAGGATCTCCAGGGTGGCTCGTACAAAGCATATACTTGCCCAACTGTAATTACAGACACATTCTAACTACCCTTTTATAGAACAGGACTACACCAAAAAGGGCTGAAGTTTGAAACGTGCCATGGCTCCAGCTTTCCTTGAAAATTAGGCCCATTCTATGGCTTGAAAGAGATTTTTTTTGATTTGCCAAAGAGACAGCCCTATGAAAATGGCCTCGGGGTTCATCCAAAGCCCAACAAAGTCAATAATAGCCTGTCCATTGACTTAAATGAGCTCTGGATCGGGCCCATGCTGAGCATGCATAGTAGGAAATGTCCTTAATTCTATACAGGTGTATACTTAGGTAGGGAAAGAATGTGCTTGCGTGTGCCATTATTTAAATGCATACTTGTTTTAAGGAGACTGCAAACTCCTAACGCAAAGCCAGCAGAGCTTGCGAAGTCTGTAAGACACGTCAGTCTGGATTGTTTCTTTCCCTTTTTAAAAAGCATTAGGAAAATAAATCCAAGGAACAGTTAATGTAACACTAAGGCTATAACTGCAAGGAATGAGGAGTTGCACAACAGCTTTCTCAGGGGACAGATGAAGATTGTGGCATGAACTCCCAGAAGAACTAAGGACCATCACAAACCTCACCACCTTCCACTCCAAGTTCAAGGCAAGTTTCTATGACCTGGCTGCTCTATGGTAAATGCATCGGGGTGGGGGCTGTAAAAATATAAAAAACAAAATACTACATGGCACACATTCCTCTTCCCTGCAAGAGGATGAGAGGACAAATGTTGGCCATGCTACTTTGAGCACCTTCTAGTAGTGCATTAATATTATGGTGATCAGCATGGTATAAGAACCTCTACAGAAAAGAATGAATAAAAGCTAAATATCCAATCTAAAGGTTAACTTGGTGTGCGTACAACCTACCCTCCCGCACACACCACGTTATATTCTTGGTTTTCTGCTTAAGGTATGTAGCCTGCTATATTATTTATTGCTCCAAAATGTACACTGTGAAATCTACAGGATGTGTAAAGAGTACTGCTGGGCCTTAAACGTTTTCATTGCCTGACTTGTTGATGCTGACAGTGCAACCTTAAGGTTACATTAGCACAGGTTTTGGTATTCAATAATTAATAATCATAATCTGTGTAGAATGTCACCACTTCATCAATGACAAAGTAAAAGGAAAATGCTACAAAATAAGTGACCACTGCAGCAGCTACAGCTAAATGAATAAATCTTACTCCTAGAGCTGAACTAAAGTGATTAATCCTGCTGGTGCACAAAGAGAAGGGAAAGAACAAAAGGAGCCTTGTTAATTTCACCTCTATTAGAAATACAGGTGAATGGGGAATCAACGTTTGCCAAAAGGACAGAATCAGGAGGGAAGAATATTTGAGACTCATTATAGAAAATGAGAAGGGAAAAACAGTGGAATAGCCCTGTGAGTTATTAGATAGTGTCTTGTTAAGAACAAACAAAGCTCAGAACAAGAACATACAAGGAACACACCCAGAACAGAGAATTTTGTTTTCTGAATCCATTACTATACCTGCTTGGTATTGTTTTCTCTTTCACACGCAGTCCAAAGACTGGAGACTGCCATGGGGGCTTTAGTCCCTCCCTCCCTCTATTGTTGCTGCTCAAAAGGCTCCATAATCAACATGCTTTCTTTCCTTTTGTAAATTAGTTGTCAATGTGCCAAATCATGAAAGTCTCGGTAAAGCTGCCTATCAGAAATTCCTCAATGGAATGAACAGAAATCATTCTCCCAGGGAGACCTCATCGGAGCAGGTTATTTTTTAGCAATGGGAGGAAAACAGGATTTGAAAGTAACTTCATCTTGATTTATCATCAAAGATCAAGCTATAAGGAAACCCAGGAAGAGGACTTTAAGCTGGAAAGAAAACGACTGCAGGCCACACTTTGTGAGGCTGATCGCAAAGACGGAAGAAAGGTACTCAAAGATCAGAAGGTAAAGGCTGAAACAGAGGATCATCACCTACAGCAAATGCAAAAAAGTTTAAGACTGAGGCCAAAGAAAGCTCCAGCGTAAGGCACGTTTCCTAGTACTGGAAAGAGTTGTGGAAACTACATTAAAACAGAACAGCATGTGTAAGTTGGGCATACAGACACTGTTGGGCTTCTACAGCACTAACTTTGGCACCAGCTCTGCTCCTTATGTTGGTACAGTGCATGGAGAGCTTCCCAGCATTACCCTATGAGTGACCTGAATCTCAACTGGCAGAGACAACGAGCACTAAGAAATGGACAAAATATAATCCTCAAGTAACTGCCACACTACTTGAGGCCAAATGAAACTAATTTATTTCTTCTAACTGCCAAACAGAGGTCAACAGACTTTTAAACTGTTCCATTTTCCCCCTTAGGGCTTGGATATAGGCTTGAGTCCAGTTTCAGCAGCAGAAAAGAAATATCTATTAAGTCGCACGTCTCCCTTTTGCAGACCAGTCTCTGACCTCAGATTCCTTTAGACGCAGTGCCAAACTGAAGACACTGAAATTCTCTAGAAAAGTAATCCGCACTCTCCATTTCTTCTGGAAAACCTTTGAGCTCCTGTGTCTGTCCTTCCTTGGTTCACTACCTATCTTGTAACCATTTGTTCCTTCAATATTGCCTTCAGTGGTTCCTCCTTTCTGCAAAGTTCACCTGGGTTCTTTTTGTTTCCTCCTTTTCTTCCTCCTACACTTACCCCAATTTATTTCATCTACCCCTATTTGTCTCTTCTAGCACCTCTATGCTGATGACTTTCAAATCTACTTTCCACTTCAACATTTTTTCCTGTCTCACTGATATCACGTTTGGAGATTCTGCTGTTTCCTCGAACTGTACACAGCTATATCTGAGCTCCTCATCTTTCCGCCCGAACCTTCTCTTCTCTTCTCCAATGCCAATACCATCCTTGTCAGACTGGCAATCAGAGGGACATTTTTCAGTGGCTCTTGCTCTTCCAGGTGCATCTAGGCTCCCACCAAGTCCTGCTGCTGCTTCCTCTTCAGCTTTTATAAAAAGTAGTCCTTCCTCAATGTGCCTTCAACTTGAAATGTTTTTCCATACCCAGGTAATCTCCTGGCTCAACTACTGCTAAATCCTCCCCTCTGGGCTCCCTGTTTTCCATCTCGCTCACCTCTAGTCCATCAAGAATACTGTAGATAAAATGACCCTCATTTGCCACTCAACCAGATCACTCCTTTATACAGATCTTCTCCTGCCTCCTTCTCACCTACTGAATCAAGTGTCAGATTCTCGTTCTTGCCTTCAAGGCCCTGCATGGCTCTGCCTCTATCTCTGCTGGTTTCTTTTTGCACACCCCTCATTCCATCAGTATGCAGCAGCATCACTCCCTTCATTTCCCTCTCACTCTCTCCTCTTCATGCTTTCTCCCTTATGTCTGGATCAACCCTTTATCACAGAACATTATGTCCCCACCATCTCCATTAACGCCTTCCTTAGAACCTATTTATTCCACTAGGCCTTCCAATGCTAATCCCTGTCGGTATTATGCTATCCCCATCCCAATTAACACCATCCTCTGGGTTTCCCACTGCATTCAGATCTGATCTGCGTCTCTTTTTAGATTGGAAGCTCCCTGATGAAAAGACTATTATAGCTGTACAGCACTGATCGGTGCTTTAACAATCATTCACCACCCAGAACACTAGTGATGTAGCTACACTTGCTTTTGTTTTGTTTATATTTTTCCCTGCCTGCCCCAAAATGAGTGTGTTACTTGTGTTCTCACATCCTGTCATTGGAGACTGTGAACCACCCTAGGAAGGAGAGGTCCCAGTCTGAGCATGCTCAGTAACACATTTCCTCTCTAGCATGCTGCCCATCTCAAATATTCTTACCTGAAGTTCTAATTCCTTTTCTTTCTTGACATCTTGCAGCCGTTTCTGGAGGGACTTTATCTCCTTCCTTCCTTCCTCCTCCCTAAAGGAAAAAGCAAAATGGAAAAACCTACATTCCTTGAATACAACATGAGAGAGTAGGGTTAGCTTTCCACAGGAAAAGGACTTCCTCCGTTCTGATGCAGTGTTGCACCTTACAAAACACAGCCCTGCTCCTCCTACTTTCGCTGAGAGCTTGTAGGTTGGAAAGCTCCCCAGGACTCTGCAGTACCACAGGGTGAGCCACCTTTCCTTGGCTGGTTGGCAAATAGGCAATTTTTTGTCCACTTTAAGCTTCAGGGAGGCTATGTATCTGAAAGTCATAACCTGGGATGTGATCGTAGCGATGATGACATGGTAAATAAAGCCACAGTGCAGTGATGTATGGTTCATGTACAACTGCTGAGTCAGACAGGTGGGACTGATTGGGAGAATGAAGCAAAAAATGCAGAATTCTTCCAACAGAAGCCTGTATAAAGTCCACAAAGACTTGATTTATTTGATTGAGAGAGTAGAGGAAGGAATCCTACTATTTGGGGACAGCTTCTGTACTACTCAGGAGCAGTGGTGATTGAACCTGGGAAAATGCCTAACACAACCCTAACCTGATGATGGTGGTGTGGAAGTTAGACTTCCTCTCCTTCTCTCTCTGCACAGCTTGCAGCAGACTCTGAAACGTTCCTGAAGTCTGCATTTCCTGCAAAGTTTCTGCAATCACATCACTCGCATCCTGCCTGCCAACATGAACAAGGAGGAACACAACAGCAACTTAGACAAAGATGTTATTTTCTGGCAATTCAATGCCTGGCTCAAACATACAGGCCCCGTTATTGTTCACTGCTAAAAAAAGTTACAGTAATGTAATGTCCTGCTTTTCTTCTGTTCAGGTTCTTACACCAAACCCAAGGCTTTTCGTCTACACTACACAGTTTTGCTGGCATAGCTATAATAACTAGGGGTGTGAAAAAATCACTCCCCTTACCCACGCCATCAAAACCTCTGGTGTAGACAGTTATGTTTCCCACTATAACTCCCATTTGTCCATCTGGAATATTTTGTAGTATGGTGGAGGGGTTACGTTCATGCCTTGAGACCGTCCAGGGTGGCTGAGTTATCATTTAACATTTATATTACAGTAGCACCAAGAGGGCCCACTCAAGATGGAAACCCATTGTGCTAGGTGCTGTACAGGCACTTACACAAACATGGTCCCTGCCCTGAAGAGCTCACAATTTACCAGCATGCAAAATTTCCTGGTGCATATGTGATTACATTCTCAGTGGCAATTCTGCATTCATTTGGGAATTTTTTTTGCACTGAATTTCCTTGAACTCCTTCCTTTGAATTTGCTGCTTAATTATACAGGCCAAGATTTTCCAATATATGTGCCTAATGTTAGACACATAAATCATCTTAAATCAATGAGCTGCTATGTGCTCAGCACTCTTTCAAATCATGCCATCTAATTAGGAGTCTAAATATGGGCTAACATCAAGTTCCCTTTTTTAAAAAATATCTCGGTGGTGGTGTTCATTAGCTGTTCTGTAAAGCAGGATGGAGTGCACAGCAGTAACAGTGCTACAGTGGCATCGTATGAAACACTGCTTGACTGAGCTCAAGAGACAATGCTCAGCCTGTTTAACTAATTTCACTAACAAACTAATATTTGCTAGAGAAATCTTGATCCCAAACATTAACACACCGGTACTGGATGGCTCCAGGGATGAATTATTGAGAGGTCATCAGTTTGGATTCTATTAAAGTGACCAAAAGTCATTAACACTAGGCCATACTTTGCAAATCTTTGAGAAATTAGTTGGTAGTGTCAGTCCATTTCCGAATGGACAGGTATCCTAGTTCCCAAACTACAGTAAATGGCCTCCTTGTTGTCAGTCTAAGCAGAAGCCAGGGTCTTGAATGGATCTTGAAGACTAAACTCCCTATTCCCGCCTGGTCAGGGTTGAAGTACATTAGCAGGGAGGAGGGAAACGTATACTGCCGCTGTCTGTTCTGGAGATAAATGAAGGGCTTCATAGTCGTCAGATCTGGTATCTGGCACCACTAAAAGCCACAGTCCTCTCTCAACACTCACCTATCAGCTTGAACTTTTCTGAGGTTATTGGAGGACACAGCACTCTGTTTTGCAGCCCTACTAAAAAGATGATTGGCCCTTTTTAGGTCTCCACTCGTCTCCTGCAGCTGCTGCCCCAGTTCTGTGAACTTCAGTGACTCGGAGGGAACTGTTGGCCTGTTCTCTGACCTTGCTGACATGAGCTGTTCAAACTTAACCCCCAAGTCCTTCTGGCTCTTGATGATTTCACTAAGTTCTTGGGCATCAATCTACAAGGGAACAAAAGAGATTTACGTGCATAAGGGACAGAAGAGAAATGAAAAACTCTGCAATGTTATGTAACAGAAGAAGAAAAAGTTTTATGCACAGGGGCATAGGCCCATTGAGATCAATGGGACTATTCAAAGTGTGTAAAATTAGGCATGTGCAAAGGCTTGTGCAGGACAAGGACCAAGGTGAAGACTGAGGAGAGAGGAAGGGTCACGCTATCGGCTAGTTCTCATTTAATTGCCACCAGCATCACCTAGAGCTTGCCTGCGTGCCTTAGTTCCATAGCAATCACTGTGTGTTGTGCTGCCTTCTCAACAGAAGTGTAAGTGCTGGGTGAATGTGTTTGTTCCGCTCTTTCGTATGGTGGAGGAAATACAACACGAATCAGGAGGGGAAATTCAGAATATTGGCTGCTACCTTCGTAACAAGCTATATGGAAACATTTTGGATATTTTAGGGCAGTCTAAGGTGTGAGTTGGAAAACAAAAGATAGACATCCTCTGCTGACGTAAATTATTATAGCTCCATTGAGTTAGGACAGTTAACCAGCTGAGGATCTGCCCCAGATGTACTGTGTGTATGTGTAATTGTGTGAATAAGTATATACATTGAATACACTAAAAGTATACAGACAGGTGCAAATGAAATAACTACTTTAAATGAACAATATTAAAATAGCTTGAATCTCAATCTCTTAAATGACTGAACTTCAGAAAAACCTGAGCTTGGCAAAGAAACTGCTTTAATGTAATGTAGTATCTACAGGCACTTTGAGATGTACCTTAAAATCCCTAGGGTAGGTCAATTACCAAAGGTTGGAGAGTTTGTAAATTGCATGAGGTGCCTTTGTTCAGTCAGCTAGCAATTTATTTTTTGGGGCACAGTGTAGGAGACAATTGCATTTAATTCAGCAAATGGAAACACTCCATTACTTTGGTGGGGTACATGAAATGGGGCAGTGCGCCCTAGTCATTGAGAAAGTTAATGAATTCTCAGCTGACGCTGTGATTAATGTTATATAAAATGTCATAACTATGACTGACTTCTACAGCTCCAACAGCATGCTAAATGCTAGGCAGAAGATAGGCTGCTTTGAAATGAAACTGACAATTTAAACTGAAAAATAGGGGATGGCATGCAGTGGCAAAATGACAGAGCAATGGAGTTAGCACATAGCTGTTCTCTATATTGGGCATGATTTTCACTGACACTATCACAAACTGAACGTGTGTGTCATGACAAGAACACCCCCTAGAATCCTTAGGAATGGGTTTTCTCTGTGGGTGTTCACTGCTAATACATCAGAAGCTTTCCACATGCTATTCAGTGAATGATAACTCATATCTGGGAGTAGGTGGAACTAGTTCATAGACCTCATTTCAGGGAAGGAGTGCCCTCTACTGTATGGCTTTAGCATTAGTCAGGCTCTGAATCCAGCACATACTTCAGATTCTGAGTATTCTCGGTCACCGTATAATAGACTTGTTCTTGAAAACAGATAAGAGACAATGGACTGGCACAACTTTAACTTTTACTTTATTCTTCCTCTTCCTTTCTCTGCTGATACTTTAGGCATGGTGTGTAGAATCAAATAAAGCAGCATTAGACCAAATAAGCTAAGTTCCAGTAGTTTATGCCACCTCAGTCATGATGCTTCAATTATTTCCAGTTCTTTACTCATAGGGAAAAGTTTCATAACTGCTCAGCCTGGAAATTGGCTGCTGCCTTAGGTAAAAGTTAAGACTCTTGAGGTGACAGCAGAGATCAAAACTATTTGCCTCTCAAGATGGTTAGGCGCACTCTTGGCTCCTATCACCTCATTTGCCACTCTACCATCACCTGCAACTGCTTCCTCTCCAAAAACATCTCTGCACTTCCAGTAGGCTGCCTCTAATACATGGAACATCCCTCCAAGCTGCCCTCTCCTTCAAATCTCCCCTCAAGACCCACTTATGGTGTGATGCCTAATATGAAATCAGCCAGCTAATGACTCTAGACTGAGGTTAGTCGGTCTAGGTTGGTTAGTTATAGATTTAGGGTGGAATTTTCAAAAATGTTCAGTGTTGGCCCAACTCTGTTTCCCCGAAGTCAATGGGAGTTTCATGAGTGACTTCTATGGGAGCAGAATTACATCAATACTGAGTGTTTTTAAAAAGTAAATAATAGGATTTTCAAAAAGAGAATGCATTACTGTATATACCACTTAGCTATGCTTGATCGTTTTCCTTTCCCTACTCCTTTGCATTTTGACTGTTATCTTAGACTGTAAGTTCTTTGGCATAGGAATCATGTCTTTGTTTATGTTTGTGCAGTGCCTACCTGAATGGGACCCAAATCCTTATTAGCGCCTCTGGATGCTACTGCAGTATAAGTATTAAAATCAGTCTCCAGCTGAACAGCAAGATGATGCATTTATAATAAGAATGGCCATACCAGGTCAGACCACAGGCCCATCTAGCCCAGTATCCTGTCTTCTGACAGTGGCCAATGCCAGGTGCCCCAGAGGGAATGAACAGAACAGGCAATCATCAAATGACCCATCTCCTGTCCCCTGTTCCCAGCTTCCGGAAAACAGAATGTTCCTCCTCTCACGGGCTGTGGGGCGCTTTACAATGAAAATATATCAACATTTATTTTTAAGAGGAGTCAAAAGAAGGTGTAGTGTAAAGACAGGAAAGAAAATAAGAGAATTTTAAAAATAGAGGCACCTACATTGCTGATGTCTGTCCTGCCCTCATAGGAAACTGGCATAATATATCCAAGAATAGCAAGCTGATCAAGACAGTCCTCCAGCACAGCACAGATTTGCACAGCTTCCAGAGGGGAGAATATTTCCATCTTTTTATTTGCCATGTTCTTGCTAAGAGGAACAAGCACAGCATGCAACAATGAGAGACAGCATGGAGTTAGTAATAACAGTTTAAGTAACACTAGATACTGAAATAGCCTTACATCTGCAGCCTTTCATCTCTTTTCTAATTTTTTGTATAACCTGTCCTGCACCCATTACCCCAGAAATCATGCTCCCCTAATGGCTGCATTTGAACATAGTGGGAGCCGTAACTCACATTAACAAAATAGTTTCACAGCCCCGCTCATCTTAGATATGTCTGGGCAGCCTGAATCCTAGGACACCATGCTCCAAATTGGGTCAAGTGGCGTGGCCCTTCCAGCTCAAATTAGAGCATCCAGGGCTGACATTTGTAGACTCCTCATCCATATTGAAAATGAAGGTGCCTGCTAGCTATGTTGAACTCCATAGGCTGCACTTTTGCCAACTTATGCTTTAAACTGTTCCTCATGATTACCTTGAATATTTTTGATCATCCCATTGACCTCAATACGAGCTGTTGGGAGCTCAGCACTTTTTGAAAATCAGGCAAGAGCCTACGTAGGGACTGAGGAAATTAACCTTCACCTCCTATTTTTGAAAGCTTGAACAAGTTTATTTCAATTCAAATGGAAAAAGTACGTTTATATACAAATAAGCATTCCCATGCCACCTTTGCAAATCAAACACCATAGCATTAGACCATGCTGAAGCTAAATGGAAATTGACCAGTCTATTTTCTTTGTCCAGCTGAGCAAAATGCATAAGTAAACATCACCATAAATAGTGGGAAATGTATGTTAGAGGTTTTCAGTTTGTCATCTAAACTGTAATATAGTTAATAACCATACTATCCCTTTTAACAACAAAACTTAGAAGGAATGTGTCTTAGATTTAGCTTTTTGTAGCCTGTGGGGTTTTTTAAAGGCAAAATAAACATGATTGTGCTGAGATCCTCATACAATTTAAACTATCAATTTGTGCAAGTTATTTTTAAAGAAAAAGGAACAAATGCCAGTCAAGATCTTATGCAATTTTTAAATTTTTCCTTAGTAGGTTTCCAGAATTATTTGGTATTTGAATATCAGAGGGGGAGCCGTGTTAGTCTGGATCTGTAAAAGCAGCAAAAAGTCCTGTGGCACCTTATAGACCAACAGACGTATTGGAGCATGAGCTTTCGTGGATGACGAAGTGGGTATTCACCCACGAAAGCTCATGCTCCAATACGTCTGTTAGTCTATACGGTGGCACAGGACTCTTTGCTGCTTTTGGTATTTGAATAGCAGCTTCTGGTCCATGTTACAACCCTCCTTCCCACCCCTCACAAAGAAACAAAACCCCCACATGTGCACACACGCATGCACGCACACACACAAAAGAGATTGTGTTTGTACAGCAATCTAGCACAATAGGACCCTGATTCTGATTGGGCTTTCTGGGTATTACAGTAAAATCTAATAATAGAAATCTTCACTAGTCCTTATCTGTCTACTGTTGGACTTGGGCCATGTTTAAAATCTCTTGAACAAACACTTGAGGTCTGCAAAACATTACAGTCCTGGTCTGCAAGCACACTCTGGAAATGGATCAGACTCATGATTATCAGGGTTGAGGCATTGTTATGCTCTATGAATACTAAAGAGGTTTAGATTAAGCCATACTCTGTATCGGCACTGGAGTTAGAGTGAGTTACTTTCTTCAGCAACTTCCTGACTTGAAGAAACTGTAATCATTTAATATTAGAATATGAAATTAGTTTCAAATAGGCAGAAGATCAATATAATTTGTTAGCTCAGGTCTACCAGGTTTCTAGCTTCACAAGAGGTGGGGTGCAGTGAAAGGACCCTCTATTTTTAATTTGTCTGTTTCTTGACATTCTGTTTCATGGAGTATGTTCCTTGAAGATATTAATCCTTTCCAGGAGGTTTAATTAGCCACTGTTGGCATCTTCAGTTTGACTCTATAGAACAGGGGTGGGCAAACTACAGCCCGGGGGCTGCATCTGGCCCTTCAAACGTTTAAATCCAGCTCTTAAGCTCCAGCCGGGGAGCAGGATCTGGGGCTTGCCCCACTTCCTGTGTGCCGTGGCTCTGCACGCTCATGGAAGCAGCAGCAGCATGTCCCTTCTCCAGTTCCCATGCATAGGGGCAGCCAGGGGGCTCCGCACGCTGTCCCTTCCCTTAGCGCCATCCCTGCAGTTCCCATCGGCCGGTACTCCTGACCCACTCCAGTTTCCCAACCCTGATCCCCCTCCCACTCTCCAAATCCCTCGGTCCCACCTTCCTGCACCCCAGAGCCTGCACCCCCAGCCAGAGCACTCACCCCCCCCCCACACCCCAACCCTCTGCCCCAGCCTGGAGCTATCTCCTGCACTCTGAACTCCTCATTTCTGGCCCCAACTGAGAGCCCTCACCCCCTCCCGCACCCCAAACCCCAATTTCATGAGCATTCATGGCCCACCATACAATTTCCATCCTCAGATGTGGCCCTTGGGCCAAAAAGTTTGCCACCCCTGCTATAGAATCCTAGAAATGCAGGACTAGAAAGGACCTCAAGAGGTCATCTAGTCCAGAGGTCCCCAACATCTAAACGCGTCCGCATACTGGCCGACGGATGAGCATCCACTGAAATGCTACCCAAATTCAGCGGCATTTTGGCGATGACCCCGCTTGCCGCAGACAAGCAGTGTCATCCAGAGGTGTCACTGCCGAAATGTCGCCGAATTTTGGTGACATTGTGGTGGATGCTCTTCCGCTGCCATGGTCCTTTGTCTGACGCCCACCAGACGAGAAAGGTTGGGGACCACTGATGTAGTCCATCTCCCTGTATTGACGCAGGACCAACTATATCTAGACCATCCTTGACAGGTGTTTGTCCAACACGTTCTTAAAAACCTCCAATGATGGGGATTCCATGACCTTCCTTGGAAGCCTATTCCAGAGCTTAACTTCCCTTAGAGTTAGAAAGTTGTTCCTAATATCTAACCTAAATATCCTTGCTGCTCATTAAGCAGATTACTTCTTGTCTTACCTTCAGTGAACATGGAGAACAATTGATCACAGTTCTCTTTATAACAGCTCCTAACTTAGCTGAAGATTGTTATCAGGTCCCCCTTTGGTCATCTTTTCTTAAGGCTAAACGTCCAGGTTTTTAACCTTTCTGCACAGGTCAGGTTTTCTAAACTTTTAAGCATTTTTGCTGCTCTTCTCTGGCTCTCTCCAGTTTGTCCACATCTTTCCTAAAGTGTGGTGCCCAGAACTGGACATGCTACTCTAGCTGAATCCTTACCAATGCCGAGAAGAGTGAAACAACAATTCTCTCTCATATCTTATCATGCTCCTGCTAATACGCTTGTAGTAGGCAATACCTTTCTAGCACCCCCTCGGGGAGAGGGGTGGGCACTGCCCCTGTCTCTCACACAGGGCACAAGCCTCCACCTGTGCTGTTCCAGGCACATTGCAGAGGAGAGGGGAGCTAAAGGAATCCGAACAAAAAATCAGTTTGCTTCCACAGCCCACAAAAACCAGAGTCCTAGGCTTTTGGGAAGTCAAAGAGAAGTACCAGCCCTTCTCCTTTCTGAGAGGACCTGGGAAGCCAACCCATTTCCCCAGTCAGTAACCCCTGCTGCCAGGAAGCAATTACTTGCAGTCCTGCTCCTACAGAGTACCACCCTGCACTTTGTCTTTATTAGTGTTTTGACACAGCAGCCTTCTCATACGATACTCTGACTACCACCTTCTTCATTCATTTTTACCCAAGTTTTGGTTTTTTAAATATCCTTCTACAGCAAGGCTTTTTTGCACTATTGCCTTTCCCTGACATTCTCACTAGTCCCTGTAGGGAAAAATCTTTGATTCTGAGCTGACTCAATTTTTCATCCAGAAACTTTCTTTCCACAGAATATTTTCCACAATGCCATAGAACAGTGATCCCCATCCCATCGATCGCGATCGTCTGGTCGGTCGGTCGTGATCTCCGGCCACCAAAGTCCAGCAGCATAGCAGGGCTGAGGCAGGCTCCCTGCCTGCCCTGGCCATGTGCCGCTCCAAGAAGCAGCCAGCATGCTCCTGAGGTCCTGAAGGGGTGGGGCAGTGGTCTCCATGCACTGCCCCCCCGCAGCTCCTATTGCTGGGAATGGAGAACTGTGGTCAATGGGAGCTGTGGGGGTGATGCTTGAGCAGGGCCACCAAGAGCGGGTTCGGGCCCCGGTGAAAAAAAATTTTCATCCCCCCCCAGCAAGGGCAGGCTGGCTAAACAGGGCCGACGAAGCCAGACCCCAAGCCCCCTTCCGGACCGCCGGGCCCCGGTAATTTGTACCGGCTCCCCCACCCACCCTCTCGTCGGCCCTGTGCTTGAGTTGCAGGCAGGAGCAGCACATGGAGCCATGTGCCTCCCACCCCCAGGGGCTTCAGGGGCATGCATGTTGGTCGCTTCCAGGTGTGGTGTGGGGCCGGGGAAGGCAGGGAGCCTGCCTTAGCCCCGCTGTGCCACTGACTAGGAGTCACTTGAGATAAGTGCTGGCCGGCAGGAGCCCCCACCCTAACCCCCAGCCCTAAGCCCCCTCCCAGAACCAGCACCCCATACCCCGTCCTATATCCCAACCCCCAGGCTCAGCCCAGAGCCTCCTCTCACACTCTGAACTCCTCGGCCCCAGCCCAGATCCTGCACCCCTTCCCGAACCCCAACTCCCTGCCCCAACCCGGTGCAGGGGGGAGAGAGTGAGTGACGGAGGGGGAAATGGAGTGAACAGGGCGGGGCTTCAGGAAAGGGGCACAGTAGATCCTGGGTTGCACTTAAATTCAAAAAGTGATCTTGTGTGTAAAAAGGTTGGAGACCACTGCCATAGAATCCATGCTATTGTTACACAGATACCTGCTTGCATTAGTTCTGTAGTTAGGAACATTATTTCACTTATGTCATTTCGGCTTTTCCAATTCTGATTGTCATAATGCCTGACAGGTGCAAGTACAGGTCAGTCGCACATCTTTTACCAAGTTAGTGCCAACATTATCCCTAGCAGTTCAGACATCAGTATGGTCACACAATTCGATGGTGTTTTAGGTTTCTGGATTCCAAAACTAGGAACACAGAAAGCTGTTCCCACTCTACTCGTGCTGTCATCTTCCGAGCTGTCTGTATAGACTTTGCAAAGCTGGTCCCATTTTTCATAAATAAATTCAGAAATTTCATTGGTCATAATGAGTGGGTTTCTCCTTCCCTCATTTTTTCATGCAGTTCCAAATCCACAAATGGGGGAATAGCTGTAGCGCTTCAGTGTAGCCACTTACTATAGAGACAGGAGAAGTTTTCCCATCACTGTAATAGTTAATCCACCTCCCCGAGAGGCTATAGCTAGGTCGACGGAAGAATTCTTCCATCAACCTAGCGCTGTCTACACCAAGGGTTAGGTTGAGTGTTAACTACTTTGTGGATTTTTCACACCCCTGAGCAATGTAGTTGGGTCAACTTAACTTTTTAGTGTAGATCTGACCTAAGAATTGTTTTTGAGACCGAACCTAAAGCTTGGCATCTGTAGTCTAAAACTGATCTGATCAGTGCTCTGTACATCATCAATACCTTCTTATCTGCACCCCATTTGTTTCCAGCTACGCTTTTGAGTAAGTTCATCCTACTTTTACACTTTTGTGTGATATTGTCTGTGACTTGTACAAGCCAATTTATTATCAAACACTACTTCTAGGACCACAACCTTTTGAACTATCTGAATTTTTTCCATCCTAAAGAAATAAGTTCCAAACTTCCTTAATTTTCTTTCTGGTTAAAGGCATTCTCTTATTTTTTGCAATAAGAATTTAAATCCCCAATCATTTCCCCACTTAGAAATTCTCAGAGTACCTCATTTGTCTTTTCCTGTCTAATGTAAGTGTATTATGCTTAGTCTATATAGCACTGACATCTGCACCCTTTCTGGGAAGTCATTTATCATAAGGGAAAACAAAACAAGGCTGTAAATATTCCTTTGTGGAGTTCCATTTGTAAGCTTGTAGGTTTTTGATAAAGCTGTTCCCATTTTAACTAAAAAAGTCCCTTATCCACCAAACCATTTCCCCTTTTATTCCAATTTTGCATAGTTATATAAGAGGTCTTCCCTCTACAGCATGTCATATGCTTATTCAATGTCCAGGAAGGCTGGTATCACAAAGTTCTTATGCTTTTTTGACCTCTGTCCTTAGTCCTTATGCTTTTTTGACCTCTGTTTCTAGTCTCATTATATGGTCAACTCTGCATCTTGCTTTTCTGGAACCACTTTGTACCTCAGTTAGACAGTAATATCATTTTTCTCCAGGTAGTCCACTAGTCTTACATTTATACTTTTCCCCATGATTTTACCCCACATGGGATGTGCGAGCAATGGGTCTATAAGCAAGAGGTCTTGTATGTACTTTGCCTTGTTTCCTAACTGGCATCACCAATGCTTGTTTCTGTTCTGTCAGCAGTCATTTTCCCCATATATCATTATCCACCCTACACTGACCAGGCACCTTTCTTTTTAAGAACCTGCCCATATATAGGCTTTTCAAGCCTCACAAAATGTACTTGGTTGAAGCTGATTGTGCCCTGAGAAGCTCTTTAATTATTTCCTGATGAGGGTGGGGATCTGTCTCATCACAACATCCCAGAATTATATTAACCTTTTTTGCAAGTGCAACACATTGTTGGCTCATATTTAACTAGTGATCCACTATAACCCACAGAGTCTTTTCTGCAGAACTACTGCCTAGCTAGTAATTTCCCATTTTGTATCTGTGCATTTGATATTTCCTTCCAAAGTGAAGTCCTTTGCACTTGTCTTTACTGAACTTCAGCTTGTTGGATTCAAACCAATTCACCAGTTTGTCAAGGTATTTTTAAATTCTAATCCTGTCTTCCAAAGTACTTGCAACCCCTCACAGTTTGGTGTCATCTGCAGATTAGATAAGCACATTCTCCACTCCATTATCCACATCATTAATGAAAACATTGACTAGGAAGAGACCCAGGGCTGACCCCTTTAGGACTCCACTAGATACGCCCTCCGAGTTTGACAGTGAACCCCATTGATTACAGCCTCTCAATCAGTTGGGCACTCACCTTATAGTAATTTCCTCTAGACCATATTCCTCTAGTATGCTTATGAGAATATCATGTGGGATGTGTCAACAGCCTTACTAAAATCAAGATCTGTCATGTCTACTGTTTACCCCCCATCCACTTGGTCAATAACCCTATCCAAGAAGGAAATTAGGTTGGTTTGGCATTTGGCTGTTGTTTGTTATCCTGTTATTCTCTAGGTGCTTACAAATGGATTGTTTAATAATTTATTCCAGCATCTTTCCAGGTATCAAAGTTAGGCTGACTAGTATATAATTCCCCAGGTCCTCTTTGTTCCCCTTTTTAAAGACAGGCACTATGTTTGCCCTTCTCCCGTTCTCTGGACCTCATCCATTCTCCAGGAGATCTTAAAGATAATCACTAATGGTTCCAAGATTGTTTCAGCTATGTCTCTTAAATGAACACTGTCAGAAGATATCACATTTTAAAAAATGTCTTTACTGCTGTTACTGATATGACTTGGATTGTTAAAACAAAGAATGTAAAAATACCTCCTACTTGTCACCATTCATTATGTGTTTATTCTTTTCACTTAACTCTGACAGTGAAATTAGTCTAGTAAATACAGTTAGTACAAAAAAATAAAAACTTCATTTTTTATTATACTCCGAAACTAATAATCCAAGGAAGAAGTGGAAAATAGAAGTCCCTCTGACTAAATTTTGCATGTTATAAATGCCTTTGATAGTTGTCCTTTGGGGTAACATGCACTAGTACAATGTTGTGGCAGAGATATGTTTCAAATTAAAAATGTTTTATTCATATAGACATTTTCTAAACACAACTGAAATTTTGGGTCTAAACTACATGTGAAAGTCCCTTTGCATCTGGTTTATATAAAGTATGCAGCCACAAAGATGACAATATAGTTCAAAAGATTCTCTGAAAGAGCTGTGACAGATTATTATACCAGCACTTTTAAAAGAAGAATTAAAATAGTTGAAGGTTCTTGTAGAAAAAACTGACATTTTGATACAAAGGTAGAATTTAACAGCATCACCTCCTCCCCATCAGCAATTTTTATCCAGGAGAGAATTAATTCAAGATATTAATGCCTTTTAAGAAAACTTAAAGCTGGAATGCAATGTTTCTCTAAAGCCTAATGTAGTCTTAGTTCCTTCTGTATGCTTCCTCTTATATCCATATACTCAGCAGATGCTGGTGCCAAGCCAGTAAGCTCTGCCAGGGTTTATGTTCTGTTATAGATGTAGAGAAAACCTCTGTCTGGTGTATTGAGAAATATTACAAATAAGGAGCTCTTCTAGTTGAATTCTACTTTTAAAGCTATACACACAGAAAAGACAATCCTAGCATCAACACTAATTATTGTACTCAACCAAACTTCTTGATCAAATCTTCATTACAAGACAAGACAAGGTTTGTGAAGAGACTCAGAGCTTCCCCCAAGCCTGTGGGGTGATGAGCAAACTATCGTATGCTCTCCCTTCTGTCCTAAAGGGAAGGGAAATTGGAAATAATTTTAAAAACAGTATAAATCCCCTTTGGGGATTACTGCCCACACACTGCTAGCTGAGATCCTTGTAGTCATGTCTTTCTCCATCCTGCCACCTGGTAGATTGAAACAGCTGTGGGGGTGGGAAACTCAGGAAACACCTTGCATCACTCTGAAATGCCCCCTGTGGCCAATTAGGAAATGATAATCATGGGTACCAGTGAGGAAATTCAAAGCAGAGGCTGCCACTTCACCCCTAACTCACTGTGTTTTGCCAGCATATTGGCAGAGTCAGACTGCTGAGTTCACATAGCAGCTGAGCCTTAAATAAGAAATGCCCTGGTTTTTATTGGACAATGGCTGTACAGAACCCTGACTAGCGCTACAAATGTCAGAAAGCAAGCTGCTGATTTTAAAAAATAAATATTGATATGTGGCTGGAGGGGATGAGAACCTAGTGGAATTGAGTGGGAGGAGCATGGAAGAGCCCCCTTTGCAGAAGCTACTACATAGAGTTTAGCCTGCATAGCATGTGTGAAGAAAGGATTTCGGGG
Organism: Gopherus evgoodei; assembly: GCF_007399415.2. Lineage (NCBI taxonomy): Eukaryota > Metazoa > Chordata > Testudines > Testudinidae > Gopherus > Gopherus evgoodei. The sequence goes on from NC_044330.1 coordinate 6,212,387, forward strand.
ACGCTCACTCTCTGTGGCACCAAACCCTTTGGAACCTGTGGGATTTTTCAGGTAAGTTAAGTTTGTCAAGGCAGGGATCACATCCTTTGGCTGTACAGAGAGGAATCTAGCATGCTTTTTGGTGCTGTTAAAATAAGAAGAACAATTAATATAAAGATTTCTTCAGCATTAACTTCCTTGCTCCATCTCCAATGTCGAACCCTGTGAGGGGAATCCAGGAACAGTAGCTGACCCAGAGTTCTGTGGCTACGAACTCTTACAGGAATCGTATCATCAGGGCATGCTAGCGTAGAGGCAAGCATTCTCAGCATAGCTGGACCTCACCACGCTGGATTCTCTCCAAGAGCCAACGGTTCTAGGGCTGAACCCATTGATGCTGACAAAATAAGAAGCATTTAGCAAAGGGAACATCACTGATTTTCATGTTCCCTATGTGGGAGCAGCTGTGAACACAATCAAACCTGGCAAATGTGCCTACATCACATTATCAGATGCCTGAAACAGTTCCTCCAGTGCTTTATTTAAAAATGCCATTAATAGTGCTAGATTTTGCAAGGTGCTGAGTGTGTTTAAGGGTTCACAGATCGAACCCTCAGCCTTCAGGGGTGAGGGGACTATCAGAGTCGGTTAACATTTTCAAAGCACGTAAGCTCTTGGGAGCCTAAGGGTATGTCTACACTACAGGATTATTCCCATTTTACAGAAACTGATTTTTGGAAACAGATTGTATAAAGTCAAGTGCACGTGGCCACACTAAGCACATTAATTTGGCGGCATGCGTCCATGTACTGAGGCTAGCGTCAATTTCCGGAGCGTTGCACTGTGGGTAGCTATCCCATAGTTCCCGCAGTATCCCCCGCCCATTGGAATTCTGGGTTGAGATCCCAACGCATGATGGGGCAAAAACAGTGTGGCGGGTGATTCTGGGTAAATGTCGTCAGTCAATCCTCCCTCCGTGAAAGCAACGGCAGACAATCATTTCGCGCCCTTTTCCCTGGATTGCCCAGGCAGACGCCATAAGACAGCAACCATTGAGCCCATTCAGCCTTTTTTGACAGTCACCGTATGTCTACTGGATGTTGCTAACAGACGCAGTACTGCAGTGCTACACAGCAGCTTCCCCTTACCTTTCGCAAGTTACCAAAGACAGCTACCAGTCCAACTGTACCATCTGCTGCTTTGCAAGTTGGTTACCAGTCACACTGTACCGTCTGCTGCTGTCATGGGTGCTCCTGGCTGGCCTTGGTGAGGTCGGTCGGGGTCTCGTGGACAAAAATGGGAATGACTCCCCAGATGGTTCTCTTCTTTAAGTTTTGTCTAATGGAGAGTCAGTCCTGCCTAGAATATCAGGCAAGCCTACTAAAGAACCAAAGAGGCAAATGGCTGCTTTGGGTCAGAGCCCCAGACATCCCGCAGAAAGATGAGCTACATGCCATTCTAGGGGGTGTCCCTGCAACAACACCACCCATTGCTTCCCTCCTCGCCCACTCCTCCTGGGCTACCATCGCAGTTATCTCCTCATTTTTGCCCAGGCGTCCCCGGCCGACCTCACCGAGGCCAGCCAGGAGCACTCACAGGACGACGATGATGGATATCAGTCATACTGTACTGTCTGCCATCCGCAAGGGAAGAGAAGGGGATGCTGCTGTGTAGCGCTGCAGCACCCATCTGCCAGCAGCATCCAATAGACATACGGTGACATTGAAAAAAGGCGAGAGAGGATTTTTTTTCCCTTTGTCCATCATAGCCTTGGAGATTTTTTTCAAATGTTTTGGCATTTTGTCTATTGGAACAGAGTTCTGATTGAACAGATTCATCTCTCCATACAGAGATCAGATTCAGTATCTCCCGTATGGTCCACGCTGGAGATCTTTTTTGATTCTGCGACTGCATGATCACCTGTGCTGATCAGCGCTGCACGCTGAGCAAACAGGAAATGAAATTCAAAAGTTCGTGGGGCTTTTCCTGTCTACCTGGCCCGTGCATCCGAGTTCAGATTGATGTCCAGAGCGGTTAGAATGGTGCACTGTGGGATAGCTCCTGCAGGCCAATACTGTCGAATTGTGGCCACACTAACCCTAATTCTAAATGGCAATACTGATTTCAGCGCTACTCCCCTTGTTGGAGAGGAGTACAGATATCGATATTATGAGCCCTTTATATCGAAGTAAAGGGCTGCGTTGTGTGGACGGGTGTAGGGTTAATTCAGTTTAACGCTGCTAAATTCGATATAAACTTGTAGTGTAGACCAGGCCTAATCACATTTTCAAAAGTGACTTAGTCACTTAGGAGCCCAACTTTCAGCAAAAGTCACTTCTGAAAATGGAGTTAGGCTGCTAAATTACTTATGGCACTTTTCAGAAATTTACCTTAATTACCTACAGTGGCATTAGCTGCATGGGGGAAATGACCGACATCAGAGACAAGGCCCTGATTCCGGAAAGCAGTTAACACATACTTAATCCGTTCCTATTCAGGAAAACACTTAAGAATGTACTTTTGGCCCCATGCAGCCCAAGTCCTCAATCCAGACCTAAATGAAGGATTAAAAATAAATGTTAAAGTTACTTACTATTACAGTAGCACTGAAGAAGCACCACGGACTGTCCCAGTGCACAGGAAGACACAGTCTCTTGTCCAAAGAGCTCACTGCCTAAAAGAAGAGCAAATGGTGGGTTGTGGGTACAATACACAAGCAGCGTGCTCAGCGTGAGGGCTCATGCACAGCTTGTTATTGCACTTGTTTGTATTGCACCCCCCAGCTGCCCCTCACCCCAGCCATCATTAGCTGTTTCTCTTTGCTGGGTTAAAGGCCCCTTTTAAAAAAATACTAGTTGGCGTTTAATCCTCCGCCGTTGCCTGGTTGTCCATCGTAACCGGGGCTTTCCTGGGGCTGGGATTGCTTCGGCTCCGCTGCACTCTGCCCCCTTTCTGGTTAATTCCATTACTGGTGCCTGGTTTATGTATGGTTTTAACCCAGCCCCTATTTTCCAGGCTGTGTTTAGCGGCAGGGGCGTGAGTTCCCTGGCCCTTCTTGCACCCACCATGACCTTGGCATGGGCAGCCCCTGGGTGGGGGAGAAACAGGAGGGGTTGGCTTGGCTGGTCTGTGCATCAGCTCTGCAGGCCTTTGTGCTCCCTGGGGCCAGGGGCAGCAGCCGGGGACCAATGGGGAACCCCCTGGCCCCGCAAGGGGCTTCGTCATGCTCCGGGTGGGTGGGCTGCCTGCTCCCAAGCTCCAGGGCCCCACTGCCATCCCCCCTGGGGGGCTGCACTGGGATGCTCTCTCCCCTCCCCCCACTGGGGGTCTATGATCAGCGACAATGAGGAGAGACTCACAGAGGCCTTAGGCTGGACAGAGCTTGTCTCCATAGTAACCACCAAACTCCGGGGGCCTATCATCTAGATTGGTTTAGCAGGTGCCTGTCAGGCGTAGCCACTGAACCACGCCCTCGCAAGGTTTTTGCCCACGGAGAAAGGAGCACAGAGAGATGGAGGGGCAGTGGCTGGATTTTATTCATCCTTCCACGGGCCTTTTTCTAGTCAGGCATTAATTAAGGTCGCCTAAAGGGTCCTTGCAATGTCATATCCCGGCGTGCTTTGCGGCCGCTCTCCCTTTCGCCGCCATCTTGGGCCTGAGGCGCGGGGGTGAGTCCGGGAGCGAAGGTCGCGGGGCCGGTTAAGCGGGCTTCTTCCTCCACCACGGGGCGGGGGCAGGTGCGGCGGGGGCCGGGCTGTGGAGAGGGGGCCGTGTGGAGCGGGCAGGCGGCGGGATGAAGCCGATGCGGGGCGGATGGTGCTAGGCCCCGGGCTGAGCCGGCTCTGACTCGCCCGAGAGGGGCCGCTGGGGGAGGCCCCTTGCCTGGACATCGCGGGGCTGCTGCCCTGATAAGGCCCGCGCGGTGGGGGCCTGGCCTGGCTAAAGTAGCCGGCCCGTGCAAAGCCGAGTTCCGCCTGCGCCGGGCGGGGTCCAGCTGGGAGCCCCTGGTCCTGCTCCCCTCTCCAGCCGCCTTGTCTGGGGGTCCCCTGGGAGCCCGTGGGACGAGCCGGCCGCTGCGGGGGGCTGATACCGTTCGGCGCTAAATTCCCTAGTGTGGCGTCTAAAGGCTTTTTGTGCTTCTCAGGCCTGCTGGGAGCAGGACTTCAGGACGACACCATGTCTGGGAGGTGAGCGATGGGCTCTGAAAACTTCCTTTATCCTTTACCGTCGCTGGACACGTTACACTGGCTGGGGGGCTTCATAAATCTCTCACGTTTCCTCTCTGTATCACCATCTCAGGTGTAGAATGTGCTGTGTTAAACATGTTCATACATACAGAATGGGAAGAGACTGTCTAGGAAGGAGTATGGCAGAAAGAGATCTAGGGGTCATAGTGGACCACAAGCTTAATATGAGTCAACTGTGATACTGTTGCAAAAAAAGCAAACATGATTCTGGGATGCATTAACAGGTGTGTTGTAAACAAGACACGAGAAGTCATTCTTCCGTGTTACTCTGCGCTGGTTAGGCCTCAACTGGAGTATTGTGCCCAGTTCTGGGCACCACATTTCAAGAAAGATGTGGAGAAATTGGAGAGGGTCCAGAGAAGAGCAACAAGAATGATTAAAGGTCTTGAGAACATGACCTATGAAGGAAGGCTGAAGGAATTGGGTTTGTTTAGTTTGGAAAAGAGAAGACTGAGAGGGGACCTGATAGCAGTTTTCAGGTATCTAAAAGGGTGTCATCAGGAGGAGGGAGAAAACTTGTTCACCTTGGCCTCCAATGGTAGAACAAGAAGCAATGGACTTAAACTGCAGCAAGGGAGATTTAGGTTGGACATTAGGAAAAAGTTCCTAACTGTCAGGGTAGTTAAACACTGGAATAGATTGCCTAGGGAAATTGTGGAATCTCCATCTCTGGAGATATTTAAGAGTAGGTTAGATAAATGTCTATCAGGGATGGTCTAGACAGTATTTGGTCCTGCCATGAGGGCAGGGGACTGGACTCGATGACCTCTCGAGGTCCCTTCCAGTCCTAGAGTCTGAGTCTATGTCTAAGCTCTGACCCTCTGCTGTGATGTGGTTGTCATAACCAGTATTATTCTTCCCATCCCAAACATCTGTCAGCTGTGAAATTTTGCAAAACCTGTTACACTGCACATTTGTGTTTGGATCAGTATGTTCTTGGACCTCTAGACTCCTATCCCATGCTGCTGCACAGCTTTTCACACAGCGCACCACTCTTTGCAGAGTGCTGTGCACAGACAGGAAGTAGGACTGGATAATTAGGTCACAGACATAGTAACTGGCCCTGTCTGTCAGCAGTTGTTAGAATGTGATTGCAACCTATTGATTGTGTTACAGTTGGAAGCTGCTTGTCTTTTTCATAGATGCAAACTGCATATACAATTACCCATGTTACAGTTTGGTTATGGATTTAAGTGCAGCCTGGACAGATTTCTACTGTAAAAATAACCATGTTAAGAAACTCCTTTTATAGCATAATTGCTTAAACATAGTTTTTCAGAACATAAAAACAACCATACTGGGTCAAACCAGTGGTCTATCTAGCCCAGTATTCTGTCTTTCGACAGTGGCCAGTTCCAGGTGCTTCAGAGGGAAAGAACAGAACAGGTAATCATCAAATGATAAATCCTGGCTCCCCCATTCCCAGCTTGTGGCAAACACAGGCTGGACCAGGGGTAGGCAATGTGTGGTAAGTGCGCCAAAGGCAGCACGCGAGCTGATTTTCTGTGGCACTCACACTGCTCGGGTCCTGGCCACCAGTCCGGGGGACTCTGCATTTGAATTTAATTTTAAATGAAGCTTCTTAAACATTTTGAAAACCTTATTTACTTTATATGCAACACTAGTTTAGTTATATATATATTAGACTTACAGAAAGAGACCTAAAAATGTTAAAATATATTACTGGCATGCGAAACCTTAAATTAGAGTGAATAAATGAAGTCTTGGCACAGCACTTCTGAAAGGTTGCCTGCCCCTGGGCTGGACACTTCAGAGCATGGTTTTGCATCCCTGATCATCCTAGCTAATAGCCACAGATGGACCTATTCTCCATGAACTTACGTAGTTCTTTTTTGAACACTGTTAAAAATATTGGCCTTTACAACATCCTCTGGCAAAGAGTTCCACAGTTTGTCTGAAGAAATACTTCCTTTTGTTTTAAACCTGCTACCTATTAATTTTCATTTGGTGACCCCTAATTCTTGTATTAAGAGGGGGAGTAAATAACACTTCCTTATTTACTTTTTCCACACCAATCACAATTTTACCTCTATCATATCCCCCTTTAGTTCTTTTCCAAGCTGAAAGATCCCTTTTTTTATTAATCGCTCCTCATATGGAAGATGTTCCATCCCCCAATCATTTTTATTGCCCTTTTCTGTACATTTTCAAATTCCAATATATATTATATCTTTTGAGATGGGGTGACCAGATTTGCACACAGTATTCAAGATGTGGGCTTACCATGGATTTATATAGAGGCAATATGATATTTTCTGTCTTATTATCTATCCCTTTCCTAAAGATTCCCAACATCTTGTTAGCTTTTTTGACTGCTGCTGCTGCACATTGAGCGGATGTTTTCAGAGAACTATCCACAATGACTCCAAGATCTATTTCTTGAGTGGTAACAGCTAATTTGACCCCAACATTTATATGTGTATGTTTTCCAATGTGTATTATTTTGCATTTATCAACATTGAGGACCTCAAACATGTTCTAAGTGTCCTGAATTGTGCTGAAGACTTGAACTGGTCACAGTGGACATGGTTATGTTCTCTCTGAGAGAGAACATTTTAACTATGTTGTTTGACATGGTGACTTTTGTGGCACAGCAGACCAAGTTCCTTAGTCTATTTCACCATGCATGGAATATACTATCTATCCCTTTTGGATGTTGTGACAAGTGTTTGTGTGTTTAAAAACTTTTTTTTAGAAATGGTTCTAGTACAAAAAAGGAAGGAAGGAAAAGGCTATACAGGATTTCTATAACTGATGACTTGTGCTAAGGAAGCTGCACTTTGTGAACGTGAGGGTATTTGCTCAAGTGAAACACTGTTCATTTTTCCCCTATATGCTTTCTACTAGCATAGTATCTAATTATTTCAGAAAGTTTTTTTTTTTTTTTCAGAAAACTTATTCACATGCAATATGCTTTGGTGGTTGGCAATTCATTAATATGCTCTGTATTTCCTAGACTGTGGTCCAAAGCCATTTTTGCTGGCTATAAGCGTGGCCTCCGAAACCAGAGGGAGCACACTGCCCTTCTGAAAATTGACGGAGTTTATGCCCGTGATGAGACTGAATTCTACTTGGGCAAAAGATGCGCCTATGTATACAAAGCTAAAAAGTAAGTAACTGAATTTCTTGTTATGCTAAATAGGCCTTGTAAAAATTGTGGCCTGATAAATTTTCACGAAAATAAATGTATTTGCATACCTGTTGCCATGATAATGGTGAAACAAAATGGCCAAGTAGAATTGTGCAGGACTGGGTTCCGTTTTGGGATTTCATTTTCGCTTTCACAATTCTTTGTACCAAATTAATTCACGTATTAAATGGTAATGTGTAAACATCACTATGATTGGTCTTGTAGAAATGCTGAGTTAAAAGGCTAATGGTTCTGGTGAGAGTGATGGGTTGTGCTTGAGTCTTCTCACCTGGTGTGAACTGAAGTCAAGTCAGTATTTGGACTGGACTGAAGTGTCCTTCACTGTGATACTTCAGTGCTTTAAGTGGCAGAATTAATATAATCCCCTTTTAGTGAGGGTTTGCTTTGTAACCTGAAGGGATTGAATAAATTCTTATCTGCTTTTGCGTGTGCATATATCTGATCACCATCATTGCTGCTGCTGATAGATGCCCCAGAAGTACTGTAGGTTTGTAAGTTTGGGGTTATTCCCTTCTTTGTTTGCATAGCAGGTTGACTTTTTCTATTGACGTGGATCTTGGTGCAGATATCTGTGCCTTTGTTGCCTCCTGATTAGATTAAGGCAGTGACTTTCAAACTGTGGTCGGACACCTGAGGGCCCGCAGACTATGTCTGAGATTTCCAAAGAGATCTGCACCTCCATTTGCAATTTTTTAGGGGGTCCACAATGAAAAAAGGTTGAAAACAACTGCTTTAGGGCACAACTAGTCCAGAACGTGGTTTCCCATTTAGAATGTTTCATACAGCGAGTGCTTTTTCCCTGTGCTCCAGAGACCATTCTGGCTTTCATTATGTACCTGGGTGGAATTCAAGGTTCTGGTTTGGACCTGGACATCTTGGAAACCTCTTCTTTTCCTCTACAGTTAGTCGCTGGAGTCACTCAAACTGATAACTTCTAGATTAATACATCTAGAAGGGTTGAGGGAATCAGGGCATGCTTGGTGGGAAGCCCTCTTCTTCCCTTTGATAGTTGGCCAGACACACACAGCAGAATGTTTCTCTTTTCGTGTTTTAATAGAAGTGGGTTGGGCTGTGTGAGGGTTTTGATTTTTCTTGCAGGTGGTCTGGGGATGGGTAAGTGACTTATTACATGATGTGAATTGTAACTACTGTTGCATATAACTTTAAACTGTGCTGTGCTCCCAGTGGTTTAGATTGCACCTAAAGATAGTGAACACTAAGGTTATTGCATATTGAGGGGAAATAATCTATATTTCACCATGCTGTCAAATGTGAAACTGGCATACTTCATATTGTGCTGTTGACACCCCAGAAGCTATGTGTTTTGAGTTATAAACAGCTATTAGTTCTCATCTGTAAGCTGCTGAGGCATATGAGAATACTGTGTTTTGAAATTATAAAAACAAAATTATGCTGTTAGGTTTACATTTAGCAGTTTGACCCACATGCATGTAGAAATAGAATTCTAATGTGTAATATTGTTTGCTTGAATATGTATTATATCATTATTTGCAAATCATCCAATAAATCACTAGGCAGAATACTTTTCCCAGTTAGTACCAGTACTTGAAATAGATACAGTGTTTGGAATGCATCAGAGGGGAGTGTTTGAAGCCTGCAAATCCCAGACATATCAGCTCTGAAAGGTAAATCTAAGGGCTTGTCTACACTGGCAGTTAACAGCGCTGCAACTTTCTCACTCAGAGATGTGAAAAAGCACCCTTCTGAGTGCATCAAGTTGCAGTGCAGTAAAGCGCCGGTGTAAACAGTGCTCCAGCACTGGGAGCCGCACTCCTTGTGGGGGTGGTTTGTTTGTTTTTTTGTTTAGAGCTCTGCTTCAACCACACAAGGCATATTTGCAGTGTAGACTAATGCTAAGAGATAGGAGGAGGATCTACACATACAACTTGCACTGGTTTAACTAATTGAATGAGTTAAACTGGTACAGATCTCTGGGGACACAATTCAGCAAGTTTGCCAACTGGCTTATATCTATTTTAGTTTGATTTAAGTCTGTAAATTACTGAATTAATATGACAGGTAGAAGACTGTTGCTTGAAGGGTGATTTGTAAAGCGACACTGTTAGGTCCACCCACAGCTTGTTGGAACAAATTTACAGACATGTTTTCGTACTTTTATATTTGGGTTTAAACCTGTTCCCCTGCTGAATTTGCAATCCAAACATCACAACCTCATGCTAATGAGATCACTGAAAAAAATCTCTTCACAATGTGCATTTCTGTCAGCTTGGATGAAAGCAAATCTGCATTAGGGGTGACCAAATAAATGTTTCTAAACTTTCAGTTTGACTATTCCAAGGGAGCCATGATAATAGAGGGAATGAAACTTATTTTAAAAGATGGTGTTTTTACCCTGCCACTGTTGCTTTAAGTAGACGGGCACTTGGTTAGGAGTGGAATGCCCAGGATTTGACAGTCTTCTGTCTGTTAGCAACACCGTGACTCCTGGTGGGAAGCCCAACAGAACACGAGTGATTTGGGGGAAGGTAACGCGTGCACATGGAAACAGTGGCATGGTTCGTGCCAAGTTCCGGTCCAACCTTCCTGCTAAGGCCATTGGACACAGAATCAGAGTGGTGAGTACAGTACTCTAGTAGGGAATTCTTTTTCCTGACAGCTGAGAAAATGTTACATTGGTATGGGGAAATATACAAACATTCCCTTTCCCCTGTTTCCAGTGTGCATCTTCCACAGGGCCTGTGATAGGTGCATGTTGGGATCTGTACTCTGGCAATGGGAAAGGTTTAACTTCACTGTTATCACCCCTTAAAGATTATTTACTCTTGCTTTCCTTTCCCTCTCCCTCAAACTTTGTACACCTACTTTTTTCTTCTCCTCTCTCCCCCAGCCTTATTTTCTGTCTCCTGGTCCACTCCCCCTTTTTTGGTGGTCAGGGTGTTCTAAGGTCTTTATTTTTCTTTCCCTCATCTTCCCCAAATGTCCTCACCATATTAGCCCTGCTTCTGGCTGGGGACTAAATGAATCTCTCCCAAGTCTGGTCATAGACCCAAAACTCACATGTGCTGTTACCCATGCACCTCCAGGAGAACCTCCTCCTTGGCTTTCTGTGTCACCAGTCAAACTGTTGCTCCTGTTCACACTGTCATCTTAGTGGTATTGTCAAGAACAGTATCAGAGTCAGATGTGACCCTGCTCAGCTTTCATTATCCTATAGAAAAACCACTGTTGGAGGAGCACAAGTACTATCCTTCATTGCAGCTGGGTAAAAGAGAGCAGCTATCCTCTCATTCCCCCAGCTAGGATGGAAGATGGGCTGCCCCCGCAAAGAGCACTTCCCAAAGACGGAACCATGTTCTGTGCTCTTCCATTCTTCTGTGTAGAACAGGGATGGGTAAACTATGGCCCATGGGCCAGATCTGGCCCACTAGCCATTTTAATTCGGCCCTCGAACTCCCGCTGGGGAGTGGGGTCTGGGCTTTCCCTACTCTGATGCTCTAGCCATGGAGCAGGGTCAGGGGACGCTCCATGCGGCTCCTGGAAGCAGCAGCATGGCCCCCCTCTAGCTCCTACACGTAGGGGCAGCCAAGGGGCTCTGTTCTGCATGCTGCCCCCGCAGCTCCCATTGCCTGGGAACCACAGTTAATGGGAGCTGCAGGGGTGGTGCCTGCAGATGGGGCAGTGTGCAGAGCTGCCTAGCTGCGCTTCCACCTAGGAGCTGGAGAAGGGACTTGTCGCTGCTTCCGGGAGTCGCTTGAGGTAAGTTCTGCCCAGAGCCTGCACCCCTGAGCCTCTCCCTGCACCCCAACCCCCTGCCCCAGCTCTGATTCCCATCCCGCCCTCCAAACCCATTGATCCCAAACCCCTCATCCCCACCCTCTGAACCCACACCCTCATCAAGAGCCTGCACCCCTTCCCGCACCCCAGCCCAGAGCTCCCTCCCACACCCTGAACTCCTGATTTCTGGCCCCACCCTGGAGCTTGCACCCCCAACCAGAGCCCTCGCCCCCTCCTGCACCCCAACCCCAATTTTGTGAGCATTCGTGGCCTGCCATACAATTTCTATTCCTCGGTGTGGCCCTTGGACCAAAAAGTTTGCCCACTGCTGATGTAGAATCATCACCACATCATGGCAGTGTTAGGCTGGAAGGTATCTTGAGAGGTCATCTAGTCCAGCCCCCTGCTCTGGCAGGGCCAAGAGAATCTAGACCGCTCCTAACAGGAGTTTGCCCAACCTTTTCTTAAAAACCTCCAAATGCTAAGGATTCCACATCCTGCCTTGTAAGCCTATTCAGGAGCTTATCTGCCATTACAGCTAGAAATTGGAGTCACCTGTAAATCATGGAAGCATATTTATTTGGGTAGTCCATTATCGAAATCATGAAGGAAAATATTGACTAGTACCAGACCCGGATTGACGCCTATGTGACCCCACCCCCAAATACCCTCTCCCTGTTTGATAGTCAACCATTGGTAACTACTCTTTGAGTACGGTGGTGCACCCTACCTTGCAGTAATTTTGTATAGACCTCCTTTGCTAATGAGAATGTCAGGTAGTGCTGTATCAAAAACCTTACTAAAATCAAGATCTAACACACCTGCTTCCCTCCGTCCACTAGACCAGTAATCTGTCAAAGAATGATCTGTGCAAACTACTAGCTATCTGCGTGGGTGGTTTAGAGAAGGATTAATTAGAAATGTGTTTCGGAGTAGCAGCCGTGTTAGTCTGTATCCGCAAAAATAACAGGAGGTGCCATGAGTACTCCTATTAAAATGTGTGTTAACTTTTTAGTTTAGTAACAAAATCTCTAACTTGATTGTTTTGTTGTTTTTGTTTTACAGATGCTGTATCCATCTAGGATCTAAATTTTTACTAAAAATAAAATTCAGAAATTGTTCGGTTTTGTTTTTAATGATTTCTTATGACTTTCAGTTGTTGTGGGGGATAGCTAGTTCACTTTTTCAGTTGTGTCTACAAGTGTTACGTAATCCACAAAACAGGACAATGATCTAGTAATAGCAGATGATAAAGGGAGGAATTGGATTTGTTACTGACCAAAGCATCAAAAGAGAAAATTACCTTTAATTGTGATCTATTTTCATTTCTGTGGCTGTTAGTTACCTACCTGTGGCTTTTTTCCTGTAACTCCCATCACGGCGTCTAAGAGTGCTCTTCAATAAAAATTTCACATCTCAAAATTGTGCATGTAAACTGAAAACAAACGCAGCTTGCATACAGGATCTGAAAAACACTTTGCTGGCTTACTAAAATGAAAGCTCAAAGTTTTGTTTCTCTTGCACTAGTTGATTCTTCTGACAAATCGATGTAGATAGTACAGTTCTGTACAGTTACAGTTTGTAATTTCAGGTGTAATACAGAACTTAATTTATTCGCCAAGATTCAGATTCGTTCAGCTCACATTTAAAGGTGTTGCGGCTTCTTGAGATATTCACGAACAACAGGACTTCAGCCTCCCTGAACAGTCTCCTGTGGCTCTCACCTACTGCTTAAGTCACTTCCACTTTATGTACTTTAGTTCCACACCTGCCTCCTGTTTGACACCCCTTCCTTCTCCATCACCACAGTGCATGTTTCCTCTGCACAAGTCTTGACTTGCTGTTTTCCTGGATTGTTAGATATTGGTTATCCACTAGACTTTTAACAAGAAAAAAATTCTTATTTGAAGACATAAGGGCCATACTGGGTCATACCAATGGTCCATCTAGCCCAGTATCCTGTCTTTCAACAGTGGCCAATGCCAGGTGCTTCAGAGGGAATGAACAGAACAGGCAATCAAGTGATTTGACCTGTCTTGCCCATTCTCAGCTTCTGAAAAAAGCAAGGCTAGGGATGCCATCCATGCCCATCCTGGCTAATAGCCACTGATGGATTTATCTAGTTCTTTGAACCCTGTTATAGTCTTGGCTTTGACAGCATCCTCTGGCAAGGAGTTCCCACAGGTTGACTTCATTTTGTGAAGACACACTTTTTTTTTTTTTTTTTTTTTTGAAACCTGCCAGTTAACTTCATTTGGTGACCCCTAGTTCTTGTGTTATGAGAAGTAGTAAACAACACTTCCTTATCTACTTTCTCTATATAAGTCATGATTTTATAAACCTCAATCATATCTCCCCTTAGTCTCTTTTCCAAGATGAAAAGTCCCAGTCTTATTAATCTCTCCTCATACGGAAGCTGTTCCATAGCCCTAATCATTTTTGTTTCCCTTTTCTGAACCTATTCCTATTCCAATATATCTTTTTTGAGATGGGGTGACCACATTTGCACACAGTATTCAAGATATGGGTGTACCATGGATTTATCTAGAGGCAACATATTTTCTGTCCTATTATCTATCCCTTTCTTAATTATTCCCAGCATTCTGCTTTTTTGCCTGCCGCTGCACATTGAGTGGATGTTTTCAGAGAACTATCCACAATGACTCCAAGATCTCACTCTTGAGTGGTAACAGCTAATTTAGACCCATCATTTTATATGTACAGTTGGGATTATGCTTTCCAATGTGCATTACTTGGCATTTATCAACATTACATTTCATCTGCCATTTTGTTGCCCAGTCACCCAGTTTTGAAAGATTCTTTTGTAGCTTTTTGCAGTCTGCCTGGGTCTTATCTATCTAGAGTAGTTTTGTATCAAATGCAAATTTTGCTACCTCACTGTTTACCCCTTTTTCCAGATCATTTATGAATATGTTGAATAGGACTGGGCCCCGTACAAACAGACCCTTCAGTGACACCACTATTTACCTCTCTCTATTCTGAAAACACCATTTACCTACTCTTTGCTTCCTATCTTTTAACTAGTTACCAATCCATGAGAGAACCTTCCCTCTTATCCCATGACAGCTTACTTTTGCATAAGAGCCTTTGGTGAGCGACCTTGTCAAAGTCTTCCTGAAAATCTAAGTACACTAGATCCCCTTGGTCCACATGCTTGTTGACCTCCTCAGAATTCTAATAGATTGGCGAGGCATGATTTCCCTTTACTATAAAACCACCACTAGTGATCTCTCCATTCTCAAAACTGACTTAAAATCAATATAAACCGTTTGCTTTATTTCTTCATGTATGTTCAAGACTGGGTTTGTTAAACATGCAGGGAAGAAAATGGATTGTAAGCTCTTTGGGGCAGAAGCTGTTGCTGTAAGGTACCTAGCACACTAGGGACCTGAGTCAGGACCACTAGGCATTAACCATAATACAAATGTTAAGTAATATTAAGTTTTGATTTCAAGACTAACAGGTCATTCTGGGAAAGGGGATTGTGACATCAGAGATAACCTGGCCAATCAACATACAGATGACCAGCAAATTTGCCTACTGCAAACTGGTTGATTGCGAGACCACTAGAAAAAGCTTTCTTCTCTAGATGGTAACACAGGTAAATTACCTTAGAACTGGCCTTAGGTTGCAGCAGGTATACTAACTCTGTTTAAGATGCTGAAAATCGATGGTCACATTGTGTTAGTGAAATGTAGGCCCTCTGTCCATGCTTGTGGAATCAGAGACTTTTTAACCTGGCAGTGGAACTGCTGCTTTTAAGTGTCCTTTTCCTGGTGAGTGACAGAATGTGTATAAAGTGACAGAGTTCTGTGGCACTTTATAGACTAACAGATGTATTGGAGCATAAGCTTTCGTGGGTGAATACCCACTTCATCAGACGCACGTAGTGGAATGTGTATAATTCACCTTCTGGTCTATTTCTGGTGTGAGAAGTATGAGTTTGTCTCCCAACCTCCCTCCGAGTCCAAGAGCTTACCAGGATTTGACATGAGCAGGCTCCATTAGATAGGATTTTTTTAAAGAGGGGCTGGGGAGGATGATAGAGAGGTATTGTTATGCTTCCAGCCATAAGCCAGCCTCCATCTGAAGAAGTTAGTAAGAAACTTCCCAATGGCTGAGTTGTTCCATGTTTTCATATCACCTGGATTCTAACCCATTCTGCTGCAGCGTTTGTTCCTGTATGCTGTTGGTAATCATACTGTGCTGGATGCTCCTGTCTGAATTGGACTGGCAATTCCTCTTTGCTCTGCCTCCCAGGGCGGGGGTGTAGACGATAGAAAAGGCATGCACCGCACCGCCAATGGCTTGGGTAGCTCACAGCAAAAATGGCCAATGACACCAATGTTTGGATCCTTCAGTGGTGAAAGGTCCCATTTGTTCCCATTTTTACTCTTCGCTTTGCAAGATTTCTGATCCCACAATATTTGAACTCACAAAGAAGCAGTTCATGTTTACACTGCAGCTGAAAGCAAGCCTCCCAAGCCCAGTAAAGAGACTCGCTACTTGAAACAGAGCTAGCATGCTAAAAATCACTGTAGACGTTGTGGCATGGGTGGAGGCTCAGGCCAGCTGGGGAGGCTTGGATTTGGGCTGCTAGCTTATGCTGTAATGTTTACACTGCTGGTTTTATGTGTTCCCTCTGAACTAGTGAGAGTCTGTTTAGCTGGGCTGGGACTGACAGTGTCTTAGCTGTTCTCTGCACACCCTTTCCACTCCAACAGAAATATTGGCGTAGGCTTCCCTTACATGCCCTGTAACAAGCCCCTTGCCATTCTAGTGACGCTGTAATCTGGTAGGAAGATATGGAGTCGGAGCTGCTAGGGGAGATGCCTGGGTGCTCCCTGGCAGAGCCAGTGCACTGGCAGTTCCTGACTCTGCTGGACACGGTGGGCAGGCGGAATGGACAGGTGCTAGTGATGGAGATGGATGATATACATGAAGCAGCTCCGCTTGTGCAGATGGACTTTGCCCAGGAGCTCTTCAGAGGCATCAACCTAAAGACCAAACTCCACCGGAAGAAGGAAATCAAGGAGGAAGAGCAGGAGGTGCAACCGCAGCTGGTCTTCATGCTCTGGCAAGCTGCCACGCTCAGGCAGCTCATGCAGTGGGAACACCTGGATGAAACACTCTGGAACTTACGGAATCTCTTTCCCTGCATGCCAGCTGCTCTTGTACTGGTGATGATCCAGTCAGATCTGCAGCACCAGCAGGTGGAACCAGAACAGGCAGCAGGGGCACTAAGGAGAATGCAGTGCTTGCTGGATGGTGGCTTCCAAGAACTGGTGGTGGAAGCAGCCGTTTACAGCCCAGGCCAACCAGATGGGACCCTGGAGGTCAAGAGAGCTGCCTGCAGAGCCCTGAGAGAAGTTCTGAAGGGCCAAGAAGGTACCGGAGGGGTCAGAGGTCACAGGGCTAGACTTGAAGGGGAACTTGAGAGCTGGTCTTGCATGGGAGAGGAGGTGAAGAGCTAGCTAGGTGGGTGGAAGGAAATGTGGAAGCCTGAGCAGGTGCAGAGATCAAAGCAGAGTCAGGGGTGGGACACACCAGAGAGACATGAAAATCAGGGATGTGGGCACACAGGGTGGAGCTGAGCAAGCGGGTATTTGGGAGGCTGGGATGGGCATGGGGGGCCCATGAGGTGGAAACTAGAATGGGGAAGGGGGAGCAGCCATGTCCCTTTCAGCAAGCCATGGCGCTGCAGGGCCTGAGGGGGGCCTTCAAGAAAGTGCCTCAGGAGCTGCTCTTTACCTACCTTTCAAGCTGCGTGGCTCAGAGCCCCGGAGATTTGCTGCTCCCTGTTGATAACTGATAGGAGGAAGCAGCTCTGGGAAGCTGAGCTCATGTGCTGGAGTTTGAGCCAGAGATGGGAGAGGAGGCATCTCGCATGTGCGTGAGAGCTCTGAGGAGAAAGTCTTGGTTCAGGGGCCATCCAGTATGTGTCTGTGGGTCTTTGGGGAATTATGTGGTGGTGTCAGTAAATGTTTGGGCCTTTTATCATGAGGGCAACCTGCCCCAGTCACCTCAGTCCACCAGCCCTACTTGATGTAAGGGCAGGGGGCACGTTAAATCAGTCACGAGGAGGATTGTAGGTTGGGCTCTGTTTGAGCAGGGTTTGGGGGGATGTTCGGTCATTGCCCAGCAGGTGGGAGAGAGCTGGGTGCTGACGTAAACTGGGATGTAGGCAGTCAGAGCTGGAGTCATGAGCCAGAAAGCTGAGGTCAGAGACAGAATGGGGAGTCAAGCCAAGGGTCAGAAATCAAGCTAAGGGATGGGGGGTGTAGCAGCAGGGATCTGGACTGAGGCTAGAGGACAGGAGCAAGGCAGGACTCAGCGTGCTCTGGGAGGAAGAACAGGTGGGAGGGGCTGCGCTGTGGTGTGGCTCTTCTGCCAAGGAATGTCACAGGCTCCTCCACTCAGTGGTTCATGATCAGCACAGCCTCCACCTTGTGGCTGATGCTCCCCCAAGCTAACTGTATTTGCATTGTTCCTCCCGTCCCCACAGAAATGAGTCCCCAGGATCCAATTACCATCCGGCTCGGCTTGGGGGTGTGCAACACAGGATACGAAAGACGGTATGAGGACAGGCTCCATTAGGACGCATTGCCATGTGCCTGGAAGGTGGGTGCATCTCATCCCGTCCCTTCATAGCAACATCCACCCACCGCTACTGCACTAGCAAACCTGTTTAGCCGGCTTGTTGGAGAAGTGCTCCCAGGCAGGCCAACCCCTGCAAATATCTCTGCCTGAGATGCCCTCCCCACTCTCCCCTGGCAGGAATTTGGCAATTCCCCTTCCTCCCTGCCTGGGACTGCAAGCAGGCTGTGCTGTGCTGGGGGAAGGAGGATGAGGAGAGCAGTGGGAGGGGCTTAGATACTGTGCTAATGGTGCTATAGAAAACCCTAAGCCAGACAGATCTTTATAGGATACCCCTTCCTGCCCCTGCTATGCACACCTTCCTGCAATGCTGCGCAAATCCCTGTGGTGTCATATACACTCCTCTCAATGGGAGAGCAGAGCTCGCAAGGGGAACGCTCTAGCAGCTAGATTTGGAGCATGCATGAACCGCCTGTCATCAGCAGGGAGAGCTGCTGCTGCAGCAACCCAGCTACAGTCCCTTTCTTCCCTTTAGTTCACCTTATAGCAATGGGTCCCAAACTTTAACAGCCTGTGAACCCCTTTCACTAGCACGTCAAGTCTCACGAACCCCATCTTAAAAATGAATATTTCCAGGGATTTCCTCCTTTACCTGAGTACAAATTATAAAAGCCGTGATCTTGGAAATATAAAATTTGTTTTATGGCATGCTTATTACACACTGTTTATTAATTATTTATCATTATAGTATTTTTATTACATTATGAAAATGGCAACACTCTCCCAAGATCTCACTTTCATAGCTTGTATCACTTTGAATAAGCCTGTTATAAGACAAGGCTCCTATGTTTCATCAAGGAGTATCGGATGTGAAACAGCATGAAGGTATTTAAGAAGCCAGCTCAGAGTTCCTCCTACACAAGCATTCAGGTCTTGAGCAGTCCAGGCAAACAACGCACATTACAACAAAGCTTAAACTTGTTCTTCATAATAATTTAAAATCAACTCTAGCAGCCAATTTAATTTTAAAAACAGCAAAAAATATCCCCCTCACTTTCCATTTCTTATAAGGAGTCTTGAAGTTTAAAACTCTTCAGTGTGATAGGCTTGCTTTGATCTGGTTAGCTCTTGGACGTCCAGGGGCTGCAGGCTGCTGGCCCCGTGCTGCCCGGGGTCCCTAAGGACAGCTCTGTCCGCCATTAGGGAATTTTTTCCCGAGAACCCCCTGTAACATTTCATGAACCCCGGTTTGGGAACCACTGCCTTACAGTATTTCTGTGGCCATTAACCCTTGGCAGGGTGGCATTTGCCAGGCTCTCCGCCACACCAGTGCTCAGGGCTGCTGATAGACAACAAGCCTCACCTTGTTTGTTACACTGCATGCTAGGGGCCTGATCTAAACCCCTCTGAAGTCAATGGCAAGTCCTTCAGGGACTTCAGAGGACTTTGCATCGGCTTCCTAGGTGCCCTCTGTCCCTATGCACCAGCAGAATTTTGATTTGTGTGGTGCAGCTGCTGAGAGAAGAGTCAGGTGGGAGGTAGAGCTCTGAAAAGCTATGGCAAAGTAGCAGCATATATGGTTAGGGTCCTACCAAATTCACAGCTGTGAAAAACTCATTAGGGATCGTGAAATATGATCTCCCCCATGAAATCTGGCTATTGTAGAGAAGACTAGATATCACAGAGCTGCTCAGCCGGAGAGCAGCGGCTGCCGGCCAGGAGCCCACCTCTGAAGGCAGTATCACTGCCAGCGGCAGCATGGAAGTGAAGGTGGCGTGGTATGGGAGTGTTATCAACATGGGGGAGGGGTGGGCAAGTGGGTGACCGCCCAGGGCCCCATGGTTAAGGGAGCGCTGTGGAGAGAGAGACAGACACACCCATACCCATCCCCCTCTGAAGCCAGCCAGCCTGAGGCCCCTTTAACTCCTGAGTGCTGGGCCTGGAGGCAAGGCTGCGACTGTGTGCTGACCACCAACTGCTAGTCCCAGTCAGGTGGGGGGGACAGGACTTTCTCTTCTGCACAGGCCACTCCCAGGGCCAGGTCAGACCCACCTCCAAGATCCTTCCCTGGCTTCAGGAAGCTCCATGGATATTGGCCAGGCGCCCAGCTCTGCTGGCAGCAGCACAGGAGTAAGGAGGGCAAGACTGCAGCCCTCCTACAATAGCCTTAGGACACCCTCCTTGTCCCCCCCCCACCCCCCTGGTTACAACACAGTGAAATTTCAGATTTAAATATTAGAAACCATGAAAATTATGGTTTTAAAAATCCCTGACCATGAAATTGACCAAAATGGACCTGAATTTGGTAGGGCTCTATATATGGTGACTGGGTATTCTAGCTGGTCTAGAGAGATCTTGCATCTTGATATGTGGCTTTGTGTCAATCAGTTTCGCTAGGTTCCTATGTAACAGAGAGTACCTACAGTGCAGGCATATGAACTCCCTGTTCCAAGTAAAATGAACTGTGTTTAGCACATTCAAGATTACACTGCCCCCTCTGTGCAGTTTATCTCCATAGAAATAAACTGATTTCACCATGTGTACAATGATCCTGTTAAATAGACACTAGGAGTGACACGACCTGCCTACGGCTTGGTACAATCTGATGGAGAATGGCCCCAGGAGATATTTAGAGATTTTTTTGTGGGGGGAGGGAAGAGGCAATGTGGAAGGCAGGTGATTTGAATCTAGTATCAAATAACCCCACTGAATAGCTGCATCCTCACTGGTATAATGTTGAGGTTATGATTAATGCTGGCTGGGAAACTTTTCCCTGAAAATGTTGAGATTCCAGACATTTTCCCATTCTGTGCTGGGACAAAACTGAGACCTTTTGAAAGTTTTCACCCAAAAAAAGAGGGAGGGAAAAACCTACACAAACACCCCTCCCCCTCCCAAAATATCCAGTAGTCTGAGGTTTGGGGCACTCACCTGGGAAGGGGAAATCATGTTCCAGTCTTTGCTCTGAATCAGATAGAACTGGAACCTGTATCTGGCTTCCCCAATCTCAGCTGAGTGCCCCCAACCCTCAGCCTATTGGCTGTTCTGTGATCTTAAGGTGGGGTTTTTATGTGAAAATTTAAAAAAAATGTATTGAAAAATTCCCAACCAGTTCTAATGATGATGAATTGATTAACTTGACAACAGTTGGACTGCTGGTGGGCTGATACCACCACCTGTCATGCTGACTAATACTGTCTTGTTTCCTTATCCCCCTTTCTGTCTGTATCTATCTGTCCTCTCTTGTTTTATACTTAGATTGTGATCCCTTTGGGGGCAGGGAGAGTCTGTTTGTTCAGTGTTTGTACATCACCTAGCACAATGGGATCCGTGCCCATCCCTGGGCTCCTAGGTGCTGCAGTTATACAAATGTTATTACAAATTATGCATTTTTGCGTTAGAGACTTAATGTTTGTGTATCGTTTTTTTTACAGGTCCTGTATCCAGCTAAGATCTGAACTGCCACCAAAATAAAAAACCAAAACCAAAAAAAGCCCTACACAACAAAGAAACTCCACACATTAAAATTTGGAGTTTATTCTCTGTTTGCATGCCTGTGTGTATGTTTAAACTTCAAACCATTTATCACTTAGAGCAGGGCAGACAAAACGCCCTGGGACAGTTTTCATGTGAGGAATTATGTAATGACACTGGGCTCGTCTTTATATTTACAGCTGCTTAAATATTTATTTTAAACCCTTGACATCAAAAATTAAATATTTTTTTAAATATTTCACAGCCAAAAGAAATGATTTCTTGTGTAGTTGTATCATTCTCTCTCTATTTTAAGCTCATGAATGTTTCAGTCTGGAATCTACGTCTACACAGCAAAACCAAAGCAATGGCAGCAAGTCTCAGAGCCTGGGTCAACTGACTCAGGTTTGAGCTACGGAGCTAAAAATAGCAGTGTAGACGTTTCTGCTCGGGCTGGAGCCCGGGCTCTGAGACCCTCCCCGCTTTCCGGGTTGCAAATCCCAGCTCAAGCGGAGTGTCCACACTGTTATTTTTAGCCCCAAAGCACAAGCCTGAGTCAGCTGATCTAAGCTCTGAGACATGCTGCTGCGGAGTTTTTTTTCAACGTAGACGTACCCTTGTATGTTCTGTAATGCACCTAGCACAGTTCTGTGAGTCACACAAAAGGAACCCTGATTATTCTGAAGGAAACTCCCTGGCCTGAAGTGGCATATCTCGTAATTTGCTTCCCAAGTTTCATTTTTCTATGGTTGGTTTGCATTTTAAAGGAATTGAATCAACATCTGTGGGTATGGGAGCGTGTTGAGTGCCCGCTAATATCACCAACTCCAAGCATTTATAACTCACAAGTCAAGCTCCAAAAAATCATGAGATTGGCTTAAAACTTTCAAGTTTTTTAAAAACTTGAAACTGTTGTCCAAGGTCACCCTGCAGGCCAGTGGCAGAGAAAGTTGATGCTTTGCAGTGTCTTGGGCTTTATGGTGTGGATTCAGTTCAGTCCCTTGAGTAGCACAGGAGAAGTGGCTTTACTAGAGGGATTTAAATCCAGAGAGGAAGAGGTTACAGAGGTTGGACCATGCGGAGGGGGCAGTGTGGAAGAAGGCATGGAGATGTTTTAGAGAAACTGACACGGGGGCAGATGACGCTGGCGTCGCTACCAGAGCAGAGGTGGCAATGGTGACAGGCTGGTAAGCAGGGTGGGGCAGAGTTCTGCTGGCTTTAGAGGCACTAAGAAGTTTGAATATGATGTGGTAGCAGAAGGGGGAACAAGGAGAGGGGTTCAAACAGTAGATTCAGCAGCAGCATTTTGTGTGGACAGGAGGGGAGGGGTATGTGGATGTCTGGGAGACTGGAGAGAAAGGGGTGCAGCTGGTGATAGACTAGAGGAGAGCTAATAGGGCTTTACCCTCTAACTTTTAGGATCCTGCAGAGCAGAGTTTCCAGAACGCTAGGATCAGGCTGCTCCACCCTCTCAACGTGCCCTGGTGAAGGCTGCACCGGCCCAAGGGAACAGGAGGGCTTGCTGCTCTGTTCAGGCACAATCACAGGCTGGAAGCACTGCTAGAGAGGGCTGGAGCCTTCCTTTCGCTGCCCTGTTAACCTCCAGACTTGGATCAAAAAGGGGCATGTGCCCAGGACTCTAAGCAGCCCTAGCTTTATCTGCCTCCAGACAAAACCTTGCCAAATCCCTCCCCCCATCGATCCAGCACTGTTTACTGACACAACAGGGCAAGGTCCAGTTGCCCCCTAGCCTTTTCATCCGGCGCCCCAGAAAGGAACATTCCCAGGGAATTGTCTCAGCCTTGGTTCCCTTTATGGCTCCTTATCACAGGCCAGTTCTGGGCTGCTCCCATATCCTGTATGGCTAAGGAGTCCTGCATTCGTCAAGGTGAGCAGCTTCCTGTTCCGGCTTTCGCCAGAGGCAATGAAATACAAGTGGGCCGGGCACTGGTTGGTCACAGCCAAACGGGCTGAACTCCATCTCAGCTTATCCCTTTCACCAGGGACGGGGGCAGTGGGAGGCAGTGATGGAGACTGCAGACCAATCAGACTCTCCGGGAAGAAAGCAGAAGGCTCGGTGTAGGTGCTTGGGGGATGGGAGGAGTGGCATTTAGCACTGACAATGTAACATATCCACTGGTATAAAGCCTCTGTTGGAGGAGGGAAAGGGAGAGAGACACTAGTCTCTTCTATCCAATACCCCGGTAAGCTATGAGGAAGTTCCCTGAACTGGGGAGGCGATAGCCATGAGTTCAGATCTCACCGCTGATGACTGGTTTGTGTTTCTCTTCCACACTTATTGATCAAGGCCAGGCATCCAAGTATGAGCTACGGTTCCATTTCATAGTTAACACGGTGATTACACCAGGTCACTGCATGCACGGACGGGAATAAGAACCCAGACTCGTGGTACCATAAGAGAGCCAATTCTTAGCTGCTCCATCGCACTGCCTTTCAGGTAGGATAACAAAAGCACATTCTGCCGCTAACCAATCAGCTACCCTCTTCTCCCCAGACGGCTCCTGGAACCCAGGCTTTCTGAAGTCTAACACAGTTGTGTCACCCTCTGAAGGAGTGTGTCAAGTTCTCCTTTAGTTGCTGAAGTCACAAGGCCTAAGCTAGGGGTCTGATACGCCGGGCTTCAAACCTTGCTGTCAAGGATATTGGTTAAAGTCTCTAATTCACAGTATCATGAGTCTCACCATAAAATTAAGTGTTGACAACTCTGTCAGCAGCACCCATGAGGTGAAAGGCCTGTGTTAAGTGAAGGGAGCCCATACTCTGAAACCACTGCATGACCCTAATAAAGGTAAGACTTTGCGTTCTGAGGACATCCGAGTTTATTACCCAACTGTGCAGCTATAAAATGAATTCCCCTCACAAGTCGGGTTGTGGCCTGCTTCTCGGGGCAGTAGCAGCAGTACCAGGATTCTGCAGGAAGACATGGTCATGGGTGAAGAATCATGGCCCCAAACACAACAAAAGAGAAGCCGTTCTACAGCATGTTGCTGTGTTACAAATAAACCACCCCTGGGGAGAGCTCTAGGCTGTGGGGTTTGGCTGCTGTGGAGAAATGACCAGCCCTTTTGGAAGCAGTCTGGCTGGTCCAGAACCTCTGATATGGACTAAGACTAGGAGTTTAGCATGATTTTTCCAGGGCCTTGTATCGCTCAATCTGAAATGGATTTCCTATGTTGAGTGTGATTGTGTCCAGTGAGCGCAGATGGTGTGGGCTATGTGGCTGACATCTAGTGGGAAGGAGAAGAGCTCATTGGGGCTAAATTCATTGGTGCATGGTGACTTTCAGAATAGCCACTAGTTTCTGATAGCTAACCCCTGGCAAGCCCTAATCTGTCTGGATCCCATCTGTGGCCCCTGAAGGACATTCTGTGCTGGGTAGGTACAACATGAGCTGGGAGTACAGACGGGTATGGAGAGCTCTATAACAATTCAGTCCTTGGGTAATCAGGGAGAGAACATCAGAATCCTTTCTGCTGTGTTTGCATTAAATTACATACAAGGTGCACAGTCTAAGCTGGTGACAGTGGGTTGGTTTCCATTTCTGTAGCAGGGTGAAGGGCCCTTGCTGCCACCAGCTGATGAGGGATAGCTGTGGTGTTGTGTTTTTAGATTTTACAGTAGGAACCTCTGCAGTATAAAATAAAATCGATCCTTGCAGAATTCCATCCCTGGAGTAAAACTGACATCAAATTCCTCTTTACAATGCTCTGCCTAGTGTAGGGATTCTTCATGTGGGCTCCTTCTGGGTCTGATCCCATGTGCCTCCCTCGACCCCACATGGGTTTCTCTCTTTCTGGTTCATATTTTGATGTTAGATTTCCTCATTCATGCTCAGCATGCCTGCAACAGCCACATGAATTTCCTGTGTTCTCCAAGGGGACAAACTCCACGACTCAATGAGTTTTTGCAGCCTACGAGACTGTGGATTAGGGGATTTTGCGCTGTGTGTGCAGTGAGATACAAAGTGAGTTTGGACACAATAAACAGCTGGGGAATCTGACAACATAACACCAGGATCTGATTAATGACAGGATCCTTTTTATTTTAAGAATTGTTTGTTCCATTTATGTGACTACGTGTTCCCCTCTTTCCCTCTGCTTGCAGACATAGGGAATGGTCCCAGCTCATTCCTCTTGATCGGATTTTCACCTTGATAAAGACTTTACTGCTCTTCAGTAGCAACACAAAGGTGACAAGGAATATCAGACTTTCAGTCGGCTCCGTGTGGCATGTCACAGGTTCTGTTCAGCCTTTGGAATCCTACTGTACAAATGGAAAGTCACACAGTCACTGTGATTTTCTTTGAACCTGTGATGGGCTGGGTCACAGAGACCCCCTTGTGAACTGCCACCTGATGTGCTGAGACTACCTCTGAGCCTATTTTCCCTGGCAGCTTGGGACTTTGGTACCCTGTCTTGTTGAGCCAGACACGCTAGCCTGCTGCAAACACAGACCTAGGTCTGAACCATGTCCCCCAAAAGCTGCAGACTTAACTGAAAACGGCTTAGAAAGTGCTCCTGTCTCTAGCACCCAGATACCCAGTTCTGAATGGGATTCAAACCCTAAATAAATCCATTTTACTCTGTATAAAGCTTATACAGGGTAAATTCATAAATTGTTCACCCTCTATAACACTGATAGAGAGATATGCACAGCTGTTTGCACCCCCAGGTATTAATTACTTGCTCTGGGTTAATTAATAAGTAAAAAGTGATTTTATTAAATATAAAAAGTAGGATTTAAGTGGTTCCAGGTAATAACAGACAGAACAAAGTAAATTACCAAGCATAATAACACAAAAACACACAAGTCTAAACCTAATACAGTAGGAAACTAAAGGCAGGTAAATCTCACCCTCAGAGATGTTCCAATAAGCTTCTTTCACAGACTAGACTCCTTCCTAGTCTGGGCCCAATCCTTTCCCCTGGCACAGTCCTTGTTAGTTCCAGCTCAGGTAGTAACTAGCCCCCTTTGTTCTGTTTCACTCCCTTTTATAGCTTTGGCACAGGGTGGGAATCTTTTGTCTTTCTGGGTTCCCATCCCTCCTAAATGGAAAAGCACCAGGTTTAAGATGGATTCCAGTACCAGGTGACATGGTCGCATGTCCTGTGAGACCCTCAAGCCTTCATTCTTCCCAGCCTCACTTACTGGAAGGCTTGCAAGTAAACAGAGCCATCTACAGTCAATTGTCCTAGTTGATGGGAGCCATCAGGATTCCAAGCCACCATTAATAGCCCACACTTTGCATAATTACAATAGGACCTCAGAGTTATATTTCATATTTCTAGTTTCAGATACAAGAACGATACAGTAATATAAATAGGATGACCACACTCAGTAGATTATAAGCTTTGTAATGATACCTTACAAGAGACCTTTTGCATGAAGCATATTCCAGTTACATTATAGTCACGCTCATTAGCATATTTTCATAAAATCAAATGGAGTGTGATGTCACACAGGGGCTCTGTTCAGCTTTCAGAATCCTGTTGTACAATTTGAAAGTCACGCAATCGCTGTGATTTTCTTTGAACCTGTGTGTTAGCTTGTTTGTGAAGGAGCAGGAATAAAAGCAGAGTCATTAGGACTAGATTCTGTGTCCAGTGATGTTCATGGAAAGCCTGTCCATTGAGATCAGTGGGATTGAATCAAGCCCACAGCCAGATATGCCTTTGTTAATTGTTAGCCTAACTGCTGAAAAGTAGGTAAAGGTTTATGAATTGTTACAATGACCTTTGATATAAAGGTCTGTTTAAAAAAGATATGAGAAGGAGCTAGACCAACTGACTTAATTTAAACAGAAATAGTTGTCTGATCCCACGGAAGGACTGCGTTAAGGTTATGACTGGGGAACAAGAGGAACAGAGGTTTGGAAATCAATTAACCAAAATTGGTGTGTTGGAAATTAAGCCTGTTTGGTGGACAAAATAATGAGTGGCTGGATTATTCCACCCATCGTCTCTTTGGGGACTATTAAAGAGACTTCAGAGGGGAGACTAAACCTTACTGACATCACCGCAGCTGCAGAGGAAGGATTGTTGCCTGATACCACACACTGATACTCCAGTAGGGACGCTTGACCATCAGTGCTGCAAAAGCGAGGACGTCAAACTGATACATGTGAGATCCTGCTTTGTCTTCCCCTCCCGTGTGTACTTCTTTTCGCCCCCCTATCTTCCTCCCGTGTTATCTCTCTCGGCTTTTCACCTGATCCTGAAATCAGCTGTACTGCCCAGCACCAGGTTGGTGAGACGAGACAGCCCATCCAGCATTTCCCAGTCTGAGAAGGACCAGTTGATTGAGAGGGGCTGAGCAGACCAACCTGATGATGCCCCTGACCCAGAAGGTGAGCCAGGGTCCACAGCAAACCTGCCAGCATCCATCTGTGCCTGACCAACCATTCTGTATCCCAAGAACATCAACAAAAGCTGAATTTCCCCCAGCTTTACTCTAATCTCCTCTCCCTGTGTGTGTCCTCCATTTGTCTAAAGCAGGAAAGTGATGATTATTCCCGATTCGGAATTGAACAACAGCACTAACCCTTTCTTCCCTACTGAGAAGGGCTGTGTGACTGACTGAATAAGAGACTTCAGCCAATCTCCGCTGTCTCCAAAAGGGACTTTGCTGGGTTTTGATTGTTTGTTTTGCATAAACAGTCAATTTCAGTGGCAGTGCTCTTTACTACCTGTGGATTATTTTCCTTTTGTGTGTTTCAATCAATAAACTTCTGCTCTGTGGCATGAATTGAATTATGTATTTGCCATGGCACTAAGCAGGCTGAGTGCTCTGCATACCAAACCATGGGCCTTTTTTAACACTGTTTAATATTTAGCCCATATATTCCATCTAACTTAATATAGAAGGGCTTAGAAGGAGAGCTAAGAGATGGTCCATAAACCTGAACTGGAACCAAGGACCTCTTGGTCAGATTAGATTTCCCTGCTCAGGAGAGATCCAGGATGGGAATAATTGGCAACACTGCAGATCATATCTCTTTAGTTCGGTGACTAGCTTCATTCAGGACCTCACTTGCAGTTGCTAACAAGTTGGGCCTGTAACCAGTGCGGTGTGGAAAAGACCAGTGTTGTCTACAACTTCCAGGCCTCATAAGCACTCTTGATATAATTGCTTGGGTCCTACCACTGAAGACATTTAGTTTGGGCTACATGAAAGTCAGATGCAATGTACTACTAAACTGGTAGCCGTTTTGAACTCTGTAAGGTGCTAGTTCTGTCTCTTGAAAAGTGAGTAGGAAGAGAAAGCTGCATTGGCAATTAGATCTTACCTTTGTTAATGGATAGAGAAATGTAAACACAGTTGTTTGGACATGATGGATTATGTTCACATTCCCCATGAACATAGTGACAAAGGAACATCTAAACAGAATGAGCTGTAGAATTACAGCTGAGCATAAAAAAAGAACTGGATCTTTAGACACTTTCATTTGAAGAGTGGTTGTTTTTTTATTCAAATAAGCCAGGTATCTGCTGCCAAGCAAAAATAATCCATGATGCTCATCCAATTTAAGTATGGATTCATTTGCCTTTTATGTCTAGGATGTACCTACATTAACCACAGGGCTTCCAACTGGAGGGGTTATTGTCCCAGAACAGGTCAGGGTTTGGATGCTACTCACTGAAAAGCTATATAAGAGGTAGGTATTGCTCATACTCCAGTTAAGGAATATTCTTTTAGCTTCAGGTGATAGGACTCCAATGGCACAGGGCACTATTTTGCATACTAAGGCACAATTTAAACACCTTTGTGTGGTGGGGGACTTTGTCATCAGTAAGCATAAATAATGTCCTGCCCCTTTAAGGCGCAAACATAAATAGAGAAGAGCTTACATCAGTCAAAGTCCAAAGCAAACTTGTAAAGCATGGCTCACTCCTGCCGGGGCTGGGGAGCAAAGAAGACAACCTCCCCTCTGGTTCTCTTCTCAGCAACAGGATTCTTTCTAGAAAGCTTTCCTTCCTGACTCACTGCTGGAATGAGTTCCCAGCTTCTCACAGCACCTCCCTTGGTGCTATGAAGTGTGTGGGGGGGCGGGGGGGGGTTGCACGGAAAGAATAAATTTCCCCCAGTTCCATGTCTAAATAGAGTCGATCTCCTTCCCAACCCATTACCTGCTTCAGCCAAAGGAAAACTATAATAAATTAGGTATTGGAATCTAGCAATGAGAAGTGAAAGCCGGGGGCCCAGCTATGTGGCTGTTGCCTGTGATCCTTCCTTGTTGTTTTCAAAGTCTGTAGTATTAGAAACAGAATTTATCTACACCAGATTAGATAAAGGGTGATTGGCAAGACTTGAAATAAATGAAAACAAATCCTTACACAAGCTCGAACTAAAGGCCATTCCTGTCTATTAGATTGTATCTGATTTTATAGCTTTAGTACATGGCCCATTCTTTTCAGAAGTGGGTGACCTTGCTGTCAGTGAGGTAGGTCAACATATGGTCTTATGGCAGCAGAATGTGATCCCTAGGTAAGATTCTCCTCTCTTTATCGGTGCTTGTCAATTACTAAGTTACTTTCACCACTCACTTGCCTATGACTCACCTGGGCTAAGCCAGCTCTTTCTGGCCTAACTCGGGGCAAAGCCAATGCCTGAGATGATGGGGTGTCCAGGATTTCAAGGTTTATGGATCTTGGGGAGCAGATAGAATACCCCAGCTTGGGATTCTAGGGGTGTGTCTGTGCAGACCACACAACAAAAACACTAACCCAGGAACCTATCCTTGCAACAAAGCCCATTGTCAACTCTGTCCACATATCTATTCAGGGGACACCATCAAAGGACCTAATCACATCAGCCACACTATCAGAAGCTTGTTTACCTGCACATCTAACAATGTGCCAGCAATGCCCCTCTGCCATGTACATTGGCCAGACCAGACAGTCTCTACGTAAAAGAATAAATGGACACAAATCAGATGTCAAGAATTATAACATTAAAAACCAGTCAGAGAACACTTCAATCTCCCTGGTCACTTGATTACAAACCTAAAAGTCGCAATATTACAACAACAAAACTTCAGAAACAGACTCCAATGAGAGACTGCTGAATTGGAATTAATTTGCAAACTGGACACCATTAAATTAGGCTTGAATAAAGACTGGGAGTGGATAGGTCATTACACAAAGTAAAACTATTTTCCCATATTTATTTCCCACCCCCACTGTCCTCACATCTTCTTGTCAACTGCTGCAAATGAGCCATTTTGATTACTGCTACAAAGAGTTTTTTCCTTTCCTGCTGGTAACAGCTCACCTTAACTGATCACTCTTGTAAGCCTGTGTATGGTAACACCCCTTGTTTCATGTTCTGTGTGTGTGTGTACATATATACCTTCCTACTGTGTTTTCCACTGCATGCATCCCATGAAGTGGGCTGTAGCCCATGAAAGCTTATGCTCAAATAAATGTTAGTCTCTGAGGTGTCACCCATAGTCCTGTTCTTTTTGCAGATACAGAGTAACAGGGCTGCTACTCTGAAACCTTTAAGTACCCAGTTCTGCACACTCCCCCTGAAGCTCTGGTACTGGCCACTGCTGGAGACAGCAGAGGGGGCTAGATGGACCATTACTCTGACCCCCACCCCCGGGGCACCTCTTATTTGTTGTTCTCTGGATTTTCCTTTTAACCAAGGCTGTGGCTCCGATTGGGAGACTGCAACCAGGGCAGGCTTGACTCCGCCCCCCGTAGCACCCCTTGGTTCCAGCTTACCCTAGAAGCCTTGGGCTGGTGGGGGATATTTTGCCCGCAAAAGGGGGTGGGTCATAAAAGTTCTGGACCCCTGTTTCCCCGCCCCTGCACCCCACGTGGAGTTAGGAGCAGGAGCCGAGGGGGAAGACGCCAGGGAACACCCAGGGAAGGCGAGGGGCGGGGGCAGGCGCTGCAGAGGCAGACGGGGAGCGCCCGGAGGGCGATGGAGGGGGAGCCCCCGGGCCCCGGGGAGCAGGCGCTGCAGGAGTTCCAGGCTCTGGTGGAGCTGGTCGGGGGGAAGCCAGAGGTGCTGCTGGTCGGGGAGGTGCTAGAAGTGGGGGAGACCCGGGCGCTGCTGGGGACTTTTGCCCAGGAACTCTTCGGGGAGCAGCCCGGGCCCGCGGCGGGCAGCGAGAGGCAACCCGGGGACCAGGCGGCCGGCGGGAGGGAGACGGGGGGGCAGCCCGGGGACCAGGCGGGCGGCGGGGGGACGCCAGGGGGGCGGCCCGGGGACCAGGCGGGCGGCGGGGGGAAGCTGGGGGGGCGGCCCGGGGACCAGGCGGGCGGCGGGGGGAAGCTGGGGGAGCGACCCGAGGACCAGGTGGGCGGCGGGGGGAAGCTGGGGGGGCGGCCCGGGGACCAGGCGGGCGGCGGGGGGAAGCCGGGGGGGCGGCCCGGGGACCAGGCGGGCGGCGGGGGGACGCCAGGGGGGCGGCCCGGGGACCAGGCGGGCGGCGGGGGGAAGCTGGGGGAGCGGCCCGGGGACCAGGCGGGCGGCGGGGGGAAGCCGGGGGGGCGGCCCGGGGACCAGGCGGGCGGCGGGGGGAAGCTGGGGGGGCGGCCCGGGGACCAGGTGGGCGGCGGGGGGAAGCTGGGGGGGCGGCCCGGGGACCGGGGGGGCGGCGGGAGGAAGCCAGGGGAGCGGCCCGGGGACCAGGCGGGCGGCGGGGGGGAGCGGCCCGGGGACCAGGCGGGCGGCGGGGGGAAGCCAGGGGAGCGGTCCGGGGACCAGGCGGGCGGCGCGGGGAAGCCAGGGGAGCGGCCCGGGGACCAGGCGGGCGGCGGGGGGACGCCGCTTCGCCAGGTCCGGGTGTGCATCGGCCCCGGCGGCGCCGGCCGGGAGATCCGCTCCCCGCTCATCTTCCTGCTGTGCCGGGCTGGCTCCCTGCAGCCGCGGCGGGCCCGGGCCCGCCTGCGGGAGATCGCGCGGGACCTGCGGAGCCGGCTGCCCCGGGGCCCGCCGCCCGCCCTGGTGGGGGTGATCGTGCAGCCCGGCCCCGGCGAGGAGGCGGCGGCGGCGGCGCTGCTGGAGACGCTGCTCTGCGAGGTCTTCCAGGGGCAGCGGGCCGGGCGGCAGGACACGGTGCAAGCGGCCGCCTACAGCCCCGGCCGCCCGGACGGGACGCTGGAGGTCCGGAGAGCCGCCTGCCGAGCCCTGCGAGCGGCCCTGCAGCACCGAGCAGGTACGGGGCGGGGGGAGCAGGCCTGGGGCGTCGGTGTCTTTCGTGCCATTTGCTCCCCCCGCTATCTGAGCCGCTGCCCCATTCCCCTGGCTGTGTCAGCACTGGGGGCATCCAGCAGCGCTGATCCTGCCTGCCCCCCCCCCCAGCCCGCAGTCTCTTGCAGATGACACAGCGGGGCAGGCAGCCACCCATGGCTGGGAGGCGGTGGGTCTCCCTGGGCTCACACCAGTACTTGGGTGGGGTAAGGGAAGCAAAAGGCCCTAGGATGTGCAAGGGGAACGTGGCTTCCTGAGTTGGAATTGGGCAAGCGCCCCAGGGCCAACCCCACGGTCCTCCTGGGAACGGTCCAGCCGTAGCACAGCTTTCCTTGCTGGGGCATTGGTTCAGAAGAAACGGTGCCACCTGCATAGTCCCAGTGTCCCTGTTCTACAGTATCCCAGAGGGTTTCCCAGCCTAGTGCTGACCCATCCTGACTGATCAGGTCTGATGGGATCACAGCACAAGACAGGACTGTGGGTATAAATGTACTATAATAATTCACAGCTGTGAGGAACACCACTGGTTACAGCTGATTGGTGCTGTGGTCTTGACCCCACTTCTGTCTCAGCAGCACTATCTTGGGGCTTGGCACAAGTCGTACTGGCTTTTCGACTGGTATCTAATTAAAGCCAGTAGAAGTGTGGACGCAGGCCGTGTCTACAAAGGGAGCCTTACCGGGATAGGTGTGCTGCTAGGTTATGCCAGCAGGGCGCTCCTAGTCTGGATGCGGTTTATACCTGCATGTAACCATGCTGCCTTCACTAGGACACAACTGAGAGTATCAATTCAGGACAAATTGCTTAGAGCAGGGCAGTTACAGCCCCAAGATGGGTGTCCTTTATTATTAAGGCACCAAACCAGCTAGAGAGACTTTGGTTTTACCCCACTGGCTAACCATAAGTCTCACAAGCAATTCCCTGAGACCGGGGTTGGCCACCCTGTGGCTTTGGAGCCGTTCAGAGGTTAATATGCGGCTCCTTACCTCGGCACTGATTCTGGGGCTGGAGCTATAGATGCTAACTTTCCAATGTGCGGGGGGGGGCGGGGTGCTCACTGCTCCACCCCCTGTTCTACCCCAAGACCTGCCCCCACTCCACTCCTTCCCGCAAGGCCCCTGACAGTTCCCCTGATCCTGCCATGCCCTCTTTCCTCCTCTCTCCCCCCCGTAGCTTCCTGCGCTCTCGTGAAATAGCAGGAGGACGGGGGTTGCAGGAGGAAGTGCTGATTGTTGGGGGCTGGTGGGAGGCGCTGGGGAAGGGATGGGGGGCTGCTGACATATTACTATGGCTCTTTGGCAATGTACATTGGTAAATTCTGGATCCTTCTCAGGCTTAGGTTGGCCACTCCTGCCTTAGACACTCCAGTTTCCCAGTATTGCCACCAGCATTGCTCCTTATGGGGATGACTGGTTATGAAAATCAATACCCCAATAAAAGAAAAAAAGGTTTTCCCGATCCCAGCAGACCAAGCCCCAGACCCAGGTCAAATTACAACTTAGATCTTACCCAAAATACACGCTTATAACCAATTCTTATTAACTAACTAAAATTTATTTAAAAAGAAAAGAGAGAGAGTGTGTTGGTTAAAAGATCAGTATACAGACAGATTTGAATTAAATTCTGGAGGTTCAGGTAGTTTCCAAAAGTACTTTTAGAAATAGTCCAATATCCAGGGTGACTCCAGTCAGTGACTGGGGATCTCAATTCTTGTGGCTTAGGGTTTCCCCTTCTTGAAACCCAAAGCAGATCTGAGGAGATGAAGGATTTTTCATACCCAGAGTTTTTATACATTTCAAGCAGCCTCTTGGCCTGAGAAAACAATAGGATTAACTTGTCTCTCAAACATCATGGCAATTAGCATAGGGTAATTTATCCATTGAGCAGTTCAGATACAGGTTATCACAACCTTCAAAGAGACACATAGACAATAATACTATTTCACTCAAGTGTCTTCCTAAATGTTAATATTCCTTTTTTGATCTTTGAATCAAAGCTATAGCAATAGACAAGACTTGTTTGCTTACATTACAAGACCTGAGCAAACAGCTCCCCTTCTATCTCTAACAATGCTGGCTGTATTTCAAAGCTCTATTCATTTACAGATCTTCCTAACAAATCTTTAAAGTTGAGCCATAGGTTATGTCAGTCTGTGAGTTAATTAACTCTTTCTGGGCCTGTGTCACCTTTCAATGAGCTATTATATTACACTCATAATGTCACATAGCGTAACTGTGCTTTTCCTGGTACAGCATATGCCAGCCGCTCACGCACTGGTTCTCCCGGAGCGGAACACGCAGCATGCTCAGAAGCATGGTGTTGCCAATATAACTGCATCTACTCTAGGGACTGATGCCCGCACAGCTGCATCAGTCACAAATGATGTCTTATCACACCCTTGAACAAAGTAGCTATGCTGGCCGAAGTCTGTAGTGTACATGTAGGCACGTTTACGTTAGTATAAAGACACTGGTATAGTTTATTCCTGTAAGGAGAATAAGCTTTACACATATAACTGTATCCCCATTAGGGGAGATACTGGTAAAAACACTCTGCTAGATGATCATACTCCTAACCGGTGTAGTTATATCAGTACCTCATCTGCGTGTTTATGTGCAGCCAAATGGCAGTTCAACCCCTCTTCCACGCCCCTGGAGCTCCCATCCCTTTTTGAGGATACTTGTATCAGTCTGTCCTGTTTTCTCTCTCCCCCTTGCTTTCTCTGTTTTCCCCACATGCTTGGATCCCATCCAAAGGCTCCTCCTTGCCCCTCTTGCCCTAAGGGCCCTGCGGCCAGAGGTGCTGGAACTCGGGATGCTGTTTCACGGCCCCAGCTTGAAGTGGTTTCCATCGTATACAGGGTTTACAGTTGGTTCAGTGGTCTCAGCACCCCCACTATGCTAACTGTCCAGCATCCCTGCCTGCAGCTGTCCTCAAATGCATTTTCCTCAGACCCTCTCCAGATCCATAGGGCCCCAGCCAGGATTCGTAGGCTCCCCAGAGGCAGCAGCCCCACTTCAGCCCCTGTAGTCCCCCCTCAGAGGACCCACCGCTTCACCCTCCCCTTGCCCGTAGTGCTTTTGTTTTTCCCTTTGGCCCAATTGGCTCCTTCCCATGGTGAAACCTATGGAGGTGGGGCAGAGGGGCAGAAAAGCTCCCTTGCTGAGTCTCCTGACAAGGCCTGTCAGCTTCCCTGGGTCAGGAGCCAGCTGCATGGCTGCTGCCATGGGGCAGGAGAGACATTTGCAGGATTTGGGGTTGGGTTGTGCAGTGTTTGCTTTTTGCCCCCCTGTCCCACTTCAGTGCATACAGGAGGAGACACTCACTGACATCCCTGTTCCTGGGTGTTTCCTACCCACGTCTCAGATCCCTGCTCCCTGATGTTATTTCTTGGCTTTGCCTCACATTCCTGTTGTTTGCCCTTGTCCTGTCTCCAGTTTCTTTTCTCCGGGTGGTGGAGCTCCCAGGCCTTCGCCCCCTGCTGACTCTGTCATTAGCTGCGCATACAACAGCTCAGACCCAGCTTGCTGACACGGGACCTCTTCCCCCTCAAGCCTTGGGAATACTGGCCTGGCCGCTCCCCTTCTGCGCTCCACAGAACCGTATCGGGCAGACATTCTGTATCTTCTGTCAAAAGGGGCCTGACCCTCATCCCTGTGTTACCCTTTGCCCCAGTAACTCCACAGAACTGGTCTCACGCAGTTGCAGGTGAAACTTCCGTTAGGTATGCACGCAGACTGGGACATTGGGTCCCGCACCCCAGGAACTTGGGCTGTCATAGAGATCCAGCAGTGAGATATGGAGCCAGATCTGAAATTCACGACTCGGGCCTGACTCTATCCAGATGGAATCAGAAACCATCAGATTCCTCTCCCCTTTCCCTGAAGTCCAGGTCTGAATGAATCCAGCCACGATTTTCGTGGTTCAGGTGCTATCTCTCTAATGAGCCGACCTGGAACCCTGAATTAGCACTTTGGGGAAGCTTGGATATTATCCCGGCCTAGTCCCTTCACCCCTTTCAACCCCGTACTGCCCCCTTCTGGTGCTCCAAGGCTAGTGGCAGTTGCAACCTTTGCGCCTGTGACTTTGTACTAAGGCTGGAACACACAGCTTTTCCATCCCTCACTTCCATGTGCTGACACTGCTCTCCTTCACCCATCTGTCTCCCATCAAGGGAATCCTGCTGGGGTCTCAATACTGGCTTCACACCCTCTTCTTTAAGCAACTGTCCCAAGTGCCCCAGGACCCCCGGATCCTTTTGGTCCCAGCATCCCATTAGAACAGCAGCAGAGATGGAAAAATGTATCCCTCTGTGCGTTACCATGTTATCTAAGCAGCTTTGCTTTGATGCTAGGGAAACTGGTGCTTGTGGATTCTCACAAATATCGATAGACCCCCCCCCTTGCTCTTAATTCTGGTGGTGGTGGGAATAACCTGGCAGGTAGCAAAGAAGAGAGCAGCATCTCTAGGAGCCTTCAGTGGGTGCTTCAGAAGGCCTGTTTGCATAGGGCCCCGTGCGCTCATGTTTTAGGTGTTTGGAGGATGCTTGTCGCTGCAGCTGGCCAGCCTGAGCCCCCCCTTGGGGGATGGTAGTTTTAACCTGGTGCGTGTGATAACGAGATACCGATCCTACAACCCGTACATGTGCTAGTAGCCCTAGTGAGCTTACTCGTGTGCATGAGAAGAATTCACAGGAGTCAGGACTTCCGGGGTTGGCTCTAATTGCTTTCACCACCAATACAATGCGGAATAGTATTTTTAAACTTGTGCGAGGGACGAGCAGCAGAGATTTGAGCTGTTGCAATGTTAAGAGGGCATGCCAAGTCTACCTGGGAAAGTTACGCTGTTATAAATAAGGTGTGAATTTAAATTGCTGGAGTTATACTGGTATAGCTCCCAGTATGGGTGGGGGCATGCTTATTCCGGAATAAGTGTGTTTTGTTCTTGGTTTGGTTCGTGTCATTTGGGAAGGGGTGTAAGGTACATTGAGAAAAGCCACTCTTACGCAGGAGTGTAACTATACCAGTATTACTAGTACAACTTTCCTGTGTCGACAAGCCTCTGCCTTTCCCCTTTCATCTCAGTTTTGCTCTGCAGCTCCCTGCTATTCAAGCCATGCCACCACCCAGCTCCTCACAGTGCAGACCTGAACTACAGCACCCCTTTGCTGTTCTGGTCCCACACCTCTCTTGAACGTAGGGTCTGTAGTGCAGACATAACTTGTGTCAGCACAGCCCCCTAGTGTAGATGCAGCGTATGCTGATGGAAAGAGTTTTCTCGATCACTCAGTAATTGTCCTGTTCTGTTCATTTCCTCTGAAGCATCTGGCCACTGTTGGATGACGAGATATTGGGATAGATGGACCATTGGTCAGACTCAGTATGGCTGTTCTTATGTTCCTGCTGATGTAGGAACACCCTCCTTCTCCCCCCCCCAAAACAACAACAACAACAACCCACTTCCCCAACAACCTGACATCAGCTATGCTGACAGAAGCACTTTGCACTGTTGATTTTGTCCCTTGACCAATGCAGCAACATTGGTAACAGTTTTAAGTGCAGACCAAGCCAGATTTGGATGGAGACAATGGATATCCACTTACACTTACGGCCTTAACTAAATCGTGCACCCAAGCGCTAAGAGGGGAAATGCTAGTGTGCTACCCTGCTTTCCCTGAGCATGACATTCATCTATGCTCACTAGGAATTAAAAGGGGGGAACAGTCATGTTGTAAAAATTATTTTATTGTGGGATTTGTTTTGTTGGTCAAGAGGAAATATTGATCACTTTGTGCAGCTTAATGTTGCATAAGATTGATTGCCTTAGTAAGGAGAGTCACTGCTAAAGCGGCTGATGACGTACATTTCTGGGCGTTATGGTTTGATTGGTGGGTGAGATATTGCATACCCTAGGATTTGGGGATACCCGATTGCTGCAAGAATCTGTCACGTGAGGCTGTGTGAGAATAAAA
Source organism: Gopherus evgoodei (assembly GCF_007399415.2). Lineage (NCBI taxonomy): Eukaryota > Metazoa > Chordata > Testudines > Testudinidae > Gopherus > Gopherus evgoodei. Next base: position 6,250,827 of record NC_044330.1, read on the forward strand.
CTACCCTTGTCTAATAGCCTAGTGTGTTACAAAAACAACAAGGAGGCCTTGTGGCACTTTAGAGACTAACAAATTTATCTGGGCAGAAGCTTTTGTGGACTATAACCCACTTCATCAGATGCATGGAGTGGAAAATGTAGTAGGCTGGTATAAATATATAACACAGGAAAAGATGGGAGTTGACTTACCAAGTGGGAGGATCAGTGCTAACGAGGCCAATTCAATTAGGGTGGACGTGGCCCATTTCCAACAGTTGACAAGAAGGGGCTTTGGTACCCAAAAGTCACCTACTACAGGACAGCCCCAACAAAGAAAGTAACCAAACACCACTAGCCATCACCTTCAGCCCCCAACTAAAACCTCTCCAGCACATCATCAAGGATCTACAACGTATCCTGAAGGACGATCCATCACTTTCACAGACCTTGTGAGACAGGCCAGTCCTCGCTTACAGACAGCCCCCCAATAGCCTTAACTCCTGTGAATTAGCCCACGAAAGCTTATGCCCAAATAAATGTGTTAGTCTCTAAGGTGCCACAAGGTCTCCTTGTTGTTTTTGCGGATACAGACTAACATGACTGCCTCTCTGAAATCTGGTATTTTACAGTAATGGCTCAATATTAACTCAACTTCTGCTGCAATGTTCTTTTCCTTATGCAGATTCTACAGCATTGTTAAGTACAATACAAATCTCTCTATTTCCAGCAGGTCTCCCTGGGAGGGGAGAACTAGTCAATCAATAGGAAGCAATAATGTAAGTGTCTGGGGCCGAGGCCGTGACGCAGGATGTGAGGTTTCTGCCTGCCTTCTCTCTTCATTTATGTTTTAGTTCTCACAGCTGCTGTATGTGTGCATGAGCAAATCCGTGCCAGCTTCCTTGCTGTGCCTCCTGAGGCTGCCAACAGTCCTCTCGTTGAAGCAAATACAAAAACCCTCCAAACCCAACTGTTAGTGAAAATCATTAAGGAAATTCTTGGTAGCAAGAAAGTATGGACAAATAGTCCTTATTCTGAATGTGTCCACTCTAGGTAAGAATTTTCACCGGGGAGAAATGGATTTCTGGGTACCGTTTAATGATTTCACATGGTGAGCTCTATATAGAGGCCCAAATTGCCAACACACCAAGGTTGAGGGGCATGGGGTACCACTGTCTGCCAGCAGGGAACAGCCGTACTGTACGTGACCTAGAATAAGGCAGGTCCCCCTGTTGCCAGCAAGGACTTGAGAAAGCCCTGTCTCTTGCTGATAACATTCTGAACTTCCCATGCTCTTTTATTTCCAAGGTGGGGAGGAGAGAGAGAAGCGGAGATTCCCCTCCCTCCTGCGGTGCGTCCCCTGGGGCAGGAGGAGCCGGAGAAGAGGCCGATCGGCTAATGCTGCCAACAACCTTCATGAGGGTATGCTCAGCTCCTTTGAGGTGCTTGTATTCTCCACACATCCAGCAGTGGGCTCCTAGCAGGATAGTTATATCTTATGATGTGCGGCAACCGTGGTTTTTTTTTCCCCGGCAGCATTCCCAGATCTTTCCAGTCTAAGAAATGGTCGATCGGGAGAAGCCTCGGAACCTGAATCTCCCCTATGATGATGCCGGGTGCTCCCACTAAGCCACAAGGTGGCCTATGGTCCTTTTCTATTGAAACCCCAGCAGGCTCTGATTCCCAAGCCTAATGTTGGCTGGCTTCCTTAGGGAGAACATCTTCTCAGTATATACAGGCTGATGCATCAGTACTAAATGCCCCTAGAATCGATCCTCTGGTGGCAGCACATATAACACCATAGGCACAGCCATCCCCACAACATCCAAATGCTGAGAGAGAATCCCTGTAGCAAGCTGGCTGGGATGTTTCTTTTAGTGTTGCCCTGCCCTGGTATTTTATGAGCACATTGCTGGGTCCCTCTATCTGCCTGTGCTCACTGCAGTGGCCTGCACACAGCGTTGGTTGTAATGTAGCAGTGGAGTGGCAATGGATTTGCCAGAACATGTCTGAACTAAAAATCGCTAATGGGGCCGCAGCACTCATACAGCAATTAGCATCTTCAAAGTGCTGTATGGCAGCTACCCCCTGCTACATGTGCATCTGTACCCTCCTGGTCTTCTAAACTCACATCCCCCCCGTTCTGACCACCCGCTTTCTTCAGTCCCTCACCGTCTCACCACCATGAACGTTCCAGGTCTCTCTCGCCCTGCTGGGTCTGACTCATTACCTCTCCCATTCCTTGTGTTTGTTGCAGTGGCAGAGAACCCTGTGTTGGTAGGTGCTTTGCCAGCATCTCTTAGATCTTTTATCTGGTCCAATAAAAACTCAGTGGGCCCAGTTCTCTCTCCATTTACACACGTAGTGTAACTGAAGGCAGTGGACTTCTATGAGTGTAGCTGAATCTTGGTCTACACTTAAGTTTTGCTGGCAAAGTGATGTCATTTAAGAGTCTGGAAAAGTTCACACCTCTAACTGACATAGCTGTGCTGGCAAATGCCCTAGTGTAGATGCAGTTATACTGCCAAAGGGGTCCTTTTGCTGGTATAGATGATTTATTTTGTTCACCGAACTGGTGTAAACTACACCTCTATTCTGCTATAACACGACCCGACATAACACGGGTTCACGTATAGTGCGGTAGCAGCTGGGCTTTAAAGGGTCCGGGGCTCTGGCTGCTGCAGGGAGCCCCAGGCCCTTTAAATCACTGCTAGAGCCCTGCCACCGCTATCCCAGGGCTGTGGCAGTGGGTCTCCACTGGCGATTTAAAGGGCCTGGGGCTCCCCACAGCGGCTGGAGCCCGGAGCTCTTTAAATCACCGCCCAAGCCCTGCCACCCCTACCCCGATATAACGAGGTTTCAGCTATAATGCGGTAGGGATTTTTGGCTCCCCACGGCCGCGTTATAGCAGGGTAGAGGTGTATACCGGCTAAAGAACTCTTTTGCTGGTATAAGCTGCATCTCCACTAGAAAGGTTTGCTGGTATAACTATGCCACTGTCTAGTGTAGACAAGGCCGGATACAGAACTTATCCCTGTTTATAAATAATGACGTAGAGTCCTACTCCAGATCACTCCTGAGGTTCTTTGGAAATGCAGTTTCAAATACTGTTCCCACAATTCTTGCATTTCCCAGCAATGATCCCCTTTCTGCAAGGGCACCATTGGCCAGAGGCTACAGACTGCTTCGGGAGGAATCCTGAATCATACCTTTATTCATAGTAAATGTATCTTTTGCCTAGTTAATTTCCAAACTGATCCATGACCAATGGTGAGGACACCCACGTGGAGAACTCTCTTGTTATAATAATTCATTATGTGACAATGGTGCAACTAGGGGGCTTCGGATTGAGCAGGAGCCTATGCCGGCAAATCACTGAAATGCCCAGTTTGTGAAACGTTAAAATTTGGTACAGAAAGGGCATTTGCTCTATTGAAAATTGTGGTGGCAAGAAAATCCAGTCCAATAAACATTCAAGGCCCTAGGCTTGCAGTTGATTTCAGGCAGACGGACCCTCTTGCCCGTGTCGTGTCCAATGGAAGTTGATGAGGCATCACATGGGAATGGGGGTTGTCTGTGTGGATCAGATTCCAGGATTGGAACCCAGAGCTCTTTACCCATGAGCGGGCGAGGTGAGTCACCTGGTGTTAGTTTAAAATCCTGTGCGCTGCCAGAATGCCCAAAACGAGCTGGTTATGAAAAGTCTCCAATTTATGGTTCATTCATTGCTTAAACCTTGATTCTTAATTAAAAAGATGAGTCACAATTTGCATAAAATGGGAGTGTTGAAAACCGGAACTCCTGTCTGCATCTTCCTCAGTGACTTTGCTGTGTCTCCCTTTCCCTGCTCCTTGTAGGTGGCCTGCAAGACTCCAAGGAGGGAGTGGCTCTGACAGGCATGTCGCTAAACGGAAACTGTGAAGAAGCAAGCAGAGGCACAGGCACTTAAAGCTCCTGGGTGGCGTCAAGGCAACGCCCTTGCAGATTTGCTCTTATAGCATGAGGACGACGGGCTGAATTCACCCTGGTGATCTTCTGGAAAGGGGACATGGAAGCTATCACCCAGCTCTTGGGAAAAGCTGCTACCTTCTGTAGCAACAGTGTCCGAGCCAGATAACCGTCCTGCTCCCACCCCACCATTGCTGCAGCAAAACCCAGAGGAGGGTCATGTTCTACCACCTGGTAGAGTTCATTTGTAGATGCATCCAATGGGATTTCTTAAAGGCCCACAGTCCATTTTAGCATTTCACGGGATGTGTGACTGCAGGAATCCCAGGTATAAAACGTGCTCAGCTGCTAGAAGAGAGAGTCTTTCATTTGAACAACAAAATTCCCCTCCAAGAGGCTTTCTGGGTTTCTTTGCTGATGAAAGCAATCTCCTGCCTTGCCCTCATGCTTTAGTGCTGTTCTAAAGCTCCAGATAACGGCCTCAATAGACCTTCCATTTCTATTATGGCTTCCCCATTAGGAAACAACATGCAAGTGGGGGAGAAAGTGATAAGAGCTGCAGGGAGGTCATGGTGCACCTGCTCATCTCCATGTACGGATCTTGGGACACACTGGTGAGTTGAAGAGGATTGAATGCAATAATCTAATGTGAAGAAAGGCAATAATTGCTACTGTCATGCTGGACAATCACGTGCACAATGCAGAAGTCACTGATGGTCATGTCAATGGGAGAGCGGTCTGAGAGAGCCGTTCATTCCATACGGCTAGTCCTGGTGCTGAGTGAGTGATTTACAGGTTGCATTGGAGGCAGAGCAACCAACAATGCTTATAGCATTTCCACGTTCTGATGGGGGTACAGATGTCCATACCCCCCACCCTCCAACTTCTTAACCGTGGGATCCCAACAACCACACGGCTTTCAGGCCCCGAAGATCACCCTATATGTTCATCTCTCTTAAAGATATGACTTAATACTATATATTAGTTTTCAAAGGTATTTTTTTAATCTGTCTGACAACCAATAGTTTTAATTAGGCTTTTATTTCCATGGAGTATTAATGGGACACTGGATATGTCCAGCTTCAACATAACAAATGTTTGAGTTTGGCTTGGTTTTCCTTGCTCTCTGTTGTGAGTTTTCATCTGGATCAGGCTGTTGACAGGACACTCTCGCCTCAATTATGTCCCATCTCATTGTCCTCCAGGGTTGCTGGGAGGCTCTTTCATTTGGGTCAGTCCATCAACTGTTGTTTTGTCTTCTTTTGTTCGTTGGTTGGCAGAGAAGTGGTTAATAACTGAGCACTGTGTAATCCTAGCGAATCCAAGCTCCTGATGAGATGAAAATTGGTCCTGTCCCTCCTAAGAGCAATGTGCCTTAGGCATTCCTTATCGTGTAGAATAGGGGGTGGGCAGTCAGGACACCTGGGTTCTGTACCCAGCTCTGACCATGGACAAATCATTTAATTTCTCTGTGCTTCAATTTCCTCAACTGGAGAATGGGGATTTTGATATTTACCTACCTCACATAGGAGCTGCAAGGCCTCATTAATCCCTGACAAGTGCTTGGAGGGGCCAGAGAAGAGCAATGGGAGAACAAGAGTGTACTATAGTCTACATGTTAACTGTTTCCCTTCTGGGGTCTCCCAATGGTGCTGCAGTGATGTTTCTGCTCTATGAAAGCAGCTCGCTGCATCTGGGGTGATTGGGTGGCTGCTGAGCAGTGGAAAAGAGCATTAGGTGTCAGGGTCTGGGGGAGTGGGAGGGACAGAGTAAGTGGGGAAAAGTTTTATCTGATCCTCGACTGGTGTTTGAAGAAATTCTTTGGTGGAAATTTACGTTGTAATTCAGGTCACTTGACAACTTTGCTGCTGAAAGTTTTTGTGGCTCATGACTTAGGCCTTGTCAACATATGTGTGTTCGTTCAGTATAGCCTAAGGTGAGACTTTAATCCCAGTATAACACTCTCTGTGGACACGCTTATCCTGGTCTGAGAGTGCCTTTTATTTAAATTTAGTTTATATCACTTGGGGATGGGTTTAAGCTAAACTGAAAAAAGCCACTCTTATTTTAATGTGTGTGTCCACACTGGGAGTTATATCTGGGTAAAACTTTCCAGTGTAGACAAGGCTTTCAACAGAACCTGGAAGGTAGATAATACAGCAGAACCTCGAGTTACGAACACCACAGTTATGAACTGGCCGGTCAACCACACACCACGTTTGGAACCAGAAGTGCACAATCAGGCAGCAGTAGAGACAAAAAACCTCAAATACAGCACAGTCCTGTGTTAAAAGTAAACTACCAAAAAAAAACCAAAAACAGGGCAATTAAAAAAAAAAAAGATTTCACAAGGTGAAGAAACTTTTTCTGTGCTAGTTTCATTTAAATTAAGATGGTTAAAAACAGCATTTTTCTTCTCCATAATAAAGTTTGAAAACTGTATTAAATCAATGTTCAGTTGTTAAACTTTTGAAAGAACCATAAAGTTTTGTTCGGAGTTATGGATATTTCAGAGTCACGAACGACCTCCATTCCTGAGGTGTTCAGAACTCTGAGGTTCTACTGTAGTGTCATAGCATGTAAGAGTCTATATAGAGGGGACCAACACCACCCTGCTTCCAGATCACGGGGTATTCTGTACGTTAAATTTGCTTTGAGGGATCGTGGTTACAAGCAAATTGAAAATACAAATGTAATGAGATTTAGTAAAGTCATTTATTGTGGGTGGCTGCGTATGGGATGCGGAATTTCAGCACTGAGTGGGAAACAGTTGATAGTTCAGTTACTTGAAGTGAGTGCATTAGCTAGCATTATCTTCTAGCACAGCTCATCTGGGGAGCTGTGCAGGTGGTTAGAGGGCATGTCTGCGCTACAAAATTAAGTTGATTTAGGTTAAGCTGACGTGCAGCCACCGCAATAATTAAAGCGGTGGTTCATGTCCACACTTGCTCCTTCTGTCAGTGGTGCGCGTCCTCACCAGGAGCGCTTTCACTGACTGAAGTGGGGCATTGAGACACACTGACAGCTGGAGCCTGGTAGCCCTGGGGTTCATAGCTGCGCCTGCTCCCCCCCGCCCCCCGCTGACAGCCAGAGCTGTCAGCCGTGCATGGGCTCACAGTCAAAAGGCGATGTAGGTAACAGTGTCTACACGGACTGCGTCACCCTAACTACATCAACATGTGCGCTACACCTTTCGTGGAGTAGTTATGTCCATGTAGCAGGCCACTTACTTCGGCAGAAGCAGCATTATAGTGTATACATTGACATAATTAGGTCGACATAAGCTGCCTTACATCGACCGTAACTGTAATGTAAACCAGGCCTGAGTCTGTTACCTATTTACGTCTCTTTCGGTTCGTCTCTAAATTAAGAGCAGGTCACTTATTCAAACTCTTCATACTAATTTCAATGTTTACTCCCATAACAGCGGTGACAGTGTTATGCAAATCTTTGTAATCTGCGAAGGCCTGATGAATTAACCATTTAAAATACCCCTTTAGAGACCAACAAAATGTATACAGACTTGGGTCCAAATTCTGCTCCAGACTGACACATGTAGTGACTTTATTGAAGTCAATGGAATCATTCTAGATTTATATGGAAGTAAATGGGAGCAGAGCTGGCCCCATGTATCTTCCACTGGACATTAGTCTAAATAAGGAAAGTGACTTGGATGATTTTTTTTTTAACAGGTTAACTGGCCTTGTATAGGTGAAGCAGGTGTTTTATTTATTATTTAATTGGGGGACTAATTTTGGGACATTGTCTTAAATACTTGATGTGAGGAATAAATAAACAGATTTAAATCCTACACTGTAGATTGCTTCTGAAGTTTTATTGATCTCTACCAGAATGACCCCCCTAATAACAAAGATGTGCGGCTTACTCTGACTTTGAATTGATTTGTTTTAAGATAAGCTGGGGGAGATGAAAGTCACTATATACCCCTTTGAGCACTGAAGGGAAGAGTGAAACCTGTCTTTGGTGGCAATCCACAGCGCACGGGTGGGCTTTAACTAGTGACCGAACACTTGTACTTGGATACCTGGGGATGTTCATTGAGGAGAGGGACCAAATCAAACTTTGTAAAACTTCCAATTTTCTGTTTGGCCTGACTTTCCCCTCCTCCAAATTTCCCGACTGGAATGTCAAATCTATTCAAACTGGGCACGAGTCTACAAGCCTATCTGCTGTGCTGATAACCAGGGCACTGCATGAAAAAGTAGAGGGGGCGTTTGGACCTTGCACTGTTGTGTCAGCAAACAGTGCCAGATTGCAGTGGAGAGGCATTTGGCAATGTTTTGTTAGAGGCAAACAGCTGGACTGGATGCTTTTCTGGGCAGGTTTCCCTTTTTTTCCAGCTTGTGAACTTAGATAAGATGGGAGAAAACCTGCCATGAGGGCTCTTCCTTGCTGTAGTTCCGGGCCTTGTCCTGTGATTCCTACAGATGTGTGGTAAAAAACCTTCCTCCTCCTTCCTTCCCCACCTCCAACTTCTGGGAGAAGCTGGGAGCACTTCTCACTGGGTAGGCTCTTCAGGGCCGCAACCATCTTTTTGTGGTGTTTGTGCAGCACCCATGCAATGCGGCCTGGGCCATGACTGGACAGCTGTATTGCTGTGAACACTTGCAGCAGCAAAGCTTGATTCACTGAAGAACTGGGGGTAGACAAGCCCTTAGGAAGTTCCCCTGACGTTCAGCCTAATTTTTCCCATTCTTAACTTCACGGCTTGCTGGCTCGGTGTTCCTTTTCTCCTCCACGTTTCATGGCTCCTGGTAAGGGTCCCAACTTTCTACCTGTACAAAACCACCCTTGCCACGCCTCTCCTCTGAGGCCCTGCCCCCACTCCATTCCCCGCCTCCCTTTGTCGCTTGCTCTCCCTACCCTCACTCACTCATTTTCAGGGAGCTGACTCAGGGGGTTAGGGTGTGGGAGGGGGTGAGGGCTCCAGGGTGGGGCCAGAAATGAGAAGTTCAGGGTGCAGAAGGGGGTTCTGGGCTGAGGCAGTGGGTTGGGATGTGAGAGAGGGTGAGGACTCTGGGATGAGGCTAGGGTTGAGGGGTTTGGGGTGCAGAAGGGGGCTCCAGGCTGGGGGGTGGAGCCGAGGGGTTCAGAGTATGGAAGGGGGCTCTCGGCTGAGGCAGGGTGTTGGGGTATGGGCTCTGGGCTGGGGGTGTGGGTTCAGGGGCCAGAATTGAGTTCAGGGTGCAGGAGGGAGCTCCGGGCTGGGGTTGGAGTGCAGGGGTGTGTGAGGACTCTGGGGGTGTGGTCTCTGGTGTGGGGACAGAGATGAGGGATTTGGGGTGCAGGAGGGGGGTCCAGGCTAGTGCTGAGGGGTATGGAGGGCGGGAGGGGGATCAGGGCTGGTGTAGGGGGTTGGGGTGTGCGGTGGAGTGAGGGCTCCGGCTGTGGATGCAGGCTTGGGGGGGACAGGGGATGAGGGGTTTGGGGTGCAGGAGCGTGCTCCAGGCTGGAATCAAGAGGTTCAGAGGGCGGGAGGGGGATCAGGGCTGGGGCAGGGAGTTGGGGGGCAGGCTCTGGGCCATGCTTACCTCAGGCAGCTCCTGGAAGCAGTGGCATGTCCCCTCTCCGGCTCTTATGCAGTGGCGCGGCCTGGTGGTTCTGTGTGCTTCCCCATCCATAGATGCCTCCTCTGCAGCTCCCATTGGCCACCGTTTCCGGCCAATGGGAGCTGCAGAGCTGGGGCTCGGGGTGAGGACAGCATGTGGAACCTCCTGGCTGCCCCTACATGTAAGAGCCGGATGAGGCACATGGTGCGGCTTCTTGGAACTATGTGTAGCTATGGCAGGCAGGGAGCCCGGCTTGGCCCCGCTGCACCACCACCTGGACTTTTAACAGCCTGGTCAGTGGTGCTGACTGGAGCTGCCAGGTCCCTTTTTGACTGAGCATTCCAGTCAAAAAATGGACACCTGGCAACCCTAGCTCCTGGTCTACAGCGACACCGAAGGGCTGGGTGCCAGGGACATACAGAGGTGACGGGATCTTGGAGGAATTGTGCCTCTAGCACGTTGGGCGCAGCAGGGGCATCATTTCAGTTTTTTTGTGGGGAAGGAGAAGTTATCAGCCAGAACCTCCTCTCTCAGGGTAGTCAAAAGGTGAAGCATCACACAGGACGAATCCCAATTGACAGGTGCTTTTGAATGGACCCTGAAGTCTTTTTATTGACTTAGCATTTTAAAAAATTATTATTTCTTTGGAATCTGGACCTTGCCTCTCTCTTGACCAAGAAATTTAGACCTTGACCAAAAATAATGGATTACTCTTGACCTGTGTGATTATATTGCAACCTGCAAAGCTGGGGGTGGGTGCTTGGGGGGAGTGGAGCCAGACCCATGAAATGTCTTGGGGGGCAACTGCCCCCCCGCTGCCCGAGGGAAAATGACACCCTAGTGCAATGCAAAGGGGTCTAGGCACGGCCGTGTGTGTGGGGGGTCTGCCTGCCCTGCCCTAGCTGCTATGGGGGCCGGGCTGGGGCTGTGCATAGTCTTCTCCTCCAGCGGGGAACCGGCGCCTGTAGGGAGAAGAGGCTGCTCGGTCCCCCCATGCTCCCTAGAGGGGACCACCCGGCGGGGAGGGAAGAGTAGTCTAGCTTCTGCCTGACGCTTTTACCAGGCCCGTGCCCGCAGGCCGAGGGCCGACTCGGCCCATACCCCTTCTCCCCTCGCTCCAGGGCTGAGCCCCCCATTTTCCTAACGGCACCGCCAGTACTTTGTGATCGGGCAGCTGCGAGGGCAGCCCGCCCACCGGGGTCCTGTGGGGTCCTTTGACGACACTTCCGGGGCGGAAGGAGGCGACGGCGGCAGTGCTGGTCACGGCACGGACCTGAGTACCGGCATCGGCGGCCCCCGAGCCCCCAGCGCGGCGCAGCGAGCACCCCGGGCCGGGCGAGGCCACGCGGCAGCATGATCACCTCGGCCGGTGAGTGCTGGGCCGGCGCCTCCAGGCCGCCCGCCATGTAGCTGAGTCAGGGCGGTGACTGGGCCAAGCCGGAGCCGCCCCCGCCTCTGGGGACCCTCCCCTCCAGGGGGCGCCCTCCGCACTGGCGGCAGCAGAGCCACCGTGAGGGAATCCCCGTGTAACGCCCCCTGCTGGGCTCCCCCCTGTCGGCCGGGTGGCCAGGGAAGCTCGGACCCCTGGGTTCCGTTCCTGTGTGTGCCCCCCACCTGCTGCCTCGCCTTGGGACAAGTCACTTCCCGCCCCCATGCGCCCCCGCTTCCCCATCTAGAACGGAGACAGCCCTGCGGTATCTGCCTCAGTTTCCCCATGTAGAACGGAGACAGCCCTGCGGTATCTGCCTCAGTTTCCCCATGTAGAACGGAGACCGCACTGATTTATTTCAGGGATCTGCATGCAGGGGCTTGGCTGATGTTCCCAAAGAGCTTTTGAGATCTCGGAGGAGCCTGGCTATAGAAGGGCAGCATGTTTTTTTTTATTTTTCCTGGGAGGCAACTCTTTTCCTTCACTTTATCTCAGCCACGAAGATCAGCATGGGAAGCACTTAGTGTCAGGAACTGCGTTTAAAGGCTCTGACTTGCAGCTGGGCTCCTTCAGAGGAGGTTACCCTCTTTAGATCTTGCTCTGGCTCATCAGATCAACTCTAGGTTTAGCAATATTCATCTCAAGACACATTTATTTGTCTAAACATTTTAGTAACTTGATCTGATTTTGTGCCTTTTCTTTTAACTTTGTGTAGTTATCACGGGGTGACCAACCTGTGGCTCCGGAGCCACATGCGGCTCTTCAGAGGTTAATATGCGGCTCCTTGTATAGGCACCGACTCGGGCAGGAGCTCCAGGCGCCAACTTTCCAATGTGCCAGGGGGTGCTGACTGTTCAGCCACAGGCTCTGCCCCTACTCCACCCCTTCCTGCCCCCTCCCCTGAGCCTGCTGTGCCTTAGTTGCTCCTCCTCCCACCCAGAGTCTCCTGCATGCCACAAAACAGCTGATCGGGAGGGAAGAGGAGGTGCTGTGCTGATTGGTGGGGCTGCTGGTGGGTGGGAGGTGCTGGGAATGGGGGAGCTGACGTGGGGCTAATGACATATTACTGTGGCTCTTTGGCAATGTACATTGGTAAATTTTGGCTCCTTCTCAGGCTGTCCACCCCATAGTTAACATGACTCACTGCCTGAGAGAGAGAGATTTTAGGGACTAGTTACAGTAATCACAGAATGTGTTTAGTCCTTGACATCCACTGTTGCATGTCAGCTGCCACAGCTGGGGGAAAGATCCACTTTCACAGGTGCTCTGAACTCCATTGTGACTTAGCAGGATTCCATCCTGAACTTCTGGCGCTGCGGTGTGGATGCCTAGGCATAGGCAGACCATTTTTCCAGTTTTATGCCATGGCCCTGCTTTTTGAATGCTATTCCCCCATCTGGTACTGAGCCAGAATCAGACCTGGCTTTGTCTGGTATCATGGGGGGGGGGGCACAGTTTTAAAGAGAGCACCGCTCTGCCTCCACTGGCATGACCTTGCTCACACCATGTGTGGGAGATCATGCCAAGTGGGGGTGAGGTCATGCCAGCAGGGGCAGACCCACATTCCTGGAAGTACTGGAATGTTTATTATGCTGAGAATGTGTGAGTGGCCACCCTACCTATTCAGTGGGTGCAAATCCAGGCCTGACTACTGTTAGTCAAAATCTTAAATAACACGGAATTGGTCTTAGAGCAATAAATGACCCCTTATCTCCGCTGTGGCATGGGAGAGATGGAATCGGAACAGCTTGTTCCTGGGTATGTGGATAGGTGCTAATCCCTTCCATCTGACTGCTCCAGTCACCTGAAGCTCCACGGCTGCTGCTCAGGCTTTGCAAAGTGTCACTGAAATGAATAGGGCACTTGTGCTTTGCATCTGAATGGGGCTTGGCACAGTAAGAATAATACTGTTGGTAAGATCCTATAGAATAACAATGTGGTTTCTGGCTTAGTCTTATAGCAACAGTTATTTAAATGTATTTATTTTAAATTATATAGTACGATCATTGTCCTCTGTATGCAAGTGACTGTGCCAAACCAGTAACAGATCACTGTCCCAGGGAGGTTACGGTGTAGAGACACGAGGCTATTGTCCAGAATAAACATGGTGTTTGGATGTTATAGCTGAAAACCGAATTGATGAGTTTTTATAGCTTTCTTGAAAGCAGTGAGGGTGGTGAGCAGTGTGCTTGGTGTATGGTGACTGGGAGCCTGTTTCAGATCTATCGAAGAGGTGTGATTAAAGAGCTGAAGTCTAGAGTGGGTGAAAGAGATGAAGGATGAGGTTCGCAATTAGCAGAGCATAGGGGTCATCAGGAGGTACAGGAGGAGAGGAAGGCAGAGAGAAAGGTAGGTGCAGAGTTAGGGGGAGCTTTGAAATCAACAAGAAGTTTGAATATATGGAAGAAGGAAGCCAGTGTAAAGATTCTGAATATGGGAGACCTGGGCAAAGCTAGCAAGAAAGGAAAACACACACTTTTTGTTTGCTCTTGAAGTATTTGTTGCCTGAACACTTCTCAGGAGAGAGAAAAAATGTTCAGGGAAAAAATTGACGGTTATTCTTTCTAGTCTGCAATCATGATTTCCTGTCCCCGATAGTTAAAAGCTCAGTTCTAGGTATAAATCCCATTTCTGACTGGGGAGAGTCAATTGGGATCATGTTTTGAATGGGTCATTTTAAGAATAAAAAAAATGGTGTGTGTTGGAGGGAGATAGCATAGGCTTGCTTCCTGTCTGCTATTTCTGGTAAATCAGTAAAGTATTGAAATTCACAAGAATCCTATATGTGGAGTAGGATTGTACAAGATTCATTCCCCTACTCGTTCTCCCCTCCAGGAAGGGCATGGGCAGGCTGAATAGTGCATACATCAGTGATAAAGGATATGTTTTCAAGTGTCATAGTGATTTAATATTTTGATCAAGAGGCTTATACAACATATATGCTGTTTTAAAGGATAGATTTGCTACATGTTTGCAGTCAGTCTTTAAGTCTTTACCTAAGAACTAGAACCATAAACTAGAACCAGGCTTCTTCTTTTCACCATATTGTTTTGGGACTAAGTGACATTTTCTGTTGCAATGCGTAAAAATTCATCCTGGATGACAAGCTTCTTGTTTTGCAGCTGGAATTATTTCTCTTCTGGATGAAGAAGAGCCACAGCTCAAGGTAAGCTTGAAAATGTTGATTAGACCTGAGAGCAACAAACCACAAGTTGAAACTTTGTACCATTTTTTTTTAAACAATAGAAATAGGCAGATTCTAGCGACCATAATAGTTAGAAAAGGACAGGTAACATTCAAGCTGCATCCAGTCAAAAGAACTTGTTGCCAGGAGCCTGAGATGCACAGGCAGTCCATGTGAAATGCAGCTGACTGCAACCAATCTTTTCTTTTAATGCCCAGGATGTCTGCAGGTTCCAACATGGGTCATGCTGGGATCTCTAGTTTCTGGAGACTCTGCCTCTCTAATGATGGCAGGCGTTTCTAGGCTGCGTATGGCCCAGGAGTTGCACTTTGGATGTTCTTTTACATTATTTTACAGTTTGAGTCAGAGTTAATCTCTTCTCACAAGTCTCTAACATAATTTGGGAGTGGGAAAAACCGAAATAATCAATATCTCCATATAGTCTTCTAAAAATGTTTAGTAACCCTAGTGGAGGGAGAAGAAGATAACCATGGAGACCTATATAAAAGTTTATAAAATATACATATAGACTAAAAAGGCAACCCAACAAACAACTCAAATCAGCAGAACAAAGAGGCAGTTGGGAGGTTGATGGCATCATCTTGCCCACAGGTTGTAATCAGGGTGGTCTGTGTTCCCTGCAGGATATGTGTTTTTCAGAATAGGCTGCTTTAGCCAACCTGCAAGAAAACAGAGACAAAGACAGCTGAGTGTCAGTTCTGGAGACTCCGAGCATTTTAAGGGATCTCAGTAAATAAGTCAGTTTGGCCCAGTGCTGTTCCCAGTGAAGTTGAGGGGAAGCAGGATCAGGGTTCCATATCCCCACCTATAAAATGGGGATAAAGAACCCTACATTTCCCCCACGGGAGTCATGAGAATAAATTATGTTTGGAAAGCAGTGTGAGGATGTAGATTGCTCTGTAAGCAGTGGTATTGGTGGCTTTGAGATCTTACCCTAGGATGCAGTCATAAGGAGAAAAATAGAATGAATGCTGCTCTTTGACAATGAAACTTCTATTACTTTCCATAGGAGTTCGCGCTTCACAAACTGAATGCTGTTGTCAATGACTTCTGGGCAGAAATCTCTGAGTCGGTGGATAAAATGTAAGAGAAGAAATAATTTATTCCTGGAAGGGTGGATGCTCAAACAAAACATGGAATATAATGCATTTGCCTTTTCTCTGGCTGCTTGATCCCAGTTAATGTAGCAGTTATCTCCCCATTTTCCAAAAAGTGTTCATTTTAACTGGCTTTGGTTTGAGAATCTATCCTCCCAAAGATGCTGGTGAAGTTGAAAATTTCAGTTGGCCTATGCCTTTGGGGGAAGCTTTGCATGCTCAACTGATTGTCTTTTCTCTGACTTTTTCAGCGAAGTTCTCTATGAAGATGAGGGCTTCCGGAGTCGCCAGTTTGCTGCCTTGGTGGCTTCCAAAGTGTTTTATCACCTGGGAGCCTTTGAGGAGTCTCTGAACTATGCCTTGGGAGCAGGCGATCTCTTCAATGTCAATGACAATTCAGAATATGTGGAGACTATCATTGGTAATTGACAGTGACTCTAAATGGAAACCCTCTAGTTCAGGGGTCGGCAACCTTTCAGAAGTGGTGTGCCAAGTCCTCATTTATTCACTCTAATTTAAGGTTTTGTGTGCCAGTAATACATTTTAATGTTTTTAGAAGGTCTCTTTCTATAAGTCTATAATATATAACTAAACTATTGTTGTATGTAAAGTAAATAAAGTTTCAAAATGTTTAAGAAGCTTCATTTAAAACTAAATAAAAATGCAGAGCCCCCCGGACCGGAGGCCAGGACCCGGGCAGTGTGAGTGCCATGGAAAATCAGCTCACAGGCTGCCTTCGGCACGTGTGCCATAGGTTGCCTACCTCTGCTCTAGTTGGTAAAACTACTATAACTTGAGATCCCACTTGCCTTTGCTGCTGTCCTCCAAATTCCCTGATCTCTGCTTAGAATTAGCTGAACAGATGTTGCAGCTGCTTTTTCCAGCCTAGTATATCTTGACTTTCTCTGTTTATAATTGTGTCTAGATTGGAGAACCAGTTTACACAGGTGCTGTGATAATATAAATAAATATTGTGCATCTGGGAAGTCTCCTGCTGTTATACCCTCATCCAGAATCTCCTGTTGTTTGAAACAGTCATGTAAAACATGTATGTGCCTTCAGCACTGAAATCAAGACTTTGGAGCATATAAGTGTTCCCCCACTTAACAGAACTGGTGACCACCTAAGTGATTTCCATATTTTCCCATGTGTAACTAAGGGAACCATTAAGTAGGTTGTCAGTGGGGTGTAAATGACTTGATAATTTAACCCTAGATTGTGGTCATGTAGTGGGTCAAGTAAATGTAATTTAATGGATTTAGACAAGACAAAGGTGATGTTAAATGCTTGTATGTGTAGACATTCATCTTCTTGGAGGGTGCTTATTTTTCTCCCCAAACCCTAGAAGTCAGATTTTCAACTGTCTTGTACTACTTTTGAAGCTGTGTGTGTCCAGGAAGCTGATGGTGATTGCTCTTTATGTTCCATCTCAGCAAAATGTATTGACCACTACACCAAGCAGTGTGTGGAAAATGCAGAGCTGGCCGAAGTGGAGAAGAAACCTGTCGATGAAAGGCTGGAAGGGATTGTTAACAAGATGTTCCAGCGGTGTTTGGATGATCACAAGTATAAGCAGGCCATTGGTATTGCACTGGAGACTCGTAGGCTGGATGTCTTTGAGAAAACCATACTGGAATCGGTAGGTGGAGGATTCACATGTAGGGTTTAACTTTCCCCTTCAGGGTTTGGATCAAGAAAAGGGAGGTTCAGGTGACTGCAAAGCTACAGATTTTGTTGTGGCAAAATACCAGTGAAGCTCACTGGGAAATGTTTGGTGAAACCCAGTGATTCAGCTTGAATGATGAGATTTTTACCTTGTCGTGTTTTGTGTATTTTATCTGTTGCCCCTTTTTAATATTTAAAGTGGCACTTAATATGCTGTGATGGGTAAGCATCAGACAGATAAGTTTCAGTTCTAGTGATTGTTTTAATTTCAAAAAAAGTTTCTGAAACTTTTTTCGTGACAAATCTGAGGAATGAAATGTTGGCAATAATTAAACTATCTCTTCCCAAAAAAGTTGTTCACCAGGAAGTGCAAGAGTCTCTCTTTGCTTAAAACTAAGTATAACCTAGTGTAATCGTGGAGGTTCTGATTATACACAAATATGGCTCATCCTTTTTTGAATCTTGCTAAGCTCTTGAACTCTGTGGTGTCATGCAGGAGTTGGACGCATAGGTTGATTATGCATTATTCAGAAAAGTATTTCTTTTTATCTACTTTAAATTTGTAGCCTTTCTATTTCAGAGAATGTACCCTAGTTTTTGAAATATGAGAGAGGGTATCTAGGAGAGCCCAAATTACCTTCTCTATTCCATTTGTTGTTCTGTATACCTCTATGTCATGTCCCATCTTATTAATTTCTGTCTCTTAAGCTAAATGGTCCTGATCTTTTCAGTCCTCATATTAGATGTGTGGAAAAACTTCTATAACTTTGTTCATGTCTGAACCCCTTCTGTTTCTGCTATCGCTTAGCTCAGATGCTCTGATCAGAACTGAATTGACTTTTCTCTTCTCAATCTCCTGCATGAAGTATGTGTATAAGTGGAATTCTTTGGCTGGATGGTCCATTTGGCTAACATTTCTATGTTGAACACCTGCATTTCCCTGGGATGAGTGGTTATGGACTTTTCCCTGATGGTTAGGGAGAAGTCTGTGGGATAGAAAATTTAAGTATTGAGCTCTCAAAGGACTTTTGTGCTTATGTTTGAGGTTTTGCTTTGGAATGAATTTGTTTCTTTCCATGAGTATTGTTTCTTGTAGTGGAGTATGCTTGTTTTGGTTATAAATGGTCTTCTGTTTTTGTCACGTTTTTATGCATGTGGAGTTTGAGTTTCTAGGAAAGAGAAAAAAAAGAGACCAGATGTCAAGTTGCATGTGTTTTTCTGTCAACATAAAAGAAATTATGTGTAAATGGTTTTATTCCTTAACCTTGTTTTGTAACAACATCATCTGGACTGTGTCTTTTCCATCAATTTCAGAATGATGTTCCTGGAATGCTAGCCTACAGCTTAAAGCTCTGCATGTCTCTGATGCAGAATAAGCAGTTCCGTAATAAAGTGCTGCGAGTTCTGGTTAAAATCTACATGAACCTGGAGAAACCAGACTTCATCAATGTGTGCCAGGTAATGTTGTATACCTCTGCTTTTCATAAACACTTTGCTAAATAAAAATTACTGTCTTCTAGGTGTATCTAACTCAATTCCCACATGGGATCGTATTTCGTTAAACAGATGAAATTCAGTTGCCTAGGGGGGTGCTAAATATGGATTGAATGGAGGTCAATATTAACGGTGGACTCTGATATTTCATACTTGGTCATGCTCATTCTTTTGAAACAAAGCTTGCTCTAAAACAACTAAAGGAGCTAGAACATTTTTTGTTAATGATCTGGAAGTAAATATAAAATTACTGCAGATTAAAATTTGTGGATGACAGACTGGTGGAATAGTAAATAATGACAGGGTTGTCATACGGAGCCATTTGGATTGCTTGATTCACTGGTCCTATTCAAGCAAAATTATTTTTAGTACAGCCAAATTAAGGTTCATGCATTTAGGAACAAGAAGTCCATACCTACTGAACAGAGGACTGTGTCTTGGAAAGCAGTGACTCTGATAAGAGTGTAGGGCTCGTAGTGGAAAAGCATCTGAACATGAGTTCCCAGGGTGATGCTTGGCAAAAAGGGATGATGTGATCCTTGGCTGTGTAGACAGGGGAGTAGTGAGTAGGAGCGGGGAAGTGATTTTTATTTTTGTATAGGGCCTTGGTGAGACCGATACTGGAAAAATGCATCGAGTTCTGGTGCCCACATTTTTAAAAGGAAGTTGAACACTTAGAGAGGTTCAGAAAAGAGCCTCAAATGATTTGAGGACTGGAGAGAATACCTTCCAGTGAGAGACGTAGATCTCAGTCTGTTTAGCTTAACAGAAAGAAGACTGAGAGGTGACTTGATTTGCAGTGTACAAATACCTCCAAGGAGAGAAAATACTGGGTACTAAAGGGCTCTTTAATCTAGCAGACAAAGGCAGAACAAGAACCAGGGGATTTAAGCTGGAGCCAGACAAATTCAAAATGGGAATAAGGCACAAATTTTTAACCATGAGGGTGATTAACCATTGGAGCACCAGAGGACATGGTGGATTCTCCATCTCTTGATGTCTTCAAATCAAGGCTAGAGGTCTTTCTAGAAGTTGTGGTTTAGACAGACACAATTTACTGAGGTCAATACAAGAATATCTGGATGAAATTCTCTGGTCTATGTTATACCAGAGGTCGGACTAGGTGATGTAATAGTCCCTTCTCAGCCTACGCTCTGTGAATTATGACTAAAGGTTCCACGCATCATTGTGGGGGATCAGACTGTAATCACAGAGCTTGGAACCTTAGGAAAATTTAATAACTTCCTTTCTTTTCTCCAGGAAATCAATACAACTTTTTGTTTTCAGAAAGCCATTTCATGATCACCTTTACACAGCTGGGTGCTTAGGTCTTGTGCCATTGCAGCTTGCCCTAGGTGTGGGACTTTAAGAGCATCACACCCTGTTCTATTTTATCTTAGGTATTTTAGCAAAATGGCACAATGATCATTTGGTAAAACTTTTCAATCTTGTTCTAGTATTAGTATGAGTTTACACCATCATTTCAAGTAGTGAAGTGGGTGGACTGTAGGTTATGCCCCTACAGCTTCAGAAGATGCTGTTATACACAGGAAAAAAAATAATTCTTAAGAAGCTTCTCTGACAGTAATTGTGTTTTAAAATGAGACTAAGGAAAATATTAAGTGTACTTATAAGAACTATTGTAAGATTATTAGTATCTGCCATGGGTGGGGGAGACTTCTGTCCCAGGGAAACAGTACAGAAATTAGTATGGGGAATTGATGCCTGTTCTTTCATCTTGCAGTGTTTTCTGCCTGGTGGATTTATGTTTTTGTTTTTTTTTCCCCCCAGTGCCTGATTTTCCTGGATGACCCCCAGGCTGTAAGTGACATCTTAGAAAAACTGGTGAAGGAAGACAACCTTCTCATGGCTTATCAGATCTGCTTTGATCTGTATGAAAGTGCCAGCCAGCAGTTCTTGTCTTCTGTGATCCAGAATCTCCACACTGTTGGAACTCCTATTGCCTCTGTGCCTGGATCAACCAACACTGGGACTGTCCCTGGATCTGAGAAAGACAGGTGGGGATGTTGGCTTGAGTAGAAATATAATTGTCATGTTCAGTTAGAATACAACTGGTTGGTTTTTTTGGATGGGTAAATTAATTTATGCAGAAACATTGGAGAAGCATGCATCAACAGTCTTAGACTTAGCGGAATGTACGGCCCAGGGACTGGTAATATGTAGGTCACTTCGTTTTTAGTTTTTCTTTTGTTTACAATTTCCTGGGAATTTAGTGGCATTTATTACAAAATTTTTAAAAGGTGAAAATTGCTAAAAACAAATGAATGACCCAGTTTTCTGGGTAAATATTGGAGTTAATACTGGGGGATGGGAGAACAGAAAAAAGCAACAGAGGAAAGCAAGAGTATTGACAGTAAAAGCAGTTTAATGCTGGGGTAGTTTATTTCATTATTTCACTATATTTGGTCGCATAATATGTAGCACTACTAGATGGTACCTGAACCTATTGGAGCCCAGCGATACTTAAACAGAGAGAATTTAATTACATTTAGACTAATCATTTATTGACATAAACACATCTTAGCTAGTGCTTTACTGGATTTTCTTAGCATAATCGGTATTTTCAGATACTTCAGTAGTCTACATTTTGGGTGAAAATTGGTCAAAACTGAATAATAACTTTTGTAAAACCTGGGAAATTTTCAGTAAAAACCAGAAATGAAGAGCCTTATTATTACTGATATGATACAAAGCCTTTCCCCTCTTGGACAAAGCTCAGTAGTTCAGATCCAGCCTAGAACTTTGTTAACAGAAGACTACGACCATCTGGGGACTCTTCAGCAATCTGTATCACAAGATCTTAGTGGCCAGATATACACATTACACAAGACACCCCCCACGATTGGCGCTAATTGGTCGCCTCATTTCATCTCCTCTTTGCTCTCTCACGAGTAGTCTGCATGGCATGAAGACTCAACTACCCTCTCTTTCCTAGAGGTGGCCCTCTCTAGGTTAAGATGGAGGCATGTGAATACAGGCTTGTGGAGGAAGCGTGTAGCACTGCTGTTCTTGCAGTGCCTGTTCTTTAGTCTCTGGAGCTGCCAGACAAGCACCCACATCTAATTAAGTAGCATTTAATGGGGACTGTAGCCCAAACCAAGCCTACCAAAACACAAGGGCCTATGGAAATGTAGGAAACTGGTTCCAAACACCTTTGTTTCTTCAGTCAAGAGTGCGTATGTAGCAGGTAGGTCGGGGTGAGCAAACTTTTTGGCCAGAGGGCCACATCTGGGTGGGGAAGTTGCATGCATGGTCATGAATGTAGGGCTGGGGCAGGGGGTTGGGGTGTAGGAGGATGTGCGGTGTGCAGGAAGGGGCTCAGGGTAGGGGTGCAGGGAGGAATGTGGGAGGAGGCTTAGTGCAGAGGGTTGTGGGGCAGGAGGGGAGTGGCAGGGAACTCAGGGCAGGGGGTTGGGGTGCAGGGAGCAGCAGGGGGTTGGGGTGCAGGCAGAGTGCGGCGGGGGCTCAGGGCAGGGGGTTGGGGTGCAGGAGGGCGTTGGGGTACAGGTTCTGGCCCGACGCCGCTTTCCTGGAGTGGCTTCAGGGTAGCAGTGGTGCGCACTGGGGCCAGGGCAGGCTCCCTGCCTGCTTTGGCCCTGCACTGCTCCTGGAAGTGGCTGGCACCACATCCGAGCAGCCCCTGGCGTGGGGGAGCAGAGGGCTCTGCGCGCTGCCCTCACCTGTGGTTACCTCTCCTGAAGCTCCCATTGGCCGGGGTTTCCTGTTCCCGGCCAACGGGAGCTGCCGGGGGAGGAACCCACAGGCGAGGGCAGCGCGAAGAGTCCTTTGCCTCCACTCCCCCAGGGGCTGCAGGGACATGGTGCTCGCCGCTTCTGGGAGCAGCGCGGGGCCCATGGCGCCATGGGGGTGACAATCCTGTGAGCTGGATTGAAAGCCCTGACTGGCCAGATCTGGCCCGCGGGCCATAGTTTGCCCACCCTTGAGGTAGATGTCCCCCTATTGTGATGTCCCACAGTAAGAGGGAATATGTACCCACAAAACAATTTATAAATCAGCCTGTGCAATGTCTGATCTCGGTCAGTCCTATTTGAGCGCTGCCTCTGAAGATTGATTGCATTGTAGGGGTCAGCAGGCAGCAACTCTCTCCCTTGAACACTGGAAATTCAATTTTTGTTCATTCAGAGAGACCTGGACAGATTTCTCTCCCCACCATTGGCAGAGCCTTATTGTAGCATTGGCAGAGCCTTGTGTTTCTGGAGGTGCTGTTGCTTGGAAGAGATGTGAAATAATTATCCCCTCCAACTTGCTTGTAATGCCCATCCAGTCGTGTCAGTGAGAGAGATGGATGATGCCTGAAGTGTTCTGTCTGGCATGGCACTCCCCAGGAGAGACTGGAAAACTGCCAGAGTTTATTTTAAAATGTCAGGCAGAGGGAGTCTGTACACTATATTGGGCTGTAGTGATAAATGGAACGTTTCCCTCCACTACACAAGTCTGTCAGGGCCTTGTGTCCGTGCCAGTTTAATGACTTGGATTGCTTTCCCATTCATCACTACGTCCATCCTTACTGACAGTAGTGGCCCCTAGGCTTCTGAGTATGGAGGTAGTCCCCTTGCTATGTCTCACTCCCAAACACGTTTCCACCAGTGGTTTTCCCTCGCGTCTCCCCGTCCATACAAGCCTCTGTAGTCGCTGCATTTTCCAGCCAGCGTGGGGGCCAGGATTCTCCCAGTCTTTTATCCCTAACTCCCATCTGACTCAGATTGCAGAGGGGGCTGCTATACTTGTGTGTGTCAGCCCTGTCTGGTGTCAAAGGTCTCTTATCCCCAGAGCTCACCTTCACGCCCCAGTCTCCTGTGTCGGGGCTCAACATTCAGCTGCTGCCAGAGCATTTGGCAGTCATGAGATGTGAACGGGTTGGTATTTTTGTGTTTAATTTCAGTGACACTATGGAAACAGAAGAGAAGCCAAGTAGCACTTGTGCTGCGAAGTCTGCAGAATCTGTGAGTGCCACTCTGTGAAATCAAATGTGCTGTGTTCAGCTGTCCATACACGTTTTGCTTAGAACCCGTCCTCTTCTTCCCTGTCACAAGATGGGATGAACCTCTAAGGGAGCTGGGCATACCCTTGTCTGTTACTCAGCTAGCTTCCTCCTAAGTGATAGGTTTGAGGCTAGGGGTCAGGTGATGGTCTGCAGATAAAAGGCCAGCAAGCAGCTGACAGAGAGAAAACTGTAGGGAGCAGGTAGGCTGCTGCAGGAGACTCTGGATCAGGAGAAGGGGCCAGGTAGAAGGACCTGGTTTATCTGTTTGGTTTGGACTTTATCGGTACAGAGGAAATTAACTCCTCCCCAAAGGAAAGCACTGAAATTCTGCTGCTGTTGGGCACTTCACTGGCCGGTGAATTGGCCCACTCCCCACAAGCCATTCAGTAACAATTTTCCTGCCTGGGAGAGCCTGGACGTTGCTTCTGGAATGCCAAAAGGAGTTGCTAGAGTAATACCAGGCACTCACGTTCCCTGGGGGATATGCTCTTTGCTCTATAGTGCTTACAGCCCACAGTGAGGGGTAGAGCTTGGTACTTGAGTTCTGCTCCCTGCTTAGGAATAGTGCACGTTGTGCTGTTGCTGCGCTACTTGGCTGGCTTATTAGATTTCTGTTGTGTAACATTTGCTCTCTCCAGTATGTTAGAAGTAAATATACATACACCCTAAGCAGCAGATGTAGCAGCCTGGCCATTTTTTTCTGGGGCTGGTGAAAGGAAATAAATAAAATGCTACCCAAAGGTAATGCACACATGTGAACTAGTCATGGGAATGGTTGAGGTTTTCCTGTAGATAGCTGAAAGGGAGACATTCCATTCATTCAAATTTAAGTA
This sequence comes from Gopherus evgoodei, assembly GCF_007399415.2. Classification (NCBI taxonomy): domain Eukaryota; kingdom Metazoa; phylum Chordata; order Testudines; family Testudinidae; genus Gopherus; species Gopherus evgoodei. Next base: position 6,275,069 of record NC_044330.1, read on the forward strand.
GAGATATTTGCTGAAACTAGGCAAGGAAAGAGGGTGGAAGTCCTTGCTTCATCAAGAGCCTGTGAGCAGAGTACTCTGGGGGCAGCATGTCTTGAATTAGTTTCTGTTACATGAACACCATTGGTTGTGGCAAGGGGCAAGCATGCATAAGCAACCTTTGTGGCCTGAAGCATTCCTGAGTTTAATCTGCCCCAGATCAGAAAAGAAATAATTGAGGGGATTAGTTGAAGGGCTGAACTAGCTGTACTCAGTGGATCTCTTTAACGTAAAGCGACTACAAAGAGACCTGATGTACTTTCCACCCTCTGTGAAAGAACGCCAAGCAGAGACTTACCCTGCAGATGTTATCTAGGGCTGTGGGGACGAGTTATTCCAGCAGAGCACTGGAAACGAGCAGGCAGTGGAAATACAGCAGTGAATGGTAGATTGTTCCAAAAGTCATAACACTGGGTTCTCCCTCCCCAGCCATTGTAAATCGGAGCGGACTGGCTTTAGCACATCTGCTTCCATTAACCTTCCCCACTGAATTAAGGTGTGTTCTGATTTCCTGAGAAGTTCTAGCCACATCATGAGGCACAGCCTGTGATGCCTAAAGTATTGCTGCTTCGAGTCCTTCCCCAGTATAATCTGCAAGGAAATATAAGCACATTGTGAATGTAGGTAACTGCTCTTGGGGGAGAGTCTTTTCTCCTCATCTGCTGAAGGTATAAGAGATCAAACAAAGCAGCATGTTGAGCCTTTTTGGCATTTGGTACAAGTCTCCTCACAATACCTTCCATTCAGTTCAGTGGCTGCATTTAATCTTATGGGGGTCTGTCCCCTACTCCCGTACATAGAGGCACTCCCATAAATGTTCCTGGGAGCTGGGTTGTATGCATCAAAGGAAGAATTATTGTTCTTTTCTCTTCCAAGAGGTGCTGATCTCTGAAGCACGTGACGGGGCATGTACTGTTAAATATGCCTATCTGTTAGTTCTCTCATGGGCCAGTGTTTTAACAGAGCTTGGTCCTGGGGGAATGCAGGGATTCTGATGATCTGTTTGTTTTTTTGTTGTTTGTGTGTGAAGAACCCAGAGCCTAAGGACCAGATTTCAAAAATGATTAAAATTTTAAGTGGTGAAATGGCTATTGAGTTACACCTGCAGTTTTTAATACGAAACAACAATACAGACCTGATGATTCTCAAAAACACAAAGGTAAGAGACCTTGGATTGTCTTTTTCTTTCTGGAATCATCACAGATTTTCGGGTGACTGTTTCAGTACTGACTGTAGTCTCCTCCTTGAAGCAGTAGGCTTTAGCAAGGCCTGTACGTCTCTGGGAGGAGTCTATTTATTCTCTCTCTCTTTCCGAGGATCTAGTTTAGTGTATTGGTCAGACCAGATTGATTTTAAAACTTGAAACTCCAAGGCTAAGGGAGGGCTGCTTGTTCCCACTATCTGGCCCAAAGCCATTACACCCTGGAGTGTGGCTCAGAGATTTCTGAGGTGTGGCTTGTGGGCACCTTTCGCTGTATCTGTGGGTAGAAGATAAAGCTGCTCAATGGCAGTATTTCATTGCAATGTATTGGGAAACTCACGTAATTTCTATTTCACTAGGGAAAATACTGAGAGAGAGAGAGAGAGAGTGTGTGTGTGTGTGTGTGTGAAAATTTATGTGCAAAGTAGGTGCAGCCCTTGGGCTCATGGCAACCTTTGTCCCTTCTGTCCTTTAAGACAAGTGATTATTGTAAATCACAACAGAGAGATTATTTGAATCTGAAATGTAATTTCTGTCCTCAGCAAGAGGTGGTGTGACACCATTGTTTTAAGCAAGTACATGGCTGTTGGGAGATTCCATTTTAAATGCACTGGAAATGCATAAAACTCTTTTGGATAGTGATCCGACATAGTCTTCTAGGAAGGGCTTGAAATTGCTGTCAGCAGCACTTACTGTGTAGCAATAGGTTCCTAGAGTGCCTGGCTATTTAAGAGGGTCCTGTTCTCAGTTTGTGCTGTTGCTTCATTCCAGAAGTTTACAGAAAGGACTTGTCTGCACTAGAAGAATTGGGTTGAGACTAGATAGGTGTGTATTAACAAGCAATGCATCCCCATCAGGAAAAAGATCATGCTTAGGTTGGGGTTAGTTAATGCAACTCTATCTAATTGTGACTTATTTTTCTAGTACCAAGTCCAGGGTGAACAGAGCTATGTGTCTTAGTTGTGAATCTTCTTTTCTGCAACCTGGTGTCTGTTTCTCACTTCTTGGTGATACTCGTCTGTTTTGCTCTTCCAGGATGCAGTGCGGAACTCTGTATGCCACACAGCGACGGTTATAGCAAACTCCTTCATGCACTGTGGGACAACCAGTGACCAGTTCCTTAGGTAAATACATTGCAAAGAAGTTCAGTTAGCATTCAGAGAGGAAGAATAGTATGTGCAGTACCATTCACCCCATCTTCGAAAAGACATTGCAGAACTAGAGGAGGATCAGCAAAGTGGTGATAATGATCAAGGGGCTTGGAAAAGCTGCCATATGAAGAGTGTGAAAAGGTTACAATCCTTTCCCTGAGAAAGGAGGTGGATAAGCAGAGAGGTGATGGTCTAAAGAAGAGCAATTGGGAGCTTCTGATCTCTTGGCTCATAACACAAGAGCAAGGGGACAATCAATGAATTTAAAAGATGGGAAATTCAAAACCCATAGAAGGAAATATCTTCCCGCTTCATGTAATTAGACTGTGGAATTCACTGCCACAGGAAATCATTGTGGCCAAGAGCTTAGCAATATACAAAAAGGGCTGGATATTTACATGGATATGAAGACTATCCCGAGTTTCTATACATAATTATAATTTTAAAAGTGATATTAAACCTTGTGCTTTATGTCTTAAACCAGTCGCTGACTATTGGAGATCAAGATGAGACTGAGTGGGGAGGGTCAGATTATCCCGCATCAGCCTGTTGTGGAGTTCTTACACCTCTGAAGCACCTAGGTCTGGCCACTGTCAGAGATGGAGTTCTGCTCTAGATGGACCACTAGTTTAGTCCAGTCTGGCAGTTCCTATTTTCCTGTAAATAGAGGCTGGCTTACTAGTGACACTCATGGAAGTCAAAGGTGGGGACTGGAACCCACTGCGGGAGGTGAAGAAAGAAAATGACTCTCTGGTCAAATCCCTGCAGTTGAGCTGGTTGATGGACTGCGTGGTGAGCAATATCCAGCTCTCTGGAAGGATTGCTCAGCCTGCAGCCAGGTCTTTGAATATGTTGAAATGGTAGATTTATGTAGTTCTGTGTTGTCACTTAATGCTGCTGTTCAGCGGCTGAGCTGGGACCAGCCAGAAATCAGGGCTTGTCTAGGCAGTGGAGCATGGAAGCAGTCCCTCCCCATCTCCAACAGGTGCCGGTTTTGACAACATTATTTTCTGATGAAATGTGGGTGTTGGGTGTTATACAAACTATATTTAACCCCTGACTTTCCTCCTTCCAGAGATAATTTGGAGTGGCTGGCCAGAGCCACGAATTGGGCTAAGTTTACTGCTACTGCCAGCCTGGGTGTCATACATAAGGTAATGCTGCCTTCATTCCTGTGTGCCTAAGTGTAAACTCAAGCCATGCCAATGCTGAGACTGTTCGTTTGTCTCTTTTGGAATGGAGTGGGGTTTCTGGGTTATACACTGCGGTCTTGGTCACACTCCAACTCGGAACCAAGTTTGTACCCAGTCACTGACAGGCTGACTGTAAATGTGGGTTTGTCTCCTTGCATGGCCGATTATAACTTGGTTGGAACCAAAGCGGCTAATGGTACCTGACCCACGCCAGAACCCTTGGTTGGCCCATTGTCGTCCTTCTGTGAGTGGTTTGGTCTTTTTTATTTGCAGTGCAATCCAGACACTTGAACCATGTTAGCGTAACTGGTTTGGTTGAACCTTAGGACATCCCAGAGTGCATTGTCCTGTGTGCTGCCAGTGCCACCTTTTGTGTATGTTCTCCAGGCACTTTATTCCTGTGGAAGCACCGCACCATAGAAGAGCTGCCCAGACTTTCCCCATATTTACTGGTACAAACGTAGCTAGGGAGCCTGTGGACATGTAAACGTGTTTCTGATGGCAGGACAGTTGCTGTGTGGACACAACTGAACAGTGTTACTATAACCAATTTAGGTGATTTGGCCTCTAGCTGGTTACAAAACCACTGTTAAAACTTGTGCTGTGGACAGGGCTGAATGTTTTTAACGAGCATCTCCAAATATCATAAACAGGACATCTAATTTTTAAGAAACATCAAATACACATGTCAGCTTCTTAATCGGAGAGATGTGCGAAGACTCAGCTGATTGCCAGTTCTTTTTTCTTCTGAATGTACACATGCATATAGCAGAACGTGCACTGTGCTAAACAAGGGCATGTAGTGTAATCATGGTTAGAAAAGTGGTGGAGAAATATGGCTTAAAGTGAAGAACCTTCAACTGACTTATCAAAATCTAAGTGCACAGAAGAAGAAGACAGTGAATGAACAGAGGATTTAAAGTATTTACAAGGACCATTTGGATGGAAGGGACCTGTGAATACTAAACCTGTGAAGTGGATTTAATTCTCTAATCCAACCCTGCTAGGTCACATCTAGCCTTAAATATGTGCAGTGAAGCTGTGATCTACACAAATGTTTGTCCAACTTAATTAAAATGGGGGGAGAGCTCTTTTTGCTACTGGGCAGTCAGAGAGACCACTCTTCTTCCCTCCTTTGCATCAGTTGCGGAGGACGGTGGTTTCCATTTACCAAATGTCTGTGGTTTTGTAACTTTATTTTGTGGCTTCATGATGTTACTGAGCTTCGTATGGTGATATGTTCCAGAGGAGCATTGATGGTGGCCAACCTTGCCGATTCAATGCTGGGAGAGCATTTTCCAGTCTGAAATAGTGGGAGACCATTGTAATTGCTTTGTGGGGCTAGAACCTTTAATTAAAGCATCCTGATTATTAGGCCAAATATGGTTCCTAGTCCTAATTTGTTTGCATTGGCTTTGGATAGCAATAGTTCAGAAGTGCAGAGAACACCGCATTAAAAGATTGAACATGTTGGGTTTGTGTTAGATCACAGCATGGAAATTGGTGGCTAAAGCAGATGTTTCCTGTTGAGTGTTTAAAATATCGTAACAATGTCTTCTAATTAAACACTGTTTTCTTTCTCCTCTTGTTCTTCCCCTTTCCCCAACCCCTTTGGGCAATGAATTGCAGGGTCATGAGAAGGAAGCTCTACAATTAATGGCAACATACTTACCCAAAGACACCTCTCCGGGCTCAGCCTATCAGGAGGGCGGAGGTCTCTATGCATTGGGTCTGATTCATGCTAATCACGGTGGTGACATCATTGACTATCTGCTGAACCAGTTGAAGAATGCCAGCAATGATGTGCGTACTAGATTTAACAGTCAACCTAGTCGTGTTCTCGTGTACCCAACAGTGCGCTGGGGGCTTCACACAAACCAGGCCTTTGAGCTCTTACACTTTAAAACAGTTATGATACAACAGTTGATGACCATAAGCAGCCCAATAACAGGAGAAGGGCATGACTAAGACAATGGCTACAGCAAATAACCCTAACACCCTTCTTGTTAGAATACAAGTGGGATTTTAGGATGGACTTGTATACTTGTTTCAAAATAAATGTCATCTACAGCATGACTTTGTACCCATCCCTCCTCTGTTTTAGGATAGATTTACTGTATTATGCTCTGGTTTTGGCTCCAATTACTTACCAAAGGAATACATTGCTCAAGAGACTGTGCTGCAAACTATCCTATGTGTAAACAGTTTCAGCAAGGATTCGCTCCTGACCATTCCTGGGCTTCTTCAACACTGACCCTTATGTTTGGAACAGCCTCCTAATTAATATTTGCCCAGAACCCTTCCCCTCTCTCTCCCTCTCCTAGGATAGATAATAAAACAGAAAATATCATAATGCCACTATATAAATTCATGGTACACCCATGTCTTGCATACTGTGTGCAGTTTTGGTCGCCCCATGTCAAAAAAAATGTACTAGAATTGGAAAAGGTACAGAGAAGGGCATCAGAAATGATTAGGGGTACGGAACAATTTCCATATGAGGAGATATTAAAAAACTGGGACTGTTCAGCTTGGAAAAGAGATGACTAAGGCATGGGATCTGATTAAGGTCTATAAAATCATGACTGATGTAGAGAAAGTGAATAAGGAAGTGTTATTTATCCCTTCACATAATACAAGAACCAGGGTCACCCAATGAAATTAATAGGCAGCAAGTTTAAAACCAACAAAAGGATGTACTTCTTCACAAAACATACATTGAACCTGTGGAACTCATTGCCACATGATGTAGTGAAGGACAAGAGTATAACTGGGTTCAGAAAAGAATTAGTTTTGTGGTGAATAGGTCCAACAATGGCTATTAGCCAAGATGGTCAAGGATCAAACTGCATCCTCTGGGTGTCCCAAAACCTCTGACTGCCAGATGCTAGGATGGATCACTGATAATTGCCCTGTGCTTTTCATTCCCTTTGAAGTATCTGGCATTGACCACTGTCGGAAGACAGGATACTGGGTTAGATGGACCATTGGTGTTGCCCAGTATGGCCATTCTTCTATTCTTCGAGGGTATGTTCTAAGTTTCCCACTAGGTCTGTGAATCAGTCTAGCTGTAAAGATCACATTCATTTTGGGCTTTATTTTATATTGTATTGCTCCTTCGTGCCTTCAGAGAATACAGGGTGAGGAGGGCCTTATGAGTACCTGTATAAATTTCCAGTCAGGGTTTATTGGTGCAACACATTTTGCCCGTGGCATATCTCTGTACAATGGTGGCCCTGTTTAAATAACTCCTTGGGAAGAGTGCTAAAAATAAATCCTCAGAAAATCTGTTGTACTGGGCTTGTAGCACCCCATACTGGGCAGATCTCTGGGCTGGCTTTGGGAACATAACTGTTGTCTTGATCAGAGAAGATGATTGGCTGAGGCGGGCTGGAAAAGTAAAATTGGGATTCATAACTAGGGGCAACAGTTCATTTGAGTTTTTGGGGGGAGGGCCATACACTAATGGTTTCCAGCTTAAAGCTCTGGCTTCTTCAGCTGAAGTAGACACCTTCCCATTGTAATACACTGAGCAGTAAGAAAAATGGTTGTGCTTTTTTGTAGATTGTCCGACATGGTGGTAGCTTGGGTTTGGGTCTGGCTGCCATGGGGACTGCACGCCAGGATGTGTATGATTTGCTGAAAACAAACCTCTACCAGGATGATGCAGTGACAGGTAAAGATCCTGCTTCTAAAACATGAGCCCTTGCTAGTAGTAGACTATTTCCACTGTGCAGCTCTGTTCTGGCCTTTCCATGACCTACAAGGTCTTTTTATTTTGTTGCAGGTAATGCCTGCAGGCCTGATTGTATTGGGTATTGTACAAACACCTAGCAAGAGACTTCCGCTGCCATCAGAAGATTAGCCTAAGAATTGCAGGAACTCTGATTCAGTGACCTGATGCCTCTTTTTAGGGAGTCCTTTATTTCACTCATGGGGCCTCAAAGAAACTCTTCTCCCCTTATACTTTTTTTAACCTGTTTTGACCCCACAGTCCTGCCAGATCTCTTTGGCTAAGAGAGGCTGAGTAGAGGGGCTCATGAAGGCCGCTACTGCGTTGGCTTAGGTTAACAGAAGAGCTTATGAGGTGATCTGCATGCGTACTGGCATGAGAAACGTATTGAACCTGGGAGGGTATAGCATTAACCCCAAGGCTCATGGGCTGGCTAGTAACATGTATGGGCATACAATCAAATACACTTTCACAGTGATTGTTAATGCAGCAGCGTCTTCATTTTAAGGAATCTATCTTTTAAGGAGCTTTATAGTATTTCCCAGGGAGTGATTTTATTATACTGCTGTCTATTTGAGGCTTCTGCTAGTGCAGCTCTGTGTAAACATCATCGGTATGCATTCACAATTTTGCTTTAGAAGCGTCCTTTCTGTAGCTTTTGTGAGTGAGTGAACACCATGCTGAGCAGCAGGTCTGCTGGGCACAGTGTCTGGAAACTCTGTATTGGCCTGTATCTCAGTAGGATAAGGGACCTCTGGGTATTGTGTTTACATCGGCATTGATATATTAGCCTATTTTGGGAGCTCTGCATTCTTTACTGATTCCCTTTTGCTGCTGTGCAGGTGAAGCAGCTGGTCTGGCACTGGGTCTGGTAATGCTGGGATCTAAAAATGCTCAGGCTATTGAGGACATGGTTGGCTACGCACAAGAAACGCAGCATGAAAAGATTTTGCGGGGCCTGGCTGTTGGCATTGCTCTGGTCATGTACGGGAGAATGGAGGAAGCAGATGCCCTCATAGAGAGTCTCTGCAGAGATAAGGTGAGTGTGGCTGCGTTTTGATATCGTCACAGTCTGTTTCAGAGATTTCCCCCGCTCCCTTCTGAAATCTCCAGCTTTGGTTAGGGTGACTGCTTTTACCAGGCAAGTTTTTCCAAATAACTGAATGTGTCAATTTACCTGTTGGGTGATGTGTGGCAGTGGTCAGTAAAGTTATTCTGAAAGGGTTGGACGATTCACAGCTCACGATACTTTTTGCCTTTAGGTCATTAGTGCCAAATGGCATTCCCACCCGATGGCTGTTTTGTGGCGTGTCCCAGGCCTAGTAGACAGGTGCCCATTGCCTGTTTTCCCCCGTTGGCAGCTTCAGAACCCAGGAATTGAGTAGACTTGGAAACTGAACTTCTGACTCCTAGCTGTGTCTGTAGAATTACAAATATTGAAGCACTCTCTATGTCTTCCAGGATCCAATCCTCCGTCGTTCAGGAATGTACACTGTAGCTATGGCTTACTGTGGCTCAGGGAACAACAAGGCAATCAGACGTCTGCTACATGTTGCTGTAAGTTCTGCGGAGTCTGGGGCAGGTAACGAGATAGCTGGGGTGGTGGCAGCAAATACACAGTCCATTGACAGAACTCGGTAACTGTAATGTTAATATTCTAATCTAAAATAGTGATGTAAAGGGAATGAGTGGCCTCTCTTTGCTTAATGGAAACACGAGGATTAGAAGTCGTATGGTTTGCAAACATTAAAAACTAAGAGACGTTCAGCAGGAGAATAAAGAAACTCCAATATTGCTTAAAGCAACGCTATGGTAAAAAGTGGAATGCAGCCCCAGAGTACTTGCTAGCTGGGCCGAAGAGTTGCTTATCTGCTCCAGATAACCTTCATCATAATTCATTGTGCTGAGCAGAAACAGGGTAGCCTCTAAAATATGGAGGCCATCAGCTGTTTCCGACTAATAGGTCTGTGACCTCAAAAAAATAGGACTTAAAACATGTCACAGTGTGGGAATGGTAGTTCGTTGTGAGTCTGTTTCAGCGGAGGATCAGTTACCTCACTGAATGTAACTGTTAATTTTTTTATTTCTGTAATCTCAGGCCTATATCCCAGATCAAATCACGGGCATGAGAGCTGATGCAAAATGTTGGGGGTTTGAACCATTCTCTTAACAACTTGTTTCTTCTTTAATAGGTGAGTGATGTCAACGATGATGTGAGGCGGGCAGCAGTTGAGTCACTGGGGTTCATTCTGTTCAGGTACAATTTCTAACTCCATCAGTTCTTCAGCCTTCAGTTTGATTTGTCTGGGAGATTTTTTTTGAAAGCATGTGTGCTTCATCCATCTCACTAACTGAATCCGTTGCCAATGGAAATGCATAGAATAATGGGAGAATGAAATCTGGGTCAGTAGTAGAACCCATCTGCTGTGAATTTAATGGACCAGTGGTATTTTGTATGGGTATGTCCTGGGATGAGATATAAACAGAAGAAAAAATGAGTCGCACAACCTTGCATTGTGAGTGATGGTGTGGTCCCTGGTGAGAAGTAATCTGAAACTGCACAGTGCCCTGTTATGGTAAATCTACACATGAGAAATGACATTTTGGGACAAAATGTATACTTCAGTAAAAACCTTTGACTGATGTAGGATTTTGTATTTCCTCTAAGTGGCTTTGACTGACTTTTGGGGTGTGTGGAGGGTAGTCATACATCTCAAGTGAAAGCTGCGATTTCTGTACATGTTTTAAGGAGAAGTTGGCTTAAATCTAATATGCAAAGTATGAAGAAAATAAAAATTGACCCTCTGAGCTGGTACCAACTCTTGGGAGCTTTACAGGAACCATTGGATATAACGTATGTAGCCTCTGGCTCATTGTGTACGAGGAAATAGTGGACTAAAGTAAGTTTCGGAGACGCTCTAGCATGTAAAACTTCTGTGTCTTTAATTAAACTCTTAGTGAAATTTTCCACAGCGAGTTGCCAAGTGGAATTAAGTGAGTGAAGTCTAGTTACAGGGAGTGTGATTTAGGGAATGTATCTGGTTTTATCAAATAATGGATGGGTAAGACTTGAACGGCAGTTTTACTCAGTACATGTTGGATAAAGTAACTTATTATAATTTTTTTTTTTTTTTTTTTAAGAAACCGCAGTCATTTATAGCAGTAGACTTTCTAAATAAATATTCAGCAGACAACTTAATGAGCTGTTCAGGAGGTCTCCAGACATATGGCCCAATTGCCTGGACAGAGTAGAGTGAGATGAAGTTGGAAAACTTGAATTCCTCATTCCGTTTGCAAGATAAGTTAATTAAAAGTCAAATATACAGTCTCTTACTAGACACCCTTGAGATGACACTTCCAAAACAAATGTGTCTGCCCGATGACTGCCAAAAATGTTACTGGAAGCAGTTACTTCTCTAGAACTAACTTTTTGAAGGTAGGAGATTATTTTGAAAATAAGGCTTTGTGAAAAATAACCTCCACATTTTAAAACCACCTTTTAGTTATGCAGACTGTGATGCCAAAATAGGAGATATACTTTCAAGTAAAACTTTCATCTTCTGAAATTAGTAGGAGCAAATATTTTTTGGCCGTCGTCTTCTAACGTCAAATCACTCTCACGCCGATTCTGTAGGTAGCACTTTACAATGCCATAGGCATGTGTATTTCTCAACTTGGGAAGATGAAAACTTGTCCTGAAATTTTCATTCATATATTAACATGGGAGGCCAAGTTTCAGACTTGAGCTGTCATTCTTATATACTGGTACTGGTATCCCCTTCTAGGCACCTAAATCCCATCTTTGCATGGACAAGTCTAGAGAGTGGGTCCGCAGTCTGCACAGCCCAGGAGATAATTCCTGGTGAAATGTGCTACACTAAGTAAGGTTTCATTACTAATACTTTCCTCTTCTATGATGCTTTTTGTCTGGCGATTTGAAAGCACTTAATGAATTTAGACTAGAACTCTGAGAGTTAGGTATGTGTCAACCTAATTTTACAGTGGAGGAAACTGAGGCATAAGGGGTGATGTGACTTAACCAAGATCATACCAGCAAGTCTATAAAAGAGCTGAATCTACTGCTCTCAGTCCTGTGCTTTGCCATAAACCCTCGTCTTCCCTTGTGTCTTTTTTTTTTTTTAAACCTAATGCTCACACTAATAGAATAAAGTGTTGGGGATAGTGAGTGAAAACAATCTTTGCTAATTAATAAGTAAACCAGAGAGAGGATGATTGCCCAATTACTAAGGTTGCTGGTAGCATCACCATCCTAGGCATAATTGTGATGTGAGCTAATTTCCCATCAGTGAAAGTATCTAAATAAATGAATAAAGGCTTTTAATGTCAGCCTTTGCATGGAAGTACTCCCATCGCGTCACTCCCCCCCCACCCCCCGGGCAGCCTATCTCTGGTGCTTTTGGGGACTCCCTGTTTGTTTACCCACACTTCCATATTGGCACAGCTATTTTTCTGGCTGAGCGGAGCTGCCTCTCTATGGGCAGCAGTCATCTTCAGCAACGTAGAACACTTTTTATCCCCAGAGCTGAGCATGTTGTCTCTGCTTTGCTCCAAGCCTTAAAGAATCGACTCCTGGGAAGGCAAAGCTTTAATTAAGGGCCTCCCATGTGGCTATAGAAACAGCACTTTGTAAAGGAACATGGTTTCAGGGTTATCGGCCCCATCAACGCACCCTATCCGTAACCTCCTCGTGGGCACCCTATTAAGGTTTCAGGTGTCCTAGCAGTCACCCCTTTCAGGCAGCGACCGGTGTGTCTCTACATTCACGTTGGAGTGGGGGTTAGACTTAGTCTCTGCATCTCACTGTGATTTCCCCAACAGGTCAAACTGGGGTCCAGCACCTGTAATTTACTCTTTTTTTTCCTGGGAGCTACACACGTTACCAGCCAGCCTTCACAAAGCAGATTACATTGATTCTTAGGGCAAAAGCATCACAGGCAAAACCTCTAAAAACAATGTAGGGATTTATGTGCTTACTAAACATACTCAGTAATTGCTGATCAGACCTATGGGGTCATGGTAAGCCAAAGGCCTTCCAACCCTCAATAAGAGTTGGTGGCCCTCTCCAGGACCAAAAGTCCTGTCCATTTGCTGAGTCAAACAGAAGACCCTGAGTCTGTTTATACTCAGTGTCTTATACCAAAGTCTTGCTTTGACTCCGAGCCTCTTGAAAACAGGTGAACCAGTCCTTCTGTCTGCCAGGTGGTCAAGCTTCAAAACCAGCCTTGGGATTTTGCTCTAATCCCCCTGTGATTCCAGGAACATACACATCCACATCATTTGTATTATCTGCAAAGGGCTATGAATATTCTATAAAACGTGCTGTCTGGCCTATCTCCATATAATGGCTTTTTGAGGTTTTCAATGTAATAGACAATATGGTTCTAAAAGATATTGCAACCACATGCAGTATATGTTCGCAAGGAACTTTATCTGTGATTTCATACGTGTTGATATGAAACCAGAAGAAGCTAAATCACTGTGCTCCTGCTCTGTGACTTTGCAGGCTTTACATATTAGCTCAAAGATCTGCTGACTGTGAGAATGTCCTAGGTGTTTAGAAGTCTTCATTGGGCACTGTGCAGGTCCTTCCTGGGAAATTAGTGGCAAAAAATGCCAGCAAGAATAGAGTTGCGTAAGCAGGATAAGCACTTGCTTCAAATGATACAAATAGCACATGGGCTGGCTTGGTGACATGATGTTAATACTCTGCCCAGTGTATGTCTACACGGCAGCTAGGTGGCCATGGCTCACCAGTGCCAGCTGACTTGAACTCATGGTGCTCAGGCTGCAGGGCTGTTTCACTGTTGGTGTAGACATCTGGACTTGGGCTAGAGCCTGGGCTCTAGGCTCCTGCAAGGTGGGAGGGTCCCAGAGCTCGAGCCCAAGCCGGGAAGTCTGTACAGCAGTGAAACAGCCCCGCAGCCTGAGCCCTGTGAGTCCGAGTCACCTGGCTGTGTAGACAGAACCCCAGAGGCCTGGGTTCAGTACAGTCCCCAGTTCCACTCTAGTTCATTTACTCTGTCTGTTAGGGTAAGTCTACACTACCTGCCGGATCCGGTGGGTAGCAATTGATCTATTGGGGATTGATGTATCGCGTCTCGACGAGACACGATACAGCCATCACCAACTGCACTCCCCGTGGACTCCGGAACTCCACCAGTGTGAGAGGTGGAAGCGGCCGTCGATCCCGCGCCACGAGGACGCGAAGTAAGTCAATCCAAATCAGTCTAAGATACGTAGACTTCAGCTACGCTATTCTCGTAGCTGAAGTTGCGTATCTTAGATCGACCTCCGTCGCCCTCCCCGCAGGGTAGACCAGACCTTAGAGGCAGCCTGGCCAATCCTCAGGGGACACGGCCACGCCTGCTTTCTGAACAGGAATCACTTCATCTCATTAACAGCAAGTATTTCAATAAAAAGACCCCTTAAAAATCACTGCTTCAGCATGGACTGTTCAAGAGCGTTACTGTCCAGACATTGGTTAGTACTGCAGGCCTTGGTGTGAATGACAGCATTATCTTCTAGTGGCGAAAAGGATTTGGAAGTCATTTGGGTTCTACTTCCTGCACTGCTGTTGACTTATTGGTATGGCCTTGACTGTCTTGGTGCATACTCCCCATTTTTAAAATGGGGTAATGATACTTGTTTTTGTAAAGTCCTGTGAGAAGCGGAGATGAAAAATATTATTGTGTAAGGTATTATTATTTTATTGGCTATTTTAAGCAGAAGACAAAATACCTGCATCTTTATTTAACACGTATTGCAGTACGTAAAAGGCTGTAACCAGGTTGGGCCCCATTGTGCAATTCGTTGTTTGAAAAATACTCAGTTTGATTCTCTTGTGTGTGATCCAAGACTTCAGCGCACATTGGTTGTCATAATGAACTCTATTTATAAATATTCTGAATTCCCTGCATGGGCAGCAGGTGTCTCCCAAGAACTGTTCTGCCATGCACATGGGCACAACCCGTTCTTCACCACACAGGGAGCTAGCGTCTCCAGAGGCCAACTGGTACTGGAATAAGTGACCTCTGTATGTCTGTAAACAAAAGGAAAATTCCACACACTCCTTCCATTCTTGTGGGGATCTTTCATCCAAACAGGTTCTGGCAGAACATTTTTGTTCTTTGATCTCACTGTCACTTTCCCCTCTCCACCAACACAAAGCATAATTGGTAATTGATAACTTCCTGCTACAAGGGGAGGCTTTCAGGGCTCTGATTTAAACTGCTAACTGTATCCTGACATCTCTGTGGGGCACTAGGTACCAGCCTGCTTCTGCAAGTGTCTTTTTATTTCTGTTGCTGTGCCTCTCCCTAAATCTGACATGCAACATGGCATCTTTACGTCCACAGAACCCCACAGTGAGTAGCGAGAATAAGACTTCTGCACGGCACATGGCATCTCTTTAAACTAAACTACAGATCTTGTGCAGGCTAAAATCTAGCCAGGTGAGCTGGAAGTCCTGAACCTGTTCTTATCCCCATTCCTGTCCTTAATCCTTTCCCTGGCTACAGCATTTACTCTGACTCTGAACAACCAATATGATAGTGAGGAGCCCTAAATACTAGGCTACCAGGCAGAGCCTGGCCTGGCCTCTGTCCTACCGAGGATTGGATGCAGTCCTTGGATGCTTAGCAGAGGAATCTTGAGTAGGAGAGGAAGTTATTTTACTTCTCTACTAGGCACCCGTGCAACCGCTGCTGGGATACTATGTTCAGTTCTGGTGACCACAATTCAAGAAGCAGCAAAGAATCCTGTGGCACCTTATAGACTAACAGACGTTTTGGAGCAGGAGCTTTCGTGGGTGAATACCCACTTCCTCAGATGCATGTAGGAAGTTGATAAATTGGAGAGAGTTCAGAGAAAAGCCATAAGAACGATTAAAGGATTAGAAACAATGCCTTACAGTGAGATTAGAACATAAGAACAGCTATCCTGGGTCAGACCAAAGGTCCATCAAGCCCAGTATCCTGTTGTCTTACTGTGACCAATGGCAGGTGCCCCAAGGGGAATGAACAGACAGGTTATCATCAAGTGATCCATGCCCTGTCACCCAATCCCAGCTTCTGGCAAACAGAAGCTAGGGACACCATTCCTGCCCATCCTGGCTAATAGCCATTGATGGACCTGTCCTCCATTTATCTATCTAGCTCCCTTTTGAACCACATTATAGTATTGGCCTTCACAACACCCTCTGGCAAGGAGTTCCAGAGGTTGACAGTGCGTTGCATGAAAAAATACTTTATTGTGTTTGTTTTTAAACTGCTACCTATTAATTTCATTTGGTGGCCCCAAATCGAGAAGGAGTAAATAACCCTTCTTCTTTACTTTCTCTATATCACTCATGATTTTATAAACCTCTATCATCTCCCACCTTAATTTGCCTCATTTTAAAGCTGAAAAGTCCCATATGGAAGCCATTCTATACCGCTAATAATTTTTGTTGCCCTTTTCTGAACCATTTTCAACTCCAATATATCTTGTTTGAGATGCGGCGACCACATCTGCATACAGTACTCAAGATGTGGGCATACCATGGATTTATATAGAGGCAATATGATATTTTCTGTCTTATCTATCCCTTTCTTGATAATTCCCAACATTGTTTGCTTTTTCGACTGCCGCTGCACATTGAGTGGATAATTTCAGAGAACTATCCACAATGACTGCAAGATCGCTTTCTTGAGTGGTAACAGCTAATTTAGACCCCATCATTGTATATGTATAATTAGGATTATGTTTTCCAATGTGCATTACTTTGCATTTATCAACATTAAATTTCATCTGCCATTTTGTTGCCCAGTCACCCAGTTTTGTGAGATCCTTTTGTAGCTCTTCGCAGTCTGCCTGGGACTTAACTACCTTGAGTGGTTTTGTATCATCTGCAAATTTTGCCACCTCACTGTTTATCCTTTTTTCCAGATCGTTTATGAATATGTTAAATAGGACTGGGCCCAGAACAGTCCTCTGGGGGACACCACTATTTATCCTTCTCCATTCTGAAAACTGACCATGTATTCCTACCCTTTGTTTCCTATCTTTTAACCAGTTACCAATCCATGAGAGAACCTTCCCTCTTATCCTATGACTGCTTCTTTTGTTTAAGAGCTTTTGGTGAGGGACCCTGTCAAAGGCTTTCTGAAAATCTAAATACACTGTATCCACAGGATCTCCTTTGTCTGCATGCTTGTTTACCCCCTCAAAGAATTCTAGTAGATTGGTGAGGCATGATTCCCCTTTACGAAAAACATATTGACTATTTCCCAGCAAATTATGTTAGTCTATGTGTCTGACAGTTTTGTTCTTTACAATAGTTTCAACCAATTTGCCCGGTACTGAAGTGAGGCTTACTGGCCTGTAGTTTCCAAGGTCACTTCTGGAGCCCTTTTTCAAAACTGGCATCACATTAGCTATCCTCCAGTCATTTGGTACAGAAGCTGATTTAAATGGTAGGTTACAGATGACAGTCAGTAGTCCTGCAATTTCACTTTTGAGTTCCTTCAGAACTCTTGTGTGAATATCATCAGGTCCTGGAGACTTATTACTGTTTCGTTTATCAATTTGTTCCAAAACCACCTCTAATGACACCTCAATTTGGAACAGTTCCTCAGATCTGTCACCTGATCTCAGGTTTGGGAATCTCCCTCACATCTTCAGCAGTGAAGACGGGTGCAAAGAATTCATTTAGTTTCTCCGCAATGGCCTTATCGTCTTTGAGTGCTCCTTTAGCATCATGATCAACCAGTGGCCCCACTGGTTGTTTAGCAGCTTCCTGCTTCTGATGTATTTAAAAATTTTTTGCTGTTACTTTTGGAGTCCAGCTGTTCTTCAAGTTCTTTTTTGGTCTTTCAATTATATTTTTACACTTCATTTGCGAGAGTTTATGCTCTTTCCTATTTTCTTCATTAGGATTTATTTTCCACTTTTTAAAGGATGCCTTTTTGCCTCACTGCTTCTTTTACTTTGTTGTTTAACCACGGCAGCTCTTTTCTGGTTCTCTTACTATGTTTTTTAAATTAGGGCATACATTTAAGTTGAGTCTCTATTATGGTGCCTTTTAAAAAGTTTCCGCGCAGCTTGCAGGGATTTTACCTTTGATACTGTAGCTTTTAATTTCTGTTTCACTAATCTCCTCATTTTTGAGGCGATTCAAGGAGCTCAATCTATTTAGCTTAATGAAGAGAAGCTTAAGGGGTGATCCGATCACAGTCTGTGAATACCTACACAAGGAACAAATATTCAGTCATAGGCTCTTCTGTCGAGCAGAGAAAGGTCTAGCAAAATCCAGTGACTGGTAGTTGAAACTAGACAAAATTAGACTGGACATAAGGTGTATGTTTTTTGACAATGAGAGTTACTAACCACTGGAACAATTTGTCAAGAGTTGTGGTGGATTCTCCGTCACTGACCACTTTTAAATCAAAATCGGATGTTTTTCTAAAAGTTCTGCTGTAGGAATTATTGTGGGGCAGGTCTCTGGCCTGTGTTATACAGGAGTTCAAACTAGATGATCACAGTGGTCCCTTCTGGCCTTGGGATCTAGGAAAAGCTTGTGAGCTAGAGATCAGGAATTGAATAGCATCTTGCATGCCCATGGGTGCACCCTGAAACCACTACGAATCTTGTCCTGCCTCTGCCCTTCCACACTGGAGGATTAAAGACCAATGTATTCTTGCATGAAGATAAAAAACATTTATTTATAAACTGTGGCTTCTGTTGTCTTGGAAAGCAATGGCTTGAGTAGCCTGCTTATCAACTCCAGCATTGGAGGTGCTCAGCACCTCTGACAGGCAGGAATCAAAACCCGTGCAAGTTTATGGCTTACACCTGTTTTGTGCTCAGCAGACACAAGTGAGCTGTCTGCAGAGAACATTTGAAGTAGCTGGAATGCAGCATGGGAAGGAGGTCAACTGTTATATTGCTAAAACTGAGCTTGGCCTTTATGCACAGCGGTGCTGAGGCACCTGGGTCAGGAGCTGGTTACTGCGGCGTGCCCTCAGGCTCATTGTGGGAAGGAGTAAACGGTGTCCGTGTTTGTGACAATTTTAAGATACCTTTTTACATAGTGCTTTACGCGCTTCTTAGCCCTGTTTCCTGAGGTGTGGCGCCTCTGCCGTTCCATCTGTTAGAAAGGCAGCATCAATCTCCTCTTCGGTTTTTCAGCAAAGGAAGGGCTGATCTCTCACTGGCTTTTGGAGGTATTTACACCTTAGCCCACTCTTGTGCTGAGCCCCCTTCTTTAGCAGTTTTTTAAAATGGTAACAAGTCAGGTGCCGTGTTCTGTCAATTTATTGCCTTTCCTCTTCGAAAAGACCTTCAACTTCCTAGTAACTCTGCTCTGTGGCACTTACAGTGTCTTCCACGTGCAGATGTTTCCTAAACCTGTGCAAGTTCAGATCTAAAGTAACATCCGTGGGTTGCTGGAGGCTAATTGGATGTGCTTGCCTTGGAGAGCCAATAGTGGAGTGGGAACCAACTACTAGCAAGTTCAGTGAACTGCGTGTGAAACATCAGAGGAGCAGCATTTGGGAGTTGTTGCTCTTTTGTAAGTTATTTCTTAATGAGAGTCGTCCCTTGTTTGACTTGACAAAGCCTTGCATTTTTATTAGACCTAATCTCTGAGCACAGTAGGTCAAGCCCCAAGCTGGATAAGATATGTTTCATCTTAAGCGCTGGAGTATGATCACGGCTTCCACAGGAAGAGGGCATTCTCTGAATTCTCTCTCTAAATGGTTCTGATGTGAAAGATGTGAAGATGATCTCAGAATAGGAGAATGGATTTGCTTAATGATTTATGTTTTCCCTAGGCAATTAGTGCTACTGCTGTAGGACAATTATTGTTAAAAGTCCCATCACACGCTATTAAACATATTTTTCCCCTTGGGCTTCAAATAAATCTGTAAACAAGTCCTATAGCGGAATCTTAAAGATAAAAACAAGTTGACTTTTCTCTTTCAAGTACATGATACTGTGTTTAGCAATCAGATCTGAAATGACTTCACAGTTAAGGGTTTGCTTGATGCCAAAAAAATTATTGAGCAAAGGAAAGTTTTAACACATAATCACTAAGCAGTGGTTCTCAGATTGGTTCATGTGCCATGTATTCCTAATTGTTAATTTTTTCAGTGCTTGAAAGGTGGTTGATTTAACAAATTAACTTTCCTTGAGATCACAACTCTTTGGTCAAATGGATACTTCAGTTGCATATTTTATACCTCAGAAAAGCTGGGTGAGTACAGTAGCATGCATATATAACAAATCCCTGAAAATAATAGTAAAGGAGCTAACTCTGCCTCAGGTTTGGGCAGGTGTCTGTGTGTATTTGGCCTTTATGCTGGTGACTCTGACATGGCCACAGTGAAATAGATAAAATGTGTAGCTGTCATTAGTTTTTTTTTTTTTAAAAGCATCAACCTTTAGAGCTCTAACTCAAAGTGATTAACAAGTTTTTTGGGGGGATTATAAGCGTAAACTTTTAACAGCAAGGGTAATTTAGTCACTGGAACAATCTATGAAAGAGGTGGTACATTCTCTATCACTTGGAATCTTTACATCAGGATTGGGTGTCTCTCTCTAAAAGAGGTGCTCTGGTTCAGCCACAAGTTATTAGGCTTGATGCAGAAATTACAGGGTGAAATTTATGGCCTGTTAGGCAGATGGTCACATAAAATTATTACAGTGATCCCTTCTGTCCTTGAAAATCTATGATCCCTTTTCTCCCATTTGTAGTGAGTTTTAGACTTTTGTTATGGGTTACAACATAAATTCAGACAGGTGGAATTATCTTAACAAATATTTCTGCACAGTAAGCAGCCTTGATACAGGGTCAGGGCCGCCTCCAGGGTTTTTGCTGCCCCAAGCGGTGGTGGAGGTGGGGAAGCTGCAATTGCCATCGGCAGTACTTCGGCGGTAGCTCCACCGCACGCTTTCTTCTTTGGCGGCAATTCATTGGCAAGCCCTTCCCTCTGAGAGGGACCTGCTGCCAAAGAGCCGGATGTGCTGCCTCTTCCCCTTGGCCGCCCCACACAGCTGCTTGCTGCGCTGATTCCGACTCTGTACAGGGTAGGGAGAAACTCACAAAAGGTGGCATCACCATTAGCAAGAGTGCTAAAATCTTGCTCTGACTTCAAGATGACCTGCCATATTGTAAAGTGCATGTTGTAATAGTTGTTTAAGCAGTGAAAATTTTAAAAATTGCACTAGTAGCCAAAGCTGAGAGAAGACTTGCTCCAGGTTGAAATAATACAGTAGCCTTTGTCTCTGTAATACAGAGGTGGGCAAACTATGGCCCACGGGCCACATTCAGCCCGCGGGACCGTCCTGCCTGGCTCCTGAGCTCCTGGCCTGGGAGGCTCACCCTCAGCCCCTCCCCTGCTGTCCTCCCTCCCCCGCAGCCTTAGCTCACTCACTCTGCCGCAGGCACAGTGCCCTGGGCAGTGGGGTTGTGAGCTTCTGGGGCAGCGCAGCTGCAGAGCCCAGCCGGACCCGGTCTCTGTGCTGTGCAGTTGCAACAGCGTGGCCCGGCTCCAGCCAGGATGTGCGGCTGTAGAGCCGCCAGCCACCAGTGCTCCAGGCAGCGCGGTAAGGGGGCACAGAGTGTGGGGGGGGGCCTGGATAGAGGGCAGGAGAGTTTGGGGGTGGTGGTCGGGGAGGGGGTCCCGGTGGAGCAGTCAGGAAGGAGAGGGGGTTGGATGGGGTGGCAGGGGGCAGTCAGGGGCAGGGGTTCTGGAGGCTGTCAGGAATGAGAGGAAAGGTTGGATGGGGCAGGAGTCTGGGGGTTGGGGGGGACAGATAGGAGGTGGGGGCTGGGCCAAGACCTCCTGCCCTAACCGGCCCTCCATACAATTTATGGAACCCAATGCGGCTCTCAAGCCAAAAAGTTTGCCCACCCCTGCTGTAATAAATGACCATTGTTCATGCACTGTAAGGAAAAATGCCTCCTAGTTTCTATTTAATGTGAAGGATTTCTTGGCTTTTTGTTAAGGAGGTAGATGGGGGTTGTATTTAGAGCACGGGGAGACTTGGGGATGTGAAAGAGCTCCCTCCCTTATGGTTCACTTTTAAATTAGAATGCAGTACTGTGGTATTTATCTTGGTCTCTCCTATAACTATAGGCGTGGTAAGTCATCTCTTGATCGTAGTGTTCAGCAATTTTCTTCCAACACTGCACTCCAAAGTGTTTCTTGGTTGCTTAGGATGGGGAAAGATCACAGGGAAGTCCTCCCTTTCTGGAGCAAGAGGACCAGTCTTTGCTTAGCAAGTCCCTTCTATCAGGTTGAGTAGTGCAAGGAGGGCTGCTCCGATAAAAAATAAGTGCTCCAGCTTGCATGAAATCGGGTTGGGGGAGAGAGATGCTTTGATGAGACTAGAGAGCAAAATGCAGGGTCTCAGGAAAGTTGTGGGTTATCATGACTGTAGCTGGTGTCATACACACCTCTACCCCCAATATAACGTGACTCGATATAACATGACTTCGGATATAACGCGGTAAAGCAGTGCTCGGGAGGGTGGGGGTGGTGCACACTCCGGTGGATCAAAGCAGGTTCCATATAACGCGGTAAGATGTTTTGGCTCCTGAGGACAGCGTTATATCGGGGTAGAGGTGTACTCGGATGACAGTTGTATATTTGCATGTCATGTTTAGGAACCTAACAGCAGCAGCCTCGCTACTTGGAACATACAAAAAGAAACTGGGCAAAGTACTGGAGAGTCCAGTGTAGGGCCCAGTCTTGCAGTGGCTGAGTTGAAGGAAGAGAGAGTCTATATAACTTGATATGGCTTTTATCCAGCTTAGAGCCTCACAACGATGAGGCAGTTAATTAAATCTTTTTCTCAAGGGTTTCGTGTTACTGGGATAAATTCTCAAAGTAAACTATACTGGGAAATCTTTCTTTCAGCATAACAAGCATCTGTAGCTAGTAAAGCCAAAAATGGCATTGGTCTGAAAGTTTTAGATTTTACGGCTTCATTTTTTAAATGCGTGAATCCTTAAGGGAGGCTTTGTCAAAGTAAAATATTATTGTAAAGCAGCACGGAGGCATGAATAAACCCTGAAATGTTTTGAAGGTCAGGCTGTTGATTGCAGGATAGCACAGAAAGCAAGTGGATGGCTCCGTGGTGTGTTTACTTTGATGCTGTAGTGTATCTGTCTGCTTTCCCCTTATCCTGCTCTTTTTGCTGATGATTATGGGCTACAAATCCTCTCTCCTTGCTGATGTTTACGTGCTACGTAATATCAAAGCGGTTTATAAAATATTTATTGTAGGTGGTGGAAAACAGCATTTAAATTTACGATTTCTGACCTTTTTCATTTAAAAAGGACTGTCAAAATAAAAATCATATTTTAAATTTCATTTCCTGCATTACTACCTCACTTTTTTTAACTGGTAAGAATTTTTACCATCTCTTTATTTTTCATGACCTCTCGTTCACTCTGCTCTTCGCTCAGCTTAGGAATGGTCTGTAGAGTCAATTTCATTTTTACGTTCTCATACATTAGAACAGTTTTCAACCTTTCCAGACTATTGTACACCTTTGAATCTGATTTGTCTCATGTACCCCACCTCACTTAAAAATTACTTGCATGCAAAATCGGACATAAAAATACAAAGAAGTATCACAGCACACTATTACTGAAACATTGCTTACTTTTTCTAATTTTTACCATATCATTAAAAAATAAAATGATTGGAATATAAATATTGTATTTACAATTCAGTGTGATACTTGAGCCTGTTTTTTGTCCGAAGCCGAAGCCCTAGGCAGGGGGTGAATAATGCAACTTAGCTTCGTGGGGCACTGAGCAATTAATTTCCTTGCTTCCTATCCCCTAATGCTGGCGCTGCACTTGCAACCCTCCACCCCAGCCCATCCTCTGACACCCCCAGGTCGAGAAACACTAATCTAGATGAACTGAGTACCCCCTGGAAGACTTCTGCATACCCTCAGGGGTACCCTGGTTGAGAACCACTGCATTAGAACAATGCTGTGGGAGCTGAAAATACTTCAAGAGAATTATGAAATTCCAAAAGATCTGTAAATGTAACAATTGTAGTTAGGTGGTCTGAATCCGGACTTAAAGTGCTAAAAGTATCATTCTAATGAACAGTTCCTTTAGTTGGCAGCTGTAGTAGGCTTTTATTTTCTTGTGGGAACCACTAGAGGGGGCAAAGACTCGCACTTTGTTCTGTGTATTGCAAAGAATACAGTAAAACCTCAGAGTTACGAACCTCTCGGGAATGGACGTTGTTCGTAACTCTGAACAAAACGTGATGGTGGTTCTTTCAAAAGTTTACAACTGAACATTGATCTAATACGGCTTTGAAACTTTACTATGCAGAAGAAAAATGCTGCTTTTAACCATCTTAATTTAAATGAAAAAAGCATAGAAAAAGTTTCCTTACCTTATCCAATTTTTTTTAAAACTTTTCCTTTATTTTTTTAGTAGTTGCTTTTTTTAGTCTCTGCTGCTGCCTGATTGCATATTTACACTTCCAAATGAAGTGTGTGGTTGACCGGTCACTTCATAACTCTGAGGTTCTGTTGTACTTCTAATTATTTTAGAAAATTGGGCCTAAATTACCTGACAAATATATTTTCAGCTAGTGGAATGCCTGTAGTTTATACTAAACTCATCCTATTAGGGACGTATTAATGAGATATTATGAATGATTTCTTAGGTTTTGATGTTTTTTTTTTTAATAAAGAGTCTCAACATCTTGGCAATTGAGGGCTAGTTTCAAATTAAAAAATAAAAAACGAAACTCAGACACTTGATTTGCTTCCTCAAGATTTAGAAAGTCTTTTCTAATGCTCATGTAGCCTCCTTTTGTGCAAAAGGCAGATGGCAACTTTTCTGGCTAATTGAATACAAACCTAAGTGACATTCTCTTGTCGTCTGAACCTGTTATCTTCTTGACATGTTAATCAGGAAGGGGAAATATTTGGAGAAGCTAATTTACCCAATTGTTAAATCTTGCGTAGAAAAGGTTAAGAGTTTTATTTACCCTTCCACCTATTTTATCTTTATTTGCCTGTTAAAAGGGACCTTTTTTTCTTAAAAACAAACAAAAGCTTAATAGCAACAGAAATGCCTTCATGACTTAGGGAAAAAAGGAAATTTAAAACTGTTTGGATTTAAAAATTCCATGAGTGTTTGCAACCCTTCCTTTATGCTGGTACAGGAGAACCCAAAACCGAAAATTATTAGAAACTAGTGAAACTGACTAGTCTATTTTCATTAACCAAGGCAGAGTGTCTTACACAATGGAAACAACATTCATCATGAAAGTGATCTAGGACTTCACAGATTTCTCAGGTTTAATAATCAGAGTTCATGTTAGTAACGCAGATTCATAGAATATCAGGGTGGGAAGGGACCTCAGGAGGTATCTAGTCCAACCCCCTGCTCAAAGCAGGACCAATCTCCAGACCCCTAAATGGCCCCCTCAAGGATTGAATTTACAACACTAGGTTTAGCAGGCCAATGCCCAAACCACTGCGCTATCCCTCCGCCAGCGAAACTTGTTCCAAAAATTGGATTTTTAAGACAATGGGTAAAATTTTCAGAAGTGCTATGTGATTTCGGAGGCTGACTCTCATTGAAAGTCAATGGGATTTAGGTCCCTAAGTAGAGCTGGGTGAAATTTTTCAACTGATTTTTTGGCAAAAAATGCAGATTCAGGACAACTGAAACATTTCCTGAATTTGTGTAGTTTTTGGTGAATTGTTTTACTTGAAAATCACTTAATAAAAAAAAGTTTCATTTATACATTTTTCAAAATGAAACTTTTGACTCTCATTACTAAATCACCTTTCATTTTATTTTGTAAATAATAGGGAAAGAGGTGAAAACAAAACATTTCAGTTCAATTTAAGCATTTCATTCAACTGAAATTTTTTTTTTTTACTTTTTGATTTACCAGAAATTTTGAAAAAAAATCTGTTTTGAGTTAACCTACATCTAATTTTTTTTCCCTGATTTTTTTTTTTTGGAATTGCCTGTTAACTGAAAAAATCTGTCTTCTGCACAGCGGTTCTCACAAGTGTTTAAGGTCTGAGCTACATTGGGAAATTCTATCAATAAAACCGTTTCAGTTAACGATAAGGTGCGTGGTGGTGGTGGGGGTTTTTTTGGTTTTTTTTTGTTTTTTTTTAACAACCAAAATGGTTATATCAGGTTATGCCCTAGGTGTGGTCCCAGTTATATTAACTTATACTAATAGCACTTATTTCTCTTTCTGTACAGGAGTGAACTATACTGGTATAAGCAATTTTATTTTGGTATAACTGAATCCACACTGGGGACATTTTAATGTGTAGACAGAACCTTTGCAAATGGGACTTAAGCGCCTAGGTCTCTTATGGGCTTTTGAAAATGTTGTGTCTTCAGCTCCTAATTTAAGGCTGGAATGCTAAGACATTACAAACAGGGCTGCCCAGAGGATTGAGGGGGCCTGGGGCAAAGCAATTTTGGGGCCCCCTTCCATAAAAAAAAGTTGCAATACTATATAATACTATATTCTCGTGCCTCCCCCCGGCACCCTGTGTACAAGTGGACTGATGTTTTGGGTTTAAACCTGAGTTAGGTGGCTCAGCAGTCTATACCTGTTTTTATCCCACTGAGACCTGAAACTGTTTCTTCATAGAGGAATTGCTAAATCCTAGCATGCATAATGGGAAGGGGAGAAACACATGGTCATGTTTGGTACACTTTTTTTTTTGTTTTTTTTAATTCCAGCAAGTGTTCAGAATTTGTGAAACAACTTATGTAAGATTGTAAATATGAAATTTCATTACTGAGTGAACAAAATGAGAGGCAATGTATTTCTTTATAATGCATGAAATTAGCAGAGGGGTTTTTTATTAGGTAATTTAAAAATGGACTGTTCAGAAAAGGAAGTTTCATGGTAAAGTCAGGAGAAAATACTGAGATATTTGAACCATGATATGAAATTGCTTGTTGAAGAATTAATAACTTTTATTATGGCAGAGACACTTGCTGTTGGATATTTACTAAAGTATATTGTACCTGCGTATTTTGCAAAATAAGTCATTTGTTATGCACTGTTTAGTGCCTGTATGAGAAATGAACCTTGCTCTTGTAAAATAAAAGTATGCTCCATATTTCTAGAAGTGTGTGTATGTAAACATGATTCCTTATAGCACAAAGAGCTTTCCATTTAAAGGGACATTGTTCTTTTTGTTTTTAAATATCTGGGAAGGATTCACATACAAAGATGTTCTGGGGCCTCAAAAATTTCTAGATAGATGTGGCTTGCAGTTTAGTCAATTAAAAAAATAAAACAAAAGCAGATTCAAAAGTAGATGTTAGTTCCTGTGATTAGTTGTCTATTTTTAAAAAAATGTCTGTCTGCCTTGCTGCTGTTTGGAAGACCCTTGCAAACTGAGGACAAACTGAATATATAGAGAAACCTCAAAAGTGGCTATCTAGAAAGTGCTGTCAAATGCAAAAGTAAACACTGTAAAGAGGGAATTTTTCTACTTTCAGTTAGTCAGTGGTGGTTACTTGTATAACAATAGTAGTTTAAAAAATTCAGACCGAAGAATGTTTCAGTCAGAATGATCAAGAAATTTTATACAGTAAGGTCATTTTATGGTGGTATTAAATACACCTCTGAGGTATCAGGTATGTTGGTACTTCTGTGTCCATTTTGCATGGCAAGGATCAGGTGCACCTGTAGCAATTTCTGGTGGACAAAGAGAGACCTTCTGCAGTTTGGTATTGCAAGTTTCCATGTTGTTCAAAGTTCCATCAAAAAATTTGCTTCCCTTAGATTATATTATTCATTGCTGCTGTTACATACGATATGCAGCATAAAAATAAATTTGTAAACCACTGCCAGCTTCTGCTGACTTACGTTTTTTATGTACAAGCTCCTGAAGCTGACTTTTCCATTGTAGTAAGGAAATAGTTAAAAAAAATAAAAAAATCCTGTCTTCCCTGGTAAATTCCACGGAAAACATGCCAGTTTTGCTAACATATAAAGTTGTATTAACAACGCTAAAGCTAGCTTTCTAATACACAGAATGTTGTACGGTTTCATGTTAAAGATTTGTTTAATACATTTTTAATGGATTTTTTTTATTTTGGAACTGTTTAGAAGTTGAAGCTAATGCAGGATGCTGTAGCCCACTTAAGTGGAGTTCATAGTCGGAGCGCACTAGACTTGGGCTCTGTGAACTTCACTGACAGCCAATAAGCTTCTGAACGGAATTCAGAATATTGAGTTCTAACCTATAAAGCCTTAAATGGCATGGCACTTGGTTGTCTGAGACCCCTCTTTCCTCATAGGAGATCAGCAGAGCTGCTGAAGCTGTCAGGAGGACATTCTCTGTTTTTTGGGTGTTCTTTGAGTTTAGAACCTACTCCCTGCACTTGGTCTGCAAGATCCCGGATTTGTTAACTGCTGAGCATGCTGCAAAGCTCATAATTTCTCCCTTTTTGTTAAGGCTGTTGTCAAGGTTCCTTCCCCACTCAGAACTTTAGGGTACAGATGTGAGGACCTGCATGGGCCCTTCTAAGCTTAATTACTAGCTTAGGTCTGGTACACTGCTACCATCCAGAATTCTAGTGTCTGGAGCACTCTCTCTGTCCCCCCCAAAACTTTTTCCTCCCTGGGTTGCCTTGAGGGACTTCACCAATTCCCTGGTGAACACAGACCCAAATCCCTTGGATCTTAAAACAAGGAGAAATTAACCATCCTCCCTTCTTTCCCCCCACCAATCTCTGGTGAGTCCAGATCCAATCCCCTTGGATCTTAAAACAAGGAAAAATCAATCAGGTTCTTAAAAAGAAAGCTTTTAATTAAAGAAAGAAAAGTAAAAATCATCTCTGTAAAATCAGGATGGAAAATACTTTGCAGGGTAATCAGATTCATAAAGCCCAGAGGAACCCCCTCTAGCCTTAGGTTCAAAGTTACAGTAAACAAAGGTAAAATCCTCTCAGCAAAAAAAGAACATTAACAAGTTGAGAAAACCAAAATAAGACTAACACGCCTTGCCTGGCTAATTGCTTACAAGTTTGAAACATGAGAGACTGATTCAGAAAGATTTACAGAGCCTGGATGTATTTCTGGTCCCTCTTAGTCCCAAGAGCGAACAACTCCCAAAACAAAGAGCACAAACAAAGACTTCCCTCCACCAAGATTTGAAAGTATCTTGTCCCCGGATTGGTCCTCTGGTCAGGTATCAGCCAGGTTTACTGAGCTTCTTAACCCTTTACAGGTAAAAGAGACATTAACCCTTAACTATCTGTTTATGACAGCTGTGGAGGAGGGTGTGAGTGGAAGTGGATATTTTTATGAGCAGTCCTTCTGTCTCTGTTTATGTTGTAATTTTTGACTTATGGGATATGCAGCCAGAGCAGTAGATAAGCATCTGTAGATATATTTTAAAAACTGAAAGAAATAACAGTATGATGAAGCATAACAGTTCTGAAGGAACCGTTCTGTCCCATGTCAGTATGTATATTAACTCAGTTTTAAGGAGTTTTCATCTTTTGTCTTGTAACTTAAAAAGACAATTCAACTACCAAATCTGAGTTTCTGTAACAAAGAAAAAAATCAAGCAAACTGGGAATTGCATAACTTAATATTCTATTTTGTACCTGGGACCTATAGGAGTTTCCAGACAGCTGGGTTAGCACAACATGGCCCATATTCTATAAGAATTAAGAGAACTGCAGCCCAAACACTGATTTTATTTTTTTTGGTACTTGCATAGATTTCAGACTTTAAGGGTTAAATGGATCTTTTTAAAACATTTTTTATTAAACAAAGCGTGTAGCTTTCATCCAAAAAAGGGCTTGAGTTTTGCTAGTGAGTGATTAACTGCTTTATAAACGTTTATAAATCATTTTTGTTTATGCAGATACCTATATATACTAGAAGTTGAGAATTCCAAAGCTTTCTCATTTGGAAGTGTAGCTAAAAGGAAATGTGCAATGACAGCAAAAGGATTATTTTCCAAACAAGTTTATTCTACTTCATGCTGATCCTAGCAGCTGGAATATCTATCCATCCGACTTTTCTGCACCCTGCACAGTGTAATATTTAGCTGCTGTATAACAAATTGTTTATCCTCCAACAATAACTTGGAGCAGTTCCTTCATATCAGAGCGCCTCTTACTAATGGAGGTAATTTGTTTTAGTTCTTCTGTAGTCTTGTATGTATTGTGGCTAAAATGAGACCTCTACTGTCCAGTATATGGCTTTTTTTTGTTATTCCCTATCACCATCTTCCTCTTCGTATCCTTCCACCCCCTCCCCCTGCTCATAACCGCACTTTTGGGGTATGTCTGCCATACAACTAGACACCTGTGGCTGGTCCATGCCAGCTGACTGGCTCGCGGGGCTTGGGCTAAAGGGCAGTTTAATTGCAGTGTAGATGTTGGGACTCAGGCTGCAGCCCGTACTCTGGGACCTCCGCATCTCACAGGATCCTAGAGCCTGGGCTCCAGCCCAAGACCAGATCTCTATACCATGATGAAAACAGCCCCTTAGCCCAAGCCCTGCATCCCTGAGTCAGCTGGCATGGGCCAGTCATGGGTTTGTCATTGCAGTGAAGACATACTCTGTTGTGAATTGTCCTCTCACCAAGATGTTTAGCTCTACATAGAAGCATGTTCTTCTCTTACTAGCCTGGTTTTCCTTTCTGGATTTTGAGGTTAAAATCTAGTCTTACACAATTTCTTCCTGGATATGGGTTGTGACATGACTGAGGTTAGGGTGACCAGATAGCAAGTATGAAAAATCGCGATGGAGGAGGGGGGTAATAGGAGCCTATATAAGAAAAAGCCCCAAAAATCGGGACTGTCCCTATAAAATTGGGACATCTGGTCACCCTAACTGAGGTATCTTTGCTCAATGTCTAAATTGGGTAACTGGGACAGGCTGATAGGAGTTTCTCTTGATGTACATAGACCTTGCCAATTAAATTTAGATGACTACTTTCTGGATGAAAGAGGGTTTGGTGAAATACATGTTTGCTTGGGTGTGAGGCAGTTGCTCATGAAAGCCTGTTCAGGGATTGTTTTCTGCTGTTACTCTCACAGAAGACACCCTCTGGGATACACTAGGACTAGGACACAAACTGGATTTTGACTTGGGATTCTTATTACAGACTGTTGACTCTACCAAAGTTGTTGCTGAGGCAGCGGATGAGCTAAATTACCTTTCGCTCCTTCAGGTGCTCCATCCTAGGCCACAGTTGAGTTGGTTGGTGGAGTGAGCGGAGAAACTTCTATTACTGCTGCCTGTGCTTTTGCTGTATCCTTTCATTGCTTTTCCTTCCCAAGACAGGGTATAGGTGAATGAATAAACCACTTGCTTTGCTTAGGCATCCAGTAGCTTTCATCAGAAGCACATTAGAGAGTTGTTGTTGTTGTTGTTGTTTTTAAATCTAGAACAGTTCTGAAGAAGGGTGAGGATTTTTACCTGATATGCACATTCAGCATGAGGATGGATGCAATTGTCTACCGTATGACCATTTTTTATGACTTGCTAATTTGTATGAACCCATGCTCTGCTCCTCAGAAATGTAGTCTCTTGGCACTATTATGGGTATGGTGCTTAGACAATCCAAAGTGAACTGCATGCTGGGTTAGTTTGTCATCTTAAATATTCCCCCTTCACGAAAGTTGATATTTCTTTGATTGCAAATCGTTCTAGCACATTTACTGGTCTGCTGTGATCAGACCACCTATGAATTTGACCGAAAGAGGAGCTCTGTCTACCTCGAAAGCTGTCTCTTTCACCAGCAGAAGGAGGTCCTATAAAAGACATTACCTCACTTACCTTGTGTCTCTAATATCCTGCCACCAACACAGCTACCAGAACACCGCAGATAAGAATTTGAACACATGTATACTCCAGTGTGGTTTCAGAGCATCCTCCTTATAAGTTGGGTGATAATGTGCAGTATTTTCCATTAGGTATATATCTGAAGTTGGTTGAATATTTTTGTTGCTCTTCAAAATATTTTTAGAAGAAAAATTTAGTTTAAGATAATGCAGATTGAACTTAGATTTTCGATTATCAGTTGTTCTCCCTTAAAGTTTGGCTTCTATTCACAGCTGTAACAACCCATTACTACTGGGCTTTCTGATGACAGAGGTATCAAGCAGAAATTTTGACCAGTAAAAAGGATTATTTTCTTTCAATGCTTAATGAAGTGCGGGGGAGAGAGGAAAAATGTAATATAACTACCAACGAAACACGTTTTTAATCCCTTTCCTGGAACTCTCTTGCCTTGTTACTTCAGGTTCTCTATTATGTAAAATGTATTGGAAAGGACATGTTATCTTTAGTGCTTTCCATTCTGTAGATAAACAATTTTGCTGCATAGGCTTTATTAGCTTTAAAAAGGAGCTTTAAAGGCTTAAAGAAGTGGGGGGGAGCTTTGTGCTGAAGCTGATACAGATTATAAATGAAAACTGTGAAGAGATAAGTGACTGCAGACTGTAAGAATTAAAATAGCTTTGGGAAATATGATTTCCTTCCCAAGAAGAAACAGTGATGTAATCATCTGGAACTGTCAGAAGTTTTTGAGCCCCAGGATCTGCCATTGCGTTAGGTTTTTACAGCTTGTTGAGAGAGATAAAGGGACTCCCTTTCCTTTAGCAGCACATATTTGTAGATTTGTGTCATTGATGACTGAATTGCAAAGACTGCAGAAAATTGTTGGATGTAAAGTCTTCCTGATTTTTTAATTCTAATTAAGAGTCTGTAATGCTTTCTAATTCAGTTGAGGTGCATTAACGTATAGGTCTAGCTGATATGGAAATGTCCCGGTAGGTCCTTTGTTGGGATCAGCTTTGGGAGCCATGGTGTAGGTAGGCTACTGGCTGCTGACACCATTTTAAACTCCATGTCGTCTGAACCGGATCAGAACAGCGTCATGTTGGTGAGATCCAAGGGGCCTGTTCCTGCACCCATTGAAATTGATGGCAACACTCCCACTGGCTTGAAAGGATGTAGGAATGAGCCCTAAAACACCACCAAGTTGTCCAATTTCATTAGTGCTCCCAGTGTTTGCTACTCTGAAGGAGCTAAACTGGCATTATGCAAAAAAAAAAAAATCCCACCATGCTATCTTCCCTTGTCTAGGCAAGGCTCAGTCATTCAAGCAGGATGCTGGAATTCTGGAGGGTCTGGGGTTTTCTTTCATACTCTGCCACTGACTCACTCTATTTTTAAGAAAGTCCCTTGCTCTCAGCTCCCTAGTTTCCTGTTCCTACGAGACTTCATCCCTGTTCTAAAGGGTGTTGCCATCCTCTGATGACAGTTGCTGTAGAAATACAAAGTAACATTATTGTTCTCTCCTTTTTGATAAATTAAGGCATTAAAGGTCTAAGTGCTTTGAGTGTCCCCTTGCTTTCGTTCCCTGGTAATAATGCACTCACAAACATACGAAAATTTATCTTCATTAATGCACACTGGTGTACACTGGGGTATGAGGCTGAAAGCAATAACTGCGTCAAAGCTGAAGGAAGAGCTGCGGTTAGATCATGTTCCAGAGAGAGTAAAGACCACTTTACTAGTTCTAGGTTTCATAGTTCCCTGTACCTGTTGGATCTTAATTTTTAAAATACCTCTTCTTCCTGCTCTTTAAAACAAACAAACAAAAAAAAAACAGGATACAATCTGAAGATACCTGTAGCTGGTCAGGGCCGAAGTTATCAGCATTATTAATTACTCTTAGTTTGGTTACCAAGTTACTGTTATCTGCTTTCTTGGTACAAACCATTTTAAAACATGCTTTCTTAGCAAACCACAGTTTCACAAACTTTATCTGAGGAGGTGAAGGCTGAAGCCCTCAAAATACTGGCTTTTCAGGTTCAGGAAACCCTAACTGTCGTTAGACAGTTGGTAAATCTTGCTTGTTTTTATGGCAGTATTGTAAAATAAATATTTACATAAAAGATGAGTGACAGAGTTACAAATTAGCTTGCATAACTTGTTTAACATTCTGAAAATATTTTAGGCATTCTGTGAGACTGGGAAAGCATAAATGTTCAGGATAGATGGCCAAATATGTGTTGAATCTTGATTCTGCTCCTCTTCTCCACCCATTGAAAAGAACACTGCCTGATCTAGCAGTTGGAACTGATCAATGTTGATTTAAATTATATCGTTCGATGTCAGCTTGTCCCAAGGCCATCTGTCACCAGTTAAGGCAATGAAATTCCTAATGGGCAAATTTTAGCAAAAATCTAGAGTAAGTTTGGTATATCTTGTGTATTCAGACTGAAATCTTGGCATCATGAAGCCAGTGGCAGATCTTCATCGCCTTCATGGAGGCTAGGATTTCATGCATAGGGTTTAAAAGGATCACCATCAGCACCTTCCAGTGTATGTGGCAAAAAGCTTCTCTATCTTTTCATTTGGTGACTATGTAAATATTGGGCCAGGGAAGAGGATTTAATTAATTAACAGTGAGCAAAAAAGAGACTTTGACCTGTTAAATTAGTTATAACTGAGGTAACTGTAAGAGACATTCTCAGATTCTTGACCTCCTGTTGCTCACATAAAGTAGAAAAGTGCCATGCCATCCTTCTTACTAAAATAAATGCCTCAGCTTTTCTTCCGGTCAAATAACCTGAAAATAACAAGCCCCTGTGTGAGAGCCGCAGTGGGGAAAAAGAATTCAGTAAGGTAAGAGATTTTCCCCTATGCGGAAAACAACACATGGGGGCAATTTCAGCATGTGGAATTTCCATCTCATTGTACTGGCAAGGACAGGGTTGCTCCCTGGAGAATGGGCAAGGGAGTGAGTAGGAAACCAAGTGTGGATTACTGCTGTTGGAACAGTGTTACCCCATAGTTTGATACACAGAATCAACAGAGTATCCAGTAAAAAGCTGTACTGATCCCTTGTGTGCTATCCTAAAGTCGTGTGTTCTGTATGCTCTACACATGTTTAAATCAAAACCTTGGCATTTCAACAAGCGTGTGTGCACTTGGTTGTTTCATCCCTTCTGTCTCGGGCAGAATACCAGCCTGTATGTGTCCTGTCTGCTTTAAGCATAAGATCAAGGAGAGCATTAAAGTAGTGTTTATATACAAGTGTGTCTTCATAGAAATGTACTTTGAAAAGGCTGGAGATAATGGAAAACTAAAGTCACACACTCAAGAGTTGCCTTAGCTTCTTTTATTTACACCCCTCCACTTCTGAACTACAGTGCTCTGATATTCACTATTTAGAACTGAATGAAATTGCTATTACTTCAGTGGGATATTTGAGTTTAAATTGGTGAAGTAGAGGAGATCCTAGATGAAGGACCCATAGTTTTAGAGGAGATGAATTAATATAATATAGCTTCAGTAAGATTTTACTTGTTATAAATAACAAAAGACAATTATATTTATATCCTCGTATAGCATATTTACGTACAATACATAGTTGTATAATTAGTTGTGGACATGGTTTTCATTCCATTATACATAGCTCACTTGTTCTTCTGTTTTATCAACTTCATTCTCTGTGAGCAGCAATGTGTCCAATAGAATGGCTGACGATGACTGGATTGGTGAGCTGTGAAGCCTCATTGGGCTCTGGTACATAACGGGGCTAATCCCATTTCGCATCCCATGCATCATAAAGAGTTTGGAGTTTTCTGCCATTGAATTTCTGAAGGAGATCCTGCTAGAGCATTTCCGAAGAGCCTTCATTGGCTTTGCGGTCCGATAATTGCAGGTGATGTACCTGCCGAATGCCTCCCTGAATGTCTTGTTGAAGAGCGTGTAGACTAGAGGGTTCACCCCTGAGGATACATATCCTATCCAAACAAATATCTCCATGAGCCTTTGAATAACTTCCTGGCTACAGGAGTCACACAGAACTGAAGTTATGTTTGTTATAAAGAATGGGCACCACATCAACAAGAAAAGAAAAAATACAATCCCCAGGACTTTTGAGGCCCTTTGTTCATTGCTGATGGTCTGCACAGACTTCTTTCCAGCAGTGGACATTCTGCGTATGAATATCTCTTCATTTGTGCTGGGCATAACCTTGTCCTTTCTGGAGCCATCTAACATGGCCACCTTTTCAGGTGATGAGCTGGGTGTCATATCCCTTTGGAATACAGTAGACACAGTGGACCAGGTTAGGCGCTGAGGTGGCTTGTTGATCAAGTAGGCCTTCTTACGAAGCTCTTGTATGGTCAGAAAGTAAGTGACTATCATGATTGCAAGCGGAACAAAGAATGCAGCTAGCGACCCGTATAGGATGAAGTCACGAAAACGATCAGGTGTCAGGGCACATGTGATATTTGTGGAGCTGCCATCTCCATCTTCTATACCTCTGATCGGGATTGGAATGGCAATACCTACAGAAGAAAAACAGAAATAGTTCAGTTTATCATCTTCAATCTCTCACTTGGTTTTGCAGCTTCAGAGTGCCTAAGGGGGCACAATTTGAGAGAGCTATACTGAACCAGTGAGCAAGCAGTATCTGTAGTTAAGAAGATTAGCTGGAGATTTGGGTAAATAGAACTTTAATAAATTCAGCCAGATGAATATTAAAACTTGCCTTCTTTAACTGAGGGTGACCCCAAAACTTAAACAATTCAGGAATCCGGGTAGACCTTAATATTAAATTAAACTCTGGAACAGTTGCAATACTGAAGTAACATTTTTCCTTCTATCTCCTACCCTTCCTGAATGTAATTTTTGGGGTTTCTGATGACCTGATCCAGAAAATAGACACAATTTGACTCTATTTCATCTTGAAGCACATCAAGTGATCAGACTCAGTCAGCCAACAGCCTTTCACCCGAGTTGATTCTCTTGAATTACAAGTGGTTAAAGAGATGCCATGTGTGCTTGGTATAGATTTGTTGTTTAAAGTCTCTTGGCTATTTAGAGGCTTTAAATGAAGCTTTATTATTATAACTATTTTTAAAAAAACATACTCCGAGGGCTTGTCTTAAATGAACTTTCTATAACTAAAATTACAGACAATATTTCTATTGGTAAAGGTCTATCTGATGACAAAAACAGGTTCCTGTCTGTCTGATGAAGGTTGTTCATGCTACTCATTCCAACACCTTTCAGTAAGATCTGGGGATTTACTGTAGTTCTGCATTCCCAAGCCGCCTTAGTGGTGTTGGGAAGGCGTGAAATGACCTAATCTTCAGTCACTTGATCCCTTCCTTAATAACGGACACACCTTTGGAAACAGCAAAGATTTAAAACAAAGACTGAATCAAATTAACCTTTGAGTCAAGAAGTCATGGCTCAGCCGTTGAGTACTTTCTATGGTAGATAAGAAGAAAGGAAGAAGAACAGTGCTAATTAATACAAGTAAATCAGATATTAAAAGGTTGGCTTCTAAGTATCCTGCCTCCACAGGAATTTCCCTTCTCATGTTAAAATAGAGAGAAATCTTTTCTCCAGTCATCAAAGTACTGCTCTAAATGTATTCATATTGGGAGTTCCTGTTGTTAGGGGTACATACATAGGTCAAGAGCATAGATATAAATTCTTTTCACCTATGCTTTGTCAGTAGCCTAAGTTATCCAGAGAAAACTGTTTATGCTCTTGGCAGGGTATTGCTTGTTCTGCGGGGCATTATTTGCTTTTCTAGCACTGCCTCTGTATCTTACTGTCATTGCAAATGAGTTGTTTGGATTAGCTTCTCTGATCTCTGAATCTGATGATGTCTGAAATTTCGTTTTGTGCACAAACTTATTAAAGACGGGCACTATGCCATATACAAAGAGTTCAGAAAACACTTAGAAGTGTAATATAAACCTGGGGTTCTCAACCTTTTTCTTTCTGAGGCCCCCTATAAGAACTCATCCCACCTGTGCCACAACATCTGGTTTTCTGCATATAAAAGCCAGGGCTGGCATTAAGGAGTAGCAAGCGGGGCAGTTGCCTGGGCCCCCAAACCACAGGGGGCACCAAGAAACTAAGTTTCTCAGGCTTCTGCTTCAGCCCTGAGTGGCAGGGCTCTGGGCTTCAGCCTGATGCAGTGGGGCTTCAGCAAGTCTAACACTGGTCCTGTTTGGCAACTCTCCTTAAACCTGCTCACGGCCCCCCAGGGGGGCCTGGCCCCCCTGGTTGAGAACCACTGACACAAACCATTACATTTTGCACTTCACTTATAAATTTTTTTTAACACTTTGACTTTTTGTATCTTGGCAGCACACCTTAATTTCTGAAATGAATGTTACTGGCACAGCTCACGTATTTGAATCAGTGATTGAAAGATGAAATTTTGACAGTTATCCCTCTTTCTGTACAGCATTAAAACAAAATTCTCAACCCTGTAGTCCAGTTTTTTCTCTTTGGGTAGTTTGAAGTGAGGCAGCAACTTCAACAGCAACTGATTCAGGGCTTAAAATCAGGGATAGCTCAGTGGTTTGAGCATTGGCCTGCTAAACCCATGGTTGTGAGTTCAGTCCTTGAGGGGGGCCACTTAGGGATCTGGGGCAAAAATTGGTCCTGCTAGTGAATGCAGGGGGCTGGACTCGATGACCTTTCAAGGTCCCTTCCAGTTCTAGGAGACAGGTATATCTCCAATTATTAAAAAAAAATAAAATAAATAAACATCTGTTACTGATAGGCATCAAATTGACAGCACTGGAGCCTAAAGTCTTGCATCTCTAGAAAAGATACAACGCAAGCAGCTGCTGTGCAATTCACCTCATGCTGCCCCTTAGTGTGTTGCATCCTTCTATGGGTGGAAAAAGATCTTTGAACTTCATTCCTATTCAGTCCTTAACCTCTCCAATAAGTCTGCCAGCTAGTACCTGTTAAATGGATTTTGGGACATAGCCACATGCTCACTAGGAAATGGACCGAGATCAGCTTAGTTCATATAGGCTGCCATCCGCTAGTGCTTTGCCATTTGCAATCTTGCCCCAGTTTTGAACTAATGATTTAGCCGTGAAAGGGTTTCTCTCCCCTTCCCAGTCTCAGAAGCCCCACGTACCTATTGAAATGAGCCACACCACAGTTATTTTGATGAGAGCTGTAGCCCGAGAGTTGTATTGGCTGGCCTGGATTGGCTTTTTTATGGCAATATAACGGTCTAGTGAGATGGCGCAGAGATGCATAATGGAGGCTGTGGAAAAGAGGACATCAAGAAATAGCCAGACAGGGCACAAGTCAGGTGGAAGCGGCCATGCGTTATCTGAAAGAGAACAGGAAAGCTATTAGGTTCATTTCTAATGTCCTTTGAATGTTCAGTGTGCATTTTTTCCTTCATACATGTTACAGAAGTGTCTTAATAAACTCTTTGGAACAATACCTCACTCCATACCTGCCCTCAGACCTTTCTCTCCTCTCCTTTCTTCCTTCCTTTGTTTTTCTCTTTAGCTAATCCCTCATACGATTCCCCACACTCACCGCCAAATTCCCCTGCGGAAAATGGTAGAACTAATGCTTGCTGCCATCACATTGATGTCTTGTATATTATATCTCTTTCCCATCCCCACCAACCCCCCATCTCCTTCTTGACTGCCCCCCGACTCCTACCTCCATTCAATCACCCGTTCCCTGCCCTCTGACAGCCCAGTCCCCTATCCACACCCCCGCTCCCAACCACCACCCCAAACTCCTCTGCCCTCTTACCGCGCTGCCTGGAGCACCGGTAGCAGGCAGTGCTACAGCTGCGCCGCCGAGAGCATCGGGTCAGGCCGCGGCTCTGCAGCTGCATTGCCTGGCTGCCCAGAACATTGCGCTAGTGGTGCAGTGAGCTGAGGCTGCGGGGGTGGGGCAGCTAGCCTCCTGGGCCAGGAGCTCAGGGGCCGGGCAGAAGGGTCCTGCGGGCTGGATGTGGCCCGCGGGCTGGATGTGGCCCACGGGCTGTAGGTTCCCAACTGTGGTCTACAGCTTTGTACAGTTCCTAGCCCAGGAGTCGGCATCCTTTCAGAAGTGCTGTGCCGAGTCTTCATTTATTCACTCTAATTTAAGGTTTCACGTACCAGTAATACATTTTAATGTTTTTAGAAGGTCTGTTTCTACAAGTCTATAATATGTAACTAAATTATTGATATATGTAAAGTAAATAAGGTTTTTAAAATGTTCTAGAAGCTTCATTTAAAATTAAATTAAAATGCAGAGCCCCCCGGACCAGTGGCCAGAACCCGAGCAGTGTGAGTGCCACTGAAAATCAGCTCGCGTGCTGCCTTCGGCACACATGCTATAGGTTGCCTACCCTGGCCTAGCCCAATAGGGTGCCCTGATCTTGGTTGGTCCCCAGATACTATTGTAATAAGCATGATTAATAACAAACCATATATTCAAGTATCAGAGGGGTAGCCGTGTTAGTCTGGATCTGTAAAAGCAGCAAAGAATCCTGTGGTACCTTATAGACTAACACGTTTTGGAGCATGAGCTTTTGTGGGTGAATACATGCATCTGACGAAGTGGGTATTCACCCACGAAAGCTAATGCTCCAAAACGTCTGTTAGTCTATAAAGTGCCACAGGATTCTTTGCTGCTTTTACAAACCATGTATTGTATTTCATGTGTACCATCTCGAAAATAAGCAGTGACTTGTCTATCATAGCGATGCAGAGGCATGGCGTAAGTTCCAGGGTTGGGGATGTCTTGAACAGTCTTTCTAGTGCGTACAGTTTTGTAATGAAAGGGTTTGTTGTGTCACAGCATCACATCTGTGACAGCTCAGCAGTACTCTGCCGTCAGTGAGTGGATACCTATTTTTATTCAAAAGAAATTGCCTGATTCCCCTTCACATCATTTTCAAGAGCAATATTTCAGGCTTCTACACACAGTCTTAAAAGTTGTAATTTTTTACTAGGGCTAATCTGCTTTAATTTTATCTGTGTAACATATACAATAGTCCATCAGGCACTTTCTGTTCAGGATTAGGACATTCACTTTGTATTGTTTTCACCTTCCAAAGGGTTGGTATTTGAGAGCTGTGTCTTCCCCAGTGAAGATCTCATAAATATTTACTGTACTGAACATCAGCGAATGGATGTTAATTAAGCTCTTTTGTGGTTTTTCATAAACTAATTGATCTTACTTACAAGTGATTTGTGTCACAAGTCACGGTTGCTGGGTGGCTGTTGAGTTTAAAAGGTGCGTTAGTGTTCTGTATGGGTATGAACATACT
The DNA here is from genome assembly GCF_007399415.2 of Gopherus evgoodei. Taxonomy (NCBI): domain Eukaryota; kingdom Metazoa; phylum Chordata; order Testudines; family Testudinidae; genus Gopherus; species Gopherus evgoodei. Next base: position 6,315,518 of record NC_044330.1, read on the forward strand.
GATTTGTAGGTCCAGTTAAGGTACTACCAGAAAATTATCCGCTCTTTGCAGAATGATGGGTTTTTGTGCGTTAAGCCAGATTTGCTTTAAACCTATTTAGTTTTGAACCCCCTGCTGTGAATAAACAAGGGCTGACTGTCCTGAGAACGTTAAAGGAACTCATCTAGTAACTGAGAGTCTGTTATTTTTATCAATAGTGCAATGTTGCAGCAGTTTAAGATTTGAAGCTTGATTTCACGCTGTGACTATTGTAGTGAAATGACATGATGGTGCAGTGACTTTGCATTTTAGGCAAGGGAGAATGGGGAAATTGCATTGAAACTGACTAAATGACGCTGGTCTGCCCTAATGTATATGTTGAGTCTTAGCCCTCTGGACAAGGAGAGAAATGGATGGAGACTGAGAATATAACTGCACCTCTCCTAAAGCAGCAAGCTCCAGGTGATAGCATAATGGAAAAAGCATAACGGAAAGCTCCTCAGGCATACCAGAAGATTAACTACTTCTGAATAAACTAACCATGAGTCTTATTGTTCAGTTGCATGATTCCTGAGTATCAGCCAGAGTGGAAATTTAGTTATAGAAAATAATTTAAAGTTGATTAATGAAGTACGATGCAAATATGTGGGAAAAATACATTATTAGAGCATTCAACATACACAAATCCATTTTTATCTTTCTGTGCACAATTTCATTAGGCCGTAAGAGGTATCATTTTTTAGCCTCAAAGGCCTGTAATGTAGTCATTCAACCAACTATGTAAGTCAGCATGCCAGAAAAAATAAGTAGTTAAAATAACCAATTAATTTGGTATGTTTGGAATGTTGAGCTTCTCTCTAAAAAGGCAAGAACTGTTCTATGGCTTAAATAAGTGAAATTACCACAGCTCTGAGGATGCGGTGTGAACTGTACACGTGTACATTTTGCATACTAAAGGATGTTCAGCTGGCATTAATAGCTGAATTTCAAATGAATGATTCAGTGTTTCCTATCAAAAGTCCTTGTACAGTACTCCTTAGATGGTGTCTCTTTGTTGATAGCCTTGCAGAGAGGGGACATGTGCATTGCAGTAAAATGGATTTTCTTCATTTTCAGTTAACCTGTTCTGTACAAAAGACATCTTTTAATGCTTGGTAATGGAGCTGTCCTTTCCTTGTTCTGAACTCAAGTTTTCTGTGTGCAGTGAAGCCTTGTATAATTTTACTAGATCTGCAAAGCTTTTAGTAATTGCTGACCACAATGTAAATGTAGAAACCTTTTTCTGTTTATATTTTTCTTTGAAACAGGGAGGAGAGGAGTAGCAGCCTTTCATATTATAAACTTGTGTAAGATACAGTTTTTCCATCAAAAATTACTCGAGAGTCTTTGAATACAGTAGTTGATGAGAAGCAAGGGATATAGTCACCCTAAATCTTTGTTTGAAACAAAATTACAGTTTTAACACAGTCATTTCTGTAGCTCTGTATTAAGAATTGCTCAATATGATCATGGCTCTCAACCTTTCCAGACTACTGAACCTCTTTCATGAGTCTGATTTATCTTGCATACCCCAAGTTTCACCTTACTTAAAAATGACTTACTTACAGAATAAGACATGGAACTACAAAAGTGTCACAGCACATTATTACTGAAATATTGCTTACTTTCTGATTTTGTCCATACTGAATTCACTAGTGCTTTCTATGTAGCCTGTTGTAAAACTAGACAATTATCTAGATGAGTTGATGTACCCTTTGGAAGACCTCTGCATACCCCTAGGAGTAAGTGTGTAGTCCTGATTGAGAACCCCTGTTCTCGGTTAAGCATGGCATCTCTTGCTGTATTCCCTAATCTTATTGATTTATTTGTAAATACGTGTGATAAAAGATAAATGCTGTGAAATGTGTGTTTTGAGTACCACTCAGTGAGTACCTCTCAAATGAGAGTTTGGCTATGCTCCCTTTGTTTTGCTGGTCTTGTTACTCTGGATGTTAATATTGCTTCCCAGTCTAGCACTGCCAACAGGGCACTTTCAGTTACCTGATCCTGCCATCACTGAAATCAGTGGGCACGGGTTCTGTCCTCTGTATCTTGTAACATTAGATACATGCAAACAATCCTAGTGTATAAAACAAAAACCCTACATGATTCTCTGCCGTTTTGGGGCAAATTGCCCTTTATAGAATCCTGACCAAGACTGGCAGATGTGTAAGACGAAGGTCTTGAACAAAAATATTTGTTAAAAATACATCTCTGCCTTCCAAAAACATATTTAATAGTTGTGGTTTCATGATCTCCACATCTTCCGAGTTTTCTATCTGTGAATTGTCATTTCAGATATTTCTGAAACTTGGGGGATTGGGAGGGGAAACGTAGTAGAGACAGCCTTCCTCACATGCTTGTAGAGCAGTTTTTGATCCTTGAACACTATAGCAACCTGTTGGATAAATGTATTGTCCCTATGTGTAAATATTCATAAAATCTTGTTTGGACGTAAAACTCAAATACGTGAAATAATGGAGCAGGGAGGCAAAGTTTTTAACAGGTTAGGTTTAGTTTGGGGGGGATAGCTCAGTGGTTTGAGCATTGGCCTGCTAAACGCAGGCTTGTGAGTTCAATCCTTGAGGGGGCCATTTAGGGATCAGGGGCAAAATAATCTGTGAGGGACACTAAGGAGGAGGCTGGATTCAATGACCTTTCAGGGTCCCTTCCAGTTCTATGAGATAGGTATATCTCCATATATTATTATAATATTAAATAATGATTTCTCCCATTGCAAATGTCTGTTTTGTCTGGGGCAAATAATTAGTTGTGTGTTTAAAACTTATTCTGTAATGCTGCCTCTTAGTAATAGGAATGTTGATTTTTTAAAAAGGTATGTTGATTTTTAAATGTCCCAATTACTTGTGTTTTTCTTAATAAAATATTCCTGATTTGGAGCTCCAGTGCTGGGTTTTTACAGACAATTTCTGGCTTTAATTTACTGAAATGTGGAGGAAAACTTTTATAGGGAATATCAGTTTTCAAGGTAATCTTTAAAACTAGATACAGTATAGAGGAGCTGCTCCTGATTTAAGCCAGTGAAACATTCTTTGAATGTTTATGATTAGAAGGCACTAATGATGTATTCATGTAAGTGAGATTAAGGACGTCCTTCACATAAGTGTTGGAAATTATTATTTTCACCTTTGTTGTAATATGCTCTATAGTCTATTGAAATTTGTTGCCTGTAAGGGATTTCATTATGAGTCATTTTGTTGATGTGAGGCTTTTTATTGAGGTGGAAGTTCGACTTTTTTTCATCTTCATGTAAGCTCAGGCTTTATTTTACAAGTTACTGCGTGTGTAGCCTCTCAAGTAGGGTTTATCCTGATGACAATACTTGATGACTGGGCCTTCAATGGCTTTTGTATTCAGCTTGCATGGTTACATTCAATTTTCTTGATCAATACAACTAAAATTGTAGTTGGGGAGAAGTTATTTACCAAAGTACCTTTATTTTATAGTTAACTAAGATGCTTTTTATTAAAATTGTCCTGAAACTTGTTTAGTTTCCTTCAGTCTTGCAGATTTTGAAAATAGTCAGCCATCCATGAAGTTGGTCTGATTTCTTCTGGTGATATTTCTAGAGACTTTTCACAATTGTTTACTTTCTATCTTCACTATAGTCCCATAAATGAATGAAAGGTGAATCATTTGCAATGTGACCTAACTATAACTGGCACGAGAGAGCTTGAGATTCCCAGTTTTCTTACATTATAATAGTTTACTGCTCAGAAAATCAACATGACCTTTTATTTTATTTAAAGGATATATTTCCATGGCACAAAATATCAACACTAGGAATACTGTGTGTTGTTGTTTTTTTTTTAAGGAAAATCACTATTTACTCTCAACCAGCTCTCTCCCTAAAATCTCAGGTACTGAGCTTCCAGCCTCAAACTTCATAGAAAAGAGAAGGAAGGATCTTTACACAACAAATCCTGCATCTTGCCAGGGATTAGATTAGATGACACTTGAAGTCTCTTGCAACCCTATGATTCTCTTATCCCCCACGAGGAGTCTTTGTGGCACCTTAGAGACTAACTAATTTATTAGGGCATATGCTTTCGTGGGCTATAACTTGTGGTTTCAAATATCATTAATGGAGACAACACAAGGCTAATTTTCCGAGCACATTTCAATTTACTACCTGTTAATGAAAGCAGTGAAAACAGTTTAGCTGTTAATAAAAACAATGAACAGGTCACACATACTGACATTTTAAAGCTTTTTTTTTTTTTAATTAAAGCCGCCATATGCATTCAATCAGCATTGAAATACGGTTCAGTCACTCCCTCTGAAGTTTATATTATTTCATTTAAGAACACCACTATAGTAGTCAAGTTGTTACAGGTGAAGTGTGGAAAATGAGCCTCTTGTTACTGGAACCGTTAAGTTTATTAGTGTTAACTTTTGTAAGTATTTGCTGAGTGGAGTCAGTCTTTGTAGTGGATTTTAAGTTTAAACATACTATTGTATGTTACCAGCAAAGATTAAAGTGATTGCTGCTGCTGTATTTAAATAGTTCACACCTTTCCCCACATATCTGCCTATAATTAGATACAAGTGACAAATCAGAGACAAAATATTTGTCTTCTGTATCAATAGCTGGCACATGCTTATTTCACTATTATGAAAATGTTCTTGTCTGAAAACATGGGAAGGGTAGATTTTAATTGGCTGCCTCTGTCAGTGATTATTCTCTGTTTTTCAAATAGTTATCTGGTTAACAAACCTTAGATACTGTAGTCTTGTTATGTGCTTAATCATCTTTTTCCAGTCCAACAGCCCCTAACATTTTGCTACTGTTCTAAACTTTCTATATATACATCAGCATCTTCCACCAGCTGCTGAGGAGGTAAAATGTTATTCTATTTGGCTGCCAAGGAGACATCTGATAGAAGTAATTTCAATGTTTAGCATTGGTCAGTTATGTGAAATGCCTGCCATGGCCTTACCACACCTATTTAATTATTTTTAATTTTACTTTTTTCTTCCTGCAATGTGAAAGATGCTTTTGTTGAATTCTAAATTAAGATTCCTAGCATGTTTTAATCTTGGTTACAAAAGCTTTAGCTCCGGATTAATTGAGAGATTAAGTAGCAATAAAAGAAATAGCAGGAAAATTAGAAAGGCAAAATCGGTTATTGGGAGACTAGTGAAATTCAGAAAGATAAAGTTTAGCTTCTTATTGTATTGGCTGCTATTCGGATTTGGCTAATTATTTATGATTTATTAATAATTTTCTAATTCTCTAAGGTGTCCTCTTTCAGCCTGTATTTCTTATACTGTCTTCTATTCTGTAAATGAGGTATTGGAAAAGGGGATTAGTCTTATTTGAGTGGGGTTTTTTGTTAAGGAAAACTATGAAAATTTTATATTAAGATCTCGAAGTTTGTGTACATATTGACAGATTTTTTTTCCCTTCCTGATGAGAAAATTGTATCCTAGTTATGCTTAGTCATTTTCTAGAAACTTGCTTTGAAAAGAACATGCCCCTTATCCTTACTGTGTTACCTGTTCTGTAGTCAGTTTGACATCCCCATATATTGAGTAACACTTTATATAGAGAAACTAACCATGAGGCATTTTTAGGACTTGAAAGAAATTGTCACCAAGTTGACAGCAGTCGTTTGTGGAGAGGTAGGCCTGCTGATTGCCTCTATGCATTTAATACTTTAAATTTGGGTCTGCTATCCCCAGGGCAACCCTTAGAGATTGAATATAAAAACACAGAACTCCTGCTGTCTATCATTAGTTATGGGTCAGTGCTACACTTTACCTCAAAGGTTGAGTTACCAGCATGGGGGTACTGCATGGGGTTTGCTTGCAAAAATAAAGACTGTCGCTGTAGCTCTTATACATCCGAATATATGCCAAATAGATGACTAAAAAAAATTACAACTAACAAAAAAAAAATTGTTAAGCGACTTTACACAACACAAGAGAAACCATTCAGAAAATTTTCCATAACGTTGTTACCAAATTAGGTATAAATACAACATTTTAAATGTTAGGTCCCTGAAAATATGAATGTTTTGTTAGTCAATATGGAATAAACAAGAAAATGTCAAGCTCCAGTGTATAATCTCATCAAAATCTGTTTTATTCCTCATGAGTCAAAGTAAATGGCAACCTGGATCTCCTACATTAGGTGCGCAGATGGCCTGATATTGGACTAGCTGGACAGATGGACCATCTCTCTTTGGGGTGCATTACGAGTTTTGCCATTTCCCTAGGGCAGTTGAAAAATCAATTTTCCTGCAAGTGACACCTTAGAATTGTTGCTATCAGTGATCCTAGAGATTGCCTGAAACGTGCACCTGGGTTATATAAATGATACCGAAAATTGTCCTCATTGAGTGGTACCAACTCCTTGTGATGTGGTCAAAAGCTATTCAGTCCAATGAAACTATCCCAAACTACTTAGCACTTTTGAGAGAGAAAATTTCTATTATGAATATAATATCTAATGAGCGGAAGTTCAACATTGCACTGCCAATAATAATTCACCCTATACCTTTTTCCCAGAGTGTGGTATCTGTTGATGCTCCTCAGAGGTGTAAATTCTTTGGAGTTATTAGTTTCTCTGATAAAGGATAGGAGGCAAGGGAAAGGATGTTCATAGTAGATTTGTTTAAGCTTGTGTCTTAAGAAAATGTATCTTATGATTAGAGGTAGGGGAAATTGAGAAGTGTTTTTAGCCAGATGGTGCTCACAGAAAATAACATCACAATTAAGCGGGGGAAGTAAACAAGCAGTTGTCCTATTTAAAGTATAGTTAGCGCTTGCTCCACTTATGGAAGCTTGATGGCAGGAACAAAGTGAAATACTTACCAAACAGTATGATGATAAGGGCAATCGGCATCACAAACAATCCAACCAGCAAGTCTGCCACCGCCAAGGACATTAGGAAATAATTTGTGGCATATTGCAACTTTTTCTCCAGGGACACAGCTAGTATAACAAGTATATTCCCCCCGATGGTGGGAATTATAACCATTAGGATCAGCAGAGCTGCCCACCGTGGTCTGTTCCCCTGTTCGTCATTCAGGTAGTTCTGTTTGAATTCCCCTGCTACTGACAGCTGTGTCAAAGATCCATTGCCAAATCCAAACCCGTTTAAGGGATAGGACATCTTTGTGCCCAGCAGGATGTATTCAGGAATTGTGTTTTGCTCAGACATTTTGGAAGGTATAGCAGCTGGCTGTTCCTCTCTGGTCTGGTACGATCCTGAAGAAAGGCCAGCATGGTCTGTAAGGTAAACTGATGCTGTGATATGCTGCTCCCATGCCAGAGCGTTGGACCTAAACTTGTATTCCGTTCCTTCCTGGATGCACGTACCTCTTAAAAATGAAAGTATTGACTCTGGCTGGCAGGGTCAAGTGGTCTGATTACTCTTGTAGAGAAGCTTAGGTTTCAGAAGGGTTTATGAGAGAATTCAATGGCTGTGAGAAGTCGACAGTTTTTAACTTCTTGTGTCTTCCTACAGCAGGAAATATGGTGTGTGAACTTGCATGCCGAAAGGTTCCCCCTACATACAAAATATGTAGATTGCATCATTTGTTATTTACAAAGTGCGGAAACTGATGCTTATGCTGTGTATGTACAACTCCTCCTCTGAGAGTCTAGTCTACATTAGCATGCGTGTAGGCTGAGTACAGTACCTATATTTTTCCTGTTTAGAATCCTGTTTCCCCAAGGAGCTATCATCCCCCAGACGATGGTTGTGAATGATATAGAAGATTTCTTTAATGGCTACAGTCCCTCGTTTATCAGATGAAGCTCGATGGCAGCTAACAATAAAACACTCATGACCACATCTCAAGAGAGTCATAGACAATTATGGAACTCAAACATCTTAAAGTTTCCCATTATTTAAATGGGTAGGACAAGTAAAATCCTCACTTTAAGCCTTGAGCAAGACTAACTAAATGCAGCCTCCCCTAGTTCTAAACTCTGCTGAAGTCTTAATGCTTGCTTTTCCTTCTCACAAGCAGACACTTTAAACAGCCACATGTTTAAATATTTTCTAGATTTGGTTTGTTGCAAGTTTTCTGTGCAGAAAGTCTTACCTTAGATTTCTCTTGGATTTTTGTTTCCCTGAGGGTTCGAGAGGGATAAATTTCTTCTGCAATTTGATCTTCTTTTTCATCACATGCTGGATTTCAGCACCTAATTTTTTAATGTCACTTTCTAGAAGACAAGTTTTTTATTCCTCTTGGGATATGCTTAAAGTAAAAACCGTTGTCCATACTGTCCCATTTGTTTTTAAACGTCAAGATTAAACTTCTTCTGTTTTTAAAGTCAAGTTCTTCATGTATGTATTTTCTCCAACTGATATTGAATGGAAGGGAAAAATAATTCTTGCCACATTGTTTAAAAAAAAAAAAGTAAGTTCTTGGTTTTCTGCTTCTCCTGTTCTTTTGGGGATCTGACTTACGTGCTTAATGCATGTCTCTTGAGTGTTTCACAGCTCTTCTGCTTCATCTCATTCTGTGTGCAGTTTTCTCTGCGTTGGTTAGCAAAGCTTGCTGTCTGCTGCTATCGTTGTTTGTTGATTGACTCATTCCAGTGCATCCAGCTCAAGTGGTTGAAAACAAGGAAATAAATGAGTGCGCTTCTTACAGCTGGAAAAGAGCCAAGGAAGGTTATTTCCTTTGTATTTACTCAGTGCTCCAGACCTGTAGTGTACATTCCTTGTCCCTGTGTCTGGATGTGCAGATGCAGTGCATGACCACACTTCACACTACAGGATACAACTGTATTCAGAGTAGTTCTCGTTCATGTTCTCTCCCTCTCTCTCTCTCTTTCTCAACATGAGCGCAGTTAACCCTGGAAAGTTCAGAGTTAGTATAAACTCTTCTGTTAGTTTGTCAGGCTTTGAAGTGTTGTGTTATTTTAGAAATGTGGGTTCTAACATATTCTTTTAAATGTATGCACTGTCACTTGAAGCCTTCCTAGATACAGCTGCTTTTTATTACCAGACTATTTTCTATTCTTACCTTCCAACACAGTTGAGAGTTGCTAACTTGATCACACACCCCATCTGTAAAACAGAAATTGAATTTACTTCTGAGGACAGCTGAGGACAAGTGTGTAATAATCAGACAGGTGAGGTCATAGATTCCTACAGTTTAAGGGACCATTAGATCATTTAAACCGACTTGTATATCACAGACCATTAAATTTTGTGAATTGCTTATACTCACTGGGCTTTGTCAGGACCAGGTCCCCAGTGAATCTGATTCATTCCATATTAATCTAAGAAAATTGCATCCACTTCCTGGAATCCACATAGGTGAAGAGATAAATCTGCTGTAAATAATTTATAGAAATAATATGTATGACATTTTTTTTGGACCTGATCAGCAACCTCTTAAGATTAACAGTGCACATTTCAGATGAAGTAGTTTAGGATATCTTTGTGTCAAAGCTTTTGTTCCCCAATTTAGTATTTGCTGGCAAATAGGAGAACAAGATATTCATACTTGTATTTTAACCATTTCATGGTCCTATAGCCCAGTTTATAGAATCTGTTTGTAGTATATCTTTCCTCCATGTTAATTCTGTACATTAATATTTTATTACAGTGATTGTTATATAGTACTAACAATATGCTCATATTTTGTACTAATTTCACATGGATGAATGGAGACTTAAATTACTTTGGTAACATGATAGCTTGTTGCTCCCACTTGGAGCTAGATTAGGCCTGGGCTAGTAATATGTGAATGGTTAAAGAGACAATTGTACCAGCCTTTGCATCTATTTATACTGATTAAAAAAAACCTCTGTTCCCACTTTGCTGTGTAAGCTTTTAATTTAACATGGAATTGTTTCCTATTGTGGGCCGTCAATATATTTTTCAACTGCAGTGAACAATTCATTTTAAGGATCCTCTGTTCTCCCCCCAGCAGATGGGATGGAGAGTCACGAACAACGTCCAGTATTCCAACGCCTTAATACAGTTGCCTACGTTCTGAAAAGTGAATGCTAGAGAATTACTTCCATTTTTTCTGACATACCTACATGGCACACACACCTTATATCTGCATAGAATAGAATATCCAGCAAAATGTACGCCCCTTATATAGAATAAGGGGACTAGGACAGACGATCTCCTTTTATCTCAATCCCTAGGGGTCTCATAGGGTCTGAGACATTTTATCTTCTCCAAAAAAAGTTTTAGGAAATGAAAAGTCCAGGTGCAGTAACTACCCCCTGCATCTAACCATCATGTTTCCTGTTGAAGTATCAGAAAAATAAACAATATCACGTACATGAAAATAAAACTGAAATTAATACAAAGATAAAATTTCACTGTCTAGTGACCATTTTTATCCAGTGTGTTCTCAAGGCTTCAAGTAGGCCTTTGGTTTTATGTCTGCATGTAACTGCAAGTCTGATTTTTGTAGTGAAAATAATCGTGGGGGCATTTTTCAGCCCACAGATCTTTCATCTGGTTTGCAGGCCTCAAGGGGAGATTAAATGCTATAAAATGCACCAGCGTTTATTCATAGGCACAAAATGGAGGCTGTTTTTGAAAATCCAGTCCTATTTGTTACATATTCTGATTTGTTGAGCTGCTTAAGGGTAAGAGTTGCTAGAGAAAGTGGGAGAGAGTGAGAGAAATGAAGGAAGAGAGGATGAAAAGTGAAGACACTTCCATGTGCCAAGGCCAGATTGTGCTGTGCCAGCACTAGCAAACTTCATAGCCATAAATCACCACCCTGAGAGGAGCTGGATGACCGTGATGGAAGTGAATGAGGCTTGTCTACCCTTCAGCTTCAGTTCCACCATTGCTGGCGTCCATGGAGCTCTTCTGGGGTGATTTATGGTTATGAAATGTGCTAGTGTAGACAAAAACATGCTGTAGACAAGGAACACGTCATGCAGGGTGTAGAATTGGTGTCCTTTTGTGGACAGGAAAAATAACTTTTTGGTTGCCCAGTCACAAGGTATTTTCTCTCTCTGCAGACTTTTCTGATGTACACGTCTGGATTAAGGTCACCCACACCTTTTATACTGACCGCCAGACAGTAGATGTTAAAGCATTTTGCTTGCCACTGACCTGGGCTTAATTCAAACCAGTGACATCACTTGTATATACTCCTTTGTGACTCTTATTCAGCAATACAAGGTACTCCCCTCATCTGTTCCAAGACCTAATTAGCTCAGCATGTTGTCTCCATTTTCCAAGCCCCCACCCAGCTTTTATTTATTTTATTTTTTTTAATTTTGAAAAACATCTTTGTTGAAGCCATGCCCAAGCTCCCATTGATTTCAGTGGTGCCTGGCTTGCACCCATTGTGAAAATGTAAAGAGTCTTGTGTTCCTCCATGGTTGAGACTTGACTGAACTATTTTTTCTTTTGCAAGAGAGTTTGGGAATATGACAATATGATGATGAAACTGTTGCTAGTGTCTGAATCAGTAACAACCCCCTCCCCCCACCTCCCCAAAAAAAAATAATTCCAGAAAAGTACCTAAGAACATTAAAAAATACCTCAGGGATGAAATTAATCTCATTGACTTTAGTGTGACTACTTGTGTGGGTATAGGAAGTCCAGGACTTGGCCTCACGTGTTCTAATTCAAGAAACAGGAAGTAAACCTCTGGAGGAAAAATACAGACTAGCTCTCTCTTAAAAACTGTAGTGGATGTAGTCACACAAGTTATTGATATAGGCTCATATTGGGTCTGCGTCATTATTTTCAAAGGAGTTTATTATTTCTCATTTGTCACATTTCTAAATTTTCTCTTTCACAGCATGTTCAGAACTAACCTTAAATCATTTCAAGGGGGAAAATGTCTGAGCGATTAAAGTGTTACTCTGTCAACCTAAATTCTCTGTTTCCTCTTGTGAAAGGACTCACTGTCTCTAGGTGGCTTTAAATAAATCACTTGTTCTGGATATTTCCATTATGAATCCTATATGCCTGAGAAACATCTATTTTGACTTGTGCAGTGAGGGCTGTTTCTTGCTGAAGTGAAAATTAAGTGTTTGTACTCTTTTGGAGTGCCTCACATGTGATTATAGTCTGATGTTGTACCATACAAATGGCTCTTGCTGCCTAGCTGTGAGAATGGGCTCACTTGAGAGCCTGCTGAGAGACACTTTTCTTTAGTCCTATGTTGTGCAAAATAGCTAGCATTACCAAAAACATGTCTTTGTATCTTAAGGAAGTAGTGGCAACTACTGTACACTGTGATTGGCGGGGTGTGTGTGTCTGTCTCTCTCTCTCTCTCTCTCTCTCTTTCTCTCACAATGAAAAGGAGTGATTTTTACACCCAGCCTGTGGGAAAATAAACTTTTCTTGGTAGGCCCAATGGTACAAAAAAGTGTTAATATAGTGGTGTAGAGGCCTGGTATAATGGGTATTCTTAATAGTCTGTGGATTTCTGTTTCCAATTGGCTAGAAAGCTGAACTCCTTGTGTGATGGTTTTTGGATTTGTACCTGCCCACGTTTGAATGGCTGTCCAAGAAGCATTTCCTTTTGCAAGTTCCATTAGGTAACAGCAGAGACTCACTAACTGAATACTTACTAGTTTTGGCTAGCCTTCCTCCCTTGGTAGTTTGCCCCAGTTTGGTGCCTAACTCTTTCTCTTAAAACTTTAACTCACATTTGAGAGGGGAAACCTATATTACAATATATATGGTTTATTTGTTTTTTTAAAGAGCTGCTATCATTTCTACAGCCCCGTAGCTATGCTTGATAATTACAACCACAAAGATAAGTTAAGGGCATAATTCTCGAAGGTTCTGAGTGCCTCAATTTCTGTTGAGTCCTTTGGTGGTTGGGGTTTCTCTGAACTCTGGAGATTCAAGCCATTAGATCTAGCATAGTATAGGATAGCAGAGAAAGCCAGGAGATAAGGGAAGGACCAAGGGGAAAAGTGAAATATCCTGAGATGATATGCTTTGGCTGTGTACAATCTTATATTTTTCATTTTTGTCCTTTAGATCTAGTCATTTTCCAATCTTTAAAATATAACTGACAATTTAGGGACTAACAGAGCAGGAGTGATTCTGTGTTAATTTCATCTACTTGCATACTTCCCCCTCATCTAGTCTTGCCTGATCCTACTCCTGTTCCTCACAGTCTTCTCTAGAATTAACTCTCCTAAATAATTTAACACCTCATTGTTCACTCGTTTCCAGATCATTGATACTATTTTATTGAATTATTTCCTCTCCGTGTTGGATAAACTTGCACAAGTGAAACTACAGCTATCTCATCAAACTGGTGCGAACCCCTAATGTAGGTGTGATGCAGTAATGTAAAGAAGAGCTTCACTGGGGGTGACCAACTGCCAAATCTCCTGGAAGTTCCCTCTGTCTAGCAGCTGGCTGTGCATATACAACTGGAAGTATTTTAGAGAAAGCTGCTGCAGGGAATGAAGCTGGATTGGGCACAGCTTGGATTAGCTTTTTCCAGGCACGGGAATGGAATGACAAAAAAAGGTTTGGAGTTTCTCGAGAGAGGAGTTGATGAGCAGAATTAGAAACTGCCTGCCAAACATAACCAAACTGCGTAACATCCTGTTGCATTTTCTCTCTCCCTTCCCCATAGTCTGTTTTCTCTTCAGTTGCATGCTCTTTGTCTTGTCTTGTCCGTAAAGAGCCATTGATGCTTCTTTCTGAGAAAAGATTCCAGATCTTGTGATTAGATGTCAATTTTTCCGCTTTTTGAAGTCGTCATAACTTTTTCTGTCATCTATTATGGTAGTATGAGCGTGCCAAGATATTCACTGTATGGAAATAGTTCCATATTGTATGATTTATTAAGGTCCAATAGTTGGGGGAAAAGTCATAAATATTTGGAACTTTCTGAAAAATACGCAGGGAGAATTAATTAAGAAGTTAGTAAAAGTATATTTAGCATTGTTCTTTAATTTTCTCTAAATTGTAAAATCCTTAAATATTTAGAGTCTTGAAAAAAAAATGCTTGCGTAACTTCAGTGGTGGTTCAAACACTTCCATTTTTAGTTCTTACCACACACATGATGTGATGGTTTACTTTCAGCAGCATTATGTACATATTGCTTACCTTCTGTGTATATTAAGGGTTTATTAATTAAGTGTTGCTGAAATGTACAGAGGAAGTAAAGTCAATCTCTGTCCTGAAGAGTGCACAGTGTACAAAACAGACACAGAAGACAGGAGGCACTGAAATGCTGCTACCCTGGAAAATGAGTATGATATAAGAACCTGAGCAGACTAGACACTGAGAGACCCCAGCAGAGGAACTAAGTTTTGTTTTTAATGTAGTGTCTGTTATCTTACTGCTTATACACTGGCGGCAAGAAGGCATTTGTAGGAGGAATGTGATGAGAAGAGGGTGCGTACACCAAAGCATATCCCAGTGAGATCCTTCTAGACAAAGTCCACTAGGCTGCATTCTGCAGTAGTTGTAAGTGATCTTCAAGGGAAGCCCCAGATAAAATGCCTTAAAATATATCAGCATATTTGTTACAAAAAATTGGGTCAGAGGGGCAAGGGAAGGAAATTTCTGGTAACTTTTGGAGATCAGGGGAAGCCATTCATGACTATCACTGAAATGTGACCATCCATGCTCAGCTGATCAAGATGTCTTTGTACTCAGACCACCCTGTGTTCTGACTGGTTGAATCCTCTGCAAGGGCTTTATTACAACCTTACCATGTATCAATTTTCTGCTTTTACTATGTGAAGTTTTGCATTGTGGATTTAGGAAAAGCTCCTTTCCCACTCTCGTCCCTGGGAGTGCTGAGGAATACCACATTTTTTGCTCCTCTGAATAATGTTTTTGGGCACATTCAATGCCATGCTTAGTTGCTAATGGATTTATCTGTTTCCAGGAGACTAGCATCTCTAGGAACTAATGAGATAATAGTTCAAATGGACCAGGCTCTTTGGATGATGAAGTTAAAGAGCCTGTTCTATGCTCTCTCTGTTCTGGCCCCACGTTTCAGTAAAGTCTCAAAATCCTTAGCTGCGTGAACTGTTTGTTTTTCTTCAGAGGTTTTCAGAGGAACTAACTGGTGAGTAAAACTAATAACATATCAGCCATTTTGTTCTGTTGAGAATCCTTTTTTGCTGTCCTGGTAGACTCTCTTAAATCTTTTTTGAAAAAGGTTTTGTTTATTGCTCATAACATGAGCCAATTTGAGACATGGAGACTGAAGTCTTTTGTTCGCAGAAGAGATACCAAAGCTGTAAAATCTTTCCTGACCACGTC
This sequence comes from Gopherus evgoodei, assembly GCF_007399415.2. Lineage (NCBI taxonomy): Eukaryota > Metazoa > Chordata > Testudines > Testudinidae > Gopherus > Gopherus evgoodei. Next base: position 6,330,763 of record NC_044330.1, read on the forward strand.
TTCTTGAAATTTGTCTCTACCCTACCCTAGTGGGGTCAGCTGCTGGGCTGGGCCCATTCAGAGTCTGGCCTTTCTACTAAGATAGTCAACAAAGAGGGACCAATTGTGTTGGTGTGTTTTGGCATATGGACACTGATTCACCAAGATCTGAGCTTCATTTTCCAATGAGGAACCATTGAGCAGCCATTAGATGGTAATAAGCGCAAGTCATAGATTCGTAACTGGTGTTCTAGAGCTGGAAGGTTCTGTATTGCAGGACTTATTCTTTGAGTCCACTTGGCAGGTGATGCAGGAACAATTTTCAGCTATCTGCCATGACCCAAATAAGATTTCAGTCATTTCCTTTTTACTAAGGAAGTTAACTCTTGTAGGAGAAATGCTAAACCCTGGATTTAGCCTTAGAGAGGTAAAGCGCTTTCCAGTTCACTTTTTAAAATACTTGTGTAATTTTTTTCCTATAGGGATTTGATAGGAATAGAGACGGAAGTCTGTGGGAAAGTTTGTGATGTGCCGTGCTTAATTTGTGCCAGGGCTTGCCAGGCTTGGCAGTTCATAGCCCTGGCACCTTTGGGCTTGGCATGTCAGCGAGCCCCAGCATATCTTTCATTACAAATTACGCAAAGGAGGTGTGGCTGCATTTGAAAATATAAGTTGCTGGCATTGAAAGCTGTCTTGTGTTCGATTCATGGGGGGAATTTCATAAGAAAACTGTATCAGATGTTGACAAAGTATTCTAGCATGGCCAGATTCTGTATTGATGAAGTGAAAATCTTTGGACTGCAGAAGAAATGTTATGCTGCACTGAAGTCTTAGTCTGCATTTAACGGATGTGTCCTTGAGTAAGCATACATTTAAGAGGGCTCCATGGTTTTATTAAATGGCTTTACTTGATAAGCTATGTATTAATTCAGCAGATTTGTTCCAATAGTGGGCAACGATGTGGCTTCCTTTGGGATGTTTATTCTTTTAACTGGTTAGTTAGAGCAATATCTGCTAGTGCTGTTAAAGTGACAATTTTATTTAAATGGTCAGGCTATGCAAGACAAAACTTTAATTTGTTTAAAAAACGGTTTCTGGCATTCGCTTTTGCAAAAGCCATGTTCATATTTGTTAGAAACAGAAGGAAGGAACCCAGATAATTCAATTTAAGAATAAATATTTAATGTCTTTCTAAAATATATGTTCTAGTTTAATCACACATTACAGTGCAGGAATTACTGAATGAAATTCAGTGTATGGCCTGTGTTGTGTAGGAGATCAGATGATATGATCATAATGGTCCCTTCTGGCATTAAAATCTATCAAGTATCTGTTTTCAGATTTTTTTTCCCCTCTAAAAGCTGTAGTGCAAAATTGAATCCTCATTGAGATTTCTACCCACTGAATCTCAAGATCTTATCCTGGTGTGTCATGTTGATTTCCATGTGTAAGATTTAGACTTGATTCAAGTCTGGTTGTTACTTGTTAGTCTTTTAGATTTTCATCTAATCACGTTGGAAAATGGTGTTGTGTTTTGTAAATGGCACTAAACATGGCCACCATTTTGTCCCATATCAAAATGAGCCTGAATCTTTATGATAAACCTTAGAACAGTGGTCCCCAAACTTTTTACCTTGTGCCCCCTTTTGCCCCTGTCCACACCCGCACCCCCACCCCACCCCCTGGAGCCGGGTCTGGCAGTGGGCCTGTGGCTCCGGGAGGGGAGGGACGCAGACAGGAATCAAGGGACTGAGGCTGGGGACCATAGCTGGGGGTGGCGGCAGGAGTAGAGCCTCGACTGGGGGCCTCAGCCTGCAGCCTGGGGCCAGGAGCAGAGTTGGATAGTGGTTCTTGCCCACCCCTTGTGGGGGCTGGCCCAGGCCCCAGCCATGCCCCCAGAACATCCATCCATGCTCCCTTAGGGGGGGCGCGCTCCACAATTTGGGGATCTCTGCCTTAGACTGTTGTAAGTCTGTTACCCACAGAGAGACTGACAAGTGTTACTCGTTAAGCACTGGTGCTAAAATCTGTCCTCCAACATCACAGTGCTCTTCTTTTGTCAAAGCAGTTTTATAGAACCTTGTTTCATAGTTTAGGCCATCAGCTCATCCTCCTGTCTCCAGGCTTCCACCTTTTAGCTCTTCGGAGGATGGGAAAAAGTGATAGAGACTCTACTGTGGAGCAAACTGGATTATTGAAAAGAAATGAACAAGGAGTACTTGTGGCACCTTAGAGACTAACACATTTATTTGGGCATAAACTTTTGTGGGCTAAAATCCACTTCATCAGATGCATGCAGTGGAAAATACAGTAGGAAGATACATATATATCTATATAGATATAGATATAGATTTCTCTCTCTCTCTCTCTTTTTACACACACCACACACACACACACACACACACACACACACACACACACACACACACACACACACACACACACACACACACCATGAAAAAATGGTTGTTGCCGTACTAAGTGTAACAGACTCATCAGTTGCGGTGGACTGATATCAGCAGGAGAAAAAAAACTTTTGTAGTGATAATCAGGATGGCCCATTTCCAACAGCTGACAAGAAGGTCTGAGTAACAGTATGGGGAAAATTAGCATGGGGAAATAGTTTTTACTTTGTGTAATGACCCATCCATTCCCAGCCTTTATTCAAGCCTGATTTAATGGTGTACAGTTTGCAAATTAATTCCAATTCTGCAGTTTCTCGTTGGAGTCTGTTTTTGGAGTTTTTTTTCTTGGAGTATTGTGACTTTTAGGTCTGTAGTTGAGTGACCAGGGAGGATGAAGTATTCTCTGACTGGTTTTTGAATGTTATAATTCTTGATGTCTGATTTGTGTCCATTTATTCTTTTACATAGAGATTGTCCTGTTTGGCCAATGTACATGGCAGAGGGGCATTGCTAGCACATGATGGCATGTCACATTGGTAGATGTGCAGGTGAATGAGCCTCTGATGGTGTGGCTGATACCTAATCACATCAGCAGAGTAGATATGCATGCAAATAATTCACAATTTGATTTGAGGAAGCTGGTCTGTACTGAGAGCTCCTGTTACTAAGAGAGAATGCTTTTCCCCTGCATGTCTAGTAATGTGAGACAGTTTATCCAAAGAGTAAATATTTGTATCAGTTTAGTTGCTAATATTTTTTCCTTAATCAGACAGGTATATTTAGCTTTGCACATTTCAAGTATTTGGAAAATACCATCAGACTTCATTACTGACTGTTTCACATTTTGTTTTCCAAAAGTGGGTCAACATACAACCACCCATGATAGCATTTGACTACTTTAATAATGGGCTATAGATGAAAGCATTCCAAACAATTGTCAGAAGTCATTTTAATTGTTGTAGATCTGTCTGAGAGTTCTATAATAAATTGGTTGAAACCAATCCCAAATTTTTAGTAGCAGGCTATCCTAGAACATCTAGCTCTGAAGCATTTGTCATTGAACTCAGGTTCAGAAAACCAGGTTTCACAGCATGATTAATGCATGTGGCTGTTGATGCTAGCAAAATGTATAATCGTATCTTTGCCAAAAATGTTTTTCTGTACTTTGGCTTGCAGTCTGCCTGTTGAACTTTTGTTGAAGTAAAGCAAACACAAAGGTGTTAAGAACGTTAGTATACCAGCCTAAATGGTCTGCACAGCTGAATGCTTAGGCTCATTTATTAAAGGATTAGTCATTCCCTGTCTTCACAACAGGTCATTTTTTAAAGACACTGTCAGTGTTTGAGCTGTTGTTTGAGCTAAAAGATAAGTCATTTTGTGTGTTCTTATAATTTATATAGTCCTCACACCTACTGCTAGCTTGCAAGGAAGGATCCAGCGCTGTTCCCTTAACTGACCCTGAGCTCTTCCTCCCTCTATTTACATTCTCAGTCAAGGTTGCATGTTTGGGACAATGAGCTCCCAGTCTGACAAACTTGAGTCATTCTCCTTTTGTTGGGTTTTCTTCTCAACTGTTGTCATTGCTTTTCCAAAAGAGCTGGACTAGGTCATCTCTGTGCTGTCTATAGATTTCAGTGAGGGAGTCTTGAAACAGAATGGGATATTGCTGGAAGGGGAAGTGATTTATGTGGCTATGTAGAGGGGGCGTGCACTTGCTCAGAATTCATGGCTTTCCCTCTGAATTATGAGAGCCAACCATCTTATCCCCATACAACTACTTGCTGCCATTACTGTTGGGTAGTTGAGAGGCCTATTAAGATGAGCGGCTTCAACAGCATTAAAAGCAGAAATGGCAGGCAACAGGAGATGTTAGTTGGCAGTGGGAGGCAACAGAGGGGGTGGATGAGGGAGTTTTGATGAAGATAGCAATGAGGGCTGTTGGGAGAATTTGCGAGGGGAAAGTTAGCAGCACAGAATAGCAGAGTAGAAGCTCTTTGTGTGTCTGTAGAACAGTGAATTTGGGACCTGGTCATGTAGTGATTTAACTATGGTCAGTGAAGTCAGTCCTGTACAGAACAGAGGAAGACACAGTTGCCACTCCCAGACGTTAGGTGTACATTAAAATTTTAAAAAAAATGTTGAATTGTAAATTGTCCTTTTGTTCTGGCGGCTCACCTGGCTCATTGTTTGATCTGGATGTCTTGATGGAATGCTGACCTTTTAAATATTCTAGATGTCATGTATTAGTTGTGTGCAAACATTAATCCTTGCAAATCCCCTGTGAGGTAGTTTTCTATCCCCGTTTTTCAGAGAGATGAAGTGACTAGCCAAAGGTCACACACTGAGTCAAAACCAAAAACTAGAACCCAGGCATTTCTGGCTCACCTCCTGGTCAAATTATTAGATACTGCTGCCTCTTAATAGAAACTGGGTTATATTGCATGATGTTAAATCTGGGTTTAAAATTACAGGCATCCATACAAAGAGCAGTTGAGAATGGAAGGTGTCGTGAGATGTGCCTAGATAGTACAGTGATGGGCACTATAGAAATATCTAGATGGCTGCAGTAACTGAACTATGACCCAAAGCTTCCCTTCCCTCTCTTTCAGAAACACGTAGGTGCTAACTGCTCTCAATATATTGCCATTATCAGTAGCATTGTCAAGCAAGCTATATTTAAAAGATTAGCCTTGACAAATGTGAGTGGATTTGTAGTGCTTGTGAGTTCTGAACTTTGGTTGTGAAGAGAATGCTGTCTCCTTTTGAATGGAGAGAGTTCACTTCGGTAGGCTCACTTTGAAGAACTTCTGCTTTTCTAGCCTGAACTGTTAAAACAAGCAGTTCACAGTACTTTGAAGAATTGTATATGTCTCTCGGATTAATTGAAGAATAAAATAGGATCTGTAAATACAGGAGAGAAATTAATATCCCCACAACTAAGAGTGGCTTGTGAGCTGCTTCACAGGTATTAAATATTCACAGCCCTTTCATTGCCACAGGCTCTATTCCACTGTAGTGAATTGACAGGCCTGGCCGACTGCTAGCATATTTGAAAGGAGCTGGCTCTGTACCATTTTTAATCTTCAGGTGTCAACTGACTGAGACAAAGTACTGAATGGATTAATGGATTCTGCACTTCTTTCCCCTAGAAGCAATCTTGTGCTGCTATTGCCACTGGTGTGTGGGTTTGAGGGACGAAGCACTCTAATCATTTTCAAGAAACTCTTATCAGTTATCTATAAACCGTTACCAATGGGACTTGTGTGTGTCATCTGCTGTGCACAATAGAGCACTTTGCAGAGGGAAGTTCACAGGACATGCCTGTCCGTATCTAGCACAGTAATATAGTTTATTCAGAAAGGCACCATGTGCAAATTATATGGAAGGAGGATGTATTTTTTCAGTATAGTCAAGTAAAACCCCTAAATTCTCAAATGAGATAATAATCTGAGCTATTCTTTGTCTTTCCCTAGGACTCCTGAACAGTGTCCCAGTGTAGTTTCTTTGCTGTCAGAAAGCTACAACCCACATGTGCGTTATGGGGCTGCCATGGCTCTGGGCATCTGCTGTGCTGGCACAGGAAATAAGGTAAGGACAAAAAGCCAATAATCGCTACTCCCAGGCTCTTTCTGCTTTCTTTCCTTCTACAGATACATTCATGAAAAGTATCACAGAAACAGAGTGTTATTTCGCGCACATGGTCTTCCAGCCAGTTGGAGTATGTCAGCATTTCTTCAGCTTCTGTGCTTTATTGCATTGAGTGAAGCAATCTTTTTTTCTGATTATAGGAAGAGCAAGTAGATGAGGCAGAACAAAATACATTTGTTCACAATTTCCACCCTCTTAGAGTTTGTCTACAGTAAAGGGTTTTTTAACTCTAGTTCATTGCCAATTAACTTGTTGGGTTGCATGTTTGTACATGTCTGGATATGTCAGTCATTTGTTCCAAGACACAAACATTTGTGGTTTACGCCAGAGTTTGACCTTTTTTGGCTCCCATTTTTTATTTTTTAGCACTGAGGGGGAAAACCAAAATCGTATGTATTATCCTGACACTCTTTTCCATGTTTCATAATCAGCACGATAGCCACATAGCAAAGTCAAATTGCAAAAATGAAGTTTCCTCGAACATTTTGCACTTTAAATGCTTGCACATGGAGAGTTCTTTTTCTTAGGGGAGCAAGCACTATGTATAGTGTTTAGCTGTCACAGTAGGTGGGGAATAGTTAGGAAATAAAACTTTACTTACTGCTACTAAATTTTAACTGATCAGATTAGCAGATTTCAGTCTGGTGTGGTACAAGGTTTTTCTGGTGGATCATAAAGATCAAGAACTTCATCTGTGGTTTCCAGTTTTATGCCCATCTCCACAACACCCACAACCCTCCTGCCGCTTCCCAGACTTACTAAAAATCCATTCCTAGATTCTTATATGTTCCTGTACACTCATGAATACAACACCTATTTGAAGTTCACACAGTTATGACATTCTCTGTCTGCACTCATAAACTGACTTGTATGTAGCCTGAAAGCAAATTGGAAGCCATATTTTCTTCCAAGTTACTGTTTGCACATGGAATATGGCTTTGAGGAACTAATGTTCATTGATATGCTGCATCTGAAAAGTTAATTTAATGGAAATGCTCTTAGTCATACAATCCACATCTGTTTTATTTCCAGATAGTTTATATGATCAAGATAATAGAACCCGTTTGGCCAAGATTCTGTGCTTTATTTTTATTTCTTAAATAAAGAACTGAAGCATCTGTTTATGTTACAATGTGTCTTCTGGGGCTTATAGCAGCATGTTTTAAAGGCTAAGTTAATGCCTCATAACTTGAGAGATTGGAAATGAAGTTAAGCTTTTTGTTAGGCTGAAGGACACTTCCATCATGCATATTTTATAAATAGCGTTGAACACATACAATGTTACTGTGAGGCACAAATGAATACAGGTAAGAAGACAAAGCACAGCCTTTTAAAAGTAAACTGCGTGGATTCAGAAAGTTCACATGGCAAAAAGTAGGTCTGATGTTGCAATGTAATACCTAGAAATGGTTCTTGGCATTAATATTCTGGTTAAAGTCAAGTTGATGTTGTCAGTTTTTCTGATGTATTCCTAGGAAATGTCGAGCCTGGTGGGGACATTGCCAGTATGGAAGCCCTGCACAAGACATAGTTAAAACAGGATGGAATCCAGTTTACAATCAGAAGATTGTAGTGCAGTAATTAAGTTGTAAAGTAATTTGATGTTTACCTAGAGCAGGGTGGAGTCCTAGGAATGTTTATAAACAAACTAGGTATTACTAGCAGCTATTTGCTTTCTGTGTTTCTGCATTCACCTGGATGAATTCCTTTCTGAAAGACATCCCCAGAATATTGCAGAATGCCCCATAGATGCCTCTGTGGGATCTATCCCATGAGACCTATGGACATACAAGTAGTTATGACACTTTTTTTTTCTGTTTAGTTTTACTCTTGCTCTTGAAGAGCTCTGTTGAAAATATAATTTTGATTTGTAGTAACTGTTTTTTTTAGTAAGCAATTAGAAGAGTATTTTAAAGGATGACTTACAAAGTGGCTGAGCTCCTGTGGATAGAGATTAAAGGTGTATATGGCGCTCAGTTTTCCAACATACCAAATTGACACCTACTTTACAGAAAGGAACAAGAGTGCTGGGTATCCATAAGCAGCATACATACAATAGATTCTCTCTTCTGGACAGTTCTTGTTTCTGTACGTAATTCACGTGCAATGCTGAAATACTTGTTGATCCATGCTTTTGAGCTTAGTGACTCATCTATTGTATGTCATGTTGGCTTTACACTAGTAACTGTCAAAGAATTTTCTGACTTCAAACCATGGAATCTAAAGAAAGCAATTATAAGTTCTGAAGCAGCATATTGGTCTTCAAAACATAGATCCACCAAATCTGTATATCTGTGGAGATAGCACAACTTTTATTAGAAGTGAGCTATGTTCTTACTTAGAATTAAAAGCTTTGTGGTCTAGTGGATAAAACATAGGACTGGGAGTTAGGAGACCTATGTTGTATTACTGGCTCTGCTGTTGACTCACTGTATAACCTTCGGCAAATAATTTGACACCTCTGTGCCTGTTACGCCTTGGGTAAAATGAAGGTAACATTTACTTACCTCTGTGCTTGCTAGAAAGGGAAGTAGTGTATAAGTCAGGTGAGAGCAAGATATATAAGTACAAAGTATGGTATTTTGATCATTATTGTCAATAATTCTAACCTGCCAAATACTTTTCACATTTCTGCTTGCAACAAATACAGATTTTGGTCATTCTGGCATTGTTTTGTTCAGCAAATTCCTCTAAGTCTCTAACTCCGAGCAGAAGTCCCCTAGTGTGAGTGCACATTTCTGTAAAAATTTGCTGAGTGATGGGCAAAATATAAATAATATAGTAAACTGCACCTCATTGCCACCTTGCTGATGGGCCTAATTCAATAACCCTTCATTAGACTGACTGAAACCTGCTGTTTGAAAAGTAGTAAGCTTAATTTGTGTATTTGGTTTTTAGGAAGCAATTAATTTGCTTGAGCCAATGACAAATGATCCTGTGAACTACGTGCGTCAAGGAGCTCTGATTGCATCTGCCCTTATAATGATTCAACAGACTGAGATCACCTGTCCAAAGGTGAGTGATGGGTTATCCATCAGCTGGTATGGTGAGAAATGGCCTAGGGTGGTGGTAACGTTTCAGGGATCAGTGTGCTAGGCCCTGTAGGTACCCATAGTAAGAGAGGGTCTGTGCCTCGAAGAGCTCATGATTGCAAGAGCAAAATTTAGAATAGTGCAAACTCCTGGCACGATAGAGCATGCACTTTTGAATGGGAGATAGACACTGACTTGCACCGGTCAGGTAAACTGTCACGGTTTTAGCTGTTGGTGTTTTATAAGTAAATCTACATTTGCTCAAAAAAATTGGAAACCCTGGATAAGGGGATGAAAGCGAGATTGGAATTGCTAGCGGACACATGCATAGCATGTGTGAACATATTTTCTTCTCTTCTTTAGTAAAGAGATTTTTGTTAAGTATTATTTGTTCGATTTAGTACTGGGTAACATTTGATGTACCTGCTCTCAGGGGAAGTCCTGTTATGTGCATAGTTGTAGCTCTGCTTCTGCTGTGGCTTGTCCTTCAGTTTCGCTTGGGACAATAGTTGCTGCAACTTCTTAGGCCAACAAAAAAGAGTGAACTCATTTTTTTCAAAAACGAGCTTTCTCACTGTGAAGGCAAATGGGTTAATATGCACTCGTAGTTTTTAAAACTCGATTGCCTGTGAATACGACAGGTAATATTATGCAAACTGCTGCGTAGACTAAAATCCGCATTAGCAGAATCAGACACTGACAACTTGGAGCTCCCACATTTGGTCAGCCCAGAGAGGTACTGACGCAGCAGGCCTTTGTTGGTTATACTGTATGCTGCTAAAACATCGCTGCCTTGTGCATGGTAACTTTCAATGGCATTGTTTTGCAGTGTAGTTGAACGTCTGAAAAAATCATCCTTTTATTGGCTTTTTTTTTTTTTAATTGCACTTAGTTGCTGAGAAAGCAGAATGCTTTTTCTGGAAGAAACACACATTTAATGGTGGGGTCAGGGAGAATAACTAGTTCCAAGGGAAATTTCACAAAGACAAGGGGTGTTTTTATATTTTCAAGCTCTTCTGTGTGAGTCTGCTGGGGATTGTGTAGATCAGGGGTCAGCAACCTTTCAGAAGTGCTGTGCCAAGTCTTCATTTATTCACTCTAATTTAAGGTTTCGCATGCCAGTCATACATTTTAACATTTTTAGAAGGTCTCTTTCTATGTCTATAATATAGAACTAAACTATTGTTGTATGTAAAGTAAATAAGGTTTTAAAAATGTTTAAGAAGCTTCATTTAAAATTAAATTAAAATGCAGAGCCCCCCAGACCAGTGGCCAGGACCCAAGTAGTGTGAGTGCCACTAAAAATCAGCTCGCGTGCCGCCTTCGGCATGCATGTCATAGGTTGCTTACCCCTGGTGTAGATTTTGCTGGTAGACATTGCTAGTGTCCTAACACTATTACAAAAAAACACTTGGGTTTCGTTTGGAAGAGACTGAAGGTGCTTTATATCACTGCTGAAATTCTGCTAGATTATTCAGTGGAAAAATTAAGTTCTAGCAAATCCTCATATCCTATGAGACCAAATAATATGAAGTAAATGTTTCTCTACGATGGAAATAAACTCAGGAAAGGAAAAGTTTAGATAGGATAAAGCAATCTGTAACTCTAGTGGAAGAATGAGCTAGAGGTCAGGGTTCTAGTTCAGGGACTTAAGAGACCTGCTCTGCCATAGACTTCTTGTGTGATCTTGGGCAAATCATATAGCCTCTGGGTGCCTCAGTTCCCCCTCTGAGGATGATAATGCTTTCCTACCTCACAGAATATTGTGAGGATAAATACATTAAAGATTGTGCAGCACTCAGATACTGTGGTGATAGGGGCTAGATAATTACCTCAGAGAGATTTTGCATATGAACTACCTACTGAGTCCATTTGTAATGCTATCAAGTTTTGAGCGGTGTTATGCAAAACACTTCGGTGAGTATCCAAAAAAAAGTGCAGCCAGGGAAATAACTTGCAAAATTAGATGTTTTTTAGGGTTAATGAAAATTGGAAGACTTCTTTACAAAAATGGGACTGAAAACTCAGACTATAGAGGTGCATACCCAGATGCTCTTCCCAAGGTTCACAAAACACAGTTGGCCAGGCAGATGGAGGATGAGAGGCATAAAGCTGGGGTTGAGTGGTTTATAAAACAAGCAGGGGTACCATGTGACCATTATATTTTTAAAAAGTGAAGTTTATTTTACAAGCCAACATTTATGAATTTTCGGTGACATACTTTAGATGTAGATGGTAATTTAATTGGCCATGAATAGAGGGTGTAGTGGGGCGACTGCCCCACTCCATGAGAAAAAGGGCCAGAGCAGTCCAGAGAGGCTGCACAGACCAGCAGCCAATCAGCAAAGGCCTGTGGAGAGCCAATCAAAGTGGGGCTGGGCCCTATATAAAGGCTGCCTAGCAAAGGAGAGGGCAGTCTCTTCCTGACTAGCAAGGGAGGAGGACTGGCTTTTGAGGGAAAGAGGTAGCACGTTGGACAGAGCTGTGCTGGGCAGGCTCAGGGGAGCAGAGGAGAGCTCTGCCCCAGTTACCTGCCAGGCTTCAGCCCCTGCTAAAAAGGGTCGAGAAGGTGCACGGGGCCAAAGGTGAAGTGGCCCAGGGAAGATAGGTGGACAAGAGGGGAGAGAAGGAGGGCACAGAGAGACTGCTGCTAGAGGGTCCCTGGGTTGGTATCCAGAGTAGTATGTGGGCCTGGGTCCCCCCGTTCTCCCCCCGCCCCCAGCACTGCACCTGGCCACAGAGAGGAGTGTGCCCGAGACAGACTGCAACTTGCCCTGAGGTGAGGGGCTAGACTTTGGGGTTGTGGTTGGCCACTGGGGCAGGTGCAAGCTGAAGGACTTCTGTTAATCCCCCTTCCCCCCCCCCGAATGGGGTGAGAATGGAATAGTGAGCGCTGCCAGAGAGCAGTGTCCTGAAGCAGACGCCGCTGAGCAGGGAACAACGCGGATCCTAAACCAGCAGAGCAGACAACGGGTGAGACACCACACGCAGAGGGCGCTCCACAGCTGACGAGCTAATTCCCGGAGCAACCTGCAAGAGGCACCAGCAGTGGTGAGTCCTGACCCTGTTACAGAGGAGTAAGGGATGCAAGCAGGACCAAGACACTTCAAAATAACAAGTGCTCCCTGAAATCATCAGCTAATTTATAAACAAAACCCAAAGTGGATCAGCTTCACCCTTCTTCAAGGAAGAAGTTCAGCCAAAGGTCCCGGCAGCCCTTGCTGCTAATCAGACAACTATTCTAGGAGTGCAACCAGAGTTGGCCTTCATGAAAGATTAAGTGGTTTCTCCTTATGAAACCACTGAATGACATTTAAAGGAACATTTCCTGACAGATGTAATAAATTGTGGAATGGCCTACTAAAGGAAATGAGTGGAAGTCTTGTGTATTATAGGAAACTATCCTGCATTGCCAGGGAGGTGGACTAGATGTCTTAGTATTTCATATCTCTAATTTTTATGGTTCCAGGGTAATGGGAATAAGAATTCTCTGTAGTTTAGCCGGATGCACTGGGGTTACATTGTCAATTAAGAATTTATTATCCTTGGAAAACTTGTTCAGTGCGGTTTACCAGTCTAAAGAGAGATTCTTTGGATCAGATATTAAAGATCAGAGTTCAAAGGGTGGCACCAGCTGTTGGATTATTGTGGTGCATTTTATTTTGTTTAGATTCTTATACTGCACTCATAGTTAACGTGTGAGAGCACCCCCATTTCTATTCAAGCAGCTAAACATACGCCAGACATTTGGGCAGGGCTTCAGTTAGGGTTTGCAGAGGTAGACTCGATTGAGTTGTCAAGAACCTAAAAATAAGGTCTTTTGTTAATTGTTGTGAGTACATGCAGACGCTTTTGTATAAGAGATGGAGTTTTAATACATATGACATACTCTAAAACTTTTCTGCCAGTATCAGTAAGAGCCCTTCTGACTACATTTAAAAAAAAACAACAACCTTGAAATGTTTCATGGGAGAAAGTAGGAATAATTTCACAACCAGCTGTGACTGTAAGAGTTTGGGCTAGAATATTATTAGTAATAAACCAATGTGACTACTATTTGAGTAGCTGTGATGTTACTTTTTTTTATATGCCCCAAGATTTACATGTAGACTTGTATATACTGAGAAAGAGATGCATAGATCTTATGAATGAATGACAGTGTGGTTCATAATAGGATATACAGTTCATCTGATGGGTGAACGATTAATCAGCTGAATTTTGCCTTAGTGTCTCACAAGTCTAATTTATGAAGAGCGTGCATCCTAGTGAAAGATGAGTTGCGGTGTTGGTCTATTAGGTAGATTTAAGTGCAGGGGTAATGAAAGCGAATGTTGGGTTTAGCTTTGCTAGACTGTAGAGCCAGAGTAACTTGCAGCATGGAAAAACTACTCTCCTAGTAGCTTTCTGACAATAAGTTTTTGGTTGCTCCTAAAGGCCAATTCAAAATTCAAGGATGGGAAGGAGCTGAGAGACACGGGCCTGGGTTTTTGTTTTTGTTTTTAAATCTGGGAGGAGACAGCCCAACAATGTACAATCTTGTATAAAGTCTAAGAGCTGAAAAACGTGTGTGTGTCTCCGTCCATCCTTCCCACTGTAGGGGTGCATTCAAGACCAGAGTTTTTTTTGAATAGCAGAGTCTATCAGGGTGCTCCATATCCTAGGACATAAGGGCATGGCAGCTGTGATCCTCCCTCAGTTCACTCGTAGCTAGGCTGACCAGGTAGCAAGTGTGAAAAATCAGGATTGGGGTGGGTGATAATAGGCACCTTGTAGTGGACCCTCGCTCACCCCAGAGGAGGGAGGCCACTCTGTCTGGTCTTGTTTGGCCAGAACCAGAGTCCACAGGAAAGTCTAGAGTCCACAATAGGGCTGGGCAACACACAGTCCCTGTCAGGCATTAGCCTGATCTGGCAACTCAAGCTGCTGGCCCTTAAACCGAGTCTATAAGTGGGCTGGGGCCTGGCAGGTCATAACAAAACAGTCTCGGGGCTGGCTCCTCCTTTGTTAAATGAGTGCATCTGACTGGTTAATTATCCCCTGTTGTTTGGAACTTAATGATTGTTATGAATTATTTTTTCCCCTCATCTCCCTCTCAGTGCTGCTTACAAACAATATTTTGTTAGTCTTGAAGTTTTAAGCCATCAACATATCTCAAAAGCAATCATCTTTTTACACTATTAGTAGAATGGGGCAAATCAGATTTTTTTTTTTTAAACCAAGAATTCTAGGGCTGTGTATTCAAACTTTACAGAGCGCCACTTCTGTTTGTCATTGCATGAAACCTACTTTTTCACTTACCCATGAGATTAGATTAAATTCTGTTTTGGAAGTTGAGACTGCAATAGTATATAGCCATATCTGCACAATTTATAGTTTGTCTCCTTTAATGTTTGTGCTGTTAGTTTTATGACCCATTCCATCTCGTGGGGAGGAAACAAATCTATCACCTAAACACATGCATAAAGCTGTCTCTAATAACCCCAACAACAAACTCTTAGATGATCACTGTTTCTATCTCTGCATGGGACAGAGTCCTCTTTGAGTGGGAGGGGAGGCCGCCTAATGGAAATATAAATTATGAGAGCATCGTGTGCATTCTTCTGGCAAGTGGACTTCAGTAGTTTAAATAAAATCTTGGCTTTGTTGGACTTCTCTGGAAGTTACAAACTACATAGCAAACATTGTGCAAAACTGAGAAGGTTTCTTTGGAGTCCAAACTTGAATTTTTCCTCCTTGCTGGGAGAAGATGCCTTTTTAAACTCTACCGTTATGTATAAGTGTAAAGACCCAAACTAGCTGTATACCAGCACAGCACAGAACTCCACTTCTCAGTTTGTCTTGCATGAAATCCACCTTCTCACTTAACCAGGAAGGCAGCAGGAATGGCTTATTTTGTGAAACACAACCTTACACTATAGGTGCAATGAGAACATTGCAATACAGATATGTGACAACTTCTTTATATGTGTTAGTAACCGGCAAGGCTGGTTAGGAAAGCAAAGGGGGAGAAACACTACCAGAAAGTTGAAAATGAACCATTTCATCTAGTCTTGCATCAAGCAAAATGTCAGAGTTCTGTGTGTTGTTCTTGTGTTCGAAGCATGTGTCCTCAGGTATGTGAGCCTGGGTTATTTCCTCAGCATTTCCAATATTGCTTGTTGATAGTTTAGCTGTCAGTGAAATGATGGCCTATAGTTTTGGCCTTTTTTAATGATCAAGATGGTAAATCGTTGTATATTACTACCAGAGATTAAATGAGTCACTGCTCAAATGTTTTGGGTTACTTCCAGGGGAACACGAAATAAATTTTGAGCAGACTTTTCTAAATACTATAAAACTTGAAAGTGCCGAGAAATACTACAGGGGTGAGAAACAAGGCTTTAAAAAAATTATTTATTAACTGTCATGTGCTGCTCATTGTGACATCTGAGAACATGATTTGAATTGAAAACAAGGAACAGATTGAAGTAAATTGCCCTCAATAGCCAGCACCTACCTACCTCATTGTACTGCTCCAGTCCATCCTGAGAGAAACCTCACCAGCAGGAGTCTGTCAGTCTTTGACCAGACAGATGTAACTGCTCTGTGACGGTCTGCCAACTCTTGACCTTGTAGATCTACAGCTGGGAACCTCTGACTGAAAACACCCTGATGGAGTCCTGCTGTCACGTGTTCATATCTAGGAACTGCCAGCAAAAGTGCCTCAACCCAAATATTACTGAAGATGACCATGCACGTAAACTGTCAGATCAGCTCTTGGATAAATAATTTTGGGTAAATATCACCCCTGGAATTTACCCATGGCCAGAATGACTACCACTGCAGGAGTCAATGTCTTGCATTTCAGATAGTAAACAGCATAACAGCTTGATCTGAAATAGTTTCATTCTAGCTATTAGACATTAATTAATTAACATCTGCTCTGTTCCACACAGGCCATATTGTTTCACATGGCGGTCTGGTATAAGTGGCCTGATAAAGTTAGTGACAGCAAGATGACTTTTATTCTAGTTTGGTTCCTTGCTCTCCTCATGCCATGGCTGACCCTGTTGGACCAGCACTGCTCCTGTGATGACATTGCTCACAGGTTCTTGGTTCAGGCTCAGTGTTAATACATTTGATTCGTATGTTCTAGTTCATTAAAAGAAGTGTATTTAATGTGTGTGTCAGCAGCAAACCATCTACAGATAGTTTGTGACTAAGGTTTGCTGGGCTTTGATGCACAGCCGGAAGCTAATAACTTCCTGCCCCTGCCCCAAGATCTGCCTCTCATTTCCCAAACCAGCCCTTTCTGGCCTGTATACAGAGGCACTTCACTGTCAGACTTCAGACGCCAGTGTGAACATTAGCAGTTCTGCTGAATGTCTCTTTGCTTCATGCAGTGTCTGTTTCTCTGAAGATTTGATTACTGTGTAAATTCCAGATTACAGCCCATGTGGCTAGCAATTTTGCAGAGCTTTATAGCAACTGTCATTTTTTAAAAATAATCTGAACCCAAAAAACAGGGCCCAGAGCCACAGGAATGAGATGATAATACTGCATACGAGAGGCAATCTAATATTCAAACTAATGTCTTCAACATACTGTTCTGCTCCGTTTTCTGTAGTTCTGTATATGTCCCTGTATGTTTGAGATAGCGCTGAAAGAGGCCAAAACTAGTGCTTGCTGCTTCCTTTTGAAAACATTTGTTCGCTTTGTCCCACTGAATGCCATTGAAGCCATATTTCATATAATTGAAAACCAAGGATAGATTCCAAAGGAGACAGCTGTTAAGACCCACACTACCTCAGATCCTGTGACGAGGAAGAGCAATTAGAAATATTACACTAAATGCAAATGGCTGTCTTTTTGCAGGGCACGAGAGATCTGGCATCATAAACGTGAGTCAAAGCATTTATATTTAAAAAAAAAAAAGATTTCTAAGCCCTGGTACACGACTTTACATTTATAAAACTCATGATAGCATAAAAAAATTAAATAAAACATAAAATAGAGGGGATTTTTTGGTCCAAGGTATCTTAAATACTGAGAGTACATTGTGTGTATGTGTTTAATGTATATATAAATTTTTAAATTGCTTCCTTGTTTTAGCATTCACAGCCTTAAGGAAGATTACGTCCTTTCATGTTTTTTTTTTAAAAAACAATTCTCAGTATGAGGGGGAATTGGCCGAGGAAGAATCTTATTAACAAGAACTTGGCTTGACTTACTGTTCTCTTGGAAAGAGTGAATAACAAGAGTAATTGCATCCTACTGAAGTCTCTACCTTCTATCCTTCCTAAGAAATGTTTTGTTGTTCAGCTGCATTGCCCTTTGTTTAAAGATGGCTGATCTGTCACTCCTCGGTTACCAGGGAAGGCTCCAGGCACCAGCACGCCAAGTGCGTGCCTGGGGTAGCAAGCCACTGGGGGCACTCTGCCGGTCACCACGAGGGCGGCAGGCAGGTTGCCTTTGGCGGCTTGCCTGCAGAGAGTCCGCTGGTCCCACGGCTTCAGTGGACCTCCCGCAGGCATGCCGCCAAATTCGCGGGACCAGGGACCTCCCACAGGCAAGCCGCCGAAGGCAGCCTACCTGCCATTCTTGGGGCGGCAAAATACCTAGAGCCGCCCCTGTCGGTTACAAGTGTAATGTGTGTTGAGAACAAAAGAAAAGTAATGATGGCTGTTACATGTGTGTTGAAGAAGTGGTGGTTACGAATGGGTGTGTCCTTCACCATGATGATGGTCTAGAGCAGGGGTTCTCAACCTTTTTCTTTCTGAGGCCCCCCAACATGCTATAAAATCTCCACGGCCCATCTGTGCCACAATAACTGGTTTTCTGCATATAAAAGCCAGGGCTGGTGTTAAGAGGTAGCAAGCTGGGCAGTTGCCTGGGGCCCCATGCCACAGGGGTCCCTGCAAAGCTACATTGCTCAGGCATTGGTGTCAGCCCCGGGTGGTGGGGCTCAGGGCCCCGGGCTTCAGCCCCATGTAATGGGGTTTTGGCTTTCTGTCTTGGGCCCAAGTGAGTCTAATGCTGGCCCTGGTTGGTGGACCCCTTGAAACTTGCCCAGACCCCTTGTTGAGAACCTCCAGGGGATATGCAGAGATCAATCCTGGGTATATCAACCCAGTTCTATAACAGGCTACGTAAAAAGCACTACTGAAGTCAGTACAAACTAAAATTTCTACAAAGACTTGTTTATACTGCTGTATATGCTACACACTGTAATGTAAGTACAATATTTATATTCCAATTGATTTATTTTATAATTAGATGGTAAAAATGAGCAAGCAAGCAAATTTTTTCAGTAATAGTGTGCTGTGATGCTTTTTGTATTTTTATGTCTCATTTTGTAAGCAAGCAGTTTTTAAGTGAGGTGAAACTTGCCAGGGGCAGGGGTATGCAAGACACATCAGACTCCTGAAAGGGGTACAGTCGTCTGGAAAGTTTGAGAGCCAATGGTCTAGAGCTCCTCCTCCAGATTAAGTGCGGTGACTTCTAAAAGAGCTGATTGCTATTATAACCGGAATTAATTGTCAGAAGGGCAAGGAAAGAGGACGGGGTACAGTGCACTTTTCCTTTAAGGCAGCTGTGATTCAGACAGCACAGTGCGTTTTTTCTGTCTGAGAAAAACCTTTTTATATGGAACACTACACTGGCTAAGGCACAGTTTCCAAACCAAAGCATGACCCATCCACCGTCACTCACTAAACTTTAAAATGAGCTGGCCTGAACCAATTTTAAAACTAGCTCAGGTAACATGGATTTAGTTCCAGTGTAGCTGGGGGCTTCTGTAGACTTTCAGAAATAGTAACTGAAAGAAAACAAATATTTGTTTGGATAGAATCCCATTTCCTTTGTAAGTATCAGTGGATCAGCAGTGTTGAGAGACAGCGTGTCATGTTTGGAAAGAAACCCTGGATAATTCCACAGTTCTCTAACTATAGTTTTTCCCCAACAGCTTCTTAATACCTCTAGTCCAGAATTTGCACCATGAAGTGTAGTGGAGAAATCATTTGCTATCAGTTTGGAACAAAAGATTGATTCCTTTTAGCTCTGAAGTCTGGTGTTTCCAGTTTCACATGGTGTTTTGAGCCTCCTGTGAATATTTTTACTATAAAGTCTAGCAATATTTTATGGTAAAGTATCTCTTAGATTCCAGTCCTCTCCTGATCCTCACCCACTACGATTGTTTTCTTCCAACCTTGTTGAATCTTGATCTAATAAAATGTAATTCCTAACACTGTTTGCTGGTTCGTTGACTTCAGGACTTTTCAGACTAAGGTCAGAAGGGACCATTGTGATCATAAAGTCTGAGTCGTGTTAGTGGTCTTTCTATTGGTGGAACAATCTTTCTTTAGAAATTTTTTTTCTCATAGGATGCAGGTGGGGAATCTAATAGTCTGAACTCACTACTAGGAGCCAGGACCCCCTTACTTCTTATCATACTTGTGGCACTTCATATTCTGGTCTTCACTAGACAAGGAAATAGAGATACTGATTGCAACAATTACTCTTGACCTTGCACCATTCAGTATATCCACATAGCTGTCTTGATGCACTCCCATCCAGTACACATTCTGCCCATGGTTTCACTAATGTATAATGGGTCTCCTGAAGAACTGTTGCTGGGAGCAAGGAAATTTGATAACTTCAAAACACGAAGCAGTGCGTCGTGAGATGGAGCGAGGAGGCACTGGCTGAACTAGTGTGGTTCCAGTGCTTGAGGTCTCCTGTACACTGCACAGAAACTACGATTGTACATTGTTCCCCAATCAGGCGCACCTGAGCTGAAATCCTTGTTCCAAGTCTTACCAACAATTTTGTTCTAGTAATTGTTGGCTATAAAATACCTAAGAAGGCAGCTGTGGGTGGAAGATGAGCCGTTGAATGTTGTAATTTCCATGACATGGGACATTGTGAAAAACTTGTTCCATTTCAAAAGGAAGAAAAACAGAAATTTCAGGATCTCTGCAGAATGAAAATCTGAAAAAAGTCATTTTAAATACTCACTCATTGTTTTGTTTCCAAAATTCCAAGCTCTCAGGCTCCCAGCTCCCCATTAGCCCTATCCCAAAGCAGGGAGCCTGGAAACTCTGAGAGCCCCCAGGCTTTCCAGGTTCGTAGTGCCGAGCAGGGAGTCTGGAAGACCTGGGATCTCCAGACCTGGAGCAATCCTCATGGCAGGGTTGCCTCAGAGCCAGGGGTCCTGGAAGCCCAGGCTCCCGAGCAGCCGGCCGGGTGTGCTGGCAGAAAGCAAGGCTAGGTTTTGTCAGAACACTGCCTATGTTTATAGGAAGTTCCTTGAAACAATTTTTTGTGGAGCATTTTAGTTTCAACAAACCGGCATTTTCCATCAAAAACTGGTTTTGCTGGAAAACTCCTGACCTGCTCCAGCCACAGTGTGTCTTATGAGCAGGCTCAAGGTGTTCCAAGCAATGGCATGCTGCTCGGCCCTTTTGCTTACTTGCAGGCATGAATACTGTGTGTCAGCAGAGATACAGGGGTCTCTTTCAAACACTCATCAATGGGGGCAAGGTTACTGATTGGTCTGGACTGTTCTCTGGAGAAGGCAGCCCTCTAGGAAAATGTTTAATGGTACTGGGAAGTATGTTATGGCAGGAAGTGATCATCAACTCTTGATAGAGTTTTAAAACTGCATTTAAAACACGGAAATCTCACGGCGGATCGGCTGTTGTTTCAGGCTGCCTCCACAGTAGCTTTACTGCCTTAGCAGATATATCTGCCCACTTACCTGCAGCTGTAGTGAGTACCTGGAAAGAGGACTTGGGAATTACCAACAGCAAAATGAACCATGGGGCAAGAAGCCTGCTCAAACCACCTTCTAGTCATGTCTGGGATGATGGAAGGTTTTTTTTGATGATTCCTTTTCAGTCCCTGGGGATGGTGGGCATAGATATAGTTTGGGAGGGCCTATTGCAGAAACAGGAGATGAAGAGAAACTGGTGCTACCATCAGATGTCCTATCTCCTCTGGAGATAAATAAAAGAATCCTAGTTGTTTGACTTGCCTCTTTCTAGTGTGATTGAATGTGATTGAACCCCTACAGAGGCAAGACTTCCTGTTTTCTTTGGCTAACTTTTCTGTTACTTGTGTGAATCAATATTTTAACCTCCCGTTTTCTTTCTCCTTTTACAGGTCAGCCAGTTCAGACAGCTCTATTCCAAAGTCATTAATGATAAGCATGATGATGTTATGGCCAAGTTTGGAGCAATCCTGGCCCAGGGCATCTTGGATGCAGGTAACTTCCCTTGTATTAAAGCAGTTAAAAGTTCTAAAATTTTGATCAGGGCCGCCGGCAGTGTTCTGTGTCTCTTGAAGCCAATGGTGAAAAAGATTTGGAAGCCTGGAGCGCTGGATAATCTAGAGCTATTCATCATTACATGGGAGTTTCACAGGTAGAGGTTTATCACAAAGGGTCTGATAGTTACAGGAGTATCAGAGTGTCCACAAACCCATTTTCAGGGGGTTTCACCTGACTGCAAAAATAAAACCTCTGTGACACAATCTCACAGTAAAACTGTTCCAGACTTTAAAGGTAATCCTTTTCCAGATTTCTGCCCAAAGTGTCATTTTCCTTTGAATCAATTTGTCATCCAAAGCCTTGATTTACAGTACGTAAGTGGTGTTTATATGTGGCTTCCTTTCTATTGTAAGTAGTTTCTCCACAAGTCAGTTTGGAAACCTTGCGGTATTTGTCTCTCAGCTTTCTTCGGGTTCTGTGTTAAATTATTTTTTAACCCCATTAGTGAGCATGTTTCCTCATTGTTGGGGAAAAGGTTCAGAGAAGGAAGCACAGTTAATTGTATCAGCATTATTGCAGAAAAGTCAAAGCTATTGTCATCAAAGGGCATCTGCTTCTTATGTCTGTAGCTTGCCAGTTTGGAGAATTTCATTACATGACTGCTAGTCACTAAGTGTTACACCATGGATTTAAACTACTAAAGCCTTTATAACCTCCAGTGCTGGACAGCAAGACCTATTAAGGAAAGACTCCATGAAAATGAAAACAAATTAAAAGATGTGCCCTTTTCTTTCCCAAGAGCTGACTCTTGCAGGGCTCTTATATTTAGTGATATCAGATATTCCTCCTCTTCTTCCAGTGCTTGCTCATGTCTATTCCATTCCTGGTGTGCGTGCCCCATGGGCACAGTCATCAGAGACTTTTGCCTTAGGGTTATCTGTAGGATCAGCGGTGGCGCCCTCTGGAGTGCTGCGCTCATGCATCAGTATATCAAGCACTGCCAGCCCTACGCTCTCCTAGTTCCTTCTTACCACCCGTGGGGGTCAGTCAGAACACCTCTGTCCCTTACTTTGAAAGTGGTCAGTGGGCTTTTTTTCTCCACTCTGTGCTTTAGCTGTAAATAGTTTGTTTATAGTAGTTTAGTCAGTCAGTCAGTTGGGGTCTCGGAGGGGACTTTGCCCCAGGCAGGATATGCCCTGGTCTCCGAGGTTTAAGCCCTGCTCTGACTGCAACAGGCCTATGCCTGTTAGTGACCTGCACAGCAGCTGTTTGAAGTGCCTGAGGAAATCCCAGGTCACCGACATTGCATTCCGGGCTCACCTAGAGAGAGACGCTGGTCATCTTGCAGTCAGCACTGGTTGTCTTCATCACACCAGTCACCATCACCTAGGCCTTGCGGACGCTCTCCAACTCTGACTATTCCAGGTACTGGTTACCCATGGCGATGGTTAGCTGCCAGACTCAGCCTCCGTCTCTGGAGGAAGAGGACTTCTCCAGCATGGCAAGGGGGCTCAGTCCCTCATCTGGACAGCAACGTGACTGGGTTCCGGAAGGTGCATCCACTGTGGCGATGCGGACCTGGCAACAGGGCCAGTGGCTGATACAGTGGCCCTCTTGAAACGCCTAGGGCATGGCCGTTATACCGATGCTCTTGTCTCTACAGTCCTCAGTTGCCACATTGCACAAACCTCAGTTGGCATCGGCAGCACTGGACTCGGTGCAGGACATGCTGATGGGCGCTGCGGTGGAGGAGCAGGTGCCCACCCCGAGACTTCCTTCCCCTGCGGGGGAATATGCCCTGGGCTCTCCCCCGATAGTCCAGTCATCCTCGTCCTCTGCAGCTGAAGTGGTGGCGGGCCCTCTCAGGCTAGTTCACCGAGGCCCTTCAGGGACCCCTCTCACGAGTAACTTCTCGTTCAGGAGGTAAACAACCTACTGCAAGTGGGGATGGTGGAGGAGATCCCTCAGGAAATGAGGGGGAAAGGTTTCCACTCCCTCTATTTCCTGATCCCGAAGGCAAAAGGGGGCCTACATCCTATTTTGGACCTGCGATGGCTCAACAAATATCTCAAGAAGTCCAAGTTTTGCATGCTATCCCTGGACTCCATCATTCCCTCCCTAGATCCGGGAGGCTGTTATGCTGCTCTGGACTTGAGAGAGGCTTATTTCCATCTCTCTATCTTGCCAGGACACAGATGGTTCCTTCGTTTCGTCGTGGGCCAACGCCATTTCCAGTTTACGGCGCTCCTTTTTGGCCTGTCCTTGGCCCCATGGGTCTTTACAAAATGCATGGCCCCAGGAGCCGCTTAGGAGACCCAGTGGGGGTCCAGGTCTATCCTTATCCCAACAATTGGCTCATCAGGGCAGATCACAGGATCACATGCAGAGCAGCTACGATCTGGTGCGAGCTACATGCCACGACTTAAGCCTGCTAGTGAATGAAAAGATCTCAACCCTTGTACCAGTGCAACAGATGAAGTTCATCGGGGCGGTTCTTGACTCCACGTGGGCTAGGGCATTCCTTCTGGAGTCCCGCTTCTGAGCCATGTTGGATGTAATCTCCTGGGAGAGGGATTGTCCACTCGCCACCACCCGCACCTGCCTACAGTTGTTTTGTTCTCTTCTTCTGCTCTCCTGGAAAGTGTCATTCCGGGTGGTGATAACTTCTGCCCGAAGGGTTTCCAAGATTAGGGCATTCACCTTTCAATCACCTTATACAGTGTTCTTCAAGGACAAGGTCCAGCTGCGACCACACCCGGCTTCCGGTTCAAGGTGGTTTTGCAGTTTCATACGAGCCAGAACGTATTCTTGCCATCTTCTTTCTAAAGCCTCATAAGTCTGAGGAGAAATGTAGTTTGCACTCCCCAGACATCAGGAGAGTGCTAGCTTTCTATATCAACAGGACCAAACTGTTTCGCAAGTCGACTCTGTTGTTCGTCATGCTAGCAGGTAGGATGAAAAGTTGTCCAGTGAACTGCAAGCCCACCTCCAGGGATACTGCTTGCGAGTCACCTAGAATGGCATTAACATGAGCAAGCACCCTAAGAAGAAAAAACGGTTGCCCACCCTTCATAGCTGTTGTTCAAGATATGTTGCTCAGTTCCATTCCATTACTCGCCATCCTACCCTTTTGTCAGAGTTGCGGGCAAGAAGGAACTGAGAGGGCATAGGGCGGTGGTGCCTGATATACCAACGCATGAGCATAGCGCTCCAGAGGGCGCCACAGTTGACCCTACGGATACTGCTAAGGCAAAAGCCTCCGAAGACTGTGCACGTGGATGTGCGCACACCTAGAATGGAATGGACATGAGCAACGCATCTCAAAGAACAAGCGTTACGAAAGGAAGGTAATCCTTTTTTTCTTTCTTCCCCTTTACCCCACAGTCAAATGTGGCTTCCACCTCCCTGTCCTGTTGTACTAGGGGCCATTTCCCCCCTTGAGTCATCTCATCCTACTTCTGAGAGCTCAATTCCCAGCACACTTGCTGCAGCTTGGTCAGAGGACTGACACTATCCTTTATGTATTAGGACTGTGGCTGGTAGGAGACACTGGCATCACTACAGTCACCTTCCTTCCTCTGCCTTCGCCCATTCCCCTTATCAAACCTGAGCTCCAGCAGCCTGATTGGCACAAGACTCAAGGCTACTCCCAAACCATAGTCTCCTGTAGTGTAGCATGTTGCCATGAAGCCTCAGGCCAGCTGGGTCATAGATTTTCTTTCATAGATGTGGACTTGCCTTGAACTTTATCTGTGTCAGGATTGAGTTAAAAAAATTCTAGTAAAATCTTGTTCCCATCTTATTAATTTATCATGCAGCAGCTTGAAAGAGAGAGAAAGAGAGAGGGGAGTGTGTGTGTGAGAGAGAGAGAGAAGGGCAGGGGAGAGTGTATGAAGTAATCACAGGACAGGAAGGGACCTCAGGAGGTCATCTACTCCAATCCCCTGCACTCATGGCAGGACTAAGTATTATCTAGACCAGGGTAGGCAACCTATAGCACATGTGCCGAAGGCGGCACATGAGCTGATTTTCAGTGCCACTCACGCTGCCCGGGTCCTGGCCACCGGTCCAGGGGGCTCTGCATTTTAATTTAATTTTAAATGAAGCTTCTTAAACATTTTTAAAACCTTATTTACTTTACATACAACAATAGTTTAGTTATATATTATAGACTTATAGAAAGAGATCTTCTAAAAACGTTAAAATGTATTACTGGCACACAAAACCTTAAATTAGAGTGACTAAATGAAGACTCGGCACAGCACTCCTGAAAGGTTGCCGACCCCTGATCTAGACCATCCCTGACAGGTGTTTATCTAACCTGCTCTTAAAAGTCTCCAATGATGGAGATTCCACAAGCTCCCTAGGCAGTTTATTCTAGTGCTTAACCACCATGATAGTCAGGAAGTTCTTCCTAATGTCCAACCTAAACCTCTCTTGCTGCAATTTAAACCCATTGCTTCTTGCCCTATCCTCAGAGGTTAAGAAAAACAGTTTTTCTCACTCCTCCATGTAACAACCTTTTATGTATTTGAAAACGGTTACCATGTCCCCCCTCAGTCCTCTCTTCTGCAGATTGAACAAACTCATTTTTTTTCATTCTTCCCTCATAGGTCATGTTTTCTAGACCTTTTAATCAGTTTAATTATTCTTCTCCAGACTTCCTCTAATTTGTCCACATCTTTCCTGAATGTGGCCTCCAGAACTGGACACACTACTCCAGTTGAGGCCTAATCAGCACGGAGTTGAGTGGAAGAATTGTTTCTTGTGTCTTGCTTACAGTACTCCTGCTAATACATCCCAGAACGATGTTTGCTTTTTTTGTAACAGTGTTACACTGTTTACTCATTTTTAACTTGTGTTCCACTGTGAGCCCCAGAGCCATATCCTCCTCCCCCAGTAGCATGACTGCAGTCCTCTCTAGCTGGATAGGTTCCTCAGCCTTGGACATCTCCAATTGAATATGCTCAATGCATGGGTAAATTCAAAGAAAGCCATGAGTTACAATTTTCATAACCTGCTACCTCATTCCCCGGAGACTCTTCGAAAAGAACATACATTAGTCCCTGCATTCGCTTTATCTTCGCCGCTCCACTAGAAATGCTAATCAGAAGCAGGGAGGGGCAGAAGCTGAAACTTGAATCACTGTTACAGGCAGAGAAGCTTAATGTCATCTGCCGTAGCTGGTGCAGTTGAACTTGTAATCCTTTATTGGAAGGAAAAGGGGAGCAATTCTATCCCAGCGACAGGGCTTTGATACAGAGGGCAGCATTTTCAGAGTGTTGGGGAGAGCTGTCAGGTGTTTTTTTTTTCTCCCACAATGAAGTAGTCATTAGACTTGTGGTGTCGCCGGGGGTGGGGGGGCTGTTGAAGTGGAAATAAAGAACTTGGTCAGTGTTTAATTGTTAGGCCTAAGCAGCTGCATTAGAGGCTTGCCTTGTTAGATAGCATTAAGAAAACCTGTACACTGAAACTGACTAGGTTTTCTCCACAAACCCCAAAGCTTGTGTAGTCTTTTCTTTTCTTGTCCTTAGCTGACAGGGATTCTTTCTCTATCCCTTCCCAAATTGACACACGTTATCAGAAAAAATATATATTAGTAGGTTCGAGCTCTAGGAGTGAGCTTGTGATCTCTCTTAGACCTCAGAGTTTAACCTACTGTAAGAGATCCTCTGTGCTCTAAGTATCTATTCTGGTTTTAAATCTTCCCCTCGCTACAAGTGAGGAGGAAACACCAGCCAAAGTCGATAAGCCAGCATTTATGCAGTGCCTCCAGAATGCATTTTGTGCTCCGGTGGTTGGCTCACAAGCAGCCACTAGCTAAATTGCTCCTGTGTTAAAATTGGCAGCACTGATAATCCTGAGGCTGTGAATACACAACCAAGTTAATTTCAGGTTCAACTAAAACAAGAAACACGTCTGTGTTAACTAAATGCAAAGGGGGAGTGGGGAATACAGTTGTATTCTAACAGAAAAATACAAACAGAAGTCAAGTACTGATACTTTAAACAAGTCACGTGCAGGACAGTGCTCTGGCCCTTTCAGGGCCCTGTTTTAGTGTGGATTATCTTCCCCCCTCAGTCATGGGTGTGATGGGGGGGTGTGGATAAGGATTACGCCAAAGATAGTTGAATGGGGCCTTTTGTGTTTTGGATTGTGAACTCTTTGCATGAGGTACCATCTTGTTTTTATGTCCTACCTGTACTATGTATCGCAGAGCTCAGAGTTGAAGCTTAACTAATAACGAATGGGTAAGAAGAAGTTAAGATCCACAGGGGTGAGGGCAGGTGGGACCGAGCCATCAGGGATTTTTGGTGTGGTTGTGATGCTAGGAAGACATCTCGGGAGGGTGAGGTAAGAGGGTTCCTTCTGAATTACTTATGGAAGAGCTCACTTTGGATTTGTGCTTGTTAGTCCAGCTCAGTATTGTTACCCCAGTAAACATAGATCTGTCTGGAAATGGTTTTCCCATTTCAAGTCCTAAACTCTCTTGATTTCTTGCAATAATACATTCAGCTGCACAGAGGGGTTCCCTCATATACCGCCAATTCAGTACTGCTTTCGACTCCTGTTAGACACGGAAAAAGCACTGCTCCTTTCCCCCGTCCTTGTCCGCATTGTTTACAGGGTCCCAATTTAAAATCAGACCTTCCATCAGTAACTCTAGCTATTAGAAACACAAACCATTATATACATTGATACTTTTGCCTACTAGAGGAGTGCTGTCTTTTGTGTTTTATTGCATATGCGAATCACCTCACTGACGCATGCTGACATTGACTCTGCCAGAGGCTTGGTGGTGTATAGGATGAAATATTGACCTTTCTGCTCTGGAAGATTAGCACAGGTTCTCTTCATGCTGTTGTAGGTGAAGTAAACGATGTGCCTCTACTGATTTAAAAAATAATCAGCATGGTAGTGTTGGGGAGAGCCTTTGGGCATTTTTTCCAGGGGCTGTGAAGTGCCATCACCTTGTATGTTGATGTGACCCAGTGATGATGTGCTGAACATCATCATATTGCACCGGGCCATGCTCTCACAGTGTTGACAGCAAGGGATTTGTCCCATCAGACAAACTTACAACTCGATGGGAGGAAATCATGGAAGTTAGACCTTGTCTAAACTAAAGGGAAAAGTCGATCTAAGCTACACAATTTGAGTTACGTGAATAGCATAACTTAAATTGACATAGCTTAGATCTACTTACAGTGGGGTCCACACTATGCGGCATTGATAGGAGATGCTCTCCCGTCGGCTCTCTTTACTCTTCTCGATCCTTGAGTTGACGGGAGAGCGATTGGCATTCAGTTTAGCGGACCCACTAAATCAACCACCGATGCGTCAGTCGCCGCAGCATCGATCCTCTGGTAAGTGTAGTCAAGCCTTTAGGTGCTTGCCACTTAAGGAGTGAATTCAGTGGGGCATATAACAGCATAACCTAGTTTGTGTTCTTTACTGTTCTGAGTCCATATAAAATCTAGCATAGCAGATCCTGGTTATCTAAGGGTTATGCACTGTAGGTCCAATAGACTTTGTTGGTAGCAATATAGGTTTGACGGTGAGTCTTATGGTTATCTAAGGAGCCCTGAAGATCCTCCATGTTGGCCTAGTTGGAAACGTCTTTTCTGGCTTGGAATGTGTCCCTTCTGAGTCCGTTGGTGCTGCTGCTTAATCATTAAGGCAATAACTGTTGTGCAACGCAAGGTCCTTCCATCTTTCCTGCTCCCCCACAAAACCGTGTATGTGACTGTGGAGTGTGCATGTATGGAAAGCAGAGAAAATAGCATGAAAGTATCTCTGAGATCTGTCACTCAGCCAGGAATTTCCAAAGAGTGGATCATATAATTCTGATGGAAAATAAAATTCCAGTAGTTCGAATAAAACAAGATTAAAGTTGCTTCAGCAATGTGCAGTTGGTTGCTTTTCACAATCTATCTTATGATCATATAGACAGTAACACAGAAAAGTAAAGGTAGGGTGACCAGATGAGAGGGAGAAAATATCAGGATGTGGTGGAGGGGGAAGAAAGGGCAAAAAAAGATTTTATCGGGACGTCTGGTCACCCTAAGAAAAATCTTAAACTTACAAAGTGAGAAAAGGCTAGAAACCATGAAGGTGCAATGTCTTTATTTGCAGGGACTACGTTTGTGTACTTGTACAGTGCCTACCACAGTGGGGTTCTGATCTCTGATTAGAGTGTCTAGCGGCTACTGCAGTACAAATAAATGATAACAATAAACGAAACGGAGGAGAACTGCAAGAGAGCAGTGAGCAGAGCACATAGGAGGTGTTTGTAAGATGAGATGGTGTCATTCTCTTTCCTCGATAAGGATACAGCACCGCATTGTCTCCTTTCGGAAGGCAAAGGAATGACCGTGAAATCTTGTGGTGGCAACAGGCAAACCCCAGAGAAAGTGGATGTGCAAGCACTGGAATGGCACAATGCAAGAATCCCAGATTTCACTTCAGTCCTTTTCCTTTCTTTTTGTGTGTGTTTTAAACAATGATTTTCCCATTTTGATCACGAGCAGCAGATCTGATCTTAATCAGCTAGAATATTAGCAAAAATTGATCTCATTATCCGTTGCTTCTCAGTGCCTCTCCCAAACTCTGGCGGCAGCAGCAGCAGTGAGCACCCCCCGCTACAGGTGGCTACTTACGCAGGGCAGAGGAATGCTGATCTGGGCCTGGGAATCGCAGTTATAAATTGTACTGTACTCGGAATCAGTGCTTGATTGTATTTTAACACAATTAGCCTCTCTGCACCTGGCCTCGTCAGCGGTAATGGACTTGCCTGTTGCCCTCTTCAACTCAATCTGCTGAGCCCATCGGAGGATTGAAAATCAGATTAACACTTTCGCGCTCTGCCTGCAGCCGTAGCCTTCCAGTTCAGTTTCTAGCTGAATGTTTCTGCACTGTATCAACATGTTGAGTTGTTTTGGTCTCTGCTTTGCAAGTACAAAGCTAAAGACTTTGTTGTCTGACAGAGATTTAATTCTATTGCAAAGCTTGCGCAAGCTTGTGTCTTTGCTGCTTAGATTGATAACCTCTAGAAATTACTGTCGAAAGTTGCTGCTGTTTACATTTTTTTCTACTGGGATGAATAAAAGCATAGGCATATTTCATCTGTAGAACAGTAGCAGTTCAGGGCATGAGCCCTAGCATTGTAAGAACAGTCCTATTAAATGAATATCGTAGAAAACCAGATGCGCAATCTGCGTTTCCTGTGATGTGTGTGATTTGCATGCTGAAATTGGCTGTACCGCAGGTTTAACTATTTGCTCAATGTGCTGACCCTTCCTCTTTCCATACCACAATTGAAGTGTTATTGTCTTGGTGCCCTCTTGACAAAATCACTTTGCCAGGGGCAGAGAGGGGTTGTCTCTCCACTGGTTCCATGTTGGGACAATAACTAGCCCCCCAAAGCACTACTGTAAATTGCATTGCCACAGATGGTGGTGCATAACCTGAGACCAGACGCTGAACTGATAGGGGAACTACATCTCAGAGGGTTTGCTCTTCAGGCTGAGTGTTGAGGACATTGTGGTTTAGTTTCCACTATAGCTGTCTTTATGGTAGATATTTCAGAGGCAGCTCATTTGAAGTGTCTGTGTTGAGCAGTGCTGAGAAGTGGACTGGAAGCCCTCTCCTAACTGACTGTGATTTTCCTCTTCTCCTCAGGTGGCCATAATGTAACTATCTCTCTGCAGTCAAGGACAGGACATACCCACATGCCTTCAGTGGTGGGGGTACTGGTCTTCACCCAGTTCTGGTTCTGGTTCCCACTGTCACACTTCTTGTCATTGGCTTACACCCCAACCTGTGTCATTGGCCTTAACAAGGACCTTAAGGTATGTGCTTCCATGGTTGATACAGTAATCTGATGAGAGATGAAAGAGCTTGATGGCTGCAGTTCCATAATGTTTTCCATCATAACCACCACTCATTCGTTTTCTGCGAGTTTGTTCATGAAGGGAATCTTACTACAAACAGCACAAGGATCAGGTGTTCTGCATGATGCTGAAGAGTATCAATAGCTGAATATTTTAATGAGTTGCTGGCACAAAGAGAGCAAGGCCTTTCCTAACCCTGTTCTTTTCATCACCAAGGGAATGCAGTCTATAAATTTTAACTTCCTGGGGTCCTTACATTGCACCAGTACCATTGTGTCTAGCCTCTGCATTAGCTTTCTGGTTTACCCCCTTGTCATTCTGAGTGCCATCAGATCATCTTCAGTGACTCTGTGGAGGTCAGCCTGGCAAAGCTTTGGGCACCATCCAAGTCTGGGAACTCTTTTTAAACTCTGTTCCAGTTAAGCCATCATGTCCTAGTTGCTTATTATACAACTTGCCGCCTTTGGAGGAGATAGCGAAATCCTGGGTGTGGCAGTGTTACAGCTGGAGGATGTGAATACAGTCCCTATCGTTCTAAATCTCTGAAGGAGTCCAATTGTTTAAGGAAAGAGTTTCAAAGATACATTGACTGCACTGTGCCCATTGAAACACTATACTGTGCCTTAGTAACGGTGCATTAAGATGTCTTCATGGGCGGTAATATATGATAGACTAGGAGATGGTTTTAGGACATATTTTGACCTTATCCACCGTAGCTAGCTAAAGTGTGCTAAAAACTGTAGCTGGAAGAGCGTCAAAAGCTAATATCAATCATAGTGCCTCAATTTTGTTTGAGCTTTAATGGTGGGATTTGAATCACTCAGTCCCTGTGGGTAGAGACCTGAGTATTAAAGATTGCAGCGTGTAAGCACTTCATAAGGTTACACTTTAAAGCTTCCCATTACAGAAAGCCTAGTGCCTCCTGGCTAAGGATGTGACTCTTCACTCTCTGGGTTTGAAAAATATGCCTAAAACGTGGAATGAGAGGAGCCAGTATTTCACTCTGACACTAGTGAAAGTCACTGGTAAATCAGCAGTTTGAGTTGAGTCAGAATCTAGAGTTGAAGAAACCTGCTGCCTCCCTCTTTGTGCTGGAAAAGGCTGATCGTGCACAACAATCTTTCTCAGGCTTATTTATGTGCATTGGAGTATTGTATTCGTTATCTGGTTTTCTCTCTTGCACTGTGTACATATCACTACAGGGAGATGAAACCTTTCAGTTTCAGATTCTTTCATCAAATGGCACAAGCTTCATGCAAATATTGGTAGAGTCTAAACGCACCAAACTGTCAAACTATGTAAACTATGCCCATGAATATTCGGAAGTGAGACTAGAAATAGGACACGCTTTCTAGATTCCTAGGTATAAAAGTACGGAAAGGACCAATTGGTCAGCTGATTCCTCTCCCGACATTGTAGCACTTCAGTGGCTATCCTCCCCTCAGCACGCCAAGTATTTGACCCTTCCGTTAACGCAGAAGGGATTGGAGAGCATACTTGTTGCGCTGCTGACATAGTAACACTGCCCAAGTCCTGTGGTTCCTGTTTGTTGTTACAGTGAAACTTGTGCTAAGATTAGGAAGTAAATTCAGCTAGAACCATCTGGAGCCCAGCGCTGGTAAATATTTTCATGGCTCTGGGGGCCGTGAGCCAGTTTCAGGATGTCTATGAAGCTGCACAGGGCTGGAACAACAGCCCCTTGCCCCACCACAGGGCAAAAGCCCCTTGCCCCACCACAGGGCAAAAGCCCCTTGCCCCACCACAGGGCAAAAGCCCAAAGCTCTTTCCCTCCCCATCCCCAGTCTGGTAGGTGGAAAATGAAGGGGGCATGGTGGGCTTTGAGAAATATTTTAAGAGAATTTAAACCCTGCCTAAGACCCCATGTTTATGAAGGGACCAGTTCAAGGTATCGCCAAGTATTTTCCACTGTTAATTAACTACATCTCCAACTCAACCAGATATCACCCTATCATTCTTCCCCGATCATATCCAGAGACTCATGAGGGGCGCCTGGTCATCAACCTCCAGAGCTGTCACTGGGAAGTCCCACATGGATCCACCTTCTCCTCCATCCTGCTCCACACTTATGTAAAATCACCGGAGGAGATTGTGGAACAGCATAGACTGGAATGCCAGCAATGCCCAGACTGTACCCAGTTCCATCATTTTCACTCACCCAGAGTGCTGTATTCCAGCTCTGCTGAAATCAGCAACTTCATCCAGGAACAGCACAGGTGACTTTGGCAGGGAGAGAGAGAAGCACTTTGAAGAATTCACTGCCTCCCTGGCATCCTCCTCTATCAAGGGCCTCAGAGCATCAGAGCAGCCATTGGCCATGGTGAGCTTTGGGCTCCTCACCACATCTGGACTCCAAATAGCCACAGTCATGGGAAGCTCCCTTTCTGTCTACTCTGCCCCGTCCTGTCAGGGTCAGATTTAGGCTCAGTGAGCCCTGTATCCATCCCCCTGGGTTGGCTAATGTAACTCCCTCTGCCAAGGAATGAAGCCAGGAGCAATACTTTTTGTTAAGGTTCCAAATGAAGCATTACAGGGCTCTGAGAATCTGTCACCCCCCTGCTCTGCTATCTGCACTGGTTCCCTGTGCTATGTTGGTTAAATTCAGGATTACGGTTCTTACTTTCAAGGCAGTCAGCAGGACTGGTCTAAGTTGCAGGGCTACAGCTGCTCGCCATCACCCGGCATAATGTCAGAGCAGAGCCGTCTGTGCCAAGGGACTGCGACTCCGAATGCTCTCCCATTCCATGTATGTTAGTGTTAAATGATGGCACCCTTCTGTGTGCAGCTAATGAGTGACGGCTCAATCTGAAAGAAGCTTGGTTCAAAAGGCCATTTCTGTGTAAGCTTCCCATTGCCGTAGTATCAGAGCACCTCTCATACTAACAGAGGGCACCCAGGGAATTGGTGGCAGTACTGGGATTTGATCCCAGATCTCTTGAATCCACATCCAGTGCCACAACCACAAGGCCATCATTCCTCCCTAGGCTCTCCGGGGCTGTCAGCTCTAATTGTGCTCTGATTCCTTGTGATTATTTTGTAAGGTGCACAAAAGTTTTCATGTAAGTTGAACAACTCAATTTTACTGGCTAAAACCTTGTAGGTCATATAGCTTTGAACGCTCATTCATCTTGCCTCTTCCAGCTCTTACCTGCTCTGGCACTGAAGAGGTGTGTTGGGAAGGAAGAGCAGCTTCGATACAGTGCTGATGAGTGCAGTATAAATATTTGGATGAATAGATGGCAGGGCAGTTGAAGAAAGCTGTCTGGCTGTATCCAACTGGGGGACTGTAATGTAATGTGAAACCAGTGAAACTTGTACTGTCGTCTTGGAAGATGATGTGTGGTCTAGTCTGCTGTGCACAGATAAAGCTGATCCTGTTTTAGGTCTTAAGGCCAGTTTTGTGCGAAAGACAGCTGCAGCTAAACCATGACAGCAGCATAACAATGGAAAAAAAGCTGGACGTACATTGTGTGCAGTAAGCTGGAGAAGGAGAAAATGTCATACCAGAGTTGAATTGTCTCATAATTGAATAACAATGTTACAGCTGAACATTTGCCACTGATGGCAGCTTCTCAGCTTCCGGAGGGGAAAAGGGGGTGATTTGTGTTTTATCTTTGCAAGAAATGCAACCAAGGCAGCTATTCTGCTGTTTGGTTCTTTCCCTTTACTTTCCTGTAACAATTCTTCCTAAAGTCTGTTTGGTTTGTTTGTTTGTTTGTTTGTTTGTTTGTTTGTTTTTAAGATGCCAAAAGTCCAGTACAAATCCAACTGCAAGCCCTCAACATTTGCATATCCTGCCCCTTTGGAGGTACCAAAGGAAAAGGAGAAGGAAAAGGTTGGTAAGCTGATCAGCTGACTTTTATACACTGTGTGGACACATCCATTATGAACATTAACCTGCCCGGCATTAGCCCATGGCAACGCGTTCCTTCAGGCATGAACCAAAGATTGTCAGTTGCTAGTGTCTCTGAGAGTAAATGTTACGTAACTCTGGCCGAGCAGCATTATTTCCCTCACTGACTTCTTTCCTTTATAACAGAAGTTACACTCAACGCACCTGGGCGCTTTCTTATTGCCACATGAGCTTTGTGAAATGGGTGAGGGTGGCCTTAAAGATTGGCCCATTGACTTTAATTCACTAAGCTCACCACCTCTCTGTCTCTCTCATTGGTGAGTCTGGAATTCAATGTAATCTCTGTGCGGGCATTTGACTGGCGCCTTCCTTGGCTAGCCGGATGAGCAGGAGAGTAGTTAAAGGAGTATTTACCATGTACATATGGCTCCTTTGCACTTGCCATCTTTTTGTTCTGGAGTCATACAGCACCGAGCACAGTGACATCCTGGGCTATGACAAGGGCTCTTATGTGCAATGGTAATACAAATAATAAATAACAATCCTAGAGGGCAGGAGTCCAGAGTGACCCATTAGATAATGCAATGCATTAAGCATTAATGGGCAGAGTCTGTGGCCCTGTGCGCTGCAAAAAGGTATATGTAGAAGTGGTAACGTCCAGGTAAGATAATTGAGCCGCAGGTGATCGTCATTGGCACTGTAGGTATCCTCACATAAAGAAGGGCAGCTCGTGTGCCCATACAACGTGATCATCCATGGCTTGACTGTAGAATGCGGAGCAGACCTGCCAGCCGCCAGAGAGCAGCAGCAGAGGTGTGTACTCAGGCACGTCTTGCTCAGGTGTGTAGCACCTGGTGAAAACTGCTAAGCAGTTTAACAAAACTGAACACTAGAAATGAGAGGTTCTCGGATTTAGAGAACAGAAGCCTGTCGAAATTAGCCCAAGTGATGGGCTACCAAGCAGCTGTTTTTTTTCCTTGGGACTGTACCGGATTGTGCATGAAGGCAAGTAATATCATAAGAAATTTCACAGTGGCAGGTACTTCTGGACGTATCCCTCCCTTTCTAAAAATCAAATCCCATAGCTGAATCTGGCCCACCCTTAGAATACCTTGATATGGCACCCTAAGACTCCACCAAAACCTTAGGGGAATGGATAATCTTTCCAGGAGCAGGAACAGATGTGCAGAGCTGCCTGCTGACCCTGTGGTGGTGGTTTTGTCGAACAATGGTTGTTGAGAAGAAGAAGCTGGGGACACTTGGAGAAGTTTAGCACAATTGTTTCTTCCTCAGAAGAAACTTTTCACATCCTGGGCAGTTGCATTATGTCTGTCGATGTGTGCCAGTGACACGTAACAGCTGTGAGATTACAGTAGTGTCGGGGTGGAGGAGTGGTGAAAAGGATTATGACATTGTCAAGAATCTTTCTTCTGGCTTGATGTTGGCTTTCCACTGAAACCATGGGAGCTAACTTCCCCATGGTCAGAATTCCTTGTCATTGCTCAAATTTAAAGAAATCCCTTAGTGGGGAAAATGAAACAGCACTGAGTAATCTCTAAATTAGGGATCTTGCTCTCTCTTCACTTACACAATCAGGTCTGGTCAGTTTCTCTAGCACCCCTTTCCCCTCCTGCGTGCCAATCTATTTGTGCTGCTTATAAGGTAGTGGGTGGGTAGTGAAATTGAAAATTGGCACAGTGCTGACTCTCCTTTTGGTCTGCATGCCTGGCTGAGAGATGAGCATTGCATACAGTGTTGAAGCCATTCTGAAAGCCTTCTTTGTTGAAATGTCCAGGTTTCTACTGCTGTGTTGTCCATCACTGCAAAAGCCAAGAAGAAGGAAAAGGAGAAGGAGAAAGAGAAAAAGGAAGAGGAGAAAATGGAAGTGGTGGGTATAAGCCATAAATACCAAAATGTCTTCCAGCGAGTTTCATTTAGGGGGCTATGTATCACATGAACACTGGCTCCCGTACATGTCTCTGTCCCATTGTCACCTGCATTACAGTAATTTCTCAGCACAGTGTTAACATGATTCAGTATATTGAGTAACTTATCCAGGTACAAGTTTCTTGCGGGGGGTGTGGAAGAAATGTAATAAAATTCCTATTCTTTGGTGCACCACTGGTGACTCTCTAACAATCTTTCTTATAGCAGTTGCTTGGAGGTGACTGCTCTAGGTAAGGTTCCCAGACTAGTTAAATTCTAACCTCCCGTTTTCACACCCCCATAACATTCTGAAAATATTCATCTTTTTGCTTATAATTTTCATGTGTGCACTGATCTATCAGAGCGGGAAGAATACTTTCTTCTTCTAAACTGT
Organism: Gopherus evgoodei; assembly: GCF_007399415.2. NCBI lineage: Eukaryota > Metazoa > Chordata > Testudines > Testudinidae > Gopherus > Gopherus evgoodei. Next base: position 6,368,158 of record NC_044330.1, read on the forward strand.
TGTTGGACTATATTTCCTATGGGGGAGAATTGCAGATCCAGATTTGTAGGGTGATGTCACTGCTTTGGTAGCATTTCCCAAAGTTGTGTAAATTCTGTACTCTTCAAATTCCATGGTTTTTCCATTTCCAAATACCTGTCCTCACCCCTAGCATTATATAAACAATAGATATTCAGTTAACCCATCCTTGCAGAAAACTCCTTCGAGGTAAACAGTAGCAGCTGTTGAGGTTGGGTTTCATTTTGCCTCATTCACCTTAATGAAATGTCTGTGTCAAAGCCTACTTGGGCCTTGCTTAGGTTATGAATTAGGGGCAGCTTCTTTATTCTGTTTAACTGAAAACAAAATGGCATGTGGAAAAACAGCAGTGTGGCACACTTAAAATAAAATGTGCGTACAGCAATGTGAGTGTGACCACATTGTGTGCACACAATATACAGTATAACTTCTAAAGCATTAAGGGTACTACACAGGCTGAAAAGTGAATAGAAGTTAAGTATGTGCCACATAGATGAGTTAAAGCAGCTGTTGGGATCTTTAACTTTTGTGTTTCTTGACCCTTTCACAGCACAATTGTAACATTAACATAGTCTTTGCATTGTATTATTCATACAGCACCACACACTAAGAAAAATGTGCCGGGCAAATGAGCCTTCCTCTAAACAGCTTTATGGCCTAAAACAGGGGTCGGCAACCTTTCAGAAGTGCTGTGCCGAGTCTTCATTTATTCACTCTGATTTAAGGTTTCGCGTGCCAGTGATACATTTTAACGTTTTTAGAAGGTCTCTTTCTATAAGTCTATAATAGATAACAAAACTGTTGTATGTAAAGCAAATAAGGTTTATAAAATGTTTAAGGAGGAGGACTGGTGGCCAGGACTCGCGCAGTGTGAGTGCCACTGAAAATCAGCTCGCGTGCCGCCTTCGGCGCACGTGCCATAGGTTGCCGACCCCTGGTCTAAAATCATGTGAAAGTGAAGAAAGGCTGCAATGAGTCAGAAGGACTCTGTGTATGTGCATCAGCTGTGTGGAAAGCTGACCTAGACGCACTGAATTGTCTGAAAAGGAGAAGCTGTGGGACAAAGAGAGACTGCTGCCCCCTGCTGTGTTTGAGCTAACGTAGGGTCCTGGCTGTTTCTCTGCTTTCCCATTTTCTAGTACCGCTCATATAAGATTTGTCAGAGTCCTGTGGAATTTGCTGCTGTTAGTGAATCTGGTACCTGAGAGGGTGCCTTCTGCTGTAACAAGAGGTGCCTTCTCTGAACCTTACATTTCGTGCCTATCACACAGCTGCTTTCTATAAGTACCTGGTTATTCTCTCTGACCTCCTCCCCTCTTGTCAAACTGTGACCAGCAGAAGGGAAAAGGTGCCCCACACTCTGAATGTTTCCATGAGGCTGCATAAATGCTTCTGTCTCAAATCGCAGCCTCTGCTGAGTCTAGGACTAAGCAGAATTGTACCTGGAACCATCTTTAAAGAGTCACCAGAACTCAGTCATTTTGGTTGAGTTGCCATGACTGCCAATGACATAGGATGTCAGTGGCAGCATTATAGCTAGGAAAATCCCACCTGTATGTGGCACTTTTTGTGTGCCGGGTTGTAACATGAAACGAGCTATCGGGGATCAATTTATCGTGTCTAGTATAGACATGATAAATTGATCCCCGATCTCTCTACCGTTGACTCCTGTACTCCACTGCGACGAGAGGACGCAAGGTAAGTCGACCTAAGATACGTCACTATTCTTGTAGCTGAAGCTGCGTATCTTAGGTCAATTTCCTTCCCCCTTAGTGTAGACCAAGCCTGAGTAGTAACAAAAGTCCTGGGCTTCATTGAGTGGCTATTGAAAGTGAAAGTCTGAAGTTTGCTCAGCCACTGCAACCTCTTATTTAACTCTTTTGCCACTGGAATCTGAATTGCTCTTACAATAAGGTTTTGCTCTGGGGGAATTCAGATGCCTTGGGTTTATATAAGCTTTCACTGTGCTTTGTGGTGGGGAATTAGCCTGACTGACTCCTTCATTGTAAGATAATGTCTCTTAAGCAGGTTTTTGAGTTACTGCTCATGCTGTGTAGAGCAAGTAGCGAGTTTGACCCCAGCCTCTAATGTGAGAGGATTGAAGGCTGCAATTAAACCATGGTGTTCTTGTGTTTTGTAGGATGAGACTGAGAAGAAGGAAGAGAAAGAAAAGAAAAAGGAGCCTGAACCCAACTTCCAGCTGCTGGATAACCCAGCCAGAGTCATGCCTGCTCAGCTGAAAGTCCTCACCATGACAGAGAGCTGCCGATATCAGCCTTTTAAACCAGTAAGTGCAACCTACCGTATGCAAACTTAACACCCTGTTCTCACACTCGGAGAGTTCCCAGTGAACGTGCTTAGTGCTGGGATCGTGCATGTAGATGTGACAGCTCTGTCTGTTCCTGAGAACTAAAACCATAACAGCTGATGGCTGTACTGTACTTTAGAGGCCTGATGACATATCACCATGTCTCATTTTTACTTTCTTATGCCCCCCTTCTCCATTGGTTTCACACATTTGTAGTTATTGGAAGGCAGAGCTACTCTAGGCCCATATAATGCCCTCATGCTGCTTCTTTACGTTCTCTTACTCTATGCTCTCTTCAGAGATCGTGACCCAGAAACTGATGATTTGCCCATTGACAACTAATAAAAACCTCATGGGGGACTTGGGAATTGAACCATCATAAGACTGTGTAATAATTTGCAATAACTGCCAACTGAAGCCTGGACCTGTAGCTTCCAAGGTCACTGGAGAGTTAGGGTTACCTTACAGTTACTCTCTCTGTGTCTTGCACTCCTCCATAGGTTCTAAGGTGAAAGGGTAGATGGACTGGAGAGAGTTACAGGGTGAGCGACAATGCTAAAAGGTTTGGGGATGAAGATTTGTGCCGAATGTTTCCAAGAAGCAGGCGTGTTCAGTCTGGAATGAGTCTGCAGACTCTAAACGTATGGTGTAAACAGCGAGTAGGGGGCAGTTATTCTCTTTCATTAAGGAAAAACAGCCAGTCAAGGGTCCTATGCTGCAGCAGGGAAAATTTTAACTTTCACTGGAAAAAGCTGCCCTGGGGAGCTGTGGAATTGCCACCAGTGGAACTATTCGAGAATAACCTACAGCCCCATATATCAGGGAAGGCTCAGGAATAATGAAATCTGCCCTGCCACGATGCACAGCAGACTAGTGGCAGATGGACAGGAGGCTACCTCAGTCCAGTTGATTCTTTGTAGTGGTGGGAAATGGCAGCTCATTATGATTAAGGATGGCAGTGAAAAACCTCATTCAGAGTGTAGCATAGGGCCTCACAACACTCACGCCTCTTCTCCAGGGGCTGATGTTTCAAGAGTGGATGGTATATTTTCCCTTCCACTTGTCTCGCCCAAAGCTGCTGCTGCGATTCATGGCTGGGCCTGCAAAGGCTGCTTTCCCAGTGCTAGTGGCCTGTATTCTGCCTAGAACAGAGGGCAGTGGTCTCCATTCCAACCCAGCATCCCTGAGGTCAGAGCTGGGAGAACTGCCATCCCACAGGCGGACTGCAGCATCCATGTTTTTTAGGGTTGTTCTCAGATGAGTTTAAGGGACTTGAAGCTCAGCTTAGTACGTCATGCTCACTGAGTTTAGATCTTAACATAGCTCTGAAATGTCTGATAGATTTGGTGTCAATGCTGTGAAATTCACGATCACTTGTACTGGGGTTTTATGCAGCGGTTTGTGTGCATAGATGATGGTTTTTACTGAATAGATTTATTATTCCACTGCACCTGACCTCAAAAAAGTCACGGTCTCTTGTTAACATGCAGAGGGAATGACATCTGATCATAGAAATGGGAGATGGATAAGTCCTATTGCTAATAGCCCATGGGTTTGCCAATTAGTCTGTGAAACGCTGTGATACACTGGAAGGCTACTGGACACATTGTCAGGTTGCAAACGGGCTGAGTCAAATTCTGCTGGCTTTTGTCATTGTGCAAGAGATGGATGAACATGGAGTATCCTCTGTTTTGTAATTATGTGTGAGAGCGTGCACCCTGGAAATGAATACCCTGCCCAGAAAATCGGTTCATGTTCTTAATACACTTGTGTTCAAGGCTATTTCATCAGCACGTGGAAGCTTGGAGAACAGCTGCTTTCACAAAGCTGGGCAGGGGTGGTTCTGTCCCAGCTTTTTAAGAGGAGGCGGTGGCCCAATTGACCTCCCAGCCTGGACATAACTGCTGCCCAGCCCCAGTATAAGCTCAGTTCTGCACCTGAAATGTTTGTGGGTGCACAGTCATCAGCCGACATGTGCAGTTGTCTGCTGCTGTGGGAGAGAATCCCTGAGGCAGCCTGGCAGTAAAGACATGGCTGCCCTTCAGAAGGGAAACGTGCGGTAAGAACCTCCGCTGCCTGGCTTCAGGCAGCACAGTGTGTCAGTGAGAGAGCAGTGGAGCCCTGAGGATAGCGGTGGCCCGAAGCCTTAGTGGGGAGCCGAGCCACGCCCAGTACAAAGCCGGTCAGTGAGCAGGGTATCCTCTCTGTCTGCAAGTGGTTTCCTGAAAGAACAGAGCAGAGTGTGTCTTGCCATGATGGAGCAATGGAACGAAGGTGACTTCCCAGCATCAACACAGAAACATTAAAAACCAGCACCCTGCTGGTGGGGCTCTATCGTAAAAGGTCACTTTGAGGTGCTGATTACACCCTAGAATTCAAATGTGGGGGAGGCTCTGATTCCAGCCAGGCCCCGACACAGTGTCCATGTTTCTGTACCTCCACAGGCAGTCACTGGCTTTGGCGAGTTGGAGGTTTTCATTCTTCTTTTGCCTTATGAGGTTCTGCTAGATGGGATTCTTAGTCAATGGAAGCTGATGATCAGATTTCGCTCCGCTTCTGAAAGTGTCTGGGGAGGGGTTGAGCCAAGATCTGACTCTGTTTTGTCTTGCAAAGACTGAATCTCATGAAACAGTTGTGTGTTGATTTTTAAAGCCGTATGGATTATAGTGACTGCATAAATCAACAGATCCAGATGTCACCTTCCTGCAAACTGAGAGATAGATAATGGAAAACATCAGAGATGATGACAATGTTTTCAGAGAGAGCCTTTCAGCAAAGGATTGGCTGGCAGGGACAATTGCACCATACTCTGATCGTCAGCAAACTCTGGCTCTGATAGAGAGTGCAAGTGCTGAAAGAACAGAGCGGTGTGTAAGGGAATCCTCGATCCTCAGATGGAAACCTAGGAACCCTTATCCAAAGCACCTCCAGTGATCTCCATCGTTGTGGTACTTAGAAAGCAAGGAACTCTAAGGTAGCAAAGTCCCAAACCATAGCAGGCTTTTTAGACCCAACACCCTGATGTTATCCAGAAGCATATGCTATATACATGTCCATAGAGCCATAGTCACGGTCACTTATTCCATTCCCCTTGTTATGAGGCTAAAATGTGAATGACTGGTTGCCTCTATTCAGAGTGTTTCAGTAACACTCATGAACACACTGGCCCTAAAGCCTATGAGCTTCCAATTTGGCTCATGGAAGCTTTAGATTTTCTCAAATGTCTAAGTGCTGCATTTTAATAAATCAATGTATTCAACCCTTCCCTCCTGTCCCTTTGTTTTGTCTGCGCCTGGTGGTGTGACACTGGTACAACGGGAGAATACTTTGCTTTCCTTTTAACTGACCACAGAAAGCTGTTTTCACCCCTTGTTTTGAGTAGAGCATTCACACTGATGGGGTGATTGTAACCTAGAGGACTTGGGATCCTGTTTTAGATCAAGGACAATCCTATATGAGACAGAACTGTTCTTGAATGTCTCTAGGCACTGACACGTTCTTTGCACTTGGCTTCTAGCTTTCCATTGGTGGCATCATCATTCTGAAGGACACCAGTGAGGCTATGGAGGAGCTGGTGGAACCAGTGGCAGCCCATGGCCCAAAGATTGAGGAAGAGGAGCAAGAACCTGAACCACCAGAGCCTTTTGAGTACATTGATGACTAGGATCTTGAGGTACTACCGGTGCAGTTCTCTAGCTCCTCCATTAATCAATCAAAGGACCCCGTGTTTCAATGTTTTGCCTCTTTTTTTTTTTTTAAGGGGTCATTCAGCTTCACAATGGCAGTTTTAGTCAAAAGGGAGAGGCTCCCTCTCTCCGACCTTCCCAGAGTTCATGTTTGTGCACAGAGAGAGACACGAGCCATAATCTCAGCTTCTGTGACCGTATCCCTGAGCTAAAAAGTCCACCTATCATAGGCATTACATTATCTAACTGCAGGCTCCTTCATAAATAACATGGGGCGTTTTGGGGAGGGAAAGGTGCAGGTGTGACTGAACTGACATGCTGGTTTGCTGATGAAAATCAGAATCCAGTTGCCTTATTTCTGAATATAGGGTTAAAAACGCACATAGATTGCTGGTCAGTCAGGATCACTAGTTTCTTGCCAACAACTGGGTGTGTCATGAACACTGGAGCCTCAGTGCCAGACCCAGAGGATCTTAGCTGCTTCTAGGAGCATACGCGTGGGCTCTTTTGGGAATGGGCAGAAGATGGCCTCAGCTAATGTTTTTGTCTTTCTGGTCTCTGTCTCCAGAACCAGCTCTGCTAAAGAAGATGCTTTGTCTGATATTGGAAACACAGATGAGGAAATTCCTATGAAGACCTGCCATTCAGTGCATGCAGCATCACCTCTGTGCTGACCTAACGCAGATGGTCTGTGGTTTGGGAGCAGAAGAGAGATGTGCTATTTAGTGTACTCTTTCACAAAACTCTGTTTTCAAATGAATATATTAAAACCTCTTGATGGAAAACTTGCTTTTGTTTTGACATCCCAGTATATCTAAAGGAGGGGAAGGTTTGTCAGCCTCCCAGCACTTGAATGTACAGGCTCTGAATCATCCTCTGACTCCCGCTTCTTCCTTTATTAGGTGGTTTTCCCAGCTGTATCCAGTGCTGCTGGCAGGCCTTAATCTCTGGTAGACTAGAACAATAAGGATGCCTTTTAAAAATGACCCAGCCACATTGCTCCTTTTTTTTAATGCTTGTTTAGGCCAAGTGATGCCAATAAATCGAGGCTGATTCAGCCCTTGCACTGATCTGACAGACTGATTTTGTTTGTCCTGCAGCCCAGCATCTGCCTAGAGGCATTTGCAAAGTTACCCTCGTTGATTTAGGAACAGCAGTAATCTTTACACTGGTCATCCAGGTACAGTGATACATCTCTGCTGGTCTGCCTGGTGTGCCACAAAAGTGGTGAGCACTGTTAGAGAGCTTCTTCCTTCCCTCTCACTTCCCTGGTCCTTCTGGCATGAACAGAGAGCAACAATACCCGAAGTCCGAAGGTGCAAACAATTCAATTTTTATTGGGGTGAACTTCCAGCAAGCTTCAATCCAAGTTCCTTTTTCCTTATTTTGAATATCTGTATCCTAACAAGCACCCGAGTTGGAAAAAGAAAATTAGTACATCTCTACCCTGATATAATGCGACCCAATATAACACGAATTCGGATATAACGCAGTAAAGCAGTGCTCCGGGGGGGGCGGGGTTGTGCACTCCTGCGATCAAAGCAAGTTCGATATAACACGGTTTCACCTATAACACAGTAAGATTTTTGGCTCCCGAGGACAGCGTTACATCAGGGTAGAAGTGTACTGTCAAAATACACTTCTTTTCGTTTACACCCCAGCAAACTACCCCTCGTTTTGTGTGCCTTAATTCTTTTCTCCCAATATGGAAATGTGGCTGGTTTAGTCAGCAGGCTAAGTGCGTTCTGGAGCTAGACAGGGTGAATCCAGACATGCAAGGTCTTACACTGAAAAGTGAATCATTGGCCAGGGACAAATTTGTGGTTGGGAGCATGGAATTTACCTCAGTCAGAAAGAATGAATGTAATTCTTCCATTCACCGTTTAAACTGCACCACTTGTGCCTATGATGCTTTGGGTTCCATCACAGTCAAGCCAGAGAACCTCAGACGTGGCCAACTGTAAAACAGCCTCTTGTCTAAGGTGCGTCACTTTGAAACAACCAGCCCTTAAACCTGACATGTTTTTTATTAAGCGTATCACTTCCAAGAAAGAATATTGTCCCAAGTGAACTTAATGAAAAAACTCATGTGCATCATAGCTAGGTCTGTAAAATATTCAAGACCAACCGTTCATGTATATAGTTTATTCCAGCAAGACCTTTATTAATTTCTACGTTAATAGACCAGTCGGCCCTCTTTCCCTGCAGAATTTAAGTGTTAGTTTGGTAGAGACATGTAAAATATACTGTTCAAGGAATTGAACAGAAAAGTAGCATCTGTCCATCCAAGGCTTTAATCAGGATTCACCAAAGCTAAAAGCATCATTCCGTAAAGCTGTGTTGGTCCTGACCCAGGGTTCTCTTAAGAACGTGATTCAGATACATTTTTTTTCATGGAGCAGAACTGGGGACAAGCATGAAGGGCTTGTCTGTCGGGGTTGTCAAGAGCTGGACCGCAGGCCAGATCTGGACTGCCAGACGCTTTTGAACAGACCCAGAAATCTTTTTATTTACTACTTATTATCATTATTTTTTTATGAATTTCTCTGGAGTATGGATCTTGACTATACTTTGACCAAGAAATTTGGACCTTGACAAAACATAGCCTACCCTTGGGCTATGTAAAACATGATTGTACATAAAAGAATAGAAACAAAGGGATAGCCCCTGCACAAACTCTTTGAATCCAAAGCCAAGCGCAAGTGTAATGGTGCAAGAAATAAAGGGAGAGATTAACACTGGGAATGATTGAATGTGTAATGGAGAGGCTGGCACAGTATGAACAGCAAAATGAGGCTTTGCGGTGCTCAGGGGAGACGCAGCCTATGAAAGGGAACAATGTTTTTTATTAGTGTATATTTTCTATTGAGTTTCTCAGCGTAGTATCTGAATCATCTCACAAATAGCACATTTTATCTTCAGATCTCAAAGTGCTTTGCAAATGAGGTCAGTATCAGCATCCCTGTATCAGATGGGGAAACTGAGGCACAGAGTGGGGGAAGTTACTTGACCAAGGTCACCCAGCAGGCCAGTGACAGAAGTAGGAATTGAATTCAGATCTCCTGAAGGTCTCCTGTGCGCTAGGCTTTATTGCCTCCCTTTATGGCTTTAGTCTCACAGTGAGCTTCGCCCATGTGAGATAGGGAAGTGTTGTCTTCATTTTACAGATACAAAAATTAAGGCACCAGAAGGAAAAGTGACTTCTCTGAGGTCACTCAGGATGCATGTGGCTGATCAGGAAGAGAGCCCAATATCCAGATTTCCAGTCCTTCAGCCATAAATAAAGCTACATTGATGTCACAGAGGTCAGAGACCTCTGTGACATTCTCTGCTTCTGCCCTAGGGGCTGCTGGACTCTGGAGCTGGCAACCAGCGGGGCCCTGATAGGGTTCCGGCGACAGGGGGCCCCCTGCAAGGTTCCAGCAACAGGTGACAGACTCTTAAGGGGGCTCTCCTCGGGGTTCCAGCGAGGGGCCACAGCCTCGTGCAGGGGGAGGGGGATGCCTCAGGCGAGTGGCTAGGTGTGTCCCATTTTCTTTCTGGGAAATATGATCACTCTGCAGGTCCCAGCTGCCCTGGGCAGAGGGAAGCTGCAGCAGGTGAAGTAGGATCCCCACAGCTCCCAGCTACCATGGTGGTGGGGAAACCATGGAGCCACTGCAGCAAAAGTCACAGACAGGTCACATCTTCTGTGAATTTTTGTTGATTTCCCATGCCGACCTGTCCATTACTTTTACTAAAAATAACCATGACAAAATCTTAGCCTTAGCCATAAGCCCGTGCTTCCTCTCAATATCAGCAACTGCACACGGTCAGCATTGTGTTCGTTTTAGGCAATCTTTCCATCCATCCATCAGCACCTAGTTTGCGAAATGGAAAGATTAGTTATTCTTTGGGAATTCTGTGAGGCTGATGTGGTTTGGAAGAAGGTATGAGAGGAGGCAGAGAGAAATACCACGCTGATGAGCACATTAGGAGAAGCATGAATTTCTCAGAAGGCAGCTTATAGAACTGAAGAATTATTCACTGCCACATCTCTATTCTTTACTCTTAACAGGGCTTTGCAGTTATTGGTTTAAATCCTCTACTGCAGGCAATGTTCATGCAAAATCAGGTGTCCATGCAACAGGCTATAGTCTCAAAGTTTGTTTGAGCTTGTCTACCTCTGTGGCAAGCTGGAGTGCGAATCTATTGGGCATGGCCTGCTGCGGACTAACTGTCCATGTGGACCCAGCTGACGCACGTTATCAGTTTGTTAATGTGCTTCAATCTACTCCTGTTTCAAAGAGGACTGGATCAAAGAGGACGAATTGTTAAGATGCATCAGCAGGGTCCACACAAGAGTTAGTCTGTAGCAGGCTCCTGTGGGGTAGACTCACATCCCAGCTTGCTGAGAACTAAATGGTTATGTAGACAAGCCCTTTGTTGCACTGTTACCTATGGCTGCAACCACTCCAGGCAATGGTGGGGCTGGAAGCTGCTGCAAATTATTCTTGCCTTTGTTCGACCAGACTTCTAGTGGGCAGACTTTTCAAGAAGAAAGGAATATGATTGTGAAAGTGTTAGTTTTGCTGCTCTGGGTTCACCATGTCCAGGACCCGAAGAGGAGGAGACGTGGGAAATGGTGTCACTCAGACGTGGGAAATGGTGTCGCCCAGAAGGCAGCGTGTAGGTGACAGCACCACACACTAGTGGTCCATGGTATTTATTTTTGGAAAGTGCATAGAGGTAGGTGATCTGAAAGACCTTGATGATGCTTTGTAGGGACAAATGATCCCCACCATATCCACTAGCTTGGCCTGAAGCTCTTTGACTGAGAAACCAAGTAGAAGAATGTAGTATTAACTTCCCTGCTAATTACCTGGGGGTTGATTCTCAGTCTAGCTCCGGACTGAATCTGTGCATGCAAACGTATAAAGTCGAGTGCACACGGCCACACTAAGCACATTAATTTGGCGGTGTGCGTCCATGTACCAAGGCTAGCATCGATTTCTGGAGTGTTGCACTGTGGGTAGCTATCCCATAGTTCCCGCAGTCTCCCCTGCCCATTGGAATTCTGGGTTGAGATCCCAGTGCCCGATGGGGCAAAAAACATTGTCACGGGTGGTTCTGGGTACAGCCTCACCCCTCCCTCCATGAAAGCAGTGGCAGACAACTGTTTCACACCTTTTTTCCTTGTGCAGACGCCATACCACAGCAAGCATGGAGCCTGCTCAGCTCAAGACAGCAATCATGGACGTTGTAAACACCTCGCGCATTCTCGTGCAGTCTATGCTGAACCAGGACCTGAAAAACCAGGCGAGGAGGAGGCGGCTACAGCAGCGCGGCGACAAGAGTGATGAGGACATGGACGCAGAATTCTCTCAAACCGCGGGCCCCAGCACGTTGGAGATGATGCTGGTAATGGGGCAGGTTCTAGCCACTGAATGCCGATTTTGGGCCCAGGAAACAAGCACAGACTGGTGGGACTGCATAGTTTTGCAGGTGTGGGACGATTCCCAGTGGCTGCGAAACTTTTGCATGCGTAAGGGCACTTCCATGGAACTTTGTGACTTGCTTTCCCCTGCCCTGAAATGCCAGAATACCAAGATGAGAGCAGCCCTCACAGTTGAGAAGCGAGTGGCAATAGCCCTCTGGAAGCTTGCAACGCCAGACAGCTACCTGTCAGTGGGGAATCAATTTGGAGTGGGAAAATCAACTGTGGGGGCTGCTGTGATGCAAGTAGCCAAAGCAATCACTGAGCTGCTGCTACCAAAGGTAGTGACTCAGGGAATCCCATTGCAGCAAAGCCATCTACTATGGCCTGCACATTTTCCAAACTGTGGTGGATGTGATAGATGGAACCCATATCCCAAGCTTGGCACCAGACCACCAGGGCAGCCAGTACATAAACTGCAAGGGGTACTTTTCAATAGTGCTGCAAGCACTGGTGGATCACAAGGGACGTTTCACCAGCATCCACATGGGATGGCCAGGAAGGGTTCATGACGCTCGCGTCTTCAGGAACACTACCCTGTTTAACGGCTGCAGCAAGGGAATTACTTCCCAGACCAGAAAATAACAGTTGGGGATGTTGAAATGCCTGTAGTTATCCTGGGGGACCCAGCCTACCCCTTGATACCATGGCTCATGAAGCTATACACAGGCAGCCTGGACAGTGGTCAGGAGCTGTTCAACTACAGGCTGAGCAAGTGCAGAATGGTGGTAGAATGTGCATTTGGACGTTTTTAAAGGGACGCTGGTGCACGTTACTGACTCGTTCAGATCTCAGCCAAACCAATATCCCCATTGTTATTACTGCTTGCTGTGTGCTCCACAATCTCTGTGAAAGTAAGGGGGAGACGTATGTGGCGGGGTGGGAGGCTGAGGCAAATCACTTGGCCGCTGATTACACACAGCCAGACACCAGGGCAATTAGAAGAGCACACCAGGAAGCAGTGCGCGTCAGAGAAGCTTTGAAAACGAGTTTCATCACTGGCCAGGGTACGGTGTGACTGCTGTGTTTGTTTCCCCTTGATGAAAACCCGACCCCTTGATTGACTCATTCCCTGTAAGCAACCCACCCTCCCCCCTTCGATTACAGGTTGCTTAAGGAAATAAAGTCACTATCATTTAAAAATCATGTATTCTTTATTAATTGATTATAAAAATAGGGAGAGAACTGACAAAGTAGCCTGGGTGTGGTTTGGGAGGAGGATAGGAGGGAAGGAAAAAGCCACTAAAATAGTTCAAAATGATGACAGCGTTTTGGTTGGGCTGTCCACTGGGGTGGAGTGGGTAGGTGCATGGAGCCTCCCCCCACGCGTTCTTACACGTCTGGGTGAGGAGGCTATGGAACTTGGGGAGGGTGGTTAAACAGGGGCTACAGTGGCACTCTGTGATCCTGTGCCATTCCTGAAGCTCCACCAGACGCCGGAGCATGTCAGTTTGATCACACAGCAGCCCCAGTGTTGCATCATGTCTCCTCTGATCTTCCTGCCGCCACCTCTCATCTCGAGCGTCTCTCCTGTCCTCACGTTCGTCTCTCCTCTCCTCACATTCACTGGCATCTTTCCTGTACTTTGATACCATGTCCTTCCACTCATTCAGATGAGCTCTTTCATTGCGGGTTGCTTCCATGATTTCCGAGAACATTTCGTCTCGCTTCCTTTTTTTTCACTGCCTTATCTGAGATAGTCTTTGGAACACAGGAGGGAGGCTTGAAAAATTTGCAGCTGCGGGAGGTCTCCTGTCCCACGGATTCAGCAGCTTGCCTGCGAGTGGTCTGCCAGTCCTTCAGCTTTGGCGTACCTGCCACCAAATTGCTGCCGAATCTGTGGGACCAGCGGACCTCCTTCAGGCAAGCCGCGGAAGGCAGCCTGACTGCCACCCTCAGAGAGACCGGCAGGGTGCCCCCCGCAGCTTGCCGCCCCAGGCATGTGCTTGGAGCGCTGGTGTCTGGAGCCGCCACTGTGTGCACCTGAGCAAACGGATGACTGGGGGCAGGTTTCATACCTTCAAGAGTGACGAATCAGAGGGGGAAAATCCAAATGTCCAGTGGTTAAGGATTCAGGGAGGATGGAATTGAGGAGACTCAGGAAGGGAAGGGCTGGTAGTGTCCCCCTGGGAAGAGTAACTAGGCAGGAGGAAGCCTGGGTGAGAGCATGTGCTGGTGGACAGGCTCTTGGTGCTATAGCAGTACAGCATTAGGGCAGGTGGTGAGAGAACCTCTTATTCACCTGGGTGACCCCCAAAACATCACAACTAGACACCACTACCTGGCACTTTTGTTCGCTTGGCTCTGAGATCCTGAACAGAGGCGAAGACTCTTAGACGTCTCTCTTTCAAAAATGGGAAAGTCCAGGCAAATTTGGGCCTGTTCTCGACAACGAGACTAAAGCCTCAGCACATCCAAAGACCTTGATTCCTTCCCATTAGCCCCTTCCAAATAAATGAAATTTTACCTGATGTCGTATTAGCCAGTTTGGCTATTGGCCAGCAACTGTGGAGGGCAGCAAGTCAGTCATTCAGAAAAACGCCCACTAGTTTCTTCTAGTAGTAGTTGAGGGCCAGTTCTTTGGACTTGTTAAGCTGGACTGATACATCCAAGGAAGAAGCAGGAGTCTGAACTCGGTTTATCAGTGGGTAGGTGAGCTCAGGCTGCTCAGGAGTTAGTGAAAAGGCAACAGAGATGATCAAGGGAATGGAACGGTTTTCATAAGAGGAGAAAGAGAGATGATTAGGGACGCTCATCTTAGACGAGAGATGACTTGGGGGTTTGATAAAGGTCTTTAAACTCATGAATGTTATGGAAAAAGTGAGTTGAGAAATGTGTTTACCTTTCCGACAATACAAAATCCAGGGGTCGCCCAATGAAATGAATAGGCAGCAGGTTTAATACAAACAAGAAGTAGTACTACTTCACACAACACACAGTCAACCTGGGGTGCTTGTTGCCATGGGATATTGTGATGTCCAAAAATATAACTGGGCTCCAAAAAAGAACTAGATAAGTTCATGGAGCACAGGTCCATCAATGGCTATTAGGCAAGATGGTCAGGGACACAACCCTATACTTGGGACGACCCTAAACTTTTGACTGTCAGCAGCCAGGAGTGGAAGACGGGTGAATCTCTCCAAAACTGCCCTGTTCTGTACACTTCCCCTGAAGCTCTGGTACTGGCCACTGTGGGAGACAGGATACTGGACTAGTTGGGCCATTGGTCGGACCCACTATGGTCATTCTTATGTTTTTATGAAAACCAAAGGTTTCAACACCTCTGCTGTAGTACCGTTGTGATAGAGCCTTGGAGCCCCAGTCGTCACGAGCCAGGACCCCATTGTGCCTGGTGCTGTTCAGACACATTACTGCAAGCCCGGGATGGGCAGCCTTTTTTCTGTGGCGTGAGCTGGTGTGAATAATTCAGTGTGAACTGACCCATCTGTAGCTGTTAGCGAAAGGGGTGTTCAGACCGTTGCTGAGGGGAGCAATTTTCCTTCAGATCTGAGCTGCTAAAATAAAACAAAGCAAAGCCTCTGAACAGCCTGGGTGTGTCTCACCACCCAGTTCAGTCACTCAGTGGAATTCATTGGTCTGCTCTGAGTTTCTCTTTCTGGCCACTGGCCAGGCCACTGCTCCCCTTTTCTCTCCCCAGTAGCTGGCTGACTCCTTTTCTCACCTCCAGAAATCTCCTAGTTCTGACCCTCTCCTCCCCTGGGCAGCGAAGATGTCCTACATAGTAACGGTGGTTGGTCGGATGAGCCTTTCTGCCTATCAGTGCAGAAAGGTCTAAACACTGAGAACATCCCTGCGACCCTAAAGGATCTATTAGCTACGCCCTGAAATTCAAGATGGCGCCACTGGAGAAGTAATGGCAGCAAACGTGGTTGTTTCTCTTGGCATCTCTGGTATTTAAAACCTTCATGATGCTCTGTCTGTGACATCCCTTTCTTGGTTTCAGCTCGTTATACCTCCTTTGAATCACTCTGAATATTTCCCCTCTCTGAGTATTAGACAATTGTCTCCTGCCCTCCTATGCCATCGCGTAGCCAGATTGTACAAGTTAATTCCTTTACTCATTCTAATTTGCTTCTTCCAGCCCCTTCATCCTTTCCCTGGCTTTGTTCTGAACTCCCCCAATGTGTTGGAGGCCAGAACTGCCCAGTATTCCAGGAGCAGTCTCACCAAAATGGGCTGTTCCCGCCTGGACTGTGGCCTGCCTGCGCTGGCTGGGTTTGCTGACACGTCGCCCTTTTCTTCCACAGCACCCCTGTGCCCTCATTTCCCCCTCTCCATAACAGGGGCAGAGGCAAAAAGTGAGGCAGGCACGTGCACTCGAGTCCAGTTTATCTTCATCAACTGCTGGAATATATCTGATTCCAAACGCGTCTGTGTTGTCCTGTCCAGGCTGGTCTTTTTTCTCTCTTTAAAGGAGACCTTTTCAGAACAGAAATCAGAGACCCCGTTACTTTTTATAACCAAGCATACCCACAGGGATCAAGCTTTCTCTTGCTGTGCAGGTACCCGTTGTTGCTGTGGCACTGGGCAGTTCTCTGCTTTCCTTTACTCGGTGTTTTCCAAATCTTTGGTGATTTATTTTACATAAAAGTCCATTTGAAAAAACAAACTTGACTCTTCGTGGGCACTGCCAGCTGCAGCTCTTGGCAGGGCGTTGCGGTGATTTGGACGGAGATTTAAACCTTTTGAAATATTGCTCGTGGGTCATGCTTTAAGTACACTCCACTGTTCCGTGTCATCCGGCTGTCTCGGGGTGAGTGAAGCAAGGTTTCGAAATGATCATATGCTTTGGAATGGCTCATGGCCTTTATTGATGCTAACAATGAACCATCATCCCTACCCTTGATCAGAATGCTCTGAGTATTTTTCAGTTCATTCCATTTTTATTCACCATTTAGAATAACCTCTTGAGAGCTTGAAACCAAGATATGTCTTGTCAGGAAATGTTGCATATGCCCTGGTTTGTTCGTGATGAACGGGCTGCATGTATTGATTGGTTTGTTGTAGGGCTGGGACGTGCTGTCTCTCCAGTTCATGCTTCCCCATTATTTTTATTTGCTATTTGAACTCAAGGAGGTTCCAGCTGTGGCTACGGGGTCCCGTTGTGTTAGGTGCTGTACATACACAGAACCAAGAAATGGTGCATGCTCCAAAGATTGTGGTGGTGTAGCTGTGTTGATCCCAGGATATTTGAGAGAGAAGGTGGGTGAGGTGATATCTTTTACTAGAGTAAACATCTGTTGGTGAAAGAGACAGCTCGTGAGCTTACGCAGAGCTCTGCTTCAGGCCTGGCATGAAGATCTGAAGAAGAGGTCTGTGTAAGCTCAAAAGCTGCTGTCTCTCCCCAGCAGAGGTTTAAAGATGAAGACAACCATGGAGTGTACTATAGGGCTAGAGGACCCTTTGTTTAGTGAGTGGAAAGGGGTCTACCGAGAGGCTCCTCTCCAGTCTGCAAACTCCGGAGCCAAGTGCACCAGATACAAATGGGCAGCGATGAGCTGCCAAAATATTACCAGGTTCCCTCCTCCTCACCTCACAAGGGGGTCGTGCCCCATCCAATCCCCCATGTTCCTTGACACCTCCCCCGGGGACCCCTGACCCATCCCCCCCTTCCCTGTCCCCTGACTGCCCCCTGCCGCCCCATCCAACCCCTCCTCTTATTCCTGATGGCCCCCCGGGACCCCTGCCCCATCCAACCACCCCTTCTCTCCGCCCCCCACCACCTCATCCAACCCCTGCTCCTTCCTGACTGCCCCCCCGGGACCCTTGCCCCCATTCAATCCCCCTCTTCCCTGCCCTCTGACCGCCCCAACCCCTATCCATCCCCCCACAACCCACCAAACACCCCCTCCCTGCTTCCTGCCCCATTACCACACTGCCTGGGGCCCAGACTGGGCTGCTCCGCTGGAACCGTGACCAGCACCATGGGGCCTGACTCCCCGGGCCGGGCCAGAGCTGCTCGGCCGGCACCAGGGCTGGCGCTGCAGGGCCTGACTCCCCAAGCCGGTCCGGAGCTGCTCAGCCGGGACCGGCCCGAGCCAGGGGCGTTCGGCCAGGGGGAGCTGGACTGGGCCGCGTGCACCGTGCCTCCCTGGAGCCCTCTGCGTGTCTCCCCCCCACCCCGCCTGGCTTACCTGCCTGCTCCTTGTTTCAGGCTTCCCGCGAACATTTGATTTTTGGGAAGCAGGGGAGGGGGAGGAGAAGGAGGGCGAAGCGTTCAGGGGAGAGGGGGAGGTGAGCTGGGGCCAGGGGCCGGGTGGACAGCTGCCCGAGCCTTCGTTAAATTTAAAAGCTTTTTTAGAACTGGTTGTCCTGGAACAACCGGTTCTAAAAAGGCTTCTAAATTTAACAACCGGTTCCTGCGAACCGGCTGGAGCTCACCACTGCAAATGGGTCCTCAGAGCACAGATCCCTGTGGGTGGATCAAATTACCTAGACGCAGCTCTGGAGCAATGGTGTTGGCATAGTGAGGGGAAGGTTACAGCTCCCTACAGCTGGTTGGAAAGGGTTTAGTAACTTTCTCGGGGGGGGGGGGGGGGGGGGCTTTTTTTAGATCAAATGGTAAATAGTAGTACTTGTTGTTTTTGCAAAAACTAGAGTTTGATTTTCATTGAAAAACTAGAACCCTGGAAAATGAATTTTTAATGTTTCACTTTTAAACTGAAACAATTCCATTGTTTTGATGAAAATTCACAATCTTTTGAGGAAAGCTGAACTTAATTGGAAAAAAACCCCTAACAACAACATTCATTTTTGTTTAAACTTTCCACAGTGGGAAAAATAAATTCACGACTAGATCTACAGTTAAGCCGAAGTCCAGAGGAGAGTTTACAATTTTATATGCTCTTAAAATATAGGTGTAGAATACTGATACTGTTACTATGGCAGTTCGCAACCGCCTCCCATTTTTCCAATTCCCCCATGAGATTGCCTGCTTATCTTTATTGTTGCTGCTGGGAGTGCTGAGGGACTTGGATATGTTTGGTTTTATGAACATTTTTTTAAATCATGTCACATGCACACAACATTTAAACCCGACCTTTTACTGCTTAAAGAGGAAACGGGTGGAGTAGGATGTATCTTTGACCTCTCTTCATGGCCATTCAATTCTGGAGGTGGTCCTTTGTTCAGCTCTGCGTCTACATTCCCTGACTGCAGATGAGTCGTTTCTTCGTGTGTGTGTGTGTGTGTGTGTGTGTGTGTGTGTGTGTGTGTGTGAGAGAGAGAGAGAGAGAGAGATCTTCGATCAGGCCCTTAATTTCTGTAATATTGGGTGGTCTTTCTCTAGCGCAGGAGTGGGCAACTTATGGCATGTGTGCCGAAGGCGGCACGCGAGCTGATTTTCAGTGGTACTCACACTGTCTGGGTCCTGGCCACCGGTCTGGGGGGCTCTGCGTTTAAAATTAAATTAAAATGAAGCTTCTTAAACATTTTAAAAACCTTATTTACTTTACATACAACAATAGTTTAGTTAAATATTATAGACTTATAGAAAGAGATCATCTAAAAACGTTAAAATGTATGACTGGCACGTAAAATCTTAAATCAGAGTGAATAAATGGAGACTCGGCACAGCACTCCTGAAAGGTTGCCAACCCCTGCTCTAGCGTTAGCTTTTCTTTTGAATTCAGGACATGGATGATGTCTCAAAAAGCCAACTGACCAGCTGGTGAGCTCAGGATACCGCTGTGAAAATGCTTATTTGTCTCTGTTAACAACAGTCCGACAGGCTGTACTAGGCTATAAAAACATCCTTGTATGCTGGTACCCCAACTTTCCTCTTCACCCCCGTCCCTGGGTGTCATTTCCTCCATCTGTTTGGCTTAGACTAACATTGTCAATGCTTTGGGGCAGGAACTGTTTGCACCTATACAAAGTCTGGTGCAATGGGGCTCTGACTTAGCTAGGCATCCAGGTGCCAGTATAATACAAAGAGCAGACCCGTTAGTCTGCCATGAACAGTGTTAATTGGGGCCCCACGCCTTCCCGTTCCAGTATTGCCCCTTTTGCGGACGTTCACTCTGTGGTTCCGTTTAAAAGGGGCCCCAGCCCATCACCAAATCCTTCTTAATAAATGTGCCAATCCGTCTTGCTGAAGCATGAAGAAAAGGCGAGGGCCCAGCGCTATAAACTCCAACACACATCCTCGTTGTTTGGTTATCCCCTACCTTTCCCTCCGTGTTCTTATTGGCATCAGTCGCTTCCTCCACGCCAGTCTCAGAGGGAGGCTTTTTGTGGGGTTTGGCTGTCCCACACAATCTGCTGTCACTGCAGATTTGTAGCAGCTTCTTGCCAGCCAGCGGCACCTGTTGCCAAGGAAAGTGGACCGTGCCTGTGAGCCTGGGTGTGAGTAAAGGGGAGGATGTGCCAGCAGATTGACAGGTCCCAAGCGCTGACTGACAATGCCAGAGAGTCGACGGGTTTTTGGAAGCTCAGCCGTTTATGCAGCTGCACACCCGGGTGTGATTTGTTTCAGTCAGCAAGCTTCACAACCAGCCCATCCACAGCACAGGGCTTGCTGAGTGGAGCTTTCCTGCTGCACGGTTTTCTGGGCCAGCCATCCCGTGTCTGTGCTAGGAGATGGGTCGCGCTAGGAATACATCTGGCATCTCCCGCTTTAGGGCTCTGCCCGCTTTTTTCAGGAGAAGGGGTGCCCGTTCCCTCCCTCATCCAAGCCATCTCTCTCTGTCGGGGATTTGTCCCAGTTGCCTACATTTTCCTTTTCTTAAAGCTCTCAGGCTGCCGCTGCCACTTTCACTCAGAGCATTCCTCTCCCCCGGACAATTTTTTCTCTCTCCTTGCTACTCAGTATCTTGCCACCTGCTCAGGTAAATGGCTGCCATGGCCCAAAGCAGGAGAATGACCCTGTGTGTTCTGTGCCCTCGGCCATGGCGCTGGCGGGTTCCCAGGCAAACCGTGCCACCCCAAGAACACTGTTTCCCTGAGTGGTTTCAAAGTGGCAAATGGGCAGCGTTCAGGCTATCTACACACACACACACACACACACACACACACACACACACACACACACACACACACACACACACACACACACACACACACACACCCCTCCCTCCTTCTGGCCACTAGCTCTAGACGAGGGAGGCTTGTGCCATTCAGATGCTCTGTAATGGTCAGTTTGAGGGTGTGCTCTGGCAGCTGTGAAGGAGCTGAAATCCCTCCCTGGCTGTGGAGTTGGGGTGGCTTGTCCTGAACATTGCCTGGATCGCATTGTGAATACATCTCGGCGATTGAGCGCAGCTGCAATCCTGGCTCCTGCTGGGGGTGCTTATTGCTTTGTGTGTCCCCCCCACACCCCCTTGTTTCAGTCACTCTCCATGCAGCTGTTGGGCATTCTCCCAGCCAACGCTGCTGCTAATGGGCCCAGATTCCACGAACGCAGAGCCCCCTTCGAGAGCTTGCAGCTGAGTGACAGTGTGTCTTGCAAGGGGACAGGCACCTGTAGCTGCAGAGCCTCATCATCAAAGCTGAGTTCAACTGTGGCAGACATCTGCTCCCTTCCTCAACTGCTAACTGGGATTCACCAGCATCTGGTAATTTCCCCTCCGAGTGCTTGTGATTGTGTGTATGGAGAAGCTTTCTTTGATAGGATAACGAGTCTTGTGGATAAGGGAGAAGCGGTGGATGCGATATACCTAGACTTTAGTAAGGCATTTGATATGGTCTCGCATGATATCCTTATCGATAAACTAGGCAAATACAATTTAGATGGGGCTACTATAAGGTGAGTGCATAACTGGCTGGATAACCGTACTCAGAGAGTAGTTGTTAATGGCTCCCAATCCTGCTGGAAAGGTATAACAAGTGGGGTTCCGCAGGGGTCTGTTTTGGGACCGGCTCTGTTCAATATCTTCATCAACGATTTAGATGTTGGCATAGAAAGTACGCGTATTAAGTTTGCAGACGATACCAAACTGGGAGGGATGGCAACTGCTTTGGAGGACAGAGTCAAAATTCAGAATGATCTGGACAAATTGGAGAAATGGTCTGAGGTAAACCGGATGAAGTTCAATAAAGACAAATGCAAAGTGCTCCACTTAGGAAGGAACAATCAGTTTCACACATACAGAATGGGAAGAGACTGTCTAGGAAGGAGTATGGCAGAAAGAGATCTAGGGGTCTAGTGGACCAAAAGCTAAATATGAGTCAACAGTGTGATACTGTTGCAAAAAAAGCAAACGTGATTCTGGGATGCATTAATGGGTGTGTTGTAAACAAGACACGAGAAGTCATTCTTCTGCTCTACTTTGCTCTGGTTAGGCCTCAACTGGACTATTGTGTCCAGTTCTGGGCACCGTATTTCAAGAAAGATGTGGAGAAATTGGAGAGGGTCCAGAGAAGAGCAACAAGAATGATTAAAGGTCTTGAGAACATGACCTATGAAGGAAGGCTGAAAGAATTGGGTTTATTTAGTTTGGAAAAGAGAAGACTGAGAGGGGACATGACAGCAGTTTTCAGGTATCTAAAAGGGTTTCGTCAGGAGGAGGGAGAAAACTTGTTCACCTTAGCCTCTAATGATAGAACAAGAAGCAATGGGCTTAAACTGCAGCAAGGGAGATTTAGGTTGGACATTAGGAAAAACTACCCTAACTGTCAGGGTAGTTAAACACTGGAATAAATTGTCTAGGGAGGCTGTGGAATCTCCATCTCTGGAGATATTTAAGAGTAGGTTAGATAAATGTCTATCAGAGATGGTCTAGACAGTATTTGGTTCTGCCATGAGGGCAGGGGACTGGACTTGATGACCTCTCGATGTCCCTTCCAGTCCTAGAGTCTATGAGTCTATGAGAACACCGGCTGAAGGCTCTTTCCCAGAAGCATCTCCACAGCTCCCCTTCCCTCCAGGCTGTCTCATCTGCTTTGGGAACAAGGGTGCTTCTCAGCTGGGTACCAGCTTGCAAGCCCAGCTGCTGTAGCCTGTGCCACCCTTCAGGGCTGCAGCTTCTTCTGTGCAGCTTTGTCACCGTCAGACAGACCCGAGTGCTTTAAAAAACTTGTGACAGGGATACAGCGCACCCAGATTCACCAGTTAAACCCTGTAATGGTCATGTGAGAGAAGATATATCCTCATTTTAAAGATCCAAGAGCTTGACTTGTCCAAAGGGGCCAAGTGAGTCCGAGACAGAGCAGGGACTAGAACCCAGGAGTCCTGGCTCCCTGTTGCCCCTGGCTCTTCTGATTTAACCTCCCTCCCTCCCTCATTCGAAGCCCAGACACCTGCCGCTCCTGGTGAAGATCGAGAGCCGACTTGGCAGAGGGTATATTTTGCCATTCGGTCAGCTTGTATCTTCCACTGAGAGAAGGAACATGATACAGGCTGAGCTCTGGGCCTGTTCCAGCGGGAGGTGTTTAGGTGGCAGCTCATAAGGAAACATCCAACTGCCTCGTCACCAACCACATTTACAGGCTGCAGCAGTAGCCAGGGTGTGTCTACACTGCAGTTAGACACCGGTGCCTGGCCTGAGCCAGTTGACTCGGACTCGCAGGGCTTGAGCGAAGAGGCTGCACCTCCCACCTCGCAAGGTCTTTGAATCTGGGTTCCAGCCCTGAGCCCAGCCATCGACACGACAATTAAACAGCCCCTTACCCATGTCAGTTGGCCCACCACCAGCCATGGGTTTGGAATTGCAGTGTTGACATACTGTCAGGGGCAGGATGTGTGTTGCGATATTTTCAGCCTAACCAGACATTTAAATGCAATCTCATGACACAGTTTCCTTGTATGAGGTTTACAGGTGAGAGGAAAGTCTTTTCTTATTAATTCACTGGACTAGGATTCAACAGCTCTGCCACCGACTTCCTCTCTGACCTGGGTAAGTCACTTAAACTCTCTGGGCCTCAATTTCCCATCTGTAAAATGGGGATAATAACCCTTCCTTTCTTGCACTGCCTGTCTTACCTATTCCGACTGCAAGATCTTCAGGGCAGGGACTGTGCCAAACGGGACCCCAATCTCTGTTGGAGCCTCTAGGCATGACTGCAATTTAAATAAGATTTTCTGGCCTGGATGGCATAAAGGTGTGAGAGAATCCCCTGAGTTCTTTCGAGTGTTTACCTGACCCAAGTCTTGGAACATTTTCAGATTCTCCATTTGCTGTATCCAGCTGGCCGAGTTCTCTGATGCATTCTCTGGGCTCAGCTGCTTAGCAAGGGGTCATGCATCCATCCTCAGGCAAAATGCTTTGCTCCCAACATGTAATGGGGACGAGCCAGATGTTGGCCAGCCAGCCAGCTGTTTATGCCACAGCCGCAGCCTCCATCATCACCAGTAGGGGGCCGTACACCTGCACGTGCTCATCAGAGCTGGTGACTGAAGCAGTTAGCAAGTAGCCACCTAGTCATTTCCACTGAATGTGACCAGCGAGACCCCCGTGGGAATCTCTGCCCAGCACTGTTTAGAGCCCCCCGCTGAGCCCTGGCCTAGAAGCGTGGCAAATGTTTGCAGGGTGATAATGAAATGCATAGGACAGAAAGGGCAAAGCTGCTGAGAGCTGGGTCAAGTGGTGCTACCTCAGAATGTGGCACTGCGGAGCGGGGCTGGTAGCCGAGCAGGAGCAGCCGCGCCGAGTGAATGGCGCCAACTGTGAGTCGGCTGTGGAGGCGTCAGCAGCAGCTGCACCTCTGAACTCTGGGTCTTTGTCAGCTGAGCAGCTGTGCGTGGGCCCAGCGGAGGGAGAGGGGAGCGCTGTGCTAAAGGGGCAGCCGTTTGTCAGACTTTCCCACTGCAAAGTGGGAAACTGAGGCAAAGGACACTGCCCAACACACTGTGGGGTCAAGTTGGCTTATGATTGCAGCTTTTTGAATATGATTGGGGCGTTTTCCCAAACTAATGCTGGGTTTCCTTTCCCTTTTAATAACCGTTCTTGTGTGTTATACCGGCTCGCAGGTGGGGAAGTAGATGCCTCTTGGAAGTACTGAGGCATGGTGGCAAGTTTTCCCACACTACTGGGTAGGGGCTTAAGCCGGTTCTATTTCATAGTGTTAAGAGGAATCGCTAAATATTGAACCTGGCCCTTGTTACTGCCAGCTTGTCTTGGCAGAAGGGTCACAATGAAATGGACAGAAAAGAAAGTACAAAGCCAAGGGCCAACTAGCTACTGCGAGAGAACGTTGTCTTTAGCCTGGTATTTGTCACGACCAGTTCCCTGCCACAGGGTCATTGCCACATAAGGTGTCTGTTACTTCTGTCCCTTGGAGTGTTTGCTTCTGAGAGCTGGTCTACACTATGGAGTGGAATCGATCTAAGTTACGCAACTTCAGCTATGTGAATACTGTAGCTGAAGTCGACGTACTTAGATCTACTTACTGCGGTGTCTTCATTGCAGTGTGTCAACGACAGACGCTCTCCCATCGATTCCCCTTGCTCTTCTAACTGAGGCGGAGTACCGGGAGAGTGATCAGTGGTTGATTTATTGCGTCTAGACTAGACACAATACCTCGACCCTCGCTGCAAGCCAGGATTGTGTTGCAAAGGCACTGAGCAGTGCTGGCAGATAATGGTAGGGGGAAAATAAACTCAAATCTAGCTGTCTAGGTATTTATATAGCCCCATCACCATAGCATTTGAACACCTACCCACCCGTTTGCTAGCTGTGTTGGTCAGGAGACTAGATGTGATGACGCTCCAGCGAAACCATCAGTCTTGCAAGCTGCATGGTCAGGCAAAAGTATCTGCTGACTTACGAACGCTTGGCCAGGGAGAAGAGAAATATGCAACAAGTAGTGGCAGGTACGTCCATCCGGAATAACTGAATGGCACCAGCTGTTGTAAGGTGTTTCTAGCGATGAGCCCCCTTCAGACATTATGGAAGCTGTGGAGCTACGTTTTCTACCAAGCTGATCCCAGGACGACGATTCCATTTGGTGGCAACTTTCAAGGTTTCGACACTTGTTTCCGTTCCTCCCGTGCATGGGGAGGCTCAGCGTTGAGGCAGGGATAGCACCAATTGCAAAAGCCCAAAGCGGTGGTCCCTGGTAGATGGGCCTGTGGGTGGGACCTTGGAGCTGACATATGGCTGGGGGATATTGTGTGGGCTGGGGGCAGTGTCCTAGGGCATCGAGAGGGCCTTGCCATCTCTGCGCACACCAGAGAAAGGTAAGTTGCAAACTGTTGGGTCCCTAGCGACTGCCAGCTTCAGGAGGGACGTGTGGAGACCTTGGAACGCTTCTCTCCTCATTAAATACGGTAGCTGACATTTAGCCAGCATGACTCATTCATGCTAGTTCCTTAGGAAACTTCATTCTCTCGGGTCTGGGCTGAGCCGCGGGAGAGGAACCCCTCACTGGCTTGTGTGCAAGCAGCTCATTAGGGCTGAATGCCGCTGGAGGCAGGGGCAGAGCCAGCGGGCGGAAGAATGTTACTGTCCCTGCTCTCTTATGATTCATGGGCATTGTCCCTAGTGAACCCTGGCTTCCTCTGCTGGCAAGAAATCAGCCTCCTGC
The DNA here is from genome assembly GCF_007399415.2 of Gopherus evgoodei. NCBI lineage: Eukaryota > Metazoa > Chordata > Testudines > Testudinidae > Gopherus > Gopherus evgoodei. Next base: position 6,394,130 of record NC_044330.1, read on the forward strand.
TCAGCTTGACATACAGGGCACTCGCCATCTCTGGCATGTCCATCAGCATTGGCCCCGCACCTGACCCCGTCTTCCCTTTTCCTCGCCTGAGTCGGGACAGTAGATGCCAAAGGCGCCGCTTGGGTGCGCAGCACCATCCTCGGGGGACGAGAGCGAGAGAGACACGGGGCGAGCCCATGGAGGGTGCCAGAGGCTGGGTTAGATCAGGAGGGTCAGGAGAGGAGCACTGGCCTGGAGCGGCAGACGGTAGGGCCTGGCGGGCAGGGAGTGTTTCCATCCCCCTTGGACATAGTTTTCTGGTCTTGTGCTCAGGAATCTCCCGGTATCCTCCCCTCTAGGTGGTGCCGCCTCTGTGTCTCTTTCCTTCCTCGCAGGGTTAGGCAAAGCTTTCCCTCGCTGCCTTTCCATGCAGAGTCTTATCGCGGCTGATAACGGGAAGATTATCTTCATTTACCTTCTTCCTATCCTGGCTGCTGGAGCAGACAGTGTCTGTCTCTCTCTCTCAATTTCTCCACCCTCCTGCTAATTAGTCATTCTGCTCCGCAGCTGCGCTGCGCTTCGTCTCTCCAGTTTTCCACTGCTGGTTTATGGACACTGGTTCTGGGTCGAGACTGCCTGAGCCGTGCGCTGCGTTCGGGGTGAGGTGGTCTGGAAGGGTCAAAGCTCCACGCAGGAATTTGCCACAGGCCGGCTGTGATCTGATGGGCTGGAGGCCCTAGTTGATCGGGTCTGATCTGTTCCTCCTAGTGAGTGGTGTCTTGGTGGCTGGGTTTGGGGCCAGTGTCTTAGGCACTGTTCAGTCAGACGTACGGTGATTTGCTCCCCTGGCAGAGATGAACGTCGTTGCGGCTTGTGCCTTGCACTACTGGCTTTACAATGGTGCCGATGGTGCCTTGGCCCTGGGTCCACATGCAGAGGGGCCCCAGCAGCCAGACCATGGCCCTGCCCTCCCTCTATTCTGAGGCCCTGCCCACCACTCACTCCTCTCCGTCCCCCCTCCCCCTTGTCCCCTGCTGGCTCCTCTTCCCCTCCCCACCCCCGCAAGCGGTGGGTGGGGCCTCGGGGGCAGGGCATTGAGGTGGGGAGCAGGTCATGGGCCGGGGCCCACAAAAGATTAATCCAGCCCTGTTGCCTTGGCCTCAGAAGATCCAGGTTCAATTCCCTCCCTGGGGCCCAGATCCCACGAGGTATTTAGGAGGCTACCTCCTGTTGATTCCAGTGGGAGTTCAGAGCCTTGAGGCCTCACCCTCATTTTACAGATGGGGTGAACTTAGACTCAGAGAGTGAAATGCTGGCCCCATTGCTGTCATTTGAAGCTTTGCCATGGACTTCAATGGGGCCAGGGATCCGCCCCGAGTGGTTAAGTGACAGCACCAGGGTCACATGGTGCGTCAGTAGCAGAGCTCGGAACAGACACCAAGGCCTCCTGACTCTCATCCCTTGGTCTAGTAGCCCACAGCTGCCCTGTCTGTGTGTGTGTATATCAGTAATGTGTCTGTATATATATTTTTATTTGTGTTGGCAGAGACCACGCCGAAAATGGACGGTGCTGGGTCTATAATGTAACGCTTGAAGTAAGCCGGAGATGAGGGAGAGATGCTGTGTGTACAATAGGCATACTGAGTCATCTCTTGCTACGATTCTTGCTGGGATTGAGATGAGGCGTTCAGGGAAGAATTCCGTCCTGTAACATTCTGCAGTTTCTGGGCTTGTCACAGCTATTCGCACGGTGTCCGAGAGGCTGGGAGAACGGAGCTGTCCGAGCTGTGCAAAGCCCTGGAGTTCGGTGCTGCGGGGCCTGGGGGCTGAGCTCCACCTTTCCTTTTGGGGCACATCTGGGTTTCGGAGCCGGGTGTGTGGCTTTCGCTCAGACAGTGGGTGTGAGCACACTCATTAAACGGCAGCCAGCTCCCCTGGCGAACAGGATAAATAGCTGGTTCAGTGACCTCCAGAGGAGCTGCTGAACAAACAGGGGTCTAAGAGGTTAATTGTCTGTGTGAATTATGGGTGCATTGTTCCTCCAAAGGGGACCTGCAAAGGAAAAAGAATGTGAGTTGGTGCCATTTTTTGCTTCCTTACAATCGCCTGAAATATTAAGTTTTTTTTGTTTTGGGTTTTTTTGGGGGCTTGGCTTTATGCATATGTATCTATGAGGACTTTAGTTTAGTTTAAGATGGAGAGGCTAGCTCAGTGGTTTGAGCACTGGCCTGCTAAACCCAGAATTGGGAGTTCAATCCTTGAGGGGGCCATTTAGGGATCTGGGGCAAAAATCTGTCTGGGGGTTGATCCTGAGTTGAGCAGGGGGTGGGATTAGATGATCTCCTGAGGTCCCTTCCAACCCTGGTATACTATGATTCTTTTCCTCCCCTAGAATACTCCACAGCTGACTGGAGAACTTTGTAGCTGGAGAAACAGACATGGGGAAGGCCTGGAAAGCAGAGCTTTAACCCTGTGCTTGGTTAGTCTGGGAGGCTAGATTGCTTGTAAAAATATATGAAAATAGCCACCTATCAATATGGCTATGAAGGAATGACCTGGGACACAATAGGTCCTGGAGATTGTTTGCTGATTGCTACCTATGTTCAGCCAATAGAAAAGTAGCCAATCAGGGTCCTTTCTCTCCATAGAGAGAAAAAGATTAATTTAAAACAAAAATAAAAGTAGGCTGAGATTAGCCATGACACTGGGCCTGTGGCAATATGCTCCCCCGGAGAGTCAGAAAGGCAGGGAGAGATGGCACAGCTGCTCCGTATGGCAGGAGCTGCGGAGGAGAAGGCTCTTACATCTACAGAACTGGGACTGGGGAAGGGATAGAGAGGTGGCTGAGCAGAGATAGCAGGGTGGGCAGAAGACAAGGTCAATGAGGCCTCATCCCTAACCAACAGTCACTACGATTTATTCGCCCTTCCTTTCCCCATCTGTTGTAGCGCTCTGTAGTGGTGACAAGCGGGTTACTGCAGGTCCGGACCAAATCTACCTTTTTAAAATTTCCCCAGAGATCGGATTGTTTAGTCTATTCCCCCAGCCTAGGCATGACCGCAGTGACGAAGGGTTGACTAGGAAGAAGGTGCTGAGTGGAAACTTCCACATCAGAGCTCAAGGTGATATGACTGTGAAGGGGATTATCTTATGATGGAGCTGCCTGTGGTAGCAGGGCCTGGACACGTCGACCCAGGAGATCCCTTCCAGCCTATGTTCCTATGCAGCCATTCATGCCAAATTAATTAGGGAACCAAATGACACCAGGTGGCTCTCAGTCTGTGTGCCTGGGCAGAATCTGTCACAGGTCCAGGGGGGTTGCCATTCGCAGCTGGTCTGGCTGCCACCCGTGTCTCATAGACTCTTTATAGACTTAGCATGGAAGGGTTTCAGGAGCTGCTTCCTCGTTTGTTTGCCGGATGCTGGGCAGGGCCAGCTCCAGGCACCAGTGCAGCAAGCAGGTGCTTGGGGCGGACAATGGAAAGGGGCGAATTGCTGCCGAAGAATGAAAAAGCCGATTTCCCTTCCCTGCTGCTTGGGGCAGCAAAAACGCTGGAGCCGGCTCTGAAGCCGGGGGCTCCGGTTTGGCTACTTCCAGGTGCTGAGCCCTGTGAATTTAAACAAGGTGTTAATAGACGCTGGGCCCTGGCTGCTGCTGGCTGCGGGGTGTGACGCACCTGGGCACTGGAGCGGAGTCCAGGCCTTCGCTTTGCTCAAGATTGGTTCGAGGGTTCAGTGGTAGCCGTGTTAGTCTGTATCAGCAAAAAAAAAAAACGAGGAGTCCTTGTGGCGCCTTAGAGGCTGACACATTTATTTGGGTGTAAGCTTTTGTGGGCTAGAACCCACTTCATCAGACGTATGAAGTAAAAGGTACAGGAGCAGGTCTAAATACATGAAAGGTTGGCGGTGCTTTACCAAGTGTTAGGTCAGTTTAACGAGATACATCAATTAACAGCCCCTGGGGCGGGAGATGGGAACAGAGGGGCTGGGGTGGAGGAAGGGACTGGGAAGATGTGGCTATTTCAGGAGCAGAAAAGCCCATTCCAGACCCTACTGCGTGTGTCTATGCTGCAGACTGAGCCCAGGCTGTGACTGAGGTTTGAGCCAAAGCCTACCCTCTGTCCACGCACAAATCCGTCTGACTCAGGGCAGCAAGCGCAGAGGATCTGAGAGTCCCAGGACCCTGCTGGAGGCCTTGCAGCCCTTTGGGTGTGGACCACTTGTGGTATGGACCCAGGGAATGTTATTTTCACATCTGAATTTCCTGTGGTGATAAACACTGGGGCGAGGGCAGGGGCAGGCTCGCTCCCCACCCCACCCCTCAGTCTCTTTGCACCCTTGACTTTGGGTTTGAAAGGGTGCAGGGGGCCCCCAAAAACTTTTGTGCGGCCCTGACTCTAGAGGGACTCAACCTCCTGCGTTCAAGGCTGTTGCATGTGAGATACACAGTAATAACCTTAGAATTCATTTGGCTTTTTAGGGAGTCGAAGGAATAATAGAAGGGTTTAGTGGAACGCACTTTGGACCAGTTGGTACCCGTTACCCAGCTCCTATCCGAACAAAATAATGAGGTAAGCGCCGCCATTGCAAAAACAATTAAGTCATTCTTGGCCACACCAGAAGAAATAAGCCTCCATCCGTTGTTTGCTTTTAATGGTTGTACAATTAGTAACCATCATTGTAGTCTTGGGAATGCGATGCTTGGGAATCAGCCTTAAAAAAACCAAGCAGAAATCATTGTCTACAATAAGAAGACTGCTGTGCTAAAAAAGAAGTGAAAAGGATTGGAAATGTAAGCTTTGCATGCACATTGCCAACAAAAGTAAGGAAGAGAGATGTCAGGAAAAAGAGGTTAACAATGGACAAAGCGTAAACTCCCAAGAGGCCTCGTAAGTAATGTGTAGTTAGTAGCTAATGAAATAAGAAGACGGATGTGCGCTGAGCTTGCAGCTTTGATTACTAGTATATTTTGCAGCTCGTGGACAGTTCATGCTCTGTACAGGGATTGGTTACAAAAGTTAGTACCCGAATCATAAAGTGTGTGATACGGTGTATTAACCAATAGCATTCAGTCCAAGTGTGTATACAAGCTGATTCATGATTGTGTGTGTTGGATGTGTGGAATGCCCTGGCAGGGCCGGTGCTACCATTTAGGCAGCCTAGGCAATCGCCTAGGGTGCCAGGATTATTGAGAGGGTGGCATTTTACCAGGGAGGAGGCAGGTAGCTCTGGTTGACCTGCCGCAGTGGTGCCTGCGGAGGGTCCGTTGGTCCGCGGCTCCGGTGGAGCTGCCGCAGTCGTGCCTGCAGACGGTCGGCTGCTCGCGCGGCTTCGGTGGACCTCCTGCAGGCACGACTGCGGCAGCTCCACCAGAGCCGCGGGATCAGCGCGGGGGGCAGCGAAATGGCCGTGCGCCTAGGGCACGAGAAACCCTGGCGCCGGTCCTGTGCCCTGGACACACTCCCCACACTTAAGCCTGATCAGCGCAAGGTGTAGGTTGCTTGTCTGCCAATAAAGAAACTTCAGTGGTGAGTTCGGAGTCGAGCTGAGTTCTTGGGAACCAAGTGGCTAAGGTCTCAGAGCTACACCCAAACACCTGCTGTGGCAGCGGGAGTGGAGGTGGGTCAGAGCCTGTGTCCTGCTGTGACTGGGGTCTAAGCCCTGTCATTTGGCCGTGTCCCGAGTCAGACGGTCGGCGTAGTGCAGTATGGACGTGTTAGCACGGCCGGGAGACCCAGGCCCAGCAGTTGTAAACTGAGGTTTACAATGCAGTGTGGACGCTCAATCCTGGGCTGGGAACCACTAAGTCCACAAGCCTGTGTCTGAGTCCCAGGTTTACAATGCAGTGTAGACATCCCCACTGAGGCCCTTGGCTCTGCCTCTCAGCCCCTACCTAACTCTGGGGGGAGGGGCCACCTTTCCCACCCTACTGACCCTGGGAGAAGGAAGACCCCCAAAATCCAGGTGAGGGCCTGACCCCAAGGGGTTCCTATCCCATACCTTATGGATCCCCAAGAGACATCCTACTGAACCCAAGCAGGACTTTGCTGGGAGGGGGGCAAAGGGGTTTGTCCCAGGTCCTGCGTTTGAAAGGGGTCCCCAACTGAGTGGCATTGCAATCTGGTGTACCGGGTCACAGCGCCATTCGGGTTTGGCACTGTGATCCCCGTGTGTCCGGTCACAATGTTGGGGGTGGGGGAGCCAGGCCCAGCCACTCCCCTCCCCTCGCTGTTTTCGCAACTTTATTTTTTTCAGAAGGGAGGGGGCCTTCTGTTCCAGATGTTGCAGCAGAGGATCAGCATTTGGGGTTTGTGGGGAAGCGAGCAGCAATGCCAGATGCGCCCTGCATCCAGGTCAGTTTCCGCACGTGGGCGTAGGAGAGAGGTGCAGGGACTAGGAGTGAAGGGGGCACAGTGCAGGAGCTAGGGGCAATGAGCGGGGGTACCACGCCCATGTGAGCCTGGGCACCATTTTCCCTAACGCCATCCCTGTGGGTGGGACTGAACTGGTCCCTCCAGACAAACAAACAAATGGAGCGTTCTGCCTTGTGGCAGGGCAAGGAACGGCTCCCCGGGAAAGCAGCTCCTGTTTATACCATGGCACAGTTAATAGCTGCATTGAGCCCCAGGCTGGAAGGAACCATTGTGATCATCATGTCTGACCTCCTGTGTAACGCAAGCCAGAGCACTCCCCCAAAACAATCCCTAGAGCGGATCCTTTGGAAGTGCCAGGGATGGAGACTCCACCACGCCCACTGATAAAGTACCTGCCCTGCTGGTAGCCAGGCATGGCTGTGGGGTCTCCAGTGTCCAAAAGAGAAGATCCTACCCCCGCAACACGGCACTGCCTGAGGATCACCGAGTGGTGCTTAGGAGAGGAGTTTGAAACCTGTAGGTCACGACCCCAAAGGACAGGCCTTACTCCCATTCACCATCGCAGGGCTCCACTCCGTGTGACAGTTGGTCTGACCCCATAAACCAGCTTGCCATGGTAGGCCCTGATGACCCCTGGTCCACAGCAGCCACCTGCAAACCTGGAGGACCACCTCAGATGGAGAGTGGCCTTCAATACTAGAGAGAGACAGTGGCCAGCCCCCTGGGCCCCATATACTGTATCATAACCCCTAAGTCCGCCCCTGTGGGGGAGCCCTGCATTTTGAAGAGCACATGGGTCTCTTCGCTGGTCCATGAGCTCTGAATTAAGGGATCATGTTGCCCTGGGGTCTGCAGCAGGCTCCAGTGGAGGGGGGCACAGGTCTGGGAGTTGCAAGCTTCGGGTTCTCTTCCGAGTCCCTGGGTCAGATTTGCAGCAGGTGTCAATCGGCACAGTTTCATGATGGAGTCATAGCCCAGTAATTTCACTTCTGTGCCCCGCTGTCAGCGCTTGGACGCCTCAGTGCTGGAACTGTTCGCTGCTCCGTGGTCAAGGTTGCAGCCAAGTTTCCGTTGAAAGCGGAATTTTTGTAATCCTGGCTCTAGATTCCATAAATGTAGTCAGACGGGCTTGAAATTTGCTGGGCCAGGTCAGCAGTTGGGGTGAAGGATATTTAAAACCAGTGGATAAAGGGGTTCCCACAGCAGAGCACCCCCCAAACTGCATTTGCAACATTTCAGAAATCTTCTAATGCTTTTTTACCCTTGTTGAGGGCCTGGAACCAAAACCAAACTATAACATTTGAAACAAAAAATATGATTAGCCCTTACTTCTGAAACTACGAGAGATGGGCTTCAATAGTTGTGATCTCGTAATAAACCACCAGGACTGTGTGTAGACTCTTGATGAGCAATCTTGTGTGATTGCATGCGGACTCCTGCCAGGCGCTGTCAAGTGTCTCTGTCGGTTCCTATATGGCCCCCGTTCGCTCGACTCACAATCTTTAACACTGTTATCTTCACAATACCCCTGTGCCGCATTTTACAGATGGGAACTGAGGCAGAGAGACTTCAGATAAAGAGACACTTCGGCTCTGTCTACATTGCAGCTGGGAGAGCGCCTCCCTGCCTGGGTAGACAGCTATGCGCTCCACTAGCTCTGTTCCAAGCTAGCATGCTCAACGGAGCAGCGTGGCTGTTGCCACACAGGCAAGCTGTCCTCGGACAAGCCTGCCTGGCCCACCTGGGGTCACACTTGGGTGGGTCGCTTGCGCAGCAACAACCACACTGCTTTTTTCTAGCGCACTCCCTCAAACCGGTTTCCCCAGGCTGGGAGGCTGGTTCGCACCCAGCTGCAGTGTAGACAGCACAGTTGCCAACTTTCACGTGGTCAATAAGCACCCCGACTTTCACAATAAGCCAAAAATCAAGCTAATTCCATTTCAACAAGGCCAAAATGAGCCAGTCCCTAAGAACCCCAACACTCTATGTGACTAGATTCCTCAGCGTGCAGTCTGAGGCTGGGGGGGGCCCCGCTGTGCACTCCTGACTCTTCCCCGGCCCCTGCTTGCCAGGAGCTGATCAAAAAAATAGCAACAAGCTACAAACCAAAAACTAGCCAACAAGCAACTCACAAGCCAATTAAGCTAAAAACAAGCCCAATTTCTGCATTTTTTCCCACAAGTTTGGCTTGTCTGGTAGACAGACCTGAAGTGACTTGTCCAAGGTGACGTAGGTGAAGCAGGAAACTGAACCTAGCTCTCCAGAGTGCTCTAACCGCTGGGCCATCCTTCCTTGCAGTGCAGAGAGCTGCAATGAGAAATACGGTCCATCCTCTGCACTGAATGAGGCAGGCTCTTATACAGGGTCGGCTCTGGCTTTTTTGCCGCCCCAAGCAAAAAAAAAGGGGGGGGGGCGGAGCAGTAAAGCAAGAGCGGGGAAAAAACAACACAAAACCTGCGGCACGGCTGGAGCCAGGGTGCAGGGGGACGCATAGACTTCAAGGTCAGAAGGGAGCATTATGATCATCTGGTCTGACCTCCTGCACAACGCAGGCCACAGAATCTCACCCACCCACTCCTGTAACAAACTCCTAACCTATGTCTGAGTTACTGAAGTCCTCAAATTGTGGTTTGAAGACCTCAAGCTGCAGAGAATCCTCCAGTAAGTGACCTGTGTGCTGCAGATGTGCCTGGGCTAGCGGAGGGGAGGAGGAAGGAGCAGGGGGGAGAGAGAAGGGGGCAGCCAGGGCTTCAGCAGGACGCTCGCCCCAAGGGCCTGACCGCTGCGTTGTGTCGCCTGCCGGGCAGGCTCCACGCCGGTCGGCAGGGAGGGAAGGACGCGGGCTGCTGGGCTTGCTGCAGACCTGGCACTGGCTGGGGCAGAGGGAGCGCGCAGCCCGCTCCCAGCAGGGCGCTTCCCTCCTCCGCGCTGCCACCCGCTACAGGGCGGCCGGATTAGCAAACCATAAAAAAAAAAAAAGCGACCATGCTGCCCTAGGATTGGGCGGAAGCCGCCCCCTAGAATCTGCCACCCCAAGCACAAGGTTGCTCAGTTGGTGCCTGGATCCGGCTCTGCTCTTATAGAACAAATAGCATGTGACCATGTAATTAAAACTTGCCTCATAATGCATGCGCACGAGGTGGCTGCTACCCTCATTCTGCCATATCCTAACTTCAGAGCGCTGGATTGCAATTATGCATGTTAATAATGTTCTTTTAATGCAAGGATTGGGTTGAGGGTGGGGTTTTGTGGTCTGTAATGCAATATACGTGTAGTGTACACACGCACCATGGGTCGGAAAGCATTGCTGGATCCTTCTGGATAGAAGGTGCTTTGTAAATATTGGCCCAAATACCCATTTGAACAGAGAAGAGAAATTCTAACTTTTTCAGTCATTTTCAGCCTGGCTCGCAGATAAAGACAACTGCTTCCAAACTCATTTCCGAAGTAGCTGCACTGGAGGTTTGGCTTGACTTAGAGAAGGAGAAAAGCAAGATATTGGGCAATAGTTGAGCAACATGTGGCAGGCCTGGAGTGTGCAGTGAAGTATGAGACAGATGGTGCTGAGAAAACAGACCCAGCATGGAACAACCCGGCCTGTTTCCTTGCGGTTACTTTGGGATCGTACAGCCCAGCTCTGCTGTGCATCAAGGTTACAACAATATTGGTCTTTGAAATGCAGGAGGGAGCTGAATTCCCGAAGGCTGGTTTAGAAAAGCATTGAGCAGCTCCAGAGTTGGCCCAAACTTTGCCTTCCAGCACTTTTCATTCTTTGTGGTGGCATCCCCTGCGCCGTGTTCTTTCTTGGAGCCCTGAAACTAATCTTCAAGGGATGATTTTGTTGTTTGTTTGGGGAAGCCAAACCTTTGGTCCCTAGCTCGCCAGTGGCTGGGGACCCCAGGCTGGGGCGGGAATGACTGATGCTCGTTACCATCTGATGCCTATTTGGGGACCCCTTTGTCAAGTGGGTTGGTGATTTTCAGTCCAGTGCCTAGGGATCAAGTGTCACCGTGACCCAACCCACCATCGCATCTGGTCCCTTTCTTGGCAGTGGAAGAAGACAAGAACTCTGCAGGATGCTGACACCAGAAGCAGTCACTCCAGATCAGGGTTGGGGCGATCTGGCATTGAAGCTGCCTGTGTTGTACCAGTTTGGGGGATAATCAGAGGACATCAGAGCTGGAGCAGCCAGAGAGAAGAAAGACGGTGTGATCTAAGTCCTGTGCTTCCAGCTGAGACTCCCCCCACAAAGGGTGGGTGGGGGCCTGCCAGGCTGGGACATTCAGTTTCCGGTGGGCCAGCAGCAAGCCCTCCCTGCAGTGCTGGCAGGTACTAGCAGTGAGCAACGGGGATGAAGGTAGCAAGTTCATCATCTCTACTCAGCCTTGTGACAGGTCATCTGCATTGGCTTTGATTAAATGGAAGAAGGTCAGAGCTGGCAGAATAGGGTCCAGGGGCTGGTACTCGGCTCCAGAGAAAAAGGTCAGTGCAATTGCAAAGACCCACATCTGTCCCCCGGTGAAGAGAACAGACTCCACAGCCTGGGCCATGGATTCCTGCAAGTGGAGCGGGGGGGAGCATGAAATGGCCCTGGCACTTTTTTTTTTGGCATTCTTTTCAGGAGCAGCGGTGCCGAGGGGCCCTCCTGTGGCAGGCAGCCCTGGGCATGTGTGTGCTGCCAGCCAAGCAGGGTCCAGGCGCCAAAGCAATCTTCGCTGCCCAGCCATTAGCAGCTGGGTTTTGTGAGCCATCCACGTTCATTGATTCCTCTCCTCAGATTGCAATGCCTGGAGACACCGAGCTAGTTTCTTGGCACTGGTGTCAGGTCGCTGTGGTGTCTCCAGGGCTGCAGCCTGGTAGAATTGGGGGCAGGCTTGGGAGGAGCAGATAAGAAAGAATTTATTCAGTTCAATGAAGCCGACATGTCTTCTATCTCCTGAGCTGTAGGCTGCTGGCCAGGGAGGAGGAGATAGTCCGCCAGCTTGGCAGACGTTTCCATTCTCTGTGACTGGAAGTGGGGCTCTGAGGCAGGCACCTAGCTGGAGAGAAAGGAGCCATTCTCTGCTGCTTCTATAAACATCAGGGGTCCCTGCACTGCCTCCGTCTAGACTGCAAACTCTGGCGGGCATCGCCCACGGGTCAGCCGCCCTTGGCTGAGAAACAAATAGCTCCTCCCGGCCCAGAGTGCCCTCCTGCCCTTTCATCTTCTGTATTTAGATAGGCTCCCATCCAAGGGCAGCGAGGGCTCAGGGCTTGATCGAAAAGTGTCCCACACATGAGGCCGGAGAGTCTCGAGGACTCCGGGGAGGGGCTCTGAGCCCGCCCAGAGCCTGCTCCTTTGGCACGGAGTCTGAGCAGGAGCTGCTTTTGCACAGCGTTCCCCCATGGGTGACACTGCTGCTGCCCTTTCACAAATCATCTCCCAGAGACAGTGCCTGCGCTAGTATTCGGGGTGGGGGTGGGGGATTCTCCCACTATTACATGAGCCCTGGGGCAGCTCCACGGGTGGGCGCCAGTGTGAAAACACTAGCAGGGCAGCATTGGCACCAATCTTGTTGTCTAGGCCTGCCCTGAGCCAAGCGCTAGATGACACTGGCGCTGAAAACGCCCAAGCCCTGTCTAGCGCTCCCACCGCAGCTGTTTCTGGCGGACCTGCAGCGGCGCTAGTGCCACAGTGGGATTTCCCGGAGGTTGCCAGTGTAGGGTGAGTTTTTTATACCCAGACAAGGGAGAAGAGGAGGAGCAGCGACTCCTTGCTGTGATCCTCTGCAGTCTGAGCAGGGCTGGGCCTGGGGGGGAGGGGGGTGTTGTATGAGACCACAAGGGAACAGGTAGGTGCTGCAGGAAGTGGTGTTAATGACCTGGGAGGAGTGGCCCTATTCCCTCAAAGTCCTGATTGAATGTCCCCTGCTGGTGCTAGTGGGCACGGTGCAGTCCCCAAGCCCAGGTCCGTGGCTATTACAGATCCCTGGCACTTTTTGTCAGGGCTCAGGCTGTTAACCCCAGTGTTGTGGCTATATTCCAGTCCGGGGATGCTGGTCCAACAGGAGCACACTCCGCTGCAGTTCTTATTCCGCTCCTGTCTTGAATAGCTGGGAAGTGGTGCTCTGTGCTGTTAAGCCCTAGAGTGACAGGATAAAGCAATCACTGCACTGGTGCAGCAGGTAAAGTGTCTTGCGATGAAACGTGCTAGCTAAATGTGGGAGATTTATTTAATCACCAGTGGGAAGATCAAGCCAAGGGAGCTCCTGCAAACAGGGCTGAACTGTGCTGTGGGACAGAGTGCAGGGCAGCCTGCGGCTGGGAGCTCCTGCTCAGGCTGTGTTGGATGCAGAAGCCCACCGAGTAGATGCTCTCACGTTCCATGGCCCAGGCTCCAGGGCCTCATGCTGCTCCCTCTCCATGTGATAACAGGGTACAGATCTGATCGTGTCTCTTGCTGGGGGGCGGGCGGGGGTATTATTCTGTTTCAGCTCTTTGGGGAAGGGGTGGGGGCACTTTGTGTACTGATCAACTTGTCTCAGCTCTCCTCTGTCCCTGGCCTCTCGTTGCCCTTCCTCTTTCCTTGCTCTTTGCCCTGGTCTGTTCTTGGCCACCTTCACAGCTTGAAAATGCTGCTGGATCTTGCAGAGAATTGGGTCTTTCTTGCTCCCACCCTTGCTGGGTCCTGGCCCCCGGGGAACAGAATCAAAGTCTTGGTTGTGCCGTAGCTTTCTGCTTCTTTTCTGCAAGCCAAAGCCCTGAGCCTGAAACAGAGCCCCTATTGCAGAGCAGGAAGGCTTTTCTTCGTGCCCGCACACCGCTGACTTCTGCGTTCTCCGGGCTAGACACCAAGGGCGGGGTGTGTTTGGGAGGGGCGGCAGTGGTGGGAACAGCATGTGCAGCATCCCAGACACATCTGCTGTGGCCAGATGGTGTCCAGATTCCACCCAGCCAGAGCGTGCACTGGCTGGAGCTGGGTGGATGGCCAGTGAAGCGTCCCCTCTCTCTCTCTCTCTCTCTCGGCACATCTGCTTATCCTCCCCCCACCCCTCCCGGGTGGTGAAAGCTAAGGGCAGGAATATGACTATTTTCCCTGGGAGAAGTATTTTTCATCCCAATGCTGATTATTATTATTTTTGAATGGCCGTTTGTCTGGCCAGCGATTTCAGTTCCTGGAAATGACTGCAAAGGAGTCTGGGCATAAATAGCTTGGCATGGCGTTGCCTGCGCGCTTGTGCGGTGAGGGAGAGACAGGCGGAATTCACAGCTTGGCAACAACTAATCAACACTGGTCCAGCGTGGACAGATCAGCTTTATGCAGCATGGAACCAGGGAGATCAGAGATGTTCAGCAGGTTTGCTGCCTCAGCTTCCCCCATGGGCTGCAGGGGAAATACTGTGGTAGCTTGGAGCGTAACTCTTTACATCAGTGGGGCTTCAGCTTTCCTGATGGCTGAGAGCATCTCTGGCAGCTTCCCACTCGTCCAAGTGCAATCCTTGGTTTAGCCTGTGTGAACATGTCGGAAATCTGAAAAGCAAACGTTTCTTGGTTTTTGACAACCAAAAACTTGGAAATATCAGCCGAAAACCAAATTTGATTTAAAAAATGTTTGGGTTTGGGCCAAAATGGTTTGGGTTTGGGTTGCTTTTTTTGTTTGTTTGGTTGGTTTTTTGTCGACAAAAACCCCAGAAAATGTTATCAAAATGGGACATTTCCTGCAGAAATTTCCACTTTGACAGAAAAACCAGCTTGTGTAGAAAAAAGGTGAAACAAACAAAAAAAAAAACTCAACCAAGTCTAATCCCAGTGACTGCAGCAGCCTGCTGCATCTTTGCAGCTAGAGGAGTTTTTGTGGTTTTAGTGCAAATGGCAGAGGCGTGTGGTTTTGGCTCTGAAGGTGCCAGATTTGATCCGCCCCACATGGATGCATCCATGGGCCAGTACACATGAGCTGCAGCTAGCATACATAACCTGCAGCAGGTTGCAGCCATTCTGTGTAAGTCCCAGCATGCCATGCTCCCTATTGATCCATGTGACCAGGAAGGTCTGGTGACCAGCTGGCCTAGTGATCAACTCATGGCCTTACAGTTTCTGCTGGTCTAGTTGTCCCAGAAGGAGTCCTCGCTCCCCTCAGAGCTCAGTCATACAAAGCAGTGGGAGGGACAAGGTAGTGCCCCCTTGACCCTCCCTCTTCACCAGTCCCAACCCAGAAATCTAGGTATCTCTCAGTGTGAGCTACTCAGTAGTCATTGCCAACATTGTTACCCCCGGGTCACTTCCTACCAGCCTGGAGCTCCTCTGTTTGAGGTGCGGTTGCTGGCATTGCAGACTCTCCTTGTGTGTCCAGTTCACATCAGTCAGTCTCACTCTCTTGGGGCTTTCCCAGGTCCCTGCTGATAGAGCAGCCTTTACAGAGCTGTTGCCACTCCCTGCACTGCTCTCAGCATCTGCTGTTCTGCTCCGAGACACAGGTATTAGGCTGGTATCGCCACTGAACCCAAGGGGTCAGATCCTTAGCTGGTGTAAATCAAGATAGCCCCATTGAAGTCAATGGAGCTGGGTCAATGTAGAAGTCAAAGGAGTTAGATTGCATAAAACCTGGGTGATGGAGTAGAGAACCAGGCCCACTGGGTCTAGGGATATTTGACCCTTTCAGGGCTTTGACCTAACTGATTCACCTCTCCTGACTGTGCTTTGCCATTTCCTCCTGGGACTTCAGTCTGAGGTCATTCTGGCTGTGACCCAGGGGTGGCTCCAGGCACCCATGCAGCAAGTGCGTGCCTGGGGCGGCATGCCATGGGGGGCAGTGCGCCAGTCGCCATGAGGGTGTCAGAAGGTCTGCTGGTCCCATGGCTTCAGTGGCAATTCGGCCGCGGGTACGCTGAAGGCACGGGACCGGCAGATCACCCGCAGAGCCGCCGCCGAATCTACATGACCGGTGGACCTCCCACAGAAACGCCGCCGAAGGCTGCCTGACTGCCGTGCTTGGGGTGGCAAAGAACATAGAGCCACCCCTGCTGTGACCCAAAGCAGTCAGCATCTGCTCGGGCACCCCTAGTCCATCCAGCAAGAAAGGAGGCTCCATGCTCAGGCAGTGTTGAGCACCGGGTCAAACTCATCACAGAATGGGTCTGTTATCGGTGACTTGCCAGACTGGCCATTGTGATCCTTGGTTTTCCTGTACACAATCTGTGGGGGGGTTGATTTTCTCCCTGTACTGAGATGCCATCCAGACAATCCCCTCCCCTGCCAGTTTCTTGGAGATGCCCCAGCAGAACTGCAGACTTGGTATAAGTCTCCCCAGGGTTTGCATCTAACTGGCTTCGCACCAGAGCTTCACCGGAAGCTTGAGGGGAGCATCTGGCCAGCTGACAGCATGCTGGGAGGGTGACTTCTCTGGTCAAGTGCTATGGAAATGGAGCAGGGTGCAAGACATGTGGGGTTCAAAGGCCGACCCCGTGTATAGAAGCTGGAAGGTAGCTTCTGGTGTGGAAGGAGGGAGTAGATAGAGGGGGAAAAATACAGTCCAAGGGGAATTGTGGGAAAGTATTGTATTGGAGGACTATCCTCACTGCAAAGCGGGTGGGTTACCAACCCGGATCAAAGCAGAACCCAGGTTCAGCTAGCCTGGATTTAAAGCACCATTAAACCTGGGTCAGAAGATTTTGTGTGGGGGAGGAGGTGGGAGAGAAGATTCAGGGCAGCCCCTCCGTTAAAGCCCAAGCTAACTCTGCAGTGAAGACATGCCCTAAGATGTCCCCCAATGCTAGTGTTGCTCTAAAGATGTTGTACCAATTATATTAGACCAGTAAAAACCAGCAGGATTTTATTAAAGGGGACAAGGCAAAGATGCCACATTTATTATGATAACAATTTATGACTAATAACTAATATTTTAATTTTTATACACACACATTATACCTATTTACCTATACACACACACACACACAATTTACATTATACCTAATACCTATACACACACACACACACACACATCCACATTCATTAGGTGTTCTGCAGCTGCTGCATAGTTACCAGTCCTGAAGATAGCTTAAGTTCATGGCTTAATTTTGCAGCTTGAGTTCGTAGCTTGTGGCAGCTAACTGGCCAGGAAAGCTGGGCACAAGGCTGAGCTGGATCTCTGTTGGGCAGGCACCGATGTTCTTTCATGTTGGCAGCAGAATGTTACCCAGAGTTTCTTATCTTACCCTTCTTTTTTATAGGCTTTTAGTTTGGATTCAAAGTCTGTAGGTCTTGCTGTGTTACGCTGCCTTTGGGTTTAGAGTGATCACCCATCAATTGCAGGCGTGACTTTCAGCCTTGGACCTGGCTTTGATCTTCCTTCTGTTGTTTTCTTGTCCTTTTCTTTTTAGGGTGGATGCTTCTTACTTTGTTTAGGGCTGTTGCCTAGGTCTTCAGCCGTTGGTATTTGAACTTTATCTTATCAGGACAGGTTGGGGCTGGAGGTTGATTCCATCATTCATACATACCTTATTCACACATCTAAACTAAACTAATAAGATTACAGCAGGGTTTGCAGAAATGAAGCTTGGAGGAAGCTTTTACAAAATGGAGTGAGTGTTTTAAAATGGGGTTTGAATTACAATATGGAACAGAAGTTACAGTATAGGCAAGTGTAGTGAATGGTGAACAGAAGTTACATTAATAAAGTGAACAATTGAAAACAATTTCATTTATTAGTCCTACAAAGACAGCAAAGATACAGTATTAGGAAATGCTTAGGGAAACACAGAGAAGGATTCAATCATATCCTAGATAGGAGTGAACCATTCATTAGAGAAAGACAGAAGGATCCTTCCTTTCTCCTGAAATGACTGTCTGACTATGGATACAAGAAGCCTGGGCAGGGTGAGAGATATTTGCATCCTGACAGGGAAGAGAAATTCCAGCTCATCTCTCCAATAACATCCCTCCTGGAGCTTCAGTTGGTTCCAGAAATGGGTTTCACTCGGGTTTAGCTGCTCCAGTGCATGTCTGGGACAAGGCCAGACAGAAATCAGGTCAAACTGGAGACAGAGGGAGGAGAAACCCCGCAAATAAAACCCGTCCCTCATTCTACCGGCACTTTCAGGTCGCTGCAAAAGCTAAACAAACCCGAGAAAAGGAACACACAGAATATTATGGCACCATTAAAAATAATGAGAACAGCTGCAGCTTGTCCTGTCCAAAGGCTTTGAGTCACCCACTAAAAGGGCCGTTTATGTCTTTGACTTTGAAAAAAGGCTGCAGTAAATTTGAAGGGGGAAGATCACAAATAGGAGGCGGAGAGAGTGAGTGCGCGCCTGTATTTTGTGTATTACCGAAAATCTGCTTGGGCGATCAAAGCCCATTTGTAGCACTTGGTGTGCAGCTGCCTTCCATTGGCTGGAGGCAGACGAGCATGTAGGACTATAAATACAGTGGTGGTGAGATATTTATCAATGGCCAGGGCCCTGTGCAGTGTTTTCCTTCTTGCTAGGAGGGCAGCACCGGCAGCAATCTTCCACTGCAGGCTGCCGAGCTGGGCCTCTACACTGTAGGGATTGCTAGGGTGACACTTCTTCAGTCACAGGACATGAGGCATCCAGGGACTAACGGTCTGAGTTAGTGCTGTTAGCTACAGAGCAGGGCACAGGATGGCATCCTTGCCAGACTAATGCAAGTATCCCTGGTGCCATGGGGAGAGTCGATGCTGGGAAGTGGAATTTCCTTCTCTTGACGGATGTTCAAGAATTTTGTTTTTTCTCTTGTCCCTTGAAGCACTCGTGCTAATGGAGGTAGTATGGACAACAGCAGTGCTTTACCGTACACCCCTTCTGATGAGCTGACGTGATGGTTGCTAATCTCCGGATATTTGCTTACCCTGCTACACTTCCTCTGCATGTGAGATTCATCCATTTTGCTCACCCACTGCATCCCGGTTCACTGCAGGCTGTTTTATCATCTACACCTGTTTTACACCCAGGTTACACCTCATCTGGATGCTCCCTCGGACCATCCAAAATGCTGCTGCCTAAATCAATCTTTTTTGCTGATCCGCATGACCCCATCACCTCCTCTTTAAACACATCTACTTGTAATAGGAAGTATCAGATCCAAGCTCCTTGTCCTTGCATTCAAGGCCCTACATCACACAGTCCTAGCTGCATCTCTGACCTTGTCTCTTGTTCCCCTATCCCCTCTGTTCTACTAACAAAACCAACTTTGACATCCTTTTGTTTCCTTCTCCCATTCCTGGCTTCATTATCTCCTTCAGTCTCTGCCTGGATCCTGCTCACCATGACCCTTCCCTCTTCTCACCGCAAGCCCTCAACACTGCCAATAATTTCATTGGAAAGAAATGTTCACCATGCATGTGGTGTGTTTCCTCTTTGCCTTTCACTAGGACAGTGAAACCTGCCCCCTTTCACGTCCGTTTCACTTCTTGGTGCTGGTGCAGAATGTTGATGATGAGTCTGGGTTTTTCATATGGCATTGCCAACTCTCACAATTGTGAGTCTTGTGATATTTGCTGGCTTTTTTTAGAGCCCCGGAAGTCAAGAGATTATGTGAGAATCTCAGCTTTCCATATTTTTTAAGAAAATGTGTTTGTCCTCAAAGTTGGGCAGAAAAACCTGAATATGGAACCCCCTAAAGGCTCAGACCTAATAACCCCACTAAATTTATTATTTTAATTAGTAATTTAGAATTTTATTAATAATAATTTAATAATTTTCATTATTTTTGAATGCTTGGGGTTGGCAGGACTGCGCTGGAGTGCAGGAGAATGCTTAAATCCCAAATTATTTTCACTGACGGAAAGAAAAACAAATCCATACAAACACTTTTATTCACTTTAGGTTTTGTAACTTCCCCCATGTTATATCCCTTTCCCCGCCCCTGGCTCCTTGCAAACATAAATACTAAATATTGAGTTTAAACCAGGAGGACAATGTCCCTTTAAAAACACAGCAGCCGGTTTTGCTTTGTCATTTGTATGTTATAATAATAATTCCTAGCTCTTCTCATCAGCAGGTCTCCAAGTACTTTACAAAGGAAGTTGGTATTGTTTTCCTGCATTTTAGAGATGGGGAAACTGAGGCACAGGGAAGGCAAGAGTCACCTAGCAGCAGAGCTAGGAAGAGAACCCAGGTCTCCTGAGGTCCTGTCCAGTGTTTTATCCACTAGGCCCCACTGCCCAGTATGAAGGCCATTTGTTATGGCTAAAATCCAAGCCAGGGTCCTCCCTGGGAGGTCTGAATTAACTTTTATGGGTACATGTTAGCCTCGGCTATTTTTGTCATAAACGCTGTGTACTAGCAGGGAGTGAAAAAGCACAGGGGAATACAATGAAGGCTAAAACAAGTACATCGCCTTTCTCTGCAAGGTCCTGTGTCTGCCAGGGGTCTGAACATCTTTTCTTCCTCTTCTCTGTCCTGACAGCTAACCCTAACCATCCCCCTGCCTCCCACTAACCTTCAGTCTCACAGTCTGGCAATTTGCTTTATAGCAGCCTGTGACTTGCCCAGCAGCACACTCCTAGCCCTGCGCTGGCTGTGAGAAGGCACAGCAGTGCTGTAGGCCACGGTACGAAACCCTCCTACAGTTTATCTAAGAGACGTAGCATCCATTACTCACCGATTCCCGCTCCCTCTGGACGAACTGCAGCTCCCAGTGTTTCTGCAGGCTCTTTCCGGGTTGCACATCCAACGTATATTTGGATCGACGCAAGGAGCGAGAAAGGAAAGAAGAGGCCAGTTTTTATGTTGCATTTCTATTCTATTCAAGTTCTTATACTGCTTCATGACTGTGGTCTCCGAGCACCTTCCAGCAGATCTGAAGCGTGGGATGAACATCTGTCACATGGTTCATTCTCTTGTTCATCCTCGCCCCAGGGAGAGAATTGGTGTGTTATGTAGAGTTTTGGTAGGGTTCTTTTTAACATCTATCTGCTGCTTTGTGTTTACCTCAGAGAAGGCTGGTTGAAGCAGTATGCCTGGAACTGGGAGTGGAAGATGGGGAAGTCTGTGCTGGTCCTTAGTGCTTGAGGAGGTTCGTTCCACCAGGACTGGCTCCTAAGAAAGCTCGGTCCCCTGCTCAGATGAGCTTGACCTTGATGGAGGAGAATTCCATTGGCCAGAGGAACAAAGTTGGTCCGTGTTGCTGAGATGAGCACCAGCATTCAGGACGAGTTGGAATTTCCTAAGGCCCAGGTGGATGGCTTAGCATTGCTGTAAGTCCAGAGAGGACGTGATGAACATGTGTACAACCAAAACCGAGAGAGAAACCGAGTCTCCTAGCCAACTGGAGATGGCGGAAAGTGTCACGGATGCTGGGCTTGCCCATCCCCAAAACTCATGTGCATCAGATCTGATAACAGGCTCTCCTTAGGGAGTGAGTGCTCTAGACGTTTTGAATTGAAGAAAGAGGCCGTGCTCCCAGAGAAACTCTCAACCCTCCTTGTAACTTAATGGAGACAACTGTTACAGGGGAAACCAGGGTCATGATTAGTCCAACACATCTGTTCCCAGCTCAGAACTGTTGTTTTCCCCACAGGTTAAAAATCTTTATAGGATCAGAACTGTTTAACAATTTTACTACTGAAATAATGTTCAGTGGGTGGGGTGTCGCTTTGGGATATGTGGGAGGAAATGACTGCACAGGGTTCAAAGCTGGATGGAGTTGGATCTGTGAAAGAGCCAGTCTAGCCCTCAAGGTTGAGATGGTCTGAATAAATGAACCATGTTGCATAAAATGTATCATTGTCTGTCTATTATTGTTATAATTTGTATTACCGTAGAGCACAGAGGCCCCAATCCCCATGGTGGTTGGTGCTATACAGACACAGAGGAAGATACAGTCCCTGCCCCAAAGAGTTTACAATCTAAATAGACAACCTGGGAGAAAGAATTATCTCCAGTTTAAAGATGGGGAACTGAGCCACAGAGAGTTAGTGACAGCCCACGGTCACAGTGGGTCTGTGGAAAGCCAGGAATTGAACTTAAGTGGTCTCCTGAGTTCCATACTGCTCTAATCTTAAAACCATCCAGTTTCCTGAAACAGGATGTGAGTTTAACAAGCTTAAAATAATTAATTCAAGATTTGCATTATTTAGATAGCCATAAATTTGGGATAACCTTTTTCTTTGCTACCAGTGAGAATAGTGTGGATACCATTAATTTTGCATCCACTGGTTTCAGGGTAGCAGCTGTGTTAGTCTGTATCCGCAAAAAGAACAGGAGTCCTTGTGGCACCTTAGAAACTAACAAATTTATTTGAGCATAAGCTTTCATGGGCTACAGCCCGCTTCATCGGATGCATAGACTGGAACATACAGCAAGAAGATATTTATACATACAGAGAACACGAAAAGGTGAAAGTAGCCGTTCCAACTGTAGGAGGCCAATCAATTGAGATGAGCTATCATAGAATCATAGCTCTATCATCAGCAGGAGAAAAAAAACTTTTGAAGTGATAATCGAGGTGACCCATAGAAGGTGTGAAGATACTTACCATGGGGAAATAGATTCAATTAGTGTAATAGCCCAACCATTCCCAGTCTCTGTTCAAACATAAGTTAATTGTATCTAATTTGCATATTAATTCGAGTTCAGCAGTCTCTCTTTGGAGTCTGTTTTTGAAGTTTTGTTGTTGTAAAATTGCCACCTTCAAGTCTGTCACTGAGTGGTTAGAGAGGTCAGGGCCGGTGCAAGGATGTTTCATGCCCAAGGTGAAACTTCCACCTTGCACCCTCCCCCTGTCCCCAAGCCCCCGCCATGAGGCGCCCCAGCCCCACACAGCTCCCCCTCTCCGCCCTGAGGCACCCCCCCCGGCAGCTCCCCATCCCCCACTCTGAGGCACCCCCAGCCTCAGCTCACCCCGGCTCTACGCACGAGCACCCTGAGCACGCCGTCACGGCTTCACTTCTCCTGCCTCCCAGGCTTGCGGCGCCTAAACTGATTGGTGCCGCGAGCCTGGGAGGTGGGAGAAGTGAAGCAGCTCACCCCTGCCCTGCCTCCTCCCCGAGCACGCTGTGGCTGCTTCACTTCTCCCGCCTCCCAGGCTTGCAGTGCCAATCAGCTTAGGCGCCACAAGTCTGTGGGGAGAGAGAAGAGAAGCAGCCACGGTGTGCTCGGGGAGGAGGCAGGGCAGGGGTGAGCTGGGGCAGGGAGTTCCCCTGTGTGTCGCCCCTCCCCCCCCACTTGTTGCAGGTGGCCCTCCCCGCGCTCCCCTGCCCCAGCTCCCTCTGCCTAAATGCCGGCGGCGACTGGGGCAGCCGAAGATCCGGCTGCTGCGGTCGCTGCCGAAGAATATGCCACTCCCCAAATCCTAGCACCCTAGCGAATGCCTAGGTCACCTAAATGGTTCCACCGGCCCTGAGAGAGGTTGAAGTGTTCTCCCACTGGTTTTTGAACATTGTGATTCCTGATGTCAGATTTGTGTCCATTTATTCTTTTGCGTAGAGACTGTCTGGTTTGGCCAACGTACATGGCAGAGGGGCATTGCTGGCACATGATGGCATATATCACGTTGGTAGATGTGCAGGTGAATGAGCCCCTCATGGCGTGGCTGTGGCTAGGTCCTATGATGGTGTCACTGGAATAGGTATGTGGACAGAGCTGGCATCGGGCTTTGTTGCAAGGATAAGTTCCTGGGTTAGTGTTTATGTTGTGTGGTCTGCGGTTGCTGGTGAGTATTTGCTTCAGGTTGGGGGGCTGTCTGTAAGCGAGGACTGGTCTGTCTCTCAAGGTCTCTGAGAGTGAGGGAGTAGCTTTCAGGATAGGTTGTAGATCTTTGATGATGCGCTGGAGAGGTTTTAGTTGGGGGCCAAAAGTGACGGCTAGTGGCATTCTGTTATTTTCTTTGTTGGGCCTGTCCTGTAGTAGGTGACTTCTGGGTACTCTTCTGGCTCTGTCAGTCTGTTTTTTCACTTTAGCAGATGGGTATTGTAGTTTTAAGAATGCTTGATAGAGATTCTGTAGGTGTTTGTCTCTGTCTGAGGGATTGGAGCAAATGCAGTTGTATCTTAGAGCTTGGATGTAGCCAATGGATTGTGTGGTGTGTCCTGAATGGAAGCTGGAGGCATGTAGGTAAGTATAGCGGTCAGTACGTTTCCGATATAGGGTGGTGTTTGTGTGACCATCACTTATCCACTGAAGTTGTCATCTTTGCAGCTACCCAAGAATGACAGAGCTAGAGTGATAATTATAGAAGTACCTGTCATTTCTATATTATAGATTTCAAACCAGACCCAGAAATTACATAGAATGGGGCATTCCCACAAACATGAAATAGGTGAGCCATAGATAAAAAATGTTTTGGGTGGTGTTCGATAGTTTTAGCCAGATTTTTTACAATTATGTGGGATTAGTACAGTCTATGGGCAACAAAATACTGTGTGTTTGTGTGTGCGCGCATGTGAATGTCATGATGTTTCTAGCTCTAGCTCAATCTTATTCTTAGGAGAATTTGGGGCCAAAACATTAAAAATTCTATGCACAATATTTTAATTTTCTACACAATTCTGCATGTTTTATTTGTCAAAACAACACAGTATAATCACACCAGTTTCAATTGTTTAGGTAATTTATATCAAAATACCTATCAGCAACTATGTCTGTAACATTACAGACGACAAAAAAATCCCCTCAGGAGTAGAGAGTTTAAAAAAACAAACAAAAACCTACAACAACTTAATTTTTGTTTCTCTGCCCCTTCCCCCCCATATGCCAGCCAGAGGGCCAGACACCCGCACCCTCTCCCTACCAGAGCCCAGCCATGGCGTGCTCCCCAGCCCAGACAGCCTCACCCCCTCCCAAGCCCAGACACTCATACTATCTCCCCCATAGCCCAGGGATCCAGAGAGATAAACAGCCTGATGCAGGGTCCCGGGCTTGTACGGTGTTTTCTGTGTGCTGGGAACCCTCCAGCTCCTGCCTCCCTCCCCCCAGCAGTGTGTTCTATTTGCGGGCTGGAAAGCTGGGTTCTGCCAGGTCCAGCGGCCCCTATTGGTGGTTAGCAGTTCTGCAGCGCCAATTCTGTGGAGGGAAAAGGAAATTCTGTGCAGAACATTAATTCTGCACAAATTCTGCACTGTGCAGTGGTCCAGAATTCCCCCAGAAGTACCCAATCAATCTTCATGTCTGGGCCCAGGTGTTTGTTCTCAGTGGGTGGTGTAGAATTATATTTTTCATCCAAAATACTCCACAGCATTGTGTGAAATGTTTAGGATTAATTGACCGATTTGATTAAGGCAGTGAAGTCTAGTGGTTAGAACAGTACTCTGGCTGTCAGGAAACCTGACTTTTTATCTGCATTCTGCCACTGCCTCATGAGTAAGGCCCTACTTGAATCAGGGGATGATTGTCAAAAAATTGCGACTCAGTTATGGACAAGCCATGGAAAATCACAGGGGACCTTATTATTTGAAGCAATAAGATCCATTGTTACTTTTCTGTGACTTTCTGCTGTCGACATCCTAGGGCTGAGAGCAGAGGTAGTTTGGGGCTGAGAGTGGGAGCCCGGGGCTGAGAGCAGGAATCTGGGACTGACAGTGGGAGCTTCCACTGTAGACTGCCTGGAGCTGAGAGCAGGGGCTCCCCTCTCATCCCCAGGGTAGCAGGGCTCCCACTGTCAAAATTGCAGTGGAAGCCTACACTGCAAAAATTGCAGATCCTGCAATATCACAAATTAAGTAGGGCCTTACTCATGAGGTACATCATAGATTCATAGATTGTAGGGCTGGAAGGGACCTCGAGAGGTCATTGAGTCCAGTCTCCTGCCCTCATGGCAGGACCAAATACTGTCTAGATCATCCTTGATAGACATTTATCTAACCTACTCTTAAATATCTCCAGAGATGGAGATTCCGCAACCTCCCTAGGCAATCTATTCCAGTGTTTAACCACTCTGACAAGTTAGGAGCTTTTTCCTAATGTCCAACCTAAACCTCCCTTGCTGCAGTTGAAGCTCACTTAATCTCTCTGTCCTTGTCTTTAAAATGGGGACAACGGTAATCTTTATGAAGCTCTTTCTGCTCCCCTAATTACATTTTCAATATATATGAGCTATGTGTTATCACTATTAAGCAGTTCAGTAAGTTGGAAGCGTCATCTCTGGTTTTTGCTCAGTTACTTTGATTTCTTCCTAAATATTTGGGCAGGGAAGGAATTTACAGGACTTTTATTTATTGGCTGTTTTCTGCCTTTGTCTAACCAAGTGATTTCATGGTCTCTGGCTTTGAACTATAGATTTGTGTATGACTTGTGTATACTTCAGTAAACAGACTGAGCATGGAGATTGTTAGGCATGGAGAGGGCTGAAGAAATCACAGGATACACTATCAAAGCAAACCTTTATTCCTTTTATATGCTGTGTAGCATACCACAGACTAATGCAGCTTCAACACCTGCAACATTCCAGAGTACAGGAGATTATACAGTAGATTCTGGAAAATATGAGGTTACTTTGCAAAGAACACTCCTCCTTCTGTAGCGGACCACGCATCTTTTTCCTTTGAGTCCTATAGATGGCTGATTTCATTACATTTTTAGTTTCCTTAAAACACACATTTAGTAGGTTCAAAAAGACAACAGCATCAGAGCAAACACCATCTCAACACATTATCTGCCTTCTGTCTTTTCTCTCTGATACAAATTTAGTTCCCCCGAGTCACTGTATTTAGCATATCAGGTAGACAGTTTCCTCAATGCACCAGAAAGTGCACTCCTTTTCTTTAAAGGCTGTGCAAATATTATCAATGTAAAAGAAACTCTATGGTTTCAACATGCTCCAAAAAGCCACAGGGTTATAGAGATTTCTCTGTTTACAGCAGGAAGCATCTGCTTTTAGAATAAACAGAGGAGGACCTACAGTAATTTTAGCTTTGAACAGCAACACAGCAGCATAACCCACAAATATCAACAATCCTTTCAGCCTTTTGCGGATTTGCCAGGAGATGCAGATGTTTCTAGTTTCTGGAATTTCTGAACTCTGAATAAATCCAGGGATATTAAAAAGCACACAGTATTTACACAAGAGATAGCTGTTAAAACAGCCATAAAAAGGTGGCTGAGTGCCACAGTGAGTGAGGTTGTTCCTCATAAAAGTGAGGCACTAGCACTGGCTTGAGGAAGGAATGGTGAAGGCTGACACTGTACAAGTTGTCTCCACATCTATTTTAATATTGACCTGCAGAATATCGTGCTATTCCAGTCCTCCCTCTTTCCCCAACTGCGCCGCCTGACTCACAACATCCCCAGCTAATCTGTTCCAGGTCCCTTCGCTGAACTCTGCCGGTGCACCTCACTCCTGAACCATAGCAACCTCTGCTATTCCAGCCTCGGGTACCTCCTAGATTCTAACCTAGAGTTTTATTCTGCTGTCCATCACTACAGTATCTGAGGGCCTTTCATGTAAAATCAATGGCAATAGTGAAATCTCTAGGAGGACTTCATGGAATCTCTGGCTCATCTCTCTCTGGTATAAAATTTGTGCTGGAGGTATATTTTTGGGTTGGTTGATTTGTTTTAGGTGATTTGTTTTGTTATGGGGGGAGGATTTTGGGTAGATGGGAGTGTCAATGTTGAGAGTCTCATTCTTTCTACAGTGGAGCAGCTTTTTTTTTTTAAAAAGGAGGAGGATTTAGCAGCATTTCCTAGAGAGGGTCAGACTCTGGATTTACCTAATTTCCCCTGAAGTTCATTCCATTTCTTGGTCCCCTTGACTGAAAAAATGCTTGTCAAATGTGATTATTGTGCAGTAATTTTTGATATGGTTATTCCACCCGTGTGTTTGGGATTTTCTAATGTGCCCATCTGCCATAATGGAATTTATATCCATTAATCCCACTTGTACTAACAGCAGACAAGTTCCCAATATGTATTTATACTTTTAAAGTGAGATGTAAACAGTGAAGTGATGATGAGTTTATCTAGCAAATGTGCCGTTTTCTCTAGCAGCTGATACCCAGGATATATACAGTAGTTTGCATTATTGCAGTGCTGGCTGGTGCAGTTTTCCACTGACAATCTACCACAGTTTTACATTGCCACCCATCACCACAGTGATCTTTTGTCTATTTAAAACCCCAGTGGAGGGGCAGCTCACTTTGTCTTTGCAAAACAGTCTACAACAAAAAACTGTCAGCTGTATTATATCTTAATTGATTGCAACACCTTTGGCACCAGCTCTTGCAGACAACTGTCCTAGTTGTCCATATCACTGGAGTGTTCCCATTAGCTTCATCCATCACTTGAGATACTGGTAATTTTAATGTGTCTTTAAATGACATCTCTATAAATACCTGGAAATTCTTTGTGGGACCTGGATTATGTCTATAGGAGTTTGGTGGCACAGACTCTACTCACAATAGTTTTATACCTGAGAACTAGGTTCCAATTCAACTAAGGTCAAGAGTAATGGAGTTAAGTGATCCCTTCCTTGGACTGATTCATTCCGGGTTTATTCAGACAAGATCTTGACTACTCTGTGTGGTGGTTAAACATCCTGTGGCCTTTTCCCTAAGAGAGGGAATTTGCCCCCAGTTTCTTTCCATTGCAGAGATGGCTGCTTTTTAATGGTGGTATAGTGATCCCAGTGTGCTGTTGCTGGAATGTTAGCAATAGCTATCCTGAATGTTGTGTGTTTCTATTATAACCCAGTCTCCGTTTGTTCCTAACTTTCCAAACATTTCAGGCTGATATTTTTAGATCTGGTGTCTGCTCAAGTGTGATTTTTTTTTCTCCTGTTTGTGGAACATCTGACCAAAAATGAGAAGAAAAGAATACAGGCAGATCATTAATTAAAAGAAGTCTTACTGTTTTGAATAGCTTTAATGCCAAAATTACTGGGACTAGAAAGCTTAAGGCTGGATGGTGTCAGGGACTCTAACCCAGACGGCAAAGTTCGTTGTCTGACCGCGAGAGAGACAGGCAACACCAGCAAGGTCCAATCAAAAGCTCTTTACTGACAAGTGCACGCATCAATAGAGAGCAGCTCGTCTCCAGAGAGAACCAGCCTGCTCTTTACATCTTAGTATAAGCCTATATAGACAGTTCCGTCGCGTCATAAAATATTCATTGGAGCAACCCACCCCCTTCTTCTAACAACTAGAAACTAGACACTTTTAGTATACATGTTTTACAGCATTAGGTGATTAACAATATCTTAGCAAGCACCAGAAGTTAGGAATGTAGGGGAGTTAAAACAGACAGAGAACTGAACCAAGGAGTGAAAACAGGGAGGCTGGGATTTCTTATTAGTTCTTCAAAGGAACTGTTCCTAACACAGCACAGTTGGTACTATATCAGGAATGCAGCCCCTCCCTTATCTCACTTTTTCCCAGCGCTTCGTGAGACATGCTGCTTCTCAGTTCTTTTCCACTCAGGGATTACCCACAAACCTCTGTTAGCCAGACTTTGGTCAGGTTGGCATACCTGGTTTTGTCTGCTATATCTTTATTCAGGCCTAACAATGGGAAATAGCCCTCATTGAAGAAAAGTACCCTTGAGATTTCCCACAAAAATGGGGTTTGGATTTTGCATAGTTGTTAGTATTTGAAACTTGCATTTTGAGCATGTGTAAAACTTTGGGTTCAGTTTTGCAGCCATTTTACTAGCATTTTAAAGGAAGAAAGACCAGGGAATCAGTGCTAGGAGTCTGTGCTAGGAGCCTGTGAATGAGCCAGGCTGTGCAGAAAGCAAGTGTGCACTTAGTGAGACAGGCCTCTCTGAACAGGACAGAGCACACCACTGGTATTTGGCCCACTAGTTTGAGATTGTGTAATGTCTTTTTCCAAACAATCCGCGGTGAGCAATATTAACAGAACATTAACTGTGGCTTTTTCTGATTCTTTTTTTTTTGAATGTGCAATGTTAAGGTTGCATGCACAACCCTTCATTCTGCATGTTGTGTGTATGCTCTGAGATTCTAACTGCATACTCACATACTATTTCTCAAATAATAAAATATACAATTTATTTTCTATAGCTTTCTAAAATGCAACTTGTAAGGCATACAGTGAACAAGGCAGGGAGTCCTTCCCTATTTGTACTATATAAATGACTTTTATGGTTTCCATCTGTTTGGCACCAATAGCATATTACTCAGTGGTAGATGCTACACATTTATATGTTATGAAGTTTTATATTATATTTGATAAACTGTCTGTGTAATTAAAAGCTGTATTTGCAAGGCATATGCACTAGAAAACAGAGAACGCTGTCTATGCAGTTTGCAGAAAAGGTCCAAAAGCATGTGGGATATTATAGATTTTTTTTTTAAACTTATTTCAACCCAAACTTAAATTTCATTTAATGTTAGAGACAGAGTTAAAGGAACAGTCTCATCAGAGAGGGTCGCAAAAAAACCCAACATTAATTTTTGTGGTAGCAGACCATGTTAATGTGGGAAAATAACTTTTATTAAAAAAAAAACTATGTACGTGACAGAGCCCCTCTGACTGAAAACACAGAGCCTTCCTCCGTAATGCAAAGCATTAATTCCACATAGCGCAATGCTGTATAGGATATTAGAAAGCTCTCGAGCAAACACAAAGATGTCATTCAGGCCTGCAGCTCTCCTGACTTCAGATGTTAGAGAGCAGCAAATGTG
Organism: Gopherus evgoodei; assembly: GCF_007399415.2. NCBI lineage: Eukaryota > Metazoa > Chordata > Testudines > Testudinidae > Gopherus > Gopherus evgoodei. The sequence goes on from NC_044330.1 coordinate 6,424,057, forward strand.
AAGGCTGTCTGCAGTCATGAGAGGGCCCGCCTTTTGAGACTGTGTATACTTAAAAGGGCTGTGTACACTGGCAATTTACAGCACTGACCGCAGCCAGCAAGTTTCAGTGCTGTAAAGCACCAGTGTAGACAGTGCCCCAGCAGTGGGAGCTACACCCTCCTGGAGGTGGTTATTTAGAGCACTGGGAGAGCTCTCTCCTAGGGCTCTGTGGTAGGGTGACCAGATGTCCTGGTTTTTGGGTCTTTTTCTTATATGGACTCCTGTTACCCTCCACCCCATCCCAATTTTTCACATTTGCTTTCTGGTCCCCCTACTCTGCCGTGAGCACACAAGCCACGTTAAAGCGCTGCCAGTGTAGACTAGCCCTTAGAGAGGCTGCTAAGTTAAAAGATAAAGATTAATAAAATAGCTAAAAATGTCACTTTTCTTGCTGGGGTGAGACTGTGACTGAGTCAGGGGCATTTCAGGTTCCTTTCTCAGACGTGACCCTGTCCACTCAGTGAGCTCTAAAGCAGGGGCCGCGCTGGATGCCACTGACCCCCCTGGCTCGGCCGTGCTAGGCACTGTACACCCGCTGTGACACAGGGCAACCCCCCGCCGGTCATCCCCTCCCCTCCTCGGCCCTCTCAGTCACATGGTCCCGGCCCTCGCCCTGTACCTTCGGATTGGCTGAGCGGTATCACGTGACGCCCGTCTCGCACGGGAGGGGAAGCTGCCGTTGCCAGGCAACGCCGCAGCGGGCTGGGGAGCGGCCTGGTAGGCCCCGAAGCGGAGCAGGTAGGAGGCTCTGGACCCGGGTAGCGAGACCTCCCCGCCTGTAGGGATGGGGGGACTCCCTGCTGGGGCGGGGCTCGTGTGCGGGCTCCCCCCAGCCTTGGTGCGGAATGGGGAGGGGGCTCCCCCCCAGCCGTGGGAGGCCCGAGCGCCGCCCCCAACCTGAGGCTGAGGGTCTCCCTGCCCTGGGGCGGGTGGCTGCGATGGGGGCTCCCCTTCCTTCCCGCCCCGGGAAGGTTCAGGCCCAGCCCTTACCCAGACTGGGGGTGCAGCAGAAACGAGGCGCCCCCTCCCCCCCGCCTGGGCACAAATCCTGTTCAGGGCCAGGGCCGGAGCTGCAGGGTCTAATCTGCAGCCGCTCCCCGTCCCAGTCTCTTCCCAGGCGCCAGCTCTGCAGCGATGCCTGTGGGAAAGGGCTTGGCCAGGTCGAGGGGTCGGTGGGTCTAGCTCAGCGGTTCTCAAACGGGGGGTCGGGACCCCTCCAGGGTCGCAAGCTTATTACATGGGGGTTCGCGAGCTGTCAGCCTCCGCCCCAACCCTGCTCTGCCTCCAGCATTGATCAGGGTGTTAAATATATCAAAAGTGTTACTGTGTAAGGGGGGGTTGCACTCAGAGGCTTGCTGTGTGAGGGGGGGTCACCAGGAAAAAAAAGTTTGAGAACTACTGGTCTAGATCATATTCTGCTCTGTAGGGCATCAGCACCAGCAGGCAGTGGAGAAGGAAGGCCAGATTATGAGAAGAATGGAAGACATGTTGTGATTGCTGCAGTCTATATGAGGGCTGATCAATCAAGGCGATGTGAAACCTGAGGCCAGTCTAGAAGCTTTGTCCTCCACATAGGATATACAGGGTTGGAAGGGACCTCAGGAGATCATCTAGTCCAGCCCCCTGCTCAAAGCAGGGCAACACCCTATACAGTTTTTTATTTTTAACCCCAGTTTTGTAAATGGCCCCCTCAAGGATTGAACTCACAACCCTGGGTTCAGTAGGCCAATGATCAAACCAGTGAGCTATCCCTCTCCCCTAAATGTACAATGTGGCTGGCCGCAGGTGACAGCAAGCCAAGCCAGCCTAGAATATTAAATCTGGTTTTACTCTTCCATTACCAGCCAGCTACTGCATTTGTGCTTTTCCCTGGCACGCACATGTTTACGTCTTGTACAACAGGAACCAATAAACATTCTCAGTATTGTTCCATTCACAAAACTGCCAACTAGGTTCTTATGCCCTCATTTATTGATGGTGATGTTGGTTTAGTGACACCTGCTAGTTTCCAGTTATGCAATTGAACGTGCTCTGCTGGTGTAAATTGATCTACACCAATCAATTAGGAGGGAGGGATAGCTCAGGGGTTTGAGCGTTGGCCTACTAAACCCAGGGTTGTGAGTTCAATCCCTGAGGGGGCCATTAAGGGAACTGGGGTAAAAATCTGGGGATTGGTCCTGCTTGGAGCAGGGGGTTGGACTAGATGACCTCCTGAGGTCCCTTCCAACCCTAATAGTCTATGATTCTATGAAGGTTCTTCATGAAGATTTAGGCCCTCAGTCTGCAAGACACTAGCCAGGCATGTCCCTGCACTTGTGAGACTCTCCATGAACATAAGAAAGGTCTGACCCAGTACAGCCAAAGGTCCATCTAACCCAGTATCTTGTCTGCTGACAGTGGCCAACACCAAGTGCCCCAAAGGGAGTGAACCTAACAAGCGATCTCTCGCCTGCCATCCATCTCCACCCTCTGACAAACAGAGGCTAGGGACACCATTCCTTACCCATCCTGGCTAATAGCCATTAATGGTCTTAACCTCCATGAATTTATATAGTTCTCTTTTAAACCCTGTTATAGTCCTAGCCTTCACAACCTCCTCAGGCAAGGAGTTCCACAAGTTGACTGTGCGCTGTCTGAAGAAGAACTTCCTTTTATTTGTTTTAAACCTGCTGCCCATTAATTTCATTTGGTGGCCCCTAGTTCTTGTATTATGGGAATAAGTAAATAACTTTTCCTTATTTACTTTCTCTACATCACTCATGATTTTATAGACCTCTATTATATCCCCCCTTCGTCTCCTCTTTTCCAAGCTGAAAAGTCCTAGCCTCTTTAAACTCTCCTCATATGGGACCCGTTCCAAACCCCTAATCATTTTAGTTGCCCTTCTCTGAATCTTTTCTAATGCCAGTATATCTTTTTTGAGATGATGATTCCACACCTGTACGCAGTGTTCAAGATGTGGGCGTACCATGGATTTATATAAGGGCAATAAGATACTCTCCATCTTATTTTCTATCCCCTTTTTAATGATTCCTAGCATCCTGTCTGCTTTTTTGACCTCCATGGCACACTACCTGGATGTCTTCAGAGAACTATCCACGATGACTCCAAGATCTTTTTCCTGATTCATTGTAGCTAAATTAGCCCCCTATTGTATGTATAGTTGGGGTTATTTCTTCCAATGTGCATTACTTTACATTTATCCACATTATGTTTCATTTGCCATTTTGTTGCCCAGTCACTTAGTTTTGTGAGATCTTTTTGAAGTTCTTCACAGTCTGCTTTGGTCTTAACTGTCTTGAGCAGTTTAATGTCATCTGCAAACTTTGCCACCTCACTGTTTACCCCTTTCTCCAGATCATTTATGAATAAGTTGAATAGGATTGGTCCTAGGACTGACCCTTGGGGGACACCACTTATTACCCCTCTCCATTCTGAGATTTTACTATTTATTCCTATACTTTGTTCTCTGTCTTTTAACCAGTTCTCAGTCATAGACTCATAGGTCAGAAGGGACCAATCTGATCATCTAGTCTGACCTCCTGCACAAGGCAGGCCACAGAACCCCACCCATCCAATTTTATAACAACCCCTATCCCAGGACCGAGTTATTGAAATCCTCAAAATTGGTTTGAAGACCTCAAGCTGCAGAGAAACCACCAGCAAGCGACCCGTGCCCCACGCTGCAGGGGAAGGCGAAAAACCTCCAGGGCCCCTGCCAATCCGCCCTGGAGGAAAATTCCTTCCCGACCCCAAATATGGCGATCAGCTAAACCCTGAGCATGTGGGCAAGAGTCACCAGCCAGCACCCAAGAAGGAATTCTCTGCAGTAACTCAGTTCCCATTCCATCCAACATCTCCCCGCAGACCATTGAGCAGACCTATCTGGTGGTAATCCAAGATCAATTGCCCAAATTAACGATCCTATCATAACATCCCCTCCATATACTTATCAAGCTTTGTCTTAAAGCCAGGAAAGTCTTTTGCCCCCACTACTTCCCTCGGAAGGCTGTTCCAGAACTTCACTCCCCTAATGGTTAGAAACCTTCGTCTAATTTCAAGTCTAAACTTCCTGATATCCAGTTTATACCCATTCGTCCTCGTGCCTACATTAGTACTAAACTTAAATAATTCCTCTCCCTCCCTAACGTTAACCCCTCTGATATATTTATATAGAGCAAACATATTCCCCCGCAGCCTTCTTTTGGCCAGGCTAAACAAGCCAAGCTCTTTGAGTCTCTTTTCATAAGGCAGTTTTTCCATTCCTCGGATCATCCTTGTAGCCCGTCTCTGAACCTGTTCCAGTTTGAATTCATCCTTCTTGAACATGGGACACCAGAACTGCACACAGTATTCCAGATGGGGTCTCACCAACGCCTTGTATAACGGTACTAACACCTCCTTATCCTTGCAGGAAATACCCCGCCTGATGCATCCCAAAATCGCATTTGCTTTTTTAACAGCCGTATCACATTGGCGACTCATAGTCATCCTGCTATCAACCAGTACCCCAAGGTCCTTCTCCTCCTCCGTCGCTTCCAACTGATGCGCCCCAATCCATGAAAGGACCTTCCCTCTTATCCCATGACAACTTAATTTACGTAAGAGCCTTTGGTGAGGGAACTTGTCAAAGGCTTTCTGGAAATCTAAGTACACTATGTCCACTGTCCTTGTCCACATGTTTGTTGACCCCCTCAAAGAACTCTAATAGATTAGTAAGACATGATTTCCCTTTACAGAAACCGTGTTGACTTTTGCCCAACAATTTATGTTCTTCTGTGTGTCTGACAATTTTATTCTTTACTATTGTTTCAACTAATTTGTCCGGTATTGACATTAGACTTACCAGTCTGTAATTGCTGGGATCACCTCTAGAGCCCTTTTAAAATACTGGTGTTACATTACCTATCTTCCAGTCATTGGGTACAGATACCGATTTAAAGGACAGGTTACAAACCATATTTAATAGTTCTGCAACTTCAAATTTGAGTTCTTTCAGAACTCTTGGGTGCATGCCATCTGGTCCCGGTGACTTGTTACTGTTAAGTTTATCAATTAATTCCAAAACCTCCTCTAGTGACACCTCAATCTATGACAGTTCCTCAGATTTGTCGCCTACAAAAACCAGCTCAGGTTTGGGAATCTCCCTAACATCCTCAGCTGTGAAGACTGAAGAAAAGAATCCGTTTAGTTTCTCTGCAATGACTTTATGGTCTTTAAGCACTCCTTTTGGATCTCAGTTGTCCAGGGGCCCCACTGGTTGTTTAGCAGGCTTCCTGCTTCTGATGTACTTAAAAAACATTTTGTTATTACCTTTGGAGTTTTTTGCTAGCTGTTCTTCAAACTCCTCTTTGGCTTTTCTTATTACATTTTTACAGTTAATTTGGCAGTGTTTATGCTCATGTCTGTTTACCTCACTAGGATTTGACTTCCACTTTTAAAAATATGCCTTTTTATCTTTTACTGCTTCTTTTACATGGTTGTTAAGCCACAGTGGTTCTTTTTTAGTTCTTTTACTGTGTTTTTTAATTTGGGGTACATTTAAGTTGAGCCTCTATTATGGTGTCTTTGAAAAGCGTCCATGCAGCTTGCAGGGATTTCACTTTGGTCACCATACCTGTTAATTTCTGTTTAACTAACCCCCTCATTTTTGCATAGTTCTCCTTTCTGAAATTAAATGTCACAGTATTGGGCTGTTGAAGTGTTCTTCCCACCACAGGGATGTTAAATGTTGTTATATTATGGTTGCTATTTCCAAGTGGTCCTGTTATTGTTACCTCTTGGACCAGCTCCTGCGTTCCACTCAGGACTAAGTCGAGAGTTGCCTCTCCCCTTGTGGGTTCCCATACCAGCTGCTCCAAGAAGCAATCATTTAAAGTATCAAGAAATTTTGTCTCTGCATTTTGTCCTGAGGTGACATGTTCCTAGTCAATATGGAGATTGTGGAAATCCCCCACTATTATTGAGTTCTTAATGTTGATAGCCTCTCTAATTTCCCTTAGCATTTTGTCGTCACTATCACTGTCCTGGTCAGGTGGTCGATAATAGATCCCTAATGTTATAGTCTTATTAGAGCATGCAATTACTGTCGTCATTCCTGCCCCACCTCGCCACGCGACCTGTTCTGTCCTTCCAATATATTTTGTACTCTGGAATGATTGTGTCCCATTGATTGTCCTCAGTCCACCAGGTTTCTGTGATGCCTATTATATCAATATCCTCCTTTATCACAAGGCACTCTAGTTCACCCATCTTATTATTTAGACTTCTAGCATTTATATACAAGCACTTTTAAAAATTGTCACTGTTTATTTGTCTGCCCTTTTCTGATGTGGCCGATTCTTTATTATGTGAATGTTTCTCTTCTGATCTGGCCCCTAGATTATCCTCTTCCATCCTGTCCTCCTGACTAAAACCTAGAAAATCTTTATTAATAGACTCTCCTCTAAGAGAAGTTTCTGTCCAATCCACGTGCTCCTCTGCAGCAGTCGGCTTTCCCCCATCTCTTAGTTTAAAAACTGCTCTGCAACCTTTTTAATGTTAAGTGCCAGCTATCTGGTTCCACTTTGGTTTAAGTGGAGCCCATCTCTCCTGTATAGACTGCCCCATTCCAAAAGTTTCCCCAGTTCCTGATGAATCTAAACCCCTCCTCCCTACACCATCGTCTCATCCACGCAGTGAGACTCTGAAGCTCTGCTTGCCTACCTGGCCCTGCGCGTGGAATTGGGAGCATTTCTGAGAGTGCCATTTTAGAGGTCCTGGATTTCAATCTCTTCCCTAGCAGCCTAAATTTGGCCACCAGGACATCTCTCCTACCCTTCCATATGTCACTGATACCTACATGTAGCACAACCACCAGCTCCTCCCCAGCACTACACATAAGTCTATCTAGATGCCTCGAGAGATCCGCAACCTTCGCACCAGGCAGGCAAGTCACCATACGGTTTTCCTGGTCATCCCAAACCCAGCTATCTACGTTTCTAATGATTGAATCTCCCATTACTAACACCTGCCTTTTCCTAGTGACTGGAGTTCCCTCCCCCGGAGAGGTTACCTCAGTGTGAGAGGATACCCCAATACCATCTGGAAGGAGGGTCCCAACTATGGGAAAGTTTCCCTCTGCTCCCGTTGACTGCTCTACTTCCCTAGACCTTTCATCCTCTCAACAGCTCAGGGGCTGTCTGACCGGAGGTGGGACAATTCTACAATCTCCGGGAAAGCCTCATCAACATACCTCTCTGCCTCCCTTAGCTCCTCCAGTTCCACCACTCTGGCCTCCAAAGTCCATACGCAGTCTCTGAGGGCCAGGAGCTCCTTGCACAGAATAGGGCAGGTAATCAATACATGCTGCACTCAGCACAATAAACTGGGTAGCCTCCACTCTGCTGCTGGGCTTCTGCCTGCATTCTCTCCTACAGCTACCTAGTTAATGAAAGGGTATTGTTTAAATCAAGAAGTTTTGAATGTAGTTTAATTTACAGGTTTTAAAGAACAGCAAGTGAACCTTGTCCCCTTCCCAACTCCCTTGCGAAACTCCCTGTTAACAGCCCTGTTCACAAAGCTCCCTGCACTGCTTTATAAAGCCCTGGCCTTCTTGATAGCCCCGCCCACTGACTGAGGCTCAGCCAATTAACAGAGGCTTCTAGCTTTCAAACCTTACTTTGAAGCTCACAGCTTCTAACTGCCAGCCACAGCACATGGTCCTTCAAACAAACAGACAAACACAAGCTCAGCACACAGCAAGTAACCTCCAGCAAAAACACACACTACAGGCAGCCACTTACCCTAAGGGTCCTGTATTTGCTCCTCCTTCACCTGGAGAACTCCCTTGCGAAACTCCCTGTTAGAGTTTGATCAATGAGTAGGGTCTCCAAGGAGACTGGCTAGCTGGATCTTTGCAGGATTGGGGCTGAAATATAGAGCACCAAGAAGATATATTTACAGAATTCCTTTTTGGAGCATTACTGGAGATATGATGGGCCAGTGTTCCCAAACTTTTTACTAAGGTTACCCACCAAGTATACTTTGTCTTTTTATGTAACCCACCCAGGGGGCAAAAATCAGAGGCTAGCATCCTATTTCTTCCCCTTTGCTGCCTCCTCGCCTTGCTGATGGGGCACTGACAGGCCATCCAAAGCACATAGATGCTGGAATGAGGGGTGTGGGGGGTGCTGCAACGCCCCCTGGCTTGCAGTGGTTTCCATTATGTACAGGGTTTATAGTTTGGTTCAGTGTCTCTTAGAACTCCCACTATAAAAATTGTTCCAGCACCCCTGCCACAGCATCATCCTCCATCCCATTACCACAATCCTAATCATGGCCTGGTCCAGAAGGGAGGCTGCGGGGTGGTGGTTGGTGGATTGGTTGGTTGGAGAACAAGCCTACCCTGCACTCAGCCCATGGTGACAGTTCCTGTCTCATGAGGCTGGGCTCAGCTCCTTGTTCTTGGCTTTTGGGACCTGGCACACAGGGTCTCGGTGACATTCAGGTTTGGCTGAGCCAAATCAGTGGCGCTGCAACCCTGTGTACCAGGTCTCAATGCCTGGAGTGGGGAGCCAGGCCAAGCCCCAGGAGACAGGAGCCTCTGCTTCCTGATGATTGATGAGGAGTGGGCACGCTCTCCCCAAACCCCATTTCCTGGGGCCTCCCCTCTGCATTGGGCCTGCCAACCCATCTAGAACCTTATGGCAACGCACTGAGCCTGGACCCACTGTTTGGGCAACACTCTGATAGATAATGTGTGAATGATAGATAACAGTGGTGCTAATAATTCTTTGTGTTTTGATGACTTTGTAGGTCTTTCTTCAGTGAGATTCAGCAGTAACCTTTAATGATGGGAGACGTCCTCGCTTATGAAGCCGAGTTACTTGGATTGGTGAAAGAGGTAGATGTTTACCATGGAATAGAAAAGAGGAAATCATCTGGTGCCTGCACTTAGGAATGGGAGAAGGGGCAAATTTGTAACTGTTAGGCATTGATCTTGCCATTACTTTATGTGGGCAGATGCTTGCGGCTGCATGGAGTCCCGCTGATGAGGCACTGCCTGCATGGAGCTCATTGCAAAATCAGGACCTTAGTTAAAGGAACGCTGTCAACTAACTTCGGACCCAAAAGGTCTTATTTTAAAAAGGCTTTGAAAAATATAATGTAAATAGAATTGTGTTAATGAACATTTTAAAATAAACAGTGAAAAGCATTTGTTTAATGCTTTTCGCTGTGATGTTAGACTCACAGACCAAATATACTAGTACCTGAGAATTAGCAAGTGAAATGTACCAGTCCCCTGTTATTGCCTAACCTAGGGCTCTGATCCTACAAAGAGTTAAAATATATACTTAACATTATGCACTGTGCTTAGTGCCATTGCCTTCAGTGGTACTATTTGTAGGGTATGAAGTTGAATAACTTGTGTAACTCTTTACAGGATTGAGGTATATCCAAGATGTAACAAACAAGAAAACAGCATGAATAGTGAAAGGTCAACATACATTATTTCAAATTTAATCATCTCAGTATCAATAACACAGATAAGAATTTTCTTCTTTCAATTAGTTTTAAGTTAAGGCTTTGCTGTGATACAGTCCCCTGTTTAGCGCTGTGCCACAAACAGTACATACTGCTTGCTTCATCATGTAATTGACATATCTTTTCTCCTTACTCTGGTGACAGAGCCTCCAATCTTGTGATTTGGTTTCTCTCTTTTTGCACTTTCATACCATCAGTTTTTAGTCTATATTTGTACTTTATGAATTTCTCACGAAATGGTAAAGCCAAACACAGGATTTGCCATAGTTGGACGGACTAGATTGTTGGTCCACCCATGTTTGTGTCCTGCTTCTAGCATTGCTGATACTTCAGAGGCAGGCAAACCTCCCCCAAACCCTGTACTGTGGCTAGTTTTGTACATTTTGGATGGAGGAGGGAGAAATCTTTCTGGTCCTTTGCAGCTTGCCCTGAAGAATGTGGTTTGCTTAAGATAAGTTAAGTGATGGTAAAATTATCAGATCTTTTTAAATTCAGCCACAGCATTTGTCTGACTGTCCTGATGGTAGAAGTCCCATTACCTGTAGATGATGCTACTTTCAGAAAGTGTTAATTACAAGAAAGTTATGTGACTATCTGTTCAATCAAGTTTAAAAAAAATGTTGCATACTGGATATTAGTTGCTTTTCTTGATTTAAAAAAATCAACTGATTATAGTAAAGCTTTGTAGCAAACCTTTAAATAAGTTTGCCTATTCATTGGTCACTGTTTTAAACATTAAAAAGCTTAGAATGTGTTATCTGTGTGTGTTCTTGTGTCTTTAGTATTTAGACTTCACAGAGTTTGAAGACACAGTGAAAACATTTACAAAGGAATGTAAAATAAAAGGGAAGCCATTACCTAAAACAGCAGGTGGTTCCTTGAAAGATTCAAAAGCTTTGATTATCCAGGTAACAAATGTTTTATATTTGGTTTGACTAGCTAATGATCAGAACCATTACATCAGTTGAAATAATCTAAAATGCTTAGGCTAACTTTTGGTTTAAACAGGAGTAGGCTGATAGTAGGGTATTTTCAGTGAAAGGACCTCAACTGAAATTCACCCCCTCAGTAATCACAGTCCTACAGAACCCAAGGTCTAAATTCTCAAATGCGACTCATGAATTTGGATGGCTCACTTTCTGGGTTTCCAGATTGACACTCATTGGAACGGTCTGATTTTCAGAAGGTGCTGATAGAGCAGGACGAGACTTTTCATACAAAACTTTTGTTCAGCAAATAATGACAAGTCAGCAACACCTAAACGTTTCACGAATTCCAGTCAATTTTGTCAAATTATTTTGGTATTTTAAAAAAAAAAATTCTGGAAAAATCAAAACGTTTAGATTTTTTTCAGTTCAAAATGACTTTTTGTTTCAGAATTCTCTTTAATATTTTTAAGTGGCCGAAATTAAAACATTTCAGTTTTGTGTAAATGTTTTGTGTGACTCAAAACAATTTGTTCTGATATTTAGAAAATATTTACTTTTGGTTTGACCAAAACTGAATGGCTTTCTTGTATTTTCGGATTTGCCAGCGAACCAAAACATCTGCTTTTTGCCCTGTTCTACTATTGAACTCCCACTTTCATAAAACCAGGCTTCTTTAAGATGAGTCAAGTAGGATGCCCAAAGTTGAGGCACCCCAAATCACTAGACACTATGGTCTGGCTGCAGACCTTGATGGTCATGTTATGTCCCAAGTTGTTGAGGAGGTCAGGAGGGGGTTGTTGCAAAGTTATTATTTCTGTTTGGGTAGGAGGATGTTATCATGAACATTTTGAAATGTTCTGAATGTTTCTGTATAATGTTATATGTAAATATGCTCTAGAATATGGAATAAGCACACTTTACAAAACAAAATAAATACGTACATCTTGTTAATTTATTAAAATATACACAGGAATTATGTCCTCTCTCTGCTCCTGGACTCTGCCTCATTATTATGAAGACATGGATAAACTGATAAGTCTGGATCGACACTTTCTTCCTGTACCCCCCGTATTATTTTCTTGCTCACTAATCATAGTTAGAGGAGTAAAGGGGAAGGCTAAATGATGAGGAGTGAGTGAAAGTTTGGCCGAGTTTCATATCCATCTTACAGAGAGATTTTAAGGTGTGATTTTTAATTTTTTTTTGAGCGAGGTAGGACAACAGAAATAATGTCAAGGCCTCTCAACTGTGGATGATTGTGGAAAGGAGATGAAGAAGAAGCAGAGTGCTGGTATAGGTTGAAATATGGTTAATGTAATTAGTCTGTAACTGGTGAATTGGGAGAGGCTTTGGGTAAAATTTTCAAAAACAGCTAAGAGATTTAAGTACTTTTGAAAATGGAACTTAAGCTCTTAAGACAGGTACTTTTGTAAATGTTGCCCACCTATATGTGGGGTTGAATGAACTCTCTTTTCCTTTGCAGAAGGATCTGCTTACAGCATTTGAAGATGGAGATCAGAAAGTTTTCTTTGAACTTTGGGAGCAGCATATTTCCTCTTCATTCCGAGACAATGACCCTCTTGCCCAGAAGCTGGAGTTTTATGTTCACATCCACTTTGCCATCTACCTCTTGAAGCATTCTGTGGGCAAGCCTGTAGGTTTGTTTTTCAGTTTGGACTGTATTTTAATTTTTTTGTGTATCTTCTCCAATCTTGGTGTTTGGCAAACCAAAATGGATTATGATGGATTGATCTGTAGTTATCCCCAGGCAAATCTATTTTTTCAACAGCAACCTATATTTTAGTTTGTCTTGAAAGCAGACGTTTGAGCTAGTGAAGCTTGGAGGTGAAATTATTCACCTGAACCTGATCCTATAAGGTGTTGAGTGCTGTCAAGTTCCAAAGAATTCAAAGGGAGATCTGCCTTTAAAATCTTGCCCTTGAATTCATGGGAGTTTGTTTTATTCTAGTGAACATTCAGTAACCTACAAGGCCAATAAGATATTATATTATTAATTAATATCAAATTAATGAGCAGAATCTACCAAACAGGAAAAATACCTTATTACTTCAAACTTCCATATTTCAAGATTGATTGACACCTCAATTTTTTTGGTGACAAAAGTCTTTTTTTAGCTTCATCTACCATTTCTGTTATTTTGGGCTCAGATAACCTTTTGTGCAGGTTTTAGAGTGTGGTCCGAAGTCTAGATTTGTATTGTAAACGTGATTGTAACCTTAACTATGTAGTACCTCACCATAATGTAATAGAATTAATATATTCTGGACCCTATTACTGATGCTTTATAACGGGAATAGCTTCAGGGGAACATATAGTAACTGCACAATAGAAAAGTAGCACATCAAGTTGTGAAGTCAGTTTCAATGGGCCACCTAGTGTTAGCAAAGCTGTCCACAGTGTTTAATAGGTGAGAACTGGTATCTGCTAGAATAAATGTCCCATTGTGTGAGCCTTTGCGTTCTCTCTTGTTTCCTCTGCTTTATTATGACTGCCAACAAAAAGGGACACTGTCAGGTAAAATCTGATCCGAAATGTAAGTTTTTAAAAAAAACACTTAATTCTGATAGAGATGTTCCCAAAAATTTAAAATATATTCAGCTGGAAGCAATGTAAAAAAAGCAAAGGGTATATTTACACTGCAATTGAACTCCCAGACCAGCCTGTGTCAGCTGACTCAGGCTTTGGCTGGAGCCTGGACTCTGGGACCACAATAAAACAGTCCTTTAATTCAAGCCCCACGTGCCTGAGTCGGCTGACATGGGTCTGCATGAGTGTTTAATTGTAATGTAGACATACCCAAATAGTCTCAGGCTGGGCGTATGATCTATTCTAAACAACGCAGTACTGCAGTGGTGCAAGCAGCCAGATGAAACTGACTAGTCTTTTTTTTTTTTTTTTTTTTTTTGTCCAGTCTGACCAGAAGTCCATGAAAAGTAAATTATATTTTAAAAATTGTCATTAACTAATGTGTAATTTAGTGACTTAAGTGAGAATGATTGTTAGTAAAAATGTGGTGGTGGTTTTTTTAATCTACAGTTCTCTCTTCTGGGTTTAGCACAATGCTTCTTTTTAAAGCAGTTTATGAAATAAATATCTACCAGAAAATATATTCCATGTGATATTGAGGATGATTTTTGATCCATTGATTTTGTTCCTGTGTAGCTTTTACTATACCATAAATCATAGAATAATAGAATATATGGGTTGGAAGGGACCTCAGGAGGTCATCTTGTCCAACCCCCTCCTCAAAGCAGGTCCAATCCCCAGCTAAATCATCCCTGCCAGGCCTTTGTCAATCCTGACCTTAAAAACCTCTAAGGAAGGAGATTCCACCACCTCCTTAGGGAACCCATTCCAGTGCTTCACCACCCTCCTAGTGAAATAATGTTTCCTAATATCCAACTTAAACCTCCCCCACTGCAGCTTGAGATCATTACTCCTTGTTCTGTCATATGGTGCTACTGGGAACAGTCTAGATCCATCCTCTTTGGAACCCCCTTTCAGGTTGTTGAAAGCAGCTATCAAATCCCCCCTCATTCTTCTCTTCTGCAGACTAAACAATCCCAATTCCCTCAGCCTCTCCTCATAAGTCATGTGCTCCAGCTCCCTAATCATTTTTGTTGCCCTCCACTGGACTCTTTCCAATTTTTCCACATCCTCCTTGTAGTGTGGAGCCCAAAACTGGACACAGTATTCCAGATGAGGCCTCACCAATGCCAAATAGAGGGGAATGATCACGTCCCTAGATCTGCTGGCAGTGCTCCTACTTAACCAGCCCCAAATGCCGTTAGCCTTCTTGGCAACAAGGGTACACTGCTGACTCATATCCAGCTTCTCGTTCACTGTAACCGCTAGGTCCTTTTCTGCAAAACTGCTGCCTAGCCACTCGGTTCCTAGTCTGTAGCACTGTATGGGACTCTTCCTTCCTAAGTGCAGGACTCTGCACTTATCTTTGTTGAACCTTATCAGATTTCTTTTGGCCCACTCCTCTAGTTTGTCTAGGACCCTCTGTATCCTATCTCTACCCTCCAGTGTATCTACCACTCCTCCCAGTTTAGTGTCATCTGCAAACTTGCTGAGAGTGCATCTACTCCATCCACCAGATCATTAATGAAGAAGCTTGCTAGAGATACGAGAGATGGCTTATTTAACATGTTTAAAATCAAGTAGTGACTTCCTCTCCACTTGCTGAATGCGGATATGGCACTTGACCTGCGGAAATATGCTCCAAGTGCTCAAGACTGTTTTGCTCATAAAGCAAGTAGCCCTTCCTTATTTCTCTTGGCTCCGTGGTCCTAACATGGAAGAACCCTTCTGCGTTTTCCTTTTGGAAACTGTGAAATGCTCTCTGACTAGCTGGAATGAGGGCTGTTCCCTGGGCTGGCCACTGAGAAGCACTTAGCTGTACTTGGTTAGCAGGTACTGTGGGATGGAGAATTCGTGCTTGATGTTGAGTTTAAGTCTCCGTTTGCAGCTGCCAGCCCCTTAAACCCTCACAGAAGTTGTCTTCTAAATAATGATGCCTGTTTCTTTGTTTCCTAGGACAAAGCTGACTTCGATGAAAGGATTTCTCACTTTAAAACATACCTGGAGACTAAAGGGGCTGCACTGAGCCAGACCACAGAATTCCTCCCCTTCTACGCTTTGCCTTTTGTTCCCAACCCCATGGTCCACCCATCCTTTAAAGAACTCTTTCAGGTAAATATTTGTTTTGCACAGTTTTTTTGTTTTTGGTGGATGCTGAGTACTGTTTAGTCTGATAATGCTTTTTATTTTTTCCTTCTGCAGAAATTGTAAATCATAAAAAGGATATTTGTGGTGAGATGCAGTGTAAGCGCTGTTAGTAACATAGTAACGTTTTACAGTCACTTACATAGGCTTGTGTACTCAACAATCCCAAAGTGTTTTACAGGTGGTGTGTTCATAAATAGGATCGCTGTCCCACTTGACTCTGAAATGCAGATACCTGTGGGGAACAATCAGGGCCGGCTCCAGGCACCAGCTAAAGAAGCAGGTGCTTGGGGCGGCCAATACCAAGCGGAGGCACTCTGGCCGCTATTGGGGCGGCACGTCTGGGTGTTTGGCGGCAATTGAGTGGCGGGTCCCTCAGTCCCTCTTGGAGCAAAAGACCCGCTGGTGAATTGCTGCTGAAGAATGGAGCGGTGCGATCGCGCTGCTGTGTTTTTTGTATTTGTTTTTTGTTTTTTTGCCGCTTAGTCACTCTCAGCTTCTGTGGAATCATACAATTCACATGCCTCCAAGTCAGTTGCTCAATTCCAAAGTTAAAGCAGACAAAAACAGGGAGGAGTCACTAACCTACTAAGCAGTCTGGTTAATGAGAGAGGCAAGATATTTTTAAAACAGAATCCTATTGTTCTTGAAAAGGACTAAATGTATTGTCTAAAGTGCTTGCAGAGGCAACATGTAAGTGTTAAGAGCTGGGGGACACAATTTAAAGGTGATGGTGGGGGGAATGTGAACGCCCAGTGCGTTGCTTCTGGGTGCAGGAACCTTCCAGCCTTACTTCTCTGGGCCAGTGCAGCCTGAACACAGGGAACCTGCTCCCGGCACTTTCCCCAGCGATCACCCTCCAGTCCCCTCTCTTGCTTGGTCTGGGGCTGCCGTTTTCGTCCTGCCCTGCTAGGGTTGCCTGCCACTGCCTCCTTAGCTGGGCTCTCACGTGCTGCACAGAAGCAGTGACCTGGAATGGCCACCCTCACCTGCCAGAAATGGCTCTGTCCCGCTCCCTCCGCTTCCCACCAGGGCCTGGCTGCCGGGGAGAGGAGCCAAGCAGCTGGAAAACTAGTGGGGCGTAGTGTGAGAAGGACAGAGCCCTCCTCGCCCCAGCAGGCTGAGCAGAGCAAGCTTCAGAGAGGCCTGCTGAGCTGCGGTGAAGGGCCAGGAGCTGAAGGGGGCATGCCAGGCCTCCGTGCCATTTCACACAGCGCCTGGCCATGGACTCCTTGTGAGGGCATGGGGTCAGTTCACTCTGAGCCCTGCAAGGGCAGCTTGTTGCTCATAGCAATCTGAGGGGGTTATGTGACCCAACATGCACCCCTGCATGTTGCCTCTGATGTGAGATATATTGAAAATGTGATAGGCAGAAAGGGATATAAGCACATATAGTATACCTGGCAATATAGTATTCAATGGTGCATCATTGTCTTGAGTTCAGACTTGCAAACCTCGCAAATGTGAATCCTGTATCTTTTCCAACCTGGTGAAACACAGGGGAAACTTGAGATGTAAGAGCAGCTCTGAGCACACAGAACAGCAAATCTCAGGAAGTTGTTGCTGCTTGTTGAAAAATATCAACTGTTCACCTGTTAGGTATCTTTTCAGCAAGCAGAAACCAGATTGGATGGAGGGTGGTGACTGAGGAAATGAGTAGTTGGTATGGAATTTTTAAGAGACAAAGGCTGTCTTTTTTTTCTGATTCACTCTGTTTTCTGGTGCCTAGGGTAAGATTTATCTGTCAGATGGTTAGAAAGAAAACTGAATTCCAAACAGCAGATGATTCATAGATTAGTCCAGTTTTCTTACAAGTTCTTGGAATCCAAACCTCTTATAGAATTGTTATATTCTGATTTACTGATGTAAGACCATGATCCTTGATAGTCTAATGACAAAACATAAATTTAAATTCAGTCAACTATGAAAAATGAATACAATGATTTCTATAGTTTCCTTCATTAAACCTGAAGAATTAGCAGTGGTTCATTATGTTCCATTACAAATAAATGAACTTTTCTTATTCGCCTTTAATTTTTTTGCCTGATTTTTTGCATTTGTGCAATTTAATGCTTTGTGTTCCATGCACATTCAGTATGCCTTTTTTGGGGTAACTGTTTTAAAATTGAAATAAAATATTATATATGACTAAATAATAAAATGGTATTCACCCAAGAGTTCTGAAGGAACTCAGATGTGAAATTGCAGGACTACTAACTGTAGTCTGTAACCTATCATTTAAATCAGCTTCTGTACCAAATGACTGGAGGATAGCTAATGTGACACCAATTTTTAAAAAGGGCTCCAGAGATGACCCTAGCAACTACAGGCCAATAAGCCTCACTTCAGTACCAGGCAAATTGATTGAAACTATTGTAAAGTGCAAAATTGTCAGACACATAGATGAACATAATTTGTTGGGGAAGTGTCAACATGTTTTTTTTGTAAAGGAAAATCATGCCTCACCAATCTACTAGAATTCTTTGAGGGAGTCAACAAGCGTGTGGATAAGGGGGATCCAGTGGATGTAGTGTATTTAGATTTTCAGAAAGCCTTTGACAGGGTCCCTTACCAAAGTCTCTTAAGCAAAATAAGCAGTCATAGGATAAGAGGGAAGGTTCTCTCATGGATTGGTAACTGGTTAAAAGATAGGAAACAAAGGGTAGGAATAAATGGTCAGTTTTCAGAATGGAGAGAGGTAAATAGTGGTGTCCCCTAAGGATCTGTACTGGGGCCAGTCCTATTTAACATATTCATAAACGATCTGGAGAAAGGGGTAAACAGTGAGATGGCAAAATTTGCAGATGATACAAAACCACTCAAGATAATTAAGTCCCAGGCAGACTGCGAAGAGCTGCAAAAGGATCTCACAAGATGGGGTGACTGGGCAACAGAATGGCAGATGAAATTCAGTGTTGATAAATACAAAGTAATGCATATTTGAAAACATATTCCTAACTATACATATACAATGATGGGGTCTAAATTAGCTGTTACCACTCAAGAAAGCGATCTTGGAGTCACTGTGGATAGTTCTCTGAAATCATCCACTCAGTGTGCAGCGGCAGTCAAAAAAGCAAACAGAATGTTGGAAATCATCAAGAAAGGGATAGGTAATAGGACAGAAAATATCATATTACCTCTATGTAAATCCATGGTATGCCCACTTTTGAGATGTGGTCGCCCCATCTCAAAAAAGATATATTGGAATTGGAAAAGAATCAGAAAATGGCAACAAAAATTATTAGGGGCATAGAATGGCTTCTGTATGAGGAGAGATTACTAACACTGGGACTTTTCAGCTTGGAGAAGAGGCGACTAAGGGGGGATATGACAGAGGTCTATAAAATCATGAGTGGCATAGAGAAAGTAAATAAAGAAGTGTTATTTACTCCTTCTCATAATACAAGAACAAGGGGCCACCAAATGAAATTAATGGGTAGCAGGTTTAAAACAAACACAAGAAAGTGTTTTTTTCAAGCAACGCACTGTCAGCCTCTGGAACTCCTTGCCAGAGGGTGTTGCGAAGGCCAATACTATAACACAGTTTTAAAGGGAGCTAGATAGATTCATGGAGGATAGGTCCATCAATGGCTATTAGCCAGGATGGGCAGGGATGGTGTCCCTAGCCTCTGTTGCCACAAGCTGGGAATGGGTGACAGGGGATGGATCACTTGCTGATTCCCTGTTCTGTTCATTCCCTTTGGGGCACCTGCCATTGACCACTGTTGGAAGACAGGATACTGGGCTTGATGGACCTTTGGTCTGACCCAGTATGGCTGCTCTTGTTTTCAGTGTTATTGTTGAGCTGACTTGTCCTTTTCTTGCATGCGTATGAGCCGCTCATCAAACAGGCTGGCTTTCATAACATTAGAGGCACAACTTTTCACTGCAATACTGGCTGTGTTGTCTGCTGCTGGAAATTGCTATGACTCTAGCTGTAATTTTTTCTTTTTTCTTTTCAAGGATTCTTGGATGCTGGAGTTAAAGGCAAGGTTGGAAAAGTTCCTGTCTCTGACTCTCAAAGCCAGTCATGCCCCAAGGCTTCTCACTTTATACGTATCCTTTCGAAAAAACTTTTTAAAGATCTTTAAATTAGACTGCGCCTTTTTATAGTAATTTTATTGAAGCAACATGCAGCTTGTTTGCTGTGTAATCATGGTAATGTTACTAAGTTGTATTACTTACCCTAGGAAATGTTGACATACCACATTCAGTAAAGTCATTTTAAAAAAAGTTATATCAAATGTTAGGACAGCAGTCTAAATATTTGGTACCTACTGACCTGTGTGTTTAACAGATCACCATTACTTAATATAATATGGATAGTATATCATGTCTGAGGCACAATCCTGACATGACCCCTCTCTGGGCAGCCAATACATCCTCAGTCTTTCTCAGAGGTCCACTTCAGTGGAATTTTTTCAGAGCTTTCAGGAGTCCCAGAGATAATTATTTTACTAAACAAATTATGCCGCATGCTTTATTTTATTTAAAAAAACATCATCTTTTCTCTAACAGTGTCATTTAAGCCACAGTGGGAGGCCTAATCTGCATAGTAGCAGAGGTATGACAAGACTACTGTCCCAGTTTTTGCTCAGCACAGCTCACTCAGGACTAGACTGATACCTCACAGTCTTCTATAAGGGGCCGCATCTAGTTGTGTAGCCCCAGGAACAAAACAGGGACCAGATTATGACTCTACAAGTCCTAGCTTCAGCAGATATGATTTGCACCATCCCTTTTCATAGTACAGCTTCCTTTTCCCCAATGCACCAGCATGGCTCCACTGGTCCTTGTAGCGGGTGGATGGAGCTAATGCACCTTCTGATCTGGTGATGCCCCTTCACTCTCTGCCTGCTTGGCTGGATGGGAAGCTGTGATCAGCAGTGGCTGCTCTTCCCACGTTATGACTTGTCATGTGGCAAGCCCACACAGAGGAGTAAGTGGGCATCTTATGCTTCCTTCTTCCTCTGCATGGCTGACTCATGACCAAGTCCTATGAGTTTCTTTGGTAGGAAACGTTTCTTTCTATAAACCAGTTGCACAACTTACGTCGTCAATTAATTTTTGCTACAGTTTTTGTTTCATAACAGTTTCAAGCCTTTTCCTGGTGTCTGCACGCTAAGATTAGGGTTATCAAAGCTCATGCTTCAGAGCATAAAATGATGTCTGCAGGAATAAGAAAAGAGGCTCTTACATATTTCTGTGCAACATTACACATCAGAGGTTTTTCTTT
This sequence comes from Gopherus evgoodei, assembly GCF_007399415.2. Lineage (NCBI taxonomy): Eukaryota > Metazoa > Chordata > Testudines > Testudinidae > Gopherus > Gopherus evgoodei. The sequence goes on from NC_044330.1 coordinate 6,444,541, forward strand.
TTCCCCTGAAGCATTAGGCAGTGATGCCAGAAGCAGTATGGACACTGGACTGGATAGGTTTTACCATACTGATTCAGTTCATTGGTCTATGTCCCTATCCTAAATACCCCTTAAATGGAGATATGTTTTCCTGAACTGCTCTCTCTCTCTTACAACAGAAGGAGAATGGACAGTGCAGCAAAGGTAAATGATCAGATTTGCTGGGGAAGTTTTATACTACCAGTAGCTATAACTGAGAGTGGAGGATAGGCCTAGGATGAGAGGAATGCTAATGAAATTGGAGAAAAAATGCCTTAAAATTAAGGCCCCAATCCTATAACTTATTACAGGAGGGACTGCATTGAAGTCAGTGGGACTTTCCATAGGTAGTCTGCCAGAGGGCCTAATGGCAGAGATTGTATTTCTAGCTTGTTTTTAGTAACGTTTTTACTTAAAAACAGAACATATGGAGGATTTGGTAAAAGATCCATATTTAAGCAAATGTTGCTATCCTGATTAGATACAATTTTCCTAGAATTGCTCTCCAATATGTGTTTATAGCTGTGTATATATACAGATCCTCTGCTCTCAAATCATAGTAAATTATTCTGGAAGTTGCAGGGGTTTGCAGAGAAACAATGAGTTTTATGGTCTTGAACGGGAATTAAGTTTCTTTTCCTTTAGATTCCTAATATTGAACCAATTGGTTTAACCCTGATAAAAATGTGTTAATTCTGAAGTAATTTTCTTGTCATATTTTGTTTTATAAATGTTCAAAAGCCCCCGAGTGTATGTCTGCATTGCATCTGGGAGTGAGCCTGGGTTAACAGACTTGATTTACCAGGGTTTGCACCAGTGTGCACAGGTTCTAGTCCATGAAAGCTTATGGCCAAATACATTTGTTCGTCTCTAAGGTGCCACAAGGACTCCTCGTTGTTTGTACAGATAACTGTGTAGACACTGCGGCTTAGGCTGGAGTTTGGGCTCTCAAGCTCCTCTCAATGTGGAGGTGGGTTTAGGAGTCTGAGTTCCAGCCCAAATTACAGCATCAAAGCTATGACATGCCCGGGGTACAGTCTGGACTGTCAGATGGTTGTTCCTGCTTAACTCTCCAGTCTGATGTGCCCTATGCCCTGCTTTGCTGTGTGAGCGGAGGCTCTGCTCACTCACTCCTGCCTCTAGCACACAGGTCATCCCTGGACATATACCAGAGTGCTATGCCCAGCCACTCTTGAATTATGTACAGGGCAACGCTCATATATCCCTAGTCCCAGCCTTGCACCTCAGAAATGTGCGTTTGACACTGCTCAGGACCCCCGTGGTCAGCTCAGCTTCCCTGCACTAGCCTCTCCTCCCTGCAGTATGATGAGTCCTTGAGGTAAAATCCGCCCTCCCTTGCAAACAAGGGCTCACTCTGTGAAAGGGAGCCCACCTAGCTCAGTAAAATGAGCTGAGCCCAGTACCAGAAACCACCCTTCCAGAAGCAGCAGCAAGACACCTTCCTCACCCTCCTCCTGCACCAGTTATTGCTTGCTCCTCCGCATTGTCACCTCCTGTCCTCCCAGACCCTCCTCCTGCACAAGTCATTGCTTACTTCCCCTCCCCTGTGCTCCCCCAACACTCAGTGCTTGTTGTTCTGAGTGACTGGCTGAACAAGAAGTAGAACTGAGTGGACCAATAGGCTCTAAAGTTTTACATTGTCTTATTGTTAAGTGCAGTTATTCTTTTTTACAAAATTCTACATTTGTAAGTTCAACTTTCATGATGAAGAAATTGGACTACAGTACTTCAGTGTGGTGAACTGAAGTTTCTTTTTTACAGTGCAAATGTTTGTAATAAAAAATAAATATAAAGTGAGCACTGTACACTTTTATTCTATGTTGTAACCGAAATCAATATATTTGAAAATGTAGAAAGCATCTAAAAATATTGAAATAAATGGCATTCTATTATTGTTTAACAGTGTGATTAATTTTTTTAATTACTTGACAGCCCTAAATAAAAGATAAAATCCCAGTCTAATTCCTAAATTTTGTCAGACTAAGTCAAATTTGAAGTAGATGTTTTCTCTTACTCAAAAACTTACAGCAGTCTGTACTAACTGGAAAAGCTTTTCTAATTAGAACCACTCCCCCACTTCAAATGTTTTTGTCTTCCAAAAGATCTTGTTGCATTCAGTGTATGAGGGGGAGGAGAGGTGACATGATGATGTCATTGTCCCTTACTTATACTCTCCTCCAGGTGCTGGAAAGATCCTTGCCGTATCCTGGGGGTTAGACAGCCCCATGGAGTACATGCTCATTTGGACCTTAGCGTCCAAAATATGGGGGTTAGCATGAAACCCTCCACGCTTAATTACCAGCTTGGACCTGGTAAAGCTACCACTACCCAAAAAATTAGAGTGTTTTGGGGCACTCTGGTCCCCCCAAACTTTCCCTGGGGACCCCAAGACCCGAATCCCTTGAGTCTCACAACAAAGGGAAATAAACCTTTTCCCTTCCCCCCTCCAGGTGTTCGTGGAGAGACACACAGAAGCAAGCTCCGTGAATCTAAACAGAGGGATTCCACCCTCCCCGTTTCCAGCCTTGGAAAACAAAAGTACCGAGAGCTAATCTCTCTTCCCCCCTCACCCTGAGGGAATGCAAAGTCAGGCTAGTAAATCTAACACACACAGAATTCCCCCTGACGTCTTCCTCCCACCAATTCCCTGATGAGCACAGACTCAATTCCCTGGAGTTCCCCACTAAAGAAAAACTCCAACAGGTCTTAAAAAGGAAGCTTTATGTAAAAAGAAAGAAAAATACATAAAAATTGGTCTCTCTGTATTAAGGTGACAAATACAGGGTCAATTGCTTAAAAGAAATATGAATAAACAGCCTTATTCAAAAAGAATACAATTCAAAACATTCCAGCAACTATACCCATGTAAATACAAAAGAAAACAATAGAAACCTTACTGCCTTACTATATTTGTACTTACAACTTGGAAATAGAAGATTAGAAAGCAGGAAACAGAAATCCTCTCATAGCCGAGAGAGAGTCAGACAGAAGACCAGAACAAAGGACTCAGACACAAACTTCTCTCCACCCAGATTTGAAAAAGTTCTGTTTCCTGATTGGTCCTCTGGTCAGGTGTTTCAGATTACTTCTTTCCAGGTGAAAGAGACGTTAACCCTTAGCTATCTGTTTATGACACGTCCCCCATATTGCAGACAGTGGGGAAGCTCACTGGCGGCGATTTCCTCCTAGAACTTTAAAATAAACAGATTAATACAACACATGCACCTTTACATATACCACTAAGTATATAACTAACAGACTTCTACATTTTAAGAACACTTTTTAACTACTGGATTCTGCGAAACTCTCACGGGAGAGTGCATCAGCTACTTTGTTAGAAGCTCCTGAGATGTGCTGAATTTCAAAATCAAAATTTTGGAGAGCTAAACTCCAACGAAGAAGTTTCTTGTTGTTCCCCTTGGCAGTATGAAGCCACTTTAGTGCAGGATGGTCAGTTTGTAGCTGGAACCGCCGTCCCCAAACATATGGGCGTAGATTTTCCAGGGCGTACACAATGGCGTAACATTCAACTCCCCTGCTGGTGAATGGCTGGTGATGGTACTCTTACACCTGGCTGCGTGTTGGTCACTCCTATAGTGCTACTGAAGAGCTAGTCCGTGGATATTTCCCAGACTCTCAACATGTTTGTTACTGAAACATGTAGCAAAATCTCCTAATGATACATACATTTTGACAGAACAATGATGCTCAACAGATTATAACTTTCCAAATGATATCTCACAAAGCGTACAAAACATATCCTAATAGCGGTGAATACGGGGGTTTTGGGGTGCTATTTCGAGAGATAGTGTGTCACAAAAGTAGCCTCTGTACAGCTATTTTTAGCACATTAGGGTAAGCTCTGCTAGCACAAGTCTGTGGACGCGGGTTGGGAGGCTCGCTCCCAAGTGCAATGTAGACATACCCGAAGGAGTGGAGCCTGTTTCCCTGAATGTCAGTGGGACTTAGGTATCTGAGTGCTTAAGTCACTTCAGAAAATGAAACTTAGGCTTCTAAATCACATAGTTGCTTCAGAACATTTTCCCTATGTTCTCTTATGTCGGTTTATTTTACTCTGAGGATTTATTTTTTATACTCTGCTAATTTGGTTTATTAAAACAAATGAGGTTTGTTTTCTAATGTTGTACATTTCAGTCTTTTGCTTCATTATTTTGTGTTTTGTGTTGCATTTGATTTTATTAAGTAATAGAGGCAATGTTCTAGCTTGTACTTTTCCAAAAGTGAGACCACTGAGAGAAATCACTCCTTTCTGAAATACTAATTTGTTCTCCTGACTTCAGTTATGAACCTCATGGGTCTGCCCGTGTAGCTCCAGTGGCAGTTTCAGGCCTTAATATGTAGCTCTGTTTTATTCCTTAGAATTTAAGTTGGTTTAGACTTTAAAAAAGATTGTTTGAGGCCTGCCTCATCTGAAGGGAATTGGGTCTGAGATGTGAGCTTTGTGATATGCTTCCAAGATCTCCTGCGTAAGACTCCTAGTGAGATCCATAGTACAGGCTCACTGCTGGAGACATGAGTGAATGTTTGCTTTATCAATAAAGTAGAAAGGCAAACAGAGTTAATAAGGAACACATGAATGAAATGTAGCATGGCAAAGAGTTCTCAACACAGGCTTTTGTAAATCCTTGCCAGTCATTAGTCTCTGACATGCTGAAGCACTTTGAGGTTAGATGAGGTGGTGCAAATGCTCTGGAGGATGTACTGGAGACTTTAGAGTGTTTACTCATTCCTGATTAACCTGTGATGCTCTGGCTCCTCACCTGTTTGCCACAAGACTTTTTTTACCTGTATGATTGTAAAAGCTGTCTGGGTGGCCTGCTTACCTTACCCCTTCCCCTGTAGGTTTTTTGTTTGATTAGGTGGGTCTGAAGAATTACAGAATGTTAGAGCACCCACGGGGAGAAAAAACAATGGGTGCTCAGCACCCACCAGACGCAGCTGTTCGGCGGCACCACTGATCAGCCAATTGGGAGTGCTGCCCAACAGCTGTTCAGTGACGCCTCCAAATTGCCGATTGGCGGTTCAGGGAGGGTGGAGAGCAGCGAATGGGTGGAGGCCTCCGGGAGGGAGTAGAGTGGGAACAGAAAGAGGAGGAGCAAGGGTGGGGCATTGAGGAGGGGAGCGGAGTGGGGTCAGGAAGAGTCAGAGCAAGAGTGGGGCCTTGGGAGGAGGGGTGGCATGGGGGTAGGGCACCCCTCCGGGAAAATTAAAAGTCAGCATCTATGGCCCCCAGGCTTTGCTTGTATCCTGGGTGCTTAAAATAAAATTGAGGAAATAGAATCTTTGGAGGTTGACCAGCAGCTTTCTTTTGTATTTCCTGGTGGCAAAGTTCACACCTGTGAATCCATTTTTATAACCTCACAGCATAGATTTTTCTTGTAATGTATTGTTTTTTATTCTGTAATGTGAAGACTATGTGGGGCTTTCTGAAATGGAGATTTAATTTGAAAGATGAAAAACAAAAGCAACTGAACTTGGAAGGCTACCAAGATGTCCAAATTCCTAGTTTGAAAGCTAGTAAACCTTTCAGCAGGTAACAATGGTAATTGCTAAAAAATGAGATCTATTGATAGTTCAAAGCAGCACAGTGCAAAGTGTATACAATACAATTTCTGTAGCATCATGTGGTCTTCACGTGTGGAAAGAATTCTTAAAAGCTGAGATGCTCAAATACATTCTGTGGGGTGTACAGGTATTTGGGTGTGTAGTTCTTCCTGCCAACCATAGCTGCAAGAGTTATTCTCATTACTGAAAATGTTCCCCATCAAACTTACGAAAAGCAAATGAACAATGAGTGGATATGTTTCATGACTAATATGTTGCTAAGATTCCTCTGTGTGAACATCCCTCGTTGAATCGGAATCTCCATTGTTGGAGGTTAAGAACAGGGTGGACAAACACGCCTGTCAGGGATGGTCTAGGTTTTTTTGGTCCTGCCTCAATGCATAGGATCTGGACTCGATGGTTTCTCAATGATCCGTCCAGCCCCTACATTTTTGTGATGCTATGAATATTTTATAGTTTAGGCAATTGTGTAATTAGATTCCCTCTGTAAGTTTGCTTACCATGTTGTCAGGAACTGTAATTTTGTCCATTTCAAAGGATGGCTTGGAAGGTAGATATATCAGGTGTCACAGTAACTGTGTAGTGTTCTGAACTTCCTAAGAATTTGTGCTTGGAATATGCAGTGTAGAATGTACCACCCTCCGAATGAGGATCTCAAAGCACTTTAGAAACAACAATGCACTTTCACAACACCCATGTGAGGGAAGAGTGGTATTATCCCCATTTTACAGAGTGGGAAACTGAGGCAAAGTTATTTACTCAAGATCACAGAACAAGTCTCTTATCAAGCAGGGAATAGGTTCTAGTTCTTCTGACTCCTGGTCTTGTATCTTAAACACTTGTTTGTGCTTTTTCCCATGCATTCATTTAAAGCTGCATTGTTTCATAGTGGGGGGGATTGAATGCATTGCTGCCACTCCATAAAACTTTGATGTCTGATAAAAGAAGTCCTAGTTCTGTTTAATGTGCTGTAGTAAAGTTGATCCCTGGGAATTTTTCACCAGCTAGTTCCACAGTAAGTATTCAGTCTTGTTTTACAGATAAGTAAGATGCCATCTTCATACCATAGGAGCAAAGATGGCCGAGTGTCTAGCTACTTTAAAACATAATCTAGCAAATAAAAACATCAGCAATAATTGCAGAGTTCCCCCACTTCCCTTTATGGCAGTGGTGGGCAAACTGCGGCCCGTCAGGGTAATCCGCTGGTGGGCCGCGAGACAATGTTTACATTGACCATCCGCAGGCACGGCCGCCGCAGCTCCCAGTAGCCGCGGCTCACTGTTCCCAGCCAATGGGAGCTGCGGGAAGTGGTGTGGGCCACAGGGACATGCTATCTGCTGTTTCCCGCAGCTCCCATTGGCCGGGAACGGTGAACTGTGGGCGGCCGTGCCTGCGGATGGTCAACATAAACAAACTGTCTTGTGGCCCACCAGCGGATTACCCTGATGGGCCGCAGGTTGCCCACCACTGCTTTATAGCTTTTGTTGGCTCATGGCTCTGTCCACTGTGCCATGCAACTTCAAATTCCCATCTTCTGTTTGTATGTTTATGCTATTATCGGTAGTCAATAATGTGATACAGGTTGCTGCTGTTCCTTGAGAGCAGGGAGCTTTGGATTAGGCTTGAAAATTAAAACTTAAAATATCATTGTTGTTTAGTTTGTATTGGTGTTCTGTTTACCCTAAAAGCAATTGGATGTGAAATAACAAAATGTAACAGAAATGTAACCCATTAATGTGCCTTATTATCCCTTTTGTAGTAGAAGGAGTATAAATAAAAGAAAAAGTGGAATTATTTTCAGATGTCAGTATGGGTACAGTATACAGTAGAACCTCAGAGTTATGAACACCAGAGTTATGAACTGGTTGGTCAACCACACAGCTCATTTGGAACCGGAAATATGTAATCAAGCATCAGCAGAGACACCCCCTCCCATCCACCCCCCCCAAATGTAAACTACTAAAAAAAAAAAAAAAGGAAAAGTTTAAATAAAGATTTGACAACGTAAGGAAACTCTTTCTGTGCTTGTTTCATTTTAATTAAGATGGTTAAAAGCAGCATTTTTCTTCTGCATAATACTGCTATGAAACTTTACAAGTCAATGTTTAGTTGTAAATTTTTGAAAGGACAACCATAACATTTTGTTCAGCGTTACAAACATTTTAGAGTTATGAACAATCTCCATCCTGATGTGCTCATAGCTCTGAGGTTCTACTGTAATTCCAAATTCTGCTAACTGCCAAGTCCGTTAGACAGAGGAATTATCTGCCAAAGTACATGGTGAAATTGCCCTCCCAGGAGTTTCTAAGGCAGAAGATGCAGGGAATTCTTGGGGAATTTGTAAAATCCCATGAATGTTGTAATGTAGAAGGATGGCTAGATATCTTGAGAGGGCTTTTTAAATTATATGATTAATTGTATAATTAATTTTTTCTTTAAGTCTAAAATGGTGATTTAGCACATAAAAAAAGCATTGCACAGCTGCATTTACAAAAACAGTCATCACAAATTTTACTACAGGAAATGCTTAGTCTAATTCATGTTACTGCCAAAGCACCATGGCTCTCCATGAGTTAGCGATTAAGGGTCCTCCTTCACCTCTTGCTGGTTTGTGTTTGAAGTAACAGCTCCAACTTCAAAATAACCCTTCCGTTAGAAAATGTTTTACCTCTTGTAGTTTCAAGTAACTTGAATTACACATTGTAGTCTAAGCTCGAGGTAACAAAGGGTCACATCCTTTTGGATTGAACTGTATTTTGCGTCTGCCTCTGCTCTGAATTCTTGAACCCTGGCTGCATGGACCAGATGCTGGCTGGATGCAATGGGACCATGGTAGTTGAAACCATGTGGAAGTTTCTTCACTGTGCCATGGGGTTGGAGAGTGCAGCACGCAGATGCAAATTACAAAACAATCCAAACAGACATAACAATCCAAACAGAGATGCCAGGTGACTGGGAAAGGGCAAATCTAGTGCCCATCTATAAAAAGGGAAATAAGGACAACCCGGGGAATTATAGCGGAGTAAGCTTAACTTCTGTACCCAGAAAGATAATGGAGCAAATAATTAAAACAATCAATTTGTAAACATCTAGAAGATAATAAGGTGATAAGTAACAGTCAGCATGGATTTGTCAAGAACAAATTGTGTCAAACCAACCTGATAGCTTTCTTTGACAGGGTAGCAAGCCTTGTGGATAGGGGGGAAATGGCTGGAGCACCCACTGAAAAAAATAAGCAGGTGCTTAGCACCCAATGGCAGCCAAGCTTCCTCCCTCCCTTCCCCCCCACTGCCTCTCGATCACCTACTCCCTGCTGATCAACACCTCCCTCTCCCTCCCTCCCAGTGCCACCCACCGATCAGGAGCAGGGATGAGGTGCACTTGGGGGAGGGAGCAGAAAGAGGTGGGAAAGAGGTGGAACGGGGGCAGGAAGAAGTGGGGTGAGGTTTGGGGAAAGGGGTGGGGGCAGAGCTAGAGGCAGAGGTGGGGTCGAGCACCCCCTGGGTAGGGAGGACATCGGCGCCTATGATCTTGTGTCTGAAATAATTCTATGGCAGCAGGCAAAGTTGTTGTCCTGCAGAGCAATAAAACTGTGTTTCTGCCTTTTTTTAATCAGAAGAATAAGTTGTTTTCTTTTTTAACCTCTTCATAGAAATGTTGCAGCAGCTTCATCAGCAGCTAGTGGAGGCTGAGCACAGGAGCATGACCTACCTTAAACGGTTTAATAAAATCCAGGTAGACTATCACAATCTCATCGGGGTCACTGCTGAGCTGGTGGATTCCCTCGAGGCCACAGTCAATGGCAAGATGGTAAGATGAGCCCCAAGTGTGTACATGCTTCTGCTTTAGGAAATGGAAGTAGAATCCGCCTGAAGTGCAAGTTAAGATTTATGGTAGCTCAGTGTTTCTGTAAGCAGGGCTGTCCCTAGGCATTGTGGTGCCCTATGCAGCCCCACTGCGGGGGAGCTTTGTGGGGCCCCAGATGGAGTGGAGCAGGCTGGGGCTGAGTCGCTCCACTTCCTGCGCCCGGTGAATGCAGGGCAGCCAGGCCCAACCCTGCACTCATGGGGTGGCGAGAAGTGGAGTGACCCGGCCCCAGCCCGTTCCGCTCTGCTCCCCTGGCTCCCAGCCTTGGAGAGCGGGGGGAACCGCATCCAGCACTTGCCAGCGGCGCGACTGGGAGCTGGCGGAGCAGAGCAGGCTGGGGCTGGTTCGCTCTGCTTACTGCCGGTGAGTGCAGGCCTGACCCCTGCTGCAGTCCTCAGGGGAGTCGGGGTGGAGCAGGGGTGGGAAGAGGCGGGGCAGGGGTGGAGAAGGGGCGTGGACTTTGGGGAAGGGGTGGAGTGGGGTGGGGCCGTGGTGGAGCAGGGGTGGGAGCCATGGGGAAGTGGCGAAGCACAGGCTGGAGCAGCACGCAGCTGCGTAGGGCATCAGGAAATTTGGTGCATACTTTGCATATGCGTAGGGATGGCCCTGTCTGTCAGTTCAGCATGCATTTAATAGACAAACGGAAATCTTAAGGAGAGATTCTCCCTTTGTCCCTTCATGCTGCCCTGGTGGGGTAAAGGTGCCACAAAGGGCTGGAACAGAATTACCCCAGCTGGGGAACAGTATAGGGCAAGCATAATTGTTTCTGTTCTGCTCCCCTCATGGGCTCTGGCATAGGTGTAGGAAAGGAGAATCTCCATAGCGCACAGTGGTATGAACATTATGGACTATGGCACAGCACAACAGCCCTTGGGAGGCTGCTTTAAATTAGAGACACCCACTGGGCGTCTCTAATTTATACCAGTCTCCTGGCTAACCCAGGATCTGGGTAGTGCAAGGATGACTTAAAGCCATGTGTGCCCTCCATCCTCCAAGCTGAATTTTGTGTTATGTTAACTTAGTTAGTAAAGAAAAGTTCCCATGAAGAAGGAGAGTTGTCTCTGTGCAAAGAGGCTCAGATCCCTGTCTGTGACTCAGGAATGCACAGCCCAACTTTGGGTGGAGGCATTGCAGAGATGTCCTTGAAAGTCCTTCTCTGCCCCTGAGCCAGGGCAGAGGCCTGACCTACACTACAAAGGTAGGTCGATGTAAGGCAGCTTACCTCCACCCTCTGTAAGCGTCTGCGCTACAGTGTTGCTCCCACTGATGTAAGTCACCCACTACGCTGACCTAATAACTCCAGCTCCGTGAGAGGCGTAGGACTTAGGTCGATGCAGTTAGGGTGAGGCAGTGTCTGTTTAGACACTGCGTTACTTATGTCGCCTGTTGGCTGTCAGCCCCACACGGGGCTCATGGCTGGCAGAGCCCCACAGTACCCTACACAGTTAAGTTGGTAGAAGTGCTCCTGATGAGGATGTACACCACGGCATGTGTGGACATGAACCACTGTAGTAATTACTGAGGTCCACATACAGCCACCAAACTTAGTAGTTTGTGTATAGACAAGGCCTGACTCTGTGCTGGTCTAGTCTTCCAGTGTAACTTGGAACAGCCTGAAGGCTTTTCGTAATTATGCTGGCTACCAGTAGCTTCCAGGGGCTGTTGAGGTAGCAGAAAGTGGAGGTTGGGGTTGCTACACTGGCTCTGTGTCACTGAAGGATCTCCCTACACTAGGGTGAACGTCTTGTGGCTGGTGACCAGGGCTAGATTAGTGCAGGGACTTTAGGGTCTGCAGCCCAGGGTATCAGGCTAAGGGGGACTCTGCAAAAATAAATCATAATTATATACAATTCAGTGGTCACCAACCCGTCAATTGTGATTGACTGGTCAATCCTGGAGCCTCTGCCAGTCGATCTTGATGTCCAGGCTGCTAAAAGTCCAGCGGCGCAGCAGGGCTCAGCGAGGCTGCCTGCATGCCATGGTCTCATGTCGCTCCCGGAATCGGCCGGCTGCTGGCATGTCTCTGCAGCCCCTGGGGAAGGGGGCAAGGCAGCTCTACGTGCTGCCCCTGCCCCCAGTATCTTCCCCGCAGCTCCTATTGGCCAGGAACTGGCCAGTGGGAGCTGCGAAGATGATGCTTGCGGGCACAGGCAAAACACGGAGACATGCTGTCCCCCTCCCCCAGGGGCGTGCAGAGATGTGCCAGCAGCCGTCCTCTTCTGGGAGCGGCGTGGAGCTATGGCTGGCAGGCAGGCAGCCTGCCTGAACCCTGTTGTGCCACTGGCCGGGTGCCGCCTGTGGTAAGCGCCTTCTGGCTGGAGCCTACACCTCACACCCCCTCCTGCACCCCAACTTCTGCACCAGGTCCGAATCCCCTCCTGCACCCAAACTCCCTCCCAGAGCCTCCACCCTTCACCCTCTCCTGCACCCCAATACTCTGCCCCAGCCTGGAGCCCCCTCCTGCGCCCAAACTCCTTCCCAGAAAGAAACTAATGTAACAGCTGTTCTAAGGTAAGAAGTAGGCTATTTTGATTTAACTATATTCTACATGTTTTAAGCCTGAAATTTAACCACAGAACGGCTTTATATTAATTAAAAGGCAAGTTTAGTATAGCGTTAATAGCTTCAATGCCATAATTGTGATCATTTTGTTTTAAATTAGGAAAAAGACTTGTATACAGGGGCCTCACAAAATCTAATAGCCCTGGGCCCACAGGAGAGTTAATCCGGCCCTGCCAGTGAGTTTAGGGTTGCTTTCTGCTGATGAAGCAGTGTTAAAGTGGCACCATGCAAGGAATAATCTGCCACAGCGTGTGGATTTCGCTTTAGAAAAGGATGGGAAAGGTGCCTGCTCACATTAGCTTTGAAAATAGTTGGGAGTAAATGTCCAGTCATTCGCTGGTCCCATTCCATACCTTGGTGTGGTGCTGTCCTAGGTGAGATTCCCTGTGTTCTTACATGGAGCTGTGTCAAGAGCACCAGGCTAAGGGGCTGTTATTTTGACTTTTGTTTTCCTTTGCACTCAAAGCAAAGTACAGTGCATCATCTGATTCTTCCCAAATGTGTCCAGCTGGTGGCGCTCTTGAGTTGTGGATCAATGTTTCTACTCTGGCTCTGACTTTCAGGTGCTTTTGAACTTTGAACAGAATCATGTTGGAAGTATATTAGTTCTGACTGAAAGTATTGGTGTGTCCCTGCCCATCATTTAAGAAAAAAACAGTTATGGCCCCAAACTGGACTATTTAAGATAATGTTGTTTTACACTTCGAGGAGCTTGGGAACCTGGCTACTGCTGCTTTTAGAGTGTCCAAGAGATGTTACGAATTGGGGTTCCCTGGAGAGGAAAGCGCAGGCTTCTCAGCTACTGAAGAGCTTTCAGCTGCTTTGAGGCAGGTAGATCCCTGTCCAGGAGCCCCTATTCTCAGCAAGGGGGAATGAAGTGTCAACATCCCAACCCTCAAATCCCCCGATATCCAGGAAGCATATGGCCATTTCCCTGGGAGGCAGCGCTGCTGTGATTTTATTTTCCCAAAACTCTAAAGCCCACTGTAAACAACATGAGAATTGTATGAAATGACGGACAAAATATATACATATGTGACATGCACTTTCTCTCTCTCCTGGATAGCTGTCTCTGTATGCTTTGAGCTCTGCCATTTGTTTAGGCAGGCTTATGGTGAGGTGTTGCCTTATAATTCTCAGCAATATTGCCATTTAGTATTTATTCTTGGTTTAACTTCCCTTTTAACAAAAGAAAACTTGTACATCGACTTTAGTGTGATGAATTTTCATTTCTGGCACCTCCTTGTAAAACTACTTACTGCAGCGGTTCCCAGAAACATTTTACTAAGGTGACCCACCAACTCCATTTTGTCTTTTTTTTTTTTGGTGACCCCTCCCCCCCTCCAGATCCAAATTAGTCAGGAGGCTCCAAATTCATAGGCCAGCATCCTTCCCCACCTCCTGCTCCTTGGTGCCCCACCAAGGAGGCAACAGCCACCCACACCAACCACCTTGGTATTGCAGCCCTAATCCCAGCCTAGTGCAGAGTGGAAGCCCCAGGGTAGGGTGGTGGAGAGCGAACTCACCCTGCACTCACCTTTCAGAGACAGCTCCAATCCCATGTAGCTTGGCCCACTCCCCACTCCGGGCACGGGTCCAAGTTTGAGTGAGTGGTGCTGCAGTCTGGTGCAGAGAGTCACAGCACCACTCAAGTTTGTCCTGTCCGTCCCCCTTCATGACGGGGGTGGGTGGGGATGGTGGCTGGGATAAACCTGAGTGGACTGCGACTCCATGTGCCAGGTCACAAAACCCAGAACTGGGCCCAGCCCCGTGGGAGAGAAGCCACTGCTGCAGGGTGATTATGGGGCGGGCTTGCTCCCCCTTCCCACCCTCTCCTCTGCCTGCAGGGTCTCACTTCCACACCGCACCCAAGACCAATCTAGAACTTTACTGTGATCCATTAATGGTTTGGGACACACCACCTGGGACACATTGACTTCCTGTACAAGTACCTGGCTGAAGTCAGATGGAAATGTTACATAATTCCATGTGCTTGGTTTGTTTCTTTATTTTAGATCACGCCAGAATATCTTCAAAGTGTTTGTGTTCGTTTGTTTAGCAATCAGATGAGACAAAGTATAGCTCATAGTATTGACTTCACGAGGCCTGGAACCGTAAGTACAATCAATACTGATATTTGCTCTTGTCTCTGTAGCCATCTTAAAATGGAATACTCGTTAAGCTGTATATTTAGGCTTGGAAGGATTAGATGTTTATTGGTAAATGTCGATTTTGCCGTACATACACACCAATGAAAAATATTTCCATCAATGACAGAAATATACAGACGGACAAAATAAGAAAAATGCTGTTTCAGAACTTAGTAGAGTTCAATGTAAGGATATTTACGCTGTATATTTTGCCATGTGATGTTGACAGTTTGTGTTTTACTGGTTATAAAGCTTTAACTTTTGAATCTCAGTGGCTATTGTCATTAAATTTATGCGGTGGGTTAGACAATTACGTAATTAAAATGATTTTAAAAATGCTTAAAAATGTATATCAAAATTATCCATTGAATTCTTCTAAAAAATCAGATTCAGCCAAGTCTACATATATTGCACCAGGGACATAAGATTATGACTCTACATATAAAATGTAAGGAGTAATGTACACCAAGCTTACATAAGGTTATGATTACATCTTGGGCTTCTGATGACCATGGTTATATTGCCAGTTCCACAAAATGGAATTACAGCCTCATATATAGGCTTCTGAGGCATCTTTATCTTATAATATATGATGAACCACATCACTGTTAAGAATCTACAGACATACTTTGTCTCATTTAGTTCCATTGTAGGCCTGCATCCAGGTCCTGTGGGTAAATACCTTAGCTCCTGTCGATGGACTCCCTGGATGGCCTGATGGTTCTTTCCCAACTCATTCTCTCAGTCATACCCTATCAGATGGCTGCACTGGAGCTACAGTGCTGTTTTCCCATTCTGTCCCTCTCTATGCTGAGTCAGGGCTAGATTTGCAAAGGTGTTTAGGCACCTGAAGATGCAGAGAGACCCCTAGTGGAATTTATAAAAGCACCAAAGCAGGTGTGGCATGTACCTCCCGTTGAAATATTTGCTCTCCAAATATCTAATACACGGAAGTGTGAGGTATTTAATTACAGAGTAAATATTATTGAATGGCTTTAAACTTTAACTGTCCATGTGTTTTATGTAGTTGAATTTTCTCCTTTCTTGTGACAAACAACTTTAGTATTAATTAAAATATTGTGTGCCATTACTTTGTCTTTTGTAAACTAACGTGATAACTTGCCCATTGTTTTTCGCCATGACAGCACCAAGTCTTCCTCACTGTATAGTGATAGTTTGTGATATGTAAAAAGAACAACAAAAAGAAGCAAGAATTCTTGCTGATCTGTTTCATTTGCCATTCCAGCTGATCTTTATAATGACAATATATAGATTAGTTGGTTGTACAAAGAGGAGAGGATTGTTTACATGTTCCATACCCTTTTTTATGTTCTTGTTTAGGAGAATGGAGTACACCTCACAGATCACCATGCTCAGTTAGATCTCCTTTGCTTCAGTGTACTATCGTGGTCAGCACTGCTTTCTCTGACTTGCAATATAAAACTTTATGCCTTCACTAGCCTTTTTCAAAAAAAATCTTCCACTATTATAGTTTCACTGGTGCAGCTCGTTTAGTGGTAGCAACAGTGGGGTGTGCTAATGTGAACAGGCAAATATTTACTATCTTGTTATTGTAGACTTACCCTGAGCTGGATTAGATGACAGTGATAAAATGCAGGGGTCTTCTCTACATTTGTACTCCCCTGTTACTGCTATTGGCACAGATCCACGAACAGCAGTGTAACCGTGGGTAACTTGCCATACAAGACTAGCATAGACCCAGTCTGAAAGGCAAATGATTCCTTTCTCTGTCCCTTCTTTAGATGATTTAGGCCCTGGTTCTGACACCACGATGCCTGAGGGCAATATGGACACTTGGGAGGTTACTGTACAGATGTTTTGGTTTGTTACAATATCTTTTATTTTGTGTATGATATTCTGTTCAGTTCTACTGAAGGTTTTCCACTGTGAAAACACTGTATCTCTGGTGGATCCCACTACTTTCCTCCTGTTTCTACTCCTCGCTCTCTAGTCCCTGAGGCCACGTCTACACTACACCATAAAATCGAAATTATTAAAACTGGTTTTATAAAACTAGTTTTATAAAATCGATTTTACGCGTCCACACTAGGGCACATTAATTCGGTGGTGTGCGTCCATGGTCCTAGGCTACCATCGATTTCCGGAGCGGTGCACTCTGGGTAGCTCAGTAAAAGAATGAGACCAATAACTTCGATTTCCGTCCACACTAACCCTAAATCGATATAGTAATATCGATTTTAGGGTTACTCCTCTCGTTGGGGAGGAGTACAGAAATCGATTTTAAGAGCCGTTAACATTGATTTAAAGTGCCTTGTAGTGTGAACGGGTACAGCATTAAATCGATTTAATGCTGTTTAAATCGATTTAACGTTGTAGTGTGGACCAGGCCTGAGCTGTGACTAAGGCCACGTCCAGACTAGGGTATTAAAATCGATTTTAGATACGCAACTTCAGCTATGTGAATAACGTAGCTGAAGTCGAATTTCTAAAATTGAGGTACTCACCCGTCTAGACGGCGCGGCATCGATGTCCGCGGCTCTCCGTGTCGATTCCGGAACTCCGTTCGGGTTGATGGAGTTCCGGAATCGATGTAAGCGCGCTCGGGGATCAATACATCACGTCCAGACTAGACGCGATATATCGATCCCCGAGCAATCGATTTTAACCCGCCGATGCCGCGGGTTAGTCTGGACGTGGGCTATGACCACAGCTATAAGAGAGACAGTTACAACACAGTTGTCACCTGGCCTGATTTACAAGAGGATTAAAATTTGTAGTGTGGGAGGGATCTAATCATGTTACCAACTGAGCCGTTAGCCAAGGTTTGGGGACAGGGTTAACTATCGTCTGCCCTGCAAATCTTAACCACCTTGTAAGCAGCTCCTCTGACTCAGTCCTTTCATCCTTCTGAACTATAGAGCTTTTGTTTGTTTCCAATTTAAACAGTGTGCCTCCCAGAGCCACTCTAGGTGTGTGAACAAAGACTAGTTAGAAACTCAAACAAGAATAGTAATGTCAAAAAAGGAAAACCTGCCCAGCTCATCCCACTTCTTTAGAGACAGCTGAAATAACTTGGCATTTCACAAAATCCGGGACTTCTTCCTTGTCCATCTCTATGATATGCTGCAGCACTCCCAATCTTTGCTGACCCAGAAAGCAGAAGAGACTAGGACTAGAAATCAAATCCAGATCTCCAGCAGGCAGTGCAGATTACTCACAAGGCTGCTGAGGTAGCCTATCGCTCTTCCCTTTAAAATTTCCAGATAACTGGTTATTATGCAACTAGATGTTTTGTCTGGCCTTAAGTAGTTTCAGCTTTTCACATCAGCTTTGGAATAAAGCTAGAGGCGCTGTGTCCCAAGTGACATAGGGCAGAATCAGCTATCAGAATCTGAGCCTGTAACATCTGTGCTGGGTATGTGTTGGAAGGTCACTTCACTGTTTACTTTAAACCAGTCAAAGAGACCAAAATATGCCTCTCCAACTATTCTAAGGGCTTTTCTACATGGTGTGTTAGTGCACACCTCTGGGGTGTCAGTTCTAGTGCTCATCTAGTCCACGCCCGTGTGGAACCTGCTGGTGGTGTGGCATGCTAGTGGTGTTAATGTAGTCTTGGGTCCTAGGGAACTGATAGTTCGCACCAGCAAGGCCCACATGCACCAGTTAATGCGCAACACACTGATGCGGACTAGAATTTCCATCCTCACTGGGATGCAGTAACTCAAAATGTAAACAAGCCTTCAGTAACTGTCTCCCCCACTTATAAAGCTCTCTCTGACCTCTCCTTTGTAACAGAGGGCTCAGTTCTGCCCTCAAATACACTGCAGTGCCCTGTGTTTTTTGTCAGATAAGTTACTCCACACAGCATGCGTGAATGAACTCAAGTGTCAAAGAGCAGGACTGAGTCTTAATACTATAGGCGACAGTTCTCTGTTGTACAAAAGAAATAAGGCTGTATACCTTGGAGTACATTCTTAAAAAAGGATTTCCTTTGTTCTATTTTGTTCCCTGCTCATTGAACGTTGCTCTGATTTTGGACATAGGAACATCAGAATGGCCCTACTGGGTCAGACCAAGGGTCCATCTAGCCCAGTATCCTGTCTTCCAACAGTGGCCAGTGCCAGGTGCCCCAGAGGGAATGAATAGAACAGGTCATCATCAAGTGATCTATCCCCTGTCACTCATTCCCAGCTTCTGGCAAACAGGCTAGGGACACCATCACTGCCCATCCTGGCTAATAGTCATTGATGGACCTATTATCCATTAGTTTATCTAGTTCTTTTTTGAACCCTCTTATGGTCTTGGCCTTCACAACATCCTCAGGCAAGGAGTTCCACAAGTTGACTGGGCGTTATGTGAAGAAATACTTCCTTTTATTTGTTTTAAACTTGCTGCTTACTAATTTCATTTGGTGACCCCCCTAGTTCTTGTATTATGAGAAGTAGTAAGCAACACTTCCTTATCTACTTTCTCTACACCAGTCATGATTTTATAGGCCTCAATCATATCTCCCCTTAGCCATCTCTTTTCCAAGCTGAGAAGTCCCAGTCTTATTAATCTCTCCTCATACAGAAGCCGTTCTATACCCCTAATCATTTTTGTTGCCCTTTTCTGAACCTTTTCCAATTCCAGTATATCTTTTTTGAGATGGGGCGACCACATCTGCAGACAGTATTCAAGATGTGGGCATGCCATGGATTTGTATAGAGGCAACATGATATTTTTAATGAGTCATTTTTATGGGTTGGGAGAGTGTTGTGGTGGAATACAAAATTCTGAGGCCTCTGGGTGGTCATATAATTGTAATCAAAGGCAGAGTGCATCAGCTCATTGGATGTGCTGTTATTGCACAAGAACACACATCTTAATGTGTCATAGTGTAGTTAGAAGTCTATCCTTCCATCACTGAAAGGAGTCCAAAGCAGAAGGGTAAACCTAAAAGCTAAATGTTCCCACTGGACTGACTTCCAGGATTCAGGCATTGATGTCTCCACAAACATAAGACTTAGGCCAGGACAATGCCGTGGACAAAAGGGTCTGGATCTGAGAATGGGAAGTCAAAGCAGCAGCGCTGGCAGTTCTGAAAAAAACAATAATGGATTTGAAGCATTTAAAGAGATGATCAAATTCCTAATTTTCTGAAGTTCAGTAAGCTGATGGGTAAATTTAAAAATGAATGTATTCGACTTAAAAAAAAAAAAAAAAAGTCCTACCCCAAGGCTGATTATGCTGTGGACTGTCTGCCAAATGCTGCCCAGAGAGTTCCATAATAAGGCTCTCATCTTTTTAATATAGAGCATGGATCAAAGTGGGGCATTATGTTTTCTCTAGGTAACAACTGTCTTTTGTCGATACTAAAGTACTCAGCGAATAATGGACTAGGATCTCTAGGATATACCTACACTGCAGAAAAGATCCTAAGCACAGCCACGGTTGGCTCAGTTCAGCTTCCTTGGGCTTTGGAGCTAAAACTTGCGGTGTAGACATTTGGGCTTGGGATGGAGCCTGGGTCTGAAACTTTGCAAGGGGGTGGGTCTCAGAGCCTGAGCTCCAGCCCATGCGTGAACGTCTACCTTGCAGTTTTTAGCCTGAGCCCAGGAGCCCTGGTGAATTGACTCAGGCTCTTAGAATCAGTGTCGAGTTTTGCTTTTTTATTGCAATGTAGATGTACTCCTAGTCTCCATCTCTGAAGTCATATTTGTTTAGTGCAAGCTAGATGTGGCTAACAGGCTTCTGGCTAATTGCCAATGTGGGGCTTGATCCTTCAAAGTACTGAACACTCTGACCTAGTCCGGCACTGCTGCTAAGCACATGCTTAACTTTAGCAGGAGTAGTCTCTTTAACTTCATTAGGCCTATTGACATGCTTAAAGTTAGGTATATGCTGAAGTGTTGGGCTGGGTTGGAGCCAGTGTGCCTAGCATCTTGCAAGGTCAAGCTCATGGTCTTCAGTTGACTAAAACTGGTTGCCCTGGTAGTACTTTCTACATTGTAGTACGGGGTATGCTTCCTGGCTGTGAGATTGATAGCCTTCATGTTGTTAGTGCTTCCTAATTCAGATGTAATTGTTTGTTTTGGATTGAAAATTGATGTAAAGGTATCAGCCTCACGATCACTTGAAAAAATGTTCTCAGTTGAAGGAATAATTTTACAAGTTTAAATACATTTGTTTTTAAAGCTTTTCAGACCATAGTCCCCTCAACTGTTATTTGGCAGAAAAAAACCAAGGTCTCTAACTAAAGATTCACGCATGAGTAGTCTCAAATAAGATTATGCACGAGTAAATTACTCTCACACTTAAGTCTCTACAGAATTGGCCTCTAAAATTTAGCCCACTTGTCTGTATTTTAGACCACTGGTTCTCTTCTGTTTAGATCCTAAGTTAGTCTGATGAAAAATATTCTTCCGGTTATTTGAAAATAAAAAAAAACCTTAAAAATCATGCAACAAAAACTAGGAGGAGACTAGGATTTATATCGACCCACTACCCTGAGTTAGAATTGTAATCATCTTGTCTTGAGGATTTAATCACATTATTTGCCACAGGCCAGTGAATACATTGGGGAAAAAAAATTTTTTTTCATGTGAAGACGAGGCCGAAGGAGAAGCCTGAACCTTCAAAAGACCTTAAGATATTTCTACACTGTAGCTGGAGGTGTAATTTCCATTTTAGATAGATGCATGTGTGCTAGTTTTGGTCAAGCTGATGCACTAAAAGTAGCAGTGTAGCTATGACATGGCAGTACAGACTAGCTTCCCTGAGGACAACCCTGTCTGAGATTCTAGGTACAAGTACTTGGCTGACTAGCCTGTGCCACCACCCGTGCTTGCTGTTTGTAACGTGCTAGCTCAATCCGAGCTACACAGATGTGTCTATCACCGCCAGCTCTGTTAGAATGTGGTAGCTAATGCATGCTTATCCCTTTTATCCTCGTCTAGACAAAACTGAAATTTTGTTTTAAAATCACCTTTTATGTTATTCTGGAGAGAGACTTTATCATGGCAGTTTGGAGCATTTAGCACTTGGGGTTTTTTTTAAGGTCATATTTTAAAATATGTTAACGCTGAAACACAAACCCATAGAAGCTGATGAGGCACCTAAAATACAAAATGTTAACAATGAAATATAAAACACTCAAAGTCAGTGAAACTTCTAAGTATAAAGGTGAAGAGAAATAACTTCCTTGATGGAACCTGTTGTATTTAGAATCCTAAGTGCGTCTCAGTCAATGCCCTTTTAATGGGATTGCATTATGACTAAGAATCCAAATAGTTGACAGCACATACTGAACCTATATTAAATTGTAAAGTCCTTCACCTTTAATTTAAAAAGCATATTACATTCTTTCTCTGCCATTGGCTATTAGCTGTTCCCTTGCGTTCTGTTTACCTTTTGGGGACTAAACCATTATTCTACTTACGTTGTACTTGTCCATTTGGCAAACAGTAGATTTCTTTTGGCATAGCTCATAAGGGTGTGTGCGGAGAAATCCTTATTTTTTTTATGTTGACACTCTTGTCAGATGTCAGCTTTTGCTTAAGGTGCTTATTTATTTAATGACTGCATATAAGTCATGTATTGTCTTAAGCCTCTGGGATTTTGGGTTTTGTTAGTTTTCTTTACTGTGTAACCACTGCTTTTTTTCCTTAATAAGCACATCTTCCTTGCTAATGTAAATGTGCGGTTAAATAGAAGCTACTTTGTCACAAGTATTCTTTTTTTGTTAGTAAAATGCTTTCTATAGCAGGTTACCGGAGCAAAGCCAGGCGGCACAATAGTAGAATTATTGTTTTTAGCTTTCCAGAATGTACTCATTAAATTTTCTGTGGGTGCACTTCTGTTATTTAAAAAAAACAACCCACCTATTATGTCAGCTAATTGCCTTAAGTAGACTCGTCCCAGGACAAAATAGACCCTTTCCTGTCTTCCCCACTCCTGTGTAGAAAAAAATGCTCATATGTGATCTTGGATAATGCAGAAACAAAACTGCTCTATATTCTAGACAAAGACAGGTTATGCTTTCCAGGTGATGCAGAGTATGGTGTGCATTTCATGTGTATCTACTGTCTGCACTGAGGGTAGGGGAGATGTTTCATGTTTGAATAAAATGTCTTAGTTCTGGAGGGAAGGGGAAACTTGGACTCCTGTATCTTATTCCCCTCTCTCCTCCCTCAAATGGTCTAGGTATTGGTTTCACAGGCAAACACAACAAATGCTATTTCCGAATCCAAATCATGATGGAGATTAGAAAATTCCTGTATCCTTACTTAATTTGAAGGAATAGTACAGTGTGGATGCTACTTAAATGAGGGACTTGCAGATTGTAGCATTTTCCTATGTACTTATTTGTCTACACAGGAAGGTTAGGGTGACCAGATAGCAAGCGTGAAAAATGACGACAAGGGCTGAGGGGTAATAGGCACCTATATAAGACAAAGTCCTAAATATCCAGACTGTCCCTATAAAATTGGGACATCTGATCACCCTAAGGCAGGAGTAACTAAATACTGAGGGCTCCTCTACACACAAACTAAAACCAAAATAAACCAAGTGGGTGCATTTTGTATCATCAGTTATATTGGTGCCAGTCTGTGTGTGAACACTCTTATTTTGGATTCAGAATGTCCTATTTAGATTTAAAAACAACTTAAGTTAAATCGAAAAAGGACACTCTTAATTTGAAATGAGCACGAGCAGATTTGTACTGAAATAACTTGGGGCTGGTCTACACTACTGCGGTAAATCAATCTAATTTACACAATTTTAGTTACATGAATAAGGTAACTGAAGTCGACGTAGTTGGATCCACTTACCGTGGAGGCTACACTGTGCTGTGTCGATGGGAGCTCGTCTCCTGTCAATTTCCCTTACGCATCTTAGGGAGGTGGAGTACGCAAATGGATGGGAGAGTGTTCTCTCATCGATTTAGCGTGTCTTCGCCAGACCCTCTAAATCGACACTCACTGCATCAATTGCAGCATTACCAATCTACCAGTAAGTGTAGACATGCCCTGAAGGTGGGAATTGCATCTGATTTAGGCTATATGTAAATACACTAGCCATTTAAAGTGCAATATGTCCCAAATACACTAGCCATTTAAAGTGCAATATGTCCCTTTTTTGTGCTAAAACTATGGGAACGTCTACACTTTTTAATGGCTTGAGTTTCACTGCAAAAAGAAAACCACCTTCATGAGAGGCATACAGTTCTTTCTGCTGTTCTTTTTGTGCAGCTGTGAAAGTGAAGAGACGTTCTACCTGTGTGAACATCTTCTGTCCTCTGGAGGATATCCCACAGTACCAAAAGTGACCACTCTGGCCAGCATCTCTGCTGCTGTGACGCCAGGGAAATGGATGTCCGCACCTTCCCCTGCAAGCCCTGGGAAGTTTGAAACTCTCTTTCCCTTTGCTTGTAGATGTGGTGGGGAAAGCAGCCAGACAGCAGGGCTTTTTTTTTTTTTAAATGCAGTGAAAGAAACAAGGAAGTAATGGGGCTGCTGGGACATGAAGCAGTGCATCACGGGGCACTGAGCAGGGATCCAGAATGCTTTCCGCTCACCCCTCTCTTCCCACAAGCCCTATTGAGAGAGCTGCACTATGGGATAGCTACCCCACAGCGCTACTCTCACCCGCAATGGAAGTGCTGCTAGGGTACACACTTTGACGCCTGAGGACTTAAGTGAATACACAAACCAGCACTTTTCTTTCACTGGTTCCCTGTCACTGGTGAAACTTACAGCGCAAAAACTCTGCAAGTGTAGACATACCCTTAGTTAGTTTGATTCCAGTTTGTATGTAGCTACACCCTGACTTTGACCTCTGGGAACTCACCTCAGTTCAGCTCTGAAGCTGCCTTTGGTAGGAAATTGCTTATAGACTAATCCCGCCCCTGCCACCCCCTGTATTATTTCTCACAGTTGTCACGCTGAACTTGTGAGAAGTCCCAAGCGGTGCAAGTGAATGCACTGACAATTACATTCTCATTAGTTGGTGTCATCCAGTCAAGACTGGGCTCACTGGTATCTGTTGCTCTAACTATATAGCGGTACAGTCCCCCTAGTATGAAGGCAGTTATACCAGTATGAAGGTGTTTAATACCTATATAGCTATGCCTGTACAGGAAGAATATTGGTAGAAGGCACCTTTATACCAGTATGACTGCATCCACATTAGGGGTTGTACTGGTATAAAAATATATTGGTTAAAAAAATCATATCCAGAACCAATATAATTATACCTATACAAAAAGTGTGTGTAGACCAGGCATGTCTGTAGCAGGCCTAACAATTGCAAATGGAAATTAGAGGCCTATCCTGTCCTCAGTCCCACAGCCATAAGTACTAATAGCTTTATTGCAGATTTAGAGGAGGAGGAGGAGTTTGCACTATGCTCTTCAAACTCAGTCTGTTACTCTTCAACTAATTTTATTTGTTTTGGGGTTTAACTGTTTTCTCTGTGAGATATTTCTGTTAACTTATTTTTTTAATCTTCTTTATTTTATTGTGTGCCTGTTTGTCCATAAAGGGATATTACTCTCTCAGCCCTTGTGATGACGGATATGTAAGTTTCTATATCTTCTTTATATCTTTCACATTGCCTGCTGCAGCCTGTCATATTCTGTATTTCTCTTCTTGCTCTGTGAATGATAATTTCACTTGCTCTATTTTCATTCATACCGAGTCACTGACTGTTATGGACACTAGTTATTTTTTTTAAACCTATATAAAGGTTTGGGGAACCCTTGCATGGAGAGCAAGATATAAATTCCAGTGGAACTCATTCTGTGTAATGTATTTGACACAGAGCATCTCAACTCTAGAGTACCCGAACATAGCTTCTTTATAAAGTGTAGGAGATGCTTGTTTGATCTGTGAGCCTTACTACTTAGCACTTGAATAACACATTGCATCTTCAAAGTTCAGTGCAAACACTAGCTACCCCCCACAACACCCTGTTAAGTAAGTCGATAAACTACTTAAGATAACATGGCAGGGATTCAGATTCTTTTCCCAGAAGAGCTACTTGTACTTTTTTTTTATCACAAATTGAGATCGGGTACTCTAAACATGATCAAATACCACATCATTTTCATTTAAAAAAACAAAAACAAAATAGTTCAGGGGATGCTGATTGTGCCTTCTGCGCCCCAGATGGACATTTGTATTCTGACAACATTACAAGTGCATCACAAGCATCTGATGTTGCCCACAGACAGTGCATTCTTTGCAGAGAAAGGATATTGGTCTGCTAAATAATCTAGTACGAAATCAAACAAAAAAGAGCTACTGACACCTCCTTTAAAAATGTCAGGCAATGTTCGGTTTAGAAAATCGCGTGTGTGTGTATTTTCCCCCTGCACTACTCCTGTTTTTAGTAAGGATGTTTGCATAAAACATGATTTTTTTTTCTCCTCCATTTGCTGCTTTTACTTATTCCTCCTCTGAAAATGCAGTGAAACCTGTAGAGCTCACCTTAGTGGATAACCTCTTGCTTTAGGAAACTTCCCCAAAGTATCCCTGAATGCACGGGGCCAAATGTAACCTTAGTGTACCTCCATTGATCTTCACCCGTTGAGTGCAAGCCAGGCCCACCTGTACTAAAAGATGATCTCCATTAAGCAATACATTTCTGCTGATCCTTTGAGTCATCATTTATCATGATCTTCATTTGGTGTTTGACATTCCACTCACTTCTGCAGCAGCCAGTTGTGAGGTTTTAACAAGAAAGATTGATTTCAGGTGGGGAATTAGCAGGAGTGAAAGGACCCTTGGAGAAACACGTATTGCTTTTTATGCTGATGGTCTTAGTTTAAGATAGATAGCAAGATGCAAATTAAAAAAGAATCCACTTATTTTCAAAGCTATCCACAAAGCATCATTGATCTCCAGCTAGATGGCATTTGTTAAGCTCATAGGGATGGTTCTTTTTTCCTCGCAGTATTTCAATTCTTTACTCATATGTTGTATGCATTCTAATATACTAGTACCTGAGGCAGCCTTTTAGTGGGATCACACTAATGCACCATGATAATCTTGCACTGTACTTCAATTCATTTATAACTGATCTATTTTAGAGGATCTTTTTTGTATGAGAAAAGAGAAATTTGCATAAGACCAAATACATAAAAATACCTGCAGTATTATAGGAACTGACCATGGGCCAGATCCTGAGATCATGTAAATTGGCCTAGTTCCAGTTACTTCAGTGGAGCTATGTGATTTACACAGGCTCAGAATCTGGTCCATTACAGATTGCATCTGATTTTTTGGTTGGCACCAGCATATTATGAATAATGAACAAGTTCAACATCCAGACTGTAGGCATATTGTTTATATTTCAGGGTGCTAGTAAGCTGAACTTTGATCTTGTAATTTACATCTTCACCAGGCACCTACGTTTTTAATTCTGACCTCAGTTACACCTCTGTAAATTCAGAGAACCTGCAAGTTTTACACTGGCTTTTCACCCTAGTAACTGAAATCAGAAGCGGCTTTCAGCTGTATGCTGTACCACATAAAATAATGTAGACGAGCCAGTTGGATGAATGCAGAGCTACAGTATTTTCTAAACCATCTTTGGTTTTTGGCTCTCAGATGGCATGTGTCTGTTTTCTTTTATAAACATTGATTTCCCTTTGAACTTTTTTTTCTATTCAACCCTGGTCACCTTCATGCTTTGCTTCTTTCTGTAATGAAGGGCTGCCATCTGTAGCTACTTTGCATTATGACAGAATTACTTAAATTAATATGGGGCAACTGGATCGGCTTTGGCAAGACCTAACACAGCTACATTAGTCATAGGCCTATGACCCTGCCAAACTGAGCTGTGCTTGGGCTATTGGTTTTTTATTTCTTGATTTAAAGATGCCTAGTCTCTGCATTCACTGTGTAGGTCTGAAAAATTGGCTGGCCGCAAGGCATATTTTGCGTGGGATTTTGTACAGAATGAACCCTTACGATGTCACAGATACATTTATATACCGTATGTTCCTCTTAATAATTCAACTGGCAGCCTGCAAAATACTATTATTCAAAAGGTTAAAATATATCAGTGCCTATCCCATGGAAAGAAAGATCAGGTGCATGGTGTCAGGGTGAGTAGATGGCTGTTAAAATGGCCTGGCAAGTCCTTTTAATGTTAGCTAAGTGTAGCTAAAGAGCAACATTGCACTGGGTAAACTTGAAAACCTGAGGGGAAGCATTGTCTAGAACAGTGGTTTTCAACCTATGATCTGTGAATCCTAGAAGTCACGCAGACTGTGTCCAAGATTTGCAAAGGAGTCTGTATCTCCATTTGAAATTGTCTAAGGGTTCGCAAATGAAAAAAGGTTGAAAACCAGTGGTCTAGAATTTAAGTTATAGGGACTGTGAGTTAGGGGGGTCTTTGTTTTCACCTCTCTGCACCTCAGTGTCCCTAGCTGCAAAGTGGGGATTTACTTACCAGCATCACTGGGATTTTATGAGGCTTAGTTTATTGTAAGATACTCTGAGATCCTTGAATGGAAGGGCAGCATATTTATAGAATACTTGGCCTGATGTTTTTGCTGTTTCTCCTACAATTATTTCTGATATCTGCTTTTAAATAAGTCCAGTTCTCCTCCAGAATCCAGTTTCCCCTTCTGCTAGACACATGCTACGTTCAAAATCCCTATGCTTATGGCATCAGAGTTTGCTCTGTTGCCATAGAAATAACTATGATGTTAATAGTTCAGTATTATGACTTCAGTATAAGAATCAAGAAAGAGGATTCAATAGACTGTGAGGGATTAAAATCTTAGTGCCAAGTTGGCTCCAGTACCCTCGTAGTCCCATTGAGTGCATTATGCAAAGCAGACCACACTGGGATCCATACATACTGTAAGTAGATCCAGTTACCTTTTCCAGGTAAATTCTCATGTCACTTTATATGTATTAGGAAAGGAGCATTGAATGTTAAATGCTTTCCCAGTGTGAAAGTCCATATTTAAAGTGCTTTGTGGAAACCTTGATTACAGTGAGTATTTTATTTGTTACTAAATTTTTAATAGGACCAGTTTCTTTCAGATCTCTTCTTTTTTGCCTTCTGTGGTAGTGGATGTTGTGCTGTGCTATTGTATGTAGAATGTGCTGCTCATGAACCATAAAGGGTTTATTATGGATCGCGATGGGTCGGGGTGAGAGGTGTATCAGTGATCAGACTTACCCACAGAAATTGCTACCATGCCTCATTATCTTTGAGTCCTTGAGCCCTTGTTCTGTGACATTCCTCCTGAAAATGCAACCTTAAAAAGCAGCTTCATTGTGTCAGTCAACCAGTGTGCCTAATGTTGCTGCTCTCTCCCAGATGTACTGTTTTCAGGGCTGCTATATCCAGGTGTGACAGTGGAGGAAATGGGATTGTGCCACTGTCCAGAGCATATTAAAAGTACATAACTTAATCATGAGTACGTGAATGCCTGAATTAGATAGACCCACATGAGCTCAGGACCATTTGATGTTTTGATGTCAAAGGGAGAGAGCTAAAACCAGTTTTTATAGTTTGTGTAAAGGTATTTAACTAGGAACATGTCCTGAGACTGGAACCTCTCAGATCAATACCAAACAGAGGGTATGTCTACACTACGGGATTATTCCGGTTTTACATAAACCGATTTTGTAAAACAGATTGTATAAAGTCGAGTGTATGCGGCCACACTAAGCACATTAATTCGGCTGTGTGTGTCCATGTACTGAGGCTAGCGTCGATTTCCAGAGCGTTGCACTGTGGGTAGCTATTCCGTAGCTATCCCATAGTTCCCGCAGTCTCCCCCGCCCATTGAAATTCTGGGTTGAGATCCCAATGCAAAAACACTGTCGCGGGTAATTCTGGGTAAATGTCATCACTCAATCCTTCCTCTGTGAAAGCAACGGCAGACAATCATTTTGCGCCCTTTTTCCCTGGATTGCCCTGGGCAAACGCCATAGCATGGCAACCATGAAGCCTGTTTTGCCTTTTGTCACTGTCACCATATGTATACTGGATGCTGCTGACAGATGTGGTACTGCAGTGCTACACAGCAGCATTCATTTGCCTTTGCGAGGAAGAGACTGTTACCATCCCTATTGCACCATCTGCCATTGTAAATTGGCGATAAGATGATGGTTATCAGTTGTTTGTACCGTCTGCTGTCATGGGTGCTCGCTGAGGTCGGCCGGGGGTTGCATGGACAAAAATGGGAATGACTCCCCGGGTCATTCCCTTCTTTATGTTTTGTTCTAAAAATAGAGTCAGTCTTGCCTAGAATATGTGGGCCAAGCGTACTAGAGAACCAGAGAGCACAGCCGCTCTGTGTCAGAGTCCCAGAGATCCCACAGAATCGAT
Organism: Gopherus evgoodei; assembly: GCF_007399415.2. Lineage (NCBI taxonomy): Eukaryota > Metazoa > Chordata > Testudines > Testudinidae > Gopherus > Gopherus evgoodei. The sequence goes on from NC_044330.1 coordinate 6,474,066, forward strand.
GAGCTGCATGCCATTCTAGGGGTGCCCCTGCAACAACCCCACCCGTTGCTTCCTCCTCCCCCAACCCTCCTGGGCTACCGTGACAGTGTCCCCCCATTTGTGTGATGAAGTAATAAAGAATGCAGGAATGAGAAACAGTGACTTTTTAGTGAGATAAAATGAGGGGGAGGAAGTCTCCCGCTGCTATGATAGCCCACGCAGGGCATTAAAGAGTGAGCGGGGAGAGAAGCGCAGCCTCCTGCTGCTATGATAGTCCAGGCAGTGCAGAATCTTTTCTTTAGACATGAAAGGTGGGGGCTGATAGAGCTCAGCCTCCCGTTGCTATGATGAGGATGGTTACTAGCCGTTCTGTACCATCTGCCGGGAATGACCAGGAATCGTTCCCATTTTTACCCAGGCGCCCCCGGCCGACCTCTCCAAGGCCAGCCAGGAGCACTCATGGGCTGATGATGACGATGGATAGCAGTCATATTGTACTGTCTGCCACCGGGAAGGGGATGCTGGTGTTCAGCGCTGCAGCACCCTATCTGCCAGCAGCATGCAGTTGACATAAGGTGATATTGAAAAAAGGCGAGAAACGTTTCAGCCATTGGGAGCTCAGCCAAGAATGCAGATGTTTTTCTGAGACTGTGGGGACTGTGGGATAGCTGGAGTCCTCAGTACCCCCCCTCTCTCTCCATGAGCGTCCATTTAATTCTTTGGCTTTCCGTTATGCTTGTCACACAGCACTGTGCTGTGGGCTCTGTATCATAGCCTGGAAATTTTTTCAAATGCTTTGGCATTTCGTCTTCTGTAACGGAGCTCTGATAGAACAGATTTGTCTCCCCATACAGTGATCAGATCCAGTATCTCCCGTACCGTCCATGCTGGAGCTCTTTTTGGATTTGGGACTGCATCGTCACCTGTGCTGATCAGAGCTCCATGCTGGGCAAACAGGAAATGAAATTCAAAAGTTTGCGGGGCTTTTCCTGTCTACCTGGCCAGTGCATCCAAGTTCAGATTGCTTTCCAGAGCGGTCACAATGGTGCATTGTGGGATACTGCCCGGAGGCCAATACCATCGATTTGCGGCCACACTAACGCTAATCCGACATGGCAATTCCGATTTCAGCGCTACTCCCCTCGTTGGAGAAGAGTACAGAAACTGGTTTAAAGAGCCCTTTATATCGATATAAAGGGCTTCGTTGTGTGGACGGGTGCAGGGTTAAATCGGTTTAATGCTGCTAAATTCGGTTTAAACGCGTAGCGTAGACCAGGCCAGAATGAATTGAAGTAAACAAACAAACACACTGTGAAATATGCAGGATGTGATGAGTGACGTGGAGCTTGCAGTACATTTGTTTTGGCAGGCTTAGTTATAGGAACTTTGTAAGGTATGTGTGTACATGCCACTCCCAGCTTAATGTGGGACAAATCACCTTGCAGCTAAGGAAACAGCACTTTTATGGAGTACTGAGTAATAAAACAGGAGTTAAAACTGGAATATTATAACTAAAAGATTTGATTGCTCTGCAGTTCTTTCTTTGGTTATAAAGCCCTATTGAAGAAGGCTGTAGAGTTCTCAAGTCTGTCTTTATTAATAGAGATGGCCACAAGTTTAAAAAAGAACGAACTGTGGTGGCCTTATACCAGAATATGTTGTTCCAAAATTTAATGTAAGGCATAGAACAGCATTAAGATTTCAATTAAGATCTCTTCACACCTGATCAGCTGTGGCCTGAGAACACAGTGGTGTTCAGCTATCCCTCAGCATACAGTATGGACAGGCATACAGTATGACACAGATGCTTGTCCAAGGCCAACCGAAAGCATCATGGAAACTGAATGTGTAGCCCTATAAACCATGAGTGTTCTAGTAACAGCTTTCAAATGGCTTTCTGTAGAAATCAAATAACTTTCTAGCAATGTTTTACTGCTATTCTTGTTCTCATAAAGTTATTTAAAAATTTAGGACCAAACAAGTTCCAAAAATAAAACACATTATTAAAGAATTATAATTATTATTTATTTTAACTCATGTTAACCTAATTTCTGTATCAGTGTTGTTCCCTGACAGAGTCAAACATGGTCTGTTTCCTGCTTATGCATTATTTAACAGCCAAGGGCATTCATTTAATTTTATTGCAGTACCCATCCTTTACCTAGCATTTTTCATCAGTAGATCTCAAAGCAATTTACAAAGAAAGTCCAGTATCATTATCTCAATTTTACAGATGGGGAAGCAGAGGCCCAGAGAGGTAAAGTGACTTGCCCAAGATCACCCAGCAGACCAGTGGCAGAACCAGGATTAGCACCCAGGTCTCCTAAATCCCTAGTGCTCTTTTCACTAGGCAACACTGATATGTTGCAAATTGGCTTTTGTCAAAGTAATCACATATCTGGGCACAAGGAATCCACCATCTGTGACAAGATTAATTCTTCATGGCATCTTGAATGATTCCATTATTTGCCATTGATGCTTCTAAACTATGTGCAGCCAGATTCAAAAGCAAAAATCACCATAGGCTCATAGACTTTAGGGTCAGAAGAGACCAATATGATCATCTAGTCTGACCTCCTGCACAAAGCAGGCCACAGAATCCTACCCATCCACTTCTATAACAAACCCCTAACCTATGTCTGAGTTATTGAAGTCTTCAAATTGTGGTTTGAAGACCTCAAGCTGCAGAGAATCCACCAGCAAGTGACCCATGCCCCATGTTGCAGAGGAGGGCGAAAAACCTCCGGAGCCTCTGCCAATGTGTCCCGGAGGAAAGTTCCTTACCGACCCCAAATATGGTGATCAGCTAAACCCTGAGCATGTGGGCAAGACTCACCAGCCAGCACTCAGGAAAGAATTCTCTGCAGTAACTCAGATCCCATCCCATCTAACATCCCATCACAGACCACTGGGCATACTTACCTGCTGATAATCAAAGATCAATTGCCAAAATTAAGCTATCCCATCATACCATCCCTTCCATAAACTTATCAAGCCTAGTCTTAAAGCCAGATATGTCTTTTGCCCCCACTGCTCCCCTTGGAAGGCTGTTCCAGAACTTCACTCCTCTAATGGTTAGAAACCTTTGTCTAATTTCAAGCCTAAACTTCCTAGTGTCCAGTTTATACCCATTTTTTCTTGTGTCTACATTGGTACTAAGCTTAAATAATTCCTCTTCCTCCCTAATATTAATCCCTCTGATATATTTATAAAGAGCAAGCATATCCCCCCTCAACCTTCTTTTGGTTAGGCTAAACAAGCCAAGCTCTTTGAGTCTCCTTTCATAGACAGGTTTTCCATTCCTCGGATCATCCTAGTAGCCTGTCTCTGAACCTGTTCCAGTTTGAATTCATACTTCTTAAACATGGGAGACCAGAACTGCACACAGTATTCCAGATGAGGTCTCACCAGTGCCTTATATAACGGTACTAACATCTCCTTATCTTTGCTGGAAATACCTCGCCTGATGCATCCTAAAACCGCATTAGCTTTTTTAACGGCCATATCACATTGGCGGCTCATAGTCATCCTGTGATCAACCAATACTCCAAGGTCCTTCTCCTCCTCTGTTGCTTCCAACTGATGTATCCCCAATTTATAACTAAAATTCTTATTATTAATCCCTAAATGCATGACCTTGCACTTTTCACTATTAAATTTCATCCTATTACTATTACTCCAGTTTACAAGGTCATCCAGATCTTCCTGTATGATATCCCGATCCTTCTCTGTGTTAGCAATACCTCCCAGCTTTGTGTCATCCGCAAACTTTATTAGCACATTCCCGCTTTTTGTGCCAAGGTCAGTAATAAAAAGGTTAAATAAGATTGGTCCCCAAACTGATCCTTGAGGAACTCCACTAGTAACCTTCTTCCTGCCTGACAGTTCACCCTTCAGTACGACCCGTTGTAGTCTCCTCTTTAACCAGTTCCTTACCCACCTTTCAATTTTCATATTGATCCCTCTCTTTTCCAATTTAACTAATAATTCCCCATGTGGAACCGTGTCAAATGCCTTACTGAAATCAAGGTAAATTAGATCTACTGCATTTCCTTTGTCTAAATAATCTGTCATCTTCTCAAAGAAGGAGATCAGGTTGGTTTGGCACGATCTACCTTTTGTAAAACCATGTTGTAATTTGTCCCAATTACCATTGACCTCAATGTCCTTAACTACTTTCTCCTTCAAAAATTTTTCCAAGACCTTACATACTATAGATGTCAAACTAACAGGCCTATAGTTACTCGGATCACTTTTTTTTCCCTTTCTTAAAGATAGGAACTATGTTAGCAATTCTCCAGTCGTACGGTACAACCCCTGAGTTTACCGATTCATTAAAAATTCTTGCTAATGGCTTGCAATTCATGTGCCAGTTCCTTTATATTCTTGGATGAAGATTATCTGGGCCCTCCGATTTTGTCCCATTAAGCTGTTCAAGTTTGGCTTCTACCTCAGATGTGGTAATATTCACCTCCATATCCTCATTCCCTTTTGTCATCCTTCCATTACCCCTAAGCTCCTCATTAGCCTTATTAAACACTGAGGCAAAGTATTTATTTAGATATTTGGCCATGCCTAGGTTATCCTTAACCTCCACTCCATCCTCAGTGTTTAGCGGTCCCACTTCTTCTTTCTTTGTTTTCTTCTTATTTATATGGCTATAGAACCTTTTACTATTAGTTTTAATTCCCTTTGCAAGGTCCAACTCTACATGGCTTTTACCCTTTCTCACTTTATCCCTACATGTTCTGACCACACTACCATGAGTGTGGTAAAAGTGAATGTATAGCATTAACCTCAGAGCAATTATGTAGAAGTAGGCATTTATTTTTGCATGAATAAAATGAGCCCATCACACTTGATCCCTAGAGCAGATACCGGGGAAAAAAAGGAGCCCCAGTACATTAACTAGTATTGTAAACCAACTCCTGTCCCTAAAGAGCAGATTCTACTTACACTGAACAATAGCTTCTTCCATGAGTACTTCCGTTGATTTCAAGGGACAACTCCCGGGGTGAGGTTATAGTCAGTGTGGTTAAGGATGGCAGAATTTGGCCCTTAATAGACTGTATACTTTGTCTACAATCATACCACAGGCAAACACCTAAGAAAAAGAAATTGGCCTTACATGGTAGGCCCTTAGAGGTCAACAAACCCAGGCATTGTCAGAGAAGTGAATGCTAGAGTCTGGAGCCGTCCACCAGGAGTGTCCTGCCCTCATCATTCCGATATAGATAGGGAGTATCCTCAACTGTCGTGGCAGGACTTTGAGAGTGAGGAAGAGTCTCTAGGCTGGCCAGGAGCCAGTCCAGAGCAAGCATTTTGCCAGGCCCCATCAAACTGCCTCAGGAAAAACCCCAAGTTGTTAGGTCTTTTGATGAACTTTCTTCATTAGTTGTCCCACTTTATCAGACTGACCTTAAGAATGCCCACCGTGTAAGAATTTTCCCAACCCATAGTTTCTGTAGCTCAAAATTAAAAAAACAAAACTCTTCCAAAAACTCCGAAAGAGGCTCAGTTCTGTGTCCTGTTACACATTTTCATCCACACTATTTATAACTTCCTCTAGTGCACGTCCTCTGTTTTGGTTACAGGGGACACATGGTAAGGCAAGTTTGTGTGTTCACAGCACATCACAGAAATGCTGGAAAGGAAGTCTTTCCTGAAGGGCCAACCTTGAGAAAGTCCATCATTTTATTAATAGAAAATGATATGCATAAATCCTGTTATCTCAAATGAAGTTTCCCAAGCACTTCAATTTTAACATGCACTAGTTTAGATAAAACAATAAAGCAAGTTTATTAATTACAGAAGGAAAGAGTTTAAATAATTACAAATAATGAGGCATAAAGGTCAGAATTGGTTACAAAGAAATAAAAGGTAAAATGCCAATTAATATCTAACTTAACAAGCTACGTGAACATAAAGCAAAAGAATCTCTCATCGCGTGTTCTTTTGTAATCTTACTGGCTGGATGCCTTTCAGCCAGGACCCCTCCCCCAGTCCATTGTTCCTTTCCGTGGCCTTCAGGTGTGGATGTCATGGGCAGAGAAAGGGAGGAGAGAAGTGATTTGAGGCCTCTGTTCCTCATTTTTATCCTTTTCCTCTTCTTTGAGAATCGTCTCCTGGTGGGGTTCAGGAGACAGGAACTTCCAGCTGCTTCTTTGCCAACATATAAATTTCTGACTCTCACTCTTTTTCCTGCCAAAAAATGGCTACTTAACCAGGTGATAATCCATCTAATTATGTTGACACCTGTCTGCGGTGTTGGCTACACTTTTGTCTCTGAAGAACTGGTTTGAAGCTGTTTCCCTAGACTTGGAACATGTTTATATAGTAGAATTTTATAACTTTACATACAAAGTTGTCACACACATTTTAGCAGAACAATAATGTTCAGCAGATTGTGAGTTTTCAAATAATACCTCACAAGGCGTACTTTGTATAAAATTTATCCTAGTCTTGTAAAAAGGATGAACATAAGGGTACAGACTATCACATACCCTGTTAGTGGTCTAAGATATTTCCTTTGCCAATGGTGTCATTTGTCCATCCACTCCCCCTTCCAGCCTACCCTTGTTACTTTTCCTTTTGCTGGAACATGCAATGCAGTCACTGTTGTGCTCATTTGTTGTCACGGAGCTGACTACAGCCTGGTCTACACTAGGAAATTAGATTGGTATAACTATGTCACTCGGGGTGTGAAAAATCCAGACCAACCTAACCCGCGGTGTAGACAGCACTAGGTTGATGGGCTCATTCTCTACTGCCTCTTGGGGAAGTGGATTATGTATAGCAACAGGAGAATTCCTGCCATCAGCGTAGGTAGCATCTTCACTGAAGTACCACAGCAGTGCAGCTGCAGCATTTTAAGTGTAGACAAGCCCTAAGGTGCTAGAAATGATTTGTGATTTCATTGCCAGCTCAGGTAGGAGACAATGGTTTTGGGTCAGGGGAAAGCTTTGTTTAAACAAAACTTACCTTTAATATTTACAAAAGCATCAAGGAAAATGAAAACAAATAACTGAAAGATAAATTGAATGTTTATATATAACGTGAAACATTTGAAAGACTTTTCCACTGTGAAAAGTAATTCCTGCAACATGGGAGCTCTGCTGTCAAGACAGGTTAATTTTAAGGCCTAAGAACCATTAATTGGCTCTTGTGTACAGTGTTCAGTGATGTAAACATAACATAAAATGACTCAGTGCAACCATAAGCTCATTCCATTTGTGGGAGAAATGTTCCTTGTCTTAGTAAGGTATACCTCTGACCATTGTGAAACCTAAGTGTTCAGTGGTATGTGAGATGGAGTCATTCAATATTCTCTGCGGTGATTCCTGCCTTTCGTCTTCTAAACTTCTCCGTTTTAAATCGGACAATAGACATTGACTATATGGTCTCTCTTGAAAGAGCTGGGTTATAAAAGAAGACCGATTTTAAAAGCATAATTGGTAATGAGAGATTTTTAGAAAGTGAGCTGGAGTAATCATCACAAAAGGAAGACACTGAATATTCTGTGAATATTGCACACAGGTGACATCAGTGGAATACATACCAAGGAACCCTCTTATGCCAGAACTGTTCCTTCCCAGGCTCACCCACAGTCATCTTTAGCAAAGACCATTTATTAAAATAGATGAATATTATACATACAATGCTGACATTAACCAGTTAGTCTTCTAATGGGTGCTTATCTCTGATCACTGAAAAGGGTCTGACAACGAGATTTAAAATGAATTAAGTTGAGGCAGGACCAGAAACAAGCTTTGCTGATGTAGGGTGCTCTGCTGACAATCACGTTTGTGTACATTGCTTGAAGCAGGGACTATCCCTTCCTCTGTTTTGTACAACACAAAGCATAGGACAGAGTCCCTAGATACAATTCCTGTTTGTTATTTTGTATCTGAATTGGAAACTATACATAGAAAAAAGGCCCTTTAACCGTAAAGTATTGGAGTCAATAAAGACCTTACAAGTGACCCTTCATCTCCTTCAGGGGCTCTCTGACCCCAGCTGATTCTTATGAAATACCAGTCCTCACTGTTTACGATAGCTCACTGGCTGTAAGCCTGTTTTTTCCTGCTCCCTGTTATCACTTTTTGTTTTCTTTTTGAAATGCTTGGATCTTCATCAGGTGATTTTTGGAGTATGTCTGCAAGAAGCATCAATCCTGAGCATAATCAAAGGCCTTTTTCTTGGGAGCTAGCATCTGATCCAACTCCCATTGAAGTAAAAGCAGTCGCTTACCTCCAGCTTTAGTTATGTTTAAATATACCATGGTAGTAGTGGTGGTAGACTCCAAACCTCCCAACCCCGATGACAGAACACTGTGAATCCAATTAATAAGCACTGCCTGTGTAAAAATTGGATTAATCTATTGTGTTTCCTTTTCCTTTTCTCCAGGCATCAACAATGTTAAGAGCATCTTTAGCCCCTGTGTAAGTGTTTCTTGCGGAACTTTGCTTAGTTATCTGTAAAGAGAGTATGTGGGAGGAGACAGCCAACTAGTTACTGATGAGAATCACTTGCCTCTCTGTGTATGGTTACCAGCAACTGCTGTATGTGAATGCAATGTGGCCCACACGCCATTTGTGAACTCTTGATGTAAAGGGATCATTAACATTCCAATCTCAGCAAACTATTTTTAGCCCTGTTAGTATAGCTTGCAGCACAATATTTTACTAGCTGTGATTCAGTGGCTGTTATTTTCCTTAGTTGCTATAGACAGTACAGTCCTGTTGTAGTTAGGTTCCCATAAATCCAGGAGGAAAGTAAGCCCCGAGTAAACTTAGTTGTGTGTTCCTAGAACCAATTTTGTAGTGGATCTAGTAGCTTTGTCTCTGAAGGAATAATAATTGTATGGCAAGTTTTTCTGTGATTGAATGATTTTGTCTTAAAGGGATAATGGCCCTGGGGAACTTACTATGAGTAGGAGCAATTTTAGCAGAAAATGTATATTTCAGTACTCAGAACAAAAACAGTTTAGTGAAAGCAGCTTTTTAAAAAGTCACCATTCCCTTGCAGTGTTGTGCTAAGAAGCAGTATTGTGCTAGTGTATGAGAATAGAAAGCAACCTTCACTGGCAATGCATATTACATTTACCAGTTGATTTTCACTGTCCAGCCTGAGCAAAATGTACCTAGCAAACAAACTGTATAAATAGTGAAAAACCCAGTTGTAAAAATCCTTTGAGTTCTCGTATTCTAAACTGATGTTAGTAATCGAGATAAGGAAATAAGTAAAAAAAATTGTGGGATTTATTTTCCTTTTAAAAGGAAAGACACATGCAAGTTGCTTTTTTGAAACCAGATTTGCTCTCTTCACTTACCTCACTTCAATAACCTCAACAGCTCTCGTAGAAGGAGTTCAACGTGGTTTTAATAACTGTCTGGTTTCCTATCTGCCATGCAGGAAAATACAGGAAGTGCCATTGTTACCTTCTTTGGATTATGAGAAGCTGAAGAAAGATCTAGTCAGTGGGAGTGATCGTCTTAAAGCTTTTTTACTGCAGGCTCTGCGCTGGGTAAGTGAGATGGTCTCCCTACAAGTGAAGAAGGATCTCGTGCTACTGGCATAGGCCCTTTCTGAAGAGCTGGAGCTAAAATCTAATTTTCAGACAAGACGGCTCACATCTGGAGTAAGCTGTCTTCCTCTAGAATAGGGTATGTGGGGGGCAGAGAGAGAATGCAGAGGCTCCTCTGCTTGAGTTTCAGTCAGTGACACTTGCTGAGGCTCTGGAGTTGCTGAGGAAAGTGCAGATGTGCTTTGTGAATTCCATCTGTGGCCTTTCTGGGTGGTGAAGGCCAACTGGAAGATTTCGGAACTGTCATTGGAATGATGACTGAGGGAGGGTAAGGTGTCCTTTTGTTTCAGAGGGCATGTCTACACTACAAAATGAAGTCGACTTACATTAAGTTGATGTACAACCACCACCATAATTACAGCTGTGTTTCATGGTCACACTTGCTCCTTCTTTTGGTGGTATGTGTCCTCACCAGAAGCACTTCCACTCATTGAAGTGGGTCACTAATAGCTGGCCCTGGGCAGCCCTGGGGTTCACAGCTGGCCCCCTCTCCCCGCCCTGGTGCTGAAAGCCCGAGCTATCAGTGCTGTGGCAGCGGGTCCTAGCTGTGAGCTTGCACCCTGCTGACAGCTCAGGCTGTCAGTGCCAGCAGCGGGCTGGGGAGGGCTCCACTTGGGGCTGACAGCCAACAAGTGGTGTAAGTAATTTAGTGTCTAACCAGATGCTGTGTTGCCCTAGCTACTTTGACATAAACACTATGCCTCTCGTGGAGGTGGAGTTATGTCAGTGTAGTGAGCCACTTACTTCAGCAGAAGCAGCATTGTAGTGTACACACGGACATAATTAGGTCAGTGTAAGCAGCCTTACGTTGACCTAACTCTGTAGTGTAGACCAAGCCAAAGAAATGACTGTGGGCCTTTGTTCAAGAAAAACTCTCTCTTGGTAGGGCAATAATTGGAGAGAGACTGCCTATATCTCGAATCTTCCGTTTTTGGAGGAAACTGTAAGCATATTCTAGCAAAACTTTGAAGGTGGCAACAAGAATCTTTTAACTTCATGCCGCCAAAGAGGGGAAGTTAATGAAGGGATTCAAAAGGAAGGCTGACATGGGCAAAATGACAGGCATGGAAGATGATCCTATAAAGCAGGTGGATGCAGTGTAAACTTTCACACCCTATCTTGCTAATGACTTGAGCCCGGTTGTGAGTCTCTTACCTGTCTGTCTTACCAAGTCAGTCCTGTGCAGTTGCTGACAGATTCTGAATGACTGTTTAGTGGTTGGCCACTAAGCTGAGAGCGCTAAACTCATTTTCCTTGCTGTTAGACCTCAAAGTTGAATTCATCCTCTTATGTGAGAGGAAGATTAATTCTCCACAAATAATTCTCCTAGACACTCTGTCATATTAGCATTCATTTATGTGAATGATTAATTTGCCACATCCCCTCCCCCATTTTTTATAGCGCTTGACGACGTCTCATCCTGGTGAGCAGAGAGACACTGTCCTGCAGGGTTATATCAGCAATGACCTACTGGATATTCACAACAGTAGCCAGGTCAGCAAGAGTAGATCTTACTCTGGTTTGTGTGTGATATTATTTATTTTTGTAATGTGCTGATCAGAAAACTCTGTCTATTACAACATACAAATAATTAAACAGATTTCTACATGATCTGTTGGGTTGAGACATACATTTCAGAATACATTGACCACTTATACAGATTCTCTGTCAGGGAAGGGTTGGTCTGCCTGTTTTTGGGAGCTGACCTTTTTCATCCTAATTGCGGTGTTGTGGGATGACCTCTTAACGGTGGTCCCTAAACGAAAATATGACCGTTGTCATTTATGCAGTAGGAGGTCAGTGGGAGTCAGATGCACACTATACTCACAGGAGATGATAAGCACCTCAGAGACTAGGCTCTGAAACAGATTCTATAGGTGATTCTGTGAGATCAGTTTGCTGAAATACTAGATGTGTGTCTCTGTGATTAGTGTTGTGCTGTGTTGTGTTACTAGAGTTCTTAATTTAGGTTTATACTGCGTGCGAGTGTGTAGTACTTGTGGAGACGTGGAAGTTCATTAATGCATTGAGGGTTTGCCCCTGTGGCAGTTAAAATAGATGGCAATTATACCATTGACGTACTTCAGTAGGAACAGGATCAGATCCTAACACAGGACGTTGGCTCTCACTAGTGTGACATGTCACAGGAGAATGACTCACTCGATAAATCTTTTTTGAGTAAATTATGGATTGTAAGAGGATCACTAAATTCATTTCTCTTGTGACCCAGAATAAGAATTAAACTAGGATTTTGTTCTTACAATGTACATACAATATATTCTTTTATGCAGCACCTGCAATCACATTTTTTAAAGCACATTTCAGTAAATTCAGCACTTATAACTTCTCTTTTGCAGAATGCTCTAGCTTGCATATTAATTGGAAGGGGTCCTCAGTGATTGATAATCCAGCTGTGGCCATTAACAAAGTCATTACTTTTATATTTATTGATAATAGTTAATTTTATCCAGAGTAGCAGTTTCGTTCTTTATCTCTTTGATGCTATGGGTCTAATTTTCAAGATGTAAGCCTGTTCTCATCAGGGTGCATTTGTTGCCTCTACAGGTACCCTAGAAATCATAGAAATGTAGTGTTGGAAGGGACATCAAGAGGTCATCTAATCCAGTGGTTCTCAACCAGGAGTATGCATACTCTAGGGGGTATGCTGAGGTCTTCCGGGGGTACATCAGCTCATCTAGATATTTGCCTAGTTTTACAATAGGCTGCATAAAAAGCACTGGGGAAGTCAGTACAAACTAAAATTTCTTAGACGGTGACTTGTTTTATACTGTGCTGTATATTATAGGCTGAAATGTAACTACAATATTTATGTACCTTTTGATTTATTTTATAATTATACGGTAAAATGAGAAAGTAAGCAATTTTTCAGTAATAGCACTTCTGTATTTTTGTGTCTGATTTTGTAAGCAAGTAGTTTTTTAGAGAGGTGAAACTTGGGGTACGCAAGACAAATCAGACTCCCGAAAGGCGTACAGTAGTCTGGAAAGGTTGAGAACCACCGATCTAGTCCATGTCCTCCCCACCCCCATGCTGAGACATGACAAGTATACCTGGACCATCCCTGGCTGGTGTTTGTCAAATGTTCTTTAAAACATCCAAGGAGGAGGCTTCCATCACCTTCTTAGGTAATCTGTTCCTGTGCTTACCTATCCTTATAATTAGAAAGATTTTTCTAATATCTAACCTAAATCTCCCTTGCTGCAAACTGAGCTGATTACTTCTTATCCTACCCTTGGTGGAAAGGGAGAATAATTGATCACTGTCCTCTTTATACTTTTTACATATGTAAAGACTTATCGCGTCCCCTCTCAGTCTTCTCGTCTCTAGACTAAACATGCCCAGTTCTTTCAACCTTACCTCATAAGTCATGTTTCTAAACCTCTTACTTTGCACTTGTCTTTATTGAATTTCACCTTACTGATTTCAAACCAATTGTCGAGTTTGTCAAGATCATTTTGAATTCTGATCATGTCCTGAAAAGTGCTTGCAACCCCTTTGAGCTTATCATCTGCAAATTTCATGAGTACATTCTCTGTTCCATCATCCAAGTCATTAAGGAAAATATTGGATAGTACCAGATCCAGGACAAACCTGTATGGGACCACACTTGATATGTCCTCCCAGTTCAACAGCAAACCATTGGTAACTACTCAATGAGTATGTTTTTTCATCCAATTGTTCACCTACCTTATTATAATATTATCTAGACCGTATTCCCTTAGTTCGCTTATGAGAATATCAAGGAATTAGGAAAAAACAAAAAACGAAACCCCCAAAAAACAAAACAATCAAATTCTATTTTTGATATCTGAAACTTTCTGTAAAGGGTAGTGATGTATAGGAAATACCAGAACTGAGCCTAAAATTAACCAAGACTTGCATTTGTTTCTTTGTGAGCCAAGCACTGCTGTTCAAACTTTTTGTTAATGGTTCCCTTGCACCTAAACATGCTAGTAGCTGTCAAACAGCAAATGTCCCTATTCCAAGTAGTACTATTGCTTAGTCAGAAATGAACAAAGCCCTACAAAATATTTGTTTTATTCAAAGCAGCTAACTTTATTAATTTGAATTTAGTTAACTTAATTTCCTTTTCTAGGGTGCTGCTTCATTATGACTTTACCCTGCACATCAAAGCTTGTTCTATTTTGTTACCACACCTTTTTCACCCATACAACTGGAAGATTTAAGTCAAGATGGCAACTTGTTAATATGCTTTTGTTTGTACAGTTCTGATATTTGTGTCATTTATAATGCCTTTAAACATTTCATAAGCCTGTGCTAGAATTTTCCAGCTTCATTTATTTTGATAAATGTTTGCTTTCTAATGCAGCGAAATGTGCTAAAATTGCTACATTCCAAGAGTGAGGTGGTCCGACAGTACGTGGCGAGGCTTGTCAATGCTTTTGCTTCGCTGGCAGAAGGTAAGAGATGCACTGCAAAGGGCTGGGCTCTTTATGTACCTTGGCACATTATAGGTACTTCATTGTCCTTGTGTGTGGAAATTTAAATACATCCGGCTTCTGGGCATTCATTGTCCTTTGTAATATTTGTCCAAGGTGGAGAATTGTCAGTGTCAGTACAGTTACCACAGTTTATTTCAGCTTTTGTTGTTTCACCTTTTATAGTGTGTGGTCTTTGTCATGGGCAGCCGATGAACTGGCAGCTGGGGGAGGCTAGTCTGTGCCCAGCCCCACCCCCTCTGCCCAAGGATCCGGCCTCCTTCGCCCACCGGAACGCCCCCTTTCCCGTGGCCACCAGCCCCACCCCGCCCCAGCACCGGGTGGGCCAGCGATGTGCAGCCTGCCCTATCCTACCGGCCCCTGAGTGCTGGGGCGGTGGGCCAGTGGCATGCGAGCAACCCTCAAGTGCCAGGCGGGTAGGCAGCCCCAGTGCCTCCAGTCCCGCCTCCCCCAAGCACTGCCTGGGCTGGGGCCAAGGGGGAAGGGAAGCAGGAGCTGGAGGGGGCTCAGGAAGGAGTGTGGGTGGGGCCACGCTGGGCTGTTTGGGAAGGCACTGTCTTCCCCAGCCTATGCGCCTTGCCTCCCATGGTCTCTGCAGGCAGTTAACAGTAGGTTTTCTAATTTCCACACTATACATTATCGTTGTTATGTCTTCAGTCTCTTCACGGGCAGTGAAATGTGCTCTTCAACCACAGTAGTTGTGCATGTTGTAGAACCAAACCTGTAACTGTTCCCATCTTGCATCATTAATGTTCTGAAAATGCACATTGAAAACAGCTACCCAAAAAAACCACCCAGTGATCAAAGACTATTGCAGAGAGTCCCAGCCACTGGGTTGTGTGCTAGTAATGATACAGCAGATTGTTGTATCTGGTACTGTACCCTCCCCTTCTCTACCTTGATGAAACTCTGTGCATCACTGCTCCTCGGTTAATTGCACACTAAACTGTGATGAAGCTTTGCTCCAAACCTTGGTCTCTCGGACTGAGATTTTCAAAGGGGCCTATTAGAGCTAGGTACCCAACCGCCATTAAAAGTCAATAGGAGCTGGACACTTAACTTTCTTAGGCCTGGTCTACACTGGGCGGGGGGAGAGTGTCGATGTAAGATATGCAACTTCAGCTACGGGAATAGCGTAGCTGAAGTGGATGTATCTTATTCCAACTGACCTCCTGTCCTCACGGCGCGGGATCGACGGCCGCGGCTCCCCCATCAACTCTGCTACCACAGCTCGCTCTGGTGGAGTTCTGGAGTCGACGGGGAGTGCGTTCGGGGATCAATATATCGATCGCTACCCGCTGATACGGTGGGTAGTCTGGACGTACCCTTAGGCCCCAAAACGTAAGCGTCAGATTGTCCTGATCAATATGGTAGAAAGTACATGGTTGAATGAGAGGTAGTGAGGTCCGGCTAGTACGGCCGAAGTACTAGCTTGGTAAACTGCTACAGTTGCCCCAAATGAGTGGAAGCCATCTTAATAGTGAAGTGTTTTGTGCAGATTGTGGGTTTCTACTGCCTTGTTAGAGAGAGAAAGTTGGCTCAAGCCATCTTTCTTTGCAGAAGGGGAGGGATGCTCTCTTTCGTGGGCTGATATCTCACTATCTGTTCTTTCATCACTGTTTGCACCAGGTCGGCTCTACCTTTCCCAGAACCCAAAGTTGCTGCGAGTGCTGGAGGAAAGGCTGAAAGCTGAAGACAAGGATTCCCTTACACGAGAGAATGTTTTGGGGGCTTTGCAGAAATTCAGCCTCAGGTGACGACAGCTCAGCAGGCAGTGGTGACAGCAGGAAGGGAAATGCAGACTAGGCAGGCTCTGTTCAGGGAGGAAAGAAGAGCACTTGATTTTTGTACAACAATCATCAGAACCCACTGTGGCTGATGAAAGAAGTGCCATTGATAACTTGAGGAGGATCCAACTCTGCAGGCAGAATTAGTCTGATTTCTTAGCAATTGTTAGACTCAAGTGAATTTATGCACATTAATGTCTGTGCATTTTAATATGTATTTTTAATTGCACAACCTCACTAAAATTATATCAGGACAGCTCCCTTATCCTGAAAGTCCCAAAAATCTATACAGGGACAAGAAAAACTGAGTTCTCATTCAGTTATCTGCAAAAGGAGGCGTAAGGGTTTGCCCTCTCTGCATAGAATTAGCTAGTTTTCATCCTCGACGTTTGAGTCTGGAGCCATCCATTCAGACACTGTCTCTCCTTTGGCTTTTATGATAGCACCTCTACCTCAGAAAATGTGCTGCCAGTGCCTCCTGCAGTGAATTTCTCATGGGACTGGAGGAAGGTAGATGTTGTCACACCTTCCTGAGTCAGTCATACTCCCTCAGAAGAGCAGCAAGGAATCAATCTTGCAGAATTACAAGAGATGTTCAGGCTCTCTTTTAAATCAGGATTAGAAGTTTGCCTTTGAAGAATTGGGTTTATTTTTGTTTGTTACATTTGTCTCATTTAAAAGTTGACTGAGAAAAACATTTGAATGTACCATAAGGGAGAGCTCCTACACTGGACCCCAGAAATGGGCAAGATGAGACTAAACACATTTCCTTTCATTCTAGATTTTCTGGTATCAGGCAAATTGTTTCCCATACCATGCTGCTTGGAATCCCAGCCAGGAAAAAAAAATCAGATGCCATTCTTAGAGAAAAAGAGCTTTCTATAAATGCAGTTATGAAGAATACAGGGGAATTTATGAAGTATTCTTTTGGCATTAAGCGCGTTATGGTGCAATAGCTGCAGAGAATTTAAAATGATATAATTTTAACACTCGTATTTAATCTTGTGGAAGGACTGCTACAGATACCCTATATGAAGGCATTTTTCTTTGTATCACATGTTCCCCAGGTACTGCTCCAGTCCATGCCACAAACCCACTTGGCAATCCATGATTGCAGCAAGCTTCTCGGTGGGGGGGGGCTGGCTGGCTATCTGGATTAATTGCCTGGCCTTTTAATAATAATAGGAGTACATATTTTTTGTTCATTGAAGATTATTTTTGGTCAACCTGTGAATTAGGCTTAAAGTGCCATGGACATTAGATAAAATGGAGGTAATGAGCTCTTCAGCACTAGGTTTCCACCAGTGAAACAGCATCTTGTAGTAATCCAGGCTCAGACACTAGGTGAAAGGAGCTCACAGAATCATACAATCATAGTATATGAGAGTTGGAAGGGATCTCAGGAGGTCATCTAGTCCAATCCGCTGCTCGCAGCACCACCATTCCCCAACTAAATCATCCCAGCCAGGGCTTTGTCAAGCCTGACCTTAAAAACCTCTAAGGAAGGAGATTCCACCACCTCCCTAGGGAACCCATTCCAGTGCTTTACCACCCTCCTAGTGAAAAAGTCGTTCCTAATATCCAACCTAAATCTCCCCCACTGCAACTTGAGACCATTACTCCTTGTTCTGTCATCTGGTACCACTGAGAACTGCAGCTATCAAATCCTTCCTCCTCCCCCCCCTTCTTCTCTTCTGCGGACTTCTGCAGAATTCTGCATCCTGGTTTGCATTTCTGGTGAATGCCTTGCTTTACCAGGAAACAGACACCCTTGTAGTTAGCAGAACCTTCAAATATTCAGTGTGGTATTGTATAGGGGGTAACTATGTGTGAGAAGAGAGTTAAATGAACCAAGAATCTTTCCAGGGAAAAGAGCAAATAAGATTAAGCAAAGATAATATTTGCTAAATTGGGGGTGAGAATGGGGTCGAGGACCAGCTTTCCTTGCATCTTCTCCCACAGACATAGCTACAGCTGCTTGTTCGGATGGCTTGATTAAGTCAACAGGAGAGCTCTCTGCTGTTGGTTTACAGCAACTTGTGACGCAGTAGGGAGCGGGGTGGATTGACCTGGGAATATCAGTTTAGTTTTACTAGGGGCTTGGCTACACTTGCAGGTGTGCAGCGCTGGGAATTACAGCTGTCTTCGTACAGCTGTGTAGGAAAAGCGCTGCAGTGTGGCCGCACTGACAGCTACCAGCGCTGCAGTGTGGCCACATTCGCAGCATTTGCAGCGCTGTTGGGAGTGGTGCATTGTGGGCAGCTATCCCACAGAGCACCTCGTCCCATTTTGGTGCTATGGGTTGTGGGAAGGGGACGGAAGGGTGCAGGTCATTCCGCTTCCTGTCCCAACGCCCAGTGGTGCATTGCTTCACATTTTTGCGTCCACGTTTGGCGCCATTGTGAGTCTCTCAACGGTTTCTGTGCAGCGCGATTTCTGTGGGAAATGGAGCCCGAGCTGCTGAGGACTTTGCTGATGAGTGTCGCCAGCACATCACGGTTGGCAGTTGAGCTATTCCTTCAGCTCCAAAGTGACAGTGAGGAGTCCGATGATGATATCGATTTGCCTGACGCCTATGACACTAAAGTGCTTTTGGCATTCACGGAAATGCTCAGCACCGTGGAACGCCGCTTTTGGGCTCGGGAAACAAGCACTGAGTGGTGGGATCACATTGTCATGGAAGTCTGGGATGACGAGCAGTGGCTGCAGAACTTTCGGATGAGAAAAGCCACTTTCATGGGACTGTGTGAGGAGCTCGCCCCCACCCTGCGGCGCAAGGACACAAGATTGAGAGCTGCCCTGTCAGTGGAGAAGCGGGTGGCTACTGCAGTCTGGAAGCTGGCAACTCCAGACAGCTACCGATCGGTCACAAACCAGTTTGGAGTGGGAAGGTCGACCGTTGGAATTGTGTTGATGCAAGTTTGCAGGGGCCATTAATCACATCCTCCTAAGATGAACCGTGACTCTGGGGAACGTGCAGGACATTGTGGATGGCTTTGCACAAATGGGTTTCCCTAACTGTGGAGGCGCGATAGATGGGATGCATATTCTTATTCTGGCACCACTCCACCTAGCATCCGAGTACATTAATCGGAAGGGGTATTTCTCTGTGGTTCTCCAGGCGCTTGTGGATCACCATGGGCGTTTCATTGACTTTTACAGAGGCTGGCCTGGAAAGGTGCATGATGCACGCATCTTTCGGAACAGTGGCTGAGCCGGTGCAGAATGACTGTGGAGTGCGCTTTTGGCCGTTTAAAAGGGCGCTGGCATTCTCTTTATGGGAAGCTAGACTTGGGGGAAAGCAGCATCCCTGCGGTTATATCCGCGTGCTGTGCACTCCATAATATTTGTGAAGGGAAGGGTGAAACATTCAGTCAGGAATGGACCTCCGAGGTTCAACGCCTGGAGGCTGAATTTGCACAGCCAGAGAGCAGGGCTACTAGAGAGGCCCAGCACAGGGCTACAAGGATTAGGGATGCCTTGAGGGAGGAATTTGAGGCTGAAAGCCAACAGTAATGTTTGATGCCTTGCGCGGGAGTGAAGTACAGTGGTTACAATGATTAGCAGTGTCTTTTTTTTCCCCGGGCTACGGTATCTTACACTTTCTGCAATAAAGAAAACTGTTTTGAAAGCCATGAATTCATTTATTGAAAAGAAAATAACTAAAAGGGCAGGAGGGTGGGGTGGTGAACTGTACAGTCAGAGGTTTGAATATGTCCTGTCTGGAGTGCTTGCTGTGCAATGACTGCTGCACTTCAGGATGAAAATGCTACATGGTGATGGGGGTTGAGTGCAGAGGGTAAGGGTCGTAGTTCTCAGGGCTGGTAGGTGAACATACAGGTGTTGGGAGCAGCTGCTGGTGGTAATAACCTGGATGCTGGAGAAGGGGGTTTTGAGCTGACTTTGGGGCACAAGGGAAAGAGCTTTGGGACTGGGGGGGGGGGGGCTGAACGGTAGTGCTCTGCCTGCATGGCTACGAGTGACCGGATACAGTCCGTTTGGCACGCCAGGATGCTTATCAGCTGCTTCGTGCTTTTCTTCTAAGCTACTGCCTTTCTCCTGCTTTCTCTTTCCCTCCAGTGCTGCATTTTTCCCTCCAGTCCTGGAGTTTTTTACTCTCTCTGGCAGACTGATTCATAACTGCTTTCACCATATCTTCTTTGCTTTTCCGTGGCTTCTTTCTCAGGTTGTGTAGCCTTTCAGCAGTCTCTGATCCAGCCAGTGGGGTATTCAAGGACACTGTTATTAGAAAGACAAAAATTGAAACATTTAACAGAGAGGCAGCATTGTGTATAATCACAATGAAGGAGTTTACCATCTCACTTTAGCATACTTTCCACATACCAACAAGAGCACAGAGAACACACAACAGCGAAGAAATGGTGAGTAACGGGAAATGAGTGCAGGAGTTAATTAATCCTGGAAGATATCTCGCTGCTGTGGGTCACCTGGGAAGGGGAACTGATTGGTCAGGGCTGTACTGGGGTTTCATTGCATTGGGGAAAGCAAACTGCTGCAGGGGCACCTGCACTGAATACTATCCCAACATTTTCCACAGGAGTTAATCCTGGAAGATATCTCGCTGCTGCGGGTCACCTGGGAAGAGCGGGAGGGTCTTCTACAGCAATGCGGATTCTGCCCTGGGCCCTATGCAGCTTGCCTGTGTGCAGCAATGGTCCCCCCACCCCTCGCGGCACAGTGGCGTGGACGTGTTAGCCTGACTGCGACAAGGACCACAGTGGCTCTCCCTATAAACTTGCGCAAGCGCATTGCCCACGCTCTGGCAGAAACTTTTGAAGAGATTACCGAGGCCGATTACTGCGACGTGGTAGACCACATCAATGGGCTATTCCACATTTAGGCATGCATGCATACAGCCCTAACCCCACCTCTTCTCCTGAAACATTTCCATCCTGAAAATAAAAGCTGCTTACCGGGAACCCGCTCCTCTGCTTCTCCTTCACCAAGTTCCAGCTGCTGCGACTGGCTACCTTCCTCCTGGCTTGAGAAGAGCTCCTGGCTGCATGCCTCCTGGGGCTCCGGGGTGTTTCCTCTCACCCCAGTACCCTCACTCTCGGTTTCCTCCCCCCCTCCACCGCCCTCTCCTCTCCCCGCTCTGAACTGTCCATCGTGGTCCTCGGATTGGCAGTGGGGTCACCTCCATGTATCGCGTCCAGCTCCTTGTAAAAACGGCAGATTGTGGGGGCAGCACGTGAGCGGCAGTTTCCCTCGCGGGCTTCACAATAGGCACTCTGCAGCTCCTTTACTTTAACCCTGCACTGCACTGCGTCCCGGTCATGGCCCCTTTCCAGCATGGCCCTTGAGATCTGCTCATAGGTATTGTAATTCCTACGGCTGGAGCGCAGTTGGGACTGCACAGCTTCCTCCCCCCAAACACTGATGAGGTCCATCAACTCACCATTGCTCCATGCTGGGGCTCGTTTGGCGCGTGGAGGCATGGTCACCTGGAAAGATTCACTGATTGATTGCACTCCACATCTGGCTGAGCAAACAGGAAGGAGATTTTTAAAATTCCCGGGGCATTTAAAGGCCCGGTCACCTGAGGGCATGGCAGTAGAGTGCGAACTGATGAGCAGAGTGGCTGAACAGGCATTCTGGGATACCTCCGAATACCCCGGAGGCCAATTACAGCACTTTTGGTGGCCACACTTAAGGAGCAGCACTGCATCACCAGCGCTGCAATCCTTATACCCGAGACAGAGCATGAGTACAACCAGCGCTGCAGCCAGGGAGACGCAGCGCTGTATGTGCCTTCCAAGTGTGGACGGTGAGTAAGTTGTAGCGCTGGTGGTGGGTTTACAGCGCTGCAACTCTCCAGTGTAGCCAAGCCCTAGGACTGTCTGCAAGGGGGATGGGAGAGCAGGGGATGACTTTAGGTGAGGGACGGTACCTGAGTCTGTAACCTGAGCCAGGAGGCGGGGTGGGGCCAGTTGACACCTTTACCTGGGAAACTGGATAAAGGGAGGGGGGAGAGAAGGAGAGGGAGAGAGCCTGCTAGAGGGGTTTTTGGTTTCAGTTTTGGGCTGGTTGGGAAGAGGCAGGGAACCCCAAGTCTGGGGTCTAAGATCCTTGTCCCCCAGAGAGACTTGTCTGGGGGGTCCTGGTTGTACCTACAAGCCCCGCTTGGGACTGTGTTCCTGTTGTCTAATAAGTCTTCAGTTTTACTGGCTGGCTGAGAGTCACGGTGAATCACAGGAAGTGAGGGGTGCATGGCCCTGACTCCCCCACACTCCATGACACAACTACACTAGAGAGCTTACAGCAGTGCAGCTACAAACTCTCTAGTGTAGCCATAGCCTAAGTCGTCGCACCCGACAGATGTCTCTCTCTTCACTTCTTTGGGTTTTATTAATGCTCTAGTTTCTCTGCCTGGGCCAAAAAGTATAATTTACACACTTTGTTGGAGGGCCAACATGTAGGAAATAGGTGGAGAAGTGTTTTACTGCACTCTTATTTGAAATAAATATATCCAGTATAAAACGTATTTGTTTTATATCCTAGACGTGCCTTGCAGACGGCTATGATCAATGACGGGCTCATTTTCTGGCTGGTTGATGTTCTAAAGGATACGGATTGCCTGTCAGATTACACGCTGGAATATTCTGTCGCCTTGCTCATGAATCTTTGTCTCAGGAGTTCAGGTTTCTTACAGTTACAGATGTGATTTTCTGCTGGGAAATGGGTGGGAAAAGCCTTGACCTTGAACCTTCCCTACTGAAATTATTGAGGTCTTTCAAGTGATTTTGCTTTGTCTGTTTTTATCAAGATGTATCTGTGTTAGATGGCCCCCACCACTGTAGAATCTGAGCACCATAAATGGTCCTTTTGCTCAGGTATCTTTTCCAACCTGCTCTGAAACAAAATCCATTCCTTGTGAGGAGTCAAAACTCGCCTTCTCTCTGGAGTTTGGCTTTGTTACCAAAGAAATTAAATTAGTGTTCAGCTCAGTCCTCCCCTGGCTTGTCTGTACCTCAGGTTTTTCCCCTCAGAACTGCTCTATCTACACCTGGGTCCTCTCTGTAGAGAGCCACTCCCACTTTCCTTTATATAGGGTGATGTAAGGAGCCATCCACCTCACTGAGTCAGCAAAACTCATTTAACCCCTTCCCAGCATGTTTATGACCTAATAGAGTGGAGTGTTTCAAGCAAAAACAGTCTGCCTGCTACAGGGCTAGTGTGAGTTACCTGATTTCTGACTGGCTGAAGCAAACAATATGCCTGTTTATAAAAGCCAGTTAGAATTGAACTATTCAGTAATGCTATACAGCTCAATCCTCACCTTGCAGAATGGGACCCATAGCGTTCAACAGTCCTCTTACGGCACAGAGATCCCCATGATAACATGATGATACAGTTTGTGACCCAAGGAGTTTGCAATCTTAAAAAATTTTAATTTAAAAAAAAAAAAGGGAGGGGGTGGAGTTAAACCCAGACAAGTCCACAGTAGCCCTCAATTGGCATCATCAAAGTGACATCTTTGTTAAACTGTTGTGGGATCAATGTCTCAGGGTATGGCTGCACTTGAAACTTCGAAGCACTGCCGGGGCAGCACTGCAGCAGCGCTGCCGCGGCAGCACTTTGAAGTGTGAGTGTGGTCGCAGCGCCAGCGTTGGGAGAGAGCTCTCCCAGTGCTGCACGTAAACCACATCTTCTACGGGTGTAGCTTGCAGCGCTGGGAGCCGCTCTCCCAGCGCTGCGGCACTGATTACACTGAGGCTTTACAGCGCTGTATCTTGCAGCGCTCAGGGGGGTGTTTTTTCACACCCTTGAGAGCGAAAGTTGCAGCTCTGTAAAGCGCCAGTGTAGCCGTGGCTTCAGACTTTGAAAGTAAATATCTTAGTACATGTACCTGTCTAAAACCAGAGTAACTCCATTGATTTCAGTAGTTATTCTGAGAGCAGAATTTAGTCCATTGCATATTGCATTGTATTAATTTTTAGGAAAGAAAGAAGTGTTTGGTTCTTTTAATTTCCTTTTCTGTATTCAAAAAAAAATTATGCCTCTGCAGGGAAGAAAATGTGTGCAAAAGTTGCAAACCATGTGCTCAAAGTTCTCTCTGATCTCCTTGGCCATGAGAACCATGAGGTACTTATACAGCAGATATTCCTCTGTTTGGGCAAGGGAAGGGTAAAGCTGATGATTTAAAAAAAAAAAAAAAAGTTGTGTTTTGCTTGGTTCTTTGCTATTGTGCCGTGGCAGTAAATCACATGGAATTTCAGTTAAGTTCACCATCCTGTAAACTCATCTGGGCTTAGTGAATGCTGTGGGGTATTTTCCCTAGAGATTTTGTTGTCTCTCTTCAACCGTATGATTGGTAATTTGAAAATGAATGTTTGGTAGCAGTATGGTTATCACATTCCAGACTGTAGGTTCCTGGGGTTATTATAAAATAATCTAAAACCAAATCTTTCCAAGGCTTACTACATCAGGAGATACAAAACTAGTTGCAATGCAGACCATATGCAAAGCATCAGGTGCAAACAAGTCATCTCCACCAGTATTTTTCTTTTTTAAAAAATAATACTATAAAAATAGTGGATGGCCCTTAGCATTCAACTCCTAATATCTCTCCATCTGCTGCTTCGTGTGGGCTGCCATTTTACGCCTTCATGATCTCAGTTCCTTTTCTTTTCCCAGAAACACTTACGTGACAGTTGCCACATCATGCAACCCTGGGGACAGAATGCTAATAACAATAGCTTACTTTTATCTAGTACCTTTCATCTCAAAGGGTCCCATTATACACCGCCCCTTGTTATACATCATTACTTCATCCACCTCTGGGGTGCGCTGAGATCTCTGGTTAATTGCACACAGAAGACAACACAGCAGTTCAGGGCAGGCGAAAGTGGATACAGCATTTGCCTTCAGTGTGAATTGTAAAGGAAGTGTGGGGAGGCAGAATGTCATTTACCAGAGTAGGAATTTTGGCCAGGACATCAAGTCTCAGTCCCTGACACTCATGGAAAATGGCTTGGAACCTTTGATGAACACCAGTGGCTGGGCCAACAGTTTTATTTCCCATTCTGCATTTAAACATCTTTTTATTTTTTTTTACCGTATTGAAATTGAAAGTAGAGACAATTTCCCTGAGCAACTTGTGTGTTTTATAAAAAGTCACAGTGTGATGTAGCTCAGCGCCTCTCTGTACTACTTTATTTTAATTAAGATTCATGTTGAGAGGCTTTTGTTGGAATGTATTGTTAGCCTTGTTTTTGTGACCAGTGTGAATTTGAAGGTGGTTTGTACACTGCATGGTGATGTCCGCTTATGGCCCAGTCCTGCACCATTTAAGTTAATAGACCAGTGGTCCCCAACACGGTGCCCGGGATATTTAAGTGTGCCTGTGTACTGTCCGGCGGACGAGCATCCGCCGAAATGAGACCGATAAGCAGCGTCATCCAGAGGTGTCGCTGCCGAAATGCTGCTGATTTTGGGGGCATTTCGGCAGCGACACCTCTGGATGACGCAGCTTGATGGCAGCATTTTGGCCGCAATGCCTATTGATGTCACTGCTTCCTGGCGGCATTTTGGCAGATGCTATGGTCCTCGGTGGCTCGTCGTCCAGCGCCTGCCAGACGAAAAAGGTTGGGGACCACTGCAACAGTCATTTTGCCATGGAAGTCAATGTCAGTGGGATGAGGCCCTTAGATGACTGGAGAGTTTTCTGAAGTTTATAGAACTCAAACTAGTGGTCACAAATCTTGGGGATTGGGGAGATCTAGATATACTATGTTATAATTATTGACAATCTGTCCTGTGCAAAGAGATTCCTCATGGGTTTTTAAAGTAGATGCGTAGAGCAGTGGGACCCAAACCTCTTCACCATGAGAGACAACTTTGGTTCACAGTAGGTAGTTCGCTGCATATACTTGCACTTTCTGGACCTACCTACAAAAATCCTTCTAACAAAAGCAAGTGATAGGGCTGAAGAAGAGACCTCTGGGATCTTCTGGGTCACCTCTTGTCTCAACAAGTTTGAGATATGACTGTAGCTTAGCTTACTTTTCCTTAAAGCTAGCTAATACCGCCATGACAGTAAACAGAATCAACAAGTCTTGCCAAGAATGGTGTTTACGGACCTTCACATATTTGTTGCATTCTTGGTCTAAATCTACGTGAGCCACATTTGCTTATATTTTTCAAGAGATGCAGAGAGTGCAGAAATCTGTGGAATCCACATGTAGCTAAACTTGGCCCCCCCACAGAGCTCCGAATTACCAGCTGGCCTTCTGATCACCTTCCTAAAAGTTCACCGATCACCAAGTGGCATTATCCAAAGCAGGGAGACTTGTGTGAGTGGGCTGCAGGCATCAGATTCCATGCGTGTGGCTCAGTAATTTGCTCCTTTCCACCTATGCTTCGCCTGTTGGCAGTTGGGTAGGATTCAGGAGATGGAGTAATTAAAAATGGACTTACCATTGGCACGTTTTCTTCCTTCTCAGATACAGCCATATGTGAATGGAGCGCTGTACAGCATTCTTGCTGTCCCTTCCATACGAGAAGAAGCCAGAGCAATGGTAAGGAACATTGGATTATACAGAGAAAAGAAATCAGAAGAAACTGATTAAGGAAGTAACATATCTACATAATCATTTTTCTTACACCCACACTTCAAACCATGCTATAAATGCTTATTTGGAGTTCTCATTTAACTTCTGCAACCCCTTCCCTCCCCATATGTTATTTCATTTAAGTAACTGTAGGTAATGTTAAATATTCCATTATTCTCTGGGCTGTGTCACAGAGTCTGTCCTTTTATTTTGGGGCGCTGTTGGGCCAAACTCCACCTTGATGCAAGCTGGTCTGATGTGACTGAAGTCAGTGGAGTCGTATCCACTTACACCCAAGCTGAATTTGGATCATTGTTTCCTATTGACTACTACAAAGCTGTGTGGTCCAGGCTGATCCACTCCATCCATTACAAAGGGGCCTGTGAGAAATTGCAGTCAAAATGGAACTGCTGGATGTTCTGAAAGAGGGAATTTGCCATCCCTGTAGCTGGTGGTGATGAAGGAATTGAGATGATGAATGGTCTCCTGCAGAGCTGGCACTATCTTTTGAAGGAGATAACAATGCACCATGGCAAGCCAGCAGGGAGAGGCTTGTATCTGGTCTAATTTGCGCTTACTCACATTGTCCGTTTTATTATGTGAAATCAATTTAAATGTAAACCTAGGCATCATGTCTCCTTTCCTGTCATTCTTATCTTACTGTGTCTATTCAAAAGGCATCTCTGAAGACTCCGTTTTCTGCTTTTTCGTGTTTAAATGTTTGGATTAAAAATAGCTGTTCATTATAGGCTCTTCCAGCATTCGATGGGGAAGGTGATACCTCATTAAATAATACTCATAATAATTAGGATGAGAGGCCACTTCCCTGCATCTGCAAGATTCCTAAGGAATAGCCTGTACTGGCGATCTATTTTAAAGGACAACTTGGGGTTGATTTTTCAGAATCAGTAGGAGTTTGCCCCCTAACTGCTTTTTGTACCTTTGAAAATCTCTCCCTTAATACACACAATTTATGGGTGTGGGTGTCTCCCATGTATTCACATATGCGGTGGGGTTAGCAGTTAGCTCGTCTTCTACCCATTGTGCTATCCAACTAACGAGGAAGGGACAGGGCCTTGGATTTCAAGGGTTTTGTCTAAATTAGGATTTAAAGGTGTTATTGTAGAACATGTTAGCTAACACGATCCAACTAACATGTTTGAAAAAGCAAACGTAGACAAGACGGTGTAGCTTTTAACACATGCTAAGCTGATCATGTTAACCTGTAGGCTGCCTCAAGGCTTTAACATGACAGGTTTAACTTGTGTTGAAGGCAGACTTTTCAAGTGTTAGATTTTCTCTTCATGTACAGTGCTACAACAGTGCAGTTGTAACGGTGCAGTTGTATCTCTTGTAGCGCTTTAGTGAAGATGCTAAGACCCTGACGGCAGCGCTTCTCCCGTCTGCATGGTAGCTGTGCTGGCTAGAGAAGCTCTGCTGTTGTGCTGTAGCCACAGGGTTAGGTTGGTGTAACTGCATCATTTCAGTGTGGATTTTTCACATTCCTGGGTAACATAGTTATACCGATATAGGTCTGTAGTGTAGACCTGGCCTTAGAAAGTATTAGCTAACACCTTCTAACATCACACCTTTTTGTCCTAGTTTAGGGGAAGCCAAGGAGAGCATTTGGGGTGTCTTAGTGCAGTAATAGAGGAGAGAAGCAAGGAGTGGGGTCTCTGCGTACGTCCAGACTACCCGCCGTATCGGCGGGTAGCGATCAATTTTTCGAGGATCGATATATTGCATCTCATCTAGATGCGATATATCAATCTCCAAGCGCGCTTCCGTCGACTCCGGAACTCCACCAGAGCGAGCGGCGGTGGCGGAGTTGATGGGGGAGCTGCAGATGTCGATTCCGTGCTGTGAGGTAAATCGATCTAAGATACTTCGACTTCAGCTACGCTATTCACGTAGCTGAAGTTGCGTATCTTAGATCAATACCTCCCCCCAGTGTAGACCAGACCTCTGATGGCAAAGAAAGCTGGTAGGGGAGCTGAGCCACTTTCATTCCTAATGACTGGTTTAGGGCCTTTTCTTTCTTTGCATCCATAATTTGCAGGCACAATTTTGCCTTGCCCTGCCCAATCTGTGAGCCGCTACCCAACCTGCGAAGCTGGACATTAAATGACATTAAAAAATTAGAGACACAAAACAGAGCCCACGGTTGCAAAAAGGGATGAGGTAGGTTTAAGGAGAGGATGAAAATCAACCCCACATCACCTCTCACTTCCCTCTGAAGCCTGCACAATTCTTTTCATGCTTTTTCTTTCCAGAAATATGTTTTGAATGAACTAGTTAGCATGTATTGAGTTTAGAAAGCAGAGTAGCAGCTCCAGTGGAAATCTGTGAGTATTGTGTGTGCTGGAGGCTTCAGTGTTCAAGTGTGGTTGCAAATTACCTTAATCCCTGGGCCGTTGATGGACAGAGTGGAATATGTATAATTGTACACAGCAGTTTCACTGTGCATTTTCTTTTCTCAACAAAACAATGATTTTAGCCAGTAAAATGACCTGTGCTGCGCTAGTGGCATGAAACACTCACCTAGCAATAAGAACGAGGAGTACTTGTGGCAAATTAGAGACTAACAAATGTATGTTTTCCAATGTATCCAGGGAATGGAAGAAATTCTGCGGTGCTTCATCAAGGAAGGAAACGCCGAGATGATCCGGCAAATTGAATTCATTATCAGACAGCTCAATTCAGGTCAGGGGAACAGATGCAGCTATTATCTGGGCTGTAAATCTTTCACAAAAGCCATAAAAAAAGCTCATGTTTTTATATGTTCCTAGGAACTTACAAAGAATGACAACGGTGTGATGGACTGGAAGAGCTCAAATAGGGAACATGAGAATTTCCGTGTCAAATGTGTTTTTAAAATTTCTTTTGTGTTTCAAAAAGAAACATTTGGGCCTAAATTCTAAAGCCTTCTAACCATGTGCAGTATGAGGTTGGATGGTTATGCTGGGGCATTGTCCTCCTGGAAACAAAGGTACAATGCTTGAATAAGCTGATAGCGCAGTACAGTGGCACAGGGTTCAGTCTTGCTCTTCTCTTGCTTCATAGATGGGCAA
The DNA here is from genome assembly GCF_007399415.2 of Gopherus evgoodei. Lineage (NCBI taxonomy): Eukaryota > Metazoa > Chordata > Testudines > Testudinidae > Gopherus > Gopherus evgoodei. The sequence continues at coordinate 6,503,544 of NC_044330.1, forward strand.
GGAAGCTCTTGGTGTCTGTGACCTCTCCTTACCCCAATCCAAACCTGAAGTGGAATTGACAAGTTATGCTCTGGCCTTTGTGGCTGGAGGGAAGTGGTTGGAGAGAGAGGAAATAAAGATAGCAAACAAGGGTGAATTCAGGAAGCATCTTCCTGCTAACTAAAAATAATTCTAGTTTGGTTGTCTTCTTGTACTTTGGAAAGGAGTAGAGGCAGTCATGAATCTTCCTGTCTTAGGTCATGGCTACACTCGCACTTTTGTTGGTATAACTTACGTTGCTCAGGGGTGTGAAAAAACACCCCCCTAAGTGACATAAGTTACACCGACAGAATGCCACTGTGGACAGCACTGCTCGTTGGGGGTGGTTTAATTATGTCAATGGGAGAGCTCTCTCCTGTCGACATAGAGAGGCTACCATGCAGCTACATGGATACAGTGGTGCTGCTGTAAGCTCTCTAGCATAGACATGGCCACAGTGTGGAAAAGAACAAATAGAATCGCACGCAGTTAGTGTTTGACTAAGGCAGGGGTTCTACAACTTCATTGCACCGCGACCCCTGACAATGAAAATAACTACACGACCCAGGAGGGAGGACGGAAGTTTGAGCCTGCCTGAGCCCTGTCACCCGGGTTGGGGGAGCAAAGCCCGAGCCCCACCGCCCTTGTCAAGGTTGGGAGATTGTACCCTGAGCTCCATCACCTAGGGCTGAAGCCTTTGGGCTTTGGCTTTGGACCCTGGTGGCAGGGCTTGGGCTTTGGCCCTAAGCAAAGAAGCTCAGGCTTCGCCCCTGTCCCCAGCAAGTCTGACACCAACTTTGTCAACCTCATTAAAATGGGGTCCTGACCCACTTTGGGGTCCCAAACCCTAGTTTGAGAATTGCCGGGCTAAGGTATTGTCGATATAGAATATAGAAAAATGTTTTCCTGCTCTGTTTGTGAAAATGGCATTTTGAAAGGGGATATGTGACTGTTGGGCAACATTTCTGAGTGCTAAGATCTACATAGTAAGAGCCTGTGATTTTAGATTGTTTTCATTACAGTGGTGTATGTTTGCTCCACTGAAATATGCCTCTCCAATAATGACTTTTTTTTTATTTACTATTGGGGGCATCTTTAAATTATATCATTCAAAAATTATTTGTTTACTGGTTTGTGTGCCTGCTATCCCCTTCTCATACTATAAATAAGTGGATTTAATTAGCTGGGTACAATTATGAGTAAGTAACTATTCCTGAGTATTTCTGCTTCTGCCTTTTTCAGGGAATCCAAGAGAGGATTTTTGGTGATTCTAAAACTGTTGCTGTTCTCAAAATACTAGCACAAAGTTCAAGAGCTGCTGCACAAAGAATTAGCATAATAAATATTGGCAAGCTAAATTTTTCCGGATGGAGAGTAATAGCTAGAGTTTCTGATGGGGTGGACACAGACTAATTCACTTTTGGTCACTTACACTGATATTTTTTCTTTTGTTTCTTTCTAGAAGAGCCATTGGATGATAGTGTTGAGTCTGATGATGAAGAGGAGGATGAAGATGATGAAGTAAGAGTAAAGGCCTGCTGACATCTCCTGGGAAACTGATTAACATTCTATTCGGGAATAGTTGTGCTGATTGTGGTGGATTTTATATGTCTCTTCTTCTGTGGGGTGTGTTTTAAATTTCATTACCAAGGATATTTGCATAAAAAGAGGACCTCTGCTCCTGCTGCTTATTCCTCATTGAAAGTCCTAATCCTTGTCTCATGGCATCGTAATCATCACAACAATAAACTATGATGACCTAACGAAGGATTACAATTTAAAGTAAGGAGTGAGAAGAGGCACTGTTATATCAGCAGAGGTCCTATTTTCATGCAGATATCCTCAGTATTTAGAAACAAGGGAAGCAAATGACCAAAAACAGGAGCAGAAATGTGTTTAAACTGAACGTTTACCAGTTTATTCTTTGAGGCATCATCAGCTGTTTAAGGTGTAACTTCTTTTCTTTCTTTGAAATCTTTTTAATTAACTCTGTTGATGTAAAATTAGCAAACAAGTAAGTACAAATGTGGAAAATCAGTTCTCTTTAAAAGTTGAATCAGAATAGTGGACAGAATGTGCAGGCAGCCTGCAGTTTGGGTAGATAAGAACTAGTCAGCTGTGCATTTCAATCTCTGCTAATTTAAGCTTTTTCTGTGCTAGTGTTTTTCAGGAAACCTCCCACACAGCAATGGGGGAGCCCTAATGTAGAAAGCACATAGGCCTTTTAACCATTTTATTACCTAAACAAACCAGCGGAATAGAATGGTGTGGTGGTAAAAATGCCTTTGCTCTTAGCTCTTCTGCCATTGCAACATCTGTGCAAGTGCAATAGTAGGAGATTTTCTGCAAAAATAATGTAGACAGCCAGAGGGGAGTTCCTCTGTAGAGCAGCCTTATCACATAAAAAGTGCTGCATGCATGATCAATTTAAAGGGACAGCCTGAAGGTATGATTTTATAGGCTTATACTATATAGTACAATAGACAAATACGTGGGGGGGGGGCCCTTGGCATTGATAGCTAGCAATCATGGTTAGACTTTCTTTACAAAATCACTTTGTACTGTGAAAATTCCTAGCGAATAGCTATGGACAACACCTAAGTATATGACCCAAACCAGGAAAAAGTTGGAAATTTAGAGTTCAGCATGCCACTTCGTCCTGTATTCACCAGCTCCAGGCACAGATGTTTTGTTATCAAGTAATGCAGACACTGGGCTAACTTCAAGGCACTCCTTTTCTTCTGTACTGCAGTAGTTGTGCTTAATTGTATAGCTGTCACACTTTAGCTGAGCTGTTTTTTTATTTTTAAATGAGACAAAAATTACCAACTTTTTTGCAAATTTTCTGTGTTAAGAAATAGAGTGCAATATAGAGAAATTAAATCGTATGGAATTTAAAGGCGAAAACAGACACCAATGAACAGGTGGGTATTCCTTGCAGAGAACTTATTTGATATAAACGAAACTCCCCTTTACAGTCTTTTTACTACACGGTAACAACAGCTGAATGTACATTTCAGAGTAATTTATTATTATTTATTTGTATTATCATATTGCTATGAAACCTAGTCATTGACCAGGACCTCACTGTGCTTGGCACTGTATAGAAAGAGAACAAAAAGATGGTCCCTGCCCCACATTTAATTCATTGTGAAGTTAGAAAAACATTGCAAAGGTCCCAATCTTGTACGCCACTAGGCACTTTCAGTGCCCATTGACTTCAGCACCTCACAACATCTGGCCTTTGCGTTGCATTGTTTTCTGTGATTGGGTAGTTCTGAAGCGATTGGGTTTCTGGTAGCCAATGTCCATAGCATGGATTAATGAGATAGTAATGAGCATATGTCCACTGGGAACCAGGTTGAACCCAGCAAAACACCTTTGACCTTCCCCATATTTGAATCAATGATAATTAACGCTAACAGCTGTCTAGCTCCTAGATGACGCAAAGAACTGACTCATTATAAGATGTAATTATTATAACTGCTTCATTTCCAGTTATCTTTAAGTACATGAATGTCCAGTAATCTGCCCTCAAAGCAATGGATGTGGCACATCCAGGGTATTTTAGGAGCTCATCTTTATGACATCTCATTGCTACCTACATCACTTGTTTATGAAACCCCTTATTAGGGGAGTAGCTATTGCTAGAGGTGAGGTTCTGTGACAGTGATTGCCTTATGGCCGCTGTGACAGCACAAGATGATGAAATCGTCCTTTGGTCTCTGGCATTTTTGTTTCTGAGGAATACTTGGACATGGCTTTGATCTGTTGTGAAGTGTAGTGATGCAGAGACCACTTCAAGAAAGATGTGGCCTGAACTTCCTAAGTGTTGAGCACTCTGTTCTTGAGGGGCTGCTCTCAGGAGTAAAAGGGGAGTTAATTCTCCATGTCTTGTCCCATCTTTGTAGAGATGGAAGGTTGAAACAAATAAATGGCTATATATTTTTGTGTTACATAAGCTCTTCCTTCATATAAAAGAAAAAACTCCCAAGACCACTTTTTAAAAACTTGCTTCTAGGCAAGCTAACTTTCAGGTCAATGCTAATTGTTAAGGGTAAGTGATAATTCTGTATTTCCAGGGGTTTATGGGCATACTGCCAGGCCTTAGCTAGATCATTGCCACTGAATAACTAATTTTATTCTGTTATCAAATGGAGGCCTATTCCAGTCCCTTGATTACAAGATTGGTATAGAAGATATATGCCAAAATAAATGGCAACAAAATGATATACTAACTTCATGCCGGTTATTGATTTTTGTAAATAAGCAGTGTTATTTACAAAATAACCAATGTTCACTCACTGCCTCACAGATTTAGACCTTTGTATTTGTGGAATGCAGAATGCAATTGTTCTCCATGGTGAGATGGAGTCCTATGATTATATCTGATTTTACAGAGCTGCCTGGCAAACCAACTTATGGGAGTGTTTGGGAAAGTTTTATACACAGAAAGTCTATAAGTATAACTCAAATCAGCAGTGGCAGTTGAAGTAACTTTACAAACTGTCACAAAATGGATGCATTTCAGGGTATATACATGTTGGCTGTTTGTTAACACAGACTGCCTGTTTTAGAATACCTTAGTGACTACCTTGCTGCAAATGTATATAGCTTAGTGGCTATTTTAAAACAGCAAACACCAAGAAAAGCATTGAAGGGAGGTGGCTCTTTTGGATCACCACCCATTTTCCTCACCACATCCCTGTCACCTCCCATTATAGCAATATGTCTATGCAAAGATTTCCCCCAATTACCATTAGCTTTCTATATTTTGCTATTTCTGTATTTAATTTTAAGTTAACCTGATTTTCTGTTGGCTTTTAGCAGCTCTCATGGTAGTGACCACTTAAGACTAAACTTCTCCGGGAAGAGTTGGTAGATGCTACTGCACTATGGGGGAATGTCTGGGCTTTTCAGAAAAGCTGGAGCTGCGTGTCTCTGATCATTGTTTTTAAAGTAGCTGTCCAGATATTGCAGCTTTTCTAAAAGGCCTTTTTTAACAGCCCATGTCTGTGAAGCTATAATAACAATAGGCCTTAACCTCTTGTAACATCTTAAACCCTATCACATGCTCATGTTTACTTAAAATAAACAAACAAACAGAACTCAAAGCTTTTAACCAAACTGCTGAGTTTTGTCCAGCTCTTAAGAATTACATTTCTTATAAAAAAGAGATGAGTTGAAAAAAAAAATTTTCATTGCAATAAAACCAGTTGTAATTACAATGAATTGTATCAATGTTTGTGTTCATAGGTGTGGATTCCATCACACTGTTACACTTCATAAAATGATATAGACACTGTGAAATGTGGGACATTTCAGTGGTTGGAGAAGCTTCCAGTTGTGTAGGCCTCCAGTGTAACAAAGTGGGTTATTCATTTGCCAGTACATCCTCCCTAAAATCATCTGCCCATTGAGAAAAGGAAACTTTAAAAAAATTATAAGTAAATAAAAATAGTAGGGAAAAGAGTAATTTGCATTTCCTATCAAACTGTAAGTACAACAGATGTTAGGGCTAATCTGCACTGGCAACGTTAAAGTGCTGCCATGGCAGCTCTTTAACGTGGCTTGTGTGGTCACAGCAGAGCACTGGGAGAGAGGTCTCTCGGCATTCTAAAAAAAAAACCTCTACGAGGGGCGTGGCTCTAAGGGTGCGGCTCCCAGCGCTGGAGCACTGTCTACACTGGCACTTAACACGCTGAAACTTGCTGTGCCCGGGCGGGGGGGAGGGAGAGGGGGAGGTGTTTTCACACCCCTGAGCGGGAAAGTTGCAGTGCTATAAAGTGCCAATGTGGACAAGCCCTTAGAGTCTTCTGGGCTTCTGAATTGTGTGTTCACTGTTGGGAGAACAGAACAGGTGGCTTTGGCTGCCATTCAGCACCCTACATTAACAAGTGGGAATCTTAGGGCTTGTCTACATCAGAAAGTTGCAGCGCTGGTGAGGGAGTTACAGCGCTGCAACTTAGGAGGTGTACACATCTGCAGGGCACCACCAGCGCTGCAACTCCCTGTTTGCAGCGCTGGCCGTACTCCCGTTTTGTCTCGGGTGTAGAGGATCCAGCGCTGGTGATCCAGCGCTGGTAATCAAGTATAGACACTTACCAGCGCTTTTCTTGACCTCCGTGGAATAAGCAGGTATCCCAGCATCACCGAGGAAGCCTCTGGTAATCAAACTGGTCTCCTTCCCCAGCTTGCTCTCGCGTTCCCCGAACCCCGAGCAAGCAGGTCTCCTTCCCTGAGGTTTGCTGGGTGGTTCCGGGAACGCGAGAGCAAACCGCGGCGAAGCTGGTCTCCTTCCCCGGTTTGCTATCGCGTTCCCCGAACAAGCAGGTCTCCTTCCCTACGGTTTGCAGGGTGGTTCGGGGAACGCGAGAGCAAACCGCGGCGAAGCTGGTCTCCTTCCCCGGTTTGCTTTCTCGTTCCCCGAACCCCGAGCAAGCAGGTCTCCTTCCCTGCGGTTTGCTGGGTGGTTCCGGGAACGCGAGAGCAAACCGCGGCGAAGCTGGTCTCCTTTCCCGGTTTGCTCTCGCGTTCCCGGAACCCCCGAGCAAGCAGGTCTCCTTCCCTGCGGTTTGCAGGGTGGTTCGGGGAACGCGAGAGCAAACCGCGGCGAAGCTGGTCTCCTTTCCCGGTTTGCTCTCGCGTTCCCCGAACCCCCCTTGATGCCGCCCAACAGCGCTGCAGTGTGGCCACATCTAACACCACTTGCAGCGCTGGTTGCTGTAAGTGTGGCCACTCTGCAGCGCTGGCCCTATACAGCTGTACTAATACAGCTGTAACAACCAGCGCTGCAAAATTGTAGATGTAGACATGGCCTTACTCACATGCTCCCCTGCTCTACTTCTTGCTGTGGAAATAGACAATGGCTCACCAAACACAAAGCAGGGGTGAAAAAAGGTAAATGCTAGGTGATCTCAACAAAACGTTCATTCCTTTTTTTCAACAGTTCCATTAGCCATTTCCCATGGAGACAGGAGCTGAAAGTCAGTCACCATCTGGGAGTTAGAACTATGATTTGCTGGACTCAGTAGCTGGCTACCAGCTGAGAGCAAAGAATATTGGCTTCCATAAAGCACGTGTACACTTTAGGAATCCAAAACTCTGTAATTATCCAAGAAAAAAGATATTAAAAGTCTGCAGTCTTTGAAGTATCTTTACACACAACCTTTCTTGCAATACAATTATTTGGTTCATTTTATGTACATGTTTTGAAAGAACATTTTCTGAAAAAAACAGCACTTTTAGTACAGATTTACCAGATAATCTAATAGGTGGGCTCACAACACACCCAAACTGTGAATTTACCCAGTTTAACTGCATACCATGTCATGTTACTTCCTACCTTATTCAGGCACAAATCATTATTTAAAAGTTGATGCCTTTGATGTATCTTTAGCACCTGTTCCTGCAGTGCACCCTCCCATCAGGACCCCCATTAAAGTCAATAGGACTCCCCACAGAAGTAAAGACTGCAGGATTTATTGCTTAAGAAACACATTATATGCCCCTTATTATTTTAAGAACAGAGTAAATCACCTATTTCAGCAAAGCGTACTTGTGTCAGCACAAAAGTGTATTTGCTGTGCCCTGTAGTAGCATATATGATGTTAAAGTATTTATTTTTAAATATTGGCTTTACTTTAAATAATTAATCTTTAAATGTGGTTTTAATTGGGTTTGGACAGCCTTTAAAAGCAGTCTGTAAAAGTAAATACATGATATACTAGCTCTAATTCTAAATTAATTTGTAAATTTGAGATTTATTAGATAACTGGACAACAGACATTTATAGGATACCTTCTGATCCACCTATCACTCGGCACCTGGCAATAAAATCAGTTAACTTCAGCATGAAAATACAGCTCAGCTAGAAGCAACATCAAACAAAAAGAGCTTAATGTTAGGGCTTGTGTTACAGTGGCACAGCTGGTACACTTCAATGTAGACGCTACTTCTGTAAATGGGAGATTTTTTCCTCTCGGTGTAGGTAATCCACCTCCCCAAGAGGCACCTAGCACTGTCTATACTGGGAGTTAGGTCAGTTTAACAATGCTGCTCAAGGGTGTGGATTTTTCACAACTCTGACTCCCGTAGTTAAACCAACCTAATTTTCCTGTGTAGACCAAGCCTTAGACTTCAAGCCATTAACACCTTCACTGCTGTGGTCTGCTGCAGCTGTTGTGTGGTAGTAGAACAGGGCATCATTGTGTTGTGGTTGGAGTGAAATGGTGATACTTCTCTTTGGGATGTCCTCCGTACAAGGGACTAGAATGTGGATGTTTGGATCCACATATCTAGTACATTAAGCAATATTCAGGCAGTTGCGAGATTCTGAAGATTAGAGTGGAGACTAAAAGGAAGTATTTTTTCACACAACATACAGTCAACCTGTGGAACTCCTTGCCAGAGGATGTTGTGAAGATCAATACTACAGCAGGGTTCAAAAAAGATCTAGATACATTCATGGAGGAAAAGTCCATCAATGATTATTAGCCAGGGTGGACAGGGATGGTATCCCTAGACTCTATTTGCCAGAAGCTGGGAACGGGCGACAGGGGATGGATCACTTGATGATTACTGGTTCTGTTCATTCCCTCTGGGGCAGCTGGCATTGGCCACTGTTGGAAGACAGGATACTGGGCTAGATGGACCTTTGGTCTGACCCAGTATGGCCGTTCTTATGCCCATTCACCAATAGAGCCTAGAACTTTGTGTGCAGAATGAAATAGAAGCCTCAACTGGAGGACCTTAGATACCTAGTTAAGACAGATAACATGATAAATAGGGCCAATTTGTAAAGAGTTTAAAGCTTTTTAGAAGTAAAATTGTTGTCGGGCCAATGGAAAAAGCAAAAAAGGATGTTATGATCATCCAGTTTAACTCCTGGCATGTGTCTAGCTGTTATGTTGTAAGCATACTAAAGAGGATAAATAACAGGAAAGCCACTGATGGTACATTTGTCTTGCTGCTTTCGTCCAGAATAATTTCAAAATTGCTTTATAGATGATGGTTGATATTTTCAGCTTTTAGACATGTACTGTATCTTCCATTAAAATTAACGTATGCAGTGTTGTAGCCTTGTCGGTCCCAGGGTATTAGAGAGACAGGGTGGGTGACGTGCTATCTTTTATTGGACCAACTTCTGTGGGTGAGAGAGGCAAGCTTTTTGAGCTTTTCACGCCCACCACTGAAATGTATTTCTTATAATACAGCAGTCATTCTATACTAGCAGCACTATGCAACCATTTTTAGAAAGGGATATGAAGAATAACGTCTCCAATTTGTTGAGAAAAATGACTGTGGTGATCTTTTTTGGAATTATTTTGAGGAAGTATAATTAAGAAAGGAAAATGAGAAAAGACTGCAATCACTAAATAGAAAGTGGGTTTAAAATAGAATTCATCCCAGATGATTAACTCAACTGGTGCTTTCTTAATTCCCTGCATGAAACAATAATTCATTCCAAGGCTTTTCCTTTAAACCATAAAATATTTTTTGAGGCGTATAAGCAATATGTCTATAACCTAACGCATGTAACATAAGCATGCTAGTAAGAAACAAAATAACCATATCAGAACAAAGATTATGGTTTTGTTTAAAATATTTATTAGGTGCTAAATAGATAAAGGTGCAAGCAGAAAAATCTAGGGTCAGCTCTTTAGCTGTTGTGAATCTGCATAGCTCCATTGAGTCAAGGCCTACTGAGGGGGGCGGCAGTATGTGTAGCCAACATGTGCCCATTTCTACTACATGAAATCTCTCTCATACACACATTTGTAAAGCATCTTCTTTCTAAAACTGTTTTGAGATTGCATAAGAATCTGACATTTGGATGATTTTTGTAGCAAAGTGTCATAAGATGGCTGACCCATTAAATGAAGTAGGTCCAGCTGTCCGTGCCAGAACAGTTGTTCTCATTTGGCCTTTTAAGGGGGGATGGTTGTATCTGCTGAAGGCTATAAAGGATCAGGGAAAATCTGAGAGGAGAGAGACTCAGTGAAAGAACGACCTGGTGAGTTAAGTCTGCAGACCTTCCCTGGAAAGAGGGTGGAATTACCAGGTAGTCAGTGGGGAGGCTAGCCTGCTGACTTTCAAGAGTGAGTCAAAGCTGCTGCTGGGAGGCTGAGGGCTAGGAAGCCAAGGGAGGGGTAGCCAGCTATCCTTCCTGAGGCAGAGAACCATAGCCCAGAAGGCTGGAGAGGGCTGAAGGCTGACAGCAGCAGAGAGAGGTGCCTCCTGGCTCTTGGAGCTGGAGAGCTGAAGCCAGAGGGCCAGAGAAGGAAGAAGGCTGAAGAGCCGAGATGTGATGAGGGACGCTGGGGTTCTACTTGATGTACTGTCCGCACTGTGGTTGCGGGACTTGGTATTGGGACTTACTTTGTTATGGCTTATGTGCATTGAAGGACTAAAATAAATCCCCCAAGGTTATATTTATACTCAGAAGGACCATTTGGACTATTTCTGGGGCCTTGAAAGGGGAAACTGAGGCAGACATGTCTGCTGTGCCACGGCCTATCCAGGAAGGTGCTCTTGTTGGGATCATGCCATGACAGTTATTTCCCAGCTTGACTAAAACCTACTCCCTCACTTTGTCATGCTAGTGTAAAGATGCTTGTCCTGTCCTTTTTCTTCTTTTACGTTCTTTGGGAATGATCCAAACCCCACTGTAGTCAATAGATAGTCACCATTGACTTGAATGGGTTTTGGATCAGACTTTTTATGTTTCATAACAATAGATAGTTCTTTTTCAAGTAGTATCCCTATGGGCACTCCACTTCAGGTGTGCATGTGCCTCTGATTGAAGGTTTTTGGCTGCAGGGTCTGTTCGTTCCACACATGTGCTTCAGACCTTCTTGTGCTCTGTACTGAGGATATATGGATCTGTGCAGGTGAACTACCCTCAGTTCCATCTCAACTACCTTATAGCCTAAGATGGAGTTTATAGTATTCCCGCTTCAAGCTTAACCTTTAGCTTTTAGCTCATTTGGGTTCTCAGTCTACTTTAGTTTGCTCCTTTCAGCTTATAGTTTTGTAGTTCTTTTAGTTAACTAAGAGTTTATTTCCATTAGACAACCCTTCCTTTCCTGCCCCATCTGAGGGGTTCTCCCTCAGGGGTTGTCTTCTTTGTGGGATTCTGGGATCCCTGGGATTCAAGCACTGCCTTACCTGCCATTAATCTATGCCAGTCAGCAATGGGCATTGCCAGTATATCTTGCAGACACATACATACTGTGTAAGAGCAACACCTACTCGGCCTTCAGGAGTAGATCTAGGAAAAATAGAGAGGTTAAACTTAGGCTCCTCATGATGGAGCACTCCCTTCGACCAGGCTTGGATCCAGGCCCAGATGCCTGCCCTGTACATCAGTCTCTGAGTGACCACAGTACCCCATCAACCTCAGTCACTGTAGAAATTGACTGTTTCAAAGACCTCATGTTCCAGAAAAGGTACCGCTGAGGCTCCAGGATTCTCCGGTACTGGAGTTCTTAGTCAGAGACTTCAGGCTCTTTCAAGAATCACAGTACCAAGCATGCCTTGGTACCAAAGCCATCTCCAGTACAGTCTAAGCAGATTACACCACAGAGAGTAAACACTTTGCGTCAGGGAAGCTGGTACTGTCTACAGAATTCTCTATGCTATGGCCAGTACATAAGCAATGTCTCAAACTACGACATTGGTATCTCCAAAGCCAGCAACATCCTTCTTACCATCTCTGTCTGCTAGACATATACCACTGAAGTAAACAGCATCCTTGGTACCGCTGCTGACTGTTGTGGAACCACATTCAGTTTCGGCACACATTCACCTGGTACTGCAGGAATTTAGAGACTTGTCTGTCTCAGATGAGCCAGTGTCTCCTTTGTTAATGGATACCAAATGACTGTCAGTACTGCGATCTTCTAGGTCACGGAGACCTTCCCCTTCCTCAGTACCCTCTAGTTCTCCGGTACCTTTAGGATGAGACAGATAAACATTGTTTCTGCCTCCAGTCTGCTCCTCCCTTGAACTATGCTGAAGGAACCTCCTCAGATTCCCAGATTTCTGGACAGGGATATCTGTTGTATTAATTTAGATGGAATATATAGACCCAAAGTCTCAAAGGTATTAACATGACACTGTCATTGCCTAACATTAAACAGTATTAAACAAGGTTTGGGGTTTGGTATACAGAGACCTCAGCCTGCTTTCAAGGAACAAGAGGCAAGAGCTGAGAAGGAAGTGACACCACAAACATGCATCTGAGGAAGTGGGTATTCACCCACAAAAGCTCATGCTCCAAAACGTCTGTTAGTCTATAAGGTGCCACAGGATTCTTTGCTGCTTTTACCTTGTACAGTAACTGTAGTTCTTTGAGGTGTGTCCCCCTGTGGGTGCTCCGCTACATGCCCTCCTTCCTTTCTGCTTCTGAGTCTCGTCTCACGGGTCTTTGCAATAGAGAAGAAACTGAGGGCGTTTTGCCCACTCAGCTCTATATATCCTCAAGTATGAGACAGAAGGAGGTTTGGTGTGTGTGTGTATACAGGCTGAATAGGCACTGCTACCAAAAATCTTTGATCAAAGACACATTGGGCACATACGCATCTGATGTGGTGCACCAATAGGGGGACACATCTTGAAGAACCGATGTTACTATAGAAAGTAAGCAATCTCTCCTAGAATGATTACGGTAATTTACTTTTCTGTACAATGATTTATTGTTACAACCTGTTTAAAAATCAAACCCACCTTTCCCTTAGTTCCATCGTGGTGCTGATCTGTCATGTTCTTCAGGGGATGGAAGGGAACTATTCTCGTTAGAAAGTAGTGAATATTAACCCATGGTCTTCATTATTGAGCCTGCATAGAATACTTGGGGATTTGCGATTTCAAGGCGAGCAGCCCGTCAGGACTATGATTTTTTTCCTTCAGCCTGCTGGGAGGAATTATTTGTATTTATTTCTGATTGAATCAAAAGCTTGGACAAGTGTGTATGTACACGCATGCACACACATGTATAAAAATTCAGAGTTTGGCTACACTTGCAGCTGTACAGCGCTGCCACGGCAGCGCTCCCACAGCAGCGCTTTGAAGTGCGAGTGTGGTCGCAGCACCAGTGTAAACAGTGTCCCAGCGCTGCAGGTACTCCACCGCCCCGTGGGGATTAGCTTACAGCGCTGTAACTTGCTGCGCTCGGGGGTGTTTTTTCACACCCCTGAGCGAGAAAGTTGCAGCGCTGTAAAGCGCCAGTGTAGTCACGGCCTCAGACACACATTAGTTCACATGTGCAGCCCTAGTAGCAGGAGTCATTTATGTTTTAAATGTGTATTGCACAAGTGACTGCCGGAATGAAGATTAAATGCTTAGGCTGGAACTGAAAGCTGCCCAAGGGACTGAGTTCAAGTAATCAAGGTATATTATTGTGACAGGAGGACCATGATACAATGGAGGCTGATCTGGACAAAGATGAGGCGTTACAACCTCAGCTGGGAGAGCTATCAGGAGAGAAGCTGCTGACAACAGAGTATTTGGGAGTAAGTACCACTCCTTGGGATTCTGAAATACTGAATTTGTTTAGATAGGTATTTACTTTCAACATTTCAGTCAACATTTAACACCCAGAGGTTTAATTATAACAGCTGCCTTCTTCTGTGTGCTACGTATAAGGCTAGCTGAGACTCAGCTCTTTACCTGCCTACTCAGCCCCAACTCCTTACTATCGGTTGATGAACATCTATCCAGCAGAAATAAGGTGGGCTTGGGAAAGGTAAACTTGCATCCTTACTGAGCCAGCTTGAAACAGAAAGAGCTATAGTGTAGACATGCGGTAAACCATGGCAAATCTTGTTCAGTGACATTAGGATACAAATCTAGGTTGATGCTCAGATAGTCTTCATATCCCTGTCCCACTGACTTCAGTTCCCCCTCTCTTTCCTCCTCTTTCTCCTTCTGTGTATTAGATAATGACCCATACACCAAAAGTGAAGAAGAAGCTGTTTCCTGGTGTCCATCAGAGCATAGATGAGCCTCTCCAGAGACCAGTCACCCCGGGCTATCACAGAACTGCATACCCAACGTAAGTCTGGACAAATGAGGCAGAAAGTTGGATTATTTCCAAAATCCAAAATAATGTAACTTGAATATACAAAAAATAAAGCCTCCATATTGGAAAGTACATTGCCATTGTCATTCTTTACAGGTTTTTGATCTAAAATAATGGACGTTTGAAAAAGAAAGGGAGAGAAAACTGCAGTCAAAGACTGGTCCATTGACCAAAGTCATGTATTTGCGATAAAGGAATGAAAGTTTACAGAGTTGTTTGGCCTAAGCTTGCAGTAAATCCTGTGTGTCCATACTCTCCAGCTGGTTATAGTATTCCTGTGGGTGAGTTCCATCCAGCAGTTGACATACCAGTGGATCTTTCACTTCATAAAGCAGAAAATGTAATCTCCTCTGGGACAATTGCTACTCTCACGTGAAAGCAGAAATTAAGACAGACAAAGATTACAAATGTGATAAATGCTCTAGTTACTTAAAATAATAAGTAAAAGGGATCTGGCGAAAGGGTGATCTGTGACTTCTGGTTGCAGCTCTACGTGTAGCTGAAGTCAGTGGTAGGATATTGTTTTGCCATTGGAAATAAGAGACTCCAGGATCCTAAAGACATGGTATTTATCAAGCTTTCTGTTATTAAACAAAATAAGTTTTACCAAGTTCATTCTTGAGGTAGGATTTCTCCTCTTCATCTCCATTATGGTGGAGGTAGAGGATTTGACATTTTCCTATCACACAACAAGGAACAAGTTTAACCAATTTTTCTTCTTTCAGAGGCATGCAGTCTTGGATTGTACCAAATCCAAGTAGCTATGATACAGGGTTGTGGAGTAATCTGTCTTGAGGATTTCTCGTATCCATTTCAGTGTGCACTTTTCAAACTGAAAGACTATCAGCCATTCCTATTAGGATGGAATATGGTACCTCAAAAACCACTAGATCAACAACACAGTTAAATAGCTTTTTACTTATTTTATTTTATTTAAAAATTAAAAAGAAAAATCTCAAGTTGAAATCTGCACATTTTTTAAAAATGAGTTACCTTCAGTTTCAGGTTCTATAGCTACCTTTAAGTTTTCCAGTCAGGTTTTTTTTTTACTTTCACAACTTTCTATTTCTTAAAATACCTTTCTTTCCGATTACATCTGGAAGACCCACGCAAATAGGGAAACTGACTCTGAATGTGCAAACAGTGAAACTGATTAAACACAAAGAGCTGCCAAATGTACAAAGTAAATAGAGAAATTACAGAGAAAATATTTCATTTACAATGATCTTAGGTGTTACTTGTAAAAATGGGTAGCATCCTCAGACAAGGTGTGATCATTTATTTTAAAGCTGCCTTTACACTCGCAAAGTTTGGGGAGTAATATCAGTAGATTGACAAGTTTATGCTGAGTTTCTGTATACAGAGGATGGTTTACCACATTGTGTCCAGTGAGAAAATTGCCTTTTCAATAAGCAACAAGAGTATTTACCATGTCTATACTGCACCAAACCCCAAGGTCAAAATCACTTTGATATGAGCTAAAGCCTCATTTAATACAAATTATTTTGTAATGTCCATGTGCTCCTTGACTGTGACTATGACTTTTATATAGTTTCTTTCATACAAACTGTCACAAAATGCTTTATTTGATTAAAACAGTTACAAAGGTAAAATATGAAAGCAGAAAGTGGGGAAAAATGGTAGAACACAACATTTATTGTACATGTATTGTATAACTACAGAGACACTAACAAGAAACTTGACAAAATCAGTTTCTAGTAATACTTTCCCCATTTCAGGACATAAAAATTGAGCATGGTATATAAAACAAGCAGTCTCAAGTTCTGACATTGGAAATATATGTGGGTATCCCAGGGAAGAATTTGGCCTGCAAGGTCCTATTTTTGCCTATATACTATTCTCAGTAAATTTATGAAGAAAATGGCTGAGGTGTAATTATAGAATCAAGTTCCTCTTCACAGCATAAGCAGGGTACAGATTTTAAAGTATATGGTAAAAGAATCTTTCTTCAGGATGGTCTGTTTTTCCATATCCATAAAATCCCAAATCTTAGCAAAGCATCTACATATGGCAGGAGAGGAGTGACCCAGTAATAATGTGGGCTGCTCTCAGTAATGCACAGATCTTTTTATTCTTGGTTTTATTGCACTTCCCCAAAAGAGCTACAGACTCGAATGATGTAATCTCTTGACTATGCTGCTGAACATGGGACTAAAGCCACTTTGCTACTGGTCAACACCATCAAATGTGTGTTCAAGGGTTCCCCTTCCCCTGTAATTTCTGCTACCCGCAGTAACCTAGAAAACCTGGATTCATTCTGTGGAGTTTACGATCATTGGAATGTAATGCTTATATAGTGCTTTTCTACTGTAGCTCTCAATGCCACAAAGGCGGCTAAACCTCATTATCCCATTTTATAGATGGGGAAGATGAAGCATGTCAAAGTGAAATGACTTGCCCCAAGGTCATGCAGCAAATCAGTGGCAGAGCTGGGAACAGATCTGAGGTCCCCAGACTCCATTCCACTGCACTCATATCTAGGTCACAGCTGTTCCCTAGATGAGGTTAAATAACTCATGTCCATTACTCACTTCCACACAAGTAATACCCCAGAACTGATTCCTTTCTAAAGATTTCATCAAGGCTTCCCAGGTTTCTCTGCCTGATATTGATTCCACGCCATGGGCTGACTGTGACACAATTTGAATTGTGCCTTGCAGCCTGCTCCTGTCTCACAATGCACCTAAATGACTGATTGCTAAGAAACCCTCTGGGTACAGCCAGCTACAATAATTGAGGGAACTATTCCTGCACTGGAATAATGAGGATGCAAAGCAGCCTCTGCAGATTGTTTTTTTGCCCCATGTTGCAAAACTGCAAATAATTTCTGTTTTTGTTTTTTTTTAATTTAAAAACTGTGACATTTAAATTTCACTATTTTAGTCAGATATGTGAACTCTATTAAGCGCAAACCAAGTTTAAAATAGGAAAGCAGACATTAATAGCATGCATGAAGGTTTGCATTTTGCGGTGAAACCCTCTATAGCTAACTTTTGGGTGCAAGAAAACAACTGGAGTAGAAAGGCAATAACCAGAAAAGTGGATTTACAGAAGAGAAGGACAAGATCTAATGGAGTTTATACCCAGCTAACTTATTTTAGCAATTGAAACTGATTACTAGAGGATAAGAACTAATAGGATGCCCTTTGTGAGCAAAAGCAATAAAACTGATCAAATCCTAGCAGTCCAGACTTGAAGAGAAAGGCTTGAGCTATATTTATTTGATTATAAATCACTTACGTAAACTAGTGACTGCATTGTATCAAAGTGCTATGGAATATGACAAGATTTACCCCTTGATGCTTTACTACATGGGGAAACTCCGGAAAATTAATCTAAATTAACTAAAAGTATAAATTTAAAGAGGATTAAATGGCATTAAACCAGTGTGGACACTCTTCAGAATTAGCGTGGCATTCACTCAGTTTACAGCTTGACTACTGGGGAGGCACTCAGGAAGATTACTTCCAATTAACTAAAGGTGTGAATTTAATGCAGTTTAACTAATCCACTTTTAACTCTTATATGGACACTCCCATTCAGAATTAAAGTGGCTTTGGAACTGAATTAAACTAAACCAAATTAAGACCACTTTAATTCTGAGAATGTCCCTATAGGGATTTAATACAGTTTAACCAATCATCTTTAATTTTATGTGTTTGGTTAATTTGGATTAATTTTCCTGATTGTCCCCATGTAGACAAGCCCTTAGTCTACTCTGTAAGGGGATGCTCTAGCCAGGAAATACTGGAGAGCTCTTTTTAAAGACCTACTTTATGAGATCACTTGGGAGGGACAAACTGTTTAATATTCCTCTGTCTGTTCTCTTAGAAACTGATTTAGTGGTCCAATTATTAACCACCTCCTTGGAAAGACCCTGTTTTAACTAGATGTCTCTTAGCTTGATCTTGCCATGAGTATTCAACAAAACTCTCAACTCAGGGTAACTTCCCTCCCAGCCTCCTACTTTTGTCTACCCAACCCACCCTCATTGCTTCCTCTCACCCCATCTGATTGCCAAGCAATCTTATCCTCTCTCCTCTCTTTCAGCAACTTTTCCCTCCTGACAACCAGCCCTATCCAAGAAGTTCTACAGCTGTTAAATTAAAATACTGTGTTATGTTTTGATCTTGCATCGTGTGGAACCTCTGTAATATTCAGAAACACATTTTACACTCCTGAAAAAGCTTGATGTGGGAAACCTGGTAGACTTATCGGCACTGCCTCTGGTGAGGGGGCCACTGGTATTTTGTCTCCAAACTGTCGCAAGTTGCAGGTTCCTTCCCAAGCTATTTATTATACTAGGAAAAAATGTTAATTTCAAATATATCTAACCTCATCTGATTTGAGTAGTACAGTCAAAATGCTATTAAGTTGTGCCCCGGCACTAGCTTGCAACATAAAATACACTGCTGTTTCTTCTGTACCTTTCCAGGAAATTATATGGTAATTCTCATGCGGCTTTTTTAGGCTGCAAGTATTTATCACCCTGCATTCTCATTTCTCCTCTAGGCCAGAAAATGATGCCATTTCTTCCCATGGCAGGGATGGCAAATTCCAGTCTATGCATAACTGTCGTCCTCCCACTCATAGCGGTAGCAGGTCCAGCACTTCCGACTTTTGTATGTCCTCTGCAGGTAAGGATATTCTGAGAATACTGTTGTTAATTGTTCCTTAAGTGGGTCGGATGTTTGGCGAAGGGGATGCCTCGTGGCTGGGCTGTGGAGTTCTAAAATATGGTCTGCTGCTGACTTCCTCTTTGGTATGGCATCATTTACAAGCCCCCAGCATGCAGTGCTCCATCTTGATCCAAGCAGAGCTGCAACCCAAAGACATAAGGACCCAAAAATGCAGTATGCAGTGTTGCATCTTGAGCTAGATGAAACTGTGATCTACAGACTACAGGTCCAAGAAAGCCACATTCCATCTTGAATCAAAGGAACTGCAGTTCACAGAATCTGCCGTTTCCAGCAGGCAATATTATTGTCCTCAAATAAGCCCTTTCAGGGCCGTCCTTAGGATTTATGGGGCCCTACGCAGTATTATTAAACTGGTGCCCCTATGCCGGATGGCAGCCCAAGCTCACAGCCTGGTGGGAGAGAGGAGGAGGGATTTGACAGCAAAGGATAATGAGATGCCCGGCCTGCCTCATGGTGGCGGAGAGTCACAGTTCCCCGCAGAGACTTCCATGTCCTCTCCCTCATGCAGAATGGACATGAAGAAAGTACCTAATTAAAAGCACTAAAATTTGAGAATAAAAAATGTCAGTCACAGTTTTTTGATATGCCCTGAAGTTTGTCAGAGATTTATTTGCAAAAACTTCATAGTAAGGGTGATTCAGCTGTCCTGCTGAATACAACATTACATATAATGGAATACATGATGCAGCTCTTCTCTGTCTTACATTTTCTTCATCAGTATTTCTAAGTTGAATTTATATTTTAAATGTACTCAAATCTTAAGCCAGCATTCCAGATTACTACATATTTAACTCACTGAAACAAAGACATTCTTTTAAATTAATCAGAGAGGTTTAGTGTGTTCATAACAATGTTCATTGCTTTTAGAAAAAGGGAACAGTAATTTACTTTGTGTGATCTCCATAACAAGAGACATGGTTTTGAAATTTCACCAACTTTAAAAAAATATGTTTCCAAAGATTTTAGGTATAACAAGGATTTTGTCTTACTAAGGTACTGATTTTCCTGGAGGGTTCTTTTAAAACTAGTTTGTCAGATAGTCAGAAGTAAAGAAAGGGAACTCTTTGTCCAGCTATCTGGAAGGGAAGGACTGTTGTCCCTTTAAGGGCTCTCTTCAGTGGGGAGTGGGGGGAGAGGTGGTGAAGGGATGGACAGAAAGGACAGGAAGACTTGGAAGCCCTTTTTTTTTTTAACTATAGTAATTAAAATGTGTATTTTAGATAAGGGAGGTCTTTTGAAGGATTTATTTAAAAAACTATGTCTGAGGATCCACGCATTTAAGGCTAAAAATGATTGTGCATCTAAAACTCTATGCAAGCGTTTTTTAGAAATGTGATTTTATAATCTTCATCAGCTCACTAATGAAATATTTTTAAAGCAAATTTTAAACTACACTGAACATGTCAGTCCTGTAGACTGACATGTTCAGTGTAAATATTAAATTAATGCACAACTGTTTTTGTCAGTAAAGTCAGAAACTGACAGCATAAAAATTTATTTGGGCATAAGCTTTCGTGGACATCTGATGAAATGGGTTCTAGTCCACAAAAGCTTATGCCCAAATAATTTGTTAGTCTTTGAGGTGACACAAGGACTCATCCTTGTTTTTGCTGATACAGACTAACAGGACTAGCACTCTGAAACCTGTCAGTATATGCCTTGGGGTTGGCAAATGCCTGTTAAATGGCTTTATTACCCCTTGAATGTCTCTTTAACAGTTTCAATGTTGTGCTAATAGGTCTGGCAGGCTGGAGGTTTTTTCACTTTTAACTACTAGATTCCCTCCCAAGGAAGACTCACCAGGCTAGAGCAGCCATCTGTGGGAGCCTGCAGGAAGGGTCAGAAGAGGGATAGGAAAACAAGAGGGTGGACACTAAGACCCAGTGGTGCCCCAAATTTTCAGGTGCCCTACGCAGCTGCCTATGTTGCCTATGCCTAAGGACGGCCCTGAGCCCTTTGCTTGGGCCTAAATGAATTGTTGCCAGGATCTGTTGTCTCCTCTCTATTCCCATTGAAGGCAGCTGCAGTCACCTTCACAACTATGCTGAAATGATAAAATGTGGTCGAGGATGGGAACCCATTAAGTTTGCAGCTGCAGAGTGGAAGGACATAAACAGGATAGTAAAAAAGGTTGGGGGGGAGAAGGCAGCACATCCCTTCTCATCTCCTCCCTTGTGGTTACACCTGTACGTCTGTTCTGTATTATTTAAATTAGCTGTGGCCCCTAAGCCCTTAGCAAGTTGCCAGAGCTGCCCTCAGCTGGGCAGCATTTCAAGGGCCCTGTTGTAGAGAACAACAGCATGGAAGGCGTTGCTAGAGATTCTTTCCTTGCAACTTGAATGGAAGCTAACACCGACTCATCCGCGCCTGCTTTTGAAAAGGGGAAGGGCATGCAGCTTACTGATCAGGGTAGTGCAGTACCAGCTTATTTGCAGGGGTAAGTTCGACTGAGTAAATTAGGCACTAACAGCAAAATGTGCTGGGATCACAATCACAGTGTCTTGCAGCTGGCAGTGCAGAATTATTAAAAAGTCACCAACTAAGATGTCTTAGCTTCGATAAAAAAATATGCTTTGAATCAGTAAAGAAATGGCTTTTTTTTTTTTTAAATTTCCAAAAGGAAATGAAAGGGATTTTGAGAAGAGTAACCAAGGTTTCACAGACAAGAATCTGCTTGCATAATGTGCAGAGCTGATAGAATAGGCTTAACCCAAGCCTGGGGGTACAATAGGAACAGGTGAAGTTCCAGCTCAAGGCGTGCATTTGAGCACTCCGTATGTTCTGTCATTATAGGAGGCATGGTCTTCAAGCCTCAGATTTCACAATAGCGCATAGGAACAGAACAAAAACATTCTGCAGAGACCAGCTGGCCAAAAACAGTGGCTCAGAACATCAGAGGTTATAAGCTAATAGGAAAACTGGTGACTTGGCAGTTTTCCTATAGTGAAGAAAAACTAATCTTTTAAATATTTAAACTTCGTAAAGAGGATTAAGCAAATCAGACATCAAAAGTGCTGCTATTTGCTGATTTAAAATGTCTGGTAGGATGAAACCCTCTATTGGATTCTGAGAAATAATCCCTCTATTTCTAAGGGACAGTTCAGTCTAAAGGAGCCCAAAGTGTCTTGTAAATGGTGTGTTTAGATATTATCTCACCCATGAAATACAGCCACCTCTGCCGTGCAAATGCAGCAGCCATTCCTTGCCAGTGACGCTGTACAGCAGTTTGTTAATGGGGGCATGTTAAACAACAGGAAATTTAGGTAAGAGCAGAATGTAAATGCTATTGTTTAATTTGACAAGGATAATGGAATTAATGCCCCTACCCTTGGAAAAAGTGCTATTAACTCTTTAATCATCACAGATAAATATAGCCTTGATACTATGTCTCATCTAAACCAAAATCTACTAGTAGGTTCTATCCAGATCGTGTACATGTGAATGTATTTAATATATAGCTTACCAAGAGGACTACGTGAGTTGCAGTATCTCTTTTGGTAGGAGAGGAGGTCACCAAATGGGCAAGTGTTGCATATATATCTATGCACATATTATAAGCATAATATACTTTTGCAGGCAAAGTAATTCCTTTTTGTATAGCAGAGATGAGGTTCTTTTTAACAGTCGCGCAGCTAGTCCAGTATTGTTGTTGTAAGGGTTCCCAGTGGTTTGCCTCAGGTGTCAGATTTTGCAAAATAAAGGATTGCTCGTCCATTTCTCCCCTGATCTTTGGGATGCAGAAAGGAAAAGGGGATGGACAAGGTGAGAAGCAAGAAGAGAGAACTTGATGCTTGATCCAACTCCTGTTGAAGTCGGTGGCAAAACACTCATTTAATTCAGTGGAAGCTGGACTGGGTCCTTGGTGCATTCTCATCTGTTTGCAACACTGTGATCCTATGGAAAATTATTACCATGAAAAGGCTGAGCCAAAAGCAGCATGTAGGATAATCACATGAAACAACAAACGTACAAATCTTAGTGTACAAAACACTTCTGTCTCCTCCCCATAACACTTTTCCATATATGTGTGAGAAAAACGGTGCTCCTCCTAGAAGCTGTGTTGTCACCCAATAATATTGTTCTGCAGTTGGGCATTATTTAGTGACGTTTTGCCCTTGGTGTACTGGAAACCTAATCATGTTAGTTTTGGTGATTTTCCAACTTCATTTTGAACAGCCCAGGGTTGCGGGTGTCATTGGGTTTGATGCAGTGGTGTTCTAAAATGATCAGAAATTGACCAGGAGTGAAGGGCTGGGTGAGACGAAAGCTTCAGATGCACAGTTCGATCAATGTAATCTAGGGTGACCAGACAGCAAGTGTGAAAAATCAGGACGGGGTGGGGGTGTAATAGGAGCCTAAATAAGAAAAAGACCAAAAAATCAGGACTGTCCCTATAAAATCGGGACATCTGGTCACCCTAATGTAATCCAGCATCACAGATCAGAGTCACAAGGAACTGCCTGCCCTTGCCCCAACAAACCTTTGTCCACTTTCTTAACCTAAAGCAGCCTCTCATGCTCTTCCATACCTTGACCTTCACCCACCTGGGAATCCCCCTCCTATCTAAGTAGGATCTACCTCGGACCACGGCCCTTCCATTTAGCAGTATGCTAAACACAAGGTGGCCATGACCCGCTGACACCTGTTTGCAACCTTCAAGCCAAGACCCTGTGATCTCTCCAGGTCTGATCATTGCACTTCTTTCACAGAACATGAGACAGTAATAGAAAACTCTCTCCAGCTGGTCTGGTGCTTGTCTGAAAGTGTCCCAGTCTATGTCCTTGTTTCAGCACAAGAGAGCAGTACACTTTTATGAGAGCACCAAATGAAAATGCTTCAGGGGCATGTTTTCTAAGGCCATGTCTACATCTAAAATTTTGCAGCGCTGGTTGTTACAGCTGTATTAGTACAGCTGTATAGGGCCAGCGCTGCAGAGTGGCCACACTTACAGCAACCAGCGCTGCAAGTGGTGTTAGATGTGGCCACACTGCAGCGCTGTTGGGCGGCTTCAAGGGGGGTTCCGGGAACGCGAGAGCAAACCGGGAAAGGCGACCAGCTTCGCCGCGGTTTGCTCTCGCGCTCCCGGAGCCACCCAGCAAACCGCAGGGAAGGAGACCTGCTTGCTCGGGGTTCCGGGAACGATGAGAGCAAACCGGGGAAGGAGACCAGCTTCGCCGCGGTTTGCTCTCGCGTTCCCGGAGCCACCCAGCAAACCGCAGGGAAGGAGACCTGCTTGCTCGGGGTTCCGGGAACGAGAGAGCAAAACCGGGGAAGGAGCCAGCTTCGCCGCGGTTTGCTCTCGCGCTCCCGAGCCACCCAGCAAACCGCAGGGAAGGAGACCTGCTTGCTCGGGGTTCCGGGAACGAGAGAGCAAACCGGGGAAGGAGACCAGCTTCGCCGCGGTTTGCTCTCGCGCTCCCGGAGCCACCCAGCAAACCGCAGGGAAGGAGACCTGCTTGCTCGGGGTTCCGGGAACGAGAGAGCAAACCGGGGAAGGAGACCAGCTTCGCCGCGGTTTGCTCTCGCGTTCCCGAGCACCCAGCAAACCGCAGGGAAGGAGACCTGCTTGCTCGGGGTTCCGGGAACGAGAGAGCAAACCGGGGAAGGAGACCAGCTTCGCCACGGTTTGCTCTCGCGTTCCCGGAGCCACCCAGCAAACCGCAGAGAAGGAGACCTGCTTGCTCGGGGTTCCGGGAACGAGAGAGCAACCGGGAAAGGAGACCAGCTTGATTACCAGAGGCTTCCTCCTTCCACGGAGGTCAAGGAAAAGCGCTGGTAAGTGTCTACATGGATTACCAGCGCTGGATCACCAGCGCTGGATCCTCTACACCCGAGACAAAACGGGAGTACGGCCAGCGCTGCAAACAGGGAGTTGCAGCGCTGGTGATGCCCTGCAGATGTGTACACCTTCAAAGTTGCAGCGCTGTAACTCCCTCACCAGCGCTGCAACTTTCTGATGTAGACAAGCCCTAAGTGAGAGAGCTTAGCCCCCAGTGCCTCCTCCATCCAGTTGGATTCGCATGTCTTAGTCCCTGGTGCCGCTCTCAGAAAACTGACTTGTCTTTTCATGCACAAGTCTTGATTTATACATTCTACACTAGTACTAGGCAGGGGGTGGGCAATCTGGTTTCATGAGCAAATGTCATAACATGATACTGACAGTGGGGTCTTTGAGTGGCTGCTCCTTGTGTGAAGGGAACTCAAACAGACTAACAGCGTTTACTTGTAATTTGTAAAATGAGACCTCTGCCTTGAAACTATACCTCTTTTCAAACAGCAATTGAAACAGACTCATCCAAGGTATTCTCAGCGGGTCTCAGAACGGATCAACAAGTCCCAGCAGTTACTGAAGTCCTGTCTGCCCGATCCACTGATTTTGTCCAGGACAAAGTTAATGGGCAGTCATACAGGTATGATTTTTAAAGTACTGAATATCAGGAAACGGGGAAGTAGTCCAGGTGGTTACCAGCTAATTCCATACTATTATGAAGCCAACTGATGTATGATGTAGTGTGGTGTGACACAGCTGTGATGACGCTTGCCAAACAAAATATTCTTACCTCTGCCAGTGGCAGCTATTCAATTTTTAAAAATTTGGACCAGAACAGAAGAAATCTAAAGCAAACTGATTTCATCAATGAACATCAGCCATAAGCCTCAACACTGTCACCTGCAAAAAAAAAAATCCTGATCGCTTCCTTAGATAACTTACTGTGCAGAAAAAACATTTATTATATCCATCAGGAGCCAAGAGCCATTGAGTACTTCTGTGGGAAAACCTGCAAGGCACGAATTGGGCTCGTCAGCCACTTAAAAACCCACCAATGAACCCATCCTCGCATCGAGAGATAGCCGAAGACAGCAG
This sequence comes from Gopherus evgoodei, assembly GCF_007399415.2. Lineage (NCBI taxonomy): Eukaryota > Metazoa > Chordata > Testudines > Testudinidae > Gopherus > Gopherus evgoodei. Next base: position 6,529,231 of record NC_044330.1, read on the forward strand.
TAGGGAAAGTTCTTCCATCAGTGTGCTCCATCCCTAACCCAAATAAATCACTACTGCTTGGCCTCTCCACAAGGGTTTGTCATGAAACTGCAATTGTGATGCTGTTTTGCTGGGTTGGGGATCCTTGTCTACAAGGAACTGGACCCCGAGACCCACTATCTTTTTTCATAGATTCCCTCAAATAACCATTGGGTGGCAACAACTTTTGCTGCTGCCTGAATTGTGGCAGATTTGAAGCAGTGACTCAGAAGCAAAAGAATATGGAGTCGATGAGGATAGATGCTGAAGGGGCTGGGTGTGGATGTGTTGAGGAGAGGATATACCAAGCCAGTATCTGGACCCAAAGTTCAGAGGTTCTGATGACCTTCAGGTCCCGTGGACTTCAGTTGAAGCTGTGGGTACTCACCCTTCTGGGGCTTGGGCTCTGTGGCTAGAGCTTTCTGTTTCTCTATTGCATACATCTCCCTATTATTTCCTTAATTTCTCTGTTGCACTGTCCCCATGCTGAGACATGAGAAATTATCTCTTTCCAACAAGTTTCACTTCTGGGACATGTAATGGTCCGATTCTGTTGCCCTGCAGCAGCATTTATATTTCTGAATTGCCCGTCTCCACGGTAACTGAGCAAACGTTACAAACATGAATAGTACATCAGAAGTATGTGAAAGGATCCACGTTTCCTCCCCTGTGTCAGACAGAGCCACCTGTTTCTCAGTCACTCTGGTGTGCAGCTAGCTGCGAACTGGCAGCGTCCCCACCCTATTCTCAGCACAATGTGTACACGCACACGCGGGCGCACGCTCTGTGTTAATGTCCAAACTTAACCTCATGCTGGGATTTGCATTTACTGATAAATAACAAAAAAAAAAAAAAAAAAAAAAAGCAAACCTCTGCTTAAGCTTCCTTCCTTTGCCTCTATGGGATACCTGGCCCCTTTTTATCCTCCTGGGTTGGAGCGAATAGGGCTTACCTTGTCTACTGAGTCATCAGAAATAACTCTCCAGCTCTGTATAGTGGCTTATGACCTGTGATACTGGGGTATCCCATTCTTCACTGACGTGCAGTTCTTGTTTTAGAGGAGATGCGAAAGTGAAATCTCAGCCATGAGGCGATTTTTCTTTTTTCCCCATGTTTGCGGGAATTTGTATGTACAAAAGCAGCCTACAGTTATGGATATTGGAGTGTGGCCATTTGCAAAGCAAACAATGTGCTGGATTGTCTGCATCAGAGGTGCTAAATCAACATTGTGCTTCTACAGTAGCCAAACGTGCCTTTTGTTCCAATGTCTCATTTCCTCCATTGGATAAATACTTAAATGAACTAGTTCCGACAATGAACAAGAAAGTGAATGGACCATTGCTTCCACCTTAGTTTTGCCCACTGTAAGCAATCTTCTCCATGCTACGTGTAGGCCAAGGCATATATGGAAAGTATGTACTGAGGCAAAGCAGAATTGTTTTGTTTCAATGCCAGGGACCTTGAGCCTGATCCGTCTCTCGCTCCTAGCAAAGTAAATCTGGAATAACTCCATTGAAGTCACTGAGGGCTTGGCTACACTTGTGAGTTAGTGCGCAATAAAGGAGCTCCATGCACCCTAGCTCACTCCCTGTCCACACTGGCAAGGTGTGTAGAGCGCTCTGACTCCGTGGCTACAGCGCTGCTGGTCCTCCACCTTGGCAAGAGGAATAATGTTTGCTGCGCCCCCGCTGGAGCGCTGCGGCACCAGTGTGAATGAGATGTTGCAATACTGCGCTCTGATCAACCTCTGGGAATGTCCCATAATCCCCTTAAGTCAAGTGGCTACTCTTGTCATTGTTTTGAATCGCTGTAGGAATGCGGATATGCTGTTTGAAAGCACCATTTGACAGCTGGCTGCTTATCTGCTCTGAGACAAATCAGCCATTATTGTGGAATGCTGTGTGTGAGAGAGAGAGGTGCTGGGGGTGGGGAGAGGGTCTGCTGCTGTCTGAACTTTCAAGACAACATGCTGACATGCTCTCAGCTCCCTGAAAACCTACTCTCTCTCCCCCCACATACACACAACATGCTCCCTGTCACACTTCACTCCACCCCACCCCCCCCATTTAAAAAGCATGTTGCAGTCATTTGCATGCTGGGATAGCGGCCCATAATGCACCACTCCCAGTGCCACTGCAAGTGCCGCAACTGTGGCCACGCCAGTGGACTTGAAACTGTCAGTGTAGACAGACTGCAGCACTTTCCCTACTGCACTCTCCGAAGGCTGGTTTAACTCAAAGCACTCTACATCTGCAAGTGTAGCCATGCCCTGAATTTACACTGGTATTAAACCAAACGGAGAAATGAATGAAGCCCACTGACTCTGACAGTTCATGTTGCAGTGACTTTATTTCCATTGCAACAAATTATCATTTTAGCTAATGAACAATGGAGTGACTATTGCCCATCGTACTTTTATTGATCTGTGACATTCTCATTGTCTGAGTACAGACCTGTTGTGGTTTTAGCCAATCAAAGACTAATTTATATATAATAAAGTCTGTCTTTCTTTAATAGTCTACTGAACACTTGTACATAAGCTGGCTTTTGACAGGCTGAAGATGTATTTATATTTGGTTAAGAGCAAGCACAGGATTATTTTAATATCTCAGGCCCTTCATTTGGCACCTGCAGAAAAGAGAGAGAGTTTGGATACCTCCCTAACGTCACGTTTTTAATTCTCTGGTGAAATTATCTAGAAATTCAACTTGGTTCCTCCAGAGAAAACAAGGCCCTCATTAATCTTCATACATTCAAACCGTACCACATCACTTGATGGATCATTAAATGTATTATCAAAAAGAACGAGGAATACTCGTGGCACTTTTAGAGACTAACAAATTTATTTGGGCATAAGCTTTCATGGGCTAAAACCCACTTCACTGGATGCATGCAGTGGAAAATACAGTAGGAAGATATATGAAGATATATGCAGTCTTTGTTCTCCAGTTATTTCTCTGGCTTCAGGCTGCTGCTGGGAAAGCAAATGGTTATTTTTCTGCTTTTAGCATTACATCAAAACTTAAATGACCACAGAAGCTTAAATGACCAGCTTCTGTTGGTTTATGAGGCCATGTCTACATCTAAAATTTTGCAGCGCTGGTTGTTACAGCTGTATTAGTACAGCTATATAGGGCCAGCGCTGCAGAGTGGCCACACTTACAGCAACCAGCGCTGCAAGTGGTGTTAGATGTGGCCACACTGCAGCGCTGTTGGGCGGCTTCAAGGGGGGTTCCGGGACCGAGAGAACAAACCGGGAAAGGAAACCAGCTTCGCCGCGGTTTGCTCTCTCGGTCCCGGAGCCAGCCAGCAAACCGCAGGGAAGGAGACCTGCTTGCTCGGGGTTCCGGGACCGAGAGAGCAAACCGGGAACGCCGCGGTTTGCTCTCTCGGTCCCGGAGCCAGCCAGCAAACCGCGGGGAAGGAGACCTGCTTGCTCGGGGTTCCGGGACCGAGAGAGCAAACCGGGAACGCCGCGGTTTGCTCTCTCGGTCCCGGAGCCAGCCAGCAAACCGCGGGGAAGGAGACCTGCTTGCTCGGGGTTCCGGGACCGAGAGAGCAAACCGGGAACGCCGCGGTTTGCTCTCTCGGTCCCGGAGCCAGCCAGCAAACCGCGGGGAAGGAGACCTGCTTGCTCGGGGTTCCGGGACCGAGAGAGCAAACCGCGGCGAAGCTGGTTTCCTTTCCCGGTTTGCTCTCTCGGTCCCGGAACCCCGAGCAAGCAGGTCTCCTTCCCCGCGGTTTGCTGGCTGGCTCCGGGACCGAGAGAGCAAACCGCGGCGTTCCCGGTTTGCTCTCTCGGTCCCGGAACCCCGAGCAAGCAGGTCTCCTTCCCCGCGGTTTGCTGGCTGGCTCCGGGACCGAGAGAGCAAACCGGGAAAGGAAACCAGCTTGATTACCAGAGGCTTCCTCCTTCCACGGAGGTCAAGAAAAGCGCTGGTAAGTGTCTACATTGGATTACCAGCGCTGGATCACCAGCGCTGGATCCTCTACACCCGAGACAAAACGGGAGTACGGCCAGCGCTGCAAACAGGGAGTTGCAGCGCTGGTGATGCCCTGCAGATGTGGACACTCTCAAAGTTGCAGCGCTGTAACTCCCTCACCAGCGCTGCAACTTTCTGATGTAGACAAGCCCTCAGACAAGCTTTCTAGCTTACACAGAGCTCTTCATCAAGTCTGGAAAAGGTACTCCTAGAGAGTGTCCCAGCTAAATAAAAGGTGGAACAAATTGTTGAGCATAAGTAGTTAGCACACATTGTAAGAGACCATTCAAGGTGACGTGGCCAGTTAACACCTCTGGAGTTATAGGACAAAAGAGGAGGTACTGCTAAATATTTTCCCATGACATATTTGTCTCCAGCTCCTCTCTAGGTAAACTCTGATTATTTTACACACAGTAGCCGGTTGCTATGCTAGACAATGGGAGATCTTTGGCTAATTCTGTTTTCATCAAGTTTTGGATATTTGATAGGTGGCTGAGGTACAGTGGGTATGTGAACACCAGGGGTCTACTATCAACACTTGCCATATGCTCCATATGCTTCAACTTGGGAGATTTTGTACCTTAAGTTTATTCCCTGTCCTCTTGCTCTTGTGCCTTTGCACAAGTTTTGCTTTTTCTTTAAGTATGCGTTTTACAGTATAGCTATTTAGGTTCCTATATCGGATCTCCAGGGAGATCCTTAATGGCCATACAAGGGCTTTTTAATGTGCAGAATTTTAGATCTAGACTGTTATTAAGTATTAAGTGGGACTGAGGGATAGGAAAGCTCACTCACTTTCTGCCTAAATGGTGCAAAGCATGTTTAACGATTGTTTTTGGTACTCATTAGCATTTCATTGATTATCTACATCTGAGAAATGTAACAAGTCCATCATTAGAATATCAAAAACTAAATAAGTTGAAACCATTTGATAAAAATTGCAAACACATGACTGTGAAACTATTTTGTGGATGGAAACATTTAAATCACTTTTGTTGGTTCTAAATCCCTGTGATCTTTTGTAATAGTACCATGGCCTGGAATTTTGTTTTGGCCAATCAGATTCCTCTTTTTGTAAATGCCTTTTCCCTACATGGGATATCATCTGCATGATCTTTTGAAATGATTAGGAAGGGTAATAAAAGAGAGGCAAGTAAACGGCTATCTGAGAGAGATCTTGCTACAAAGATGGTTCAAAGCAGACTTTTAACGGACTGATTAGCAAGTCTGTGTCACTTACAGCTAGTGTTTGCAAAAGCATATCCTGGACAATTAATGTAATTTAAAAATATCAAAGGTGAAACAGCAGGCAGGGGCCAGTTAATCATTACCAACTCAGCAGCATTCCATCCCCAGGGGAAGATTAGATGTCTTCAAATCCTCCTAATCACTCTTCCTACCCGTGACAATGGCTTCTTTTGATGAAGCAAAAGAGGCCCTCCAGCTACCACTTTAATTACCTATTGCTGGTTGGCACTTTTGGGGTCTCTTCTCTTGACTCTAATTTTATTTCCTCCTAAAGGTGATTGTCCTTTTCATGCTGAAATTGTTTTGGTTTGGTCTTTTCTGGTTAGGAAAAGTATGGCTGGCTAGAGTAATAAATGAATATAGATCCAAAAGCAAGAATACTCCATGGATCAATGCTTGGGTCACTGGCTAGGTGCCTCCAGAGTATCCACCAACACTAGTTAGTACCTCTTATTGCCCTCACAAGAATACTGACCCTGGAACGAGGGCTAAGAGAGGAGACTTTATCCCTGCATCTTTCTGACTAAACTCTAAACAGAACTGAACTTAGGGCACAGGGTAGGGCTTTAAGTAAGGGCCGATGTTAAAGAGGCTCACACTACAAACAAGAAATGCATAGATTACACAGCTGAGGGAGAGCCAAGGGAACTTAGCTTGCCATGATCCACATGTGTGAGAGAGACCTGTGAGGTGCTGTGTGCTTACAAATCTCATTAACCTGAACTGGAGATCAGGAGTGTAAGCATGCAGACTCACCCCTGCGGTGCCTCCTGCTGGTCTCTCAGGGAATTAACTCGTTCCAGCTCAGGAGTGCTCAGGAGCTTGGCCCCATGTCCCTCCCTGGACTCCGGTGCCCTGTTAGCTAGGGTGCTGCCCCCTGGCAGTAACCCCTTTCTCTCAGGGTCTCCCCTCCCCAGGAAACCCCACCGACTATCCTCACCTTGCCTCAGTATCGTGCTACTGCCAGTCATCATCTAGCCCCCATGCCCTGGGGCAGACTGCAGTATCAGCCCACTCATTGCTGGCAAGGTTGGGTATGGACCTGCTGCCTTTGCCTACCCCTGGGCTGCCCTCTGCAACCCCCAGTACCCAATTAGCCTTATGCTAGGTCGCAGCCTAGGGCTTTCCAGGCCGGAGCTCCCCAGCTCCTCTGCCTTTCCCCAGCCCTGCTCCACTCAGGTACCCTGTCTCTAGCTCCCTGCAGCCAGGCCCTTCTCTCTCTGAATGCAGAAGGAGAGTGTTTGAGCTTCTGGCTCACCGCCTTTTTATACAGGCCAGCTGTGGCCTGATTGGGGTGTGGCCCAGATGCGGCTGCTTCCCTAACCAGCCTAGGGTTTTCTCTCTCAACCCCGGCCCTTTTCAAGGGCTGTCTTTGGCCATCTACACAACCAGGCAGAGGAGGTTGGCCGATGGAGACTCCTGTGACTGTGAGGCTTGTTTCCGATCCTCTGTCCTTTCACCTCCGGGCAGAGTTTCTGTGTGCGGCGTCCACTGGCTCCCTTGACACCTTCAAAGAGCAGTGGGCGCTGTCCGGGGTTCTCTGCTCGGTGTCCCCGTCAGGCTCCCTTCTTTTGACCCTTTGACTGCACTCCTGTCCCTGTTCTCTTGTTAGTTGTCCCCCGGAATCAGTTGGGTTCTGAGGTTCTGTAGATCCTCCCCTTAGGCTGCGGGGGGGATCCGTTAGCATTGGGTGGGCTTCCGCCTGCCCAGTTCCCAGAAACCCAATAGATACAAGGTGAGATGAAATGCACAAGAAAAAATAATGATGCATTCTTAAACTGATGTGAGAGCCATATATTCAGCTTTTCAGTAGTTTTGTAGCACGTCAGGTTCATTGAGTCTGTTTGTGTGATCTAAATAGTATACAATGGAAAACATCAGCGCCGCAGAAGAGAATGTGGCTCCTTAAGGAGGCGTGTGTATTGTAAGGTGCAGCTGAGGGGTACCATGTTCATTTCCACCTGTGACCTCCCTAGACTTTGGCCAGTATGTCTAACGCTGTGTTGGCGAGGGCATGCAATGGGATTTGGTTGACTGTAAGTATCCAAATGGCTGTTAGATTTCCCCCATGTTCTGCAGCCTATTCTGTCCCTTGATATAAAAACATGAGCATGAACATTCTAACTCTTTCCACCTCTCTTCCAGCAGCGAGTTTTCCTCTGCCTTCACCGGCAAACGTAGGGTCCCCCGCACTCCTGAAGTGCAGAGTCCCAGCCCTCGAAAGGGAAAGATCCCAACCATTGCACCGCAGTTCTCACAGTCTGGACCCCAGCAAACAAGCCGGCCTAGCTCTTCAGCATCATCTACAAGAAGCAGGCAGAGTAAGTGAAAAATTCTCTCTTAAAGTGGCCCGTGTTTAGGGAGTAAAGAAGGAAGCTTGACGGCAGTCTCCATGAATGGTGTTATGTGCTGTAAATGTTCCCGCAGTATATGACTATGTAGTTATCCACCGCTGGATATACAGTCATAGAATTATATCCTGCTGAGCATGCTGCTCGTAATTCTAGACCAGTTTAATCTGCTGGTGGGCCGCGAAACAGTGTTTACATTGACTGTCTGCAGGCACGGCCGTTGGCCACTCCCAGTGGCCGCAGTTCGCCATTCCCGGCCAATGGGAGCTGCGGGAGGCAGCGCGGGCTGCCACTTCCCACAACTCCCATTGGCCGGGAATGGCGAACTGCGGCCACTGGGAGCTGCGGGCAGCCATGCCTGCGGATGGTCAATGTAAACACTGGCTCACAACCTACCAGCAGATTACCCTGAGGGCCAGGTACAGGTCGCAGGTTACCCACCACTGTTCAAGACTGTCATGTCAGCGTTTAGATCCAACTTCCTTTCTGTTTTTGGTATAGAAGGTGGCCCAGTTTCAAAGATGAATCTAAGTTAGTGACACTTAAACCTTCTTCCAGCCCCCAAATTAGACATTTGGTCTAATCCTTTAGACTTCCTTTGGCTCACCCACTTTATGTGTAACTTGCATGGCCAACTAAATGATCACGATGGCCCCGTCTGGCTTTATAATCTATAATCTGTGAATCACCATTGAATTTGGCCTGCTGAGTGTGAGCCTAAAAAAGTCTAAGCTGGTGTCACTTGCTTGCCCAGGTTCTGGGAGAGAGGAGGAGAGCTAGAAAAGGGATGTGATGGCCAAGAAAGTGGAAGTGAAAGACGCTTCCAGCCTATTGTAATATTCTTAGCCCTTCTGACTCCTCAATGTGTAAGTGTGTCAGCTGACTCCCAAATGCTCACACAGCAGTCAGTGCCTGTCAACAGATGTCAAGGAGCCCAAGAGCTGTGTCTTCACTAGGAGAAAAGGGGTGTTCTTAACTCGAGTTAGCATCCCAGTGAGGACAAGGCACTTTGATTTTCATACAAGTCTGCAGGTTGAGTTAAAGATGGGGGATCCTTCTCTGTGTCTCGACCTGCTAACTCGTGTGAAAACTGCAAACTGCCTTGTCCTTGCTAGGATTTTAACTCAAGAACACATCTGTCTTTTGTAGTGACAAGGCCTGACATTTTTAGACACTTTTTTCCCAAAACTCAACTATATGCAGGCATGTTTTTTTGGAGCTAGCATGAATAAATATGAAAGCATCTGCTGGCTGTGTACTTATTACAAGCATGTCATAATCATCATTGGAATTTGCATTTTTGTAGCACTTTATCTGAAGATCTTGGAGTGCTTTACAAACATTAATTAGTTTCACAATGCCCCTAAGCTTCACCCCGTATCAGATACATCAGTATCATTAACCACATTTTACAGATGGGGAAACAGAGGCCCAGAGGTGAAGTGACTTGGCTGCGGTTACATAGTAAATCGGTGGCAGACCTGGGACTCTACTTAGTGAGTCAGTGGCAGAACCAGGATTAGAACTGAGTGAGTTAGTTCCTGGAGAGAAGTCCCATGTTCATCCGCCCCCAGATGATGCTGCCAGGTCTGTTAGCTTGACCCCATTGTATTCCTGCTGCATACACCCTCTTTATAGCTTTGACGTCAGTGCTTGCTGTTTCCTGTAATACGAACACTGTCCTGACTGGATCGATAACGGTGTTGATAGCCAAGAATCCTTCCCCGGTTCCTGTTTTGCTGCCTGTTTAAAGGGAAGCAGCCCTGAAAAAGGGGAAAGTGCAGCATGCACACACACAAGGAAATGCAATCCACCTGTCCAGCTTCTCCAGAGAGCGTGGAGCTGAGCGTGAATTCGTGCTCCTGGGTGCATGCGTTTTATGAAAGATCGGTCCTGATCGGTCCTCTCTACATCCAGTCTTGTGCTAAGTGCTCAGTGGGGGCTTTGAAGGGAGTCCTGTATCCAGTGTTCAAAATCACATTAAACCGAATGTGATCAGAGATTTAAGTCCCTTATGTTTCTCTAAAGGCTCGGCATGTGCCTCCACAAGCCCAGACTCCTGGGCTACTGGAACTTTACGACTTCACCTGGCCGTAGCTCTATTAATTCTGCCCTGGATGTGCATCTTAAAGTTATGTGCACAGTGGATACATCTGATCACGTGAACAGGCAGTTCCCTTTCCTGAGTGTTGGAAAGAGGCTCCAGGTTAGGCTTAGTCCTGATTTTTTTTGCATCAGTCACAGATTCCCTGGCACTAACTTTTAGTGGATGAAATTTCAAAGCAGTCCAGGGGCTTTCAACGGATGTCTTCCATAAATATGACTTTCAGTAGGTTTATTTTTTGTACAGCCTTTTGCATTCACAGAGCACTTGGCAGATATTAATGAATTAACCCCCCCCACACACACACACACCCACTTCACATGGATGTTGTGATACAGGTGTGCATCTTTGTCCCCATTTTACAGAGAGGAAAACTGAGATACGTAGGTTAAGGGCCAGATTTTCTGAAGTACTGAAGTGTCTGAAGATGCAGGTAGATGTCTACTGCAATTTTATGAAGCACCTAAATACTTTACAAATCTGGTCTTAAATGAGCAACCAAACCTATAGTTTGAGTCATCAAGGATGAGGACCAGACATGCCAAACCCGTGAAAAAAATGCAGAAATTGGGCCTGTTTTTGGCTTAATTGGCTTATGAGTTGCTTGTTGGCTAGTTTTTGTCTTGTAGCTTGTTTGGCTTGTTGCCTGTTGCTCCTTTTTTTGATCAGCTCCCGGCAGAGGGGGCGAGAAGAAGCTGCAAGGGGGTAGAGAGAGTCAGGGGTGCACAGCAGGTCCACCCCAGTCTTAGACTGCACGCTGGGGGGATCTGGTTACATAGAGTGTTGGGGTTCTTAGGGACTGGCTTGTTTTTGCCTTGTTTTGAATGGGATTAGCTTGATTTTTTGCTTATTGTGAAAGTCGGGGTGCTTATTGACCACGTGGAAGTTGGCAACTGTGATGAGGGCATCAGAGTTCCTGACTCCCAGGCCTCTGCTCAGACTTCTAGGCCTGTTCGTTTTTGCATGCTCAGAGAGACTGTAGCCCACATACACCCTTGGATCAGGCTGATTTGTTTGTCTGTCGCAAGTTTCTAGTGACATATAGATTTTACGAGAGCCAAGCACTGGTCATGTTGAGGAGAGAAAGATGATTGTCTGATACAGTGTTAACTCCAGGCGAGAGACTCCAGTCTGGGGCATTACACTGGCTATAAGCTGTAACTAGTATTTAATAGAAAACAGCAACACATTTCAAGAAATCCAGTTTAGGTTCCATCTACAGTAGGCGCTAGGGGTGTGATTCCCAGCTTGGGGGTAGACACGCACTAGTTCTCATTAAGTCCATGTGCCCTCAGTCACCCCCAAAAAGAAACCCATCTTGTCAAAGGGTACATCCACGCTAGGAGCTCAGCTAGGGATAGGAGCCCCACATGCACTAGCTCTCATTGCTAAAAACAGTCGTGTAACCAATGAGCACTAGTGCATGTGCATGCACAAGCCGGGACTCCTATCCCTAGCTGAGCTCCTAGTGTGGACGTACCCTTTGACTAGAAGGGTTTCTTTTTGGGGGCACATGGACTCAATGTCTTATGTATGCACAGGTTGCATGGGGTTATCTACACACCTATGGCCAAATTCTATCTTCATTTTGAGCCCTGCATCAGTAGTGAAGTCATTGGGCCTGCGCTGCACAGATGTAACGTAAAGCAAAACTAGGCCCCCTCAAAGTAAAGCCAACAGCTCTGGGGCTTTTGCTAGTTTCCCTCTTGGGCCGGCTTGTACAGAGAGGACACGTGGGCTTGCAGTTAAGGCACTGAACTGAGATTCGAGATCTGTGCTCAGTTCCCAGCTCTGCCACAGACACTCTGGGTAAATTATTTAACCTAATCTGTGCTCAGCTCCAACTCTGTAAAATGAGGAGAATCCTTCCTTCCTTTCTTCCACTGTGTCTGTCTTGGCTATTCTGAGTGTGAATTCCTTGAGACAGGGGTGCTCTGACTATGTGTATGTGCTGTACCTGATCTCAGCTTGGACATGTGGAGGCTGCTGTAATACAAAAAGAAGAAGAAGAAGGAAGGGTTAGTTTATCTGTGGAAACACCAGCCCTTAAAACAGCATCCCATTGTCCAGAAATGGTGACAGTAAAATTTGGCAAATTGATGAAAGCTCAGATAAAGTGTAAATGCCTGTCATGACTAAACCCACATTTTCAACACTGTAACGTGTGGTTTAAGTTTCCTTTGTGCGTTTTTGCTGTGCTGTTTGTGCTGGTGTCCAGGTTGAACAGATGTTCCCCATCGGCAGAGGCCATCTGATAATCAGTTCTACTTTCAGCTGACAGGACCTTCTTACACCCCTTCTGCAGGCAGCCAGTCCTCCAGGAAGTGAGAGCAGTTCCTTTCTTCAGCAACGTCCTGGCTTATCCTTTAAGGACACAGATAGCATCCTGTAACAAGACTCCTAGCTTCACTGGCGGCACTCCCAGAGGAGAGTGAGGTTATCAACACTCCATTGCATATGCCTTGCACTGTGATTCAGGGATTATCTGATGGGATGTCTCCCCTGTTGGTTAAAACAAGAGACCTTCTCAGGAATCACAATTTGGGTAGCAGCTCCAGCAGCAGATGAGGACTGGTTGGATAGACATATGCAGTCCAACTATTCCTAATAGTTTATTCTGAAGCGACATTGCTGAATAGAATTAAACTCTCTGTGTGTGTGTGTTCGCCCTGGGGAGAAGGTCCATAAGGCTGATGTAATGAGCTGGCTGAAGTGTACTCTTTACACGTTGTTCACTGGACCAATTTCTGGACCTGCTTTTAAAATTAGCCCTTTGTTTATGAGCTGAGGGGATGGAACATCTATGTCCAGGGAAACTTCAGCAGCCAAGAAAGACTATGTGACTGGTTCTGTGCTGACTAATGCCCCATGCAATGCTGTTCACTTCACGGGGCTTACATGCATGTAAGTGAGCTCTGAATTTGGCCTGCTGAGATCTGTGCTGGGTGCTTGATCAACAGGGATCCTAGTCTTCCATAATTAAAAACCCCAAAATTCTCCTGTAAAAAATATTAAAAATCCATCTTTTTATGTGATGAAAATGAAGCACTGAATTTAGTTTCCCAAGTCACGATATCTGCAGGTATCAGTTGAACACAGTATTTTATTGATATCGTTACAATTTGTAAGCGAGTTCGAAGCCTACCAGTGACATCAGTCCTTAAAATAAAATAAAATTAATAGAATTGCAGTTTGTATTTCTCACATATCCCAGATACTTCTATGTCTGTACTGTATCCAGTTCAACCCCATTTATCCAATCTGATTGGAATAGTGGCAAATCCGCTGAAGCCCAAGCTCGGCCGCCCGGGGCTGAGTGCTCCAGCGTGGTTACAGCCGACAGCTGGATAGTGGAGGCTCTGATAAACGGGGTGCTAGTGTATGTTTTTCTTTTTTCACAAAATGTAAAAACTGAAGGTTCTCTGTAAAAACGCCAATTGGATTTCTATGATCCCTGTTCATCCACCTTATTTGAGAAGTGTGTGTCTGTGGTGTGGGGGGGAATCTTTTGCAGGTATTAGTTGGTGTGTACTCAGCAGGCAGCGTTCAGGCTCCTCCACTGGGAAGGCATATGGACCTGCTCCATTTTGCTGAAGAAATATAAAATGGACAAGGGAGCGACCTGTGGCAATTGAAACAATATTGCACCATTGCCCAAAGGAGTGGCAGTGCTTTCCAGTAGGGAGCTATTCAGCAGCCTTCCCTGAGGGCACCAGCCCCTTGTGGAGCTCTCATCCTCGTCCATTGAATGAATAATCCGCTTTCTCACCTGGGATGAAGAACTTTTTTCTCCTTGTGAGCCCCTGAGCCAGTCCTGAGCAAAACACATCCCTCCGAAGTGTGCACCTGGGTATCCTTCCTTGACCCTTTGTCACCCTCTGTGACATTCCTTACCTCTGACTTTAAACAATTATCTGTTTCATCTTCTTGTGAAATCTTAGCAGGAACCTGTTTTCTCAAAATAGACTTGAGCTGTTCTTTAGTAAATGTAAAGTGGAGGGTGAGAGGGCCAATCACTGAATAAGAACTAGAGCAGTAACTCCAGCATTGATTTATGATGCAGAAATTGTTTTGTTCATTCTTTTAAATGTAGCAGTGATCAGGAAACACTGCAATAGCCACAGGGACTGGCTTTTCAGTAACATCCCCTCACGTGTCAGCACCGATGGAAACAAAAACAAGAAGCCCTCTTCCAAATCCCAAACCGTCTGGCTGCTGATTGGGGGAAGGGAGTGGGACAGCCAGTGCTTTTTCGCTTTTTTACATGTTCACTTTTCAAAACCAAACATTGGGGCAGGTGGGGAGTTGAGGCCTTTTGTGCTGGGATTGCTGTATGTGAGGAAAGCAAGCCGAAAACCTTAGACATGATAAAGCAACACTTACGGGAGCATTTGCAAATTAGAATGAACCTTGTGGTGGTTTGAATGACCCACTGCCTTTGAAGCAAAAATGTCATCGCTTTCCCATAGGAAAGAAATGGTTGCATTGTCATTGATGGTTTATATTGAACAGAAAGGAGGTTTTACACTTGGATTTAGACCTTGGGTGGCAAATTTCAGCCTAGGGTGATATTAACCAGGTAGGGTCAGTTCTCAATTGGTGTAAATTGTCATTAGGTCCACTGAGCACAGTGAAACGTACCAATTTACTGCAAATGGGGCTCTAACCCCTGAGTAACAAACCCAAAGCCTTGGAAATTAGATTTCATTTTGGAATTGGGCAAATACTGATAAGTTTGAAATATTGCAGTTTACAAAGACCAGATCACTTTGTAATTTTAATTTGTCCACAAGAAGGGTAAAGTAGTCCGGAAATCAGTAGTTCTTACATAGTTCCATGTCTGCATAGGACCAAAAGTGGTTGTGGGTCCTCTTTGACCTCTGTCTTCTATCATTTTAAAACTTTCTTTTAAAAGTGCCAGAGAAAAAACTCGGGGGGGGGGTGGTGGGAGGGGAATCCAACTCCTTATGCAGATCTCCCCATCCTGACTTGGGAGAGGCAAACGCCTTTAGGTGAAAATTCCTGCTGATTCCTAAGAAGGCCGCAACAGACAGAGGCCATGTCTACATCTAAAATTTTGCAGTGCTGGTTGTTACAGCTGTATTAGTACAGCTGTATAGGGCCAGCGCTGCAGAGTGGCCACACTTACAGCAACCAGCGCTGCAAGTGGTGTTAGATGTGGCCACACTGCAGCGCTGTTGGGCGGCTTCAAGGGGGGTTCGGGGAACGGGAGAGCAAACCGGGAAAGGAGACCAGCTTCGCTGCGGTTTGCTCTTGCGTTCCCCGAACCACCCTGCAAACCGCAGGGAAGGAGACCTGCTTGCTCGGGGGTTCGGGGAACGAGAGAGCAAACCGGGAAAGGAGACCAGCTTCGCCGCGGTTTGCTCTCGCGTTCCCCGAACCACCCTGCAAACCGCAGGGAAGGAGACCTGCTTGCTCGGGGGTTCGGGGAACGAGAGAGCAAACCGGGAAAGGAGACCAGCTTCGCCACGGTTTGCTCTCGCGTTCCCCGAACCACCCTGCAAACCGCAGGGAAGGAGACCTGCTTGCTCGGGGGTTCGGGGAACGAGAGAGCAAACCGGGAAAGGAGACCAGCTTCGCCGCGGTTTGCTCTCGCGTTCCCGGAACCACTCAGCAAACCTCAGGGAAGGAGACCTGCTTGCTCGGGGTTCGGGGAACGCGAGAGCAAGCCGGGGAAGGAGACCAGCTTGATTACCAGAGGCTTCCTCAGGTATGCTGGGATACCTGCTTATTCCACGGAGGTCAAGAAAAGCGCTGGTAAGTGTCTACATTGGATTACCAGCGCTGGATCACCAGCGCTGGATCCTCTACACCCGAGACAAAACGGGAGTACGGCCAGCGCTGCAAACAGGGAGTTGCAGCGCTGGTGGTGCCCTGCAGATGTGTACACCTCCTAAGTTGCAGCGCTGTAACTCCCTCACCAGCGCTGCAACTTTCTGATGTAGACAAGCCCAGAATATTAACATCCCAAGGGTGGCTCTGTGGAGGTTTGATGGAGACAAGTGTTAGAGTATGGCTACACTTGAAATTTCAAAGCGCTGCTGCGGCAGCACTTTGAAGTGTGAGTGTGGTCGGAGTGCCAGCGCTGGAAGAGAGCTCTCCCAGCGCTGCACGTAAACCACATCCCTTACGGGCGTAGCTTGCAGCGCTGGGAGCCGCGCTCCCAGCACTGCAGCACTGATTACACTGAGGCTTTACAGCGCTGCATCTTGCAGCGCTCAGGGGGGTGTTTTTTCACACCCCTGAGCGCGAACGTTGCAGCACATGTAAAGTGCCAGTGTAGCCGTGGCCTCAGTCTAGTTAGCGTTGCTTTTTCCTCTTAAGCATTGTTTTTTTCCAATGTAAAATCTCAAGACTACTTGTTATAAATGGGGTGCTAGGTATGCGCATTTGCATTTCCTGATACCCAGAATTCCTTTTCTGTTCAGTTTTTTTTTTTAATTATACAGCAGTGCTGGTGTTTACCTTAGAATGAGCCTGCTTCTGTGAGATGTGAGCAGCTTTTGTGAAGGGTCTAGTTCTCTCTATTTTAGTAAACTTAACAGGCCCGATCCTTTGCTGGTACATAAATCTAGTGTAATGCCTTTGAATTTTTAACAATGAGGCAATTAACATTGGAACAACTTACCCAGGGGTGTGGTAGATTCTCCATCACTGGAGACTTTTAAGTAAAGATTGGATGTCTTCCTAAGAGACACTGTTTGCCGTGCTGTTGTAGATGTGTTGGTCCCAGGAGAGTGAAGAGACAGGATGGGTGAGGTAATGTCTTTTATTTGGATCTACTACTGTTGGTGAAAGAGACAAGCTTCGATCTTAATTCTGTGTAAGCTTAAAAGCTTGTCTCTCACCAGCAGACGTTAGTCCAGTAAAAGATATCACCGCACGCATCTTGTGTCTCTCAAAGATGTACTGTAGTTCAAACAAAAAGTAACTCTCAGTCGTAAGGCCTGCGTTGTGCAGGAGGTCAGACTCCGGTCCTTTCCAGTTTGGAATCTATGACAGTCAATGGAGTTGTGCTGACTTACACCAACTGAGGGTCACGATAAATTGAGGGCGCAGAGCACCTTGCAGAATTGGACCCAAATCAACAAGCCGGGGAGGGGAGACATAGTTCTTACTTACAGGGGCCTTTACAAGTGAGGACTCTATGGAATTCCCCCCCTTTGAGCCACTAGATATGTTGGAGTGTCAATCTATAATATGCAGACTTTACCAGACTGTTTTGGGGCTACCCTCAGTCCACCGAAGTAATCGATTAGATCTGACAATTTTCCATTGCCTTTTGCAATGAAACAAACCATGTGTGGGTGTTTAAACTAAATTCTCAGCAATGCAATTCCTATTAAAGGCTGATAAAGAACCTTTTTTCCATGGAAAAATGGGAATGTCAATCATGCAGGCAGAGCTTTTTCAGTCTCGTAAGTGTAAGTTTTGCTGTTGATGAAGGGTTACAAGTAGTTGGACCGTAAAAGAGGAAACAGGATAACATGCATGCAATAAATTCTGCACCTCATGCCTAAAGGAAGTTAGTCACTTTCACACGCTCTTGAAAGACTGCTGGTTGGTAAAACATGATCACAATAAATCCATAATCAGAGCAGTGGAGAATACCCTGTTTGAATGCTTCATTGCTTACTTAAACCAGCTGTATTCTTGCTTACAGGAAGCTAATACAGGAGTTCCACACATCAAAAGAGGAAAGCTTTCTGGGATCAAAAGGCTGTGAGGCTACTTCAAGTTATAGCTTCGGCCTAATTTTATCTTTAGAGTGAGTGTGTGTGTCTGTGTGTGTAGATATACAATAAAAACTGTGTGTCTGTAATGTTTAAATTCTGCATGGTCGGCTTCTGGATTTATGCTTGTTTTGAAAACAGCTGTTCACCTCTGTATCGATAGTCTTAATTCATTTTGTTGGCTTGCTTGGTCAGTTTCTGTTTGTTTGTTTTTACATTTCCCTGCATTTCACAGTTGAGAGAACCACTTTCCCTGCTGTGTTTTGCACCACCTGTGTGACAAACACTCCCCCCCTTTTATTTAGCTGTTAAGCCAGATCTGCAGGTCAGCCTAGCTATTGTGCTCTCGGGTTTGAAAACTTCACACCCAGAGTGCCACAGTTAAGCCAACCTAGTCCTCCATGTAGCCAGAGCAGGGTGGACAGAAGAATTCTTCCACTGACCTAGTTACTGCCACTTGGGAAGGTGGATTACATGTATTGCCAAAAAACACCCTTCCATCACTGTAGGAAGTATTTACACTATGACACTACTGCTGTAGCTGTGCCACTGTAGACATGCCCTTAGTCGCTGTAGCAGTGAAGTGAAGTGAAGCACCAGCAGGGGGGAATTTGCACACTGGTTTTGGTAGATCAGTGGGGCAGTTCTGGGCCATTGTACTGCGAGCTGTTTATGGCACGAATTTGTTGTCAGGGAGGTTATTTTCTTGGTAGCAGGATGGTGGATTTAAAAATTAGAGGAATAGTGAGAATTTGGGGGTATGTTCTTTGCTGCCTATATTTTGGCCCTTTAGCTCCCATCCTGCTGATTTTTTTTTATTCTGAAGCAACGTGACAGGGAACATTCCACCACAGGTTATACTGTACGTCATCGCATCGAGTGCAGTGTGCGGATGAAGGAAGTGCCACATTGTCTTTACAGACATGCAGACTTCCTCAACACTGATACTTACTGAACAGAAACTTGATTAACTCTGCCCCCACCCAATCCCCATTCTCTGTTTATAGGGGCCTGTCTTCACTGGAAACGTTCAAGTGCGGCGCAGAGCACTGGGAGAGAACCCACCTGGTGCACTGTCTACACTGCCACTTTACAGCACTGAAACTTGCAGCGCTCGGGGGGTGTTTTTTCACACCCCTGAGCGAGAAAGTTGCAGCGCTGTAAAGTGCCAGTGTAGACAAGGCCTTAATTGTATGTTTCACAGGGACTTTGGCTTAAGGGATTTTGGTGGCGTGGAGGTGGCGGAAACTCTTTGTGTGTTTTGGCCCACTGAAAACAAATACAATCTGATGATTCAAGCCAAAGTGTCTTGTTTCAAATCTAAGTTGTGGCAGCAGACTGAAAAAGAAGCAGCAGCAGCAGCTGTGTCTCTGCTCCCCTGAACATCACTTTAAAGTCTGCCCGTGCAACTGATTTGCTTCCTGCCCTTGCTGGGCTATGGATGATAATCAGCCATTGCCACACTCCTCTTTGCTGTGGACCTGCAGCCCTCGGAGACCGGCCGATGAAGTGTTGTATGTTGAGGCATCCAGTCTCCGTGGGCCACCTGCTGTATTGAAAAAGAAGAGTGCCCACCATCTATTTCACTGTGTTCATTAAATATGCCTAGTAAGTTGTCAGGTGGTCCAGGATTACAGTTATTGTCTAGTCAGGCTCTTGTATTGTGCCTCTCATCATCGTTATCTTGATTGCCTTCCTGAGGGTTGTTAAGAGATGGGGCAGGGGGAATGAATTGTAACAGCTACATGGTCTGTGCAGAGATTCATTTTAAATATAATCATTAAACCGTGGGAGTGAGCCCTCTATCCTTGCAACCCAGAGCAGAATTTAAGCTCAGACAGAGCTTTACACTTCTACCCTGATCAGAAGCCTAGGAATTGCCCTTCCTGATCAGACCAACGGCTCATCTAGTGAAGTGTCCTCTTAGTGGTCAGTACCTGATACTCCAAATGAAGATTTTTTCCAAATGCCAGGATGTTAATGATTGTTTTATGCCCCAAAGCATGAGGGTTTGTGTTCCTTATACATCCTGATTCAAACTCTTTTCCTTTAAGGGTCTCATGCCTTCCAAACTTTGGTCTGATGGGCACATTCTAGGGTGTCAGAAAAGTTTGTTACTTCCTTCTACATGTTCCACATTCCACCAGCACTTCTTGCATGTGTCCCAAGTTTGCACAATTCCAGAGTATTGATTTACACCCATGAATGTAAAAATCCTAAGGCACGAAAGGTAAACGTTCGGAAATCCACTTGTCACCATGAGATGCCTCCTTTGTGTTTATGGAGTAGAAACACTACTCTGTTACGATTGTCAATAAATGTACACTACACAATTCTAGGGAATGTAAATTGTTCTGTCCACTATGAGGCCTGACTTATATGAAGATGTATTTAAATAAAAAAATGACTTGCACATTGTCTTGAAGTTTTTTATCTTAAAAAGGACAGACACTTTTCATTTGATTTGTTATTTAGTGACAATACCTATGATAATTTAATTTATAATACTGCTGAATAAAGGGAATGAAGCCTTAGCAGATAAATAATCATGAGGATTATTACTGACAATAATACTTCACTTGGAAATGTCTGGAAGAATATTCGTTCATTAGGAAGAATTGTAACACATTTTAGACTGTAGCCTAAATGATAGACTTCAAATGGGAACTGAATGCTCAGCGCCTCTAAATATCAGATCACTTATTTAGGGACCTAAACAGGTGGAGGTGGCTATTTTTACACATCCTAATTTGAAAATTTTGGTCTTTGTACAGACAGGCATCATTTCACACACCAGTGAAATACAGCCACTTCTGGGGCAAGAGGGAAGTAGCCAGAAACACAACTAGCACACAGCCGCCTGTGTAATAGTCAAGGCAGAGGAAATTTTAGCCAGGACATGGGAATGAATCTCTACTTTTTCTTTCTAAGTGGCCTGGGATCTTTAGTAGTGTGGAGTGGGCACTATTTGAAAAATCCACATGCAGCAAACTGTGTGAAACTCAGTTATATCTACTGAGGATGTCTGGTGGGGTGAGTTCATGTGGGCAGAGGTTCCAAAGGGGTGAGGAATTTCAAACCTGGGAGTCATTAAGCAATAATAATCATAAGGCCTCTGACTGACTGTTTCCATGGAGTAAGGTCTTTGAGAATTTTATCAAATTACTTCAAATTAAATTTAAGTCTTTCCTGTATGGGAAGAAATAATGTCAGTGCTGGTCCCAGTGGTTGCTTCTAAATACAATTTGCAGTTAGACTACTAAGCATTCTCTGTGGATTCGACTCCAAGACAGTTATCTTTCAGCCAGTGGTGATGTGTGCAGGCAAAGCCTTAACACTGGAGAGGGTGCATTGTAAAACACACTCAATATACAATCTATGCATACGTTGCATTGGGTATATGAAGCATCAGAGAAGAAATAATGTCATCCGAGGATGCATTGCCCTCATAAACCACAACAGTGGGGACTGATTTGTCACCACAGCCCAAGATAGAATTCTATTGTATTGTTGGACCTCTGCAATGTTGGTGTTCAAGATGTTTTTCCTGGCTGATGGAAAAGGAGGGCAACAAAAAACAACTGGTAATGGTAAGTAATTCTTCCCTTACTATGTGGCTATGTTATTTGTTCTGAAAGTAAATGTGCGTGTGCACACTCATGCACTGGAAGTGTATGTAAAAATGCACTGGTAGTGGTGTCCTGCTACTGTATGTCTCTTAATGGTCCTCTCAGTTCCTCTGAGGCTGCCGTTATCTAATAGTAACCTATCCCCATATTCTTCCCTTCCCCCTCCCTCACTTCTTCAGCCTGAGAAGCACAAAGACATCCGGTGTGAGCAAGTGCTGCTGGGACCAGCTTGTTGGTGAGATAACTCCGAGCCGACCTGAGGATGGGATGTGAGTCCTGCTGGAGACAGCAGCACTGTGCTGCATTTGGGCCCTGGTCCAAGACCTTAACTGAAACCTGGCAGGTCGGTCGACCTTGGCAAAGGCAGAAGGCTTCCTGAGAACAACCCGCTGTTTTGTGAATGTCCGCGCATTCGTTGGCTTTTGGAATTCATCTCAGTAGCAGGAAATAGGACTGTTAGCTCTCATGGAAAGGCCCTGAAATCTCTGCCAGGTAGCTCCTCTCACTGGGCTTCCCCTCCATTCCCCCCGTGCCCAACTGCTTCCTAGCTGGGCTGTTGCTTTCAGTGAGATCCTTACCATGAAGCTGTGGCCCTTTTAACTTAAATTTAGTCACCAGTGGAGCATCTCAGCCTAGAAAGCGGATGACATGTTGTTGACTTTTAGTAGCTTCCCTGCAAACCCCATGTATGTGCATTTCTCTGCGTTTTCCCTGCTGTTGCATATGGCTCCCTCTTCAGCGCAGAGTATCACTGATCCTCATCGGTTTTCTTGGGGCAAAATGGAGCCTTCCAGATTGTCCGTCTATCTATCGTCTTCCTCATCCACCCCCCAGCTCCAGCCCAAGTGAGGAAGTGAGATCTGGGAAAAATGGGACTTGATGAAGCTAACTCTGCTTGGACGGGATCTCTTCTTTCCTCAAGCCCCAAATAACCTGGACCATGACCTGATGACCTGGCCCAGCTTGCCAGGCCAAAAGTCAAACTGAACATTTCCCTCTCTCACCCTCCAACACCCAAATTAAATGTGATTTTATTTTATTTTAAATAATTGTAAATAATGTGGATCTGAACGGAGGGGCCATGTGGTCTCTTAGTCATGTCAGTTTTGCGATACGCTAGAGATCAGACTATGAGATTTGGATCTGGGTCTCCAAAACCCCAATAACGTTTGTTCTTAATAATTTTCCGCATAGGGTCAAAATCCCCTAGTAGCTAAATAGCCATCACACACATCACAATTTAAGACCATTCTTTACAGGGGAAGGGTGGAACCACACAAAAATCTCTCTCTCTCTCTTTCTGATGGGGGTCATTACCACAGTGTTTCTGAAACATTTCCGTCTGCGAAGATGGAGCCGCTCTCTGTACTCACATTATGTGCAGTCTGGCTATTTGACAGAGGCTGGTGCTGAGCAAATCACTGCTCCCACTGAAATCAGTCAGAGTTGCTGGTGTCTAAAATCTCTGGCTCGCTATCTGTGATATCTAAAGCAGAAGCCAGCACATAATGCCTTCATTGAAAGGAGGTGTCAGTGTAGCTTATGCAACTGTTTACCACTGGTAACGTTCGAAAAGGTGGTTGCACCAGTTAGACATTGCTTCCACCTGCAGACTGTCTGCCAGTTGGTCTTCAAGAACCAGTGTCCTGCTTTGTTCCTGGCTAATGATTTACTGTTGCTGCTGTTATTAATATTCCAGTAGCAACTAGAGGCCCCAACTGAGATCAGGGCACCATTGTTCTGAGTGCTGTGTGAACACCGAGGGAAAGGCAGTCCCGGCCTCGAAGCTCACAATCTAAATAGGCAGGGGAAACTGGGAGGGGAAACTGAGGCACAGAAAGTGGGGTATTGACTTGTCCAAGAGCACCCAGCAGGTCAGTGACAGAGGCCAGGTCTCCTGAGTGTCAGACCAGTGCCTTAGCCATTGGACCATGCTGCCTTTCCGGTTGATCCGTCTGTCAGAATGTAAGACTCTTTTCCTCTTTCATCATCCCACCTGGAACTCCTGCTTCTGCACTATTTGTTTTGATCAGAGCAAATTCATGCCAGGGCATGTGCTTCTGTTCAGTCAGGTGCAGGCAGAAGAGAAGTTGCTCTCTGCCTGTCAGATCCAGCAGTTAAGGCTGGATTTTCGCAAGTGCTCACTGTTTTTAATGGGAGCTTCTGGGTGCTGAGCTCCTGTAAAAATCTGGCTCTTGGTTCTGTAGTGGAATCTTTGCTGAGTGCCTCCTTCTTGTTAGTTTCCTGCCTCCACTTCACGCCTTCTCCTCTCACCTTAATGGTGGGAATCTTTCTAGGGAGCTGCATCATGCCAATGTGCCCAGCGCCTCGGCTATGGATCTACGATTTCTGCACTAGAGTGGTGTGCTTAGTGTGTCATTACCTCACGTGCATCCCAGCTCACACCTATTTCACAACAGGGCTGAGATCTGAAGTTGAACCCTGCGTCGTCATACATAACTAACACTTTTCTATTTCAAGACACAATTGTGTAAGATTCTCCCCCCCACACTCCTCCTATTCATTCCTTTATTGTGTTTCTGAAGAGATAGGAATCTCTCATTAGCCTTTGTTAATCTCTGACGCCAGCATTTGATTGAAAGTCATTTCCAGCACCTGCTTCGAGTCACTGAATATTGTTTCTAATGCCTTGAGAAATACTTGGCAGTTCAATCATTAACCTTAAAATGATACATCCGTGGGGCAATGGCTGAGGGAGACCTTAGCAATTAGACACTAGCCTAAGAATGACCATAGACAATGTAGTTTCATAGATTCCAAGCCAGAAGGGACCATGGTGAACATCTAGTTCAGTGGTTCTCAAACTTCTGTACTGGTGACCCCCTTCACACAACAAGCCTCTGAGTGCGACCCCCTCCCCACTTATAAATTAAAAACACCTTTTTATATATTTAACACCATTATACATGCTGGAGGCAAAGCATGGTTTGAAGTGGAGGCTGACAGCTCGCAACCCCCGTCATGTAATAACCTTACGACCACCTGAGGAGTCCTAGGGTGACCAGATGTCCTGGTTTTATAGGGACAATCCCGATTTTTGGGTCTTTTTCTTATATAGGCTCCTATTACCCCCACTCCATCCCATTTTTCACATTTGCTGTCTGGTTGCTTTAAGGGGTCCCGACCCCCAGTTTGAGAACCCCTGATCTAGTCTGACCTCTGTAGAATACAGGCCAGACAACTTCCCTCAAATAATTCCTGGAGCAGAGCTTTTAGAAAAGCATCCAATTGTGATTTAAAAACTGGAGAATTTGCCACAACCGTTGGTAAATTGTTCCAGCGGTTAATGACGTTCTCTGTTAAAAAAGGTACATCTTATTTCTGGTCCAAATTTGTCTAGCTTCAACTTCCAGCAGTTAGATCTAGCAGAGAAAGGTCTAACACTATCCAAGAGCCCATTATTATCGGTTCCACAGGGAGATACTTAGCCTGGGATCAAGTCCCCACCTTAACTTCTTTGTTAAGCTAAACAGATTCAGCTCTTTGAGTCTCTCACTGGAAGTCATGTTGGCTAAACCTGCGATCCATGGCACATATCCATGCGTGTGGTACCATTGCAGTGTTTGCTCCCCTACTTCTTGCTCTGGCACAATCTTGCTTATTTCTTTCTCCCTAATCACCTGTTACCTTGTCAGGTGAGTCATAAAGTCAAACGACTGTCTTTTCTTTGCTGTGACACTAATTGGCACGGCTAGCTGGCATGGCTAGCGGTGCCATTTGCCAATGCAAAGAACGCTGGCACTGCCTTGAGAATGACCTTCCTCTGCTCTGAGGGTGTATTATGTACCTGGAATGCATTATGTCCTTGCTAGAAAATCAGGTCCTAGGAGCAGGGGGAAATGCCATCTCCTATTTGTACAATGCAGGGCGTGTGCTGAGGGTGCTTAGTAAATAATGCAGGGGGTTTGTCAGTCCTGTGCTGTTGGGGACAGATGGTTTTCAGCATGATTGAAGGAGATGGATGGGTGGCAGCAGAGTCTATTGAAATGTGAACTGGCGCAGTAGCTCTCTGGGTCGCTGAGTGCAAGCAGTGGAGGGCCCTGGCGTTCTGGAAAAAGAAGTAAATTTTGCACTGACTCAGCCTCCTTCAGCAGGGCCCAGAGAGGACATGTCTTCATTGACTCTGAGAACCAGGAGTTATCACTTCTCCAAGTCCTACTGCACTGTGACCGGCAGCACAGCTGATGGTGCCCCTCCATTTCTAGTCAGGCCTCCAAAACTCATCTCTAACTCCCCTGAGCAATTCAAACAGCAGATGTGAAAGGGTCCTCATCCAGCACCTCTGAACAGAGCCCAGGGCCCTCTGGTGTTTCCATTCTCTGAGGAAAGCTGAGGCAGCCTTTCAGTCTGCCATTCAGCATCTTGGGGGGAAGGGGGAGGATTCATTTCCTTGTTCATTTTGTCCTATGGTTGGGGAGAAACCAAGAAAAAAACAAGTCAAAAAGAAACATCAATGGAAAAAAACTTTCCAGCAAAGTTCAACAGAAAAATGTTTCCCCTATTCCATCAACTCTTGTCTGTTCAGTCTTCTATCTATCCTTGTGTTTCCTGTTTTGCTGGAGGGCTGGCATATGTTCTTCAGCCCTGAGTTGCAGGGGCAGAGTATTGAAGAGAGTTTTTCTCCTGAATCTTTTGGCAGGAGTTGACGCTAAAACAAGGACAAGTCTGTCTAAACCTTCCTTCACTCACAGTCACTCCGTTTTCAATCTCTTGCTGTGCCGCTGTCTTACTAGTTCTCCAGTCCTCCACAGAGACCTCCAGCTCTCAACAAAAAGAAAAAAAAAGGAAAGTCAAAAGACCAAATTCCTATCTGAATGGCTTATCTGCATGGAAGTTAAGCTTAAAATGGTATGTTAAACTGATGCAAACTCTCTTATATTGGTTTAAAAATGATTATATTGGTTTAGCTTGCACATCTATGAATTTACATGCATAAGACTGCTGTAAGGTAGATTGCAAGCAACATAAGTGCCTACACACAAAACTAAACTTGTTTAATTTAACCAGTATAAAATCACACTTTTTGTTTTATGGTACAACTTTGTGTGTAGACCAGGCCTAAGAAGCAAACAGAATAGTAATCTTGAAACACATAGAATATTAGGGTTGGAAGAGACCTCAGGAGGTCATTTAGTCCAACTCCCTACTCAAAGCAGGATCAACCTCCAACTAAATCATCCCAGCCAGGGCTTTTATCAAGCCTGACCTAAAAAACCTCTAAGGCCTTGTCTACACTACAAAGTTGCAGCGCTGGTGAGGGGGTTACAGTGCTGCAACTTAGGATGTGTACACACCTGCAGGGCATTACCAGCGCTGCAACTCCCTGTTTGCAGCGCTGGCCGTACACCCAGTCGTGCCTCGGGTGTAGAGGATCCAGCGCTGGATCACCAGCGCTGGTCATCAGGTGTAGACACTCACCAGTGTTTTTGTTGACCTCCGTGGAATAAGCAGGTATCCCAGCATACCTGAGGAAGCCTCTCTGGTAATTAAGCAAACTCCACTGCCCTCCAAGCAGGTCTCCTTCCCCGCGGTTTGCTCTGGCGTTCTCTGACCCCCCCTCCAAGCAGGTCTCCTTCCCCGCGGTTTGCTCTGGCGTTCTCTGACCCCCCCTCCAAGCAGGTCTCCTTCCCCGCGGTGTGCTCTGGCGTTCCCCGACCCCCCCTCCAAGCAGGTCTCCTTCCCCGCGGTGTGCTGCAGCATGGCCACATCTAATACCACTTGCAGCGCTGGTTGCGATAAGTGTGGCCACTCTGCAGCGCTGGCCCTATACAGCTGTACTAATACAGCTGTAACAACCAGCGCTGCAAAATTGTAGATGTAGACATACCCTAAGGAAGGAGATTCCATCACCTCCGTAGGTAACCCATTCCAGCGCTTCACCTCCCTCCTAGTGAAATAGCATTTCCTAATATCCAACCTAGACCTCCCCCAGTGCAACTTGAGACCATTGCTCCTTGTTCTGTCATCTGCCACCACTGAGAACAGCTGAGCTCCATCCTCTTTGGAACCCCCTTTCGGGTAGTTGAAGGCTGCTATCAAGTCCCCCCTCACTCTTCTGCAGGCTAAATAAGCCCAGTTCCCTCAGCCTCTCCCCCTAAGTCATGTGCCCCAGCCCCCCAATAAGAACATTAGAACAGCCATACTGGGTCAGACCAAAGGTCCATCCAGCCCAGTATCCTGTCTACCGATAGTGGCCAATGCCAGGTGCCCCAGAGGGAGTGAGTCCAACAGGTAATGATCAAGTGATCTCTCTCCTGCCATCCATCTCCATCCTCTGACAAACAGAGGCTAGGGACACCATTTCTTACCCATCCTGGCTAATAGCCATTTATGGACTTAACCACCATGAATTTATCCAGTTCTCTTTTAAACCCTGTTATAGTTCTAGCCTTCACAACCTCCTCAGGCATCTCTCCAATTTATCCACATCCCTTCTGTAGTGGGGGGACCAAAACTGGACGCAATACTCCAGGTGTGGCCTCACCAGTGCCGAATAGAGGGGAATAATTACTTCCCTCGATCTGCTGGCAATGCCCCTACATGCCTGACGCTCTCCCTCTCCCCCCACCCCCCAGTCCTTTTTAAATCATAAAAAAGCCAGGAAGAGCACAAACACTCCCCCCCCCTTTTTTTTTTTGCTGGTCACTTTTAAGTAGAGGGCAGATGACATGGTGAGACAATCGTCTCAAATGCAAATGCTCCTTTCAAATGCAATAGGTTAAAATGGCGCCAGGCAACCTGTGCATGGCCTGGCACCTGGCTGTGTGACTGGATGTGATGATGCTGGGATCCTTTCTGTACACTGGGAGGATATGTGAACTGTGCCTTGTAAATCTGGAACAGGAAGCCAGGGGGATGGGAAAGATTCTAGGCACACATGCTCTGCGCAAAAGCAGATAGTGACGTAGTGGATAATCCTGTTTTAATAAATCCTTGTTCTACTAAAGATCCTTGTTCTGTGTTCGAAGAAAGCGACTCTTTCAGGGATCCAGCGTTGGAATCCTGTCCAGGCTGGTGCTTGTGTAACTTGTATCGCTCATGAGGGTGATTTATGCCAACGTGAGCTGTAGTGGAAACATAGCCTCCATGTTATGACTGCAGTATGGCCAACCCCACAGGTTCGAAACTCCTAAGCCAGACCCTGCCAAATCAGGAGACTGGCTTAAAAATCATGACATTTCTAGAATCACTGCGGTTGGCTCCTGTCTATTTGCCTTCTGATTCTTAAGTTTAAGGATCATATTTTCAAGCTTTTATTTCTGACCAGAGGGGCTAGAAACTTCCTTTTCTTTTGTAATGAAAACTGCGAGTGTCATGTAATCACCAGGAGTTGGGGCTTTCAGAAAGAAACCCAAATAGCATGAGACTGGTGGTCGAATCGCAAGAGTTCACAGCACTGTGTCTGTGTAAGCATAGCCGCTGTTTCCTCCCTTCGTGTTAGCTATCCTCAGGTAAATAGACTAGCCCGAAAGCCAGACCCCCAGGTAGCGTAAATCAACATCCTTCCTCTGAAGTCAGTGGATCTGTGCTTGTGGTTCTCAAACGTTTGTACCGCTGACCCACTTCACGCAGCAAGCCTCTGAATGCAAATGGCCTCCCCCTATAAATTAAAAACACTTATTTCTATATTTAACACCATTAAAAATGCTGGCAGCAAAGTGGGGGTTGGGGTGGAGGCTGACAACTCGCGACCCCCCCATGTAAGAATCTTGTGACCCCCTGAGGGGTCCCGACCCCCAGTTTGAGAACCCCTGATCAATGCTGATTTACACTAGCTGGGAACCTGGCCCTTTCACTGTACCCATTCCTTTGTATGTAACTCATTCGAGAATGCTGGGACTGCATAAGCTCCAGGGTGTGACTTTTTCCCTTCCTCAGCCAACTGGAGAGGAAAGGATACAACAGAACTGCAGAGGAGGACGCGTGTCTGGGGAAACAGTTAATTTTTGCTCACCAGGGTAGTTGACAGAACCTCTGATAATTCTTGGGGTTCAGCAGAAATCCTGAGGCCTGTTGCCGGGGGATTGTTAAAATGATACAAGGCACGTGGGAGCTTTTCCTTTCTAAAGGGCTGCTTGGTCTCTCAGTCAGAGAAATCCCTTAGCTGAGCTGGAAATTACTTCCAGAGGGGAGTGGGTTAAAGCAGGTGCTGGCTGACAGGGTTAACAGGGAATCCATCCTCTGCAGCCCTGTATTCCAGAGTTACAGGAATACAGAGGACTTGTGGCACCTTAGAGACTAACAAATTTATTTGAGCAAAAGCTTTTGTGGGCTACATGAACTGTGTCTTGGCGGAACCACCTGGGGCTCAGTGAATGGCGTGTGGGGAGGAACCTGCCTCAGGGGGCTCTGTGGCTGGTGTATGGCGTGGGATCCGACCCCAGGGGTGGAGGGGGGCTCTGTGGCTGGTATGTGGCATGGGATCTAAACCTCTGGCGAGGGGGGGGGCTCTATCCCTGGCATGTGGTGAGGGATCCGATCCCGGGGGGGGAGTGTGTCTCTGTGGCTGGCATGTGGCGTGGGACCCGACCTCGGGGGGGTTGGGGGGTTCTGTGGCTAGCGTGTGGTGTGCTTTCTTTTATTTTCTCTCTTAAAATCTTGTCCATCTGCCTCTCATCCACGGTTCTTCCCACACCCTGCTCTTCATCACAGCATCCATCCTGCTCCTCCAACCCTTCCCTCCCCCTGCCCCGTGTTCATCCCCTGTGAATCCTGCACGCTTCATTGTGTCAAACCTCTCTCTACCAAGAGATTCCCTGGATTCTCCCCTCTCCCCCTTCAAGGTTTTCTCAAGTGAGTAAAGAACACATGCTGACGAGGGATTTTTCTCCTTTCATACCTGAAGACACCCTGGGGGAAGCAGAGAAGCAATGCAGGTGAAGGCCAGCTGGTAAAATCAGCAAAGCAGGTAGCAAATACAGAATCATGGGCTGGGTGGAGCGTCGGGATCTGAATGCTTAGAGTGCATTTCTACATCTGGGCCAATCAGAGCACTTCCTGGGCTCTTAGTTTACCATGAATAGTTGTTATCAGCTATGCAAGCTTGTGCCCATTTTTAAGCACTGTCCTTTAGGCCATTACAAAGCTTGGGAAGATCTGGCCTGTCTGATGATTTTTGAGAACACTGATGATGGCCAGGCTTCTCCTTTGAACACTGCCCATTACTGTGGGATCTCAGCGTCATTCCTTGTGGGCAAAGCCACTGCACAGCACACTGGGGCAGCTTTGTTATTCAGAGCAGGGCTCAGACCAGAATCTCAGGGATGACCCCTGCAAACTAAGGGAAATGTATCCTGCTATAGCTGCTGCAGCTCTGCTCTATGGTCTTGTGATTCAGGCACTGGTCCAGAACTCAGGAGATCTGGGTTCATATCCCACCTCTTACACCAACTTCCTGTGTGTCCCTGGGCAAGTCATGAGATCTCTGTTTCGCCGTTCCCCTGTAACTTGGAGATGATCATCCTTGCGTTCTCCCCAGCTTTGTGGTCTGTTTTTCACCACGTATATGAATGGCGCCTCACACAATGGGGCCCCGATTTCAGATAGGGTTGCTAGGTGCTACTGGAGTACAAGTAATAAATAAGCAGCACGTAACCTAGCAAAGCTGCCTGAACTGCAGTTCGTATAACCCCAAATTGCCCAATTAAAGCTATTGAGTCCCATAAGATAAGGCGAATTTGTCACACCCATTTCACCCTTTCAGGAGTTTAGAAGGTCCCTGTCAGATTAAGTTTTAGAGCAGCAGCCGTGTTAGTCTGTAGAAAGAACAGGAGTCCTTGTGGCACTTTAGAGACTAACAGATTAAAACACACATCATAACCTCCCCACACACACAAAAAACCAGCCACATTTCCTGCCCTCTATTAGTGTCAGCTGCTGCGATTATTGAAAATGAAAAAACTTAAACATTTTTTTGACTTTTCACCCCTCATGCTGATTCCTTATATGTTGCACATTAATGACTGTCTGATTTTTCTCCCTGGTCAGTTTCACTCTAGGCACTAATAGTGCCATGCTGAACATTTTGGATTGCCAAGACACCATAGCTCCCTGTCTGATTCGGCTGCATCACGTGGCAAACCCCAGGTCTTTGGAGTCCCAGGTCTGGATCCTCAGCTGGTGTACAAGGGATGCTGCTGTACTGAAGTTGGTTTATCTACACCCATTTACAGCAGCTGCGGATCTGGCCCGGAATCACTAATTCCATGAACTCATTTTGCAGCTGGCTTTAGGATCGCTTTCTGTCTTGAGGAGAAGGGGCAGTTTGTATTAGAGGCATCCCTCCATCTGCCAGCCGGGAGACGGGAAACAGAAGAGTCTGTTCTGAATTCCCAGATTCCAAAACTTGGACAGAGCCCGGTTGTTGATGATGGACCAGAGGAAGTTTGGTGAAGGAAGAAGAACGGAAAGGGAACCTGGCAGGTTTCACCTACCAGAGCCAAGAATTGTCCCATTCGGAGCATGTGATTTTATAAAATATATATATTTTACAGACTTTTGGTCTTTGCTCAAAATGCTTTTATCTGTGAAATTGCAAGCTCGTTAGCTGGCTGGCTGATGCTTGCCTCAACCCAGAATGCACCAGGAGGGGCTTTGAACTCTTTGGGAAAGCGCACGTGCCCTCTTGGATGGGATCCTGTTCCAAGTGAGCGAGGGCCAGGGAAGGAGCGAGTCCCTGGATTGCTGAGCTTGGTTGGGGAAAGGAGGGAAAAAGGGCTTAGTGTGAACTACATGCTTGTCTCCCCCCAGGGTCTTGTAGTCTGAAGACTAGGGCAGTGTTCTGAGCTGCCGGTGCCTGAAAGGCTGCACTGTGTGGGTTCCCGTGTGAGTCACCGAGACCGGAGTGAGATCCAGAGAGCGCCAGGAGCCAACTCCAAGCAAGAGAAACAGAGCAGCACTGCGGGGATGGCAAGAGACGGAGCCCGAGGAAATTGCAGGGAAACAAATATCGTTAGTCTCCAGTGGAGGAAGATGGGACTAAGGGAGGCAAGGGGCATGAAGAGACTGGGAACAAAAACTTTTAAGGCTCATGCTTTGGAAGGCAGCATGGTATAATGGGTAGGGCACGGGGCTGTGAATCAGGAGGCAGGGGGTTATTCTTGTTTCTGCCGCTGGTTTGCTGGGTGGTGGTGGACATGTCACTTAACCTTGCCATGCCTAAATTTCCCCAGCGACATGATGTGGGTAATGATACTTGCCTTCCTTTGTGAAGTGCTATGGAGAAAAAGCCCTAAGGAGTAGTAGTAATGTGGAGACTTCTCCAGCCCTGATGGGGGCCTGTCAGTCATGGTATCTCCTGTGAAACCCATTCCCTGAACATAAGCACAGGCTGTTAACACTTTTCAGATCTAGGCTTGGATTAGCTTCGTTATTTGGTGTTTGCTTTGCAGCTAACACCTAGCGGTCTCGCCTGAGATCAGGGCCCCATTGCGCTGGGCATGGCACAGACACAGAGCTTACAGGTAAGACGGAAACAGGAAGGATCGTTCATGGGGAGCAGAGATGCACAGAGCCAAAGTGACCTGTACACGGTCGCGCAGGGAAGTCTGTAACAGAGCCCGGAACAGAACACAGGTCCCCTGTCCATGGCCCTAGCCCAGTGAGTGGCTTAGCTGCAGGACCATCCTTCCTCTCCTCAGAAAGTCAGGCGCTGCTGCGGGTGATTCGGTGACCTGATGCCCTGAGAGTTCACTGCCCCATGATGACTTGGGACCTGTTGGATCTAGTCTTTCATTTTGTCCAGTGTGATGATTTGGGTGAATTCCACCCAGCAGTGGCAAATGCCGCCCCTTCCCTATGGCTGACTTTCCAGCTAATGCCAATCTCAGAGGGCTTCTTGTGCAGAGAGATCCTGGCCCAGATGTGTAATGCATGTGTGTTTGGGGTCTGTGGTCCTGATAACTGGATTTCAAATCAGGCCCCCATATAGCCAGGCAGCTGGGGTGCTGTGCCTGCTGTTGCTAATGAGTATCATCTTGTTCTTGTTTATAATCCTGTGCTTAGACTGTAATCCCCCCAGGCAGGGGCAGTGCTTTGTTATATATTTGTACAGCGCCTAGCGCCCTGGGACCACAGTACAGACGTGCAAGGCAGCTGTCGGCCGTTTGACCCAGAAAATGACTTTTCGTTGACAAAACTGATGATGTTTTCGGAGTCCATAGAGCGATGCAAAGAATTGCCACTGGCTCAGTGAAATCCAGCCCAGCTCTGCCAGGGAGGCTCCATCTGGGCTCATCAGGCAGAGCTGCTGCCCCAGGATAAGGAGAAGATTGGTTCCAGCTGGGCACCGTGCAGGAGGGTGAGTGCGGCTGCTGGCTTGGGGGCACTCCAGGAACCAGTTAATTTGAGTCCAGTGTTCAGCCATCAATGTGTGGCCCCAAGCGAGGGGTCAGTCGTGACCCCCATGGTCTTCCTAGCGTGCACTGCAAAGCGGACGTAAGCCGCTGTGAGGAGAGGGAAGGCATCTCCCCGATGCTCACCGCAGATCGGCTCTGCCAGGTAAACGGGGTCATGGAGCCTACACACTTCCTCTCCTTGGGAGCTCAGTGGGAAGGAGGGAGTGAAAGTTCATAGAACAGCAAGTGTTGGGGAAAGGTACGACAGGGAGGCAAGAGACAGAATTAGTCCAAACAAAAAGGTCTCCTGGTGCAATTCTGGGTTAAGGTCCTGACTGGTCAGCCAGAAAAGTGTGGAACCAGAAATCAGTGAACCACAGTTGGAGTGTCAGAAACTGGGCCTCATTGGTGGAAAAATAATGAGGGGCTGGGCTCTTCCACTCACCACTCCCTTTGAGGGTCTGTGAAGAGACGGGTAGGGGGCAGGGAATTGGCTACTGGAGCAAACTTCACCATCATGGATGTTATCCCCACCATCTCCTGGGACCCTGGGTCTTAATCATCCTGATCCTGCGCGAGGTCCTGGCTGGGCCAGGCCAGAGAGAGGGACCCAGGTGGCACCGATACTTCCACGCTCCAGCTGAATCCCAGCTAGCTCCGGGGATGAAACAGGTTGACTTTAACAGCAACAGCAATGGCTCCAACCTGCCTCACCAAACGGCTTCTCTTCCCCCAAAAGGACAGTTAGGGCCATCGAAGAGACGGTCACGCAAGGGGACGTTCCTTCCCACAGCTCTCCCGCACTGAATGGACCGGGAACGAGGGACACTGTTTGCTTTATTTTGCTTTATTTCACTGCTTTTTCCATCTTTTCTCTATCTTTAATAAAAGGTTAAAGGGATTTGTAGCAGGGTGTTTGCCATGGTCCTGAGCCAGCTGGGGTCTTTGGTACCAACCCCCCTCCTTGTTTAACGCTTGCCAGTGACTGGGTCGTGTTCACACCTCTGGCCTGTCCATTGCATCTAAATTCAGACACCAAGCCCCTGCAGGAGGCAGGGAGCTGGGGGGGGGGAGAAGGGGGGAAAGCAGCATTTGTCCCAGTGCAAAGGAGCTCAGGAGAGAGCTTCATGGAACACCGGTGGCTGATCCCCAGCCATAGGCCTAGAGTCAAGACAAAGTGAGAGAGAACTGGCTGGAAAGGCCAAGAAACCCTTTGTGTTTCCGTGGCTCCGTCAATGGCGCCGTCAGACTCCGACTGTGACCAGCTGCCTGTAGCCCCATTACTCCAGATTGCAGGAGATTTAAGATTGAAGAGCAGCGATTCTGCTAAATGCCCCCTGGGGTGGGTAGTCCGAGCACTGGGATAAGGGGGATGCTATGCCATGGGCTGCTTTCCTATCATACCAGTGAGACTTGAATATCCCCTGTCTAGTGGAACAGAGGTCACCTGGGCTGGCATCCCCCAGCTGCCAGGCTTCACTTCTTTTCCCTGTTCATTTTTAGGAGGGTCAGGAACTTTCCCCAGGCACGTGAGACTCGGCCACCCAGCCCCTCTCCAATCTGAGCTCAACGTTTTCCACCCTTCTCTGGTTGCCTTGCACCTCAGCTGACTGGTGGCTAGGCTGCACGGCACACGATTTATACCTTTAAGAGCAGTACCTCTAAAGCTGTTCCCAAAGGGACCAAAGACATCATGCTGGTGAAGACAGATTTGTGTTCTCCCTGGGAGTGGGAGCTGCTTCCGTAAACAGCATTCTCTTACCCAGGCTGAGAAAGCTGCCTCCTACCCACCCCAACACACACCTCTATTGCATGTGTCCCAACCATTCAGCCTTGTAGAGCCAAACTCTGCCGTTACTCTTGTGTAAACTAGGAGCCAGTGGAGTAAGTGGACGAAGGATCAGGCCCGTGCTCTGCCCTGGGCATTTTGGCGTTTGACTCACTAAGCTGTTTGTAACTAGCACTCGGCCTCCTATCAGCATGGCCAGGTTTGCATGGCAGCTCTGTAGGGCAGTGTCAGCCCCCTCGGGGAAGATGCTTTGGGGGAGCTGAGAGAATATTGTGCACTGCCCAGTCTGCTAAACTCCCAGGGCTCCTAACCTTGCCTATATGTGCTCAGAACGGCCCAGCCTCTAAACGCGGGATGTGTCTGTTTGCCAAACTCAGCCCAGTCCTTTAGGGAACAGGACAAAGGAAAGATCAGAATAACCCCAGATACCTCTCTGCAGCTTTCAGTGCTCCCTGATAATGTACATCTCTGAATGCCAGTGCAACTGTGGTGCATTGGGTCGCATTAGAGTACTCTGCAGATGCCCAGTGGTGAGCAATGTCAGACTGATGATGTACCTACACCAGAGACAGCGTGGCTGGTAGGGAAACTTTCCTTTCCGGGGCACTTGTTCTCATCCAGTCTGAGCAGGTGGTGAGCAAACGTCACAACCATCCAGTGACAGCTTGTTGTTCTATTGACCTCAGTCCCAGCATCCACATCACAACCGATGCCATTTGGTCTCCTTGTTTTTATGCTTGGGAAATCCAGAATAGGATCGGGAGTGAGTGGGCTAAAGGAGGAAGAGAGAGTGGGATGAAGTGAGCACCGGGATGCTCTGGGACTGCCGATGCCTCCCTGTGAGGCTGATGGGATGGGTTTCGCTCCTAGCAACACTTTAGGGCTGGATCACCTTGTTTAGATACATCACTAAACCTATGGCTTCCTTATGAGGCCAAAGACAGAGCTGTTTATTCAAATACTGGGCAGCTGGCACAGAGGAGACATGAAGTGAAGCGGGCTGAGTTTGCCAGCCAAGGAGCCATTGCCTGCCTGCATCAGCCCTCGGCAGCCAGACGTGGAGTTGTGAATCACAGACTATCAGGGTTGGAAGGGACCTAAGGAGGTCATCTAGTCCTACCCCATGCTCAAAGCAGGGCCAATACCCAACTAAATCATCCAGATTTTCCCCCCAGATCCCTAAATGGCCCCTCAAGGATTGAGCTCACAACTCTGGGTTTAGGAGCCAGTTCTCAAACCACTGAGCTATCCCTCCTCCTCCGTCCAGTAGGACTGATTCCTGACTGGAAAGCAGCAGCGTTTCCAAAGCCAAGCATACAACAACTAGAAGCTGTAGTAACCCCACTGCCTGCACACCAGGGTGGCTCCTGGAGAGGGGGTGAAGTAGGCTGGGTGTGAAGGTTTCTCCTTAGCGAGCTGGTGAGGGAACTTCCACAGTGAGACGCTGCATCCTACATCCAGGATGTTCTGTTCCTTCGCCTGTTAGGATGGCGTTGGTTTAGTCTTGGCATCCATCGCACTCCTTGTTCTGCTCTTACTAAACTAGTTAGACTCTGGTTCCCCTGCCCCACTGGGGTCTTTCTCTCACCAGGGTGCATCTCCAAGTCTTGTTTGCACACGGACATTTTCTCATGGTTGTTGCTCCTCCAGTGTTGGCAATGATGGCCTGGACCGGGGCCGGCCATCTGGCAGCTTTTTAGGCCCTGTGTTGCAGAGAGCAGGGTTAGCTGACACAGTACTAAGATGCTGGCAGCCACCAGCCGCCCTGTCTGGACCAGAGCTCCCATTACGGCTACCAATGTTGGGGTCGAATCCATGGTAGCAACCACGGGCAGTTTTAGCAAAAATAAAAATTAACGTAAATAAGGCCTGAAGTGACTCACCGGAGGAATCGGGTCCATAGATTAACTCATTGGCCGTCACAGCCCACATTATGACTTCACTGAGTGGCCAGGCCAACAGGAAAAATCCCAACCTGGAATCCAAGCCTCAGGAATGCAGATGTCTCTATTCTCGCGTCCCAAGGGTTTCTTCAGGGCTGAAGGAATTACAGTCACAGGCTAGTGCTTTGTCATTGCCACCTCCTTCGAGGATCCGCTATGAGGAGCCAGGAGTTTCCTTAGCACAGGTACAAACCCTGCCCCGTCCTCCCCACCCCCTCCAGTCCCAGGGATATGTAGGTAGAGGGTTCACCTACTGGGAGGGAGAGGGTGACCATTGCAAAGGCTTCACCTCAATGGAAGGCCCCTCTCTTTCAATCCAAAATGGATCCACCCCACTGCTGTTCTCCAGCTCCAAAAGCGATTCAAACATCAGTCTAGGATCCTGGCAGCAATATACCTCCTTCTTCAAGTGATGGTCCCTGTATGTATTCCAAATGCGGTTGAGTACAGAGCAGCGATGAGCTCAGAGCTGGATGTGACGATGTGATAGGTAAGGCCTGCTGCAGGACCGCCTAGCCCACGACCACAGCTGCCCACTGGTCAATGGCCTAGCACGCTGTGAAGGTGTGGACAGAGCATCAGGTTGCCGCATGGCAGATCTTGTGCCAGGAGACTTCCGCCAGGGAGGCAGAGATGGTTGCGTGCGCTCTGGTGGAATGGGGTGTGACCTTGCCAGATGGTGCAGCGTTTGAGCACGCATAGCATTCTGTAATGCATTTAGAGATTCATTTGGATATGTGCTGGGAGGAGAGGGCCTGACCTTTTGACCTTTCCACAATGGCCAGGAAGGGGCATGGGGAGGCGTGAGTCCTGTCGAAGTAGAAAGCCCATGCCCTGTGGACATCCAGAGGGTGCCATGTCTTGTTCTCAGGTGTGGCGTGCAGCTTAGGATGGAAGAGCGGGCGATGGATGCAATGGTTGAGATGAAACTTGGAAACAACGTTTGGGCGAAACTTAAGGTGAAGGCACAGGTAGACTTTGTCCTTATGGAATTTCGTATATGAGGGGCATCAGCCGCCATGGCCGCCAATTTGCTGACCTGCCAGGAGGAAGTCATGGCCACAAGGAAAAGGACCTTCATGGAGAACTGGGCAAGGGAACATGTGGCCAGGGGTTTGAAGGGAGGCCTGGTGAGGGCAGACAGCACAAGATTAAGGTCCGGGGTGTGTGTGGTAGGGGTAAGGACTGTCGGGAAGCCGTTCATCAGGCCCTTCAGAAAGTGGGTAGCGTTAGGGCGGGTAAGCACCAACCGTCCGCTCATTGGAGGGAAGAGAGAACTAAGCTCTGTGAGGTGGGCACAGATCATGACCGGAGGGCAAGGCCTGAGTTCTTGAGTGCTAGTCCAGGACGATGGGCACAGAGATGGCCTGGAAGGGAAGATAGTAGCGTTGTGCCAAGGAGGTGAAGTGCCCACATGGAGTCCTGTCTGGTATGCGTAAGCATGTGGCGGACAGGTGGTGAACAGGTGTTGTCTACGTGCGAGCCCCATCCAAAAACCAGGCTGTCAGTTGAAGCGGGCCTGGGTGGGGGTGTTGAACCCTGCTGTTATCCCACACACCATCCCCTCTGCTACAGACTCGCTATTCAGCGGTAAAAGGGAGACCAAGGGCGGGACGCATCCTCTTATAACCTCGCCTGGAGCACACAAGACGCCTATGTGGGTCAATGGACACTGCTGCTGAAAACGTTCAGCTCCAGCCCATGGAGCGCATTCGGCCCGCATTTGGAATACAGATAGGGAACCACACATCTCGAAGAGCCTCCAGTTACAGGTAAGTAACCTCCTCTTGTGTGTCATGCTGCGGGCACTAGGAGGCTGCCGAAGCATGTGCTGTGACGAGTAGACCCCCCTCGGCCCCATACAGTGCGTATGCAGGGATGCCGCAGGCTAAACCTACACAGCAAATGGGGGGATCCCACGTCAGCGAGTCTCAGGGCCCAGTCTTGCGGGGCTCATGCAACAGCTCTAAAAATAGCTTGTAGATGTTCACGTTCGGGCTGGAGCTCGCCTACGTCCCTAGGCTTCAGAGCCTGAGCTCCAGCCCAAGCAGCAACGTCTACATCGCTACGTTTCCTGCCTTAGCATGAGCCCGAGTCTGCAAACCCAGGCGCTGAGACTCGCCGCTGCAGCTCCTGCTTGCTGTTGTGTGGATGTGACTTTGCTTGCCTGGGCCTCTCTCACAAACCGATCTGGCCAAATAAGGAAACAGAGGGTGAGGATTTCTGTGTGTTAAGGAGCTGGAAGGGGCCCAGAAGTGGCACTCCGCCGGGTCTGTATATTTTTCCACTCAACTAGGAAAGCTGGCTTGTGCACAGCCAACCGTTGGTGCTCAGGTGACTTGCGAGCCCGGCTTTCCATCTGACTCATGAGAAAGTTGAGAAACATTCCCCTGCCTGATGGAAATACATCATCTTTCATCCCTCGGTCAGCGGTTCAGTGCCAGCCCTGGAAGGGAGTGACCAAAAGGCAGCAGCATCTGCTGGCTGTTCAACGAGGTGTGTGTGATGCGTTTGGTAGGTCTCGATCCAGTGTCTAGAGTGATCTAACATCAAAAAAAATCCCTCAACCCACAATGGCTGGTAGGTTGAATGGGCCAGGGAGAACGGACTTCCCTCTCTCTCTGGGGCTGGTCCCTGCACTGCCATTGCTGGCTTGATGTCATTCTCTGCATATGCAGAAGCCTCCAGTTCCAGAACAGTGGACTCAGCATCTTTCCCCAGGGACCCAATTCTTTAACGAACACCCAGCAAGTGGTTCCTGCTGGCTTCCCTTCTCCCTACCCCTCCCACAAGCTTATGCTTTGATGGGGTCAGAAATGAGAATCACCAACTGTTCTCTGGGCCAGGACAGAAGAACCATGTGCTGAGCGCATGGAGCATGGTGCAGCCTGGAAGGATTATTTTTCTTCTCCTGTTGTAGCCCCGGGAAATGGGGTCAGCCTAAACCTTCCCGTTGCTGAGGGACCCTGCCCTGTGTGTAGCCACATTGGCAATTGCTTTGACTCTTTGCATTCCTTGGAGCCCATCATGTATTTAACAGCCTCATCCCTCTGTGTGGAAGCTGTGGAATGGGCTACCAGCCCCAAGTACATAACTAACATCTCTGATGGGCACATCCTTAGGGTGCTAGTCCCTCCCGCGGCCATGGCTCTGGTCTGTTTTTAGAGAACTTACTCGATCAGAGCTCATGTGGGTACGTCTCCTTGACCCGGGAACCCCCCAGCTCCAAGTATACATACCCCCTGTGAATGTGCGGTATTCGTGTTGAAGGAGGCTCAAGGTACGCACAGTAGCTGAAACACGAGTCAGTGGATCTCCCTGTATAGGGTGAAAGGTTTTCACTTTTTCTCATGCTTCACCTGGTTTGAGCACCTTGCACCAGAGGATCTCAAAGCACCTTACCTGCACCAGTGAGCTGAGTCTCACAACTCCCTCATGGGGTGCGCTAGGTGTTAACCTTCTTGTGGGGGGGGGGAAACTGAGGCACACGGGGCACATGCCTTGCGCGAAGTCACACAGTGAGTCGAGGCAGACAGCCCAGAGCTCCTGGCTCGAGTCCATTCTAGGCTCAGCACTGGGCCTTGCTGACATACAGCGCCTCCATGGCTGCTCCGAGTGTCGGTCTCTTGCTGCCTCCCCACTGCACTAGCCCAGCATGGGGCTGATTTTGATCTGTTCGAGGGGAAGTTTCTTCATGTTTGTGCTCCAAGAGCCAATGTGAGTCCAATTTCCCCTGCCTGCGGCAGCCAGGCACTGGTGGGGCCGTCTGTGAGCTGCCGGGAAATGAATAAAATGACTCTGTAATACATGCTGCAAGTCAGCCTGAGGATTTAAAGGGACAATGCTGCCAGGTTGATATTTCTGAAGAGAATCATAGAATACCAGGGTTGGAAGGGACCTCAGGAGGTCATCTAGTCCAACCCCCTGCTCAAAGCAGGACCAATCCCCAGACAGATTTTTGCCCCAGATCCTTAAATGGCCCCCTCGAGGATTGAACTCACCACTCTGGGTTTAGCAGGTCAATGGTCAAACCACTGAGCTACCTCTCTCTCCAAGAAGAGCAAGGAGGCAGGGGGGAAATGGACCCTGAGAAGAAGCCAGGCCCCACATGTCCAGACTCAATGTCCAAAGGGAAAAGCCCCCAGAGAGCAGGCATGCTGATGGGAACCCCAACACACCCGCCGTCGAGGGGAGCCCTGATGGGGATTGCAGGAGAACCAACCCTCGAGAGACCTTCTTCCCTGAGGAGGGAGCCGGGCTAGCTCGGCCCTGACCCTCTGCGGTACCTCCCCTCCCTTGGACTTGGTTTGCTGGAGCAGACGCTATCTTGGGTCAGGTTTCTGGGCCCTGCTGTGCTTTATTCAGCTGCCCAAGATGCTGGAGTGGGGGGAACTTTTTCTCTGCTTCAGGTCCAGGGGTGGTCTGGGCCAAGACACGGAGTGCCTGAGAGCCCAGCCACTGGGGAGAAGAGCCAGTCGGGAGCCTCTTGGTGAGGCACCTGGAGCCACTCATGTCCTGTGAATGCTTGGGAAGCAGGCATGGTTTCCTGGTACAGTAAAAGCTTCATTATCCGGCATGTTGGGGGAATGGTGGATGCTGGTTAGTCAAAAATTCCAGTTAACTAAGAGTTATACTTACCGATGGAGGGAGGGAGTTTGGGCGCTGGAGGGGGTTGGGGGATGGGGCACGGGCTCTGGGAGGGAGTTTGGGTGCGTGAGGGGGCTCGGGAACAGGAGTGGGTGCAGGTGGGGTG
Source organism: Gopherus evgoodei (assembly GCF_007399415.2). Lineage (NCBI taxonomy): Eukaryota > Metazoa > Chordata > Testudines > Testudinidae > Gopherus > Gopherus evgoodei. The sequence goes on from NC_044330.1 coordinate 6,571,159, forward strand.
CCGGATCCAGGCGGTGCTCACCTCAGGCCAGGCGGCTCCCTGAAAGCAGCAACCTGTCCCTGCTGCTCCTAGGCAGAGGCACGGCTAGGTGGCTCTGTGCACCGTCTCCACCTGCAGGCGCGGCCAATGGGAGCTGCGGAGCCAGTGCTCGGGGCAGGGCGGGGGCAGCGCATGGAGCTCCCATGGCTATTCCTCCACCTAGGGGCAGCTGGGACAGATCACCGCCTCCGGGGAGCCACACGGAGCCAGGTAGGGAGCCCCATGCCAACAGGACTTTTAATGGATATCGGAAATGCCGGTTTCTAGAGCTTTACGGTTGGTAAAGTGCCGGATAACCCAGGTTTTATGGTACCTGCCTGCGGCTGGCTCTTGTTTCAGGAACGGCCCATGGCAGCATGACATCCCCCCCCCTTGCGCCCAGTCCTGTGGCATCACAGTATCCTCTCCTCTCCCTGCTCTTCTGTGACAGTGTGATGTCCTTCGACATCCCCTGGCAGTGCAACATCCTCACCCCTCCCCTGCCATCCACAGCCAGGCAACTTTCCCTCTTGGCCTGTGGCAACCCCAAACCAGGCATGGGTCTGTTCCCGGGAACCTGGCTTATCCGAACTAGTAGAGTTTGAGGGAGGTTTCAGTTCTGATCCGTTTTGTGAGGAAACCATGAGAAACTCAGGGTGGGGGTGGGGGTGGTTATCGCAAAGTGGGCACAACATGTTGGTTTCAGCTAGGTTTTGCTTTGAATTTTCAGCAGGCCACTCCCTGCTCCTAACGCAGCTCGAGGACTTGCCGCTGGGTTTGAATGCAAACACCTAAAACTCAGAAAAATGCATCCCTCAGCACCTTGTGACCTGAGATAATTCCTTGCCGAAGTCTGAAGGGACTGGCAGGAAAAGGCCATGGCACTGGGGCTGTTTATATGTAAAAGGCTCTCCTGCTTTGGTTCTGTTTGATGGAGCTGTTAATGACTGGCAGATAGAAAAATGTTTCAGCAAAGATGTCTGTATTTTCTTGACTGTCATAGAAGAACCTGCTCAAGGGTGATGTCTGTCTAACCCAATTTCCAGGAGGATGTTTTGTAGATGATACAACAAAACTACTCAAGATAGTTAAGTCCAAAGCAGGCTGCGAAGAGCTACAAAAGGATCTAACAAAACCAGGTGAGTGGGCAACAATGTGGCCAATGAAATTCAGTTTTGATAAATGTAAAGTAATGCACATTGGAAAACATAATCCCAACTATACATATACAATGATGGGGTCTAAATTACCACTCAAGAAAGAGATCTTGGAGTCATTGTGGATAGTTCTCTGAAAACATCCACTCAATGTGCAGCAGCAGGCAAAAAAGCAAACAGAATGTTGGGAATCATTAAGAAAGAGATAGATGATAAGACAGAAAATATCATATTACCTCTATGTAAATCTATGGTACGCCCACATCTTGAATAGTGCAAGCAGATGTGGTCCCCCACCCATCTCAAAAAAGATGTATTGGAATTGGAAAAGATTCAGAAAAGGGCAACAAAAATGATTAGGGGCATAGAACAGGTGCTATATGAGGAGAGATTAATAAGACTGGGACTTTTCCGCTTGGAAAAGAGTTGACTAAGGGGAGATATGATAGAGGTCTATAAAATCATGACTGGTGTGGAGAAAGTAGATAAGGAAGTGTTATTTACTGTTCCTCATAATACAAGAACTAGGCGTCACCAAATGAAATTAATAGGCAGCAGGTTTAAAACAAACATAAGGAAGTATTTCTTCACACAATGCATGGTCAGCCTGTGGAACTCCTTGCCGGAGGATGTTGTGAAGGCCAAGACTATAACAGGGTTCAAAAAAGAACTAGATAAGTTCATGGAGGACAGGTCCATCAATGGCTATGAGCCAGGATGGGCAGGGATGGTGCCCCTAGCCTCTGTTTGCCAGAAGTTGGGAATGGGTGACAGGATGGATCACTTGATTCCCTGTTCTGTTCATTCCCTCTGGGGCACCTGGCATTGGCCACTATCAGAAGACAGGATGCTGGGCTAGATGGACCTTTGGCCTGACCAAAAATGGTGGTGGTTATGGTCTTATGTTATTCCAAGGCGTCTGAGCCCCCTGGTAACAGTCAAACCGGAGCTAGTAATCATGCTGCTAAGCACTTAGCTAGGGCTTGTCACCCGTAGAGCTCAACTTGCTTTGCAATGGAAGATGAGCACCACTAGCCCCATGTTGCAAATGGAGAAACTGAGTCACCAAGCGGGGAAGTGATTTGCCCAAGGTCACATAGCAAGTCAGAGGCAGAGTTGGGAATAGAACCCAAATTGTCCGGTTCCCAGACCTGGGTTTGGATCGAGAATCTCAGTTACATTGTGGCTTGTAAGCAACCCATACAAGCTTGAAGCAGATGGGTTGTGTGAGGTGTTGCCCTAACAGCACACAGTTGTAGAGATTTATTCTGCTTGTGCTTTTAGCATGGACCTATGGCCATGGCACTGCCATCACGGACCGGGCACCAGCTGACAAGGTGCCCAGATTAAGAACTATTAAGCTGATACAAGGGAGCATTCTTAGGCCTTTTCATTGTCGCTGGTTGCAGATGGTCCAAGATACATTAAAGAAAGTCTAAATTCCAGATATGCGGGTCTTTGCACAAGCTAAATAAATAGGGACATCCGTGTGCATGCAAGAGTGTATGAAGTATTGGGAGCGTGCCTGTAAAACACAAGCCATGTTAGAAAGGAGAGCGAGACTTAAATTAAGCGAGACATAACTAGGCCCAATAATAGGGGTGTCCCAATTCTAAGCTCTCATGTGGATGTGAGGCAGTGGATAAAAATCCCGGAGTCCCAGATCAACATTTTTTAATCAATGAAAACATAAAAGGAGTTTAAAATGGTCATAAATGCTGGAAAATGCTTGCATGTACCAGAGCATATCAGACCAGAGAGAGCGCGCGTGTGTATCTGTGTGTGTACACCATCACCTCCCTCTACAGAACTGCTCACCCGTGTGTCATAGGTCCTATACTGCCAATAGCGCCTTTAGCCCAAGTGGAAGTAGCAGGCTTGAGCTACATGAGAAAGCGAACCTATTGAAATGCTGTTCCACTCTAGCGTGTCCAGGAGCAGTGCTGGTGACAAGCAGAGGAAGAGGTTAAATAGGTGATTTAGAAGAATTCTCTTTATGCGGAAGCTGGTGGTGGCCACATTCCTGCATGGAAACTTACCGCCCCTGCTTTGAGTAGTGAGGGAAGGAGGAACCACTCCAACCAGTTCTGACGAGGAGAGATCAGTGGTGGACACATTCCAGGTTCAGTCCTGCCCGGCCGAAGTGCTCCTGTCCAGAGCACGGAGTGGGTCTGGGGGGGAGCGCCAGCCGTGGAACAGAGCCTGGATGGCTTCTGTCTTTGCAGGGCAGCTGCAGGCCTGCTCCTGTGCTATAATGTGCCCTACGTCTGCTGCCAGAAAGGCACCGTGTGCAGTCCCCAAGCCAGGCACGGTGCATAGCTGGGGCACTACTCCCCATCCCCCTCAAATGTTTGTGGAGCTCTAGGGTGGCCATTCTGTCTGGGATCTGCAGAGGGGAGGAGAAAAGAGACTCCTGTTCCCCCTTCTCAGCCCACCTTGGGATCTCACAGGACAAGCCAAACCCCTGGATGTAAGTGCTTCAGAAGAGACTTAAGTCAAGCGGTGCTCCCCGCTCCCCAGTGCCCTTCCCCTCAGACAGCACCCCACAGCTTAGGTCCCAGCCTTTGCACTGGGTTTGCAGGCTTGCTCCTGTGTCAGGTCCCAGGGTTCTGCTCGTGCGGCTGCAGCCGGGAGGCCCAAGGCCCAGGTGATGTCAGCCCTGCCCCCCTTGGCTATCGGGGGCCACGATTTTCACTTGCAAACCTGGCCGCTCCTTCCAGTGCTGTGGTGGGAGGGAAATGTGCCAGATTGACAGCCCTGGGACTTCAGTGTTAGCCTGGGCAGCGGCAGGGCAAACCTCACCCACGCGCCGCCCCGGAGCCTCAGGTCACACCTAGGAGGGCCGTCATCCCTCAATGGGTGGGGGGAGCACGGGGCTCTTGTGCGGGCCCTTTTGGTCCTTGACCTCTCGGCTGAGTCTGATCCAAAGGAGCCGAGTGATGCTAAATGCGGGGGGTGATGTTAACCCGTCTATATGCTCAAAACGATTAACAGAACTGCCTGCTTCATGCCCCAGCCAGGACACTACTTCTTCTCGTCGGCTTGACCAGGCAGCGCGGGTGATTGTACTGTCATTTTTGCCATGGTCCTTTCTGACTCGCTTTCAAACCTCGGCTGTGCTGGGAGCACCTGTACCAACTCCTGTGGTTGGTTCTTCCGAAGCCCACTTGCTCTGACCGTGACTAATCCTGTCTCTTCCCTCTCAGGTGCCATCTGCCAGCCCGTGCATCTAGCTATATCCCGAGCAATGGGCCTTCCCCCAGCTGACAGTGCTCACCATTAGCAGCTTCGTCCAGAAACCCAGCCTCAATTTTCCTTGGCATCAGTTCATCCCCTTAGTCCTCATTGTATCGCGTTCAAGCACCCTAAGCAATTCCTCTCTTCCGTTCCGCCCCCAAGCCAGCCAGTGTGATTTTGCTTGCTACTCTCTGAGCTTCCTGGAGCCTGAGCTCTTGCTTTCCGGTGATGAATTCCCTGCGCGGCAGTGAGAGGGGTTAATTGCCACCCTGTCTGCGATGCCTACCCTTGAATCTCCATGTCTATGCTTCAGTCCATGGCTTCTTGGGCTACCACCTTCCGAGCAAGTCCTTCCTAGGACATGGTGGCTGTGTAGGAACTTTGCGGTTGTCATTCTACTGCACGCCATGAATGCTCAGAATTTCTTGGGGACATCAGTATTCGAACTCAGACCCCCAACCCTACTTGCTCCAGGTCTTCGGTGGCACTTTGGCTGCGGGTCCTTCACTCGCTCTGGGTCTTCGGTGGCGGGTCCTTTAGTGCTACCGAAGACCCGAAGCGAGTGAAGGATGCGCCGCCGAAGACTCAGAGTGCCACCCGGTGAGTACAAGCCCCATGTGTTTTTACGTGTTTGGGGGTTTTTTTTAGTCATCTCTGCCAGGGCCCCATCGAAACTGTTCAAATTGGGCCCCGCACTTCCTAAAGCCGGTCCTGCGTGTACAGTCACATGGCTGGGAATGGGGGTCATGTTGGCAGGGGTGGGCCCATGCCAATCCCAGAAATACTGGAATGTCTGGTATGCTGGGAATGCATGAGGTGGCCACCTTAGCTGTGGCTATGCCAGCGGCCGTTCAGCCTCTGAGCATGCCTGGTGTGAATTAGATGTTTCCAGAAGCCCCAGTCTGTCTGAGCTGATTGCTCATGCCGTTCCAAGAATGTATTCCCTTCTCTCCCATCAGCCTGCCTCCTGAGTACCTCCTAAACATGAAGCCTACCACTCAGGCGAAAGGAGAATCCCCATGAGTTGTTAGCAGTACAGGGCCTATGACACACAGCTGAGCTGTTCTGATTCCATCCAGCAGAGGGTAGCAGTAATGTACCCGCTAGCCAGCTCATTGTTACCCTGAGTGCATTTAGAGGCAGACGTCGTGATCCTGACCAGTTTCTATGTAGATAGCTCCCTCAGTCTTTCCATGGGTATTTTCTCCTCCCATCCTAATCTCATCTGAGGGTATGTCTACATCTACAATTTTGCAGCGCTGGTTGTTACAGCTGTATTAGTACAGCTGTATAGGGCCAGCGCTGCAGAGTGGCCACACTTACAGCAACCAGCGCTGCAAGTGGTGTTAGATGTGGCCATACTGCAGCGCTGTTGGGCGGCTTCAAGGGGGGTTCGGGGAACGCGAGAGCAAACCGCGGAGAAGCAGGTCTCCTTCCCCGGGTTGCTCCAGTGTTCCCCGAACCCCCGTGCAAGCAGGTTTCCTTCCCCGCGGTTTGCTCTCACGTTCCCCGAACCTCCCTGCAAACCGCGGGGAAGGAGACCCGCTTGGGGGGGATTTGGAGAACACCGGAGCAAACCGCGGGGAAGGAGACCTGCTTGATTACCAGAGAGGTATCCTCAGGTATGCTGGGATACCTGCTTATTCCCCGGAGGTCAAGAAAAGCCCTGGTAAGTGTCTACACTTGATTACCAGCGCTGGATCACCAGCGCTGGATCCTCTACACCTGAGACAAAACGGGAGTACGGCCAGCGCTGCAAACAGGGAATTGCAGCGCTGGTGATGCCCTGCAGATGTGTACACCTCCTAAGTTGCAGCGCTGTAACCCCCTCACCAGCGCTGCAACTTTGTGATGTAGACAAGCCCAGAGTTCACAGCTTTTTAATTTCCTCTAGTTTTTTCTGTCTGCAGGAGACTATTACAACTCTCACCCCGACTGCGCTGACCCAGGGTGTGTCTCCCAGTCCCTCCCATGCTGAGATGTATTTGTTTGCAGTGACGTTGCACTGCGAGCTCCTGTCTAGTTTGTGACAGTCCGGAGATCTGTCACCCCTCTTGCATCACTGCTACTGTGGGGGGCCCCTCCCTAGAACTATGTAGTCAATCCCCCTGACATACAGGTGGCCTGTTGTTCTAATCTCCCCCCATCACGTCTCAGCAGCCCCTAGATATTCAGGGGGGTCTTTCCCATTCTTTGGCTGCTCAGGAACCAGTATTTACTGAGTGACTCACAGGCCAGGAATGCCACTCTTGCATAAAGTCCTTTAATTCACCTGCCCCCGGGGAGAAATCAGGTGCGACTATGTATGAGGTCAGAGCTCCATGCAGCTGAAGGAGCATTATCCCACCTGACCATGCACAGGGGCACAATCATGACATGCTAACAGGAACTCCTCCAAGCTTGTAGATAAGGGCGGTTTGCATATAGTCCTGAGAGCTCTTCCCCTGCATTTCTATGCCCTTTGCCGGTTGAACAGGCCAGGGGGGAATTTCCTGATTCGGCTCCTCTAAGGGTCTTGGAATTTGGCTGGAGGAGTGGGGCTGGCTTTGGTTTCGCTCTCTGTGGGCGCAATCTCACCTCCCCAGGGCATGGGCAGAGAGAAGGTTTGGCCTCTAGGGCCTGGCTTGAGCAATCTGCCCTTTGGGAAGAAAGAGGCCAGAGAGGATCAATGAAAAGGGCCCTGGCGCATGGCAGGGAGAGCTGGACCAGGATGGGAGTGAGAGTGAGGGCAAAGCCCAGCCATCTCTGCTGCAGTAGGGGGACTACGTCCTCGCTTTGGGGTGGGCCAGACCACCCCAAAAGACCTTCTTGTTGGCCCCCCTCCATAGGCCGAAGTATTGGCCACTTGCATGGAAGTGGCCTTTCATTTACTCCCCTAGGTGAAGGGGAAGGGGATGAACATTGATCCAGTGGCCTCCTTCCGCCCAGCCAGGCAGCAGTAATGAGCTGTGCCTGGCCCTGATGCCTTCTGCCCAGCCTCAGACTCACTGATCACCCTGGCTCCATGTGGCCTAGGTCCTACGAGTCCAAAGCTCCTATCATAACCAACCCCAACATAATTGGGGAAATCAATTAGGGCAAGGGATATGGATGAGCTAATGCAGATCTGGGGCCACACAGCAACTCAGATGTTGGTTTGAGGTGATTCGGTTTGGCATGTCAGACACCTGGAAATTGCTTCCACTTAAATAGCCTTTTATACAAGATGGGTAACAGTAACTCATTAGATAACTCAGCAGTGTTATTTTAGTGTCAGACATGCCTAAGGGCATCAGATTTGTTTATGTGCTAAATGTTGCATGCATCAAAGGATATCCTGGCCTCAGTGAAGAGTTTATATAGCAGTGTGAGTATATTGTCCAACACAAAAGCACTACGCTGTGTAACAGTTAAGGTTGTTCAAGGACAAAAACCATTTACCCAAACATTAAAAAAGTAAAAAAATCCAAAGTTATGGCAAATACATGACAAAGCAACCCAGCAACAACCTAGAGAGAGCCTAAATTTCAGACATTTCTATCTATTGTACTCCTATGCAAACACACTACCAAAACAACCTTAACTCTGCCCCTATCATTATAACACCTGCAGTCTTTCTTACCTAGAGGCAAAGGTTCTATAAACATGAGATCAGAGTGTTGCATATGAGAGCACACTGCAGGTCAACCCAAATCCTTTCCAGTACATCTAACCCAGAGGTTTTCAAACTGTGGGGCATGGAGGAACATTCGGGGGGGAGGGAGTGAGAGATATCAGGTGGCTGGCAATGCCCTGGGGCTCGGGTGGGCTTAGGGAGGGAATGTTACCTCCACCCTCGACTCACCTCAGTGGGCCACCTGGTTTGTCTGGGCTGGGAGGGGCAACCAAAAATTGTAACTTGAGGGGGGCTCAGCTCAAAAAGGTTTGAAAACCGCAGCTCTAACCCCATCATATATGTATCTGTACTTCATGAATTGGTAGAAAAACTATTTAATAAGTGTTCTAGACATTTCATTTTGCAATCCCTCTCAGAGATTATTTTGGTTGAAATTTTCCCCAAAAATACTCTATTTTTCTATAAAAAAGTGAAATCAAAATGATTTTTTTAAATTGTAAAGTGGAAATTGTTACTTTCTTTCATTTTTTTGAAAAATAAAACATTTCAGATTCTGATTTCCTGTTGGGGTGGAGGGTAATTTTTTCCTCTCTTCCTATTTTTAAAAATGTTCTTTCTTTTTATTCTGCTGGAAAGGGGGAGAAAGTTTTTAAAAATGGAAAAAAGTGATGGGAAAAGATTTTTTTTTTCTCATTTGTATTTCTTACTGCCTTTCCCCCTTTCCAATGAGGGTCAGAGGAGGAAGCAATCAAGCAGAGAAAGGGGGAAAAATACTCAAAATTTAAAACAATTTTTGGTTTGCCTTTCAAAACAAAAAAATGAAATTTTGATTGCAAAAATGAAATGAAACAAAAAAAAACCCGTAATGTCCTTTAGAAAATGCTGTGGTGGAATTTTTTTTGGCAGAATTGAAAATGTTCCATAAAAATGTTCGATTCTGCTAAAAAGACAGCTTTTTGTCAAAAACAAAAATTCAGCGCTCTGAAGATTTGGGGTGGTTTGATTTAGGGGGCTAATTCTGGATCATGTTTGGGGCACTCGTTCAGGTTTGAATCCTTTCAGACGTTTTAAATCACGTGTAGCGGTTCCCACGGATTTCTGATCATCCCGCTGGCGAACACAATTATGGCATGACTTGGCTGCTTCGCAGCTAGATGGTGCGTTCCTGTTCTAGGCATTATGATGATGATCAGATGTCAGTGCCGCACTGCGAGGCCTGAAATACATGCCTGATTCGCTCCTGGTCCGGCAGGGCGACGTAAGCACAACATAAGTACAATGGTAAGGCCGTCGATTCATAACCTTTCAGGCCAGATCAGCTCATTATGATTATCTAGTCTTACCCCCTGCATTGCACAGGCCATAGGCAGAGGGTGCAATCTACAGCAGCCTTCAATTTGCTGTACCCTGCACCAGGGGTCAAATTGCCCCAGAATAAAGGTGGTACAAAGTGGGCACGAAGTCCCTCCCCCTTTTTGTGCTGCGGCAGGCCAGAACAGGGGCATTTCCTGCAAATGTTGTGACCCCCCCCCCTTCCCCAGTGCCTCTCTCAAGCAGGAGCAGGACAGAGCACTGTAGCTGTAGCTAAGGACCACTGAATAGCACTGGCACTGCAGTGAGTGCCCCAGCTCCTAGGGGTGGCATGGCTGTTTCCCAGCCGTCTGGCTAAAACTGAGCCCAGAATCAGTTTAATAGCTGTGTGCCCGTGGCTGTGAGGGGCTGGGCTCTCTAGTGCTCCAGGCATCAAGAGGGGGAGCAGAGTCTCACCTGGCATACCTCCTCTCTCTCTCTCTCTATCCTGATCCCCTCGGGGGGCTGCCTAGAGCCCATCTCCTTTGCCGCAGGGTGAGGCTGGGTGTGTTAGTCATGGCCCCTTGGGCACAGCCAGGAGAGGAGAATGACTGTGCTAATGTATTGCGAGGGTCTCCTTGCTACGTGTGGTGTTTGGAGCAGGTACCCCTGGATCGGAAGTCTCATTCCCACGCACACTGAAGGGAAATAAACACATTACTGTAGCAACTAGGGTCTCCCCTACTCATTAGGGCTCAGCTCCGGAGCATGGGGCCAGGAAGGATCCACTCCCTGTAGGAAGTGGGATGAGGGGGGTGCACGACTGGAGTGGCAGGTGCCTCTGTCTCCCATTGGGTACTGACCTGCAGGTCTGTTTGTGAGCAATGGCCCTGCTGTTGCCATGCAGGAACGGCTGGCTAGGATGTGGTGTGCATGCTGTGGGTGGGGAGCAGGGCCTGGCCATGCTGTGCTGAGCACACACTGCACCTTGCCAGCCAGAGGTGAGTGCCCATTGCTGTGGTTAAGGTGGAGTCACTTGTTCCATTATACACCTAGAGTTTCAGGGGGTTGGATTTCGGGGGTGCTTCCTGAGCACCATTCTTCTGGGCTGGCTCACTGTTTACACCAGGGTGCGGCCTTTGGAAGATTTGGGCTAAAGTCAGAGGAAGGTGCTGTTCAGTCCCAGGCCACTGGTTTGCTATTTCAGTTCCCTGGGGGTTGAACTGCAGCATATATGGCTTTTTATCGGCCTTGATGATGGTGCACGATTAGCTTGTGGAACTCGCTGTCACTGGAGGTCACTGAGTTGAGTGGGGCTCAAAGTGAGCTAAACATTCACAGGGCCAGCGAGGACACCCCCAGTTACACTAGATGGAATTAAAAACATGCACGGAGTCCTGACTGTTCTCGGAGAAAAGGCGACAGGACTTGCTAGGCCACTGGTCTGATTCGGCCCGGCAGTTATTTATGTGCAGTTTTGTAACATGTCGCCTTCACCCACAAAATGGGATTCCAGGCCACACCAGTCCAAGCCCTTTCCCTGTATTACAATGAGACTTCTGCTAAATCTGAGGGCATGGCTGCACTTTCAGCTGTACAGCCCGCTGGGAGTTAAACCTGTCTTCGTACAGCTGAGTAGGGAAAACGCTGCAGTCTGGCCACACTGACAGCTGCCAGCGCACTGGCGTGGCCACATTTGCAGCGGCATTGGGAGCGGTGCATTATGGGCAGCTATCCCAGTGTTCAGGTGGCTGCAACGTGCTTTTCAAAAGGGGGAGTGGGGTGGAGTGTGACAGGGAGCGTGGGTGGGGGGGGAGAGAGAGTGGATTCTTGGAGTGCAGACACTCTGTCAGCACCTTGCCTTGAAAGCAAACAGCAGCTGTTCGTTTTTTTCCTTATAGACCAGAGAAGCAGCCGCTCACCGAAAGGGACACTTCCCGCCACCCCCTTCAAGCAAACATTAGCTGTGGGCCTTCCAAAGGGAGCCCCCGTGCCTTCCTCTACTCAGTCACAGCAAACAGGAGCTGTATTTGTTGATAAGCAGCTCCCCAGCCCGGAGTTCACAACAAAACCAAGAGAGGCATCGCGACAAAACAAGGAGAGGAACCTTCACTTAAAAGGATTATGGGGAGTTTCCGGAGGTCAATCACTGCGTAATAAGATTACCCCCCGTTTACACTGGAGCACCAGCATCTCAGCCACTCTGCAGCAGCTGTTATTTCTCTCGGGGAGGTGGAGTACCTGCGGCGCTGCAGCCACGGAGATCCAGCACTGTATGTGCCTTGCCAGTGTGGACGGGGAGTGAGTTACAGCGCTGTGGGCGGCTTTATTGCGCTGTAACTCTCAAGTGTAGCCAAGGCCTGAGTATGGTATTAAAGTGATAATCCGGAGTTCGCTCCGAAGCAGGGAGAGAGAACAGGTCTGGCTCAAATAACACCACACTGTAACATTCCTCCTGCTCTCCCCTCTGCACCAGGCTGCCAGAAGTGTCTGTTCCCCTAGGGCTCTGTGAGCCATCTAGAACCTTCCCATGACCCATGTTTGGGAAACAGTGTTATTCTCCAGTGACAGGGCTTTAAAACCAGCCTTCAATTGAATCCGCACAGCAATCTCTCTCCTGCTAATGAGGTGCAGTGGGACTGCCCCACGTTGGGAGAGACAGGGGTAATGTTTCTGCTTCGCAGGGTGGAAGTTCGGGACCCAGAGGTTGCTCTAGAGAGAACGTTCAGGTAACGTCCCACCAGTGGCCTTTCTCCTGGAAACAAAATAAAGGAATGAACGGCAAAAGCCCCTGCCTTCGAGTAGTGTGAAAAGTTATGCCACAAAACTAGGGTGACCAGATGTCCTGTTTTTAAAGGCATAGTCCTGTTTTTTGGGAGTTTTTCTTATATAGGCGCCTATAACCCCCCACCCCCGTCCCGTTTTTTCACAGTTGCTATCTGGTCACTCTACACAAAACCATACATGCAGCAACCCAATATCTCCAAACAAGACACTCCATTGCACATGGGTCTCTTCCTGAGAGAGGATGAGGGAGCACACGGGACAGCTGGTAGTCACTTGACTGGATTAGACACCTAACTTCCATGGATTTCAGGTAAGCACCAATATAGAACAGAATATGTTATTAGACATACTTTCTAGTCAACCATCTCTCTTTGTCTCTCTGTCACATGCTCTCTCTCTCTCTCTCTCTTGAATTCAGTGTCTTTTTTTGGCCAGACAAGCTTGAATGGAAATTGTGAAGGTGTAGAAAAGAAAAAAAACCCAGATCTTTTGTGTGGAGGTCGGTAACATCTGCACTCTCAGGCATAGGTGCTGGATCTAGCGGTGCTGCTGCAGCCCCTGGCTTGAAGTGGTTTCCATTAGATACAGGGTTTACAGTTCGGTTCAGTGGTTCTCAGCATGCCCAGTATATACATTGTTCCAGCCCCCCTGCTCTCAGGACTTGTCTATATGTACAGCTCCACTGTAGCACTTATTGAAGATGTCATCTACGCTGACGGGAGCGCTTCTCCGGCAGTACTCCACCTCCCTGAGAGTCAGTAGCTATGTCCATGGGAGAAGCCCTCCCGTCTCCAGTGCGCTGGCTACACTGGGGGTTAAGTGTGGATTTTCCACACCCTGAGTGACATAGTTATACCTACACTGCAAATGTATGTAATGCAGGACTCAGATGCTCACATGTACGCACACAGCGTTACAGGCAAATTGCCTTTCTCTGATCACTTCCATTGTTTGATAGTTACTTCGGGGCTCAGTTTGTTAGACTATTACGTATGAACTTGGAAATGAAAGCCTAGTCAGTTTCTTGGTCACATATTTGCTTATTGCACAGTAAAACTTTGCCAAAGCTTGGATTTCATTTCAGTTCTGAGGCATTGTTTCCTGGTGTGAGGCTAGAGAAAGAGCAGATGGATTGGATATACACACACAGGGATAGAATGTACATAGCAGCTATGGCTACGCTAGTGTAAACTTAGTTTCACCACTGGTTTTGCTTCATTGGGTAATGGCAACCGTAGAAAAACTAGTGTAGATAAGGCAACTGCATCGGTGACAGTCAGACCTATTCAGTGGTTGAAACCCATCCTGGGAGGAAAATACAATAGATCTTTTCCCTTACAGATAACAACAGAAGAACATAGGAGCTGCAATCCTGGATCAGACCATGGTCCGTCTAGCCCAGTATCCTTCTCTGACAGTGGCCCATACCACAGCTTCAAGGGGCACTGTACAGAACAGGGCAGTTTTGGAGTGATCCATCCTTGTCTTCCACTCCTGGCTTCTGGCAGTCAGCGGTTTAGGGTGGCCCCGAGCATGGGGTTCCATCCTGGACCATCTTGGCTAATAGCCATTGATGGACCTATCCTCCATGAACTCCCAGTTGTACTTTTGATTATCACTATGTCCCATGGCAATGAGTTCCACAGGTTAGTTGTGCATTGTGTGAAAAAGGACTTTGTCTTGTTGGTACTCAGTCTAATAGCATCAGGTGACCCCAGGGTTTTGTATTGTGTGAAAGGGTAAATAACACTTCACTATTCACTATTTTCACACTGTTCATGCTTTTATAGAGCTCTATCATACCCCCCCCCCCAGTCTTCTCTTTTCTAAGCTGAAAGGGCCCAGTCTTTCAAAACTTTCTTCATACGGAAGCTGTTCCAGACTCCTAGTCAATCTGGTTGCCTTTTTCTGATCCTTTTCCAGTTCTAATGTATCTTTTTTTGAGACGGGATGACCAGAACTGCATGCAGTATTCAAGGTGTTGGGTGAACCATGGATTTATATGGTGGCATTATGATATTTTCTGTCTTATTTTCTATCCCTTTCCTAACAGTTTCTAATGTTTAGCCTTTTTTGACCACAGCTGTGCATTGAGCAGAAATTTCCAGAGACCTGTCCACGGTGACTCCAAAAATCTCTTCTGTGAGTGGTAATAGCTAATTTAGACTCCATCGTTGTGTATGTATAGCTGGGATTTTTTTCCCCCCTAAGGTACATTGCTTTACACTTATCAGCAGTGAATTTCATCTGCCGTTTTGTTACCCAGTCACCCAGGTTTGTGAGATTTCGCTGTAACTCAAGATAGGCTATTGCTAAAGAGAGTCTCAAGCCACAAAATTCAGATTCAGATCACAGTTGAGATTTCAGACATCCCCCTAAATTCATGTGTGTTTGGCAGTAGGATTTTGGCTTGAGGCCCGTTCTGGTGATATAACAACGTTGAATTGTTGCCTGTATTTAAGTACACCTCTCTGCTACATGTGGGGAAGTTATTTAAGATGCCACCACATTAGACTGTGTTTCCGATGCTGAAAATATTTGGTTGGTTTGACAACATGTTAGTCATTCCCAGGCTGAATCTATTTCTGATACAGTCGCAGTGCCAGGAAACTGGACACATTGGGAAGATTTTAAGTCTATGCATGATACCTTTTAGGATCCATGGACAATGCCACCATTATTGTTGATTCAGACCCTTCCTAGGTCCTTGCAGCCAAGCGATGTCTAAATCTGGCCCTTTCTTTCTGCACAAGGTCTTCAAGGGCTGCTCTACACTAGGAAGTTCAGCTGACCCAGGAAAGTCACTCCAGGGGTGTGGAAAATCCACCCCCTCCCAGAGATGTAGTTAAGCCCCCCTAAACCCCTGTGTAGACAGCATTAGGTTGCTGGAAGAATTATTGGGGCATTTGTGCTGATGGCAGCCCCTCCCAGGAAGTGATGCCCTTGGGGATGAAGGGCCTCGGTGGTCTCCCGGTGCCCAGCGGGTGTCTGTGACCAGGAAAGCAAAATGGCAAGAGGGCCTGGTGTGGGGAGCTCGTTCCCAGCGCCTGAGCGATAACCACCCCTGAATCCTAGCCCATCGCCCTTTGACATGGCCTGGGGCAGGGGGCAGAGCCCGTTGGCGTCCTTGGCCCCGGGGCAGCAGTCCTGCCAGCCCAGCAGCTGAAGAGTTAAAATACCTGCCGCCCAGGCTCCACCTCGGTGAGCGGAGGGCAGGAAAGAGGCAGATGCTGGGAGCTGCTGAGCCGGAGGCCAGTGAGCATAGAGGGCTCTGTGTGCAAGCGGCAGGCAGGGAGGAGGGCCGGGCGGAGCCGAGCCGAGCCGAGCCAAGCCAAGCCAAGCCAGCCTGCCCCGTGGCTCCCCCAGCAGTGGAGCCCGAGGACGAGGAAGGAGGGAGCGAGGACGCCTCCCAGGATACCAGCCGGCAGCACCGCTAGCATGTTGCAGTGGTGAGTGCGCCTGGGCTTTCCCCCGGGGAGCTGGGGGGCGGGGAGATCAGCCCCCCTCACTTTTCTCTCTGATGCAAAGAATCGGCTGCTCAGCCGGGCCGATCCGGGCTCTGCCTCCCCCGCCCTCGGACCGGCTCGGCGCGTCCCGCCTCGGGTGAGCTGCGGGTTCCGAGTTCGGGGGCGCCCCTGGGGGGTCCCTGCGCCCCCCCCGCAGCTACAGCGGGGAGCGCGGCCATGCCAGGGGCGGCTGCTGAGGAGCTGGGTGAAAATCGGGGGAGCCAGGCTGGGGGACTCGGCATTTGCTCCTCCCCTGTCCGGTCCCCGAGGCTCGCTCGCCTCCATCCCCAGCGCGGCTCGGACCCAGAGCAAAGCCCCCCAGGGGACCTCGCGGAGCCACTCGTGCTGCTCCCTCGTCTGGGCCAAAGCTTGGCTCGAGCTGGGGGGTGTCGTCCCCGTCCTCCCCCCCATCCTAGCAGCGGCCCAAAGGCTCCCTGGAGTTTCCCCGCGGGCTGGCTCGGGGGAAGGTAAAAAGCATTGGGGGGGGCGGGCAGTGTCCAAACCCAGCCGCCCCCCCCCCCCGCTTCCAGCGGCGCCCCAGCGCTCAAGCGATCTGTTCCCCTCGGAGGTGGGGGCACATCTCCCCCCGGGGCTCGGCTGCTGAGATTTTTTTCTCTCCTTCGTTGCAAACGGTACCGGCATCTCTGTGCACCCGGCGGGGCGGCTCCTCAATGCAGGACACTGTTGCCCATTAGAGGAGCTGTGGGGGGGGGGGGGAATGGGACCAACCCGTCTCGCAACTGTGGCAATTAATTGGTTATTCCAACAGCTCCCCCCGTGGAGCCGGGGAGGTGCCCGTGCAGGGGCCCCACCAGGACTTGGTTTTCCTGACATTTTTTTTTCACTGTAAAATCTCTCTCCCTTCATAACCCCAAGACAGGGACAAGTCAGCGGAGAGCCCTGGGCTGCCGGCTAACCGGGCGGCTGTCACGGGTCATTGCCCCTCCTGGCTTCCGCGGAGGCGAAGGGCACGAAGTCCCCTCACCTGCAGTGCCGAGAGCCAATGGGACTGGAACTTCTAGTCTGGAACCCTGGGGTTCTAGATCTGATCTCCCCAGTCCCCAGGTGCGATTGGCTGTGAGATCCCTGGGGTCTCTGTGGCAGAGCCCGCTTGATAAGTGAATCTAAAGGAGGAATTAAAGGCGAGAGAGACATTCCAGTCCAGTCAGTGGAAAGCCTGCCTGACTCCCCAGAGACTTTGGATTATGGATGGACTCAGGGGGGTGGGGAGAGCTTCTATTGCATACACTGGGCCAGCATCCAGAATGGGAACTGTTTATTCTGAATTAGATTGATAAAGGCTTGGACTATATTGCAAGGTGGCATGACACATCCAAAGGTGTGTCCTACAAGCTGGGGGACGCCAAAGAAGAGGCAAGTGTGAGCTGAGTTTGACCAACTTAAAGCACCCTGTCCTGGGAAAGAGTTTGCTCTCAGGTGAGTTTCCTATGGGTGGGGCTCCATTGACTTCTGTGAAGCTACTCCTGAGTTACAGGGGTGTGAGTGAGACCAGAATCCAGCCTGGGGTAGCAGCTTTTCCTGCTCGCCCTCCTTCAGTGTGTGAGTTTCACCTGCACAAAAACAAGGAGGAGTCGGTGGCATCTTAAAGACTAACAGATTTGTTTGGGCATAAGCTTTCGTGGGTAAAAAACCCACTTCTTCAGATGGATGGAGTGAAAATTACAGAAACGGGCACAAATATCTATTGGCACATGGAGAACCAATACTGAAGGCCAATTTAGTCAGGGCGGATGTGGTCCACTCCCAATAATTGATGCAGAGGTGTCAATACCAAGGGAAGGGAAATTACTCTTGAAGTGAGCCAGCCACTCTCAGTCCCTAGTCAAGCCCCAGCTGATGGTGTTTAATCTCAAATGAATTGTAGCTCAGCAGTTTCTCTTTGAAGACTGTTTTTGAAGTTGTTTTGTTGAAGGATGGCTACTTTTAAATCTGTTATTGATTGTCCAGGAAGATTGAAGTGTTCTCCTACTGGCTTTTGTATGTTACCATTTCTGATGTCTGATTTGTGTCCATTTATCCTTTTACGTAGAGACTGTCCGGTTTGGCCAATGTACATGGCAGAGGGGCATTGCTGGCACATATCACATTAGTAAATGTGCAAGTGAATGAGCCTCTGATGGTGTGGCTGGTGTGGTGGGGTCCTATGATGGTGTCGCTAGAGTAGATTTGGGGACAGAGAGGCAACGGGGTTTGTTGGGGATTGGTTCCTGGGTTAGTGTTTCTGTGGTGTGATGGGTAGTTGCTGGTAAGTATTTGCTTCAGGTTGAGGGGCTGTCTGTAAGCGAGGACTGGCCCTGAGATGATGAGGCGTTCAGCTGTACAGAACGCAATGCCATTCACAGCCTCAGAAATACCTCTGACATTATGATCGAAAGGGCTGACAAAGGAGGTGCTGTAGTCGTCATGAACAGGTCGGATTATGAACTGGAGGCTGCCAAACAACTCTCCAACACCACATTCTACAGGCCACTATCCTCTCATCCCACTGAGGGCTGCCAAAAGAAACTACACCATCTGCTCAAGAAACTCCCTGCTCCAGCATGGGAACAAATCTACACGGACACACCCCCAGAGCCTTGATCAGGGGTATTCTATCTGCTACTCAAGATCCATAAAACTGGAAATCCTGGATGCCCCATCTTCTCAGGCATTGGCACTCTTACAGCAGGGTTATCTGCTTATTTGGACTCTCTCCTCAGACCCTACAACTCTCCTCAGACCCTACAACCCTACGCTACCAGCACTCTTCACTATCTTCAAAACACCACCGACTTCCTGAGGAAACTACAATGATCTTTCTGAAAACACCAGCCTGGCCACCAGGGATGTAGAAGCTCTTTACACCAATATTCCACATGAGGATGGACTACAAGCTGTCAAGAACAGTATCCCTGATGAGGCCACAGCACACCTGGTGGCTGAGCTTTGTGACTTTGTCCTCACCTACAACCATTTCAGATTTAGGGACAACCTATGCCTTCAAGTCAGCGGCACTGCTTATGGGTACCTGCATGGCCCCACAGTATGCCAATATTTTTATGGCTGACTTGGAACTGCTTCCTCAGCTCTTGTCCCCTAGTGCTCCTCCTCTACTTATGCTACACTCATGACATCTCCATCATCTGGACCCACAGGAAAGAGGCTCTTGAAGAATTCCATCCGGATTTCAACAATTTCCACCCCACCATCAATCTCAGCCTGGACCAGTCCACACAAGAGATCCACTTCCTGGACACTTCAGTGCAAATAAGCGATGGTCACATAAACACCACCCTATGCCAGAAACCTACTGACCACTATACTTACCTACATGCCTCCAGCTTCTATCCAGGACACACCACACGATCCATTGTGTACAGCCAAACCTTAAAATACAACTGTATTTGCTCCAATCCCTCAGACAGAGACAAACACCTACAAGATCTCTATCAAGCATTCTTAAAACTACAAAACCCACCTGGGGAAGTGAGGAAACAGATTGACAGAGTGAGACGGGTGCCCAGAAATCACTTACTACAGGACAGGCCCAACAAGGAAAATAACAGAACTCCACTGTCCATCACGTACAGCCTCCAGCTAAAACCTCTCCTGCGCATCATCATCAGTCTACAACCTATCCTGGAAAATGATCCCCCACTCTCACAAGCCTTGGGAGACAGGCCAGTCCTCACTTACAGACAGCCCCCTAACCTGAAGCAAATACTCACCAGCAACTACACACCACACCACAGAAACACTAACCCAAGAATAACCCCTGCAACAAACCCCGTTGCCTTCTGTGTCCCCAAATCTACTCTAGCGACACCATGATAGGACCCTGACTAAACTGGCCTTCAGTATTGGTTCTTCACTTGTAAGATAATTCCCTTCTCCATGTGCCAATAGATATTTGTGCCCGTTTCTGTAATTTTCACTCCATGCATCTGAAGAAGCGGGGTTTTTACCCGCAAAAGCAGATTCTCTTAATTTATGGGCCAGATTCCAAAAGGATGTATAGGAGGGGCCAGAAGTCACACATCAGTGAGCAGGGGAGAGTTTAAGGGAGTGCACTTCAGAGTTATTTGCGGCCAGTAGAAGTTGACATGGAGAGTCTCTAGTTAAGCGTTACCCAGTAGCCTCCCTCTGGGACCATTGTTTCTTTTACATGCCCATCCCTCCCCAGAAAAGCAGATGGTAGAAAATTCTGGGTGATCTCTGCAGGGAAAGGACTGTGGCATGAGTCTGGAACCCCTGGGCGAGGAATATTCAAAGCAAAGTTTCCAATTCCCTCACATTTCATACAGTCTCAGATAAATGCATACATATAAAATATCACATACAATATCTATCCACCTTCCCATAACTGTTTATTTCCATACTCTTTGCTGTAACCAGAGCTACCATGAGGGTGTTTTTTACATTATTAATAGATAGAAAGAAGTTATAGATGCTTATAAATGATCAGTTTGGGGGTTTTCATTCGTTAAAAAAACAGTTTGATTGTAAATCTTCAGGTTTTACATTCAGTTAAGTGCCATTTAATTAAAAAAAAACATAAAGAAGAATTATTTACAAAATCTGGCATTGTTGTTCGATATAGTGACAGGTCCCTTATAAAATCTGTCTAGCCTGACAAACATTTCATAAAGTTTATTGAGGGTAAGAGGAAACACAAGAAAATTGGGAACTCTGCAGATCAAACCTAATGTGCAGAGGATTGGGCAAAGAGAGACAACGAACATTATAGAAAGCATGATCTCTGCACCGAGCTATGGGAATCCAGAGGCTTTATAGAGCATCTAATCTCTGCAGTAACCCTATATAATTTATAAAAACAAAGAAATTCTCACAGCAAAAATGTGAATGAAGTTCAGGTTATTCCCATGGAGTGTCACAGCCAGTGTTGCCACCTCTCATGATTTTATCACATAGCAATATTGGATGTTTTACTGAAAGCCCTGGCTGCTGGAGATAAGTGATGACACGTGACTTGCAGCTTTAATTTAAAAAGTACATTTCTAGCCCATGGCTGTGGAGAAAAGCTTGTAACAGGGACCTGAGTGCTCCCTAGAGGCTCAAACTGGAAGGACAAGAAAAGGTACCCAAAACTGATTTTAAAAAAAAGCTCATGATTTCTAAGCCAATCTTGTGATTTTGAGAGGCCTGTGATGTGATTTTTGTATGCAGTGTGTTGTAGCCATGTTGGCCCCAAGATATCAGAAAGACAAGCTGGGAGTAGTAAGATCTTTTACTGGACCAACTTCTGTTGGTGAGAGAGACACGCTTTCGAGCCACACAGGCTATCTACACACACTACAGCCTACATCAGTACAAGTTATGTCCCTCTAGGGTGTGAATAAGCCACCCCTTTGAGCGCCAGTGTGGACCGTGCTGTGTCCAGCCAACGGAGATACTGCTGCTATTCACTCACAGGTGCTGGGAGTGGTTTTGTTTTTTGTCTTTTTCCTGTGTGCGTTGATTCGAGAGCGTAGTGATTTGCCGGGTTTCACTCACATACTTGTTATTGGAGGATTGAGTGCACTGGGTGAGGTGCATCACATGTTGGGATAGGCACGTGTAGGACCCGTGGATCTAGACAGGTGTGTTGTGGGGGAGTATTCATCATTGCAGCAGTGGAGAGCTGTCCGCAGGCTTTGCATCTGTGATTCTGGCAGGGTCTGGTGCCACTTTGAGTTAGTGTGTCCTGGTCTGTGGGGAACTAGCTGCTGCTGCTAAGCTTGGAGAGACTGGGGGGTTGTTTGAAGGGCAGAATTGGGGGTTCAGGGAAGATTTCTTTCAGAATAGGATCCCCATCAAGTATGGGTTGTAGTTGTTGATGATACCCCGTATCGATTCCAGTGTGGGGTGGCAGATCTTGCAATCTTTGAACACTTTGGGGATAGCGATACTGAATTTCCCTCAACCAGCCAATAATTACATACAAAATAGGCCCTACCCAGGAACAGGCCCCTCCTTTGACCCATTACTGTGAAATTTTCCAGAAAAATTCTCACGTACTGTGAAATAATAATTCTTTCCTGGGTGCTGGCTGGTGAGTCTTGCCCACATGCTCAGGGGTTAGCTGATCGCCATATTTGAGGTCAGGAAGGAATTTTCCTCCAGGGCAGATTGGCAGAGGCCCTGGAGGTTTTTCACCTTCCTCTGCAGCTTGGGGCACGGGTCACTTGCTGGAGGATTCTCTGCAGCTTGAAGTCTTTAAACCACGATTTGAGGACTTCTGTAACTCAGACATAGGTCAGGGGTTTGTTACAGGAGTGGGTGGGTGAGGTTCTGTGATCTGCAATGTGCAGGAGGTCAGACTAGATGATCATAATGGTCCCTTCTGACCTTAAAGTCTATGAGTCTATAATCACGGAAATGCTTTTCCTCCTTTGTACGGGACACGAACCAGACACGGCTGTGGTGAGTACGTTAGAAATCCCAGAGCTGCTGCGTATGAGATAGCTTCTTTGTGATCGTAACTCCGGAGCTACTACTGAGTAGCCTTCACATTCAAAGCATTTCCTGATTGCTGCAGTTTTTCCCCCTGCAACTTTAAGGAAATGCCCTGACTGTTGAAACCAAAAGTGATCCTGCAACAAAATCCATTGTGAAAATCAAAGAGCGCAGTGGAACCCTGAAAGACTTTGTCTCCCAAACCACAGGCTGCTCCTGCTTGAGCTAACGAAGCCCCCTTGTTCCAGGTAAAGCATAGCCGGATACCTAGGTTTTCCCTATGCTGCAGGCAGCCACCGGATGGCAAACTGCGCATGGACTGGGTTTGTGCAGGCCACACATGCCACTGGGTGGCTTTTCTCTATTGGTTCGTAACATGATAACTTTTGAACGGCGCACCTGATCCATTCCAAAATGTCAGGGAATGTTCCAGGCATCCCAGGCCAGAATCCTATTGATTTTGGGGGGAAATCAGAAAAAAACAAAAGGGGAAAAACGTGAAACACGTGAGCCCTCCCGCCATCTGATTATCGTAGGTATAGAGAGTTGGGGAACAAACACCCCTGCTGTGGAGAGGAGAATGGGGGATCTTGGCATGGGGGGAGGAGGAATGAAGGGCACACAAAAGCGTGTGTGTGTGTGCATTTTGAAGGATGCTGGTATAGGGGAGGATGGAATGGGGGGCACACAGGGGAGGAGGGAATTATCCTTGACAAAGAGGAGGATGGGAGGGTGGTACAGAGGCAGCTTGTGGGGTGCAGGATGCAATGCGCCCCTGATCTGTGCAGTGAACTTGACCTACACCAAGTGTGTGACCCGCTAGTAACCGCTATCAGTTAGATACAATGGCTAATAGTTTTGGCTATAACGATGTTCAAACATGGGTGGAGCGTAAGTTTCCAGGGAGATTTTAACTCTGTGCCAAATTGCCAGGGAGTCACAACCAGCTGCTTCAGAGCTAGCGGGACCCCACGGGCCTTAGAACCAAACCAGCACTTCCAGCCCAGGGACCAGTTTTAAAACGATCTGTTACCCGGAATGAATTTGATCAATTTTCTTCAAACTTGGCGGCAATGTTCGCCTTCACCTTCAGCAGTAACCTGCCTAGTCTCAGCTCAAACAAACCAATTCTGCCAAGCCGAGTTCTGGGGGTGAGGGATGAACGTCAGGCATTGAGGGTTGTCATGCCATAATGCAAGAGCGATGAAGAAGCAGATTGGTACAAGACTGGGATATTGGGGGCCTCAAGCAGAACATTTGTAGCACCCCAGAAATGCAATATTGCATTAGCGCAAAGAGAGGCAAGAACCCTGAAAGCGAGGACGAGCAGGGCAGGGATTTGAAGGCGTGGGGAGAAGTGATGTCAGATTGACAGGCCAGGACGAGACCTGGGCTTGGATAGAGCCCCATGGGACCCCCACAGAAGGTGGGAAAGGGTCTGCCAAAAGAGCGGCTGGTGCAGGGACCAAGGGCAGAGGAGGGAGGAGGACGTCAGAGGATGGTATTTGAAAGGCCAAGAGAAGAACCGATTTCAAGGAGGAGGATGTGATCGGCAGAGAGGGGACAAGTACGGAGGGTGGCTGAGGCTGCTGGAGACCAAATGAGAACAGTCTCAGTGGGGTGGAAAGGCTGGAAGCTGGACGTAGGGAGGGGAGGTCCGGGTTGGTGCTGGATGAGAGGGCTGTGAGGCAGCAGCTGTAGATGGTGTGTTAGATGAACTTAGTGATGAGAAGCATGGGCAGTGGGTGGAGCCCCCCTTTGGGGAGCCTACAGCTGCGGCTCCAGGCACCAGCACTCTAAGCACGTGCTGGGGGGGAAGCTGCGGGGGGTGCCCTGCCAGTCACCGCGAGGGCGGCAGTCATGCAGCCTTCGGCGGCGCGCCTGTGGGAGGTCCGCCGATCCCAGAGATTTCACCCCTTCTGCCTGCCCCTCAGCAGCCAGAGCCCCGAGCCACAAGACCCTCACCTGGAGAAGCCCCAAGCGCGCCCCCTGGCCAGAGGAGCCCCGGGCTGGCTGAAGCTCTTGAGACACCCCCCACGCACACCTGCCCAGAGGAGCCCCAGGCTGGCTGAAGCCCCAAGACACCCTCCCCACCCCACCCCCACACCTCTGCCCGGAGGAACCCCGGCCTGGCTGAAGCTGGAGTGCCCCCCCTTGACTGGAGGAGCTCTGAGCCGTCCAAAGCCCAAACCTCACCCCCTCTCCTGCAACCACCTTGCCCAGAGGATCCCCGGGTCAGCCGCAGCCGTGCCTCCCCTCCCCTCCCCAGACCCAAGCTAGCCCGGGGAAAGGGTCTCTTCGAAGACGCTTTTGATATGCATCATGCAAGTTCCGGGGTGGCCGAGGAGGCAGTATTTGCTACTCAGCTTCCTGGGTTCCTCAATAATCTCCCTGGAGTCGGACCCTCTCCAAACCCCTAATCATTCTAGTTGCCCTTTTTTGAACTTTTTCTAATGCCAGTATATCTTTTTTGAGATGATGATTCCACACCTGTACACAGTATTCAAGCTGTGGGCGTACCATGGATTCCTATAAGGGCAATAAGATATTCTCAGTTTTATTTTCTATCCCCTTTTTAATGATTCCTAACATCCTGTTTGCTTTTTGACCGCCGCTGCACACTGCATGGTCGTCTTCAGAGAACTATCCACGATGACTTCAAGATCTTTTTCCTGATTCGTTGTAGCTAAATTAGTCCCCATCATGTTGTACATATAGTTGGGGTTGGCGGCAATTAGGACTTTCCCCCAAGGGAGGGGGAGGAGTAGGGCGACCAAATGAGATGAAGAAAATATTGGGACACATTGGGGGGGGCTCCGCTGGCGGAGCAAAAAAAAAAAAAATAAAAAGCCGAGTGCTGCTGTCGGAGGAAGAAAAAAAACAACCCCCCCCCCAAAAAAAAATAAAAAACAACCCAGTGCTGCCGGCAGAGTGAAATATCGGGACAAATCGGGCAGGACCCGGGACAACCGCCCAAATATCGGGATGGGCCCTATTTTATTGGGACGTCTGGTCACCCTAGGGAGGAGCGGGGACACAGCATGCTCAGGGGAAGAGGTGGAGAAGAGGCAGGGCAGGGGTAGGGACTTGGGGAATGGGGTGGAATGGGGGCAGGGCGAGGGGAGTGCAGGGGCAGGAAGAGGTGGGGCGGCAGGTGAGCACCCACCAGGCAGAGGGGAAGTCGACGCCATAGGGGCGAGTGGTGGGTGAGCGAGGGTGGGAGGTGAAGAGCCAGCGGTGGGCCAGGGGATGAGGAAAGGCGTGGTGGTGGTGGGCCTAAGTGGGGAGTGGGTGGGATCTGGGGCAGAGTGGGGGCGGGGCCTGGGAGGAGTGAGGATGGACTGTGGGCGGGGCTGATGGCACCCCAATGTGTCCCAGTATTTTACTGTTGTGATCTGGTTACCCTAGTTGTTATGTCAGGGAGAAATTACAAGGAGCATGTGAAGGCAGGAGGGGTTGAACGTGCAGTGGTTTGAGAGTGCAAATGTTGAAGACTGAGAAAAATTTGCCCCAAAACTTTGACAACAAATGTTTGGTGAGAGCCATTGAAATAATGACCTGAAGC
The DNA here is from genome assembly GCF_007399415.2 of Gopherus evgoodei. NCBI lineage: Eukaryota > Metazoa > Chordata > Testudines > Testudinidae > Gopherus > Gopherus evgoodei. The sequence continues at coordinate 6,596,770 of NC_044330.1, forward strand.
GTCTTCCTACCCTCTATATGAATGTGAAAGTAAAGCATATGTACCTAGACCTGGGCATAAAACCCACATTTTTCCTGTAAAAAATGTTGGTTCACATTTTTAGGTTGAAAAGTTCCCCTTCTTTCCCCAAAGGGTGTTCAGGACTTTTTCAAAATGGAAATTTTTGTTCAAATCGCCGTTTTAAAATAAAACAACAATTTTCATTTCACTTTAGCTTAAAATATAGGGGTGAGGGCAAAATATGGAGGCGAGGGTGGGGTTGGTTCCTTTTTCCCCTTCAGTTTAGAAAACACCTAAACAACATTTTAAGTGGAAATGGAATCTGATCGTTCAAACTGACATTTCGACATAAAGCATTGTTCTGATTTGCTTTTTCTTCCCCTTACACCAAAAATGTGAAACAAAATGATATTTTAAGGCACTTGGAAATGAACATTGATTTTGATATTTATGGAGGAAAAATAGAAAATTTTCACTAGAACTGACCCTGCAAAAAAATTCAGTTTTGATGAAACCCTATATTTCAGCAAGAAAACGTTCTGCCCTCACTCTTTTAATGATTATCGTTTTGTGTCTGATATTTACATGGTGTGAATTTGTAAAGCAGCTAAAACTTCTTAAATGAATAGACAAAAAACGTCAATTGGCTTTACATGTACCCTGGAGTGGGGCTGCCTTTCCTCCCTCTCCCTTAACCTATCCTAGATAAGTTCATGGAGGATACATCCATCAATGGCTATTAGCCGCGATGGGCAGGGATGGTGTCCCTAGCCATTCAGAAGCTGGGAATGGCTGACAGGGGATGGATCACTTGATGGTTACCTGTTCTGTTCATTCCCTCTGAAGCACCTGGCATTGGCCACTGTCAGCAGACAGGATACTGGACTATACGGACTATTGACCTGACCCAGTATGGCCATTCTTATGTTCTCTCTGTTTGTCATGCTCAGTTTCCCTCTCTTATGTAATAACCATTGTCTGGGATTTGCATTCCAGTGTCTCTCTGATTGTAAGAATAAAAGATTCTTGCACAGAGTGGGCTGGCCCCATAGATTCTACCCCAGCTGACAGCATCTTTGCTTTAACCATATATCTTGTCTCTTTAGGAAGAGGACAATCTACAAAAGTGTCTGCCTGTCCTTTGTGCTGGTGATCATGGTGACGGTGCTGCAGAGGGGGATGACTCCTAGCCATTTCATGCAGGGCCAGCAGCAGAAAGAATTGCACCAAGAGCCCGTGAACACTCAGAAGAGAGATGGCAGCTTCTCCAAGACCAACAACTTCTGGAAGAGCAAGAAGGAGAAGCCCCACCTGGAGGCAGAGGGAGTCACTGAGAACCAGGTGAAATCCTGGGACGTCACCACTATCAATTGCACGGCCAACCAGAACATCAGCAAGATGGACTGGTTTAAGGGGCTGGAGCCCAACTTTCGGCAGTTCCTGCTTTACCGGCACTGTAGGTATTTTCCCATGCTGATCAACCACCCGGAGAAGTGCAGGGGTGACATTTACCTGCTGATTGTGGTCAAGTCCATCATCACGCAGCACGACCGGCGGGAGGCTATCCGAAGGACCTGGGGCCAGGAGAAAGAGGTGGATGGGAAAAAGATCAAGACTCTCTTTCTGTTGGGCACGGCCTCCAAAGAAGAAGAGAGGGCCAACTACCAGAAGCTGCTGGATTATGAGAACCACATCTATGGGGATATCCTACAATGGGATTTCCTGGACAGTTTCTTCAACCTCACCCTCAAGGAGGTCCATTTCCTAAAGTGGCTCAACATCTACTGTGACAACGTTCGCTTCATCTTCAAGGGGGATGACGACGTCTTCGTCAGCCCCAGCAACATCCTGGAGTTCCTGGACAACAAGAAGGAAGAAGACCTGTTTGTGGGGGACGTCCTGTACAAGGCCAGGCCGATCCGGAAGAAAGAGAACAAGTACTACATACCTAGTGCCCTCTACAACAAGAACCACTACCCACCCTATGCAGGTGGTGGAGGTTTCCTCATGGACGGGCCCCTGGCCGTAAAGCTCCACAAGGCCTCGGAGACCTTGGAGCTGTACCCCATCGATGACGTCTTCCTGGGGATGTGCCTGGAAGTCCTCAAGGTGGGGCCAGTCAGACACGAGGGCTTCAAGACCTTCGGCATTGTGAAGAACAAGAACAGCAAGATGAACAAGGAGCCATGTTTCTACCGGGGCATGATGGTGGTTCACAAACTGTTGCCTCCGGAGCTGCTTGAGATGTGGAACCTGGTCCACAGTAACTTAACCTGCTCCAGAAAGCTCAACGTCCTTTAGCGTGTGGCTTCCCTGAGGAGCTATGGCAGGAAGGGCTGGAGCATCTAGGACCTTGTTCTGGGGGGTGAGGGGAAAGAACCTAGAACCAGATGAAGGCAACAAACTATTCTGGGACTACACCAGAGCCTTCCCTTCCGGTGATGAGAGGAGAGAGACTGTTTGGGGGGAGGGAAGGTTTCTAATTGGGTATTTTTGTACTGTACTGTGTTTTTTATCCCCAACTGGGTTGAGGGGTTGCTGAAAAAGGAGAACGAGACAAAAGAAAAAGAGAGAGAGAACAGGGATCATCTCGGGGTGCTACATTTCAGGAAAGATGTGGCCAAACTGGGGAAAGTCCAGGGAAGAGCAATACAAATTATTAACGGTCTAGAAAACATGACCTAGGAGGGAAGATTGAAAAAATTGGGTTTGTTTAGTCTGGAGAATTGATGACTGAGAGGGGACATGATAAATTTTCAAGTACATAAAAGTCTGTTATAAGGAGGAGGGAGAAAAATTTTTCTTGTTAACCTCTGAGGACAGGACAAGAAGCAATGGGCTTAAATTGCAGCAAGGGCGGTTTAGATTGGACATTAGGAAAAAACTTCCTGTCAGGGTGATTAAGCACTGGAATGAACTGCCCAGGGAGGTTGTGGAATCTCCATCATTGGAGATTTTTAAGAGCCATTTAGACAAACACCTGTCAGGGATGGTCTAGATAATACTTACTCCTGTCGTGAGTGCAGGGGACTGGACCAGACAACCTCTCGAGGTCCCTTCCAGTCTGACGATTCGTACTAACTAGCACATGCCCTGCTCTGCAGTGTCCCTGTGTCATCCTCTCCTCCCCTTGCCTGGGAGCGCCTGGGGGATTCCTCTCTTAAGGGGAAGGGGAGGGGGAGATTGCAAATTTCAAAACGAGCACCCAGTGAATCTCAATTTCGTCTGGCCAGTGCAGCTTCCCCAGAGCAGTCGCACGTTGCCCCAGATCAATAGGCTGCAGCACCCCCATTCTAATGGCTTCATTTGCCTATGGCTCATCAACCACCCTGGACAAGTACCCTTCTAACGCCAGTGCCTGCTGGTCACTCCATTGTCTCTCCAGCCAAAGGCGGCACGGCCTGGAGTCATCAACCAGGGATTCTCTCCCCACCCACTAGGGTTGCCAGTTCTGGCTGGCGTATTCCTGAAGGTTTCATCACATGACAGCATCTTCAATTCCTGGAGACTCCAGGACCATCCTGGTCCCAGCCCTGGGAGACACGACCCTCCCCCAGCTGGTCGTAGTGCCACCCAGGAGTTTTGTGGTGCTAGTTCCACACAGGATTTTCATTTCCCTTCCTGTGCCAGCGACTGTGGCCCAGAGACTCTCTGAGGACACTGCCAGCTGCCTGACAATGGCACCACTCCGGAGGAAACTCTGTAGCCAAGGAGGCCATTTCGTGGCTGGGTCAGGCCTAGCAGCAGCCGTGTAACCACAGCAACGGGTGCTGGGTTTCTCTCCCACCTGAGCAGCGGGCAGGCTGGAGTCAGGGCTGGAGGTCTGCAGCCCCACGCCTGGCCCTCAGTGGAGGGAGGGAATGAGACATTCTGTTCTAGTTAGAAGTCAACATTGGCGTTAACCCCAGTGCCAGGAAAACCTGCCTTGAAAGGTCCACTGGTAACACTCCAGCAGGCAGCATGGCCCCAGAAGAAGCAACATCCATGGTGCAGGAATGCACATGACCATGCACTCCCACCCGTTACACCTGCAAAGACACAGCTACATACCTGCAGACATGGGTGCGCAGACATGTCCATGCACAGCCTCATGGTGAGATGCACCTCTACACACATGCGCAGGCCCAGTTCACAGACATGCACATACCCAGCCACACAATCATGCACATACACAGGCCAGAGCAAAGCCGCCGGAGTGAACATAGCGCGTTGCTACATAGACAGAACGGTACATATGGTGATGTGCACCGAGACACGGGTGGGCGCACACACAGCCACATACATACCCCGAGCACGCAGAGAGAAACACCCCCTCTCTCCCTGGTGCCAACCATTGAAAGGAAAGCACTCCTACTACCTCAAAGGTCCCCCTGTGCAGCACCTTTTGAATGTGTCCTGGAAAAGTGCCGGTTTCATTCACGCCAAGTCTGTACATTCCCCAGGTTAGAAAACAAACACGAAAGGGGGAAAGCCAGCCAAAAAAGCCAACTTCATGCCAGGTCTCGCCACTGACCCGAGGCCTGTGCCCACCTTCTGCTCAAACACCGTGCACATTTGGAAGCGGGGGGATGGGCCGTGGGAAATCCAGCGCTGTTGAGTTTGGATCCAGGCGGCCAGGCAGACAATCTGCTAGGATTCAGGGCCAGAAAAGTTTGTGTTTTACTTAGTTACTGTGAACTTTTATTTAAGTTTTGTTTTGTTTTTTTGGGGGTGGGGGAGGGTGGAAAAGGAAAGGGGCTGGAAAAGGACAATCTGTGGCTGCCCCCCCAACAAAACCATGCAAGTTCCACTCCCACACTGTCCCCGTCCTGTGTGCAAACACACTGTGTGTCTAACGGGAGCTGTAACAGCACAGTGTTGACCCCCCCACCCTCTCTGCATCTCCCTGCAGAATCCAGAGGCCTCCTTCAGGGAGCGCTATCTCCTAACGAACGCACACAGGTGCACTCTCACTGTACGTGTCTGTGTAATGCATGTGGGGGGCCAGTAGCTATGTATGGCTATTTCTAGGGTATACCGTAGACAGCGATATAGCACGTGCATGTGTAGGGAGAGTATTGACTGTGTACGTGAACATCTCAAGGCTGCTTTTTGCCGTGGTGGGAGCTGTACAGACAAATACAGTAGGTTTGAGGACTTTTAGTTTCTAAATAAAGTTTTTTTTAAAAAAATCACCTCGAGTAATTCCTAGCAGCTGGGGTCAGCGGTGCGCCATGGATGTGTCTCGATGGAAAGATAATTTTGCCTAGAGTTGACCTTTGACTTGGTGTCCTGAAGCTTTGATCTATGACCTCTGATTTGACCTATGAGCTTGGCATCACAGTGTTTTGGCTCAGCCGAAAATAGCCCCACTCCCTGATGGTTACGTCTCCTGAGCCTGTGCTGTATCTGCTGCAGATGTGCAGCTATTTAGGGCTGCAGCAGCTAGTATCTATGTCACAACAGCCACCTGAAACGGGTTCTCAAACATTGTGCCACGACTCCATTCTGACAACAGTTCCTACATGACCCCCCTGGGGAGGGGATGGCGGAGCCCAATCCCTGTCGCCCGTGGGGGTGGGGGCGGGCACGGGCTTCAGCTTCAATTCCGAGTCCCAGCGAGTCTAATGCTGGCCCTGGTGACCTGGGTGGTGACCCAGTTGGGGGTCCCAACCCATAGTTTGAGACCCACGGCACTACAGCCACATCTACACTACAGCTCGGGGTGGCGGGTTGTGTCATTGCAAGATATGCGGGCATTCCCGAGCTAGCTTTGATCTCACTAGCATGGGTACCAAAAGCAATGAGGCCTCAGGAGTATGGGGGTGGTACATGCCCACCTGGATTCCTGGGTAATTACTTGGGTGCTTTGCTAGGTTGCACTAAATCCCAGGCTTGCTGCAGCTTCAGCGCTAGTGGTACCTGACCCAGACTATGTCTACACGCCGCAATTCCCCGCTCTGACGCCAGTGCAGAAGTACCCTGGTAGGCTAGAGCGGTGATAGTGGCCTAGCTGCACTAGGGAAGGGGTTTTTGAACCCTAGTTCATTACTGGCATGAAGTGGGTTTAAAGTGAGTTTGATTACTCTCCCCCGCCCCCCCCCCCCCGCACTTCCCTTTAGGTAGCCAGTCCTGATGGATTGCCCCTGCTAGCGCCCTCGGCTGGCTGATGCCAATCTGTAAGTGGTGCAATGCAGCGTGGCCAGAACTCTCACTGCCTCTAGCCAACCTGAGCACTCCTCCCCCAGCTGTGCAATGCTTAGCCACCGCCCCCACATACATACACACAATGCAGTGCCCTCATGTTGCTGCCCTAGGTGCTTCTTCCCTGGGAACTCTGCCCTGCCCAGGCACTAGGAGATAGCTGCCCCCGATTATCCCAGAATGCACTGAGGCGAACGCCAATGCAGGCAGCAGCGTGGGTGTGGACTCCTGAACAGTGACACGTGGCTGGGGGAAAAAGCTGCTGTGTGGACACAACTTTGCTGTGCTTGGTGTAACCAGGTCCCACCCTGGTAACAGCTGCGGTTCCTCTCCTAGGGCCCAGCTGCTGGCCAAAGTACAGCTCACGCTGCACATTTTTATAGCGAGAGACGCCCAGGCCAGCGGGCACTGACCCACACCCCGGCTATTGCTCTGGCCCAGCACAAGGTGCTAGGCTGAGATTTGGGGCAGGGGGGCCCATGGCGTGCACCCACCATCGCCGGGAGCAGCTTGCTGGCTGTCACACTATCGCCACCTGCTGGGTAAATGTGGTGCCAGGCTTGTCCCTTGAGCAGAGCAAAGTTCTGGGAACCTGTGCATTTTCTGCCCTCGCTCCCTGGCACTTACCAAGCCCCGTGGTACCCGCACAGCCCCAGCCATGTGACCAGCATGTGGCCTCATCTGCTGCCCTCCCCAGCATTTGCTGTTGGGCGTGTGGGCATGGCGGAGGAATAGGGCCGCCCAGAGGATTCAGGGGGTCTGGGGCAAAGCAATTTCGAGGACCCCTTCCATAAAAAAAGTTGCAATACTACAGAATACTATATTCTCATGGGGGCTCCTGTGGGGCCTAGGGCAAATTGCCCCCCCCCCCCCGCCGGGCAGCCCTGCAGGGGAAGTGGGTATAGCAGTTCACTGTGAATGCTTTCCTTCTGCCAGGGGCACTGCTTTTTGGATGCCTTAGCTTGTAGCTGTCTGACTGCTTGGGGCTTTTTGCTAGCTAGCCTGTCCTGATACACAGCAAGACACCTGCCTGAGTGCCTATGAATTTCGCAATTCCTGCATGGATCAGCAGCTGGGGTCAGTTTCCTTGGACCCATCAAGGCAGCCACCCCTTCACGTCCCCTGAGTGATCACAGAACAGGCCACTTCCCCAGAGGCAAGTGCAACCAAACTGCTGGCCTGTTTGGCTCATGGCGTACTAGTTTAATGATGCTCATGGTGGTAGGGCTTGGTGCACTGCCCCCATACATACATTTCCCACCACTCAAGTTACTCCCCTGCTGTTCGGCCCTGGCTAGACCCCGAACTGTGTTCCACACTGCCAGGCAGGCAGGTGCATTACACAGTGTTCCTGGTGCAGCCAGACAGTCGCTTGCGCTGCTGCACGGGTGAACGCACCCTCCTGGCTGAGACTGTACAAGGGCTTTGCACCTCCGCTGTTTGTGTAAAACCCGTGTGAAATCAAGCGCAATGGAACTGACTGGCTGAGGCATGGCTTACTGGTTAGAGCCAGCAGCTGGGTGTCAGGAGGCTGCTTTTCCTATCTTTGCCACTGCTTTAAGTGGGTGACCTTGGTCAAGTCACTTCCCCGTGCTGTGCCTCAGTTTGCTTAGTTGGAAAAAGGACTTCCTGATCCTGCTCCATCTCCCAGCATCAGTGTGCATTGTATGTATGTAACACAGCAGAGCAGGCCTCTCACTGATTAAGTTTTAAAAAGGGATTAATGCGTTATATGGCTACCAAGCAGCAACCCAACAGCAGCAATGAGATCCTTAGGGATGTGGAAGAGGGGCAGTCCTGTGGGATTGCCCCTAAACTGAGCTCAGTCCAAGATCATGTTGGGTACAAGCTGAGTGGTGCGAACAGGCCATTTTTCTCACCCATGATGCAGAAAAGAGGAAGGGGGAGCCAGGGCCATAGCTAGCAAGTGGGTCGGGGCTAAGGAAGGGGAGTTATGGAGAGGACAGAGACTGGCACATTTCAGAGAGCTGGCGAAGGCACCAAAGGCAGAGGAACTGTGACTGATGAAAACGTAGGGGGGACGATGCTAGGGAAGCAAAGATGCCATGATGCTGAGCAGGGGACCCGCCCCAACCTAACCCCCAGTGGGCAAAAACCTCCCAGCACATGGCATCAGGGATGCTCCGGGTGTCAATGTAACAAAAGCCTTCTCCGCACAGGGTGTGCCTAACCGAGCTCAGGCCAGCTGTCTCCTGGAGAGCTGTAGAGTCACCCGCAGGCATGAACCCACTGAAAGCTCTCAAGGGAGTGATCCTGCTGCTGAAGGCCAGTTCGGCTCCAGGGGCAATGAGACAACTGCAGTATATTTGGAAGCTGTTAATTATTTACCTGCCAGAGACTTGCCTGACCCAGAATCCTCCCTCCAGCATAGCTCACGGCTCACCCCTGCACTAGGCAGCCAGCACCTCTCCATTCTGTATCGCTATGCTGGTATCAGCTCGCGGCACAATCCAGGGTCCGCCCGGCGGCGTTCATCTTCTTCGCCTGCTTTGCTAGCTCTTGAAATGCATCAAGTGCATCACTGTTTGGCCTCATAGGTGCAGGAACTACAGGTGCGGGGGTGGGAGAGTGCCGCAGAACCCCCATTTTTTTTGGAGGGATCCTGGCTGCAGGACCCACACCTGGGGCTCTGCTCCCGTCCCCATTTGTGGTTCCGGGCTCAGCTCCCTTACCCCTGTCTGCATTGCTCCCCCGTCCCGGAGACAGCTCTGGGGAGAGGGGGCACAGACAGGGGTAAGGGGGGGGCAAGGTAAAAAGCTTGGGGACCACTGGCTTTCAGCACCCTCACTGTAAAAATTGTTCCAGCACCACTGTTTGGCCCTGCCACTGGAAACCTGCAAACAACACATGCAGCAATTCCAAGGGGCCAGGGCATTTCCATTGCCCCATACACAAGTTCATCAGCACCCCAGTTTCCACCTCTCCTGCTGGGCCCTCAATTTACCCCGAGCCATGTGGCATGCTGGAATGCAGCACGTGAGGCAGCCATTAGGAATTGACGGGGGTTTGCGGTTATTAAACAAACAGGAACACAAAGAAGCAAGACAAATATAAAAGTTCCTTTGCTGTCAGATTTGCCTCTAGCAGATATTATTTGAACCTTCTACTGAGATTATAACCACAATCGGTCTCAATAGTATTCTGGCTCTGTCACCATGAGCAGCCCTTGGAGCAGTGCCTGGAAAGGGATGGGCAGCTAGTGCAGCGCATGGGTGCTGTGAGTGCACCTCAGGCCAGGGTTGTGTGAAAGGAGCTTTGCAGGGGTGTCACTCTGGTTCCGGAGGGACACGTGGCCACATCACTTAGCAGCCTCAGCCAAAAGGGGCCCTTGAGGTGATCTGGAGGTGCGGTGTGGAGGTCAGGGGCCCTGCCCCTGCCGTATCTCGTGCAGGGCTCATGAAAGATCTTTGTTCGCCAGACCTGCCGCTGGCACCTATCCTCTGCACCAGAGCTAACAAAAGGGCTGTTCTTCAGCAAACAAAGAGGACAAGCCCATGATGAAGTTGGTGCTCTGCAGGCTGTGTGACATTCAGTGTCCCAGCCCAGTCCTTGTGGTGTGAGGCCTGGCACCAGAAGGGTCGTATTTAGCGCTACGTGACCCACCAGCTGGCACAAGGGAGCTGTCCAGAAGGAATTCGGCCTTGGTGTGCGCTTGCCAATCCCCCCAGCACTGTGGAGGGTGCGGAGGGGGGGGGGGGGGCAAACCGCACCTATAAGAGGCAAAACAGTTGGAGGTGCTGGTTTTCTCCCAAGGTTTCCAGCAGAAATGAATGAAAACCTGGTTTTGCCTTGAAATCGCCTTTATTGAGGCTGTGAAACTGGAGAAAGGGGCACAGAGGCCTGTGATTAACCCCTGCTCGGGTCACCCTGCTGAAGCGAGCAACACTCAGCTGGGCCCATGGCCCATCCCTGACCAGTGCGCCCCAGCTGTGAAGCGTTTAGTCCCCATTGGCCATTCAGCCCTTGGCCAAGCACAGGCACAAGGTAGCAAATTGGTGCCAAAGGCAAAGGTGGCTCTTGTGCTATAGTTTGGACGCCTGCCTGGCACAAACCAGCCTGAGCGCCCGTCTTCTCAGTGCTCATAAGCCAAGCAAACCCCACCTTGCACTAGCAGGCAACACCAACTCGAATCCACAACCTAGCGGGGCAAAGAGCTCCTTATCTCCTTGGCTGGCCCTGGAGCCAGGCTGTTTGGTGCACATGGCCTCCCTGCCAAGGCCTGTCTTGTTGGCTGTTGCTGTCCCTGCTCCATCCTATTCTCCCCCTCATGCCAGGTCATTCCTGCTGCTGAGGGGCCAGAGCACTGAGTGCAGCCCAGGAATCTCTAGGGCAACCCCTTACACCAGGCCTGCACAACATATGGCCTGCGGAGGCTCACTCTGTGGCCCGCAGCGGGGAATAAAAGGGCTCTGGGCTGCCCGCAGCCACAGGGAGCCCAGAGCTCCTTAAGTCCCAGCCGCGGCCAGGATTCATAGGGCTCTGGGCTGCCTGCAGCCACAAGGAGCCCAGAGCCCTTTAAATCCCAGCCACGGCTGGGATTCAAAAGTTTCTGAGCTGCCCGCAGAGACGGGGAGCCCAGAGCTCTTTAAATCTGAGCCGCGGCCGGGATTCAAAAGGCTCTGAGCTGCCCGCAGCTGCGGGGAGCCCAGAGCCCTTTAAATTGCAGCCGCTGCCAGGATTCATAAGAGAGCCCAAAGCCATTTAAATCTCAGCTGCGCCCGAGATTCTGGGCTGCCTGCAGAGATTCCCAGCTGCGGCTGAGATTTAAAGAGCTCAGGGCTCCCCGCGGCTGCAGGCAGCCCAGAGCCCTTTGAATCCCGGCAGTGGTTCCAGTGGATGGGCTGGGGCTGGGATTTAAAGGGCTCGGGCTCCCCTCAGTGGCAGGAGCTCTGGGCCCTTTAAATACCTGCCCCAGCCCTGCAAAGCTCCGGGTTCCCCCAGCCGCAGGAGCCCCGGGCCCTTTAATTTGCCCCTGAGGGCTCCCAGCCACCTCTTCAGCTGGGAGCCCCTGGTTGATTTAAAATCAAATATCACCTCCCCACCCCCAACCTTCCTTTTTGGCCCACAGCTGTTTCGGTGGGGTGATGCTGGGGAAGGAGGGTTTGTTTCTGCAGGGCTGGGCGGTGCTGGGGTGGGGTGTTTCCGCGGGGCCAGGGGGTTTCGGCCCTCAGCTGTTTTCTTTGGAGTACTGTGGCCCTCGCTGCTTTACGAGTTGTGCAGGCCTGCTGTACACGAAGCTAGCACCCAGCTTCTTCCATGCAACTGTGGGGTGGCAGGAAAGACCCTTGGCCTGTTCTCAGAGGCCTTGGAAAGAAGGGAGAGACCTTATCTCCTAGGAGACAGGGTTTGGGCCTATGCTTTCCTGGCAGCTCCCCAGTGGCTGCTCCTCAAAGAAGCAGGGCACGGCTGGAGGCAGCTCCAGTTGGGTTGCAACCCCCAGTGGATCACAGCAGCAGACCTGAGCCAAGTGTCTCCCCCAGGAACTGGCCTTCCAGCCAGGAACACAGATATCTGCCTCCAGAACTAGGGTGTGGGCCCCCCCACTACCTAAAACCTGCAGAGATGCCGAAGAGCAGCCGCTAGCATCCCCCTGGAGGAGTGGCTCAGCGGACTAACTGCTGGAGCTGCCAAGCAGGAGACCATGATTCCTATCGATCCTGCTCCTTGCTGGCCAGGTAGGAGCAGGGCCGGCTCTAACTTTTTTGCCTCCCCAAGCAAAAAAAAGAGCACCGCCCTGCCATAACCCCCTGTCCCTTCCCCCTCGAGCTGCGCCGCCGAACCCCCCCCAAATGCTGCGCTGCCCAAGCCCCTGACCCCCCCGAGTGCCGCGCCACCCAGGCCCCCGCCTCCCGAGCATCATGCCGTGCCGCCCAAGTCCCTGCACCGCCCCGAGTGCCGTGCCGCCCAAGCCCCCACCTCCCCCGAGCACCACGCCGTGCCGCCCAAGTCCCTGCACCGCCCTGAGCACCATGCCGCCAAAGCCTTCCACCCTCGCCAAGCGCCGTGCTGCCCAAGTCCCCCCCCCCCCCCCAAGTGTCGCACTGCCCTAGCCCCCCTCCCCTCCCCCCGCTCCGCCCCCAGCGCTGCCCGGCAGAAACAAAAACAAACAAACCAAAAAAAAACACCCCTCCAGCGCAGTCCGGCCGAACCAAAATACCCAAACAAAACAACCCGAGCGCCGCCCTGCCCCAAGTGTCCACCACAAGCACATGTTTAGTCAGCTGGTTCCTGGAGCCGGCCCTGGGTAGGAGGAGAGGGCAGAAACTCCGTGAAAAGACCCAGGAAGGGAAGCAGCCATGGGGTGGCAAGCCAGCTGCTGCAGGGAAGCAGGAAGAAACCTCGAGGGAATTGCGAAGAGTAGGTTGCAGCAGAAGCCCAGGAACACGGTGGAGCAGGGTGTGATGTCAGACCCGCAGCTGGGACCAGGTCCGTGTGGGACTTATGGGGCACAGCAGCAATGGGGCAAGCAGCCAGGGCAGAGGGGCCCCAGTGAGCCAGACAGGCCTAGCAGTACCTGGTTCTGAACTATGGTATACCTGGCACCCCACTGGTATCGTAAAGTGTTGCTGTGCGACAGTGCGGAGCATCTAATGACCCTGATAAAGGCTGGGGCACCCCCATGCTCCCAGCTGTACACAGGTCACCTGTGCCCAGAGTAGAAGGGCATAATTGGTTAAGCACATGCTGGATTTTCCTCTGTGGTTTCTTTAGGTCTTATTCAGAAGCATCAGATACTGGCCTCTCGGTGGCTGAGCCATCAGGAGAATCGCAGAGCATGGGCCCACTGCAGCATCCTATACCAGGGATCATACATAAGCCACAAACCCTGACGGACGTACACAGCGAGTAATGGAGGCCAGGGGAGGCTAAGCCTCCCCAAACCTTGCACCGCTGGAGTAGGGGAGGGGCGGTGGCAGATTTGGGCCCCCCCCCCAAAAAAAATCTCCCCCCCTGCCACTGCCCCAGGACTGGAGGAGCTCTCCTTCCCTGCCATGGCTCTGAATGGCGGTGGGGGCACAGAGCTTTTGTGGGCTCAGGGTGGGAGGGGGCAGGGAAGGAGTGAGTGGGGGGGCAGGGTCTTGGGGGAAAGAGGCAGTGGGGGTGGAATGGGGCGGGGCCATGGATGGAATGGGTGCGGTCACAGGGGAAGGGGCGGAATTGGGGAGAAGCTATGGGCTCCAGCCCCTGGGGCCCTGACTGAGCTTTGAACCCCCCACCCCAGGGACTGCTGAGAGCAGCGAGTGGGGGCAGGGCTTCGGCCAGATGAGGTGGGCAGGAGAAGCTTCACCCGCCTCTCGAGGGCAGCTAGCCAAACCCTCTCCCTCTTGCTCCTTGTACCGGAGCACAGGTGACCTGGCACCAGCTGAGCACCTGGAATCCCACTGGGTTGGTTGGAGTCACATTTTTTTGGCGTCATTCTCTGGCATTGTTTGTCCCCTCACACCTCATAAGGGTCCCGAAGTTACCGGCAGGCCGCCTCATGGGAGAGCCAAGTGCATTTCTAGCCTGCCAGCCCGCAGGCACTCAGCGCTGTGTGTGTGTTCCCTGACTCCACAAAGTTCACACAGGCCAGCAAACACCCATCAGACAGCAACAGCTTCCCCTCACCAGCAAGCGGACGCCTCCTTGAGCCAAAAGCCCAGCTGCCTAGGACCCTTTTCCCTGTATATCCTCACAATGCCCCTGGAAGGCAGGGCAGTGCTAGTGTCCCCTTTTTAGAGACTACGCCCTGGCTCCTCAAAGTATTTAGGCATCTAATTCCCATAGATCATCTCAATGGGAGTTAGGCACCTCCATACCTTGGAGGATCTGGGACTAAGTGACTTGGCCAAGGTCATGCAGGAAAGCTGTCCCAGGGCAGCCCCCTAATGGCGTGCGTGCTCATCTTCTGGCTGCTGTCACCCTCTGGAGCCCCTGCCCTGCAACCATAGCTGGCTGAGCAGAGCCACGTAGCCCACTGACTTCTCTCGGGCACCTGCCGGCGGAATCTGATTGCAGGAGCTGGGCCTTAGTCGTCTGTGCTTTGCCACTCCAAGTCATACGAGAGCCAAAGCGGAGGAGGTAGGAGCTTTTCTAAGCAGTGATTGTTTGGGGGAAAGTTTCGACGTAGCACCCGGTGCTCCCGAACAGCTGCAAAACCTGCAGACATATCTCCATTGCTACAATTACCCCCTCCACCCCTGCACACACACACCCGTCAAGATCCAGGGGTCCGACATGTGCCTATCGCAGTATGTTGTGTACCTCACCCAGAGCACTAACAGCCCCAGTAACAACTAGGTGGGGGAAAGGTGACAATCACTGCGCTCTCGAACAAGTTCACACAGAAAAATGTCGCTATCACAAACCTACTACTCCAGCTTTAACTGCTCACGCCTCGGCCTCCGGGGACCTGCATCGCACCGTTAGAAGAGGTGCCTGGGACTTTACATTCATAATGCTGCTAAACACCACAAATTGTGGCCTTAGGGAAGACACTAGATGTCGGGCTCATTACAACAATTGTTTACCCATGAACAGGGCCGCCCAGACGGGGGAGTGGGGCAATTTGCCCCGGGCCCTGCAGGGGCCCCCACAAGAGTTTTTCAGGGCCTGTGGAGCAGGGTCCGTCACGCACTCCGGGAGCCTCGGAAAACTCTTGCAGGGCCCATGCCCCCGGAGCCTCTTCCGCTCCGGGTCTTCGGTGGCAATTTGGTGGCAGGGGGTCCTTCCTCTCCGGGACCCGCCGCTGAAGTGCCCCAAAGACCCGCGGTGGGGGGTCCTTCTGCCCTGGGACCTGCCGAACTGCCGGGTCTTTGGCGGCAATTTGGCGTTGGTGGCCCCCTGCCGCGGGACTTCTGAGCACTTCAGCGGTGGGTCCCGGAGTGGAAGGACCCCTTGCCGCCGAATTACCGTCAAAGCAGAGGCCTCCCGCCGCCGAAGACCTCAGGCCCCCTGAATCGTCTGGGGAGCCCTGCCCACGAATCCCCTCATTGTCCTATACCTAGAGGTGTTCACTGCCCTCTACATCTTGTATGGTCTCTTGCAACACGTTAACACCTTGCATTACACCATTGCATTTAGCCGTGATACTCTGGGTATCTTTCCCTGACCTGAAGACAAGCCCTGTGTAAGCTCAAAAGCTTGTCTCTCTCACCAGCAGAAACCGGGCTAGTAAAAGCTCTTGTCTCTTTTCTATCCTGGGCCCAACATGGTTATGCTGCCCATTCGCTGCACTCAGGTGATCCATTAAGGAGAACTATATGAATCAGTGTCTATATTGCAGCTGATTCAGCTCCCTGATGCACTTTGGGTCCAGGGCAGCTCAGACCCCACCATGATGTGGGCAGTTTAGCCAGGTACAGCTGCTCTTTGGCTCAAACCTGGCAGTGCCAGCCTGGTTTGAGCACATCATGCCTTGAGGCCGTTTCCCACCTGCAAAGGCAGCTGTGAATGCTCAGTGGTTGGATGTCCTTGGAAGGCACGGACGAGGCAGGTGGTTAATGCAGAATCCCCACCCTGCACTGGACTTCAGCCTGCATGGCGCCTGTGCAGCGAGCAGGGGTTATAAAGCAGGAGCGCTGGAGAGAGACCCGCCTTAAATGCCAATTATGTGGCATCTCTGGCACTTAAGTCAACGCTGGCTGTCTCTTTCTGTGCTCGCTCAGACGCGTTATGGGCTTGCTGCAGAAATTGGTCAGGGAGTTCTCTGGCCTGTTACACAGGAGGCCAGACTGGAGGCTCAGCATGGTCCCTTCTGTTGCTAAAAATCTATGAACCGAAACCTTGGGCTTGTGAGTAGCAGTCGCTGCACCAGGAACAACCTCATCGGGCCCCAAACTGGCATGAGTGTGTATCATTAGTTTGATTAGATCTGGTCCCCATTGTGCTGGGCGCTGCACCCACAGTGAGACACAGTCCCCTGCCCAAAGTTGTTCCCATTTTACTAATGAAGAACAGACGGGCGGCTCCAGGCCCCAGCACACCAAGCGCGTGCTTGGGCCGGCAAGTAGCAGAGGGGTGCTCTGCTGGTTGCCGCGAGGGCGGCAGGCAGGCTGCCTTCGACGGCTTGCCTGCGGAGGGTTTGCTGGTCCCGCGGCTTCGGCGGACCTCCCGCAGCCTGCCTGCCGTGCTTGGGGCAGCAAAATGCCTAGAGCCGCCCCTGAGAACAGAGGCCCAGAGATGCCACCGGGTGTGTAAAACAACATACGTGGCCATAACAGCAGAGGTCACATCGGCTCCTTTGTTCACATGGTCTTGAGGGCCAAGGCTGTTAATTCACTAGTCCACAATCACGCAGCCAGTCTACGGTGGCCCAGAGACTAGAACGCGTCCCAGTCCTTAGCCACACCCTTTATTTCATCCTTGAGCTTCGCTCCCGGAGGAGGCATTGGCCTTTCTGGAGGCAGCAGCTCTCCCACAATCCCATGCTCCACCCCTCAGTGTGGATGCTAGTTTAGAAGCCTCCTCTCACCTGACCACCGCGCCCACTCTGGGAATACTAGAACAAGGGCACGGTGGCCAGAACCATGCCAGTTTGAGACAGGATCGTTAAATACTACGAGCCTGCTTCACCATTGCCTTGGGGCTCCTTGATACCATTCCAGCAGTGTCAAGGGACCAGATTCAGCCACTGGGAAATAGCCCCACGCTTACCCCTTTGTATTAAGTAGGCCTGGACTACACGTAAAAATTTGCTCGCCCTAACTCCATTGCTGAGGATTGTGAAAAATTTCTCTTCCTGAGCACTGTAGTTGGGTTGACCCAGCTCCCGGTGCAGCCGTGGCTACATTGATGAAAGAATTTGTCTGTCCACCTAGATCCCACCTCTCAGAGAGATTTATTAATTACATTGGCGAACCCTCCCCCCCTTCCCTCAATGTAAGAAGCGGTTATATCATGGTGCTACCACAGCACAGCTGCACTGCCAGAGAAGTGCAGCTATGGCATAGACACAACCTTAGTCTGTGGAGTCTCAGATGCAGCACTGCTTTCAAACCCCATACTGCCAAGCCCCCACCCTCGCTAAGTGCCCAGACACATTCTGTGGCTGTAGCTGTGTTTTAAACTCAGTCCTTTAACTCAGTTTCTGAACAAACAGAGCAGAGGCCTGTACCCTGAGCTGGTTCCTTCATGCTGTCTGCTCTGATGATGGCCAGCGTTTCCCATCTCTCATGATTCTATTTCTTGGCTCATAGTATTTGGTGGTTTTTTAAAGCATCAGCTCCCGGAGTTCGATAAGTACCTAGAATTTCAGCTTTCATTTAATCAAAATAGTAAACAGCTGGATTGCCCAGAAAAGCTGGAAAATATAGCCCCTTAAAGGCTCAAACACCAGAAGGCAAAGAAAGGGGATGGATCACTCAGCAATTGCCTGCTTGGAAGCATCTGGAATTAGTCACTGTTGGAAGAGCTAAATGGACCTATTGGTCTGACTCAGTATGGCTGTTCTCATGTTCTTAAACAGAATCTAAAATTCATTTTTTTAATCTCATGATTTTAAATCAAGCTGGTGATTTTAAGGGACATTGACATGATTTCGGAGCCTGTGGGTTGGTAATCCTGGTATCTCTTTAACGAGATTGGATTTTTCAACCCCTTTCACTCCTGCAAAAGACAAGTGATTTCTCTCCAGCCTTTCAGCAAATAAGAAAACAAAACAAGTGCTCCAACCCTGCTTCCACACAGCTCCCCCAGGCTCTCTCCCTGCAGCCCCCCACCCCTCAAAGCTCAGTAACAGGCTTTCAGGCTGAGTTGTAGGAGATTATTATAGATTCTAATAATCTCACGTGCAAAAATCCCCTAACCAGCTTTTTCCTGCCTTGCTAAAAGCAAATGCTGCCATCTAGTGCTCCTATAGAGAATAGCAGCAGAGCCTTTTCGACCATTTGCTGGTATTGCTCCTAAGCAGCCACACATCTTCTAAAATGGCTGAAGCCCAAATTAAATCATATTCACCAAATCCTCCTAGCAGGCCTGGGGAGTACTGGTTAAAAGACTTCAAATATATCTTATTGCTGTCATGACTCTTGTGCTTTCTAGTCTCTGCTTTCCTTCTAGGACAGTGGTTCTCAACCTGGGGGTCGGGACCCCTCAGGGGGTCACAAGTTATTACGTGGCGGATCATGAGCTGTCAGCCTCCACCCTAAACCCCGCTTTGGCTCCAGTATGTACAATGGTGTTAAATATATCAAAAAGTGTTTTTAAATGCATTGGGGGGGGGTGCACTCAAAGTCTTGCTGTGGGAAAGGGGTCACCAGTACAAAAGTCTGAGAACCCCTGTTCCAGGACATGGAACGTTTACAAAGTCGCAGCTTTAATTTTGTGAACTGTTCTGTGCACCGGTGAGGTAGAAGACAGGAAAGTAAGTCAGCACTTCATAGTGCCCGGGGCGGGTGGCTTTGGAAAGGAACTAAGCTCTTTGGAGCAGGTGTTGCTGTTTGCACAGCACCCCATCCAATGAGCCCAATTTTAATTGGGCCCTATGGGCACCACAAGCACCAAAGGAGAGGCAGCTTCCATGGGACCACCTGCAGCTCCTCTTGTATAAGGTCCCATAATGCTTATTAGTAGGGATCGTGGCGTTAGCTAATCAGAATAAATGCAGGATAACTCCCAGCCCGTGCCCCCTCTCACAGAGGCATTGCCTCGCAAGGGGTTACAAGCAAGAAAGGCTGCATCAGCTTTAAACAGGGGAGCAGCAGGCAAGGAGCAATCTGCCCTGCTCCTCTCGTACACTTCAAGAGCCGTACTTTTAGCAAGGACAGCCAGCCCAGGAGGTACTCCAGTGTTCTAGAGAATGTCTTTATGAAAGGCGGACACGTACTTTTGCCAAAGTTGCCATGATCCCACACTAACCATCACACCTGAGATGCAGTTTGAGGGAAAAGACACCTTCGCGCTCCATTCTAAGCTGCCAGCGACTGATCTGACAGTACGATAGTTCCCACCACCTCCCCAAGGACATGCATAGCACTCCAGATTATGTACAGAAGAGACTCTCCTTGAGCAAGTAAAACTACATACAATGAAAAGTTAGAGATCACATCAAACCACGGTGTAAAACCCCAACATCATGCACTCAAAATGGCACTAAGGTTATAATCTGAGAATCTCTCACGTGCTTTTGTTTTATGTTTTAGAGCTTAGTTACTAGGGGAAATTTCTACCACCATTGTCCTGTTGCAGGATACAGTTTAGCAGCCGCTGCCTTGACCGTGATTGTACAGATCCATGTGTTACTGTCACTCATCTCATAAAGGGAAATGGATGTATTCCTGGCCTGGACAGCTGCAAGGCTGAAGAGACAGGCTGTCATCTCTTCCACGTTCCAAGATGCACCCTCTGTGCAGGGGGCACAGACATAACGTTAGGCACAAGTTTTCAGCAAGGGCCTTTGCTCCAACAGCTTGGCTTGTGCACAACCCTCTGGCCCCTCGAAGCTGCTGACTTGGGGGAGGGTAAGATCTTAGAGAAGGTCAGCAGTTGAAATTCACATCAGTGCAGCTACGCATGTCTAGTGAAATGGTCTCCCATCAGCTTAATAACTCCCCCTCTGGGACAGGTAGGAGCAGTGTCAGCACATCACTCAGGGATGCGGATTTAGGATATAGACCTGCCCCTAAAAGTGCTCTGCCCTTTTATTTGGCTGGCCCGCAAGCTCATGGATCACCCCACCCCAGCAAGTTGTCACCTATTACTCAAAGGACTTTGAGTCATACAAATGCAACAGAAGATGGGAAGCAAGGCCCGCTATGCTGCTTGCAAGGTCTGTATGTCACCCTACACATCCCACAATGCAAGCGTAGTGGGAATTGCTGTTGTCAGCTGCACTGAGGCTTTAGAAAGGAATCATCCTTGGGTACCGACAGGTGTAGAAAGGAACCCATTCTAGGCCAGTAGATTGAAGATTTCACACATCAAGGAAGCTTTTACCTAGTGCAGTTGAGTATTTTGACAGTAGCACATTATACAATTCATCTTAATACTTAAACAGCCTCTTCTATTAAAGAGCAGTTAAGACAGCACCACTGGAGTTCATGGGGATTTTGATTCTGGCTCCTCTTAAGTCTTCCATCTGGAGTAGTGACAAAGGGCCTGCTTCTCATCAGTGTGTTCGCGTGCCTCAGTTTCCCCCATGTAAATAACACTTCCCCACATCACTAGGAATAAATTCACTAACAGATGGACAGATCTGCAGATACCAGGAATGAGCTTCACAAAGAGATTTCAAGTAAGTAGAACGTCTAGGCATTGCAAGCTGTCCCAGAATGAAGATACCTTGCAGTGGCTTTTAGGTGCAAAGTGCTGCAGAGAACAGGAGGTCCCCAAACACACACACAGAAGCCACTTTTTAAAACCTTTGATTATGTAGAATACAGCAGATTCTTGTGGTATGTGATGTTCTACCCAATTCATAGGGCACAGAATCTATGCTACATTTAGTCTCCAATGCTCTCTTGAGATACACATGTAACGCAACTCTCCCACAAAAGAGAACTAGATAAGAGCTGACACATACACGCTTTTAAAGACAAAAGTGTGGAAAAACATCCCTTAAAAAAATCAGTACTGTACTCAGTAATCTGACATTACTAAAAGGCAGATGTTCATTTTCTAGGAAAGAAAATCCACACAGGTTAATGATATCCCAGACTACATAGGAAATGTATGTGTAATTACAGCTAACAATCGTGCTCACACCCCTGAAATATGTCTTTTGGTGTTCCCATGGAACTGCGTCAGAGCTTCTGTTACAAGGGGCAAAGTGCTTACCTATCAGGCCTGCAGCTCTGAATGGGGAGGAGTTCCTTCTCCCAGCCTGTCTTCGTCTATGCAGATGTTAAACACTTCGGAATAGCTGTAGTTTTACTCCAAGACAATGGCTCCACCCTGCCTGATGGGGCCTCTACACACTGCCATACTACAAAATTACACCAGTCATTTCACCACCATCTAGGGTCAGGCAGATGCATTTCAGCTCTATCAGCTTTGCATTCAAAGCAAGGTACAAGATGACTTGTTCTGTCATGGATCTCTTACCTTCTCCAGATGGTGTGCAGATGTTCAAATAAGCTTCTACAGCAACTGACAGAAGTAGCAGGCTCACACTGTTCAGAGTTTTGTTACATTAGAGAATAGCATCTTTCAGGAAGCCTCTAAAATTCTCCCTGACTTGTCTGGTTTGAGATATTCCATCAGACAGTTAACTTAATTACTACATGACATCTAAACTTGGAACAGTCTGATTTGTGTTAATTGATGTGCTCTGTCTAGCTGGCCACGTTTTATTTAGTGAAATGTTTAGTTAAACCGCCATTACTTGAGTCATAGGAGCAGAGACAGGTTTCCTTTCCTCCACATTTTCCTTTCCTCCAGGCAGGAAGTCCTAATTCCCAGCCCCATCTACATCAGGTAGCAACGAAACAGACATGCAGTTAAGGCATTAGTTGTTAGAACTAAAGCAATGAAGCTGGTTAACGTTCTGGGAAGATGAAGTTCCATCAGTGTATATTTAGGTTTTATTCCTAACCAAGAGAGCTAGATTCTGTAACTCTGAACATATGGGGCACAGAGCTAAAGCAAGTGTTCTGGGCATTTAACACCACTGGGCCCTTTCACATCAGGAATGTATGTATGATTTGCCCAAGCCATAATATTGTATTTCCCTCCACTCTCTTTCAAGGCAGGAGTTTTTAAATCTTAGACCTGTCCACCCTACCATCAGAGTGATCCTATATACTGAGCGGCTACATGCCTTCCAAACAGCAACTTGCGATTCTGGAGGCTTGCGAGCACAGGAATGGGATTTGGAACAGCCGTTCTGTGGTGAGTTAGAGTGCGCGCTCTTTGAGCATCAAGAGGTGGCACAGCAGAGATCTTAGACAAACTAGTACTGCTTCATATAAACAGCTTCAAATGTCCATCCCGAGTGGAGCCCTGCATGGGACTACTTTTAATCCCGGTCCCACCCACTCCTGTTATGACAGTGGGTCCTGCAGGATCCCAGTCCTGCTGCAGGGACCCTACACCAATCCCATGCAGGGCTCTAGTCTAGAGCTCGCTTGCTTTCCTGTCCCAGACTGCTAACTCCTCAGCACCTGATGAAGAATGGCAGGACGACGTGCACCAGTTCAGGCCCTTTAATCTGTCTGAGACAGGGTGCCGAAGCACAAAAAATGATAAAATGGTCTGCATTTTTACAGCAAAAAACCTACGGAAATTTATAGGGAAAAAAATATTTTTGTACATGGGGTAAAACGTTATAAATTCAAGACAACTCACAGACAAGGGGAAACTCCCACATCTAGCACTCATTTCTTTAAAAAGTTCACTTGAATAGCCAGGCAGTCAAGCTGCCGCTCTCTTTGAAATGATACTTTTCCCAAGTGGCTCACAGTACTGCTTTGCTTCTTGGAATGTCCTCAGAAGGCTCCGTGTCAAAACAAGGTGACAGAATAAAAACCCCAGAGTCCTTTCAGATAGCAGGGGAAGGAAGGAAGGAAAAGGGACTGCTTAGTTATCAAATTTTATCTTCTTCCCTTGTGGCTTGTGATCTCCTCCTCCTCCTCTGCCTCCCCGGAAGCCACCTCCTCTACCTGGAAAGAAATTGGAGAGATCAGGAACCAACATTGCAAGAAGTTAGTACATGGACAGCACATGGAAGGGAAAGCAAGTTAGTATCCCAATGTGCCACTTCAGAGAATCTGAAAGTTATGTGCCTGGCCTGGGATTAGTCAGGCAACATTTCAGATAAGTCAAAGACTGCAGCTGATAACATGCCAAGCTTTGGTTATACTTCTTTCGTACCTCCAAATCCTCTGCCGCCACCTCGTCCACCGAATCCACCTCGTCCACCCCGTCCTCCTCTTCCTCCACGTCCGCCAAATCCACCACCAAATCCACCGCCAAATCCACCGCCACGCTGACCATCACCCTTGGGCTTGGCATAGTCAAGAGTCACTTTGTTTCCATCAATCTCTCCATCCTCCATTGCTTCTTTAGCTGCTTTGGCATCTTCTGGGCAGCTGAAGTCCACAAACCCAAATCTATGCAAAATAGTGAAAAGACAAGAGTTCACCTTCCATCAAAGTGAGCCACGCAGCAGTTCCACCCTTCACCAGAATACCATGCATACTGAAGTTACACTAACTTATGCATTTAAAAAGATAACACGTTGGGGGGGGAGGGGAAGGGGGAAGAGGGGTGGAGTTTCCACTGTATTTGGATTCCCACCATCCTATAAGCTTTAGTCTTTCAAAGTTCTAGCTTGTTAACACCATGCCAATTTTAAATGTGCCTTGTTTGTGTAACCTGCTCCTTGCAGTAAGCATGCTAAATGTGAAGGAGGCAAGTTCCATACTGAACCCTAGACTATGCTGCTTCTTCACAACACCTTCAGTCCAAATTACTGTGTGTCTAATGTCGGCCCAGGGATCAAAGCTGTGACGTTTAAATATCCCATAAGAGGCTCAATTTAATGAACTGGTATGAGTACAGGAGGAGGGGGCGGGGAGGAAGGAGGGAGCAGCAGTGTAAAACCTCATCATGACGGATCTGTTTGCACTATTAATATTGGCCCACTGGCAGTCAGAGCAGAAGATCTACACCATCATTTTTCATGACCGTCCATGGGACTAAGCACAGCCTGTTACACAACAACACACATCAACAGTGTCGCACAGCCTTGGCTAATCATCCATCTGAAGCAAGATGGTGAATATGCCAGCACTGAGCACTTAATTTTCTTCTCATGCGAATCCACAGGCTGCCACTGATTTTACGGCAGGAAGGAGCTCATTGAGAAGGGAGGCTGTTACACCTTTACTGTTCCCAGGTGTAACAGAATATCCAAGATTGCATGTCTGTTTCCTCTTCGCAACTAGCTGCCAATGTTAACACCACCAATTTGAGATCAGTTGGGATTTCAATCGATTAAATCCAGACCTCTTCCAGGTTCCAATGATACAATCTCCAGATCAGAATTTAACATACCCTTTGGATGAGCCAGTGTCTCTGTCCATGACTATTCTGGCATTGACAGAACCCTCAAACGAATCCCTCAACGTCTCCTCTGTGGTGTCCTCAGAAAGGCCTTTGACAAACAGTGTTTTGGTTTGTTCTAAAAAAGAGAGAACCCATTTTCAGATCAACCACTTTGGTAAAGTTTCTGCCTTAGGTAAGATATATGAGCCAGGTTCCCAGCCACGCATACATCAAGCCCGTTTATGTTCAAAAAGGAGATGTTAGCCAGTTGAACACTGTGGACTAATCTGAGATATCCGATAAAAACCATTATCTACATCAACATTACAAGGCCGCTGTCCTGGGCCACAACTACTAAAATAGAAAGGCCAAAAACATTTAAGTGACTGACATACAAACAGCTACGGTGTTTTTCTTTCGAGATTTTAAAAGAAAAAGAGATAAAAATATTAGCAGCTTATGCCAAGACATTACCCCGCCTTTGTTTCTGACCTGGGGGAAAAAAAACAAAAACAAAAAAAACCCACACAAAAACAACTGTCCTGTTGGACTTGAAGCATTTACAAACAGAAATGCTCACAAAAAATGAGTTCAGTCGTGAAGGCATAATCGTAACTCCAACAACACAGCCTGATCAGTACTTTACTATCCAGAGGAATTTTGAGATTATTTCATCGGTATCTCAGTCATCATATCCATCTCTTAAAAGTAACTCTTGCTGTTGTTCACTGTTCCTAACATCTGATAAGCAGGTCTTTTCCACAACATTTGTCCACATGAAATGATTTTTGGGAAAGAGAATTAAGTGTACATGAATTCTAGCTGAACCAAAGTCTCAAAACCTCTGTAGGTCAAGATAAAGCATAGGGCACTTACGACTAAATCCTCCTCTGGAGTTACCACTGCCTTTCTGTCCAGCTGGTGTGCTGAATTCCAGTCTGATTGTTCTGCCTTCAATTTCTGTGTTGTTACAGGAATTCAAAGCTTCCTTAGCATCTTCAGCTGTGGAAAATTCGATGAACGCATATCTAGGTGGAGAGAAATTCTGATCAGACTGGAGACTTGTTCCCATATGGGTCCTAAATAGCATGAAACAAGTCATGCTGCCAATATTCAAATCTTTACTACAGGGCTGGATCACTTAGGTTTCGCTAGTTTGGTTGGGAGAAGGGGATGAAGTAACTCCACTCTTACACACCCTTTAGGCTTGCCCAGGTTATTTTGTGGCACCCTGATAGCAGAAGCTTTTTCAAACAGTTCTTGAAGAGATTCTTCTGTTGCATTGTATGAGAGGTTGTTCACAATTAGGGTCTTTGACTCTCCACCTATCAGGAAAGAGAAAGGCAACTTAGAGCTGCACATTTATCTAGCAAGATTGTTCAGAACTAGAGAATCGCTGTGTAACTTAAAACTCCAAAGGATTTAAGAATGGTTTAAGTGCTCCTTTGTGCAAGGTGCTGCTGTATTAACAGCCTTCAAAACAAATCCTCACATCCAAGAATATTTACCAATGTACCACACCCTCCCTCTCTCGGTCAAGGTCTAGAGAATGAAGGTACTTGTTTCACACGGCCCAGCATGATAGGGGTAGGTTGACTCAAGTCTGAACTGATGGACCTCTTTCCCACTAATATGGAAACTAGAATGGTAGCCACTGTGATTTTTTAGAACTATTTAAGATGGTATGAAGTGTATGGGATTGAAAGTAGAAAGAAAAAGAGGAAGAAATACAAAGGATTCCCTCCATGTTACCCAAAGGATTTCCTGTGAACTGCTCTGATTTGCTTGTGATAGCATCACAGCCTACCTAGCCCGTCTTGGTAATCATGTACCTTTAGCACGTTATAGTGCTGTATAAATACCTTTCTGTGTCTCTTGATTGCTCTTCTCTCCTATGTAGTCTAAGATGATGGCACGACCCTCGATTTCAGTGCCCTGCTTCTCCTCTAGTGCCTTTTCTGCCTCAGCTTCTGTTTTAAACTCTACATAGGCAATCCTAGAACAGTAAAGACAGCAGATGAACAAGCTGAGCACTGAATATGTGCAAAAAGCTAAAACCGAAATAATGCTTTCAGGACAAGTACTGAATTTCACTTTTCTAATGAGCAGTTGAAGATAGCAAAAAGACATCAGTCTACATTAAAAAGGCAACGCATGCCTGGGAAAAAATTAAACTATCACAACTACATACCCTTTACTGTTCCCGTCCTTGCCAGCCACTAGCCTGATTTCTAGCGCTTCTTCAAATACTTCTCTCAATTCATCCTGAGTTATACGGTAAGGTAGATTCTTAACAAAGAGTGTTCTGGCATCTCTCTCTATAAAAAGACAAAAAAATTATGATTCCCTAGCACACTGTACCACAGTGAACAAAATGCCAGCACCAGAAAAGCTAAAGTAATTCAATTATATCATTGAACCACAAGTAAAGTTGATATTTTATATTTGTGCCAGAAACAGCTAGAATTTTACACATTAAGGGCTCCACATCCAAAAGTAGAGATATCTTTACCACATGCTGTTTTGCTGGTAATATGAACATTCCCCAAAACACAATCCAGATCACACTGAATTCTGTCTCCATATTTAAGACATACTTTGAAAAATCTCAACCCATAAAACAAGGCTTTGATAAGGAAGCAGTGAACTAATACAACTAGAACTTGTTACATTAAACTAATCTAATGGTTTCTGATTAACAAAGTGCTTATACTAGAGGTGCAATTTCCCTCTTGACCAGTATGAAGATACAACAAAAATATAGTTAAAAAAAAAGCCATTAACCATTTCTGCAGGTATTACTAAAACACCAAACCGAACAGGCCAGTAGCAGAGTCAGTCACGGGCTTGCTTAACACGACAAGATGCATTACCCAGAAATCTAGCAGATAACTAACTTTTGTTCTTTTTCATACCTTTCTTTGATTCTTTAAGGATTTCTTTACTCCTTGCTTTCTCCAGTTTGATTTCCAAACCCATGAATTTCTTCCCATTAAATTCAAGGGATTTATCCAGATCCTCAGCTGATGAGAAGTCTACATAGCCAAACCGCCTGAAAGAAGGAAGATTTTAATATCTACACTGAACTTTGAAATTAGTATCAGAACACATTGTGGAAGTGTGGTCAATAAGGATATGTCTACGCTGCATTATAAACCATGGTCTGTGCAACCCAAACTTATGGAGCTGATGTTTCCAAACCCAGGCTTAAGCATCCACACTGCACTGGAAACCTGAGCTTACGACTGCTGGACTCAGGTCTCACAGCCACGCTACTGCACCCACCCTGCACTTCACAGACCTCTTGACTTCGGCCTGTGGCTTGCGCTGCATCCACACTGCAAAATGACAAGTGTTTAGACCAGAATCACAGTAGGGCCCTCTTAGGATTGAAATCCTGCTTGCTTGTTGATACGAGTCAGATTGATGTGTGTGTGGATGGAAAGGGGACTTGGGCTCAAAACTGAATCAGGACTGGACTTCGGTTATGTTCACCCTACTCACCTTTTAGTGACAGCTGTGCCGCTAAAAGGCATGCGGTGTAGCCGCTGTTTGTCAGCAGGAGACAGTTCTCCCGAAGACAAAAAACAAACAAAAACTCCCACTCCCGAGCAGCGGTAGCTGTTCACACTTGTACTTTTGGTTAGCAAAAATTTTTTATCGTGGGGGGGTGTTTTTTCCTACATCACTGAACAACAAATGTGTTGCTGACAAAAGTCCAGTGCAGAGAAAGCCTTAGGGTATGTGTACACTGCACTCTAAGAGCTGCCTTCAAAAGAAGAGTTAACGATTGAAGCAGCTTTACAGTGCAAGCCAACAAAATACAAACCTTACCCAACTAACGGTAGTCAGAAGAGCTGTGCCCCTTGACATGGAATCTGTCATGTTGATTGCTTTCCTAAGACAGCAAGTTTTCAGACTAGAACTCAAATTTAGAGATCCAAATGCATCGACGAGTTACATCTCAAACCAGCACACCTTGTAGCTGTCTTTAAAGCAGTCCTGAATTCAAATCAGGACAGATTTCCTGTGCCTTCCCAGGAGTCACTTAACCGCTTTCAACATCTGCCAAATGGACACTTCCCCAAGTCACAGAACTAGTAAGAATTAGTTGTTCAGTACTAAATATTTTCAGAAAAATGAAACCAAACTGCCCCCAGGACACTCAAAAAATAGCTCTTTAGAAAGTAGAATATCTTAGATTCAGCTGCCCAAACAAGGGCTATACGTAAATTGCATAAAATGAAGGCTGCAGCCTTCCTCTTTGGTATGGCCATGCTGCCTGAAGCAGCTACCAGTCCTGAGAGGAAGTGCTCCACCTTGTTCAGAATTGCATACGGCTGAACTTGGGCTAAACAGTTCCACATAGTACCCAGTGATCACTTAAACATTTTGTTTGTCTCAGTTATGCCTCTTAATTGTGCCAGTCGTTTACAGCTTAGTATGAAGAAACAGTGGCAGCAGAATTATAGTGAAGAGCTTACTTGGAATTACCAATTCTGACTTGCAGAACTGGAAGGTCTTTTTTGCCAAAGAACTCCTTGATGCCAGTCTTCAGTTCCTCATAGTCCTTGTTGGCGTTCAAGTTTCCCATGAACAGGGAAAAAGCTGAAGCAGTTTCTTTAAGAAAAATGAAGTTAGGCCAATTAAAGGGATGATCAAATTGGAGGCATCTTACTCTAGAGGACTATAGCACATCAGTTTATATCAAAGTCACATCAGACTTCAGTATTAAGTCCCTAGTATTCATCATTTGTGCTGGAAGAACCATATAAAAGCCAAAGATTCAAACCCCATAGTGCAAGTTCCCCAGCGAGCACCTTCCCACATTAAATGAAGAAAATTTGAACATTCTCTCTGGAGCACTGCAGTAAGGGGAGCCTTGGCTTTAGCTGCACTCACATTTTGGGATGCACCATACTAACATACCTTCAGTTTTCTTTTTCTTGGCTTCTGGGACACTCTTTTGCTTGGGCATTTCCTTCTTTCGTTTTCCAGGAAGTTCCTTCACAGACTCTGAGGTACAGGAAAATACATTAGAAGGATTTTAGAATAAAAAAAGCAAGGCATCCAGTGAAACACCCAGCCCCATCTTGCTGGATCAGTACTTGACTAACTTAAGAAACTTTCATTGTGATTTTTCCTCACATCATTTTAAGCAGTGTTCATCAGTTCCAGCTTTGGAAGACAGGGCTGGACACACTTCTTGCCTGCTGCTGCTGTAGATGAGTTCTGTGTATTACTAAGCAGCAGGGATTTACATAAGCATAGAACATTCAGCTCACCTTCCTCTTCATCCTCCTCCTCCTCCTCCTCCTCGTCCTCATCTTCATCGTTGTCGTCCTCATCGTCATCCTCAGAGTCTGCCTTTGCTTTCATTGGAACAGCTTTCACTGGAGCAGCTTTCTTTCCTTTTGCTGGGGTTATGTCCATTGCCTCAACTTCAGAGTCTGAAACATCAAAGCAAACGATCTTTCTTGGGAATGGTTCAATTCCTGTGCAACTGAGCAAGGAATCTTCACCACCCTCATTTCTGCTCTGGTAAAATGGGCCACGCTTCCTCTTTCGTCTTATCCATTTCAGTTTGCAAGCTCTTTGGGGCAGAGACTCAATGTGTGTTTTACAGTGCTTGACACAACTGGGTCCTGGACATGACTGAGGTCTCTGAGCTTATGTCCACACTGCAGTGAAACACCTGTGGCTGGCCTGAGTCAGTTGACACAGGCCAGCTGTGGACATTTTATTGCAGTGTAGACGTACTCTACCATTAGTAGTGTCCAGTAGGTAGTAACAATCACCACAGAAAGCAGAAATTGGAAATAACTGCTAATGTCTCTAACATATAGTTTTATTTGTAGGCATCAATGGCCTTATAAAATCAGGTCTGCCCTATGCGAAATGGGCAAGCCAACTAGTTTCAATAATACAAAGAGCTCAGTACAGTATTAGTGCCATGTCAGCCTCTGTAGGTTCAAGCCAACTAAAAACGTGTGCATTTTATAAATGATCAGAATTATATACTCTCTAAGCCTTCCCATAACCAGTGTAGTCTACACACCGTCATCTTCCTCATCGTCATCTTCCTCATCGTCATCTTCCTCATCGTCGTCAGACTCTTGTTTTGCAGATACTGCCACAGGTTTTGCCAGTATAGGCTTTTTGACTGCAGGCGTCACAGGCATTGCTACTTCCTCCTCAGACTCATCTGTAACAAGAGTTTATCACTCACTAGTCTGTTTGCTATAAACGAGCACTTATACCAGGGGAGAGCAAACTACAGCCTGTGGGCAGAATTCGACCCACGGGATTGCCAGCCCCGTGGCTCAGCAGGGCTAAGGTCTGCCCTGGCTCCACTCCCAGAGAGGGTCAGCACCACATCCCTGCAGCCCCTGGGAGAGGGGAACAGCGGGCTCTGTGTGCTGCCCTCACCTGGAGGCACTGCCCACCCGCAGCTCCCATTGGCCGGAAATGGGGAACTGCAGCCAATGGGTGCTTCAGGGGTGGCACCCACAGGCAAAGGTGGCACGCAGCGGAGCCGCCTGTCCCACCCCACCCCCAGGCATGCTGGCCACTTCTGAGAGTGGTGCAGGGCCAGGGCAGGCAGAAAGCCTGGCTTAGCCCCACAGCCACCCCAGAGTTGCTTGAGGTAAGCGGCGCCGGGCTGGAGCCCGCACCCCTCCTGCACCCCAAGCCCTTGCCCTGAGGCCCCTCCTGCACACTGCACCCCCTTCCCATACACCGCACTCCAGTCCCCTGCCCTAGCCCTACATTCATGGCCCTGCATACAATTTCCCCTCCCAGATGTGGCTCTCAGGCCAAAAAGTTTGCCCATCCCTGATTTATATGGTTAATTCAGGTTTGCTCAAGAAATGTAGTCTATGAGATGTTGCTAAACAAAGCTGTGAAAAACAAATTAATCATTGGCGTGAACCATGCACGACAGGGAGCCCATGAAGCTTCCCCCAAACAGCTCTGCTACTTTAGTGCTGACTTCTCTACCCTATTCCTTTGCTATACAAACCCTGTGCCTCACTGGACTAAAAGCTGCCAGTTGTGCTGAACTGCGCACTGGTTGTGATAAGGACAAATAGGAGCTATTCAGGTTGAGGTAATTTTGTTCAATTATGGCAAAGCATTTAACAGAAAAGGGAATTTTGACTTGCCAGAGTCATCTTCATCCTCCTCACTGTTGTCGTCTTCCTCCTCCTCCTCTTCCATGTCTTTTTTCTTCGCATTTTTTCCATTTTTAGCTCCTTTGGCTGGAGTGGCAACTACCTTCTTGGCTGGAGTGGCAACTACCTTCTTGGCTGGAGTGGCAACTACCTTCTTGGCTGGAGTGGCAGCCTTTTTGCCAGGTGTAACTGCTGCTTTTGGTGTTGCCACTTTCTTTTGAGGAACAACCTTAGAGAAACAGACAAGTCAAATGAGTGTACACAACTCCTAAATTAGATTAAATTAAACCCACCAAACCGTTCATCCAACTAGCCTCTCTGCTGCAGTGCCTAAAAAGACCGCATGACCAACTGTTAAGCCACGCTGGCAGCTCACCAGGAACCAAAGGCCTGTCCCCCATTTACATATATAATAAGTATCCCTGCTCCATGTGAACTTGTGCCACCTCTACGCCTGTTTCTGGCCCCTCTCTGCCTTCACATCTAGGACATATGGAGGGGGTGGGTTTACCAAGTATAAAAAGAAACAAATATTAAGAACCCTTGGTAAGAGCTGAGTATTAATAGGTGCCCTTTTTGACAGAACTACTTAGTTTCTGATGAAATGCCCAGTTAGCTAATTTGTGTTTTCTTCCCTATCTTTATGGGAGAGGATTAGAAAGGAGAATACAATTAGTTTAGCACTCAAGAAGCCAGCCTTTCCACAACAGACTCAAACCTTTACAGTGCCAGATTTGAAAAATTATTTAACTACACTCAAAATATCCATTTGCTAATGCTAGTTCCTTGTCTCATCACTTATGGTATTTTCTCATCACGTATTGTATTTATTCCCCTATTTCATTCACCGAAGCCTTCTGGGTTGTGTTTCCCAAATAAATAGTTTATTCCCAAAGTAGCATGGAGCAAAATAAAACCCAGATGTAAAATGATCACCTCTTCCTCGCTGCTGTCCTCTTCCTCTAAGGAGTCCTCCTCCTCACTATCTTCAACATCCTTTGGGGGAGGAGGAGCCACCTTTTTCTGTTTGGCTTGATTCTTCGCAGTCTTAAAGACAAAATGTAAAATATGAACATACATTAAAGTTCACACATTTAATCTTCCAATTTACAAAAAAGTCTATAAACCAATGTAAAATACACCAAAGCCGTCAAACATTTAAGCCAAATCCCATTTTAGCAAAATTGTTTCCAAATTGTGCTTGCACACAGAATTGTTACAACTGCACGGCACCATTAGTTTCATATCAAATTTAGAAATCTGCTGGTCTTCGTCACCCTGTACCATGCATCATTTTCAGATCCTCTAAAATGCCTGCGCATGAACCTGACACACAAGGTGAGCGAGGTATTATCTTTTATTGGACCAACTTCTGCCCGTGGGAGGAACAAGGTTTGGAGCCACGCGGCGCTCTCCCTGAGCCTGCTCGGTTTGTAAGGTTAACACACGTGCAGACGATGAATAAAGCCGAGCGATGGAGGGGGGGCGGCCATCCCTCTCCTATGTGAGGTCACGGCTAACACCCGACTTTCCTCCCCCCACACAGGGCCATGCTGCTCGAGGAGCCCACACGCCTGGTGGAGGAACCGTCAGCGCCGCGAGCAGCGCGGGGAGTCCAAGCGCTTCCCCGGCCCGCCCGAACGCCGGGAGGGCTCGACAAAGGGCCCTGCACCATGTGCGACAGGCAGGCCCGGGCCGCGTGCGTCTGCTCCGGGGACACCACGTGGCCGCCCCCCCACGCGGCGCACGCAGCCTGAGGCCTTCCCATCCGGCAGCGCGAGCCTCCGGCCCCGCCTCCTCTCTCTCGCGCGCGCCCCGACCCCCTAGCTTCCGTCGCGAGCCCCGAGGGGAGCCTAGAAACCCTCCTTCCCCCTCCCCCCCAAGGCCGGAAAGAGGCCTAGAAACCGCCCCGAGCCCTGCGGCCCGTCGCGGAGCCGGGATGCGGCACCCGGCCTCGGGGGCTGGGAGAGGCCGCTTGAAACCTGCGGCCTTCGGGGTTGCGGCGGGGGGTGGGGGGGGATTAGAAACCCCTCTTCTCGGGGAGCCGAGAAACCGCCCCCCGACGGGGGCCTGGCCGCCGCTCGCCCCTCTCAAGCATGGGGCCCGCAAGGGTCCGCCTCGGGCCCTCCGTTCCCCGGGCCGGGGCCGGGGCCTGGCCGCCGCAAGCGCGCGCCGCTCCCCTCCGGCCTCGCGCTCTCCGCGGGCCTCACCTTGGCGATCTTCACCATGATGGCGGCGGGGGCGTCACGGGCCGGCGCGCGGTCCGGGTCGGTTGGGTCCGAGTGCGACAGGCAGCGCCGGGAGCAGCGACTCGACTGTGGCCTGCGCTGAAGCGAAAGAGTGAGAGCACCGCCCCTCCCCCCAACCTCCCTCAGCTTATGCTTTGTCCCGCCCCCCTTCGCCTCGCCGGACCAACCCCTGCCCGCGTCGCGGTTAGCTCTGCCCGCCCGCCCAAATGCCGCCCAATCGCCGGTCTCCGAGGGCGGAATGCGCACCAATCCGCGCGGGGCTGCCACTGACCAATTGGAGCGCGCGTTACAGCGAGAGGTCGTGCCCGCTGGGGAGAAGGCGCAATGTAACCAATAGGTGGCTGCGCTGGGATGGGGGGAAGGGGGTGGTAAAGGAGCAGCAGCACGTGGCTCCAGGAAAACCACGTGCACCTGGGGAGAGGGAGTCAGAGGGGTCGTTGCGTTACCGCATGGCCTGGCTGGGGGTCAGGAGGCTGGAGATCAGCCTACCCCTGGGGGTCTGGCAATGGGACCACCCAGCCTTGGGGATAGGACTGGGCTAGGTGGAATTATGCCAGGGGGGCTTGGGCTGGTGATGGGTGGAGAGGATGGTTTCCTGAGGGTGGTTTCTTCCCTGATCTACGATCTCTTTTATCCTGCTGCCCATCACCATGGTATCTAAGTTCCTTACACATAAAGTCGATAGCAAAGACCCTCACAGACTTCGTAGCGCCTCAGGCATGGATCCCTTGTCAGGGTCAAATGTTTACTTTGGGTAAGGCTTTTCCCCTTTCTTTTGGTTTGTGTTTAAGAATACCCACTTTTCACCTCTCTTTCCCAGTCTCTTCATCATGATCTCTTTTCCTTCCATCTTTACCCTCTGTACTTTGTTTCTACCTCATTCCACTTGCTCTTCTGTGGGGAAGATCAGCGGTGCTAGTGAAGGTGCAGTAGCACAGCGAGGCATACTGGTGCTAGTTTTAATCTAGCTTAAGTAACAATAGAGTAGCTGGCATGGCATGGGTTAGCAACCAGAATGCATACCCTGGCACTCCGAGTCTGTGGTGATACCTGTCTGCATTACAATCTATGCATACCCTTACTACAATCAGACCTTCACTTGTAGTGTAGACATCCCTGCCGAGCACAGGCCAGAGCATGAGTTCTGCTCGCTTCCAATGGCAGAGTTTAAATAGCACAAAATGTAAGAGCCATGAAAATATGCAGATGACAGATTCCATCAGACACAGTAAATGATCTTTGCTGTTGTTGGACCCTATTTTGTACAAACCATCCAAAATGTCACATCCCGACCAGTACGAATCCAGCACATTTTAGCTAACAACTCTACCATTATCAATCATGTTTATTATGATAGTGTCTAGAGACCAATCAAGGTCCCGACCCCACTATGTTAGGCACTGTTCAAAGACAGAGTAAGAGGCAATCCCTGCCTCAAAGAGCTTATGTTATAAAATGTCACCCCATCTCAAAGTGTAGGCATACCCTTAAAATATCTGCTGTGTCAGTAGCTCCTATAACTTCATTTTCTGTGAAAGAGTGATGTCACAACCCCCTCCGACATCTTAGTCACTAACTAACCAGTGTCTGTAACATTAGTTCCCCTCCCACTCTGTACTGGAAGGCTGCAATGTAAAAACTTTAACCAAACCAATGTGTAAGTAGGGCATGTGACAGAGAAGGGAAGGCTCTTTGCATCTGCTTACCATGCTAATCAGTTAAATCAGCAAGAGGCTGGAGTTTAAATTGCTCTCACTGGGATTTATCCAGGATGGGGCATCAGAACCTCTAATTTTAAAATCATTAAAACAGGTTTTTTGACCAAAAAATAATAAAGCAGGAGTCAATCTTCATGAACCGTGAGTCACGTGAGCTGACAAAACGCAGAAAAGCTTTGCAGATCAAGTTAATGTAATCGTAGTTAACATTCCCTTAAGATGAAGGGGAAAGTAGTTCAAACTTTTCTTTGCCACTATTATTTTATTCTTTCTGGGGACTTACAGGCTGGGGGAAAAGGACAAAACTGTAATTCAACGTAGGCTTGTCTTTACTAGGAAACTAAACTATATTTAACCACGTTTTTTAACTATTATGTTAGGGGACATGATGCTGGCCAGGTCTGACTCATCAGTGCAGACAAGGACAAGTTGTAATCAGCATCATGTCAGCTAGTGGTGGGCAAACTCGGACACAGTAGACTTTACCCAAAACTAGTGGCGGCAGGTTTGTATAATTTTTGGTGGTGCCCAGAATGGGTCCAAGTCGTCTCCCACCGCCACACCTGCCTTGTAAGCTAATATATATTTTTTAAAATAATGTAAAAATGGACTGGAAACAGTAAGTGTGTAATAGTTTCCCTATATTGCACAATATCAGTATCCTAAGAAAAAATTATTTAACTAAGAATATCAACTTTAATAATACTCTGTTGAATACGGAAACAACCCAGCATTCTTGGATCAATAACCCTCAAAAGCAAAAAGCTCTAATTCGCTGTTGGACTCCAACTACGTAAATCTTGATAGCCAAGACTGATGAAAACTCCTTATCTTATTTGTTAGATTTGCCACATCTTTCTTTTGTAGCACTTGTTTGCAAGCTGGAGGTCGAACTCAGTCCGTCACTTGATGAATTGCCCTTTTCTTCCTTTTTTCTGGGTAACTTTATTAAAAATTTCCCCACTGTTGAATATTATTACACAAAATTAATGGGATGGGGCTGAGGGGTTTGGAGTGTGGGAGCAGGTTCAGGGTAGGGCAGAGGGTTGGGGTTCTGGGGTGAGGGCTGCTGGGTGGGGCCGAGGATGAGGGGTTCATGGGGCAGGAGGAGGGTCAGAGCTGGGGCAAAGGGTTAGGGGGAGTGAGGGCTCTGGCTGGGGGTGTGGGCTCTGGGGTGGGGCTGGGCCAGGGTTGAGAAGTTCACATTTTGGGGTGCAGCAGGCAGGCTGCTCTGGGGCTGGGGCCAGAGAGGATGACTCCCCCCAGCCCTCTCCTCACTGGCAACAGCGAGCTCCCTCCCCCCACCCCCCCCCCGACATGACACTCACGCAAGTCCCAGGCTGCGGCTCAGGAGGTCCAGACAAGATAAGCCCCCTTGGAGTTGCCTGGCAGGGGAGCTGCCATGCTGCTGCGCCTCCTCCCCTCCTCCCTCCACAGGCGCAGCAGTCAGCCAGCCATCAGCACTGCTCCCTTAGTCAGCAGTGGCTGGCGAGGGAGGGCAGCACGGAGCTGCAGGGGGCAGCCACCCGCTGCCCAGTGCATAGGTAAGGCAGGGATGCTCGGGGGCGGCATGCAGGACCAGGGGAGACACCCGGCCCTGAACATTAGTGGATCCAGGGCCCTGAATTTGCTGGAGCATGGGCACCACAGGCCCATAAAACTCCCTGCCCCTACCCACAACTAACTGACACAATGCCGAATATAATTTGCCCTTGTCTATACTGACTAATCACTGTCAATCAACTAGACACGAGAAATCATTTTTCCGCTTTACTCTGCGCTGGTCAGGCCTCAGCTGGAGTATTGTGAGTTCTGGGCACCGCATTTCAAGAAAGATGTGGAGAAATTGGAGAGGGTCCAGAGAAGAGCAACAAGAATGATTAAAGGTCTTGAGAACATGACCTATGAAGGAAGGCTGAAGGAATTGGGTTTGTTTAGTTTGGAAAAGAGAAGACTGAGAGGGGACATGATAGCAGTTTTCAGGTATCTAAAAGGGTGTCATCAGGAGG
Organism: Gopherus evgoodei; assembly: GCF_007399415.2. Classification (NCBI taxonomy): domain Eukaryota; kingdom Metazoa; phylum Chordata; order Testudines; family Testudinidae; genus Gopherus; species Gopherus evgoodei. Next base: position 6,634,086 of record NC_044330.1, read on the forward strand.
AGGGAGAAAACTTGTTCACCTTAGCTTCCAATGATAGAACAAGAAGCAATGGGCTTAAACTGCAGCAAGGGAGATTTAGGTTGGACATTAGGAAAAAGTTCCTAACTGTCAGGGTAGTTAAACACTGGAATAGATTGCCTAGGGAAGTTGTGGAATCTCCATCTCTGGAGATATTTAAGAGTAGGTTAGATAAATGTCTATTAGGGATTGTCTAGACAGTATTTGGTCCTGCCATGAGGGCAGGGGACTGGACTCGATGATCTCTCGAGGTCCCTTCCAGTCCTAGAGTCTATGAATCTATGAATCTAGATCACTGATATTCACACTGAGGCTTATGGACTTCAAGTGGCTCTTTAATGTGTCTCTGTGTGATTTAATTATTAGCCAATCTAAGTTATTAGCCAATCAGGATGCTTTTACTATGTTATTAACCAATTGTAGTTGATAAAATATTTGGTCAGTCATTTTGCTGTGAGAATAACATGTACATTATATACATATAAAATAGGAAATGAAAAAATTCACACGTTTGTGGCTCTTTTGGGTAATGTTGATCTCTCCTTTGGCTCCTGAGCTCCTGAAGTCTTAGTACCACTAAGCTAGGTAGTTGCAGAAGTGGAGAAAGGCATCCCTGGATTTCAGGTGTCTAAATTAGCTCACTCTCCGGGCCATACTCACTGATTTCACCCTTTAGCCTTGGGCAAGCTAGGTTTCATATGGCAACACGACCAGGTGTTTGGCTCCGTGGTACACAGGGAATTCTTGGTGAGATGATCATAATGGTCCTTTCTGACCTTAAAGTATGTGATTCTGTGACAACTTGTGCTTATGCGCATAGGCCTGTCCACACTACAAAAACACATTGCTGGAGCTGGTTGCGAAGTTGGAAATTTTATCATCATCTGATAATAGAGTTTGGTCCCATCTTACTGCAAGGCTGGACAGTGTTTTAACCATATCGACTGCTACCAAGATGTAACTAGATCCTCTAGCACACTAGATGTCCAGGGGGAATTTGGGCTGTTCTCTGTGTCTCTTAGGGTTGCCAGCCCTCCAGGATTGGCCTGGAGTTTCCTGGGATCAGCATCCATCTCCCAGTGACTACTGAAAGCAGTCCAGCAGATTTGAATAGGATATTTTAAGAAAATGACATTATGACATGTTGGGGGAAAAAAAAATCTCCCAGAATAGCTTCAGTCAGAGTTGGCAACCCTAGTATCTCTCTATCTTAAAACTTTCCATTGTTGTTCCAATAGCACACCTTCTCGCTGGTCTTTATAGTCACCACTCAGCTCCCAAGCTGTATTTATGCTCCTAAAATTGCCCCCCCCCCATTTCCCTCTTAAGGATAACTTCAATCACATTTTACCAGCATTGTATACCTCTAAAAGTCCAGACAGTAAATATGATCAAAAGTGTGCATTCATTTCCCCCCTTCCCTGTCTTGTCAATATTTATCCTGCGCTTTTCTCTGTATGTGGCAATGCTAGAGACCATTCACACACAAATCATCTGTAATAACTCATTCACTTTTCACAGTCCATGCTGTTTGTTTACTTTTCTGCACTTCACGCAGTTAGAGCAATGAAATGAATTTTTCATTCATTCCTGGTTTCATTTTGGGTTTCTAATCACTTTCATTTCTGGCTCCTGAGTAGCTCCCTGGTGTTTAGGTTCACAGCTCTGCAGAGGATCATTTCAATCCTCCCCAACTTTTGCCACTGAAACTCTTTTTCTTTCTTTAGAGAAAACATCACTGTTGCTGATGCAGGTGTTGGAAACCCTGAAGTATTTCTCAAGTTCCCCATGGCGTCTCTTCACCATGCTGCCACTGCTGGAGCCAGGGACCTGGATGTCCCATGGTGCCATTCATTGTTCTTAAGACGCATGGCATCGGAGTGAGGCTCATTGTGCTATACTTTGTAATTGCCTTTACATTAGTGGATTTACAGCCTGTGCTCCTGCCATCACTAAAGGCTGGGCTGCTCTCAGAGGGGTTGGCGGCATAGCTGTCGGTTAGGGGTGTGATTTTTTTTGCTGACACAACTGTGCTAATAAAAGTTCTAGCATAAGTCCAGTGATAGCAGCAAAAATGTCATTTTGCCAGCCTATTTCATGCAGGGGACTGGGATAAGCTATGCTGGTGAAAGGACTTTTTTTTTACCACTATAGACTGGATCTCCCATATGAGGGTTTGCTCGAATGGCTATACCGATGTAGTTACACTGATAAACCTTTTAAGCGTAGCCAAGCCTGTATCTTTTGATGTGGCTCTCCCGGAGGCAGCAGCAAAGAATGAAAGGGACAGCTTTGGCAGCCAGCCAGAGCTTGAGGTTGGCAAGGACCAGATTGGTACATTTCTTACTCAATCAGTTATTCATCGAGTGTTCTGAATGGGGGAGGGCAGCAGGTTGTTTTCAGGTACCAAGGCATTGTCTTCTGTCTTCACGCAGCCTGCTTGTGAATCACAGCAATGAGATGTGGTGCTGCTTAGGGACAGAGCCCAGTACCCAAATGGGAAGGAAGAATGTTTTCACTGACCCCCGACCCCGTGTCCACTGCATTAACCCTGTTGCACTGCCTCCCTGCTCAAGGCTCTGCGACACCTCTGTGACACTGCATCGCCCCAGGTGTACTGCACTGCACTGCACTGCCCACATGGTACTGAATTACCCCTAGCGCTGCCCTCCATTCCTTGCACTGCTATACCCTCGAGGTGCTGCAATACCACTGGGGCACTGCATTACACCCCATGGCTACTCTAGCTCTGCTGATTGTTATCCCTATGGCACTGCAATAGCACCGCGTTACTGTCTGTCTGTCATTGTACTGTCACCCTACCTGCAGTGGCCTAGCTCCACACCAAACTGCTACCTGTGGTGCTCAATTCCCTCCCAAGTGCTGCATCCCTCCCATGGGAAGGGAAGCCGCTGAGTCAGCCAAACAGCTGAATTGTGGCCAGTCATGAATTTCCCATGCATGGGATCATGCTGGATTCTGCTTAGAACAGACCCAGACTTGTCTGAGGTGCCCAGCAACCACTGTTACGGTTAGGAGGAGTTTGCCCGGAAGTTAATGCTCAAGGAAGAAGTCATCTGATGTCCAAATTCATTTCTAAACAATCTGGCCAAGGCACTAGCAGGTTGGCGCGTGTGGTCTCTCTCTCTCCTTGCCTCAGCTCACGGAGGGCTGCCAGACATGGGTTTCATGTACTTCAGGGACAGCCGAGTGTTCAGTCTTCAAAACACGCTATTTCCCCACAGCAGGTGTCACGGTCTGTAGCAAAGTGTTCTTTGGAATCCTACTGTAGTGGCAATGACTGCCTGAGTATAGTAGTAATAACCTCACAAACGTCAGTCCACAAAATCCCACCTACAGATGGAGAAACTGAAGCACAGAGCAGCAAAGTGACTTACCAAAGACCACAGAGGGAGGCAGTGGCAGTTAGTCTCAGGAACTCTTGGCTTCCAATCCAGTGCTCAGTCCATTATGTTACATTGTTTCTCTAGAGCTAGAGACCCATTTAATGCAACATGGTCCATGTGTTAGGACTATATGAGGAGTGATTAAAAAGACTGGGAGTGTTCAGCTTGGAAAAAGTGATGACTAAGGGAGTATGATAAAAATCTATGAAATTGTGACTGGTGTGGAGAAAGTGAATAAGGACGTATTTACTCCTTCACATAACACAAGAATCAGGGTTCAGATTTAAAACAAACAAAGGGAAGTACTTCTTCATACCATGCATGATCAACCTGTGGAACTCACTGCCAGGGGATGCTGTGCGGACCAAAACCATAACTGGGTTCAAAAAAGAATTAGATAAATTCATGGAGGAAAGAGCATCAATGGCTATTAGTGATTATGGTCAGGGATGCAACCCCATGTTGTGGATGTCCCTAAGCCTCTGACTGCTGGAAACTGGGACTGGGCAATGGGAGGGATCACTCAATAATTGCCCTGTTCTCTTAAATGGGCCTCCTAGACACTACCACAATAAAAATACAGACCCAAACTCTGCAACAGTTTAAGCTGGGAAGTGAAGAATACTGGATTCAACTGAAATGTTAGGGATGCAAGACAATGACTTAAGTTGGAACTTGGCTAGAGGAGTGGGACACGCAGTCTGATTCTTGGAGCAAATCTGTTTTAGGTATGTATTTGGATTGGCCCCCCATCACTGGAGCATCTAACTTCTCAATCTGTAATGTATTTATTTCCACACCACCCCTGCGAGGTTGGGTGGTGCTGTTATCCCCATGAGAACTGAGGCCCAGCGTGGCTAATCACACAGGAAATCTGTGGCAGAGAAGGAAACTGAACTTGGGTCTCCCAAGTCAGCATCCTAACCACTGGTCCACCTTCCACCTTTGAAGCATCAGGCAATCTATAACTTCTGTAAATGATCAGGACTTTGATTTGACATCCGATCTGAAAGACAGGCACCTCCAGGAAGCACATTTCCCCCTAGCACCATTCTCAGACATTAGTTCAAGTACAGAGAAATCTCCAGTCAGGATGTTGAGGCCAGGGCAGGATGCCCAAAAACTGAACTAAAGTAAAATGGTTCTTTAGAACAAAACTGCCTCCATTTGAGGGCTTTCTGTACCTACCTCAACACACTGACAGGGGCTGGCATTGGGTACAAATTAATGCCACCCACAGGCGAAAAAAATCCTCCCCCCCCAAACTATGTGTGTGTCTGTGGCTGGGTTTTGCCAGTAGATGGCGATTAAGGGCTGCATTTCGTTTTTTCCAAGTGGGCACCCCGCAGAGACGGAGAGGGGAAGCTGTGCTCTCAGGGCCGCATGCAGATCTCCCCTGTGATACACACTGCAAGGTCACGCGTGGAGAGGAGAGTATCTGAGCAGCCGGGCACCTGCCCTGGTAAATCTCCCATCCCGAGAGCGCGGGAGGCCCTGAAACCGGGGGGATGACTGAAACGACAAAGTTCTGCCTTTGATCGAAAAGCAGCTGGGGTCCTAAAAACACAATGCCCAACAGGGCCGCCTGGGGCAGGGGGTGGGAAATGGGGCAATTTGCCCCAGGCCCCGCAGGGGCCCCGAGAGCCCTGGCCTGGCGGCGCTCCGGGTCTTTGGCTGCATTTCGGCGGCGGGGGCCCTTCCGTGCTGCCGAAGACGCAGAGCGACTGAAGGGCCCCCCGCCGCTGAAATGCCGCTGAAGACCCAGAGCACCGCCGGGTGAGTACAAACACCGCAGCTCCCCCACTTTGTCCCCCTGAATCCTCTGAGCGGCCCTGCTGCCCAATCCTGGGAGCAATCAAACACCAGGTGGTTGTACTGCCACAGGCACACTGCACCTAAGGGCCACTGGGACCCAATAACTAAAAACTTCCCACATACCAGAGAGCCAAGAACTAAACAAACAGCAGAGCAGGTGGGGAAAATGAAAGAGAAAAACTGCCAAAGCCCAGCCCCCGATGCTCAAATAAATCAAACAACCCCTGCTCAGGCAACATAAATCTCACACAGAAACCAAAACAGCAGCAGCCTTGCCTGGGTTCCACGTCCTGGCACATGCAGAGGGTTAGAGCTCCTGGACCCGCCGTGTAGAAGGCCCTACCTCCTATCCCTACGGGATTATGCTGTGCAACAGCGGTTCCAATGCCTCTGACCTCAGGTGTTAGGATGGGACATAGGGACGTAAACGACTGTGTGTGCTAAAGCACTGGGCTTATGCTAGTTATATGTGAACTGCAAAGCACAATAAAGATGGTTTGCATCTATCTACCCATCCCTCCCCACACAGCTCTATATATCCTTATCATATAGATCCCTCTGGCCATCCATCCATCCCCACACAGCCCCTCTATCCATCCCTTCCCGCACAGACATAAGAACATAAGAACAGCCATACAGGGTCAGACCAAAGGTCCATCTAGCCCAGTATCCTGTCTACCGACTGTGGCCAATGCCAGGTGCCCCAGAGGCAGTGAACCTAACAGGCAATGATCAAGTGGTCTCTCTCCTGCCGTCCATCTTCACCCTTTGACAGAGGCTAGGGACACCATTCCTTATCCATCATGGATAAGAACATAAGAATGGCTGCACAGGGTCAGACCTATATATCCGTATCATATAGATCCCTCTGACCATCCATCCAACCCCCTCCAGGCCCAGCTCTCTCTATCACACACTCGTCACCATGGTCCCTGAACATCCGTTACTGCCCCTATATGAGGTTTAATGGTTACAGCTTGTTTTTGATCACGTCTGACTTCCCTCCTTTTCCTGGGGAGCTGTAACTCCCGTTGACCAGCCTGACAGGCGACGTCTCAGCTGGAAGTGGGAGCTGTAGTTGAGCTGAGTGCAGGCTGGTTGAGGGCTGGGAAAGTTGCCATTCAGATTTGTGCCGTGGATAGAGGCCATCACTTTCCAGGGCTTTACACCAGATCAGAGGTCCCAAAACTGTGGGGTGCGCCCCTCTAGAGGGGCGCAGCTGGGCCTGAGCCAGCCCACACGGGGTGGGACAGGAGTACCATCCAGCCCTGCTCCAGCCCCAGCCCCAACCCCGGCCTTGTCCTCAGCCTCAGCCCCAGCTCTGTTCCCGGCCCCAGACCTGCCCCCAGCCTCAGTGTCCTTACCCCTGTCTATGCCCCAGGAGGCGGGACAATCTAAGTGAATCTGAACATCACTGCAAGGGGCCCGAGAACCATAGCCCCTGGGACCTGCCTGGACTGGTCCCATCAGTTCATCCCCCCACATCCCAGCTGCAGCTGCCATGCTGCCAAGAGACCCGAGCCTGAGAAGCAGCCCCTACCTCCCTTGCGGTGAGCCTGAGTCCCAGCCCAAACACCCAATCTGCTCCTGGCGAGGCAGTAGAAAGGCAGGTTGTTCAGTGTTCAGGTCCCACTCGCCTCCCTTCTCATCCATTAGGCTCTGAGTAGAGAGAAGAGAAAGACGGATGGACAAGCTGTCATCCCCAGCATAGAACCGGCCCTGGGCTGGATGGTGCACCTGCTGCTGGCCACCTTGGGGTTACCATGGTTTCCTCTAATTCCTGCCTTTTACAGCTGATGAGGGGCATCAGCCATCAAACCAAATTCAAAGAGCGGATGAAAAACTCTCCAGAGCCACATCCCATTCTGATGCTCTCAGGGAAAAACACTAGCCTAGAAGCTGGCATTTGAGGGATATTTCACTGGATTCAACAGCCAGATCCCAGACACATTAACTCCCTCTCATCATGCAAATGGTGGGAAGGAACGTGGGAGCAACTGGGCCCAGGGAGGGTCCCTGAGCAAGTGGAGAAGAGAGGTAACACAAGGAGCCTTTCTCCTAGGCAGCTGCCACCATGCAGGGGGCCAGGATCAATGCTGCACGGGTTTCCTATGAGGATGGAGAGCTTAGCCACTTTCAAAAGACAAGAGCTTGGGAGCTTAAATTCTTATCTCTGATAGATGCTAAAAATCACAGACTCAGTAAAGAAACTGAATTTATGGCTCATTGCAACAATTTGTAACCCACTAACCCTCCTTGCAGGGGTGTAAACTGGCCCCTTGACTGTGAACGGTCTCTTGCAACATGTGTTAACTTCTTATGCTTAACAATCTGTTCCGCCTCCTATTTAGCTGGGACACTCTGAGTACCTTTCCCACAGCTGAAGAAGAGCTCTGTGTGTAAGCTCGAAAGCTTGTGTCTTCCACTGACAGAAGTTGGTCCAGTAAAAGAGATTACTTCACCCGCCTTGTCTCTCAGACAGCTAGAGATATCTAGGGGCTTGGCTGCACTTGCAAGTTACAGTGCAATAAAGGAGCCTTGGACGCCCTAGCTCACTCCCCGTCCACACTGGCAAGGCACGGAGAGCGCTCTGACTCCACAGCTACAGCGCTGCTGGTACTCCACCTCGGCGAGAGGAATAACGTTTGCTGCGCCCCCGCTGGAGTGCCGCGGCGCCAGTGTGGACGAGGTGTTGCAATACTGCGCTCTGATCAACCTCCAGAAACGTCCCATAATTCCCTTAAGTCAAGTGGCCACTCGTCATTGTTTTGAATCGCTGTAGGAATGCGGATAGGCCGTTTGAAAGCTCCGTTTCAGACAGCCAGCTGCTTATCTGCTCCGAGACAAATCAACCATTACTGTGGAATGCTGTGTGTGAGAGGCCGGGGGGAGGTCTGCTGCTGTCTGAACTTACAAGACAGCATGCTGACATGCTCTCAGCCCCCCCAAAACCCACTCTCTCTCCACCCACGTACACACAACACGCTCCCTGTCACACTCCACGCAACCCCACCCCCATTTGAAAAGCACCTTGCAGTCACTTTCATGCTGGGATAGCTGCCCATAATGCCCGGCTCCCAATGCCACTGCAAGTGCCACAGATGTGGCCACGCCAGTGCACATGCAGCTGTCAGTGTGGACAGACTGCAGCGCTTTCCCAAGGCTGGTTTAACTCCAAGCGCTCTACATCTGCAAGTGTAGCCATGTCCTAGGTAAGTAGGGGCCTGAACTGTCTCTAACCCCAGCTGGGGCTCTCAGCTCTCTTTGCCATCAACTCTCACCTTCCCTTTTGTTCCACAGAGTGAACCTCAAGCAGCACACTTGGCGAGGGTTGTCAACCCTGGCTCCAAAGATTATGTCATGATGAAGCCTCCAGGAACACGTCCAACCAAACTTGGCAGCCTTACTTCTGGCCTCTCCCCTTTTGTGATCAAAGACCCTTTCCCCCCGCGTTCTTTAGAACTCGGTTCCAATCAGAACTCCCAGCCGGTCGTTACAAGGATATACCAGGCTGTTTCCCTTCCCAGTAACTCTTCAGCAGCTCCGGGGGGAGGGAAAAGCAAGTGGCTGGGAGCTGCAGATAACAGTACACGCCAAGAACAGACTGCTCTCCTGCTAACCCCACCCCTCATGTAAACCCTGCTGGTTCACTCTGGTTCCCAGCACCCTATGGGATACACTAGGTTAGTGTGTGTGCCCATGTCTCCCTCCAGGGGCTGGGTCCTGCTGCTGTAACAGCCTGCTGCTTAGAGCGACTTGGCTGGCTCCTGTGGATTTAGAGCAGGACAGCCCCTTGCCGGACAGATGGGGACGTTTGGCACTGGTTGACTCCACCTCCTGCACTTCCCCGGGTGAGGTGTCCTGAGCAGCCCTGCGGAGGGCTGGGAGACCATTCCCCGCCGAGGACACCCACGCTCAGTGTTGGGATGACTTGGGGACTGGCCCACCTCCTTGCCCTGCCTTGCACGTGGTCTCAGACACTGAGTTCTGTCCTAATACCTGGCACCAGGTGGCTGGAGCCAGTTCTCTCCGCTATTAACAGCATCCAGGCAACCAGAGCTGGGGACAGAATCCAGGAGTCCTGGCTCCCAGCCCCCTGCTCTCTAACCCACTAGAACTCACTTTCCTCCCATAGCTGAGAATGGAACCCAGGAGTCCTGACTGTCAGCTCCCCTCCCCCACTCTAACTGGTAGGCCCCTCTCTTCTCTGAGAGACAGGAATAACATCCAGGAGCCCTATCTCCGAGCCCCCGGCTTTAACTACTTAGACCACATGCACAATGGCTGTTTGCCGCAATATAAATGGCCACTGATAACCCCTTCCCATTTTGTGGGTCCCCCATAGAATGTGTTTGGGCCATAATTCATCTGTCTGATGAGCCAAATGCAGTCAGACAGGTGATCTGGGCCATACTGAGTCCTGGGGGCCTGTGACCATTAGCCAGGTAGGCAAAGGCCCTGACTAAGGTGCAGAGGAGCAGTGGCAACAACGTCACCTTCTCATTCCCCGCGTATTCAGGTGAGATCCGCACCCTCCTGACCCACAGGAGGCACCGTTCCTGCTAGCCTGGCTACAGAGCCAGAAATCTGTTCCCCTCACACGCCAGCAGCAAAACTGTCGGCTAAGTCCTGATTGCAGAGCCAAGGGCAAGAAGAGCCCGGATCCCACAGGGAGCTGGAAGTACCGACAGCAAGAACCACCAGGCAATTTTGATTTGGCTCTGCTGGGAGGGAATACGCAGGAGCCCACACTGTTGTTTTCACAGTGGCGTCTCTGAACATGATGGCAGGAGAGCTGCAGTAACAGCAAAGGGAATGTTGGAAAGGACAGGCCAGGGAAATTACGCCAGGGGACATGAGGTGCTTCCAGCCTAGAAGCTCCCCACTTGCAGCAGCTGCTTATTCCTCATTTCAAGCCATAGCCCTCTGCTCCATGACACCACAATCAGCACCTCAGCAGCCAGTTAGTGCGTCACAGAGAGCCCAGGCATCAGAGACCACGAGGCACCAGGAGAGAAAGAGCCAGCATCTCAGAGAGCCTTCGCAATCAGAGACGGAAGCGAGCCCACAGGGCTAGGCGGGTAAGCGAAGGCAGATAGAAAGTGATGCTCCGAATGGCATGGGATTGACTGGACTCTTGGTGGTTGGGAAGTGGATGAGTTCAGAACTGATGAGGTGGGGGGAAGGACAGTATGGAACTGATGAATCTCTTGGGGGATCAGTGTGGAACTGATGTTTTTCAAGGTGGACATGAGGCAGTGCCCCTAGTTTACGGCTTATCCTTTGGGGGAGCAGATTTTATCCAGGGAACTTTGTGTGTCTCACCAGCTGTGGTGGGAAGTATTTCAGGGAGCCCCCAGTTCCAATTTTGGGAGCACCTCACATAGTCCTATTTCAGCTTTACCCAGGTCAGCCCAACACCTACCAGTCAGAGCCCAAACAATATCCCCCCATCTGCCAGCGAATCCACCCTGCCAGTGCCCACCTCTGCAACTGCAGGAAGCCCCTATTTGTGCCCTCAGCAAACAATACACACAAATTAGCCGCACTCAGCGCACATCACTCATGTCACCTCTTGTGACCAGCCTGTCTCCAATCCCCAGAACCTTGCAACACCCTTTGTTATCCCATGGGCCTAACATTGTGGGGCTTTTGTCCCTCTTGTCTTTGGCCAGCTGACCGGCCCTGAAGAGTCATGCCACCGAGTGGAAGAGGAATGCAGACGTGATGGGAATTCCCAAGGGTTGGAATGAACCTGTCAGGAGATGTCAGCAAGACGACGCATTCAGCAGATGTGCAAGAGACCAAGGCAGAGGCGGTCGTAGCTGGGCTGAGGTCTACCCACCAGGGACAGGAGTCAATGGGCAGGAGTCGGAGGAATCACAAGAGCCAGGTTCCATAAGCCAGAGCCCAGATGTCTGACGCATCTGTATGGCTGCTCAGACAATGCCAACCCCTGGGGTTAAATAGGGAGCTTGGCCAATCAGAGGCCACAAGGTACAGTCACTCTGAGTCTCTTGGGCGGGACATCCTGCAGTGCCTACTCTCCATAATGTTCCCTGGCTATATCTCTGCATGGCCTCCCAATAGCACTGTGGGACTTTTGACTGTCCTAGGCTCAGCAGACCTGGGTTCTAGTCCCAGCATCCTTCTGTCCTGCTTTAGCAGTGAGCTCTTCAGGGCACAGAGTCTCTTGCTGTGTGTTTGTGAAACACTTTGCACAATGGAGCTCTCAGCTGGGGGGTCTTTAAATGCTACTGTCATATAAATAAAACACAATAATCATCATGAGATGGGAGAGGAACCCTCCATCAGAGTATGAGCCCTTTTGGGCAGGAACAGCGTCTACCCCTATCTTTGTGCAACACCCAGCCCAAAGGGGCCTTGATCCTGACTGGGGCACTGCAGTCGCATTAGCTAGTATCAAGGAGCAGGAGGCAGCATGTGAGAGGGAAGGGGAATCTCACCCTTTCCGCTGCCGCTTGCCCTGGCTGGTTGAACGCTCCGGAGTTGAACAGTAACACAAGTGTTTGGATGTGGTTCTGATCCAGTTACCGGTGCAGCCCTTCTCTCTGGCTCCCCGCCACCTCTAAGGACCCCCACCCCCCGAAACTCCTCCCTGCTTGACTGAAACCCCCTCCAGCAGGGCCCCTCACATGCCCAAGGCAGCGTCTTGTGCACGCTCCCAGCGGTCTAGACATAGGGCCTGATCTGAAGTCATTCGAAAGCTGCCATTGGATCAAGTGCACAAGCGGGAGAAAGGAAAGGTGGGGGAGGGAGAAGGGAAGGCAGAGGAGATGGAGACTCATGCGCTAGTTTATGCTGAGCAGGACACAGCTAATATAAGCAGAGAAGGGATCTGAGTCCTTCCTAACTCCGGAGCTGGGTACAGCCAGCACCACCAGCCCTAAATGCAGCTCCTAGGACTCGGTGTGCAGAGGATGGGGATTGCAGCTGACCACTGGCTCGCTGAGCAACGTGCAGCAGACCAGCATCTGGCAGAACGATCGCACTCCACCGCCCAGATGGGAAAAGCAGAAGGAGCCAAAGCTTCTCTTCCCCAGGTCTGTAGCCGTCGAACGAATGCACCGGCAACTTCTGGGCAAAGAAACAGCCTGGGGGGCTGCAGGGAGGATAGGCTGTGGCAATTCCCTGGGCCCAGTGCAGCTAGGAAAGAGGCACAAGGAAATCAGATACTTCCACCCACCATGCAATGGTTCATTAAAGACCCCAGCCCCCGATGTGGGAAGAGCCTGGGAGTGAGACCCTAGCACTGCTCTTTGTCATGTCACACACGTGAGTTCCCTCCGCCATGGGTCCGGGGCCAGGCCAAGTTGCCTGTGATTGACAGGTTGTTCGCAGTCACCTGATAGCTGTTGTGCGGTGCCTGCATGGAACAAGCCTGCTGGGTCTCACTGTTCTCTGCAGAAGGCATCCACCCTGGCATGAAAAATACCCAGTTATAACTGATGTCAGCTGGCAGCAACCCTGGCAACCGCAGCAAGGGGCCAAGGACTGACGGGACACGGCGTCTGAACTCTCTGCCCAATCAGGGGGCTGGAATTTAAGGAGGTCAAACGGAGAAAGGCGACCCACTTACAGCGTGGCTAGCCCGGATCCAGAGACACCCCCATTCTGATTGGTTGTGTTGATAGGACCGTAACTGGGCTGCCCAGGGCTTTGGAACAGAGTGAAGGTCCCGTCAGCGCTACAGACCTCAACTCTGATATCATCAGGCCAGAGAACAAGCAGGCTGGAACCAACTTCCCCGAGCCAGACGGAGACATGCCTCATGTGCTGCTGCCTGACATGGTTTTCTGTCCACACTGGCAACAAACCACCATGTTGGCCCACAGCCACGTGTCCCTGCTGAATACACACACAGCCACTATTGTAGAGAAGACACGGCCTGGGACATGTTTGCTAATCTTAGTGTGGCTGTCATGGGTCTGATCCTATGGCCACGGAACTCAACAGCAAAAACCCTGAAGTTCAGCGGGGGCAGGATCTGATCCCAGCTGGTGTGAATCGGCATAACTCTATTGACTACTATGGAGCTACCTATACCATTACGTTAGGTGCCATCTTCCTTGCTGGCATGCGCGGCTGAACAAGGGAGGGTCCTGAAGAGCAGATCAAAGGAGCAAGGGTGCATGGAACAAAAGGCAGCGGAGAGGATGATGAAGCTCTTCCCACTTCCAGGTAACAAGCTGCAGATGTCTGCGTCCCCCTCCGCTTGGCACCTGGACGGAGGCAGGAGTGAAGAGCGGATGCCAAGAGCTGTCAGAGGAAGCCATTCACAGTGCTCCACAGCAGACTGTATCGGCCCTGCTGCCCTCACTGCTAACGACTGGCTCTCAGGTCTGCCCTGTGTGTGTGGGGTGGGAGGGTGCAAAGGTGCTGGCTAACATGGGCATAGGAGTAACACAGGCACTGCCTTCCCGGTGTTGAGCGGAGGAGGACACCCACCCATCTGTGGAGCTCTTCTGCCCTTTGAGTCATGTGCCCTCGCATTTTTGATCGGCATCTTGTGCTGCGGGCAGCAGCATGGCCTGGCCCGGAGGAGTGGTGCTCACGCACCCTCGGGATGGGTGCATCAGACGCAGGCCACGACAGCAGTGGAAAGGCTCCCATTGGCCTGGGGGTTTGTTTGTTTTTCGCGTTCCTCTGCAGTGAGTAGGTGCGGGTCATTTGCCGGGATTAGTTGGATATATCTCACGACATCATTTCCCTGCTAGTGCGGGGGCCTGGGGCCTGGCACACCTCGGCCCCTCCTATCTCTGCCCATGGGGAATAGCGAGTCTCCTGGGGACTGCAACACTTTGGTGGTTGGGGTTAGGGTGCCGGTACGAGGGGGAGGAGTGGTTGGTGACCTGGGATGTCCAGGACAGGAGGTTGGGCTAGATGAACTGCTGGCCTGAAACTCTCTGACTGTGACTCCCAGGAGCTTTGTATCAGCCCCAGATCGCTCTGAGGAATTGGGCCATGGGGAAGTTTCACTTTCCCCAAAGCCCTTGTGGCCCATCCCACCCGAGAGTGCCACGTGGACCACTCAGCGACTGCTTTCCCAGTAGAGCCAGGGCCCTTTGCTAGCGTCCCAAACTCCCCGCCTCCCCAGCCCCGCTCCATGCTGTCTCCCAGCTACATGGAGGTGTGAATGGGATGCCAGCTTCTGTATGAGATCCCTTCTGACGCCATGCCTGCCCTTGGAGTGCCTCCTGCCCTCCATCTCCTCACTCCATCCCCCTCAGCCCACCACCCCTCACAGCACTCAGAGAGCTCAGGCGTGTTTCATCCGAGCGCTGCACGCTCCTGTCCCACGGGATCCCTTCAAACGCTTCCCGGTACTCTGCCCTCAGCTGTGGCAAATCTAACAGGCCTATGGTGTCTGGCTCTGTCCCTTAGGCCACGTCAGGTCACGCCGGCTCCTGTGCCCAGGGATCGCTCGCCGGGAGCTCAATTTGTGAACATCTTTTTGTAAAGCTCAGTTTATGCTCCACTTCCTTGGCATGCTGCAATCTTCAGCCTCAGGTACTATTAGCCTGCAGCGGTCTGCCCGTGCCAGTCAGAGAATCATAGATTCTAGGGCTGGAAGGGACCGTGGGAGGTCGTCTAGTCCAGTCTCCTGCACTCATGGCAGGACTAAGTATTATCTGGACCATCCCTGACAGTATTTGTCCAACCTGCTCTGAAAAATCTCCAATGATGGAGACTCCACAACCTCCCTAGGCAGTTTATTCCAGCTCTTAACCACCCTGACAGTTAGGAAGTTTTTCCTAATGTCCAACCTAAACCGCCCTTGCTGCAATTTAAGCCCATTGCTTCTTGTCCTACCTCAAAGGTTAATGAGAACAATTTTTCTCCCTGCAGATGTGGGAGTCCAGGGGGGCTATTGGGTAGCTGGAGATGGGGGAGCCAAGGGTGGGGTAGCTGGGGGCTGTGGGGTAGGTGGACATGGGGGATCCTGGGGCTGGGTTAGCAGGGGGCTGTGGGTTGGGACTGAGGGGCATCGGCAGAGCTTGGCAGGAGGGGAGCCCGGGGCTGGGTTAGCAGGGGGCTGTGGGTCGGGATTGAGGGGCATCGGCAGAGCTGGGCTGGAGGGGAGCCCGGGGCTGGGTTAGCAGGGGGCTGTGGGTCGGGATTGAGGGGCATCGACAGAGCTGGGCTGGAGGGGAGCCCGGGGCTGGGTTAGCAGGGGGCTGTGGGTCGGGATTGAGGGGCATCGGCAGAGCTAGGCTGGAGGGGAGCCCGGGGCTGGGATAGCAGGGGGCTGTGGGTCGGGATTGAGGTGCACTGGCAGAGCTGGAGAGGTGGGGGCAGGGCCAGGATAGCAGGGAGCTGTGGGTCAGTATTGGGGGGCACCAGCAGAGCTGGGAGGGGAGCCCAGGGCTGGGTTAGCAGGGGGCTGTGGGTCGGTATTGGGGGGCATTGGCAGAGCTGAAGTGGAGGGGAGCCCGGGGCTGGGTTAGCAGGGGGCTGTGGGTTGGGGTTGAGGGGCATTGGCAGAGCTGGTGTGGAGGGGAGCCAGGGGCTGGGTTAGCAGGGGACTGTGGGTCGGTATTGGGGGGCACCGGCAGAGCTGGGATGGAGGGGAGTGCGGGGCTGGGTTAGCAGGGGGCTGTGGATCGGTATTGGGGGGCATTGGCAGAGCTGAAGTGGAGGGGAACCCGGGGCTGGGTTAGCAGGCGGCTATGGGTCGGGATTGAGGGGCATCGGCAGAGCTGGGCTGGAGGGGAGCCCGGGGTTGGGATAGCAGGGGGCTGTGGGTCGGGATTGAGGTGCACTGGCAGAGCTGGGGAGGTGAGGGCAGGGCCAGGATAGCAGGGAGCTGCGGGTCGGTACTGGGGGGCACCGGCAGAGCTGGGAGGGGAGCCCAGGGCTGGGTTAGCAGGGGGCTGTGGGTCGGTATTTGGGGGCACCGGCAGAGCTGAAGTGGAGGGGAACCCGGGGCTGGGTTAGCAGGCGGCTATGGGTCGGGATTGAGGGGCATCGGCAGAGCTGGGGTGGAGGGGAGCCCGGGGCTGGGTTAGCAGGGGGCTGTGGGTCGGGATTGAGGTGCACTGGCAGAGCTGGGGAGGTGAGGGCAGGGCCAGGATAGCAGGGAGCTGCGGGTCGGTACTGGGGGGCACCGGCAGAGCTGGTGGGGGAGCCCGGGGCTGGGATGGCAGGGGATGCTGTGTGTCAGGATTGAAATGTGCTGGTGTTCTGGTGTAGCAGCACACATTGTACCCCCCTGGACTGGGCCCACCTCTAGCCGGCAATACCAGAGTCTTGAGTTCAAACATGCCTTCCTTCTGCCTGATGTCCCAGCAATAACAGAGCAGTTGTTAACCTACCCTCCGAATCACACGCTCTGCTCTCCCCTTTGGAATTAAATTACTGCACCTTAGGCACTTCTCTGTAATCAACGTGCCCAGTCACTGCTATTTTAACGGTGGATGAGCTTCCTCTTTCAGCACCAGCCCATACTTTTCTGCTTTCCCTGTAGGGCTCCTAGCAATGATCTTTTCTGCTAGCCTGCTCTCTGCAGCCTCTGTTGGCACAGGCTGCAGTTCTTCCCTGACATAGCAAAGCTCTCCAGAGGGCTGTCGCGCCGAACAAACTCTGCAGCTCTGTATTTAGAATCTGCCAGCAAACACATTGCATTTCCTACCGACTTTTGCTTTGGTTACACTGCCTGGGCCCAATTCCCCTCTCACACGGGTGCAGAAGTAACTCTGTCACCGCCAGCGCGATTACACCGCTGTCAAACTGGGGCGGGTGAGAGAAAGAAGAGAGATTGACAAGATTGGGATTGTTCCCTTAGAAAGGAGACGGATAAAAGGAGACAATAAAAGTGTGTGAAATAATGACTGGGGTAGAGAAGAGAGACCGGGAGTTTCTTTTCTCCCTGGCTCCCAACACAGGAAAGAGGAACCAGTCAATGAAACACAAAGGTTGGAAATTCAAAACTGACCAAAGGAAATATTTCGTTCACACAGTGTGTAATTGGCCTGTGGAACTCCCTGCCACATGAAGTCAGCTAGGTCAAAAACTCCTTAGGATTCAAAAATGGAATTGGACTTTTATATGGATATAAAAATATCCCATATTACATTAATGACAACTACATTTTGGAATGAATAGGAAACCTTGTGCTTCAGGGCTTAAGCCAAGCTCTGTTAGATTTCAGGCTGAGATCTATGTTGGGGGCAGATTATCCCACATCTGCTACTATGAAGCATCTGGCACTGGCCATTGTCAAAGACAGGACAGAGGACAGGGTGTCTGGACCTTGGATCTGACCCATGCTGGCAATTCCTATGAGAAAGAATCTGCCCACGTATCTGTGGGCTGCTGTTTTAGTGCACTCCATGCTGGGGAAAGGTACGAGATCAACAGCTCTGGGCACCCACACGGCAGGCACAGGCAGCAATATAGCAAGATTCCTCTGGCTGGCGCAATCCAGGCCTAGGAACCATCAAGTTGTGCATGTGACTAACCTAGGCAGCTGCCTGATCTTACTGTTGTCCCTCTGCTGAGCAGGACCCCACGGATGTGGGGTCAGTACTGGGGACTCTCCAGTGTTACTTTGCTACAAAGAAGATTTATTATTCAAGCTGACAGTGTTGGATTCCGACGCCCCTTTAAACTCATCTCCTTCGAGAAAGTGGCCCATGTATAGCAAGATGTCTGCAAAACGGAGCGTGTTTTGTTTATGCCAAATCACCCATTTGCAAGGCACAAAACACCAACAGATTCTAATTCCAAGTAGCTTCACCTTTTGTTGGGAGAATTTCATGAGTTTGTATTGCTCATTCTTACGGGCTTGGGTGCGATCATTTCCATTTCATAAGAAGAAGACCAGCTCTGATCCAGAAGAGTGTTTAAGCACATGCTTAACTTAAAGAATAGGCTTCCGTCCCATTGAAGCCACTTGGACTTTAAGCAGGTGCTTATGTACTTTGCTGAATGCAGACAATGATCTGACAGGAGAGTTTGGTCTCAGCACTGCCTCCTGCTGGGTGCAATATGTCAGCATCGTTCACTGGGTAGAAACCAGCGACGCAAAAGGTGATGGTTGCAAGCTCCCTCTCCAAGGTCACACGTACATGGTTGGCTCAGGGCCCCAGCACCTGTATATCATGAAGCCACGGATTGCTTGTGGCGCATGCTAAACCCTTGAAACACGCCACCTGCCGCGTTCTAATGCTTTGCTAACTGCTCTGCTAACAGCCGGCGCGTCTGGACGCGATTCAGAATAGTGGTTTTCATCTTGCATTTCTATGCTTATGTGAGATGTTTCACTGAGTCAGGTGTTAAGTCATGGGTCAGCAGTTCGCTGCAAACCCAAGTGGCTTTGGGTGCATCGGTGGGAATGGGAACGCAGGGCACCCGTTGACCACATTAACGTGGCTGCCCTCGCAAGCTGGACAGGGCAGGCGAAGGGAGATTTACAGGGCACTGACCTCGTCATTGCAAACTGAATCGTATCTTCTTGCTATTTGTTGGGGCTGGCATGTGCCCAGCCAGCTGGCTGCTTTGGTTCTGGCTTCACAGCACTGCTGATCTTATTAGCAGACAGTGTTTTAGGGTTGGTGGAGAGTGCTACAGTCAATTGATTTCATTTTTTTTTTAATTACTGAGAGTCTTTTCTAAAACAACTGCACCACTTCAAAATATTACACAACCCCAGGATAGTCGTTGGGCTTGCACACTGGTGTGAAAGCCAGGCTGTCTTTGTGGTGCACGGGTCCTACTCCCTGTGTGTGTGTGTGTATGTGTTACAATCTTCATATGTGTGTGTTACAATCTTCCCATGCCAGCACAATGCAGGATATGCCATCAGGAAACCATGCAGCCGCTGTGTGAGGTTAAAGAGATAAAGTCAGGTTTTAAAAAAATCTCTTTATGTGCAATATAGTAGCATGAAAAAGCCCCAGTGGAGATCAGGGCCCCATTGTGCCGGGTGTTGCACGGACAGGTAGCATGAGGCAGCCTGTGCCCTAAAGAGTTTAAAATTTAAACAGACAAGATACACAGTGGGAGATTGTGCGGGGAGAAGAGAAAAATTGTTTTCCCTGTTTCACCAATGTGGAATTAAGGTGAACAGAGATTATTTGACTTGCCCAAGTCAGAGGGCGAGTCAGTAGCAAAGCTAGGAACTGAGGCCAGATCTCCTGAGTCCTAGTCCAGGGCCTGAACCATATAAGACCAGCCTTTCAGTCACTCACTATCTAACTAGGATCTTCTCTATCTTCTCAGCTGAACTCTGCCGTATCTGTGTGTTCCAGCTAATATTGTATATTATTACAATCGAAAGAATTTCTTTGTAAATGGAATGTACTTTCCCAGCACTGATGCTGTTCACTGGCTTTCTTCATTTCACTCAGCATGGGCAGGTCAAGGACCCAGATTAGTCCTTTTTAGAGAGACAGGGTAGGTGAGATAATCTTTCATTGGACCAAAACCATTGGCGGGAGGTACTAGCTTTCAAGCTCCACAGAACTCATTTTCCTTCCCTGGACCTCAAGAAGTTGGTCCAGTAAAAGAAATAGCCTCACCTACCATGTCTCTTTCGTATCCTGGGACCAGCAGGGCTACAACATCACTGCAAACAACCATAGTCATTTTGGGTCAGTTTCACTCCTGGTTTTCACCCCAGAAGCCCCGGTTTGCAGGAGGAGTTGCAAACTCTGCAGGGGGATGGTAAGGTCTGAACAAAAAAAAATTATTCTCGCTGAAATGGAAAAAAAAATCAATCAATCAAACAAAGAAAACGTCTCTGTTAATATCCGTGTTGTAAAACAATCCCTGAGACAAACTACGCAGCTGTGTCCCATTAACCAGAGACAAGCAACTTATTGAGCCATTTGGACCCTGAGAGAGAGAAGGAAGAACACTGCTTGCTAGGAGAAAAAGTATTTTCCAGACCCCTTCCCCTACACCCCCCCAAGCCATCAACTCCCCTCCTGGACCAGAGAATTGTAGTGGGAAGTTAGACCAGAGCACATTTATACCAGGCCCAGAATGCTCATTTTTAATTGTACAGCAAACAAACAACCTGATTTACTCACCCAACTGGGCAATTAAATACTTAATGCTGTTGGCTATAAAACCTCTATGGCCTGCTGGCCCAACTGCCGAGCTTTGCGAAGCATGTGGCGGGAAAGGAGCTGGAGGAAGGGTAATGCTAAACAGGATCATTTCTCTCAATAGGAAAAAATCAGTGAAAGAATGGAGGAGCTGGATTACAGCTCTGGCTAGCTTGAGGGTGTAAACCCCCAGGTGGGAGAGGGAAGGTGCAGGGATTCCAAAGGGTATAAGGAGACCTAATGGGATGAAACTGAGCAAAGGGGTGGTTGAGCCAGACTGTCAGGCCAGCCTTCCTCTCTCCGGGGCCTCCCAGCGGAGACCAGTTCAAGGTGACGTCTACTGATGCAGCAGGAGGAAGCCTGGGATCTGGCTCAGCTCAGCCAGAGGGAGGCCAGTCCCCGTATAGACTGGTTCAGCATGTCGTCTAGCAGCCTGACTGGAGTAAGGAGACTCTCAGCTGAGACCAGCTCGGTGTGACTCTCATTTGGCTCCCTGAGAGAGGGGCCACCGATAGACCATTGGGATCTGAGTCTGTCCTGGGAGCACTCTGCTAGCAGGACCACTCTGTGCAGGGAAATGTGAGCTACAGCCCTACAATGGGACACCCTGCTGCCTGACACTCCCCCCTACTCACATTCAGACCCACTGGGCATCAGCCTAGCTGAGCACTGGGCCAGTAGACAGAGCCCTGCAGAGTAATGAATGGCCCCACCCCCTTCTGGCAGGGGAGGAGCCACACATGTGACAAAGAATCATAGACTATCAGGATTGCAAGGGACCTCAGAAGGTCTCTAGTCCAACCCCCTGCTCAAAGCAGGACCAATCCCCAACGGCCCCCTCAAGGATTGAACTCATAACCCTGGGTTTAGCAGGCTAATGCTCAAACCACTGAGTTATCCCTCCCCCCTCCAGGGAGCTGCAGGACACGGGGTCCAAGCAAGGGATCCAGAGAGGGACAGCAGCAGCGATGGGCCTGGAGTCCGATAGTGTCTGTGTCCCCAGAGCCGTGCAGCTCCCCAGGACCCCTCCCCGCTCATGCAGACACTTACTACAGTGACGGGAGGGGGTCTTGTGTCGCTGGAGTAAAGCCGCCTCCCCGAGAGGCGACCTAGCGCTGTCTGCATGGGGCATAGGTGGGCTTAGCTACATCCCTCAGGGAGTGAAATTTTCACCCCCTGCTTTGTAGTGTAGACCAGTCCTTAGCATAAGGGGGAGGGTTCAGTCTCCAGGGCCCAGTAAAGTCTGAGGCCAGCAACTAGGAGACGAGGCCCAGATCCCGCAGCTGCACTCCCAACCGTCACTGACTTCAGGAGGGGCCCAGCCCTCCACTCGCAGGAAAAAACAAAGTTGCGGGATTGGTCCCTAAGTGACTTGACTAAGGTTACCCTGGGCTTCTGTGGCAGAGTCAGGAAGTGCACCTAGGGCACCTAACCCCTAACCCAGTGCCTGACCTATAAGCCCATCTCATGGAGCCTGCAGCTCATTCCACCCCGTAACTTCTTTGGGCCAGAGCTTTGTCTCTTGTGCCCACATAATAACTCTACATCAAGTGGAGAGAGTCCTTTATGCCACACTGCACTGAGCCGAGGGAGCAGGTCCTGGCAGGGCCTGCTCACCTAGCACTTAGCTGTATATATTCAATAAGTGGGTAGCCACTTTGGCATCTTTATGACTTAGGCTGCTACCAGCGGGGAAAGAATGTCTGTGCCTGTGATTAATTCCCCTAAAATACAGCGGATTGTGCCCATTCTAAACAAAAGGAGACCATTTATTCCCCGAGTACAGACGGGCTGGGTTGCCAAGCACTGAGGCACACACTGTGGATGGTGAGTTACAGTCTGGGGGTAGGTGGGCTTCTGCTGAGTAACAGTCCTTGCACAGTGCACCTCACAGTCGAGGATCTCCAAGCCCTTTGTCCTCTGTCAGTAACGGAGACTCACACCCTGGGAGGGAGGCAAGTGTAATGCCTGTTTCACAGGTGGGGAAACCGAGGCACAGAAAGATGAGGTGACAGTGAGGCAATGATACAGTCAAGAAGAGATCTGAGGAATCCTGGTCCTTGCCCAGTGCTCTAACCACTAGCTGATACTTCCTTTCATGGCCAGATAGGACCACAGAGGTCCCTCTCCCCTGCACTAGAACAGGAATGTCCTCTGAGCCCTTCCAAAGCCAGGCTATCGCTCAGAGTTAGGGGTTTTGCCTGATTTGGCTCTGCTGACTAGGAGAGAGAACCCCTGCTCGTCCACGCCCAGCTTCTCAAGAGTTTCCTCCTTCCCTTTGCAGCTCTCAGTGTTGCTGTGTCTGCTGCTAGACACCCCCAGTTTCCCCTTCGCTCTTGGTTCCCAGCTGCAAACTGAGCCATGCAGCCGGTGAACCTGGCTGCTAAGCACCCCTCTTTGCTGAATTTCTGTGGGGCGGCTTCCACCTTAACACTGTGCAGAAACTCCCCTACGCTGCGATCGCTTATCAAACAACATTCAGTTCACACCAGCTTTTCTAACCACAAACTATTAGCAAGGGGCAGGCACGTTTGCACTAAGCTGCCAAGCATCCTAATCCTTCTCTCCAGGAAAGGTCGGTGACTATAATGTACTCGAATTGGCACTTGGCAGGGTATCCAGAAGCACAGGCTTGCAGGCCCCCAAGAGAAGCCGTCTCGTCTGGGGTGAGTAACTAGCCACCCCCGTTTATCACTTGCGGTAGCTTTGTGTGGCCACATTTGTTCTCATGATTTGATTCAGGGCATGAAATGAAGCTACTTCTTTTTTTTAAAAAGTCTTTTAATTGACTCTGCCAGGAGTCTGCAGGAATGCACCTCAGCTGCTGTCTCCAGTGGATTGACAGCTATCAATGGACTGGGGGGGGTTATTTTTGAGCTGCTAACCCCTCTGTCTGCCCCATCGCCCACGCCCATCTCTCCAAACCGGCCCAGCCCCTACCAACGCCAGAAGGCCTAAGTCTCAGCATGCCCCGTGACTTTGCTCAGGCAGCATATGGGGGTTTAAAAGTAGCCTACGCAGCCTCCTGAGGATCCTTGCCCAACTGGGATAGAGTTAGCTTAAGGGTTCTGTGCCAGCCCTCCTGCACTGGGGTACAGGGAGAGTCAGCCCTGGGGTGGTGAAGTGCATTGCACTGCAGCTGTTCACTGCATCCCTGTGGCAATAGACAGCAAAGTGTAAGTTAGAGCAGCCTCAGGGCTGCTCTAACTTACACCCAGGGCTGGGCAGGATCTGGGATGGCCCCGGAGCACCGCAATCCCACCCTCCTCATTCCCATCCCAGGTGCAAGGATGGAGTAACTGAGAACCGGACCCAGATTTTTTTTTCTTGAGCACAGCTGGAAGCTATCAGGATTTCCCTAAAAAAAAGAGAGAGATAGAGAGACAAAAAGAAAGACAGGCTTAGTTAATTGCTCTGTCTTGTTTCTAGACCCTACTCCCTGGATCCTACCTAACCAATTCCTTATATTGTCACCCATCACCCCTAGACCATGTGACTGCTTCCCTGAGCCCCACATCCCCCTGAATCCTGTTCCTGCCTCTGCATTCTATCCCTCCCGCTCGCACCATCCATCAGAACCGCAGGCTCCTCACTCATTTGAGCCAATGTGAGCATTACTTTTCTGGTTCAAGAGCCTGGGCTCAGACAGACATTTGCAGGCAGCACAGCTCTGCCCACCCTTGCTAAATGGCATTTGTGTCTTAATTCTGAGTCGGTGCCATGAGGCGGAAAGCCGGGCCTTGGCTGTTTGTTAGCATTTCTGCATGCTGGTTGGATGCAGGAGCCTTGGGAGGCTAATCCCTCTCTGGAGTGCCAGCTTGCAATGCAAAGGTCCTTTCCGTCAAACACGAAGAGGCTGCTGAAAATTTGATGACGAAGCTCCCTGACTGGGAAATCTATTAAAAGAGAATTCAAAACACCACTCTGCCTTTCTGACTTTGTCCAGTATCCAGCCTGCCCCCGCTGACTCCCAGCCTGCTGGAAGGGTGTTGAATCCAGGCTATTCAGCTTGCAAGTGAGGGTACCTGTACCATTCCTGAATGAGAGCGATCTGCACTGGCCAGACAGGCACAATGCAGACCATGGGAAAGCTGCCTCCATATGGTGCCAAAAACCACCCCAATCCTTGGGATCCAGCAGCTCAATCCAGACCCACCGTTCCCTCCACTATTGCAGTGCAGTATGCACACCCTCAGCTCTACTGGTGCATCTCAGAAGGGAAACTGAGTCAGTGGGGCAATTAAATAACTTGGTCAGCGAATCTGTGGCTGAGCTGGGACAGGAACCCAGGTCTCCTGCAGCCTACGCCAGTGTCCTCACCACCCCTCAAAGCCTTTGGCCCTACAGCTCTTTGCCCCTGTCACAGGTAGCTTGCTGGGTCATGCTGGCTGCTAGCTTGTGACACGGGCGGCTGCAGGAGTTCAATGCCAGGGCTCTCGGAGATACTCAGAGCCTTTTAAGACATGCCAAGCGGGACCTCAGCAAGGGCATGGAGCTCCCTCTGGAGCCCCAACGGGGAGGCCTGGTCACCTTGTAGATGGCAGGAGGAGCTGGCTGTGAGGCAGAGCTGCAGCGCCTTGCCCGCATCAATGGGGTGCGCCCCATAAGCAGGCATCCTAGCAGGGGTGGTGGCCAGGCTCCAGCTTGACTCTCAGCAGCTCCCTCACCGGGCAGGGAAAAGAAAAAATACTTAGGAAAAACAACTGGTCCCCTGGCTCTGCCCCTTCCTGCTCTGAGACTCCTCCCCTCCCGTACATCCACCGCTCTTCTGTTCCCCCCCAGCCTCTACCCAAACTTTACCCAGCTGATATTAGCGCTGGCTGAGGGCAGCAGATAATTTGCCCCAGCGGGCACAGATTGCGGCTGCTTTCGTGCTTTATTATGGAGGTGCAGCCCTTGGGGTCCCCCCTCCAGTACCATCCAAGACGAAGGCCACCCCCACCCTCCCAAGATTCCTAGGTGCTGTCCTGACTTCAGGGAACTCGCTCATGGCTGCCTATGGGCAGTTCACTGGATTGCAGAGCGATCTGGCTGTTCCCACCAAGGGCTGAGCCTGGGGGCTGTGTCCGGCAGCCGTCCCCCAACCACACATTGGGACAATTCTCCTTCAGTCGCAGCGTGGCCGTCCTGTGGGGCGACACCCACACAGGAGCCGCACTGTCGCCCTAAGAAGGCTCTGGTGGGTTTTGCGCTTTGTCAGGGCCGGTGCAAGGACAATTTGCGCCCTAGGCGAAACTTCCACCTTGCACCCTCTGCCCCCACCCCTTCCCCCAGAGCATTGCTTATTATAAACTTTCAGAAATAAATCCTGCATAATGTGGCATTGGTCATTAGAATTAATACAAGGGGGTCAGAGGAGATGATCACAACGGTCCCTTCTGGCCCAGGGGAACCTATGAGCAAGGAGGAGGCTGAGAATGCCCCCAACTCGCAGGGTCTCTAAACTTTCCCAGGCTCTGAGTACCTCACTCTCCGAGGGGGACCCAGGGGCAAGGAGGGCAGAGCTGGGCTCACCCAGGGAGCAGGTGAGGTTCTCCCTGAGGATCAGGGCCAACTCCCTGCATTGGCACAGTGCCACCGGAGGTGGGGGTCGATGTTTGGAAGCAGCACCTGCGCCAGCCCTTTTCCCTCCATCATGCTGCGGGGTTTAGTTTCACTTTCCCTCGCCCCAGGAGATGGCTGCGCCCGGCCCCAGGTGCGGCGCGTTGGAGGGCAAAACTCACCTGAGCTCAGGACCGTGTCCTGCCTCCCCCAAAGTCTCCGTCCCTCGTCCGCGCTGGTCGCCGCGCCCGGCAGGCTGTCTCCTCCTTGCTCCGCCGCAGGCTCCCACTGACCGTCCTGCGTGGTGCCCCTCGCTACGGGGGCGGGTTTGTTATGGAGGCCTCGTTCCCCACCCTGCCCCGCCCGGCTGACTCTTGTGAGGCCGGACACCGCTTTTTGGTGTCCCCAAATCTTGGCATCCTAGGTGGCTGCCTAGTCGGCCTAGTGGTTACACCGGCTCTGCGCTTTGTTCCTTTGGAATAAATCCTTGTTTTTCCTCAGCAACAGGATCGCGGCACCGTGAGCCCCCGGCTCTTTCACAGCCAAGGCACCGAGATCTTTTGTAATAACATTCCGAATTGATCTGGTGGACAAAAACCACCCAACCCCCAAGCCAATGCCAAGCCCTGCTTCTGTTATTTCTAAAAGCAGCTATTGCTTGTTCTCTGGGCAGAGCTGCATTCGAAACTGAGGGCCAGAGCCTCAGCTGGTAAAAATAGCTATGGAGCGAGGTTCGGTTTCGACAGCCCTGAATCACTGAGGACACGGTGGCCTCTGTCTGGTCCCCAGCAGATGCCTGGGTGCCCGATGTTTTGAAAGCAGGGCCACGTAATCTGAGCTCTTTCTCGGCTATCTGTGCCCAGGGGAAGGCCAGGGCTACAGCAGAGAGGAGATGTGGGCTGAGGAGCCGGCAGGGAAAGGCAGGACTGGAAAAGCAGGGGAGTGAGGGGCACCAGCAGAGCGGTGTGTGAGGAGGCCAGGGCGGGGAAAGCAGAAGGGAGAGGGAGGCCTGGGGCCAGAAATGAAGGGCATCAGTAGCGCCACGATACATTGGCTGAACTGTGTGTAAAATCCAAGAACCGGAGGAGAAAGACAGTGGGAATGTTTCTACTGTGCTTACACATTATGTTGAATTATACTGTTGAGCTAGCTGGGGTCCTTTGACCAGCAGGACCCAGAGGGGGGGAAGGGGAGCCATCACATAACAGGGAGGTGCCCACCCGGGCCCCGATCCCGCAGTCGGACCCATGCACCTGTGCAGTACCCCATGCAGGCCTCTCCCATGGATCTCATGGGCAAGACCTTCTTGGGAGGACCTTGCAGTTTGTTCTCACCCGTTCAAACTCCCTTCCTCCCCCCAGCCAGCACCGCTGTGAGCTGAGCACTGTTAGTGACGGCTCAGCTGAGATGGATGGATATCGATTGACTCCAGCCGCCAGGAAGGCCTGTTAACCACAGCCACAGATTTCCGCTCATCGCAAGAAGCTGGCTCTTTGCACCAGCCTGGAGACACTGTGGAGCTAGCGGGCAGTCAGTGCTGGGCCAGCCAGGGTAAGGCCCTGGGAGAATCTTAAGGATCAGTCGGGGATTCCCCTGGTTTGAATCACGCCATGTTTGTCCTTTCACTTCCTCTTCATGTTTCTGAACTGCCCAGCCCGGGAGGCTCCTAGCTCAGGATTTCAAGCTCACCCTATACGTCTCTCACCACTCAAGGGGGACAAGTCTCCAGGGCACCCTCATTACGTGGCCTCTGCTGAACCCGCCAACACAGGGGCCACTTAGTACCAGTTGGTGGTGGTGTGGGTGTGGTGGTGGTGACTTCCAGTTGTTGGTGGAGGTGGGGGATAGTAGTACCGATTATTGCTGGTGGTGGTGGTTAGTACCAGTTGATGGCAGTGGTGGTAAGTAGTGGTTGTTTTTGTCGGTGCTGTTGTTGGTTAGCACTGATTGTTGTTGTTGCTGGGGCTGTGGGTGGTGATGGTTAGTATCAGTTGTTGTTGGTGTTTAGTACTGGTTGTTGTTGTTGTTGGTGTTTAGTACTGGTTGTGTTGTTGGGGGTGTGAGTGTGGTGATGATTAGTATTGGTTGTTGTTGTTGTTTAGTACTGGTTGTTGTTGTTGGTGGTGCTTAGTACCGGTTGTGTTGTTGGGGGTGTGAGTGTGGTGATGATTAGTATTGGTTGTTGTTGTTGTTTAGTACTGGTTGTTGGTGTTGTTGTTTAGTACTGGTTGTTGGTGCTGGTGTTTAGTACCGGTTGTTGTTGTTGGTGGTGCTTAGTACCGGTTGTGTTGTTGGGGGTGTGAGTGTGGTGATGATTAGTATTGGTTGTTGTTGTTGTTTAGTACTGGTTGTTGTTGTTGTTGTTTAGTACTGGTTGTTGGTGTTGTTGTTTAGTACTGGTTGTTGTTGGTGCTGGTGTTTAGTACTGGTTGTTGTTGTTGGTGGTGTTTAGTACTGGTTGTGTTGTTGGGGGTGTGAGTGTGGTGATGATTAGTATTGGTTGTTGTTGTTGTTTAGTACTGGTTGTTGGTGTTGTTGTTTAGTACTGGTTGTTGGTGCTGGTGTTTAGTACCGGTTGTTGGTGCTGGTGTTTAGTACCGGTTGTTGTTGGTGGTGGTGCTTAGTACCGGTTGTGTTGTTGGGGGTGTGAGTGTGGTGATGGTTAGTACCAGTTGGTACCATTTTGTGGTGATGTGTTGGGCCCCTCTCTGGGCAGACTGGGAAAGGGCAGGGGAGTGTGGTCAGACACTTGGTGTTTGTGCCAGCTGTGTGAGAAAAAGTCCTGCCCTACCAGAGCTAACAGCCGATTGCAGTGTCCCCGCCCTCCTGGCCCCTGGATCTCAGTAAGATTCCCACACAACAACTACATCCATTAACCTGCCTCGATCAATCCCTCAGATTTTGCGGGCCAAGCCTGAGACACCTTAAAGGGGCTTGATTTTCAGACACTGCTGAGCCCCCCTGCACCATCTGAGACTCAGGGCTTTTTAAGAAGTCTCATGGTTAAGCAGGGA
This sequence comes from Gopherus evgoodei, assembly GCF_007399415.2. NCBI lineage: Eukaryota > Metazoa > Chordata > Testudines > Testudinidae > Gopherus > Gopherus evgoodei. Next base: position 6,662,955 of record NC_044330.1, read on the forward strand.
GGCACCCCATATCACTAGTCATTAGACAGTCCTCTGGAGACAGAGATGGAAAGATCAAAGATCGCTGAATTCACCCCTCTGCCAGGTCCAGGCTTTGTTGTGCGGATAGGTGCTAATGGCTGCCATTAAGGGAGACTTTGATCCAAAGGCAATCACAGGCCTTGTTAGAGCTAATGGCTGGGCCAAGCCTTTCAGGCTCAACAGAAGGTGCAATCAAGCCCCTTTCTATAGAAAACTGTCACTGCTAGCATCACCGAGGGACCACTGCCTGGCTCAGGGCCCAGCGAGGGCCAACTGACGGCCCGTGGGCCTAGGGTTGCCATCCGTCTGGGTTTTACCCGAACAGTCCAGTTACTGGCTTCTGTGTCCAGGTGCCATTTAGGGTTGAAAACAGGACCTGGTCAAACAGGTCAAAAACGGGACCTGGCAGTGTCCGGTCCCCCCCATCTCCCCCATGTGTCCCGATATTTTCTTCATCTCATCTGGTCACCCTAAGGCCCCGATATTGGGGCAAAGGGGTGGCAGTACAAATCCGCAGCGAGGGCTCAGCAGCTAAGAACACTGTAGGTGGCTGCCGAAGACGCTTCACGCGTAGCGGGGCTTGCTTTGAAATAAGGTGGTGCAGACTCTTGTGGCTAACTCGCAGCAGTCTCAGTGTTTAAGAAACATTTAGGGCCTGCTCCTCATTGGGGCATTTATGAATGTCCATTGAAATCAGTATCTTAAGGACACCTCCTGGAAACCTTTGCAAAACATATGTGCTACGGAGTTGGGGGAGACAAGGCCCTGCACCCCCAGCTTTCTGTGATTCACCACGACTCTCGGCCAGCCAGTAAAACAAAAGGTTTATTTAGACGACAGGAACACAGTCCCAAGCAGGGCTTGTAGGTACAGACAACAGAACGCCCTCAGGTCCGTCTTGGGGGGGTAGGGCAGGGCCTGTCTGGGCTCCCTCCATATTCCCAGCCAGCTCCAACTGAAACTCTCCAGCCCTTCCTCTCCCTTTGTCTCTTTCCCAGGCCAGGAGGTCACCTGATCTCTTTGTTCTCTAACACCTCCATTTGGCACCTTTGCATGGGAGGGGCCCAGGCCATCAGTTGCCAGGAGACAGGGTGTCGGCCATTCTCTGTACAGACCCTTGCACATCCTTACCCTCTAGGGCTCTGCAACAATCGCACAACCCTAGATACTTAAGAAATGCATAGGGGAAACTGAGGCACCTCTACAGTATTCAGAGAAAACATTAAGACCATTCCCACTTGGTCACAACACTATCCCGAGAGAGCCCTGCTGCTCTCTCCTTGCAGAAACACCTGCCTGTTGAGCCCAGCTCTCACTGGCAGACTGAGCAGGCTCTCCTGGGCAGAAGCTACTTTCACAGGGTATTCACCCCTGCCCTTGTGTGGGGCATGTTCACCCCATCATGCCCCCTCGTCAGTCCATGGCACCCCCTCCCTGAGCAACTCCAGCGGCTCACTCCTCCGTCCAGAGGCCGGGTCGAAGCAGTCTGTCTTCCTCATTGCTCCGGCCTCCATGCTTACCAAGACCAGTGCCCAGCATCTGCTTGGCACTGACTCGTGGTTTCCTTGTGCTCCCCGGGCTGTCTCTCTGTCTCCACCTGCTGTCTCTTGTCTGATACTTAGACTGTGAGCTCCTTGGGGCAGAGGCCTGCCTTTTCTGTGTTTGTGCAGCTCCTAGCACGCTGGCGCCTGGCCCAGGAGTTGGGCTCCTACATGCCACTGCAATGCAGATCATGGTAATATTAAAATAGTAAGCAAGAAGGTGTCCCTTTCTGCACCTTCTTTTCCTCGCTATCCTCAGCTCAGCTCCTCTGCGCATGTGGCAGCAGGATCTCCACACGCTCTCCCTCTGCAGCTACACGGGGGGTTTGGGAACAGCTTTGTACCTCACCGTCTCGCCACCTTCTTTGAAGTCGCAGTTGGGAAGTGGCTGTGGATCCTGTTTGCAAGCAGCTACTGTCACTATGAAAACCATTCTGGATAGGGGCAGGATGTTAGAGGAGGGAATAGCTTGGGGCTGGGGAGTGGGGTGTAGCCCTGAGTTCTGTTCCTAGCTCTGCCACTGACCTTGGACAAGTCGCCGCATCGCTGTGTGCCTCATTTTCCCATCCCACTCTCTGTCTCGTCTCTTTCGTTTGTAAGATACCAAGGGCAGGGCTTGTTTCTCACCATGTGCAGTGTCCAGCACAAAGGGGCCCCGATCTCTGCTGGGATTAGAGGCAAAGGGGGCACAGTGCAGGGGTCACAGATCCAGAGAGGTGCAGAGATTAGTGGTGAAGGGGGCACAGTGCAGGGGTTAGAGACCCAGAGAGGTGCAGAGATTAGGGGTGAAGGGGGCACAGTGCAGGAGTCAGAGGTCCAGGGGTGTGCAGAGATTGGGGTGAAGGGGGAAAGTGCAGGGATTGGGGTGCAGGGGGGGAGTGGAGGGGTTAAGGGTGAAGGGGGCACAGTGCAGGGATTAGGGGCAAAGGGAGGGTGGGGAGCCCACAGGGGTCACAGGCAGTGGGGGCCACCCACAGGAACCAGGGGCAATGAGGAGGGCGCCGTGCCCAGTGGGGCCAGGGGGGCCAAAATACAAGTTCACTTGGGACACCATTTTCCCTAAGGCCAGCCCTGCTCTTTCGGGGCTGTCAGTGTGCACAGAACACAGGTGTCTCCTCTGCGCGGGGCCAAACTTAAGGCCTGGCAGGCTGGAAGAAGGAGCTTTCTGGAAAGTCACCGCGAGCAGGGCTGGCGCTTGCATTTAGGCGGCTTAGGCAATTGCCTAGGGCACCAGCATTATTAGGGGGTGGCATTTTGCTGGAGGGGGCGGCAGGCGGCTCCGGTGGAGCTGCCGCAGTCGTGCCTGTGGAGGATTGGCTGCGCGGGTCGGCTGCTCGCGCGACTGCGATGGACCTCCCGCAGGCACGACTGCGGCAGCTCCACCAGAGCCGTGGGAGCAGCCGACCGTCCGCAGGCAGGACTGCAGAGCCGGGGGACCAGCGCGCGGGGCGGCGAAATGGCCGTGCGCCTAGGGCGCTCAAACCCCTAGCACCGGTCCTGACTGCGAGAGGGACGCAATGCGACGGGCAAAGCATGGAGGCCAGCTTGCGACTCCACAGAGCAGGCGTACAGCACTGCGCTTCCTCTCCTCTCCAAGCACAGTCTGTGGCTGGGAGGGGCAGAGGCTTTTCCGAAGCCCGGTGGGCTCGTTGTTCGAGATGTGCGTGGGAAGGGCTGCTCAGGGAGAGAGCAGACTAGGGAGCAGATCTTCCCGCCACCGCCCATGAGCTGAGCCAGCGAGGGGCCATCCAGCCCCACAGGAGGGGAGGTGCGCCACACACCTGTGCTCAGACGCTTGGGCGAGCTGCACCCTAAGGAGATAGGTGCCAGCTCGAGGGCGGGCGGCCGCAGAAGGGAACAGCGAATTACAGCTGATTGAGGCATTAGGAGGCAGAGCACAGTGAGGTACAGGGTGGGGGGCATCTCCCTTAGCAAAGGAGCCTGGTTTGCATCTGATGTGACAGTGGGCGGAGAGCGTCTAATGGCGAGGAGACAGGACTCCTGGGGGCCTTATTCCCAGCCCTGCCACCAACTCACTGAGTGACCTCTGGTGAAATCACACAACGGCTTGGTGGTCAGGATCCCGCCCTGCGAGGTCTCCCGGGCCAGGGGAACATCTCAGACGCTATGGGACTGAGCCCACAGAAATACCTAGCTAGACACGGCTGAGTCCCAGCAGGCAGCACAATCTGACCCTCCACCAGGCACCTGTTTCTCCCTTCTCTGCCATTCCCAGCACAGGGAAAAGGCCAGAAATGGCTGAGATGCAGAGCTGCCCACGGTCAGCCTGACGCAGACGTTAGCTAGGGTCAGGGCTCCAGGCAAGGCCCCAAATGGGAGTGAATCGCCACTTGGCAGAGAGAAGAGATCATTTCTCGGGGAGCAGGGGCCCAGAAACTTTCCCTTTACTTTTAATTTCTTTTAAAATCAAAACCGTTTTAAAACGGCTGCAGTCGAAAGGAAACTCTTTGTTGGACCTGATTCTTTTTTTCAACTTTTCAGTTGGCCATTCTGAAAAAATTCCATTTTCAGTTCAACCCAGAATGGTTTTGATTTTGATTGGTTTTCGGGCTGAAGAATCCATTATTCACCCAGATCTACTAATGAGGCAGCTTTGCTACATTCCCATCATTCACTGGGGAATCCAGACGCAAGAAGCTAAGGGAGAATTGGAAAAGCGTGTAGAACATTTCAAACATATCTAAACTGAGCGTCCAAGGGTACGCTTTTGTGGCTAACGCACAGGCCTGGCAGTCAGGACTCCTGGGTTCTGCTACCAGTTCCCACTGACTCCTTGTGGCACCCTGTGCAAATCTCTCTCTAGGCCTCAGGTTGCCCATCTGTCTAATTCCTTATTTGCAGGCATGTTAGCAGGCCTCAGGTGTGGTCTGAAATTTGATCACGGGGTGGCATTGTGAGGATCCATATTCATTGTCTCACCAAATCCAGACTGAATGTGCATCGTTTACAAGTGAGAAGATGGAGGACCTGGAGCACCTGCAAACTCAGCCTGGGTTCTGAGCGTCAGGCCAGGCTCTTTCCGGCTGGTGCATCAGCACTGCTGACAAAAGACTCTGCGATCAGACATGAGTTAATTCTGTTGACGATGCATGAGTCAGAATAGAATCCAGCTCACTCTCCCAGGGCTGTCTTGGCTCTGCAGGGCTATCTAGGAGTAGAAACTTCCTTCCTTCAGTCCTTATAGTCACCAGAGGTGACTGAGTGCATGCAGGGCACAGCTCAGATTCGAGCACTCTAATTAATGCTTGCGATGTGCTTTGAGATCCTCAGATGGAAAGCAGTGGACATGTCAAGCGGTAGCATTAAGTCTTGCTATGCATGTTCTCCCATCACATGTAACTTTCCACTGCACCCCCACAGCTTTCGCTCAGATGAGTTCTCAGGCACCTGCCACAGCTCCTTATTTGAAAGATACCAGATTTCTTGGCCTGGGCTTTCTTGTTTTATATATCTCCTAAACCCTGCGATACATGGAGCGAGGGTCAGGGTTTGCTAGCAAAGTCGTCACTGGGAGAGAAGGACAGCTCTGGTATGTGCCGGCTCACCGCGCAAAAGGTACTGAAACCTCTGGGACTTCCCGATGGCTGACTTTGATTAGGGAATAATGTCCAAGCCAGTGGCATTTTGGAGATGCCGTCCCAGGCAGGTATCCTGGGGCGATACACGAACTACGCACAGGGCAGCTCAATGTTTTTTCCTGGGCTTTCACAAGCCAGATCTGGACATTAAAATTGTACAGGTGTTGGCAAAGCACCCTGCATCAGCTCTGGGGAAAATTAAACACGGAAGCAATTATCGGGCGGGGATGTTAAACTTCCAGGGAGGGAGCAGAGCTTGATGTGGAAAATGACAGCAAGCGAAGAGCCTGGGATTCAGACTGGGGGACATTCAGGACTCACGGATCAGCTGAGGCCGTCAAAGGCAGGCTCCAGGGAATGATCGTTTCATAATGAAGCTGGTGTGCTTGGAGTCAGGCTAGCTTATTTGCTGCCAGGTTTTATCCCCAGCAGGCCGATCTCCAGTGAGAGACACTGCTCCAGCCTCCTAGAGAAAAGGCCTAAAAATGTTTGGGTTTTCATTTAGGATCCTAATCTTGCAGACTTATTTATGCACATAGGAATAGTCCTACATGACTTCAGGGACCTGTAGTTGCACTGCTCATGGTCATAAAGTGTTTGAAGGCTTGGGGCCCAAGCTGTCTCTTCTGCTTCTTGTTAACATTAGAAATTCAGGTCTTGTCTCCCCTTCTTCTCCTGGAAGACTTCATGGAAAACTTGCAGTAAGATTTGGGGATCACAGGTACCACAAAAATGAGCACTGACTGATTGAGAAAGGATGGGATTTTTAGTCCTATTGTTTAAACCTCTTTGAGTTGTTTTGTGTGTTTGTTAGTATCTACACAACTCAAATGCCTGATACACAACTGGGAGGAAAATTTTCTTTGTGAAAAATTCAACGAAACACACACACACACACACACACACAAACTCCTTCAGTTTGAACTGAGAAAGTTCCCACTCCAGCTCTCTGGTCCTCCAATGAGTCCTCCAACCAAACCAGGGAGGACAGAACTTGAGACTGGAAAGGCAAAATTCGAGACGATTACAGGAGAGGTTCAAGCCAGTTCACATGGATGATGGTTTAGCACGAGAGCCTCTGCAGTTGGGCGTTTGATATTCCTGCCAGCTGGGCTCCATTTTGCAAGCCAGCACTGTCATTAAAAACCAAAAATAAAAACACAACCAGCGCGCCAAGGCCGTTCGCTTTTCCATCTGTGCAGGCTGGTTATTTTAATCATAACCAGCTCAGAGTTCTGAGGGGAAAGTGCAGATCAGGGTCCAAGCTTCATTTGGCTAATTAATGAGCTGGAAAAAAAGCCCCGAGCGTCCCTTTAATTGCATTAGCAGAGGCACTAAATTGGGCAGCAGTGAAAACACCAAGGAGGTCAGTGGGCTGATCTCAAACAGGACCTGGAGAGGTTCTGGCTCTAGGCAGCTCAGAATTGAATGCAAACAATGCTGGAGAAAGGAATGGGCAAACACAGAGCAAAACAGCCCGGGACCAGGTATTTGCAGGGAGTGGGTTCTAGTGGGTAGAGCAAGAGATTGTGAATTAGGGCTCCTGGGAAAGGAGCTCTGGGAAGAGAGTGGGATCTAGTGGATGTGAACAGGAGCAACAGGGAGCCAGGACTCCTGGGTTCTATTCCCAGCTCTGGGAAGGGAGTGGGGTCTAGTGGGTGTGAACAGGGGCAAGTGGGAGCCAGGACTCCTGGGTTCTATTCCCAGCTCTGGGAAGGGAGTGGGGTCTAGTCGTTAGAACAGCAGGTTGTGAGTCAGGACTCCTGGGTTCTATCCAGACTCCCTGTGTGACACTGGGGCAGGCCGGTAACCTCTTGGTGTCCCCATCTATAACACAGCATGAGGCTTCACCACTGTCCGTAAAGAACCCTGGGCTCCTTGGATGGACTGTGCTTTGTGGGGTGAGTGGAGATCAGGTGTATCAAGGCTATTTGGAGTCTGGTGCCACAGATTTAATCCATCCACATTACAGCAAAACTTACCTCAAGGAAGCTACATCCATCAATGGCTGTTGGCTCGGAAGGGCAGGGATGGTGTCCCTCGCCTCTGTCTGCCAGAAGCTGGGAATAGGCGACAAGATAGATCACTTGATGGTTATGTGTTCTGTTCATTCCCTCTGGGGCACCTGCCATTGGCCACTGTCGGCAGACAGGATACTGGACTAGATGGACTTTTGGTCTGACCCAGTCTGGCCACTCTTATGAGGTCTGTTACCACATGTCCTGAAACCAGTTCCAGACCTAAGCACGTCTTCACCATGTCCCCAGGGCTTTGGTGTGGTGCAGGTGCTGGCTGTACTCCAGCACAGCATTGTGCCCTAGGAGCTGTAGCATGGGGCCTGCAAGCTCAAAAGGGGCTGCCAACATTCAAAGGCCTGATCCAAAGCCCGGGGCAAGGTTACCTTGACCTCAGTGGGCTTGGGATCAGACCCCAAATATTGAAGGAAACTAAAAAGAGGCCCTTGAAGTTAGTGTTCTCTGCCACTCCCTACCAGCAGGACCAGGCTCTTATTACAGGCCTGGGTCAGATGCGTCTCACAGCTCATCCTGGCAACTATCTGCTTCAACCTCAGAGATCTAGGCCTAACGCCCTCCAGCAGCCACGGCCTCTCTTCTCCTCTGCCCCCAGGCTGGGGAGTGGTGGCGTGGGCATGCTCCCCGCACATCTCTGTGCCTCTGCGAAGCGGAGATGCCCGGACGGAAAGGAGGGAGGGCTGGGTTGCAGTGTAGACAGCAGCTTGCAGGGCCCTGCATGAGGCATTGAGTCCTGGAGCAGGGAGGGGGTAGCCCCTTTCCGTGCAGCTCTAGTGCATAGGGCACATGTCACGTGGAACAAGTAGAGTTTCCAGATGTAACGCACAGCAATGCCGTAGTGGGTCTTTGTCCCCCTCTAATGGCTGGTCCAAGCCGTTAATAAATTGAGCCCAAGAAGGAGGGGCTTGTGCTTTTAGATCCAGAGGTTCCAGGTTCATTCCTTGCTAATGGCTCAACCAAGGGGTCATGACACAACAAGAGAAGGGTCCTAAATAAAGGCGGAGGGCAGAGCGGGGTTGGGTGAGAACCATAAGATCCCCTGGCTATCCAGTATGGCCAGGATGTAGCTGGATGATCCATTAGCTGGCAGCAGTAGCAGGCTCTTATCCTCTTGTATGGACCAGCCACCTAACACACACTGAACTAGTGGGTTGCATGGGTTTGGCCACACCTTTGCCAAAGAAAAGGAAGTCAGACAATTGCTCCTGTGCAAGGCAGCACCGGAGTCTTTGCTCAGAGGTGTTTTCGTAGGATGCCCAGTCGGAGCAGCCTGGCACAGAGGACCATGCGGATGCTGCTTCCGCAGGCTCCGTCAACTGGCAGCATAAATGATTCCTCACTGGACGTGGTGAGTTCAAATTCTTCACTCTTCAGGCCATGCCCGTCAAAGCTGCGGCAGATTTCTCCTCACTGCTGGGGCACGCCAAATTGAAAAGCTTCCTGCTGAGATCACTGAGCAGATTATATTAATTAATTGTGTAATTGGAGAGAAATAAGCCATTAAATACACTCTGAGAGCTCGTGCCCTGAGGGGCCGACATCCAAGGAACAATAACCCAGCTGTCAACAGTGTGTTCGGATCAGAAAAGAGATGGCCAAAAAACCTCCCTCTTTGCTAAACCCGCTCCCTGTGAGTCCTCCAGGCTTCTCACCCGCTTCATTTACTGGCTCCTGGTGGCATCGCTCTAGGTAAGAGCAAAGCTCTGTTTTCTTCGGCCCTGGGCCTCATTCCCAAAGTGGCTGTCTCAGGCTGAGTTCCGGGGTCGCTAGAGCTGGTGACTGTGGCTGCTTGCACCTTTCACGTTCTCAAAGACAGCCGCTGTGACCCTGCCCCTCTGCCGTCCCGGAGTATTTGGCGGATGCAGAGAAAAAGCAGTTGATTTTCTGACAACATGGGGCTAAGCCAGCAGCTCTGGTGACATTTGGGTGACTCGTCAATTGGCCGAACATACTGCTGGAGTCACCGGGGCAAGCTAAACGCAAACCCCTCTCATCCCACCTGCAGAGAGCTCGTGCTTTTGGGACCTTAGCTGCCATCTCAGCTCCTGGGAATCCCCAAAGCCAGGAGCCACAAAATGCCCTGCTCTTTGCTGTCAACCCACTTCTTGGAAAGCCGGGCACCGGAACAACAGACGCTCATCTTTGTTCTGACCATGACCTTCCTCCTGGCAAAGGCAGAAGAGGGAAAACGCGGCCAGTTCGTCGGCTGATTGGACTGCTGCTGCTAGCTCCCTTGGGTTGCGTAGAGAGGGCATGCTCGCTGTCTGGGGCGTTGTTCTCCCACTGCACAAGAACAGCAATACGTGCTAGCTGAGGAGCTGTCAGCAGGGGTCCAGGTTAGTCTGTTCCCATCCATGTTCTTTCCCCAAGCCTGGCCTCCCAGGGGTCTGTGGATCTGAGGGCATTTGGTGCTGGCTTTTCTCGACACTCCTGGCTTTGTTGTTCTCCATGGCATAGTGCAAAGCCTACAGGCCAGATCCTCCCCTGTGGTATAGCTGCTCTGGGGAGCTTCGCCCTATTGAAAGAGGGACCCTCCAGTGGCCTACAGCCAACAAGGAAGCTCTTACGCCACTCGCCGACCCTCCTGCTGGTGTAGCAGGGGAAAGGTAGCATGGCTGGGATGCATCTATGCCACATCAATCCCCAGCAGCAGCTTCAGCTCCTTGGGGCTGTCGGTGGCAGATGGGAGTTAGAGCAGCCTTGAGGCTGCATTAACTTATCTGAGACTTTTGGTGAGTGACTTGACTTCTCCCCGCCCATAAGCAGGGATAATTCATCCTGTTTCCCAGGGCGGAATGGGAAACTAAATGAATCAGTGCTGGGGAAACCCTTCAATGGAAGGCAGGAGGAGAGGGCAGAGTTTTATCCATTACTTTCCCAGAAATAGACATGAAGAGCCCAGGACTCCGCTCTTGACAGGTACATGACGGAGAAGCCGAAGTGAAAGAGAGAGGGTTGTTTCCAAGCGCCTGGGGATTATTCGTGACATCTGCACATGTCTGTCTGTCACTGTGTCAGGATCCTACACACCGGATGGATAGGTGGCGGTTGTAAGAGCCACCCAGCGTCCCCTTTAAAGTGTCCCGCTTGGCTTTCCAGCCTGAGATGCCTTTTCCCCTCCACATGCAACAATCATCATCGACTCCAATCCAGCTCCCTGGGACAGCTGGGCTTCAGCATCGGACCAAGAGAACCTGTGTCGAAAAAAAAAACAACACTCCGACCGCATCCCCCAAGTTGTCACCTACCTCAGCACACTGGAACCCATAACAATCACACCCCGTACTCCATGGGGACCACACCCTAAAAGCAATCTCTCCCGAACCCTTCTCCTGGCCTTTCACCAACTCCCCCAAACTCACCACACTCATCCTCAGAAGCAAGCTCCTCACAGGCCAGGACACGCCAACTCAAAGCGGCACCAGACCCTGCCAGAACAACAGATGCAAAACCTGCAGACACATCTCCACTGCTGCAATGATCGCGCCCCCCTCAACACAAGGTCCATGAGTCCAACACATGCCTAGCACATGTGGCGTCCCTCACTCAGTGCACTAGATACCCCAATAACAGGTATGTCAGTGAAACGAGACAGTCGCTACGCTCTTGAATGAACTCATAGGAAATTGATAACAGACACAAACACCTGTGAGCAAACACTTTTCACAAAACCATCAGTCCCTTTCTGACCTCTGATCCCTTATCCTCAAAGGAAACCTGCCCAACACCTTCAAAAGATGAGCCTGGGAGCTTAAATTCATAACTTTGCTAGACATTAAAAATCATGGGCTTAATAAAGATGTTGGATTTATGGCTCATGGTAACAACCTGTAAGCCGCTAACCTCTCTTTTATTGCCCCGTGAGTGCAGAGGTGTAAACGGCCCACTGCCCCTTGAACGATCTCTTTCAACATGTGATAACTCATCTGCTCTGCCCCTGGATTTAGCTGTGACTTTCTTAGTCCAGGTTTACCCTCGGAAATGAGGTTGCTATAACTAGGTCGTTCGGGGGGGGGTGTGAAAAATCCACCACCGAGCAACACAGTTAAACCAACTTAGGCCCCAGTGTAGACTGTGCTAGGTTGAGTGAGGGTGGAGTGTTGGGCGAACAGCAGCGGTTTGGGTATAGACAAGCCCTGAGCTTTACTCAGTCCTGAAGAACTGCTCCGGGTGAGCTTCAAAGCTCGTCTCTCCCACTAGCAGAAGTAGGGCCGATAAAAGAGATCGCCTCTATAACAGGGAGCGGCAGCCAGTTCCAAAGGAGACAAGGAAGTACCTGCACGTGGTGGCGGGGGGAGAGTCTATTCCGGTGGCTTCATTTGCCACTTAGATCGCAAGCTTGGCTATTCATTCCCTGGTGGGCACATGTGGCATTTCACTGTTTCTTTTTAGGCTTGTTTTAGTTCTTAAGGAGGGTCCCCTCCATCTCCCCCACGATCCAGCCCCATTATTCACTCATCAGCCTTCCTCCCCCTCTGCCCTGGCTAAGAAGGGGAGAGATTAGTGGATTAAAAGGCCAGAAAGGGCTATTCTGATAATGTCATCTGCTCTCCAGCATCACCCAGGGGCTCCCTGGGGTTCATTCCTGTTTGAATTCTTTGAGAAGAACATTCCATCTTGGCTTAAAAATTACCAGGGGTGGAGAACTCCCCGCAGCCCTTGGTAAGTGAGGCCAGTGGTTAATTGCCTCACCATTAGAAACGTACGCCTTATCTCCCGTCTGAATTTGCTGAGCTTCCAGTTCCGTTGTGTTATACCTTCGTCTGCTATATTGAAGGGCCTTTTCGTATCGCATCTGGTACCTACAGACTGTGATCAGGTCCCCCCGCAAATCTCCTCTTTGATAAGCTAACTAGATGGAGCTCCTTGAGTCTATCACTTTAAGGCCTGTTGTCCAACCCCCTAGTCATTCTCGTGGCTCTTCTCTGAGCCCGCTCCAATTTATCGCCATGCTTCCAGCGCCAGGTGTTTGCCTATACCCCCTCGTGAGGCTGAGCTGGCCCCGGCTGGGATCAGCACGGGCATCTGGAACCTCTCGGCTCAAGGCACTGTTAAGGGTCAAACTGCGCTGTCTCCAGAGGGGTGCTGCCTTCCCAGGTAATTGCTGGTCACAGCTGACGGATGCCGGTTGCTGGTCCACTCAGTTCAGGCTTTATCAGAGGTGCCACTTGCCTGCCTGTCTTTGTACCCAGACCTCCCGAGGATCATTTAAGGAGTCTGGCAAAGTGCTACTGATTAGTGTCCAAGTCTGATCGGGGCCCCAGCTTGCCACCACTGAGCCACACCCTGCCTGGCCCAGTCTGCTGCCTTGGAGCCCAGCTTGCTTTTGTCTAGCCCCAAGGGCCAGCCTGCAATTCCAGGTGCACATTCACAGACCCCCAGGTGGCCATGGGGAGCGGGATGCGTGGCTGCCAGGCCAGGGCTAGGGCTCAGCACCCCACTGGAGGAAGTGGCTATGCACCCTGAGTAAATAGCAAAGATGGGAATAAGAGCCAGCGCTCCTGCCTTCCACGCCAGGGTCCTATCCAACGGACAACACAGCCCACGAGCAGCTATTCTGCAGTGCCTTACATTTCACCCCCAGCTCTTTCTACAAAGGCTGCAGGCGCCGTGGGTTGTTGCAATGCAGCCCAAGACAGTCCGGTTAGCTCCTCTCCCTCTATACCATCTATTCACCCTAATGAGAGCTTCATGGCTGCAGCCAGAGACTGTCGAATGCAGCTGTCAAACGCGCACCCCAGGGGTTTATAAATCACCAGCACAGCAGCCTTTGGGAGACAGCGAGGAAACTACCTGGGCCCCTTTGGGTCTCCAATAGACACCTGGCGGGTTTAATGAACTATTAAGAGGTGAGAAATAGCTGGATGAGTTGCAGGAAAGGATTAGAGACATGAGCAGAGCTCCAGTGCTGAGGTTAACTAAGATATTGAGCATCACAGAATTTGCCGCTCAGCAGCTGGGGGCAGGAAAATTCCCTCCTGCTCTCTCCCTCCTCCCCCCACCCCACAATCATGTAGTATTGCTCAGTCAGGTGCATTACGGATAGTTTAGACCAGGGGTAGGCAACCTATGGCATGGGGGCTGAAGGCGGCATGCGAGCTGATTTTCAGTGGCACTCACACTGCCCGGGTCCTGGCCACCGGTCCGGGGGGCTCTGCATTTTAATTTAATTTTAAATGAAGCTTCTTAAACATTTAAAAAACCTTATTTACTTTATAAACAACAATAGTTTAGTTCTATATTATAGACTTACAGAAAGAGACCTTCTAAAAACATTAAAGTGTATCACTGGCATGCGAAACCTTAAATTAGCGTGAATAAATGAAGACTCGGCACAGCAGTTCTGAAAGGTTGCCGACCCCTGGCTTATACCTTCCCTAGAAGCATCCAGCATTGGCCACTACTGGAGTCAGGGTATCAGAACAGATGAACCATCTGCTTTAGTTTTGGTCAATTTTCTTCTCCCCACCCCTTGGGATGGCACACACAGCCCCTGAGCAGTGCACTGCTGGCCACCGGGGCACATTGGCCCCCTAGCTTCAGTTCACCTGAGCTGACCTTAACCTTAGAGGGCAGAGGGGAGCTCATAGACTCATAGACTCATAGACCAGAAGGGACCAATCTGATCATCTAGTCTGACCTCCTGCACAAGGCAGGCCACAGAACCCCACCCATCCAATTTTATAACAACCCCTATCCCAGGACCGAGTTATTGAAATCCTCAAAATTGGTTTGAAGACCTCAAGCTGTAGAGAAACCAACAGCAAGCGACCCGTGCCCCACGCTGCAGGGGAAGGCGAAAAACCTCCAGGGCCCCTGCCAATCTGCCCTGGAGGAAAATTCCTTCCCGACTCCAAATATGGCGATCAGCTAAACCCTGAGCATGTGGGCAAGAGTCACCAGCCAGCATCCAAGAAGGAATTCTCTGCAGTAACTCAGTTCCCATTCCATCCAACATCTCCCCGCAGACCATTGAGCAGACCTATCTGGTGGTAATCCAAGATCAATTGCCCAAATTAACAATCCTATCATAACATCCCCTCCATATACTTATCAAGCTTTGTCTTAAAGCCAGGAAAGTCTTTTGCCCCCACTACTTCCCTCGGAAGGCTGTTCCAGAACTTCACTCCCCTAATGGTTAGAAACCTTCGTCTAATTTCAAGTCTAAACTTCCTAATATCCAGTTTATACCCATTCGTCCTCGTGCCTACATTAGTACTAAACTTAAATAATTCCTCTCCCTCCCTAACGTTAACCCTCCTGATATATTTATATAGAGCAAGCATATCCCCCCGCAGCCTTCTTTTGGCCAGGCTAAACAAGCCAAGCTCTTTGAGTCTCCTTTCATAAGGCAGTTTTTTCCATTCCTCGGATCATCCTTGTAGCCCGTCTCTGAACCTGTTCCAGTTTGAATTCATCCTTCTTGAACATGGGACACCAGAACTGCACACAGTATTCCAGATGGGGTCTCACCAACGCCTTGTATAACGGTACTAACACCTCCTTATCCTTGCAGGAAATACCCCCGCCTGATGCATCCCAAAATCGCATTTGCTTTTTTAACAGCCGTATCACATTGGCGACTCATAGTCATCCTGCTATCAACCAGTACCCCAAGGTCCTTCTCCTCCTCCGTCGCTTCCAACTGATGCGCCCCCAACGTATATCCAAAATTCTTATTATTAATTCCTAAATGCATAACCTTGCACTTTTCACTATTGTATTTCATCCTATTTCTATTACTCCAGTTGACAAGGTGGTTCAGATCTTCCTGAATAGTATCCCTGTCCTTCTCCGTGTTAGCAATACCCCCCAGCTTCGTGTCATCCGCAAACTTTATTAGCACATTCCCGCTCTTTGTGCCAAGGTCAGTAATAAAAAGGTTAAATAAGATCGGTCCCAAAACCGATCCTTGAGGGACTCCACTAGTGACCTCCTTCCAGCCTGACAATTCACCTTTCAATACGACCCTCTGGAGTCTCCCCTTTAACCAGTTCCTTATCCACCTTACAACTTTCATATTCATTCTCATCTTTTCCAATTTGACTAACAGTTCCCCGTGCGGAACCGTGTCGAACGCCTTACTGAAATCTAGGTAAATTATATCTACCGCATTTCCTTTATCTAAATAATCCGTCATCTTCTCAAAGAAGGAGATCAGATTGGTTTGACACGATCTCCTTTACTAAATCCGTGTTGCAATTGGGCCCAGTTACCATTGACCTCTATGTCCTTAACTACTTTCTCCCTTAAAATTTTTTCCAAGACCTTGCATACTACAGACGTCAAGCTAAAAGGCCTATAATTTCCCGGATCACTTTTATTCCCTTTCTTAAAAATAGGAACTACATTAGCAATCCTCCAGTCATACGGCACAACCCCCGAGTTTATCGATTGCTTAAAAATTCTCTCTAACGGGCTCGCAATTTCACGCGCCAGTTCCTTTAATATCCTCGGATGGAGATTGTCTGGGCCCTCCGACTTCGTCCCATCGAGCTGTTCAAGTCTCGGTCTCTGTGTTCCACTCAGTCGTTGGCCTCTGGGCTGAGCTTGCCAAAGAGGGCACAAGGTACCAGCAGCGGGTGTTAGGCCAGGGATGTTTTAGGGACTAGCCTTGTCTTTTGGGGGGGCGGGGCAATGGGTGGAAAAGTGGAGATTTCACATGACATCATTAAGAAATTCTTGCTAGAGAATACTCCAGGCTAGTTGGTGCCACAAGGACACCGCACATAGCAAGAAATGGCGCGTTGCTGCATCATGCCTGGAGCATCCCAGGGGAAGAATCATGACTCGGGAGAGCAAGGAGATGCTCCAGATAGGTAGTTGGCAGCTGGGTTATACCAGCAGCGCAGCCGGCTGGTGCTTTGCGGGGGCAGAGCTGAGATTCCAGCTCATCCCTCACTCCTCAGCCATGTGCTGGAGGAGTGCAGGGGACATGCCTGGTTGGACTCCAGATCTGAGTAGCTCCCACAATCTTGCCCTGAGCTGATTCACAATCCTGCGAACTAGCATCACCAGTGACAGCGGACTCTGAAAGCCACCGGCCATTTGTACCCAGGGCTGTTTGCACAGGGCTCAGCTTTCCGAGCTCAAGGTTCAGTAGCTCCCGTCCCTGGTGGGTCCCTGGATGAGCTCTGCCCAGTGCCACTAGCACTGGAGTCCTTGCCCGAATGCACAACGTGCTCATGCCGGGATCAATGACTCTCCAGCGAGCCATGAAGACGGGAGGAAAAATCACCAGAGAGGAATTACTGAAGCAGCGAGTTTAAAAAACCAACCTGCCCCTGATGGCTTTGGAGCAGCCTGTCCTAACTGATGAGTCCTATAGGCTTGGCTAAGGGTTGGAAGGTGGTGGCTACTGGTCTTGACTGGGCTATTGGGATATTTCCTGTGTGCATGGCAGGACAGTCAGGAAATGTACCCAGGGGATGGGGAGGTGGACCCAGATACACACTTTCCAGCATCAGAGGGTAGCCGTGTTAGTCTGGATCTGTAAAAGCAGCAAAGAATCCTGTGGCACCTTATAGACTAACAGACGTTTTGGAGCATGAGCTTTCGTGGGTGAATACCCACTTCCTCAGATGCATGTACGAAAGCTCATGCTCCAAAACGTCTGTTAGTCTATAAGGTGCCACAGGATTCTTTGCTGCTTTTACTTTCCAGCAAACATTGGACGGGCCATACAAGAGCCATTCACTTTGATGCTCTGACTCCAGCCCTCTGCAGAGATCCTCAAACTGGCCCAAGTATGTGAGCTGAGAGGGCAAAGACCTTGGGCTGGATTTAAGGCAAATGGAAAACCCAGATTCCAGAGACCGAGGACCTAGGGGATGTTTGACTTGACGGGGTCCCATCAAGAGGCTGGTTGGACGCTCAGTAAGACAGACCCACGGGTGGATCTTTGGTTGGCTTAAAATCCTTTGCTCTTGTGTTTTGTTTTGTTCCTGGGATGGAACAAGCAATACTTTGGTTTCAAGAAGGCTGTTCTGGGTCGTCGTTTTCACCTCTGGCCGCAGGGAAGAACCACAGGTACTGGATCCAGTTGTTGCCGTATAAGCCCAGGGTGCTACAGCCAAGGGCTGGTGGGACAATCACGTGATTCCACCCTGGGGAAGTCAGCGCCCTCAGAGGGGCAGAGAAGGAGTCAGAGGTACAGCCTGCCCTGTATCTGTGATCCCACCCCCAGATCTAATTTACAAGTCTCCAGGGAAGGGGCCGCTGCTGGACGGATTTGGCTGCTCTGCCCATCACACTGCGAGGGTGTGTCTATGAATGTGATGATCTCCGTATGTTGGCTATGGGAGGCAGGTACAACATTTGGAGGAACTGCATCAACACAGGAATTACCAGCAGCCCATCCTGTCTGCTGTCCACTGCAGAAAGCAAACCCCTCCCACAATGCAGTGTCCTACCATACAGGGAACATTCTCTCCGACCCCCGCTGATGATCAGCTCACGCGTTGACGTGCAAGGACTAACGGCCTTATCCCATCTAGCGTCACTGCAGGTGCTATTCTTGAAACACTCTCAGCCAACAGCAATAGCCTGTTGGCCCCCAGGGTGGAAATGGGACGACGCGCTGAGGGCCGAGTCTGCTCAGTGGACGACCCGAGACACTGGAACTCATTTCCTGGTGGGGATCTGACCACTGCTAACTCTTTAGGGTGAATGGCAGACTCTTCACTCTGTCCATGGGGTAATTTGGAATCTGTCTGTCTTGGCTCTCAGACCCTGCCCAGCCTCCCAGTACTTGAGCTCCCATCTCACCAGCTATACCTCCTGGATGGTGTCTGCCTCCTGGGTCTGCTCCCACTTTCAGTAGCTGCAGCTGTGGCTAAAGAAGGGATTTGGGAGTGTAGCTTTCCCATGGGAGTTTTTTATATTGCAAATATATGCACATTGCGCTCAAGTCCTAAGGGGATGGGCACATTAGAAATGCGTATAATAAATAATAGATTTGTGGATTCTTAGCACTTAAGGCCAGACAGGACTCGACTCAGATTAGCTAGTCTGCCCTCCAGTGTAGGCTGTTAAATTTCACCCAGGCACTGAGTCCAAGATCTATGTAAGGGCCAAGCGTTATCAGTTACATCAGGATCACCGGGGTCAATTCCGGGGCTCTCAAGGGAGATACTCCCGCTGCATGCCAGGGTCAATGAGATCAGAATCTGGCCCTAAACCCTGATTCAGGAAGCAGCAGTAGGGTGGAGAAGAAAATGGGACCAAAAAACGAGGGCTGGCCAGATCCCCAAGCTGCTACTTCTTCATGGTACAGGAGCTAAAATATCAGGAAGGACACCGCGTTCATGGTGGGTTAGTACACAGATACTGTGGTGATAGGTACAGGGTATCCCCTGACTAAGGGTAATACAAATAATCCATAGGAAGGAAAACCTGAATAAACTAGACTAAGGTGTGTAAGCTTTTGGGACCAGCCTGAGGGTCAAATAAAGCTTCCAAAAGAAGGAGAATTTCTGTCCCTTTCTGCAGGGAGTGTTGATTTTCACAACAGTCCAAATGAAACCAGAGAAACCAGCCCTTCCTAAAGCTGCTTCTCCATAAAGCAAGGATCTCCAGCCCAGGCTTCCATGTATCCAGCATGGAAACCCCCCTGCAGCCTACCACAGTGTTGCCAACACTCACAATTTTATCACAAACATTGCAATATTTGGTGTGTTTCTTAAAGCCCTAGCGTCTGGAGTCATGTGATTATAGGGTGACCAGAGTTCCGATTTTACAGGGACAGTCCCGATATTTGGGGCTTTTTCTTATATAGGCACCTAGTACCTCCCACACCCTCTCCTGATTTTTCACATTTGCTGTCTGGTCACCCTACGTGATTAGGTGAGAATCTCAGCTGTCTTTTTTTTTTTTTTAAAGTAAGTTTCCAGCTCTTCTGGTTGTAGAGAAAAGCCTGAAAATGTGACCCTAGTGCTCCAGAAAGACTCAGAACCCAGAAGGCAAAGAAAATGGGCCCACGATTTATGATTTTTAAAAACAATCTCATGATTTTTTTCAAATGCTTAGGGTGGGCAGGCAGAACTGCTACCTACCTCCTGCAGGGCTCACTCTAACTGAGCAGCTTGCTATTCTTTTATCTGGCCTGCAGGCTGTCACCTGATTTCTGGCTCAAATGCAATGCCTGGGAAGCAGCTAATTAATCACAGCTGAGGGCTATGCCTGACTACCCTTAAATAGCTGTCTCAGCCTGGGAGAAGAGCAAGAATGATCTGGGCACAAAAATAAGATCTAGGCCCAGGGATCTGTATTCAAGTCCCACCTTTACCATAGCCTCCCTGGGGGGTGACCTCAGACAAGTCACTTCATCTTGCCTCAGTTGTCCATCCATAAAATGGGGATAATAATTCTCTTTGTCTGTCCTTTTAACCAGTGAGCTCACTGGGGCAGGGGCTGCTTCTTCCCTTACATATGTACCGCTTCTAAGGGATCTTGGCTGGAGCCTCTAGGTGCTACTGTATTATTGCAGGAGGGAATTTTTAATCCAGGGAATTGGGACGTCAAATCACAAAAAGAGTTCAGGCTAAATACAGTAGGTAGCTCCTTGGCTACCTGAGCTGAAAGTCAGATCTCTCATGCACCTTGACCAACATGCATTTGATTCAGCAACGTCATGCCCCAAGCTCAAGAGAACTAGTCAGAAAGGTGCAGGCAGTTTCCGAAAGGGCTTCTGAGTTTCTTTGACTGTGTCGCTTTCAGGAGCTTAGAACTGCAAAGGCCAAATCTTTCTGGCTGTTCCAATAAACGCAGAGAAGATAAAATGCATAATTCAAGTTTTACCACCAAGCAGGATTCCAGGAACAGATGGCCCTCGGACTGGGCTTTGCGCTTTGTTTTCGTTTTAAATTAAATGCACCAATCGTTAGCTCCATTAGCACTTGGCATGTTTAATTCTGGCGCAACAAAAGGCCCGTTACCTGCATCTACCGCTCGACTGCAGAAATCTTTGTTGCTGAAACAAAGTAAGTGCCCTTTAGTTGTGTCCAGCTAAAGAGCCATTTCGCGTCTGCGGCATAACTGCAGGATTCTCACCAAACGGCCTGTGGAATTTCAAGCCGGCTTCATGTGGAAAAGAAACATTGGGCTCGATACTGGGGACTTTCCCTGGTTTCGCTCTGCTGAGCTCATCTTCCTTAGGGCTTTGTCTCTGGTAGCTGAAGAAAGGAGGTCTACTCGAATGGCTGGAGCAATGGACTGGAAGTCAGGCTACCTAGGTTCTGTTCCTGGCTCAGGATGGCAGTACAGCCTAGTGGTTAAAGTGGCAGGACTCCTGGGTTCCATTCTACCCTCTGCCACTCAGTCGCTCTATGGCTAGAGGGACTTACCCCTCCCCACCTTTAAAATGGGGATAAGGTCACCTTCCCCTGACATGGGTGTTATGAAGCTTCTTTAACGATGATGACATGCTCTGGATCCTTTGATGAAGAGTGATGCAACATGCCAGTGGCAGTGCAGGTCTCTCCTGCTAACATGGGTATTGTGTTAGCAATTTGGGCCAGTGACCATCACTCCCACTAGCGCCATGCTGACGGGGTCCAGACTGGTACCACCACAATGGAACTCTAATCCAGTCACATAACTGAAAACTCAGCCAGAATTGCATAGGCACAAGGGGGACAGAGTTAACTGTTTGCATTTTCTGATTTTGAGCACTTCCCTTTGCAGCATTAAGGCCAGTGGTTCTGCATGTAATGACTAGATTAGACTGGAGCTACTTAAAGCAGGCTCTGGAGGAGAGGCGATCTGGGGAGATGGACCACCAGGGAGCTGTTATTCTGTAACTTAGACCTTCAAAAACTCAAGCCAACGGACTTTCCAAAGCCACCCAGCCCTGGGGAATGAGACAAGATTTCCACCTGGCATCTCGGCTTTTTATTTAAACTGCACTGACTTTGCTCCCATTGCTGAAAAAGGACAGGGAAACCCAGGGTCAAGAGCTGATTTGCTGGTGGCTAAACAAGCCAGTAGATGACTGGCAGAAGCTAATACAATGGGAAGATCTTGGGGATGGACGGAGAGGTGTGGAAGCATGTGTCATGCGAATGGCGCATAATTGATAATGATGCCCGTGCAAAGCAACCCATTGCGTGAGCAAGGGAAAAGCTGCAAATCCCAGTGAATGCTGGCTGGAGGCATCAGCGGGGAGAGTTCTGGCTCCCTCCATCATCCTGCAGCAGTGCCCTCCAGTACGGCCTGCCCTAGAGAATAATCTCCCCACTGTGCTGGCCCACAGGGAGCCGCGTTCCAGCTCTAAGCTCCCCGACCCACTGCCTCACCTGGAATCTGAGTCGAGGCTGGAAATACCCATCATGCCGAGTTCCAATCCCAACCTCTCCCAGATGGGCTCAGATGACAGGAGGGACCACCAGGCCTGCCAAGACCTGGGAGTGGGGCTGATGGCATAGGTAGCTGGAGGAAGGCCCTGCTGAGGAGAGGGAGGTGGGGTCTGGGAAAGAGAGGGAGGGGTGAGAAGGAATAAAGGAAACGAAGGAGTGGGGAGAGAGAACAGAACCCAGGAGTTCTCCTCCCTGTACAAGAGCCATATCAGCTCACCCCATCCTCCGCATGCAGCCTGCCATCTTCTCTTTACTCCGGAAAACTGGACTCACAGACAAGACCCTAGATGCCCATGGACTTTGGCTGCATCACACAGCTGTCTCTGGTCACTCATATATCCAGCATCCCCACGGTACCTCTCGGGGCAAGCAGGGTTTCAAGCTGCTGAGGGTGCAGGGAGCCTTGTTTCCAGGAGGAGTTAAAGTTTGCAAAGGGGATCGTGTCATGGAGGGAGCAGCGAGTGGCAGGTGGGCAGCGGCCTCAGGGGAGGGGGCAGGGGGGGGCAGGAAGAGGCAGAGTGGGGGCAGGGCCTTGGGGTGGAGCGGGGTGGGGGTGTAGAGCCCACAGGGAAAAATAAAAGTCAGCAGCTTTGATTCTTTGGCTTCTGCAGCCTGTGAATCACTTTCTACACTAATTAACTCGCCAGCCATCATGCCCTTGTTGGGCTCCCTCACCAGACACATGGGTGCTGACTGTGAAAGGCCCAGGGCAGTTGTTACACTGTGTGCCAGGCTGGTGAAACACCAGGCAGAGGAAAAATGAATAATGCCTTTCTCTCCCTCACCCCCAAATAACCAGGTTCAGGGGCCAGATTCTCAGCTGGGGTAGCCCCTTACTTTGGCATAGTAGAGGCCCCATCTGCAATCAGACACACAGCGAAAGACCTTCCCTGCCCTACCTGAGATCAGGGCCCCATTGCCTGGGATTTGCAGGGATACATAGCACAGACCCTGGGAGCCCCTGTCCCAAAGAGCTTCCAATCCAAATCGCCAGGACAGACCGAGGGAGGCTCAGTGTCCTCGTTTTACAAATGGAGCAGCAAGGCCCAGATGGATTCAGCATGTAGCCCACACAGGGAGTCAGGATTTGAACTCAGCTCTCCTGAGCCCCACAACCATCGTTTCTCTCATTGTGAAACCTGTACTAGAGCCTGCCCTGGCTAGACCACATCCTGTCTTACCAGACCACCTGCATGTGCCCCTGAAAGCATTCACTATAATTCTGCTTCATCCCTAGCAGGACACTTGTTAAGCAGCCAATTTTGGCCTGCAAGCAGCTTGTGCATCTCATCTGTCCCTGCTGCTAGTTCCTTCGGCCTCCACCTCCCTGCCCCTCCCTCTTCGCTCTGTCTGGGCAGCTCCACAGCTGGTGAATCATGAAGGGGATAAATCCGAGGATGCCACAGGCAGAAAGAATTATGGGCTATCAGGTGAGGAGCAAGCAGCAGGAGCAGATGGACACTTAAAGGAACACACAGATCCTGGTTTCCTGCCAGTGTCCCCCAGGCAGAAAGAGGGTGGGGAGAGAGAAAGGTGGGCAGGGAAGCAGAGTGTTTCTCAGATGTTTCCCCAGGAGATGCCAGCTGGCCTAGGTGCAATAAATAATTGGGGCTCCTCGCCAGGCCATTGCTGGGGAAGACCCAGACCTGGGAAAACGAGACCTCACAAAACCAGTGCCTGAGCATCACAGCGATCCCAATATCGCTGGAGCTTCCAGCAAGTCCATGATGGTTGGTCCAGGGCTCTGGGGGGTGGGGATGGGGATGGGCCCTCCCTCCCACGGCGTCTGTTATCACAGAGCCGGATTTCCCTGCTGGCTCTTCCACTCCTCTCCCATCCCGGGGAGGGGGGGGGCTGGGGGTGGTATAAAAACACCCCTGGAAAGACTCCTCTTGACTTTAACAGCGGCAAGATCAGACCCAGAGGCTGGCTCTTGAAATGGCACTTATCCGTGTTGCAGGGTCACCCAGAGGATTCAGAGGGCCTGGGGCAAAGAAATTTTGGGGGCCCCTTCCATAAAAAAATTTGCAATACTATATAATACTATATTCTCGTGGGGGCCCCCGTGGGGCCTGGCGCAAATTGCCCCACCTGCTCCACACCCACAGGCGGCCCTGGGAAAATAAACCTGCATCTCGGTACAAACCCAGTTTTGAGAAAACTTCTTTACAAGGTATCACAGGTTCTCAGCATCAGCTAGTGCTAAAAGACACTAAAGCTCATTAAAAGGGTTGGACAAATATTTTCCATCAAAACTTTTTCTTGATCGAAAACTAGGGGTTTTTAAAAAGCAGAAAAAAATCATGGACAATGTCTGCTTTCCTTCAAAATTTGTTGTGGTTTTTTTAATTGAAAAGCTGAAATTAGTCTGCCAAAACCTGAATATGGTTTGGGGTTTCAGAAGTGTGTGGCCAAATATTTGCTGCTTGCTGTGTTTGATTGTTTAAAGAAACAATAAAAAAATTGTTTAAAAAAAATCCAAAACTTTTGAACCACCTCAGCTTGTGACCAAACGCCTGAGCCCATCCAGTCAGAGATTTTTCCAGGTTTCTGATACTCTACTGGATTCCTTGACTCTCATCTATCTCCATAACTTTGGGTTCATTTAGATTAGAACTTAAGAACAGCCGTACTGGGTCAAACCAAAGGTCCATCCAGCCCATTATCCTACCTACCGACAATGGCCAATGCCAAGTGCCCCAGAGGGAGTAAAACTAACAGGTAATGATCAAATGATCTCTCTCCTGCCATCCATCTCCACCTTCTGATAAACAGAGGCTAGGGACACCATTCCTTACCCATCCTGGCTAATAGCCATTAATGGACTTAACCTCCATGAATTTATCTGTTTCCTAGAGACTGGTTCCATGGGGTCCCTCACAAACTGGAGACGGTTCCTGTGGGTTTGTCTTTAGTAATAGCTTATGTACATAGTCCACAAACTGAGCGTTTGAGCTTGTTCCAGAATCCGGGATGAGCCTATGTTGTCAAAACTGAAATGCTCAAAATAGCACATGCATGTGAATGGACACAGGGTGCTAAAATTAAATTAACCCAGGAGTTCTCAAACTGGAGGTTGGGATCCCTCAGGGGGTCACAAGGTTATTACTGGGAATCGCGAGCTGTCAGTCTCCACCACAAACCCCGCTTTGCCTCCAGCATTTATAATAGTGTTAAATATATAAAAAAGTGTTTTTAATTTAAAAGTGGGGGGGTCGCACTCAGAGGTTTGCTATGTGAAAGGGGTTACCAGTATAAAAGTCTGAAAACCACTGAATTAACCCCTTTGAAGCCTCAGGGAATGCGGGGGGGGGGGTCTCCCTTGGTAGGGTTGGGAAGGATATTGCTCTTCTCATGTTATCCCTCCCCCGATGGCTAATTTTCAGTGAAGCTACCCTCCCCTGACATGAATCTCCCTATGGCACTGAAATCAAATACAGACTATAATTTGGCATTTGAGAAGTGAAAGGGATGGTAGCCCTAATGGAAAAGCTAACAGCTTACCTCTTCTGCAAGCCTCAAACTGCTGAATGAGCTTTAGGGTAGGGAAGGCTGTGCCTCCCAAACAGCCTGGCCCTGCCCCCTATCTGACCCCCACCCATTTCCTGCCCCCCGACTGCCTGCCCCCCCTCAGAATTCCCGACCCATCCTGCTCCTTGTTCCCTCACTGTCCCCCAGAGACCCCACCCCCAACCACTATCCCGGGACCCCACCCCTGCTCCCCGTCCCCTGACTGCCCCAACCCATATCCACCCCCGCGCTGAGTCCTGACAGACCCCCGGAATGCTCATGATCCAACCCTCCCATTCCCTGTCCCCCGACTGACCCCCTCACCTCTGCCCCCTCCCTGTCCCCGGGACTCCCTGCCCCTTAGACAACCCCCCCCGGCCCCTTACCCCCGGCTCCCCCCTCACCCGGAGCCTCAGCACATCCAGAAACTTCCCTCGACAGCTGCAGCGTGGCTCCCGCGGGGCCTGAGCTCTGCCCCGCTCAGAGCCGCGTGCTCAGGGGGTGGGGCTGCGAGCTCCAGGCTGAGTGGAGGAAGCTCAGGCCCCGCTGGAGCTCGCAGCCCCGGCCCCTGACCACGCAGCTCTGAGCGGGGCGGAGCTCAGGCCCCGCCGGAGCCATGCTGTAGCGCCGTCTAGCGATGCTCCTGGATACGCTGAGGCTCCGGGAGAGGGGCGGAGGCGGGAGCCTTGGCCGTTTTCGTGGGGGCCCCTGCGGACCCCAGGGCCTGGGGCAAATTGCCCCACTTGCCCCCCCCCCCCCCCCCCCGGGCGGCCCTGCTGTGTTGAAGGGAAGGAGCCAGTGTCACCCCACGCTCCTGCACCCCTCGGTTTAGGTCTTTGTTGTGCACTGTAGGCCCCCCGTCATGCACTGAAAGGCCCAGAGTCGCCCTCCGAGGGCTGAGGCTTGTGCTGAGGACCACGCCCACCATGCTGCCCAGTGAGCAGTGCAGTCCCTGGGCTCATGGACGCGTTGCCTTGTGCACTGCAAGGACAGGAGCAGATCGGTGAGTGTGTGTCCAGGCCCTAGGCCAGCGAGATTCAGGAGTCCCTAACGCTCCCAGCCAGGATTTGATGGGGCCCAGTTATGCTGTGTGCGGCACAGACTCTGCTGCATCCCTGACCTCTCCCATGCCATCCAGCCTCACAGCCCTGACGCCCTTTCCCTGCTACCCCAGCTCAGTGCTCCTCAGCTTCTCCATCGCCCAGGCCCACCTCCTCAGCTAGACGCCTCTCTCTCCTTCTGCACACCCAGTCCTGCTGGATTTTCCTCCACCCCATCGCAAAAATCAATCACTTCCTCTCCATCCCCAGGGCTAGAAAGCACATCCCTGCCCGGGCTGCCTCTCACCTCGCCTGCTCCCACCACCTTCTCTCTGAGCTCCCAGATCCCATCTCGCTCCCCACCTGTCCATCCAGAACATCGGCACCACAGTCATTTTCCCCTACTGCTGCTCGGCCCACACCAGGCCCTGCTTCAGATTCCTCCACTGCTTGTCAGGGGCCTTATGCTCAGGCTTCTTCATCTTGCTATCTGGGCTCTACTGCTGCCCCGGGCACCGGTCTTGTTTCTTACCATTCCTCTCCCGCCTTGTGCCTATGCTTTGCCAGTGAATTTCTTTATCTATCTATCTATCTGTAGTACCTAGGCATTGAATATAGATTTGTCATCTGCCCTAGTAACTAGAGATGGGAGGAATACCTGGGCTATGATAAGAACCCACCTGAATATTGCCCCCAACCTCAAATCAAACAATATTTTGAGGCTCAGATCACTTTTCATTTTCACACCCGGTTCTTGACGGAAGGGCTCGGAGCCCACTGCAGAAAGCCCTTCTGATGGTACCTACAGCCCAAAGATAAGGAGAAAACTCATCAAATTCTCCCTCAACATCCAGACCCGGTTGGAAGGAGGTTGGGTGATGCCATTCAGGTCCAGCATTGGGAACTTGCAGGTGCTTTTCCATACTCATCCTTTGGCGTTTCACCTGTCAGTAGCCATGACATCCCACGGTTTTGCTAAGTGAGCCCAGAAAAAACCCTGACATTGGTGTTCAGGAAGGAGATGAGGGGAAGTAGCTGGAGTTCTTATAGCTCATTTATCTCAGCTCAAAATACACACGACAACTGAAATAAAGCTGCGTTTTGCTCCACAAGAGGAAGAAAAATCTCTATTGCAAACAACCATTGTGAAAACAGCCTTACAAGGCTGACACAGCCTGGTGGATTGATGGCTTTTTAATCCCAAAGCCGCCGTGATAAATCTGCTTCCTGGAAGCGCTGAAGACAGTGTCACTCACACTGTCCAACTGCAGGGGAGAGACAGCTCCGTAAGCCACTCAGGGAAGGGCAGTGACTCCTTAGACGACGGGATGGGGTGAAATCCAGACCATTGTACGTGGGGCATGTGTTGATTCATTCCCTCTGTTGAGAAGACGCCATCCTAAATCTCGGAAGATAGATGGCAAGCATTGGGAGAAGATTCTTTTGCACAAATTGTTTGCAGTGGAGATTACTCCATGGAGCCCAGCCCCTGCGGCACATCGAGCTCGCTGCATATTCCAGACAAGCCAAGCACAGACATCACCCTCGGCCCTGGCACGCTGCAACCTCGGCACCAACTGCGGGTGCAGAGAGGGGAGATGCCATTTGGAATCTCTCCCACAGAGTCTTCCCCTTGACCAGCTCCGACAGGGTCCGGTGTGCTGCTGTCCAGAGTCTGGAGCATTTCAACTCAGGGTGTTACCTTGAGGACACCAAGCTGAGAGGCAGCATCACAATGACTGAGTGTGGGTCCGTCCCTTCTGTGAAGTCTTTCTTCTGTTTCTCTGCCAAAACTGAGTCTTATCAAAGATATCCAGGCAAGACGCTTTCTGCTGAAAGGCGGATTCATCCCCCAGCCCCACAGCAGCCTCTTAGTAAAAGGCCCTTAGCGAGAACATTCTACACAGGCTGAATCTTGCCTCAACGTCCTAGCTCCCCATTCTGCTTCCTTCTAACGCATCCTACGCCTTAACGAGGTGACGCTTAGCATGGTGACTACCAGGCTAGGCACCAGAACCTCCCTGGTTTTGATGGGCCAACCGTATGCCCCACAAGTTGTGGGTCACAGATCACAAAGGTATTTTGGGTGGCCCAGGAAAAGTCATGGTAGTGCTCTTCAGAGCTCCACTCAGACGCCAGTTTTAGAGCATAACAATGACCTTACTGAACCCACAAGCTTCTGACCAAAGTGACCTATTCGTATTTGCCAGCAGATGGCACTCTTTATATTAACTTATTCACAGACACAGCTATGCAGCTCTACCTACTGTACAGACCTCTCATAGCAGTTGTGACGTGATTTAGCCTGTTAGCTTTGGGGAGCAGAGGCAGTCTTCTCTTGTCCTGGCTTTGGACAATAACTAGTGCAACGAGACACTGGTCCATGACTGGGCCATGTAACTGCTATGCTAATCTCCATAAATACTAATAACATTTTGATTGCAAGGTGACAATGCTTTGATGCAGCTTTAGTATGTTTCAACACAACAGGGCATTGACTAAAAGATGCAGCCAATTGTTTGGCGACACTTGCTTTTCGCTCTTAAAAATGTTCAAGAGACCAAACAGCCAAACGTAGCCAAACATATTGTCTAAAAACAAAGCAAGACAATACGAAAAAGAGATACATATACCCTTCCTCCGGGAAGCAAATTCTCACAGTGTATTCACCTGACAGAGAAGGTGTGCCTCAGGTGCCCTTTTCTGCTAGTAGTATTTATAGGATGATTTTGCATGTTACAAAAACTTCTTATATGCCACTGAAATCCAAGCCACCAGTTCATACCAGTTCCTTACCTTATTGTTCTGTACCTTCCTTATCTTTGTTCTGGGCACCAGCATTCCAGGTACTGGTCTGTGAAGGCACCTCCTTATATGTTCCCATAGCTGGTTCTGAATACTACATTCTAAGTGCCGCTGAATCAAGAAAGTACTCCTTAGGTGATCATGATACAAAATATTCATGCATTTTTGCTTTGGCACGTTTCCTATTTTCGAATGCCAAAACTAACTTCAGCTTTGCAAAGTATTATGCGATACTTGACATGGGTGAAGGGAATTGTAGGAAGCGCATAAGACTTTCAGTTAACATAACTTCCCAAGACTTATATATAACACATATTATATTAATGCCATGCACATAACACCTGTTAACATGGCATATACTACGCCTAAATATCTCCAGTGGCCAGAGATGAGACACAGAAGGGGAGGGCTCTGAGTTATTACGAGAATGTTTTCCTAAGTGTCTGGATGGTGGGTCTCGCCCACATGCTCAGGGTCTAACCAACTGGCATATTTGAGGTTGGGAAGGAATTTTCCCTCAAGTCAGATTGGTAGAGATTCGGGGCCGGGGGGGGGGGCAGGGGTCACCTTTCTCTGCAGCATGGGGCATGGGTCATTTGCTGGTTTGAACTAGAATAAATGGTGGATTCTGTGTCACTTAACATCTTTAAATCAAGATTTGAGGACTTCAGTGACTCAGCCAGAGGTTAAGGGTCTATTACAGCAGTGGGTAGGTGAGGTTCTGTGGCCTGCGATGTGCAGGAGGTCAGATTAGATGATCATGATGGTTCCTTCTGGCCTTAAAGTCTATGAAAGTCTATGTATTGGCTAACAAGCGACTGGCCGGTCACCTCATCCTTCTACGTCACAACATAAATGTCATGAAGTGTTTTGCCCAGAGTCACAGAACAGGTCAGTGGCAGAGCCAGGAAAAGAACCCCACTGTCCTGAGTATTACTCTGGCATGCTGTGTCCTGGGCTTCACCCCTCTCAATGCAGAAAAGCAGCCCCTAGCTCATGGTCTGGCTACCAGGATGCTGTGTGCAGAGTGCATGCCATCTTAGCCCACCCATTAGCTGTGTAGCAGGCACACTGGCTCTCTGCTGTAATTGCTCCAGCTGACCATAGCAGAGACTAATGCTGGAGCAGAGGGATTAGATAATGCAGCGGGAGCCTGCTGAGTTGACTGCTATTTCCTTATCATCTGGGACTGTAATAACCAGCTTCTCTCTATGGGATGCCCGGCTGCTGTATGGTTGCATGCAGAAGCCAAATGAGAACTGCCTGCATCTGTCTCCCTTTGCCTCATCTGTATCAGAGCAAAGCGACCGCTTTATTTATTACATCTCAGGCTAACGCCACGGACCAGCACGCTCCGGGATTGCAGGGTTTATGCAGAGAGATATTTTGGGGAGCAGATAGTGCTCGTCCGCGCTGCCAGAAGACAGCCCTGAGAGATAAGGAAATCTTCTGCCTGCTCATAGATCAGGTACAGCGCAGGACCCCTTGCCCGCTAGTCATCAGACTGAGAAATTCCCCCGAGTGCCACACAGGGGCTACCCAACGGAGGTCCGAGTAGCATTGCTGCCTGTCCCAGGCCATGCAGAACAGAGCTGGGTCTGCCGCCAGCCAAGCCTTGTGCTGATGGCCCTTTGGGGCCTAGGCGATCACAAAGTGGCAGTGCCATGGGGTTGGTGAGGAGATGCTGCTTGTGTTTTCAAGGAGGTGCCTTTGCCAGCTGGCACCCGGGGCTGGTTGCACCGCAGTCTCCCTCAACAGCAAGCCCATGGGGTCACCCTACAGGCATCAGATCAGCAGGTGCTGAGCACCAGACCCTTGGTAGGCCTGAAGGTAGAAACTCATCCTGTAGGCTCATTTCCTGCTGCCTGGGGCCTGATCCTTATAGAATCTCAGGGTTAGAGAGGACCTTAGGAGATCATCTAGTCCAATCCCCTGCTCAAAGCAAGACCAATCCCCAGACAGATTTTTAGCCCAGTTTCCTATATGGCCCCCTCAAGGATTGAACTCACAACCCTGGGTTTAGCAGGCCAATGCTCCACCCACTGAGCTATCCCCCCTAGGCCTCATCGTTAGCACATCAGCCGGCTCTCTGCACAGATTGAGGACACCTCATTTGCCTGCTCCTCACCCTGAAGGTTTCTGGCCCAGGATAGTAAGAACCCCAGGTCCAAGGCTCGGGGTTCTCACAGCTTCTTGTTTCATCCAAAGCCCCAAAGGTCTGGAATAGGGGTGTGGGACAAACCTGATATGTGAGTAGCTGGGGAATATGGGCTTGATCCAAGCATTAAAGTTCACTAACAGACTCTCATGGACTTTAACGGGGGATGGATCAGCCCCTGCTAAGGCAGGGAGAAGGCCAAGGTGCAGAGATGAGACAGACTCTCAGGGTCTGAGAATTGTTTCATATATAAAACAGCAAAGGCCAATGGCACCTTCTGGGCAGCCCTGGCCCCCTGGCATGGGCACCTCCAGGATTCGCCTGGCCCATGTCTCCCAGCCAGGCACTATCAGCCCCAGGCTGAGGTCAATGCAGTTGCTATAAGATACATTACAGGCTTATCCTGAAGCTGGTCTCACTGCTCACCCACAGTGGGTGCAAACACCCCCAAGCCCGAATTCACTGCTCGCTCTGTCCATTAGTTTAGACCCACTTGGCACAGGTGCGAATAATGCTCCAGCGTGCATGACACAGGAGAACCAGGCCTCTTTTGTCTGTGCGAGTGCACAAGCTGGGTGGGGTCCCTTTAGAAGCACCCCCATTCCCTCCCTCCCTTGGGTGCCTTGCCTCTCTGGGACGTGTGCGCTGGCCTGTGGTCCCTGGCATTTCCAGGGAAAGGCACATTTGCCCCTCAGCGCTCATGGAAGCTCTTCATCTCTGCCCTAAGCACCAGGATCCATCTGGTCCTGACATTCCCGCTCTACAGGCCCCTTAGAAACATGCTAGCTGTTTTGCCCTACCCCATTCCTGGTCTCCTGGCTCAGTGATATACAGCTCAAGGGGAGGCCAATTCATCCCCCAGCTGGCCACCCAATCCCCCTAAGCCAGCACAGACAGCTAGCCCCTAACACAAGGTGCGTCCATGTAAATCGCTCCCACTCAGCGTGGTGCTCTGGTCCCCGCTAGCGGTGGCTGGACCCCAAGCCAGGGTTGATGAGCTCTGGTGAGAGAAGCTCACGTGTTTAGAAACAGAGTCGCAGGTTTGAGCTGCCGGGGGCACAGCATTTCATGTGACCGAATAGGAAGGGAGCATAGGAAGGGGGAGGGATAGCTCAGTGGTTTGAGCATTGACCTGCTAAACCCAGTGTTATGAGGTCAATTCTTGAGGGGGCCAATTAGGGGATTAGTCTGGGGATTGGTCCTGCTTTGAGCAGGGGGTTGGACTAGATGACCTCCTAAGGTCCCTTCCAACCCTGATATTCTATGATCAGAGCTGCTGGGGCCAGTAGCTACCATGTGGGCAAGTAGCTCCAATGGGGTGGTTGCCCTGTTGAGGCTCCTGTGGGTCCCAAGGATGCTCCTAACTATCGGACATTGGTAAGCAGTGATGCGGCAGCATGCTGGCACATTCTGCCCCCTCTAGGTGCCCTGGAAACCACCCCCTTACGCACCAATAGCACAGCGCTCCAGGAGGCTTGGAGGGGTCCCTCCTTGCTGTTCATTTCTAGGCCATACCGAGTTACTCAGAGGGTTAACAGTAGGCTCTGGCATGCAACACCAGCCCAGGTGGGCAGTGACCCAGCATCCCCAGAGCTGGCTGATGGCTTGGTGGGTGAAATGAGAAATGAACTGGTGCTGTCATGCCAGCTCCAGAGGGATCAGCATCCCCACCCCAAATGTCACGGTACTAATGGATCTGGGCCTGATGCTATGCTCACACGTGGATTTGTTCCCTTCAGAAATAGCTAGACAGAAATCAAGGATGTTAAACATCCACCACAGACATATGGTCCCTCAGATCAGCCACTCTGCACCAGATCTCAGAGGTCCAGTGTCCTGTTGCTCCATCCTGCGTCCTCCATGCCTTGCAGGTGAAGTCCACCTGAAATCACCTGGTCAGGTCTGCCATAGGGTAACTGCAGGAAATTCTGTCCTGTCCCTGGAACGACCAGCTGATGTTTTGAAGCATGGGCTCTGATCATCCTTTGCACAGCTGCAGATGTTATTATCCGCCACCAAATCATCCCATCCTTCCTTTAAACCCCAGCCACAGCATTTATGGTGGACAAATTACTCCGACTGTCAAGAACTTTATTCTGATCGCTCGTTTAACCACCCTTCCCTTGGCATTGAGTCATCGCTTCCATATGTCCTCCCGAGACTCCGAATAATTTCTTTAATTTATATCGCTATCTTGGAGGGATTCAGACAGCACTCACGGCCCCCGCGAGTCTCCTCTCCGCTAGACTATTTACATTCAGCTCCATCCCTCCCGCCTCATATTTCTTCTCCTTGGCTCGTTCTCGTTGCCCTTCTTTGTTTCGCCTCTCATTCCGCTGTCTCCTTCCGAAGCAGTGGGATAGTAAAGCTGCGCTGGCTGCAGGATCCTGGTTGTGTTTGCACCAGGTCTATGGATGTTTTTCCTTTCCAGTGCCATCTCCCACAGAGCCCTGCCTCCCCACTGGAGTTCTCAGGGGAGCAGTGGGGGAGCCTGGCCAGCTACAAAGCCAGCCAATTCTGCTAGCAGCTGTTGAACAAGGATGGAGTGGAGATCTGGGCATTGCGTGGCTCTGGGGTCTGCACTGCAGCACCAAGACTCAGAGCTCAGGTCAATTGCAGGGCTCAGGCTCCAGAGCTAAAATTTTCAGTGTAGACGTTCAGGCTTGGGCTGGAGCCCAGGCTCTGAAACTCCACAAATGGGGAGGGTCCCAGACCTCGGACCCCAGCCCAAGTGTCTACACTGCAAATTTTAGCCTCACAGACTAAGCCCCAGGGGAGCAAGTCAGCTGACCTGGGCCAGCCCCGGCTGTGCTGGGCCAGTGTAGATGTGCCTTCAGTATTCAACCCTAACTGCAACTCATTGTAGACTAGGAAAAAGCAGGTTATGCTCCTCTTGGGGTACACTCTGCCCCAACCTGGGGAAGGGAGAACCAGATCAGATCAAACAGAAACCCAGATCTTCCTCCCGAGACCTCCCCCATCCCTCAGCGATCAGCTCAGGACTGGTGTGGGTGTGGCTATGCAAATGAGATGATGAGATATTAGCATGGGCACCTCTGTCCATTGCCCAGAGTGGACCAGATGTTGAAAAGCAGGAGCAGAATCCCACTGAGCCCAGCGCAGTGTGGAAGGGCTGTCCTGTCCTCCTGAGAAGTCCGGCTCAGTCTTGCAGACCCAAGAGGTCCAGAGTGTTTGGGGGTGGGTCAGAGAACCATCCCCATGTTTATCTTTCCCAGCTATGCTCATTGCTAGTGCACGGCTACCTACTTAGATGTCACGATTTTATAGGGACAGTTCCGATATTTGGAGCTTTTTTCCTATATAGTGGCCTATTATCCCCCACCCCATCCCAATTTTTCACACTTGCTGTCTCGTCACCCTGAAGCCAGCTGGTATCCCCAGAGCACCCTGTGCTTTCATGCCCTGAGCGGATCATGTAATGTCTGGGATAGATTTTTGCAGGATCTGTCTCCTCCTGGGCTGATCCAAAGTCCTGGTCAGGAACAGGAGGTAACTTGACAAAGACCGTAATTTCATACAGCACCAAGCACAACAGGGTCCTGGTCCACACCTGGACTATATATTATATAGTCCAACACTACTACATATTATGCAGTCACCTAATACACTGTCAAGCCTTCCCCGCAAACTGTCTCCCTCCAGTGGGTGCCCCTGAGACAACAATCTCTAGACAGGCCTGGTGGAGGGATTTAACCACAGCCACAAGGGACTGTTTCTCTGAACTGGCCCTGCAAGAGGAAAAGGCAGCTACCCAGGGGACCTTGCTAGCAAGACTCAGGTTCGTCGGCCTGAAATGATAATGAGCAAAAAGCAAAAGCAGCAAGAAATTACTTTCCCCCCAACTATCCTGAGCACCTTGAAGAAGCAGCTGTTTCTGCCACTGAGCTCATCTCAAACACAGGACTGCATAAGCAAGCAGCTGCGAGCAGACTTGTGTCTATTTTTCTGGTTTCCTTTATTTGCCGAGAGCAGTTCCCAAGCGGTCTCCGCTGAAAGCGCTCCCTGAAAGCTGAGCGCTGATTGTGTCTGTGAGCTCACGAAACAAGTTTCGCTTTGGGTGTTCATGCAATTTTCATTTATTTCTTAGGGCAAAAAGTAATTTAAAAAGGAACTTTCCAAAGGGTTGGTGCAAACACATTGAACCTGCTTCACAGTTTCCTTCTTGTAGCCCATATGAACCTGGGGTTGCGGTGATACTGTTCTGAAGGAAACTCCACAGACACTCAATTCCAGCGCCGCAGAGAATCTGCTAGGACATCTGGCCAACCTGGTCGATTTCTCTAGTCAGAGTCCCTAAAAATGCTCTATGGAGCTGTGTTCCAATTCCTCGTAGAGTGGTTTCTATGGTAACCGTCTATTAAAAATTCTAGAAGACAGTCCTGAGCTTTCTCCCCCGATTGCCATGCTCCGAGAGCGAAGGCTGAGTGAGGTCAACAGCCTCAGGGTGTTTCACAGAAGACAGACACAGAGATTCCCCAAGAGGCCACTCTCACAAATAGCTGGCAGTTTCCCCTGCACCTTCTTGGCCTGTGGTGATGCCACGTTGCATTTCAACATGAGGGTACAGACAATACCACTTTTATCCCGCAGGCTGGCCACCCGAGCTCAGGGGAGGTGACCCGAGTTTAGTGGATCTCAACGGCATAATACTGCAGGCCCTCACTGACGGCCCATTTGTTGGCTGCATCTCCAAAGATGCCAATGACCCACTAAGAACTCCCCTGTAATATTGCCCCTTCCAGATCAGGCCGACCATCTCGCCCACTGCCTGGATTGTACCTGTTCTGTCGATACGCTGAGAATTCCAGCCTCCAGGCTGAGTGCTTGGGATGGTTTTAATTTAATACAGAGCTGAGCCTCCACTGAGCCGTTCTTATGATTTCAGAGCCACGGCGCCTCTACCTAGAAGGTATTGAATGGAATCCTGTCCACTTTACAAAATACCATACTTTTAAAAATATTGCTTCTGATGCCTGCTTTGCTGGAAACTCTGGCTGTCAGAGCCGAGAGACATTGTCAAAAAAGAATATCCTTCTGCCCACTATTTGGCCTCCTTTCCCACGTCACTCCCAGCTTAGGAGCACAGGACTCGGCAGGCCGGAGCAGCCCACCCACCCTGGTATTCTAGCCCAGCTGGCACCAGCACCGAACGCTTCAGAGGAAGATGCAGACCTCATGTCCCCTGCATCCCCACTAACTCTGCCTCTTCTTTGATCTTCAGGCTCATCTCCTTGACTGCAGCCCTTTGGAGACCCAGCGGGCTGGGTGCAGGTAGAGTGACCAGATAGCAAATGTGAAAAATCAAGACGGGTGGGGGGTAATAGGAGCCTATATAAGAAAAAGACCCCAAAATTGGGACTGTCCCTATAAAATCGGGACATCTGATCACCCTAGATGCAGGGGATGTTAGGATATAGATATTCAGACCTGTCTGCAAAGGCCTATACTTTAAGAATTTAGATATATTCTTATCACTTAGCTAGTTATAGAGGTACTGTGACAAAGTGCCTCCTCTACCTTGGTGGGTCCTGCGTTTATTGGCGGATTTGCTCACCTCAGTGATCTTCCCCACAGCCTGGGTCAACTCCTCCTGTGTCTGATCAGGAGTTGGGAGGTTTGGGGGGAACCCGGGACCGCACTCTACTCCGGGTTCCAGCCCAGGGCCCTGTGGATTGCAGCTGTCTAGAGTGCCTCCTGTAACAGTGTCATGACAGCTACAACTCCCTGGGCTACTTCCCCATGGCCTCCTCCCAACACCTTCTTTGTCCTCACCACGGGACCTTCCTCCTGGTGTCTGATAACACTTGTACTCCATAGTCCTCCAGCAGCACACCCACACCCACACCCACACCCACACCCACACCCACACCCACACCCACACCCACACCTCCTTGCCCCTCTTGCTCTCAGCTCCTCACAAGCCCCTCACAGACTAACTAGGAGGCTTTTAACTAGTTCCAGCCAGCCCTTGATTGGCTTCAGGTGGCCCAATCAATGGAGCTATCTCCACTGCCTTCTAGAAGGATCTTAATTGGCCCCAGGTGTCTTGATTAACCTGGAGCAACTGCCATTTGGTTACCAAGTACCAGGGATTTGTTTAGCCTGGGGCTAACATACCTGGTCCTCACTACTTTACTGTAGCCATCTGGCCTTGCCCCATCACAGGTACAAAACAAGAATCAAAATCAGTCTGCCTCTTTATAGGCCTTCTCTCACTAGGATAGTCTAAGGCCGTGTTCTTAGGCTAAGGCCTTTGGCTAAACAGCAGAGGCAGCCATAAACTGGGAAGAGTCACGTCTTCCCCAGTCACACTGAAATAAGGCAGTTTGGGGCTGTCAAAAAGGTGGTGAATCTATCACCTCCAGAGAAAGGGAAGAGCCTAGAAGATGTAAAGAAAACGTAGTTTGATAGCAGCCTGTCTGGCAAGAACTCACTTATCAATAGCTGGGGTGTGAAATCCTCATTTCTTTGTTGTTCTATCACTTGCCTTTTGTTTGTCTGTATAATCTCTGTCTGGTTCTGTGCGTGTTTCTGTCTGCTGTATAATTAATTTTGCTGGGTGTAAACCAATTAAGGTGGTGGGATATAATTGGTTAGATAATCATGTTACAATATGTTAGGATTAGTTAGTTAAATTTCAAGTAAAATGATTGCTTAAGGTACAGCTAAGCAAAACTCAAGTTTTACTATATAGTCTGCAGTCAATCAGGAAGGAAGTGGTGGGGGATTGAAATCATGTTTTGCTAAAAGGGGGAACAGGAACAGGGACACAGGCAAGGCTCTGTGATGTCAGGGCTGGGAAGAGGGACACTGAGGAAGGAAATTGGAATCATTGCTTGCTGGAAATTCACCCCAATAAACATCAAATTGTTTGCAACTTCGGACTTCAGGTATTGCTGCTCTCTGTTCAGGTGAGAAGGACCAGGGAATGGGAGGGTGAAGGGATAAGACCTCTGACAGGGGACATCACTACCCGTGCCCACTGATGGGCATCTTGGGGAGGCTTCAGAGATTCCTTCACCCTTCACTGTCTCTTGTGAGGCACCTGCAGGAAATGAGCCAGACCACAGTTGTTTTCTGCCCTGCTACAGGCAGGCCGTGTGCCTGTGCAGTTCCATAGCGCTACAGATTTCATAGCATACCTCACAGGAACACGTTGCCACCTCCAGTGAGGTGGGGTAGCTTAGCTACAGAGACATCTGGTCAACCTTTGAAATCACCCCCTTCCCACCCTTCCCCGATCAGCCTCTGCCTGCTGTGTCACAGAGGTCGCTCCCATTCTCCAACCCCAAACCCCATTTTTCAACCTCTCCCCGGGTCCATATCAAGTCCCTTGACTTCTGGGATTTTTCCAGAGCTCCTTAACATCCCAGACAGCACCCCTGCGCAGCCCTCTGCGGAGACATGCAGAGACTAGGTGCTGAGCTGACAGACATCTGCATTCCCCCGTCTTCCAGGAGACTGTCTAGAAATGGGGAGAATGACCTTTAGCAATGCTAAACAGCTGCCTTCAAATGCTTCACTCCCCAGACAGACCTTGCCTGCTAGATGAGCCTCATTCTGTAAGTATCCCTTTGCTTGGGATGAGAAAAGTCCTTGACAGATCTCCATAACTCAGCGTTTCTCTCCTTTTTGCCCTATATTAAATCTCATTTATGGACAGATACCAGCCTAGCTACCATACAGCACTTTTCCTCAGTAGAACTCAAAGCATTTTACAAAGGAAGCCAGTAGCTTTATTCCCATGTTACAGACGGGGAAACTGAGGCACGGAGCAATGGGGTAGTAACTTGCCCAAGGTCACTCAGCAGACCATAGCAGAGCCAAGACTAGAACCCAGGTCTGCTGAGTTGCAGTCCATTCCAGTTCTCTGGTTGTGATGCTACATTGCATTCAGGGCCCCATTACAATAGTTATTACTATTAGTTGTATTTCGGTAGCACACAGAGGCTCCAGATGAGATCAGGACCTCACTAGGCAAGGCATTGTACAATCATAGGCTCTGATCCAGGCCACAGAATAGACCTGGTCCCTGCCCTGACGAGCTCTCAGTCTAAGAAATGGGTAATTATGGAGTGCCCTGGCCATGGGGAAGTTCCTATGTAACCCCAAGCAGTTAGTAGTTGGATTCTGCCCTGAAGCAGGAAGGATTTCAGTCCTTTATAATTTTCCATTCGATCTTCATATAGTTGTAGATGTTCACATTATCCATATAAATAAATATCTAATCCTTTCTGGGATCTCGCTATGCTTTTGGCTCAAGGATGCCTTGTGGCAGAGAGTTCCACAGGCTCATGATGTGTTGTGTAAATAAGTATGTTATTAGCTTTAAATACATTTAAAGCTCTCATTCTCTGGTCTCTTCATTCTTGTAAGCAGGAGTGCCCAATGTACCCACTCTGTGATGGACCCTCTTAATCTCTAAACTAACCCATCCGGATCATCTCATTCCTTCTATGGTTGTCTCACCAGGCTTCCAATCATTTTCACCACCCATCTCCAGAACCCCTTGTCCTCTGCTTTTTTGTAACATGATGACCAGAATGGAGCACAGTCCCCCCTTCCTACTTATGTTCACTTTCCCTTCCTGGCACTGCTGCTGGTACATTTGTGTTTCCAGTGAAACCTACAAGGGGAAATTAAAATTCTCCTCCAAAATCCTATTTCCCCCAGGAAAACAGTTCTCATGCGATTAGGTTTTGTGCCCCTACTTCTTGTGTTACAAGCACTAGTGGTTGGGTTGAACTTCTCACCCGGGGTCCTTCAATTTTGATATCTCTTGGAAGGCAGCTGATTCCCCAGCTCCATGATGTGCTATTAACTCCTTGTGCTGCCACAAACTGGCACAGACAACACCTGGCTGCTTCCCATGTACGTGGCAACTATACTTAGCATGGATATAGAGTGCTCATGAGAGTGGGTGAGCATCCCCGTCCCCATGTTATACAAGGGGAAATCGAGGCACGGAGTAGCTGAGTGACTGGCCCAAGCTTGTGGCATGAGTCAGTAGCAGAGCTGGGAATAGACGCAAGGTCTCCTGACTCCTAGTTCCCTAGCCTACCCAGGGGATAGAGAAGTCAATACTTCTTTCAGATCAGAGATATGGAGGACAAGCAAGGAATAGATAGATAGATAGATAGATAGATAGAGGCGGTGGATGGGGATAGATAGATAGATAGATAGATAGATAGATAGATATGGCAGCAAAGGCCCTGCTAGGATGCAAAGGGAAAGCCAGACCCATATCAGGTAGATTCCTGGACTTCTGGGACCATTTCCACCCCTGCAATAATTCAGGCCACTCCGTGTATGGTGGCCACTAGTCCCCACACACCAGCATTCCCCAAGCTGTGCAGCTGAGCTAAATACGCAGTGGAACAGATGGTTAAGCATAAGGAGTTAACTCATGTTGCTAAGCATAACTGTTACTTACCCATCTGTTCTCACCTGTATTTAGCTGGGACACTCTGATTACGTTTCCCAGTCCTGAAGAGCTCTGTGTAAGTTCAAAAGCTTGTCACGCTCATCAACAGAAGTTTGCTCATTAAAAGATAATACTTCACCCGCCTTGTCTCACTCAAAGCCTGGAACCAACGGGACTACAACACCACTGCAAACAAGCTCTGGTTACTGGTCATATTACAAGAATCAATCAGATTAATTTGTAGGTTTTGGTTGGATATTAGGAAAATCTTTTTAACTCTAACAAGCCCTGGAGCGGGTTACCTAGGGAGGTGTAAAATCCCCGTCACTGGAGGTTTTTAAGAACAGTCTGACCAGGGTTGGTCTAGGTTTATTTGGTCCTGTCTCTCAGGGCAGGGGGATGGATTAGATGACCTCCCAAGGTCCCTTCCAGCCCTACGTTTCTCTGATGCCATATCTATATGACTCCCCTGCCGTTTTGCATAAATCCTGGAGGTGGGGCCAAACCTTGGGATTCAAATCTCAGTTCCGAGTGGGACTGTGCACACCCCACAACATTGTGGAGAGTTCAGATTTGGGGTCCTGGTTTGGCCCATTTGAGGCTGAGGTGCTAATTCTGATGTTTGGCTGCTGGTTCTCCCTTTCTCGGTTTTGAATTACCCACCGTTTGGGGAGTTAAACTCAGGGGTACCATTTAACCTTGACATAAAGAGAGATCACATTTGGATCTGGTTCCTATTGAGGTTCTGAGCACTCCTGGTGTTTGCAGAGGTTGAGTTCTGGGGTTCTGGAGATCATAACTTTCCAGTCTGGAGTTGGGTTCACACTGCCAGTCTCCCACCCCCAAAACTCACGGGCCGAGATTTGACATTTGGGGCCACTTCCCATACACGCCTCTTCCTGCACTTCTGATGCTTTAGGAATTGGCCTTGAAGGGGTGGAGATGGGGTGGTGTGAACACCACTCCGGCTCTGCATCAGGAGACGCCTCCCTGGGCCATTCTCAGGGTAGAAGATTCAGACTCCTCACTGGCACTCAACAGGGTGAGTGACACCCCTTGTCTCCCCATCCTGCACTCTGCAAGGCAGCTGGACACTCTTTGGTCTCGTCTCATTAGCATCTCCAAGTCTTCCCCTCACACCTCCCCTAGGCCTGGCACATCCTCCCAGTCCTGTGCACCATACAACCTCTCTCGCCTTCAGATCCCTGGCCAGGACTCCTGAGGGGAAGGGTAAGAGGAAGGCAATGCCGCCTTCCCACTCTGCTCTCTGCGCCACCACACCGGCCCACTGACACTGACCTATCATGTCTCTCCTCTGCATCTCGAAGGCTTTCCTGATCTCCCAGGCATCTACAGAAAGGGAGACCCCCAGCCCTGGATCCCAAATCACCGTGCACACAGCTGGGCTCTAAACCGGATCAGCACCTGCCACAGGGCCTCTCTGTTGTAGCCTTCCCTAACCTCCCCCAGCCTTTTGCTGTGCTATGTCTCCTCATGACTGTGGGTTTCTCAGAGCAAGGCACCCGACTGTTTTGTTTGTCTGTAAAGAGCCATGTGCCCCTCTGTCTCTGGAGAGCCGATAAATAACAGTGCTAGATCTTTTCCCCATTTCAGCGTGAGCCCTTGGAGAGGTCGGTAAATCAGCTGGGCTCGGCTGGCACGCGGCCCGGAAGCAGGTGTCAGAGTTTTCATGCGGCGCTGGTGGACGGCCTTTTATCATCTTTCCTCCCTGAATCTATTGGTCTCCTTTATTTTGGTTCAATCTACCACCCTGAAACCTGGAGGCATCAGTAGAATTGCCTATTTGCAGCTTTGATGTCTGCTTTGCATCGTTCAGATGATTTAAACAAGTCCCCCAAAGGCAGATCAATGAAGAAAACCTGAAGAGGAAAATAAATGGGCTGCTGCCTTGTTTGGCTTCTTTAGGAGGTAGGCAGAAAACCTGACAGGTTTGTTGTTTTCCCTTGGGCTCGCTTTTCCCTTTGGAAATATCAGCCATGTCGAGACGTGATTTCCTTGTGAACTGAGTGCGCCTCGCCGGAAGGGGCAGGACAAAGGGATTTTTAACATGAGATCTTTTCTCCCACCTGTTGCTCTGCCATTTGAGTTACACAGGTGTGAGCAACAGCAAAGTACAAATAAAATCCACCTTAAGAGAGCGGTTTAGGCAGCAAACGCTTCCCCTCGATGTCAGTCGGGGTTCGGTCTCTGGGTGTTTGTGCTGTCATAGCCCCCCCTGCCCCTGTGCTCCAGTTGCCTATAGGGTCATTTGGGAAAACAGGGATAGCTCAGCCCCCCATTTCTCTTTGCCGCCCTCTGTTCGTGTGCAACAACTTATCAGCTGACCACAGAACTACGGGGTGGCCTCACATCAGTCTCAAGGCATCACCCAGTCTTATCCAGCAGGTAACCCATCTCCTCATCTGCTCCCCAGCCGAATGATACCCGCATCAGTTCTGCCTCATTTAATCCCTGTGCAGTGAGTCTTTGGGAGGAATTGGATGGGCTAGTGTCCTTTCTCTTTGCCATGCGATAGTACATGTAGGCTCCGCCAAACCTGGTAGCACAAAGACTACCCTCTGGATGGGGATTTATACAGATAAGGGAGTGCCATTCCCTCCTCCGGGCTCCCCTTTGTCTGCGGAGATCCTAGTGTAATTCCGGGGGGATGCAGAACTGGCCCCGACACGAGCTGAGACAGATCCTTTTAAAAAAGCAGCTAAGAGTATTACTAGGAAGGCTTGGGAAGAAATCATTAAGGCTCTTTCACCCTATTTCGCACTTTGCACCATCATTGACACCAGTGCAAAATGCTACCACTAGTGAGTGAGTGGAGAATTCTGAATTGCACCAATTTTCATTCCCTCTGCTCGGGCATAACATTCCTCCCCAAAGTGCAGGTGAGTGGGGTCCTAAAGCAC
This sequence comes from Gopherus evgoodei, assembly GCF_007399415.2. Classification (NCBI taxonomy): domain Eukaryota; kingdom Metazoa; phylum Chordata; order Testudines; family Testudinidae; genus Gopherus; species Gopherus evgoodei. The sequence goes on from NC_044330.1 coordinate 6,706,382, forward strand.
CGTTGTGCTCTGAAAAGGGACAGAGGATTTGGCTCTCTGTCTGTCACACCTCTGTGGCAAATGTGGTCAGTTTCCCTGGGTTTCCAGACAGCTAGTGTCTCAACCCCTCCTGGGCATCCTTCTATGGCTCTGGTCATTGCATCAGTGTCAACCCTCTTCCCAATGCTGCTCTTTTCTGGGGCCCCACGGGGCATTTGTCCTGGGCTCCCTCCTTTTTCTGCTAGTCTACACCGTCTGTCTGGGTGATCTCATCTGGTCATGTGGCTTTAACTACCATCTGTACACCACCACTCTATAAAACTACCCCTCCCCAGCCCATCTGTCCCCCTCCATCCCCTCTGGAGCTCATAGACTTTAAGGTCAGAAGGGATCATCATGATCATGTAGTCTGGTCTCCGACAGGCCACAGAACCTCCCCCCCCCCCCGCCTTAGCCTCTGGCCAGTCTCTGCGACAGCTCCTCTGGGATGTCTCACTGGGTATTGTGGGCAGTAAGTTCTGATTTCCAGACGCCAGACACAACCCTCCCTTAGCTCCATCCAACCCCCTAGGAGATATCAGTGGAGCTACCCAGAGGTGGCTGCTTTGTAAGGCGAGTGCCGGGCCCTTGGCGGATGACTGCTGGCAGCGCTTCCAAATTGGGCTAGAAAGGAAGAAGGGCTGTCAGGCACTCGATGCTCGTGCTATGGGTTCCCAGAGACCCAGCACCCCAAAAGCAGCAGAGCCTATATGGGCCTTGGTTCCAGCAAACCACGCTGAGTGTCTCCTGGGATGCTGCCTATAAACGATTTTACATCCCAGTTAATCGCATTAGGGGGCCCTCAAGCTTCATTCGAGCAGCAGTTGTTGCTTAATGAAAAGTATTGACTGACTTGAGGTGTATGTCACCGCTCAGCACTAGCCCTTGATAAATGGCTGGGTAATAGTCATCAAGGGGCAATTACTTGCTCCCAAACACATCACCCTGTTGGCTGCAAACGGGCGAGCAGTGGGAGGAGAGGAACCTTGGCTGGAGCGTTCCCACCCAGAGCTCCTGTTCTTCTCTGCACCAGTGATGGATGGCAGATTAAGGGAGAGGAAACGAGATCAGTATTGATGCTCGTGGCAGCGATTGTTTCCTCTGAGAGATGTTTTGCCAACACAGGGCCGCGTCCTGCTGATTGCGATGGGAATTGGGAGAAGCCAGTGGGAAGCGAAGGGGATCGGGCCAGAGAATAGTGCTGGGAGGGCTGGATTGTGGCTTTCCCCTTCCTTCATCAGCACCCCCTGAATGATCCAGGACTCCTCGGGCTCCAAAACCAGGGTGGGAAGGTCACAAGAAAGAAGGCCCTTCACCAAGCTCCCTGGCAGGGCGCTGTGGGTAGCTGCTGATGGGGCCAATGCACAGAGTAACGGTTTTCCTTTTGCTGCGGGTGGCTTTGTCGACACGCAGGGCTCTGTGCTTGGGTGCCCTGTACAGCGGTTGCTGCTTCTGCAGCAGAACATGCTGATACAGGGGAAACATGGGTTCTTCTCGCAGCACCATGACTCCCAGCTTTGAGGCTGGATCCAAGAGAAATGCGGCCTGTGTGGGGCTCAGAGAGCCCCTCCAAGCTGCAAGGATAATGTAACCCAGCCATTGCTCTGACAGGCAAAGGCCACGGGGCAGGGATGGGCCTCATCCAGAAGCCCAGGACGGAAGGGCTCCGAACCCACAGCCCAGCTAAGTTCACGAGGCTCCCCCCACCCCAGGGCTCTAAATCCCAAAAAGTGACTTCTTCCTGCAGGAGCAAACCCAGATGCATTGCTCCCTAGCAAGCCAAAGGGATGAGTGGTGGGGGGAGCCACTGAGGCAGTCTCTGCATTGGGAGAAGGCCTCAAAACTAGTCCCCTGGTGGAAACCCCAAAAGGGCAGGAAAGTTTGGAGCTGGAGCCAGACTAGGCCATCCTTAACCCTCTCCCTGTCAGCTACAAGGCAGGATCCATGCACCCCGTCATGCAGCCTCTTTCCCCTCCCAACCCCCCAGGCTAGGAAGTTTGGTTTGGTTTTCAGTCTTCTGGCACTAGTGTCAACTTTTATGGTGACCCCAGAAGCGTTCCTCTGCTCTGTACGCAGCAGGGATCCTTGGGGTGGGAGCGGGGAGAATAGGGGAACACTTTGCAGGCATTGGTGGCAGTGCTGGAGAGCTTAGGGTCACAGCAGCCTGGGCTCTCTCTGGAGGAATCTGCTATGGCCCCGGGAAAGGAGGAGAAAGAAGGAACAGGGTTCTGCATGGCCAGCCCTGAACTTCCATGTTCATGCTGCCTATGGGTCTGATTCTGCTCTCTGTTCAGAAACTGGGGGTCACGCCATGCAGAGGGCATGGGCCCTCCATAGGTTTGCACCAACTCTTGCCCCAAGTGCCCTGCACTACGGAGGAACCGCCTGAATTCAGAAACAACCCAGACAGAAGCTCCTGTAGTCATCTTCCCGCATTGTTTCTGGGACATGAAAACAGGGTCTGGGATATGCTTTGTGGGCCTGACCCAGGATGCACCAAAATCAGGGCAAAGGCACCGCTAGTGGCTGTGGGCTCAGGCTCTTTGAGAAGAGAAACGGCTGATTAGCAGCGGCTGATTGTCTCCTACCAGATGAGAAGGATGCTCCATGGTGCCTACACACCTCAAGGGTGGATTCAAATGAGATCAGGGAGCTTCTCAAAATTCTCCATGGTGCAGGCACTGGTTGGGCAGAGCTCTTTGGGACGAGCAAGGGTTGCATCTCAGGTGGCATTTCAGTGTCTGAATATTTCATCCTCTTTGTGGGCTGGGAGATCACAGGGGAATCGAGAGAATTGATCTGAAGGAATAATTGATTGCCCCTTTCCAACTCAGAGAAGCGCAGCTGCTTAAGCCGCACTCCTTGACATTTGGTGACATTTTCTGAACGCTGCGTTTGAAGGGCTGGCTACAGATCGTTCACTCACAACCCAGTGCAGCTGCTCTGGATTATTGGGGGTACTTCCGAGGCCACGGCCCCAGCAAGCGACACCAGGACACTGTGGTGTATGGTCTGGGGTCTGGAAGGGGCAGCAGCAGGGGCCTGCATGTTCGAGGGTTAGGGTCTGTACTGTGTCATTTACAACCGTCTAACCAGCTCCTGGCCCAGAGGTTGAGCTGGCTCCTCTTGCACATAGAGCTGAAAGCACTTCACCTCCTTATGCCCATAGGCACCAACTCCATGGGGAAAAAATGGTGAGTGCCCAGTACTCACCTATCAGCTGTTTGGCGGGCCCCACCGATCAGCTCTTCCCCCTCCCCCAGTGCCTCTCGCCCACCACCCCTCAGGGGGAGATGGAGTGGGAGCGGGGCCTCAGGATCGAGCAGGGGTGGAGCACCCGGGGGAAAGCTGAAAGTCGGCATCTGTGCTTATGCCCACTTTATAGGTGGAGAAACTGAGACAGAGATGAAGAGACTTGCCCAAGATCACACAGTAAGTCAGTGTCAGGGACAGAAACAGCTCCCAGGAGTCCTGACTCTCAGTCTGGTGCCTCATGCACTGGGGAATGCTGCCTCCTTTAAGACAATCATCCAGATAATAATCATTAGAAACCGGAAGTCAGAAAACAAAGCCAGTCACTGAACGGTGACTTGGTGAATTTGGACAAAGATACAGTCTAAGGTCCTGACCCCAAGCCCACTGAAAACAGCCGCAAGGCTCCCACTGCCGATTGGATTATGCCCTACAGGAGCAGCAGGGATCAGTTACGGGATTATAGGCCCGTTTACTGGGGGGGTTAGGAGCAAGCGAGGGCAGTGTGAGGCCCAGTCTGCTTCACTTTATTTGCTCAGGAATGCCAGGGAAGTTTCTCCTGCTAGTATCAATATTATCACAGCACAAATCTGGCAGCACTGCATGTAAGCTAACCGTGCTTCGGGGCAGTGGCTTTAAAAAAGGCAGGATTCCTGTCGTGAAAACAGGAATGGCCATATTGAGTCAGACCAATGGTCCATCCAGCCCAGTATCCTGTCTTCCAACAGTGGCCAGTGCCAGATGCTTCAGAGGGAAGGAACAGAGCAGGGCAATTATTGAGTGATCCAGCCCCAGCATCTGGCAGTCAAAGGTTTAGGGACACCAAGTGCATGTTGTTCCATCCCTGACCATCCTGGCTAACCACCATTGATGGACCTATCTTCCATGAACTCATCCAGTTCTTTTTTTAACTCAGTTATGCTTTTGACCTTTACAACATCCCCTGGCAAGGAGTTCCATAGGTTGACTGTGCATTACATGAAGTAGTTCTTCCTTAGGTTTGTTTTAAACTGGCTGCCTATTAATCTCATTGGGTGACCCCTGGTTCTTATGTTTTGTGACAGGGTAAATAACACTTCCTTATTCACTTTCTCTATACCAGTCATAATTTCATACACCTCTATAATATCCTCCCTAAGTTGTCTCTTTTCTAAGATAAAAAGTCCGAGTCTTTTTAATTTCTCTTCATATGGAAGCTATTCCATACCCCTAATCATTTTTGTTGCCCTTCTCTGTACTTTTTCCAATTCTAATTTATCTTGCTTGAGATGGAGCGACCAGAACTGCTCGCAGTATTCAAGATGTGGGTGTAGCATGGATTTAGATAGAGGCAATATGATATTTTCTGTCTTATTATCTCTCCCTTTCCTAATGGTTCCTAACATTCTATTAGCTTGTTTGACTGCCATCGCATACTGAGCAGATGTTTTCAGAGAACTATTCACGATGAAGCTGAGATCTCTTGCTTGAGTGGTAACAGCTATTTTAAACCGAGTCATTTTATATGTATAGTGAGGATTATGTTTTCCACTGTGCATTACATCGCACCTATCAACAATAAATTTCATCTGCCATTTCGTGGCGCAGCAGCCTAGTTTTGTGGGATCCATTCGTAATTCTCCACAGTTGGCTTTGGATTTAACTATCTTCAGTAACTTAGTATCAGCTACAAATTTTGCTACCTCACTGTTTATGCACTTTTCCAGATAATTTGTGTTGAACAGCACTGGTCCCAGTACAAATCCTTGAGGGACACCACTATTTATGTGTCTTCATTTTGAAAACTGGCCATTTATTCCTACCCTTTTTTTCCTATCTTTTAACCAGTTACTGATCCCCGAGAGGATCATCCTTCTTATCCCATGACTGTTTACTTTGCCTAAAAGCCTTTGGTAAGGGATCTCATCAATGGCTTTTTGAAAGTCCAAGGACATTATGTCCACTGAATCCCCCTTCGCCACATGTTTATCGACTCCCTCCAAGAATTCTAATAGACTGGTGAGGCATGATTTCCCTTCACACAAGCCTTATTGACTCTTCTCCAACAAATCGCGTATATCTACGTTTTGGATCACTCTGTTCTTTACTATAGTTTCTACCAATTTGCTTGGTACTGAAGTTTGGCTTACCAGCCTGTAATTGCCAGGATCGCCTCTGGAGCCTTTTTAAAAGACAGCGTTACATTAGCTATCCTCCAGTCATCTGGTACAAAGGCTGATTTCAGTGATGGGTTACATACCACAGTTAGTAGTTCTGCAATTTCATATTTGATTTTTGTCAGAATTTTTAAGTGAAACCCATCCGATCCCAGGGACTTACTACTATTTAATGTATCAGTTTGTTCCAAAACCTCCTCTATTGACACCTCAACCTCGGACAGTTCCTCAGATTTGTCACCTAAAAAGCCTGGCTTGGGTGTGGGAATCTCCCTCACATATTCTGCAGTGAAGACCGATGCAAAGAGTATTCATTTAGCTTCTCTGCTGTGACTGCTCTAGGGAAAGTCAAGGCAGGGTGCAATTGAGTTTATATTGAATAGAGACAGTGGGTCAGGGGAGAGCAGCGGAGAGAGAAATAATTTGAGCCCAACTAATGAGAATGGTTGTGGGTTTGTTTTAATTCTCAAGTTAAGTGACAATCAGCTCATGCACACCAGAGAGACCCACAGAGAGAAAAACCCCGAACTTGCCCCAGTGTGGATGGCCTGGGGTAGCTGCTGATATCAGAGGAGAGGCTGCTGCGCTGGGGAAGGTCCGGGACGAGGTGGTGAAAGGAAGAAAGGGAAGTGGAGAAGGAGCGAGAGAGCATCTGCTCCACAGCCGGGCTGCCAGCACTGCACTTTGTGTCAGTTGTTCGCACACGGATCGGAGACATCTCCGTTGTCAGGAAAGGTTCCCATGTTTATGTGGGGAGGGTGAATTATCTTCCATGACTCACATGCGCCAACACACAGGAGCCAGCCAGGGAAAGGGTGAGTCAGCCTCACACAACGGCTTTTCCTTCTTCACTGGGGTGGGAGTAAAACCAGCCCCACCTCCGCCTCCAGCATGGCCTTGGCAGCTCCACCAGGCCCAGGCTCCACAGCCCTTTCCCTCTGATCTACAGTCCCTCCCAAAAGCGAGGGCAGCCAGGTGTGGTGTGTGCCAAACTGAGCTCCCCGTGCCTCGCTGCGGGGGTGCCAGAGCGAAGGTTTTCCCACTCACAACTGCCACGGCCTTGCCCAGAGCTGCAACAGCAGAGTCATGGCACACACTCAGACAGCCAGGCATGTAGGGGGGTGGAGGGTAACACCACACCTCATGAGAGTGTTGATGCCTCAGCTACAGCATGTCAAACCACAGGCCGTGGGGGAGATCCTGCATCTGTGCCCTGCCATGCTCCCTGAGTGGCATTTCTCTGCTGATTTCCTCCGCTTCCTGGTTCTCGCCCACCTCCCCAGGGACAGCAGGAGTAGGGGGGTCAGGAACCCAGCGCTGCCAACTCCCTTGATATCTGGCATCTTTCTGAAACCCCCAGCTCCTGGAGTCCTGGGATTCTGGGAGCATCTCAGCTCTTGTTTTCGAGACTGTAGCCCATGTGGGTGTGGAGAAAAGCTGGGGACTCCTAAAGGTCCCAGCACCAGGAGGCAGGGAAACAGACCTGATATTTAGTATTTTTTAAAGTCAGATGAATTTGGGGGGCCAGGAGCTGGCAATGCTAGGAACTGATTCCCTGCATATCTCAGGAGCAAGGGGGGCTTGCGGGTAATCAGGAGCACCCAGTGGGGACTAGGGTACTGGAGAAAGTCGGGGGCTACTGGGAGGGGAGTGTTGGCTTGGGACAGCCTGGAGGAGGGATTGTTGTGTGGTGGTAGAAGGTGTGGGAATGGAGGAGAGAGCCTGGGGAGGTGGGTAGTGGGACCAGGGGAGGAGGGTGAATGAGGCTGGCATGTAGTAATGGCTGGAGCCTCAGGCTAGGATTAGCAGGGAGACTTCTCCCAGGAGGCAAGAAGGGCAGGGGTGGGGAACCTATTGCCCTGTGACTCAGGTGGCCGGCGGGCAGCGTTACTCTGTGACCAGGGCCCAACCCTCTGAATGACAGAGGCAGTTGCTCTGAAATCAGTGGCCACGTCTGAACCTCTGGGCCGAGCTGTTTCAGGCCCCGATGCCCTACACAGGGAAGAAGCTGGGATCATTGGAGACAACCTGCCTCTCACTAACCTCTCTCTTCTTGTCTGCGCCCCTCCTAGCACTAAACCGGGCCGGTGCTGCCAGACGCACCAGACAACAACCTGCAGCCGGATGGCACCACCACCTGTGCCAAGCCGAGAGGCTGCAAGGGCATAACTCAGCCAGTGAAGAGTAAATGCCCCACCTCTCTGAACCCAAGTTCTGCCTTCGCTCGTACCCTGGTGCCACGGCGCAGCCCCCGGTGAGTTCAGCCTACAAGAGGTGGGAGTGGATATAATGCCAGGGCAGTGCTAGCAGGTAGCACAGCAATGGGAGACGTAAGCGAGTGACTAGACACTGGACATGGCCTTCCCAACCCCCTCACGGTCGTTGTGTCCCTCCAGGAGCCTGACTAGCGGGGAAGGCCCTGGCAGTACCCTCAGGGGAAGGACGTCTCATGCTTAAGGGTGTCCTCCCCCTCCATGCCCATCTCCTCCTCCTCCACATTGGACAGAGGCAGTCCGTTGCCGGCGGGCAGGTGCTCACAAACCGTGCTGCGGGTGGTGACCCGGGTGACGCTGGGCGAGTACTTCCTGGAGCCCAGCTTCCTCAGGCGCCTGTGGCACATCACCTCCTTGAACATCTCCCGGAAGCGCGTGGACATCAGGTTGTAGAGGATGGGGTTGGCGGCTGAGCTCAGGTAGAAGAAAACCCCGGAGATGATGTGGACATACTGGAACATGTGCAGCATCCGGCCCGTCCAGTGGACGACGAAGCTCCAGACGAGTCGGTCTGTGTGGAAGGGGGCCCAGCAGATCCCAAATACGACAACCAGCACGACTGGAAGGAAGCAGAGAAAATTCCTGACCATTGGAGGGGGTGTGTGTGTGCTGGTTCTGTGCTCTGGTCCCTGACAGTCGCTGATCTGATAGCCCAAGTTCCTTCCCGCCTCCTACTGTTTGCCTTCATTGCATTAGTTGCCATGTTCTCTCTATGCAGAAGGGGAAATATTGCCAGTGCACGACACTGTTAAAAGCATGCATCCTGCCCTCCTTAGTGCCTGGCTCACATAGGACAGTGAGGGTGGCCCCAGAAGTACAGAAGTAGCTTGGGCTGTAGGTAACCGAGGTTCAGTTTCTGACTCTACCACAGAGGGATAACAACCTACTGATACTGCCAACTAACATTTACCTTGAGTGATAAAGGCCTGCAGTCAGGCCCACCTACAAGGGGGAGGCAAAGGGGGAAATTGCCCAGGGGACCAGGTAATTTAAAAGGGCCCAGGGCCCCCAGCTGCTGCGGCAGATAGGAACCCTGGGCCCTTTTAAATTGTCCAAGTGGGCTGCACGACTCCTAGGCGCGTGTGAAGCGGTACCAGCGGTGCTGAAGGCAGCCGGGCAGGCATGTGGAAGCCCTGGTCATGCCGGAGGAGTGCCCATTGACCGTTCTGCCCTGGGGCCCAGAATTGCTGTTGCAGGTATGCCTGTGGTGCTGTGAGTTGTGGGTTCTTTCCTTGCTGATGCCCCGTTTCGGGGTGGGTGGTATGTACCTCTAAAGTGCCACCCTCGGGTAAACACCCATTTCTTTCATAGCCCTAAGGTGACTGATTTACTGCCTTCCTATTATGGTACTTACCGTAGCTGCCATCATACAGCCATGGGAAGGAAACGGGCCCTTACAGTAAATGAGACATAAACCTACAAAGGATTTAGTGGCTGCAGGATGGGAAGAGACACAACAGAAAAAGGCAGGAGGTTTTGGTTGGTTCTGGCTGGCAGGCGCGTCACTAGCACTAGTTTCTTCAGATATATTCTACTGATTTATCTGAATTAAGGGCAAGACACAAAAATAGGAGGGGATGGCTGGTAGTTAAAATGAAGCCCAAATACCACGTTGATGCGCATGATAGATAGATTAGGGTGACCAGACAGCAAATGTGAAAAATCGGGACAGGAGGTGGGGGGTAATAGTAGCCTATAGAAAGAAAAAGACCCAAACATCAGGACTGTCCCTATAAAATCAGGACATCTGGTCACCCTAAGATAGACAGATAGATAGATAGATTATAAGAATTTGAAGGCATGAGGTTGCTCATTGTGGTGAAAGGACGCTGATTTATGTCATGACATATCATTAGCTATCATGGCATGTCACACAGCAGTTCTTTGGTTTTGCATCCTAGTCACATGGTTTGTAACATTCCACAAGGCATGATGTGCTTTCAATAGAGTTTATAAAATCAATAGCTTATCAAAAGTTAACAAAGGGTTAGCTGTTTTAATAACTGGCTAATCAACAGTCATAGAATCCCGAAAGTCAATAGACTGCTTGTAACCATCTATAACGTCCTACACCTGTCTGTGACGTGAAACACCTATTAACCCTTTGTAAACCAATTATAAATAGAACTCTAATATAAGTGTGACCCGGTTCTTTCCCAGCCTCCACCCTCCATACGAAATATAAGAGACATAAGAACGGCCAAACTGGGCCAGACCAAAGGTCCATCTAGCCCAGTGTCCTGTCTACCGACAGTGGCCAATGCCAGGTGCACCAGAGGGAATGAACAGAACAGGGCAATTTTCCAGTGATCCGTCCTCTGCCATGTAGTCCCAGCATCTGGCAATCTGTGCGATTCCCTGTAACTATAGCTCCCTTGTGCCCCTCTGATGTCTTGGACTTTCACCCAGTCTCAGCGGGTCTTTCTTTCCCTCCCCCGTCCATTCTTTTTGCTTTGTTCTGCTCTCGTCCTCTCTCTGCTGCCCCTCGTCTCCAGCCAGCAGTTGCTAAGTGTGGTCACATTAACCGGCTTTGGCCCTTGTCCTCCTTCCGCTTGTTATCCTGTCTCTGGTGTTTGTTTCTCTGTCACCTTGCCCAAGCTCCTTGACAAACACAGCTCCTTTCCTTTCCTCCGCGACCCCAGAGCAGGCTGCGGCTGTTGCCCCAGGATACGCACCCGGTAGAAATCAGGTGCCTGGTCTTGAAGGGTTTGTTTATCCTGCTTAAATACACGGCCCTGGCACAGAGGGGAACGGAGCAGCCTCGTCGCTGCTTGCCACGCCCCAGAGTCTAGGCATGGATTCTCGGGCTGGTGACCGGAGCCAGACCGGTAGCCCTGAAGCCTTCCCAGCAGCAGCTATGGAGTCATGAGAAAACCTGGTTCCCACCTCTGCTCCCCCCAGGCCTGCCTAGCTGCTGAACATGTTGGTTCCCCTCCAGGGCGCAGGCAGCCTCCTGCCTTCACTGCCCTGGCAGCTGGCAGCTCCTGCCCAGCTCCATGCCAGGATGTTCCCAGCCTCTTCTGCAGCCGTCAGGCTCCTGATGCCGGTGTAAGGGGACTGTTGGCCCCTTACTAAACTCAATGGGGGGTTTCTGGTTGGGTAGCTCCCAGTGCCAAAAGAAAGGGGAAGGTCAATGAGAAATTAGAACCCTGAGACACAGTCCCTAGGAACAATGCTCCAGCTCAGCCTGATTGACAGGCCAGGCTAATCAGGGAGTCAGGAGGGTCCCACCCTCATGAGCTGAAATCGCCTGGGTCAGACCGAGTGGGGCTGACTTAAGGGGAGAGCAGGGGCCCGAGCTGAGCTGGGGAGCAGGGCCCTGCCAGCCAGAGAACCAGAGAAGCAGCCCAGGGAGTAGGTCAGTGCTGGGAGGAGAACTGCAGCAACCAGAGCCACAGGGGCCAGGAAAAGAAAGCCCAGGGGGCTGGAGGCAGAGCAGCAGCTGGGCTAAGGCAGAGTGGGGCTGGAGCTGGAGCAGGAGCCACCCGGAGCCGGGTGCGGTGAGCAGCTGAGGAGAGTGAGGGGGACCCTGGGCAGCAGATCCAGTGCAGGGAGATGCCCCTAGTTAAGAGATCCTGCAGGCCAGACTTGGAGGGGGATCGTAACCCTGACGGGGGCTGACGCTGGGAAGAAGGGTCCTACCACCTAGAGCCTGGAGGTGTGTGGCCACTGCCAGAGAAGTGTCCGACGTGCAGCACCTCTGCAGCACAGCCAGGGCCTGAGCCCCGTGAGGGACAGACTGTGAACTGCCCTGACATCCCAGAGATGCTGGTTGTGACGTCCCTGGGCCACAGAGCGGGGTGACACGTTTCCTTTAACCTTTCCCATTTTTTTCCTTGTTCGTTTTTAATTAGTTGCTGTTTAATAACTTGTATTTGCTTTGAGCTGTATGCAGTGATCAATTGGTCTGGGAAGCATCCAGTGTGAAGAGAGCCCCCCGGAGTGGGGACACCTTCGCCCCTGCCCTACGTGACCACGACAAGGTTGGGGGTCGAGCCCCCCAGGAATCCTGGGCCCAGCCTTGTTGGGGTTACGAGGACAGGCAGAGGGCAGGAGTGGAGTGGCAGGCATCCACCCAACACTGCCCAGGGAGCGCCAGGCTTCCTGAAAGGCTGAACTCAGGGTTAATAGGATTCTGCTGGTGTTTCACTTGGACAGATGTTTATTTTTCCAGCGACGCTCACGCCCCCGGCTGCATCTGAACGGGGTGGAGGGGAATCCGGAGTCGATTTGGAATGGGGCCTCTTTCTTTGAAATGCTCAGCCCTGAGAGAGGCCAGGGCCATGCCCAACTGGGGCCACCTGGGCAGCTTGGGTGGCACGCAGCAGATTGCAATGCCCTGCATACCAGGTAAACTCCTGGCTGCCTGGTTAACTGGGGGGCCGAGCAGGAGGCCAGAAAAGGGATTTCCGTCCTTACAGGAATTATGGATCCAGGGGACAGAAATGTCCCAGCTAACCAAAACGTCAGTAAATCGGGATTTGTTTGTAGAAGGCCCCCATAGACCATGCTACCCCGAATGATGATTTATGTTTCTAGTGCCCCTTTCCTCCCCAGCTGCATTACCGACGACACGCAGGCGGCACTGGAGACACCCAGATATTGCGGTGATGGGAGCTAGCTAGATTAGACAGAGTGAAATGCAGCTATTTCTGGGGTGGAGTCCCACCATGGGGACACAGGAATTTCAAACCTAGCGCTCAGCCTGATCCTCTGGTCGCCTCTGTTTGGATCAAGATGGAGCAATGCATTCTGGGACATGTCGTCTCTGCGGACTGCACCTCGGCCTTAGAGATGGGCCAGGCCCAGGAAGTGTTGTAGGGAGCCCTGTGGGGCCACGTGCTCAACCAAATCGCCTCAGGGCAGCTGAGCTCACTGTGGCAGGGTGGCATGGGGGACCGGGCCCACGTCCGTTCCCCAAGTGCCCGCCTGCCAGGGTGCAGTGCTCCTGGGGAATCCTGCCCTTCAGATCTCAGTGCCCTCAAGCTGGGCTCCCCCCTTGGCTTCCCCCTCCCAGCTCCCATAACTCTCCTCACTCTGGCTAAGTGGAGTCACCCGGGGGTGTGGCCGGGATAACCCTTTGCAGAGAAGCCGCTGCAGGGCCATTTGTACCTGGGGGCCTCGCTCTCTCACCCAGCAGCAGAGCGGCTTTGGCACATCCACACACTGTATCTACCCCACAGCACTAATCCCCTAACAGAATCATGGAATCCTAGGGCTGGAAGGGACCGTGGGAGGTCGTCTAGTCCAGTCCCCTGCACTGAGGCAGGGCTAAGTATTATCTGAGACCATCCCTGACAGGTGTTTGTCCAACCTGCTCTTAAAAATCCCCAGTGATGGAGATTCCACAACCTCCCTAGGCAGTTTATTCCAGTGCTTAACCACCCTGACAGTTAGGAAGTTTTTCAAATGTCTGAACTAAACCTCCCTTGCTGCAATTTAAGCCCACTGCTTCTTGTCTTGTCCTCAGTGGTTAAGGAGAACAATTTATCATCCTCTTTATAACAATCTTTTACAAACTCGAAGCCTGTTATCATGTCCTCCCTCAGTCTTCTCTTCTCCAGACTAAACTAACCAGTTTTTGTTCAGTCTTTCCCTGCAGGCCATGTTTTCATTGCTTTCCTCTGGACTTTCTCCAATTTGTTACTTCTTTTCCAAAGGGTGGCACCCAGAGCTGGACACAATACTCCAGTTGAGGCCTTACCCATGCTGAGTAGCGCGGAAGAATTACTTCTCAGTCTCGCTTACAACATGCCTGCTAACGCAGCCCAGAAGAATGTCGCTTTTTTTGCAGCAGTGTCACATTGACCACTCTTATTTTGTTTGTGATCCACTATAACCCCCAAATCCTGTTCTGCAATGCTCCTTCCTCGGCCATCATTTCCCAGTTCGTACATCTGCAATTCCTTCCTCAGCAGAGTACTTTGCATTTGCCCCTAATGAATGTCATCCTATTTATTTCAGACCATTTCTCCAGTGTGTCAAAATTGAGTTGAATCCTAATTCTGTCCTCCAAAGTGCTTGCAACCCCTCCAGCTCCGCTGCTGGGATGAGGGGCTCTGGATTACTTCCAACCGCGATACAATGACCTTCTGAGCCAGTATAGTGGCAATGCTTGTGGCGTCCCTGGGGAAGGGACACCTTTGCAGCCAGGCAGCGTCACATCAAGCCAAGCCTGAGTTAAAACTTCAGGCATTGCAAGCAAGGTGAACAGCTGGGACAGCTGTTGCAGGACGACACAAGGCCTTGTGCAGGCATGGGGAGCTTAGGAGCATCCCAGCCAATGCTTGTTTGCAATACTAGCCTGTCTCTGCATGGCAAGGCCAGAACAAAAGGGATTCACTCCCTGTTGGTTTGTTGAACTGCTTTCTGGGGGCGGCTGGGGAAGCAGGTTGTAGAAAGGACGTGAGGTCTGGTTAACATCTCTCCCTCTCTCTCTTGCCAGGGCCGCTCCAGGGCTGCTCTGCCACGTGGCTTTGCTTCTTGGCAAGCATGGGGCCTTTGCTCAGCCTAGAGCCAAAGCATTGCAGCCCCGGGGAGCACTGCAGGTCAGCAGACAGACACAAAGCTCTGGTTGGCTCGGCCTCCCAGCGAGCACCTTCCCTGGGAAATATTTCCTGCCCTGGATTGTGTCAGTGCCCGAGCGAAACCCACCAGCCAGCCAAGGCCTCCCTGGAATCCCGCTGCGTTTATTAGCCAAATGAAGCAGTCCTCCATTAATGGAGCAATAACCATCCCAACCCTGGGCACCTCTCGGAGATTAATGAGCGGCTGGGAGAGCTGCTGGCTCAGATCTCTTATCTCCGTCCCGTTGCCAATTCCCAGCTGGTTCGTGCTACTGAGATAAAAGCCTCTTTCCCTAGTTGCTCCACCAAGCTGACACCAGCCAGGACCACTGCAGGGGACTCTCCTGGGATGGACCCAGTAGGCGGAGAACCCACACGCCCCCCTTGTGGTCCCAGCCGTCCTCTCTCACACTGTGGTTGGAGGGATGCTAGATGTTGCTTGGGACTCACCCAGGTGTGCTAAGCATGCAGTGAGCCCTGGCCAGGCATGCGATGGCACCTGATTCCAGGACGCCGTTTCCACCTGGGCCAAGAGGGTGCAAAATGGCACCCGATCAGAACGGTAACATTTTACACCCATTTTCCCCAGCTGCAAAGGGGGACATGGGTGAGAATCGGGCTCAGGAGCTGGAACCCACTTTGGCCAGTCAGAACTCACCCTCTGCACAGCTCGCTTTAAAATGACTACGCTGCAGATCTCCACTCAAGTGCGGCGCCAAAGGCGCGTTTCCAGAAACATAGTGCTGAGCTGCGGTTACCCAAACCCTCTCCCTGCAATGCATCCAGCACTAAGGTACCACCAGTGCTCTGCAGCAAGGCATGGCCCAGTCACACCCCTGCGGCACAGCACACAGTGCCGCTTGGCCGCTAACACAGCACAGCCGCGAGATCCTGTAAAGGAAAGCTTGGGCATAACCCAGCCCATCAGCGCCACAGGACAGGGCCTGTAGCCTCTCTCTCTCTGTACAGCACCATGCACTCTGAGGCTCTTCCTAATTAATAGGATGTTCCCCTGGAACATGTGAGCACCACAATGCACTCTCATGCATGCAGGGCAACCAGATAGTAAGTGTGAATTGGGATGGGGGTGGGGGTAATAAGCAGACAGAGCCTCAATTATTGGGAATGTCCCTATAAAATTGGGACGTTGGGTCACCCTACACACATGCCCCCTCCCTGTACACCCAACAACACACACCGCCGGCTAATGCAGCACTGGTTTGCTGTCCCCACGCACCCACCCGACCTGGAAAGGTGCATTGGAAGACACCTGTTGAGTGACATGCTGGAACAGCAAAGTCACACTGACGGCGCAACACCAGCACCGCACACATGAAGGCAACAATGCTGAGAGACATAAACACACACGCACAGGCAAAGAGGTACACACACATACACACGCACACACACAGAGGTACACACATGCGTGCACACACACAGAGGTACACACACAGAGAGAGGTACACACGCATAAACATACACACAGAGGTACACACACACACACACACAGAGGTACACATGCACACACACACAGGTATGCGCATGTGCACACCCACAGAGGTACACACGTGCACTCAGTGTTACACACACACACACACACACACACACACACACACACACACACACACACACACACAGAGCCAAAGGGGAATAAATGAGCGTGACTCCATTGACTTGGATGGGGGCTACATTGATTTCCACCCGCCGAGGATCTGGCCCAAGGCGCCTGGGTTCTGGCTGGGTTTGTTAGGAGCTCTGAGACGCCGGCTGGCTGTGCTCATGGAGCGCTGCACTGCGAGGGGGAAACTCTAGGGTCCCAGTGAGCAGTGGCTTGGACTGGGGCACTGATGGGGGGCAATATGCCAAGACCTACGAAGGAGCAAGGCCCATCCAGCATACTGGCCATCTGCAGGGCACCCGAGGATCCCTGGCTCAAATCCCTAGGTGCATTGCTCTCCACCTGTACCAGATGAAGGAGGCGGATCACCTCTCTGCAGGGGACTTTCTCCAATGCGTGTGCTCCTAGGGGCTTGCAGAGAGACTGCACGGAGCCTGGCCCTTTTCAGTCTGGACTGCTCCAGGCCTTCCAGATCTGCAGTCCCCTGTGCAATGCCTTGGAGCTGGGCTGCATCCGCCCAGCACCACTCTGCTGCGTGGTGCCCAGGTCCCCTTGGAGCTCTCGCTTGGTCCTGCCTGCCAGCAGCTGGGCTGCAGGACCCGGGTGGCCTGCCCTAGCCGCCCAGTGGAAACGCAGGTTGGGGATACCTCTCCCCTGAGAGCTGCATCCTTCTGTGATGCAAGGGACCAGCCGCCGAGGTGAATCACGAGCTTTCCCCTGCCTCGCCCCCTCATCTCCACTTACACAGCATCTTAGTCACCTGCCTCCTCCTGATCTTCTGCTGCTGGACGCGGATGTTGTGGTAGTCGCAGTCCGCGCCCAATTTGGCCTCCAGGGCTTGCAGCATCTTCTCCTTCTTCAGCTGCAGCCCGATGAGCAGGTAAAGGATGCTGATGGTGCCCATGGGCAGGAAGAAGAAGAGGATGGTGGTGATCTGGATGATGAGGTTGTAAATCAGGCGGGGTTTCACCAGGGTGCAGATGGCCGAGTCCGGCACCACCCCCCTGCCCGGCACATAGAGGGGCTGGATACCATGCAGGCTGGTGTTGGGGATGGAGCAGAGCACGGACAACACCCAGACCGTGACGATGACCCGCTTGGCGTGCTTCCTGGTCACCACGTACTTGGCCTTGAGCGGGTGGACCACGGCGATGTAGCGCTCCACGCTCAGCGCCGTCACGTTGAGGATGGAGGCGAAGCAGACCGCCTCAAAGAGCAACGTCTTGAAGTAGCAGCCGCTGGCGCCCAGGAGGAAGGGGTAGTTGCTCCACATCTCGTAGAGCTCCAGCGGCATCCCCAGCAGCAGCACCAGCAGGTCAGAGACGGCCAGGCTGAACAGGTAATAGTTTGTGGGCGTCCTCATGAACCGGTGGCGCACGATGACCAGGCAGGTCAGCGTGTTGCCGATGGCCCCCACCACAAAGATCAGCAGGTAGGTGGTGCAGACTGGGATGAAGAAGCTGGATCTCCGGGGGCCCAGGTACTTGTCCTGCAGCTGCTCCACCGTCAGGTTCAAGTCCTTGGGGTCAACATGGCTAAAGGCAGTGTCCTGCTGGCTTCGGTTGCACAGATCCTGGTAGTCCAGCCGCGCGGGGAGGTCTCTGCGGGGCAGGCTGGAGCAGTTGGCGGAGGGATACATGGCCTCCTGCTGCAAAGAGACTGGACTGGATTAGAGAGAAGCCTTAAAGCCACCCTCATTCCCATCCCCAGCAGCAGCTCCTCAACTGTCCTCTCTTCACTGCCAGGGGAGCTCGGCTAGGCAGAGCCCAGCATGGGTCTTCATGTTGCAGGTGAACCGTGAGCGCTTTGGGGTCACTGTCCCAGGGTCAGGGACCGGACCAGGAGCTGTCTAGGATGCTGGCAAGTGGCCAGCCTGGGGTGGACTGAATGGCTGCCCCACGATGCCACGGGACTGCAGCGGGTGGAAATCCAACCTGGGCCAGCACATGCTCCTCGGGAACGACGGGCCCAGGCCACGGCTAACACAGCCTGCCGTGCCGTGAGGGGGACCCCTCGCCTGGCTTGGCCAAGCCGTGCTGTCACCAGCTATCCATGCTGCAGGCCGGGGGAGAGCTGCTGTAAGGGGTTTGGGGGCATCTCATGCTGCGCCAGCTTTCCAAGCACCAGTGCAGCAGATGCATGTGAAAAATCCCCGCTCTGCCAGGCACTGGGTGCATCCTCAGACGGCCTGCTGGTGCGGGGGAGGGGGGGACTGCACACAGTGCTGCTGGCTTGCTCATATGCCAAAATTTGGCCCTTGACCAGAATTTACAAAACCCTGGGGCCACATGCCAGGGAAAAGTCACTGGGTGACTGGGCTGGATGGGCCAGTCTGTATCATTGACAGCTTCCTGCACCAACCAGCTGGGGTTTTTAAAGCCTCCAGCCTCACCCAAACCTCCCAGTCCCTACGATCCTGTCCCCCCAAACCTCCCAGCTCCCTACGGCCCTGTCCCTCCAAACCCCACCCCTCAACAGTCCCCACTCGGTACAATCCAATCCATGGTTTCACTCCTTCCTCTCTGCTCACCTCCTCATCCACTCCCCACAAAAGCCAGGCCTAGCAGAAGCTTCTGTCTAGCACAGATTTGCCTGCCCCGAGTATAACCAGATCTGTCTCCAGGAGGCCCTGTGGGCTCCCGAACCATGTTACAAACAGACGTTCCCCTGCACACCCCGAGCCTGCAGCATTTCCCTAACTCTACACATGTGAAGACCACCAAGAAGCCAGGCACAGCTCAGTCCCAGGGGGCTCTTTTTGCCTGGCTCAGGAAAATGCTACTTCAGTGGCTCCCATCTCGCAGAGTAGCCTTCCCTGGCTGCCAGGACCGTGTTGTTCAGAGGGTCAGTGTCATCCGATTACTAGTCCCAGGGCTGCTCAGCTAGACTGGCACTGTCTCTTTCTAGCAAAGCTTTCTCGGCAGCCGTTAACACGTGCCACTCGGCAGGGCCAGACAGGACGAGTCTCTCTCCATGTGGATGTTCTCCGTCCCCAACACACAGGCGGAAAGTGAAGCCAGGATGCAATTTTACAGTCAACCCAGAAAAGCTCTGACCTATCGCCCCAGTTCAAACTTCCCTAGCTGGGTGACGGGGATACAGGGACGGCCATAAAATCATCCTGGGGGAAATGGTTCTTCATCCTAGTGCTCTCACGTCCAGTGGACAATTTACACAGGGTGCTAGATTAAATGCAAAACCTTCGGTGTGACAGGGACCAGGGCTTGGGCTTTGCCATCTTAACAAACAGGCTGGGAAAAAAAAAATCTCTTGTGCTTTCAACTTCACTTCCATGTCCTTTCAGATCCTCCCTGAAAGCCTCTGCCGATTATCTCGCCTTTCCCTTTGCCCTCCTTCTGCTCTGTTAGTCACCTGGGGATGCAGATGGGGAGAGAAGACACCACTTTGCATTGTGCTAGTCATGGCCAGGACTTCCAAGGGGTATTTCCCTCTCGTCTGCGACACCTGTTTGCAGCGGAGAAATACATCCTTGACTCCTTTAGCTCTCAAGGGGCTTACTGCTGCCCTGGGGTGCAGCGCATGCTAAAGATGCTCTAAAAAAATAATCAGATGGCTTTGAAAGAGACCCACAGGCAAGAAGCAACCCAAGGGGATGCTGACACAGCCACCAGTGCTGCTGGTGGGGGAATGAATCGAGTTCTGATTTTTTATTTGTGCTCGGTGATGGAACAAACATAAATAACTCCGCTTCTGTCCTGAAGTGCTGACACAGTCTAATAGACTCTGGAAGGCAAATCGCCTTGCAAGGGAGATGCCACCTCTTAAGAGACAGAGGCAGAGGTTTCTCTTCTCCTGCTTGGCACACGGACTCTTGGCCAGGATGGGGCCACCCCTTCAGGTGCAAACCTCACTCCCTGCCCCCCCAAACCATCTCTGGCACAGAGAGCACTGGCCAGGCAGGCTGTGTATGCAGCGCTAAACCCACACGCTGCTCACAGCCAGCTCAAAGCTGCAGGCAAAGTCCATATAACAGCCAGGGGAAGTTTACGCTGAGACTGGTCCCTAAATACTTAACAGGATTCTGATAAAACGGGCACATCCAATAATAATCTTACCCTCACTCGCCTGCTTCCCAGAGTCTGTCTACAGAACTTACATCCAGTGTCTGTCTAGCTGTCCATCTCTCTGTCTGTCCATATACCAATCCCATCGATCACTCCAGTACACATCCAGAATCTGTCTGTTTATCCGATATCTGTCTATCCAGCCAGCCAGCCACCTGCCCTGGAATCTGCAGCCATCCATTCACACCTGCAAAGTGTCTGCCCCTCGGGGCTGTGGTTTCAGAGTTTTATCACATTTCCTCCACACCTAATATAGAATCGGTTCCAGCCATACTGCCCCAGCCCATCAGCCCCCCTTGCCTCGCTCCTCTCCATGCAGCTCGCTAAAGCAAGAGCAGGATTTTACCCCCGAAGCTGCTCTATTTTCAGATGTTGCCCCTCTCTTAGGAACACGCCCGTCACTCTCCAAACTGTCTGCTTTTTCCAAGCCGTGGGAATCCACTTTTTCTCTCCCGCCTAGCGACTTGGAGTGGGGCGATCAGGGTTCCCGGACACCCAACGCTACATTCATTTTCCAGAACCACCACAACCAAAAAGCAAAATCCAGATTTCGTTCTGGCAGAGGGGGACGCTCACCTTGCTACGCAGCCCAGCTGGAGAAAGAATTCCCCGCTCTTCCAGCCCTGCTCATTTTCCCTCAGAGAGTTTGGAGGAGGCGAAGAGGAGACGGTTAAAGTCTTCACTCCATCTCAGCACTGGGGCGTGTGCGTGCGAGCGTGTGACAGACTGGAGGGAAAAAGCATCAATGAATGGGAAGGCTGCCTGCCTCGGGGTGGGGGGGGCCAAGTGAGAGCTGGAGGGGGGGCTGCCTGAAGCTGCTGGCTTTTCAAGCACCACCAGGGGGCATTGCAGTCTAGCAGGACCTCCCCGTCTCTAATCACAGCTGCAGAGCTGATTCTGGGGAAGGGGTTTTGTGCATGGGGCCTTGTGTTGCAGCCAGTGCCATGGCAGGCCCCCCCTTTGAACCACGCAGGAGGCCAGTTAGCTGTGGAGGCAGCAGGGCTGGGCAGAGTGAGGGACCTGCAGCTGGGAAGTAGCCTCTAACCCCAGAGGGGATCAGCGCTGTCATTAGAGGGAGAGGGTAGGATCGGGCCACACGCTGCACTTTCCTGCCCCGGCGTCCTCTCTGCTCCAGCGGCCCCCGCAGCAGGAGGCGTGAGATGTTCGCTTGCCTCGGTCTGCAGCCTGGGCCAGCTCAGAGCCCCGTCTGAGGCTGTCCCCGCCGTGTGGGACGTAGCTTGGGACATGTCAGGGCCCGTGGTGAATTCAGAGGGGTCTGGGGCCAGCCACGTGGGATTCTACTCTGGAAGCCCCATGGTAGCTCTGCTGCCTGACACTCCGTATGCACCCCTAACTCCTGACCTGGGACCCCCCTGCTATTCCAGCCCTGAGCTCCTCCATCTCCTCGGCCTACCCTCATTATAGCCCAGCCTGCTAACTGCACCCACCATTTATGGATACGGGCAGCGGGATAAGATCCAGCATGTTCATTTCCATTGCAAACCACGCAGTGCTACGGCAGAAGGGAAGGCGTCCCCTCGGCCCACCAGAACAATGCTGGGCAAGTCGCTGATCAGTCCTAGCCTGGATTGATCCGCCCTGTGCCCTTTCTGCCAGGGGATCCCAAAGCACTTTACAAACACCATGGGATGTATCACGAACCCCCTTCTATAGTCATGGAAATGATTTACGCTAGGGCAGGTTGGTGGCAGGGGCATGCTTGGTCCCGGAGCCCTGCTGAGTCCCAGTCTCTGTCGCTAACCGCTCAACGCCCCCTCCCACTAGCTGGGGGGAGAACCCCAGGGGTCCGGTTAGCAGCCCCTCTGCTATACAAGGAGAGCCCACTCACTTAACGGGGGTCGGCTGCTGGGGGGACAGCCACTCCCAGCCGCTCTGGGCTGAGCGCTGAGGGCCGCGTCACAGCCCGAGGGTGTGAAGTCACATACACAGGCACAACTCGCTGCCTCCAGCAAAGGCCTCGAGCCGTCCAGCTCCCCAGCGGCAGTGTGCGTGGTGCAGGGGAAGAAAACAAACCCCATTTTTATTTAATGATCATGGGCAAATATTTGCCCGAGAGCTTTCGAGAGTGAGAGCCAGCGAAACGCGTGCTGGACCGCTGGGGCTGGGCTCTGCTTCAAAGCAGAGAGGAGCAGTATGGCAGAGATAGGGGCATTGTGCTAGTTTAATAAAGAAGGAGATAAGTTCCAGCTTGGCTTGCCGGGAGGGCGAGTGCTGAGGGTCAGGGGCAAGGTTTCCCTACCCTGTGAACCCACCACAGAGAAGAGCCAGGACTTTGCTGCTGAGAATCCAGACTAGATCCCAGATTGGCTAATACAGCCTGTGGCGCCCTGAGTCACCACCTGGGGCCCCTTAGATCCTGGCCTGGCCTGGCCTCTAAACTGAATTTACAAACCCTGGGGCCATGGGCAAGTTCATTGTCCTGTCCAGGTGACTGGGCTGGATAGGGCCTAATCTATACCGTACCCAGAGAGCAGCCATGGGATCGCACTCACAGTGGTTTTTGTTTGAGGTTGAGGAAAACAACAGAAAAGAACTGAAGTCAAATTGCTGGGGGAGAGAGCACAGGGTGTGCATCTCATTGCAACGTGCCACGCTCACTCTGGAGACAAAGCGGCCACTGTCTCTGCCCACAGACAGAGGGCTTAGAAATGTAAAGGCACAGGACACAGAAAAGCTGCATGCACCACAGGGCTTAATTGGGTGTAAGAAGCCTCTCTCATCTCAAACACAGGAAGAGACACACAATCCAAGTCTGCTCCCATTGACGTAAACAGCACAACTCCTAGTGATTTCAAGGAAGCAGGAATCTAAAGAGATGCACAGTGTTATATTTCCCCACAGCACCAAGAGCAGAAGAGGCAGTGTTCAATCTGGTCGATTTTATTTCAGATGATGGAAAACAAGACAGAAAGAACAAATGTAAAGTCTCCACACGAGAGCAGTGAGTCCCTCTGCAACAGTTTGGCGATGGCCAAACAACAGCTGCCCCGCAACTGCCCCCTGCAGACAGGCAAGGGAAACACCTCTACAAGGTGCAGGACTCAGAAAACTGAATGCCAGCTGCCCCACATAGAGCAGGGCTAGAGAAATCAAGGAGGTCACAGACGTAATTTATTTTTATTCTGGATATTACTGTAGTCACGGCCCAGGACCCTGTTGTGCGGGGCGCTGGACAAACAGAACAGACAGTCCCTGCCCCAGAGAGCTCTAAGTATAAACCAAGTGACAAGAGATCGAGACAGACAGATAGAGAAGGCGAAGAAAACAGTCAGATAAGCACTGATCAGTGTGATTGGCAGAGGTTTCACAGCCTAACCATTGTTTGTAGTGATCCTGGCCAACGAGGAGGGACAGAAGGCGGATAAGAAAGTAGCTTTGTGGGTGTTTCTGGGGCAGCAGCCACCTGGTTTTCATGGGTGTCAGGAGATCTCAGAAGCTTCCCCCCCAGCACTGAGGAACCCAGCGGCGTTTTGCTCTTTCCACCAAAGGGCTGCAGCCAGGCATGAGAGACGCGGATGTGATGGATTCCAGCCACCGCACTCCGGCCGCTGCTTTCAGAAGGGGTTGGTCTCAGCCGGGCTTGGAGACACTCATGTTGCCAGGTCCCTAGCCATGTGCAGCATCACAGAACCAAAAATGCCCGGACTGGAAACGAGACAGGAACAAGCAGATCGTTGCAAGAGAAGGAAAATCACGTCAGGCCCAAGGGCAGGCTGTGTGTCTCACCGGCAGTGGTCTGAGAAGGCAGGATGCCTAGGGCAAACCTCTGCTCTTCCTTGGCAAAACGGACCTCAGCTCTGCTGTTCAGCTTTCCTTGTATAGAGGCCATGGGAGACCAGAACCGGCAGGGGGAGGGGTGATTATCAGTCAGTGCATTAGGACCAAGGCTGGGAAAGGAGGGGGTTGCAAATGAGACTGTACATTTGAACAGATGAGAGTAGGGGGTTCTGGTCTGGAATAGCAGGGGCTGCGGATCAGGATTGAAGGGCATCAGCAGAGCCGGGGTTTGGGGGAGCCCATGGCTGGGGTGGCAGGGGGCTGCGACTTGGGATTGAGGGGCACTGGCAGAACTGTATATTGTTGTACAGACAAAACTACACAGGATCTTTTCAGGGGGCAAGACAAAGATGCCACATTTATTATGATAACAATCTGATTTATGACCAATAACTGATATCTTAATCCTTATACACACACATTATACCTAATACCTATACAAACACACACACACACATCCACACACACACCCATCAGATGTTCTGCAGCTGCTGCATAGTTACCAGTCCTGGACATAGCTTAAGTTCATGGCTTGATTTTGCAGCTTGGGTTCGTAGCTTGTGGCGGTAACTGGCCAGGAAAGCCAGGCGCAAGGACAAGCTGGGTCTCTGTTGGGCCTGCACCGATGTCCTTCCATGTTGGCAGCAGAATGTACCCTCCAAAGTTTTCCATCTCACCCATCCTTTTGTAGGCTTTAGTTTCAATCCAGAGTCTGTAGGTCTTGCTGTGTCATGCTGCCTCTGGGTTTGGTGATTGATCACCCGTCAATTGCAGGCCTGACTTTCAGCCTGGGACCTGGCTTCGATCTTCCTTCTATTGTACCTTTTCTTTTTAGGGTGGACTCTTCTTACTTTGTTAGGGCTCTTGTCTGCATCTTCAGCCAGTGGGGTTTGAACGTTATTTCATCAGGACAGGCTGGGGCTGGAGGTTGATTCCATCATTCATACATGCCTCATTCACACATCTAAACTAAACTAATAAGATTACAGCAGAGTTTGCAAAAATGAAGGTTGGAGGAAGCTTTTGCAAAATGGAGTGAGCTTTTTAAAATGGGGTTTGAATTACAATATGGCAAACAGTGAACAGAAGTTACAATATAGACAGGTGTAGTGGATGACAAACAATAAACAGACGTTACAATGTAGGCAAGTGTAATAAATGGTGAACAGAAGTTACATTAATAAAGTGAGCAATTAAGAACAATTTCATTTATCAGTTCTACAATATGCGAGGGGGGAGCCCAGGGCTGGGGTGGCAAGGGGGCTTGGCCCCAGTTCAGGATTGAGGAGCACGCGCCCTCTCCCCCTCCGCCTGCTTCCCCACCCTCTCCCTCGGAGGTTCACACCGGAGTGCAACGTAGGCCATAGGGAAAGCGCAGAGATCAATTCATCCCCCTCTCCTCCTCCCCAAGGTTTTTTGGCCCAGCTGAATAATAGACCCAGCCCTAGAAAGTGTTTAAAAATTCATCGGCAGCTCTGTTTACTTAACAATCTTCAGAGGCATTATCGAGGGCAGGCAAACAGCACTGCTAACTGGAGTAACCGCACTCACAAAGAGTCAGGATTAACAACCCCTGTGGGACAATCAGATTGGTCAACAGAGCCATGTGTGAACAAGGGCTCTGCACCCTCTTAGCCCCACCCGTAAGGGAGAGCCAGCGGGCCAGGGCCAGGTGCGCAAGCTTCTCCCAACCAGCTGTGAGGGGTCACAGGGTCACATGCAAAGGGCCTGGCCGTGGAGCAGGGTGGGAAATAGATTTCCAGGCCTGGGAGAGTTTGAGATTTTGAATTTATTTGCCAGTTCCAAATGGGGACCAAAAAGTCAAAATCTTGAAAGTTTTCACAGCCCGACAAGCCAAACTGACATAGATCCCACCCATCGAGATGTTTCAGTCTCATCATTTCAAAAGGGTTTGTTTCTATTTCAACTTTTCTTTTTTTTTTTTAGTGTAAATCCACTCACATTTCAAAACCAACAGTGGTTTCAAACAAAACCCCCCAAAACTTTTCATTTAGAAAATGTCAAAATAGGCCCCACTGACCATGTTGAAACTCTTCAAAAAAATGTTTTGAATCGGGAGATCTGTCCAGTCCAACCCCGTCCTGCGAAGTTTTGTTTTCAATTAATCAGCAAATTTCGTCAGCAAATTCCCAGCCAGTTCTTCTTCACTGTTTCTTGTTCCACTTGTGCGGGCAGTGATCTGCATTGTTTAGTTCCCTGCCCAATGGCTGTTATTGGAAATTAAGGAAAAACAACAAGAAAGAACTGAAGTAAAGTCTCGCTGCGGGAGAGCATGGCATGGGCATCTCATGGCAATAGGCTACACTGAGGCTGAGAACCAAATGGCCACTGGTCCTGGCACAGAGGCCAAGCGCTTGGACACTTACAGGCTCCGCACACAAAGCAAACGGCATCAGAGTTTCTTAGTTACGTGAACAGAACTTCCCCGACGTTACAGTGTGGTGGTTACAGAGCCTATGACATGGGGAACAGTTCTGGTTCCAGCCAGGAGAGGGCAGTGGTGCACAGACGTACAAGGGCTAAAGCAGTTTATAACACCCTGAGGCCTCCAAAGGGCAATCGAACCCTAACCAGGGCGTGCGACTGCCGCCGGCAGTGGCTGTGGTGGCAAGTCCACTAGCCCATAGGCCAGTTCTCCGCATTGCCCCGTCAGTCACAGACTGTATCCGCCCCTTCCCCTCCTACGTGGCCAGTGGGCCGCTCCCAGGACTAGCCAGCGCTGCCAGGGGTGGGTCACCATGTGCCGCTCATGCAGCCTAGGACTGAGCCACAGGAGACACATTTAGGAGCCTCTGGCGGGTCGTGAGCCTCCGTCTGGGTCTCACTGACCTAGCCCCGTGGGGACGCTGCATTGGTCGGAGTTTGTCGAGCACTTGGACACGTCACTAGAGAAGGGCTGTCATGGTATAATTCCCCACTCTGAACCTTAGCATCCAAAGGATGGGGTACCAGCATGAATTCCTCTAAGCTCAGTTACCAGCTTAGAACCTGTAGCGCTGCCACCAACCAGGAATTCCAGTGCCTGGTTGTCATAACTTTAGTCCCAGATTTGGACCTTAGCGTCCAAAATATGGGGGTTAGCATGAAAACCTCCAAGCTTAGCTACCAGCTTGGACCTGGTACTTGCTGCCACCACCCAAAAAATTAGAGTGTTTTGGGGCACTCTGGTCCCCCTGAAAAACCTTCCCTGGGGACCCCAAGACCCAAATCCCTTGAGTCTCCCAACAAAGGGAAATAATCCTTTCCCCTTCCACCCTCCAGGTGCTCCTGGAGAGATACACAGACACAAGCTCTGTGAAACTACACAGAGTGACTCCCCCTCTCTGTTCCCAATCCTGGAAACAAAAGAACTTTCCTATTCCCCCAGAGGGAATGCAAAATCAGGCTAGCAAATCCAACACACACACAGATCTCCCCGATCTCTTCCTCCCACCAATTCCCTGGTGAGTACAGATTCAATTTCCCTGAAGTAAAGAAAAACTTCAACAGGTCTTAAAAGAAAGCTTTATATAAAAAAAAAAGAAAGAAAAAATACATACAAATGTTCTCTCTGTATTAAGGTGACACCATACAGGGTTAATTGCTTAAAAGAATATTGAATAAACAGCCTTATTCAAAAAGAATACAAATCAAAGCACTCCAGCACTTATATTCATGCAAATACCAAAGAAAAGAAACCATATAACTTACTATCTGATCTCTTTGTCCTTACACTTAGAAACAGAAGATTAGAAAACAGAACTACTTCTCCAAAGCTCAGAGAAAGCAGGCAGGCAGAAAACAAAGACCTCGGACACAAAATTCCCTCCACCCAAAGTTGAAAAAATCCGGTTTCCTGATTGGTCCTCTGGTCAGGTGCTTCAGGTGAAAGAGACATTAACCCTTAGCTATCTGTTTATGACACTGGTACACTCTGGTACACTCTGGTACCTTGCCCGGGGACCCCCAAGACCCAGTCCCTCTGGATCTGAAGACAAGGAAAGTAAACCCTTTCCCCCACCGTTGCCTCTCCCAGGCTTCCCCTCCCTGGGTTACCCTGGAAGATCACTGTGATTCAAACTCCTTGAATCTTAAAACAGAGAGGAAAATCCACCTTCCCCCCTCCTTCTCTCTCCCCCTCCCAGACTCTTCCTGAGAGAAAGTAATCCTAACACAGAGAGAAATTAGCCTCTCTCTCCCTCTTCCCTCCTTTTTCCCCACCAATTCCCTGGTGGATCCAGACCCCGTCCCCTGGGGTCTCACCAGAATAAAAAAACAATCAGGTTCTTAAACAAGAAAAGCTTTTAATTAAAGAAAGAAAAAAACAGTAAAAATTATCTTTGTAAATTTAAGATGGAATATGTTACAGGGTCTTTTAGCTATAGACACTGGGAATACCCTCCCAGCCTAAGTACACAAGTACAAATTAAAATCCTTTCAGCAAAATACCAATTTGAACTCCTTCCAGCCAAATACACATTTGCAAATAAAGAAAACAACCATAAGCCTAACTCGCTTTATCTATCTAGTACTCACTAGTCTGAACTTATAAGAGCCTGTATCGGAGAGATTGGAGAGAAACCTGGTTGCACATCTGGTCCCTCTGAGCCCCCAGAGTGAACAACAACCAAAACTAACAGCACAGCACAAAAACTTCCCTCCCTCAAGATTTGAAAGTATCCTGTCCTCTGACTGGTCCTCTGGTCAGGTGACAGCCAGGCTCACTGTTCTTGTTAACCCTTTACAGTCAAAGAGATATAAAGTACTTCTGTGCTATTAACTTTTCTTATCTGTTTATGACAAGGGCAAAGCCCTCTGCGATGATTAACAGCCCAGCTGTGAGCAGGGAGCCATTTAATTCGACGAGCCGGAACAGCAGGGCAAGGGGCTGGGGCAGGGGGCTAATAGGCCAGACGTAAAAGCTGCAGCAGAAGTGCTGTTTGAAAGCTCCATTTCTGACAGCCGACTGCTTATCTGCTCTGAAACATACTAAGACCCACCTGTCCTGTAGCAGTGAGTTCCACAGGTTACTTACCCACTGCATGATTAAGCTGCCATTTTTAATCGGCTGCCTTTTCACTTCATCGCATACTATGGGATGGGGGTCGCTAGGAGTTAATTGGCTTTCTCTGTCTCATGCATGATTTTAAAGACCTTGATCAGCACTGGCCTCAAAGGTCCTTTCCTTGCTGTTTCAGTCTCTTTAGCGGGACCCCAGGAAGCCGGCCCTCTTTGCCAGTTATCCAGCTCTAGAGACTACAGCTTCCCTCTTTGCAATTCATAGCAGGCAAGGAAGGGAAATCTCCCTTCAGTAACTACGAGGGGACCTTTGACCCCAACTTGGTGGAGAGGAGCAGAATCCAGGCTGTTTCTGCTGAGCCAAACCTGGATGTCCCTTGGGACACTGCTAGGAGCTGAGACCCCCCCAGCAGAACAACAGCGTCTCCTGTGGACTCCTAAGAACTGTGCAGTACGGTTCCGAAGGGACATTCGCTAGCTGCCAAATCCAAGCCACTCAGCCCTTTTTCCCTTTTTATGCTCAAAATGTCACATGGCTCATCAATCACCAAGCAGTTTGTTAAGCAAGTTTCAAGCCATTAGTTATACAGATGTGTTTTTGCAGGGCCTGCAGTCTCATGGGCCCTGACACATACACACTGGAAGTCAAATACAGACAGGCTTCCTATTTTTCCAAAACCACGTCCTGCAACAGTTTGGAAGACACAAGACAGGATCATGCTCAATTCTTGTAGTCACTCCCCCTACTCTCCTGGCCTGCCTGGTTATGCTAAGGTTGCTAGGAAGGCCTTACAGGTGCTTATGGCAAAAGGCATAATAATCAATATTCCAGTCCTAGACATTCTGCTGCAGTGCTAATGTCTCCCCTAACCAACCCGACACAAAGGGGACCCACCACGCATCCTGGTTCTCAGATGCAGGGGTCAGAGTCTGGCCTCGCAGTTGGCCAGGCGCTATAAATTGCCCTCCTCATGTCAGGTTGGGGGCTCTTCCACTGTGTGAGTTACTGTTTGCGACGCTGCCACCCAGCCACATCATGGGGAGGGAATCAGGCTAGGCCGGCACGTGGTTCCAGCAACTCTGTCGAGCCAGAGAGTAGCCTGAAGAGCCCAGAGCAGAGTCTATGACCAAGTGGACAAGGAGACACATGCAGCGATAGACTTCTGAATTTCCTTAGTGTGTTAAGTATCAGAGGGGTAGCCGTGTTAGTCTGGATCTGTAAAAGCAGCAAAGAATCCTGTGGCACCTTATAGACTAACAGACGTTTTGGAGCATGAGCTTTCGTGGGTGAATACCCACTTCCTCATGCATCTGAGGAAGTGGGCATTCACCAACGAAAGCTCATGCTCCAAAACGTCTGTTAGTCTATAAGGTGCCACAGGATTCTTTGCTGCTCTTAGTGTGTTAGACTCTCTTTCCAACTCCTGCTTCCACACTGTGAGGGCATCGTTTTCGGCTCCCTGGCGACATGGACTGTCCGTGCATGGTGAAGGGCCAGGCGCGCTCTTGTCCAAACACGAGTGAGTTGCAGTAGCAAAGGGACATCAGAGACCACCCGTGAGGTCCCATCCCCAGCCATAGGTGTGGGCCACTTCCCCTCAGTACGAGCACATCTGCAAGTTGTTTCAGCACGTTGCTCAGTCAAGTGGAGATGGAACAGGTTGGTGTGACGCTGACAGGCCAAGTGCCAGCTCGTGCCAAGGCCCCAGGCCTCATTGAGCGTTGACAAGTGCACAGCTGGAAACCAGTCTGGCTCACCTGTGTGTTAGCACTGTCAAAACTGACGTTATGTTGAGAAGAACGTGTTTAGACTCAATGAAATACTTTAGGAGGCTGCATGGATGGGTGTCCCCTATAACCTCTGTAGCTCCTGGTGTAACGTTATACTGAGTGTTTGCATTGCAGACCCCTGTGACCGAGTGACTCACCAAACAGATAAGCACTAATTGATGTAAACTGCTTGTCCTGCTCACGAGGCCCAGTGGAACCAAATGAGCCATTGTGAAGCGTGGAAGGACAAAGCCTGTTGATTGCTCCCCCCACACACACCCATACAACAAGGGCAGACAGGCCCCGCACTTGTCCTCTCCCTTTGAACTGTGGGGGAAGGGAATAAACATTCCCAACCGGAAGGAATTTCATCCCTACACTGCTTGAACTCTGGGAAGTGATGAGTTTTAAACATAACCAGGGGGTCCCCAGCTATTTACCCCCAAAGGACATAGAGAGTTTGTTTATTACAAACATTTATATTATCCTCTGAAACCTGAGACTGGAACTCCTTTGTGTGTGTACGTTTACAGGCAGCAGCACTTCTCTCCGAGTGGGACCCCGTGATTCACCCCACTTGCAGAGCGGAACACTAGGAGACAGACCACCCATGTTTCCTCAGCAGATCCCACTGAGTTTAGCCTCATCCTGTCTGGTGCAGGGATTGGTAAACACAGTGACAGCCTCTTCAGAACAAAGTAGGGTTTATTTAGCCATTGGAACATAGCGAGCATAGAGAAAAGGGTTAAAACAACATGGCAGGAGTTCCTAAAGCTTAGCATTTCCCTCCAGACTAAGCCAGGTTTTGCCTTATCACAGGTACCTACCTGCTTCCAGGGAGTCCATCTTTACCCATTTAATAGTTTTCAAGCTCTTTAAGGTTTCACACCCAAGGGCCCCTGTCCACGTCCTAAGCCAGGGGTTGGTTGGAAAGAACACTGTCTCCCCTTTCCTCACACTCTGCTCTTAAAGGGGTGCTTCCTTCCCAGATTCACCCAGTTTCTCTTCTCTGCAGAAAGGAGCAGAAAGAACAAAGCAGAAATGGGTCAGTCAATGCTCCAGCAAATAAAGAAAGAAAAGAAGGTTTGCTGCAAGATTATCTGGTGGGATCACAGCAGAGGTCACAGGGGGCTTTGCAAATTATTATCAGTCCTGGAAAGTGTGGGGGCGGGGGGAGGGATCAAAATTGGACACGCAAGTGAAATTGTGCAAAACAAATTTGTGAAAAATTGCAGTCCTTGTCTCCAGCTCCTGTTGCCATGGCAATAAGTGTGATATCACAAAGAGAGGATTATGTCGTCAGAGTCAGCAAACAGACTCGGAGCATCCAGCAGCCAGCCCTGAGTAATAAAGGAGGAGGGATGGATGGAGGAGTTGGGTTGTGTCTCAGTAATGTTTCCCAGGTGGTATCAGCAGGTCCTTACGCCCTGCTATACAATGCAACAAGACAAATCAGGGATCTGTCAATAACCATTGTAGGTCACTTAGTATTTTATATAACTAGATGCTGTTTAGTTAGCTAGCTACAAGATCTATTTTTAAATGTCATTGTATGAACCCAAAACTGCCCCTCCACATAGTGTACCAACGATTCAGTGTCTGATCCATTGACTGGTGATGGAATGTGAGGTTAATTGTGCATCAGGCCAGATATATCACACACTAAATGAAAGCCTCAGCAATCATCAGCTGGAACCTGAGGAAACGTGAGGTTACAATTAGGGATAAGCTGGAGCTATTGGCTGAATATGACAATCAGCCAGGGGAGCCTGGCTTGGAATCCAGATTTGGTGACTGTCACCTCCTGTCTATAAAGAGGCCAAACCAAATCCTGGAGCTGAACTCTCACCAACTGCAGGGTGGGAGCAGATCTGGGCTAATATCTGAATTAAATAATGGGACGGACACGGAATTAAACTCGAATTTGTTCATTTGGCTGATGCTGGATTGGGTTTGTTTGGAGAATCGGTCTCCAGAACGGAGCGCGGTACAGAAAGACACATCCAAGGCCTCCTCATTCTCACAGAGAGGAAGTGCCATGGCTGGGGCTAGACCAGACAACAGCAGCTGATAACAACAGTGCTTTGGATTTCTACTGCACCTTGCACCTGTGGATTGCAAAGCGCTTTACAAACATTAGAATCCAGGGCTGAGATTCCACGCTGCGCCTCTTGGAGATGCAACGCAGAGCTTGTAACCCTGTGGGCAGAAGGATGAGGGTGGCTTTAATCCACCTTTGCACCTCCCAGATCTGGTGTAATTTAGAGCAGCCCGGGGGTCTCTCTAAATTGCTGCTGTCTACGGGGGTGGCAGTGTGGCCCAGATTCTCCACCCCTGACAGAACCACTCTTACCCCCAGCCCTACCCCTACAGCGCGTTCACTGGGGGAATTCTGCCCTGGCTGAGTAATGGTCTTTCACGCTCCTTGTAGCAGGATGCAAATCTCTTCCCAGGACACCTGAGTCACTTGCTTCTTCTCTCTCAGCTGTGTCTGTTCTGGAGCCCAAAGCTACTAAGCACCGTTCATTATGATCCCTGAGTCCCTCAATAGGGCCGTGGAGGACAATATACAGGAGATTGAGAAAGGCAGTTCTGCCAATAAAGTCAATGGGAGAATGAAGTGCCCAGCTGAGAACAAGATTGGTTCAGAGCCCAGCGAGCTGCAACCCTAACGAAGGTGCTGGGAAGCGGGGTCCACTTTCAGCTGTTCCTCTCACGCACACCTCAGTAATTGCAGGGCAACAGGCCGCGGCCTCGCCGTGCTCTGCGTGCGCCCTACAAGGGTTTAGTGTTATTTCAAAGCACCCGGTGTTTGGTACAGGAGGGCAGTAAGGAGTCCCGGTCCAAAAGCTTCCTTGAGATCACACGTGAGTTGGTAGGACATGTCTCAGGCCCATCTCATCAGTCGTCCGTGGCAAAGGACCTTTAACATCATTTCTCCTTCACCCCCATCCCTCAGGCCACTGACAGAGCCGGGGGGCAAAGCAGGCAGCTGCCCCAGGGCTGGCGATTTAGAATCATCATCGTAGCCACGGGCTGCGTGGGCCAGGCAGCACGGATGGGCTGGCTGGGGGACACTGACCCCGCAGCCCCGCCTCTTCTACCCAAGGCCCCGCCCCTTCCAGGGGCCCAGAGCTGGGCCCTGTACCAGTAAGAATTAAATATTATTTTCACCCCTGCTATGAGGTCACTCCCTTGGCCTGTTAGCACTCAGTGTCCTCCAGCTCCCAAGGCCCTTCCCCAGAGTATCCCAGCAGCTCACAGTCTTAAACTGTAAATAATCCCCAGGCCCAGCAAGGTGGGAGACTAAATGACTTGCCCAAGGTCACACAGGGAGGCTGTGGCAGAGCAGGGAATGGAACCCAGGGCTGCCAAGTCTCTATCTAATGACCCACCCCCTGGACCAGCCTCTCTCCACATGCAAGGCACAGCCACAGGTGCCCTTCTCCGCTGGTGAGTGCCAGGGTGTTTCTCCAGCGCGCTGCCTCTCAGCCGTCCCTCACTGCAGACAGAGCAGCTGACGCCCCTCCTGTCCACACAGCTCTGGAGCTTTCTAGTGCCCAGATCAGGGAGTCCGGACTCTGGGCTCAGCTCTGTCAATGCCGTGCCGTGCAGCCCCCTCTCTGCAGCGCTGTCCTGATCCACAGAGGAGGGATGAGGAGTGCAAATTATGTGCTGGGAGGAGGCAAAGGTGTTCCCAGCGCTGGGCCTGTAGTAGGCTGAGAACATGAGGCAAGAATTTCCCAAGGTTTCCTACGCCTGCCACCTGCCCATGTGGCAGATTGCTCCAGCGGCCACCAACCCAGCCCCAGAGGTTGCTCCGGCCCTGGGCCACTGCTCCTGGGCGGGGCTGACAGCTGCTCCAGCCCCCCAACTGCAGCAGACTGGAACCGCTGCGGTCACAGAATCCATGACTTCCGTGATAGACTCGGATCCTTGACAATGGCCAAGTTTGTGGAGGCACCTGGGGACTGTCTCCAAAGAGCCCGCAGGAGCATCTTTCCAGCCTGGGCTGAAGAAGACAGCTGCTTTAATTGAGTTACCCCAATTAGCCAAACCTTGGGGCAGCTTTCTCGGCTCACTCCTTTTGGTGCTGCTAGCGAGTGGCTCCTGGAAAGGAGAAATAAAGGGCTTCAGAACTGCCATGGGGCACCCTACACTCTCTGCAATCTTCTCCGCTGCCCATAATCACATTAGCTTCCCAGCCAGCCCGGTTACCTGGGCGAAGCACGTGCCGGCTAACATCGTTAGCTAGGCAGTAACAAGTGGCCGCTGGGGAGAGCGCTGCAGCTTGCCAGCCTCCTTGACTGCATTGGCATTCGGACGGGAGGAGAGGCATGCTAACAGGAGGCAGCTAGCAATAAATCTTCTTAGGAAAAGCACCCTGGGACCCCCACTGAAAATGAAACGTCTTGACCGAAAGGGATCGAGTTCTACTCGGCTCGTGCATCTGTCTCGATGAGTAGCAATTATCCCTGTCTCTGGGATGGGGAGCTGGTCACCTTGCACATTGTGGAGTCCATGCCAAGCATGGCTGCTGGACTTGGTGACATGAGTTTGGCAGGTCTCAGTCCAGCTCCTGGTGCCACCCCTCCCATCACCCAGGCTCCGAGGCCACGCTTCCTTGCCAGCCTGCATTTGCCTCGTGCTTCCGCAAAAGGGCTTGGCAGGGTTAATTCCCAGCAGCAGGAGATGGAGGTAGATCGACAGAGGCAAGGGGGAAGAGATTTGTGTCCAGCTGAGGGTTGAAAGTCAAGGTGGGCAGCAGGAGGCACTTCCAGAGAGGTTAGGGCCTGGGCCAGCTGGGATGAAATGCAGGCACGCAGCCAGCACTAGGGGAGCACAAAGAGGGGAGTGAGAAGGCAAAGAGCACGAGCTGAGCTGCAGAGAGGAAACCCTCACTGGTAACCTCGTGGCCGAGCGGAGGGTGGAGCGAAATAGGGTGAGGAGAAATTCTAGGCAGCATTTAAATGCAGCTACCTCTAGGGTGGAACCTTCTCGCCCCTAGGTCAGGGCTGAGGCCCACTGGCAATGAGGTACCGTGTTTCCGAAAGCGACGCTCCATGGGTCTCCTCAGGGAACCTGAGGTAGATGGAGCTCAGGGCAGCCAGAGATTCATGAGGACACATCGGAACGTGTCAGACCCCCGTTCATGCCGGCTGGGGGGAGTCAGTGGCCAAAGCAGCAGAGTCACGACCAACAGCTCGTGTCCCCGAAGAGCAGCAGGCTCTGCGCGCTGCTGTGTCAATGACACGGAGCCACACACAGACGGGCTGCGGGTACTGGCGTTATTCACGAGTGCCGATGCCGAGCTCTGCGCTGTCCAGGGAGCTCACAGTGCAGCTGGACAGCTTCGCTCTTTTGGATACCAATGAAGGATTCATTACTAGAATTGGTCTGATAACTACTGAGCGGGGTGTGGGCAGGCGTAGGATTATTAACATCTGGAGCAGAGATCTCCCATCATGCAGTGCTTCCCTGCTGCTCTGGTCCCAGAGTTCAGTGCAGTTCTTGCCTTGGAATCTCTGTTCTCCATTCTGTAGGCTAATGGAGATGCCTCCCTGTCCCATCTTTGATGCAGATGAGGCTGGGGAGTTGCCTTAATCCTGTCACCCTTGTCAGGAGGGGTTTAGGTGTGTCTCCCACGGCCTTTGCATTGCTTTTTGTAAGTCTTTCTTCTAATCAGTTTGGGTTAAGCAGAGGCTCGAGGGTCCTTCGTGAGTCGGACAGGCTGGATACTGCGCCCTGGTTCCCCAAGGACACAAAGCTGACAGCTACCACGGCTCACCCACAGGCTGGTGGCCAGTTGCTTGTTTGCCTTATTACTCTCGCCCCATGTTCGGTTCCTTGTTCCGTCAAGAAGGATCTGAACGAGGAGAGGAGGATGCCTGGTGTAGCAGGACTGGGGGATGGTTCCATGCATGCCCAAAGGGGGCAATGTGGGAGAAGACTAGAGAGGCAACGAATGGGGCATTGAGGCTGGCATCACTGGGGGAGCAGAGTGTGAGGAGGAACCCACCATGAGGAATCACTTCACCCAGTGCTTAATTGCAGCCACCTCTGGGGTGGAAGCCGGCAGCTGTTTAACAACACATGGCAACGCTCTACAGTAGCTTAGGGAAGGAAGTGAAGAACACTGCGTCCAGTTGAAGCTGCGGGGGAAATTTAGATGCACAGAGTAGAATAACCCAAACTGTTGTCAGGACACCAGGGGACACCCCAACCCTTAGAAATAAAGCACCGTGGGATCTTAATGACCACAAGCAGTGGTCCTCAGAAAGGAGAGTGCCCCCTAGTGGCTCACGCCACCCCGCCACCAGCAGCACACTGGACTTTCCAGACACATGCAAGTCATCACAGGACTGGGGAGAGCTCAGAAGAGCCCAAAGCCGGATAGTGTGTCTGTACCATGATGGGCCCACGCCACGTAATAACTGTTTATGGCTGTGTTTTCTTACCCCGCCGTCCTCCGGGAGGGTTTTGTTTTCTGAGTTATTCATGTCAATAAAACCAGTGCATAAAGCGTCCGCCTGTATGGTTATAAGTGTAATGATCCCGCTGCGGGAAAGGCCTGGTTTGATGGCCCCTATAAAACATTTGATTCGCTCCATTTTATTATTGACAGGTATCAGAAGCAGAGAAGACAGAGCTGATTAGTGCCCAGCTTAATACCCCAACTCTCAGCCAGACGCTTCGCCCCTGGAAAACGTCCGGTTTCGATTCATTCACCACATACTGAAATAACCCAGAAACGGGCAGTGGGGTTGGGGGCAGCTTTGGCGAATGGGAAAACAGGACTAGAGGGACTGGGGGGGTGGGATTTCCAGGGATTGTGAACGGCAGAATAGAATTGTGTCATCAGGGCACGTCTTAGGGCATCGGTGACTGAAAGTCATAACCATCGGCAGTGCGGGGTAGTGGTTAAGACACTATGCTGGGCTCCGGGAGACCTGGCTTCAGTGGCCAGCTCAGCCATGGACCTGCTGCGTGAGGTTTGGCAAGTCACTGCCCCACTCTGTGCCCTGGTTTCCCATCCCACCCTTTGTCTGTTTTGCCCATTCAAATTGCCATAAGCTCGCCTGGCACGGAGTGTCTCTCATTCTGTTTGTACAGCACCTGGCGCAAAAGAGCCTTGAACTGGGGCCAGCACATGCTGTAATACAAATTCTCTGGCTGTTTGGTGGCTCTCAGGCCAGATCCCAGGGGATATCAAACCCCACTTCGTGCACATGTTGCTGCCCGCCCCATCTGGGCACATGCGACTGCCCGCTCATTGCCCTCCGGCAGGTCCCGGGAACAACGTTCACGCTCAAGCAGCTGGCATGGCAGGAAATGCTTCAAGCTCTCCACCGTGGTCACAGGGATTGGGACCAGTGGTGTAGCCCCACTCAATCATTGTGTCTCTAGACCCACCACGATGGACACTAATCGCCCTCCCCATGTTGTGTCTGTCTCAGCTGAGAGACCAAGGCTAGAATGGCCCATGGCAGTTTCTCCTGTGGTCACGCTGGAAGTGGCTTCCTCTTAGTCAGAGCTGGAGGATGGGAGCAGTAAGTAGCACACCATAGATTTCAAGGGGCCAGATCCTCGGCAAGGATGAATCCAGCTGCCCTCTGTGCATGGAAGAAAACTACCGGCGATCACATTGAGACATTATTCAAACCGTACCCACCTGAATGGCACAGGCATTTTATTACACGCCTGCCTGCTCTCACAGTACAACTCAAGGACACCGCTACTGTGTATTATCTGGGGATGACCTGAAAAATCCGATTCCCGGCTGGATGTATCATGTAACCCTCACTCGCCGCTTCTGGTTGACTCTGAGGATGAGCGATCAGGGACTGCTCTTGCCACCCTTGTTTCTCGCACACATCGGGTCCATCAGCTGTTTCGCAGCAGTCGATGGGCCCGGCTAGGCGCAGCTGAAAGCAGCATTGGTCCCGTCGCATCAGTCCCGCTCAATGGCCGTTCGTTATGTTTGAGGTCCATGCAGTTGTTACAAGGGGATTCCTTGCTCTGTTGCACAAGGGAAGAGAGACTCACAAGGTAGGTCTACACAGCAACTAGACACCTGCAGCTGGCCCATGCCAGTTGACTCAGGCTTGGGACTGACTAGGGGCTGTTTCATTGCTAAGAGATCCAGGCTCAGGATGGAGCCTGGGCTGTAGGATCCTGTAGGGATGAGAGGATCCCAGAGCTTGGGGTCCAAGAACTCTCCACAGCAATGAAACCCCCGCGACCCCGAGTCAGCTGGCATGGGCCAGCTGCGAGTTTTTCTTTTCTGTGTGGACAGATCCATACCTACTTTCCTAGTGCCCCCAGCTCCAACAACTAGGGAACTATAAACAACCATTGCTTCATTTTCCATGTGTGAGATGGATCGTTCTGTAAATGATCCATAGGATTTGAAGCATGTACCTACTAGTGACTTGGACTGTGACCTCAGTTCTTGCAAACTGAGCGCTGCTTTTTAATTCGATGGGAGGCCTCCTCCAGCTGCGGTGGGAGGTGGTAGGGGTGACTCAGTAGGGGGCGCTCTCCACCCCGAGTCAGTGCTGCGCTTTGCCCTCCACGTCCCTTGCATGTGTAAGTTACATTGCCCCCAGAAGTTATGTCCGTAGTGGTAACAAAGCACATCTCCTGGTGCCTGGCCTGGGATCCCTTCTTCCTTTCAGTCCCGCTCGGCTCCATCCGGTTACTCGAACTGTCCGTGGGAGACAGAACTCGGTCCTTAAATATTCCACTTTTCATACGGCTGTATAGTTCAGTGATTCCTAGTTGTTTCCAGGCAGCCAGCGAAGCCGCAGGGAGATCCCAGGCACGGCTGCTGGGAGATTCAGACTCTCAAGAGGCGGGAAATCAGCGAGGCAAGGGACATGACAGACAGCCCCCGACTCTCCGCTTTGTTTTCCTAGCCATCGGAGCCCAGCAGGAACGGAGAGGAATATATTTGATTGCTGATGAAACCCATTTGAGTTGATTGGGCTTTAAAGACATTCACAAATCACCTATAACAACCTCAGCGCGGTGGGAGCAGCTGGCTCGGCTTAACGAGACACTTTATTCAGCCTTGTCTCTCAAAGAGACCACGAGGGGCCCTATCTTCATTAGCCTGGCCCAAGGCAACAGGCAGAGACCCGCACTAGCCTGTCAAACTGCTGGCCAGGCCAAGCTCCCAGGATGGTTTGGAGATACTAACCAGGCCCTTAAACTAGAGGGACCTGGTATCCCACAGTGGGGAGGAGATTTTGGCAGTATCTGTTGCCACTGTGCAGATGGGCTGCTGTGGCCTGCACCGACAGTCACATTAGTTAGGCTGGTGGATTCATTCCTTGGCCCCAGATGTTACATTCACCAATGCAGCGGGCCGGAGTGGGCAGTTTCCCATGACTTTTTGGTATCCAGATGTGCTGAGGAGTCCAGAGCTCACCACAGCTGCCCCAATGCTCTGTGGTCATGGGCCCTCGAGGGACAGGGAATGCCAGGGTGGCAGTGAATTCCTCAAAATGCTTCCTCCCTCGCCACACACACCAGCATCCCCTTGGCCATTCCTGGTCACAGCTGCTGAGCGGAGACAGGGCCCAGCAGATACATAGAATCACAGAATCTCAGGGTTGGAAGGGACCTCAGGAGGTTTTAGTCCAACCCCCTGCTCAAAGCAGGACCGATCCCCAACTAAATGATCAAGCCTGACCTTAAAAACCTCTAAGGTAGGAGATTCCACCACCTCCTCTAGGGAACCCATTCCAGTGCTTCACCACCCTCCTAGTGAAAAAGTTTTTCCTAATATCCAACCTAAACATCCCCCACTGCAACTTGAGACCATTACTCCTTGTTCTGTCATCTCCTACCACTGATTACAGTTTAGATCCATCCTCTTTGGAACCCCGTTTCAGGCAGTTGAAAGCAGCTATCAGATCCCTGCTCACTCTTCTCTTCTGCAGACTAAACAATCCCAGTTCCCTCAGCCTCTCCTCATAAGTCATGTGCTCCAGCCCCCTAATCATTTTTGTTGCCCTCCACTGGACTCTTTCCAATTTTTCCACATCCTCCTTGTAGTGTGGGGCCCAAAACTGGACACAGTACTCAAGATGAGGCCTCACCAATACCAAGTAGAGGGGAATGATCATGTCCTTCAATCTGCTGGCAATGCCCCTACTTATACAGCCCAAAATGCCGTTAGCCTTCTTGGCAACAAGGGCAAACTGCTGACTCATATCCAGCTTCTCGTCCACTATTACCCCTAGATCCTTTTCTGCAGAACCGCTGCCTAGCCACTCGGTCCCTAGTCTGTAGCAGTGCATGGGATTCTTCCGTCTTAAGTGCAGGACTTTGCGTTTGTCCTTGTTGAACCTCATCAGGTTTCTTTTGGCCCAATCCTCTGATTTGTCTAGGTCCCTCTGTATCCTGTCCCTACCCTCCAGTGTATCTACCACTCCTCCCAGTTTAGTGCCATCTGCAAACTTGCTGCGGGTGCATCCACTCCATCGGCCAGATCATTAATGACGATATTGAACAAAACCAGCCCCAGGACCGACCCTTGGGGCACTTCGCTTGAAACCGGCTGCCAACTAGACATGGAGGTGTTGATCACTACCCGTTGAGCCTGACGATCTAGCCAGCTTTCTATCCACTTTATAGTCCATTCATCCAGCCCATATTACTTTAACTTGCTGGCAAGAATACTGTGCGAGACCATATCAAAAGCTTTGCTAAAGTCCAGGAATAACACGTCCACTGCTTTCCCCTCATCCAGCACTCTGTGCACTCTGGGAAGGGGATGGAGCTGGGTGCAGCCTGGGCATTGCTGGCATGTCAGTCTATGCGGTTCCACAGTCTCTTCCAGTGACTCTATATGGAGGAGGGTGGATCCCTGTGGGACTCCCCAGAGAGGGCTCTGGAGGCTGAGAAGCCAGTGCCCCCTCAGCAGGCTCTGAGTACAATCCAGGAAGAACCACTGATGCAGCCCACCCCTGCTAAGCTCTGCCATGGCTCCAATTCCGTGGACCTGCCCAAGTCTCAGAGCCTCCATCCGTAGCTTTCTCATTAGGCCGTGGTTAATGGAGGGCCGATGTTTGGGGCCTTGCCAGGTTCTTTCTGTGAGGAAGAGAAATGGATGAGAGGAGCCAGGTGTATTCTTTGGTGCAATCCTGTTTATTT
Organism: Gopherus evgoodei; assembly: GCF_007399415.2. Lineage (NCBI taxonomy): Eukaryota > Metazoa > Chordata > Testudines > Testudinidae > Gopherus > Gopherus evgoodei. The sequence continues at coordinate 6,748,100 of NC_044330.1, forward strand.
ACAAAGAATGGACACAGAGGGTTGTTTCCCTGTATGCAGCAGGCAGTTTCCTTGCTCAGAAATCCCTATGCCTACCCCTCCAGCCCATCTGTGCCCCAAACAACTCCGTCCCTCTGGCTTGCTGTGCTTCCCTCACACCTAGCTTGCCAAGCAATCCTTAGCCCTGTGTTTGCAACCAGTCCAGAGAAGCCCTTCATAACACGTGGCTTAGCCCTGCTCAGGCTTTGCCATGTGGCCTACTGCCTTGGGTGGTGGCTTCTGTTGTGTTTGGCTATCTCCCTCCACGAAGGTGCTTAATTGCTCCTTTCCTTTAGCCTGAAAGAAGGGTGCTTAGCACACCCATCAGCTGTAATGAGGTCTGTGATTGTCTGTAGCTCAAAGACCCACATGATGGCAGCCATTAACTACTTCCAGCAAAACAATATCATCTGATATGACACCAGTGCATGGATGGGCCAGATTTTAGTAACTCCTTTGGCCTGAAGCCAAGAGGAGCATGGGAAAAGTCATGCTTTCTAACTGCAGAACATCCAGAGAAGGGGGATCTTCTCTCCCTTGTCTGATATCTATCCAGCAGCTCAGCTCCTTCACGTCACACGTTACCATAGGCCCAAGAACATACAGCAACTAAGCACATGGAACTCTGGGCCTTCCCCCTGCCTCCCAAAAGGAGGGTGACAGAGGGAAGTAGTGGCTGTGATTACTGTGAGGAGGGACAAAAATCTGAGGGACAAAAAGAGTAATTGAGCATGGACTGATTTTAGCTGTAAGCACAGATTCAATATTACCAGTGAGTCAGGACCCCCAGAATCATGAGATTGGCTTTAAAAAAACCCACCCCTTTTGGGGTTCTTTTTCTTTGCCTTCTGGTTTGAGCTGTTTTCTAGCTTTTCTCCACAAGCAGAAAGACTAGACACTTCCTTTTGCTAAGTGAAAGCTGTGACTCTCGCAATCCCAGGACTCCAGTTGCTGGGGCTTTAATACAAAGAGTAACTACTGCAAGAATCCATGATAAAACCTGAAGGGCCGGCTACTGAAACTCACCAGGGAGAAATATATTCAGCAGTCTCTCTAAAGTCACGTATTAAGGTTAACCCTTCGCTCACCACGCACATGCTAGGTCTCTTTGCACCTTCTCATGTCGTCTGCCCAGCTGGGCAAGCACATGTGAGCGGGGGAGGGGGGTTAAGAAAATGACAAGGCAGAAACAGATCTGATTACCCACAAATCAAATAGGTAGAGAGATTTTTTTTTGTTATTGTGACACCAGCAGCCCCCTCATCAGCCCTCCCTCCCCACGAGCGCCTCCCGCCCGCACTCGGGGGAAGGGGAGGAACTGGGTGAGAAGAGGCAGGGTGGGAGAGGAGCAGGGCCAGAAAGGGGCAGGGTGGGGGCGGGAAGTGGTGAGGATTTGGGGGAGAGCTGGGAGTCGAGCACCCCCCCTGCACCGGTGTTGATAAGTTGTTTCGTCGTCAAGTACTCTCACTTATTTCTAGTCTGAATTTGTCTAGCTTCAGTTTCCAGCCGCTGGATCTTGTCATGGCTTTTTTGGCTATATTCTAGACCCATTTCCTATCAGCAATCTCTTCCCCAAGTCCGTAATTGTAGGCTGTGCTCAAGTCACCCCTTAGCCTTCTCCTGGATAACCTAAATAGACTGAGCTTTATTCTCTCAAGACAGATTTTCCAGACCTCAAGACATTCTTGTAGCTCTTTTCTGAACCCTCTTCCAACATCCTTTTCGAAGTGTCGACACCAGAACGGGACAGAGTATCCAGTCACAGTATTATCTATCTGCGGCATTACACGACCTCTCTGCTCCTACTTGATATTCTCCTGTTTGTAATCCAAGGATCACATTTGTCCTCTTACGTACCGTGTCACTCTGCACTGGGCGTTCACATTCAATCGGTTACCGACCATTCCCCCAAGTCCTTGTCAGCGTCATTAATCAGAGTTCCCGAGACAGCACGTTGCTCACTAGACAGCTGGGGTGATATTGTGGGCAGCTGTTAGTTCATGGATCTGAGAGACTTTCACCACTGGATCCTCAGGAGTTAGTGACATCCACCCTGATTGACTTAGTCCTCTCAACACTGGTCCTCCACTTGATGCGGTAACTCCCTTCGCTTCATGTGTCAGTACATAATGCCTGCAGCTGTAATTTTCACTCCATGCATCTGAAGAAGTGGGGTTTTTACACACGAAAGCTTATGCCCAAATAAATCTGTTAGTCTTTAAGGTGCCGCTGGACTCCTTGTTGTCTTTGTGGATACAGACTAACGCAGCTGCCCCCGGATACTTGCACAAATAGTTCCATTTCAGAGAAGTTCTCGGGCAATTCCTGCCTTCAACAGACAGCCCAATACAATAGAGTACTCAGAAAATGGCATGCTTTTCCTCTCCCCTCGTTTCCATGCTCATGGGCTTGCTTGAGAACATGCTGAGGGATCCACCCACACGGCAGGTGTACACGCACGGCTTCGTCCTTGTAACTCACTTGGATTTTCATATTTTGCTGAAAGGAAAATCATTTCATGGTTGCCAAGGTACAATCAATCAGCATTAAGGGGGAGAAATTACCTTCATTACCGCAAGTCTCTCTGTGCAAGGCTGAGCCAGGAATTTGGGGAGAACGTTGGCTATTTCAGAACAAGTCTTCAGATGCCATGGCAACCCTAATTTCACTAATCAAGGCCAGCTGCAGGATGGAGGCACTTTTGCACCAGTCAGGGGAGCCGTTTGTTTTTAGGTATCTATCAGCTTGAATCCAAACTGTGTCTGGTTGGCAGCCTTTTGCAGCCGGTTCACCTTGCTCTGTGATCTTGTCCGCTCAGCAGTACTGGGCCTGATCTCTGCTTGGAGAGGAGACCTCCCAAGGAAAAGCCAGGTATGCTCCAGGTGTCGATGAGCTAGCACGAGGGTCTGTTGCCTGGTTTAGGGCTGACTCAATGGACCAGTCCAGTGAGGTGCTGTCTCTCCATTGGGACCTCTCGATGAGCCATGGTGATTGAAAAGTCCATGGCAATTTTCATAAGAGATGGGTGGAGATCTGTCCTCCAAGGGTCTGGCAACTGCAAATTCCATCTTGGTTAGTAACATTCTGCCTCCCAGTCACCACAGGTGAGACACAGATTCTTCTTAAACTCCTGTCCTTCACTGTGCCACGGCTGCGTGCTGCTAGACAGAAGTGGCTGCAGGTCAGTCATGAAATGGTGTGTGCGCACTTAGATGTATGTACATGAGCATTTGGGGACTCTCAGACTGAAAAGCGCTATTGAAACGATCTATCCACTGCTATTGCTACAGGATAAACCTTGTTGTAGGCCATAAACTAGCGAACCACCAGGGATCAGGAAGGTTATCGGCAGGTTATTCCATAACTGTCCATGAGATGGATTCTTGCACCTGTCTGTGAAGCAGCTCAGACTCACGGACAGGATGGACCCCTGGTCTGAGCAGTTCCAGAAACTCCTACGATCCTATGATTATTGGTTGTGCCTTTAATTGTGTTTTTGATCGTCCATGTTCCTCATTATGTCCTCAGGCTCCCCTGATGCCCACATCAAATCCTGCCTCCGTCCCCTATTTTCAAAGCCCTGCATTTTAGCCACAAGCCTTTTGAAGCCAGGTCTCTTTTTGGGAGCGTGATGGAGAAAGGTGTTTAGAGATGCAGAGGAACAAGGTGGGTGAGGTATTATCTTTCATTGGGCCAACTTCTGGATGGAAGCAGTTAACAGATAAGGCCGCCATCTACTGGCCACTTAACAGACCCCATCAACTCTGTTCCTCGGTCAGTTGGAGAATTCTCTGATCAGATCCACTCGTTCCTTGGCGACTGAACTGACTGCTTCTGCAGGCCTCCCATTCCCTCGAGACCCAGGCAGCGGGGAAATCCTTCCCTTGGGCTTACATTTACCCCCACCGCAAGAACCTTGACAAGCTCCAGTGATTTCCGTGTGGTTTCTCCGAGAGGTCTCATTAGCCTGGTATAAAAACACCCTGCTTTAGCCTGGTAACTCATCCAACAGGCCTGACATTAACCGGCAGGAAGCCCTCGGCCTGATGCAATTTATTGCCCAAGCCATAATGAGGTTTGGATTGACTCACCTTCGGAGCGTGTCTAAACAGAACGCATCTTTCATGGCACGTCAGCCAACGGCTGAGGCAATTTATTGGGGTCTGCCGAGTCTGATCCAAACCTTCTTTACCTCCAATAAAAAGATATAAATAAATCAAGCAATGAAAAGCCGGAGGCCACTCTGAAGTTCCAAGCCAATTTGCATACACCAGCCCAACTCACTGGTTTCAGGCTCCCACCTGCTCACCTCCCCTGAATCACCTCTCAGCACCCATCTGAAGGCTTGGAAGGTCTCAGAGGCTTATAGCTCGGATGAAGCACCACACATATAATTCTTCTGCACCTCATTTGTGATGGGTGCCAGGCAAGGGGATAATAAACGCCTGCGATCTGCTTCCATTTGCCAAGGAATTACTCAAGCTCCAAATCAACAAAACAAAGGAAACAAAACGCAGCAGCAAATAAAACTTATAATAATAATAAAAAAAAAGAGAGACGCCGAGACATTTATAGCCCAATTTGTGCTCAGGCACTTTTCTCCCCATTGTTTTATACGAGCTTGCGGGAACGTGCACAGACCTCTAAGCCAGGATCTGGGTGCAGGGCTGGAGGAGGAAGGGAGGCTGCTGGAGGGAGCAGAAAGGCTCTCATCTTTCCTGGCGGTTGTTCGCCCCAGGACATGATTTAATGCTATCATTGCACGGCATAAAGGCGTCTGAATTTGTGCAGTGAATTTGCTGATCACCTCCTGCCTGCTGCTTTGCAGGGTTGTTTTACAGCTGGCTTCCTGTGCTGATCCCCAGCACCCTGACTGGTTGACTCGAGAACCAGGGGGTGGTGGCTCATTATTTGTATAAGGAACAGCTTGGGGTGCTCTCACACTGCTGAGCATTTCCCATTACTGCAGCCTACCCCAAATCTACAGTGTCCAATTACAGGGAGCCCAACAGGAGTGGGCAGGGAAAGGAGCAGAGAAAAGAACACCCTGGAATCAGATTTAACAAATTACTTTCCCCCACCCAGTCCCTCACTGCATGCTACAGTGACTGTAAGCTTGGCAGCAACACTTGGCTAGAACTCCACTCACCCGACGCAATCTCCTATCCATGGTGCTCCAGGAGAATCTCCATAGCAGTGCAGGGCCCGTGACACATGGTTGAGCATGCAGAGACTACAGGGACCTAGGCCACTGTACTGGGGTGAATGCAAGACTCTAGTGAAGTCTACACTACAAAATTAAGTCAACCAAAGTTATGTCAAAGTAGCGCCACTCCAGCAGTCAAATCGATTTTACATGTCCACACTACACTCCTTGGGAGCCCACGTTCAGCTGATTATCCACTACACCCCCCAAATCACGGCTTCCCAGGATACAGTCCCCCATCCTGCAAATCTGACCGACATTCGTTGTTCCCAGATGTATACATCTACACATCCTAATACATATTGTTTGCTGGCACTCTGTTTACCTAGTGATCCAGATCGCTCTGAATCAGTGACCTGTTCTCCAGTATTTCCCATTCCTCCAGGTTTTGGGTCATCCACACACTTTGTCAGTGATGGTTTTGTTTTCTGCCAAGTCATTGATAAACATGTGAACTTGCACAGGGCCAAGGACCAGTCCTTGCAGCTCCCACTTGATGACGATTCCCCATTTACAGTTACATTTTGAGAGCAAATCGGTCAGTCAGTTTTTAATCCATTCCATGTGTGCCCTGCTCATTTTCTATTGGTCTAGGTTTTTAATCAAAATGTCGTATGGTACCAAGTCAAACACCTTACAGAACTCCAAGTATATTATACCAACACTATTATCTTTACCAGCCACATTTATAATCTCATCAAAGACATATATCATTAGATCTTGCCAAACTATTTCCCATAAACCCATGTTGGCTTGCATTCATTTCAGTACCCTCCTTTAATTCTTTATTAATCGAGCTCTTTATCAGCTGCTCCATTATCTTGTCCAGGATCAATGTCAGACTGACAGGCCTGTAATTACCCTGGTCATCTTGTTTACCCTTTTTTAAAATTAGCACAACATTAGCTTTGTTCCAGTTTTCTGGGACTTCTCTGGTGCTCCAAGACTTATTGAAAATCAATGTTTACAGTCCAGCAAGCTCCTTAGACAGTCAACTTTTTTAAAAGTCTTGGCTTCAAGTTATCTGGGCCTGCTGATTTGAAAATATCGGACTTTACAGGATGTTAAGCAGAAGCCACTAGAGGTACTAGTGGAATGGAAAGCCTGTTATCACCGTATGATGAGACTATTTCATGTTTTTTCCCAAAACACAGCACAGAAATATTTATTGAACACATCTATTCTTTTTACATTATTATTGATAATTCTGCCATTTCGTAATGGACCAATACCATTGTCAGGATCTTTTTTGTTCCTAATATATTTTTTAAAACTATATTGTCCTCAGCTTTGCAGGCCATAGATTTCTCCTTAGGTCCCTTTACTTCCCTGATCAATTTTCTACAATTCCTAAATTCTGATTTGTACACATAACTATCAGCTTCCCCTTTCTTCTATTTGTTATTTGTTTTTTTATAGCTGCCTTCACTTCGCCTCTAAACCAGGTCTTTTTTTTTAACCAGCACAGCCTTCCTCAATTGTGGGATTGTAGCTTTTGGGGTATGTAGGAAGGTATTCTTAAATTATTCCCAATGATCAGTCACACTTTCCTGATCAATACTGCCTCCCAGTTGATTTGGTTCATGGTTTATGATTAGATCCCTGGAAAGCGCCAAATATGGAGTCATAGAAGTTTCTGACTTTGTTTTGCTCAGCCCACTTAGCAGTGAGTCATAACTTGACTCAGTAATTCATAAATTCCAGAGCTAGACCGGACCACTGTGATATCTTCCTCTTGCTTCTTTTTCATTTCTGGAGGGCATTTTTCTGTGATTAGTAAGTACTGTGTCTGGGAAACCTATGAGCAGCTCCTCCTGTTCACACTCTTGCTGCAAGTCTTCTGCAGTGCCTAGTGCCTATGATTCATCTAGCCTGTCAGGCAACCCTGCCGTCCTGTCATTCACTCTGGTTATCTGTATGGATTGACTCACGTGGGTCTCAGGGACCGGTCATTCCATGCTTTCATCTCACGAGCCAAGTGAAGAACAAGCAAGCCAAGGCTGAAACCATAGGACCTTCCAGTCAGACCAGCATGTGTCTCTGAGAGCAGCCTGGGCCTTATATGCTTCAAGAGAAAGGTGCAAGAATCCCCCCATGACAAATTATGGAATAATCTGCTCATGGGGATAGTTTCTTCGTAGCCCTGTCAAATACTGGGTTGTTTATACCCCAAATGCGAGGGCTTATATACCTTAGGTCTTTTCATCTCAGTCTATGTGAATGTTGTTCAGACAAGGGTCTGGCCCTTTTTAAAGTCCTGCTAAGTGCTTGGCCTTGATGACATCTTAAATATCATCGAAATGTGGGGCTGGAAGGGACCATCTAGCCCAGCCCTATACACTGAGGCAGAACCAAGCCTATATAGACCATCCCTGTCCAACCTAGTCTTTTAAAACCCTCCACTGATGGGGATTCCACAACAATTCATCCCTTGGAAGCCAGTTCCAGAGCTTAACTACCCTCATGGTTAGAGCATTTTCTCCAATATCTAACCTACATCCCCCTAGCTGCAAACTAAGCCAATTCCTTCTTGTCCTACATTCCTGGAGAACAACTGATCACCCTCCTCTGGATAACCACCATTTATATATCTGAAGGCTTATCAGCCCCCTTGGTCTTCTCTTCTTTCCTCATAGGTCATGTTTTCTAAACCTCTCATTTTTGTTAGTTCTCTCTAGACCCTCTCCAGTTTGTCCACCTTTTTCTTAAAGTGTGTCCAGTGCGGGGCACCCCAGGACTTCCACTGAAGCCTCACCAGGGCTGAGCAGAACAGTGACCCCCGTGTCTTATGGGCAACACCCCTCTTTATACACCCCAGAACAACATTAGTCTTTTTCACCACAGGATCACACTGTTGACTCATCCAGTTTGCGATCCACTATAGCATCTTGATCCCCTGCTGCCTAGCCAGCCACTACCCCATTTTGTACTGGGGCAGCTGATTTTTTCCTTGCTCTGCACAGTCCTTCCCATTTGTCTTTCATTGAATTTCATCTGAGCGATTTCAGAACAATTCTCCCCTTTATCAAGGTCTTTTTGAATTCTACTCCTGTCCTCGGCAGTGCTTCAGTCACTCACACCCCTCTCAGCTTGTGGCAAGGAGGGGCCCAGGCTAACGAGGCATTGTGGAAGAGGGGCACCTCTCATTAGCAATGAGAAAAGCGGTGGCTTTCCATTTCACAGAGCAGCACCCTGCTCTTGTATGAGGAGGGGGTATGTAGGAGCACCCAGCAGTCCTCCCCTCTGCTATTCTCTTCTACCTCTGCCCTCCCCCTCCTTTACTCCCTAATTGGGTAGCTAACGCTCCCAGCCTGGAGTGATTCTCACTGCACAACTGTGGACTCCTTTTATATTCCCACTGAACCGGGGGCGGATGCACCATGGAGCTATACAGACAGTGCTCTCTTTCGCTAGTCTTTAAGCCACCTCGCATCCCTTTGCTTTCCTGACTCCAGCTGCCTGGTTTGCTCTAAGCCACCCGGGCAATTGCAGTTAATCAAGAACTTGCACCTGCTCAGGGATGCCAAGTAACAGCAAGAGCTGGGGCTTGCTGCAGGCAACCCCAGCATCCCCTCCACTCATGCCAAACCAGCAACACCCACCCTCACCACAGCTTCTCACAGCCAGCGGCCCCTCCCTCCTTTTATAGCCCCTCTGACTGCATTACTAGTCTCTAGCGCCACCCAGCCCCTGGCCTGAGGGCACACACCTGGGGGGAGAGTGATGGCTCAGCTCCAGGAGGGAGTGTGTTAACCCTCCCCTTGCCAGCCATCTAACAGGGTCCATTGCCTCCCTCTCAGTAAAGGAGGCCAGCCAGGAATCCTGCAGCTGGATAATGTGGTGATGGCTCATTGGATGCTGGTGGCATCTGTCCAATTATCTGTTTTGTGGCTGCTGATTTCTGCTGTTTGACCAGCCCTAGCGTTTGTCAAGTAGCTGCTCTCTGGCTCACTCTACAAGCCAACTAGGGGGGATAGGACTGGCAGGCCCTGGCCAGGAAGAGGTGGGGAGGGGTTGCTGGTCAGGACTGAGGATGTCCGCAGGGAGGAGTCCAGGACTGGTAAAGCCTGGGAGAGGGGAGACTGCAAGTCAGGACTGAAGGACATTGGTGGAGCTGTGCAGGGGGGGAGGGGAAGACTAGGGCTAGAACAGCAGGGGGTGCTGTGGGCTGGGATTGAGGGACATCAGCAGAGTTAGGGGGGTGTCCAGGACTGGAATAGCAGGGGTGCTGCGTGGAAGAGGATGGAGAGGCAGCAGCAGAGTTTTGTTTCCCTGCAGGAGTCACTTCAGTCTCACTGTGCCTCAGTTTCCCCATCTGTAACACAGACATAATCCTTTCTCAGAGCTGTGGTTAGAAGGAAATTTTCACACACATACACCAGAAGACTACATCTCCCCAGAGTCATTTCCTCACAGGCCCAGAACAGTAACCCCCATCCGCAACTCCTTCCTGGGGGCAGGAAGGGGGGCTTCAGGAAATGACTCCAATTCTGCAAGACCTGTTGAACTCACAGATAGCACGGAAACAGCTGCTACCTACGCTGTGCCTGGCAAACAGCGCTGGCCCCAAGGCATGAAGGGGGAAGGATCAGTGGGATTCTCTTCTCCTTCATGTGACCTTCAGCACATGTGAAATGAAGTGGTAGGCCTCACTCAGGGCCTAACAATTAGTGACCAGCTTTTCTATAGGTACTGAGTGTCATAGCTCAAGGCAACTGCGCCTAGAGTCTCCCTCTACAGTCCAGCCAGGGCACCACTCTAGGCTCCCCAGCCATCACCTCTCTTGAGTGGAAAGATGCATCTCTCCCACGCCTGAGTGGGGTGTTTCCAGGCAGCCCAGTTCCCTGACTATGCTGTGATATCCCCAGCAAAAGCCGGACTGCCTCAGCAGGCATGCATCACTTCTCTCCTCAGAGCCAGTGCACAGGGTAATGGCCACTGTGAAGTTAGCATCCAGCCCTTTCTAAGCAAGCACATTTATTCTTAAGGTAAAAGCATTGCAGAGGAAACATATTAAAACAATGAGAACCTACATGTCGGCTCATAAGCTTACTAGAGATCACCCTGTTCCAACAAGGGCTGTGGTTGGTGACTGGTTTGCCTGTTGTTCCAAGTTCATCACCGCTTCTGCTCAGAACACAGCCCCTTATGGCTCTGAGAATCACTCTTTTCACCCGTTTGGGTCTTTGAAGAAGCTGTGAATAGGTCATCAGCCAGACAAGGGATTTCTGCTCAACGTACAGCTTCCAGAGGATGGATCCTTTGCATTTCCCTCCTCCCAAGTATTTCCTAGGAATCCCCCTATTTCACTTGTCTCACACTGCAATTAAATGCTAGCAGCTGGCCAGCACTCAAGCTACGGGGCCAATTGTGGTGTAGACATTTAGGCTCAGTCTGGAGCCCAAGATCTGGGATCCTCCCTCTTCAGTCCAAGTAGTTACATTGCAATTTTACAGCCCAGTAGCCGGAGCCAGCTGACATGGGCCATCCACGGGTGTTTCATCGCAGTGTTGACCTACCCAGAGAGTCCTCGGAAGTGCATAACACACCCAGGGTTGGCATTAGTCATTCTTTCTCCTTAAAGCAGTTACTTCCAATCCCACACAGACAGTTACAACTGACACCACTGGGTGGGTCATAACCCCAAAGCACCTGGCTGGGTCATTCAAAGTGGGACTCAAACTGGGGACCTCAGGCAGGGACCTGAGCTAGAAAGACCAGCTCGGTTAGCCACGCCTGTAGCAGACCCGTCAATCTCTAGCTGGGCTAGTCATTAGCAGGCAGCAGGGTGCCACACCATGCAGGCATGGCTTGCAGACTCCCCATGGCCAGGGAGGTGCTGGCCCCACTGCCAGAGGCTTTCCAGTTCAGTTCCCCTTACGGGCAGCTACTTATAACACTGATGCCCCTGGCCAAGTCATCGGGAGCCAGGATCAAACCTGAGATGAACCTGCCACAGCCTTGGCTAAGACAGATGAGTCTGTTAGTGGAGGCTCACGTGTTAAGAGATCCCAGGTTCCATCCCTGCTGCCATTATACATTTTGAATACAATGAACTCCTAAAATACTTACCGCAATTCAATAAGGTTAAACAGGCACCTTGCTGGCTATTGCCATGTCTGTCTCCCCGAGCACCCTCGACCTCTACTGAAGCCAGAGGAGACCCCAGGGGCTTAGCCTCTCTGGAAATCTGACCTCATCTCAAAAATCACCAGCCCAGCTAGCACCCGTTGGGCCCTGGGCCGACAACCTTGCCAAAGTGCCAGGAGTGAACATGCTGTGGAGGTAGAGTCTGCCTCTGGGGATCAGGACTGATGCATATTGGGATGGTAGGAGGGCTAAAGGGGGGAAGATGCTCGCATTCAGCCTGCGGCGGACGGCTCTGCAGCTAGAAAAAGCAGTCGCCCGCCCTGAGCACTTGATTCTCCAGGTGGACAGGGCCTCGCTCTGATCACTAGGCAGCATGGGCTCCCATTGCAAATGCCCCAGCCAGGACGGGTGAACGTTTGATGGGCTCAGTTCCCGGAGAACCACGCAGCACAATCGCCTCCTGGAAGGATGTTGATAAATTGGAGCTGATGCCGAGAAGAGCCCCAGGAATAATGAAAGACCTGGAAAATGTGTCGGAAAGCAGTTGAGCTCCTGGAGTGTCTCTATTTAATTTATGAAAGAGACGACGAAGGGGTGATGTGATTCCAGTCTACAAGCACCTGCATGGGGAACAGATATTTGCTAATGGGCTCTTCAGGCTAGCAGGGAAAGGTCTAACAGCAGCCAGTGGTGGGCAGCTGGAGCTACACAACTTCAGACTGGAAATAAGACGTACTTTTTTTTTTATAATGATGATAGGTTCTATATTAGCGATTACCACTCAAGAAGGATCTTGGCGTCACAATGGATAGTTCTCCGAAAACCTCAGCTCAATGCACAACAGCAGTCAAAAAAGCTAACAACGAGGAAATTGATTGAAAATAAGACAGAATATTGTAATGCTCCCACCATGTACCCACACCATGAATACAGTGTCCCATTCTGGTCTTCCTACCTCAAAAATGATATAGTGGAAAAGATTTGGAGAAGGGAAACAAAGATGATCAGGGATATGGAACGGCTTCCATACGAGGAGAGACTAAAAAGATTAGGGCTGTTAGCTTAGAGAAAAAAAGAAGACAGTCTATAAAATCATGAATGGAGAGAAAAAAAAGTGTCATTGACCCTTTCGCACCATATGAAAACCACTACCAATGAAATTAATAGGCATCAGGTTTAATACAAATAAGAGGAAGTACTTTTCCCACACAATGGCAAGTTAAACTGTGGAACTCATTGCCATGGGATGTTGATGGCCAAAAGTATAACTACAGTGAGGGAAATTAACCAATGAAACAATTTACCAAGAGTTGAGGTGGGTTCTCCACCATGGATCATTTTTAACTCAAGAGGTAGATTTAAATCGAGAGGTGGATGTTTTTTCTAAAAGATCGGCTGCAGGAATTGTTCTGGGGGCAGGCGTCCAGCCCGGGTTACACAGGAGGTCAGACTAGCTGCTCACCATGGTCCCTTCTGGCCTTGGAATCTATGACTCGAAGAATTGTCATCCCAGAGGACGGCTGCCTCTCTGAAAAGCTGCCCCACAGCTCCCAAAGGCACTGAGGTCTCCTCACCCCCACAGGTCTGACATGCATCCTTCTCACTTCCCATTTGAAAAGCTCCCATGTTTGCAGAGGGGGAAACTGAGTCATGGAGCAGTCAGGCAGCTGATCCAAAGGTCACACAACAGCGTGGCGGCTGGAGCTGGGCATGAGTGCCTGACTCCCGCCGCACTTCCTGTTTTCAAACTGAAACAAAGCACCAGATGAGGAGCCAGAGCATCACCCCACTGTGCAAATATGGTGGATCCCTCTTCCTCTAGTTATCCTGCCCTGCCTGCGCTCCTGGGGGAGGCGAGAGGATGTTTAAGGTCTGAGGCAGGGGCTTGAGGGCATTTGCATCCCAACCACAAGGGCTCTACCCACTAGAGAGCTGCTAAAATGGACAAAGCCCCAGCACCCCCTAGACAGAGGATCTGGGCCCTGAACTGCCAATCCCGAGTCACCACCCCAGAAGGGGCAGCTCTGGGCTGCACCTTGACGTCGTGAACCGGGAAAGACAGGTTAAGGAGCCAGCACAGGATGAAGCCTCCATCCACTGCAGCGGAGGGGAGCCAGGAGTTGACAGGGGCCAGGCTGGGCAGAGGCAGGCAGTTCATCAGGCACCCTGCGAGGTGTGAAATCCAATCTCTGTTGTGCGTGCGGGGTGCTGGCACCTCCGAGGGAGCCGTGTGCTGCCCCAGCCCTCTGCTGAGAAGCAAATCAGAGCCACTGCCAGGCCGGAGAAGTTGCCATGGAGGCGGGAGATGTCACTTAAAGGCTATTACCCGACTCTCTCTGCCAGCAGCACGGCAGGCGGGATGTCCACAGGACACCTCCCCGGTGGGTTTGTTTGGGCAGTGCTCATGCCTACCGGTGCTGCCCAGAGCCTGGCTGGGGGTGGGCAGGCACTGGGCATGTTTCCTTTCAGCTCTGCCAATGCCCTTCAATCCCAGTCCTGCACCTAGCTCTGTGATGCCAGCTCAGGGTTCCTGATACACAGCTCTGCAGATGCCCCTCAATCCCGATCTGGAGCCCTTCAGCTCTTCCTGCCCCCCCACTGCTCTGCCAACACCCCTGAATCCCAGCCTGCAACCTCACATCCCAACCCCCACTACAGCAGTCCTGGATTCCCCCCCACCCTAGGTCTGTTGATGCCCCTCAGTCTTAACCCACAGTCCCTCTTCCACGTCAGCCTGGGACCCGCTCCCCTCTGCCAGTGCTCCTTAATCTTGACATGACTTCCCTTTCCCCCTCAGCCCATCTCTGCAAATGCCCAGTGAACCTGTCAGCCTGACGCTGATCCTGGACAAACTAATGGAACAACTGATCTGAGTCGCGACTAATAAAAAATTAAAGGAGAGTAATATAACGAAATGCCAATCAGCATAGGCTTATGGAAAATAGATCCTGTCAAACGAACGAATGTGAGATCTTTTTCGATGAGCTCACAGGCCAGTGGTGTTGATGTGATAAACTTCTGTACAGCATTTTGATAAGGAAAGTAATATGATACAACATCAACACGGCTCACATGAGCTGGATTAAAAGCTGGCTAACCAACAGATCTCCAATGTAACTGTACACCAGGAACCATCATCAAGTGTGTGTATTTCTAGTGGGGTCCTGCAGGGATCAATATTCTGCCCTACGCTAGTTAACATTTTTGTCAACGTCTTGGCAGAAAAACTAAAGTCATCCCTGATAGAGTTTGCAGGGGACACAAAGATAAGGGAAGTGGGAAATAGAGAAGACAGGTCACTGATTCAAAGCAATCTGGATCGCTTGGTCAGCTGGGTTCAAGCAAACAATATGTGTTGTAATGCGGCTAAGCGCAAATGTATACATCTCAGGGCAAAGAACATAGGCCATGGTTATAGGAGAGGGCACTCTGTCCTGGGAAGCAGGGACTAGGGTCCTGGTGGATAACCAGCTCAACATGAGCCCCCAGTGTGATGCTGTGGCCAAACAGGACTAATGCAATCCTTGGATGTATAAACGGGGGAGTTTTGAGTAAGAGTGATGTATTATCTCTGTATTTGGTGCAATTGCTACTGGACTACTGTATTCAGGTCTGGTGTTCACAAATCATAGATTATCAGTGTTGGAAGGGACCTCAGGAGATCATCTAGTCCAACCCCCTGCTCAAAGAAGGACCAATCCCCAAATGGCCCCCTCAGGGATTGAACTCACAGCCCTGGGTTTAGCAGGCCAATGCGCAAACCACTGAAATTAGTGGGTTCAGAGAAGAGCCACAAGATGGATTAAACGGTTAGACAGCCTGCCTTAGCAATAGACTCATGGAGCTCAATCTGTTTGGCTTATCAAAGAGGAGGTGAAGGGGTGACTTGATCACGGTCTATAAGCACCTACACAGGGAACAGATATTTGAGAATAATGGGCTCTTTTCTCCAGCACACAAAGGTCTACCGAGAAGGGTGGCTGGAAGCTGAAGCTAGACAAATTCAGACTGGAAATAAAGGGCAGTATTTTAACAGTGCAGGGAAATAGGCACTGGACCAAGTTCGTGAGGGTTGTGGTGGATTCTCCATCACTGGCTGTTTGTCAGTTTCAGATGGGATGTTTTTCCCAATGATCTGCCAGAGAGAGAAACTCTCCCATGACCTGTGTTCTGCAGGAGGTGAGCCGAGACGATCGCTCTGGGCCCTTCTGGCTTTGGAATCGATCAATCTGTTCAGCCGGTCATGCAGTCCTGCTGCCTTCTTGGTCCTAAGGGCTCCAGACCATATCACCTGGAAGCATCAAAGTCAGGAACTCGCATGTCACAAGCAGACTGTGCAGTGATCTTCAGCTCCTAATCATCCAGGAAGGGTTCGGCTCAGTCACCCACAATGCCTGTATTACATACAATGAAATGCAAAGTCAGGAAATGCTGCAGGTGAAGGTGAACCCCCCTCCCACAACTCTACCCCCCCCACGTGCATTTTACGGGAACACTCCAATTGTCAGACCGGAGGGTCCCTCTCACAGTGGCCAACACCAGATGTGACAGAGGCAGGTGCTGGCTACCCCCTAGTGGACAGTTGGGGAATAACCTGCCCATAAGGGGAGAGTCTTCCTGATATGCATTGACCTGCATGAGAGGGTTTATACACCTTGTTGTCCTGGGAGGACAGCTGGCATGGGAACCATGTTTCCCAGGCTGGGCATGCAACTGGCACCATGTGTCTTTGGCCCCATGAAAATGATGATGACGACTAGGGCTGCAGATTTGACACCGCATTTTTGAAGCAAAAACCAGGGTCCTGGACGTCATGATTTCTGAGATAAAATGCCAGGGCAGATGAAATTCAGTGATACCTCTTTAAAATACTAGGCCTGCCTCCTTCTCCTCTCCCCACTGAGGGGGCACCCGCTGCTGCGGCGACGTACTCACCTCAACCTTAATCCCAGCCTGGTGCAGAGGGGAGGTCCTGGATGGGTTGGGGATGGGGGGGGAGTTGGAGAGCAAGCCTGCCCCGGCCTTGCTCTCACCCTACAGTGACAATTCCTGTCCTACAGGGACGGGCCTGGCTCTCCCCTTCAGACTTAGCAGCCTGGCATACAGGTCACTGACAGAGGGGTGGACAGGCCAAACCTGAACATCACTGCCAAGCCCTGTATACCAGGCTGCAACGCCTTTCAATCATATTTAGCCTGGCCACACCCGCCTCCGCCCCCAGGCCAAACCTAAGCAGCGAGATGACTCCATGAGCCAGGTTGCAATGCCCAGAGTGGGGTTCCGGGCCCAGACCTGCAGGACCCATTTATTAAAAATCACAGACACAAAACCAAGTCACGGACAGAGGGGAAAATCACGGTATCCGTGACAGTTCTCCCGCTGTCACACACCTGCAGCCCTGTCCATGACCAGCCCACCATCAGCAGCAGAACCGTTCTCTGCCGTGGGAGCAAAGCCTGCAAGCGAAGTCACATTTATCTCTCCAGCAGGAACACGCTGTGATTATTAGATGAGCGAACGCAGCTCCCCAGCCCTGGAGGACTGGATCCAGAGTGTTTTGTTCACCATGCCAGCTTCTGTCACAGCCCACCTCTCTGGACTGATCATGCCCTATAGTAGCCAGCGCTGATCAGCCCCAGCTGTCCGACAGTCAGGGTGTGCTCTTCTCTGAGACCTCTGAGCACCTGAGTGGTGGCTGGGAAAAGAGCCTTGCATCCCAAAAGAGGGGTGGGCACTGCCCAGGCTCCACAGGGAATCCACTCAGCTCCACACAAAATGCCCCCGTATTGTCCAACCTGTTGGCTCCCCCAGTGAGCACGAGACATGCCGATCGAGCTGGCCAGGCGGGAGGGGCGATTTGTTGGCTATCTCCCAGAGAAACACTCGCTGGAGAGGCAGCCAGCACCCTGGCCTAGTGCATACGTAGTCCTGCAGACATGGGTCATGCAGGATCTCGTCACAGCAGTGGGGTCGGGTCAGCGTTCAGAGGGGAGACCCGACAGGACTGCCTGGGAGGCTGCAAGGCACGAGGAGATGTTAGGAGGCTGCCAGGGGTGTCCTTCAGATGAGACCTATCGACGAGGTCCTGCCCACTCGTGGTCGCTAGCAAGCCTGTGGCACTTCCTGCCAGACCTGGTCACTGTTTCCTGGCCCAGTGCTAGCAGGACGCTGCCTCTCTCCGTTCCTCTGGCAGCTGACATTGGATGCAGTGTCCTGGGAGTTCCCGACCACAAAAGGGCTGAGCAGCACATGGATCCCTGCAGAGCTGTGGGGATGGTGGGTGTGCAGCGAAGACCAATTCTGGTTGCTCGTGTCTAATTCCCTTTGGATTCCTCCTTCGTTGCAGCAGCGAGATCCAGAGGGAGGGGACTTGGGTCAGTGGTGCCTTTCCAAACACATACACCTGGCCTGCTGGCAGCCTGCCCCTCCAGCACCCATCAGCGATGGTCTCGAGCTGAATTCACTGTTGTCCTTGTCACCGCTCTGGAGATCTCCCCAGAGAACCAAAAGGGAGGTGGTGGTAATATTTAAGATGCAATAGACGTTCAGAGGCGCACACCAATTAATAGCTCCAGTCCCTGCCAGCCATGGATCTCACAGCGCCTCTGTTAGATAGGGCTGCTCTCTGTTTCACATGGGGGAAACTGAGGCACAGGGAGGTTAGCTGACTTACCCAAGGTTGCAAGACACAGCTAGTCTGTTGCAAAGGCAGGGCTGGAAACAAGGTGGTTCCCCGTCTCTCAGCCCTGCCTTGCATCAATTCACTCATGCTGCTCAGAGGCAGGAGGCGGGATGGGGAGAAATGGACGCAAGACCCTTCCACTGCTTCAAATTAAAACTGCAGTTAGAACCGTAGCATCACATTCCTGTATTAGAAACCCGGCTCCGCTTCTGTGCTGGGCGGGGGTTAGGAATGCAGGGATAATAGCAGCCAAGTCCTAGGCGATTAGTCCAATACCAGCATTTAGCATTGAGGAGAGAGGAGCAAGAGATTTCAGGTTGCAGCCTTTTCCACTCACGCCCGCCCTGCTCCGAGACAGGGTAGCAAGCAGGCGCTAGGGACCCGCAAATGATCCAGCTCCCCCCTGCCCCCTCATGTAGGAGCTCAATGCTTTCGGCCCAAACTGCCTTCTCCAGCCCCTGCCCCCTCCCCAAGCTCCTTCCCCTGCCTGATGGCAAAGGATGGCTCCAGATTACAGAGCCACAGACCTCCCCACCCTGGCTCCCATTTTCTCCTTCCAAAAGAAAAGCTCTTGGGGGGAGATCCCCACCAGAGCCAGAAGCCCATTGGGTAAGGTGCCCCCAGCACTGCTGTCTCTGGGTGCCTCTAAACTGCAGTGCATTGCTCAGCACAACATCTCAAGGGGGCAGGGCAGATTTACAGCTGGGGCCGAGAGAGACAAAGGCCCAGCTCCCCGAGGGGAGTTAGGCTCCTGACTTCCTTCGCAATCAATGGTAGTTAGGAGCCTAAATTCCTTTGTGGATTTGAACCTAAGTGACTTGACCAAGATCACAAAGGGAATCTGTGGCAGAGCAAGGACTAGACCCCCCAGCTCTCCTGAAATGCACGATACTGCCCTAACCACTGGGAAATCCAGCCGCTTTCTACTCAGGCTAATGATCCTTCACACCTCCCTTCCAAGGCACCTCAGAAATAGGAATGAATTTAGCATCACAAACCCCTGGGAAGGTTGAGATGATTTCCACTGTACAGATGGGAAAACTGAGGCACAGAGCGAGTGGCAGGGAACCATCCCTGGTTTAAAGTCACAGACAGGCTATGGCACAGCTGGACAGAGATACTCAGGATCCTTGCTTCAACCATCCCACTTCCTCTCTGGGAGAACCATCTCTGCTGCAGAGGGAGGACATGTCTCAGCACAATGAGATTTGAGCTCACAGCAATTTTTCATGTCAGGAGCGACCTTCAGAGAGTGGCCAGAGGCATCAGAAGAGAGATGGGCTTTGACGCGACATCGCTGGTCCTTGCTCTTGGCTGGGCTGAGTGGAGCTGGGTGTGCTTCAGCTGAGGGCGTATGTTGGCTCCCAACGCCAGCTGCTCCCAGGGCTGCGCTCCAGGTAGCTGAGTCATCAGGTAAAGATCCCCTTGCTGCCCTGAGAATCTCCACAGGGCTCAAGCCAAGCATGTCCCATGGGATTTTGCAATGGCCCAGGACAAGAGACGGCCACGTTTCTCTCATGTCCTGGCACTAACACAGTGACACCACTGCAGCCCCGGAGGTGAGTCGAAGGAGTCCAGCTTGCGCTGCCTGCAGGATGCAGTGTTTCCAGGAGGCCGGCGCTGCCTGGCGTGACACTTGCTGTCACTGGGCATATGGATTTAACAGGCTCTGGGCTGGCAGTGGCTGTTTTCTCGGCTGTCTTGTCATTATCACCTGGTATTTTCTGCATTAGCTCCATGGCGTTATTTCCCTTCCCTGCTAGGATGCAATAATCTGTGCCTGGGCACTTGCTTTCCCCTCCTTTTATTTCTCTCCCACTGTTTATGTTAGAGAGGCCCCCGGGCACTGAGGAGCCATTGTGCTGGGGCTGGACAAGCAGAGGCGAAGAGCCAGGCCCTGCCCTCTGGTGGGGACAATGGAGCCACAAACGTATTCATGGCCCCGTCAAGTCCAGTGAGCTGCCATGAGAGGAGGACTGGGCCCTCAGCCCCCAGCTTCCCTGACTTCCATTGGCCTTTAGAGTGGAGGGTGAGCACCCGTCAGCAGCGAGGAGGTGGAACATGCCGAGGACGTGAGCACTGAGTCTAGGGACAGCAAAGCTGGGACATCTAGGATGAGCCTGCGCCCATAAAAGTGAACAGCCAGCGGTGTGTTGTGAGCACCTGGGCAGCTCCCTTAAATGAGGGACGATCTTGGGTAGATGTCAGCCTCACGTGCATTCACTTTAGCAGCTAGGTCACACCACCCCTAGCAGCCTCCGGCTCATAGAGTTACTCCTCTGTGCTGTGAACGCAAAGGTCCAGGGTTCAAGCCCTCCCCATAACCCCTAAGGAGGCTATTGGAGCAGCAGCCATGGTAGGGTGGAGTCTGTGCACACGGGGGGTGCTATGCAGACCGTTGATTATACCAGCAGGGCCAGGGACTAGAACCTAGGACACGGCACCCTCAGAGGCTGGCTTCTCCATGTCAGTGCCTGCTGCTGGTGGGTGGGAACAATCCCCCACCTCCCTACCATGCTCTTGGGAAGGGATGTGGGGTTTCCTTGCTATGCCCAGAGCAGTGATTGCAGGGTGGGAGGGGGCAGCCCCTGCATACATCCTGGTTTAACTGCCCTGTGCCCCCTGCTCTGGGATCCCTCTTTCTGTGTGTGACTCCAAAGCCATGGCCGGGTCAGTGCCAGTGTATGCAGGCAGGTAATAGAGAAGGCACCATCTACTGGCACACAGGGAGATATAACATGGTCAGGGCCCAGGAACAGCTGCGTCTCTGCTTGCTGAGCCAGCCAGTCCCCCAGAGCAGGCCTGGGTCTTCTGTGCACCAACCAGCGGCCTTGGCATCCGCCTCATGCCTGTGGCACCACAGCCCCTTCTCCTGTCCCTTGCACAGGGCTCAAGGTGCAGTGTGGCCACCACACTGCTGGGGGGGGAGGGGGTAGGCCAATACCCCCTCGTGACGGGAACTTCCTCACTGTGGAAGCAGCACAAGGAGGCTGTGGGTGGTGCTGTGACACCTCAGGCCCTGCCCAATCCACCATGGCTGCCATTAGGCACCAGCCAACCCACCTCCAGCTGATTTATAGCATCACGGGTGAGGCACTCTGGGTAACTGTGCTGTATAAAGGACCCAAAGCAGCAGCCTGACCTCCCCTACCACTAGGAGCCGCTCCAGGGAGATGAAACGTGGCAGATGGAGCTGGTTCCAAGTGAAACCTTAGGGCCAGGGAGGCTGGAGCCTGGGTGCTGCACTGCAGTTACATGGGGCACCTCCCTTGGGGTGCGAAAAATCCTTTTTTCCCCAGGCTTCTGCAGATACAGGCAGGCATCAGTTACACTCCGCTCGTTTTCAAGCTTGTCTTTGCATCGGTGAGGAATGGAAACAATTGTATGTGAAATGAAAGCTGAGCTACCAAGTTCCTCCGGTGTCTCCAGGAGCAGCGTGGAGAAAAGAGCGAACAATACACAGTCGGGCTAAGGCCCAGCGAAGTAGGCGAGGGCTGTTGGGCACCATCTAGGAGTAGCTGCGTGTTATCATCCAGGCGGGGAAAGCATCAGTCAGTTGTTATATGATTTATTATTTGCATGGCGGTGCCAGGATGCATGAGGGGCTGATGGGAGGTGAGCACCATGGAACGGAGAACAGGAGCGAAGTTGCCAGTGGCAAAAATGGCTGGGGGGGAGAAGAGGACTCCATTGGGATCTGGGTATCCCAGGAGAGAGGTAGGATGCAGCACCCTGAGACCTTCATCCTGCCATAGGGAGGAGGAGGATGGACAAGACTCATTCTCACTGGTCAGAGCTGGGTTCCCATGGTAACTCCTCCGAGGGAAAGAGTGACCCCACCTGGAGCCAGCCCAAAGGCAGACACAGAACTGCCATGTACCTCCCCTCCCCAGAGTCTCCCATGCTCACATCCCCCAATCCTGGGTCTCACATGCACACACACACCTCTCAAGTTCTGGGTCTCCCATTCACACACACCATTATCCAGGATAGCCAAAGCACATAGCCCCCCCAGTCCTGGGCCATGCACACAATGCCCCCCCCCAAGCCAGGGTGTCCCATGCCCCTAGGGCCTCCCACATCCCCCCAGCAGCTGTAACACAATGACTGTGTGTGCTGCATGCCACAAGCAGACAGTACCCAGGCTGTTCCGAGCAAGCCCTCGCCAGGCGGCTGATGCAGAACGAAACAGAGCGCGGGTGCAGGGAAGCAGAGACCTTTGCAGAAAGCCGCCTGTCGGGGGCAGCCATCCTCAGTGCTGTGCCGTGGGGTGAGAGAGAGCTACGTGCACCCCAAGGCCTGGGTCTCTCCAGCCTGGGATGGGGAGCTGCACTGACCAGGCGCTGAGCTGAAGTCCAGCAGGAAGGAAGGAAGTGACCTGTTTAAAGCTGCCATGGAGCAAATCCAGAACCTTTCATCCCAGGGGGTCTCCAGCTTTTCCCTACCGGGGCCTGCTCTCCCATGTGGCTGGGATCTGGCCGGGACATCCCGCCTCCCCCAGAACTATGGGACGGGCAGGGCGGTTGTGAGGGACCCCGACACCTGTTCACGACCCCAGGTCGAGCACCCTGATTTAGCCAATAAAACGGAGAAGGCTCTGAACTGCCCCTGGTTTGGGGGCTGTAAAGCCCCCCCCCTCCAACCAAGCCCCTAGGGCACAAGCCTGCCTGCAGGGCCCCACGGGGGGTACATGGCTCCAGCAAGCATCAGTCCCAGGAGAAGCTGGGATCCACAGGCTACCGTGTCTCTGAGTCCAGACTGACAATGGCCAGGGCAAAACCCAGCCTCCGCCTGGCCAGGAAATCGTCCTCATTGCCCGCTGGCTGGGCGCACCATCACAGCGCTTTGACTCCCTCTAGTGGAGACACGTCAAAACTACGTCGGGCCAGGGAAAGGATGGGTTCGGCAGAGGCCCAGCCTAGGCAAGGCAACCGCGGGTCTCTCCCCCAGAACGAGCCGTGGTGGGGCTTGCCCCGCAGTGGTCCTGGCCATGATACCCCGTCCTGGGCTCTCATCCCAGGGATGGCACAAGCTGCATGCCCTGCACTCTCAGGACTAGATACTGCTCTGCCCGGGGATGGATGGACACAGCTGTGAACTGCCCGGTCCAGGGACGGACGCCGCCACCATCCACCCTGCCCGCTCCCCTGTGGTCACCGCGTGCTCCATCTGCACCTCGTTATGGAGGCTCAATCAATGCCAGCTCCCTGGGCTGTCCTGGCTCCCGACATGCCGTGGCCCCTTTTCACAACATCCCTTGCACAGGATCCTGCCGTGCTGGGAAGTGGCCAGGGCCTAGCAAGGGGCCTAGATAACCTAACCTGCCTGAGGCTAAAACGTGCCTCCTGGGACGTGCCCATGCCATTAGCTGGGCCCTGCAGCTAACCCGACGCTGCTCACAAGCTGCTGCCGCGCATCAGGCCTCTCTGAGAGTCCGGAATGGCAGGGAAAGCTCTGTGAGGATGTACACCCAGCCCCGCACCTGTCTCTAGGGAGGGGCACGGCAAGCTGCTCACATTGGCCAATGTCCCTGGGCAGCTCTGCAAAGCCTCCACCCCGGCTTCTTCTGGAAGCAGGGTCTGTGCTAGACGGGCCTCTGGGCAGAGTCACCCCCTGGCACCTGTCTCAGAGAAAACCCCAAGAAGCAGGGCCTGTGCCTTCCCGCTCAGATCCCTTTCCCACTGCAATAAGCTGAGGCTGCTCAGCCCCCTGAGCAACATGCCAGGTGGGCACAGAGGTGGGCAGACTGCCTCCTAAACCGGCACCTCTAACTGTCTATGCCCCAGCAGCGGGGCCAAGTTTGAATGGGCACACCGAAGGGTCAGGCACCGGGGGCTCCAGCCCTAAAACCATGAGCTTCTAGCACCAAGTGGACCTTTTGGGACCTCAGCGAAGCCAAACCCTCCTGAAAATTCCAGTCTTAGTAGCCGATCAGCAAACAAGCCTAGTATTGCTACCAGCGAATGGAGCTAATCTCTTAGCTGACAGGCTGGAGGGTGGTCTCGTGGGTTTAGTGCTGAAGCCTCCGTGTTCAAACCTCACTGATGGCTCATGTGGGAGGTGGTCACTGACAAACTGGAGAACTGAATTCAACAGGATGACATTCAAAGACAAGTACAAAGTACTCCACTTAGGAAGGCCCCATCAAATGCACAGCCACAAATAGGGAATAACTGGCTAGGTGGTCGTACTGCTGAAAAGGCACTGGGCTTATGGTGAGTCAAACTGGCTGAGTCAACAATACGATGCAGTTGTGACAAGGGCTAATATCAATCTGGGCTGTATTAACAGGCGCGTTGTAGGGAAGACACAGAAGGTAATTGTCCCGCACTGCTCGGTGCTGTTGAGGTCCCAGCTGGAGTTGTGTGTCCAGGTCTGGGCACTGCACTTGAAAAAAAGATGTGGACAAATTGGAGAGAGGCCAGAGGAGAGCAACAAAAATGATCAAAGGTTTAGAAAACCTGGTGTGTGAGGAAAGGTTAAAAAAAACTGGGCCTGTTGAGTCTTGAAAAAAGAACACTGAGGCGGGGACCTGATAACATGTTAAGGGCTGGTATAAAGAGGACCATCATCGGTTGTTCTCCATGTCCCCTGAAGGTAGGAGCAGAAGTCATGGGCTTAATCTGCAGCGAGGGACATGTAGGTTAGATGTTAGGCACAACTTTCAATGCTAAGGGAGTTACGGAGTGCAATAGGTTTCCAAGGGAGGCTGTGGAATCCCCATTGTTGGAGGTTTTAAGAAGGGGTTGGACAAACCCCTGTCAGGGATGTCTAGGTTTACTTAGTCCTGCCACAGGGAGCTGGACTGGATGACTTCTCCAGGTCCCTTCCAGCCCGATATGTCTGTGATTACATTTGCTTAGCTCAGTTACCCTGGTAGCTGCTCGGGATGCACAAAGCAAGGCAGATGTTGGGAGCCCTTCTGTAACCAGGAAGGGGAAGGAAGAGGCACATCCGAGTCCGGAGGTGTCTGATTGCCCAGCCAAGGGGCGCAGGGAATGAGCGAGAGCTGGAAATGACCCTAAGGGAGCTCAGTCTGTTTAGCTGATGGAGAAGAAGATTGAGAGGTGACTTGATCACGGTAGATAAGTACCTTCCTGGGGAGAAAATACCGGCTACTCAAGGGCTCTTGTCTCGAGGAGAGAAAGAACAAGAACCAATGACTGGAATTCAAAGCCAGAGAAATTCAAGGTAGAAATAAGGGACAGATTTTTAACAGTGGGGATGATTAACCATTGGAAGTCACTGCCAAAGGAAGCAGGGATTTGCCATCTTTTGACATCAGATCAAGTCCGGCTGCCTGTCTGGAAGTTGTGCTTTCACCAAACACAAGTTACTGAGCTCAATCCAAGGGTGCCTGGGTGAAATGCAACAGCCTGTGGTATACAGGAGGTCAGGCTAGAAGTGATCCCGTCTGGCTTCAAGCTCCCTGGATAAGTGACAGTGTATACAAGCCTCATGCACATAACCTTCAGAGATGCTTCTCTTGGCTGGAAAATCAGTTCCGAATGGCACGACACACACAGAAGAGGCAGGGCAGGACGGGAGATGCCGCACATCGGGACGGTGCATGGGTAGAGGTAAAGCTGGGGAAGGGGCAGTGAGCCCCTGCGCCAGAGCCTGGGATCAGAAGAGAACAAGCAGTGAGCAATTCTGAGACCTTTCTTGTCGATATTACAGCGGCAGCATCGGGCTGGGTGCTGGGTTAGTAGAAACAATCCCCACCCAGACGGGCTTACAAGTGAAATGGACGAAGGTGGGAGAGGCCGTGACTTGCCACAGAACATCAGAGGCACGACTAGACCCAGGTCTCCGGGGCCTGCTCTACAAAAACCATCCTTGCTCCACTTGAAACCCCAGGAGAGCAGGGGGCAGGGATGGGGAGGAGAGCTTGGGAAGGAACAGATACAGTCGGGCCCACAGATTCACAGGGTGCCTAAGAATTCAGCCAGAGGGCTTGGGGTAAGGAAGGTGCTATGTGAAGGGGGGGCAGGGAGAGGCCCCAACACTTTTTGCCAGCTGTAAGAGCGAGCGACAGGGGAAATGGGGCAGAGAGGAGTGAGCGGGGGGCGGGGAGGTCTTGTGGGGAAGAGGAAGCACAGGAGCAGGGCCTCAGGGGAAGAGGCAGGGTGCGACCTGGGAGAAAATGGGCAGTGCCAGGGTGGGGCCTCAGCAGGAATGGGCGGCAGGAGGATGAGACCTCAGGGAGGAGGGGCAGAGCCAGGCTGGGACTCGTGGGAAGGGGCAGCATGGGGCAGCAGGGCCCCCCCACGTTTAGGGAGCTTCCCGCTGCTCCTGACCTGAGTGCTAACTGTTCCTTAACTGATCACAATGGTTCCTTCTGGCCTTCAGCTCTTTGAATGATCATTATTAAATTAATTCTGTTCAGGCAGGAGGATCCTAAAAACGCCCTGTAGACGCGTGGATTCACCCCTGCGGTGCCTCCTGCTGGTCGTCCTCACGAATTAGCTCTTTGAGTCAGGAGTGCCCTCTGCAGGCCAGTGATCTGCTTGCCGTTGGCCCCTGTATCCTTCACTGGAACCCGGTGCCCCTTTAGCTGGGGTGCTGCCCCCTGGCAGTACCCCACCAATCTGGGTCTCCCCTCCCTGGGGAATCCCCACCCCACTATGCCTCAGTTTTGGCTACTGCCCAGTCTCCATCTAGCCCCTGTTCACTGGGGCAGACTGTGGTATCAGCCACTCATCACAGGCAAAGAGGTTTGGACCTGCTGCCTTTGCCTACCCCTGGGCTGCACCCTGCAACCCCCAGTACCTCTTGGCCTTATGCTAGGCCACAGCCTGGGGCTTTCCAGGCAGGAGCTCCCCAGCTCCTCTGCCTTTCCCCAGCCCTGCTCCACTCAGGTACCCTGTGTCCAGCTCCCTGCAGCCAGGCCCATTTTCTGCAGGCAGAGAGAGACTGCCTGAGCTCCTGGCTCACTGCCTCTTATATGGGCCAGCTGGGCCTGACTGGGACCTGGCCACAGCTGAGCCCACTTTCCCCAATCAGCCCAGGCTTCTTGCCCCAGCCCCAGCCTTCTCCTGGGCTGTTTTAAGCCCCGAAGGGCAGGAGTGGGTAATCATTCCGCTACACCCCCGTATAATAAAGCACCAAGGCCGAGATCCTCCATGGATTGATTTCAGTGGACATTAGATCCCCAAACACCTGTGAGGATCTGAGCCCTCATGACTGGAGAAAAGGTGAATACAGACTAACTGGGCTTCCCAAGCAGGGCTGGCTCCAGGCACCGGCGCAGCAAGCAGGTGCCTGGGGCAGCCAACGGAGAGGGGCGGCACGTCCGGATTTTCGGCACCAATTCGGCAGCAGGTCCCTCAGTCCCTCTAGGAGGGAAGGCCCTGCCGCTGAAGAATGAAGCGGTGGGGTAGAGCTGCCGCCGAAGTGGGGCAGCAAAAATGCTGGGGCTAGCCCTGTTCCCAAGAGGCTGCTCGGAGGTCTGAGGAGAGGAGGAAAACCAACCCACAATCCACAGAGCCGATTACCACTTGCAGGGAAATAATAAGGGCAGTGAAAGCCCAGTATGCTGGCCACAGAGGTTAATGGGAATCAGCCATGCTTTTATAAATCCTGCAGGGGGGGAGCTGTGAATTCGTGGAGGACGAGATAGGTGAAAGTCACGATGGGGCCAGCACTGCGGAATGTCTTTAAACCTGCCTTTAACAAGGGAACTGAAGAGCAGCAGCCTTAACGGTCAGGAGGGACATGCCGTGAAAACAGAGGAGGAACTGCTCGGAACATCTGCACAAAAAATCAGCCCCTCCAGATGTTAATTACATGCAATGCCCCCTAATACATTGCGGCTCCTTGTCTGCCTCTAGTGGCAACATCACACAAACGGGTTTATGGACACTTCTGGCCAGGGGGATGGGGAAGGTTTCGTAGCCCAAGCTGAGGAGGCTGATCCATGCTTTAGATCTGGAAGGGCAAGTTTCGGGCCAGACGGGTGGCACGTTCAGTGTCATCCTTACGCACCCCACAACATGGGATTGACTCCGTTACATCCTGAACGTTTCACGCCATTGATGATGATTTCTCAGATCTGGGAGATTGGAGAAGATTGACCATAGTACCAATCTTCATATACAGAAAGAACGCTGATCCCAGTACTTACCAACTGGTGAGTCCAACTTGTATCCCAGCAGGGCGGGGTGGGGGGCAGTGCATGGGACTCCCAAGTAGCATGTATTTGTAACGGACAGATCTTTTCAGTCTGATTGCTGTCTAAGCCAGACTTGCAAAGTGAGTGGCTGACGGGAGAGCAAGTGGTAGCTGAGAGCTCGTTGGGTCTCAGGAAGTCAGCTGCAATGTCGCTATAAAATCATCCTGTCAAAGCTCATCCAAAACTGGCTGGATTGTGGAGTCAGAACACTGCTGCCACAAGCATCTCTCTCCTGTCACTTCAGCTGCTCTCAGAGGCACTTCACTGGCTCCCCAACACGCTAACCATCAAGTGGAAATGTCGATTCTCTCCTTCAAGGCAGTGCATGGCGCAGGCCCCACCAACATCTCTGTCCTGAGCCCCTCTTGTGTTTCCCCTGCCCTCTCCATTCTGTCACTGACACCAGCCAGGCTACGCCAGCCCCTCCTACGTGCCATGTCCTATGCTGCTATGCCTCTGTTCCTCCCCTCTAGCCTCCTTCCAATCGCTCCTGCAAACCCACTCCTGGAGCAACACTGACCCAAACAAGCACATTCACACTTAAACGACGGCCCATGGAGCCAGGAGGCCATGTGCCAGGCACCAGCCCGGCCCCCTGATGGGATATCACAGCCCTTTCCCAGTGATGCCTATCCCTAGTCTCTCAGTATTTGGTGTTGTACTTAAAGCCTCAGCTCCTGGAGTCAGGTGATTAGGTGAGGCGCTCTTTTAAAAACCAACACCCCCCTCACACACAAAAACACGCACACGTCTTCCGCCCTCATGGCTGCAGGAAAAAGCTTGAAGATGTAATTAAGGGCTCCAGATCCACAAAGCAAAGAAACAGAAACCCATGTGTATTGTTTTTAAGTCCCATGACAAGCCCCAGGCACTGGGCACCTTTCGCGCTGCAGTGAGAGGCCTGGACCAGCTCCCAGTTCACCTTTCTGAGCCCAGGTTTCCTGGCCTCCCTGTGATGCTGCCCAGTGTCCGGGGCTGGGGTGCAGGGTGCAGGGTGGGAGAACAGGGTGCTTGTCCTGTGATGCTGCCCAGTGCCCGGGGCTGGGGTGCAGGGTGGGAGAACAGGGTGCTTTTCCCTTCAGCTGGAGTTTGTGAAGAACACTTCTTCAGAAATGCTGGGCAGCTACCAGAGTCTGGCCACTGAGACAGCTCCATGGTGCATATACCCCAATCCTGGCGGTTACCTTGGCCGTCTCCCCACTCCACAGCCCCTTTCTGTTGTCCTAATCCTACATGGGAGGCAGTGTGGCTCAGTGGATAGTGCACTGGAATTGGTCTCTCTCTGCTTCTGCCCCTGACTTGCCGGATGACCTTGACCAAGTCTCGGTGCCGTCGTTTCCACTCTGTATATTGGAGGTGATGCTGCAGATTGGTCCTGCTTTGAGCAGGGGGTGGAACTAGAACCTCCTGAGGTCCCTTCCAACCCTGAGACTCTATGATTCTATAACCCCCTCTGTAAAGCTCTGTAAAATCACTGCACAAGAGCTAAACCGTGTCTTATTATTATATTCTGAGCTCTCTGGGGCAAGGTCTGCCCTCACTTTACTCAGATGTGCATGGGCCCCCGACTGGGGCCTCTGGGTGCTACCTCCAGTCTAATCCATACGACACCTGAGCCTCAAATCCTGTAAGGAGAGGGCCTCCCTGCCGCTGCCTTGTGGGACTTCCCTGGCACTAGGATGCTGTCCCGACCTGGGAGGGGCGCAGCGGCTCAGAAGTGCGAGCGCATTGCGAGCTCCGGGAGATGATGTGGGAGGGATGGAGACGTGTGGATTGAAAAGACCAGTTAATCCTCATGGAGGCCACTAGATGGCAGCCCCTGCTCCTTCTTTGAGGGCCACCCCAATAGGTGCCCCGCTCCCATGGCCTCAGCTGGGGCAGTGCCGCTCTCCCAGATGGACTCAAGCCGTCTCCAGGGATGGCCCCTGATTTCATCTCCAAATGGGGCCGGCCGCAGTCCTTGACCCCGAGGCCAGCCACTGGGATTCCAAGAGGGACTGGACTTCCCCACCCCCCCGCCCCATTGAGCAGCTTTGATTCCAGCCATCTGTGACCCCTTCGGTGTCCATGATCCTTCTCCCCACCCCATCCCACCCCCCAGCTGCTGGCCATCAGGAAGAGGCCTGCTATGTCTCTGTGCCCGGCAACGTCAACCCAGCGCAGTGGCCGCTTTCCTACCTGGCAGGTGGGAGCCCAGAAAAGAGCTCCCCATCGGGATCATGGAGGCAGGGTCCCAAGGATCCAGGCCTCACCTGGACTCCACATGAGAAGCTGTGTGCTGGGGGGAGGTGTTAGGGGAAGATCCAGGAGACAGCCAGCATGGTTCTCAGGCCAAACTCCCTGGCCCCGCTGGCTAGAGCTCTGCCGACCACAGCGATGTCCAACCCTGGTGTGGCCAGGGCCTCTGATGTCATCATCCTAGTTGTGACCTCACAACCATTGCCATGGTGATCAATTACGGCCCCAAAATATATTCCTAGATTCTCAACCCAGCCCCTGGTTCCTCCTCCCTCTATTCAGAGGAGCAGCCTGACTCGATAGGGACAGAGCTCCCAGGGGCTGAGGGCTGGAGCCGGGGAATGGGTGGCAGGACTGAGGGACATCAGCAGAGCTGCATGTCATGGGGGGAGGAGCAGGACTGTCATGATGTGGACAGGGGTGCTGAAGACTATGGGCTTTGGCAGAACTAGGAGGAGCGTGGGTGGCCCAGGCCTAGGTTCACGCATGTCCCTGCAAGTCAGGGGTGGAGGAGGTGCGTGCTGGACTGCGATAGCTGCAATGCATTGGCAGAGTTGTTCCCACCTGGCTGCCCATCCCAGCCACGCTCTGCCCTGTGGAGCCCTGCTCGGTCGGGGCTAGTGTAGTCACTCATGCCAGGCCTGTTGCCCGTCATCCTGCCCACCACCAGGCAGTGTCCCCAATGGGTCAGCACCACCCACCCCCCTCCATGAAGCCGGCACTGGCGTTGGGAGGGCCAGGGATCGTGGAGGGGGTTCTGGTAGAGCCAGCTGGGGTGTCTCCACTTTAATATCCAGATGGGAAAATGACCAGCCCTTTCTGCAGCTTGTAGTGAGATGAGGTCCTGAAACATAAGTCCTTGTATCAGAGGCCCGGTATGAGGCCTAAGGCTGGAGCTAAAGGAATGGTCACGACTTTGCTGCTGTAAAACAAAGTGAAGCTGTGAGCCAGAGGCAGGCCCTGCTCACAGAACCTGGCACGAAGAGGGCAGATGCTGCAAAAACACACATACCTAAAAGGTACTGGGCACAAGTTGTGTAAACACGTGCCAGGATGGTACCAGGACACTCCAGCACAAGCACATTCCACACAGATAACAGGAACGTGCTGACCCAGCCTAAAGACGGGGTTAAAAGGATCATATGATGGAGAGGGTTGTTTTGCTCGAACCAACATGTACAAGGTGAGAGGTGGCACCTTGACACATAGAGGGGTTGTATCTCAATACGTCAGGAGTGATGTGTAACTTGTCTGTACCTGTGTATAAAGATGGACCTCTGAGGGGTTGTCTTTGTCTGGCCTAGGGGGCAGTGGTAAATCCCACGACTGACTGAGCCAGTCCATTGTCAGGGAGCACGTTTGGAGGGACAGCTCAGTGGTTTGAGCATTGGCCTGCTAAACCCAGGGTTGTGAGCTCAATCCTTGAGAGGGCCATTTAGGGGATTAGTCCTGCTTTGAGCAGGGGGTTGGACTAGATGATCTCCTGAGGTCCCTTCCAACCCTGATATTCTATGATTCTATGTACTGGCAGAACTGTAGGCATCTGATCTGGGGAGCTAGTGACTGTGTTTCATTTGGCAATAAAACCTGGCTGGGTGCCTTTGTACCTTATCGGAGTCTGTGGCCCTTGAGGTTTGCCTTGCCAGTGATCTGCACAGAGCCAGGACAGCACACAGAGGGAACACACGCACGCAGCCGACTGTTATCAACATTGGATGGAGCAGAGCACCATGCTGCTGACATCTGATGACACAGCCAAGCTGCTAGGAAAGGCCATGGCATCGGCTCCTATAAGCTAAGCAGCCTGAGGGCTGATCTGTATGTGCCAGGCAGGCCATCTGGGCTGGGGGAGTTGGTGCTGACCCCACCCTGCTGCTGGGCCGTGTTGTGCTCCTGGCAGTGCCATCCTTTCACTCCTTGTGGCCATTCCAGACCTGCTGGCACTCTCTGAGGCCGCAGCCCTGATGTCCTGGGTGAATTCCACTCAGCTAACTCCAAACTGCCCCTGCAGCTGCATTTGGCAATGCTATTCTGCTTTGCTTCCTGTCCTAAACTCTCTTTGGGTGGGTGCTGTTAAACCACCAGCACGTTCCTCCCCAGAACTGGCTGCAGCCTACTGTGCCACACAGAGCTCCCCGCTCTTTATTGTGGGGCCGTCCAGAGTGAGGAGTGTCGCCGGCTTCCCCTGTCGGAATTGAGGCGGAGGCCTCATGCTGCCTCCACAGTGGGCTGGACCTTGGAACTGCCGACAGGAATTCTGCCACCCCTCCTCCAGCCATGCCCACCCGGGCAGATTTCCCTGTGTGCAGAGCATCAAGTGAGGCCCTATGGCCTCTCTCCTCAGGACCACCCCCCGGGTCTCTTGGGCTGCCTGACTCCGCTGACACAATAGCAGAGACACAGCCCTGGTTAATCTGGCTTGGTGGCTAGGGAAGTCCATTGGATTTCAAATGAACTGGGCACTGCCAGCCCGCAGCTTGGTGACCGAGCTAAGCCGCCCCGAGACCCAGCTGTGCAGATAAACCTCAGGCCTGAGCGTACTAATCTGAAGAGAACGAAGGAGGGAGCTGGGAGTGAGCTGGGCCAGGGAAGGGAGGATGAAAGGGAGCGACGGGAGCCGGACGGCTGAGACTCCAAGCTTTATCCCTGAGCAGCTGGCCAGAAATCAACGGGCTGGATTGCTCTGCGAGCTGGAAAGCCATTGCTCTCTGGCCGGTGGACAAAAGCCAACAGCATCAACATCCCCTGTCCTTGCACTGGGCTGTCCCCGAGGCCCTCAGTGCAGCCCATGTGCACAGCGATCTTGCAACTCACCAGGGCCTGGGGGACTTCCATGTTCCCTCTTCTCCTCTGCCTTGTAGACAAAGGATGGTTTTGTGGCTAACTTCCAGCCCCAGCAGCCAGGACTCCTGGGTTCTATTCCTACCTCTACCAGTGACTATCTAGGCAGCTGCCTCCCCTCACCCTCCCTAGGCTTCGGTCAAATGGGGTGGACCCTGCACCTACCAAGGGGGGCTAATGTGAGTAACTCCTGAAAGTCCTTTGGAACGCCCTCAAAGAGGGGTCGCGGTGCCAAGCGTGGTGGGTGATCATGGCAGGAGTCCTCCACGTATGTACTATTGCCATAGACCAGCGGGAGCGGATGTGCCCGGAACCACCACATGCACTTACCCCCAATGTGCAGGGCTGTGCAGCAAATGATTATCGTTATATTTTTACAAAGGACACAGTCTCCAGTGTAAACGGAGCAGGGAACGACCGGTTTTATTTCCTGCACTGAAATAACAAGTTTCCATCTTGACACCAATGAACAACTTGCTGGAGCGGATACACCAGCTCCTGATCTTACATATATGTGTGTTACACCTACCGTATGCTCGCGCTTCAGCCTTGGCCTGCAGTCAGGCCACTGTGCTGGGACCCCAGCTGATCCCATAAGCTAACCACTCAGGTTAGTATTAGACGCCTGGGCCAACCCCAAGGAAAATGCCAGGGTGTGGCAGGAACTGTGTGATTCAGTGGGGGGGCGCTCTTCTCTCCTAGACAGCACTGAACCCTTTGCCTCCATGTGTTGCCGGGAGGGCTGTGCTGGAGGAAGTAGTGTGACTCAGTAGGAGGCGCTCTCCCCTCTAAGTCAGTGCTGACCCCCGTGTCACAGCAGGGTACTCTCCCCTCTGAGTGGCCGCTGACCCCATTTTCCCAGGGTGGTCTGGGAATGCTGCTCTGCTGGAATCGCTGTCATTTGGGTGAGCTGGAAAGGTCCTGTATGTTTGAGACCATTCAGTGTTCCACCCATGGGTGTTTTGGTCAGAGGCGGCCCATAAACTCTCGCATCCTGACCAACCTCCAGTGCAGGATGCTTTGTTCTGCCTACCTAAACTCGCCCTGCACTTTCCACCGGATACAGGATCCTTCTTCACTTCCTGTCCTGCACTGGCAGGTATTGTAGCTTTACCCTTTGAAGCATTCCTGCACCTACTCCACCCCAGAAGTGGCTGCATTCGGTGGAAGGGAGATGTTCCCTGTCAAACCTTTCCCTATTTCAAAGGGACGGTGTGTGAGGTTTCGTTACCAAATCTCCACAGAGCACTTTGAGATTCCAGGACGGAAGGTGCAAAGCATGAGCCAGAGTGATGACACTGCTAGTCACCATGTGTACCCCACTTGGCATGCAGATCCCCAAATGCTGCAGTTAGCTGCTATGATGTTAAGCTAGGTGGATGCCCCACTTAATCTAATGAAGACAGATCAGGGCCCCAGGTGACTTGTGCTGTTAAATGGATTACATGCAGTTAAGTCACATGCACTTAGTGGATGGCATTCACTATCAGACACCTTTGCTGGGGCTCTCCAAGGGTTCCCAGCAGCATCCAGATCTCAGACTCCAGTGCTTCTGCGGCCGGAGGGCTTGATCTCCCAGCTGTCAGCTTGAGAGGGTAACTCATGCCTCTCTGTTTAGACCAGCTGGCATTTTCTCTCGGCTCTGCACATGCTGGTTCACCACGAGCTGAATCCAACCACAGTGACTGTTGGGCATTTACACCAGGGGGCTTGCTCAGCACCACAGGGGGCAGGCTATAAATTCAGGCATCACTAACTGTACTGCCCCCCGCCTGTTGCTGTGGGAAGTTTGGGGTCCTGCGTGTTGTGAGACAGGATGACTCTAAGCTGCTAACACCCTTTTGCATGGCTGACTATTGTGACGGTCATTCATCTCCTTTCTCTTCCCTCTTCCAGGGCCCGCACCCAACAAGCCACTCTCCCCTCCAGGCCTTACATTCCATCCTCCTTCCTAAGCAGTAATCGGATCTGCAGCTGGGATAAGGGACCGTGTCCCTGCACTATGCTCCCCTGCGGTTCTGTAGTGTTCCACAGAATAACCTCGGTTACTGCTCAAGCCATGTGGCGTTCAGCCTTCAGCCAGATTTGGTTCCCCAGGCCTGGTGCTTTGCATTGCTCTGTATAGATCTCAGAAGTGTATTGGCAGACTCTAAAGAGAATCTGGTCCAGGTCTCCTTTGTTCTAACTCCAGTGGAGGGCATAACACAGAGGATGGCGCTGTGAATAACCCAGCTGGTGTCTTGCTGAGCATTCCTACTGCAGATCTCCAGCTGCAGCGGTTCAGTCTCCGTTCGCCATACTGAGATTTGCTGCCAGTATCTTTCCATTTAAGACCCAGCCTGAGGCTTTCCCCAAACATGCGACCGGAAGCTTAATCGGTGGGGTCCTCAAAATGTTTCCTGTCTCCTCATCTGGGCCTGGGCACCCACCAGAAAGACTCCTCCCACTGGATTCTTATACGCCAGCCCCTTTGAACCCCTATGTCAGCAAAGGGAACTAGTCCTCACTAGTTTAACGGTCCAGTTTCCAAACCAAAGAGGTTGGGATAAGTGGCTCCATAGCTGGCTTGTTTATTCAAATGACGTAAGGTTCGGCCCATGCTAGCTTAGCTAAGACTTTCATGCTTTAAGGCAGAACCTCATCAAAGCCCTCGGGGACAGAGGGTGGAAATCCTACTGATTCATCTGATAAGATCTCAAAATTAGACATGGACTCCTGCCACAAAATTCAGATCCAGAGCACTGGTCCCTGGATGCAGGGGTTGGCTCAGGCCCCATCGCTGCTAAGGAAAACCCCCTGCTCAGGGAAGTTCTATTGCAATAATATTTTATGTGGCTATAATACCTTCTGTCTCAGAGCACTTCCCAGGCTCTTGTAAGGAACTGGTTGATGTGCATGTACACCACTGCCTTCTACTGGAGAGAATCAGAACTACAACTGTGATTTAAAGGCCCCATCCTGCTAACAGCTAATGAAGATTCTCCCTTAGATCAGGGGGCAGTGGGAGCAGAAGGCTCTGAATGCTAACCTCACTGTTTCTATTATGTTCTAAGTGGAAGAGGAGCTGGGCCATGACTTTGGGAGACTTTCAATGAAGCTGTTGGTTTGAAAAGAGCGCTGAACCAAGCCTGCCTGTCCTTGCTACTGCCTGGGGTGTGCAGCCCAGAACTTCCTTCCCCCAAAATATTTTCTCACCATCCTAGAAGCCAAAGGTAGAAAAGCTTTTCTAGGTGCCATCTCACCTCTTGGCCTGGACAGGATAGTTCCAAAGTCCCCGAGGCTTTGGCTTTTCAGCTAAACTATCCCAAAGCTAGTTAATGTGAGTAAGATGAGCTGTCGCTCACAGGAAGGTGGCTACTCCAGTGCCCACCCTACGTGTGGCCTCACTCAGTATCCCTATGCTGTCGGTTTACCCTATCTCTGTCCATCTACTTAAGAACTTACCATCTGCCCATCCTGGGCAGCTCTCACTAAGTAGCTTTGGCTAAATACCTTGGTGGCAGAAGCAGCTAATCCCAATATTTTACTGGCCTGAGGGATCACAGGACGTGCTAGGGAGAGTCGCAGGCAAAACGGGACAGGGAAGGTCAGTGCAGAAGGTGAGGGGAAAGTTTCACCAAGTGGTGAGCAATTGAAAAAAGGGAGTTGGTGTGGTAACTATTCTGCTACCTTAGCTACAATGATCACTCTCGCTATAGACCATCCTCTGGCAACCCCACTGCCTGACCGCTCCCCACATGTTCTATCACCCATCTAACATGCCCTCATCCCCCTCACATATGGACTATCCCCTGTAGTCTATCTCTGACTCTCCCTTGTCCCACTCACCATTCGAGCTGGGCAGAAAAACTGTGACTGAACCATTTACTATCAGCAAGCGCAGCTCCATCAAAATCGAAAGGTTGCAGAATTGTGGCCATTTCGCCAACTTTCATTCTGGGGAAAAAAACAAGTTCTGACAACAGTGAAATGTTCAGTTTCCACATTTTCAGACTGAAATGTTTTGATTTCTTTTAAATGACTTTTCATTTTGAATTGATTTATTCTGTATAATATAATATAATATTATATAATATAATATAATATAACGTTGAAATCAAAATGTTTCAATCGATCCCAAACCATTTTTTTCTGGAATTGTCCTTTGCGGAGACTTTCAAGTTTTCAGGTTTCATTCCATTTCTAAATGAAGCCAAACTTTGAAATCTCAGAGTCCTTTGTAAAACAGAACCTACTCTTGGTATCAGTTTGGTTTAAGAATTCCTAATGCACTCTTTATCCTAATATCCATAATCCAATATTCCACATCTAGTGTCCCTCAGATACGCCAATACTCTAGTACCCTCAGACATTCTAATAGTACCTATGACTCTAGCATTTCTATGACCTCACTCATGCTATAGTGCCATTCTTACCCCTCAGATACTCTAGTACTAGTACTTGTCTGATGCTCTACTGTCCCTAACACCCTCTGATAATCTAGTACATTATTCCACATAAACTAATGCCTCTATTCCCTCCACCCCGATACTCTAGTACCTCCAGAACACCCTGATTCTCTAGCATCTTTAGTATACCTCTGATATGTGAATACCCCAGTACTCCTCTTATATCTCTCTGACCCTCTAGTGCCACTCTGAACTTCTAGTACCTCTAGTAGTACTCCTTTGACTCTTTAGTATCTAAAGTACCGCCTGGCTCTCCAATACTCATGATACTCTAGAACTCTTCACTACCATTCTGACTCTGATAGACTAGTATCTATAGTAGTACTTTTGATGCTCTAGTACCCCCTGCTAATCTAATTTTTCTACTACTCTAACACCACAACACTGATACTCTCATAGCTCTAGTAACCCTAGGATAATCTCTTGTTTCATTGTGACTCTAGTCTCTCTAGTACCCCTCTGATACTCTAATGCCTCTGGTACGCCTCTGGCAGGGCCGGCTGCAGGCACCAGCTTAACAAGCAGGTGCTTGGGGCAGCCACTCCAGAGAGGGGCGGCCTGTCCAGGTATTCAGCGGCAATTTGGCGGAGGGTCCCTCGCTCCTGCTCGGAGCGAAGGACCTCCCACTGAATTGCTGCAGATCACGATTGCAGCTTTTTTTTTTTTTTGGCTGCTTGGGGTGGCAAAACCCCTGGGGTTGGCCCTGGCCTCTGGCACCGCAGTACTGCTCTGATGCTTTAGTACCTCTAGTAACCCTATATTCTATCATGTCTCCGTGACCACAATACTCCCCTGGTACTCTGGTGTCCTCAGATCCTCCATACCCCTCTGACACTGACGCTCCTCCAGCTCTTTAACTGCATTTCCATATCCCACCCCCATCCCCTGCTCTCTGAACCCTGGGTGCAGCCCCAGGTCACCCCGCAGGGCAGCAGAGCCAGGCTTCCTGTCCCACATGAGGGCGGTGCAGCCGGACGTGTGATTCGGCTGCATTTCAGGAGCTGGTTGCGCCCGGCTGGAGCTGCCAATAGGCTGGGCTGGCTCAGGTGGCTCCATCTACTTCCCTCCCCACACCGCCAAAGCACCAGGGCTCTCACTCAACCCAGTCTGTCTCCATGGCAATAGTGACCTCATGCAGGGACAGGCAATCTGGGCCAGTCGCCGTAGCAACCATCCCAGTGACATCAAAAGCCGAGCTCCGGTTCCCAAGGCAACCCACCGGGCTGGCTGGGCAAAAGGAGCTATTTGTGTCCCTGGGATTCGTTGCCAGAGACATGGCGGGGGAGGGAGGGAGGCAGGCGGGGTAGGGGCTGCAGCCCCCCAGTCAGAGCTGCTCTGGGCTGGTGGGCAGGCGGTACGGATGGGAATATGCCCAGCCTTCTCCACCCAGCACAGGTGCTGCTGTGCCCATCGAGGATCAAATCCTTGCAGGGGGTCGGGCCAGCCCCCCCTTCCTTCCCACGCACACCAGGGGAGAGGGAGCTGCTCCAGTCCTGCCCTTGGGATCCTGGGGGTGTCACAGCATCACAGGGGCTGGTTTATGCCCAGCCTGGAACCTGTCTCCCGGGAGTGCGCCCTTTAACGGGCCGGGTCCCCAGGATCCACACAGCTCCGCAGGGGCAGGCCCGTGGTCTCCACCACTCAGACGGGGCCATCAGCACCAGCCATCCTCATCTCCCTCTCTCTGGCTCCCTGCAGCGAGTCTAGACTGCGGGAGGCTTGTCCTGTAGCTCGTTAGGGGCTCAGCGCTCCCAGGAAGTCGACACAGCGACACAGCCGACCTTTTCCGAGCAAGGCCGCCATTCCTGAGTCACCCGGCTCCAGTCTCTGCAAGGCCTTAAGAGAGGCTGAAGTTAAGCCATAGCCCAGCCAGTGCTGTGACAAGCCAGCCAAGCTACAGCGGGCTTCGTCTCTCTGTCTTTCGTCCGCCGGCGCCCAGGTGAGAGCAGCCGACTCCCTCCAAAGCCAGCCCGTCTCCTGGTCACCTGCCCCCTTTTGCCTTTATTCTCCAGCTCAGTTCAAGTGTCCCACCTGCTGGAGCTTCCTGCTGTTGGGTGTCAGTTGTTCAGTCCTTGAGATTCTCTTTGTCTTGGTTGACTCTGCAGATTTGGGTCAGTTTCAGCCAATTCTTGAATGACTCTATTCATTCCACCAGGAGCCAGGTGACACACGCACACCTCCTGTCTCCTGCACTGTTCCAGGTGCGGAGATAACTCTTCTGCATCCACTGGGTTGCAATGCAATAGACATGGGGAAACTGAGGCACACCTAGGCTTCATACAAATATTACAGCTAATTTCTACTTTCTCACATAGGGTAACAGGACCCCATGTACATACACCCCGCCCCATGGGAGATCCAGGAATCCAGTGCTGCCAGTGTAGCCAATACACCAGCACAGGATAGTTCCAGGCCCTACCCTGATTTCCTCTGGAAACTGGGGGCTTGACCTTGGCGTGTTATAGGAGCTCAGGCAGGATGTACTCAGAGTGAGCCCTGAAAATCTGTCTTCATTTGTGCTTCTGTTTAACA
This sequence comes from Gopherus evgoodei, assembly GCF_007399415.2. Classification (NCBI taxonomy): domain Eukaryota; kingdom Metazoa; phylum Chordata; order Testudines; family Testudinidae; genus Gopherus; species Gopherus evgoodei. Next base: position 6,788,329 of record NC_044330.1, read on the forward strand.
GGGTTCAGGACCTGCTCCTTCCTCCCCCCACAGCAGGTGTCTGGGGAGGGCTCATATAACTGTAATTTGTTACCCCTCCATAGTACCTGCTATCTGAGAAGCTCAGAGCGCCATATACATTCTTGGATTATTTCACAGCTCCCCTGGGAGCGGAGTGTGCATCAATATCCCCATTACATGGATGGGTAAATTGAGGCACAGAGCAGAGCAGGGACTCACCCAATGAGTTGATGACAGAGCCAAAGATAGAAGCCAGGGGTCCTGACTCCCAGTCCTCTGCTCTAACCATTAGAGAACACTCTCTCTGGCCCAAGTCAGCCCTTAAAATAGGAAGCTAAAAATATGAATAGCCAAGCTAGGCATTGCATACAACCCAGCAGGCACAGACTTCAGCTCGGGGGGTGGGCAAAATCCATCTGTGACAGAGCCAGAATGGCTGCCAGCATCTAAAGCCGGACTGCCCAAAATTTGTCCAAACAAGAGGCTATATGAGCAGCTTGCCAGAGGACAGACGGGTGGCAGTGCCCTGATTTGTACAAAACAGGGCAGATTGCAGCTGCTCTTATTTCTCTGTAGAGGTGCAGTCCAGAGAGACAATGAATCCCAGCATGCCACCACTCAGACCAAGATGGGACACAGGACCTCAGGGGTCACACTGCCTTATATAAGAAAGGCCATACTGGGTTAGACCAAAGGTCCATCTAGCTCAGTATCCTGTTTTCCAACAGCGGCCAATGCCAAGTGCCCCAGAGGGAATGAACAGAACAGGTTATCATCAAGTGATCCATCCCCTCTCACCCGTTCCCAGCTTCTGGCAAACAGGCTAGGGACACCATCCCTGCTCATCCTGGCTAACAGCCATTGATGGACCTTACTGTGTGAGAGCATGTTATCCCATGCCATGTGCCCTCCTTCAGCAAGGCTGCACCTATCCCCTTGCCCTCCAGTGGAGTGGCTTCTGACCTATTTGGCAGCCATTACTCTCTGAAAGATGCCAAGTTCATGATGATCTCCTAACCATGAGGCCATTGCTACATGCGGACCCGATTCTATTGAAACGGGTTCTGGAGGGAGAGTCCCTAGCTGGATCCAACCTGGCTCCACTCGAACAGGTTGTGGAAGAACCATCCGGAGCTGGATGCTGACCCAGTTCCAGTGGAACCGCCTGTAACTGGACGCTGACGGGTGTTCTGGTGGAACAGCTTGCCCTCTACTTACTCTGCTATCCAGCTGCCAGGAGCTGGCTTCGCGCTGCCAGAACAGGCTGATGGGAACCCCTCCTGCCTTTGTTCGCACAATAATAACGCCATCTGCACACTCACAGAGGGAGGCTCTACCAGCCACTGGGGCTTTGCACAGGCCCACACACAGCCCAGCAGTGAGATGAAGTAACAAGGGAGGCCGTGGCATGTCATGGGTGATATGCCAGCTCCCCGTTTTATGCACATGTCTGAGGAGACGGGCCCGTGGGCTGTAGCTGAATTTCCACCTGTACCTTCCCATCACCTCCCACAGTGCTCTAACAGCCAGGAAAACGATTGTATAAACTACACTGGAGGCTCCATGGGGAGGTCTCTGCTGCCGGGGTCCACAGGAAAGGGTTAATATGAAACATATTAAACATAGTTTAGCAGCTGCTAAAATCAGTGCCCTGCCCTCAGCCTATGATCAGCCAGTGAGAGTGTCTCGTGATGATGTAATGCTTCAAGCTGGCCATATCATTGGCTGGACACACTGTCCCTTGGCATCCTGCTGGAGACTTTTAGGGGAGGAGTTTGGTAAAAGCTCCCCCTCCTTTAACCTTTTAAAGGGTGCCTCAGCGATGGCCTGAGCCCTAGTCCCCTATGTGTAACTTCTGGGCAGTCAGATCTGACCGCAATAACAACGGGGGCTGGGCAGATGTGAATGACCAACAGGACCAGCTCTGCAGCTGATCACAGGGAGCAGGCCAGCAGCTTCCCAAGAGAAAGGACCCGCATAGGGGAGGCAAGGGTGTGGAAGTCAAGTCTTAGAAAATAATCAAGATTAACCTCTTCACTACTGACATCTCTAACCCAGCACGTCCAGTGCAGGCAAAGGACTACATATGATAATAATTCCACTCTAAGCATCCAGACGCAGGTGAACCTGTAACCTCTAGAGCAGCAGATTCAAATCCTGGCTCAGGACTGGGGAGAATGCATCATGTTGAAAAATGTGTTAACTAACATGATGTTAAGCCCTTCATTTGGACAAGGACAGTATCAATGACCAGCTAACGTATTTTTAAACACGACTGACTTTGCCCACATGGGCCATGTTTACACAAGGCAATAAATGTGTTTTTAACACACAATAAAATTCTAGCATCAGCAAGGCAAGACGTAGTTCTAACATTTATTAGCTGATCAGAGTAAACCCTATGCTCCCTGCTAGAGCTGTATTATAGTCCAAATCGCCCCATCTACACTAGGATTTTAATACACCAGCTAAAAACACACACCCTTCTTCCTGTTAAAGATGAGTCCATTAAGAGTCAAGTTGTGTTCTACATCATGCCAATTAAAATGTGTTACTTAACTCGTTTGCTAACAGGATGCCTTTTCATCAGTAAAGACAAGGCCCTATGCGACATAGGAAAAGTAAGTGTTGCGCTTCTCATACTAATTAGCATCAGTCCTCAACACAAAATCGCTACAGACACAAGCAATCAATTCATTATCTATCTATCTAGAAAGCCCAAGGTTTCTTTTCCGGTGGTGTGAGCTCCAAGATGTTGCTGAATCTCTGAGTAAGGCTAGAAGAATGAACACAAGCCTGACAGCCTGGAGCACCTGACTTCTAATCCCAACCCTGCCACTGACTTGCTGTGTGATGCTGGCGGAGATCACGGCGCCTCTCTGTGCCTCAGTTTCCCCTCTGAAAAATGGGGATAATCAGACGCGCTCCTCTCCTCCCAGGTAGGTTGTCAGGCTCAGCTCATTAGTGTTTTCAAAGGGCTTGAAAGAAGTTAAGGGTTAGTGTTCTTACTCATTTAATAAGTAAAACTAACCACTAGATAGCACTGTTGCTCCACATACAGACAGCTGAACAAGCAGGTATTTGGCAACAGAAAGCCTGAATTTTAAAGGCAGCCTGCTCACCCGGCACTGCCCACCAGACAAGATGTGATGCCAGATGGGATCCACTGCAGTTGCTGGAGCCCAGCCAGACCTCCACTGCTCACAGCAAACCAAAAAATAACAATAGCTGACAATTACATGGTGACTTGCAGTAGCAAAAATGATTTTAAAAGTCATATGTACCAGTGTCACTCCACCCACCATTGAAATGCAGCCACCTCTGGGGTGAAACATGGCAGTTGCTTAACAGCAACAAAGCAGCCGTTTGGAATGGGGAAAGAAGACTATATCTAATCAGGACTGTAGGGGGAATTAGGGAAGCAGAATGTAATTACCTGAGTTGGAATTTGACCAGCCACCAGGATAAATGCCCTGACTCTTTATTATTTGAGGATCCTTTGTGGCCAAAAATGGCCAGGAGTTTGGGCTCACATCTTGGCTGAAATATGGCACATCTAACAGCTCTGCACCCACTAATGGGACCCAGGGTAGAGGACTGACTCAGAGAGCGCCTCCTACTGAGTCACCATCAGAAGCAAAGCCAGGGGGTCTCTGGGCTTTTGCATGTCTAGGAAACCCAAGCAGTGTGTATTTGCTGTTAGAAATTCCCCAGACACATGGATCCATCTCTCTCTCCAGCTGTGACTCATGGTTTCCAGCAGCATCTGCACAGAGAGCGTTTTCTGTTTCCCATAACTCCTTCAGAGGCAGTGGCCTATTCAGAGGGACTCAGCTGTTTGCCTGGGGTCTCAGGAGACCCCTGGGACGTCTGAGAGGCCAAAGAGAATGTATGTGTGCTGAGGGCTGTCGAGCATCCATTGGATATAGGTCATTTTGTATATCATTGTAAGGCACTTCACAGAGCCCAAGGCAAAGGTGAGGCTGGCCTGACGGGGCTGTAACAGTATCTCTTGGCATCGTTCCTCGAAGGGGCACCCACTTCAAAGAGCAGATGGAAACCTCCCATCACTCTGGAGTGCTACTTGCCTCCGGTCCCTCCCTTGCCCCTGTGGAGGCAGCACCCACAGCTTGCAAATCCCCATCTCCTTCCTTTCCAGATGAGTTTCAACTGGCTCTGGCAAGCTCTACCCTCCTCAGAGAGGGCAGTGCTCACTGGGTCATGCGAACCAGCTGGGAAGGGATTCGGGGGGGCAGTTGGGGTGTGACGAGATGGGGTATAGAGCAGTAAGGACAAGGCAGAGAAAGGGGCCAGGTTCGAGGGTGAGGGCTGCGGGGTGGGACTTAGGCTGGTACCCGGTGGGCAGCCCCTGAGGAAGGCCTGTGCTCTCTGCCCACTGCTTCCCCTGCCCGACGCTCTGCAGGAAAGGCAGGAGCGGGGGGCTGAGCCACGTGGTTCCATGGTGCATCCCTGCCCCTTTGAATCCTGTGGGAATGGGGAGATGGTAAATGTCACCAGCTGGGGCCAGGGCGCTCGTAAAACGCCTTTGTCTGTCGGAGAGGCTCTTTGGGCCTGGATAAAGGAGCCACCGGACAGCCAGGGTGACCTGAGCCGCGGCAGCGATTCCAGCTACCATGTGCCCCCACGCTAGTTGCCCTCACCCCTGGGCTGGAACCCGCTGTAGAGCCCAGAGAGATGTCAGGGTGTCGTTTCCAGTATAAAGAGGCAGCTTTGCCCCTGGGGCAGGGAGTACAGAGTGCCCATGTATTTAAGCAAGTGTAGTTGGGGATGAGGGAGTGGCACATTTAATCTCCCTGGCCCTCCACACGGGCACAGGAGTGGGAGCACATCTGCCCCTCTCTGCAGCTGAGCTGTTTCAGGGCTAATTGTGCCAGCGTCTTTCCCTCTTCCCTTTCCGCTCCCTCCTTCCTGCTTTCTCTGCAAGTGGGAGCAGGGAAACCACCTACCGGGCCTGGAAAGGGCGTCAGCCCTGTGGCAAGACCAGAGTGGGGAAACTCAGCTGAGTGATCAGGATGCTGCTCCCGGTGCCAGGAGTGGAGGCTGCAGAGTAGTGGCCCAAGGGGAGCTCTGCGTGCCCCACAGCCTGGGAGATTTAAAACCCAGCTGGACGAGGCCATCCTGCTCTGTCCTAATGTCCATGATTCCCCCCTCCCCACACACACTCAGGTCAGCTCCCAGCTGTTCCTGGCAGAAGAGGCCTGTCCCTTTAACAGGGCTGGCCTGGGAGCAGCAGCCCAGCCTCATCAAACATTCAGGCTCAGCCCCTCCATTAGGGCCTTTTATGGCCATTAGCTCATGGAAATGAATTACTGCTGAGGCCTGCAGCTGCTTTCTGGCTGCCTGGGGTGTGCCAGGGCAAGGTCCCTATTGCAGGGAACAGGCAGGGGAGAAAGCATCCAAGTCAGACACCGCAGAGCTACCGGCCTTGGCACGACTGTGCACTGAGACTGGCCTGTTCTCTGCTGCAGTTCTACTCCAGGGCTGGCCCTGAGAACGTGGCTTGCAGGAGAAGGCAGCTGTGAGGCTGTGGCACAACCACATGAGGATCCAGAACCCCCACGTCACAGCCATGTGGCCACACTGCAAAGGGGGTCCCACTCTCAGCTTTATGCTGGGGCACTGTCCTGAGAGCTCAGCAGCAAGCACCTTGCTCAATTGCCAGCATAGGGATGGACCTGCCTCCATCACAAGAAAGTGTGGCCAGGATCATGGGCTTGCTAGGAAGGGGAGAGGAGAGAGGGAGCACCCTGGTGCAAACCATATACTGACTGATCCCTGGCCTCTGCCTGCAGGAGTGTTCATGGGAGGCATGGCAAAGAGTGGAGACACCCTGCCACTCACCCATGCCCCAAGCCTCAGAGGCTGGACTGGAGCACGAGAGCTGTTCTCTCACTCAGGGACATGTGTGAGGGGCTGGGCCCTATGACTGCTGAAATCCAGCGCCAGGGCGCCAGGGTCCCATGACTGCAGGAGTCGGCAGGCACCGAGTGTCAGCCACGCCCTTTCCTGCACTGTGCTTGCAATGTGCCCTCTCCCCCACCCTGAGCGTGGCTGTGTGCACCCAACCTGTGTGTGGCAGATGTGCCCTGGCCAGGCAGGGCTCTATCCTAATAGGGAGCCCATGCTCCTGCCCTTGCAGCTGAGGATCCCAACATGCTTCTCACACATCAATGCAGCTGTATCACGCTCCCCTTTTCACAAGAGGGGAAAATGAAGCACCAAGAGGGAAATTTGCTTTCCAGAAGCCACTGAGAACAGGTCCCACTTCTGACTCCTACCCTACTGTTCTAACTACTAGACTACCCCATGTGGCACCTCTGCTCACATCTCTCTGCTTCCCTCTCCTCCGCTCCATTGCAGGAGGGCAATTCAGGCTCAGTCAGATCCATTCTTCCCCAGGTACCCACGTGCCTGCTAACAACTCCTTTCAGGGCCTCTACAATACCACACATTGGATTTGACCATCCAAAGCAATTTCCAAGGCCAGACAATGGTTTTTAGTTAAGCAATGCTGGTAATCTTGATAATTGGGGGCGGGATGCCCCTCATTCTCCTCTCCCCCACAGCGCACCCCACCCATCTCCCCCATGCTGCCCCCAGCTGTGCCAGCTCATGGAGCAAGCAAACGGCACCTGGCCCCTCTTGTGGTGTAACCAACTACCAAGCCTTCTCTGTAGCACCCAGTGTTCCCAACATCTCAAGTCTGCACCGCGGGGGAAGCCCTGCGCTCTGCCACATAGCCCGTCTTTCTGCCACAGGTCGCCGGCTGCCTCTGCTCCAGTGAACCTGTCACCTTCAGCTTTCGGAGGATGCGCTGCCATGCATCCTCCAAGAGCCACTGTCACAGGGTTCCGGAATAATTCATGGCTGAGCAAAGACTGGAGAGTGCACGATGACATGCTGCCGCATCAGCACAGCATGGCCTGCTCCACCCGCCAGGAATCCCTGGGTGACCCGCAGCCACTCACTCTCCAGTCCTTCCTCATCACTGTCCCCTCGGAAGGCTCTAACATCCATTATCTTAAATGATGAAGCAGGTAATGGAACCCCTCCCAGTGCTCACACAATCTTTACTCCCTGGTTGTGGGTGGCACTTCCGTGTGGCCCATTAGAGGCATCCCTTGGGCCTCCAATGTGTCTGAGGTTCAGCTCGGCCTCTCATCTCTTCAGGGCACGCAAAGGTCATGCTCTGAACTAGTCCTGCACTTCCACATGCACATGCAGACACTTCCTCAATGCCTCTCTTCCCAAGGAGCAGTAACACCGATGCCCTGGCTATTCCAATAGGGTGAGGACAGCTTGCTCCTCTGCAGATTCCACCCAATGCAGGCAGGGTGGATTTGATTTACATCAAATTGATTTAAATCACAATTTAAATCACGAGACTCAATTTAATCATGGATTTCTACATAAAAGTGCATTTCATGAAAATATTCCCAAACTGGGTCTCTTTTACAACCTGCTGCCATTAAAGGTTTTCCCTTCTAGTGAGAGAATGGTATGGTAGATCTCAAATCAATGAAGGCTACACTCAGAAACACCTCGAGACTTCTGGAATATGCTGCTCAAACAATTTCACTTTTGTTTCTACTGCCTGTCCCTCCTTTCTCACATTTATCTCCAGCCTTCTTCTCCTTATCCAGATCTATTCCACCCACACCAATCTTCTATTCACACTGAACTTTTTAAAACTTTGAACTTTTAGAGAGAGGTAAGGGATTGATTCTGTGTACACAAATTTGCAGAGGGACAACAGGGTTGAGGTCTGTTATTTCTCCATATATTATTCATTCATTCATTCACTTAAAACATTTCTGCTGTTAACAAGCATGTTATCTCTGGAGACACAAATCCAGTCTGAGAACTGCAAAACTAAGCATCTCTGATGGTATATTCTACACTGAGCACTGAGTCCCCTTGGGTAGATAGAAAAATTAACATAAATAATCTATACAGAAGCCCCTGGAACCCCATAAAATTGGGTCCCTAATCCATGAACTATTGGAACTCATTTACAAAACTTTTCTTACACATTATATGAATATATTGTCTCATACTATAGAATTAGAATTGATAATCCCTATTCCATGATGAGATATCTTTGAGCTATAATGTATCTTAACTAAAACTATCTTTAAATAGGTTTTTTCCTCAAAAAGAATTGTATCCAAAAATCTGATTTAAATAAAAAAACCTATTTTTTTTATTTTTGAAAAAAATCATTGATTTTTATCCACCCTGAATGCAGGATTCTTCTCCACTTCCTGTTCTCATTTGCTGTGCTAAGCACTGCTGTGCTCCGCCCCAGAGGTGGCTGCATGTCAGAGAAGGGTTAAGTGACCCCTGAGTGTACATGAAATGTGCTTAGGGTTCTTGAAATGAAAAGTGTTAGTGTAAATATCAGTAATTTATCCTCCTGCAAGAGAGCCTAACCTCACACACTGCCAGAGCAACAGAGCAGGTTCTGCAGCAATGACTGGGATGGGGAGAGGCCTGGACGGGAGAGGCTTGGCAAGCTCCACCCCCACCATTCATGCACAGCAGCAATACGCCCAGAGCATTCGAGATCCATCTGTGCTCGTGGAGTACACCAGTTCCACTCCAGTGGCACCCGCCACTCCCCACATCCTCAGTAACTCAAGGGGAACTAGGTGGCTCAGGACATCAGGGTGGGAGAGGAGCCCTTGATCCTGAGGTACAAGTCCTAACCTAGCTCTGCCGTGATGGAAAATCATTATCATGGGGTGGTCCCTGGAGGTAGAGAGCTGTGATCATGGTCACACATCACCAGTGGCACTGGGTGGCTTCCTGGCTGGCAGCTGCTGCTCCCACTCCCCTTGAGGACTTTGCTGAGCAAGAGTGAGGAAGGCTCACACCACCAATGGCCAGCCCCCGCACTGGCTCCACATCCCCCCAGGAAGGTGCTGAGAGGGGCTGCCCACGACCCAAGCACCCACATCCGGGAGGGCAAGGCCTCAGCCGCAGAGCAGCTGGCCCAGTTCGCCACCCAGGGCAGCACGGGTGAGGCCCTCGGCAGCACACGCAGCCAAGAGGGTGCAGGGCTTTGATGCAGGCAACACATGATGGGAGCTGCACAGAGCTTTTGCCAGGCTCAGGGAAGGAACCAATAGCACCAGGGCACTCGAGCAGATTAAGGATTGCAAGGCGCTGGTAATTGCTTTGCAGTATAAGAATAGGCCCTCTTTTATCCCTCGCCCTGATCTCCCATCCCCTACTGGCCCAGCTCCCCTCCCCGCACTGGCTGACAGATGCCACTTGCCCAGCCCCTTCCGCCAGGAGGAGGGAAGTAGGAAGCAGCTGCCACGGTTGGGATGGATCGGTCATGCCCAGTGATTTGGGGGGCAGTGGGTGGGGGCGCTCCTGCAGTACAGCAACATCTCCTTTCGGTGGATGCGCGTGCAAATGGTGCAATTCAGGTCATCAGCGAGGCTAACACGAGTGGCTCAGCCTTGTCCCGAAAGGATGGTGGCTGACCTTGCAAGACCTCCAAAGCTCTTCTCAGGAGAGTGACGATAGGGGGTAGCAGGGGCACAGGCAGAGCTGGGAGCACAGGGAGCCCAGGGCTGGCAGGTCCCCTGTGGGGCACACCCGGGACTGACACAGCAGGGCATGCAAAGGTGTCATATTTCACAACTGCAATTCCTTAGCCCAGAACTCAGGGCACCAACAAAACGTGTTGCAAATTGGATCCCAGCAGCTGGGCCTGCCCGCCCCGGGCTCCAAAAGCCCAGCCCATCTGTGCTCCACAGCAGGGCCAAAGGGGCCCAAACAAGAATCCCACTGTCATCTCTCCAGCAGCTGCCACAGGACTGGCCCTTGTAAGCACAGGAAGGAGCCAGTCCCTGCAGTGCTCATCTCCCCTGAAGAAGCAGAGCGCCCTGCATGAAGACCAAAGGGGAGCAGTTCCTGCCAAGACCCAGTCTGGCCTTGGGCCACAGCTACCACAGGACACCGTGGGTCACATTTAACCCCGTAGGCACGACATTCCCCACCCCAATCTACCATAAAAAACCCATCTGCCTAACAGGCCTTCTGGGGAACAAAGCTGCAGCCGGTACTGCCAGAGCTGCCAAACCAATTCTATTTACAGAGGGACAGCTACAAAAATAAACAGAAGTGAGATTAGAAAATATCTGCTTCCCACACACTGCAAATGCCTCAGGTCACTGCGCTCCCTCTATCTGCGTTCCCCACATGCGGGGCTCCACTGTCTCTGGTCTCTCTGCACACGGGGCTTCCCTATAAATAACCAGAAAGAAAGGGGTCACCTGGAGTTCACTAGGGGTGCCATTCGCCTAGTGTTGTCCCTCTGCACAGGGCCGAGTCTTGCCCTGCAGGTTGTGTTTCACGACTGTATCTCTAGATCTCTCTCTCTCTCTTTACTATACTGCAGGGTTGCTACACCCCCGTTCAGTACAAGTGACCCGCTCCTGTACTGAGCATGGAGTTCGGGGCAAAAAGGAGGTTCTCCTGCTGCATCCTATCTCCATGTTCGCTGGGAGCGATGACTCACTCTTGAATCTCACTCTCTGGGCCCTGCACTATACTGCCATTCACTAGAAGGAGCAGACGGTCACTAGCACATCTGCAAAATGACTGGAGCCCTTGGGTTTGCTCTGGCAGGCCCAGCTAGAAACAGGGTTACAGGTGGAGCACATGCCTCTCGTCTTTTCGTGCTTTTTCCATTCCTTGTACACTAGCTGAAAATGAAAATATGCTAATCTCTGCACCCACCACGCCTCTGTCCAGTCCACCGCTCTGCCCACCCCCAACTACCCCTTCCCCAACACCCCGTCGTCAGCTCTGCCATCCATACAACTACCCCTCCCCCTACACCGTCCTCAGCACAGCCACCCATACAGCTACCCCTTCCCCCTACACCCCATCCTCGGCACTGCCACCCATACAACTACCCCCTCACCCACTCCCCAACTACCCCCTCCCCTACACCCCAACCTTAGCACTGCCAACCATAAAACTACTCCCTCACCTGCTCCCCCAACTACCAACTTCCCCTGCACATCCTCCTCTGCACTGCCACCCATAAAACTACTCCCTCCCAACTACCCCTTCCCCCTCTACACCCCAATCTCTCCATCACCACTCCCCCAAACTCCCTCCTCCATCATCATTCCCCCCTCCTTCGGCAACTCGCCGAAGCCGCGGGACCAGCGGACCCTCCACAGGCTTGCCACCAAAGGCAGCCTGCCTGCCGCCTTCGCGGCGACCGGCAGAGCGCCCCAGTGGCTTGCCGCCCCAAGCATGCGCTTGGTGTGCTGGGGCCTGGGGCCACCCCTCCCCCTGTGAACACCCACCTGCCACAGCCACTGTCCCCTTGCTACTCTGCACCCCTTCCCCCCCCCAAACCCACAGCTGCCCCCTCCCCCCAGCACTGCATGCCCTGGTTGCAGGCTCCCCCTCTCCAGCTATGTGCCAGGGTGTGTGATCCACAGGGCATGGGGAGCCACCCGGGCCACGGCCTGACCACCACCCCATGCACCAGTGCTGGGGGGGCAGGATGCTGGGGGGGCAGGGAAAGAGGAGGGCCAGGGGCAAATCTATGACCCCGCCCCCGACTTTAACTGACGCTCGGGGGCCTCTGGTACAGCAGCAGGCTCGGGAGCTTTGTCTGCCCCGTTGCCCTGAGCACCGAGATCTCCTCCCTCCCAGCACCGGGCGCCGCACCCAGCCCCCCCGGCAGCCGCAGCCCCTCGCCCACTTGCCATGCGCTCATCGCAGCCTCCCCCCAGCCCCGCCATGCGCGGGGGCGGGGGCGTGTCCCATCCCCCGGCGGGGCGGTGCTGCTGCAGCCTGCCCCCCCCCCCCCCCCCCCCCCGGGAGCCCTGACTGTATTTTTCCATTACCCCATCCTGGCTCCTTTGTCCTTTGCCCCGCCTCCTGCTCCCACGTGCACCGCCCCCCGCCAGGGTCCGGTGCGTGTGTGGGGAGGGAGCTCCTGTGGCCTCCCCCCCACCGCCTCCATCCTGCAACCCGGGCGGGGGGCGGCTGCATGTGGCCCCTGGCAGCGTCCAGCTCGCGGCAGCGGGAGGGTCGGTCGCCCCCCTGAGCCCCAGTTCAAGCTGGGAGGGGGGGATGTTTGGGGTCGGGGTGTCTCTTGATCCGAGCCAGCGCCCTGCGCGGGATGCTGCAGCCCCAGCTGAGGGGCAGGGGACCCCGGGGAGCGGAAGCTAAAGGAGGGGAGCAGCGAGAAGCGCCCCCCGTTCCCTTTCCAAGCGCCCTGCAAAGCCCGCCAGGCACAGGCGCTAAAGACCGCCCCCCTGCAGCAGAGCCCCGGGCCCCCCAGCGCGGAACCCGCGGTCCCGGCGTGTCACTGCTGCAAAGCCCTGGCTCCCCGCGGCTGCCGGGAGAAGGGGCCCCCGGGCGGCTCGGTGCCAGCGACTGGCCCGCTCCCTTGCCGATGGGCGGGCAGTGCATGCACGGGGGAGAGGCGCTGCCTGCTCTGGGGGGGCTGCTGCTGTGATCCTCGCCTCGGGGCTGCGCTCCCCTGGGTGCCGCTGGCCCCCAGGCCGGGCAGTCTGCCGCCTCCTCCCCCTCCGTGTGTCTCTCTCCCTGGGGCTCTGCTTGCCTTGGTATCGCTCGCACTCCCCAGGCTGGTCTCCTCCTTCTCTTCCCGGATCTCTGCTCCCCTCGGTGCTGGCTCCCAGGGCTGGGAAACTCTCCCCCCAGAGTCCGGCTCCCACAGCCCAGGCTCGCTTAGCTCACTCGCTCTCCTGCCTGCTTCCCTGTCCCTGGCTCTCCGCTCCCCTCGATGCTGCTGGCTCCCAGGGCTCTCCCTCTCTCTCTGTCTCCTCCTCCTCTTTCCTTCTCCCTCTCTCTTTGTATCTGTCTCCTTCTTCCCTTTTCCAGGATTTCTACCGCAGCCCAAGCCACCCCATATCTCTGCACCCCCAGGTGCTGCCTGCTGGCCCCTCTCCCAGATCTCTGCACCCTGGGTGCTGCCTGCTGGCCCCCTTCCCAGATCTCTGCACCCTGGGTGCTGCCTCCTGGCCCCCTTCCCAGATCTCTGCACCCCAGGTGCTGCCTGCTGACTTCCCTCCCAGAACTCTGCTCCCTGAGTGCTGCCTGTTGGTTCCCTCCCAGATCTCTGCATCCCTGGGTGCTGCCTGCTGGGCCCCTCCCAGATCTCTGCTCCCTGCGTGCTGCCTGCTGGCTCCCTCCCAGATCTCTGCACCCCTGGGTGATCCCTTCTGGCCGCCCTCCCAGATCTCTGCACCCCTGGGTGCTGCTGGCTCATGGGCAGAGTTGCTCTCCCACCCACTTATCTCCACCCACACACGTATGTTGTGCCGGAAGGGCTCTCCTTGAGACTCCCAGTCAGCAAACACCCAGCAGCGCTCCAGCCATTGCTGGAGAGAGAAGGTTGCATAACCCTGCTCTCACCCTGGGGGTCCAGCCTGGGCTGCAAAACAGCCAAGCAATACCAGTTCACGGGAGACAGTGTGCATGGGAGAAGGAGATGGGGGAAGCAACCAGGACAGCTCCAGACCCCCAGCTCACTGCTCATTCTACAGAGCAAGCACCCTGCCCACCTGTCCCGCTCCTGCTGCCTGCGATGGCATAAACCTACACTCCACACAGAACACAGGCCAGAGTGGGAGGCAGGTGTTGCTTTGCCCCAGGGATGGCCTGTTCTGTGCTCTGCCCTATAATACACAGCACACAGCGACTATGCACACGTACTGCATACACAGCACCCTGCGACGGAGCAAGAGTCAGCAGGCAACAGGCTGTCCCAGCAACGGCCTGTTCGGCTGGTCCCAGTCTGTGACGCACTCTTTTCTATACACCACAGAGTTCAGGGCGCGGCAGAACAAAGCCATGGCCTCGCCAGCTGTCACTGCGCTGCACAGCGCTGGCCACTGGGAGCGTCGCAGGGACGGCTGGATCCAGAGGCCAAATAGACATCCTGATGCAGAGGAGGCACAAGTGGGAGGACCAGAAAGCTCCACATTCCAGCTGAGAGGAGGGAAAGGGTGGCCCTGTGGTGAGAAACATGTTGGAACATCCCAGTGCAAAAGGGGAACAAATGACCTGGCTAGTTGGCTGAGGAAGGACAGCCCAGAGGCCAGGGCATCAGCTTGGCGTTCAGGAAATGGGCATTCGATTCTTCCAGAAACCCGCTGTGTGACCTTAAATGGGGACGAGGGTCCTAACTGACCTCCTAAGGGTGCTGTGAGAATAAAAACATGATTTCTTTGTGATGTGCTTCGATACTACAGCACTGGGGGCCATGTAAGTACTGTAGCTAGATAGATAGCACATGTGGAGCAGATCCGAGAGAATGCCCCCACTCCAGGTTCTTTATCCACTCTTAGTAACCCGTAGATGCTTCTAGTGGGAGCCAGGGCAGTGTTATATAACTCTAAAAGCCCCCTACTAGAGATCAGCAGCAGGGTTTGAACTTGGCATCTGCAGCACCAAACCAGAACTCTGCCAATCCTGCTAAGGGACTACATTAGCTAGCAGTGGTAGCGGGTTGTTATCTTCTATACGGACAAGCCTGTGGAGTGGGACAAGCTGCACACTGAGCATGCCCATTTCACAGCCATGTCAATGAGCCCGTGGTTTTCACTCTAGCTGGCAGCACCTACCAGGTTTCCTGCAAGCCCCTGACATTCCTGACTGGCTGACTCACTGCCAGGAGGCAGCATGCACAGCACCTGCATTTGTCTCCTCACCTGCACACCTTGCAGAGGTGCCTGTCAAACAGCCACTCCCCATGCTGGGGCCATCAGAATATCCTCAGGCCTTGGACACAGCAGGCATCAAACCCACCTGACTTCATTTATCAAACTGGCTAGAGGAGCAACTCTTGGCTCCAGTCATGGGGGATTTGGGTTGGGCCGGGGAATTTCCGAGAGTCCTGCTCTGGGCAACCCAGCCTACCTCTCAATAAAACAAATTTGCCTTGCAAATCTTCCCACGCCAATGCCTTACTGAGCAGCCAATCACCTCTCCAGGCTGCCCAATACCAGGCATCTCCTAGCCGAGCTGGCAGAAGCACATGGATTGCTGGGCATCCAAATGTCCTCAACCCAATGACCCTAAGTGGGCCATGAAAAAATTCCAAGATGACTCCACTCCTGCCTCAAGTTTGGCATTTACAATTCCTCCAGCTGCAGACATGACTCATCTGTCCCTGACCCACTGGTTTGGACCAGAGGGTGCCCCATATACTAACACTGTCCATGGCAAAGGACCAAACCAGTATAGGGGGAAAAGGGAGAAGAGAGACAAAAATTGCCTCTCCCCACCCAAGAAATCCACCTTTTTAAGTTTTTGCATGAATCTGGTGATGTGCTGACAGCTTTGGAACCTGAGACCTCCACCCCCAGAATGGGGGCAGCCTGGGTATTATCAGCAGGACAAGCTTCAGCAATGGTCCCCTGTAGCAGGGTGATTACTCCGCTCCTGTCCTGAAGGGCTTAAAACAGCCCTGGGGGAAGGTTGTGGTTGGGAGCTGCTAAGATGGGCTGATTGGGAAGTGGCTGGAGAGAGAGAGAGAGAGGTGGGTCTAGCTGCAGGGGGCTAGAGACAGGGCACCTGAGTGGAGCAGGGCTGGGGAAAGGCAAAGGAGTGGGGGAGCTTCAGCCTGGAAAGCCCCAGGCTGTGGCCTAGCATTGGGCTAACAGGTACTGGTGGTTGCAGAGGCAGCAGGTCCAAACCCCTTTGCCTATGATGAGTGGCTGATACTGCAGTCTGCCCTAGGGCACAGGCTAGACAATGACTTGCAGTAGCTGTATACTGAGGTGGGGATAGTGGGTGGGGGTTCCCCAGGGAGGGGAGACCCTAAGACTGAGGGGTTACTGCCAGGGGGCAGCAACCCAGACAACAGGGCACTGGGTCTGGGAGGGACATGGGGGGCCAGAGGACAGGCAGAGGGTGCTCTGGAGCTGGAATGAGCTAATTCCCAGAAGTCACCAGCAGGAGGTGCTGCAGGGGTGAGTTGCTCCTCTACATCCACCTATCAGCTCATCACTGTCCTGGATGCGTGGCTACCTGTCTGGAGAACAGAGCCCCACTGACCTCATTCGGTGCAGGGCAAGCGATGGGTGGTCGTTACTGACCTGGGCTGGATGCAGACCAGTGAGCTGGGGTGAACAGCTCCAAACCTCCCCCGTAATTCCCACTTAAAGCACGCTGAGTCCCTCTGGCCCTCTCACAACTGGTTTTGGCAGCCAGGGCTTGTGTTTGTGGTCTGTAGGTCCAGAGAGAGCTGTCCTGGCAATCCTATAACAGCTGATGGCTGGAACTGCTCAGGCAGCATCTTCTCTAATCCCTCTCAGGTCTGCTGATGAAGCTACAACAGAGGCCAAGGTATGAACGAGTCAGCACCTCTTCCCGCTCATCCACATTGGGCTCCACCCCGTGTGTAGGGGGCCTCTGCAGATCACGGGAACAGGCCCTGTGATGACAGCCAGAGGCCTTGGGAAGCAAGAGAGCAGGCAGGGGAGGAGGAAGGCACAGGCTCAGGGGCAGATGTAGAGTTAGTGGGGGCCCTGTGTGCGGTTCAGGGCTGCCCAGAGGATTCAGAGAGCTCCTTCCATTAAAAAACTGCAATATTATAGAATACTATATTCTTGTGAGGGCCCCTGTGGGGCTCGGGGCCTGGGGCAAATTGCTCCACTTGCCCCTCCCACCCCCTATGGGCAGCCCTGGGTGTGGCTTCATTTTCGGTGACCCCCTCTCAGGACCCAGCCAAGAAAAAGAACTTTCTCTCATCTCCCCTACCCCCAGTTTTCCACTCTGTTTTTTTTCATCCTCCTATATTATAAGTAAGAGGAAGTAAATAAACAAGGTCCCTCACTTTATTGTTGGGGTGTGGGAGGGGGTGCAGGGTGTGGGCTCTGTGCTGGGGTGGGCTCTGGGAGGCTCCACCCCCTACAGCTCCCATTGGATGTAGTTCCCAGCCAATGGGAGCTGTGGAGTTGGGGCAGAGGGCTGCAGGGACATGCAGGCCACCTCCGTGAGCGGTGCGGTGGGAAGGAGGGAGGGAGTGCCAGCAGCCTTAGCCTTGCTGCTGGCACAGCTCTGCATGCCCCTTGGGGGAAGGGAGGGTCTCTGAGGGTCTCCCCGTCAGCTTCCAAGAGCAGTGGGGGGCCACCAGCCACAGAAGGGAGGCAGCCTGCCTGCCTGAGCCCTGCTTTGCCCGTGGCAGGGACTCGGGGGCAGGTTATCAGATGAGATTTGTCCTGCATTTTGGGGGACCCCCTCATTGGGGGGCCTGTGCCACCACACTGTTTGTTTCATGATAAATCTGCCCGTGCACAAGCTGTGGGGTGGATTTCAAAAGCCCTCCACCAGCCTCGTCACGTGAGTGAGCATTTCCAGGGTGGAGATCACAGGGAGCAATGAAAGAGGCCAGCTGGGAACATGGGTGCTGGAACTAGAGGCAGGGTGGATAAAAATCAATGATTTTTTTTAAAATAAAATCAGATTTTTGTATTTAAATGGGTTATTTTAATTAAATTGGATTTTTTGATAAAAAGTTTTTTTGAGGAATAAATCTAAAGATAGCTCAAAGATATCTCATCATAGAATAGGGATTATCAATTCTAATTCTATAATGTGAGACAATATATTCATGTAATATGTAAGAAAAAGTTTGTAAATGGGTCCCGAATCCATGAACTATTGGGACTCAATCTTATGGGATTCCAGGGGCTTCTGTATAGACTATTTAGGTTAATCTTTCTATCTACCCAATGGGACTCAGGGCTCAGTCTAGAAGATACCATCGGAGATGCTTAGGTTTGCAGTTCTCAAACTGTGGATTCGCGTCTCCAGAGATAACATGCTTGTTAACAGCAAAAATGTTATTTCTCATCTCTCTGTATTATTTATTTAATAACAGACCTCAGCCTTACTGTCCCTCTGCAAATTTGTGTATATAGACTCAAATCCCTTACCTCTCTCTCTTAAGTGCAGAGTTTCAAAAAGTTCAATGAATAGAAGATTGTTGGGGGCGGAATAGATCTGGACAAGGAGAAGGCTGGAGATAAACATGAGAAGGGAGGGACAGGCAATAGAAACAAAAGTGAAACTGTTTAAGCTGCCTATTCCAGAATGCACTTTTATGTAGAAATTCATGAATAAATTGAGTCTTCCTAACTAGTGATTTAAATCAATTCCACCTGACTAGGGTGCTGGAAGTGCTGCTGCACCCCCTGGCTTGAAGTGGATTCCAGCATATGCAAAGTTTAAAGTTTGGCTCAATGATTCTCAGCACCCCCACTATACAAAGTGTTCCAGCACCCTGACCGGGAGCGGAGGGCCTGGAAGGAATGAACCTCCCAGCTAACAAGGGGCAGGGAGTTAGGAAATGCACCCTCTCCATCCTTCAGAGGCTGGCCCAGGGAGCAGCAGAGCTGAGTACCAGAGTGATGGAGGGCAGCTAAATCAGTGCTAGCACAGACAGAGGGCCCAGCTAGCCCTGCCCATGCCCTGGGGATGTCACTCTAAGGCCTTTGGCATCTCTGCTGCGGGCCCCTTTGGCACCATTGTCATGTGAATGGTTCCCTGCTGGAGGCTAGGCCGAGACCCTGCTGATTTTGCTGCACAACTGTCCAGAGGCAAGGACTTACAGTCCCCTGGGCTGGATCTGAACTGATCGGTGAGAGACAACAGGCTCTGGCATCCTATCGCCAGTCCCTGAGCATACCGCCCCCCTCCCTGCCATCAGCTCTGCTAGGTTCTCACCCTAATCTGCTTTTAACACTGCAGTTTAAGGCCTCCCATCTGGTGACTCCCCTGGCACATGGGTGCTGTCACAGAGCCACAAGGGCTGCAGCCTGGCACTTCACACCCCTTTGTTCCCTCACTGGCACTCAGCAGTGCTCGGTAATGAGCAGCCACAGGGGGCTATGGTCCCAGCACCTGCAGCCAGTGGTGCTCCCATACAAACACCTGGTAAGGTACAGCCACGCAGGAACAGGGCGGCTTGGGGCTCACACAGAACTGCGGCTCTTGACACATTCCCTTCACCAGGTAATAATGACTCCTTACACCCAATGATCTCAAAGCCCTTTAGCTGAGTTTATTTTTCATAAAACCACCCAAGTCATTTTGTCCTGGTGTAGCAGATTGGGGAAACTCAGGCACAGAGAAGGGCTGGGGCTTGCCCAGAGTGTCACAGTGAGTCAGGGGTAAAGCTGGCAACAGAACCCAGGAGTCCTGGCTCCTTGTTCGAATCACTTGATGACAATCTGAGAGCATGTGCCCTTCTACCCAGTCCTTGGGAACGCCCTAAGGCACAGCAACGTATCTGGTCAGATCGCCGCCTGACTCAAGCCTCCCTCGGCCCTGGCTGAGCTTGAGAAAGAACCGATCCTGCCCTCGGAGAAGGGAAACACAGCAGCAGGTTTGGCTCTTGTAAAGTCCCTGCCAGCAGAATGGCTCTGTCCAGCTCTGCAGAGGGCAGAGTGGGTGGGGAAGAAAGTATCTCCCAAGGGGGCAGCGTGGCAGATCTCTGATGCGATAAAGCTAAAGATAAGCCAGCGTGAGCTCAGCTGCTTTGTTGCTGACTACAATGGCTGAGTATATTTTTAGCTGTGGTGGACTTCGCTGCAGGGCTGCTCAGGATCTCCCGGGGACCCCCGCGATCCCAGGAGCTGCTGGGTGGCTCCAGGGATGCTGTGGAAACGGTAACTTTAGAAACTAAACACAAACAGCACACCTTCCCGCCCTGGCTGACTCACTTCACATCCTTTCCCTCTCTCCCTGCCTCCCAGGGTATCGCTAACCCCAAGTGTTCCAAATCAGGAGTCAGGCCCCCAAGGCATGAGGGTTTCAAGTCTATTAAACGCTGGTTTCTGTTTATTTCCTGCCTGCCGCTTGAGAATTTCTGGGTCACTTTTCCCAGCTTGTCCCCTCCACTGCGAGGGCTAGAGAGGGAGCATCTCTCCAAATCACAGGACTCCAGGAGCTGGGGGGTTAAGGAAACCCCCCAAGTGCCACAAGACTAGTGATGAGATTGTAGGAGCTGGCAGCGCTGCGTCCCCTCTCCATGTCATTGCCGCTGGCTTTGCCAGCATGACAAAGTTCACGCACATCTCCACCAGAGCTCTGTGTCTGGGACAGGCTTCCCAGGATGACACCCTATGCCCTGTTTGAGACTTGGTGGCCCAGCTGCTGTCACACCCCTTCCCCTGGCCCAGCAGTATGTCAGCTTGGCACCATCAGCAGGCTTCTCTCTTGCCTGAACTAGAGGGTTAACTCCACTGGCAGGGAGCAGTAGTTGGCTGTTGTCCTCTAGTGACAGGGATGCAGCACACCCTGGGCTGGCATGGGTGATGCTGCCAGGGGCTGCAGGGCTGTTTCAGTGGCTCACTCAGTCTCCCCTCCTCCAGTCCCTCTCCCTCCCCTTCATTCCGTGTGTCTCGTTCTACCCCTCTCCTCCTCCACCACCCCCTGCTGCTCCTATCTTGCCTGCCTGCTCAGCTGGGTGTGAGCCCACCACTGCCTGGCAAGGGGCAGGAGGCCGGGCAGCTCCCGACTAGCTCTGCTTGGGAAAGGTGCTCAGCTTTCCCAGCCTTGCCTGGCTTCAGAGTGACCATGGCCCAGCCCCACAGAGCTAGTCTGCTCTTTGCCTGGCTGAGCACTGTGGCTCCGTTCCCAGCACCAGGGCCATCTGGGAGGGGAAGGGCCAAGAACATTCAGGATAAAAATAGCCGCTCTGGAGTAGGAGCTGGGAGCATGGCTTTTAATAACAAGGGTGTGTCCCTCTTAAAGGCACAGCGCACGGGCTAGGCATGTTCCCCTGGCCAAACCCCAGTCCTGTCACCAGGTTCTCCAGTCCATCCTGCTGTGCACTTCATGTGACTGGAGTCTGGGGACTCAGGCAGGGCACAGCCGTGTTAGTAGTCAGGGCAGGACTCAGTTTTCTTCCCAGCTCTGTCATTGGCCCCCTCTCCCCCCTCCCCCCTCTTTTGTGGCCTTGGGCAAGTGAATGAGGGTCGCTGTGCCTCAGTTTCCCTCTCTGTAAAATGGGAATACTGAGAGCCGCCCTCCTTTGTGGAGTGCTCTGAGAGCCTCTGACGGGAAGCAACAGAGCAACGGAGCATATATTGTGGGGAGAGAGGGGGAGAGATTTCAATGCCACTGTATCCAGGACTCCCATTTACATGATCCTCCAAGATCCAGCATTCGCACACACACCCCCACCCCAACACAGTGAAGTGGGTTGGCCCAGGCAAAGTGAGAAGAGGGGAAGAATGGGAAGCGCACTAAACAAGGTCTTTCCTTCCCCTTGGGAAGCGGCGAAGGGGCCCATCTGAGTGGTGTTGGGGGTGGAGAAGAAGTGGGAGGAGGGGTCTTCCTGGGACTGCCGGGAAGAGGAATTTGTCCAGGGGGCTGTGGGGATTGAGATGGAGCGTGTGGCACACTGGGCCTTGTTGTCTCCGCAGCCCAGTACTGGCGAGCTGCAAGGAGCAAACCTGGCCAATGGGCACGTCAGCGACCCCTCCAGCACGCTGGCTTGGGGCCAAAGAGGGGCACAGATGCCATCCTGTTGCGTGCTTCCTAAGTCCACTCCACACCCACCCCGGAAGCGGGGGGTGTTCAGGACACCTGGCAGAAGCCTGTGCAGCCGGGCAGCTGCTGGGAAGGAGGGAGGGAGCTCGGAAAGCGGAGCTGCCTTTGAGTGCCCTTGAAAAAAAAACAACTCAGCTTCTACTCCCTAAAATAAGTAATAGCAAACACCCCCCCGTGGGGTTGGGCAGGCCAGCCCGCTCATATTTGACTATGTTAGGATGTGCTCTGTTTGAGGGCAGATTACGCCGGGGTCAAGCATTAGGGAACGCCAGCCATTTGGAGCCGCTCCCAGGCATTTTTGGCCATTCCAAGGCACTTCAGCGTACACTGGCCCTTGTTCTCCAGGTAGTGGGAACATCAGATACTAACCAGACTCAGCTCCCTGCCCTTGAGTCCAGAAGCACCCCTGCCCCCCAGCCAGACCCGCTGTTCCGCCCGATGGTCCCTCTGTGCGGTGTGCCAGGTCTGGATTGAAGCGTGGTATGGGCCATGCTGCAGTACAGTTTGCTTTCAGATGATAGAGTCATCTCAGCACCTGAGCTGAAGGACTGCCTAGTGGTTAGAGCGGAGGGCCTGGTCCAGTTCCCTGGCTCCACTACTGATTCCCTGTGTGCCATGGGTAAGTCACTTAGCTTCTCCCTGCCACAGTTCTCGCCTATCAAATGTGGATAATATTTATTTTGCCCTGTAAGCTCTTCAGGGCAAGGATTGTCTCCTCTGGCATTTCAGGAGGGCCCTGGTCTCAGATGGGACCTCGAGCCCTCAGAGCACTGGGCTTTTGGGCATGTCATTCCCGTTCTTGTTTGTGCCCTAGCATCGGTCCTGCTCAGAGTGGTGACTTTCATTTACCTTTCCCAGCCAGGGAACAAAGGGCGAGTCTTTATAAAACCAGAATCAGTACATGGGATCTACAGGACATTCTGCCCAGAGTCTAACCTCTGCAATGCCCCGGAGCTGGCTCGGAGGGACTGAGCAGAGTCTCTTTCAATTGTCACCCCCTAAGCCTACAGTAGGTAATAAAAGTAACACTGAGATTCCGGGGACACGTCTATGCTACACAGCGTAGCACCATGGACAGGAGGGGCTTTTCCGTCGGGCTGGTTAATCCATCGCTCGGAGAGGCAGGAGCTAGGTTGACGGAAGAATTGTGCTGTCAACCTAGCTGCGTTCTGGGGTGAGGTCAACGACGGCGCTTAGGGGGCAAAATTGTTCACAGTCCTGAGCGATGTAGCTAGCCCGATCTAAATGTTAAGTGTGAAGCTTGTGCGTGTGTGTGACTGTGTGATTGAAATGTTGTGTAAAGCGTGTGTGTGTGTGATCTAAATGTTGTGTAAAGCATGTGTCTGATCTAGTTTAAGTTTGAAGCGTGTGTGTGTGACTGTGTGATCTAAATGTTAAGCGTAAAGCATGTGTGTGTGAGAGAGATCTAAATGTTGTGTAAACCGTGTGTGTGTGTGTGTGTGGTCTAAATGTTAAGTGTAAATTGTGTCTGTGTGTGAGATAGATCTAAATGTTGTATAAAGCGTGTGTGATCTAAATGTTAAGTGTAAAGTGTATGTGTGTGTGATCTAAATGTTGTGTAATGCATGTGTGTGTGTGTGTGTGTGTGTGAGTGTTCTGAGGGGGTGGTTATCCATGTGTGAGTGTGGGGGTGTATGAGGAGCTGGTGTGCTGAGTCTGGGCATGCCTTTTGGTTTGTGTTCATGGGTGTGTCTCTGGCTCCTGATTTGAGTCAGAGGGTTGGGGTGTGTTAGGGGGTGGGGGGCTGTCATAGTTCTGTTTATAACAGGGGCCTGTGAGTGTCTGAGTCTGAGTTCCGGGAAGGGGGCTGCCCCGTGCTGGGGTTTTTTGTCTGCAGGTGGATGGCGGGTGGCTGTGGCTGTGTGTGCCAGAGCCGGCTGGTGCCTGCGTTCGAGTGGAGCATTGGAGGTGTGCGGCGGGGCATGCAGTGTGCAGGCCGGGGGGGGGGGTGTGCTCCACACGGGACAGGCCTGTCTGGGAGCCCAGCCTTGGCTCAGCCCGCGGCGTTATTTCCTGCTGGTGAAACAGACGCTTCGGCAGCCAAGGCTGTAACTGTTTCAAGCTGGGACGAGGGTGTGGCTGGCAGAGCAATGCACCGAGGCTGAGATAGGCTGCTCCCAGCCCCTGAGTGCCTGGGCATGGACGGGTTTAAATTTCGAACGCCGTTTGCCTCTCGTTGCGAGGTAGCCCAACGCACTGCGATGCTCCCCGCCCGGACTGGCTCGCTCCCCCACTCCTGGGCCAGCAGCGTTATCCTTTCCCAATCCCTTCCCAGCTGCCAGTCAGTCCCGCTCCCCCGGGGTGTGTGGTGCAGACACAGGGCCTTGTGTCCATGCAGGGACAGACAGGCTTTGCCGATGACCCACCCTGATTTGTTCTCATGCCAAACTCCCACTTCTGCTTAAGAGACTCCCTAGGACAGGAGTTGGCAACCTATGGCACGGGTGCCAAAGGCGGCACACGGGCTGATTTTCAGTGGCACTCTGCTGCCGGCCTGGGGTTCCGTCTACCGGCTCCGCTCAGCCTGGCCTGCCTGGATGGATGGAACCCCGAAGCCAGCAGCGGGCTGAGTGGGGCCGGCGGTGGGGATCCCGGCTGGCAAGGGCCGGCGGACGGAACCCCACACCGGCAGTGGGCTGAGTGGGGCTGGCCACGGGGATCCCGGCTGGCAGGGGCCAGCAGACAGAACCCCACACCAGTGGCTCAGCCCGCTGCCAGCCTGAGATCCCAGCTGCCGGCCCTGCTCAGCCTGCTGCCAGTCTGGGGTTCCATCCACTGGCCCCCGTAAATGTAAAATGTGTTACTGGCACGTGAAACTGTAAATTACAGGGAATGAATGAAGACTTGGCACAGCACTTCTGAAAGGTTCTCAACCCCTGGCCTAGGGAGTCCCAGGAGGCCCTTTCTTGTACTAAAGATTAGCTACCACCAGGGGGCACTCATCTCACTGATCCTCGCACTACGGCTCACCCCAGTTTGCTGAGGATGAAAGTTGGGGGATGCCTCAAGCGAGGCATCTGAATCCGTACACGGGCACACCAGGACTGGACCCCCAGTGAGGGCGCTGCCTGCCACAGGGGCCTTGTTCGGATTCTGTGGCCCATGCAACCCTTGGCCTCTCTTCTGAGTCTGCAAAAGGGGACAATTTGCACAAGCTGACATGGCCTGTGGGTAGCAGGAACTGGACTATCTACCTTGAGGAGGTATCCATCCCCCATTCCTGTACTATCTGAGCATCTCCCAGCTAATGTTCTTACTCCCCAGCCTTGTGAGGTAGGGCGGTGCTGTTATGCCCACATCATAGATTGGGAAACTGAGGCAAGTGATGTCCCCAAGGTCACACAAAATGTCTGTGGCAGAGCAGGGAATTGACCTGAACCAGAGCTCCTAAGTTGCAGGCTAGTGCCCTTTTCTAGGCCATCCACCCTCTCCAGAGGTCCATCCAGTTACTTCGCATAAGCCACTGAATGACCAGCAAATATTAACAACTTCTGGATACCACTGGATTTAGCGTTATTTGTTACGTAGCCTATATCGCCCCACCATGCCTCACCAACACAACCCACATGAGAAAAATCTAAATATAGCACTGGAGGCAAGCCACAGATGTTCTGTGGAACGGGGCATGCTGGGAGCCATGGTTTCTGCAAGACCCATACACTTCCACTCTCAGGGCAGTTGGAGTCTGCCCCTAGTTTCTTTGCAAACAGTGGCCCTCAGGTTCCCCAGGTGGCAAAGATTGGGCGCCCTGTTGCGTACAGGGGCATCACTGCACAGGATGAGCACATGGCTTGAGGAGCAGGTCCCCTGCCAGCTCGGGGGGCACTGCATGCCCCTCGCGTTGCTCTGGCTGGCTTCCCAGCAACAAGCCTCCTGCATGGTCCATTGTGTCCAGCAGTTGATCAATATCTCCGCCACCACGGCACTTCCCAGCCTGTCTCACACACCAAGAGAGAGTGGCGCATTGCAGCTGCACTCAGCAAGGCAGATTTGTGCCGAATGTGGCACGGAGGCAAATGGCCCTGAGGCTGGGGCTTTGGGGAATAAATCCCTTTGCCTGTGGCACTTGGTGGAAGGTAAAGGAGATCATATGCCTTTATAGGTGAAGGATGTGTGGGAGCAAAGACAAGGTAGAATATACAGAACCGGCTTTAGGAATAATAGGGGCAATGCTCAGCCCAACACAACCTCTTGCTTTGTCAAAGTGTTGCATGGACACCAGCCCCACCTTGCAAGGTGGGTCAGTGTTATTATCCCTATTTTGCAGATGGGGAAACAGGCACGGGGCAAGGGGTGGGATTTGCTTACGATCACACAGCAAGTCAGTGGCAGAGCCCACCTGGGGGTCCTGGCTCCAGCCTTCTGGTGTGACCAAGTCACCTTTCTCTTTGGGGGAAATTCTAGCCAAATTAGTTGTGGGGCTCCCCGACTCACCTTTCACTTCTTCCCCAGCCACTACGAACAAGCCTGTGGGCTCTGCAAGCCCACAACTACTGTGATGGAGAGCTGGAAAGGGGGATCTCAAAAGTGCCTCGGAGAGAGATGAGTGCCAACAGAGGAGCTGGCACCTGGGTTCCTCATCTGCAAGAGGAGATCTACACACACACACACACACACACACACACACACACACACACTCACACACACACACACATAAACACAGAGGGGTGTGGTGCAAAATAACCCATTCCTCCAGCCCTGGGGAATGTAGGCTGAGGCCTTCGGTCTTCACGCCTGAGCAAAGGAATGCAGGCCCGTGTAACAGCAACTCTTGGAGCACTGGATACTGACCTGTCACTCTGCCCCAATGATGTGACAGGGGCCAGGAAATAAAGTCCAGTCTCTCCCCAGCACCCCTGCGGGTCAGTAGGAAATGAATGGAACAAATTCAGGGCTGCCAGCATTCACAAGGTTTGGGGTTTTTTTCTCTTAAAGCCCAGTGCCTGGAGTTCTTTTTAAAAGAGAAAGTTTCTAGCCCTCCTGCTGGTGGAGGAAAGCCAGTAAACATGGCCCAAGGCCAGCTAAAGGGTCTGAAACCAGAAGGCAAAGAGGAAGAACCAACAATTAGTCCTATTAATAAAATCTCATGATTTTTAAACCAAACTCACAATTTAGAGCACTCCATCCTGGTCTGTTCTCCTGCGCTCCCTCTAGTGTTCACTAGTATCTATTGCATCTGCTCACTCCTCTGGGCAATTAGACAGAGCCCTCCTTCCCCAGAGCCAGCGGCGGTATTAACAAAGAGACGAGTGTTCTCCGGAGAGCCCTGTGCTTCCCTGTCCCCAACACCCTCCCCGCAGAACAGCCCTGGAGTGCAGAAAGCAGTGACAGCAGAATTAACCAGCGAGGGACAGGATCAGCTTAGAGCAGCAGCATCAATGGCTGGTGGGACACTCAGTGACAAGCCGTTCACCTCCAGCACTGCCTTGGAGCTTGTCTACACGGACGAGTTAATTCAGATTAAGGTGGGGTGTGAATAGCTCCATATGGGAACACCCACTGATCTCCCATGTGCATTCAGACACACACCTGGCCCTTCACGCCGGAGCACGTAGCCAGTCACTTGTGTGCGCACTAGCAGAGAGATGGGAATGTGTGGGCACGGGGAAAGAAATGTGTAAGGATGCAAGGGCACTACTGTGCCCAAAGGAACTCGTGCACCGCAAGGTGGTGGTGTGGAAGTGTGTGTAGGATGTGTGGCGGGGTTGGGTTTTTTTGCACAAATAAATGTGCGCACATGTAAGTGTTCACAAGGGCCAGCCTCACAACACTGGCCATGATCCTTACTCCAGCACTGCAAGGGGACAGGAGGGCTTTGAAAACACTCCACAGCTGTGAAGGAAGCCACTGCAGCCTTCCCCTCCTCCTCCATAAACATGGCCAGCCCATGCCCTGCAGCCAGACAATACACCCAGCCTGTCTTAGCTAACGCGCAGGTCCAGGGCTGACTTCAAGTGAAAAAAACAAACCACAGCCAAAGGCAGGAGCCCAGCCCTCCGTCCCTCCCAGATCTTGGCCCTGTTGTGCGCACACACGCTCACCACGAGGGCTGAGACTTGCTGGGTTACCACCAGGGAGCTGCCCAGGCTCCGGCCCATCATGGCTGCTGATGTCCAGCAAAGACCAACGAAAGCCAGCGGTGACAGGCAGCGCTAGTGCCTCCCTTGGGGAATGCTGCCTACCCACTTCCCAGAAGGATGCAATAGCCTTGCCTGTGTTCAAGAAGCCAAAGATCTCCCGAGGTCTCACCCTGCCTGCAACCTCCAGCTGCCAAGGAGGTTACCCCCTTTTCTCCTTACCCTGACCTTTGTCTAGTTACACTGTAGGCTCTTGGCTGCAGGGACTGGCCCTTATATATGTCTGTGCAGCACCTTGCACATTGGGGCCCTGATCAGTGATTGGGGTCTCTCTGTAACATAAATATGTGCCGTGGGCTCTTTAATTTGATTAGAAGCTCTGGGTTGTGTCTGACTTGAAACATGCATCCAAGGGGGGCGGGGAACGGGGACTCACCAAAATATTTTCCATCCAGGGTGGGAGTAACGGCCACCTAAGCCTCCAAAGGGAGCCCTGGTAGCGCTGCCTGGTGGCTGTAGGAATGAGATCTGGAGGTCGAAGCCACGGCCTGGTCTAGACTCTGCTAGCAAACCGTGAATAGACGCGAGTGTAGCATGTTTAACGTGGCAGCAGGTGGCACCATCCTGCTGCGATTCACAGACACCACCTGGGCAAACCCCTCCTGCCTAGCGTCCTCCGGGGCTTTCCAGGGACACAGGAGGGCCTGGGCAGCCTGACGGCGTTGCAGGGGAGCTGTGTGCGGGGCTGGTACTGCTGGGCAGGCAGCTCCCAGGGAGGTGGCGGAGCTGCTGGTGTGCCATACTTAGCACCTGGATCTGAGAGGAGAAAGCGAACCCAGAGCGACAGCACCGGGCCATGCGCTAATTCCTGCTGTGAAATCCTAGCAGCGGTGGTGCTCGGTGCCAGCTGGGGGCTGGGCATTGTGTGTGCAGGGAGGTGGCGCGAGGGGCTGGGACAATAGGGGACGTCGCCCCAGGACAGGCCTTGCCAGGGCTGGGAGAAAGTAGCCGTGGGGGTGGAGGCAGCCGGGGGGTGGGGGGCGTGTCTCCAGGACAAGCTTGGCTCTGTAGCAGCTCTGCAGATGGCCCGGAGGGAGCTGGCTGGCTGCTGTAGCAGCTGAATGAAGGGAAAAGCAGAGCAAGCCCCAGGCACCTGACGCCGTGCATGGCCCAGCGGGCACAGGGCCCCAAACCTCTGCCCTGGCTCCGAGACCAGGCCTGGGGCCTCAAGCTGGGTGTCCCTTGGAGCTGTCTGTTGTGTGGATTTGGGGGGAGAAGGCCTTGCACATCAGGACCAGCGTGGGGCAACGGCCCTCTTGCTCCCCGGAGGAAGGCCCGGCACTGCGGGGCACCGAGCCGACGGGCGAGGGGAGAGGGGGGCAGTTTGGGGCCCGGACAGAGGGAGACAGGCAGAGAAGGAAGGAGACACGTGGCGGAGAGAGACAGGGCCATGGGAGAAGCTCAGGCTGCAGAAGCTTGCTCCCCCCCACTAATTCCCTAATGCACTTGAAAGGCAGTGAGGATTTGCACTGGCAGCAGGGGGGCACCAGCCTTTAATCAGGGCTGACAGCCCGAAACGCACCCCCCTCTCCCCCCGGCCCTGCATGCCTGCACTGGAGCGCTGCACTTGGGGAATCAAATGTGGCAAGCAGTTGGATTTTGCCAGCCCCCAACCTGAGGGTGCCCTAAAATGCCAGCCCAGCATCGCCCCACGTCGCCCCCCCCCCCCACTTCCCAGCATCAATCGGTTTCACTGCCTCTTCGCTTCCCAGAATCCCTGTCCTCGGCAGCTGGGACTGGGGCAGGGAGCAGGGTTCAGGCCAGAGCTGGGGAATCAGCCACCAGCTAACCGCCCAGAAAAACATCCTTATCAGCCTTCTGCAAAGCCAGCAGCTGGTCCCCGCCCCGGGGGTTCGGCCACAGGCTCCTATCAGCACTGGCTGGCCCTTCTGCGCAGGGAACACAGCCCAGCGCGTCAATCATTGACAGAACCAGCCCAGCCGCTCTTATCAGCACCCGCCCAGCAGCAAACACACTGGGCCCTGCAAGGGGGCACCTTCCATGGGGTCCAGTCCCACAGCCCATCAGCCCTTGACCTCTCGCTAGCTAAGGTGCCAGTGGGTACCCATCACCCCAATATCTGTGCTCCTACCAGGCCAAGGGTCAGCCCGTCAGAGCAGGGAACTGACCCAAGTCTCTGGAGTCCCAGGCTGGGGCTCTACCCACTGGGCAGCACTTCCTTTCTGCTGAGTCCCAGGGGGCCGACTGTAAGGGAGGCTTCTGTGAGCCAGACTCTGCCCCTCGGCAATGGGCCTGAGACCCCCCCCCCTACTCATCTCACATAAGCCACCAGCTTTGGGTCGCAGCTCATGCTGAGCTGGAGCCGTCCCCCTCTCCCCGCATTGACAGACTCGTCCCTCTGTTGCTTTTCTTATTGCACAAAGCGGAGACACTGGCATGAATTTGTTCAGCCCTCAGCCTAGCTCCCCAGCGAGCAGTGGCCGTGTGGCACCAGGTGAGGGCTGCGTCCCTTGCTCCCTTGGGGCCAGCAGAGGCTGAATGGGGCTCAGGGTAACATGCTCCGCTCCTGGAAGAGGGGGTGCCTGGCCCTGCAGCTCCCCCTTTTGGCCGAGCTAAAAGCGGCACCGACCAGCGTCTCGCCCAGGAAACCCAAGCTCCCTCGCTGAGCTCCTGAGCACGGCTCGGACACACAGCTATCCCCATGAAGAATCTGGTCTGGTTCTTATTAAGCAAACGCCTTCCTTGCCCCACCGCCACCATCCTGGCCAGCTGCTCAGAGGGGAAGCCTGGACCAGATGCTGTGCCATACGTCAGTGTCTGGAACCCACGGTGCTGCACTTCACGCAGCGCTGCACCGCCAGCCTGTGCCAGAGCAGCCTGAAGCCCGTCATCAGCGTCGCCTTAACCATACAGGAAGCAACAGCAAGTCCCCAAGCCGTGGGATGACCTGACCCCCGAACGATGGGCCGTGGCCAAGGAGCAGCCAGTACTGGTTACAGGGGGCTTCTCCCCATGGCTCCGAGTCTGGGGCTCAGCATGTGAAGACCAGAGCGACGTTTCTCTGCTCTAAAGACCCCATCTGAACCCAGGGAAGGAAACGGGGCCAGAGAAGTATCCACATCCCGGCCAGCGAGAGGTGGATACTTGTCTGAGGCCCTGCCAATGGGCTGCAGCCCCACTCCAGTGGGAACCCCTCTGAGGCCCATCGGCAGGGGAGGCTGCCTATGCTGTCCCTGCTCTGGTGTTCTGCACAGGTCCTGAGTCTCCCTGGCCTCCGATCTGGCCCCCGTTCACATCAGCATGTCATAGGGCCAGCCTGGCCTCCAAGCTCAGGGGCCACTCTGCTGCTGCTCTGCCCTGACCTTGTCGCTCTCTCCTATGACAGGCGGTCGAGGCCCTGCTGGAGGGAGGAAACTCAGGATCTGGCCCCCAGCATGAGCTCTGCCCAGGCCATGAGCCGAGAGCCTGGGGCATTGCAGCCTCCACTGAACCCGCACTTCAGGTTGGGGCAGCTGAGCGTTCCTGGGAGCACAGGGGTAACGTGTCGATCATACAGCAAGCCTCTTCCCTCCCATCACTGGAGGCATGGCCCCTCCCCCCAGCCATGCCTCCCCCCCTTCCCCAGGATAAAAGACCCCCTCCCAAAGCAACCCAGGGGCAACTGCAATCAGCGCATTCCCGTTGCCTGCACAGAACATCCTGCCTCCTGGGGGGCTTTTGGGGAGGGTGGGAGCTGCCTGGGGTCCTGTCTGGGCAGATTAGCGCAGGGCTGAGGCTGGCCCTGCCCGGGAGCAGGCGTGCTGGGAAACGGTCCGGCTGCTCAGCCAGCCGCACCAGAATGGCGCATTGTGCCTTTAAGACAAAGAGCCCCGGCACAATACCTGCTTTGTGTCAGGGCGTGCAGAGCTTTGCCCCGCGAGGGGCCGGGACATGTATGGGCTTGAGTGAGCCCTGGCTCTTGGGATTCCTGGGGCTCCCACTCCTTCCTGCATGCTGGGGAGGAATGCACTGCCACACAGCCACAGGCCAGAGGAGCTGCAGCCCCGTCAGCAGGAACTTGGCTGGGCGCAGCCCCGGGCCTGGGCAGCTACGCGGATGCAGCACCAGCAGAAGCAGCGGGGGACTCTTCTACCCCTCTCCCTCAAAAATGGGGGGTTGCAGCCTGTGTGCGTTTGCACACGCAGCTAGTTCAGCCAGCCAGATGGTCAAAGCCAGAGCATGGCTGAGCTGCCCCACAGGAGGGAAGATGGGGCTGCAGTGCAGGTGTGAGCACCTCATGCTGCTAGGGAGACGGTCCCCCAAAAGATGGGTTCCCAGCCTGGCACCTAGAGAGAACAGAACCCACATTCAGCAGAGAAGGTGGGGGTTCTGCTCGGGGCTGGACGGGGACCGCAGGGGGCTGTGGGTCAGGACTGAAGGTCCTGGGCAGAGCTGTGTGTGGGGAGTCCAGGGCTTGGATAGGAGGGGGCTGTGAGTCAGGAGTGAGGGGCACCGGCAGAGCTGGGTGTGGTGAGTCCAGGGCTGGGACAGCAGGGGGCTGTGGGTCGGGAGTGAGGGGCACCGGCAGAGCTGGGTGTGGGGAGCCCAGCGCTGGGATAGCAGGGGGCTGTGAGTCAGGAGTGAGGGGCACCGGCAGAGCTGGGTCTGGGGAGCCCAGGGCTGGGACAGCAGGGGGCTGTGAGTCAGGAGTGAGGGGCACCGGCAGAGCTGGGTGTGGTGAGCCCAGGGCTGGGACAGCAGGGGGCTGTGGGTCAGGAGTGAGGGGCACCGGCAGAGCTGGGTGTGGGGAGCCCAGGGCTGGGACAGCAGGGGGCTGTGGGTCGGGAGTGAGGGGCACCGGCAGAGCTGGGTGTGGGGAGCCCAGGGCTGGGACAGCAGGGAGACACAGGGTGGCATGTTTGGAATTAGTAGCCTGCACTTTGTGCATTAAAAAAAAAAAGCAATTCTCCAGCATACAAGGGAGAGTCACTCCAGCCCCACGAGGAGGGGCTCAACCTTTGGCGCCCAAGGGGAGCCGAGTTCAACGCCCCCTAGCGGCCTCTCCCTGTCTCAGCTCTCTTGGCCTGGAAGGGGCCTAGAGGAAACATGCAGGTTTCTGCCTTGCGGGGGGAGGCGCAGCCCTCTCTAGCCATCGGGAAAGCAGCCCTGCTGGGCCATGGAGGGAATTTATCGTACAAAGGCTCGGCCATGCAGGGACTGGGGCTGGCCTTGGAGGAAACAGCATTTGATGGATGTCCTCGGTGCAAGGGGCAGGAGGCATCTGGGCACTGACCCAGCCTGTTCTCTGTGAGCTCTGTTCTGGGGCGGTGGCTGTAGGACACACTTCCAGCTGGAGCTAAAGGAGGAACCCCCAGCTAGCAGAAGTAGGAGGCTGTTACCTTCTGTGGACCAGCCACCAGCAGGGGATAAGAGAAACATTGTCACCTATGCCTGCTTGTGTGTGGTCACTGGGAGCTCACAGCTGTGGGCTCCCCCACATCCCCCAAGATCACACCTCCCCCGAGTTTCTAACCAGCCGGGTTCTGGCTGTTCACTTCAACTGCCCCAACACCCCAACACAGCACAAGTTGTGTTTCTCTCCTTTTGTGTGTGTGTGTGTGTGTGTGTGTGTGTGTGTGTGTGTGTTCACTTCAACTGCCCCAACACAGCACAAGTTGTGTTTCTCTCCTTTTGTGTATGTGTGTTCACTTCAACTGCCCCAACACAGCACAAGTTGTGTTTCTCTCCGTGTGTGTGTGTGTGTGTGTGTGTGTGTGTGTGTGTGTGTGTGTGTGTGTGTGTGTGTCCACCACTGCTCTCTGCGAGACAGAATCAGAACGGTTTGCTTGTGTGTCATAGACCCTCTGCCATTAACAGCTAATGGCGATCCTCCGTTAGGTGAAGTGATGGTGCCTGTCCTTTTAGAGTAGGAGGGTCTGAGTTCCAGCCCCACCACGAAGTCCCAGGTGGCTGTGCCAGCCACGGGGTGGCCAGGGATTTTTCCGTATGGGACCCAATCCCACAGTCAGCAAGACCAGGTCCTCTTTCCCATGTCTGGGAGTCTGCAGCCTGCACTCGGCTATCTTCGTTAGGAGAGGGGCCATCGCTGCAGCCCCAAGACACAGGAGCTGGCCAGCATTAACACAGAGAGGGGCACTGGCATTGTGACTTCCCTCCCCTTCCCCCTTGCCAGTTCCATCTGCTGCTCACTGTCAGAAGCATCCAATTACCCAGCTCGGCCCAGGAGTTTGAAAAGAAACACCCGAAAGGCGGGGCTGGGGGAGAGATGCTGGTGGAGTTTGTTCTGTTGAAGGTGCTCCCAGCGCCAGCCTCTCCCAGACGTTCCACTCGGAGCAGGATCCAGGGGCAGCCCCAAGGTGACCAGATCCCTTTCAGGCCTGGAAGCCATCTGCCGCAGAGAGCTTCCCAGGGGAGTGAGCGTCTCATACCTTGCACTGCACGGGCTGCCCAGCTCACATGGGCCTCGTCGCCACACTGCCTGTTAGCACCATCACAGCATCAGACGCTGCACATTGGAACCGGTTCTGCTCCTAAGTGCAACCCAGGGAGCTCAGCGGAGAGACGCTAGGGTAACAGACCAGACGCTGATTTGTAACGGTTGGAGCGGCCCCAACTGCTCCCCGTGCTGCGCTGGGTATCATGCACTGCACCCCATCTCCAGTCACTGCTCACTGCACCACGGACCATGCACTGGATACACTGGGCTTGTGCTCCAGTGCTCCCAGCTTCGCTGGCGTCTTTGGGGCACAAAGTTGCAGCAGCGCCAGTAGGATCCTCCTATGGAGGGGAAATCTGGTGATGCAGTGCTGCCTCCGCTCTGCTCCTTGGGGTGGGGCATCCCCATGCCCTGGCCATTCATCCCAGCTGTAAGAACGGCCCCTTGGGACAGCTGCAACCGTCAGGTGCCTCTGTCCTGTGCCAGGGCCAGTGCCCGCTGGGCCCAGGACTGAAGGGCTGCAGGGGTGACTTAAAGCCACCGTCAACACTTGGCCTTATGCCAAGTACAGATGGATGTGGGCACACCCTCTGCCCTACAGTATATATGGTACCACATCCCAGAACTCCCAGCACAGCGCCCCAGTGTACTGGACAGCGGCTGCGGCATTGCGTTACAGACCTGCCGCATGCGCCGCACACCTGCTCTGCTCACGGCCTGCGTGTTGCACACAGCCAGGAGACCCCCGAGCCTGCCCACTACCTGCAAGATGAACAGCAACCCCCAGCAAATGTGTGCCCTGGGTTTGGAATGTAATGCACGGGCACAGGGCCCCTTCTCTGTGCACGAGGGGGAAGGGAGGCAAAACCACTGCATTTATTGCTGCCACAGCTGCACTGCTCCTTACGGCACCGGCGCTCTGTGGCTGAGCAGCCTTGATTTTAACGGGGGCTTGTTCATTCACACTGACCTGAGAACCTTTGAGAGACAGGCTGAAGACACCTTCTGAAAAGCAGACAAAAATTGCCGGACTTGGAATCAGGACTCCTGGGTTCTAGTCTCAGCTCTGGGGAGAAAGTGAGTCAGGACTCCTGGGGTCTCTTCCTGGCAGTGCCCCTGGTTTGCTGTATGACTTTCAGCGAGTTACTTCCCGGCTCTGTGACTCAGTTTCCCCATCTGCACTAAGGGGTTAATAATCTCACTGAGCAAGGAAAGGCACAGTGCTTACAAAGGGCTCTCAGACCCTTAGATGGGCGGCCCTAGAGCAGTGGTCCTCAGACTTTTATACTGGTGACCCCTTTCACACAGCAAGCCTCTGAGTGCAAACCCCCCGCTTTATAAATTAAAAACACCTTTTTATATATTTAACACCATGATAAATGCTGGATGCAAAGCGGGGTTTGAGGTGGAGGCTGACAGCTCGCAACCCCCCTGTAATAACCTTGCGACCCCCTGAGGGGTCCCGATCCCCAGTTTGAGAACCCCTGCCCTACAGTAAGGGCAGATGACTCCCACATCTCTTCCTGACCCATGTACAAACTGGCCTGGTAGGAGGGATTCTCTGCTACTCAGAGGCACCATCCTACCCCCCAAAATGAAGCTGCTTTGATTGCCAAAAGCTGCGTGTTCAGCCCCCTTGCCGGACCTGCAGTGCCAGCCTACAGCAAGCCAGCCTGCTGCCTTCCCACAGCCGGACCGGCTACCAGGCTGCTGTGCCCCAGCGGGCGCGTTTGGTTCTCAGAGGGGCTGGCGAGGGGGCACTGGCACTGGGGGGTCAGTGCTGGGGGCGCTGGGCCTGGCTCAGCCTGGCCACCGTCATCAGACACAGATCTGGGCTCTGAACTCATTTCCAATACGCTCGCTGGGCAGCATCGCAGCCGGGGCGTCACCGCCAGCCCCGGGGGCACCGCTGGGGGTGCCCAGGGCCCTCATCTCCCCCCCCCCCCCCCCGGGGCTGGCAGCACAGGGGGGAGGCCCCGCTCCGCGCAGCCTCCCGCTGGCCTCCGTGTTTTCTCTCCAGCCCTTTGTGCGTGTGCTCCTGTGGGGCTGTGTGAGCTCAGCCATGGATCAAGTTGCTGCCTCCCTCCCCTGCACCCGCCTCCCCTCCTCTCCCCGCCTCCCCGCCGCCATTTCGCAGCTCCTGCCTCTCCCGCCCAGGCTCCACATCATGGACGCCTGGTGCCAGGCAGGACAAAGAGCAGGGCCCCAGCGCACGAGCAGGCCCGGGGCCCCCCGCACCGCCCGGGCAAGGGCTCTAAATCACACTGTGGGCCCTGGCAGGCCCGGTGCCTTGCTCCCCTCCAGCTGGCAAGCGGGCGGGTGTGCAAAGGGACACACACCCCCACAGGCCCCTGTCCACACTCACGCCCCCGCCTGCCCAACGGGCACTGTCACTCACTAACCCTCGCCGTCTGCCCACGCCCCTCTCTGTCCCTGTGGCTCACACACGGGCATGCGCTGCCCCCACGTGCGGAGGGCGTGCCACTCACACGTGTTCACAAGCATGCTACACACATGTGCACACACGCACAGCATTCCAACCCCACCCCCCAGAGAGGCTACGCCAGACACTTGTGACGAGTCAGCCACGTGCTCTACCTTGGACACGCTATGCACATGCATGCTAGGCAGCCTCACACATGCATGTACTGTATGCAGAGCACAGCTCCCCCCTCCCTCTCCCAGCTCACAAATCCAGCAGGTCTTGTTAGTCGGCCAGTTTCCCTTGCAAGCCGAAGTGACAGGCAGAGAGCCAACGCAGGGTAGAGCCCAGCAGGGGCTCACCAGAGAGGAAGCATCTGTGTTTTAATAGGAAAGGAAGGAGGGCAGGGGAAGGGGGGAAGCAGAGGCCTTTTAGCAAACCAAGGGCTTGGCCTGTGCACAAGAAGAGAGCAGCATTGGCTAGCAATGTACGGGCATGCACTCTCCATACGCCTATCCAGGCCAGTGCTGCCAGCTCTTGCAGTTTCCTTGTGACCCTTGCAGTATTAGGGGTTTTTTTAGTAAAGCCTCAGCTCCTGGAGTCCTGTGATCATGGAAAAACCTTGCTTTTGGGTTTAAATTCAGGGTCTAGCCCTCGTGGCTGCAGAGAAAAGCTTGAAAATGTGGCCCCTAAGCAGCTCCAAAAAAAAAACCCAGAAGGCAGAGACACAGAACCCACTTGTGTTTGGTTTGGAATCTCATGGTTTTTAAGATGATCTCATGCTCATTTGGGGGCAGCCTCCAGATTTTGGAGCCTCTGGGGTTGGCAACATTGCAAACATGCGCTAACGCTACTTGGACTACATACGCGCCATTCAACAAGCCTGGACACAATAAGCTCAACAAGTGTTGCCGAAGTGTGAAAAAGAGAGCGAGACAGAGACACCAGGCCCTGGGGCTTTGTCAGAGTCTGGATGGTTCTCCCCACGATGGGGAGAGGGTCTGATGTCCATTTGTCATTAGTGGATCAGCACAGCGACACTAGACGCACATAGGCGTACGGACACACTGCACACGCAGTGAATTCAGCTCCTGGTTTGCCATGAGTCAGCATCCACAATCCCTGCATCTGGGGTGTTTATTAACCAGCATGCATCCTAGGGAGATGGCATAATACCCCAGGGCAGGGGGCGCTGGAGCTGTTGGGTTAAAAAACAAATGTGAAGGGTAAATCCATGCTTCCCTCCTGCTGGGTCACCAAGAACTGGTGTCAGCCCCACGCACCCCTACTGCCACCCACCCCAGCAGGTCAGGAATTTGGGTTTGAATGTGTTTTGCACCTCTAGCAGCACAGCGCCCCCTACTGCCACCCTAGGGCATCGAGGTTGCCATGGACTCAGCAGAGGGGAGAGCACCCCCTACTGAGTCACCCACTCTACTCCCTGAAGTACAGCACCCCCAGCACTGCACTGGGGTCAGCACTGACCCAGAGGGGAGAGTGGCCCCTACCTAGTCACCCACTCCCAGCCACACAGAGCTCCCTAGCGCTGGGACATTGGGCTCAGAACCGATTTAACAGAAAGGACAGCGTCCCTTTGTCCCCTCTATTGCTCCCTGCTGCACAGCACCCCCTAGTGCCACACTGGGGTCAGTGCGGACGCTCCCTTTCTCCCAACCCTTTGTGGCCATTAGAAGGAGGAACTCTCTCCCCCATTGAGGTTGGTCCCTTCTTCCTCCCCACAGCTTCCGCTGCTGCTTCATTCTGCCAAAAGCCCCTTTGCCACAGCTGCTATTAGCACGAAGGGAGGGAGAGGCTGCCCCCAGCCACGTGTTTCATCCAGGACACCATGTTCTCCTAACAGAGCCCCCTCTCCTGCTCCCCAGAACATGGCTCCTGACTCCTCTCTCTCCAGCCCCGTTCTACCAAATCTCACCCCATTTCCTCACTCTCTTTATCAGCTGATGCATCTTATCCCAAATGGCTCTGCAGCTATCAAAGCATGCACGGTGGCAGAGCCCTGGGAGGAGAGAGAGGGGCCAGGCTGCCAATCTGCCCCAGGAGCTGGGGGGATAACATGCACGCACAATGGAGGAGTAGCTGAGGCAGGGCTGGTGGAAGGATATTTGCCATAGGCCACTCCCCTTCCAGGTGCTGTTCCGTATGCAAAGGAGCAAACATGCTTTTAGGCAAATGAAGCCTCTATTTGATGTGGGAAGAATAAGAAGAAGGTGTTCGTGTGAGAGAGAGAGAGTGCAGTGTGTCTTCTCTGTGAGGGGTCACACCCAGCCAGGCACAAAATGGCTGCCCTAGCAGAGAGAGATTTATTGGTGCAAGCAGAACACAAAGACTGCCAATGCCCCTCGGGCCTCCACCCGGCAGCTCAGGAAGCAGGATTGTCTCCTATGATCCGGCGTAACCTAGAGCTATAGCCAGTCTAGTTTGATGGGCCCACTTGCATGGGAAGATCTCTTTGGGAGCTTCTATCAGGCGGTTTAGTTCAGCAACTGCCTTCACCCTTCGCCCACACACCCCACCAAGAGGCCAAGCCAATGGCAGCATATGGGAGCCAATGGCCTGCCTCTGCACAAGCATCCAGCCCCAAGGCCCTACGAACGGAGCAGCCATCCACGTCCGCCTCATGCACCCACATTGCGTAGGGCTGGCTTGCCCACCTCTTAGCCCTGCACCACAGATGTCTTCAGCTTCTCCCTCAAGGACCCCACGAGCAGGCTGTTGCTACAGCCCCATCCAGGCAGCTCCCCACTGGCCCTAGCCAGACCCAAGCCACCACATCTCTGCACCAACCCAGCCAGAGGCCTGCCACCGTGCCCCGTCTCTCCCACGGGAGGGAAAGTGGCTTGCGCTTATCCCGGCAGGCTTTGCTCTCACACCTGCAGTCCCCTGATTTGGGAGGAAATTAGGCCTCGGCCCCGCTTAAAGGCTCAGCTTACCCTGTGGCCACCACCTGTCCTGGCGTACGTGCCGCACTGACCATGTGCCCTGCCTGTGCTTGTCTGAAATCGGGCCCTACAGGCCTTTCCGGACAACCCTTGTGCACACACTGAGTGTGGCCTGGACAGGTGCTGCATCCCAGCAGAGGCGCCAACCTGGTCGATGTGGGTTCTGCTCAGCCCGCCATCCATGGGGCCAGCTGCTTCCCCAGTACGGCTCCAACTACACGTCGCATTGCTCCAGCGCCTCTCCGCCAGCAGCATGCCTGGCAAGAACTCGTGAATTAGGCCTGGACCAAAACGCTTCCCCCCTCCCCCGCAAGGCAGGCCAGCAAGTCAGTTGTTTTACAGATGGGGAAACTGAGGCACAGAGGCTGACTGTCCGAGATCATGCAGTGAGTGGGTTGTGGAGCCCGAAACAGACCCCAGACTGTAACTCCCATGCTGCGCCATGCCCACCCACCCATCTTCCCCCCCGAAGTGAATGGGCCCATCCTGTAGGCAGGGATGTTAATTTACAGACACCCTGTGAGACTCACCCAATTCAAACACTTAACCAGCTGGCACGCGGGCACCAGACATCATTGGCCAGGGTTTGGTTACAGTCTGGGG
This sequence comes from Gopherus evgoodei, assembly GCF_007399415.2. NCBI lineage: Eukaryota > Metazoa > Chordata > Testudines > Testudinidae > Gopherus > Gopherus evgoodei. The sequence continues at coordinate 6,828,463 of NC_044330.1, forward strand.
CGGGCTGGGTGCATAAGGGACACTCTGGCCCTTCTCCCGGCCAGAAACACCTGGCTGCTCTGATGTCCAGACTCAGATCCACTCTCCTTGCTCAGTACATTTATCATTACTTGCCTTGAGCACCAAGTGCTTTGATGTGTGGCTGAAACAAGCTGGCAACTTTCCCGGCTTTGCAGCTCTAGCTATACTCCTCAGCGAAGGGTGGGCTTAGGGTTAAGGGCCAGGTATAGGAGCCTGGGCGCCTGGGTTCTGTTCCCAGCTCTGCCACAGACTCAGGGTGTGACCTTGAGCATGTTATGTGCCCACTCCGTGCCTCAGTTTCCCCAGTAACACAAGGGTAATTACCTATCTCACGGTGGAGGGTTCTGAGGTTTAATTCACTAACCTTAGTAAAGTTCTTGGGCTCCTCAGGCAAAAGAGACTGTTGGTGCTTCCCTCTCCCTCTGCTGCGGCTCTCAGCCTGCCACTAGCCCCTGGGGAGGGTCGTGGGGAAGGCAATTTTCTAGCTGTCCATAGGAGCAGAGGGGGATGGAAGAAGGAGGAGGTGGATAAGCAGGAGCAGCCGCAGGCTCAGCCAGGAGGAGCATCTCTCAACCCTTTGGCTGGCTGCCTGCCCTTGTCTGGCTAAACACTGCGGCGATTCTAAATCTCAAAGCAACAGTGGGGATTGAGCTCATCTCCTCCTGCTTCAAAACAGCAGGCCCCTACCACCTGAGCTAAAGGAAAACAGGGCAGCACAGGGCCTCTGACACACAGCAGAGCAGTTCTGATTCTAGCCAGTAGAGGGCAGTGGTGCTCACACACTGAGCCAGTGCCACACACAGTAGCAATAGCTGTTAGAGCAGGGGAAGGTGGCTGCCCTGGCACCTTGCAAGCAGGGAATTCCCCCAAATCCCCCCTGGGCCATGTGAACGGAAGCAGTGGACCACGCTCTCGGCACAGGCAGGAGGGCGCCCCTGGCCGGGCCTGCAGAGCACAGCTCAGCTCTTGTGCTCTGGGTCTTTCTGTGCAAGGGGAGCTGGCCAGGGAGGGAATTGTCGCATACACGTATTATGTTCCAGTCTGCAAAGGGCGTTGGGGCAGTACCAAGAACCGATGGCAGCACTTGACAGCGTGACAGTGCGTTAACATTACCAGCGCTGCACCCGCTGCCAATGGCACCGCGGTGATGGCAATGCCCATCCAGACACCCCCTACCCAGAGGGGCAGAGAGAGCCCCTCCCCACTCACAGCCAGCATGAGAACACCCCAAAGGTGTTCCATTTGGGAAGCTGCCAGGCTCCCACCAAGCCCTGTTCCCACCCAGCTCCAGATGGCAAGGAGAAAAGCTGTGTGTCACTCCAGTCTGAGAGCGACAATGCCACTGCTGTGTGGAAGGCAAACAGTGACTGCAGAGGGCCATGGGCAGTGCCTCCCTGCCCCACAGCGGGGCCCAAGTGCACCACATGCCTGCTCCCCCGCAGGATCCTGACCCCCTTCCGGGCCCGTAACGCCCCTCCTCCCTGCTCCCCCAGGGCCCCGACCCCCCTCTCCCTGCTTCCCCCCAGGGGCCTGACCCCCCCTTCCTGCTCCCCCCAGGGTCCTGATCCCCCCGCTCCCTCCAGTGCCCCTAATGCCCCTCCTCCCTGCTCCCCCAGGGTCCTGACCGCCCTCTCCCTACTCCCCCCAGGGCCATGGACTCCCTTCCTCCTTGATCCCCCCAGGGTCCTGATTCCCCCTCTCCCTCCAGCGCCCCAACGCCCCTCCTCCCTGCTCCCCGCAGGGCCCCGAACCCCCTCTCCCTGCTTCCCCCCAGGGCCTGACCCCCCACTTCCTGCTCCCCCCAGGGTCCTGATCCCCCCGCTCCCTCCAGCGCCCCTAATGCCCCTCCTCCCTGCTCCCCCCAGGGCCCTGACCTCCCTGTCCCTGCTTCCCCTCAGGGGCCTGACGCCCCTCCTCCCTGCTTGTCCCCAGGGGCCCAATCCCCATTCCTCCCTGTTCTCCCTGGGGCCCCAACCACCCCCCATCCCTGCTTCCCCCCAGGGCCTGAGCACTGCAGTTCCCTGCCCGCCCCCCAACACCTCCCTGCTCCCCTGGGGCCTGAGCATGTTGCCCCCCAGCTGGCAGTGAAGCATCAAGAGCTGGGCCCCAGAAGTCCCAGACAGGTCTCACAAAGCCGTAAGTCAATCCAATCCAGGGGGTGCAGACGCAGCGAGTGCCATGGGACCCTGTGGTGCCTGGCACGTGCCATGCAATGGATGTTGCATTCTGTGCTGGGCCTGGGCATGCAGATGTGCTGCAGGATCTTTGGGGAGCGGTCGGACCCTGTTCCTCTCCGGCCATCAATCCGGCTCTTTACAGAAGCCTTGCTGCCGAGGGCCCTCTCCACCCACAGCCCCCGTGATCCCGCCTATGCCACACATTGTACCTGGCACCGCAACTGCACACCCACCCTGCCCCTTCCAAACCCGCCAAGCTCCCTGGCATCTTCGGGGAGCTTGCTACACACCCCACTGTGCCTTCCTGATCTACTGCCCGCCCTGAGGGTCCACCTTCCCCTCCACGCAGACCCTGTCTTGCTACGGGCATACACGGTCCTGACCCATCCATCCCCAGGGGGTGCCAGGACCAACTCCTGCATCTCAGCCACCGGGGGGCAGGCTTCTCCCACAAGCCACTGTCTTTAGTCGCTTGTTAAAGGAAACATGAAACACCTGCGTGAACAGCCGCTTGGCCTTAGAGATGGGCAGTGTAGGTGCCATGGGCGGCAGTGGGTGCCAGGGTCTGACTGGGGCAGGTGGATCTCCCCTTGTGCCCTGGGAAGAATGCACCAGGAATTAAAGATTAATTTTCAGTTAAAGATGATGTCACATGATGAAACCTCCAGGACTACGTCCAACCCAAACAGGCAAAGCTACTCCCCTCGCAGCCGGCTTATTTTTGCACTTCCCTCGACTGATTCATAGCTGCCAAGGCCAAATGGGACCAGTATGACCATTTTCTCCCCTGTAACAGGCCAGAGACCTTCTGCCAAACAATTCCTGAGCAGATCTTCTAGACAAACATCCAATCTGGATTTTAAAATGGTCAGCGACGGAGCATCACGTTTCCCTGGGCATTTGATTTGTGAAGCAAACTGGGCCATCCCATTCCCTCTTCTGCTCCTTGCTGGTTCTCTCACCCCAGCCCAGTGCTGCTGGCTGGGGAGCTCCGTGCTGGGAGGGCAGGTTGGGATCGATAGGTTGGATACGTTTCCATTGAGAGAGAAACCCCAGGAGCTGTTCCTGCTGCCCTTACCCAGGCAAGGCTCTCAGCGCCCTCAGAAGGAGTTTATCTACATAAGTACAGAGTAAAATAGAGGAAGGATCTTAGGATTTGGTCCATTACGCTTCGTAAAACTCCCCTGATGAACAGCACCTCATCTGGGGCTCAGATCCCTTTGGGTAGATGGGTGGGGCGTGTCCAAACTGGACTTTGAGGGAAGGAAATCTGGGGCCAAAGCCCAACCTCAGGGACATTGGTGCAGTCCAGGGGGAAGCCCATAGGGTTGCTGGGGTGTCACAAAGGGCAGATTTAACCCTTTGTTGGCAATTGGTGCCAGCCTGGGCCTGCGAGGGTGACAGGAGCAGCAGGCTGTGTTGTCTCAGGGCCAGGGCCCATTCTCCGTTGCACTCGCGCTGCTTCCAGAGAAGGGTTTCCAGAGGGCATCTGAAAACCAGGGAGCGTGCTGCTCACACTGCCCCAATCAGCAGTTTTCCCAGATGTTCTCTGAGCTGGCAGATTAGAGGGTGACCTTGGTGGCGACCCCAGCAGTAAATGAATCGTGTGTGCATGCATGCATGTCTGTGCATTCCTGTGTGCGTGCCTGTGTATGTGCATGCGTGTGTATGTGACTATGTGTGTGCATGTGTGTGCCTATGTGCATGCGTGTTCGCGTGCATCTGTGTGTGCATGTGTGCATGCGCCTGTGTGCATGCATGTATGTGTGCAGGTGTGTGCCTGTGAATGTGTGCCTGTGTGTGTGTGCATGTGTGTGCATGTGCTCATGTGCGTGCAGTACCCTCCATGTGAGTGTCTAGGGGAAGGGGGTGGAACATATGCTGTAGGAGTGCGTATTTCGTAAGAATTCACGGTTTATTAGCACAGCACACAATTACTTCTGACTCATAACCAAGCCCATTGGTTTCACTTGACAGTTCAGCCATCAAAGGCTTATTTCAAACTAGAATTTCTACACCAGTCTTCCCCCCCCCCCCCATAGTTTCCCACTGGGGCTGCCACAGCTCCGTCGGGGACAGCCACGGTGCAGTGCCGGTGTAGACAGGGTATCGGGAAGCTCACAATGTTGTAACCACAGTGTTGTGTAGTCCTGCCCAGAACAGGCCTAGATGACGTGGTGGTTAAAATACCTCAGACCCTGGGTACACTGGCGCTCCCCACTGTGGCTACCCTCAGGAGAGCTGAACAGACGGGAGCAACAACCCCGGTGCACACAAGGCCACTGAGGGTCCGAGCAAGGGAAGCTGGTGCAGGGATGCTGTGGAGGGCAGGAGATGGCCCCGTGTGTGAGGTGGGAGATGGGGGCAGGGCAAGGAGCCTGTGTATGGAGGTGTGTGTTTCTCTGTATATAACTGTGTGCGGCGGTGTGCCAGCCTGTGTATAACTGTGTGTGGGAGGGAGGGATTGTGTGTGTGTGTGTGTGTGTGAGAGAGAGAGAGAGAGAGTGAAAGAGACAGAGACAGAGAGACCGCCACCACCCTTCTCTGTGTGTGTGTGTATATTTGTGTGTGTGTGTGTGAGAGAGAGAGAGAGAGCCCACCACCACCTTTCTGTGGGTGTGTGTGAGAGAGAAAGAGACAGCGAGCCCACCACCACCTTTCTGTGGGTGTGGGTGTGGGTGTGTGTGAGAGAGAGAGAGAGAGAGAAAGCCTACCACCTTTCTGTGTGTGTGCAGGGCCACCCAGAGGAAGGGGCAAGTGGGACATTTTGCCCCAGGCCCTGGACCCCACAGGGGCTCCCATGAGAATATAGTATTCTATAGTATTGCAACTTTTTTTTATGGAAGGGGCCCCTGAAATTGCTTTGCCCCAGGCTCCCTGAATCCTCTGGGCAGCCCTATGTGTGTCTGTGTGTGTGTGTGTGTGTGTGTGAGAGAGAGAGAGAGAGCCCACCACCACCTGTATGTGTGTGTGCGTGTGTGAGAGAGAGAGCCCCTCACCACCTTTCTGTGTGTGTGTGAGAGAGAGAGAGAGAGAGAGAGAGAGAGAGAGAGAGAGAGAGAGAGAGAGAGAGAGAGCGCCCGCCACCACCTTTCTGTGTGTGTGTGAGAGAGAGAGAGAGAGAGAGAGAGAGAGAGAGAGAGAGAACGCCCGCCACCACCTTTCTGTGTGTGTGTGTGAGAGAGAGAGAGAGAGAGAGAGAGAGAGAGAGAGAGAACGCCCGCCACCACCTTTCTGTGTGTGTGTGTGAGAGAGAGAGAGAGAGAGAGCCTGCCACCACCTTTATGTGTGTGTGTGTGTGTGTGTGTGTGCATGTGTGTGTGTGAGAGAGAGAGAGCCCCTCACCACCTTTCTGTGTGTGTGTGAGAGAGAGAGCGAGAGAGAGAGAGAGAGAGAGAGAGAGAGAGAGAGAGAGCGCCCGCCACCACCTTTCTGTGTGTGTGTGTGAGAGAGAGAGAGAGCCCACCACCACCTGTATGTGTGTGTGTGTGTGTGCGTGTGTGTGTGAGAGAGAGAGAGCCCCTCACCACCTTTCTGTGTGTGTGTGAGAGAGAGAGCGAGAGAGAGAGAGAGAGAGAAAGAGAGAGAGAGAGAGAGAGAGCGCCCGCCACCACCTTTCTGTGTGTGTGTGTGTGAGAGAGAGAGAGCCCACCACCACCTGTATGTGTGTGTGTGTGTGTGCGTGTGTGTGTGAGAGAGAGAGAGCCCCTCACCACCTTTCTGTGTGTGTGTGTGTGTGTGTGTGTGTGTGTGTGTGTGTGTGTGAGAGAGAGAGAGAGAGAGAGAGAGAGAGATCCTGCCACCACCTTTCCCTGTGTGTGTGTGTGTGTGTGTGTGTGAGAGAGAGAGAGAGAGAGAGAGAGAGAGAGAGCCTGCCACGACCTATGTGTGTGTGTGAGAGAGAGAAAGAGAGAGCGAGCCCCCCCACCTTTCTGTGTGTGTGTGTGTGTGTGTGTGTGTGTGTGTGTGTGAGAGAGAGAGAGAGAGAGAGAGAGAGAGAGAGAGAGAGAGAGAGAGAGAGAGCCTGCCACGACCTATGTGTGTGTGAGAGAAAGAGCGAGCGAGCCCCCCACCACCTTTCTCTGTGTGTGTGAGAGAAAGAGGGAGAGAGAGAGCCCCCCACCACCTTTCTCTGTGTCTGTGTGTGGGGGGGGGGGGAGAGAGAGCCTGCCACCACCTTTCTCTGTGTGTGTGTGTGTGTGTGTGTGTGTGTGTGTGTGTGTGTGTGTGTGTGTGAGAGAGAGAGAGAGAGAGACAGAGCGAGAGAGAGAGAGAGAGAGAGAGAGAGAGCCCGCCTCCACTGCCCCTCCATGTGAGGCTGGCTCCATGTTTGCTCCCCCTCGCCTTGTCCCAGCCTCTGGCGCTCTCCCCGGGGACGCACACAGCTGGGTCCTGCCTCGCATTCGCACTCTGCCCTTTGCTTGGACCGACGGGGCCCTTGCCCTGATCCTCGGCCCGGCTGGCGCTGGGCCTCCCAGGGCCTGTCGCAATAATGGCCGGCCTGCAAATGGGCTCTCCCTCCCTCCACCCCCCATCTCTCCCCCCACAACACTCCTTTGGAGCCCCGGGGGCCTCCTCTGCTCTGATTCAGGCCCCTGTGGGGCTGGGCAGGGTGTGAGCCAGGGAATCATCCTTCCCCCATAGGCCCCAGCCTTCCCCTCAGGGCCCCGGCCTCCCACACGGGACCCTCCAAGCGAGGAAGCCCCATGGAAGCCGAGGGCAGCGGGTGGAGCTCAGGGCCTGCCTGCCCCCGTGGATCCCACGCCGGCTGCATGGCAGCTGCGAGCATGGCGGGAACTTGGCCTTGGCTCGGGGTGAGGCTGTTAAGCTCAGAGGGACCCCAGCGGGACGGGGGAGAGGGGAAAGGCCCCTCCCGACTCCTCCTCCCCATCCAGATCGCCCCTGAATGGGCTGGGGTGAGCTCCTGCACCCCAGCTCCCCCTCCCAAATGGGAACAGAAACTTCCGGGGGGGCTGAGTCTTTTTTCCGACACTTCCCCAAATGACAAACGGCCCCTGGCAACATCTCCTTATCTGGAGCCCGCGCGGGGTTCCTGTTGCAATGCTGACATTTGCCAGCTGCCGGCTGGAAGGAGAGCGCTGGGCCCCTGGGGACGCCAGGCCGAGGGGAGGGGGCGGGGTGGGGGGTGGTGTGCTTTTCTTAGGACATTATGAATGCTTCAAAGGACACTCGTCCCCTTTGATTCGTTTATTTATTTATTTCCGTTTGCCTTTGTGCGCATCAGCCTACAGCACCATCCAGAGAGCTCCGGTCCCCCCACCCACCCCGCTCTGTGTGGGCTCCCCCACACAGGGGATGACTCTCGCCTCCCCACCCCCATTTCCAGGTGCATGCGCAGGAAATTCTCAGGCACGCTGGGGGAATTCCAAGGGAAAACCAGGGAGTGGCAGGAAGCAGTGATTCAACACAGGGCGCTCTCCCTGCTGTGTCTGTACTGAGCCAAATCCCCACTCACCCCGCCAGGGCTAGGGGGCGCTGCGCTGCAGGGAGCGGTGGGGGTCAGTAGGGGGCGCTGCGCTGCAGGGAGCGGTGGGGGGTCAGTAGGGGGCGCTGCGCTGCAGGGAGCGGTGGGGGGTCAGTAGGGGGCGCTGCACTGCAGGGAGCGGTGGGGGTCAGTAGGGAGCACTGCGCTGCAGGGAGCGGTGGGGGGTCAGTAGGGGGCGCTGCGCTGCAGGGAGCGGTGGGGGGTCAGTAGGGGGCGCTGCGCTGCAGGGAGCGGTGGGGGTCAGTAGGGGGTACTGCACTGCAGGGAGCGGGAGGTCAGTAGGGGGCGCCGTGCTGCAGGAAGCGGTGGGGAATCAGTAGGGGGCGCTGTGCTGCAGGGAGCAGTGTGGCGTCAGTAGGGGGCACTGCGCTGCAGGGAGGGGTGGGGGGTCAGTAGGGGGCACTGTGCTGCAGGGAGTAGGGGGTGTCAGTAGGGGGTGCTATGCTGCCGGGAGCAGGGGGGGTCAGAAGGGGGCGCTGCACTGCAGGGAGCGGTGGGGGTCAGTAGGGGGCGCTGTGCTGCAGGGAGCGGTGGGGGTCAGTAGGGGGTACTGTGCTGCAGGGAGCGGGAGGTCAGTAGGGGGCGCCGTGCTGCAGGAAGCGGTGGGGAATCAGTAGGGGGCGCTGTGCTGCAGGGAGCAGTGTGGCGTCAGTAGGGGGCACTGCGCTGCAGGGAGGGGTGGGGGGTCAGTAGGGGGCACTGTGCTGCAGGGAGTAGGGGGTGTCAGTAGGGGGTGCTGTGCTGCCGGGAGCAGGGGGGGGTCAGTAGGGGGCACTATGCTGCAGGGAGCAGTGGGGGGAATTCAGTAGGGGGCGCTGTGCTGCCGGGAGCAGGTGCAGTCAGTAGGGGGCGCTGTGCTGCTGGGAGCAGGGGCAGTCAGAAGTGGGTGCTGTGTTTCAGGGAGCAGTGGGGGGAATTCAGTAGGGGACGCTGTGCTACAGGGAGCCGTGGGGGGGTCAGTAGGGGTCACTGTGCTTCAGGGAGCAGTGGGGGGGATTCAGTAGGGGGCGCTGTGCTGCAGGGAGCAGTAGGAGAGCCAGGAGGGGGCGCTGTGCTGCAGGGAGTGGTGGGGGGTCAATAGGGGGCGCTGTGCTGCAGGGAGCAGTGGGAGAGCCAGGAGGGGGCGCTGTGCTGCAGGGAGCAGTGTGGGGATTTCAGTAGGGGGCGCTGTGCTGCAGGGAGTGGTGGGGGGTCAATAGGGGGCACTGTGCTGAAGGGAGCAGTGGGGGGAATTCAGTAGGGGGCGCTGTGCTGCAGGGAGCAGGGGGGTTAGTAGGGGGCGCTGTACAGCAGGGAGCGGTGGGGGTTCAATAGGGGGCACAGTGCTGAAGGGAGCAGTTTGGGGTCAGTAGGGGGCACTGTGCTGCAGGGAGCAGTGGGGGTTAGTAGGGGGCACAGTGCTGCAGGGAGCAGTGTGGGGTCAGTAGGGGGCACAGTGCTGCATGGAGCAGTGGGGTGGGGTCAGTAGGGGGCGCTGTGCTCCAGGGAGCAGTGTGGGGATCAGTAGGGGGCACTATGCTGCAGGCAGCAGTGGGGGGGTCAGGAGGGGGCGCTGTGCTCCAGGGAGCAGTGTGGGGATCAGTAGGGGGCACTATGCTGCAGGCAGCAGTGGGGGGGTCAGGAGGGGGCGCTGTGCTCCAGGGAGCAGTGTGGGGGTCAGTAGGGGGGGCTGTGCTGCAGGCAGCAGTGGGGGGGTCAGGAGGGGGCGCTGTGCTCCAGGGAGCAGTGTGGGGGTCAGTAGGGGGGCTGTGCTGCAGGCAGCAGTGGGGGGGGTCAGGAGGGGGGGCTGTGCTGCTGGCAGCAGTGGGGGGGTCAGGAGGGGGGGCTGTGCTGCTGGCAGCAGTGGGGGGGTCAGGAGGGGGCGCTGTGCTGCAGGGAGCCATGTGGATTGCTCGGGGGGGGGCTGTCCCCACTGTGTCAGCACTGAGCTGATTCTGGGCTGCTGCAGATGACATTTTTCAGATGGGACGCCAGAGCAAGAGCACGCTTGCTCGTTGTCATTAAGGACCCGGTGGCACTTGTCAGAAGAGCCCAGTTCTCCAGGCAGATACCAGCTAATTGCCTTTTGCTCTGGAAATTTCAGTTGAATGCCATCTGCTTCATCACTTCCGGTCCTAAGCTGCCCTGTAACCTTGATGTGCGTCTGTTAAACTGCTGCTGTGTTCCGCCCCAGCAGCGGCTGCATTTCAGCCGTGGGACGAGAGATGCCTTTCTGTACCACTAGTGGCATTGCCTTGGCACCGCTGGGTGAAAAGTGCTTTATAAACCTCGGCCATCTAGGTCCTGAGCTCATGCCGCATCTGTGCAATCCAGGAGCTGTTGGGGCGGTTCTTGGTACTATGTTGTTAGACTGAGTCATCGCTCCTATGATATCTCGGTCTCTATTCCAAGAGCCTCCCTCTGGCTGGTCCCAAGGGAGCTGAGCCGACTAGAGCCCTGCAGTGTTCACCTCCTTGTGCCCTCCCAGCTCTAGGAATCAGCTGGGTTGGTGATGCCGGGGGCATGCCGCCCAGCTGGGGGAACAGGCTTTGTGAGTGTCAGGCAGCTGCAGCCCCTGGCAGGAGGCATCATTCAAAGGAGGGGCCTGGTTCTCGATGATACAGATGCGGCCCCCGGAGAATGCAGCCAGCTGGCGCAGCGCTGGCATAAGGCTCCGCGCTAGCCCCTGTCTCTCCCTCGGTGGCATGCTGGGGGCATGGCCAGATGCAGGGCACTGTGGCTAGTCTCTGCTTCCTGGGGCCAGTAGCCCGTGGGCCATTAAAAGCCAGGAGGGCCCTGAACACAGGAGCACAAAGGGGGGTTAACACTACCCTTTGCTTCCATCCTCAGCCTGCTCCCTCGTCCCGGCCCCAGGTGCAGGCACAGAGCAAAAGGGGGTCAGGCCCATTGGTCAGCCAGGTCTGTAGCTATGGGGCAGGTTAGCTGGTTGGTCACGGGAGATATTGCTCAGCGACGGGCTGGCTGCTGCACACACCCTGCCGTGGGACCCATGGGAGCTGCGCACACCGTGGTCCTAGGGCTGTCCCCTCTAGGCAACTGTTCCAGCCAGCCACTGATGCGCCTCCAGGTAGCCCAGCCCCTCCATCCCCAGGCACTGGCCTCACACTGCACAGGGCCGTTTTAAAAGCCTGTCACCATGCAAAGCAGGAGCAGCACCACTAGAGGGCGCCTCCCCTCCCATAGAGCAGAATGGGGCTCGGTGGTGACTTTGGGCGGGGGGTGCAGCTAGAACCTCAATCACTGTCTGCCCTGCCCCCACCCTGCCTCTGTCTACATCCACCCTAGCTCTCATGAGAAGCTGATGGGACGTCCCTGGCCAGGAATGAGATTCCCACACTCTCCCCCCCTCGCCCCTGCCCACACCCTCTTTGCAGCCTAGGCTACATTGGAAGCCAGGCCTCCGGAGGTGGGGCGCTCCTGGGGCTTGTCAGCTGGGGGACAGCAAGGCGGGGACGGGGATGGGGTTCTGCCTGCTAACAGGAGGGCTCCATCCCCATAGAGAAGGCCGCAGTCCCCAGTGAAATCAGCTGACAGATGGGAGTCTCTGCGGGGAGGGGCCTGGCTGGGCCCTAATCTCACCCCATCGCTGTGCAGTATGAGCGCCTGGCCTGTAGTTCATTTCCCTGATGCTATCACAAGTGCAAAACCACCCCCCGATGGGCCGGATAAAGCCAGGGACCAGGTACCGCTCACCTGCCATGCTGCTGAGCTGCGCGTATCAGGTACATAGAGGTAGAAATCACGACCTGGGTTGCTTAGTGTAGGAGGTGCATCAAAGCAGAACCATGCCACAGAATGTAGCAGGGAAATGCAGGCCGAGCGCACCTGCCGTGCTACCGTGTGTGCCACATCCATGCAGGCCGAGCGCACCTGCCGTGCTACCGTGTGTGCCACGTCCATGCAGGCCAAGCACACCTGCCGTGCTACCGTGTGTGCCACATCCATGCAGGCCGAGCGCACCTGCCATGTTACCGTGTGTGCCACGTCCATGCAGGCCGAGCGCACCTGCCGTGTTACCGTGTGTGCCACGTCCATGCAGGCCGAGCGCACCTGCCGTGTTACCGTGTGTGCCACGTCCATGCAGGCCGAGCGCACCTGCCGTGTTACCGTGTGTGCCACGTCCATGCAGGCCGAGCGCACCTGCCGTGCTACCGTGTGTGCCACGTCCATGCAGGCCGAGCGCACCTGCCGTGTTACCGTGTGTGTCACGTCCATGCAGGCCGAGCGCACCTGCCATGTTACCGTGTGTGCCACGTCCATGCAGGCCGAGCGCACCTGGTCTGTTGTTCAAGGTCCTAGGTACAGTCCCTGAGATGACACCTGCTCCACTGCAGGCTATGCCTGTTGCATCACGGAGAATGAGCCTGGGTCATAGGTACTTGGTTGGGGTAGCGGTGGCAGTCCCCACATCCCCAGCTGGCTCCTTCCCCATTCCTGCAGCGGTCTGTGCAGGGGGGCTTGGCCATGCTGCCCCCGGCAGGCTCAGGCTCAGTGGGATTGGGCAGGCCTGAGTGCAGGTCATACAGCATAAGCAGAGTGCCATGAAATCAAGGTGCGCACAGGGCTGGCTTTAAGCCGATTCCCCTGATTCCCTGGAATCAGGCCCCGCTTCTAAGAGGGCCCCACGCTTTAGGTGTCTTTTTAATTATTATTATTTTTTTTTACTCACCCAGCAGTGGAGGGCGGGGGTCCACTCTGGGTCTTTGGCAGCATTTCAGTGGCGGGGGGGGGTTCGTCTCCGGGTCTTCTGGCATTTCGGTTTGTGCATCGCCGTAGGAACCTCACCTCCCCGAGCGACTGCTTCAGCCGACCTGGCTGCTGCCTTCCATCAGCCTGGCTGTGTCTGCTCCGGGGGGTGCGGTTGGCACAGCTACGTGGATCGGTCACACCTCAGCGCTGTCCTCAGCGTTAAGAGCAGACCTGGCCAGGTTCTCTCCACCCCAGCTCACCTCACCCCGGTCCCTCAGCTCCACCTGCGGTACCCCCAAAGTGTCACAAGAGGGCAGCCTTTCCGAGCCTTCCTGTTACCAGTAGGCAGCCTGGGTCAGGGTCCTTAAGCTGCTGGCAGGGTGAGGGGACCCGACCCCCCTATGTCTGCTATGAGTGGACTCAGCAGGCTGCAGCCACGCTCGGGTGCAGCCAGGCCAGATATGGTGGCAAGGCTCTGGAGCAGGCAGAACCAGCCCACGAACTAGCAGCCAGAGTCACCCAGACCTGGATCAGTACCAGATACACCCATGTGCCCACTCCAGAGATCCCCAGGCCTCAGCCCAAGTTAAGAGCCTGGTGTCCCCCCCTTCCCTGCAGCTCTGCTCATCGTTTACCCAGGGCCAGGGCAGCTCCAGATCAGAGCTCTCGGCTTTGCACCAGTCGCTGGGGGCGGAGAAGGGAGAGCCAGGCCCCCAGGGCTGGATCCGGACGCTGTCAATGTTCGAGGCCGGTGGGTTGTGCAACGTCGATTTAGCCCCGTCTCTGGTTGAAGCTGTGCCAAATCTCTGGAGTTTGTGGAAGGAAATACCCCTGCCACCCAGGGTGATGTTTCCAAAGCACCGCAGGCCTGATTCTGAGCAATGTAGCCCTGGAGTCCTGGTGGGGGAGATGCCCGTGAAACCACGTTTTGGCCTCTGAATGCAGGGCCCTGCCTGGTCCCCAGGGCAACATACAGGTGCCGCAGCTACCTATGGACTGTTCTGCTGGCCCAGAATAGCTGACAGGAAGCACACTGGCCATGGCTCCTGCCACCCCACATGAGAGCCACCGAGGCCTACCCTGCGCTGCCTGGAGGATTTATGGGGATGTGGCTGACCCTGGGAGGGGATCCCATCCCGCGCACAGCAGCCTGCATGAGTCGGGCCCCGTTGTTGTGGGTCCATTAGAAAGGTCGGTCATGCACACTTGCTTTCAGCCCTGCTGCTGCTCCCTGTCCCTGGTCCCTGGCCGAAGCCGAGGCTGAGCCGAAGGGATGGCTGTAGGAGGCAATGGGAGAGGTGAGCCAGTGGGCTGGGACCATCATCGCGCTCTGGGGCTGCCCTCTTGGAACCAGAAGGAAGGACCAAGCCTGCCTTAATCACCACGTCACCTGGTCTGGAGAGGTCAGTGATCAGGGCCTGTAGGACTGAGCAAAGGGCTGGGCACCAGGATCTCCGCAGAGCTGATACCAACTGCTCCGCCTGGGACCAGTCACTGCACCTCTCTGGGCATCTATCTCCCCATCTGTACCCTAGCAAGATGGGGGCTGACCTGCCCAGCGGGGGGCTAATGAAACCCCCCAGGTGCAGCAGGAGTGGGCATTCCAGGCTCCCACTGCCAGAGGGGCAGGGAAACAGGGACCCCAGTGCAGCCAGGACTCCCAGAGGTTGGATCCCTGCCCACACAGGCCCTGGTTGCTGGGCTTCTCTGGCCTGTGCCAGCGGGGGCAAGGGCAGGAAAATCATCTGGACCTGAGAACCTGGCTGCTTGTGCCCAGCTGGCCAGGGGCTTAGAGCCCACCCTGGAGAGCTGCTGGCTGTTTAGCAGGAGGATCCCATCCATGGACACTGGATGGCGTCAGAGGGCTGGGAATGATGAGAGTGGAGCAGCCGGCATGGGGCCCTTTTACTGCTGTAGCTCCATCAGCTCGTGGCACTTACCATGGGCAGTAACCGCAGGATCTCAGCCTGTCAGGGCCTGCTGCTCGGCGCCTGCCGGGGCGGCTGCAGTGACCCAGGGCACAGACACACACAGGCCCGCTCCTAGTCCCCTTAGCCTCTGACAGCAACCAGAGGAAGGTGCCAGAGCCCTGCAGCAGCAGATGTGGGAGAAGCTGCCCCCTATATTCAGATCAGCCATCTCTAATAGAAACTGGCTGCCGCCCCGAAGCACAGGGGGCCCTTCTAGAATGTCTGGTCTCTAACCGTAACAACGCTGCAGGGCCTGAGACACGTCCAGTTCCTGTTTCTGAATCTTGCTGAGTTCTTGGCCTCAACACCTTCCTGTGTCAGGGAGTTCCACAGGCTACTTACATGGTGGGGTGAGGAATGTTTCCTTTGATCAGTTTGAATCCCCACCCCCAGATGTCCCCTTGTCCTTGTGTTATTACAGGGAGAACAGAAGCGCCCCATCTTCTTTCTCTATCCCCGTCTAGTCTGGCAGCTCTTCTTCAAGGTAACAATCCTTGTCATTTCAATCTCCCTTTCTAGGAGAGTTTTCTCAGGCTCATGATTGCTTTTGTCGCTGTCTCTGAAGATCTGAAGATTGCCTTCTGAAGATTGGGTGCCTGGCATGGCACGGGGTATCCAATCCAGCCAGCTGCCCCATTCATTTCTAGGAAGACATTCGATTGGTCTCGGTGTTATTCATTGCCCCATTCCTGATGCACCCAAGCATCCTGTTCACACTTTGGCAACGCGTTGTCTGTGCTGACGATCTTATGTGCCGGGCACCACTCATAGGCAGCCAGTCCCCCATCACTGCTGCCAAGTGGCCCCGAGTTGGAACCGGAGTCGGTCGGTAAATGCAGCAGCCTTGAGTGTGTGGCTCACAGGCCCAAAGCGTCAGCAGCAAAGCCAGGGCTGGCCACGAGCACTGGTTAGGCCCTGGTGCAGTCCCAGGGCCTCCCAAACTGCACCTTCCCTGTGGGGCTGGAGCAGGTGGGGAGCCCCATGCTTTTGGGACCCACAGACCATCTGACCAGCCCTGAGCAGGTCATTGAATGGGATGGGGCTGCCACCCAGAGGGATGGGGTGGGACTGGGTTGCCCCACTTGGGAAGGAGATCAAAGATGCCTGGGTGGGAAGATAGAAAGGCCTATTTGAGAGCTGAGAGAGTCCATCCTGCACAGGGGAGACGGCTCTGCTGAGGGTTCCTGAGGCTGTCTATGGAGAGAAAGCCTCCTCCACTGCCTCCCGCATCACACCCTCAGCTCCAGCACCCCCCACCAGTAGGGGGCTCTGTGCATTAAAGTCAGAAACTGTATCTGAAGCTAAAGGTCCAAAGATTGCATCTGCCTCTGCTCCCTGTGGTATTGGTAGAGCCCTTGGGGGGCCGGGAGGGGGTCACTTGGGGAGCTAAATCAGAGAGCGGGGAGCTCAGAGGTCTCAGATTCCCACTGGCATTTCCCTGTCACTTCCTGCAGACACCATTTTTGAGATGACACCTGCTCTGCACGGGTCTGTACACGTCCTGGTGCATGGGTCCAGGTGGGTGTGCACATCCTAGGAGAGGAGTGTGCATTGCGTGGGGCAGGGTGGGGGAGGAGTGTAAGTGTGCAGGTGATCCTCAGCAAGTTTAACTGAGAGGGCTTTATAAACACCCAAAGGCGCCAGAGCCTTGTCTACACTAGGGTTCCCATCAGCACAATGGCACCGAAAGTAGTCCTAGGGGAATTTCCCATTTCCTAGCTCAGGCACAGCCCTGGTTTCCTCCCTTGGGATAGTCCTTGACCCTGCTACGCTGCTCTCTGTAAGTGGCTGCTCCTCCAAAACCCCGGTCTGGCCTTACACTGAACCCTGCTCAGCACCAGCGCTTGTTCTGCACTGTAGCTGTGGCCTCTCTGAACAGGAGGAGCTCTGCAGGCCTCGGGCAGGGGAAGGGGTAATGGGGTGCGTGAGGTTGGGATGGCAGGGGTCCCGTGGGGTGAGACAGGACCAGCAGGCGGCATTGCTCGGGAAAAAGCCTCTGCCGTGGAGGGGGAAGCCAAGCCATTCTGCTGTATCTCAGCCTCAGTGTGTCTCCATCCATCGAGTCTAGACCAAAATCTGGGTGAACGGGACCCGAGCGCCAGGCACTGTCTCCCCTGGGCCGAGCGGCTCTCGCTGGCTCTTGTCTTGTGGGATTATTGCTGGATGAAATCTAAGCCCCTGGCTCCTGGGATGGGGAAAGGGGGAGTTGAAATTGACCTCTGAGTGGAGGGACCTCATATGTTAACTCACGACTCCCCACAAAGCCATGGGGAATTCACTGGTGCGTGGGTGAGAAAGGCTTTGGTCCAGGGAGAGCGGCACTGCTGGGCAGAGCTGCTGGCTCAGATGAAGGCTGGGTGGGTGAAGACCAAAGCCCCACTAAGGCACTTCACAAAACAGTGCCAACTGAGTGACCACGAGCTGGATGGACCCTGGCAGCTGAGCTCCCCTCTGCCCCCTAGAGGTGATCCGTCTGGGACAGAGTTGCAGCCCCTCCATGGGGCGGGGAAGGGGGTAGCTAGCCGGGGCTCATGCCAACCTCCCCCTTGCAGCCGCGCTAAGTTTCCCCAGGGGAAGATAAAATCGTCCCTTCACCCAGGCTAGCCAAGCTGTGCCAGAACAAGCACGAGGCTTTTAAAGGGATGTTAAGCAGAATCCGTTGTGCTGCTGCATGCAGAGGGTGGCTGTTGGCCTCTGGAGGGGGGAGAACAAAGCTAACGCAACGGAGCAGCATTCGAATGCTGCCTGGCTCACCGCCACCGCTGCATGCAGTTTATATTGAACCTGGTCGTCCCATGACAGGAAAACAAGTCTGGTCTGTCAGCCAGCTTGCAAATGGGCCAGACACAGCCCCTCCTGGCCTGCCGGGGGCCAGACCATCACTGCCTTGCTCGGCAGTCCAGGGAGCATGGGAGACACAGACTGGTCATTCAAGGGGGCAGGGGAGATGCAGTAGGGGCCTGGTGTAGTGGGTGATTTTTTACAAATCCTTGCCATGTAAATAGCAGAGCCCAAACAAGAGTCCTTACACCACTGAGCTTTTGTCAGCAGAGCTCTCTGCTTTACAGGGTGCTGTCCGCTTTCATCACTGCCACCCCTCTGCCATGTCGTTCCTAGTGATTTCATTGAGCCAAGTCTCTGATTACACCTATTTAACAGACCAGGCGCATCCAGCAAATGGTAATATTCCAAAAACTTGGCCCGGTCAGCTGGGGCCTTTTTGCAGGTGAATGTGCTTTGCCTGGGTATTGAATCAAAGGTAACCAGCTATCAAAGTGTCTATTTGGCTGGGTAGATAACGGGCAAGTTCATTTTTCTGTAACAACCAACTCCTCTACATTTTTTTGAACCATTCCTCTATGGCTGGATTCGATTTCTTTTTCCAGTCACAGGATATTTCCTTTTGCACTTCTATTTCCACTAGGAAACCTCCAGGGCGTGACCAAAAGCAATTTTTAACACGCATACACTCAAAACAGACACACACATGCACACCACACACATGCTACCAAGCGACTCAGACGATCAGCCGCCTGCACCTTTCGTTCCTGGATGGAGCACGGGGCCAGAATTAATGGGCAGAGGATAAGAGCTGAATTAATTTTGCCCAGAGCAGCAGAATTTGCACGAGGTGGCCAGAAAATGCAGCAGGAGGTCGGCGCGCTCTGCATATTGGCTGATTGGTCTCACCCAGATGCTCAACCCAGGGTATCGGATCACCTGCCAGCAGCACAGTGAGCGACATGACTAGCATCTGTTGCATGTGGTTCCATCTCCCTTCCCTGGGCCGGTGCCTTCTATCCAAGGATGTCAAGGCACTTTATAGGCATCAGATAATCACTCCCCTTCCCCGTAAGCGCCCTGTGAAGTGGATCAGCATTGCAGTGAGGGAGCCGGTCTGTGTGTGTCTCTGGTGGAAAGATTCATCGCTTTCCCTCGCATACATCCGTGCTGAGCGGGGAGCGATTCTCCTTGTACAGAGCAGCAGGGATCATCGGCAGCACAGCGACAGCCCCGGAGTCCTACGTGGCCATCAATTTGTGACATTGTCATTCTCCCCATGTTACAGATGGGGAAACTGAGGCAATGGGCGGTGACTTGCCCAACGTCACAGCACGGGTCAGTGGGGTGGGTGGGAATAGAACCTAGGCATCCTGGCTCCCACTCCAGAAAGATCTATGCCTCACTCACAGGGAAAGACACAGAGTGTTCCTGTGGCCATGGGCGCCAAACCCCGCCGCAGACCAGGGCCTGCTGCAGCGCTAGCCACAAATGTTGCAGTCAGGCTGCTGACCCGACCCAGCCCTTCCCTTCCAGTCACATAGCAAAATCTCCCAGCCGGGCCCTCATCCTCTCCCACCAGGATTACTGCAGCTGTGTCCTCTCCCCTCCCACAGCACCTCATTGTTCCCTCTGTACAAGCCAGGGTTGCCCAGCTCCTCTTCTGGCCCATTGTTCTGGCCACATGGCTCCCTTCCTTTGATCCCCCCCATTGGCCATTCCCCATCCTATAAGGTCTGAGCTCTTTGTCCTCCCCTCCAAAGCCTCCTCCCTCCTTGCTGGCTTGTCTCCTCCTGTCACATCCGTGTCCCCTGCACACAGATCACCCTTCCAGAGCTTCCCCATACCCCAGATCCCTCTGCTGCCAGGCCTCCTTCAAGAAACTTGCTGATTCTGCCAAGTGCTTGCCTATTTTAGTTACTTAACCAGTGCGTGGCTTGCTCCATTTATGGGGTGGAGGGTGAATTTTGAGAGGGGCATAAGGACACCGGGACCTAAATTAATAACAATCATTAATACTGATGCAACATGTTTGCGACATTTTGCTTCTTGGTTTGTTCCACACGGAGGATAACAGCTTACTACTGCTGCTAGCTAACGGAACTGCTCCTTTAGCCTGTGCTTTGGTATGAAGGGCCTGATGGCTTATCCCTGCTGTGGAAGAGGCCTTTGCAATTTCAAGCCATACTGGCTTTCAGCCATCACTGGGGTACTCCTCTTTTCGTTTGGTTCGTACAGCGCCTAGCTCCACACAGTCCTGGTCTAGAACTATGGCTCCTTGGTGCTACAGCCATACAAATACACAATGAGAGCGATATTTTTAAGCTTTGAATTGAACGTTGCTCATGCAACTTACAAGGGAAACTATAGAATCATAGGGCTGGAAGGGACCTCGAGTGGTTGTCTAGTCCAGTACCCTGCACTGAGACAGGACCAAGTATCAGCTAGACCATCCCTGAGAAGTGTTTTCTAACTTGTTCTTTAAAATCTCCACTGACGAAGATTCCACGACCTCCCTAGCTGATTTGTTCCAGTGCTTAACTACCGTGAACAGTTAGGAAGTTTTTCCTAATGTCTATCCTTAAATTTTCCTTGCTGTAATTTAAGCCCATTGCTTCTTTTCCCGACGTCAGTGGTTAAGGAGAACAATTGCTCACCCTCCTCTTTATAACAATCTTTTACATACTTGAAGCCTGTTATCATGTTCCCTCTCAGTCTTCTCTTCTCCAGACTAAACTAACCCAGTTTCTTCAATCTTCCCTTGTAGGTCATATTTTCTAGACCTTGCATCATTTTTGTTGCTCTCCTCTGGACTTTCTCCAATTTTCCACATCTTTCCCTTAGTGTGGTGCTCACAACAGGACACAATACTCCAGTTGAGGCCTTACCAGAGCTGAATAGAGTGGATGAATTACGTCCCGTGTCTTGCTTACAACATGCCTCCTAATACAGCCCGGAACGACGTTCACTTTTTTTGCAACAGTGTTACACTGTTCACTCATATTTAGTTTGTGATCCGCTATGCCCCCCAATCCTTTTCCGCAGTGCTCCTTCCTAGGCTATCATTTCCCATTTTGTATGTGTGCAATTGATTATTCCTTCTTTGGCATTTGTCCTTATTGAATTTCATCCTGTGTAATCCAGTCCATTTTTCCAGTTTGCTAAAATCATTCTGAAATCTAATCCTCTCCTCCAGCACGCTTGCAACCCCTCCCAGCGTGCTGAACTCTTTAGGAAAATCTGGCCACTTATTGTGGTTGCTGAGTGCTCCAAAATCATGAGTCACGTCCAAAAATTCATGAGATTTGCTTAAAAACCACGAGTTTATTAAAAAAAAAGAATAGATTTGGGATTCTTTTTCTTCACCTATTGGGCTTTGAGCCTTTAAGTCGTGTTTTCAAGCTTTTCTCTGCAGCCACGGGAGGGCTAGAAAGTTACTATTTTTTAGAAAGAAAGCGCTGAGATTCTGCCATAATCACGGGGCTCCAGGAGCTCAGGCTTTAAAAAAAACCACTAAGACTCACAACAAGACTGCGGATAAAATAATGGAAATTGCCAGCACTAATAGGTGCTGAGTGCTCTAGAAAGTCCAGCCCCATCTGTGGGTGTTGAGCTCATTGGAAATCTTGGACCTGCTCCTATAGGAGGGGGGCTGGGCACCTGCTGTAGGGAGAATCAAGGGGGCTCAGCACCTACTAGGATAGGGCCAAAGTAGCCCTGCTTTTCTTCAGAACTCTCCTGTTCTGGCCAGTGCACCAGAACAGATGCCACCAGAAGCAGAATAGGAAACAACTGTGTCACTGATCCCCCATCGTGTGGCTGAGCCCCATGCAATGGGACCTGCAGCATCTCACTCCTCAGTGGGAGAACATCCCTGAGGTTAGATGCCTGCAGCCGAAAGGACGCTGCTGCTGACCCAGGGAAGCTGAGTGCCAGGCGCAGCTGGCCGAGATACCCCCAATGACCTCGGCCGGTGTGCTGGGCCATGGGGAAGGTGGTGTCTTGAACAGATTCCAGACGGGGAAGGGCTGGAAATACGGTCCCCGTGAGCTGCACCCAGAGCTGCACCGGTGGCTTTTGAGGCATGCACAGGGTGGGCGTCATGAGCGCCCAGCCGCTGCAGTGTCCTGGGCCCATCCCAAGGACAGAGCGGAAGGGTCACGTCCTGCCAGGAGGGAGCAAAAGCAGGATGCCCCACTCACAGGGTCTGTGCAGTTCTATGTCACGGCAGTGGCTGCCTCACTGCCCTGTAGGGCACAGCAGGGCATTCCTCATGCCCACCCGTCTCGCCCCCACACAGCCAGGCCAGCCCATAATGCAGAGTAGAGGACTTTTCCCAGGGTGTCTCTTGCTCCTCCATCTTGTCCTCAGGCCCTCTGGCCCAGTGGTTCTCAAAGCCGGTGCACCGCTCGTGCAGGGAAAACCCCTGGTGGGCCGGGCCGGTTTGTTTACCTGCCACATCCGCAGGTTCGGCCGATCGCAGCTCCCACTGGCCGCGGTTCGCCGCTCCAAGCAATGGGGGCTGCGGGAAGGCAGCCAGCACATCCCTCAGTCCGTGCCTCTTCCCATAGCCCCCATTGGCCTGGAGCAGCGAACCGCAGCCGGTGGGAGCCGCCATTGGCCGAACCTGTGGACAAGGTAAACAAACCATCCCGGCCTGCCAGAGGCTTTCCCTGCACAAGCCGTGGACCGCCTTTGAGAACCTCTGCTCTAGGCTACTGTTTTCCCCCTGAGCCTAGTTAAAGTAGGCAGCCTGCCACCCCATTTACACTGAATGGCATCACAGTTTTGCATGATGCCCCTGTAATAATTGGAGCCAGGCTCCCTGCCAGCCTGGTGCATGCATTTCTGCCAGTCAGACGAGATAACTCAATCCAGATGCTCCTGGCAGGATCCAATAAGAGGCACAGTACATTAAACCCCGCGCTGCCAGGCAGCCTTCGCCACTTATGGCCTGTCATGGAAAATGTCATCCACAGACGGAGCCCTCCACTGCAGGTGGCAGGCAACCAGAGAGCATAAATCCTCCGCAGGTCTCGGCCATGCTGCAGGAAGACCAAAGCTAAAGAGCGGTGGGGTGGACAGCTCGGTCCCTGCATCGCCAAGGGGGATTGCTGATGCTGCTACTGCAGCCACTTGGCACATCATGACAGCAGCAATGATAGAACTCAGACACCCTACCCCAACCCCCTAATGCACAGGCCCTGCCACTTGAGCTAAAGGAAACTTGCCGAGAGCAGTATGGGGCTTATGACACATAGCTGAACAGTTCTGATTTCACCCAGTAGGGGGAAGTGGTGATGCAGCCACATGAGCCTGGCTCATTACCATATTCTTGCTAATTCAACACCCCCACCCCCCCCCGCCAACATCTTCTCTCTGCTAAGAAAGAGAAACACTGCTGCCAGGTGCTTATCTTCCGCCTCCTTTCTGTGAAGGTGCTGGAGTGTGGGGAGCTGCCTGCCCAGGACTCCACCTCCTGTGAGGTGGGCAGGGCCTGTGGGCAGCAGTCAGCAGTTTGTGCTATAAAGGAGACTGTAGTGCATAGCAAGTGAGATACTAAAAGCAGTGCTCTCTGGTTATGTCTGAGCCAGCCCTGGGGTCACTCAGCCCCATGACCAGCCCTGCAGCCCTAGTGAAGTCAGTGGCCCATCTGACCCCAAAGCCATGGCCTCGCTCCCCGCCAGGCCCCACAATGTGTCTTTTCCTGGTTGAGATCTGCGTGAAGCCCTGCGCCCGGCCAGCCAGCGAGCGCCCCCACTCATCAGACGGTGGCTGGCATGACTGTGTCAGTGGGTCACATCCATGGGGTGGGAAGGAAGGTGAGGGAGACTCTGTGTGTGTATAACAACGTGTGTGTGTGTGTGTGTGTGTGTGTGTGTGTGTGTGTGTGTGTGTGTGTGTGTGTGTGTGTGTGTTTGCAAAGTGGGCAGCAATGAAGATATGCAGCCAGACATGTGAGTGCGGGTATGTAAGCTACACGGCCCCCCTGAGGATTTTTCCAAAGCCCTGGGAAATCACAAGCCATAAATAACTCATGACTCCGGGAGGTGGTTCCCCCGTGGAGGAGAAAGGCAGAGAAAAATCCAGAGCAAGGAAGGAATCAGATTCTGGCCCCAAACCCAGGCCGAGCCTTTCAAAGGAGCTGAAATGTTCTCTCTGCGACTCCATAGCGCTGGGGAGATTGTACGAGGAGATTCTCCTCTCTCTTCGCTCACAGGTGGCGATTCTGTGGAATTCGCTTGTTCGCAGATGCAGCCTTGGGTGAATTTCACTTGCCCCCTGTAGATCCCTGTAGATCCCCCCTCCTTAGGCTGGAGGGGGGGATCCTTTAGCACTTCCCAGAATCCAATAGCTACATTTAGTAATCATTTTTTCTTCTTCAAATACTTGCACATGTCCACTCCCAAGCAGTACCATAAGAGGTGGACTCTGAATTCATGGACACGTGGATTACAACACTGCCGCCCGGCTTCGTGGTGACTGGCTGCATAAGCCACACAGCATTGTCTCCGTTCCCTGACTGGTCGATCAGAACTCGTAGAATCAGGTCTCTGGGGCATAAACTTGCCAGGATGAGGATCCCAGCATGTGAGCTCAGAATGTGCCTCCCGTAAGCATCTGTGCTATCAAACAACTGCAGGGCTTTGTCACAGGCAGGCCATGGTTGATGGCATTTTAGGGGCACTGTCTGTCGATAGGGCTCAATCCTGCAAACTCCCACTGGTTTCAATGGGAGTTGCAAGGGCTCAGCCCCTTTCAGGATCAGGCCCACAGAGTCCTGTTCCCATTAAAGTCAATAGAAGTTTTGTCATTGACTCCACCGGATACAGGATTGGGCTCTTAATTTGTAAGCGCGCTCTGGGACGGAAGACGTGGGATCTATGTAATTACCAGTGATTACTTACTAATCACTATCCAGCCCCTTCTCATTACCGAAGAAGACACCAGGCGGCCTGTGGACCCATCACTGCTTCTGAACGTCAGCAGAACAGAAACGCCTGCAAAACACCAAGAGATGGCACCGGTGCCAGGGCTAACCAGTCCCAGCGGGATCCTGCATTTATTCTTCTATCCACCACCCAGATACGGTGCCATAAACTGCAGCCAAACCCAGGTAGGGGGAAGATGCATGGATAGCTGGATAACAATGCGGGGAAACACCTCAGGCCCATCTCTCTGGCTCTTTAAATTACTCCCCGCTCTTGCCTGCTAGCCCAGGTGTCCCAGATGCCCAGATGCCATTTGTGGGCTCCTCAGCTTCTGCGGCTCTGGCCCCCTGGGAGACTTTCCAGCACTAAGTGGATTCTTGTTCCTCTCTCCTGCAGGGGAAGCCTGAGGCTAGACAAGAGAGGAGCTGGAGCTGGGAACTACTAGGACAGCAATTGGCATGCGTCCGACGAAGTGGGTATTCACCCACGAAAGCTCATGCTCCAAAATGCCTATAAGGTGCCACAAGACTCTTTGCTGCTAGGAACAGCAAGCAGATCCTGAGCTGGCTGCCTGGGTTACACAGAGAGGCAGGATTGGGTCACAGCCTATCAATCAGCCTCAGATACCTGATGGACACTCACCTTCCCCCGGATTATGGACAATGGAGCCAGCGCTTCCTTTGGGGCTGCAGGCAGGGTCGACTGTGATCACAGGACAAGGGAGCTGGTTGGAAGGAACCACATGATGTTCTCCTGCGTATGTCCCCTTCCCCAGCTGATGCTGGAGAGGGACATGGCTGTGTTCACCTCCTGGCCCAGGTAGTCACCTGCAGGGTACCTTGCCTGCCTGTCTGGCTGGCTGGGAAGAGGGGAGGATCCAGGCAGGGAGTAACAGACTTGGCATGTCTGCTCCAGGCTGGCCAAGGAGAGGTTCCCATGGCCGCGAGGACCCTGGTTTGAGTCCAGTGAAGGGCCAATTCCACTCCGGGAGTAACTCCGCTCCAGGAAGCTGCTCGGCTGGCAATCTGATGGGGGAAACCGGGGGAAAAAACAAGCTTGGATGCTCTAGGCTACCCATCCCCGTGCATGACCAGGTGCACTGGGGTGCAGCTGAGGACTTATCTACACTGGGGATTTGAGGGGCTAGTGCAGCCTGATCAGAACAAACCCCAGGAGGACCCCCCCTTACCCACCCCACCAGGGGTAAATCAAGAGAGATTCCACTGAAGCCAGCGCCGGTGAGTGCCACAGGTGCCAATCTCCACATATAGCGGTTCTGCCTGTTTACACTGGGGCTCTGATCCTCCGGAGAATTGGAGCCCTCATGTAGATGGCAGATCCACTATACGCCGAGCCTGGCGCCCTGGGTGTACTTACCCTGGCTGGCTCTGCTTGTCAACGCCAGGGATCTGTGCTGCCCCACTGGTTGGCACTGGGACACATCCCCAGTGCAGATGCAACAGCCGCTATCTTGGCTGAAGCCAGGAGATTGAACCAACGACCTTCAGCGCTGAAACTAAGCATGAGCTGCTCCAGCCGGAGTTAGAGTCAGGGCTCCCTCGGTGGGGCCGTAACAGACTCCTGTGCTCTGAAGATCAGCACGCGGGGCCCCTGTGCCAGACACTGATCGGTGGGCTACAGAGACACGGCCACCACCACCTGGCATAGGGCCCCCAGAAGGCTGTTGGATGCTGTCCTTGGGCAACAGACCAGCAGCATCCTTCATCTCTCCGCCTGCCCTCCAGCGCCCACATGGCTCAGAAAGCAGCTGCCTGAGCCAGCTCTCACCCATCCCTCTGCAGAGCCCTGCCCGCCTCTGGGCTCCCTCAGCCACAGATGGTGGAACTCTGGGAGGTTATCTATCCCGGAGCATGGGGAGGAGGCGGGAGGATCTCTGCTCTGCGGTTACGCAAGACTGGCTCCTTAGCACGGAGGGAGCTGCAGTCCAGGCCCGTGCTTCCATTATCTGGCACCAGGCAAGCTTGCCACAAACGTCCCCACGCTCCTGCTGCAGATCAGGCCAGCGTTGTGCCAGCTGCCCTCTGCGTGCGTGCCCGCCCTCCACTGAGCTGCCCAGTCATCAGGGAAGGGGGAGGTACCGGATCCCGGTGCCCAGACAAGCAGGGCTGCTGCTGGAGGGGCAAGAGTGGCCACACATCAGCAGGAAGAGAGTGAAGCCGGGGAGGGGTGGGTCAAAGGGAGTGTCTGCCTTGGCCTAGGGCACCCTTGGATAGGAGAGGAGTGGCCCCCAAAGTCTCTCTTCTCTGGGCTCGCTGCTGGGAATGGCGACGGGGGAGCTCCCACTTCCACCCACTCCTGCTGCCAGGTGGGCAGATCAGGTGCTGAGTCACCTCCCTTCGCCAGAGGGGGAGACTGGGCAGCGACTCACCCCTTCCTCAGACCCGGAGGCGTCCCTTCTTCACCAGCCCTGGGAAGTGGGGTTCCCGGACCAGCCCATGAGTGGCAAATCTATGCCCGGTTCCCAAAAGAGACCTGCACTGCCTGTGCCTAAGCGCGACCCCTGCTCCCCCACCCCCGAGATGAACTCGTTCCCCTCCCTGGCATTCGCGGCGGGCGGAAATGGAGTCGGCTTACACCGAACTTCACCCCTTTTCATCCTGAGAAGGGAAGCCAGGGACAAAAGTGCTGGAACACGCAGACCTGAAACCGGAGTCTGGTTTTCGCCAGTCGACTGGGGCCCGGGACCTTTGCTTGCATCAGCAGCTGGGAGCACAGTTGGCAGCCACTGGGTCCTAGGGGACCTGATTAGCGGGTGCTAGGATGAGTCACGGGCACAGGGAAATGCTAACATAGCAACAGCCCTTTCTGCAGCTAATCCTTGGCTGCAAAGAAGCTGGACCCCTGTTTTAACCCTCCAAGCACCGGCACCCCAGACAGCTGCAGCATGGGAACTGGTGGTCCCCTGCCAGGGTGCCAGGGGGTGGGAGCTTGGGCAGACTGAGAGCAGCTTCAGGGACTGCTCACCATGTCTTCAGTGGCTGAAGCAGGGCTTGAAAATTCCACTTGCTGCACATGAAAGGGAGGTTTTCTCTGGGCAGTGGCAGGGTGGAAAGCAGGGTTGGGGTGGGGAAGGAGGGACTGAGCCATCCATATCTGCAGAATTTACACTCTTATTTTAAAAGATTAGAGTTATGGTGGCAAGGGAAGCCCTCCTGCTGTGAGCTGAGGGTAATCCACGCAGGGTCGTCTGCCTGAGTCTGCAGGCAGGCAGCCACAGTGCAGTGCCTCTGCTGCTGCTCAGAGATTTGCTGGTGCCGGAAGTTTTTCCCCTAGCAGTACCTGCAGGGGAGCACCCCTAGCAACCCCTGGAGTGGCGCCTCCATGGTGCGGTATTAGGGGCTCTCCACACTCCCCCCACCCTCAGTTCCTTCTTGCCAGGCAACTCCGACAGAGGGGAAGGAGGGCAGGATGTGGAATAGACACAAGCAACACCTCTCGAAGAAAACCAGTTACGGAACAGGTAACTGTCTTTTCTTCTTCAAGTGATTGCTCATGTGTATTCCACAGTAGGTGATTCCAAGCTATATCTGGTGGAGCTGTGGAGGAGTTCACAAACTCTTGGGACGGAGAATGGCCCTGCCGAACCCAGCATCCTCCCTGGTCTGGGAGATGATCGCATAGTGCGAGGTGAACGTCTGAACTGAAGACCATGTGGCAGTCCTACAAATGTCCTGAATGGGGACATGGGCTAAAAAGGCAGCCAACGAGGCCTGCGCCCGAGTCGAGTGTGCTGTCACAATTGACGGCGGAGAGATTCCCGCCAGGTCATAGCAGATACGGATGCACAAGGTGATCCCGTTGGAGAGCCACTGAGTGGAGATTGGCCGACATTTCATGTGCTCGGCCAAGGCGATGAACAGCTGTGAAGACTTTCTGAACGGCTTAGTCTGCTCCAGGTAAAAGGCCAGAGCCCATCTCACGTCCAGCGTGTGGAGGCGGCGCACCTCACTGGCCGCGTGGGGCTTTGGGCAGAGGAATAGCAGGAAAATGTCCTGACCCACGTAGTAGGCAGAGACCACCTTCGGGTGGTGCCCCTGGTACCGGCAGGGACATAACGTCCCAGGCTGCTTGCAGGGCCTCTGGCATGGAGGGCACCCGGACATCCAGGGAAGCCTGTGCCGACTGGGCCAGGCTACTCCGCTCAACCTGAGTCAGAGGCCTGGAGGCCGACAGCGACCGAGAACTGCCCATTGTGGGTCTAGTCTCTCCCTCTGTCTTGCTCCAGTGCCTTGGCAGAGAAGACCTCTTCTTAGCCTTCTTGGGGTGCCCCACAGACAGGGAGCAGTGCCAACTGGTGGAAGGCACCGAAGGGTCACTGAGCACTGACGCCACGGTACCCGGAGCGGCGCGTCGGAGTCAGGGTCAACGCCGATTCCATCAGAATGGCTCAGAGCTGAATGTCCCTTTCTTTCTTGGTCTGGAGGCTTGAAAGATCTGCAAGTCTTGCAGCGATCGCTGAGATGGGTCCCCCTAGACAGCGTAAACAGTCCACGTGTGGGTCACTCACTGGCAGGGGCCACCTGCAAGTGTCGCATGACTTAAAGTCCGGGGCACGGGGCATGCCCCAACCCGTGTGCACTAAACTGAACTAACACCAATCTAAACTATTTCAGCCACAGGTACTTCTACTACGAACGAACAGGAGTCCTAGAGGAAAGCTGCGGCCAAGCTGGAGCAGAGCAGTTCCGATGCACCTTCACTGGTGGCACGAAGGAAGCTCACAATCTAAGTTTAAGACAAGAGACAAGAGATGATATGGACAGAGATGGGGTGCAGGTGATAGGGTGTTCACTCCACACCTGCCCTGGAAGGGTTAAGGAAGTGGAGAAAGGGCCCTAGTGTGATAGGCCCCACTGTGTGGCGGTTTTAGGTTGGAGAAGTGACCCCTGATGGGAAGATGAGGCTCAGCTGGGCTAGTCTGAAGTCAGGACGCTGGCAACAGACATGACTGTAGTGGGGAAATCTGCGGCCATCCTGTGTGCATTAGAGACGGAAGCCGGGAACCCCTGGGAGCCTGGCCCTGAGGGAAGGGCATACCCAGAGGAGAGGGGTGGAGAAGGAAGCACATGGGAAGTAGGGTAGGGAGCAGCCCAGGGAGAGAGAAGCAAGGTTGGGGATTAAGCAGATCTCGGCTGCGTGTTGTAGGGTCCCTGGGCAGGAACCCAGAGTAATGGGGGGGGGCAGGCTGGGGCTCGCCTACCACTGATGGAGCAGCATTGCCTAGACAGTGGGTCCAGCAAGACACTATAGCCCAGAAGGGGAAACGACATCGTGCCCTGGCTGGAGGGCTGAGGCCGAGTCATGAGGAAGCTACAGATCCTGGAGCGCAAGAGAAGAACAGGTTACGAGACGGCAAAGGGAGACGTAGGACCCGGGAGAGCTCTCCCCCCGCGATAAAGCGTCACTACGCTGTGTGGACATCCCCGAATGCTATGATTGTCACAACACCGCCCGCAGCCCAGGCAGCCTCTCCTCCAGAAAAGCTTCGGGCCTCAGCGGGAGCTGTGCCTGGGGCCCGCTAGCCACTGCCTCAGCTCGAGCTGATGTGTTTTCAAGGGAGCAGGGCGCCGGGGAGCTGTCCCAGGGCCCGCCTGCCCTGCCCCCGGCTGCCGCACCCTCGCTCACCTCGCCCAACGAGGACGCCCAAACTGCTACGCGTGAGCCGGGCCCTGCCTGGTGGACCTCGGCCCTGAGTTCCAGGCAGCGCTCAGCGTTCTCTCTGCTACCCGCACCATTGACGGCGGGGGGAGCTTGGCTTGGCTCAGAGGCTGGGCCCGGTGCTGGGTTCCAGAGCCAGACAGAAGCTCCATGTTCAACCTCTACCCCTTCGCCCCCCAGTAGGTGGTCAGGCGACTCTGGAGACTCCAGAGCAGGCCTCATGGCCTGGTGGGGGGAAAAGCAGGCTTGGCCACCCGTCTCCAAGGGAGGCTGCCCCCATATGCACCCCTGCAGATGTGGCACGGCATCATGACAGGCGAGGGATTCTTCCTTTCCCTCGGGGTGGGCTTGCCAGGGGCACGTTAAGGTGAAGCGCCCACTGCGAGGAGCCGAGGGGCGGGGCCACGGCGGCTTTGAAGCATACGATCACTCTCAAAGGACGCAGGAGGCATTAAAAATATATATAGCGGTGAAGAAGTGACCGGCCCAGCAGATTTCCAGCATGTGGCTCCTTCACCGGAAGCCTCGCTGCTCAGCCAAGGGCCGGGCCCTGGTCTGTTCCCCTCTCCTGAGGGCAAGCTGAAGCTGCTACTGCTGCAGCCCCATATCCCGGGGGAATCCAATCTGGTGATTATCTTAATTAGATTCCAGCCAGGCTGCCGGCCACCCTCTCCCCCTCCCCGGCATGTGTTGATGAGGTTGGAACACAGGAAATGCAGCTAGCCAGGGCAAATATACGGCCCTGAACCAGCCAGAGGGGCTGGCGCTGTGCGGAGATGGTGCAGCTGCGCAGGGGGCATAGGAAAGGGCTGATGGTTCATAAATAAAGATAGGTCATTAACAGGGCTGTTAATTATTGATGAGCGCCTCTTGGGAGGGGCTGAATGCCCTCCATTCCCAGGCCTGGTTGAAGGGGCTTCGCCCCTTGCAAAGAGCCCCTTTATTTAGTGCCTCACGACCTCTCTCATAATCAGTCATTAAAGGCTGGCCCATGGGGTATGTTATTTGGTAACATAGCTATTTTGGTAGGAGCCAGAGGCCCGTTGGCCGGGCACTGTGCAAATACAGGGAGCAGCAGTCCCTGCCGAGAAAGCTCACAGTCCACGGGTCTGTCTACACTGCAGTCACAGTAGGGTTGCCAGGTGTCTGGTTTTCAACCGGAATACCCTGGCGGCTCCGGTCGGTGGCACGGTGGGGCTAAGCCAGGCTCCCTGACTGCCATGGCTCCTGAAGCAGCGGCATGTCCCCTCTCCGGCTCCTACGCAAAGGGGCAGCTAAGGAGTTCCTCACCCTGCCCAAGCCCCAGCTCTGCAGTTCCCATTGGCTAGGAACCGTGGCCAATGGGAGCTGTGGGGGCGGCGCCCTCGGATAGGGCAGCGCACAGAGCCGCCTGGCTGCGCCTCCGTGTGGAAGCCAGAATAGGGACGTGCTGCTGCTTCCAGAAGCTGCTTGAGGTGAGCGCCCCCAGAACCTGCACCCCTTAGCCCCCCCATCACACCTCAAACCCCTGCCCCAGCCCTAATCCCCCTCCTGCCCTCCAAAACCCCTGCCCCAGCCCTGATCCCCCTCCCACCCTCCAAACCCCTCAATCCCAGCCCCGAGCCCCCTCCTGCACCCCAAATCCCTCATCCACAGCCACACCCCAGAGCCCACACACCCAACTGGAGCCCTCATCCCCCGACCCCCCAACCCTCTGCCCCAGCCCTAATTCCCCTCCCACCCTCCAAAACCCTCAGTCCCAGCCCGGACCCCCCTCCTACAACCCAAACCCCTCATCCCCAGCCGCACCCCAGAGCCCGCACCCACCGCTGGAGCCTTCACCTCCCTCGCACTCCAACCCCCTGCCCCAGCCTGGTGAAAATGAGCGAGTGAGTGAGATTGGGGAGAGCGAATGACAGAGGGAGGGGGGAATGGAGTGAGCAAGGGCGGGGCCTCTGAGAAGGGGCAGGGCAGGGGCAGGTCCTCAGCAGAGGGGCGGGGCAGGGCAGGGGGCAGGGCAAGGGTGTTTGGTTTTGTGCAAGTAGAAAGTTGGCAACCCTAAGTCAGAGGCGTCTAGGCATACCCAAACTAGCTTTGATTTAGCGAGCTGCTCAGCTATTTAGCCAGGGTCCCAGACGGGCTTGTACAGTCCATATTACTACAGCATCACTGCTACGGTTACGGAGCTAGCTAGATCGGAGTTGGCTTGGGCCTGTCTACACCGCTGCAGTCACACCTCCAATGGCTGTGTGGACAAGCTACCCTTGGAGACAAGACAAGGTGGAGGGAACACAAGCTGCTTGTACTGCAGGAGCACCAGTCCTGGCTCAGGGCTCCAGAGTGCTAGGTGCTTCCTACGTGCTCACCCCCGGCCCCAAGGGGTTTATAACATAAGTGTTGGGCAAGGGCCAACAGCTGGATACAACAACCAGCCAGGGGAGCTCGACAAGCTGTGCCCAGTTCTTAGCCATTTGGCGGAGTGGCACATATGGCCGCTTGCATATCCTACTTTTAGTGAGGCTTTTAACGCAGACCCGTGTGACGTTCTCATAAGCAAAGTAGGGAAATGTGGTCAAGAGGGAATTGCTGCAGGGTGGGTGCACAACCGGTTGAAAGGCTGTACTCAAAGAGTAGTTAATGCCCTCCCAATTTGACAGCAAATCATTGTCCTGCAGGGGTCAGTCCTGGGTCCGGTCCTGGTCAATATTTTCATTAATGACTTGGCTAATGGAGCGGAGAGCGTGCTTATGCAATCTGCAGATGACATCACACTGGGAGGGGTTGCAAGCACTTTGGAGGACAGGATTAGAATTCAAAATGACCTTGACAAACCAGAGAAACAAGACGAAATTCAATAAAGACAAATGCAAAGGACTTCACTTAGGAAGGAAAAATCCAACACACAACCCTAAAATGGGGAATCACTGGCTAGATGGTCGTGCTGCTGGAAAGGAGCTGGGCTGTTTATAGTGGATCACACATTGAATATGAATCAACAATGTGAAGCAGCTGATCTCATTCTCAGGTGTAGTAACAGGGAGTTGTTGTACGTACCAGCTGGGAGGTAATTGTCCCACACCGCGGCCCTCGCAGGAGTTCAGTGTCCAAGTCTGGGTGCCACATCTTAGGAAAGATGCGGACAAATTGGAGAGAGGCCAGAGAACAGCAACAAAAATGATGAATGGCTTAGAAAACCTGATTGTCAGGAAAGATTTAAAAACTGGGCGTGTTTAGTCTTGAGAAAAGCAGACTGAGGCAGGGACCTGATAACGGTCAAGGGCTGTTATAAAAGGACTCAGTTGTTCTCCATGGCTGCTAAAGGTAGGACCAGGGCCACCCAGAGGATTCAGGGGGCCTGGGGCAAAGCAATTTCGGGGCCCTCTTCCATAAAAAAAAGTTGCAATACTATAGAATACTATATTCTTGTGAGGGCCCCTGCAGGGCCCGGGGCCTGGAGCAAATTGCCCCACTCGTCCCCACCTCTGGGCAGCCCTGGGTAGGACAAGAAGCAATGGACTTAAACTGCAGCAAGGGAGATGTAGGTTAGATAGTAGGCAAAACTTTTGGATTGTCAGGGCGAGTAAGCGCTGGAACAGGTTACCAAGGGAGACTGTGGAATCCATGTGTGTGTGTGTGTGTGTGTGTGTGTGTGTGTGTGTGTGTGTGTGTGTGTGTGTGTGTGTGTGTGTGTGAGAGAGAGAGAGACCCCCATGTGAGACCCACATGTTTGGCTTATTCTGAGCCAGGCCTACCATGCTGACGTTTACGGAGCGGCAGGGGGCTGGCTGAGCCTGTACATTGAGACCTCTGGCTCCTACCCCTCCGATGGGGCCTGTAGCAGCTCCCAGCAATAGTGTAGCACCTGCTTGGCAGTGACGAGAGCCGGCACGTGATCCTGGGGCCTCAGCCCAAAGCTCTCGGTGCAGAGCAGAGGTGGGTGAGTCTGTCAAACAGAGACGTCCCTTTCTGCCGGGGCTCTTTGGTGGCAGGGCGTTTGGCCTCATGTGTCTCAATCACATCCAGCCAGAGGGTGGAGGGCATCTCTAGAGCCAAAGCCCATGCCCAGCCTACGCTGATGTTTAGACCGTCCCCTGAATGGCTCACGATGAAGCATGGCCCAGTATTTCTGCATGATGGATCCTGCCGGAATCAGCGCACAGGAGACGGCCTGTGCCCCGAATGCAACAGAAACGCAGCCTACTGGGCCTCCACTCTCTGGGCTAGCCCAGCGTGAGCAGGGACTGCTGGGCCCTAGGATGCAGGGTGGGGGGCTGCAGACAAGGGGGCACAGGTTCAAAGGGACATGGAGCCAAGCCAGGAAGTTCACATCTGCACCGGAACTTCCAGCATAGCTGGGCCTGGGGCGGCTGCTTTGGGCTCTGTCTCTCCCACAGATAAACCGGATGTTCCCCACGAGCTCTATCCCAAGCTGGGGACCTCCTCTGCTTTACCAGCCGCAGGTTCTCCGGCTGCTTCTCCCCATGGAGACCGGCCTCAGACATGCCACTCGGGACTCCCGGTGCTGGCAGTGGGAGGACAAGGAGAGAGGCTGTGGCCTACGGGGGCTGGGCAGTGACCCAGCCAGAACAGAGGCATGCACAGGCTCTGAAGGTGCCGCTGGCACTAATGGTTGGGGATGGGCACAATTTGCTCTCCAAGGCTCAGGCCAGGTAACTCAAGACATTTGATGCTCTGATTTGGGTGCTGCTGTTGGCCATGGAGTCCCGCCCAGATTGGAAGTAGTGGATCGGGGTGAGGACGTCGGGAGTGCTGGCTCTGCAACGGATCACTGTGCAACCGCAGGGTTCTCACGGTGCCTCAGTTTCCTTATCTGTAATAGGAGGACACCGGTACTGAGCTCCACCATGGAGAGGGGTGATAAGGCCGCTCTCGTTCTTCCTCGATTAGCACCGTGAGCTCCCTGGGTCGAAGGTGCTATGGGGGGAATGTCTCGCTAGCTAGTTGTAGCGACTAATCCTGCCCCTGGGGGTGGGCGGGATGGGAACTGAGAGGCCTCGGCCGGGTCTCATTTCCGGGGGTATTTGAAAGAAACCGACCGTGCCCCTTCTCTGGACTGCCTCCAGCCCAAGGCCAGCATCACTATAACCCACCTCTCTGAGCCAGGCCACCTGCCTGCAGCCTGGGTAGATGTTAAGATACTAACCGCCCCCCCCCCCCAATGACGACATGAGAGGCGCAGCATCACCTGCAAACAATCTCCAAGACAGCAGCCTGGTCAGACCTGGGACGAACGTCACCCCCGACCTGAGAATGATCCAAGCTGCCACCTTGATTGTACCAGCCGAGAGAGTACGTTGGGAGAGGGGGGCATAATGTGTGGGGGAATGGAGCGGGGACCATGCAATTGCTCTCTCCCGCTGACTCCAGCCAGGTGTTTCCTCTTAGACCCCCAGGTAGCTTGGTGATTGCGATGCCTCCTGTGGCGCACACAGTGCAGGTCGAGGCTGGGAGAGATCCTGCCCCACACGCCTCCCCTCCGCTGCTCTTCAGGGATGGACACCACAAGCCCCATCTGTTCCAAAGCAAAGAGGATGCATTGCCTTAATGACAAGGGCAGGCTGTCCACAGTTCGGGATGGGGTGGGGGCAGACCGTGGGAGAGGGGCAGCAGGAGATCTCCACGTGTTCTTGTGTATCCACGATAGGGGGCTGAGCTGTCTGAGCCAGGCCAGTTTCTGACACACACCCCTGAGCTGGAGGGACACCCATCGAGAACGGAGATCAGTCTCCGGGGCCCGTGCAATCCGGGGCCCCTCTGAGGCTGCTAGGGGTGGGGGTGACGATCGTACTGATGGCCATGTGGACACTGCTCTCCTAGCTGGGCTGTGACCTTCCAGGTCATGTCACCTGGGCCCGTTCCTCCCCCCAAGCATGGGCCAGGAGCCCGGTCCTAGCTTCGGAGCTCACGCGTCCAAGCAGCCTCCCCTTCTGCCATCACAGCCACCTTTCTTCCGGCCAAAGGGGCAGGGACCGGACTCCTTGCCCAGCTCCCCCCTGCTGCTCTGTAATACAGAGACATGGGGTGCCCCTATTCCTCCTTGTCCGCCCTCCCAGCCCCCGGGGCTGGACTTTGTGCCTCCACACCCCACAGTGCCCCCGGCGCTCTGCTAGCCAGGTGCCCTTTCACGTATTTGCCAGGCCAGCTGAACAGATGGGTTTTCTCAGCTGAGTCTGGAGCGGCGCATCTCTTTACAAACAGCTTCCTTCCTTCCTTCCTTCCACCTAGACTCCCGAAAGCCGCCCGGAGAACAGGCTGGTTCACAACCAAGGGCCAAGAACTGACCCAGTGACCCAGAGCAACTAACTCCTGCGGTGTGCCTGCCTGCTGCTGCCCGGCTCAGCCTCTGCACAGCGGCAGCAGGGTGTGCGGGGCGCCACCCGGTGGACAAAGAGCCTCCATCACAGGCTGCTTCTCAGCTTGGCACACTGGGGTGTTTGCATCCTCTCTCCTGCTGCTGCACAGGAGGGGGGCACAGACCCCCAGGCAGGCAGGACGTGATTTCTTTCCAGGGTTGGGCAAGGGGCTTCAGCACCATGCCAGCCCGGGGCGGAGCTGGTGGCAGAGCCTGGGGGGTTTCCCAGCCCAAGGGAGCTCTCTCTCCTCGGGCGCTGTCATGCTAATGCCGCAGGTGTAACATAGGCCCCATGCCAGGGCAACATGGCCACAGGGCAGCCTCGAGGCCTCCGGAGTTACCCACCTCCTCGGCAGATGCAGGGCTGGCTATGCTGGGTCTATGCCTCTCCCCGGGCGGGCAGGAGGGCCTGGAATGGGAGATATGCCAGGGGCAGATGAATGCATGGCAGTTTGGGAGGAGGTGAGGCCCGGGCTATCCTCCACCCCAGCTAGTCCCCAGCCACCACAAGGATCACAGGGGGCTTCACTGGGACTGTGTCGATCCCAGGACCCTGGCTTGGGGGGGCAGTTTTGTCCCACGGCCAGCACAGGCAAGGCTGGCTCCAGGGGTTTTGCCACCCCAAGCAGCAAAAAAACAAACAAACAAACCCGTGATCGCAATCTGCGGCAATTCAGCCGGAGGTCCTTCGCTCCGAGCGGGAGGGAGGGACCCTCCGCCGAATTGACGCCGAAAACCTTAAAGTGCCGCCCCGCTCCAAAGATGCCGCCCCAAGCACCTGCTTGGTAAGCTGGTGTCTGGAGCCGGCCCTGAGCACAGGGGGAGCGCATCCATCCCAGACCACAGCTGCCCTATCCCCTGCCCGACCCCAGAAAGCATGCGCCATTCCCACATGCTTTTGCCAACAAAGAGTGCAGGTAGCCGTGGCAAAGCCCAATGGCAGAGCGGGCACGGCAGCAGGGCGAACCTCCCCCAGCCTGTGTCAACCCCTGAACACCCCTGCAAAGGGATCAGCTACAGAGCTCCCTGCAGTCAGAGCAATGCCCGGGCAGTGCCAGCATTAACGTGGGGGCCTGTTGCTGCACTCGAATCCCAGGGCCCTGGCAGAGCAGAATCCTGGTGGCAGCAGATGCCCGGAAGGACCAAGCAGACATGAGCTGTCAGGCCAGAGCAACTGTCTGCCATGTGGCACTCTGCTTCCCATGACAGCGCCTCCTGCTGGGTGCCACGTGTCTGCCAGACACCAGGGAGCTGAGCATGCTTTTGCTGTGTAGATGTCAGTTTGCTTTGCCATATAAATTAGGGAGGTCGGGAAGGCACCCACATGCAATGAAACCAGGAAAGGAACAGAGAACAGAGCCATCCATTCTCTCTGCCGTCCCACATGGCTCAGGTCACAACTCCAGTGAGCATTTTCCTTGCAGCCACTTCCACCGGTTCCCCATGGCATCTGGGGCTCCCGCTGCCTCTGACCTCATCCTGGTCAGAAGGATTTTCCAGCTGGAAAAGAGCTGACAGGAGTGTTGATGACGTGCGAGTCGGAATAGAGCCCGGCTGGCTCTCTCAAAGCTGTGTATTCCCAAGACTGTCAGCTGTTTGGGCAAGGGACTGTCTGTTGTTCTGTGTCTGCGCAGTGCTGTGTACAACGAGGTCCTGCTCCAGGAGTGGGGCCCACGAGTATGAGGTAATACAAATAATAATGGATGTGTGTGCCGTGGTAGCACCAAGATCAACCAGCTTCTCTTCCCTGAAGAAGAATTAACAACATACCAACGCCCCACAGATCTTCCTACAACCTGAAATGGAAGAAAAGCCAGAAACTCCACTCAAGCCTTTGCTAGGGCCAGTCGATCCTACATGGACAGTGCTCAGAGACTACATGATGGGCAGGAGGACCACGTCCTTAGACCTAAAGATCCCGGCTGAGATTAGCACCGTTTTGCTGGGAGCTGCACAGACCCATGTATGTCAAAATGATCTGGACAAACTGGAGAAATGGTCTTAGGTAAATAGGATGAAATCCAATAAGGACAAATGCAAAGTGCTCCAGTTAAGAAGGGACAATCAGTTGCACACATACAGAATGGGAACTGACTACCTAGGGAGGAGCATTGGGGAAAGGGATCTGGGGGTCAGAGTGGACCACAAGCTAAATATGAGTGAACAGTGTAACACTGCTGCAAAAAAAGCGAACATCGTTCTGGGATGTATTAGCAGGAGTGTTGTAAGCAGGACACGAGAAGTCATTCTGCACAACTCCATGCTGATCAGGCCTCAGCTAGAGTATTGTGTCCTGTTCTGGGCACCACATTTCAGGAAGGATGTGGACAAATTGGAAAAAGTCCAGAGAAGAGCAACAAAAAGGATTAAAGGTCTAGCAAACATGACCTAGGAGGGAACGTACCTATTGGGTATCCGGGAGGTGGAAGCCTGCCCACTGCTAAAGGATCCCCCACGGGGTAGTTACCCACTCCTGCCTGAGGGGTTTAAAAATCAGCCTGGCAGGGCTTGAAAGCTGCAGCTCTAAAAGCTGGGCTGATTGGGGAAGTAGCCACAACTGGGCCACACCCTAAGCAGGCCACAGCTGGCCTGTATAAAAAGGCAGTGAGCCAGGTGCAAACAGTCTCCCTCTGTCTGTAAAGAGAGAGAAGGGCCTGGCTACTTAGGTGCTAGAGACAAGGTACCTAGAGTGGAGCAGAGCTGGGGAGTTCCAGCCTGGAAAGCCCCAGGCTGGATAAAGGCCAGGACAGGTACTGGGGCTGTAGAGAGATAGCCAAGGGTAGGCAAAGGCAGCAGGTCCAAACCCCCCTTTGCCAGTGATGAATGGTGTGTACACTGCAGCAGGGCTGGTGCAACCATTTAGGCGGTTGCCTGGGGCGCCAAAAAGTGCCCTCAATTTTTTTTTTAAATGGTTGAGCAGCCGCTGCTGCTGGGACAGAGAGGGAGTCTGAGCTGCCGGCGGCAGCCGGCAGCCCAGGATGTCCCCTGGGTCAGGGCGCCGCCGGAGGGGGCGGCAGGCAGCTCCCGTGGAGCTGCCGCAGTGGTGCCTGCAGGCGGTCCGGTGGCCCGTGGTGGAGCTGCCGCAGTTGTGCCTGTGGACGGTCGGCTGCTCGCGCGGCTCCGGTGGACCTCCCGCAGACACGACTGCGGCAGCTCCACCGAAGCCACGATTCCAGCGTGCGGGGCAGCGAAATTGCCATCCACCTCGGGCGCTCAAAACCCTAGCGCTGGTCCTGCACTGCAGTCTGCCCCAGGGAGCAGGGGCTAGATGGTGACTGGCAGTAGCCATATTCTGAGGTGAAGTGGGGGTAGTGGGCTGGGGGTTCCCCAGGGAGGGGAGACCCAGATTGGTGGCAAGTATCAGAGGGGTAGCCGTGTTAGTCTGGATCTGTAAAAGCAGCAAAGAATCCTGTGGCCCTTATAGACTAACAGGTTGGTGGGGTACTGCCAGGGGGCAGCATCCCAGTTAAAAGGGCACTGGGGTCCAGGAGGGAACATGAGGGCCAGAAGACGGGTGGATCACTGGCCTGCAGAGGGTGCTCCTGGCTGGCAGTGAGCTAATTCCCAAGGACAACCAGCAGAAGGCACCGCAATCTTCCCGTGTAGAGTCTGCAGGTCTACAGGGAAGATTGAAAAAATTGGGTTTGTTTCCTCTGGAAAAGAGAGGACCGAGAGGGGACCATGATAATGGTTTTCAAGTATGTAAAAGGTTGTCATAAGGAGGAAGAAAAAAAATTGTTGTTCTTAACCTCTGAGGACAGGACAAGAAGCAATGGGCTTAAATTGCAGCAAGGGAGGTTTAGGTTGGACATTAGGAAAAAACTTCCTGACTGTCAGGGTAGTTAAGCACAGGAATAAACTGCCTAGGGAGGTTGTGGAATCTCCATCGTTGGAGATTTTTAAGAGCTGGTTGGACAAACCCCTCTCAGGGATGGTCTAGATAATTAGCCCTGCCATGAGTGCAGGGCACTGGACTAGATGACCTCTTGATGTCCCTTCCAGTTCTATGATTCTCTGTCTATGCTGGATTCCCAGCTTGGGCAGGCATAGCCACGCTAGCTCTGACTGTGGAGGTGTGAGCAGAAGGGTGGCCTAGCAGCCTGAGTGTGTGCAGACATTCCCACAGCGAAAACACTCCCATGCCTAGAAGTGCTCACAGCCTCAATAGACCGGACAGGAGGAAAGGCAGGTCTGTCTGAGTTTTAGGCTCAAGAAAGCCTAATGGGTGTTAAACCAGTACTATTTTGGGTCAGGAACATCAGGTGATGTGAGACACATGGGGAAGGGGGGCAGAGAGGGGAAATTCAGAGTCACTTCTCTGTCCTGACAGGGCCTTTGACTGATTTCCTGGCTTTGGTAGATCTGTGTCACCGCAGCAGTGGGGGGGAGTTTTGAATGTGTGTGAACCCAACAGCCGTGTCTGCGAGTTCCTGTGGTCAGCACACAGCTCTCCCCACCTGTCAGGAACAGCAACTGAAGTAGCTTTTTAAAACACACACGCTGCCCTGAAATGCTTGTTTTAAGGGGCTCTTTGACATGGGGGACATGTTCACACTCACCCCCACCCCAGCAGACCTGGGTCTTGCTTCAGCACCGCCGTGCACTTCTAGGGGCCTCTCGGATTAACCCTGGGGACATTTCTTCCCATAACTGCCCATTACAGAGGTTCTTGGACCTTCCTCTGCGGTGTCTACAGCTGGCTGCTGTTGGAGTCAGAAGCTAGGACTGGAGGGACCACAGGTCTGACCCCATCTGGCCAGTCCTGGGTTTCCAAGTGATGGGGTAGCTCATACCCCCCACCCCTGTTTGGCACAAGAGACCTGAGTTGGGCTAGACAACAAGAGGGTGCAGAACGCTGCTGGTGCATTAACGCTTAGAAACGATGACGGCTGGTGTCTGCTAAATGCCTAGCATGAGACAGACAAACGGATCAATATGGGGGCCCTGGACTGGAATAACTACAGCCTGCAAGTGCTGCTGCTGCCGAGCGAGTGGCATGGGCAGAGCAGAGGAGGCTGGTCCAGACTAGCTGGGGATGCTGCGGGTCAGGACAGAGGTGGACGGAGCTGGGGGAGCTCGGTACCTAGCCACGTTCCCCCTGTTAGTCTCCCGGGGCATGTCTACATTACAGCCGAGAACGAGCCACCCAGCCCAGGTGGACAGAGCCGTAGTAACTCAGCTCACGCGAATGTGCTGAAACTAGCAGTGTGACCGTTGTAGCTCCGCCATTGTCAGGCTAGCCCCCAAGCCCAGATTCAGGGGGTCGGGCAGGTGGGAGAGCGCTGTGGGGTTTAGCAGGCTAGCTCAAGTCACTCCCCAGCTGCAGTGCGGACGTTGCTGGTGGTAGGGGCAGTTCATTTGCTCACACATTCGCGGCACAACACAGAGCTCTCAGCCTCCAGGTGCAACTGTCTCACCCATGCCCCGGGCCTAGGCCATCACAGCCCTTGCCTTTGGAAACGTGACTGCAGTCCCTTTGTCAGGGAAGATCTCTCCTTGGCAGGCTGTAAGGGCATCAAATTCCCCTGGGGTTTGCTGGATGATTGCCTAGAGTTAGGTTGGAGCTGTTTGTACTGCAAAGCTCAGGCTTCAATGCACCTGCCTCTCTCATGAGCCTCAAAGCACCTCTTGGGGGGCTCACACAACACCTCATTCACCGTTCTATTTCTTGAGTCACAGGGCCAGGGGAGGGGGATCTTTGTGATCCTGTGCCTCAGTTTCCCCCAGGACCCTGCGCTTTAGTGGCCAGACGCCCAGTATAACGAGCCAGACCTATTGAGCTTGGAGTTGCATAAATCAGCTGGCTCGGTGTCAACCTGGGCATCTCAGTTTAGCCCTCCACTCCCCAGTCTAAAATGTGTCCCCCCCCACACCCCATCTTACAACACTGCAGGCCCAGGTGGCAAGGGATGGACATTAACTCACTCTGCCCCATTTGGAAGCAAATTCACTTTGTAGTTACCCTGAGGCTCAAGGGACCGCAAGAGAGGTACAGGGCCTGATCCTGGCCTCAGGTCCCCAGCGGTAAAGCAGGAGTCATTCCACTGATTTCGGAGGAGCGATGCTGGATATACACCAGGAGCAGAATCTGGCCCACCAAGCCTTTCATTTCTTGGTCACGGGGCAGATCCAGCCCAGCTGGGTAGCAGCCGACAATGGGCAGGCAACCTCAGTGAGCGGAACCTGGCGTCCCAACCAGTCATGTCCCCTGATGCCTCATTACTCTGAAAACCCTGTAACTCCCTCAAACCTCCATTAGCCAAAGAGGTGGGGTCACTGAACGCCAGCTCAGGGGGGCTCTGGAGCAAGAGCAATGCATGGGGCTTCTCTAGGGCTTTTCATTAACCAGCCTTCACGCTCACTCGGGGAGGCAGGAAAGTGGGGGGAAACTGAGGCACAGAGTGGGACTGTGACTTGCCCCTGGCCATAAAGGCAAAGCTGGGATTAGAACTCAGGTGTTCCTGGATCTCAGTCCTGTGGTCAGGCCACTGTTCTCCTGGTCATTACCCTCTCCTGAAAGGCACCTTGCGCTCCTACTGCTACCCAGTCCTTTCCCTCCTCCTGCGAAGCCAGCCCTGGTGGAAGGAGCTGGACTGATCCACAGAACCAGAGTGGGCAGGGGGCCAGCAGCCCATCCCAGTTCCTGCTCTTGCAGGCGGGATCCTGCCTCTAGGAAGACGTGACTGGTTCATCCACCGGCCTCTCTACTGAGGCTGCCACGAGGGGGTCAGTCAGCCCCCATTGGGATGAAGACATCGCTCCCCTGACCTAGACAGCACCCTCCACAACTCCGTTCGCACAGATCATCCAGCGTGCAAAGGCTGGCACGTGCTTCTCATCACTGCCAGCCTGGGCTGGGACAGGGGGCTGCCAAAGGCTCAGCTTCCCCCTCCAGATCCCCGAGCCAGCTCCCCTTCTCCTCTGATGATTCATCACTATTCCTGGCACGTGGCTGGAGGACCCGGCAGAGCAATGGAGGGAGGACACCTGTGTGGATACCACTAGTCGCAGCAGATCTGCCTCTGGAAAAGAAAGCTCTGAGGTCCAAAAATGCCCTTAGACAGGGGCCTTATAATAGGGTTCCTCAGCAGACACCCCAACAGCAGATGCTGCAACCCAGCCTGCAGCTGCTGCCTCGTTGTGGCAGATATGTCTCCTTCACTCCGCCCTGGAGAGGAGGTGGCGGGGGTGGCTGGAGAAGGACCTAGAGAGCTAGGACAGGGGAGGTTCTGTAGGGAAACCCAGGGGTCAGCCAAGCTCAGCTTAGAGGGAGGTTTGAGGCCCCAGGGAAGCTAAAGCCCAGGGACAGGGTGAGTCTGATGTTAACTCAGGGTCTGCCTGCTCTGTGGAGGGCAGCCGGGGGGGAATCTGTGGCCTCTTCTCTGGTGTCATTCCCAGGGCACTGCTGACTGTGACTTGTATTCATGGGCTGCCGCTCACATGCTGCCAAAGGTGCATTGCAGGCTGGGAAAGACAGGTCCACCTCCACCCCTGTGAGATGGGGACATTAGCTGCCTGGAAAGGGAGGACGTAGCCTGCAGCAGGCAGCGTATCAGGCTCTGCACTCCATGCTGGCAGCGTTACAGGAGCCAGCAGCATTCACGGTCCTGTTGGACCATTCCCTGGGGGGGGAACAGAGCTGCTGTTAGGGCAGCTGCTTGGCCAGGCCATTACTTACCCCGTGGCTGACGGCATGTCCAGCTCCCCTCCCACATAATGTCCAGCAGACTTGGAGCCGGAGGAGCTGATGAGCGTCTTCGTTAGGGTGCTGAGATCTTAACAGACTTAATACAAAACAGCAACGAGCCAAGGACCCAGGGCATGGCCACAGCCTCCTGGCACTGTCGGCCACTGGCCGTGTATACTGGCTTGCAGAAGGGCTGTAGCAGATAAGGGCAACCCAGTGACTTTCAGACAAGTGCTTCATTGCACGAAGTCAGTGTCAGCAGCTCCTGCCCTTGTGGTGTGACCCTCCAATAACAAAATCCCCGGATGCATTTCCCACCCAAGCAGAGAGACCCTACAATAACATCTGTGCATACAGCTGCCAATGCTCCCAGAGTGACTCTGCCCAGCCCCAGCACCCTTGTGTGCCCATAATCAGAATACAAAATATCATTTAAAAATTAAGCTTGCCAGGGCATGGCCCTGTCATTTGTTGGTTGCCTGCAAAGTGCCATGCACTCATGGCTGCATAAACAACAACATTACAGGGCCCAGGCAATCCGAACACGACCGAGCAACCCTACAATAACAAGCCAGCTGCCCAGCTCTCACAAAAACCCCTGGAATACCCCACTGGCTGCCCAGCCTGCTTGAGCGAGCCTATGGTAACAAAACAATGTTCCCAGCCCTCCCCCCGCAAAAATGACCCTACAGTAACAAGCATCTGCCTGGACAATGGATGACGAAAAAGATCGCTGGCCGCTAAAGAAAAAGATTGGTGAGCCAAACTGCCAAACTTCCTGCTATTTATTCGGGAGGGGGGGTATGAGAAATACCTGCAGAGAGCAAGTGTCCTTTCTAAAGCCACAAGAGCAGAGGCAGAGAGGTCTCTCCTTAGAGCGCTTTGCAATAGCTTTATTCCCAGGCAGCTTACCAGCAGCCCCCCCCTTTGTGCATTTTCCTCCCCGGGCCGGTGATCACTCCTCTCCAGTGAGCCGTGTATCCAGACCTGTCCTACGGCTGCTCATCAGCCCCGGCGCAGGAGCCAGCTACAGGCAGAGGCAGCGCCCAGTGAGCACAGGCTCATGTTCATTACCCGGCAGGGTTTTGCCAGACAAAAGGCTCTGGTTTTAAAGGCACATGTTCCAATTCCTCCAGCCCCGCTGTGTTCTGATTGGCTG
Organism: Gopherus evgoodei; assembly: GCF_007399415.2. NCBI lineage: Eukaryota > Metazoa > Chordata > Testudines > Testudinidae > Gopherus > Gopherus evgoodei. The sequence continues at coordinate 6,873,416 of NC_044330.1, forward strand.
GGTCAGGGCAGGGCTGATGCTTCTTGCTGGCTCTGTGGAGCCGCTCAGATTGGAAAAAAAACGGGAAAGGCGTGAAAGAAAGGGGTGTGTGAAAATACACACACACACACACACACACACACGTCTGTATGTGCCCCTGGAGCCCCACACCTGCAGGCACCTGTGGGGAGAGACACACACAGAGCCATGCACTGCTGCGTACACACACGCAGGATCAGACAGGAAAGGCCTCTCCAGCTTGGAAACTACAAACCTCCTGTGGAAAAAGCTAGCTAATGCTGGGCCGGACAGGGCGCTGACACTAGGAGGATAAATACTTCCTTACTCATGGACTAGAGAGACATTTAGCCAGTCAGCCTGTGGCTCCCTTGTTCTGCCCTGGGCTTTCCTGCCCCCCTGCTTCTGCCCCAGTCCTCCCCTTGGGCACCCCTTCACCCTAGTTCTTATCCACACCTCTCTCCCGTGAGTTTCCAAAGGGGTGGGGGAGTGGCTGCCATCTTCCAGCTGGCCAGCAGGGGGTGCTTTTGTACTGATTAATCCATCCCTTTGGCTGAGGCTGTGGGTGGGTGGGACCCGGCCCTCCCTGCCCTGGCCTCCTTCGCCCTGCCTCTTGCAATTCTTTATTTGGGATCCAGCGAGCGGGTCTGGCAGACGCTGAGCGAGGTAGCCCTAGGATGACCAGACAGCAAATGTGAAAAATCGGGACAGGAAGTGGGGGGTAATAGGAGCCTATATAAGAAAAAGACCCAAACATCGCGACTGTCCCTGTAAAATCGGGACATCTGGTCACCCTAGGAAGCCCTGGTGTTCCTATGCCAGTGACTCATCTTGAATGGGGCTTTAAAACGCCAGATAAATAAGCTACAACAGGCAGGGCAGCCTGGCACAGGGCACTTAGAACAAAGGTCTGATGGTGGAATATCCATCAGCTCGTCCAGCCCAGCCCCGATCCCCAATACCCTAGGCCTCAGCCCAGGCTACTGGGTAAAATACTGGGCATCCAGGGAATGGGAAAGACCGGGGGCCAAACCCAGCCAGGGTGTGAATCCGGGTGGGTGAATGGAGTTACGCCAGCGGTGCAGCCGGGTGCTAGTATGCAGCACCTAGGTACTACGGTGATGGGCACTGGCTCGCCGGTGAGCATAGTGAGCCCCTGTCAGGTGAACATAGAACATGAGACCGGCCAGACTGGGTCAGACCAAAGGTCCATCTAGACAAGTATCCTGTCTACCGACAGCGGCTAGTGCCAGGTGCCCCAGAGGGAATGAACAGGACAGGAAATCAGCAAGTGATCCATCCCTTCACCTACTGGCTGACAACTCAGCAGAGAGAGGAGCCCCGTGCTCGCCCAGCATGGGAAACTGAGGCCTGTGGCAGGCAAGCGGCTTTCCCAAGGGCACATGGAGTCAGTGGCGGAGCCAGGAACAGTCACGCTGCCTGCCGGAGTTGGGAGAAAACCCCGACAGAGCTGTGATTTTTGGCCACCCCTGCTCTAAGCACTCATGTCTGCTGTTAGCAGGTGTTCTTCATATAACAGGGCTGCGTCTCTTCAACAGGCATTCATGTGAGGGAAGGGGAAAACGTCCCCCTCAATGTAGATCCTGCAGGAAAAATGATGGGTTTGAGTCTTCTAACAGGATGGGACACTCCTCAGCTTCAGAGCCCCATGGCACGGCCAAGCACCAGGGCTGGGCCACTGCAGGGGGCTTGTTCAAAACATTACTGCCATTAGTGGGGCAGGAGGGACCGTCACAGAAATTCCTTCACTGCCTGCAGAGTACCGGCTGCCCTCTCACTTGGAAAGCAGTATCTGAAAAGCCAGTTCCCCTGGGGAAGCAAAGGGTTAATGCCATGGGTACTCAGCGCTTGTGAAACCCCCAAACTTAAAAATAAACAAAGACTTGAAAAAGATCCGGGTTGGGGAGGCAGAGGTAGAAGAAATCTCTCCCCCGGGTGCCACACCCAACTCTGCAGCCCCATGTCCCTTAAACAGGTGTTCATGGCCTGCCTTGGACTCAGGGCCATGCATGGGCTGTTCCCCATGAACCACGTTCCTGTGTAGTGTGTGTTTGTCTGACTGGATTGCCATGGCCTGGTTCCTTCAGTGCCTCATGCAGGGCAGGGTGAAATTACAGGTTACAGGTCGCTGGCACAGTGAGTCTGTTTGAACAGGAACCAGCTAATTATACCCAGGCGTCTGTGCCTGCGTGCGGATGGATGTGAATGTGTTTGTGCACACGAGGGGGGGTGTTTAGGAGTGAGTGTGTGTGTGTAGGTGTGTTGGTGAGTCAGTACTCTGGTGGGGGGAGGGAGGGTGTTTAGGAGTGCCTGTGTGCATTTGTCAGTATGTGCTTTTGTGTGTGCGTTTGGATGTGGGTGTGCATTTTTGGTCAGCACTTATGTGTGCATTTGGGAGTCACTGCTTGTGTGTGTGTGTGGAGCGGGATGGGGGCAAGAAAGACCAGCCCAAACCTGCATGAAGGAAACACTTCTTAGGGAGCGATGCCTTCCTTCCCCGCCTGCCTCCCCCCACCGCTGTCCCTGCAGCAGGCAGGAAGGGGAGGGTCCTGAGGCAATGTTAGGGTCTCTGTTGCTGGCAGGGGGGGTGGAGACCTGGCCAGATGTTGGCAGACGTGCTGGCTCCTGCCTCCTGACCAATCCCAGGCGTCTCTTCCACTTTGAATTTCTGAAAAGCCCCTGGATGATCAGGTCCCCTTTGTTACCCAGGACCAGGTCTGAATGCCTGAGCCAACGCAAGGGACGGGGGTCAGAGCCAGCTGGCCTGCAGGTCTCGGCCTCACTTTGTTCAGATCCCCAGGTCTCTAGCCAAGTGGCCTAGTTCTTATCTCTCGTGCTGAGCTGAATCTCAGACCCAGCGGGGATGTTCTCAGCCGGTTTGACAGCTGTCTCCCGTACAGGGCACCGTGCATTCAGCCCAGCTCAGCGATCAGCTTCTCTCCACCTTGCGTGGCACCGTATGGACCGTAATCTCACACCCACGTGAACAATTCCGTGTGAGGAGTTCAGAGATGCTCTGCACCATATTGGATGGACACTAGGGCCTGGATCCTCAAAGCTAACGTCCACTGAAGTCAAGGGGAGTTAGGTGCCTAAATATCTTTTAGGATTTGGGCCTAAGAGCCACGATAGCAGTTGATATTGGGTGTCCTTAGATATAATCATCCTTAGCATCTCTAAAGCACCGTCTGACTCCAGTGGTATCAGCTTTCATGGTGCCTCACAAGATCTGTGGAAGCAGGTCTGCTGGTTGCTATCAACCCTGTTTCACAGATGGGGAAACTGAGGCACAGCAAAGTGAAAGAGCCAGGTCTGCTTCAAAAAGCAACCCCATCCCGCTGGTGTTGTGGGCTCCCTGGCCAAGTTTGTTCAGTTGACCCCTGGAAAAAGTCTCTCCTTCAAAGTGTCACCCATGGGTTCTGGCAGTCAGGCTGTGCAGTGCCCCCCGATACACACACACACACCCAATGAGGATTCAGCTCTCACCTAGGCCAGGTCCATGAGCTAATGACCCAAGCTTTACGCATGGGATCTGTACCTGGCCCCAAGATCTCTTTGGAGATTGGGACCAGGCACCCCAACCCCTTTGGGGCTCCTTAGGGTGGCTTGAAATTGTTGTTTGAGTATTCTTCTCAGGCAGTCCCATGCTGTCATCTCCAATCAACAACTCCTTGGATGGGCCTGGGACTGGCACAGCTGGGCCACTGCCCTAGCACTCCCTGGCAGTTGCTAAGCAACCCCTGCCACCATTGGAGTCGGCGCATTCAGCAGCACCCAGGGTGAAGCCTCCGCCTTCCCCAATCCACTGGGTGCCAATCACTGGCACGGGCTGTAAGTGCTGAGAATGCTGCCCCAACACCCCAAATGCATCCGGAAAGCAGATACAGGCAGATGTGAACGAAAGGGACCAGGAAGGAAGGAAGTGAGCGGATGGCAGGGTCGAACAGGGATCCTTTTTCCACACCAGGGGAGCAGAGAGGGCAAGGCACAGAGATTACAGCGCTGGCAGCAGGCTACAGCCTGTGTGTGGGGCTTCAACCCCAAATGAGGTCCAAATGCATGAATGCTACAGCTTCAGCTAAAGGACAACAATTACTAAAGGTTGAAAATACCATTAGAGGTTTTAACGGTTACATGTTCACAGACACTTAGCTGCAGGATTTCCCCAGTTCTGTTAGGAACAGAGGAAAAGTACTCAGGCATCTAAAGAAATGGCCTGTTATTTAAAAGGGCCCAATAACCACCAGCGCCCATCAGGATTCTTCTCAGTGGGAGAGCCGCTGAGAGGGAAGCACTTTCAAAATCTGGCCCCAGTTATAGGTGCTGTGTGCTGTTTTCTGTTAAACACTCTTCCCATGGCTTTTTCTCAGTGTGCAAGCAAATGGTCAGTCTTGGGAAGACATGCTGTGGGTTGGTGTTAATTTTGCTGGCCAAGATTCTGTGTAGAGAGAGATGAGGGAGCAGCAGGAGAGTTCGCCCCCTATCTTGATCTTTGACTGGAGTCAGATCTAGAGGCAGAGCAGCTCTCTGGGAACTGAGCACTGGTGTTGAGCTGAGAGTCCTGAAAAAAGTCTATCATGCATGCTGTTTGACCACCTCTGTTCCAGGCCTACGGTATATAGCATAAATGAAGAAAAAGTTACACTTAGACCCCACATTATGGATTTCTTCTCTACTGGGAAGCCAAGCTGCTCACCACTGTAGAAAGATAGACAAGAAATAGCCCTCTTGATACAGGGAGACAGAAGGATAACTGTTGGGAATTTCTGAGTAGCCTGTAGAATCACAGAAATTGAAGATAGAGAAGACCAATTAGCAGATCACTGAGTTGGGGTAGGCTTGTTCCCTCCATTGTATCGACACGTGTCTTATCTGGTTTTAAGTAGTGCAAGCAGTGAGGTTTCCACCATCCTCTTCAGAAACTCTCCTAACTGCCAAGAGAAGTCACAGTTAGAGCAGTCCCCTTGATAGTCAGCTTACATTTTCCAGTTCTCACTCGCATCTTTTTATTCCTATTTGCTCCCTATTGCTCCTCTCTAGACAACTGCTCTCTGTCTTTAGTGTTGAAATACCCTGGCTAATGTGTCTGCTCCCTACTGCCCTCTAGTGGATGAAATCAGAACTGCCACATTGTGTGTCATAGGCCCCATATCACTAAGAGTGATTCTTTTTTACCTCAAGGGTCAGGACAAGGGGACATGAGTTCTGTCCCGCAAAGTTCTGATTGGCCACTGCAAGCAGCAAAGTGACATCTGAGCTGGCCATGGCTTTATGAAAGTACGTACATCTTCCCGATGCTGGTGGAAAGTCATCGCATCTCCCTTAGTCATCACTCAGCCAAGCCACACAGATTGGGTGCTTGTCATCTTGCTGCATGGTACAGCTGGAGGCACTGACAGGAGCACTAGTGAAACCAGATACCCTGCCCTTCAGTGTGTCAAATCTGCTGCAGTTCCCATCACAGCACGGAGGAAATGATCCTAAACACTGATCGGGGAAAGTTATGTTGGATCAGCCCGGACTAGCTTTCCAGGGCTCCGATCAGCTTGTACTTTACAGCTCGGTTTATGAAGCAGGGTTCTGAGGTTTGGTTTTGCAACATGTAAGAATGAGCCATGTACTCACACCCAGATGCTGCGGTGGCTGGTCATTTCATAGGGCTGGAATGTGGAGTGCCAAAGCACAGCTGCCTGTCTGAAGCGATAACTCAGCTGACACAGGGAACTGAGAGAGCCCAGCGAGTTCACGCTGTTCCACCAGGGGGCAGTGCAGTACACACACAAAGCCTAGGTCAGTACAGCCCTGTTTTGGGGACCATACCATCTAGGGACCTGATCCAAAGCCCACTGAAAACAGTGGGAGTTCCTCTGTTGACTCCTTTGGGAATTGGATCAACCCCCAGCACCCGTGCAGCTCTACTGGGATAGAAAGGGCGAAACACCAGTGTAGACAAGCCACAAAGAGTCCTGTGGCACCTTATAGACTAACAGGCGTATTGCAGCATAAGCTTTCGTGGGTGAATATCCACTTTGTCGCTTTTTACAGATCCAGACTAACACGGCTACCGCTCTGATACTAGTGTAGACAAGACAATTTGAATCCTGCTCAGAGCAGGTCTAGATGAAAAGGGTTAAAATCACCTGTGCTCTGTCTACATTAGGGCTGCCACTTCTGTTACTGTTCACTGCATCAGGGCTAGTGTGATGGTGGCAGATTTCAGAAAAGGCTCCACACACACACACACACACACACACACACACACACACACACACTCTCTTTCACAAGCACGCTCACACACTGTCTGGAGCAGAATAATGTGGAAAAACTGGCAGCCTGGCTTCCTGTCCTGATGCAGCCAGGAAGAACAGGAATTAAACTGGAACCATCTATCACTGCGGGGACTGAGCTGTGGATGGCTTCCTCATTGATAAGAATAAACTCGCTTTGCCCATCTGCAGCACCATTTGCCCAAGGAGCCCAAACTGCTTCGTATCCGTGCACCAGGCCTTGCCATGCACACAACCACATCTGCCCCTGAGGCCAGGACATGGGGTGGCTTCCTTTATTTCAGGACCGAGCATTGCATGAGAGGGTTCACCTTTTTTCCTGCTCCCCACTGTTACTGTAGATATTCGATCTTGGGAAAACGGAGGGCCCAGTCTAGCAGGCGAGAAGCTCTCTCTCAAATCCTGCCGGAGGGGAGTCATTTTACAGCTTGACTGACGTGCACAACTTGGGGATTCGTTCACAGGCATGTCACTGTATAATTATTGCTCTAATAGGGCATAATTCTCCTCTCCAGCGCACTGCAGTTAAGTCACATGGGCAAAACGTGTGGTCCTGGTTTTGTACTAAGATCACTTGTGTCAGATGTTAAAGAAAAATGAAGTCAAAGATCAGCCCTTCGGAACGTTCCCAAAGCAGCTGGGCCAGACAGAACTGGTGAGTGTCCATCTGTGGGACCCCTGGCCAGGACCCAACTCAACCAAAGCTTCTCATTGCTCGATTCAAGTGGGATTTGGGCTCACACCGCTCAGTCAGCTGATAAGGATGGGAGCAAGCTAGTTCAGGGCCGCCCAGAAGATTCAGGGGGCCTGGGGTCTTTGGTGGCGGGGAGCCCCTGCTTTGGCGGTAATTTGGCTGTGGGGAGTCCTTCTGCTGTGGAGCAGAAGGACCCCCCCACCACCAAATTGCCATCGAAGACCCAGAGAGGAAGAAGCTCCGGGGGCCCTGGCCCTGCAAGAGTTTTCTGGGGCCTCCGGAGCGAGTGAAGGACCCTGCTCCAGGGGCCCTGAAAAACTCTCGTGGAGGTCTGGGGCAAATTGCCCCACTTGCCGCCCCCCCCCCCCGACAGCCCTGAACTAGTTTGGAGACTGTGTTTTAGACCCAAAACAGGTTTTAAGCTTGGATCCATCCCTGACCTGGCGTGAAATTTCAGCAAACCTGGCTGGTTTGAAACTCAGTGTGGAGTGGACCTTTGTGCGCTGACAGGAAGCTGGGGGTTGATGGTGAACTAGGCATACGCACACTTATGCACACACACTTATCTTCTCCGTTCCTTGTCAGTTCTTTGCACAAAAATTGAAGCCACTCCCAAAGGAGCTGCTGCAGATCCAGGGGCTCACAGTTCACCTGCCATGTATGTGCGTATGTGCGGGGGGGGGTGCATATGTGTGTATGTGCACAGGCATATTGGGGTCTGAGTGGGTGTGGCTGTACATGCATGGGGGGGTGTATATGTATTTGTGTGTGTGCATGCACAGGGTCCAGTCCTTCTGTTGCCGGTTGCTTGGCTGGGTTGTCTTTGCCTGGCACTGTTTGACCACCAATGACCTTGCAGCAGCCTGTGTGTGTATAACCCATGCTCAGGTGTGCACATGCAGGCGTTTGCTTGTGAACCTGGAAACAGCTTCTCCTGGGCTTTCCTCCTGCTCTATTTAATTAGGCACCAGGGGACCGGGACAACAACCATCAATTAGATGAGCTGGATAAATGCCCTGGTTTCACAGCCTCTGTGCTCATAGGAGCCCTTAGAAATCTCTTTTCACTGAGACAGGAGAGGGTGGGGTGAGAGGAGAGATGGTTTGGGAAGAGATGGAAAGAAGCCACTGTCAGCTGGGAGAAGCAGGGCAGGGAAGGTCCTGTGGGTTAAATTGTCCTCAGTGGTGGTGGTCACAATCCAGAGCTACTCCCTTAATCTAGATTCACCCCCACGGCCCAGCCAGTAGAGTCTGGATCGCTGTATTTAACAGGCAGAAAATTCCTCCCACTATCCAGAGAGGAAAAGCCCCTCTCAAAACACAGCCATTGTCCCAGGGCAACAGTCACATGGGACAACATTCCCGAGCAAAGGCTCCAGGATTTCACCCAATAAAGCTGCAGCCTGTAAAGGGATTAAACCCATCTGGAAACTGATTGGCAGCTAGCTCTGAAGTCACTGTCCCTCCCCCCAGCAATGAGCTGTTCCCTCACTGTCCTGAAATCACACAGGGAGGGTGAAAAAGCCAGAGGGCTGGCCTTAAAAAAGGATCAGGTGAGGGTCCATTGGGCCAGGAGCGCCGCACGTTGCTTTGATAGGAAATAAGAGCAGTTCTGTGCTGTCTGTGCTACAAGGCAGATTCTGCCCCTTGTTCTGTACACCCAGCCCTGGGAGCAGCAAGGTCACATGGTGTGATGTTTGGACCCTATGGTGATCTTATGGCGTAACGCAAAGATCTGGATTCTGGGTTCAAATCCCAACTGACCTGGTGCATTGGGTGCCAAGCAGCTTCCTTGGGCAGCCACGCTGAAAACTGGAAACTTTCAGTTAGGAGTGGATTCACTCACCACTGCCCACGTGCTTTGCACTGGCATCAGGGCCACTGGCTTCTCCAATAAGAAATAGCCCAATGATCAGAACGTAAGAACGGCCAGACTGGGTCAGACCAAGGGTCCATCCAGCCCCGTATCCTGTCTGCCGACAGTGACCAATGCCAGGTGCCCCAGAGGGAGTGAACCTAACAGGTAATGATCAAGTGATCGTGCTAGTTATACAGACCGGCCCTGCGGGGGGACAGGTCTACACTGGCTTCCAGGCTGTTTCCATTGCCAGTTCCAGGGCTTGATCCTGCTCTCCAAGATCACCAATGGGGTCAGGACCCAGCTACATCAGCAACCAGTGCATGTACTCCCAAGACAGCTGCATGAGAGTCTGAAATAGATCTTGCTGGGTCAAGGACCCTCAGCTGTGGAATGAGCTTCCAGAGGAGATGCGACTGAGCCAGAGCACACATGGTCTGACCGCTTCAGCACTGTGGGGCTGGGAAGCAGTATGAGAACCTGGATACATACTCAGAAGACCTCATGATATGCTACTGCATAGGCCCAATTCCCCCCTCAGTTATATCTGAGCAACTCCACTGAAGCCAGCCTAGGCTGTAACTGAGAGGGTAACACTGCTTTAGAGATCCCTGTTACACAAAAGGACCGGCCTGCATCGCTTGGAATATGAGAAAATTGTCAGCATCCCATTGGAGCTACCAGTCAGCTGGGGCTGAAGAGCTGGAAGATTTTCCCCTCAACTCCTCACTGACTATCCAGCTGGGAAGGTCATTGCAGAGACAATAGAGGGGCTGTCAGTTAACGAAGATGCTGGGCAGTGATTGTAGGCTGAAATGGTGCTCAGTTAATGAGTAAAGCTGGAGTTTTCAAAGGATCTTATGGAAGTTTGGTGCCTAAATCGCATTGAAAGTCAATGGGAGTAGGACACCTAACTCCCCGTTAGAGCGGATCAGAAATTTTCCAATGAAACTTCGTTTTGTTGGGCAACGCCCATTGGCAGGACAAAACGTTCTGTCAAATCTAGTACAGAGGCAATGAAACTTCTGTCAAACACTGCTCCCCCCCGCCAGCTCCAGGGGGCAGAGAGGCACAGCGACTGGGCACCCTGTCTCCCCCCACCCACCAGCACCTCTCAGTCTCCCAGAGCTGGAGGGACAGTAAAGAGGCAGAGCATCCAGGTTCTCCACTACTGGGCTGAAAGGATGTCATTTTCACTGAAATTGACATGAACCTTCCCCAAGTGCAGACAGAAGCAGAAATATTCCATCTCAGCTCTTCTGAAATAAAATTTTTCTTTTCAATTTGGATTTTAATATTTCCTCCCCACTGTGGAATGAGACTTTTTCCCTTCAAAACTGTGAATATTTTTACAGGGAGGGATCCCTCCTTTTCAGCCAGCTCTGCTCTTGTGATGGCCCCATTGAAATTGGCAGCCTAAGTCTTGACAAGGCTGGGGACTCCGGCAGCACTCTCCATGTCTGGCAAAGTGAACGCTGCCAGGATTCTGGAGACGGGACCAACCAGGAGTGGTTCCTACCTGGGTCCCATTATCCCCAAATCCCCTTTGCTCAAGGTAATTTGAACAAATGCTCCCTATTCTGGCTCACCCCTCTCCCAGATTCAGCCCTATATTTCAGAGGCAACCCAGACAAGTAGCCTGTCAGGGTGAGAGCTGGGCCTTTAACAGAAGTTCAAGCCCCAGTTCTGATCTGTCTGTTCCCCTTCCCCACCCCATCAATGGAATTCTGGGACTTGTAGTATAGGCACCATTAGAATTGTGGGCTGGAAGCAAGGTATTCTGGGAAAGGAGGAAGTGGAATAAAAGGCAGGCCACTTTCCCAGTGGGGAGAGAAACCCGGGGAAAGCAGCCTAGGGAGTGTGCAGCTCAGGAAGCATTGACCCAAGAGGGTTCCCAGCTGCCTGGAGCCCCTGCAAACTAAGGGTACAACTTGAGAATCTCTGATACAAGGAAAGAAGAGCTGCACCTCTACCCCCATGTAACACTGTCCTTGGGAGCCGAAAAATCTTACCGTGTTATATCGAACTTGCTTTGATCCACCGGAGCACGCAGCCTCACCTCCCCACCCAGAGCACTGCTTTACCACGTTATAGCCAAATTCGTGTTATATGGGGTGGCGTTATATCGGGGTAGAGGTATATTTGTAAACAAGTAAGAAGCTGGGGAAGTCCAAGGAGAAGTTGCAGGCAGTTTCCTGTCCAAGTGTTCAGAGGTACTGTGTCTGGAAGGGAGAGTATGTCTGGAAGGATAGACATGCGTCTGACGAAGTGTGTATTCACCCACGAAAGCTCATGCTCCAATACTTCTGTTAGTCTATAAGGTGCCACAGGACTCTTTGTCGCTTTTTACAGATCCAGACTAACACGGCTACCCCTCTGATTTTGGCAGGATAGTTATTTTGTGTGTGTTTGCACCATACCCAGGAGGGAAACTGAGGCACAGCTGCACCTGGATGCCAGAAAGTGCCATGCCCCAAATGCCACTTCTTAAAAAGCTAAACCCAGCCATAGTAACTGCCTTTGCTGGGTCAAGATTCACCCTCCACAACCCCCCCCCACCTCCATCAAAGTAAACTTTACTCTAACTCCTGATGGGTGGGTCTGGGATAGCTGCACATTCAGCGGGCTCTTTCCTGACGCCCTTCACTCAGTTCTGCTCAGGCAGATGTTCTAAGGTCTGAGTTTGCTGTCCGGACGTTCGCAGGTGAATGCTAGAGCGTGTTCCCAGAAAGAACTCTGATCCACAGAATTCCTGCCAGAAACCTGATCCGAAGAGTTAACACTTCTCCAATCAATGAACAGAAGCAACAGAACATAGCCAAATGCAGCCAGTCATAATTCCTACTGGATTTCTGATCTCAATTCCTCAGAACAAGCTGCCTGCCAAGACCGAGAACGATCCAGTAGCGCTCAAATAACAAATACAGGGACATAAGCTAGTGGATTGGAACAATCCTCCCGATGCTGCTGCCGTGGATGGGCACGTTACACAGACCCCTCATTAGCAATCTTTGGATTGTCTCTGAGTAATGCAGCTTAAGTGGTGATCATGGCCAGAGGAGAGTGATGTGCTTCTTAGCTAGTGCTAGTGAACTCCAGAGGTTACTGGGCTAGGGAACGCACCCTCCCTCCCGAGGCGAGCCGGCAGCAGCCCATTCAAAAGAAAGAAGCCAAGGATCTGGACTCTGAGCAGGTGGAAACTCTAGGGTCTGAATCCTGTGATTGAACCGAAAAATAGGCCCCTCTAAAGCCAAGCAGAGCGTGTTGTGCCGCAGATTGTGACATCCCGGCCACCCGCTCATCACAACCCCTTAGGGATGTCCTTGCTGGAAGTAGCTGGTCAAGAAGTACCCTCAGGAGTCATTAGAAGCTGTCGCATGTGCATTGCTGTGACAGTCAGTGTGACGGACAAACCGTGCAGCTAGTAATGGAGAGGGAGTCCTCTCTCGCCACTGGGGACTGGGACTCTCAAACGTTTGTGCTTGGCTGAGACTGAGAGGGAACATGGCATGTTGGGACCTGCAGTCTCTTCTGTGGGCCACGGCTCTCTGATACCGATGAGCTGGGCAGGCTGGGACCTGCAGTCTATGCTGTGGGATGCACAGCGCTCAGGTCGAGAGGGAGCATTGCATACTGGGACTTGCACATGGAAGAGAGGCCGTCTAGGCCAGCATCCTGTCTCTGCCAATGGCCAGGTGCAAGGTGGGCCATTATGGAATAGCCAGCCCTTAAGGTAAGTTTTATTCCCAGCCCTTTCTGTGGCCCTGAAGCATGAGGGCTTAAATTCCACTTAACTTTTGTTTTTTCGCTAGTCATATAACGGGCTGATCCTTCGAAGCCCTTGACCTGTTCTCAAGTTGCTGGGAGTTCCACAGGTTAACCATGCCTTGCACAAGAGCTTATTTCCGTGTATTCATTTTAAACGTGTTGCCATTCAGTCTTGCTGAATAGCCCCTCATTCTTGTACCATGACTGATGGCCCTTTTAAAAGAGTTCTCCTAGCTCAGCCACAAGCTATGGACTGGATATAGGGGTCACTGGGTGCGGTTCTGCAGCCTGTGCAATGCAGCTCAGACTAGATGCTCAGAATGGTCCCTTCTGGCCTTGAAACCTGGGTATCTATGAAAACGAAGGAGGGGAAATATCCATGCCCCATGCACTTTTCCCAAGCGGTTCGTTATTCTGTGTCCCTCTGCTCTCTTCCCGTTATCCATCTCCTTGAGCTTTTCAGCCTCTCTTGAAAGTTCACCATGCAGAGGTGCCAACTTTCTAATGAACCGGGGGCTCAACACCCTCTCTGCTCCAGGCCCCGCCCCCACTCCACCCCTTCTCCCAAGGCCCCACCTCTGCCCTGTCTCTTCCCACCCTGTCTCGCCTTTTCCCGCCCTGTTCCACCCCCTCTCCAGAGCGCACCTCCCCCTCACTCCTCCCTGAGCTCACAGTGCCTCCTGCACACAGTGGAACAGCTGATTGGCAGCAGGTGGGAGGCGCTGGGAGGGAGGGCTGCCGGTGGGTGCTCAGCACCCAGGGAGTTGGCACCTATGTGGTCCTGTTCTGTCTCTTCCAGTCAGAGCAGTGGGATTGTTCACTGCCGTGGGGCAGATGGACCCCGTCACCTTCACTCAACCCCGTTCCCCGTTGGCTGGAAACATAGAGTCTTCGGGTGAACGCATGCATGGCACCATGCTTGGAATGGCAGGACGCTACTAAGTGTGTGATGCAAGAAACCTGTCAAGGCAGGGTATTGCCCCACGCCAAGACCTTGCCCCAGCCCAGCGCCACTGCCATCTGCCCTGCGGCTGCCCAGAGTGACTCGGGGTTTGGCGTGGCTGGTTCGAGATGCTGTAGACACCTTCTCAAACCGGCCCTGATCTCCTCCTCCCCCTACTCCGCTCTCTCTCCCTCACACACACACACACAAGAATCCCATTTGATCTTGCACATCAAAGGCAAGCGAATGCTGGACCTGCAGCTCTGGAAGGATTGGGCAGCACTGACTGGGCAGCATTTGCAAACCTGGTAGGGCAGGAGTTCTGCAGAGGAGACCTCGCTGCAGGAGGAAGCGTGGCTGGACACATTCTGGCGCAGAGGCACCTCTGTCACATGCCAGCCAAAGACAGATGTTTGTTCTCTTCTGCTAACGGGAATTCCTTATCCTCCTTGCCTTTGTGGGGCCCAACCAGGATGGCTCATTGTCCCCTGGGGCGGAGAGTCAGGGTGGGGACCCAGTGTCACCAAGTTTGGGCAACACCTGGTTTAGAGGAAGGCCCAGCAGTAGGTCAGCTGAACTTTGCCCGGCTCACTCCACGGCCCGTCCACACTGGTCCTGTTTGGCCACAGGGAGTCGCACCAGAGTGGGTGAGTTGCGATGAGGAGAGAAGCGAGGGAGAAGGGCCTGGAGGGAGTTGGCCAGTTGGAGGGAGCTGATGGGGACGGGGTGAAAGGGAGCGGCAGGCGCAGAGTGGTGGGAGGGAGCCAGGCAGTTCAGGGCCTGAGAGGTCAGGCCAGGGAGTCTGGGTGAGAAGGGAAGGGATGGGTGGTCAGCGGCACGGCAGTGGTATGGGGCAGAGAGGAACAGGCAGATTTGGGATGACGTAGGAGGGATCCTCACCCAGCAGGCTCAGACTGGCTGGGAGGCAGAGAGGGGCGTTGATGGTGATGCCAAAGGCACCAGCCCGGCGGACTGGCTCCTCCTAAACGTGCCAGGAGACCTCGGGCAACACAAGTGTCCAGGGCCTCCCTGGAGTGGGGCAGGTTTCCATTCAAGCACTGCTGGCGTTGCCCCAGCTCCCCCCTGCTGTTCACTGGGCATGTGGGGGAAGATGCAGGGCAGAGCCACCCTTGCTAGAGTCCATACCAGGAGGACCCAGGAATTCACACCACATTTTTCTCCACTTGACTGGGGGGCAGACAGAGGGCCAGGGCTGGAGCAGCTGGCTCGGGGTTCGCAAGCATGCCCCGATCCTGGAGCAGCGCTTTGTGCTGCTTGAGCTGGGTGCATGGTAACCAAGGGCCTTGCCTCACCACTGGCCTTTTCCAGCATCTCCTGCCCTCTCCGACACTCTTCTAGTCTGGTCCCCTGCTGAGTTCTTCCCTCCCCACCTAGTGCTCCGCTGACCCCTGCCCACAGCCCCTCCCCACACCCTCTTCACCTGCACATCTGCCTGTCCTGGAAATTCACCAGTGGAAATTAATTGGGCGACTCCTAACCTGGGCCCTGTGCAGACACCAGTGCGCAAACAGCCAGATGGATCTCTGTAATCAGGGCGGCCCAGGGCTGTGGTAGCAAGGGCTGGGGGGGCACTGGCAGAGCTGGGTGTGAGGAGTGCAGGGCTGGGCTAGCAGGGGGCTGTGGGTCAGGGTTGGGGGACCCAGGGCTGGGTAATGGGGGGCTGTGGATTGGGGCTGAGGGACACTGGCAGAGCTGTGGGTGGGGACCCCATGGCTAGAACAGCAGGGGCTGTGGGTTGGGACTGACAGGCACTGGCAGAGCCATGTAGGGAGCCCAGGGCTGGGTTAGCAGGGGCCACAGGGGACTGTGGATCGGGGCTGAGGGGCACTGGCAGAGCTGTGGGTGGGGAGCCCAAGGCTGGAGTAACGGGGCTGCGGGTCAGGGCTGGGGGGCACTGGTAGAGCTGTGGGTGGGGACCACAGGGCTGGGATAGCAGAGGCTATGGGTCGGGACTGATGGGCACTGGCAGAGCTGTGGGTGGGGACCTTGCCCAGCACCTGCTCACACTCTGCCTGCCTGCTCCTAGCCCCTCATTTCCCTTAGTCTCCAAACATATAAAATGAAGGAAAATCCGCAGCAGGGGGAGAGGAAGGGCAGCAGCAATGCCAGGAACACCAATACTGGGCAGCAGCCGGATGAGGAGAGAAGGGCGGCGGGGGTGGAGGGAGAGGAACACAGCTGGAAATGGGCCTGTCTGGGGGAGCACAAGACTTCTCACTAAAACCAAACCGAGTGGAGCCCTCTGCCTGTGACTGGCAATAGCTGGACCTGGGTGGAAGCACATCCTGCTGCCAGCAGGACTCGGGCCGCCTGGCTAGAGGGGAATGGACACCTAGCTAGGTCTTTATACCACCCTCGTCACCACGGTGCCCTGGGAACAGAGTTAAGGCCATCCCTGCACTATAGCCTACCGGCCTTCTCTTGCGCCCCTCACCCTGGTATCTGATCGCCCCTGGATCCTCTCGTACATTGCACCCATCAGTGTCTTGCAAAGGGATGTGATTGTCACCCAAGCTCTAGGAGGGTCCCCAGAGTTACATCCTCCTTTGCGCACCCCCTCCCCCCCGCACATACTGTAAAAGGGGATGGATCTGACCCCAGGAAGCTGCAAGTAACCGCCTGATTTCCTCTCTGGGAGTGTCATTGCTGTATTTCCCTGCAGAGAACAGGTAAATTCCATATGGATTTGGGCCCCAGTACTCTCAGACCTGCATCTCGTACTCGGTGCAGTACGGTAATGTGCTGCCCAGCGCCAGGTGCTTGGGGAGTAGCTCCTGCTGTATTAGCTGAGCCTAAGGAGGGAGCGTCTGAGGCGTGTGGGCAGACGGCTGATGAGCCCTGCGCTGGGATTGGGGACTTCCTAGGAGCCAGGTGATGGCTCATACAAGCTGCAGGCTGAGAGACCAGGGCACTGTTTTCAAATGGCAGCCGAACCCAGCATCTCCTGAAATGCCGGGGGATGAGTAGGGAGGGCAGGCGGTCAGGGGGAACCACCTGGGTACTAGGGCAGCTGCATTGCCCAGGCAGCCTCAGCAGGGCTCCAGTTGGACTGGGAACGGACCTCTACCAAGCGCGGGCAGTGAGAAGACAAAGGGCCCGGCCCTGTTTGTGAGTGCCTGGATCAGAGCTGGCGAGGACTCTGTGCCAGGCCGGGTGGGCGCCCGTGCTGTGAGATTCACTGCTGGCAGAGGCAAGGAGCTGCAGGAAAGGAGAACTTTCCTTGCCTGACCACAACTGGCACAAAATGGACATTGGGGAGAGCAAAGTGGTTTGAGCATTGGCCTGCTAAACCCAGGGTTGTGAGCTCAATCCTTGAGGGGGCCATTTGGGGATTTAGTGGGGATTGGTCCTGCTTGGAGCAGGGGGTGGGACTAGAGACCTCCTGAGGTCCCTTCCAACCCTGATATTCTATGATCTGGGGCCAGCAGCGCGGCGACTAGGATCGGCAAAGCCCGGCTGCGCCTTAGAGGCGAAGAAAGAAACCCCGCTCTGCTCTGCAGCACCGGCAGAAGCAGACCCTGGCAGGGCATTGCTGTGAGAGGAGCTCCTAGCTTGGGCACAACCTGCAGTGTCCGGGGAGGCTGCACGGAGCTCGTGAGTCTTCCCCCAGGTCAGCGCCCGCCCTCAGGTCCCTGCCTGTGCCGGGGAGGCTGCACGGAGCTCGTGAGTCTTCCCCCAGGTCAGCGCCCGCCCTCGGGTCCCTGCCTGTGCCGGGGAGGCTGCACGGAGCTCGTGAGTCTTCCCCCAGGTCAGCGCCCGCCCTCGGGTCCCTGCCTGTGCCGGGGAGGCTGCACGGAGCTCGTGAGTCTTCCCCCAGGTCAGCGCCCGCCCTCAGGTCCCTGCCTGTAGTTACAGGGATTGGTGGGGATGATGCCATAGGCGGCCCTGGCAGACTCAGTACCACCACTTGCTCAGGGACCAGTGCTGCTGGAGCTGCTTGGTCAGTGGTGGTGTGAAACTCCAATCGGTGTGGTTCTTAAAGAGCCCCTGGTGCTTGTTGTGAGTGACAATGTTAGCTCCGGCGCCTTGGCCAAGTGTCACCTTGTCTGAGTCCAACCGCCTCAGCTTCCCTTGGTAGTTTCAACTGCAGAGAATTGTGCTTAACTTCCTGTCCGTAACCCCCTCTCCCCCCGATGTGGATGTATTGCCATGGTGGAGGAAGTGATTTCTTTGTACTTGTGGCCTTGTTTACACAAAGAAGTTGCTTAGGTTTAACTTAAACCGGTTTTAAACTGAATCAGTTAAACTAGTGCAAAGAGCAGTGTGGACCCTCTTAATTCGGGTTAAAAGCATCTTAATTTGGTTCAGTTTAAGCCAACTCATAACCGACTGAAGCCGCACCAAAACAAACCTGCATGAAGCGGGCCCACGCAGCCTCTGGCACTGGTTTAACGAGATTGGTTTGCGCTCACACCTGGCGCTCGGCCTGGGTGGTGCTGTGTGTAGCGGTGCCTGAGTGTGTGTGCCAGTCGACCGCCCCAACTACTCTGGGACCCCGGGAAGGGAAAGGCACTAGAGACAGTAAATGGAAGATCGTTCTCATAACAGCCTCCTATTGCCAGAAATCGCCTGCCCAAACATGCAGCTCTCAACCCGCCAAAAGGCTCAATTTGCTAAAAGCATCAGCTAAAAGGTTCTTTCAGGAAGCACCGTGGGTTACGCGCGGATAGATGGACTCCAGCATCCGTGGGAGGGGTTGGTGCACTCAGCCTATTACTGTCCCTGGCCCTGCGCTGCTGGGGGGTGTCTGGCAGGCTGACCTATAGCCCTAGTAGTGGGGTGGATGGGTTAAGCCAACCCCAGGGAAGAGGCTGAGAGAAAGAAGCACAAAAAGGGAAACCTGGAGGTGGTGTTTTAACTACCAGTGTTCCCAAGCTGGGATGCAGGACGCCAGGCCCTCCTTTGTAGAATGGGGGGCACCCTGCCCCACAGCAGCCTGCCTCCCCACCCCACCAGCATCCTAACCACCTGCCTACAAATGCAACGGGGTGATAGCCTGCAGCCACTCCGCCCACCCCATGCCTGCTCTTGTCTTATCTTAGGTGAGCGAAAGGGTGTGGCCTGTCTCGCCCCTGGATAGGAGACTGCGGATCCCAGGGTGTGGGGGTGCACGTAGGTCTGATGCTCACACTGCAGGGGGTGCCCTCCTCCATGCTGGCATGAGGGTCCTCACAGCCGAGAGCTCCTGTCTGGCAAGGCAGAGACCCTACTCTTCAGCGGGAGTGTGCTTGTATGCCAGGGCTCCACGTGGGGTGACACATGGCATGCTGGGACCTGCGCTCTCCTGCAGCCAGCCCTTTGAATTAAGTTTTCATGCCACTTCACTGCAGCCTCACGCTCCCTGGGACCCTGGGGGTGTCATAGCTTGGACATCTCCACTGGCTACGTCATGCCAGTCAGGAGGGGATTCAGAGCCCCGAAGGCCATGGTCCATGTTAACAGTTAAAATAATTTCCTGACAGTCAGGACTGAGCCATTTGTCACCGAGAGATGCTCAGAGCCCGTGCCCAGGAATTACCTGCACCCCACCCCCCGGCCCAACTTCTGAGCAAACTGAGTTTAAGAGACAAAGAAAGAGACTCATGAAGATAAGTGTGTGACACTCAGCCTCTTCCATGGATGCCAGTTATAACAGCTGCAGTCTGAAAAGAGCCATGTTGATAACAGAGTGTGTGGAATAGATGCAAAGAGCTGGCTGCTCTGTGTGTCATAGGTCCTATACTGCAAGCAGTTTAGGGTGATTCTCTTTTAGCTCAGGCAATAGAAACCTATCTTCTTGCAGCTCCGAGCTCTAACCCTGCCGAAACCCTGAAGTTCTAGGAGGCAGCGGCATGCAGCAACCCTGGGAAATCCTGGGGCGTTGTGGTTTGTTGTGGCCTTAAGAATTGGCTTTAGGATGCTCAGAGAAACTGGAGCTGGCATGTCTACATTGCTTTGTTTAGCCCCATAGCGTAAGCCCTGTGAGCCCAAGTCACTGGAGCCAGGCTCTGAGAGTCGCTGCCGCGTGGGGGTTTTACAGTATAGATGCGCCTTATTGAAACACCGCTTGAGGGGATGTAAAAGGTGAATGGGGGGGAGTGACACGGGGCTAGTTATTGCCCCCTGGGCTTCTCTCCCTTCCTTGCACTGTAGCGTATCGGGACCAGAAAGACAAGAAAGCTGCATCTGTGGCCAGAGGATCTCAGAGCACTGAGCCAGTGTGACCCAGCACCCGGCGAATGGGGCCAGGTAACACCAGTGCCCCAGCCCAGGGAGAGTTACTTTGAAAAAGAGGCTTCGCACCAGAAGCGAGCACTCTCGGATCGGCTCCGTGAGTCAGGGTGGATGGTGTTAATGTCACTGCGGGGCCAAGCACCAGGCCAGGCCTTCTGTCCCTGCGTGGTTAGGAACAGAGGTGGTCATGGGTGGTGGGTGAACACCCTCTTCAGGGAGACTAGGCCCTAGCACCGCCCCTTCCCCCTGCTCTCCCTTTCCCCCTGCATGACCACTGGAGCCCCGAGCGCCCCCTCCACCGCCGCCGGAGGAGTCTCAGCCGAACCGCCCTGACCCACTGTCCTGAGCTGAGCTACCACCGACTTTGGGGACAGGGGGAGTCCCATCCATGGGGCAAAGTGTGGGAGGAACAATGGCCTGGGTTAGGGGAGGCTTAGGCCCCCCCCCCCCCGGCCTATGACACCCACCACCCTGGAGGTGATGAATGGCCTCAATACAGCCTGTGGATTGTCTATAAGCACCTGCCCTGCATTGCCGCACCCTGATTGGACTTGTTTCATGCACCCCAGTGCTGGGAACAGGCGGGGGGTCAGGATCACCATGGGATTAAGTGACACACACCAAAGAGAGACAGTAACTTGTGTCCTCCTGCTAGGTCTCCTCGAAAGCTACAAAAAGGAGCGGCGGGGGGGGGGGTGTCACTGCATAGTTGGAGGGTCTCTGAGTCAGCAGAGGGCACTCTTCTCTCTGTCATTACTCACCCTGACGCCCCAGCCTCGTGGAAGGGAGTGGAGAGGTGCTGCCTTTCAGATGAGATTCGCAGGTGAGTTCTTAACCACTTCTGGTCATGAAAGGTGCCGTGACCCTTTGTGCAAGGGGTGAAACCTTGGCCCTGCCGAAGGCAGTGGGAGTTTTGCCCCTCCCTTCAGTGGGATCAGGACATTTATCCAGGCCACGTGCCATTCTGTAGCTGCAACGGGGTCTTTCTGTCCTACATTGCTCTTGGAGACAAGGACTGTTGTGTCTTCTTCTGTGTTTGTGCAGCACCATGCACAGTCAGGACTGAGGCCTTCACTTGCTGCTGTCATATGTCACGGTCTTGTTGAGTGCGGTTAAATCGCTGCTGCACCTCACCACAGAGGTGGCTGCCTTGTTTCAGCAGGGGATGACACAATCCCTGTATATTGTTTGTGAAGGAGCCTGGGGAGGAAAGGCGCTATAGAAATCCTTTGTGTTATTAAAATCCCATTGGGGTGGATTCTGCAGCTCCAGGGAGTGGGTCTGCTCTGGGTACAGATTTACCCACTGAGCTGAGGGTCACGGGTGCCAGCCACCAGCCGGAGTTGGAGGGAACTGAGAGCTGCCCGGCAGGAGCCGCAGCACAGCACATGGGGAGCGCTGGAGGGCCATCGGTCCCACACAGGGCTGCTTGGCCAAGAAAAGAAAGAAGAGCATAAAAGGGCAAATAAAATGCCTCTTGAATGCTGGGGCTACTGTGTGGCGGATCCCTGCGCCTCAGGCTGCCAGCCAGCCTGAGGGGGCCCTGCAGTAAAATCAGGGCCGGCTGCTATCTGCATCACAATGGCATTGCTCTCTTCCTGTGCTGCCCGGTGTGAACACAGGAAGCCGCTCCGCTTTCCCCAATCCCCGCTGTGCCTGGGCCCAAGCAAGGAGCCCCGAGCGAGAGACACTCCAGGCACTGCCTGTCCCCCCTTCCCAAACTGCCTGGGAGTCACCCACCAGCTCAATCGCTGGGGCTGGCTGCCAGGTTGCCACGGCCCAGGAGGAAGGCCCCTCGCCAGGCCGGGGCTGGGAGGCAGGCCCAAGCCATGGTCCCTCGCCAGCTGCCTGCTGTCTCCATCTCCTTCCCCTCTGAAAAGAGTGCACAGCTGTAACCGCATGTTCCACGCCTGCACCCCGCCCCCCCAGCCCCCGGCCTGCATGCGGCGCAGCCCTGCTGCCATTACACGCTGCTCTGCCAGTCGTCTGAAGAGCTGGGCTTGACCTGAGCGTTGGAAACCCAGCCACCTGCTGCACAGCCCCTTCCCTTTCCTGCCGTGGGGGAGGGAACCACCTGCGGGCACCCTGGGCAGGGGGGGTTGATCTGGAGGCTCATTCCCCGCCCCCTTCTCTCCGCAGCATCTGTTAAGCACACTGCCCAAGGGCTCAGCCCAGGTCTGGAGTAGCCCCAGCGGAATCGGCAGGGTGGGGGACCCCAAATTGCCATGGGAAAAGTTTGCAGATCCGGGTGCAGGGAAGTTGCACAGGCCTCAGACCCGGAGCCAAGGGCCTGGGAGCAGGCTGAATGGAGGATTCCTTGTAAGAGGATGAATGTTTGTGGCCAGCGGGAGGGGACCCAGCGAAGACTGAGCCGACAGGGCTCCAAGCAGTTTGGCTAAGGATCAGTGATTCCTTCCTACCTGCTAAGCCAGGGAGAGGTAACCCCAGCCAAGACCACTCCGTGGTGACTCCGAGCAGCTTGGCTAGCGAGAGGCAACACCCAGCTGAGCCCAGCTCTGCAGGGATCCCTACCGAAGGGAAGCCCCTCTCTGGCTGACCCAGCCGAGCTGCTTCCTCCAGCCCACACATGGGTCTGCTGATGTCTCAGCTGCAGTAACTGGGTGCTGAGCACCAGCCGGCAGACATGACCCCACGGTGGTGTCAACAGGAGAGTCAAAGGCCCCTCTGCTGGAGGAAACACCCTC
Source organism: Gopherus evgoodei (assembly GCF_007399415.2). NCBI lineage: Eukaryota > Metazoa > Chordata > Testudines > Testudinidae > Gopherus > Gopherus evgoodei. Next base: position 6,895,922 of record NC_044330.1, read on the forward strand.
TGCCTCCAAACACTGTCCCATCAAACCGGTGCATGGCCCCATCAGCCCCAGGACACGGCCAGCGGGGCCATTACACTGCACAGCTGCTGATTGCAATGTGGGGACGAATGGAGGAAAGAATAGTGCTTAAGGAGGGAGACAACTAGCAAAGACTGCGTCAGAGGGGGCGGCTTGGTCAGCTCCCACTGAGACCCGGCAGCTCCACTCCTTGCTCCCGGCAAGGAATCCTTTCCATGTGAACACCATGCTTCGGGGGCTTTGCTGGAGCTTGTAGGGGAGAAGCAGGAGGCCAGCCAGACGGGGGCAGCGTGTTCGCATCCCAGGGCAGAATTCAGGCCCTGGGATGGGTGGGGGTATCTGGCCTGCGGTTCTGGGACACGTGAATAAAATTTAAGGCCAGAATATTCATTATAATCATCCAGTCTGGCTTCTTGCTGAATTCCACCCACTGAGCCCGTAACTCCCAGGTGAGCTGGAGCGTCTTCCTGGAGAGACGTTCTGCTGGGCTTCGTGCAGCATCAGACAGTAGCAGTGTTTCTGAAGCAGGGGAAACAACAGGCCCAAGCAGGGCTGTGCCGATCTCCCCCTGACAAAAGGGATCCTGTGTTGGGACGGATGTAAGGAGCTGGAGCTGGGAATTGCTTTGGGGAGGGGAACTTAGTGTGTTTTATTGAAAACCCAGAAAGCAAAGGAGCAATGACCAAGCTGTGCACCAAGCAGCACTCTGCCTAGATGGCGCATCCTGTTCCCCCAGTCTGTCCCTGTGTCGTACGGCCGGCTCTTTGGGGTGGAGACAGTGTTCAGAAGTGCCCAGTCCATGGTGGGTACTGCTGCATTTTAATTAACACAATTAGCATAATATACACAGACCACAGTGAGCAGCCAAACACAAGGCTGCGGTTTCCAGACGTGATGACGGATCTGACCTCCCTTCCAGAAGTCTGGTTTCTTCAGCAAGTGCTGAACACCCGCCTCTGAGGATCCGGCCCCTTCAGTATGTCTCAGCTTTGTCACCCAAAATCCCTCATCACGTCTTAAGGTCTTGGCCCGTGGACCTGATTCTTCAAACCTTTCCTCACTTGAGCAGCCCCATGAAGTCAGTGGAGCAACTCGTGTGCACAAGGACTACTCCTCTGAGTCAGGATCAGGTCCCCAAGAGCAAGAGAGGGCTGACGGGTCAGCTGAGTGCACCTTTAAATGTTTAAATAATAAGTATCTGTGGATATAGATTTCCTAGGCCTGATCCTGAGCTTGCTCACGCTAATGTAGATGAAGAGTAACTCCACGGAAGTCATAAGAGCAGCCATACTGGGTCAGACCAAAGGTCCATCTAGCCCAGTACCCTGTGTCCCAACAATGGCCAATGGGGAATGAACAGATGCCAGGGAATGAACAGAACAGATAATCATCAAGTGATCCATCTTGTGTCGCCCATTCACAGCTTCTGGCAAACAGAGGTGAGGGACACCATCCCTGTCCATCCTGGCTAATAGCCATTGATGGACCTGTCCTCCATGAACTTATCTAGCTCTTTTTTTAACCCTGTTATAGTCTTGGCCTTCACAGCATCCTCTGGTAAGGAGTTCCACAGGTTGTCTGTGTGTTGTGTGAAGAAATACTTCCTTTTGTTTGTTTTAAACTTGCTGCCTATTAAGTTCACTGGTGATCCCTAGTCCTTGTGTTACGAGAAGGAGTAAATAACACTTCCTTATTCACTTTCTCCACACCAGTCATGATTTTATAGACCTCTATCATATCCCCCCTTAGTCTCTTTTCCAAGCTGAAAAGTCCCAGTCTTTTTCATCTCTCCTCATATGGCAGCCATTCCAGACCCCTAATCATCATTGTTGCCTTTCTCTGTATCTTTTCCAATTCCAATATATCTTTTTTGAGATGGGGCGACCAGATCTGCTCGCAGTATTCAAGATGTGGGCGTATCATGGATTTATAAAGAGGCAATATGATATTTTCTGTCTTATTGTATATCTCTTTCCTAATGGTTCCTAATATTCTGTTTGCTTTTCTGACTGCCGCTGCACATTGAGGGGATGTTTTTCAGAGAACTACCCACAATGTCTCCAAGATCTCTTTCTTGCGTGGTAACATCTAATTCAGACCCCATCATTGTATATGTATAGTTGGGATTATGTTTTCCAGTGTGCATTACTTTGCATTTATTAACATTGAATTTCATCTGCCATTTTGTTGCCCAGTCACCCAGTTTTGATGGGTGATGATGTCTTGCTAGCAGGATGTGTTTCAGCCAGACCCTGTGCCCACTGGAGTTGTGAGCAAAACTCCCTCATAAAAATATATATATATACACATGCCTATCTCATAGAACTGGAAGATTATTGAGTCCAGCCCCCTGCCTTCACTAGCAGGGCCAAGTACTGATTTTGCCCCAGATCCCTAAGTGGCCTCCTCAAGGATTGAGCTCACAATCCTTGGTTTAGCAGGCCACTTCTCAAACCACTGAGCTATCCCTCCCACCAGTGGACTTTAGTAAAGCAGGAACAGGACTTTGAGCCCCAAAGGTGCCAGAAATGCCAATTCCAGGCTGACAGAGAAGCTGCTAATTGTATTGTGCTTTGGGAGTGTGTTCACTTATTCTGTGTTCTGAGGTAGTGCCCAGATGCAGCAATCGGGAGCCTGCCCCGCTGTGCTTGGGAAACTGAGGCACAGTGATTTGTCTAAGTTCAGCCAGCAGGGCAGTCCCAGACCTGGGACCAGAACTCAGGTCTCCAACTCAGGTGACCTGCCCTCTGGACCGTGTGGCCTCTCCAGGTAACCTGTGCTTTGGCATCACTCAACCCCTAGAATCATAGACTATCAGGGTTGGAAGGGACCTCAGCAGGTCATCTAGTCCCACCCCCTGCTCAAAGCAGGACCAATCCCCAGCTAAACCCTTGTAGCCCCGATGTCGTATTGACTCGTTCAGAGCCCTGGAGCAGTGACGAGGCGCTCCACTCTGCTCCTGCCCTGTGTGGGGAAGAGGCCACCAGCTGCTGGATGGCACTGTGCAACTTCTACTGGAGTCCTGTGGAGGACCGGCGTGACCTGCATCCAGCTGGTGGGCAGGAGACTGAAAACTGAGCTACAGCTTTGGCTCGAGAGCACCCCCTTCTGTCAGGGGGCCCTAACGGACACACTGCCCATACCCCAAAGCACAGTGCATCTGCAGGGTGATCAGATGGTACTATAGAAGCCTGGGTAATGGCTATTAATGTTGTTTTCCTCCACTCTGCTTTGCTTCAAGTGAATTACCTGGGGCTCCCTGGGAATTATCCTGCAATTACTGTGGCTCTCTGGGTAGCCGCCAATGATTTATTTAACATGGAGCAGCACAAGGAGCCAGGCCTGGCAAGATCTGCACAACCAAACAAGCCCTGGAAGACCCAGCAAAAGAGACGGAAGGCAGAAGAGAACCAGTGTAATGACAAGGAGGTCACTGCTGTCCCCTCCGCCAGAGAACCGATTGCCGCCCCAATGGCCGAGCAAGCAAACAGTTGAATGAAACCAAGCTTAATGACAGCATCTATCCTGATCTCCCTTTACCCAGCGGAGAGGGGGCCAACTACAGACCTAGCCAACACCAGTACAGTCACCCATGCACCAGTGGAGTCACACGCCCATCAAGTCTGAACCAGGCCCAGAAGGGTGAATTTAGTTTCTTTCTCCATCTAGCTCTGCGGTTTTAATACATCCATCTCCCTCTAGTCTTCAGTGTTAACATCCTCAATTGCCTGAGGGTGAATAACATTCCCGCCCCCAGAGTGTCCCAGCAATGCTGAGCATTGGGTGGCAGAAGGCCCGTCAAACCAGGCCAGGCAAAGCATTAGAAGAGCGTACGTGGGGTTACGGTCCTGCCTTGGGAGCCAGTTTAAATGGTACCTAGCTTCTTCACTGCTGATTTCACCTGTTCTGTGACTGCTTGGGCTGAGCCAAGGTCAAAGTGGAAAGAGAACAAGTGACTTCGGTCGCGTGGTTTTAGTGGATTGCAGGGCGTTTCCTGCAGCGTGTTTATACCTCACTGTGATCACGTAGGCTATGTCCACACTGCAGCTGGAGCCCGCCTGGCAGCCTGGGGGGACAGACTCATGCTAGTAGGAGCCTGCCTGACCCCCCAGGCTTCAGAGCCCAAGCTCCAGCCGGCACATCCACTCTGCTCTTTTTGGCGTGTTAGCTTGAGCGCCGCTACCGCAAGTCTGCCTGCCTGGTCCGGGAGGCTTGCTCCCAGCTGCAGTGTAGACACCCCCAGTGGAGCTCTGTCCGGGGAGCTGGGCGGGGTGACGGTCCAGGCGTTGGTGCATGAGACAGAGCAGCACATTGCCACGAATCTTTCAGAAGGGTAGCCATGTTAGTCTGGATCTGTAAAAGCAGCGAAGAATCCTGTGACACCGTATAGACTAACAGACGTTTTGGAGCATGAGCCTTGGTGGGTGAATTCCCCCGTGGTCGCTGGTGGCGTGGTCTGTTCGCCGTGAGTTCTTATACAACACCCATCACTCAGCTCCTTCCAGCCATACACTGAGCACTGTGGCTGAGGTCTGTCCCATCCTCGCCCCCCGGGAGAAGCGAGGGTCTTGTTATGGTATCGTCTCCGCTCCAGGGACCGTGCAGGGAGAGCCCGCAAACAGCCAGCACCAGCAGCTGGGAGGCTCCTGTGGGGTTCAGTGGCTACTGGCTAGGGGTTGTGCCAAGCACTCGTTCATGGCAACCCTGCAGTCTTACAAGGTGCTGCATCCACGCAGTCTGCTGTGCCGCTAGGGAGGAGAGGAAGGTTTTGTGGTGGCACTGAGGGAGGGGAAGTGTCTCTGTCTCTCTCTCTCCCTTCACCCAACCAGCCAAATTTCCACACCGCGCCCATCACCACAGGATGTGAGCACGTCCCAGCCTGGTGGTTTGAATTGAACAAATGGGGGAGCTCCATGTCCCCCAGCTGCCTTCTCCTCCCCCACCCCCCAGCAAGCCCCAAGCCTCCTTGGGAGGGCCAGCAGGGGCCTGTGAGGAGAGAGGTTTGCTGGCTTCCCTGACCTGAAGGCTCTTTGAGTAGGTCTCAGGGTCAGTGCAAATATTTGCCATGGCTTCAGTGACCCCCTCTGTGCAGAGTCCTGAGCAGGGGACAGAGACCAAAGTCAGAGAGTGTTTCAGGGCTTAAGCCACCCTCTGACTATGAGGGGGAGGAAGAAATGTCCCCTGGGGGCAGGTTACCCCATAACTGTCTTCTGTGGGGCCCCTTCCTCTAAAGCAGCTGATGCTGGCTAGCTTAAGAGACAAGATGCTGGGCTATATAGACGCTGGGTCGGATCATACTGGCATTTCCTTGGCACTATTGAGCAGGCTGCGGGTGAAAGCCCTCCACTTAGGAACCAGGCGTTAGAGAGGACAATGACAGTGGAGGACAGGGGCCTACTCTCCAGCTCCTGGACCAGAGACGAGCCAGGGTGGGTAACGGCAGGGAGTGATTAAGGCCTGTGAATAAGGCTCTCAGCTCAGAGGAGATCGAGGCCATGGAGGAATTCTGTCCCTGTTTCAAGGAGGTGACCCCAAGATCTCTGGCTCAGGGAGCAGGGGCAGGGCGAGTGGCTGCAGGAGGAGGGACTGGAACAGGATCAGGAGTCATTGAAGTATTTGGTGCCGTGGCCACAAGCTACAGGGATCCGGACAGGGTGAGAGCCTGAGACGAGGAAGTGAGAGAGAGGGCCTGGGGGAGGCAGAGCTGTCATGATCACTGGACCAGTGGGACATCCCAGAGGCAGACAACAAAGAGAGGAGGACAGAGCCTAGCACAGAGAGGGAGGAGAGTGCTGGAATCACCTGCTCCTGGAGGGCAGGATAAGCCACAGCCCAGCAACCACCAGGAGCTCAACTAGGACAGGCGGAGGAAGAGGCGTGTGGCCTTAACCTAGAAGCTGGTTGCCTACCCTCTGTGGACGGGTGGTCACAATGGGCTGGAGGGGTCAGCGCCAGGCTGCTAGCAGTGCAGGTGGCTGGGCTGGGAGAGGTGAGCAGAGATCTGTATCAGAGGGGTAGCCATGTTAGTCTGGATCTGTAAAAGCAGCAAAGAATCCTGTGGCACCTTATAGATTAACAGACGTTTTGGAGCATGAGCTTTCATGGGTGAATACCCACTTTGTCAGATGCATGTAGTGGAAATTTCCAGGGGCAGGTATATATATGCAAGCAAGCTAGAGATAACGAGGCATCCGATGAAGTGGGTATTCACCCATGAAAGCTCATGCTCCAAAACGTCTGTTAGTCAATAAGGTGCCACAGGACTCTTTGCTGCTTTTACAGAGGAGATCTGTCTCCAGGGCCTCGAGCAGGAAAGGGCGGCTGGTGCTGAGAGGATAGGGGAGCAAGAAGGGGCCACCCTTACGCCCAGTAACCCAGTGTCTGCAGCCCTCACATGGTGGGTGGGAGACCCACTTGGCCTGGTCTGGAGCAGGGATTAGACTCCCACATGAGCACCCAAGACACTGGGATAGTGGGGATAAGGGGGAAGGTTAGGATGACCAGATGTCCCGATTTTATAGGGACAGTCCTGTATTTGGGGCTTTTTCTAATATGGGCACCTATTACCCCCTACCCCGTGTCCCGATGTTTCATATTGCTGTCTGGTCACCCTAGGGGAAGGGAACACAACCTTCCCCGGCTGGCTCTGTGTGCTTTAGGCATACTCAGAGCACACCTACTGGCTTGGGTCCCACAGGCAAGACAGGCAGGGGAACGCCACCTCTGCTGGGGCTCGGGCATGAGCTAGGTGGTGTCAAGAAATGTAAGTGCCTGGGGGGGCTTTACTGCGGGAAACAGGGGCACCTGCAGGGCTGGGCAGCAGCTGAACACTGGTTCTGTGAATGCCCTGGTGCCTAAATGTTGGAGTTAGACGCCCAAGTCCCGCCTGTGACTCTAGCCCTGAGTGTGTTTGATTTCAGCAGATGAGAGGTGCTGGCAGCCATTTGGGGTGCTCAGAAGTGAGCCAGGGAGTGGAGATGGGGGCAGGCCGGTTTCCAGGGCAAGGAAACAACTGGGGCTGATGCCGGGATGTCAAATCTCCATACTTCTCAGTAGCACAGAGCCCAGCTGGGTCTGTTCTGTGGGTGAGGGATGAGCAGGGAGGCACTTCCTGCAGAACTTGGCAAGTGCCCCGTGGATTTTTGTCCCCATCACAAATCCATTCGGATATTCTCGAGAGCAGGTTGGGCTGGAGGATCAGGATTGAGGGACATGGAGAAAGCTGTATGTGTGGGGAGTCCAGGACTGGACTAGCAGGGCACTGTGGGTTGGGATTGATTGAGGACAATGGGCAGGGCAGAGCATGGGAAGCTGGCATGGCCTCTCCCTGCGCAGTGCCCCGCACTAGCCAGCACTTGTAACTCTTCGCTTTCATAAACACTAAATCCGTGGCCTGGGGGTTCCCAGCCGGGCGGTTGGGGAGGGTCCTCCCTTCCCCCACTTAGCAGCATCTAGACTTTGTCGCTTTAACCCCAGCGGCAGTGCCCGTCCCACTCCTCTCTGTGCGGCGCAGACAATGCAGCAGGCCGGGGCAGTAATGCAGCGTGAAGCCCACGGGAGGGGCGCTCAGAAAGAGCCCAGCCTGGGGAAACAAAGAGCCCCTGGAAGCGAATGAGAGAGCCTGTCCTGCAAAGCCGGAGCACTTTCCTCCAGGGGCTGGCTGGCCCAGCGCAGACACCACGGGGGAAAAACCTGCCTGGCAGGGCGCCCGTGGAGCGGTTACTGCCCCCGGGCCGCAGAGATCTCAGAGATGCCCAGGCGACCGGCAGCAGCCGACAAGCCAGACGCAGGCCCTGCCGGGTGCTCGCAGTCACACAGGGGGTGCCGTGCTCGGAGGGCCCCGGCCCCTCGACTGGCTTCATGGCAGGCTCAGCAGAACACTTCGGGCCACCCTGTTCTCGGGCAAAGGCCTGGCTTTGTGCGTGGGAGGCTGCCCTCTAGTGGCGAGCCCACAGACATGGCGTGGGACCCACAGCCGCTCCTCTGAGCCCCAGCGGCAGAGGCCTGTCCGCATGGAGCTGATAGATGAAAGTCATTCCCCCCTCTCACCCCTCACCCCCTGCAACCCGTGACGTGCTTGTGTCTGTGACAGGGTGACACACGCAGGCCCCGCTCCTGCATGGCTGTGACCCACCCACCCCAACCCTGATAGGCCCAGAGTTGTTGGGCGTTGGATGAGTCTGGTAGCTCCACACGCGGACCTGTCACCCCCTCCCCAGCACGCAGTCCCTTGGCCCTGTGGATGAGATCTGTCTTCAGTTGCTCTGGTGCAGCCATGGGCTGGGCAGCACCTGGAATGAAGATCCAGGTTTTGGAGCGTGTCTCAGCCACCTTCACTCCGTCAGGGGCAGCTCTAGACATTTCGCCGCCCCAAGCACGGCGTCATGCCGCGGGGGGCGCTCTGCCAGTCGCCGAACCCGCGGCTTCGGTGGACCTCCGAGTCGCGGGACCCGCAGACTCTCCTCAGGCATGCCGCCAAAGGAACCCTGCCTGCCGCCCTCCCAGTGGCCGGCAAAGCGCCCCCCACGGCTTGCCACGCCAAGCACGCGCTTGGCATGCTGGGGCCTGGAGCCGCCCCTGCACTCCGTCAAGGCCTTCCCCCACCTGAGACTGTCCGCAGTCCCCAGCATCTCTGCAGGATGGGGACACTGTTCAGTGCATGAGAGATGATAGGGCCAGGCCGCTGGGGAGGAGATGCAGGGGAGCAGATGGGGCCAGGGAGACGGTGTGGGGTGGGAAGAGGCGATGGAGCACAGGTCTGACCCCAGCTTGTGCCGCTCGTCATTAATCTCCCATAGAATTGGTTCCCATGTGTGCCAGGGGAAGGTAGCAGCTGATGGGGAAAATCCTCCCCTCAGCAGTTATTGTGCAAGTTGCAACATAGCTGATTTACAGCAAGGCCCAAGAGAGGCAGAAGCAGACAGGCCAGGTGGACGGAGCTACGTGGCAGTGAGGTTCACAGGCTTACCCCCTGATGTCCATCTCCTTCACACAGGGCCTGATGTACAGGAGAAGCTAATTAGTCAGTGAAGCTCCAGCCCCACGGACTGTACCTGGCCCAGCAGTGTGTGATGCTGCAAGTAAAGAAAAATCCCTTCCTGATCCCTGCAGTGACTGAGCAGCCAGTACCTTGGAGCATGAGGGTGGAGGTCACTAGTGCTAGCAGTGCACAGTAACTACAGGCGCTGTGTCCCACGGTGATGGGTCTGGGATGACAGACAGCAGTGGGGGTGAGAGGTGCAGCCCCTTGCTTTGAAAACAGGGAGCCAGGAACAGCAGAGTTCTGATACCAATGCACTGGGAGACATTGCACAAGTCGCTCCCTCACTGTGTGCCTCAGTTTCCCCTCCCACATCCCCATGGATCCTGAGCCCAGTGTGTCGTGGGGATCAGCCACTCAGTGTTTGCAAAGTGTAATTAATGCACTAAAAATTGTAGCCAGTACTCGTCCTCTCCCTCCTGCCTCATTGTGGCTTTTCCTCTGAGACTTGCTGGGTTGGGCAGGGAAAGGTCCAAGCAGTACAAGCCTAGCATGCACCATGTGGGGCTGTTTTACTGCCTCTTACTGCCAGTCGCTTTAGAGGAGCCAACGTGTACATGTGCCGAGCGCTGTCCTGATTACCAAGCTGTCTGGGGCCACCTGAAACCTAACATCTCCACCCAGCCAGGATCATACCAGCACACCCCACCACAAGCCACACATACCCCGTGATTTATACACCCCCACAATACACACACACACACACCACAATGCACCATGCTCCTCATGCACACACATATATACACCCCATGATACATATGACCCACCCACACACCACAATACACCGTGATCCTCCTCACACACACCCACGCTACAGACACACATACATACACCCCATGATGCATATGATCCATGCACACACCCCCTTGCTACACACTGTTTGTACACCGTGGGAGAAGGAGGTGCACTTCATGGTGCTACAAAGTTTTACAGCTCCGGAACCACCACATTACTCACCAGTCTGTTTTTAGTCTGTGTCCCCCGCCCCCCCATCTCAAGTACATTAGCAACTATGGAAACAATGATGTCATCGCTATGGGCGGAGCTTAGCAACATCCGCCAATACAGTATATAAAGTCCTGTGGCCAATTTCAGATCTCAGTTCCCCCGGCTTGAATGTGCAGCGAGTGTGTTGGAGGCAATGGGGTGACTCTGGATTTACGCTGGAGCCTGGTTTTCAGTGCTGGTCAGGGCTTGTGGATGGCTAGAGGGCCAGGGATGATCCAATTATCCCATATGTAGTATAAATAGAGCATATGGTGTGGATCTACTGTACACATGGAATAGATCTCATAAGTCTGTCCGGGGTGGCCGGGTTATTCTTCACCAGCAGGAGATGAGGACTCCGCAGTTGGTGAGCAGATAAATGGCCAGTCCACAGTGCACTTGATCACTCCTGGCTATTTAGACTGTGCTTGAAAGTGTCCTGGGAGCTGAAACCCAGGGGCTGCAGCTGCCTGTTCAGTGATTTATCTGCAAAAGTCAGAGGAGGGTGGAAGTCGCACAAAGGGCTCGAAGATGTAGCCGCAGCCAAGGGCATCTGGCGAAAAGCTGAGCGAATATTGGGCGAGATCCACGGTGCGCGTAGCGACACCCATCTGCTATTCCGGCCAGGAAATCAAACCCTGGAGAAAGAGGCAATGTTCATTCCTGGGTTTTATGAAACCTGTGAGGCCATAGTATCCAATGCTCAGCACCCACAATGGGGGCTGGATTTTCCCAGGGCTCAACACCTGCTGTGAGGGGCCAGATTTTCAAATAATGTCAGCTGAATAAGTTCTGACTTTTCAAAGTGCTCAGTCCCCAAAAGGGCGCACCATGGCCTCTCTAGCCAGCTTTTTGGATGGGCACAGCACACAGAATGCTGAGATCTCTGGAAAATCTGGCCCCCGATGGTGAGTTCTGAACCCTTTGGAAGAGCTGGCTTTGAGAAGCAGTGAACAGGGGAGGTGCATTGGGACGAGGGAGAGAGGAAATTTCTCAGCTTATAAATAAGACTGGTCTGGGCTAGGAATTAAAGGTGTGTCACTAGCCTGTGTTAGCTGACACATTCTAATGCTAGTGCAGACAAGGCAGCGTGTGCATGTTTCTGTTAGCTTGTGTGGGCCAATGTGGGCTAACAGCACAATTTAAATTCCAGCCTAGGCAAGGCCTCAGTCAGTGATTGCAGCCTTCAGACCTTGAGTGGAAGAAGAGAGAAAAAAAGAAGATCTGGAAAGAAGAGAAGTGATACGGGGAGATGAACAGGGGTCATGAGAGAGCTGCTAGCTGCACTGCGCTTCCATAGATCTAGGAGCAGAGATGCTGTGTTCACATTGTGTCTGTCTGATGACCAAAACCAATGTCACTGTAGCTAGAGCGATTCACACTGTAGAGTCAACCTTTGGAACTCACTGCTGCAAGAGGTCACAAAAACAGATTTTCTGGTGCGATTTTGAAATGGGGCTGGATGGTCTGACTTCTAATGACATTTTCAGCCATGTGTGTTAAAAGGATGGTCCCTCTTGTTTATATAGTGTCTTGCATTTCTCTAGTGCTTGTCCTCTTGAAAGAGCCTAGTCATTACTATGCTCCACAATGGGGCCAGTGAGAAGTTTGTAGAGGCAGCTGGATTAGAATTCAGATACTCTTCTCCAAAACAACAGGTCCCAGCCACTTGAGCTAAAGGAGAATCTCCATTAATAGTTAGCAGTATGGGACCCATGACACACAGTTGAATCATTCTGATTCTCTCTGATAGATGGCATTGCTGCACATACATAGTGGCCAGTTCATTACACTGTATACAGAGGTCACTTCATCAGTGAGATGCAGCCACCTCTGAAATGTGAAACATGGTAGCTGTCAAACAGTATAGAGCAAGTTACACACCAATTTAGCACACGGATATTTAAAAAAAAGACCCTCACCTGTGGGGCTGAGGAAGGAATCCTGCTTTCTCCCCTAACCCTACCCTACCACATACAGTATGGGGTAATGGGCCCAGTGCATTATGGGTCCTCTGCCACCTTCTTCTGTATCATCGGGTACTAGCTACTTCCAGAGGCAGGATGCAGGACTAGGTGAATCAGTGGTTTGTTCTAGTGTGGCAAAGTCTTTTAAGAACTGATCGGTTGATGCTTTTTTTACAGGGCAAAAGGGGATTCAGCTCACTGATCTTATGGCCAGAAGGGACCGTTATGACAATCTGTTCTGGTTTCCTGTGTAACACAGGCCAGAGGATCTCAGCCAGCGATCCCTGCCTGCAGCCCAACTCCTTGTGGTTGAGCACAAGCGTGTCTTTTAGAAAGAGGTGTCCAATCTTGATTTAAAGTCACCAAGCGATGGAAGAAACCACCATGTCCCTCACTAGGTTTTTCCAATGCTTAGTTTCCCTCCAAGCGCTGGAGAAGCTCCCATGCCCCATGGTAAATTGTCCCAATGGCTAGTTCCCCTCACTGTTAAAAATGTGCATCTTATTTGCTGCCAGCCACTGGATCTTAGTTGGCTTTTGTCTGATGGTTTAAAGAGCAGAGCAGGGACGCTAATGTACATGGCTGATTGTCTGGGGAAATGATCAGTACCTGGGCAGGCAGTTAACTGATGGAGTTACATTCCTAGGGCTCCTAAACACTGGAGGGCTGTAAAAATGAACCTGGTTCCACAGCAGATCGTAGCCATAAGAAGTGAATGATTATTCGAGTGTCTTGTTTCACTGAAGGATTTGAATGAGCCAGATACTGGATAAACCCACGCACTCAGCTTTTGGTTGGATCCTTTCCTTTGCAAGGTAGGATTAAGGATTATTAATTAATTACTTGTTATTTTTGTATCTGTATTACAGAAATCCCTGGAGTTTTAGACCCAGATCCAAAGCTGACCACAGTCAATACAAGTCTTTCCGGTGACTCTGGGGCTTTGGATCAGGCTCTGGGGCTTTTGGATCAGGCTCTGGGGCTTTTGGATCAGGCTTGGTTGTACAGTTCTTTGTGTTTCATTATTATACTTTAGCCGGACAGTTCCCACCATATTTCTTTTCCTGTTCCTGGGTGGGTGAGAATCAAACCATTTCTATTTCCAATAAGCCTGAACTTGCTCTCCATTTTCCCCCCATCCACCCCCGGTGCATTAACCCAAGAGGGCCCTGTCGAGATGGCGGCTGGCCGAGAAGCAAGCAGAGGTGACAGCAGCGCTTTAGGGCTCTGTGTGCAGCCTGAACGAGACTTGCTGCAGGGTGGGTAAAACAGTCCCCTGTGCAAAGGCCCATGCACCAGTTATGTCCCACCAGGGCCACGGGGTGTAATGGAGCATAAGTCTTGAGTCAGACCTCTGCACCAGAGTCAGTTTCATCCCAGAGGACTCATGACCCTGGTTTGACTGAGCTTAATTTCACTGCAAATTGTCAGTGACAAGGTGTTAAGCTGTGTATTCGGGGTCCCCATCACTCCCTCATGCTGTCTGTTGTTACCCTTCCACCTCTGCTCATGGCATGTGCATGCCTACATTCCCCCTGCCCTTTTGGCTGCTTGTGGAATTCTTCCCTGCTGTGTATGGTTGCTGGATGCTGGTAAACAGCCACTGTGGTCCACCCCAGAGGTAGCTGCAATTTCAGTGATTCTCTATGAACCCCTCACCTGCTTCCTGGGGATGTCACAAGGGTTAGTTAGATAATGAGAATGGAATGCGCTATAGCAGAACACACTGCAGAGATTGTGACCTTATGAGGGATCCCACCTAGGGACTAGCAGAGTGGGAGGTAGCTCTCAGCTCTGACCTCCTGCAGGTGCCCCTGAAGCAGGGCTGAGGAATGAAGGACTAGTCATGCACTCAGACTAGCAATTGCTGCACTAGCTCCTGTGTGGGATGGGTGGGGGGGGGGGAAGAGCCTGAACCAGCCCCCACCTCTTGACCCCCAACAAGAGGGAGCAGCCCAGCAGCCAGTAAACTTGCCTCCCAGCAGCTCTGCAAGTCCCATCTCTGTCATGCATTCAAACATTACGCTGCTTTCCAGTCGCCTGGGAAAACTGGCAGCCCCAGCTAAGATGCACTAGCATCACAGTAGAGTGTGAAATGGAGACAGGGAATATTTATTCTGGGGATGCTTGTTTCAGGCACGTATTCTTAGGGAGTCAATATTTATTGAACTCTTTAACATACCAGGATTAATCTCCTGAAGCTGATCTAGACTATGACAATCCCTTTAGCAGCATCTCTTACAACACTAATAGAGCTGTTGGGAGAGAACTTGTTGGAAAACCAAAGAGCTACAAATCCACTAGCCTTGGTGCTTTGCATCCTGGAGGGCTGGGGCCCCAATCCAGGAAGGCATGTCAACACGTGCTTAATTTCAAACATGAGAACAGTCCCACTGACGTCTGTGGAGCTACTAACATTAAAGTCGAGCACATGACATGCTTAAGTGCTTTGCTGGGGCAGGGACTATGGGAATGAACTCATGAAAGTGACAGTCATTTCTGAAAAATCCTGCATGATTGCACGGCGGGAAGAGATCAAAGGAAAACAAATGTGATATCAGCTTTCAAACAAGCCAAGCAAAGTGATCCTGGCAATTACTGTCGTATAAATCTAAATGTTGACCCTGATAAATAATGGAGCAAATACCGTGAGAGAAAAATTGCCAGCCATCTAGAGAATAATAGAAACATTCAGTGAATGGCCAGGGCTTTATAAATCTGGTGAGATGGTTATTTTTTGGTTTGCTTTTTTAGTATAGAATTTTAAAAATATGAGTGGGTAGTATGTTTGGAGCCTAGTAAAGAATTTGATACAGTGTTTCATACAATCTTACTCTGACAATTAATTCAGACCAGCTTGAGTATAAATACTGGGGCATGGATGGAACACTGGCTCAAAGGACGTAAATCCAAGGTAGCAAAAAGCAGCAAAGTGCTGAGTTGCGGAAGGAATGATTTGGTGTCACCGGGATTGGTATTAAGTCAGGGCAGCTTGTTTATTACCTTCTTAAATGAAAAAATGACAAAGTGAACGAGCTTGGAAAAGCACAGCTAATCCATTCGGCACCCTTGCAGCCTTGTCATTTACCGATATAACCGCTTAAATGTGGTTTGTGATGGTTCTCTATTCTGTGTACCAAACTGCACCATAGGATCTCTAGGGATAGAAATTCCACCCTTGAATAATAGGAGTACAGTGGTAGGAATG
Organism: Gopherus evgoodei; assembly: GCF_007399415.2. NCBI lineage: Eukaryota > Metazoa > Chordata > Testudines > Testudinidae > Gopherus > Gopherus evgoodei. Next base: position 6,911,142 of record NC_044330.1, read on the forward strand.
AGTGAATGACTGAAATGAATGAATCCCTTGAAGACCTGGACTTCGCAGATGATATCGCTCTCCTATCACATACCCAACACCATATCCAAGAAAAAACAACTCGACTCAATGCAGTCAGCCAGCAAATTGGACTGAAAATCAACCGCAGTAAGACAGTTATCATGACCTTTAACATTGCCTCACCATCAGCAGTACGGATAGAGGATCATGTTCTCACCAATGTAGAAACATTCACGTAGTTGGGTAGCACCATCAGCCAGGAGGTGGAGCAAGCCAGGACACCCGGAACAGAATCAGTAAAGCCAGGAACACCTTCAGAAGCTTAAATACAGTCTGGAAATCATCAACATACAATACCAAAACCAAACTCGAGATTGATCAGAGCTGCATACTTTCAACACTACTTTATAGTGTGCAGCATGCTGGGGAATGAGAAAGTCTGACATGTCCAAACTGTCTTCGTTCCATACAACCTGCCTCAGAAAAATCCTCCGTATCTTTTGGCCTAGAACAATCTCTAACCAAGATCCACTGGCACAGTGCAGCCAGGAGGATCTGGGCATGATCATTGCCAGGAGGTAGCAATAAGATGGACACTTGAAGGCAAGTGAAAACAAGGCCATCCGAAAACAACATGGCGAAGAGCTCTAGAAGCCAAGCTGAAAAACATGGGGCACAGCTGGGGAACCACTGAAAGACTTGCCAGAAACAGACAGGAGTGAAGAAGCTTCATCACTGCCCTAAACGCCAGAGGTGTAATAGGAACATGATGATGGTGATGAGTGGTAGGAATATGCTACTGACCACCTACCAGGATGGCGACAATGATTGTGAAATGCTCAGGCTGATTAGAGAGGCTACAAAACCAGAAAACTACCTCCATATTGACTGGGTACATGTCACCTCAGGATGGAACGCAGAGATAAAATTTCTAGACGCCATTAATGAATTCTTCTTGGAGCAGTTTGTCCTGGAACCCACAAGGGGAGAGGCAATTCTTGATTTAGTCCTAGGTGACACACAGGATCTGGTCCAAGAGATGAATATAGCTGAACCGCTTGGTAATAGTGACCATAATATAATTACATTTAACATCGCTGTAGAGGGGAAATACCAAAGAAACCCACCACTGTAGCATCTAACTTCAGAAAGGGAAACTACACAAAAATGAGGAGGCTATTTAAATGGAAATTAAAAGAAACAGTCACAAGAGTGAAATGTCTGCAAGCTGCATGGAATTTTTTTTTAAAACACTGTAATAGAGGCTCAATTTAAATGTACACCCCAAATAAAAATAAACAGTAAGAGGACCAAAAATATGCCACCATGGCTAAAGAACAGAATAAAAGAGTCAGTTAGAGAAAAAAAGACATCCTTTAAAAACTGGAAGTCAAATCCTACTGAGGAAAATGGAAAGGAGCATACCTGGCAAATAAAGCGTAAAAGTATAATGACGCTGGCCAATAAAGAATTTGAAGACGAACTAGCTAAAGATACAAAAACTAACAGCAAAAAGTTTTTTATGTACACCAGAAGCAGGAAGCCTGCCAAACAAACAGTGGGGCTACTGGACGATTAAGGTACTAAATCAAATCAAGGAAGATGAGGCCTTTGTGGAGAAGCTGAATGAATTCTTTTCATCAGTTATCACTGCAGAGGATGTGAGGGAGATTCCCAAACCTGAGCCATTCTTTTTAGGAGACAAATCTGAGAAACTGCCCCAGACTGAGATGTCAGTAGAGGAGATTTTGGAACAAACTGATAAATTAAACAGTACAAAGTCCCCAGGACCAGATGGTATTCACCCAAGAGTTCTGAAGGCACTCAAATATGAAATTGCAAAACTACTAACTGTGGTATGTAACCTACTGCTTAAATAAACCTCTGTACCAGAAGATTGGAGGGTAGCTAATGTAACGCTCATTTTTTTAAAAGGCTCCAGAGGTGATCCTGGCAATTACAGGCCAATAAGAAAAACTTCAGTACCAGGCAAATTGATTAAAACTATAGTAAAGAACAGAATGATCAGACGAACACATAGACACATAGACGAACATGATATACTGGGGAAGAGTCAACACAGCTTTTGTAAAGGAAAATCATGCCTCACTACTCTATTAGAATTCTCTGAGGGGGGTCAACAAACATGGAAACGGGGGATCCAGTGGATTTAGTGTATTTAGATTTTCAGAAAGCCTTTGACAAGGTTCCTTACCAAAGGCTCTTAAGAAAAGTAGGCCATCATGGGATAAAAGGGAAGGGTCTCTCATGGATTAAAGTTAAAAGATAGGGAAAAAAGGGTAAGACTACATAAATTTCACAATGGAGAGAGGTAAATAGTAGAGTTCCCCAGGGATCTGTACTGGGACCAGGGCTGTTGAACATATTCACAAGAAAGGGGTAAACACTGAGGTGGAAACATTTGCAGACAATACAAAATTACTCAAGATAGTTAAGTCTAAAGCTGACTGCAAAGAGTTACAAAGGGATCTCACAAAACTGGGTGACGGGGCAACAACATGGCAGATGAAAGTCAGTGCTGATAAATGCAAAGTAATGCACACTGGAAAACATAATCCCAACGGTAAATGCAAAATGATGGGGTTTAAATTAGCTGTTACCACTCAAGAAAGAGATCTTGGAGTCACTGTGGATCATTCTCTGAAAATATCTGCTCAATGCACAGTGGCAGGCGAAAATGTAAACAGAATGTTAGAAACCATTAGGAAAGGAATGATAAGCTAGAAAATATCATGGTGCCACTGTATAAATCCATGGTACACCCACACCTTGAATATTGCAAGCAGTTCTGGTCACCCCATTTCAAACAAGGTAAGCTAGAATTGGAAACAGTTTAGAGAAGGGCAAGAAAGATGATTGGGGTATGGAACAGCTTTATAGGAGAGATTAAAAAGACTGGGACTTTTTATCTTAGGAAAGAGATGACTAATGGGGGATATGATAGAGGTCTGTGAAATCAGGAATGGTGTGGAGAAAGTGAATAGAGAAAAGTTATTTACCCCCTTCATAGAACACAAGATGGGGTCACCCAATGAAATGAATAGGCCACAGGTTTAAAACAAACGTAAGGAAGTACTTCATCACACACCACACAGTCAGCCTGTGGAACTCATTGCCCGGGGATGCTGTGAAGGCCAAAAGCATAACTAGATCCAAAAAAGAACTAGACAGGTTCATGGAGGACAGGTCCATCAATGTCTATTAGGCAAGATGGTCAGGAACCACCCCCATGCTCTGGGTGTCCTTAAGCCTCTGACTGCCAGAAGCTGGAACTGGACGGCAGGGGATGGATCACTCAATAAATTGCCCTGTTCTATTCATTCCCTCTGGGGCACCTGGCATGGGCCATTGTCAGAAGAGAGGATACTGGGCTAGATGGATCATTGGTCTGACCTTGTCTGACCATTCTTATGTGGACAGGAATTATGGTAAGTGCCATAAATAATGGTCAAAGTGGTAAATGGCAGGTCTGCATCTTCACCCGTAATCATCTGAAATGTGGTGGGCTGAAGGGTCTTGGAAAGCAGCAATGGCTGAAAGGGACCCATGGACAGCCAATGCAACGTACGTCTGCTGTGGGAGGAGGCGGCTGCGCCGAGGCATCACATCATGGAACAGGCAGGCAATAGAACACTTTCTAGGCATAATACTGTTGCCAGTCGGATTGCATCTAGCACACGGTATGCAGCCTGGAGAAAAGCTGGGGCAAACTGCAGCCAGAGAAGCCATTTGCACAAGTTTTATGGTGTTACAACCCCCAGCATCTATGCTGCATATTCTTCAGCGCCATCTACTGGCACTTTATCTACTAACTACCTATCTCCAGAGAGAGCGGAGCACTGCTGGACCAGGCACCTCCTCAGCAGAGGGATATTGACAAACCCGAGGGGCTTATTAAGAGAAGAATGACAGTAATGAACAAGGAGCTGGAGAGACTGAATTATGAGAGGAGACTAAGGATTTTCAAATAAGTCTAAAGGAGCTAGGCGCCCAGCTGCCGCTCAATTTCAAGCACCCTCCTTTGAATCCCCAATCCTGCAAAGGCTTATGCACATTCTTAATTTTAAGCATGCTGGTAAATATTTGCAGGACCAGGGCCTAACAGAGCTTGGCGAAGACATGATAATACTATGCAAGTATTCAAAGCATGTTAACAGCAAGGAAGGGGATGAATTATTTTGGATGTAGAAGTATAACTACAAGTGGTGGGAAGAAATCAAGAAGGGGAAAAATTTAGGCTTACTACTGGCTGTGGACAGAGGCAACGCGAGGGGAGGGTGTCAGGCAGGGTCACATGCCCCCCCCCTTCCAGATTTCTGCCAGGGTTTATATGCCCTGCCCTGAACCCTGCTGCATACTACCAGAATCTGTAAATTATGCCTCCCCACTATCAACAATCAGGCTTGTCCCTGGCTGTGGGGAGAGAAGGGACAGCTTCTTAAAATATTTGAAGCAGTGAAATGACATAAGCCATGTTAGTTAAAAACACACTGGGCCAAACAGTGGGAAAAAATGTGCCAGCCTCTAGAACAATCCTGCCCCCAGAGACTGGACTAGGAGCTGGATTCCCCTCTTCCATCCCTGCAGATCAGGAATATCTCCACTGAAGTCATGCCAGCATAGAACAGGTGTGAGTAGAAGGAGAACCCAGACTGCTCATTTCTGTTCATCTCTCACATCTTGGTAATTACTGGAGCTGGCCAAACAGAACCAGCAAACTGCCACCAATCTGAGTTTCCATTTGGTATTTGCTGTGGCCACCAGCAAGCTCCTTTTGCCTCTGCTTTGCACAGGCGTTCGTGTGGTTGAGTTTCACTGGTGGCAGCCTCTGCAGGGAGTGTGTTGCAAGATCACCAATGGGAGTGTTGTGTTTGCACAAAATGAATCGTACATGGGAGGGCCCAAGCATTCGCCTGCTCTTCCAGTGAAGGGAAGCTGTCCAATCTGCACATTATAACTGTGCAAAATCCCATGTTTGGTGAGGAAAGCAGGCGAGAGTTCTCTGTTTGCTTGAAGCTACCGGGAGGTTTGGAATGCTAGAAATAGGGCCAGCAGAGATGAATTGATGGGCAGAGTGCAGGTGAGGCAGTCAAAGGTGCATGCTAAACTATTAATCATTATTCTTTGTATTGCTTTCTCGACACTGACCCAAAACACGATGATACAGTCCCTGGCCTGAACAGCTCGTGCAGTTTATCAGCTGGATATCAACAACCCGTGAGTGTGTGGTGTGTATTATTATTCATTATTATTATTACTGGATGTTCTCCATCTGTCTATTAACAAGCGCTGCGTTGTGTTGATCACTAAACATGGACCCAGTGTGAGAAACTTTCCAAGTTATATTTTCATGACCTCCGTCGCTGGAAAGGCTTTTCTCCCCAGCTTCAAGCACTTTCAAGTGTTTCATCTGGAGCAGGTGGGGGGAAATGAATAACTAGTTTTCTGAAAAATGTTGATTTTTTATTGTTTTGGTCATTCAGAGGCTCCAAACTGAGCCAATTTTTTTGCAGATTTTTTTTGTAAATAAATGTTTGGGAACTATTGACGCTTATCAAAATTACTAATTTGTTGGAACTGCAGGTTTTGGTAGATGAAAAATGTCAATAATACAAATAATAAACATCAGCCTTTATTTGCAGACAGCAAGAAGTTTTGACAAAATCAACAATTTTTCATTCTTTTTAGAGAGTATTTTTTGTCACGACAAACATCTTCTTAAAAGTGGAATCAAATATTTACTCTATTTTAGGTAACAATATAAAAGACAGATTAAATACTGAAAAGAAAAACACATCTAATGTGGGAAGATGTGCTATATTGCAGCCTTAAAAAGTGATTGGACTGGAATATCTCTTCCTCAACACTATCTTTCTCTCATTGGCCTCCTCCCTCCACCAATCATATCTTCTAGTGGCCCTGCCTCCTGGTGGATGTCCTTCATGCACCACGTTCTTAATGTCCCACATGGAGCTCTGAAGACCATTCTCTTCTCCCTTAATGCTCTGTGCAGGCCCCTAGGAAGTCCCATGTCACAGCCCCAGCCATGGAAGAGTGGGTGGGACTCATATCAGCACTGCTCCTTTAACTTGGATGTGGATCACTTGGTGAAGTCCAGTTCGCTTTCAAGGTCTACTGCTGGCATTTAAAATATCTGCATTGGCCCCAATGCCTCACACTTGGGTTTCTTATCACTGTATATGATGCAGCCATCCACCAGAAGGCATATCGTACAGGAGTCCTCCAGCATGTCACAGAAGCCAAACCACGCCCGGTAGAACCCGTATGCTAGGGTGATGCCAAGTGTGTTTGGTTATTCAGAAGTCTGACTATGCAGGGGAGAGGTGAGACATACTGGTAGCACATCAAAAAAATGTGTGTTTATTTGTGCATTTGGGGTTCTCGCTCATTTCTCGAGTGGTCCTCATGGCAATTCTGTAGGACTTTGTGGCCCTCAGTTACTGAACTGCCTCCAGCCACATGGCCTTCAGCCCTGAGTGCTGTCCTTGCATATGACCTTCTGCTCCAAACCTATGACCCCTTACTACTGGAGGTCAGGCATGTGCAGATAAATTAGGACATGTCTCTTGTATTGGCTGCAGCCACTAGAGGGTGACGTAAAACACACATTGGAACACGTCTGGCACTCTGTCCAGTAGTGGGCAGTGCTCTTGCTCACACGCTCCCTACATTCATTGCAACCTGCAACACCAAGAGATACCCGGCGCAAGGTGTTGCAATGCTGATGGTTCTGGGATGACAGCATTGGACGGAGAGAGAGGTGGCTTCTATTTCTATCTCTGCCATACACTTCCTGTGTGACCGTGGGCAAGTCATTTAACCCCTTTGTGCCTCGGTTTCCACATCTGCAAAATGGAGCCAACCGCTTCAGGGGGGCGTTGGGAGGAGTATTTCATTGGTCTGTGAGGTGCCCAAGCACTATAGTGATGGTGAAAACCCATATATGGCATTAAATTGGTACAGTATAGAGCTCCCAGCTACACTAGATGTTCTTGTGCGCATTGAATGTATATCGAATGATCATTGTTAAAATTAACGAAGGCTAGTTGGACCCTTTTCTTACCCCGTGGGCCCAATCTTGCCACCCTCTGCACTTTCAAGCTAAAGCCATGAGGCACGATGGGACCTGTGCGCTGTTGCAATAATGACAGGCTGCAGCAAGTTGTGAAGCAGAAGGCTGGAGCCATGCGGGTGTGTCATTGTTACACAATAAACAACACACGCCCTAGAGCATCCCATTGTAATTACAGGGGGGCCTGGTTGTGTGAAAAGGGAAAAGGAAAGGAAAACGTCTTTCAAATGAGGCGCCTTTTCGTAGGAAAATAATTCAGGGAAGAACAGATCCGTATCTTTCCAATGACAGTGTCTGAATCGCTGCCCCAGGCCTGGAGTTCCCACAAGATCTAAAAGGCTGTCAAGTGGGAATATTAATTAAATAATTAAACTTCTTAGATAATTAGTAAGATTAGTTTTCCCTCTTGTGGGCGTATTGATATGGCATGTGGAGACATAGGTGCTGACTCTGTGGGTGCTCCAAAAATAGTGGGTGCTTAGCACCCGCCAGCGGGCCCCACCAGTCAGCCCTCCCCACCCCCAGTGCCCCTCACCCACCGTGGATCAGCTGTTCAGTGGCCTATAGGAGGCACTGGGGGAAGGAGGCAGAGCGAGGGTGGGCACACTTGAGGGAGGGGGTGAAATGTGGCAGGAAGCGGCAAGCGGGGACAGGAAGAGGCCTTGGGGGAAGGAGTGGAGTGGGTTCGAGCACCTCCAGGGAAATGGGAAAAACGGTGCCTGCGTGCGGAGATGTGATTAAAGAGTTTCAAGCCCTGGCACTACCATCCAATAAGAACACTGCTCATAACGTTCATCGGCCAATCAGCTAGGTCAAATGGAAACAGCTTGGGACTTAAGGGTCAGGAGACCTGGGCCTGATTCCCTGCACTGCCATTTACTTGCAGTGTGACTTTCTGTACATCACTGCCTTTTGTGTGCCTCAGTTTCCCCATCTCTTACCTTGGAATATAAGCGCTACAGGCTGATCACCTTGTTGTCCACGCCACGGTAGGTGTTTGTGCATGTTCTGCTGGCACATTTGGAGCCCCTGCTGCATCGGAAGATAGGCTTTATGTGGAACAGGTCCACATTAGATGCCATTTCGGCCCTCCGCTCATTTTCGGAGATACACAGTGAGTTCAAGAAGCCCCTGCATGTGGTGTAGGTCAATCTCAAGGCTACGTTTGATTCATTGACTGAGTCACGCTATGGAAGGCCTTAAAGGATGTAGGTGTCCCAGCCATTCTGCTGGACTTGATTAGCAAGCTGCATAACGGAACCACTGCTCGTTTACCTCTCGGGAATCAGATGTCGGCACCTTTTAAATCAGTATCTGATGTCAGGAAGGGCTGGGCCCCTGCGGTCTTTTGTCAGGCAGTGGATTTCCTAAGGCAGCATTCCATCAGGTCCATAGGCATTAAGATCAGTGATCTCTCGCTCTTAGACCTTGACTATGCTGATGACGTTGTTCTAGTACAGAGCCATGACAGGTTTCCTGCAGCGTTCCGGCAAATGGAGGAGGAGTCAGCCAAGGTCGGCCTCCATGTTTGGTGGCCAAAGACAAAGCTGCAAAAGCTAGAACCAGGGCCCCCTGCGACTCCAATCTCCTTGAATAATGAAAGTGTCAAAGCAGTCTCCAGCTGTTACTATTTGAGTTCTATACTCATCAGTCCCTCCAGCTCTCACATGGGGATTCGTCACCAGATTGGCGTCACAGCGTCTGCCATGGGTCATTCGCAACGAATATGCAATCAACCTCATCTCGGCACGACAACCCAGTTCAGGAGCCGTACGATTGTGAAACGTGGACACTCAAACTGGGCAAAGCTGGAGGCTTTCCACACAAAATGCCAACGTCGTATAATGGGGCATAAAATGGAACGACATCATTCATAATCCAGACGTTTACGGTCGCTCTGACCTACAGGCTCCCAGGGTCACTGTCCACAGAGGACACCTTATGCATTTTAGACACGTCGCCAGAATGCCGCGACACGTTCCCGCGAACGCCATTCTCCGGGTGGCTTGTAACATCTGCGATAAAATTCCAGAGGGGTGGAGGTGACCCAGAGGCAGACCTGATTACATAGGTGCATCAGGTCTGTCCTGACGTTGGACTCTTGGCCCGTCAAGCCCTTGCAGCTGCACAGGAACAGACCAAATGGCAAACGATCACTATGGCTGACCATTTGGCCAAGTGTTGGAGAAGTTTCCCCATCTGTAAAATGGAGATAGTGGTATTGCCCAGCCTTGCGAGGGTGTAGTGACGGCTGATGTGGGAGGAGAGAGACTGTAACCTCCCATCCTTTAATATTTTTGTTGAGTGTGTGCATCATTTTAGTCCTGGTGAAAGGTACTGGAACAACAGCCCTGGGAAATGAAAGCACCTCTCCAGTTGCAGAACAGGCATAGCACAGGGAATAATGGCTCATCGAGTGAAATCCGCTGGTCGCTATATATTACACCCTCTCACCCCATGCAGATCCACAGAGGATGTGACTCCGTTACAGCTCTTGCACTGTAGAGACTCATGCCTGTAGCTCTGGAGGTCCTTGGTTCCGTGCCTGGTGTGTCAGTCAAGATGGTGGCCAGTGCTCAAATGTCCCCCTTCCAGCTCCTCCTAGAGGGCTGCTCAGTCTCCATGGCATCTCTGCTAAGATGGGTGGCAGGGATAGTTCGGTGGTTTGAGCATCAGCCTACTAAACCCAGGGTTGTGAGCTCAATCCTTGAGGGGACCATTGAGGGATTTTAAAAAAAAAAATCTGGGGTAGGGGGGTGGAGTAGATGATGTCATGAGATGCCTTCTAACCCCTGATATTCTATGATTCTAAGACTGCCAACCAGGAGGCCAGTTCTGAGCAGCATCTTTCCAGTTGCCAACTTCTGTCCACTGGAGGTAAATGCTACTGAGCCAAGCAGATACTTTTCTCTAGATAAAGTTCTTCTCCTAGTGCTTCTGTTTTGAGACCTCGTCAGGCAGTTGAGATTGGGGAACATTAGTAGAAGAGGGTCGTGTCCTGGTTTGGGGCATCATCGGGCTTTCTGCAAAGCCGGAGTCTAGCAGCGTGTCTGTGACATCGCTGGGAAGAGGAGAGCAACTCTGGTATCTGTACACTGATGCAAGTATTAATTTTAATATCGACAAGCTGGATTTCTGCTGGGCTGAGACATTTCAGGGACTCATAAAAACGGCGCTGTAACCCGGCGGACGTAATTCTACCTAGAGCAGTGGTTTTCAAACTGCGGGTTGCAACCCAGTACTGGGTCACGGAACGTAAGGCATGGGTTGTAGCAGCTCTGGTCAGCATCGCCGACCAGGCCATTAAAAGTCCCATTGGTGTTGCTGCCTGGCTAAGGCAGGCTAGTGACTACCTGTTCTGACACCGCGCTCCGCCCTGGAAGCGGCCAGCAGCAGGTCCGGCTCCTAGGTGTGGGGGTGAGGGGGTGAATCACGGGGTTCCGCACGTTGCCCCCACCCCCAGCACCGGCTCCGCATTCCCATTGGCCAGGAAACGGCCAATGGGAGCTGGGGGGGGTGCCTGCGGGTGAGAGCCACGTGGAGCCACTTGCGCGCCTCTGTCTAGGAGCCAGACCTACTGCTGCCTGCTTCCAGGGAGCAACGTGGTCTGCGGTGCCAGGACAGAGGGGAAGCCTGCCTTAGCACCCCAGCTGCAATGCTGACCCGAAGCTGACAGAGGTAAGCCCACGCCCCGATCCCCTGACCCAGCCCTGAGCCACTCCAAACCTGAAGTCCCTCATGCACCTCAAACCCCTCATGCCCAGGTCCACCCCACAGCCTGCACCCCTAGCCCAGAACCCTGACCTCCTCCTGCACCCCAACCCTCTGCTCCAGCCCAGAGCCCCCTCCCACACCCTGAACCCCTCATTCCCAGCCCCACCCCACAGCCCTCATCCCCACACCCCAAACCCCTCAATCCCAGCTTCGTTGGGTCACAGGCATCAATAATTTTCTTCAACTGGGTCCCCAGGAAAAAAAGTTTGAAAACCACTGACCTAGAGTGCATGTAGGAAAACAGCTGGTGATTGGAGAACGCAGGGCCCCTTCCTGGGATCTGCAGTACGACTAGGGAATTGACAGCTGCCTGCCCATCACCCTTGGTTTCTGTTTATACTATGAGCGCTGGTGGAAGGAGCTGGACTGAGATCCTCAAAGAATGGGGGCTTCTCTGTGCCTGCAGGATGGGGAGCAGGCCAACCAGCGCATCTCAGAGCTGTCCTAGAGGGGACGCTACCTGGGGCCGGAAACGGGCCAGGGTGGATAAAATCAATGATTTTTTTATTTTTTTTTTAATTTTTAAGGATTTTTTTTATTTAAATCGGATTTTTTTGATAAAATGCTCTTTGAGGAAAAAAACTATCTAAAGATAAATTATAGCTCAAAAATATCTCATCATAGAATAGGGATTACCAATTCTAATTCTATGGTATGAGACAATCTATTCATGTCATGTGTAAGAAAAGTTCCAATAGTCATGGATTAGGGACCCAATTTTATGGGGTTCCAGGGGCTTCTGTATAGATTATTTGGGTTAATCTTTCTATCTACCCAAGGGGACTCAGTGCTCAGTCTAGAAGATACCATCAGAGATGCTTAGTTTTGCAGTTCTCAGACTGGATTTGTGTCTCCAGAGATAACATGCTTGTTAACAGCAAAAATGTTTTTAAATAAATAATATATAGAGCTGAGAAATAACAGACCTTAACCCTATTGTCCTTATGTACACACAGTCAGTCCCTTAACACTCTCTAAAAGTGCAAAGTTTCAAAAAGTTCAGTGAATAGAAGATTGTTGGGGGTGGATAGATCTGGACAAGGAGAAGGCTGGAGATAAATGTGAGGAGGGAGGGACAGGCCGTAGAAACAAAAGTGAAACTCTTTGAGCAGCATATTCCAAAAGTCTTGAGGTCTTTGAGTGTAGCCTTCATTGATTTGAGACCTACCATTCTCTCACTAGAAGGGAAAACCTATAATAGCAGCAGGCCGCAAAAGAGACCCAGTTTGGGTCTCATCTATCTCTGAGTTGTGCAGAATATGTATTAAGGTTATAACAACCAACAAGACGGCACTTTTCTGTAGAAATCCATGATTAAATCTAGTCTTCCTGACCCACCGTTCCTTCACCTCTGTGCTGCGGCTGCGCCATGTTGCAGTGGGAAGTGGACAGCAGGCTGGGAGCCAGCCATTCGTTTCAGAGGTGTGAGAGATGGCCCCTCCTAACCTGGCTTGGATGTGAGCTGGTGATGTAGAGGTGAAAGGCTCCATCTCCGATTGCCAGCCAGTCATTCTCCACCGCCCCCGCCATTATCAGACTAGTCGCTCTAGAGCCGTTAGCCATTCAAGAATCGAAACAAAGAACGTGGATGTATTAGTCCACAGCTCCGTTACCTTCGCTAGGCTATTTTTAAACACCTGGGTTTGCTTCCCCCCCCCATCACCATGGAAATAATTCCATTGTTTTACATGTTCCGTTCAGCACATTCAGGGCAAGGGAATCAGTTCACTGCATGTTCCAGATTGATTTTTGCATTGAAACTGCCACTCCCCCCCCCCGCTCCCTTTTACAACCCAGGCCAACACTCCAAAGAGAAGCAAAGCAGAGACCGGACACCCATAGCACACCCGTCCCGCAGGGAGGCAGGAGCTGCCATGGCCAGAATGTTGCCTCTGCCGGCTTCAAGTCCCACCCCACCAGGCTGACCTAGAAACAGTAACACAGCTCATGCACTGGAGCCCGGGGATGCTCAAGGCTCATCCCTCTGTTTTCCAGAGCGGCTGAGTGACAGTCGCCCCTCCCCGGCCGCTCCAAAGACCGTAATGAGAATTTCCTCCTCGAAGCAGCTCATTGCCATGGAATAATCGCTCTAGCAGCAGGATCTTTGCCGAGGATTAGAGAAACGCCAACTTGCTGAGCTAGTGAAACGCTCCCCCCCTACACACCATCCTTTGCTGGAGAGGAGGTGAAACGCCTACTGCCTCCTTTGCCTCCTTAATTAATTTGCCAAATTTATCGCCTACCATGGAAGAGAGCAGCCCTGCCGTCGCTCAGCAGTTCCAAGCAAAGTTCAGCCCTATAAACTTCTGTTTTGAAGTTCCCCTTCTTCTGCACACACTCCTACCCCCTCTCCGTCATCCTCATTCCTCTCTGTCACTCGCCTCTCCTGGCGCAGGCTAGATAGAGGGGTGGGGAAGCGGTAAAAGAGCAGCTGCCTTTTACAGGCAACAGTTTTGTTGTTGTTGTTCCTCTTTGGACTGCTGAGGCATAAAATGTCAAGCTCCGTCTGTTTCTCTTTGACACACATGGGTCAAGTCATCCCACTGAGTTGAGCGACTGTAACTAAAGGACGTGAAACACAGGTGGGCTTCTCACTTGGCTTGTTCTAAGGTGGCCTTCGTTTTAGTCATCAGTCCCACACGGTGGTTGTTGTTTTTTTTAAAGTGTCCTGGTGGGAATGTCATTTGCAATTTCAAATTTTTCTTTTCCAAATAGCCAAAGTTCCGATTTTACTCTCTCTCTCTCTGTGTGTGTTCTTCAGACATAGACGTTTCATCCTGAAAGAGCCTCCCCTGCCTGAGAAGGAGACCTGCATGAAATGTTAACATGAAGTTCAGCAAAGGAGCTTTATTTTTTTCAGTGTATTTGGAGCATCACCAGAGGCAATCTCTGGACTTTGCTACTGCAGAAGGCACTCAGAATTCCAGCTGCATTGACACCCTGCCGCAAACCCAAAACCACAGTTCACTGCCGTGATCGGAACCGACCGCTCCTCTTGGAATGTAAAAGAGGCAGCTTGTGGAGACCACAGATCCTTGTATGCGCTGCTCCATCTAGATCCAACGTGAGGCCCATAGAGACAGCTGCACCTGCTCTGCAGTGCTCCTGATCCAAGCGGTCACACTTTGCAACATCCTCTGCTCAGATCAATATGAAACATCACTTTCTGGGATCTGTTTTCTGAACAGGCTACTCATAGTTAACTCTTTGTACAACAGTCACCCCTAGAAGCTGAGAGCACAGTGCCATTGTGTGAGACACCGTATGTACACACAGTGATATCTCCAATTATTAATTAATTAATTTAATTAGCACACAACCTAAATAGACAAAGTGTGAGTGGGGAATCCAGGCACAGGCACAGAGAGATGAAGTGTTCACTAGGTCAGGGGTTCTCAACTCTTTTCTTTCTGTGACACCCCCCAGCATGCTATAAAAACTCCACGGCCCACGGCTATAAAAACTCCCTGTGCCACAACAACTGTTTTTCTCCATATAAAAGTCAAGACCGGCATTAGGGGGTAATAAACAGGGCAACTGCCCACGGCCCCACGCGGCCCCTCAAAGCTGAGTTCCTCAGGCTTCATCTTCAGCCCTGGGTAGTGGGGCTCAGGGCCCCAGTCTTCAGTCCATTCGGCTTTCTGCCCTGCACCCCATTAACTCTAATGCCAGACCCCCTGAAACCTGATCACGGCCCCCCAGGTGGCCCCAGACCCCTGGTTGAGAACCATTGCACTAGGTCACACAACAGTAACAGAGCTTAAAAGAGAATCCAGGTCTCTTGACTCCCAGTCCAGCGCCCTGCCCATTAGATCACACTGCCTTCTCTAAGGCCACCTCCTTATTCAAGGTGAGACAACCATGGTGCAGTGGGCTGATCCCCACTGGGGATCCTTTGCCCACCCTATTTTAACAGTCTGTTGTACCTAACCCCAGCGTTGAACATTCGAGTCCCACAGGCACGATAAACCAAAGTGGAGATGAGCACATTTCCAGCTAGAGGTGAAGATGCTAGGAATCCGGGGCACTTTTGAATCTTGTTGTGAATCTGCCCTCAGGTCATCAATGGAGCTAGTTTGGGGAATGTTCTCCTGAAACAGACACTCCTTTCCAGCCCCAAATTCAAAGCGAGTTGTTGAAATATTTAAACTTAAAACATTGTTTAGAAGTTGGCTGGTGTGTAGGCTGCATAGCGATGGGTATATCGGAAAGCCAAAGATCCATGTTAAAATAGCTTCTTTAGCAAATTTAACAGCGACAAGGACACTGGAGGAAAAGTGCTAAAAAATCCCATGCCATTGTTTTTCTTCTTAAGCAGCTTTGCTGAAGTTCAGGCAGAGATGTGTGTCAGGGTCTAACAGCAGCAATCATGGAAATGCAGGGCTGGATGGGACCTCGAGAAGTCAGCAAGCACGGCCCCCTGCGCTGTTGTAACCGGCTAGCTGCAAAAACTCGATTAACAGGGCTACCTGG
The DNA here is from genome assembly GCF_007399415.2 of Gopherus evgoodei. Classification (NCBI taxonomy): domain Eukaryota; kingdom Metazoa; phylum Chordata; order Testudines; family Testudinidae; genus Gopherus; species Gopherus evgoodei. The sequence continues at coordinate 6,926,503 of NC_044330.1, forward strand.
TTCCTTTTCCCTCTTCTCTGTACAGCCGCTGAGTCCATTCCACACTTCTACTGTGATCTTATATCCGGGTTTTCGCAACCACTCTATCGAAGACGGACAGGAGCGTCGCTCAATAAGAGGGCGCAAAGCGTCAACATAGCGTTCGCTCGGGGTTGGTAGCCAATCCGAGTCGCCTGAGTTCTATATCCCGCCTTCCGAGGCGAGACTCTGCCCCGGCCCAACGGCCATGTTGAGTGTGGCAGAAGCACTGCTCCGCCCGGGGCTGCCCCTCCGCTGGCTCCGATCGCCCCATTCTTGCAACAGGCACCGGGAATTGCCTTATGAAGGTGCTGCGGTGGCGGCTGGGCCGGATCCGGCCTTCTAGAGCCCCTGGCTGGGAGGGAGAGCCGAATGGTTGCCCCATGAAGGGCTGCGGGCGCCATTTTGAGTGTGGCATGTTCCTCTACCCACCCCCCCTTCGCTGCTCAGCTGCCTCCATTGAGCTTGAAACGGGACTTTCTGCCGGTTCGACTGCCCCCGGCCCAGCTGGGAGGGGGCCGGCGTGTGGGACAGACGCAGCTTCGTGCAAAACGTGGGGAGTGCAAAAAAAATTGGGCGATTTTCAAACAAAAAATTGCAATGTGGCTTTTAAAAAAATGCAAAAAAAAAATTTCGATTTCCCCCGTCTCCGTCCAATTTGATTTATTCCACTGTGTGATATTAAGGCTGGGGGATTCTCTCTCTCTTTCCCCTTCCCACCCCATTTGCAAAGTTACGGGGGGGGGAGGTAGGGCTCTAGCAAAAGAGGAAAAAATCCTCCATGCGGGGGTATTTTTTTAAATTCTTCACAGATTAATTTGTGTAAATTTCTTGCTTTCGGGGAAAATAAGTTTGGGGTTTTAAATGAGCTTTAACAGGGTAATGCGGGGTGAGAGCGTTTATACCCAGCTGGGAAAGAGTCTAGATTCCTCCCCCCCAAAAGAAGTGTGAAATTGGGGGGAAATCGGAACTGTATTTTTTTTAACTGTAATTTCCTGGTTTTTTGGGGGGGTGGGGGTCTGTTAATGGTGTGGCTGGATCGTAAAAGGTTCAATCACCGCTAAGATAAAGGGAGTGTGTGGAGCGGGGAGGGATTGCTTATTCGGTCGCGGCTTGTGGATTGAAACCCCGACCTCCTCTCCCTTGAGTTGGAAAGTCCCAGCCCTAGCCCCGTGTGAGGTTTTTCCTAGGGACTAACGCTGCTCTTGGGTTTTAATCAGCCAAAGGCGGAATAAAGCTCCCCCCGCCGCTGGCACGGGTGTAAAACGCGCAGCTGCTCTTTGCAGGGGGGCGCTTAAGGCAGAAGCGGATTTCATTTGCATCAACTTTTTCAACCCCCCCGCCCCTTGCAGAGTGGGGGTTGCTGCCCTCATGGCAGTGTCGACATGCAGAAGCCGGCGGCGGCACCGCGGCTGCAGGAGAGAGACGGGGGAGGGGGGGCGTTTCTGCTCCTGCTTAGTTCCTCTGTTCCAGCCTGGCGCTAACAATGCAACCCAGGGCTCTGCGTTTTGCACGCGGCGTGCGGAGCCACTTCCCTGCGGAGGGGAGCAAGGGGGCGGAGAGGCGCAGCGAGGCCATTGCCGCGCTCCGCATGCTGAGGCCGGGCGCAAACTCATTGCAGCCGCGGGGCGGCTCTGCCGCTTTAAGCGGCCTTGCCCATTGTTTGCCCCCCGACCAATGGCCGGGCCCAGCTTCCCCGCGCCTGGCCAATGGGGATGGCGCAGGGGAGTGAGCGCGCCGCCCACTAATCTATATTAAAGCTAGTGGCGCCGCGTGAGTTCTCCACTGGCTCTGGCCAAAGCCATCTTTGCATTGTCTCTGCCCTGCTGCGCGCCGCTCCTCGGGCTGCCGGACCTGCTCCTCGCTTATTTTTGTATCAGATCTATTTTATATACACCTCTCCCCACGCACCATGTCGGACACAGCCGTGGACACCAGCGCGGAGATCTCCACCAAGGTGAGGCTCCACACCCAGCCCTCCGCTGCACTCCCGCCCTCGTTTTTTCCGCTTTCTTTCTTTTTTTTTTTTACTGTGTTCCCAAGTACCGTTTTGTCTTGGGGGGGGGGGGACCTGCTGTGTGTATTTTTTTTTTTTGCTTTTCTCTTTGTCTGCAAGGGGTGGGGGAAGGGGGCGTGATTTGTCTCAAATGTTGCAAACCTAGAGTAGTTTGTTTGTTTGTTTATTTGGATGGGTGGGGGGAGTCTTGTAAAGTCTTACGCTGGAGGGGTTTTGCTGTGTGTGTGTGTCTGTGTGTGTGTGTTTCCACGGGGCATTTAAAAGCGCGCTGTAATTTTGTTGATGTTGCCTGTCTGTGGAAATCTCTCTCCATTCAAATCGCCTCGCCGCTTGACAGCCCCCCGCCTCCCCAAATCAAACTTGGATCCCACTTTAGTCCTCCTGTCCAAGAGAGGGGAAATAACCTGCCTGGAAAGTAGGGGGAAAGGATCGGGCCCGAAACACCCACTTTTTAATGGGGGTTGATCCCAGCCCCCCCCTCCCCCGTTCTTTGAAATGAAGCGGGCGAGAAACGAAACGTTTGTTTGGGGGGAGTCGGGCATTTAATAACACCATCACCCAAACAAACAACCCGATCACTTTAATTGCCTGGAAATAACTTTACAACTCGGTGGAGGCGAATAATCGGAAGCGATTTCCTTGGCTGGCCGGCGGGGGGGCGAGACTTGACTTTGATGGGGAGACGCTTGGATCTGACTGCAAATGTTTGTGGTGATCTGCGCGGGTTCTTTGTTTAATGATGCCAGGAAGCGAGCGTGCCGGGCCGGCGAAATAGCGTGGCTTTGCCTCTCGGGGGTCGCAGCCGCAGATACCTGCCGGGGTCCCCCAACCCCGCCACTTTCAGTGTCAGCCTGGCTCCCTAGCTGGGGACGAAGCCCGGCCCCCCCTCAGATTTTTCCTTTTTAAGCGGGTTAAGATCCCCATCCGCTGCAGGGTTTTTAACTCCAGTTAAAGACCGATTAACCTTGTGGGGCAAAAGGAGGGAGGGACCCCGCGCTGTTTTCATCAGAAGCTTAAATCACTGGCGCTCTGGGGTTTGCTCTCCGAGCTGGGCTCCCCAGCGGATGGGGGGCTGGCGAGCAGCGGGTGTCCCAGGCGCTGCCGCCTTCACGGAGGTGAAGCCTAAGGACAGAACGTGGCTCGAATGAGGAAAGATTGTCAGGGAGCCCACGCGTGGGAGTCCGGGTGGGGTGGGGGAGTGTGAACCTTCCAGCCACAGCTTGTGGGGGGGGGGGGCGTTTGTGAGCCTCCGGCCCCGACTGGCAGAGTCCGAAGTGGCCGGGCTTGGATACAGCGTAGCGAGCGGTGGATACAATGTAGCGAGGGTCACCCCACGCGGTACCACCCCCCCTTTGCTTGAGGGATCGCGGCTTCTCCCCGCACTCCGGCCGATCACTGCGGGGAGGGAGAGTTGCGGACATGGCTGGATCCCCAGCGGGCTGGGGGGGCTCTTCTATGGCCCCAGGAAGCTGGGGGAGGAGGACGCCGTTCTCCTCTGGGCATTTGTCTGGGTTTCAAGGTGTTCCGCCCGCTGCCGCCGCCCTACACCCACCGGGGCTGGGAAAAGGGCAGCGCCTTCCCCCCCCCTCCCTCCAGCCCTAGGCAGGCGCTACAGCCGGTTACGGGCTGCGGGGCTAAGCGCGGAGCCGCCACGGGAGTCAGCAGCCCAAAATCCTGCTTGCAAATTTCGTTTTCACTTCTGTTTTCCCGCTTCTGCGACTCGAGAGTCCCCGGACCCCAGCCCCCGCCGTGCGGAGCGCTTCCCACCCCCCGTTTCCCTTCTGCCCCCTCCCCCCTTTGCTGAACTTTGGCTCGCTCGGGTCCCGGCCGTGGCCAGGGGGTCCCGCCCAGCGGATGCACCGGGGCGGGGGGTTGTTTCCTCGCTCGCGCTGCCCCTCCAGCAGCCTGTTTCGGAGGGATCCCGGGGGTGGGGGAGAATCTAATTAACCTTCCTCTGCCCTTTGGGGGCGGGGGAAACTTCCCCGCTGTCCGTCCCCCCCCGGGATTTGTGTAGCAGCCTCCTGCGCTTCCCCCGCGGGACTGCACTTCTGCGGGAGGCTCGCCCCGCGCTGGGCTAGCGGCCCCCGCGGTACGAGCTGCCCTACAGCCCGGAGGGGGGGCTTGGCCGCTGCACCCCCAAACCTTCCGGGGACCCGGCTCTGGAGGGGGGGGAGGCGGCGCTTTGCACCTTCCCCAGTCCGGGTGGGGCTTTGAGTCCACCTGCCTCCGGCCCCCGTTGTGTGACGCGGGCCCTAGTCAGCAGGACTCCCCCCCCCCCCAATTCCCATGGGGGTCCGGCGGGGGAGCAGATCAAGGGCGCAGGTCCCGCGCGCTCCACGTCGGGACACTGAAATAAACAAGACACTGAAGATTTATTCCGCCGGGTGGGGGGAGGGGTCCCATAGCTGCCGCCTCGGCTCCCGGACGGCGGCTCCTCCTGCTCTGCTCGGCGCCGCCCCCCCCCGCTTCGCAACAGAGCTCGCTCATCACCACGTGCTGCCGCCTCTGCGCGCTCCTGCGCTCGGGGCCCCATGGGAGTTGGAGTTCTCTCCCCGCGGGCGGCCTTGCGCCGGAGGGCCGCGGAGACTACAGTTCCCGGCAAGACGCGAAGGGCGCGGCTTGCGTGCCGGCGCTGGGCCAATCAGAAGGCGCGGAGAGTGGCGCGGGGTTTGAAATGGGGCAGGGCGCGTGGCGCTGAGGAGCCGGCGCCCCCTGCTGGCGGGAGGGTTGCTGCAGCCACAGCCTGGCTCTTTGAAGCCGCAGTAAGCCCCATTGACTGACTCAGAACACTGGGAGGTTGCAGGTGGGCTTTGGGGATCGCAGAAGACTGGCAATAAATAAATAAAACAAATGCAGCTGCCGGTTCCCTTAGAGTCCTGGGAATGTTCAACTTTCTTTTGCAAACTGCTGATGTCACTGAAAATTGAGGCCCCTTAAAATCCATCGCACCGTGGAGTCCATGCAAACCACTGCCTCCGAGTGACCGAATGGTGTGGCTAGAACTGAAGGGGCAGGTGGCTCTCCTGCAGCAGGGCAACAAATCACATGAACAAATATTCCAGAAGTACCTGGGACTGGACCAATCTTTGCAGTTTGCTGGCCATATATTTTAGGCCACTTTTAAATGATCAGACCTGACTTTTTTTTTTTTTTTTTTTTTTTTTAATCTGTCTGTACTGGGATTAGCTATGACATGGCTTATGAATGTAGTTGGTTTTTATGGTTTCTAGTGTCCGTTACTACTGTGCCAAATGGAATATTCAAATTCACTTTTTGGGAGTAGGAGAAGGTGGAAGGTAGGGCTTCCCTATGACTAAACATCCCTGCTATTTTATGGACAAACAGTCCTGCCGCACCTATAATTGGAGGCTCCATCAAAGCATTAAAACTGAAGTAATACTGCTACATTGACTCCTCATCTGTAGTCTGGTACAAATTTGTCTATTTGCATTGGATTCGTTCTTAGGAATGGAAAAAGTTGTAGTGTGCATTTCCAGCAGCACCGTCGCTATGCAAATAAGCCTGGCCTGGTAACTCAATTATAATTGAACTGAAAGTATCTTTAAGTGGAACACTGACGGCTGATGCCTCGGATTTATTAAACTAAAATTAGTAATAACATTACTGCTCCTCCTTAGCCATGAGAACCACTTGTGTTTTACACGTTACTTCTCAAAAAGCATTATGAACATCGTAACTGGTGACTTGGAAATTTTGACTATTTCATTTCTTCTATGTTAAACTTGGGGTATCTTAGAATTTCCTTGTAGGTCAGTTTAAAATTGTGTGCTGCTCTAAGTAGTTATGGCATGGCAGCAAATAAGAGTGAGGTTAAATGCTAGCATCTCACTCCTTCAGTAATGACTGATAGGAATCGGAGATGGTCAGTTCAGAGAAACTGCAATTTGCATGGGATTCAAATGTTAGGAGGAAGTAGATCTGCACTTCTGAACAGAAGATTTACTTGACTAGGGTCTCAGCAACAGGTGTAATAAACCCCAGTGCTTGGTATGGCAGAGGATGCCCTTTCAAGGCATCCAGGGCTAGGTTGCCTTGGGATAATGCGGTCAGACTTTATTAATCCTTGCTTGCTTTATCCAGATGCCTGGGTATCTGAAAGGCTTAAGTAGTCCACTGTTCTAATATGCCTTTGCTGTTGACCGAATAATCCAAAGGTTATTTTCATTCAAATAAAAAGAGAGAGATGGGCATATTATTCGGGGCTGGCCATGCCGTGACACTGACAGAGAGGAAGTGACACCAGCTCTGAGGGTGAAAGTGACATGCTTCCATCCAGGCTGAGGGGCTTGTGGAGAGGCTGCCAAAAACCAAAAAAACACAGGTTTGGTGCTGCAGCAGAGTAGGAAGCTGCCAAAAAGTTTCCAACACCTCGTGGTCTTTGTTCAAGGCAGACTGCCTGGCTGCCCTGCAGCCCTGGTGAAAGGCCCCTTAACTTTCCTTGGCAGGGGTAATAACTTCTCTCGTGGCAAGCAGGATCTAGCTGCAACTGATGCAGTAACATAAGGGGTGGATGATGCAGACGCGGGTGCCAGAGCGTTCTTTTTAGCCATGTGCGGGAACAGAAAGTTGGATCCTTTCAGCCTGTTTGCCTAGTGACTTGGCATGACGTCTCGACAGTGATCAATAACAAAAACATACGGGCGCCTGCTCTCTCCTGCCTGTGCTTGTGGTTCGGATTTAAACTGATCTCGCAGTGTTAAATCTATCGACGCCATGTTCCTTGGAGTAATGTGGAAAAAATAGCCGTCTCCCTGCTGTTTGACTAAGAGTCTTGAGATTTATCCTGGAGTTTCCACTCTGTGACTACAAGTAAGAGCAGGCTGGTTGGGAGAGACACCACAAGCTCAGCTAATAACAATTTGGGCTCAGTTCTCTACCCTTCCCTGTTGTGAAGGCAGCAAGTGGCTGTGCGAGTCTGCAGACTCTGGGGTGACTGGTTCTGTAATTCAGCGTGCGCCAAAGGGCTATCAGTGGGAGTGCAGCCGTTTCCCCTGAACACGATAAGGTGGGAAATGAGCCAGTGCTTTGGCTGCAAAGCAGACGCAGGAGACCAGCTCTTGACGTTTGGAAGATCCTGGGAGTTCCTGAGTTAAATGTGGCCACCTCATTTAGTACCAGGAACCTTTTGCTTTAATAAAGTCTACTTAATACAAACTTAAAATATCTCCCTGGTTCCAACCCCAACAACAACTGTCTAGAACAAGTTGCTCGTGCAAGGGGATGTAAAGGGTAATTGTCTCCCAGACCTTCCCCCCCCGCCTCGCTTTATAACTTTCCTACCATGAGGATTGTAGGCTGGAATCCTAGTGACTCACTGGTTATTTCTGTTCCTTTAAGGATCTAAAAGAGAAGAAAGAAGTTGTGGAAGAGACAGAAAATGGCAGAGATGCACCAGCCAACGGCAACGCTGTAAGTATCGCTAGACCATCCTTCGGAGATGGCCCTTTGCTTGCTGCTGTTCCCGCGGACTCATTGTTTGGCATTCTCTGGGAGGAGGAAACATTGCATGCAGCAGCACCCTGCTGCGTAACCCCATTGTGAAAGCAACATGCTGGTACAGTTTCAGAGTCGGGAAAGGCCTCCAGCCTGGGGGTGATTTCCAGGTGTACGGGCGGGAAGGGGAGGTGCGGCGGGAGCTCTTGGGCTGACTCTTAAATCCCGCAGAGAACGCTAGTCTTCAGTGCCGCCTCCTTCTAGAAGCCCTGGTTTGGTTTGAAAATGTGGCAAACAGATGGGTGGGGAAAGCCTTGTACACAAGCAAAGCTGGGGTTTGCTTGTTTTGTTGTTTTTCTAACAACTGCCAGAGCGAAACTGGCAATGCTGCCTTTTAATCTGACACGATGTCACAATAGACTTTAGATTCCTGTCTGAGGCTCAAGATGCAGCCGCCACATTACCATCAAATTTAAGTCCTTTATCTTTGTTTCTGCGTGAAGTGTGGACAGAATGTGGAACAGCCTTGAAGTGAAAACACACATAGCTTGCATGTCAGCCCGTGGGCACCTGCTAGGAAGGCTGAGGGGGGAACAAGATGGGGGCCTGTCTCCTCAACTGCACTTGCTGGATGGGTTCCTAGATCGCTCGATCTTGGGCTGCGGTTCTGTGTGTGGGGATGGGATGAGGAGGCGAGCCATTTCCCTCCATGATTTTTTTTTTAAGTGAGTGTCTTGTCTTGACAAGGAGAACGAGGAAAACGGCGAGCAGGAGGCTGACAATGAAGTAGACGAAGAGGAAGAAGAAGGCGGCGAAGAAGAGGACGAGGAGGAAGAGGGTGATGGTAATTTTTCACCCTGCTTTCTCACCTTAGAGTAGCCAAATCCGGCCCTGAATGGTGACCCTTTAGCAAGAGGCTTGAGTTACTGCATGCGGCCAGCGAGTGCCAGTAGCAGCATCTCCCCCTTGTGGCTGCTCTGGGCAGTTCTCTGCTTGCTGCAACTGACGGCCAGCCAGCCTTGTATTGTCCCTCCCCTGCCTCCTAGCGGCCCCGGTCTGCCAGCCCAGGTCTGAAATCAGCCCGAGTTTGTTCTAACAGGTTGAGGACAGATCGCTCCCCCTTCTAGCCATGCTGCGTAATGCAGAGGCCCTGAGCAAACGCTTTAGCTCGTAGCACGTAGTTGAAAAACCCGCCCTTAATCCCAGGAGCTGTGCCGGTCCCAGCGAAACAGCAAACTGACGTCGACTGCATGTGGCGGGCGAAGCCACAGTCTCACTGGCCTGACCTGGCCAGGGAATGAGCCAGGGCTCTGGGGGTCTCCCTTTGCCAGGCAGGTGAGGAGCAGAGCGCATAGGAGGTCGATGCGGGGACTGCGTGAGAGCGGCATGTGCTCCTCAATCATACTCACTTCCCAGGCTAATGATTCATGCTAAGCAGTTGGTTCCACTTAAGCAGATGCATGAACCTTTAGCTCTTTCCTGCAACGCGTCTTATCTGCAGCTAGAACAGGAGCAAATGGCTTATTTAAACTTTTTTGAAATGTCTCCCCTTGCAGCTCCCATCTCCCCCCGGTTTCCTAGCATAACCCGGCCTGCAGGCGGGCATCAGTGGACCACCAGTCACTTCCCTTTTCAGCCTTCCCCGCTCCTTGTCCAAGATCCACTTGGCTGAATAAAAATCTCTCTTTTTAATCCCAGTTAAGGCTGGGAGGAGGCTGTGAACCATTATTAGCAAACCATGCTTCTTGAGCTCAGCCTAAAACGAGTCCTTTGATTAGCTATTCCTGGTTAATCCCCTGCAGTCTTGGGCGGCAGCAGTGGGTTGTGCTGGGTGTGGGGTTTTGAGGCTGGGAATTGAAGGGCTTTAAGCAAGCCCCTGTCTGAATAGAGGAAAGTCTGGGCTCTTCCTGGCAGCAGCCCCGGGGGAATAAGTGGGACACGGCGCTGTCCGTATAGGAACTGGTTCCTGGATAGCTCACTGGAGATACACCAACAGCCTCAGCCTTGCAGAATGGAGGTTTAACCTTTGGAGTTGAATTTCACCTCAGCCTCGTGGGAGCCTGGGCCCATCCGCCTTTTCCAAGAAACCCTCGAAGGGCTGCCTGCTGCTTCTGGGTGCTTTGCATAGCTGGGCTTTGCTGTGGGTGTGGGGTGTTGTTTAGATACTGTGGTGGTGAGCGTGATGCAGCCCCCTCTGCTGTCACTCCCCCACCCCGCAAAGAAAAGCATGGATACGATTCAGACCACTGAGCCACCTGCACCCCTGCTGCACGGCTAATGCCTGGCATGGGGAGGGAAGGGGGGAAGAGGCAGGGGCTCTCCAGGATTTCAGGAAGGTTAACTCATGTCTTTCCAGCCTAACCCTCGGTAATCTCTGCTTGGAAGAGGTTCCTAAGGGGCTGATCCGAGCAGCCTGGGCATTGCATAGGAGAGAGAAAAGCCAGTAAGGGCTGCCAGTGACTCTCCTGCCTCCTGCTGGTTTGAAATACTTGGAACTAAACTTCAGCCCAGAGTCATCAAATCCATTTTTAAAGATCCCTCCCTGCCAACCCCATCCCATTATTTGCTTGCTTAAAGAAGCTCAGGCAGCTAAATATGCCCCCAATCAGCTTGACTGCGGTCACATGATCCACCCAAGTAACCCGGTGCGTGAGCTCGCTGGCGAAGCTTTGCAGCTAATCTGGCAGCTCCAGAGGTGGGGGCGATGCTGGGTCTGAGCGTATGCTGGCGGGGGGGCGTGCCGGGTGGATGACCCTAATCCCCAGCTGTCTGTACGTGCGACTCATGGTGACATTTAAAGACAGCTTACTGGCCTGAATGCTGTCAGTTTAGCAAAGCCTCCCGTTATGCAAAGGACTTAGACTGGTCTGGTTTCCCCTCCCCAGTCTCACTCCCCTCCCAGTTGGCGACATTGTTCTGATCCACTGGCTGTTTGAGCTCAAAGTGGGTCACGTCTGACTCTCTGCCCCCTTGCTGGAAGGCTGCAGCCGGTCAGCAGAATTTGTTGGCCGTTCTGATCATTAGGACGTGTTCTGACTCGGAACTAATGCGCTCTGGCTCTCTTAACTCATTAAAGATGGACTAATCGCCGCGAAGCAGAAGTAATCGGAGCAGTTAGAGCAGCCGCTAGGAAAGGCTTTCTTTTTTTAAGCAAATTTGGTGCTCGTCACTCTATTTATCCACATAAGGCATGGGCTCCCTCCCTGCCCCCGCCAACGAGCCCCACTCCAGATGTGGAGGGGACTGTCTCTAGTGTCCAGGTGGCCCACTCCGCTCTTGGCCCCTCTGCTGAGACCCTCCCTCCCCCGCTTCCTCTCCAAGAAAAGGGCCGTGCGATGGTGATTTTGCAGCCCAGGCACCTGTGGCGATCGGCATCGGGGCCCAAGCAGCTGTCAGGTGGTAACTGCTCAGCTAGGATGCAGCTGGCTTTGAGCTAGTCGTATAGCGGCCCCATCTCCTATTCCCAGCCGCCGTCTTTTGTAATAATCTCCACCCTTCTCGTCCCACCCCTGCGCGGGGGACGTGCTGATTCGCTGTGTGGCTGCTCGAGCCGGCGGAGCCCCAGGGTGTCTGATGCCAGCCGAGGGTGGCGTGTGCCAGCCCTTGCAGTGGGGGGAGGGCAGTTCTGGGCGCCACAGTGGAGACGCGTGCTGGGCCACGAGCCGCTGCCTGTCTGGAGGGGGCCTATGCAGCCCGGCCTGGGCAACACGAAGAGCTGGTGCTGCCCTTGAACGTCCGAGGAGCAGAAGGACAAGCCCTGAGTTTGTCCAGTAAGGGTCGGGTTCCCAAGCCAGCAGGTCTCTGCCTAGTCTGGCGCTTTCCTCACCTGCCTGCCAGCCCCTGTGTCGTTTCTATGTCAGGCTGGGCCAGCGTGAAGCTGCCACCAAAGGCTCACGTTCCTTGTTCTTCCTGCCCTCCCCCCAGGTGAGGAAGAGGACGGCGATGAAGATGAGGAAGGCGACGCACCCACAGGCAAACGGGCAGCTGAGGATGACGAGGTAGGTGGGGTGCATCAGGCTGTGAACCCCAGAGAACAGGACACTGGAGGGTCTGGCACTGGGCCAGCGAGCCCTCGTGGAACCACAATTACTGGTCCGTTGTCGTGTTCTCCTCCCACCAGGCCTGTGCACGGGCCTCCGGGCCCCGCCCTAGTTCCATTGAGACCTGTGGCTGGGTTAGAAGCCAGCATGGCTACAGGGGAACAGCCAGAACTACTGCGCCTGGACTCTCTCTAGCTAGATGGGAACCCTCTTAGCTACTCCGATGGCTGGGGGAGGAGGGGGATTGGCAACAGTGGTGCTGGGTGCTCTGGGAAATCCAGGGGTGGATTATGGGTGGTGGGGAAGGGGGAGGGAGGGCTGGGCAGCCAGCTCCCAGGATTGTCCTCAATTTGTCAAGTCCTGATGAGCGTGGGAGCTGTAGTGCTCTGCTAGAGAGTAGTGTGCCCCCCCCCACTTTCGCTTGGATCTGCGCACAGCCAAGCTGGGCGGAGGGGGAGAGCCGCTTGCCTGAACTCTGGGTGGCTTTCTACGCTGCACCTCTTAACCCTCACGCCTGACTCCAGCGTCCGCTCTGACTGTTCAGCACGAACTTGGTTTCCAGCCAAACACCAAAAGGAAGGAAATGCTGGGAGCCTGTGTGGGGGCGGGGGTAAATAGGGCTTCCTGGCGAGGGGGGTCTCACTTGGTAGCCAGGGATGTGTCTACACTGCACATTAAGCCTGGATTCTGATTCAGATTTGAGCCCAAACCCCAGTTCTGTTACACACACATCAGTTCAACTCGCAGCAAGCACCCAGGTCCTAGCACCGTGCTGTGGGGCGGGATGGGTCAGAGCCCACTTCCCGCTGTGACTGGGGGATAAGCCCTGTCATCTTGCAGTGTGGACGCAGCTCGAGCCGCAGACCCGAATCAGAAGGTCCACAGGGTGCAGTATGGATGCGTTAGTGCTGCAGTGGGCAGGCCTGTGTTTCAAAGGATCTGGTCACTGGCGGGGGCCGTGGGATGGGGAGGCACAGGCAGGCAACAAAGATATTGTGGAGAGGAAACCTAAACCCCTGCCACTACGAGCAAATGCCAAATCCCTTCTCGCTGGCCCAGGCTCTCAGCCTGTCTACCCTGAAGCTGCAGGGCTCATCCTGAATATAGCCATGACCGGAGGGACGAGCGCTCCACCCGCCTTACGTGCCCAAAGGGGCTCTGGCGGGATCCCCCCCCCCCCGCCCAACCGTTCCCGGCATACCATGAAATCCACCCTTCCCGTGCCGCCTGGCAACACTCAGCTGCACCCACTGCTGCAGCTCCCTAACGCCTCTGCTCTTCCCCAGGACGAGGACGTCGATCCCAAGAAGCAGAAAACTGACGAAGATGACTAGGCAGCACATATATATATTTTTTAAAATAAGGAGAAAAACAAACAAAAGGCCAGCGCGACCTGTTCACTTTCAACGTCCCGTCGCAACCCCCCCGCCGTGGTCACCCTTCCCAAGTAGAGCGAACCTGCCCGCGAAGCCGCCGCCACTCGGAACGAATGCCCGAAAAGATTCCCCCCCATCAGTGGGGCGAGAACCCCTCTTTCCCCAGCACCAAAACTTCAAGGCCCTGCTTTCTTTCTTAAAAATACTTTAAAGGAGAATTTGTTTGTATTTTTTATTTACATTTTATATTTTTGTACATATTGTTAGGAGGTCAGCCATTTTTAAGTGATCTCGGATTGACCAAATGGGGGGCTTTGAAGTGTGTCTCTCTCTCTCTCGTTACCCATCTCTGACTTTACTTGTGGTGTGACCGCGTCCCAACAAACCATTCTCCCGAAGGAGGAAAAACGACCTTGTAAAAAAACAAAAACGCAAAAAAAAAAAATTTACAATCTTATTCCGAGCATTCCAGTAACTTTTTTTGTGTCTGTCCTTTAGCTGTACTATAAGTAGTGGGTTTGTATGCGATGGCAAGGCCAAAGAGAAAAGGGTTTTTTTGGTTTTTTTTCTGTCTATGAAGTTGCTGTTTATTTTTATTTTTATTTTTTTTTTTGGCCTGTTTGATGTATGTGTGAAACAATGTTGTCCACCAATAAAGCGGAATTTTATTTTGCTGAGTTGTTCTAACGAAGCTGGCTCCCAATCGCTGCTTTGGTTTTTGGTTTGATTTTTTTAAGTTGTTTTCGTTTGTCTGATCAGAAGCTGGGCTGGGTCAGAGCGGGAATTTGGTGGTGGTATTTGCTGGGAGCTCCAGGCCTTCCCTGTATTCAGCAGGCTCCTTAGTTTCCATGACCAGATGCTGGGCTCCTCTGAGCTGTATAAGGCGGGTCTGTAGAACTTCCCAGATTCCTAGAGCAGGTATTGGTAGAGAAACTTTCAATCTTAAATTAAAAATGGTCCACGATGGAGAATCCACCGTAATCCTTGGTAAATTGTTCCAGGGGTTAGTTATCCTCCCTGTTAAACGTTTATGCCTTATTTCCCATCTGAGTTTGTCTAGCCGTGACCTCCAGCCGTTGGATTGTGTCAGAGATCTTTCCATGCCAGCCTGAAGAGCCCGTTATGAAATATGTGTTCCCCAGGTAGGTACTTACAGGCTGATCAAGTCACCCCTTCAACATCTCTTTCAAAGAGAGGCCTTCCCTTCTGAGAGTGTCTCCCGGCTGAGGATCCCAACATCTAAATGCTAACGACTCCCTGGGAGGGAGAAACTGTGGCACGGCTGTGGAGGCTAAATACTATCTTGATGGGAAAGATGCATGATTTTAGAGGTGGGAGGCTGCGGACTCAAGCCTAGCTCCTCAAAGCTATTTAACTCCCAGGGGAATTAGATACCGAAGTACCTTTCGAGATCTGCTCCTCAGTTGCCCCCCAAGGCTGAGCTAGTCTAGGCACTGCCAGGGACCTGGCCTTTCAGCCGAGCAGCCTGCTTTCCTATGCATCTTCCAGCTGGTTTCTGGGTTAGTAGGACAGGAGTCAGCAGGGGCCTCACGAGAAGCTGTGCTAGAAGAACATCTGGGGAGTGTTTAGAGCAGTGGGGTCTCCCTGCAGAGGCTGCTCAGCAATTGCTGGCCACGGGAGGTGGTAGCTCAGAGAGCAGGAAGGCTCTGCAGGCTGGCCATTATGGTCATGTGAATCCCAGCAAAGCTGCCAGCTTCTCCAGGGTAGTTTCTTCAGCAATTGCAAGAGGCCTGGCTGTGGGCAAGAGCATATTTACAGGTATGGACACCATCCATCCACCTACTCCTGCCTGTGGTTTGCACTCAGTTTAACCTGCCTGTCACTGCAGAGCATTGGGACTCCCTGGCTGGATCTGGCTAGGGTTGTTTCCCCGTTAAGGTCCTGGTGTTTCTATAAAGCACATTGGCTTGGGGGGGAATAGCACTCAACCCATCCTGATAAGGTAGGTGGGAGTAGCACAGGGCTGGCTGTGGTAGGGGAAAAGCAGCTGGAGTGTGTTGGGGAGGCAGAGTCGGCACTTTCATAGCCTCTCTTCCCAGCGTGGATTTCTGAATGACTTTGTAGGACAGGGGAGGAGTTTAAAACAAAAACCCAGCAACCCCTAACCTGTAGCCTCTCTCTGCTGCTTCGCTCTAACCTCCCTCCTCCAGGGTTTTACAGCTAGGAATCACTCAGCTTCCATCACCAGCTGAGCGTAACCCCGTGGGCTGAGCGTTCATGAGAACGTGCCCCATCTTTCTGGAACGTGTAACACTGTTCTCTGTCTGAACTGGGCCAAGACAAAACTGGGAGATTTTCCCCTCTGCTGCATAGTGTTTGTTCCTGGCCTTGTATTGCGTTCCTGAGAGTTAGTGAAGAAGCCTGCGTAGGACAGAGCATGCTGCAGCCATCAGCAGTTGAAGCTGGTTGCAAGGGTTACTGCTGACAGATGCATCTAGCTGACTGATTCTCTACATTTACACGGATGTTACTGAGCTCAAGACTGGCCTATTGTCCTGAATCACCTACCTAATTGCACCAATAACATATGCAGCTTTGTGGCCACGGCGGTCCCAGGCACAAGAGACACAGTGGCTGAGAACTGACGTCTGGGGGTGAGAGAGGCAAGCGTTTGAGCATACCCAGAGCTGGCCTTCAGGTCTGTCTGTCTCACTCATGGGGATTGGCAACAGCTGCTTCCGTACCAGCTTTGCAGCCTTCCTCTCAGGCTGGGCTGGCTACGTCCAGCCACCCTGACTACCCTGGCTCTTTGAGGGATGATTAGCAGGAATGAAGGATGATTGCGTGGTGGGTTTTCCGCTTGCCACCTGAACGGCTGCTTTGACCTGATTCTGGCTTGCAATGGATCAGAACCATGCACCAAAATGGAACTGGCAGACAAGGAGTGCAGGGAACACAGCTCCATCCTGTGAAGTAGCTGGGAGCCTAGGCCTGGGGAGGATGTGGTGGAGGTGGAGGTGCTAAACAGATACAGGAATAACAGATGTTTGAAGTGAGCACCAGCGAGAGCATCCCGTGCACAGCAGAGGGGCCCTACAATGCAATCAGCCAGCCAAGGGCTCCTCCTGGCGCCCTCTTGATGGCTCTGGCTTTTGGTGGGTGACCAGCATAGCCCAGGGGAGAGATCGACCACGTTAACCCTTTGGAGACTGCAGACGGAGGGGCAGCTGATGGAGACCTGGCTGGAGCCCTGTCTGTCAGTGCCTTGGCCATCTGGCCTCTGACAGCGACGGGGCCTTCCCTTGGAGGGCCATGGCTGTGTGCACATGAGGAAGAAGAGATAGGGGCAGGGATCCTGAACCTGCCCCTGAGCCTTGGCTGGCAGCAGCAGGCCCCAGACCAGTTTAAGGGCAGGCTTGAGTTCTCCAAAGGACCTTGCCCGTCTCGGGGCCTTTAACCGCAGCAGTGAACGAGACAGCAAAGTCAGACCATGGGGCAGCTTTTGGGCAATGACCCTGGTTTCTAATGCTCCAGCCCCTCAAGCTCAGGGGCTGCCGGGGCTTCCATCACTGGCAGCTGAGCTCCGCCCAAGCAGCGATGGGTTTAACCTCGCCACATCCTGGAGAAGGGGCCTTGTCCCTATTTTACCAGTGGGGAACTAAGGCCTAGATCCTCAAAGGGGCCTGACTTCTACCGACCTCCATGCCTAGCCAAGGTTGCCCAGGAGGTCAGACTAGATGATCATATTGGTCCCTTCTGACCCTAAAGTCTATGAGGGCACCTGTGGCCACGCCAGGAACAGAGTTTACGGCGATGCCAGTCGTGGCCCCGCAGGAGGTTTGACCAAATGGCTATGGTTATGAATGTGCGAGGTAAAATATGCCAATACGCTGCCGGCGCTGTAGAGCGTGGGCAGAGCAAAGTGCTGCTGCGCCACCAACCCCCTGGTCCTGCTGCTTCCGTGCAGTCTGGGCTGCTCGCTGTACATTACCAAGGGGTTAAATGAGGGCCGGGAACCTGAGCTGGGCTAAGCTGGCACCGAGCCGCCCCCGGCGCCGCCTGCCCAGGTTACTGTCCAAGGTCGCCCTTGCAAAAGAGAGGCTTTGTCTGCAGGGTGAACTTGCCCAGATCCCATCGATCCATGGCCAGCCCCCCATGCAGCTGCCCTCCTGTGACCCTGCACTGTGGAGAAAGCAAGCGGTATTTACCCTGGGGGAGCGCTGCAGGTATAAAGCCTGGCTTGGCCGGCCTGCAAAAGGGTTTGCCCCAGCGTAGCTGCCCCCAGGGCTGCAATCAGGGCAAATCCCCAGTGCAGACAAGGCACAAGGCATGATGGTTATGGGGTGTTCACAACTAGGGAGGGAGGGGAACCGGCTGGGGGAAGGGGAGGAATGAAAGATAGCGGCTGCAACGAAACTGCTGAGTTTATGAACCATCCAGCCTGCAGGCCAGCTGCCCCTGGTCCACTGCTTTTGGCCAGCCCGCCCCCTGTCCCCGCTCATCGGCCTGCCAGCCAGTGGCCCTCGGCCCACCACTCTCGCCCTGCCAGCCAGCCGCCCATCGCCTTTGGCCGTTCCCCTCCAACCCCCCACTGCCCTCCACTCCCACCCTCACAGTCACGCTCTTTCAGCCAGAGCTGCCTTGTATGCGAGGGGCTAACAGCCCCCTGGGGTGCGTACTGCAGGGCAGACTGGGTGTTGCTAACTGCCAGGAGGGGGGAGCTCTCCTCCCCCGACCGACCGTTCCCCTCAGTCCTGCCCCTCCAGCCAGGAGCAGCAGGAGGTAATCTGGGAGGGCTTCTTGACCCCCCCAACCCAAGCCCCCTGGCAGTACCTCCAAGGCAGCTGGGTCAAGCTGTAACCATAACAGCCTCTGCCTCTTTCCCAGCCAAGCACACTGGCTGCGCAGCTTGGGAGAGCTCCTCCCCTGACATGTGTCCTTCCTGGGGGGTCCAGGAACACATGCAGACCAGCCCTTTGCATGCCCTGGGCAGGGAGAAGCCCTGAGATGAAAGGGACCAGAGGAAGCCTCAGTTAAATTGGTGGCAGGGGACTCTCCTCCCCCTCTGCTCTTCCTGCCACAGACCTCCAGGTGCTTCAATGAGCCTCACGGCCCCATGGGAGGGAAGCGAGTCTTTTAATTGCCATCCTACCGAGGGGGAAACTGAGGCACACAGCGGCGAGGAGACTTGCCCAAGATCACAAAAGAAAACAGTGGCAGAGTCGGGAATAGAACCCAGGAGTCCTGACTTCCCCTCCCCCACCCTGGGTCAATCACTAGGGCCAGCCCAGCTGGCCACCGACTGATTGCTCCACCCTTGCTGCAATCCTGGGCTTTTGCAATGGGACTGGTTGCAGTGATAAAGACAGCCACAAGGGGGCGTAGGGGCTGACCAATAGCCCCTGCGGGGTGGCGGGGGCACAATGCCCCTGCCAGGTTAGCAGAACATGGGGTAGTCCCAGCCTCTAGGCAGAGCTCAGCAGACACACAGCAGGCTCCTAGCATCCCTCCCCTCCCGCCTCTGGGCCACCCTCCCACCCCCTTCTCTTTCAGGGACTCCTTGCAACCCGCTCTGCCCACCCCAACCCTTATAGCAGGGGCTCTGTGTCCCCCCCAGGCCCCCTCCCCACAGGGCAGAGTGTCCCATTGGCCCCTCCACCATACGCCAGGAATGCTGTGTGCTCCCAGTTTGTCCCATTCACCCCCTGCCCATGGCCCTGTGTGCCCCCTCATGCCCCTTCCTCATCTTCACTCCCTCCTCTGGGTCCCAACCCTCCTCCCAGGGCCCTGTTTTCCCCTCCCTGCCTACCCTGACTCCGCAGGGCCCTGCTTCCCCACCCACCTGGTCCCCCCAACCCAGTCCCTGTTCCCGTATCACCGCAACCCCCCAATCTCCCCAATCCCTTGTGGGTTCCTGCTTTCCCCACCACCCCACTGGATCCCTGCAGGCTGTCGAGTTGTGGTCGGATCTCTTTTTGTTCAGCCAATAAACCTTCCGTGGGGGGTTTCTACCCTAAATACACAGGAGAGCCAGGGGAATGGGCAGTGTTCCTGGAGAATAAAAGGTGAGACCTGCGGGCCCAGCCTGGCTTTCCCCACTGGAGTGTCAGTGAGCAATATTTATAAAGCACCTTCCAGCCAACATGTCCAACCAACTGATTGCAAACTATAGACATAGAATGAGATGACTTAACCCACCCCTGAAATGCAGCCACCTCTGGGGTGGAATACGACAGCTGTTTAACAATCACATGGCGATGCGCCACAGCAGAAGTTAGTGTGCTGCATCCGATGAGAGCAGCGGGGACGAAATCGGGCAGCAGAAGAGAACCACCTTCTTTTCCGTTTCCAACCTATCTGCCCCCCTTGCCAATTTCATGCCTACCTGTTCTGTTTTTCCACTTGCTCGAGGGCCGTGTTCCCAATGGATCTCCTGTACTTTGTCGTCTGTCTCACTGAAGCAGACACTTTAGACAACCCCAGTGCTGGACTGGGAGGGGTGTCTAGTTTTACTGATATGGGTTAGCATCCCTCCGCCGTAGCCTCTTTCTCCACCAGGCGGCTGGTGTCCCGTTCCCTTTCAGTCTCCAGCTCTGTCTTTGTGAGCAGTCAATCTGGACAGGGCCCTCCCTCGCCTGCCCCACATGAAACAGACACAGGGTGCTCAGCCTGTCCGTCCAGGGGCTGCGCAGCATCCTTGCCGCAAACCAAAAGGCTGCATCAAGTGGAAAACCTCCCCACCAATGGCATGTATCAGAGGTAACCCCCGGTCAGTACCAGTCCTTGTAAATCCTGGCATCGGGGGCAGAGCTGGAAACAGCTCAGGTGGGCCAGTAGCAGGGGCATAAAGTCATCTTTTCCCCCATTGCCCAGGCTGTGCTTCCGGGACCAGCAGCTGTATATTGGGGTTGCCTGTTACTTGGCCAGGGTCCCGTTGTGAAGGGACCTGCAACGAGAGACGCTCACAAGCACAAATTTGGCTCAGCAGCAGCGCTTCGCCCAACAAGTCCAGAGACCAGGGACGTGGTTTAGCAAGCTGCCCATGGCCAGGGGGGCTGCTGATCCACCGAAGAAAAGCAGAAGGTTTCCCCATTGGAGGGGAGAGGGAGAAAGCTCCTGAGACCCACTGATGCCCAACATGCATCAGCCGGAGGCCTGGGTATGTGAGGCAGAGGCCCCAGATGTTGGAGAACAACAAAGAGCAAGGAGACCACCCAGCCTGAGAATCCAACCTTCCTAGTCACATTAGCCCGTAGAAGTGCTTGCAATTAACCCCCTTGGAATGGAGCCCCCGCGGGTGCCACTTGCTGTGGGGTGGGCGGAGCTGGGCTGGTTTACATCAGCAAAGGGCCTGGCCCTAAGTAGCAACAGCCTGAGCTTGGATTGGAGTGAAGAGGGGAAGGGGAGGTGATAGCCTGGCTCCAAAACATGGGAGCCCGGGCCTCCATGGCTACACCTGGAGATGGTGTAAAGACAGCTCCTTTGCTGGAGAGGGACCCAGCTGCTTTCGCCAATACTGTCCTCTTCAGAGAGGCCAATCCTGGGTAGATGTTCGGTGGGGCCATGAGCTGCACTCCAGGAGCTCCAGCTGGGTTCTAATCCCGCCACTGACCCCGATTCCCTCTGCAGACTTGGGTGAGTCACTTATCCCCTGTGCCGCTGTTTCCTGTTCTAGGAAAGGGGGGACAGTGGCAGTTAATTACCCCCCTCCAGGGAGGATTTGGGAGGTGCTTTGAAGACAGGGTGAGGAGGATGCACTAAAGAGGAGAGGGGGAAGTGAAGGTGAAAGACAAGAGGCCACAGGGCAGCATGATTACATAGGAGGAAATGCACAAGACAGCCCTGAGCACCCCAGCACCTGCAGCGAGATTCGTCGAAGCTGAAGTATAAGAGCTGCTCAGAGGCCATGGTGATGGGCAGGGTGTGAATACCTAGAACAGAACAATCCAGAGCACTGAAAGCTGCCGAGCTTTGGAGTGTTACAGGGCAGTCGAGGGAGGGAAGGGACGGGGAATCTGGCAAGCTGGGTTCTGTTCCTGACACCGACATGGGCTTCTTGGCTGTCTCAAATTCTCTGTGCCCTCTTTGCCACGTCTGTATAACCAGTGACTTACCTGGGAGGGACGTGGCACTGGTCAGCCACTATGGGGCGCTTACTAGCGTACACAGCTGTGACGCTGTTGCAAATGCATCTACACAGCAGGAAGGCCCTGGCACCGAGCCCGGGCAGCATTGTCTCCCTGCTCCATCCTGCCGGTTCCTGCTGTAGCAGCCATGGCCCCAGGTGGCACTGGCAAGCCAGGACTCGCTGGATGGGGCTGTAGCAGGCTCCTTCAGTCGTGTGTGGATTGGCACAGCAGGGCCGTCACAGTCCCCAGGGAGTCACGGTTCCTCGTAAGCTGTGCTGGCAGGGGGCTGGGGCAGGGGAACCTGTCCCTCCTCTGAAGTGCTCCGGGGAGGAGAAGGCCGAGCCCCTGGGCGTGCCCAGGGTGATGTCTAGGGCCATGAAGGCTCCACTCCGCTTCAGGGCCCATCGTCACCATTGTCACAAGCCTCTGTGCACACTTGTCCTGGTGGTTTGGATCGAACCCCCTCCTCCCCCAGCAAGGAAAAACCGTAGTAGCCCCAGTGACAGTGACACAGAACAGAGAGGAGCCCGGGCCCCAGCAGTTTCCCCTCTCTGGGATTAGCAGCCAGTGCCAGATGGAAATCGCTTTGACTGAGCTTAGACACCCAGGGGACTGGAGCAGCAGGAGCACAGCGGCTAAATCAGGGCATGCCAGGAGCTGGCTTTACCAGGGGAGAAACAGGCTCGCAGCCTCCTTCCCAAGCTGCCAGGCCCTCCATCCTGGAGCCTGCGAGTTTCCCAGCCCATGGGACCCAGTAGCAGCGAGATCAGAACCAGGGCCCTGGGCTTGTCTCGGTGGGGAGCATCGACTGCAAGGCAGCACATGCTTTATCCGTGCCGAGCGGGTGCCCCTCGCACCTCGCTCGCGAGATTGCGGTGCCCGTCTGCTCGGTGCTAGCTGCGTTAGCGCTGTAACTGGGGGATCAGGGAAGTGCCTTCTGCGTTTATAGCACCCCAGAGGGACAGGCTGTGGGGCCAGTGCATGGCTTTGCCAGCTGTGAGCCAGTGGGCAGTGCCAAGCTGGGGGGCAACACTCAGAGGCCTCGCCCTCTCGGACCGCAGACTCCCACACCCCCAGGGCAATGAGCGCTGTGAGCAGATAGGCTGCAAACTCACCTGCAGTCATGGACTGGGACTCTACTGCGCTAGGTGCTGTACAAACACAGTCCCTGCCCCAACGAGCTTCCCATCTAAGTACAAGACAAGAGCCAGCAGCTGGGTACAGGCAGACCAACGGGGGAGCACTAGGAAGCAGCGAGACACTATTGGTGAACAGCAGTGGTCACAGCACAGAAACAGCTTAGCTGGTGTCCAGTTTTTGGATAGATTTCCTGGCAAAGGGTAGCTCTGAAGAGTGATTTGAAGGTGGCTAATGAGGTGACTTTGCAGATGTTTACAGGGGCAGCCCTACAGAAAGCACAAAGGGGGTTGGTTGAATCTTTAACAGGCAGTAGTGGCTGAGATCATGGGCTGACCGGAGCCAGGAGCCCACATTTTGACAGCGAAGGAGAGATGACAGGGCGAGTGGGGATTGCCTGGGTAAGGCCCGGATAGCTAAGACAGGCAGCTTCAGTTGGATGCGACAGACAAGGGGGGATGAAACGAGAGGGGTGACATGGTCAAAGTGATGGGCGAGCAGAATGAACTTTATTACTGAAGTGATGAGTGAGCCTGGGGACCTGTTCTGGGACACAAGGAAGGGCCCTGAGGGCCTTTCAGAAGACGGGTGCTTATAGGGTGACCAGACAGCAAGTATGAAAAATCGGGACAGGCGGTGGGAGGTAATAGGAGCCTATATAAAAAAAGCCCCCGAATTCAGGACCGTTCCTATAAAATTGGAACATCTGGTCGCCCTAGGTGCTTAGTGCTTTCTGAAAAGGAGGTCCCTTTAAGGCATCTCATGCCGGGAAGCCAAACATTGAGGCCTCACTCGCTGGTCACTACGGAAGATGTAGGTCTTAGTGAGCGTGTGATGCTTGTAGCGAGGGGCTGGCTGTCCTGCTGGTTGGTCCCCAGAGGCGAGAAGAGCCTACACAGCATGTACAGGCTGTTCTGCTGACCTCCACGGATCAGTGCGCGCCCCTAGGACAACGCTTTACCAAGAGACCTGGCTGCAACCTGAATCCCAGCCCCTGAGCCGGGCGAGCTGGATTTCTGAAGAAAGGGGGATCTCTGGTGGCAAGTAGGAGCATTGCAAGGGAACTGCAAGCTGCAGCCTTTCTAATGCTGCCTCTGCCAGCCCATGGGACATAGGCAGGGAAGCGGCTGGCAGGGTGCTGCCCTTCTCCCGTGGGCCCTCAGATGGGAAGGTCTGCAGGAGGAAGGTGTGTGGAGACTAGATCCCCTTGCCTTGCAGGGACACAGGTGTGAGCCTGTCACGTACAAGCCCCCAGCAGCTTGTAGCTTCCCTCCCAAAGATTCGTTTGCTACCAGACAAGCTGCCCTAAAAGGATGTGGGGGCACCAGCTGCCTGGGACGAAGTTTTCCACTGGACACGGTTTCAAACAGCAGCCGCTCTAGTGGGCCGGCCGCTCCGCCAGCGGGCTGCATGGCCAGGGACCGCAGTGGTGGTTTTCACTCAGGGTATGAGTGTCTGACTAGTTTCTCTTGGGCGGCCAAGCCAGGGGTGGAGTAACTTGCAATGAGCCTCCCTCTGCTGCTGGGCCTCCTTCTTGTCCCCTGGGCAGCGCTGCTACAGCGGGGCAGGGGGCTTTACCTGACTGGTGGGGTGGGGAAGGATTCTGACCCCTCTGGGCACAGGCTGCATTTGACACAAGCAGGAGATATGAGACCAGAGGCTCAAATTGGCTTCCGCAGGCAAGCTGAGCTGGAGCCCTCTGGCCATTGATCTCTGTGATGTGCTAGTCTGTGTAGATAGGCCCACAGCCTCCTACTGCAGAGGGACAGACCTGCCCTCAGCTCATTTTCATTGTTCTTCTGAGATTCCTGTATGAGGATCCTTCCTCCGTAGGTCTGCCTGTGCCCCTCACTCCCGACCCTGAGCTCCCAACGCCTGGCTCTGCTAGTGCCCCTCAGTCCTGACCCGCAGCCCCTGGTAGCAGTCCTGGGCACCCCACATCCAGCTCTGCCAGCACCCCTCAATCCCAGCCCCTCAGTACCAGCCCTGGGCTCCCCACACCCAGCTCTGCCAGCATTCCTCAATCCCAGCCCCTCAGTACCAGCCCTGGGCTCCCCACACCCAGCTCTGCCAGCACCCCTCAAGCCCAACCCCTAGTCCCCGGGTACCAGCCCTGGGCTCCCCACACCCAGCTCTGCCAGCACCCCTCAAGCCCAACCCCCCAGCCCCCTGGTACCAGCCCTGGGCTCCCCACACCCAGCTCTGCCAGCACCCCTCAAGCCCAACCCCTAGTCCCCAGGTACCAGCCCTGGGCTCCCCACACCCAGCTCTGCCAGTGCCCCTCAGTCCCAGCCCCCTGGTACCAGCCCTGGGCTCCTGTAGCAGGGTAGTTACCCACTGCTGCCATGAAGGGCTTAAAACAGCCCAGGAGCAGGCTGGGGCTGGGACAAGAAGCCTGGGCTGATTGGGGAAAGTGGGCTCAGCTGTGGCCAGGTCCCTGTCAGGCCCAGCTGGCCCTGTATAAAAAGACTGGGAGCCAAGTGCTCAGCAGTCTCTCTGTGAACACAGAGAGAAGGGCTTGGCTGCAGGGAGGGTAACCATGTATCTGGAGTGGAGCAGGGCTGGGGAAAGGCCAAGGGGGCTGGGGAGCTCTAGCTTGGAAAGCCCCAGGCTGCAGGCTTGGTGAGGCCTATTAGGTACTGGGTTGCAGGGCCAGCCCTGGCTTTTTTGGTGCCTCAAGTGCACACAAAAAATAAAAGGGGAGGGGCGGCTGGAGCGGCAAAGCAGGGAAAGAAAACAAAACAAAACAAACCCTGGGGCATGGCTGGAGCGGCAAAGCAGGGGTGAAAAAAAATGCAGCGGCAAAGTGTGTGGGGGGGGAAACAAGAAAAAATCTCTGCCGGGCAGCTGGAGCCATGGTGCAGGGGGACTCCCTGCGCTGCAGACATGCAGTGGAGTGTGTGCCCCATCTAGCTGGGGGGAGAGAGAGAAGGGGGCGGCCAGGGTTTCAGCGGGGCGCTCGCCCCGAGGGCCTGACCGCCGCGTTGTGCCACCTGCTGGGAGGACTCTGCACCGCTCCGGTCGGCGGGGAGGGAAGGACGTGGGCTGCCGGGCTTTCTGCAGACCTGGCACTGGCTGGGGCAGAGGGAGCGCGCAGCCCGCTCCCAGCAGGGCGCTTCTGTCCTCCGCGCCGCCACCCCCGACAGGGCGGCTGGATCAGCAAGCCATTAAAAAAAAAGTGGCCGTGCTGCCCTAGGATTGGGCGTAATGCTGCCCGTAGAATCTGCCACCCCAAGCATGAGCTTGCTCAGCCGGTGCCTGGAGCCAGCCCCGGCCCACGGGTAGCCAGAGGCAGCAGGCCCAAACCCCTTCGCCTGTGATGAGTGGCTGATACCGCAGTCTGCCTCTGTGAATGTGGGCTATGTGGAGACTGGGCAGTAGCCAAGACAGGTGAAGTGGGGAGAGTGGGTGGGGGTTCCCCTGGAAGGGGGAGACCGAGAACTGTGGGGGTACTGCCAGGGGGCTGCACCCAGTTAAAGGGGCACTGGGGTCCTGGGAGGGACATGGCGGCCCAGCGGTAGCAGGACAGTGGCCTGCAGAGGGTGCTCCAATGGTTGGAGAGCTAATTCCCAGAGACGACCAGCAGGAGGCGCTGCTGAGTGAGCCTGTGCCCGCTTACAGCTCCCCACACCCAGCTCTGCCAGCACCCCTCAGTCCCAGCCCACAGCCCTCTGGTATCAGCCCTGGGTTCCTCATACCCAGCTCTGCCAGCACCCCTCACACCCAACCTGCAGCCCCCTGGTACCAGCCCTGGGATCCCCACTCACAGCTCTGGCAGCACCTCTCACACCTGACCTGTAGCCCCGTGGTACCAGCCCTAGGCTCCCCACACCCAGCTCTGCCAGCACCCCTCAATCCTGACCTGCAGCCCCCTGGTACAAGCCCTGGGCTCCCCACACCCAGCTCTGCCAGCACCTCTCACACCTGACCTGCAGCCCCGTGGTACCAGCCCTGGGATCCCCACACCCAGCTCTGCCAGTGCCCCTCAATCCTGACCCACAGCCCCTGCTGTCCCAGCCCTGGGCTCCCCACTCCCAGCTCTGCCAGCACCCCTCACACCCAACCTGCAGCCCCCTGGTACCAGCCCTGGGCTCCCCACACCCAGCTCTGCCAGTGCCCCTCAATCCTGACCCACAGTTCCCTACTGTTCCATCACAGCCCTCTTCCAGTGGCATGTCATCATTGTGTGGCCCCCCAGGGCTGGCTCTGCCCATGAGATGATTCCATCTGGCCCCCCGAATGCACAAACAAAATGGTGTTATCTGCACAGTGTGACCTCACGCACACTGTCCAGGCCAGTTCACACTGCCTGGAGGACACCTGTTTGTAGAAGACATTGGTGTCATCTGCACAGAGCGACCTCGGACAGTCGGTGCGCATGAGGGCACACTGGGCAGGGGATGCCGGTTTGCACACCCCTACCATCTTCGAAGCGCACCTTGCCTGTTGTGCTGTGCTAGATTGTACAAAGATTTAATGCGCGTCCCTTGGCTGCGCTGGGAGAGGCCTTCCACGATGTATGCCCTGCTGGTTGGAGGCAGGGGCGGCTCTAGGTATTTTGCCACCCCAAGCACGGCAGTGAGGCTGCCTTCAGCGGCTTGCCTGCAGAAGGTTCCCGGTCCCACGGATTCGGCGGCCCACCTGTGGGAGGTCCACCGAAGCCGCAGGACCAGCAGACCCTCCGCAGGCTTGCCGCCGAAGGCAACCTGCCTGTTGCCCTTGCGGCTACCGGCAGAGCACCCCCCATGGCTTGCCGCCCCTGGCACGCACTTAGCGTGCTGGTGCCTGGAGCTGCTCCTGGTTGGAGGCCAACTACCTTCCTTTCCTAGAAAGAGAAATGCATGAAGAGCTGCAACTGGGTGGGATGTCAGCCCTGCCTCCTCGTCCAGCGGGGCCTTGGGGTTCAACCACAGTTCGGGCATGGAGGTCAGGAGCTGGGTTAGCTTCTCTTCCTGTCTCTGCCATGGAGTCACCGTATGGCTGCAGGCGATAGAGTGACCAGAAGACAGCAAGTGTGAAAAATCAGGAGGGGTGGGGGGTAATAGGAGCCTATATAAGAAAAAGACCCAAAAATCAGGACTGTCCCTATAAAATTGGGACATCTGGTCATTCTAGTAGGCAACCATGTCCCCTCCAAGTGCCTCAGTTGTGCCTAGGAAGTGAGGACAATGGTACTTCAGGGGCTTGATCTGCTGTTTATTAGGTGCATTGAGAAGGCTTTGCAGGGATGGAGCTGGGGAAATACAGGTGTGTTGATAACAGGCAACCGGGCTTTGCCCAGTACCACGGCCCTGTGTCAGGTCAGCCAAACAGTCCCGAATCCATAGAGTGCAATGAAATGGTTCCTGGCACACACAGGCTCTGGCCTATATCATGCAGGGGGGCGCCCACCAAGAGGGGCAGCCCAAGCTGAATCAAAGCCAATGTCCATCCACTCTGAGCCCATGAGATCGAGGCCATCTGAAGAGCCAGAGGCCCAGTCCACTGCTCTGGGACAGCCCCCAGCAGTGGATAAGGGGAGCAGGGGGAGTGCTGCTGGGGAGCTCAGCTGGCTGCACACACGAGGACACCGGGCACAGCAGCAGGTGGCTCCCCAAGACCAAGATGGAAAGTGAGGGGGAGAGGCCGGGGGGTCATCGCTGCGGGGGATGAGGATGGTTTGCCTTGTTAGTGCGTGTGATGTAGCCGGGGCAGGTGGCTACACCGCTGTCAGGCTTTCCCCTGCTGATCCATAGTGCTGAGCAACCCAAACCCTCCATCCCCCCCAGCTCGGTCACTGCTCCCGGGGCGGGATGCAAAGAGCTGTGTGTGGCTGGCCCTGCTGCTGGTGCCCCCGGCTCAGTGCACCCCGCGCCTTTTGTCCAGAAGACTCAGGAGCTGCATTTCAGCCAGGAGCTGCCATGGGGTTTATTGGCCTTTCACCCCCGCCACTGCTCCCACTGCCTGTCTCATGCTAAGGGACAAGGACACACGGCCATCTGCATTAAACAGCTGGCCCTGAAGATTTACAAGCCGAGGGCATTCAGCTGGGAATCCCAGCCGGGCCTGGCAACTTTAGTCTTCGCTAGATTTCTGAGTGAGGAAGAGGAGCTTGGAGTTCTCGCCTCCATCTCCTGGTTTGACTTTTTTGGCCAAAGATTCCTGGAGCTGATTAGGGCCCGTCCAGCCCTGCTGGTACCAAGATCTATGAACGGTCCGAGGCGTCCACCTGCCTCTGACGACTCCGAATGGATCTCACTGTCTAGTCTGGGGAGGTGGCTCTGCTTGTTGGCTTATCAGCTGCGTTTCCTGGCTGGTTGACCCACCAGGTGAAGGATCATGTCCTCTCCGGGAAGGCACTGGCCCTTTTCTGTCTCCTGGGTGGTTTGGGTACGGAGCTCTCCCTCACAGTTGTTGGGAGCTGGGCAGGCAGCTGATTCTTTGCTCTGCGCTCACAGGATCCCACGCAGGGACTTGCAGGGGCATGAGACTGAAGGCTGGAGCCTCCCCTAAGCCCTGCTCTGGGTAGGGCTCCCAAGGGGCTGGAAGCGTTGTTGTGGTACAGCGCCATCTGGTGCCCCCGCAGGAGAAGTGGCAAAGCTGAGGGTGAAAATTGCCAGCCCTAAAGATACTGTAAGAAATCGGAGGCCACCCATGATTGCACAGCTTTTCTGGTGCACACTAGGGCAGTAGCGGGGAAAGACTCCCAGCCTGCTGCTCCATCAACACAGGCGGTGGGAGGCTGTGTCGCCCGGTAGAAAGAGCACAACCCGGAGACTCAGGAGACCTGGGCTCTGCTGCGGGGCAAGTCACTGCACTTCCCTGTGCCTGGGTTTCCCCAACTGTAAAATGAGGATACCAGTAGTGCCCGCCTTTGTAACATTCTTTGAGAGCTACTGAGGAAAAGCTGGATAAGAGTTGGGGGGTATTATTATGACTATTTTTATTATTTGCAGTATAGGGGTTAGGATGTATAGTTGGGAGTTCTGGACTCCTTCCAGCAGGGGGCAGTGGTGCGCACACACCCATATGACAATATTCTGGCCATTGCATCTAATTGCAAATTTACAAAGAGTAAAGCACTAAAAAACCAGGGCTGTCTTAGAATAAAGATGAATGCAAAATAAAACAGTCAGACCGGGGCACAGAAAGCAGCTCCAGTTAATATGGGCAAGAAGCTGGGGGTCTCAGCTCCCTTTTCAGACCCATAGCCTGGGGCTGTTATACTCTGGGAGTGTACAGACAGCTCTTTGTGGGTGACCCTGGGCCAGCAGGGACTGTTACACCTATTCCTGTTGCTCCTGGATCTGCCGCGTTCCCCTGCTGAGGAGAGGTCAATTTGTCCCGATTTTTTCAAAGATCATCACACTTTAGCAGGCGTTGGAAAGTTCCTGCTCTTTTGTGCTGTCCACTGGATGCTCCAGGCTCATGCCCCTACCCTTCATTACCCACCCGGGCCACCTGCTAGGATAGATGAGCCGCTATCTCTGACAGGCGCACCATCACGGTTCGCAGCTCTGGGGATAGGGAAACAGGCACTTGTGTTAGAATAACTCCTGGCTGGAGATTTCCGCTTGGGAATTCTGCTCTCAGCATCGGTTCATACTTCCCCCTGCTTTCCATGAGCTCACAAAGCCTGAACAAGGGAAATATCCTGGACAGGATGAAAGGGAGATGCTGGGAGTGTAATCCCAGCCAGCTCCTGCGCTCCTCGGCCACACCAGCATCCCCTGAAGAGGGAGACGGACTGTAAAAGGCTGGGCCCTGGTACTGTTTTTTGGGTCATCATCTTTTTTCTGTCACAGGCCACTGACACACAGAAAAAAAATCAATCGCAGGCCACTCACCCACCCGAGGGGCACGGAGGCTCAGGGCTTCCCCTCGCAGTGGGGAAAGCCGACGCTCCCGGCTCCACAGGGGGGCGCCATGGGCTGGATGATATTAACCAATGGGCCTGATCTGATCTGCAGGCTGTAGGTTCCCCACCCCTGGTGTAAAGGGGCACCACCTTGTGGCCAGGCATGGCATAGCAGCACTCGCCCCATATGGCGCCCCCTACCAACGGTTGCACCATGGTCCCTTTTCCCACAACTTGGCCCTCAGGCCAAGTCACAGTTTGGTCCACCCCTTCCACGGGAACAGAGCGTCCCACACAGCTGTGGTCCAATGCCCTACAGCAGGTCTTCCCATGGTCTTTGGGCTGCATGGTCCTCACACCCCTTACCTCAGTGGGATTCATCCCACCTTCCTCGGTGGCTGGTGGAGGAACCCAGCCCTCCCTCTGCTCTGGATTCCAGCCTGGGAACCCTGTGTCTGGCCCCTCAGATGGCTTGCTGCCTCCCTGGACCGCTTCCTCCCCCTACTATTGCCCAGAGAGCGACTGTCGTGTTTCTTGCTGCAGCCTCTTTCTGCTACAAACTCCCTGGTTTTATAATTACCATCCAGCCCCTCCCCAAATTTGGCTTGGAGCTGCAGATACTACATAAAACTACTGATAAGGGGTGATAGAGACATCACTCAGAAATTTGCGCTCTTTCTGGACTGGCTTTTGGACACCCCGCTCTCTAGCCCTTCACCACGAATAGCGCTGGTCGGGACCTTGCGGATGAAACTTTTTGTGGTAGAAAATGCTGAGTTATCAAAACTCAACCGTTTAGGGAACAGGGTCAGGGTCGAGGCCTTTCTTTTTTTTCTGCTTGAAAAAGTTTTGAGAATGATAGCTTTGAAATGTTTTGTTTTGACATTATTGGAACAAAAAAATTCCAGTTTGCCGATTCCAACCAGCTTTTTGTTTCAGAAGTTAAGCTAATTATAGTAAAAAAAAAAAAAAAGTCAGAAAATTAATCAATGGCCAGACTGAAAATAAAACATGTTGTTTGACCTGAACTGATTTATTGTGATGATGAGGATGATGGTTGTTGTTTTGCAAAAAAATCTGAGATTTCAACTTTTTGTTCCAATTCGGGATGGGAAATTTTTTAGATATCTCAAAAAACGTTGTGGGATGGGAAAACTGTTTCCCACCCTGCTCTAATCCTGAGTCCAAACAATTCGACTGCCCTCCCTGGACTTGCTCCAGCTTGTCTCACAAACAAGCTCTTTGCTTTTTTCCCTGGCTCATCTAGCCCCACCTTTCTCTGGGCCCTTCCCCATTCACTGCAGCAGGGCAAAACTCCATCTCCACCCTGCATCCTGGTCCCTGCCCTGGTGTTCATAGATTCATAGCATTTAATGCGAGAAGGGACCATTAGATCATTTAGTCTGACCTTCTGTACAACGCCGACCATTACATTGCACCCAGGTAGCCCTATCTTGAGCCCAATAACTTGTGTTTGGCTAAAACATCTTCCAGAAAGAGATGGAGACTCCACCACTTCCCTTGGTAGCTTGGTCCAAATGTTAATCACCCTCGCTGGTAAAAATTGGGGCCTTATTTTTAATTTAAATTTGTCTGGCTTCAGCTTCTAGACGTTGCTTCTTCTTGTGCCTTTCTCTGCTAGCTTAAAGAGACCTCAGCTTCCTGGAGGTCTTCGTGCCTTGACCATCGTTGGTAAGAACGTTGCAGCTTGACTTGACCGGGTGGCATATGCCAAATAAATAAATAAATAGTATCCAGTGTTTTCTCCCTGTGTACGCACTTCTATACTGTGATCAAGCCACCTCTCAATCTTCTTTTTGTAGACTAAATGGATTGAGTTCTCTACATCTCTCATTGCATGGCATTTTCTCTGGTGTTGGAATCATTTCTGTGGCTCTTTCCTGCCCCCTCTAGTCACCATGTGGACATCAGAACCGGAGACGGTATTCCAGTATCGGTCTCACCCATGCCCTGTACAGAGGTAAACTCACGTCCCTGCTCATTTCGCCCCTGGTTATACATCCAAGGGTCACAGTTCCCCTTTTTTGATACAGCGTCCCACTGGTGCAAGAAGAGCCTTCTGCGCAGCTGCTAACATCTGGACCTGCCAGCCTCTGTGCTCAGCCTCATGGACTTTCCATCTTATCTCAGAGCATGGTCCCTCAGCTGGGTGTTAGAGATTTCACCTCTCCCTCATCTATGATTGGATATGAAGCTCCATAGAGAGTGTGGGGGATGGAAGATGCTGTTCACATGACACTGGGCAGGGGGAGGCAGGGGGCATCGCCCTTCACTTTTTTCCAGGGTTATTTTTTATGAACACCCATAAAAATAAAAATCCCTGATCCCCAGCTGGCCTCTGTGTTTGATCTGCTTCTGCCGGTAGCCGGTGAGCCTCCTGGGGGAGGCAAAGATCAGCCGGGCACGGCCTGTGGGAGAAGCCCAATATGGCTTGCTCTCCAACCCATTCTCTCCCAGCGCTGCCCCTCTCCACCAGGCTGGGATTAGGGTTGTGGTGGGAAGATGGAGGGGCCTGCCATGGGCGGTCAGTGCCCCCTCGACGGGCAAGGAGCAGGAGGCAGTGGTGGCAGAGGAGCAGGACACTGGCCTATGATTCTCCCCCACCCCCCAAAATTTGGACCATGGGTGGGTTGCAAAAAGAGACAAAGTGCAGTTGGTGGGTTGCCTTAGTAAAAGGTATGGAAACTATGATCATCTGATGTTGATACATTGTTGCAATTCATGTTCTAGTCTGCAGCTGCAGTCAGGCCTGGACATGAATGGTTTATGTTTAGGGCTTCTGATTTTCTGTTTCAACCAACAAAACACCCATAGAACACCCCCTGACAGAGCCTTTTTTAAAAAATCCATTTATCCAATAAACACCAGAAATGATTACTTGGACCTAAGGGCTTGTCTACATGGACAATAGTGCAGACCATGGGGTGCGATTTCTGAAGCACACTAACGTTGTGCGTAAATTGGTCCATGTAGACCCTGTTGGCGTGCACTAAAGGTTCCCTAGTGCACTTCAGCACAGCGCAGTTTGAAACAGCTTTACATTAAAAACACATGACAGAAAGTTACCAAGAGATGACTCATTACTGTATATATTACTGCAATGAATAATGGACATAAATCGCAGTAATATATACAAAGAGAAAACCCCAAAGGACCCCGACTTTTGGACAACTACATAAAACTCAAAAATTGCTAAAAATAAACTCCAAAACCTGAAACAAAGACACCCTGAAAAGCCAAAACCCTAATTATGTTCCAGCTTTACAAAGATCGGGTTATCTAATGGGCAGCTGTCTTACCTGGGGATCTCCAGACCCACAAGGTATTTTGTAAACGGGGAAGGAGAGGTTTAGAGTTGGGAAAATCAGCTCACCCCTAACTACAGCTTGGCTCCCATGGAACAAGGCTAGTAACAATGGGGTTGTGTCTGTGGCTGCCTTAGCAGATGCTTAAACCCCCTTACGCTTCAGGGCAGACTTCCCTCTGCCTAATCTCCTGCCTCCACTTCCTGTGTTCATCTAATACAACCCTCTTCTTCGTCTCACTTTTGGTGCAAGAGTCTTCTCCTTTTGCAGCTCTGGAAATAACTTCTGCTACCAGTCGCCCCATGTTGATGTCTCCAGCTTGTTTCAAATCTCAGCAGAAAATAGCACAGGAAGCAGACAGAGAGCTCTTAAGACAGTTACATTTTCCGTAACTCGTGTTCTTCAAGATGTGTTGCTCGTGTCCATTCCATATTAGGTGTTGGTGCCCGCCACATGCACCGACCGGTGCTGGAAGTTTTTCCCTCAGCAGTATCCATAGGGGACCAACCCTGGCGCCCTCTAGAGTGGCACCCGCATGGCACGGTATAAGGGACACCGCCGTCTCTCCCCCACCCTCAGTCCCTTCATGCCGGAAACTCCGACCATGGGGAAGGAGGGTGGGTCATGGAATGGACATGAGCAACACCTCTCGAAGAACACCAGTTACGGAAAAAGTAACTGTCTTTTCTTTTTGGAGTGCTTGCTCATGTCCTTTCCATATTAGGTGACTCCCAAGCAGTACCCCTGGAGGCTGGTAGGAGTTCATGGACATGCAGATTGCCACACAGCTCTGCCAAACCCAGCGTCATCCCTGGCCTGCTGAGTGATGGCATAATGAGCAGTAAATGTGTGGACAGAACCCCAACCAGGTCATAACGGGTCCTTATGCACGAGATGATCCAATTGGAAATCTCTGCGAGGACACTGGAAGTCCCTTCATCCCGTCTGCTGTAGCGATGAAGAGCTAAATTGATTTAACAAAAGGCTTGGTACATTCTAGGTAGAAAGCCAAGGCCCTCCAGATGTCCAGGGTGTGAAGACACCTCTCTTCAGTGGTCTTGTGCGGTTTTGGATAGAACGTCAGGAGGAAGATGTCTTGGTTCATATGGAAGGTGGAGAACACCTTCGGCAGGAAGGCCGGGTGCGGCCGCAGCTGAACCTTGTCTTTGTAGAAGATGGTGTACGGTGGTTCTGACAGGGCCGCCCAGAGGATTCAGGAGGCCTGGGTCTTCAGCGGCGGGGAAGGGCCAAATTGCTGCCGAAGCCCCGGAGCGGAAGAAGCTCCGGGGGCCCGGGCCCCGTGAGAGTTTTCCAGGCCCCCTGGAGCAAGTGAAGGACCCCGCTCCAGGGGCCCCAAAAAAGTCTTGTGGGAGCCCTGTGGGACCAGGGGCAAATTGCCCCACTTGCCCCTCCCCCCAGGAGGCCCTGGGTTCGTCAAGGCTTTAATTTCCAAGACCCATCTCTCTGATGTCACCGCCAGCAGGAACGCAACCTTCCATGACAGGCAGGAAAAGGAGCAGGAATCCAGCGGCTCAAAGGGCAGGCCGGTGAGCCTAAAGAGGACCAAGTTAAAATCCCACTGTGGGACAGGAGCCCGTACCTGCGGGAAGAGTCTCATGAGCCTTCTCAAGACTCCAACCATCATGTCATGTGAAAACACCATCTGTCCTTGGATCGGAGGGTGAAAAACGGAGATGGCTGCGAGACGTATTCTAATGGAAGAGTTTGCCAGGCCCTGGTTCCTCAAATGGAGCAGGTAGTTCAGCCTGTTTGGAGGAATGCGAGGGAGAGATGCCTGTCCCAAGCAATTCAGATGCCTCCTGACCAGTTTCCTGGCACTGCATTATTTCTGGCTACCCAAAAAGTATGAATGACACGTCCCCCTCCATCTTCCAACTCCAATCGCTGCAATGGCTTCGCTTCTCACCAGATCAGGTGGTCCCAGGGAGCTGGGCCTTTAAGGGGTTCAGGTGCCATTTCCCCATCCGCTCCCTTGATCACACAACAGAGCAGGTGACGGAAAGCCAGGCTGCTGGGGATATAAGAGGCAGCAGAATGTGCAGGAACTAGCAAAGAGTCAGAGCCAAGGTGACTGAAGGCCCTGGGGAGCCAGAGGAGACACCTGCTCAGCAGCAGGCACCGTAGGGGGTGACCTGGTGGAGCAGGGTGGGCTTGGGGTTAGGGCAGGGCTTCTGCCCATGTTTTGGAGCACCAGGGCAGGGTCCACCGCAAAGAAAGGGCAGGGGACCCTCCTATGATGCCATCTGCAGAGGGGATGGCTGCACCAGCGCAGGAAGCTGTGATGGGCATCTTGGCTTTTGTGGGACTCTCCTTTTGCCCCGGACTAGAGGGCCAATCACCAGGAAGTCCCAAATCCTCTGTCCAGCCAGAGGAGAAATGGAGGCAGCAGGTGCACCCTGCTACCAGCCCAGGTATGCTGCTATTCTGTGCTCATGAGAGCCAGGCATTTCCCCAGGGCTGCATTTCACCTCAGCTCGGGCCTCCTCGCCCTGCCAGGGCAGCATGAGCAATTGAAGGGGAGGCAAAGTTGCAAAGCAGGCACTGAATATAATGTGCCCTCAGGCTACCTGTGCACCTTTTGTTTGTCTGAATCAGATAATTAACTTCATTAAGAGGGCTCAATTGACCCAGCTGAGTATTAGCAGACAGAACAGATCCAGGGCACCCTGCCAGGAGGAAGGCCGATTTCGCTTTTCAAAGACTTGAATGAGCTCCCAACTTTCCCAGCAGTCAAGGATAGACAGTCCTGCCAGAAATGCAAGATACAGCGTGAGCTGCGTGCTGGCAGCACCTGGCTGGCTGGATAGACGATGTGGGAGAGGAAAGGGAAAACTGGGGTGGATCTAGCTGTTCTCCGCTTTGCTAGTGGCACGGAGTTGTTTGACTTCCTTCACTGGGATGTCCCTTCCTCTCCAAGCCAGCCAGATACCTGCCCCCACCCCTCCACTCATCAGTATGGGAAGGGCAAGGTGATGGCTGATGAAATCTCTCCCCCCAGTTGAAAACCTCTGGCCTAAAGGACCTGGGATCATGAGCTTTGCACAGTCCCAGGCTCTGTGACTCGACTCCAAACCGAGGGTGGCTTAATCTTCATCTCCAGTCAGCCCACAGCACCTGGGCTAGATTCCCCACCAGTTGTGCCTCTTCCTGCTTATGGCTTTGACATTAGGAATGCCGGTCTTTCCTGGAAAACTCTACAAGCACCTGGGGATCCAGTGGGCCATTTACATCACAAGCACCAAGCAAAGGACTCTTAGCCCAGCTGGTTAAGAAAATGGTGTTAGCCCTTAGGTAACTCAAAGGTCCAACGTACTGTTGGGAGAAAAGGCCTTTCTGTTAAAGACCCAACCATCTGGCTTTGATTGCTCCCAATGCCCACTTCAAAAGGCTTCAGGAAATAGATAGGGAGGATGAGGCTTGATATGTGTAAACAAACACACAAACCCTAATTTAGGAGAGGGAAAAGAAAGCTTTTAGCCCTCTTCTTTAAGAGAAAAGAAAGAGAGAGATTTGCAGGCAGGGTTGCCAGGCATCCAGTTTTCGGCTGGAACATCCAATAGAAAAGGGACCCTGGTGGGGCTCCGATCAGGACCGCTGATCAGGCCATTAAAAGTCCGGTTGGCGGCACGGCGGGGACCCGGGGACCCGGGGCTAAGGCAGGCTTCCTACCTGCCCTAGCTCACTGCAGCTCCCAGAAACAGCCACCAGGTCCTTGTGGCCCCTAGGCTCACTGAGTGGTCAGGGGGGCTCCAAGCCCTGCCCTTGCCCCTGCCCTGAGCATTGGCTCCGCAGCCCCCATTGGCTGGGAACCATGACCAATGGGAGCTGTGGGGGCAGTGCCTGCAGACCTTAGGGCAGCGTGCAGAGTCTCCCTGGCTGCCCATGTGGGGTTCTCAAACTGGGGATTGGGACCCTCATGGGGTCCTGAGGTTATTACATGGGAGGTCGTGAGCTGTCAGCCTCCACCCCAAACCCTGCTTTGCCTCCTGCATTTATAATGGTATTAAATATATAAAAAGGTGTTTAATTGATGGGGGGGGTCACACGCAGAGGCTTGCTATGTGAAAGGGGTCACCAGTACAAAAGTTTGAGAACCACTGGTCTAGGAGCTGCAGGGACCTGGGAGCCACAGTAAGCACCGCCAGGACCCTGCACCCTGAACCCCCTCCTGCACCTCAACCCCCTGTCCCAACAGTCCCCTCCCACACCCAAACTCCCTCCCAGAACCCTTACCACTCACCCCCTGAGCCCTCTCCTGCACCCCAAATGCCTCATCCCTGGCCCCTCCTCAGAGCCCGCAACCCCAGCCCAGAGCCCATACCACCCCCGCATCCCAAACCCCTCATCCCCAGCCCCACCCCAGAGCCCACACCCCCAGCCGGAGCCCTCACTCCCACCCCAACCCCCTGCTCCAGCCTGGTGAAAGTGAGTGAGGGTGGGGGAGAGTGAGCGATGGAAGAAGCGGGGATGGAGCGAGCAGGGGGTGGGGCCTCAGGGAAGGAGCAGGACAGGACTGGGGTGTTCGGTTTTGTGCGATTAGAAAGTTGGCAACCCTGTTTGCAGGTCACTTTGCCACCTGCCTCGCTGGTCCTCCCTCCTCGTCAGGGTGCAGAGCCATTGCCAGGTTTGGGCAGGAGCCGGCACCCTGCTGGAATTGGCAGCTGGAAGCATGTTAACCCTTTTGGCCCCTCGGGTACATTGCAACCTCAACGCGAGCCCTCGGCTGCCTCCTCCTCCCTCTCCCGCTTCCTGTTTTGACTCTGCAGCCTTTGGTTTGCTTTCGGTGCCCAGCGCTGGCTGCTCGGTGTAACAAGTTCACCAGCCAGCAATACCTATCAGGAGCAACCCCCCAGCTCTCACTAACCAGTGACCCCCAGGCGCGTCCCAGCGGGTTGCCTAACCCCATGCTTGGCACCCTGCCCTGGGCTTCCAAAGAAAGGAGGGCTCCTAACATCTGGCCTGTGGGAAGGGCAGCGCCTCCCTGGCAGAAGTGTAAGGGCTAGCGTCTGATTGGGAGCAATTAGCAGGAGAGTAATTTACTGTCTGCTGGGATTCTTCAGAGCAGCTGCTGCTGCTGACTCAGGGCAGAGCCCTCCCGCACCCACAGTTCCTGGACAGGTTGGGCCCTGGCCTCAGCGGATCCAGACACCAGCTGTACCAGCCAGTGCAGGGACACGCCCACTCTTGGCATCTCCAAATCAGCCCATGTTTCATAAGGAAACTGGAGAGTCACATTTGCTGGCGGTGGGGAACAGGCCACATGGGAAGGGCAGGTCCCAGTGGGATGGAGCCATGGCTGGGGTGCAGGCGGGGGAGACTCTCACCCACACATTAGCCAGCCTCTGAATCAGGACTGGCCCTTCCCTTCTGGGAAGCAAAGCCTTCAGCCCTGTAGACCCATAGCCTTGGTCACCCCAGGGAGTGTCTAGGTCTGGCTGGGGAGCACACTGTGACCCACTGCCGGCTCTATCACTGGGCTTTGGCCCTGCACCCACATGTCTGTTAGAGGTGCTGTGTGAGCTGGGGCTAGAGCAGGAAGCTGCTTCGCACCACCAGACGCAGAGGGATCTTGGGCAGCAATGCGCTCACCGTTCCCCATTGGTCCCCAAGACCCTGCCCTGCGCCCCTCCCTATGGCCTGGTATGCTCTGGTTCATGCAGATCCATGCCTGCTGGTCCATCACACAAGCCACCTGCTATATATGTCTGTTTCTGGTGACCCCCAGAACAACAGAAATCTACCAGCAGTGGGGCTCCCTCCCTGTCACCAGCAGCCAGCCCTGCTCTCTGCATGCTGTTCCCCTTGGTCCCTGGATCCACAGACACAGAGGATGGGCTTCCTGTCACATGTGGCTGGGTCAGATCTGGGTTCCCTGGCCTGCGGAAGGTAGGCTTGCGAAAGGTCCTCAGGGAGAGGTCTCCATTCTGCTGAGCCAACTCAGCTGTGTGTCTTCTTCTAAAACTCACCACAGGAGTTCAGCAGACCCCAGCATGGAGATGTACCCGGCCCGCAGCACAGAATGCTGAAGCCAGCTGCCAACAGAGGGTTATAAAAACCCTTCCTGGGCAAGGCAGCAGGGCTCTGCAGAGCATTTAAGTCCTCTCGGGGGCAGATGTAGCAATCAGGGCTAGCCACAGGCAGGAGAGGGAAAGCTTACTCGTGGCGAGTTGGCCTCACTTGGCATGTGCAGGAAATCCAGCAGCAGAGTCACTTGGGCAGCAAGATAGTAGAAAGTGCTTGTGGATGGGCTTCACAAATGATTGAGAGGTAGGTGCCTAAATATCTTTGTCAATTGCACCCTATCTACAGCACCTTCCACCCAAGGATCTCCAAAGCACTTCACAAACATCTCTCTAACAAGCTGTCTGAGCACTGTTCTCACTGTGTGGGAACCTGCTCCTAATGCTTCCTTGAAGCCAATCAACAAAGCAAGAGATTTCTTCCTCTTCTTTGCAGCCATGAAGAAATGTCTGCAACCACGCGTCATCCTCAATGTCTCCTGCCAACAGGAACAGGAGAATCTCCAGGTTACGAACACCTCAGAAATGGAGGTTGTTCGTAACTCTGAACAAGACATGATGGTGGTTCTTTCAAAAGTTTACAGCTGAACATTGACTGAATACAGCTTTGAAACTTTACTATGCAGAAGAAAAATGCTACTTTACCTTTATTTTTGGTAGTTTACGTTTAACACAGCACTGTACTGTATTTAGCTCTTTTTTTTTGTTTCTGGCTGCCTGATTGTGTATTTGTGGATCCAAATGAGGTAATGTGGTTGACTGGTCAGTTCGTAACTCTGGTGTTCATAACTCTGAGGTTCTGCTGTATTTGAATTTAGCCATATAACATGGCCCAGTCTCAGTCCCTTCAGGAAAGGAGAGATCGAAACAGCCTGGATGAAATCCTGGCCCTCTTGAAGTCACGGGCAAAGCTCCCACTGACTTTAGTGGAGCCAAGAGTTCACACTGTCGGTGGTTGGTGCACAGGTTGGCTCTGCGGTCCCCTCAGCCCTTTGCTGTGTTCTCACAGCCAATGACGCAAGCTGGCAGCAGGCAGAGGATCACCCATTTCAACAGCAAGAGACCACAATGAGCAAAGGGGGTGGGTGGGGAAACTAACTTGGCCTGGTTTCACCTTTGTCGTGCAGGAGCTTGGTAACCAGAGAACTACAAATCTCTCTCTCGAGCCATCATCGTCCTGTGAGCAGGAGCTGACCAGCCCTGTTCAGGTCAAGACAGGTTCTGTGGGAACTGACCAGGACACGTCTGTGCACAGACAGAGGCTCGTTACTACAAATGACACTCACCGCAGTTAATCCAAGATGCACCCACAGCCCTGACCTTGCTCGTCTGGCCCTCCCCCTGTCCTCTAGCAGCTCTGCCAATGCACCTTGATCCTGAGCTGCTGCATGCTGTGCTAGTCCAGTCCCGGGCCGCCCACAGAGACAGCTCCTCAACGCTGACCCGCACCCTAGAAGAGAAGGGGAGGGCTTCAGTTCTACAGCTGGATCCTGATCTGAAGCACCAGCTGCTACTCTAGTCTTGTATCCATGTGACCGTACCAGAACTAGACTGGGAGCAGAGGGCATGCCGGGCAGCTCTGCTGTGTTGATTAGGGCTGGGTGAAGATGACCACCCAGGGAAAGTCCAGCCCCAACCCTTCCATCTCTGTCCTCAGGCCGTGTTTGAATCCAGTTGTCCAGCACCTAAAAGGCCAAGGAAATTCCCATTACACCACAGTTAGCTCCGATCTCTGGCCTGCTGAGGCGCTGCCCAGCTCTCCAGAGCTTTTCTTAAAGGCTGTGCTTTCTCTAAGCAGCCCAGCCTGCCCTTTCAGTCTCGTCTCCCCCTGCATTATTTGTGTGCTGAAGAGGAAGCCAAAACCAGTGGGTTTTGATCAAGGTGCCGCTCGTCGTGGGTCCCTCCTATAGTATAAATAGACCCTGTAGTGACAGGTGCTTCGGAAATGCAGCTAGAAGGCGAGATTAAAATCAAAGTGTGACGCTGGGGAAGAGAGCAAGGCTGGCAAATGACCCAAAGGGACACGCCGGCCAGTGCTGGCCTGTTCGTCCATGCACTGGATGTTCTACACTTCATCCATCTCTCTACACCTCAGGGCCGAAGGCATTTGAGAGCTGCGATGGGGCTGGTGACACACGTGCCCTCAGGGCCTTGCGGAGCTCAGCTGCTAGCCTCCCACAGGCACAAACTATTCCTGCTCTTGCAGCCCCAACTGCAGCACTCAGAGGCCCCGCTCCGGAGGCCTTTGGTCGCAGGCAGCGTGGGGTAGCACTGAGCCAGCCTTTCGCAGCCATTGGTGCTCTTGGGGGATCTAAGACCCCACCAAGCAACTTAAAACAATGCAGCAGCATCCCTCTAACTGGGCTATGTGTGTGACAGATCAGTTATCAAAGCGTCTCTCACTCACAGCCCTTGGTAAAGAACCAGCAGGTGTCTCTCTCCAGTGGCTCACACCACCCATGTCAAATGCATTTTGACTAGGGCTGTCAAGCGATTAAAAAAATTAATCGCAATTAATCACACTGTTAAACAAGGATAGAATATCATTTATTTAAATATTTCTGGATGTTTTCTACATTTTCAAATAAATTTATTTCAATTACAATACAGAATACAAAGTGTACAGTGCTCACTTTATATTGATTTTTTATTACAAATATTTGCACTGTAAAAAAAATAGTATATTTCAATTCACCTCATACAAGTACTGTAGTGCAATCTCTTTATCATAAAGTTGAACTTACAAATATAGAATTATGTACAAAAAAATGTCATTTGAAAATAAAACAATGTAAAACCTTAGAACCTACAAGTCCACTCCATCAGCTAGATGGTTTGACAAACAAGTTTGGTTACAATTTGCAGGAGATAATGCTGCCCACGTCTTGTTTACAATGGCACCTGAAAGTGAGAACAGGCGTTCACATGGCACTGTTGTAGCCAGCATCGCAATATATTTACGTGCCAGATGCACTAAAGATTCATATGTCCCTTCATGCTTCAATCACCATTCTAGAATATATGCGTCCATGCTAATGACGGGTTCTGCTCAATAGCGATCCAAAGCAGTGCGGACTGACGCATGTTCATTTTCATCATCTGAGTTAGATGCCACCAGCAGAAGATTGATTTTCTTTTTCGGTGCTTCGGGTTCTGTAGTTTCCGCATCGAAGCGTTGCTCTTTTAAGACATCTGAAAGCATTCTCCACACCTCGCCCCTCTCAGATTTTGGAAGGACCTTCAGATTCTTAAACCTTGAGTTGAGTGCCTTATCTATCCTTAGAAATCTCACATTGGTACCGTCTTGTGTTTTGTCAAATCTGCTATGAAAGTGTTCTTAAAACAAACATATGCTGGGTCATCATCTGAGACTGCTATAACATGAAATATGTGGCAGAATGAGGGTAAAACAGAGAAGGAGACATACAATTCTCCCCCCAAGGAGTTTAGTCACAAATTTAATTCACACATTT
Source organism: Gopherus evgoodei (assembly GCF_007399415.2). NCBI lineage: Eukaryota > Metazoa > Chordata > Testudines > Testudinidae > Gopherus > Gopherus evgoodei. Next base: position 6,969,312 of record NC_044330.1, read on the forward strand.
TTTTTTTAACAAGCATCATCAGTATGGAAACGTGCTCTGGAATGGTGGCCAAAGCATGAAGAGGCACATGAATGTTTAGCATATCTGGCACGTAAATACCTTGCAACACCGGCTACAAAAGTGCCATGCGAATGCTTGTTCTCGCTTTCAGGTGATACTGTAAATAAGCAGACAGCAGTAATTCCCATAAATGTAAACAAATTTGTTTGTCTTAGCAATTGGCTGAACAAGAAGTAGGATTGAGTGGACTTGTAGGTGCTAAAGTTTTACATTGTTTTGTTTTTGAGTGTAGCTATGTAACAAAAAAAATCTACATTTATAAGTTACACTTTCATGATAAAGAGACTGGACTACAGTACTTGTATGAGGGGAATTGAAAAATACTATTTCTTTTGCTACACCCAAACCACAATCAAACGCCAGGGGGTGCCAGCCAGATACAGCTGCTGGTGATGATTCCATTGCAGCGCAAGTCGCGCTGTGCTCTAGAGACCATGTGGCCTTCTCTTGGTGGATTACAGCATGCTGGTATTTGACACACAAAAGCCTGTCTGCTCTGAGGCTTGAAGAGGTTTGCCACCTCCTTCCCACACAGTTGAGCTCAAAGCACAAGCCTCAGGCCTAGGTTTGTATGGCTCAGGAAAGGGCCATTGAATCCTACTTGCTGCCAGACCTTACACTAGACGTGCTGAAAGGCTCGACTCTTAGCTGGAGTTTGGTTGGACACTTTTTTTTTTTAATTGGTCACTGAAAAATATTTGTTAAAAAAACCCAACCTCTTGCGGGAAGTGCTCCCAGAAGGCTCACTAGTGGGCACTGTTTACGCAGAGTACACAAATGAGGGTTTGCCCTCACTGGTCCTTGTACAGAGTACCAGGAAAGAAAGCACCGTTGTGAGCTACTTTCCATCGTACCACAAGAGGGCAGCAGTAACACACACAGCACAAAAAGAACTGGTTTTCAGTTGGTGCAAGGACACTGGGTTAATTGTCATTTTAATGCCAAGGCCAGACTGAAGGCAGAAGCATCATGGTGTGTGCAATTAAACAAGAATGCAACAGAAGATGGGGAGTGCCAATGCCTGCATTTTCTAGAGAAACCTGGCTCGCAGCCGGCAGGACTGGCAGGACACCGCTGACCTTGCTGTAGGTGAGGGTGCAGCCATGCCACACTTGACTGGAAAGGTGTGAAGAAGATTCCAGGCTGAAGCCTTTTTGAGCTCTGAAAGGGAGGCCCTGGGTGATAATGTGATAGAGCCTCCCCCCAGCCTGGCATGACGTCCAACTCTCTGACCAGGAGGAGTTTAAGACCAGGCTCATGCTTAGTGGCCCTTTACTGATAGACAGACCTCCCCATCACATCAACCCTCCAGCATGACGGGCCTGCTTGTGAGCAGTCACCGACCACTTTGATTCCAAAGCTGAAGAGCTTACATTGCTCCTGTAAGGCAGGGAATCTAGCTTCTGTCCGAAGCTAGCAAAGGACCCAGCATCAAAATTCCTAATGACGCCAGTGGGATCTTTCACTTTAACATGGCCGTGCCCAGCCTAAACCAGGAAGACAGTTTTGCAGTATGAGTCGAAGCTCAAACTCAGCCTTTAGTGGAGAGGGAGTAGGCTATCTGCTTCCTCGAGAAGTGCTGCCCGTGAAACACGGGGAGGCTTGAGTTGGCATGGTATGCAGAAGGCTTGGACCAGCACGGTCTGTTGGTAGCTAAAGCACAGGTTTCAGTTGTGGGGCTCACAACCTTCCCCTTCCCATGTTGCTAAGTAGGAGGGGTCCTGGCTAGATGGACGGGGGAAGAGGATGAGAACCCCTGTGCTAGAAGCTTGTCTCCAGGGCTGTCAATAAAGCATCCTTCACCAGCATTACACTCACCTAGAAACCGTGCCATGCACACCAGTGCAAGTTAATTACATTACTCTGGCACCCTGAGTCCACAGCTGAGATTGGGGCCCCATTGTGTGGGGTGCCATCTACCTGCCTAGTCCCTGCCTCAAAGAGCTTCATCAGGATGCCAGGGATAACAGTATTATAATCACTCCCTCAGGCAGGCAACAGAGTCACTTTGTTAAGATGGAGAAGCTGAAGGCCTTTGGGCATACATCCTGGACAAGCTACTCCTAGGCGATGGCACCACACAGGACACTGTAATGGCAGCAGTACAGGCGTAGAGGGAGCCATGCTTGGCCAGCAGCCCTGTGCTGCTGGAGCCTTGTCTAATCAGCCTCTACTTCACACCCAAGAAACACACCTTAGTTACAGAGAAACGAAGTCAAACCGTCAGGCCTACCTCCCCAGCCCCTTGTCTTGCTGCATTTCCAGCGCGGGCATCACGGAAACCTCGACCACAGGGACAGCTCATATGCAGCCCTGATGCCAGTGGGACGTTATTTAAAAGCTGCCATCATAGCAACAGGTTGGAACAGGTGCAATTCTCCACGGAGGTAATCACACATAAAGACTGTTTCAATAGGAGCAAGCATAGGCTGACAACGAATATCCCAGGTATTACAGGTCCCACAGACAGAGAGTCTTTTTAAAAATCATGTGCATTCCTATTTGATTAATCTGAAAAATGCTCCCTGCTACTAGGTTGTAGCTTGTCTTGTTGACAAGAAGCTGCCTCTGCAGCGTGTCACTGGCTAACTCTGCCTAACTCCCAGCTGGAGGCATAGTGGTAAACATCACAATATAGCTCCATGTAAACACTGAAGTGGGCTAAGCCTGTTTACAAGGAGGACAGTTGTAAGCAGCAGTGTGCTGTAATTTTACCTGGCATATGCGGGGTATTTTGGGTTTGAAAAGCAGTTTGAAAATGGCAGGCTGTGCTACAAAGCTGGGTAATTTACATGCAACTTACCTAATGCCTTCGGACCCTGCTGCCTTTGGGGCACGTGTGCCTGAACTCCGACCCTGCACCAGGCTGCAAGCCTGCTTGGCACAGGGTTTACATTTCATTGGTTAAAGTGACTCTCCTTCCAATCTGCAAACTGCTACCAAATGGAGATTCCCACCCCCACCCATGCACATATTCCCACCTCTCCTCTCCCAATCCCCCACTGCATGATGCTTGGGGCTTGTCTACACGGTGATTTTGTGTACAGCAAGCCAAAGTGTGAATCTACAGCGCAGAAGCATGTGGGCCATGTGGACCCAACTCTCGCACACTGGAAGTTTCATAGTGTGCTTTGACATACTAGTGTTCCAAACAGTCGTGGTCCCCTCCTCAGGGATGGCCTAGTGGGGGCATGCTGCTGGGAATGCTCTGCCCCATATGTCCAGCAGGCTCAGACACATTTGGAGGAAGCTGCTGCTGGGGATAATGCACTTTTTTTTCCCTCAGATTAACAATCCAGCACCAATTCAGGTGCTAAAAGGGATATATTTCTCTTATTCCTATCATTTTCTTATGAATCAGTGCCCATTCACAGGATGGTTTGACCTCATAATCCTCCTAGTTAAGTTCATCAATATCCACTAATCATAAAACTGCCAGTGATGTCTGAGAGCAGAAACTGAAGGCACAGGCTGTGCAAGGTTTAAGTTTACTAAGGGAATGAAGATGGCTAATTATAAGAAATGTAACAGGAGCTGTGAGTGAGGGTATGTTTGGAAAATACCTTTGCAGCAGAAGCGCCCTGTGGGGCAGTAGATAGGCCCACACTGAGGAGGAAGGCAGGCCCCAGAGAGGCTCAGTGTGTGGGGCAAGCCCTGCCCCTCTGGCTCTGTCAATCATGTATGGTAGAGAAGAGGCCTTTAAAAAGAAGGAAATGGCCGCAGTCAGCTGTGGGGAAGATCACCCTGAGTAGGAAATGGATGGAGTGATTCCTTAGGCCACAGGTGGCACTCCCAGACAGAAGATCTCCACCCAGACTCTACAGGGAATGCAGCAGATCCCCAGGGTAAGCCCCACAGAGAGAGCCCCATTCAACCACCCAGCCAGGACTCCTTGAAAACTGCTACACAGACAGCCCTGAAGTATGAAGGTACTGCTGGCCTCTTTCCGTTTCAGTTGGCTCTGGGAAGTTATTCTTGGGTGTGCTGGGACATTTAACTTCCTTTTGATCCCCATCAGAAGAGACTTAAGAAGGCCCACAAAGGGCAGGGTCCCCCTTGCAAGAAATAAGAAAGTGAGGCCTGTGTATAAGCCACCTCATGGAAGTAACTGGCTGTGGCCAGGGTCTCCTGTAGCCTGGGAGAAAAGCTTAAGGCCTCTCTCTTACACACCCCCATATACCATCAAAGCTGGGCGCACATTAGCACTTGATGTTAGCCACTGTAGCCCAAACAGAGCCCCCAGTACAGCATTTCAGTCTCTAGTAAACTCAAGAAAGAGGCATCTTTAGTGATCATAGCTAATGCCTCTCTTCCTGGAGTTTGTGAACTTGGTGACTATGTTAAGTGCTAGTCTATTCCTATTCAGAACAACCCCCATTTTCCAGATGGTTTGGACATACCCAATGGAGTTTGGATAAACTAATGTCTGCGCATTGCTGCCCAGGGAAATAGTAAGCTTAAGTTAATCACTGGTTGAATGAACAGGGACAATCCTAGTGTGGAGTGGGGAATCGGAAGGAAGACCTGGTCATCAGCAGTGGTGAGCTGGAGCCAGTTCTCACCGGTTCGCGGGAACTGGTTGTTAAATTTAGAAACCCTTTTAGAACCGGTTGTAAAGGGCTTTTAAATTTAACAAAAGTTCCAGCAGCTCCCTGCCCTACCCCCGGCCCCAGCTCACCTGGCTCTAGCTCTGCCTCTGCCTCCTCCTCTGAAGGCTCCCCCTCCGGGCTTCTCGCCAATCAGCTGTTAGCGCAGGAAGCCTGGGAGGGCTGAGAAGGAAGCAGCAGCTTCCTGCAGGTGAGCTGGGGCGGGGGGGCACGAGGAGGGCTCTCGGTGCCGCGCGTCTCTGGCCTCTGGCCCCGACCCCGGCCCCAATTCTGGCCTGGCCAGTGGCTCCAGACTGGCCCCAATCTCGGGCCGGTCCTAACTCCAGGCAGCACGGCTCCAGGCCATCCCCCGGCCCCCGACTCTGGCCTGGCCAGTGGCTCCAGGCCGGCCCTGACTCCGGGCTGGCCCCTGACTCCGGCCCCCAGCTCTGGGCTGGCCCCCGATTTCGGGCTGGCCAGCGGCTCTGGCCCAGCCCTCAACTCAGGCCCGGCGCCCATGGCTCCCAGTCCCGACTCTGGGTGGCGCGGCCCCCATCTCCAGGCAGCGCGGTAAGGGGGGCAGGGAACAGGGAGGGGGAGTTGGATAGAGGGCGGGGGGGGATTAGGGTCAGGACTCGGGGTGGTCAGAGGGCAGGGAACAGGAGAATTGAATGGGGGCAAGGGTCCTCGGGGGGGCAGTCAGGAAGGACCAGGGTTTGGATGGGGTGGTGGGAGGCAGTCAGGGGCAGGAGTTCCAGGGGCAGTCGGGAGAGAGAGAAGGGGTGGTTGGATGGGGCAGGGATCCCAGGGGGCCATCAGGAATAAGAGGAGGGGTTGGATGGGGCAGCAGGGGGCAGTTAGGGGACAGGGAAGGGGGGTGGATGGGGCAGGGGTCCTGGGGGTGGGGTGTCAAGGAACATGGGAGGTTGGATGGGGCAGGAGTCCCAGGGGGCGGGGCAGGAGTCCTGGAGGGGGGGACACGATCCCCTCAAGGGGTGAGGAGGAGGGAACCGGTTGTTAATATTTTGGCAGCTCATCACTGGTCATCAGCTATAGTTTTCACCTTATGTGGAGGAAGCCTTGAGGAGAAAAGAATACAGCAAGAACTTAGCATGGAAGTGCTGACAAGACCTTTGTTCTGCTGCCGTTGGCTTGCTGACAGTGGGCTTGCAAGCTGCAGTCTGTCACTTGCTCACATTTTTAAAATAAGGGGGGAAAAACACAGCTGAAAGTGTTTCCATTCTTTGGACGGTAGGAATGTTTTAATTCAGAAATTTGCTTTAATTACATTATGTAATATCAGACTATTTTACAAGTTTAGGATATGAGAATGTATAGACCACTACATAGAAATCTAGAGAAAGCATAAAAAGTAAACAAGGGAAAGGAAAAGGTTAACTTAATCCAAAACAAAGTGCTGAGAGAAGATGCAAGTGGAAATGAGTGATTACGTACCAAGATCCAGAGAAGTACAAAGGATGAAACTAACATAATTTACAGTGTTGGTTCTGCACAACCATTTTTTGCCCATTTTTACAGAGTCTTTATTCCCCCCATCACTGAGCTGATGGCTGCGTCCCTCAGGGTTGGGTTTGGTCAGAGGGGAAAACCAAATAACTGATGGGCAAACGTCACAACCCCCGGTGAGCTGGTCCCCAGGCTCACACCTACAGGAAGTGTCTTCCACTGGATAGGCAAGGGGTTCTGCACCAAGAACTGCACGGAGGAAAACTAAAAACAGCCCCCAAAGGCCCCCTTATCTCAAACGTAGAAAAGTCTCACTCTGGAAGTGCTTACAAGGAGGTCATCATCGAAGAACTTGGTTTCTATAATAACGTTACCACTGTAGAGGGAAATTAAAAGAAAAGGAAGGAGATATTAGACAAAAGCAATTACAGAATACTGCTGTGAACCGCGCTCTTGCTGGCCTGAGCTAACTCCTTGTCCCCACAATACCTCCTGCCTTTTATTTGAGAATATTTATTGTAAGAATGGAATAATGCAAAGGGAAGCCGCACTGTGACCCGATGACATCAGCAACAGACTTGAATGGAGGGCTGCTCTTTACAAAGTGCTATCAACCTTAATTTCCCCAGACAATGAGAGACTTGCCCACTGCATTCCAACAGGGAACTGCTCCCCCATGTAAAGATGAACAGTTTCTGTTCACTGGGTTGAATGTCACACTGGCTGTGTCACAGGGCAGAGCAGAGGAGGGGATGTATACAATACCCATGAATGGTTAACTTCTGCACGATGTTTTCGAAGCCATGGGTAAAGGAGTAGTGTGGCTGGTCACCTTGTGTTACTCGTTCTGTACTGGGGGACATGAAAAGCAGCACCACATGCCCTACTCTGTTATTCCTCTCCAGGTCCCCATATGCCCTCTAGGCTGGAGAGACCTACCTCAACCAAGGGTGTCATTCTCCCAAGAAATGCTTAAAAGCAAGTGCCTGTTCATGGGTGTCTTGTCTGAACTGCAGCTGAAAGATCTAGTGTCCCACATGGAATACAGATTTTGGGTATGACTGCACACTGTGCTGGTCCAAGGTGGTTTTATGTGTTCTGTATACTAAAGCAGAGGCATAGTATACTAATGCTGAGTGTGCTGTAGAGTGAGAGATGCTGCTACCCATCGGTGTACCCAATGCAGTGAGGTGGTAGTGGTTGGCAAGAGCTGGGATGCAGCTGCTCTGCCAGCCCCACTGGCAGGAGGAGGTGTTAGAGTCTACTCACCCCACCCCAGAGAGGCTTGGGTTGTTTTCAGACCTGGCCTGACCCGACACTTGAAGTCGGGTCCAGTTGGGTTTGGCTCAGGTCTCAAGGCTCTAATTTTAGGAGGCCTTTGGAGAGTGGAATGGAGAACTGAGAGGCCTATTAAGATTGGTGAATTTGGAACCTACAGAGAACTGGGGGTGGAAAATGCTCATGTACCCTTGCCACCTCAATAGGGCTCAGTCCTGAAAACTTTCGGCTTCCTGCGGAGGGCGGAGAATTGTGTCTCATCAGATGAACTTTTGTCTTTATTCTGGATTTTGCAGTCTGACTTCCCTGGTGCTCACTGGGAGCTGGGGTTGCTTGCAGTGCCCACAAAAGGGCTCCCATGTAGCATTGCTCTAACCACTTCACTTATTGTTCCCTCTTCAGAGGCTTTCTGAAAAGCGCCGTTAAAGACTTTTGTGACATCAAAGATGGCGGCTTCAACCACAGCTCCCTCACTGTATGTCTAGTTTCCATCAGGGCAGGGAGGGAGCAAGGGAAAGTTTGAGAAGCAGGATCTTCTAGGAGCCCACCGATCTTGGTGTGACCAGCTTCTGGCCTAAACTTGGCAAGAGGATTCTGACATCCTCCTGTCTCTGCTGGCAGACAGAGAGAAATGTTTTGCCAGCACATATCTAGCCTGGGGACAGCTCCTATAGAGATGATGGCCTTTTTCAAGGATTATTGCATGCCAAGGGTCTGCCTCTAGGCTTCTCTTCCCATCAAATCTCCCATTCAAAGTGACGCCCTGGTACTCACTAGCCTGATCCAAGTCCATGAATTGCTGATCTCCTGTGACGTCAACATGTAAGGAGTCAATTAGAGGGCTTTCATTCACATGCTATTTTGCATAACTAAGCTATTTTATATCCAAAAGAGGATAAAATATTTGAAGCTTGGCAAAAGTATACAGTGTTAAAAGAAGCACCAGAAGCCAACTTCAGGTCACAGAGGTCCCCTGGGTGACACCACCTGAATAATGCCTGCAGGGATGTCAGAGCAAGAGCCAATCAGCAACAGCTGGCTTTATGGGCATGCACTGAATCACTGCTTAGCCTGGATGTTGAGGGCATTAGAACAGAATTTTTAAAACTCCTTCACAGTCATCTTTAAAGGCAGCTCCAGTATTTAACATAGAATCAATTCCAGTTTCTCAAAAGTCTTAGCAGCTCTATTAAAGCAAATTAGGCCTATGGGAAAGAGGAAAATGGGGAAGTCCCTCAAGAGCTGGCAGTATGGAATGTGACAAAGTCAATGTCAACTTCCCTCCTCTTTCGTATTTTGAACAATCCTCCAATTTTAGTCTTCTGCACCCATGGAAATGCCAAGCACTGCTTCCCCCACAGCGCGCTCAGATTCTCTAACCCCAAGCTACTCACGTTAAAGCATTAGCTGGCATCATCTGTGATTCTGGTGCTGCCTCTATCAAGGACTGCCACGTGTTTGTGGAGTTAGGGATCACAAAGCCGAATTCAAAGAACCATTCTGTGAAGTGAAAAAGAGATCCAAAAGCTTTTTAAGAAAACCACATTGGTCCTATTGCTCTTTACCTGACTGCACACCCAACTCCTAAAGCTGTTAGTAACAGACACACCTCATGCTCTGCCAGCAGTTTGTATGTAAATTCAGAAGGGAAATGCTATTTAAAAACTAGGATTGTACAACTCAACCTGCACTAAACATCCTCCACTATGCCTCCACTATGCCCTTGAGGAGCAGATCGGAAGAGCAATGACACAGTCATGCCACTTTTCTTGTGATTAACTCAGAAGAAATTGGGCCAAGTTAGATTTCTTTGGAGTGTTCTAAATCCTCCCCATCTTCAAAAACTTTCCCATGTAAGGACAGCTCGAAGTAGGGCCATAATTAATAAAACAAAGCAGGGAGCTTTGGTACTCTTATACCCCCTAGATTAAGTGTAATATTACAACAAGGCATACTAGATCATGCTGTTATAAGGTCACATGTACAAGTCGTGCATGCATAAGGGTCAATAATACGCTTATGAAATGGTCACTTTAATGCTTTGGGCCATTAGGTCTGACTAGCACTCCACCTCCACATTACTCTTAAAAATTAAAAAAATGTTCAGCGCATCTCATTACCCTCAATCCCAGCCATTTTACAAAGTATCAGTTCATCACATTCTAGTACAGCTGTCCACAGAATGGAGCAATACCTTCTAGACACTGCCCTTTGAAATAAACTTTCTGTTCCAGTCGGAATTTTTCCATTTGTTCTGCTGAGGAGAAGTTTAGCTCCCGAGACACAGCTTTGCATTTCAGGATTTTCTTAGGAACTCGAGCTGTGGAAGGAAATCAGACAATCATTACTCTGACAAATTACAAAACTATTATGCACTATTATGACACCCTCTGAAATGCTAACCCAGTGCAGAGGCTTTGAGCACAGTTCAGGCCAAAAAGGCAACTAAAAATATGAGTCTCATTTTACAGACGTGCACACTAAGGCACAGATAGCTTTAACCTAATCCCTTGCCTGGAATCTCACAGCAAGACTGTGGCAGAGCCAGAAAAATACCCAAGTCTCTTGACTCCTCATTCCTGGTAATGTACTACTGAAGCCACGTTACCTCAGGCTAAAATGTGACCTGCAACATTACAAATTACTTCAGAAAATGTGCTAAATGTGGCAAGTAGGCAGAGGGCTATTCTGCAAATGAACTAGTACCCTTTCCCCCTTCAACTCTCCTTTTCAGGCTCTGTATCCTGATCAAACCCCAACCCAGCAAGTGCGATTCTGGTGATTTCACATGGACCCTGGGAGCCATTCTGTAAGTGCACAGGAAGCATCGGGTTCCCAAAATACCTACCCCAGGACAATAAAACTACATTTATACCCATGGTGGGTATGACACTGCCAGCAAATGGCAAACTGTAGCTGATTTTGTAAGCTCTTTAGGGGAAGAAGAGGAAGTCTGGGAGCATCCGTTATTGTGCTGAAATGTCACAGTAACAAGGAAAAGGGGCATATTCAGTGCAATGACACGCTACCAAGCCCTTCACTCTTAAGTGGTGTGATTCTATATCCTTACAGTGTGCTAGAAAGTGTTTTCATGCACATTTCTATTTTATGAGCAGAACTGCTCCTAAACAGAAAGCCTATCAAAATGTCCACGACATTTAAGACATATGGTGTTTGCTATTAATGACTGTAAATGTCTTAAAATTACTCAATCTGTATTTTGCACAACTGACCTTTGGACTCTTTTGCTATATATCTGACTCTTTATGTTCACCATGACCAGACTGTGACTTGCTATGACAAAACAATAGCTGTAATATTAGTACTACACACTTCTGACACAGGATAGTCTGAAAGACATTGGAGACTCTGTTTTAATTAAGTCCCAGTTTACCTGTGAAGTAGGCAAATATTATCACGGTTTTATACAAGGAGGAAATCTAATGTGCAGAGAGGCGATAGGACTTGCTTATGTGACAGAGCTGGGAATAGAATTCATGAGCCCCAACCTTCTTTTCTATCCACAAGAAAAAACACTCCACCCTGTAGTCTACAGAAGCTACACAGAGCCAGGGAAGTGTAACAGTCTGTCTAGATACAGTGAAGGAAAAGGATTCAGAAGCTACCAGTGCCTCTGGGGAGAAGTTGTAAGAGGAAGTCAGAGAACAATGGGAACAAGTGCCTCAGGATTTACATTTTCTGTTTCCTGCAGCCAAGTGTCTTACTCCTCCCTCCACTGCTATTAGCTGCTCTCATCTCTTTCGTGCCTTCACCCCCAATATTACACAGTGGCTAAAAAGAGGGCAAAGCAGCACTACCCCATAGTTTAAGCAATGAAGCACCAGGCTGCAGAATTACCTTATTTTTTTTAAATCTGTGTCTCAATTATTTTACTACAGTTGTATTTAAAATTGCTGGAACCTTTCCCTTCACAGCAGGCATCTAAATAAACCCCGTTCTACAAAGTTCTGATGTATTGTTAAATATTTCCTTGGTTTCAGACCCAGGCCCGTATGTACAGTTGTGTTTGTAATGATGGCATTTCCAGTTTTTTGCTAGGTGTGCGATACTAGCAGAGTATGTCACTAGGTATGTTAACAGAACTGCAGCTATTTGCTGCTAAAAAGCACTGGTGTGAGACCAGAAAAGACTTATCAGGCCCAAGTGGATGAGCTCAGAAGAGGCCAGATTAATGTTTTAACACAATGCTTCTCTTATCTAACTCTGCATTTCAATTCAGACCCTCAATCTTCCCATTACAGCATCAGGCCTCTCTTGAGCAGGGACTGTCATGCCCAACTGTGCACTGTTTGTGTGAAGTGGAAGAGTGCCCACGGGGGACCTGATTAGGAGTAGCAAGTCCATTTCGTTTGTGACCCAAGCTAGCTTTGAAACCAAATCTCTGTAGTTGAAAGACAAGAATTAACCCTGTGTCCTACCCAGCCCTGTACTGCATTAAACAGCTCCAATTCTCCATACCCTCTACCCTGACAGCATTACTACATAAAACAAAATCATTACAAAGGAATAATGTAAGAGTTGGATCCTGCTGCCATGTGCCTGCTGCCCTTGCATGATAGGAGATTTTATAATTCACAGGGAGATGAATGCCCTAGTATCACCAAGCAGGATTCAGCCCTTGTCATTTAAGCAAAAATTCATACGTAACGCTGAAGTAAACGGATGACCAAGGTCACTCCACTCTTCATAGACCATTAGCATGGTGCTCGCATTATCAGAAAAGCCTTTTGAGTGAATTTGCTGAGGCCATGCTGTTCCATACATAGCCAGTGTGACAAAAAGTCTATATTGCGGTAAGCCAGCTTTCAATTACTATCCCTTTCCAACACACTTCCACACTGACATGGGATATTAGATATCAAAGCAGAGTAATGGACAACGGAATACTTTGCTAGGCCTCTAGGAACAGATACCAAAGGCAGAAAGGGAAGAGAAGCCACAGACAGAAGTGGAGAGCAAAGAAGTGTCCCATTTCCACGTCAGCATTAAATTCTCCCAATGCTTTGGAGAAAGTAAGTAATGGTCAAGTTGACAGAGGGCCAACAGTATGCACGTTTCCCCATATAGCTCTCCCACTATGCCTCAGCCGTGATCAATACAACTACTAGCCCAGTCCCAGTCACACTGTGTGGTAAGGCTTATTTTTTTTAATGGATTAAGAGGAAAAGTGCGACAATCAGGCATGCAGAAGTAAATTAACCCATTGAGCTCCTTGTATTCAGTCTTAGCATCTCTCCTTTGCCTGCAGCTGACCCACCTGCTCCTTGTGCTGTAGAATCAAAGACCAAGCAAAGTCTGTCCTTCAAAAGCAGTGCCATACTGACTGCAGTCAGGCCCCGTAGAAACTGTATTGCCCAACCCGACGGGGAGGCCATACCTTACCTTCATGCTCCACTCCAGGTACAGACAGATCTTCTGTTCCTTGCCAGAGGATTTTCCCCGTCTCTGCATCCCGAAGGTTCATCCAATTTCTGATTGGGAGGTGATTAAGGAAAACGAACTGTGCTTTTAGACTCTGTGCCCATCAGTCTTTGCCTAGCACTGAAGTAGGCTACCCGGAATTAAGCAGGAGTTATACTAAAACCTTACTTTGACATGCCATGTATTTGGAGCTACGGCACCAAGGAGGGGAGATGTCCCTCTCATGGTTTACAAACAAACCAACATTAGACCAGAGTCAATGTAACAAGTGAAGGGCATCCACTCATTAAGTTTTCCCTTAAAACTGATGCTCTTTGGCCTTGTTGACTATATCCTACTTATGTCTAACGGATCAGGGAGACATCACCAAACTGCAGGGAAGCAAGCAGCAGCATTAGTATCTATAGCAGATTATTCTATAATACAATTCCTCATCACCATTCCCCCACCTCTCAAGAGGAATGGGAAAAGGAGAAACATACCCCACGTGTCACTAGAGAAAGAATGCTGGATCAATTTTCCTGATCTGCAGAGTGTGGTAAAGAGTGCTGTTCTAACATTTTTGGCACAAGTAACTCTCATATTAACCGAAATTCTCTAAGAACAGCACACCCCTGTGGAGCTTCCCCGAGGAACAAGAGCTAAACACACCTAGTAAGAGTGAGTAAGGAGTAAGTTTGTAAGTGTTATGTACCAGACTTCTAATGGTATGGATTGATGTAATACTCATGAAAGTTATAGAGGAGTGTGGAATACAAACTTTCAAAGGCACAAACAGCAATTACCCTAAGTGTCATTTGTGCTGTTGAAAAGCTTTCCCATAGTGTATGCTGTGCACAAACCCATACTCTGGAATTGGGAATCTGCAAAGCCATTTTGGATAGTCAATATTGTATACCCTGATGAATAGGGTTATAGCCTTCAAAAAGGCTGAAGCAGACTTGCCATATTCCCAAAACCACAGTCCCTGCTGCCACAGCTGATCATAGGGGCATTCATGAAGTCACCAGCACTGACATGCTGAAAGTATTGGTGCATAGCAGGACCTCTGCCCTTTATAAGATAGCTGTGGCGTGAACCTGTGGAAAAACAGGAGAAAATGCCATTAAGAATTTTGCAGCATCCTCTCTAGGTACTGGTTAGTTTATGTCAGTGTCCACAAGGTACTTGGCACTTTCCAGGCATTCAAGAAGGGACATCCCCTGCCATGCAAAGTTTGCATTCTAGGACAGTGGTTTGGGGGGGGGGAGAATAATAATTAATCAGGTTATTTATACAAGTCAAAGCTATTCACTGTAGCAGCACAGCAGAGCTGGGACTTTAGGAGCGAGCCAGAGGGGGCCTTGTGGATGAACTCAGAGGTTATGCTATGTACAAAGGGATGCCTGTAAGAAGGCAATTGTGGGAGGAGCTGACAAACTGGCAGATTAGGATGGGAAAAACTGGAGGAGAGTTGGGCTAGGGGGCAACAATGGAGGATAAGTAGGGTCGGGCAGAGTTATATGCATGTACACCTCTACCCTGCTATAACGCGACCCGATATAACACGGGTTCGCATACAGCGCGGTAGCAGCAGGGCTCCGGCGGCATTTTAAAGGGTCCGGGGCCCCGGCTGCTGCAGGGAGCCCCGGGCCCTTTCAATCGCCACTGGAGCCCTGCCGCTGCTACCCCAGGGCTGCGGGAGCAGGGCCCACCAGCGATTTAAAGGGCCTGGGGCTCCCACAGCACCTGGAGCCCAGAGCTCTTTAAATCACCGCCGGAGCCCTGCTGCCCTTACCCTGATATAATGGGGTTTCAGCTATAATGTGATAGGGATTTTTGGCTCCCCATGACCGTGTTATAGCAGGGCAGAGGTGTATTTATTTCAGTTTGTAAAGTACTTAATCTCTGGGCAGACTCATAGACTCTAGGACTGGAAGGGACCTCGAGAGGTCATCGAGTCCAGTCCCCTGCCCTCATGGCAGGACCAAATACTGTCTAAACCATCCCTAATAGACATTTATCTAACCTACTCTTAAATATCTCCAGCGATGGAGATTCCACAACTTCCCTAGGCAATCTATTCCAGTGTTTAACTACCCTGACAGTTAGGAACTTTTTCCTAATGTCCAACCTAAATCTCCCTTGCTGCAGTTTAAGCCCATTGCTTCTTGTTCTATCATTGGAGGCTAAGGTGAACAAGTTTTCTCCCTCCTCCTGATGACACCCTTTTAGATACCTGAAAACTGATATCAGGTCCCCTCTCAGTCTTCTCTTTTCCAAACTAAACAAACCCAATTCCTTCAGCCTTCCTTCATAGGTCATGTTCTCAAGACCTTTAATCATTCTTGTTGCTCTTCTCTGGACCCTCTCCAATTTCTCCACATCTTTCTTGAAATGCGGTGCCCAGAACTGGACACAATACTCCAGTTGAGGCCTAACCAGCACAGAGTAAAGCGGAAGAATGACTTCTCGTGTCTTGTTTACAACACACCTGTTAATGCATCCCAGAATCATGTTTGCTTTTTTTGCAACAGTATCACACTGTTCACTCATATTAAGCTTGTGGTCCACTATGACCCCTAGATCTCTTTCTGCCATACTCCTTCCTAGACAGTCTCTTCCCATTCTGTATGTGTGAAACTGATTGTTCCTTCCTAAGTGGAGCACTTTGCATTTATCTTTATTGAACTTCATCCTGTTTACCTCAGACCATTTCTCCAATTTGTCCAGATCATTTTGAATTTTGACCCTGTCCTCCAGAGCAGTTGCAATCCCTCCCAGTTTGGTATCGTCCGCAAACTTAATAAGCGTACTTTCTATGCCAACATCTAAATCGTTGATGAAGATATTGAACAGAACCGGTCCCAAAACAGACCCCTGCGGAACCCCACTTGTTATACCTTTCCAGCAGGATTGGGAGCCATTAACAACTACTCTCTGAGTACGGTTATCCAGCCAGTTATGCACCCACCTTATAGTAGCCCCATCTAAATTGTACTTTCCTAGCTTATCTATAAGAATATCATGCGAAACTGTATCAAATGCCTTACTAAAGTCTAGGTATATCACATCCACCGCTTCTCCCTTATCCACAAGGCTCGTTATCCTATCAAAGAACGTTATCAGATTAGTTTGACACGATTTGTTCTTTACAAATCCATGCTGGCTATTCCCTATCACCTTACCACCTCCCAAGTGTTTGCAGATGATTTCTTTGATTACCTGCTCCATTATCTTCCCTGGCACAGAAGTTAAACTAACTGGTCTGTAGTTTCCTGGGTTGTTTTTGTTTCCCTTTTTATAGATGGGCACTATATTTGCCCCCTTCCAGTCTTCTGGAATCTCCCCCGTCTCCCATGATTTCCCAAAGATAATAGCTAGAGGCTCAGATACCTCCTCTATTAACTCCTTGAGTATTCTAGGATTTTAGTAACAATATCACAAAACTCTTAATCTTTACATTGCTCAGTGACAGTACTGAAAGTACTCAAGGTATTTCTGGAGCCCGGAGGACAAAGCACATGCTTTAGCAGCTTTTATTTTACTTAGTGATGTTTGTTTGTTTGAAAATTGTGTATGTGGAGGAAGGAGGAAGTTGAGTTAAAATTTCTAATAATTTTTAAATATAAAATTTCCAACAGACAACCGTAAACAGAGCTAGAGAAGAGAGATTTGCTCAGATACTTGTGTGCAATCCAGACACCTGTAAACCAGAGGATCACCATGAATGACACCATACTCCTCTATTTTAAGGTATTTCTGTGACCCAATTACCACGGTATCTGAGCATCTCACAAGCTTTAACATAGTTATCTTTACAACACACCTGTGAGGTAGGGAGTGCAGATTTTTAAAGGTATTTAGCTGTTGCTCCACTCAGCACTGAAAAGCCTACGTGACTTAGGAGCCTAATTTTATTTTCCAAACAGAGTTACGCACTTGAAATAAAATCCTGAGTGGAACAACTATAGCGTCATAACTCAATTACTGGCACAAACACAACAGATGGATGAATGTGACATTATTACTTTAAGCACAGGGCTATGAGGCTGTACTGACCTTCTATTTCTGCTCAGTAAAAATACATTGTAGGCATAAAGGACAGAGGTTGACAGTCTAAAAAAGATTTCTCTCTAGTTGAAATCCAAATTAACTGGTAATTTAAATTATGCCTGCATATTGGACACTGCAATCTATTTTGCCATTGAAGGTGTTAGACTTCCAGGCAGTGTCCTTGTCAAATTTTGTTCTGTATTGATGTTCCAGTGTCATGGTAAAGCTGTGTGTGATTGTCTCCTCTGCACTTTGTATTCCGTCAACTTAAAGATCAATTAGAAGTAAAAAGCTTAACAGCAGATCCCGGCTGTCCTGAGTTTATAGGTCAGCAATTCATGAAATAATTCCTAGCAGATACCTTGTATTTCAAAAATCTAGGCTTAAATTGCAGTACCAGATGAAGGTGGCTAAAGAACTCCTAGCCATGATGGATTTATGTGTAAACCCAGCATAAGCTCTTGTAGACTTTTATGAATGAAAAAATAAATTTAAAAATCAACCTGGCCATAGTTACGAACACAAAACAGGGTTTAAAAAAAAACCCTAAACAAATGAATGGCACAAGCTACCCTTTATACACTCAAGCATATTTTAACAGACCATAATATACTAATCATTTTACAATTTTTCCCCCAAGAAGCTAAGCATTATTAAAAAGGAAAAATAATCTATCTTCACATACATACAAAAGAGCATGTTGAACTGGACAAAGTCCCTCACATTCAGATTTTTAATTGAAATTTTGTATTTTTCTTGAACAATCACCAGAGAAATGGGAAAACTATTTCCTAACTCAAAATTTTAGTTCATTTACAGAGATTACTATAATGGGCTAAAAAGCAATGGTTAGGGAATACCTAGCAAAACAGCAGCTACACTGCTGACCTAATTAGGAGCTTATCGTACTATTTCTGTCATCTTGCATGGAAAGCTTGGTACTAGGACATGCCCCATAGTGAAGAAAATGGAGGCCTTGAACCAAACCCACATGTGCTGTTATCTCCTAATGTGTTTAATTGGTTTAAGATTCTTTCATCCCAGCAGGAGAGATATTGTTACTAAAAATAAAAACGCTCCATCTTCTGAACAGCAGTGGGGACTTGCAGGCAGGATCAGGAGGGCATATGAAGTATCATTAAGTAGAAAAAGTACATTAATATGGGCTTAACACAACCATTCTTCTCGACGAAAGCCTGTCTCAGACGTTTGAGAAGGAAACTTGAAGGTGCAAGTTAAAGAGAAGATACAGTGAATTGTGGCATCATGAAGCTTAGACAACAAGGAGTAACAATAGTGTATCTGTAATCTGGTTTCTATAAGCAACATCAGAAAGCATAAGATCCCTTGCCAACACTGAGTTTTCATGCTTCTGTTATTTCCTATGGGATTTAAGACTCAATATGTCAAATCACCTTCAATTCTGGAGGCATGGAACGATTAGGCAGAACAACAGACGGGAGAACTGTTGATCTATTTATATTCCACCACCTACCGGGTCAGCAAAGTCTTGTATAAAAGCTGGAATTTAACTTGCTTTATAGACACTTGACAAATTAGCTTCCTCACAGACATACTTTGCTCAGCCTGATAAAGATAAATAAGATGTGCATTTCCAAACGCAAGTTATGTTGTCTTGACCATCTCTGATCTATGAAGAGGAATGTTTCTTTTTATTTTCGTATCTGTCAAAGACACCATTTTTCTTCACAAAGTCAGGATGTACTGATTCCTATTCAGACTTGGCATGGCAAAAGGCTGCTAATTAAGGATGGATTTGAAGGAGGAGGAATTCCGGAGGAATGATTCATTTATAGTAGGATGTGGCGAAAGAAACCATGCCATTATCTACCTTGCTACTATGTATTTTCCTCCAGTGCACCTGTAACGTGCTTGGATGCCCTGCAAGAACGAGGCCCACACACATTGAGTTATTTGGCTTTAATGAAGGTAAAGTGACACATTCGCAATGGGGACCCTGGGCGTTGCTGTCACTTTGGCGGGGAACCCAGCACCGAAGCTCAACTCGGCCTGGGTCGGAGTCCAAAAGCAGGACCGGGAGCATACAGCTATATATACACACAATACAAAAGCAACTTATACATATGCAAAAAGGGACTTCCCACAAGCTATGCCCGCCCTTTGGCCTAAGGCCATACAAACTGGTTTCAACCAGTTAAAAGCAAGTTATAACTGGCATGCCGTGTCCTACAATGACCAGCCACTTAGCAAGCAGGGGCTTTCCACAAGGCCGCCGAGAAAGCGGAGATACCCTAGCTAGGCCTTGACACAGTCTTCCACAATCCCCTACAGCACCTCTAACTCTATTTTGACTACCTCAAAGGCCGTGGCAGCCAAACTGCTGTCATGTCATCCATGAAAGTCTAGGTCTTTTAGTTTCAGCCTATGCCATCTTGACTGTTCTTCACCCTCTAGGAAGTTTTGTACCCTTCATTATCTTTCCTAATGAAAGAGCGTAGTTTTTGTAACCAGCTAGTCTTTCATCCTCTTCTCCAGCTTCTCATTATCAATACGATAAAGCAATATATTCAAAAGCTGTGCCCAACACATCAGGTGTGATCAGGGTGTCAACAAGTACACAGGAATAAGGAGTATCCTAGAGAATAATTGACGAAATAGAGTGTGAAGCCAAAACGCTTCTACATTAGATTTGTGTAAGCAACCCCTTTCCCAAAACAAGCTTGTGTTCTAAACCACCCAACTCGATTTTATCATGTTGCCTACAGTAGAAAGTATAAACAACCAGGTAATCATGGCATGGATCAGCATATTAGTTTAGAGGGCAACAGTTCAGTTGAGTAGTAAATAGGAATGGTTAGTAGCCTATTTATATCAGATATAGATTTACCAGGTAGAACATTTTTATACTAGATTTTTCCTTTACAGCATTTGATTTTGAAGTAGGTAGCCCTTTGGGACTTAGAAACACGGGAGATGGTCAGAAGGCTATTGGATTAAAGATTAGTGCACCCAAATGGCCTAAGGCTTTCCCTCCGTTCCAGTCACTCACCCTGTAACCTCTCCAGAGCACCTGCTGTTAGTTACAGCCCCTAGGCCGCAGTTCAGCAAAGTACTTAAGGTAAATCCTACACTGCAACAGGAGACGTGACTGCAGCATGTCCAGATATACCCACGGTATTTGTGATCTTACTAGCCTGAATAACAACAGCAGCGAAGCCACAGCAGCATGGGTGTACAAGCCCATCCAGGGCCCTGATTAGGTACTCTAGTGGCTAGCCCATGCTGGTGCCTGTGCTGCCATGGCTTCACTATCATTGCCGTTGGAGCTAGCTAAATTAAAGCCAATTTGGGCATCGCCGCACATGCTGCGGTCACACCTCCAACTGCACTGCCAACATACCCTTAAGTTGTATCACGCCTGTAAAGTCCACTCTGCTTGTACATAAAAGAACACAGATGCCTTGAAGGTTTTATAGGCAGTAGCTATAGGCTCTGGCAGCCTGTGTATGGAACATGACCTTCTTCACAGTCAAAGACTAAAATTCAGTGTAAAAGCATATTTGAATGAATTGGAAGAATGTGAATTCTTTTGTCCACACAGTTTGGTAGTAAGTGCTGCAATAGATACACAAACAGAGCTATTGCTCACGTGTTATCATAACTTTGGATATTTTAAGGAATCCACAGAACACTGTCACCTCCACTTACTACCAGGCAACATCATGCTCTCTGGACTCCAGATTAACAAAAAAGAATGTCTGTATGTACATTACAAGTGTACACAGCATTTTAAACTCGGCTGTTATAAAGCCAGCTTTTGTAGGGAGTGAAGGACAAGGATGTCAGACAACAATGACTGCACTCATCCAAGAATAACTCAAGGTACTACGAACCATTGAGGTGATCTATTAAATCCCTAAATGGGAAGAAACCAATTAGGCCTTCACAGCACCTCTGACGTACTCTAGTACTAGCTGGGAAGGAAGCGGCTCTTAAACTTCCTGTACGGAACAAATCAATTGTGCAGTCAGAGACCCAAATATTAACATGAACCATAAGATAGGATACAGCAGAAATCCTCCCCCAACCAACAGTCATTTCACAGTAACTAGATAATCGGGGGATATATTTAACAGCTCACAGCAATGGAACAAAAAATCCTAGAGTGCTTGTCACATTTTAACCCATACCAACTGTTTAGTATCCTTCCTACTATTTTTCTTGTCTTTGTTTTTACATTTCCCCTTATATCATTAACAGTAGTTGCTACTTATATGATCCCATGTTCGCTACAACATGCTTTCATCTTATGTCATACAAGCCTCCATTCAGCTGGAGAGTTCTTGGACTGTACTTGGTAAAACACCAACTGATATTACTGAAATAAGTCAACACTACATAGGTTCATTTTAATAGAATACCGTTAACAGTAACCACTTAAAAGTAATAAAGAAGTTAATATAGCTGCTTTATCTCTACTCTAAAGCAAAATCCAGGTTTCAGATTTTACCACCTCTACTATGCAGGAAGTCTGATCTTGTGGTTAAAGCACAGGACTAGGACACAGGTGCCGTAAATTATATTCATGGCTCTGTTGCACACTTCCTGTGTGAATTCAGACAAGTCACTTACACCTTGTGTCAGATCAACATCTGTAGAGCCTCAGTGAGCTATTTCCCTACCAAGGGAATGTTGCAAAGATAAATCCATTAATATTTCTGTGGTGCTTAGGTATTATGGAGACCACAGAAAACTGTAAGACCTAAAAGCCAACAGAGGATAACTTATAATCAGTTCAGTTGCAAAGTGTTGCTAACCACACAAGCCATAAAAAAATACAGAAGCCATCTACTTGGCATATTTTGTTAATGCAGTAAAATCATATCTAGCTTCTGCTGGTAAGGAATTAAGAGTGCAATGGCTTAACTGGTGTAACAGCTGTGTCCAACATACAACCTAGGATTCCAGCAAAGGATTCCAATTATCATTCACCATTTTTACAGCTAAAATGACAGAATCAGCAATCCTGTTGATGTTAACTAATGGAATTTGGGCATGGAGCCTACTTTTAATTTCCCCTAATTTTCCTTCTAGTCAGTTCTACTGTTTGAAAAAATTCATAGTTAAATCTTTCCAAGTTACTAGGAAATAGTAAATATTTAATATTTGGTCAGAATTTGGGACACCTGCAATACCACATTTATACTGCAGACTAAGAACTCTCAAGCCATGAAAAGGGGATGGGCGTTTAAAGGTTGTGGGGGAGACCACTTTTAAGCCACTTCCAGATATATTGTAAAACAGGCCAAGCTTCAGTTTCACTAGCTTTTTCTCTCCTCCACAAGCTGATTGGGAACAATTGGAAGGATTGGGCTTTTGAGGCAAGAGTTACATACCAAATGAGAAGCCAAAGGTCATCAAGTTATTGTGTTCTATGGGGCACTAAGCAAAGAGAATAAATTCCATGGCTCAGTATCACAGCTTGAAAAACTTAGGTAAAGGAGAAACAAGATGATACTGTTTTAATATATTTATTTACCTGTCTAAATGAAACTAAGTTGGCATCTCAGAGGCTAACGCTCTTGCATTTTTATTATTTTGTGGAAAGTTTTAAACAAATTCCAAGTCTCAGCAATTTTAGTCATTACTAAGCTGTAGAAAATGATCCTGGCATCGGCAAACGGCCTTTGATTTCTTCAGACAAAAGCAAAAATGTGTGACATCCTCTGGTAGTTCTCTGCAGTCGATGAGAAGGCTTTCTTATCAGTATGTATCAGCAAAAATTCAGCCAACTAACAGTCCCAACAGAGCAAGAGATGCTGTGCACTTCTGCTATAAACACTTCTAAGTCCAATCCAAAAAGACTTTTGAGTTGCCATGCAAGGAAAATGAAAATGAAAAATACAACACATGTGGTTTATGGTTATAACTATTGTTTAAAGGGAGAATAAATTATCATACCAAACTCCCACAAAAACCTTTAGCTTACAGCAGGTGCTAGTGACAGATGGAGCCAGTTGCCTTGTATAGCAGCTCTGAGAAAATGGTTTGTTCGCTACTATTAGGAATTTTTTTTGTTCCCATGAGAAACAGACATAGTAAAAGTGGTTCATTGAACCAGACTACAGTGCCAGGGAATGAAAACAAGATGAAACAATACAGTGCTTTTATGTTGGCTTTCCGGTGCCTGTGTTTGTTCGGTTTCCTTCTTTGGCTCTTGGGAACTGATGTGCCAGGATTTTTTTGTGCCAGTCCCCCAGCAGGAAAAGTTGCAAGTGATCACATCCGGACATCACTGTACTCTAGCCAGTAAAACAATTATTAGCTTAGAAAAACCCAACGTTGTTTACAGGACCATTACAGAAGCATAAATTGCATGAACAAAATGACCTTCTCTTTTTAATTTGACAATATGCAATTCCTGCCCACCCTGCCTACATTTAAATTGATCTTTATAATTAGCATACCAGAAAAGCTTCAACTCATGCTAAGAAACCTTTGATTATTACCATAATTAATGTCATTAATAATGCTCTGAAGTTTATAGAAACAGCAAGGGAGTCAATGGGAGTGATGTGTGCATACAAGGGAAGAACTTGACCTTTAAAATCCAGAGGACTTTATCAGAACATAATTTTAAAGTGTAAGAACAGCTATAGGAACAGAAGTGAATGCCACTACAGAGGAAACTAATGGATAATAAGTATACACGAGTAATTGAAAAGCCTATTGAAGCACAAAACACTGGGATTGCCTCAGAATAAAAAGACAAATGGAAGATCTTCCTTCACGTGAAAAAGATTCCAGAGACCCTCCCCACAGATTTAGTGGATGAGCCCTATCTATATGTGCCAGAGTATTTTGAGAAATCATTCCCATTCCAATAGATATCATGGTGAAGGGCTTGATGCAAGAACCCCATCTGAAGAGAGAACCCATGGCAAGTCAAATCACGTTCAGATGGAAAATTATTTTAAATGGATGTTTAAAAGTCCCAAGAAGTTCTGAGACAAACTGTGTGTTAGATTCTGCACCTCTGCTCCTTCATTTAAGTACACCTAGCTGTCTCCTGAAATCTAGCACGTTTGGTGCAGTAGCACTGATTGCTGCTATCCTAGTAGAGAGCTGGTGCCAGTGGCTTTCTTCACGTCATGTTTCTCTTGCTTTTGGTGGTTTCCATTCACTAATTTTTTTTTAAAGGGAGTGGGGGGGTTGGATTTGTGATTCATTGCCAAGCATCACTAGTAAAAGAGTGGAGAGCACAAAGGGAAAGAAACAGGATGACTGGTTTCCAGAATGTGACATTATCAGATTAAAATATGACCATGCAAATCATTGTTGCTATCACTGTTATATAATTGCAACGAATCTTACACAAAGTGGTCAAGTAAGGGGTCAATAGAAAGGGTTAAGCAGCTTGCAGACTAATTGAACCAGATTCTACCTTTAGGGACATATTGATAGATAATGTTTGTTTACATATATATTGTTAGAGATTAACAATGTAAAGGAACAGTCCCTATGATGTATTCTGTTAATTCAGAGTGTGACGTTATTGACATGAACTATGACAGTATAGATCATTGTTGCAATCAGGGTGTGACATTATTGATGTAAACTGTGATTGACTAGATCATTGTTGCAACCAGGGTCCTATGGTTGCACCAGTTCTTATACTGAGGAGGCCAAGTGAGGTGTCTAAGGAAAGGCTGTAGTTTGCTGGTTATGATTATGCTGTCTGTATGTATCATTTTGCACTTGAAGTTATGAATATTGGCTATGCACCTGTTTGATTCTAAGTAGCTTCAGTGCAGCATTTGGTCAGCTTCTTGAGAAAGGACTATTTTCAGTAAGTGCCCAGTCAAGAAACACTTGACTGACAATGGACTTTGGGAGACGCCAATCCACATCTGAGCTTTCCTGGGAACGTTTAAACTAACATGTAAACAATGGCATCGGCCTGCAAAAAGCTGAATCAACACAGACATGTGACTTGCCCAGGTGGCTACTGACTCCATCTTGTTGTTGTGATTTTGCACAGGAGAACAAAGGGGTTTCCACACACAAGAGAGAAAATAAGAGGCCCTCGAAACTCCTCCATTTTGTCTTCAGCTGGCTCAAAAGTTAGCCTCTCCACCCCAAAGAGATGCCTGAAAGAAACTGGAACAAAGGACAGTAACTACGGGGGTGTGAGTGATTGCTGGACTCAGACTAGGAAGGAGTCTAGTCTGTCAAAGAAGCTTATTGAAGCATCTCTTAGGGTGAGATTTACCTTCATTTAGCCTCCTACCATTTTAGGCTTAGACTTGCATGCTTTTGTTTTATTTTGCTTGGTAAATTTACTTTGTTCTGTCTGTTATTACTTGAAACCACTTAAATCCTACTTTTTATACTTAATAAAATCACTTTTTGCTTATTAATTGACCCAGAGTAAGTAATTAACTCCTGGGGGAGCAAACAGCTGTGCATATCTCTCTGTCAGTGTTATAAAGGGCAGACAATTTTATGAATTTATCCTGTATAAGCTTTATACAGAGCAAAATGGATTATTTGGGGTTTGGATTCCATTGGGAACTGGGTATCTGGGTGCTGGAGACAGGGGCACTTCTCAAGCTGTTTTCAGTTAAGCCTGCAACTTTTGGAGGATGTGGTTCAGACCTGGGTCTGTGTTTGCAGCAGGCTAGTGCGTCTTGCTCAACAAGACAGGGTACTGAAGTCTCAAACTGCCATGGAAAATGGGCTCAGAGGTAGTCTCAGCACATCAGGTAACAGTCCCAAGGGGGTTTCTGTGACCCAGCCTGTCACGCAGAGATCAAAAGGAAATATTAACATTTAAACGAACTGTAAACAGTGAAATCACTGTATTCATCTCTCTTTGAAATGTATAGCAAATCACCTGCGAATGGTGGAAAACAGGCAATTGCCTTATGTTAATCCTTGTAGCTAATTACCAGTGATGCTTAGGAAATAGGTCTACTTCAAAGTCTCCATTATTGCCTATTGTTCATTTAAGGACTCCGAGCTATTAAAAGAAGTCCTGGAACTGTATAAAAGCCCTTGGATCCTGATCCTTTTTATCTCAGATCTGCTTGATGCTTCATGCAGGGGAAACTTAAGTCCTAAGAGTGAGATCTCCAGCCCTGTCTGGATCACCCTGAATATGAACACTGGACTATAACCTAGGGACTAATTCTGAAAGAACTCTTTGCAACTACACAGCTCACCATCTCTACTATGAATCTGATCTCAGAACTGTATTCATGTCTGTATGTAGCCTGATCTTTTAACCAATACTCTCTCTTTTCTTTTTTAATACATTTTAGTTTAGTTGTTAAGAATTGGCTGTAAGCGTGTATTTGGGTAAGATCTGGAATATCCATTAACCTGGGAGGTATTGTGTCCAATCCTTTGGGATTGGTAGAACTTTCTTATATGATAAGATTTTCAGAAAACCTCATCGTATTTGACTGTGTGTCTGGGTGGAGGCCTAAGGCTGAGTTGCTTTAAGGGAACTAGGGAACTGTGTTGTTGGCTTCTGGATAACCAATAAGGTATTACAGAAGCTTTTTTGTGCTGGTTTGGTAAATCTAAGTATTGGAATATCCACCAGCTTTGGAGATTTTCTGCCCCATTCTTTGCAGTTCACCTGAACTGAGTAATTACAGCCTGGATCCCTGGAACCCCAGTCACACAGAATAAGAATTATTTTTCACTTGGTCTAAAGTGGCACATAAGCAGAACAAAATCAGCGCCAATAGTAGCAAAATGTTTCTAACTAGAAAAGTGAGCAAACCCTACCATGCACATCCATAACCTAGTATCCTTGTATTCACACAGCCCTTACCTAAAAAGTCATACAAAAACATGACATAGTTTGTTCCTCAACTCAGTTTGTTAATCAAAATGGGGTTGTCATACTAAAGTGTTGAGTTTCTCTTTTAAGAGTTTTTCTATTTAAAGTTTGTGACATACAAACATTTTACTAAACCCAGATTCAGTCAGACTCTTCAATAAAATCTATAAATTGGCCACGTTTCACATCATTTTTAGGGCTTTTTGTTTATTTGTAACAAGTGTCTGCAGGCAAATGGAAATCGGTTTCCCCAGCCTAAGAAAAAAAGGAGATGCCCTTGGAGGTCAGCTATCAATATATAAATTTAAAAAGCACACAATGGCTTCCTTCCACATAAGGCATACATCATAAGTGGTAAAAGGGAATGCATTCTGAATTAGTGAGGTCACACCACCTGTCCAAATATACTCCTTAGACTAGCTGGCCTCAACACTATCAGCTCCAGGAACAGTAGTACTAGCTTTGCAATTGTGGTTAGCTGTTAGTCCTTCTCCTTCTAAATTTAGGATAGATAACTATGACTGATCGCTTACTGAATGATCCTACAGAGACCCACCCAGAGTCCATTCAGTACAGAATAACTGAAGCCCATTTTAGAGATTAAACTTCTAAAAAGGACTCTTAAGAGCTGAACCAACATAAATATCACCCATATAAATATGTCCAAATAGTCTCATGTAATCTTCACTTCCTCAGCACTTGCAAACATATGAATCTGTCAGCTCTGGGGATACAGATTTATACCACCATCTTGACACTAAACACCAGTGCTACAGCATTATTAGTCTATGATAGTATTAGTGAATATACCAACTCCCGAATGTATTTGGTTAAAATACTAAAAATAGTTCATTTCTTCTAACCACGATGATGCTTCCAAGATGAATGCCAAATGACCAAAACAAGGTCTTCACAAATGGAGCCACTAACACAGTGACATTCTGTTACAGAATTAACACTTCAGGAGCAGGTGCTTCCTGACTTTTGGGGTCAGAGTGTCAATAGGCAGAGAGCAAGAAGAACTTGGAGAGAAACCAGGTTCCATTTCTTTTTTACAGCCGTCATCCAAGTTTATGCCTTGCCCCTTATTTCACTGATCTGTACTTTACAGTCAGAACCTATTGATATCAGTCTAGAATAAATGCTCTGATTTAGCACTGCTTTGGGACACTGTATGTCAGGGGTAGGCAACCCATGGCACATGTGCCGAAGGCAGCACGCAAGCTGATTTTCAGTGGCACTCTCACTGCCCAGGTTCTGGACACTGATCCAGGGGGCTCTGCATTTTAATTTAATTTTAAATGAAGCTTCTTAAACATTTTTAAAACCTCATTTACTTTACATACAACAATAGTTTAGTTATACATTATAGACTTATAGAAAGAGACCTTCTAAAAACATTAAAATGTATGACTGGCACATGAAACCTTAAATCAGAGTGACTAAATGAAGACTCGGCACAGCACTTCTGAAAGGATGCTGACCCCTGCTGTATGTCCATTGCTGGAGAAAGAGGAAGTAGTCTCTCTAGCAAACAGTTTCTGTGAGGGGGTTACATCTGCTAAGAATTACTGGACATATAGTTGTAGGAAGTTACAAAGGTTTAGAAGAGACTACAAAGTGACTGACAGAAACATCACGCCATCTAACTCTAGACACCCTTGCAGTAAAAACATGCCATTCCTTTTTCCTGCCGTTCCTGCAGAACAAACAAAACAGATCAAGGAAAGCTAATTTATATCCAGAGCATTTTAGTGTAACCAATGTAGACCTCTTGGCTTGCACTAGTAACTTGTTCTATTTAATTTTCCAATTTTATAGTCTCAATGGGACCTCTCTAATGAAGAAACCAGGTCTCCGACCCCAGTGTTCTCTAACTGGCCAGGAAGAAAACACAAACACACACAGACACACCCCAAGTGTCTTTAAAGTCTAATTCTAAATCCAAGTCTCCTGGCAGAAGAATTCCAATGATGTACAATTAAGACCTCTATTCTAATAAGAAATTTAACTGATATTACTAATGTAATAACTACACACAATAGGATCATGAACAAACTTTGTTTCTTTGCTTAAAAACAGAACAACATACAAAATCCTTGATTTCCTTAGGATATTTTATGTTAGACAATGCACAGAAGCATGTACACCACAGCAGTGCTCTTTGTGAAAAGTTTTTGTAGATTTCAATAAATATAGCCCTCTGACAGAATGATGAAATTGACACATAAGTAATCCAGAGTTTGGTCTGTTTTTAAATATACTGTTACCAGATTTGATGGTATCCCAGTAAAAAATACATTGATAAAGTCTGAGAAATAAGATGGCAAGAATACATTTGATGTCAATAACCTCTCAAATGTTTTTAAACCCCCACAAATATGAAAGTGAGAAGTATAGTCCTGCCATGAGTGCAGGGGACTGGACTAGATGACCTCTCGAGGTCCCTTCCAATCCTATGATTCTGTACTGGGTACAAAGGGGAAAGCTTACTTCCGGCCAACAATCCTGCATGCTCAGTTTCCACACTGCAGAGCAACTTTATGAAGCAGATATAAACCATTTTTTTTTAAGTAGAAAAAACAACACTCAATTAGAATTGAATGACTGAAATGCTGTGACAGATTCCAGACAGAACCAGAACAACCCTATGTTTACTACTACGTTTTAATTGCTTATTTTCTATCAATTCCCACTATAGGGCAAACAAGGATGCCACAGAGGATTCAACTCCCCTGATAACGCTATCAGAACATGACCATGCAATGACAACAATACTTTAAATAATGGCTTCCTTTATGTTTGATTTATAAATCCAAAAGAGCCATAACCTCCACAAGTACTATTTTAGTATGCTGCCATACTTGGGGCAAGAACTCCTCTGGATTCTCTGCATTTGTAATCAAAACTTCTAAGCAATTACCATACCTTTAGAGGAAAACTAGTAATTCTACTCCCAGGAGAAAGATCAATAGCAATATGGTGCCATCTCAGAATGCCTACTGGCTCAACACCATTAGGTTCTTCATACTACCCTTTCTTTTGATTGTCCCCCATGTCAAAGATCAGCTCAAAGTAGATCACATATCAGATACAAGTACTATACAGACATCCATGTTTATGAAGCACCACGTAGATTTGTGGTGGTTTATAAATAATCAACGTTAAAGAAGTTGTTAGAGTAGAAAACAGTCCAACCGCCCAGGTTACCACTTTCAAGTGGATATTGAATGTTTAATAATGTTACCGTACCCCAACAGTTAACAAAAGACTACACATTCTAATCCTTGGCACAGAGACACATATTCCCTCTTTCAGCAGTGCCACAGAGTGGTCTTTTTATTATATATCTGGCAAAATATCATAGCAACAGTCAGTAATGTGATGCAGTTGCCAAAAAGGCTAATGTTGTCTGGGGTGTTCTAACTGGAGTGGTGTGCGTTAGACACAGGAGGTAACAGTCTTACTCTGCTTAGCACTCGTGAGGCCTCAGCTGAAGTACCGTATTCAATTCTGGGCTCCACAATTGAGGAAAGATGTGGACAAATTGGATAGAGTCCAGAGGACAGCAACAAACACTGCTAATAAAAGGTTTAGAAAGCCTGACCTATGAGGAAAGGTAAAAAAAACTGGGCATGATAAGTCATCAACTATGTTAAGGGCTGTTATAAAGAGGATGGGGGATCAACTGTTCTCCCTATTCACTGAAGGTAGGACAAGACATAATGGGTCTAATCTGAGATCTGGATTAGATATTAGGAAAAACTAGCTCTAAGGGAAGTTAAGCTCTGCAATAGATTTCCAGGGGAGGTTGTGGAATCCCCATCACTGGAGGTTTTTAAGAACCGGTTGGATAAATACCTGTCATGGATGGTCTAGGTTTACTTGATCCTGCCTCTGTACAGGGGCTGGATTTGATGACCTCTCAATCTCCCTTCCAACCTGACATTTCTATGATTCTATGACCTACATGCACTATAAAAAGCATGAAGAGGCACATACAAGTAGCCTTTCTAGAAGGCTGCAGTGTAAGTCCCTTAAATATCCCTCAGAGAGACACTGTTAAGAAAAAGATTCCCTCCATGACAATGCTCCCGTAGCAATGTGTATACTGAGGGACTAGAGAAGAGGAAGGGAAACGGTTACTCACTATAGCAACCGTCTCTTTTCCCTTGATGAAAATTCCCCCTAGCGACACACAATACCTAGAGGAAGATATTGCTGTGTCAGTGAGACAGTGCAAATCCAGGCAAGAAGATCAGTAGTTCTCTGCAGATGCTTGGTTCCGATATTGTTCACTACTGAACAAAACAAGTTTCTTGGTCATCCAGATTTTAAACCTTTAAATGTCAGCTTCAAAACCTAATCTCTTTGCAATCTTGCTTTAGTGCAATGATAAAATCAGGTTGCAAGTGTGACAAATGAGGTGTAATCATTCATGCTCCTTCACTCCACGTTTTGCTATTACTTACACACTGAACATGTTCTAAGGGGGCTGATCTTGAAACTAGACCACTTCTTTTTTATCCCAGCTGGTCTTAATATTACTAAGATTAATTTCCAGGGTTCTTGTCATCCTATGTTACCTATAAGTTTTTGATGGAGAATTTTATACCTAACCTTTACCTGAGAAATCAGTCTGATAGTCTGAAACCTCCAGAAGTGGAAATTAATATGGCAATGTGATTCATCTACTTAAACAAGTAAATGATTCTACATGTGAGGCGTTGATCAAAGTGCTAAAGTCTTAACACACAGCAGTGCTTCCATCAGAAGATATTTTGATTATTATTACTAACACAGTCTAAAAGTTTTCCTCTGGGTTTCCAACTGTAAGTTCTCCATAGTTCCTTAACACAGAAACAGATGATGGAATGTTCAATAGTTTTTATGGAAAGCCTGTTCGTTACAGTGCCTGGAGCTGGACTACAATGAAAGCACCTGCACTGATCTACAAGAAATATTAGCTTGTATGTGCCTATGTGCAAACTCATATTCTTGGTTTTATTTTCTGAAGTACGCCAACCTCTATAGCTTAGTTTGTGGAGTAATGTTTGTTCAGTTGGGTAAAGTACCATACAGAAACTATTACTAATTCACTGGGAAAACAATCTCAATCACTCTTGCTGAACATTAATTTCTCCATTCGTAGCAAGCAGCACATCCACAACTTGCCTTCTACCTTCATGTTATGTATAGGACTCCATTAAAAAGAGAGGTTATTTGTTCAAGAGTCACCTCTGTGTCTACCACAAGTGTGAAGATGGCATCCCTGGCTGAGCAGCATAACTGCTTTGAAAAGCCGTGTCTGTTGGGGTGTGCATGAGAAATCTTGTGCAAAAGTGACATCATTGTGCAATAGAGTCCACCCTGCCTCCAACCACCTCAGCTCCTTCTCCCTAAGGAAAGCTTTGATGTTACACAGAACTCGGAGGAAGAGGGGAAGGTGGGTGTGTGAATGTGACTGCACAGAAGCAACTCTTGAAGAACAACAACTACTGGAAAGTAATCTCTCCTTCGAGGGCCTCTGTGCATTCCCACTGGTGAGAGATTGGCAAGCAGTGCTCCATCAGGATGGTGGGTGCACATTTCTTAGCTAAATCTGGACTGTCGCATGGCTCTCTCAAACTGGGCAACAGAGCATGATGTTAAATCCAGAGAGTAGTGACTGGTGAAAGTGTGCACCGAACTCCAAGATGCTGCTTTGCATGGTTCCACCTGGGGAACCTGTCTAAAGCATGCCACTGATGCTGTGGTGGCTGTTGTGGAATGGGCCTTTAAAACTGGAAGATACTGGTTTCCTAGACAAGATGTACAAATGTTCTATATATCTCATAACCCAGTGAGACTCCATTTGGTAATGGATCTATCTTGGCATCTCTCCCCATACGCTATAAATAAGCTATTGTTTTTTCCTAAAAGATTTGATCTTTTCCAGGTAAAACCCACTCTCTTTACATACAGGGTATGGAGAAGAGTTTTCCCTAGGTGGGAATGGGGTCTGGGGAAGAACACAGGGAGGGAAGTTCAGACAGGTAAAAATCTGAGTCCACTTTAGGCATGAAGCTGGATTGATATCTCATCGTGACCTTCTCCTTATGAACACAGTATAGGGTGGAATGTCCATCAACAACTTAAGCTCACTCACCTTCCTAGCAGATGCAAGTGTTATGAAGAAAGTTGTTTTGATCAATAAAGTCATGAGAGGCTTCTGCCAGAAGCTCATATGGATAAGATTTAGGTCCCTAAGGCTCCCTGAGGGGGGTCAGAGGAACATATTTTCCATGCCTTTAAGGAATATGGAGATTGTAGGTTGAGAGAAGATGGGTTTGTCCTTAACATAATTGTGATGAGCAGATATTGCAGCTATGTGGACCTTTAAGGAGGTTAAGACTTACGCCCCAAGACCTAAGGTGTAGAAAGTATTCTAGGACTCCAAATACCCCCCAAGCTCAAAATGTAATGAGTCCTTTACCAGTGGCCCAGATAGTAAACAATTTCCATTTTTGTTTATAACATTTAAGGGTAAATCCCTTCCTGGAGTGTAAGAAGATGGCTTGAGTCCTTTGAGAACAGAACAGTCCACTTTAGCCAGCAGATTATCTTCCACTATGTAAGGTGGAAGGTCTGTGCACAGGGATGCAGAATCCTCCCTTGCTGTTGAGGCAGGAGGTCTGAGAATAAAGACAATGGATACAGTGGCTACCTGGCCAGCTGCAGGAGTTCCGGGTACCATTGCTGACAAGACCACACTGGGGCTACTGGAATGTTTGTTCTGTACAACCTGATCTTCCTTACAACTATCAGGGAAATGGCATTAAAGACAGTGGCTCCAGTCCAAAGGAACTGTATCAGAGAGAGCTTTTATCTTTCTGTGATCTTGTGCAACGACATGCTTGACACGTACGGTTTCATTTGGATGTGAAGAGATCTATTACTGGGTGGCCCCATCTCTGATACAGTGTGCTGGCCATGCTGATTTCAAGGACTACCTGTGTGATGATCCTAAGCCCTTCTGCTAAGTGAATCTGTCCCAGTAAGGTAATGAACTACTGGGTGGATTTGTTTTCAGATGCATCACACACAATCCTCTTGCCTCCACTCATAAGAATTGGGAACGTGCTTCTCCCAGTTTGTTGATGTAGTTCATGGCCGTGGTATGGCCATAATCTCCTGTACTACATGAGGCTGCAAGGATGGGTAAAAGTTCTTGAGGGCTCACTGCACTGCCCTGAGATCCAGCATGCTGATATGGTGTCTGGAATACCAGGTGTTCCATAGGCCATGTATTTGGAGGTCTAGACAACGCGCATCCCAGGCCTAGACTGCCAGAACAGGTGGCAACTGTGATGGGAAGGGAGAGCACAGGGTACCCCCAGAGGACATTGTCTCAAATGCTTCCACCACCAAAACTAGTGGAGCAGTCGAGGAGGGATGGTCAGTCTCCTTTGAAGGTTGTGTACATTAAAAAGCAAGATGATCTATGCAACCTCTAAAGATAGCATTAAAAAAATTTACAGGTATTAAAATATGATGGTTTGGATTATTAAGGAGGCAATGTGGCAGTTTTACTTAAAGGAAAATCCTTATAAAAAGACTTACAAGTGCTATCTTCCATTTCTGCAGTTCATTCCAACTGAACAGCATTAGTCCTTCCTACCACTCTCACCCCCCACCCTCCTCTCTCTACAACCTGAAGGAGATGTCATTAAGTTAAGCAGTCTAGCAGTGACTGCCATTAAAATATCTAATCCTGGCAGTTTTATGTAGAACCAAGAAATGCTTTTATGTCATACTTACTCATAACTGACACGGATGTATTCCTTGCAACATATACAATGAATGAGATACTTAGCGTGAATAGTCTAGCAAACATCAAAGGCTAAACTAACCGAAGGCTTGAAAGTACTGTGTACTGGTCAGACGGTCGACTCTTTTTTCAGTATTTACAGTTGCACTTGACTGCAGTTCCATGAGACTCTTGGACATTCATACACCTCACCTGCCTTGACAAGCCCATTTTTTGTGAAATGGCAGACAGAGAGATAAGCATCTCCTTAAGATACATTACTTCCTCTCTAAAAGGAATGTGTCTGATGTATGTCACCTCTTGGTGACCTGCTTAACTCCCAGATCTTGAGAACATGCTGTTTAATATAAATCCATAATTCCTTATATATTATCTTTTACTGACCCTTGCTCAAGACCTGTCCCACAGGGTTCTAACCCGCTCCCTTTGGATCCTCCCACCAGGCTTCTTGCCTGTTTAAGCCCTATCCAGGGCTCTCCATGGAGGATCTGCTCCCTATAGGTTTCTCTTCTTATCCCCCTGCACTCTCTTCCCTATTGAGTTCCCTCCAATTCTGTATAAGACCCATGTGCCTAATGATGCCCCCGCTAGCCAGGAGGCAATCAATCACAGGTGCACTAATTGATACTTACTCCCATCACCTGTTGGACAAGGAGTCAAGCCCCATCACATAGCTGTGCTGAGGCCTTTCATGTCCCATTGAATATATGCTACTGAACATGAGTAGGAGTTACCTGTTTACCACGTGAGTCGTACAACACTGAAGCTGTTTTGTAAAACATCAGCCATTATACCAATTTCTGTGTTAAAAGAGCCTTACATGGAATAAGGTTTTTGAAATCAAGAAAACTGGCCATATGACAATATAACCTGTGGCTTAAGATACTTCTTGGGTCTTGTGTCCATAACCATGGCACAGAGGTTTTTCTCAGGACCCTAAGTGGGCCTGCTGGAGTATCAGGCTGTAGGCACTGAGAAGCCAGATGAGACTAGAACCTCAAGAGTATCTCCCTTCTAGTACAAGGAGTAAAGATGCAGCAAATTGAACACGCTGGGTCTCGCTCAAACACAGGAAATACTGGATGTGGGCACCAGTCTCAAATATGATTGCTAGGCAGGAGGCACACTTATTGAAAACGTTGCAAGATTTAAGTCAAAACATGATTCTGGTGAGGGTCCAAAGACTCCAGAACCAGGGCAGCAATGTTCACTTAATTATCCTACCCTACTCTAGGCAAATTATAATAAAATAATAAGAAGCTAAACTAAGGGAAGATCTAGCTTGAGGACACAAGGCTAGTTCCATTCACTGCCACCCCAAACAGCAAAGATACTGGAGGGACGGGGGGGAAGAGGGGGTGGCACACTCTCTAACACAGAGTAGGGCAACTGACATCTCCCTCCAAAGGACATGGCAGCTCTGCAGTTAAATACCAGTGGCACCAAGTCCCACAAGTATGAATACACAGATGCCCTCAAAAAAGAAGAAAATTATTTGTGGAAAGTAATACAGTGACTCGGATGGATTTTCACTTGACTATGGAACCTTCCAATCCAGACCAAGTCAGTAATAATCTAAAGTCACTGCCATCTGAAGACCACTGGCTTGAAAGAAATGAGTTGCCAAGTCTTAATCCAGTTCTTAGTAGACAGGTGTTCACATCACAGAAGTCACCTCTAAAATTGGCATTAACTGCAATCTTTGTTATCCGTCTCAGCAGAGAAAGGAATGAAAGATCAAAGACTGAACTCCTCTTGCATACCCTGATACAATAACATGGTCTATATTCTCCCTGTTCTGTGGATTGAGGACTTCAGTCTCCCAGAACTTAATATGAGCACTGCATTCACTTTTAAGAACATTTTCCACTCAATAACTGAATTAAATAAGGGCTTAGCTACATTAGGGATTTTTGCACTGGTATAGTTACTGGTTGTTTGAACTTTGGATAAAATGCACCAATGGAAGCCCCACTTTACATCAGTGCAGAACATCTACATTGGAGCTCTGCAGCAGTATGGTTATAGCTATGCAAAAATCCCTAGTGTAGACAAGCCCTATGCCTCCGACTCCAGTTTTCTAACCTGGCATGAAGACAGGGAATATACCCTCATGGCAGGATTACAATTCTACATGCTAGTTGGGAAAGTATGCCAAATGATCAGAGCCACATTTTTTCCAAGTGTGTGTGTTTTCTACAGTAAAGAATATGAACAAGTTACAGATTGAAATGAAATGCTGAAAAATACTCTAAAAACTCAGGATCTCTGTTGCTTTCATAGCAAATGCCAGTTGCAGCCTTCAAGAAAAGGGTGTTGCTGCATACAGTTGTTAATTAGTCCATAAGGACTTTTGTTTATAACAGGAGTGAAATCTAACTACTTGAGAAATCATATTGGCTAAGCAAAGCTCTATTGTCTTTTTCAAGACTACAGCAATGGTTAAATATCTATTTTAACATATTTGTAATCAACGGTTACCATGCCAGCAGATATTTGGTTCTGCTAAAGACAGTTTACTACAGGACTTCTAGCTTCCTTGAATTTATGCACATTTGTTTGCCTACCCATTCACCTTGAACTTCCTCACACCCAGCATGTCCCCCACTGTTTCAATCAGATATGTTATTCTGTGAACCGGAACAAGACTAGGGAATGCAGGAGGTTCTGGAGAATGGGACTCAGTATCCTTGAAATATAATTAAAGAGACACAAGTGGATTTAATCTTACTGAGATTTTACAGTAAAAGTACTTAGCCCTGGTAGTAACATTGTGCATCTAAAAAACAAAATAAAAATTCAAATAAACCAGAGAAACTGCTAAGGAAAGCACTTTTATAAAGTCTACATTGACTAACAGTCATATGCTTGCTGATACAGCACAGCAGAGAAACAAACCACCTTTTTTTGGCATTATGAATTATTCCTCTGATGTTCTATCTATACAAACAGTATTGGCCTGATTTTCATTGCAGCTGTGGATGCTCAGCATCTCTAAAAGTTAGGCCAGGTGTATAGGAGGGAGAAGTGTACCTTAGACATACAGAGAACAACCATAAGAACCCTTGTGACTAAAGATGTAGGCCAACAGCGTCTTCATTTCAACTACCATGTTTAGTAAGCCTATTCTTCACGAAGAGTGCTACCGCCAACTTAGAGTCCTTCTGACTAAGGATACAACAACGTATGCTACAGCTGGAGGCCCCCTTAACTCAAAGGGCCACCCTCCAATTTAGAATTTGAGGTTCTTACAGTATCCAGAATGCCCGGCTCCAGATTTGAACTTCTTTAAAAAAAAAGAAGGCCCTGAAAGCACAATTACTTTTGTGAGATCTACAAAAAACATGACATTTTCTTATGCTTCCTCTGCTGACATGGCACAATTAGTTAATTCTCAAAGTTATGAGCAATTCTGCTGGCATTATATGATGATGCTACATGAACAAGAAGTAGAAGTCACTCTGGTATCTCTGGTATTAGAAAAAAAACAGGAAATAAAATCAGCTGCTGGAAAATGAGGGACCGATAAGTTATTTAACATTAAAGCAATGGGGTAGCCTAATGAAAAGACTCCACACTACAATATAAACGACTAATTCAATTCTCAGTCTCTCACTGGCCAGCCTGACAAGCCTTAGAGTATCAAGGAAAGCCAAGACATCATTCTGCCTGTGGTGGGGAGGTGAAGAAGAGTCCAGGAGCCTGGTCTACAATTAAGTCTTAGGTTGACATAGCTATGGGACTCAACGGTGTGAAAAATGCATACCTTGGAGCACCATAGCTATGCTGACCTAACCTCTGGTGTAGACACAGCTACATCGATGGAGGAATGTGTCAGTTGACCTAGCTACCAAGCAGGAGGTGGAGTTCTTACATTTACAGAAAAAACCCTTCTGTAGCCACAGCTATGCTGCTATATTGCCTGTAGTGTAAACACAGCCTTGTCGTAGAGGTCTACGTGGGGAATAAAGGCAGATTTGGCAATACACTAGGGAGGGATATGACTGGCAATTGCATGAAGAAACTAACAATGCACGTGGGAAGGAGACAACCAGAGAGTTCAAAGGACAAGAGGTCCATTTTACATTTATTGTACTTTTAGAATTAAAGTGATAAAGTACAAGAAAGAAACACCTACATTTGCAGCTCTGTACTAATAACTTTACAAGTTAATCACAATAAGATTTTATTGTCTATTATAGATGAGGAAAGAGGTTGCAGAAGAGAGTAAGTAGTTAGGGAAACAGCTTCAGCAAAACATTGAAATTGGAAGTAAATCTAATTTTCAGATTGACTGTTTTAAGGTGTGCCAACAAGGATTTGCATTTGGTTCCTGCCTGGTGTTATATATTAACATCTAAGGCCCCAATGCCACAGTGAGCTCTGTACAGGTGGACCCATGCACCTATATGATGCCCTGTTGACTTTAGTAAGGATCTGCCTGTGATGAGATCATTGCAGGATCAGGGCCCAAATGAATACCACCTATTGGGAATTCACACTCAAAAATTTAGCCTTAGGAGCCACTAGCTTTCAAGCCAAAATGAGTAAGCTAGGGGCACTGAAAAACTGAAATGCAAAAAAAATTCAAAAGTTTATTTACAAGCAGTAATTACAGCTTTCCCTGTTAAATAAATGTGCAGTTAAGACTGTATTAATGATTACATTATAGCTCCTTCCTTTCACATGCCTGTAACCTGTAAAATTCTCTTATCTGGCTGAAGTTCTACATGCTAGATAGTAATCTAGCATGCAGTATGAAATTCCAACTAAAATGAATTAAAATACTATTTGAGACAAAATCACTTAAAATACTTCTAAAAAATTGATGTTATAACATTATGGTTGTAAGGTCAAGCACTCAAAAGTTAGGAAATATCAGAATGAAGGTTGCCCATGCAAACAATTCAGTCTCCTTTTGCATATGTATGAAGGTACTATCCTTAATTATGGGATCACATACTATTTTTTCTATAGGATGCCTGACTCATTCAATGTATTACTTGTATCAGAGGGCAAAATAGAGTCCTGTGTGTGCAATAATGTCAAGTAATGGTTAGCAGGAGTGTGATGGGATGTGAATAACCCACATTGCATCAGGGAAATCAGAGGTAATTCCTGGCAAGGGAAGCCAGGCAATTACTTTCCACTTAGGGGAAGAATCACCTGGCCAGAGGCAGGCAGGTTTCAAAGAGGAAGAGGAAGTTGATAAGAGCTCTCTTAGAAGGAAATGAGATTGGAATGTGGCTGGGAGTCTGTCAGGAGAACCTGAAGAAGGACTGGCCTAACTTGCCTGCGAGAGGACTGCATCTAGGCCTGCAGATAAGACTATTTAATTCCTTGGGTTTGCTTTGTTTATGGTAAAGACTGAAAGGACCCTGATAGGGGACTTGCTGCAATAATGGGGGTGCTTGAACCTCTTTCCTGAGAAATGGGCCAGAGCCTTAAAGAGATAAGCTTCAGTTTTCCTCTTGGGCTTTTTGTTTTATGTTGGGGGCTAATACTACAGCCACAGGCCTAGCCTGCACAAT
Source organism: Gopherus evgoodei (assembly GCF_007399415.2). Classification (NCBI taxonomy): domain Eukaryota; kingdom Metazoa; phylum Chordata; order Testudines; family Testudinidae; genus Gopherus; species Gopherus evgoodei. The sequence continues at coordinate 7,009,356 of NC_044330.1, forward strand.
GTGACTCTTGCATTTCCTTACTTGAATGTTTCAAAACTAATGCTGCAGCTAGTGCATCATATGAGTACACTGATATACATTCAATAACTGTGAGCTAATTCCTCTTTCACTTCTGAGAAAACTAATCAAGGTTCAGTGTTTCTTCTATAAAGCTCAGTTTAAAGTCATTAAAATAATGCAACAGAGCTCAATGCAAAAGTGTTTAATGAATTAGAATAAGTCTGTATGGAAGAAGGAAAGCAGATAAAATCATTCCTTTCTGGAGATGTTAAATGACTATTTCCTCCCTTGAATTAGCAATGTAAGTAACACTTTGCATGTGTCCAATGAGAATAGTACACTATAGCTGGGGGTGCTTTCGTACAGTTAGCATAAACTAGAGACAGGGAGTGTTTTAAAAATAAAAAAAAAATCTGCCCCTCTTCTAGAATGAAGGAAACTCGTTCTTCAAAAGGCCACAGACAACTTGCAGATAGTAAAAAAGGCTAAAAATATAGGAACACTAAGAGAGAGAGTTGTGAGAGAACCAGGTCTTTTGCTCTAAGAGTTCACCAGTGCCTGCTGCTAATTCCCCCACATGGTGTCAGAATCCTGTTTATGACATCACAACTGATTGCTGTGCCCGCAGAGGATTATAATTTCATGTGGGAAATAAACAGATGAGCACTTAAATATTTCTCTGAGACCTTGGTAACTATGAAAAAGCCACATGACCACCAGTTTAGAGATTTAACAGTAGCACAGTAACCTGCCATACAGAGAACCCCAGTTCTCCTAGTCCAGGAGGAAAGGAACACACTTGACCAGAACTGCAGAGGCAAACAAACTCATTTCTGGGAGGAGAGAACTTTAAGGTGACCAGACAGCAAGTGTAAAAGATCAGGACAGAGGGTGGGAGGTAAAAGGTGTCTATATAAGGGAAAGACCTGAAAAATCAGGACTGTCCCTATAAAATCAGGACATCTGGTCATCCTAAGAGAACTCCTCCAGGGGAGCCATCAGTACTGTTATTAGGTTCCAGAAGAAGCTGCCTATCCCATGATAGTTAAGAACGTCAGCCTGACATGAGATGTGTCATTTGAAAACTAGGGCAATCTAGGATCATCTGCAATAAAAAGTAACATCCAGAAGTGCTTTAGAATTTCATTTTTAAAATGCCGATCTCTTTCCCTACACTGTATGTTCAGTGAAAACAACATGAATTGCAATGGAAGAGTTCCCTAAGTGTCACAAGGAAAATAACTACCTTACTGTCTTGGCTTGCAAACTATTCAGTTTGCTCCTGTACCTGTTTACACAAACTCCTTTCCACTTTGATTAGATGTATTTTGGAAAGTGTGTGGGCATTTCTGAGTCCTATGCTTATGAGGAACTACCAACAGTCCATGTAAATGCATTAATAGAAACATTCCTCTTAGTAAAACCAGGAAAGTAACTAACTTGACATGATTTTCCACCCACAGAATGAATCTCTCTCTCTCTCATGAAGTTCTTGACTGTTGTCCAACCTACTATTTTTTTAAACTTCAATGATTCATCCAAAAAGTATCTTAAGCTGACTGTCCATTCAATAGTTTGTCTTTTAACTAGAAATTTCTGACACTGATATGGGATAGGTTTCTTAAATCCAGGCACATTTATCCTTAAGTCAAGCAAGGCTTAAATCAAGTTTTCTGAAGTGAAGAAGAGGCAATCTATTTGAGCCTTGTAGACATTAATTTGTGATTAAGGTGTAAGGACTCCCTGCAGTCTTGCTGCAGTACACAGAAGAATTCACAGTACTAGATACTCTGAGCCTGAATGAACAAACATCCACACTATCATAAATTAGGTGGGTTTCATGCAGAACACCATTCACAGACTGCCAGTGTTGCCCTCAGATGAGTGGGGCAAAAGAGGCAGTTTGCCTAGGCCAGCCACCCTATTTGAGAGGGCCCCCAAACCAAGTGATTTTTGCAACACCATTCATTGAAATTTGGCCAGGTAGCTGCTCTATCATGACAGAGAGGCACCAGGCCAAATATCTGTGACTTCATGCAAAACTGAAGTGAGTCAGTTGTGCGTCCTTCATAAAAACTGTCTGGGGGTACCCCTGAAAGCTGTCCTATTTACTACTACTACTATAGCTACGGAATCAACAATGTAATTGTATTATCCACTGCACCATCATGATCTTTAATGGGTGATGATGTCTTGCTCAAAGTTATCTTTGCTATCCTTCAATACATGGGTGTCACAAAATTGCATACTTGAATAACTGAATAGCTCTGCATTATCCCATGCAACATTTTTTTTCTAACAACTTTCAGGTCAAGTAAATTTAAGCAGAATTCCACTTATTCTTGCTCATTACTCTATCCTGCCCTCCTCCTGGCACAATCACCCCTTCTGATGTCTTAAAATCATGCATGTAGTCAACTATATTCCCCTAAGGCTGAATTAATCTGATGCTATCAATGAATTCTTTCTACATTTCCGTATTCAGCCACAGCACAAAACACTTTTATTAGAGCTTTCCTACACTGAATTCTATCATTGTCATAGTGAAAATCCTAGTCTGTCAATCAAGGTTTTAAAAGTCCTGCAGTTGGAACATTTGGCATTGGCTCCCACTGTCATTCTAAAGAACCTCAGTTGCTGTACATCATTCCAAGCAAAAATGGGCATAATGTAGTCTGCCTTAAGACAATAACAAATGGTTAAGGATATTGTTTACTTAACTTGCAGAGGTTCCTTGAACCATTTAAGAGAACTGATTTCTGTTTTATTCCTAACAGGTACCTATTTATGGAAAAGACAAAGTTAAGCCGATGTTTACGTGGCCACCACAAAGACTACAAAAGGTATTTAATTTGTGTGAAGTGATTGTATTCAATGTCAAGCATTGTAGATGCACATGCATCACAAATGTAGACACAAGTTGCTATTTTAGTAGGATCACTTATTTAAATGTTTCAAAATGATTAAGTGTTTGAACAACTGACAGGTGGGGAGGATTTGAGGAATCAATAATGCTCTCAAACAACTAATTTTTAATACCAACCTTAGATGGAGGAAAAGTGCAGAAAACTACAAAGTTCGGTATTAAAAAACACTAAGTTCCAATCTTCAAGTTCTCCTTTTTTGCCTCCATACAGGAGCCCAGAAGTGAGCCTTTCTATGCTAGATGTGTGTGTATGTCCATTTATACAAGATATTTCCAAGGTGTCTTGGCACCTCTATGTGCAAACATTTCGTGCTTTTCTATCTCCTTCTATTGGAGGATCTTCATTCTTTACGAATATGAACTAAGCCAACTCCCATAAAGATAATATCCTCACTTTCCAGATGGAGGGGGAGAAGGGAGGAAGAAGTTAAATGACATGCCCATAATTCTCACACAGTTAAAGGAAGAGCAGAGAACAGAATGCAAATCTCCTGACGTCGTCATCTTTCACATGTCTAACCTGAGAAGTCAGTTTTCAGAAGCAGTTAACACTCTTCCTTAAACAATTCCCATTCAGAGATGTCCACATGTCAAGATGCTATAAACAAGCACCATTGCAGTTAGTACCTGGACACTCAATTATTCAAGTAGAATAACTAGAGTGGCCAAAAACACCTGGCCTCGATCACCAGGTTATCCAGGCGTAATTTACTGCATAAATTAGTCTTGTAAGAAGGACTTACTCAAACTTCCTAAAGCCTTTCTCTACACTTACTTACATATACTACTGGTATTTAATAAGACAGTTTTTGCTCACCATTTGGGGTACTAAAAACATAGGATAAGATCAGGGGCGGTGCAAAGACATTTCACGCCCTAGGCAAAACTTTCACCTTGTGCCCTCCCCTGTCCCTGAGCCCTGAGGCACCCCCCTGCAGCAGCTCCCCCTGCCGCCATGGCAGCTCTCCCCTCACCCCCAACCCGGGGAGCCATGTGGCAGCTGCCCACCCCTGCTCCGCCTCCTCCCCAAGCACGCTGTAGCTGCTTCAATTCTCCCGCCTCCCAGGCTTGCGGCACCAATCACCTTAGGTGCCGCAAGCCTGGGAGCCACGAGAAGTGAATCAGCTACGGCGTGCTCGGGAGGAGGTGGAGCAGGAGTGAGCTGGGGCATGGAGTTCGCCTGTGTGCCATGCCCCCCTCTTTAGTTGCTGCAGGCGGCCCTCCCCGTGCCCCCCTGCCCCAACTCCCTCCACCTAAATGCCGGCGGCGACTGCGGCAGCCAAAGATTCAGCCGCCGTGGTCGCCACCGAAGAAAATGCCTCCTCCTACCCCCCAAATCCTAGCACCCTTAGACGACCGCCTAGGCTACCTAATAGGTTGCACCAGCCCTGGATAAGATGAAGTTTAATCATTTACTCATTCAGTCAGACAAGTAACTTGTATGCCACTATGAAATGTTACAAGTTTTTGTTTTTTACAAGTTTGCAGCATCAGGGATTATCATCTTTTATAAAAGATCTCAGCTCTGCTGGATATGATTCACTATATCAATACAGAGGTGTATGTACACCAAAATAATGCTGCGAGAACTAGATTACCTAAACTAGAAAAAGTAATTATTCTTCAAACATGCGCCTCCTAGGAAAACAAAACAGCAGTTCATTAAAACAATAAGCAAAACTTCAGCTTTATCTTAAAATAAGTGTGGACTGCTAATTCAAACATTATGTGACAAGTGGCAGTCTCTCCATAGATAAGGATGCAACCAGGTTCCTTTATTTTACATTTGTGTTACCATAGTACCTAGGAGTCCTACTCATGGACCAGGGCCCCACTATGCTTAGCTCTATACAAAAACAGGACAAAAAGATGGTCCCTACCATAAATCCCTCACCTAGTTCTCTAATTTTTTGGCTTTGAAAGTTTATTTAATCTGAAATCTTGAATTTAACTTGAAATCCAGGCTTTTGCAAAGTTTGAAGAAAATTAACTCTTGGCTTTTAAGTTACAAGTCACTAGCTTGAAATTTTAACTAACTCCTTCCATATCCCTCTAGCTCTGAAACAGCTTGTAACTAACCTTTGTTTCCCATGTAGTTAAGCATTCCTGATCTCAAGCATCAGCTATGTGAAGAAAACAGGTTGTAGTTAAAAGTTATGAGCTATTCTTGTCTTGGGCACTTCAGTGGGGGAAGAAACCGGTATTATGTAGGCTGAGTGCATCATTAACAATTTCTATAAGAGGCAGATAACAGAGCTCTCTTGCATATGGAAGAATGAGGGTTTCCTGTCATATGTTTTATATTATAGAAGGGTAGTAGCCATTATAGTTATGGCTGCAACCAATTGCTTGTAATGCTCTCCCCACCCACCATCTCAAAACCTCCTCAAGTTCGTGTTTAGGGTTAGTGCCATTAACTAGATCTTTTCTGAACACCTTAAACAGAATACTTTGACTGCTTAAGTTTCAAAACGAAACTTTACTGTCCATCAAATGAAACTGCATCATCAAATTTGAAATAGACCACAACTGGCCCATTCAAGAGGCCATTTCCAAGGGGCAGAATGGTAAAAGTTAATGCAATTGCTATTAGATGGACCCTAGACAACACTGTGACAATTACACTTTTGGGGGAGGGTGCTGTTTCCTCTGAGCAAGCCAGGGCTAACTTTCAAAAGTGAAAGGATGCCCCAGAATCTAGTAAAATTGCTGTTCCTGCATTCCTAATCAATTTGCCTCTTGACCTATAATTGTGCAAAATGTGGACAGGTTTGTTTTCTGAGTGAGCTGGGTAACAGATTATTGACAAACATTGCACAAGAAACTTTATATGAGTCTTCTGCCTAAAGTGGTAGATTTTGTACCTTATCCATCACAGAGCTTGTATAAATTGACTAAAATTTCTGGGTCAAATCCTGGCCTCTTTGAAATCTATAGGAGTTTTGCCATTGACTCAAATGAAGCAGGATGTGGTCCCCTGCATTTAGTTAGGCAAAACACACAGGTGAGCAAGTTATACTCATTATACAAAGTACTTTGAGACTTGCATAACACTTTGTCATCTGTAAGTGCAAAAGCAGCACTACTGTCCAAAAGTTTCAGTTGGAATAAATAAGACAGAAGATCTGTAAGTAGGGTGGGAGGTACTGTAGCCTGGTGGGTCAGGCATCTGTGGTGGAACCATGATACCTGCTACTCAAGAGGCACACACCCTACTTTGCTATGGATTTTAGCACTTTTTAAAATTAATGTATATAGTAAAGTGAGCTGTGGGGCAGAGCACCACGGAAGCCATAATTAGCTTGGCCAGCAGCCCCCTCTTTCCTTTAACTAGTGATCCATCTCTTTAAACTTTAGAAATTGTCTTCACTTATCTACTCAAGGTGTTTTTTATACCACTAGGAAATTCCAAACCACAATCTACTTTCAAAACTCAGTTAAGGTTGAACTGTCACTTATCACCTCCCCTTACAAGTGCAAGCAAGCGCTTAAAGATAAGCAAACATAGTTAAAGACTTCTGAGCTGTTGTCATACACCCAAACATAGAAATGTCATCTAGCTGAGTGTAACAACTTTTGAATACTGCATGAGATTAATTCTAAAACTTCAGGAAATGTTCTAGGCATCAAGGGACAGATCCCTATTAACTTTGGTGAAAATCTGAAAACCAGAAGGGGGAAATGGAGGTCTGTAATTGTCTACTGATCAAAGAACCCATTAATACCTTTTAGCATAACCCCTCCACCTTATCTCTGCCCATCCTCCCAATACAGCTGAACATGCTGACACCCTGAATGATTCCCCTCCCAAGAAAGAAGAAATAATGATGAGAAGCATAGGGTCTCTGTTTCCACTTCCCCTGACATGGGGTGAGAATATGGAACAATGATATAGTGGGAACACAGTCCCTGACACGAGGGAGGAGAGAATGGGCAAGCCTTGATATTTGGAATGGAGGCACACACAACCCAGGGAATGGGAAAAATGGGGACCCAGGAATAGGGAGATGGCGGACAGAGCCCTCAAGCATGTGGTGGAGGGAAGAATGGGGAGAGGGGGCATGCAAAGCCCTTGCATGAGGGAGAGGTTACAGAGTCCCTGAAATCAAATTGAACAAGCATTGGTTCCATAAGTCTTGTGGAGTGTCTACATGCTAAAATATGGAACAGCCTCAAATGCAAACCCCCATATGTAACTTGACCCTACCCTGATAACTGTTTGCATAGCACAGGGGTCGGCAACCTTTCAGAAGTGGTTTCGGGTGCCAGTAATACATTTTAACGTTTTTAGAAGGTCCCTTTGTATAAGTCTAAAATATACAACTAAACTATTGTTGTATGTAAAATAAATAAGGCTTTAAAAATGTTTAAGAAGCTTCATTTAAAATTAAATTAAAATCCAGAGCCCCCCAGACCAGTGGCCAGGACCTGGGCAGTGTGAGTGCTACTGAAAATCAGCTTGCATGCTGCCTTGGGCACCGTGCCATAGGTTGCCTACACTAGTATAGCACTTGGCATACATAAATTTTTTAAGTACTGCTACGTGTGGACAAAATAAGGTTTAGAGTATCTTTGGCAGTATTTGCTTGCTATTAAGTGTCTTGTGAAGTTAAATTTAGGAACCTTAACTAGGCTATGAAACAAAGGTAGGGTTTTTACTGTTTTGCATTAAGACATTCGTAAGAGCAGTTTCTTACGAGTTGAACTGTGGTCCCTTAAGATGGTGGTTACCAAACTCCTCACTAAGGCAACACACCAACTGCATTTTGTCTCTTTATGATGGGGTGCCTGCCCCATATTGGGCTCTAAGGGGTTAATAGAGCCCTTGGGAGGCTGTGCAGGAGACAGCCAATCAGGGCTGGGCTGGCCCTTATAAGAAGGGCTGCAGAGCAGCTTTGGTCACTCCCTGGAGCTTGAGGAGGACTAGCTGCCTTGCAGGCTGAAGATCGCAAGCACCCCGGACAGAACTGGTGCTGCAGACAGAGACCCAGGGAGCTAAAGGCAGCTCTTGGTGGGCTGCAGGGATCTGCAGGCTGAGGCTCTGAGGCAAGGGCAAAGAGGGTGCTAGAATCATGAGGAAGTGGCCCAGGGTGACCAAGTGGTGGCCATCTACAGGGTCCCTGGGCTGTGACCTGGAGTAGTGGGTGGGCCCACATGCCCCCTACCCCCACCTGCTCCTGAGGAAGTGGCTGGGCCAAGAGACTGTGACATTCCCCTGGAAGGGGGGACAACAGAGTGCGGCACAGCAGGAGGGCTGTCATTGAAGAGGATGCCATGGTCCTGGGAGTGATGTGGGTTCCACAGTAGTGGTGATGGCAGTGAGGCACCACCAGAAGAGGGCACACTGGTGAGAAGAGCTTATTCCCATGACAGCTGGCAGAAGGTGCCAGAGTGGTGAGTTCCACCTCATCACAGGGACCTACCACTATCTTGTCTCTTCCCCCAGCACTTCCTCTGCTGCTGCTGCCTGGATCCTGCACACTGCCCAGCAGAAGTGAGAGCATAGGCAGGAGGTAAGTAGCCCATCTGGGGAATGTGGGACCCATTAGTGGGCCAGAATCCACCATTTGAGAAATGCTGCCTTAAGAGTCAAACATATATCAACTATCAGAGGGTAGCCGTGTTAGTCTGGATCTGTAAAAGCAGCAAAGAATCCCGTGGCACCTTATAGACTAACAGACGTTTTGGAGCATGAGCTTTCGTGGGTGAATACATGCATCTGAGGAAGTGGGTATTCACCCACGAAAGCTCATGCTCCAAAACGTCTGTTAGTCTATAAGGTGCCACGGGATTCTTTGCTGCTTTTACATATATCAACCACTACAACCTATGACCAAACACATCTGATTAACAATACAGATGCTGCCACTAAATGGAAGGATAAACAAAAATAGGTCTACCAGACTTAAAATAGAATTTGGCTATAATCAACCTGTTCTTAGTTTTCCCATGCAATTCTTTATTACTTGGGTACTTTACACCCTACAGAAGAGATGTAGAGGGAACCCAACAGAGTGATTCCAAATTACCAAGGGGTTTGATGAAAGCCAATTTACAGAAACTGTTCAATCACCAGGACATAAGTCACAGAAAACTGAGTCTTCCTTCAGCTTTCTACTCTTATATGGGAAAGGTTGCTAAATAAAGACATTGAAATTAAGGGTATAAACTATTTCCAAAGATAAGATGGCAGAACAAATACTGAAGGACATTCAGTGACAAAGGTAAATGAGATTCAGATAACCAGTAAGGGGGCACTCAAGCTGGCCCATAAGGCTCTTTTCTCTCCAGAAATCCTAGTGCCTTCAGAATTTGTTCTGTAGCTTGATAAAATATTAGGCACTGATCCTGCAAATACTTAAGCAGTCTTAACTTTATGCATGTGAGTCCACAAAACTACTTGTGCACCCACACTTGCAGAACTGGGGTCTTGGCTAGTATTGCCAAAAGGAATGTATCCTCAGTTACCTATAGAACTAATGACTTGTTTAGCATGAGGCAACTAAATTGCTTTCGAAAGCAAGGACTAGCTTGTAGATACACTTTAAGTGTAACAGGATTGCTGCCTACAGCAAAGTGCCATCAAAGAATTTATAAACAGACTAAGCCGCTAAGCAGTCTAGTTTAATTTATAAGAGACAACAAGCTATCAAACTGTTTGTTGGTTATAGGTTTTTCCATCTGTTTCTAGGTACCAAATCCATAAGTTATACAAGACATACCCAGGTAATGTGGATGGGTGCCATACAAATACCTAAGACACACAGGTGAGATTACCCATGTCTATCCTCCATTTACCTGAAAGCCCTAAATACTCAGTTTAAAAAAAAAAAAAACACCTTGGAAACAAACAGAATGGCAAATATAGGGCTGCAAGAGACTGGAGCAGATGCTTCTGGCTTGAGTTTTTACCAACTCTACCCACAGCATGTTTCTGTGCTACCATCATATAGGAAGGAAATTATGCCTCAGCCATGCAAGTCAGAGTAGATTTCTACAAGAATTTAACTTACACAGAATCCTATTATAATCAGTTGGAAAACTTGCATTTGGCTTTTCTGAAGAACCACAGATAAACAGTATCTGAGGAAACTTTAACTATCCAGGGTGAACTAGACTTCTAGTTAACATGTCTGTTCTATGTTACAGTAAGCAATAATTTAACAAGCCTGCTTTACCAATGAAATTCTCTACTCTATAAACTCATTTCATGACATAAGGAAACTGGCATGATGAGGCCTAAGACATGAATATTCTAGTTATCTTCAAGTTTCACATGCCAAAAGCAAGTCTAACAAGTTATTTAAGGCTCCTTTAAGTTGAAGGAATTGAACATTTCCCTCCTCACTGCTGATAGGGGAGATGCTGCCATCTCTCCTAGCGCGCATACTTTCAGGACTCTCTTCCTATAATGGAAACTAGAATCACACAAATAGCTTCAGAGTCAGCAACAACTTAATATTTCTTTTAAATGTTTTCTAGAATGTGACCACTTTTTAAAGAGAAATCTTAAATTTTAGCTGATCAAATGTCTCTACAGAATGTCACCACATTCTGTGCATGAGTAGCTTCCTGTGTGAAGGATGCAATGACTCAATGTCTTCCTCAGGGACAAACAAGGCCCGTTCATCCACGTGCATTTTTTTGATGACTCAGCAAGACAGTTCTTCAATTAATGATAAAAAGAATTGCTTTAACTCTCCCTTTTTATAAAAAGTTCCACTTGTGAAATCTTTGCAGAAGGTCTTCCTTTTTCCTCAGGCCTAATGATCTTTATTCCCTGCTATCTAGCTATTAGGTCAGATAGCAGGCTTTCAAATGAAGACTAGATAGAGCTTCTTTAATTACCTAAATGCTGATTTCTGATGTGCCAAATGGATCACTTTCCATGTGATGATTGTCTTTTGTCTATTCATCCATCAGGGCTGAACTTCTATAATGCTCCAAGACCCTGTCACTTCCAGGGAGCAAATAAAAAATTCATGCATCCGACGAAGTGGGTATTCACCCACAAAAGCTCATGCTCCAAAAAGTCTGTTAGTCTATAAGGTGTCACAGGACTCTTTGCTGCTTTACAGATCCAGACTAACATGGCTATCCCTCCGATATATAAAAAATTCAATTTGTGTTGCTCCTACATGACCATGCTGAGCACCATCATTGGGCTACTAGGCTGGGTCATAATCTATGTTAAAATTAATTACTTTAGTCCTACACTGTCAAGTGGAGACAATTTAATTTTATTTGTATATGTAGTGGTGGTGTAGCCGTGTCAGTCCCAGGAAATTACAGAGAAGATAGGTGGAGTAGTATCTTATTGGGCCAACTTCTGTTGGTGAGAGAAGTTGATCCACTAAAAGATATAAAAGACAAGGTGAGTGAGCTGAAAAAAGCTTGTTACTATTTTAATCAACTCTATGCAGAGACTATTTTAATCAACTCTATGCAGAGATTATTTCATCCATCACTGAAATACAGCTGCTTAAATTTCCTAGCCTGCAGAAACTGGAAGTCCAAATAAAAACTGGAGGCTAGAGTTATGCCCTGGGCACTTCTTAGGTCTCAAACAGTGGGACATAACCAAGAGTCTAATTTATTAGTCTGAACTTGTCAAAAGTTTAATCTTCTCTAAGAGCCTGAACTTCTCAGCCTTCTGTTAATCTTCTTGACAACTGAAACATCACAGCTAAACATATAAGGAAGAATTTCCAATGCTGCTACTCTGGAAAGAATTTTTTCAAAAAGCCTGATTGGGCATAGGGAATCACTACTTAGAAGAGGGGGAAAAAATACCATACTTCCCCAGAGAGAAACATCTGCTTGCACTCTAACAGTAGCTATTTGACTAAATCCCACATATAGCAGCTCAGAACATCATGCCACAGCTGTTAGAGATTATACACAAATTGATGCAGAAAAAGTCTGAACAAGCAAAGTGTCCAAAAATATACAGTATCACATGATATGCTGTTTCCACTTTTGTATTCTTGAATTTGAGCCGTAACTAGATTTCCCCAGTTCCCAAAGGTGGGGCAAGACCAGCCCACTTCTGCTTTACATTCATTATACTGAAAAATGGAAAGGTTAGAGTTTTAAAAATAAACTTACCCTATTTCTCCTACGCCTTTCACACCCATGCACCCCCCCCCCTTTTCACAGCATCTGTCCACCCTTTTACTGAAATGCTGGGTAGGTGAGGAATCCAGGATCTTATTTCTCCTTCTTGTGTAGGTTTACTCAACAATGGGTTCAGTTAGATAATGCAAAGTCAAATTTAAGATGTGCTACAGTGAGTCCCACAGAAGGGCAACATTACCATATTAGTAATTACACACAACTAGCCCCCTAGAAATAGCAAGACAGGGCAGCTCCCAGGACCAGTTAGGCACCAGAAAATAAGGGAGCTTTTTGGTCAGTAAAAGGAAGAAGGTACTTATCTACATTGCTGTGGAAATTTGAAATTAGGTGTCTCCTTTCCAAGTAGACATGGGTCCTTACGTTGCAGGAGCTATCTAGAACTTAGGGCTGGGAAAGAAGGGATCTGACAGAGGGAAAGGACTGCTCAGAGCCAGGGATCACCGTATTCTCAAGCCTCCGCCCGCATGAACGCACCAGCCTACACTTCTTTTCCTCTTCCAGGGTCTGATTTCCCAGCAAGAGCCAAAGCTAAAATCACAACGCTGGAGCACAGCGAGGCCTCCACGGTAGCCAATGCTGCCCTAACTGCTGTCCAGCAGCCCCCCCTCCCCTTGGACAGCTCCGGACAGCAGCTCAGCTCGCCGGGGAAATCGGGGGGGGGACCCGCGATCACAGACCGCTTGACGCTCTCGCCCTCCAGTGCACAACCCAGCAAAGCTCACGGACCTGGGGGGCACACACCCTGGAACCCTGCAATGGCTCCGCGGGGCTTCCCCACCCTTCCTGGGGGGGTGGGGGGCAGCAGGATCCGCCACCAGCTCCTGGGTCCTGCCCGGGCGCTGCAGCGGGGGGCGGGCACGGTGCCAGCCGGGGCGAGGGCGCTCAGCGCGCGGTGACAGCACGGGGGGGGCCCTGCTCCGCGCCCCCCCACGCGCGAGGGGCTCCCGGAACCGGCCCCCCCGCCCCGGCCCGTGCCCGGCGGATACAGCTTGAATCCCCTCAGAATCTCCTTGGCCCGCTCGTCCTCGGCCGACATGGTCCCGCTGCGGCTCCGCTCCGCGCCCCGGAGCCGGGGGGAGGGGCTGGGCTCGCTCACGGGGCTCTCCGGGACAGAGGCGCTACGGACGCTGCACCCGCCGCTGTCCGGCACAACCAACCCCAGCGGACCGGAGCCGCCCCGCCCGTGGGAGCGCCGGCCAATCGCCGCTCCCCGCACCACCTCCGACCAGCCTCCTCTCTCCCGAGCGACAGCATCTTCAGCCAATCAGACAGCGCTCTCTATGGCACCCAGCAAGGGAGGCTGCGCGGCGGTCGCTAAGGTGTACGCCCTAGCCAACTGACGTCGCCGGGAGACTGGGAGGCCGGGCCGGGAGCGGAGGTGCAGGTGCGGGCATCGGCCACAAGGGGCGCTGCCGTGCAACGCCCCATGCGCCGCTGAGGGTGCTTCACTGCGCCCCCTGCCGGCTGCAGCATTGGCCGCAGCACCAGTGGTGGGGGGTGACCCCGGGCAAGCCCCCCTGCAGCCACGGGGGTAACGTATCTGGCTGCGGGCCCCCCCGCTGCAATGGCCCAGCGCCTCCCACCTAGGCATGCTCCAGCCAGCCGCTGGCCATCCCGCACCCCGACGTGAGCCAGAGCAGAGGGCCACTTGCATGTCCTGGAGAGCCTGTAATGTTCCCTACAAGGGTGGTGGCAGCCCCTGCACAGTCAGGCCCTGTGCCCGGCTGGGGATGAACATGCCTCTGATTGCTCTCTTGCTGCAACACTACATGGGAACAGGGCTGCCCCGGGGGGGAAGGAGGCAAGTGGGGCAACTTGCCCCAGGCCCCGCAGGGGATCCCACAAGAATATAGTATTTTATAGTATTGCAACTTTTTTTATGGAAGGGGCCCCTGAAATGTCACCAATAGTGGCTAGTATCAGATGCGGCAAAGGAAGGTGGCAGAATCCAGCAGTGGGTACTTGGCGTAACCTGCCTCCATGGAAAGGTTTGTCCGAACCACCACAAGCTGGGAGATTGAATCATGGAAATCTGAGGGTTTATAGTCCTCCCAAACCTGTATCAGCTCAGGAAAGGGACTTGGGCTTCGTCTGCAGATCAGTGAGGACCGCTGCTCAACATGGAGCTGGGGTTAGAAAAACAAACAAGATGTTAGGATGCAAAAGGAATGGGATGGAGAATAATATGGAAAATATGCAAAAGCCATTATATAGATCGGTTGGGCAGCCTCAGCTGGACACTGTGTGATGGGTCACCCCATCTCCAGAAACATTTTGGAGGATCAGAAGGATTCAGAGAAGGAAAGTGAAAATGGTCAAGGGGCTGGGAAAATTCTCATCTGAAGAGAGGTTGAAAAATCTGGGATTGTTGACCATAAGAGGGATTTGTGATAAAAGTATATCAAATTATGACTGGTTAAGAGATGGTGGATTGGGAGCAAATTCAAAACAAAATAATACTTCTCCGTTCAATGTATAATTAGACTGCGGAGTTCACTGCCGCATGATGTTGTTGAAGCTTAATAAGATTCAAAGCGGGACTGGATGCTCACGTGGATAACAAGAATAGCCAGAGTTATAATTGCTAATGCAAACAAAGCATTTTGGAATGGCTAAAAACTTCATTTTTCAGGGTCTAAACCAATCTCTAATAGAGATTAGGATGAAACTTTCCTGAGGTCAGACTCTCCCACATCTGTGCGGTTCTTGCAATCTTCCTCTGAGGCATCTAGTACTGGCCACTGTCAAAGACAAGCTAAAGCAGCAAAGAGTCCTGTGGCACCTTATAGACTAACAGACGTATTGGAGCATGAGCTTTCATGGGTGAATACCCACTTCGTCAGATGCATGCATGCATCCTGCATCCGACAAAGTGGGTATTCATCCACGAAAGCTCATGCTCCAATACGTCTGTTAGTCTATAAGGTGCCACAGGACTCTTTGCTGCTTTTACAGATCCAGACTAACACGGCTACCCCTCTGATACAGAGACAAGCTAGAGGACTAGATGGACCATGGGTCTGATCCAGTCAAGCTTTTTTTAATTTTTTTTTTTTGCGTTTACTGTTAACATTGGATATTCTTGTTAGCTATATACATGTCTAATCCTGTTTTGAATCCTAATAAGCATTTGTCCTAAATAATATCTTGTGACAATGAGTTCCACTGGCTAACTGTACATTGTGTGGAAAATATATTTCCTTTTATCAGTTTTGAATTTGCCACCTTTCCATTTTTCCAATGATTATCCCCTTATTCATGTACGTGAGAGAGGATTAATAGAAAAAGGTCATGACGCAGAGTCCCACATCGCCTATGTAGCCCGTGTGAGTGCTCAGATGTGATATGCTGGGACCTTGGTCCCTCATTGTCCAGTTCCCTACTGGGAGACTTTCCCAGCTGCTCTGACTCCACTCTAATCCACTGAGGTCTGTTATAATTTCCTCTGGTAATGTGTGCGGCCCTTAGGCCAAATTCATCTCTTGGATAGCTGGGATTGAACTCAAGTGATGAATTTGGTCTTTGGTGTTGTGGGGCTAGCTTGCTTTCCAAGCTGGTTTAGTTTGTGCATGCAGGTTAACGTCTGTTCTGCATGTACCCTTGCTAGGCTTGAAAGGGCCAGGAAAAGTTTTAAATTAACCATTCATTTTCTCTGGAGCAGAAGCATCCTGGTCTGCACTAGAGAAATTTGGCCTCTGTGTTTGTGTAATAAAGTAGATTCTGGTGAAAAGTCTGTGTAATTTGCACATTCCATGAGCCAGACTTCTTTTTAAGTACAACAATTAACTCTTTTCATTAACACCCTCGACATAACTAATACAAATCATTAATAAATCAGGAGAAAAATAAATCCATCAGAGGACAGAAAGCAGTATCCAGCCCTTGTCAAAGTGCCTCATAACAGCAATGGCTAGTAATTACTGACCCATCAACACATCCACAGCTCTTCTCTCTATAAAATCATTCCTCATTCAAATGAAAAGAATGGGATAAATAACAAAGGTCATATTTAATACGTAAGGACAAGCCCACCATCAGCACAACCTAGAGTGACCAGATGTCCCAATTTTATAGGGACAGTCTCGATATTTGGGGCTTTGTCTTATATAGGCGCCTATTACCCCCCACCCTCATCCCGATTTTTCACACTTGCTGTCTGGTCACCCTAGCACAACCCATAAACTTAGGTTAGATATTAAGAAAAAAATTCTAACTAGAAGGGTAGTTAAACTCTGGAATAGGCTTCCAAGGTGGTTATGGAGTCACCATCACTGGACGCTTTTAAAAACAAGTTGGACAAATACCTATCAGGGATAGTCTAGGTCAGGGGTCAGCAACCTTTCAGAAGTGCTGTGCTGAGTCTTCATTTATTCACTCTGATTTAAGGTTTCGCGTGCCAGTCATACATTTTAATGTTTTTAGAAGGTCTCTTTCTATAAGTCTATAATATAGAACTAAACTATTGTTGTATGTAAAGTAAATAAGGTTTTTAAAATGTTTAAGAAGCTTCATTTAAAATTTAATTAAAATGCAGAGCCCCCCAGACTAGTGGCCAGGACCCGGGCAGTGTAAGTGCCAGTGAAAATCAGCTTGCGTGCCGCCTTTGGCATTTGTGCCGTAGATTGCCTACCCCTGGTCTAGGTTTACTTGGTTCTGCCAGAGCCCAGCGGGCTGGACTGGATGACTTCTCGAGGTCCCTTCCAGCCCGAAATTTCTATGATTCTATGATAAACAATCTAATAATAATCTTTAATAATAAAAATATATAATATTTATTTCACTAATATGTATGATCCATGCCCAGTTCTACACTATGGGTTTGAAAGTGTGTGAACCGACCATTTGGAATCTGGGCAGCAAGCCAAGTGCAGGCTGTGGTAATATACATATATTTGTTGAGCTTTTATTAAATTTTAGGTAGCATATAATTACGCAATCAATCCAAGGAAGAGGAGATGCAGCTTGCTAGAAGGAAAAAACTGATAGTGAGAAAAGAGAAGGAAAGAAAGGCAAAAGTGAAAGAGAAGATGAATGGTGCAGCCCATGTGTGTTCAGTGAATGAAGATCATGTTAAGTGGAAGAGCGATCCAGAGGTTTACAGTGTACAAAGATGAATTATAAATGTCAAGGGATAAGACCATAGCCTTGATTCTTGGCTGCATCCAGGCTCCTGTGTGATAGAGTGATCATAAAACAGCTGGATCTCCAGAGCTGGGAATTCCTCTAGGGTAGGAGAGGTTCCCCAAGCTTTATAAGTCTGGCAGAGCAACTCTACGCTTCCCTCCCTTACAGCCCTGGCACAGGGATGTGCTGGGGGGAGGCTTAGGGGAAAGAAGGGGCATGTTGGGAGCAGGAGGGGAATGACGAACTCAGAATTGGGGCCCATATATTTTCCAGCCAAATCCCAAAGTTCACAAGTCGAGTCCTTTATTTGCAGGGATGCTGTGGTTGTCCTCGCCTTTTAGCCACAATGGAAGCACAGAAGAGTCGTTGTCCTTGATAGTGAAGTCTAGAGACCCTGTGGTCACTTCTGGCATAAAGAGCTGTGGTGTGCATGGGGCCATCACTTGAAGAATGAGAGAGATCCTACGGCACCTCTCTTCTCAAAATCCCTTGGCTGCACTAGCATAAACAACAGCCTTGGCTGCAAAAGCTTGTCTGTCCAGTTGTTGCAAGCCCCACAATCTTCTCAATCTACTTTGCATTGAAAGTACACATTATTGCTACCCAGTCACCGAACTGTCTTGGCAGGTCAGCAGAGGGCTCCAGCTTCCTTTCAGTCTCCCAAAAGCACACTCTACCGTGATCCTGCACCTCTTGAGGGTATAGCTGAATTGGTGTTTCTCCAGGTTTGTTTAATCAGGGAATGGTTACATGAGTCATGGGAAAAGTGGGTGTGCAGAGGGTCACCCAGCAATGCAGTGGAGATGGAAATATCATTTGTGGCCATTTTCTTTAGTGGGAAAAGAGTCCCCGCAGGGACTGCTCTTGGAAAGTCCAGAGTTCTGATAAATACTTGGCTGGGGCACTCTATATGGATATCCAGGGACTTGCATCACTGCTGAGTAATACATCTTTCTGTGAATGAATTGTTGGGCTTACAGAGAATGGGCACATGAGTTCCATTGAAACCTGCTGGAATCTCAATGGTTTAATTACACAATTATCTCTGTCACATGAGTACTGGTTGGAGTAAAAAGACCCCTGAATCCTCCACAACATCAACATCTACCACGTGTTTCCCACACTCAGACTGGAACCCAACTGACCAGAAATTACTTGGGGTAGCCAGCTTCCACTGGGCAATTGCTATTCTCTGTTCTATGGTGATCTGAGCTCTTATGATCCTGGTTTAGTGCTGCTAGTGTTGGGGCTAGCCTGCCACTTTCCTCAAAAGCCTCTTTCCTCATTCCGAAGCAATACAGTCACTGCTGCTCATCCCAACCGCAGAGAGCAACTCAGTCCCACTAGTGTCTGGTCATTGTCTTCAAGAAAAAGTGCTGTGCCACGGGTAGAAATTGATCTGCAAATACTACATGGATCTGGCTACACCAGGATGGGTCGATGGATGACCATTGTTGCAATAACTGTGAACCCCTAGTCAGGGTCTCTGGATCTCCCCAACTAATGCTGGAGCACCCTCAAGTGCCTCCTCACATCTGCCTCAGCCACCTCTTGACTACTCTTTGAAAGCGCCATCCGAAACCTTTCTTTCTGCACAAGAAGGAAGAGCTGCGTGTCTCACCTAGCCGCCACTTTTTTAAAAAAGGATTGGAATTGGGTTTCATCCCTGGGAAATTATGGAAGCTTCCCAAGAAAGTTTGGGAGTCTGACCTCTTTCTCCACAATGCTATGAGGCTCCCAGAGGGCCATTAAAAATCTTCCATAAGGCACTGTGTCAAGGAGGCATGCTGGGAACTGTGGGATAAGAACCCTGAAAGGAGAGCCCTGCAGTGGGACTAGGATCCTGCGGGTCCTACAGGACTCACTGCCATAAAAGCAGGAACGGGTAAAATAAAATGTACTTTGTAGCGAGAGGGATTGGGTGGGCAAAACAAACTGTGGAAAACACTAAGTCTCTTGTCTGTTTTTTCATGAACAGAATTTCAGCAATGTAAAGCAAGTTTGTCTTTTTTTTAAAATAAAGGTTTTAATACTTAAATTTAAGTGTGGGATAGAAAGAGATTTCATGTCCATTTTAACAGGAGTTAAAGTATTTGTACATGGTTTAAGCAAGATTTGTTTTATTCTTTTACTGGTAAAAATTGTGTCTGAATTCTGTTTATATAGATAATATATTAATGGACTGGTTCTGTGGTGGGAGGGGTTAGAAGCATGGGGGAATCTGTCTCTCATGGGATTTCTAGGATCGACAGTTTCTGCGGGTGGGAGCGGGATACAAATGCAAGAAACAATGCAGGAGTGGGAGCTGGTATTGCGGGGCAGGACAAGAGCAGGATTTTAAAAAATAGTCCCACACAGGACTCTACCTCAGAGCAGTGCAAGTGTCGACGTAGAACAAAACTGCAACCAAAACAGCAAGATGAGTCTGGCTGTTAGTACTTACATTGATGCTATCTGCCTGGTTCAGTCACCAACTATTCAGTTCTTTAGAGCAGACGCTGTCCAAGGCCCCAACTACATTACAGAAATAACCATGTTGAAACAATGGAAAAAACATTTGGCCCCAGCGTGTCACAACCATTTCTTTTTCTTGCCTTTATGGACTGCAAAACCTGTTACAGCCATGTTAGAGAATCACGTTTTCACCCTCGTGGATTTACCAAGCCTAAAACATGATTCCATATGATTTTATTTATTATTTGAATGATAATAACGGCCCACTATGTTCTAGGCACTTTCCACACATTTAATACATCACAGTTCCTGCCCCAGGAGTTCTCAGTCTAAGAAGTTGAGCAACTTACAAAAGGTGGAGGAGAGGGATACAACATACAAAAATATCCATTTTCCCCACAGGCCACTACTTATTGGCAATGTCTTGTAGGCATCATAGTAGAAATAGGCCTTAAGGAGGAAAAGGGACCAGCTCAATAAGTGTGTTCTATGTATAAATGGGAAGCAGGGAATAAGAGGCAAAGATGGTGGCAGGAGAAGCATACAAATGAGAGGCTGAAGCTGGCTTCATCGGCCTAGCAGATGGGATGCGGGCATGACACAACCAGAGACAAGGACAGATGAGCAGCGAAAGGCAGTGTGGTGAAGATCCTTGAAGGTGAGGCCTAGAAGCTTGAATTTGATGCAGTGGAAACTGGGCAGACAGTGGAGGGGTTCAAAGAGAAGGGTGTCTTGTCATTGATTTCAATGGGCTTTGGATCAGGCCCTCACACAGCTTGGTGTGATGGGTCCATGACCTGGCTAACGGGCTCCTGACTGAGCGACTGTCCAACTGCCATACACGTTCTAGAACTTTCACCCCAGGTCTCTGTGGCCCCACGGCCCAACTGACTGGTGACGTTACTACAGATTTACAAACAGGCTCTTTGCCAGGCACTGATGGGAAACAAGGTGAATTATCCAGTGTCTAAAGAGGACCCCGGCTGCAGCGCTGCGAGGGGAGGAGACGATGTGAGTTAAAGGATAATGCCGACATTAAAAGATAAAACGGATTAAAAGAGTAAACCCATGATTTGCTGGATGCAGACAGCAGCATGGGAGGAGGCAAAGGGCTGCAATAGCAGAGTTGGTTTAAAAGGGAAAAGAGATAGCTGGACATTTTCATGTATTTTTTAAAACTGGAGCTTTGCTGAGCTATTTCTCCACATTCAGCATCATCCAGCCATGTTGCTGTGCAGCTGAGGCAGGAAATATCAATCCAGTCAAGAGGCCATCCGGATTGATCTGTATAGGGTCATCTTGGGAGGGGGTGATGCTATCTTATTCAGACTTTGTCCTCAGGCTCCACCCACAATCCCAGAGTAGGTGCCATGTGTTTGCAAAATAATCCATGACAAATAACTAGAAATTAATATTACCATGTATATTTCCAGCATTAGGTTTCAGAAACAACACCCCTTAAGACAAATGGCGCCATTCACTCCTCTTCTAGTGCTATTGTTTCAGACTGTCTGCAGACTCAGTACAGTGAAAAATAAATTGTGTTGTGGGACCTACTTATGATACGGTTAAAAGGCAGCTCTATCTCACAGTGTAGATGAGACATAACCATGTTTTCATTGAGGCTCTGCACCATTTGTTACAGCCCTGCTGCTTCCCCCTTGTGGAAATTCCAGGCTGCTGTACTGGACCCAACCTCTGGATCTTGTGTGCTTCCAAGCCAATTGGGTCTGAGCAGCATCCATACACTGTTCGTAAGTCTGGCCTCTCAGGCACACCCCTGAGGTGCAGACTACCACTCTGGTACCCCTTCTCTGGGATGTGGGACCCCATGGTCCAGTTGCCTTGGGCCCCAAAACCAGTGCTGAATCCCCTCCAGTCTCTTCAGTAGTTTATGCAAGCTGTCTCCAGAGCTCTACCCTTGTGGGCACTCCAATTTACAGTTTAACCCTTCAAGGACCACATGACAGCTAAAACAAGGAACCCCCGTGTTTTGCAAATGAACTTCTTAAACATGCACACTTTACTCATAGAAAAGTACAAGTGAGTTACAGACATGAAAAACAACAGATATCTTCATGTAAGCCCTCCCTCAATTTCCTCATTCCTCCTGAGAACCCTTTGGATCTTGGTCAGTGTCCTTCAGGGGTTCAAACTCCTCCTGCTCCCACACCTCCTGCTCGGTCTTTTAGTTCTGCAACAGTGCACCTCCATTTGCTAAAGAGCATCTCTTCTTAAAACCAATTTCCAACACCTTGTGTTCCTTCTTTCCTATCTTTGGGGTTTTTTCCATTCTCCCATCCTCTGTGAGATTGCTGGCCATTAACAATCAATGGCTTGGCTAGTAGCCTCCACTGTCCTGCCAGGGCAAGACTGGTCAATTGTTGATGGCCCTGTTTCAGTTTCTCAGACACTATTTTCTGCCATAAAACAGAAAAGACAAGGTGGGTGAAGTAATATCTTTTATTGGACCAAGGTATTACCTCACCCCACTTCTCTCTAAGGTCCTGGGACCACACAGCTACAAGACTGCAAACATCAGATGGAAGATTATAGTTAGACATAGAGTCCATAATATCAAATGGAATTCATATATTACACATACAAGTTCCCCAAACTATCACACCAAACAAAACATAGCTAGGTCCCTTTAAAATTGAATTCCTTAATAAAGTTCATTTTGCAGTGCAGAGATCCTGAGATGGTGCCACGCTCTTTCACATTCACCGTTTTCTTTGCAACACAACTACAAGGGTAAGAAACATCTTTTTTTTTTTTAATGAGACCTTACATTCTGTGGTGTGCTGTGGCTTCAGAGAACTGCTGGTCTGAGGTATCGCTGCATCCTGGCTCCATCCAGCTTAGTTTATAAGAACACAGCAGGTAGAACTTTCTATGTATTATATGCAACTCTGTACTGTAAATCCTCATCTGGGGTTTGTCGACTCCCCACTTGATAAGTCAGTTTGTTTAATTAGTCCTTCCTTCCCACCATCCACCTCCCATCTCCTCCTACTCCCATCCCATGACTGGAGCATAAACTAAACTTATCAGTGTCCAGTTGCCTTCAAAAAAGGTATTGAGAACAAAAGAGTTGCATCAGTTGCAAAGAGGAAAGGGTCAGGGGAAGGACAATTGGCTAAAAGCATGATCTTGAAATTCAGTTGCTGTCTGGTTCTTGGAAATTTATTCCCAATCCCTCAGGCAGACCAGTGAAATTAAGCAGGCTGGCATCACACTTTTTCCAATTTACTATCACCTAGCTGCACACATTCATCATTGATCTCCCTGCTATAACCCTTGTCCACACTTTGGTGATCTGCCATCTTAATTATTGTACCCTTCTCTTCTCTTGCGTCAACATTTTTATTCTGTCCAAAACACTGCTGCTAAAGAACACTCAAATAAGAGAGTGTTTGGGGTCATATAAGTACCAAGACATAATTTCATTGGAGATATTCCAAGGCTAAGACATATTAAGTTCTTTGCCTCTCCTAGAGCATCTTTCAGCTGAGGATCTCAAAGGGTGTTGCAAACATGAATTAGTTAAGCTCCGTAATACCGTTAGGGGCCTTATTTTCCCACCAGAAGTTATGAGTAATTCCCACTGACTTCAGTGAAAGTTACTCATTTCCTGAGGTAAGAGACCCAGATTTCTGTGAAGTATGAAATTGTTACTCTCTCCATTTTACAGATCAGGGGACAAGCATGGAGAAGTGAAATGACTCTCCCATTGTCACACACTGAGTCTCTGGCTGACAAGGAAAACGAACCTAGGAGTTCAGATTCCCCATCTCTTATTCTGACCATTCTTGTTCCTGCCTCTCCTCCACCATCAACTACTGCAGTTACTTTAGGAAAAAATAAGGACACAATTTTCAGACGTTTTCATTGGTTCTGTGTGCCTCAGTTTCTGGGTGTCCAACTTGAGATACCTGGGCTTAAAGGTATGAAGGCACCTAATTCCCTTTTAATTGGGCCCTTGTGTCTGATTTTCATAGGTTCTCAGG
This sequence comes from Gopherus evgoodei, assembly GCF_007399415.2. Classification (NCBI taxonomy): domain Eukaryota; kingdom Metazoa; phylum Chordata; order Testudines; family Testudinidae; genus Gopherus; species Gopherus evgoodei. The sequence goes on from NC_044330.1 coordinate 7,033,008, forward strand.
ATTTCAGTAGGAGTTGTGAGTCCTGAACACCCCGAACATTAGGCACAATATGCCTCAGGTCTACCATACAGAAACTGAGGCACACAAAATGAGTGAAAACTGAATATTTAATTTCCCATCTCTGTCGTGTCATGGTACAGGAGATGAACTGGATGACTGTCAGTTCTCTTCTAGTATTAGTGATCTGGTGAATTAAGGGATAGTGCTAAGTCTGGTAGCCTAAAAACAGTCCTGTACCAAAATTTTGATTTGACAAGTGCTGTTTCTTTGTACCATGACTTGGATCTGCCTATCTGCTCAACCCTGGACAAGGTTATTGAAAAATACAAGAATCTTACTCTGGGAGAGTGACGGAGAACATTTCAATGCCCTGTCATAAATGCAGAGACAGGCTAGTGTAATATGCAGTTGTGTGCCAGCAAAGATATGCAGCAACTTGAATTTTCATTGGCAGGCTGTCCAGCAGAGTAGCTGCTATTTTATCCAGCCCACATTTTGGTTAACTGAGAGATTATGTGAGATCAGAACAGGACAAGTTTTGTAATTTTTAGTGCCCCAAGCTAGCAGAGGAGGGAATTGGGCTATGACTTAACTTCCCCCTGCAGTCTCACAGTGTGGAAACTAAACTGGCCCATGCCCTGCCAGATCAGTACGTGCCCCTAAACATAGGTTCCCATGTGATTACATGACTACATTACTGTGCAAGAAGAACATCAGGGTAAGTGTGGGACCCTTACTGAATGAGGGAGGCAACATAGTGATGGATGATGTGGAAAAAGCTGAAGTACTCAATGCTTCTTTTGCCTCAGTCTTCATAGACAAGGTCGGCTCCCAGACTGCCACAAGTTCTCCTGTTCTTTTTACAGTATGAGGAAGAGATGAACAGCCCTCAGTAGTGAAAGAACAGGTTAAGGCAGGAGTTCTCAAACTAGGGGTCGGGACCTCTCAGCGGGTTGCAAGGTTCTTACATGGGGGGGTCATGAGCTGCCAGCCTCCACCCCAAACCCTGCTTTGCCTCCAGCATTTCTAACGGTGTTAAATATATAAAAGGGGGGGATCTCACTTAGAAGCTTGCTATGTGAAAGGGGTCACTAGTAAAAAAGTTTGAGAATCACTGGGTTAAGGACTATTTAGAAAAGCTGGACGTGCACAAGTCCATGGGTCCAGATCTAATGCATCCAAGGGTGCCGAGGGAGTTGGCTGATGTGATTGCAGAGCCATTGGCCATTATCTTTGAAAATTCATGGCAATCAGGGGAGGTCCCAGACGACTGGAGAAAGGCAAATATAGTGCCCATATTTTTAAAAGGGAAGAAAGAGAACCCAGGGAACTAGAGACCGGTCAGCCTCACTTCAGTACCCAGCAAAATCATGGAGCAAGTCCTCAAGGAATCCATTTTGAAGCATTTGGAGGAGAGGAAGGTGATCAGGAACAGTCAACATGGATTCACCAAGGGCAAGTCATGCCTAATTAACCTAATTGCCTTCTATGATGAGATAACTGGCTCTGTGGATATGGGGAAAGTGGTGGATGTGATATAATTTGACTTTAGCAAAGCTTTTGATGTAGTCTCCCACAGTATTCTTGCCAGCAAGTTAAAAAAGTATGGATTGGATGAATGGATTATAAGGTGGATAGAAAGCTGGCTAGATTGTTAGGCTCAATGGGTAGTGATCAATAGCTCAATGTTTAGTTGGCAGCCGGTATCAAGTGGAATGCCCCAGGGGTCGGTCCTGGGGCTTACTTTGTTCAACATCTTTATTAATGATCTGGATGATGAGATTAATTGCACCCTCAGCAAGTTCGCAGATGACACTAAGATGGGGGGAGACGTAGATGCGCTAGAGGGTAGGGATAGGGTCCAGAGTGACCTAGACAAATTGGAGGATTGGGCCAAAAGAAATCTGATGAGGTTCAACAAGGAAAAATGCAGAGTTCTGTATTTAGGAAGAAAGAATCCCATGAACCGCCACAGGCTGGGGACCAACTGGCTAAGCAGCAGTTCTGCAGAAAAGGACCTGGGGATTACAGTAGATGAGAAACTTGATATGAAGCAGCAGTGTGCCCTTGTTGCCACGAAGGCCAATGGCATATTGAGCTGTATTAGTAGAACCATTGCCAGCAGATCGAGGGAAGTGATTATTCTCCTCTATTCAACACTGGTGAAGCCATACCTGGAGTATTGCATCCAGTTTTGGTCCCCCCACTACAGAAGGGATATGACCAAATTGGAGAGAGTCCAGTGGAGGGCGACAATGATTAGGGGGCTGGGGCACATGATTTATGAGGAGAGGCTGAGGGAACTGGGGTTATTTAGTCTGCAGAAGAGTAGAGTGAGGAGGGATTTGATAGCAGCCTTCAACTACCTGAAGTGGGGGTCCAAAGAAGATGGAACTTGGCTGTTCTCAGTGGTGGCAGATGACAGAACAAGGAGCAGTGGGGGAGGTCTAGGTTGGATATTAGGAAACACTATTTCACTAGGAGGGTGGTGAAGCACTGGAATGGGTTACCTAGGGAGGTGGTGGAATCTCCTTCCTCAGAGGTTTTTAAGGTCAGTCTTGACACAGCCTTGGCTGGGATGATTTAGCTGGGGATTGGTCCTGCTTTGAGCAGGGGGTGGGACTAGAACCTCCTGAGGGCCCTTCCAACCCTGAGATTCTATGATTCTAAGAACACTCAGATGTCTTACCCCGACCCTGTCCCCGGCCTGACCTCTGACCCGGTCCCATCTGACCTCTGACCTACACAGACCATGGCCAAGAACACTTAGATGTCTTACCCTGACCCTTATCTGACCTCTGACCTTGTTCCCTGCCTCCCCTATGACCTACATAGACAATGGCCAAGAACATCAGACGTCTCACCCTGACCCTAATCTGACCCCAGCCTGACCTCTGACCCTGACCTCTGACCTACACAGGCAATGGTCAGTAACGCTCAGATGTCAGCTCCCTTGACCCTGTCCCAGCCTGACCTTTGGCCTGCCCACGAGCCGGCGCCAGGCCCCCCTCGTGCCGTGACCCAGGCTGGCCCGCGGGGCGCGCCCATTGCCCTGTCCCGGGGCCCGGCCGGCGGGCGGAACGCGGCGCGCGGGCGGCGGGGGCCGGGGGAAGGAGCTGAGCGCAGGACGCCGGCGCCGCTGTCATGGCGGCCTGAGGAGCGGCGGGGGAGGCGCCGGGAGCCGGACGGAGGCTGCCGGAGCAGGCAGGTAACCCCCCCGCTCCGCCCCCACAGGCCCTAGGGGGCTCCCCGCCCGCGCTGCCATTCCTCGCTCGCGGCGTCCCCGCCCCCCAGCACCCCCATGGCTACCGGGGCTCTCCCGGCTAAGGGGACGAGGCCTCCCCCGCAACTCCCCTTGTCTGGGCTCCCATCGCCCCTCACAGCTATCGGGGGTCTCCCTGGCTGGGCCTCCCATGAACCCTCCCTTCTCTGAGCTACCCCTGGGGGGGGGGAATCTCCCTTTGGGCCCCCCATGGAGCCTCTCTTCTCTAATCTAACCCGGAGGAGGGACTCCCTGACTGGGCTCCCCTGGACCTCTCTCTTCTCTAACATACCCCAGGCCAGGGGGTCTCCCTGACTGGCCTCCCCCTGAACTCCCCTGAGCTGCCCCTGCAGAGGGGTTTCCCTGCCTGGGTCCCCCATGGGTCTGTGGGATCTTCATTGTCCCCTTCCTTTCCATCTACATCGGGGTGGAGAGAGGATCTTCCTTGGCACCTACACTTTCACTCTCTACTACTTTGGTGGAGAAGACGGGGTCAATGTGCTCTGGTGTAAACTAGCAGTTTTCTTGTTGCCTTCAGTGAAAGGTGCGTTCACCAGTGCTTGGTGTGAATTGGTAGATTTGTCTGACTGTAGGTGTAAGCTCTGTAACTTGAGTCCGCCTTTAATATTTGTGTGTCCTGTGCAATGAGAGGTTTCTGTCTCCAGGACTCCTTATTTTCCTTCCAGCCCGTTGCCAGTTTGAATTAGTTTCTGGCCATGTCTACATCTAAAATTTTGCAGCGCTGGTTGTTACAGCTGTATTAGTACAGCTGTATAGGGCCAGCGCTGCAGAGTGGCCACACTTACAGCAACCAGCGCTGCAAGTGGTGTTAGATGTGGCCACACTGCAGCGCTGTTGGGCGGCTTCAAGGGGGGTTCCGGGACCGAGCAAACCGGGAAAGGAAACCAGCTTCGCCGCGGTTTGCTCTCTTGGTCCCGGAGCCACCCAGCAAACCGCAGGGAAGGAGACCTGCTTGCTCGGGGTTCCGGGACCGAGAGAGCAAACCGGGAACGCCGCGGTTTGCTCTCTCGGTCCCGGAGCCACCCAGCAAACCGCAGGGAAGGAGACCTGCTTGCTCGGGGTTCCGGGACCGAGAGAGCAAACCGGGAAAGGAAACCAGCTTCGCCGCGGTTTGCTCTCTCGGTCCCGGAACCCCGAGCAAGCAGGTCTCCTTCCCTGCGGTTTGCTGGGTGGCTCCGGGACCGAGAGAGCAAACCGCGGCGTTCCCGGTTTGCTCTCTCGGTCCCGGAACCCCGAGCAAGCAGGTCTCCTTCCCTGCGGTTTGCTGGGTGGCTCCGGGACCGAGAGAGCAAACCGGGAAAGGAAACCAGCTTGATTACCAGAGGATTCCTCCTTCCACGGAGGTCAAGAAAAGCGCTGGTAACTGTCTACATTGGATTACCAGCGCTGGATCACCAGCGCTGGATCCTCTACACCCGAGACAAAACGGGAGTACGGCCAGCGCTGCAAACAGGGAGTTGCAGCGCTGGTGGTGCCCTGCAGATGTGTACACCTTCAAAGTTGCAGCGCTGTAACTCCCTCACCAGCGCTGCAACTTTCTGATGTAGACAAGCCCTCTGATTATGATCTAAACACATGGGCATTTGCAGAGACCTCTGTTATGCTCCTCCTGTTGGAGGCAAATAGTTCTACACAGAAGATACACAGTACATTCAGCTTTAACCCTTGTTGTGCTGAGTGGTTTGCCTGCTACATCCAGGAAACCCCCTCCTTTCTCCCTTGCACTCACACTGACCCTAGCCCTAGATGCTCTGATCTTTGGATAGTATGTCGCTGTGGGAAGTCTGTATGTTCGTTCTTTTCCCTTTCACTCCTGAGGATCAGTTTGACTTGACCCTGCCTTAGGACTTGTGGAAGGAAGAAATCCAGGCAGTGAGTACTGCACCTATGTCTCTGGAGCTTTCAGGCAGCAAACATGCACGGTTTTGTATTGGAAAGATAAAAATGTACCTGAAATGTGAAGTTTAACAAATAGGGTGGAAAAATCCTGTTGTGCACCAGCCTAGGCAACCAAAAACAGGGTATGAACAAGTGAAATGTGACTATGAGACAAGTGCGACTGTGCAATTGAGAATACTGGGTGTATGGCTTGCCAGCCTCATTTGAAATGAAAACAAAACCGAGCTACCTAAGTTCTTAGGAAACTGAAGAAGAAATAATGAATGATTTTTCCACTGGGTCACTCATGCCAGGCTTGCCATTTGCTTCTGTGCTACCAACCTACTCCTGGGGATGGCACTTCCAGAAAAGTGTGTACATAACTGTCTGTGTGGAAAAGTGCAATCTGGAGTATGGACAGCAGAACAGATCCAAAGAAAGAATCCAGCAAAACTGGTAAATGATCAGTCTCTTCCAGGAAGATAGCCCTGACCCATTGTCTAGGGTCTGGATATGAGTCAAAAGATCTGGGTTCAGTATCCATCTCTCACCGACTCGCTATGTTCTTGAGCAAACTCTTTCACCTTCAAGTCTGTTTACTCATCTGTAAAATGTGGATAATAATGCTTACCTAGTCTTGGAAAGCACTTCGAGAGCTACTGATGAAAGTACTTAAGTACAAAGTTATGCTGTTTCATGGGTCACGCAGAAAATAAGCTGGAAGAAGGGAATGTTTCATATAGGGCAGCCATCATTTCATGCTGCATTTGTGATGCTGATTGTCCTTTGATAAATTACCTTAAAATATTTATTTCTTCTGCATAACAATCGCTTTTCATCAGGCTAAAAAAAAATCTCTTTAGTCTTAATCTGGTAGCCTCAAATGATACCTGGGAACCAGAAAGTAACACTCTGGTGCCTCTGTCACCTGTGATTTTGAAAATAAAAGAGGTGGAGACTTGCACAACTTTCACGACAGTACCAGGAAAACCTACTCTGTCACAATCTTGTACAACACATTCAGCACTTGTAGTGCCTTGGAGGATAGTCTTGTGCTTAAGACAAATGCCTGGGAGCTATGAAATCTGCATTCATTCACAGTTCTATCACGTTCCCTGTGTGATCGTGAGTTAGTCACTTGACCACTTTGTGCCTCAGTTTCCTTTTCTGTGAAAGCAGATGATAAAACTGATTTACCCCTTAGATGTATTTGGAGACACAGGGTAACTATACTGCCAACACAGAGTGTGATGGCAGCTCAAGTAGACCTATGTGAGCTAACTTTAATCTAACTTGCTTGGTTAGTGGAGTAGTAAAGCTGCAGCAGCCTGTGCTTCAGCGTAGGCAGTATAAAGCCCACCCAGAACCCTAGTGGGACTAACGCAAACAGAAAGGTTAACAAGATCTTAAAATTGTCACCAGAATATGTCCTTTGTAAATATAACGTGAAAAATCATGTCCAATAGTGATTCAGGGCTTAGGAGATCAAGTTAACTGTAGCTTGCACATGACTTGTATTTTACCACATTTATTTATTTTCTGAACTTGTCTGCTGGTAACTGGATTTGACATTTCAGAGCCCAAATTATAATGCTCAGAGTGAAGAAACAGGTCAAATGTATTGGACCAAAACTGAAGACAAAGATTTATCTTCATAAAGAGAGGGGTTTTTTTTATCATGTAAACCTTGTAATTAACACAAATCTATGTAACTGTGCTGTATTGGCAAAGATGCAGTGTAACCAAGTACACTAGTGACAGAGCTTTTTCATTTCCCCTCTTTGGCTGTGAAAGCAGTTGGAGTTCTATGTTTCTGCCTTGTTAACTGACAGGTTTTCAGATACTGTTGGGACAGATGCACTATATATATTGGGTAAATCAGTTGCTGTTCGTTTGCTGTGTAATGAGTTGTGAGCTGGAAGGAGTCTCACAAAACCCACCACCAGTGTTGTCTCCACTTGGCAGACTCAAAAGAATTGAAAGCCTGAATTGGCCATGGAATCTGAAGCCCCCTTCCTAGTCCTAGAGGGGCCCTTCCAGGGCATCGGTGAGGCACGTTCACAGGACAATGTGCAGGACGCTTTTAAAGCTAGTGCCTGAGCTGTTGCTGCTCTGTGACTAAATAGGACTTTGGCCTCTAGGGCTTAGTCTTGCACTCATCACTAGCACTGAATGATCCTAAAAAACAAGGCAAAGTTAAGTGTGCAATGTTACCATCCTGGACATGCTTCCTGATCCACTTCTAAGCAGCGCTTTGCACAAAGATGGAGGAAGGAGTCATTAAAACCCTTTCTTTTTTGGCAGATTGAAAAACCTAGAATGGCAGGAGAACAGAAACCATCCTGCAATCTTCTTGAGCAGTTTATTTTATTAGCCAAAGGCACCAACGGGTCAGCTCTGACTGCTTTGATAAACCAAGTGCTAGAGGCTCCTGGGGTTTATGTCTTTGGTGAGCTGTTGGAGTTAACAAACGTGCAAGAGGTAAGAGTTACGTTTCTATCTCTTTTCTCTCTCCTCAGTTTAATGCTCCTAGGAATTTCCATGCACATAGTAGACTAGGATGGCAAAATCTTCATCTTGGGGAAAGCCTGACACAATTTACCACAGTTTTCCAATGCTTCTATCAAGCCCTGAGTCAAAATGACAGATTTACAGAGAATTGTGAGGACCTGGTATACATGCGGGGATCGCTTTTGTCATATGTATTTATTTAGATTTAAATAATAAAATGATGCCTATGCAAGGCTCCAGGCATCCTAACTTGTAACTCTTAATATAATAACATTTCAGTAACACTAAAATAATCATTTAAACTAGTATTTCAGCCAGCCAGCCACCAGCAAAAAGCTCCTTTATATTCCGTCATTGTTCTGGGAAGCATACCATTAGCCTTCTCTAAAACTCCTTTCACAGCTGTATTTTGCAGCATCCCCAGAAGATCATCACGTTTGGGCTGTGTCAGAGGAAAATGGAGAGCAAGTTTCAGAATCCCAGAGCCCTCCTAGAGAACACTCTGTTAGCAGCTCTCTGTCTCTTACAATGAGTGAGATCTAGCTCCAGCACCTCTGCTGATTGCAGTTATGGCAGTGTGGCACACAGGAAGCTCAGCTTTCCAAACAGGCTTTTGTGCATGGACAAAAATGCCATCAACAGTTTCCTCCCAGTTTTTTCATGCAGCGAATCATGTAGATTAGGAGATCTGAAACACCAACCTGGGCTCGTGTAACAGCTGTTGTTCCAGTGCAATATTTGCTTGTCAGAGAATGTACAGAACTTTGAGGCAGACAACTTAAAATGCTCTAACCTGCTTTGCTTTGAGATTGTTTGTGGTTTTGCAGGTTAACTGTCTCAGCTTCCCAGTGTCCAGTAAGGATTCTTAACCAGCCAGCACCATAATCTGCTTATCTGTCATGTGTTAACAATACACAGCTGAATTTAAGGGGACACATTCTTCATTTTCTCTCTTAAGATGCTGCATGAAGCAGCTGACTCTATAAGCTAAATTCAAGTTCTAATACACCTCTACCACGATATAACGCTGTCCTCGGGAGCCAAAAAATCTTACCGTGCTATAGGTGAAACTGTGTTATATCAAACTTGCTTTGATCCGTCGGAGTGCACAGCCTCCCTCCCCGCCCCCGGAGCACTGCTTTACTGCGTTATATCCGAATTCGTGTTATATCGGGTCATGTTATATCGGGGTAGAGGTGTACATGGAATTGGCTGTGTCATCCTGATTCTACACTACTGAAATGTAGTGCTGATTACATGACTTTGGAAAGGCCCAACCCTCTGACAACTGAAAATAGCCCTTCCTTTATGTATTTTTGAAAAGTTACATATTCTGTGTGGAATTAAAGCCAACACTGTGGAGAAGCTGTATACCAATATCCTATTGGTCATTATTGGCTTACGTAAGATTTCTTTTGCTTTCCTCCTCTTCAGCTTGCTGAAGGGCCTAATGCTGCTTATTTCCAGTTGCTGAACCTGTTTGCTTACGGAACGTATCCAGATTACGTAGGTAAGAGATTGCACTTTGCAAATGCTCTAAGAGCCTGGTGACAATTTAATGGGCTGTGAGTAGGGGTAATGCAGTCTCTTCAGAACTAGCTTGTGCAGTTTTCATTTTTCTAGCCGGGAAGCTCAAGGTAGCTAACTTACCCAAGTGTGTGATGTCTCCGTGAATGTGGCAGGCTGAAAGGATCTAAGGGTAAAATTCTATCTGTCAGAGGCTTTCTGGATGAGTGGGGGCTACCCAGTTTATTGCACCCAATTCAGCATGTATGATTACCTGCCCTAGGTGTGTATTCGGTGCAAGGAGCTCCTGGCCCTCACAGACCGTGTGCGGGCTTTGGAGACCAGGGTGGTTGAGCAGGTTTAAGGGAAACAGAGAGGTACATAGATGAGACTTTCTGGGACACAGTAGAATGGTCCCACATCCGGTCTGACAGCCTCTGTGCTGTTGAGAAGGATGAAGGTCTCAGGGAAGGAGAGCATCGAACTGAAGCAGAGGGAGATGAAACCATAGTTGGGACCCTCTTTCCAGATGATAGTGTGGTATCCTGTCACACTGAGGATACTTCTCTGGGGGAGAGAACTCCAGTTATTAGGAAGAGACTGGTATTAGTAGTGGATGATTCAACGATTTGATAGCTGGGTTTGTGATGACCGGGAGAACTGCATGGTGACTTGCCTTCCTGGTCCGAAGGTTGTGGATCTCTTGAGGCATCTAGATAGACTTATGTGTAGTGCTGGGGAGGAGCCGGTGGTCATGGTACATGTGGGTACCAATGACATAGGGAAGAATAGGAGAGGGGTCCTGAAGGTCAAATTTAGGCTGCTAGGTAAGAGATTGAAGTCCAGGACCTCCATGGTAGCATTCTCTTAAATGCTTCCAGTTCCACACATGCAGTCAGTTAGACAGGCAGAATTGCAGGGTCTCAATGTATGGTCGAGACGATGGTGTAGGGAGTAGGGATTTAGATTTATTAGGAACTGGGGAAACTTTTGGGAAAGGGGGAGCCTATACAGGAAGGATGGGCTCCACCTAAACCAAAATGGAACCAGACAGCTGGCATTTAAAATTAAAAAGATTTTAGAGCAGTTTTTAGACTAAGGGCTGGGGGAAAGCCAGCATATGCGGAGGAGCACATGGTTCGGACAGAGACATCCCTTAGGGGAGGATCTACTAATAGAGATTCTCTATGTCCTAGTAAGGAGGAGAGTATGAAAGATAAAATACAGGTAGGATCTGATGAGAAACAGTCAAATGAAAAAAAGTCTCATTCAACTGCATCATTCAATTGTGATGGAAGACTGCTAAAAAGTGACACGTTTTAAAAGTGCTTATATTCCAGTGCTAGAAGTCTAAATAATAAGATGGGTGAACTAGAGTGTCCCATATTAAATGAGGATATAATAGGCATCACAGAAACTTGGTGGAATGAGGATAATCAATGGGACACAGTAATACCAGGGTACAAAATATATCGGAAGGACAGACTAGGTCATGCTGGTGGGGGATTGGCACTATATGTGAAAGAAAGCGTAGAATCAAATGAAGTAAAAATCTTAAATGAACCAAACTGTATCATAGAATCTGTATGGATAGTAATTCCTTGCTTGAATAACAAGAATATATCGGTAGGGATATATTACCGACCGCCTTACCATGATGGTGATAGTGACTGTAAAATGCTCAGGGAGATTAGAGAGCCTATTAAAACAAAAAACTCAATAATGGAGGAATTCAACTATCCCCATATTGACTGGGTACATGTCACCTCAGGATGAGATGCAGAGATAAAGTTTCTTGACAACTTAAATGACTGCTTCTTGGAGCAGCTAGTCCTGGAACCCACAAGAAGAGAGGCAATTCTTGATTTAGTCTTCAGTGAAGCAAGGATCAGGTCCAAGAAGTGAATATAGCTGGACCACATGGTAATAGTGACCATAATATAATTAAATTTAACATCCCTGTGGTGGGGAAAACGCCACAGAGGCTCAACATTGTAGCATTTAATTTCAGAAAGGGGAACTACACAAAAATGAAGCAGTTAGTTAAACAGAAATTAAAAGGCACAGCACCAAAAGTTAAATGCCTGCAAGCTTCATGGAAACTTTTTAAAGACACCACAATAGAGGCTCAACTTAAATGTATCTCCCAAATTTAAAAACATATTAAAAGAACCAAAAAAGAGCCACCGTGGCTAAACAACAAAGTAAAAGAAGCAGTGAGAGGCAAAAAGTCATCCCTGAAAAAGTGGAAGTTAAATCCTAGTGAGGAAAATAGAAAGGAGCATAAACTCTGGCAAATGAAGTGTAAAAATATAATTAGGAAGGCCAAAAAAGAATTTGAAGTACAGCTAGCCTAAGACTCAAAAAGTTTTAGCAAAATTTTTTTGAATACATCAGAAGCAGGAAGCCTGCTAAATAGCCAGTGGGGCCACCGGACGATTGAGATGCTAAAGGAGCACTCAAGGACAATTAGGGGTTTGGAGAGGGTCCCATATGAGGAAAGATTAAAGAGGCTAGTACTCTTCAGCTTGGAAAAGAGGAGACTAAGGGGGGATATGATAGAGGTATATAAAATCATGAGTGATGTGGAGAAAGTGGATAAGGAAAAGTTATTTTCTTATTCCCATAATACAAGAACTAGGGGTCACCAAATGAAATTAATAGGCAGCAGGTTTCAAACAAATAAAAGGAAGTTCTTCTTCATGCAGCGCACAGTCAACTTGTGGAACTCCTTACCTGAGGAGGTTGTGAAGGCTAGGACTATAACAGCATTTAAAAGAAAACTGGATAAATTCATGGTGGTTAAGTCCATAAATGACTATTAGCCAGGGTGGGTAAGGAATGGTGTCCCTAGCCTCTGTTTGTCAGAGGATGTAGATGGATGGCAGGAGAGAGATCACTTGATCATTCCTGTTAGATTCACTGCCTCTGGGGCAGCTGGCATTGGCCACTGTCGGTAGACAGAAATTGGGCTAGATGGACCTTTGGTCTGACTCGGTACGGCCATTCTTATGTTCTTATGTAAGGCCATTGTGAAGAAACTAAATTAATTCTTTGCATCAGTCTTCATGGTTGAAGATTTGAGGGAGATTTCCAGACCTGAGCCATTCTTTTTAGGTGACAAATCTGAGGAACTGTCCCAGATTCAGGTGTCATTAGAGGAGGTTTTGGAACAAATTGCTAAATGAAACAGTAATAAGTCATCAGGACTGGATGGTGTTCACCCTAGAGTTCTGAAGGAACTTAAATGTGAAATTGCAGGACTACTGACTGTAGTCAAATGACTGGAGGACAGCTAATGTGGCGCCAATTTTTAAAAAGGGATTGTAGTGGGGCAGCTGCCCCATTCTGGTGTGGAAGAAGTTAGAGAAAGCCAAAGAGGCTGTGCAGAGTCCCAGCCAATCATGGAAGGGCTTAGTGGGAGCCAATCAAGTGGAGGCTTGAAAGCAGCTAATCAGGGCCAGGCTGGGCCCTATAAGAAGGCTGCAGGGCAGAGAAGAAGGCAGTCTATCCCTCGAGGGCAAAGGGAGAAGAACTGACTCTTAGAGAGAGAGAAGCACTTAAAACAGAGCAGGGCTGGGCAGGGTCAGCAGGGGCCGGGGGGAGCTGTAGGCTGATAACTGCCAGACTGGGGCCCTAACACATAGGAGCAGAGAAGGTGCTGGGGCTATGGGGGAGTGGCCCAGGAAAGTAGGCCTGAAGCCAGGGGCTAGACTATCTGCAGTTGGCCACTGAGGCAAGTAGAAGGACTGAGGACCACCTGTCCCCCAAAAGTGGGGAGAGGGGCACAGCTGAAGGGCTGTGTCCTGAAGAGGACACTGCAGTCTGGGAGCGACGCTGATCCAGATGGTGGAGATGGTGGAGGAAGTGGAAGTAACAGCGAGTGAGACACTTCTAATAAAATGTGCCCTGGTGGACCAAGAGAGCTAATTCCCAGAATGACCAGCAGGAGGCACCATGGTGGTGGGTCTGCACCGTTACATGGCTCCAGAGGTGACCCTGGCAATTACAGGCTGGTAAGCCTGACTTCAGTACCGGGCAAACTGGTTGAAACTATAGTAAAGAACAAAATTGTCAGACACATAGATGAACATAATTTGTTGGGGAATAGTCTATATGTTTTTTGTAAAGGAAAATCATGCCTCACCAATCTACTAGAATTCTTTGAGAGGGTTAACAAGCATGTGGACAAGGGGGATCCAGTGGATATAGTGTATTTAGATTTTCAGAAAGCCTTTGACAAGGTCCCTCACCAAAGGCTCTTAAGCAAAGTAATCAGTCATGGGATAAGAAGGAAGGTTCTTTCTTGGATTGGTAACTGGTTAAAAGATAGGGAACAAAGTAAGAATAAAAGGTCAGTTTTCAGAATGGAGAGCGGTAAATAGTGGTGTCCCTCAAGGGTCTGTACTGGGCCCAGTCCTGTTTAACATATTGAGAAACGATCTGTAAAAAGGGGAAAAAGTGTGGTGGCAACATTTGCAGATGATACAAAACTACTCAAAATAGTTAAGTCCCAGGCAGACTGTGAAGAGCTACAAAAGGATCTCTCAAAACTGGGTGACTGGGCAACAAAATGGCAGATGAAATTCAGTGTTGATAAATGCAAAGTAATGCACATTGGAAAACGTAATCCCAACTATACATACAAAATGAAGGAGTCTAAATTAGCTGTTAGCACTCAAGAAAGAGATCTTGGAGTCACTACGGATAGTTCTCTGAAAAACGTCCCCTCAGTTTGCAATGAGAGTCAAAAAAGCTAATAATGTTAGGATCCATTTGGAAAGGGATATACAGTAAGACACAAAATATCATATTCCCTCTATATTAATCCATGGTACACCCACATCTTGAATACTGTGTCCTGATGTAGTTGCCCCATCTCAAAAAAGATACATTGGAATTGGAAAAGATTCAGAAAAGGACAACAAAAATTATTTGGGGTATGGAACGGCTGCCATATGAAGAGAGATTAATAAGACTGGGACTTTTCAGCTTGGAAGAGAGTCGACTAAAGGGGGATATGACAGAGGTCTATAAAATCATGAGTGGTGTAGAGAAAGTAAATAAGGAAGTGTTATTTACTCCTTCTCATAACACAAGAACTAGGGGCTACCAAATGAAATTAATAGGCAGCAGGTTTAATACAAACAAAAGGAAGTATTTTTTTTCACACAATGCACAAAAAAACCTGTGGAACTCCTTGTCAAAGGATGTTGTGAAGGCCAAGACTATAACAGGATTCAAAAAAGAACTAGATAAATTCATGGAGGATAGGTCCATCAATGGCTATTAGCCAGGATGGGCAGGGAGGGTGTCCCTCGTCTCTATTTGCCAGAAGCTGAGAATGGGTAATGGGATGGATCACTTGCTGATTACTTGTTCTGTTCACTCCCACTGGGGCACCTGGCATTGGCTGCTGTTGGAAGAGAGGATTCTGGGCTAGATGGACTTTTGGTCTGATTCAGTATGGCTGTTCTTATGTAAATCTTTTTTTCATCTGACTGTGGAAGAACAGCAATAACCAGACCGTTACATGCTGGTCTAGACATTTAGAGTGGGCATTTTACCAGCCTCTCTTGGGCTGAGTCACTGTGACATGAATTGACTTGCTCCGGTATTCACGCTCTCTTCCTTAGATTCAAAAGACACTATTCTGCAGAGGACAAACTCTCCATCTCTTTTGAAATGAGAGTGGTACCGATTAGAGAATCTCCCCTTTCAGGGGTTTGTAACCTAGTCTTGAAAATCCATTCTGAATTGAAACTTGGTAAACAAGCTTGTGTCGTGTTTTGTGTAGTGAATGTGTGTGTGCACAAATACAGTATTTGTGTGTGTGCATAGGCTGTTAGACAAATAGTCCATTTCTATGCGCAAAAGTCCAGTTTGTTGTGATAATTTTGCATGCAGATTAGGGACACAGTTGCATATGCTTTTCACACACAATTGCCCATGTCTGTCTTTGGAAACTGGCCCCTAGTATCTGTTTAAATAAAAGCACTGCATCTACCAGTGAGTTCTTAGAAGTGTAATTATCAATGTCACAATTTGACTGGGTTGAGTTGCTTTTCTCCACTTGAATGTCTTAAACATCTTTGTTTGGGAGATACTTGGCAGGAACTAAATCTGTGCTGTAGTCTAGGCTTTGCTGTGTTTTTGCATTACTGAGAAACTAGCTACAAAGGGAATAATCTCAAAAAGGAACAGCTTTTCTAGTCAGCCTTAAAACAGGCCAGAGAGCCTTCTTGCTTGGAAACCATTGGCTGTGCTCAAGAAGGGTGTCATGCAAAAGACCTATCTTGTTCCTAAGCTTCTATAACCTCTTCATGTGGTAAAGCAAACTAAAGACATGTCCACCAAGATGCCGCCTTGAAAATAGCCACTTGTATATAATTTCAGAGGCACCAAATCTGAATCAGGATAGCGTGTCTGTCTGAAGGTGCATTCCAACCTTGCCATACCTTTGTGCTTACAGTTCAATTCTGATGCAGTGCAGTGCAGTGCTTAATATTTGTGAGCAGCAACCTGAATCCAAAATATCACAACGCTTTACAAATAATTCTGTCCAGGGTGTCATGATGCCCATCAAAGTAGAATCTGAGCACTTGAGTTGTAAAATCTGGAGAACAGCATTAGCAGATGTATTGAAGTGAAAGCTCCGGTAGATATGGAGCCAGCACAAGCTTCATGAATTCTTTGCAGTCTGTAGGTCTCTAGATGTGACCAGTTAGAGGACCAGTCTGCTCTGCATGAGTGTTAGATCCTGGGGCACAACTTGTAAGAGTAGGGATGTTCACTAATATCCTTGATTTAAGCTTCCCCTTCCCATGGAAGGTTCTATTGAAAAGTAAGATAGTAAGGGAGAGAGTAATCACCGCCTTCCAAATAAAAATGGGTACAGGACAGAGGAGTCCAAAATGGAAAGAATTGGGTGAGATGGATAAGATAACCTTAGTGTCATGGAAATACTAACTCTTTCATTAACACACATATTCCAAAGAGCACCTTTGCTTTTGAAAGCAGCCAGCCTTCTTTCTGTTTGTGAATACACTAGAGGCATGTGGATACTGCAGTGATAAAATGGCAATAGAAGAATCTAGATTAATAGTGTCTCTTCTCTCCATGAATCTGATGTTTGACACTTTCATGCATAGTCCCCAAGCTCTTCAAAGTAGTAAGTATCATCCATATTTTACAGCTGGTGAAACCAAAGTCCAAAGTTTTATTAGCATGCGCCTACTGACAGAGGACAAATAGTTTGGTCTTGGAAACAAAATATTAACCATATGTCTTGGCAGTATTTCACCTGTAGACATGTGAATTATGTTCTGTATTTTTGTGGTTCTGGTTTTGGAATTAGAACAGTTAATAACTGACTTTTTTTTTAATTCCGTCTCTGTTTCTCCTTGGGTATGGTCCAGCTGTTACTTACGGCAGTACTGTCTTCTCAATAGCACCCTTTCGTAGCAGGAGTAGTACTTAGTACTACTAACTTCTAGGGTGCAACTCAGTCGAAGACTTTGATCTGAAGGTTTTGTTTAATTCTTGAAGGAAAATCTGTAACTTTGTTCTCAATTTTTTTTACATTGAACAGCAAACAAGGATAACCTGCCAGAGTTAACGAGGGCCCAGAAGAACAAGCTGAAACACTTAACTATTGTAAGCTTGGCTGCCAGAATGAAGGTAAAATATAGAAATCTTAGCTAAGTAATGCCAGCCATTTCTGCAAGTGGCATCCAAGTATTGTACTCGGGTTTGCTTTAGGCTGCATGTGTGCTCTGGAAAACCTGTGACTGGAAAATTACCTGATATGTACAGTGCTCCCCTGTATTCATGGGATTCAGTAACTTATGAAGGACTTCCAAGGAGTGAGAGCTTGGAATGGCTGAACAGCTCTATAAAGAGCGAGAAATGGGCATTCTGGGAGGAGAAATCAGATTGGCTAATGGAAGCGGGATCCACTCACCCATCTAGCTCTTGAAAATCTTTGTCAATTCTGGTTGGAGGAGGGAACTGACTATTTTACCTTCCACAGTGCTGCCACCCCAACTCACTTCCCAGAACTTACTGTAATAAAAGCTTACTGGAATGTCTTATGTGTGACGAAACCTAATAGTATCTGCTTCCTTTGATACTATTTGATACTTTCCCACTTGCTGTTTACGTGCAGGGTGTGTACAGTAAATATTTGTTTGACTGCAAGCTTCTACTAGCCCTACTTCCAGACTATGCTCAACTTTCCATTCTGGACCCACAAGTGACTATTTGTTCTTGGATTTCCTGTTTCTAGTGCATTCCTTACTCTGTGCTGCTCAAAGACCTGGAGATGAGGAATCTGAGGGAGCTGGAAGATCTAATCATTGAAGCTGTGTATACAGACATTATTCAGGGGAAACTGGATCAGCGCAACCAGGTGCTGGAGGTGGATTTCTGTATCGGCAGAGACATTCAGAAGAAGGACATCAGTAATATTGTTAAAACACTCCAAGAATGGTGAGGCAGGAGGCTCCTCCACCTTGTCTGATTTGCCTTATAGGAATATCTCAAAGGAAATAGTTTGCCCTGGCTTTTTCTGAGTCCTGTAAGAATCAAATGTTAGCTTAGTTTCAGCATATTCCATTCATTAGCACTCTTACACCATGAAAAGTCACTTCTTGAAGGGTCCCTCGTGGACAAAAACCCTGATACCATCTCCAGTACTTCTTACAGATGCTGTAATTGTAGTACATCCAATTGTACTACTGGCTTCAGATTCTGAAGTTACCTCAGTTCTTACCTTAGTTACCTCGGCTCTTTGCTTTAGGGCCTCTCCTACAGTCATGCCAAAATGACGTCATGGCCTCAACCTAGAGACATACATCTTGTAGAATGATACCTTCTTTCTGCTACCATATTAATTTTTCTGATCAGCAAAGACAGATTTGTCCGCTAATCCTCTGGTGATGAGAATTACTCAGGCAAATCTTAACAAACTGTATCTCAGAGTCACAGTACTTTAAACTTCACCCCTGAAGTGTTTCAGATATCTCTGTAGGCCTCCCTTCATTGCTGGAGATGAAGCAGACCTCATGCTTTTGGCTGAGACCATCTTGTTCTGGTTACTCTCATGTATTTTTTATCAAGTTTCCAGTAATCCACCTTTCAGTCCTGTAGGATTCGTTCATTACCCAAAGGAGTTGCCACTTTTCTAGGCCACAGGGACTGTGACTGATTTCCAGTTGACTACATAATACAGTCATTGCCTAGCTGTTACGGGTGCATTAGAAATAACAAAGATTAAGTAGCTGTGGAAGTATGGTAACCTGAGTCACTTGGTTTTTCCCTTTTCCCTTCTCCACTCCTGCTTCCCCCTCTCTGCAAGAAAGGAGTGCAGCAGCTTCTTGGATCTTTCTGCATTGCTTGATGTGCAACTCTGAACCCACTTCAGGTCCCTTTCCATTCCGTCCCACTGTGAATGGGAGCTGAAACTGTCATTGAGTGGAGGAGTGTGCTTGTCACCCTGATCGTTTATTTCTTAGGGGGACCTTGTCAGTGTGACTTCGATTTTCTGAGTAATCTTTAAAAAAAAACAGTTTCTGATCTATCCCCCTTTACGTAGCAATTCCTGACTTTTTAAAAAGGTTTGAACATGATTTTTGGCTTCTCTGTGGTGAATCTAATAGAGCAACTCCACCAGACATGCTGGGACCAGCCCCTGCTTCACACCTCTCTGCTGCTTCTTTTGTTTGGCTTTGCTGCTGCTGGCAAATATCTTCTTACAGGCGCAAGGATGTGTACACATGTGAGCTCCTAGACTGGCCATCAGCAAAGCAGCAGAACTGAGTAGATGCATGTTCAAACCTTTTTTCACAAAGTAAACACTAAAACAATAGAATAAAACATCTTTTTCCACTCAGTTCTTTCAGCTCTAATCATCTTCACTGCTAATGTTAAATATAAGCCCCATAACTTTCAGACTTCTGTGTTTTGTTTTGTTTTGTTTTGTTTTGTTCAAATTGAGTGTCCCTTTCAAACTGTCCAGCATTGAACACACGAGTGTTGTTACATTTTCAGGTGTGATGGGTGTGAAGCGGTTCTGTTAGGAATCGAACAGCAAGTGCTTAGAGCCAACCAGTACAAAGAGAACCACAACCGAACTCAGCAGCAGGTAGAAACAGAGGTAGGTGTAGAATCACTCCTGTCTGCTCTGGTGATGAGTGTGTCAGATACACCTTCAAGTTTCTCTTGGTGAATTTCTTTGCTTATTAAAGTGAGAAACTAAGGGGCCTGGCTAACGCACACTGCAGGGGTAGGCAACCTATGGCACGTGTGCTGAAGGTGGCACGCGAGCTGATTTTCAGTGGCACTCACACTGCCCGGGTCCTGGCCACCGGTCCGGGGGGCTCTGCATTTTAATTTAATTTTAAATGAAGCTTTTTAAACATTTTAAAAACCTTATTTACTTTACATACAACAATAGTTTAGTTCTATATTATAGACTTAGAGAAAGAGACCTTCTAAAAACGTTAAAATGTATGACTGGCACATGAAACCTTAAATCAGAGTGAATAAATGAAGACTCGGCACAGCACTTCTGAAAGGTTGCCGACCCCTGACATAGTGTGAGCAGGAGTCTTGTAACCTTCCTTTGCACTGCACTGCCGATGTCCCTCAATTCTTACCTTGCAGTACTCCATGCTATTCAGTCCAGGGCTTCTGCTAGGTGGAGACTGACAATCATGCTAAGCAGGTGTGCTAATCTCGTGATGCACCATCTAGGAAAGAACTCGGATTCCTCCTCTTCACGACCATATTAACGTCACTGATGAGCTAAGACAGATTTGACCACTGACCTTCTGATGTGTGGGTTTCTGAGTCATCTTTTGTGAACTTGCTGGGAGCTCCTTGCGTTAATTTGTTAGGAAACTAATTTTTTAACACACAAAACACGATGGAAATCTGATGTTTCTACAACTTTAGTTTCACTGTAAATAATGCAAATCCAGAAGGAATAAGAAAAAATAGTTGATTTATTGTAAACCTAGGAATGTCGTTAAAAATCTCTCCATGACCATTCCTAGACATCTCTCTGAATTCCATCTGAAGTGGTGAAAGTGTGGTAAATTCTTTCCTAAGAAACCCTAAATTGTAGCTGCAAAAAGGGTGTTTTAAAACTGCTTCCATCACTGAGAGTGCCTCATTTGTTAACCTTACAAACGTGGACAGCCCTCTGACATGCCAAGGAGTAGATAAAAGGGACTACATTTTCAAAACTGGCTAGTGAGTTTGGGTACCCAACGTGAACTCCCATAATAAAGATTTCTTGTTCACTGGATGAGTCCTCAACAATTTCTAAAAGTCTGGTTGATTTAATGTGTCAATCCGAGTCCCCCAAAATGACACCTAGAATCCTGAAATCGCTTTTTGAAAATTTGAGCCAAAATGTGTTTCCCCCTAATCCTGTAATATCCAGAGATGGCCAACAGAGGGCAGCATAAGCACATGGTTTTAGTCTCTGCTAATTGTATTTGCTTGTGAAAACAAAACGACAACTGCAAAGGTGAGAGCAGTCCTCCTGAGACTCTGGCTCGAGGTTTATTTCTTGCAATCCTGCATCCCGGCAGGTTCATGCTGGCCTTTTGAAGCTGTTTATATGCAGTGATTTGACTGGTGCCCAGGACACTTTTGAGGAGTCTGGTGGCATGTTAAAGACTGACAGATGTATTTGGGCGTAAGCTTTCGTGGGTAAAAACCCACTTCTTCAGATGCATGGAGAAGTGGGTTTTTCACCTACGAAAGCTTATGCCCAAATAAATCTGTTAGTCTTTAAGATAGACTCATAGACTTTAGGGTCAGAAGGGACCAACATGATCATCTAGTCCGACCCCCTGC
Source organism: Gopherus evgoodei (assembly GCF_007399415.2). NCBI lineage: Eukaryota > Metazoa > Chordata > Testudines > Testudinidae > Gopherus > Gopherus evgoodei. The sequence continues at coordinate 7,054,054 of NC_044330.1, forward strand.
ACAAAGCAGGCCACAGAACCCTACCCATCCACTTCTATAACAAACCCCTAACCTATGTCCGAGTTATTGAAGTCTTCAAATTGTATCACACTCCTTGTTTTTGTGGATACAGACTAACACGGCTGCCCCCTGATACTTAGGACACATTTGGTTTGCCGGGTGTTTCTAGCCCTGAGGAGTCTGGACTCCTGAATTCTATGCTCATTTCAGGCTGCATTTGTTTTGTCAGTTCACCAATTCTTTTCATGGCACCCCCTGAGGTCTGATGTTTGGAGGGTGAGGTGCCATGCAGATGGCACTTCGCACTGTTTCCTGGTGCCTGGGGAGCATACCACTGTGTGCTTGCTCACCGAACATACCCCAGGTTTTGAGGGTAGCCTCCATTCCTACCTTGGAGGAGAATTGTGGATCGGTTGGCTGATTGGTGCGAATAGTTTTCCCTTCCCTTCACTCTGCAGAGCTGTTCTGGTGTGGAGGTTTTTTCCTCCCCACATATCCCAGGCACTCCCTGTCAGTAAACAGACACTTGAGGTCTGCAGACTGGTGAGATGGCTGCCTCCTTCAGTCAGGCAGTGGAAAGTCTTTCTTGCTTGTCACTGTGCTACACCTGGTGTCTAGTAGCAGATAACTGCAGCCCTCAGTTGCCTCCGAACCAGGTCTAACGTCAAGTTTTACCAGGTCAGGTCATCTACAGGTTGTTAATACCAACAGCTAATAAAATCAGATTGCGAGGATTGAATGTGTGTGCATGGGGAGATTTGTATCCAGCGATGAGTTACTCTTAGAACTCAAGGGCATTTCCATTCTGTGCTTAGGAAGGGGCTTCCTCTCTGCAGTGGGAGGGGAAGAAGCAAATGCTGATTCGCTGTCTCTTCTCGCCCAGGTCACAAACATAAAGAAAACATTAAAAGCCACGGCCTCATCATCAGCACAAGAGATGGAACAGCAGCTGGCAGAGCGAGAGTGCCCTCCTCACGCAGAGCAAAGGCAGCCCACAAAAAAGATGTCCAAAGTCAAAGGGCTGGTCTCCAGCCGCCACTAGAACCTGCCATGTAGCCATCATTCAGCCATGAATGACAACAGAAGGAGCGACACAGGCTCCGTGTCTCCTGGCTTCTGGGCCAGTCCTCTCCAGGCTGGCAAATATAAAAGCCCTGTTTGAATACAGCCCCAAACCAGCCATGCCTGGCTAAGCTACAGTGTGCAAATCTCATTCACATCCGAGATGCCGCCTGTTCTCCTAGGCCTTTAAAGAGGGACTTTCAGCCAGAGATAATTACCACAAGGGGCAGAAAGCCTGTGACACCAGGGGAACGGAATCTCTGTGGAAGCTTTTGCTCCCTCCCAGCCAGCCTGCCCATGCTCCCTCTTGCGAGGAGTTTGCCATGCTGATTTAGAGTTCAAGATAACGTCTTCCATGGCACCCGACTGAATCCCAAAATTGGGACTTGGCTATTGAAGCCCCAGGCTGGGAGAGAGAAAACTACCAACACAGATCTCTCCAATCCCAAGGGGAAGGCAAAACATTACTAGACCAGGAGCAGCGCTACACTGAAATCTTCCACCTTGCCCAGGTCCCTCTGTATTTTAATTCACACTCTCCCTCTGTGAAGATGAGATCCAGTGCTGGGCTGTGTTCACTAACCTGTTTACTGCCCTTAAGCCTTTTAATCTGCCACTGATTTAAAGAACTAGGCTACAGCGGTGAGGCTTCAGCATGGCGAGGAGAAAGCAAGCGGCTCTCTCTCGAGCTGTCCGTGTTACAGGTGGCTGGGGACCTACTGGAAGTCATGTTCCTTCTCAGTGTGTCTGCATCCTCCCAGGCTGCTTGTGAATTGTTCCCTTCCTGAAATCTTTTAAGCATGATACCGTAAATCTTCCTTGGAGATGATGTGTGGTGTGGAAGAGGAGCCTCTGTGGCTTGGTGGCAGGCCAGTGGCCCAGAACCCGCTGACAGGCGTGGCAGTGACATCCCCTTGCTGAAACGATGGACTTTACTAGCCTCTCTGAACTTGAACAGTTTCAGGTTGTATTTTACTCCTTTTTTTTTTTGTACATTGTCGTGATTCTAAAGCATTTCAGCCTTTGTTTTGTGTTTGATATTTGTTACAGGCTAACTTCAGGGGACTTGCACCTCGTGGGGGAGGTTGGTGACTGTTAGGTTTTTTTTTAAGGGGAGGGCAGGGTTGAGATCTAAACTGCAATTCACATGAAAAAGTGCATTTTGGAACAAATTAAATGCTGATTTAATGTAGGAGTCGAGTCTTGGCTTTGGAGCAGCCATGGGCAAACACTGTCTAGGCTAGCTGGGCACTGACACGGCCCTCATGGCTGGGTTATTGGAGTTCCTTGCTGACACCTAACTCCATCTTCACGTGCACCTGGCAGGTGGGGAGGTATCCTTCCCCTTTTACAGATAGGAGCTGAGACACAGAGAGATGTGACTTGCCCATGGTCATGCAAGTGGTCTGTGTCAGAGCTAGGTCCTGCAGTCTTAACCCCCTTACCCACAGGACCAGGAGGATTGAGACTGTCATACTTTGCTATCACAGTCTTCATAAAGTGAGCCCCACTGGGGAATTCCAGGTAAAGTGCTACACGGCCACTGCAAACTGTTGTCGGTCATGTGCAAACCCCCACCCCCAAAAAGACTGGCTATGAACTGGTGCCCTAGAGGTGAAGGGGCTCCGCGGCCACATTCTCAATCTCCTGAGCCTCCATCCTCACCTCTTCTACTGCTCGCTCACTTCTAACACCTGCCTTTTTGTGAGGAGGCAGGTTCAACGTGACTGTCTTGAAAGAGGCTTAGGTCTTCAGTAACCAATGGCGTGCAGGGCTCAGGTGGGTGAAATCAACGTGAATTGGCCTAGTTCGTGTTCTTTGCCTGTCTCTCCCACTGTGCTGTACTGAAGGGGGAGCAGCCTCAGTCTGCTGAAGCTTCCTCACCATCAAGTCTTTACATTTTTATGAGCTTTATGCAAAAATCTGAAAACTCCGTTCGATGCTCAGGCCTTATTTTCATGGCTGTGTGCAGTGCCTTTGTTTAGTAGAGAAACAAGGGAAAGCTGCGCCCTGCCTTGAGTAAAAAATGAATTCTTACTTCTGTGCACTACAGTGAGAGATGGAGGTGGAGGTCAGAGGAAAACAAGCTACTTTGCCCTAATCACTTATATGTTTGATTGCAGACCATGTGCTGTACAGAGAGAGAGAGAATCCCTTTCTCTGAGGGCTTGGTCTGAGACAAACCTTGATAAATCCAGTGCATGAGGGAGCACAGCTCTGCTACAGCTTGGTAATTGAGCTTTCAGGGAAGGCTTGGAAGTCATTCCAGGAGCAACGGGACAGTGTGGCCACAGACAGCAGGGGAGGGCGGGTGGGACCGCCCAGTGACTGCAGTGGATGCTGCAGCCTGGAGTTGATCTGTGTAGGAGTTTGGACAAGCAGCTTAAGGAGGTAATGGATGTTGAGTGACAGAATGGAGGGCTTTAGATGACAGGTGGGGAAGGGGGTGGAGCCTCTACCGCCTCTTGATGAAACACCACAAGAGGGAAGTGGAAGTAGGGAGGTGGATCTGTGCTGTGCAATAAGTGATGTGAAAGCGGATCAGTTAGGCTCACCTGCTTCATGCCAGCCTATGCTAGCTGCTCTGCTACCACGCAGCATGCCCCAGTCGTGCCTTCCAGGTGTTGGGGATAGCATCATGCCGTGCTCCATTTTATGGTCACATCAGGCCACTGCAGCTGTGCTTCGCTTCGGGCTCGCAGCAGGCTGGCAGTCATGCTGTTAACGTTATAACTCCCATTTGCCTCCTGTAGCTGCGAGGTGCCAAGATTGTTTGCCTCAGCTGGAGAGACAAAGCGGAGGGAGCTCTCTCCCCTTCTCTCCCTTTGTCAGTGCTTTACTGTCTTATTTCATATTCTGCACTTCCCCTTTCGTTGGTGCTTGTTGACTATGGAGCTGAGCACGGAGGCGGAGAATGGCAGCGAGGAACACAGCCTACTCTTGCACTAATAGGCTGCCATATCTCTGAGCTGTGCCTCGTCCCAACCCATATCTATTGGCACCCCTGCCGTGGCTCACCGCATACCAGAGAACGTCAAGCATTTCTGGGACAGGGCAGAGCAACAGAGGATGCTGATTTTTTCTTTGTCTTCTAACTGCTTGAAACCTGTTCCTCTTCCCCTTCCTCTACCTGTCGGAAGGACAGATCAACCAATACCCCAGTCTTCTGTCAAGCGCAGTCAGAATAATGTTCTGCTACACTGATAGGGGTCCTCCTGCATTTAGACCTGCCTCTGTATTGACTAAAATGCAGGGTTCTGCACCTTTGAAGCCAGTTGCAAGACTAGGGGCTTGCTTCTCAGGCTGATACCCCAGTGACAGTACTGGGCTGCTTGGGATCTTCAGCTACCCATCAGATACTCTCAACAGGAGTTGGGGAAAGGCTGTGGTGGTTCAGAATGCCAGTAGAGTAGAGTTCTCCTCCCAGTGAAGGAGAGCTGCAGCAAGATACAGCCCTGGTACTTTACGCTTCCATCTGCCCTGCAGGGTGAATTCTAGTGAATAACATTCGGTTCCTGTTGGGAGAAGAAAATACACAAACCCAGTATCTTTAAAATGCCACCTATCCTATGGGAAAGATGTGTGGAGTATTTGAAACAAACGGGAAGCCAGTTTTGTTCACTGCAGGGCTGCCAAAAATGTAAGAGGCCAGGACTGTAGAGATGTGGGGCTGGAGGGGACCTCGAAGCTCATCTCATGCAGCCCCCCATGCTGAGACAGGACCAAGTAAACCTAGATTATCCCTCAGAGGTGTTTAACTTACTCGTAAAAATCTCCAGTGACAGGGATTCCACAACCTTCCTAGCTAATCTGTGTTTAACTATCCTTGTAGGTAGAAAGATTTTCCTAATATGGAACCTAACTCTCCCTTGCTGTGGATTAAGGCCATTACTTCTTGTCCTATCTTCAGGGGAAAGGAGAACAGTTGATTGTAGTCCCCTTTATAGCATCCATTCCCATATTTGAAGACTCTTATCAGGTCCCCACTCAGTCATCTTTACTCAAGACTAAATATACCCAGTTTATTTTAACCTTTCCTCACGTTCCAGGTTTTCTAAATCTTTGATCATTTTTGTTGTCCTCCTCTGGCCTCTCTCCAATTTGTCCACATCTTTCGTAAAAGTGTGGTGCCCTAGACTAGACACAGCACTCCAACTGATGCCTCGCCAATGCCAGGTGGAGTGTAACAGTTACCTCCTGTATCTTACATACAACACTCTTGTTAATACTCCCCTGAGTGGTATTAGCCTTTTTCACAAAGGCATCGTATTGCTGGCTCATATTCAATTTGTGATCCACGCTAACTCCCAGATCTTTTCCAGCAGCCCTACCACCTAGCCCGTTATTGCGCAAGTACAAAATGGAATTTGATTTTTCATTGCGAAGTGGAGTACTTTGCACTTGTCTTTATTGAATTTCATCTTGTTAATTTCAGACCAGTTCTCCAGTTTGTCAAGGTCATTTTGAATTCTAATCCTGTCCTCCAAAGTGCAGCTTCACACAACACATAGTCAACCTGGAACTCATTGCCATGGGATGTTGTGAAGGCTAAGCATATAACTGGGTTCAGAAAAGAATTAGATAAGTTCATGGAAGGTAGCTCCATTAATGGCTATTAGCCAAGATGGTCAGGGATGCAACCTCATGCTCTGGCTGTCCCTAAGCTGCCTGCAAGGAGATGGGACTGGATGATGGGAGATGGATCACCCAATAATTGCCCTGTTCTGTTCATTCCCTCTGAAGCATCTGGTACTGGCCACTGTTGGAAGACAGGGTACTGGCCTAGATGGACCATTGGTCTGACCCAGTCTGGCTTTTCTTACGTTCTTTCAACCCCGCCCAACTTGGTATCGTCCGCAGATTTTACCAGCATACTCTCCACTAATGTAATCCAAGTTGTTAATAAAAATGTTGAATTGTACCTGATCCAGGACAGACCTCTCTGGGACCCACTAGATACGTTCTTCCAGTTGGACAGTGAGACATTAATGACCACTCTTGGAGTATGGTTTTTCAACCAGTTGTGTACCCAGTAAATCTGTCAAAGAAAGAAATTAGGTTGGTTTGGCATGATTTTTTTCTTGACAAATCATCCTATTATTCACCAGGTGGTTACAAATTGATTATTTAATAAATTTATTCCAGTATCTTTCCAGGCATTGAAGTTAGGATGGCTGGGCCATAATTTCTTGGGTCCTCCATTCCCCTTTTTAAAGATAGGTCCTGTGTTTGCCCTTCTCCAGTCCTCTGGGCCCTCACCTGTCCTCCATTGAAAAGATCACTAATGCTTCCAAGATTGCTTCAATACGTTTCTTAAGTATCCATGGTGAATTTCATCAGCCTCTGCCAATTTGAATACATCCAACTCATCTAAACATTCTTTTAACACGTTATTTCCCTATTCTGACTTGTGTTTCTTCCCGCTTGTTCATAGTCATTGTATTAAGCATCTGGTTATAATTTAACCTTTTTCGTGAAGACTGAACCAAAATAGGCATTAAACATCTCAGCCTTCTTGGTGTCATCCATTATTAATTCTCTTTCCTCTCTAAATAGTGGGCCTACACTTTTCTTTGTCTTTCTCTTGCTCCTAATGTATAGAACCTCTTCTTATTGCCTTTTATGTCCCTTGTTAGGCTAACTCATAAAATGAGTTAAACCTTTCTGATTTTCTCCCTTCCTGCTTGTGCTATTCTTTTGTGCTCATCCTTAGCAATTTGTCCTTTTTCCCACTTTTTGTAGGATTCCTTTTTGATATTCAGATATTAAAGAGCTCCTGATGCAGTCATATAGACCTCTTCCGATTCTACCCGTCTTTCCTTCGCATCAGGATAGGTTGCTGTTGTGCCTTTAATATTGTCTCTGTGAGAAACTGCCAGCTCTCCTGAACTATTTCAGAGAGTTATATAAAAATATGTGGTGAAGGGATGCTGTGAAGTTAGACTTACCCTAAAAATTAGGTTCTGTAATAATCAGTTTGGATAAAAACTGAGTTGTATAGAAATGCCTCTGAGTTTTCCTCCCAGGGGAAAGTTTGTCTTTTAAAAGACAAAGGGAGGCATTTTAGTGCTGTTTATCATCATAGTACTTTATGACGGGCTCAGATACATTCCTCAAACCTCACAACACCCTTGCAATGTAGAGAAATGTTACCCTATTTATTTTGTAGATGAGGAGACTGAGGCAAAGAGAGGTTAAGTGCTTGCCCATGGTCACACAGCAAATCAGTGGCAGAATCAGGAAGCCAGGCCTCCTGAGTCCCAGTCCTGTATGAAGCCTCCCCTACATCTTTTCCACCCAAACTCTGTGCAACATTGTGCTAATGTGTGAGAACCAGAGTGTGAAAGTGACTAGCTTATTTTTGACCCGTCTGATAGAAAGTACCCAACAGCTCCATGAAAGCAAAATTAGATTTTTAATGATCTCACTTCTTATTTGTAACCTTGGCTGGATGCCCTGTATTTTTAAAATATGATTTTTAACCTGACAGCTTGGCTGGCTTTTTCAGCCGAGATTTTAGAAATACCTGTCACTATTTTGCTCTTTCAGCTCAATGGCAGGAGTCGGTGTCTCTCTCAGGGACAGTTGACATTTTGCTGATATTTCATCAGACTTGGACCAACCACGGGGAATATAATTAAAGTGAGAAAGAAAGAAAGGTATTTGTAAGAGAGGATTTTGCCCTCCAGTCTGATTGGTTACAGCTGGCATGGGGACAGTGCCCTCATTTCTGACTGGTGAACCAACCAGTCTCCCATATAACTAACTGATGAACAGATTTCCCAGGTAAGTCATCAGTCACTATTAGAGCAACTAGTCCCTCCACTCCAAACTTCCAGGCAAACACCCTTTGTTGCTTCACAACATGTAGAATGAGGAAACTGCCCTGATGCATTTGCTGTGGACTGCACTTTGCATGAGAGAGGAAGAACTGGGCCCACATCCACCAGGCAGCACTGCAGTGGTGAATGAACGTGTTCCACAGAAGTGCTGGTTAGTAATGAGATGCCATAAGAGCTTTTGACAGGTCTCAAAGGCATCGCTCAAGGCAAAGCTCCCAAGAGTCTGCTGATCATGCTGTACCAGCTCAATCCAGCCAGGGATCTGCTAGAGTATGGTGGGAGGTCTGATTGATTAAAGCCAGTTCTCCCTGTGCTCAACCCCCAGCAGCTCCTAGTGTGACACCTATTGAGTGTTCACTTCTTTTGGAAATCTGGTCCTTTAATGCCTGTAAGCGTTGGGAGCTCCTCCAACGTCCTGCTATAAAATGAACCTTGGAGAAGTACATCCTAATCCCACAAATGCTCCTTTTCCCTAGGAGTAGCGGCTGTGACTTCAGTTGGGATTTACATCAGGGTGATGGGGCGACTGCTAGGCTCAGCTCTCAGGCAGACTTACAGGGGCAGTGATTTACAATCTCAGGGTCACTCCATGCCATTTGAGCAGCCACTGGAGTAAGCCTGTTCCCAGAGGGTCATCTGCCAGCAGCAATGCTGTACTTAATATCCTGATCAGTAGGGTTACACGCCAATCCCTTTGCCAGCAGACCAAGGCTAAGCCACACCACATGGACAGAGCATCTTCCTGGAAGCTGGTCCACCTGGGGTGGGGAGGGAGGGGAAATCACTCGGTTTAAAGGACTGGAAATCAAGGTGCTTGTATTCATCCTGTAGGGAAAACAGAGCTGAAGTTTCAAGTGGGAACTGTCTAGCTCTCTACACGAAGAAGGAGGGTCTTGGTGGCTAACGCATGGGATGTTCCCAGCTCTGATACAAAGCTGCTGTGTGATGGTGGGGCAAGTCACTTAACATTTCTGTCCCTCAACTTCCTCAGATAACATCAGCCGCAGAGGGGGATTATGAGGCACTGAGGTTTGTAAAGAGCTTTGGTCTATGTGCAGGCAAGTTTCCATAGAGGGGTGAAGGTTTGTCATTAATGTAATTGGTGAGGACGTGTTAGATTTCTTTTTCTTTTTCTTTCCCCCTACAGCTTTTAAGCTTTTTCCAGGCAGTGCCTTCCTCCCATAGGTCATCTCCCCCTCTTCCACCAATGCGAGTGACAAGTGGTCTGTTGTGGGAATGTAGGCCTGGAGCATTATGGGTAATATACTGGGTTAATTGTTGTGGGAGCAGGAAAAAGGTGATATCAAAGGGATGCCACCTGACGATTTTCCTATTAGCTCTGTCCCTAACCGCAAGAGCCGTGGCAGAGGCGTCATTTGTGAAGGCAGCTTGCAATTCATTAGCCTGGATTTTCAGTTCTTCTCCAGAGAACGTGGGCTTTCGCCGCAAGCCCTAACCTCAATTGCCTCATGCTGCCATCCGTCTGGCCAGGTGAGGCGCTGACTGACAGGCCCTAGATTCAATCCCCTGTTATTTTCCACTCGTGTTTATGTCGAGAGAGGGATCCCTCTGAAAACCTCTCCACAGTCCCTTCTCTTCGTCTTTCTTGCTTCCCCCTGGAGAAACTGGAGGGGCCTGATGTGCAGCTGCCCCTAGGAGCTCCTCCTGCTGTTGAGAGACAGGGTGTGAGGGGCTTTGTGCTTTTCCAAGTGGCAAATTCTCTCCTTGCTGGGTTCTTCTTTCTCTCTGCTGGTTTGGAACCTGGTGTCGCCTGGTCTGGCTTTGTCAATATACAGCCTGAGCAACCTGGGGAAGTGGCTGGGAACGGCAGGGAACAGACAGTACCTGGGAGGGGGCTTGGAACAGAGAATTGATTGGCTGAGGGGAGAAGAAGGGTGGCGTGGGATGCCCAAATCTTTCCCCCCCTTGTGCTAGGGTTGGGGCAGCTACTCACTGGGCCCCTGAGGGCCGCAGCAAATGTGCATTTGCAGTCCTCCTCTAAAGAGGCTCGAGGAGGTTCTAGGTCCCACGTACTCCATTTTCACCTGGGCAGCCTGACAGCTCAGACTGAGATGGGGCGGCGGGGCTCTGTAGGCACTGCCCCTATGTTTAAAGAAAAGGGCAGCTGCAGGTCCCGCTGTGGGACGCTGGGTCTGCGTGGGCCTACCAGGGGCATGGAGAACCCTTGCATACCCACTGCCTGTCACTCCTTGGACTCGGCATGTGTAATGGTGGTTGCGCTCTAGCAGCAGGAGCCATTCGTTGGCCTTGTGTGAGCAAGGCCAATCTGCTTTCTCTGTGGAGGCCCTTGGCTCGTCTCATGCTGGGAACAGACCCCCGAGGGGGTGGTCTCCCTGCCCCAGGCTGTAAGCGTGTTCTCTCACCTGAGCCCAGCTCCATCTGACTCCGACTGGTAAAATCGTGGGGTTGCCCCTTTCCAGCATCCCTGACAAAGCTCTGGCTGCAGATCATGAGGGCATCTGTGACAGCAGGGTAACCTGCTGGCTGGCAACTCAACGTGGCTGGTTGCCCAGGATGCTGCTAACTAGAGTTTGTGAGCAGGGACACCGGGGGCACCCCTTAATACTATCCCCTCCCGACACACCTCCCCTAGCTGTGCCTGGCACCACCCTTCCCTGAGCCCACTTTTGACCAGTCTGTCTCCAATCCCTGGGCCATTCTGGGCAGGAGTCCCAGCCTCTCGCCCTTTCATTGCACGCCTCCTTTTCCTTGTCCCTGGAACACCCCTGCGTGGACGGGGGAGCCAGAAGCAAGTCCCAGATGAGCCGGGAACCTGCAGATTAGGAATTGTGATTGCCCTGCCATAGCCAAATCCAATGTGATTCAGAGGTGATGGGGGAGCGAAGGTCTCAGGGGTGCTGTGTTGTAACCCCACGGCAGAGCGGGCAGCTGGGCGGATGGGCCTCTTTCTCTTCATTCCCTTAATTGGATGCATCATGTGTCACTGTATTTTCTTCCCACCAAGCCCCTGTCAGGGAGACCTAATTGGGGCCTTCTCAGATGCTCTCTGTGCGCTAATGAGCTGTCTGTGCTTCAGAGACTGACCACTCAATGTTGCCTGCTGCCTGCCAGGCAAGGGAGAGTGAGTTAGAAAGAGCCCGGGTGACCTCCCTGAAATCGGCCTTCTTTCTGCCCCCTCCTCCCCCGCCATCCATTGGACCCACCTCACTGGTCATGCAGCAGATGGTGCACGAGCAGGTTAGGTATCTCTCTGAGGTACTTATCTGGCCTCCAGCACCGTAATGTCCGAGCACCTCACAGACATTGGTGTATTTATCCTCTCAGCTCCCTTGGGAGGCAGGGCAGGGCCGTTATCCCCATTGTACAGATGGGGAAGCTGAGGCCCATCTCCTCAAAGGTATTTGGCACCTAAGCCCATTTGAAGGTCAGGGCCTCAGTAGGGTGACCAGATAGAAAGTGTGAAAAATTGTGATGGGGTTGGGGGTAATAGGTGCTAATATAAGAAAAAGCCCTGAATATCAGGACTGTCCCGATAAAATCGGGACATCTGGTCACCCTAGGCCTCAGTGACTTTCCCAAGGTTCCACAGGAAGTCTGGCAGAGCCAGGATGCCCCAAGTCTTAGGCTCCTGCCCTAACCACTAGGCCATCCTTCCCCTCTGTCCAGCTAACAGTGGGACATCTATGTCAGTGTCCCCTCAGTGCTGTTCAGTTAATGAGGCCTGGCTCCCCAATCTCAGGTCTGATTAGTTCTAGTGAGTTTGGGGCAGGAGCTGGCCTAAGGCCCTGGCAGCCTTTGTCTCCTCATGGAACACATGTGGCCTGGGCAGCAGCGGGTGTGCCACACCCCAAGGAGGGCACACTTCATGCCCCATTCTGAAGGAGCCACGTCTTTGGGGGAGAGGGGACTCCAGACTCCAAGGTGCACTCAGACCTGGGCCTCTCTGCTGAGGCTGCAAACAGTAGGGCCCATGAGTTCCAGCTGGGGTAATGGATTTTGTGCTGCGAACCTCCTGTCCGCTGGGACACTGGCTAAGGTCCACCAGCTCATTACATGGAAGGCCACCCAACAGCTATCAGGTGGTGCATTTTAGTTCCTGGATTTGAAGCAATAACCTAACAGTGCAAGGGAACCGTATCCCATTCCCAGCCAGGGCCATGGTATTGGACAGTCTCTATTTTAGCTTCATACACAGTAAGCCTGTTCCTGGGATGGGATGAATACCACCATCCATCACTGGTCTATCACCCTGTCCTTCCCTGGTAGTCTGGGGCTTCAATCTGTTACCAGGTTCCTTCCTTGCTTTCTCTGGGATTTCCTGTCTTGGTGTGAGGGGGTTGGTTTAATATATCCTTTAACAGGGAGTCTCTTAGGAGGGCATTGGTGCAGGTCCCCTCTTTCCTGGAAGGCAGCAGGGGCTGCAGATCGTACACTGGGAACTGCAGTGCCTGGCTGTAGTCTACAAAGACAGAGATGCAGTTAACATAGCAGCAAATTTGTGATTACGTAGAAAACTCTATGGCGAGGTTGCTATGCAGTTGTGCTGGTTCCCAATTAGCTTTCAGACACAGACCTTCCCCTTCCAGCCAGCCTCTGCCTTCGGACAGATGCTATCTTTTTGATGGGTGCGTGGTTGCTGTTTGCTCTTACAAATCAGAAGTGTCCCATGGATCACTGGCATCCTGCTGACTGAGCTGTCACACATACAGGCAAAATCCTCCAAGCTTAGCAGATCAACAAACCAGCTGTTTTCTACTGTGAGGGGGTCTGGGTGTAGGTTTCCATAGTTCTCTGACTGCTGGCAAGGAAAGGAATCACCCTGGCTGTGGGTCTCTGTGACCCCCGGCCAAACTATGGCTGAGGAGAGGGATCGCTCTGCCTGTAGGTCGCTGAAGCTCTGAGCTTGCTGACTTTCTTTTTGCCCACGGTCCATTGCTGCCTGGGTCAGAGCAGTGCTATCATTCATCGCTGGGCTAACAGAAACACGTGGCTGTGAGCCTGCTGCTCCTCTCTAAAGCTTTGAAAATTGAGGCCAAGGAGCTTCCCTGCAGGACCTATGCTGGGGGGGGGGGGTGTCCTCTCTTTGTGTTTTCTTTAAAGCTCCAAGTCATTCTAATGATCTAGTATTTCATGCACTTTACAGAGCAAGAAGCTGTAGCAACAGCTGGGTCATGAATCCTTAGCAGGCTGCCCTCCGTGTATTAGACTGTCTGCTTGTCGTGGTAAGCACTGTGAAACAAATCTACTCGAGGAAGGGGCTTGTAGCTTAGCAGAGAATGGGAATATCAACAAGCCACTTAATAATCAACTCGATCTTAGAATATCAGTGATCACCCAGGGTCTCTTTCCCACGAATGCGAATGGGCCTGATCCAAAGCCCATTTCAGGCTTTCCATCAGTTTCACTGGGTGTTGGGTCCTGTCTTGTACTCAATGATTATCTACCTATGGAATATATCAAATTATTTAATGAACTACGGGCTTAGTCCTACAGATCATAGGAAGGCAAAATCCCTATTTAAATCAATAGGCCATAGTCTGTTCTGCTACCCACTGTAAATCCAGAGTAAACTGATTGAAAGTGATGGACTTACTCTAGATTTACATTGATCAGGATCTGGCCCACTGGGTAAGTTGCCTGAGGCCCCAGTTCTGTGATAAACTCATTGGTGGACCCTGCCCAAATTCAGAAGTTAATGCAGCTTCGGGCAGGCCTGGCAATGCTCCTGCTGAGAGTTCACAACATGATTGGGTCCTGATTACACGATTTCAGGATTGGATTTATAATTATTTCCTCACTGAGCACCCTGCATGAGGGGGCAAAGGCTAAAATGCAAATCGCTTTCTCTCTCTCTCTACTCTTATAAAGAATATATTGCTTCCCTGCTGTTCAAAGGACTTGATCTGGCACTTTAAAAAACGTGACTCAATCCAATAAATGAAGACAGGTTACAAAATGCCACATGGAATGATTTTTTTTTTTTTTTACACATTTTTCAACTATTTAGGACAAAAAAAGTTACACTGCTCGACTCATTTCATTTAGTTCCATAAATAAAATTTTTATAAATATCTCTTTATAAACAATATATAAATAGCTTTACAACATAAATACATTTATGCATGACATGGGTTTTCAAACAGCAATGTTATACAGCTGGCTTCATCAGTCTTTTGGAAAAGCACTGTCCTTTGTCCTGGTGAGTGTTTGTATAGAATATACAATATATAAGATAGAGAGAACTTTTTAATCTTAAAAAATAAGAAAACCAAAACAGCTGGTGCCATGACTCCTCGTACCGAAAAGAAAAACACAACCACGTCGTCTGTCCCATTTCCGGTGTTCTCTGCTCCTCTAGGTGTCGGCTGGGGAGTGGCCAGGCATGGCCATGGGGGTGGGGAATGTATTCAAAGCCCTGAAACAAACAAGAACAGGAAAATACCCATTAGTATTTCCTTTGTGGACAGCTTCCCATCAGCACAGAGTGCCCCCCTGTAACAGTCCCAAGGGATGTTGGCAATGGGAAGTCAACGGAAGTAGAGGCCGCCCTGCTGGCGGGATCAGGCCCCAAGCATGCCAGCTGCCTGTCCTAGCACTGCCTGCCAGTTTCCCTGCTGGTAGCACTTAAAGGCTGAATCCTGAGTTGCTGCCTGCAGCTGTCCTGACTCCAGTTGGAGTTTTGCCTAATTAAAAGCCATGTAAGGCCCTGCAGATTGGCGCTATCAGTTATCTATACAGCCCCATTGCTGTGTGCCTGGTGTTGAATTCCACCGGCAATGAGCTTTACGGACGCTAAGGGGCTGCATCTTGCCGCCAGATCAGCATGCACGGGAGGGCCTCAGTGCAGGGTTCCGACCACCACTCAGAGCTGGCAGCCGAGATCTGGCCCGTGGCAGAGATCAAATGGCATCCTGTGGTGTCTTGTCGTCAGGCTCATGCCCTGAGTTCTCAGGCTGTGCCACTGGGGTAGCAGAGCAGGCCCCTTGATGTGCAGCTATAGAAGTTCCTTTCTGGGGAGAATTTAGTACAAATGTACATTTCTGAGCTCCAGGCGAGGGAGTTTCTTTGCAGGCAGAGAGCAGCCCAGCTCAGGACTTTGGACAGTCCTTTTAGATCACTCTCTGAGCAACAGCAGGTGGTGGGACAACAAGAGCCAAGACCCTGTTGCTATTTCTTATGTGCAGACCCACTAGCAAGCATAAAAGTCATTTGGGTCTGATGTTTAGGCACACACACCTGGCCTCTCAAATTCACAGACTGCAAAATGCCTATTTGAAATTAACAGTGTCTCTGATCTCATGTTAGGGCTGAATCTCTTTATTCTTCCATTTGCCTTGTTTTTGCAAACGTCCAGAGCCCATGGGGCAGATCCTTAACAGATACAAATAGGCTCCGCTTCACTGATTTCAATAGAACTATGCCAATTTAGACCAGAGGAGGATCTGTGCCCAACTAGATTATTGCAGGAACTTAGCATATTGCGCTTGTGTGTCAAGTGCCCAACACACGTGTGGCTCTGCAGAAAGAAAGAACGTGTGGCTTGGATTGCAAACAAGAGTGACCCCACATGTTTAGTGTATCTGCATGTTGCCTGCTTAAAGAATCAGAGCCAGAGTCAGAGCCCTCGAATACTGCATAGAGAACATAGCATATGCCCATGCAGTCAGGAAACCGCTAGTATCCCAAGGGCTGCCCTGTCATTGCTGATGAATGTGGTCATCGCTTGAAAGTGAAAGTTCTGGTTCACCTTGGACCTGGGAAATGTTTACGTACAAGGCTGCCTGGAGACTTTTCACAGTCTGATACCTGACCAGATACAAAGGATGGGCTGGCAAAAGGATCTCTCGGGAGCTATGTAAATGAACTGGAGAAGACTCATGAATGTAAAACTAATGTTTCAAAATAAATGAATGGGAATGTGGCTTAGAGCAGACCCTTCAGCCATGGCAGGGCATTTGCTATGCATCCTTCACTCGCCTAAGCTACCGAAAATATCTCGCCAGCTTCCGAGCCCCCCAGGCCTTCATTTGGCACACACGGCAGGTGAGTAACGTCCTTTATTGGATCCGCATCTGCCTGTGAAAGAGACGAACTTTGGAACTTACACGGAGTTCATGGAGCACATGGCATTCATGCAAGACACCTGTGACTGCACAGCTATACTTAGAAGTGGACTCTGTTAGCTTCCGTGGACTCCTCAGGGGTCAAGTTTAAACAGAAAAGAAATCTGGGGAAATCTCTATTTAACTGTCTAGGAGGCATTTATCAATGGCAGGGTTTTGATACAATTCCACAGATATGGTTAAGAGCTGATACAGTGAGGTTGCTGGGGGGGCGGGGAGCGGGGGAAGTGTAGTTTTCTAGGATTGTAAAGCATCAATACCATCTGATTTTCTGCTCTTACTAGAAGAGGGCATGGCATATACGCAGTCACCAACCATAGGACTTAATCTGTACAGCTCAGAGACTAACTAACTGTCCAGTTAGTACCAGTCCTGCCACCACCACCCCCTGCTTGGGAATCTATGCCTATACAATGCGCGGTCACCCCCTGGCAAAGCTACACTAACGTATCCCACAGCAGGGGACCCAACCATGGCAGTAACGCTGATGGACACTGCCATGGCTGGACCATCCCTGCAGTAATTTGGGTGTTAAATCAGGGCAGGTGCAGCGATTCCAAGCAATAGACATTGTTGCTATGTACTGTACATACAGTAGATAAGCAGGCATGTATGTGTGTGTATATATAATCTTCCACGTTTGTGCCAAATCTTTAGAACAGTAGCAGTGCTAATTATAATTACCCATCGCCTCCAATTTAGGAGTAAACAGGTGCAAGCCAAATCTGGGGCAGGTTGCATGGAAAAGTGGCCAGTCCCATAGATTTGGGACCCGGTGTCCTTTCAAATCTGTGGAATTTATCACTATATATTACAGCCCCACGCACCCCAAAATAAAGGATCGACAAGCACACCTTAGCTATGTGGCCAAGTACATGGATGTCTGCTCTCCCCTGTGCAGGAGTTATTGCACTGAAGCCAGTGGAGTTATACCAGAGGGAGCACAGAATCAGAAGCCTGGGATAGCACAAATGTCACGTCATGCTTTCAGACTGCCTCTCTCTTGGACACAGAAAGAGACAGACTCTTGTCTAAAATCCATGTTCCGCTGTCTGGGCTCACCCCAGGGCAGATAAACAGCTCCACCAGAAGAGGGAGCACCCTTTGGTCACCTCCACAGAGGGCTGGCATTGGAAAGGCTTGTCCTAACCATGGTATGATTCTGCAATCCTTACGAAAGCCCCCAGCCCCATAGCACCCCCAACCACCCAGTGGCAGTGATGGTAAGGGGATGCCCAGGGGTGTTTTGCTGGAGATAGGCAACACACCTAAAAGAAGAACAAGAAATTGGGCAGACGGGGCAATTCTCTTCTTTAAAATACAGCTGCACGCTGCAGCCCCAGCCCCAAGCACGACTGTCATGCGACTGTAGGCGAACCTGGTCTCCCTAACATGCACGCATTTCCAAGCGTCTAGAGCCCACCATAATGGGCGCTAAGAAATGCACTAGAACAGGCAAAGAAGTGACCTTGTACAGTTGGACACTCATACTGAGGTGTCAATGATGCAGGACTTCAGCTAAGCTGCCCTTTGAGCAGCCTGATTTTCAGTCTGGGACTTTGATACCTGGCACATTTTGGGGTGGGGGTGTTCTGTACAAATTGAAAAAGTGTTTTTCACTCCCCCATATATTTTCTAGTTTGTCTTCTCAGCTCTTACTTTTTGGCTTCTCTGCCAAGACCACTAGTTTGGGTGAACCCAACTGAATTCTCCAATGTGCCCTGCAGCCGTGCTTGGCCCTTAAGAGAGGGGGCTGCCTGCAGAGATGAGCATGGCTGCTATGGGGATGGGCGTCTGGCAAACACCCTTGATAGTTCCGAGCAGGTGAGGCTGTAGCTTGATCCTAGTGGCCTTGCCAGATCAAAACCAGGCATCACACACTGGAATCTGGAGTTTCCCTGGGCTGCTTGTCCCTATTAAATATAAGGGTGACTGCAATCTGCTGTGTCCCCCCTGGGCTTTTCACCCTGCTCCACCGTGCATCCTGCTGGTTCCCACCACCCTGCCCCAGAGGTGGCTGCATTTCTGCCACGGGAGACACAGTATCAGAGGGGGAGCCGTGTTAGTTTGGACCTGTAAAAAGTGGCAAAGAGTCCTGTGGTACCTTATAGACCAACAGATGTATTGGAGCATGAGCGTCAAGATGCAGGGAGTATTCACCCAGGAAAGCTCATGCTCCAATACGTCTGTTGGTCTATAAGGTACCACAGGACTCTTTGCCACTCCCTGTATTGACAGAGTCCAGGCCTGAAGCCCTTCCCAGAAGATTCAGTGCTCTGGGGTGTCCCTACACCTCTGAGAGCCAGAAGCTGGGACTGGCTCACTCCAGAGCCCTGATCCATGCAGTCCCTCAGTCAGAGCCAGGTCACTGGGCTGGATGGAGCCTTGGTCTGAGCCACTCTGGCCCTTCTGGTGGCTTTGGCCGCCCCGGGCAGGGAGACAGTCGGGGGGCCGGTTCTGCCCCTAGGCCGGGGCACTCAGAGGCTAGGTGCAGGGGGGCCGCTAGACCCAGAGGGCCCAGGGGCAGGTGCACTCACCGCCGCCAGGTGTCGCCGCTCTAGCAGCCCAGGCCGCTCATGGAGCCGATCCGGTCCAGCTTGAGGCCGAAGCAGCCCTTGGACAGGCCCTTCTTGCTGACGCCCTTGTGCCGCCGCTTGCCGGGGTAGTCGCGCAGCAGCCGGGCCCAGGCGGCCCGGGACTTGGTGTCCGCGCGCAGCTCCCGCAGCAGCCGCGAGCCCGAGCCCCGGCCGCCGCCGCCACCGCCCGCCGTCTCCCCTCGCTCGGGGCCCGCGGCCAGGCTGTCCGCCAGCTCGTGTCCCGGCGCGCTCCGTGGGGGCTGCAGGGCAGAGCGCAGGGCACGATGGCGTGAAAGCAGCACAGACCCCCGGGCCCGGTTCCACCCCCCGAGCCCGTCCCGAGTCCTCCGGCCCCGGTTCCACCCCCCGAGCCCGTCCCGAGTCCCCTGGCCCCTGTTCCGACCCCCGAGCCCGTCCCGAGTCCCCCGGCCCCGGTTCCACCCTCCGAGCCCGTCCCGAGTCCCCTGGCCCCGATTCCACCCTCCGAGCCCGTCCCGAGTCCCCCGGCCCCTGTTCCGACCCCCGAGCCCGTCCCGAGTCCCTTGGCTCCGATTCCACCCTCCGAGCTCGTCCCCGGTTCCAGTCCCCGAGCCCGTCCCGAGTCCCCCGGCCCCGATTCCACCCTCCGAGCCCGTCCCGAGTCCCCCGGCCCCAGTTCCAGCCCCCAAGCCCGTCCCGAGTCCCCCGGCCCCGGTTCCACCCTCCGAGCCCGTCCCCAGTTCCACTCCCCGAGCCAGTCCCGAGTCCCCCGGCCCCGGTTCCACCCCCCGAGCCCGTCCCGAGTCCCCCGGCCCCAGTTCCAGCCCCCGAGCCCGTCCCGAGTCCCTCGGCCCCAGTTCCAGCCCCCAAGCCCGTCCCGAGTCCATCGGCCCCGGTTCCAGCCCCCCGAGCCAGTCCCGAGTCCATCGGCCCCGGTTCCATCCCCCACGGTCCCGATTCCGACCCCCGAGCCTGTCCCAAGCCCAACCCCCCGACCCCAATTCCAGCCCCCACGGTCCTGAGACCAACCTCCACCCCGGTCTCGAGCCCCACGGCCCCAATTCCAGCCCCCCGGCCCCGGTTCCAACCCCACAGCTCGTCCCACGACCCCGATTTCGACCCCTAATCCCGTTCCGAGCCCTACCCCGATTCCAGTCCCCCCGGTCTCGAGCCCCACGGCCCCAATTCCAGCCTCCCCGAGCCCAACCCCTCCCAGCCCCGATTCCAGCACCAGGGACCCCCAGTTCCCAGAGCCGGGAAAGGCGGCGCTAGGGGACTCTGTGGGGGGGCCCTGTCGGCTCCCGACCTCCTCGGGAGCCCCTTTTTCTCGGGCATCTCCCCGTCCACCCGAAGGTTGGTGCAGCTGGACCCGGTACCCCCTCGCGAAGGTTTTCCCTGGAGCCCGACCCCGCCTGGCCCCTTCGGGTCCCAGCCCCCTGCAGGCTACTGCTGCCTCCTGCAATCTGCACCTCGGGCCCCGCTATGCACCTGCCGCCCGCCCGGCCCCCGAGGCTCGACAGTGACACCCCGCAGGTCGGGGGTAAAACCGGGGGACTCGAGGCTCCCTCAGCACCAGGCGGTGGAAAGCGGAGTTCAGCCCTTTCCCCTGGGCAGCGCCGCAGCCCGCTCCCCGCTGATGTCCCTGGGGCTGGGGCGCCCTGCCCGGGGGACACGCGGGGAGATCCTGAGACCCAGCAGCAGCCCACGGGTTAAGGGGGGAAACTCCGGAGAGTGGGAGGCTGCAGCGGGCTGGGGATGCGGGGCTGGGATGGGGGGGATCTGCCCCCTCGTTACCCAGAAGCACCAAGCAGGACTAAGGGGGCAATGGAGCCCCCCCCCGGTCAAAGTTCCGCTAACTCCTCGCCTCTCCCTCCGGGGACCCCCCTTAGCGCGGTGGGGAGCAGCCGGCCCCGTCCCGTCCCTGCACGGAGCAGCCCCCTTACCTTCTGCTGGGGCTGCGCCGCGGGTCTCGCCTCCAGCCGGACGGACAGCAGGGCCAGTGAAAGTCCGCAAGCCAGAAAGTGTGAGATCCGCATCCTGGGGGGCAGGGCCCGCGGGGCTCGGAGACGGACAGAGGGAGTCACCGGTCCCGGCTGCCTGCTTGGAAGTGCGGAGCGGGGCTTCTCCATTCATTTATAACCCAACCTGCCCGGTGATGTCATCGGCGCGGCCAGGTCCAACCCAGCCCCCTGCTTAACAGGAGCCGGGATCGCGCCCGGGGCGCACTTCGCGGGGGCAAGTGACATCAGAGGCACCCGCTTGTTTTCGGGCAGGATTTGCTCTTCAGAAAGCGACCCCCCCGCCCTTTTCATTGGGATCCGGGGGCTCCGCGCTCTGCGCTGGGATTGCAGGGAGGGGGGCGGGGTACCCCCGCCTGTGCGGGCCTGGGGGGGACCTGAGCTGAGATCAGGGCCAGACCCCAGGGGGAGCCCCGAGGGTCAAGTCAGCTGCTGCCCTGCCCCCAGCCCGCGCCTGGGTCTAGGCGAGCCTGGCGCGATCACCCGCTTCTCCTTTGGAGCTTTTCCTTCAAAAAAGGCGGAAATCAGGGGGCTCCAGACAATGCCGAGGTTTTTTTTCACATGGGGGGGACATCTCCCAGTTTGCTCCCCCTGCCTCCTAGGCTGCCTGCCCCGCTTTGGGGGCTTTCCCCTTCCAACACTCACCAGCCAGGAAGTGGCAATTTGAGGCTGGGGGGTTGGAGAGAACACGGGGGCCCACGGACCCCTGGTGTCGCCCCCCCCCCCAGCTGATCCCTTTGCTACAGTGTGTGCAGGGCCGGGCAGTGGGGCTGCAGGGGCTGAGCTGGCAGGGGGGTTTGCGCCTCCCCGCTTGGACCCAGCCTTGGGCTTGTGACAAAGCAGATCTGGCGTATGGCGCGTTGGGGGCAGCCCCTGGTGCCGGGCTGTGTCTTCGCTGCCTGGCTCCGGCGAGCTCCCGCTTGCTAGGGGTCGCTTCGGCGCTGCTTTCCCTGCGCCGCCGGTTACGCTCCCTTGAGCCCCCGCAGAGCTCGCAGCGAGCTCCCCGGCATCCCGGGGGTTCCCTCCCCAGCCAGCGAGCGAGTGGGGCAGGAGCCCGGCTGCCCATGGGGTTAGCCATTGCGCCGAAGGGGGCCCGGGCTCGGGTCCCACGCGAGGGCTGAGCGGCGGCGTCCGGCGCTCGCTCCGGGGCCCGCGCGGGGCAGGGACGGGGCGCTGGGCTCGGGCTGGTGCTCTCCCATGCCCCCGCCACTGAGCACCAGCATCCCGGGCAGTGCCGGGGGAGCCACCCTGCCCCCAGGAGCCAGGTCCCCCCGCGCAGCCAGGAGCCAGGCGGGGCTGGGGCGGGACAGGTGCGGGGAGCTCCCCGAGCCCTGGCGGTCACAGACCCGGCAGGCAGAGCCGCTCCCTTGACCCCCGGGAGAAGGTAGCTGGGGGCGCTGATTCCTCAGCGGGGATCCATCGCTGTCAGGCCTGTCTGGGGTCGGGCCCGCGCCCCCCACCGGGTGAGTGCACTGGGACACTGTCCAGCCCCCGCCCCTGCTGCTGATCCATGTGAACAAGGAACTGGAAGGCGAGGATCTCGGGTCCATTTCCCTTCGTCTTGGCCAGGCTGGGATGGCCTGAGCTGCTTTCAGCCCCAGGGTTTGTTCCTGGGGAGTTTTGTGTGGGTGGCAGATAAAGGAGATTGGGCGGTCAGTGCCATGGTGATGATGGGCACTCCAGGGCATCCTCTCAGGAAGGCTGTAACTGAGCAGAATTTAGCCCAATATCTTATTCTCTGGCTAGAACTTATTTTTCTTTCCAAAAGAGCCAGTGCAAAGGATCTAGCTGGGAATCTGAAATGCAGCCACCTCTGGGGATGGAAGAAGGCAGCTTTTTAACAGCTCACAGCAACACTGGGTATTTAGGAGAGGAAAGGAAGAAAGGCAGGCAGAATGCAAGTGGGAGACCAGAGTCAACTCCCCAGCAGTGGCTGCATTTCAGTGATCTCTGGAAACCCACTTTGGGATCAACTGTCCCGAAGTGTTGGTTTAAGGGTCATGCTTATGCTCCTGGTTGAGAAGGGTCACTTAGCTGTGTCTAACCAAGGCACAGTGCACTGATCTAGTCTGAAATGGCGTCCCTAGTCTCTCCCATGCAGAATCCATCACTGGGGACACGAGGGCCCAGCTCAGAGGGGGTAATCGGAGAATCTGTGGGTGCCCCTTGCTAAAGTGCCCACTGCTGGGTTATGCAGGGCTGCATGGATAGCCGCGGGACTGCATCATGCCCTGCTTGAGGCCTTACAGCTTTGCCCCATGTGCAGCCCTGGAGGCTCAACCAGTGCCTTCTGGCCGTGCTCTCCCAAGCCAGGTGCCTGGGGCTCGGGGTGCTTTACCAAGCCAGCCAGGGTTGTTATTCCAAGGACCGTGGGCTGTAAAGATATGTGACAGGCTGTAGCCCACACCAGGCAAAGGTGGTTTCCTTTTCTGAAACCGGATTGAGGAGTCCAGCCAGCTCTGGACATGGGGATTGGGAAGCCCAGCGGGGGGAAGGGGCATGCAGGGTTAATAGTGAGACGGCCTCTCCTTTCCCTGCTTGGAAACCTTTTAGAGGCTCTGTCTGCTTGGATCTGACCCTGCAAGCCCTTACTCAGGTGAGGAATCCCGTTGATTTCCAGAGAGCCAGCTAAGTGAGGTTCAGGCCCTTATGGATCTGCATGTGTAACCCACCCAGCCCTACGCCCTGCAGATGCTCTAGGTGTCAGGCAAAGGGAATAGCAGCACGTGGGAGAATCCCAGGAGGACGTGATTACCTAATACCCATCGCTCTGAAACATGCCAGCGTTGTAAGGGTTAAACCACAGGTTCCCGCCTAACCCACAGGTGATTGCAGTGCAGCATTTTGCGGCTTGGGCTGGGGTTGACTGGAAAAGGAAGGAAGTGCAAATGGTCGCATCTATATCTGGCAATGAATTGTTCTGAGTCAAACCTCCTAAGGGCCCCAAGTCTATGAGGTTTGTACTGCGTCTGCAGCTGGACTGATCATGGCAGGTTCTTCAGCAGTGTCTGGGAGGGGGTAGAAGTGTTCCTCTAGGCCCCCTTTTAGACAGGGCCAGAGCGCAGGTCCACAGAAAGGCTGGTAGCCAGGGGAGCTGTTGCCAGAGGGTGTGGATTCAGGGGTGGCCAGTTGCATGGGCCTGTGGTGCCTGGGCTGCAGCAAATTTAGGGTCTGGGGGGCCTGGCTCCACCAATGTTTGGGGCTGGGTCTCTCCCCTGCTTGCTGCCCCGGAGTGTCTCTGCCTGCTCTGGGCAGCAGGCAGCGTCCCCCTGCAGCTCCACGCTGTGCTCCCTCCCAGGCCGCTGCTGTGGCTGGCTACAAGGGAGCAGCACCAGGGGAAAGCTGAGGCAGCTGCTGCACCTGCAGAGGGAGGAGGCGCATGGGAGCCCCCGCCCCACCAGCAAGTGACTCTGAGTTGACTCTGGGGGGGGCTTATCCTGACTGTACCTCCTGAGCAGCAGCCTGGGGTGGGTCTTGGGTGAGTGTTGGGCTGGGGAGGGGCCTCTGCTGGTGGGGAGAGGGCTGAGGGGAGTCCTCCTCTCAGGCTCCCTGTCCCAGCCCTGGGACAGCCTACCTGTTGCACCCCAAACTCCTCATCCCTGGCCCAGCCCCACGCCCCGCATCCCAACCCTCAGTCCCAGCCCAGAGCCCACATCCAGCACCCAAAACCTATCCCTGAGCCTGCGACCAAACCCCCTCCCACACCCAGCACCCCAGACCCCCTCCTGCACCTCCTCCTGTACCCCAACCCCCTGCCCCAGCCCAGAGCCCACACCCAGCACCCAAACTCCCTCCCAGAGCCCGCACCCCAAACCCCCTTCTGCACCCAAACTCTTTCCCAGAGCCTGCACCCCTGCCTGTACTCTGTCCCAGCCCAGAGCCCACATCCAGCACCCAAACTTCCTCCCAGAGCCTGCACCCCAACCCCCCTCCTGCACCCAAACTGCTTCCTAGAGCCTTAGGTGAGTGGTGGGGAGGGAGAAGCAGGACTTGGACCCATTCTGGACACCAACAAAAATTATACAAACCTGCTGCCCCTGTTCTGACCTATCACAAGTCTTGCTGGACATCACCACAAACCCACTAGGGTCCAAGGCCTCATCCCTCCATCTCAGACTAGTGTCTGGGACCCTCCTGGCTGGTCGGTGACATTCCATGAGCCGTGGCCCTCTACCTGGAACAGAGCTTTGAGGAGCAGAAGGAGTTTGCAGTTTCCTGGTTAACATTTTGATTGAAATATTGAGCAGTAAAGCTGTGGCGAACTGGTTCGAAAGCCAAGTGGGAGCAGTCTGAGGCTGGGCTCAACGCATCCAGAGATGTTATGACACTGGAACAACTAAATTGGATCTGGATTAATGGCTACTGCTTGGCAAAGGACTGCATCTGAGGTGCTGGAAAAGCAAGAATGGTGCGTACGTAAATGAATTGATCAGAGATGTGGCCATGCTGCCAGCATGATGGAGGGTGAGCCACAGACCCTTGCCTAGAGCATGTGATGATAGTCTCTGTCCATCCACACAGAGGACCCAAACCTTTTTTGATGAGGTTATTTAAAACGCAGCTTCAAACATTTTAAACACCGTTTTGGCTCTAGGTCCAAAATAGTTCCCAAGCTTTCAACCCACGTTCTCAGCTCAGGTGATCTGAGATCATGCCAGCAAAGATGAGATCCAGCACCAGGGGGACTGACCCAAAGACGTGGCAAACAAGCAACTGTCCTTGTCCGTCTCATTTTTCTGTATTTAGGGGATCACTTTCTGCACTGGCTTGTGGCCTGGGCTGTTTCCCTGACTAATGCCAAATTCCCTCAGCTCCAGTGGAGACACGCAGGCCATAAGCCAAGGCCTGGCACAGGCCATCCTGATGTGAAGGGAGAACATAGGTAACAGGGTTTCTAGCTGAAACCCTGGGCAGGGGAAGTTTGCTTATGAGACTCTTGATTTCAATGGACGTTAGACACTGAAATATCTTCGAGGATCAGGGCCCGTGTCAATATCAGTCAGAAAATAACAGGCCAGTGGGTAGCTGGATCACAAGCAAGAGGTTCAAGATGCCCATAAAGTCAGCTGACCTCTGCCCTTGGATGCAGCTCCAGCGTGGTGATCTTTTTCTTGTGATGCCAGTGCCTCAGGGAATTCCCATTCAGGGTGACTTGAGGCCAACCCAAAAACCGGTGAAAGACTCCCCTTGACTTTGGAGGGCTTTGGATCAGGCTCGTGGTGCACAGCGTACCTGGCCCCAGCAGTGGCGGTGAAGGGGTTAATCTCAAACCTTTGCAGCAACTGTTCCACAGGAAGGAATTTCCAGGCCACTGTCTTGATAACAGGGCTGCTCGGCTCATTGATGTAGTCACTGTCTCCTGAAACACCTGCCTCCCGGTGTTCAGGCCGCTGGTGCTATGGTTCCAGTCTGGCACTGTCTTGGGAACAAGCAGATGAACCCCTGCCAGCCCCCTCTCCTTACCCCTCCCCTTACCCCCAACCCGGGGATGACAATACACCCCTGCAATGGCTTCACCATCCACAGCAGTGTCAGAGCTTCAATAATAATAGGGGGGCAGGTGCTAGTGGGCCTGATCTTCATCTCATTGACTCTGCTTCTATCCCAGGGGTAACTCTACTGGCTTCCAGGGAGTCGCTCCTGATCGACATCAGCATGACTGCAGAATCAGGCCCAGCTAGCATGACCTCATTGCTGCTGCCTTGAAAGCACCTGCAACAGAAATCTCACCTATGCCCGTGATCAGAAAAGCCGGAGCAGCAGCTCCCACTCACATGCGGAGACAGCACCAGGCCTGGCCTTAGGGAACGTGTTGGGGTATCTCCTTCAAGAACGTGCCCGGCAGTGAATCTGTGGCCATCTACCTTCAAAGCCATTTAGCATTGGGCCCATGGAGTATCATTGCGTGTGAAGGGGGTATGGGAAGAAGAGGGGTCTGTGTCCCCACAGCAGCTGTCTGGTTCTGAACCCCTCAGGGGATGAGGTAGGCAGGAAGGAAAGCTGCTGGGATTTTGTTGGGCTAAGAGAACCTAGTGAGGTTTGGGGCCTCATAAACCCTGCTGCCCTTTGTGGCAGGGTTCAAGGATTTTAGGCTCCAAATGAAGGGTTTGTACTTATTAAAAGGGGGCGTTACAAATGGCTGGGAAGAGCTTGTTTTAATAGGGTCGGTGAGGGGATTTCAGTCTTCCCCTGCAGCACCGAAAGGCCAAACACTCCAGCACAGGCTAGGGCAGGAGATGATCAGAGTGAAACTGCCCTGACTGGTTTCGATGTCCTGGCTGGGGCGCAACAGATCGCCCGGACGGCAAAAAGGCAATTCGATTTTTTTAAACCCCTCCCAGTTTCCATATTCCCAGCTGTCGTTTGCAGTAACCTGGGCCAGCATTGTCAATCCTAGGTGCTCAAAGTCGGTCATTTGAATCCAAAGGGAGCTGTGAATGGGAGGATCGCGGCTTTCAGAGATGCTGAATGGCTGCAGCTTTCACTGAGGTTGATGGGAGGTACAAGGGCTTCGCACATGTGAAAACTGAGTTACGAGAGCCCAGACCCTCCACGGTGTCCAGGCATCTCAACTCCCATTGATTTTAAGGATCTAGGCTGAGATCTGGATTTAGGTGCTTTGCTTTAGGCACCTCTGTTTGAAAGCTTTGGCCATGGTTTCTGACATGCCTGGGCACGTCTGAGCTTAATCTGGCCAGTTTCCACAGAACAAGACCTTGCTGCACAGGGTCTGGCATTCAAAAACCCAGGAAATTCTGATTGGTTCTAGATTCCCCCAACCCCCTGCCAGGTAGCTGTTTTTTCCTTTGGGTCTGTAACAGGGCACTGGCCCTTGGGCACATGCATGGCCAGTGCAGCTGTCCTAAGGCCGGCTCTTAGGGGAATTGGGCTCACCTCGGCCTGATGTAACCAGTCAGGTGACATGATCTAAGGTAAGCCTGTCAGCTGGCTTAGCAGTAAGTCTAGCCAGCCTGCTGGTGGGAGAGTGGGTTGGTAAAACAAGGCCTACAGGGAGCAGAAGTCGGCTAGGGGAAGCTGTTAGTGAGAGTCCTAGCTGCAAGGGACATGGTGGACGGTTAAGCATAGCCTTAAAGGTGGGCTGTGGGAAAATCTGCACCAGGAGTGGCAGGTTTACTTGAACTGGGGGACAAGAACCATGGTGCAAACCCCTAAAGGAGGGTGGCATGGAAGCTGCACCAGGTGGTGGGACCCAGGGGCGGTGACACTTGTTTTTCAGGAATTGCCACGTTGTTAGTAATCCCCAGGCAGGCTGGCGTTATTGGGGGAACCACCAGCCAGCGCTGAGTGTGTGTTTGTGTGTGTGTGTGGGAGGATGTTTGTCTGACTGACTCAGGAGGTAACTGGAAGCAATGGACGTGTCTGGCACCAGAGGGGTGAGTCCTTGCTGCAGAGCCATTCATCAGATCAGATGTGGGGTTGGGGGAGCAGAGAGAGGCCCCTGTCCTGTGTTGCTCCCACCCTTGTAGGCGCTCTGCTTTTGGGGCAGAGGTGTGATGCTGCTGCATTCTTCTTCCTTGACAACCAGCAGGAATTTGGCCTGT
Organism: Gopherus evgoodei; assembly: GCF_007399415.2. Taxonomy (NCBI): domain Eukaryota; kingdom Metazoa; phylum Chordata; order Testudines; family Testudinidae; genus Gopherus; species Gopherus evgoodei. The sequence goes on from NC_044330.1 coordinate 7,082,198, forward strand.
ATGTCTGCATCTGCCCAACCAATCATCTCCTCACCCCTCTCCCACTCCCCCAGTAAATTTACTACGTAATCAAAATTAGTGGCAGCATTATAGGCGCAGGGCGATGAGGTTCACCCCGTAGGGTGTGCAGTGGAACTGGAGGCTCTTTCTGCTGCTGAAGAAGCCAATACCGACAGCACAAGGTCGGAATGACTCCCCAGTCAGCTTGTATAAGCATTTGTCACTTATGCTGTTTACAGTGGCCCTTGTCCTTCGTGGCGCTAGGCTGGCCTGGCTCGGCTTATTAACATCAATGGAGCTGTGCTGACTGAAACCAGCCGTGCATTTGGGCCAGGTATTATTTCCGACTGTCTTTTGTCTGTGCTGCTCAAGGTTCCCTTCCCAGCACCCTGAGCCTCCGCAATTTGGCCTCTGCTTGTCTCCACTGGGCAGCTTTGTGCCGATGCTGCAGCGTACAGGAATCTTAAGGTGACTGGAAGTCCTGATATAAGGAGCTTTTTTCTTATATATGCCTTGCAAAAAAATAAGTGTCCTGATTTTTCACACTTGCTATCTGGTCACCATAGGAATCTTCTGTCATTTTGTTCTGTCTGATCTGGGGGCCCTAGTCTCTTTGCTGCTTCCTTGTATGTTCCCTTTTGTCTGTTTCTTCACCTCGGGGCTAAATCCAGAGCTGTATCAGTGAGCTGACTGTGGGAAATGTAGCCCTTAGCTGAACAGGGTAAAATGATGCTATTTCACTTATTGTGGGGACAAGGCTGTGTTCTTCTTCCTTCCACTCCCCATGGCATGGTGATGGTATGCTCCATTCTTCCTCCTGCATCTCAGCTGGCATTTGTGAGGAGTGAGGGTCTGGGGTAATTACCCCTAACATTAATGCCTCCTGTGGAGATTAAGGTCACGCCATGGTGGATTCTGCACAAACATGTAATCAAGAGTCCCTGCCCAAAGACTGGACAATCTGAAGAGAAGGTGGGTGAGATCTTGTGCCTCCCGGTGTTTTTGTGATTGCCTCTCAGGGAGGTGGATTAGCTACGCTGACAGAAGAACTCCTTCCGTCAGTGTCTACACTGAAGCGTGACCGTGTACACAAGCCCTACTTACACCAGTGGGAGGGAGGTCTCCTGTCGCTGTAGTTAATGCACCTCCCTGAGAGGCTGTAGCTAGGTTGACAGAAGAATTTTTCTGTCTATTTAGTGCTGTCTACACCTGGGGGTTAAGTTGCTTTAACTATATTGCCCAGGGGTGTGACAAATTGTGAGATACATAGTTGTGCTGATGTCAGTTCCCAGTGCAGACCAGCCTTTAAGCATAGGAGTTCAGACCTGTTGCAAGGGACCATTCAGAATGAAGTGGGCCATTAACACCTGTGCAATCATAGGACACAGGAGGGTTAGTGGGTGTTAGAGACCTGGCCTATGCTAGGAAATTAGGTCTGTATAACTACATTGCTCAAGGGTGTGAAAAATCCACCCAGCTGAGCAATGCCTTTAAACTGACCAAACCCCGTGTAGACTAGGAGTGCTAGGAGAATCCTCCCACTGGCCTACCACTGCCTCGTGGGGAGGTGGATTACCTGTGTCCACAGGAGAACCCCTCCAATTGGTGTAGGTGGCATCTTCACTTTAAGTGTAGGCAAGCCCAGAGTGTTGTAAAGAGATGCAAAACCCATCTCTCTATTGAGTCCTTGATTTTGAGGAATGGTCGAGCTCTGTGTCTCTGGAGTCTGAAGAATCCCCACGTAGCTAAGCTGACCTAACCCCCAGTGTAGAGGGTGCTAGGCTGACAGGAGAATTCTTCTGTTGAGCCAGCTACCACCCCTCAGAGAGGTGGATTTACTACAGCACCCCTTCTGTCAGTGTAGGTAGGGTCTATGCTGACGACATCCAGCTGCACCACTGTGGTGTTAAGTGTAGACAAGTCCTTAGTGTCTAGCAAAGTAATGAATTTCAGCTCCCAGGCTTGTCTGTTGAAGGCATTGTACAGGCTTCCTTTGAGGGCTGAGAGGTCAGATATGGAGTGATCATTTTGTGAAAAGCGTTTGCCCACGAGGCAGAGGGTGTTTTTGTCTTTTACGGTTTTTCTGCACGAGCGCATTCGAGAGCATAGGGACTGTCTGGTTTCACCCACACAGTTGCTGTTTCAGCGTTTGCACTACACCACATGTTGTGCTAGGTGTATGTGAGACTCAGGGATCTCTTCCACCAACAGAAGTTGGCCCAGTGAAATACATTATCTCACCTACCTGTCTCTCTCATATCCTGGTACCCACCCAGCTACAACAACGCTGCCAAGGACAGACCCAGGACAGATTAGAGAGTGGGTGACTTGCCCGCCAGAGGAAGCTAGGAACTGAACCTACATTTCACAAGTCCCAGTCCAGCATCGTAACCGCAACACCATCCTTCCTCTGAGTCTGAGCATGACAGGCCCCTCCTGTTCTGCACCAAGCTGTAACGAGATGCCCCCGGGCTCTATGCTGTAATGTGCTACGTGCACGGCTGGAACGGGTGAGCAGACCTTCACTAGTTGTGTAGTAGCGCTCTGTATCGGATGACTATGCGTGTCCCGTCTTGGCAGTAGGCTGGATAAAGCTGTCTTTGCTGATCTGAACTGTCATCAGTTCCCTGATTTTTCTCCACGCGCCTTCTGGCTAGTCGTGTAACTTCCCTTTCCTGTCTTTGCTGACTTTCGACATATCCGTGTGTCAGGGAGCCTGGGGAAGGGTGGGTTGGTGGTGCCAACAATGGCAATGAAACAAATTGGATCCTTTGAGCGGGGGAGGCTCTTCAGACCCATGACCTAGGAAGAAGAGAAAGGGCCAGAAGTCCTGCTAGCATATGTTCAGGATAGAGTGAGGATGTTAGCGGGCAAGAGAGAAGCTCCTGCTGAGTTCATGCTTTGCCTTCTATAGTTCCAGAAACCAAATCCATGCATGTCTCAGATCGCACACCAGTGCCTGAGGCCTCGGACTCCTCCCAGAGCACGTTCTGGTCACAGTTTATACTAATGTTGACCTTCAGAATCTAACAGCTGGGCTTGTTTGTCTTGTTTTCTGTTCTTCTGAGGGAGGGATGTTTGTCTGGGATCCACTCCCCCCGGTCCACCTCTGCTCACAAACCTTGTATTAGGTTGACAAGGCTGGATCTGCTACTACTGCCCCCACCCCTTTGGCCCCCCTGGGATCAGCTTGTGTTACAGAAATAACTTATTTGGGAAAGTAGCTGCCATGGGAATGTCCCATAGTCATGCAGGAGAGGGTGGGGGGGAGATAGGCCGGGCAGTGAGGAATGGGAGAGGAAGCCTCCAAGAGACCATCTCTGCTCCCATATAGCTCAGTCTTTGAAATATGTGTGGACTCCCAGCTAAGCTCCCATGGCATTTGGGCTGGTGACTGTGGTGAGATTGGGCCATGGCAGGGCTGAGCACATGCAGGAGAATGGGAGGCGGTGGGCGCAGGCTGGTATGGGGGTCTCAGGCGGTTACGACCGGAGCAGTAGATCTCCGAGGCTGAGCTATAGTCAGGGGTGAGGGAAAGGTGAGGGAGGGAACCAGAATGACCCCACCGTGAACCGCGACCTGAGCAGATTTATGCGCCATGGATGATGCAGGCGGAGGCTGTTGTGCAGCTTTGCAGTCCAGATAACGGCGTGTTGTTTTGGCTCTGGACGTGCCTGGGAAACGAAGCGGGTGATGTTGCTATTCCTGTGGAGAGCCATTTATTCTGGGGACGGTGGGGTGGGGTGCGGGTCCGGCTGCCACACGAAAGTTCAGGGCCTGTGTGGACGTGCTGTGCTCCACAGAGCTAACCTTTTGCAACCAGACAGAATAACAATGCGAACCAGCGAGGATATAATGCCCAGTGTTTGCTTGAGATACAAAGGCACAGGGCTTTCACATGAGGTAATACTGATAAGTTACGCTTGCATTCACTCCTCAGCCTGCCAGAAAGCAGTGTGGCCAGCCTGTCAGCTGCTTGCGGGCGAGGCTTGGGCAGCCAGATTGGAGCGATTGTGCAGGGAGTGCTGAGTCGGCAGGACGAGGGCTGCCGTGGCCGCTGGCTGCAGGGTCTCTGACTGAGGGTGACACGATGCTCCCCTCCCCCTCTTCTCTGCTCTCGGCCTCCCTAAGGGCAGAAGCATGAGCATTTTCTGTCCCAACTCACCACTGTTCTAACTCTTTCTGTGTGAGTAAGGAGGTGGGCGTGTGTGATGAGTTTTGGGGGTTTGGTGAGGCATGGCATTTCCCCATATGGCTCGGGGGCTCTGGGATACACAGAGAACATGGCACAGGCTGGAGGACAGTGGCCAATTAGCCCCTGGCTCACTCTGGTGCTTTGTCCAGGGCCCCCAATACCACCGTCCCTCACAGTCTCTGGTGTTGAACACCCCTGGGAGGCAAGGCAGTGCTCTCTTCACTTTACAGATGGGGAACTGAGATACAGAGACTTGGGGCAGGTTTTTAAAGGCATTAGGGCCTAGCTTAGGCATCTAAATACCTTTAAAAATCTGGCCTTAAATGTGTCGTCCACAGTCACAAAGGAATTCAACTGAGATCACTGAAGGCCCAGTTTCATGCCCTAACCACTGGACCATCCTTCCTGCACCTAGATTCCTGTCTCCTCTGTCCCTTTGCAGCTCCTTTGCTATCACCGTTCAGCAGTTTGCCGTTTTCTCTTCTTTTTGCTCTGCCCTCCGCTCTCACAGCAGTAAGGGCTACAGAAAGAGGGATACGTTTCTCACTGGCCCATCGCCTTTTCCTCAAATGTTTATACTGCCGCTTTCAGAGCTGTTGCATGCTGCGAGGCATTCGTCATGGGCTCTAGCCCTGGGCCGAGTGGGCGCTTTGCGGAGGGGTCTAGGCAAGGCCATTGCTCCCGTGAGTCTGCAAGCTAATTTAGACTTAAACTAAGCCATTTTAGAGCGAGGGTAGAATTCCACTCTATAGTAGGCAGGGACAACTCCATTCATGTCAGTAGAGGGATCTGGTTCTGAAGTGAGCCCTTCAAGTCTGACATAAACACTGTACTCCTTAGGCAGGCAATCATACTCTCCAGGGTATCCTGTTTGAGTTGGAGAGAGCCGTGCTAGAAAATGTGCAGTTGGGAGAAATCCTATCTTGGCACCTGGTTGCAGGATGAGGTGGGCCTCTTTCTTCTTTCTCCTTCCTGGGACCGATCCTCCACAGCCTTGGCATGTGGTCATTTACAGGTGGCCGAAGCACGACCAGATCAGAAGTCTCCCATTTTGCATCCACTTTGACCAGTGTAAATAATGGCATAAAATACAAGGCAAGGGAGATTCAGGCCCTCAGATTCTTTTATCTTTCTCATGCTGAATTCACCACCCCAAAAGATCTGGTGCCTATACTTAATCAGCTGGAGTGAGTAGAGAGGCCAGTCAATTATGTAATTACAAAAAGATTAGCTACAATTTTATACAAACATGTCTATTACAGACTGTATATATTGTTTTCCTCTCCCTCACTCCTTGTAAGTGATTTTTCATCCTAGATCATGAGCTCTTTGGGGTTAGGCATCATGTCTTCCTCTCTGTGGTGTCTTGCCCAGGGACCCTGACCTGATCTGGGCCTCTGGGTGCTACCATCATATAAATATTTAATAATAGTCCATAGTACCCCATGTCTTGCCAGGCAACTATTCTGACATCACAAAGAGGACTTCGTTGCCAGGTGGGATTTCAGAAACATATGGACTCAAGAGAAACTGGTCTGTTCTCAGGCAAATGCCTTTAGGACCTGATCCTGGTCTTGCTTACTCTGTCTTCATAACTCCATTAGCTTCACTGGAGTCACTCCTGATTCACCCTCATGTAAAGTAAAGAAGAAAGCTCTAGAGAAACCCTACTGTTTGTAAAGGGGGAGCTTTATTTCAAAGATTTCCCAGGAAGTGTTGGCTGCTCTGTCAAGCATTGTAACATGTACTTCAGCATTCTCTCATTTATTTCTTCATCAACCACTTGCACCAGCCACCAGGTACCGCCGGAGGGAATGATGGTGAGATAATCACACACGGGGGGAATGCAAGCCAATGTGCCAAGCTGGGCTTGCTGTTGCAAAACACCTTGTGAATGAGAGAACTATCGTATAACCTCTTCACCCTTGAGTTGCCACCCTTGGGGGTGGGGTGGATGGGAATGACCCAGTGGCTGTTGCTGAGATTCCTTGTACTTGAATTGCCATTGAAGGGTGCTGGAAATTGTGGTATATTGAAAACTCTTAAAATGATAGGCTGTTGCTCTTAACTTCCGAGGGTTTTCCTGGTCCTGCTGGCAGGTGAGAGGGCTCTGAAGGGAAGGGTGTAATCTGGGCCCAGCAGCAGGCAGTCTGCAGCCAGCCAGTCTAGAGTAAGGTGAGGGGAGTTGTGCCTCTTGTTATAGGGACTGTTCTGAATTCTCAGAAATAAGGTCATGTTACGTCGCAGCCTTCCCGCAAGACCGTTTACTTTTTTTTATTGAACTTCTTTCTGGAGGGTGTGAATGTAACAGAAATCTTCCAGCTGGAATGTGAACAACTGTTTCTTTCCCCTCTAAAACCATATACCTAAGTTGGTTTCATGAATGGTGAGATGGAGAGGAGGAAAAAACCTCCAACTCATCTCTTCCGTACTGCGCTCTTCTCCGATCTGGTGTGGTGAGACCCCGAATAGGAGATTATATTATTAGTAGTAGCACTTGTTACCTTAAGTGCCTGCAGTGAGTGTGATTGTGTATGAGACAGGAGAACACAGTCCTTGCCCCAGAGCACTCAGTCTAAAAGTTTACAGTCTATGGACTATAGGCACAGTTTAGTGACCGGGGAGGGGTGCTGCCTAGCAAGGGAAACAAAATCACAAAGGCAAAAGCCACTATCACCCCACTTCCTGCGATCAGCCCCCCTGGAGTTGGTGGTGGCCTGTCAGGGCACAATGGCCTCTGCTGCTGCTTCTGTGGCTGCTGCCTTCGGGGAGCTGTCCAGTGGACGAACCCCATCCAGAAGCGCAGCATGAGGTCACAGTTACAGACCAGCCCTGGGCAGGCGACGGCAACGCTCACAAACGCCCCCACCACCTGGGGCCCCTTCGTCCATTTCCTTCTGCGAAATGCATGAGCGCGCCAGTCGAGCCAGCAGGAACGAAAGTGCTTGCAGCTGGTGGCACCATCTGGTGCTCATCTGATTCCTGCCAAGGAACCGTCGTCCCCTTCCCCGACAGTTGTGAGGGAAGTTAGAGAATCGAAGAGTGACTCAGTGTCAAGGGGTGGAAAGTGAGAGCAGAGGATCAAACGACTGAGCATGGTTACAGAGGGTTATTGGTGGTGCTGATGCCAGTGTCCATGCACAGGCATGACCCTGCCTCCCCCATATGTCTTCCACTTTCTCTGCAACAACTGAGGGGGGAGGGCCTCAAATATCTGTTTAGCAAACATGTGCACCAGCTCAGCACAGCTGTAGCTGCGCCACAGCTGATCCCTCTTAACCCCGTGCCACATGCCAATTGCTTTACTTGGGCTAGGCTGGGGGAGAAGGGGGGAGACCCTTTGCAAAGAGCAGTTCCATGCAAATATGCTCCTTATGGGAGCCTGTGGCATACAGCACCAAGGGACCTGAGAGACAGAGGACACATGCCTCCAGGCTGCAGTCAGATCTACATGGAGTGGCAGGTGCCCACTTCGTTGGGAGCTGGGAGCTGATGCTCACAGGGTTAAGGAAACTTCTCTTTCTTACTGCCTTGCTTTCTTGTGTCACTGACAGCTGCTGGCAGAGCTCCTTCCCCTGACAGCACTAGACCTGACAGGCTTTTGCTGCCAAAGAGCAGAACTAGCTGGGCTGAAGACAAAGGTGAGGTGCTCGCTGAGTTAACCCCTCATTTACCAGCTCCCCTTTTATAAGTGTCGCCAAAGCTGCTGAGCTCTCCACCTCCCTTTTGTGGCTGCTCAAACCATCAGTTATGTGTGCAAATGGACACTTGCATATGCAGGTCGGGGATCTGAATGCCTAATCCGCTGAATTTGTGCAGCCAAATGATTGCATGTGCATGCAACATGGCTTCTTTGACAACCTGGCCCAGTCAGTCAGACACCCCCGCCCCCACACACGTTGTCCTTTCAAGGGCAGGTCTCCATCTTCCTCTCCTATCTGTTCCCACAGTAGCATCACTCAATGATGGGGCGGGAATGATGCGGTAGGTCAGGCTTCTTGAACAGATCCCAGTGTTGGAACCTGTGATGAGTTTGCATCCCTTGGACACCTGGAAGCTCCTCTCTCTGCTCTGTCTTCCCGACGCAACACAGCAAGCCGATGAAGTCACGCAAATGTCAGTGTCTCATCAGAAAGCAGGGAGGAGTGACCCACAGTTGTTCTGTGAATCTGTCCTGGAATTCCCTGCACTCTGGCTAGCTGAAAGTGATCTTTGCCTTTAAGGTTGGGGAGTGCAGGGAAGGTGTCCTGCCTGAGATGTTCACCGGAGACTAGGGATGCTGTTTCTGGAGGTCCCATATCAAGTAGTCTGCTCCAGAATGTGAGTTCCACCTCTCCATGCTGGTGCTCAGATAGCATGGTGATGAGCATGATATAAATGCCTAGAGAGATGTAAGACAGAAATAGAACAAACACTGCATGTGGCTTCTTTTGTTCTTATTTAACCTGTATGTAAATTCTAGTGCTGGCGAAAGATGGCAGGCTGGAGACTGAAATCCTCAAATCACTCCCGGGATAGATACAGCGAGCGCTGGATACACCCTGCTTCCCCTAGAGTGCTCTGCAAAAGTGCCTGCGCTCTGAACTAGAGGGGCCCAGTGGAATTCAGTCTCCATGGCCAACTTTCAGCTTTGGCCTCCCCACCGAGACCTTCAGGAAGGGTTCCAATGAGTGGCAGTTGTGGGAGTGGTTTGTGTGATGTGCACACGTCCATACGAATGGCACTGAGATCCCCATCTCCTATTACATGGGGAAAACAAATCACCATCAGGTGGGAAGAACTTCTAGCGATCACTGGCCTGGACTGGATTTTAACTGGTGACCTTAGAGGTGTCACGGAGTCCCCGGGCGATGCTCTGGAACTGCTCCCCACAAAGCCAGTCAGGACTTCGGGGAGCCTCCTCTCCCTTGGAGCAGACTGTCTGCAGGGCAAGAAGCTCCCACGGCTTCACCTCCTGGGTCTCTCCTTGGAGCATTCAGCATCCTCTGCCCCTCCGTGCACTTCCCACAGCGAGCCCACCCAGGCGGGGTCCTGGGGAAGCCAAAGGGTCCTGCACCCCCACTTTGCAGTCAGACGTGACTCTTAGCCAGCCAGTAAAACAGAGGTTTATTCGATGACAGGAACAGGGTCTAAAGCAGAGCTTGTAGATACAGCGAACTGGACCCCTCGGCCGGGTCCATTCTGGGGGGCAGTGAGCCAGACCCCCACATCTGCCCTCAGCCAGCTCCAGACTAACAACCCCCTCCAGCCCCTCCTCTCTGCTCAGCTCCTTTCCCGGGCCAGGCGGTCACCTGATCTCTTTGTCTCCAACACCTTCAGCTGGCACCTTTGCAGGGGAGGGGCCCAGGCCATCAGTTGCTAGGAGACTGAGTGTCAGGCATTTAGGTGCACTGGCCCTTTTGCAACTCAGGGCCTGATCTGAAGCCCATTGAAATCAATGGAAAGATTTCAGCTGACTTCAGTGGGTGTGGGACCTGGCCTCCATAGCACAGCACCAAAGATAACCCTCTCGCCTCCCTCCTGGCCAGGCCTGATGGTGAGTCTGTCATCAGGCTAAAACTACATTTCCCTCATTTTTCTGTGCATCTTACTTGTGCCCCTGGCTTGCGGGTAACGGCTTGTTGTGTCTCCCCACCCTTTGTGCCACAGTGGAAGAGGAATTTACTGTGGTGGGAAGAAGGGGGCGGGTGTTTTCTCTTGTCTATGCTGGTTTATTTTGAGGAAGAATTTTCTCGTCTTGTGTTTGGAGCAGCTTTAAACCCTGTGATGTTCAATTCATACCTCTAACGTGCTTTACAGCCCACGCGGTTAGTCTTTTGTTGTAACCCAATCCATACTTCTGTAGTAATAGTAACAGAGCCCTGCTTCAGCTCCTTCCACAGGAGGAGTTCAGAACACCACAAAACTATTGATGGAAATGGTAGAACTATCAATAATACAGAAAAGGCAGATTTCAATAAATATTTCTGTTCTGTGTTTGAGGGGGAAAAAGACATTATATCATAACTCTTTCCATTCCACTAGTATCTTGGAAGGATGTTGAACAGCAGCTACTCAAGTATACACTTTTAAATCATCTGGTCTGGATAACTTGTACCCAAGAGTTTTAAAAGAGCTGACTGAGGAGTTCGCTGGACCATTCATATTGATTTTCAATAAGTCTTGGAACACCGGGAAATTTCCAGAAGTCTAGAAGAAAGCTAATGTTATTCCAATATTTAAAAAGGGTAAATGGGATGATGCAGGTAATTATAGATCTACTGGTCTGACATCAATCCTGCACAAGATAATCAAGTGGTTGATATGGGACTTAATTAATAAAGAATTAAAGGAGAATAATGTAATTTGTGCCTGTCATAAACAGATAGCTAAGGGTTAATGTCTCTTTCACCTGAAACACCTGACCAGAGAACCAATCAGGAAACTGGATTTTTTCAACTTTGGGTGGAGGGAATTGTGTGTCTGAGTCTTTTGTCTGTCTGCCTGCTGTCTCTGAGCTTTGGAGAAGTAGTTCTATTTTCTAATCTTCTGTTTCTAAGTGTAAGGACAAAGAGATCAGATAGTAAGTTATATGGTTTCTTTTCTTTGGTATTTGCATGAATATAAGTGCTGGAGTGCTTTGATTTGTATTCTTTTTGAATAAGGCTGTTTATTCAATATTCTTTTAAGCAATTGACCCTGTGTTGTATCATCTTAATACAGAGAGAACATTTGTATTTTTTCTTTCTTTTTTATATAAAGTTTTCTTTTAAGACCTGTTGGAGTTTTTCTTTACTTCAGGGAAATTGAGTCTGTACTCACCACGGAATTGGTGGGAGGAAGAAATCAGGGGAGGTCTGTGTGTGTTGAATTGGCTAGCCTGATTTTGCATTCCCTCTGGGGAATAGGAAAGTGCTTTTGTTCCAGGATTGGGAACAGAGAGGGGGAGTCACTCTGTGTAGTTTCACAGAGCTTGTGTCTGTGTATCTCTCCAGGAGCACCTGGAGGGGGGAAGGGAATTAGGATTATTTCCCTGTGTTGAGAGACTCAAGGGATTTGGGTCTTGGGGTCCCCAGGGAAGGTTTTTCAGTGGGACCAGAGTGCCCCAAAACACTCTAATTTTTTGGGTGGTGGCAGCAGGTACCAGGTCCAAGCTGGTAACTAAGCTTGGAGGTTTTCATGCTAACCCCCATATTTTGGACGCTAAGGTCCAAATCTGGGACTAAGGTTATAACAGTGCCATTCAGTATGGTTTATGGAAAATAGATCCTGTCAAATTAACTTTCTTTTTTGATGTGATTACAAGTTTGGTTGATAAAGGTAATGGTGTTGATGTAATAGGCTTAGACTTCTATAGGTCATTGGACTGGGTACCCCATGACATTCTGATTTATAAAACTAGAAAGATATAAAATTAATATGGCATACATTATATGGATTAACTGATAACTCTCAAATTGTAATTGTAAATGGGGAATTCTTATAGAATGGGTGTGTTTCAACTTGGATCCTGCAGGGATTGGTTCTTGGCCTAAGCTGTTAACATTTTATTAATGACCTGGAAGAAATAATAAAATCATCAGTGATAAGGTTTGCAGATGATGCAAATCGGGGGGAGTGGTAAATAGACTCAACTGCTTCTGCCTAGGGAGGTCGTGGAAGCTCCTTCGCTGGAGGTTTTCAAAAGGAGGCTAGAGCCATCTGTCTTGGATGGTTTAGACACAATAAATCTAACATCTTGGCAAGGGGATAGACTAGATGACCCTTGCACTCACTTCTAATCCCATGGTTCTATGCTTCTAAAATGAGTCTCTCGCAATCCTGCCCTTTGACAATAGGGGAGCTCAGGTACAGAAAAGCTAAGTGCAGAGATGTTATAATTGGTAACTTTTCCAGGGTAAGACCTGTCCCTTGCTAACCATTTGTACTGTGCCAGCACAATGGGCCCCAGATCTCAGTTGGGGCGGGTAGGCACCACCCTATATAATAGCTCTGTAGAAATAAGTGGTCACACTCGGAGCCTGTGGTGAAGTTGGGACTAAAATGTACATTTCCTGACCCTGTCTCATGCTTTAACCGCCCAACTCTGCTTTCCCTCTGCTAGTGAGGTCTGACTTAAGCTGATAGTTGCCAGTCAAGGATGTAACTCTGTCCTTCACTCCCCATGCCATGTGGGAGTCATGCAGCGCATCTGGTCTGTCAAATTTCACCTGCAGCTTGGAGCGCCTTGGTACCCAGCCACGGCAGGGTGCAGTCCAGCCTTGGCTCTGACCTGTAATGCTCTTTTGAGTGTAGTTTGCCACCCTAGTGGGGCTTCTGCTGAAACTCCCTGTGTATCCCCCTATTTCTGCCCTCACTCGACAACACCTTCCCCTGTAAAGCTGTTTTGCTGTCATTTCCCTTCTGAATAAGATGCTCGTCAGAGCTCAAAATTATTACTATGAGTATTACTATAGCCCCTAGGGATGGGTGGCAAGTTTGTAGAAATTTTGGTGGTACCCAGAACCTGCCCCCCCAACTCCACCCCCAGCTGCCTAAGGCTCTGGGAGGGGTTTGGGGGGGAGGTCTGGGGTGAAGGTCCTGGGCTGGGGATTAGGGTGCAGGAGGGGTGCAGGGTGCAGGCTTTGAGATGGAGTTTGGGTGCTGGGTGCAGGCTCCGGGCTGGGGCGGGGTGTGTGTGCAGGAGGGGGTGAGGGGTGCAGGCTTTGGGACGGTGTTTGGGTGCAGGCTCTGGGCTGGGGGTGGGGGTGTAGGAAGGGGTGAGGGGTGCATGCTGTGGGAGGGAGTTTGGGGATAGGAGGGAGTGCAGGGCTGAGGGCTGTGGGGCTGAGGATGAGGGGTTCATGATGTTGGGGGGCTCAGGACTGGGCCAGAGGATTAGGGTGCAGAGGGATGAGGATTGGGTCTGAGGATGAGGGGTTCATGATGTGGGGGGGCTTCTGGCTGGGGAAGAGGATCAGGGTGCAGGGGGATGAGGGTTGGGGCTGAGGGGTTCATGATGTGGGGGGGCTCAGGGCTGGGGAAGAGGATTAGGGTGCAGGGGGATGAGGGTTGGGGCTGAGGATGAGGGGTTCATGATGTGGGGGTGCTCAGGGCTGGGGAAGAAGATTAGGGTGCAGGGGGATGAGGGTTGGGGCTGAGGATGAGGGATTCATGATGGGGGGCTCAGGGCTGGGGAAGAGGATTATGGTGCAGGAGGATGAGGGTTGGGGCTGAGGATGAGGGGTTCATGATGCAGGGGGGCTCAGGGCTGGGGCAGAGGGTTGAGTTGTGGGGTGAGGGCTGTGAGGCTGAGGATGAGGGATTCATGATGTGGGGGTGCTCAGGGCTGGGGCAGAGGATCAGGGTGCAGGGGGATGAGGATGAGGGGTTCATGATGTGGGGGGGCTCAGGGCTGGGGAAGAAGATTAGGGTGCAGGGGGATGAGGGTTGGGGCTGAGGATATGGGATTCATGATGTGGGGGGGCTCAGGGCTGAGGCAGAGGATTAGGGTGTGGGGGGCTGAGGGGTTTGGGATGTTGGAGAGGCTTAGGGCTTGGGCCGAAGGGCAGGATAAGGGCGGCCTGCCCTGCCAGTAGGGGATGGCAGGCACTAGGACCCTGGGTCAGCAGACAGCAGTTCTGCCAGAGGTTCTACTCCGCAGCAGAAGGCGGCAGGGGAGAGGCGCACGCTGCTTTCTGTCAGGCAGGGACGCGGCGGGGCAGGGGGAGACCCACAGGAGCCGGGGCCCGATCCAGGCACGGCCGGGGGAGAGACCCAGGTCCAAATATTGCTGGAGCAGGGCCCCCAGCCCTGAATATTCCTGGGGCTGGAGCAATGCAAACATATCTAATTTGCCGCCTATGCCCCTAGGAGCCCCAGTCATGGACTGGGACCCCAGTATGCTAGGGGCTGTACAAGCAACACAAAAAGATGGTCCCTGCCCCACCAAGCTAACAATCTACAGCACTTGAGGGGGCCTGACCCCACTGCCACTGAAGTCAATGCAAAGCTCTCACTGACCTGAATTTGAAGAGGACGGGGTCCTAATAGTTCAGGGTCTCCTGAGTGGTGCAGTCACTCTCTTTCTAAGATTTGCATGTTCTTTCTGTAGCACTGGTAGAATCTAACGGCCCAGAAAATCAGAGCCTGGGATCTGAATTCTTTCCTCTATTACCCCACTGTAAGTGCTGGGTAGCTTCATCAAAAGCTTCCCTGCACCACTTCTGCAGTGTGTCAGGAAGGATCATCTAACGCTTGGTGGTTTCTTTCAGGGATCCTTCAGGTTTAGATTATTGGCATCCCTGATGTATACTCGAATTAAAATGTAGCCAAAATGAGGCTTTTAAATTTTCTGACTGTAAAGCTAAACATTGGACTGTGAGTTGATGCAGTGCTGTCTGCAGCCAGCGAGACTGAAATAAAATCAAAGGCTCAGATCCTCCAAGGTGCTTAGGTCTGTAGTGTAAACTTTGCCTATGTTGGTATAACTACATTGCTCAGGGGTGTGAAAAATCCACCCCCCTGAGTGATGTAGTTATTTTGACCTAGCCCTATGAGTAGACAGTGCTATGGCGACAGAAGGACTTCTCCTGCCACCATAGCTACTACCTCTCAGGGAGGTGGATTAACTATGCTGATGCTCTTTCAATGGCATGGTCGTGTCTTCACTAAGCACTACAGCTGTAGCGCTGTATGTGAAGACAAGCCCTTAGGCACTTACCTCCCATTGATTTCAGGATCCAGGCAAGACAGGTGTGAATTGCTCCATTCCTTTGGCCTTCAGTGTAAGAATTTCCTCTTCACTCCACTTTGGATCCTAGCACATCGGAGGGAAACCTAGATTTTGTTCTGGTTTTAGTGCGTTCAGCTGGTCAGCCAGCCTTCTGCTGTCTGTTCTTGCCTTCAACCTCTGTAGTCCATCCCTCCATAGGGACACACCATATAGTATAGAGGAGTTGTGTAGTGTCACTTTAAATAGTTTGGGAGCTGCTTAGTGGACCTTCCTATCTTCTGTCGCAGAAGCCACCAGAACCTACCAGACCAGCAGTATATATATAGAGCTAAGCCTTGTCTTTTTGCATATAGTTAGTAAACATAGAATCATAGGACTGGAAGAGACCTCAAGAGGTCATGTAGTCCAATCTCCTGCACTCATGGCAGGACTAAGTATTATCTAGACCATCCCTGACAGGTGTTTGTCTAACCTGCTCTAAAAATCCCCAGTGACGGAGATTCCACAACCTCCCTTGTCAATTTATTCCAGTATTTAATCACTCTGACTGTTAGGAAGTTTTTCCTAATGAACAACCTAAACCTCCCTTGCTGCAATTTAAGCCCAATGCTTCTTTGTGGATTGGTCCTGCTTTGACCAGAGGGTTGGACTAGATGACCTTCTGAGGTCCCTTCCAATCCTAATCTTCTATGATTCTTTGTCCTATCCTCAGTGGTTAAGAAGAGCAATTTTCTCCTTCCTCCTTACAACCTTTTATTACTTGAAAACTGTTATGTACCTTCTCAGGCTTTTTTCCAGATTAAACAAACCCAATTTTTATAATCTCATAGGTCATGTTTTCTAGACCTTTAATACTTTTTGTTGCTTTTCTCTGGATTTTCTCCAACTTGTGCACATCTTTTCTGAAATGTGGCACTCAGAACTGGACCCAGTACCACAGTTGAGGCTTAATCAGTGCTGAGTAGAGTGGAAGAATTACTTCCTGTGTCTTGCTTACAACACTCCTGCTAATACATCCCAGAATAATGTTCGCTATTTTTGCAACAGTTTTACACTGACTCATATTTAGCTTGTGGTCCACTCTGACCCCCAGATCCTTTTCTGCAGTATTCCTTCCTAGGCAGTCATTTCCCATTTTGTATGTGTGTAACTGATTGTTCCTTCCTAAGTGGAGTACTTTGCATTTGTCCTTCTTGAATTTCATCCTATTTACTTCAGCCCAGTTCTCCAGTTTGCCCAGATCATTTTGAATAACATAATCCTATCCTCCAAAGCACTTGCAACCCCTCCCAACTGGGTATTGTCTGAAAACTTTATAAGTGTACTCTATGCCTATATCTAAATCATTGATGAAGATATTGAACAGAACTGATCTCTGCAGGACCCCACTCATTATGCCTTTCCAGCATGACTGTGAACCATAACATGGTTATTTGGAACCCAGATGTCCATCTGGTAAGAGCAAGGACACAACACTCCCTTAACCCAATGCCTCTCCTTTACCCTAGGAAAGCCTTCAACGTGCTCCCTAAACCTGATTTCCCAGAACCAGCCCTCCAATCTCACACCTTCAGGATGAGCTTGCCCCTTATTTATCCCTACATCCCTGGTGACCCTCCTTGGAGGGCCCTTTGGAGCCTATTATCCTATCTTGGCTGCCTAACTTGCTTCAGAGCAACATGATGAGAGGCCTCCACCTCCCTGGGGTTGGCACCCTCTGCAGCATTCTAAGCCCTTTGGAGGCTGGGGAGTAAGGGACTCAGGCTGGCAGCCTCATCTGTACTTCTCATGTGGCAAGAGAGTGCGCTAGCCACAACCCACTGGGCCTGCCCTTAGATAGTCTCTCGATTATTGAAATAATTGAGATGTTCATCCTTCAGAATGGCACGAGGACAGGCTTGCACGGCCGTCATGCCCCAGGGCAGGGAGGTTGAGGGGGTGGCTCACCACGGGGAGGTGGTGGACGAGATGGATGAGTTTTGTAGAACACTTTGCTGAGCAGCAGTGTGTGACAGTGGTGGTGGTGATGCCGAGGCGCCTCGCTCACAGACCAGCAGCCCGTTGTGCTAGGTGATGTACAAACACAGAACTGAAAGATGGACCCTGCCCAAAAGACCTTCCCCTAGCGGGATTTCTGAATAACTTTATCTTGTGTCTGAGAGCTGGTAGCAAGAGACAGCAGCAAAGCCAAACAGAGCGAAAACCAACTGTTGGATCTCTGCAGCTCAGGGGCTGGGAATCCTCATGCTACTATTTAGGGCTGGAGCAGGAAAGTGGCCCAGTGAAATTCTACTGAAAAGATTCCCTGCCAAGAGCACCTAGCCTAAGAAGAGTGTGTGTGGAGGTAGAGGGAAGTGTGTGAAGATGGGACTGGCTATGGGGAAGGGGAAGTGTGTGTGGAAGGGGGAGGGGAGTGTGGGGCGATGGGGCTGGGCATGGGGAGGGGGAGTGTGTGTGGAAAGGGGAGGGGAGTGTGTGGTGATGGGGCTGGATGTGGGGAGGGGGAAGCGTGTGTGGAAGGAGGAGAGGAGTGTGTGGTGATGGGGCTGGATGTGGGGAGGAGGAAGCGTGTGTGGAAGGAGGAGGGGAGTGTGTGGTGATGGGGCTGGATGTGGGGAGGGAGAAGCGTGTGTGGAAGGAGGAGGGGAGTGTGTGGTGATGGGGCTGGATGTGGGGTGGGGGAAGCGTGTGTGGAAGGGGGAGGGGAGTGTGTGGTGATGGGGCTGGATGTGGGGAGGGGGAAGCGTGTGTGGAAGGAGAAGGGGAGTGTGTGGTAATGGGGCTGGATGTGGGGTGGGGGAAGTGTGTGTGGAAGGGGGAGGGGAGTGTGTGGTGATGGGGCTGGATGCGGGGAGGCGGAAGCGTGTGTGGAAGGAGGAGGGGAGTGTGTGGTGATGGGGCTGGATGTGGGGAGGCGGAAGCGTGTGTGGAAGGAGGAGGGGAGTGTGTGGTGATGGGGCTAGGTGTGGGGAGGGGAAGCGTGTGTGGAAGGAGGAGGGGAGTGTGTGGTGATGGGGCTGGATGTGGGGAGGTGGAAGCGTGTGTGGAAGGAGGAGGGGAGTGTGTGGTAATGGGGCTAGGTGTGGGGAGGAGGAAGCGTGTGTGGAAGGAGGAGGGGAGTGTGTGGTGATGGGGCTGGGTGTGGGGAGGCGGAAGCGTGTGTGGAAGGAGGAGGGGAGTGTGTGGTGATGGGGCTGGGTGTGGGGAGGGGGAAGCGTGTGTGGAAGGGGGAGGGGAGTGTGTGGTGATGGGGCTGGGTGTGGGGAGGGGGAAGCGTGCGTGGAAGGAGGAGGGGAGTGTGTGGTGATGGGGCTGGATGCGGGGAGGGGGAAGCGTGCGTGGAAGGAGGAGGGTAGTGTGTGGTGATGGGGCTGGATGCGGGGAGGGGGAAGCGTGTGTGGAAGGGGGAGGGGAGTGTGTGGTGATGGGCTGGATGCGGGGAGGGGGAAGCGTGTGTGGAAGGGGGAGGGGAGTGTGTGGTGATGGGCTGGATGCGGGGAGGGGGATGCGTGTGTGGAAGGAGGAGGGGAGTGTGTGGTGATGGGGCTGGATGCGGGGAGGGGGAAGCGTGTGTGGAAGGGGGAGGGGA
Source organism: Gopherus evgoodei (assembly GCF_007399415.2). NCBI lineage: Eukaryota > Metazoa > Chordata > Testudines > Testudinidae > Gopherus > Gopherus evgoodei. The sequence continues at coordinate 7,100,675 of NC_044330.1, forward strand.
GTGTGTGGTGATGGGCTGGATGCGGGGAGGGGGGATGCGTGTGTGGAAGGGGGAGGGGAGTGTGTGGTGATGGGGCTGGATGCGGGGAGGGGGAAGCGTGTGTGGAAGGGGGAGGGGAGTGTGTGGTGATGGGCTGGATGTGGGGAGGGGGATGCATGTGTGGAAGGTGGAGGGGAGTGTGTGGTGATGGGGCTGGATGCGGGGAGGGGGAAGCGTGTGTGGAAGGAGGAGGGGAGTGTGTGGTGATGGGGCTCGGTGTGGGGAGGGGGAAGCGTGTGTGGAAGGGGGAGGGGAGTGTGTGGTGATGGGGCTGGATGTGGGGAGGGGGAAGCGTGTGTGGAAGGAGGAGGGGAGTGTGTGGTGATGGGGCTCGGTGTGGGGAGGGGGAAGCGTGTGTGGAAGGGGGAGGGGAGTGTGTGGTGATGGGGCTGGATGCGGGGAGGGGGAAGCGTGTGTGGAAGGAGGAGGGGAGTGTGTGGTGATGGGGCTGGATGCGGGGAGGGGGAAGCGTGTGTGGAAGGGGGAGGGGAGTGTGTGGTGATGGGCTGGATGCGGGGAGGGGGATGCGTTTGTGGAAGGGGGAGGGGAGTGTGTGGTGATGGGGCTGGATGCGGGGAGGGGGAAGCGTGTGTGGAAGGGGGAGGGGAGTGTGTGGTGATGGGCTGGATGCGGGGAGGGGGATGCGTGTGTGGAAGGGGGAGGGGAGTGTGTGGTGATGGGGCTGGATGTGGGGAGAGGGAAGCGTGTGTGGAAGGGGGAGGGGAGTGTGTGGTGATGGGGCTCGGTGTGGGGAGGGGGAAGCGTGTGTGGAAGGAGGAGGGGAGTGTGTGGTGATGGGGCTGGGTGTGGGGAGGGGGAAGCGTGTGTGGAAGGAGGAGGGGAGTGTGTGGTGATGGGGCTCGGTGTGAGGAGGGGGAAGCGTGTGTGGAAGGGGGAGGGGAGTGTGTGGTGATGGGACTCGGTGTGGGGAGGGGGAAGCGTGTGTGGAAGGGGGAGGGGAGTGTGTGGTGATGGGGCTGGATGTGGGGAGGGGGAAGCGTGTGTGGAAGGGGGAGGGGAGTGTGTGGTGATGGGGCTCGGTGTGGGGAGGCGGGGTGGGGGGAATCTCACTACCCCCCCTGCAAGCTGGGTGACTATGACTCCCCCACTGAACCCCCCCCAGCTTTGGGTGGGGGGGGTAAGCATCCTTTCCCCACACTTGGGAGGGGTGAGGGCCCCACCGAGCTCCTGGGCGACTCCTATAGGTAGAGAATAAGCATGAACCTCATTCCTGGGGGTGGGGGAGGCTGCAGGGGGCCGAGTGACTCCTCCCCCCCCACTCAAGAGGGCGGGGGCGGGCTTCGCGCGCGAGGCTTTCTGGTCCCTGCTGCGGCCCGTAGGCGACCTCTGCCCCGGAAGGAGAGAGGGAGGCGCTCAGCTCAGCTGGGACCTTTAAACGGCGCGGAGAGGGGCGGCGGGGGAGCGGCCCGGCCTGGCCGGTGAGTGACGGGGCTGGCGGGGCTGCTGGGCCCAACCCCCGCCCCTGTGGGGGCTTCCCCGGTGCTGCTGGTCGCGGGGCGCTCTGGGCTCCTGGTCCCGGTGTCTAGCTCCGAGCGGGGCCGCCCCTTCCCTGCTGCCCCGAGCTGGGGCTGGGAGGGTCCCGCTCGCTGCTCGGCCCCTGCCCGCTGCCCCGGCCTGGCTGGCGGGGCCGAGGCCATGGGTAGCCGGGGAACGTGTCTCCCTTCACCCCCGTAGCCCCGGCGAGGCCGAGCTCTTCAGCGCCCCTTTGCCGGCTTCCAGGTGCTGTCCCCCGACGTGCGGCCTCACGGACTCTGCTTATTCAACTCCTTGGCCGCGAGGCGTGTGGCTCCAACATGCTCTCGCGGGTGGATATCGCTTGTCGGCGTTAGCATAGGCAAAGGCGATGAGTTACCTGTTTCCGAGATGAAGTTGGATCAAGGGACGCTCTTGCTGGGTCCCTTTTAACTCACTGCTACTTAAAGTATTATTAGTTTTTTCTATTGCCTTCCAACTTTTGATCTCCAAGCACTTTCCACTCATTACTGCTCCACATTAGGTGATAGTATCCTTACTTTACTGTCAAGACATAGAAGTTAAGGGATTGGTCCACAGCCACTTAGCCAGCCCAGTCATGAAATATAGAGATGAGGCTAAAGAGCTTTAATCTTTAATGCCCAGTATTTTGTTGTAATTAGTGTGTTAAATTGCTGAAAATATGCAGTGGACGTTAATTAACCCTTTACTGATGCTATTGTAAGAATCTTGTGTTCATAACTTGATACAATAATGTTGGAGGCCAGTAGTGGTACACCCCCCATTATTTGAAAATAACCTATGCAACTTTCATTTTGAATTACGTTTGGAACTTCCTTCCCTGGCTGCTGGGAGAAGTGGAGGAGTCTTCCCACCTGCCTTCTGCAAAATGTTTCTTTTTTTCCCCTCTTCCTCCTGGCTGCTGGAACTGGGGATGCTCTCGACCCCTCTTGCCCACTTCTAACTGCATCTCAAGCAGGGGAGCTCTAAGTCTCTGCTGAGTCTCTCATAAGCAAGGACAGGAGAAAACTGCACTGATGAGGAATTGTAACATCTTGAGGAACTTGTCAGATTTTTCACTAATTCTTGCAGTGTAGACCATTGCTTTTCAAAATTTTGTACTGGTGACCCCTTTCAAACAGCAAGCCTCTGAGTGTGCCCCTCCCCCTTATAAATTAAAAACGCCTTTTTTAAAAAATATTTGGCACTATTATAAATGCTGGAGGTGAAGGGGGTTTTGGGGTGGAGGCTGACAGCTCATGACCCCCATGTAATAACCTTGTGACTGCCACTGGTGTAGACCTACTTTTTTGAGGGTTTTTTTAATTCTGGTGGTAAGATAATCTTGCAGTCAAATATAAAAGCCTACCTATGCCAGGGTAAATGGAAAATTTTAGGAAGAGATGCAAAACAACACAGGGAATTTTTCCCATTTGTGTGGGGATTTATTTTCTCTTTGTATTGCATTGTGAAGACTATTCACATACTTGCTCAATTTCTTAATTAAACCAAGTTACAATGTGTACTGTTACTCTGAAAGGGCATAAGTAAGCACACTGTGGAGAAACCTAGTTCCACAAACCTTAGTCTCTGTTGCGCATCCTGTGCCTAAGCAGTACTGTGTGTGCCAGCAGCTTGCAGAAAGAAGAAAAAGCCAACATGCCTATCCTCATTGTAACTACTACAGTGGGGAAGAGGATGGGCAACTGAGAGGAAAAATTACAGTATGGAGGGGAGAGAGGAACCCCCTTTTTTTATTTTTTTTTTTCCAGTTGAAGCTTTGTGCCTAGAAAGTTCTGCTCTGGGTAACACACATGCAGAGCCCTATACTGTGGAAAGAGATGTGTGAAAAAATTCATAAAGACAATGTTCATGACTTCATCTGTTTGTTTTTTTTAGACTCCAGTATTTCCCAATTTTAGCATGAGTGGTCCCAGCTAGGCTGTCAAATTCACACCTCAGCAAATGAATAGTTCAGGTGAGGTCACATGTTGGTGGCTGCTATAGTTTGATCTGGAACAGTTAAATACCATGTCAAGTTGTGAGAAATTTGGAGCGAGAGAAAAAAAAATATTAGCTTTTTCTGGAACTCTGCAGAATGCTGCAAACACTGGAGATGTTCCAGTGTTGGACTCCATTATATCTTTTACGGCTTTGAATTTTGTCTTTGGGCATTATACCAATTAATGATTTTACCACGTCTCTGCCTATAGCTTTGTCGAGTGATAACTTGGTGAAAAATGCTTGACTCTATTTCACTTCTGCTGCTCAGAAGCTGGAGCAGCTGAAATGAGAGTGAAAGATACTTGATCCTTATACACTTCACCCTGCTGCCCTCTAAGCGGAAGTAGTAATGCCTTCTAGAGAAATTAGTCAGGGGAAAACAATGAGCTTATCTACCTTGTACACCAAAAATTGATGAGCCTTTGCAAGATGTTCAGTTATACTAGTGAGCTCACTATATGCCTACTGTACTGAAAGTAATTTATATATGGAAAGATAAACTGGAGTGGACAGTCTTAGAATCAGAAGCAAAGCCCTCATGTAGTGTGGCTTCAAAGACCTACCTTGTTGTCAGTAGAAAATAAGAAACTATTTTTTGCTTACAGGAAACAAAGTGACAAGAGATATGTCCTTGTTGTTGAAACATCTAAACAATTCAGTAAGGATGCAGTTATTTTTGGAGAGACTGACATGGACATGATCAGATTTTACTTCTGATACATCTAACACGTCCATCGGTTGCAGTCCTAATTTGCCAAGATTTCTGAAAGGCAAGGAAGAGAGGATTAAAGGAATCATTCAGAATTGGAATGTAATCATTTGGCCCAAGTCTCTATTTTGGATGGATTATAGCCAGATATGGTCTGCAGACTATAGTTTGATCATTCCTGGATTACTGATAGTAATTTTAATATAGTGTAGCTTCTGACATGGTAATACTACAGTAAAATCTGAATTATTCATCACCTTGGAATTTTTTAAAGATCAATAAATCCTCGTTCAATAAACTTTTTCACATCTTTGCTAATGTAATCAATTCTTTGATCCTTTGTTTTGAGATAACAACACCCCCTTCCCTCCCCTGTTTTTATTTATAACACATTGAAGTCTGGGCATATTAGTGGAATATGGATCAGCTGGGATATGTGAAAGGTGCTTCTGCCCAAGTTACCAAAGATGGATTAAGCAAGCCTGCTCTGCCCCAGAAGAATGCTTATGCCAGGCTTGTACAAAAGCACCACAGCGGTAGATTCCGATCTTATTTAAATCATATTGCACAGAAGATACAGCTAGAAGAGAGCAGCCTCAATGATTCTAGTTTGGCTATAGAACCCTCTGTGAAGAGAGGCATGATGAGAGATGCTCTGGCAAGAAATGGCTTGAATGCACATAGCTATTCACCAATCAAAACATCTCAGCTGGAACAGCCTGCTCTTGTAGGCTTTGAGAAACTGAAGGAAGATAAAAGCCAAGACTTTGCTAACAGACGGCCTCATGAAAGAGATCCCAGGATTGGTCGAGAAGGAAACCTTGAAGTAGAGGAAGATTTTTATGTAAAACAGCATGAACCTGCAACTGACTTGTTAAAAGTGAGTGATGCCTTGGGTGCCAGAGTAACCCAAGGCACTTCTCTGCAGAAATCTTCTGGTTCTGAAGAAAAGGATGAAGAGGAGGTGTGGAAGCACAAACATAAGAAAAGGAACAAGTGTCCTGCCAACCTAGACAGAACAGATGAATACTTGACTGATGAGCAGTTTAGTATGGATTTGCCTGCAGCAAATGCCAGGAAAACCAGTCACTTGTCTTCTGGTCAAATTCAAGGTGAGCTGTTCGCTGTTCACTGCTAACAAGCTGTGTGAATGGTGCATTGATTAATGTAAAATTTTAGGGGCATTGAAAATGACATATTTGTTAATGTCACATGAGTTACAATTAATGAGCCTGTGTTGCTGCCCTGGAAGTTATTTGTCGTTTTGACATTGACAACAAAGGGAGAAGGATTGTGTCCAGCAGTAGTACAGTGGATGCATCTCTTAAAGTATTGCATATTGAAAATAGCGCAGGAAAAAATCTGCCTCTGTATTAGGTTTAAAAAATAATTTCTTGACCACTAGCTCAATATCAGGCATTTTTGGTTTAACTTGGTGTAGATGCGTTGGATTTTTTTCTAGTGCATAGTATTTATGGTGAAACATTTGGATAGCCTGTGCTAAGGGGCAGTCTGCTGCAGGTGATGAGAAATGTCACTGCATTAAGTTTACTGTAATAAACAGCGAAGAGATATCAAGTTTACAGTCTGGTAAGTGGGAGTAATGCTTATCACAGCTCACAGAGTAAGACTCTCTTATAAATATTTAACATTTGCCAAACTACACCCCATCACTGAACCAGGGTAAATAATATCTGTTTGCACTGATTCCCATAGTTGAGAGGCTAGGCCCGCAGATCCGGTACCTGGGATGGTTATCTTTCATGAGTTTTGCAAAGATGATTCATATGATTGTGCAGACTGTGCTTAACAGGTCCAGTTGTCTAACAAATACTTACAATTAAGTGTACCATTGGTTGTATGAAATATTTTGGCATGACTTACAGAAAACACTTTTGTGTTTCAGAGTAGCAGCCCTGTTAGTCTGTATCCGCAAAAAGAAAAGGAGTACTTGTGGCACCTTAGAGACTAACAAATTTATTTGAGCATAAGCTTTCGTGGGCTAAAGCCCACCTCTTCAGATGCATAGAATGGAACATATAGTAAGGTGATATATATACATACAGAACATGAAAAGATGGAAGTAGCCATACCAACTCTAAGAGGCTAATTAAGATGAGCAGGAGAAAAAAAAACTTTTGAAGTGGTAATCAAGATGGCCCATTTTAGACAGCTGACATCTTAATTAATTAGCCTCTTACAGTTGGTATGGCTACTTCCACTTTTTCATGTTCTCTGTATGTATATACACCTCTACCCCGGTATAATGCGACCCGATATAACACAAATTCGGATATAACGCGGTAAAGCAGTGCTACTGGGGGGTGGGGCTGCGCGCTCCAGTGGATCAAAGTAAGTTCGATATAACACAGTTTCACCTATAATGCGGTAAGATTTTTTGGCTCCCAAGGACAGCATTATATCGGGGTAGAGGTGTATATATATATATATATATCTTCTTACTATATGTTCCATTCCATGCATCTGATGAAGTGAGCTGTAGCCCACGAAAGCTTATGCTCAACTAAATTTGTTAGTTTTCTAAGGTGCCACAAGTGCTTCCATTCTAACAGCGTAATTTTCTGTTGTATTCTACTTTTCAGTGAACTGGCAGCTTTTGAAAAAACTTGGATATTTACTTCAGGAGCTTTGTGGTGTTACTTATATAGAGCATGTCACACTAGCAGAGGTAGCAGTTCTGCCATGCTGAAAAATACCTAATAATTCCTCAGTGTGAGATGTTCTCTATGGGGGGGGGGGGTCCCCAGACACACTGCTTTTTGGCTTCAAAACTAAGATTTAAAAAACAACTTACTATAAAAATTTATACCCTAGTCACAACCATTCTTGCTCTCTTGCAAAGCAAACAGGCCATTAAGGGACCTCTGTCTTTGAACCCCAGTGAAATGGGAAGAGTTCCTTGAGTACATTTGCCTCTGTCCTACATAGGCTGACCAGATAGCAAGTGTGAAAAATTGGGTTGGGGGGTGAGAGTAATAGGAGCCTATATAAGAAAAAGCCCCAAATATCAGGACTGTCCCTATAAAATCAGGACATCTAGTCACTCTAGACCCACACATCGTAGTGTTTATACAGTTACTTGACTTCTACCTCACTCTGGCCTGAGGCCCATGCTAAAAAGACACAACCTCTTTCTAGAACAAGTCTCTTCCCACCTAGCTAAGTTTAAGCTGATTGGAGAGGTACGTCAGATACCTTCCTGTATAAGCAAAGTTTCAACAGGCATCTGCCCCCAGTATTCCCCGTCACATCCAAAGATAGACCTAGCCTTCTCAAGGCTCTGTTAGAGCAACAGGATTGTGTCTTGGGCTGAGATAAGCAAAAGTTTTCCAGTTTGTCACTGAGTCATGGTGCAACATGCTTTGTGGAGATCTTATACAGGAGTCTGCCCCATAATGTACAACAATAACAAATGGCTCTCATAGGTTTTACTGTTTTCCTCTTTGCAAAGGAGCACTGTCACAACAAAAATGGAAACAAAAGGGAAGTTTTAAAAATAATATCTTGGGGCTTGTCTACATGGTGCAGTCCATTGCACTAGAGGCGTGTAAATTCTAATGCAGACTAGCATACTGTGCACTAACTGGCCTGTGGGGATCCTGCTGGTATCACTAGAAGTTCTCTAGTGCGTGTTCATGTCCTCCTGTTTCAAACAGTACTACAATAATGTGCACCAACAGGGTCCATGTGGGCCTGTTAGAGTGCCACAGGCTAAACCTGACACTCCTCTAGTGTGGACTAACCTACTACGTAGATAAGCCCTTAAACTTTGTTCTTTCCATGTGAATAAATTTAATTTTCAAGTTATGTAGATTATTTGTCATAAATTACTGCACTTGCATAATGAAACTACATTGGTCTGTGAATCCGCAGTTTCCTTTTGTTAAGTATTAGAAGGATAGCCATGTTAGTCTGTATCCACAAATACAACAGAAGTCCGGTGTCACCTTAAAGACTAACATTTATTTGGGTATAAGCTTTCATGGGTAAAAACCCACTTCTTCAGATGCATGAAGTGAAAATTACAGGTGCAGGCATAAATATACCGACACATGAAGAGAAGGGAGTTACCTCACAAGTGGAGAACCAGTGTTGACAGGGCCAATCAATCAGGGTGGATGTGGTCCACTCCCAATAATTGATAAGGAAGTGTCAATACCAAGAGAGGGAAAATTGCTTTTGTAGTGATACAGCCACTTTTCCTTTTGTTGTTTTTTATGAACTAGTGTATCTGGGATTTTGAGGCGGCAGGAGAATATAATCTCACCCCAACCCCCTTTCCCTCCAACCAAACCCTGTTTTACATGAAGACTAAAGAAATCTATAGATATTTGCAGTAAGTCTTGTTAAGTCTTTAGGTGGTTTAAACGAAACTCCTCACTGGAGCATCAAGGGGTTTAAGTACTTGACGATTTCCCTTTAGTTTTTTATTCATGGTAGTTGCAAGAAACAGATTTATTGCAAGTATAGCCATTAACACTGCGTAGGACAAATTTTTCAGCATTGGATAATTAGTTAGTCTTTTAAATCCATGTTTAGGCACCTAAGCAGAAGAGGTATGATTTTCAAAAATGGTGAGCACCTGCAGCTCCTGTGGACTTCAGTAGGAGCTGGGCAGTTGTGCGAAACCACTGAAAATCAGTTCTTTATTTAGGAGCCTAAATGTAAGCACCCTGATTAGAAAATTTAGGCCATAATGTTAATAGACGTCTCACATAATATGTGACTTCCCCAACTGGAAGAGGTTATTGTTGAGCAAATAACTTCCCAATGATTGTGGTGTAATCTTGAGGAAGGCTGCTGTCACAAGAAGGGTGCCTAGGTGACTCTAGGCATGGCAGTACATCAAGCAATCCTGAGTGACACAGAAATGGATTTTTGCAAAAAGATATATACATCATGGGAAACCACCTTCCCGGTGCTGCAGGGGCTGTGTATTTTAACACTCTGGTTTAAGCAAAATGAAGATTATGCAACATGCAGACTTTTCTGTTTACCAGAATTCACAGCTACTAGATCATGGTATCTGATTAACTTTCCCACACTTCATAGGTCATCTTTTCCTAATGTTCTTGATGGTAGGCATATCAGTTTGGGAGGCCAGGTGTCTGGTTTGATCACTTTTTAAATCTGGGCTTCTGAAACTGGTCTATGGAGCTACTTCTATAATTATGATGAAGCATATGAGAAAGCAGTGATGTTGCTTCACAAATATTAACTCAGTTCAGGATGCTTTAGTTTTTCCAGAAGTGCTTATACAAACTGATTTTAAAATTAAGTTTCATTCTCCAGCTTACGTGGCTGCTTCATATCCTCTTTTGCTAGTCATTTCTTCAGCACAAACTCAGCCAGGATCAAATTTGCAGCTGACCCTAAAACTGAAGGAGCTGTAAACGTGCGGGAGGCCAGATGAAACTTCAGCATGAACTGGAGACTGCAGGCAATGAAGGGAATTCACTGCTAGCAGATAGAAAGCCTTTTAGCTAGAGAAAAGAAAACAGCTAAGATACAAAATGGATAAAGGTTACTAAACAGTCTCACCACTGGACTAAAGCTGAGTTTATCTTTATCTTGTCTCACATATTATCTGTGTTACCTTTTCAATTAACCTGGCATTGCAGATGTCTCTGTAAAGGTGTGGGATTGTCTGCAAGAGAGATTCTATGTGCCACGTTATGGAAGCTGCTTGAAGCAGCTAGTTTAAATCCAGTAAGTGGCTTTACTCTTCATGATGCTGTCTTCACAGCTTTGCACTGTGAGATCCCATGCCTGGGATGGAACCCATTTCAAAGCAGGGACGTGTTAGGAAAGTGTGAACATACCACTCTGTTCCAGCGTTTTAGAGACCTCCCTTCTTCCGCTGAACTCAGGTCTCTTGCTTCAGCAGTCACCTTTAACTGTGCAAAGAGGCTTATGCAGTGTTGCTGCAGCTGTGTTGGGTATTAGAGAGACAAGATGGATGGGATAATCTTTTTTTATTGGATCAGCTTGTGTTGGTGAGATACAAGCTTTCTCAGCCCAGACCTGACGAAGAGCTCTGTGTAAGCTCGAAAGCTCGTCTCTGTCACCAGCGAAAGTTGGTCCAGCAACAGATATTACCTCACACACCCTCTCTCTCTGATTTCCTGGGATGAAAATGGCTGTGACAACACTGCATACAGCTTTTTTACTGCCATCCTTAGCAGTAGACAATGTAATGAGTGATATGGAAAAGGTGACTTCGGAACTCCTATTTATTCTCCCACAATTCAAGTTCAAAGTGACATGTAATGAAATACTTGATTGAAGGAAGCACTGTTTTGTGTGATTCAGAGTTAGCATGTGGAACTCATGGTCACAAGACATCAAGGTTTAGACCTTAGCAGGCTTCAGAACTGGCTATGGAAAATGAGACCATCCACAGTTTCAGTCAAAAGGATTAGAAGAAATAATCCAAAATCTTGGGAAGTAAGGAAGTAAATCATCATGTTTCATGTCATAAACTAATATTTAAATGAGCGATTAGGAGAATATGGGATATGGGCAGGACACTTGGTTCTTATACCTTCCTCCAGCATGGATAAAAATCGATCTTTTTTTTTTTAAATAAAAAATCAGTTTTTTATTTTAAATTGGATTTTTTTTTTAGAATGTAAGAACATAAGAATGGCCATATTGGGTCAGACCAATGGTCCAGCTAGCCCAGTGTCCTATCTTCTCACAGTGGCCAATGCCAGATGCTTCAAAGGGAATGAATGGAACAGGGCAGTCATCAAACGATTCATTCCCTGGCGTCCACTCCCAGCTTTTCACAGTCCAAGGCTTAGGACACCCACAGCATGAGTTTGCATCCCTGACCATTTTGGCTAATAGCCGTTGAATTTATCTAGCCATGAATTTATCTGTTTTTTCGAACCCAGTTATAGTTTTGGCCTTCACAACATGCTCTGCCAAGAAGTTCTACAGGTTGACTAGGCGTTGTGTGAAGAAGTACTTCCTTTGGTTTGTTTTAAACCCACCACCTATTCATTTAATTGTGTGACCCCTGATTCTTGTGTTATGTAAAGGAATAAATAACACTTTCTCCACACCATTCATGTTTTTATAGTTCTCCATCATAGCCCCCTCCCCCCCAGTCATCTGTTTTCCAAATTGAATAGTCCTGGTCTTTTTAATCTCTCCTCATACGGAAGATGTTCCATACCCTTAATGATTTTTGTTGCCCTTCTCTGTACCTTTCCCATTTCTCATATATCTGTTTTGAAATGAGGTGACCAGAGCTGCACGCAGTATTCAAGGTGTGGGCATACTGTAGGTGTATATAGAGGCATTCTAACATTTACTGTCTTATTATCTATTCCTTTCATAATGGTTCCTAACATTCTGTTAGCTTGTTTGACTACTGCTGCACATTGACTGGATATTTTCAGAGAACTATCTACAGTGACTCCAAGATCTCTTCCTTGAGTGGCAACATCTAATAGCCCATGAATTTGTATGTATAGTTGTGCATTACTTTGCATTTATCAACAATGAATTTCATCTGCTGTTTTGTTGCCCAGTCACCTAGTTTTTTGATATTGCTTTGTAACTCTTTGCAGTCAGCTTTTGACTTAACTGTCTTGAGTAATTTTGTATCATCTGCAAACTTTGCCACCTCATTATGTACCCATTTGTCCAGATCATTTATGAATATGTTGAGCAGCATTGCTCCTAATACAGATCCCTGGGGAACCCCTGTTGTTTACCTTTCTCCATTCTGAAAACTTTATTCCTACCCTTTTCCTCCTGTCTTTTAACCAGTTACTGATCTGTGAGAGGACCCTCTTATGCCATGACTGCTTAGTTTGCGTAAGAATCTTTGGTGAAAGACCTTGTCAGAAGCTTTCTGAAAGTCCAAGTACACTGTATCCACTGGATCACCCTTGTCCACGTGTTTGTTGATCCCGTCAAAGAATTATAATAGACTTTTGAGACATAATTTCCCTTTACTATATAGCTGATAATTCTGTTCTTTACTATGGTTTCAGCCAATTTGCCTGGTACTGAAGTTAAGATTGCCAGGATTGCCTCTGGGGCTTTTTAAAAAAAAATAAATTGGCATCACATTTGCTATCCTCCAGTCATCTGATACAGCAGCTGATTTAAATGATGAGTTACATATAGGGTGACCGGATGTCCTGATTTTATAGAGACAGTCCGGATTTTTGGGTCTTTTTCTTATATAAGCTCCTATTACCCCTCACCCCCTGTCCCGATTTTTCACATTTGTTGACTGGTCACCCTAGTTACATACCACAGTTAGTAGTTCTGCAATTTCATACTTAAGTTCCTTCAGAACTTTTGGGTGAATACCATCTGGTCCTGGTGACTAATTTATCAGTTTGTTCCAAAACCTCCTCTATTGACATCAGTCAGAGGCGTAATCTAAAAAGAATGGCTCACGTGTGGGATTTCCCCTCACATCCTCTTCAGTGAAGACCAATGCAAAGAATTAATTTAGCTTCACCACAGTGGCATTGTCTTCCTTGATGCTCCTTTAGCACCTCAATTGTCCAGTGGCCCCACTGATTGGCAGGCTTCCTGCTTCTGGAGTACGTAAAAACATTTTTTGCTGTTAATTTTTGTGTCTTTTGCTAGTTGCTCTTCATACTCTCTTTTGATTTGCCTAATTATAGGTTTACCCTAGACTTGATAGAGATTATACTCCTTTCTATTTTAATGTAAATTATATACAGGTTTATTTTTTTAAAAAGCAAACTTATTTAAAATGGTCAACCTATGTTAAGCCATATCTAAATTAAATACAAAATATAATACTAAGCAGTACGTTCGCTGCCAGATTTTAAAGAAACTTCTACCTGTTTAGTGGTTTATCACTGGCAAAGCACCTGGACCCAGAGTTTGTTGAGGTGATACCCAAGTTTTTGTCAGCAGTAGCCTCTTCTGTAGATAGGTCAGTCAGTCAGTAGCCCTTTCTGTCACAGGTCAGCAGTGTTTCACTCACTGACTCACTCATGCCGGTCACAGTAACATCTTCTGTAGGTGCAGAGAGAATATTTTCTTCATTTCAGTTTATTCAACTAGTCTAGTTCTGTGACTGTTTGTTCAGAGTTAAGAAACACAACTTGGCATTGAAAAAAGCAGGAAACTTGTATTCATCATCTAATCTATATATAAAAACTAAGCGTGGGAGGATGAGATCTACCAGTTCTAAAGTCCTGAAAGACATGGTGAACAGAAACAATACTTTGGGTTTACTAACTTCAAATAATATATTCTTTGTGTAATCAATCAGTTTTAAACACAAAACATGTTTTGATTAAAAAAAATCTTACATATCCAAACACATTTGAAGTAGTTTTATTTAACAGAAAAAAATTAAATTGTTTTTGTGCATTTTAAAATGAATTTTAATTTCTGTCCAAATAGAGCTTGACACAAATCACAAGTAAAAAATTAATCATCATCTGACACTGCACAGTGCCTTTATAGATCTACACTCTACCTCCCTCTTCCATGCTAGCCTGGAAGTTCAAAAGATGCCTCAAGTGAGAGAGAGAGTGAAGAATGGTTGGAGGCTGGTATGCCCTTGGTGCTAGAAGGCTGAAACACAGTGGATTGCACGTTTTCTCTAACAGCTAATGATTTAAAATGGATTCCGTTGTTGCAGGGTTGGGAACAGAATCTCACAGCATGGTTCTGTGGAGACGATGTTGTGAAGGAGAACAAAACTTACTTTGGCAAGTAACCTCCTGGGGCTTGTCTTCGCAGTTATGTTTAAACGCAATCGGATTTTTCAGTGAAGAGTTGAGCTAATTGGGACAATGTTGATCATGGTGTTGAATTCCTGAGTCTTGGGTAACCATAATGGACAAGTGTGGACACTGACAAACCGTAGTCTGTGTCATGTCAGCTCACTTGACTCCTCAATCCTGTTTAAACAGAAAAAGATTTCCTAGTCCAGACAAACCATTTGTGTGAGTTCCCCAGCAGATCTATTGTCTGTCTGTGTCCTTTGATGTTTATTTGCCCAGCCTGTGAAAATTTACTGGTATTGTTTAACACCTTTATTTTCAGGAGACAGTAGATCTAGATGAAGGCGCTATTTCAATAGAAACTTTTGGATGATGTCTCTGTGTTTTCCAGATGGAACACAATTGTGGGGCTAGTTATTGTGGAGTTAGAAGGTACAGGATGGGTGGTAAGCTTGGAACACCTCAGGCAGACAGCCTTCCTGGATGAGTAATGGAGACAGACAGTCAAGTAATGCATGTCCTGGTGAGGTGGGAAATTTCAGGTTTTTGCCTCTATTTCCATATACTATCATAGCTTTCATATTGCTTGTGTCCCTCATAAGGGAGTGCTGCTAAAGAAAGAGCCACAAATTCATATGAACTCTGCTTTTTTGTCAGGGTGAACTTCTTTAAGATAACTTTAAAAAGCCTAGTAATTCTTCTGTGGCAGATTTCAGCACTTCAGAAATGCTGTTATCTCCCTGTTATCTACGGGGCAACAGTAAATATGAGCATGTAACCTAGCAGAGGCTGCAGACTTTTCAGTAGAATGGAGAATGCCAGTTGCTGTGGAAATTTTGTAAGTGCAAATAATCTTCTTCTCTAGATCCAATTTATTATTCTACAGATGACGTTAATCTCTGTAATAAGATATGGGAAAGGGGGGAAAGTGGATTTACGCTATAGCCCTGTCTGAGGCACAGATGAGAAAAAGGAAGCTCCTTCCTAATGGTTTAGAAATGAAACATAAATTTCTATGCGTCTTTTGATAGGAGAATGTTGCATTCTTGAGTCTTGTGCAATCGTAATGTTTTTGGCTAACATCTGCTGTAGTATCAGTGTTAATATCTAGGATATGCTCTTTTGGGAAGATTAGACCCTGCTCTTGCAGGGGTTATAGTGGTATGTGATTGAATAACTCCCTTCTGTTTCTGTTACCAGAGTCTCATGTACCCTGTGGCACAATGGGACCAAATTCTGTGGCAGCAGCCCCTAAATTCCACAGTAATATTAATTTATTCTGTTGCCATGAAGTAGCTTTGTTGGCACTCCTGCTGCTCCCACACAAATACTCACAACTATGGCTCATCGTTGAAATACTCATTTATGTAAACAGCCGTGATGATTTCTGAGTGAGTGAGTGAGTGTGTGTGTGTGTGTGTGTTTTTTCTCTAGGCTCCCAAGCACCATTTCGCAAATTTTGGTTCCCATAATGTTATCCAGGTGACCCAGATGAGAACCTCCTTTTAAGTACTAAGGAAGAGAGGAAACTTAGAGCTGGCTTCAGCAGCTTAACTCCTGACTGCCACGCTGTTCTCCAGCCTGCCTAGCTCACCAGCCTGCACATCTGTCTCCTTTGCACCATTTCTGCCAGCTGGATCCCCTGATCCCCTGCTGCCTGGCTCCATACATCGGTGCAGGGAGCATGCTCTGTAATCTTGTTAACCCCTTCTTGTGGGGAGCTCTTCAGAGACAGAAACAGTTACAGGCAGGTCCGGGCAGCAGGGTGGAAAACATTTTGTGGCATCTTGGACAAATGCCATATTATGCAGCCAGAGAACCTCTGGGTCCTTATGAGATGCACTGGGCAGTTCATGCTGCTCAGAGCTATTGTTTCAGGCTCTCTGCAGATGCAGGCAGGTAGGCAACACTACATTCAGTTCACGTGTGTGAGTTGTCCTCCCCTCTCCTCCCCCGCCCCATAACCCTAAGGACTAGAAATGTGTGTGTGTGTGTGTGTGTGTGTATATATATAATTTTAATTGAAAGGGTAGATTCTGGAGCACAATTCTGCACCAAGTGATGTAATTCAGCAGCAGTAGAATACATGGAACCTGGCCTGTTACAAGCCTAACGTGAAATCCTGTCTCATCTCTCAAGCCATTCTAACCCTCCTGTGTGTTCCCTCTCCAACTTATAACGATCCTCTCCTCTTCAGGGCCTCCTGGCTCTGTCTGTTATTCCCTATGCTTACTTCCCTCAAACTGCTGAGAACCTGAGGAACCAAAGAGTGAACTTCCACAGTGTTTTATTTTTAAATAGTATCCTTCATGAAGTTTTGCACAAGCTTTTTCACAGTGCATCTGCCTTAAGCTAAAGAGAAGAAGGAAACTTGAGAAAACGAGTCAGAGAGCAAGAGGGGGAGTATAGGGTAGCAGAAGCAACAGTAACCCACATCTTTAGTTCGGAGTCCAAGCCTGAAGGAGTGGAGTCAGCAGGCGGAGTCGGGGGTTAGGAGGTCAGAGGCAGGGTGGAGCAGGTTCACAGAGAGTCCTGAAAATCAGAGGAGCAGCATGCACTCCCTGCCAACGCAGATGCACTACTTCGCTCAGCTGGAGCATGGTAACTATTTTGATAAACTTTTAGCCTATTGCTACTAGATGTGTTTCGTCACCAAACCTTAGTTCAGTATCTGGAGTGGGATCTTTGGCCCTCTCAGATGCTCAGTCGCTCGATAACACCAGCCAGTTTAGGATTTGAATTGCCATTTTTACTGTTCGTGGATTATTCAAACCTAAATCTTGCGCAAGTCCTGGATGTGCAACAGTGCTCCTTATAAGTGAGTGGGATGTAGTGGGCATATGTTAGGCTTTGGGGATGTTATTTAAGATGCTGACCTACAACATGACCTTTATTTTCTAAATCACATCCTATACGTAGAGAAAAATATATCTCAGCACCTGAGTTTTCAGAGTGCCACTCTGAGCAAAGGGGAGATCGTTTTTACTGGTACTTCTGCACTGAACTCTAGGGATAGATGAGACAATAAATTTCAACACATGTCCTAGTCTAGGGCTGACTTGCAGAAATGGATCATTTATAGACAACGTATGCTCCCCAGAATGTGATGTACTGAACTGAGCATGGATCTGGGAGCAAGAGTCTAGCTTGCTGCTGACTTCCTGTGTGGCCATGGACAAGTCACTTACCTCCCTTTTGGTAGTCCCACCTGTAAGATGGTGATGCTTCCTACCTCCCTGGCATGTTGAAAAAATGAGGAAAGGCCCTGTCCATGTTACAGCTAGTGAGTTTATTACCAGTGATAGTGGCATGGTCTGCTCGAAAGTGTGGTTTGTGGTCATTCACCACATGGTTAAAACTCATTTAGGAACCAAGGCAGCAACAGAGTTTCACCCCTGCAAGAGGTCTAAGTAAGTACATGGCTGTTTTCCTGAAGCCAACTGGTTCAGAACCCTTTTTAGCAGTGTGAACGGGACTCCGCAGCCATATTTGCGCATCTTGTTTGCCCAATCTTCCGGGACAAACGAGAACATTGTCCCACATGCATTCATAAGCATTGGAAGCGTGTTCTTCCAGCAGTTTCCTATTGCGACAGAGTGGGATAGTGGTCCAGATTTTTCCCGGAATGTACTGCTACCCAGTTGCCTAACTGCGCTTGTAGGTATTATTGTACAAACACAGTGATGAGGGCAGGGAAGCTGCTGTGTAGACACAAGCAGAACTGCATCTCTTGTAACCAATGATGGTGACCGTGCCGCTGATGAGTTATGATATTATGATTAAAAGTTGTATGGACAGAACGTTGCAGTTTAAGTATTCTCTCATCTGATTCACGTGGACTTTCCATTGGTTTAGACAATGTTCACTTTTGTGCTGTGGCTGAGTCCTAGTAGCCCATCACAGTCGCTCAATAAGTGGAATTTGGCTGTCAGGGGAGCTAGTTTTGGCAGACGAATTTTAGTCCCCACTCAGTTCAGTGCCCCTGCATAATGTTTAAGCATGGGCTGATTCAATGCATGTAGCTGGAGGTCTGCATTGTTCTTCTTCAAATGGCTGTTAATTAAATTTAAGCTTAAATATGCTATCTTCCAGCAGGGTTTCCTCTTTTCTCTCTAAAACTCCACAATATTGGCATGCAACATGCCTTTTTATAGGTTTCAGAAGGGTTTTAGTCTGTATCAGTAAAAACAACGAGGAGTCCTTGAGGCACCTTAGAGACTAAGGGTACATCTACACTACAGGATTATTCCAATTTTACATAAACCGGTTTTGTAAAACAGATTATATAAAGTCGAGTGCATGTGGCCACACTAAGCACATTAATTCGGCGGTGTGCGTCCATGTACCGAGGCTAGCATCAATTTCTGGAGTGTTGCACTGTGGGTAGCTATCCCGTAGCTATCCCATAGTTCCCGCAGTCTCCCCCGCCCATTGGAATTCTGGGTTGAGATCCCAAAGCATGATGGTGCAAAAACAGTGTCGCGGGTGATTCTGGGTAAATGTCGTCACTCATTCCTTCCTCCGTGAAAGCAACGGCAGACAATCATTTCGCGGCCTTTTTTCTCTGGATTGCCTTGGCAGACCCATAGCATGGTAACCATGGAACCCGTTTAGCCTTTTGTCACTGTCACCGTATGTGTACTGGATGCCGCTGACAGAGGCGGTACTGCAGTGCTACACAGCAGCATTCATTTGCCATTGCAAGGTAGGAGAGATGGTTATCAGTCGTTCTGTACCGTCTGCTGCTGTCATGGGTGCTCCTGGCTGGCCTTAGCTGAGGTCGGCCGGGAGCGCAAAGACAAAAATGAGAATGACTCCCCGAGTCGATCCTTCCTTTATGGTTTATCTAAAAATAGAGTCAGTCCTGCCTAGAATAAGGGGCAAGTGTACTAGAGAACCAGTGTATCAGAGAACCAGAGAGCACAGCCGCTCCATGTCAGATCCCACAGAAATGATGAGTCGCATGCCATTCACAGGGGATGCCCCTGCAACAACCCCACCCACTGATTCTCTTCTCCCCCAACCTTTCTGGGCTACTGTGGCAGTGTCCCCCATTTGTGTGATGAAGTAATAAAGAATGCAGGAATAAGAAACACTGACTTTTTAGCGAGATAAAATGAGGGGGAGGCATCCTCCAACTGCTATGATAGTCCAGGCAGGACATTAAATGGTGCGGGGGAGAGGAGCCCAGCATCCCACTGCTGTGATAGTCCAGGCAGTACAGAATCTTTTCTTTAGACATGGGGGGGTGGGGGGGGCTGATGGAACTCAGCCCCTAGTTGCTATGATGAGGACGGTTACCAGCCGTTCTGTACCATCTACCGGGAATGACTGTCCTATTTTTACCCAGGCGCCCCCGGCCGACCTCACCTGAGGCCAGCCAGGAGCACTCACGGGCTGATGATGACGATGTATAGCAGTCGTATTGTACCATCTGCCACTGGGGAGGGAAGGGGAGAGGATGCTGCTATTCATTGCCGCAGCACCGCATCTACCAGCAGCATGCAGTAGACATAGGGTGACATATAAAAAAGTCAAGAAACGATTTTTTTCCCTTTTCTTTCACGGGGAGGGAGGGAGGGTAAATTGACGACATATACCCTGAAACACCCTGGATAATGTGTTTGACCCTACAGGCATTGGGAGCTCAGCCAAGAATGCAAATGCTTTTCGGAGACTGTGGGGACTGTAGGATAGCTGGAGTCCTCAGTACCCCCTCCCTTCCTCCATGAGTGTCCATTTGATTCTTTGGCTTTCCGTTACACTTGTCACACAGCACTGTGCTGTGGCCTCTGCCTATGATAGCCTGGAGATTTTTTCAAATCCTTTCTCATTTCGTCTTCTGTAACGGAGCTGTGATAGAACAGATTTGTCTGCCCATACAGTGATCAGATCCAGTATCTCCCATACCGTCCATGCTGGAACTCTTTTTGGATTTGGGACTGCACCGCCACCCAGGCTGATCAGAGCTCCACGCTGGGCAAACAGGAAATGAAATTCAAAAGTTCGCAGGGCTTTTCCTGTTTACCTGGCTAGTGCATCTGAGTTCAGATTGCTGTCCAGAGTGGTCACAATGGTGCACTGTGGGATACTGCCTGGAGGCCGATACCGTCGATTTGCGTCCACACTAACCCTAATCCGATATGGTAATACCGATTTCAGCGCTACTCCTCTCGTTGGGGTGGAGTACAGAAACCAGTTTAAAGAGCCCTTTATATCGATATAAAGGGCCTCATTGTGTGGACGGGTGCAGGGTTAAATCAGTTGAATGTTGCTAAAATCGGTTTAAACGCATAGTGTAGACCAGGCCTAACTCATTTATTTGGGCATAAGCTTTTGTGGGATATAACCCACTTCATCAGATGCATGGAGTGGAAAATACAGTAAGCGGGTATAAATATACAGCACGTGAAAAGATGAGAGTTGTCTTATCAAGTGTGTATGGGGGGGTCAGTGCTAATGAGGCCAATTCAATTAGGGTGGATGTGGCGCATTCCCAACAGTTGACAAGGTATGAATATCAACAGAGGGAAGATTATTTTTTGTTGTGACCCAGCCACTCCCAGTCTTTATTCAGGCCTGATTTGCAAATTCATTCCAGTTCTGCAGTTTCTCGTTGAAGTCTGTTTTTGAAGATTTTTTTGTTGAAGAATGGCGACTTTTAAGTCTGTTGTTGAGTGTCCAGGGAGATTGAAGTGTTCTCCTACTGGTTTTTGAATGTTGCAATGGTTGATGTCTGATTTTGTGTCCATTTATTCTTTTGCGCAGAGACTGTCCAGTTTGCTGATGTACACGGCAGAGCCTTTCTGTGTTTCCCTTCCAATTACATTCCCTTCCCTTCAAGCTTCCCCTACTTTTAAATTATATTAAGATAATTTCAAAACCTGTGAATAACCTAACATGTACACTTTTTTCATACTTGCAAGCTTTTTGGAAGGTTCACAATTTAACAGTTCAAATTTCTCCTTAACCCTATATAATATAATCCTAAATGGCTTATAGCAGGGGTAGGCAACCTATGGCACGTGTGCCAAAGGCGGCATGCTAGCTGATTTTCAGTGGCACTCATACTGCCTGCGTCCTGGCCACCGTCTGGGAGGCTCTGCATTTTAACTTAATTTTAAATGAAGCTTCTTGAACATTTTAAAAACCTTATTTACTTTACATACAACAATAGTTTAGTGATATATTATAGACTTATAGAAAGAGATCTTCTTAAAACATTAAAATGTATGATTGGCTCTCAAAATCTTAAATTAGAGTGAATAAATGAAGACTCAGCACAGCACTTCTGAAAGGTTGCCGACCCCTGGATTATAGGAAGAAGTTACCCAGGTCACAAGTCTCTTTGTGCAGCAAGGAATGTGTTGTAGAAATTCCAGTTTGGAAGTTCCTCCCTACATTTAATTTGTGAAGAGGCTTTGTGCTAGTGGTAAATAAATTGAGATCTCTCTCAATCAGGCTCTCACCTAGAAGATAATGACTTGGATGGCTGGGGTTTCACCTACTAGATTCTGTCTCCAGAAAGTCTGTCTTTACCATAATCATATTTTACTAAATTTATGCACTTCTCAAGTTTCTCCCTTCCAGTGATGTACATGGAATGAACTCCTGTGTTCATATGAAATCCTCTTCTCCCCTTGCTACCTTGTGTTCTGCATTATTGAGCTGCTCTATTTAATCCACTTGCTTTAGGGTATGGTAAAGTATGTTGGTATATTTCTCTATCAAGACTGTTAACCAAGAGTTCTGTACTCTTAAGTCAGTGCTGAAAGCAATGCTAAAGCACAGTGGTCTTTAAGGCAAGTTAGAATGGAGCTGAATTTACAGGAAATGTGGTAGGTGACTTTAAAAATGCCTTTGTCACTGTGTGACTGACTAATGCAGAATTCTTTTTGACATGGCTTATGATCATTATTTTTTTCTCCTGGTACAGAACTTTTACTCTCTCAACAGCTTAACCAACAGCTGCTTGTTTTTTTTTTCCTTTTCTTTAAAAAACAAAAACAAAAAAAGTACTTGGCTGTTACCCTTAGCAAGATACTTAATCTCTTAAATCCTTAAAATATTTTGCAAAACATAAATAGCTAAAGTCACTTTTGACCTGTCTAGAATCAGTGTTTGTACTGACATAACTCCCATTTGAGATCACTTTCTTGGTGTTTACTGTTCTTGCCCATTGTACAGCTTGGTGTAGTGACTGGATACCAGATACTGTAGTAGTAACCAAAGTGCTGTGAGACTGAGAGTTGGTAACTTTATTATGTAATATGTCTGATATTGGAAGCCACTGGTAAAACAGAGATTAAAAACTGTGTAACAAACTTTATATACGTCACCTTTTTACAAGTGGTAAAATATTAAAGAGCTTAGAGTCTCCTGGGAGCATGAGAAAATATCAAGGTGGCTTTTAACTTGTCATTTTGTTTAAGCAGATGGAATTGGAAAGGGTCTTGGATACTACTGCGTCATGTGCGATATAAAAAAAGCCATAGGCATACGTTATATGTGATCAGCATAATCTGTGTGATGCATGTGGCTGACCCTTAAACATTAGCATAGCGTGGGAGAATTGGTGGGAAAAACCACAGGAGTTGGGCATAGTTTTCACTTGAAATGGAATCCGAGAAGTGGGGATTGTTGCTGATTGTCTCTTGAATAGGTGAATGTTCCAAAGAACATCCCAGGTAGGTGGTATAATGGAGTGTTAGGAAATATTTCTTTATGCTAAATGAGGGCAAAGCAGCAGGGAATAATATGTCCTCAACATAACACTAGGATATAGCTATTGGCAGAAAACAGCAGAGCACAGAAAAGACACTCGTGACTGCTGAACTTTTAAGCCTAGTCTGTACTTGTTACAAGCGTAGCTAGACTTGCAAAATTCTCTTAGTATAGACAGAACTTATACTAGTCAAAGAGTGCATTAGCCGTTGTAGCTTATACTGGTTCTGTGAGGGAAATAAACTATACCAGCAAAAGCACTTTTATATAGCTATAACTGTGTCTACATAAGGGCTTATGCTAGTACAGAAAAGCTGAAAAAATTATTAAAACCATCATCCCCTGATATTGCTATACCAGAAAAAATGTCTAGTGTAGCTCGGCCTTAGTGTTGTGCTTATAGAAAAGTGCAACTGTGCTTCAGCTGGCAGAATGGTACTCAGTTGTGGTGGATGTGCATGATTTTTTTGGAAAGGGTGATCATAGGCTGCACAATAAGCAATAGACTGTTTGAGGTTCACCTGAGAGCTTCGTTGTCTTCTTGCCAGGAGCCAGAGGACCAGCCCTCACTTGCATAGAACAGAGCAGATTGTCTCTGCCCACCCTTTCTGTAGTGAGATGGTGTCTCTGGAGGGTGGGCCCCAGCGTGCAGGGCTCCATTTTGATCGGGACCTTGATCTGTCTTTTGGCAGGATCTTGATCTCCTCAGGTCAAACCTCACTATTACAGCTGAGAATGAATATAGGCTGGTTAGACCTCTTTCTTGCCATACCTAGCACCAACTTAATCATAACTTATATGGGAGGCTAAGGGATACTCAGGTTTATGGCGCCAGATTGGGTCTCATTGAATGGTGATTTGTGTTTGGTTGGCCGAGTCCTGATTATTGGTTCTGAATATTGGATTCTCTTTTGCGTGGTAGTTGACATGCCCTCTAGCACATGGACATATTATGGACGTATTATCACAATGTTCTGTTGAGCATGTAGTTGGGTTGACTTCAAGAATTAAAGGTCAGGGAGTCTTTTGGAAGGATTAGAGGCATAGAGGTTTAAACCATCCAAATCTTTTGGAAATAAAGTGAAATAGTGTAGAAATATGGACAGATATTTAGTAACCATGTGTTGAAAGACTCTCATTAGCTGATAAATAGTTCTGCTACATTTTCTCACTTCTTTAGTACTGCTTCCATTTCATTTCATGCTTATATGAAGTGGGAAAGTGGAGGCTTTTTGAAAGCATCCTTGTGTAGAGCTAGATTATGATCTAATACTGGGAACAATGAAAACCCTCCTGCTAAGAAGGAGGAAATGGACTGGTCTGGTCTATACTACAGATCTATATCAGCATAACTATGTCGCTCAGGGGTGTGAAAAATCCACATCCCTGAGCAACGTAGTTATATTTACCTAATCCCCGTGTAGATGGTGCTATGTCAGCAGGAGAGCTTCTCCCACTGACGCTGCTACCACCTGTTGGGGAGGCAGATGAAGTGCACTGATAGGAGAGCGCTCTACCATCGGCTTAGAGCGTTTTCCTTAAAGCACTACAGCGACACAGCTGCATCGGTGCATCTGTGCTGATGTAGTATTTTAAATGTAGACTTGCCAGGAGAGAGGGTTGTTACCTAGTCATGGACCAACAACACTAAGTAATAAATGGAGGAATTCTATTAGAAAAGTAATTGAACATTGTTCCCTTCAAGTGTTTCAACATCAAACTGTTTAAAAATCTGCAAGGAACAACTTAATATTGAGAGAGCAGATGGTAGGGTGAATTCCTTGGGAGTTTTACCTGCTAACCATGCAGTTGTTATGATCTCAGAAGGTTCTGCTCGCACGAGAAGAATTGGGTTAAAAATGTAAATAACTGCAGTGTAAATAAAGCTGAAAGTTCAGAGACGGGCAGCGATTTTAGCTGATAGACTTTGAAAAGGAAAGAGGGGTCTTACAGTCAGATGACCTTATGCTGTGATCTGAGCAGATCGGACACGTGAAGTAGGATTGTGTTAATTCCTGGATAGCAGGTCTCCAAGGAATACACACATGCTGTTGGTGATTTAGTAGGTTAGGCTTTCATTCGGTATTGGTAGTGAATTAGTTTAGCAAGGTGTTAAAGGGCGCTAGGCTGATATATATGCCATCTTTTCCATGACTCTTAAACTTAGGGTCCTGATCACTTTTGTATGAATTAAAAATCATATAGTGCTTTTTATAAGCTAAGGGTGTTAACCCTAGTGGCCTGGCTGACTTCCAATTTAGATAATTATATTTTGCCTTTCTGAATAGCTCTTACAGTTTTAATTGGATACAATGGTCTTTAAAACCTAAACTGCTGAATAGAGTTGTGTGTGCTGTTAATGGCTGTCTTCGCTCATGCTCCTTGCGTTTGTGCACAGATATTTAAAACGGCCCATCTCAACTGATAAATTAGTCTCAATGGATCTTCAGTCCAGAAAGAAAATGTGAAGTTGCTGCTGTAAGGTAGATCCTAACCAGACTTGCACAGAAGTGGATGCATCAGTTTTACTTAACACCTTTTGTTAGTTTGGTGCACGCCTGTGTGTGGACGGAATAAGTATCTTATTTTGGTTTTGTGTAATTGGTAAATCAAAATAGGATGCTTTTATTTTGAAATAAGGTTTGTACCAAAATAACAAAAGATTAATATTTGCATTGGTTGTAAGGCCAGAAAGAACCATTATGATAATCCACTCGGACCTTCTGCATGATATTATCCATAGAATTTCATCAATGATTTCTGCATCAAGCTAATAACGTCTGGTTGAGCTAGAGCATATATTATTGTAAGAGGTCTCCAATCTTGATTTTAAAAGACTTCAAGTGGTGGACAATCCATCACTTTTCCTCAGTAAGTTGTTCCAATGATTAATGACTCTTTAAAAAAAAAAAAAAAAAAAAAAAGTTAGAAGTGGCTTATTTCTAGTATGAATTTGTCTATCTTCAGCTTCCAGCCACTGGATTTTGTTATGCCCTTGTCTGGTTAGTTTAGAAAACCCTTTTTACCATTAGAAATCTTTGTCCTACTGAGATCAAGTCACTTCTTAACCATCTCTTCGTTAAGAAAAGTAGATTGAATTTCCTTAGTCTCAGTTTATTTCTCTGCAAGTTTGTGTGTAGACCAGCCCGAAGAGATAAACATGCTCATTTTATATTACATTTATAGAGTACTCTTTATCCTAAAGGACTTTATGTACTTTACAAATCGTACAAATGCAGCCCAAAGAAAAACTAAGACTTCTATGAGTCTGCTTATATTTGGATTCTATTGATGTGTAATTTGATAGCTTCCAATCATGTGGATTAAAACAGACATCTCTTGTTTTAAAACTAAGTTTTATGGCCTGTAGTGTCACCCTTACAAAATATTTACAGAAAATGGTTATGTAAAATAGCTCGTTTGCCAGCTATGCTGAATGATATGTCACGTTTTTTGAGTGGCCCATTTTGTCATAGGATTCTATATTCTTATCTGAGTCCAAGTGAGCGCTGAAGACCACAGGAGAGCAAACCACTATATTTAAGCCTTTTAAGTTTCCATAACCTGTGAGTGCCTATCTGCCATCTTTCTGCTCTATCAGGAAGGCTGGCTCTCAGGAGTTCGTTGCTGTACATTGCTGTTTTTAGCTATAATGGCAAAGGATGTTGAACTGCACTAACCCATTGGTGACTGTGGCAGATGGTCATGCACACCTGGATGTCTGATTTTTATTCCTTCCTCCTTTCCCAAAATCCTTACTGGTTATTCAAGGTTCCTTAATCCACAGCAATATCTTGACTTCCCAATAGTGCCCTCATTCATTCATTCTCCAGTTCCATGCTTGCTCCTGGCGCCTTCCTGATATTCATCTAGTCCCTTCTTCCTGTAAATCCCTTCCGTGTTGTAGCATTTGGTCTTTCCTTGCCACCCTTATGCTCTGTATTTCCTCCGTTGTCCATAATTCCTCTACTTTCTGAAATATACCACTCTGATTAGCCACTTCATAAACACCTGTAAAAAATAAAGCTGCCCTTGACACTGATAGGAAAAGCCAAACAGCCAAGTGCTTCAGAAAGTTGCCCCTTCATTACCCTCACATTATCCAGGCCAGATTTCTATCTAGGTTTCTGGCTGTATCCCAGAAATTGCCATCTGTGTAATCAACCACCTTCTTCTTTCTGATTTCTCTATCTTGGTTTGTCTTGCAGCACTGACCTTTCCATCCTCTGGGAACCACTCCCATGCCTATGCAGTTATCTCTGGCTCCCTGAGTCATGGTTCCACTCACTGTTTGCACCCAGATACCTCCTTTATGGAGTCTCTCACGATTCAGTTCTTGATTTATGCCGTTTGTTTACTCCCTCTCTGCCTTTAACCTCAACTAATGCTTCGTTGCTGGTATTCAGTGGTGTATATCTGGGCACCCCTGATAACTCATCCCTTTCTACCCTCTGTATCTGTTTTGGCAAAGCAAGCTTGTGACTTCATTCCAAATTCCTTCAGCTACATGTCTCTGAAGCAGTTCTTCTGGGCAAGAGGCATATCATCAAGCACAGGTGTTCCTCAGCTTGGTATCTATCTCAGCCTTGAATCTTCTCCTTTCCTCCACAGTTGTTGTTATGCATTTGCACAGTTGCTTAGTTTATCACCCCATAATGTGACCCTTATACAATATTACCTCTGTTGCTCCTCTGTTGAAATCTTCATCCATGGCTTCATTCTTTCCCCATTACAGTTGCAGCTCCTTTTCTTGTTGTGTCCCCAAACCATGCTCTCCAGGCTTAAGTGTGTGCAGAATGCTGCCTCTTGCTTTGTCACACAAAGAAACAAAACCATAGAATCACAGAAGTGTTGGACTGGAAGGGACCTTGAGAGGTCATCTAGTCCAGTCCCCTGCACTCAAGGCAGGACTAAGTATAATCTAGACCATCCCTGACAGGTGTTTAGAGATTTTTAAGAGCAGGTTAGACAGTGAGAGAGATTTCACAACCTCCCTAGACAATTTGTTTGAGTGCTTAACCACCTGACAGGAAGTTTTTTCCTAATGTCCAATTTGAACCAACTTTACTGCAGTTTAAGCCCATTGCTTTTCCTGTCCTCAGAGATTAAGGAGAGCGATTGTTCACCCTCCTCCTTGTCACACCTTTTCCGTACTTGAAAACGGTTATCATATCCCCACTCTGTCTTCACTTCTCCTGATTTAACAAACCTAATGTTTTCAATCTTTCTTCAGAGGTCATGTTTTCTAGACTTTTAATCATTTTTGTTACGCCACAGATTCCCTGTTCATTTTGGGATCTAATTCATGATTATTGCCCTTGTATTTAAACTCTCCATGGACATGCCTGAGCCAGCCTCGGAGGTGGTCTCTTTCTCTCTCCTCAACTAGCAGGGGCCTTGCTCCTCACTGTTTGGTCACTTTTGATGTGGGAGCTTCTTCCAGTCAGCAACAGGTGCAGAGGAACAGCCTCCCTGTATCTCACCATCTCATTAAAATCACCACCGAACAAATATTTTTTTTCTATCTTGCCTGTACCTCTTATCTCTCTTCCCTCTGCTATTATTTAAGGCTGTAAAGCATTTTGGGGTTTTGTTTATTAGCCATACCGTACACAATATAACTGTACTGTACCTTGGATAGACTCTTAACAAAGGAAGTTGGCCACTAGACATTTCAAACTTGCAGGTACAGGTTTGGATCCTGGGCCTGTAGCCAGTATGGCCTGGAAGGCAAAGCTGTGATGACATATTCAATATCCAGGTGGAGTGCAAAGGGGGCAGCTGCATTGCCTCACATTCCAATCTGCTGATCCATGAAACAGTATTGGCATAGGTTTTGGAAGCTGCTGCTTGCTCTCCAGGCTGTAGGGATGGTCTGAGGTGACGGCAGGAAAGGAAAGGGTGAGTCTTTTTGTAGAATGTTGCCACATGATTATGGCCTGTTCTGAGCAAAATGGACATGTGGGACCTGGCAGTACTTTGCATTGTCAGTGTATGTAATTGTACAGACACCTCAGTCAGTTCTTCAGCATGCTTCCTTTGGTAGTGACAGAACTTGATTATCCCACAGTGTTTTAATTTTTTTGCAATTTGCTCTCTATATTTTTAATGAAATTCGAGTGAATTTACATTTCATCACGAGCTGGGAGTTTGATGAGCAGTGCCGGGGGGGGGGGGCGCAGTGAGGGTGTGTGAGGAGCTTGGAGGTTAAACTTTGAAAACGTTTGAACCATCTCGCCTTTTGTGCATTCTAAAGAATTTCACAGGATTTGGGAAAGACTCTATCCAAGTTTTTGTTTAGAAATATCAAGAGTTTAGTTTGTAGTAAAATAAGTTAATGGTGCAGTTAGGAGTTATGAAGGGCCAAGATTGTTTTGCAAGTTAACTCCTGAAAGAAAGACCCAATGATGATGGCTTTTCTTTGGGGGAGAGACCATAGCACATAAGTGTGACATTTACTCCAATTCTCAGAGAACATGAGTACAACAAAGGTGGGTTACTTTATTTTTTTCTTTTATTACAAATTTGTGTTTGATTCCAGGTGGAGACAAGAGAAGCTTTGCAAGAACCAGAAACAACTCAGAATCAACCAGAGCTCCCCAGAATTTTAATAGGAAGAGGCAGCTCTCCGAAGCACAGGCAGAAACAATGAACGATTCAGACTGCAGAATAAACCCTAGAAAACTGGGAACTCCCAGAGGTATTAAAACAAAGTGGGCACATACTTCAGAAACAAGCTGCTTTGAAATGCGTGCTCAGGCTCTGTTAAAGGACTGGCTGGGGTGAAGCGGAGCTGCAAAAGACTGTTGATTATTTGTAATATATAGTCTCTCAAGTCTTGTGGTATTTTGTTGTAATGTGTCAGTATTCTAGGCAAGCTGCTCTCAAAAGATTCAGTCTTGAGTACAAAGCTTCCCTGTAACTGCTTTAAAATATACATCCAGACTTGGGTTAGAAAGGTAACGGTTTGCGGATTTGTATTTGCAGGAGAGTCCCATGCTGCTGTCTACACATCAGGCGATAGAAAGAATCGGAATAAACCCACCAGAGGGAGGAAGAAGAACATATTTGAAGCCTACATGTCAAAGGAAGATGTTGCAGCAGGATTGAAAAGGGGAGAGCTTATCCAGGTGCCTAGAACATAAAATACTGTTGCTTTTGCGATATAGATAAGCTGGTGAAAATAACAGATGTTCAAATAATATGTCGGCAGTTTTCAGTGCAGTAAATTTATATATTATTTGGAGATTTTATGGGGAGGGAGGTCTCCAAGTTTCTCAGAGGCATTCTTCCCCCGTCTGTGTCTCAGCCGTTTCCATGTGTGCATGTGCTCAAGAGAAGTGGAAAGTGAAGCTGGAGGTGACGCACTGTGTGCTGACGGCCAGGTAGCATCCCTGCCTCTCTGCAAAGTATTATAAGCCCAAACTGAACTAGTTAAACTGAAAGAGCAGAGGGTGATGCCGTATCTTTGATTCTCCTTCATGATGTTGCCTTCACAGACGTTCACACTAAGGCAGTGGTCCCCAACTTTTTAGAGTTGTGCCCCTTCCCCCCCTTCTTGGCCAGCTACTGGGGAGGCTAGGGTTCCAGGGTCTGTGGTTCTGGGGCAGCGCCACTATGTGGGTGGGCAGCTTGCAGGCACCATGCAGGGCCAGCTGACCCAGGAGCCTGGGTTGCCTAGAACTTCAGACTTGGGAGCTCTGGCAGCTGCTGAGTATAATTGACATGATTCTTGATCCTTCAGTTTCATAGATTTTTCATAGATTCATAGACTCTAGGACTGGGAGGGACCTCGAGAGGTCATCGAGTCCAGTCCCCTGCCCTCACGGCAGGACCAAATACTGTCTAGACCATCCCTGATAGACATTTATCTAACCTACTCTTAAATATCTCCAGAGATGGAGATTCCACAGCCTCCCTAGGCAATTGATTCCAGTGTTTAACTACCCTGACACTTAGGAACTTTTTCCTAATGTCCAACCTAAATCTCCCTTGCTGCAGTTTAAGCCCATTGCTTCTTGTTCTATCATTAGAGGCTAAGGTGAACAAGTTTTCTCCCTCCTCCTGATGACACCCTTTTAGATACCTGAATGAAAACTGCTATCATGTCCCCTCTGTCTTCTCTTTTCCAAACTAAATAAACCCAATTCTTTCAGCCTTCTTTCATAGGTCATGTTCTCAAGACCTTTAATCATTCTTGTTGCTCTTCTCTGGACCCTCTCCAATTTCTCCACATCTTTCTTGAAATGCAGTGCCCAGAACTGGACACAATACTCCAGTTGAGGCCTAACCAGTGCAGAGTAGAGCGGAAGAATGACTTCTCGTGCCTTGTTTACAACACATCTGTTAATGCATCCCAGAATCACGTTTACTTTTTTTGCAACAGTATCACACTGTTGACTCATATTTAGCTTGTGGTCCACAATGACTCCTAGATCTCTTTCTGCCGTACTCCTTCCTAGACAGTCTCTTCCCATTCTGTATGTGTGAAACTGATTGTTCCTTCCTAAGTCGAGCACTTTGCATTTGTCTTTATTGAACTTCATCCGGTTTACCTCAGACCATTTCTCCAATTTGTCCAGATCATTTTGAATTTTGACCCTGTCCTCCAAAGCAGTTGCAATCCCTCCCAGTTTGGTATCTTCTGCAAACTTAATAAGCGTACTTTCTATGCCAACATCTAAGTCGTTGATGAAGATATTGAACAGAGCCGGTCCCAAAACAGACCCCTGCAGAACCCCACTTGTTATACCTTTCCAGCAGGATTGGGAGCCATTAATAACTACTCTCTGAGTACGGTTATCCAGCCAGTTATGCACCCACCTTATAGTAGCCCCATCTAAATTGTATTTGCCTAGTTTATCGATAAGGATATCATGCGAGACCATAGCAAATGCCTTACTAAAGTCTAGGTATACCACATCCACAAGACTCGTTATCCTATCAAAGAAAGCTATCAGATTGGTTTGACACGATTTGTTCTTTACAAATCCATGCTGGCTATTCCCTATCACCTTACCACCTTCCAAGTGTTTGCAGATGATTTCTTTAATTATTTGCTCCATTATCTTCCCTGGCACAGAAGTTAAACTAACTGGTCTGTAGTTTCCTGGGTTGTTTTTATTTCCCTTTTTATAGATGGGCACTATCTTTGCCCTTTTCCAGTCTTCTGGAATCTTTCCCGTCTCCCATTACTTTCCAAAGATAATAGCTAGAGGCTCAGATACTTCCTCTATTAACTCCTTGAGTATTCTAGGATGCATTTCATCAGGCCCTGGTGACTTGCAGGCATCTAACTTTCTAAGTGATTTTTAACTTGCTCTTTTTTTATTTTATCTTCTAAACCTACCCCCTTCCCATAAGCATTCACTATGTTAGACATTCCTTCAGACGTCTCAGTGAAGACCGAAACAAAGAAGTCATTAAGCATTTCTGTCATTTCCAAGTTTCCTGTTACTGTTTCTCCCTCCTCACTGAGCAATGGGCCTACCCTGTCCTTGGTCGTCTTCTTGCTTCTAATGTATTGATAAAAAGTCGTCTTATTTCCCTTTATTCTTGTACGTAGTTTGAGCTAATTTTGTGCCTTTGCCTTTCTAATCTTGCCCCTGCATTCCTGTATTGTTTGCCTATATTCATCCTTTGTAATCTGACCTAGTTTCCATTTTTTATGACTCCTTTTTATTTTGTAGGTCATGCAAGATCTCGTGGTTAAGCCAAGGTGGTCTTTTGCCACATTTTCTATCTTTCCTACCCATCGGAATAGCTTGCTTTTGGGCCCTTAATAGTGTCCCTTTGAAAAACTGCCAACTCTCCTCAGTTGTTTTTCCCCTCAGTCTTGATTCCCATGTGACCTTACCTATCAGCTCTCTGAGCTTACCAAAATCCGTCTTCCTGAAATCCATTGTCTCTATTTTGCTGTGCTTTCACCACTGAAATTGATCGTGTCAGTTTTGGTCACCAGCTGCCAGAACTGTGTCAGTGTTTCCAGAATGATTTTTTTGGGGGAGTTTTGGTTCATGAGAAATTTTGAAAAATCTGGTTTCAATTTGAATCTGACCAAAACCAAATTTTGAAATATTGAAATTTCCTGTTAATTTCCTGCAAATCCCAACTTTGGACCAACCTAATACGCACTCCAATTCTGCTTCAAAAACTGCATTGGCACATATACTAGATTTTGCACCCAAGAGTCAAAGGTCTGACTTTTCACCAGAATTTTGGTCAGCTGTAGTGCAGCAAGCAAATCGGAGATTGAGGGCATAATAATCATTTGTTAGCAGATAAACCAGCCTGTTTCCCGCTAAAACCTCACCGGTGTAGCCACGCCATGATATTTATGACCTGTACACGGACTCCAACCGCATTTAAGAAAGAACCATTGAAATCCCAGCATTAAGGTAGCCCTATAAACATAGTGGTGTAAGGACACCATGTCTTGAAAGGTCAGAATTTGGCTGCTTGGATGAACTGTTCTAAGATAAGGAAGAGCTGACTAGAGCATGCAATTCCTCTCTTTCTACACAGTTTCCCTACCACATGTTCTAGTGGTGTTATCCAGCTAGGAATGGCTGCCGGCCTGCTCTTCCGGTTCTTTTGACCACATGAGCAGGCTCAGCCAATCAGGAATCTGGAACCAGTATCATGTGACCAGTGACAACCAACCCACCTCAAAATGAAAAATGATGCAAATACTCATGCAGAAACATTGTCACTGTCCCAATGTTTCATAGGGAATTTTTTTTTAAAATCAGTTTCACAAATGTTTGCGGTTTCAAACAATTTTGTCGAATTCTTGTTACAAATCTTTTCACCCAGCTCTAAGTGAAACATTTTTGGAATCATGGTAAGGATGCCATAGTTAAGGCTGTAAGTTAGTTTCTCTTTGAAGCCCAATTTCTGATCAACTCTTGCTGTTGTAAAAGGATTATATGGGGCATTGTAGCTGATTTCAATTGCAGCCTCACAGTGGTTCCCAAGCTAATAATTACAGACTCTCTCACCTGGGAGCAAATACCCAGTGAAGGAATTGGAGCCCCCTGTTATGTGCTTGTATTAGAAAAGGCCTCCACACTCCAGGGGCTACAGCTTTGTAATGAAGCAGCCAGAGCTTCTGAGTGGCTTTCAACAATATTCCTTGGAACATGTTTCAGTAACACAGCCAGGTGGTAATCTTCCTCAGAAATGCAATGCAGCTCCAGAGGAAACAAAGCACTACCAGGCTGCTGCTGGTACCCTAGAATTCGTGTGAGGTGATGTCTCCCAGAGGACCTCAGATTGTATTATTCTAGCAAAAGAAGCTTCTACCTTCTATAAATGACGAAGCTTCCACTCCAGCTCATGTTTCTCTCTGACAGAAAACTTCATGTGTGTCTTGTTAGGGTTGTGGTACAGTCACTTCCCTATCATCTGATTCTCTGTCTCAGGGGAAACTATTGAAACTGTAGAATCTGGAGTTGATGAGCAGGAGATACTCAGCTCTGTATCTGATCATGGACATCGCAGCCCCAAACCTTTTCTCCCTGAGTGTCTTATCAGTAACCCCCAGTGGCTTTAAATACACACTGAACAGGCAGGAGGAAGGAATAAAACCCTCTGAGACCTTGTGAGGAGTCTTGGGAAATGAACAGGTATTCAGCACTGCTTTCTGAGATCTCTGAGGAAGGAAATAGCCTCCTGAAGAGTCACTTCGTCAGTCCCTACAAGCAGGACATCAGAACACCATGGTAACCTGAGAGAACACACAATGATAACCTTTCCTAAGGACTGTAGTGACAGAAGGCATCCAGGTACCAGTGTCAATGGCTGTGGCCAAGAGATTTCTTCTCTACCAGCAATGTGAACCTATGGATGGGTAGTAGAATCTCCCAGAGCATTCTTGAATCTCATTGGATCCATGAACATCTGAGGGTAGAACATAACAGTAGGTCTGTCATCTCAACAGGGCAAGGAAACACCCTGATCTCAAGTTTGAGGAGAAGATGATTGGTCCCTGGCAATGTAATTTAACAAAATATTCCAGAAGATCCTAACTCGTGTGTCCCCTGGCATGAATTGGAGACCCCCTGGAGATAATCCTATGCCTTCCATAGCGGCTGTACAGTTCCAAGTCATTAAGACCTAGAAGCATTTCTATTCATGGATGCTGAAATCACTCACAACTAGATGTCTCAGTGACTCCTGATGTTAGGTTTGATACACAATTTGCTTAAGTAGGAAGTTCAATGAATAAGATGATGAGCTGTGCCCTACAGAGTTCCACTTGATCATGGGACACACTCAAGCCACGAGAATGGACATCTGGGATCAGATGCTTAAGGTTCATGCATTTTCACCTTCCTTGGTCTCCATGTGTAGAAGAGTACCTGGCAAGAGCAAACAGACCCAAGGCAGGGTTATTGGAATCATCCATGCAGGTCTCAAGTTAAACAAGACTGGATACCTTCTCCATGAAAAGGTAGTAGATGATACCTGTTTTGTCAGAGCCTGGTTGTGTGTTAAACAGCATGAGCTGAAGGAACTTCCATCATCTTACCGTGCATTAGCCATCATTTCAGGTCAAGGGATGGGTGAAAAGACTGTAGGTGCAGAATAACAAGACCTCTGATGTCTGGTGGCAGGGTAAACTTTAGAAAGCGCACTGATTTACAGAAATACTGAACCTTATTTGACTATCCAAATGCCTTTCCTTTTGCAAGCAGTTTCTTTACAAGTATGAAACTGGGGGTTCCCTTATATGGTTTGTTGCAATTTTTTTTTTTTAAGCAGCCCTCAGCAGTGGATAGATATTTGGACACTGACTTTTCTCTGTGCTTTCCACACACGCTGATCTGTGCCTCCATATTAGGGTGGCCTACGTGTAGTGCTTGATTTGGGATGCTTGAAGTGTTGTCTAAGTATCTTTCTGTTGCCTTGTTTCTCTGGAAGAAGTGAGAAAGTTGGGAAATCCTGAGTTTTGTAACCTCTTAGGAAAATTAGTAAGTTTAAAGACTTTCTTCGGCGGGTGTGAGGTCGACTTGAACTATGAGGCGATGTTTAAAAATCTTGCTGCAATCCTTTCCTCCCCAAACGCTGGCTTTGTGGACATAAAAACACTGATAAATATAGCAGCCATTGTTTGCAAGTTACTGTAAAATAATACTGCTTCAGTGTGACATCATGAGACTGTTCAGCCAGGGCTTCAGCCCCTAATACACATATGAGAACAGTTGTTCGTTGCAGATGGGGAGAGTAGCTGGTTCCAGATATGATATCACAGCGTGAAATGTACAACATTGTAAATAGGATTTTCATAGGCACAGATAATAGGGTCCATCTGCTTTCCAAGATAAACTTTGGGAGTTCCTTGCTTAAGGGAAAGAGCTAGAGAAGAAGTATTTTAATGCTACTTGACATAAGAGTTCTGATGCTTGTCATAATTGTATAATATACATAAAGTATTTATATTTTAAGTGGCTTGACATTTTGCTACTCAGTATGCTCACACAAATTAGGCATTTGTGCACGCTGCTAGTTAGGTGCCTTACTTGCTGTGTATGCAAAACATGATTTTTCATGTGAACATTGGATATTTGCACGTGACTCTTTGACAGTCTAGCCCTAACTACCCAATGGGGTTGTTCTTGTGTGATGCAGGATGCTTTCTCATTTGCTTCTGCATTGCTGGTGAGGTGCTGGGAACAGGAATTGACTGACACATTGTAAAAGTTATTCTTCCTCTTGTGACTACCAGTAACGGCTTCGTATCTCCAACGAGAAGCCAGGTGATTTGATGACTGACTGCCTCTCTGGAAAGAAGACCTTTGTGGATTTTCCATCATTTTAATGGGCGTGTGACGGGTTAGGTCACAGAAACCCCCTTGGGAGCTTCCCTCTGATGTGCCAAGACTACTTGTGCCTCTGCCTTTCCTGCCCGCTTGGGACTCCAGACCCCTGCCTGGTTGTGCCAGACATACTTGCTGGCTACAAATACAGACCCAGCTTCTATCACAGACTGGACGCCTTCCTATTCTGGGCACAATCCTTTCCCCTGGTACAGCCCTAGTTCCAGCTCAGGTGGTAGCTAGGGGATTTCTCATGATTGAAGCCCCATTTGTTCTGTTCCGCTCCCTTATATAGCTTTGGTACCAGGTGTGAATCTTTTGTGTCTCTGGGTCCCCACCCCGCTTCTAAATGGAAAAACAGCAGGTTTAAGATGGATTTCAGTTCCAGGTGACAGTGTGAGATCCCAAGCCTTCATTCCGCCCTGCCTGACTCACAGGAAGGCCTGCAAGCAAACAGAGCCATCCACAGTCAATTGTCCTGGTTAATGGGAGCCATCAAGATTCCAAACCACCATTAATGGCCCATACTTTGCATAATTAGGCCAGGTCCAGACTAGAGCTTTAAATCGATTTTAAGAGCTTTAAATCGATTTAAAGCTGTAACCGTCCACACTATAGAGTGCATAAAATCGATTTTAAGGGTCCCTAAAATCGATTTTGGAACTCCATCAAAACGAGAGGAGTAACCCCAAAATCAATTTTTTAAAATCGATTTTATGATAGTGTGGACGGCCATCGAAGTTAATGGCCTCCGGGATGTATCCCACAGTGCTCTAGTGGCCGCTCTACACAGGTAAAGGTACTCTTCTGCTGGCCAGGTAAACAGGAAAAGCCCCGGGAAGTTTGAAATTCCATTTCCTGCTTGCACAGCGTGGAGCTCTCAGCAGCAGAGAGTAGAATGCAGTCTCCTGAAAATAGGAAAAGAGCTCCAGCATGGAGCACACAGGAGTTACTCGATCTGATAGCTGTATGGGGAGAAGAGTCAGTGCTTTCAGAACTGCGCTCGAGCAGACGAAATGAGAAAACCTTTGAAAAAATTTCTAATGCCATGCGGGAG
Source organism: Gopherus evgoodei (assembly GCF_007399415.2). Taxonomy (NCBI): domain Eukaryota; kingdom Metazoa; phylum Chordata; order Testudines; family Testudinidae; genus Gopherus; species Gopherus evgoodei. Next base: position 7,138,280 of record NC_044330.1, read on the forward strand.
AGGGGACATACCAGGGACTCGTTACAGTGCCGAGTGAAAGTGAAAGAGCTCAGACAGGCGTATCAGAAGACCAAAGCAGCAAAGGGCAGGTCAGGCTCTGCCCCCAAAACATGCCGGTTCTACGACAAGCTTAACGCAATATTGGGGAACAGCGCAACGACGAACCCCCCCTTGTCTGTGGATTCAGAGGTGGGCGTCGTGATTCCTGCAACTACGGAAGATTTATTTGATGGCGATGATCAGTATGATGAGGACCAAGAGGAGAGGCTCCAGCAGAGAGCACAGAGCATTTTATCCCCCCAAACAGACAGGATCTTTTCCTCACCCTTACTGAGGTTCCCTGCCAGCCATCTCAAGGCAGTACTCCAGAAAATGAAGCTGAGGGACCGTCCTCTGGTGAGTGTAATTTTTTTTACTAAAAGCTTCGGTTTAATGTAAGCCTTTTTTACTGGGTGCTTCAAATCACTACCTGTACTTAGAGTCACTGACCAAGTAGATTAAAAACCTTTCCTAAAACACTGACCCATGAGGTGGTTTTTAGAAAAGTCTCCATTGTAACAGGACGGATTCATCCTGCTTGTTGGGGGAACGCGAGAACAAACCGGGGAAGGAGAGTAGCTTCGCCGCGGTTTGCTCTCCCGTTCCCCGAACCACCCAGCAAACCGCAGGCAAGGAGACCTGCTTGTTCGGGGACTGCGAGAGCAAAGCAGGGAAGGAGACCAGCTTCGCCGCGGTTTGCTCTCGCGTTCCCCGAACCACCGAGCAAACCGCAGGCAAGGAGACCTGCTTGTTCGGGGAACGCGAGAGCAAAGCAGGGAAGGAGAGTAGCTTGATTACCAGTACAATCTACTACAGGGATTACTAGCCATTATTAACTTACCATTTTCTCCGGACACGGTCTGTGTGCTCCCCTGACCTGCGTCTGAGCACAACTCTCTGTCCTCAGCCACAAGCAATAAGTATTAAAGGTATCCTAAGGTGAGCTTGTAGTAAAGTAAAATGTTCAAGGTTCGGTAACAGGCACAGGTCAGTGAGGAGAAAGACTGTATGCATGGTTGTGTGAAATGTGTCTCTTATGATTCTTTTATCACTCTTTCCAAACCCCACCCCCCCACACACAGCTGCACATTTCTCCAGCCTCCCTCTCGCTTCTCATCTACGTGGGGGGGGTATCATAAGAAGACTGAGGAAAAGGAGGACGCGTGAGGACATGTTCACCGAAATTATGGCAGTAACCCGTACAGAGAGAGCTCAGCAGGGAGACTGGAAGCAATTGGTCGCAAAGTACAGGGAGGCTGCCAGTCAACGCGAAGACAGGAGGGACCAACGCGAAGACAGGAGGGACGCCAAAAATGATGTCAGGTGGCAGGAAGGTCAGCGCTGGCGAGCAGCAACTCTGGATCTTCTTCGTGATCAGACTGACATCCTCCGCGATATGCTGCAAGAGCTCCGTGGTTTCAGAATGCCCCTACAGCCCGTGTATAACATCCCTCAGTACTCACCCTGTCCCACACCTTCCAGAACCAGGCGTGTAAGAACGCGTGGGGGAAGGCTCTCTGCACCAGCCCCCTCCACTGCTGCAGACACTCCAACCAGAAGGCTTTCATTAGATTGAAAAGCCCTTTGTGTCCTGTTTTTTCCCTCCTCTAATGATCCAAACTTCTCCCATGGCACCTTTGCCTCTTTTTACTCTCAGGTCATGCTATTAAGGCAGTGTGACTGTAGTTTGGTAATGAACTAAAGCAAGCAGCTTTGGAAAGCTGCACGGAAGCTAGTTATCAGCATCAGGATTTGACAATTGGGGATATGGGTAATAAAGGGAAAACAAAGAAAGCAGCCATACCGTAACCTGGTCCATGAGAATTCTTGTTCTGTCTTCTCTGATGCACTTTCTTCTTTCAAACCTCCCTCCCCCTTCCTCCAAACCTCCCTCGCTCCGTCCCCCATAGAACGCTGAGTTATGAAATTTCATGCACAGTATTGTAACAACAAGCATGATGCTTGATTGATGAAAGGGTCTGATTTTAAATAAAGAACACAATTCTTGTAACAAATAGTAGTAACTTTATTTTCAATAAAAAAGCAGTTAAGGAAGGTTGCAGGTACTGTGCCTAGCAGCAGACGGAAGCAGCTAATGGTGGAGGTAGGTAATAATTGGGAAATACAGAATTATATGTTTTCCAATGGACAGCTCTCGCAAGTAACCTAAGCAAGCAATTGAGGAATGCTGCAGGCAAAGTATCTTGCAGCAGCAACACCGCATAGACGGGGAGGGCAGCAATCAATTGAAAGGAAAATCAGCATTCAAACTGTACCCTGGCCCATGAGGAAGCTACTTTTCAGTGCTTCTCTGATGCGCACAGCATCCTGGTGAGATCTTCTAATTGCCCTGGTGTCCGGCTGCGCATAATCAGCTGCCAGGTGGTTTACCTCAGTCTCCCACCCCGCTATAAAGGCCTCCCCCTTGCTCTCACAGAGATTGTGGAGCACACAGCAAGCAGCAATGACAAAGGGGATATTGGTTTGGCTAAGATCTGAGCGAGTAAGAAGCGTTCGCCATCTCGCCTTAAGCCTGCCAAATGCACATTCTACCACCATTCTGCACTTGCTCAGCCTGTAATTAAACAACTCCTGAGCACTGTCAAGGCTGCTTGTGTATGGCTTCATTAGCCTGGGCATCAAGGGGTAGGCTGGGTCCCCAAGGATAACTATAGGCATTTGGACATCTCCAACTGTTATTCTCTGATCAGGGAAGTAGGTCCCTTGCTGCAGCCGTTTAAACAGTGTAGTGCTCCTGAAGACACGTGCGTCGTGAACCCTTCCTGGCCATCCCATGTGGATGTTGGTGAAACGTCCCTTGTGATCCACCAGAGCTTGCAGAACCATCGAAAAGTACCCCTTGCGGTTAATGTACTGGGCACCCTGGTGTTCCGGTGCCAAAATAGGGATGTGGGTTCCATCTATGGCCCCCCCCCACAGTTAGGGAATCCCATTGCAGCAAAGCCATCCACAATGGCCTGCACGTTTCCCAGAGTCACAACCTTTCGAAGCAGCAGCTTAATGATTGCTTTGGATACTTCCAGCACAGCAGCCCCCACAGTAGATTTTCCCACTCCAAATTGATTACCGACTGACCAGTAGCTGTCTGGCGTTGCAAGCTTCCATATGGCTATTGCCACTCGCTTTTCCACTGTGAGGGCTGGTCTCATCCTGGTATTATGCCGCTTCAGGACAGGAGAAAGCGAGTCACAAAGTTCAAAGAAAGTGCTCTTACGCATGCGAAAGTTCCGCAGCCACTGCGAATCGTCCCACACCTGCAGGACTATGCGGTCCCACCAGTCAGTGCTTGTTTCCCGTGCCCAAAAGCGGCGCGGAACGGGTAGAACCTCAGCCATAACCGTCAGGAGCTCCAACGTGCAGGGGCCCGGGGTGTCAGAAAACTCGTTCTCCAGTTCGTCATCGCTGTCGTCCCCGCATTCAAGCATTCTCTCTTGCATTTCTGCATCATGGGTCAGCAGTGATAGAACGAGAATGCGTGAATTATTTACAGCATTCGCGATCAAGGACAAGAGCAGACCTGGATCCATGCTTGCTGCAAAATGGCGTTTCCCTCACTGCAGCCAGTAAAAACAGCGCGAACTGACTGTGTGCCGTTTACAGGAAGGGTGGGGGGGCTGTACCCAGAACCACCCAGGACGGGGACTTTGATCCCATCGTGCACTGGGCTAGTAACCCATAATTCCAAAGGGCAGGGACCCGTGCAGGAACTGTGGGATAGGTACCCAGAGTGCAACGCTCAGGGAAAAGATGGACGCCAGGGAACATGGATGCTCAACATCGATGTAAGTAGCCCTAGTGTGGACGTGCAAAATCAATTTTATAAAGCCTGCTTTATAAAATCGATTTTAATAACATCGATTTTACCCTGTAGTGTGGACGTGGGCTTACAGTAGGCCCTCAGAGTTATGTTTCATATTTCTAGTTTCAGATACAGGAATGATACATAAATACAAATAGGATGACCACACTCAGTAGATTATAAGCTTTGTAATGATACCTTAGAAGAGACATTTTGCATGAATCATATTCCAAGTAACATTATATTCACACTCATTAGCATTTTTCATAAAATCATATAGAGTGCAAAGTCACAGGGTGCCATTCCGAATCGAGGATAAACACAGCACACTAGATCTCATTTTGCCTATGCATGAAGAATTTTGATTTGCGACCCAAGGGTGTTCTCCATGCTTACAGGACTTTGTTTTCTCGCCACTGTCCTGGGAGATGTACGTGATGTAATTAATCTCAATATTAACCATACAACAAAATAAGGCCTAAAATTAGACAGTTTGCTGCAGAGTGCACAAATAAGATCTGAAGAATGAGGAGTCCATTTGTCCTCATGCTGCTGGTGTTTTCAAACTTCAAACAAACAAACAAACAAACAACAAAACCACATCACAAACTGGCAAATTTCTCCTCAAGCCAGCAAAATGTTCATGTGTGAAGAGGTTATTTTTCTATATTCAGAGCATTTCCCAGAATACGTTAAAAATCATATGCTGCATAAAATTTATAAGGAAGCAGTTCCAGTGAGAGTGTCCCATGATTGCTAAACACAGATGGAATACATTTCATGTAAGTAATTGAAGACATTCCAAATACATGGATGAAAAAGGCTTTAAAGTTTCAGATCAAAAGCAAAAGGAATTTATTAATGCAACTGTAGTTAATACTGTCTCATTTCATAAGAGTAAAAGTTAGTAAATGTTTTAATTAGTCATCTGAACTACAATTCCCAGGATGCTCTTGGAATTGAAATGTCAGTGTTCTGAAATAGCCAATAATCCTCTGTTCAAATTTCCTTTTTATCTCTTAATCCTGGATGATGGGGAAGCAGAAAATGAATGTCCTCTCTAATTTAAAGTTTATTTGTTAATAACTATATCTATACGTGGTACTGATGTTGGATCTCAACTGCTTGTGTTTGGATAATCCTTTCAATTCACCTTTTAAACTTTTCTTACTACAGAGTTGTTATTACTGTCCATGTTAGTGAACAGTCCAAAAGCGCAGCTGGAGTCCAGTAAGATTCTGGCCCTCTGGCAGGAGCCAGTGCTGGAAGAAACCTTTCTCCTTCCTTCCCTATCCACCCCCAAAGCTGTGTCCCCAAAATATACGATATAACTTTTTAAAGCAAAATCAATTTCGCCCCCCCCAAAAAAAAGAAGAGCAAAAAACATCATCATCATCAAAACCAGGGGCTGTTCTGTTATATTTGTTCTTTCTGAACAAGCATTGTGGCTGTTGAGGAGGAGGGGGCTAAGGAAGAAAGCAGGCCTAGTTTCTTGGCTGCTTAAGGAACAGCATCAGCAAAGGTCTTTATAAGGAACTCATTGAACCATCATTTATTTGGTTTTAATGGGGGATATGTAACAGCAGATGGGAAAAGGTGGCGCACTAGCGTATCTGCTATTGGAATGAGTAACATTTTATGCATCTATATTTAAAAACACTCCAGATGGATTTGATCTTGGTTGCAGCACCAAACTGGAAAACAAGGAAATGCTGAATGTCTGACCTGAACTCACTACTTGTTTACTTAACTCATAACACATTTTGCCTGAAGAGCATATACTGCTGAGTCAGTCTTCACCCCGGCCTCTCTTCCCTTCCCAATATTTCCGTAAGAGAATTCCATTGAAGCTAAGCACGCAGGCTGCCATAGTATCTGTCATTCACCCTAGGTCAGAATTTGTGTTTTTGTGCATTTATATTGCAGTTTCCGTGGTTTTAGTATAGCTTGCCCTGCTTTAATAGGTAACTTAGGGTTCATCCTCTTTGGTGTTTATACAGTGCCTGGGGTCCATGACTGTGGCTCCTAGGCATTGCTGCAATACAAACAATAAAGATTCTTGGTGCAAACACATATAAAGTAACCAAGTTTAGTACAACATTCCCATGTCATATTGGAAAACCTTATATAACAGAGCTGTGAATTTTCACTACAATTGAGATATCCTGGGAATCTTAAAATTAGGAATAATAAAAGAAGAATGTCGTTTCAGTGCTCAATAAAAATTGATATCAGTGTCTAATTCTGAAAAGCCTTTTTTGGAGTGTTCTGGTTTATAGTGTAATGTGTGACAGAATGACATCTGAGAGCCCGGCCTCATGCTGTTTGGCAGGTGGAGAGTGGAGGAAGGGGTGCGTCTGGGTGGATGTATGTACTTAGTTTTGGACTGAAATGGTTCCAACACACAGGTACTAATCTCAAAATTTAAGATTTGTAATGGAAATTCAGATATATCTATCATATTTCAAAGTAAATATAGCAAAGAATCTTTGCTGCTTTTACAGATCCAGACTAACACGGCTACCCTCTGATACAAAGTAAATATGTTATTCATAGTCATCCAGTTTAACTAATACTACATAAAACTAATGTTCCAGACATCATCTTGATTTTGGTTTTTTTTTATTAAGGGACCCTTGAGAATAAATCCTAAGAAATACCATGAAGCCTTCATCCCATCTCCAGTAAGTATAATTTATAATTCTCCCTTCTTTAATGAATGTGTATGAAGATAGTAGTTGTACTGTGTACGAAATGTCACTTTGATTTGTGTAACAAGATGCACCAGTTAGTATACATTAAAAGAAACCTTAAGTATGTACATAGTGTGAAAAAAACCTGTTTTCAACACCGCAAAGTGCTACTTAATGTCTCTGAACTTCTGATGAAAGTGGGGACACTTGTTTCTAACCCAAAGACGCCAGCTGAGCCCAGGTTTGAGGACCACTAATCAGTATAATTGTAAACCCTTGGTCTATGATTACAAAGAATTCATAGATTTTTCCCCACTGATTTAAATTAATCTTTCCTGAACAAATATGCTCTCCATTTTTGATCTGCTGCATGAGCTAATTTGTAAAGTTGGTCCAAAACTACCATGCGTGGTTCCTTCTAATGTACCCACTTTTGCGCAAGCTGTGTATAGCAGTGAGGTTCAAGCTTTTTTCATTTGTGGACCCCTAACAATTTTTTTAATAGAACCTTTTGGAAATCTTAGACATGGTTTGTGGATCCCCAGGGCTCTGGGGACCAAGAGTTGTAAATCACTGTTCTACGGTAATGACAACTTTTCACTCACCCCTTAGACATAGTCTGCAGACCCAAGGGGTCTGTGGATCACAGGTCGAAAACTACTGGTGTATAGCTTGGCTTGAGGTTCATTGCTATCACCTGGGACCATTTCTTTACATCGGTTGTTTATTCAATGGAAGGACTTTTGTGATTTGAAGGGCCTCCTTTAGGCAAAGTTACCTTTCTGCTGGTGTGGTTGAGGACAGTTATTTTGTAGTGACTTGATTAAAGTTTTGCTCCTAATGTGACAGGGTGTTTCATATTGAGATTAGGGTTTGTTTGGAGGTAGAGGAGAAAAAGTGCCTTGCTCAGACACTGAATTGTTGGTTGTGTTTAATAATGTTCCTACTTTTGGGGCATAATTCTTTTGGCATCAGGATTGAAAGTCCAGAGATTAGTGTTTAACTTCTGTGGTCGGTCAGTCATAGAAAATGATCTTTAAGCCTCTTTCCGTAGAGCAGCACTTGTATTATTTGTGCTGATGCAAAGGGGAAGATTCTTGAGAGTCACTGGGGAGGAAACGCATAATAGCGGTCTCCAGTGCTTCCTGAAACTGGCACTGACAGTCCTGGTGTGTAAATGGGAAATGTTCTGTGCTCCTCTCTGCTTGCTTTCTTGAATGAGGTAAGTGTGGACGGTTAAACCAACCCTATTAAACCACAAAACACTAGCTAGACATTAAGTCCAACTGTGCATACAAGCAAAGAGCTCTACCCTTACTCTCATGAGTGCTTAGCTAGTACCTCATGGTAAAGCAGATCACTCACAGTTTTGGGTTCTGGAATACACAGGCACTGGAATGTTACTTAAGGGTTACGTTTCTGCCTTCACTCTCTTTTCTTCCTGGGTTAAATCACGCAAACAGCACCATTGCCCAGTGATAGGAAGAGTCAGCTCCTGGGGGATGATCTGTCTGGGCCAGGTGGAAATAGTCATTGTAAGGAGAGGGTTACCTTTGGGGAACTCGCCATTAGCATAACCCTCCATCAAGGATACAAGGATGGCTTGCAGTCTTAGCATCCTGATAGATTTCCCATTGTTGCCAGATACTGAAATAGCTACAGTTGTGAAAAGTCTTCATCTCTCTCCTGCAGCTGGCCCAGGCATTGCACCCTATTCTGTCAGGCTCGAACTTGGCTACCGGGACCCCCTGCGTTTGTCCCCTCTTGGCTTTATTCTGCCAGCCGTATGCTCGTTTGGGTTCAAGTGCAGCAGCAGGGCACTTTAATGCCACAAGTCCCTACGAGCATGTTGATCCAGACTGTGGCTCTGTACATTGTCTTACTGTTGAATGCCGCGTCAAGGTAAAAGCTTTATCGTCAAAGCCTTCCATGGGATGGACCCAAGCTACTCGACCCCTGCCTCCCAGGCTGCAGTCTTGACCGCTTTCAGTAGCAGGGAGCTTTCGAACGGTGGAATTGTCATCTTGAAGAGCGAGACACTTGAACGTGAGAGACGGAGCTTTCTTGGCAGCTGGCCCATGACTGTAGAACTCGTTTCCGGAAGAGATTAGAGTGACCACAAATCTCCCTGCTGTCAGACAGAAATGTAAAAGGCTGCTACTGTTGTTCAGTGAAGGCTATATAGTAATAAAACATATTGCTGAATGGGAGGTGACTGCAGAGAATCCGATCCTCTTACAAGCTGTAATGTGCTCTGATGTTGCAGCGATGAAGACAACGTAAACACCTCACTAGAAATGAAGGCCTTTCAAGTTGCCCCAGAACTATGTTGCAGTTCAAGCCCATTATAATTACATTAGTAATGCAAAAAGCTGACTGTTTGGTGTGTTAAGAATTGGTGTGGGGGGAAGGAGACAAAAAATGGGAAATCCCAGACACTTGGGAGCGTGAGAGTTAACTCTATGGGCCACAGTGCTGAAGCGCTAAGTAAGCAAATGTTGCATTTTTATGACATGTTTCTTTAGAAAGCTTTATGGCCAGTTTTTAATTACCGCTGCTCTAGCAGGCTTTGAAATAACTGGTGTTAAAAATCTGTATATAGGAATAAATTGTTTAAAATGAAAGCTATTGGCTGCAAATCAAAAAAAGAAAATCCCTTCTTGCTTAGTCTAGCAGCATAGCTTCAGCTGGCTGGTGTAGTGCGTCCAGAGCTGCTGTTGGCAGATGGAGAAACTACTTTTATTATTTTTTTTTTTTTGCAAAAAAATGTATGGCGCAAACAAATTAACCCACATTCCGACCACCTCCTGCCCTGCAACAAGCCAGCTTTACAATGGAATTGTACTGCTCGGTTTAAAAAAAAAGGCATTTTTCTTAAAACGAGTCTTTGAATTTTCCTTTGTATATATGTGGTAGATCTCGTTCAGGGACAGGGGAGTGGGAGAAGAGATGTGGGGCCATGTGTAAAAATCTGGCCTTTTGAAAAGAAAAGTTTCCAATATGAATTATGTTGGTCCAACAGGCTTTGCAATTTTTCTGCATCTTGTCATGGGAGGCAGCTTTGACACAGCTGTTGAGCTGCTGCTGCTTTTCTTTCTAAGAGTAATTTGCTCGGCTGGAGGATGGCCTCAGTTTCACATGACAACAGTGTTCTACCTCTTGTTATTTTGCTATCTAGGCAGAACAGAATACTTATGTGATGTTAACCTGAGAAATCTACGAGGCCTTATTAGATAGGTTTACTGTTTTTCCTGAAGACTAGGTATAATGGTAATGCTGCAGATTAGCTCTTATCAGATGTTAGAGAATTGTGAGCATGTATTTGAGGAACCGCATTAAAACCCCAGCGTGTTTCAGATTTTAGTTCCCTTAAGGCTGGCTTTTTGTTGTATTCTTGAAAAAAAAGTTATAAACAAAAGAAACCCACAGTCATCTTACGCCTTAAAACTAAGAAAAGGCGATAAGGCTCCATAATAGAAAAACATGTTAACATACCCGGGTTAACACTAGGGTTTTGCAGGTTCATGGTATTCTGCAACCAGCCGCACACAATTGTCAGCTTTAGGGTGACCAGACAGCAAGTGTGAAAAATCGGGACGGGGGTGGGGAGTAATAAGAGCCTAAATAAGAAAAAGACCCAAACATCTGGGACATCTGGTCACCCTTGTCAGCTTGCCGAAGTACAGGGGAGTAAAAATGGAAGTGTTAGATTTAACTTGACCAAAAGAGGTGTGAAAGTGAAACCTCCACTCCCTAAAAAGCCTACAAACCTCTGTGATTAAACCTGATCCTCCTTGACCCCAGGTGGGGAAACCCCCCCAAACCAAGTCTCGATTGTGAGCCGAGTGTCAAGTGTGGCCTGGACAGATAACCCTGCTGTGTGGAGTAGCTGCAATTGGTATGTGAGGTGGGGCTACAGAAACCAAGGTCATCTCTTTTAGAAGGTGGGGTTCTGGATTGCAGGGGGCAGAACAGACTGCTGTTGGCTGCAGTTACAACAGACTTGTTGCTGTGTCACGTAACGTTTAAATGTATATCTCCATCTCCCTAGGGGGTGTGTGCTGTTGTTTTTTGTCACTAGAGTATTTTTAAACTTCTGCAGTAAATATAGCTTAGTATTTTGTGCTTTGATATTTCATATTTTTTTCCCCTTTCCATAGGATGGGATTCGTGATATCTTTATTGATGGGGTGGTTGCTCGCAACAGAGCCTTAAATGGTGACATTGTGGTGGTGAAAATGCTTCCCAAGGAGCAATGGAAGGTCAGTCAAATGTTCATTTCTATGGTTTGCACAGAAAGAGCCTATGCTAATCTTCGCTGATCTTATTCATGTATGGCGTATGCTGTATACTTATAGAGAACTGTCCACAAATCTCTTAGCTAAATTGTGACTAATGTTTTAGCAGATTAAAAGTTTTATCATTTTAAAGCAACACTTACAACACTAAGCCACACCTCTTTGGCGTGCATGCCCTATCTGTCACTACCTCAGGAGGTTGGTATTCTGCCCACCACACGAACCCAGAATATGAATGAGACCTTTTTAGTTGGCTTCATGTTTATGGCATTGAATGGTTTTGATTGGCTATTTGAGCGCAGTTGACAGTATGTGTATATTTAAAGCATACTATTTGCAATTCTTAATTAACCGATAGCACCCAGCAGATTGTGGGGCCTGAGATCTGGAGGGCTCGTCTTGTCCCAACTCCAAATCTCATGACCATTCAGGTCTTGCACAAATGAAGAATGTGTGAAATAACTTGAGCAATACAAGCATGTTTATCACTTCTGTCTCCATCTCCTGTAGAATTTCACTCCTTTTAAAAGGATTTTTTTTATTCAACCTGTCAATGTCCAGGGTGTCATATCAAGTGGCTGGATTATTTGGTTTTTTGCTAGTAAATCTGTTGGCAGCTTTGCACAGGGAAATCCTTACTTCAGTTCTCCATTTGCTGGGAGACTAAGGTGAAGCTAGCACATGTGGTTATGCTCTTACATTTGAACACGACAGAAGTGCTGCAACTTCTTCTCCAGACATAAATGTCTGGGGGTACGTCTACACTACAGGATAAATTCGAATTAGCTTAAACCGATTTTATAAAACAGATATTATAAAGTCGATTGTGCGCGTCCACACTAGGCACATTAATTCAGTGGTGTGCGTCCGTGGTCCGAGGCTAGCGTCGATTTCTGGAGCGGTGCACTGTGGGTAGCTTTTGTAAAAGAATGAGGCCAATAATGTTGATTTGCGTCCACACTAACCCTAAATTGGTATAGTAATATCGATTTTAGCGTTACTCCTCGTTTTGTAGGAGTACAGAAATCGATTTAAAGAGCCCATTAAATCGATATAAAGAACAGTGTAGTGTGGACAGGTGCAGCATTAAATTGATTTAACGCTGTTAAAATCGGTTTAACAGCATAGTGTGGACCACGCCTGGCTTTTGAATTCCTTTCGGGAATGTGAAGAATGCATTCTCTCTTTAATTGTAGCAAAGAGTCCTGTGGCACCTAATAGACTAACAGACGTTTTGGAGCATGAGCTTTCGTGGGTGAATACCCACTTCATTGGATGCTGCTTTTACAGATCTAGACTAACATGGCTACCCCTCTGTCTCTTTAATTGATGAGTCCTAGCTAGGACAAAAGTCATAAGCCTGCCTGTTCAGTGAGGCGAAGGACCAGTTTGTCTGAACAATCTGAGCCAGTCAGGTTAGTGCTTCTTGCTTGCTCGTTAGCCCAGTGTTTGTTTGAAGCAGACTCGTGGGGAAAAGTTTGAGATTTCCATTTACAAGATCTTCCATTGGCTATTCGCTGAACCTCTTGATGTCCCCTCTTGTAGAGGGAGAATGACTGCATGGAACGTTTGACTTTTCTTTCTAGATAATTGTAAAAGGACTCTGAGCAAAAGGCTTACGTGCTTATTGCACAGTGTACCGGTGAAATTACATTACACAAAGGGTGATTGTGCTGCCATAGCGTTAAATAGGAACCAACATGCTGCAAATATACTCCTGTGCGTATATAAATGTGGAAGAGATGCTTGCTCTTATGGATGACTTATCTCCTTTGAAAATCAAATAGTTACTAGGGTGAGGCAAGCTTTATTCAGTAGCCATTTAAAGGAGAGAAGAGCAGCATTCAGTGGAGCCGTGTTTGCTCCAGTAGTGCTTGGATCACTAAATACAAGTAAACGTGTTAGCAAGTCTAAAAGAAGATGGGTTCAGCATATTCTTCCCACTGCAGGCAAAACACTGAAAGCGGGAAAACTGGCAAGAAGCGCGGGTGAGGCTGCAAGCAGGTAACCCAGAAGGCTTTAGATCTTCCCAGTACAAGAGTCTGACTCTTCCGCAGTGAATTTAACATTGCTAAATGAAGTACTCAAACCTACAGGAGTGTGTTAAACCACGCAGGTGATGCACCAGGAGCGGATTTACTTTGAAACATACTGTGCCGAGGCCAGCAAAAGGGGGCCCCAAAACATATGCATGGGAACTAGGAGTGTGGAGGGTTCTGCAGCACCCCCACGTTTTATGTGGGGTTCCGCTGCCACGCCATGCCTGGGGTTCTGGCTGCTGCCCTGCACCACTTACGTTAAAACATATTGTTAGGAGCACAGAACCGCCTGGGCTCCTGGGGAGACAGGGAGGGGCCTGAGCCCGGCCATGTGGGCTGCAGTGCAGGAGCTGAGGGGGAATTGCAGCCACCTGTGTTGCAAGGACCCAGTGTCCAGGAGAGGCGAGCAGAGATCAGCGCATGGAGGCAGCGGGGCGCTCAGGTGGCCGTCAATGGAGCCATGCCCCCCCACCCTCAGGTTTCTGCCTGCTTCTCTGGGCCAGCTGGTTGGGCTCCGCTGCTGCCCCAAGAGCCCTGGGCACAGGGTGTAGCCAGGACCCCAGGTGCCCTGGAGGCAGCACACGTTTGGAGCCACTGTGGGGCTGGAGAAGGAGACAGGAGACACCAAGATCTTCATGGCTGAGGACAGCTTTGGGCGCCCCAGTGGCCCTGCACTGGCTGGCCTGGAGAAGTGGGCAGAGACCTGCCTCCATGCACTGATCTCTCCTGGCCCCTGGGTGCTTGCAAAGCAGGCGGCTACGATCCCCCTTAGCAACTGCGGCTGCACTTCAGCCTCTGTGGCTGGGCTCAGGCCCCTCCATGTCTCCCCAGGAGCCAGGGCAGTTCTGTGCTCCTAACAATATGTTTTAACATAATTGGTGAGGGTCGGCAGTGGAGCCCTGCATAAAATGTGGGAGTGCTGCAGCCCCCTCCCGCACTGAGGTCTGCTGACGGAGTGTGTGTGAGAAGAAGGGGCAGATGCCCCAGGGCTCAGCGATTTAAAAAGGCCTGGGGCTCCCGGCAGCAGCTGGAACCATGGGCCCTTTAAATTACCGCTGGAGCTCTGGGTGGCGTGGCCCGGGCAGCGCTGAAGGGCTGGTTGGAGGAGGCTAGCCCCCTGTCCCACCCCTTCCTCCTGAGGCCCTGCCTCTACCAGGGCCCCCGGTGCCGGCCCCCCACCTTGCCCAGGGGCCTGGCATTTCTGTCAGCAGCCCTGCCCGCACCCCTAGTTCCCACGCCTATGGTCCTGTCTGTTGCTCCCGCGGCCTGCACCTAGGTCTGGACCTGCGCCTGGGGTGGACAGGAGTCTGGCTTTCTTTTTCTTGGCTGGGTTCCAAGGTGGCCCCCATAAATGAAGCTATGCACAGGGCCCCACTAACTCTAAATCCACTCCTGTGCTGCACTATGTCCCGGTCGGTTTCTTGCTATCAGCAACTTAGTCAGTGAGGGCATCATGCCTAACTCCCAAGTTTCTTGGAGTTCGTTGCTATGAAAGCTTGTTTGCATTAGTTTTTTGGGAACAGTGCCACAGGGTTGTGTTGGGATTTATTACGGTTCATTTTGCCAAGTAATTATAAACTTGACTTGCTGTTACTATCCTTCCTGATCGAAGATGATGCTGATGACAGTTTTACCTCTTGTGTGTACAGTTATGGCTGAAAAGACCGCAGTGTGAGTGCCAGTCTTTTCCTCATGAAGTACACAGGTAGCTCGAGGTGGAGGAAGGGGTTAAAGTCTGTGTCTGCTGAGTATGCCGCTATTTATGACCCAGCCTCTGTGCATTAAGATCTATACTGTGGTTAATCTTGAACCGGGTAACCCCAATGTCGCCTACTTCTTGCCAGTTAATCTTGAACTGGGTAACCCCATTACTGCCGGCTGCTTACCAGCTAATCTTGAACTGGGTAGCCCCATTGTTACCTACTGCTTGCCAGCGTGACCTACCTCTTACTGACTCCCAGCTGTCAACATCAACGTTGCAGTGTTTTGAGTTATGCATTGGTGTGGCCTTGAAGTGTTTCTTCTGGCTGCCTTGTATGCAGTTGTCCACTTTCATTTCCACCATGCAGCAACTGCCTTGGCATTCCATCCTTAACAAATGACCAGCCCAGTGTAACTGTGATGTGATAAGCCTGGCTTCAAGCCCTGGAGAGTGACTGCATTCCAGAACCTCATCATTGTAACTTTATCCTGCCATGTGATGCAGAGCATGGCACACAGATGTCATAAGTGGAACTTATCTAGAAGCTTAATGTGATGCCTGTAGCAAGTTCAGGTTTTTCACCCATACAGCAAGTTGGAGAGCACAGTTATTTTACAGACTTGGTTTCAAGCTTAATACTGTGTTGCCGACAGACTCTGCCTGATACTCTGCCAAATGATGACCTAGCTTTGTTGATATGACTTGTCAGCAACTTGTCTACAGAGACATCATTCCACAATATACTACTAAGATAGCAGACATCTGTAACATCGTTTGGCTGTGCGTTTCTGATAATGACTTTTACTTTTGTGTAGAATTTTCCTGGCGCTGGTTGATACATGACCTATCTTTTTCAGGGTGATTGTCAGCCCATACCTTTCTGCAAATCTGTCTGTAATCAATTTTTATATCTTTTAGAATATGTGCCCCTAGAGCATACCTGAGCTTATGAACAATTGCCTCAAAGACATTCATGAATGATCGCAGCCTATTCAGCTTAAATAATTTTCCAGAGGATCGGAAACGTATCCTGGTACCGGCATTCAGGTCTCTTGTAGCTACATTGAGCATTGCTGCATAGAAGAGATTTAACAAGAGTGCACCAATTATGCAGCCCTGCTTAATACCATTGGTAGGAAATGGGTCAAACCGAACACTGCCTATGCGGATTCGGCCAATCATTCCACCGTGAAATAGCCTCAGAATGTTGGTGAATTTTTCTGGACAACCAAACTTATGTAATATTGCTAAAGCCCAGGTCTGCTGACTGTATCAAATATTTTATCCAGGCCAATCAGGATGGTGTCAAGGTCCTGTTGCTGTTCTCTGCATTTCTGCTGCATCTGACAGGCTATAGATTTCATGTCTGCTGTTCATAAAATCTCCAGTAGTACGCAATTAGTGGTGTTGCATAGCAGACGATGAAAGAATACTCTAGTCAGAACCTTTCTGGCGATGGAGAGTAACGAGATACTGCAGTCATTACCACAATTGGACTTTTCACCTTCCTCTTGTGTATAGTGCCAACGATCTTGTCTTTGAAGTCTTGCGGTATGATTTCAGTACTCCATATATTGAAGAATAGTCCATGCAGTTGCCTAAGCAGAATCTCACCTCCATACTTGAATATTTCTGCAGGAATCTCATCAGATCTAGGAACCCTGCCGTTCTTCATGGCACTGATAGCAGTGCTGACTTCAAGAGGTGGGGCTGTGTCCATGTTGTCATTGCATGTTGGCTGTTCCACTAGTCTTCTGATTGCTTCTTCTGTGGTGTTGGGTGGTGTGTTCAAAAGGTCACTGAAATGCTGTCACCACCTCTGAAAGATTTCTCTTTTGTCAGTGATCAGTGTTAGGCTGTCTGCACTCTTCAGAGGCACTGTTGTGTTATGTGCAGGACCATATACATCTTTCAAAGCGGCATAGAAGTTTTTCGTCTCTTGACAGTTGGCATAGGTCTGGTTTTCATCTGCCTTGGCATTCCACCATTGATCCTGCATGTCTTTTTTATTTGATGGCATAACACAGATTCTTGTATGTTTATAACTGTGCCTACAGGAACATGGGATACAAGAATTTGACAGTGCATCTCATGTTTTTAACAAGTAGTTGTTGAATTTCTGGATCATTCTTGTCAAACCAGTCTTGATAGTCATTTTGCTGTACCCATGGTGGTGAGAGAAGCTTGATATACCATGTCGTGAAAAGTTGCCCACTCGCTGTTTAAATTAGCACTAGTCGTCAAGCCAGTGGAGTCAGACAAAACTGCCATGATGTTATTACAGAGCTGCACTCATGTAGCTTCATCTTGTAGTACTTTATGCTGAGACTGCCTGATTGGTTTAGGTGGTGCTTTGCAAGGCACTGGTTGAATTACTAAAAACAGTTTGGAGCAGACTTTAGGGTGATCTGTCCAGCATTCTGCTCCGTGCACGGCTTCAGTGATTTGTACATCCTGTAGATCTGGCCGATGATGTAGTCCATAATATGCCATTGTTTGGATCTTGCTGCATCTGTGATATTTTCTTTTTGTCGGGCAGGTGGAAAAAGGTATTCGTGATTGCTAAGTGCTGCTTGACGCACTCATTAAGTAGCAGAGTTCCATTGCTCGTCTCTTTCCCAGTCCCTTGCTGTCCGAAGGCAGGCTGCCAGATTACTACATTACTTCCAATCCTTGCATTAAAGTCCCCCGTGTGATAATCAGTTTGTCTGATGCAGATATAGACACAATGAGTTTGTGTAAGTCATTATAGAACTTTTCTTTCTCATCGTCAACATTTGTCATGATAAGAGCATAAGCACTGCTGATAGTAACATACCACTTACGTTTCAGTGGCAACTGTCCGGTTTCACTTATGCCTTTAGGTAAACTTTCAAGCTTGGAGGCAATAGAGTTGCTAATGGTAAAGCTAACCCCCGATAGTCTTGGCTCTGAGGATGGCTGACCTTACCCAGAACTTGTTTCAAGAGAACTGTCCAGGTTTAGGGTTGACATTGCTGCGCTCAATGAAACCAGCCTCTCTATACCACAATTAAACAGCCCCTTAGCCTGAGTCAGCTGGCCCTGGCCAACCACCAGGTATTAATTGTAGTGTAGACATACCCTCAGTGTACATTTAAAGAATATACACATTGTGGTTTGGTAGACCTTTTGCATGTTGATGGTTTTTATTTTTTACTACTCCCAACTCACTTGTGTGCTTGACTATCTGAAGACTGGATTTCTTGGTTGTTTTGTTGGTATCCTTTTTGCCACAAGGGATTTGGTTGTTAGTATACCAGTCTGATGTGTTTGTGCCTTCTGCATTCCCAAAAAGCCTGGACACAGTCCTGGGAGTGAGAACTTGCTTTTCCCAAAGCAGGTGGTTCCCTACCGCAGATTTTCCATCTTCATGATGATCCTCTGTGCCTGGGTCCTACTATACTGCGGCATCCTAAATGCTAGGTTTGGAGCACTCAGAGCTCCAGTGCAGGTTAGGGAGAATAAATGAATTGGGGAGGTGTGGGGGGTATGGCTTGCATAACAAAGGGTTTTGATCTTGTAAATTAGTATATTTGCCTGAAGAGCTGACAGCGTTAATGACATGGGTCTTCAACCTTGAAACTCTATTGAGAGCAGAGCCCCAAATAGTTGTGATGTGATATCGTGAGATTGAGTCGTCCTGGTGAAAACATAATAGAGTAGTATCGGAATAAGGAGCTGGGATTCTAAAGAGGTGTGACCATGCTTTATGAAATAGCTCCTTGGCAGTTGGGAAGGAAATTATTCTTTTCTTCTTTCCCCATCCCTTCACTTTCTCGCTTCATGGTGGGAATGGGGAGATTTTGGGGGCTTGGACTTCTCAACATTCCTTCCCTCCCAGTGTACACGTTGGGTAGCATTTGGTGAGCTGCTCGCTCTGCCCGGTCTTAAGCAGAGTGAGAGGAGTGCTGAACACATTTATATCCTCTGAGAGCTTTGTGTGGTCCAAGAGCTACTTCCTGCTCTGTCTTCACCGTGTGAGTTCCCACTATCAGGGGCAGACTCCTTCCTTTCCTGATCTTGTATATCTTTGCTTACTGTCAGTTGCAAGCTAAAGTCAATAAGCTTGACCTGACACCACTGAAATGGGAAATTGACCTTTAGGCCCGGAAGATTACTGGCTTACATTTTTGAAGAATGCAGCCTATGGCCTCCTGCCAAAACAGAGCTAAGGGAGTTTGCAGTGGCTGTGTCGATGCTATATTTCAGAGATTCTTCACACAACCTCTTGGCTAGTGGCTTGGGAGTGTAATATAACTAAGGAACTATGGTAACTTTCAAATGATTGGGCTCTTAAAAAGAAAGTAATTTGACTCACAGACCGTATTTCTTCAGATACTTAACATGTAACCATGCTTACACCCATCCTCAGAATTCCAGTCCTATATAATTATACATCTTGTAGCAGAATAACCTGAATGGTGCAAAATGTTCATGTAATTATTATAGCAATATTTTCCAACGCATTGAGAAGAGGAAAGCAGGGTAATAATATAAGAAGGGACACACATCATGTAATCTTCCCTTGCAACCTGGATCCTGCTCTTCCAGCTCATCCTTAATTGTTGTGTAGTATTTCCACTTCATCCTCTATCATTTTATAGTATTTGTTTAATTCAGACTTTCATGTTTTTTTCCATGGGAGACTTATTTTGTTGGTAGAAAATAACACATTAATCACTTGTTATTATTTGGGGCTTGAGTTCTTTGCAATTCATAGTGCTTACAGAATAGTAGTTTATCATGTAGTGTATGTTGCATGACAACTCCGCCATGAATTGCCCTCCGTATCAGTCCCGGGATATTAGCGAGAGAAGGTTGGTGAGGTAATAAAAGATATTACCTCACTCACTTATCTGTCTGTATCGATAACATTTTAGGGCCTTTCAGTAGAACCTCAGAGTTATGAACTAACCAGTCAAGCGCACACCTCATTTGGAACCGGGAGTACACAATCAGGCAATAGCGGACACAAAAACAAAAAGTAAATACAGTACTATGTTGTATTTTAAATTCTACAAAAATAAAGGGAAAGCAGCCTTTTTCATCTGCATAGTAAAGTTTCAAAGCTGTGTTCAGTCAATGTTCAGTTGTAAATGTTTGAAAGAACAACCATGTTTTGTTCAGCGTTACAAACATTTCAGAGTTACAACCAACCTCCATTCCCCAGCTGTTCGTAACTCTGAGGTTCTACTGTATTTTGAAAACAGTATCTAGTATAGGACATATTACTGTCACAGAGTTGCCCCATTATGCTCAGTCAGGAGTAATGGCAGGGATACATTTTACGTATGCATATCATTGGCTATCATATGTTGCAGATATCCGAGTCTGCTCAGCGCAAAGGCATTTAAAACAAACAGTCCAAGCAATATTGAAATTCAGCAGGCCTTTCAAAAGGAGACCCTTTTACCACTATCATTCCCTCTCATGGAGGACTGAAGAAGGGGTGGTCCAATCTTTCCTGCACCAGGATAGACTCATAATAGTGATCTTGTAGAAAGGACTCCGTGGACCAAAGGTTGAGAATTACTGCTTTGTGGGTAGCGTGGGTCTGTTTGTCTGACAGGAGTGGACGTATTCCAGCATTCTGGCACTGAAGTGGCCCTAGCACTAAAAACCATAACCCCTTCTATCCTCGGCCTGGTCTACACTACACGTTTAAACCGATTTTAGCAGCATTAAACCGATTTAACGCTGTAACCGTCCACACTGCGAGGCCCTTTATATCGATATAAAGGACTCTTTAAATCGGTTTCTGTACTCCTCCCGGATGAGAGGAGTAGCGCTAAAATCGGTATTACCATATCGGATTAGGGTTAGTGTGGCCGCAAATTGACGGTATTGGCCTCCGGGCAGTATCCCACAGTGCACCACTGTGACCGCTCTGGACAGCAATCTCAACTCGGATGCAGTGGCCAGGTAAACAGGAAAAGCCCTGCGAAATTTTGATTTTCATTTCCTGTTTGCCCAGTGTGGAGCTCTGATCAGCATGAGTGGCAATGCAATCCCAAATCCAAAAAGAGCTCCAGCATGGACTGTACGGGAGATACTGAATCTGATCACTGTATGGGGAAACAAATCTGTTCTATCAGAGCTCCGTTACAGAAGACGAAATGCCAAGGTGTTTGAAAAAAAAAATCTACAGGCTACGCAGTGCTGCGTGACAAGCGTAACGGGAAACCAGACTCAAATGGACGCTCATGGAGGGAGGGAGGGAGGGGGTACTGAGGACTCCAGCTATCCCACAGTCCCCAGCAGTCTCCGAAAAGTATTTGCATTCTTGGCTGAGCTCCCAATGCCTGTAGGTTCAAACTCATTGTCCAGCGTGGTTCAGGGTATAGCTCGTCAATTTACTCCCTCTCCCCACCATGTGAAAGAAAAGGGAAAGAAATCGTTTCTTGACTTTTTTCAATGTCACCCTATGTCTACTGAATGCTGGTGGTAGACGCGATGCTGCAGCAGTGAAGAGCAGTATCCGCTCTTCTCCCCTCCCCTTTGGCAGATGGTACAATATGACTGCTATCCGTCGTCACCATCAGCCCGTGCTTGATAACTGCTGAATACCCCTGGCTGGCCTCAGGGGCGCCTGGGTAAAAATAGGAATGATTCCAGGTCATTCCCAGTAGATGGGACAGAACGGCTGGTAACTGTCCTCATCATAGCAACTGGGGGCTGAGCTCCATCAGCCCCCTCCCTTTCCTGTATAAAGAAAAGATTCTGTACTGCCTGGACTATCATAGCAGCGGCATGCTGGGCTCCTCTGCTCCGCACCGCTTAATGTCCTGCCTGGACTGTCATAGCACCGGGAGGCTGCCTCCTCCTCATTTTATCTCACTAACAAGTCACTGTTTGTTATTCCTGCATTCTTTATAACTTCATGACACAAATGAGGGGGACACTGCCACGGTAGCCCAGGAAGGTTGGGGGAGGAGGGAAGCAACGGGTGGGGTTGTTGCAGGGGCACCTCCCGTGAGTGGCATGTAGCTCATCATTTCTGCAGGATCTGACACGAAGCAGCTGTGCTGTCTGATACACTGGTTCTCTAGTACACTTGCCCCATATTCTAGGCAGGGCTGACTCTATTTTTAGAAACCATAAAGGAGGGATTGACTCGGGGAGTCATTCCCAGTTTTGCTTTTGCGCCCCCGACCGATCTCAGCCAGGGGCACCCATGATAGCAGCAGACAGCACAGAAGGACAGATAACCGTCATCTCATTGCCAAATTACACTGGCAGCAGACGGTACAGAATGACTGGTAACCATCTCTGCTATCATGCAAAAGCAAATGAATGCTGCTGTGTAGCGCTGGAGTATCGCCTCTGTCTGCGACATCCTGTACACACATGGTGACTGTTTAAAAAAAAAAAAAAAAGCTGAACGGGCTCCATGGTTGCCATGCTATGGCGTCTGCCAGGGCAATCCAGGGAAAAAGGGCACGAAATGATTGTCTGCCGTTGCTTTCCCAGAGGAAGGAATGACTGACGACATTTACCCAGAACCACCTGCGACAATGATTTTTGCCCCATCAGCCACTGGGCTCTCAACCCAGAATTCTAAGGGGCGGGGAAGACTGTGGGAACTATGGGATAGCTACAGAATAGCTACCCACAGTGCAACGCTCCGGAAATCGACGCTAGCCTCGGACCGTGGACGCACACCGCCAAATTAATGTGCTTAGTGTGGCCGCGTGCACTCGACTTTACACAATCTGTTTTATAAAACCAGTTTATGTAAAATCGGAATTATCCCGTAGTGTAGACGTACCCCCTAGAAAACTCTGTGCTCCTCCAGGAACTCTAAGAGGTAAGATGTAATATAAGGCTCTGGATAGTCTTAGATATTTGGGGTCAGGACCTGATCCTTTTAGGGCCATATGTCCGAGGTAATCACTTTAAACTCTCTTATCTAGTAGATGTTGACAAAAATTCACTTTGCCCAACAGTGACTATTGTTGACATATTTGGCAACATCTAAAGGAAAGGAAAAATTAAATTCAAGCAGACGTCAAGAAGCATTGTCATGCACAATATAAACATAATGGTATATCCTGGGCAGCTACCATACACAGCTGTTGACGTAAACGTATGTCGTATTAGTCAAACCTCTAGATGGGGTTGTTAACTTTGGACATGCTTTAGCAAATGTTTATTTGCTTCTCATTCATCCAAATCAAGATTTTCTTTGTTAGCCCTGATAATGTTTTAAGCAGAACAGTATCACATAGCCTCTCCTTCACACTATCAGAATAATGCTGTTTTGAGAATGGGAGTATAGTGATCACTAAAGTTCTTTGGAGCTCTTCATTCCATAGAAAAGAGCTTAGGAGAGGCCAGAGCTAAAGGAATGGGTGAGTGTGCACCTTAAAAATAACCTAACATAACTCATGCTGCCAAAGAATAGAGTAAAAAATCTAAGAAGCCAGGAAGGTGTCCATATGAACAGTTATAACAACTATAAAAGGTTCATGGAGGCTACAGAGACAGTCCAATTTATTATTGCTGTAGGCTGCACTTAACTTTTAAATTGGCTGCTCATTGAGTGGTAGAGGGATATTAATCTGGGATAAATAAAAGCTGTTTTTCATAGAAGGAAATGTTGCATTACATTTCCTCTTCCCCCAGATGTTACTTTTAGAAATGTTTTTAAATAAAAGGTAATTGGAAGTGAGTGAGCCAAAGTCTTAATGCAATAGGTCACAACAGGGAACGCCTGCCATGCTTCAGAGACCTGTATCGATAGCCTACTCATGTGCACCATGTGTCTGATTGCTGTGATCTTGCCCCTTGAAGTAGATGTTGCCCCTGTTCCCCCGGATATTAAAAAAGGAGAAGCAGAAGTGTCCTCTCTTTGGATGTAGGGCAGTTTGACAATCCTGATGAAGATCTTCAGTAGAATGATCTCCGTTGGGTATTGATCTCTCCTGGAAAAGCCAAGGGCATCCCAGTTCTGTTCAGTGGTGCAGGTGCGGTGGTATGGTCCGGCAGGCCATACCAGTAAGATATTTACAGCCGGTAGGGCGTACCGGATGAAGAGGAGGAGCCCTTCCCTGGCCCCTCCATGCAGCTGCCTCTCCTGACTCCTCCTGCCTGGGGTCTGTACAGCGACCCCATTGGAGGACAGGGCTGGGGGAGGTACAGCAGCTGCGCTGGAGGAGCGGCTGGTGTGGGGCTGCCCAGTGGCCCTACATTTTGCTCCTTTCCCCACTGTGGTTCCCGGGAGTGCCCTGCGATTCAGGGCTGTCCTGGGAATCATAGAGGGGAAAGGAGCAGAACACCGGCAGCTCCTCTGGCGCAGTTGTACCGTGCCCAGCGCAGCCTCCAGCTCTTCCATACAGTTGCATCTCCTGAGTCCTCCTGCCTGGGGTCTGTACAGCAGAAATCTCCAGCTCAGTAGGAAGAGGACAGCTCCCCCCCACGCTCCCCAAGGTAACATGGGATGGTGTGGATCATAGGGGGAGGGGATGAGGAGAGCGTGGGGCCCAGGGCTGGGGGCAGGGCAGGAAGGAGTCACATGGGGAGGTCAGGTGCTTCTCCCTCACCCTTTGTGTCCCGCCCAACAGTGCAGTGTACTGGCAAGAAATTATTTCTACTTGCGCCACTGCATCTGCTGTAGCAAAAGCAATAAAGATTTGGAGTTTCAGAAAAATTTGTCAAGTATCAGAGGGGGAGCTGTGTTAGTCTGGATCTGTAAAAGCAGCAAAGAGTCCTGTGGCACCTTATAGACTTACAGACGTATTGGAGCATGAGCTTTCGATAGGTGATAAGTTTGTTCAGACTGAATTAAGTATCGTTAGGTTTCAGTGAATGTTACTGGAAGAGCTTCATTTTGAGGGGTGAAAGGAAGGGCTGATGGGAACGACTGATCTTACTTAGTATAAGAGCAAAGCCAGCATTTAATACCTAATCTCCTATTACTGTTCATTTTTTCTTGGTCAGATGAATGAAATCTAGTATAACAAATTATTCCCTTTCACAACTGACTTTCCTTTGAATGATTGTTTTAAAATCTCATCTTCCAAGTCTTCTCTAAACATGCACACATCACACTAGATTATTCTTAATCCAATCTCTTACATAACCACTATAATTTGGATTTTTCTTAGTCCTTGGTTCCTGTGGAATTAACATTTTCTTAGAATTGTTTGTTTTTTTTTGCCAGTTCGGAAGTGTAACAGACTTATCTGATGTTATCACATGAGTGTTTGGAGCCTACATCTTGTAGGAGAATCTCATCATACCTGTCACAATCAAATAGTCTCTGGAGTTTCACACACATTAAACTTTTATAAATCCTTTTTTGATATAATGTTCATTTTTTAAAGATCTTGGTTACATTTTAGACCCTCTGCTATGTACATCGGCCAAACTGGACAGTCTCTACGGAAAAGGATAAATGGACACAAATCAGACATTAGGAGTGTCAATATACAAAAACCTGTAGGAGAGCCCTTCAACCTCCCTGGCCACACTATAGCAGACCTTAAGGTGGCCATCCTACAGCAAAAAAACTTCAGGACCAGACTTCAAAGAGAAACTGCTGAGCTTCAGTTCATCTGCAGATTTGACACCATCAGCTCAGGATTGAACAAAGACTGTGAATGGCTTGCCAACTACAGAACCAGTTTCTCCTCTCTTGGTTTTCACACCTCAACTGCTAGAACAGGGCCTCATCCTCCCTGATTGAACTGACCTCGTTATCTCTAGCTTGCTTGCTAGCATATATATATATACCTGCCCCTGGGAATTTCCACTACATGCATCTGAGGAAGTGGGTATTCACCCACGAAAGCTCATGCT
The DNA here is from genome assembly GCF_007399415.2 of Gopherus evgoodei. Taxonomy (NCBI): domain Eukaryota; kingdom Metazoa; phylum Chordata; order Testudines; family Testudinidae; genus Gopherus; species Gopherus evgoodei. The sequence goes on from NC_044330.1 coordinate 7,163,692, forward strand.
CCAAAACGTCTGTTAGTCTATAAGGTGCCACAGGATTCTTTGCTGCTTTTACAGATCCAGACTAACACGGCTACCCTCTGATACTTGACATAATGAAAAAGAATCTCTTATACCGGATTGCAGTACAGGGGCAGAAGGTACAGCAGATCCTAGTACCTCAAAAACACCAGAACGCTGTACTAAGTCTTGCTCATAGTCATCTTTTTGGGGGGCATTTGGGGGTAGAGAAGACCCTGGCACGAGTCCTACGATGGTTCTTCTGGCCCGGAGTACATGAAGAAGTGCGGAGGTACTGTGCGTCCTGCCTGGAGTGTCAGCTGCACAGTCCTCATCCCCACCTGAGGGCACCTTTAGTACCCCTTCCCATCATAGAAGTCCCCTTTGAGCGAATAGCTGTGGACCTCGTGGGACTCCTGGAGAAGACGGCTCGGGGCCACCAATATATACTTGTTGTTTTGGACTATGCTACTCGCTACCCAGATGCCGTCCCCCTGTGGAACACAGCCTCTAAAACGATAGCCAAAGAGCTGATGAGGATCTTTGCCCGAATGGGGCTACCAAATGAGATATTAGCAGACCAAGGAACCCCATTTATGTCAAAGCTAATGAAGGACCTCTGTACGCTGCTCCATATACATACCCTGAGAACTTCAATCTACCATCCGCAGACTGATGGGTTGGTAGAAAGGTTTAACCGAACCCTCAAGGCTATGATACGAAAGGTGGTAAGTCGGGACGGGAAGGATTGGGACACCCTACTACCCTATCTTATGTTCACTATCCGGGAGGTACCTCAGGCCTCAACTGGGTTTTCCCCCTTCGAGGTATTATATGGGCATCACCCCCGGGGCATACTAGATATCGCCAAAGAGATCTGGGAAGAGGAACCCAATGAGAGGAGAAATATAATAGAACATGTAATACAGTTGCGAGACGAGATAGCCCGGGTCACCTCTATTGTACACGAACATTTGGAAAAGGCACAGGAGGCCCAGAGAATCTATTACAATCGCCAGGCAAAAGTCCGACAGTTCCAACCAGGGGATCGGGTGATGGTGTTGGTACCCATGGCAGAAAGCAAGCTTCTGGCCCAATAGCAGGGACCCTATGAGGTGGTTGAACCCGTGGGGGAAGTAACCTACAAGGTGTGGCAGCCAGGACGCCGAAAACAAGAACAGATTTATCACATCAACCTTCTGAAACCCTGGCATGCATAAGAGGCATGCATAACTGTCCAAAAAGACACAACCCAGGAAAACAAGCCTTCCAAACAGGTGAGAGTGTCTCCCGATTTAACATCAGACCAGAAGAATGAGGTGCCTGAGATGATCTTCCGGAACCAAGATGTGTTCTCGACAAAACCGGGTCGAACAACCGAGACATATCACCACATCGTCACGGACCCTGGGGCCAATGAGGCCCTATCGGGTGCCAGCGGCCAAAAGGGAGCAAATAAAAGCAGAAGTAAAAAAAATGCTGGAGTTGGGGATCATCGAGGAATCCCACAGTCAGTGGTCCAGCCCAATCATGCTGGTGCCCAAACCTGATGACACCACAAGGTTTTGCAACGACTTCCAGCGACTAAACGAAGTATCCCAGTTTGACACACACCCCATACCTCGCATAGATGAGCTAGTGGACCATCTGGGTAGTGCCTGGTATTTGACTACTCTAGACTTGACAAAGGGCTACTGGTAGATTCCCCTTGCGGAAGATGCAAAGGAAAAGACTTAATTCTCTACACCAGAGTGTCTTTTTCAATATACTGTCCTCCCTTTTGGACTACATGGGACCCCAGCTACTTTCCAGCACCTCATGGACAAGCTATTACGCCCACATAACAGTTATGCTGCTGCCTACTTGGATGATGTGGTCATTCATACCCTAGACTGGGAAACACACCTAGAGAAGGTGGAGGCAGTCCTTGATACCTTCAGGCGAGCTGGCCTTACAGCAAACTCTGCCAAGTGCACTGTAGGGTTTACAGAGGCCAAATATCTTTGCTACATTGTGGGAAAAGATCTGGTAAAACCCCAAGTGAGCAAGTTGGAGGCCATTCAAAATTGACCCCGACCACGTCGCAAGAAACAGGTCCGGGCATTCCTAGGTGTAGTGGGGTATTACAGATGATTTATCCCCCACTTTGCCACAAGGGCAAGCCCCCTGACAAACCTGGTGAAAGCCCGTGGACCTGATCTGGAGAGATGGTCTGACACAGCAGAGGAAGCATTCACAGACCTACGGACTGCCCTGTGCAGTAACCCCGTACTGATAGTCCCTGATTTCACGGAGGAATTTATCCTGCAGACAGGTGCATCGGGAGTAGGGTTGGGGACCGTTCTATCACAGATGGTCGGGGAGAAGGAACACCCAATTCTCTACCTCAGTAGGAAACTCCTTCCGAGGGAACAAAAATATGCAGTGGTGTAGAGAGATTGCCTCGCCGTAAAATGGGCCATGGAAGCATTGCGCTACTACTTGCTCGAGCACTGATTTGTCCTCGTGACCGACCATGCCCCTCTTCAATGGATGCAGCGGAACAAGGAGAAGAACACAAGGGTGACCAGGTGGTTCTTATCCCTCCAACCTTTTCAGTTCCGTGTGCAACACAGAGCAGGGCGCCGTCACGGTAATGCTGATGGCTTGTCACGTGTGCACTGTCTGGCTTCCCAAGCTGCCCAACCCTTTGGTGTTGAGCAGGAGGGAGGGATATGTGACAGACCCAGACCAGGGGGATACAGGAGTCTGGTAGAGGGCAAATATACTAGTCACTGGATGAATAGTTTTCTGTTCCCTGAGTGACCAGAGCAGGGGCTGCACTAGAGTAATCAGGAACCTGCTAGAACCAATTAAGGCAGACAGGCGGATTAGATCACCTGCAGCCAATCAAGGCAGGCTAATCAGTGCACCTGGGTTTAAAAAGGAGCTCACTCCAGTCAAGCGAGGAGGAGCCAGAGGAGAGGAAATGCGTGTGAGGAGCTGGGAGCAAGAGGCCCAAGGAGCTGAGAGTGAGAGGGCATGCTGCTGAAGGACTAAGGAGTACAAATGTTATCAGACACCAGGAGCAAGGTCTTGTGGTGAGGATAAAGAAGGTGTTTGGAGGAGGCCATGGGGAAGTAACCCAGGGAGTTGTAGCTGTCATGCAGCTGTTACAGGAGGCACTATAGACATCTGCAATTCACAGGGCCCTGGGCTGGAACCTGGAGTAGAGAGCAGGCCGGGTTCCCTCCAAACCTCCCAACCCCTGATCAGACACAGGAGGAGTTGATCCAGACTGTGGGGAAGATCACTGAGGTGAGCAAATCTGCCAATAAACGCAGGACCCACCAAGGTAGAGGAGGAACTTTATCACAGTACATACACAGTGTCTAGTGATTTAGAAGCCAAGGCTTTGGTAGTTAACATACATTGCTAGCCGTTTCCTTAGCAATGCTAACATATGACAGTGAATCTTGTTTTGAAGCTATTACTACTTGGCAGTCTCATTAACTAAATTAACTTACTAATCATTGATCTGGAACCTGTATCTATGGCAAGAGTTCAAATTTCTCAGTTCCTGCAACATCTCGAAGAATTGTAAGCAAGTCTTTTAAATTGGGTTCCAGGTTTAAAAGGTGCCATTCAAAACGTGGAGAGGTAAATTCACATTCTTCCTGGTTATCATTTCCAACAAATTCCTCTCTACTTTAGAAGATGCGTACCCAATGATTGAGACAATTGATCCACTTTTCAGAAAGTCGTGGATTCTATATGTACTTTCCATTCTCCATACCAGTGTTAACATACTGTAGTTCTTTTTTTAAACTTGGTAGTGACTCTAGAAAAGTATTACAGAACAAACTAATTATCTGTTAAGTCTTCAGCAAAGGGCAGAGACTAATTCTATACATTTTCTTACTCTCTCAATGCATTTTAACTGTTTCCTTCTGGTCTCTTTATTTTGCAAGGCCAGGAAATAATTGGTACAGAAAAGTAGTTTGGTGTATGCCTTTGCATTTCTGCTTTTCAGTTAACTTTCCAGCATCCTAATGATTTATCTGTTTTCAGCAGCACTGATCTTTTTGGCTCTGGGCTTTGCTTTGTTTTCAGTTTGGTCTAAATCATTTAAAAATATCTTCTTATACTGCCAAAAGACTTTATTTATTTTAGTTGAACACTTTTGGTGAAGCTGTGATAGTGAAGACTCAGCATGATCTGTGCAACAGCATTTTTATATTTTGGTTTCAAGATGTGACTGGCTGAGAATTCCCCAGGTTTCGTTCTCTGCAGTCCAGTGGTACTCAGACTGAGGCTCGAGAACCGCAAGTGGCTCTTGAATGTGTCTTCTGCGGCTCCCTGCAGCACATGATATTAAAACATTGTGCCATTTAATTATTAACCAATCAGGATGCTTTTGCTATGTTGTTAACCAGTTGTAATTGATGAAATACTAATACTTGGTCAATCACTTTGCTGTGAGAATTTATATATATACATAAAAATAGTACATGAAACAATGAATTCACACAGTCTCCAGGGAGTCTTTTTAAATGTGGAGTCTCCCTTTGCTCTCTAGGCTCCAAGCCTTGGCAAAACAGCTGTGTAACTTTGGGCTGGAGCCTGGAAGTAGCATTTTCACCCCTAATATTTCAGCCATTGCCTTGTAAGTGACCCCCCAATGTCTGTTGGGGAGGAGCTTATCTAGAGCCATTATGTTGCTTCCTGTTTGTTTTCCAACAGCCCCCTATGAAGCTAGACCAATAAATTCAAACAGGAAAACCCAATAACCTCATATAGCTCTACAGTGACCGTCTCACTGTGACCAGTATTCATAACATTATTACAGGTTAGAATTCCTAGATAATTACATGGCAGCTCCACTTCCACCACAGTGCCTTTTTTTGGGTAAGTAAAAATTAAGTAATTGACCAGAAGTTGCTTACCTAACTTACAGGAGGAATTTTTGCTTGGAGTACAATATTCTTCACATCCGGTCTTAAAACTGTTACATGGCTGTAATCTGCCATGCCCTGCTGCAGATACCTGCAATTCAGTACTAGATGAAATGCTCTTTGTATGGGAAGTATGTAGAATGTATACTACGTGGTGTGAAATGTACAATAAAGCATCATTAACAGTAATCTCCTTTTCATTGTCCCTTATCAAGGAAACATGCTGGTTTCTCATCAGAGTTTTCTTAAATTAACAAGGAGGTAGCTATGTGGAAAACCACTTGATATCACATCATTAGTTTAATTAGACTATTAAGTTCTGTAGCTGAACTTGTGTTCTCTTGGTGCATTCACTGAGCTACATGTCAAAGATACACAGATCTTTCTCCTTTATTAGCACGCTCCCAAAAAAGCAGGAGTATGCCAATAAAATTTGCAGGTGACCCAAAATTGGAAGGTATTGCCAATGTAGAGGAGGACTGGGATATCACACAAGAAGATTTGGACAACCTTGAAAACTGGAGTAATAGAAATGGGATGAAATTTAAGCTGCAAGGTCATGCATTTAGGGATTAACAACAGGAATTTTTGCTTTAAACTGGGGATATGTCAATTGGTAGTGATAGACAAGGAGAAAGACCTGTGTGTATTGATTGATCACAGGATGACTGTGAGTTGCCAATGTGTTGTGGCTGTGAAAAAGACTAAGGAAATCTTTGGATGCATTAGGCAAGGTATTTCCAGATGAGATAGGGAAGTGTTATCCTTATACAAGGTACTGGTGAGACCTCACCTGATAAACTGTGTGCAAGTCTGGTCTCCCATGTTTAAGGAAGATGAATTTAAACTGGAACAGGTACAGAAAAGGGCTACTAGGATGATCAGAGGAATGAAGAACCTATCTTATGAGAGGAGACTTAAGGAGCTTGGCTTGTTTAGCCTAGTAAAATGAAGGATGAAGAGAGATATGATTGCTCTCTGTGAATACGTCAGAGGGATAAACACCAGGGAGGGAAAAGTTAAGAGCCAATGGTGGCACAAAACCAAAAGGATATAAACTGGCCATTAATAAGTTTAGGCTTGAAATTAGACGAAGGTTTCTAACTCTCAGAGGAGTGAAGTTCTGAAACAGCCTTCCAAGGGAGCAGTGGAGGCAAAACACCTAACTTGTTTTAAGGCTGAGCCCGACAAGTTTATGGATAGGATGGTAGGATGAGTTCCCCTACAATGGCATACTGGAAATATCTCCAACAGCCGGAGCTGGCACACTAGAAGGGGAGGGCTCTGAGTTACTACAGAGAATTCTGGCTGGTGGGTCTGACTCACATGCTCAGGGGCTAGCTGACTGAAAGATTTGGGGTTGGGAAGGAATTTCCCACCAGGTCAGATTGGCAGAGATCCCTAAGGGTATTTGCCTCCCTTTGCAGTGTAGGGCCTGGGACACTTGCTGGTTTGAACTAGAATCAACGATGGATTTTCTAAAAGCAGCAAAGACTCCTGTGGCACCTTATAGACTAACAGATGTTTTGGAGCATGAGCTTTCGTGGGTGAATACCCACTTCGTCAGATGCATGTATTCACCCACAAAAGCTCATGCTCCAAAACGTCTGTTAGTCTATAAGGTGCCACAGGATTCTTTGCTGCTTTTACAGATCCAGACTAACACGGCTACCCCTCCGATGATGGAGGCTCTTTAACTTAAATTCTCTAAATGAAGACTTGAGGATGTCAATAACTCAGCCAGAGGTTATGGGCCTACTATAGCAGTGGATGGGTGAGGTTCTGTGGGCTTCAATGTGCAGGAGGTCAGACTAGTTGATCATGATGGTCCTTCTGGCCTTACAGTCTCCCAGACAAGGCTTTAAATATCTAGTGGGGTTTCTCTTCTCCTGCCCTTCAAAACTGCATATTCCTTTCTGGGCGCTTGTTGAACTATGGAGGTGTATTATGTTTATCAGGTTAGATTCGGTGGCTTGGAAACTTTATTTGCCTTTTTATGTAATAATTTATCACTAATGCATGGTAACATTTCCTGTCAGGATATGCATTGTTAGAGTTAGTTTCTAAAAAAGCATAGGAGCGGATCGCTACCCCTGCAAGGTTCAAAGGTTTGTAAAGCAAAGAAGGAAAATGTTCTCACTGACATCACTTCAGCTCCATCATCCTACTTTCCCATGGGGCGTATCCCGTATGCGGTTAAGATATAATGGAGTCCGAAAACTAGGTGTGGTGGCAACTGTCAAATAAAGGAAAGGCAGGGAGAAGGGAAGCTGGCCTTGTCAGGGCTGTGTCACACTCCATACAGTAATTTCCTCTGAGCTGGCTGAGTCCTTGGGCAAATTTTGCTTTTGGTAACAGTTGCAAAATGTTACACACAATGAAGATCATTTTTTCCTATTGTCCTTTTGTCACTGAAGTGGCCTAACTGGCCAACAGTGAACTTTTATTTATTTATTTATTTAAAAAAATTTTTTCCAGTAAAGCCACTCCAACATGTTACTAATTCCTGAGTCCTAGGTTTAATGGCCTTCCGCTTAAGGTACAGATTTGTTGGCATGGAAATAGTCACACAGCCTTTATGTTCTCTTGTGTGAGCATTGCCAGATCTTTGTGATCAGTCATAAACTGCTACTGTGCTTCAAAGCCTGGAATCCTGACCACCCATTTCAGCTAAATGATTTGATTCAGGATCTTTGTCTTTTCTTTTAAACGTGACTCCCCTAATTGTGCACAGTAAGTTCTGAGTACCAGTGTTCAGAGGGGGGGGATTGTAGGATGTACCGATGGCAAAACAGTCATTATAGCAGAATTGGATCAGATATAAATAACCTTTCCCCATGACAAACACTGTTTGTAATAAAACAGCAGCTGCATGCATTTCTTCATATATGGCTATGAAGCTTATTTGAAAAAAAAAAAATCTGTCAGTAAACCATGTGGTCCTCAGACAGACATATTTTTCCTTGTGTTTTTTCCCCCTACATAGATAAATAAAAGAATAAATTAACTAGTTCAGGTCAGAGCAGCCCAGGGCATGTGGCTTTGATAGGTAACAGTGTCTAGTGGAAATGAGGATGAATGATGTTTTTTCATCAGGCCAACAGGTTCCTCCTTTCCCTTTGAAGATGATTTCATTGTGATTCTACATATATTGCATAATCCTGCGCATGCCTGCTTACATAAACATTATGGTGATAGCTGAGGTTAGTCAGCCTTTCCATGTTATGCTCAATTTTTTCAGAAGCTTGTAACTCTGCTGTGAAACTTGGCATGGGCAGAAAATTGGCATGAGAGTTCCATCTAGAAGGCAGCTTTTTATGGGCAATATCTGATAAATCTGTTCAGTGGTTTTCAAATTAAAATAAGTTGTACATGTTGAAGTGACTTCAAATACTCTTTGGTGTTCCTATAAATGAAACAATCTGAGACCTTTTCTCTTAGACTGAAGCTGTGCAAGTCACTACTCCATAATAGAGATTGGTATATTTGGTAATTTGAGCACAGGGGGAGATTTTAAAGTTATTTTGTGAACTGTGTCCTTAAGAAACACGTTGAAATACGTTGGTGCAGGGGTTGCTTGTAAACATTCTGTAATGCTAGTTACTTTCAAACAGTGAATGACTATATTTTAATGGCAGTTCTGTGGGCGTGTGTGAGAGAGAGATGAGCATGTGGATAATGATGCTTAAACTTATGGTTCTTAAGCATCAGTTGGCAAATTGGACACTAATGGCCATTCCCTGCATGGGTCATCAGTACATAAATATTTGTGTGGCAATTCTCAACTGTTCTAAAAGCACAAGGATAGTTTAAGTTTCTGAATATGTAGTTATATGAACTCTTGTGGTTTGCAGTTACTTACTTGTAAACTTGAGTCACTTAATGCTTTTTGAAGTTTTTATTAAAATACCATTGGGGAAAAATAAGAAGGCAAGAATGTTAAAGTGCACTGTATCCTTTGCCCCATTGTGCCTAACTGTTGCAGAGACCCGAAAGCAGTGCATGAGGTAGTGTAAAACCTTTGGGCAGGTGACAGTGGCATCTGCCCTAAGTCTGAAATTGCCTGTTAAATTGGCCAGATTCTTACTTTCAAACACCCATACAGATATCAATCTTTCCTCCTCTTTCAGATTACTGGCCCATTGTCAGCTCTTGGAAAGGTTTGCTGGTCCTGGCTCCCTGTTTTATACCCTAGCAGGGTGGAAGGTATTAAGTCTTCATCCGTTTGATTCCATCCGCATTCGAAAATGGATGTTATATAGCAGCTGCTGAAGGCAGGAGGAGCTGAAGTTGGAGGCAGAGCCAAGTTCAGAGGTTCACCAAAGTGGTGGTAGAAATGAAGTTAGTGTAAGTCTATGTAATTTAACGTGCAGAGAGGGTGGAATGGAGGGTTTATAGAAGGAAAGGCAACCAATGGGAAAGGGTAAAAGCATAAGGTAACACAGCCCCCTTTCCTGCTACACCCCCACCTTTCTACCACCTTTGACTGTAAGTGGCACCAGTGTACACTCAGAGGCATACCTCTCTACTCTCATAGCCCAAATGCTGGCATGGAGTGCAAAATGAGACCCATAAAAAGTATTCATGCAGGAAAAGTAAAATGTTGTGGTATTTGTTCCTTTAGTCCAGGGATTCTCAAACTTCATTGCACCACGACCCCCTTCTGACAACAAAAATTACTACATGGCCCCAGGAGGGGGGTCTGAAACCTGATCCTGCTGGAACCCGGGGGGCCAGAGCCCAAACTCCACCACCCCAGGCTGAAGCCCTTGGGCTTTGGCCCCAGGTGGTGGGGCTTGGGCGTGTGCCCTAGGCAGAAGGGTCAGGCTTGGGGCTTGGGATTGGTCTAACACCAGCCCTGGCAACCCCATCTAAAATAGGGTCATGACTCACATTGAGGTTCTGACCCAGAGTTTGAGAACCACTGATTTAGTGTAAATGACTCTTTGTAGAATTCCCCTTTCATGTTACTTTCATTTCTGGTGTAAATTATTTTCAACAATTAAAGTGCGGGGACGCCAACTTTCATGGAACAGAGAGAACTTCGCGACTAATACGAGCAATGTCTCTTGAAAAGTGGTTCTTCACAGAGCCTGATTCTGAACAACTGATTAAACACTGAATAACTCAGCTGAAGCGAACAAAGTTGTTCTGGTTTACTCTGGTGTGAGAGCAGAATTAGGCCAGGACATGTAAATTATGCCACCATTTTTATCACCTGAATTTTACCCTAAATGCTTTAGCCATTGGAAAGTGAATTCCGAATGATTTTCTGACAGTGAAAGCATTAGCTTCCATTTCCAGCCGGTCTTTAAATACATAGACGATGCTAAAATATCAGCATTTATAGGGTTATGTTCTGTGGAGAAAAGCAAGATAATTTGATTGGCATGATTTCAGATCCAATATTTTGTGCCTTGTTGAAGTTGGAAATGAGGATCTTATGAAAACCCTGATACCTTCAAGATTGGATAAAGCATCTTATTATACACATAGGGCTGAGCATAACGTAGTACGATAATTTCTGTTGCTAGAAGATATGAGGACTGTTCCATAAGTGGTCAAATAAGAAAAAAATGTCACTGGTTCAGAACTGATTCATTTCATTAATTTTAATGTAGAAGAGGAGTCCCATTAAGTCTTTACAAGGTAGCAAGCTTGGTTTTGTATTCACTTTGAAATCAACCTTGTGTTTTTTACAATCTCCATTATTCTGAAGTCTGACAAAAGCAGGGCATTTCCATTTCCTTTCTGAGTCCGTTCCTTGTCCAAGATGTGCACCTTTTAAGGTGATCCGCTGTGGCTGTCCTTAACTAGTAGAGCAGGTGCATTTTTTCTGAATGGGTGAAGGTGTGCCAGTGAAGTTGGAGGACACGGTACAAACTGTTGCTTCATCGATAACCTTTTGTATGTTTAACAAGACTAATCCTTCCGTTCAATTGTTTCACTGTGAACCACTGCTTATCGCCGGATGTTTTTGGACTTGTATCCATCTTAACCTGTTTTGGATCAGGGACCACAAAAGCCATTTAATCATCTGTGAAGTGAAATACAGTATTCATTCCAGGAAAGTCTAATTAAACAAAACATCTAGAGAGACTTCTGTGTAATCCATGGGTGCTACAGAAGGGTGGTTTTTAATTGGGATAATGAGCAGGTTTTCAAACCTCTTATTACGCCTGCTCTAGTAAGGATCAGTGTTTACTACTGTAAGTTTATTTTTGGCTAGAGGGTGCTGTTTGGCTTCACAAACCTTCTGTAATGGAGTAAGACAGGTGGTATAGCACTGCGCTGCGTAATGGGCTGGCTGGAACCAGGCATGGCAGGGGATATACAAACTTCCTTACCTCCCATTGCAAAGCTGTGCAGTGTACTGTACCTTAATCTCCATTTACACCTTGACTCAGCCACTGTAAGCCTGTTCCTCTCCTGAACAGCGACTCTCAGAGGAGCCAACTTGTGGAGTTGGAAGTCTGACCACTAATAGCTGCAAGAGACTTTTCATTTGTTGTTTGAAGTAGGATTTGAACCCAGAACTGTAGAGATCCTAGAAAATGACTTGTAGGCTGCTGGCCTGACACTCAGCCCTGGAAGGGGTGACTCCAGGCCCAGAGTCTGCTCCAAGCTCTTTTCTCAGGACTTCAGATTTATTTCTTTCACATAAAAGTGAGCACAACACATCAATTCTCCCTTCCCCCAACCCAAGGTCTTCTGCAAGGGTGTATCTATTCTTTACACATTTCCACTCTACAGTCACTTGCCTGAGAGTCATCCTGCTCCAGGGCCAGTCATGGGAACCAGCCTGCTTCCTGTAGCTCTCCCACTTGACCCATGGCTTCCTGCCAGAGCCTCCCTATTCCTGGAGGCTCTCTGTCCTTGACCTGGGGCTTCTTGCCAGGGTTTGGTGCTCCTGGCAGCTCTCTGCCCCAAGTGAGTCATTTACTGGCTTTCATAATCACCTGTTCCCTAGGAGATCTGTCCCCTCTGGGCGGTAGCTGATCCAACGCAGGTGAGGCTGGTTGCAACTCCATTTAAAGGGCAAGCCACCTTGTGGCACTACTGAATTAAGTATGCTTCGGATAGGCTACTTAATTAGGTGGTCCAGCACACAACTACAGTTGAGTGTCAAACTGGAATGAAGGAAGAGTGTAAAATAAAAAACAAAGCAGAACATTTTAATAAGGAAACATCTGGTGAAAATAGGCAGAAGGTGAGGTGGGAGGACTTGAGCAAAGCATTTTACACAAAAGGACTGTTATTTGCTGCTCATATGCCCCCTTTCTTTCAGACAGTATAGATGGTCCTTGAAATTATAAGGTCTTTTTGTACGAATGCCACCTTTCTACAAAATGAATGTGCAAAATGGAGGGTTTTCCATGCTAATGTCAACCAGTGCGGAATTTTGTGGGCTGGAGTAGAGCTGAAGTGGCAGAGAATGGGAGGAATGGCAGGCTTCATGAGGCAATGGGATGGTAAGAGTGGGAGTTGAGACAGATATCTTCCTTCCTTTTTCTAATTTATCAGCATAGAATGGATGGTGACTCATTGTTCTCTACATATGTCATGTTTCGTTATTGGAGACCTGTCAGAGGATTTGATTGATAATACATAGTGCTTGAAGTCAATGTGATTAAAAGTAATCATAACAAAGCACTTTTTTTCCTTGTGCTGATAAGAAAAATCCTGTTGTCTTCAAAAATATATTTGATGGGGCTTCCTTCTTTTTTTTATGATCTAAACAAAAGTGCACTTGGTGGATTGCAAAGCAGCAGTACAGTTACTATAGAGGCTGCTTTCATAGTCTGCCAGCAATTGAAGTGGATTTGAGATTCAGTCCCATCACAGTACTGTTATGGGGAAAATGCTCTCCAAGAACTCTAGTTAAGTTATGTGATAAAAGCTGTGATGGAAACAGTTTAATGGAACGATTGATATGTAAGAAGCATTACGCAATCCATCTCATTTGTCTCAACTAGTTCCACAAAATGGTCAGTTTCTCTGCTAAATGTGAAATAATCTTTCTATGTTCACAAGTTTAAAATTTTTTTTTAAGTTTCAAAAACAAAGATACTCTACCATTTCATTATACTGCCAGGTTTTCATTGGGTCAGTGAAACAATTTCATCCATCTGGTGTGGTGGAGGAATGGTTTAAAATCTAGACAATCATCAACTGTATATTAAGATTTATGTAAAAGATGGCAGAATTGTGAGCAAGTAGATGTTTTGCTATTAGTTTGGCAGCATTGTGTTAAGATAGCTTTGAATTAGTTGGACTACCCAGTATGTGAAAGGCAAATGTGTAATGGCTGTCTTTAAAAGGTAAAACATTGTACATGATGTACTATACAGGAGGGCCATTCCCCCCTTTCCTGGTGGTTGGGGTTAAGTAACTTGTGTTGTCTTAAATGTAGATTTGCATTCTGCAGAACTTAAATCTATCCTGGGGACTGGATCAATACCTTCCATGTGCTGAGTGTTTGATATCACTCACTTTGTGATTGCGAATATTGGTCATGCATTGTCACTGGGGACACAGACAAGACTGTTCGGCTGTGAGGTTGCATGGTGTATACAATTAAATGTCCATAAAGGACTTCGAAAACCAAAAGCATTTTGTCTTAAATATTTGTCATAGTCATTTGAAAAGTTGACAGTCTATAGAAACGTGCAATGTGCTGTACCTAGTCCTTTCTGAATGTGGTTTGTTTGTTTGTTTGTTTTTTAAATTTCTTGTTCAGAACCTTCAGGTAAGTGTTAAAAGGGTTAATATCTGACCGTGGTGCAGCTCTGGCTGGGGAGCTGTTCCATATGCCTTATTTCCAACTTGTTTTTGAATTTTTTCGACACCCTTATGCATGTCCTCTTTTCTTCCACTCTACTTTTCTCTTCCTTGTGGTGTTCACTGCTTATTTACTGGGAGAAACCCGTGAGCATTTGCAGAATGGTAACTTGTTATGGTAGGAGTATAAAGTTGCCAGCAGGCAGGCAGTATTTTCACCATTCAGGGTGTTTCCACTCCACAAACTCCTGCAATGAAAATAGCTTGGTAGATCTCCATGGCGTTTACATAGCAAATTGCCTGGTCTGGTTTGACGTAGTTTTTACTGTCCAGCTCTCATTGAATACAGGACATAATTTAGCCTGGGAAGGATGAGAGAGTTCATTATGCGCTGTAGGGCTGCGCTCTATTCTGTTAATGGAGAGTGATTGCCTCTTCTGCAACCTTATTAGTTTTGAGTCAGAAACCTTTCTGTAAATATCGACGGAGTTCATCAGAGCGAGCCAAGAAATGAAATCGGCAGGGCTAATTGTACACTGCTGCATTAATCATTTATAGAAACGGATCAACTATTAGAAGGATTCCAAAGGACAACTTGTGGCTTTGCAAAATTAACCCAAGATAACTACTGAGGAAAAAATTGTCCCAGAGAGAAATGAGTTAAAGGCAATGCCAAGCCTTCCAAAAAATACCTTACACAATCAAAAATATAACAACTGAAGGCTGCCACCACAGCTACTTTAATTCTTTTATTTTTGTTTGCACCTGTTTTTACTGATTTCATAACAGCTCACTGTTACAGAAATAAAGTTATGCTCAGTTGTGGGACTAACAGTTCTGTTCTTTTCTGATGAGGTAGCAAATGCTTATGGTTAAGGGTCCTGTCAGTTTTTCCATTATAAACTGCTGATTTTTTTAAAAGGGGTTTATAACTTAGTTGTAAAAAATTTGTTCTTGGCAGAAAATTTGTATACAAGATCTCAGTTCGAATGAGGCTTTTAAATTAATTTTGAAAGAGAAAAACCTGGACAGCTCTGTTGGTTGAGGTTATAGAGTGAAAGCAGCTTATATTGAACTGTTGTAGTGACACTATGTCCATAGTGAAGCAGAATGGAAATCTGGCAGTGTTTCTCAATTGCAGTGACTGCGGTTGTAATATGAATTACAGCAATTGAGTTTAGACTTTGGTGGATGCTGTAGAACTTCAGATATAGTGGACTTCACTTCTGATGAACTTGATCTGTGCAAAAATATTACTTCTTTCCAAGTAGGTCCCACTGTATAAGACAAAAAATTTCCCTTTCTTAGTAGTCGTTTGCTTGGCCACCTGACAGATCTGGGTTCATTCCGGTCAGTCTCTGGTTCCATACCATCGGCAGCTGAGAGTTCTGTGGCAGCAGTCTGCCTGTTCATTTCTCATCCAGATGGGGTGTTTCTGAAGCGTGTGGGAACAAATCTTGGAGGTCTCATGTGGCACCATTGTAGCCTTGAGGCCATTCACCTATTGCATGGTCCTGGGTGGTACCCAGAAAATCAGCCAAATCTTCTCCAGCAGATTCATGATATCGTGGATGAAGGTGCTCTAAGCTCAGCTGTCTAGCAAGGACTGCCTGTGTGCAGTAATTATCTAGAGAACAAGTGAACCTCAGTAACTAGTTACACCAGATCCAGCATTGCACAAACTTGATCCTTCCAAGATGTTGCAAAAAGTGTTGGGAAGTGTTTCTGCTTCTAGAGCAAGCGCTCAGACAGCTGCACTTGACATACCAATATCAAGACTCCTGTCCAGGGGAGTCAAGGGCTCAAAGGCTGCACTTCTGCAGAGGTCGTGTCTCACTTGGTGAGTCTTAGCACCACTGGCTGGAAGCATCTAGGCAGAGATGATGATGAAACCTTGTCATAGGTCACCAATACTGCGGCATCTGCTGTAGTTGGATGCTTTCAGAGCATGGAAGCAGAGTTGGGAACTCCATCCCATTAGACTAGCATCATTCTGTTTTGCTGTAGCTTGAACGCCTTAGACTTTACAAAATCGTCAGAGGAGGCAGTTAGTTAATATTAATTAATAATACATTCTGGGGCTAGGTGGCTTGCGGTGATACTTGATAGCATATGTAGCCAACTATGGTCCTTTGCGACAAAGGACACCCAAGTTGTTTGTGTTCCTGAGGGTCGCAGCATTTCTTAAAGCTACTCGTCTGCTTTTCCTCTATTCTGTAAAAGAAACAATGGGAAAATTGGTCAAGAAATGGTAAAAACAAACCAGAAGGATACTCAGCATCAGGGAAGCATCAACACATGTGATGGCCAACATGTATGCCCCATGCCGTGTGCAGAGAGAGGTGGTATATTTCATTGGTTGCAAAGGTGCAGTGTATATACACCAGTCAGCCACCTGGTAAAGCAGGAGAACTAAAGTAGACTGCTCCCATGTACTTTATTTTCCATGCTGTTGTAGCTGTTCTAAGAGACTACGTTAATCAGTGTATATTTTCACTGGATTAAATACATTTGAGTATCAACGTCAAGAAATTAAACCCAGACATCTGGTGGGGAAGAATAATACACTTTACTGTTTTAATAAACATTGCTTCAAACTTCAATGACACACGCACTGTTGCTAAAGGTAAATGTAAACCAATTGTGTTGCTGACATCATATTTCTGGTGCTTGCTCTTTATTAAGGCTCGTCATTAAGTAAAGTGAGCAGATCTGTATGACGCGGATGCCTGCGCTAGTTTCCCTATTACTATCATGGAGGGGAACTTTCAGACATGCCATGTTTCCGCTACAGGGCTGGAAAACAATTGTAGCGTTGTGCAGCACCAATGCATAGGCTGAGCAAAATGCTCCCATCCATTCCAACCGCCAACACTAGCAAGAAGCGCCACCAGAACACCAGATAAGTCCCTCTTTTAAAATCCAAATGTAAAAGCTTTTTGTTTAAATTCCTCATTAAATAGGTTTCTGTCAAAGACTGTCTGTGCAGAACCTTATCTCCTGCCGCCTTATGTTTGTTACCTAAACTTGCTGCATTTTGTCTTTACATTGTTTAAACTAAAACCTCTTTGAGATGTGGACAATGTCTTATGTGTTTGTACAGCTCCAAGCACAA
This sequence comes from Gopherus evgoodei, assembly GCF_007399415.2. Taxonomy (NCBI): domain Eukaryota; kingdom Metazoa; phylum Chordata; order Testudines; family Testudinidae; genus Gopherus; species Gopherus evgoodei. The sequence continues at coordinate 7,180,519 of NC_044330.1, forward strand.
TGAGACACTAGTTCTTTGGGCACTTCAAGAATATAAATAACAATGGGAAGGATAAATTGTGTTGAAGATCATAATATATAGATCATTAGCCGTGAGGAGAAAAGAGACTTGTCATTGAAAGGAGCTCTTCCCTACTTGAGAAGGTCTGAGACACTCCTGTTCCATTTGTGGTGCACTTGCACCGTTCTGTGTGTTATGCCCCTTATCATAATGTGCCTACTTTGAGATGTAGGGTCAGTTGTTTGGTCCCTTCACCCTTGTACAGGGCTGCATGTACATTGATGAAGGTACATCATAAAAGAGGGCTGTAGTAGTGTACATGTATAGGGACTGTGTAATTGTAGCTGGCATTCAGAGAACTAGGTTTGCCTACAGAACTGTGTTCTAGAACAGTCAAGAGGCAAAGAGTTTCCTTCTTTCTCTCTTTAAAACTGGTTCTGTGTGTTCATCTTGATGCTCTTTGCTATGAAAACAGTTGGTAATTGTAGTTGCCTTTTGTAATAAAGGCCAGTCACAGATTATCTGAATGTCTCAAATCTAAAACTTTGAGTTAGTTTGAGCCTAAGTTAATTGAAAATTGGTTTTAATTAGTTCTAGGTTAAGGGACAAGCTAGTTTTGGATAACCCCAATTATCAATAGTTCATAGTTACGTAGCTAAGCATGGATGCAGGAAACCATGGTTATAAGTCTTAGACAGTTGCTGACATTGCTTTTGAGTAACTATTCTAATTATACTTATGAATATGATACAATAGAACTGTTTTTCTTGTAGAATGGCATTTCAAGTCATTCTAAAATATATTCATGACAATGTGTATGATTTTAGTAAGGCGGAAGAGGTGGATGTTGGCTTTGAAATATTGGTGTAAAGTGCGTGCACATGGAAGACGGAAGAATCTGCTTTTCCTTCTCTGACTTTCAAATAAAATGATAAAGGTTCTGGTTGTATTTGGCATTGCAAATGTCGGCTTCAAACATTTTTTACATAGGTTACTAATTTCAGCCAGCAGTTGTCAATAACTATTGACTTTCAGTCTTGCCTGTACCTACTAAGAAAGCCATAAGACTACAGCTGTAAAACCCAAAATACACTGCACAGTTAATTCTTAGGCCCTGCTAGCAAGAAAGTAGCCGTTAGTTCCTAGAAAGCTGACTCAGATGTATCCATGTCTTCAGTAATACTTAACAGTTATGTAGTGCTTTTTGTCCACGTGAGTGGTTCAGAAATGTTATTCCCATTCTATAAAGGGCTAAACTGTGCCTTTTTTTGCATCATACACACCCCTGAACTGGTTTATCCATATCACCTTCTCCCTGGTTCAAATCCCTCTTTAAGACTCACTTCCAGTTAGATGCTCGTAAAAAGTGAGTCACCCAGGATACTTTACATGTTATTATCAGTATTTATTAAATGACTTAAAATGGCTCAGCCCTCTGCGCATACAATCATAGAACAAGAGGTTTAGAAGGGACTTGCAAGGGTCATCTAGTCTGACCCCCAAAGTGTGTCTTTACTGAGTTCCCTTGCAACGTATTGCTGTCATCAGTCTGTCCTTTCCCCACCTGCTGTTTACGTGAAATTAGACTGGTGTCTCTTTGAGGCAGAGAATGCGGTGCAATTTATATATAGTGAGGTATGTCTAGCATAGTTACAGGGACTGTAAAATAACTGAATCAGAGTCTGAATGATTTACCCAACGCCACAATGGATGAACAAGAACCAGGGTTATTAATTTCCTTATGCGTGTGTCTAAAGAGCCTATTCTCATATCAGGCTAGAATTCAGAAGTTCTGGGCTTCCAGGGCTGTGTCTAGATAACTTTTCTCTTCACTACAATGTTGTAGTAGAGAAATTAGGTTCTGATGTTACTTTGTTGTCCCGTCTGTGCATAAATTCAATCCAGTGTGGAAATGAGACTGAAAAGAATCTTTCAAGCAGGAAGCCTAGATAAAACTAACATTCTCACAGTGTTTCTTAAGCCTCATATATGACTAGAGTGTGTGGGAGAGGGAGGTGGGAGGGGTAGGGAACTAGGTATATAGGAAGCCTATTTTAAAAGCAAAGACTTGTAAAAGATGCTACCTAGAATCCCACCTTTCTAAACTGATGCTTTGTTTTGTCAACCAGATGTAGTTCAGTGTTAGGATTTCCCAGGATCAGGTATGAGGAATCTTGAAATCCTTGGCTCTCATTTTATCTTCTGTTCAGAAATGATTTTTAGGGACAATAGTATTTTAAAGTCTATAACAGGGGATATGGAGGTCTTTATTCTTTCTCCCCTAGGAAAGAAGAAAAGAGCCCTCCCTTTCCCCTATTCCCAGAGTCCTAAGGGTTTGCCCCTTGAGTCCCTTCCTCCACGAGGACAGTCCTGCTGAAAAGCAGAGATGGGCATAGCTGCCTCTGTGTTCTGTCCTCACTGTTCCTGCACTCTTCAGAGAGGTTGCATGAAGGGCCACGTGCAGAGGTCCCTCCACATTCCCAGCCTGGGGTGTTGGTAAAGGGCTAAATTCTAATCCCCAGCCCTGCTGGGTTCAGTCGGACTGCTGAGTGAGAGCACAGTGTGCTACTGAAACGAGTTTCTGTTTGGTGATTGGCTGATAGGTCTCAGTGCACTTCCCAACGGCCAGGGGTCCAGGTCACCAAAACTGACTCTCTCACACTGCATTCAATAGCTCCCACGTTGGCATCTCAGGAGAAAATCCAGGGCCATGCAGCCCAGGGCGGTGTTTTCTGTGACTAGAGTAATGACATCTCCAGAGAACGCTAGCCAGCACCTTCTACAGAAATTACTTCATCTTCAAGCACAAACAGGGCACCACACTGAGCAAACGCTGGCTGTTTGTGTGCAGTTTGTTTCGCTGTGATCATGCTAGCGTTGAGGGACGGTGTTACATTCATTAAGTGGAGTCATCTAGGTGATTCTGTGTTTTCATGTCCTTTAAATCCTATTCTGGTGTCAGCGTAGGTGTCAGTTTGCCATTATTTGGCAGAATAGCCCCTCTATGAACTGGATCTGGTTTTGTAAGTTTATTTTGCTGTTGAGATTAGGGTTGAATGTGGGGAAAATGATCATCCTAGCACAATTTCATTTTGTCTGATCTGCCCTGGAGGTGGGAATGATCAGTGTCTGTTTGCTGGGCTGCCCAGAGGGGAGGGGCAAGAGGGGCAATTTGCCCTGGGCCCCGCAGGGGACCCCACGAGAGTTTTTCAGAGCCCCTGGAGTGGGGTCCTTCACTCGCTCTGGGGGCCCCGGAGCTTCTTCCGCTCCTGGTCTTTGCCAGTGGGGGGTCCTTCCACTCTGGGGCGGAAGGACCCCCTGCCGGCAAATTACTGCCTAAGCAGGACCAGCCGCCGAAGTGCCCTGAAGACCCACAATGGGGGCCTCCCGCTGCTGAATTACCTCTGAAGACCCGGCTGCACTTTGGCGGTGGGTCCCGCTTTTGGTGGTAATTTGCCGGCTGGGGGCCCCCGCTGTGGGTCTTCGGGGTACTTCGGCAGCGGGTCCCAGAACGGAAGGCCCCCGCCGCCAAAGAGCCCAGGCCCCCGGAATCCTCTGGGTGGCCCTATCTGTGTGAGAGGCAATTTCTATAAAAATAATGATTGGGAAGCTCAGGTATTGTCCAAGTGCAGCCATAGAGGGAGGAACAATGGAAGGGATGGGAAGGAACAGAGTGCTGTATGAGAAACTGCGGGAGTTGGACGCTCGGTAACACCCTAGAACTGTCCTCCTCCGGGTTTCTCTTGCTCCTGTCCACTGTATAAATAAGCAAACAGGCCTGGTCTGATGGAGTGCACCAGTCAAAGGAAGTTCCCACTAGGGCATATATACTCTGAGAGCTTCCATAAATTGTTCTTTAATATGACAGTTTCCAATTATGGGTTTTTATAATAAGAGGCTTATTGGCAGCTAGTAACTCAAGTTAACTGTGGAAATTTGTATTGCTTTTCTTGGCCCCAGCTTGTTTCCTGAACAGTGTGTGCGCTGTGTCCCAGGTGTACCATTCTGAGCTTTGAAAGAGTGTCCGAGCGTGTGCAGTGCTGAGACCCTTGGGAGCTGGCACTCAGGGCCCAACCAAAGAAACAAAAAAGACCAGCGGAGAATTGCGGGCCTTAAGCTTCAATGTATTAACTCCTTTGTTTGTTTGTTTTTGTGGCAAAATCGAAAACAACCAACCCAGAGAGATTTTCTTACACACACAAAATCAATCTTGACACCATTCCGAACTTGTCTTTTAATGTGTATAACCTTGGGCAATAGCATTATACAAATTTCATGGATAGCCACCTATATGTTAGAATAGGTCTATATTGGTAGCTAGCTTTCCTCTGCAGGGCATGCGCTGGTATAAACTTGTTCATTTTATGAAGTGTTGAGTAAGTCTTCAGAGATGATCTTCGTAATCGGGGGAATGTTTTTCATATATCAGCATACTTGTAAAAAAGTTAGTAATCTGTATTACTTTGGGAGGGGGGAAGAGTGAGCCAATGTTATGGATCTTAACTCTCTGATGTAAATTCAACATGAGTGTGGTGTGTTTTTGTTACAAGGAATACTCAATAAGTAGGTCTTTATATATAATATTGATCTATCACATTGCAAGTAAAGTTGCAAGCAGTCCAAATGGTGGTCGGCCTGCCTGCCTGCCTGCGTTGTAGTTTCTGACAAAAACTGGACATCTTGTTGCTGTCGTTTTCTGAAAATCGAGGGATTGCAGAGCATGGTAACTTTCAAGATTAAAGCTTCCATTACTCTCTTCTGTAATCCACCCCTCTTGAGTGATTTATTCTAAGGCCTTGTGTATCATAGGGTTTTGTACTGGCGCTCATCACTGTAGCATTGCAGTCTCTGTCCACGCTACAAAAAATGATGGCTAGGAAACAGATTTTTAAACATTAAACCAAAAAAAGAAAAGAAAAAACAAACCCCCAAAACCACCAATTCCAGTTAGGGAGAGTTTTGCTGCCAGTATGAATGGGGCATAATTTGATTTAAATGACTTTTGAACAACAGCTCTCAGAATTGTTCCATGCATTTTCTTCCTGGCTACTGTTGAAAATATGGGGCTGAATAGTTTCTGTGATGTTTCAAACCATTCTGTTCTGGCAGCCTCGCTGCTGGGCCCTTGTGTGTTACACTCTAGTTTCCAGTTAGCTGTGGCCTGGAGTACAGCACACTGCTCATGAGATTCACCAAAGTGGGAGGTCTCGCACTGAGCAGGCTTCAGGAAGCCCTAGGGTCCAGACAGCAATTCACTAGGTCTCAGCAAGGAGGCTGCTAGTTCTATAGGGCCCTTTTTTAAAAAAAAAGGTGCTTGTTTGTAGGAGGGAAAGGAATGGTGTATGCTGGATTGGATTGCTGGTAGGGTTGCAGTGTAGAGAAGGGTGAACTTGGAGGACAAGGTTAAAGTTTGGACCCTGAACCAAAACTTTTGCAGCTCACTGTTTGGGACAGTTCCATGTGTGATGGGTGTGAAATATGCTTGACAGAATGTCTCTAACTGCACATTGCTGTTATAAACGTGAAATGGTGCTTCCCCGTATGAAAACCGCATGTGCGTTCGCTGTTTGTCTGTCAGTGATATAGCGGGAATGGAATGTGTTCACTGGACTCCACCTGCATACGCTGGTTGCTGCAGGACCCCGTGTTCTTGGGGTGCAGTGCAGAGAGGATTAGCTGGGGAAATATTCTCATTCCGAAGACAAGGTTAATTTTTAGGCCCAACAGCTTGAACTTGTTTGGGGAGCAGAAAGGGAGGATGTGAAGCAAGTGTTGACCAGGCCGTACCAAATGTGGAGCATCTAACACTGTTGCAGACCTTAGAGGGCAGACTTCTCTGACGTGGAAAGAAAACAATAAAGTGGCTTGCCTTTAAAACACATACTAGTAAGTGTCCGTGAGAACAGTGTGCATCTCTTTGGTTGTTTTTTCTTTTGTTTTAATACATTGTTACCATCACTGTCTCTCTCATTGTTGCACATCTATTCTGGAACTCTTACCAGCTCTGGGCAGAGACGTTTCTCTCACTGACATAGCTGATGTTTTTCTTGGGCTGATTTCTGCAAGCTTACTGCAGTGGTGCTGGAACAATTTCTATAGTGAGGGTGTTGAGAGGCATTGAACCAAACTGTAAACCCTGTATATAATAGAATCCACTTCTAGGCTGGGGGTGCGGCAGCACCCCTATTGCCAGCGTCAATGGTTTTCTGTGTTCTCATTACTAGATGCCATTAACATCTCTGCTATCGAAGCAGATTGAAGGGTTTCACACATTATGAGTCAAAATATTTGCCATGTAGTTGCGATGCAGCACCTAATCCTTCTACAGTATCAGGTTAGTACGAGTGGTGCCACTAGTGATTTTGTGTTAACAATTGCCATTGTCCAGAGAATAACACTTTCTTTTTGATAACTTTTCTACTGCTTCCTTTCCTATTTAAATGGATCTGATAAAGAGTATAAGCTATAGAAGTTAAGGGGCTATTTAACATATGATGTCAAGTATCAGAGGGGTAGCCGTGTAAGTGTGGATCTGTAAAAGCAGCAAAGAGTCCTGTGGCACCTTATAGGCTAGCAGATGTATTGGAGCAGGAGCTTTCGTGGATGACGAAGTGGATATTCACCCACGAAAGCTCATGCTCCAATACGTCTGTTAGTCTATAAGGTGCCACAGGACTCTTTGCTGCTTTAACGTGTGATGACATTCTTAAATAGTATGGAATAAAACTGGAAGTGACTGATGGGGAGTGATCATACTACTTCATATATTGCACTTCAGAAGGCAGGCAGCAGTTTTGTGCACATGCTAGGGTCTGGAGAGCTAGTGCTGGGGAGACCATAGAGGATGGGGTTACAGTAGTCATGGTAGGAGGAGATTAAGGCGTGAGGAGGAATTAAGGAGTGGTAGGTTTGAGACAATTGTGTATTATGGCAAACGAGGAAGAGGTGGTGGAAGGTGTATTAAAAACCTGCTGCAGATGTGGGGCAAGGGAAATTCATCAAGTTTACAGATATTACAGACAAATGGTAGTTCAGAATCAAGATGGGTGAGTGCAGATAAAGTTGTCTGAGGCTGCTGTTCATGCTCAACAGGCATTTCTGTCTTTTGAGACATTTGGCTGGAAAGTTACTATTAATAATAAATATTTATATAGTTCTGTAACTCTGCCTGGCTCCTTAAATTAAAAAAAAAAAAAATCCCTGCCTGGAGATCTAACAATTGTCAACCTAAATAAACCTAAGACAGGAAGATGTAAAAGATAGAAGGTAGAAAAGGAGGAACCAGAGTTAAAACAAATCATGTGAAATCTGCAATGAACAAATTTTATCATCTCTGATATTTAAGTAGATACTGAAGCAGGGAATGAAGAGGAGGAGACAGCCCAGGAAAGGAAGCCGCCAGTGAAAAGAGAGCACAAAATATCTACCCCAGCCCTGATCCCCCTCCCGCCCTCCGAATCCCCCTGCCCCAGCCTGGAGCCCCCTCCCACACTCCCATTTGTGGCCCGCCATACAATTTCCGTTCCCATATATGGCCCTTGAGCCAAAAATTTTGCACACCCCTGGTCTAAATGATCACAAAGGCCCCTTTTGACCTGGGAATCTATGAATCTATAGAGGTATATCTTCCCTGCAGGATTAACTTGGGCATTTACTTGGGTGTTACTCCAGCCCCCCTCTTGTTTGCACACAAAAACCTGTCACCCGAGTTTAGTGGTGTTTTCAACCAAGGGTAGTTGGTTCTTCTGGAACTGATGGCTAAAACCCGTGTGATGTTTTCATGTCGGCTGGTAAGCTGCTCACTTTGCCGTGAGGATGCAACCTAACTCACTTGAGTGCTGATAGTCTTGTAGTGGCATCCCACAATGCCCCCGAGCGTCCAGAAGGACAGATAAGTTCTTCCACAATTCCCTGGGAAGGCATTCCAGAGCAGCACACAGAGCAATGGGGTATGCCCACGAAGTGCTAGTGACACAGATGTGTGAGAGCAGCACTCGTGAGAACCCAGCCACTCGTGCGTGGCTTTGCAGTGTGGTTGCTCACACTTCGCCTAGACTGACCTGTGGGCTCAGATGTGAGTGCCAATCGCTGAGGTAACTACAGGGAAGGTATAGCCATAGGAGGTGCATGTTAACTAGACCCTGAGGTTGGAGAGGAGGTGGTAATGGAGAGCTTGGTGTGAATGAGAACTTTAGTAGTGGGTGCTCAGTGGTTAAATTTTAGAAATTAATCAGTGTAACAGTCCCACCGCCAGATCTCTCTACACTTTGCTTTGAAAACACACATGTCCGGTCTTGCTCTGCTCCCCAGAATTTTGGGGAAAAACAAGAATGTGTCTATAGCATAGCAGGTGTGGTGGGTTGCTTTCAGGAGGCCTGTGGATGATCTTGCCAGACATCGATATGCCAAACCCGCGTGAGTTGTAGGGACTTCATTCCATGACCTTGACGCTGAGTTTCCTAGTTGTGATGAGTTTAAGGAAGACCAGTAACTTTTCTTAATGCAACTTTGTTTCGTATATGAATTGAGAAATGTGGAAGCTTTCATCTTTGTAACGGCACCACAGTGACTTCACAGTAGTACTATGCATGTAATGTATTGATGATAATTAGTACAGCAAAGCTCTGTTAGTAGGCAAATAGCTTTGTACGGTCAATAAGAGCAATTTGGGTCTGGATGATGTTGGCATGTTTATCAAATCCAATTGTGGTGTGTGCTGGGATATAAAATTATAGCCATTCTGCTGGCCTTCCGTGCATATTTCCAGTGCCTTAGAATTAAAGTATTGTAAAAACGCTAACCTTATTGGTGTGTTTTAAATGGAATCTCATACTGAAGCCAGTTGCCTTTATTAACTGCTCTCCATTGCCAGTGCCATCTGGTATAATAAGTGAGATTACAGCAGAAATGGAAGGTGATGGGGACAGGTGTTTTCCCCCTTATTGGAAGTACCGTATTTTATCTAGCCAAGCAGGAATTAAAAAGAACAGACATTTGTTTGTTTGGTTTTTTTTTTCAGAACAGCAAAGATCTTCCTTGCAAAAATATTAATATTGGAGGTTTCTTGGCTCTAATGCGTATGTATGAGCCCTGACAACAACCCCCATGCTAACCAGTCTCAATTCCCTTGTCAATGATCATGAGGGACCCAGCTTCCAAATAAAGTCCAGTTTAAAATGGAAAAAACTGATGGTGCAATGGATGCAAGTGTTCCGTAATAGGGATGTGAAATATGGTGGTTGTGTTACTGTTGTGGTAGTGATTTTGTGTTTAAGGCTGAAATGGTATTTTCATTCAAAGCCCTTTGTTTTCAGTCACATCTTAATTCAAAATTAAACTTGTTCAGTCTGATTTCTATGCCTCGTGCTTGTGCTTTAATTCCTAATTTTTCAGGGATTCATAGAATTTAAGGCCAGAATGGACTGTCCAATTATCTAGGATTCTAGCCTGACCTCCTGTGTATCACAGACCATTACATTTCACCCTGTTACCCCTGTATTGAACCCAATAATTTTCTATGACTAAAGCATAATTTTTGTTTGGCTAAAGCATCTCTGCCAGAAAGGCATCCAGTCTTGATTGTCAAGATGGAGAATCCACCAGTTCCCTTGGTAGATTGTTCCAGTGTTACAAAAAAATTGTCCTTTGTCTAATTTGAATTTTGTCTGGTTTCAGCTTCCAGCCACTGGTTCTTGTTGTGTCCTTCTCTGCTAGAGTAAAGAGCACATTAGCACCTGGTATTTTGTTCCCATGAAGATACTTATACACTGTAACCACATCACCTCACAAACTTCTGTTTCATAAATTAAGTGGAAACCTCTCACTGTAAGACATTTTCTCCAGCCCTCCAATAATTAATGTGGTTCTTCTCTGCACCCTCTCCAAGTTTTGAACAGCCGTTTAAAAATGTGGAAACCAGAACTGTATGTGGAATTCCACTATCTGTGTCACTAATTGCGAGTACAGAGGTAAAATCACTTCCCTCTCAGACTCACTTTTCCTCTGTTTATACATTGTTGCATTAGCCCTTTTTTACAGCAGCATCACACTGGGAACTCATGTTGAGTTTCTTGTCTACTATGACCAATAAATCCTTTTCAGAGTCACTGCTTTCCAAAATAGACTCCCCCATTCTTGAGGTATGGCCTTACTGTAGTGATCCAGATTGCGTCGTCTGACTATTGTGTCCCCATCATTATTGACCATTCCACCTGTCTTCGTATCATCCACACATTTTATCAGCTGTGACTTGATGGTTACTTCCAGTTCATTGATTAAAATGCTGAATTGCCTCTAGTCTAGTTGCAGAACCTCAGTAGAAACCTAGTGGTCCCTAAGGAAATACTATCTGTACCCTGAGATGACATGTTTCCTGGTCACTGCACTGTTGCTTTGGTTTGTCTCATGAGGACTTGGGAAGCAGAGAAATTAATAAGAATCCCCTCAGGGCTGCCAGCTGACCACATGTGGCTCATCTATTAAATTTCATAGCCAGGCTCATTTGTTGTCTAATTGAAATTTGTTCATTTGTTGAAAATATGCCCTCACTAATTGTGACTCCTATGCACCAATATAAAATAGCTGTTAGGCCTTGACAATGAAGACAAATGCTGCCTTTGACCTTCTTGAAGGAATTCTGTTTGGAAATAAATTATTGTGCTTTTGAAAACTCAGCATCTCTACAGTAGGTTATTTAAGTAATCACTTGAAGGTTTTTCCTGTTTGAGGTAGTAATGGTATCCTGGGCAGATACACACCTGGTAGAACAGAACTGCCCTCGAGTGTTCTGGTGGCAAGTGTTTTTGATTTAACCAAGTTGTATGAGATTCAAAATCGCACCTGGAGTGCAGTGTGTCGTAGCTAGTAGTTACTGACATTCGGAGTGAAAGCTGCCTGCTTCATGCATGTATGCTAATGGAGTTGCATACTGAATGAGACTTAAATGAGGCAGGACTCTTCATGCTTCCTTCTGTGTGTACCAGGTGAGTGGGAGAAGCCCTTGCACCTCGACCCTGCTCCCCAGCAGGAGTGCCGATGGGCATGGCTGTGTGTGTATGGAAACTGCATATGGAAGGAGTGGGGAGGGACCCCACACTTGCTCTGGCCCAGAGCCCCACAAAACCATAATCCGCTTATGTGCACAACACAACGTGCACACTTAGTGATACAGGGCTCCTGGGGCAAGGCATAATATTTCAGTGATGTCTAGTGTAATAATTTCAATTTGTGAAGTTTAGATGTGTCATGGGCATTGTTAACATGGCTGCTGAAGAGCAGTAACTAGAAAAGCCAAGATTTTTCAAAGAATAAACAGGACTGGCCTTTGTCATTGTATGGATAGGAGACTATGTACGTGGAAAGTCTATGGAATATGAGGAACAGGCCTCCTAGGATTACTACTGACCGAGAAAGCAGTCTCTTCTGTAGATCAGTAGGTCGTCTTAATGCATTTAGATATAAAGTTTCCTGTTGAAATTAATTCCTCACAAATAAGGACAATTGTTGAATTTATGGCTACTTATAAACCATGGAGAATACAGAGAAGTGACCGTCAGGCTGTACAGATTTTACTTATTCATGCTCACTCGCTGTTTTTATTATCTTCTGTGGTTGAGATGGTACTTTCATTCAGAGCCCCTATTTTAGAGGGTTATAACTTTCCAAAGTCGTGGTGTGGTAGAACCTTGATGCTTGTTCAGAGGAGGATGTTCGTTGAAAGTTGCAATAAATCTTTTCAAACACTATCTCGAGGATCAGACATTCAAATGAGCAGCTGACTTTCAACAAAATGCTTATTAAAAGTTACATTTCAATTTTTAAGAACCATGCAAAAATCTCTTAACACAACTTTGGGGTTGAGACTTTGTGCAGTGGTCAGGAATTTCAGAATTGAGGTCCTTTAAGAAACCTTAACTTTGCATCCTTTCACTCCATGATTACATAACAGTGTGAAATGCCCTATTTTTCAGTAAATACGGTGTCAGATGCATCGGAAGACTCGTCCAGAAAGACTGAAAATTAGTGGACTGTAACAGAAGTAGTTTAAAGTAAATATACAATTTTTTATATATATATAGCTTTTAGTATTACTGCATGTGTCCTGCTGTCTGGAGTGGTTCACGACTGAGAGTGCCAACCTTGGGGCAGACTGTCAAAAAGCAGAGCAGACACCCCAAGCCCTGGTGGTAAGTTCTATCATTAGATTTCACCAACCCAGTAACAAAATGTGAGCTCCTGAAGCACTGTAACGGTCTTACCAAGAAGTCACAGAGAGTCCTTTTGGGCTCTCCAGTCTCTTTTGCCACCCAGGAAAGCTGGACTAAGTGATAAATGGTCACTTACACCAGAGATCACAAAGAATTCAGGTCACTTTCAGTTCTAAGAGACCAGTCACTTACCCCAGGTCATTTTGTACCTCAGATCTCACACCAAAGACAACGCTTGTGCCAATCCTGTAGTGAACTAACTAAGAATTTATTAACCTGGAAAAAGAAATGAGTTATTTACAGGTTAAAGCAGGCAAACATACTGTGCGTATGTATATATACAGATGAGTTAGTCTGTGATTCCAAAAGTGACAGAGTTGTAATCTGTCAGCACTGAATGTCTTGTAGAGTTAACTCAGGTTGACCCTGGGGATCTCTGCTTCTGTTTCCTAGCTCCAAGCCCTGTGAGAGTCCAAACAGCAAAGAGATGAATTTTCCTGTCAGCTATCTTCATTTCCTCCTCCCAGAATTCAAGCTGGGGGGATGAGCTTTCATGCATGTAGCACCTTCATGGGTGTAAGAGGACCATTAGCCCAGTCTTTGTATCACAATGTTTCACAATGGCCAATTTAGTCTCCACAGCCCTTCTCAATGGGCGAGGGAGCCATTCCTCTTGCCTGGGTTCACAAGTTCAGAGCAGGCATTTTTACAGTTACAAAACAAAACTTACATATTATCTTAAGCACGGGATACAGATATTACCAGCAAGATTAATTCATGCAACAACTCACAAGCATTTTATAGAGTCTAAACACATCCTTACAAGTTCAACACGTATCTTGAGCAACACTAACATACAGGTGAGCTGGCCTAGTTTCCAGCTATAAATGTGTCAGTGCTCAGCTGATGCCTGCAGACTTGGCAAGAGCTGGTACCTGGTCTACTAATGTTATAGCATGTATGAACCACATGAATGAAACTACACTATGACTTTTATAAGTCCCTGATACTTTTAGATGCTGCATATAAGAAGAATTTCATCTGTTGTGATGTTCAAATGTGCTGCTATTCAATACATAAGGCTGACGTTGCAACAGAGTCTGTATGCTGCACTCATATTGCCTAGTAGCTTTTTGATCAGGCCCGTTAGCTTTTGATTTTGTAAATTCTAATCCAGCACTGTATTTTTGTGTCATACGGGGTCCCTACAATTTTGAACTTGCTGCAGGAGTTACTGGGTGAATTTCTATGGCCTTCGTTATACACGAGATCTGACTAGGTAATCACAGTGGACTTGCAGTCTGTGAATCTATGCTGGACAGCCCAAGAACACTCTACTGATCTGATATTTGCCATGTGCAGATGTCTGGAATCATTAAATCCAAGTTCTCTGGACTCCTGAGTTGTACTAATAAACCTGCTATAGGTGATAATGATCCATTCCCTCTAGGTGCAAAATGTAATCGGGGTTTTTGATTGCCACATGTGGAATATTATACTAGTTAGTGACAGCGGTGAGTGAATATGACTTTGAGAAGTTTTGGGAAGTCCAGGAATTTTTTCATGTGTAGTACTTGTTTAATGCAATAGCTGTCCTTTCTTCTCCTTCCATACAAACTCTTCAAGTGTTAATCTCTTCTGTGCCACACCTTCAGAAGAGCAGTCATGATCATTCTGATATATCCGATGTTGCTAGCTGCAGTGGATATAGAAGGATTTATAGTTTAGCCCTCTGGAACATCACTTGTACTGTCCCAAGGGAAAAAGGCAATTCAGGTGGAGTTTGCATGCACTGGAGAATGAAGTTCTGGTGTGATTGAAATTTAAGAGCTGAGCACATTTACATCTGACCGTGTTAGGGTCCAAATGTTATGTTGACACTAGTTTTCTTTTTGGATAGCCACGCTGGCAGTCACTAGCGTGCGGAGCTCTGTCAGTTCTCTAATCTAATAGACTGTTCTTGCCCAGATCAGTGTGTGTCAGTATTTTATATGCTGAATGTAGCCAGGTTTAATAATCAGTCACTTTTGCGCCTTCCACCAGACTTTTCCCCCCAGTTTTTTTTTTTAAACAATGTAATGTTTAATTCAAAACCTGCTGTGGAAACAAACTATATACATAAAAAAAAGCAAGAACGAAGATGGAGAGCGCTGAGTCACGAAAGGTAACGAGAGTTCAGAATAATGTCATTTTAGTTTTTAAAAAATGCTTTGAAATTAATCCCTTTTAAAATTTGGTTTTATTTTTATTTTATTTGTATTACCTATTATGAAAATAATATGAAAAGGACATGGGCACTGCTTGGAAGTACTTCTGTAGTATGTCTGAAATCCTGAAAAGCTTGCCTTCAGCACATTGGTTGATCTATTTGTTTTCCAGTCACTAAAACAGAAATCTCTGAAGCTTTTTTAGATGCCATTTTTCTTGTTTAATACTGTTGCCTCCAACTAGTACCTGTTGAGGCCAGTTACAATGGTTCCAAATGACGAGAATCTACCATAGTCAGTGCAATGGACAAGCTTTTTGCTGCATGTCCGAGGGCTCCCATTGCCTGTTTACTGGTATTATGAAGTGCTCTCATGGCAATACAAAGAATTGTAAACCCCCAGGTGAGTGTTAATTGCATGGGAAACTCCCAAGAAATATGACTACAAAAAGAGAGAGGCAGCGGAGGTCCAACAAGTATATTATAAAGCATTGAAGCATAAACATAATCTGAAAGCACGCTTTCTTTGTGGAGAGACATGGGAATTTTAGCTGGCCTTCCAGTTATTGCTGAGATGGAATATCCCAGATCACATTCTGTGCAGAGAATGGGCAAGGTTTGACAGCTTGAGGCTTAGAATGGTAGCATGCGGAGTTCCAATCTGATAGCTTCCATTCTGATCCCCCAGAGTCACAGATGGAACAGTCACTGGCTCTGGATTATGAGAAGGATTACACCATCTGGTCCTGTCAGCCTCTCTCACTTTATTGGTAGAGGTATTTTTGTTCATGGGTTAGTTTGCTAAATTACCTGTGAGGTTTCCCCATATGCATCTGTCCCTCTGCTTTAGCATGAATGCCCCTTCCTGCATATCTTCTGGATGTGGGAGGTAGGTATCAACTGTAGGAATGTTCAGTAGGTGTATTGCAAAAACCATGTTATTCCCAGAGTTTCCTTCCCTCTTTTCCCAGAGAGGAACCTCTGTCCATAATGCAGTGTCTGCATCTAATTGCCTGACAGTCTCACTGTGCCACTAGCCATCTATTATACATTCTTCCCCCTGCCCCCGGGACACAGATGAGAAAGGAAGATAGTGTTTTTTTCCAGCTCGGTGATTTAGCATGCATCTTCTTCCCCCCTGCTTCTTCAGGTAATAAAGCCAGATGGCAGTGACAAAGAAACAGAAGCGACACATGAATTAGATGTCCCTGAGGAGCTGTCGGGGACTTGCCTTCCTCGAGAGCCAGTGAAAGGAGATGCTGATAGACCGGATGTCATTATAGAGGCTCAGTTTGATGATAATGAGGCAGAGAACGGACAAGAGAACTCACAGAATGTGCTGGCTGATGACATTAAGAAACTTTCTATGGATACCAGTGAAAAGGGTGAGTGGGTCAGATTGCTGTCTTAAACTTTGATTTTTGCGAACTTGAAGTATTTTCTTTGCTACCTTGCTTTGCTACAAGATTTAAGGTACGACATGGAAGTTGAATGTGTCACCAACCCTGTACTTGCCATGCTAAGCTCCCTTAACAGTCAATAGGTTGGGTTCTGAGTGGATATTGAAAACTGGCTTTTATGCAGCCTCAGTGCATTCAATGTAAATCTGTAGAACAAAAATCACCCCTTTATATTTGAGGTTCCCAGTGCCGCATGTGGCTCTGCGGTTTGCAATCTGACTCAAGATGTTGCTGTAGCTTTTTCCTCCCATCCCAGGCAGGCTTTCTAATCTGTATTCCTCACATTGGGGATAAGAATTACATTCTTTTTGGCTTTTTCTTGCATTGCAAAGTTGAATGTTGTTTGTAACTCAGATCTTTGAAGAAGAAATTGATTTGTTTAAAAAAAATTCAAGCAATCGTGATTCTTTTGAAGAGGAGCGGTCTTACTCTGAATCTGAATCCTTCCTGTGTCATCAGATGTCACAGGAAAGATTCAGTGGTGCAAACAAGGTTCCACCATTCCTGTCTGTTTCGGGTCACTGTTTGCATGTCTTTTATTAAGTCCCATATGTTTTCCCTGTCTAAGCATGTTTGATGGAGAGATTCTTTCTGTTGGCCACTTTTTATGTGTTTCTCCAGCTGCCCAATGGCATGACTGCCATGGCAAATGCGCTGGCTTCATTCTTAATGCACGTTCAAGATATTGCCATCATCTCTTCGGATAATATTGGAGACAGGATTGTTGAGCTCTGACAAATCTCAGCACTTGTCATAAATTAATTCAGTTTAATATTTACTACTTTCCTGAGGCATTTGCTTTCAAAGGCAATTAGGTGGTCTGTCTATATTCTTGATGGGTTTCATCTTTCACATCCATATGTTAAAATGTAAAAAAAACAATTGAGTTTAAGGTTGTTGGCTTAGTCTTTAAGACGTAGATTATTATTGACCAAATCTTGCTTGAGTCGGTGACGGCAGCTGTTGCCTTGCCAATTTGTGACATTATTTCCTTCTGGACATCCCTGTCGGCTTGCATGTTACTGCTACGGCATGTGTATTGCCTTGCCTTTTGTATTCTTTTGCTTTCTAATTTAATGCTTGAGTTGGGGGTTGCTCGTGTTCTCATTAGATTTGTTTTTTCATAACTATTTACCCCATCTTTTTTGTAATACTGGACAGTCTTTCATTTTTGCTTATATGTTGGTTGCCCGGTCGCTTGGAAGACCCAAATCGTCAACAAAATCTAAATCTTCTAGCGTTAAGCTGTGTTGGCAGAGGTGAGAGAGTGCATTCTTGTTTAACAGCAATATCTGTTAAACCATGAGCTCAGGTCTGTGTGTACTTTCACTGTGCAAGCTGCATCTTGATATAAAGTCTTGATCTCGTTAATTATTATTGTTGACATACCATCACGCTTCAAGGTGCTGCGGCATGGATTAAGATGGAAGCTGCCATAAGCCTTCTTAAAATCTATTGACATTTATAATGAGTGGATTTTTGCCACTTGATACTTTCCTTAGTGGTTGTTCTGAGAGTGAAAATCTGGTTCTTCCAGGTCAAAATCTGGTCTGCTCTTCCCTTAGCTTTGCCATAGGCTGCTTCCTTTATCCTGCTTCAGAGATACTGCAGAGATCTTCCTTGTCACTGAAAGGAGTGTAGCACCTTGCCAGTCATGGCAATTGCTAGGGTCACTTTGACTATCTATTGTGCTGAAGGCTTTTCCTGGTCCCACATTTTGTTGAAAAGTTTGGTGATTTTTATCAATGATCTCATCATTTACAAACTTTCAGCTTTTCCTGGTGACTTGGTTTTCACCTGCAGCTTTCCCAGGTTTACGGTTTTTATTGTACCTTCTTTGTTTGGGGTCTGAGAAATTAAGATGTCCAGCTCTGGTGTTTAATTTCTTTGTCAAAGTCAGGAGTTTCTTGTTGAGTTGGGCTGTTCAGCACTTCTTAAAAATGCTCTGCCCATCACTCTGTTCTCTTTCTGCTGTTTCTGTCTTTACTTGTTTATCCTTCACAAGCCCTATGGCTCTTCTAAACTTGCCAGTTAGAACCTTGCTTAGTTGATAAGGTGTTTTTACTGTTCCCTCTTTCAGCAACCACTTCAGCTTCTTTGGTGATCTTATCCATATATTTCCTCTTATCTCTTCTCACACTGCTTTTACTGTTTTATTCTTTGTTTTATATAGCATCTTTTCTGCTGCTTTTTCTGGAGCTATTTTGAGCAGTTGATGTTTGGTTTGGCTTGTTTCCTTTCTTTCACGCTGTTCCACGTATCCTCACTTACCCAGAGTTTTGGTTCACTTAGCCAGTCTCCAGACACAGTTATTGCAGCATCTCTGCTAGTGTTGAAGCAAGGAACATGACATGTCAATGCTGACTTGCTGGGACAAACTCTGCCCTCATACTGTGCACGTGCAGCCCAAATCATTTTTAAAAAGAACCCCACATTCACATTTTGAAGGCGGAATTTGGCCTCAGATAATAGTACCACCAGCTTGGATCATGATCCTCCCAACATGAGTAACTTCATTCATGCAGGTAGTTCCATTGGACTCAGTGGGGGTCTACTCACCTGAGTAAAGGATTTATGCACATGTGTTTGGAGGATTGGACCCTTACCCAGTTCAGATGTCCCTCATTATGTACAGTGTAACTAGACTTCCTTTGAAAAAATGCGGGTGTTCATGGTGTCGTTTCATCCACATAATACAGATCTTTTATACTAAGCTTTGTATCTTGGCTATTCCCTGTATAAAATCCCTTCCCCTTGAAACAAATTACTTTTGCAGCAACAGCAGAGAAAGGCGCAAATAGGAGAAGGGAATGTATAAGAGTGAAACTCAGTGCTGTGCATAAGGGCTGACAACGCCTATGCATAACATACTTTAGCCCAATTGTGAGGACTCAGGCACTCACGACCTTTGCAGGGGCCTCTGCACAGAGATAAATATCACCCTTTCTGAGCAGTGGCAAGACTGGAATAAATGGTACATAACTGAGCAGTACAATACTTGAACGGAAGCTTCTGATGGGCGTATTTATACAGCAAAGTCTCAAGGATTCATGCTAAGGAAAAATGCCATCAAGTCAAGCACTGGTAAAATGAGAACATCTAGAAACAGACAAACCTATATTATAAACAAACCCCAAAATCCATCTCCCGGAAAACAGAATCCCCACCCAATTTAACTTCACTCACAGTTCTTGTTCTGGGAAGAAGAGGATGAGAGTGCAAATCACATGCGACAGATGTTAATCATGTTGCTTAATGCCCTACTGGTAGGGACTCAGATACTACAGTGATGAGCACAGCATCAGAACACATATAGACTAGAATAAACCAAGCTGCATGATTGACTTCACTGCCTGGTAAAGCTGATCAGAAACAGTTTAATTTAGACATAAGTGCTGTAGTGAACAAGATTAGAAACCTATTGTACACAGAGTATATTGAGTGGTGGTGAGAACAAAGGATCAATAACTTGTGCAGTCTGCAAAATATCACTTATTGGTGGCTTCACTGTCCATGGTCTCCAGTACACAGATAGATAGATTTTAAATAGATCTACTTCTTAATTGCTCCTTTAAAGGATCAGCTGTCACAATCCTGTAAGGCAGAGATCCAAGCAAACACTTGCAGTTCGGTCACCCTTCTCTGGATCATTTTCTTTCCCTAAAACAGTCATTTCTCTCCCTTAGCTCAGCACGAGTACACGTGGCAGATATATCTGCATGTCGTCCTCGTGTATTAGGCTACACCGGTTTCTTCCACCGCATGGTGTTGAGATTGCTCACAGGGCTCACATGTTTTCTTACCAGTCAGGCAATCCACTCCTTCCTGGAACCTTAACTTTGTTTTAACTGGATTAATGGTTTTCCCCTTTGAGCCACTGGCTACCTGTTTTCTTTACCACCTGTCAATCAAGGCAGCCTTTTTGGTAGCCATCATGTCAGGTAGAGGGACAGGGGAGATCCAGGCCTCCATGGCAGACCTCATATTCCTCCTGTCGCCAACAGTCATTCATGAGGATAGAGTCACCCTAATGTGAAGTTTCTGAGTATGGTGGCTTCTGAGTTCCACATCAGTCTGTTCACTTCCTGGTTTTCTTCCCTAAATCACATTCCACTCTGGGTTAAATGAAACGTCACACGCTGGATGTCATGAGGGCATATTTTATTTGGCTAGGACCCAGCCATTCAGGTATATACTAGACTCTTCATGGCATTTGCTGAGCAGGTTAAAGGACAAACCCATATAATTGAGAGGCAAAGTGGGTCTCAGACTCAGGACATTGTACTAAGAAAGGGTCACTTGGGCAGGTTAGGTTAGTCCACTGGGGCTTGGATGGCTTCTCTGCTCTGCTTAGGTAACTTGTAGAATCCACATATCAGAGAGGGTACAGGTGTAAAAAGGACTCTTGATTGCTGTGTTCCCATCTCCCAACTACATGTATAAAAGGGTAATATGATGCAATCCATGAGTGTTGTTAGAGGATTTCCCACTGTTCAATTTTGGGAGCTCAGATAGCCTAACTTTTTTCTCTTCATTCACCTTCCTCTTGGTATAAAGCTGTTTACAAGATTGCAGCATCTCCACCAGTTAATGTTGCAATAAAAAAAAATTCACACTTTGTTTTTAGTATAAGTGTTTGCATTCAGTGAAACCTTGCAGATCTGCCCCAAACCAAGAAAAGCGTGAAATGTTCTGTACACGGTATTTCTTTTACAGTGTTACATCCTCACTTATGCTCCTCTGTAATCTGAATTTCACATGAATTTGAGCCAGTCTTATCAAATACTAAAGCAGTTCTTCAGACTTGCTGATAAGGAAACAGCAGCAGTGCAAATAGTAGCAGTTTGTACTGTGAGAATGGCACCCACTCTCATAAAAGCTAGTAAAGTACTGTCACCTTGCCAAAACCCATCCTTGTCCAACAAATCTATTGTGGGTTCTTGAGCTCTACTCCTAAGAGGTTTCACTGTATGCTGATCACATACACTGGATATCTCAGGTCCACATGGATAGCTCACAAACATGTGACTCAATAAAATAATATCGGTGGCAGTGACTATAGTTAGGGATATTTAATAGGTTCCTTCTAACCCCTTCTTTCCACTTGCTCGAACTTTTCTGAAACTAAATTCATAAGCACAAACTTTTAGGGCTTGTTCTCTGCCTTAAGTCTGACAAAAAATCGTTCCGCTGTATTTGAGGATTTACTCTGCAAGTTAATTGCGCTAACTCAGCTAAACATGTAATGAAAGATCTAGTTAAATATGATGCCGTGAATTGATCAGTGGTTTGAGCATTGGCCTACTAAACCCAGGGTTGTGAGTTCAGTCCTTGAGGTGGTAATTTAGGGATCTGGGGCAAAAATCTATCTGGGGATTGGTCCTGCTTTGAGCAGGCGGTTGGACTAGAGACATCCTCAGGTCCCTTCCAACCCTGATATTCTATGAAAGTGGACCTGGGTAAGAGCTGTAATGGCCTTAGTTTGCAGGTAGCTGGAGCAGGGTGAGCTCACACCTCTCCACCTAAATATTCAATATCAGCATAAAACGGTTAGGACAGCTGGTAAGACAACCCCCTTCTTTTAAGTCAAATGTAGTCAGTAAAGACCTTAATAACTCCAGTAAGGCTTGTAATGATCCCATCAAATTGTCTGGGGCCAAATTGTCAACTGTTGTTACCATCCGCAGGCCACTGTTCTGGAATACTTGGGACCCACTTTCCCATTGATCTTTGTAGTGTTGATTGTATATGTAATGTGCCTCGATTTCAGTTTTTATTTGATTAAAAAAGGTGGGGGGAAAGAAAAACAAAAAAACTTCTGTAATATACACATTTTACTACAGTGTTTTTGAAACTCCTTTTTAAATGTGCAAAGGGATATTTTGTCTCTCGCTGAACTAGCAGTTTTTTCAGAAATCCTTTTGCATAATTTTCTTCAAAGTATCTTCAAATTCACGTTGAGCCTCTTGCTGCCTTGGAGGTAGTCCAGGTTTGAAAATCTGTGCTCTGCGTCAATAGATCCAGGGGGTGCCCTCAAAGCTCGCCATGACACTTCGCTGAAGTTGGGAAGTGTGTCTTGATGACTGTTCCAAAAAACCAGTGCATCCAGTTTCACATTGTCAGGGCTAGGCACGTTCATGTCAGTAGTAATTTCCCGTTTCGGATTTGAAATTTCGTCTTTAGTGGCAAATGATTGAAACCCTTTGGCATAAGGTCATAATCTGCTGCAAAATTCACCTTGAGGAAGGGGTGCAACCACCTGGATGACATTCCAAAAAGAATCTTCAGCACCAAACACTTTGGGGTTCAGATTGTGGCGTCTGGATCTGCACTCGTCTTGCATTGTGTAAAACAAAGCCTTCAGCTTGTTCGCATGCTTGAAAATGGCCACGAAACCAGAGACGCAAGATTTCATTTCTTCTGTAGCTGCTGACAGTGCAACGTTAATCGGATGAGCAGGACAAGTAATATGGAGCAGCTCCGGTTTCTGATTGAGTTTAATCTCCCATGCAGATTTAGGAAGCAGAATCTGTGTTAGTTGTGGCCACATTTTCCCAGATTAGTTGATACATCTCAAACATGTTAGTTCTTGCTGCGTCAGCAGAGAGGATGAATGTCACATGGTGGGTTTATTTGCCTTGAAATCAAAAAACAAAAACAAAAGGCCAAGAATCAGAGGCTCCAAAACATCAGGAGACTCATCAAAAATCAGACCTAGACTCCACATTTCCATCAATTCGTTCCATCAGTTTAGATACTAAAGCATCATCTTTCTTTCAGATACTTACGAGTGAGGTTGTCTGCATTAGGAAGGGTTTTCCAGCTGGACTGGATTGTCGCACAAAGTCACCAATAGGCCCTTCTGCTATTAGCGGTGGTTTTCCAGCAAAACAAAGAGCATGCACAAAAATTCATTGATACAATCGTGCTGTGTCCTCCCTTTCATTAAACCCTGGTGAAAAGCTCCTGATATTGACTGTCCCAAAGCTCATTTTCTTCTTTTAGCTTCTTGTGTTGCTTGCTTTTGACAAGCTCCTTTGTTCTGTCAGCGGGAGCACTGACCCCAGTGCTGCAGTACCTGCAAGTGCAATGCATCCTCTTCGCTCCCGTCCTGACTCCTCTTGAAAATTTCTAAGCACGTGTTTTCTTGTTGGTAGTCAGGCATCGATTTGCGTTTTTGCCCCATGTTTACCTTTTTACCTTACCCATCTGTAATCCCCAAGGAACTTGTCTAGGTTTCTGGGGCTCTGTGTGCTGGTAGTTCAGGGAGAGGCATGCTGTTCCTGGTAGGAAGGGGGAGCCAAGGACAGACTCAGAGTCTGCTGGGCAACCAAGAGGGGGAGAGAGACTGTTTAGAGCAAGAAGGGCCCTGTTGGTTTGGGGAAGGGTTGCAGGTATGCCTGCAGAGTGAGAAAGGGGCAGAGTGAAATGATTGATAAGGGAAAGCCTGGGAAGAGGAGTTAGCCTGACCAGTAGGGAGTAAGATGCCTTCTCTTGGGAGCCCTGGAAGTTGGGATGGGGTACCCATTTTGGGGGTAGTCTGGAGCCAGCCATGGAAAGGACAGGACTGGATATGTGGGGATCCAGAAAAACCGACTCATCCATCCAAACCCACAAGGAGACTGGCAGTAGAGGAGGTATCCAGATGGATAGGGGGCATTATATATCTGTCTGTGGAGGACTGATTTGTTTAAATTCAGCGCCACGTTAAACAGACATAAAGACATAGGTGGGCAACGTCTTCCTGTGAGCCAAACATAGCGCGATATTAATGTTGTTTGATTTTTCTGACCTCCACTGTGTGTGTGAGTTCTGTGTTTTACATGGGGGAACTGCTTCAATATCAGAGTTGCAGGGCACAGTTGTGTAAAGCTTTAGTGTTTAACAAAAATAAGTACCCGAAAAAATACTGAGTGGATTGATATACAGGTGTACATTAGTAAAAACAGAACTCCTTTAATAAAAAATCCCAGGTAATTTATCTGTGAAAAATCAGGAAAAACTGATGTGGAAGACTATGTATATGCTACATATCCACATGTTAAATACTAAAGGAGAGAATATTTTTTTTCTCAATTGTGCCATATTGATGATTGTTGATCTGCATAATCAGAGCTTCAAAAACTGATCAGAGTCCTAGTAGCTAGGGAGAAAACCGTATTTGTACTCCAGAATTTAAGCTATCAAGACGCTATTTTTTTAAAAGGGATATTTTCAAAGGCACAGAAGGCAGGTGGGTATCTAACAGCCCTTAGTGCCTTCAAAAATCTCCTAAATATGTAGCAAAGAAAACTGCAGAGAGTGGTGTCTGGCACTGGTTTTCTGATGAGTAGATCTTCTGCAAACAAATGCCACCACTTCTCTCCCCCAACTCCGAGATCAGACCGCTGGGAAAAGGAGAGAGTAATGGGAGTTGAAACAAGATGCTGCTCATGGACTCTGCTCTGGGACACTCCATCTGCTAATAGGCGTGTGGTCAATTTGAAGCTCTCCAACCCCCTTGGCTGCTGGAAGGAATAATTCTCTGTTCTCCCTTCCTACCCAGATGCTCCTGGTTGGCTCAAGTGGTCATAAGGAGTCTCCATTAATCACTTCTTCTGCAGCCTCCAGTTTTTGGGGTGTCTCCAGCGAACAGCTGAGGTTCCTACCTCTGCTGCTGCTCATAGTTTTTCCAGGCTGCAACAGAGTGATATATCTTATTCCTGACAGTTTCACTGTCAGGATCATGACTGGGACAAGGGCGGTGGGGCCTAATGGTCAGACTCATGGGGGTGGCCAGGCCTGGAGATTAGAACGGGAATCACACTGGAGTCAATAATCAGGATCACAGGATTCCCAGGGGCATAGTGGAGAGCAGAACTGATGGTCAAAGATAGGGAACAGAAGCCAAAAGCTGGGGCCCATAGGTGAGCTGGAGATGTGGCAAGGAAGTGGAATCGGAGGTCAGAGCCAGGGATCAGAAGCTGAATGCCAGAGCTTCTGGTTGTGCTGGAGATGTGGTTGGGAAGTGGAACCAAAGGTCAGAGCCAGGGGTGTCAAGGATTGATAAGGGCAGGAACTGAAGCCGGGTATAAGAGCAGGCTGGGCTGGGGCAGGAGCAGGCACAGGAAGCAGGATCAAATGCAGTTGCAGGCTTGGAATGCATTGAGCAGCCGGCGACCTCTGGCTGCTGCTGAGTCAAGTAGTAGCTAGCTGGGCCTCTCCACCAGTCAGGAATGCAGTCAGTCAGGCAGCTCCTGTCAGGATCAGCTGTGACCATTGCATTGCAGACTGACCCTGCTGCAGCTGGCTCCCTGGCATTCACTGTCACTCACAGGCTTTCCATTAGGAGGGGTAAAACTGACCAGACTCGCAGGTCGGTTTTCATTCTGCTGCACCCTGGAAAAGCCATGAGCAGCTGCAGGTAAACTGGAGTTGTTTGTCTGCAGTCTCAACACAGCACTGTGTTGGTTTACCCTAGTCTCATGTTTGGAAGGTTAAGTTTCTAGTCCTTATAATGGGTTATTTTTATAGAGCTTAGCTCTTTCCAAAGTTAACGGCACCCATCATGCAAAATCTTCCTGTTAGTTTTGGATGAGTGGGTTTTTCGAGTTCCATCAGTCAAACCTTATTTAGTCTCCAGTGTTAAGTAGTTTTAAACTTTTGATTGCATAAGTGAGGTCTGCAATAGAAATCAATGTTGTGGTGCTTGAGACAGGTAACTTCTTATTCTGTTCTTCCCACATCACTCTTCATGACCCCACAATGACCTCTTATGCGAGGCAAAAAAGTACTCATGCAGTTAGGTAACTGGAATTAGATAGATTCACATATTACCATATGTTACTGAAGAGCCTAATTAATCTGTGCTTTTCCCTTGGGTCACGAGTCCTGGCTGTGCAGGCTAAAAGGCTTGATTTTCACAATGGATGGTAGGCATGGGAGGTAGCAGAATCTGGTTATCGTTAACAACAATTTTCCTAGATGAATCAAATAAAAATTTATTCAGCTAACCTAATCAAATACTGTACTTTTCATTTAATAGCAAAATCATTTCTTCTTGGGGGGGGGGGGGGAATGGCACAAGCACTTTAAGAAAGATAATATACATCCCTAAAAAAGGAAATGAAACAAGCATGTTAAATATTTAATGAAACACAATTATGAAAACATTTCCTAAATGATTTCTTAATTTTATGAATCTGGTGTTCATGAGAGGTGCAACACTGATAGCTCAGGAGAATGAAGTCCTCCATTATTGCCAGTAGCACTGTGGGAGTCCTGACCCTGTTTTGGACTGATCAGCTTTAGGGGCTGTCAAAAGGTAGTGCAGTCTCAGAGCCAATTCAGGGATTTGCTGCTCTGCTAAGACTGCCATCAGATGGCCCAGCTATGGCGGCTTTGCGATGTGGACTTCTGTCCATAAAGAGTTAGACTGAAATCCTCTGAGCTCATCTTACACAGATCACCAAACAGCATTTCGACTGTAACGGTTTTGATCACTATGGACCTAGACTGAAACTGATGACCTAGAGGCACCCTGGTTCTTTTATCCCTGTCCACAGAGATACCTAGCCACGCATTTTGACATTGAGTTCAGTCTTTGTCCACAGTGTAATGTTCCATGTAGAGCAATGTGAGGTTCCTAGTGAAATGCTCTGTAGGACAATCTGAAGCTAAACTAAGCTTTCTCATCATCTTGAGCTTTGGTTTTTCTAGTGCCCCCCCCTTTGTTTCCCCCATCCCCAAACAAAATCCATTGGTAAAGGGTTATATATTACCATCTATCCATATGTACACAGTTCCCAACGCAGTCAGGGAGAGTTTCTCTGTGAATCGAGGTCAGAGATTGCCAGTCTCTCATAAGAGGTTAGAATTCTGTCCACTTTAAAACACACAATTGTTTGACACGTACTCAGGAAAATACTCTGGACACAGCTAGTCTAGTGAATTGGTGCAAGCTGTCTCCTCTTCCATTTCTGAGTGAGCAAAGAGCTGTCTTCACTACACATGACCTCTGCCAGTATCCTAGAACCTTCTCCGTCAGGCTTTAGGCAGGAATATAGCATAGAGCGAGGCCTGGTGCACAACTTTCTCCTAGCCATGGACAGAGGGTAAGTAGCCATACTCATTCTGGCTGAGACTTTGAAAGCAGAGCAGGGGATTTAGTCATGACTCCCATTCATTTAAATTGAAATCCCATACGTGGTTTTGAAAATCTAAACCTTTGTCTGTCTCCACAGTAGATGTCACCGCCTATCAGACCTGTACTTGGAAGGAAACCTGTAGTATACACCTTTTGCCATTGCTTTTTGCTCTGCCTTTTTGTAGATATTGGGTATTGATTGATATGTCCCTGCTGTCTATAAAGTACTTGCCTCTGGATCTTCAAAAGTCTTCTTTCTAACCCTGCGAGTTTCTAACTTCACACGTTTTTGGTACTGTTGGCCATGTGGGTGTAGCACATTCAGGAATTAGCAATGAATGGTTATCGCAGGGTGAGATTGCTCAAGTGTAAACTTAAAGGAAACACCATGAAGGAAGTTGCTGATGCTTTTAAAGTGTATACAATAGCTATTATGAAATGCCTTGGGAATACTGTCTGGCTTAAAACTGCCCTGCTATTTAAATACACAGAGCTATCTCAGTACATTGCATGCATGGAGAAGGGGACATGTTCACACAGTGACCATTAATCTAATGTAGGACACTGTGCTATAGCCATTATTAAAAATTTCAAAACTGCTAACTGGAAAGTCCAGTCAGAGTGAGCTAAATATGCTCCTTAATTCAGAAATAATCTTATATTGTACAGATGGAATACAAAGCATGTGGCTAGTGCTTAACTCAGATGCTTTTTCTTGTGTGTTGCTTTCCGAAGTAGGACTTTTTTGTGGCTTATTGAAAAGTAGAATAAAATCTAGTCTAGAGCAGTACCATCTGACTCGTTCAGCGTAGCATTGGACTTTCACCACCATAGCGGGAAAGGTCAAGTGGTGTTCTCAGATGTGTATACTTCTCCCATTCACTCTAGCAGGATTTGCACATGTATTTCAGAGAACCTGTGGCTCTAGGGGTGTGGATCGAGTTCTGCCTTGCAGAAGGCATGTGGCCATTTAAAGTTTTTTTTTTTTTTTGTGGTAGTGGGCCGTGTGTATGCACCTTTTAAAAATCTTCATTAGTACCCCCAAAATCAAGATATGATGAGCAATTTGTTCCTTGTGTTGCACTGTATAGCAGGGTGAATAAAAACAGATTTTTTTCGGGGGGGGGAGGGGCAGGGAATCAAGAAAATTGATTTAAAAAAAAGTAAATCTGATTTTTAAATTTTGGTTACATTGTTTTTTTTTCTTTTTAAAAATAAACCTGTTTAAAATGAAATCTGAATTCAATGCAAAATCTGTTAAGGCCTGAACTTATTATAGTCTCTTAAAATATTTAAATAAAACATAAATATGCTGAATCCATGAGCCTATCAAAAACTTTGACTTGAAGGCTGCTTTTCTATGTAAAGAAAGAATCAGGGGAAAAACATCTAACTTTGGAGGTCAAGCTTTATACATCTGGCACAACAGGTGTGTACTGTATTTAAAGGCTTGTTTTGCTTAATAAAAACCATTTTTATATATGCTATTTTGTGTGTTTAATTAAATTCCAATTACCAGCCTAATGAAGTGTGACACAAATCATGAGCAAAAAGTTAACTATCTAGTGAATAAATAATATATCATTCACCATTTTCTAACATACTTAAAATCCACAGTTAATAAGAATCTGAAAATATGAAGAGATAATTGCTTAAATAAATGTATATAGTACACCCTTCTAGGTACCAAAAAGATGTACCAAATCTCTATTCAGTTGTAAGTTAACATGTTTCAATGGTCATATCTACCAGTGAGAATGCACCTTTCTTTAGAAAATAACTGAAGTACAAATGGAGAAGCTGATTAAAATTGATGATTGAAATTGCCTTATCCACGCTGCTGTATAGAAGTGCATGTCGTGGGTTACTTGATGTTTCCAGTATCACACAGAAGGCCATAGGAATGCTGGTTACAGAATCCAAATATCCCACCTTTTAGTCCCCTATATTAAGTATTAAATCATGCTGCTGCTCCTTTTGATTGTCCATTAAAAATGAATCTTTGTTCCAGTTTGTGTTATCGAAGTGCATAATTGCCATTCTCTACATATTTGTGTAGTTTTTATGGAATTTTCTTAATTACGGTACATGTCTCTTTATATTGGTATAGACAAAGCTTTGAAAAACACTTCCTTATTGAGAGTGGTGCACCATCTTTGAGATTAAATCTACTAAGAACCGATTTATTCTTGTTGAAGTCACTTTGCTGATGTTCTGGTACAGGTTTCAGAGTAGCAGCCGTGTTAGTCTGTATCTGCAAAAAGAACAGGAGTGCTCCTGTTCGTTCTGGTACAGAAACATCAAGTAGCTAAAGCTGCCCAATTAAACAAACACCAGAGAAGTGAGAAGTCTATTACTTCATTAGCAAACAGCAAACGTTTCCTGCTCTTAAGTCAAATGTACCAACCAATCTGTATCGTATGGGAGCACCTGGATCTGAAGTCCAGGTTCTGTGTCTGGAACTGGATAGATCCCAGCAGTGGCTACAATCGAGAAAGTCAAGTCCACGTGGAATGGGCTAGGTCGTTTTCTTTAAGATTTTTATAGCTGAAGTAGTAAGCATTCAGTAATTGTTTCTTCTTTCCATCCCGTGAGGGAGAATTTTTTTTTCCAGTCAGGTATTTTTGAGATTTGAAACTCTGATATATTTTCATTTGCAAGTGGATATTGCATCTTTAACTGCATTCCTTCTGGAAGGAATTGCAGTTTTCCATTGTGACCAGCGCGTACCTGGAGAAAGTAATTTTGGATCTGTCACCACTAATAAGAATTTTAGTCTGATGGCTGTAGAGCCGCTTTGGGCACCTGTGAGTGTCATGATAATCTGATTGTACGAGGACATTTTGAGGGGGTTGTTTTTAATAAGTGAGACCATGAATGGTTGCCAGATACATCTGACTACATATGAGAACTGTTCAAACAGATCTTTTAGAGAAGGATGCGAATGCCACAAGTGCTGAATCTAATTTGCTGGTAA
The DNA here is from genome assembly GCF_007399415.2 of Gopherus evgoodei. Classification (NCBI taxonomy): domain Eukaryota; kingdom Metazoa; phylum Chordata; order Testudines; family Testudinidae; genus Gopherus; species Gopherus evgoodei. The sequence continues at coordinate 7,210,493 of NC_044330.1, forward strand.
TAACATAACTAATTTGAGAGGTGCAGTAAGTGCCTAATTGTTTAAGTAAAGCTATTACCATTTTGGTTTGTCAGATAATTGCTGAAAGGAAAACAAGGGGATTATAACAGAATTAGACTGGGTTCTTGCTGCTGAAGTGTGTTTTCACTGTAAGATAAGCTTATGAAGTATTGCCCAAGCTAACATAGTAAATCTTTCTCAGAAAACATGACATTTCAGAGGGTGGAAATATTGACTGGCCATTGGATAATCACTACAGTAAATGGGTCAGAATAATTCAGTTTTGGTTTGCCATAAGGCAAAGAGCTTCTTCCCACCCCCGCCCCTTTGTGCAAAAGCCACCTTCTTTCAGATCTTTTCTCTCCTTTGAGAATGGCCTCTAGTTCCCCCATGTGTGGGGGTGCTCACCTCTGCTCCAAACTCTGGTCCCTTTAGAACAACATTTCCCAGTAGGGCCAAATGAACACCGCCTGGTGCCAATGGAGCTGAAAGGGGCTGTTAGAACAGACCGAATGCCAGTTCACATGTCTGTCAAAGCTGCCTACAGCAGAACCTCTGTGCCAGGTCCTCCTTGGATCTTGGCAGTTCTAGCCCTCTCATTGCGTGTCTCCTTCAGCCACAAAGGAATCTTTTTAGTGCAGAAGCCTGGGATCTGACAACTCAGCCAGGTGGATTTTAGATCTGTGACATCCACTCTGCCTCAGAGGATAATACTACATCATCCAAAGTGGCTAGAGGTTTGCCACTTTGGCCATCTCCATGGGACACCTTTGTGCATGTGTCTTTGTCACTGTTGTCCTTTAGTCCATTTGGTGTGATCCTTTGGCAGCAGCCGCCTTCTGCCTCACATTGGCCAGCTCCTGCTAGGAGGTTCACTTAGAAAAGTCTGCATCTTTTGCTCATTTTATCCAAGAGCCCCAGGGCACCATGTTCCCATCTCATGCCATCTCCTGTTTGAGAAGCATCATCCCCACTAGCAAGTATGCCTTTCAGGTATAGATTCATAGATTGTAGGGCTGGAAGGGACCTCGAGAGGTCATCAAGTCCAGTCCCCTGAACTCATGGCAGGACCAAATACTGTCTAGACCATCCTAGAGATGGAGATTCTGCAACCTCCCTAGGCAGTTTATTCCAGTGTTTAACCACCCTGACAGTTAGGAACTTTTTCCTAATGTCCAACCTAAATCTCCCTTGCTGCAGTTTAAGCCCATTGCTTTCTTGATCTATCCTTAGAAGCTAAGATGAACAAGTTTTCTCCCTCCTCCTCATGACACCCTTTTAGATACCTGAAAACTGCTATCATGTCCCCTCTCATTCTTCTCCTTTCCAAACTAAACAAACCCAATTCTTTCAGCCTTCCTTCTTAGGTCATGTTCTCTAGACCTTTAATCTTCTCTGGACCCTCTCCAATTTCTCCACATCTTTCTTGAAATGCAGTGTCCAGAACGGAACACAGTATTCTATCTGAGGCCTAACCAGCGCAGAGTAGACTTCTTGTATCTTGTTCACAACACACCTGTTAATGCATCCCAGAATCATGTTTGCTTCTTTGCAAGAACATCACACTGTTGACTCATATTTAGCTTGTGGTCCACTATAACCCCTAGATCCCTTTCTGCCCTACTCCTTCCTAGACAGTCTCTTCCCATTCTGCATGTGTGAAACTGATTGTTCCTTCCTAAGTGGAGCATTTTGCATTTGTCTTTATTAAACTTCATCCTGTTTACCTCAGACCATTTCTCCAATTTGTCCAGATCATTTTGAATTATGATTCTATCCTCCAAAGCAGTTGAAATCCCTCCCAGTTTGATATCATCTGCAAACTTAATAAGCATACTTTCTATGCCAACATCTAAGTCATTGATGAAGATATTGAACAGAGCCGGTCCCAAAACAGACCCCTGCGGAACCCCACTCGTTATGCCTTTCCAGCAGGATTGGGAACCATTAATAATTACTCTCAGAGTATGGTTATCCAGCCAGTTATGCACCCACCTTATAGTAGCCCTGGGTTGTTTTTATTTCCATTTTTATAGATGAGCACTATATTTGCCCTTTTCCAGTCTTCTGGAATGTCTCCTGTCTCCCATGATTTTCCAAAGATAATAGCTAGAGGCTCAGATACCTGCTCTATTAGCTCCTTGAGTATTCTAGGATGCATTTCATCAGGCCCTGGTGACTTGCAGGCATCTAACTTTTCTAAGTGATTTTTAACTTGTTCTTTTTTTATTTTATCTTCCAAACCTACTGCCTTCCCATTAGCATTCACTATGTTAGGCATTCCTTCAGACTTCTCAGTGAAGACTGAAACAAAGAAGTCATTGAGCATCTCTGCCATTTCCAAGTTTCTTGTTACTGTTTCTTCCTCCTCACTGAGCAGTGGGCCTACCCTGTCCTTGGTCTTCCTCTTGCTTCTAATGCATTGATAAAAAGTCTTCTTGTTTCCCTTTATTCTTGTAGCTAGTTTGAGCTCATTTTGTGCCTTTGCCTTTCTAATCTTGCCCCTGCATTCCTGTGTTGTTTGACTATATTCATCCTTTGTAATTTGTCCTAGTTTTCCATTTTTTGTGAGACTCCTTTTTATTTTTTAGATCATGCAAGAGCTCATGGTTAAGCCAAGCTGGTCTTTGGCCACATTTTCTATCTTTCCTACCCAGCGGAATAGCTTGCTTTTGTGCCCTTAATAGTGTCTCTTTGAAAAATAGCCAACTCTCCTCAGTTGTTTTTCCCCTCAATCTTGATTCCCATGGGACCTTACCTCTCAGCTCTCTGAGCTTACCAAAATCCGCCTTCCTGAAATCCATTTTCTCTGTTTTGGTGTACTCCCTTCTACCCTTCCTTCGAATTGTGAACTCTATGATTTCATGATCGCTTTCACCCAAGCTACCTTCCACTTTCAAATTCTCAATGAGTTCTTCTCTATTTGTTCAAATCAAATCTAGAACAGCTTCCCTCCCAGTAGCTTTTTCAACCTTCTGAAATAAAAAGTTGTCTGCAATGCAGTCCAAGAACTTACTGGATAGTCCATGCCCTGCTATGTTATTTTCCCAACATATATCACCACCAAATCTTGGGCTTTGGATGATTTTGTTAGTTGTTTAAAAAAAGCCTCATCCACCTCTTCTACCTGGGTAGGTGGCCTGTAGTAGACTCCTACCACGACATCACCCTTGGTTTTTTTTTTACCCCTTTTAGCCTAACCCAGAGACTCTCAACACTTCTGTCTCCTATGTCCATCTCCACCGCAGTCCAAGCGTGTACATTATTAATATATAAGGCAACACCACAGTATTCTCCTATTTTAAAATAGTTTATTATCCAAGCAGTTTTTTCAAACTTGTTTGTCAACATGACATCCATTGTGATTTACCCTTCACAGAATACTATTGATGGGTCAATTTAAGGTCTGATGATCTGGGAGGAAAAGGGGGTACATTTTTAAAAAGGAGAGGGATTTTTTTTTTTTACCCCTTTCCCCTTCTTCCTTTCACAAACTCTTCATAAAAATTCCTCTTTGCTCAAACTCTTCTTAAAAATTCACCATTGGGCAGAGCATAAGTCTGAAGAACTTCATCCCAAAAGGCAGTTTTGAGGGAAAAGTTATGAAAATGAGTGCATCAATATGGGGATAGCAGTTGCTGCCAAGTGACTGCTAGTATGCTCTCACCTAACGGCAAAATGTTCCATGTATGGAAGTTTGCCAATCTGTGAATGTACCCTTTGGATGGCAGTGCACAGCAGCTACCTACAGAACTGTCTGTAAACATAAGGGCAGTCCCCTGTGTTCCACATTAGCTCTGAGTTCTGAGGCAGATTTCACTCACGTGGAGCTGACTGACTTCTCTGTACTCCTGGCAGCTGCAGCCTTTCCCAGTCTGAGACGGCTCACCATTCATCCATCGTGTCACCAGCTCCATTGGTGGGAGCCTAGTTGGACAGATGGGCGTCTTGTGTGGGCCTGTATCTCTGCTTTAAAAACTCTGTCCTGGAGCCTTTCTAGTCTACATATGAGCATTTTTGGCATCCTGCGGAACACATTCTTCAATCATGTATTACTTTGTATCTTTCTCTTGTTCCTTTTAAGAAAAGACCAATGACAGTTACTTTCCCTTAAACTCGCAGCTAGTGGGCTGGTCCTTTCTGGAAAACAATATTCTCCAGGACAATCCGGATCCTATGTTAAATGAACATGTCATAGGTAGATGGGAGTTTCAACACCAGGGGAAAAATGAGGAGTTTCTCCTCCCCTAGTTATACAATAAAGGTTGTGTTTACCAAATTAAAGATTGCATTAGCAGTTTGTAAATACCAGATGCACTAACATGTGCCTCTTACCTGTGATGGATACTTGCATGTTGTGAAACTCAAAACTAAAATTTGGTTGGCAGTTGGCTTAAAGATTCCTGGTATCTGGTGAAGGAAATTAACAGGAAAAAATAGTAAGTGGCTATTGGTCATATGAAGTGAAGTGATTACTTTTCTCAAGGATTTTTAATACCCCATGGCTGTGGCTGAAGAGTGTTAGCTAGTGAGATGTGGCTTCAATTTCTTTTTAGCCTACGAAAGCCTATGCCCAAATAAATTTGTTAGTCTGTAAGGTGCCACAAGTACTCCTCATTCTTTTAGGATAAATCTGTATTTTATAACTCTGCATACGGTTTTTCAAAGGAAATTAAATGTTAAATGAATGTAAGTACTTAAAGGACTATTTATATAATGTTAAGTTAATGACACCAACTAAGAAAAGCCAGGAAATTCAAGCAGTTTTTTTTTTTTAAGTTTAATAAATAGAATGTATTTTCCACTATTTTGGTTATTATGGCTGATATAGATGTACTTGTAAAATGTGGGTTTATTTTGACTTTGTTTTGCAGATGTGCACAATAACTGAACATATATCGGTTCTTCATTGTGGCCTGGAGAAATAATATATGACATTTATTGCTGCGGTATTTTGACATTCAGTCAAATTTGTTCCCTTCAATTAAAACTTGTCCTTGAAGTTTGGATTAGAATTGACAGCAAAAGACTAAAGCAAATTGATGATGGAAGACTTACTGAAGTAACCTCTCTCTTTCTGTGTTTCATATAGAGAGGGATGCAGAGAGTGGTTGCGCACGAGGTGCGAAGCAAGATGATGTCTCCAAGGTAAACAATCCAAGGCTTCTTCAGGAGAAGTTTCTTCAAAGGACAGCAAAGGTAACATCTCATCGGAATAACAATCTGTCTTTCATGTCAGAAGGGCTTGAACAGCATTATGCTCTGAAATAGCCCTGCCTTTGGCCTCCCTGCAGTCTTCTGCTAGTGTTCATTGAATTGAATTCCCCTGTGTAGGAATATTTTCTTCACAATCTGATAAAAGCTTGAGTACTGTGCCATTTTTGCCAGTTACCCTGGTTTAAAATGAATTGGTTTATTATACAAAATGACTTAGCAACATTCAAAAAGGGATTGGACATTTATATGGATGCCAAGAATAGTGAGAGTTCTCATAATTAATGATAGCAGTTTTGGAAGGGATATTAAACTTCATGTTTAAGGTGCTGTCTAACTATTAATAGACAGGATGAGATCTATGTAAGGTCAAGTTATCCCACGCCTACTGCAGGGTTGTCAGAAACATCTGGTTCTGGCTACTGGACTAGATTGTCCTCCGATCTCAGCCAGTATGGTGATTCCTACAGTCCAGATTTCACTAGGAGGTGAATCTTCAGCCCTTCTAAAAGGATTGCTCTGAATAAACCCAGACAATTAGCGATAATATTTCTGCTTGTATCCAGTGATATACCCTGGATGAATGCATTTGTGGAAAGTGACATTTAATGGGATGCAATTTATTATTATTATCTAAGCCATTTCGTATAAAGCCCTAACTCTGGAGAAGCACAGGGAAAAAATTTCTGCCAAACTCCCCACAGTGGGCCCTTTCCTCTCCCGTAGTTAGCACTGGATCCAGAGAGGCATTGGTTTTGGACTGGTGAGTATACAAGTGGAAGATTTTACAGAAGTGACTTGTGCACTAATGTACTGCCGCTTCTCGTCTGGTTTTGTTCGATAATTTAAAAAAGTGCCTTAAAGAGTGAATGCTTTGACAGACACATAGTTCCACCATTGCCGTGAGCAAGATGGCAAGCTTTGTTCGGCTCAAGAAATCACTTTGTAAATGGGCACTGTTTAAATAAAAGGGGGGGGGGCCCAGGGAATTTCCAAGATTTTCTGCTATACCTCTGTGCTTTCCTTTCACCAGTATTCTGTTAACAGGAAATGAAAGTTTCTCTGACAGTGATAACGTCGAAATCCTATGATTGTTCTAGGTGGTCTGTATCTTGGAGAAGAAGCATTCCAGAGCAACTACAGGCTTCATCAAACTGCTGGCAGACAAGAGCAGTGAACTCTTCAAGAAGTGTGCCATGTTCTCACCCATGGACCACCGAGTGCCTAGAGCCTATGTGTCTTTGGCAGACTGCCCTCCGGACTTCGTGAGCAGGCCTGAGGACTACTCCAGTACGCTCTTCATCTGTCGAATTGTGGATTGGAGGGAAGACAGCAACTTTGCAATAGGGTATGTGGCTACTAGCAGATCTGGAGAAAAAAGAGGTTTCTCTTCTGGACCCCTAATTTGACTTTAGTTGGTTATGTGCTACAAGCACTTTAGAGACGCAAGACAAATATCTTGCTGCTAGTATTCTACAGAGTGGCCCCCTGCCATGTCTCAGGATAACTGCATGCTGGTTAAACATTATGGCTCTTGGCTATATAAACTTTTGGCTTCCTCTGGTGCTGCCAGATAAATAACTAATCTCTGCAATGTGCTAGGGTCCTCACAGGGCAAAGTCATGGGAGACGGGAGAGATTCCAAAAGACTGGAAAAGGGCAAATATAGTGCCCATCTATAAAAAGGGAAATAAAAACAACCCAGGAAACTACAGACCAGTTAGTTTAACTTCTGTGCGAGAGAAGATAATGGAGCAAATAATTAAAGAAATCATCTGCAAACACTTGGAAGGTGGTAAGGTGATAGGGAATAGCCAGCATGGATTTGTAAAGAACAAATCGTGTCAAACTAATCTGATAGCTTTCTTTGATAGGATAACGAGCCTTGTGGATAAGGGAGAAGCGGTGGATGTGGTATACCTAGACTTTAGTAAGGCATTTGCTACGGTCTCGCATGATATCCTTATCGATAAACTAGGCAAATACAATTTAGATGGGGCTACTATAAGGTGGGTGCATAACTGGCTGGATAACCGTACTCAGAGAGTAGTTATTAATGGCTCCCAATCCTGCTGGAAAGGTATAACAAGTGGAGTTCTGCAGGGGTCTGTTTTGGGACCGGCTCTGTTCAATATCTTCATCAATGACTTAGATGTTGGCATAGAAAGTACGCTCATTAAGTTTGCAGATGATACCAAACTGGGAGGGATTTCAACTGCTTTGGAGGACAGGGTCAAAATTCAAAATGATCTGGACAAATTGGAGAAATGGTCTGAGGTAAACCGGATGAAGTTTAATAAAGACAAATGCAAAGTGTTCCAGTTAGGAAGGAACAATCAGTTTCACACATACAGAATGGGAAGAGACTATCTAGGAAGGAGTATGGCAGAAAGAGATCTAGGGGTCATAGTGGACCACAAGCTAAATATGAGTCAACAGTGTGATACTGTTGCAAAAAAAGCAAATGGGATTCTGGGATGCATTTACAGGTGTGCTGTAAACAAGACATGAGAAGTCATTCTTCCACTCTACTCTGCGCTGGTTAGGCCTCAACTGGAGTATTGTGTCCAGTTTTGGGCACCACATTTCAAGAAAGACGTGGAGAAATTGGAGAGGGCCCAGAGAAGAGCAACAAGAATGATTAAAGGTCTTGAGAACATGACCTATGAACGAAGGCTGAAAGAATTGGGTTTATTTAGTTTGGAAAAGAGAAGACTGAGACGGGACATGATAGCAGTTTTCAGGTATCTAAAAGGGTGTCATGAGGAGGAGGGAGAAAACTTGTTCACCTTAGCCTCTAATGATAGAACAAGAAGCAATGGGCTTAAACTGCAGCAAGGGAGATTTAGGTTGGACATTAGGAAAAAGTTCCTAAGTGTCAGGGTAGTTAAACACTGGAATCAATTGCCTAGGGAGGTTGTGGAATCTCCATCTCTGGAGATATTTAAGAGTAGGTTAGATAAAAGTCTATCAGGGATGGTCTAGACAGTATTTGGTCCTACCATGAGGGCAGGGGACTGGACTTGATGACCTCTCGAGGTCCTTTCCAGTCCTAGAGTCTATGAATCTATATAATACAGGTTATCTATCTCAAGGAGCTTGCATTCTGAGCTGTGGAACTAGGTGTAGCTAAGCAGAGAAACTGACTGGCTTAATCATTATGCTAGCTGGCTTTCTGTGCTATATGTTCCTTTTCTCCCCCACCCTTTTCATCAGAAGATTTCAGTCTGCATCTTCATTTTATTCCTGCTTCTTGTTATCGTGAAGGATGCTCTGTCCAGCAGTGCAGGGGGAATTCTTGAGGCTCCGTTAATGTTTTCTTTCACTGGGCGATCAGTGCTTCTCTTATCTGTCCTTTTGATGTGCAGTATTGTGCATCCTGATTTGGCTACTTCAGTAGTTTCCAAGATGTAAAGGGTGTTGTCAGGAAACCAAACTGAAGAAACATTCCATGATTGTCTTGGTATATAGTGGTTTCCTCTGTGACTCCACTATGACTTCAGTAAGAGCCCTGGGGAGCTGGTCATGTAAAATCTTGATGATTGATGATTTCAACTTTAACAAAATACATTTGTTTAAACACTGAAATAGAATGAAACCTGTGAGAGGCCCCCAAAGAGGCTGGTAGTTTTCTGGCCTTTTCTAAATGTGGCTGCATAACCCTGCCAAATTAATGGAGAGGGACCATGGAGGGGGCTGAGGTGTTATTTTTGGTTTGAATGGGTCTTCGTGGTTAGCAGGTGACAACAACTCATCATGTACTTGGCTTTGTATACTTTCCCAGTGTACCTGTTAAGCCAGAGAATAAAATTAAGAGCCTATGATTTGTTCTCAACTCCAGCCTGTGCTCTGTTGGCTCAAGAAATAGCACTTTCTCTCTCTTGTGTCTGTTTTGCTGTCAGTAACATGGGGGGAGCCATCTTTCTGTAAAAAATTTTGAGATCTTTGAATGAAGATCACTTCATAAATGGACAATATTTAAAAATCATTATTGAGAGAATAGAAGGGGGCGAGAAATATGGTATTCACTTGTTTTTCCTTTTTGGCTAAAACTGGATCCAGAGTGATGTTTTGACCTTAATTCTTATAAAGAAAAAGGAATATTAGTCCATTGGATGTGATCATCTCGTGGACTCTCTACAGAGAGTAATGGCAGAGGTCTTGCAGAATCAAGCAAACAATAATATCACTAGCCAAATGTGTCCATCTTGAATTCAGTTCTTGCTCAATTAATCTATAACATTATGCTTGTGTGTGGAGGCTGGCACAGTACTGTGCTCAATGACAGAACATGAGAATTGCAGTGGGTGAACAGAATTTGTTTTACCTATTGTAGATTGTGATCAAAAGATTCATGTTTTTATCTGTAAGTGCCCCCAAGTCACCTCGATTAACAATTATAGAGAGCCTTGTAAGAAGGTCTGATAAGGATGACTAAGGGTCTATGTTAGAAGGGACCTAGACTGAAGAGGAACCAGTAGGTCTCGTCTCTACCTTCTGCACCACACCTGCCTGACAGGAAAACAGTCTTAGTGGGTCTGCAAATCTCTTTCTCCTCCCGTGGAATATACAAGTAACTTTCTGTAGGTGTTGCCAAACTCCCATCGGTACAACACTCTCCTTTAGCTCATCCCGCATTTATCCCCAAATGAACTTTAAAAAAAAAAATGGCCACTACATGTTGGGAAGTATAGCTGAGGTATAGCTGAGATATTTCTGAAATGCACCATCCTTCACGAGCAACATCAAGGTTCCCAAAATGTTCTCTTTCTTCATGGTGACTGTGTGTGTCATTGGACCCATAAAATGATGGGTGAGCTAGGGGACTTGGCAGAGGACATTGTGAGCTGCTGCTCAACATTCCAAGTTCAAATGCCACCTTGAGATTTGTTGTTACACATTGTGGGGAAAACCTGGCAGCATCCTGGAGGTGAAAGTTTGGGGAGGGGGTTCATTTTTGTGACTCTTGAGTGCCACCTGGTGGTCAAAGGTGAGATTCTGTCTCCTCTGAAGAAGGCCGCATTGTCATGCTGGAAGCGTGTAGTTTTTGTTTTGTTTGGAACAGGTGGAGAGAGAGAGGGAAAAAAAAAAAAAGGAAGGAGAGACTATGATAAAATGGATACAGATACATATGGAGATGGTGATGTCCATGGGATGCACAGGGATACCCACAGCTCTGCTCTGGTACACACCTTTCCCATAGAGTAGTATTTGGAGTGATATTACTGGAGTGAAATGGCATTAAATTTTCTCCACGTCAAGCAGTGGTTAAAACAAACCAGCCTCTAAGCCAACCTTTCCCTTTCCAGACAGATGAGAGACAAGTGTCAGATACAGGTATATTCTAGGGTACTTGTGTCCTTGTGATCCAAGCCAGTACCTGTAATGTTAGTAATGAACCTTCGCCACGGTCTGTGACCTGTCACTTTCTCACTGCTGCTGTCTGTTCCTTTAAGACTGGCCGAGTGAACTCCTATCTCCCAGCCCCAGTATGGTGCTGGGTGAGTCTATTAAACAATAGCAAAGTAAAATGTTAAAGCAGTGGCTTCATCTACGTTAGCTTTTAGACACAAAGAGACATGGGCCCAGATGACTGTGTAATTCAGTTATGCAGTGGTGTTGTGACCATGTCGGTCCCAGGATATTCTCTGTATAATTCAAGGTCTTAAATGTTGGTCTCTCCAAGTGACAATAGTTGTCATGGAATTTAAAATAAAATGTAACCTTGCAGTCTGCCCTTTCACTTCTTGTAGTTGCTTCCAAAGCCAGCGTAGTGTTTTGAGTTCCTGGAATCTTTTTTATTTCTTTCAAATCCAAACGTATTTAGATTGAAGGGAAAAGACCAGATTGCCATAGGGAGCCCAGTGCCCGCAACAAGATGAAAAGCATCCGTGTTTGCCTGTTCATTCTTCCTATTTATGCAGGATTAAGCAGACTGATGATGTCACAATTTAGAGTGTCAGAGCAGAGGAGGCTCAGGCCATGTCTACAGTAATGAGCCTACAGCAGCACGGCTGTACTGATGCAGCTGCACCACTGTGAGATGGCTCGTGTAGCCGCTCTATGCTGACAGGCGAGAGCGCTCCCTTCAACAGAATGAAACTACCACTACGAGTGGCAGTAGCTACGTGAGTGGGAGAAGCTCTCCCGCCGACATAGCGCTGTGCACATTACCACTTATGTCACTCAGAGCGGTGTTTTTTTTCACTCCTCTGAGCAACATACTTTTTCCCCGATATAAGTGGTAGTGTAGACATGGCCCCAAGTAGAGGGTCATAGGAATTTCCAACCATGGGAGAAGTTCAATAAACTAAGGCTATGGCCAGGTTCCAAAATGTCTCCAATAACAGCAAAACCCAAGATGTGGCCATGTGTTATGGTAATTGAGTACTGGAGTCCATAGATCCATGCAATAGTCTGAACAGTCTCCCCAGAGTCATCTGAAGTGGACAAACCAAAGCTTTTGAAATAGTCTGTCCTGTACTGGCCAAGTCCTTTAGTTTTGGTCCCTGTGATTCAGGAGAGTAATAGAGAAAGATCTGTGCACACAGACCATCATTTCAGCCCTTCACCCCTTTCCTCAATTTAGGCTGAGAGACCAGAGAGATGCCAGTCTGTGGTAGGACAGGTGGGATGCCTTTACTTTGTCAGGACGAATAAGTAAAAAATGGAGAGTTTTGATTTGAGTTTTTTTTTAGTAGCCAGCTGGTTAAGGAAGAAAAGTTACATATGGATGGCAGGTGATGTCATTTGAGCCAATATTGCCAAGCCCATTAAACCAAAGCACCTTCTAAGGGTTGTGTGGAACACTACTCAACAATACAAGATTGACTTCAAGTGATCACTAAAAAATCATACCTTGAATCACCTCTCTTTCATGACACAATTCAGTGTTCAGCGACTGAGCCCTGCAGCATGTAGTCAAAACGTTTTGATCTTCTCAGACTTTCAAGCAAGGGAGGTCTATATTTTTGAAAGGCGATATCCAAAGACCTTCTAGATGCTGCTGGAAGTGGTGCTTATGATTTGGTTGAGGGCCCCCTTTATGCTGTGGCCAAGTGTGAGGGGTGCTGGCCAGTAACTCTAAGATGAATAATTACAATCTTCCTGCCTAAATTTCTACTGCAGTTTCAGCCGAGTGTGTCATTCTTCCATTCTCTTTCCTAACTGTTGTGAAGTTCCTTGCAGCACACCGTTAAATTGTTGCTGCATTTCAGAAATGCAAACAGCAATCTCTTGAGTGTATTTGTATATCAGTTTGTAAAGCCCTTTATTTTACCTGAAAGGATCCCAGGACGTAAGATTGTTATGAATGATATTCTTTTCTAGATCAGGATTAAATATGGTTCTTAAAGGCAAGTGGAAGTGATTCACCATCATTTGCGCCTTTTCAAATCTGACTGAGACTGCTTGTAAACACGGATGTTTTGGAGAAATACTTTTTGGACGTGCTGACATTTTGCTGCCCTCTCCCCAAAACAGTCAAATGCAACAGATTCCCTTTCACTGTTTTCCATGACAGGATATTACCCCTGTCCCTAACGTCAATGGAAGGGTATTAGAGAGCTCTCTGGAGAGCTGTAATGCCCAACCATTGATGACACAGAAAGGAAATGTTAAGTCATTAACAGTTAAAAAATGTTGACCTTGAGATTTTTTTAAATGTCTGGAGGTCCAGCTTTGCTGCGAGTACCAAAGAGTTGTGCAGTCAATGTTTGGCTGAAGCTGACTCTGTCATTTATAAGCCTCTTGAGCTATTCTTGCTGTTCCTGAAGGCAATGCAGCCCCTGGAGTGAATTACAGCGTGGTTTTCGCTCCAAGGCTTTCTATTATCCTATATGTGTTAACCTTGATCTGTTGGATTTTGCTCTGATGCAAGTCATCCTGTCTGTGTGACTGCAATATGGCCCCAATTAAAATCAGCTGTGAACTTTTTATTTCAGGGTGCTTGAGAAATGTTGCCTGGAAGATAGTACATCACATGTCAGTTACTGTTAAGGTTATGAGTCCTGTATCAAACCCCTAAGTATTCAAAATTCCATGTGATCCTTACGGATCATAATCTAATTTCAGTAAACTACGCACGAGGGCATGGGCTACAGAACCTGAGCAGAAAGGCATGACATGAAAAGGTGGTTTCTTGTGACTTGAAAAACATACCAGAGTAGACACTAGAGGCCTGAGTTTTCCACAAGTGCTGAACCCTTGCAGCTTTCCCTGGAATCAGTGGGTGCAGCAGGTGTTCAGCTCCTTTGAAAATTAAGTACTGAGCCATGATGGCATTGGAGGAAGCGGAAAAGGTTATACTTCCAACACCCCTCCCCTGTTTTTCCTCTCCTCTTTAATCCCTCCTTGGCCAGAAGGAGGTTGTTTGAAGAACAAGACACTTCCTCCTTCCCTCTTACAGGGTTTAGTGCAGGGAACAAGGAGTCAAACCCAGGACCTAGGCTTGAATTGCCTGTGTGACAGCACGCTTTGCAGCCCCTAAACCTGGGGTGACCAAACATCCTGATATTAGGGGCTTTGTCTTACATAGGACCCTATTATTCCCCCTCTGCTGTCCCGATTTTTCACACTTATCTGGTCACCCTAAGTAAATCCTGTAAGTTCAAATCTCCCTGTACTACTACAAAAGACAGGACATTAGATGATAATTTCTATGTTGTATAGTTGCTGCTGCAAGAAAGAAAATTATGTCTTGTTTAGTTACGTTAAAATAACATTAAGGATCAGACTGAGACAAACATGTTGAAGTTGAGAAGTCAGGCTGGATGCCAAGTGTGTGTGTGTCTTTGATACAGCTTGGATATAAAACTGAATCAATGAAGGCCAATATCTTTTATCGCTGCTTTATTCGTCCAGAGAATATGAACTCTACAACTTAATAGAGAACAAAGTGCACAGTCCTTTGTAGCATACTACATAATCTGAAAGATTTATTATACAGCCCTCCTTAGTGCAAAAAAGAGATAACATTACCTACCCCTTATAAAGATGAGTTTGCATGTACCGTGCAAATGGAGTCTATTATATAAGTTTATGGCACAGTTGAAACACTGGGAACATTCTGCATATCCAAATTACAGGTACGCAATTTTTCGCCTGTATTAGGAAAGTAATTAGTGCCTGTTTTCGTTCATTAAAATTAAAGCAGAAGGATTAGTATCATGGCAGCTTTTCATACATTGCAGAAACCTTGCTCACAGAGGTTGCATTCCCTGGCATTATTGTGTCTACCCTATCTTGTCAATCTTATTCTGATTACCATCTACATGTATGTGAACTAATTTCCTTGGGTCAGGGTTCTAGACTCGTAGACTGTAAGGCCAGAAGGGACCATCATGATAATCTAGTCTGACCTCCTGCACATTGCAGATCACAGAACCTCACACACCCACTCCTGTAACAGACCCCTAACCTCTGGCTGAGTTACTGAAGTCCTCAAATCATGTTTTAAAAGCTTCGAGCTACAGAGAATCCACTAGTTACAGTAGCTTAAACCTACTATGATCATGGGGTCAGTAAAAATCTGGGTACAATAGGGAAGAGGCCCCTCTCTTCTTTTCATTTTTCCACCTAACTCTTTTACTCTCCCTTAGAAGCTTTCACTAGTGACACCTCTAATTCCACAGTTTGAGCTTTTCACTTTTATATATAATCAACTTTCAGATGTTGAGAGGGGAGGAAATGTATATGGTGTATTGTGTAGGGGAAGCTTGCTAACTAACTCCAGCCCAAGTAATTATTGTGGGCACTAGCCATCACTGACTGTAATGTAATTAAATCCATGGTAACTTGTCTCACTCTTTTTCTGCATAACTGATTTTTTAAAAGATTTTTCTTAATAAACAAAAATGAGAGAAAAGTAATTTAAAAGAATGTAAAAGAATGGAATCAAGTAGTTTGATTTGATGATAGATGAACAGTGTGACAGTGGGTCTATGCAGAGAACTTAAGAGAATCTTGTCCCCTTTGCCTGTAAAGCGCCATTTGCCCTAATGGTGTTGTATTAAAACAAATAAAAATACGAGCCTCACCTGATCCACAGAGCAGTGTAGGATATATGAAGGACAGAGTCTAGGACTAAGTGTCACATTTCTAGTCAGCTAGGGAGAGTGTTGCTTTGTCACTTCACTAATGTGGAGTCCCACTTAGTTTCTGTGCCATTTGCAGATAAATCTTTGTATAAATGGAAGCTGGGTAATGCCGGAGGCTTAGGAAGTACGTTTTGTGAGATGTGCACTGGAGCTGAGGGAAGATTTCTGGAGGCAGGCTAGACAAATGTATGTGGATCTCCTCATCAAAGATTCTTAGAATGTGTCACACAGTATTGCCTTCATCTGTGACTCCCGTCCAGAACCGCAGCTCCAGGAGGAGAGTCCGGAGGCTCATGCTAGCCAGAGGAGGAGAACTAGATCGCTGGGTGTCCTCAGGCCTTGAAAGAGTCTGGAAGATGGTTTGAAATAGGTGCATAAATTCTATACTTGTAAGACAGAAGAGAGGGTGTTTGGGCATGTTAACTCCTCTGTCTATGGAGGCCATCAATGTTATTCCTGTTCAATAGCGATTTGATGGCTCTGTGAATTTGCTCCATTTCCAAGTTCCGAAGTGGTCCATGGAGGGAGGGACAGGCCTTTCACAGAATCATAGAATATCAGGGTTGGAAGGGACCTAAGGAGATCATCTAGTCCAACCCCCTGCTCAAAGCAGGACCAATCCCCAAATGGCCCCCTCAAGGATTGAACTCACAACCCTGGGTTTAGCAGGCCAAGGCTCAAACCACTGAGCTGCCCTCCCCCTTTAAATGGGCTGAATCTGTTTATGTTTGTGACTGCAGCAATCTGTTGGTAGAATTGTGGCACAAGCTGAAGAGGACCCTGTGCGACCTTCAACTGAATTCGCTTTTCCATTCCAGGCCTTCAATCCCAGAGGATGTTCACCACGAAATAATAGTGGATCCAGTGGTTCTTAGGTGACAGAAATCTTATAACTTAACGTCCTTGTGCAATGCATAGGCATGTTAGCACTCTGGCCTGCCCGCAAGTCTTAGTTCTCAGTCTTTTGGCCTTTTCGGGACTGAAAAGCAGTGTGTGCTCAGCTCTTTGAGAGTGTTGTTTAGGTAGTGCTATCTGAGACCAGGCTGGGAACCCTTGATGAACAGGTCCAGGACAGTGAGATCACACCCCCTTTCTTTATGGCTAGACGAGGGGGTGATCCCAACGTTCTCCTGTTGTTGTATGGGGCACTGTGTGAAAGAGGTTGAGAACCATTGATCCATAGAACTGAAGCAATGAGGTGGTGTGACTCAAGGGGGCACAAGCTTTGGTCCCCGCTCCTGGGGTCATGTAGTAATTTTTGTTGTCAGAAGGGGGTCGTGGTGCAGTGAAGTTGGAGAACCCCTGATATAAATGGTCTCCTTAAATGAGATGCACCAAATGTCAGTAGCATGGAGTCTGACTAGTGTTTTACATCATCCCCAGCATACATAAGCCATGGTATTGCCCTACTGCCTTCCCAGTCTTCCACCACAAGTCAGGAAGGTGGATTAAATGGGTGAAACTATATCTGCTCTTGATGGCTCAGTCATGGATGCTGCAGCAGGCCTCTCCAGGGACAGAACTCTTGATGATCGGTTTCTAGGTACATACTAAATAAAAGTACCCTTTCTTTCTGCTTCCATTCTGTAGGCAAATGGCCAAAAGTCTTGGGCAGGCGGGTGAGATTGAGCCTGAAACAGAAGGGATCCTGACGGAGTACGGGGTGGATTTCTCTGACTTCTCCCAAGACGTTCTGGAATGCCTTCCCCAGAGCCTGCCCTGGGTCATCCCACCCACAGAGTTGGCCAGCAGAAGAGATTTAAGGTAACAGCAAACCCTCTCTGGTCTCAGGGTTGTTCTTGTGTTGGTGTGGTTTATTTGCTTCACAGGTGTTGTCTCGTCACACCATTCAAAGCCCCTGCCTTCCTAAGTTACACCTATGTTAGCTTGGCAAGCAGCCCTGCTCTTCGAAAAGAAAGCAAATGGCCAGTGGTTTGGGGAAGCATTTGGTATAGCAAAGGGTATTTTCGTCAAAAGAACTATTGAAGACAACATTAATACTGAGAGAAAGAATTTAATCCCTGGCATCTAATTGGAGAGCTTTCTTTTTGTCTGGAGTGCTTTAAATACTTTAGTGATAGTTTTTGTAACAGTGTTTCTCTATTGATGCATGGGATTTTTATTTATTTATTTATTTCTTTAGGACTCACCCAAGTTCCCAGTGCTTATTTTTTTCCCCAGTGCTGACAATAATTCTAGGTTCCATGTAAAGATGTTTCTAGTATATGAATTCTCACTGAACTGCTGGTAACATACCTAAAACTGTCTTGTGTTTTCTGATATGTTACACTGAAGCTCAGTCACACTCAGAGACAATCCCCTGTGCTGCCTGGGTTGTTTGGTTGTGGCTTTTTTCAATGTTTCGAAGCATTGGCAGTTTGCATTTTAGGGACGTGGTGTGTACTGTCTGATGGTGCTTCCCTGCTGATTGTTACTAAGGTAAAATGTTGGCATGGTTTTGATTCCTAAAGGCAGAGGTTTCCATTGTCTGTGTTGGTGTAAAGGCATTTGTACCCACAGCAAGTTCCATTCCCTCTTAGCATACTTACGTAGTTCCCATTAAGGGTAACAGATTGTGTCTGGGGGAGGATAGATACCAGCATGAAGTATCTGTATCTGGAGTCCAGAGTTGAAAGGCCAGTACACAACACACATCCAAGTCTTTGGGCTGGGATAGAGGTGAAAAAAGAAAGATGATTTAGCAGTTGGAAAAGGAGACCAGGGCCAAGTTTGGGTCCTTTTCCTGATTCTGTCACTGATTTACTGTGTGGCCTTTGGCAAGTCACTGTGGGTCACAGCCTGTGTGAAATGGGGATACTGTTGACCTCACAGCAGCATTGTGAGGCTTAAATTATGTCTGTGAAGTTCTCTGTATCCTTGGATGTAGGTAATTATGTATTTTGTTAAGATCAGAGCTACCAAAGATTTCTCTCCCGGCTTTGCATAAGATTAAATGGTTTTCTCTTAAGCCTGATTCTCCACTCCAGTGGAGCAAAAGCTGGCATAGTCTGTTGAAATCAGTGGAACAACATTGGTATAAAAGTGGTGTAACTCAATGCAGAATCAGGTTCCTTATTTGCTAGTGTCAGACTTCAGATACTGGATTTCAGATTTGGAATGACTGAAAACACAATGGTACAAGATGTCACTCCCCCACAGGCATTAGGCTACAGGGTGAATGTCACACGAGTGTTCTTATTTTTGGGCTCTTGGCTACACATCAGCGAAGGGAGAGCAGTCTTCTTCTAATTTTTTCTGCCCTAGCAGTAATGCTGTTGCAGGCAGATGAGGAACTTGACTTGTCTCGGATTACACAGTCATTCTTGGAAACAAATTCCAAATGCATTTCTTGGTTTTGTTACTGAATTTTTACAGTGAGAATTCTCAAGGCAGTCGGCACCCCATACTAGTTTTGCAGCTTGGCCATTTAAATCCTTCTCTCTGATTAAACTGGCTGTCTCTTCATAGAGATGGTGAACACTGCAAAGTAACTTTCCTTCTGTTTGCTCAAATATAAACCCTTGCTGTCAGAGCTTCCAAAGTAATTCCTTATGTTAGTCTCGTATGAATATGTTCAATATTAATTACCATATTGCTGCTACTTAGTCTCCTAAGCACATATGAATCTAGTATGAAGTTTCTGTGCTTGGATATGAAAGGTAAATTACATGGGAATCTTTCTATTAGCTTGCTTTTTGATAGCCTGAGAGTGAGAGTTTGACAACTCCAAAAGAAAATGATTTTTTGTTAACAAAAGTAATGTGGGACCTACCTAATTGGAATCCACTCCTCTTTCCCCTGCATTCCATTTCCCTGCCATCAAAAAACACTCACACCATTAAGTGATAGGTCTGGGTGCCTTCTCCTCTGGTCGCATGACCCATTGTCCCTTGAGACAGGTGCTGGCAAAGGGGGTAGTCATAAGACTTTTAACCTTCCATCTTGGTGGTACTGACTAGCTTTTGGTACTCTCTTGGCAGCCAGTATGCTGTATATTGTCAGCACAGTACAATGCTTGACCTGCACGTGTGCAAATTAGGCACCGACAAATATATATGCAGAATTGCATACATTTGAACTTGAGCATCTTTATGCACATATTGTGACTATGTATGTTAGTATTTCCTTGGTCTCATTTCTTTGCTACATAGAGAGTGATTTTCACTGAAGTTATGGTATTATTTATAATATCATATGGCTGTACTGTACTAGCAGCAAAGAATCCTGTGGCACCTTATAGACTAACAGACGTTTTGGAGCATGAGCTTTCGTGGGTGAATACCCACTTCCTCAGATGCATGTAATGGAAATATCCAGGGGCAGGTATATATATGTGTGCTTGCAAGCAAGCTAGAGATAACGAGGTCAGTTCAATCAGGGAGGATGAGGCCCTGTTCTAGCAGTTGAGGTGTGAAAACCAAGAGAGGAGAAACTGGTTCTGTAATTGGCAAGCCATTCAGTCTTTGTTCAATCCTGAGCTGATGGTGTCAAATTTGCAGATGAACTGAAGCTCAGCAGTTTCTCTTTGAAGTCTGGTCCTGAAGTTTTTTTGCTGCAGGATGGCCACCTTAAGGTCTGCTATAGTGTGGCCAGGGAGGTTGAAGTGCTCTCCTACAGGTTTTTGTATATTGCCATTCCTAATGTCTGATTTGTGTCCATTTATCCTTTTCCGTAGAGACTGTCCAGTTTGGCCGATGTACATAGCAGAGGGGCATTGCTGGCATATGATGGCGTATATTACATTGGTGGATGTGCAGGTGAATGAACCAGTGATGGTGTGGCTGATCTGGTTAGGTCCTGTGATGGTGTCGCTGGTGTAGATATGTGGGCAGAGTTGGCATCGAGGTTTGTTGCATGGATTGGTTCCTGAGCTAGAGTTATTATGGTGTGGTGTGCAGTTACTGGTGAGAATATGTTTCAGGTTGGCAGGTTGTCTGTGGGCAAGGATTGGCCTGCCACCCAAGGCCTGTGAAAGTGTGGGATCATTGTCCAGGATGGGTTGTAGATCCTTGATGATGCATTGGAGGGGTTTTAGCTGGGGGCTGTATGTGATGGCCAGTGGAGTCCTGTTGGTTTCTCTCTTGGGTTTGTCTTGCAGTAGGAGGCTTCTGGGTACACGTCTGGCTCTGTTGATCTGTTTCCTTATTTCCTCATGCGGGTATTGTAGTTTTGAGAATGCTTGGTGGAGATTTTGTAGGTGTTGGTCTCTGTCTGAGGGGTTAGAGCAGATGCGGTTGTACCTCAGTGCTTGGCTGTAGACAATGGATCGTGTGATGTGCCCGGGATGGAAGCTGGAGGCATGAAGGTAGGCATAGCGGTCGGTGGGTTTTCGATATAGGGTGGTGTTAATGTGACCATCACTTATTTGCACCGTGGTGTCAAGAAAGTGGACCTCCAGTGTAGATTGGTCCAGGCTGAGGTTGATGGTGGGGTGGAAGCTGTTGAAATCATGGTGGAATTTTTCCAGAGTCTCCTTCCCATGGGTCCAGATGATGAAGATGTCATCAATGTAGCGTAGATAGAGAAGGGGTGTGAGTGGACGAGAGCTGAGGAAGCGTTGTTCCAGGTCGGCCATGAAGATATTGGCATATTGTGGGGCCATGCGGGTGCCCATAGCAGTGCCACTGATCTGGAGATATATATTGTCATCAAATTTGAAATAGTTGTGTGTAAGTATAAAGGCACAGAGCTCAGCAGCCAGTTGTGCTGTGGCATCATCAGGGATGGTGTTCTTGACAGCTTGTATTCCATCTGTGTGTGGGATGTTTGTGTAGAGAGCCTCTACATCCATGGTGGCTAGGATGGTGTTTCTGGGAGGTCACCAATGCATTGTAGTTTCCTCAGGAAATCAGTGGTGTCGCGGAGATAGCTGGGAGTGCTGGTGGCATAGGGTCTGAGTAGAGAGTCCATATATCCAGACAGTCCTTCAGTGAGAGTGCCAATGCAACCCCCACCAACATGATACAGTTCTGTGGCGATCTGGAAGCCTACTTTCGCCGTCACCGACTCAAAGAATACTTCCAGGACAACACTGAACAGTGCACTGATACACGGGTGCCCTCCCACCAAGAGCCCAAGAAGAAGAACTCCACATGGACTCCTCCTGAGGGTCGAAATGACAGCCTGGACCTATACATTGAATGCTTCCGCCGGCGTGCACCGGCAGAAATCGTGGAACAACAACATCGCTTGCCTCACAACCTAAGCCGTGCAGAACGCAATGCCATCCACAGCCTCAGAAACCACCCTGACATTATCATCAAAGAGGCTGATAAAGGAGGTGCTGTTGTCATCATGAACAGGTCTGACTATCAAAAGGAGGCAGCCAGACAACTCTCCGATACCAAATTCTACAGGCCACTTCCCTCAGATCCCACTGAGGAATACACTAAGAAACTACAGCATCTACTCAGGACACTCCCTACACTAACACCAGAAGAAATCAACATACCCCTAGAGCCCCGACCAGGGTTATTCTATCTACTACCCAAGATCCACAAACCCGGAAATCCTGGACGCCCCATCATCTCGGGCATTGGCACTCTCACTGAAGGACTGTCTGGATATATGGACTCTCTACTCAGACCCTATGCCACCAGCACTCCCAGCTATCTCCGCGACACCACTGATTTCCTGAGGAAACTACAATGCATTGGTGACCTCCCAGAAAACACCATCCTAGCCACCATGGATGTAGAGGCTCTCTACACAAACATCCCACACACAGATGGAATACAAGCTGTCAAGAACACCATCCCTGATGATGCCACAGCACAACTGGCTGCTGAGCTCTGTGCCTTTATACTTACACACAACTATTTCAAATTTGATGACAATATATATCTCCAGATCAGTGGCACTGCTATGGGCACCCGCATGGCCCCACAATATGCCAATATCTTCATGGCCGACCTGGAACAACGCTTCCTCAGCTCTCGTCCACTCACACCCCTTCTCTATCTACGCTACATTGATGACATCTTCATCATCTGGACCCATGGGAAGGAGACTCTGGAAAAATTCCACCATGATTTCAACAGCTTCCACCCCACCATCAACCTCAGCCTGGACCAATCTACACGGGAGGTCCACTTTCTTGACACCACGGTGCAAATAAGTGATGGTCACATTAACACCACCCTATATCGAAAACCCACCGACCGCTATGCCTACCTTCATGCCTCCAGCTTCCATCCCGGGCACATCACACGATCCATTGTCTACAGCCAAGCACTGAGGTACAACCGCATCTGCTCTAACCCCTCAGACAGAGACCAACACCTACAAAATCTCCACCAAGCATTCTCAAAACTACAATACCCGCATGAGGAAATAAGGAAACAGATCAACAGAGCCAGACGTGTACCCAGAAGCCTCCTACTGCAAGACAAACCCAAGAGAGAAACCAACAGGACTCCACTGGCCATCACATACAGCCCCCAGCTAAAACCCCTCCAACGCATCATCAAGGATCTACAACCCATCCTGGACAATGATCCCACACTTTCACAGGCCTTGGGTGGCAGGCCAATCCTTGCCCACAGACAACCTGCCAACCTGAAACATATTCTCACCAGTAACTGCACACCACACCATAATAACTCTAGCTCAGGAACCAATCCATGCAACAAACCTCGATGCCAACTCTGCCCACATATCTACACCAGCGACACCATCACAGGACCTAACCAGATCAGCCACACCATCACTGGTTCATTCACCTGCACATCCACCAATGTAATATACACCATCATATGCCAGCAATGCCCCTCTGCTATGTACATCGGCCAAACTGGACAGTCTCTACGGAAAAGGATAAATGGACACAAATCAGACATTAGGAATGGCAATATACAAAAACCTGTAGGAGAGCACTTCAACCTCCCTGGCCACACTATAGCAGACCTTAAGGTGGCCATCCTGCAGCAAAAAAACTTCAGGACCAGACTTCAAAGAGAAACTGCTGAGCTTCAGTTCATCTGCAAATTTGACACCATCAGCTCAGGATTGAACAAAGACTGTGAATGGCTTGCCAATTACAGAACCAGTTTCTCCTCTCTTGGTTTTCACACCTCAACTGCTAGAACAGGGCCTCATCCTCCCTGATTGAACTGACCTCGTTATCTCTAGCTTGCTTGCTAGCACACATATATATACCTGCCCCTGGATATTTCCATTACATGCATCTGAGGAAGTGGGTATTCACCCACGAAAGCTCATGCTCCAAAACGTCTGTTAGTCTATAAGGTGCCACAGGATTCTTTGCTGCTTTTACAGATCCAGACTAACACGGCTACCCTCTGATACTTGTACTGTACTGTAAGTCTTCATCTATGCTACAGAAAGAGCCATCTTAACTGAAATGCTTTTAAATAAGATTCATGCTAACACATAACCAGTGTAAACATGGTATAATCTTACACTTTATATTTTAGAGCTTGTTCTAAATCCCTGTCTGTTCTATAATACTTTTTTGTCAATGCTATCTGTAAACCAGTTGTGTGGGCTCTAGGTCGTCCTTGTTAGCATGAATCAGATAAAAAGCCGCGTTAGCCGTACTAGTTTTAGCCTCTAATAGGGCTTGCCATTGCCACTCATTCCGTTAGTGTAGAAGATGGTCTCAGTTACTTGACTATTGCTTGGATTCCTCTATTGTCTGATGGCCGAGTGGTTGACAGGGCACTTCTCTTTGGGTTTCCATGACTGAGACTCTTGTGGAGTATTATGCATTACAATATTTCCCCTAGTTCTGAAGGTAACTTTCTGACAAGGTGAAACTGGGATAAATAAGACTCTCTCCTGCTTGAAACGTCTTTTTGGTCTATACTAATGTAGAAAAACAGTCTCTTCAAAACCATGAGTTACGTTTGTTAAAAGGTCTTTGGAGTACTTAGCTGGAGGAATGATTGCTTAGCTAAAAGGAATCTCACACAAAGGAAAGATTGTGAACATGGCTTTAGGTCAAAAGAAAGCAATGGGTCATACTAATCCATAGAGGATGTTAACACAGATCAGTGTAAAGCAATGATTTTACTAGTCTATGCTATCTTGTAAATATATTTCCCCAGCTTCCTGAAAGTTTCATCTTTACAAAAGGTGTACTGTTACCATGTTTAGGGACTTGCTTTACTGAACTATCCTATATAGACTCATAGACTTTAAGGTCAGTATGTCCAGTGGTCTGTGATGGGATGTTAGATTGGGTGGGATCTGAGTTACTACAGAGAATTGTTTCCTGGGTGCTGGCTGGTGAGTCTTGCCCACATGTTCAGGGTTTAGCTGATCGCCATATTTGGGGTCAGGAAGGAATTTTCCTCCAGGGCAGATTGACAGAGGCCCTGGAGGTTTTTCATCTTCCTCTGCAGCATGGGGCAGGGGTCACTTGCTGGTGGATTCTGTGCAGCTTGAGGTCTTCAAACCACAATTTGAGGACTTCAGTAACTCAGACATAGTTAGGGGTTTGTTATTAAAGTGGATGGGTGAGATTCTGTGGCCTGCATTGTGCAGGAGGTCAGACTGTCATGTAATCCCTTCAAGGAGATCGTTTTTTTTCCTCCGTTCAAATATTTATTTAAAAAGTTTAGAAAGTATTTTAATAGTACATAATACACAAAATCCTTAGACAGTTATAGAATTTCCTGCTTTTATAGGTTAAATCCCCATCTCTGCTACTAAGTCACTGTAGTATTCTGGGCAACCTCTTGATCTCTCTCTCTTTCATTTTATTCATTTGTAAAATGAGACAAATATTTCATAGGTGCTGTAACTAATGGCTTTCAAAGGACTTTGAGGTCCTATAATAAAAAGTGCTAGATGATGATGAAGTGTTATCTTTGTGTACTGACAACTGCCATGTTCAACAGAGAGCTTGGATTTTATGGTATTTGAGCAGTATAGTTTATGAAACGTGTTCCAGAATCTGTAAACACAATTAGGATCAGAATTCCTTTTTTTCCCCTTTTCTTTTTCTCGTTCTCTCTCTCTCTCTGATTGACTGGAACTAAATTCGAAAAGAGGAAAGCTTGGTTTGGTATTTAAAAGAAACATTCAGATTGGGAGAGTCGGGTGGTAGAGGCAAATTCTGAAATGACATACTTCTAGCCATTTTCTGGTCTTGTCCATTGCTTCAGCCTGTAAATTTCATTTCCTTGTTTGCTTTATGCTGAGTGTTTCACCTGTGTAGTACAAAACATCACTAGTGAAAAGAAGAGGGTCAGAGCAAACAAGGAAATTCAAATTTCAGAGGTGGGTGTAGCAGTGAGGGGAGCAGAGGAGGAAACCATTTGAAGAAGTTCAGCCAAAAATCTAAGAAACCTAAAAGCTATTTCTAAGGCTTGTTCCAAATGTTTCTAATTTCATTCATATCTTTTTCTTTCTTTTACTGCTAAACTGGGACAAGAAACCAAAGCCAGGAAAGTCCGATCATAGTGGGAAACAAAAACCTAAATATTGGAGAGAGAAAAAAGGCCGTTCTTTGCAGAGCAATTCTGCCTTTTGCATGTCTCCCATTGTTAGTGTTACTGTGGAAAATGTATCACGTCACTCGTTTGGAAAGCTCTAACCCTCGCTGAACTGGAGATGGTTTATATAGTCTAACATAGAAGAACTTGAGGATATCTATTTCTTTACCATTCGCCTAATAACAAGTGAGTCCAGTGACCTCCGCTGGACCATTACAAATGCAAAACTTGGCTCTCAAAAGTGCTTGCTCTAAATTTTCCAGTTGCTTTCTCTTTTTTCCATTTGATGTCATCCTGCCAGCTAGTGATTTTATTATTATAAACAGGACATTGTATTCACTTTTAAGAAGAAATATGAAGCTGGAGGTAAAATTACAAACTGCAGTTTCTCAGCTGCCAAAATAGAAAACAATGAGCTAAAAATACAGAGCAGAGAAAGAAACACTGAAATATCTGCAGGATGAATTGTCTGAAAAGCAGAAATTTTCATTTCCCACCCCAACTAACTCTCTAATGTTGTCTTGTAAGCAAAATTGCAGCACCGATGCTAATACTGAATATTGAGGGCCCTGCAAAGAAACAATCTGAGGAGCCAGTGCACAGAAGTGAGAGGCCTTTCAAGTTGTCATTGAACAATTAATGATCATTCTGTTTCCCCATGAGCAGAGTTAATGAAGTGTTGTTCTTACAAATGAAAAGCCCCAACAGTATGACAGAGCTGTAGCTTCACATAGATTCTGAACACAGTCCATAGAACTTCCCCAGAATAATTCCTAGCACATAGAGTTAATATTTTGAGATATTTCAAGGCATGATATCTGTTGACCATAAGTTGTGATGTCCTCAGAGGTACTGCATAGCTACCTACAGTTACTAAGGTTTTGCAGAGTAAATCTTAACTATTGCATCTGTCTTTTCTTTGATAAGAGCAGTAGAAAAAGAGGAGGTGCTCTCCCTTGCCTGTATGTTCTATTCTGAACAGGGAGGCTCTGTTCTTAGCACTGTTTGTAATTGGAAACCACCGGCAACAGAACAGTTCCTACATTGCAGTTCTGCCCACTCTTTGTTTCGTGTTTGAGGAATGGTGCAGATAGTAATAAGGATTAGCAGTGTTTATATTAAAGACTTAATATCAGACTCTTAACGGTGCATGCCCAAGTAGATTGTTGGCTGATAAAATTAGAGCTGATGGTAAAAATGGCAGCATTCTGCTCCCAGCAAAGTGTCTGGTGAGTAGGAAGGAGAGGAGACTGTGAGACAGTTGGCTCTTCTGGGCAGGTGAAAGACTTGAAAGGATATAAATCAGATAAAATATCATTAAACAATTTTCCATGGAGATTTTCCACTGCAGAAAGCTTGCGTTAAGTATAATTAGAGCAAGACTTATCCCACTGTACTAGAATGTGTAAAAATGGCCGGGTTTCTTAAGGAACCTGACAAATGGCTTTTTTAATAAATGTGTCAACATTGTTGCAGATCTGCGTCTGTCATCCTGAGATACTGGAAAGACACATATGACTAGATTATGTTTCCTTACTCGTGCTGAGCAGCAGCTTTGTTCCGCATGTATCCCCACTGAAATCAGTAGGATGATTTGAGGAGCACAAAGTATTCCAGTGGTGATGACAGTCTAACGCATAGCTGGCACAGCCAGTTGCAAAAGACACTGTATCTACTCTAGGTTGTTCTTTACAGTGCCTGTTACCATGCGCTCTCTCCTACTGTGTTGGGCTAGGGAACTAGTCCCTTCCTGAACCAATGTGAATAAACCAGTATTAGAAGATACACCTGATGGAGCTTAATAAAAACACTTTTAGTGATGCCCAGATGTGTGTTCTTGTCCCAGTGATGTGGTTAAGTTAATTAGCTGACTTCGTCAGAGCTTGTTCCCTGTATATGTTGCTTTTTTTCTAACCTGCGCTTTCACTGAAAAAAACCAGTAGGATGGTAGCTTAATTTCTTACTAAATGACATGCAGTTGTTGCTATCACGTGTTGCGACCTGGGGTTGGCATATTGTGCTAGAAATGCGGGGGCTGGGGGGGTGTTTAACGGAGGCAACATGAGCCATTGGAAGAACAGCTGTACAAGCACACTATTGCATGGGAATTGGTGGATTGTAGGGTTATTTCCCATCAGTGGGCTCTGGTAGCGTAAAGAACAAATCAAAGCTCATTGAGTGGGGAATGTTTTGCCCGAGAGGCTTGTCATCACCTGAACTTTGACGTTATGCATATTGCATTGTTTCTGTACAGCTGAGTATTTTCTGTAAAGAGTAATGCAGGAGGCATGGAATCCAGTCAGTTCGCATTTATTTGGGAACAGATCCGTTCTTATCAGACTTTCAGTGATCGATCCTGAGGCTTCGATGGGAGTTTCAGAGGGAGAAAAACCAGCACTCTAAGTCCACGGTTCTCAAACCTGGGTGTCTAAGGTTATGCTGCTAATTCTGTATTTAGATATGTAATTAAAGTGACCTGATGTTCAAAGGAGCTGAGTACTTGCATCTCCCATTGACTTGAGAGGCATGAGTTTGTGTTTTGTCCCTCTGAAAACCAGGCCACTTTTGGTGAAATATCTAAATATGGGTTGAAGAGTTCAGGCATCCAGCCTTGAAAGTGTTGGCTGAAACTGGCATCTGTCACCACCATAGAGAAAACAATTTCTTCACAATTCCTGATCAGATGATGCATTTCCCTTTTCATGATGACAGGTTAACCAAAGGCATGACAAACTGTTTGTTGCACGGAGCCATTTTTTCATTATGAGGTCTCATTCTGGTACCCTGGGTATGGAGCCTCCCTTGGAGGATGCGCACAAATGCTGAACTTTTGGAGCAATGAGCAAGAGCCTATGCAGATCCCCACATCTGATTTGGGAGTTTAAGGACTACCCTGAAAATTCCACCACATCTCCATACCACAATGAGACAGAAAAGTGAGATGTAGTTCAAACATGTGAGTAACAAAAATAACCAGGGGGCTGTAGGAATTGATTTACAGGGAAAACTTAACTGTTAAATGTGTATTAACAAAGAGGCTAGTGGCTTGAATGATGCTTAATGGCTAACAAATATATGAATCACTATGGTGGGATAGGAATTATTTAGGTTGGTAGAAGCAGATATTACTAGGAGAACTGGGCTAAACCGAAGAGAGGAAATCTTTTCTGTTGTTCATCCTAAATTAGACTGCATCACAGACTCCCACGGGCATGCTGGAAACCCCATTACTTAAGATGTTTTAAACTCTAGACTGGACAAAGTACTTGCATACATACTGCAAAGAACAATCCAGCACTGGCCCATGGAAGATGGATGACCTAATGTCTTTTCCGTTTTTAGCTTCTGAGAGTCTGTGATTGAAGAAGATTACATGACGGAAGCGTGTTTTCAGTTACGCTCCTGCTCTCGTTCTTGCATGGCATAAAGGTGGGGCAGAAAGCTCCATGGGCTTGAGACACAATGTTAGCATGACTTGTAGAAATTTAAATAATGATCTCTTCTATATGCATTGGCTTTTTAAATGGGTGACTTTTTGTCATCAAACCAGAGAACTTTGCTCATCTTACACTGAAGACATAAGTAAATAGCTGAAATCGGTTCTGGTTCAGCAAACCAAGGAGCATTGTTCTATGAAAATTAAAATGTGTATTACTGCTGTTGTGTAATTCATCAGGGTAACTGTAAGCAGGGCTTTGGAGCTGTGCTCCGGCTCTGCTCCAGCTCCAGGCAAAAACCTGCAGCTCCAGCTCCGGGCTCTGCTCCAAAGCCCTGACTCTAAACCTTCCTTTTTGACTTGAATCAGCTGAGGCAAGGCTTTAGCTAAAAAATAAACATGAAAAATTATAAAGACCTGAACTGGGTTGACATATTAAGATGAGACTTCTGATGTTTGTATATCTGTGGGAGTGGATTCTTGGGAGCTTCTGCCACGGGTGGACTGAGGTAATGCAATCTTTCTTTTTGCTCCCAGTTAGTTTATAATTAGCGCATTTTGCAGTGTTCACTTAACTGTACAAAGAAAAAGTTAGTTACTTTTTCAAGTGTCTCTTTTCCAAAGTGTCCTAAGGTGCCTTCAGAGGCTCATTTGAGATGCTTCTGTTGCATGCTTCTCCTGTGAAAATATTCCTTTGAAGAGCCTGTCCTGTAAACAGTTGTCCCAGATTTTTAACTGAAATCTACCCATACTTAGAGTGATAAATGTAGTAGCGTACTGCAACTGAAACAGCGGATATCTTTGGGAGTGAGGTGATGACGTACTAAAGAGGTTCAGACAATGACCATTGTCTGAAATTCCCTTTTGAAAGAAAGTACTTTATCTATACTCATTTGAGCAATGAATGTCTATAGGAATGGGTTCTGTGCTTATCGGTATTTTATAAGAAACCTACATAGGCACTGTATTCTAGTTGGGTTGACTTGTGAATGAAAAATGAGATTCATTTTGGTGGTTGCCATAACAATCAGACTATTGTGTGAAAAAATGTTTGTAGCTTTCACTGGAGTGAGTTGACAACACTGGGATAGCTCCTCCCAAATTAAAATGACTGTTTCCAGACCTGAAAAATTATGTCTGCTTAACTTTTTTCAAGACACAGTTTGGCAGGGTCCTACAGATGACCCCGAAGATCTGCAAGATTCTAAAAATGTCTTTACCACTTAATTTTAAAATGTCAGCCTTGAGTTCAAGTTAAGAGGGATAAACCAGGATGCTGAAGTGAATTCCACCAGCACCAATCTATTGCACGTATTCACAAAGTGAAGAGAGCAAGACAATCTAAAGAGGAAGAGTGTAAATGTGAAGCCAGAGTCTAGACATGCAGTCACTCTATTGTACGTCTGTGTTGACATAGTAAAAAGTTTAAACAAGGCCTACAAAATCTGAACTTTAATAAACAAAATGATGCTCATGACCCTCTCATCTCCAACAGCCAACTACAGTGCCACAAGTCTTGTCTTTTCTGAAATCCATTGTGCTTCTTCAGAAGTTTCACATAGGTCCTTCAAGACCTATTGAAGAAAGGAGATTAATATGGTTATGTGACCTGTAGACCCAAAGCATAGGTGCTGCCTAGATTTGTTAGCCTCTGGATGTAGCCACATAACTGCATCTGAATCTTTACTCTTTGAACAGGGTATGTCTTTGAAACCCGGGGTTGTGAATTCCATCCGTCTTTCTGGTGGATAGGCACATACTGAAGCCCCTAATAAATGCCTTGTTTCATTTTACAACAGGTTGAGGGGGATTATTTTTTCCTAAGACAGGCAACAAGTATTACTGAAGACTGTGTAATAGACTTTGTTTCAAGAATACTAGCTCTGGGGCAAAGCCCAGGGAATCATCAAGTAACTTAAATGACTTGCCTGGAGGAACCTGAATTCAAGCATATGGTTTAGAAGGGGCTGAAAGCCTATGGAGGGGCTTCCCCATTGCTTCCTTCAACTACTATCGGCCATATGTAATAATGGTGTGGAAGCTGCTAAGTTGACTATATTGATTTGTTCTGTCAGTTTTGCTTACTTGCAGCTCCACTCTCTCCATTGTCTGTCTCCAGTAGTTACTAGGATAACAAAGTCCCAGTTTCCTTTAAGTTTCTAAGACTCCTGTAAATTGTTAGCTCACCTGCTTAGGAGTAGAACTTCTTGGTTCCTTTAGGGCTTTCTAATGCTCTCCCAAGTACATGCAGTTCTCTAAATCGTAACCGAGCAGTGGCCATTTCTAGGCCCTAATGTATTAAAGAAATGACAGAGACTTACTGCCTCCACCTGGCTGGCTTATCCAACCACACCATAGATAGAGGAAACGGTTCCTTTGTTTTTAGAAGGGCTTGCATGGCAGCACTTTAGTTCAACTGAAATATGCAGCATGTACACACTATCACTTCTGTCCTTCAGGAGCATCAAGTTACTTGTACTGAGAATATCATTGGGAACACTCAAACTTTGCCCAACCATAGTCCCCGTTAGCAGTTTGTCAGGTTCCACACCTTTAATACACGTGGAGGCCATAGGTTATAACATGCAATGTTTCCTTTCGGTCTAAGCATTCTTCCACTCGAAATGAAGATGGAGCATTGACTCCGAGGACTGGTAATTGCCATGGTTCACAGATGTTTCTATTTAATGGTTGAAAACTTTAACAGATCTGTTGAACTCTGAACGTTTTAGCTGAGTGAAAAGCTAATTTGATTATGAGGTATTGTACCTGATCTTTCAGCCCCTAATATACAATAAAAAGAATGATTTCTCCTTTGAAACTTGCAGACCGTATTGTATGGATACACTTGTTTGGTTAAAAAAACCCACCCAGAACCAAAACTGTTTTTGTTCTGTGGCCTTTGAATGTTTTAATTACCATGATAATACCAACTGACCAATAATGTGCTAATCTTACCCACAGTACTTCATTAGCCTGTTTTTCTAGCTCCTATTAAAAGAAAAATGTTAAAAGTAAAAAGACTAACTGCTCTGCTTTAATTAGTCTGCTTTAATTAGTCTGTTTGAACTGTGCAGTCTGAAACTGCACTTAATTAGCTTTTCTGTAAAGTGGGATTGATTATACCAGAGTCTCTGTGTGCACATTTGCATTACCATCTTATAAACTTAAGCTCTGTATTCTGGTAGGTTTTCTCCTGGGGTTTGATTTTGAATATTGTAGAAGGAACTAGTTTGCAAACCTCTCCTGTGGCATTGCTGTCTTACACTTTGGCTGGTAGTGGTGGTTAGTCAGCCTCTTTCTAGTCCTGTAGGAACTTGCATGGGCACTCATCATATGCAAGAAGAGCTGTGTGGTGATGACAGGCCCAGTGCATGTTCACCTTCTGACCTTCCATTAACAATTTCAGAATAGACTCAGTGGGATCTGTGGCATACCAGATTGTCATACACAGATTGTTTCTAGTCCAGACGCATAATATACTCGCCCCCATCTCTCCACGAGGAAGGTGGAAGAAAGAGATTTTATTCTTCCATTAACAAAAGCGAGATGCCAGAGTGAGTACGCTTCTGCAAGACTGTGTTGAACATATGTTTTGGATGAAGGAGCTCCTTTACAGAGTAACTTTCCACACTGAGATGTTTGTCTTCAGCCAGTGCAGCAAAATTGGGGGTTCTTTAAAGACATTTATCTCTAGTCCTTTTCAGCGTGAAGACCAGAAAAGCTCTCAACTCCATGCATGTCTATATCTCCTAAACCAGTTTCCTTTCGCTAACCAAGTGGTGTGTATGTTGGAACGAACACTTCTGGAACATCTTGTTACTTTTATAAAGTATGTTTTGACGTTTTAAAATGAATAAAACAGATTTTTATTAGGTGTAATGACAAGAAGAGATTGTTCCTTTGGGATTTTTTAAGGAGGAATGGCCAAATTTTGCAGCCCACAGGACCGCTTTGGCAGCCTGCCAGGAGCTGGAGGGCAGCACCCAATTTGTATTAGTTAGTGATAAATGTTATTGCATGTGCATGTAGCCATAATATTTGCTTGCACTGAAACAGTCTCTTCCTTGACAGGTGCATGGAAATTGCAGCTGCTCTGAGTTTTGTTAATAAAAACCTACCATGGTTTGGTTTTGCCATCACCCACTGGCTACAGGGAGTTAATGGGCTGTCCCTTTTGGGAGCTATTGTACTGTGGCCTATGGGGAGGTATCATTACAGGTGCAGACTTTGGCAGGGACACATGGAGGAGTCTGAGTGGCTTTTCTCATCAGTCTGAGAGGAGCAATGAGCAATTTCTTATCTCCGCTTGGCAGTGGTTTATGTCAGGTCTGTCATCCTTCATTTTCAATGTTTATAGGGCCATAGGAACACGTGCCAAGGAGTAAAATGACTTGGTTTGCAGGACTATTGGTACGCTGGTGACACTGTACCTTGTCAGTTTCAACAGACACAGAGGGTGTCTTGAAGTGACTGAGACTTCTGGATGAGAGAGAGCTAGCTGAAGCACAGTAGAGATTAGAGGTGGTGTTAGCTGGTTGAAGGAATCAGAGGAAATACAAGAGAATGTATCTGTCCTTTGATTGGAGGGATGAGGCTTCAATCAATATATTGGTCAATGGCCAATAGAATGACTGTAAATGCTGCAATTGGGCCTCTGCTTTTTGCAGTACTGGCTCCTGCAGCTGCCTATAATAATGATAAAAATCAAAACTAGAGGTTTTATTTATTACGTGAATCATGCAGTCACTGTTATGCAGAATTCAGTGTAAAGACTCTTTCTAGGCATCCTACCCTGCTACAGAAGCATCACTTTGTGATAAAATGTGAGCACTCCCACACCACAAAGTCAGAGGTGCTGGCTTCAGAATTTAGGTCCAGTATTATATGCTTGCCTTTTGGCTACCTGGATCCAGGTCTTTGTCCACTTAGTACTTATTCTGTGGGACTTTTTGCATCATATTGCTTGTTCGGAGACTTTCTGTAACCCCCAGTCTTTGCACAGGGCAAAACTCTCATTGAAAGGCTCCAGGTTCAGCTCTCTTGAATAGTCAACTCTCCCCTCTCCCATTTTGAACATGTTAAAAAAATCCTAACTATACCGTACATGGCTGCATGTAAGGGGTGCCTTCATTGCGACATATATAAGGATAAATACCTCACTCTGGCAGCCTTGTATCAGGCTAGCTTTTGCAAGAAAGCAGGTTGCTCAGCAGTAGCAAATGCTGATCCTGGATTCTGGTGATATAGCATATGAAATGCATCTGTGGTAGCACTACAGAGGCTGGAAGTATATACAACAATCCCTGCTGGTTTGTGTTCTCATGAACTCGGGCCCCACCCTTGACCTCTACAATAGATTTAATTGGCCAAGTGTCTGAAAGCAAAGCAGCTCCATTAGTTGCTACATTGTATAAATGTATTCAGAGTTTGGCACCGGCATATTTATGTTCCTTTCTTTCCAACGCAGACTACAAATGTGCACTTTGTTGAAACCAGTCTATTAATTTTTAAACTGCCTAGAGCTACAAATCGCTATGGGTGGCGCACATTTGTGGTTGCAGCCCAAAACAGCTGGAATAGGCTATCTATTCCATTGAAACAAGAACCCACATACTTGGATTGAAGAAGCACTTAATCCCTTCCTTTAAACCTTGTCAGTGTAAAGTGGGCAGTTGATTTCAGGTCAGTGGTGTCTGCTAGCATAGATTAAATGCCCTGAAAAAGTAAGACTATATGTGATAGCCGTCTCTCTGGCATGTTTACAGTAAGTACCTGCTTCCCTATGGCCCCATGCCTTACCAGGCAGGCAAGCACTTGGCATATTGTGTACGTGGAGGGTTCGCTTGCGCTGTACATACATGATTCTTCGAAGAATGGTAAATAGGGACATTATGTAAGCACTGTTCCTTGGAATGAGATCACTTGAAATTCCGTTCATTGATGGATTTTTAATGTAAGGAGTATGTATTTATGGAAGCAAGATGGTTTGTAGGTCATTACATTGGTTGATTTATGGTGCTGGATAGTTGGACTGTAAGCAGATCAAAATCAGTGCAGTTTAGAAGGTCTTGCATCTTTCAGTATCACTAGCTATTTCCAGTTTGTTTGGATATATATAATAAAGGATCAGAAGTGAACATTTCTCTGAAGATTAGGCAGGTGTGCTATAGGATGAGAAAACTAATGTATTGGGGGAGATTTTCAAAGGCTAATGGAAGTTAGGTGCATTAGAAATCTCCTTAGTATATTTGGCAGAACTGCACAAATTTATGCTAATATCAGACAAATAGCAACAGATACTACCAGTAACATCTGAGAACTACAGTAATAAGTGTATTAGAAATACACAGAGCTGTGTGCGCACAGGTGCACATCCTTAGATTTTAAAGCTTCTAAATTTACATGACACTTGTACTGTTTAATCTCTATATATGTTTGGCAATATTCCTTTAAATGTAAATGTAATCCCTCCCTTAACTAACCCACACTCTTCTTGCAATTTAATAAACCATGTTCCTCTGGGGCAGGAGAAGTGTGCTGTGCTTCTCCGCTGTGCATCTCCTGCAGCATCAGTGAGCTGAGACGTACTGATTTGAAGAGAGAAATTGGCCAAAAAGGAGATAGCTACGAGGCTCAGGTCTCTATCCCTCAGCAGCCTCCCTTCGTCAGCATGTGTTTTGTGGGGTTTGCACTCATTCTTAAGATTATACTGGAAAGAAAAAAATGCTGTAGCACCCACCCCACTCCAATTCCACCACCACATGCCCCAGAACTGTCTGCAGTTGGATCCCTGCCACAATCCACGTGCATTACAGGAAGTTTGCTGTAGTTTGTTCAGCCCCCATTGAAGGGGGCCCCTGACGTAGGAATTTAAAATGATTCATTTGTTGGGCACTCAGGCCCTGGGCTTCAGCTTACAGCTCACTAGTGTATTCTGCCAAACTGCTCTTTAATATGTAATGGTTCTTGAAGTCAAACGCTGTGTTCTGTCTTATCTCTCTTGGAACAAACCTGCTGCCTACCTAGATTTATTTCCCATTTCTGGTATTTTTATAATTCCACTACTATTGATATATGACATTGTTTATTGACATAAAATATTATACAGATTATATGTATTAGTTGTAAGTTCTTTGAGGCAGGGGGACTGCACCTTCTAATGTGTCTGCATGACACCTACCTCAGTTGGTCTCCAGTCTTAACTGAGGCCTCTGAGTGCTAAAAAATGGATTAGCTAATTCTAGTTAGCTGACCTAGCATCTACTTCCGTGTCTAACTTCCTCTGATGTTCACGCTGATTCAAATCTTTTTCAAAGCCGTTTTTTCCTAGAGATGCACTTTACCGTACAGTGTCTGCTCACTAAGGACTGAACCGAGGCCGAACAAACAGTGTCACTTGATTTCACTCTTTGATTTTTCAACTTGGGTCTTTTAAACATTTTGCAGACTCCGTTTTGCTCTAACTTTGTCCGTGGTATTAGAGAGGACGTGGCATCTGGCTTTATTCACAACAGTTTAGGACAAGAGAAATGAAGGTTATTCATGTTCAATTTAATTTTACTAGCTGATGACAATCTCCTTTTACTCAACTCCAGTGCAGTACTTAGAGAAATACAGGTTCACAGCATACTGAGAATTCAGAGCACTTACATATGCTGTGTTTGGAATATTCCTGCAGATTTGTATTTCCTACAGACAACATACAACTTTGCCAGTGGGCTCCTGAAAGCTCCAGAATTTTATGTGGAGACTAGTCTGTTTCCATTAGCCTTTCATTCATAATTCCATTATGGCCATCGAGTCATTCATTTTTATTCCCACTGGCTCTGTACTTTCTGTTAACAAACAAGTAAGGAAAACCTGCAAAATTCTACTTGCCCCAGGAGAATTGAATACCATTTCTTTATTATTATAATTCATGCAGAGTAGAGTGCACGAGCAGTTGTGTGTCAGGGCTAGTCAATTTTGAAAGACTGGATATGTTGAAGTGTTGCAAGCTCCTCCATTCACGTACCCTCACCCTCTTCAGTCCCTGCCAGGTACTTGGAAGGTCTCTAGCTCCATTGTACTCCCTGTCTTCAGGTGACTTACTCGTGTATCAAATCACGATGCCAAAGTTCGTTAGTTGTAAATGCCATTAAATAAATATATAAAACTGTCATATTTTTTGTTTCCTACTTTGTCAAAAAGGAGTTGGGGCAGGAAGGAGTTTGCACCCCAGTGGAAGTCAGCGGAACTTTGCGGGATAGATTGTTTACTTTTGTGGAGGAAAACTGATAATTAGATGAGAGAGGTGTAAAACAAACAGTTCCAAGGGGGGGAAAAAATGTCACACAAGTCAGCATCCTCTAATTGTTCCATTATTCCAAATGCCTTTTTCATGTCAGAAGGTTGTTCTGAGGGGACGGTGGATCTCTGCAGGTTGGGGAAGCAGTTAGATTGGAAGATGTGATATGTTTCAATGGCCTTATTTCTGAAAACTTCACCATTGGCTGGGCTTTTCTGGTGGGCTGTGTGTCTGGGTGCAAAACAAAAACAGATGTTAAGTTTCCTTTTTTCGTTGATAGGAAAGAATGCATCTTCACCATTGATCCATCAACTGCCAGGGACCTTGATGATGCCTTGTCCTGCAAACAACTTCCTGATGGTATGACATGTATCTTACAAAATACTCTCCCAGTGTTTATTTTTAGTATTTGGCACACACATTCATGTTTAATTTTCCATGCAAACCTGTTCTTCTTAAATGTGAGTAGAGTATTAAACAAGTTTCATTTTCTTCTTTTAATTGCCCTCTTTCTAAAACCTCTTAAAGCAGAACTCTTTAAACTGTATTCTTAACTCTTGGCATCAGTATATGCAGAACCAGCATGACTCATAATAAGAGTTGTAACTTCAGTCTTTGTGGGAGTTATATCTACTATAACAGACCTCATTTGGGTTTTAAGTTTTAGTAGAACTGCATGGTTTGGGATATGCTGTACCTGGATAAAAGAACATGATACCTTTTTGAAGGTCCTTGTTGGCTGAAATTCCCTCTTGGTATTTATTGCGGGAAAACTTGTAATACTTGCATGAGCAGTTTGTACCTCTTGAACTTGTATTTCGCTCTTGCTATTTGCCTTTTAAGTTTTGTGTTTTGCTTAGACTCATAGACTCTAGGACTGGAAGGGACCTCGAGAGGTCATCGAGTCCAGTCCCCTGCCCTCATGGCAGGACCAAATACTGTCTAGACCATCCCTAAAAGATATTTATCTAACCTACTCTTAAATATCTCCAGAGATGGAGATTCCACAACTTCCCTAGGCAATCTATTCCAGTGTTTAACTACCCTGACAATTAGGAACTTTTTCCTAATGTCCAACCTAAATCTCCCTTGCTGCAGTTTAAGCCCATTGCTTCTTGTTCTATCATTGGAGGCTAAGGTGAACAAGTTTTCTCCCTCCTCCTGATGACACCCTTTTAGATACCTGAAAACTGCTATCATGTCCCCTCTCAGTCTTCTCTTTTCCAAACTAAACAAACCCAATTCCTTCAGTCTCGACTTGAAACTATTATGCAATAGAACCTCAGGGTTGCAAACACCAGAGTTACAAACTGATCAGTCAACCACATGCTTCATTTGGAACCAGAAGTACACAATCAGGCATCAGCAGAGATGGGAAGAAAAAAAGAAAAGAAAAATAAATACAGTACAGTACTATGTTAAACATAAACTTCTAAAAAAAAATAAAGGAAAAGCAGCATTTTTCTTCTGCACAGTAAAGTTTGATAGTTGTATTAAGTCACTGCTCAGGTGTAAATGTTTGAAAGAATAGCCATCAGGTCTTGTTCAGAGTTACAAACGTTTCAGAGTTATCTACAACCTCCGTTCCTGAGCTTTTCGTAACGCTGAGGTTCTACTGTACAGTAAACCTCCAGGACAAAACATTCCATGAGCCAGATCCTGAAGATTTGACTTTTAGAGCTTCCCATTTGAATACCTGCACTGCCAAACAAGTAGTGGATGGACTTGAAAGAGTTCTGTTTAATTCAGAAAAGCTTCCATAGTGCATTTGATTTAGAAATATGGCATGATGATCACATTCATGCTAATGCAGATAATAAAGTCTCTATATTGTTTCTTTGAGATCAGCTGATGTGATTATACTGTGATGATTCACAGTAATGAGGAAGATTAGAGACATGATTCCAAAAAAAGTTGTTGGTAGATGTGTCTCCCACAAAGGTTTTTTGTTTTTGAGTAACACAGCCCATAAATTCTCATGTCATTCAGACCCAGGTACAGTGTAGTATAACAGGGCAATAAAACAGAGATACAAGATCACAGATGAAAGGAAATGCAGGCCAGTAAAATTATTTTTAATTATCTTGTATGCTAGCAGTTCTGAAGTAAAGTTAAATAACAGTATTGTCTTACTACCAGTCTGCACAAAACACAAGCAGATTTTTTTAGTCTTCAAAAAGTCCAGACTCTCTTCTATCAGAGGGGTAGCCGTGTTAGTGTAGATCTGTAAAAAGCAACAGAGAGTCCTGTGGCACCTTTAAGACTAACAGATGTTTTGGAGCATAAGCTTTTGTGGATGAATACCCACTTTGTCAGACGCATGTAATGGAAATTTCCAGAGGCAGATATAAATATGCAGGCAAGAATCAGCCTGGATTCTCTTCTGTTAATGCTATTGCATTGTTGCCTTTTGAACCATCTGTAAATTTAGAGTGAAACTGCAAATTGCAGCGCATTCAGAACTAAAAGGTGAAACTCTGGGCACTTTTGCATTGAGCTTGTATTGATCAGATTTGTAAGGATTTTAAAAGCAACTGCACCATTGAGCCATTCAATGTAATAACTCCTGGTTTATGTCTGCATAGTTCCCTCATCCTTAAAATGTTCAGGAGAAGGCATTTAAGGGGAATATCTACCTAGACTGGAATTTCTTCTTCCCAGCAAAAGTCCGCAGATCCATTCCAATGGGTCTTGTACCTGCTTGCAGCTCCTTGGAGACAGATACATGACCCGTCAGTCACGTCAAGCTGGGAGTGGCACTACTATTGAGGATGGATACAGAACTGGTTAAAGGGGAGACTACGATGGGTCATACTGAGGACGGTTACTAGTGGAGTCTTGGAACCAATTTTATTTAGATAGCTCCGCTTCCAGTGCAGCAAGGCTGGGCTGGGCTGGACTGGACTGCAGCTGGCTAAGCATGGAATGGATGGGACCAGGAGAGTGTTGTTTACAGCCCAAGGTCTATGAGTAGAGTAGGGGGGTGGGTCACCTAGCCATCACTGGACCTAGTTGCATCCAGAATTCAGTGAAAATACTGGTGTCTTACTCCAGATGAAGAGAACAATAGGTCACGGCTTCAGTCATGCTCTGTCTTCCATGGCCAAAAGCATGATTGTTGCTTTCGGTTCACAATGTTCTCCAGTACAGTAATATTTTTAAAAAATCAGAATCAAGGCAAGTGGCCTCATATTGTCCAAGAAGGTCCCAGTTCTTGTATCCAACTCAGCTGGCCACCACTGCTCAGTGCTGCCTCATGTGCAAGAGGAATCCACTCTCAAGGACCAAAATTCTGCACAGAAGCCCAGAGAAATTAAATCTAGTACGTGATATTTGAGAGGTACCTATTAAATTAGGGGATTTGGATGTGTTCATAACACACCTGTATTCCACAGGTGGCATCTTCGAGGACCCAGTCTATAGGTAAGGCCTAGTGCTAAATCATTATCATGGGTATTTGCAGTCAAGGCAAAGGCAAACCACACACACACACACACACACACACACACACACACACACACACACACACACACACACACACACACACACACACACACACACACACACACACACACACACACACACGTTACTGAAGGTCTTACAGTAAAGTCTTAATGTGAGCCTAAATCAGACCCTAAAATCCAAGTAGTAGCTATTTCCAGCTCACCAGAGGCAGCGAGCAGGAGCCAGATTGTCCTCTGATCCAGACATAAGCTTTCTAAGAGCTGCCTTACTTTTCAACTGTCTGTCAATGAGAGCTCCACTTTGGGAGCAAACTCTTGTACAGAGTGCCCAGATGAAGCACTCCTTTGATTCCTTGTCAGGAGTGCCTTGAGAATTTCTCTCTTTAAGGGATGTCATCCTGGTTGCAGTTACTTGGGCAAGTATCTTTTTCGGTTGTGCAAGTCTTATCTGGGAACAGCAGAACTGCCTCTCGCATGAGGGCAAAGTTTTGCTAAGAGTTAACGCAGCCTTTGTTCCAAAAATAAACCCAGTGATAAGAAATTATTATTTTTTTCATCTTTTTTTGTCCATATGTGAAAACATTTAAAAACACACCTGGCACATTCTTGATATCAGAAGAGCTCTAAAAATCACTATTGAATGCAGTACCCAATTCAGAAAACCTCTCTGGTGGTCTGCATCATCCATCATAAATAATAAAGAAAAAAAAAACCACTTGCCAAGGCTTTAGTTATTGGTGCTTTCTAAGGCTAGAAGCCTTCTCTCCCCTTGAACGTTTTGTGTTAATTTATTCAGAGCCATGAAAGCTTCCTGGCCTGAAGGACCTTATGCAATGTACAAAGAGAGACAGAGGCTTGTAAGTTTCACCACTGAAACCTGTGGACTTCACTAGTTCCTGTCATTGGAGGGAGACTTCTGTGTACTATGCTCACTCAGTAATTCATATATATAATTCATCTATTTCTGCCGGAGAGCCCACGGATCCATTACAATGGGAGATGCCCTCAGGGGAGGAGACAAGGAATGAATGAGGAGATAGATGCAGTAGTTTTTTGTAAATACATATTTGCTGCAGAATCTCTTGGCAAAATTAGGCAGCAGTTGGGAGCTTTGCTAGGATGTATGTCAGGAAATGCACTAGTTCAATTCTGGAACCATCTTATCTTGGAAGCTGCCTTTGATTAACTGTCATGCTCCTCATTAATGATACCAAGAAACATTGTGGTAAACATACTGTTCACTTCGATATATGTCTATTTTTAATACAATCTGCCCCAATAGTTCTAAAGCTGTTACACAAATAAATTATTTCCATACTGTACTTCGTTTAGATGGGCAGCAACACTTACAGAGTAGGAGACAAATCTGAATTGCAGTTAGAGCTCTGTCAATGATGTAGAAAACATTCAGTGAATAACTGAGTTCTTAAACAAATTCATTTTCTTTGTAGTCTCTTTGATGCTTTCTGCACATAGTCTAGTGAATGAGATTAAAACTGGCAGCCAGCAATGTGTATCAGAACAATTAAGTTCAAGCAAATATTGCAGAATGTTCCTGGAAAGCAAACTTTGAACTTACAATCATGAAAATTTTCACCAGAAAAGTGAACCCAAGAATGAGTCTCATCCAGTCATGGAACCGAAGCATACCATGTGACTAGTATGTCCAGTAAAACTGCTCAAATTTCAAATATTCGCCATGCTGTTTGTGGGAATTATTTGTAGACATTATCTGGCAGATTTCCAATACCGTATCACAGTTGGGTCAATTGTACATGTTTGTTGGCTACTTGCTAGAGGAAACGGAGTTGATATTGGACAAATTTAAAGGCATACAATTTCCTGCTCAGACTGTGGGAGGAAATAATTAGCTGAAGAGTATCAGTATATTTTAGGGTACGCTGCTAGTGGGTTGTCTGTTCTCTATGTGCATTTTGTGACTCCAATTTTGAAGTAATGTTGTTAACCATGTTTACAGAGTTGCTGTGTAACATCCCTACTAGAACCCACTAAATCACATTACCCACGTTGTTTTACATGGTGATTGAAAACCACCTCGGGTCTAGTGGAACTTCTTCCCCTCCCCTCAGCCCCATGTTATTTTACAAAATCTAGTTGCTGTTATTACTGGGAGAAAAATTCCTTACCTTAAGGTTGAATCAGAGCAGAATGTATCTCAGCCTATTATCACCATGGTTCCCCCTTGGTCTTCTCCCCATGACATTGGTGGGCTGTATTTTGGAGCAGGGCGTCCCACACAGACACATTCACCAGATCTCCTGGGTTTCATTGTTGTAACCTTTCCAAGGTCTGTCCGTCCCTTTCCATCCTCTCTGCTAAACTCTTTCCCAGGTCTGTCATCTCATCCCTTGACTTCCTCCTCTTTAGCCTTCCTGACACCAAAGCCTCCCATCTAGTCCCTGCCAGACTCTCACGTGTAATTGCAGCCATACTTACCCCTCCATACTCCCTCTTCCCTGGCTCACAATGGCCTCTCCAATCAAAGTGGTATCACTTGTACTTGCCTTCACTGGCCTCCATATCTTCTTAGGCCTGATCTACACTGTGGGGGGAGATTGATCTAAGTTACGCAGCTTCAGCTACGTGACTAACTTCACCGTGGTGAGTTGACTGCTGTCACTCCCCTGTCAACTCTGTCTGTGCCTCTCGCCGAGTTGGAGTACAGGAGTCGACGGGAGAGTGCTCGGGGATCGATTTTTCACATCTAGACTAGATATGATAAATCGATCCCTGCTGGACTGATTGCTGCCTGCCGCTGGTAGTGAAGACATATCCTTAGTCTCCCTTCTCCTGTCTTCTTTTGCCTCCCTTCATGCTGCTTTTTTGGATGACCCATTCCTCATCCCCATTTCTGTGATGTCTTTTATCTTCTCCTCTATTCCTGGAATGCCATTCTTCCTTATCAACTGTAGTGACTTATGGGTTGAATAAATCATTTAAAACCTCTT
The DNA here is from genome assembly GCF_007399415.2 of Gopherus evgoodei. Lineage (NCBI taxonomy): Eukaryota > Metazoa > Chordata > Testudines > Testudinidae > Gopherus > Gopherus evgoodei. The sequence continues at coordinate 7,254,423 of NC_044330.1, forward strand.
GTAACCCTCAGTACATGTTCACTAACATCTGAAGTGGCCAGATGTTCATCTTGTCTTTCAGTCCTTGTTGTTTTGCCTGCAAGCTGCACTGCAAACTCTTTGGGGCAGGAGCTTAGTTTTCATTTTGCAAAATGTCTTCGCACTTCTGTACTGCATTATAAGGCATAAATAATAATACTCTGGTCAGCCTTTTATCCAGCTTTGTCCCTCCTAGCTACTTGGTAGCTTTTGTTTAAATCATTCCTGAGCTGGCAATACAATAATAGAACTTTCAACTACTCCATTTGGATCCAGCAGCAATCCATGCAGCAACCTTCTTGGAGTAATGTGCTTAGAATAAACACTATAATACTGAATCGTGTTGGAACAAAAGTTACATTCTTTAAGTGTGGCACTTTCTTCCTTCCTTTGAGGAAAGGTGTTTAAGAGAAACAGATACCTGATGTTGACTGGAGAGAAAATGATGGAAACCACACATCAGTATGTGAGTCTTATGCAAAAGGACCATAAATTGCAACTTACGTAGGAAAAGGTTTTTACAGGAGTCAAATATGAATGAAAAAAAAAAAAAGACATGTAATCAGTGGGATTCTGGGGAACAGGCAAGCAGTTTTTCCTAGGTTATCTGATGTGGTTAGTTAACACAACTCAGTGTTACCAGTTGATTAACCCAGTGGTTTCTTGTTTGGGAACTGAACTATGTTATTTCACTGGGAAAGTGAAAGAGACATGTTACAATGATTAGAAACAGGTACATTTCCCTGGGTTTCCATCAAGTGCTTGTGGTTACAAATTCTTTGCAATATGCAGTATATATTCTGGTCTGTCTCAAACACAGATGGCTACTGTATGTATTCCCGTGTAATACTAGATAGATTGCACTACTCATAGTGTATCTTACACTTTTGTTGTTTTAAATGAAAATGTTGGTTATTCCTACGTTAGCAGGCATCACCTTTAATTTTTCAAGGCTAGAGTGGAATGGGATCATGAAGAGCTAGATCGTGTCACCCTTCAAATCATGTAAGGTGCTGTTCAGTATCAATAAGGGTATTGCAACCTGGCCCCAAATAAATGGTGGTTCAAGAGAAAATGTACTGTTCCCAATACAGCAGAACCTCAGAGTTCTGAACACCTCAGGAACAGAGATTGTATGTAACGCTGAAACGTTTGTAACTCCGAACAAAACGTGATGGTGGTTCTTTCAGAAGTTTACAGCTGAACACTGACTTACTACAGCTTTGAAACTGTACTATGCAGAAGAAAAAAGCAGCTTTTAACTATCTTAATTTAAATGAAACAAGCACAGAAACAGTTTCCTTACCTTGTCAAGTCTTTTTTAAACTTCCCTTTTCTTGTTTTAGCAGTTTACGTTTAACACAGGACTGTACTGTATTTGCTCCCCGTTCCCCCCACCCCACCCCCGGGTCTCTGCTGCTGCCTGATTTTGTACTTCCGGTTCCAAATGAGGTGTGTGGTTGACCAGTCAGTTAATAACTCTGGTGTTTGTAACTCTGAGGTTCTGCTGTACCTGGATAGTTTTGGTAGAGAAGCATGGGATAGAAGCTAATAGAGAATGGAACCGTGACCTGTTTTGGGGTAGCAGTTGTTAGACTCTAACTATAATCTTGTTCCTTGCATTTATTTAAAAGCAAGTTTTCATGAAGATTAAGTGAAAGCTTAAATTTTTGAATATGTGCACAATTCACTACGTGAAATCCTTCTGTAGATATAAATTGCATGACAACTTTGCATTGTGCCTTGGCTATTTTAAAAAGGACTCTGCTTCTATTCCAGAAAGCTAAAAATTCGAATATGGGCAATTTGAATTAGAGGGCATGCATAAGATACTTGAATTTGGTTATGCAAGCAGCAGCATAGACATTTAATAATGGTCATTTGGTTTGTTCTTGCCATGAGAATGAGCTCACCAATCAAAGTTACAGCTCGAACCAGGGTAAATAACTTAATAAATTCAGGCCTGGGACAATTCCCAAAGATTTAGGGGTACATGTACCAGTGGATCTTATTATCCATTTATGGGCATGGGGTAAAAAATTAAATCCTCAGAAAAATACCCAAAAGCAAGTGTTGAAGTCAGTGCAGTTCAGGAGTCTGGTAATTGGACAAAGGACTTCAGAGTACTTTTCATATACCACCTTTTGGAGACATCCTGCCTGGGATTTCCATTCTTTGCAAAGGGCCTTGAAGGTCAGATGCCTGAAGTGTCCATGAAGAAAACTTCAACCCATAGGCAGCGCATAGGAAAATCTAGTGGAAACTGGGCTTTGTCAGTGAATAGATCAGACTCTGAAGACCCATCTAAAGAGTAAACATAAGAGTACAAATGGAGCTGAAAATAAACTCCCACACAATTAATCTCATTCCTGAATTTCGTTCATTTTGTCCAAATACCAAAGATTCTGTCATAAAAAATATTCATCGCAAATACCCAGTTAGCTGGAGATTTGATTTAGTTTTTAATTTGCCAACTCTTAGGACTTTCAGATTTCAGTTATAGCGGAGGGGAAAAAGCCCCTTACAGTATAATTCAGTACAGTACCTCTTGGTCATTAACTATATGTTCATTACTTGGAAAGTGTAAAAACTAGTTCAGAAGTAAGCTTTTAGGAAGGGTATAAATATAAAGTTGAATGACAGGAAGATATGAAGGACAGAAAAAGAAATACAGGGAAAACTCTGGCTGCCACCTATCCTAAAAGAAGCTGAAATGTCAAGGCTGCTTAAAGGAAACACCTTCTATGCGTTTGGCTGTTACTGAATTGCAAGGTCTGTTTGAAGGGCAAGGCGCTTGCAGCTTGGGCAATGTGACTGTGTTCAATGTAGACATCACAAAAAGGACCCACTTAGTAGAAAAGAAACTTTGGTCTCTCCTCCCTTCAGACCTTCATTTCAGGAACAGGGCGACCTCCTACACCCAAAATGATTGTCATTTATCTTGAAGGCTGTTGGGTGCCACTTCCCATCTCTCTCTCGTCAATGAATGCCAATTTCCTGATAAAATAAGCTTCTTGATACTACTCTGATAGCAGTAGAAACAGTTTGTGGTCTGAATGCCAGAAATTTGTCCCTTTTCCCTTCACCACATTGGCTGTGAGCCTTGCTGTTAAGAAAAGTCTTGTTACAACCAATCTGTTTCCTGTGGCAACTTTCAGCTACTAGCAAGGAGTTCCTTCTGAGATGCAAATGTGTTTTCACAGAAGCACAATCACTGCTTCATTGACCTGCTTAACAACTTGTCTTAATGGGAGGTTTAATCTGAGTGCGTCTCCAGCTGCCATTTGTTGGGAAAAAGATCTGGAACAAAGATTCACTTTGGGCCCAAGTCAGAAATATTCGCCCAGACCTTCTATCTCAGGTGCTCCGTGCCTGGTTGATTCTGTGTTCAACAGAGAAACCAACAGTGTTTTTTCCTTCTTTCTAGTCCTTTGCGCATTATTTTTTTGTCTGTTGATCTTTTGAACAAAAAGCGAGTCTAACTGATAGTGCTACTTAAGAGAACTTGCTGTTTATACAATATCCAAAAGTTGGTAGGCAGTTTTGCACAGATGGTGAGAATAGGTTGATCAGATAGCAAGTGTGAAAAATTGGGACGGGGTGGAGGGTAACAGGCACCTATATAAGAAAAAACCCCAAATATCGGGACTGTACCTATAGAATTGGAACATCTGGTCACCCTAGGTGGGAAAACAGGACCCTGCGTCAAAGAGCTTCCTATCTAAATAGGTGACATCACAGAAATGGGAGAGTGCTTTCCTTCGCCCGCATCAATTTCCACCCCGGCCTCATCCATCTTTCTGCTTGCAATGTGTACACAGGTGTTGCCAGAGCAGACCAGAGACAGGGTCAGCTAGTCTGATATCCTGCCTCCACGGTCGATCAGGATTCGATGCTTCAAAGAAATAAGATGCTCTCTTCTCCCACCACCCTGGTGTGCCTGCCTGACCAATTGTGCAGTTCTCTCGTTCATCCTGATGCTCAGCACGAATAAACTTGTGTCTTGCTTTCATGTTTCTCTTTTACTTCTTAATCAGTGATATAAATAAAGCTCAGCTTCTTACGTGGGGTACTTGATCTCTGGGATACTTCTCTGCTTTGCCCCCTAGCCTGCAATTAAACATTTACTTCATACATACAGTACTAAGTTCTGTCCGTTTAAATATTTGGTATGTTCCTCCCGAGGGCGTTTCCCCTCTGTGAAAATATCAAACTTAATTTTCCAATAGGAACTCTTACGCAAAGGAGTTCTTACGTGCCTCACCTGAATGATCAAGATCACCAGCCGGGCAACGTCTTGCCAATTCTGTTCTAATTTATATCGACACTTTCTAGTTGGAATTCAGTTGGTAACCTTTCATAAAAGCATGAAGCCAACAAGCAGGCCGCGCTCTCTGTTTGAATACTGTCTGCTAGAGTATAAATGGTTATGCGCATACAGGATTTGAATGATTGGGTCTCCCTGCTTATGTCTGCCATCCCAATGGGAGACATGGGTTCTGTGGTCTTCCCTGGGGATATCCAGAGCCTCAGTCACCCACAGGTCTACTGCTAGTGCGTGAAACTTGGCATAGGCTTTTAGGAATCTAAGTCTCATGTGCAAGGTCAGTGGGCCTTAGGCTTCCTAAACCACTTAGGTGCTTGTGAAAATGTTACCATCCTGAGAGCAGCAGTACCTATTGTCATAAACTGGTTTAGAAGCAACCAATGCCCTAGTGAGCACAGAAATAGGCTCCTGAAATGCTGTGCTTGCCTGTTTCAGGAATGTGACATGGTATCACAGGCAGCTGGTTTCAAAATTCATCAGCAAGACTTGTCACAGGAGCTGAAAGTTCAGAGGACATCCCCAGTGGCTTCAAAGGTGTACACTGCTTTCCTGGCAAAGAATTGCAGTCTCATGACTGGTGCTCATTGAGAGCTTTCCACTTGCCCTTCAGAGCCGTTCTTAGCAGAGATTTTAAATGTCAAGTCTGCCCCTAGTATTTAAATCTAAACTTAAATGATTTGGCTTAGGATTTTGGCATATGAAACCAGGGCTCTCTAATGCATTGTTTGTAAAGTGCCAGGAGAAGCCTTGTTATGAAGGTGTACTACAAATTTAGTTTTGCAGTATAAAAGGTAGCTCTTAAACCCTATTATGGAAGGTTTTAGAACACTGGATGCTTAATTTATTAGCTGCTGTGGACAAAGACCGTATGTGAGTCTATGACAGACCCGCTTACAGCATTTAATTTACTAATAGATGGAGTTGGTCTCCTCCTCATAATTCTAAAACTATTTGAAGAACTGGTGATACATCCATGGAAATTCTGGAAAATGTTCCACTTAGAAGCAGTTTAGCTCCAATCTCATATTTCTGCTTTTCGTCTTCACTTGTTCTTTATCGCTAAGGCCACGTCATGAGAACATCTACTTCTGTTTTTTCCCCTACCCGAAGCCAATCCTAATCCTGTTGTAAAACTGCAGTCACTTCCGTATTGCTCACTTGATGTCAGAGGGCTCAATGACCTCAGGGTTAGAGCAGAAGGACTCTAAAATGCAAGTACTGTTGTCATGCAAATGCTCTAAGAGGTAAATAGAAGAGAGGTGGGGGTGTGCTGCAGAACTCCATGCTGGATTTGTGTGACTACACATGCTTTTTGTTGCTATGCTGTTATAAACACCTTTATACCAGTACAGCTGCATCCACACTAAGGCCTTAGCTACACTGGAGAGTTGCAGTGCTGGTAGTGGCTTTACAGCGCTGCAACTCACTCACCATCCACACTTGCAAGGCACATACAGCGCTGTATCTCCCTGGCTACAGCACTGGCTGTACTCCACCTCGGCCTGGGGAATAATTACTATAGCTCTGGTGATGCAGCGCTGCTGTGCCGGTGTGGCCACCAAACGCGCTGTTGTTGGCCTCCAGAGGTATTCGGAGGTATCCCAGAATGGCTGTTCAGCCACTCTGCTCATCAGTTCGAACTCTACTGCCCTGGCCTCAGGTGACCCGCCCTTTAAATGCCCCAGGAATTTAAAAAAATCCCCTTCCTGTTTGCTCAGCCAGGTGTGGAGTGCAATCAGTGAATCTTTCCAGGTGACCATGGCTCCACGCGCCAGACGAGCCCCAGCATGGAGCAATGGCGAGTTGCTGGAGCTCAGGGGGAGGAAGCTGTGCAGTCCCAGCTGCGCTCCAGCCATAGGAATTACGATACCTATGGGTAGATCTCAAGGGCCATGCTGGAAAGGGGCCACGACCGGGACGCCCTGCAGTGCAGGGTTAAAGTGAAGGCGCTGCGGAGTGCCTATTGCAAAGCCCGCCAGGGAAACTGCCGCTCAGGTGCTGCCCCCATGGTCTGCTATTTTTACAAAGAGCTGGACACGATACTTGGGGGTGACCTCACCACCACTCCGACGACTACGATGGACACTTCAGAGCGGGGGGAGGGGGAGGAGGAGGAAACAGAGAGTGAGGGTACTGGCGTGGGGGGAGACACCCTAGAGTCCCTGGAGGCATGCAGCCAGGAGCTCTTCTCAAGACAGAAGGAAGGTAGCCAGTCGCAGCAGCCGGTACTTGGTGGAGGACAAACAGAGGAGCGGGTTCCTGGTAAGTGGCTTTTATTTTCAGGATGGAAATTTTTCGGGAGAGGAGGGAGGGTTAGGGCTGTATACATGCATGCCTAGATGTGGAATAGTGCGTGATGTGGTCTATCACGTCACGGTAATCGGCCTCGGTAATCTCTTCAAAAGTTTCAGTCAGAGTGTGGGCAATGCGCTTGCGCAAATTTATTGGGAGAGCCACTGTGGTCCTTGTCCCAGTCAGGGTAACTCGTCCGCGCCACTGTGCTGCGAGGGGTGGGGGCACCATTGCAAGACACAGGCAAGCTGCACTGGGGCCAGGGCGGAATCCGCATTGCTGTAGAAGACCCTCCCGTGCTTCCCAGGTGACCCGCATATCTTCCAGGATCAACTCCTATGGAAAATGTTGGGATAGTGTTCAGTGTAGGTGCCCCCTGCAGCTGTTTGCTTTCCCCTACGCACAGAAACCCCGAGGACAGTAGAGCCCTGAAGCAATCAGTCCCCCTTACTCACCATTTCGGGGCTTCCGTGGGTTATGTGCGCTCTCTTTGGGATGGGAAAATTATGCTATTGTGAAGAATGTTATTCCTTAACTGTGTGGGAATAACTGTCTGGTATAAACCATGCTGCCTCTGTTAAGTGTTGCATTTTTTGCCTTTCCAGAAGCAACCTTGAGATCTCGGCTGCCCGTGTTATCAACAGCTCAAAGACTACAAAACCTCCGGAAGAAGCCGCGAAAAAGCAAAGAAGACCTGCTGCAAGCAGTTATGGAGCGCTCTGTCATAGAAAATCAAAAAGTGCAGGACTGGAGGGAAAGAGAAAGCAGGATCCGCCAGAAAAACGCAGCAGCCAGGAAGAAAAGCACAAAGCAGCTGATAAGCATCCTGGCGCGCCAAACGGACTCTATCCAGGCACTCATAGTCATGCAGGCAGAGCACTACGGCTCCCGTGCTCCCCCATCCCAAAGCTCTTTCCCTTGTGCCCCAATGTCAGCTCAAAACCCCCTTCCCCAGCATCCAGGTTCTTACCACCACCAGCTGCCTGCAACACCTGTACGTTCACCAACCAGCCCTGAGAACTACGACCCTTACCTTCTGCACTCAACCCCCATCACCATGCAGTATAGCCATCCTGAAGTGCAGCAGTCATTGCACAGCACTCCAGACAGGACATATTCAAACCTGTGACTGTACAGTTCCCCACCCCACCCCCCTGTCCTTTTAGGTTCCCAAAAAGTTGTGTCTGTCAATAAAGTTATTTTATTTTAAATAAATGAATTCTTGGCTTTGAAAACAGTCTTTATTATTGCAGAAAATCAAAGATACCTTAGCCCAGGAAAGAAACAGGCACTGCAAATCAGCTTAGGAAACACAGATTCCTACTAACATTGTAACCACTGCACTTCACTCCCGTGCAAGGCATCAAACATTACTGTTGGTTTTCAGCCTCAAATTCCTCCCTCAAGGCATCCCTAATCCTTGCAGCCCTGTGCTGGGCCTCTCTAGTAGTCCTGCTCTATGGCTATGCAAATTCAGCCTCCAGGCGTTGAACCTCGGAGGTCCATGCCTGACTGAATCTTTCACCTTTCCCTTCACAAATATTATGGAGGGTACAGCACGCGGATAAAGTCTAGCTTCCCATACAGAGATCGCCAGCGCCCCTTTAAACGGCCAAAAGCACATGCCACAGTCATTCGGCACCGGCTTAGCCTCTAGTTGAACTGGTCCTTGCTCCTGTCAATGTTCCCTGTGTACAGTTTGATGAGCCACGGCATTAACGGGTAAGCGGGGTCTCCAGGGATCACAACGGGCATTTCGATGTCCCCTACTGTGATCTTCCGGTCTGGGAAAAAAGTCCTGGCCTGCAGCTTCCTGAACAGGCCAGTGTTATGAAAGATGCGTGCATCATGCACCTTTCCAGGCCAGCCTGTGTAAATGTCAGTGAAACACCCACAGTGATCCACAAGCGCCTGGAGAACCATGGGAGAAATACCCCTTTCGATTAACGTACTTGGATGCTAGGTCGGGTGGTGCCAGAATAGGAATATGCGTCCCATCTATTGCCTCTCCACAGTTAGGGAAACCCATTTGTGCAAAGCCATCCAGAATGTCCTGCACGTTCCCCAGAGTCATGGTTCTTCTAAGCAGAATGCGATTAATGCCCCTGCAAACTTGCATCAACACAATTCCAACAGTCAACTTTCCCACTCCAAACTGGTTCCCGACTGATCGGTAGCTGTCGGGAGTTGCCAGCTTCCAGACTGCAATAGCCACCCGCTTCTCCACTGACAGGGCAGCTCTCAATCTCGTGTCCTTGCACCGCAGGGTGGGGGCGAGCTCCTCACACAGTCCCATGAAAGTGGCTTTTCTCATCCGAAAGTTCTGCAGCCACTGCTCGTCATCCCAGACTTGCAGGACGATGTGATCCCACCACTCAGTGCTTGTTTCCTGAGCCCAAAAGCGGCTTTCCACGGTGCTGAGCATTTCCGTGAATGCCAGAAGCAAGTTCGTGTTGTACGTGTCACGCGACTCGCTATCATCGTGGGACTCCTCATCACTTTGGATCCTAAGGAATAGCTCAACTGCCAAATGTGATGTGCTGGTGAGACTCGTCAGCATATTCCTCAGCAGTTTGGGCTCCATTTCCCACAGAAATCGCGCTGCACAGGAACCGTTTAGAGAATCAAGATGGCGCCAAACATGGATGGAAATACAGGGATTGCTGGGATGTGAAGTGATGCATCAAGGGGCGATGGAACAGGAAGCAGAATGACCTGCACCCTCCGCCTCCTTCCCACAACCCACCGCGCCAGAATGGGACGAGGTGCTCTGTGGGATAGCTGCCCATAATGCACCACTCCCAACAGCGCTGCAAATGTGGCCACACTGCAGTGCTGGTAGTTATCAGTGCGACCACACTGCAGCGCTTTCCCTACACAGCTGTACGAAGACAGCTTTAACTCCCAGCACTGCACACCTGCAAGCGTAGCCAAACCCTAAAGAACTGTTACTGCTTCAACTTGATCTGTTTCTAAACCGCTATAGTTAATGCGATACACAAACTGTGTGTAAATCAACCATTAATCAACAATGCTGTGGATGCACAAGGAGGAAGGGGGGAATACTGCTCTCATTCTTCTAGCAATATTGAAGTAACCGAGTAAAAAGGGGCATGAAAAAAGCCTTTTAATCACTGAAGTGAACATAGATGAGTGTGAATGAACACAGTACACACAAGGACCAACTCTGTTGAATTATGAGCGGCTGTTTTCACACAGGCATTTTTCAGAGTAAAACAGCACTGCAAGAGCGAGCTACAAAGCAAGCAGGAGTTACAGTATTCACAGATTGGTGTTCGGTGCCCTCACTAATCACACTAGTGATATTAAAAAAAATGTTTAATTTATAGCTTATTTTTCTCCCTTTCTGTGCAGTCCTCTTGGAACTTCCTGGTTCTCAGAAGAGATTCTTGAATGCATCGTTGCATGCATCGCTCATGTGCTTGGCTGTCCTGATGTGTTCTCACATATTTTCAGAAAACCAGGAAGTACAAAGACTTTCAAAGTGGGAGAAAACAACATTTTAAGATTACACGTCTTTCTTTGTTGGTTCCCTACCCATCCTTTGTTTGTCTTGTCTATTTAGATTTGTAAGCTCTTTGGGGCAGAGGCCTACCTGCTTGTTGCTGGCTCATGACTGTATTTCGCATCTGGCAATAATTGTTTAAAGCCCCAGTTCCTGGATTTCTGTGACTAAGTGAGGTAAGTTTCTAGCCCCCATAGATGCAGAAAGCAGTTTGAAAATGTGAACCCTGATGGCTATGATGCCAGAAAACAAAAATAACCTAAAATTTGTAAAAATCTTTTATTTTTAAGTAAATCTCATGATTTTGGGGGTTTGATTCATGATTTTTGAATGCTTGAGGTTAGAAATATTGCTTTCTTTCACTATAGGTAGATACAGTGCTTAGCAGATTTCGGATCCTGTCTCAGCTGAGGCCTCTTGATGGTACCGTAGTACAAATAATGAATAATTAGTGATCTTATAGAATTGTGGAGAGAGACTCAAGTGCCTTGAAGACCTCAGAAAGGCCATTACTGAAAGGAGAGGCCTCTTTATGGGGTGGGAAGCAGGAGAGTTGTACCTGTCATGGCAGGTGCTGGGGAGCCTTTCTAGTTCTGATCTACAGTAGAGCGGTTTGGAATGGAACCTCCCCTGAAGCTGACACCTGCTGAGAAGCTTGGTGGGACATGGCACCTCATCTGTATCTTTCCCATGTAGTGTTGTACACTATGTATGCATAGCCAGTTCTTGCCTCTTTTCAGGGTGTTCACTTTAGCAGACATTGCATACTTAAACTTTCTACCCCCCAGCTCTGTGGGTTCCAGAAGTGAAGATATAGGAGATCTTTTAGAAAGTAATGTTCACGATGACGATTGTGTGAAAATGCTAACTTAGCTCCACACTTAATCATCCACTAACCCAAAACATGGGACTGTTTTTATTGCCAAAAGTTTTTCCTCCAAGTTTTATGTCAAAGGAGCTGATAACAGGAGGGTTTAGTGAGAGAGGAAAAATATTAATGACTGAAAATATGTGTAGCTGTACTTCAGAGAGCTGGACCAGCATCATGTGCCATTAAAAGATTTAGAGTTTCTTGGTAAACAAGGCAATAGATTCATGCCCGGTTGCAATGTGGTTTCAGAAACCAAAATGGCCACAGGGCATGCAAATAAGATTTAAGCATTTTCCCTTCATGAATTTAAAATAAATGAAATAAAACACATCTTTTGTTTGAACAATAGCTTTGCATTCTGGGCTAGAAAAGTGACCTCAGCTGACAAATAAAAGCTGTTCTTTTTGTCTTTCAGCTTCAGAGCAGTCTAAATAACTTACTCTTTGGTGGGCAGTTTTTTACAACTACTTTTCTTCCACCATATCTTCCAAGCCAGGCACTTTAGTATATGAAACTTGGAGGTATGATTGTAATCCTTGTTTGCTCTTCTTTGCTACTGTGATGATCTTGCTGCTGCCTAAAATAGGTAAATATGTCACCAGACCTAATGCCTCTAGTTGCATCCATTGTGTGAGGATTCTCTGAGGCAGGAACGTCATGTAATAGTGTATATAAAAGCACCATGAATGCCAGTGGTGCTAGAGAAGGTTAGCAGTAATGAGTTCCAGTCATTTCCCCACGACTCAGTGAACTCAGAGGGTATGTCTAGCTTCCCAGCATGGCTAGTGAGAGATGCGCTAGCACGCTAAAATTAGCAGTATGGCCACAGGTGGCCTGGATGGCGGCTTGTGCTGGGCACCCAACTACAATTCAGCCCAACCCCCAGGTATATACTCAAGCAGCTTGCCAGAGCCGCCCCCCCATGCCTCTGCGGTCACACCACTATTTTTAGTGTGCTACCTTGAGCAGAGCTAGCATGTGTCTGTCTGCTTGCACTTGGATGCACCCTCCCAGGGGCTGGGTAGACATATCTTAAGTGCCATCCACACGATGCCATGTAACCAATGGATACTATTTTTTACTGATAACAAGTCCTCCCAGCCCTCCTACCTCTATTTATTTCATCCACCTGTTGCATCTTATCCTCGTTCTAGAATGGGAGGTCTCTGTGGCAGGGACTGTCTTTTTACGTCTCTGTGCAGCACCTACCACAGTGAGACCCTAATTCTTGCTTGGGGCCCCTACGCTTCTGTAGTGCTAATAGTAAGCAAACATCAATTAGTCATTTGTTTCAGCCATACTCTTGTTTTACGTTTTCAGATGAACAGTAGCAGAAGCGTTTAAGTCCTCTTTTCTCCTGGTGGTGGAGGTCGGGTAGAAACCGGGAGGAAATGTACAAATTCCAAGGAATTGTCATCTGCCATCTTATCCTCATGTTGTGTTTTGAGCTTCGTGGCCACGAAATGTTTGCTTTTTCCTATACAGTGCATGCCAAAAACCTGTGCAATGTTAACTTGCTTGGTCGCCTTCTCTGAATATGAATATACTACCAGGATGTTGTCTTACTTGCCGTTCCCATAAATAGAAACTTCAGCTTTCAAAGTCCTAGAACAAATACTTGACACACATCGCTGTGTTGGCAATTCTTGCTGAGCACTTGCAGATTGAAAGAGCCTTTTCTCTTCTCTCCCCTCTTTAATCCTTTTTTCAATAATGAAGGAAAAAAAGTTCTTCAGACTGTTTTTGTTCAAGAAAGTGAGATCATCAGCGAAGAAGTCAAAAACAAGAGCTCACTCTTACCTCTCCTGTGAGGTGCCACGTGTAAATGTTCACATTTGATTTCAGCATCTGATCAGCTTTGCGTCCATACAACATCTGGGAGTGGGCTCAAACAAATTAGATTTTCAAATCAAAGAGTGAGCCCTCTCTAAAACCAACTGGAGCCTCTTAAAGCATCATTGTTAGCTCTGTCATTTGTTAAACTTCTGTATGAGATCACACACTGTATTGCAGGAACTTGGAGATGGCACAAGTCCATTATTTGTGTCTTATCCAGCCTCTAAATTGTTGTTAAACTAGCAGTGAATTGTGTTGCTGGGAAAGCCTTGCTGTCTTTCTGCAAGGTGAGAAACAGGATTGTTTTTCGGTTGCAGCGTTTCTACGATTGCATGTAATCAGTGTGATGACTGCAGCTACTGTTAATCTTGCAAAATGTGTTAGCCTAAAGGAAGGTTTGCTGGGTGAAACAAATCATTTGATCTGTTTCTGCTTTGTAGAGCTCTGGATGAAAACTCGTCTTTGTTGGTGGGTCTTCAATGCAGTTGTTCGGTTTCAAGCAGTTCTTCTTTCTCCCTCCAACATACATGGCATAGTCTATATTCCCTAATCCATAGCATCTAGTAACCTAGTTTTGTCCAGCCCTAATACTAAACTTCTCATCTGCATGCGGCATAACTAGAGATGGCATTGTCAGAATGGGAGTGAAGAATCTAGTTTTATCTCTGTTATAGCTGATTAGTTTTAGATGAGATAAAACCATGAGGTCCTGACTACTCTTGGCCATCAAAGATCCCATGGCACTTTTCACTGAAGTAGATGTTGCTTAGATTCCAAGCTGAATAATCTGCCTGACTAAATTCCTATACGTTTATCACTGGGTGCAGTATTCTTCTTTACGTCTGATCTTAAACTTCTGTTGAAGGTTGCTGTGGCTTGAAAACAAGTCTGTGTTGCTGTGCACTGCTGTGGTTGCATTGTATCTTTAAAGGTAGCTGCATTTCAGTGGTGAAGCAAGTCTGTATGGTTTGTAAAGCTTCTTTGGGAAGATAGGCTGCTCGAGAAACTCAATCAGGATGGAGCATTGAATCCTGGGACATGCTGCCTCCATTGACTCTGAAATTGTACTTCCTCATCCAACGTGGATGTGGGCTTCCTTGTAGAATGCAACGGGCCATAAGTGGCCTGCACTGTTCTTATCCTTACTTTTCCCAGAGGCCTCTGTTCTCAGTGCTGACATGTATTTTTCTGACCTCAACATTTGTCCTTTTTTATAACTTGAATGTGCTAGTCTGACACTTCTCCCCTTTCTGCAGATTGCACGCTCTTTTGTCCTTAAGAAATAATGTCCATATTACCACCTTTCCTTTTGGGACATTGAAACAAAAATCAGTTCGACAAAAGACAACAATACCCACAAATCCGGAGGGGAATTCTGGGAAACCACATTATTCTGTCCACAAAGATCTTCCATTTTCCTAGCAAATAAACCAGAAGAAAGCGATTGGTAGTTATTCTTGTGCAGCGTTTGCAGAACAGACTAGTATGGTATTTTGTCTAGGACATATTAAAAGCAGGGGCTTAAGAGAAGTCATATTGGCTGATTACAGAAATCTCTATACTATATCTTAAAGTTCTCTTGGACTAGATTTGGGGGGGGAGGGGCGCTGGAGGAGGGGAATGAGTGAGTCATACTTTTAGCAACACAAACCTGAGAGCTGCCAGTGCACATTATATCAATATATGTAACAAAATATTTACTTAGGGTTTCCATTAAAAGTTCAGACGCGGAGGGTTCACATTGACCCCTGCTTTTAGAACCTCTGGTGGGAATCCTGAGTGAAATTTAACTCTGTTCAATGTGTTTTTATTGGCTACCTTCATGTTTTTATTATCTCATGTAATGAGATCTCTCTTGGTTTGTCGATTTTTCTGCTAAGGACAAAAAAGTTCACATATGTAACGGTGCGCATATTGAATTAAGGTGTCGTTAGAGTCATGATGTAATGACCCCTTCTCCTTTTCCTTTGGTCAATATTTGCCTGTAGGGTCAATGCATTACAATATTGGCTTCAAAAGAAATCAGTATTTTTTTTACCTTCTGAAAGTGTTGGCTTCAAATGCTTGTAATATTAAAACTGTTGGTAAAACTCTTAGTCTTAGACTTACTGTCTAAGTAGTTTCAGGTTTGGGCTCTTGATCCATGTAGAGCTGCTTTCAGGGCATCTGATAATATCACAACACAGCTGTAGGCAGCTTTCTGAGCTGCACCATTTGATCTTTAATCTACAGAAGTTTCTCCCAAGCTTTCTAATGATTTATGGAATTTGTCCCTCAGTGTGGGATGGGATTATTACACTCTCCCACTGCGGCCCATTGTATTTACTCTCTGCAGGCCACTTGAATGGAACACAGGTTAGATGGACAAATTTAATTCCAGCATTCTCTCTTTCCTGTACTTTTCAGCTGCCTTCATATATGCTTATGTATAACTTTCAGTTCCCAGGATATTAAACTCTAGCACAGAGGTGGGCAAACCATGGCCCGCGAGCACTTCCCCTGCTGTTCCCCCTCCCCCACAGCCTCAGCGTGCCATGCTGCCAGCACAAATGCTCTGGGCGGCCAGGCAGCACAGCTGCAGGGCCGCGGCCTGACCCAGTGCTCTGTGCTGCATGGTGGCGTGGCTGGCTTCAGCCGGCCGCCAGCCACCGCTGCTCAGGCAGCGTGGTAAGGGGGCAGGCAGCAGGTGGGTCTGGGTACCGGGCAGGGGAGTGTGGCAGTGTGGATAGGGGTCTGGGCAGTCAGAGGGCGGGGAATGGGGGGGTGTTGAATGGGGGCAGTCAGGAAGGGGGGGTGGGATGGGGCATCAGGGGGCAGTCAGGGGCAGGGGTTCCGGGGGCAGTCAGGGAGAAGGGGTGGTTGGATGAGGCAGGGATCCGGGGTGGGGGGGGCAGTCAGGAATGAGAGGAGGGGTTGGATGTGATGGCGGGGGACAGTCAGGGCTGGGTGGTTCTAGGGGTGATCAGGGGACAGGGAGCGGGGGGGTAGATGGGGCAGGGGTCCTGGGGAGGTGCCATCAGCGAACAGGGGCGGTTGGATGGGGCAGGAGTCCCAGAGAAGCGGGCCGTCGGGGCGAGAAGCAGGGATGGGGATAGGGGGCGGGGGCTGGGCCATGCCTGGATGTTTGGGGACGCACAGCCTCCCCTAACCAGCCCTCCATACAATTTCAGAAACCCGATGCAACCCTGTGACCAAAATGTTTGCCCACCACTGCTCTAGCATCATCAGAAGGGTGTGCAGTCAGATACATTGCAGTGCTTAGTGATTGTATGTGTTTATGATCAAATTACACTTAAAATACAGAAATTAGGTGAAAACGATAATGCTGTAGATTCAGGCTTTATTTTTACACCTGCTTACAAAGCTGCCCCGTACTGAGCTTTTTACTGGTACAGAGTTAGTGTATATTATATATTTATATATATGGATAAATATCTGTAATAGAAACAGAGTCATTATCCAGGGTGAACCCTGTTTAAATCACTGTAAATCTATTAGCCCAGCTCTTCATGAAAAAACAGACAACACTTATAGGGCTCCTTGAAGATCAACAAACCAGGCTCTGTTGGACTATGGGATTAAATTACTTCCCAGGCTAAGGACACCTGTTTCATAGTAAACACCTTGTGAGCAGCCACCCTGGCTTTAAACCAACGGGCTGCTAATACCTCCTTTAATTGTAACTGCAACAGTATCATGCAAGAGGAGTGCTGGGCTTTCAGGTGTCCAGTGTCTAAGCCAATTAGGGCTTCATGGGTCACAAGCTGCAATTTATGCTTCACCCGGAAATGAAATGGAAACTCGTGCAGATCTCAGAGCCGACAGTGTCATGTTCTTCCTGCTTGAAGTACTACATAATAAGCCTGCAACTGCATTCTGTACTACTATACATTTCTAGATGATTTTCAGGTGCAGCCCATGTAAAGTGCTTTGCAGTGCCCTGATATCAAGGTAACAAAGGCCTGGATCATTGTAACAAGGTCCAGATTTGAAAGACATGGTCACACACTTCTTACTAAGTGCATATTCACTTGCAGTAACGGGGCCATATCGGTACCTAGATAAAGAGAGAATTCTTAGTCCCAGACAAAATTCTGTGGCCCCCAAATTATAGTCTCTGCAGTGCATGCTTCAACTTTAGATGAGGGTGATCAGAGGCTGAATCGTAGAATATAATGCTTTTATCAGCCCCAGTCTTAGGGGCAACAATTACTAGCTGGTTTCGGCAGTGTTCAGCAATCAGACAGGAGAGAGAGAGAGGGAGAGTAGAGTTTACCATGTCGGTTGCTAAATAGAATAATCAGTCAAAAGAATCTATATCTGGAAATGTGAAGACCTGTCCAAAGGGGCAAAATACTTGCGAACGTTGCATGTTGTCATTTTCTTGTACATTTTCCTTGCTGTCTCCTTATTGATGGCTCTGTGCTAACTCACAGAACTCATACCTCTTCAATAACTGCTCTGCCAAAAATGACCTGGCAGAAAGTCTAGTGATTGTAAAACTAGAATTTCTTCTTGAAATGTAACTTTTGGATGCAATTACTTACCCTTAATCCTATACTGATTTCCCGATGCAATTTCAGGAAACCTTGAAGTGGGTGTTCATATCGCAGATGTGAGTTACTTTGTTCTGGAAGGAACAGCGCTGGATCAAGTGGCCAGTGGAAGGGCAACTAGTGTGTATCTAGTGCAAAAGGTAAGAATAGCTATCTCCTCCTTCTGAGACCTATCTCCCTTTTACCTTAAATTCACTATAAAGGATCATTATCAGAAGCAATGAAACAGACTTATGAGAAGTAATTCTTCCGCTTTACTCCGCGCTGATTAGGCCTCAACTGGAGTATTGGGTCCAGTTCTGGGCGCCACATTTCGGGAAGGATGTGGATAAATTGGAGAAAGTCCAGAGAAGAGCAACAAAAAGGATTCAAGGTCTAGAAAACATGACCTAGGAGGGAAGATTGAAAAAATTGGGTTTGTTTAGTCTGGAGAAGAGAAGACTGAGAGGGGGCATGATAACAGTTTTCAAGCACATAAAAGGTTTTTACAAGGAGGAGGAAGAAAATTGTTGTTCTTAACCTCTGAGGACAGGACAAGAAGCAATGGGCTTAAATTGCAGCAAGGGTGGTTTAGGTTGGACATTAGGAAAAAATTCCTGACTCTCGGAGTGGTTAAGAACTGGAATAAATTGCCTAGGGAGGTTGTGGAATCTCCATCACTACAGATTTTGCAGAGCAGGTTGGACAAACACCTACCAGGGATGGTCTAGATAATACTTAATCCTGCCATGAGTGCAGGGCACTAGACTAGATGCCCTCTTGAGGTCCCTTCCAGTCATATGATTTTATGAAACTCAAACCATTATTATAGTAAACCTACAAGAAACAAGCAAATCCAACACATGGATAACTAAGTTGTACAAAATCTCAGTACATCCAAAGACAGCGTTGCATAAAACAGGAATACACGATTTCATCGTGCAGTAAAATGTAATTGAAATTCAACAGGCATCAGTCAAAGCAGCGTAAGAACCAAATGCTACATTTCTGAAGTCAAACGTAGTAATGCATATTTGCTGATTTTAAATTATTTGATAGGGTAAGTTTAGGAAGCTTCCAGGCCAAATCTGTATCCTGTTGTTCCTGATTTTCACAGTTAAATGTGCAAAAGTGCTTTCAGGCTACATCAACTATTACAGGCTCTTCTTGCGTTGAAGGAAGCCAAATAACCTTCTTTCTGCAAACCTACTTTGTAATCTTGAAGAAGCAGCAACAGAAAGTGGAATATGAAGGGACAGCACAAAGTTCATAAGAGCAGATCCTGTTCTTCCCTCCTGATCAGTTGGGCTACATCCTATTTATAGAACAGATGCTTTCCACCGTTGTTCTACAGATGTACCCAGAGGAAGGGGCATCTCTGGTTAACATTCTTCTGCTTAGTGTGCGTGGTCTGCAATGACCTTTCTCCCATCCTCTCCTTACCAGATTTGCTTATAATTCATAAGATGGCACCTTCACATCTCTGTGGGAGCTTGAAAGAGCATTGGAAACTAAAGATTTCTCCCATCTGTTACCATGAATTCATGCCTAATCTGCTGCAATGGGAAATTTGCTCTTGTTCCACTTGTGTTATGTCTGGCTGAGAATGGCTAGAGGCTGGGCCACAGTCTTTGACAGAAGTAGCCTGTGCCTGCAAATTCCTTAGCATCGTTACCAGTGCTCTGACCTTTCACTGTTGTTTGGACACAGTCTAGAAATATTTTTGAAGGTTTTAAAACTTTCCTGTGTCAGTAACACTTGCTTCTCCCTCACAAAATTGCTTCTGTAGTTTCCCACTCTCGTGTGATGAGGCTGATGATCCTAGAACATTGTAACACAGCGTACCCATTAGAGGTGTGTGGGTATTGACCTGTGTTTATAAAATGCCACATCCCTGTAATGGTCCTCAGTTCTGCTTTGTCCACTAGCCAGAGGGGATTCAGAACTATTTCTCTGATGCTAATTGTGCAGTTATGTTGGTTTCGGTTTCTAGTTGTTTATTCTTAGTAGTTGATTTATAATTTATTTCCATGACTTTTTAGTTTTAGTTGATTAGTGATAGGACCAAATTGTGGAGGATCCAAAGAAATCCGTGGACTTTTGAAGTGCTTTTGGGCACGGGGATGCCACTTGAAATAGCAATTGAAACACTGCCTCTGTGGGTTCATGCACAAGGGTTTCAAATGGATAAACTGTTTTAGAGTAGTTCTCTCATCGCAGGACACAGGGCACGTAGGTGCTACAGTGTGGAACTGAAGACACAGTTTGTCCAGAGTACACTTATCAGTAAGCGAGCATCCTATATAAAAAGCTGAAAACAGAAATATTTTGATTTGGGAATGGTGCCTCCTGGAAGTTGTAGTTCGGGTGCCTCATGCTCCCATTCTCTTCTATGGGCTTGGACTAAATCTCCCATAAAGCACCATGGTCTACTATGATCTGCAACCTCCGCCTTCCAAGACAGTGAGAGTTGCTAGCCATGGTGTGTCATAGGAGATAGAGTCCTGCAGGAAGTCTCTCTGATAGAGGAGAATAGGGATATGAGGCAATCAAACTAGAACACCCACGAGGCACTGTGGCAGCATTTACAAATCAAGATATTTTGCTTTTCAGGCTTAATTGTTTTTGTTTAAAAAAGAAATTCCATGGAAAAGATACTTTTTACGGAAAAAATTCATTTATTTGAAAATCCAATTTCCTGCTGAAGAACCATTTTGACATAAAGTTTTCAATGAGCTTTAGATTTCATTCTTTTTGTTTAACTGGGATTTCCACTTACATAATGCCTTTTCATGCCCTGAATCTTTATATAGTCTCCAGCAGCCTTGGTTTGTTAACTCCAGGAGTGACATTTTATCCATTCTTTTGCCCTGGATGGATAACTATGTCCAGTGGTCTGTGATGGGATGTTAGATGGGGTGGAATCTGAGTTACTACAGAGAATTCTTTCCTGGGTGCTGGCTGGTGAGTCTTGCCCACGTGCTCAGGGTTTAACTGATTGCCATATTTGGGGTCGAGAAGGAATTTTCCTCCAGGGCAGATTGACAGAGGCCCTGGAGGTTTTTCGCCTTCCTCTACAGCATGGGGCAGGGGGCACTTGTTGGAGGATTCTCTGCAGCTTGAGATCTTCAAACCACAATTTGAGGACTTCAATAATTCAGACATAGGTTAGGGGTTTGTTACAGGAGTGGGTGGGTAAGATTCTGTGGCCTGCATTGTGCAGGAGGTCAGACTAGATGATCATAATGATCCCTTCTCACTTTAAAGTCTGTGAGTCTATGATACATTTTTAAGAGTGAAAACCAAACTAGATATTGGAAATATGGAAGATTTTTCCCATTGTCTCTAACTTGGTTAAAAATCGATTAAATGTTGGATCTGAAAATCCTGATTTTTAATGTGATGGTTATTAATTCTAACAAAATAGCTAAAAATAAGTGTGGGTCTGGACAGGAGAGGGTAATAAGAGCTGGTTTAAAAAAACAAGATGGCAAGGTCACGCTCATAGAAAATAGACTTTCCTTTGATGGAACTGTTCCATAAATGCAGCTGTGATGCTGCCATGACTTAGAATAATGCAAATTCTCCCCAAAAGGAAATTAAATAAATCTACGTATTTAATTCCCCTGAACCATCCGTCCAGAAGACAAATTATTGTGTAATGGCTAACTGTTTGTTTAATAAAAGCCAGAGGTTTAGAAGTAAGAGTGAATCAAGTTTTAAAAAGTAAGAAAGCATAAACAGTTTTCTCTCTTTTGGCACATATTATGGTGGTGTTATTTTAGGTGTGAAGCAACTCAAGTGAAAGGTCAGCCATAAATCCCTACAATATTTTACTGGTCCTGTTTTATAATAGAGATCAAAGATTGGAACTGGAAGCTTGTCTACATGTTGAGTCCAAGGACTTCAAGACATTCCCTTTTGACACCAGCAGGTTGTCAGGGTGTTGATATTTTGTTAATGTCAAGCTGGGTAACAAAGAGTTGATCGAAATCTGAATTCATGGAAGTGTTGATACAAAAAAGAAAACTCTGAAGCAGAAATCTTGGCTCATAAACAAATTGCCTATTTCCTTTGAGTGTCTTTGAGTGTCTTTCAGTGTGTGAGTGATAGGCTAACCGAGCCCACCCCATTGTTAAATCTGTGTTCCCCTCTTCGCATCGGGGGAGAGCAGCCGATGAGAGCTCAGACTGGTAATGTAATACCACCTCAGCAGATAGACCAAGGGGTCACTCATGGAAGTCAGCAGATTGATTGTAATCAACCTGAACCAATTGAGAGCAGTCAGCCAGGGGAGGGCAACAGAGGAATTAGATCTTTTGTGGGGAATAAAATTGTCCATGTAACTTTGTGAAAATTCCAGGAGGTTATACTTAAACAGCATTTGTTCTTTTTACTCTTTATCTTGTTGATTGATTGATTTCCCCTGCTGATCCCTGAAAAACCTCTATGGCAATTCCCATTGATGATAGGGCTGTCCTGGCTCACCTGCTGCTGAACTTGGCTAGTGAGCCAGTCACAGCTCCAGCAGATGTTTCTGCCTTTTAAAGCCAATGGGGAGTTTTCCAGTGCAGTGTGTATGCCCCCTCCAGCTACCCCAGCTCTCCAGGAATCAGTACTAGGTCTGAAAACGAGCCGTTGGATTCTGGAGGCAGTTTATTAACCCAAGAGGCAAACCCCAGTGTTCTCAGACGCAGGGTCGAAGAGTCACATGGTACTACTATCTGAACCTGCCAGTCAGAGGGACCAGCTGTTGAACAGTGGGTCAGGACATGTTAAGTTTTATAGCCACAGAAAGACACTACACAGAAGAACTTCCATCTTCAGTGCCCGTTTCTCCTAGTCTGGTGTCACAGTGACAGGTCCTAGTGAATGCTCTCTGCCAGCGACCCACTAGGACTGCAGTGAAGGGAATCCATATCTCTATGCTCTGGATCTCCACGTGTTTCAAGCTTCTAGAGCCTCAGCAGACCATGGATCTGATTCCTCCCTTGGGTTTTCTGGTATGTTTCCTGGGCCCTGACTCTGTCAACTCCCCCTCCTCAGAAATGGAAGTCCTCAGCCAACCTGCCCATAGCCCCCAAGAGCAGCACTCTCTCCCCCATCGCCTAGTTATTTAAACAGTTCCTCTCCCAGAGCTCCACCCCAAAGGTATGATGCTCCTGATTGCAGTTTAACTCTCTCAGGGGCATGCAGCAGTTGTGAAGCAGTTAACACACCTGGCACAGAGTCTGACACATTAGTGCTCTTTTATACTTACTTATATAATGCACAGGCGAGTGCAGATCATACAAAACAATGAGCATTACACACAGGTCTCTTTCTGTCTCACCCTTCCCTTAGGGTTCATTGCTGTCCAGGAAGGCAGGCAGGCAGTGTCCTCCTGCCTCACACAGGCTGTTACATGCTGCGTGGTCTCTCCCTCATGAAGCCCCTTCCCCAGCTTCACTGACCTTGCTCACTCCTGTCTCATGCTTCATCTTCCTGTCCTCTCTTGTCATGTGACTTGCTATTTAAACTCTTCCTAGCCACCTTTGTTCTACCTTTTGAGTAAGTTTCCACTGATCTCACCTTCCCCCGCCCTTCAGAGGGGTCAGCTAGACTGAATTTCTAAGGTTTGAGCTGCTTTTTTAGCAGAACATTTGGGTGATTAAGGTACTGTCATTAACCTTAAATATTTCCCTTTGTATCTGTCTGGTGTGTACCTGCCACGGGACCTGCCAGCAATAGTGGATCTGCACACATATTCATGATACAGCAGTTTTTCAGAATACAACTTCACATTATCAACCAGAATTCATAAGTTGTTCAGACAGACCCCCCTAGTTCCTCACTCAGCTCTCATCCACATCCCCTCCGATGTCAGTAGGGCACACAGAGCTTGTCATACAGATTTGTAACTGACTCCGAAAGCACCATGGGGAACAGATAAAACATGGCAAAAGGAAACAACTTTCTCTCAAGAGTTTGCTTGCCGGGCCCTTTTTAATTCAGCTCCATACTTTGGAGATGGGCAGGAAGAAGGTTTATCTGAGGGGAGAGAGGGAACGGTAAACTCTCTGCCTATAACTTGATTTCAACCCAGAAACCCAATAGGTATAACTTGATTTCAAATGCAAACCCACAGTAGAGAGTGTTGTATTCATCAGCCTCTAACTCTGACTGAAGTAAATGCACTTTTCATTGTTTTACACAGTGGGATTCTACTGCACATTAGAAAGACTTTCCTGGGGGCTGTTAGCTCCCTCCCCACTCCTCATTTGGCAAACTGTTCTTTCTAGTTTTACCACTCGGTCTCTGCAACTGTATTTCTCAGAGTAATCTAAAGTGAAAGCCCATCAATCCCTGTTCCTGTGATCGTGGTGGTCACTTTATTTCAGTGATGTGCCACACTCCAGTTACAGTAAAAACAGAGCCTGAGGAGTTGGGCCCCATGGTAGCCAGCCCGTAGTTATTTGCCTAGGAAGCCAGTTCACGTTTAAGGTAGAATTCTTTCCCTACATTTCAACCAGCTGAATGTCTACATTCCATAGTAATCCATGTACTGGCTGGCATATACTGCTATCTCTTGGCAGATGGTCACCTTGCACGTTCTAAGGGTAAGGCATGTGAAGAGATGAGGCCTCTGTTGATTATTCGAGACACCGCTATGCATCACTGATACTTTGCAAATCTTTCACAGATCTTTAAATATGTACATCTGAAAAGCAGAGTGCTCCTCCTACCCAAAGTCCTATTGCAAAAGCCTTTTCTAGTGAAAAAGGGAGCTAGGGGACAACCCCTAATAACTCCTTTCTTCTGAAAACCTGACGGAACTGTTGCTTCTTTTATGTATAAATACTGCCCTCATATGTCTTAAGAAATCCGATGCTTAGTTTGTCTTACAGTCTTTGACTGTATCGTTTTAGTGGTCAGGCCATGAGACGAAATGTGCAAGCATGACCCAAACTTTGTATACCACAACTGTGAATTTATTCTCTATGTAAAATATGTAGGAGAATCCAGATATTAAACAGATGCAGACAACTGACCAGGACTATGGAGGTGTGGCCTGAACACGGAACTCAGGACTTAATTCAGCAGAGCACTTAAGCACAAGAGAAGTCCCACTGACTTCAGTGGGACAACTCACTTAAATACCTTGCTGAATCAAGGCCTAAAACAGGACCATGAATTGAAACAACCTTTGCATGATGACTTCTCTGGCTTCATTCAAATCAGTTTGTCTCCAACTCCTTTTCCCTGCCTGTGAAATGGGAGTAATATTTCTCTACTCGATATAGTAGGTTTGTAACAATTAATTGCTTGAAGATGAGTGTTTAGTACGATAATTGTAATCTGAGCTAAAGCTTTGTTTTACATCATCAGAAACTCTTCTGTGCCATTATAGCCTCTTGAGTCAGTTATTAATCATGCTCAAGTACACTTAAGAGAACTTTTTAAAACAAGAGCATCCTCTTATATCATCTGAGCTATATTTTATGCCGAGGGTCACCACAGATTTCATGCAAAGCATACTGGATCCTGTATTTCTCTAGCAGAATATAATTGCTTCAGTAGGAGATCAGGGAAGGGGAAAGCTGTCATACACAAACTTATTCAAAACAAGTTTTGTTGATGTCAACAAAGAGGCCTGCTTGGGTTCAGTGCTTTCAGATTACCCCATCGCAGAGTGTGGGTCCCTATGGATTTTTGGATGTGATCTCCGTAGTCTCAGTTATCACAAGATGACAGTTTTCTAGAGCAGAGGCACCTGCAACTGCGTTCTTTATTCTGGATTATGCATTTAGGAATTTTATTGAACTACTACCACTTGTTCTGTATGATCTGTACATGTCAGTAAGGATTTTACTTAAAACAATCACATGAGATTTTAGTAAAGTGGGAATTTCCAACATCCCATAACCTTTCTCTACATAATGCCTGTGTTCTCTTTTCTGCTGTGTGTTGACAGAGCTCATTCTAAATTTATAACCTTGTGTTGTTGGCCTTTCCAGGCAGCATGGCAGACCTCACGTAGCATATCTGTAAATTATGAACTTACTAGTATTGTTAACGTGCTTTTCACAACTGGAATAACACAGTTGACAGCCTTTGTGTTGCGGGAAACAGCTTATCATAATCTCTGCCCTGCTGACCTTCCAGTTGAACTAGCACTGCTGATTCATGTTGAAAGTGGCTCCTGAATTGTCAAGAGACCATACATTTAATCTTTTGGCATTAATACGCAGTGCAATTAGAGTGCGTTTATGAGCAATGGTCTAGTGCCAAACTACAAATGCGATTAAATATTCTAAGAACTTTCTTTGAAAGCTAAAGGTAGGTATCAAATGTGTGTACTTTGAAAAAAAAATAGTACTCTAATTTTTATTTCTTGTGCGTTTTGAGAGCCCAGTTATTCATCAGAGTTCCCGATACAGCAGAACTATCTCTAAAACATGGGTGTCAGGATTCGGAACAGTGCATGTTAATGTGACTTTGCCCTGGTCTACACTGAGGAGAGTGCGGGGGGGGGGGGGGTTGATCTAAGTTTTATGCAACTTCAGCTATGTGAATAACGTAGCTGAAGTTGACATACATAGATCGACTTACCATGGTGTCTTCACCGCGGTGAGTCGACTGCTGCCACTTCCCTGTCGGCGCTGGAGTACAGGAGTCGACGGGAGAGTACCCAGGAGTTGATTTATCGTGTCTAGACTAGACGTGATAAATCGATCCCCGCTGGATCGATTGCTGCCCGCCGATCTGGTGGGTAGTGAAGACATACCCTTCGATAGTACTATTTCTATGTTTACTATGGTGGTGGAATTTAACAGTAGAAATAAAACTTAAACTCAATATCTAAAATATTGATATTGCGAACTCTTCTGAGCAGGAAATTTGTGTTCCTCCTTGTCTGTAAAGTACCAGGCTCATTACTGACCCTATATAAACAATAAGAATATGCACATTTTGATTAGTGTATTTACTGTTTTTCAAAAGGGTCAATAATGAGAGAGGAAATATGAAAATGAAACTTCAGATCATAAGATTTGACTCACTAAGTGGCTGCTAAATATGATCTTTTCCACAGGTGTCACCTGGAAAATAACCAGAGAGACAACTCCTCGCTGGCGTAAATCAGCGCAACACCACTGAAATTGCTGGAATTATGTTGATTTATCCCAGCAGGACAACTGGGCCCCAAACCTTTACTCTTAGCTATAGTCTGTTTAGGAATAACTGATTTGATAGGCATCAGGGATCAGCTTCATAAATATAGATTGGACACGGGCTACTGTTTCACAGATGAAATCCCAGCTAATGACTTCTGTCTGGTTCTGATATACACTGGTATTGCGGTGAACTGGAAATGAGTAAAATAAAAATAATCACTGTTCCCTGTCTTGGCTTCTCAATCCCCTTACTGCATGTAGGCTAGTCATAAGACAAATCTTTTTCTTTGGTTATCTAGGCAATATCTCCACTGCCTTTTGACCGTGGCTACTGAAGTGCTGTACAAAGTTCAGTAATGCCTTGTGTGACACAGGGAAGTATTATACCTATTTTGCAGAGGGCAAATTAGGGCAAGTTAAATTACTTACCTAATGTCAGTCTGCATGTGACAGAGCAGCGAACAAAATCAAGCAAGACTCCTGTGCCACTGACCACTGGAAAACTCCTGCCTGTCCCAGTTACAGTTTGCTGAGCTTCCCCCATCCCTCCCAGTGTTAAAGTGGCCACAAGAAGGCTGCAGAAGGCATAGAGGTTGTAACTTTGAGAGCTGAAGAGATGCTCCATTTAAGTGACTCTGTTTAGACCTTTTCCTTGCTTTTTGTTGGGGACCTGTGCCTTGGGGGAGTCAGGACGCAAGAAATGAATGTCCTTACCCGTGCTGTCTTGTTTTTTCAGGTGATTCCTATGCTTCCCAGGCTGCTTTGCGAGGAGTTGTGCAGTCTCAATCCTATGAAAGACAGACTGACATTTTCTGTAATGTGGAAAATGACTCCAGAAGGCAAGGTAACCCTGTGCACCGTCTCCTTCATTCTTCCCGGGCACTCTTCGTAGGCAAGGTCATCCACAGCACTGGGCCACAGTGAGGTAAAGAGATAGGGTACTAACATGAGTAATCCAGGAACATGTCTGCTCAAAATAAAGGCTTCAGGAGTCTCCCTAATCCCGTGAACACTGTGTCCTGTGGATAGGATTCTGTGGAACAACTGACTGGAACAGCCTCGTGATGAGAGGGATGGAAACAATCAATGTTATTGACTGTGACTGGGAGAGAGAATGAATGTTAGGAACAGAGGATTTCTGCAGCACCATATTAGGCCACTTGTCTCTTCAGGATCTTGTCTCCAGAAATAGTTACATTTTTCTGAAGCACCAGATATTGATTCAGCGCCTCCAGCCCCCTCTGACATTTCGCCAGTTATGCAGTGCTGTGACTGAGGAAAATACTCCTTCCTGACCCCTGTGGTAGGCAGCTTATGCCCTTTATCATGAGTTTGGATTATTACTTGCAGAACTAGAAAGTATATTAATGGGCATACCATGATGTAGCCCTTTTAAAAAAAACCTGGTTGTACTCTTTGGGGCTGTGCAATGTGTAAACGAACATCCCCTTTATTTCTCGTGATTTCGGGCATGCAGGTGCAGCATGTTGGCATTGAAGGCATCAAGTGATATTCCACTTGTCTTCGTGTTCGACCCGTGGTGGTGAGGGGAGCAGTCAGCTCTTCCTGGGGCATCATTTCTTTCTCTCTTTTCATCTCCCATCCCTCTGGGCAGAGTAACAGTCTGCTTCTTGGTTGCTTTTATGGTGGCAGGTCCCTCTCAGAGCAGTGACTACGTGTCCCCTCCCTAAAAGGCTTTGGGAAACAGGAAGAGTGCTTTTGTATTTCAAGCCTGCTGCTCTCCCATAAGCATGTTGCTTTTATGTATTGTGTCCTTGCCAAAGTTGTTGGGGTGTCTGTGTTTTGGGGTGATGTGATCCTGAGATGACCTTTCCAGTGTTAGTTTGGCTTCATTGTAAATGTCCCCGTTGCTCCAGAGGGGCTCAGAATCTCATTGTACGTATTAGCAATGAGGCTGCACTGCAAAGTTCAGCTGCAGCTCTGCAGCCAACGTCTTCAGTGTTGTAATTTAGCTCCAGTGCTAGGCCCATCTCTAGCGTTATGAAGGGTTTAGACTCTTGTTTGGGAAATCTTGAGCTTTCTGTATCCTAAATTCTAGTTGCTCAAGGCACCCTCTAATACCAGAAACTCATTTGGCCCTGTATTTACCACCGAGAGCTCTTTGCGCAGTGAAGAGGAGCTGCTAACTCTTACCTCTTAGATACTGACGCTTGGTTTTAGAACAAAACTTAGATCTACCACATTTCAGGCAGTGAAAGTTTTTGGAGGAGTCACTGTGGGTATGTCTACATCTACAATTTTGCAGCGCTGGTTGTTACAGCTGTATTAGTACAGCTGTATAGGGCCAGCGCTGCAGAGTGGCCACACTTACAGCAACCAGCGCTGCAAGTGATGTTAGATGTGGCCACACTGCAGCGCTCTTGGGCGGCTTCAAGGGGGGTTTGGGGAATGCGAGAGCAAACCGGGGAAGGAGACCAGCTTCCCTGCAGTTTGCTCTCGCGTTCCCCGAACCCCCCTGCAAACCGCAGGGAAGGAGACCTGCTTGCTCGGGGGTTCGGGGAACGCGAGAGCAAACCGCAGGGAAGGAGACCTGCTTGCACTGGGGTTCGGGGAATGCGAGAGCAAACCGGGGAAGGAGACCAGCTTCCCCGCGGTTTGCTCTCGCGTTCCCCGAACCCACCTGCAAACCGCAGGGAAGGAGACCTGCTTGCACTGGGGTTCGGGGAACGCGAGAGCAAACCGGGGAAGGAGACCTGCTTGATTACCAGAGAGGCTTCCTTAGGTATGCTGGGATACCTGCTTATTCCACGGAGGTCAAGAAAAGCGCTGGTAAGTGTCTACACTTGATTACCAGCGCTGGATCACCAGCGCTGGATCCTCTACACCCGAGACAAAACGGGAGTACGGCCAGCGCTGCAAACAGGGAGTTGCAGCGCTGGTGATGCCCTGCAGATGTGTACACCTCCTAAGTTGCAGCGCTGTAACCCCCTCACCAGCGCTGCAACTTTGTGATGTAGACAAGCCCTGTGTCTTTCCTCCTGTCTGCTCGGGAATGCTGATCTCTGAAGTCAGACTGCATTCCAGTAGGGCAAGGTCTCTGACATCAGATTCTACGCTTTCCTTTCGGAAGGCTGATTGCCTGCAGCCAACTCAACAAACAGATTTCTCCAGGGAAGCCTTTCAAGTCTGAATGGAAGTTTGGATCACTGAGTTTGAATAAGAATTGAAGGCAAGTTAATGAACCTCACTCCTTCTAAGAGGAGACGGCAACCACAGCCCTTTTTCCAGCTTGGCTTTTCTCCAATAACTTATCCTTGAGAGTCAGGGCAAAGCACCTCTGGTGCTACTACACTGTGGTGCTTGTGTAGGCAGGAGAAATTGGATCATTTTCTCTTTTCAGGGTTAGTAAGAAGTGAAGTCTGTCAACAGGCCGTTCTGCTTGCTGAATGTGGCCTTTGAACTTCGATTTCTCTGTCAGTGGCATGCAGAGCTGTAAGGAATGATGATGTAACATGGAGAGGGGCTAGGAACACAGGGACCTTATGAGCAAGATTTAGCTACTGCTTCTGTTACAAAACAGTATTTTGACGTTGAGTTTATAAAGCACTGCCTGACAGAACCACTATAGGGTAAGGGCTTGTCAGTAATCCCTTACAATACAAACAAACCTCCAGTTAATATGTCTGCCAGTAAAATGCCTACAGATTCCCTACATGAGAGTGACTGAATTTTTTTAATAAGTAAAACAGTGGCAGTCCTTTAACCCTTTCCGAAGACCGGTGCTATCTTGTGGGGCTTTTGAAATCACTCATTACATTATAATCAACTGTTTTAGCACTACACAGGAGCGTAACAGGCCATGCTGTCTGGCCTACAACTTGTGCAGCCCTGTGAATGTCAGCAGGAAGTTCCGGAGTGCCGCCTGCGAAGTGCCTTTTCAAGGATCTGTGTATTAACTGATCCTTTATTGTCACCTTGATGCAGTACGTTTCAAGAACTGAGCCGCGCTGTGTCAGTGTGGGCAGAACGAGGCGTACTGCTGCGGAGATGCAGCCCCCGTTCGAAATTCCACTGCTGTGCACTGCACATAAACTAGCATGTAAAGTTCTGTCCAGTTTCCTTTTTTGTGGTGCTTGAAACACAGTGCTGCTAATGAGGACAGTAAACTGCTGTGGTCTGAGACACCTGATGTAATTAGTGCTTCTTCCTGGCTCTCAACCACTACCATCTGCTCTAGATTTGTTAAAAAGTGTCGACAACAGGCGTCCATATGCATTCATGTGGGCAAGATGTATCCAAAATCTATTTTGATGTCTTCACAAAATATGTTTAATGTATATGTGAAAACCCAGTAAACCTCAGTTAGAAGCAGTGTCTTAGTACACCTCTATCCTGCTGTAACGTGGTCGTGGGGAGCCAAAAATCCCTACCACGTTATAGGTGAAACACCGTTATATCAAGGTAGCGGTGGCAGGGCTTCAGCGGAGATTTAAAGGGCCTGGGGCTCCCTGCAGCAGCCGGAGCCCCGGGCCCTTTAAATTACCGGTGAGCCCCACTGCTGCAGCCCCGGGGTAGCAGCAGCAGGGCTGCAGCGGGATTTAAAGAGCTCCGGGCTCTGGCCGCTGCGGGGAGCCTGGGCACATTAAATCAGCGGCCGAGCTCCGCTGCCAAAAGCCCAGGGTAGTGGCGGCAGGGCTCTGGCGGTGATTTAAAGGGCCTGGGTCTCCCTGCAGCAGCCGGAACCCCAGACCCTTTAAAGTGCTACCGGAGCCCTGCTGCTACCGTGCCATATGCAAACTCGTATTATATCGGGTCACATTACAGCGGGGTAGAGGTGTAGTGCTAGTAGAGGGAGTATTAAAGTGCTCTTTATGCCAGTTGAAAAGAACCAAATGTCACAAGAATCAAAACTGCATACTCCATAACACTGCAGCAGCCGCCTCAGCTGCCTTCCAGGGGTCAGGGATGGTGAATGGTGTCCAGAAGATAAAATAGCAGGGGAAGTCAACACCAGCTGTTATTGGCAGTGCCTGTTCTTACGCCTTGCCATGAACACAGCCAGCCTGTGTTCAGACACAGGCTGGTTGATCTCCTGTGGCTGTATTGTACTGTAGCCGATATTTAAGAGAAATTAACAGAACTCTGCAAGATTTGGCTTCTGCTTTTGTCAGTCAGGCAGGAAAAGTGAGATTTTGGTTGAATGTTTAAATTTCAGGCAGCAAAACAGAAATCTGGTCCATGCTGCTTCTTGTTAGGTACAATAAGATATTTTAGAGAGAAATGGCAGGGAAATTCGGAGAGAGATCTTGTATAAACATCAAGATCAGGAGTGGATCTGTTGTGCAATATAGTATAATGTTATTCATCGGGTGGTTGATTCCAAAGCAAACCATTATCCAAACATCATTTGGAACCTACCCAGTTTATATGCCACATTTGCTGTAGTTCTCTGTACTCTCCCTATCCATTTGGTGACTGTTCTGACATCTGTCTGAAATAGGATCTCTGTTTAAGAGCTTATCTGCTCTTCCTCTTCCTGCTTCCTACTCCAAACATGAAGGTACAATACTGCGGTTATTTCAACAACAAGGAAACTATGATGTCACAATTCCACTGCTATATGGAATTATTTTCAGGTGGGGATTAGCAACAGGAACAGATGAACTTCTAAAAATCAAGAGCCTACTTTCAAGCAAATCTCCCTGGTGGTAATAAAGGAGGGTGAATACAAATACAGTATAGAAACAGACTTGCTTGTCAGTGGTAAACTTTCCATCTTGATCAACTGCTCTTTAGCGCCACTGGACTTCCCATTCTGTATCTGTATTTTCAAGATTATCTAATCCCAGGACAACTAACACTCTCCAGGCTAAAATTTGTCTCAGATTTCGAGACCTGAAGAAAATTCCTGGCCTCTGTCAAATTTGCCAAACTAGCGAGTTTGCAGGGTTTTGCCCTTGACTTCTCCTATTTAATCCTTCATTAACGTACTGAAAAACATCTGGATGTGTGGCTGTGCCCACTGCATATCACCTATTTCGTCTCATTGTTTCGTTGTATTCCTCCATCTTCTGTCTCTTGTGTTATACTTTGATTGTCAGCTCCTTGGGGCAGGACCATCTTTGTGTTCTGTTTTTACACAGCACCTGACACAATGGAGGCTTGATTCAGGTGTGGTGGTGGTTATAATAATACAGCTTAGTTCTTGAACTAAATACCATTGTAACTGTCGTTGATTGCATTTGTTCCCTTCTTTAAAGCAAAATTTGCCTGAGAAAGCAACCTTGAAAACGTGTAGAGTCCAGTTTTCCAAACGTGCAGTGCAAACTGCACGTCCAGTTACTACAAATGTGCATGCAAATAGCCAGTTAGAATTTTAACTAGCTGATTGCACTGATACCAATATACATGTGCAGTAATGATTCATGAAAGTTAGGTATGTGGTTGTACGCCCGCTTTTGAAAACCAGCATCACTTTTAGTTCTCAACCTTTTTCATACCGTGACCCCATGGTCCAATAGGAGAGTCCTGGGGCCTACTTCAGACTAGCCATAAAATAAAGGAAGATGATGTCAGCACCCTGAAACCTGTCTGAGGACTGCCCTCCCATGGGATCCGATTCCCTGGTTGAGAATCCATGATCTAACTACAAGGTAAAGGAAATTCTCAGCTAGGGCCATTCATTAACTTAGTCTGCAAGTTGCATAATGAGTTCCCAGCTTTGTCCAAATCAGGGATGATTCATTCAGATAAAAATGTAACTTTACATGTTCGTATCTGAATTCTCTTTGCTGCACCTTCCATATTAAGAAGGAAGCCAGCTATAGGTTACCTTGTAAAATCCAGGATTTTATCCACCTCTGCTGTGGGAGAAGCATTGCTTTTACTAAGAATTCCTTTTCTGTTTTTTGTCCCGTCCTCTGCATTTTTTAATGTAGATGTATGTGGATGGAATTATTTCACCTACCGATAGATATAATTAGTACCCAAGTGCCTGAATCATTAACAGTTTTGGATCTTACAGTGGTGAGAACCAGGTTTGATAAGGGTCTTGTTTTAATGCAGCTGTTACCAATAGCTAGAGATTAGAACATTGACAAGAACAGGGAGATAATAAAACATTTAAATGCCATGCGAGGAGAGCGTTCCCTAATTTACAGAGGGTTTGTGTGGATGAATGAAATTAGAAGTTCAGTTCCAATAGAGGAAACTCAGCCTTGTACAACACTCATTTCACTACTTTGAGCAAAATCTTTCCGGGTGCTTGAGTACCCCTTTATTTGCCTAATTAAAACATGAACTGTTTATTTTTCTTTAACCTGCTAATTGTTTTTGTATTTTTCATTAACCTGCTTGCCTTTTGCCCATGGCATGGCTTTTAAACAGACCCTGCAGCATCTTAGTTACCTTACAGGAAACCTCCATGGCTTTTGATAGGGAGTGTTTTGGCCCAGTGATTTAAACAGACAAACAAAGAAAACAAAACAACCCCCCCTCCCACACACACCACAAACAGAGGGGAATGAGAAGTTTTTTTTAAAAAAAGTGTTTAAAGTTTCTTGGTTTCCATCAAAAAGAAAACCTTTTCCCATAGTGATCTGACATTGTCTGCTGTTAAAGAATGGACTTTGGAAATAATGTGTGTGACATTGAAAAATAGCACTAATTTACTGTCAGAGCTTTTTAAAGCACTGAAATATAGACTTTTCTTAGTAGTCGTTACTCGTCCATCATAGGGGGCAAGAGACCAGCATTTTCCCTTGGATATCATTTCTGGTTTCTCTGACAGTGGCAGAAGAATGAAGTTTCTTTTATTAACAACATGGCATCCAGAAGGGTTGGGAACTTTTACAGTAGCCCCAATGTGTTTTACATAAGAGCACAGAGTCTTGGAATTCAGATTCCTGGGTTCAGTGTTCCCAAAACACAGTCAGTATATAGAAGGGGAAGGAGACCTGTTAGAAACAGACCAGCCTGGCAGCAGATCTCACTGTGTATCAGTGACCAAGTTAAAGTAGCACCCTACAACTGAGAATGAGGGTACGTCTTCACTACCCGTATCGGCGGGTAGCAATCGATTTCTTGGGGATTGATATATCGCGTCTCATCTAGACACAATATATCAATCCGCGAACGAGCTCCTGTCGACTCCGGGACTCCACCAATGCGAATGGCAGTAGCGGATTCGACAGGGGGAGCCGCGGATGTCGATCCCGTGCCGTGAGGACCGTAGGTAACTCGATCTAAGATACTTCGACTTCAGCTACGCTATTCACGTAGCTGAAGTTGCGTATCTTAAATCAATAACGCCCCCCCTAGTGTAGACCAGCCCTAAGTGTTAAACTGAACTTACTAGAACGCAGTGGAGCAGAGATCGGACAGAATAGCTTTTAAAATAGGAGGATAGCTAATTCCTTAAGTTCTGTTAATTGTAATGATTTCTCTAAAATACACATATATGATATATACACACACACCCCTCTACATCATCAGCTACACTTCTGAGAACTTTAAATCACAAGACATTATCCTCTAGTTGCTGAAGACATAGAAAATGTGTCCCAGTGTTCAGGACACGTCCTCATTTAATAGGAAATAGACCTAGATGCCCAGTGATTTTCAGTTCTCCAGTCTGTTGAGTTATGCTGCATGTGTGCATGTTGGTGTGCTAAGGAGGTAAATAGTAGGAGTGTAAGGGGGGCGGTGAATCAGCTTCTTCAATGGAAAATCCTTCCCCAGTTCATGCCCTCCTCTGGCAATGCCCTGGTTCACTCTGCCTTACCAAGAGCTGGCATTCCTCCTGGGATTCTCACACTTGCCAAAGCTGCCGCCTCCTTGAATGGCCCTGTTGCTCCAACGGAGGATGTGAGATTGCTGCTTGAGCCAAGCCAGAATTAAAACGCTCCACTCGTCCTCTAAGCACTTCTGCTTAGTTTTACCCTCAACCTTCTCCAAACTTCTCATCGCCCCGTCACACTTTGAGTCTGATTCCCTGTCCTGGAGCCTGTTCCCCGTCGTCCCATCACATTCTCACCACTCTGAGCAGCTTTGCAACGTTGGTACCATGCTGCAACCAAAAATGTGGCTCTTTTCCTTTCTGTCCTAACAAATAATTTAAGATTAAATTCTAGAGCCATTTTATTAAACAGTTTAAAAATATGGGTGGTTTCTGTTTGATTTTTTTTTAATTGATTTCATATGCGCTTATTGGCAATGCTTCTTTGTTGGATCAGAAAGATTGTGGAAACTCACAGATTATTCCTTGTGATTCTTTGGGCTGAACTCTGGCCTGAGTAATGGGTTTAAGACCCATTGAAATGAGAGGGATGGAGACTGGTAGGTCTGGACCAACAGGGGCCAAAGTATGTACAGCCCATGTACTTCATAGAATATCAGGGTTGGAAGGGACCTCAGGAGGTCATCTAGTCCAGCCCCCTGCTCAAAGCAGGACCAATCCCCAGACAGATTTTTGCCCCAGATCTCTATATGGCCCCCTCAAGGATTGAACTCACAACCTTGGGTTTAGCAGGACAATGCTCAAACCACTGAGCTCTCTCCCCCTCCTTCTACAGTGTAGTCTACAAACATTTGTCTGACATGGAGGTCCCAGCAGGCAGTCCCCTGTCTTGATCGAAGCAGGACTATTAACCTCAGGGCACAGCTTATGTTCTTTCTCAGCCACACCCCTGTAATGAAGGGTGGCTGCAATTGCTGCATATTAGATGTGACTCTCCAGCTTCTAGTAGGTTTCCAATTAGACTGTCACCTGGGCAAAGTTTAGGTGCCCGTGTTCGGGGTTCTATCTACCAATCTGCGCACAAGCTCTTTCTCTGTTTAATTGGATCTTTTTTATTTTTAACATGAGGAAAAAAGGCATAAGCTGATGTGAAGGATGGTAGGATCCTCCTCTTGTAGTTAATGACTTTGTTTACATTTTCTGATTTTGCAGATCCTTGATGAATGGTTTGGGCGAACGGTTATCTGTTCCTGCATCAAGCTGAGCTATGACCATGCACAGAGTATGATTGAAAACCCCAGCAAGGTTTTTGGGCCAGAAGAACTGCCTCCAGTCTCTCCCCAGCACCCAGTCGATGAAATTCACCAAGCTGTCCTGAACCTCCACCGAATCGCCAGGCATCTGCGCAAACAGCGCTTCATTGACGGTGCTCTTCGTTTAGACCAGGTCAGTAACCTTGGCGTCTGTAACAGGGTGCTTCACACTGTCCTGGGGCTATTCACCCCTCCTCTCAGCCCTTACTTGAGCAAACCCAAGCTGGACTCCTTTGGTCTCTTGATTGGTCTAAAGCAGTGGTTCCCAAACTTGGGACCCTCTTGTGCAGGGAAAGCCCCTGGCAGGCCGGGCCGGTTTGTTTACCTGCCGTGTCAGCAGGTCCGGCCGATCGCGGCTCCCAGTGGCTGCGGTTCACTGCTCCAGGCCAATGGGAGCTGCTGGAAGCGGTGGCCAGTATGTCCCGCAGCCCGCGTCGCTTCCAGCAGCTCCCATTGGCCTGGAGCAGCGAACCATGGCCAGTGAGAGCCACGATCGGCTGTGGCAGGTACACAAGCTAGCCTGACTCGCCAGGGGCTTTCCCTGCACAAGCTGCAGAACAAGTTTGGGAACCACTGGTCTAAAGACTCAAAGGGAAAATCAGACTTGAATAAAAATGTAGGATTTTGTGGCAAAGTTGTTGGGGTTTTTTGTTTTTGTTGTTTTTAAATATAACTTCACCAAGCTGTGCAGATACAGGACACCTAATAATACAGGAAACCATAGGAAAATAGATGGGTTGAAATCTACTAGACAAAATAGATAAGGGAAGAGTGATCGCTCTTACAGAATTCTTCACTGACTCTCATGGCACTCTCATGGATACAAATCTTATAAATGGAAATAAATGCTGATGATGTCATAACTTTATCAAGACATTTAGGTGCACGAAGCACGTATTTCACTACAAAAAGGGTCATCTCCAAAGCATCATTTCCTGTGCTGTATTGTTTTTGGAATAATCATATTTTCCAGCAGCACTTATATCAGTTCTCGGGGCAGGGAAAAGAATTAAAACGTTATCTAAGACTGTTTAATTATGTGTACAGTGGATGTGTTTCAATAAAAGAGATGTAAATGACGTGGTTTCTTATCTGTGGGGCTATATCAGTTGTGTTGCGTGTGTATTCTATTTTGCAAGTAGAAACAGGTATTTCGGACTCCAGCTAAAAGCTCCTTTTTACTTCATTGATCAACGGCAATAGAGCTACCTCTCCTGTGAAACTACAGGAGGTTGCTATACTTCTGAGAACAGAGGGGACGATCAGGCTGACAGATTCCTTAATCTTAACGAAAGCTCCATTGTTTTATATCATTAAAATGAGACTAGAAATGTTATCTGGAAAATAATCTCCCTGTCCACCCTGAACAGCCTCACATGGAAAGTTCATTTTTAACCTTCTCTTTTGGGACAGATGCTTAAATATTTGAGGCTTGTCATTCAATAGATAATAGTGTGGTTTTGTTGGGCTCACAAGTGATATCATTTCTTACCCTCCGAACACCAGGGAATCTACTGTAATGAGCAGTCCTGCATTGGAAGGCAGATGGACTAGATAACCTAATAGATGTTAGAGGTGGAAAAGATGTATGATTACTGTGCGCTCAGACTGCCTTGGGTTAGCACATGAAATATGCACCAGCTATGTCACGTAGATTCTGTTCTTGCAATGTTGTGCTGAATGAAAACCACGTGTGCCTGCACCTCTGAGGCTGGTTTTATGACAGTGCAACTGCTAAAGCAGCTTCATCACATTTTAAATGGAACGGTTTAGCCAGGGAAAGGAGATTCTGTCCAGTGGTAACCTCGTGAAAAACGAGTGGCATCTAGTTTTGTTCAGGCCTGTAAACAGAGCCCAGTTAAAAAGCTGCTGCACTAGATGGCTGTCGCTAGAGAGATGTGATCCAAACCTGCTTTAGGGCACAGGAGAGAATCGGTTTGACCTAATGAGTACCTAGTGGGCATTTCTATCCCCAAACTGCATTATTTTCCCCTAGGAAGGACTTCCTCTGCTCCAGAGAATATCTGCCTTCCCCACAGCAGGGGCATAGCAGGGTAATGGACAGTAAGATGGTGACGGATTTAGCCAAGAAGACCTTTGCACCATACCTCCCCTTTGTATACATGCCAGTGATCACCACTTGGTGATGAACTCTACACTCACAAATGAAATTAAAAATCCAGAGCTGTGCAGCAAGCTGTTGCCGTGGCATGTGAAGGTGAATGTGAAGGGGTGTGTGTATAGTGTGTATTGTGCAGGACAAAGTGAATTCATGTCGCTTTTCATATAATCAAATTATAGTCCCTTTGCCTTTGTTCACATGACTTCCTTCTGCTACATTGGTGTCATTCTGTAGAAGGTCTGTTCTCTATCTGAGCAAGCAAGGGTGGGCACTAACAGGAAGCACATCTTTCTGATCACAGGCCCTCTTGAGTAATGTAAATCCCGAACAATGGGAGACAAACCACAACAGAGGAAACCAAGAGCAATTAATGGTCAGATTAAAGGAAACAATAATCACATAGCAGGAGGGAGTCAGGAGGGGAGGCACTCGGAAAGCTAGGGTTGCATTGCCAGGGGTTGTAAGGAGACAGAATACTTTTGCTCTCTTTGTTCCAAGGGATTTTTGAGCCCTCTTTCTCTGAGCTAAGTTCCATTTGTATTCTGCCTTATGTTCGGTATTGATTGAACAAAGCTTAGGACCTAATGATTCTTTGCCAGTTCTGCTAATGACATTTACCACTGTGACATGCTGTCATCATTCCTGTTAACGTTATGAGAAGGCATTGTGAAGAAACTGTGAACCAGAACTTCAGTTCTGCCACTGCTTCATTGTGACCTTGGGTTTGGTTTTCCCATAGGGTTGCCAACTTTGTAATATTTAAAAACCGGACACTCCAGCAGGAGTGCTGGGACCTCCCCCGTCTTGCCTCTTCCCCCAAGACCCCACCTTTGCCAGATCTCTTTTCCCCTAGACCCCGTCCTCATTCACTCCTCTTCTCCCCCTCACCATCACCTGCTGCTTCCCCCATCTGCCCCAGGCCCGGGCTGAGAGGGACTTGTCTGCGGAACTGGGGCTGGGAGCTGCAGCCGCCCGACGCAGGTAGGAGACAGCACCAGCTGAGTATGAGTTGGCGTGGGTGATGACTCGGTGCCTCCTTCACCTGCAGTAACCAGGCATCGTGTGTCTGATAAGCAGTGCTGACTGGACACTGCCAGGTTCCCTTTTCATCTGGATTTTCCAGTCGAAGACTGGACACGTGGACACCCTATTTTCACATCTATCTCAGTTTACTGCTCTGTAAAATGGGAATAATATGTAACTACCTCACAGGGTTGTTGAAACTTAATATTTATTCCCCTTAAATTAGTTAACTCAACTAAGGGTACTCCTGAGTATTTCCTGCCCACAACATAAACTCTAAACAGTATTGAAAAGTTAGCTCCCATCTCCTGTCAGCCCATGCTGTCAGGCTCCATTGCCCAATGGTTAAATTTTCAAGCAGATGCCATCATGCCTTCCCCCAGGCCGCCCCTCACACTTGGGAATAGATCCCTGCAAACATCCACAACACAAATTCATTATCCTCCTGCAAAACACTCCGTAAAACTCTCCTTTGCTGTGAGGCTACAGAAACCTGACAATAGTGAGGCCGTTGGTGTGCTGAGAACAATGCCAGTTGCATTGATGTTGTTTCCTTGTCTCCCCTGACTGTCTGTGTTCATCTGCTGTGTCTTGTACTTAGTCCCTGTCCCAAAGAGTGTACAGTGTATCTTTTTGTTCTGTGTTCATTCAGCTCCTAGCGCAGTGGGGTCCTGATCCATGGCAGGGACTTCTAGGCACTATGATAATATAAAGAATAGTAGTTTGAATTTCCAGGTATTCACCACCATCACAGCCCTCAGTATCTGCAGTACCCAGTTGGATGGTTTATTGTGACATTAATAATTCCTATTTGAAATTGGTGGGCATATTTTTATGATCTGGTGTAAGAACAGTGTCGATTCATGCAGTGTTGTTTTAATGATACTTTACATGGAATTATTTTGCTCAGAAGAGGAAGAATGTCATTTGGATTCTTCTTATAAAGTCTGCTGCTGGGTAGTATAGAAATACCCAAGAAAGATTAGATGGGTAAGAGAGATACTCAGGTGGTGGTGAATTGGTAAAGTATATTTGATTTTTTGGATTGTAGATTGACCTTTTAAACAACATTTGTGTGAATAAGAATAAGATATGAATGTATTTTTGTGCAAATGAGAGAGGGAGTGGTGATGAATGGATGAAGTTCATTTTGTAGCTATTGTGTGTTTTGTTTTAGGGGCAAAGTTAAGGTTGTTTAGCTGCTGGTCACTGAGAATATTTGTTAAATGAATGTGTGAGTAGAGTGTTAAGGCTGGTGACTTAGCGCTTTGTTTTGAATTTCCTTTGTTCTGTGATTCGATAGGATGCCACGCTCCTACCAACTAAAAAGCTCAGGGCACTCGCTGGTGAAAGCTGTGTCAATTAAAGGTTTCTGTGCCTGGTGTACAAAATTTTCCCACTGCAGATCTGATTCGTTCACTTGATCTCTGGTCATATCAGATCAGTCTCCAGCCAAGAGTGGTAATGTTACCTGTGTATTTGGCACTGGTTTGACCAGTGCTGATGTTGGTAAATTGGAGAGAATTCAGAGAAGAGCCACAAGAATGGCTCCAGAATTGGAGAACCTGCCTTACGGCGAAAGACTCAAGGAGCTCTTATCAAAGAGAAGATTAAGGAGTGACTTGATGACAGTCTACAAACACCTACATGGAGAACAGAACTCGATGATACAGGGATCTTCCGTCTGTCAGACCGAGGCATAGCAAGATCTCCATGGTTGGAAGCTGAAGCTAGAGAAAATCAGACTCGAATACGGGGGTGGATTTTCTAGCACTGGAAATTTAAAAACCAAGATTGATGCTTTACTAAAAGATACGCTCTAGTTTAAACAGGATTTTACGCAGGGAAATCCTATGACCTGTGTCATGCAGGAAGTCGGACGATGGTCCCGTCTGGTTTTATAGTTCATGCAATTTATGTATCTATGAATCCTTACTGCCCACCTCCAGCCTTGGTTCCCCAGCCGCTCCTCGTCCCTGTTCTGCAGCCCTGCTTCCTAATTCCAGCCCACATCCAGGACCCTCTACTAGCCATGGCTATCCAATTTCCAGCCAGTGCTCTTCTCCAGTCCACTTTCTCCCTTTGCTAAGGTCTGCAGGAGGGGAACCCTGCTCCACTGGACCTTAGAAGGTCTGTGAGCTTTCCTCACAGCTTGCAGCTATATGTACAGCATACGCTTTCCCTCACTTCCTCTTCAGTTCAGTTCTCCTCCATGACACACTCAGCCCTTCTGTCTGCAATTCCCCTAGCTCCAGGATACAGTTAAATGCTTAGTGTTTAAAGTCTTCTTATTATTTGTGTTTGTACTAAATGCATAGTAATGGGAGCTTTCATCATTGGGTCATTAAAACTTCAATTGCTAAGAAGCTCATGGGTCCATAATCACAGAGATTTTAATGTATTTTCTTTCGTTTGGAACTGGGACACTTGGAGGGCAAGGCACTAAATAGGTGCCTTAGAAATACCAGGCAGAGAGGTGGGAGAGGGAAAGACTCTCTTAATAAAAAGAATTGAAAGATGGTAATGTAGCTAATACGAATGACCATGGGTTGATGGACAATAGAGCTGTCAAACTAACTTGGTATCCTATTTTGTTGAATTGACAAGTGGGGTTGATAAAGGTAATAGTGTTAGTGCTCTAAGGCATTTTCACTTGGTGCCACACGACATTTTGACAAAAAAACTAGAATAATATACAATGAACGTGGCCCACATTAAATGAAGTAAAACCTGGCTAACTGATATGTCTCAAAGTGTCATTGTAAACAGAGACTCTTGATCGAGCGGGTGTATTTCCTGTGGGGTCCCACAGGGATTAGTTCTTAGCCCAACTCCCTTTTACATTTTTATCAGTGACCTGGAAAAACAAAACAAAAAATTATCACTGGTAAAATTTGCAGATGAGACAGAAATTTGGAGAGTGGTAAATAATAAAGAGGACAAGTCACTGATTCAGAGCAATCCGGATTGCTTGGGAAATTGGGCGTAAGCAAACAATATGCATTTTAAGATGGCTAATGTAAATGTAGGAACAAAGAATGTAGGCTGTACTTGCAGGGTAGGGGATTCTACTAGGAAACAGTGACTCTGAAAAAGATTTGGCATTTGTGGTGGATAATCAGCTGAACATGAGCTCCCCCGGGCCAAAAGAGATAATTGTGTTCCTGGGATACATAAAAAGAGGAATCTCAAGCAGGAGTAGGGAGGATATTTTACTTCTGTGTTTAGCAATGGTGAGCCTGCTGCTAGAACACTGTGTCTAGTTGTGGTGCCCACAATTCAAGAAGGATTTTGATAAATTGGAGATTGTACAGAGAAAAGCCATGAGAATGATTGATTAAAAAACCTGTCTTATAGTGCTAGACTCAAAGAGCTCAATCTATTCAGCTTAATAAAGAGAAAGTTAAGGGCTGAATTGATGATCACAGTCCATAAATATCTACGGGGGGGACAAATATTTAATCAGGGCTCTTCAGTATAGCAGAGACAGGCCTAATATGATCCAATGGCTTGAAGCTGAAGCTGGACAAATTCAGACTGGAAATAACATGTAAATGTTTAACAGTGAGAGTAATTCACCATCGGAAAAATGTAGTGGTGGAGTCTCCATCACTGACCATTTTAAAATTGAGTTGGGATGTTTTTCTAAAAGATCTGCTCTAGGAATTTTTCAGGGGAAGTTCTGTAGCCCATATTATACAGGAGGTCAGACTGTCAGTGTTTCTCAGTCTTTTTGATACCAGAGACTGGCTTGCTGCCTTCCTAAACCGTGTAAGGGAAATATGAGGGACCCATGCTGGTCCACAGACCATTTGTTGAGAAACACTAGATTCGGTTGTCGTCATGGTCCCTTCTGGCCTTGGAATCAGATCCTGTTGTTTAGAAGGCTTATAGCTGGTAAGAGTCTGTATGATTCTGGTATGTGGGGTGAAGTGTGTGGGGGGCGATCCTCTAGGGTGTTTTAATATATGTTGATTGAATGATGATTTTGAGTGGAGAGTCCCAGAATCCAAGTGTGAAGAGGCTTTCTCCCTTCCAGGGTTCTAACCAAGGCCTTCCAGGGCCTGAGTAGAACTGAAGTTCTCACACGTGTACCTTCACTCTGGATGCCATGTTCCCCTTAACAGCCCTTTTGTGTCAGGACAGCTTCTCATCACATGAAGCAGGTGGTGAAGTCGACTAGCTGTCTCTTAAGGGAAGGTGGTGATAGTTCGTAATGCCAGAAAGCAGGATATGTTATGTCATGCCGGGAGCCACCGATGCCTGAATTTCTAGGAGAGTAATGAATTGAAATAGCTTTCCCATGTATTGATGTTCTGGAGAGAGTTTGCCTTCAGAAAACATGAAAACTTGTTAATTATTTCTTTATTCTCTATAAAATAAATGTTCTAGCCACTTATTGGTCATTTACAAACAATTTGCGTATAAACCAACACAACTTAAGCCTAATGGTAACTTGTACTAATGCAGCTAATTTTTGATTTTATTAACATTCACCCTGTGCCTGAAAACCCGGCTGATAGAAAACAACATGTTCTGTGTGTTAATTTAGACACATTGTTTTTTCTAATAATAATCCGTGGCACTTACCTAGCCTTTGTGATCCTTCAGCCTCAAAATGCATTACAAAGGTGAGATTCGCTCTCCCCATTTTACAGATCAGGAAACCATGGCCCAGAAAGGAGAAGTCACAGAGTGAGTCAAAGGCAGAGTGGGCAAGAGAACGCTTCCTTGATTCTCAATCCAGTCACCAGTGCCTCATGCTACAGTTTGTGGTTCTCTTCCCTCTCATTTCTATTACTGGGAACAGTTCTGGGAAAACCAGTTCTTCTTTGAGTGCTTGCTCCAATTAGGTGTGTGCGCGCCGCGTGCACGTCCGTCGGAAGATTTTTACCCTTGCAACACTCGGTGGGTCAGCTGGGCGCCCCCTGGCGTGGCGCCGCTATGGCAGCGAATATATACCCCTGCCGACTCGTCCGCTCCTCAGTTCCTTCTTGCCAGCTACTCCGA
Source organism: Gopherus evgoodei (assembly GCF_007399415.2). NCBI lineage: Eukaryota > Metazoa > Chordata > Testudines > Testudinidae > Gopherus > Gopherus evgoodei. The sequence continues at coordinate 7,299,149 of NC_044330.1, forward strand.
CAGTGGGGAAGGAGGGCGGGTTTTGGAATGGATATGAGTAACACATCTTGAAGAACAACGGTTACAAAGATGAGTAACCGTCTTTTATTCTTCGAGTGCTTGCTCATATCCATTCCAATTAGGTGAATCCCAAGCCTTACCTAGGCGGCGGGGTCGGAGTGAGATACTGAAGAATGTAGAACCGCTGAGCCGAAGGCTGCGTCTTCTCTGGATTGTTGCACCAGGGCATAATGGGAAGTGAAGGTGTGTACTGAAGACCACGCAGCTGCTCGACATATCTCCTGGATAGGTACTTGAGCTAGGAAGGCGGCCGATGAGGCCTGAGCCCTAGTAGAATGAGCAGTAATATGACCCGGAGAGACATGAGCTAGATCATAGCAAGTACGGATGCACACCGTTACCCATGACGAAATTCTCTGAGAAGAGATGGGTAGGCCTTTCATCCGATCTGCCACTGCCACAAAAAGTTGGGGCGTTTTGCGGAAGGATCTCGTTCGGTCAATGTAGAAGTCGAGCGCCCTACGGACGTCGAGGGAATACAACTGCTGCTCTCTACAAAATGTATGCGGTTTGGGAAAGAAGACTGGGAGGAATATGTCCGGGTTGAGATGGAAGGCCGAGACTACTTTAGGGAGGAATGCCGGATATGGACGTAACTGCACCTTGTCTTTGTGGAACATCGTGTAAGGTGGGTCCACCATCAGAGCCCAAAGCTCAGAGACTCTCCGAGCCGATGTGATGGCCACAAGGAAGGCTGTTTTCCATGACAAATATAGGAGCGAGCAGGTGGCCAGTGGCTCAAACGGAAGAGTCGTAAGTCTCGTCAGGACCAAGTTGAGGTCTCAGGAAGGGGCGGGGTGTCGTACTAGGGGGCATAGATGCTCCAAACCTTTGAGGAACCTCGAGACCATAGAGTGGGAGAAGATGGAATGAGTACCTTCTCCTGGGTGGAAAGTAGAAATAGCTGCCAAGTGCACTCACAGTGATGAGATAGCGAGGCCTTGCTGTTTAAGATACCAGAGGTAGTCCGATATAGCGGGAATGGGAACCTCCGTGGGTGTTACATTCAGTGTGTTGACACCAGCAAGAAAATCGCTTCCACTTGGCCAAGTATGTAGACCAAGCGGAAGGTTTTCTGCTACCCAGGAGTACTTCTTGCATTGGGGCAGAGCAACGTAACTCCGATTGGGTTAATCATGCAGGAGCCACGCTGTGAGATGGAGGGATTGCAGGTCTGGGTGGTGAAGCCTGCCGTGGTCCTGCGTCATAAGATCCTGATGAGGGGGCAGAGGGATTGGGTTGGCTATCAAGTGGTCCAGCAACGTGGTGTACCAGTGTTGTCGGGGCCACGCAGGGGCGATCAGGATCAGGCGAGCCCTGTCCCTGCGGAGCTTTAAGAGAACCCTGTGCACCAATGGGAAGGGTGGAAAGGCATACAGCAGCTGGTTCTTCCATGAGATTAGGAAGGCATCCGATATCAAACCCGGGGCGAGACCTTGGAAGGAGCAGAACTTCTGGCACTTCCTGTTGTCGCGGGAAGCGAAGAGGTCTATGTGGGGAAAGCCCCACTTCTGGAAGATGGAATGCAGAATGTCCGGGCAAAGTGACCACTCGTGAGACCGAAAAGATCTGCTGAGATGGTCTGCCAGAGTGTTCCGGACCCCTGGGAGGAACGATGCTACAAGGTCTATCGAGTGGGCTATGCAAAATTCCCACAATTGGATCGCCTCCTGACAAAGGGGGGAGGATGAGTCCCTCCCTGCTTGTTTATGTAGTGCATGGCCGTTGTGTTGTTGGTAAGTACTGAAACACAACGATCTTGCAGATGTTGTAGGAACATCTGGCACACCAGGCGAACTGCTCTCAGCTCCCGGACGTTTATGTGCAACGCTAGCTCTTGAGATGACCAGATGGTCTAGATGAGCCCCCCAGCCGAGAGACGACGCGTCCATCATTAGGGACACTGAGGGCTGCCTCGGATGGAACGGCAGTCCTGCACAAACCAGGGAGGGTGTTAGCCACCAGTTGAGGGAGTCTAAGATGCTCTGAGGAATGGTGACCACCATGTCTATGGTATCTCTGCCTGGACGGTACACTGAGGCGAGCCAGGTTTGAAGGGGACACATGAGTAGTTTAGCGTACTTGGTTACAAAAGTACATGCGGACATGTGACTGAGGAGGCTCAGTCAGGTGCGAAACGAGGTTGTCGGAAAGGTTTGGAGGCTTTTTATAACTGAGACTAGTGCCTGAAACCAGGGCAGTGGCAGGCAGGCTTTTGCGAGTTTGGAATCTAGAATGGCCCCAATGAATTCTATTATTTGAGTGGGCACTAGAGTAGACTTCTCTAGATTGATCATCAGGCCCAGTCTCTCAGATAGGTCCGTGATGATGGCTACGTGCCTGGTGACCTGGGCCTTGGAGGTCCCTCGAATAAGCCAGTCGTCTAGGTAAGGAAAAACATGTATTTGCCGATGACAGAGGAAGGCGGCCACTACTACCATGCACTTTGTAAAGATGCGAGGGGCCGTAGAGAGGCCAAACGGAAGGACTGCAAATTGAAAATGTTGGCGGTGCACCATAAAACGAAGGTACCGTCTGTGCGGGGGATAAATAGCTATGTGGAAATATGCGTCCTTCATGTTGAGAGCAGCGTACCAGTTTCCGGGATCCAAGGATGGGATAATGGTCCCCAGGGATACCATGCGGAACTTGAACTTCTTTAAAAACTTGTTGAGTCTTCGCAGGTCCAGGATGGGTCGAAGACCTCCTTTTGCTTTGGGGATTAGGAAATATCGGGAGTAAAATCCCCTGCCCCTTAATTCCTCCGGTACCTCCTCTATAGCTCCGATCGAGAGGAGCGTACGAACCTCTTGCCAGAGGAATTGCTCGTGAGAGGGGTCCCTGAAGAGGGATGGGGAGGGGGGGGTGAAAGGGAGGGGGCGAAATAAATTGGAGGTGGTATCCAAATTCCACCGTGCGTAGGACCCAACAATCCGAAGTTAATTGGGACCGTGCAGGAAGGAAGGAGGAAAGGCAGTTGGAAAACTGAAGGGGATCCTGGGGAAGGACTGGTGCTCTGCTCTCGGGCGCACCTTCAAAAGTTCGCTTTCGGGCCCAGCGATGGTTTGGCAGGACCGGTATTGTGGCCGCCTTGGGACCCAGATTGCCGTCTGCGGTTCTCGCGACTGTGCCTTCTGCCAAAGTCTTGTCGCGGTCTGGGCGGGGGGTAAGGGTGCTGAGGCTGGCTACGGACCTTCGTTGGGTTTATGGGGTGTGCATCCCAAGGGAACGCATGATCACCTGGCGCCTGGATCTGGAGCAGTGATGAGATCGAGAATGTTGGCGGGACCTCGATCTTGAGTGCTGTGTGCCTGTGGTGCTGATGGAAGATGGTCTTACCATGGCAGGCTTGCCTGTTGATTGAATAACCCACACCGACGGTGCCGGGGGTTGAGACAGGGTGGGCTCCGTTAACGCTATCAGTTCCCTCATCATAGCAAATGTCTCTGGCATAGCGGGAACGATAAGCTCTACCGAGGCATGTGCCGGGGAGCTGTCATGCACCGGACTCGACGGCTCTTGCACGGCCGGAATCAACGGTGTGGAGATTGTCGGTGCCGCGGCAGTTACTGGTGCCGGGCGGCTTGACTTAGATTGCTGCTCAGACTGCGGTGCAGATAGTGGGGCCGCAGGAGCTTTGAGCTTCTTGGCACTTGGGGAGAGGGAGCGGTGCCGGGCCAGTTTCTGGGCCAGTGACGGCTGGTACCTAGATGTCTTCGCGGTGCCGGCGCTCTCCGGTGCCGATGAGGCACTTCTCCCCAGCGCGGACGGTCCGGCAGCTGGTGCCGAAGGTGGAGAAGTGAGGGCTGCCTCCATTAGGAGCTGCTTAAGGTGAAAGTCCCGCTCCTTTTTCGTCCACGGCTTGAACGATTTGCAGACCCGGCACTTGTCTGCAAGGTGGGATTCCCCCAAGCACTTGAGGCAGGAGTCGTGAGGGTCTCCCGTGGGCATCTGAACTATATATACTAACTACGTTTACGAAAATCTATTAACTAGAACTAGAGAGAATAAACTATATACACAATAAGTATTAGAACAGGTGAAAAGCTAGGGAGGTGGAGATCAGCTAAGCCGCGCTCCACTGTTCCAGCGACCGACACGGGCGGTAAGAAGGAACTGAGGAGCGGACGGGTCAGCAGGGGTATATATTCGGTGCCATAGCAGCGCCACGCCAGGAGACGCCCAGCCGACCCACCGAGTGTTGCAAGGGTAAAAATCTTCCAACGGACGTGCACGCGGCGCGCACACACCTAATTGGAATGGATATGAGCAACACATCTCGAAGAACAACAGTTACAAAGGTGAGTAACCGTCTTTTCTTTCTTTCCTAACTCATCATCGTTCCTGCAGTTCATCCCCAGCCCAGTCTTGTGGTGTCTGACACCATTTCTCCCGCAGAGGATTCTAATATCGCAACCAGAGGGATCTCTGAATGACTTCAGGAGAGAAACAAGCCATAGAAACAGAAGAGGTAAATGGCCTTTGTTGTTACAACGCTCCACATGAGTCCTGAGCGCCTGGCGTAGTGGTTGAATTGAGAATAAGGCTGTGAAACGTACCTTTTTAAAATTCCAGAAGTGTGGCTTCACAGGCGACGCCTTTCCCCTAATCTACTCTGTTCTCTCAGGCTATGGCCCTGAGCCAGCTCACCCTTCGGCTTTTGGGACTGAGCTAGTTGTCTGGTGGTGTGTAAAAGGCTTTCTTGCTAGAGCAGGGAGTTGATGCACTATGCAATGTTGCTTTATACTCAATAACACACTTTCCTTTTCCTTTCAAATGAATCCAGTATTGCTAGCTGGTCCCAAAGGGACACTATCTAGCAATAATCACACTCCTCTTGTGGATACTTGCCGGCACATCATGGCCAATGCACAGCCTAGAACGTTGCTAATCTCCTACACGGATACATATTGCGTTAGATCAATGATACTCAGACTGAAGCTCACAAGCAGCTCTTTAATGTATCTCCTGCGGCTCTTTGCAGCAGATGATAATGTTAAAACACTGTGGGATTTAATTATTAACCAATCAGGATGCTTTTACTATGTTATTAACCAGCTGTAGTTGATAAAATAATAATACTTTGTCAATCATTTTGAAGTGAGAAATATATTATATAGAAAATGAAACAATGAATTCACACTACTATGACTCTTTTGGGTGATGTTGATCACTCATTGGGCTCCTGAACCACTGAGGTCCAAGTGTCACTGCTTTATATGAATAGCTGGACAGAGATGGCGTCTTGCTGTGCTTGCATTAGAGTGCATTCCTTGCTGTATTGCTCTTGTAGGGCGAGGTGGTGGGCTCAGCAAATGCTGACTGGAGACAGGCGTGGGACGTTTTTGTCCCTTCCCCTGTGTGCAAAAGATGGAGATAATCTCTCAGCGAAAGAGATACATGACTCGTGAATATAGTAAAGCGTGCGGGGAGGTGATATTGTGGCGTGTGGTCAGAAGGGAGATTGTAGCTTTGGCTGGTTATCTTGAAAGAGGCTCGAGGTGGAAAAACTGGTTATCTTGGTGGAACAGAAACAAACTGATCCTTGAGCGAGCCTGTTAACAATGTAGATAAAACAAAAGCCTCAAAACTATGTGTTTGTGTTGAGGTGTGTGTGGGGTGAATGGCAGGGTAAAACTCTGATTTATTTTTTTTTATTTTATTTTTTTTTAATGGAGAAACAATCCCTGCTCCAGTGTAGTCCTTTGCCCTCCTATCGGATGTCAAGTGTTTTTCTTGCAGAGCTATGTAAGGACGTCATCCCAAAGTCGTTTGTTGGTTTAGGTTCCGTTTAGCACGTATTTGAGCTGAGACTTGTCAAGGTTTTTTCAGGTATTTATTATAGCTGGCGGCATGACTAATCCATCATTCTCAGGGCATTGTGTCACGGCTTGTTGAGTGATGTAACTTCCAAGGTGATCGGTGTGCCATAGGTGAGAATGGGACAGGTCTGTGACAATGATGGTTTTGCGTCACCTCCCGGTAAATGGAGGGAAAACGAATTGTGTAACGACAAAAGGCAGCATTTGGGAAAAGATAAAACATTTCACTTCTGTGATTTTCTAGCCAGGAATTTCACTTCCGAAGTTGGAGTAGTAAAAAAAAATTGCTGCTTTGCACGTCTGTAGCTCCTGCCATCTGCTGCTCTTGGAGTGCTCTGCTGATAACAAGCCTCGGAACTTCCTTCTGAGATGAGGAAGGCGTTTTCCCTCTGGGTAAAATGCTGAGGCACAAAGAAGGTAATGGCCTGATGTGTGAGAGAGCTGAGCACTTGTAGCTCCCTCATCACCTCTGAAATCAGCCCGTAAGGGTCTTGTCCAAGGTCACAGCGAGTCAGTGGCAGAGCTCAAAGTAGAACCCAGGCCCCTAACTAGCCACTGCCTACATTGTTTCACTGACTGAGCCTGTCTTCAGCTCACCTTGAAACGCGTTTACGGGCCAAACCTGGATCTTGTTGAATTATGGCCTCTCATGGAGATGCCGCAGGTCATTGGGAGCATTCTTTGCTTTTGTCCTGAAAGCACACAGCTGTGGATCTGTCTCTAGCAAAGATTTAGTTTATCTTACTACCCCATACATATCCAGTGATAAGGGAACACTTTGTATCCTGGGAGCTCAATTCAGAGTGCAGATTTCACTTGGGTATGTAATTGTTTAAAATGGGTGCATGAAACATGCCGTGTTGGATCAGATAGTTGTTCCACTTAGTACAGTACTTTGCCTCAAGGATCGGCCAATACCTGATGTCTCAGAAGAAGGGGAACTCGTCCTCCCTGAAATGTACCTACTTGTGCAGTGCTGTATGTAGAGGAGATGGGGTCCTTCCTGATTCCCCCAGAGATTGTCCTTAACCTGAAGCATGAGTTTTCATTACTCCCGAGTTATGAATTTTAGGGATAACGGAATGATCTACCTCTTCTGAAAATCTAAGCACACTATTAGAGTATTGGCAGTGAGTTCTCCAGGTTCGATGTATGCTGTCTGGAGCTGTCTCCTTTTGTTTGTTCTGCGTTTACTACCAGTTAAGTCAGTTATGGCCCCTTGTTCTTGTATAGCAGGACTTTTCGGAATTAGGCAAAGAGCAGTGAAAAGTTAGTTCCAGCCTGGAGGTGACCAGATGGAGGCATTGTGCAGCCTTTTCCAAAAACCTGCAGGGCACTTCCCAGTCAGGTGGAAGGAGCCACTCGTGTGGTACGATTCTGCAGCCTTTTAAGTGGTAATTCCCTTAAGCGAACTTGGTTTGTTCCATTCACAGTGCTGTGAAGTATCAAAGATAAATTCTATACTCTTGAAAACGATATTACTGTCTTAATGAAACTTAACGGGTAATTTTATGTTTTAACTGATCACCCGCGGAATTTGGGTCGCGGTGTGGGGACAGACGGCTAGATCACTGCTATCCTCATTTTGCAGACGGGGAAGTTGCAAAGCCGTAGCTCTGTCATGGTGACACAGGGGCTCTGGTGCCTGAACTCAATGATGAAATCAATGGGAGCTTTTCCACTGACTTCAGTGGGGCCAGAATTTCACCCTTGATCTTCCAGTTCCTAATGCTGTGCTTTAATCACAACACCATACTTCCTTTGACTGAGACATCTGCACGAATCCAGCCAGCATCTAGCTCCTCGCTATCATGTTGTAGTGGAATCTGGACCACAATACTGAGAAATGAAATGCTTAAGTGACTAAAATGGGATTTTTAAAATGCAATTTGGTAAATTATTACCCTGTCAGCAATGTATTTTGCAGGTACAGAAGGCAGAATGAAATAAAACAGGGTTTGGCATTAAAGAAAATGAGTCACTTTTTCTGTTGCATCATCTGTAAACTTTTTTCCCTTTTCATGTATGTATGGTTGAAATTACTTGGAGGTTTTGAATTTTCACTTCAACTCTCTGCTTTTTATTATTTTCAAACACTGCTAAAAGTGACTGTAGACAGTACTGTCTTCACATTGCCTGATGTTCCATTATTTTTGTAAATAAGCCATTCACTGAGCAATATGTAGCTAAGGAAGCTAACTGGTGAGTCTGATTGTTTCTTGAATAGGAGGTGAGTTTGTTGCGGGACAGGTTCCTCCAACCGACAATGGGGCAGTTGAACAGAGATCATTATGAGGAGCTGGGTTTGAAGTTTTTGTGCCCTAAGGTAACACATTTTTAAGTCCTTGGATAAGCATTCTTCTGTGTTACTGAAATCAAAATAAACTAAAAATCACATGGTACAATTACACACCTGCTGAGCTGGCACGTGGGGGGGGGTGCTTTTTTCTTTGTTTTTTGTTTTAAGGAGACTTATTATCCGTGCATGTCTCTGCCCAGTTTATAGGAGTGGGTGATACACAAATTCATAATGGACTACAACGCTTCAGGGTACCTAGCTAACTCTTCTTTTCTTTTACTATTATTCTGTCTGTTCACTGTTTAACCTATTTCAAGTGGTCAGGTTCTCCACATTGTAGAAAAGATTTTGATTAATAGGAAGATGTTTTCACTGTTACTTCTGTTTAAGTTCTACCATGCCAGTAATGTAGCTTACCAGCTTTAGCAGAAGGATCTGCTGTGGCTGTGTTTGTTTGAGGCTATAAACTTTTGTATGTAGAGGTGGAGAATTGCCAAAGGTTCACTATGCTCCTTTCCAATAGCGTACGGAGTACAGTCATGTAATACCCAGCCTGCTGTCCCTGAATGATTGTAAGTCACTAGTGTTTCCTGAGGTCACCATCAGTTAGAGGGAGCTTCTGTTACCACAGTGTCTCTGTGCTTTGTGAAAGCTGGGTAAAATAAACTAATGATGACAGTGAACGCGGCGAGAGTGGCCAGATGAAAATACTGTGTATAAATGGGATTTCCATCGCTGTCAAGGGTATGCACTAGAGCCAGTTACCTGAAGCAACGGTTTTCAACATGCCAATGCTGACAAGATGATCTATGGGCAGTCTCTTTTTTTATGACGACGAAATCCAGCTCTGATGTTAAGTTCAAAGAGCTGACCCCAAATACCCACATCCTTCACCTTCATGAGAAACAGCTACTCCTTGTCATGAACTTGTTGATGTCCCTTCCCACTTACGATTTGAAGCTATTGTCTCATGTAGAACATGAAAGCAAATAAATGAACTTTTTCTCCTGTCATATGTTGTTCATGCCCAGAAAGACCCAACGGAGCAACATCGGCTAAACTTACCCCTTTAATAAAACTGCCAACAGAACCCTACATCTTTTGACTGAATCCTTCCATTTGGTGGATTTCTTGGACTGTTGTTGACTAGGACCCCTGGCAGGCAGTCCTGTGTTTATCCAGGCTGTGATGGTTCAGTAGATCTGTGGCTGTCTTTATGCCAGACATAGAGAATTCACATTTTGCAAAACAGCCACTAGCTTTCAATCTTCATCAAAGTGCAGTTTGGGGTAAAGACTTAAGGCAGGCCAAGAACTAGGAGCTACATACAGGGAGATTCTAAAAACCCATTAATGCTGAACCCACCTTCTTTTGTCAGTGTTCCCATTATAAACCTTTGCCTGATTTTCAGACATGCTGAGCACTGGCAGTTCCTGCTGAAGTCAGTGTGCTCCGGCCCCTTATTTTTAAGAGGGTAAAATTCTGCCACTAGACTGAAGATTGCACGGTGCATGCTCAGTGTTGCCTATAGTTTTAGGTGGAATGTTCTGTGCTGTATTCGTTGATGCTGGAATTTATGGACATGGACATTAAAGATGGAAAGGGGCTTGATCATAAGAACTTATCAAGCGGTTTCTTACCTTTTCCCCGTCACCAATAGGAACCAGGGCAGGTCTGTTACCTACAATGTATTTGCGAGTGTGTTGTCACTAAATCTTTGTAACTTCAGGGATTCATACAGAGATGAGCTGTGTGCTCCCTGAGATTATCTCAGTGAGTTTCACCCAAGCAAGGAGCAGCAGCAGGTATATGTGGAGTGTGGGTAGGAAGGTTGCCTTTGGGCCTGCACCTGATTAGTCACTCCCTAGAGCTTTATACACTGAAAAACAGAGCCCGCAGAGACCTTGCACGGAGCTTTGCTGGGTGCCCCACAGTACACTGGGGTATAGTTCAGTAGGCTAAAGAGCTACACCCAATTACATACAAGTCATCATGCAAAATGACTCACATGATTATCTTTAATCTCATCTTCAGGTGTTTCTTTTCATTATAGTCAACAAGATAACCTGCTGGTTATTGCTCTTGTTGTAATTGGGTTTTACTTTAAAGAGCTGAAGTGTCTCTTGCTAGGAAGAAATCCTGGGGTGTGAGATGCCCCCTAGTGCAGATATGATAGCATAGCTCTGCTCTACCATAGCCTGCTCTGTCTCTCTGCTCCATAGGTTAATAGCTCACGTTGCGTGGGTAGATGGCTGTGAAATAACTGAAACTGGTGAATCCTAGCAGGGGCCTTCATTCTTCTGTTTTAAATGAGAAACTTAGCTCGGGCTCAGTTTATGGAAAGCAGCATGAGGGTTGATTAGAAAAAGAAAAAGCCCTTTCGAAAAGCAATTTGCTTCTCCTTTCTGCAAGCAGGGCTTCCAGACGAGCTCAGTAAATGCTACAGTACAGTCACCAGGACTGGAAAAAAATCTCAAGTGAAGTAACACGGTGGCTGTGGTAAACATGAACCAAGGCCTTTGGAAGTAGCTAATGGCATCTCCCCAAAGAGTCTCCTTTCTCCCACCGCGTTCTGTGCCAGCATTGAGCACTTCCAGCCCTGGCGTCTAGTGGAGGAAAGCATCATTTTGGCTCCCTTTGGATTTCATTACTCTTCCTTCACTGCCTCTCTCCCTCCCTCCCTCGCAGCAAAAGCCTTTCCAGTTGTAAAGAAGTGAATTAACTCCCAGGCCTTTTGAAGCCCTTCATGTCAGTGATAGATGAGGCAGCTTTCTATAACTTCAAAGAAGCAAATTCTGCTAGTGAATGCAGGCCAGAGGAGTTGAAAAGTCCAAGCGGAATAGGGAGGCACGTGGTGTGACCCAGCTGTCAAATGGGGCACCCTGGAGACTACCCCTGCTGGTGCCATGGAAAGGCTGGAACAATGCCCCCTCAGTAAATTGAGTATCCTGAATGCCCATTTTTTGTCCTGTTTTCAATGGACTTGGGCACATCACTTAACGTACAGCAGCCATTTGTGCTGGATTCACAGAGCCTGAAAGGCTTTGAGAGGGTGCTCTCTGCCCTGCATAATGGATCATTAGCACATTGGCATTTGGGAGATCTCGTTTCAGGCGTCCATAGCTAATCATATTAAAGGTGACCTCTTGGGCAGCGCTTTCCATTGTTGCCATATGTTTTGTCCAGTGCTTGAGTGATGTTGTGCATTGGAATGTGTTCATGCAGCAGCTAATTTAATCACCAGACTTAACCTCCTCCCCTTTTCTACACTTCCAGAATTTATTAGCTCCCTTCTAACTCTCCAGGCATTGTTTCTGTCTCCTTCATAAGGAGCTTGGGAGATATTGGTTGTATTTATTTTGCAGGGTGTCTTTCAAAAATCAGAAGAGCAAATTAAGGCTGCGTTGGTAGGTTCATGTTGGTTCTATTCTCTTGTGAGTGTTGTCTTGAGTGTCTTTTCATGGAGAAATTAGGGATTAGGCTCGAGGGTTTTAGAAAACCAAACCACTATGAATGGAAACATGACTGAGAAACTGAACGTCTCCTGTAATTTAATTTTTTAAAATAAATAACTAATTTTGAGAGCTTTGAGGGTCTCTGTAAAGTGTTGTGTTGGCTTCTGCTCTTTAAAACTTAGCCCTTAATAAGGACAACTCCAAATCAAGGACTGACCAGAGGGGAAAAACTATACAGTTCCCCCAAATTCATAAAATTGGCTAGTTGCAAGGCTCGACCGAATAAGGCAAGTTTTCTGTGAAAAAGAGAAGACTCTGCTGCAGCTGGCTTGGTCTACAAAAGTCAGGCATCTGTAGGGAAAGATACTTTTTGGAATCTACAGTGAGGATTGTTTCAAAAGACACATTCAGCTAATGTTTTCATCACTGCCCCAATGGACTTTACAGCACGGGATGTATATTAAAAACAGGAATTTGAAATTTCAATTGTCCTATGACTATATTTTTGGGAGTGGGTGGAGGTTAGAGCTGGAAGAGAATGATTAGATTTTATGATGATACATGATCAGGTTGCTAGTGTACTATGTTCCCAAAAGGAGGAAATCTTGTAATTTTCTTACACTTGCTGAAGCAGGCTGTTTAGTAAATACCTCATGCTTTGGTTCAGTTTTTAGATTCCCATTCTTGTACCCACAAGTCTGAATAGCAGAATAAATCCCTGATGTCTTTGGAACTTAAAACATGGTTTGTACACATCTGAGCTTCCTGATCCTGTGTGTGTTTGTGTTGTGGTTTAGATTTGGTAGGGAGAAGGAATAATCACAAAAGTTCATAGATTTGTGACTGGTTTTAAAAATACTGTTTTACATTTTATGTACCTTCATATCGCAAAAACGCAATACTGCTTGCAAACCATAACCACCGCTACTAACCATAAAACATGTCAAGCCCTTTATGCATGTTAAATAACAATGTCAAATAAAGAGTTATAAACAGCCTGCTGTGCATGGATGCTGGAAGAACCTCATGGATCATACCCCACCCACTACAAACCCATGATTGACAATGGCTCTGCAGGTTCAGACATTGTTTTGGCCATATAAAAATACCGCCTTACTTTTTTTTTTTAATTGCACCTTTTCCTACTGAAGGATCCCAGAGTCCCTTTCAAATAAGTACATGCAGACATTGCTTCATTGCTGAAATGCAACTCTTGTAGAATGGAACACTGGAGCCAGTCTGGCATCTAGCATACTGTTACAGCAGTGTCAGAAGGGGGAATTTGACTTAGGACATTGGACCACACCGTGCAATCTTGTGAAAAGTGTTATGTTGTCTGTGATCACGCAGAGAAGACAGGTCCTCACAGTTCATCATAACCCCATACAATAAGGTGCATGGTATTCAAAATATCGATCTGGGAAGGATGAAAGGTTGAGTAAGCCATGCTGGAATCTGGACTTTATGGCTCCAGGGACTCTAGACATTTCACACCGTATTCCCCAGTGTCTGTAAAAGAGTGGGATGGAATTTAAACAGAAATTAGTGTGCATTATAAATAGGATATTTTTATAAATAGGGAATATTTCCAACTCCAGTTTAATGGTCAGCAATAAACAATTTAGAAAGGCTGTTGTGATTGTGTTTGTTACTTGGCAGAGCCCTTATCATGTCAGTACAGCACTTGTCCATGTTTTCATGTCTTTATCTCTTGGATGGAAAATAATGAGCTTTGATCTGTCTTCAGATGTAACTCCACAAATATCTCTAAGGCATGAGACAGTGCCTGGATTCCAGACTGATCTGTGCGCCTGAGATCTGTGAGCTTCATTAACATCTTAGCAGGGGAAAACAGTTAACATGAACAAACCTAAGAAAATAGGATTTGCCTTATTTGATCAGACCCTAGGTCCATTCACGCCCTGTATCCTCCCTGCACCAGTGGTCTCTAATGAGCACATTACGGAGAAACAAAAACTGTTCATAATGCCAGGGTTACATTGGGGGCCCGATTTAAACACTTGAATGTATAGAACCTGCCTATCCGTTCATTCTCGGCCCCTGGAAAATACAAATGTCCGTTATGATTGTGTCAAATAACAGGAACAGCAAAGTCCACCCCGCCACCTTCAGCCACACACAATACACAGAAAAATCCCTACCTGTCAAGCTCCACCCATCACCTGCAAAAACCATAATAGAGGAGCTTTGCACAGGGCTCTTCAAGTGCCTCTCGCCACAGAATTTGACATAGATTAAAAGTCAAATCAGTCGCTCCTATTATGTTTTATCAGTTAGCAGCAACAGTGGCGTATGAGATGCAGTACAGACTGGCAAGAAGGCTAGTTCCTTTCCCTGCCCTGAAGATCGGGGAATGCCTTAAACAAAGGCAAGGGGACAGGATGTAAGAAAAGCAAAAGGATCGAGGAGTGAAGTTTGGACGTGCATCTCGTTAGTGCCAGCCTTTTTTTTTTTTTTTAAATGTGGCATTTCCTAGGGATGTTATGCTCTTATTGTAAAAAGCAACAGAGTCCTGTGACACCTTATAGACTAACAGATGTATTGGAGCATGAGCTTTCGTGGGAAAGAGAGATCGAAGGACCCCATTTCTGTGGGCTTTTCACACAGCAACTGGAGAGAGGAAAGATGCTTCACTGCAATTTGGTAAACTACAAGCATTGGCAGAAGGGCTTGGGACAGGAGCAGAAGCAATACCAGGAAGTGATTAAAATTCCTTTCCAACAGTGGATTAGATTTCAAGGGTTGCCCCTTTGTCCAGGTGTGAATGAATCTCTGTAGCCTGTAACTCCTTGGCTCGGGTCCATAGACACAGGATGTGATGGTGGCACCTGAAATGGCTGAATGATGCAAAACAAATAAAACCCAAGGCTAATTGTGCTTTTTGAGCCCTTTGTAGGCAGAAGTGAGTAGGAAGGAACCTTTACCCCACTGAAGGTATCAAGGCTTTGAATACAGGTTTGTGAATGAAAAGGAAATGAACTTTTAAAATAAATCAAAAACTTTGTTCTGTGGTTTATTTGTCCTAAGTCACGTCTCTGCATCATAAATGAAGGGCTTGGCCTGGGGCTTTTTCTGTTGGATACTTGTGATTGGGATCTGTCATTTTACAAGCAGCCACTTCTGAATGCCTTTGTCCTGCAAAAAAGTTAGCTTGTTCTAGGTTCCTTTGATTGTTTGGTTTCAACAGTTGCTCATTCCTTCCTGTTCCTGCTTTGTATTTTGGCTGATGGGCTCAGGGCTTGTCTACATCAGAAAGTTGCAGCGCTGGTGAGGGAGTTACAGCGCTGCAACTTTGAAGGTGTACACATCTGCAGGGCATCACCAGCGCTGCAACTCCCTGTTTGCAGCGCTGGCCGTACTCCCGTTTTGTCTCGGGTGTAGAGGATCCAGCGCTGGTGATCCAGCGCTGGTAATCCAATGTAAACACTTACCAGCGCTTTTCTTGACCTCCGTGGAAGGAGGAAGCCTCTGGTAATCAAGCTGATCTCCTTTCCCGGTTTGCTCTCTCGTTCCCGGAACCCCGAGCAAGCAGGTCTCCTTCCCTGTGGTTTGCTGGGTGGCTCCGGGAACGCGAGAGCAAACCGCGGCGAAGCTGGTCTCCTTCCCCGGTTTGCTCTCTCGTTCCCGGAACCCCGAGCAAGCAGGTCTCCTTCCCTGCGGTTTGCTGGGTGGCTCCGGGAACGCGAGAGCAAACCGCGGCGAAGCTGGTCTCCTTCCCCGGTTTGCTCTCTCGTTCCCGGAACCCCGAGCAAGCAGGTCTCCTTCCCTGCGGTTTGCTGGGTGGCTCCGGGAACGCGAGAGCAAACCGCGGCGAAGCTGGTCTCCTTCCCCGGTTTGCTCTCGCGTTCCCGGAACCCCCCTTGAAGCCGCCCAACAGCGCTGCAGTGTGGCCACATCTAACACCACTTGCAGCGCTGGTTGCTGTAAGTGTGGCCACTGCAGCGCTGGCCCTATACAGCTGTACTAATACAGCTGTAACAACCAGCGCTGCAAAATTTTAGATGTAGACATGGCCTCAGTGTTGCTAAGATTTCGGTGGTGGGGTTGGGAGTAGGAGCCAGTCGTGGCAAATGCCCTCTCCCCCTCCTCCTGTCTGAGGGGCTGATGGCAGGGAGTGGTTCACTGTCCTGCTTCCATCCATGCCTTGCAGGAAGAAGCAGGAAAGCAGGACTGTGAGCACAGATGCAGAAATACCTGTGCTTCGTGTTTCTCTCTGTGAATGTCAACTAGAAATGTAGGCGAATGGGGACGACTGAAAACCATAGGGGTTTGCTTGAAGAGGCAAAAGGGCAAACGTGAGGTGAGCACCCAAGGCCTGCGGAACAGCAAATCTGTCCCTGGACTCTGAGCTTGGTCAGGGGTGCCCCCTTTCCTTAAAAGCACAAAGAAGGGCCTCGTAAAAGCCATTGATCTCGCAACGAGCTTTCCTGGCTAGGGTCCTTCGATCACTCTCTTACTAGACACGTTCTGGCCTTAAGGGCTTCAGGAGAAAGGCACAACCTGAGCGAAGCAGAATCTCTGCTAGAGATCACTCTCCTGAAGTTTCTAACTGCAGTGCAGTAGGAAAGCACTCTGGAGAGAGGAGATGCACCGCATTCAATGTAAGTTTCTTTAAGTGAAAACACAGCTGTGAGGTTTACAGACCGCTTCTTTTAGGGATCGTTCAGTCTGACCGGCCAGCATCACTACAGACTTTCCAGCTCTAATGAATTGAGAAATCCATTCTGAACGAGATTGAGTTTGATGGCCCTGTGTGCAGGCAGATGGATGTATTTTTAAAGGACAAGGTGCCAGAAAGCTCCACAATTACGTTACTGGAGCAAGGCTCATTTTTTGTGGTTTGAAAAGTGGAGTGTCAGGACTTCAGGGCTTTTTTTCCAGGTCAAAACTGAAGCTTGGGCGGGGCATCAAAACCTGCTTGTTCACAAAAAACTCTCTGGAGCTTGTCTTAGAGTGAGAAACCTTTGTTCCTAGAGAGAGGTTCAGTACCAGATCTTGGACTTACCTGATAACAGGGCAATACTGAAGTCACCTCTTTCTTGTTGATAAAAGCAAGGCCCAGGGAGGGACATGCAGTGGCAACGCTAGCAGAATTGATCACGAGCCAAAACGTTCGGGAGACTCTGTTCTGTTCTTTTTCACAGAACCTTCGAATCCATGACGTTTCTGTGCCTTTCAGACCACGTTCTGCTCCTCAGGCTCTTGCTCAGGGGAATCCTGAGCATCCCCACCGATTGCAATGAAGCTGCTTGCAAACTAGGCTCCTACTCAATGGAACTAAGCGTGGCAGAATCTGCCCCGTAAATTGCTCCAGGGATGGGAAACTTGAAACGTTTGACCTGCTTATTTAAGCTGAATTGATACTACATCTCTGGTGTGGGGTGTGCATCTGAAAACCTCCCCACTCTGTCAGATGACAGAAGGTCTCTGGTGAGAGCCAAGGACTGGGAACAAAGAGGAACCAAGCCAAACCATTTCTCAAGGGGTGCAAACATTCGCCCAGTCAAGGCAACATAGGTCCTGGCAAAGTGTCAGAAGCCGGAAGGCTGCTCCTTCCTAACACTTAATCCTGATTTGAGCTGTCTGGCTCTGTCACATGCCTGGGCTTGTAATTGCTGCAGGTCTGAACCTTTTGATTAAAAATGGGGACAGCTGCTGGCTGAATTGTCAAAACCACAGCGAGCCGTGGGGTCTTTGGGCCAGGGACAAAGGGAAAGCACCTGGCGGGGGATAGGGCACCCTGAATTATGCTTTTCCTCCAAAGACCCTTGTGGGCCCCTACAGTGGCACAGAACCACCAGACCGCAAGGCCCCCTACACCTTCAGCGGCCCTCACCTGCCTGTAGCCAGGTGTGGAGCTGGCAAAGCCAGCTTTGAGACTCCATCAATGGGTCTACTGCACCGTGAGCATCCCCTGAGGAGGCCCGTTCCCTCTCTGGTGCAAAGGGGCTTCAGTACAGGAGCGAATTCCCCTGTGTGAGCAAATTGGAATGAGTCAAGAACCTGCCTGAAAACAGGAGCTGATATCCCCCCATCCCCGTGAATTCAGCTTTGTTTCTACCAGGTTCTGCTAGTGCACTAGAGGGAGTGGCCCCCCGTATGGATGGTGTGAACAGAAGAGTCACGCTGCCCGTTAATACACAGCTCCAGTATTGCAGCACCCAAATGCCCCAGTCAGGACCCGGGGTCCCCGTTGTGCTGAACTTTGTAACGGTGCAGATAGAAGCAGTCCCTGCCCAGAATGCTGGAGGGATGCAGCCAGCAGAGGGTGATGCCTGTCTGGGTGGGCAGTAGGAAGAACTGGAAGTCGTTGGTCCAAGAGAAAATGCCCCTGCCCTCCCTGTGAGTGGAGAGCAGACAATTCAGGGGGGCAGGGTGAGAGCTGGGAACATGGAGTTGTAAAATAATAATAAAACCTAGCCTTTGTATAAGCTTTTCAGCGCTCCATCTCCAAGCACTTTGCAAAGAGGGTGAGTATCACTTTCCCGTTTCACAGGTCAGACAACAAGTGCATGGAGGGAAATGACTTCCTCAAGGCCAACAGCAGAGCCCCAGGACCCAGTAGTACCCAGCTCTCCTTAATCTCAGTCCATTGCCCTGTCCATTGGGCAGCACTGCCTCTCGTTGAAGTGCAGAACTCTGTTATTGTCTCTGCCTGAACTTATCTTCCTCCTGCTCTTTGTTCTAATCCTTTCTGGCCTGGGATGCACGTTGAGGCTTTAATCATTTATATGGCGTTTTGAGATCTTCTGATGGAAGGCAGTGCAGGAATCGAAGAACATCCCCTTTCTGCACTGACTGTTTTCCCCTCCAGGATGACAGAAATAGAGAGCAGGGGAGTATTTAACAATCCAGGGAGCTGTGGTGTTGCACAAGTGGGTTTTGCAGAGATAGAGTGGGCTAGGTGGTTCAGAATCAGTGTGATGTGCCTCTGTGGAGAATGATGTTGATCAGCTAGATCTCATCCATCTCTGGCTTCTATGAACCACTGCTTGACTTTTGTCTGGGGCTTACAATTCTCTCTGACAGCTCTTATTCACATACCTCCCTACCCCTCCGACATCTTCATTATTGATGAGGCTAGTTTGGTAGGTAAGTTTCTGTTCTCAGTAATGGCACATTCCAGCTCTCTTTCTCACGGAATTCGCCCACATGGCGGGAAGAGGGTTTCTTTGTGTGGAGAGCGATTGAACTGGACACGGTTCTTTATTAGTCCATGGATTTCAAGGGTGTGCTAGCTGAAGGGGGAAGTGCAAGCCAAATCGCACAAGAACACAGAAGGGTGAGACATTTGCTAATGCTCTCCTCCTTCCCCCAGTGCGCCGGAAGGCATGTGATAAAACCAAGAGATTGAAAATGCGTAATCCAGAAATAGCCTGCTGTGAAGGGGTCTTGGTCACCATGACAGGGTCGCATTGAACTTGTAGGAAACATTCCCCCCAGCACAAAGTCAGCAGGCTTCTATTTGGAGATGGGTGGCCTTTCTGTGTTTTGTGTCCATTTGTTCGTCGGTTGCGCTGCAGATCTCTGGGTGCTGACGAGGAGCGGGATGGGGGGAGCAGATTCAGAGAGCCGCAGCTGTTTGAGCAATGCTGTCAAATGGACAAAGAGTGGAGGCATTGCAACAGCTCGTTTGGGTTCTGTACTGTGAATGTCCAGTGACATCTCTGCAGTTGTGGAGCAAATCGAATGGGATGAATGATAATGCAGATAAACTGCTCAGGGAAATTTACTGTACTAGTGAATCCCCCCAACCTCCCATTTGACTTTCTTAATTCAGTTAATCAATAGAATTCCTACTATTTAGTTAATGGGTTTTGGGCAGGAGTGAATGGAGAAGATGGTTATATAGGATAAAACAGTAAGGATGGTGTTGTCTGGTGGTCCGGGATCTACATAGGGACTAGAAGAAAGGATGTGTGAGTTTTATTTCCAACTCTGCCACTGCCTCTCTGTGTCGTTGGGCAAGTCACTTAACTTGGTTTACCAGTGCCTCAGTTTGCCAGTCTGAGAAATAGGTACTCTGATACTCTAGGTGGATTTTGTGAGCTATTTTGGCATGTCCACTGAATTATATATGTAAGTGGAGGTATCAAAAGTCCAACTCTGCTCTAAACTAAGCCCTCTCCCACGTTGTTGGCTATTTTACTCTGACAGTCTGTGTCTGAGTCTGCATGAGCAGACATAGTTCATGCAGCTGGTTCTCTGAGGCGTGCGTTAGGAAGTACTTGTAGATTTGCTGTAGCGGTGAGAAGAGCTAAAGACGTACAGGTGGGATTTTCAGAAGCACCTACGTGACTGGAAGCACGAGTCCCACTGGAAGTTGATGGGACTGTCTGATAACGATCTCCCAAAGTCAGCGGGGTTTGTGCTCCTGCCTCCTGTTATAGATTTGTCTCTTTAGAATGATTTAAATGGAGATGGAAAACCAGTAATCCAGCATTGATGTCCTCATGGGCAGCATAATGCAGTCCACTAAGGCTATACTCACACACAATTTTTGAGACAGTTTGCATCCCACAGTGCTCAGCTGGTTCTTCTAGCCCTGTTGAATCTCTTAGCTTTTCTCCAGTCTTGTTTTTGGCTTTCTGCCCACCCTACTCCCCCACAAACACCAGAACTTAGCCAGAATCCAGTGTGAACCCCCCTTATGCTCGCACACAACTCCCCATCAAGGGCTTGGCCAGAGCATTATTGCTACAGATGCAGAAGCAGACACGGCCCTTTGTTGTTGGCAGTGGTGACCACCTGGAAAGTGCAGAGCAGCCTGGCCCTTATCCTCTCTCTCTGCCCTCTGACAATGCTCCTTGTTTGGCTACTGCTGCATTCTAGCCTCTAGCAAGTGCTGCTGCAAGAGGTCAGCAGAGGAGCCATTCTCTTTCCATGCCTGCTTTAGCATGCATCTACCATCAGCTGTTCTGGCTAAGGGGTGAGCTGTGGGTACCTGGGATCTCTCTCTGGGCATTTCTTTCAAGTGACTACACTTCTCTCAGAGTGGAATCCCGCAATCCACTCCACTTCTGTCTGGATGACTGGATTACAGCACCCCCCATTGTCTAACCATATCGCCTCCAGCTGAGTGGGGCTCCTGGTGCAGAGTCCTCTCTGGGAGCTCCGACCAGCTGGGAAATGCAGTGACAGAGAACAGCTTCTTCCAAAGAGTATCCGTTATTTAGTCACAGTAACACCAGAAGCAGAGAGGAAAGGGTTAAACGTAACAAAAGCCTAAATGCATATTGCCATACTTAGCCTGTCCTGGCCAGGTTAGGGAGGTCCCCCTTGACGCAGCACCCCCACGCACTGGGGTGCACTCCTACAACTGCTGGCTTGGACTGTCTAGGGCTCTCCCCCATATCTGGTAGTGTAGTTAGCCGCTGGCTTTCCCCTGGAGTGACCAGAAATCTGTGTGTCTGTCTGTGTCCCAGGAAAACAAGGTGGTTTCTTTTCCCAAACTTTTCTCTTCTCTTCCTTCCTTGTCTCTGTGAGTGGAGCTTGTTCCCGGCAGTGCGTCTTGCTGGAGAAAAGGAGGTTAGTTGTGCAGCACTAGAGAGGCTGATTTGGTTTGCCAGAATCGTGACAGGGCAACATGTGAGCCCTGAGGGTAACTTAGTTCTCATGGCAGTCGATCCAAGGCTAACGTGGACAGACTTCATAACGGTGTCAGTGGGTGCCCGTTGGATTTGGTTTGTCAAGGCTGATTGAAATCAGAGGTACAGTTTTGCACCTTCCTTGCTGTATTCCCTTAGTATAAACCTGAAATGTGATTTATTGCCTCTTTTCCAGATTCTCCAGGGTTTGTGTGGCCAGGGAGAGCTGGTATTAGTTTGGCTCAGGATATGGATTCCCCCAGGGCCTAAATGTTTTACAAAGGCCGGAAAGGTTTGGTTAAACTGGCCATTTCTCATCTGGCAGCTCCCAACTCCTTACTCAGTCCACTACACTCTAGTTGTTCCACAGGTGAGTCTTAGAAATTTGCTACTAGAAGTAAGATAACTGTGTCCCTAGGAAGGTAGCTACTCACAGGAAATAGGAGTATATGGAACATGGCATTTCGTCCATCGGTGGCTATTAACCAGGATGGGCAGGAATGGTGTCCCTAGCCGCTGTTTGCCAGAAGCTGGGAATGGGCGAGAGGGGATGGATCACTTGATGATGACCTGTTCTGTTCATTCCTTCTGGGGCACCTGTCGCTGGCCACTGTCGGAAAACAGGATGCTGGGCTTAGATGGACCTTTGGTCTAACCCAGTATGGCCTTTCTTATGTTCTTGTGGCACTCATTACCTGGATTGACACAAAATAAAGATGTGTTTATTTACCGGTAAGTCCAAGGAGTGTGCATGGGATAGCGATGTGCACAGTAAATAACTGAGGGGAAGTGTATTTCAATCACCTGGCAGGGAGCTGCAAGACATGCAGCAGTTCTGGTGGATTAGATCTCAGCCTTGTATTTAATTCTCTATTCAGGATCAGTGATGACTGAGTTTTCAGCAGCTTCAGTTTTATTTGTGCAAGAGCACACTGTGTTACTTTGTATTCGTTATCCTGTCGAGAAGGAAAAATCTGTACAACAGCTAATGATCCAGAACATCGGTTGTGTTAACAGTCTACTGGTAAAAAATGATTTATTACAGCGTTTTCTCCCTAATAGGCAGTTAATTTCCGTTAGCAGTTTCCTTGGAGTTCATAAGCCAGAGGAATTTGTAAATAAATGCAGTGGCTTAGCAGTGGGCTCTTCATCTCCCTGCATTTAAAAAGAACAGACCCACTCACTTCAGATTCTGTGGGTCAAGCCTCTATAAAAGAGATGGGCTCCCCAATTCATTTCAAGTGTCCTTCAGCATCCAGGTGTTCATGGGCCCCTTTCTTTAATATTACTTCGTTCACCTTAGATCAAAATTAAAGCAGCCCTACCTGGGATTAGATTTCTAAACGTAGTTACGCACCAAATTCCTATTGGTTTCAGTGGGAGTTTGGTGCCCAAATACCTTTAAAAATCTGGGCCCTGGTACATAAATACCATCACTGCTTTCTCCAAAGTACACTACCTATTCTGTCCACAGTGCACAATACACATTGGGGTCTCCAAACTTTGCCAGGCTGGGGAAACACATGTGATTTGCCAGGAGCATGAGGGCTGCACCTAACTGTTGTAAATAGAGCCGAATGCTGCCACCCACCTCTTGGGTATAGCATGTGATGATTCCTCTTGATCAGAGCCGCCTCCACTTCGATCAAGAGGGACCCCCGGACAGCTGAAGCCACACCTCCGTATTTGAAAGGTCAGCCCCATTCTGCTTTCTGGTAGCTTAGGTTATAGAGACATTCTCACTAATCAGTTCTCCCTGCAGAACTCCTTTTGTTCCGACTGCTGTCGAAACAGGATTCGTTTTTTCCCCCTTAAATAAAACTGAACTAGGTTACATATGAAATCTTAAAACTCTTACCGAATCCCGTCTTGGACTTGCAATGGAAGCAGCGTTCCAGGTCACATCCTAGCCTCCTGCTGGACACTGGTCCAAACTACAAACCCTCCTAACAGCTCTTTAATAACTCTGCCCAGAAGGAAAAATCTGTCACCTTTCCCTCTGTGGTTTCTCCTCTGTTCTAATGCACTGGAGGAATGAGATGAAGCCGGGAAGGCTTTCAGAGAAAGAGGCTCGTGGGAACTACAGCTGCTGATGGAGAACACTCATTTCTTTAGTGTCTGAGGAGAACCGCAATAGCTTTGGTGAAGGGATGTGTGTGTGGGTGGGTTTGGAGGGGTGAACCGTTATGACCCATACATTTCAGAGGAACCACAAACACTTTATAGTAACAAAGGGTGGAAAAAGAGAGCTTTTCTGCAATGCATGTGACTTTTCGCTGAGGTTTGGAACCCCATGTTATATTCCAGGCCACAGTGTTTGCGTGTCAGTCTTGGTGAGCTTGCCTTCTCCCACAAGCCTTTCATGAAGTTGCTGTAGTGAGTGAGAACTCGGCCTAAATGTGCTTTTCTTTTCTTTTCTTTTCTTCCCCCTTTGCAGCTGAAGCTCTCGTTTACATTGGACAAGGAAAGCGGGATGCCTCAAGGCTGTTATATCTATCAGTATCGGGACAGCAACAAGTAAGTCCCGCAGATGATTGCACACAGGGCAGATAGGAAGGGGCACCGAAAGGAAAATGTCACTGTTCACGTGCCCCACATTCCCTTTCGTTGACAGAAGGATCAGAACTGCTTGTACTACTTAAATGTAGATTACAGTAGCTTTCAGCCTAGCCCTAAGATGGAGAGTGACTTGTAGAGGCCTCATGCACAAATGTGTCAGGCAAAAGTGAGGCCAGATCTTCCAAAGTGCACAGCACCCACATTCTCAAATCTGTAGTTATCTACATAGCAGCTAACAGCTGCTGGGCATGCTCGAAAATCTGCACTGCGCTCTCCAGTTAAAGAGTGTTTGCTCTGAAGTTCTGGATACTTTGTTGGGGTGGGGTGATTCTGATGGCATGGAGGTAACGCCTCATCTCCTTCCCACCACCCTGCTCTTGCTCTGCTCAAACGCACGTGCAGATTCACTTTGTGGCTTGCCATTGTCCTCCCTGAAATCCAAGTGTAACCATGCACTCTGTTTTGACAAGACACCTCATGATATCCAAACGGGAGCAGAGTCTCCTCAATTTCTAGGTATTCCTGCATATTTTTACTGGCTGCTGTAGTGAGTTGGCACCTGAGGCGTTTTTATTTCAAATCACATTCTGATGATCGAATTGACAGCAGCAATCCAGGGTAGGATGTTTCTGTTGTCGTGCTGGGTAAGTTGTCATGAATACCAGGGTATCAGAAATTCACAGTTTCTCACCCCCACCCAGGAGTTGTATTTTTCTCCAAATTTAGAAGCTTAACTTAGAAGAAGGGAGTATAGAGGATTGTTAAAGGGCAATCCATTCAGGAGTTTAGCCCACTTTTGGACTGCCTTGAAAGGATCAGGAGAACAATTGCTCAAGTATCATTTAAAACAAAATCAATCTCTTTTTAGGCGGCAAACTCTTTTATGGATGTATGTGTGCATTTATTTAAAGGAGGGTTATTTTTCTGAAAGAGGAACAAAGTGTCACCCCCACCCTCCTTCCATCTCTGGAGCAGCAGTTTACAAGGCCTGTGCACAAAGCTATCCACTAACAGCTCAGCCCAGGAAGTATAAATACAAAGAGTCAGTAACAACAGCTCCACTAGAAAAATAGGGAAACGTGCTGGTTAAACGCAATGGGATCAGATCCACAGGGAAAGAGTGTTTGTTTTACAAGCTTCTAGGAGGAGATTGCACACAATGGGCGGTGGGGAAAACATGAACCCTTAGACCTGTTGGCTGGCTTGGGTTTTTTAAGGATGTTTATAGATCCAGCACTTCTAGTTGTGTGGCATATATCTTGAAAATCAGCAGCCCTATTTTCTGCCTTCTCTCCACACACTTTTGTGCACACTTGTGCCATTGTTTTAAGAAACTTCTGGGACCGTGGGACTCTTTTCTTTAAAATCTTAGGCCAATAGCATTTCAGTTCGAAAAGCTTCTTTCTTTTAGCCACTTTGCCGGTCTGAGTAAAAACAGAATCAGATGTGTTGAAGGGTTGAGTGAGAAACAAAGTAACTAAAATATGTTGAACACTATTGATTCATAGCTATATGGTTATGACCTGTATTTGTGGCAGGTTTGGCATCTGAGACTCCCAGGCTGCTACCCGCTATGACCACATAAAACATGATAGCCAGGACTGGTTGTGTAGCCGCCGGTGCGAGATCTATAGCCAGACCTAGTGTAATTGTTTCAGATGGCCCCAGATAAAATATTTCTTCCAGTTCTATCCCAGGTGGTCCTAGTTCTGTACTGCAAAGGTCATTTAACCAGTCACAGTGGGCGAGGGTCAAGATTTCCATTTTGTAAGGAGAGCCATAACATACGAGTTATCAGGGATCATTTTGTATTATAAGAGGATGTTTATCCCTCTTGGCCCAGTACATGCAGACCAGGAGGATGGAGAATACTTGCAAAATATATTGGAACATGGAGAAAAAGTAGGTCTGTCAAGGTTAGTAATAAGTCTCTGTGCATGTGATACGGCTTCCGTTTTCTTGCCAGTAAGATGCTCCTTTATCAGAATGTAAGCTCAGTTCTAAGGAGAGCTACTTTTGTGCTGTCCAGTAGTGATGGTGGCAGAGTATGGTAACTTCGTGTGCTCTGTGCCTTGGTTAACAGCAAGAAATTTTACATTGGATTAACTGACAGTAAAATGGACAAGCATTTGTATTGGTCTCATTTTCTCCTTCCTTGCCAGCCCAGTCAGTCATGCTGGGAGGAAAAACCCCTGGTTCTCAAAGCTTACCCCTTTTCTTGGGCTATTATCTACAGTTTTAACACGATGGTCACAATCTTCCCTTTGTGGTTTCAAAGTGCAGACTTTTACGCCTGGTCTACACACAGCTGATAAGGACCAAGCTATACCAGGAGCAACTCTTGTATATTGGTATAACTACATCCCTGCCAGGAAGCCTGGATTACTTTAACTGCATTGGCATAGTAAAAAATTTTGCAATTTTTTGTGTAGACCGTGTCTGAGTGTTTGTGGACCATGAGAGAAATGTTGACAATGTTCTGTGACTATGTGATGGTGTCAGACAGCAGTTGGAAGTGTGTCTCCTGTAGCTTGGCCTCGCCTAGAGCAGTGGTTCTCAAACTGTGGGTCAGGACCCCATTTTTTAACAAGGTCACCAGGGCTGGTGTTAGACTTGCTAAGGCCCGGGGCTGAAGCCAGAGCCCGAAGGCTGCATCCCTGGGTGGTGGGGCTCAGGTTTCGTCTTCAGCCCCACCACCCGGGACTGAAGCCCACAGGCTTTGGCTTCCTGCCTCCCAGGGCGGCGGGGCTCAGGCTTGGCCTCAAGTTTCAGTCCCCCTTCTTGAGGTCGTGTAGTAATTTTTGTTGTCAGAAGCGGGTCGCAGCGCGATGATGTTTGAGAAGTGCTGACCTAGAGCATCTGGCTTCACAGTGTAAGGGATGAGCCTGGAACCAGTGATGATAACAAATAGTTGCAACAGGACAGAATAAATCTGATTGCCGTGTAGTTGCTTAGAGATGGGAAGTGGAAACGGTCCCTCCATTTATGGGAGCCTTCAGTGCTGTAAGGTAGTGTTCTGTCTGTATCCACAATTCTTTGTTTCTTGAGTTCTCTGTGAACGTTCTCAGTCATTCAGGCAGGGACCCATGATGCTGTGATGCTTCTTCAAGTCCCTCCTGGAGATGGCTAACTCTGCTCTGACCAGAGGGGAGCAGCAGAGAGCAGTGTATGGTGGCCTTGCATTTGCTGAACAAAGGAGTCATATTTTTGAAATCTCTAGCCTTAAAATGTAATTATCAAAGTAATTACATTTTCTAAATTACCTAGGCTTAGAAGTGCAAGGACCATGCAGGCTCTCACCAAGGGTGATGTACTGGAATTTGTTGCCCTTAGATAACATTATGTTCAATTTTCATTAACTCCTCGCTACAGCTGCTACTCCATTGTCATGCTTTCAGCACTGTGGCTATGGGTCAGTTGCTGTGTGTTATGTATAAATCACCTATTCACTGGGGACAGTTACAATTATTTCATATTTATGGGCAAAATGCATTAGGGAAGTTGGAACCCAAAACAAGTGGCTTATATTTTCACACTGAGGGCTTTGGAGATTGTCACACAGAGCGGCTCTCCTGAGAAGGGATGGTGGAAACCAGCTGGGGCATAGCACCCAGCACAGCAATTGAAGGCAAGGCCCCAAGGATATGAGAATACCGAGGGATATGAAGAACAAACAGGTTCTGCTCCTAGCTATGCACCCCCAATCACTGCACAGGACTTCACTGTGCTTCCCGGAGATGATGACAGGCTGAACCCACCAAAGTGGGATTGGAACCGGAGCTCCAGGGAACCCTGAGTTTCAAATACGAGACTTCATCCATGAAGGTTCCCATCTGGCTGCTGCTTCGCAATTTAAACTGTAATTGTTTCATTAACATGTTAGCTCCTTTGTGTAAAAGAAAAGTCCTAAAGCATAGCCCCGGGTTAAAGCAATGTTGTGGAGGTCAGTTAAGAGGCAGGTGGTTGTGGACACCCTGGCGTACTGCCAGATTAACACACCAGCTTTTCACCTTGGAAAACCTGAATTTAAATACTTTGGGCCAAGAAAGAAGAGACATCTGGCCATCTCAGGCAGCTCCCTGGTGGACTCTGGGCCTGCCCCACACTCTCCAAGCCATTATTATTATTATTTTGTATTCTAATAGCAGCTAAATGCCCCAACTAAGGTGAGGCCCTACTGTGCTAGGCAGTATCTAAATACAGACTTAGAGGTAGTCCCTGCCCATAAGAATTTTACAATCTAAAATACAAGACAGATCCAGACAGAACAAATAAGCAATTGTCAAAAGTAACAGTACCACTTCTCTCCGCTTCCCACGCTCACAAAACAACCTCTCCCCCACACTCCCCTCTGTCCAGCTGTCAGTCAAACTCCTTCTCAACGTTGTTCACCCCGAGTGCCTTCCCTCCATCCTCCTAGGCGCCAGCAAAAACCAGGCAGCCTCAGTCGGGAGGAGGCAGTTTTCGTTTCTTTTTTTAAACCTTCTTGTTTAATTCACCGTAATGGGCATAAATAGTTTTTATTCAAAAGGGGAGCAGACCTGCCTCTGCCATGGTACTGACCCAGTTAACAAATGGGAGTGCTGGGCTCTCCTGAACTGAGAAGGGGGTTGAAATTGGGACGGGGTGAACAACATACTCTGTGTATGTGCACATGGGTGCCTGGTCAAGGGGAGTGTGGCCTGATTCATCTTCCTCTGACCATGAAAACCCGGCAATTGCCACTTATAAACTGTACGTTTCCTGTCGTAGCCCCTTCCTCCAATTGCATAGCACTGCATTGCACATCTCCCAGAGTTGGGGGCACCTCCCCAGGCTCCATGCTATAAAGAACCCTCTCCCTTTAGGTTTGTGGGGCAGGCACAAATGAAGGCAATATGTTTTTCTGGTCCCACAGATACCTTCTACTGTAGGTTAGCAGCCTCTGTTGTCCTGTGGGTTTAGAGGGGGGGTGTGATTGCGAGAGAGGAAGTGGTATCTAAAATGCAGTGATTGGACACAGTGCTGTGGTCCCTATACAGAATGGCAGGTTAGACCTAATTCTTTACAGCATGTCAGAACTAATGATGCACAGAGAGGTTTGACGAATTCTGATACCAGTTTTAGGAGTGCCTTCAAAAGGAAAAGTGTGCTGCTAGAAACCTTGCCGACAGCGTAATCTTTGTTAACGGCCTCTCTAACACAAAACCAAAGCTCTTCCATGAAGAGTCGTCATCAGCCCTCTCAAGGCACAAAAGCAGTCATGTCCAGAGAAATGACAGCGTCCCTGCTCCCAGTGCTACAGCATGGCTGCAGCCAGTGGTGGGGTTGTAGGTGAGGGAGGTGGAGTATAGGCTTTGAGACTCTCCTCACGTTGCGTCGAGAATCTCTCATGCTGTCTAGGATGTAACAGGAGGTAAGGGGATGCAAGGCCATATTGGCCTAAACCCTTGTTTCACTGGCTCTTCTCAGCCCCCACATGCAACCACCGCAAATATCTCAGTGTTTCAACTGAGCCACAGCCTGTGACCGCAAATATTCTCCCTTCCAGTACAGAGATGGCAACGCCCCAATACAGGGATTTGTGTAAGGATCTGCAGGTCTGAAACCCGGCTCTGCTGCACCCTGGGCAACTGCTGCGTCTTAGCAGCTGTAATTGGCAGTGGCTGACCGACTGTGAGCCTTGTGGGCCCAAGCACCGAAGGACCTGCGCCCACAGGATAGACCTGCTGCCTGTTTGATTACTCCAGGCGCACTGCTTAACCTGCCGGGGAACTAGACAGATCCCCAGCCAGCTGCTTGACAAACCTTGCTCCGAGCCTTGCCTCAACCCTGCTCCTGCTTTCTTCCTGCCCTGCTCCAGCCCTGCTTCCTTGCCTGACTTCTGACTCTCTCTGACCCTGGGCTGTGGCCGCAACTTTCTGAGGCTGGCTTCACTCACTAGGCCGAGCCACCCACACTGTGGCTGTGACAGTGTGGAGAGTGGCACTGTACTGAAAAGGCCCATTTTAACCGTTTTCAAGGGATGCAGTAGGACAGCCATAGGAGGCTTTCTCCCCAACACAAGAGCACGGCTGGTGGTGTTTCTAGCTGTAATGGGAGACTGACTGGCAACATGGAGGAGGACACTCCAAAGAAGGAGGTTGAGTAGACTTTGGAAAATCATGGAAAATTTGTCCTCAGAACAAGAGTAGTCGGAACCTAGCGATCATTTGGCTTATGGCTGATCCTATGGAAGAAATTAAGTGCAAGAAAAACTGTCTCCTGTATTTGCTGCAATCAGCATAGAGATCAGACATGTTTTCTATGTATATCTGTCTATCTAGGCAGGCACTTACATGGCATCCGCCATCCTACTCTCTGAAGGCCTATGCATAGTAAGTCCAGATTCCTAAGTATTTTCTATTCCTCTGAAGTCTCTCCAATTGGCAGGCTCTCTCAGAAGGAGTTCAGTGTTTCCGGTTCCCTGTTACCCAGAGACATAAAAGAGAGGTGCTGTTGGTCTGTGACAAGATGCATCCCATCAGGCACCCCCTATTTGCAGTGGTGTTTTTTGCTTACATAGCACATTGCAAACTCCAAACTAATGTGCTGTCCGTGATCACCTCAGTCTTTCAGCATTATACTGTTTTCCAGGTCTCTCCCTCCCATTATGGATGACTTTTCCTCCGATATATCAACTTCCATTTTTCCAATGAATTTCACTTTAATTCCTCACCACGGTTTGGATTTGTGTCAGGATTATGAATTTGTGGTGGGGTTTTGTATGTTATCTTTGGAGTAGCTTGCTAACCCCAAGAGAACAGGATCTCAAATAGAAACACACTTAGAGACCTTTTCCTGAGGCAATGATAGTCTACGGATCACTTTGCATTTCCAAGGATCCCAACGAGATTTACAGACGTAGGTGATGTACAAGCTAGACAGAGAACACTTTGTGCATCAGTGAAATGGGGCCATCTTTGTGTAATGCTGCCCAACTCTTTAGGACAGCAAGTGAAAAATGTCTGCCACTGAAACAAAAAAATGACTAGCCTTTCTGCACGTAGAACAATGGTGAGTGGTACATTATGACACAGCTGAAGATGCTGGTGTTCCAAATGCCAAGGTATATCCAATTCTGACACTCATAAGCTACTGGTGACTAATGCTCTTTGTGTTACCAAGCTCTCGTCTGCAGTTTTTCCGTAAAGGGAATTTAAGACAGGCAATTATGAAGCAAGACTTAAATCAGGAAAGCAAGCCTGTAATTGTAATTGAATTGTTTGAACAAGTCGTTTATCACTTACACATTAGCTCACTGCTTTTATTGCTGCTCTTCTGGGCTGCCCTTGGTATGATGCAGTCAGAACTTTTGCAAAGCATCATTGCTTAGTATTTATTCCTGCGTACCAGGAGAGTCACTTCTCAGAAGTGATATGGCCGTAACGTATAAGCCAGCTGATACAGCAGCAGTGACTTTTTCAGCTCACCTGACAGATACTTATCAGACATGCTGAACTTTAGCACGGATGGATCACTTTCCTGTCAGATGTAAATCAGGTGAGCTGGCAGTTTCATGATGTTATGTTCAGCTCAGTATACTGAGTTTAAACTTTCAGAACTGTCCATGCACATAATTTGTGCAAACAGCTACCCTGCTGCCTGTGCAGCTGCATGGATACAGGTCTAAAACACCGGTCGGTATCACACAGTTGCCAAGTGTCATGTACCCTACGGAGGCAGCACTAGTTGAATTGTCATATTTAAATGAGATTAACTGGCCTTTCTAAGAGTTTTTGATTTCATAGTCAGCAGCCAGCAAATATGGCACTTTATCTTTCTCTAATTGGTGTAGTTTGGGGAAATTGCTTAGATAGCAGTTTCTCTAATTTGGCTTGAGTTGCAACTTGTATGTCGGACATGCTATCCCATGCCAGTATCCAATTCCAGGTCTGCAGCACCACCAAATCCCAGGATTTCATGATGCAAAACATCTAGCATATATGTTTGTAAAGTCCTGTGCTGGACATAGGAAGTGCTTTGTACTAAGAGTTGGTAGGCTGAAGCTTATTAAATGCCTTTTTTGGCTTTCAGAATCAAAGTGAAATTAGGGCTCTAAGCCTCAGCGTTGTGTTCGCTAGTTGTAGTCAATCAGCTAAGGCGATGTCTTCACTTCAGAGTCACCTCAGGTGATCAGCCTGGGTTAGCCTAGCCCAGGTGAGAGCAGCCACATTGCAAAGCCATGTCATAGTTACTGTGCCCTTGCTAGTGTGTATTGCTAAGACTTCTGGGGGCGTATCCCATAGTTCTTTGTGCTTTGGTAAGCTGAGCTGTTCTATTATTTTCTTCCTGGAGAACTTGTCCTGTGCTTCCAGGCACCTGGGGGGAATTGTGGGAAGGCTTTGGAGGATTTTCTGCACCTGAATGATTTAGCCTGAGTCCTCACTGCAGAGTGGATGAGTTACCAGCCTGAGTGGAAGCAGCGCCAGGCCTGTAGCCTGTAGACCCAGCCAGGCCAGCTTGCCTGGGTTTAAAGCACCACCAGACTCAGATGGGAGGGGGCTTAGGGACAACACCTGAATAAATACCCAAGTTAGCTCTGCAGTGAAGACAGACCCTAAGGAAGGAGATGGCTGAGCAGGATGGAGTTCTGCCGTGTGATGCAGAGACTCTTGTTTTCCATTTACTGAGTTGGCACCAGGCTGTACCCAAACTGATGTATATTCTTTACCAGCCAAAGAGTAAACCTCTGACACAGTTGACTCTCCATGGCCAGTAATTGACTCTGTCCACCATATGTAAAGGTAAACCAGTCGTCCTGGCTGCTGCACAGCTTCAGTATATGCTAAATTGTCAGGCAGAATTAGTCCAGCTGCTGCGCTGTAAAACTCCAAAGAAAATGGAATCCTGTTTGAATAAGACATGAGCTTGGCTTACATGCTACAGCAAACAAGACTACAGAACGTAACCCACAAAACAGATTTAGTCACTGGAGGCGTTCTGCGGCAGCCAGCGGAGTAGCTGTTCCCATGCAAAAGAGACCTTGTTGCAGTTTCATTCTGAGGAAACTGGGCTCTTTAAAAGGACTTTGCCCAGGGTACTGCTTTGTTTCCCAATCTGTCAGCACTGAAAACTTCCTGATAATAAGTGTGCAGAGTCTTGTCTCTCCAGGGTGCATCCAGTCCCTGGCAGAGCCCTGCCCTCTCATCTGACACCCTGCTAGTTAACAGTGGGTTTCTGTTTTCCAGGTGCTATAGAATTGGTGACTAGTGAATCCGCACAACCTCCCTGTGTCGTGGGTACTGTAAACAGTCATCATGGAAATAGCATTGGGTAGAGATGTCAAGGCATGGTCCAACCCTGTGCCCAGGTGGAAGCTGACGATCCCAGGGCACTCTCCTAATGAAGGTTCAGATGTTCTCCTTGCATCCTGGCTAACGTTCCTGCTCGTGCTGAAATGAAGTTGAATGTCCAAAACTGTTATAGTTGTTGTATGGTTCTTGTGCTGTCAGTATCTCTCTGAACAATGCTCGGAGATCAGATTAAGAAAATATCAATCTCCTCCCTGCTCTTCCTGCTCCTATCAATGAGCTGCAGGTCCTCTAATATCAGGAGAGGCCATTTTTTCATATTGCGCAGATGTGTGTGACCTGTTCCTTTTAACATACTGTTGGCTACGGCTAAATCCCTGTGTGTTCAGCCACTGCCTCTTAATAGCTTCAGTCTGAATCCTTTAGGAAGAGATGTAAAGCCTGCTCCTTAGCTATAGGAGTCTGGGTATCCAGTAGCTATCAGGAAGACAAGAAATATACCTGCAATCATCGCTGAGGCACAGAAGAATGCTGTTTCCATATGTATTCACTGAAGATCTGTCTACATAATTTTTAACTAACAATAAGCTAGGAAGCAATCAAAAGCACTTCCTCCCCTATATATGTCCGTGCATACCACCTGGGAACACTGCTTCTTATAAAAATGTAACTAGCCACATTCTTATTCAGCCATGTCCCATGCACTAGCGCTCAGGGAGGCAGGCCAGCACAGGTCTGAATGGGTAGGGGCAAAGAGTTCTAGTTAAGGGAGAACTCTTCAAAAACCAAGTCATTTTCAGCCTGGTACCCCAAATGACTGGGCTGATTTTCTTCACTTACCAGAAATACTCCCTTGGAGCTGAGATCAGGCTAGAAAAACGTCGGCCCTGCAGGAGGTGCTTTTGTTTTGGTTTGGTGGGTTTAGGTTATTTTGGTTTTGCAACAGATTTTTCATAAAATGGGGACCTGAGCTGGACTAGCTCCTGTGCCCTGGCTCTGGAGTCTCTAACATGCTATGACCCCAGGAGAACTCCCATAGTAAACCAGGTGAAATCTTGTTACTGGCCTTCTGAAATTGGTGTTGGTGGGGGGCTTCTTTAGGCCTGAGATGCAGACTGCACTGGAGGTAAATATATGTATAGAAGCCAGGGTGGTGACCTTCTCAGTTTGCGCTAATGTCCTGCTCTCCACTCTCTCCATGATGTCAAAGGTCACCTGCCAAGGAAAGCCGGGGGAGCTGCCGGCGCATGGCGCTGGCTCCTGGGAGCAGCGGCCTCATGCGCTGCTCCTTTCACCGCTGCAGTTCCCGGGAGAGCTCTGCGGTTCAGTGGATACTGATTTCTGTCTGCAGATAGCCGCATCCGCGGGTACAAATTTGTATCTGTGCAGGGCTCTAGTCGCGGAAAATTTTTTGTGAGGCAAGTGCGGGGGGTCAGTACCATACCGGTAAGAGTGAAAATCTACTTTCACCACTGCATACAATGCTAACAGATCTCGTCTATTCAGACTTCCTAGGTGACCTCAGGCAGGGTGACCCGTCTGTCCTCAATTTCTCCATCTGTAAAGTGGGAATGATCCCTTGGTTGCAGGGGCATTGTGGGATTAATTTATTAGCCTGTGTAAAGCACTCTGAGATGCTCTAATGGAAGGTGATGGAGGAGAGCCTAGTACTGTCACTTCTACACCAGCTCAGCCTTAATTATCAAATCAACAAGTGTGTTTAGTGCTCTTGCCTCTGAAGGTGGTTGCACTACCATACTCCAGTGCTCACGGTGCTAGTTTTGGTTCAAAGTGCAGCTTGCAGCACTCAACTGCTGTACCGTTTTGCGCTGACTGATTTGGCAGCAGTTTGAGATTATATGAATCTTAGACCAGTGCTTCTCAAACTGGGGTCCACGAGGGTACTCCAGGGGGTCTGCGGGACCCCCGATCAACTCCTCCCCAACCCTCCCAGTGCCTCCTGCATGCCGGGGAACAGCTGTTCACAGGGCGCAGGGGAGGAGCGGGGAGGGGGTGCGCTCGAGGGAGGGGGCAGGAAGAGGTGGGACGGGTGGAGTAGGGGCAAGGCCTGGGGCTGAGTGGGGGATTTGGGGTGTCCGTGAAAATTTTTAAATCAAAATGGGGGTCCTCCGGTTGCTACAGTTTGAGAACTACTGTCCTAGCGCTAGTACTGCCTGAGCTGCTCCCTGTGCTGAACCTGCAGCAGCCACTGGTTCACCTGCCTTACTCTCCGCCCTTCCTGCGCGTCTGTTACTTACTGTCTTCAGACGGCATCAGTTTTCTTTTGAAACGTTAATACGTTTTATTATGGAGTCCCTCAGACTGATCGGCTCACCCCTCAGCTGAGTGGCTTATTCAGCAGAGCGCTCCCCCCCAATCTTCCCGTCAACTGGGGCAGGAATGGCAGGGATCCTGCATCATGGTGTAATGTTCAGGAACAGCATCCAGTTCAGTCGGTTGCACCTGGGGTGTCTTTAAGGTTCATTCTCACTGTCTGTGCTTCTCTCTTGCCCTGTGGGCATGCTCGGTGTCTGGTACGCTGTAGCGTGTAGGGTGGCCTGCAGGAGTGGGGATACTAAAGTGTTGCAATAGCATAAGCTCTATGTTGGACAAGGCATTTCATTAGTGGATGCTTCACCCTGCATTTATGCTTCACGTTCCTTTGCAGTCTCACTCACGGGCAAAAGATCTCTCTCAACTGCCTGCATCAAGTCAGTCGGATCCCACAAAGATTAGCCAAACAAATTGAATCTAGTTTGCTTTGTCTAACTGCATGCCATGAGCCGTTTCCAACCTGAAATTCTCCCCTTTCCTTCTCTTCCATGTTAAAGGGAAGAACTTCCCTAAATTTCTTGCCTGAAAGCCATGTGCAGTGCATTATATACTGCAGATTGCACTCGTACACAAGAACCACCCTTAATACATCAAAATTCCATCTAATCTGTGTCATTTCCGTAAAACTTCATAAAACTGCAAAAGACATCATTCTGGGAGATCTTTATTATTCCATATTATGTCCTTGCAGGACACTGCAGTAGGGCACAGAGACCCCACTTCTGAATGAAAGTTTCTCGACCATGTTGGGGCACAAATAGCAATACAGACAAACTAGCATTATTACCTCACATAGTGAGACCAGTAGCATTAACTCTTTTAAAAATACCTTCCAGTGTGATTGCTTGATATGTGAGAACAGACTGCACAGTTCTGTACAAGACCTGCAGAAAAACACAACCCCAACAAGCTTGCTTTCCAAAAGGTAAAGTTCAGACACTGGAAAGGGGAGAACTTAAAACTTCTTTTTACGTTGGGTGAGTGAAGATGCCGTAGGGAGAGGGTGGTGACAGAACGCTCAGATAGGCTGACATTTGCTCTGGGAAGAATTAGGATTTGGGGGGCAGGACAAAGAGGGCTGAAAAAAGGAATTAAAGATGGCAGAGGCGGTAGAGGTTGTAGGTGTGGCCTTGTCTACACTGGGGAAATTAGTACTTGTGTTTCTGCAACAGAATGGTTGCTGTCAGTAGTGAAAGCATTAGTGAAAACCAACCTCGCTTGTCTTCACCGTTGTGTCTCGAAAACCTACTCTGAGCAGCTGCACTGTTGCTGAAAAAGGGTACGATTTTTTGTAGTGTAGACACATGCAATGAGGGTTGAAATGTAGAGTTGTTTTGCGAGGCAGATGGTAGAAGAAATTTGCAGTGGAGGAAAGTCCCCATGATCCCTGGAGGTCTCAGCTATTTGAAGACTACATCGAAAAGGCTCTGGTAATTAAAGGTAGAGGGGAGTGAGTATGTACCAGTTGGCCTTTCACAACACAACCCTACTATAGAACGCGACACGCAAGCCCTGAGAACACAGTTCTTGGCCAGTCCACACCGCTCTGCAAAGTAGTCTGAGACAAAGGGTACTTGTGCCAGGATCTGTGGTGGTATAAACCTCCCTAGAACTCAAATAAGCATGAGCCTTTGCCTTTGTAATGGGCAGAGTGCCAGAGCATTGTGTGTGTTTATCCATGGGCTTCATTTGCATAATGCTGGCGCGAGTTGCTGTTTGTACTTGACAGCTAAGCTGTTGACGCAAAGTATGATTTAATAGTGAGACTTGACTAAAACATGCAAATACAGCTGCGTAGGGACTGGCCTAGAGTTTTACAAAGATTAGCTGCTAAATTGGCCAGTACAAAAACATTATTAACCAGACAACATAATTGCTCATCTCCTGCTTCTGTAGCTCAGAGAAGTGGCAGATTTATTTAAAACCAAGCAAGCCCTGTATGCAAAAGAGGCCCTTGTTAATGCCACATCATGTACTATGTGTTGCAGTGTATTTTGTTAGACAACAATGTTACATTTGGGAACTTGCGAAGAAAATCAGTGATATTATTATGCAACCTAAGAGTCAACCTAAAACATGGGCCATTGGAAGGCCGTGTGAATATTAAAGCATCTCCACTTGGTAGTTTATGATTGCTTTTTGGCAGATTGTTTCACATGGACATAAACAAATCAAACATTTGATGTGAAGTCTGGGAACTCTAGTAGGTTCAGAATCATGTATCTAAGGTCTACTCAATCCTGTTCTCTCTCAGACAGATCAAAACTCTCATTAACCACCTTAAACATAACGGAACATGTAAAATAACCATCAGAGGAGTGAAGTTCTGGAACAGCCTTCCAAGGGGAGCAGTGGGGGCAAAAGACATATCTGGCTTTAAGACTAAGCTTGATAAGTTTATGGAGGGGATGGTATGATGGGATAGCCTCATTTTGGCAATGAATTCATCTTTGACTACTAGCGGTAAATATGCCCAATGGCTTGTGATGGGATGTTAGATGGGGTGGAATCTGAGTTACTACAGGGAATTCTTTCCTGGGTGTCTGGCTGGTGAGTCTTGCCCACATGCTCAGGGTTTAGCTGATCGCCATATTTGGGGTCAGCAAGGAATTTTCGTCCAGGGCAGATTGGCAGAAGCCCTGGGGTGGTTTTGCCTTCCTCTACAGCGTGGGGCATGGGTCACTTGCTGGAAGATTCTCTGCACCTTGAAGTCTTTAAACCATGATTTGAGGACTTCAATGGCTCAGACATAGGTTAGGGGTTTGTTACAGGAGTAGGTGGGTGAGATTCAGTGGCCTGCATTGTGCAGGAGATCAGACTAGATGTTCATAATGGTCCCTTCTGACCTTAAAGTCTATGGTAAAGAGAGATACTGTCAACTCAAACAACAAATTCAGGCATGTGACTTTTACCTTTTAGTGGTATAAGTGACACATAGACCACTAGAGTTAAATGAAATTAGTGGGGAGAAAAGTCTACAGCATGCTTACTTTGTGCATTTGGTAGCACTTTGTGCCTGATTTTCAGAGGTTTGAGTACCTGCAACTCCAGTGAAAATCAGGGGGAGCTTTGAGTGTACTGAATGATTGATTGAAAATCAGGTACCTTTTTGTGTCTAGTCAGTTTCACTGTGTACCCTGTACAGTCAGTTTGGGTGAGTCACACAGCCACCAGAGAGAGAGAGAGACTCAAAAATAGGGAATGTGATCATAAAACCACAGAAATTAACAGGAAGATTTGGGAAAATGACTTTTTTTTTTAATTGACAAGATTTCAAGTAACCAGTGTCATCCTGATGTGCCAGTAGCACAGTTATAAAGCAGCTGTCGCGATTATTACTGAATAGTCAGTACAGCTAGTTGAAAAATTGAAAAGTGTTTGAAGATTTGAATGCCAAAATTTGCCCATTCTTTTTCTTGTGTTTGTGGATCCCTAGAATTTCTTTGCTGTGAGTGCGCACACAACTGCTGAGTTATTCATAAAAATGTTCTGAATGGGGGATATTTTTCAAACTCTGGTACCCATGGTGTTTTCCCCCAAGCTAGTCATGAAGGGTAAAATCATCCCAGAGTTGGATGGTCGGAGAAGGATGGGAGGTTTTGAAGCAGAAGGAGGAGGGAACATGACGTGTTAAAACAAACGAACAAAAAAACCTGAGTCCATCCACTTGGCAAATGCATGAAATATGTTCAGATGTCCTTGGGTTGGACAGTTAACACAGCAGCAGGACAGCTTTCCCCAAATCCTAGGCCAGAGACTTGGCTGTCACTGTTGCAGCTGTTCAAGATAGATAACGGGATGTGAATGCGTCTTTTGCAGTTATGACATCAAGTGAAAACCAGGAGATTCAGTCCAGGCACTTGGCACGTTGCAGGTGTTGTGTGTGAGATGGGAGAATAAGCAGCAGCTCTTCCAAACCTTGACTCTCAGCCTTAGGACTCAGGCAATTAATTGAGCCACGTATGGCTGCAGGCCATGGAACAGTGCGATGTACATGCCACTCACTTGCTCAGGGTGACTCTGAGCAGACCGACCAAGGTGACATTTTTGAGACATACAAGCCTTATTTACTGACTTTGTCCTTAAAGTGCTCCCCATCTTCTCTCTGAGATCCAGCTCCCCAGAGATTTCCTCAGGGACTAATGCTGTTTGCAATGCTAGGTTTTCCCAGTAAGGGAACTGAAACCATATGATGTGACTTGACTTGTGTGGCCAGTCACACACCATCAAACACTGGATTCCAGATATCAGAACTGCAGTGCACATACAAGCCTTGGGGCTGAAATATGTTTGCTATAAAAATGTTCTTTGGACAATTACAAATCACAGACAATTTCAGGAAAACCTTCATTGATTCACAGACAGGGGAGCCAAACAAGCTAAATTCACAGAACAATTTGTTCGTAACAAATCGTTCCAGCCAGCTCAAGTAGCCAAGGAGGTTCAAGGGTGTCAAACTCGCTTGGTATATTTGTTGTATTGTAGTTACTGTTGGTCATTAGTTGACTAAAGTAGTTTTGCATTCTACCTATGTATTTCAGGGATACAAGGGACGCGTTGTGGTGACCTCATTTGGCTAAACAATAGGAAGTACCCTCCCAGCCTTATGTAAGAAAGATAAAGGCTTCAAGGATGTCTGATGGGAACCACCTCCTCTCCTTTCCCTTTGTTGCAATACAAGCACTCTTTCAAAATTTCCCTTCTGGCCTGTAGCTGGATGTTAGACCAGTCAGATGTTGATAGTTACTAAGGGCTGAACCTCACCACTGCCTAGATGCAGCCTGTCAAAGCCCTTGAGAATTTGATTGTCTAAATCCTCCCAAGCTTTTCTTGTCTTCATTGTATTGGGTAAGATTTTCATGGCCGAGATTGCCAGCTGCGAAATACACCAACCTCACTGGGAACTTGGACATCTCACTTGAGGTTGGATTCCTTTGTGGCATTGCGATGAGGTGCTATACCAAGACACAGTGGTACACCGGCATCTTCCCTTTTGTTACTGAAGTGGCATCCGAAAGAGCGTTTGTTGCACTCTGATTCTGTTTTCTCACTCCGTCTGGTTCTGTCTTACAATGCATCGAAGTGAGTAATTAAAAAAATTCTTGTGAGCTGCAAGCTTCACAACGTTTCAGAGTAGTGCAACTGTGCAGAGTTATTCTGTCACACTGGGAAAACCTCTTGCTCCAAGCAAAATTTCTTGTCTTTACGGTATTAAACATTAGGAGACCGTGACCACAGTAAATCCTCCAACCTATACTTTTCATGCACACGTGTGAGCGCAGGGTGCACAGATGTACTCAAGGTGTGTATGAGAAGGATTCACCAGCAAATGAGAATAATCAATGAGTTTCCAATACAGAAGCATGGATTTACACAGCATAGACTGAAATGGTGAGCGTTAGCACCCGAGAACGTAGCCTTTTACACAGAGATATCTGTGTTAAAGTGGGTATTTTTTATAATAAGCATTAACAGTTTGGGACGTAGCAGTGCAACGTCTCTGTGTGTGAAGAAGCTCCTTTCAAGAAGAGATCTCTATTGGGAAGTTTCTTTATATTCAATTAATTCTGTGTTCCCATCTCTCTAAACAACATGTTAATACTTTCTAGCTGCATATCTGCTGAGCATAGGGTGACCAGATGTCCCGATTTTATAGGGACAGTCCCGATATTGGGACTGTGTCCTATATAGGTGCCTATTACCCCCAACCCCCGTCCTGATTTTTCACACTTGCTGTCTGCTCACGCCAGCTGAGCAACATTGCCAGACAGGATATATTTCATAATGAGATGATAAGAATAGTGTTACTGTAGACATTTCTTTCTAATAGTGGCAAAGTAAAGGAAAGTAATGTCTGTATCCTTTAGGTTTCCCCTCTGTGTATATAGCCTGCATATGTGAGAGATCTATTCATTGAACGGATAGCAGGTCATGTTGTCATGCTTTGAGTGCAAGCGTTCAGTTGTAAAGATCAGTTGCCGTATCAGTTGTAATGCTGCATATAGGAAGGGTCTCTTAAGTGCAGATTAAGTTACTCCGATGAGAGGACTCCCCCTGTGTGTTAGCTCTTAATTTCTGAAAGCTCTAATAAACTCACTCCTAGTAGTCGCTTCATGAGACAGCACAGGGAAGCTGACCCGAACTGGTTGGACCTGTGTGTGCTGCTGCTGCTAATTTGGAAACACTGCCTAGAATGTATTGATATGATAGTTAACAGACATTAGACCAGTACCTTGTTCTGCAGCTCATTGGGAACAACGACGCGTTGTTGTAAAAAATATATATATAAAAATTCTCTTTTCTTGCTATTAAAACTCTTGGTGGAAATTTTCTGACCAGCTCTAAATAAACAAATAAAGAAGTATGGGGGAAAACGTATGGGCAAAGCAACAGGTAAATCATTTAACTCTTTTTCTGTCCATTTCCAGCTCCACTTCTGTAGTCCCAGCCATTCAAGGCCCCACGTCATAACTGGGGTGGAAGGAAGACAAGATCACAGTGCTAATCAACAATCGCAGAGCAGCTTTCCCAGAGCAGAAAACAGTGTTATTGTAATGCAGTTGTGTTGCACTCCGAACAATGGGCATTTTTTTTAATCCCTTGACGTTCAACTAAACTTTGCATAGTTCCTTAGCTGCGTCCATTCCAAACGTAACCTATCCTAATAGGATTCAGTGCAAGGTCAAACTAACAACGTCTAGCAGTAACCCTTCCTTTGGAGATGAGGGCACTAGCATTCCCATTAGAAATAGCAAGCTCTATACCTTCAGCCGAAAGACAGTAAGTTTAGCACACTAAATATGAGAAATAGCAACGGCGATGATAACTCCTATGGGTGGGTCACCTAGCTCAGATAAAGTAATTCCAACAAATCACTGCTAACTTGCACTGAATCTTGGTGATACTCAAAGTTCATGTAACTATTTTAATGTCCTCTTTACATTCACACACCTCAGCACAGCCAGTTTGCTGGGTCTGGAAGCAGAGGTGTGTCACTTAGGGCTTGTTTGGATGGCAAGTTAGTGCACAGTGAGCTGGGGTGCAAAATACAGTGCGCTAGGGTGCTGTGCACCAGCTGTTTGTGTGGATCCCAGTGCCGCACACTGGAAGCTCCCTACTGCAGGTTGGGTTTCTGTTCCCCACTGGAAGCCGGCAGTACAAGTCAGCTTAGGGGCACTCACCCTTAGCGGATTTCCTTCCCAGTTCTGCAGACCTCACAGGTTTGGCCAGTTTGCAGAAGCACGCTGCCCCTGCCTGAACTGCCAAACCCTCACTGGGACCGTGAAAAGCCCATGGGCACCGAAATGACGCTCCTGAATAGTTCTTGAATTAGGACCTATTGTACCCTATGCGCAGAGGCATTTTAAACCTGTGTTTCAAATGCAAGAAGCTGCTATTCTAGCAAGGTCAGGAAATCCAAAGGTGACCTCTCCTGGCAGTCAGAACCCACCCCACAGGCATATGTACGGGGTTTGGGGGGGTTAGTTAGGGTGCTGAGTTTGCACTGAGATTTTTCATTGCCGGAAAGGTCACAGTTATGGATATGAAATTTACTCCAAATCTGCTTGTATCAGGCTCCAGGA
The DNA here is from genome assembly GCF_007399415.2 of Gopherus evgoodei. NCBI lineage: Eukaryota > Metazoa > Chordata > Testudines > Testudinidae > Gopherus > Gopherus evgoodei. The sequence goes on from NC_044330.1 coordinate 7,342,141, forward strand.
GATGTGACAAATACATATTTTTTTTTTAAAGTTCTTTGCGTGGCCTCTTGTCTATTCCAACTGGTGAGATCCAGGCGCCTGCACTGCGAGCTTCTGTCACCTTCTGAAAAGCAGCGTGCGTTGGGGCCGCTCGCTTCTCCTCCCGTCCTGGAGAGTTCCCAGAGCATAAAAGGGGAACAGTTCCAACCTCCATTCAGTCCTCCTAACTTCCCGCAGTGCCCTTGATACTTGCCTCATCGTTTTGTTTATAGTTGGTGTGTCAGTCGGTCGGAGAGAGCCATCCAACACAGGCTTTGTCCGGACCCACAGGAGTGAGAAGGCTACTTCATACCCCCATGGCTTATATGGGAGGCTCCCCAGGTCTGACCGATTTAAACCTGGCTGTCTGTAAGTCCAGCATCACCTTGAGGATCCAATCACCATTAAGGTTCCATCCAGATTGAGCCTAGTTCTGTGTGTAAAGTGGTTCACTGGCCATTGGATCTGACTTCTGAAGGATCGAAATCCTGAAACCTGGATCTTGCAGGCAAATGTGGCTGCAAGATCTGGAACCAGGGGCCACAGCAAAGGAAGGATTTGGAACTAGTATGCACGGAAATGTAGATCTGACAGCTGAGTATGGAACTGAGGCTGACAAGTGTGGAGCCAGAGCCAGCAACCCAACCCACCCTACACCTGGATCTGGCAGCCAAACATGGATTCAGGACCAGAGTCTGAATCTGGGTTCAACAGCCAGATATAAAGGATTGCCAAGCATGACTGAATGGGTACCACCTTTGACTGCTGAGAGTCATTTACGTAGTGGTTCTGTACAACTGAAGCCCCAGTTCTTCTTCAAGTGATTGCTCATATCCATTCCAGTTAGGTGTGTGCGCGCCGCGTGCACGTTCGTCGGAGAAACTTTTACCCTAGCAACACTCGGCGGGTCGGCTGGGCGCCCCCTGGAGTGGCGCCGCTATGGTGCCGGATATATACCCCAGCCGACCCGGCCACCCTTCAGTTCCTTCTTACCGCCCGTGTCGGTCGTTGGAACAGTGGAGTGCGGCTTAGCTGACCTCCACCTTCCCTAGCTACTCGTAGTCTCTTCTAGTTGTTATATTCATAGTGTAGTTATTGTGTGTATATATATATATAGTTCGTTAGATTTAGTTACAGTTCATAGTTATAGTTGTTAGTTAGTAATTGTTTGCGGGGTTCGGGGGGTAGTCCCTTCCCCGCACCTGGTGCCGGAGCTCATGCTTGGCTCACCGGGTTTCAAGCAGTGCTCGGCCTGTCATAGGCCGATGCCAACAGGAGATCCCCACGACTCCTGTTTGAAGTGCCTAGGGGAATCGCACTTAACGGCTAAGTGCGCAATTTGCAAGGCTTTTAAGCCGAGGACTAAAAAGGAGCTGGACATCAGGTTAAAGCAGCTCCTCATGGAAGCGGCCCTGACACCGTCGCCCTAGGCACCGAGCACGAGCCAGTCGGTGAGCAGAGGCACTCCTACAGCACTGGGCATCGCCAGTACGCCTAAGGACTCCCGGCACTGGCCACCGCTGGCACCAAAATCGACTCCACGCTGCTCCCTCTCCCCAAGGTCGAAGACGGCGAAAGGTCAGACGGCAACACCCGCGTCGCAGCCAGAGACTGCGCCTAGGTCTGACCGCCCAGCACCAATACCTGCCACGGCGCAGCCGAAACCGGTACCGTCGACTCCAGCCCCACAAGGGCCATTGAGTCCGGCACCTGACAGCTCCCCGGCACCTGCCATGGTAGAGCTCACTTTGCCGTCTACCCCGGAGACATTTTCTGCAGCGAGAGACTTGATCGCCATCACCGAGGCAGCGCTGCCCCTACCGCCGGTGCAGGTATTACAGTCCATGGGCAAGCTGACCCTGACCAGACCGCCGTCTGTTAACGTAGCAGACCGGCACCGCTCAAGATCACGATCCCACAGGCACTCTGGGTCGAGACGTCGCTCCCACTCTCGACGTCGCTCTCAGTCCCGGCACCGTCCGTCACCACGGCACCGGTCAGACTCTCGGCACCGGTCGGACTCTCGGCACCAGTCAGTCTCTCGCTCCCCAACCCGCTACTCGCGGTACCGCTCCAGTTCCCGGCACCGACCCAAGCACCGTACCTCCCGGAGCAGGTCAAGGCGTAGATACTCGAGATCTCAGTCGACCTCCCGGCACCGGTCCGGTCGCAGGTCCTGGTCTCGCTCTTGGTACCGCTCTGTGTACCGGCACCGGTCCCCACGGTCGAGGGGTGCAAGATCCGTCTGGACTTCGGCTCCAGACTTTTCTGCTCCGCCATGGCCGTCCAGACACACATCCGTATCCTCCCAGACGGACAGCTATTATGACTGGGACCGGGATACGGAGGTACATACGGGAGTTTTCCAGGACTCTTGGCCGCAGGACATAGGACCTCAACAGTGGTCCTTCTGGACACCCTGGGCGTACCACTAAACCCAGGGTGCTCCCCTAGTCCAGACCCGCTCTGCTGCCTCAGAACATCGGGCACCAGAGGTCACCATTTCCCTTCCCCCCGCGGCTGAGTTGGAGGAGCACGCGACACATCCTCCGGACTCCCTGAGGCAGTGGAGCAAGAGGCCATCCAAGACCCTCTCATTCCTGGGGTATCTTCCTCCTCCTCACCGGATGAGGCTGTGGCAGGGACCTCATCGTCAGGGCCCCCGCCGATAGACCTCAGGGCCCATCAGGACCTCCTTCACAGGGTGGCTCTCAATATCCCGGAAGTCGAAGACCCCATAGTGAGCATCCTCACCGCCGATGCTCCCACCCGGGTCGCACTGCCATTTATTAAAACTATCCAGGCCACTGCCGACACCCTCTGGCAGTCTCCAGCCTCCATTCCACCGACGGCAAAGGGAGTTGAGAGAAAGTACATGGTACCCTCTCGGGGGTATGAGTACTTGTACGTTCATCCTCCTCCCTCCTCCTTAGTTGTCCAGTTGGTCAACAAAAGGGAACGACATGGCCAGCAGGCGCCTGCCCCAAAGTCCAAGGAGGCCAGGCGGATGGATCTCCTGGGTCGTAAGGTGTACTCAGCGGGGGCCCTACAGCTCTGAGTGGCCAACCAACAGGCTCTACTGAGCCGTTACAATTATAACACATGGGCAGAAGTGGGTAGGTTCACCGAGCTGCTACCCCTGGACTCACGCCAGGAATTTAACGCGTTCCTGGAGGAAGGAAAGAAAGTGGCCAGGACCTCTCTCCAGGCCTCCCTAGACGCGGCCGACTCAGCGGCCAGAACTTTGGCCTCGGGCATCACCATGAGGTGTATCTCCTGGCTCCAGGTCTCTAACCTGCCTCCTGAGCTGCAGTACACCATTCAGGACCTACCCTTTGATGGCAAGAGTTTGTTCTCGGAGAAGACTGATCCCAGGTTGCAGAGCCTGAAGGATAATAGACTCATCATGCGCTCGTTGGGAATGCCACCCCCATAACCCAGCGTAGACCCTTCAGACCCCAAACACACCGCCCGTACTTTACGCCTCGGCAGAGGCAGGACCTCAGTAGAAGGCGTGGGCAGGGTGGCCACAGACACCAGTCCGGTCCCCAGGGGGGCCAAAACCATGGGTCCTCTAAGGCACCACCGGGCCCCAAGTCCAACTTTTGAAGGTGCGCCCGGGGACGGCATACCAGTCTCAAGACAGGATCCTTTCCCTCCCTTCTCCAACCGTGTCTCCTACTTCCTCCCAGCGTGGTCCCAATTGACTTCGGATCTTTGGGTTCTACGCACAGTGAAGCAAGGATACCACGTACAATTAGCTTCATCACCACCCTCCCGCCCCCCATCCCGGTCCCTCTTCAGGGACCCCTCTCACGAGCAAGTCCTCTTACAAGAGGCCCAATCTCTCCTCGCCACGGGAGCTATAGAGGAGGTACCTTTAGACGAGAGAGGAAAGGGCTTTTACTCCCGCCATTTTCTGATTCCCAAGTCCAAGGGAGGCCTCAGACCTATCCTAGACCTGCGCGGACTCCACAAATGGATGCTGAAGTTGAAATTCCGCGTGGTCTCCCTGGGAACGATTATCCCATTCCTGGATCCTGGAGACTGGTACGCCGCCCTCGACATGAAGGACGCGTACTTCCAAATTGCCATCTTTCCACCACACAGGAAGTACCTTCGCTTTATGGCCAACCACCAGCACTTCCAATTCACAGTCCTCCTGCCCTTCGGCCTCTCCATGGCCCCGAGGGTGTTCACGAAGTGCATGGCCATCGTCGCCGCCCACCTCCGCCGGCAACAGATACATGTGTTCCTGTATCTGGACGACTGGCTCATCAAGGGGACCTCACTGCCGGACCTGAGTTTGAATGTCGGCATAATCACGGACCTATTCTCCCGGTTGGGCCTACTCCTCAATACCGAGAAATCCACCCTGGTCCCCACACAAAGGCTGGACTTCATAGGGGCAACGCTGGATTCCACTCAAGCCAGGGCCTACTTGCCTCAGCCCCGCTTCCAAGCGATCGTATCGATCATACGAGGTTTACAGGCCTCCCCAATCACCTCAGCTCGCACCTGCCTCGGCCTCCTGGGGCATATGGCCGCATGTACTTATGTGACCAAGTATGCCAGACTCTCTGCATGTGACCCTTTCAAACGTGGCTCCATTCGGTCTTCCACCCAGGCAGGGACCCTGTAGACCTCCTGGTGACAGTTCCTCCCAGCCTCCTCCGCTCCCTCGATTGGTGGCTAACTCCATCCCTGGTATGCGCAGGGATGCCGTTCCATCCACAGCTGCCGTCGATGACCTTAACGACGGATGCGTCATCCCTCGCTTGGGGGGCCCATCTAGGTCACCTGCGTACCCAGGGCCTTTGGTCATCCCAGGAGCTGACACTCCACATAAACTTCCAGGAGTTGAGGGCAGTCCGCCTTGCGTGCCAGGCGTTCCAGCAACATCTTCATGGCCGTTGTGTTTTGGTATTCACGAACAACACAACGGCCATGTACTACATCAACAAACAGGGGGGACCTGCTCGTCTCCCCTGTGTCAAGAGGCCATTTGACTCTGGGACTTCTGTATAGCCCACTCGATAGACCTGGTGGTGTCCTTTCTCCCGGGGGTCCGGAACGCTCTGGCAGATCGGCTCAGCTGGTCCTTCATATGTCACGAATGGTCAATAAGACCGGACGTCATCCATTCTATTTTCCGGAGGTGGGGATTTCCCCTCATAGACCTGTTCACGTCCCGCTCGAACAGGAAGTGCCAGGAGTTCTGCTCCTTTCAGGGTCTCTCTGTGGGGTCGATCACAGATGCATTCCTCCTGTCGTGGAGGCACCACCTGTTGTATGCCTTCCCTCCGTTTCCTCTGGTGCACAAGGTCTTGTTAAAGCTCCGCAGGGACAAAGCGCATCTGATCCTGATTGCGCCTGCGTGGGCCAGACAGCAGTGGTACACCACCCTGCTGGATCTGTCCATGACCACCCTAGTTCCCCTCCCTCTCCTCCCAGACCTAATCATGCAAGACCATGGCAGGCTTCGTCACCCGGACTTGGAGCCCTCCACCTCACGGCGTGGCTCCTGCATGGCTAAACACAGCGGAGTTGCGCTGTTCCGCTCCGGTTCAGCATATTCTCCTCAGCAGCAGGAAGCCCTCCACCCGCTCCACGTATTTGGCGAAGTGGAAACGCTTCTCTTGCTGGTGCGCAACTCAGGGCGTTACTCCTTCGGAGGCCTCGATTCCCACGGTCCTAGACTACCTCTGGTACCTTAAGCAGCAGGGCCTGGCGACATCCTCTCTGAAGGTGCACTTAGCGGCTATATCCACTTTCCGGCCAGGCGAGGGTGGTCACTCCTTGTTCTCCCACCCCTTGGTCTCTCGGTTCATTAAGAGCCTAGAGTGCCTCTATCCCCCTGTACGTCACCCTGCCCCTACCTGGGATCTCAGTTTGGTCCTAAACAGACTAATGCACCCACCCTTTGAGCCACTAGCGACTTGCTCGCTCCTGTACCTATCATGGAAAACAGTCTTCCTGGTGGCCATTACATCGGCCAGGCGGGTCTCTGAGCTGAGAGTGCTCACGGTGGACCCGCCCTACACTGTTTTTCATAAAGACAAGATACAACTGCAACCTCATCCGGCGTTCCTCCCTAAGGTTGTGTCTGCCTTCCATACCAACCAGGACATCTTCCTCCCGGTCTTCTTTCCGAAGCCCCACTCTTCTTGGCGGGAGCAGCAGCTACACTCCTTAGATGTACGCAGAGCGCTTGCTTTCTTTATTGAGCGGATGAAGCCCTTCCCCACTGTCGGAGTAGCCTGCAAGAAGGAACTGAAGGGTGGCCGGGTCGGCTGGGGTATATATCCGGCGCCATAGCGGCGCCACTCCAAGGGGCGCCCAGCCGACCCGCCGAGTGTTGCTAGGGTAAAAGTTTCTCTGACGAACGGGCACGCGGCGCGCACACACCTAACTGGAATGGATATGAGCAACACATCTCGAAGAACAACAGTTACAAAGGTGAGTAACCGTCTTAACTGCCCAGGTCATTGGAGTCCAGTACCGCAGTTCCCACATGATCTTTGCAAAACCGCTTGCTTCACTGATTCTGTGCCAAAAATAATGCCGTGAGCCAGCAGACTCAGCATAGAGGTCCTCACGACACAGGAAAGGGGAAACGCATTACAAGCTTCTGATTTGATCCAGGATGATGGCCAGAGCTAAGGCGTAAGCTTTCTAGCAGAAATTCAGTCACTCAGGCTCAGGTTTATGAGATTCCAGCTGCTGAGGACCTAACAGACTAGCACTGACACCTTGGGATGTGAGGGTACAATACCCACCTCAGTTCTATCAATTCTGAGATCGCTCAGAATCAGAGATTGCACTATTACAGCGTCTTTGTAGGCCATAAGTGTCTGGTGCCAGATCTCTGGAAAGAATAGCCTACTGGCGTCAGAGCCTCTTTGTAATCCTTGAATGCAGAGGCGCAAAGAGATATGTGGAGGTCTCTTCTTCAGGAGTGGAAAGGTGCATTGCCAAGATTCTGCAGTGCTGCAAGTCCCGTTTGGTGTTAGCTCTGTATATGACTGGCCATAACACCTGCTCTGATATCCCTTGGATCCAATAGCATAAACACGCCAATGGTGCCGTATGTCTGACCTCTCAAACGAGGGAATTTTATTAGTACTTTATTGGGCTCCAGGCTACCGACCTCCATTGTAACTAACTCCCAGTTCCAAGCTAGGAAGGCAACTTTTCAGGTCCAGTTCTTAAGTGGCCCCTACATGGGCAGTGCATTTGGTAGCCTCCGACATGGGTAGTAGAAACACGGAGGGGATTCCCATCCTTTGCTTTCCCAGGCCTCCCTTGGTTCCACTAGAGCAGCAGTTTCCAAGAAGGTCTCAGTAAATCTAGCTTTGATTGCTCCCATCCTGAACGGAAACAATAAATAACGAGTCTGGATTTCTTCCAGTGGCGAGACATTCCCTACACTTAATGGCGATGAGGTTTGGTTCCTGGCCACGCTTTGGGGTTTGCCCCCTTTTATGCAGTGTGGGCAATAGGACTACGTGGTGTGGAGCAAAGTGCTGGCTGGCTGTGCCAATACGCTGAGGGCTATCGTATTCTCTTCTGGGTTCTAGAGACAGAGCTCTTTCTAGTTTCCAGAAGTGCTTTAGAGCTGCTGCTGCTTCTGGGCCATGGTTACCCTGAAACTGCAAGCAGCAAGCACTTTCCTATCTTCATTTATCTGTCTCTCTGTACACCCCTCTGACTGGGGTCTAGGAAGACCTCTGTCAGTAAAACTGAACCTTACTCGTTTGTAGCAGCAAGTATTTCACTGAATGCCTGGCTGTCTGGCCTATTCTCGCTGAGCGTTTGGGTGTCTGTGTCTGTCTGTCTGCATGGGCTTGAACTTCACTGTGTGTGATTGTTCTCCTCTAACGCTTGCCTAAACAAGGTGTGACAAAATTCCTTCTCTACCTTGGTGGGTCCTGCGCTTACTGGTGGATTTGCTCACCTAACAGATTCACCCTGTGGATCGGGAAACAGCCCAGAGACCTTCCCCTCTGGTAGAAACCGCAGTCCAGGTCAATTCCTCCTATGTTGATCAGGAGTTGGGAGGTTTGGGGGGAACCCGGGCCTGCCCTCTACTCCGGGTTCCAGCCCAGGGCCCTGTGGATTGCAGCTGTCTAGAGTGCCTCCTGTAACAGCTGCATGACAGCTACAACTCCCTGGGCTACTTCCCCATGGCCTCCTCTCAACTCCTTCTTTGTTCTCACCACCGGACCTTCCTCCTGATAACGTTTGTATTTCTCAGTCCTCCAGCAGGATGCCTACTCACTCTCAGCTTCTTGCATGCCTCTTGCTCCCAGTTCTTCACACGCACTTCCTCTCCTCTGGCTCCCCTTGGCCTGACTGGAGTGAGCCCTTTTATAGCATCAGAGGGGCCTTAATTACAGTCAGGTGCTTAACTGCCTCACCTGATTCTTAGCAGGTTAATTGGAGTCAGGTGTTCTCCCTAGCCTGGAGCAACCCCTGCTCTGATCACTCAGGGAACAGAACACTGCTTATCCAGTGGCCAATATATCAACCTTCTACTGCTCTGCTGTGCCCAACTGGCCTATGTCTATCACAAAGGGTACTTTCATACCTGCTTAGAAGACCCTGTGTTCACTGAAGCTTTGATATATTCCAGACTTGCAGAAGGCAGGCTCCTGACGGGTGAAATAACGTTGTAACCTTTAACCCCAGGCTCTGTCAGAGAGTACACCCGCACCGCAGTGAGAGGTGTGACTGCAGCAGGGGTAGGCGCACCAGAGCTAGCTTTAATCTAGCTAGCTCCATAACAATAGGAGTGAAGCCGCAGCAGTATGGGCTGTACAAACCCATCTGGGTATATACCCGAGTGGCTAGCCAGTGCTGCCATGACTTCGCTACTATCGGTATTGGAGCTGGCTAGATCAAAGCGAGCTCTGGTGAGTATACACTTGCTGCAGTCACACCTCTGACTGCACTGTAGACATATGCTGAGGCCTGAGCAGGCCTGGTCGTGGCTCTGCGTACATAAATCCAACATTCATTTTGTCTGTTTACCGAATAAAAATGGGCATGGGTTGGTGTTAAAGCTCTGAAGTTACGTTACAGATGGAAAAGGTCTATCATGTAATGCAAATGTAGGATAAAGTCCTACAGATAGAGGCTGTATCACATTCAACCCATAGTGTTCCCAACCTGGCCTTTTAGTCCATACAAATTGGTAGAGTTCCTATTGCTGAGGGAAGGCTAATTTTAAATTTCCTATCTTTTGTCTGACATGTAACATCACCGTGGCATCACACTGACATAGTATTGCTGTAATGGATTTCCCTGAGTGATCATATATTCAGCAAACCTGCTGTTTCCCAACAAACTCCTGCCCTTTGTTTTTCACTCAGGGCTATGCCCGAATCCTTGCATTGAAGCATGGTTTTCCCACTTACTATTTAGTTTAAGATTGTAGGCGCTGGATACGAAACCTTCTGGGTCATTTAAATATGCTGAAAGACTGGCCAAGCCCCGAGATTATCCAGAGCATTTAAGTAGTTATTATACAAATAAACCCCAGCATACGGCCTGCTTTCCCCCCTCTTGCCAATGCGTACTCCATCTGCTTTAACCCCAATCTGTCTCCCATGCCCTCATGTCTCCCTTCCCTCCCCCCCACCAATCTTTCCATGTCTCTGAAAATCTTGGTAACCAGAATGTTCATGTGTTGTGCTTCAGAATTAGTTCAGACCAAAAATAACAAGATGGGAGCCAGTTGGATTGCTTGCCACTTATTGATACAACTGTTCCCCTCAACCTGCCCACACTCCACGCTACAACTGAAAACCGTCCTCTGTGAGCAGTGATCTTCAGCATTCCACTTCTGTACAGCCATAAGCACAAGGGAAAAGCCTCCCCCAAAACCGCCTCAAACAGAGCTTCCCGAAACCTGGTAAGGGAGAAGAGCTGAGGACTCTGAAGCCCGCTAGGGGCTTCTCTATGTAAAACTGTTAGCCTAGTAGAGGCCTAGATATTAGTGATGGGTGTCAGTACAGAACCTATACACAGACAGGGTTTGTATGAGGTGACCATCATCCTGATGGCTGATACGATTCCCTAAATCTTCTGCTACCTTCCCAGATCATAGAAATTTTCCTATAGTAAAACTGATCCTAACAGCCTCACCTATCCTGGGTATTTGTCTCCATTGGGGTCCCTCTAGAAATCTTAACTCCACTCTGGGCCCTACCCTGAGACTCCGTCCTAAAACTCCTGCTGGAAGGTTTCAGTAGCAATCTCTGTTATAATGCTGTCCAAGTCCAAGTTTTGGTCTCCAAAGCCCAGAATTTAATGACGAGGCCTTTGTTCTCATCCTAACATCTCCCACTTCTTCAGGCATCCAAGTGACTCGGGCCTTTGGTCAGCAGTCCCAGGTGAGATGGAATTTTTAATCTGGTGCTCAGAGTGTTAACATCCCCGCCTTTGCGCCTGAGAGGGAAGTTCCCCTCTGCCTTCTGTCTCTTTCCTGTTGCCCTAAGTCAGCAAGCTTAGAATCCTTTCCATCCCTCTTCCCCAACAGTTATTCTCAGAACCACTTTGCAGTTCACAGTGAAAGTGTTATTCCCCCTTTCCATACCAAACAGAGTTCCTTTTCCTCCTTCTGGTCTAAACCACCTGGCCGGAAGAAGATTGCTCTTCACTCCCTGATGTTAACGGGCCTCCTGTTCCTAAGTTCTCAAATGCTGTCTAGTTACAAGAGCTCCAGTTAAGGAATCGGACACACTTTTTGTGGCTTAGTTATGTTTAAAAAAAAAATGGAACACAGTTTCAAAATCCACTTCCTACAAGAGGGTCAAAGCAGTCATAAAAAAATCCTTCTCCAGTTGTAAGATCAGTCCTCCCTTGGAAATTCATGCCTATTCAACCGGATCACTAGTAGCTTTCATAGCAAAGAGAAACAGGCCTTCGTTTGACAGGATGAGTAAGGTTCACCACCTAGGTTTCGCTCTACTAAACATAACAAGGTGGTCGTGGCTTTCTCAGATGCTACTGCCTTTGACTCCCAGGTTCTTCAGAGCTTCTTCCATCTTTAACACACGTGCTGGTCTTTGTAACTTGACTTTTTTTTTTTTTTTTAAACTAACGGTTCTGGCTCTTCAGTTACTCAGTTGTTGTATGTTCCTCCCTCCCTTGCTGTCTCCTGCTTGTGATGGTAGATGGACGGTCTTAACAATCCTTCCTCATCTCCCAGAGCGTACGTCCCCAGTCTGGTGTATCCATTCCCTCTCTTTTTTTTCTTCTTTTCCTTCAGTTTGTCTCCAACTTTGGAAACACTCTCTTGGATTTTTTGTGCCAGATAAACTCTTAAAGAGAAAGTTTTAACCCAAGGGAAGAAATCTGTGCAAAATGAGAGCAAGCCTGCTTAGCTGAACATGGATGATGGGACACCATATGGACGGGCTTGCTATGAGAGGGCCAATTTCCAGATATTCTGTTGGTATCGCTGGTGCTAGAAGATCTCAGAGATCCATTTGAGCTAGCTGTGTGCTGCTTTGTTTGCATAAATGTGTGTCAGATTAAAGCATTTTAAAACATGGCTCAGATTCTGAAAGGATCCTAAATGCAGATTAACATTTACAAGATGTGAACTCAGGTTTTTATCTCCATGCTTTGCCAGCAGAAGAAACTTGTAAAAATCCCTTCCTGAAAATCCCTTTTGATCTTTCTGGATCATGACTCAGCTTTAGAAAGCTACTCTCCATATCAAACAGGCAAATGCTTTAATGGAAATGCAAGTCTCTCATATCCTTTCAGGAGCTACTACGAGGCCTGGAGTCCACTTCCTTATAAGAACCGTGGCATTCTAGCAGAGCGAAGCAATGAATAGCAACGCCACAGGATATTCCTGCTATAAAATGTCAGAAGGCTATTTCTGTCTTGATGTCTTAAGATCAGCTGTTTACCTAATGGACTTACATTTGCATTTTGCAGGTGTCGTGTCAATATTAATGTGTTATCTGAATTGTTAATATTCCTTCACTTCAATGTTACATTAATGAAGGCTGCAGGGGATGTGGAAAAGGCCTGACTAATTAATTACATGGGCAGAAAGCATCTTTAACTTTCCATTGTGCTGCCCTTTGCTTCTGCCTTAATGGGTCTTGGCATTTCTGGTAGGCAGCCATGTAACACATGCTCTTGCGTGGAGCAGGCTTTGACTTTACTTTCCTGTTATTTTTTAGCCATAAATCACTTGCATAATTTCAAGGCTAAGGAAAAGCATCTTTCATTCTTGCTTCCTAAATTAAGCAGGCAATATGGCCTCCTATCAGACAGTGCCAGCCTGGCGTGTGGGGTGGGAGAGTCACGTCAAGAGCAAGGCTAATGGTCTACGTTTCTTCAGGAATCCCGTCCATTTTTCTCTTAGGCTGAGCTTCAGATTAGATCGTTATCGTGTGTCTGTAACAATAGCTTGTCGTGTGTTGGATTTAATTTTACTTTAATTTTGTTATTGTCACATTCAATAGAGAACTCCCTAGAGCGATCCTTCAGCATCCCCCGAGTGAGACTCTGCAGTCTGAAACTATGTCCGCACTGGCATAAAACACCCCAGTTGGCCCATGATAGCTTGGCTGCAGGGCTATAATATTGCAGTGTAGATATCTGGGTTTGGGCTGGAGCCCAGGCTCTGGGACCTTCCCCCTCATGGGGTCCCAGAGCCCAGGCTCCAGCCCAAACCTAGACGTCTGCCCTGTAGCCGGAGCCCTGTGAGCCTAAGTCAGCTGACATGGGCCAGCCGTGGGCAGACATGCCCTGAGTGATGGTTCCTAGTAGCGATACTCTGTAGCTGAGTACAGCATTGTGGTTCTGCAGGCCAGCCGTCATCCCTTCACTCAGGGTCTTATGGAAAGAAAGGAGGTCCCTGGCTTTTTCTTTCAGAACTCCCTCTGAAGAGAGGGAACTTCCTTGAAACACTCGACTGTTATGAGGGCAAAACAGAGCTGATGCAAATCTGTAAGGACAACGTTAGGATTCCAGACCAAGTAGCCAAGGTGTGCTGAAGAGCACATTGCAATAGCTCCGCAAAACAATCTGAAGCCATGTGTGAAACCACTTAGGAAAAATACAAAGAACATTTTGGCATATATTTAAAAAAACAAAAATGATTGTACCTTTAAAAATGCTGGCTTGTCTCTGCTGAGCCACCGAGAGAGGCTAGGAAACACCGGACAACAATAATACCGAATGCCTGCAGCTGCCCCGAGCCAATGCACCCTCCATAGGATGTGGTGTGGTGAGCAAAGAGAGAATATAGGCTGCATGCTGCACGATAGGCACAATGACACTGGGTTAATGGCACATTTACTGTTCCGTTTCACACTTAGTAGACTACGGAGAAGGAATGAGGGAAAGTTGTGCTTGGTCTTTGTACTGACAGGGAGTTCTCCCGATGGTGTTTCAACTGTTCAGCTACCTGGCTAAAATACAGGACCCTGGAAGAAGATAGCAGAAGCTTTTGGGAGAAAACTCAAGTGAGCGCTCAGAGTGTATTTCCAGACGCACCCTCCTACACACACACCTCTGCACAGAGTACTGACAAATTCATGTTTCCAGATCAGATTACAGAAGTGTTCACCAAGAACATTTATTTCAGCGTGATGGCTTGATGTGTGGGTTCTTCGCTAATGCAGGAGTGCCCACGCTTTGCCCAACTGAGCATCACATCAGCGTCTTGCTCGCAGTCTCACGGTTGTAGTGAATTTCCACAAGATGGCGCAGATTTCACTCACGCTAACCTAGAGGCCCAGCCTGCAGAGACTAAGCCCGCTCTGCAGTACTCTCTGCTTTTGATCAGATTACTTTCTGCTTGGATCAAGGTGGCGCACGTGATGATGAGACCAATCGTTTCAGCTCCTTGTTAAATAGGAGGGTAACCATGGGTCTCATAGAATTGTGTCCCGTGGGCTGTGTGCTGCCATTCCTGCTGCAAAGCTCACAGGGGATGTCATGCCACCCCAGTTCTTTGTTAGCTGTCGTACTCTTCGATATTCTAATGTCCTACCTAAAGACCCTCCCTCAAATTCAGCCTGCCCCATGATACAACGGGCAGAGGTGCCAGTAACAGCCAAGAAATGTAGGCAAATGATTAAGGTTTTTCAGCGTTCTGAATCCTTGTGTGCAACCCAAGCACATTAGGCTTTAAGCAATTAATTGCTAATCATCTTGAATGCTTCCAATAGCCTGGCTTTAGTACCGAGGACTTAAACAGCTTTCCACTGTACTGCACTTAATTTGGTTAAAGTGGGGAAATGGTATAGTGGCATTTCCAGCCTAAAGGAATGAAGAGTGGCCAGTAAATGACATTCATATTGAGAAAAATCTTCCATGCATCCATGTTCTAGGCAGCTGTTGCTGGGACACGGCTCTAGCTAATAAACAGGGCATTATGCCGAGCAAGGGAGTTCATTAGAGAGAGAAGCCATTCTGGCTTTGTCAGATCTGAATCTGAAAGTGCCTTGGAACTGCTATTCTCATCAAGTTTCAATGTGAACAGTTTTAACCAAGAGCTAATTGAGCAATCTCAGAAAGTGGAGTAATTCCATTATTCGGCTTTGCTTTGTTCAACGCTATTGCTGCTATGAAAATAACACAAATTACTTCCATCGAGCCAGGCACCGCCAGCATTTCTGCTTTTTTTCTTTTAAAAAAAACAGAAGTATGTGTTTTGGCTTTTGGCAACCCTCTTTGGCAAAGGCAGCCCCACACCAACACTGCAAGTTCTATATAAGGCTCATCTATAACTTTAAAATCCAATTTTTAAATAGTAGGGGATTTAATTTTCATAACTGTTCAACCAGGAATGAAATTCTGGCCTGTGTATGTAAAGGTGCACCTGGCGGTTGGATGGGAAAAGCATTCTCTGTTAAGACACAGTACATCCTTGTTGCAGGAGGCTGGACTGAAAACGAATTAAGCCACTGCAAGCTTTGTAGCTGCTACTAGCCAAAGAGCATGATTCTGTCATGGGCGGTGCTCTGAAGAGACTTGGGGTTAGCTAATGTTGCTTTTTTATTGAAACCTCCTAAGTTCCTTCACTTCATGAAAGAACGGTAATCAAAAGCAAACTTACTTGATTAAAAAAAAAATCCTCCTGTATCTAGGCCGCTAGAGTAGACTGTTGATCTTAACTCTCTAAAGAAATCATACCGGATGAGCTGCAGTGAAGTTCTGCTCAGTAGAGTCCTGCACTTTTCAGACAATAAATTCTTCCACGCTCCTTGATCTTCAGACGCTAGAGGTGATTGGTGCTGCTGCTTCTTTCTATGTGAAGACAAGTCCATGTCTAATATTGTGACTTTCTTTGATCTAGCTAGCTCCAATACCGATAATAACGAAGTCATGACAGCATTGGCTAGCCACTCGGGTATATACCCAGATGGGTTTGTACAGCCCATACTGCTGCGGCTTCACTGCTATTGTTTTGGAGCTAGCTAGATTAAAGCCCCTTGTGTCCATATGTTGGCAGTGTGGATATAATAACTTTAGGAATATACCTATTTGGTCACCTCTCCTCTGAGAAGACTGAGATAACAAGACTGAAAGTCAAATAAGCTTTTGCACAGAGGAAGAGGCATGCTTTAGCTCAATGGCTCTCAACCAGGGGTATGTGTGCGCCTGGGGGTACGCAGATGTCCTCCGGGGGTACTCAACTCATCTAGAAATTTGCCTAGTTTTACAAGTGCTACATAAAAAGTGCTAGCGAAGTCATTACAAACTAAAATGTCGTACAGACAATGACAAGTTTTATACCTCTCTATTTCATACACTGAAATGAAAGTACACTATATTCCAGTTGATTTATTTTATAATTGTATAGTAAAAACAAGAAATTAAGTAATTTTTCGGTAATAGTAGGCTGTGATATTTTTGGTTTTTTATGTCTGATTGTGTAAGCAAGTAGTTTTTAAGTGAGGTGAAAGCTGAGGGGGCACAAGACAAATCAGACTCCTGAAAGGGGTACAGTCATTTGGAAAGGTTTGAGAGCCACTGCTTTAGTCTGTCCTGTCTTGGTACCCTCACGGTGCTGTGCTTGGGCACCCGGGTCAGTAACATTTGAACCCCGGGCTGCTATTCTGAGAATTGTGTTGCTGTGACCAATCTGTCTGGCTTGTGCCTGCACTTGCTACATTGTAAGTGCAGCAGCCATTGATTTATTGTATCATTTGGGAAGCTAAGCAGGAGGAGTATAGATTAGGAGATCAGAAGGTGGTTGGATAGCAGTCCTGCCATGGAAACAGCAGCCCAAACCCACACTCTGCTTGCCTGAGCCTTACTGTGCTGAGAGTTGAGATGCAAATATTCTATATTTCATGTATGTTAAGGCCAGAAGGAGCCATTATGATCATCTAGGATAACACTTCCCAAAGCTCCTATGGTCCATGGTCAAAAGTGACATAGGAGCCTTAAGTCCCATTGACTGTATGGCATAATCACTTGTTACCCTTAGTCCTGCAGGCCATGGGATTTCGTGCTGTAACTCCTGCATCCTGCCCATAATCCATGAGCAAACTGAGTTTGCAGGCCAAAGGGCCTGCAGAAGAGGCTTCTGCATGTTATAGGGCCGTTGGGCTGTCCCCTCTCTCTAAATGCTGCAGTGCACAGGTTTGGAAAGCTCTTTGTACCGCAGGCTCGGAGAGCAGGATTGCTTTTATCAGTAAGAACCTGTGGAAAGGGCAAGCACCTGCTCTGACCCACCTCCCCATGCAGGGTGGATATGGAAACCTTGCATGAGTGCACAAAGGGCAAAAGTTCAGAGCATATTGCTTATGGGATTTTGTGCAGCTGGGAGCCAAGGATAGCTGAGCTGATCCAGAGGAAACTGTACCGATGGTGTTGGAGAGCATTTCACATGGGATTCATTCAGTACAAATTCAAATGGACTAGTCTCTCTGTCTCCATTTTTTTAGCCATGAAATATTTTTCTTTTCGCTCCAGCCTGCCAGATGGATCCAGCCAAACTCCGAGTGAGGCTGTTTTAAGAAAAAAAAACAAAATCCCTCTTGTCGTTTGACCTGCCGACAGTTAGCAGTTTCAGTGCTCTGCTCCCGTTAATGACAGAGCCAGGCTTCGGCGCTGGCCTCCAGACGCTGCCAGCCAAATTTCAGCTCCAGGCTGCCTTATGATCCATTTCTTTTTTCCGAACCACAAAGTAGCATTTGCTGACTTGAAGCCCTGCGCTCTCAAAGTTAGCTGGAGTTACAGCCTGCGGTAGCTCCATTCGAAAACAGCTTTTTATAGCTGAGGGGTCTGGGGGCGTGGGGGAGGCGCTTCCTGGTTTGCAGCTCTGCAGCCCTAGAGGCTGAGAATAATGACTGAGGAGGTGGGAAGGGGGCCTGTGCTGATAGCACCCACAGGAGATCACCTGTCCAGGTTGGTTTCTGCTTTTAACTAGCCAGCCATGCTGGGTAACTGCCTATGCTCCTCCCCTTAAAGGTGAACAATACACATTTCTAAACAGCCACACAAAATCTCCCTCCCTTATAGGATCCCAAAGAAGAAAAAACTTCACTGCCCTTCATGTATGTAGTGAGCCCTACGCATTAATGTGGTCGGGCCAGATGTGGGTCCTGCAGGATCTGAGCCACAGACCTGGTTCCTCTGCCAAAGTGGGTGAGCTCACAAACACAGGGCGAAAGAGTCCTTTCATCTGAAATCATGACTCATCCCTCGGTGTCCATCAGGCCCTCTCTGGGCAGGAATTTCTCATGCTTCACCTAGATGTGACTTTTCCCTGCTGCCCTTTTGGGGATTGTCCCTCTGGACATGGGCAGTCCGTGCACATTGTCCTCAGCAACTAAATTCCCTGCAAGTCTGAAGTTTAAAACAGAAACGTCTCTGAGCTAGCCCAAAAACAGCATCTCGGCTTGAATTCCTCTTTCACGCTTGCAGAGTTCCAGTGACTCGGTCTGTTTTGTTGAAGCTGACAAAGACACGCAAGTGTCGCCCTGCTGAAAATAAGGAGAAATGTTGACTCAAAAGGAAAATGGTTGTGAAATTGATCTGGCAGGTAGGAGGGTTAAGTGGACAGACTGGCTCTTCCAACCCTACGGACATGGTAGCTGAGGGGAATCGCTCTCAGTCCCAGCAGTCGAACAAAATTCTAGCTCTGTTGACGTCAGTGGCAGTTTTTCCACATTGACATCAGTGGGGCAGGAACCTTTACAAGTCATTTTCACGCAGTAATCAGTGGCGCTGGAACACTTTTAATACTGGGAGTGCTGAAAGCCAGCCCTCTTACCCCTATTCATGCCCCCCACTCAGAGCTGGGGCCAGGAGCAGGGCCGTGTCTCTGGGGTGGAGGGACCTGGACAGAGGTGCTGGGGCCAGCAGCCAGGGCCCCATATAAAACGTGGGGGTGCTGCAGCACCCCCCACACTCCTAGTTCCCCCGCCTATGGCAGCAGTCCAGGATCTGTACCGACTCTGGCCAGTAGAAACTGCCGTATATAATAGGGTATGGTCAGGGCACTTTCTGTAACATTTTATCCTGACCAGGGCTGGTGCTACCATTTAGGCGGTCTAGGCGGTTGCCTAGGGCGCCAAGATTTGGGGACGCCAAAAAGCGGCACCCTCCAATTTTTTTAAGTGTTTGAGCGGCCGCTGCCCTGGGAGGGAGAGGGAGTCTGAGCTGCCATTGGCAGCCCAGGGATTCCCAGGGGTCAGCGCGCCGCTGCCAGCAGCCGAGGGGTTCCCCTGGGTCAGCGCACCGCTACCAGCAGCCAAGGGGTTCCCCTGGGTCAGTGGGCCGCTGCCAGCAGCCGAGGGGTTCCCCTGGGTCAGCGCGCCGCTGCCAGCAGCCGAGGGGTTCCCCTGGGTCAGCGGGCTGCCGCCAGCAGCCGGCAGCCCAGGGATTCCCCTGGGTCAGCGCGTCGCCGGCAGCCCAGGGATTCCCCTGGGTCAGCGCGTCGCCGGCAGCTCAGGGGTTCCCCTGGGTCAGCGCGCTGCTGCCAGCAGCCGAGGGGTTCCCCTGGGTCAGCGCGCCGCAGCCGGCAGCTTGGGGGTTCCCCAGGGTCAGCGCGCCGCAGCCGGCAGCTTGGGGGTTCCCCGGCGTCAGCGTGCCGCAGCCGGCAGCTTGGGGGTTCCCCGGCGTCAGCGCACTGCAGCCGGCAGCCAAGGGGTTCCCCTGGGTCAGCGCGTCGCCGGCAGCTCAGGGGTTCCCCTGGGTCAGCGGCCGCCGGCAGCCCGGGGGTTCCACCACACAGTCGCTGCTTCACTTCTCCCGCCTCCCAGGCTTGCAGCACTAATCAGCTGTTTGGCGCCGCAAGCCTGGGAGGAGAATTAGAGCAGGACAGCATGCTCAGAGAGGACGCAGAGCAGAGGTGAGCTAGGGTGAGGAGGTACCGCAGGGCTCCCCGGGCCTGGGGACGGGGAGCTGCCGCGGGGGGGGGGCAGAGGGGAGCTGCTGCAGGGCTGGGGGGGCGCAAGGTGGAAGTTTTGCCTAGGGTGCAAAACTTCCTTGCACCGGCCCTGATCCTGACTCTGTTAACTTCAAGAAACTAAACTCTCTCTCCTTACCAAAGCCAGGTCCCTCCTTTGTGAGAGCATTCTGGTCTCTTGTAGTGTTGCTCTTGTGTTCTGGCCTGCTGGTGGTTGAGGTTCTAGCTCTCAGATCCAAGGATTCCTCGTTCAGAAGAAACAAATATGCTTGTAAAGGACTATAGGAGTTGGCAACCAGATAGAAGAGAAAAGGGAACTCTTCTCCCCGTTTCCCAGCCTCACTGGAACCTTCTTGCACCTCCTGTTTGGGAGGAGGCTGGAAGCATTGGCAGGGCAATGTTCTATGGAGTCTCCACTTTAGTTAGTTAGCGTCTCTTCTAAAGCATCTAACTGGGGGCTTTAGGCACAGTGAGTTAATCCACTAGCCTTTCACCTCTGAAAAGCTGGGTTCATCTCCTGCCATGTCACAGATGAAAGTGGTTAGGAGGGCTCAGTCCCATCTTAAGTCCTTTGTATCCATATCCCCAAACCACCCAGTGATTTGGCATCACTCTTTGATACGCTTGGGACTAGAGCAGCAAGTCAGGACAGAGGTGCTATAGAGATGGGCCCCCAGAATGAGGTTTTGCAAATCCAGATTGAACTGCATTTGCGGAGAGAGAAGGCAGCATTATCTGACATTTAGTTTACTGAGAAGGCAAATCAAAGGGGACATGATAGCGGTAAAGAAAATAATGAATGGCATCGAGGCCATCTGTCAGATGCTTCCAGTTACTCTTACTCATGAGAACAAAACCCCCCAGTAAGATTAAAAGGCAAAAAATATTGATGAAACTAAATATTCTTTTAAAAATACGAAGCATAATGAACCGGAGGAATTTGCAGGGCCAAGTTATCAGTGAGACAAAGAGCTAAGGATTAGACACTCTTGTGAATAATAAAAATACAATCTGTGTTCCCACGAATTTGGATAGAGAATTACAGGGGCTGTAATCCCTCGTGCCTCAGGACATAAAGCCCTGCCGGGGATTAGGAAGAAATTCCCCCCTTGGGCATGTTACTGCCTTGTCCTCTAGGAAAGTTCTACACCTTATTCTGAAAGACCTGATATTGCTCACATTGCAGGATAGGCTCCTGGACTGGAGGGGCCATTGGCCTGATGTGGTACAGCGACACCTGTGTCCCAGTGACACCTGCACATATGTTCGCATGCCTCTACCTACTCCTGTAAATCTCCGACTTGGCTTTGCAATGTGATATGCACAAAAGGAAAGGAAAGAATCTGGTGTGATATGTTTTACTGGCCGTAGGGCTTGCCATACTGCTTCAGTTAACCTGGCTAAGTGTCGTAATGGCCTTTTCCGCCACCGGTCGCAAGAGAAGTTTGCTGTAGAAGTGTGGGCACTAATGACACTACACGTACCAGGCTGCCAGGAAGGCATTTCTGCTGCCCAAATGATTCACTGAAAACTAGGCTTGTAGACTCGAGTTGGTTATTTTCTCTTGCACGGAGTTTTTGGCTCCAACAGTCACCAGTGATGTTTTCCTTTCGCTGAGGAGCCATTTGAACCCTGCCGCCCCGTTCGGCTTGGTTTACCCTTTAGAAACGCCTGTTTTACACAGCAGATGGAATGTACAACTGGTTACCTGCACGGCGCCGCTTTACTCTCTAGTCTGACTAACAGCCAGCTGGGACCAGCGGCCATAGAGGGACCAATGTTGCCATCTGCTGGTTGAACTGCACCAAAGCAGCTTTAACCTTTGCCAACTTAACCACTTTCCTCTCTGAAATGTATTGTCCCGGATATGCATTAAATGAGCCCAGTGTGATGGCCACTCGTTACCTGCAGCACTTGTCACTCCTGTCAGGGCTTGCGTGTAAATTTTAGAAACTAAAATAAAATGGTAGTTGGCCCAGCCTTAGCGTTTGTTCTTTACGGTGCTAGTGATTTATAGGTGACCCTCTCCCAGTCCCTTTCCCCTGTTCACCCCCGTGTCCTTTTCTAACCTGCCTGGTAGGGAAGCTGTCAGCCCTTTGGGAATAGCGTCCCTTATGCTCTCTGTGTGCACAGAAATCAGGAGGTTGGCCTGTTCGCTCCACGGTCCGTCAGGAGAGTCCACGGCGCTGCTCCTGGTAGGAGTTCTGATCCATTACAGATGAGCATTTTCACTGCTGATGTAGGGATGTTGAAGGTTAACCAGTTAGCATTAGGCTTGCTATTAACTGGACCTTAACTGTTAACCCCGGCAGCCGGGCAGCCGCGCTGGGTCAGCCAGCTGGAGGAACCCCATCCCTGGCCGCGCCAGGCCAGCAGAACCCCAGCCCCAGTGGGACCCCAGACCCTGCCACCTTGCACTGGCCCGCCTGAGGAACCCCAGCCCCTGTCGTGCCAGGCCAGCAGAACCCCAGCCCCGGTGGGACCCCAGACCCTGCCACCTTGCACCGGCCCGTCTGAGGAACACCAGCCCCTGTCGTGCCAGGCCAGCAGAACCCCAGCCCCGGTGGGACCCCAGACCCTGCCACCTTGCACCGGTCCGTCTGAGGAATCCCAGCCCCTGTTGTGCCAGGCCAGCAGAACTCCAGCCCCGGTGGGACCCCAGACCCTGCCACCTTGCACCAGCCCGCCGGCGGAACCCCAGCCCCTGTCATGCCAGGCCAGCCAGAGCGACCTCAGTTAACTGGTTTAATGATTTTTTTATTGTTGAACCTGTTAACTTTTTTGTCTGATATTTACATCCCTGTGCTGATTCCAGCTGTAATTTGCTGATTCCTCCTCTGGGTTTGTCTTTAATTATTTCCTTTTTCTATTGGGTTCCGCACAAGTGCAGTCGGTTAGCACACAGTAAGTCTGGGCAGGCGCTGTTACTGTAGTCTCGCCCGGGAATACAGTGTAGTGTGAAGCTCGTGTTCTCATTAACCTCAGTAGCGCACACAGTAAAACTCCCCAGTGGTCTCCATTGTTGGTTTCTATGTCACAGAGCACAACACAGTATTGTGCCTAGTCCTGCAAATCTGCCACAAAGGCACTTGGGCTCCACCGCGAGGGACTTCTCCAAATGGCTCTGCTGTGGCTACTTGGCATGCAGGAGCTGCGCTCAGATGCCAGCATAATTAGTGGCAATATGCATATGCAGTGCCAAGAGCGTGATGTTGCTTTTACAGCTCTATTGGCATTTTTGGCAGTTAGCACAACTTGAGAAATCCACCGAATATGTGGAGCAAATGGTGGAAGGGCCAATTAAACACATTTCTCTGTTTATCCAAGCCCTGTTAAACACATCTCCTGTGACACAGTCCTGCAGCAAGAAGAGCATAGCCCATGACCCCGTTAGCAGCATCGTTTGTGCTATGGTTTACGTTTTGTCCTGCGTGCAGCTCGTGAGGTTTCCTTCCAGTGACTGTGTATTCCGTGGGAGTAAGAAGAGCGTTCAGGCTGGGTTGGGTTGGTCTCCAGGAGCGTCCCCCACAGAGCAGAGCTAACGGGGGAGAAGCCCCGGGTAGCCCCAGTGCTGTCTTTGTCGTTCATTCAGCCCTGCACTTAGAAAAGCTGCTTTGCTTTCCTGGCCATCTGTCTGCATTTCCAGCTGTGCACTCGGCATTTGTGTAAGGCGAACACTAAGGCAGATTCGTAGTGTGGAAATTCGCCTGAAACTCGGGTAGCTGTGTTGACCACACATGTCGTTCTGAGGGTGGGAGACTGAAGTGGGCGGGGGGGGGACCGTGTTTCCTCTGGCTCAGGATGTGCTATCTGTATTTGTCTTCTGTGCTATCACTCACGCTACATTTGCTTTTCTTGTCAAATGTTTCAGGAGATACAATGACCTGTAGCGGGATTATTTGATTGTAATTTGAGCTGTCCAGCTATTGCTGGCTTCTGCTTGTCTGGACCACTAGGATGGCCCACAGGAACCACAGCAAGAGAGGGAGGATTTGGGGGGGTTGCTGGTATCTTAGGTCAAATCTTCCTCTTAAGGCAGTACTACTAACCGCTCTCCTATGCGCTCATGCTGCACTAGCTCCCAGCATTGAGTACAAGCTGGGGGGGGGGGTGCTGATTAAGGTTGGCACTTCGTGTCCCCAGGGGCTTCCTGCTTTAACCCTCATGATGCCTCTTCTTGCTGCAGGCTGGTGGAAGAATTTATGCTGTTGGCGAACATGGCTGTCGCCCATCAGATCTACCGCTCCTTCCCCCAACAGGCCTTGCTGCGCTGTCACCCCCCGCCCCAGACTAAGATGCTGAATGATCTCATGGAGTTCTGCGACCAGATGGGACTGGAGATAGATTTCAGCAGCGCAGGGGCCCTGCACGTGAGTGGAGACCGCACCGGGGATTTGCGCCAAGGGAGAATGTCTAGATGCTGAAGCTCTCCTGGGCTTACTGATACTTTCTCTGACAGCATTTGTGTAATGGTGTAGGGTGGCTCGGCCGTGGTTTGTCCCTCAGCGGGGCTGTAGGGTATCCCACTGCCTCGCTACCAGTAGCCTTAAGCCTGGCCCTAGGGCAGGGCAGGGCAACACACACTGAGTCCAAATGCTCAGGCCCTCAGACAGAGAGAGCGGCAATAGTCCCAAGCCCACCCCTAGGTCAGGGCGGGGCAGCAAACACTGAATCCGTAATAGTAGGTTTCAGCCTCCTCAGGCCAGGGAAAGGGGGAGTCTGCCACCCCTGGAGGGGTGGCGGGGGGACACAGGCCCTCCCACTCCACTGCGTCCCAGCCCGGGGCCCTAGCAGTGGCAGAGACTCGCTGCTGTCGGTGGGGATCCTGGCCGCAACACACTGACATGGGTTCTGGCAGTGCTGCAGCCAGGCTGGGGTCGGCTGCCCACGGGCTACTTCCGCACTCCCCCTCGTCTGGTATCTGAGTCCTCGAAACGTCACCAGCGGTCTCCAGCACCATCGGCTCCTCTGGGTAAGTGTGCGAGGGTGGGCTCAGCGGCTCCTTGGGGTAGCTGGCCAGAGGCAAGCTAGGCTCTTCCTCAGGGCAGCTGGCGCGGGGCAGGCTCGGCCCTCCCTCGGGGTAGCTGGCGCGGGGCAGGCTCGGCCAGTCCTCCTCAGGGTAGTGGGCACAGGACGGGCTCGGCTGGCCGGGTGTGAGCTCCAGCTGGCAGCGGCCGCGGACGTCTGGTCCCGGCGGTGGCTGGGTTCCTACTGAGCTCTGCAGGTGAGCTTTTATACTTCCAGGTCTGCACCGTGACCCCTGAGGGGCGGGCGCAGGACCCAGAGGCTCCGCCCACAGCGGGGTTGGGGGAGATTTGTCCTCAGCGGGTATCCCACCACCTCGCAACAAATGGCCTGTGGTTACCTGCTCTCCATTCCCTGGGTAATCTGCCCTGTCTTCGGCCCAGGGCTGCAGCTGACTGTGCAGAGCTGGCCAAGGGGGTGTCCAGGAGAGTTTGGAGATGAGGAACACCTTCGTAGGCACACGCGGGGCCTAAAGAACAGAGTGTGCATTGTCACGCGAGTCCTCCATCTGAAACCCTCCTGCCTCGTCTGCAGCCAGGTGACAGGGTTCAGGGGGCAGGTCTCTGGGCTCCTCTAGAGCCAGCCTCTCAGAAAAGTCTAGTAATACCCTCCTGTCTGAAACCAGGGCTCATGCAGAGAGACATGATGAAGCCACTGGCACTGCAGAAAAGATAACAAATCCCCAAGAGGTATTAGTCTGCCCAGGATTTGTCTGTTCTCTCCAGCCATCTCCCCTGGGGACTAGAGATCACTGATAATGAGCCAGGAGCGGGGAGGCTCTTGAAGAGAGACAATCCTAAAAACTACCTGGCACTTTCCAGCTCTTGATCGCTGCCTACGCAGTAGCTGGCTAAGCCCCGCAGCCCCTTGTCAGCGAGGGGAGGGTCTCCCTGTTGTCTAGCTGGACGAGTTACGGCAGAGAGCTGAAGCCACAGAGGGAGCTAGTGACTGTCCAGAAGTGGAAGCCAGCAGCATACAAACCACACAAAGAATTGTCATTGGGAAGAGTTGGAGATTCGGTGGGATCATGACAGGCTGCGCCAGAGGTCACATCCACGGCCTCCCTCTCCGTTAGCGAAGAAGCAGAGTTTGCACGGGTTTAAAATGTCATCTCTAGGGTCAGCATCCACCATAGTGTGCTCCCCTGCTGCAGCCTCCCACAGCAGAGTTTGACCTCAAATCGGGGCGTAGCCAGACACAGCGGATCTAGTTCTAAATGCAACGGACAGTTGGTGCCAGCACGTGTTTGCTGGTGTAGTGGTTAGAGCAGGGAACCGGCAATATGGCCTCCTGAGTTCCACTGACTGCATCAGTCTGATCTTGCCTAAGTCACGTACCCGCTCCGTGGCCTTCGCTGTACAGCGAGTGTAACAGGGAGGATGGCCCTGTGATTAGGAGGCTAGCTTGGGACGTGGGAAGCCAGGGTTAATTCCCACTTTGCCACAGACTTTCTGGGTTGCCTGGGGCAAGTCACGCAACCTCTCTGTGCCCCAGGTCCCCATCTGTACCATGGGGCACTAGCCCTGCCCTCCCTCCCAGGGCTTCTCGGCAGCTAAAGATAATGAGGTGCTCAGGACATTAATAGGGGCTGGATAAATATCATAGGTTGGTAGGTGATACGTGCTCCCCCATTGGTGTGTCCGGTGTGATTGACGTATACTCAGAACCCCTCAGATGGCTGGTTGTGGGCGTTTCTTGCAGTGACAGAAAATCCGAGGAATCTTTGCAAATAAGTAGGGGCTGGAGAAGAGTATGGGCTGTTAGGAATAATTCAGCACCCCGCTTTGTTGTGCCTGATGCCTGGATACTGTGCTGGTGGGTGTGCTCTAAGTAAGGCTCCATGTTTGTCACAGAAGTAACTGATTCTGTGACTTCTGCAGTGGCCGATGTGCCTGTCTCGCCTCCCTCCCCCACCCCAACAGCAGGAGTTTGGGTGTGAGGGGGCTCAGGGTTGGGGGTAGGGTGCTTTCCTGGTGGGGGGGCTCTCTGGAAGGGCAACAGCAGCTCCCCTCCCTCAGCACCTAGCTCCACGCTGCCCCGGCCCTCCAGCACTCACCCCCACAGCACCCTTTAGCCGTGGTCCCTGGCCAGTGAGAACTGCAGACCTGGGGCTCAGGGTGGAGCAGAGGCAGCACGTGGAGCTAGGAGCTGGGTAGGGAGCCTGCCCCAGCCCCACCAGCACCCCCCCCCAGGCCACAACCCGCCCCCTCTCGAGCACCCGTAACTCCCCCTTCCAGGCTGTGACTTCCCCTCCCCAGGCCATGACTCCCCCCGAACACCCACATCCTCCCAGAGCACCCATGGCAGCCCCCCTGGGCCGCCAACACACACCCCCCCCAGCACCCATGACGCCCCCGGGCCACGACTCACCCGAGCACCCGTGATGGCCCCTTGGGCCATCAACCCTGCCCCCCAGCACTCACAGTGCCCCCTCTCCAGGGCCACCCCACCCCCACGAGCACCCGCAATGCCCTCCTGGGCTGCAGCGCCCCCTCCCACACCCCAGGCTTCCCTCCTGAGCGCTCCCCCCTACCCCCCATTTTAGTCTGGGGTATATAGTAAAAGTCATGGGCAGGTCACGGGCTGTGAATTTTTGTTTACTCCCCATGACCTGTCCATGACTTTTACTAAAAATACCCGTGACTAAAACGTAGCCTTAGCTGTAAGTGCCTATGACAGAGGATAACCTCCGAGCGCCAGTATGTCCTGCTGCATGCCCAGTCGTGCCCTGATGGATGGGTAATGATTCCATCTGGACCAAAGCCCCCATTTGCAGGCATGACACCCTTAGGGGTGTGTAAAACAGCACGCTTCCCAGGGAGGGGAAGGAAAAGCTGGAGCAGAAGCAGAGAGGTTTCCGACAAGGCTATAGTGTGTTTTGTGTGTGTCATTTCTGTCGCCGGTTAGCTCTGTTCTCACCAGCCAGTGGTTGCAGCAAAGCAATTTCTGCATAGAAAGATGATGGTTTCAGGGGTGGGACTGGAGACCCATGCCGGGAAATCTCATGCTGTGTATATGCAAGGAAGGGTATCAGAAGGTTCTGCAGATTAACGCGCTCTGCAGCCCAAGCCATGAAGCTTCACTTCAGATCGAAAGTGAAGGGTGGGCTCCGGTATTTTCCTTTTCATTGTCCCTAGACTGCTGGTGATCCTGTTAATACCGTCCATTGTCAGCCTCCCTCATGCTGTTCTGTTAGGTGCGGCCCCTGGCCCCTCTGGGACTTGCATGGTGCTCCTTGTCGGGGCCTCTGAAGACAGGGGGATGCTTTTCCTCCGAGCTTTGAGCGTGTAGGGCTGTCCAACAAGGAGGATGCAGTGCTGCTTGTTACTAGCTTAGTACAATGGCTTCAGACTGATGCATCCCTCAGACCCGCAGATTGAGAGGGAGAGGTTCAAAGTCCATCTCTCTGAATGTTCGGAGATAGTCCCTTGGCTTCTCTGCCCCACGTGGCTGCTGCCTTTGAAAAGCAGATGCTGAGCAGCATCATAAATGACGGCAATATATAGAAATGGTGTCCACAACCTAATGACTGGCTACGACAGGGCTGCCTGCAATCAGGCTGTGAGCACCAAGCTGGGACCATCCCGGCTGCTGGGACCATGAAAGGCCCTGCTGCAGCCAGCCAGGCTGTGCATATGGAGGAAACGTACTTAATGAGGAAAACTTTTCCGTTTCCCATATCTAAGTAATGGGTGTAAACAGGAAAGAAAGGATTTTTATTGTAAAGTGTCTGCACTTTCTGAACTCCCCGGAGCAGTAACACAGCAGCAAAGAGCAGGACATGTTTGTTCTCTCCCCGAGCCTTTCATCTGGTTGTCTTTCACCCCTTCTCTCCTTCCAGAAAAGTCTGAATGAAATGTTTGGTGCAGACAGCTATGCAGAGGCCAGGAAAGAAGTGCTGACGAACATGTTCTCCAGGCCAATGCAGGTAAGAGCCGCCAGGTCACAATGTGCTTATCCCTGTGCAACCAGCACTAGAATGTTTTCAGGCTCGTCGCCACCTGCTTTGCGTTTACTGCCCAGATCAGTGCTCCTTCCCCTCTTCGAAATCCCCCCTCTGCGCTGATCGTTTAAACTGTTACACGGGGGAAGGGAGATGAAGAAGCGAAGCGCAGTCACTAGTAACTCCCGGAAGCCTCAAAGCATTGCATGACCCAGATACCTCCAAAGCATTGCATGACCCAGATTTACACCCCATGTGTCCAGTCTGCTCCAGTCACTGAGGCCAGCCCGGTTACTTATGGGCTGGGTTCACTGGCCACTGCGTGCTGACCCGCTGAGATTGACGGGTTCAGTGGGCGTTGCTCCTTGGACTCTCCCTCAAATGGCGCATCCAGGGGGCTCTTACAATGGCTGCTGCCACCACGGGTATTTCACACAGGAGGCCATAAAGGGTTTAAGTGACTGCTCAGCAAGGGCAAGGATGGCAGGGTACAGATCCCCATGGACTTCAGGGGATTGGATCAGGCCTGCTCGCCCTGTGGAAACTCCTCTTATGACATCCAGTAGCAGTTTTCTTCCTAAAGAACAGTTCAGGTGCCTGGACAGCTGAGGGGCCAGAGAACCGAGGGTCACTGGTTGAAAGCCCAGCCCAGGTCAGACCCTATAACAGCTGTTTGGTCCAACTTCAATGAATTTATCTCAGTTCAGAGTAAACGGGCATCCCCATCAAAACCCAGCATTGACCCGCCCTTGTAAGCAGAGAGGCCCAGGTGTGAGTGGGCCACGGAGACCCATCCATCTCTAGAGATGATCTCTTTGGGGTAGGTGGCAGAACTGGCAGGAGGCGAGCTTGCCGTGCCACGGCTGTGCTGATTCTGTGGTGATGCCCCGTGAACAGCTAATCTGGTGCATTTCATCAGCACAGAATTAACGAAAGGAAAACACAGTATAATTTTTGTAACGTCTCCGCCTTGTTAACTCGGCCGCAGCACGAAGGGAGGCCAGTTCTGAGAGCGCAGCCCACCAGCAGGGAGAAGGTGACACGTTCCTCGAAACGGCCTCTCTGCCACTGAGTGTTTATCACCGTGGGAATACATCATCTTCCTGACATTACTCATTTGACTGTCACTCTTCTAATTAGTTAATTTGCTCCATTTACTTGTTAGCAGTTGCCTGAAGTCCCGCTGTATGTTAGCGGCTTAATGCTTGTTTGCAAATGTAGCTAGGGAGGCTCTGATGGCAATTAGCACAAACCATGTGGTAATTATCCCCCACACGCACATTGGACTCATTAGGGCAGTTTGCTGCTGCGCAGTTCTCCCCTCTTCAGCTGGGTTTGTTTTTCCAGCGTGTTTCTCTAGATAACAACCCTTTGTCTGGCTTGCACGTGTCTCCGACACTGGAGGCATGGGCGGCTTCCTTTTCCCTTCAGTGGGACATACTGTCAAAGTTGAATCCAATTGGTAGCATCTATTACCTGGGCTCCCCCTCCAGCCTGCTGCTGGACTGTGTTGTGTCAAGGCCCCAAGTCTTCTCTCCAGATACCAGACTGCCTGGTGCTTTGAATAGCCAGCGAAAGGAGACTGTCACGTGGGCCCAGGGTGAGACAGTGAGAACTTTCCAAACTGTATGTTCTTGTTCAAGGTCTAATTTTTCTTTAAGCCCAAAAGCTGCATCTGTGCCGTATGGAAGGTCTGCCGGAGCATGGAGGAGGGGAGTAAACTTGGAGCCCCTCCTGCTCTCCACCACCAGGTACCTCGGCATGTTCAACAAACACCCCTGCCACACAAGCACGTACCTTGGCAACAGCCGAATTTGCAGCCTCTGCCCATCATTGACAGTGATGCGGAGCCTCTACTTCCTCAAGGAGAGTTCCATATGAATCAAGACCGCGGAGGAAGGCCTTTGGGAGCTAGCTCTGGTGGAGGGGTGGCTGGGCAGTGTCTCCTTCAAACCATTTCCTGACTGAGCTGGGGATTTGGAAAACTCGTTTGCTCTTCAGCTTCCTTTCACCATGGTCCCAAAATGAAAATGTGCCACGTTTCCTTTGCTCTTGGTGCTGCCGCTCTGCCAATCAGGGCACAGCTCCGACCAGCCTGGCCTCGCAGAGGAGGGGTGAGCACACCCGTAGTTAAATAGATTCGGAGCTTGAGCAAAGCAGGACATGAGGAGGTTTGCTCCTAGCCAAGCGGCAGTGTTTTCCCAAGGCTGCGACACAGGGAAGTGTCAGTTTTAGGGTATGTCTACATCTAAAATTTTGCAGCGCTGGTTGTTACAGCTGTATTAGTACAGCTGTATAGGGCCAGCGCTGCAGAGTGGCCACACTTACAGCAACCAGCGCTGCAAGTGGTGTTAGATGTGGCCACACTGCAGCGCTGTTGGGCGGCTTCAAGGGGGGTTCGGGGAACGCGAGAGCAAACCGGGGAAGGATACCAGCTTCGCCACGGTTTGCTCTCGCGTTCCCCGAACCCCCCTGCAAACCGCAGGGAAGGAGACCTGTTTGCACGGAGGTTCGGGGAACGCGAGAGCAAACCGGGGAAGGAGACCAGCTTTGCCGCGGTTTGCTCTCGCGTTCCCCGAACCCCCCTGCAAACCGCAGGGAAGGAGACCTGCTTGCACGGAGGTTCGGGGAACGCGAGAGCAAACCGGGGAAGGAGACCAGCTTTGCCGCGGTTTGCTCTCGCGTTCCCCGAACCCCCCTGCAAACCGCAGGGAAGGAGACCTGCTTGCACGGAGGTTCGGGGAACGCGAGAGCAAACCGGGGAAGGAGACCAGCTTCGCCGCGGTTTGCTCTCGCGTTCCCCGAACCCCCCTGCAAACCGCAGGGAAGGAGACCTGCTTGCACAGGGGTTCGGGGAACGCGAGAGCAAACCGGGGAAGGAGGCCAGCTTCGCCGCGGTTTGCTCTCGCGTTCCCCAAACCACTCTGCAAACCGCAGGGAAGGAGACCTGCTTGTTCGGGGAACGCGAGAGCAAACCAGGGAAGGAGACCAGCTTCGCCGCGGTTTGCTCTCGCGTTCCCCGAACCACCCTGCAAACCGCAGGGAAGGAGACCTGCTTGCTCGGGGTTCGGGGAACGCGAGAGCAAACCGGGGAAGGAGACCAGCTTGATTACCAGAGGCTTCCTCAGGTATGCTGGGATACCTGCTTATTCCACGGAGGTCAAGAAAAGCGCTGGTAAGTGTCTACACTTGATTACCAGCGCTGGATCCTCTACACCCGAGACAAAACGGGAGTATGGCCAGCGCTGCAAACAGGGAGTTGCAGCGCTGGTGATGCCCTGCAGATGTGTACACCTCCTAAGTTGCAGCGCTGTAATCCCCTCACCAGCGCTGCAACTTTGTGATGTAGACAAGCCCTTAGACTCTTCAAGTCTGTCCTCTGTGAAGTGGCCGGTGTCTTTTTTAAATGTCTCCAGGTATCTGCAAGGGTAGTGTGCTGAAGTGGGGCCAGGGACTGTGGTTGCCCGTAAAATGCCCACATCCGTCCTACAATCCCTCATTATGAGAGTGCCCTCTCTGTTCTGAGAAAGTTTCCAAGACTCCAGATTTCTGATCAGAGGGCCCCTCTGCCCTGCTGCTTACATGACTGCTAAGGAGAGCATTGTAATGAAGCCTGTTTGGAAGGATTGGCCAGGAAGGAGAGACCTTTCCAACTTACAGATGTTAATGGTTCAGGGTGAGCTTATGAAAGGAAAGGAGTTTTGGAAGGAGAACTCTAACTGTGTGTGATGTCAGAAGGAAGCTAGACCTGCATCAAAAGCAATGGACCATAACTCTCTTCAGAAGTATGGCTATAGTCAGACAAACGTCTGTGTGGAATTGCCCATCCTGCTCAATAAGCCTGCTCCCTAGGCACATTCTGTCTTGCATCTTGCTGCCTCCACTGGCAAAAATAAGTTTACAGTTGAACTCCCGTTAGCCCTACAGCGCCAACCCTGCTCTGGGGAAGTTAGCTGGATTTGATTCTGGCTAGTGTATCGCCAACAGAACTAGCACCTTATCTTCTGGGGGTCGGCCCTTCATTCCTGCTACTGGAGGGTGGAGTCCAGCTAGACTTTGGCTCCCAAAGTGAGTTTACAGGGCTGGCTCTTGGCAAAGCCATCTTGTAAACAGAGTATTGCTGCGAAATCACCAACACCCCCCTCTGCCCCCAGGCACGGAAACCTACAATGCCATTTTTAGAGTCACTTTGCAAGTAGATTCTGCATGTGGGTGTGTGTAGTCATGTGCACCTGCCTTTCAGCAAACGAATCATGGCCTGAATGGAAGGAGCACTGCGTCACACACAGGCAAGACTGGTAGAGGTAAACAGTTTCAATTTGTTTCTGTCTCATAGATTGATCTGCAATTAGCAACGTTTGCCAGGAGCCCGCTGGAGTTTTCCACGTAGGTTGCTCCATGACTTGACCTAAGAAGGTCCTCCCAGGTTACTTAGCTCCCAACTAGGAGTGTCTGATCCTCTGTCACTCGAGGAAATACGAAAGGCCATCCAAAGGTTACGGAATGGCCGTGCCGATGGTATTCCACCTGAACTGCTCAAAGGCCTTTGGTCTCCATCAACTGCTCTTTAAAAGTCTGGGCATCAGAGTGCCAGCAGAATGGGAAGACAACTTCGTAGTGTCTTTATACAGGGCAAAGGACCTCGCACCAAGTGCAGCAACTACAGGTCGATCTCATTGCGATCAGTCCCTGGAAAGGTCTTCACTCTCTTCTCTTCGCTAGGATGCAGCGAATGCTCCTTAACAGACTTGGTGTCCACAGCAATCAGGTTTTGCTGCTGGGTGGTTGATAATGAACGCTTGCCTTATGCTATAGCTTCCAGCTGAGCTGCACTGAGAATTTAATTGCTTGCTTCATGTGGAGTATATCAACACGAAAATGGCTTTTGATTCTGCTGACAGATCAGCCCTTTGGCTCGCGCTGAAAGGAGTTGGCGCCCCGGACGTTCTACTAAATCTGGTGCCCGATCTTTGTACTGGTGTGAGAGTGCGGCTTTTGCTGCGTTTCTACACAACCTCGGGTGTGCAGCAGGGGATGCATTCTCACTCTGGAGCTATGCTGCCAAGCTACCAGCTGGATCTTAGACTTGTTGCTCCACATGCTGGAATCAAGGGTTGATCAAGAAGCATTCATTGACCAAGACTGTGCTGACAGTGTCTGCTTTGTGGAGAAGCAGAAGAGTTCCAGCCCTGCCCATCAAGCTTCCTAAGACACAGCCCACATCATGGGGTTGAGCATCTCATAGCAGAAGACCAAGGTCTAGAATTTGGAGCAAGGCTACCAGAACCCCCCAGTGCAGCTGGGGTCAAGCACGGATGAGTTCAACTCCCTAAACTGCAAGCCAGGTCCAAATGTTTGCAGTAAACTGGCTGTCCTCCAACCACTAGATCTTACTGTCTCCTGCATGAAGTCCATATCTTGCTATGGATGCAAAAATGTCTCTATACTTAGCCCTGGTCTACACTGTGGAGGGGGAATCGATCTAAGTTATGCAACTTCAGCTATGTGAATAACGTAGCTGAAGTCGACGTACTTAGATTGACTTACCATGGTGTCTTCACCCTGGTGAGTCAACGGCTGCCGCTTCCCCCATCGACTGTGCCTGCACCTCTCGCAGCGCTGTAGTACATGAGTCGACGGGAGAGTGCTCGGGGGTCGATCGATCCCCACTGGCTCGATCACTGCCTGCCGATCCGCCGGGAGTGAAGATATACCCTGAGATTAAGTTCAGGGTCTGTCAGGCCTGTGTACTCTCTGTATTGCTCTACAGGTCAGAAAGCCGGACCGCTTACAGAGTTGGAGAAGCTAGAGGCATTCCATATGCACTCTTCGACTTTGTACAAAATGCCATAATCTCAGAGAATGTGGAAGGTGAGGAATGTGACAAATGAATAGAGAAACCAGCTTTGTAAGGGTCACAGGCCCCGAATAAGTCTCTGCTTTGCTTGGAGACATAGCTGTTGTCTGGGCTGTCAGATGTCTGGAGAAGCCATATCTACATTCAGGAAGCATGTCTGTACCTCGATTCTCCTTGGGAAAGAGACACTTCCAGTTCCGGCCCAAGAGGCTGGGGCTGCCTGGGATTCAGGGCATCCCAGTGCAAACACCGTAAACCCTGCTTTCCAAGGGGTGCCAGCCAAGTGCCATATGGCATTGACACAAACACTTGCCAGGCTGCCTGTTTGCAAGCACGGAGATGGGTTCTTGTGGGCACACTGACCCGGGGGCAGGGGTGAATTTTAGGGGCGCGCCTGCCATGCTTGCAGCCTGTGACATTTATTGTCTTTCCAATCACAGCCTGACGTGTTAGCCCCGAAAGGCCCTTTTCCCACCAGCAAGAAGCTCTGTGGTTATCCCAGAAATAGTCAAAGGTAGAGGGAAGAGGCCCCCTCTGCAGCTACGCTCTGCCCATTGCAAGGCAGGGACCTCCAGTTGCTCGTCATACACCTCCCCACTCCTGGCCTGGGTGCAAGTTAGAGCAGCTGAGGTGCTGCCATAACTTACCCCACTGGACCCTAAGTGGTTTTTCACGAGTGGAGAGTAAGTGGAGCAGAGCTCCTCTCTTGCACACCCCCTGCACCAGAGGAGGGTGCCAGACGCTGGCTGGTGGACATGTTCTCCTCTATTGGCACCTCCAGCCAGAATACAGCCACAGCAGAGTGGAGAATATGGCCCTGAAAAGGCCTTCAGGTCTCCTAGCCCATCCAATGTTCCCATCTCTCAAACCCTCACAGTCTCTCCATGCGGCGCTGTGTGCATCATGGGGCAGTGGCCCCCAGCCGCTGCCTGAAACCACACGTGGGGCAAGGCTCTGGATCGGCCCCTGCCTCAGCACTGGGACAGTGGGCCGTTGCTGTGATTAGTGGCAGTGTCAGGACTCCTCTACATGACCACACTGGTGCTGGGCAATACTCAATGACCTGCTTTTCTGTGTACAGATCCGTTGCCAGTGCTGAGGCTTGTGTGTCAGACATCAGGCTGCAGGTGAGTCGGCCAGAACCGCTGGCAGCTAATTAATCCACAAACCTGCCAGGCTCGTGTCTCTGACACATGCTCTGTACCCCGGCTCAGGACGAATGCCTTTCAAATTGAGGAGGAGAGAGGTGGAAAGAAGCTCCCAGTGTGTGTCAGCTGGAGCTCCTGGGGGCTGGTGTGCCAGTCAGCTTGTAATAGATGAAGGAGCAGTGACACCTCATTTTTCAGGGGCTCAGTCACTCGGGGATTCAATCTGTCCATAAGAACAAAGCAGTCCTTGGTCGGCTATAGCTAATTTATTTGCGTGCTCCTTGCAGTTCGTCTCGGGAACCGAGCACAGCGGAGAGTTGAGAGCACTTGTCATTTGAATCTGTTAATGAGAAAACATCCGCTGTGTGTCATGCCAGTATCGCTCAGTAACGCCGGCGTGCAGGTGACGACAGGCGCTCGGAGCTGCCCGCGTTCATTCACGTGTCCTCGCAGGAGCCCCAGAGAAGTGGCCTCAGAATAATCATCTAACTGTTGTGCCCACTCATCTACAAAGGATACTAGTCACTTCAGCCCCCAAGGAAATGCAGCCACCTCTGGGATGCGGCAACTCTTTAAAATGTCAACTCTGTGCAACGGTCTAGGGCAGGAGGTCGAGAAGGGTCCCAAAGTCAACTGCATTGAGGAGGCAGAATAGTAATCCCCAAACTGGAATTGGCCATGGCAGTGGGGCTAACACATCCCTCTTGTGACCAGTGTTCTGGGGAGATGAATGGTGGGGAGCCATGTTAGGCCTCTGATTTGAAAGATACTGGGGCGAGGGGAAAGAGCGCCCCCACTGAACCACTTCTTCCGGCTCCCTGGGGCCTCCTTGAAGTGGGGCTCTTCTCCTCTAAGACCATAACTTAACCGGCAGCCTGGCCTGTAGTTTTGGCTCACGGGCGCACAGTGATCTGGCCTCCGGCCTGTGACACAGCCGTCGTGCTGCAGTTACAGGAGCACCTGGGTGTGCTTTGCCCTTGCGCCATGTGGAGCTGTAGGGATCTTTCTCCACACGTCCCAGTAGCTCAGCTCCATGCAGAGATCTCCCTAAAACCCCATCAGGAATCGCGGTCGGGGCGACTGTTCAGCATCAGGCACTTCTCTTCCCCAGGGCCGAGCAGTGGGACTAGAACACCTCTCTTGTGTGGCCTGCAGCGCGAGAGCCGCGGGGGAACTGGGCTAACTGAGTCAAAGAGACTGTTTCGTGGAGTACATCAGGAATTATGTAGTGCTGGGTTGTGGAAATTGGCAGCGGTGGGAGCTCCTATCCCAGCTATTGGGTCTCATAATAAGGCGAGGAGCATGCTGCTTTTTTTAACCTCCTCTGTTTACTTGCCCGGATCAGTGCACTGCAGCTCAGCAGGAGCTGGCGGAGCTGATAGCATGGGGAGCCGGAGGAGGTAGCTGCCTGAACCATGAATCCCAGGGCAGGATTTCAGCTTTGTAATTGGAGCAGGCGACTCCCGTTGTTTTTAAATCTCTCGCTCTTATTTTTAAATGGATTCATTCAATCGCCATTCCGCCATAACCCTGCCACAACCCCCCTGATCTAAGGGGCTTCTCTGCGCAGCTCAGGCTCTGGGTTGTTTTTCCAGCCCTTCAGGCTGTTTTGCAGATGTAAAAATAAAAGCTGGAACATGTAATAGCAGCAGCTGCACAACCTAGCGACGTTCCCGGTGAAGAGGCTGCTGGGAAAAGCAGGGCCTGCGCTGGCCGTGTGTTGATTTAGCCGCATATACCAGCAGTTCACGTCGTAGCCGCTTCTCATGAAGTGAAGCAGCAGGTATCGCAGTAAGTTTGTCCCCGTCTCAGAGGTGAACAGGAGAGCTGTTGTTTTAAACTGTGTACGCTCTCGGAGCAGTAACGCCGCCTGCGTCGACATCCAACGTACAAATACGTTGGCCTACAGAAAGGTCAGGAATCAGGCTTGGTGGGGCTGGCAGCTGAAGGGGAGAGCCCTGCATTAACCGTGGTGCCCACGAGCCACCTTCCAAGCCCCACCTCGGTCATTTGGCTTGGGCGTTGTTCTTGTCCCCTCCCCATAGCTGTGTTTTAGCTGGTTAGATTGTAAGCTCTCGGGGGCAGGAACCGGACATCTTACTACTTTGTAAAGCACGTTGCAGACCTCGAGGTGACCCCGAGCCTCTTAGCCAAGTTGTCTGAACAGGGGTGAGTTGGTTGAATGGACCCTGGATCAGAACCGGCCCTGCTTTGATTTTGCAAAACCAAAACCTGGCTCCTCCAGTCCAAGTTGGTTCACAAAATCCGGCTTCTCCTGCATTTACCTGCCAGCTCCTGAGTTCCAGGTTCCTTTTCCGTGGCAACAGTGGAATACGCCCCATCAAAACTCAGGGTATACATGTGTGATCTGCATGAACTCTAGCACCCTCCTGCTCTTTCGGCTGCAGGTTTGAATGTGTAAATATCTGCCGAGTGCTGGAGGTTCGGAGAAGCCTTTTGAGCTTAGAGTATCCAGGATGGAGGAGACTCTCTGGAATTGTGCCCAAGTGCATGCAAAGGGAGGGGTAAACGGCAGTGGCAAATCATGCAGTGCTGCTGAGCCACGTGTGTGAACCAGGGGGCTAAGAGAATTGCACATGGCGCTGATGGGTGTCTTGTCATTCTGCAGGCTCTGAGCAATGGGATCCAGAGCCTTTCACCGCAGATGGAGGCTGAGAGCTGTTCCCATCTGGTGGCTGCATGGGGGCCTGCGTGCTGGCAGTGTGCCCACCCAAGCCCCGAAATGGCACGAGCAGAGGCCAATGGCAATGTGCCACGGTGGCTGATCTCACCTCTCCCCTCCGAATCCCCACTGAAGAGCAGTGGTGGGGAGCTCGACCTGCTCTGACCTGTGCTGGCCCAGCTCCGCAATGCCTCTGAGCAATGCTATGTTCAGAGCCACGCCCTGCGGCGAGGCAGTGCAACTGTCTCCCGACATCCAGCCCCGCAGCCAGGCGCATGCCTGTGTTTCTGGGCTGCCCCGACGGCAGGTTACAAGCTTTCGGTGGCTCGTAAAGGGAGCCGGGCTGGGAACCACAGTGCAGGGTGATGTTCCGGCTTCAGCGTAGTACCGAATGGGACACTGGCACAGCCCCGCAGATGTTTAAACCCTCAGCTCTGTCTCTTTAAAAGCACCCGCAGAGGAGCAGCGCCAGAGGGCAGTGTCCGACCCTGCCCGAGAGCAGGCCGATGAGGGCCGCAAACAGCGAGATCCTGAGTGAAGCAGGCCCTAGGCTGTCAGTCTGGCTGCGTGGCTTCTTCCAGGAAAAGGGCTCTTTGAGCTTCTTTTGATTTATTCCCGATCGGTTGTTTAGACTGTGCAGATATAATAACGTGCGAGCCAAGCGGCGGTTGTTCCCAGCGAGCAGTATCAAGGAGCTCCATTAATCCCCATGATGGATGGGGCTGGGGAGGGGAACGGTCTGTTTCCCGTTTCCAGAGGAAGGGGGAAAGTTTGGCTTATGCTGCCCAAGCGGTGAACAGGCAGCTGTGCGAGTCGATGGGGAGCCCCGCATGCTGCCCGGGGATGGATTTCGCCCCTGAGGCCAAGTCTCGGGCAGGAACCTCACCGGATCTCGCTGGAGCCTCTGGAACTGTGGCCATAGCGGAAATCCTCTGTCGGGAGAGCATCCTTCATGGGCCTGGAACACGCTGGCTCGTCTGTTAAATCCATCACGTCGGCCCCACTTCCCACACATCGCCAGCTGTTTCACCCTGCCGCCAGTGCACTCCTGGTCGGACAGTCTGTTCCCTCTCTCCCAAGGGCCATCCTTAAGGGAGCACTCCTGCCTGGCTGGGAATTCAGGGGGGAGAAGAGAGAGCCACATGCAGCCTTCTGGCTGGTGAGAGTCAGTTGCAACCCTGTTAACACTCAGTACGATGCAGAGGTCAAGCCAGTGTTAGCTCAGGCCATCTGAAGCAAACTCCTCCCAGGAGACCTGCTGCCGTGGAAGCTCCCTGGATCACGTTCTGCAGCTTTTAAGTGGAACCAGGAATTCAAGGCGGGATTGTTAAAATCTTGCAGTCAGCTGCCCCCTGTCTTATGGCTGGCTTTCCCCCTTCCTGTGGGGTAGAAGGCATGGGATGTAGCTGGCTGCCCCTGTCTTATGGCTGGCTTTCCCCCTTCCTGTGGGGTAGAAGGCTTGGGATGTAGCTGGCTGCCCCCCCGGACAGGGAATTCCCTCCACCCTGCCATTCTCTGTGCCCATTTTGCCATGCCGAGTGCCCTGTGCTTTCTCCATTTTCCCGCTATCCGTGATCCACCAGTCACACACCTGTGCTGGACGGAGTAGGGAGCACGGCCCTGCTGTTCACAAGTACTGCCGGGCCGAACAAACCACTTGCACAGCGTCTTGGGGGCCATGTGCACTACAAAAACTGGTACCTATATCGCAGCACCTGTGCTAACCCACGAGCATTTAACAGGGCTGGGCGGAGACACGGGACTGCGATGCCACAGTGCTCTGTCTACACGAGTGGCTGAGCACCAGTGCAGCTGCCCTGTTGCTGTGAGACAGGCTCTCGGCCTCCTGGTGTAGACAAGATCCTTGGTCGGTCACTCCCTGGCTCAGAGGAGAGGAGCCATGTGTATCTGGGCAGGGAGTGTGAGCGAGTCGTCCCCTGCAGCAGCTGTGCTGCTGATCATGGTGAAGGAACATCAGATGCCTGAGCTCTGTGCTGCTGGGAGCCCCCCATCGCCACCTGACAGACTGATCCGCTGACCTGACACACGCATGTGCACGCGCGCACACACACACACACGTTGGATTAGGGTTTTCTCAACAATCCACCTGCCAGGAAGGGTGACTCTTCCTGATTGCTCAAACCATGTCATTCCCTCTTTTTTCCAGGAGAGGGTGCTCTGGGTCACCTTGCTAGCGCTGCAGGGACTAGCCCGAGTGAGCAGGGAGCCTGCAGGCACGGCCCCACTAGTGCCCTGTAGGGTGACCAGATGAGAGGGGGAAAATATCGGGACACTTGGGGGGGGGTGTCTGCCAGCGGAGCGGGAAAAAAAAAAAGCCGGGTGCTGCCAGCAGAGCGAAATGTCGGGACAAACACCTAAAGATCCAGCCATCTGGTCACCCTAGTGCCCTGCCCCACTGTTCCTGCCCCGGCCAGGAGGGTGGGAATGCTCCACTCACCACCCAGGGGGAAATGGGGGGCCTGGCCCTGAAACCTGTTGCTGTGTCTGGCTGAGCAAAACGCGAGGCAAACTTACGCAGAGAAAGTTCAGGTGCATTTCCAAGCCCGGGGCCGGCTCCGCCCACAGTGTAGATCACTTCGGCTCCATTGCCGTCCATGGAGCCACCCGCCGAGGATCTGGCCCGTACCACATGGCTGTGTGAAGCGAGAAGGGCTCACTGAGACCCCTCCAAGTTAGAGAGCGGAGAGCTCTGCCCCCCGCCCCTCCCGAGTCCAATTCCCAGGGGCCAGGCCAGTTATTTCCCTGCCTGTCTGGCCCCCGGGGGCAGCGCAAGGAGGGCTTGGGGCAGCGAGGAAGAAAACGTGCAGTGGTGGAAATAGCCTGCTGAGGTCTTAACCCAGCAGGGAACTGAGGACTCTGCAGAGCCAGGCCTGTGACGCTCCCCTCAGGGAGCTCCTCCGGCTCCCCTGGCTAAACCGTCTCGGGGCTCCCTGGGCTGTTGTGTAAAACACTTCTGAGGCCTCTTCCACCCCTGGCACTGGGCTCCAGAGCACGGGGCTTTCCCTGTCTGAGCAGAGCGCACACGGGGCTCCACCCCCCCGCACCCTTGAGTCTCACCGGCCGGGGCTTTTCCCTTCCCAGATGGCTCTTTACTTCTGCGCTGGTGTCCTGGAAGACGAGACCCTCTTCCGCCACTACGCTCTGAACGTGCCGCTCTATACCCACTTCACCTCGCCCATCCGCCGCTTTGCTGACATCCTCGTGCACCGGCTCCTCTCCGCCTCCCTGGGTAGGTGCCTGAAGGGGGCCGCCCGATCAGGGCTAGTGGAGTCACAGGCTGAGAGGCTGCTGCCTGGAGCCTCAGGGCTGGGAAGGGAAGACGCACGGGAGGAGGCGTCAGGACTCCTGGGTTCTGCTGTGGATTTGGACAGACCCTGTATGGGCATGGACAGGTCACTCAGTCCCTGTGTCCCTGGCCCCTCTGCTCACTGCAGCCGTGTCTGTAATTCTCCGGCCTTGAACCAGGCCCCCACTCTCTTGCTGTTCAGCAGGCTCTGGGGATCTGCCCTCCCATGAAGCAGGGCGGGGGGAGTGTAGCTACCTTAGCAGGCTCTGCGTACAGCGGGGATTCCAGTTGGGAGCTGTTCAGGGATACTGAGGCACACCTCTGGGGAACGCCAGACTCCTGGTGCCCTAGGGTGGGCGTTGTCCCCATCAGACCCCTTACCACCAGGGTGCTCACCAGTCATTGCGGCTTGTTTCCCTCCCAGGCTCAGGACGCCCGATCCGGATGAGAAAGGAGGCCATCCAGAAGCAAGCGGATCACTGTAATGACCGGAAAATGGCTTCCAAGAGGGTGCAGGAGCTCAGCGCCGACCTGTTCTTCGCCATCTTTGTCAGGGTGAGAGCACAGCCACCATGACTCTAAACAAGCTGGTGCTGCCCTCAGGCTGGAAGCGGGGCCTGGAGCTCTCCTTTCAGCCCTCAGGCATTGAGAGGATCCACTGTGCTCCATAACGACTGGGGAGAAGGGAGTGTTACATCCCAGCAGAGGAGCAATTTACGAACTGCATGGGCGTTGCCCAGGTGGGCAGAGAGTTGTGGGACTCTGGGTGGGAGCCCTCCCTGGAGATATCTCACTCATGACCATGCTTTGTGTTGGCAGGAATGCGGCCCGCTGGAGTCAGAGGCAATGGTGATGGGCGTCCTGAACAAGGCCTTTGATGTCCTGGTGTTGAGATTCGGAGTTCAGAAACGCATCTACTGTAACGTACGTGCCCTTGAGCACCAGGTCCCCCTTCGGCTGGTCCTGCCGTTAATCCTCCCTACCTTGCACCCAGGCTGCTCTGCTGGGTAGTAGTGACTGGAGTGCTGGTCGAGGCCCTTCTGTGTCCTCTAGCTGGGCTCAGGGCAGGTGCCAAGTACCCGCTGGCAATTCGACACTGGTAGTGCCACCACCAGAGCTGCCCTGGGGCCAAGTGCAACTGGGGAAGACCACAAGGGAGGGGAGGTTGTCTTCATTGCACAGGGAGCCCAAGTGAGGTGGGTTAGCCTTGCCAGGGGATGAGTGTCCCCACAGATGCTGCCTCCTCACTCTTTCTGCACTCGCCTCTGTGAGTCCAGGGTCACCGCCCCTGGTTCTTTGTGCTGAGGCGCTCTAGGATTCTTCCCAGTCAGGTGTGTCAATTGCTGGAGGACAGCTCAGTCCTTCAGGGGGAATTGTGGGAAGGCACTGGAGGACTATTGCCACTCAAGTGAGTCTGCCTGGATCCTCCCTGCAAAATGGGTGATTCCAGCCCGGGTTAGATCAGAGCCTGGGTTCTAACCGGTCCCCCCAAATGGGTCAGTTCACCTGGGCTTAATGCACCTCCAAAGCTGGGTCAGAGGGGTTTGTGTGAGGGGCAGGTAAGCACCTGGGTTAACTGCGCCATGAAGACGGACCCTAAAGAGCAGTGTAGGTCAGGCTGCAGAGGACGTCCCTACCCAGTGGGATGATGCAGAGCTACTTCTGCATAGTCACACTAATAACGAACACCATGCAGATGAGCCCACCACGCTGGGGCAGAGGAAAGGATGGGGAGGCAGTGGGAGTTGCTGGCCAGAGGCCAGCGTTTGCTCTAATAGGTTTAGCGCCATTTCAACCGTAACCGTGTGGTGACAAAATAGTGCAAGATGGACTGTAACTTGTGATGTACTCTAGGAGCACGAGGTCTTACTTGGAGGCACTAGTCTCCTGCAGCTCTTGTGGGGGGTTTCCCTTAGACCCCCTAGAGGCCCCAGGCAGGACAAGAGCAGAAGCGAAGGAAGCCAAGAGGATCCGTAGCACGTTCGCTTTTATTAAAAGAAGTGATTTCATGTTTTCCAGCTCCTCTGCTTCGCGGTTGTTCGTGCCAGAAGCGGGTAACAATTCACTAGGAAAAGTGAAATCAAACCAGGGCCTGTGGCCCGGAGGTCAGGTTGGGGCTGAAATGGGGAAGCAGTTGGTTTTAGGTGCATTTGATCCCATCATAAATCTGGGACCATTTGGAAGCAGTTTGCTGTAGTCTAGCCGCTGCCGTTAGTGACAGCTCTGTTGCTGACAATGGCATCTTGACATGGACTGTACAGCGTGATATACAGCCTGTGCGTGGGTGTATTCCAGCCGTACTTCATTTCCACCGGCATCTCGGGA
The DNA here is from genome assembly GCF_007399415.2 of Gopherus evgoodei. Lineage (NCBI taxonomy): Eukaryota > Metazoa > Chordata > Testudines > Testudinidae > Gopherus > Gopherus evgoodei. The sequence continues at coordinate 7,385,846 of NC_044330.1, forward strand.
ACTGGGGACTGCTCCTTCCTCCTGGGAGGTTACAGAGCTGCGGGTGCTTTACACAGGGTGCTGGACAAAAAGAACTTGGCAGTCGTTTACACACAGGGGGAGACGGTAACAGTGTCTTGCTAAGCAGGGTCCAGTGGAGCCAGCTGAGCGAGTAGCAGGATTGTGGGAGCAGCCAGGGTCCTTGCCCATCCCAGGAGGGGCCAGAAACCAGGGGCGGGGGACAGAATTCCTAGGGTTCCAGCACCGCTCCTGGAAGTCAGCGCTTTCCCCACCGTGCTGTCTGTTCTACAGGCTCTGCCGCTGACGGAATTCCGCTTTGAGAAGGTGGGGAAGAAGCCTGAACTAACTCTCCTGTGGGAGCCGGAGACCCCAGAGCAGGAAGCTGCCCCTCAGGTAAAGCCCACACCAATGGCTGAGTGCAGCAGCGCAACTGAACTGCATAGACCTTGTTTGTTGATCGAGCCCTCTGCCCTCCCAACCCACCAGGATCTCCGCTGGGCTCAGGGCCAGATTTCCAATGGGGCGCAGTCAGCACATGGCTGGGGGGCCTTGCCTCTCTAAAACATGCAGCATGAAAGTCAGCTGGGGGCAGGAGAGACTGAAGATGCTGCGCCTTGTGGCGCGTAAGTGTAAATCCGGCCCTGGCTGGGCTTGGGGTTCTCGGAGTCCCTGCTCCCAGCCCACTGCAGCAGACTGTGTGTCTGCAGGCTCCCTCAGGCTGCATCCTCCCCTTACATCCCTGTGTTCTGGCTTCTGTTTCCCCAAGTGGCCACCCTCTTCTCTGGTTCACTTCCATTACCGCCTGGCTTTCTAGCCCCTCTGCCTCCAGAGGTGCTGGAACCAGGGGTGCAGGGCTTACACTCAGCACCCCCACTACACAATTGTTCCAGCACCCCGGCCTGCAGCCCTTTGGCTCTTCTGCCCTCCCTGCTGTGTGCCAAGTCTCCCGCTTCTTTGGCCTCTACCAATGTAATTAACGTGCTGTTTACTGCTCGTCTAGATCGTTAATTAAGATGTTAAGCAAGATTGGGTCTGCCTGTGACTCTGGCTAGACACCTTCCCTACCTCATTGCTCTGGCCTTTATCATCCCCCTTCTGCTGGACTTTTCAGTCAGGTTTCAGCCCATGTGGCAGGCAGCGCTCAGATCCAATTAGAAGGAATGTTTCAAGTCCGATTTCCCCAGACATGGTGTTAATGCTTTAATAGAGTTGAGAAATCGGTCTCCTGTGTCCCCATCAGCTATTAACGCAGTAACTCAATCAAGGGGATTGATTGCATTTGTCTGGCTTGATTAAGTACTACTGTGATGCCAAACAAAAGTTGGCAACACTTTAAAATAATGGTCTAGCTGATTGCCTTGAAATTCCCAGGGATGAATCCCAATCCCCTGCCTGAGGCTTGGTCTGCACTTAAAAGGCTACACCAGTCAGGGGTGTGAAAGATCCACACACCCCCGCTCCCCCTCCAGCACCAGAGCTCTGCAGACCTAACGCTCCCTCCCCCTTGGAGACCCAGCCCTGTTGACAGACGAATGCTTCTGTCAATTTAGCTACCATCTTGGGGAGCTGGTGTTCCTACTCCCCTTCCCTCGGTGTAGGCTCTGTCTGCGCTACAGGGTTACCCCGGATCCTGCCTCCGTGGTGTGGGCACACCGTGAGAGCAAGCTGCTGCAAGCTCTCCCACGGCAGTGCGCTCCCTTAAAGCCGACTTGGCTGGGGAAGGCCCCTGGAACCCGCCCCGAGTGGCCCCAATTCATCCCGTCGTACAGGAGCTGGGATCGCTTACACATTTGCAGGGAGCCGCATGAAAAACGACTGCCCAGCGTGAGCAGAGCCCAGCCCCGGGGCTAATCATTTTTGGAAAGTAAACACTGAGCCATGGAGGAAACTCCTCCACGAATCAATCCCGCCTCCTAAGCAAATACCGGAGCCCTCCACTGGGATTGCTCCTTCCAAGGCAAGAGATCCCTGTGTCAATAAATCTCTAACCCCTTGAACCGCTGCAGCCTTCCCAGAGCTTTGCTGAAGCAGCAAGAAGCAATGTCACCCTGACATACAGTTGCACCCTCCTGGAGCACAGGCTCTTCTCCCCGTCAAGCACCACCCCCTCCGCCAGATTCTGCATGGTGGGCCCCGCGGGCCTTTCCAAGGCTTGGCGGCGGCCTTTTGGTTTGGCTGAGCCCAGCTGGGGAGGGAGAACATCTGTAAAGCTGTTTGCAAAATAGGTTAAACGTGCAGAGGCTGGATGGCTGCTGGGCTCAGGAGCTCCTACCGCCCCTCCCCGTCTCTGGTGCTGATGAGGGAGCTGGACTCCTGGGGGGGTTCCAGCGGCACCCTCCCCCTCCACTGCATAACTTTGGTAACAGCAGCCAAGACTAAAGGGTGAATCGCCCTATTCCGGCCTCCTGGTACAGCTGGGGGGCAGCCAGCCTGGGCCCCCACCCTGGCCGTCCGGCTGGTTTTAGAGCTCCAGCTCCATGAAAGGAGGGAAATGACAGCTCTGGTGTCAGCTGGCCAGCGTAGGAGTAGTGTGGCTCTCCTCACTGCAGGCCACTGTGATACACTGGAGTCCAGATCAGACCTGGCCTCTTCCACATGATTGATTCTGAGTAGCAAACAGAATCAGCTGGGAAGATTTGGAGACGTTTGCCCCCTCACAAGTGCCGGGAGAGAGGCTGGAATGGCTCATAGGAGCGCAGAGTAAAGCTAGTGGACTGGTTCTCCACTCTCGTTCTGGGACTGAGCAGATGCTCTGAACAGGCTCAGGGCCCGTCGTGCTGGGGGCGGGCAGGCCCATTCTGGGAGAGAGTCCTGGCCCCGGAGAGCTCATCAGCTGTGCCCTCCCCAGTGAGAGAAGTGATCAGGCTTAGTAGGGTTATGCACAGAAGGCTAGAGGCAAAGGACGAAACCGTGGAATTCCCGATAATACAGCTGGGTGGTTTCCCTGGGGAACCTCTTACTAGGTTCTGTAGGTAAAAGTGACCCTCTGCGGATTAAAATAAAGTTCTGCCTTTCACGTAGGGTCCATCTGCACTGCAGACAAAGGTGTGTTCTTAACTCCCATTAGCGAACCAGCCGATCAGTGACGAGACGGCGACTCAGGTTGGCAGCTCAAGTTGAAGCCTGTAGGGCAATCCAGGGTTGAGGTCGAGCTGTAGCCTCGTAAATACAGGAACCTGAGTGGCAAACCCGAGTTAAGAACACACCTTTTTTTCCCCATGTAGCCGTATCCTAACTCTCCAGTCAATCTCCCCCCCCGCCAAGCCAGCGCCTTTGCCAGGGCTGCCAAGAGGGGGGGCAAGTGGGGCAGTTTGCCTCTGGCCCCGCAGGGGCCCCACGAGAGTTTTTCGGGGCCCCTGGAGCAGGGTCCTTCACTTGCTGTGGGTCTTCGGCGGTAATTCGGTGGCGGAGGGTCCTTCCGCTCTGGGACCTGCCGCCGAAGTGTCCCGAAGACCCACGGTAGGGGGTCCTTCCGCCCTAGGACCTGCCGCTGAAGTGCCGGGTCTTCGGTGGCAATTCGGTGGCAGGGGCTCCTCACCACTGAAGACCCCAGGCCCCCTGAATCCTCTGGGCGGCCCTGGCCTTTGCCGCTGGAACTGTTGCCGTTTGGCAATTTGCTGGGGCACGAAGAAGTTACTGTCTGCAGTAGAACAGTGAACAGGAAAAGTGTGTGATGGCTCCAGTGAGCATCGCCACTGACGGACGCCCAGTGAGGATCACCAGACACTTGAACGACTCTACCCATACGTGGGGTCCTTTGGGCTGTGTTCCAGTCGGCTGGGCCCTGCTGACAGCAAAGCTTTCACTAACGATATGTTTAAAAAGTTAAATCTCATTAATTTTGAGAGTTTAATTTTGATTCTGGTCACATCTGAGGTTTTATGCAGCTGAATAAAAAGGATTGGCTAAAAGAGGAGGGCAGGTTGCTCTGCTTGCCTGAATCGAAGGGATTGATTGTCCAGGGTCTATGTTTCCTTCTGTAAAGAGTACAGTCAGTTCCATTCTGACATCTGCTCTGATATGCTGAAATGTACAAGCCGGCATTTCCTTATTGAGGGAATGTGGCTGTGTTAGATAAGTGTGATACCTACGCACCGGGCATGCAGACCATCCTGCTGGCTACGGCTCTGATGCTGATACTAACAAAGGGGCAGCAGGTTCTGACTGTGCCACCTGCTAGTCAGAGATTGAAGCCAGATTACATCACCATGTGGAGCTGAACAAAGACCCCGGGGTCAGCCTCTTTGGCTGGGAAGGCCCCGTCACATTTCAGTGTGTTTCCAGTCTAGCTGAGTTCTCGTTGCTCCGTGTGCCAGCGGGGACTCAGCTTGTGGGGTACATGTCAGTGAGCTGGCTGACTTGGTGCCTGTAACCCAAATCACAGCCGTGAGCAGGGAGCTGCTAATTAGTAGCAGCTTCTAGTTTCACAGGCACCAAATCACCTGTGTCCTTCCGCATCCTCCCTGCGAGGACCGGGAGCCTCTCCAGGCCACACCTCCCCATTAAAGCTGAGCTTTCTCAGACCTGCTCCAGCCCCTCAGGTTCCCGGTGAGTTGTCAGTACGGGCCCTTGGTTGGATAAATACGGGCAGCTTGCATGGCCCCTGGGGCAGAAGCAGCCCTAGACTAACTCGTTGTTGGAAGCCAGCTAACCCGGAGGCCCCTTTGTCTTTTCTTCCTGGCTGAAGGTGATCACCATCTTCACCTTGGTGGAAGTCGTCCTGACGTCAGACAGCGGCCCCCTGAAGTACAGCGCTGTGCTCAAGAGACCGGGCCAGGAGAAGTGAGAGCCGTGGGCTCCATCGCCTGCTGCCCTGCTGTGCCGCCAGACTCCTCTGGACCAGCCAGGCCTCGCACTGCGCTCACCTAGCTCCGCGGGGTGCAGGAGGGAACTTTTTTAATTAATTCAGTTTTACTTCTTGTTTGGATTTTAACCTTGGCAGCAGGGGGATCTCGGGTCTTTCCTGGCTGAGATCATTGAAGCTGTGGGAACATTAACGCTGTTTCTAAAATATTTTTTAGCCTTTTTTTTTTTTTTTTAAATTAATGCTGCTGACCGCCCCCTCCCCCCCCCGCAAGCCATTCTCTCGGAGAGGCTGCCGCTGTCCCTGCTGCTTTGGGCTGCTCTGGGCGTGGGAGAACCAGGGGCCACTGACAGGGTTCTTGCTGAATTCTGCATCCCGTAATAAAGAGCTGGCCAGTGGTGGCATGTGTGTGGCGTTCATTTTGCCTCCCCCAGATTCCAAGGGCGGGAATCCTGGGCAATCACTCGTCTTCCCGGCAGGCTTGGGCCTTTCTGCGCTTGCTGTTTCTCAGCACATTGTGAAATTCAAGATCATGCAGCAGCTACCTCATCTGCGTTTCCCAGTCCGGCTGTACTTGCACAACAGAAGGGGGGGCGGGGGATGAAGGATGTTTGTTCTTGGCTATCACAGTCGATTTGTTAATCTTTCAGTCTGCATGTTTAACAGGAGCCATTGGCTTTCTGAGCCAACTGCTCACACTGTGCTCCAGGGTAATCCTCTGTCCAGGGATGCCTGAGACTCTCCTGCTGGAGATGATGCTGTTTCCTGGGATCAGGGTCAGTACAAAGGAGCCTGAGGAAAAGCTGCACAGGTGGAGAGCACCTGTCTGTGTCAAATTCAGCAGGCCCCACCTGGATCTTCTTGGGATATTGAGAAGGAAACGCAGGCCCCATCCCTCCTCTTCCCTTCCCATTCAGCCGGCCTGGTATGGACAGCAAGTGCCAGACTGCCCGGTGCCTCTGAGCCCCAGAGCTCCTTTGCCTGCTCCCCACGCCCTCTGGCCTTCTCCTGCCTTGACTCATCCCAGCCAGTATCACCGCACTCCGTATTTCAGCTCCTCTTGAACTCCCACGTGAGTCACCGCTCTGCAAGCACGCTCCAGCGAGCGATGACCAAGCCCTGGCACAAGTCACGGCCGGCGAGCTGTTGCGAGATGACAGGGGAGGGGAAGGGGGGAGGTATGCAGAGGAGATTTAAGCCATTAATCATCTGGCTTAGACCAAAGTCATCCCATGAGAGAAAACCAGCAGGCCCCGACTTCCTCCAATCCGGAGTGTCTCCCTCTCGTAAAGCACAGAAATTGTGGCATTCTGCTGGGGGTCTTCCCAGGCCTTGTCCAGAGTGGGAGTCAGAGGGGTGGTGGTAGCTTGTGTTAAAGGCAGCGGCTGTGTAACAGAGACTCCTGGTCGTGGTAGCTAACCCTTGCGACAGCCCCTGGTCCAGGCAAGGCCTGAGTGTCATTTGGGGCAGGGGGGGCATGGAAGGAGACTGGCCCAGACTGGCCTTCTAGAGCAGTTACTGGTTCAGGTCAAAGCAGGAGCAGGCGATGGAGTCCTGCGTGGTTTAAGCCCCAGCTCTCTCAGACCCATCTGAACCCTTGCTCCAGGGCCAGCACCACCTTAGCAAGCAGGTGCATGGGGCGGCCACTCCAGAGAGGGGCGGCAGGTTCAGCAATTCGGTGGAGGGTCCCTCACTCCCGCTCGGAGCGAAGGACCTCCCGCTGAATTGCCGCAGATCGCGAATGCAGCTTTTTTTCTTTCTTTTTTTTGGCTGCTTGGGGCGGCAAAACCCCTGGAGCCGGCCCTGCCTTGGTCTTCCTAACGTGGTCCTCTCGCTGTTCGGATGGGCAGGGTAATAGTTAACATTGTGTCACTGAGCACCTCAGTCAGCCCCGCCTCTGAATGGTCCTTCCCTTTTGCAAAGCCAGGTGAGCGTTTGATATTCTCCTTCTAGGGAGTGGTGGGCAGCTCACACCTGGTGTCCCACTCTCTGCAGCTTGAGCAGATCCCGTTCCCAAGGTTCCCCTCCCAGACGTAAAGGACAAGGAGCCGAGATTCTCCAGAGCAAGATGGCAACCCTCCCCCACACCCCCTCCCTGGCGTCATCACCTACCTCGGCAAAGCTTCTCTTCTGAGTGTGTCGGGCAGCCTCCTGAGCTGGAGCAGTGGGGCTGCCATTCAGTGGCTCCCTCGGCAGCCACGTCCTGCCCATACAGCAAGCAGGGGTCATAAGCTAGGGGAGTAAGCACACACCACCTTTCCTAGCGAGAACTGAGGTGGGATGTGACTTTAAAGCGCAGTCGCTCTTCCTGATTAACTCCATGTATAGACACTCTGGAATCAGAGTGCCTCCTTCTGGTTTAGCTAATCCCCTTGCAGTCCACACCTCCTCGCCATGTGTAGACAAGCCCCGAGGCACTGCTCAGTTACACTGTTAGTAGAGACAGCAGTTAGCAGGACGCGGGTCCTATGGGAAAGCAGAATCGGCAGCAGTCTGTCCCCATGGGAATGGTAGTGCTGTTCCCAATTCACGTTGCAGCTTCCCGGAAGGATCCAGGAGGCCGAGAAGAGGGGCACAGCACGGGGAGGGCTTTTTTCAAGCCTAATATGTTTGAGAAGCAGAAGTGCAAAAGGAGCTAGAATTGCAATCAGTTTAACTCCTGACCCTTCCCACTTCAAAAGGCCCCTGTAACAAGCACAACAGAAAAGGTGACTGGTTTCATTCATGAAATTTTTCTTGCGCTTTCCCCAGTGGCTTGTTTCCCTCAACACTGATCTGTTCTTTAGAACAGGATTTACTGTTGTTCTGTCATCGAGCCAGGCAACCTGAAAGCTAAAGATCCCCCTGGGGAAACACTGACTGCTTGGGTGGGCGGCAATTGCTTGTAGCAAATCTATTTTAAGTCCACCTCTTTGCTGAACTTGTCCTGGCCTTTAACAGTGTCATTGCAGCCTTGAGCCTCGTGGGTACATACCAGAGTGTGGGGGAGAAGAGAGGTGAGGAGCCAAGAGGGCATGTTAAACCAGAAGGAAGCTCAGGCTGGTTGTTCCATTGTCTCTCTACAGGCAGCTACAAATGTGCAAAGGTAATACATCCTCCACTCTGCGGTGCGGCTCCAGCCTGCGGTGCTTTGACTGGGAATGTGCTAGCCGGCTTTCTTTTGTACACACACTAAACCCCCTGGGTGCTGAGCAAATATGAGTTAAATGCAGTAACCGTGGGTGGAGAGCGTGATGTCCAAATGGTTAACACTGATTGCCCGGCTCTCGCAGCTGTCACAACTTGTGCAGCTCAAGGACCGGGGTGAGCAGGAGCCCAGCTTGCAGACAGCACCTTATCTGCTTGGAAAATGTGGCTACAGCATGAAGTAAGGCTGACCCCCAGGGCCATGTGTGTGAGGATGTGGTGTAATGAGAAACATTCTCGCAAAGCCAGCCTGAGCCGCATTTGTAACCAGTTAGTGGTTTAATCAGCCGGTGCTATCCTCTGTCCCCACACACAGCAGTGTCCCACAGGCCTTGTCTATGCAGGAATGTTTCCCCAGGCTGTTTTTTTCCGTGGGAAGGACACCAAAGGAGCGCAGCCCCACGGCTCTGGGTCAGCTGAAGCTACTTCCAGTGCGATTCATTGCACCCATGGAGCTCTGCGCTTCTCCTAAATAACCACCGCATTCTGGGCGGATATCCCACGGAGCCACAAGCTGCTGCCAAACTTGGTGCATTCTGGGATTTTTCCTGTGGGGCATTGTGGGATACCTCCCCAAACTGACTGGAATTCTGGGACTTGGGTCAGGCTAAGAAATTCCCATGATGCCTTTCCTATGTTCCCATCACTCCACTGGCTTTGACATGGCACTGGGTCATGTACTCTTCTCCTGCATTTGCTTGTCAATCTTTACATCTGGGGGACTCCTGTTGAAACAGGACAGGCCGTGCTTTTGTCCCAGGACAAGGGACTCCAGGACCTCCAGAGGGACCAGGCAGAAGCACGGGGCTGCTCTAATGGTGCCTGGTATGTGAATTTGCCATCAGCCGTCACCGCAAAGGGCACACCTAGGTGTGTGCCAGCATTTAAACAGGGAGGTAACAGCCAGTAAAGATGACCCCAGAGTAGTAACAGGCATGGGCCCAGCCCAGAGTGAAGCAGTGCAGTGTGGAGTAGCAGTGGGAGGACTGCCTGGCCTGGAACAGTGGATTTGTCCCCACACGAACCTTATCCCAGGATCACTCATTCTGGAGTAGAGTGATGCCGCTTCCAAAGTGGATTAATACAAGTGAGTTAAGATGCCAGATACCCTGGGAAAAGGACACAAGACAGTTTATACCGAAAAGAACTAAAGTGATATAAGAAACCAACTTTCTAGTGTAGACAAGCCCTTAGACAGGCTGCAACGGTTCTGGGGCCTGGCCCGAGGCTGGGGGTGGTGCCTTCCAGGACCAGGTTCAGCACTCTGGGTATAACCTCCTTAGCCCCCGGGCAGCCAGCGTGGCTGATCCTTGCTCCAGCTCCACACAGCGTGGGCTGCCCCGGGGTGCTGCTCAGGCCATTCGGCGGCTCTCTCCTCGGGGCGCCCAATCCCCTGCTGAGGCGGGGTGGGAGAACAGCCCAGATTTTCCCAGTATGCACCAATGCAGGTAGGCAGGATGGTGAGTGTGGCCATGTAAACCCAGCTCCCTGATGCTAGTGGGGCAGCGTGGCTGCTCCTCGTGGCGTCTGCTGGAACTAGGTCCCTGAGACTGTGGCGCCCCGGCTGGACGCAGGGCGGGTCTTTGCAGGGGACTGGTCTGCGCTGGGGAATGCTGCTGAGTCTGAACGCAGCGGCCAGCAATGGTGTTGGCTGCCGTGACGCCGAGCATGGTTCGGCTGCCAGCCTAGAGCAGGGCACGCCACGGCAAGCCTCCTGCCAGCGAACTGGCATTCGAGCCCCAAGCCAGGCTTTACGTGTGGCTGGCCAGCGCCATGCAGGACGAGCCTCTGCCTGTCTGTGCTCCGCGTCACTCCTGTTCCGATGACCCTCGACAGCCACCCGGGGCAGCCCAGGCCCTGGAAGTACAGGAGGTTAGTGAACAGGAACAGACGTGTGGACACGGCTCCTGTCCCAAGCAGCAGCATTTCTACCATCCAGTTCCGGAGGCCAGTGCACTGTGAGGGAGGCTCTGTGGGCCCTGCCCCCCGCCCCAGTGCTGATAGATGCACACGGGGCCCGCACTGCTGCAGGGAACCACTCCCACCCCCAGCTAGTGCTGCCGCTGTCCGTGGAGCCCAGGAGCTGGTGCCCGGTGATGAGCCAGAGACTCGAGGGAGGAGAGGATCTAAGAGCTTCGTGCCTGGAACCTGCCGTCCGTGCCCAGAGCTCCAAGCCTAGCGCTGCAATGGCACTATGTCCTGACCTGCGCAGAGAACCCACCAGGAGCCCAGTGCTCTGCCCACCTCCCATTGATTGGCAGGTCGAGGGCCTTTCCTTCAGAGCCGGCTTCCCCTTCCCTCCCTAGGGACTTGCTCGGATTCAGCAGCAGAATGGTGCTGGGTACGTCTACGTGGCGCTAAAACCCCCTGGCACGGAGTCACAGAGCCCAGGTCGGCTGACTCAGGCTGCGGCTGTGGGGCTAAGCATTCCAGTGTTGGAGATCTGCCCCGTGCCAACATTTACGCTGCAATTTTAGAGCCCAGCCCGAGCTGAGCCAGCCATGCCCATACTGGTGGGTCTGTCCTGCGCCTGCCTGTGGCGCATGGGGTTGCCTCCCTGACCATCTCGGCTAATAGCCATTGGTGGCCCTGCCCTCCATCAATTACCTAATTCCCGTCAGTGGTAGAGACAGGGCTAGAACCTAGACAGACCCCGCAGGCCCATCCCTCCGATTGCTCTGGCTTGGCTTTGCCCATGTCCACACTAAAGATCTATATGGACGTCGCTTTGCCCATCACTGGGGTGGAGTGAGGGCACAGGCACCAATGACGCTGCTCCGCCACTGGCTCAGGAGAGGATCCAGTCGCCAGTCAGACGGACGGGGGATTTCGGGACTGGAAGGAGATGGGCAGGGTTGGAATTTGGGTCTGCGGTTCACTCACAAATTTCTTTTGTGACTGCAAAGCCGCCTCCTTCGTTTGCAAGTTAAATAGCTCAGCCTCCTTATCAGAAGGGCCAAACCTTTTACTGCTCCTCCCAAGGGGTCATTGATCCTCAGCCAGCGTGCTCAGAGGAGGCCTGGATCTCTCACCCTGCACTGCCTGTCTTGGGGGGGGGCCTCAAATCCCAGCAATGGCTTTGCCCTCTCGATGGTGACACCGCGATCTCCAGGGTAAAGCGTGCGCCTGGGGGGTGGATAACAGGAAGCTTGGCCGGGGTCTTTGCAATGGCCGGAGTGGGCAGCCATTAGCAGAGCAAGCACTGGCCACTCTGCAGGGCGGAAGGGGGAGCAGAGCCCTCAGCCCAGCTCCCTGCTGCTGTCCCTGCCGGGATTTTGTTTCTTTGAATGTGATCAAAGCGTCTTTCGCCCTCTGCTGCAGGACTTCACCACCCCGGTGCATTGGGCAATGTGCCAGCCGGTCCAAAGGTGAAAGGAGGCATCTATAAAGAGACAGCTCCTTCTCCTTGAGAGAGACCGGCAGAGTTTGCACAGGGATTCCCCCGGCCGCTGCAAAATGAGCTCGGTGCAACTCCTGGCCACCGCTGGCCTCTGCGTCTACCTCTGCCTTGCCGCCGGCCTCGCCGCTGCGCCTGTGTCTTTAGGTGAGAAGCAAACTTTCCACATGGCATGAAAGTCTGATTTGTACGGTGAGGGGCTTTTCCAGCTGGAAACCTCTGCTGCTTGGTCCGGCTGGTGGGTGTCTTGTCACACTGGCTAGAGGGCAATGATTGGGCAGTGAGATGTCCCTGAAGCAGCCAGCTAAAGGTAGGGGTGAGTCGAGCTACAGATCCGCTGTTCTGACCGACCTTGGAAAGGGGGAAGCTTCACCTTGGGAGAGGGGTTTGTCTTTTGGAAGGGGGGGGTCCATGGGGCAGATTTTCTCTCCCTGTGCGAGAGCCAAGAGCACCCACTGCCAGCACTTTGCTGTCCTGGTGTCTTGGTGAACGAGTGCTGGGACGCCAGCAGCAAAGCCAGGACGGCAAGCCACAAACTGCTGCTGCTTCGCTGAAATCCTCCTTGTGAAGACAGAATGATTTAGGGGCAGAGCTCGCTGGGACCGGTGCTGCATCGGAACAGTGCGTGGACGGGTGGGGAATCCCTCGTGTCCCAGAGTTCGATGTAGTGTTGACTGGTGAACACAACAGAGACGTATAGAGAGGCCCGGCTTGACAGAGCCCTGGCTGGGATGATTTAGGTGGGGATTGGTCCCGCTCTGAGCAGGGGGTTGGACTAGAACCTCCTGAGGTCCCTTCCAACCCTGAGATTCTGTGAGTCTATGAAGTTATCTGGCCATTCGATGATGCTCCCCAGCACGCTGAGGGTCTAGCTGCAAATTCTTCCCTTCTTTGCCCTGCTGTGGTAGCCGGGTTGATCCCAGGATGCAAGAGATGGGGTGGGGGAGGGAATCTCTTTTATTGGCCTACCTTCTCCTGGGGGAAGGGACCAGCTTTCTTGCACGGAGCTGAAGAAGTCATCTGGGGAGCTTGAAAGCTGGTGCTTGCCACCCCGCCCCCCCTTGTAATTCTCTCCTTGGTAGAGATGGAGAAACAGCTCCTGCTTTCTGGAGGGGACCAACGTGTAAGGGATTAGTCGAGTCTGTCAATAGCAATTTGCTCTTACAGAATCTAACAGGTCACCGGGGTTGTTCACAGCCATCGACAAGCAGCAGCTTCCTCGGCTGGTTGTGTGACACCCACTGTCCTTTCCTGGAACATCTGTCACGCGCTGTGGACGTATGGGGCTTTCATGGAGGGTGCCATGGGAAAGCTGGTCCCAGCCCTTATCGGGTCCGGAGGCAGGCGAGAGCCCTGTCTGTAGCAGCATGTGGCCATGCTGTTAAGAGCGGGGTTTTGAATCACTTGGCTCAGGCCATGTTCGGAGGAGGGGACTTTCCAGTAACGGGTCTCCAACGCCCCCAGCTCTCTGGACCCCACCCCCACCTTAGTCCAGCTCAAATGCCCCTGCACCCTTCCACCCCCTTCTGGCAACAGAAATGGTTGCACAGCGCCAGCACGGGGGACTGGACCCTGAGCCCCAGTGTCTGGGCGGTGGGGCTCTGAATTTGGCCCTGGGTCCCAGCAAGTCAAAGTCAGCCCTGGAGACCCCATTGAAATTGGGTCATGACCCACTTTGGGATCCCGAACCACAGTCTGAGAAGCTCTGTGTGTGGCAGGGCAGCCAGCCAGCGTGGCGCCGGGAATCCGCAGCAGCCAGGATGTGCTCCTGCCCTAGGGCGGGGTTTTAAAAAGCACCTCAGAGAGCTGGGGGTGCAAGGCCCATTGACAGCGAGTGAGATTGGGCCTAGTGACTAGGGCTCTGGACTGGGAGGCAGGAGACTTGACTCAGCCACTGGGCTGCCAGTTGACCTTGGGCAAGTTGCTGCCCCATTCTGTGCCTCAGTTTCCCCTTTGCACGGGGGATCATTCTTTGGGAATTGTGCCCCTGGTCAGCGTCCCCACAGGGGTTGTAGGCCAGAATGGGTGACGGGGTGGTGGGGTCTGGCTGGGGGTTCAGTCCAGCCCCTCATGTGTAGCTGCTTTGCGGGGAGGTGAAAGGCCTTTCTATGAGCCCACCCCAGCGCAGCTCTCCCGCTGTCCTGGCACGGTCCCCTCGCGGGGAGCTCTGTTCTCAGGCGATCACCCTGGTAGCACCGGGGTCCCCATGCCCCCTTGGCTGGTGCCTCACAGAGGCTGCTCTCTGTCGGTCGCTGAGGCGGGTGAGCTTGGGGTGGGGGGGCCGGCGGGCAGCGGGTGTGGGCATGCGCCTGAGCTCTTGGAAGTGCTGAGCTCGGTGTGAGACAGGAGGCTGGTGGCTCTGGGTCTGGGAAGAGGGCGGGGGGACCTAGCGGGTCTTGTTTGACGAACCCAGAGTGAGGAGGGTCACTCTGCGGATCCCCTCCCATCCGGGTAGGTGTATCTCATGAGGCTGTGGCACGCCGGGCAGCAGCCCGGATGGTACCTGCCCCTGTGGGTGAGCCACAGGCCGCTTTGTGGGGGAAACACACAAGTCCTGGGTGCTTATCACAACTGTCCAGGTGCCCAGTTCAGGCCTCCTGAGCTTTACCCTCACTGTGCTCGCCAGCAGCGGGCCGTGCGGAGAACGCACCCGTCCCAGGCTCTGCAGGGACAAGGCAGAGGGGTCCTCACATTGCACAGGATGGGAGGCTCTTCCTGGCTGTACCTCCAGAGCAGGGGCACGTACAGCCGGTGAGTGTCGGCCCAGCCCCACCCCTTCGACCCTCCACTCCCTTGACGCCGCTTACTCCAATGTGAGTCTGCACCACAGCAGCTTTTCTCCCCCAGCCCTGTCTCATTCATCACCGGCTGAATGATCCAGCAGCCACCAGGAGCCCCAGGTTATGTGGCCAGCATCTTTCTGCGTTATGCTCCAATTTGTTTTCCCCGCTGCAGCCGGGCTGCTAAAATGCTGCAGGGACAGGCTCTGTGGAACTGAAAACCTGGGACTGGGGAACAGCGCCTGCCCCGTCTCACTCACGCCTCCCTGACAGGAGGGGAGTTGCCAGGGCAGATTATTTAAGGCTCTCGGGAGACGCTGGGCCAGATTCTCCACTGGTGTAAACTGGCTTGGCTCCAGGAGGTGAGTGACAGTTGACATCAGCCAGGAATTTGGCCCAGTGAAAAGCCCCAAATTGGGGGGGGGGCAAAAGAGACAGACAGACAGTTTATGTAGGGCCTAGACAAAATCAAAATTGTGTGCTCTCTGGCTCCCCCTGCAGGCTGTGTTGATTAATGCAACTGCCTGTGCTGGCCCATAAGGAGGAGATTGTCCGTTGTTGAAGTGAGTGGGAGCAGTGGATCACGCTGGCACTTGGGCCTCGTCTAGAGGCAGAGATGAGGGGCCCCATGGCGAGGGGATCGGGGCGTAACCCCCCCTCGCACTGTGGGAGTCTGGCCCCTCGGCTGAGCCCACTGTGGTGGAAAACGGCTCCGGAGGCTGGCCTGATCAAAGCCCTGCTGGCAGCGTTTGCTCTTTGAATCTTCCCACGGGAACCTGCCTCTAAAATCCTGCCCCTGCTGTGGGTCATGCCACCCGCGGGGCAGCCGCAAACTGGGAGGAAGCACCGAATTCCCAGCCCCACTCTGGGCGATTCCGAGCATCGAGGGGGGTAGCGTTCAAGGAAACCCAGCACAGCTCGTGCTCTGGGGGGCGCTGTTTGGCCTGTGTTACCCTGATTCTTTAATGGCACAAGAAGCCCTGGGTGGGGCTGGAAGACGCAGGATCTGGGTTTTTCCCTGCGTTCCAGCTCCCAGGAGGTAGAAACAGCACGGGGGACCAGTTCTCCCATCATTTCAGCGCTGCAGATGACGCCCTGCACCCAAATCTCATGCAAAACCCCAGCGAACTTGTGTGCCTGGGCACTGCTGCGCCCTCTGCTGGATGGAACCAGAACTGCTCAGTTGTGCAACATAGACCCCGTACTGCAAGCTCCCACAGCTCAGGTTGCTTCTCCACTGGCCTGAGCTGTCTCTCCCAGGAAGGTGCAAGAGGCCCTGGTGTGAAGCAGGGTAACAGTGCTGGGTAGGCTGTGCTGACGATCCAGACCCTGAGTGAGGGGTTCCTGGGGCTCAATTTGCTTTGGGAGGCGGCTGCGGGCACAGGGCCTGTCTCCAGTGGGTGCCAGGTTAACTGCCAGCAGTAGGGCTGTGCTGGAGGGGAAGGGGGCTGCTTCCCAGCAGCCAGACGCCGGCTTAGCAGGATCAGTGGCTAAAGTCCTCATCCGTCTCAGGAAGACCTGGAGCTGTCTGTCCTGGCACAAGGGTCCTGGGGGGCGTTGCCCGGACTCTCACCCCCACGGGAAGGCCCCCCCGTTCCGAAGCAGGCTGCGTCAGTCACACTGGCTGCCGTCCCCGTTCCCAGCCTGGAGGGGGCGTGTCGTGTCTCAGCTCAGCAGGGTGATGTAGCTGGTGCCCGCTCACCTGCAGCCCACCCACCCCCTGCTCTGGGTAGGATGGCGTGCTGTGTCCAGGCCCTGATCCCCGTGCCCTCTCTGCCTTTCAGAGGATGAGAAGGCCCCTGCCTACTGGAACGAGAGAGCCAGGAGGACACTGGAGTCAGCACTGACCCTGACACCCGTGACCCGCCGTGCCAAGAACATCATTCTCTTCCTGGGTGACGGTGAGTGCAATGCCAACCTGCTGGCACTGGGTCCTGGCACAGCCATGGCACCTGCATGGGACTCCCTTTATCCCACTTCTAATCTGCCTTTGCCCACCAAGCCTAGCCTGGTGCCTCCCGGGGCCGGGTACCGGCATCCCCCAGCCAAGGGGCTGCACCGGCAGCTTGGCCAAGGGAGCCCAGAGCTCCCAGAGGGTTTCCAGCCACCCACCAGCCCTCACAGAGCTTTGTTTGCAGCAGGAATCTGCCCCACATGCTGGCCATGGGGCAGTGTTAGCCAGCAGGGGACAGGTGCCGGTGGGTGGGATCCCAGGGCCTGGCACAGGCGAGACCCTGGGGCAAATGCTCCAAGCTCAGCCCGGTCTCTCTTCCCTGCCGCTGGCAACAGAGGAAGCAGCGATTGCGGCTTCCCTGCCCCTAGATGGTGGCAAGGCCTGGCCGGGAGGGTTCCTCTCCCCATGGAGCATCCAGCTGGGGCCCCACCTTGTGCCTCAGTGTCCCCAGCAGCAGTCTGGGCAGAGCGCTACCCCGGACAGTGGCTGGAGTGGGGTGAAGGTCACCGGGCGTGGCTGTGGCCAGCTGTTTGGAGGGGCTGGGTGCCTGCTGTGGCCGCGCAGGTCTCCCTGGGGGGGCAGTGACCTTGCACGGGGCAGAATCCTGCCAAATCTGGGAGATCCTGGAGTGAGGGATGGAGGGGACTGCTCTTGTCCTAGCCCCTCAGGGACCTCCACCATCACAGCTGTAAGACCCTCCAGCTGTCTTTCTCCTCCCCCCCCCAAACCATGCTCCGCAGCAACTTCAAAGGGCTCTGCCCTCCCCTCACCCCTTGAATCCTGCCGGGCTCTGCCCTCCCCCACCCTGCTTCAGTCCCACTGTGCCCACCCCTCCCCCCTTCAGCCCCACCCTGCTCTGCCCTCCTCTGACCTCGTCTGCACCCTCCCTGGGCGCTGCTTGGTGCCCCATGGCCGCCCGGGTTCTGGCAGCTCCCTGGCTCTGTAGCTCAAGCCGGCATTTCTGGCTGCAGGAGGGGATGGGAGTGAGCCTGGCTAATGTGGCTGGGCAAGCTCGTAACTCCAGGCGGGGGCTGCAAGTCGCTCTGGGGTGCGGGGTCGTCCCAACCTTGGCCCTGTCCAGCCAGAGCCACCTGTGCCAGGACCAAAGCTAAAATTCCTCTCCTACCACAGCACGTCTCTGTGTGCTGGCCAGCTAGGTCCGGCTCGCTGATAACACGGAGCACCCTGCAGCCCCGGGGCAGGCTCAACGCCCCATGTCGTGGGTGGGAAAACTGAGGCACCGAGGGAGGAGTCAGCTAGCAGTGTTGGGAAGAGCACTGAGCCACTTCAGACCCTGGGTCGCATGGGCCCCGGGGTTACGCCAGAGTCTGTGAGAGCTGGTAGCCGTGCAAGGCCTTTACACGGTTCTGAGTCCATCCAGCAGGGGGTGCCAGGGCCAGCGTGGGATCAGGATCCTCAGCCCCCAGCCACGCAGAGTCAGGGCTGCCTGGGCAGGGGCTGTGTCGGGGGAATGTGGGGGATCTATGTGGTAGCCTTCAGCGTGCACGGAGAGCGCTGCCTTGCCCGCTCTGGGCCCACTGGAGAGGGATCTTCGCACGGGGATGGGGTCTGCTGGGCATCTCCCCCGGCTTTCACTAGTGGTGACCGTGGCTCCCGCCAGCCCCAGAACCCATCCAAGAGGTAGCTCAGCGACGCCCCCCGCTGGCCGATCCAGGAGCAGCAGGGACTGGCTCCGGGCTGCACCCCATTGATGAGCCTCTGTCAGCCCCCGAGGCTGCGGTGCTAATGCTGGGCTGGTGCTGGGCTTGCAGGCATGGGGATCTCCACCATCTCCGCCGCTCGGATCTACAAGGGGCAGCTGGAGGGCGGGCCCGGTGAGGACAGCCGGCTGGCCATGGAGACCTTCCCCTACGTCGCCCTCGCCAAGGTGAGTGCCCTGCCCCGGGGAGGACGGGGAAGAGAGCAGAGGGCTCTGGACTGTTCCTCGGCAGAGCCCTGGGGCAGCTCTGAATGAGTCTCAAGGTAGGGCCAGGCCCAGCCCTCTGCTCCCTGGGCTCACAACTCTGCTCTAGGGGCCCGGGGCCCCCATCTCCCCATGCTGTCGGCCCATCAGCAAAGGGAAAGTCGCCACGCAGCCCACACCCCGCCAGGGGTCGACTCTCCCTGCCCTGGGCAGCGGGCGCGAGGTATGGTGCCCCAGCGTGGGCCGGGGAGGGAGGCTCTAGGGAAGAGGGGGTACAGATGAGAGCAGAGCTGGGGGTCGGCAGGGCTGGGGCCAGGGGGAGAGTTGGCCTGTGATGTGGTGAGAGCCGGGAGGGGGAGATGACCCAGACTGCGGGGGTAGAGCTGGCCTGGGGTCACCCCCACGTATTGTGCCCTGCGCCCACAGGCTGGGTTCCTCAGCGGGCGGGAGCTCACAGATGGCCCATGAGCCTCCCCCCGCCACCCCACTGGGGCTCTGTGTAGCTGCTAGGAGGAGCCCTGAGGGGGTGGGAGGGTCCCAAATCCCCTGGGCATCTGGCTCCACTGTTCAGTCCTCCCACCAGGTGAGACGCCCCCAGCTGCTTGGGAATGCTCCCAGGGCACGGGCTGTGCCAGCCGCCCCCAGTGCCTGTTCCCGGCCCCTTGCTGCCTTGCAGACATACAACGTGGACCGGCAGGTGCCCGACAGCGCTGGCACCGGCACTGCGTACCTGTGCGGGGTGAAGGCCAACGCCAAAACCCTGGGGGTGAGCGCCGCCGCTGTCTATGGCAAATGCAACACCACGTGGGGCAACGAGGTCCACTCCGTCCTGCACCGGGCCAAGCTGTCGGGTAAGAGAGCACCGGGGACGGGGCCCGCACCACGGGCAGTGCCAGGGAGCCGCCCTGCCAGCACGGGGAGTGCTGCCCTCCCTGTCTGTGCCCCCTCTCCCATAGCCATCGGCACGACGGAGCCAGGACTCCTGGCCCTCCTGCTGGCACCAGCCTGGGCACTGATCATCCCCTTCCGCTGCCTGCGGAGGCTGCCTGGCAGAGACCGGCGGTAACCCGTCCTCCCCTCTGGTGCGGCAGGCAAGTCGGTGGGCATCGTGACAACCACCCGAGTGCAGCATGCCTCGCCGGGCGCTTCCTACGCCCATGTGGTCAACCGGGAGTGGTACAGCGACGCCGACCTGCCCAAGGAGGCCGCCAGACAGGGCTGCAAAGACATCGCGTACCAGCTGGTGCACAACACAGACATCAACGTGAGCCGCCGGGGGCCAGGGGCTGTGGTGTTGGGGGGCAAGGGGCCCGGGGCATGGAGCAGGCACCTCCCGGACCTGCAAGGCCAACTGGGGCCCAGCCCCCAGCAAACCACTTGGGGCAGGTGCCGCCTGGCACATGGCTGGGGGTAGGGGAGAGACCTCTCCAGTGAGCCCAGATCTTGTGGCATCGCTGTGACCTCCCGGCACACCGCGGAGTCTGATCCTGCCCAGCCGGGCTGATCTGCACCCGGGCGCTTAGCTCACAACCCTGCCATTTACCCAGCAGGCCATGACGGTTCAGCCTTCGCTTCTGGCTGTTTATTCCCTGCGCCCGGCTGGGGCATTGTGGGGAGGGGAGCAGGGGGCAGAGATGGCTCCTTCCTTGGGGTCCGTGGGGCAGGTGTCACACGTGGAGGGGTTCACAGGGGACTCCTGCAGCAGGGATGCTCCATGCCAGCTGCCCCATCCCCTGCTGCAGCCGGATGTGTTCATCCCAAAGACACAATATTTGCTCTTCTGGCTGCCCCCGAGCTCCCCCCCCCCAACGGCAGGTCTCTTCCCCTTCCCCAGAGCCCTGCCCCCCGGAGGAGGGGGTGCAGTTATGGGGCCCTGGTTTCCTGCTGGGGTGCCTATATCCCAGCCAGTGGTTTGTCATGACAGCCTGGATGGGACTTCCCTGCCCAGCGGGTCCATGCACCCCCCATGCTGGCCAGAGGGGGCGCTGCCATGGTGCAGCTGGCTCCTGGCCACGACTCTGGTCCCCCAGGCAGGGGGCTGAGCGCTGGCTCTGCCAAGCCCGGGGGGGGTGTTGGGGTGCGCTGGGCTCTGCTACTGCTGACAGCTGGGCTCCTCCTTCTCCCCCTCACCCCCGCCGTCTGCAGGTGATTCTGGGCGGTGGGAGGATGTACATGACTCCCCGGAAGACCCCGGACCCCGAGTACCCGACGGACCCAAAGCAGAGCGGGACGAGGAAGGATGGACTCGACCTGGTTGAGAACTGGCTCAGTGCCAAGGAGGTACCAGCTCTGCCCAGGCCCCCAAGCAGAGGGGCAGGGATGAGGGGGGCCACAGCCTGTGAGGGGCCAGCCCAGGGGCGGCTCCTTTGCTCGGGATTGGCCCCAAACGCACTCGGCTGGATCTCCTATGGGACAGTCACACGCTGTGTGCACCCCGGACATGCTGTGCGGGCGTGGACGTGCCCCGACACGCTCCGGGGGGGGCATCCGTGGGGCCTGGCTGCTCTGGGTGTGCCCCGCGGGCGGCTGCCTGAGCCATGTCTGTTCTGGTGGCAGGGGGCGCGGTACGTCTGGAACAAGGAAGGCCTGGACGCCGTGGATGAGAACTCCACCGACTACCTCCTGGGTAAGGTGCCAGCCGGGCTGGGCCTGCCTGTGCCCCTTGGCTGGCCGCGGTGGGAAGTGCCGCCCCCTCGCTGCCCGTGCGGTGCCGTTAGCTGGGCTGGTCCGGACAGGGCACCCCGGGGCTCAGTCTCCCACCGCAGGGAGCTCCCTGGCCCGAGCGGCAGCCCCGCCACGGGCAGGAGGGGGCTGGCGTCCGAACTCCATTGGGGACCATCTCATGTAAATTTGCTGCATTCGGGGATCCGCTCTGCCTCTGCGTGGGGCTGGGTCTGAGCCGCATGCACCCCACTGCTGCCCCAGGGCACAGAGCGTGCCAGCCCCTTGGTACTGCCAGCCTGGCCAGGCTGGGATACCAGACAGAGAACGAGCCTGTAGCCCCTGAGCACCCCCAGATGGGCAGGAGGCCAGGCTGGTCACAGCTGACCCAGGGGCTGGGTGGGTGTCAGGCCCAGGTGAATAGGATCCTTCTCCCAGGGCCGGCCCTTAGCAGCCCCGGTAGCGGACAGGCCGGGTCCCCGGGCAGCACCCCAAGGCCCTGATGCTGGCGGCTTATCCCGGCAGGTCTCTTTGAGCCCAAGGACATGAAGTACGAGCTGAACCGCGACGCCAGCACGGACCCCTCCATCGTGGAGATGACGGAGAAAGCCGTCCGCATCCTGCGCAGGAATCCCCGCGGCTTCTTCCTCTTCGTGGAAGATGAGTCACCCCGTGGAGCTGGCCCAGCCCCTCCCCCAGCCGAGAATGTGCGGACCCCCCCGGCCCCGCCCCTCCCGCCGGCCAAGATCACAGGGACCCCCCCCAGCCCAGCCCCACTCGCTGGCTGAGAGCGCGGGGTCCCCCTGCCCCTGCCCCTCCCCCCGGCTGAGAGCACAGGGTCTCCCCCCCGGCCCAGCCCCTCCCGCCGGCCGAGAGCGCGGGGTTCCCCCCCGGCCCTGCCCCTCCCGCCGGCCGAGAGCGCGGGGTTCCCCCCTGGCCCTGCCCCTCCCACCGGCCGAGAGCGCGGGGTTCCCCCCTGGCCCTGCCCCTCCCGCCGGCCGAGAGCGCGGGGTTCCCCCCTGGCCCTGCCCCTCCCGCCGGCTGAGAGCGCGGGGTTCCCCCCCGGCCCTGCCCCTCCCGCCGGCTGAGAGCGCGGGGTACCCCCCTGGCCCTGCCCCTCCCGCTGGCCAAGAGTGTGGGGACCCCTCTCAACCCAGCCCCACTCGCTGACCAAGAGCGCGGGGCCCGCCCCCCGGCCCAGCCCCACCCGCCGGCCGAGAGCGCGGGGTCCCCCACCTGGCCCTGCCCCTCCTGCCGGCTGAGAGTTCGGGGTCTCCTCCTGGCCGTGCCCATCCTCCCAGCCGAGAGCGTGGGGTCCCCCCGGCCCAGCAGGAGGGAGTGGCACGGCCCTGGTGAACGTTCTGCCGAGGGGGTGGGGGTGTCGGCAGTGCGCCAGGGGCAAGTTACATGTCCCAGCATTAGGGTTGCCAACTTTCTGATTGCAGAAAACCCAACAGCCCTGCCCCGCCCCTGCCCCGAGGCCCCTGCCCCCCCCGCTCCATCGCCCGTGCATTGCTCGCTCTCCCCCACCCTCGCTCACTAGCTCATTGGCAGGGGGCTGGGGTGCAGGAGGGGGTGCAGGCTCCGGGACGGGGCCAGAAATGAGAGGTTCAGGGTGAGGACTCGAAAACCAGACACCTGACAACCCGACCCGCAATGCCAGGCGCAAAGCCGTGACGTCTGCCCCAGGGGTAGACACCAGCCCGGTGCCAGGCAGGGGGGAGTGGGGCTGGAGTTTCCCTGGGGGGGCGTGACAGCCTCTCGCTCTCTTCCCCTTCTGCACGAGGCAGGATCGACCACGGGCACCACAGCAGCAGAGCCAAGCAGGCGCTGAGTGAGGCCGTCCTGCTAGACCGGGCCGTGGCCCGCGCCGCCGAGCTGACCGACGCCTCGGAGACCCTCACCGTGGTCACGGCCGACCACTCGCACGTGTTCAGCTTCGGCGGCAGCACGCCGCGCGGCAACAGCATCTTCGGTGAGCGGGCGGCCAGGGGGCAGGGAGACCCGCTCTGAGACTCCGTACCCGTAGGTGGCAGGGCAGGTACCCTCCCCCAGCTCTGCCGGTGCCCCTCACCCCTGACCTGCAGCCCCCTCCTCCCCAGCTCTGCCGGTGCCCCTCCCTCCCCACCCGCTGCCCCCTCTCCCCTCCAGCTCTGCCGGTGCCCCTCACTCCTGACCCGCAGCCCCCTCCCCCCCAGCTCTGCCGGTGCCCCTCCCTCCCCACCCGCTGCCCCCTCTCCCCTAGCTCTTCCAGTGCCCCTCACTCCCCACCCGCAGCCCCCTCTCCCCTCCAGCTCTGCCAATGCCCCTCACTCCCGACCCGCAGTCTCCTCCCCACCAGCTCTGCCGGTGCCCCTCACTCCTGACCCGCAACCCCCTCCTCCCCAGCTCTGCTGGTGCCCCTCACTCCCGACCCGCAGCCCCCCTCCCTTCCAGCTCTGCTGGTGCCCCTCACTCCTGACCCGCCACCTCCTCTCCCTCCCAGCTCTGCCGGTGCCCCTCACTCCGGACCCGCCACCCCCTCTCCCTCCCAGCTCTGCCGGTGCCCCTCACTCCGGACCCGCCACCCCCTCTCCCTCCCAGCTCTGCCGGTGCCCCTCACTCCGGACCCGCCACCCCCTCTCCCTCCCAGCTCTGCCGGTGCCCCTCACTCCCGACCCGCAGCCCCCCTCCCTTCCAGCTCTGCTGGTGCCCCTCACTCCCGACCCGCAGCCCCCTGCAGTCCCAGGCCTGGTATCTCTAAGCCTCAACTCCCCACCTACAGTTGTTAGCTCCCTTGGGACCTGCCATGGGCTCTGCTGGGGGCACTGAGCTGTGGTGCCGCCCCAGGCATCCCCTTATGGCCATGGCATGTCCAGCGCCCAGCCAGGAGGGGGTTGTGTCAGCCTGGGGCTGCCATCATGTGCCAGCCGAGGGTCTGCTGACATCTCCCCGTGTGCGTGACAGGCCTGGCACCCAAGAAGGCCGAGGACCGGCGGCCGTACACCAGCATATTGTACGGGAACGGGCCGGGCTACGCCATCGCGAATGGGAGCCGGCCGGACGTGAGCAGCCTGCCCATCGGTAAGAGCCGCCACCCGCCCCCACTGGGCCCAGAGTCCACCTGCCACCAGGGTGCCCGACCCCTTGCTCAGGGAGGTGTGTGCCAGCCCGAGGCACTGGGGAGGGGGCACGGAGGGGCACTTCATCCCATGCAGCTGAAGTGGAGAGCCGGTGGGGGGGGGGTCACTGCATCGGGCTTGCCTGAGCCCACCAGCCCCTGCACCAGCTCTGGGTCTAGGGAGGCATCGGGAGCTGCTGGGAGAGGGTCTCGTGACTCACGACCCCTCTGTCTGTCTGGCTCCCCACGTCGCCTGGGCAGAGGACAAGGATTACCGGCAGCAGGCGGCCGTGCCCCTGGACACCGAGACCCACGCCGGCGAGGACGTGGCTATTATGGCCAGGGGACCCATGGCCCACCTCTTCCACGGGGTGCAGGAGCAGAACTACGTGGCCCATGTCCTGGCCTACGCCGCCTGCCTGGAGCCCTACCACGCGGGCCCCGAGTGCCCGGCCCCGAGCTGCAGGTCAGGCAGCCCAGGCCTCGGCCACCCCCACAGCCTCCTGCTCGTCGCACTCGGGGCAGCCTCCCTCCTGCTGAGGATGTGACAGTGGACGTTGATCTTGACCAGCCTGGGGGACCCCCCCGTGCCCTCTGCCAGCAGAGCAGCCAGCGCCCCCCAGGCTGCAGGGCTGGGCCGGCCCTGGTACCACACGAGAGAGACGCTCTTGCTTGCCTGTGTATATAATTTTGTAACCGTCTCCTGCCCTCCCAGCCCCCCGGAAATAAAATCTGCTGCCGTTTTGTTCTTACCCACGTCTCTTACTTTGCCGGATGGTTCCCCCCACCCGGAAATGTCGGAAGGCTCCTGACGGGAGCCACTAGCTCCGGGTACGTCTGTGTCAGGCACTGCAAGGCTCACAGCATCCTGGCTATGGTGCCACAATGCTCCCGGCACTGGCTCCCCCACGGCACAACAGCTGAGGGTCGTAGAGACGCCGGGTGTCCAGTTTTCGACCGGAACGTCCAGTCGAAAAGGGGAACCGGCAGCATCCGGTCAGCACGGCTGACTGGGCAGCTCAAAGTCCGGTTGGCAACAGCGGGGCTCCGCCCACACAGTTCCTGGGAAGCGGCAGCATGTCCCACCAGCTCCTTGGTGGTGGGGCGGCCAGAGAGGCTCTGCATGCCCCCCTCACCCTGCTGTACCCCGATTTCCTCACCACGGCCCCTTGCTCCAGGGATTGACCCCTGCCATCCCCCGATTGGGTGGGTGGGCAGGCTCTGTATCACCTCCTCCCAGCCCAGCTCTGCAGACAGCTGGTGAATCCTGGGGGATGGGAAATCGAGCGCATGGGGCAGGGGTGGACAGCGAGTGATGGGGTGGGGGCGACATAGGTGGGGCAGGGGGTGAGGCCTCTGAGGAAGAGGCTGGGCAGGGGTGTTTGTTTTTCAGGGATTAAAAAGTTGGCAACCCTGGGCGGGGGCAGGTGTCGCTTGGCTGGAATCCTCTCCGGCCATTACAGCGCGCCCCCCCCAGCACAGTCAGGACCCCTCCCCATTTCTGTCAACGCCCTGGGCACGACCCATTAACATGCGGCTCGGACCTCAGGGCGACTGCTTGGCACAGCAGGGAAGCTTTTGCCATTGCTTGGGAAAGGGACTACGTCTGGGGCGGAGAGCGGGACGGGGGGCACCTCTGAATGTTACCGCTCTGTGGCTGCGACGGCTCCTGTTCCCCCTGGCTCCCTGCCCAGCTGGAGCTCAGGCTGCAGCCGCGCCCGGAGCGCTGGACCCGTGTGGACACAGCTGAGACCAGCCAAGCTGCGCTCTGTAGCCAGGCAGCGGGACCATTGGCCCCAGGTGAAACAGACAGCGGTAACGGCCCAGTGCTGCCAGTCGAGCGATCTCGGTGCTGGAGGCTTCTACCCACCCAGTCAGGGATCGCTGCCCGGCAGGGCAGGGCCTGGTTTCATTTTGCCTGGCTGTGCCATGGCTGTCTCGGCAAAGCCAGATTGCCAGAGTACTTGCCGTGGCAGAGGGCTCCCTGGGGGTGAGTGACAAGGCCCTTTCACTGGGGGGCAGTGGGGTCTGACCTAGCAAGGGAGAAGCTGCCTTGGGCCGGGTGAGATCTCAGTCCAGGGGCTCCGGGTGTTCGCTGTTTCCCGGGGCCGGTGCAAGGATATTTTGCACCCTAGGCAAAACTTCCCCTGTGTGCCACCCCCTACCACCCCACCACCCCCGGAGCATCGCTTATTATAAACTTTCAAAAATGAGTTCTGCACAGTGTGGCATTGGGCATTAGAATTAATACTCGTTCGGCTTGAAAAATTATTAATTTCATTATTTAGCATATTTAATGAAAATCAATGGCCTTGGGTCTCCTGCACGTGGCTAGAGCCCTCCTGCCTCCCTGCCCGGATCTGGAAAGGGCTGTTTTGGGGATCAGAGCACAGAGCTGGGAGTCGGGATCTGGCTGACTTCAGGCAAGTTACTTCCCTGTTCTGGGCTCCAGCGCTAAGGTGTGAAATGGTTCCTTGCTCCTGGGCTGGCACGTGCAATGCAGGCGGGAGGGGGTGGCTGAAGGCCTGGCTTCCCCACAGGTGGGAGGCGAGGACAGAGTTCCAGCCTCCGTCATGACCGTCCTGGTTGCTTTACTCTGCCCCAAGCCCCTGACTGCGAGATCTCGGATTCTGGGTCTGATTTTCAGAGCTGCTGAGCACGGGCGGTTCCCCCGATGTCTGTGGGAACTCGGGTTCTCAGTACTTCTGAAACTCAGGGCAATTTATTCCGACTGCTGGGCCAGGTCCATACACACCTCTCAGTCCACAGCAGCTCTCCCCTCAGTAACAATACAAGCAATCAGGAGAATGATGAGGGCAGTTGGCCCAGTGCTGGGAGCGGGGAGGATATGGCCCTAATGTGGTCACTAAACTTCTCCCTAGTAAAGTTTCTGGTGCATCAGTGGGAGATCAAACAGCTCTTGGGTGCTGCAGCCTGCCCAGGGTTCAGCTGCACTTAGCCTGAGTTGCTGGCGCACTTGCAGTGGCTGTGCACCATGCAACTGGTCACCCACGTTCCATGAAAACCTGGCTCTGACGGTGGCGTAATTAGACTTGAGTTACTGCCGCATTGCTTAGCACTGTCGTCCCAGGCTGGCTGCAGACTGAGGCAGACAGACCTGTGCCGGCTACACGCCCATCACCTTCGGAAGATTTTCCTTGGAGCCATAAGGGCTGGAGACAGTCATGTTTCTTCACTGAAAACTTGCAGGGAGCTGCCCCTGAATCCCGGATTAAAACCTTGTGTGGGCAGATGCAGAGCTCAGGGCTTGAAGGCCTCTGCTTTAATGGGCTGAGCCAGTGCAGAACTAGGAGCCTCGATCTCCTGTGTTCAACGCTTGCCCCCAGCCTGCCTGCTGCTCCCCAGCTGGGTCCCCACATGCTGGAGGAGCCGCTCACTCCTGACCCGCAACCCCCTGCTACCCCAGCTCTGTGGGCACCCGTGACAATACGCCATCCATGGGCACCCATCTGCCAGCAGCAGTTCCTGGGCCCTGTGATGTCTGGGCATTTTGCCCCCCTCTAGGGGCAGGCAGCCCATCAGCTCTGCTGCCGTGCCACCCCCAGCTTCAGAGGGGGAGAAGCTGCTTGGCCTGGAGAATTATTCCAGGGGCTGGGGGGAGCCTGGAGGAAAAGCCCAGCTCAGAGCTGACCCCCCACTCCACAGAGCACATTACTCTCAGCAGGGAAGGGGGCAGCTATGAGCTACTGAGCCCTCCCCCCCAGAGTGAGTCCCCCCCCCACTCCTGCAAGCCTGGGGGGAGGCCCCCCACTAGGTCTGCAGGTAGGGGGGAAATTAGAGGTTCAGGAAGGGTCGGGGTTCCCTTTGTTAATCCACCCCCCCAACCTCCAAAACCAGCTGCTTGGGGAATATGAACCTCTGGACTAAAATCAATGGTCAGTGGCCCAAACCCGTGTGACAATCGCACCTACTGGGGTGGGGACGGGGGGGCAGGGTGGGCACGGGGGCTCTGGCGAGTTGGGAGTTTTAGTAGGGTGGGGGCAGGGGCAGGGTGAGGGTGGGGGTTTGAGCAGGGTGGGCATGCAGGCAGGGCAGGGGCATGGGCAGGATGGGGGCTGGGGTTGGGCAGGGCAGGGACAGGGGTGAGGGCAGAGGCGCGGGCAGGGTGGGTGCGGATGCAAGGTAGGGACGATCATGGGCGGGGTGGGGGTTTGGGCAGAGTGGGCGCAGAGGCAGGGCAGGGGCTGGGGCAGGGGCAGGGTGGGAGTGGATGCAGGGTGGCCGCAGGGGCGTAGGCAGGGTGGGCATGGATGCAGGGCAGGGGTGCAGGCAGAGTGGGGGTTTGGGCAGGGTGGGCATGGATGCAGGGCAGGGGCGGGGGCACGGGCAGGGTGGGGGTTTGGGCAGGGTGGCATGGACGCAGGGCAGAGGTGCGGGCAGAGTGGGGGTTTGGGCAGGGTGGGTGTGGATGCGGTGCAGGGGCACGGGCAGGGTGGGGGTTTGGGCAGGGTGGCATGGACGCAGGGCAGAGGTGCGGGCAGAGTGGGGGTTTGGGCAGGGTGGGCGTGGATGCGGTGCAGGGGCACGGGCAGGTTGGGGCTTTGGGCGGGGTGGCATGGATGCAGGGCAGGGGTGCAGGCAGAGTGAGGGTTTGGGCAGGGTGGGCGTGGATGCGGTGCAGGGGCACGGGCAGGGTGGGGGTTTGGGCAGGGCGGGCATGGATGTAGGGCAGGGGTGCGGGCAGAGTGAGGGCTGGGGTTGGGCAGGGCTCTCTGCACAGCTGCTAAGGAGCAGGGTGGGTGATGATCTTGGCATGGGCCCAAGCCCTGCCCACGGACCCTGCCCGAGCCAGGGACTTGGCCCCTATGGTTGATAGGGTTATCTGGAGACAAGAGTATGATAAGATACACACCCCTCCCCCTGCAAATCCAGCTCCCCCCTCGTCGTTAGCAATTATGCAAAGTGATGCCAATTATGCAAAGTGATGCCAGCAGGCACCCTGGGCCCAGGTTTGGGGACGCCTGGCCTTGAACCCGCAGCAGCTGAGCCATGTGGGCTGCCCCTCAGCAGGGCCTCGTGCCAGTGGGCTGCAAAGTCCCTCAAGGGGCTGTGCCCACGTATGCTAATGGGGTTAGGGAGCAAGTCTGGGTCCAAAGTCCCCTGGAGAATGGGGCTATTACCACGGGCCCGGGCACAGCCTGTCACAGGCACCGCTCGGCTTCCCCGCTGCTCCCGTCCTGCCCGTCCTTGCCATGCAGCTCCCTGCGCCCGTCCTGCTCTGCCTCGGGGCTTGGCTGTCCTGTGCCAGTGCCGCCATCCCAGGTAAACCAGCCTCCCTTCCCCAAGGGGCGATTCCCTCCCCCCACACACACACACGCTGGGGCCTGAGGCCAAGCGCCGGACGTGGCTGCGAGAAGGCGCGAGGTACCTGGCTGCTCACCCAGGCTGTTCAAGGGAGGTATTGGCTGGCACCGTGCACGCCATGGCTGGCCCGGGATCCCGGGGTGGGCACTGAGCAGGGGGCACTAACACTTGGCTCCAAGGCCTGTAGTGAGTCAAACCTCCACCTGACCCAGGCCCCTTAGGGGCCCCGACTGCTGGGACTGGGGGAAGGCACAGGGATTCCCCCGGTTCCGAGGTGCTGGTGACGCGGGCGGGGGCGTCGGTGGCTCAGCGGTGTTTGCCATCATGCAGCTCAGAAAGGGTTAACTGGGCTGTCGGGTAGGGGGAGAAGGGGAGATGGATTCACCTCCTGGGGACGCCCCCCCCATCCCCCTCTGCCGGGCACCGGGATTCTGCCCCCAGGGGAGGAGCCGTGTCATGGATCCACTGGGTCTGACCAGTCCTGTGGGAGAGTCCCATGCAGTGGGCTGGACCCCAAGGACCCCGCAGTTCCACAGGGGCAGGACTGGGAGCCCCACAACTTCAGAACTGGCCCTTCAGGGCCCAGTGCTCCATGGATCCCTGCAGGGAACCCAGGCCAGCCAGACCCTGTCTGACTGTGCGTGTCGGGGCGCCGAGCTCCCAGGCAGCGTCTCTGACGGCACCGGCAGCCTTGGCAAACCATGTACTGGTTCCTGGGCACCCAGCCGCTGAGAGCCCTCCGGCTGGCACAGAGGGGTGAGGTTTAGAGGGAGTCC
This sequence comes from Gopherus evgoodei, assembly GCF_007399415.2. Taxonomy (NCBI): domain Eukaryota; kingdom Metazoa; phylum Chordata; order Testudines; family Testudinidae; genus Gopherus; species Gopherus evgoodei. Next base: position 7,415,753 of record NC_044330.1, read on the forward strand.
AGGCAGAGCAGTGCCAGGCCAGTGCGCCCTCAAGACATGCTGCAGTCGAGCCGTCTGGGTGCTCACTGGCTCAGCCCGTAGCCCTGAGTGCCAGGGTGGAGTTGGGAGTGCAAAGGCCAGGTCGCAACCCGGTGTCACGGAGTCCCCGGGCGATGCTCCGGAACTGCTCCCCACCAAGCCAGTCAGGACTTTGGGGAGCCTCCTCTTCCTTGGAGCAGACTTGTTCAGGGCAAGAAGCTCACACGTCTTCACCTCCTGGGTCTGACCTTGGAGCATTCAGCATCCTCTGCCCCTCCGTGCGCTTCCCACAGCGAGTCCACCCCAGCGGGGTCCTGGGGAAGCCACAGGGTCCTGCACCCCCACTTTGCAGTCAGACGTGACTCTCAGCCAGCCAGTAAAACAGAGGTTTATTCGATGACAGGAACGGGGTCTAAAACAGAGCTTGTAGATACAGCGAACCGGATCCCTCGGCTGGGTCCATTCTGGGGGCAGTGAGCCAGACCCCCAGGTCTGCCCTCCACCCTTGACCCCAGCCAGCTCCAGACTAACAACCCCTCCCAGCCCCTCCTCTCTCCTCAGCCCCTTTCCCTGGCCAGGAGGTCACCTGATCCCTTTGTCTCCAACACCTTCAGCTGGCACCTTTGCAGCGGAGGGGCCCAGGCCATCAGTTGCTAGGAGACTGAGTGCCAGGCATTTAGGTGCACTGGCTCTTTGCTCTGCCAGATACTTAAGAACTGCCATGGGGACACTGAGGCACCAACACAGTATTCAGAGAAAACATTAAGAACTTTCCCAGTTCATCACACCTGGCTGCTTGCTAACTTCCCCTTCCCTCTGCATCCCGGCCCAGCGCTGGGGGAAGTGCCTGCCTCTGGGGTGGGGATTGCTAGGTGTGAACATCCCAGCCAGTGGGGCTCCCCTTGGCTTTGCCTCCATTGAGCTGGGTAGGTTTCAGCCAGTCTTTAATGCATCCTTCATGCACCCCACCAGCACCATGGCACTCACACACCCCACCACTGGCCCTGGAACAGCTGTTAAACCCTTCACTAGCTGCACGCAGCACTGCAAACAAAGAGGGAAACTGAGGCACACACAGGCATAAACATATTACCAACCTCTCCCTTCGCCGGGCCCGGTGTGAGGTGTCCAGCTGGGTTCGGGAGCCAGGCGCCAGGATCAAGCAGTGCAGCCAGGGCTCCTCATGCACTAGCTGGTGGCGTCTAACAGCGCCACCTGATCTCTTGTAGGGCTCCTGCACCCTGCTCCCAGCTGCTGCCATCCCCACAGCTCCCCAAATTGCTTAGCCAGGCACTCCCTTCCAGCTGCTGGCTCCTTCCCCCATCTTCCCCCAGCTCCCTCCCCGGCCATGCACCCCAAACAGACCTCCCAGTTCCTGGACACCCTTCTCCCAGCTCCTTAGCTGGGCACCCTGAACGAACTCCCAGCCCCTGGGAACTAGGCTGGGCTCTAAGGGCTGAGCCGTGCTAAGAGGGAGCCCTCCCCACCCCGGCATCCCCTGGACCATTTGCCAAGGGCTGGACCAAGCTAAGGCCAAGTTGGTCTGGTCAGATTCCCACCTCCCAGCATTCGATTTGGTGCCAAATCGGGGGCAAAAAGTTAAAATCCCAGCAAGGAAATTCTGCAAAACCCAGCTCCAATGCCAGCTTTGTTTGGAGCCAGATCAACACTGAATTGCATTGTTGCATTGTGGTGCATTACCTCCTGGGAGCTGAAGCTGTGGTGCTTGAGGCCCCAATTCACTCTACGGGCCAGGTACCCTGGGCAGACTATACCTCCCATGATGCACCATGCGGCTCAATCAGTGGGACTCTGCATTGCATTGTGGGAGATGTAGGCCTCCCGGGACCCCAGCCCAGGGGACTGGACAGGAGACTGGGATGTGCTAGGCAAATGCAATTAACGTTCTATTGAACGGCTTGGAAATTAACACACAGCATCTCAGCTGGGCCAAACCCACCCAGCACCAACAATCAATGGGAAACAATTGGAAACGGGAAAAAATCCAGATTTTCCTGTGCAAAATAATTGCACAAAAATTGCTCTTTCTGTCAGCAAATCATCCCAGTGTCCCACCCAGCCAGAGGGCGGGGGCCTCCCCTGGGCACTATGGGTCCCGGGTACCACGACAGGTCATGGCTGGGCTCCCCCCAGCACTGTGAGTGCTGCTGAGTTGGGGGGTAACATCACGCTCAGGAGCTGTTGTGGCCACTTCGGCCACTAAAGCCTCGGCAGCCTCATCTGGCTGGCCCCTGCCCTGTGGGAATGCTGTGCTCTGGGCCCCCTGCCCGGCGGGGGGAGCTGGATCCTGGAAGAGTGGGGGCTGCTGCAGGCCCTGGCTCCAGCTAGGAGGTGCCACGCCTGGCTCCCACACTGGTTTGCAGCTGTTGCGTGGCTGTGCCCAGCTCGGCATGTGCCCTGGTGTAAGGATCTCATTGTGGGCTGGGCCGTTCTCAACAGCCCCGAGTGGTGGGTAAAGCTGGCTGCTGCTAGGACTTACCCCCCTCCCCTGTCTCTGTCCCCCGCTCTCCGTGTCTCTCCAAAGTGGAGGAGGAAAATCCCGCGTTCTGGAACCAGCAGGCAGCGGAGGCCATCAAAGCGACCCTCAAACTCCAGCCCATGAATTATCAGGCCAAAAACCTGATCCTCTTCCTCGGGGATGGTGAGTTGAAGGAACATCTCCCCCCACCGCCCCCGCCGGCATCCTCACCAGCTGCCCTGAGTGTGGGGAGGGTCTGGCTAGAGGGCACCTCTGGGCTCCTCCCCATCCTCACTGGGTTGTGGGAACTCAGCCGCCCCTCACCCTGCCCCAGGGGCACTGGCTCACAGCTGGAAGCAGCCCCCCCCTCCCCAGCCGGGGTCCCCTGGCATGTGGGGTGACGGGCCTGGGTCATGGTTTGGTGCTTTGATGCGGCGCTGATGGCTTGCTGGGGAGGTGGGGGGAGGGGAAGCAGTGTCCTGTGACTGCAGGGGGCTGGGTGGGGGCACATGGATGGCGCTGGAACCGTCCCGGGGGCTGGGAGGCTACACATGCGGGGGAGGGGAGGCCCATGGTGGTGCCCAGCTCTGATGGGCTCGGTCTCTCTCCCTGCCCAGGAATGGGGGTCCCGACCATCACCGCCACACGGATCCTCAAGGGGCAGCTACAGGGGCAGCTGAGCCCCGAGATGCCGCTCGCCATGGATGCCTTCCCCTATGTGGCACTCTCCAAGGTGCCGTCTTCCCCCTCGGGCGCTGCCTGTCACCCCGGAGCTGCTGCCACCATCCCGCCTGGTGCCACCAGGGCCTCGGGCATGGATGCCCCAGCAGGGAGTGAAGCATGGCTCTGGCTTGGGTGCCATGAGCAGTTCCTGCTGGGAGAGACCCCAGGGCCCCTGCTGCTCAGTGGGACTGGATGAGGTGCAGCCCCCCAGCCCAGGGCCCCTTCCCCTGCTCACTGGCGAAAAGCTGGGGCAGACCCTGGGGGTGGGGAGGGAAGCGGAGTGACTGTGGAGGATGAGAGGGGGATTTCCGAATAAATGCCCAGCCAGAGGGGTGGAGGCTGATTTTTCTGGGCCCCACAATTGTCTCCCTGAAAGGCTGGGGCAGGGAAGGGACAGGAGGCATTGGCAAGAGGGACCCCCCCCCACAGCCGGCGGCCCGAGACCCCACAGTTGAGTGGGCCGGAAACCCCATAACCGGGCGGGCTGGGACCCCACAGCTGGGTGCGCCAGGACCCCATAGCCAGGTGGCCCAGGACCCCCACAGCTGGACGAGTGGGGATGCCATAGCCAGGTGGCCCAGGACCCTCACAGCTGGGTGAGCCGGGACCCCACAGCCAGGTGGGCTGGGAGCACTTTCCCGTACCACATAGCCCGTGGGCCCCCCGAGTGCCTGGGAAGTACTGAGCCCAGGTCTGGGGGTGGGGATCCCCTCCCCATCATCTGGAGCCCCTCGTCTAACAGCTGGCCCGTGGGCTTTGCAGACCTACAACGTGGACCGGCAGGTGCCGGACAGCGCGGGCACAGCCACGGCCTACCTGTGCGGGGTGAAGGCCAACTACCAGACCATCGGGGTGAGCGCCGCTGCCAGGCACTCCCAGTGCAACACCACGCTGGGCAACGAGGTCGTGTCCGTGCTGCAGAGAGCCCAGCGAGCGGGTAAGGGGTTGGGAGCGGGGGGCAGGGAGCCAGTGGGCTCCAGCAGCCTGGGGGTTGTGGGGGTGCAGCGCTGGCACTGCTCAGAGGCTGCCGACAGGCCTGTGGGTACGGCACAAATGGCAGGAGAGCTTCCCAGCTCAGCGCCAGCCAGGGACCCCCCAGTTGTGGCAGCAGGGAGAGTCTGTGTTCGAGTCCTGACTCCAGTGCCAGGCAGTGGGTTAGCCCACCTGCGACAAGGCTGGCAGATGGGCTGGGTATCTTCAGTGTCCACCCCCCCCCCCCGGTGTAGCCATGTCTGAAGTGACAGTTCAGGAGCGGGCGGTTAATGCTCAGTGTCCGGCTGTCCCTGACAGGGAAGTCGGTGGGGATTGTGACCACGACGCGGGTGCAGCACGCCTCACCTGCGGCGACCTACGCCCACGTGGTGAACAGGGACTGGTACGCCGACGCCAGCATGCCGGCTGCTGCTGTGCAGGAGAACTGCAAGGACATCGCCTGGCAGCTTGTCCACAATGTCGATTTCACCGTGAGTGGCTGTGCCCCACGGGCATTGCTGGGCAACCGCTGCCCCACACAGCCGCCCCCTGCCCCGAATACCCCCCACCCCACCCCAGCAATGCAGCGTGTGCCTGCCTGGGCCCGGTTCCTGAGGGGAGATGTAGCTGGCTGGTTCCCCACTGCCCCGTGTGCCCGCCATGGGCAGGATGGAGGAGAGGAGACAGCCAGGCCAGCTTCCTCCTCCCTGGCCTTGCTCTCACTGCACTGCCCACTCTCCGTGTAAGGGCCCAGGAACTGCCTGGCCATGGGGCCTGAGCTCCCCTCGGCCCCACAGACGGGCATCCCCCTTAGGCAGGAAAAGGGCAGGGTGTCTGTGAGCTCCCCCCCCCGCCCGCTACACCCAGCCATCAGCCCCCAGACACCAGTCAGGCCCCATGGGGAACCCCACATGGGATCCCGACTGGTGTGGGGCAGGGTGGAGGCTGAGGGGAGGTCAGCCCTCTCACCCTCGCTCAGGGTTTAGAGGAGCTGGTGGAATGTGCCGTCTCTGTCCATTTCCTGGCCAGGTGATCCTGGGGGGCGGGCGGAAGTACATGACCCCTGTGGAGACCCCGGACCCCGAGTACCCCGGCAACACTACCCACAATGGGATGCGCAAAGACAACAAGAACCTCATCACCCTGTGGCTGGAGTCTAAGCAGGTGACTGGCACATCAGGGCCGGGAGCAGCTGAGAGGCTGGTTGCCTTCGTGGGGCTGCGGTTGGTCATCACAGTTCACTCCCCACATTGGACAGCAGTTCAGATCAGTGCAGCCGTGGGCATCTTCCTGGAGGGGGGAGGCTGGGACCTGGCTGACAATGCAGGGTCCCCTGGGCCCGGGGCTGGTGGATGCAGACAGGAGGGCTGGGCAGGATCCCCCGGGCACGGGGCTGGTGGGTGCAGACGGGAGGGCTGGGCAGGATCCCCCGGGCACGGGGCTGGTGGGTGCAGACGGGAGGGCTGGGCAGGATCCCCCGGGCACGGGGCTGGTGGGTGCAGACGGGAGGGCTGGGCAGGATCCCCCGGGCACGGGGCTGGTGGGTGCAGACGGGAGGGCTGGGCAGGATCCCCCGGGCACGGGGCTGGTGGGTGCAGACGGGAGGGCTGGGCAGGATCCCCCGGGCACGGGGCTGGTGAGGGCAGACGGGAGGGCTGGGCAGGATCCCCCGGGTACGGGGCTGGTGGGTGCAGACGGGAGGGCTGGGCAGGATCCCCCAGGCACGGGGCTGGTGGGTGCAGACGGGAGGGCTGGGCAGGATCCCCTGGGCACAGGGCTGGTGAGGGCAGACAGGAGGGCTGGACAGGATCCCCCGGGCACGGGGCTGGTTGGTGCAGACAGGAGGGCTGGCCAGGGTCCCCGGGCGCAGGGCTAGTGGGTGCAGACGGGAAGGCTGGGCAGGGGTCCAGCTGGCGACGTGCATGTGCTGGGATGGTGGCACATGCAGCCCTGCCTGGGCACCCATTGACCAGCTCTTGGGTTCGTTCCCTAGGGCGCCAGGTATGTGTGGAACAGGACGGCCCTGCTCAGCGCTGCCAGTGACCCATCCGTGACGCACCTGATGGGTAATGGGCCCCAAATCCTCCCCCTTCGGCCCCTCCCCCCAGGGCAGCCTCTGCCCCCTCCTCCGGCTGCTCAGGGTGGCATGTCTGTCTCCCAGCCCCCATGGCCATTTGCAGCCTGGTTCCCCAGCGTGCGCCCCCCCATCTCGTCTCTGTTCCCCCTTCAGGCCTCTTTGAACCTGGCGACCTTAAATACGAGCTCCTGCGGGACTCAACCCTGGACCCGTCCCTCACCGAGATGACGCAGGCGGCCATCCGGATCCTCAGCAGGAACCCCCGGGGCTTCTACCTCTTTGTGGAAGATAAGTGGGGCTGGGGGCAGGCCATGGGGTGCAGCTGTCCCAGCCCAGACGGCTGCCCTTGCCTCGGGGGTGCAGAGGGGCCCAGGGCTGGGCGTTCCCTGCGCTCCCCAGCCTGGGCTCGCGGCAGGGGGAGCAGGTGGGAGGGGTGGCCAGGAGCTGCCCGGCGTCCCAGGTTGAGGGGCAGGAGCACTGGGTGACTGTGGCACCTGCCTGGGCCCCCCAGGCCATGGGAGCCCCCTGCAGCCCATCACCGTGTGCTCTGGTCACACAGGAGCCAGAGCCTGCTTGGGGAGCGCAGAGGGAGAGGTCTTGCTGCAGCCTGAGGGGGCCAGAGGATGCCCACCCCACCCCCACCCCTAGGGGGTGCTGTCCACAGGTGCCTCTTACAGGCCGACTCACCCCAGGGTGATCGTACAGCAGGGTGGGGGGGAAGCTGCATTCAAGGCCCCCAAGAGGCCCCCCCACCCGTGGCTAACGCCTGCCTGGTCTCTCTCCACGAGGCAGGATTGACCACGGGCACCACGAAGGCGTTGCCCAGCGGGCGCTGACGGAAGCCCTGGAGTTCGACCACGCCATCCAGAGGGCGGGCGAGCTGACGAAGGAAGCCGAGACCCTCACCGTGGTGACGGCCGACCACTCGCACGTCTTCAGCTTCGGCGGCTACACGCTGCGTGGCAGCTCCATCTTCGGTACGACCCCTGGGCTGGGGGCTCGACACCAGGACCCCGGGGCTTTGGACTCACACGTGCCTGCGCCCCTTGTACGGGCTGAGGCTGCTCCTGCTCCCCCCTGGGGGCTGCAAGCGCTGGAGGCTGCTGCTCACTGCACGATGGGCCATGGGTTCGAGCTCTGCTCGCGGCACAGCTGAGGGCAGTACCCGGGCAGCTGAGGGATACCTGAGCCCTCTGCCCCACGGAGGCCCTTGGCAGGGCAGAGATTGGGCCTAGGGGTCCCTTGGAACTGGGATGCCCATGTTGCCCCTGCCCAAGGACCTGCAGGACTGTGGAGTGGCAGATCCACCCGCTCCTGTGCCCAGCCCCCTGCTGGCTGCGCTGCCCTTTGGGGGGTATCACCCGACACCCCGGGGACCCCTGTGCTGTCCCGCGGACCTCCCAGGGCATGGTGGCTTAACGCTGCTCCGGGACGCCCCAGCTTGGGCCTTATCTCTCGGTCGGCTCTTCCTCCCCACAGGCTTGGCTCCCGAAGTGGCCTTGGACAGCAAGCCATACACGTCCATCCTCTACGGGAACGGGCCCGGCTACCAGATCACTGCCACGGGCCGGCCCAACATCAGCAGCTCCGAGAGCGGTAAGGGGCCACGCCGTGGCGTGGGAGGGGGATGCTGGCAGGGGGTGACTGGAGGGGAACAGGGGTCCCTCCCTGCCAGACTTCACCCTCTGTGCCCAGCACAGAGCTGGCGTTTCCAGCTATGCCCCCGAGGCTGCTGCCAGCCGGTGGTGCTGACTGTATAGCATGGGCGGGCATGGGCTCTGCCCAGATACCAGCACACACACCCCGCCCCAGGGAGCAGAAAATGGGGGAGCAGTGACTCACGGGGCCCTTACGCTCTGTTTGCCCCTCTCCCAGAGGAGAAAGGGTACCTGCAGCAGGCGGCCGTGCCCCTGAGCTCGGAAACGCACGGCGGCGAGGACGTGGCCATCCTGGCCAAGGGGCCCATGGCCCACCTCTTCCATGGGGTGCAGGAGCAGACCTACATCGCCCACGTCATGGCCTATGCCGCCTGCCTGGAGCCCTACACGGACTGCCCGCGCCCGAACTCAGCCCATGCCAGCACCAGCCTCCTGCCCCTCCTGCTGGGCTCCCTCCTGCTACTGCTCAACTAGCCCCACCCCCTGCCGGACTGTAGCGCCCCCCGCAGCCCCGTGCCTGCAGTGCTGGGCTGGGCTGGCTGCAGCCACAAGAGGGCGACAGCCCATCTGCTCCCTGTGGGTGGGGAGGGGGTGTCTGTGTGAGTGGCACCAAACCACGGGGCAGGGGGAGCGGGCAGCAGACCCCACCCAGCTGACGTCGTGGGGCCCCAGCGCTTGGACACAGCCTGGGGAGGGGGGATTGTCGCCGACTTGGAACAAAGAGATTCCAGTGACCAAATGGCCTGCGGCTTTCTGAGTGGAAGAAACTGGGGTGGGGGGGCACTACAGGGCGTGTTGTGGGAGGGGTCAGGGACTCCAGGTGACTTCTAGGGGGGGCAGGGGGTGCTGTGTGTGTGGGGGGGTGCAGTGGACTCTAAGAGATGCTCTGTGGAGGGGGAAGGACTCCGGGGGCACTGTGTGTGTGGGGGGGACTCTAGGGGGTGCTGTGCAGCAGGATGATCTCTAAGGGATGCTGTGGGGGGGGGGGATGAGCTCCAGGGGGTGCTCTGTGGAGGGGGAAGGACTCCAGGGGGCACTGTGTGTGTGTGTGTGTGTGGGGAACTCTAGGGGGTGTTGTGTGGAGGGGTAAGGACTCCAGGGGGCGGACTGTGTTTGGGTGGGTGGACTCTAGGGGGTGCTGTGGGGCGGGATGCGCTCCCCGGAATGCTGGGGGGGGGAATGAGCTCCAGGGGGTGCTGTGTGGAGGGGGGAGGAATCCAGGGGGCAATGTGTGTGTGTGGGGGGGACTCTAGGGAGTGCTGTGTGGAGGGGGAAAGGACTCCAGGGGGCACTGTGTGTGTGTGGGGGGGACTCTAGGGAGTGCTGTGTGGAGGGGGGAGGACTCCAGGGGGCACTGTGTGTGTGTGGGGGGGACTCTAGGGAGTGCTGTGTGGAGCGGGGAAGGACTCCAGGGGGCACTGTGTGTGTGTGTGTTGGGGGGGACTCTAGGAGGTGCTGTGTGGAGCGGGGAAGAACTCCAGGGGGTGGATGGACTCTAGAGAGCACTCTATTCTGCGGGGCGGAGGGGGTGAGGGACTCCAAGGCGTTGTGTGGGGGGGGTAGGTGGATGGGCTCTAGGGGGTGCTCTCTTCTGGGGGGGTGAGGGACTCCAGGGGTGACTCTGGGGGAGTATACTCCAAGAAGGCACTGGGTGTGTGGGGGTGTGTGTGGATGGACTAAGGGGCACTCTGTGCTTGGAGGGGGAGACACACTCCAGGGTGCTGTGTATGGGGGCGGGAATGGATGGACTCTAGGGGGCACTCTGTTCTGGGGGGGGGGTGAGGGACTCCAGGGTACTGCGTGTGTGTGTGGGAGGGGAATGGACTCTAGGGGGCACTCTGTGCTGGGGGGTGAGCGACTCCAGGGGTGACTCTAGGGGGTATACTCCAGAAGGCACTGGGTGTGTGTGGGGGTGTGTGTGGATGGACATGGGGGCGCTCTGTGCTGGGGGGTGAGGGACTCCAGGGGTGACTCTAGGGGGGTATACTCCAGAAGGCACTGGGTGTGGGGGGTGTGTGTGGATGGACATGGGGGTGCTCTGTGCTGGGGGATGAGGGACTCCAGGGGTGACTCTAGGGGGGTATACTCCAGAAGGCACTGGGTGTGTGTGGGGGTGTGTGGATGGACATGGGGGCGCTCTGTGCTGGGGGGTGAGGGACTCCAGGGGTGACTCTAGGGGGGTATACTCCAGAAGGCACTGGGTGTGTGGGGGTGTGTGGATGGACATGGGGGCGCTCTGTGCTAGGGGGTGAGGGACTCCAGGGGTGACTCTAGGGGGGTATACTCCAGAAGGCACTGGGTGTGTGGGGGTGTGTGTGGATGGACATGGGGGTGCTCTGTGCTAGGGGGTGAGGGACTCCAGGGGTGACTCTAGGGGGGTATACTCCAGAAGGCACTGGGTGTGTGTGGGGGTGTGTGGATGGACATGGGGGCGCTCTGTGCTGGGGGGTGAGGGACTCCAGGGGTGACTCTAGGGGGGTATACTCCAGAAGGCACTGGGTGTGCTGGGGGTGTGTGGATGGACATGGGGGCGCTCTGTGCTAGGGGGTGAGGGACTCCAGGGGTGACTCTAGGGGGGTATACTCCAGAAGGCACTGGGTGTGTGTGGGGGTGTGTGGATGGACATGGGGGCGCTCTGTGCTGGGGGGGTGAGGGACTCCAGGGGTGACTCTAGGGGGGTATACTCCAGAAGGCACTGGGTGTGTATGGGGGTGTGTGTGGATGGACATGGGGGCGCTCTGTGCTGGGGGATGAGGGACTCCAGGGGTGACTCTAGGGGGTATACTCCAGAAGGCACTGGGTGTGTTGGGGGTGTGTGTGGATGGACATGGGGGCGCTCTGTGCTGGGGGGGTGAGGGACTCCAGGGGTGACTCTAGGGGGGTATACTCCAGAAGGCACTGGGTGTGTTGGGGGTGTGTGTGGATGGACATGGGGGCGCTCTGTGCTGGGGGGGTGAGGGACTCCAGGGGTGACTCTAGGGGGGTATACTCCAGAAGGCACTGGGTGTGTATGGGGGTGTGTGTGGATGGACATGGGGGCGCTCTGTGCTAGGGGGTGAGGGACTCCAGGGGTGACTCTAGGGGGGTATACTCCAGAAGGCACTGGGTGTGTGGGGGTGTGTGTGGATGGACATGGGGGCGCTCTGTGCTGGGGGGGTGAGGGACTCCAGGGGTGACTCTAGGGGGGTATACTCCAGAAGGCACTGGGTGTGTGGGGGTGTGTGTGGATGGACATGGGGGTGCTCTGTGCTGGGGGGTGAGGGACTCCAGGGGTGACTCTAGGGGGGTATACTCCAGAAGGCACTGGGTGTGTGGGGGTGTGTGTGGATGGACATGGGGGCGCTCTGTGCTGGGGGGTGAGGGACTCCAGGGGTGACTCTAGGGGGGTATACTCCAGAAGGCACTGGGTGTGTGTGGGGGTGTGTGGATGGACATGGGGGCGCTCTGTGCTAGGGGGTGAGGGACTCCAGGGGTGACTCTAGGGGGGTATACTCCAGAAGGCACTGGGTGTGTGGGGGTGTGTGGATGGACATGGGGGCGCTCTGTGCTGGGGGGTGAGGGACTCCAGGGGTGACTCTAGGGGGGTATACTCCAGAAGGCACTGGGTGTGTGGGGGTGTGTGTGGATGGACATGGGGGCGCTCTGTGCTGGGGGGTGAGGGACTCCAGGGGTGACTCTAGGGGGGTATACTCCAGAAGGCACTGGGTGTGTATGGGGGTGTGTGTGGATGGACATGGGGGTGCTCTGTGCTGGGGGGGTGAGGGACTCCAGGGGTGACTCTAGGGGGGTATACTCCAGAAGGCACTGGGTGTGTATGGGGGTGTGTGTGGATGGACATGGGGGCGCTCTGTGCTGGGGGGTGAGGGACTCCAGGGGTGACTCTAGGGGGGTATACTCCAGAAGGCACTGGGTGTGTATGGGGGGTGTGTGGATGGACATGGGGGCGCTCTGTGCTGGGGGGTGAGGGACTCCAGGGGTGACTCTAGGGGGGTATACTCCAGAAGGCACTGGGTGTGTGGGGGTGTGGATGGACATGGGGGCGCTCTGTGCTGGGGGGTGAGGGACTCCAGGGGTGACTCTAGGGGGGTATACTCCAGAAGGCACTGGGTGTGTGGGGGTGTGTGTGGATGGACATGGGGGTGCTCTGTGCTGGGGGGTGAGAGACTCCAGGGGTGACTCTAGGGGGCTAGACTCCAGAAGGCACTGGGTGTGTATGGGGGGTGTGTGTGGATGGACATGGGGGCGCTCTGTGCTGGGGGGTGAGGGACTCCAGGGGTGACTCCAGGGGGCACTGGGTGTGCTGGGAGGGATACACCAGAGGCTGGTGTGTGTAACCCCCTCCCCACCCTCCGAGCCAGCGCAGCAGTGGGGCTGTGTGCGGCTGAAGTGGCTCCCCCTCCCCCCTCAGAGCTGCCCTGCACCGAGCCACTCACACGTACAGCGCCGGCTTTACTGAACACGCTGAGCAGCGACACACACAGCGATTCTGTACAAGAGGCACCGCGCCCGCGGGCGACCCGGCTCCCCCTCCTGGATGTGGCAGCCAGGGCAGTGCTGGGGCCTCCTGGGCTCAGGCAGCTCTGCCTGACAACCCAACGGCGCCTCCTTGTGCTGCCGGGCGGCACTGCACTGGGGCGAGCTCTGAACTGCTGCGGGGGCGGGGGGGAGTCAGTGCCCAGGAGTGCTGATGGCAGGGGGTGGTGCCAGCTTTGCCTGCAGCCCAGCCACTGCCACCCATGCTGCAGCCATTTGCATGGTGCTGGGGGGCACTGGCAGCTGGCGCTGTTCAGGGGGATTTCTCACCCACCTGTCCCCCTGGAACCTCCCAGCCCAGCCCTACAACTTCCCTGTGGCCTGAGCACACGGGGGCCTTTGCACTGGCAGGTTGCTTCCCTACGGGCCTTGGCTCAGGCCTCTGTGCCCAGCTCTGAGCATGGCATGGTGCTTGGCCCACGTTGCCCTGACTGGGAGCTGTAGGGCTGGGTGAACAAGGCGTGGGCTGCAGCCACCACGTTCTGCCCTGGGACGGGCACCATTTGCTTCCAAACATGGGATCTTCCAGCCGCTTTGAGATATGGCCCCACAGTAGCTTTTGGCCCCCCGTGCCAGCAGCATTGGGGACTATCCCCTGCCTTCCCCAGGTCTGGTCCCTCCCGCTGCCCCTCGACAGTTTTGGGGATCTCCCTCCCCCCGGCTGCGCCGCTGGCAGGGCTCACTGGGCCAGCTCCTGCTCGCCGATGGGGAGCCAGAGGAGGGGAGCTGGCTCCAAGGCTCAGGGTGGGGGTGGAGGCAGGACACACCCAGCTGGAAGTGGACCCAGTCTGTAGTTTCCCTGCTGCCTGTCACATCAGCCCCCCGAGGAACTGGCCAGAGGAGCCTTCGCCACCTCGTCTGCAGCTCTATCCAGCATCTGTCCCTGCGAGCCCCGGCCCCGCACAGAGGCTCTCCCCAGACTCGCTGGCGGGCAGGCGGATGGCAGAGAGAAGCAGCAGGATCAGACGGACGGCTTGGCACACGCAAGGCAAAGGGCAGAGAGAGGCATGGCTGCGGGGCACTGGCGCTCACCACACGGAACACTTGTGAGCTGGGTTCATCGGTGAGTTCTTGGGGCAGTGGAAGACCCGGCCAAACTCCTCAAACTGGGAGACGCTGCCCAGCACCCTGGGGAATGGAGAGAGGGCTCAGGAAAAGGGGGCTGGCAGCCCAACAAGGGCAGCGCTGCACCTGGCACAGCAATGCAGCCACCTCTGAAGCGAGAGGAGGCAGCTGTTAGCGGCACTGTCCTGAAGGTCGGGGCATGATCCCACTGCCCAGTGGGGAGTGGGCAGTGCCAGGGTTAATCCCCTGCCCTGGCGTATGGACAGTGAGAAGGGGCCACTGGCTCTGCCTGGGCTGGTGCCCATGGAGGGGCAGCCTCTGGGGCGCCAACCTAGGGCACACTCAGGTCCAAGGCCCAATGACAGCCCTTGTGCTGCCCCCTGCTGGCCTGGCCTGTGCTCCAGCTGGGGACCCCACTCCAAGCCCGTGGCCTTGGCTCACCCATCTTGGGTGCCCTCACCCTGACCTGCCACAGCCTCTTCCTGCCCCACAACCGCGTGGGCTCAGCCCCAGGGCAGGAGCAGTCAGGCTGGCCTGAGAGACCCCAGAACATGCACCCCTCCTCTCCCAGTCCGCCCAGTGCAATGACTGGTTTAACACTTTCTCGTCCTCACTGGGGCAGGGCACCCACTGCCCTCCCTCCTGCCTGCCCTGGGCCCACTGGCCCCAGGCCTGTGCTCCCTGCGCCTCCTGCTGGCTGGCCACCTGCTCTGACCGCATGCTCAGGACAATTCGAGCCCCAGGTGGAGCTGGGCCGTGCCCCGAGGAACTTCCAGCCAAACCTACATTCAGAGGCTGGGGGTCCCGAGGCAGAGGGCAGAGCGGAGGGACTCGCCGCACCTCCTAGTGGCCACACCCAGCAGGTGCAGCGGCCCCAGGTACCTGTAGTGCTCCGGGGCGTGTTTGTCGGTCAGCACCTGCAGGTAGATGGACTGCGAGCGCCTCTTGATACACCAGTTCTGCAGATGGGAGAGAAACCACAGTGAGCACCACAGCTGGGAGGGCAAAGGGTTGAGGGGGTCTAGATGAGCACCGGAGCTGGGCGGAGCACAGAGCCCCCAGCAGCAGAGGGGAGACTGGCAGGGGCCAGGTCAGCGAGGCAGCCAGGGCCTTTCAGCTGTCCCAGGACAAGGGTCTCTCAGCGGGATCTGTGAGACAGGGAAAGGCCAGAGCAGAGCAGGCGGAGGTAAAACAAGTTGGGTGGGTCCCAGCCTTGCCCCAGGGGAGCAGGTGCAGGGTGCTGAGCCAGCCAGTGTCTGGGCTTTAATGGGATATTCCCTAAAGCAGCATCTCAGATGTCCCAGTCCGGCTGGGCACCCCTGGCAGCCCAGAGCTGGCAGTGAACACCTTGCAGACCCCCCCCCCCGTCTCTGAGCACACTGGCCAGACGGGGGCGCTAGCAGAGCCAGGGAACTCCCTGCAACTAGGCTTGGGAACACCACCACTTCCACCGTCACTCAGGGCAGGGAGATGCTTCCTGGCATCCCCACTCCCCATTCGCCCCCGTTCCCCACCCCATCCCGCAGCCCCTGAGGCAGAGGGAGAGGCGTGAGCATTGTCCCCATCTAACTCCCCCACTCCTCCTGTGTCATTTCTGCTCAGGAGAGACCCAGGGCTGGGGTGCCAGGAGGCTGCGGGTGGGGAGCCCAGGGTTGGCAGGGCTGAGGCAGCGTGGCGGTGGTTCGGGGCCCCTCGCCGGGCACTACCACCCCCTGGTGGCGGGGTGTTACCTGGGCGAAGGCGATGAAGAAGAGCTGGTCGTGGGTATATTTCAGGCGGTGTAGGGGGTGCTCCGGCCCGTGCTCCCGCACCCACTTCTGATAGGCCTGCAAAACACAGGCACATTTAGTGCGGGGTGCTTCCCACCCCCAGCTGCCCCCTCTCTGTCCCAGGCACCTCAGGCTGGGCCCAGCAGCCGTGCAAATCTGGCTGGGGGTGGCAGGAGGGTCACAGCCTCTCCCAGCTAAGGCAGAGGCGCAGATGGTGGCCATGGGGCTCCTGGGGGGGGGCGCTATGCTCTGCTCCCGAGCCCGGGCGTGGGTGGATGCGGAGTCCCCTAGAGTAACACCAGCAAAGCCTCCTCCCAGTCAGCTGCTGCCCCACAGATCCCCTCCCTCAGCTGTTCTCCTGTTGCTGTCTTGCAGGTCTCTCCCCACCACTGCCCTGCAGATACCTGCCCCTCCCCATTCTCCGGTCGCTGCCCTGCAGGTCCCTCCCCCCACGGCCATTCTCCATGACACGGGGTGGCGGGCAGAAGGGCCAGGGGCGCTGGGCGCCCTCCGTCACTTACATAGTAGGCCAGTTTGAGCCCCCCCATGTCGGCGATGTTCTCCCCCAGCGTGTGCTTCCCGTTCACCTGTGGAGAGAGGGCAGGGGCTCACACAGCCCTGGTCGGGTGCACCCCCAGCCCTCCAACACACCACCTCAAACTGGGGCCATCCCAGCCCCTGCCCCTGCCCCACCAACCTGGCTCCCAGGCTCAGCCCCTGCCCCCACCAGCCCATCTCTCCGGGAGGCCAGCCTGAGGGGATCAGCCCCTGGGTGCCAGCTGACGGGGGGGGGGGGCGCTTGGGGGGGCTGCATCGCCGGGAGCCAGCACCCTCCCCCTCGTGACGTAGACACTATGGGTGGCATAGAGGGAAAGCTGAACTGCCCCTTCCAAGCACTGCAGCGGAGCTCAGAGAGCCACAACCCAGAGCCCCTGCTCTCCCCCCACACCCTGCCCGGCTCTGGCTGCTGCCTCAGTATCCTGGTCAGAGCAGAGCCCTTGTAAATCCATGTGCTGGGGGGGAACAATCTGGGGCAAGCCCCAGACCCAGGTGAATGTCCCCCAGCAGCGAGGGGCACCCAGACCCAGGCCAGCCCCACTCCCCCGGCAGCAAGGGGCACACCGGGCCCAGGCCAGCCTGCCACATCAGCAGGCCCCACCCAGGGGCCAGGCCATTCCCCCCCTCCCCCGACAGCAAGGGGCACCCCAGGCCCAGGCCAGCCCTGCTCCCCCGACAGCGAGGGGCACACCGGGCCCAGGCCAGCCTGCCACGTCAGCAGGCCCCACCCAGGGGCCAGGCCATTCCCCCCCTCCCCGACAGCGAGGGGCGCCCCGGGCCCAGGCCGGCCCCGCTCCCCCGGCAGCGAGGGGCGCCCCGGGCTCACCCGCTGGTTGTAGACGGTGAAGTTGTCGTACAGGTTGACGATGCACTGGGCCTTCTTCAGGAACTTGCTGTAGGAGGCCTCTGTCCACCAGTGCACCAGGTTCCCGAGCCGATCGTACTGGCCCCCTGCGGGCACACGGCACAGGTGGAAGGGGCTCACGGGGCAGAGCTGGGATTGGAACCCAGGAGTCCTGGCTCCCTGTCCCCCACTGTAACCACCCCTCCTCAGCTGGTTCTGTCCCCCGGTGACAGAGGGCCACGTAGGGAGCTGTTTGCCAGGCCCTGGCAGTGAGTGCGCTGTCAGCCGAGGGCCAGGCGCCACTCCTGGACCAGCCAGAGGGAGGCGCTGTTCCAGAGGCTGCCCAGGGCTCAGATCATGCGGCTGCCACCTGGCCCTTTGCATCTCCTTCACCCCCGAGCCCCGTCCCCGACCCCAGCGAACAGGCGCCATGCCTCAGGGCGGGCACTCATGGGTCCCAGCTCTGGCCTAGAGCAGCAGAAACCATGTGGGGGAGGAGGCTCACCCCAGTCATCGTAGCCGTGGGTCAGCTCGTGCCCAATGATGGTGCCGATTCCACCGTAGTTCAGGGACCTTTTGGCAGGAAGAGACAAGACACGACCCCATCAGCAATGGGGGATGGGGTCTGAGTGGGCGCGCGCACACCCACCCATCAGCAGCAAATGGGCAGAGGGCAAGTGAGAGGTTGCCCCATGCCCACGGGAGGGCACTGACTTGGGTGTCTGCGGCCCGAGAGGTGGTTCTGGCTGGGCCCAGCCCAGCAGGGGCAGTTCTGAGCTACCCCCAGGGTTTGGTCCCTGAGAGCCCTGCTTGCTGCTTCGCCCTAGGGCTGGGATCCTCCACAGGCACAAGGGCTGCTCCCTGGATTCCCCCACCCATCCCCTGCCCCCCTGGCACTGACGGGGGAGGGGGTCAGAGTGGTGGGCGGTGCTGCAGGGCCCTGTACTCACTGTGGGAACTCGGGGTCGTACAGCGTGGGCTGCAGGATCCCAGCGGGGAACACTGTGGGGAGAGGAGGGAGTGTTATGGGGAGGGGGTTGTGACGAACTGGGAATGTTCCTAATGTTTTCTCTGAATACTGTGTTGGTGCCTCAGTGTCCCCTATGCAGTTCTTAAGTATCTAGGTGGTGGGGTAAGGGGGTATGATTGCTGCAGAGCAAGGGGCCAGTGCACCTAAATGCCTGGCACTGTCTCCTAGCAACTGATGGCCTGGGCCCCTCCCCTGCAAAGGTGCCAGCTGAAGGTGTTGGAGACAAAGAGATCAGGTGACCTGCTGGCCCGGGAAAGGAGCTGAGCAGAGAGGAGGGGCTGGAGGGGGTGGTTAGTCTGGAGCTGGCTGGGGACGAGGAGTGAAGTGCAGACGTGGGGGTCTGGCTCACTGCCCCCCCAGAATGGACCCGGCCAAGGGGTCTGGTTCACTGTACCTACAATCTCTGATTTAGACCCTGTTCCTGTCATCGAATAAACCTCTGTGTTACTGGCTCGCTGAGAGTCACGTCTGACTGCAAAGTGGGGGTGCAGGACCCTGTGGCTTCCCCAGGACCCCGCTGGGGTGGGCTCGCTGTGGGAAGCGCACGGAGGGGCAGAGGATGCTGAATGCTCCAAGGAGAGACCCAGGAGGTGAAGCCGTCTGAGCTTCTTGCCCTGAAGATAGTCTGCTCCAAGGGAGAGGAGGCTCCCCAAAGTCCTGACTGGCTTGGTGGGGAGCAGTTCCAGAGCATCGCCCGGGGACTCCGTGACATGGGCACCTCCCACTACCCTCTCACCCCAGTCAGGGGCCCCCCACTCACTGCTCTCTCACCCCGAGCAAGGCCAGATCACAGCGAGGGGACCCTGCCTGGACCAGGCACACAGGGCTCCTACTGAGACCCAACCTCACCCACCAGCTCTGGACAAATACATCATGGCGTGGGTCAGCCCCCAGCTCCCTGAGGCAGCCGTGCTCTATCCTGCCCCTCCCCCAGCTCTGCCGATACCCCCCATGCCTGACCCACAGCCTCCTGCTATCCTGGCCCTGCTCCCACCTCCCCAGCCTTGCCAGTGCCCCCCAATCCTGACCCACAGCCCCCTGCTATCCTGGCCCTGCCTTCACCTCCACCGATGCCCCCCAATCCTGACCCACAGCACCCTGCTATCTTGGCCCTGCCCCTACCTCTGCCAATTTCCCTCCCTTTCAACCCGCAGCCTCCCCCATTACTGTTTCAGTCCCAGTCACACCCTAGCTTGGCTGAGGTACCACCCCCTGGCCCTCGCCAGTCTGGGTGCCCCCCAGTGACCCAGAGCAGACATGTTCAGAAGCCCGGGGAATGCCGGATGCGGCCGCACCCATCTGGTTCTTGTTGGGCAAGTAGTAGGCATTCAGGGCCTGGGGGGGCAGCAGCCACCTGCAAAGAGACAGCCGAGAAACTGAGGTCAGCACTCGGGCGGTGAGGGCCAGTTGCCCCACCAACTCCCCGGCCCCAGGGGAGTCTCTGCTCATGTGGTGTGGCGTGAGGGAAACTGGAAGAGGACAGAGTGCCGGGCGGGGCAGCCTCTGACCCCTAATACCCACAGGATGGTGCCAGGCTAGTCTCTAGCCTGGCCTCCCTCCCCCCTGGGCACGGGCCCCCATGGCTGACCAGGCTGGCCAGCCAAGGTCGGTGCCTGTGACAGCTGTGGGGACCACATGCTGCTGGATCTGGGCAGGGTCACCACCCCCTTGATCAGCCAGCCTGACAGAAAGGCTCGGCCCCTGGGCCCCGACATCAGCCCAGATGCCCCTGCAGATGCCAGGGCTTCGCTCGCCCTCCAGGTGGCAGGTGGGCACAAGCAGTGAGACATTTGCCTGTCTGTGCACACTGACCACTAGAGGCCGCCACACTCCTGGGGAAACGCCTTGGCTGAGGTGGGGCCCCTTGATTTCTAGGGAGAGGAGCAATGTGGGGGCTGGACCCCAGAGCCCCAGCAGCAACCTCTGTGGGGACAAGGGGGCTCCTGGCCATGCGGAGCAGAGCCTCCTGCAGCAGCCAGCATAGCGCACACCATTGTCTTTCGCCGAGCTGGCTGAGTAGGGCTTGAACCGGCGTCGGCAGCCAGGGGCTGGCCACGCTCGGAGCACATGCCAGAGCCCAGACGGCACCCACAGGTTGTGGGTCCCTCCCGTCATAGAGGGATCCCTAAAGAGCCCCGGCCGACTCTGCTCTCACCCCCTGGAGTGATAGCTCAGTGGTTTGAGCATTGGCCTGCTAAACCCCCAGGGCTGTGAGCTCAATCCTTGAGGGGGCCACTTAGGGATCTGGGGCAAACATCAGTACTTGGTCCTGCCTAGTGAAGGCAGGGGGCTGGACTTGATGATCTTTCAAGGTCCCTTCCAGTCCCAGGAGATAGGATATCTCCATTAATAATTCTGCCCCTGCCCCATTCCCGCTGGAGAGGCCAAGCGCAGGCCCGGGGTGATGGATACCTACGCAGACTTGTCCACCTCCTGCCGGATCTTCTTCACCGACAGCTTGATGCTGAACTTGATGCTGTTGAGGATATTCTTGAAATACGTCTTCTCGTGGACTTCGAACTGCGGCGGGGACACAGCCCAGGTCAGGCGGGGAAGGGCAGGGGGCTTCTCCCTGGGACTCCCCTTCTTAGCCAGCCCTCCGGGACCAGGAGCCGGAGCTGGGATGTCCCGTCCCTCCCAGCCCCTGCACTTGCTGTAGCCCCGAGGCTCCCTGGTCTGCATGCAGGCTCATCCCCAGGATGGGTGGAGGGTCCCGTACCACACTGAGCATGTGCAAGAGTGTCTCCCTCTGGTGGCGGCGCCTGAGAGCACACCCTGCTGACAGAGCGTATGCCCATGTGATGGTAGCCATGTAAGTGCTGTTGTGGGGGTGGCTCAGCCAGAGCCAGGGGAGCAAAGGACTTTGGAAGGGTCCTGAGCCTCATGACCTGCTGATCACTCCCCCCAGCAAGACACCTGCCACAGGCTGACAGAGCAGCAGCTCCTGCTGCCAGGGAGTCCAGGCGCGGCCAGGTGCCACTGGCTAGAGCAGGAGAAAGGAAGGGGCACTGCTGGATCTCTCCCAGCCTGGGTGTGAAGATGGTCCCTCTAGGGGTGCAGCGTGGGCCCCTCGCACACTCGCCTCGTACTCCTTATCGATGGCATCTGGTTTCAGCAGGAAGTCCGGGTACCCGATCATCACCATCATGTACTGGAGCTGCAAGGAGGGCACATGCCCTGGTCCGAGCCTGCCCTGATCTCATGGGGCTGACGGGCTTGTGTCTGAGCACAGCGCCACCCCCTGCTGTATGCAACAATAGACTGCAGCGCTGCTGCTCTAGCTGTCTGGGCAGAGGCCCGTGTGCTGGAAGGGGCAGGCGCTGAGTCCTAGCCCCAGTTCTGCACAGAGGTGTTGGCCTGTGGCTGCAGCAGCCGGACGGCAGCACCGTCTGTGTGGCCATGGCTGGCCAGGTCTGGGCGTGTGGCTCACCCCGTGGACGGGCCCAGCCAGCCCCAAGCAGGGCTCCACTCTGCGTGGCTGCAGGGCCCTTATGGGTTGACCGCCAGGCAGCAGAGTTTCCCTCTCCTGGCTGGAGAATCCCACATGCCCAACTTTGGGACTGGTGAGGCAGCCTGTGGCCCATGCAGTTCAGAGCCCCCCTCGCCGTCTGAGCCCCAGCTCCCCTGGGAGTTCCCCAAGCCCTGGATGTTGCGATTGGCTGGCCCCTTGGTGCCTCACCTTGGCTCGAGCCGCACGTTTGGTCTCTTCGTCCATCCAGTCGAGCTCGTCCAGCCGCTGATCCAGGGTGTGCTTGATGTCCTCCACCAGCTGCTGCACCTGCTCGGCACAACCGTGCCCGGGTCACAGCCTTACCAGGGTTCCTCGTAGCACACACCCAGGACACTGGGCCCAGGGTGGGTACCAACCTCCCCTACACAGCCGCTTCCTCCATAACTGCCATGCCCACAAAGGCTTAAGCCACGCCTAGTGGTTGCTGGGTAACAGGGCCGGACCTTGAGCACGCCGCCTTCCATTGGGCATTTGGCCTGAAGATGCATGGCTCCTGTCCTGGGTTTCACTGGCCCGGGGTGTGGTCACTGGTGGGATTCCCTGCCTCCCCCAGTCCGGATGGATCTGAGGAGGGTTTCCAGCCCACCCCCCACCTGTGCCTACCTTGGCCTTGCTGGAGGAGGAGAAATACTCCTCCACGAAGAGGGCCCCCAAGGCCATGCCGAAGTGCTTGTTGGCCTGGCTCAGGCACATCTTGTCCAGCTCCAGCTGCTTCTCGGTGCCCTCCATCTCCCTGGAGAGCTCATGGATAGCGTCGCGGAAGGGCGTGGAGAGGTGCTCGCTCAGCACCACCACAATGCGCCACAGCATGTAGTTGTGAAGGATCCTGGGAGGGGGAGAGATGGCGACTGGCCGGGAGGAAGAGCGTTTTATACCGCTGGAGGCCTGAGCCTCTCCCTCCTCTGCCTCAGGGGCCGCGGGATGGGGTGGGGAGCAGGAGGGTGAATGGGGAGCGGGATGCCAGGAAGCATCTCCCTGCCTTGAGTGACGGTGGAAGAGGCGGCGTTCCTAAACCCTAGTTGCAAGGAGTTCCCTGGGCTCTGCTAGTGCCCCTGGCTGGCCACCGTGCTCGGAGACGGGGGTGTCACGTTATTGATTTGAACTGGGACCATATAGAACATGGTTGCAATCAAGATCCTGTAGTGACACCAAATCTTGTATAAAGGGGTCTTATACACCTCATCTGACAAGGTTATAGTTGCCTGGTAATGATTATGCTGTGTGTATGTGTGTATCATTTTTGTAGTTGAAATTCTGAATATTGTCTCTATGCTGTCTGTATTTCAAACTTCTGCTATGCTTCTGGATGACACCCCAGACAAGTTGGTGTCAGCTCTGCCTAGCCTGCTGGATGGCCCATTAAGGACCATCAGCTACACAACTG
The DNA here is from genome assembly GCF_007399415.2 of Gopherus evgoodei. Taxonomy (NCBI): domain Eukaryota; kingdom Metazoa; phylum Chordata; order Testudines; family Testudinidae; genus Gopherus; species Gopherus evgoodei. The sequence continues at coordinate 7,438,374 of NC_044330.1, forward strand.
ATCCATTGAGAGAAGGCAGATACACCTCGTAACTCAGCAAAGTATGCAGGGACTGGCCCATGTGACTCCAGACTCCATTTTGCTGTTATTTTCCACAGTAAGAACAAAGAGGTTCTTACACCTGGAAAAGCCTATAAAAGGCTAATCCCTCATCTCCATCTTGTCTTCAATCCTGCTTCTACCTCTGGAGAGACTTTGCTACAATCAGAAGCTCTGCACAAAGGACTGAATGACCCATCCCAGCTGGGGATGTTCCAGATACTTGATTTGACCTGCAGTTTACTCCATCACTGCTACAAGCCTGAACTAAGAACTTTGCCATTACTGTATGTAATTGATTCCATTTAACCAATTCTAGCTCTCATCTCTATCTTTTTCCTTTGATGAATAAACCTTTAGATTCTAAAGGGTTGGCAACAGTGTGATTTGTGGGAAAGATCTGATGTGTATATTGACCTGGGTCTGGGGCTTGGTCCTTTGGGATCAAGAGAACCTTTTTCCTTTTACTGGGGTATTGGTTTTCATAACCATTCATCCCCAGGACGAGTGGCACTGGTGGGGATACGGGAAACTGGAGTGTCTGAGGAAATTGCTTCTATAACTTGTGGTTAGCCAGTGGGGTTAGACCAAAGTCCTCTTTGTCTGGCTGGTTTTGTTTGCCTTAGAGGTGGAAAAACCCCAGCCTTGGGCTGTAACTGCCTTGTTTTAAACAATTTGTCCTGAATTGGCTCTCTCAGTTGGGTCCCGCCAGAACCAGCATTGTTACAGGGGGTCTGCGAGGTGTTTGCTGCCAGCTCTGGGGTACCAGGGGTGCCCAGCCGGACTGGGGCGTCTGAGATGCAGCTTTAGGGAATATCCCATTAAAACCCAGATGCCGGCTGGCTCAGTGCCCTGCACCTGCGCGCAGCTGAATTGCCTGTGTAATGAATTGGTTTAGCCGGGTGATTTGTAATATATTTGATTAGCTCTGAAATGCTATTTTCCACTCAGTGTGTGTGTGGCCAGGAGCGGGGATCCCTGGGTGGTGCAGGAGGGAGCTGGCGGAGGGGGGTCCCTCTGCGTGGCCAAGGGGTGTTTGTGTGTGCTGAGGGGGATCCCGGGGCATGTGCACGGCTTGTAGCCGGGTATGCTGGGGAGGGGAGGGGAGGGATCCCTCTGTGCATGGAGGGAGCCTACAGTACAAAGGGCACTGTGTGCTGCGGGGGTGGGGTGGTTGCCTGTGGCCATGCTGGAGGGGAGAGCCCAGGCATGGTGGGGGGAGGGCAGGGGGAGCTCACCATGCTGGGGGGATGGGGCAATGCAGCTCTGTGAGCATGGCAGGGGTGATGGGTTGCATGTGGTGGTCTCCTGCGCCCCAGCAGACAGCTGCAGCAGCCCATTGGCATTCAGGAGGCAGGCGAATCCCGGCAGATCGATGGCCATTAGTGAGATGTCCTGTCCAGGGAGCTGATCAAAGGCAGGAGAGGCAGGAGATTCGGCTGAGGAGGAGCCGCGCCCACAAATTCTCACTGCAGAAATCCCTGGCCAGGCCCCTTCGGCCCTGAGCCAGGCCCGTTAAGGTCTCATCCTCCCCGTCACCTTGCCAGAAAGCCTGAGCAGGAGACGGGGCTTCTGCTGGGATCTGCTCCCTGCCACCTGCTGCCAGGCTCCAATCATACCTGTGTGCCTGAGGGGCCCAGAGGGGCCCCCATACTCTGAGCCCAGGGCATGACCGGCATGTCCCAGAGCCCCACTTTCCCCACAGAGCCCTGCTACCCGGCTGTGTGTCTGGAGCAAGAAGGAGCATGAGGCGTCTGGTAGAGCCCTGCACGCTGGCAGTGCCCCGCTGGCCGGTACCTGCTGGGCGTGCTGCGGATGAGCTCCGACACCTTCTGCATGTAGTCAGCGGCCAGCAGCACCACCTCCTCCTCCTCGGAGAAGTTATCATGGAAGATCCGATCCAGCAGGCGCTTCCACTTGACCTGGGGGTGGGGGAGAGGGCACTGTGACCAGAGGGGCCTCGCCTTCTCCAGAGCCCCCCGCACTCTGCAGCTGGCCCAGGCCCATGGGCAGTGATTCAGCCTGGGCTTGCCCCACCGCAGAGACCTAACACGGCCCATGTCTGAGTGCCCCTCTGCAGTCTCCGAACTGGGGCGGATTGCACTGCCCTCCAGAAGGGACTTGGGGGCCAGCCCCCCTCAGGGGAGGAGAAGAGCCAGGAGGGCATTTATCTGGGCACCTCAGCTGGGCTGTCCTTCCCCCAGTGCCCCAGCAGGGTACTCACAGTGGGGGTGATGCGCTGCAGCTCCCCCAGCGTCACCTTGTTGTACATGGTGCTGATGTCCCTGCGCAGGTCGTCGTACTCAGAGACCGTGATCTGGGCAGGACAGATGCATCAGGGCCGCGCTTTGCCTGAGCCTCCAGGCTGGGGGTGCCATGGGGCCAGCCACGGGCAGGGAGTCTACGGCTAAGCATTCCCTCTCGTAGGTCTCACTGCTCCCCTGACCCTGCAAAGGCCTGGGGCCCCTCACTCATTCCCCAGCCATGTGATGGTGGGAGGTGGATGCCACCCTGGGGTGCTCACTGCTGCTCCCCGCTATCCTGCAGGGTCCCTTCTCCCTGCACCCTGCGTAGGGTGCAACCCAGTCAGACTTTGCTGCCCTTTGATCTCCATTCTGCAGCTCGGTGTCCCCTCAGTGCAGCTGGCTAACGGGCCCCTGGAGCAGGAGGCCCCTCAGCCTAGCTGTGCCCAGCCCCGGGGCAGTGCCAGGGTGTGGGGATGGGCAGCAACCAAGCTGCCTTGAGAATGAGACTGTTTCCTGTAACAGGGACTCACCAGTCAGCCCTGGGCTCCAGACACCAGCCCCCCAGCATGTCCCCTCCCCGCCCAGGGACCCCCACACACACTGGGTGTGCTGGGCTGCAACCGCTCCCTCGAGAGGCCGGAGGCTGGGCAAGCGGGGCTCAGTGCTAGCATGGGGTTGAACCCAGGCTGCCAAGGGCTGACCCACATGAGGGCACTGTCCCCTTGGGCCCTGGCTGGGCCCCCACCTTCCCCATGTGGCTATAGGGGGCTAGTTCCTCGCAAGCTGGGGGTCGCTTGTGCCCGAAGAGCCCCCCTCCCCTGCCCTGTGTGACACCCCCTGGAGCCCCACAGGGGCAGCCAGGCCAGCGGGTCTGGGCTGAGAAGGGACTCACATTGGCCAGTCTCTGCTCCAGCTGCAGGATCTCCTCCGCCTTCTGCGCCACATGCTCTGCTCCCAGCAGGCCCAGCAGCCGCTCCATGAACAGGCGGTACGCCGCCAGGATCTGGGCACGAGGCGAGGGGTCAGCCGGGGGGGCGCAGTGCAACTCCATCCTTGGGCAGGGGGGCTCAGACCCAGGGGATCACGGGGTCATGCCTGACAGGGGGGGAGGGGGAGCAGGCTAATGGGTGTCAGGCCTGGCCGGGTCCGGGAAGGGCAGAGGGCCAAGGGGAGGGGGGATCAGGCCCAGTGGGGACGAAGCTAAGGGAGTCAGGCCTGGCTGGGGAGAGGGGCCAAAGGGGGGGTCAGGCCTGGCTGGGGGGAGAGGCAGAGGGCCAAGGGGGGGGTCAGGCCCAGTGGGGAGGAAGCTAAGGGGGTCAGGCCTGGCTGGGGGGAAGGGCCAAGGGAGAGGTCAGGCCCAGTGGGGAGGATGCTAAGGGGGTCAAGCCTGGCCAAGGGGAGGGGCATAGGGCCAAGTGGGGGGTCAGGCCCAGTGGGGAGGAAGCTAAGGGGGTCAGGCCTGGCTGGGGGGAGGGGCCAAAGGGGGGGGTCAGGCCTGGCTGGGGGGAGGGGCAGAGGGCCAAGGGGGGGTCAGGTCCAGTGGGGAGGGAGCTAAGGGGGTCAGGCCTGGCCGCGGGGAGGGGCAGAGGGCCAAGGGGGGGTCAGGCCCAGTGGGGAGGATGCTAAGGGGGTCAGGCCTGGCCGAGGGGAGGGGCATAGGGCCAAGGGGGGGTCAGGTCCAGTGGGGAGGGAGCTAAGGGGGTCAGGCCTGGCCGCGGGGAGGGACAGAGGGCCAAGGGGGGGGTCAGGCCCAGTGGGGAGGAAGCTAAGGGGGTCAGGCCTGGCTGGGGGGAGGGGCCAAAGGGGGGGTCAGGCCTGGCTGGGGGGAGGGGCCAAAGGGCCAAGCGGGGGGTCAGGCCCAGTGGGGAGGATACTAAGGGGGTCAGGCCTGGCCGAAGGGAGGGGCATACGGCCAAGGGGGGGTCAGGCCCAGTGAGGAGGATGCTAAAGGGGTCAGGCCTGGCCGAGGGGAGGGGCATAGGGCCAAGGGGGGGTCAGGCCCAGTGGGGAGGATGCTAAGGGGGTCAGGCCTGGCTGAGGGGAGGGGCAGAGGGCCAAGGGGGGGGTCAGGCCCAGTGGGGAGGAAGCTAAGGGGGTCAGGCCTGGCTGAGGGGAGGGGCAGAGGGCCAAGGGGGGGGTCAGGCCCAGTGGGGAGGAAGCTAAAGGGGTCAGGCCTGACGGGGGCAGGGGACACCGCCTGGCCAGGGAGGAGGGGCAGCAGGAGGTGGGGCCTGGGGGGGGTCACATTTCCCCCCCCCCCCGGCTGCCCAACTCTGAGGACGTTTTGCTGGTGACGGGATTTCACCCTGTCTCCAGAAGCGCCAGTCCCCCTAGAGCTTCTGAACCCTCTGATTGGCTGCCTGCCCCATTAGCCCGCCCCCTGGGGCTGAGCCACCAATCAGCTGCCGTGGGCAGAGCTTCCGCCCCGCTGCATCCCCCTCGAGTGTCACAGGAGGGCGGAGCTAAAGAGCCCAGCAGCCCCGCCCCCTGGTGCCCACCTGCAGCCAGCAAAGACAGGGCAGCACCTGCCCCGGCCAGGGGCGAAGGGCCAGGAGGAGCCGAGGTGGGGGGTTGGGGGGACAATGTGGGTTTGGGACCTGGGGGCAGAATTAGTGGCCGGGCAGGTGGGGCCAGATTAACTTCCCCCAACATCCCTACCCACAAACACCCCCACACCTGCACCCCACACACCCCTCTCCCCACACTCCCCCCATACACCCCACAGCCCCATACAGGACGGGCAGGGGGAGATCACACACACACAGGATGGGCACGGGGAGATCTCACACATATATATACACACACACACACACACACACACATGGGAAGGGGAGATCTCACACACACATAGGACGGGCACAGGGAGCTCACATACACACACACACAAGACGGGCAGGGGGAGATCACACACACTCTCTCACACACACTCTCACACACACACACACACGATGGGCAGGGGGAGATCTCACGCACATACACACACCCCAATGGTCAGGGGGAGACCACACGTGAAACAAGAGCCCGACAAACACAACTTGTTTAAAATCGCTCCTAATAGTTGGGGCCAGTCTGGTGACTTTTGGGGTCTGACTCATGATTTCTGCTGGTTGGCGACACTGCAGCTGCGCCAGCCTCTCCTCAACCCCACCCGGCTTGGGTGCAGCTGGTGCTGGGTAGGGGCTGCTCCCCTCCGCCCCCTCCCCCCAGGCGATGCCAGCCTCCCCCTCACCTTCTCGCTCTCCTCGTCCTGCCCCAGGTACAGGGTTCGCTCGGGCAGCGTCAGCCCATCCTGGTCAATCTGCAACAGAGCAGAGGAGCCGTGTTAGTGCCTGACCTGGGTACCTTGAGCCCCACCTCCTGGGGCCCCCTCCCCTCCCTGGCTAATGGAGGAGCAGGGAGAGGTGGGGGCTCAGCCTGTGTGGCGGTGCAGGGGGGGGGGGGGGGGCTGTCCACGAAGGGGGTGGGTGGATGTGCTTTGTCTGGGGCTCAGGCAGGAGGAAGGTCCAGCTGCCAGGGCAGAGTCTCAGGAGGGAGATTTAACATGGGGAGGGGCTCCCCTGTGTGTGCTCTGGGGCCCTGTGGCGTGGCTGGCTCCAGCCTACCCCTCCCACGCGTGCCAGTCTGGGTAGGGCCCGTGGGGGGCTCTCTGGCGACAGTCCACACCCCCATGCTCAGCCCTCCCACTCCCAGGTGGGCCCTTCCCCGATCAACTCACCCTGCCGGGGGGGCCGAACCACACTATGTCGTCCACCTCAAAGTGCCGGCTGGCTGGGCTGGAGGGTGCTGAGCACTGCTCCACCCACCTAGCCACAGACCGGCCCCCTGAGTAACCCTACAATAACAAACGGCCCCCTGAGCAACCCTACGATAACGGATCAGCCCCCTGAGCAACCCTACGATAACGGATCGGCCCTCTGAGCATTCCTCCTGTAACAGATCAAACCCGCTCCTTCCCTCCCAGCAACCCTCCAATAACAGACCGGCCCTTTGGAGCACCCTTTCAACTAATCAACCCTACAATAACAAACCAGTGTTCCCAGGTGCCCCTACAATAACAAAGGACCATGCGTGTGCCCGGGGTGCTCCAGGCACCCTCACACAGCACGCTTGCTGGTGAATAAAGTCCGCTCTGCACTGTACGTCCCAGACCTTCGAAGGGCCCGTTATCCACAGCCCGTCACGTTCCAGCCGAGCCACCAGCCCCTTTAATCACCCTGACCCCCAGCTGATCCCTGACCCCCAGCAAACCCCCTCCGTGATCCTGCCGCCCCCTCAACTCCCCCCCCAACCACCATATCAGAAGCCTGCCCCACGCTGGCGCCGAGCTCCCATCCCCATCTTCCTCCTGCCAGCCCTTTGTCCCAGCGACGCAGGATTTTCCCCCTCCCTGATACACACCCAGAATCTGATTTCCCGGCAGACCCCTTTGTATAATGACTCGGTGGGTGAAGCTGCCCCCGGGGAGGGACCCATGCCAGGCCGGCCCCATGGGGCACCCCCCAGCCCAGCCCTGCTGCCCACTGCCTGCCCGCTGGCCAGTTTTCAAGGGAGAGTCTCTCCTGGGAAGAAGCAATCAGCTAATGGCGCTGCCCTCCTGCCATCAATTGCGAGGACAAGCAGCTGTACTGAAAAAAATTAATCTATCCCATTGGGTCGGCCTGACCCTTCTAACCTCGCTGGGCTGGGGAGGGGGGCTGCCTCAGCAGGGATGGGAGGGGTTCTGGAGCTGCTGGGTCTCAGCTTACCACCCCTAAAGCCGCAGGGACTTTTACTGTTGTGCTGTGTGTTGGCTGCTGCTGTCCTCCTCCCCAGAAGCGGCTGCATTACCCTTTGTTCTCCAAGGGCTCTGGTATCTGCAGGGTGCTGAGGAAGCATATGGTACTGAGCAATGCTCTCCAGCCCTCTGTCCCACGGCCAGCATGGTTCGCCCTAACCCCACCCCTCTGGGCTCGCTTGGCTCTGTGACTGGGGCACCAGCACTGGGAACAGACCGAGCCTGTTGGTCTTCCTGAATCGTTTGGTGGGGGGATTAATGGCGGGGGGGGGGCAGGTAAATCTGTCCCAGTCGTCTAATGGGCAGGGCACTGGGCTGAGAGTCAGGAGACCTGGCTTCTGTTCCCACCACCCTGCTTGGGCCGGTCATGGCCCTTCCGTGCCTCAGTTTCCCCTCCCACCCTCAGTCTGTCCTGTTCAGATTGTGAGCTTGACGGGGCAGGCGCAGTCCCTTGCCCCCTGTGTAGCACCCAGCCTGACCGGGCCCTGATTTCTGGGTGCTCCCGTAACACAGATAGTAACAGCGAGGCCACGCCTGTCCAGCAGCTGCCTGGCCCGTTTCTCGACCCCGCTGCGGCATGGAGCCTGAGCAGCCATCCCTTGTGGGCTGCCTGCCCTGGGGCTGGGCTCTCCTGACCCAGGGCATGTGCAGAGACCCCTGGGCCAAGCTCCACCCCTCGGCTGCAGAGAACTCCCTCCAGAGCCAGGTGTGCCACATGGACTGATACTGCCCCGGCCCAGAACAACGCCCCAGGCCTGGCTCTTTAAACCCTCCCATCCCCTGTGGGGGGAGACCCCAGGGTGCTGGGCACACGGGGAGCAAAGGGCCGGTCCTGCAGGAGCAGCATGAGGGCGGGGTCCATACGAGCGGGTATGGCCCCCTCAAGCACGGGGGAGGGGAACGGCCAGCACCAGAGAGCTGCTAATTACCCACATGCTGATGAGATCTGAGCCCCGCCCCACCCCTACAGCCCCGGCTGAGCCCTCTGCTCCAACAGCGCCCCCTGGAGCTGGGGCCAGTGCGGTCCTTTACCGGCTGTGGCCACTAGAGGGCACCATGCTCTTTCGCACCATTACAGCTCCTCAGCCCCCCCCCGCCCACTGACTCTGGAGCCGAGGGGAGGCCCCAGGGCTGGGAGCACAGGGGAGGGGAAACTCCTGTCTGAGCCCCCAGGCGCTGCGGGGGCTCCGTTCAGTGCAAGCGCTGGGGGGGGGGGGACCAGCCACCGCCCCGAGGTCCCTCATCGCCACAGACCACAGCCCCAGCCATAAACTCCCCAGGCCAGGCCACGGCCTCTAGACCAGAGCCCGCAGACCTCCAAAGGACACTCCACTTCCCCAGCACGTCCACAGCACACACCCCCAGCACGCGTGTCCACACCCGCACACACACAGGGCACACGCAGCCACACTTTTGTGCACACTCTGCCACAGTGTGCACAGGCTCTCACACACTCCCCAGTGTGCACATGCCCCCCCCAGCATGCACATTCACATAGTTTGCACAGCCCAGTGTGCACACAGGCACACCCACACACTCCTCCCGTGCATGCACACACTCCCCCATAATGTGCACAATGCTCTCCCAGCGGGTCTACAGGCTCATTCCCCACGGTGCACCCCCCCCGTGCACTTATGCCTGCACCCATACCCTCTCACACTATGCACACGCACCATGGGAGAGCACACCCCAGCGTGTGCACACAGATGCTCCCCCAGCACGTATGCACATGCACCCTGTCTCCGCTGCGTGCATGGCTCTGCTGATTGCCTGGAAAATTGCCTGCCATGCTGTTTTGCTAAACACGGCAATTATGCAGAGGGAAATTGCCTTTCTGAAGGTCCCCTCCTGTAGAAGTTACATTAATTTGGGTATAAAAGCCGCTTCTCCGTCGGCGTGGCGCCCGGCACTGCTATGCAAACAAAGGCTGGTTGCCGAGCACGGCGTCCCACAAGCCCCGGCTGTGTCCGAGCAGGCAATTAGCACCAAATCGCACTTGCTGGTTCGTTTTCCAAGGTAGTTTGACAAGAATGGGGAGGCTGGGAGCCGGCGGCCCAGCCCGCCTGGAACCTCCCCGCCCGTGTGCCCGACTCCACCAATTCCGGCCGCAGCAGGGAACCAGTGTCCAGGGGAATAGAGCCACCTGTGTCTTAAACAGTCCCGCCAGCAACGCAGGCTCCTGCCACTGCTCGGGGCCCGGCGCTGGGAACTGGGAATGAGCTCCAGGGGCGGGCGGGGAATGGCCACGCAGCCGGGGGCACAATCCGCTGCCAGGGCCTCTCTGGTTCTATTTGCTCTCTACATTTCGGAGTCATTGAAGGACTCGGGGGGTGGAGGGGGAGCACAGGGCATTCCTTCCCCTCCACACAGATCAGCCAGTGCCCCTCAATCCCGACCCTCAGCCTCCTGAGATCCCAGCCCTGGGCTCCTAGCTCAGCTCACCCTTTGCCCCTAATCCTGACCCACAGCCCTCCCCCCCTCCTGCCACTATCCCAGCCCTGGGCTCCCCACCCTCCGCTCTGCCAAGGCACCCAACCGGCCCGCCTGCCCTTTCCTGCCAAAATGGTGCCCCTGATTCTGCCGGCACATGTTGCATGCAGCTCCCCAGCTCCCCTCCTGCCTGGACAATGCCCACTGTCCTGATCCCCTCCTCCCATGCCAAGAAGCCAGCTTCCCTGCTTGTCAATTCCCCCTGCTCCCTATTTCTTGGGCACAAGCTGCCTGTTTTGCAAGCAAACCAGCTGGGCCGGGCAGGATTCTGATCCCATTACACCAATTCAGCATGTGCCTTCCAGAGTCAAGCGAGACCAGTAGGGGGAGCCAAAGACTGAGCCATTGCCGGGTAGGGCTGAGTGTGTGTCTGCACTGCCTTCTGCTGGCTGGAACTGGAACTGTCCAGCTGTGTGTCAGAGGCCCTATGCTGAGCACTGTCACTGGAGAGCTGTGACGTGCTAGGTGAACCCAGTTGTGTTCCAGTACATCCACAGCTCCTGTTCAGTGCAGCAGAACTGGGGCTTTCCCCTCCCGTCTGACCAGGGCCCTGTGAGCTGTGGTGCATGGAGTCATTTTGCTGTAAATGTCTGAGTGCTGGGCTTGTGTGCTGGGACAGAGACCCGTTGAAGGTCAGCCTCGCTATGAGACTGCGCTCTGCCCCAGGGGAGCTTTACCAAGGGCCGTGGTACCAGGGATCATGTTGCGTTCTCCATCGCTGGCCATTTTTAAACCCAGTGGGGATGTTTTTCTAGAAGATGGGGTCTAGGAATTGTTCTAGGACAGTTCTCCGGCCTGCGCTATGCGGGGGGGAGGGCTCAGATGAGATGATCACAATGGTCCCTTCTGGCTTTGGAGTCTATGAGACTTTACTTTGGTTCTTTCTTGGTTCATTGTTTTTCCTTAATGGACAAGCCAAGTTGTTTGAAGCTGAAAAACTGTATATGGGGGTGACCCCCAGCCTCAGGGCTCTGTGTGGGCATTGGCAGAGCAATGCCAGCACAGGACACCCACAGGGCCCATCTTGTGGCATGCAGGTGACATCTCTTGATGCTGCAGGGGAGAGTGACTCAGGGAGCCAGACACCCATGACACATGGGCTCTGCGCCGAGGGGAGGGAGGTGCCTTGGGCAGTGTCTCCTGTTTGATTGGCTGGTGCCTCTGACACTCAGGCCTGATCTGTGTGTTGATTTGCTGGCATGACTGCTCCTGCTGGGATGGTCACCAGCATCTGCCCCCACCTACAGCCTGTGGGGCCTGGCCTGTGGTTTAGGGGGCCGGGGAAGAGATCTAGCAGCTTGGCTGGGTAAGAGGCTGCAGGACAATCAATGTTACTAACCTGAGTTTGGGAGCATCTGATCTTTGAACAGGGCTCCAGTGCTGCTGACTGACTAACCAGGAGGGGAACCAGGACCGGAAAGGCTGGGACAGCAGAGGCTGCAGGTTAAGAGTGAGGGGCACCAGCAGAGCTGTGTGTAGGAAGCACAGGGCTGGGATAGCAGGGGGCTGTGGGTTGGGGGTGAGGGGCACCAGCAGAGCTGTGGGTGGGGAGCCCAGGGCTGGGGTAACAAGGGGCTGTGGGTCGGGAGTGAGGGGCACTGGCAGAGCTGGGTGTGGGGAGCCCAGGGCTGGGGTAACAGGGGGCTGTGGGTCGGGAGTGAGAGGCACTGGCAGAACTGTGTGTGGGAAGTACAGGGCTGGGACAGCAGGAGCTGCGGATCAGGAGTGAGGGGCTCCAGCAAAGCTATTGAGGAGGCTGCCGTGCCACCTGCCTGGATGACCTCTGGCTTTGCTGAGCCCCCTCGGCCCCACAGAGCGATCGGGGCTGGGCAAGGAGCGGGGCAGCCAGGTTGGCTGTTTCCTCAGCGCTACATGGAGGGTGGTTGGAGCTGCTGGCTGGCAGGCTCCGGTCTGGCGCAGGCGTTTGCAGCCGTCTGTTATCAGCACAGGTCTACACGCTGATGAACACACGTGAGCTGGCACTGGCTGGGAATGGATAGCGCCCCCTAGCGAGTTATACACCCCAGGCTCTGCAACCAGCGCCCCCTAGCACCACACTGGGGGCAGTCCTGACTGTGAGGGGAGAGTGCCCCCTGCTGGACCACCCATCCAGCGCCCTGCAGCCTAGCGCCCAGCGTCCAGCATCCAGTGCCCCCTAGTGTCTCACTGGGGCCAGTCACTGTAGTGCAGTGCCCCAAGGAGTCACCCAACCACAGCACCCGGGGCCTTCCTGAGAGGTGTCCGGTTCAAATACAGACTCGGCCAGATCTCGAGTGACCCTAGCCGGAGGCCTCCTGGCTGCAGCTGTCCTGCCCTGGCGTCCCTCACTCACCCGGATGACGTAGCGGGAGGAGTTCTTGTCGTCCAGGTTGACCGTGAGGGAGAAGAGCACGGCCGTGCTGTAGACGCCCTGGGTCTTGTAGAGCAGCTCGTTGAAGTCCCAGCGGGCTTGCCGCCCCGTGGCCGGCCCGTCCCAGCCACCGCAGTCCTCGATCACCTCCAGCATGGGCCGTGGCCCCAGGCGGTCGATCTCGCCCATGTCCAGGCAGGAGCGGAAGAACTCCTTGACCTTCCTCTCGGCTGAGGCCCGGGAGCCCCGGCGGACAGGCCGCTGGAGCAGTCGCCGGAGCTTCTCCTCGTTCTGCTCGCCGATGGTGGCGATGATGCCGTAGTGCAGCTTGTCCTCGGGGATACTGTGCCGGTGCAGCCAGCTGCCGCAGGCGAAGGAGTAGAAGTCCTTGCAGGGGTCGATGGTGGGGTCGATGTTGTTGGCGATGAAGAGGGAGGCCTTGACGAAGGCCTTCTTCTCCTGGCAGTCCTCCAGGCAGTAGGTGGCACGCTCCATGGCCAGGTACTTGAGCAGAAGCACGCAGCCCAGGATGACGCACAGGCCCGCCGCGAAGACCAGCCCCGAGAGCAGGCAGATCTCACGCCGGGTCCAGCGCGGCAGCCCCCGGCGCGGCTTCTTGGCCCCGGCCCCGAGCTGGAGGTTGAAGCCGTTGGGCAGGGTGCCGCTGTTGTACTTGCTGGCACACCTCACCTCCTGGAACTCGTCGTAGTGGGCCGTCAGCGAGTAGGTCTTCTCCATGCTGCCAGGCCAAGGGCCGCGGCCCGGCTCCGGGGGGGGGTGCTCAGGGCAGACGGCGAAGGGGAGAGCTCATGTCTCAGGGAGCTCCACCGAGGGACCCAGAGCGCCGGCTTTTCCTGCAGGCCCTGGGGGGAGGGGAGACTCTGTTAACTGGGGAGGGTCCCCTCCCTTCCCCTGCTCATAGCAAGTCTGAGCACGACCCGGCCTTGCTGGCTTTTCTCCACAGCCTGGCAGGATGCCTGTCCTCTCCTCCCGCCATCTGACCCTCAGGGCAGGGTCGTCCCCTACAAGCCGGGGTCTTGGCTTGGGTCTGGCTCTTTTATCCTGCTGGCGCTCCACCTTGCCAGCCCTCCCCCCTGCCCTGGCACCAACCACCCGGGCACTGGCGGCAGGCAGGATGTGGCCCCAAAGGAGCCACTGCCTGCTGCTCGGGCGGCGATGGAGCCCCACGTCACTGTGGAGGAGGAAGTGGGGGCCGTAAAGGGACCCCAGCCACTTGCAATTGGTTTTGAAAGGGGAGCGTGAGTCCCCTGCCCCTCGAGCCTTTGCCATGGGGCAGCACTCCCTGTGCCCGGACAGTCCTGGCTCCGAACGGACGGGGCGCTCCCCGGCAGCTCTGCCAGGGTCTTCTCCCCCAGGCTGGGCCCTGTCGTGGCGTGCCCCACCAAAGTGTGGCTGAAGGACGGGACCAGGGTCCCAAGGGGGAGGAGGGTTCCCCATGGGGAGGGGATGCCCCCCCTCAGCCCTGGGGCTGGGGCCAAGGCTGCACTTGTCCCCCTCTGGGGGGGGAGCGTTGGCTGCAGCGGCGGGGGGCCTTGGGGGGGTCTCGGCTCAGCTTGGTCAGAGACCCCGAATCCCGGACAGTCCGGCGCCTCCTCGCAGCCCCGTGGCGCTTCCCGGGAACAAGGAGGGCGGGCGCGGGGCGAGCGAGGGACCCCGGCTCCCAGCCCTGCCTGCCCGGCTCGGGCGGGCCGGGAACTCCCCCTGCCCTGCACGTCGGGGCTAAACCCAGCGGGGCCCGCCCGGCCTCGGGGAAGCGGAGTCTCGCCCCCGCCTGCGAACTTCGCTCCCCGGCGCTGTTGCGCCTGCGAACGGAGCCGGCAGCCGGCGCCTGGAAGTTGAACTTGCAGCCGGTGAATCCGCCCGGAGCGCGGCGGCTGCAGCTCCCCAGCGCCCGGCCCGGGGGGGGGGGGAACAGCGGGACCCTCCAGCGCCCGGCCCGGGGGGGGGGGGGACACGGGAACCTCTAGCGCCCGGCCCGGGAGGGGACATCGGGACCCTCCAGCGCCCGGCCCGGGAGGGGACATCGGGACCTTCCAGCGCCCAGCGTGGGGGGGGGGGAACCCTCCAGCGCCCGGCCCCGGGGGTGGGGACACGGGAACCTCTAGCGCCCGGCTTCGGCGGGAGGGACAGCGGGATCCTCCAGCGCCCGGCTGGGGTGGGGGATACGGGACCCTCCAGCGCCCGGTCCGGGGGGGGGGGGAGCGGGACCCTCCAGCGCCCGATCGGGGAGTGGGACACGGAACCCCCCCAGCGCCCGGCTGGGAGGGGCACACGGCATCCGCCAGCGCCTGGTCTAGGGGGGAGCGGGACCCCCTAGAGCCCGGTCGGGGGGGGCGGGATCCCCCCAGCGCCCGGCTGGGGGGTGAGGCACGGGACCCTCCAGCGCCCGGTCTGGGGGGGGGGGGAGCGGGACCCTTCAGCGCCCGTTCCGGGGGGGGAGTGGAACCCCCCAGCGCTCGGCTGGGGGGTGGGGCACGGGACCCTCTAGCGCCAGGTCCGGGGGGAGAAACGGGACCCTCCAGCGCCCGGTCCGGGGGGGGGAAGCGGGACCCTGGATCCCCGGCGCGGGCAGGCAGGGGAAGGCGCGGCGCTTACCGGGGCTGCAGGCAGCGGAGCCGGGCGGCAGCGGCAGCCAGGGATGCTCTGGGCTCTCGGCTGCCTTGGGAGCGGGCAGCTCCCCCCGCCCCGCACGGTACCTGTCAGCGCCTGTGCTCAGAGCGCTGCTGCAGCTGGGGCCGGGCGGGGGGACTCGCCTCCGAGCCTCGCCCAGCATCGTCCGGCCTCCCCCGCGGCTGGCACCGGGCTGGCACCGGGCACATGGCTCCTGGCCTCCCCCCCTCGGCTCTGAAGGGAGCTGTGGGGCAGCCTGGCCAGCTGGCACAGGGGTGGGCACTGCTGGGGCATGGGGGGAGCTACGGGCATCAGGATTCCCGCAGTGATGGGGGCCCGTGTTGCCTCCCCCCCAGGCTGGCAGCTGCCTGGGAAAGCACCTAGGGAAGCTGGCATCTCCCTGGTGGGCACCAGGCGGGTTTGTAGGCACTGGCAGGGGCTGGGGCGCTGCTTCGGCACCGTCCTTCTCTGGGCTGCAGTGAGGGGGGGACACGTGGGGAAGCCGAGGCCAGGCCAGACCAGGGGTGTCTGAGCAGCAGCTCCTGCCCCTGCCAGGGTCACACGGAATCCAATGGCACAAGGGGGAAAGGCCGGAAATATCGAGCTGCATTGCAGCCGGCTGCCCACCATAAATATCCCACTGCTCCTGTCTGGGGGAGCAGGGAGATTTACAGCCCATCAATAACCGCGGGCGTCACTCGCCTTCCTGGGGAAATCTCAAGGCTTTTCATATCAACGTACACACGCCCATCCAGCTCCCTGTGCTCCTGGCACCCTCACCGGCACCTCCCCAGGCACCCTCACCCCATGTTCTCAGGCACCCTCGCCCCTTGCCCATTCGTCCTCAGGCACCCTCACCTACACGTCCCCAGGCACCCTCACTCCTCGCCCGCATGACCCCAGGCACCCTCGCCCGCACATCCCCAGGCACCCTGCCCCCTAGCCCACACATCCCCAGGCACCCTCGCCCCTTGCCTGCATGTCCCCAGGCACTCAGCCCCCCTCTCTCACACATCCCTGGACACTCTCGCCCCCCTCTCCTGCAC
This sequence comes from Gopherus evgoodei, assembly GCF_007399415.2. NCBI lineage: Eukaryota > Metazoa > Chordata > Testudines > Testudinidae > Gopherus > Gopherus evgoodei. The sequence goes on from NC_044330.1 coordinate 7,453,950, forward strand.
GTCCCCAGGCACATTCGCCCCCTCTCCTGCACGTCCTGGGCATGCTCGCCCACACACTTGCACCTCCACCCTGCGCACTCATATCTCTGGCACACTTGCACACCTTCTGGCATGCTTGTCTATCCTCCAGGCACACTCACCCCCTTGCACTTCGCACAGGCCCCCACGCACGCTCTTCTGCATGCTTGCCCAGCTGGACACTGCCATTCCCACATCCACTGGGCCCACGCCCATGCCCCCCCACTCCTCCAACCATGCTCATGTGTCTCCTCTGGTAGAAGGCACCCACCCGCAGTTGGTCCACAGCAAGGAGGATCCTGGAGCTGTCACGCAGCAGAGTCCATGAGTTATGCTGTCTGGGCGGCTCTGCTCTGGCTTCCCATAGATCTTGAGTCTTGGGGCCTTGTCTTACTGGCCTGGTGGCCAGGCCCGGGCTATGTAGAAGACCCTAAAGCTCCAGGATGGGGACCGCGGGTGAGGAACGCTCGCTGTTAGGGTTCAGCTCAGGGGACAGGGCTTTCTCGGGGACTGGTCCCAAAATGGCATGACCCCCTCCCCCAAAGAACTAAGGTCCATCCCAAACGTCCCCACCTCCAGCTCCCAGTGCCAGGCGTTCTGCTCTGACTGATCTTCTCCAGCAAACAGCAGCACCATGGCCATAAAAACCACTCCTAAACCCAGCCCAACCCCTGCCCTGCCTCCGGAGAGGGGCCGTGGGAACAAACCAGGGGTGACAGACATCCTCATGCTGCTTATTGCGTGGCTGGAAGGTGCTCGGATCCCACGGGGAGGAGCACAGTGTCAGAGCCTCCGTTAGACGCACAATCCTGGGCACGGGTCACACACCCAGTGAGAGACACACGCAGCTATCAGGCTATGCACACGCCAGCACCCCCCCCCGCCTCCCATGCTGATGGCCAGCCACACGTCTGTGCGCACGCCCCTGCACATCCGGGCACCTGTGGCCCCCACGCAAAGCGCTCACTAGGGGACCTTAACATTGTGGCACAAGCTCAGAGAAGGGACAATGTTTGGGGATGAGTCAGGGCTGATCTCCAGCTTCCCCTCCCCTCAGGCACACCCCATGCTTCCGGAATCCCCCATCACCTCTGGGCGCAGCCCCCCTCCCCATCACAGCAGTGAATGTCCTGCCGGCCCTGAATGGGGAGGGGGCTGTGACGAACTGGGAATGTTCTTAATGTTTGCTCTGAATACTGTGCTGGTGCCTCAGTGTCCCCTCTGCAGTTCTTAATATCTAGGTGGTGGAATAAGAGTGTGTGATTGCTGCAGAGGAAGGGGCCAGTACACCTAAATGCCTGACACTGTATCCTATCAACTGATGGCCTGGGCCCCTGCTCTGCAAAGGTGCCAACTGAAGGTGTTGGAGACAAAGAGGTCAGGTGACCTCCTGGCCCGGGGAAAGGGGTTGAGCAGAGAGGAGGGGCTGGAGGGGGTTGTTAGTCTGGAGCTGGCTGGGGACGAGGAGTGAAGTGCAGACAGGGTCTGGCTCACTGCCCCCTAGAATGGACTCAGCCGAGAGGTCCAGTTCGCTGTACCTACAAGCTCTGTTTTAGACCCTGTTCTTGTCATCGAATAAACCTCTGTGTTACTGGCTGGCTGAGAGTCATGTCTGACTGCAAAGGGGGGGCATGCAGGACCCTCTGGCTGCCCCAGGACCCCCACTGGGGCGGGCTTGCTGGGGGAAGCGCCCAGAGAGGCAGAGGATGCTGAATGCTACAAGGAGAGACCCAGGAGGTGAAGCCGTCTGAGCTTCTTGCCCTGAACAAGTCTGCTCCAAGGGAGAGGAGGCTCCCTGAGTCCTGCCTGGCTTGGTGGGGAGCAGTTCCAGAGCATCGCCCGGGACTCTGTGACAGAGGGTCAGTGCCGTACATCAGTTCTTTGTGTGGTGGCTGCATTAACATGTGCAGGGCAGAGCTGGGGACGGGCCGTGCCCCTGCCACCCACCAGCTCTGGGGAGGCGCAAGGGAGCTGCGGGCACTTTAAAATGCAGTGATGCCAATAGGCACAAAGAGACTTTGCAACAACCTGAATTAGCCTCCTGATGAGTCGAGTCCTTCCGGGTCGTCACACCCAAGGCCCAGGCAGCGTTCAGAGCCAGAGTCACTGACCTGGTAGGTGAACTGGCTCCTGGCAGAGGCGTTCGGGTTTGTGTGAAGCTCGCTGCGGTTCCTGAGCGAAAGCAGCACCAGCTCTGGGCTTGGCTGCAGGATCTGTGGGGAAAAGCCAGGGGGCTGCAGGAAGTGGGGCTGAGCAGAGGGGTGAGTCGGTGTCACCTAGCGCTGTGCTGGGGGGTGCTGTGCTGCAGGGAGCGAGGAGGCTGGCTCAGACTCACAGGCCCCAGGCTCTCTCGGCTCCCTACGGGGGTCCCTGGGAGGACCCCCCGTCAGTGTGACAGCCTGTCGGGGGTAAAGTCCTGGGCCCCACCGCCTCCTGGAACCACATCGCTCTGAGCTCTCAGCAGGCCTGACTGTAGCATGGGGGTCCCCTCACGCTGGCCCCCCTGGGCCTCCACACCCAGAGGAAGCAATGCCACCCCGATCTCTAGCTTGCAGTGACTCTCAGCCAGTGTACAACGTCTGAACGCAGCCCAGGCGGTTCTCAGGGGCTGGCACATCTCAGCACCGTGCAGCTGAACCTGTCCCAGTCCCGATGGGCTCAGGTTGCTCCTTGCCACCCCCTCCCAGTCCAGACGCCCCCTCCTTCCAGCCGATCATCCTGTAGCACCTTCCTCACAGCCCCTCCTCCATCTTTTGTCTTTGGTCCCAGGCAAACAGGCTGCCTGGGCCTCCTCTCTTCCCACCTTTGTTCCCCACTGGCTGGTCACCGGGGTCCTCTCTCCTCAGCCCTTTGTCCTCCCTTGACCAGAACCAGCTGCCTTCCAAGCTGGGCTGGGCGTCCTGGTCACCAGTCACTAGGGCCCCCCGTCTCCAGGCCGTTGTCCAGGATCCCAACTGCTAGGCGAGGTCACACCTGGTCCTCTGCAGCAGCGAAGCCCCTCTCTCACCACCTCCTTCCACACTCAGCATGCAGGGAGAGGGAGGCACAGCATTCATGGAAACCACTGACAATCCCCCATCGTGTCACGGGGTGCTCTGTGCTGACCCCAGTGCAGTGCTAGGGGGTGCTGGGCTGCAAGGAATGGGGTGGGTGATTCAACTGGGGGGGCGTGCTCCCCATCAATCCCCCAGGCTCGCGTGGTCCTCCTGGCGAGGGATGCTGGGCTGGTCCCAGTGTCCAGCTGCCCACGCTCCACCTTGGTGCCTGGTGCTCCCTGGGTGTGTACAGAAGCGGGGGTTGAGGCAGTGCTGGGTGGACGCTCTCCGGTGAGGCTGATGCTGCTGGGCCTGGCTCCTCAGGCTCTGCCTCGGGACTTCCCGAGCTGCGGCTCCTGCTCCGGGGCTCAGGCCTGAGAGCTTGTCCCAAGCCGCGGCAGTGTGACGGATGGGTGTGCTGGGTGGCAGGCGTTATTAACTGTGCTGGGTATTTGCTCCAGCAGGGCTGTAAAAATTGAAGGTGGGCGGGCATAGAAGCGAATAAATCCTGGCAGTTTGCAAGGCTCCGCAGGTGTTCAGGTTTGTGGTTTAAATAAACCTTTCCTGGCTGCTCGTGGGCACGGGAGCTGCAGGTGCCGGCAGGGCTCTGGTGGGCAGTGGCTGGGGAGTGCAGAGAGGCAGTGGGAGGCCAGGGGAGAGGATGTCTGTCTGCTCAGTCATCCCAGACAACCAGAGGCTTTGCAACTTGTTTGAACCTCCCAGCAGAAATGTGACTTTTTTTGTGGGGAAGGGGTGTCATTGGGAAGGGGATTGGAAGTCAGGACTCCTGGGTTCTATTCCTTGCTGGGGCTGTGTAGGATGCCTGTCCCTCTTGACAGCCTGCTAGCACCATGCGCATCTCCCTGGCGACCCCTGGGATGGAGCTCAGAGCCGCCTGCTTCCACTTCAGCGCAGGGAGAATCTTCATGAGCTGGTACTAGTATAGAGCTTATGACACACAGGTGAGTAGTTCTGATTCCACCCCATAGGTGGTGCACGCGTGGACGCACACACACACACACGCGCACACACAGAGCCTGGAAGTGGCAGCTTTGTGACGGGGGCTGGGCAGTTCGGAAAGGAGCAGCTTTTGGCTGGCCTAGGCGTGGCCAGGCCCATGTCCCTGGCAGGGTCAGGGAGCAGTGGCAGCTCCTCTGGGCCATGCATTTCAGGGGTGCCATGCAGGGGCCATGCCCCCCAAGTCCTGTCACTATCCACCATCATGGGCTGTCTTCATCTCAGTGATCTGCACCTTGCAAGCCTCCATCCACTTCAGCTCAGGGAACAGCCAGCTCTCACCCCCTACTTTCTCTCTCCACACCCAGGGCTTTTCGGAGACTCCAGGCAGGAGCAGCTTAGATCTCAGCCGGCTCCCGGACAGACTGCAAGGCAGCATCGTCCCTGAGCTGGGAAGGCCAAGAAAGCCCCAGGACCTCCCACCCCCCCCTTCCCGTGGGCCTGGCATCTGTCATTGTTACAATGTTGTGTCTGTCACCGGCAGCAGCTGCTCTGGAGTGTGGTGAGCGGCTCTTGAAAAGGCCCCTTGATATTTATGGGCGCTGCTGTGCACATCATTCAGTGCCGCCGGACCCCAAGCCGCCCCTGCAGCTAGTGCTCCGAGGGCTGCTCCCTAGCATGGCGCATGCAGGTGGGACACTGGAGAGTTACATGTAACATTCCCCCTGTTAACGGCTTGGGGGCTGGGGGGCTTCTCGCCACAGAGCAGGAGAAGCCTGGGCAGCAGCAGGACAAGTGCCCCCCAGGCTGCTCCACCAAGGTCTCTACATCCTGCCCTGCAGGGGACGCTCCAAGAGCGGAACTCAGCCCTCGCGGGTCAACCTTGCTGCTGATGCTGCTAATAAGGGGCAGATTTTATGGATTTTGTGGTGCTAGGGGGCAGTGGGCGGCAGGGAGTGGGGTGGGTGGCTCAGTACAGGGGGGGCGCTGGGCTGCAGGGAGCGGGGTGGGTGGGTCAGTAGGGGGCACTGTGCTGCTGGAAGCGGGGTGGGTGGCTCAGTAGGGGGCGCTGTGCTGCTGGAAGCGGGGTGGGTGGGTCAGTAGGGGGCGCTGGGCTGCAGGGAGCGGGGTGGGTGGGTCAGTAGGGGGCGCTGGGCTGCAGGGAGCGGGGTGGGTGGCTCAGTAGGGGGTGCTGGGCTGCAGGGAGCAGGGTGGGTTGCTAAGTAGGGGGTGCTGGGCTGCAGGGAGCAGGGTGGGTGGGTCAGTAGGGGGCGCTGGGCTGCAGGGAGCAGGGTGGGTTGCTAAGTAGGGAGTGCTGGGCTGCAGGGAGCAGGGTGGGTGGGTCAGTAGGGGGCGCTGTGCAGCAGGGAGCGGGGTGGGTGGGTCAGTAGGGGGCGCTGGGCTGCAGGGAGCGGGGTGGGTGGGTCAGTAGGGGGCAGTGGGCGGCAGGGAGCGGGGTGGGTGGGTCAGTAGGGGGTGCTGGGCGGCAGGGAGCGGGGTGGGTGGGTCAGTAGGGGGCGCTGTGCTGCAGGGAGCGGGGTGGGTGGGTCAGTAAGGGGCGCTGGGCGGCAGGGAGCAGGGCGGGTGGGTCAGTAGAGGGCAGTGGGCGGCAGGGAGCAGGGTGGATGGGTCAGTAGGGGGCACTGTGCTGCAGGGAGCGGGGTGGGTGGGTCAGTAGGGGGCGCTGGGCGGCAGGGAGCAGGGTGGGTGGGTCAGTAGGGGGCGCTGTGCTGCAGGGAGCGGGGTGGGTGGGTCAGTAGGGGGCGCTGTGCTGCAGGGAGTGGGGTGGGTGCCTCAGTAGGGGGCACTCTCCCCTCACAGTACCCCATTGTGACACTAGGGGGCGCTGTGCTGCAGGAGGTAACCCCTGTAACCAGCCCATCTTGACCTCTGGTGGCCCATGCGGACCCTGTCGGGAGTTAGCAAGACGAGGGCAGGTGTTACCCAGGGGTCCTGAGCCAGTCCCATTGTGGGTGACTCATCTCTGCCTCCTCCATCCCCACCTCACAACCTCCGCTGGCTGTGGGTTGCGTCTCACTTCCTGTCCCAAATCGCAGCCTGGCGCTGCTCTGTACCAGTGAAGCCAGAGTCTGAAATCACTTGCTCCTGCATTACGTCACAATGGGGAGAGCGTCATGCAATTAACTGCATTTCCTCCAGCGCCTCCCTAATTAAAATGCAATCAGCCGCTTTGCCACCCTGGGGTTTGGTGCCACACTCGGCTGGGAGCACAGGGTGAATGGGGAGCGGGCCCAGGCCTCTGTCCCCATTACGACCTTCACGCCTGTGGCACTGGCCTGCCTCACCCTGCTCCTCGGTAACCCTGCCTCCAGACACAGGGCCTGGCAAATGATCCTGCTTCCCCCCATTCCCACGCAGGGCTGGTCCTGCCCTGGCACGCCAGCCTGGGAAGATCTCCCAGACTGGCACAGAGAGTGGGTGTTAATGCCAGAGATCTGAGGGCATCAGTGGATGTGTCCAGACGAGCTCCATCCAGGTCAGGTGGCTAGGGGGACTGTGTATTGGAAGGATGGGGCACAAAGGCTGCAGCCCTCCACGGGCATCAGTGCCCTGCCCCACCACCCAACTGGCAGGCTCAGCAAAGAGGCCGAGAGGTGTGAAGGTCTGTCCCCTGTGGGCGTTGCTATGGCCCTTCCATGCAGGGCAGGGGAGGTGGCAGCCCTGTGTCCTGTCTTGGGGACACAACCTGGCACCCTCCCCCAATGCAGCAGTCAGAATCCGGGGTCCCATGTGCCACCCACCCCTGGCAGCCCCTCCCCACTGCCCAGCCCACCTTGCTCCCCAGCAGGGTAGTGTGAATGCTGGCCCCTGCTGAGCTCCCACCTCTCTGCCTCCCCCTGCAGGCAGTGAAGGAGCAGCACAGGCAGTCCCAGAAGGCCGAGGGGTGCAGGCCCCAGGCTCTGGTGATCACCCCCCATCCCCAAACCACCCTCCATCTCCAGCTGCCCGGTTTCATGCAGCTCCGTGCCCTGCCCGTGGCTGCTGCACAGGCTGGGAGTGTTACAGGCTAGCTGAAGTTTATGGTTGTATGCAAATTATCTGTGCCTATGCAAATAAGCTCATTAAACACCCTGCATCTGGGGCAGCACAGGACTTGGCAGCTCTCGCCCGCCCGCTCCCCAGGCTGGGAACTCGCCGCAGATACTTGGCTAAGGGTGCGCAGGGGCCCACGGAGGATCTTGCCTGTGTTCCGGGGAGGGGGGGTGTCTCTCTGGCTCAGGAGTTTCACAAATGCCCCCCGTACCAGGCTCCAGCCCCCCATGGCCGCATGCCCGCTGGCTGGGGCAGGGCTTGCATGGGGTGGGGAAGGCTCCGGACGCGGGCTGCCCTCATGGCCCCTTGCTGCAGCCGCCTTGGAAATGCCACTGCCAGCTAGTGTGCCCACTGGTGCCAGTGAGTGCCAGCTCAGACCCCATCCTCTGCTGCTGTGCATCACCAGAGGCTGCAGGGAGGCACGTGGCTTTACCCCAGCTGAGGATCTGCCCTGTATGTTTTGTGCCCTCTCCCCCTGCAGTGAACCCCGTGACCCCCCCCATGCACAGCCCCATGGGCGAGGCCAGCTCCCTTCTGCTCAGCCTTTATCTCCTCCTTCTCATCCAGAGCTAACAGCCCGCCCCTCGTTCTGCAGTGCCAGTCCATGTGTTCCTTCCTCCCACTCCACCCTGCCCCTCCCCCAGCTCACCCCTGCTGGCACCCTAATTTTCCCCAAGATAATCCCGTGTGCCGATGTGTTCGTACATCAACAGCAGGTGACAAATAAGATTTTTCCACTCGTATGCTCAACACGGCATGGTTTGTTCATTGAAAATGCAAAACATGTCGGTTCATGGGGGCTGCCAGTGGGGCTGCTGGCGACGCAACCACCAACCTCACACACTCTTATCTATTCAGATGACGGGCAAGCCAATTGCCCTCCAGAATGCCCCCCAACCCTGCCCACCGGGAGCAGGGAACGTGAGCTTTGCACCAGCCAAGGTGCGTGGAGGGTGCCCAGGGCCGAGCAATCACAACAATGCTGCCCCGGCCCCAGCGCGACATTCCCAATGGGGAAGGGACGGTGTTGGAACAGCTGCCAGGTATCTGGGTGCTGGAGAGGAGGGGGCCAAAGCTCTGAGCAGTCCTGATGGAGAGAGGCCGAGATGGGTTGGGGTTTGTCCATACCCCTGGGGCCTTGAGAACCCCGGGGAATGGAGCACCCCATGCCGGGGCACTTTCTGGTTCCAACCAGAGCACACCAGGTAGTGGTTCTCCTGTTCACCCTGATCACTGCTCAGTGGAGGGCCCCATTTGGAGTCTGCCTGGATCATCAGGGCATTTCCTCCCCACAGGATGCAGCGCCCTAGAACCTGGCACTGCTGGGAGTAACATCACTGCTACTGGCATTGTCTATTCTGGTGCTCGTGTGTCCAGAAGGACTGCGTCTGTGTGTGTGAGCATTGTCGTCTGTCTGTCTATGTCTCCATCCATCCGTCCACCCACTCTATCTATCTATCTATCTATCCAAACACTGAGCGGTAAAGACGGTCCCTTCCCTAGTCTACTCTGTCACTCTGTCTGATGGGGCACCTGCTCCTCTCCAGTTCTAGATTTCTACTTAGGGCCTTGCTGCTGCTTATGTAAACCCAGCCTTTAACTGATAAGAAATTAAAAATAACAAAATTAAGTGAACTGGCCGCTATTCTGGTGGGGCTGCAAAGACTAATGTTCCGTGCGCCCCCCTGCTGGCTCTGACCCAGGGCTCTGACAGCCACGCTGGGATGCCCCATGATGCTGCAGTAAATGCTGGGCTTCCATGGCTTCCCTTGGGGGCCGTATTACAGAGCACGGGGAGCTGGCCGATGTGCCCTGAAATCTCTGGAGGCTGGGAAGAGGGACGTCCTGGTTGCCAAGGGCCGTGTGTGGATGGTTACTAAAAGACCAAGGAAAAGGCAGGTGCTCCATAAAGGCTGAGCTGAGAATGCCCTTTTGGAGATGAACTCTAGACAAGGAGATGGCTGGAGAAAAGAGCTGGGGCACTTGAAAGGGGTGTTGGGTTTCGGGAGCTAATTAACTTGGCCGTGTCCTTTTGAATACCAGGCCACGTCGGAGGAATTTACATTCCCACTGATATATTTGCCACGCAACAGCTGTTCCATAAACAGGTTTTATAGGCTATTAATAATCTGGAGATTTAATAGAGATTTTCCTGTAAGGATCTGACCTGCAATTAAACTGTGTTTAAAGCCTCCAGTCCCCCAGGACCTCTTGAAAAGAAATGTTGCATCCTAGGTGTTTATAGCCTTGGCAGGCCGGCAACACAGAAATGCAGGTAAATGAACGAGGCGCTGGAGCGTTGCTGTCTAGAATGGAGGCAAGGAGCATATCCCAGCTGAGGAGTGGAGGTGGGGCTCTGCTGGTCTAAAGCACTGAACCCGACCTGTCTGTCATGGCCATGGGGCGGTCCAAGATCCTGTCTGTCATGGCTGGGGCGGGAAAAAGTCCTGTCTCTCAAGGCAGAGGGCGGGCCACGGTCCTATCTGTCATGGCCACGAGGCGGATCAATATCCTATCCATCGTGGTGGGGGTGGGCCCAGATTCTGTTTGTCATGGTGGTGGTGGGAGAGATGGGCCAGAGTTCTGCCTATCATGACAGGGGACAGGCCAAGGTCCTGTCCATCCTGGCAGGGGGCAGGCCTAGCTCCTGTCTATCCTGGCAGGGGGCGGGCCTAGCTCCTGTCTATCCTGGCAGGCGGCGGGCCTAGGTCCTGTCCATCCTGGCAGGGGGCGGGCCTAGCTCCTGTCTATCCTGGCAGGGGGTGGGCCAAGATCATGCAAAGGACACACCCATATTCTAAGCCCCCCCCCCCGTTCCTCAGGCAGCTGGCTGGACTCTGACTCCCCTTTCTTCTAGCTGTTCTCAGCCAAAGCTGCCCCCTGCTTCCTCCTGTAGCTTTGGGGGCGCCCCCTGTCTACGTGCAACAATCCTGCAAAGAGGCCCTGGGGGGCCACCCGCACAGACAGTCCAGCATGGGCCAACCCTCCCTCACCCTCATATTTAGCATCAAGCAGGTGGCTCCCGCCCTTGAGCTGGGAGCTCTGGGATCATTCCACTGAGGTGCTGTGTTCGGTGTCATGTTTTTCTAATTCCAGAGCTGAACTACTCTGAAAAAAACGGTTCTCCGGGAGTGCCCAGGTCATTGTATGCGTGGACGTTTCCCCACACCCACGCCCGTTTTCATGCAAAGGTTCCTGGTGTGCAGAGGCAGGTGTTGCACACAGGGTTACTGGTGAATGGGCAGGCACCTTTTAGGACCAGATTTTGTTGTGCCCCTTCAAAACCCCCAAGGTTTACAAGGTGCTGCCTGGCTCAGCCTGACCATAACAAAGCAGGGCTCTGCGGTAACGCTGAAAAAGATTTGGGGGTCACGGTGGCTAAGCAGCTAAGCATGAGCTCCCTGTGCAAGGCTGGGGACAAAAGAACTAATGCAATCCTGGGGTGTCTAAATGGGAGTCTCAGGTTGGAGCAGAGAGGTTATTTTACCCCTATAGTTGGCACTGGTGCGACCGCTGCTGGAATGCCGTGTACTGTTCTGGTGGTCACAACCCAAGAAGGATGTTGATCGATTACAGAAGGTGCGGAGAAGAGTCAGGAGAATGATTCAGGGATTAGAAAACCTGCCTCACAAGGATAGACTCAAAGGACTCCAATCTGTTTAGCTTGCCAAAGAGAAAGTTAAAGGGGGACTTGATCCCAGCCGATCAGTACCGAGGTTGGGAACATACTGAACAGTGGGATCTTTGATCTAGCAGGGAAGGGCTAACACCACAGCGGGAACTTGAAGCTAGATACATTCTTACCGGTGAGAGTAATTCTCCATTGGAACAGCTGACAAGGGTCCTGCTGGACTCTCCAGGGCTGACAATTTTTAAAACAAGATTGGATTTTTTTTCTAGAAGATCTGCTCTGGGAATTATTTCGGGGCAGGGCTCTGGCCTAGGCTATCCAGGAGGTCAGAGTAGGTGACCCCAGCGGTTCCTCCTGGCTGGGAATCTATGAATCAATGTGTGTGCTTGAGAGGGAACAGTGGCCAGAGAATTGATTTCCTCTTGGATTGTCTGGGTGGTTAATAAGACACTAATCCCATCCTGAGCCCTCCCAGGAGAGGAGACAGCTCTTCTTTTAGGGTTCGTGCTCTCATTCTGCTCCCAGGCATTTCAGCACCTGGGCCTGGGAGCTTCTCAGCCCAGTGTCTTTCCCCGGGTGAGGGGCACGGGAACGGGAAACCCCACCCTAATCATTTTCTGGTTACAGCTGTGAGCGCTGAGGTCCAGCTCTTAGCTACAAGCTGCTTTGGGTTGCCATGGCAGCCACAGCTGGGATACCAGAAAAGGCCCCTTGTGCTTCCATGGTGTCCCAGCCTTTTCTGGCCTGGTGACTTCGTCCCGGGGGGGGCTGGGGTGAGGAAGGCGGTGGCAGGATGTGGGCAGAAGCAATGTCTGAAAATGCTAAAAGGGGTGGGGGAAAATGGCCCGTGGGAGGGAGGGGAGGGCTTGTGCCAAAATAATCTCAACATGTTCTCTCCTTTCCCAGCCTTGCCCACAGCTGCCCAGCATCCGCCTCTCACATAGGCTGGGTACATGGGGCAGCTGGAGCTCTGATCCTTCATTCTCCTTCATACAGGAAACGCCTCTTGGCCTACGCTCCCCAGAATGCTCAGCAGGGCGCGGCGGGTGGCGGGGCTTGGCGAATTCAGAGCAAAGCGTGGGGTGAATGTGTCCGGGGGTGCGCGTGGTGGGAATACCCAGCGAGAGCCCCACGTCCTGCTTGGCCGCTGCATCTCAGAGCGGACAGCTCTCTACAGGGGCGGCTCCAGGCACCAGCACACCAAGAGCGTGCCTGTGGCAGCAAGCCACGGGGGGCGCTCTGCCGGTCGCTGCGAGGGCAGCAGGCAGGTTGCCTTTGGCCGCATACCTGCAGAGGATCTGCTGGTCCTGCAGCTTCGGCGGACCTCCCGCAGGCATGACGCCGAATCCACGGGACCGAGGACCTACCGCAGGCAAGCCGCCAAAGGCAGCCTGTCTGCCGTGCTTGGGGCGGCAAAATACCTAGATCCGCCCCTGGCTCTTCACACCATGGGCTGTGGGGCTACAGGACCAATAATAACCCAGTGGGGTGATCGCCGTACCCTCGCCTGTCAGCCTGGCAGTGCCCTGGCTCTGGCTGCGGGGCAGGCTGCTTCTCGCCATCACTGGATGGCCGCAATGCCAACATGGCTGAAACCACTTGTGTTTGTAGTAGGATGGAGTTGAGCCCCTGATTTCATGCCACAGCACCTTCCCGGGAAACCCCCCATGTGTGCGAGGGTCTCCATCAGAGCACCCCCTTCTCCTGGAAATCCAGACCCTCTCCTGCAAAGAGGCCAGGGCCCCTGGCAGCACAGGCTAGGAGCCGGGGAAACCAGATAATCTGTCTGTATCCAGCAGCTTCACTCTTTATAACATGCCAGCAGAGACTTGTCCCTTCTCTACCACGCGATGCCAGGGCTCTGAGTGGGTGCTAAACTGAGGCCCAGAGCAATCGTGGCTGTTGGCCTGTAGCTCATTTCCCCACGAGCCAGGGCAGGAACCCTCATTGAACTCCTTGTCATCCTCGGCAGATCTAACCTGCAGCTTAAACAGGATGGAGCATTTTTCACATCCCATCCTTTTGTTGTGTCATGTCACCATGTGGCTGGTCAGCAGCTGCCACGCATTACCCCAGAAGTGGCCGCATTTCAGTTGCAGATCACAGCGCCACGCAATCTGGAGTGCTTCAGGGTGGAAGGGGCTGTCCGTGAGTGACACAGCCATACCCGGGCAGATATGTCACCCCTGCGTCCAGCCATCTGCTCAGTGTTTCTGCTGAAAGCTAAGAACCAGCTGATGGTCCTGGCTGTTGAAAGGTGTTTGTCTGGGGAAGATGTACAATGTAGACTAGTAGGTTGCAAAACCCTGGGAGTGAGACTCGTCACCTGAGGTGTGGCGGGGTCTCTGGACTACTCCATCAACTCTGAGACCAGGGAGCATCCCTCCGCGGAGACACACTGTTGTTTACTGTCTAGGCCAGGCATTTACAAAGGCCCCCAAACCCCAGGAGAGCTGTCAGAAGAGGGGGCTCCCTGGGCTAAGGGACAACAGCTGGTAACTGTGTCAGAGCAGAAGAAATGGCCCCAGCTGTGAGCCACCAGCGGGGATGACTCGGGAAAGGCACCAGGAGACCTAACCACTGGGTGAGTGACACTGTATTAGCCAGGAAAGTAACTTGTCAATAAGTGCAGGCTACAGACTTGGCTTTCGCCTGTACCCTTCCGTTTCCAACCCCTTCGACTTGCTTTTATTCGAATCTCTGTCTCAAACTCCGTGAACTAAGCTCCAGTTTGGTTTTCCTATAGACACATCCACGTGTCTTGTGCTCAGGAGCGCGGTGAACGGAGGTGAAACCAGGGAACGGAGGCATCCCACTCCCACAGACGGAGTGGAGTCGTGTACATGGCGGGTGTCCAGATCAGGGACTGGGCAGCTGAGTGTGACCAGTGGAGTGGGTAGATTGCTAGCCAGCATTGGGCCAGAGCAGGGTTCACGGAGCCCAGAGCAGAGCACTCGTGGTAGTCAGGGAAGGTTTCCCTTGGTGAGCAAAGACTGGATTCACCCTGGACACCCCAGGTAAGCCTGAAAAGTGCCACAGCTATTGAATGGTCTCCCTGGGGGGCATGGGGATCCGTGAGGGGGCTGCTCCAGGGGACAGCTATGGGGTGAGAGGCTGGCTCTGCCCTGCCCCTGCCAGTTGTCTCTGCATCTCCCTGGGATTGTTCCATTTCTCTCTCAGTGTCTGTGAAATTAATTCGAAGGTGGAGAGGGAGAATTATGTAAAGTGTGGTTATTCTGTAGCATCGGGGGAAGCGCGGCTGATGGGAAAGTGGCTCTTTGTGTGTTTAATATGCATTTTTTTTCTGGCGGTGCATTTTCAGGCGGGTAATTTGCTGCCTTTTCAGGCCCGATCGGTATCATTTCTCTGGCAATGACAGCTTTTATTTGCGCTGAAATGAATGCCGTGAAATTTCCAAGAAATATAAAAATGTCTATTGTCTCGTCCTGGCATTTCTGCCACAAAGGGGCTGGGGGGAGGGCTGGGGGAAGCGCGCGAGGTCGGAACCAGCCCTGTCCCTCTATCCATCAGTCTGCCTGATCCCTCGCTGTCTGTTCATCCCTCTCTCCCTTTTGCTGTGTATCGAGCCATCTCTCCACTCAGCCCTCACTGAGTTTATCCAGCCCTAAATCTGTTCATCCGTCTTTCTTTCTCGGCATCTATTCTCTGTCTTACTGGGCGTCTCCTTTGCATGTCTCAGCCCACACTCCCCGTGGCGCAGTCCCCACACTGGGATGCCGGTTGGCTGCAGGAGGGAACCCAGGCCTTAACGCTCTGTCCCCATCCCCTCAGGAGTCCATCTCCCTCCTCGCAGTGTGGTAGGACCCACCCCACCGACTCCCACCCCTGCCCCATTGCCTGTCTCAGCCACCATGATCTTCCCCCAGGGCCGCCCGGGGGGGAGGGCAGGTGGGGCAATTTGCCCCAGGCCCCTGGCCCCACAGGGGCCCCCATGAGAGTTTTTTTGGGCCCCTGGAACAGGGTCCTTCACTCACTCCGGGGGACCTGGAAAACTCTGGTGGGGCCTGGGCCCCCAGAGCTTCTTCCGCTCCGGGTCTTCGGCGGCAATTCGTCAGTGGGGGGTGCTTCTGCTCCAGGACCCACCATCGAAGTTCCCCGAAGATCCGTTGTGGGGGGTCCTTGCATCCTGGGACCTGCTGCTGAAGTGCCCAGAGGATTCAGGGGGCCTCCCACTGCCGAAGAACTCAGGCCCCCTGAATCCTCCGAGTGGCCCTGTCTGCCCCTGCTTTGGTGACCCCCCATCAGGACCCAACTCGTCTCTGTGGCCGTTGTTGGGTCCCCATGGTCACCTCCATTCAGGCCATGAGCCCCTGGAGTGGGGGCAGCGCTGTCCAGGAGCATGCTGGGAATGGCTTAGCGGGAAACGGGGGGTTCAGGCAAGAGGGTCAGCTGCTATGGAGAGCTCCTGCACCAGTGGAGGGCTTGAGGCCCTCCCCAGCCAGCCCCCCCTTTCCCTGTGCAGACTGCGGGGATGGGGCCTTGGTTTGCACAGGGCTGGGGGCGTGCACGCCAGGAGGGGCACCCGGAGCAGGCCTGGGTGTGAAGGTCTCCCAGCCCCGGGGTGGATTGGGGCTGCTGGCAGATAGAGCACAGCCCTCTACTGGGTTGGATTCAGAGCCCGGCTGAGTCCTCTTCTCTCTTGGGCCCACCCTGCCTCTCGTCTGCACTCCCCACACTGTCTTGGCCCCACAGCAAATAGTTCTCCCTGACCCCCTGTAACGGAGTCCCCGGGTGATGCTCTGGAACTGCTCCCCACAAAGCCAGTCAGGACTTTGAGGAGCCTCCTCTCCCTTGGAGCAGACTTGTTCAGGGCAAGAAGCTCACACGGCTTCACCTCCTGTGTCTGACCTTGGAGCATTCAGCATCCTCTGCCCCTCCGTGCGCTTCCCACAGCGAGTCCACCCCAGCGGGGTCCTGGGGAAGCCAGAAGGTCCTGTACCCCCACTTTGCAGTCAGACATGAATGTCAGCCAGTCAGTAAAACAGAGGTTTATTTAATGACAGTAAAACAGAGCTTGTAGGTACAGAGGATGGGACCCCTCGGCCGGGTCCATTCTGGGGTCCAGCGAGCCAGACCCCCACGTCTGCCCTCACTTCCCATCCCCGGCCAGCTCCCAACTGAAACCCCCTCCAGCCCCTCCTCTCTGGCCTTTGTCTCTTTCCTGGGCTAGGAGTTCACCTGATCTCTTTGGTCTCCAACACCTTCAGTTGGCACCTTTGCAGGGGAGGGGCCCAGGCCATCAGTTTCCAGGAGATAGGGTGTCGGCCATTCTCTGTGCAGACAGGATCACACTGGCCCCTTAGGGCTCTGCAACAATCACACACCCCTAAACACCCGAGGGGAAACTGAGGCACCCACACAGCACTTAGAGAAAACATTAATAACATTCCCACTTTGTCACACCCCCACTGCCCCATTGATCAGGGATGGCTCACAGCTCGCCACTGATTGGGGGTTGGTGGTGGTCATAGTCCTGCCTTATGGGGCAACTGAGGCACAAAGCAGGGATGTGGCTGCCCCGAGGTCACAAGGGGAGGTGGAGCTGGTTCTTACATCTGGGAGTCCTCTGCTTGAAGCGCCAGGTCTCTGCCTCATTCTCTGTCTCTCCTCGGACTCCTCCCGCTTTCCTGACCCCATGCGTGCGGGGGGGGGGGCACAGATCCATCCCTCCCACGGTCCGAGCGGGTCTGCCCCCAAACCAGAATGTCCTCAGAGCTCCAACAAGCTCTTCAAACTGCAGCTGGAGCTGGGCGCCTGGGGGGGGCCAGGAACTCCATCCAGCCCCTTTCCCTTAGCGGGGGGCGGGGCAGGACTGCATCCACCCCCCGACTGCTCCACTGGAACCTGGCAGCTCCTTGGCTCTGGACGGCCTGTGTACGCCCTGCAGGAAGTTCTGCAGGTATTCTTGGCTCCCAGCTAAGAATAATCCCGACCCCGCTGGCAGGAGCTGCTGTTAACGGCCCCAGCGGGCGAGACGCTAGCAGCTCTCGACAAGGTGACCCACAAAATTATGAGCAAGAAAATGATCCGGAGCGTCAGCCTGTGCGAGCCAAGTGTTTAAGTGCTACAGATGCTTGATGGGAAGAATTATTTTAATAGGATCAGTGGCACTCGAAGCCAATCTCCGGCCACAGCCGAAGCTGGGGAGGGGGTGCCCACTCCTGGGACTGGGCTCGATCAGCCATGCTGTAGCCTTGGCCACATCAGCACTTTCCTCCACTCCTGGGTCAGGTTCTCCCAGGGCCTCGACTGATGCTTTATGAGCCAGGTAACAGCCTTGCCCCTCCCCCAAAACCTGGGTTTTCTCTCTTTGATATTAACCCTTTGTGGTTCCGGAGTGCCTGGGCACCATGGTGATGGGCTGTGTAGAAAGGCAGGTGTACGAATAATTCTCTAGTCCCCGCCATCCCGGGCTCTCAGGAGTGAGAGGCACTGGCAGAGCTGGGTCTGGGACTCAGGGCTGGGATGGCAGAGGCTGCGGGTTGGGAGTGAGGGGCACCGGCAGAGCTGGGACGAAGCAGCGTACGCCTGGATCTAACCAGCGTTACCAGCCCCGGCAGCAGATGCGTGCTGGCAGGTTTCGGTGCTTCAGCTGAGACTTGCCTGGCAGCGGAGTCATGGCTCCCTCTGTTCATCCTTTGCAAGGCCAGAAGGGACCATCCTGACCATCTCGTCTGACCTCCCACATCACCCCGCCCAGAGACCCTTGCCCAGGGATTGCTGCATCTCACCCGCCAGTTGTGATCGAGCCAGAGTGACACCCCCTGGATTTAAAGACTCTGGGTGACAGAGCTTCCTCCCCCACCAGCTGGTGCCTTGTTCCAGTGGTGAATCCCCTCCCTGGTAACACCCCCCGGTTCTAGTCCCAGCCTGGCTCACTCAGCTCCCGGTCTTCAGCTGCTGCCCCCAAGAGCCCTGGACGTTCCGAACTCTCCCCCCTATGGCGGTGCTAAGTCCCCGCTTACGCTTCCCTTGGAGAAACCCTGGCCACTGAGCTGCTTTGGCCTCCTCTGCTCCGGCAGCTTTCCCAGACCCCAGCTCCTTCTGGCTTGTGCCTGAACCTTTTCCCAATGGGCCCCGTGCGGCTGGCCCGGCGTCGGGTACCGCTAATGCCCCGGCCCCCCCGACGTGCCGTTCCCCTGCCCAGACAGGGCATGGCCCAGGCTGCTGCCTTTTACGCTGTCCCCGCAGAGCTCTGAGCACAGGCCCCAGCCCCCGGCGCTCTGTGCCCTGGTATCTGACCTGGCATTGGGCTGGCTGATTCTCTGTGGCCGTGCCTGGCTCGCCCGGGGGTTAACCCCAGCTCTGCACCCCAGAGGGCTGGGAGACAGTGACCGGACGGTGTCACCTCTCTGCCCGTGTCCAGCAAGACTGGCAGAGCGGGCTCAGCTCCCAGTCCCTCTCTGCCCAGCGAGCGCCCTGCACCCCTCTATGTTTGCCTGTCTGCGCTGGCCCCCCCCCCCGCCCCATCACCAGGTGTAGCTGGATCCACAGCAGGAGTGTCCAGCCCTGGCTCCCACAGACGGATGCACAGGGCCCAGCCAGAGCCAAGCTGGCCTGGTTTGCACCTGGTGCTGGGAAGGGCTGGAGGGGGCCCCCTGCCCTGGGCGGGGGGAGGAGGGCAAGGCCCCCGCTCAGCAGCAGCCCGGGGGGGGGGTGGCTCACCCACCTGCTCTTGGTCCCCAGGGCGGGGGGCAGGCAGGCAGGGCTCCTGCTCCAGCCGCTCCGTCAGCTGTCTGCAGGTGCTGACCGAGCCAGGCTGGGGGTGGGGGGCAGCCAGCTGGAGCACCAGGGAGACCCCTCATCAGACAGCTCGGTGCTAATCGGCTGTGGGGCAGGAGCCAGCGCAGGGCCCTGCAGGCCAGTGACCCCACTGTACTGAGACGGCTCCAGCAAACAAAGACGCCTGCCCCCCCGACCCCCCTAGCTCCTCAGCTCACTGGTCACGTGACCCCGGTGGCCGGGAGGGGCCCTGCCATGCTGCCTCCAGTTGATTGCATTGGAGGGCGGGGGTTATGGTCTCAGCCAGCATGAAGCAGTCTCGGCTTCCCCTTCCCCCCATCCAGCCCTGTCTCCTGCCTGTGCAGGCGAAGCGAGGAGCTTGGGGATGCTTGGCTAGCTGGGCTAACCGCTCCCCTAGCTCCTGGCCTCCTGCAGCAGGGAGTTCCCCAGGCCGACTCACTCGCCTGTGTCAATTGTCTCGTCCTAGGCACTGGTACCCATGCAGAGGGCTGGGCTGCGTACCATGGCTGGGGTGCTGAGGTTGGGGGGAGGTCCCTCTGCTCCTCTCCCCCACAGAGGCTGGTGTCGGAATTAAATTCAGCAGCTGCAGGAATGTGTGAGGTGAAGGGGTGACCCCACACTCCACCCCAGCACTGAGCACCCATGGGTGGGGGCAGGGGAAGGGGTGTGTGTGTGTGTGCAGGGGTTGTGCCGGGGGGTGGGTGACACGGTGTCAGGGATGTGTGTGTTTAGGGAGCACGTTGCCTGTCGTTCACAGGGCAGAGTGCTGCTGCCCACTGCGCTGGTCCCTGGCCCCTGCGACGCTCTGCTGACATCCCACCCGCTCTTCCCAGCATCCTCTGCACACGCTCTCCTGGGGTCGCTCTCAGTGCCGCGGGCGGCCCTCCCGCCTGCCCTGCTCTGCTCCCATGTGGTGCCAGCCAAGCCCCAGGGACTTGCCCCTAGGAGAGCAGTTTGTCTCCTCTCCATTTTGGGCACCAGCCTTCTGAGGCTGGGGTGCTAACACCCCCTGCAGACAGACACTCAGGTATCGGGGGAGCCCTGTGTATCTGCATCCACAGAAACAACAAGGAGTCCGGTGAGGGTTTTTACCCATGACAGCTTACGCCCAAATAAATCTGTTAGTCTTTGAAATGGCACCGGCCTCCTTGTTTTTCTAGCAGACGCTGGCCGAGGATGCTGCTCCCAAAGGAGGTGCTGCGGAGTGGTGCTAAGGACCTGCTCCCACCTCCCCATGAGCCCAACCTCTCCAAGGCTGAGGGGCTGAGGCAGGTCCTGTGGGCAGGGGCACCATGCGAGGTGCCAGGCTCTCAGGCGGTGCTGGGCTCCTTGGTATGGAGCAGCCGTCGCTGTCAGGCCCTGCATCCCCTGACGGGGAATTGATGGCGACAGGCTGGGGCTGGGGGAGGCGCTTTCTGAGCTTTGACAACTTGACATTCGGAGCGATGCCGCCTGAAGCACGGCCCTGGCTCCCGGCTGATTTATCTGGAGACACCGCGTGGCAGAGGTGACCGGCGATGACAAATGTTGGCCAAGGCCCTCCCCCCACCCCGCCACGGGCACTGGCTCACAGGGCCATGCCTGGGGGGGCTGGTGCAGAGTCCAGAGAGGGGCACTGCTGGGAGGATGGGGGCCTCTGTGTGTGGGAGGCGCTCGCCTTCAACCCTGGGGTGGCCCCACCTGGCTGACTGGAAGCGGGGGGGGGGGGGGTGGACACGGGCTCAGGTCCTGGCTCGGCTGGTGGAAGGGCGGGGGAGGGGACACTGGGTCTCAGGGGGTGATGCTGGGGCACGGGCCCTGGCTGGGCCGGCGGGTGGGATGCTGGGGCTTGTGCCCTGGCTAGGCCAGTGGGGGACACATGCTGGGGCTCGGGCCCTGGCTGGGCCGGCCGCTGGGATGCTGGGGCTCGGGCCCTGGCTGGGCTGGCGGGTGGGATGCTGGGGCTCGGGCCCTGGCTAGGCCAGTGGGGGACACACGCTGGGGCTCGGGGTGGATGCTGGAATTTAGGGCCCTGGCTAGGTCGGTGGCTGGGATGCTGGGACTCGGGCCCTGCTTGGCCTGGTGGGAGGGACGTTGGCACTTGGCCGACGCTGGAGTTCAGGGCCCTGGCTGGGCCAGCAGGGTGACCCTTGGGCCAGGCTATCACGAAGCTCCAGAGAGATGTGGGAATCTGCTCAGACAGTCCAGCCCCAGGCTGAAATCAAGGAACCCCTGAGCAGGGCTTGGTCTGCGACAGGGGCCCGGGCCGTGCGGCCTGCTGGCACTTCTGCACACACCGCCCTGCTGTGGGGGCTGAGGCTGGGCCCACGCCCACTCGTCTGCAGGGCACTCTCACCCTCCACGGCCATGCCTGGGTCATGGGCCGTGCAGGTGCCCCTGTAGCAGAGCGGCAGCCCAGCCTGGCACCGTCCCCAGGACACCACCCACACTGCTGCTCCCCAGGCTGGTAGGTCTCTGCCCAGCCTCCCACGCAGTGTCCTGGGCCAAACAACTTGGCACACGTTGCTGTGTGTGCATTGCTCCCCCGACGGCAGGGCAGCAGCTCGCAGCAGGGAAGTGGGCACCAGACTGTGCCAGGCCTGGGGAGAAGCTGAGGGCGTCAGCGCCAATCACAGGCGGCATTTACTCGTTATGGGCTCCAGGGGGGCTGGCATGAAGCAGGCCTGGGACTCGCCTCAGTGCTCCTGTGCCAGCCCCTCCCAAGCCGGCTGCACTCAGGACCAGCCAGGATGCCTGGGTTCTCCCGACTCTGTGCAAAGTGCCTTGGAATGACACTGCCTCCCTCCCCCCGCCCCCGGCTCCTTTGCCTCCCAGCCCCCGGCCAGCCCCCTGCAATCCCCCACCTGCTCCGGGGCTAATAGGAAGCGATCCATCATCTTTTAGCTTGCAAAGCCCATGGCGACGTGGCAGGCGGCTGATATATTTATCTGCCGTCACCGAGGCAATTTCCTCCCCTCCCCCTAATCAATAGCTCCCGGCTCGAGATGAACCCGACTGCTGTCAGGCGGAGGAGAAATTGCTGGTGTAACTGGCAGAGCCGCTCAAGCGACCGCCTGGCTCGGCGGCCTGGAGCCACACAGGCCCCCAGGGCTGGCCCCCAGGCTCTGGCCTGAGGCTGGGGGATGCCAGGCCGGGCCCTGCGCCCAGCTCCCAGCCAGGCGCTCCCTGCTGATCCGCCACACACTGCGCTGGGGGCCAGCCGGCAGCGCCGTTGGTGACTCTCACCCAAGAGATTTACGAGGCTGGAGCGCTGGGCTCCCATGCTAATTGCGAGGGGCTAAGGACAGGCCAATGTGCCCGCCCCACACATGCATCCTTGCTGGAACCCCTGGGGGGACGATGGGGAGACCAGGTGGGCTCAGAGCCCAGCAGGAGTGGAGATGAGGGTCTGTGATTGTGGGCACAGGGGGATCACAGCCCAGCAGGGTTAGCGATGGGGCGGCAGAGTCCCACAGGCAGTGGCGATGCAGGGGGGAAGGGGCTGCAATGGGGGGAGCAGAGCCCAGCAGGGAGGTTGATGCAGGGTGGTGATGGGGCTGCAGAGCCCCATAGGCGATGGTGGTGCGAGGGGTGGGGGCTGCAATGTGGGGAGCAGAGCCCAGCAGGGAGGTTGATGCAGGGTGGTGCTGGGGCGGCAGAGCCCCATAGGCGATGGTGATGCGAGGGCTGCAATAGTGGGAGCAGAGCCCAGCAGGGAGATTGATGCAGGGTGGTGACGGGGTGGCAGAGCCCCATAGGCGATGGTGATGCGAGGGGCGGGGGCTGCAATGGGAGGAGCAGAGCCCAGCAGGGAGGTTGATGCAGGGTGGTGATGGGGCAGCAGAGCCCCACAGGCGGTGCCAATGCAGCGGGGAAGGGGCTGCAATGGGGGGAGCAGAGCCCAGCAGGGAGGTTGATGCAGGGTGGTGATGGGGCGGCAGAGCCCCATAGGTGATGGTGATGTGAGGGGCGGGGGCTGCAATGGGGGGAGCAGAGCCCAGCAGGGAGGTTGATGCAGAGTGCTGATGGGGCAGCAGAGCCCCATAGGCAGTGCCGATGCAGCGGGGAAGGGGCTGCAATGGGGGGAGCAGAGCCCAGCAGGGAGGTTGATGCGGGTGGTGATGGGGTGGCAGAGCCCCATAGGCGATGGTGATGCGAGGGGTGGAGGCTGCAATGGGGGGAGCAGAGCCCAGCAGGGAGGTTGATGCGGGTGGTGATGGGGTGGAAGAGCCCCACAGGCAATGGTGATGCGAGGGGCGGGGGCTGCAATGTGGGGAGCAGAGCCCAGCAGGGAGGTTGATGCAGGGTGGTTATGGGGCGGCGAAGAGGGATCAGGGCCCCACGGAGTGGGGGGTCAGCGATGGGGGAAGCAGGGAGAGGGACACCCTGCTGCTCCCTAAGCCAGTGAATTACCCACAATGGCAGCTGCGGGTGCGGGGGGAGGATTCTGAGCCCCAGCCGCACACAGGAGCAGCGTGATCCAGCTGTCGGCTCCCCCCCATTGCCCCAGCCCCTGGGCAGGGCAGGGCTGGCAGCCTCGGGAGCAGGCGCTGCCCCACTGTTAAGAGAGACCAGACTGTCCATGGTCAGGCCCCATTGGTGCTGTGTCTGCTGGGACACAGGCAGGGTTACTTAGCAGCTCTGGCTCTGGGATCCACGGCCTGCCACCATTGCTGCCCCAGCTCCCTCAGGCAGCCAAGATGGGGGGGGGGGTCTGTAGTGGGGCTGTAGCTGTGTTCTGGGAGCTTAGCAAGCCCATCTTGGCTGCTTGTCACACCTGGCGGAAGCTCCCCGGGACCATCCCCAGAGCTACATTATCCCCCTGCAAATTCTCCTTTCCTGGGACGCCCACAGCAAACGGGGCGGGGTCAGGCTGCCGGTGGGCATGTGCTGCACCTGGGCACCCGCAGGGGACAGCTGGAGACATGAGGGCAGCAGCAAACCCAGACACTCAATAACCCTGGTCAGGGCTCTGCCTGGAGCCTCCCATGGCAGATTTATTTCAGTAACACGTTTCAGTGCAAATGAAGTTACGGGCAGCTTCTGGGCACGGGCCCTGCCCATCACCCACGCTGGGCTGGGGCCATTTACCTGCCAGGCTCTTGTTCCCCTCCACACCCCCTAGATCCCAGCCCACCAGGTAACGTGGAGACTCCAGAGCGCTCGTCACGTGCTCGTGTCTCCTGAAAACCGGCCTTTCACCACCCGGGCTGACCGGAGTCTCCGTGCCCGTCACTGCCGCTGCCCAAGCTTCTCAGGGGCTGACCGGTTCTCCAGCTGGGGCAGTCCGAGTCCCGGCAATTACCAGCGGTGGGCCTGCCAGGACTGCCACAGCACCCCGCTGGCAGAGCAGCAGCGGGGGTGCAGGAGGCCTGAGTGAGTGCAGGGTGTGTGTAGGGAGTCCCTGGGTGAGGGCGGCATGTGGGGAGAGCTTGGGGAGGTTCTCTGCCAGAGAACCCGGCCCCGGAGGCCCTGAGCCGGCCTGGTCCGAGTGCCGCAGTCCCCTTGCCTGTTGCTGTGCCAGGCCCGGGGGCTGGGCTGGGTTACAGCTCTGTGCTGGTGACGGCGCTGACACCGTGCACCAGCAGGGTGGGGCCCAGGTCCCGGGTGAGCAGCTCCAGCTGGTGCAGGTAGCTGGGGTAGAGGCTGGTGTCAGCGGGGGGCCGGGGCAGGTAGAGGAAGCGGATGGTGGGCGAGGGGCTCTGCTCCAGGATCAGCCTGTTGGCTGCTTTCAGGTACTCATCGGAGATGCAGGTGGCATTGCCAGGGAAGTTCATGGCTGCCTCCACTGGCCTGGCCCGCTGCTCCTGCTGCTTCTGCCAGTGCAAGGCCACCACGGCGTCCCAGGGCACCATGCGGATGGCAGCCTGGATGCGCAGCTCCTTCAGCAGCTGGCGCAGCTTGTCCTCGTGCCCGCGGGTCCTGGCCCCGGTCTCCACGCACAGGAAGAGGCGGAGATGGACGCGGCGCCAGGAGCGTACCATGCTGAGCACACAGGCCATCTGCAGCAGGAAGAGACTGCAGGTGTCGGCGTAGCGGGCGCTGTCAGGTCGCAGCAGGTTGAGGGGCCAGACGTCGATGGAGGGCTCCCGCGCCTTGTCGAAGTGCTCGAAGGAGCGAGCCAGCATCACGTTCCGCAGCATCTTCACTGCGTCAGCCACCACGGCCACGTACTCCTGGGGCGACAGCCTCCTGGGGGCCGCAGCCCCCCGCACTGGCGGGAAGATCAGCTGCGCCGCTTCCTCGATGCCCTCGAAGGCCGGGTGCTGCGCCAGCCCATCCCGGGGCGTGGCGCTGTCGTAGAAGCCCAGCACGATGGTGTTGGGCCTCATGCCACCTGTGAGAGAGCGCGGCCCGAAGTTAGCTGCTGGGGCTGGCTGCTCACAGACGTCACCCTGCCAGCCAAGCGCTCCCGGAGTCCCCGCCCAGCCTGGGAGCGCAGAGCCAGCGCATCCATGCCATGCGGTGCTTGGGGGCAGTGCCTCCAGAGCCAGGTACCCTGTGCTGGTGGCCGGCCTGCCCTCAGCGCAGCCCCGAGGCTGGCAATGACCCATCGCACCTCCCTCTGCCTCTCTAGCTGACTCAGCGCACCACCGCTTTGCCCCACTGTGCAGAGCCAGGGACTATTGAACTGCGGGGCCAGGTGTGAGGAGGTGGGGATTTTCTGTACTATTGTTATCAAGCTGATGTGTGCCTCAGTTTCCCCTATATGTTGCAGGGCCATCTAGGGGGCAGAAAGGGCTGTTTGTTCTCTGCAGAGGCTCAGACACTATTGGCTTCCAGCTGTCTGGGTCCTGGGCCCCATAGCAATGGAGCAGTTGAGAAGGCAATGGCAAACCCAATCACTGGGACTTTGACAGCAACGCCAAGCCGCAGTGTTTGCCCAGCAGGGGAACAAAGGCTGGGGCAGGGGGGAGCTGGAAGTGAAGTGGGGGCTGTGGGGAGCAGTCCGGGCCCACACCTGAATGGAGACACAGAGAGATCACCGGGGGGCTGGGGCTCGGCTGACCAGGATGGCCCAGGCTGCAACTGTCTTTGCTCTAGGCTCACCAACGACGCCCTGTGCTGCGTCCTTTGACTAGTAAACCCGTCTGGGTGCCAGCGCTGGCTGAGCGCCCTGCGGGTGCTGGCGAAGGGCTGCGTTGCCCTTGAGTTTGTACAGGTCTCCCTCAGGGGGCTGCCTCAGTGGGACTGGCTGAGCAGAGCTGCTGATGGGAAGCAGGGGGGCTGCAGGCCCAAAGGCCCAGCCTAAGGAGTGGGTGAAGCCGTGGGGCTCACCATGGAGGAAGATGAGACCCCTCGGGGGTCTGGCACGCTGCAGGGGGCCTCCCAGAGACTGTTCCAAAGCTGGGCCCATGGCCCCAATCCTGTGGGTCCGTCACACCAGCCCTCGCGCTCTGCCGCGGCTGAGCACCATGCCCTCGGCGAGAAGTGGGGGTAAGCTGGTGGGGGGGGAGCGAAGCCATGCCATGCCCGAGCTCTGTGTCACCACCGGCTCCCACCACCTGGCAGGGGAGGGCTGGGGCAGCACCCACACGCAGGTGAGACGCCCTGGCACGCACACAGAGTGCTCCCCCAGCTCATGACCAGGCCGAGGGCAGGGAGGGATACACGGGCATTCCCAGGCTCCACCGGCCCCGAAGCCCGCGGCTGCCCCAAGCAGGGAGTGGGCAGGGCAGGGCAGTTCAGCATCTCTGCTCCATCCCCACAGCTGCCAGGAGAGGCACCAGCAGGCAGTAACCCTGGTGGCTGGACCGTGGGCCCCCCTCCCGCAGCGCCCAGCACGGGGGCTGCAGGTGGGGAGTGGCATCCGTGAGGCGGGCGGGGACTCACCCAGGCCGGAGATGAAGAGCAGCTGCTGGATGCCGTGTCTCACCGAGTCGGCCAGCGTGAGATTCACGAAGGCTTTGATGTTCAGCCTGTCGACAAGCAGGAGCCAGGAGTCGGCCTGGCTCTGCAGGGGGTCGGAGGGCAGGGAGTCTGGGGAGAGATGGGGCAGAGTAAGGCCCTACACGCTGCGGCTGGCGGTGAGAACAGCCCTCTCCCCGAGCTGCCAGCCCCGGGCCCCACGTCCGGGGGGGAGCTCGGCTCCGAGGCATCCCCCCCGCAAGAGCGGTTCCTGGGGTCCCCCCACCTGGCGTCACCCTCAGCCCGAGCTCTGCTCCTCTGCGGCCTGGATCGCATGGGGTTTGCTCTGTCGCTGTGCCAGGCCCTGCTCTCACCTAGCTCGGCCAGCTCCACGTGGCCCAGCACGTACAGGCCGCTCTTCTTCAGGTCGTTGATGAAGCTGATCAGCTGGACGCTGGACCGGGGGTTCTGCACCATCAGCAGCATCTGGGGGCGCCAAAACTTGACGTGCTCCTTACGGACGTCCAGCATCAGCAGGTACTTCCGGACCTGGTGGCAGGGGCAGAGCGGGTGGTCAGGGCGGATAGACTAGGGGAGGTGGGGCAGATTCATTGGCATCTCGTTAGCCCTTGACCTGCCTGAAGACAGCCTGGCATGGTCTGTGTGCCTGTCATGGGCACCACCTCACGCAGCTGCCCCCGCCCCTCCCACTCATCCTGGCCGAAGGCTGACCCAGCTCTGGGTCCATCGGGAGAAAGCAATGGGGTAACGAGCAGGTGTGGGGGGGCATGCCTGGCATGGGCACTGGGGGTGGCAGCCTGAGTGCGGGGAGGGCAGGCCTGGCCCAGGCACCAGGCAGCTCCTTGCTGAGCTGGTTAAATGCACCATGGAGACGGTGTGGAGTTGGGAGGAGCCGCCCACCTGCCGCAGACACAGAAATGAGACACTGCCCCTGGCTGCCCGAGGAGGTTGGGGGGAGAGGGTGAACAGCCATGCTGGTAGTGGGGGGAGGGGCAGGGAGGCTAGACAGGGCTTGGGGGGAGTGGGCAGTGGGGGCAGCTTTTTCTCCTCCCGCAGGGAGGGCCAATAGCTGCCCTGTGGCAGGGTAGGGTGAGCGCTGGGGCAGGTGGGGCTGCAGCATCTTCCCCGTCAAGTCCCATCAGTGCCCAAGCCCCGTCTACACTAGGGCACACGCTGCCCCACAGGTGCAGGCAGCCTCAGGCACCCCACCCCTGGGGAGGGGAGAGTCCCTCTGCAGGGCCCCAGGAGACCCCACCGCCCAGGGAGGGGTTTGGCAAAGACCCTCCAGAGGCCTGAGGTCCAGCTCCTGAAAGGGGCTGCGGTGCCTAACTCCCATTGGACCCTAGTTCCAAGGGGCGACTAAGCGAGCCAATTGGTAGCCTGGCCAGGCGGGGCCCAGCTGCACCAGGCATGGCGGGAGCTGCTGTTTCTGCCTGCCTGTGGGCAGTGCCTAGCTCAGTGTGGGCACTACCCTATTGCCAGGGCCGCTCTGTGGCACACCCATCACTGCTTCACTTCAGCCCCAGAGACGTGGGTCCCCAGGCCCAGTCCTGTCTGAGCCCCTGGATAGGGGCAGGTGTCGGGGTCCAACAGGGCTTTTCCAGTGTCCCTGGGCCAGATCCTCCGCTGGGATGCACTGGAGCAGCTTCCCTGCGTGCAATGCAGCTTTGCCGAGGCTCCGGCCCTGAGAGTCTATGAATATTGCACCTCTCCGGCCCCGGCTGAGTCCGGCCCTCCTGCTTCACCACTTCTTCTAACCCAGCTCCTTTCCCCCGGCCCGGGAGCATGCGGCAGAAACGGACAGAGAGACGCCCCCGTGCGGCACAGGCTAACCGGGTTAGACTCTGCCGCTGGCATTTGTCTTCATTATGGGGGACAAGTGCGTCTGAGCCCAGTTTCTGGGGTAATGTTGCACAGGGAAGAAAGGTCACTTCCCACTACACAACATACGCAGATTATTCCCCTAGCCCACCATCTGTGCCTGGTACCCAGGCCAAGACCCTGGTTTGGCGGCAATGAGAGGTTGAGAGAGAAAATCTTCCGTGTCGTGGGAGCATCTGGGTTTGAGCTCCCACTCGGGGGTCCCCAAGGAGCATGCTGGGTTCAGCCGGGCTGCTTGGTTCTTTGCCTGTTGGTTACGGGAACCCCCAGGGGGATTTCATACAACCCCTGAGCCCTGCTCACCATTGGTCTGCCCCCTGCACAGTCATTTTTGCTTCCTGCCTTAAATGGCTGCATGGTAGATAGCTGCCACGTTCTACCCCAGAGGTGGCTGCATTTCAGAGGTGAAGCCCTTGCAGGCACTGACTTCCAGATGGTTTGTGTGATAAAGTGGGAATTTATTGTGACATTTTTATGAGCCCATATGTGCCTCGGTTTCTCCTGTATTTCACATGGGTACTCAGTGGCAGGTGGGGAGGAACCATTTGTTCTCAGGGCAGGCCAAGCGAGAGATATGGGTATGAACGTCACCTGTCTGAGCCTGAATGGGTCCTTAAAAAGGGCAGGCTGAGGCTGACCCCATATCAGTGGAAAATCTGAGAAGACCATGGCAAATCCAGTCACCAGGACATTGACACCTGGCAACTAATGCCCAGAGGGAAAGGGGTTTCTCCACCATTCAGCATGGAAGCTGAGCAAAATCCCCAGCCTGAGAACAAAGAACTGGGAAGGAGTGAGGTGGAGGGATCGGATTTGGCTATTGGAAGGAGTCGAGCCTCTCACCTGGGAACTGCCCAGGGAGGTCAGACTGAGAGAGAGAGACAGAGCCTGAACATGGAGTTAATTACAGCTTGACTGGGCTCTGGGCTAACCAGAATGGGTCTTGGACTATGCTTTAACCTTCAGTCTCTGGGCTCCCCTAAGGACTTCCTAGGCTGTGTCCAATTGACTGCTAAACCTGATCTTTTTTGACACTAAGCGTCACTGCAAATACTGGGTGAGGTGCATTAATCCCTGAAGGGTGGACAAGTCCCCACCAGGGTCTGTCTCAGCTGGATTCAGCTCGCAGGGGGAAGCAGGAGGGCTGAAGCCCCAGTGGTCCAGGCTAAGGACGCACGTGGCTTCCTCAGGAGGAAGTGAGATGCCTTGGGGCTCTGGCCTGGCGAAGGGACTGTCCCATAGCTGGGGGCGTAGCACCGATCCTGGGGAGCCGAGAGCTTTGGGATGAAATGGACAAGATTGCTGCATGTTGGGGGGGGCGGGGCTGCTAGGTAGGTTGGGCTGAAGCAGGCCGGGTGGATGCTTCCTCCTATGCCAGAAATTGTGCAGCCACCCTCACCTTTTTCCTCCCCTCTTTCCTTTCAGCCACAAGAAAACAACATCCTGATTCTCTGGAACGAGCTCCCCACCGGTGGCCGCTCCTCCCACCTCCACCCCACGGATGCCCCAAAGCACGGGCAGGGCTCATTGTGACCAAGTCTCCTGGCAACTAATGGGCAGGCCCTGCCCCCCTGCAAAGGGATGCTAAAGATGTTGGAGACAGAGAGATCAGGTGACCTCCTGGTCCTGGAAGGAGACAAAGCCCAGAGAGGAGGGGCTGGAGGGGGTTTGGGAGTTTTTGGAAGCTGACTGGGAAATGGAGGGGAGCCCCGGGGAGGCTCAGGCCTCCCAGTGGGGCGGTGGCCTCCCTTGGCCCCAGATGCACCTAACTAATAGGGGTCTTGTTTTCCGTACTGGCAAGACCTGTTTTGGACTGTGTTCCTGTCATTGAATAAACCTGTTTTACTGGCTGGCTGAGAGTCACACCTGACTGCAAAGTGGGGGTGCAGGACCCTCTGTCTTCCCCAGGACCCCGCCTGGGTGGACTCGCTGTGGGAAGCGCACGGAGGGGCACATGCTGAATGCTCCAGATCCAGGAGCTGAAGCCGTGTGAGCTTCTTGCCCTGCAGACAGTCTGCTCCAAGGGAGAGGAGGCTCCCCAAAGTCCTGCCTGGCTTTGTGGGGAGCAGTTCCAGAGCATCGCCCAGGGACTCAGTGACACTCACACCATGTGCTGCAGGTATGGGTGGCTTCAGGCCCCTGCTGCCCTCACTCACTTCTAGTGAGCCTCAGTGGCTTTCCCCGCTCTCCCCCTCCCTCCTGGGGGGCGTGAGTCATGGCCTTGGTCCCCAGGCTGGGGCCAGAGCAATGCAAACGGCACAGCCCAGCTCCTCCAAGCCTAACGCCGCTGCTTTCCATGGAAATTAGAAACCTAAATACCGCTTCCCTAGCCACGTTCACCCAGCCCAGCCAGCTCCCTGAGCTCCCTGCAGCCCCGCTCACTTGGCCCCACAGACTCGGAGCCTGACTGATCTCACACTGGCGTCATCAGGAGTGACACCGCCAAGGCCTGTCGAGTAATGAGAGATAGGGATAAGCCTCTGGGTGTGGCTCCCACCACCATGCCTGCTGCTGGGATGGTGCCCACCATCGAAGGCAGCTGGCCATGCCCTGCAGTGTGTCACTCTGGAGCAGCCCCACTGACTCCGCGGGGTCCCCCTGGATTTACACCAGTGTCAGCAAAAGGAGACACCCCCCGCCCCGCTCCACTCACGCCGCCTGGTGGAACCACAACAAGGTGCGAGCTGTCAAACGCTGCCCCAGTGCTCCGCGCGGAGGTGCTGCTCCCGGGCGATCAGCAGAGTCCATTAAGCTCTAATGGGAGTTTTCAGCGTTGATCTGATGACTCCAAATGACAGGCTGGGTGGGCGACATGCCTCCCGCACCGGGACTGGGGAGGCCGCTGGGAGCGTGAACCCAGCGCTGGGGAAAGGGGCCAGGCACAGGCTGTGCCGGGGAGGGGGATTGCTCTGAACGAGCAGGGACTCCCGAGGCTGCAAGGGGAGGGCAGCAGGAGAGGAAAGTGCCCCCAATTCCCAGCAGGGAAGCAGGGAGCTACCTGGGAGGGGGCCAGCCCAGCTAACTTAACCAGGGGAGGTGCCCACGCTTACCTGGTGAAAGATGAGGGCCTGGCTGATGTAGCCCCAGCTGCTGCTCGGGGACAGGTAGTGCAGGGCCAGCAGCAGCAGCAGCATGAAGACCATGCTGGCCGAGGCGTAGATGGGGCTGATGAGGAACATCATGACGCCGCAGCCCAGGATGCCCAGCACACAGGTGTGCCAGGTGAAGTACTGGAACGTGGGCCTGCAGGAGACAGCAGAGACGGGTCCTGAGCGCGGGCAGCAGGAGCCGGGAGCTGCGCAGCCGGCCACTTGGCTAGCGCCGAGGGCTAGTCAGCGGGGGCAGGGAGAGGGCTCAGATGGGGGTAGCCTTGGGGTCAGGCTGGTTCTAATCCATCTGGGGACTTGGGGGGGGGGATCTTTCCCCCAGGAGAGCGGCTAAGGGGAGAACCGGACCCAGCACGATTGACCCCTCTGGCAGGGGCATTGGGAGAGGGCCAAGCACTACAGCCTGTGGTTCCCAAACCCCATCCCAATCCTAGCCCTTGGGGCCTGCAGGATGGACCTTTCAGGCCAGGCACAACCCCTTCCAGCTAGGCACAGCGAATCCGTCTATGACGGAGCAGGGAGCAGAGCGGATTTGACCTGGGAATGTCGCAGGGGAGTTACACTGGGGATGGGGAACTTCCCTTGAAGGAAGCTCTCTGAGCTGTAACCTGAGCCAGGAGGGGGGTTGGGAAAAGTGACACTTTCTGCTTGGGAGACTGAACAAAGGAGAGGAGGAGCGAATCCGCAACAGCTCAGCTGCCTATGATGGCAGGAGCCACTTGTGCCCATGGCACCAGCGGGCACCGGCCCAGCCTTCTGGCTGGTGAAAACGGGACAGATACCGGCTAGCCGCTTGCCTTCATCGGGCAGGGCCCTGAGTCCGGCCACACCCCGGCTGTCTCCCCACTCAGCATCCATGGGGAAGAGCCCTCCCCGCCCTCCTGTGCAGCAGTGGCTGGGGTGGGGGCATGGGCCAAGGGCTGCTTTATCGCTATCAATCACTAGTTGTTTTAATTTCAGACTGGGGGCTGGGGGGTCGGACCTGGGGATAAACCAGTGGAAATGCAGGTCCCCAGCCCGGGGGCGGCGCTCGGGAGGGGCCGGGATTTCCAACGGTGCATGTTATTAAAAGACAGGTGCAGTGTCGCAGGGCTCAGCTTGGGGGGCTGTACATGGCTTAATTAACCAGTGCTCATCTCACCCGCTGTCTGAGCGAGATTGCTTGGGAAGATTTAAGGAAGGCGGGTAATGATGCTCCCCACCCCCAGCCACTAGCAACAACCCTGCGCATCAGAGACAAAGGCCAGAGGGGAAGGAGACGGGGGGAGGGGGCTGCTTCTCCTCTAAAGGGAATAAAAGGTGAATAATAAAGCGAGATAGTGGCTAAGTGGGGAATCGATCCTCATAAACGCCCCTGCTCCCCCCGGCCAGCAGCAGAGCCGGCTGGGACGTTAACTCTTAGGACTCTGGCAGGCGACATGCATGTCCCCCCACACCTCTCCTACCCCTCTCCAGGGCCAACCTGGTTGAACCATGCTGGGGATGTACACACCCAGAAGCGCCGCAGTACCAGAGCACTAGCTACCCCCCCGTCCCAGTGCCTCCTGGGGACGCTCCATTAGCCGAGGGCAGGGGCAGCTCCAGGCACCAGTACGCCAAGCGCCAAGCGCTGCCAGTTGCCGCGAGGGTGGCAGGCAGGTTGCCTTCGGCGGCATGTCTGCGGAGGGTCCGCTGGTCCCGCGGCTTTGGTGGACCTCCCGCAGGTGTGCCGCTGAATCCACAGGACTGGGGACCTCTCGCAGGCAAGCCGCCGAAGGCAGCCTGCCTGCCACGCTTGGGGTGGTAAAATGCCTAGAGCCACCCCTGGCCAAGGGCGACCCATCCGCTTTGGGAGCAGACGGTCCCAAGTCCCGCTCTGCCAGGACCGTTCCACTCCAGCCCAGCGGTGCCTGTGTCATGCCCTGGGGTGATTGCCCGTCCCATGGAGCCAGCTGGACCCGTCCTCTCCCTCTGGGGGGGCTGCGGGTGGGCACAGGCTGAAGCATAGGACGCCCGGGGTGCACTGGCACATAGTCTGCTCAGCCCCCACGGCAGGAGCGTTCCCTGCCAGGCAGGGGGCGCGGGGTCCCTTCCCCCTGTGGCTGGGGCTGGGAGCCGGGTTGCCGGGATGGAGGATGTGACGGGAATGCAATGGCTTGGAGCGCCAGGGCCTGCCAATCACGCTGAGAGCCGGTGCGGGGTGTCTGATAGCAGCAGTGATCGATTGGGGAAGGCATTTTATCCTTCCTCTCCAGGCTCCCCACGTGTAATCACGGCTGAGGGGGCCCCATCCGCAGCTGGGGGGCACTGCCTCTGCTTTCGCTGGAGGCGACTGGAGCAGGCCTGGCTGCGCCGCTGGGGAAGCACCCAACACCCTGCAGGATGGGCCTGGGAGGAGTTATCTGCAAGGGGACACACTGCTCTGGGCTGAGGGGCTGGGAAGCCCTGGGGCAGGCAGCAGGGTGCTGAGAGAACAGGGAGACTCCTAGCCCCAGGGGCACGCAGCATGGGCTGGAGCAGGAGGCATGGGACTGGGAGTCAGGCCCCACGGCTCTTTCCCAGCTCTGCCACTGGCTCCCTGGGTGACCCTGGGCCTCAGTTTCCCCACAAATCATCACGGGGAAGATTGTGTCTCTAGCCAAGCTGAATTCAGGGCTTATTTTCTTTCAAAATGTGTCTGGATCATTAATTCCTTCTCATGGAGCCCTCTCTGCTTCTCCAGCTGGCCCAGCTAACTGGAGGGGGACACGAACTGTCAATTCCCATCCACTTAGTAATTAGCGCTCAGACAGCAGGGCCAGCGGGACACTGGCCACACCTGAAACTACCCTGAGCTCCTCCAGCCTGTCTGCTCCTGCGTCTCCATGCAGAGCTGCCCAGCTCATCTTTGTGGGGATGCTGAAGACATTCACGTATGTGCGTGTGTGGGCATGTGGATGAGGGCACATGTGTGTGTGTGTGTGCGCGCACGCCAGGGGAGGGCACAGAGTTGGGCCACCGCCACTAGCCTCCTCTGATTTTTAACACTCTGTTGCTTCCCATCTCACCAGAGAACAAGCCACTTCCAGCCCAGCACCCTGCCCCCCCAGCACTCAGATCTCACCGGGCCAGGCCATCTCTCCGGTTTCCAAAGGCTGAGGAACTGGGGGCTCCCTTCTGAGGGCAGCATTTGGAGAGGACAGTGCAGCCAGGCAGCCCGCTCTCCTTATGTGTCAGGCTGCTTGAGCCGAAAGGATCGTTAGCTAATTACGTCAGAAGCCGCTAATTGCTCTTTGTGCGAAAACGAGCCCAGCGCTGCTCTGGGTACAGCAGCGAACAGCCGCGGCCTGGAGGGAACATGCCTGACGTGTCCGTGTGTGGCTGGAGCAGGCGGTCCAGCAACAGGCTAAGTGCATGTGCTGCAGCCAGCCAGCTCCTCTCACCCTGCTGCTGTTCCCCAGCTCCCTGAGATTTCTCCTACTGGGACCTCTGCCTAGCCCCAGGGTATGGGGTGAGCGCTGGGATCGCACCTGAGAACAGCCTCCTACCATCCAGTTATGCTGCTTGCCCCACAACAGCCAGCTATCTGCCAGGAGCGCTGGGGAGCAGGAACAGGAACTAAGCTGGGGTCTACCACTTCGACACTGCAGTCACTGTTGCAACAGATGTTCTTGCCTGCACCTGTGTTCAAGCCAGAGCCATGCACTAGAGCAGCAGGAGCATACTGTGCGGGAGGACAACTCTGAGCCACATTCCCTCTTGGGAATCTCCATTCCGGGCTGAACAAAAGGGCAGGAAACCCTCACAGGGCTTG
Organism: Gopherus evgoodei; assembly: GCF_007399415.2. Lineage (NCBI taxonomy): Eukaryota > Metazoa > Chordata > Testudines > Testudinidae > Gopherus > Gopherus evgoodei. Next base: position 7,489,017 of record NC_044330.1, read on the forward strand.
CAGTTCCTCACATAGGGGGAGCTCGGTGCCCCGGTGCTGCAGGACATGGCACCCCAGTGAGATACCAAGGGAACTCCATCTCCCATCTGAGTGAGAGAGGGAGCTAGCGATCATGCCAAGGGCTGGGAATCCCCTTGCCATAAGGCTTGGATCCATTAACTTCTTCATCCCTAACCTACCTGGGAGATGGGCACAGAGCATCGTCCCCATTTCACAGATGGGCAAACTGAGGCAAAGCAGGGGCGTGACTTGTCCAAAGACAGCATCAGAACCCCGGAGTCTGGGATCCCAGGTCTAGGTCAGCCCGTGAGCTCACAAATGCCACGTACAGCTGGCAGAGCCGGAGAGCTCTTTGGGATGATTATCGTGGTGATCAGAGTTCTGGAGGTGGATCTGGCAGGGAAGCTCCAGGGCATCCCAAGGTGCCAGCTCCGCTGCGCCGTGGGCATCACTGCCCAGTTTTGCTCTGCGTGGGAAGCAGAGTGGCCCTGCTGGAGAGACGCCGCGCCTCTGAGTTGCCTGCGTTTGGTTTCAATTACAACCCGCTCTCGGTGCCGTATATCAAGGTGTTATCCGTGATTTACAGAGCATGGTACAATATAATCACAACTCGGCAACAATGTACAGACCAGATTTACTTCTCCCAAGCAAATATGTCTCCAGGTAATTCACTACAAAACGGGACTTCAGCTCACAACTCATCAGCAAGCCACTACCCAATGAGACTGCCGCTCATGACGCATCACCAACCTGCTGCCCAATGGGCTCACAGCTCAGGGCTCATCACCAGCTCGCCACCCAACGGAAGCCATCCTCGCGCCTCGTCGCCGATCCGCTAGCCAACGGGACATCAGCTCGCAACTCATCCTCAATGCCCAGCCCAATGGGGCGTCAGCTCACAACTCACGCTTAAACAGCCCGACTTTGGTTTATTGTGCCGCAGATTTACGGCTTCTAAACAACTTATTATCTGACACGTTTCAGCTCATTGAAAAGCTGAGGCACAGGTCATAAACAATTCATTACCCACTGCGCTGCCAACAGACTGCAGGCTGACTCCGCGCCAGCCCCTGGCACGGGCGCTGCCGGCGAGCGGCACTCACTGGAGCAGATCCTCCGGGGGCCCTCGGCCGCACAGCTCAGCGACTTAGCGTGGGGCCAATTCAAGGCTTGGGAAGGCGGGGAGCCAATGCCCACCCTCCTCGCCCCTTCCGACCACGGCAAATCGGGACACCCGCCAACGGCACTGGGGGCCCAGGCTGAAGCCAGATCAACCAGGTGCAATCCCACTCGGAGACAGAGGGAGAGCAGATCCGCGGCCTCTGAGGCAGAAGGCCTGGCCTCCCCGGAGCAGGGACACTGGGCTGGAAACTGTACAGAACGGCTCCGCACAGGAGTCAGCTGCTGGTGCCCACGGGTGGCATGGGCAGATAATGCTGCTACCACCTGGGGAAGCTGCAATGGAGGAGAGAGGGCCTGACAGGAATACAAGCAGTGCGTCAGCAAGCCCAGAGAAGCCTCCTGGGAAAGGCCAGGCTGCAGGATCCCGAGCAGGGCACGGCGGGGAGGGACAGGGGCATATGGGGAGCCCAGAATGGGGCAACAGGAAAGGGAGGGAGAGGATGTGTCTGAGAAAACTGAGGACCAGAAGGAGAACCACGGAAATGGAAGCAAAGCCCCTTATTTCCCAAACAGGGAGGGCGTCAGTGTGGCTGGACTGATGGCCCATGCCTGAAGGCCTCCCTTTCCCCCAGGGCAGATGCAGCCAGCTGAGTGCTGTGACGGAGTCCCCGGGCAATGCTCTGGAACTGCTCCCCACAAAACCAGTCAGGACTTTGGGGAGCCTCCTCTCCCTTGGAGCAGACTGTCTGCAGGGCAAGAAGCTCACACGGCTTCACCTCCTGGGTCTCTCCTTGGAGCATTCAGCAAGTGCCCCTCCGTGCGCTTCCCACAGTGAGCCCACCCAGGCGGGGTCCTGGGGAAGCCTGCACCCCCACTTTGCAGTCAGACGTGACTCTCAGCCAGCAAAACAGAGGTTTATTCGATGACAGGAACAGGGTCTAAAACAGAGCTTGTAGGTACAGAGAACCGGACCCCTCGGCTGGGTCCATTCTGGGGGTTAGTGAGCCAGACCCCCACGTCTGCACTTCACTCCTCGTCCCCAGCCAGCTCCAGACTCCCAACCCCCCCCAGCCCCTCCTCTTTTCCCGGGCCAGGAGGTCACCTGACCTCTTTGTTCTCCCACACCTTCAGCATCCCCTTGCAGGGGGGAGGGCCTGGCCACTAGTTGTCAGGACACAGAGGGTCGGCCAGGAACTGAGGCCCCCCCACAGTATTCAGGGGAAACATTAAGAACATTCAGGTGCAGCCAGCTGTGTGCCACCTGCAGGCCCCACCAGGGAGCAGCGCCTGCCAGTCTGGGGGCTACAAAGCCAGTTCCGCTCGTGCCAAGCTGGCTATGGTCACCCTGGCGCTCTCGGCCGGGGCAGGGCTGAGACTTGCCACCTCCTTCTGCCAGCCTCTAGCCCCCTTGGCCAGGGGGCATGCTGGCCTCAGCAGGGGTCCCTGTCCCTTGCCCAGCCAAGAGGGGCCAGCGGGTGGCTCAGCCCAGAGCTGTGTTGTGGCTGCAGGCGCCAGCATGAAGTGGCTCCAGCCACGAGGCAGCGGCCTCCTCCGGCTTGCAGGGTGCCAGGCTGCTGTGGTCACAGCGCGCAGGGCATGGTCAGGTGGTCCCACCCCTGTTCCTCTGCCCGCAGACCGTGGAGGTGGCAGTGACTGGGATCAGCCGGTGACTGGCTGATGGCTCCCGAGCCAGCCCAGAGAGCAAGGAAGGCCGTCCGGGGGGGATCACAGCTGTCACTGAGTCACAGCGTAGCCCAGGGGTCCTCAGCGGGCTGGAGAACAGGCTTGGCATCTGGGCAGCTACAGGTGGCTGCAGTGGGCCAGAGGTAAAAGCTATTTGTCACCTGCCTGGCCCCATCACTGCAGGAAGTGGCGTGGGGTGGCTGCGCTCAGCATGGGGGCTGGGCCGAGGCAGAGTCATGCACAGGTATGTAATACTGAGCTCTGGGAGGGGTTAGAGTGTGTGTGGGGGGTGTCTGTGAGTCAGGACTCCTGGGTTCTATGCACAGCCCATGGAGGGGAGGAGGGTCTAATGGTTAGAGCGAGGTGGGGGTCTGGGAGTCAGGACTCCTGGGTTCTGATACAGCTGCGGCATGTGACCCTGAGCTATCCCTTGCCTCAGTCCCCTCCTCCTCTGCCAGAGGGGCTGATGGACACTTCCCTACCCCAGGGAGGCGGGTGGGGCGCAGTGCCCCCTTCTCAGCCAGGTGCCCAGGGGGGAAGCTACGCTGGAGTGGGGAGGGGGAGCTCAGCTCAGCTGAGGGGAGAGAAGGGGCCGTGGCTGGGGGTGCAGGAGGGCCCTGGGGGCAGCCAAGCGGCTCAGCCCACGCCCCAGACCACAGCACCTCCTTGGGAGGGGTAGGGCCTGTGTGCCCCCCATGGGTGGGCTACTGTTCCAGTGGGGCTGGGTGCAGAGAAACCCCAGGCGCTCTCCTTCCATTCCCAAAGCCATCAGTTGCTCGCGCCCCCGCCCCAATCGCCTCCCCACATCGCCACCCACCCCCTCCTGCCTCCCACTCCATAATATGAGCTTAATCACAACATCCATTAGGCAGGGCCCAGCGCTGGCAATTACCATCTCCAGCAGGCCCCCGCCTGTGTTAATGCAGCCAGCTGGAAAAATTGCTCTCTGCCTCAGCACCGCCAAGGGGCCCCCTCCCCAGGTCGCTCCAGCCACAGCCCCCCCAATCACCACGGCAACCCTCCGCACCCCTAATCCCACGCCAGTGACCCTGGCCCCTGGGGATCGGCCTGGTAGGGGCCTGGCCGCTTAGCTTGAAAGAGATGCGCCACCTCCGGAGGGTGCCGAGTTTTCCTCCGCTCTGCTTGCTCCCCAGCCCTCTGGTCCCCTCGCCCCAGGGGCACTGGAGGAGGCACGCTCAGGCTGGGGCGTTCCCAATCCAAGCCACAGGTCAGTGCATGGTGGGCAGGGCCGGCTCCAGGGGTTTTGCTGCCCCAAGCAGCCAAAAAAAAGAAAGCCGTGTTTGCGATAGCGACAGTGATCTGCGGCAATTCAGAGGGAGGTCATTCGCTCCGAGTGGGAGTGAAGGACCCTCCACCGAATTGCTGCTGAATACCTGAAAGTGCCACCTCGCTCCGGAGTGGCCGCCCCAAGCACCTGCTTGATAAGCTGGTGCCTGGAGCCAGCTCTGACGGTGGGAGATGGGGGATGGCACTGGGGCTGTGGGATACGCATGGAGCTGACAGCTTCTGCTGGGATGATCAGCAGAGCAGTAAGTCGCCCTAGCGCCATGTGAATGGCCACCAGTAGGTTTCAGAGTCAACACTGCCATTGTGGTGAGTGGGGCAGGTTGAACTGCTCAGAGCTCAGTTCAGGCTGGCTGCAGACTCAGGCGGGTTCCCACCTGTGCCCTGCCCCTGAGGTTGGCACCCTGGCTCCTGCCCTTTCATGCCTCTCCCCAAGCAGGGGGATGCTGGGGGAGATCACGGCAGGCAACATTGATGGAGCTGTTCTGCGCTCCAGATCCACGAGCCATGAACATGGAGCAGAACCCGCTCCCTGGGGCCCTTAACCTTTACGAGAGAGCAAGCGAGTGCGGGGCAGGTCAGCTCAGAGATGTAGCCGCAGCCAGCCACATGGGTGACAGCAGCCCAGGGCGCCCCAGCCGGCGCGGCACGGGAGCGCAGAGGAGGCGGGCCCAAAGAAGCTGTTATTTTCTCTAATTGTTGTTTTTGCTGAAAGGTAATTAAAATCCCCTTTTTATTTCACATCTCGGAGACCTCGGCGGGGAGCGGGAGGGGAGAGCCAAGCGCTGGGGAAGCGGGGGAGAATGCTGCATTGAGGAGGGGAGGGGGGAGAGCGACGCAGAGGGAGGGGGAGATGCTGGATGGGGTGGGCAGAGAGCCCCTTAGCCAGGCCAGTCCCAGCCACACTATAACCAAGCCCGGCCCCGCCCCCCCAGCACATGCTTAGGGCTGCCCTCTCCCCATTGCTCTGGGGCTACCTCTCCCTGCCAGCTCTCCGTTCTCCCCCCAGCCCCGGGCACTCACGGGGTATCTTCTCATGCTGTACCCTTCCTGCCACCCCTGGTGCCTGACCAAGCCAATGTCACCTGCCCTGTCTCTGCTCTGGGGTCCGACTCCATGCACCCCACAGGGATGGTGGCGTCCCACCGGGGCAGCACTGGGGCAGGCTCACGCAGTGCCACTCCCAGCACCTCGGCCTCGCTGGCACGTCATCCCGCAGGAGGATCAAGGCCTCGGGCAGGCCAGAGGCTCTATGGAAAGCAATGACACGCAGGGCCCCATTGTCACTCGGCCAAGATCAGCTCCTGGCAGCGGCTGAACCAAGCCAGCCAGGGGGGACGCTGGTGGGCAGAGGACAGCTCCCAGCACAGTCTGCTCTGCATGGCCGCGGCTGGCTGAGTCAGCCTGGTGTCAGGAGGCAGCTGGGTTCCCGGCAGACCCTGAGCTCTCACCTACCAGCATCCATGAGTAACGCTTCCCCCATCTGCTGCTGACTGGGAGACTGTCCCCTCAGGCGGACAAGGCCCCAGCCAGTCTCACCTCTCAGTGGGACACCAGCCACGAGACGGGCCTGGGCACAGAGGCCTCAGCAAACATCAGCTAGTCCAGAACCCTGCAACACCTCGCCTCGGCAACAGGCTACCGCGAGCCCCCGCCACCCATGCAGAACAGGGCCATGCTCACGGCCTCGGTTCCTCGCCTTCAAGGCGCTCCATGCCCCGGGCCCAGGGTATCTGGAACAGCCTCGAGCTCTGGGATGGGACCGTGGCCGGCAGCTCTGCTCCTCGGGCCAGTGGGACTCTCTACCACCAGGGTCAGTCTCATCAGTTCAGGGCTTTCCCAGACCGAACTCCCCACACAGGACATGGCCCACACAAAGAGGAATGACCCCAGCGAGGTGCTCAGATACCCCGGGGACTGAGCAGGATGGACCTGGCCCAGGGGCAGGATACCAGACCAGACGGACCAATGCTCTGACCAAGGGTGGCAGTGGCTGTTCTCCAGGGACTAGGGGCCATCTCAGGGGCCAGGTTCAGGCCAGCAGTGAGAGATGCTCTGGGGTTTGGGGCCCAGGGAGGAAGGCACAGGTTTGCGCAGAGTGAAGTGGCTGAGATCAGCGCTGACACAAACAGTAGGTACCCACGGAGAACCCAGTCCCACTGAGGTGCTGCCACATACGGCCAGGCCCCTCACCTGGGTCCCCACGGCGCAGAAGGCTCCTCTTAATATCTCCTGCAAATGCCCCTCCGTTGCCCTAGCCCCCCAGGCGCTCCTCCTGCAATGGCAATGCAAGGAGCCATAGTGTAGACAGGCCGCTGGCGCCATTGCCAATGGGCTGTTTAATGCTGGGCAGCACAAGGCAGGGAGAGCAGAGTTCCCAGTCAGCACCAGGCCATGCCGCACCGAGGATGAGTAAGACAGGATCGATCTGATGCACGGAGCCCTGCCCACACGCCACACCAGGGTGCCTTAGAAGTGCCAGCTCCCAGCCACAGGTCCTCCTGCAGGCAGGGGTGCCATAACCTGAGCTGTGCCAACAGCAGGAGCCTGGCCTCTGGAGGGCTATGCCACCCCCAGCCATTAACTTCAGCACATGGCCCCCAGACCCTGGGGCTACTGGGGGATAGCACAAAAAACGGAGAGAGACTGGCTCATTTTCACTAGACTCTTGCTAATTCCAGGGCCATTTTCTCCAGGCCTGGGAAACCTGTGGCCCCCACCCCATAGGCACAGCGCCTGCTCTTCTCCTCCTGTAGTTGGGTCTAGTAGTTGGCACCTGGAGAACCCCACTGCAGTCAGGACCCCATTGTGCCAGGCGCTGCACATGCCCATCAAGAGAGTCCCTGCCCCACGCGCTCCCAGGCTGGACGAACGCACCAGCCAATGGGATGGGGGGAAGGGGAATGGCAGTAGGGAGAGGTAGCACAGGCTAGTGGTTAAGACATTTCCTGAGGCATACCAGAGCTGGTTTCTGCCCTGCAATAGGAGCTCCCCTGCCCTGGGCCCCCTTCGGGTCTCCTAGACTCTTAACGACGACGGGATCCTCATCTCAGCCTCTCGCCCCTTCCTCAGCAGAAGGTGAGCACTGAGCCATCTAGTGGCTGGACCAAAGGGAATGGGGGCAGAACCCAGGACTCCGTCTGGGTCTTCACCACCTTCCTCCTCCTGTGCAGGCCCCTTTGCTGGGGGGCAGGGCAGCGGCCAGCTGGGCACGCGCAGGCCGACTGTTCCAGGAAGGAGGCTGGGCTCTGCCTCACTTTAATTACCGCTAATGGAAGGCGTGCTCCAGCCCCGCCTGGCGCGCTGCCCTGTGAGCGCAGCAGGACACGAGCCATAAATTTCCCACCAATCGTCCGGCGCGCTGGGGACTGGGGTTTCCATTGGGGGGTTGTTTTTTTCCTGGCTAAAAATGGTATTTGCTCAAGGGCAAAAGCTTTTTAACCAGGCTCATAAATGTTTATTACCCAGCGCTGTGCTCGGCTTGATGGGATTAGAGGGGGGCAGGGATTGATCACCCGCCCCCATCCCGACACCACGAGATCACGCTGGGGTGGGGGGAGCTCACATTGATCAGTTCGTGCCCAGTTTGGGGGGGAGGGGAAGGTTCATCAGTGAGAAGCAGGGCGTAGGGGGGAATCTTCTCTGACACCTCAGTGCCAGCTGAGATCTCCGCTTTGGGGAGCGCTGACCGGGCCAAGAGGGCATCTCTGCCCCCCGCAGTCCCAGGGAGGTGGGGCAGTGGAGAGACTGCATGACCTGCATAACCCCTGCATCCGACTCACTTGTTGGCCGAGCTCCTGGCCCCTGACTGCCAAGCACAGGGCACCTGAGAGGCTGGAGTTGGGGGGTAGTGGCTGGCAATGCGGGGCTAGGGGTACCTAAGCCCAGTTCATCCTATCTCTCCATGAAAACATCCTGGGGAAGGGTGGGGGCGAGATGTGGGGCTGGCAGATTCCAGCCTGGTGCTTGCTCAGGGTGGGGGACAGGCCTGCCCTCCCTTGCAGTTTTGGGGGCATGGGGACCCAATTACCAGCCCAGCCTGGCCCCCCGCTGCCCAGTGGCACTGCGTGTCAGGGGTTGCCAGGCAGGGCACTGCACGGTGGTGCGAGTGCGTCACAGTGGCTGGTGCCACTGGCTCCCGGACACCCCACTAGCAGACAGTCTCTTTGACCCAGCCTCCCCCCCGTCCGGATACCTGAAGTTGGGGGCCGACGCCCACTCGAGGGCCAGGCAGGCTAGGTCGACAGTGGCGTAGACCAGCAGGAAGAAGATGGTCACAATGGCGGCGATGGTGTTCAGCTTCCCGGAGAACAGCACCAGCTGGGGGAGACAATAGCATGAGTCACCCCCTTGGCTGGCCAGGCGAACAAAGCCCCACACACCTTACAGGGCTGGGGGCTATTCTGGCTAGTGCATCCCGCGGCAGGGCAGGAGGCAGCTCTGTGCTGAGCCAGACGCTGGGCCCCCGTGGCCCTCTGAGGGGAGCTGGGATGCCAGCTCCTCTGCCATGGGCTCCCTTGGTGGCACCGCCCAGGGTGCGCCCCCCTTCGTCCTCCACCCACCTGAGCTGCACGGCGTTCACCCTGCTCCCGACTCCAGGTATGTCCCCCTGCCACACCCCCCACGCTCACCTCTCACAGGGGGACCCAAGAGAGAAATCCAGCCCCACTACCCCAGGGCGTGTGCCTCTCCCGCCCTGGGGGTCACCGCACAGCTACCCCCTTGAGAGAAGGAGTAGCATAGGGCAGGAGCCACCCCGCCAAGCCAGAGACAGCCACAGGGCAGCCAAGCAGCAGACACAGGGAGCCAGCGCCCAGCCCAGCAGGCTGCCCCCAGCACCCTTGCCAGGGGAAGTGGGTCCAGAGAGCCACTGAACAGCTGAGATCTTCCTGCTGGGAACCCGCCAGGCACAGCGTCCCCTCCCACACCAGGATTGGGGGCAGTGCCAGGGCATCACCCAGCCTGAGCTGGTATGAGACAGGGCAGGCGCAGTGTGGTCGGGCTCAGGGGAATAAGGGCCCCTTGCAGCCTGATGTATTGAACAGCTAAACCCACCCAGCCATTATTGCTACATCCATTCTTGGGGCAGGCAGCCTGGGCCCCACAAGTCATGGCTACAGCCTCTCCCATGGGGGCCAGGCCAGCCAGGGGGCTGGGAGCCGAGACTGCTGGCTCCAGAGCAGCCCGGCTATGGCTGAAGGCCCATCCCCACATGGGCTGCACTGCGCTGGGGGGTCCCAGTGGGCTGGGCCCAGCAGCGGAGCCCATACATGGGGAATCCATGGGGCCGCCACAGCCAGCCCAGTGGGTCAGCTGGGAAATGGCTTCTCAGAGGCTGCCTGGCCACATGCATCTGGCTGGGATCTCGACTGAATCCTGGGGAAAGGGCTGATCGGAGGCCGGAGTGCAGGGGGGCTCACTGGATCTGGCTCCTGCCCTGAGAACAATGGATGGGCCTGTCCCCAAAGCCCTGGGCATAGGAGGGAAGCAAGCAGCCTAGGTAAAGGGGGGACATGCAGGGAAGCATCCGGGCCCCGCCCGGCCCTGGAGTAAAGGGGGGGACATGCAGGGGAGCATGCGGGCCCCGCCCAGCCCTGGGGTAAAGAGGAGCACGTGCAAAGGAGCGTCCGGAGCCCCCCCAGCCCTCGAGTAAAGGGGGGACATGCAGGGAAGCATCCGGGCCCCGCCCGGCCCTGGGGTAAAGGGGGGGACATGCAGGGGAGCATGCGGGCCCCGCCCACCCCTGGGGTAAAGAGCACGTGCAAAGGAGCGTCCGGAGCCCCCCCAGCCCTCGAGTAAAGGGGGGACATGCAGGGAAGCATCCGGGCCCCACCCGGCCCTGGGGTAAAGGGGGGGACGTGCAGGGGAGCGTCCGGGCCCCGCCCAGCCCTGGGATAAAGGGGGGGACATGCAGAGGAGCGTCTGGACCCCGCCCAGCCCTGGAGTAAGGGGGGGAACATGCAGGTGAGCGTCCGGGCGCCGCCCAGCCCTGGCGTAAATCGGGGGACATGCAGGGGAGCGTCCAGGGCTCGCCCAGCCCTGGTGTAAAGTGGGGGACATGCAGGGAAGCATCCGGGCCCCGCCCGGCCCTGGGGTAAAGGGGGGGGACGTTCAGGGGAGCGTCTGGACCCCGCCCGGCCCTGGGGTAAAGGGGGGGGACATGCAGGGGAGCGTCCGGGCCCCGCCCGGCCCTGGGGTAAAGGGGGGGACGTGCAGGGGAGCGTCCGGGCCCCGCCTGGCCCTGGGGTAAAGGGGGGGGACGTGCAGGGGAGCGTCCGGGCCCCGCCCGGCCCTGGGGTAAAGGGGGGGACGTGCAGGGGAGCGTCCGGGCCCCGCCTGGCCCTGGAGTAAAGGGGGGGGATGTGCAGGGGAGCGTCCGGGCCCCGCCCGGCCCTGGGGTAAAGGGGGGGGTGTGTCAGCTGGATGCAGGGAGCTAGATCTAAGCACCGAAGTGATGCGAGTGGCAGCCCTGTGATCCCAGGCCTGCTGGAGCCCACGCCCCTGGGGAGGGCCTGCTGTGTTCTTGGGGAGCCGCTCCCCAGCTGCTTTCCTACCCCCTACCCCCCAGCGCGGCCAGGAGCCGCTCTGCACCGGGAAGCCGGCAGTTCAGCCTGACCCGCAGCCATTGCTCCACGTGGGGCGCTTTAGATTATTCAACCCATTTAAGCAATTGGGAATTTCAGCTCGTTGGGAGCTTAATAGCGCCGAGCCGGGTAATCGTGCCTGGCTGCTCTAATGGAGCCCGCTCCCCCCGCCCTCGCTCACCCAGCCGTTTGCCTTTGATTTATAATTCAGTTAGCTGCTCATCAAGGGAAAGGATGGAAGCTGAGGGGTAGCAAACTCCAAGCCAGCAGGGCAGGGGGGACAGGCGTGGGGGGCGGCAGGGGGTGCAGGGAGAGGCTGCTATCAGGAGCCCACAACTAGCTGCTGTTGGGGAGGCTGGAAGGGGCAGATGGGGGGAATGGGAGCTGCAGTGGGCCAGGGGGCTGGGAGCAGGCCTGGAGATGGCCATCTGGGGCAGGCTGCCAAGTGCCATTAGCTGCTAGGACATGGGGTGAGTCCCTACGACTGGTATGGTGCCCCAGCCGGTCCTGCCACTCCAGCCCTGAGCCCCCTGTGCAGCTCTGCCGGTGCCCCTCACTCCCAACCTGCAGCCCCCTGCTATCCCAGCCTGGGCTCCCCACCCACCCCACAGCTCAGCCCATCACTGGAGCCTGTCGGGGCCTCTCCCACCCTGGGCCCTGGAGCTGGTGGGGATGGGTCTGCCTGGAGCCTGTCCAGTCCTAGCTCCCATGACTCCGGTGGCAGGGGGTTGGCAGGGGGTTGGCAGGGGGTCTGCCACCTGGAGCTCATGTGAGTCACCAGAGGGGCTGGAGAGACCCCCATTGCCTCTGGGCCCGAGCACCCCAGGGCAACCCAGCTGGGGCAGATGCCAGACAGGCCCCTCTCCATGGCAGCACCAGCCCCTTGTGGCAATTCTCAGCTCCCCATTGACTGGCCTGCACCAGCGTGGGGAGTCTCTCCCCTTTCCCTGGGCCGGGCCTGGGTGCTCGGTGAGACGCAGCCATTAGCTAATGGCAGGGGAGGACGATTCCTCCCGTGCACGACAGGGTTTGTGATTCAATTGATTCTGGAGGAAGAAAAATGTCTCTGAGGAGCAGCTGCCAATGAGCTGGTCAGGCGACAGGTCCCCCTCTCACGCCGGCTGGCACTGCGCTGCCATTCAGCACTGGGCCCAGCCCTGGCTTCTGCGGCAACTGCTAGGAGCTTTCAGGGCACACGGGGCAGGTCCATACCCTACCCGCTGGGGCCAGCAGCTGCTATGGTACCAGCAGTTCCAGGAGAAGCTGGGCTCCTGGGGGCTGGGTTTGGAGGCCAGGTGCCTGTGCTGCCAGGGGTCACAGCTGAGCACCTGCTGGCACGGCCCCCTCCTGGATTAGATTCTATGATTCTCCAGGTGTGAGCACAGCCAGCCGAGGCCAGGGAGTCCCCCACCTCCAGGCAGGGCCCCAGGAAGTGCAGGCTGGGAGCCAGAGCGAGCCCCAGGGGTCAGTGAGCAGCAGCCCCCATACAAACTCCTCCCCACAGGCCCATCCTCCCCCGTCGTGCCACTCTAGCCATTGTCTTCACCTCGGCCTCTCTGCAGCCTGGGTCTAATCTTGCCGCGTGGCCCCCAGGAGCATCTCTGAGACCTGCCCCTTCCTTCCCCCACAACAAGAACCCTGCCCTGCAGGCCCCAGCATCGTGGTTCGGGATATTGCCTTTCCAGCCTGGCTGATTCCTGTCCTGCCAGCTCACAGCTGGCCCCTCACTCTGACCCCCTCCCTTTGCCTTCTCCCGGCTCCCTCCTTCAGTGCATCAACCCATCTTCACTGTCCAGGGCCCTCCGGGTCCATCCCCACCCCAGCCATCATCCCTCAGCTGCCCTGTCATCGGCCCATGAGCCCAGCCTCCATCACCCACCTGGAGCATTTCCAAAAAAGCACTGGCTGCCCCTTGCCTGGGCACAGGGAGGGCCCCAGGCCAGCCACAAAACCACCTCCTTGTCCTCCACATCCCTCCTTACACCTCTCCTCCACCGTGATGCCATGACACAGGACAGGTGGCTGCTGCACCCAGGCCACTGGCCAGCATGCGGCCCACTGGTGTCTCCTGGTCTCCACCAGCTGCCCCTTGTCTTACACTGAGACTGTCAGCTCCCCGGGGCTGTGGCCGTCTCTGGGATCTGTGTTTGTACTGCACAGCGTGCTGGGACCTGGAGTCTCCATTGGCTGCAGCTTTAGCTGGATGCTGGCAGCAATCAGATGCAATTCATGCCAACCAGGTGCAGTCCCGGAGCTCCAGACAAGCTGCCCACTTGGCCAGCGGCTGGGGGGCCCTGAAGGTACAAAGGGCCAGAGCCTCAAAGGGATTTAGGCGCCTAACTCCCATTGGTTTCAGTAAGAGTTAGGCACCTAAATACCTTTGGGTTTGCAGCTCTCTGATTCCTTGCTGTCCATCGCCCTGGTTCTCCTGTACTGGCACAGAGCTGGCACGGGGCTCCCCCCCACACCCCATCACGTGCCTGCTTGCTGCATGTGGGCGCTGGGAGCCCAGGCCCCAGAGATGGATTGTTATCCCTGCCGCCTGCAATCAGGGCCGCGACGCCTCGTGCATGCGTGTGTCCATGTTCCCTGCCGGCTAATGGGGCAATTTTTTAGCATTACATATATTTGTCCAATTTGGTGGAGAGGAGACAAGCTTGTTCTTGAGACGCGAAGCCGGCGCTGCCTCCCTGCTCCTGCAGACTGGCTGATGGCAGGTTCTGGGCACAACGCGATGATCCAGGCGGCGGCACAGCGACGCCCCCCACCTGCACTGGAAGCCCTTTGCATACGGAATTGGAGCGATTGTTTCCTTCCCCTGGGAGGTCTCACAGCTCCACACACAACTGGAGAGCGAAGCCCTGGGATCTCTGCTGCTGCCCCAGGACCCCAACTCAACAGCACCCCCAGAGACACCCCCGTGTGTTGCCTAATGCCTGTGACATCCTGGAACTTGAGAACGGGGCCCACATAGTGCCTGCCCGGCTGCCAAAGAGGCCAGCCCTCTCCCCCCACCCGCCTCAGTTCCTGTTGACTCCAGTTGGGGGCATGGCCCTTTGGAAATGAGGCCCCAAGTGCCTCACAGGGAGCCAAGCCAAGGGACAGACACAGCCCAAGGGGCAGGAGTGGAAGCAGCCCAGCCAAGGAGCGTTGCCAGGTGCCAAAGCTGCACAGAGGGGCCACTGGCATGCAGCAGTGAAAGGGTTAAGAGTGGTTCCTGGACCCTGCCAGCAGCAGAATTAGAGGGGGCTCCGTGCTGGGGATACCGGCCAGACAGGAGGGAGCCCCAAGGCCCCGTTGGCCCACAGATCCGGGCGACTCCCCCTTCAGGACTGCCCAGGCCCCGGTGTCCCAGTCTCTTGCTGCACCAGCTCAGCAGGGAGGATTGTGCGCTCGCACTCAGCGCCAATCTCCCATTTCACAGGCGGGAAACTGAGGCACTGTCTTCAAGGTCCCACTGGGAGTCTGTGGTGAGATCCCAGGTCTCCTGAATCCCAGCCCAGAGCCTGATGTGACGAACTGGGGATGTTCTTAATGTTTTCTCTGAATACTGTGTTGGTGCCTCAGTTTCCCCTATGCAGTTCTTAAGTATCTAGGTGGTGGGGTAAGGGGGTATGATTGCTGCAGAGGAAGGGGCCCGTGCACCTAAATGCCTGGCACTCTGTCTCCTAGCAACTGATGGCCTGGGCCCCTCCTCTGCAAAGGTGTCAGCTGAAGGTGTTGGAGACAAAGAGGTCAGGTAACCTTCTGGCCCGGGGAAAGGAGCTGAGCAGAGAGGAGGGGCTGGAGGGGGTTGTTAGTCTGGAGCTGGCTGGGGACAAGGAGTGAAGTGCAGATGTGGGGGTCTGGCTCACTGCCCCCCAGAATGGACCCGGCCGAGGGGTCCGGTTCGCTGTACCTACAAGCTCTGTTTTAGACCCTGTTCCTGTCATCGAATAAACCTCTGTTTTACTGGCTGGCTGAGAGTCACGTCTGACTGCAAAGTGGGGGTGCAGGACCCTGTGGTTCCCCAGGACCACGCTGGGGTGGGCTCGCTGTGGGAGGGGCAGAGGACACTGAATGCTCCAAGGAGAGACCCAGGAGGTGAAGACGTGTGAGCTTCTTGCCCTGAACAAGTCTGCTCCACGGGAGAGGAGGCTCCCCAAAGTCCTGACTGGGTTAGTGGGGAGCAGTTCCAGAGCATCACCCCGTGACTCCGCGACACCTTAACAAGGCCGGCCGGCCTCTCGAAATACACGCCTTATGCCCCGTTCACGGCTGAGGTCCCATGGCCCTTCTGCAGGTCGGGGCCCGTGTCCTCAGCCACTCCCCACCCACCATGGACATGCGGCACTACGGCTGCTGCTCTCCACCCCAGTGGTGGCTGCATATCTGACTGCTGCTTGGGTCTAGCTCTGGGCTCCTCTGCAATGAGGTGCCAGGTGAAGCGCCCACGGTCAGTGCTCCCGCTGTGCCCTGTGCAGCCAACTCACCTGCACCACCACCCAGGAGAGGACCACGGCCACCCAAGGGTTCCCACTGTGGGAGGTTTTCTTTGCCGGCGCCAGAGCTCTGCCTGCAGGGGAAAAGGAACCAGACGCGCTCTGTGAGAGAGGATTTCGAATGGGAGCAAAGTCAGTGCCAGGAGCGGGGCAGGGCTCAGCGCCGGTTAGAGCAGGGCTGCAGAGGCCCCAGCCCGGACCCTAGGCCAGCAACCGCAGCCTGTCCAGCCCTCGCCTGTGTGCCCCTTGCCACAGGCACTGCCCCTTCCCTCCCTGGCCCGTCACACATCCAGCAGCAGAACCAGCGCATCCCAGTGTCCCTGGGGGGGAGGATCAGGGCCAATGCAAATCCAAGGTTCAGTCCATGCCAGCCGTGAGGTCTGAAATACACGCATGGAGCTCAGCCTGGCATGGCCCTCCCGCAGCCAGTGGATCGGGGCCTTGCCGAAAGCCAGCAATACGGGGAACGCGGCACCGAGGCCCAGGAACTGCCCCTGCCCCACAGCCCTACTCTGGCCCCGTTTCACAAGCCAGCCTGGGAGCACCAGCCAGGGCAGGTCCCCGCAGGCCGGCCCCAGGTGCTGCTCGCACCAGGGGGCTGCGACAGCACTGGCCTCGGTGGCCCTTCCGCTCATCAACGGCCCTCCACCAAGACCCAGCCTGTTGGAGAGAGCCCAGTCCCTAGGAGGAGAAGGGGGACCAGCCGCAGTGTGACGGAGAGTGTGGGGGTCAGGAAGTGGGGAGTCCTGTGCCAGCAGGCAGGGTGCAGTGCCACAGGAGTGGCACCTCCAACAGGCATTAACTCAGAGCCAGCACCATGGCCCCCCTAACACCACCAGGGCTTTGGGGTCAGCACTGACTGAGAGGGGACAGAGCCCCCTACTGAGCCCCCTTCCCCGCTCCCTGCAGCACAGCACCCCCTACTGAGCCCCTCTCTGCTCCCTGCAGCGCAGCGCCCCCCAGGGCACTGGGGTCAGCACTGACTGAGAGGAGAGAGCGCCCCCTACTGAGCCCCTCTGCTCCCTGCAGCGCAGCGCCCCCTAGAGCATTGGAGTCAGCACTGACTGAGAGGAGAGAGCGCCCCCTACTGAGACCCTCTCCGCTCCCTGCAGCACAGTGCCCCCTAGAGCATTGGAGTCAGCACTGACTGAGAGGAGACAGCACCCCCTACTGAGACCCTCTCCGCTCCCTGCAGCGCAGTGCCCCCTAGAGCACTGGGGTCAGCACTGACTGAGAGGAGACAGCGCCCCCTACTGAGACCCTCTCCGCTCCCTGCAGCACAGTGCCCCCTAGAGCATTGGGGTCAGCACTGACTGAGAGGAGACAGCGCCCCCTACTGAGACCCCCTCTCCGCTCCCTGCAGCGCAGTGCCCCCTAGAGCATTGGGGTCAGCACTGACTGAGAGGAGACAGCGCCCCCTACTGAGACCCCCTCTCCGCTCCCTGCAGCACAGTGCCCCCTAGAGCATTGGGGTCAGCACTGACTGAGGGGACAGTGCCCCCTACTGAGACCCCCTCTCCGCTCCCTGCAGCACAGTGCCCCCTAGAGCATTGGGGTCAGCACTGACTGAGAGGAGAGAGCGCCCCCTACTGAGACCCCCTCTCCGCTCCCTGCAGCACAGTGCCCCCTAGAGCACTGGGGTCAGCACTGACTGAGAGGAGAGAGCGTTCCCTACTGACCCCCTCTCCGCTCCCTGCAGCACAGTGCCCCCTAGAGCATTGGGGTCAGCACTGACTGAGGGGACAGTGCCCCCTACTGAGACCCCCTCTCCGCTCCCTGTGGCACAGCGCCCCCTAGAGCATTGGGGTCAGCAATGACTGAGAGGAGAGAGCGCCCCCTACTGAGACCCTCTCCGCTCCCTGCAGCACGGTGCCCCCCAGGGCATTGGGGTCAGCACTGACTAAGAGGGGAGGGCGCCCCCTATTGAGCCCTGCCGCTTCCTGCAACACAGCGCCCCCTGGCATTATGCTGGAGCTTTGGGGTCAGCATTGACAGAGGGGACAGTGCCCCCTATTGACCCCTCCTCCCTGCAGCACAGCGCCCCCTGGGGTGTTGGAGTCAGCACTGACTGAGAGGGGACAGCGCTCCCTACTGAGCCCCCCTCCCTGCAGCACAGCGCCTCCTGGGCAGCACAGACTCAGAGGGTAATACTGGATCAGCAACGTGCCTGCGGGCCCTGGGAAGGGGCCCTGCCGGCGTAGCTGGGGAGCTCTGAGGCGCTCCAAGCCAACAGTGGTGCAGCTGCAGGCCACACGCGCTCCAGGCCCCAGCCCTGGGAAGCGGGAGCATGGCCTGCGCTCACAGCACGTCCAGCGGGTGATCAGTTACTGGGTGGCTGCTGCACGTTACCGAGGGGAGAGCCGCCCAGAGAGCAGAGAGCCACCCAGCTGGGGGGGGGGGAGCGGAGCAGAGACACGCCTTAGAAAATGCTGTGTCTCCACCACCTGCCTAGAGACCTGAGTGTTGCAGGCACCGTGCCAGGAGGAGAATGACCCAAAACACGTGCCCTTCGCTTTGGCCCGGGGTGCAAACTGTCATGCTGCCCCCTCCCCCTACACTAGCCCCAGAGAGACCCCAGCCCAGCCCCCAGCCAGTGCCAAGCCGCTATGCAAATGGTTAAGAGGCTGCATGCATTAGCAAGCAGAGTGCAATATTTCACGCCGCCAATGGCAGCGAGAACGTAAACTACCCACCAGAGAGGCTTTCAGAGCTGCCTGGTTTAGTCCATTCCAGGGGGGTTAGTGATTGTTACAAACGTCCTTGGGAATCCTGGCTCCATCCCCAGTCCCCAGCCCAGCAAAATCCACCACAGGGCACCTAACAGACCGGCTCTCTTTGGTTACCGTCACGGCACCTGGCAGACCCAGCTCCCCATGAGCCAGCCCCTCCACCCCACTTTGGGCTGCAAAGCTCGGGTCAGTGCCAACCGTGCCAGGCCTTTCCCAGACACACCCACTGCTGGGCACGGGCTCAGCGAACAGAGCCAGCTCCTGCCAGAGACACAGATGTGCCCACCGTCACAGATTCACGGGGAACCAAAAAGGGGCAGGAACCGGGGCTGTGCTCTGCCCCCAGGCTGTGCTGAGCCCCGGGCGCCTGCCCACAGCCTGCCGCGCCAAGGAGAACGCAGCCTGGGGAGAAGGATGCTGCTCTGCGGGACGCGGCTTTCCATGGCAGGGAAGGGGCATCACTTCAGAATCAAGGGCTCGACAGGAGCCAATCGGATCGAAGGAACCACATCAGCAACCTGCTCACCTAGCTCCTCTCCTGGGATGGGACTCCATGGACACACAAGCCTGGGCATCCCCTCAAGCACAGCTATGGTCTCGCCCAGGGGCAGGGCTTGGCATGGCTCTCCAGGGCACCTCAGGAGTGCTCTGCAGCGCAGGGCCTCAGCAACAACATGGGGTAACCACGTGCCCTGCATCTGGGCATCTCCAGGGTGGGGCAGAGGTGTTCCTAGACTGCACATGGGGAAACCGAGGCACCAAAGGCACCCCAGAGTCCTGTCTCCCACCCCCAGCTCCAACCACTGAGCCCTCACCCATCTTGCCTCAGCTGGCAGCCCCTGGCGTTGGAAGGCTGGGAAGGGGGAGAGCAGGGAGAGCCAAGGGATATTTATTCAGTTGGCTGGAGAAGCCCAAGTAGGCCGAGGAGCTAATGCAATCCAAGTGTCCACGCTCTTTCCTGGCAGGTGCCCAGCCTGGCAGGGCCTGGCGCTGCTGCAGCCTGGATTCCGAGTCACTGCTGCCCCCGACAGGTCGGTACTTCATGTCTTCAGAGAGCTGCATGGCATGGCCATGCAGGCTCAGGGCTCCTTGGGACCGGCCAAGCAGCCAGCCAAGCACAAGCAATGTGCTGGCTGAGCAAAGTTGGGAGCCCCCCCAGAACCCCACTCCAGTGCTGCAGGCAGACCTGCCGGGGAAGGCTGCCAAGGAGCCAGGGGACTTGGAAGGACGTGAGGAGCCTGTGCCCAGAGCCAGAGGGACCGTCGGAGAGCACGAGGGGGGGAAACCAGGAAGAGCAGCTGCAAGGGTCTGCAGGACTGAAGGGCCAGGGACTGGGATTCCCCCCACCGCTAGGGAGAGCCTGTTTCGGGGGTGGGGAAGAGCTCTTTTGCGATGGGAGGTAGCGTGGTCAGGGAGCCGAGGGCTTTGGGTGGTGCTGTGTCCCTGATGTGAGAAGAACCGCTCCCCCAGCGAGGACTGGCAGGAAGGCAGCCCCTCATCCCGTGGTGTCCTAGGACCGCGCTCTCCCTCCGGTGCCAAAGGCCGAGAGGCAGCAGGTGCGGGCACAGCGCCCCATCCCCTGGCGCTGAACAAAGGAGAGGAGGAGCTGGCGGGGGGGGGAGGGGGCGGGAAAGAGAAGAGAGCTGCTGGAGGAGGTTTTGTTTTCAGTCTTGGGCTGGGGGATGCAACGCAGGGAACCCCAGGCTGGGGTCTAAGCTCCCTAAACCCCCCAGAAGGACTTGATTGAGGGGTTCTGGTTGTACCTACACGCTCTGCTTGGGACTGTTCCTGTCGTCTAATAAACCTTCTGTTTTACTGGCTGGCTGAGGAAGAGGGGTGCAGGGCCCTGACTTCCCCACACTCCCTGACACCTGCCCCAGTGCTTATGCCCTGCCCACTGCCCTGAGTGACAGGGCACTGTATGGACCGGGGTGAAGCCAGCCGAGACAGAGGGGGCCATGCAGCCCAGTACCACCCTCCCCTGCTCACACAGGACTGGGAGTTAGAATGTAAGCCACCTCCGGGGGGGGGGGGTATGTTTTTCCACTGCCCTCTGCTGGATGGAATCAGAACTGCTCACCCACATGTCAGAGGCCCCGTACAGTTCCCAGCTTGTGGAGACTCTCCCGAAGAGGCTCCAAGTTCTCTCCCTGGCCACACCTTAGTGATGCTGTACCTGGCCCAGGCCCACAGGATGGCTGCACAGTGGATGGGGAGGGGGGTGCAGAGCTGTTCCCCCAAGGAAAGCCCAGGCAGGGTAGTAGGGAGCGCCTTGTGCCCCAGGGGCGGCTCAGTGCCCCTTGTATGGGCTTCAGTCTCTGCTCCTGGGGACAGGTCAACAGCATAACACCTCCCCCTGCACTGGTGGCTCTCCCCGCTGCCTGCGTGGGGCAGGGCTGACCTGGCACACCCCTTCCTTCTCCCATCGGCTGTCCTGGCAGTGGGCCGGCTGGGGGGTTCTCCCTGCTCCCAGAGAGGTACAGCTCTGGGGCATTGACGCTGCAGTGCCCAGGGCTGCCCCACCCCACGGAGACTGCAGCCAAGTCAGCCCCATACAGCACTGGCCTGGACGCTGCCTCAGAGAATGGGATGGCTTCAGTGCTCCTCCTGTTAACCTGGGGAATGGTGCTATCCCCAGGGGCCAGCCCCCTGCCGCTCTGCAGGGTTGTGGGGGGGTCCCCACCGATCTAGGGGCCCTGAGACGGGGATCCCCAGGGACCATCCCCTCATTGCTCTGTGGGGTTGTGGGGGGATCTCCACCCATTTAGGGGGCTGGGTATCCCCACTGGGGGTGGGGGGCACTCACCGAAGATGTCATCCTTGGCCAGGGCGTAGAGGATGCGGGAGGCCCCAATCAGGTTGCTCATGGAGGCCGAGAGGGTGGACAAGTAGATGCCAATGATGACAAAGGGGGGCCAGACATTGATGTCCCGCAGGAAGCCGTAGTCCTTCTGGAGCAGGATCCTGCCAACGGGGCAAGGGGGGTGAGCCGGGGCACCTGTCTGCATCAGCTCTCTGTGCCCCCTTCCCTGTAGGGCACCGCCCAGCCGCCTGCTCTCTGCACCCCCTCACCCACAGGGCATGGCCCAGAGGCTGGCTTTCTGCACCCCCTTCCCAGCAAGGCACCACCCAGCTGCCTGACGCCTGCTCTCTGCACTCCCTTTCCCTGCATGGCACTGCCCAGCCACCTGGTGCCCACTCTCTGCCACATGGGGCCACACTTCTTGGACCAGAGCCATGAGCACTGCTGAATGGGAAATCTGCCCCTTCTCCCCCAAGGTGCCAGTCGCAGCCACCCCCCCGAGAGGGGAACTGGAAAGCTCCAGGCATAGCACAGACACACCTTGCTTCTCCATCACCTATACCGAGGGGTTTGTTTTTGCAGGGTCTCTCACAAACACTGTGTTTATTGTTTATTATGTGCTCCGCATGCCCCATCATGAGCACTGTGCAGGCAGATGCAGTACCGTGGGGGGTCCCCAAGAGGCTGAGGAGATGGGCACGAGCAGGGGCTCCCCAAAAGGCCAGGTATGGCCTGGGAGGGGTGTCTCTCTGACAGGCCAAGGGGACGGAACAGGAGTGCAGGGGGTCCCTGACGTGCTGAGGCGCTGGGGGCCAGAGCAGGGGGGTTCCCTGACAGGCCGAGAGCGTGTGTGTGTGGGAGATGGGGGTGTCCGTGACAGGTCAAGAGGACAGGCACACAGTGCGGGGGGTCTCTGACATACTGAGGCAGTGGGGGCCAGAGCAGGGGGGGGGTTCCCTGACGGGTCAAGGGCGTGTGTGTGTAGAGGGAGTGTCCGTGACAGGACAAGTGGACAGGCACAGAATGCAAGGGGTCCCTGAGGCAGTGGGGGCCAGAGCAGGGGGGTTCCCTGATGGCCGAGGGGGTGGCCATGGGGGTTCCGTGACCGAGTCCCTGAACATTGCAGCCCCTGCAGAGCACAATTCCTTAAGCAGGGCCCCCAGGCGGCTTGTGGTAATTGCTCTCCTAGCCCATCACCACGCCAGGGCCCAGCTGGAGCCAATTGCTGCCATCGCTCTCCCAGGAGGCGGTGTGTGGGGCCAGGGCCGATCGATAGCAAAGCAGTTACAGTCAGGCTGGGAGACGGCTCGCACTGGGCCCTGGCTTAATCAAACCATCCAGCCCCGAGGCAGCTGATTTCCAGGAGGATCTAAAGCAGACCCCACCCCCACCGCCTGCCCTCACAGCGGGGCCAGCTCCGCTGGGGCAAGTCAGTGGCCAAGTCCTGTCCTGGAGCCACGATGGGGGTGCACAAAGGACACCGGCATCGGGGCTGTGGTCACGGACAGGGGTGCCTGGGGTCAGGCTGGCACCGGGTGGTGCTTCCAGCCTGTGGTTTGTTTTGTAAATGCAGCAGGGCAAGGCTGGTACGGGAACCTGGGCCACACGCAGCAGCCTCCCCAGTGTGACATCACGCCCATCTGCCATGGCAGCCTGGCCTTCCCCGCAGGCAAAGCACAGCCACCAGTGGGCTGATCAGTGGCTCCAACACAGCCCTGCCCATGGGGCAGCTGCTGTGCCCAGCTCCGGGCTTCCCAGGACACTGTCCGAATGTTCTGCCAGGGCCAGGCTCCACTCCTGGGTGGAGACACGGGCAAGGGAACCGGGAGATTTTACCTTCTGCACATCAAGGTGTGCCTCCAAGTGACGCAGCTGGGCGGGGTGACCCAGGGCTGGGCTAGCAGGGGGCTGCGGGTCGGGACTGAGGGGCACTGCAGAGCTGTGTGGGGACCCCAGGGCTGGACCAAGCAAGACACT
Organism: Gopherus evgoodei; assembly: GCF_007399415.2. Classification (NCBI taxonomy): domain Eukaryota; kingdom Metazoa; phylum Chordata; order Testudines; family Testudinidae; genus Gopherus; species Gopherus evgoodei. Next base: position 7,511,701 of record NC_044330.1, read on the forward strand.
GCTTGGGCCACGTCTGGCTGCAGGGGACACGCTGTGATTTGCATCACACCAGTAGCTGGAGTTTCTAATACTCCCAGGGAAAGTGCAGGGGAAGTGGACGTCTAGGTAACTCACCTGTCACTTGCTGAATCAGAAAACCAGCACGGGAGAGACCCGGTGCCGTCAGGCCTCTGTGTCGGCTCCTGGACTTGTGGATTTTAGGGCTACTCTCTCGGAGGCCCTGGGAACCCGTTCCTGATGTGGGAACACGGGCAGGCCAGGCCAGGCCAGCTTGCATGTGAAGGGAATTTCCTTTCTGAGGCAGCATCTAGGCTGGGACATCAGCTCTGGGGCCTGGCAATGCCCGGTTATGGCCCGTTTGTCCTCTGCCTGCTGCCCCCAGCCCCCAGGGTATCACTACAGCTGGGCCACGTGGGCAGATTCCCGCTGCTGGCGCGAAAGGTGGGTTCTCAGAGCCGCTCGGCAGCCAAGCTGCCTGGCCACAAGCGTTTCATTGTGGGTTCGAAGCCACGCGAGCCATCGATCAGCTGGAAGCCACCTCCCCGGGGTTTCCGAGGCAGCGGCCTATAAAGCTCCTGGCCCCGCAGCAGCCAACTGGCTGAAACTCAGTGAGGAACTAAGCGGGGAAGGAGCTGTTTGCTGACGCTTTACAAGGATACAAATGGCCCAGCATTTAATTGGATTTTAACAAGAGCCTGAGAGCAGGTGGGAGATAAATTAGCCCAGATCTGAAACCTCAGTGTATCTGGCAATTAATACCTAATTATCTGGAAATTGATCCCCTTGCTCAGAGTGGCAGGAGAGCGGATGGCCCAATGTGGGGGACCAGGACAAGCTCTCCGCACCCCAGCTTGCAACACACCCGCTCGGGAACCCCGGTCCAGCCCCGCTGCTCTGGCTGGCTGCCCCCCGGCTGCATTTCAAGGGCTGGCTCCACATGTGAGACAGCAGGAGGGTCACCCAGTCCCTCACCCACCGGGCTGGACAGCCCCAGTTCCATTGTACAGGGTGTCTGCACCAGTCCTTGGCACTCAAAGTCCTGCCATCTCCACAGGGACAGAAGCCCCCCTGGGACCTCTCCCTCGAGGCTGGGTTTGTCCCGAGTCTTCACGCACTGCCCGATATGCTTCTCCCCAGAGCAGGCTTCTGCCCCTAGCCTGAGAAGTAGCACTGCTGGTGTGAATGGAGGGGACGGGGTGCCTGCCAGCAGGGGGCGTGCAGGAGGTGCCCCTACCAGGCAGGCCCCAAACATGCACGATATGGGAGGAGCTGTAGAAAGAATGGTAGATGGGGCCACCCTAAATGAGAAGAAGATTGTTTTTGTGTAGGTCCTACCTAAATTGCAGCTCTTGTAGGCTTGGTCTCGAGGCTGATAGGGCCAAGCATGACCCAGGGCTTGGCTCCCAGCTACCCAACTCCGGGGGCAGGAATGCTCTCCAACAGGGGGCAGCCCCCTTCCTGGGGGCCACAGGACTTACAGCAGGGCTGAGTCAGGCCTATTATCCCCAGTGACTGGAGGGGAAACCGAGGCAGAACCTTGTCTGGGGCAGCAGAGAGGGGCAGGTGCCAGAGGTAAATCACAGCCCCTAGGTTTCCAGTTCCCCATCACGTGCTTGCTCCTGACTAAGTCTCCTTGACCCGGCTTTGAGCAGCTGGAGCTATCCACCCGGGGGTGGGAGGCTGGGGAGGGGAGTGGGGAGCCCCCTGGAGGGCAGGATGGGATCGGAGACCCCCCCTCCCCTGATGCCGTCCAGTAGGCAGGAGGCCACTGCTCTAGATCACGCTGGCAGAGCTGTCCCTGGCACTGCCCAAGCTCTGCTGTGCCACCTTCTGGCCTTTGGGGGCTGGGCAGGGCTGTGCACACTGCCTGCTCCCAAGGCACTGGGTGCCCCGACAGCGCTCAGCCAGTGACAACCGCCTGGGGGTTGGAGGCAGGGGTGAGGGCCGTGCCCTGGACCCCTCTCACTACTCAGTGTGTGTGGGGGAGGGGGGGAGCGAAGCCCATTACCCATTCCTGAGTGACAGCACCGCACCAGCCTGTCCCCCTGTCGCTCTGAGTAATGGCTGTGCATTAAGATATTAGCCGCTGACAACTATAACTCTCCCGCTTCCTGCCAGCTGCCTGCCACTGGCCCGATTTATGGTACCACTTTCCAGAGTGGAAAATTAACAGCTGAGCCCGGGGCATGCTCCGGGCGGCCCCCGCGCCGGCACAGCAAGGCAGACACTGCCCGGCAACCCCGCAGGGCCCCAGCTCCAGGACGGGGAGCGGAGCTGGACCAAGCAGGCACTACCGGGCATGGTGGCATCGCTGGCACAGCAGCATGGCATGAGCTTGTGGTGAGGCCCTGGGCCTCAGCCCCCTTGTGAGCTGCCAGCCCGCAGCTGGGAGGGGCAGGCCCCCGATGGCCTGGGGTGACACCAATCCCAGAGCCCCCCAGCCCGCCCACACCTGGGTGTCTGCCAGCCCCAAATCCACGCAGCACTTCTGCAGGTGGATTGCTCAGCAAACCTCTGGCCCAAGCCAGCCTGCTGCCCATCCTCCCCAGCACAGCAGCCTTCCCTGTGCTCCGGCTTCACTCCGCCCTGAGGGATGGGCTGCCTCCCCCCGAGGGAGCTGGGCATTCAGCCCCGTCGATGGAGGGTCTGTGGCTACGCTCTGGCGGGGGTGGCTCGGGCTGGGAGCGCGTACCTGTCGCAGGTGCAGCACAGCGTGAAGGCCAGCAGGTTGTAGATGAGGTAGGTGAAGAGCACAGCGGCGATGGTGCCTCTGGGGATGGAGTAGCTTGGGCGTTTCAGATCCCCTGCAGGGGAAAGCGAGGGGAGGCCGTCAGCCCTGCCCCATCTCCCCCGCCCCCTGTCCTGCCCTCCGTCTCTGCCCCCTCCTCACCTGACATGTTGGAGCCGGCCATGATGCCGGTGCAGCCGTTGAACATGACGGCGAAGACGGTGCTGAAGGTCATCACGCGCCCCGTGGTGTAGTCCACGCCGTAGGCGGCTGCCGGGGCACAGGGGAGATGTGAGGAAGGCCCAGCAGCCCCAGCACCGAGCCCCGAACGCAGCCCGGAGCGCGGGCACTGGCTCCGCCGCCCTACCCACCTAGCTCAAGTGCTGCATCAGGCCGGGCTGAGTGTGTCGGGCAAGGGCAGGGCCGAGGTCAGCCCCACGGACCGGTCTCCGCCGAGCGAAACTGGCATGGGTGCCTGCTGGCCATGGGGCAGCACCACTCGGGGCACAGCCCTGGAGGCAGCCGCCACTCTGCCAGGGAGCTTCCCAGTGAAGCCACACTGGCAGGGCATGAGGCTCCGGGGACAGCCAAGGCACACCCCTTGCCATTTGCCTCTAGTGGCACTAGGCTGGGGCAGGTTGTGGGCACGGCCATCCTGGCAGTAAAGCTGGAAGATGGCTCATGGCCTGGGCCTTTGCTGGGAGAACTGTAACCCCCAAGGAGAGTCCCAGCGAAGTGCCAGGCTCTGCTGGGCAGAGGGGGATGGTGGGCAGGCAGGCCAGGTGAGGGGTTGCCAGGCAGGGTCAGGGATGTGGCGGGCAGGCCAGGTGAGGCGTTGCTAGGCGCAGGGTGGTCGGGCCGGGCAGGCCAGGTGAGGCATTGCCAGGCAGGGTGGGGAATGTGGCAGGCAGGCCGGGAAAGGCGTTGCCAGGCAGGGTTGGACAGGCTGGGTGAGGCGTTGCCAGGCAGGGTTGGACAGGCTGGGTGAGGCGTTGCCAGGTGCAGGGTGGTCAGGGCAGATAGGCCAGGTGAGGTGTTGCCAGGCAGAGTCGGGAATGTGGCGGGCAGGCCGGGTAAGGTGTTGCCAGGCAGGGTTGGACAGGCTGGGTGAGGGGTTGCCAGGTGCAGGGTGGTCGGGCCGGGCAGGCCAGGTAAGGTGTTGCCAGGCAGGGTCGGGAATGTGGCGGACAGGCCAGGTGAGGCGTTGCCAGGCAGGGTTGGACAGGCTGGGTGAGGCGTTGCCAGGTGCAGGGTGGCCGGGTCGGGCAGGCCGGGTGAGGGGATACCAGGCTGAGAGCAGAGTCAAACGGTGCCCACCTGCCAGGTTGCCCTGCAGGGTGTCAAGCCGGAAGCCGGTGAAGGAGCCATTGATGGCAAGGGAGCCGTTGCCCTCAGGCAGCAGCAGCGGCACCACAGTGGGGCCCACGGCGAAGAAGCTGACGAAGACGGTGACCAGCACCAGCATGACGATGAGGAAGATGAGAAAGGTGGCCTTGGCGTAGATGGAGGCTCCCACCAGGCAGACCAGCAGGCAGACCAGCAGCAGGGCCGTGCCATACAGCAGCTCGTACCAGTAGCTGCGGGGCAGGACCTGGAAGCTGCTGCCCATGGTGTGATCTGCCGGGAGACAGGGCGGATTAGGGGGCCATGGCATGAGGGCAGCTCCCCACACACCCCATGCCTTGGGACGGAAGCGCAGGCCTCTGCTGGGGCTGCCAGTGGGGGGGCCCATCAGTGCCAGCTTTCTGCTGTGCCCACCTGGGCACCAGACTGAGCCCCCCACACTCCCTACACAGAGCCCTCAGGGCCAGGCCCTGCCATGCTGGGTAGGGCAGGACCATTCCTGGAAAGGGGGAAACTGAGGCGCAGAGCAAGGCAGGGCCTCACCCAAAATCAGGGAGGGAGCCAGTGACAGAGCTGGACAGGGACCCAGGCATCCAAGGCCCCTGCTCTCACTGTACGGGCAAGGTCCCCTCCTTCCAGGAGCAGAGCGGTTCGCGGGCAGTTTCCTGGGGTAACAGCAGCCAAGCCAGCGGCCCTGGCCCCTCCCTGGCTTGCTCTCTGGCTATTTGGGGAACTGCAGCCCCATAACAAGATCCATGAACTCCAGGGGATGCCCCTACCTCAGCTCTGGCAGGGTAGCGCTGCCTCCAGCCCGCCCACCCTGGGCACTGGCACAACCTGCAGGCTGGAGCCAGGGTCAGACGGGCCCGTCCTGGGGAAGGCGGTGGTGGAGGGAGTGACCAGGCAGACAAGCTGGGCTGTTGGGGGTGAGGGGCGGGGGACCCCACTTACCCAGCGGGACCCCGAAGATGTCGATGATGGCCTCCACCAGCCCCAGGATGTACAGGGCACTGCCGCAGACGTTGGCCAGGAAGAACATGATCCCGATGCTGCCTCCGAACTCGGGGCCGAGCGCACGGCTGATCATGTCTGCGCCGGGGTCAAGGAACACCAAGGGCTCGGGGGGACCCCAGCTTCAGCAGCTCCTGCCCGCCCCCTGGCCTGCGGGAGCCCAGGGAGACGCTCTGCAGGGCCAGGCCCTGGCGCCAGCCCATTGTGCCCTGATTCCATGGGCACAGGATGTGTGTGGGAGGCAGGGGGTGTCCCTGTGCCCAGCACAGCGGCTGCTCTGGGGTGTAGCATATCCTTAGTGACCTGGATCAGTTCCCAGCTGGCTGTGGTGAGCAGGGTGGGAGCCCAGGGCCCTCAGCTTCCCTTTAACGCTTCCCTTCCAGTTAACGCTGGTGAGGATTTCCCCTTCCCCGCGGGACCACGGGGCCGGCCGCCTGAGGCCACAGCCCAGCTGGGAAGGGAGCACGTGCTGGGAATATGGGTGAGTGCAGCAAAGCAAAGCCTCTGGTTGGCAAACGGGCACAGCCTGACTCTTCTCCAGGGCACACGGCTGCCGGCCAGGGGCACAGGCTCTGGGGATTTTGGTCTGTCTGTGGACCCCCGGAGCTCGCCCCCGCCCCCAAGTGCAGGCCAGGGGACCAGCTCTCCCAGGCCGGGCTGCTGCCCCACAGACCCAGACCAAGGGGAACTGGGCCGGATGGGCTGTCGAGAGAAGAGCAGCGCCAGGGCAGGGGTGCCAGGGTAGGATACAGTAGGCTCCGCCAGCGTCCAGCGCCCCGTTGGTGGAAATGGCACACACCGACAGCACCGTCATGCCGATGATGACATAGGCCACCACGAACATGCCCAGCGCCTCGTACAAGCCGGCCTGGCCCACCACAAACCCTGCCGACAGAGTGGGGGAGTAAAGGGAAGGGGGAGCGTGGCATGCAGCCCCCGCCTCCTGCCGGCCAACTGTTCCCTGTGGAGCCAGGCCAGCCCTGAGTGACAGGGCCCAGAGTGCCCCCGTCCCCCAAGGACAAGGGTGGGGGACATGGCACAGGAGCCCTGGCCAGGCCAGGGGGAAGGGGTATCCCCCTACCTCAAGAACCTGCCCCTTGGGCCTGCTCACCCTGCACTGCTAGAGACCAGTGGGGGATCTGCTAGAGGCCTGGGGTGCTGGGAGCCCGAGCGCCTGTCCCCGCTGTGCCGCTCCAGCTGCTTCGCTTCAGGGAAAAGAGCAATGAGCAGAGCCCCCGCGCTGTGGCACGAGGGGCTTAACGCTAAGCACCGGGGGATTAAAACAACACTCAGCCCCACGCGCAGGGAGAGCCTTGAGACAGCACGGGGGGGGTCGGGGGGGAAACAGCACCCGTGAAGGGCGCGGGGGGGCAGGAAACCAGCAAATCACCAGGGCAAGTCCCTGTACATCCACCCCAGCCTGGTGTCCCTAGGGACAGGGGGAGCCGGAGCAGGGAGGAATCCAGCCTCTAGCCGTTCCTGTGGGAACAATGCCTAGGGTGATGGGGGGAGGCCAGCATACCAAGCTGCCCACCGGCCTCCCCCTGCCCCCATGGCCATTCGATGGCTGCTAAGTGCCTGGCCCCTAGTGGGTGTGAGGGAGGGGCAGCTCCCATGGGGCTGCTGGGAGGGAGCAGTCACTGCCCCCCCCCCGCCTGATCCCCTCCTGTCATTCTGCCACCCTCCCCCCTATCCCAGACACAGCTCTTGGAGGTTTCGCTTTCCTGCGCTGGGGAAGGACGACACCAGCCCAGCTCCCTGCAGCCCCACAGCTGCTTCTGCTGGTACCAGCTACCTCTGGGCACTGCAGGCAGTGGCCGGGAGGGAATCACTGCAGGGAAAGAGCCAGCTGCTCCAGTGGAACAGCAAAGTGAGACTCCCCGGACTCGGGTCACTGTCTCCATGGGTCCCACGTGTGGGCAGAGAGCCCAGGTTCACAGGATCAGGAAAACCAGACACCATGTGCCCCTGGGCTGCATTCGCAGGCAGCGCCAGACGGAGCAAAGGAAGGAGAGAACCACCACCACGCGAGGAACCCGGCGCACTCAGGCTCGTCCTGGGGGATGCAGGAAGTGCCTATTCCACAGAGAACTAGGATGGGCACAAAGCGGGTGAGCGATGCCACGGCCTCTCCTGCCCACCCAGCAGCCTGTCAGCTTTAGCTACGCACCAATAAGCATAACGAGCAGTGGACAAAGCCCCTGAATGAGAGGGGGCAAACGGGACAGGCACCAGTGACCCACCGGGAGGAGATGGGACCGGCGTCCCCAGCACAAATCCACCCCAGGGGCAGGCCAGAGTGGAGAGACAGCTCTAACTTCCAGGCACTGTGGCATCAGCCTTTGGCTCCCTCCATGCCAGCCCTTTGGGGGGATCTTGGCTGCAGCTCCACTGAGCATGGCTAGTGCGCTGCGCCAGGTGAGAGAGGGCTTTGCACGCAGCAGCTCTAACCAGCAGGTTTCAAATGCCTGTGGCTGCCTGCGCCCAGCCTCTCCCAGGAAATAGGGAAGTGTTATTTTCTCCTTCTCATAACACAAGAATCAGGGGTCACCCAAAGAAATTAACAGGCAGCAGGTTTCAAACAACCAAAAGGAAGTATTTCTTCACACAATGCACAGTCAACCTGTGGAACTCACTGCCAGGGGATGCCGTGAAGGCCAAAACTGTAGCAGCGTTCAAAAGAGAACTAGATAAATTCATGGAGGACGGGTCCATCAATGGCCATTAGCCAGGGAGGTAACCTCATGCTCCAGGTGTCCCTAGCCACTAACTGCCAGAAGCTGGGAGGGGGTGACAGGGGATGGGTCAGTCAATGATCGCCCTGTTCTGTTCGTTCCTTCTGGGGCACCTGGCACCAGCCTCTGTCGGAGGGCAGGACACAGAGCTAGATGGACCATTGGGCTGACCCAGTGGGGCCATTCTGATGTTCTACAGCTATGTGACTCCCACGGCGCGGGCGTCCCCAAAGGCCGGTGCAGAGGGGCTGGGGGTGGAACTAGACCCAGCAGCACTGACTGTAAACACCCACTGGAAAGGCTGGCCCTCAGCAGGGAAGTTTCCGGGATCACGGGAACGCCGCCAAGCGCCCGAGAGCCCCGCTGCCTGCGCAGGCCAAGAGATGGAAGGCGTCAGGCCAAGTGAGCCTTTGCTGACAGCCCCGTCCCCACAGCCCAGGGCAACTCAGCCTGCCAAGGGATCCAGGCGAATCACCCCCACCCCCAGGAAAGGGCCCGGAGACTCCAGCCAGGAAGAGAGGCCATGGCCATGCTGGGCACTTGGGCCAAGGAATGGAAGAGGAATGGGGTGGTGGGGAGGGCTTGCCTGGGCTGTGTCATTTCTGCACAAAGAGTCAGCAAGAACTCAGACATCAGGGAGAAGAGAGACCAATTCAGACGGGTCTTCTCCACGGGGCCTGGGATAACTCCCTTCCTCCCTCCTCAAAAAAAAACCTGGACCAGGATCGCTCCCCCCGGCCCTACCCAAATTGGGCCAGGATCGCTCCCCCGACCCAACTGACCCCAGCCAGGATGCTCCTCCCAGGAGTAATGCCCCAGTTTCAGATCTGACACCTGGGAGAGGAATGTGGGCTGTGACAGAGGCCTGGCCTAGCAAGGGCAGCCCAGCAACCCACTGGCCTGGTTCTTTGGGCAGGGCTGGGGGTGTAGTTACTGTTTGCACAACACAGGCTGAAAAGTACCATGTCCAGAGCACCTGTTGCAATGATCAGTGTGAAAGGGAGAGCATCACTGCCCTCTGCTGGATGGACTCAGAACTGCACACCAAAGTGGCATCATAGGCCCCATGCCGCTCTCAGAGACTCTCCCTTTGCTCCAAAGGCAGAGGATAGAGCTTCTGGAGCAGGGGGAGCCAAGTTCTATCCCTGACGCCCCAGGAAGTCATCAGGGGCCATGGACCGGTTACTGAACAGGCCAAACAAGCCACAGTGCAAGACCTGCACCGCCCAGGAGCAGGGCTCCCCTCCCCAAGCAAGCTCTGGTATCCTGCTAATTAGACTGTGACCTCCTTGGGGCCGGGGTTTGACCCTTTAATGGCCTGTAGAGCCCCAGGCACCCCAGCAGTGAGGACTCAGAGGAGACTGTGCAGAGGGGTGGCCAGGCGAGTGGGAGGGAGCTGGCTTGGGAAGTGACAGAACGGGGGGGCGCCTGGCAGTCAGGACGGGTTCATCCCTCCATGGTCGGGGAGCAGAGCAATCGGCAGCTTAGATCTCTCCTTCTCCCACGTGCTGGCCCCCTCTTAATGCCCATTACCACAGCGTCTGCCAGCTGCCTGGATAGACGGAGCGCCGGGGCAGAGGACGTAAGGCCAACTTTACGCTATGCTTCACTAGAAAGGCTCCCTCAAGCTCTGGAGATGATGAAAGTAAAACCAAAGCCACAGGCTGAGGCAGCCAGGCAGATGCAGGGAGTGACCCAGACAGGAACCCCCCATGGCCCAAAGGGGAAGCAGCAGGCCACGGTGCCCTGCTGTGCAGGCTGCTCTGGCACGTACGGAGTTGCTCCGCAGCGGCAATGGCCCATGACGAAGGCACTGGCTCCCATTCTCCTAGGACCGAGACACGGGATGGTGAGCGCTCCCAGTGCCGCCATCCCAGGATGCAGGGCGGCAGATGGTCCAGCCAAGTACACTGGCCCCCTTGTACTTAAGGCTTTGATGCACAGGACTTGACGAATTTAACAGCCGTGAACCCTGCTTGCCAGAAGCCAAAGCCGGCGCGAGGCACGAGGGCCGGCCTGCACCATCCAGGGGCTACACCCTGCTGAGGTGCCATCCTCACCTCCCTCTCCTCCCCGGCTTCTCCTGCACCCGCAAAGCCACAGGATCAAACTTCAAGATGCAGCTTCTAATCGGGGGGGGGGGGGAAGGGGAGAGAGGGCTCCCATTCTGGGTGCCCAGCTTCAGTCACAATGGCCTGACTGCCACCAGGGCCCATCAAAGCAGGCCCAGCAGGAGCAGGAAGCGCTTGGCCACTCTGACAAGCTGGCACGGGTGGCCCACTCCTCCTCCACTCGGCTACACCGGTGGGAGCCAGAAACAACTCCCTGAAGCCAATGGGACTATGCCGCTGTATGGCTGGGGTGGGCAAGATCAGAGACAGGCCCTGGGGGCCCCAAAATGAGAGGCCACTGCTGCAAAATCAGCCCCCAGCATCTCTGCGGCTGGGCTCAAGCAACAGCATGAAATTGACCCAGTTCTCGTCAGGGGAAGGGCTTCCTCCAGCGCAGCAGTGTGAAAGTGGCTGATTTCACCCCCGGAGCCCACTCCAGTCACACGCACATGGCTTCTCCCACAATACGGGCTAGAAACTAGCTTCCAAGGCTTCCGTTCTGCAGAAGCTGGAGGCTCGGGCCTGCCCAGGCCACAGCAAGCTGCCCAAGTCAGGCTTTGATGATTACTGGTGGGAAGCGCTTGACACACACTCACAAAACAACAGATTAAGGACCTAACTAAAGGAGGAGAACCCCAGAGAACTGGAGCTAGCAGGGCTCAGAGTGTGAAGCCCCTCGCTGCTCAGCGTTGGCTTGGCCGTCATTACAGTAAAAGTGGTAAACAGAACTGCAGGTTGCCTGGCCAGCAGGACTGTGTCACAGGAAATTACTCATGCATCTGCCTGGGTTTTCCTACAAATCCAAGGCTCAGCACGGGGTGAGAACACGGGCTAATACAGTCCCAGTGTTTTGGAAGAACACAGCGCTGGGGAAGGCCGGAGTTTTCTAGGGGATGCCCACACTGAAGTCCCCAGGCAGCTCGAGTGAGACATACCCAACCTGGCTTTAACCCAGCTAGTGGGCGGAACAGCAGTGGCAAAGCTGCGGCAGCTCAGTGAGAAGTTACCCAGGGCTATATGTGGTACAGTCCATACCGAACCGCGCGCTGCTATGGCTTCTCTGCTCCAGTATCCAAGCTAGATAGATGAATCCCCTGTCACAGAGTCCCCGGGCGATGCTCTGGAACTGCTCCCCACAGTCCTGACTTTGGGGAGCCTCCTCTCCCTCGGAGCAGACTGTCTGCAGGACAGGGGGTTGGACTAGATGACCTCCCGAGGTCCCTTCCAACTCTGATATTCTATGATTCTATGACAAGAAGCTCACACGGCTTCACCTCCTGGGTCTGACCTTGGAGCATTCAGCATCCTCTGCCCCTCCAGGCGCTTCCCACAGCGAGTCTGCCCAGGTGGGATCCTAGGGAAGCCACCGAGTCCTGCACCCCCCCTTCGCAGTCAGATGTGACTCTCAGCCAGCCAGTAAAACAGAGGTTTATTCGATGACAGGAACAGGGTCGAAAACAGAGCTTGTAGGTACAGAGAACAGGACCCCTCAGCCGGGTCCATTCTGGGGCCCAGCGAGCTAGACAACCTGGTCTGCCCTCACTTCCCATCCCCAGCCAGCTCCAAACTGAAACCCCCTCCAGCCCCTCCTTTCTGGCCTTTGTCTCTTTCCTGGGCCAGGAGGTCACCTGATCTCTTCGTTCACCTTTAGCCATCCCCTTGCAGGGGGGGAAGGGCCCTGGCCATTTGTTGCTAGGAGACAGAGTGTCAGCCATTTATGCAGGCTGGAGACTTAAAAATGCATAGGGGAAACTGAGGCACACACACAGTATTCAGACGAAACATTAAGAACAGTCCCACTTTGTCACACCCCCACCACAGCAACTGCGGTACAGACACCCCCTTAGACGAAGGTGCTACCAGAGGATCAAGCCCGAGTCTAGCTAAAATGGGCAGAGTCCTGTGGCCCCTTATATAGACTAACAGACATATTGCAGCATAAGCTTTGAATACCCACTTTGTATTCACCCACAAAAGCTCCTGCTCCGATATGTCTGTTAGTCTATAAGGTGCCACAGGACACTCTGTTGCTTTTTACAGATCCAGACTAACACGGCTCCCCCTCTGATACTAGTCTAGCTAAGGCTCCAGGAGCTGACATGGCGATAAAGATGCCAGAAGTTGACAGGGCCTTGCACTGGGGCTCCTGCCGGTAGTGATCTGTCAACCCCCCAGTGGAGCCACGCCCTGGGTGTGCATGAATGGAGCCAGTGAGGCTAGGAGGAGTCAGGGGCAGCAGTGCTGGCCGACCTGCCTGGCACAGCAAGGAGAGGGCACGGAAGAGAATGATTTGCAGCACAGCGTGGAAGGAACAGGAGTGGGGCAGCCCAGGATCTCTGGGGGAAGACGGGGCCAGAAGGGGTGAGGAATACAGGAGGCTGGATTTCAGCCACGCAGATTTGGGGAGAGGGTCACAGCGGGGGCAGCTCTAGCAGTGAGTCTGGATGCAAGGCATTGTGGGTTCAGCCTCACTGGGTCTCAATGCGTCTGGAGCAGATCTGCTCAAGTGACAGGCAAAGGGATGTTTTCTTTAACAGTCAGCCCTGCAAACCCAGCCTGGGCTCCCAGAGTGGCGCTGGGTTCCCTCTGGCTGGGGCAGCGTCACCCACCAAACAGCTCCTGCAGGATCGATTCTGCCCTTGATTACACCCATGCCACCCCACTGCCAGAATCCAGAACCCAGCCATACATCTTGGATTTACACCCCAACCCGGTGACTGAATCTGCACAGGCTCAGGGGTCTGCAGCCCCTTAGCTGATGACTCTGCTAACGAGGAACAGTCTCCAGATTGCTCTCCCACAGCACCAGGGGCCGAGAACTGCCCCTAGCAGGAGTAAAACACTTTTGGGCATCCCTGGGGTCCCAACAGATGTGAGGCTGATACTCCCTGAGAGGGGATCGCAGCAGGCCAGCGGGTCTCTGCCCTTGTCAGGGGCATCCCAGGTGCCAACCCAGCTTGGTTCGTGATCGCCAGCTACTTGCATCCGCCTAGCATCAGGGGGAGGGGCGGGGGGAGAAAATGGCACAGAGGCCAGGGTGGGGTTTCCATGAAGACACTGACTCCCTCAGTTAAATATTAAGGGCTGGGAGCAGAAGTTCACAGCAGGTCCCTGAGCCTCAAACTTCACGAAAACCAAACGCAGGAACCAGAAAGTGCAACTGAAAAGCAGTTTTACTTCCACATTCCCCGGTGACAGCTGGAAAGGCTCCAAAGGGTGCTGCTGCCTGCTCATTTCAGCACAGCCCCCCCGCACAAACCCAAGTTTCTGGGGCTTTGTCTTTTCTCAGTTCTCGTTTGTATTTGTACCAGGAAAGTGGAGCTTGGCGCTGCAAGCAGGTGGCACTTCCACAGCCAACAGCTTTGGCAGCAATTTCAGGCTCTGTCTCCAGCAGGTTCCCATGCCTCTGCCCGTGCCCACACACACACTGGTCATGAAAACACCCAGGGGTTTTCCTCCAGCAGGAGCCTACCAGTTGCCTAGGCACATCGCCCTTCCAGGTGGCCCAAGGGAACTCCACAGAGCCAGGCGGCGCAGGGCAACTCACGCTCGTCCCATCGCTGGCTCTGGGCTTCATTCTCCCAGCTCCCCAAACTCTGGGCAAAGGCACCGGAGTCTTACAGGGCCTGGGCTTGAGGCAGGATCTTTTACTGCCAAGGAACACTGGGCACAGGCCACTGATTTGGATGGGGGTGCCAGGGATATCGGGGCACTGCTAGCGCAGGTTTGGGGATGTGGACTGAGGGCCTGGTGCAGAGGACTGGGTGCTGGGCAGGTTATCATGGGCTACGGAGAGAAGCTGTTGCTGGGGGGAGGGGTTGGGGGGCTGGTAGGACAGTGGAGAGGTGTAGGGGACAGAAAGTTAGTGGGGTTGCAGGAGCTGGGTGGGATGAGCAGGTTCGGGGCTGTGTGGAGATGAACTGGGGCGCTGGAGTACTGGGGGGCTAGTGAGGGGCTATGGGGCAAGGGGGGCCTGAGAGAAGGGAGGTCACTGAGGGGCGCTGGGAGGTCCCTGGGGGGCCGGACTGGGGGGCGCTGGGAGGTCCCTGGGGGGCCCTAGGAGGTCCCAGGGGGCTCCCCAACTCACCGAGCCGCAGGAACAGCACCACGCTGAACATGGAGAGCAGGGTGGGCACCACCACGCCCAGGAAGGTGCGCAGCTTGCGGGAGCCCGGCGCCGGCCCCCGCCCGGGCTCCTCCACCGAGGTGCTGCTGCACAGGCGGTAGGTGAGCAGGGGGCTCCGCTCCGAGCCCGCCATGGCGCCGCCCGGCCCGAACCCAGCGCCCAGCCCGGCCCGGCCACCTCGGGGAGTCGGGGGCGGGCCCGGCCCGGCAGCACCGCCCCCCCGGCCCGGGACAGGCCTCCAGAGGCCGCCGCTGGCCCCGCCCCGGACTCTGGGCACCTCCCCCCAGCCCTGCCTCCCTTCCCGTCCGATCCCCTCACTGCATCCCTCCAGATCCCACCTCGCACTGCATCCCTTCCCGTCCGATCCCCCTCACTGCATCCCTCCAGATCCCACCTCGCACTGCATCCCTTCCCGTCCGATCCCCCTCACTGCATCCCTCCAGAGCCCACCTCACACTGCATCCCTCCCCGTCCGATCCCCTCACTGCATCCCTTCCCGTCCGATCCCCTCACTGCATCCCTCCAGATCCCACCTCGCACTGCCTCCCTCCCCGTCCGATCCCCTCACTGCATCCCTCCAGATCCCACCTTACACTGCATCCCTTCCCGTCCGATCCCCTCACTGCATCCCTCCAGATCCCACCTTGCACTGCATCCCTTCCCGTCCGACCCCCCTCACTGCATCCCTCCCTGTCCGATCCCCTCACTACATCCCTCCAGATCCCACCTCGCACTGCCTCCCTCCCCGTCCGATCCCCCTCACTGCATCCCTACCTGTCCGATCCCCCTCACTGCATCGCTCCAGATCCCACCTCGCACTGCATCCCTCCCCGTCCGATCCCCTCACTACATCCCTCCAGATCCCACCTCGCACTGCCTCCCTCCCCATCCGATCCCCCTCACTGCATCCCTCCCTATCCAATCCCCCTCACTGCATCCCTCCAGATCCCACCTCGCACTGCATCCCTCCCCGTCCGATCCCCTCACTACATCCCTCCAGATCCCACCTCGCACTGCATCCCTTCCCATCCGATCCCCTCACTTCATCCCTCCAGATCCCACCTCGCACTGCATCCCTCCCCGTCCGATCCCCTCACTACATCCCTCCAGATCCCACCTCGCACTGCATCCCTTCCCGTCCGATCCCCTCACTGCATCCCTCCAGAGCCCACCTCGCACTGCATCCCTTCCCGTCCGATCCCCTCACTGCATCCCTCCAGATCCCACCTCGCACTGCATCCCTTCCCGTCCGATCCCCCTCACTGCATCCCTCCAGATCCCACCTCGCACTGCATCCCTTCCCGTCCGATCCCCCTCACTGCATCCCTCCAGATCCCACCTCGCACTGCATCCCTTCCCGTCCGATCCCCCTCACTGCATCCCTCCAGAGCCCACCTCACACTGCATCCCTTCTTGTCCGATCCCCCTCACTGCATCCCTCCCCGTCCGATCCCCTCTCTGCATCCCTCCAGAGCCCACCTCGCACTGCCTCCCTCCCCGTCCGATCCCCTCACTACATCCCTCCAGATCCCACCTCGCACTGCCTCCCTCCCCGTCCGATCCCACACACTGCATGTCCTATCCCCTCCATTGCATCCCTCCCAATCCCACTCACTCACTGCATCCCCCATCCCTTCACTGCATCCCTCCTCATCCACCCCTCACTGCATCCCTCATCCCCTCCACTGCATCCCCCGATCCCACCCCTTCACAGCATCCTTCCTTGTCCTACCCCCTACTGCATCCCTTCCCACCCCACACACTGCATCCCTTCTCATCCAGTCCCGCACACTGCATGTCCCATCCCCTCCATTGCATCCCTCCCAATCCCACCCTCTCACTGCATCCCCCACCCCCTGCACTGCATCCCTCCTCATTCTACCCCCAGCGCTTTCATTGCATCTCTCCTCATCCCCTCCATCCCCCCACTGCATCCCTCCTTATCCTACCCCTCTCACTGCATCCCCCATCCCCTCCTCTGTATCCCTCCCGATCCCACCCCCTCACTGCATCTCTCCCCATCCCATCCCCCATGTCCTCATCCCCCTTATTGCATTTCTCCCCATCTCATCCTTCCCTGCTCCCCCATACACATCCCAGCCCTGTACCCCTTACAGCGCTCTCCCACCCATCCTCTCCACCTCCCAGAACCGCCACCCCATGTCCCTCACTCCCCACAGCCCTGCACCCCATTCACCTCCATACGCTGCTGCACTCCCAGGATGTCCCTATCTACCCCCAGGCACCCCACATCCCCATGCACCTGTAGCCTTCTGCCTCCCCTTGCATCCCCATTTACCCCACATGCCCCCCACACCTTCTCCTCTCTCCTTCAGTGCTCCCTCTGACCCCACCCCGCTCTCGTCCTTGGCCTCTTTTCCTCCCCACCTATCCTCCCCATCCTCTCTCCTGCAGCCCACCCTCCTCCCTTCCCGGCTGGGTGGTTTAAGCAGCTCCCGGAAGAGTGGAGTCCTCCCGGGCATCATCATAATCAGAGAGAGAAAATAAAAAGGCAATAAACTCAGACAATAAAACTCAGCCAGCAGCCTGGAGCCCAGGCAGGGCAGAGTCCCCTCAGTGCCAGGCAGCCACATCTGCAGGCTCTTCACTGTGGGGCCCAACCTTCCCTCCGGGCATGGCAGCACTGCAGCCCCCGCGGGCACGGGAAGGCTCCTGCAGTGGGAGGTGAGGAGCCACAGGACCTGACAGGCCCCGGCTGTGCGGCAGGCCGGCCCAGTGCACAACAGCCAGACCAGGACCACCCAACTGAGCTAGGCTGCTGCCAACGCAGGTCAGGGTTCAGTCACGCCCAAAGCCCCCCAGGAACTGACTCTGCCGAGCGCTGGCCGTGTTCGTATTCCCCCCCTGCAACTCCAGCGGGCTCCAGGCAGCTCTGGCCGGGAATTGCACTCCGCTTTTGTCCGGAAGGGACAGGATCTGAGTGGAATGCGGTGGCATAACCTCTCTTCCCAGGTCCCAAGCAGCCCTCCAGGAGGCTCCCTGGGCACACGCACACATACACACCTCAACACTGCAGAGCAGCTGCTAGCTGGCCGCAGGCTCTGCGGACCCCCGGGAGGATCCCTGCCTCTGCCCACGAGGGCTGGGGGTCAATTTCTGCCATTCCTGCACTCACAGACTCAAAAGCACAAATCAAACCTTTCTGGGGCTGCAAACTCTGCTCCAAACGCCTCCTGGCTTCTGCCTCCTTCCCCCACAGTCGCCAGCCCCGGGCATCAACATGCCCTGGGCAAGAGGAGACTCTTATACAGCAGCTTGGGTGACATCCCTGCCCCCCGGGGGGGGCACCTGTGGTCTCTTGTTAACTCCCGATCTAACTGGCCATCCCCCCATCATGAACGCCACTGGCCCCACCACCACAGGGAGCAGGATGGGTCATGCCTCCCTTCAGGCACAGCCAAAGAGGGTGCTCCAGGGGCCCAGTGCACCCAGAACCTGCCCTGGGGAACATCGGGCCTGAAACCCGGCTCTCATTCACAGCGCAGCCTGGCTCTGCCAGCCCGACCTCTCAGATGCGGGGCCTGGCGCCCAGCCCGCTCCCTCTGCCCAGCACGAGCCTTGGCACAGACCAGCCTGTCTGAGCAGCACTTTCCTGGGGCTTCTGGGGGCCTTTGGCAGGGCAGCGGCCCCACGGGAGCAGAGGGCACCAGGGCTATGGGGCATTTCGGCTCCACACCAGCCCATCGCTGGGGAGAGGAAGACTAGGGGAGGGGAACACCCCTGGCTCTCGGTGGGATCCAGGCCCTGCCAGCGAGCAGATGGCATCACCTGGGCTGGCCAGGAAGGCAGCTCTCTGCACACGCCGCCTGCCAGAGGCTGCCCCACGGCTGCCCACTTTTGGGTGTCACGTGTCCAGGGAGGGAGAAGCATAGGGCAGAGCCAGCCTAGCCCTCTGTGATGGACCCACAGGATCGGGGCCATGAGCCCAGCTTTGGAACAGTCTCTGGGAGGCCCCCTGCAGCATGCCAGATCCCCAGGGGGTCTCATCTTCCTCCATGGTGAGCCCCCCAGCTTCACCTCCTCCTTAGGCCAGGCCTTTGGGCCTGCAGCCCCCCTGCTTCCCACCGGCAGCTCCGCTCAGCCAGTCCCACTGAGGCAGCCCCCTGAGAGAGACCTGCACAAACTCAGGGGCAATGCAGCCCTTCGCCAGCACCCGCAGGGCGCTCAGCCAGCGCTGGCACCCAGACGGGTTTACTAGTCAAAGGACGCAGCACAGGGCGTCCTTGGTGAGCCTAGAGGAAAGACAGTTACAGCCTGGGCCATCCTGATCAGCCGAGCCCCAGCCCCCAGGTGATCTCTCTGTGTCTCCATTCAGGTGTGGGCCCGGACTGCTCCCCACAGCCCCCACTTCACTTCCAGCTCCCCCCTGCCCCAGGCTTTGTTCCCTAGTTAGGCAAACACTGCGGCTTGGCGTTGGTACCAAAGTCCAGTGATTGGATTTGCCATTGTCTTCTTAATGGCTCCATTGCTATGGGGTCAAAGGTCCAGGCAGCCAGGAGCCATTCACCCAAATCTCTGAGCCTCTGCAGAGAGCAAACAGCCCTTCTCTCCCCACCCACACTAAGTAACAAAGCCACATATAGCGGAAACTGAGGCACGCATATAGGGGAAACTGAGGCATGTATAGGCTTCATAAAAATATTACAGAAATTCCCCCTTCATCCCATCTCTTTCCCCTTCGAGGCCGAACTGAGCAGGGTGGCTTTAGTTCGATCCCACAAATGTTATCCAGAGATGCCACATCCTCTTGGTAGCCGTCCTACCAGGCACTTCCAAGATCCTTAGAGCACAGTTGCTAATCAATCAAACGTCCAGTTGGTAATGCACAGTTCAGAGCAGTGTCATGGCCTCCCTTAAATCGGGTCTGGTAGCTAGGGGCACAGGAGGAGTTTTGCCCTTTTGCCACCCCTAAACCTTTGGGTTTAACACTGGGCTGGGTCCTGCCACTGCCTCCTCCCCCTCATCTGCCAGGGAGTGCAGTGAACCCATCTGCCTCTGCGTGTCAGCTGCCTTGGCTGCAGTTGGGGGGTCCTGACCCCTTGAGCATTTGGGCTTCACCCAGCCAAGTCTCTGGGGCTCTGCTGCCCGGGCACAGGGCTGAGGCAGGGATGCAGGGTTCTCCAGGGCTTTGGCGGGCCCCCTCCAAGTTGTGTCCCAAGTCCAGCTCTGTGCATATACCACCCTGTTGCCTGTTGCCCTCACCCTCAAGGCAGAGTCCTTTCCCGGGCCCTCCTGCTGCTGGGCTGGGCTTCGGGCTCTCTGCACCCTGCTGACCAGGCGTCTCTGTTACCGCAGCAGCCTCCCAGCTGCTTCCCCCTCCCCTGGGCCTTCTCTCGCCCCTGCCGAGGGCAGGGCATCCAGGTATGGCAGTGTCCTGCCCTGCCTGGGGCTCCCCACGCTCCGCCGGGGTCCCAGGCCACGCGCTAGCTCCCTGGCACCAGGCTTCAGGGAAGTTCTGCCTGAGCCGGTGTGTGACTAACTAGGAATGTTCTTAGTGTTTTCTCTAAATACTGTGTTGGTGCCTCAGTGTCCCCTAGGCAGTTCTTAAGTATCTGGCAGAGCAAAGGGCCAGTGCACCTAAATGCCTGACACTCTGTCTCCTAGCAACTGATGGCCTGGGCCCCTCCTCTGCAAAGGTGCCAGCTGAAGGTGTTGGAGACAAAGGGATCAGGTGACCTCCTGGCCCGGGAAAGGAGCTGAGCAGAGAGGAGGGGCTGGAGGGGTTGTTAGTCTGGAGCTGGCTGGGGTCGAGGAGTGAAGTGCAGACGTGGGGGGTCTGGCTCACTGCCCCCCAGAATTGACCCGGCTGAGGGGTCCGGTTTGCTGTATCTACAAGCTCTGTTTTAGACCCTGGTCCTGCCATTGAATAAACCTCTGTGTTACTGGCTGGCTGAGAGTCATGTCTGACTGCGAAGTGGGGGTGCAGAACCCGGTGGCTTCCCCAGGACCCCGCTGGGGTGGACTCGCTGTGGGAAGCGCACGGAGGGGCAGAGGATGCTGAATGCTCCAAGGAGAGACCCAGGAGGTGAAGCCGTGTGAGCTTCTTGCCCTGAACAAGTCTGCTCCACGGGAGAGGAGGCTCCCCAAAGTCCTGCCTGGCTTGGTGGGGAGCAGTTCCAGAGCATCGCCCGGGGACTCCGTGACACGGTGTGACTCATGTGAAGATGGGTGGGGCTGTTCCTCTGCCCCACACAGACCCAGGTGTCTGGTTACACGACAGGAAGGCCTCCTGTGCCGTTTTTCTCCCTCTCCCCGCCAGCCCGGCTCTGCATCTCCACCCACGCCTGCAGGCCAAGCCCGCTGGCGCAGGAGCAGGAACTGAACTTTGTCTCAGAGTGACGCAGTCCAGCGGGCCGGGAAAGCCGATACCCAGGAGAAGCTCAGCTCCCAGCCACCCTGACCCTTCCTGGGTCGCAGGTTGTACCGCACACAGTGTGACAAGGGGTCTCTCCGTCCCAGAATCTCTCCACCCCATGGCTGGCTCCCCCTTGGCCACCACCATCCACTCACTCCCACTGGGGGTGTTGTACAGACAAAACTACACAGGATCTTTTCAGGGGGCAAGACAAAGATGCCACATTTATTATGATAACAATCTGATTTATGATCAATAACTAATATCTTAATTCTTATACACAGACATTATACCTAATACCTACACACACACACACACACACACACACATCCGATGTTCTGCAGCTGCTGCATAGTTACCAGTCCTGAAGATAGCTTAAGTTCATGGCTTGATTTTGTAGCTTGGGTTCGTAGCTTGTGGCGGCTAACTGGCCAGGAAAGCTGGGCACAAGGACAAGCTGGGTCTCTGTTGGGCAGGCACCGATGTCCTTCCATGTTGGCAGCAGAATGTTACCCAGAGTCTCTCATCTCACCCTTCTTTTTTATAGGCTTTTAGTTTGGATTCAAAGTCTATAGGTCTTGCTGTGTCACGCTGCCTCTGGGTTTGGATTGATCACCCATCAATTGCAGGCCTGGCTTTCAGCCTTGAACCTGGCTTTGATCTTCCTTCTGTTGTTCTGTTGTCCTTTTCTTTTTAGGGTGGATGCTTCTTACTTTGTTTAGAGCTGTTGTCTAGGTCTTCAGCCCTTGGTATTTGAACTTTATCTCATCAGGACAGGCTGGGGCTGGAGGTTGATTCCATCATCCATACATACCTCATTCACACATCTAAACTAAACTAATAAGATTACAGCAGGGTTTGCAAAAATGAAGGTTGGAGGAAGCTTTTACAAAATGGAGTGAGTATTTTAAAATGGGGTTTGAATTACAATGTGGAACAGAAGTTACAGTGTAGGCAAGTGTAGTGTGGATGGTGAACAGAAGTTACATTAATAAAGTGAACAATTAAAAACAATTTCATTTATCAGTTCTACAGGGAGCAGGTGAGGCTGAGTGGACGTGTGTGCTGGTGCCAGGAGCTTGTCTGCCACCCTGTCCCCTGAGTTAGTCCCTCGATTTCGGGCCACCCTCATGTCATTCACCCTTGGGCCTTTTGCCCACTTATGGCCTTGCTTTCTACAGCTATGACACCTCAGGGCTTGGAGGTCTCTTGCGGGAATCTGCCCACATGGGCCGATCCCCCATCTTGCATTCACCTGAGTCCCACCTCTGGGATGCCTCAGTTGGCTTCCCTTCTCAGGCCAGTCCCCTCGGGTCTCTCCTCTCCAGACCTACTGCCCACAAGGTCCCCTGCCAACCGGCCGGCACGACACAGATCCCTAGGCTTCCTGCCCACTACGCACATGTCACGGAGTCACCGGGCGATGCTCTGGAACTGCTCCCCACCAAGCCAGGCAGGACTTGGGGGAGCCTCCTCTCCCTTGGAGAAGACTTGTTCAGGGCAAGAAGCTCACACAGCTTCACCTCCTGAGTCTCTCCTTGGAGCATTCAGCATCCTCTGCCCCTCCGTGCGCTTCCCACAGTGAGTCCACCCCAGCAGGGTCCTGGGGAAGCCAAAGGGTCCTGCACCCCCACTTTGCAGTCAGATGTGACTCTCAGCCAGCCAGTAAAACAGAGGTTTATTCGATGACAGGAACAGGGTCTAAAACAGAGCTTGTAGATACAGCGAACCGGACCCCTCAGCCGGGTCCATTCTGGGGGGCAGTGAGCCAGACCCCCTCCTCTGCCCTCAGCCCACTCCAGACTAACAACCCCTCCCTCAGCCCCTCCTCTCTGCTCAGCTCCTTTCCCGGGCCAGGAGGTCACCTGATCTCTTTGTCTCCAACACCTTCAGCTGGCACCTTTGCAGAGGAGGGGCCCAGGCCATCAGTTGCTAGGAGACAGAGTGCCAGGCATTTAGGTGCACTGGCCCTTGGCTCTGCCAGATACTTAAGAACTGCCATGGGGACACTGAGGCACCAACACAGTATTCAGAGAAAACATTAAGAACATTCCCAGTTCGTCACAGCACACTGTGAACACGTGGGGACGGATCTCCCCGGGGTTATACAAATCCTCCCGCGCAGTCACCCCGCCACCCGTACCCATTTTCAGAGAGATTCTCCCAGCAAGGTGGGTCACACCCTGGGTCTTTTGCACACCCCAAAACCTCTTCCTATGAGCCTCAGGTGTCAGCAGTGGAGCCTTGTTGAGCTGGTCGGAGTCCCCAGTATCAACTCCATCCATCCGCCTTTGGGACAGCAGAGCCGAGCCGCAGGGTCCACCTGGTTCAGCTCACAAGCTGTTCAAAGACACTGGGGGTGGCATCTATCTCCCCCCTTTAACTGGGTAACCGTGTGGTATCTAGGTTCTCTGTGGAATTGGCATCCCATGGTCTTTCCCCTCTTGGCCCCCAGCTTCTCCATCTCCTGTTCCCACTTGCGCTGCTCCCCCCAGTCCACTCACTCCCTCTCACGGCCTGCTAGCCTCTGTCACTCTCAGCTCCAGCGCCCAGCTCTTCCAGTTCGTCGATGGGGAGCCAGGTCGTGAAGACCCCCTGCAGGATGGGGAACCGGGGCTTGAGGACGCCCTGCTGCGGCCTCAGCCGCTCTCAGACCCTCCTGGAACCCAGCTTGGGTCTGGAACCTGCTCCGTGGACTGATCATCCTCCTCCAGCTGGGCAATCAGCTGTGCCCTCTTGAGCTTCCCAGCGCCTGCTGCTCTCTCCCTGGGCAGGGGTGTGGAGTCCTTTTTAGGGAGCTGGTTCTATGCCATTTTCTTGGTTAGCCCAGAGAAAAGACAGTTAGAGCCTGAGCCATGCTGCTCAGCCAGAGGCCTCCCCGCCGATGACCTCTCTGTGTCCCTGTTCAGGTGTGGGCCTAGACTGCTCCCTACAGTCCGCGCTTAACTTCCACCTCAGCCCCCCACCCCCCAACCTTTGTTTCCCAGCTGGGCATACATGGGAGGCGATGGCCATCCATAGCGGTTGCTTGCTAAGTGTCAAAGTCCCAGTGATGTGGTTTGCCTTTGTCTTCTCAAACGCTCCATACTATGGGGGCCTAAAGTCCAGACAGCCAGAAACCATTCACCCGAGTCTCTGACCCTCTGCAGAGACCAAACCGCCCCCCACCACTACTAGGTACACTGCAGCATATAGGGGAAACTGAGGCACACTTTAAAGGGGAAACTGAGGCACACACTGACTTCATAAAAATATTACAGAAATTCCTATGTAGACAAACCATCACCCGGGGAAGGACACCGGCCTCTGGAACTCTCCAGGAATGAGTCACACACTGGGGGCCTGGGAGAGAGGCTGTGCCATGCTCCCATCCACCTCAGTGCAGGGCCTTTCCCGGGATAGCCTGCACTTCCTCCTAATTGGGCCCTTAGTCGTTAGGAGGCTGTTTTCATGCCCTTCCTTTTAATTTAGACACTGTTCAGCCCAGTCAGACAGCTCGAGCTGTTTAATTCTTTCCTCATAAGTCAGTCCCTGAAGCCCCCGATCTAAGTCAGCCAGCTAGGGTAGTATGAATGGGGCTGGTGCCACACTCTGCTATCCCCTACCTTATAGAAATGGAGCAGCTGGGCTGTGTGTCATAAGCCCTATACTATTAGCAGGGAAGCGAGAGTCTCCTTTAGCTCAAGGGGGTGAGGGAGCTGACTTCTAACCCCACTGCTGCCATTCACTGCCAAATAGGTGGAGTTGCAACCATCCTGGGAACTATGAAGCCAGAGTGAAATCCGGGCTCCAGTAAAGTTGCTGAGTTGAACGGGAGCAGGATGTGCCCCAGGGCTCCAGAAGGGGAAGTGCAGGTGCTGGGCCTGGCCCTCAGACTTGGCCACCCTGCTCTTCCAGCTGCTTCCTTGCGTCCTGCAGAGGCGTGGCTGGGAGGAGGCCCCTGACGCTGACCTGGAACCAGGGCATCACAAGTGTGTCATCACACACAGCCACCCATGGGGCCGGAGGCAGGGCAGAGCCACGGCAAATCCAGCCACATCGGACCCACGCCAGTGCCCACCTCGCTGCAGGGGGACATGCACAGCAGTTAGGGCCAGGAACCACAGGTGGAATGCAGCCCCCAAGCACAGCAGAAGTGACCCTGTGTCCAAGCAGAGGACAGACTGGGATGCAGCCGCACTGGCTGCTCCATGATACAAGGCAGCAGGAGCCAGGAACTCCCTCGAGTGATCAGAGACAACCGTGGGAGAAGGAGGAGAGAGGCAGCATCAAGCAACCTGCCAGCAGGTCAAAAACAACGAAGGGACCCAGGCGTCCGAAAAGGAGAGCAGCAATGGGCAGCTGTAAATCAGCGGGCCCCTTCTCCCTGGCCCCTCAGCCCACCCCCCCGCCCCGAGATTAGACTCTGCCTTGTCCTCTAGCTACCAGCCAGCCCCTCCTCGGAATAAAGTCTCACGTTGCTGTTTTGCAGCCGCCGGCCCCAATTCTCCCCGGCCTGGCCCCCATGTTCAGAGGGGTATGGGGCCTCCCGACTTGGGAGAAGGTGACCCCATGTTGCCCGGGGTGTAGGAGGAGCCATGGGGCTGGACAGCAGCGAATCAAGCACGAAGTACTGTCCTGGCAGAGCGAGGTGCCCCCAGCAGGAGGCACCCAGATCAGCACAGGTCCTTCACCTCCAACCGAGCCACTTCGACTGGGGTCCGGCAGTGCAAGTAACACGCTGCACATTGTCAATGGATGGCGCCAGCACTGAACCCCTCCCCACCCCGTCTGGGCAGGAGCACCCCATTGGCCAGAAGGGGAAACTGAGGCACAGAGCAGCGCAGCAAAATCCCACGGCCACCCAGGGGCTGACACGGGTCTAGAACTCAGGCATTCCTGGGCCACAATTCCCTAGGCCAGATGTCCTCACGCCACCTGTGCAGAGCGGGGGAGGGGAGGGTCGCCTCCCAGCTGCCAGCTGCTGAGTGGCAGGGCCGGACACTCAACTCAAAGCCCTGGCTCCTGCCCTGGGATAGTGACCAGCCTCCACCAGTGCCAGGGTCCTTACAGCAAAACTGGGATTTAGGGTCCCAGCCCCGAGAGCTGAGCCGGGTGTGATGAACTAGGAATGTTCTTAATGTTTTCTCTGAGTACTGTGTTGGTGCCTCAGTGTCCCCATGGCAGTGCTTAAGTATCTGGCAGAGCAAAGGGCCAGTGCACCTAAATGCCTGACACTCTGTCTTCTAGCAACTGATGGTCTGGGCCCCTCCTCTGCAAAGGTGCCGGCTGAAGGTGTTGGAGACAAAGAGATCAGGTGACCTCCTGGCCCGGGAAAGGAGCTGAGCAGAGAGAAGGGGCTGGAGGGGGTTGTGAGTCTGGAGCTGCCTGGGGACAAGAAGTGAAGTACAGACCTGGGGGTCTGGCTCACTAACCCCCAGAAGGGACCCGGCCGAGGGGTCCAGTTCGCTCTACCGACAAGCTCTGTTTTAGACCCTGTTCCTGTCATCGAATAAACCTCTGTTTTACTGGCTGGCTGAGAGTCACGTCTGACTGCAAAGTGGGGGTGCAGGACCCTGCGGCTTCCCCAGGACTCCGCCTGGGCGGGCTCGCTGTGGGAAGCGCCTCGAGGGGCAGAGGATGCTGAATGCTCCAAGGAGAGACCCAGGAGGTAAAGACGTGTGAGCTTCTTGCCCTGAACAAGTCTGCTCCAAGGCAGAGGAGGCTCCCCAAAGTCCTTTGTGGGGAGCTGTTCTAGAGCATCGCCTGGTGACTCCGTGACAACTGGTGGCAGCGGTGGGATGTACTGCACCCCATGAATGGCGCTGCTTGCAGTAAGTGACTGGGGAGCAGTAAAACAAAGGAGGGATAATGAGGACCAGGCGTGCTGAAGGCTCAGAGAGGGATGGTTTCAGGGGGCAGTTAACCTCTGGAAGTGTGTGACCAGCGAGAAAGACTGTTGGAGTAACAGGGTCCCCCTGAGTTCTGCAGCGAGCAGTCTCGGGGTGGAGGAGCTTGCCGCTCGACCCTGGGAGAGAGAAGGATCTTTGCAGTAGCAGGGTTCCCCTGGGGATTGCAGGAGCAGTCCCAGGCCAGAGGAGTCTGCAGCTCGACCCTGGCAAAGAGGTGGTGACCACGAGAAGGGCTGGCACACCAGGGGTTCTTCCTGGAAACCATGGGGGAGGCAAGAGCACACAGGCCTGTGAGTCCAGAGCCACTTGGGAACGGTGAAGTGATGGCCTATCACCATCTCCTTAAGAAGGACATTGTGATCCTGTGCACAGAGAGAGGGTTACGCATGGGGAAGTTCACCAAGGCACAGTTAATCGTGCAGTTGGAGGAGGAGGACCACTCTGAGGAGCAGATTCCTGACCCAGATGGGGCTACAAGAGGATCTGGGAGCAGCTGGAGCAGCATTCAGGCATTCCCGAGAGTCTGGTCCCCAATCAGACGAAGGTCTTCACGATTGGAGCTGGATGGGATTGGAGCAGAGCCCAAGAGAGCAAGAGGACCGTGAGAGAGAGCAGGAGGCTGAGGAAAAGCTGCAGGAAAAGCAGCAGCAGCATGGACTGGCAATGGTGGAGCGGAAAGACATAGGGGGCTGCCCAGGGGTCAGTGGGGAAACACGCCTGCGGGGGCGAGACCCTGGGACAAAGAAAACTGTGGTGGTACAGCCCCAGATGCTGAGGGGCTGTGGGACCTGGGTAAAGGTCCCTGGGGTGAAGCCCCTCACCCTGCCTATGGCCCAGATCCCTGTGCAGACCCAGGAGGGGTCGGGCTGGCTGGTAGTTGAGGTTCTCCAGGATATCAGCTGGGAGGCCCTGTTGGGGGGTGACTGTGTCTCTTTGGGACAGGATCCAGGCCCTGCTCCTGTAACGGCTGAGGGTTTGAATTCAAATCCAGGGAACCAATCGGCTAAGAGGGAAGTGGTCAGTGAAAATGCAAATAACCTGGCTGGCAGGGGGGAGGGGCTGCTGGGCTCAGGATACCTGCCTACCTGTAACCAGCCCCCTGGGCTGAGTGGGAGGGAGAGATGCTCCCCGCCCCCCTGCATACCGGAGAGGGGGCTCAGGGTGGCTCTGATGCTGTGACCAGAGCAGAGAGCTCACTGCCTGCCCCCACTGGGACTGCAAGGGCAGCGCTGAGCACGGGGGGAGCTGAGACCCCAGCTGAGTGGGGGGACACCCAGGCAGGGCAGGTCAGCTGCCATCTGGGTTTGCCTGGTCCAGACATGCTGCTGGGAAGTGATTACACAGCAGGGAGGGAGCGACCAGGGACAGGGTTCAGGACGTCTGTGACCCCAGGCCCAGCCAGCGAGGGGGAGCAGGTCCCCCTCCCTGCCCCAGCAGCTGAATACCAGACCAAGCTGTGAAAGGATCCCTCCTTGGAGAAGCTGAGGGAACTTGCTGGCCACAGTGCTGCAAACCCCCTTGGGGAAGGCTGCAGGGACAGAGCCCTGCAGGAGAAGGGACTCCTGTACCGGGAATGGGCTCCCCAAGGGGAAGTAGAACTGGGGGGGATTGGGAGGCAGCTAGTGGTGCCCCAGAAATCCACAGTGTTCTTCCCTTTCGAGCTGCTGGATGGGAGGAGAGTGAGGGGACACCTGCACCCGGAAAGGAAGGATTGGGAGGAGAAGGGGGAAGACCCCCTGGGGGATCTCTTCCCTGAGGTGGGAGCCAATCTCCCCATCAGGTGTTCCCCGTTCAAAGTCACTGGGAAAGCAGCCCAGATCCTGGAGAGAGAGGTCAAGGACATGCTGGCTTTAGATGTGATTCAGCCGTTTTACCGCCCATGGGCCTCACTCATGGGGCTGGTCCCCAAGGGATACAGGATGATCTGGTTTTGTGGGGGCTATCAGAAGCTTAAAGCCATCACAGTGTCCGATGCTGACCCCATGCCTAGGCCTGGGGAGACTCTAGACAAGCTGAGGGGGATGGAGAACTTGGCCCTGGCAGACACTGATAACATGTGCATCTTTAGCCAGACCTGGGAGGAACAGGTGTCCCAGGTGAAGAGGGGGCTGGGTTGCCTCAAGGAGGTGGGACTGACGGTAAAAGCTAGAAAGTGTAAGGTGGGGACGGCAGAGGTGTTGTATCTGGGCCACAAGGTGGGGAGCGGCTGCCCAAGCCCAGAGCTGGCCAAGGCCAAGATGGGGGCTCTTAACCAAGAGAGCCTGAATGGCAGCCCAGAGTGCTGGGAGAAGACCCTGTCCCAGTTTGAACCCCAGGGGTACTGGAGTAGCAAAAGGATCCAAGCCGCATAAACCTTCCCACATACGGCCTGCAAGTGCCATTAAGCACACCCGAGCTAAGGGAGGGCGTGAGACTGGACTGTCCTGGTGTAACTCACACCGAGGGATGGGAGAGATGCTGGGGCATCCATGGGAACCTTGGTGGGTTCGAACTTCCCCAGGTCACTGGCTGGAGTGACCTCGCTCAGTTCGGTCTCGAAGGGGGGAGAGATGTGACAAACTGGGAATGTTCTTAACGTTTTCTCTGAATACTGTGTTGGTGCTTCAGTGTCCCCAGGGCAGTTCTTAAGTATCTGGCAGAGCAAAGGGCCAGTGCACCTAAATGCCTGGCACTCTGTCTCCTAGCAACTGATGGACTGGTCCCCTCCTCTGCAAAGGTGCCAGATGAAGGTGTTGGAGACAAAGAGATCAGGTGACCTCCTGGCCCGGGAAAGGAGCTGAGCAGAGAGGAGGGGCTGGAGGGGGTTGTGAGTCTGGAGCTTCCTGGGGACGAGAAGTGAAGTGCAGACCTGGGGGTCTGGGTCACTAACCCCCAGAATGGACCCAGCCGAGGGATCCGGTTCGCTGTAACTACAAGCTCTGTTTTAGACCCTGTTCCTGTCATCGAATAAACCTCTGTTTTACTGGCTGGCTGAGAGTCACGTCTGACTGCAAAGTGGGGGTGCAGGACCCTCTGGCTTCCCCAGGACCCCGCTGGGGTGGACTCGCTGTGGGAAGTGCACGGAGGGGCAGAGGATGCTGAGTGCTCCAAGGAGAGACCCAGGAGGTGAAGCTGTGGGAGCTTCTTGCCCTGCAGACAGTCTGCTCCAAGGGAGAGGAGTCTCCCCAAAGTCCTGACTGGCTTTGTGGGGAGCTGTTCCAGAGCATCGCCCGGGGACTCCGTGACACCAGGGGAGCCAACTGAGGCTCTGTCTCCCTCTTACAGCCACCCACTAGTGGGTAGGTCCCTTCCCCCCCCATACCCAGTGACAGAGTCCTCAGTCCTGACCCGCAGACCCTGGTACCAGCCCTGCGCTCCCCACCCACAGCTCTGCCAGTGCCCCTCAGTCCTGACCTACAGACCCCCACCACCCCAGCCCTGGGCTCCCCACACCTAGCTCTGTTGTTGCCCCTCCCTCCTGACCCGCAGCCCCCCACTATCCCAGCCTTGGGCACCTGACACCCAGCTCTGTCGGTGCCCCTCACTCCTGACCCACAGCCCCTGCTATCCCAGTCCTGGGCTCAGCACACAGGGAGCCTGTAACACTCCCCAGTGGGTCACACTTGCTTTCTGGAGCTGGGACCATCATGGGGGAGTTATTCCCTGGGCTGGGCTATAGGAGCCAGGCTGGGCAGGGGCTCGCTGCATGCCGCCTTTCCCTGCGCCAGGCTGGCACTCAGGCTGCGGCGCAGGCCGAGCAGCAGAGCATCAAGGGCCAGCTGGGCCAAGCCATCGACCTGCAGGTGGCGGCAGCGTCCTCTCGCCTGAGGCCTGGCTGCTGTGCATGTGGACATGGGCCATGCCCAGCGGGGAGGATCCAGCCCTTCCTGGCTCCCCAGGGCCCTGCTGCGAGCCCCGAGGCCTTGGCCGCCTCCCAAGTCCTATTGTCACGGGAGGGCATTTGCAGAACCTGCAGCTCCATTGTCCCTCGCCCTGCGGCTGGTTCCCAGGCCTCCCCTTCCATCCGCTGGGCTCCGCTGCTCACACCAATTACCAGACATTGAGTCGTGACCGAGCAGCGCTGCATGCAGCTGGCCTGGCAGGGACCCACCTTCCCCCCGAACCATGCCCAGGGGCCATGGCCAGGCCGGGGGAGCGCGGGGCCCCAGCCCGTGGCCGATGGGCCGGGAGGACTGGGATCCACACAACCAGCATGATCTCACTGACACAGCTGCTGAGAGCCTCGCCAATTACGTTAACGAATGGGGCGGGGCCGGCACGTCAGCGAGGGGCTGTGGGGGTGACATGGGGGCCCACAAGGCAGGCTGCGGGGGTGACTTGGAGAGGCCAAGGGAGAGCGTGGCATGGCACCGCTGTACCTCTCCATTCAAGGCAGTGGCAGAGAGCACTTCCACCACACGGTGCCCACCAGCACACCACAATCCTCCCCCCCAGTGACCATCTCTAGGTCTTGGTGGGGAGCTGGGCTCACAGGCCGGCCAGCCTGCAGCCTCTCTGCTGCAGGGGCACGTGGTGCCAGGGGCGACACAGATGCAGCCAGCAGGACCCGCGCCGAGACCCGCTAAGCATACGGTCGCTCCCAATGTGAATGTGGCTCATTACTATCTGCTAGGAGCTGGCAGGCTGCTCCCTGCCGGCCCAGCCATATTCTGCCCTTGACGGCTCTGCTCCATCCCCACAGCAGCCCTGGCCCTTAGCCCCAAGGAGCAGCAGGAGGAGGGCTGCCCAGGGCCACTCTCACCCACACCATGTCACAGGGTGGGTGCCTCTCATTCTCCCTGGGTCAGCAGAGGCACATGCTGCAGGCCAAGCTCGGGGGAGATGGCTGCATTGCCGTCACCAATGGCAGGTTAACCAGTGGGACTCACCGCCACAAAGTATGAGTGAGGCCAAGGGCTTGGCTGGAGTCAAAAACAGAGCAGGCCGTGACCCACAGAAGCAGCATCAGTTGTTCGGGGCTTTTCATCTTTCCCTTTGCCCCTGTCCCGGTGCCAGCAGCCCCGACTGGCTCACCCACGGCAATTACGGCGCTTTGATCCGCCAGAGAAGCGGCTATTGTCAGGGACACATTGTAGGACAATTAAGGCCCAGGCAACGTGACGTCATCATCAGCCGGCTTGTGTGCAGAGCAGGACAGAGACGGCTGCAGCCCCCAGCACTTCGGCAGAGAGACGGGGAGCCGGGCAATGGCCCCCGGCCCAGAGAAAGTGGGGGAGCAGTGTCTGCCTCACCCAGAAAACGGGGCAATACCCCCCCAGCCCAGACAGAACTGGACAACGGCCCCCGGCCAGAGACAGCCGGGGAGCAGTGTCTCCCTCACCCAGACAACCAGGCAATACCCCCCCGGCCCAGACAGAACTGGGCAAGGATCCCCTCGGCCCAGACAGAACCGGACAACGGCCCCCGGCCAGAGACAGCCGGGGAGCAGTGTCTGCCTCACCCAGACAACCAGCCAATACCCCCCCCCCCCCCGGCCCAGACAGAACCGGGTAATAGCCCCCAGCCAGAGACAGTGGGGGAGCAGTGTCTGCCTCACCCAGACAACCAGCCAATACCCCCCCTCAGCCCTGACAGAACCGGGTAATGGCCCCCAGCCAGAGACAGCCGGGGAGCAGTGTCTGCCTCACCCAGACAACCGGGCAATGCCCCCCCCCAGCCCAGACAGAACCAGGCAAGGACCCCCCCCAGCCCAGACAGAACCGGACAACGGCCCCCGGCCAGACACAGCGGGGGAGCAGTGTCTCCCTCACCCAGACAACCAGGCAATACCCCCCCGGCCCAGACAGAACTGGGCAAGGATCCCCTCGGCCCAGACAGAACCGGACAACAGCCCCCGGCCAGAGACAGCCGGGGAGCAGTGTCTGCCTCACCCAGACAACCAGCCAATACCCCCCCCCCCCGGCCCAGACAGAACCGGGTAATAGCCCCCAGCCAGAGACAGTGGGGGAGCAGTGTCTGCCTCACCCAGACAACCAGCCAATACCCCCCCCCAGCCCAGACAGAACCGGGTAATGGCCCCCAGCCAGAGACAGTGGGGGAGCAGTGTCTGGCTCACCCAGACAACCGGGCAATACTCCCCCCCATCCAGACAGAACCGGGCAACGCCCACCCCCCTGGCCCAGAGACAGCGGGGGAGCAGTGTCTGCCTCACCCAGAAAACCGGGCAATGCCCCCCCCCCCCAGGCCCAGACAGAACCGGGCAAGGACCCCCCCCAGCCCAGAGACAACGGGGGAGCAGTGTCTGCCTCACCCAGACAATTGGGCAATACCCCCCTGGCCCAGACAGAACCGGACAACGGCCCCCGGCCCAGAGACAGCAGGGGAGCAGTGTCTGCCTCACCCAGACAATTGGGCAATACCCTCCCGGCCCAGACAGAACCGGACAACGGCCCCCGGCCCAGAGACAGCAGGGGAGCAGTGTCTGCCTCACCCAGACAATTGGGCAATACCCCCCCGGCCCAGACAGAACCGGACAACGGCCCCCGGCCAGAGACAGCAGGGGAGCAGTGTCTGCCTCACCCAGACAACCAGGCAATGACCTGCCCCCCGGGCCAGACAGAACTGGGCAATACCCCAGCCCCAGAGGGCCGGCTTTAGGAAGTGCGGGGCCCAATTCGAACATTTTCGGCGGGGCCCTGGCAGGGATGACTGGAAAAAAAAAAAGTGTAAAAAAAAGCCTTTCATTTCTTTCATGTATTATTTACTTTCCATAACTATGTAAATAATACAATTATATATTATGTACATTGCATCATATATGCTGTTGATTGCTTACTAATGACCGCCATTTCACATGTGTGAGTCCCTGCCACTCTCTGCGGGTGTGCACATGTGTGGGTCCCAGCTGCTCCCTGCCCCCCTCATTGAAGCAGGTGTGCAGGGTTACTGGCCTGGGAACTGCAGGGCAGCAGTGGACATGAGGCTGGTTGGAGGCAGGGCAGGGGCTGACTGGAGGTAGGGTCTAGCTGCAGGCAGGGAAAGGGGTGCAGGACTGGCTGGAGACAGGGGAGTGTGGGGTGGGCTGGCTTCAGGCAGGGCCGTAGGGGGATGCAGCAGGGGTTGGGAGGGCTGGAGACAGAGGAGTGCAGAACTGGCTGGCTTCAGGCTGGGGAGTGCAGCGGGGTTGGCTGGAGACAGGGCAGGGGGTTTGGGGCTGGGTGTGGGCAGGGTGTGCAGGGCTGGTGCAGGCAGGGGTGTGTGGGGGCTGGCTGGCTTTGGGCAGGGCCATAAGGGTGTGTGGCAGGGGGTGGCTGGAGACAGGACAGGGGGTTTGGCAGGGGTTGGCTGCGGGCACGGAGTGCAGAGCTGGCTGGGGGCAGAGCTGGCTGGGGGCAGGGCAGGGGGTGCAGCAGAAGCAGCTGGAGCCTCGGCCCTTTAAATAGCCCCCAAGCCTCCCGCTATACCAGGGCTCTGGGGGTTATTTAAAGGGCCCGGGGCTCCCCTGCTTCTACCCCGCCCCGGACCTTTTAAATAGCGGTGAGAGCCCTGGAGAATACATGGGGGCGGCGGGGCTCTGGCAGCTATTTAAAGGACGGGGTGGCAAAGGCAGCTGGAACCCTGGCCCTTTAAATAGCCCCCAGAGCCCCCTGCTATCCCAGGGCTATGGGGGCTATTTAAAGGGCCCGGGGCTCCAGCAGGGAGAGCGGGGCTGCAGGGCAGCTTGCCGCGCTCTGGCTGCAGCTCCAGCTGGGAGAGTTGGGCTGCTTGCTGCGCTCCGGCCGGGGCTCCAGCCAGGAGAGCGGGGCTGCAGGGCGGCTTGCCGTGCTCCAGCCGGGGCTCCAGCCAGGAGAGCGGGGCTGCAGGGCGGCTTGCCGCGCTCCAGCCGGGGCTCCAGCCAGGAGAGCGGGGCTGCAGGGCGGCTTGCCGTGCTCCAGCCGGGGCTCCAGCCAGGAGAGCAGGGCTGCAGGGCAGCTTGGCGCGCTCCGGCCAGGGCTCCAGCTGGGAGAGCAGGGCTGCTTGGCGCGCTCCGGCCAGGGCTCCAGCCGGGAGAGTGGGGCTGCGGGATGGCTTGCCATGCTCTGGCTGGGGCTCCGGCTCTCGGCACAGTGCCCGATTCCTGGGAATCGGTTGAATCGGCCTAAAGCCGGCCCTGCCCCCCTAGCTCACAGACAGCGGGGGAGCAGTGTCTGCCTCACCCAGACAACAGGGGAATTCCCCCCCCCCAGCCCAGACAGAGCCATGCAATGCCGCCCCCCAGTCTGCCGGGATCTATGCGGGTCGGGTCCCTGCTTCCTGAAACTCGCCAGGCCTTGAGCTCCCAGCACCCCCCACGGCTGCTCTGTGCGTGGTGCCAAGAGGCCGGCCTGAGGGCGCCCAGAGCTCTCGGCTCTGCCATTGCTGTGGGAGCCAGGCCCCGACAGTCCCTGCGCTCCCCGCCTCGGGGCCTAGCCCTGCCCCCCAAACCTCCTGGTTGATAGCACCCCGCTGCTGACAGGGTGGCACCCTTGCTCCGCCCTGGGGCTCCCCAGCAAGGCAGACAGCGAGCAACCCTACCTGGCTCCCAGTCACTGCTGAGCTGGGCTGGGTTCTGCCCGCAGCCCCTGGATCCCAGCATGCTAGGCCAGGCTCCTGCACCCAGATGCCATGATACTAGGGTGACAGGCCCTTCCGAAATACAGAGCTCTGCCCTCCTGGCTCAGACCATGGGCCAGCCAGCCCAGTATCCTGCCTCTGACAGTGGCCCATACTAGAGCTGCAGGGGGAGTGTACAGAACAGGGCAGTTAGGGGGGGATTCACCCCCATCTTCCACTCCTGGCTTCCAGCAGTCAGAGGTTTAGGGACACCCCAAGCTTGGGGTTGTGTCCCTGACCATCTTCACAAATAGCCATCGATGGACCTATCCTTCATCAACTTCTCCAGGTCTCCTCTGAACCCAGTTCTACTTTGGCCTTCACACCAGTCGTGATTTTATAGACCTCTAGCACATCCCCCACTTTGTTGTCTCTTTTCTAAGCTGAACAGCCCCAACATTCAGAGGGGGTGATAGGGGCACAGGGGTAGGGGGGTAGTGGAGCCAGGGAGCATGTGGAACAGGTGGGGATCCCAGGGAGCGAGTGAGAATCTCTCCACTGTCCTCTCCGGCTGGTGCCTCTGGTCGTGCACAGCCCCACCCCAAGGACAGTGTGGTCCCTGTGCCCCCAGGGTTTACTCACCCCCAAGCACCAGGCCCTGCCCCCACTCCCCAGGCCCTGCCATCACCACCTCCCCACCAGGTCACAGGACAGAGCGGGTGCCTGTGGGCACAGCAAGGCCGTGCGTCATGAATCGTTCTGGGCGAGCGGGCGGGCGCGTCGGCACCAGAACCCCGGGGACCGGGGCCTTGGCAGAATTTGCTGATGCGTCCATACTCAGCCCGAGCCCCCAGCCCAGACGCTAACAGCCGGGCCATTTGGGGGGCCCCGGGCCCCGAGTCCGTGCTGGGGCTGCAGTGATGTGAACTGACAACAGCGGCTTGGCGAGGCTAAAAGCGTGAAAATGATCAAGGCACGCGGGTCGCCTGTGATCATTAGGGGGCTCTTTGATGGGGCCGCCCGCTCGGGGGCCGGGAACAATGAGCTCATTCAAACCGGGGAAGACTGCAGCCAGGTCCCTGCTCCCAAGCCAACCAGCCCGGGCCCAGAGAACTCCCTATCCTAATGAATTCCAACTGGATCAGCTCCCCTCCCACCCCCATTTACCGGCACCTTCCTGGCCCATCCCCACGGCAGGGCCCTGGCACCACCGCTGGGCGCTGCCTTAATGAATTCAGCCGTTTGTGTGTCCCCCAGCATGGGAAAGCGCGGCCCCAGCCCCCCCCGGGGCACTGTATATATACAACGCCATTCGCTCCGGGACTCATTGTTCCCCTGTCATCTCCAGAGCACACAGCGGTGGAGACGAGGAGAGAGGGGGGGATCCCTGCACCGGCCCAGCTCCCGGCCCAGAGGCCAGGCAGGCAGAGGGGAAGAGCCTGCCCAGAACCAGCCTAGCGCTCCCACCTGCCACACCATGCTGTTGCCACTGCTCTGCCTCCTGCAGCTGACGGCTGGTGCCCCCTTGGGCAAGGAGCTTCACCAGATGCCAGCCAGTGTCCTGCAAGGTCAGTGCGGGCACCGGTGGGGCACCAGGCAGAACCTCGCTGGGCAACCAGGCTCCAGGCAAGGGGCTCATTTGGTGCCAAGGGGGCTTTGCTTACAGGATTGGTGCAGTGGGCAAGGGCGTGAGAGGGTGGGGTGGGGTGGGGGGGTTCTGGGAACCAGGACTCCTGGGTCTTGTTCCTGGCTCTGGGAGGGGAGTTGGGTCTAATGGTTAGAGCAGGGGGCTGGGAACCAGGACTCCTGGGTCTCGTTCCTGGCTCTGGGAGGGGAGTTGGGTCTAATGGTTAGAGCAGGGGGCTGGGAACCAGGACTCCTGGATCCCGTTCCTGGCTCTGGGAGGGGAGTTGGGTCTAATGGTTAGAGCAGGGGGCTGGGAACCAGGACTCCTGGATCCCGTTCCTGGCTCTGGGAGGGGAGTTGGGTCTAATGGTTAGAGCAGGGGGCTGGGAACCAGGAGTCCTGGCTCTGGGCGGGGAGTAGGGACTAATGCAGGCCTGCAAACTCGTAAAGCGGCGAGAGCCATATTATTCCAAAGAAAACAGCTGAGGGTCGAATTCCCCCAGCCCCCCCAAAAAAACCCAGTGCCACCCGGGCCCCCCAAAACACATCTCCCGCCCCAGTGCCGCCCAGCCCTGTGGAAACAACCCCCCCAGTTCCTGGCTGCCTGCCTGCTCGGCTCGTCATCCCCCCATGGATAAGGGGAGGGGAAAAGGGGACAGTTTGAAGGCATTTTCTGGGCTGTGAACTAAGGGGAGGGGAAAGGGGGGCAGTGTGAAGGGATTGGATGTGACCGTCCAACACACAAACACAGGGGCCGCAGGGAGCTCGGTGGGGGGGGGCAGTGTGTTAGGGGCCGGGGAGGGGGAAGGTCTCTGGACCAGGGAAGGGGGCAGCAGTTGGGGCAGGGCAGGTGCAACACACACACACACACACACACACACACACACACCCTCCCTCCCCCGGGGATTTCCTGGCAGCCCACAGATAGTTCAACCACCACCACTCCCGCCCCATCACTACAGGGGCCACCCTGGGACCAACCAATGCAGTAGTCGCCCCGCCCCCAACCGAAGGGGGAGTCTTGGAGGGGGTCTCGGCCCAGTCCCCCCTCTGCCCCGAGCTGCGGCTCGAGCCCAGGCTGGGCGCCCCTCCCCTCGCTCGGCACTTACCAGCTCTGCCTCGTGCCCAGCGCTTCCCGCCTCAGCGGGCCCCGGAAGTGACGCACCCGCTGTATGCCAGCTGGGGGGAGCGGGATCTGGCCGTTAGGGCAGTTGGAGGGCAGTGCGTGCGGGGCGGTGAGGTGGGTGAACCCAGCAGCCCCATCTCGCTGCTTGCCCGCGGGTCGCACAGTGAGCCTACGCGGGCCGCATGTTGTGCAGGCCTGGTCTAATGGTTAGAGCGGGGATGTGTGTGTGCTGGGAACCAGGACTCCTGGGTTCCGTTCCTGGCTCTGGGAGGAGAGTAGGGTCAAATGGTTAGAACAGGACAGCTGGGAGCCAGGACTTCTGAGTCCTATATTCCCAGCTTTGCCTGCTGCTCACTTGGGACCATGGGCAAACCCCTTTGCGGTCCCCCCAGGGCTGTGTGGTTCGTTGCAATGGCTCAGGGCTCCCATCCTGGTGGGTTTCACAGTGGCCGCCCTGGGCTTTTTGCAGGGGCTGGTCAGGCTCGGGGGGGGCACTGCTGGGAGCAGGAAGGGCCGAGGGGAAGATGTGTGGGGGAGGGAGCTGTCCCCACCCTGCACGCACCTGTTGGCTATTGCAGAGTAATCGAAAATACCAGGTCCGGGGTGGGCTCAGCCACTGCAGCCAAACCCTGCCTTGCTTCTCGGGTGGGAATTCCCAGGCGAGGGGACGGGCTGAGCCTCTCATGGGGAGCCTTGGATCAGCCCTTGGGGTCCCAGCCCCCGGGCTGTGCTCTGAGGTAGCTCCTGGGAACCTGAGCACCCCTGTAAAAGGCAGTGGACTCTCACAAACACACACGCCACCCCCCAGAGCAAGCCCGCAATGCAAACACCGCTCCTGCAACCCGCTAATGCAACCATACACAATGCAAACACAACCCCTCTCCCCATGCAAATACCCCCCTGCAAACACACGCATGCACCCCTC
The DNA here is from genome assembly GCF_007399415.2 of Gopherus evgoodei. Taxonomy (NCBI): domain Eukaryota; kingdom Metazoa; phylum Chordata; order Testudines; family Testudinidae; genus Gopherus; species Gopherus evgoodei. The sequence continues at coordinate 7,550,211 of NC_044330.1, forward strand.
AGTGCAATCCCCAAGGCACCCCCCCATGCACACACCCCATTGCCAATGCAACCCCTCCCCCCAGTGCAAATGCATAATCCAACCGCAGCTGGAGGGGCAGGACACCTTCCCTGCAGAGAGTCTAGTTACCAAGCGCCATGCCCGGTGCCCAGCACACATCCATGTTGTGGCGCAAAGCCCTGACAAGCCCATTGTCTTTTGGGGGGGGTGCCCAGACAGGCTGAACTGGGTCCCAAGCTCAGTTCTCCCCCACTCCCAGAGCCTGGCACTCGGCACTCAGCCTCTGTAGGCCCTGAAACCCGGGCGCCGTGCCCTGCCGCAGGGGAGCACCTTGTGTGTCCGATCTGCAATGCACACTATGCCCACAGGGGAGCCAGGACTCCATGGTCCTATTCTCTGCTTTGCCACATGCTCACCTGGGACCGTGGGCAAGCCCCTTTGTCCTCTGTGTGCCAGCTTGGCCCGGGGTGAGGGTGGGCCCCACCTCAGGACCCCCCAGGACAGCGTGGCTCCGCACACGTGCTCTGCGAGGCTCAGGCACAACAGGGGAAAGACCCTCCTTGCCGGCTCCTTGCTGCCTGGGAGGCACGTGGCTTCACGGCTCCTGCGTGGCTCGCCAGCTGGAATGGCATTGCACCGGAGCACCAGTGTGGGGGGCTCCCATCGCCCGCTGACCCTCACCGCCAGGCATGGGATGGGATCCCACCCAGCAGGGCCAGCAGCCACAACCGCCTGAGCCCCGAGGGGGAGAGACAGGCCCCATGCCAGGGCCGAGACAATCCCAGGCAGAGGGATCCCCATGCGCAGGATTGAACTAGGGTTGGCTACTGCAGGAGAGGCCGAGGCGGGCAGGAGGACCCAGCTCACCTCTAGATTGGGGGGAGGGATAGCTCCCTGCTAAACCCAGGGTTGTGAGTTCAATCCTCGAGGGGGCCATTTAGGAATCTGGAGCAAAAATCTGTCTTGGGCTTGGCCCTGCTTTGAGCAGGGGGCTGGACTAGATACCTCCTGAGGTCCCTCCCAACGCTGAGATTGTATGATCTCCTCTGGCATTGTCCCCCCTTTGGTCAGTTCCCTGTACTCCGGGGCCTGAGTCGCGGTCACATAGAGGCCCAATGGGGAGATGAGGGGTGGAAGTGTGCTCTGGGATCCCCCTGCATGGGGGGGCGTGGCCGGGTGTAGGGAGGGGGCGGGGCTAAGGTGAAGCTTAAGTGAGAGCAGCCCCAAGGGCAGGCAAGGGGGCTTGGAGCCGCCCTCCAGGCTGAAGGGGCTGGCAGTCAGGGCCGTGGGCTAGGGCTGACCAGGCTTCCCTCTCTCTCTCTCTGCAGCACTGTCCAGCCGGGGGACGCTGGTCCTGGAGGCCGCCCTGAAGAGCGCCCTGGTGGCCCTGGAAGGGGCGCTGGCCAAGCACGATCAGCAGCTGCGGGAGTGTGGGGAGTGCGCACCCTGCCTCTCTGGGGACTGTGGCAACCAGAGCAGGGAGTGTGCCCGTGAGTGCCAGCCCCTCGCCCGCCCGGCCACGCACGCCAGCAGCGCTGGCTGGTGGCTCCTAACAGTAGCCCTGCTGGTGCCTACAGCCTGTTCGCTCCAGCAAGCGCTCCTACAATAACAAACCAGCGCAGGTGGCCTCACCGCTGTCTCGGTAACACCGCACAGGGGCTAGGATGGCTAATGTGTGGGCAGCACCATCCCCCACAGACAACCCTGCACTCCTGAGAGACCCTACAATAACAAACCTGTGTGCGCGCAGCCCAACTCTCTGGAGAGACCCTACAATAAACCCTATGCATGCACTGCCCAGCTCTCCCAAGAGACCCTACAATAACAAGCCCTACATGTGCGCAGCCCAACTCTCTGGAGAGACCCTACAATAACAAACCTGCGTGTGTGCAGCCAAACTCTCTGGAGAGACCCTACAATAACAAACAAGGGCCCATCCAATGGGTGTTCAGACTGCACTATGGGGGGAGAACCGGAGAGAGGGCGTGAGGGTAAGGAAGGAAATTCGGCAGCATGGTGCCCTCGGCTGATAGTCCAGCCCTGTGCATAGCCCGTGTGCAGGGAGTGGGCTCCACTTTGACCTGTCTCCTGGCCCCGGAGGCCTCTCTGGCTCCCCTGCCCACCCACAGATGGGACAGAGCAAGGGAGCATCTAGGTCCCAGGCTGTCATAGCTCCTCCCCAACTGGACGACCCCAGCCCATGAGTAGCTGGGTTTCGCTCCTGGGAGACCCTACAATACACAAACCACTGTGTGCAACCCTCACACTCACACGAGACCCTACGATAACACACCAGCGTGTACAACCCCAGCATTCCCAGGAGACCCCTTAATAAACCAGTGTGCACTGCCCCACACTGGCAGGAGACTCTACAGAAACAAACACCAAATGGCAGGGAAACCCCAGCCTGGGCAGGAGGCTGATTTCCGCAGGCCTGGGCGGTTGTGAAGAGGCACAGGTGGGTGGGGAATGCAGGAGGCCCTGGCAGGCAGGTGGCATGTGTGCCGGCAGCATGGCCTATCTCTCGGGACTTGTCTCCCTGCAGGGCTGGAGACCGACATGGATGATATGAACGGCGTCTCGGACCAGCCGGCATCAGGTCAGTCCACAGCTGCTCAAGGGGTCTGGGGCCACACCCCATCCTAAGTGTGTGGTGGGCACAGGAGCTAGGGCTGGGCATCGCCCTGCTGCCAAGAAGGCACATGCTTTCCCATGTGCCCCAGCTTCAGCAACACATGGCAATGGGGCAGAGGCCCCATGGGGGCAAGGGCAGCTGCCCCGTTGGGTTCACCCTGGATGGGCACAGCCTGCTGAGCTTCTCACATCCTCTACCCACCCTGCCAAGCTTGCTTGGGGCCACAGCACCATCCCTCAGCACTCACTACCTGCATGGCCATCAAGGTCAGTGTCGGCAACTGGCAGGACTGTGAGGGTGCCCTCAGCTGCCCCAGGACACAGCTGTGTGAGTCCCCAGCCCATACCCACATGCACCGTGCAGTGCATCCCCAGTGCATTCACACACGCACCGCGCAGTGAATTCCCGGCACAGACACACATGTTCTAATCTGCCTGGTTCAGGTCTGAGAGGGGCCCAAGGCTGGGCCCTCGGTGGCACCCAAGAATATTGGAGCCCAATTGAGCCTCTTGTCTCATGAAACATGTAGCATAAGGATAGCAGGGGGCTGCGGGTCAGGAGTGAGGGGTATTGGCAGAGCTGGGGAGGAGCCTCCTCCCTCCCTCCATCTGATCTCCTCTTTCTCTCTCTCTTCCTCCCCAGGAACGTGTGGCCAGGGGGTGGTGGCACCCAATGCCACAGCAGCCAAGGGCAAGATCGTGGGGGGCAGCGTGGCCCCGCGGGGCGCCTGGCCCTGGCTGGTCTCAGTGCGGCTGGGCGGGGAGCTGATGTGCGGTGGGGTACTGGTGAGGGACACCTGGGTCCTCACGGCTGCGCACTGCTTCGCCGGGTATGGCTGGGGCTAGCCCCAGGGAGCGTGGGCAGCAACAGGCACCTGGCAGCGGAGAGGGGGCATCTCCCATGGGAGCACTGAGGGCAGCTGGCCGGTGCCAGCCCAGGGCAGGCACAGGCTGGGCTGCCCCAGCCACAGGGCACGGCCTCTGTACAGTTCGGCTCCCAGGGGCAATGGGGCAGCCTCCCCCTCACCACACCACCCTGCCCAGCCTCTGCTCGGGCCCAGCCCTGCTGCCCCCTGCTGGGGGGAAGGTGCCTGGCGCAGGGCAGCTGAGCCCCAGGGCAGGGAGCCCTGAGGGACCCAGCTGGCAGAGGTGCCTGGGGCCAGGTTCCCTGTGCAGGGAGCAGGAGGGGGCCTGGCTCTGCCTGCCCCCCTTCATTCCCTGCTCCACCTGCCCCCCGCAGGAACCGCAATGAGCTGGCCTGGACAGTGGTGGTGGGGGACTACGATCTTGCCAAGTGGGATGAGGGCGAGCAGGTGCTGCCCGTCAACCGCATCATCACCCACCCCAAGGTAAGAGGAGGCCCCCCACCATGTCCCAGGCATCTGTGCCCAGAGTGCCCCCTGCACCCCCCTGACCACCCTGGGTCCCCGACTGCCCCCAGCATCCCAGTCCCCCAGCAACCTGATCATTTCTGGCTCCACCACTCCCTGACCCCCTGCTCCTCTCCCCCACAGTTCAACCCCAAGACCTTCCACAGCGACGTGGCGCTGCTGGAGCTGGCGCGCCCGGTGGCCCCCTCGGCACGGCTGAGTCCGGTGTGCCTGCCCGACGGTCCCGAGGAGCCCGGCCCAGGGACGCCCTGCTACATCGCTGGCTGGGGGTCCCTCTACCAAGGTAGGTGGGGGGCAGGTCCGGGGCCAGTGCCACCCAGCGCTCCCCTGCGCCCCCTGCTGACTGGCCCCCTGCCAGGGCAGTGGGGGTTGGTCCAGGCACTTTCCCTGCCGGAGCAGCATCCCCTGGAGGCCAGTGGGCCCCAGTGACCCAGGCATCTTCCCAAAGCTGGGACAGGGCATCTGGCATCTCAGCCAACCCAGCAGCCAGGCGCTGCCCTCGCACCCCCAGCAGAGCTCCTATTAGCCTGGCCTGGAGCGGGTTTGGCCCTGGCGCTGCAGATGGGCCAGGGATGGCTCCCTGCTGCCTGGGCACTAGGCCCAGGCATTGCAGGGGGGGGGGGGAAACAGCAGCCCCTTCCCATGACTTGCTCTTTGCCCTAGCAGAGGGGCCATCGGCTGAGGTGGTGATGGAGGCTCGGGTGCCCGTGCTGAGCCAGGACGCCTGCCACAGCGCGCTGGGCAAGGAGCTGCTCACCAGCGCCATGTTTTGCGCTGGCTACTTGGCCGGCGGCATCGACTCCTGCCAGGTAACGGCTGGGGGGTCCCGGGGTGAGGAGGGGGTGCCAGGCATGGAGTAGCCAGTCCCAAGGCCAGCAGTGCCACTGCGATCCACCAGAGGGAAGAACTGGGTGCTGCTGCCTGCTGGGGCTGGCACACACCAGGCTGGAATCCCTCCACTGGGCGTGACCTGGTGGCAGAGCCAGGTGTGGGGGGAGTGGGGGCTGCCTGGCTGGGGCAGGGCAGAGCAGGGGGGCTCCCTTAATCTAGACCATTTAGAAGCCCAGGACTCCTAGGTCCTATTGCTGGCTCAGCTGCTGGCCAGGGCTTGCCTGGCTCCATGACTCAGTTTACCCTCTACCCAAAGTGGCCAATGGCAGGATGGGGCAGGGTAGAGAGTGACTTCCTGGGCCACGTGCTCCTGGGGGACCTTAGAGCTGGTCCCTGCTTTGCCCATCTCTGCCCATGCTTCGTGCCAGCCCGTGGCTGCTTCTCTCCCAGGGAGATTCGGGCGGGCCCCTGACGTGCCAGGAGTCCGGGTCGCAACAGTCCGTGCTGTACGGCATCACATCGTGGGGGGATGGCTGCGGGGAACAGGGCAAGCCAGGCGTGTACACCCGTGTGACGGCCTTCGCTGACTGGATCCGCCGCCAGATGGACAGTGAGTGCCATGGCCGGCTTGGCACTGAACCCCAGGGAGGAATGGGCATTGGCTGGCTGGGACTGGGCACTGCAGGGCACTGTCAGCCATTGAGAGAGCCCAGATGGCAGTGCCAGGGCAGGGAACTAAGCCACTAGGACACCTGAGTGTCTGTAAGCAGGACAGAAGGATGTGGTGGGGCAACGCCCAGGAGTCCCCCAAGGGGTGGTGCCAGGGATCCCCCCCGGGGAGGGCTGGGGCAGCATCCAAGGGTCCCCCAGGGGAGGGAAAGGTGGAGTAGTGCCCAGGGGTGTGGCCCTTTCTCTCTGTCCCTAACACCTAACCCCTTGCCCTCCCCAGAATCACCTGAGAGCAGAGAGCCCACCTGCTTCGAGCTGCTGGCCGCATCCCAGCTGCCCAGCGAGCGCCAGCACGCAGAGCTCGCCCACCTGTGCTCTTTCTATGCCCAGTCATGCGCCCCACCCCAAGGCCAGGCTGCCTGTGCCTGGGTCGCTGAGGAGACCTGCAGGATGAAGAGGAGGAGATGTGGTGAGTGGTGCTGGCCGGGAGGGGTTGGGCGCTGCCAGGGCGCAGAGCCTCCGGGCTGGGGGGCACTGGGCTAGGAGGCCTGGGACACATACCCTGAGCTCTTGGCGTGAGCTATGGCCCAGGGACTCTGACCCTCAGCACTTTTCGGGCCTCAGGCTTATGCCCACAACCTGGCACCAACCCCTTCCCCACTCCCGAGGTCAGAGCTACCCTCTGGTGCTTCCACCCTGCAGATAGGACTCCAAACTCAGCCCCTAGCCCTGCTCTGCTCCCTAAGGGGAAGGGCGTGGAGAGCAGAGCAGGGCCGGGGGGCGAGATTGGGGTCCTATAGCTAATGGGGCAGCTATAGGGGCTGAGCAGGACAGGGACAGTGCACAGGGTGCCCCAGGCCCAGGCCGCGGAGCTAAAGGGACAAGGGCTTTGCTGAGTGAGGGCAGTGCCAGCTGCCCTGTGGGCCCAGGCTCTGGGGGCACTGGGGGACATCCTGCTAACACCCATTGTAACGATGCTGCCTCGGGCGGGACACCACTGAGCTACCAATTCAGGACAAATTGCTTAGAGCAGGGCAGTGACAGCCCCAGGGTGGGGTTGCTCTGCACACCAAGCCAGCCAAACGGAGAAAACTTCGGTTTTACCCCACTGGCTAACCACAAGTCTGTCATGGACTCACAGGCCATGCCCACCCTGTGGCCCGTGGGGGGGACCCCTCTCAGTGCAACAGCCCTTCTCGGGGGTCCACTCTCTCTTGGGATCAGGCCCCTCCACCTCCTGGTGCCTCACATCTCTGAGCCTTAGCACATCTGTCTCTGCCGTGGGCCCCCTCAGGGGGTCCACATGCTCTGGACCCCCGGGGCCTCCACTCGCCGAAGGGGATGATACAACCCTGTTCTCTAGCCCCAAGTGACTCTCAGCCAGAGGAAAACAAGAGGGTTTATTGAGTATTTGAACACAGCACAGGAAACTCTCTAGCCTCAGGCCTGGCCTCTCTCAGCACAGCACATCCCAGTCTCCCCTGCATCCAGGTGGGCTCTGCCTGCTCTCTTTCTCCAGCCCAGAGCCCCCCTGCTTCCCAGCTGGGCATCTGATATCCCCAACCCCAAGCCCCCTCTGTCCATTGTCTTCTCTCCAGGTAAACAAGGTCGCTTTGGCCTCCTCTCCTCGCTTCTGTCCTCTGGCCGGAACCGGCTGGTTAGGTCACCGGGTCCTCTCTTCACAGCCCATTGTCCTCCACTGGCCAGAACTGGCTGAGATTCCTGAGCTGGGCCTCCAGGTCACCAGTCGCTGAGGTCTCCATCCTCCAGGCCATTGGCTGGAGTCCCAAGTTCCCTCTCCAGTCCTCTGAACCAACAAACTCCCTCTCCCCTCACCTGGTTAAACCAGTAACACCCAGGGAAACCGAATCCCACCCCCTCTGCATGCAAACCATTGGAAAAACAAGACAATCCCCCACTTTGTCACAAAGTCACACAAGCAATTCCCTTAGACACTCGTTTCCCAGTATCACCCCCAGTGCCACTCGTTATGGGGATGACTGGTTATGAAAACCAACACCCCACTAAAAGAAAGAGGTTCTCCGGATCCTAAAAGACCAAACCCCAGACCCAGATCAAGTGATAAGTTAGATCTTAGCTCTAAGCGTGCATTTTGGGTAAGTCTTATTAACTAAACTAAAATTTATTAAAAAAGAAAAGAGAGGGTTAGGTAAAAGATCAAAATACAGACTAACGTGAGTTCAGTTCTTGAGGTTCAGGTAGTTGCCAAAAGTCCTTTTAGAAATAGTCCACAGGTTATAGTCCAGTGTCTATATTCAGGGTGACTCCAGTCAGTGACTGGGGATCTCAAACCTTATGGTTTAGGGTTTCTCCTTCTTGAAACCCAAAGCAAATCAGAGATGAAGGGTCGTGCCCCAGGATTTTTATACATCACCAGCAGCCTTTTGGCCTGAGAAAACAATAGGCTTAACTTTCCTTCTCCCAAACATCCTGGCAATTAGCACAGGGTAATTTATCCATTAAACAGTTCAGATACAGGTTACCACAACCTTCAAAGGTTTTTAAGGTCTGGTTTGACAAAGCCCTGGCTAGGATGATTTAGTTGGCGTTGGTCCTGCTTTGAGCAGGGCATTGGACTAGATGACCTCCTGAGGTCCCTTCCAACCCTGAGATTCTGTGATTCAGAGACAGAGAGACAATAATACTATTTCACTAAAGTGTCTTCCTAAATGTTAATACAGACTCCTTTTTTGATCTTTGAATCAAAGCCATAGTAATAGAGGAGACTTGTTTGCTTACATCACAAGACCTGAGCAAACAGCTCCCCTTCCATCTCCAGCAATGCAGGCTGCATTTCAAAGCTCTACTCATTTACCTTTGAAGTTCACCCCTGGGTCAGGTCAGTCTGTGGGGTAATTAACTCTTTCTGGCCCTATCAGCTTTCAATGAGATATTACATTACACTCATAACGTCACACCCCTTCTGCACAGAGCTGCGCTCCTATGCCCAGATGCTGCTGGATTTCCTGCGCCGGGCAGAGGAGTTCTTCCGAAACCAGGTGGACTTTGCCTTCTTCACCCACACCCTGCCCCACTTCATGGAGCAGCTCTACGGGCACCTCTTCCCCGTCCGGGCTCGCCGGGCCACCACAGGTACCTGCCCCATGGATCTGCCATCCCTTAGATCTCCTACCCGGGCCATGCCACGAACCCCCATCCCTCCCAGATCTCCCACCTCTCCCGGCCAGGCCACGACAGGGACCCTCACATCCCCCCCATCCCAATCTCCCACCTGGGCCATGTCAGGGACCCCCATCCCACCAGATCTCCCACCTCTCCCAGCCAGGCCACGACAGGGAGGGACCCCCCGTCCCAGAACTCCCACATCCCCCAGCCAGGCCATGCCAGGGACCTCCATCACCCCAATCTCCTTCCTCCTCCACCCAGACCACACCAGGGACCCCTGCCCCCGGGTCTCCTAGCTCCCCAGGTCATGGCAGGTGCCTGCCCCCCAAATCTCCCCCCTCCAGAACATGGCAAGGACCCCCACCCCCTGGATTTTCCACCTCCCCCACCCTTGCCATGGCAGGGACTCACAACCCAGAACCCCCATATCCTGCCTCTGGCTCCCCACATCCCAGCTCTGTGCCCACACGGGAATATAGGGGGACCCACTTGCTCAGCTTAGGGAACCTTGAACCGACCCCCAACCAGGGCCGCCCAGAGGGGGGGGCAAGAGGGGCAATCTGCCCCAGGCCCTGTGCTCCACAGGGTCCTTCACTCGCTCCGGGGGGCCCGGAAAACTCTTGCGGGGCCAGGCCCTAGAGCTTCTTCCGCTCCCGGTCTTCGCCAGCAGGGGGGGTGTCCTTCCGACCCCCCGCCAGCAAATTACCACCAAAGCGGGACCTGCTGCCGCAGTGCAACCCGGTCTTCGGCGGTAGGGGGCCCTTCCATTCCGGGACCCAACGCCCAAGTGCCCCGAAGACCCACGGTGGGGGCCCCCCGCCACCAAATTACTGCCAAAGAGCAGTTGCACTTTGGCAGCGGGTCCCGCTTCGGCGGTAATTTGCCAGCGGGGGGCCCCCGCCGCGGGTCTTCGGGGCACTTTGGTGGCGGGTCCCGGAACGGAAGGGCCCCCCGCCGCCGAACAGGGCCGGCTCTAGACATTTTGCCGCGTGGGGGGTGCCCTGCCGCTTGCCAGTCCCACAGCTCCGGTGGACCTCCCGCAGGCGTGTCTGTGGATGCTCCACCGGAGCCACGGGACCAGCGGACCCTCCGAAGGCATGCCTGTGGGAGGTCCACCGGAGCCGCCTGCTGCCAACAGCCCCAGGCCCCTGCAATCCTCTGGGCGGCCCTGCCCCCAAACTCCACTGGGGGCTTTGGAGGCACTCCCAGTATGGGGTCCCCAATTGCCTCAGCTACAGCCTGGCACCTCCTGTCCCTCCTCAGCGCTGCAGGGTCTTTCCGAGAGCTGGCTGCCCAGCAGCGTCCAGCTGCCTGCACAGGGGCTCTCTCAGCCCATGGCAGGGCCTGTGCTGGAGCACCAGGCCAGCTCCCTAGCACATGCCCAAAACAGCATGGCCTCTACTTGCCCCACCCGCTGCCAGCCCTGCATCCTGCCCCACAGGCGCCCCAGCTCTCTAGACTGAATCCTGTATCATTCCCCCAGGGCAGGGGGCCGAGGGGCAGGCAAGCCCTGAAGAGCTCCCCAGCGGCCCCAGCAGGTAAAGCCAGGCCCAGGGCTGGGCAGGGCCTGGCGGGAGATCAGGGACGGGGGAAGAGGTGCCAGCCATGGGGCAAGGGAGTGGGGGGAAGGCAGGAGGGAAAGGCCAGATGTGGGGCTCAGGATCAGGAGCTGGGAGGGAAGAGACCTGTTGTGGTTTAGCGGGGACAGGCTGTGGGGCTCAGGCCAGTGCCAGGGGATACACATGTGGCCCCTGTCGGGGTCCAGGGGGCATGTGTCACCCCTCCCTCACCCCAGACATCCCCCACTGCTTGGACAGCCCCGCAGCCAGCGGGCCACGGGAGCCAGCCTCTGCAGGGGGCATGGCCCCACCAGGCTGGTTGTGTGGGGGTGGAATTGACTCGAAGGGGGGCAATAGAGGGTTTGGCTGCAGAGTTAGTCCCCTGGGCTGGTGCTGTCTGGCGCACCCCAGGGGCTGCTGGGACCCCCCCGCAATGCTCTGCTGCTGGCCATGCCAGGACTGCATCTCCCTGCCCCTCATCCTGCCCCTCGTCATAGGACCCAGCCCCCACCCTTCTTGGCGCTGTTCCAGGCCGTGGGCCCCACACTGGAGGACTGGGTGGGGGAGCTGAGCACCATGGCTAGGAGCGACATGGCCCCCCCAGCTCCTGCACTGGCCACCAGGCAACTCCGTGGGGAGGAGCAGCTCTTCCTGCAGGTAAGGGGGCGGGGGCTCTGAGCAGGGGGGTGGGGGGAAGACCCTCAGCCTCTCCAAAGAAGGCAGCACTGCAGCCAGAGGATGGCCATGGGCACCTGGCCCCCCCCAGTTCACAGTCTCCACTCAGCTGGACCCCAAATCCAGCCCCCCCCGGCTGCCATGGCCCTAGCACACAGGAACAGCTGTAAATCCTCTCTGACCCCAGCACCCCCCACCTGACCCTGGCACCCCATCAATCCACCCCCACCCTGCCTGACCTCAGCACAGATCCCCCCATTCCCCCCCCACCCCACACACAGCTCCTTCCTGACCTCATCTATCCCCAGCACAGACCATCTTTCATCCCCACCCCCTTCCTGACATCCCTGCCGCAGCCCCCACTCCCGCAGCCCCCAGCACTACCTGGGGTTGGTGTCACTGGCATTGCCGACGGGTGCCCCCGTGGCCCAGTCAGGCCCGGCTCATGCATGCCCACTCACCCCCTGCGTCTCTCCGGTTCAGCAGGCCGAGGGGGCAGTGGAGGCGCTGAAGGGACACGACTGGGCCTTTCTCCAGCAGCTGCGGGCTGAGCTGGGGGCCCGAGGAGCAGGGCCACAGCCGGGAGCCACCTCCCCGCTGAACCGTAAGTGCTAGCAGAGGGGTGAGGTGGGGGCATGTCTTGGGGCGCTCACCCTAGCTAGTTACTTGCATGGGGGCATGGGGTGCAAGGCATAGCCATGCCCGGTTAGATCTGCCATGGCATTGCCCTGCCTCATGCCACGGGGCCTGGCCCTGTACTGTGCAGCCTGGCTCCAGTGCCAGCTCAGGGTGCCACTGCATTGTGTTGCTGGGGGTGCACTAGCAGCGTATGGGGGCGGGGGCAGTCTGCCCTTTCCCCAGGGGGTGGTTGGAGCCTCTCTCTTCCTCTGTGGCAGGGCCTGAGGGTGCTGGGGACCCATCCCTGCGGGCGAGGCGAGAGCTGGGGAAAGCCCTGCCCAGCGACGAGGGACCAGGCGATCGCAGAGGTATGCCCCGCCACAGCAGTTGTGCAGCACAGGGCCTGGGCTTCCCCCTCCCAGGCTAAGGCTGGGGGAAGGTATCATAACCTAGTCCCAGATTTGGACCTTAGCGTCCAAAATATGGGGGTTAGCATCAAAACCTCCAAGCTTAGTTACCAGCTTGGACCTGGTAAAGCTGCCACCACCCAAAAAATTAGAGTGTTTTGGGGCACTCTGGTCCCCCCAAAAACCTTCCCTGGGGACCCCAAGACCCAAATCCCTTGAGTCTCACAACAAAGGGAAATAAACCTTTTCCCTTCCCCCCTCCAGGTGTCCCTGGAGAGATACACAGAAGCAAACTCCGTGAATCTAAACAGAGGAAGTCCACCCTCTCTATTTCCAGTCCTGGAAACACAAGCACTTCCCTCTTCACCCAAAGGGAATGCAAAGTCAGGCTAGTAAATCTAACACACACAGATTTCCCCCTGACTTCTTCCTCCCACCAGTTCCCTGGTGAGCTGCAGACTCAATTCCCTGGAGTTCCCCACTAAAGAAAAACTCCAACAGGTCTTAAAAGAAAGCTTTATATAAAAAGAAAGAAAAATACATAAAAATGGTCTCTCTGTATTAAGGTGACAAATACAGGGTCATTTGCTTAAAAGAATATTGAATAAACAGCCTTATTCAAAAATAATACAATTCAAAGCACTCCAGCAACTATAGACATGTAAATACAAAACAAACCATCTTTGTACTCACAACTTGGAAACAGAAGATTAGAAAGCAGGAAATAGAAAAATTACTTCTCATAGCTGAGAGAGTACAGGCAGAAGACCCAGAACAAAGGACTCACACACAAAGTTCCCTCCACCCAGATTTGAAAAAGTCTTGTTTCCTGATTGGTCCTCTGGTCAGGTGTTTCAGATTACTTCTTTCCAGGTGAAAGAGACGTTAACCCTTAGCTATCTGTTTATGACAGAAGGTTGCACAGGGACCCCTGCTGCAGCCAAGAGTTGCCTAGCCTCCACAGTGCCCTGTAGGGACAAAGCCATATTGAGCCCACCCCTACACCCAACCTGGCAGCTGGGATCAGTACACAGGGCCCTGTGCCACTCGGCTGAGCCCGATGCCCCCTCCAGTTCTTTCCCTCTCCAGCGCAGGAGTGTGGGGGCCAAGCTTACCTATTCCCTTCGTGGGTCAGGGCCCCAGGGGTAGGACTGTGCCAGGCTAGGGGTTATTAGCCCCACTGCCTTGGCCCCATGTGCCAGGTAACCTCCCACCCTCTTAGCTGGAAATAGGGTCTTTGCTCCCCCCACCCAATGGCTGTGTGACATTGGAGTAGGGGGTAGCCAGTGTGCACAGCAGAGGTGGCTGCAGCGATCCTTACCCAGCCAGCACAGCATGCCAAGCCCTTTTGGCCCCTTTGAGACGAAAGGCATCAGGGAAATGCCAGCAGTTGGGTGGCAGGGGACAGGCCCACAGGACCAGCTCCTGGTGCTCTGACTCTCCACCAGCGGGGGGATTTCGGTGAGTGCTCTGACTGCCCCTCCCTCCCTTGGCACAGGCTGCCCAGGACTGCAGGAGGCAGCGCTGCAGGTACGCGCCGTGCAGGAGCTCTACCGCTGGGTCCTGCAGGTGCCGGAGCGGGACCTGGCCATGACCTTCCAGGAGGTGAGTGAGCCATGCCCCACAGGGACGCAGGGAGCTGGCCGGCCACCATGGACCACTGCTCTGGGCTGGGGGTATGGAGCCAGCCCCCCGCACCATGCCCTGGCTCCCACTGGGCTGCAAGGGCTACTGCCAATGAGAGACCCACCCCACCATTCCCCCGCTCCCCCCATTCCCCTTAGCACTGCCCCATCCCCTAGCTGGGGAGGGTCTCTGTCCCCCTCTGGTGGTGGCTCCCGGTGCCAGGTTGGGCCTGAGCCATTTAGCCTTTATCTCTGTGCAGCCTGGGTTCAAACCCCACTGCCAGGGGTGGGGCAGCCACCACCCCTCGGAGGAGCCCTTGAGCCCAGCTCCCCTCAGGGGCAGCCAGCCAGCTGCACCCCACAGCAGGGGGGCAGGCAGCTTGCCGAAGCAGGCAGGTCCCCAGCTCACGCTCAGGGCAGTCCTGTCAACCCAGGAGTTGTGCAGCCTGGAGCACCTGCTGCCCCGGGTCACTGCGCTTCCGGGGGCTCCCTCGCAGCTCTGTGCCCCCTCACACTGCTCCCTTCTCCCCACAGATCCTGGTGGACCTGGGCTCCAAGAACGCCAAGGGGCTGTACAGGGCACGGGTCCGGGCCACAGTTGGCGGGAAAGCCACTGTCTTCCCTGCCCTGGTAGGGCTGGAGAGCAACTCGCTATACCGCAGCATGCCCGGGCTCATCGCCTTGGCACTGGCAGCTTTGCAGACCTAATGTGGCCCCCAGTGGGGAGAGAAGAGCCGGCCCCCCGTGGGGAGAGGAGAGCCGGCCGGGGGTCCCTACTCAGCACCAGCCTGGAGATGTGGCAGCGCCAGAGTCAGGTGCTGGCCGGGTCCCTCAGCACAGCAGGCAGGACCCGGCCTGGCACAGCCTGTTGCCATGGAGACTACTGGGACCCCAAAGCCAGATCCTCACAGCAGGGCCTTCCCTAGGCAGGGGGGCAGCCAGGACTGGAGGGGTCCCCTCCACCTCCCATGCAGCCTGGAGTCTGGGCCAGCCCCCCAGCTGATGCAGGGACTCCATGGAGCTGAAATGTAGCCTCCACTGCATCTCATGGGGCTAAGCCGAACTGCAGCTGTGTGCCCCTTGGCAGGGCATGGCCTGGACACGGGCAGCTAGAAGGAACAGCCTCCCCTGGGCTTTCCTTTCTTGGCAGAGCTGGGCCTAACCCTGGGCCCCCAGGCCTGTTTCCGGGCCCCCATGCCAGCCCCAGCAGCTTCAGCTCCCAGTCAAACAGCCACCAGAGGGAGCCGATTCCTTTGGGGGTGTCTCCAGGCTCCTGTGGGGGCACGCCTCTCGCAAGCTATTTATTTGTACAAAGAAAGGGTTATTTTTGAAATTAAATCTATGTTTTATGGTAAAGTGTCAGTAATAAACAAACCCCGCAAGGCGCCAAAGAGGGGCAGAGGAGCTTTCACCCCTGGGCATTGCAACCAAGGACCTGCCCCTCACCAACACACATACCCCTCGGGTTCTACCCCCCAGGCATCTCAGCTGGGCGAGTCCCCCTCCTGTGGTTCTACCCCCATCACCTCCCAGACATTTCAGCCAGATGAGCTCAGGGTTCTACCAACCCCTCCCTGCCCCAGGCATCTCAGCTGGGCGAGTCCCCCACCCGGGGTTCTACCCCCACCCGACATCTTAGCCAGGTGGGGGCCCCTCTTGGGGTTCTACACCAGCCCCCGGGCATCTCAGCCATCCAGCTGGTGGTGAGCATCCACCAATCTCTTCCCAGGCAAACTCCCCGCAGGGGGCCTTCACAGGCTGTCTGCCCTCCATCCACACACCCCTCTCCCCAGCCTGGCCCTGCCCTCCCAGCCCCAGGAGATGGCCCCCCCTCCTCCCATGCTCTGGTGCTGCCTTCCGGGCTCAGGGCTCAGCTGTTAGCACCAGAGGGGTCATTTCCTGCAGGCCAAGGCCCAGCTGTTGGGTGAGTGACGGAGCAGGCTGGACCCAGTGTGTGGCACCACAGGGGCCCGCTCAGCCCAGGGGCACAGCTGCTTGGCCCTGCTGGGAATGATGCCACTTGCCCACAGCATCCGAGACAGCATTCCCCCCCCCTTCCCCACCCCCAGCAGCTACATGGGCCCCTCAGTCAGCTTCTCAGGCATCCACTGCAGTCACCTCTCACTAAGGGAGCATGGGCTAGAGGGGAGAGCCAGTGACGGTGTGGGAGGTGTCTGGACTCCTGGGTTCTGTGGGAAAAGGTGAGCACTAGTCAGAGTTGGGGCATGGGAGCCAGCACTCCTGGGCTCTCCTCCCTGCTAGAGCAGGGATTGTGGCCTAGTGGTTACAGCAGGGACAGGGCTCCCGGGTTCTCTGCAGCTCTCCCAGTGACTTACTGGTCTGCTCCTTGTGCTACATGTGGGAAGAATGCAGACCTGCAGCAGGGCTGGGGGACTCAGGACATTAATGGCTAATGCACGGAGCTCCTCCCTGGACAGGGCTGGCCCTGCAGAGCTCTGGGATTCCAGGGAAACCAGCTGGACACCTGGGCCTGATTCCCCAAAGCTCCCCACACCCTGCCTGCCTTGCCAGAACCCTGTGCTAGGCCAGGGGCCGGGCAGCCCCACCTACAGGGTACAACTCAGCACCCAGGGCCATCCACCTCCCCAAACTGCCAATTCCTCAGCACCACAGAAACAGAGAGAAAGATATCCACCCTGCCCGCACCCCATGCTGGTCTGATGGAGGAAGGGCCCATGGGCAGCTCCCAGGGAGGCCAGGCAGGGAGCCATGCAGTCCTGCCATGCCAGCTGCCCCATCCAGCCAACCCTAGCACCATGTCGCCTTCCACCACTTCCCTGGCAGCCAGAGCTCTTTGCAATCCATCACCTCCCAGGGGTCCCAGTGTGGCACCCAGAACAGGCACTGTGCATGGGAGGAAGGGAGCAAGGCTCCAGGACTCCCTGGCTGGGCATGGGCAAGGAGGTGCAGCTGGCAAGGGCAGAGGCCAGGTGAGCCCCATAGGCTGGCAGGTGGGTACCCCCCCCCAATTTAAAGGGACAGGCGGCAGCAGGCAGGTATGCTGGGAAATGCTCCTCCAGAGTAGGAAGCACAGCCTAGCTGGACTGCTGGAAAGCCAGGTGCCCTAGGGCTGGTAGCTCTGTGGACAAGGGCCAAGGACTGGGAGTCTGAAGGGCAATGGATCCCCACTGGTCCTATCTCCTGTGGATGAAAGCCTGCCCTTGACACCCATGGGCATTGCCCACAAAGGAGTGGGGGGTGCCAAGCAGCAGGGGGCCAGGCTAGCAAGGGGTGGGGCCTGCTAGGTGTTGTTCTTACCTCCTGCTAGGGCATCACACAAGGCCCTGAGCTACATGCCACAGGGAGCAATCCCACGCGGGCAAATGAGCGGGCAAGATGCCCCATGGTCCAAGATGTGACGGGGCACTCTACTCACCACAGGCAGCACCTCCACCTGGCCGTTCTGGGGATCAGCGCTGCATAGCCAGCGCCCTTTCTTGCAGTTGTACTCCACCATGCTCCATCTGCGGCTTCTCTTTGTGTCTCAGTCCTCTGGCCAGGTCCCAGAGCCCTGCCCCACAACAGGTCTCAGGCAGTGCCACTTCCCCAGAGGCCGCAAGGGGAACCCAGGCCTGCCCACTATGCTAGACTCCAGTCCAGGGACCCTGTTTCTCCTTCTTCGGGCTCCTTCCTATAGCTTCCAGTTCCCCCTCTGGGTGTGCCAGCTCCAACACCATCCTTAAGGGGAGGGAGGAGCTGCTGAAGACTATTAAGCCCCCTCCACCTCTAATGCACCTCTCTTCTCCCAGGGAGGAGCTGCAGCTTGCTTCCCAGCAGCCCCTTTCTGCCTCCAGCTTCCTGGCTTTATAAGCCCGGCCGAGCTCCTCCTGCCACTGGACTTCATCAGCCACTTAGACCTTAGCACGCCCTGGCTTTCCTCAGGTGTCACCTATAGGTGAATTGGCCCGATTCACCCCTCCAGGCCCTGTGTGGGGTGGATACTCCATCGCACCAGGCCTTTCCACTGTGGTCCTCCAGAGATCCCCTTCCAGGGCCATGTGCCATCCCAGCCCTGCCAACGCTCCCTCCCCTCCCCTGCCAGCCCCCCAAAATGCAGCTGCTGCAGAGTCCCCAAATTCACAGCGGGAAATGGAGCTGAATCGCACAGAAAACTAACACCAGCCAGTACCAGGCAGCAGGCAGGCAGGGCAGCCATGGTTTGGCTGGGGTGCCCATCTGGAGCCCCACTGCTTAGCCTCCCAGCCCTGTTGCTGGAGAGGCTGCAGAAAGCTGCGGGCGGGGGCTCTCTGGGGGGCCTGGGCATTGGGGGCCACAGTCACCCCTAGGTGATCTCTCTGCATTGGGCTTGGAGCTGTTGGTGCCTCTCTGCTTAGTACCGGTTGGAAGTAGCTGGTGTTAAGGGAGCAACCCGAGGCGCTCTGCCTCTGCAGTGCATTATGGGAACGGCTAAGATTTAGTCACAGGGATTTTTAGTAAAAGTCACGGACAGGTCATGGGCAATAAATAAAAATTCATAAACTCCAGGGGTGCAGCTGCTGCTCTGGAAGGGGGGCTCTGGGGCACCCGCTGGCGCTGGGGATGGTGGCGGTCAAGGATTGCCACTGTTGTGGCAGAGGCGGTGTGGCTGGCCCCGGGGCTGCCCAAGTTGCTCGGTCGGCCTTGGGGGTCAGTTGCACCTGCCGGCTGTAGAAGTGCCAGAAAGTCACCAAATCTGCAACTTCCAGAGACCTCAGTGACATTATCTGCGCCAGGGCTGGAGCTCCCAGCTGGCCCTCCCACAGCTCACGGCCCCTGCCCAGCCACGGTGGGAGGATCCTACCGCTCTCAGCCATGGCAGGCAACGAGAGGACCCACAGCAGCCTTGCCCCTACAGGCGGTGGGAGACCCCGGAGCTTCCACTTGTCACAGGTGGCAGGGAACCCCCAGAACCAAGCCACTTGAGTTGTGGGGAGCGCCACAGGAGGGCACGCAGCTTGGCCCTGCAGAACAGACGTCTTCACAGGGGAAGGAGCCTGACCATGTCACGCCCATCTCATCACAGCCCCACAAGCGCCAGGGGCAGGAACCGGCTTTAGGGGGGCAGGGCCGGTGCAAGGATGTTTCGCGCCCTTCCACCTTGTGCCCTCCTCCATCCCTGATCCCTCACCCTGAGCCCCCCTACAGCAGCTCCCCACCCTGTGGCACCCCCCTCGCCCCAGCTTACCCCTGCTCTGTGCACGAGCACGCCGTGCCTGCTTCACTTCTCCCACTTCCCAGACTCGCGGCGCCAATCAGCTTAGGCACCACAAGCCTGGGAGGTGGGAGAAGTGAAGCAGCCACGGCGTGCTGGGGGAGGAGGTGGGGCAGGGGTGAGCTGGGGCAGGGAGTTCTCCTGCGTGCCGCCCCCCCCCTTGCTGCAGGCAGCCCTCCCCGTGCCCCCCTGCCCCAGCTCCCTCCGCCTAAATGCCAGCAGCGCCCGGGGGCGGCCGAAGATCCAGCCACAGCACTCGCTGCTGAAGAAAATGCCGCCCCCCAAATCCTAGTGCCCTAGGTCGCCTAAATGGTTGCATTGGCCCTGTAGGGGACATGTGGGGGAATCTGTCCCTTGTCCACCTGCCAGCAACTGCCTCTCCCCCCAGTGGGCACAGGAGCCGCCTCCTTCTCCCACTGAACACTGGATTAACCCTCGCCTCTCTGTGCCAGCCTGAGAGCGCACTGCGGCTGGGTGCCCGGGGACTGGTACATGACTACCTGGGTTTGACAAGGCTGCCAGGGTTGCTGGAGCTTGTCCCCCTGACGGGCCCAGGCTGAGCCCCCGCAGGGTCTGGCTGGGCTGGGTTTGCTGCGGGGAGCCATGAAGCACTGGCCCCCAAAGGGCCAGCTCTGGAGTTGTGTGGGCCCAGGCCTGGGGGCGGGGGTTGAGCCCACTGCAGGGGACACTCCCAAGGGACTGGTCAGAGGCCAGGGCTTAGACCAGACCATGTGGATCCATGACACCCTCATTTCCTGCCCAGGCTCAGTCTCCCCCTACCGTGGCTGGGGGCTGCTGTTAGCCCGGTTGCCTGCCCCCCACAAGGTGGGGTGAGTCATCTGCCACAGAGCCCAGCTAGGGGACCAGACTGCAGACAGTGGCTGGAGCAGAGCAGCCCCATTCCAGGGCCCAGTCCTGGGGGGCCTCCCCTCCTGCCCCAGTGTCACACCAAGGGCCAGGGCTGCTGGGTACTCAGCACTGGGGCCGGGATTGGTGTGCTCTGCCCCTCAGCCGCCCCCTCCTGCCCAGTGCATACCACAAGCAAACCAAGTCCCACCCCTCCTGGCATGGGGGGGCAGGGAAGGGATTGAGCTGTTGCTATTTTCTTCCTGTGTCCCCCTCCCTCCCACACCTGCCGCTGTCCATCCACATTCCCAGCACGGGCTTCCGACCTTCGCCACAAACCCAGGAACCGGCGAGGAGCAGGGGCACGGCCAGGAACCAGCACCCACGGACCATGGAGAGGCCGGCCCTGCGGCTCGCTCTGCTCTGGGCTGTCACCCTGTCGGGTAAGGACGCGGGGCTGCCATTGAGAACACACACACCCCACACCCTCTGCTCCCCGCAGGGAAAACTGATGCTGTGGGCACCAATCACAGGGGTCAGGGTGGGAGCTTGGTGCAGGGGGATTGACCAAGGACAAGCCAGCCCTCCAGCTGTGGGGAGGGGCACTGAAGTGATGGTCCTGAGGTGACCCCACCCCATAGAGCCCCCCTCCCCAGATCTTTGGCTTTGGCCAGGTCTCCAGCCCCTGCCAGGGAGAGAGCACCAGGCTGGGGATCCTGGTACCTCTCCGTGCTGCACGGACAGTGCCCCTATCCACACATCAGGCCCCTGGGTATCACTGCCCCTGCCCCCTGGAGCCTACCTCCCCTCTGCCCACGGGCAGCTGGAGGGGAACGGCTCATCACCTGCTCCAGAGCA
The DNA here is from genome assembly GCF_007399415.2 of Gopherus evgoodei. NCBI lineage: Eukaryota > Metazoa > Chordata > Testudines > Testudinidae > Gopherus > Gopherus evgoodei. Next base: position 7,570,683 of record NC_044330.1, read on the forward strand.
GAATGCTCTTGAATGCACCCCAGCCTGGTCCCAGCAATGGGCTCACTAAACAGTCACCATCGGGCAGGCGGGGGGAGGAGGCGGGAATGTATGTGGAGGGGCATGTGTGTGTGCATGTGCGTGCGCACCCATGTGTAGGGGTCAATACTCTCCTGGGAAGATCCCGTCCAGCTTCCCAGCCTAGCCTGAGGAACTGGTACCTGGCCGGCAAGTGCCTAAATCCCCTGGGGGCACAGCAAGCATGCAGCCCTGGCGGTGGAGCGGCTAGTTATTCGCACAGCAGCGAGTCTCAGCACTGGAGCCCAGCTGCTCCCAGAAGTTGGGCCACAGCTTGTAGAGCTCTGTACTGGGCTCCCAGCAGCCCAGTAAGGCCCTCACATGTGGGCAGCGCCCACGTGCCCCTCTCATCCCTGCTGAGCCATTCCCTCTGCCCTCCAGGCCTCTCTGCTGCAGCCTGGGTCCATCCGGGGCAGGGCTTCTCCCTAAATGGAAGGGTGGGGTGGCTGGGAAGTACATGCTGCAGGTGGAAGGTGTAACGATACTGGCTTTGGTGGGACACTTCTGAGAGGATCAGTTCAGGACAAATTGCTTAGAGCAGGGCAGTTACAGCCCCAGGCTGGGTTTTTCCACCTCTAAGGCATCACCAAACCAGCCAAACAGAGAGGACTTTGGTCTCACCCCACTGGCTAAACAAAAGTCACACAAGCAACTTCCTTAGACACTCCAGTCTCCCAGTATCACCACCAGTGCCACTCGTCCTGGGGATGAATGGTTATGAAAACCAACACCCCAGTAAAAGACAAGGGTTCTCTTGATCCCAAATAATCAAGCCCCAGACCCAGGTCAATATACAAATCAGATCTTACCCACAAATCACGCTGTTGCCAATCCTTTAGAATCTAAAATCTAAATGTTTATTCATCAAAGGAAAAAGATAGAGATGAGAGCTAGAACTGGTTAAAAGGAATCAGTTACATACAGGAATGGCAAAGTTCTTGGTTCAGGCTTGTAGCAGTGATGGAATAAACTGCAGGTTCAAATCAAGTCTCTGGAACATCCCCAGCTGGGATGGGTCATCAGTCCTTTGTTCAGAGGTTCAGTTTGTAGCAAGGTTCCTTCAGAGGTCACAACATGGAGGGGTTTTCAGGGCCTTTTATAGTCTCTGCCCCTGGAAGGACCCCTTTTGTTCTTACTGTGGAAAAAAATCACAGCAGCAAGATGGAGTCTGGAGTCACATGGGCAAGTCACATGTCCATGCATGACTCAGTTTGCAGGCCGATGCCATTGTTTACATGTTAGTTTGAACAAAAGCTCAGATGTGGATTGATGTCTCCTAAAGTCCATTGTTAGTTTAGAGTTTCTTGATTGGGCATTTACTGAGAATCGTCCTTTCTTAAGAAACTGACCAAATGCTTCACTGAGGCTACTTAGAATCAAAACACGTTGAGTACAAGTACAACCAGGGTTGTGAGTTCAATCCTTGAGGGGGCCATTTGGGGAACTTGGGTAAAAATCTAGGGATTGGTCCTGCTTTGAGTAGGGGGTTGGACTAGATGATCTCCTGAGGTCCCTTCCAACCTTAATAGTCTATGGCACATAGCTAATATTCATAACTTCAGCTACAAAGATGATAGACACATACAGATAATATGATCATAACCAGCAAATCATAACCTTTTCATAGACACCTCACACAACCACCTTTGTACAATATTTGCTGCAAATATATAACAATGGTTGCAACAATTATCTATATGGTAGCAGTTTATGTCAATCACAGCACAGAGGGGTCTCAGCATAGGGCAAGGGCCAGGCACTCCAGCCCCATCGCTGCCGCAAGGGGTCACCTCTGCTCTTTCCCGCCTGCTCGGACTCCGTCCCCGGGTGATGCTCTGGGACTGCTCCCCACAAAGCCAGTCAGGACTTTGGGGAGCCTCCTCTCCCTTAGAGCAGACCATCTTCAGGGCAGGAAGCTCACACGGCTTCACCTCCTGGGTCTCTCCTTGGAGCATTCAACATGTGCCCCTCCGTGCACTTCCCACAGCGAATCCACCCAGGCGGGGTCCTGGGGAAGCCAGAAGGTCCTGCACCCCCACTTTGCAGTCAGACGTGACTCTCAGCCAGCCAGTAAAACAGAGGTTTATTAGATGACAGGAACACAGTCCAAAACAGGTCTTGCCGGTACAGACAACAGGACCCCCCCTTAGTTAGGTCCATCTGGGGCCCCAGGGAGGCCACCGACCCGCTGGGAGGCCTGAGCCTCCTTGGAGCTCCCCTCCATTTTCCAGTCAGCTTCAAAAAACTCCTAAACCCCCTCCAGCCCCTCCTCTCTGGGCTTTGTCTCTTTCCAGGACCAGGAGGTCACCTGATCTCTCTGTCTCCAACACCTTTAGCATCCCCTTGCAGGGGGGCAGGGCCTGCCCATTAGTTGACAGGCGACAGAGGGTCGGCCAGAGCTGAGGCCCCCCCACAGTATTCAGAGGGAACATTAAAACCAGTCCCACTTCATCACACCCCTCCTCTGGAATCATACGCTTAGGCCTATGCTTGCGCCCCTGTCCCGCAGGCGGCCTGGCTGTGAACCAGGAGGAGCGGCTCATGAACTACCTCTTTGTGGAGAAGGGCTACAACAAGGAGCTGCGGCCCGTCACCAACAAGGACGAGAGCGTCAACGTGGACCTGGGCCTGACACTCTCCAACCTCGTCTCTCTGGTGAGCTTGGCAGGCACCTCGGGGGGGGGGGGGGGAGGGGGCTTCCGCCGCTCGGTTCGCCGGATCCCGGGCCTGCCCCAGCCGGTGGAGATCCTTTGAGCCCCTCCAGCTCGGGTGCGTTCTCAGCCCTGTGGGTCATTGGTCGGGAAGGGCTGATTGCGCACACATGGCTGCTCTGGAGCTAGTTTGGGGAAGAACACAGCAGATGTCCACCAGGGCTGAAATTCACCGGGGATTTCTGGCCCCCCAGGAGCTCAGCATGGCCTCTCTTTAAAGCCAGAGCCTCGTCCCAGCCCTCACCCTGCCTCGGAGAGAGACCCGAGCCAGTTACTGAGCGCCTGGCCCTTCCCTTCCCAGGCCCAAGGCCCCTCAGCTCAGCAGGAGTTAGCCTGGGTTCAGATCTCAAGGCTCCTTGAGTTTGCGTCGACACCACAAATACGCCTTTCCCAAGCGATTGTTGACTCTGCTGCTGCCAAGCAGTGAGGCCTGGGCCCACGGTGCATCTCATTTCTGCTTGGTGTCCTTCCAGAAAGAGGCCGACGAGACCCTCACCACCAACGTGTGGATTGATCATGTAAGTCAGCCCCCTGCTGGGTTCTGAGTCCCTGGGGCCCAGCCATGTGGGGAGGGATTTCTCTGGGTGGGCACCCAGTGCCGAAAGCCAGCCCGCCGCCCAGTGCGTGTCACGTGATGCCTCCTCTTGCCTTGCCCCCGGGCGCCAAGACATGGTGTTGCTGCACCCTGCCTCAGTTTCCCTTTTAGGAACTCTGGTCCGTTCCCACTGTGGAGGTGGTGGCCCTCCAGCCGTGCCACATTAGTGAGTTCCTCCCCTTCCAGGGGATCCGAGTCCAGCTGTGAGTTGCCCCTCGCCCATCTCCTCTGTGCCGGCAGAACTTCAAACAGCGCTCTTCATTCTCAGGGGAGCAGGCCCCAGGGCTGCTCTCTGGACCCCCCGAGGGAGCTCAGACTACAAGCAAAACAAAACCAGCCAGCCAGCCCCCATCCCATCATAGGGAGAACCAGCCTCCAGGGACACCCAACGGGACCTTGGGGCTGAGGGCACCTTCTCCACTGCAATGCCACTGCCACTGCCACTGCTCCCTGCCCTTCGTTCCATCACCGTGCCGTCGGAGGGCATCTGGGCCAGGCTCTGTTCCTTGGCCTGGCCACAGAGCCTGCCAGCCCAGGGAGGGAAGATCGGGAGCACGCTGGAGTGTGGGAGGGGGTCCCAGCCGCTGGGTGGAGGCTCCATCCTGGACGCATGCTTTCCTGCAGAGCTGGACAGATTACAGGCTGCAGTGGAACCAGTCGGAGTTCGGTGGCCTGTGGATCCTTCGCCTGCCCCCGGACATGCTGTGGCTGCCTGAGATAGTCTTGGAGAACAAGTGAGTCCTGGTCTGGCTGTTCCCAGAGGACCCAGCCCGTGGCACTGTCTTTGGGCCCTTGGTGAGATTATCACAGACCCATGACTGGCAGAGCGAGGGCTTGGAGTGGAGGTCCCTCGCCCTGTGCCTGCCCACGAGGTAGCTCTGAGCCATGGGGGCTGTGCCCAGCCCAGATCTGGGGTGGTTCCAAGTGGGTCAGGGAATCTGCCAGCACCCAGATCCCAAATGCCCTGGCACTCAAATTCCTGCCCCAAGCAAGTGCCATCACCCTAGGGACAGCCATGTCCATGCTGAGGTGCCCAGAATTCTGATCACTGATCCCATCCCACGGCACAGGGATGAAAGCCCCCCCTTGGGCTTTCCCGCACACTGGTCCCGGGTGCCAGCGCCCCCCTGTGACTCCTAAGGACACAGGGTTTTCTGCGCTAGCCTGGAGACTGTCAGGGCTCCCCCAGCCATGCTTAGCTCCCCGTCAGCCCCACTCATGTCTCTGTTTGCGCAGCAACGATGGCTTCTTCCAGATCGCTTACTACTGCAACGTGCTGGTGTACAACTCCGGCTTCGTATACTGGCTGCCGCCCGCCATCTTCCACAGTGCCTGCCCCATCAACGTCAACTTCTTCCCCTTCGACTGGCAGAACTGCAGCCTCAAGTTCAGGTGAGGGGCTCACCACGCCAGCTGGAAGCCCAGCCCAGCCCCAGTGCCCACCACCAGGCCATGCCCAAAGAGCCAGAGCCCTCTGAAGTCAAGGGAAAGATTCCCACTAAAGTCACCCTGGCACTGTATCCAGGGCCGGATCTACCGCCCATGGGGCAGCTTCCTGTTGGTCTCCAGGGGTTTTGGATCAGCTGGGACAATGCTGCCCGTGGGAACCAGCTGAGGTCACTCAATTAGGGTGAACTGCAAACACAACAGGGCAGTGTAGCGAAGGGAGACTCACCAGTGCAGTGCCTCCTGCTGGTCATCCTGAGAATTGCTCTTCACCACTGGGTGGAGCGCCCTCTGCAGGCCAGTGTCTTGCCTGCTGCTGGCCCCTTGTCCCTCCTGGACCCCAGCTCCCCTTATCTCAGCAGTACCCACTTTGGGTCTCCCCTCCCAGGGGAACCCCCAACCCTCTATCCCCACCATGCCTCAGTGGCTACTGCCAGTCATCATCTAGCCCCCTCTCACTGGGGCAGACTGTAAACCACTGTAAACCTGCCAGGGGTGGAGGTGGACCAGCTGCCTCTGCCTAACCCCAGGCTACACCTCTGCAGCCACACTACTTTTGTAGGCCTTGCACAAGGCCTGCAGCCTGGGGAGTGACCAGGCTGGAGTTCCTCAGCTCCTCTTGTCTCAGCCCAGACCGGACCAGGTCCCTTTCTCTCCCAGGCAGCCAGATCCCCCTTTCTCTACAGCTAGAGAGAGACTGGCTCAGCCCCTGGCTCACAGCCCTTTTATAGGGCCAGCCGTGGCCTGACTGGGGTGTGGCCCCAGCTGTGGCTGCTTCCCCACTCTGCCTGGCTTTTCACGGTAGCGGAGTTGCTGCCCCGCTACAGGCAGACAAACCCCAAAAGCAGGTGGATATCCCAATACTTGGATTGACCAAGCCAGCCCACAACAGCTCCTGTATTACCTCACTGGTTACTCAGAAGTCCAAACAACGCAGTTCCCTTAAAGTGCCCAGCCTCAGGCCTCCGTCCAGACACACGTCTGATATGATGATGATGACTGAAAATCTTATCTCATCATAGAAAAGAAAAGGTTCTTCTGATTCCAAAGGACCAGCCACACACATTGACCACAGCCAGGTCAATACAAAACTTAGATCTAATCCCAAATACATGCTTAGAGCCAATCCTTATTAACTAAACTAAAATGTATTAAAAAAGGAAAGTGAGAGAGGGTTGGTTAAAAGATCAATATACAGACAGACTTGAATTTGATTCTTGATGTTCAGATACAGAGAGATAGTCCATAGGTTATCTTCCAGTGTCCATATTCAGGGTGACTTCAGTCCATGACTGGGGATCTCAATCCTTATGGCTTAAGGTTTCCCCCTCTTGAAACCCAAAGCAGATCGGAGATTCAGTAGGATCATGTCCCAGGATTTTTATACATCACCAGCAGCCTTTTGGCCTGAGAAAACAATAGGCTTAACTTTCCTTCTCCTAAACATCCTGGCAATTAGCGCAGGGTAATTTATCCATTAAACAGTTCAGATACAGGTTACCACAACCTTCAAAGAGACATAGGGACAATAATACTATTTCACTCAAGTGTCTTCCTAAATGTTAATACAAGACTCCTTTTTTGATCTTTGAATCAAAGCCATAGTAATAGAGGAGACTTGTTTGCTTACAGCACAAGACCTGAGCAAACAGCTCCCTTTCCATCTCCAGCAATGTAGGCTGCATTTCAAAGAGAACTGGATAAATTCATGGTGGTGAAGTCCATAAATGGCTATTAGCCAGGATGGGTAAGGAATGGTGTCCCTAGCCTTTGTCAGAGGATGGAGATGGATGGCAGCAGGGCCGGCGCTTCCATTTGGGTGACCTAGGCAGTTGCCTAGGACACTAGGATTTGGGGGGGGCGGCATTTTGCCACCCTTGGCGTCAATTTGGCGGCGGGGGGTCCTTCTGCGCTCCAGGTCTTCGGTGGCAATTCTGCGGTGGGTCCTTCACTCGCTCCGGGACCCACCGCCAAAGTGCCCTGAAGACCAGGAGCCGCAGAAGGACCCCCACACCCCAGAATTGCAGCCAACAACCGGGAGCGCGGAAGGACCCCTGCCTAGGGCGCCAAAAACCCTGGCGCCGCTCCTGGATGGCAGAAGAGAGATCACTTGATCATTGCCTGTTAGGTTCACTGCCTCTGGGGCACCTGGCATTGGCCACTGTCGGTAGACAGATACTGGGCTGAATGGACCTTTGGTCTGACCCGGTACGGCGTTCTTATGTTCTTATAAAGCACTATTCATTTACAGATCTTCCTAACTAGTCTTTAAAGTTCAGCCCTGGGTCAGATAATTAACTCTTTCTGGCCCTGTCACCTTTCAATGAGATATTACATTACACTCATAATGTCACATCAGCTTCCCCATAACAACCAGGGCAGCCATTGAGTGCCAGGCCTTGGCCGGGGTGCGCCGCTCATGGGGACTCCCCATCCTCGCTGGCAGCATGAGACATTGGGGGGGGGTGTACGGTGTAGTGAGGGGGAGACAAGCCGCCCTTCACCCATTGCCACCCCTCACCTGTCTCTTGTCGGGCCCAGCTCCCTTCGCTACAACGCCAAGGAGATCACCATGAACCTGAAGCAGGAACTTGACCGAGAACTCGATAAACACTACCTGGTGGAATGGATCACCCTTGACCTGGAGGCCTTCACGGGTAAAGCACGTCCCCACTTCCCCCCGCTGGGCACAGTCAGGGGCTGGCATGGCGGGGGCCGGTGACCTGGGTAGTTTGCCCGGGGCAGGGCAGTGCCCGGGAGGAGGTGGCTTTATCCTGAGGCTGTCTCCTCATGGGAGGAAACGAGGGGGCTCCAGGAGCAGAGAGGTCTCCCCAGGGTGGAGAGGGGCTAGGCTGGGCCCACGGACGTCCCCCTGGTGGGGTAGAGCTTGGGCCACCAGGGCAACGCGATACCAGGACCCAAAGGCACGGCAGGGCCAGTCCTATGTCCCAGGGCACCATATGGGGAGGTCGGGGGTGTGAGGGCCGGTGCGGCCCCAGGAATACACCTCCTCCCTGCCCACCTCGCTCCCACAGAGAACGGTGAGTGGGAGATCATCCACAAACCGGCCCGCAAGAACATCGACAGGAGCGTCTCGCCCGAGAGCAGCAAGTACCAGGACATCACCTTCTACCTCATCATCAAGCGGAAGCCGCTCTTCTACATCATCAACATCGTCCTGCCCTGTATCCTCATCGCCTTCATGGCCATCTTCGTCTTCTACCTGCCAGCCGAAAGTGAGTGCGGGGTGCCCCGTCCCACCCCCGGGAGTGCGGGGTCCTCACCCGCCAGCTAGTGCAGGGCTCCTGCATCCCACCCCTGGGGAGTGTGAGGTACCCCATCCCACCCCCAGGGAGTACGGGGTCCTCACCCGCCAGGTAGTACAGGGCTCCTGCATCCCACCCCCAGGGATTACGGAGTCCTCACCCGCCAGGTAGTACAGGGCTCCCCCATCCCACCTCCAGGGAGTACGGAGTCCTCACCCGCCAGGTAGTACAGGGCTCCCCCATCCCACCCCCAGGGAGTACGGGGTCCTCACCCGCCAGGTAGTACAGGGCTCCCCCATCCCACCCCCAGGGAGTACGGGGTCCTCACCCCCCAGATAGTACAAGGCTCCCGCATCCCACCCCCAGAGAGTGCAGGATTCGTCCCACCCCCAGGGAGTGCAGGCCTCCCCCATCCCACCTCCAGGGAGTGCAGGCCTCCCCCATCCCACCTCCAGGGAGTATGGGGTCCTCACCCGCAAGGTAGTGCAGCCCTCCCCCATCCCACCCCCAGGGAGTACGGGGTCCTCACCTACCAGGTAGTGCAGGGCTCCTGCATCCCACCCCCAGGAAGTGCAGGGTCCCCCGTCCCACCCACAGGGAGTGCGGCCTCCCCCATCCCACCCCCAGGGAGTACGGGGTCCTCACTTGCCAGGTAGTGCAGGGATCCCGCATCCCACCCCCAGGGAGTGTGGGGTCCCCCGTCCAACCCCCAGGGAATACAGGGTCCTCACCCCCCAGATAGTACAAGGCTCCTGCATCCCACTCCCAGAGAGTGTGAGGACCCCCGTCCCACCCCCAGGGAGTGCAGGGTCCCCCATCCCACCCCCAGGGAGTACGGGGTCCTTACCCTCCAGGTAGTACATGACTCCCGCATCCCACCCCCAGGGAGGATAGGGTTCATCGCCCATGGAGTACAGGGACCCCCATCCCACCCCCACTGAGACTCCCATCCCAAGGGGGAGTACAGGGTCCCCCATCTCACCCCAAGGGAGTACAGAGTCCCCCCCAGTGAGTATGGGAACCACCCCATCCCACCCCCAGTGAGTGCAGGGCCCCCACCCCAAGGGAGTACAGGGTCCCCCCATCCCACCTCCACTGAGTGCAGGATCCTGACCCCCCCACAGTGAATACTGGGTCTTCCCCAATCATGAGTACCCAGACAGTCAGGGAGAGCTCTCCATCCCCCACTCCCCCACCCCCGATACTGACAGCAAGGATTTGGCGAGGGCAAGCTCCCCTCCCCACCCCACCTGTGCTGGGTCACTTGCCCCTGTTTGTGTCTCCAGGCTCAGGTTCCTCCCCATGGAGCTGCTGTTCCTTGGCCAAAGCTCCCCCAGGAGGTGGCTGGAAATGCCCAGACCTGGGTTGTGTCAGGAAGGGATCAGAGCTTCATTAGCTGGGGGAGGTTCCTGGGGGGCTCCCTTTCCTTGGATCCCCCCTTTCCCTAGAGGTCTTCCCAGAAGTGTTACTCTGAGCTCTGTCTGTTCTCCAGGTGGGGAGAAGATGACTCTGGCTATCTCCGTCCTGCTGGCCCAGTCTGTCTTCCTGCTGCTGATCTCCCAGCGCCTGCCAGCCACCTCCCTCGCCATCCCCCTCATTGGCAAGTGAGTCTCCATGGGTCACCCCACATGCCCCTTGGCCCACCCTGCTTGCTGGGGATGCTGGGAGGGGGACGCTGGGTGTCCTGTGGCTGGTAGGGGTGGCTGGTCCCTGCTGAGAAGGTCTCGGAGTGTTTCCCCCACCCAGCAGACACACTCAGGATGAAGAAGACTGTTTGCGTGGCTGGTCCATGGGGATCCTACAGAGCCCTCCTCTGGCAGGGGGCCTGGGCCCTGCTGTGCCCCAGAGGGGAGCCAGGCTGCCCCCACTGGGAGCCGGTCTCTGCCCCTGCAGGTATCTGCTCTTCATCATGCTGCTGGTGACCGCGGTGGTGGGGACCTGCGTGATCGTGCTGAACATCCACTTCCGGACGCCCAGCACCCACGTCATGTCCAGCTGGATCAAAGAGGTGAGCAGGGGAGCTGGGCACAGGAGCCTCTGGCTGGGCTCAATGCCTGGCAGGGAGGATGCCCGGCTACCTCCGTCAGCCCATCACCCCGTCTCCATGCCCCTATGCCTTGGGGTGACCGGCTGCTCCCTTGGCTCGTGCTGGGGCCCCTGGAGCCCAACCACGATCTCTGGCTGCAGCTCCAGAATCCGCTGGCACAATCTCGTCCCGGAAGTGAGGGGCAAAAGGCCTGGTCACCACAAGAACAAGGCACCAAAGCAAGCAGCCAGCCCCACTGGCACTGTGCAGACCAAGCGGCAGGTGCTGGGGCAGATGCACATCAGTGCAGAGGCCCAAGCGCCCGAACGTTTGGGAATCATGTCACCGGGCATCCTCCCATTCAGGCCTGGCAATGCCCACGGCCGCTGAGTAATGCTGCCACCCAGTGGCATGACAGTTCCCATGCACCTCTAGTACAACGGCCAGCGCCAGCCCCTTCCCTCTAGGCGTCACCCCGGCCCCCCTAGGCCTGGCACAGGGGCACCCCACCTGGCTCCCAGCCCAGCTAGGGGAGACAGGCCAGCCCAGCTCCTGCAGGCCCGGTCAAGGGGAGAGCAGCTGCTGGGAGCGCCCCCCCCAAAGGCCAAGCTGCAGTAACTCACCTGCAGTAGGGTGGGGAGCGTTCAGCCGGCTCTGGAGCCCCCGCTGCCCCTACACACACCTAGCACTGGCCTCTCCCCCTCCCCAGCTCTTCCTAGAGACGCTGCCGCGTCTGCTGCACATGTCCAGGCCGGCAGAGAGCGAGCCAGACCCCCGCGCCGGGCTGTTGATCCGGCGCAGCAGCTCCGTGGGCTACATGGCCAAGGCGGAGGAGTACTTCGCCGTCAAGTCCCGCAGCGACCTCATGTTTGAGAAGCAGTCGGAGCGGCATGGGCTGGCCAGCCGTGTCACCCCCTCCCGTGAGCGCCCTGCGGCCGAGGGATGGGGCGGGTGCCATGGGGCTCTCCCAGCGGGCGTGCTGGCTCCTCTAGTGCCCGGAGAAAGGCGGGTCCCGGCAAGGCGAGTCCGCAAGAGAATTTGGACGTATAGCCCAGAGCAGCAGGCACCCAAAGAGGACAGAAGGGAGGGCTCCACATGTCCCAGGCTGGGACCCCAGCCCATGCCCCCCCAACTCAAGGGCAAGACCCTGCCCACTCCCTGAGCCACAGAACAGGACCTGGCTTCCCCTCCCTGAGCCCCACACCCTGAAATGGGATCCAGTCCCACCCCCTCAACTGCGTCCTGTGTGGGACCCCAGCTGCCCCAAACCCAATGCCCAAGGACGGGAACCTGGCTCTCCCTCCCCCGAGCTCTGGGACAGGACCTCGGCCCCACTGAGCCCGTGCCCCAGGATGGGTCCCCGACCCTCCCTCATGCCAGGACCCTGGGCCTGCTCCCTGAGCCCCATTCCCCGAGCCCTGTGTCTCAGGTCAGGCCCCTTGCCCCACACCTGAAGCCAGCACACTGGTGCCACCCCTCACAGCGTCTCCTTCCCCTCCTGCCCCTGGCAGGGCCCAAGCCCCTGGGCATGGCCGATGTGCAGGATCTGCTGTACAGTGAGGTGAAGCCGGCCATTGACGGCGCCAACTTCATCATCAAGCACACACAGGACAAGAATGACTACAACGAGGTGAGTGTGCCGGGTGGGCAGCAGCCCACAGCCCTGGGGTGCCCCGGGGGAACGGGGCTGCCTCACTGGCCAGTCCCAGCAACGCCCTCCCAGTCAGACCCACGCAGCAAGATGGAGGTGCCTGTTGGGGGCCAGAACACCCCCAGGCCTCACAGTGGGTTATAACTGGCCCCTTGCTGGCAACCTCAGCCAGGCACAAGAGACCGAGTGGGGCAGGAAGCCTGAACTCCCGTCCCTTCAGGCTGGAGTGAGTTCTGTTGGTGGGCGCCGGGGGCGTGGGGTGCCAGGGGGAGCAGGGTGTTCTGGGAGTGGGGTGCCACAGGGAGTGTTGTGGTGGGGAAGTGGGGTGCTGAGGGAGCGGGGTGCCAGGAGGAGCAGGGTGCTCTAGGAGTGGGGTGCCACAGGGAGTGTTGTGGGGAAGTAGGGTGCTGAGGGAGCGGGGTGCCAGGAGGAGCAGGGTGCTCTGGGAGTGGGGTGCCACAGGGAGTGTTGTGGGGGAGTGGGGTGCCACAGGGAGTGTTGTGGGGAAGTGGGGTGCCGGGGGAGCGGAGTGTCGGGGGAGCAGGGTGCCACAGGGAGTGCCATGGTGGGGAAGTGGGGTGCTGAGGGAGCAGGGTGCCAGGAGGAGCAGGGTGCTCTGGGAGTGGGGTGCCACAGGGAGTGTTGTGGGGAAGTGGGGTGCCGGGGGAGTGGGGTGCTGTGGGAGCGGGGTGCCGGGGGGAGCAGGGTGCCAGGGGAGACTAGGCTGTCTCTGCTGTGTGAATAGGGGGCTCCTGGCCATGATACGTTCACCTTCCCCAGACTCACTCCCTTCACGTGTTCTGCCCCACCCCTGTCTATTCCTCCCCCGCCCTGTGTCCCATCCCCACTCCCCACCCCCGGTGGCCTGTGGGGGTCCCTGGCCCCAGGAGAAGGATAACTGGAACCGCGTTTCCCGGACGGTCGACCGCCTCTGCCTGTTCTTGGTGACCCCGGTGTTAATCCTCGGGACCCTGTGGATCTTCCTGACGGGAATCTATAACGAACCCCCCGAGCTGCCCTTCGCCGGAGACCCCTTCGACTACAGCATGGAGCACAGGCACTTTGTGTAGGGCCATGGCTCCCAGCCCCTGCTGCGCTGCACCACTGCCCAGCCCTCTGCCCGCGGGGTGCCGGGCCGCCCCCGGTGCTTCGGCATGTCGGTGACCTTCGCTGGTCTTGTCTCATTCCTGGTGTTCGAATAAACTCCACGGTTCTCAGCCAGTGGCTGCAGGGAGTGTGTTTCGGGGAGTCGCCTTCCCAAGCCCGGGCCAGTCTCCCCTCCTCACCCCTTCCCTTCCACAGGCCCCCACCTCAGCCAGCTTCCCCTCCACCCTTCCCCTCCCTCTGGCCAGCACCCCACGCTGGGCCCCGGAGCCCCATCGCCCCTCCCGCTGGCCAGCACCCCACACTGGGCCCTGGAGCCCCATCTCCCCTCCCCTCCCGCTGGCCAGCACCCCGCGCTGGGCCCTGGAGCCCCATCTCCCCTCCCCTCTCGCTGGCCAGCACCCCACGCTAGGCCCTGGAGCCCCATCACCCCTCCTGCTGGCCAGCACCCCGCGCTGGGCCCTGGAGCCCCATCTCCCCTCCCCTCTCGCTGGCCAGCACCCCACGCTAGGCCCTGGAGCCCCATCACCCCTCCTGCTGGCCAGCACCCCGCGCTGGGCTCTGGAGCCCCATCTCCCCTCCCCTCCCACTGGCCAGCACCCCACGCTGGGCCCTGGAGCCCCATCGCCCTTCCCCTCCCACTAGCCAGCACCCCACGCTAGGCCCTGGAGCCCCATCTCCCCTCCCCTCTCGCTGGCCAGCACCCCACGCTGGGCCCTGGAGCCCCATCACCCCTCCTGCTGGCCAGCACCCCACGCTAGGCCCTGGAGCCTCATCACCCCTCCTGCTGGCCAGCACCCCACGCTGGGCCCTGGATCCCCATCTCCTCTCGCCTCCCACTGGCCAGCACCCCACGCTAGGCCCTGGATCCCCATTGCCCCTCCCACTGGCCAGCACCCCGCGCTGGACCCTGGAGCCCCATCTCCCCTCCCACTGGCCAGCACCCTGCGCTGGGCCCTGGAGCCCCATCTTCCCTCCCATTGGCCAGCACCCCGCGCTAGGCCCTGGAGCCCCATCTCCCCTCCCACTGGCCAGCACCCCACGCTAGGCCCTGGTGCCCCATCGCCCCTCCTGCTGGCCAGCACCCCACGCTGGGCCCTGGAGCCCCAGCTCCCCTTCCCTCCCACTGGCCAGCACCCCATGCTAGGCTCTGTATCCCCATCTCCCCTCCCACTGGCCAGCACCCCGTGCTGGACCCTGGAGCCCCATCTCCCCTCCCACTGGCCAGCACCCTGCGCTGGGCCCTGGAGCCCCATCTCCCCTCCCACTGGCCAGCACCCCGCGCTAGGCTCTGTATCCCCATCTCCCCTCCCACTGGCCAGCACCGTGCGATAGGCCCTGTCACCCCATCTCCCCTCCCCTCCCACTGGCCAGCACCCCGCGCTAGGCTCTGTATCCCCATCTCCTCTCCCCTCCCACTGGCCAGCACCCCACCCTAGGCTCTGCCGCCCCATCTCCCCTCAGCTACCACTAGCCAGCACCCCACGTTAGGCCCTGTCTCCCCTCCCCTCCCACTGGGAGGTGGATAACATCTGTGTAACCTCCCCAGCAGGAAGGTAGTGGGTTTTGAGCATCTGGGAAGAAGGCAAAGCTGGTGCTATATGACGAGCCAGCAAGTGCTACAGGCCACGGGACGACAGCCTCTGGGTTCGCTCATCACGAGCAGGGTCAGTCTCAGGGACATGTTCCATTATTAGCTGTTCCGAGCCCCTGGGCTACCAGCCGATCCCTCAGATGGGAGGGAGCCCCAGCCCTTCCGGGAGACAATTCCCAGCCAGATCCACCCCCCCATTGGGGTGTGGCAACACTCCCAGCCCTGCCCTGGGGACGATTCCCAGCAGCTGAACCCATCCAATGGCTGCATCCCTGCCCCCCACCCAGTCCTCCCTCTTCCTCCCTGGGCTTTGTACCCTTCTGTCCACGCCGTGTCCCCGTGCCCTCCTCCAGGGCACTCAGCCTTTCCCAGCTTACCCGGACACTGGGCACCTGAGCCCGTCTTTGCAAATCAGCCCCTGCATTTGTCTTACCTTTCTCTGGCCTCTGTCTGCTGGGGAGCAGCCCAAGCTGAGCGCAGCAGCCCGGCCTGGGTCTGTGGGTACATGTGGGGGGCACCGTGACACCTGCATAGACGCTGGATCCTAGGCAGGAATCAAACCCAGCACCTGTGGCAGCAGGCCCCTTGGTGCCACCTGGGGAGTTGCAGTTCCAGCCAGTGGGTTGGCCTCACAGGTGCTGATGCCATGTGTTCTTAGGAGTCCCACCTTGCCCTGGGGGAAACGGTCCCATCCCCACTCATCGGCACCTTTCCCCCAGGGCACGCCAGACCTTGGTGCTCAGCCGGCCTCTTTTCACTGCACTTAGTGGCCTGGGGACAAAGGGAGTCCACAGGGGAAGGGGAGGCTGTTTCGTTATCACAGCAGTGACCCCAACGGGGCAGGCGTGTGCTGGGCTTGGCTGCCTCGAGCTGCCCTGTGAGGAGACGGCGCGGGTGGAAGGTGCCATGCGGACAGTGCTGGAGCCTGAGATCTCCCCAGGGAGCAGGGCCAGCTCCCCACAGCAGCCCCTGCCAATCTGCCCCGCCTCTGTGGCCCGTTCAGTCCATGGCCTCCCTGCTGACACTGCCGAGGTGGGAGGCAGTTAGCGCTGATTGGCACACACCCACCAGGCACGGGGCTGAGACCCACAGACTCATTCCACACAGAGGCCACTCAGCTGCCTTGGGGTAGGTAGGGAGAATGATGGATGCCCCTGTGGCGATGCGGTTCTGGCAGGACCCAACTGAGGTGCCAATTTAGGACAAATCGCTTAAACAGGGCAGTTACAGCCCCAGGCTGGGGTTTTTCCACCTCTAAGGCAAACCAAACCAGCCAGACAAAGAGGACTTTGGTTCATCCCACTGGCTAACCACAAGTCACACAAGCAATTTCCTTAGACACTCCAGTCTCCCAGTATCACCACCAATGCCACTTGCCCTGGGGATGAATGGTTATGAAAACCAACACCTCAATAAAAGAAAAAGGTTCTCTTGATCCCAAAGGATCAAGCCCCAGACCCAGGTCAATATACACATCAGATCTTACCCACAAACCACGCTGTTGCTAACCCTTTAGAATCTGAAATGTAAAGGTTTAGTCATAAAAGGAAAAAGATATAGATGAGAGCTAGAACTGGTTAAATGGAATCAATTACATACAGTAATGGCAAAGTTCTTGGTTCAGGCTTGTAGCAGTGTTGGAATAAACTGCAGATTCAAATCAAGTCTCTGGAGTACATCCCCCTCTGGGATGGGTCATCAGTACTTTGTTCAGAGCTTCAGTTTGTAGCAAAGTCCCTCCAGAGTTAGAAGCAGGATTGAAGACAAGATGGAGATGAGGCATCAACCTTTCATAGGCTTTTCCAGGTGTAAGAATCTCTTTGTCCTTATTGTAGAAAATAACAGCAAAATGGAGTCTGGAGTCACATGGGCCAGTCCCTGCATACTTTGCTGAGTTACAAGGTGCATCTGCCTTCTCTCAATGGGTCAGTTGTATAACTGATGGTCCTTAATGGGCCATCAAGCAGGCTAGGCAGAGCTAAAACCAACCGTCTGGGATGTTTCCCAGAAGCATAGCATAAGTTTAAAATACAGACGGTATAGAGCCAATACTCATAGCTTCAACTACAAGATCATATCTGCACACAGACAGCATAATCATAACCAGCAACCCATAACCTGGTCTAAGACACCTTATATGACCCCCTTTTACATAAGATTTGGTGCCACTACAGGACCTTGGTTGCAACCGTGTTCTATATAGTCCCAGATTATATCAATAAAGTCACAGCCCCCCTCCCCGAGCAGCGCCCAGCCTCTCACAGCCCCTGCACAGTCCTCCCAAGCCCCCGAGCAGAGCCCCTCCCGGGGCCCTGAGCACTAAGCCAGCAGGGTTGGTGCCCTCTCCCCAGAGCCCTGCGCACCACCTGGCTGGTGAAGCCCCTTGGCCCCCTAGAGCCCGGCCTCAGGCCCAGCCCTGACCTCACTTGCTCACTGGCGTAGGGCAGACACGAGGCACTGGGTCCTGCAATGGGGAGTGCCGGGGAGCCTGCCGAGCCGGGCTGGGGCCTGCCTATGGGTCTTGTTAACTCAGGCTCCACGGCTGGCAGGGGAGTGAGGCCAGTGGGTCAGGTGGAAGCAGGGGGGCAGTGTGTGGCAGGGAGGCTGGGAGGGGGCAGGCCCTAGGTGAAGGGGGGGGCAGTCCGCAGCAGGAGCAAGGCTGGCAAGGGTCAGGCAGCTGCTGGGGAAGGGGGACCAGTGCAGGGGGAGGGAGCCAGGCCCTATGTGAATGGGAGGACATTGTGGGGGAGGGAGGCTGGGGGCTGAGACAGCAGCAGGTGAAGGGGGGGGGCAGGCCAGGGAAGCAGGCTGGCCGGGGAGGGGGGGCAGAGTCAGACAGGAAATGCCGGGAATCCTGCGTCTCAGGACAGCTGATGCTGCTCGCGTCGCCCACACGGAGGGATCAGGCAAGCCTGGTATGTGACCCCCAGACAGGCTGGTCACAGGACAGCTGGGGCTGGCGCTCATCCCTCAGACGCCAGCCCAGCCCCCGGCACCCCTAGCCCTGAAGAGGATTCTCTCCCTAGGCCTGGTCCAGGAGACATGGTCCTGTACTGCTGGGGGCGGGAGGAGGCCTCTCCTCAGCCTGATATATAGGTGCCGGCTAGAACATCAGTTGCAACCTCTCACCTGGTGCAAGCAGCCGGGCTGGGCTGCATCTCAACCTCTGTGCAGACAAGAGCTAGTTAACCCCGCAGCTGCTGGATCAAACACTCAGCATAAGCTCCAGGCAGTGTCGAGTGCCCCGAGCGGTGGGAAACCAGGATCGGACCCCATGTCACCTGCAGGGTCCGATCCATTTCCCTGGCCAGCACTGCAGCGACTGAGCTACCAATGCAGAGCCAGCTGCAGGGCCTAGGCTGTGCCAACCTTCTCCATGGGCGGCGGGATGGCAAGGGCAGCATTTGGCCCGTGGGGGGTGGGGAGGCCACCGTGACATGAGCAGCTTGGAAGCTGAGCAGACCCACCCTGGGGGGGCCACTCAGCAGAGTCAGTGGCCCTTAAAGACACTCATGAAACCAGCGTCCCCATGCTGCACACTGCCCAGGCAGGGGGAGCACCATGGGCATTGCCCAGGACGACCCACGGCCAGCGTGACTCCAGCATGCTGGCCATGGGGCCTCAGCATTCTGCCTCAGGTCCTGGGCATCGGCATCAGAAACCTTTGTGTGGTTAGCATGCCCCCAGCGAGGTGGAGGGGAGGAGTGAAGCCCTGGCGTGATTTCCCCATGGCAGCTGGTTCCATGCCCCAGATGCTGGGTGTTAGGAAGGTGGGCATTCCAGTAATATCTTTATGAGCCAGATGTGTGCCTCAGTTTCCCTATGTGCTTGGTACCGTCACACCCGGAATGGGAACGAGGGCTGGCAGAACTTCACGGGGCCCCTCGGCAGCGCTGTCTGAACAGAGCCAGCATGTGCGTGTGGCAGATCCAGAGCCCCAGCGACTGAACATTAATGACCAGGGCAGTCGAGAGCAGGCGGCTTCCTCCAGCACCATGGGAAGGCCGAGCGAGGAGCGAGGCAGGTTGCTGCTGGGACCACGCACAGACGGGGCAGCAAGAGTTAAGACGGCCCCTTGAGGATCAGGGCCTGGAGAAGCCATCGCTCGTACTGCTTCGGACTTTCGCTTGCTAACCGAAGGACTTTCTCTCAGCTCCCTCCTGTTGGAAGGGCTGCCCTGCGTCCCTGCATGGCTCCTCTCTCGGGAGTCTGATCTCAGTGAGGAACAGGGATCGCTGGAGCCCAGAGGGGCAGCATTTGGAGTCATTGAGGCCTTGGGGAGCCGTGTGGCCCGCAGATCGGGGGGAGCTGGCACACGGAGGCCAGGGCATAGCTGAGTCCCTAACAATCCATGACACCATGGGTGTGTGAGACCCCTCACCCTAGTGAGAGGGGGGGCAGGTGTCCGTGTGTCACACCCGGCCAGGGAGGGGACACCCGTTGGGGACAAAGCCATGCAAGACTGGGTAAGGTCGGTAGCACCTGAGCTGTGGGCTAAGGGGTCATGTACCCCACTGGAACAACCCTGCCCTCCTCTGGCGCCTTCACTTGGGGATCTCAAAGCACTTGACAGGCACGAAAGGTGTGGAGGGAAAGATCATCCTCAGTTCAGAGCTGGAGAAACTCAGGCCTATGATGGGTAATGATTAGCCCAAGCTCCCGCAACAGCTCCGTGGCAGAGCTAGGAAGAAAACCCAGGTCTCCAGCGTCCTGGTCCCCAGCTCTAACCACCAGAGCAGAAACTCTGGGCTGGCAGGCTCCCTGGGGACTGCCTGGACTCTCTGGTCCTGATGGGGCAGCATCAGCCTCCCATGTCGCCTTTCCCACCTCAGCCATGACCAGGCCCTGTGGAACCGTGACTTGGCCTGGGTCCTGATCCTGTGTGGGGCCCAGCTCCAGGCTAGCGGAGTGTCATGGATTCCCAGGTTCTGTGCTATGCCCCAGGCACATCCAGGCTCCTGGAAGATCCCCTTTAGCACCCAAGGGGCTTCTCTTTTCCACACAGCCTCCATGCCTCTGGACTTGGGCCTTCAGGCTCCAGAGCATCTGTTCCCCGCTGTGAGCGCTGACCAACGGGTCCGACTGAGGTGGAGGCCGGTTCCAATGCTCTTCACCCCTACAGGGAGCAGCGCGTCTAGGAATATTTGCGGCGACACTGGGCAGCCCTTCTGAGTCAGCTGGCATCTGGTCTCCGGCAGTCGACAGCTCGGCATGGGAAAGGCAAGCGGGAGCCAGAGGTCCTGCTGGGCTCTGGCAGGCCCTGCTTCTCTCTGGCCCTCTCTTCCCAGCTCAGACATTGAGAACAACCCGTTCGCACCGGGCCGCTCTGGCTCTGGCTCCAGCCATGCGGCATTCACATGCCCAGGCTATGCTGGCCTTAATGTCCTGGCTCCCTTTGTCTCTTCTGCCTCCTCCGGTCTGTTCAGCCTGGGCTAAGGAGTCTGGCCTCCAACCAGGCAGCCGCAGGCATCAAATGCTGCATCAGGGCACAGCAGTATAGAGCACACAGGGAAACTGAGGCACACACATGGCTCATACAAATATTACCAACTCAGCAGTTGCTCCCTCTCCCATTGTTGTTTCAGAGGCACTTGGCCATCCGCTGGGGAACAGCTGACAATGCTGGCCAGACAGCTGGACTGCAGGCACCGCACTCAGGGAGAGGAGGGGTGCAGGGGGGGCCGACCATAGCCCAAAATAAACCTCCAGAGCTTGCTGAGCACACAGCCACCACCGTGCCGGGAGGGAGGCTGCCACCACCATGCGCTGCCTGGCTCTGCTCGCAACCCTCAGCTTCCTCACAGGTAAGCCGTGCCTGGCCTGCGGATGGGGCGAGGGGCAGCCGGATATGGTACTGGGGAGGTGGCAGCTAAGCCTAGGCTGCGAGCATGGATAGCTCTGTTCTGGGCTCAGCAGCAGGGAATCAGGGCAGCTCAAGAGACCACCCCCATCCCTCTCCATCCCAGGGCTGGGGCGGGGAGCAGGGAGTAGCCTCCCCTCTTGCTGTGTTCACTCTCTATCTCTTCCTTCAGGGCTTGGGGAGCAGCAGCAGCCTCCTTGTCCTGCTGGCTGACGCAGGGCAATGTGCCATTCTGCACAACCCCCGGCAGGCTGGCCTAGTCACTATGTGTGCGTACAGCACCTAGCGCAGCAGGGCCCCGCTCCTGACTGGGACTCCCAATACCACTTTCTCTGCCCAGAGAGCGGCCCCTTCCACACCCTGCCTGCCAGGGGCTCTGCCGTGAGCATCAGCAACCCTCACCCCAGCCCATGCAGCGCCAGCACCCTGTACCCACTCCCAGCCCTGAATGGCTGTGGGGGGTCCTGCACCGTAAAACGCCCACCAGAACCCTGCTCGCTGTGCTGGGATGTTACATTGCTACCGTCTCCCACCACTCCACTTGCATGGGGCACCCACCCTCGTCCGCTTCACGCTGCCAGTCGTGGGGCACCCACCCTCGTCCGCTTCACAATGCTGTTAGTGGGGCACCCACCCTCAGCCATTTCCCACTGCCGGTTGTGGGGCACCCACCCTTGTCCATTTCACATGCCTGTCGGTCGTGGGCCACCCACCCAGGGCCACCCAGAGGATTCAGGGGGCCTGGGGCAAAGCGGGGGAGCTATGGCACTTGTACTCACCCAGCGGCAGTCTGGGTCTTCAGCGGCATTTTGACAGCGGGGGCCCTTCAGTCGCTCCACGTCTTTGGCAGCACTGAAGGGCCCCCGCCGCCGAAATGCCACCGAAGACCTGGACCACTGCCGGGCCAGGGCTTGCGGGGCCCCTGTGGAGCCCAGGGCCTGGGGCAAATTGCCCCACTTGCCCCCCTTTCTGAGAGGCCCTGCACCCACCCCTGTCCATTTCACACCTGGGACGAAGAGGGGACTGAACTGGGCTCCTTCTGCTTTGAGAACGTGAATGATGGAGGCCACAAAACAATTCTTGGCAGGCGCTATTGCTGCAGAGGGGCCAGCTGCTGCTTATGCCTGTTAGCAGGGGCTTCGACCCCAGGGAAGCCAGAGACATGTGCACACACAGACCCCCACCCGCGAGTGTGGGACACACACAGCCACATACAGTGATGCTGGCCAGGTGCCAGCGCTAACCCCCAACGCGCCCTCCAAGTCACCCTCTATCCTCTGGCCCCAAGGCTTTCCAAGAAGCAGCAGCGGCACTTTTGCTAATGAAGGTAATTCGTTAGCACGTTATGTTTCTCCCCAGAGGCATTTCATTCAGATGCACTTGGCGGGTCTGGCCATTAATAATTTAATAATGCAGGTGATTTGTAAAGCCCCAGCTAATGAGCTAAGGATCCAGGCAGCCGAGGGGGATTGATCCTGGGCCAGAGCTGACAGGCTGCCGGACCCCATTGTTAGACCACGGTTAAGCTGCCACAGTTAAGCTGGGTTCAACACACGTTGCCTGTTGAGTTCAAGCCATGTTTACGCCTTCTGGGGGCCTGGAGTTGGGGCCGGCTCAGAAAGCTTGGTGAGAGGGATGCCTGCGGCCCTCACCCCAGAGAGAAATGGGATACTGCTATTACTTGCCACATCCTCAGGCTGCCAGCCCCCAAGCCCTGGGCATCCCCCTGCAGGGCATTGGCAGGTTCTGATCCCAGGCCCATTGGCTCTGAAGCATAGAGCTCTGCCTCTCATGTTCAAGAAGTCACTCCATTACTGCGCAGCAACAGTAGGCTTTTATCTTCTCGGTGGCCAACCCTCCAGCGGTCCCGTCACCCGCTCCAGACACTTGTTACACTTTTGCCTGTGGTCAGTTCAAAGCCCGCGCAGGTGAGTGAAGGCTGAAAGAGGCTCCAATTCAGCGGCTGTGTGGTGCCCCCGTCCCGTGTGAATCCCGTTTGACAGGTCCTGGCGCCCAGCACAAAGCCGGGCAGCCCTGTGCACTCCGTGGGCACTGACAATACAGCTGCCTGCTTCGGGTCTCACTGGAGAGGCCACAGACACCAAGCGCCCTCTCAAAGGGGTGAGGCTGGGGTAGACAGGTGGAGGGGTCGAGAGGGAGCTTGCCTTGCTGCTGCCCATGCTGGACTCGCCCTGTGCCCTCAGGTCGCCTGGGCAGGCACCTGGCACCATCCGGAGGGGCTGCTCGTGACCAGTTCTCGAGGGAACTGCTCGGTCTTGGCACTGCCACTGGGTGAGGGTGGCGTGGTGCCTGCTTCCCTCAGGGCCTGGCTGTGCCCTGATTTCAGCCGTGCTGTGCCGGAACCAGGAAGAGAAACTGCTCAATGACCTGATGACCAACTACAACCGCAATCTGCGCCCGGCCCAGGGGGAGGGCGACATCATTAACGTCACGCTGAAGCTGACCCTCACCAACCTCATCTCCCTGGTAAGCAGAGCCCCACCCCCTCCAAGTTCCTTGCCAGTCCCCACCAACCGGCTGCCAAGCGACACTGGAGGGACATGGCGCATCACCAGGCAGGAGAGGGTTAAAAGCCAGGTGGTTTCACTTATGCTGCCGAGCTCAGCCCTTTCCTGCCTTTCTCCTTGCTCCCAGCCCCTGCCCCCAAACTGGGAGGGGGCTGCTTCTCCGGGGGGGGCAGGAATGGCTGCTCCCCCTGTTAGGCCTGGCATGGGGGACAGGGATTGAGTGCACTGCCCAGGACAGGGAATGAGAGGCAGGAGGCACTGATGCCAGGAATTTCCCTGCCTCGTCTCCTCCCAAAGGCACCCAGCACCCAGCCCTGACCAGGGACAGCCAGTCCTGCCTGGGCATCCCTCACACTACCCCTGCCGTCAGAATGGGGAGTCTGTGCCAGGGCAGATGGGACTGGCTGCAGGACACTCTGTCCGAGCTGCCCTTGGTAATGGTCCCTGAGGAGAATCACTGTGCTGGGGGAAGGGGGAGAAGGAAGAGGGAGATTGGGAAGGTGGGCATCGGGTGGTGATTGAGCTGGGGGGTGCCGGATGGGGGCACTGTGCAGTGATGGGGCTGGGGGTTTCCTGAGGAGGGCATGGGGCAGTGAATGCATTAGAGACAGGGTTCCTGATAGCAACACAGTTGTAGTGAGGGCATGGCCTGGCCATGCCCCAGTGGCTCTGTGGCTGCTGCTGGCTTCCCAGGGGGGAGGGGGGCTGGGTTCATGGGACGCTGCCCTGCTCAGGGCAC
Source organism: Gopherus evgoodei (assembly GCF_007399415.2). Taxonomy (NCBI): domain Eukaryota; kingdom Metazoa; phylum Chordata; order Testudines; family Testudinidae; genus Gopherus; species Gopherus evgoodei. The sequence continues at coordinate 7,594,260 of NC_044330.1, forward strand.
CCCTGGGATGCCCCACACCCTGCTGCACCCTGGGAGGTAATTCCTCAAGGCTCCATGCACCGGAGCCTCTTGAGAAGGGCATTGCCTGAGCGCCCAGTAGCTGGCATGCACCGTGCAGCCCCACTGGAGCTGCAGCAGGGCCGCCCAGCCGTGGCGGGACAGGGCAGGGCGGCGTGGCAGCAATCTCACAATCCCTCTCTCCTTTCTGGGTTCCAGAACGAGCGGGAAGAGACCCTCACCACCAACATCTGGATTGAGATGGTAAGGTGCCCGGGGTGCCCACCAGCTACGGGCCGGCCAGCATGCAGCAGGCAGAGATCAGCTAATGCCCCCCACCTCCTGATAAGCTGCAGAAGCCCTCCAACGCCCAGCATACCGTTGCACCTGCAGTCCAAGGGCTAGGACGGGTTGCAGCCCCCTCCTGGCCTGAAGGCAGTCATGGCTGGGGCCAAAGATTCACAATTTGGAGCCAGGAGAGAGGGGATTGTTCAGGGCTTGTTCCATAGCCAGACCCCACTTTGGTACTGAGCTCAGCGGCCTGGGCAGAGCCCTTGGCACAGAGCACAGGCCAGAGGGTTCACTTCCCGCCATGGCTCCCAGAACAGGTCACAGAGAAACTCTACCAGGTCCCAACCCATGGCAGAGCATGCCGGGTTCCTGCAGACCACGCCCCAGGGCGGTGTGGTACTGGGGGGTCACAGGGTGGCCAGAGATGCTCATTCTATGACAAGTGACAGACCATGCTTTACTCAGCCCCTTCCCCTCTGTTCCAGAAATGGTGTGATTATCGGCTGCAGTGGGATCCTGACAAATACGACAACATCCAGATACTGAGGGTGCCCTCCACCGAGGTGTGGCTGCCGGACATTGTCCTGGAGAACAAGTGAGCAGCTGCAGGGCCCAAGGCAGGGGGGAAGTGGGAAGCTGGTGAGGACCCCAGCAGTAGAAACTGACCTCGTCCAGCCCTCCCTCTGCCAGGGCACTCCTTGGGAGGCTCCATTCCCTGCAGGGGCCGGGTCTGTGGCTACCCACCCAGAGACATCACAGTCAGCAGCTAAGTCTCACACAACCAGGACTGCAGACAGAACCCCACATGCTCTGCTCCACCAGGACAGGGCCATACCAGGTGGGCTAAAGGGAAGGTCTCTATTAGAGGCAGCAGTAGTAGGCTTTTATCTCCTGTGAGTTGCAGCCAATAGGCAGTTCCGATTCCATCCAGCAGAGGGCAGTGGTGATGCACCCTCCCCCCCCAAATCACGTACTGTCCCGCAGCTGGTAGGGTGCTCTCGGGGAATTAGAGCCCATAGTCGGGTACTGGCTGGGTGTCTGGGGGAATTTTGGGATCGCCTCTGCTTTGCTGGGGGCTTCTCTGTGGCCCTGGGACAGTTCCAGCCCGTGGGCAGTGGCCAGCCCACAGCATGAGCTCCGGGCAGGTGGGAGGGAGCGCCCAGCTGGCCTGACCTGCCCCTCTCCTGCCCACAGCATCGACGGGGTGTTTGAGATCACCCTGTACTGCAACACGCTCCTGGACTCCAATGGCTGCCTCCTGTGGATGCCGCCCGCCATCTACCGCACCTCCTGCGCCATCTTCGTCACCTACTTCCCCTTCGACTGGCAGAACTGCTCCATGGTGTTCCAGTGAGTGCAACTGCTCGGGAAGGGGCAGGGCTGCCCCTCAGATGGGAGGGCAGGGGGCAGAGCCCGGGGCGTGCATGCAGCTCTCCTGCAGGGCAAGCGGCTCTCCCGCCCTCTCTCAGGTGGCAGCTGGCCCAGATCACCAGCAAAGGGCCCATGATATCACGTACAGCTGTGACCCTCTGCACCTCCCTCCGCCTTAGCCAGAGGCTGGTCGCACTCAGCTCCGTGGCAGCCGCCAGGCCGGTTACCATGGCACAAGCCCCGTAGGTCGCCAAGCTAGTGCCGAAGGCATGCAAGCCAAAGAAACCCAGGGCCCTGTTCCAGCCCTTGCCCTGAGCCCAAGAGAGCCCTGTGTGTGCTTTATCAGATGTCTCCGTCCCCTCTCACGACAGGCTGAGCTAGCCCAGGGAGAGTGAAATATCTGCGATCAACTCTTCCTCCCCCTCCCCACAAATTCTCCCATCGTATGGGCCCGGATCCCAGGTGGTTGGTGGGGGTCGTAGGGGTGCAGGATCGGGCCCTTGGCGGCTCGTCCGACTGTTGTTCCTCTCTGATCAGTCTGTGGCTACAACGTATGACTGGATCTGATTTCCGTGGCGGTTACTAAATTCTGAGTGCGTCCAAGTTAGTGATGTAGGGTCCCCTCCCCCAGTGTCGGCCAGTGCCGATCGACAGCAGGACAGGAGCTCCCCCCGCGTGTCACTGAAAGGCCGTGGACGATAAAAGCCGGCTCCCGGTTATCAAGATGGGACCCGGCCCCAGTGATGTGCCTGAGGCCCCATAGTGCAGAGACAGACGGAGTCCTCAGCCTGGAAAGCTAATACCCCATGTCCCGCCCCTGAAGTCAGACTCGCCCCAGGCGAGCGACCAGCCGGGTGGGTTGGATTGCAGGACTGGGGCCTACATGAAAACTCTTCTCCCGGCTGGCTGGATCCAGACAAGGCCGGTGGCTGCAGTGGTGCTACGTGGGATGGGTCTGGGTCAGAGCTGGGCTTGACCCCAAGCTGGGGAGGTGCCGGAGCCATAGGACCTCAGATGCTGCCTTGTTTCAAAGGAAAGAAAAGCCAATTCCGCGCCCTGCGTACGTTTAGCTGTGGCGCCAATCCCAGGAGCGGCTGAAGCAGCCGCTGGCTGGTTGGATCTCAACATTTCTGTTTGTCTGAGCGTGTCCTCTAGCCAGCCAGTCTCAGCTATGGCCTCTCCTACCCCTGCCACATAGGTCCCAGACCTACAGCGCCAATGAAATTAACCTGCTGCTGACGGAGGAAGATGGGCAGACCATTGAGTGGATCGTCATCGACCCCGAAGCTTTCACAGGTAACGACCTGCTGCCTCCATCTCTCCCCTGGGGGTCTTCCCTGGCCCAGGGGGGCAAGCCGACAAGTTGTGGCTCTGGAAATCTTCCAGCTGTTGGCAACTGGAGGAAATGCCAGTGCCAGAAAGGGTGGTGCCATCACCAGTCAGGAGGAGCCCAGCAGCTGGCAGGGTGGCTCAGCATGGCCCAGACACGTAGCAAAGCGCAGCCGGATCACAGCCACCCAACCGGTCCCTCAAGCCCATCCAGTGTGGGATGGAGGCATTTGTAAAGAAACTGATGTTTAACTGACTGATAGGTGGGACTGGTAGCATGGCCTGGTATTAAGGTTATGAGACCTCGTTTTCAGTTGCATAAAATATTTGCCAAACTTTAACCATTTGGCTGAAATTTTCCATGCCAGGTGTCTGCCTCGGGCTGAATTGTTTGGGAAAATATCAGCTGAAGCAGCTCACCCAGGTCCAAGACCGAGGCCGGGAACAAATATCTTGTTGTGCCCGTATTAAAAAATTCTGGGGTTCTTTCCCTGGAACATCTGCAGTGCCCCCACGCTTTGGAGCAGGGATTCGGAACATGGCACAGGGCGGGGGGGAGGAGGAGGTGTTTGTGGCGGAGATGTACCTTTTGCCATCCTGGTGAAAAAGCACCCAAACCTGGCTACGGTTACATCCCCGCCACAGACAGCTCCTCCTCCCCCGTCCCATGCCATGTTCCAAATCCCTCTGAAAAATCGCACTTGGCACCTGCTCAGTAGAGCCTAGCAGCTAAAATCTCCGAAAAGTCTGTCCTCACTGAGCATGCTCTGTCCCCTCGCAGTGCCTGGGCCACCCCCACTGAGCGTGCTGCACTGGGGGGCGACACCGGACTTTGCCTGCAATGGCTGCTGCCGGCTGGGCACAGGCGCTTACAGCAGGGAGCCCATCCCGCTGCAAATGCCCCAACAGCGTGGAGGGGAAAATCATCTGATTCAAATGCCGAGGGGGCAAAAGGCAGATGGGGGAAGGTGGGGGCAGGGGAAGGAGCGACCTTGGGGAAACAGGCTAGTGAGACTGGGACAAGTGGGGAGAAATTGTGCCTGGCTGGGCAAGGAGACTGGGGCTGGGGGGCGTCGGGGGAAGGCTGGGACTGGTCGGGCGAGGAGACGAGGGTGCGGTGGGGGAGAGTGGGACTCAGCTGATGAGCTTGGAATGGGGCGGAGCAAGGAGGCTGGGCTGAGGGATGGGGCAGAGTCAGGTCTGGGCCAAGCCCAGGTGGGAGGGGAAGGGCTGAAGTCTGCGGGGACCAGCCAGAAGAGTCCACCAGAGCACACTGCCCTCCAGAGCCTAGAACGAAGCCCCCGATCCTCACTCCTCTACTGCCTGTGAAAGCTCCTGGCAGAGGCCAGTCCGCCTGGAAGACGCTATCTGTTATTCTCTTAGCTCAAGGGCCAGTGGTGGCGGCTGGGGACATTCCCGAACCCTGTGGGTTTCCTGTTTGCTTTTTCAGTGCCCTAGGAAACGCCCCCCCAAAACTCTCCATTAAAAGAACACGGCCGAGGTTACGCCGGCAAGTGCCCAAGTTCCTAAACAAAGGGCCAGACCAAAGGTCTCCCGGGCAAGCTGAATTCAGCCTTCTCGCGGGTCTGCCTGGCGATGGCCGTTAATTCCATGGGCTCGTCCTGTTTTCCACAGGGCCCCGGCCTCGTTCCGTGCCAGGGATGGACCTGCCCTGGGGCTGACCCCAGGGTGGGGGCTGATGGAGGCTGTTGTCTGTCGGCCCCCTTGGTCCAGATGTTGGCAGGAGTGCCATGAACGAGGCAGGGAGGGCACACAGGCGGCTCTCATGCTGTCGCTTCTGAGCGCGGGACGTTGCCACTTGAATCCTGTTCGGGTAACGCAGCATGTGTGCAATCAGGATAAAGGCCCATCTCTCATCGGGGAGCACTCAGGAAAGTTGCTCAGGGTGTGGGCACCACCACCACACAAATCCCAGAGAACAGAGCCACTGGAAACGCACTGGGGCCCTGAGCACTGGGAATTCCCAGGGCTGGTTGCACTGTCCTGGGTCCTTCCCTATTGGCTGGAGCAGGTTTCCCGTTCAGTTTTTGTAACCAGGATTTGGAACAGGAGGTGGTGTCCTGTGCACGCCCAGCAGGTATCCCCCGCACAGCAGGTTATTAGCAGCTGCCACCATGACACAGGTACTTAAGTCAATAGTCACACTCGGAGAGAGTTTTTCTAACCCCTGCAAATCACAAACTGGTACCGGGAGTGGATTGACGTGGGGAATGGAGCTGTCGCGGGCAGACAGGGATGTTTTCCGTCACCTTTTAATTGCATCTTGGAGGAACAAAATGCTTTTTGGGCAGCGAGATTTATTCTTCCATCACCGGGCTTAGCCAGATATATAGATTGGTAAAAAAATGAAATCTATCGCTCCTGCAGCCAACAGGAAAACAAACCTGAGTGAGGCATTACGCGCGGTTCCCCCCGTGGGCAGGAGTCAGGTGGGAGAGCGACCGAGCCTCCATCCAAACCCCCTGCACCGACTAGGCTCCATGGGAGCTGGCGACGCATTGCCTCCGAGCAGAATCGGGCCCCTGGGAGCCAGCCCCTGCAAAATAGGGTGCATTAAGCTGGTGGCTGCATTTGTCCCGCCATGACAGACAACATTTCAGGGCTCCCGGGCATGGCGGTAAATCTTCTCCCAGCCCCTTTCCTGGATCTTTAGCTGTTCCACCATGGGAAGCCCCCAGCAAAGGGTTTCTCTCCCCCCCGTATCTAGGGGCCATTGTCTCGGGCTCCCTCTGTCCCCCTAGAGCCGTGGCGGCAGCAGGGGCAGGGTGAATGGGCTCCCCGCACACAGACAGAAATGTCAATAGTTGCTCAGCTGGTCCTGTCAGTCATGCCGTCGGGCCTGGGCGGCAAACAGGAACAGACTCGCAGCACAGGCCTCAACCCGCCCGCCCCTGCTGTTTCCAAAGACGCCCGCAACCGCCTGGGGAGAGCTGGCAGGTCGATGTTCCGGCTGCCCCCAGGTCCCCATGCCAGCGAGCAGGATTCCCCTGCCGATCTATCCTCCTGCTCCTGAAGGCCCCAGATAAGAGTAATACACACACACACACGCCCGCGGCTGTAATGTGGGCAAGAGGCAGTTCTGGGCATCCGCCAGCAGGGATCGCTGGACGAGCTCCTGGCCCCCAAGGGTGGCTCATGCTGTTCCCAAGGGGACTCGGGGGCCAGGACCTGGGTGGTTTCCATAGCCACGCCGCGTCGTCTTCCCCGCAGAGAACGGGGAGTGGGCGATCAAGCACCGGCCGGCCAAGAAGATCGTGAACGCCGAGCGCTTCACCCCGGACGACTTGGGTTACCAGCAGGTCGTCTTCTACCTGATCATCCAGAGGAAACCACTCTTCTACGTCATCAACATCATAGTGCCCTGCGTGCTCATCTCCTCTGTAGCCGTGCTGGTGTATTTCCTGCCTGCCAAAGGTAGAGCCCGGGCCCGGCCGAGTTCGCTGCCACCCACAACCGCCACGGCTCCAGCCTCTGGCATCGGCACGTGGACAATCCACGCCTCCCGGAGTGGGAAGGGGGCAGCAAGAGCTGAAAGGAGCAGACCCAGTGCAATGCCCACACGGGTGTGACAGGAAACCGGGGGGGTCACCCTCACGCCCCGGTTATCTGAACCGAAATGGGCTGAAACGTGAAGATTGGCTCCTCTCCCCCTCCCCCGAGTTATGTCCCATTTCTGGCCCCTTGGCACCCTCCAGCCCCTATTCCTGAGCGTTGGCTGGCTCCCCTTGACCCTCTGGGAGTGCGTGGCTTGCTCGCATATTGGGCTGGAACGGCAGAGAATTCTTTCCTACCCTTGGTCCCAGCCCTCTGCTCTAACTACTAGGAAGGCAGGCTCCTCGCAGGCTCCGTTGTGCGGGAGAGGGCGCCGGCGCTTGGGGATCTTGATGCAGACCCAGGCTAATCTCTTGCTTTCTGCATCCCGACAGCGGGCGGCCAGAAGTGCACAGTCTCCATAAACGTCCTCCTGGCCCAGACAGTCTTCCTCTTCCTGATTGCACAGAAGGTGCCAGAGACCTCCGATGCCATGCCACTCATTGGCAAGTAAGTGATGCTCCCAAACCCACTGGGCTCCTCTCCCCCCAATCCCAGCTGAGGCTAGGAGTCCCTGCTCCAAGGGACACAGCGGGAATGGGCAGGACCAGAGACTGAGAGCCATCATAGGTGGGGTTGGGGGACTGGGAACTCAAACCTTGGATGTGTGGCCAGGCCGCTCATTGCTCCCCTGCCCTGCAATGCAAGAACAAGGGCATGAACTAACAGAACTTCCTAGTGGCCCACAGGACATGCCTTGCTGCACAGGCCAGGGTTCATATGTGGAACTCACCGCTGCAGGAGGGTGCCGAGGCAAACGGCATGGCCAGACTCGAGAGTGCTCCAGGGGCTAGGATGGAGCTAGAAGCACCATCCTTCACAGTTTGAACAGAAAGTGAGTTCGGCGGGAGATCACCCATGCAGCAGTCCTGCACAGCCAAGGGCATTATCGGAGGAGATGTCTGCTGCTAGGTGGATTAGATAGACCATGGGGAAGTTCTGGTCTGGACTCCCTTTGTCTCCTATGTACATATGGGCTGTGGAGTGAGAGATCCAGGTGGTTCCCATTCCTGGATCCCAACCGGCCCTCGACTTTGCCCTATGCCTGCTGCTAGGGCACCGCACCAAAAGCCGGCAGATGCCCCGGCACAGGCTACGTGGCTAGTGAAGTGGGACTGGGGGCAGCAGGCCTGGCGACCGGTGACGGAGGCCCCTTCTCTCCTCCAGGTACCTGACCTTTCTCCTGGTGGTGACGGTGGTGATCGTGGCGAATGCCGTCATCGTGCTGAACGTCTCACTGAGGACACCCAACACGCACGCCATGTCGCAGAAAGTGCGGCAGGTAGGTCGGGCGGGGCCAGCGCGCCCTCCCGCACGGGTTGGGTGGAGACCCGCCTAACGCACGTGTGATCGGCCTCCTGCTCCTCCCAGAGCCGACTCTTCCTGCGCCAGCTTCGGGGAGCAGTTGCTGCTCGTGCTGCCCATCGCTGCCTCAGGATAGCGCAGCTCCCGCTGACTTTAGGGGGGTGAGGGGAAGGTCAGAGAGCAAAAGCAAGTGCACTGAACCGTCGACTCATTTCCCCGGATTGAGAGCCCCAGAGAATGGCCAGCTGGTCGGACCCATAGCACGTGGGGCACGCTCCTCCATGGGAGCGCAGGCCCTAGCCCAGGTGTCTTGTTACCCTGGCAGCACCACAGCTATGGGCTCACCGCCTGGATCCGACCACATCTCCACACCGCTTTGCACAGCCCCAAAAGAGGGCACAGGGGGCAGGGCTGGAATCGGGTCCCCAACTGCCAAGGAACCGCTGGGCATTAGCGCCCCTCTGGCAGCTCCCACTCGGCGGAGGTGGGGGAGATGGAGCCCAGGCTGCTTCCGCTCCCGCCAGCATCAGTCAGGGGAAACTGCGCTGCGCCCGATGGAACAGCCCCAGGGCCAAACTCAGGCTCCATGACCCCCCCAGCAGACAGAGCCCCCCCGTGCCGAGTGTGACGGCTCCCCCAGCCCCCCCAAGCATGACAGCGCCAGCTCCCCATGGCCCCTTCCCCCCAAGCATGACGGTGCCAGCTCCGCCGGCCCCCCCAAGCATGACAGCCCCAGCTCCCCATGGCCCCCCCCCGAGCATGACGGTGCCAGCTCCCCCGGCCCCCCCAAGCATGACGGCGCCAGCTCCCCATGGCCCCCTCCCCCCGAGCGTGACGGTGCCAGCTCCCCCGGAACCCCCAAGCATGATGGCGCCAGCTCCCCATGGCCCCCTGCCCCCAAGCGTGATGGCACCAGCTCCCCTGGCCCCCCCAAGCATGACGGCACCAGCTCCCCATGGCCCCCTGCCCCCAAGCGTGATGGCACCAGCTCCCCTGGCCCCCTCGAGCATGACAGCGCCAGCTCCCCATGGCCCCCTCCCCCCAAGCGTGATGGCGCCAGCTCCCCTGGACCCCCCAAGCATGACAGGCCCAGCTCCCCATGGCCCCCTCCTCCCAAGCATGATGGTGCCGGCTCCCCCAGCCCCTCTAAACATGACAGCGGTGGTTCCCTATGGCCCCCTCCCCCCGAGCATGGCAGCTCCGGCTCCCCTGCCCTGCCCTGCCCTGCCCTGCCCCGAGCGTGACAACGCCGGATCCCCCACCCCACTCCTCCCAAGCATGACAGTGCTGGCTCCCTTGGCCTGCCCCAACATGACATTACGGCTCCTCGCTCCATCCCCAGATCTGCCTGCGGCGGCTGCCCCACTTCCTGGGGATGCACATGCGCCGCAGCGACATGGCCCCCCGCCTGTTGCTGGCGAGGCGCCGCAGCTCCCTGGGGCTGATGGTGAAGGCTGACGAGTACATGCTGTGGAAGGCCCGGACTGAGCTGGTCTTTGAGAAGCAAAAGGAGAGGGCTGGGCTGATGAAGGCTGTCCTGGAAAAGATCGGTGAGTGACGGCTCCGCAGGGCCAGGGAGAACCTCATAGCGGGGCAGCCTGAGGCCCCCACCCCACAGACCGTGACCCCCTGGGCCTTGTACCGGCAGCAAATCCACCCCTTAAGAGCAGCCCCCCAGGGCTGGAATGAGGTGTGGGGGGCGGTGCTGCCGGGGTAATGGTACCGGGGTGAGGGTGTCACCATGGACGCCAAGTGCCAGGAGCCGGACTGCGGAGGAGAGGAGCGTTAATAGCCCCCATTGCTCTGGCATCTGGTCGCCATGCAAACCTATCCCTGTGCCCACCAGCGGGCAGCGAGCAGGGCGAGGCAAGTGGCATCAGCCCACCCCCCCGGCCCGTCTGGGAGACTCATCGACGCCAACAAAATTCAGGCTTCAGCTCTTCCCTACCACGAGGTGTGCGATTGGGCACCCGACTCATGGCGCTGCTTCGGCTCCCTGATTGGATGCCCAGCTGCGTTGGGAAACAGGAGAACTACCAGCAGTGCCAGCCAGCCGTGGCATCCCTGGTGCTAAACCGTGTGAAATGCTCCAGAGCAGCCATTAATGCACCAGGCTTCGGCACACAAAGCTAGTCATGAATTCTCTGTGCGCCATTCAACCTGCTCCGCAGGGCTGGGGCCTGGCCAGCCGGTGCTTTGCAAAGGAACAGGTGCCTTTGAGATGCCCAAGGGTAACAGAGACAGCAGGCAGAGGCTTTCCGGTGCAGCACTGGCCTTCAAGGCAGCCAGCTGCCTGGTGCTATCCCCTCTTCTCCTCTTCCTCGTCTCTAGGGAAAGGCCTGGAAAACGGGTGCACCCAGCATCTCTGTCACAGCTTGGTGCAGGCTGGTCCTGAGATCCGGGCCTGCGTGGACGCCTGCAACCACATTGCCAAGACGCTGCGGGAGCAGAACGACTTCGACAACGTGAGTGCTGCCGCTGCAGAGCATTAACCGGGAGGGGGGTGTAATGAGGCTGGTTCTGGCGGGACCCAACTGAGAGAGTTAATTCAGGACAAATTGCTTGGAGCAGGGCATTTACAGCCCAAGGCAGGGGTTTCTGTGCACACCAAGCAAACCAAACCAGCCTGGACTGAAGCAGGGTTGAAGACAAAATGGAGGTGTTTCTAGGGCCTTTTATATCCTCTGCCCTGTGGAAGATCACAGCAGCAAGATGGAGCCTGGAGTCACAGGGGAAAGCCACATGTCCATGCATGACTCAGTTCTTTACAGGTGGCAGCCATTGCTCACATGCTACCTTGAACGTCCCCAGGAAGACTTCTTCTGTGGATTGGAGTCTTCCGAGATCTATTGTCAGTTCCGTGTTTCTTGCCTGGGCACTTAACTTGCAAATTCCTTTCTCAAGAAGCTGACCAAGTGCTTCACTAGGGCGACTTAGAATCAGAACACCTCGAGACACAAGTACAGAGCCAATATTCATGACTTCAGCTACCAAAATGATACACACACAGATCACATAATCATAGTTAGCAAATCATAATCTTCCCCTAGACTCCTCACATGACAACCTTTGTACAACATTTGGTGCCACTATAGGACCTTGGTTGCAAAAATGATCGATACGGTCCCAGTTTGTGTCAGTAACATCACAGGGGGCTCAGGTCAGAGGGAGACCCAGGGCAGTATGGACCGAGGGGCCCAATTTGCAGGGACTCACGTATGGCGAAGCAGATCAGAGACCAAGTTGCAAAGGGAAATGGGATTGGGGGAAGGAAGGAGAGAAGGGGCCGTGTTTAGCCGCAGGGGAAGCGAGCACAATTTTGATTGAGTTTGGTGGTGGCTGCCCGTGATCCAAAGCCCAAAGGCCCCAGTGCACATGGGCCCAGTGACAGCGGGAGCCCGCCGCAGGTTTGGCCGTGAGCATGTGTCTCTCTCCCCTGCAGGAGAACGAGGAGTGGATCCTGGTGGGGAGAGTCATCGACCGCGTCTGCTTCTTGGTCATGGCCTCGCTCTTCGTCCTCGGGACGGTCAGCATCTTCCTGATGGCCCATTTCAACCAGGCGCCAGCAGCGCCCTTTCCCGGGGACCCCAAGTGCTACCTGCCGTAGCACCCCACTTGGGGTGGGCGAGCCCAGGATGTCTGCACAAGAGCCTCTCCCCACAGCTCTGCCAAGGGAGGCTGAGCCTTCCCTGCATGGCGGCGGGGGGCCCCTGGGCTCCATGCACGAAGGCACAGTGTCCCAGGCGGGGCTCACCAAGCTGCTGCAGGCTGGAGCCTGCGGCTGGACCCTTCAGCCGGGGCTGCTCGTGGGAGCCGCAGACGGAGACGACCCGGACCACGGGGAGAGATGGCAGCCGAACTGCGCCTCTTGCTTGTCTTGTTTACATGTAAAGGGCAAGTGAGCTGAAGGGTGCTGGCTGAATTTGGGCCCCCTCCCCAAACACTGCAGCTGGCATCTCTGGCACCCCCAAGGGACAAGGAGCCTGGCTGCCCCTTGGGTAGCTACGTGGCGACGGCCCAGTGAGGGGAGCAGGGCAGGCATGCGTGGGCTTGGCGGGAGATCTTGGGCGGCTGTGTGTGTTTCATGTGAGCCAGGTGTGGGAGTAAACACCACCGTGTTTCCAAATGGCTGCTGGACTGCTTTGCTGGCAGCAGGGAAAGGTCAGGCAGGCGCTGGGGGTGGGGAGCAGATGGGCAGGGGAGATGGGGCCTTCTCCAGTTGCTGCACCATGAGGCATTGGCCCCGCTGGCCATGGCTTCCCAGAAGTGGCCGGGCAGAGGGAGATGGGGTGGAGGAGGCTGCCCGCTGCTGCTCCCAAGGCTGATGAGTGCCCAGTGACACCAGTCACTGCTGTGGGCACAATTGCCCAAGCCGTGGGGTTCCTGTTCTTTAGGGTGAGCAGCTCAGCCCCAGAGCACCTGCTTGCCGGCCACACTGCGGCGCCAGCCTGGCAGGTGGCACTCTGGCATTCCAGGGGGCATTAGTGGTTTGGCATGTGATCAGCTGGAATAATTCCTACTTTGCAGGGCAGCTCTGGCCAGCCCCTTCCCTCTTGATTGGCCATTAATCCGCTCTTTGCCTGGCCCAGACATGGCGCTTTCCTTTCCTCCAGTGCTTTGGGGGCGTCTCCCGCTGGGTTGTGGTTTGCGCTGCCTGGGGAGAGCCCTGGGGTCAGTCCCGGAGCACGCTGCAGATCTGTGGGCACACGCGCCCACTCCGCCCCTGCCATGCGCTGCCAACCGGCAAGGGAAGGAGGCCACCGTGACCATTCACGCCCAGCAACAGCTGCGCCAGGAGGACTGGCTCCCCTTTGGATTCAGCCAGACGTGCCCTACACGTCCATTTGCAAACTCCCCTCTCGCCAGCCGCTGCTCCAGGCGGTTCCCAGCCGGCTCTGGGGCACCTACCACATGCTTGCCAAGCCGCCTTGGCCTCAGCTGCTCTGGCCGCGCCTCTCACATGCTGCATTCGGGGGGCCACAGGCAGATCTCAGGAACCAAGAGGGGCTCTGGCTCACTCCTCAGCCCTTAGTCACAAAGCCCTAATCCCTGCCGGCTGCCCTCCCTGTGGGGTCACGATCAGCCACCCAAAGAGCCGCAGCGGGAGACGCCCCCAGAGTGCCGGAGGAAAGGAGGAAAGGAAAGCATCGTGCAAGCAGAACAGCTGTTTACTCAACCTCCCGTCCCAGCTGTGAACGAGCCAGAGTCCGACATGGGGTTCGTGGAGGGAAGGGCAGGGTTGCTTTGCCACAGTGGGCGCTGCCGTGTGAGGGAGACACAGTCGCTCGGGGGGAGGGTTCCAGAGGTGGGCCTGCGGAGCCGGCTGGGTTGGATTGCCCCCGGCAGTGGCAGCTGGAAGCTGTTACCATGGGGGGGGGCTGTGGGGTGCCCTAGCGATGTGGCTGGCGAACAGTTGTGCCAGAGTCAGCAGCCCTAGGATGTTGCCCCTTTTCTGTGGCGGGGAGTCCCACAGGGCAGGGGGAGCCCAGCGCGGCCATGATCCGGGTTGAGGATTCAACAGGCCCCATTGGATATGTCGACGCAGATTCGCAAGCGATCCCGTTTTCTCCTGCCCCCGTGGGCCTGGCAGCACTCTGGCCTGGCCTGGCTCACATGGCACCAGCGGGCAGCCCTGGGCACTGGACTGGCCTCTGGCTGTTATGTCACTCTGCCAGGTCTCCCCTGCTGCCCCAATTTACATCCTCCCACCTCCCCCCGCCCGACGGGCCCCTCCTCCCGGGAAAGCTGCTGTTCTCTCCTGCCCTTCGCTGACCCCTCGGAGCCAGAGCTCTGCCCGCACAATGGGGAAGATCCGGCTGGTTGGGATGGCAACGCCGGCGGGTGGGAGGGACAGGGGGGCTCTGGTGGGGGCTGCGCTGCTGGAGGGGGCTGGCGGCACAGCTGCAGAGAGGCCAGGGAGTTTGCAGAGCAGGTGCCCTCCACACGCCGAGCTCCTGCCGCCCGGGGCCTGCCCTCAGCTCTCGGCCCCTCGGGATGGCCGCGCTCAGCTCCCAGCCGTCTCCCTTCGGGCACCTGACACGGGAGAGGCACATCCAAGTGCTGGCGAGGTCCTTGAGGAAGGAGGACGGGTCTCCGGGCCTCCAGGCCGGGGGGACATCCCCCAGCTGGGAAGGCACAAGCCGGGCTAACCAGGCTCGAGAGCCGGCCTTTGGGAGCAGCCAGGGGAGCCCGGAGCCAGCTCGGCGGGTTGGAGCCGATGCCCCTTCAAGTGCCGAGGATCTTGGCCACCAACTCAAGGGCTGGGGACGGCCGGGAAGCGAGTGGGGTAGGAGTGCCGGGGAGGAAGCCACCGAGTCACCTCTGCCGCGGCTGGGCTGGCTGGGCAGGAGAGCCCGCAGACGGAGCCCGGAGCCGAGCTTGCAGCAGGTTCAGGAGACTGACGACGTTCCCCCGCTCGGGCTGCAGGTGCTGGCCGGCGCCTCCGAGCTGCGCATCACCGCCCGCGCTGGGCTCCGCGGTAAGGCCCAATCTGCTGGCCTCGGCTCCCCGAGTGTGGCCCTCGCAGCACTCACCCCCCATCTCTTCCGTACGAGAGCCCTGCCGCAATCCCAGGACCCAGTCGGGGAAGGGGGCGCATGGCTCATGGGATTGGCCGCGGGGGGCAGAGCCTTGCAGCCCAGCTCCTCTCTTCAGATCAGCCCGGCAGTAGGGAGCGGAAGCTGGTGCCCTCCGGCAGTGTCTGGGGGGGGTTCACGCCAAGCCAGGCACCCAGATCACAAACGCCAGCACCAGCCAGGCCCGGGAGCCAATAGGGACAGGCCCCCGAGAGCGCTGGGGCCGTCTCCGAGGGGAGGAGCGCCCCCCAATCTCAGCTCTGACCTGTTTGTCCAGGGCTGCCCGGGGGGGGGGGTAAGTGGGGCAATTTGCCTCAGGCCCCGGGCCCCTGTCCCCCATCAGAATATAGTATTCTATAGTATTGCAACTTTTTTTTTATGGAAGGGGCCCCCGAAATTGCTTTGCCCCAGGCCCCCTGAATCCTTTGGGCAGCCCTGCACTTGTCTCGGGGGTTGCAGATGGCCCCAAATCAGCATGGCCCAGTGCAGTGACAGCCCCGCCCGACCCTGCAGCGCGGAGGAGCAGGAAGAGGGGAGCAGCGTGGCCAACAGGGGACGATGGGGGGGTTGGTTTGGCAGAGGACGTGCCAGGGAGCTGCCTCCCGTCATGGGCCCGTCCCCTGCGCCGCGCAGGCTGAATGTCAGACCTGTCCCCGGGCTGGGCACTTTGTGGGATCTCTGGTACTTAGACCGTTTCCCCCAGCTGGCCAACGTGTGATGGGCCCACTGGCCCCCATCAGCCTCAGGCCACGAACACTCCCCGGCCCGGTCCCAGGGGTGCTACATGCTGGCCCTGCGTGAGGAAGCTAAAGGCGCGACGCCGGCTAACGACATTTCCTGCCCACCCAGCCTGGCACGAGCAGGACGGGGGGGGCAGAGGAGGCGGAGGGGGCACGGCTCAGATGCTGTCGCTGTGACTCTTGCAGGGTTTGCCGGGGATCCAGGGAGAACGTATGTGGTGGGCACCACGCCAGCAAAGGGGCTGCTAGTAGCTATCGAAGGTAACTGGTGCCCCCCCTCTGGCCCATTCACCCCCTCACTGTCACTAGCCATGGGGGGAGGGGCATTAAAACCTACCAAATGGGGGGAAAGGGTCTGGATAGGAAGCCATGGAAAGGGCAGAGCCCATCCCCCAGCAGGATGTGTGTGTCCATCCCTGCCCCCCCCCCGCAGTCCCCTCCCACAGCGCCAGAGCCAGAGATCCTGCTCACAGCTCACGGGCCACGGCCCCTCCGTTCCCATCCCCCATGGCTCTGCCTTGGCTCAGGGCGGGGAGCAGCGTAGCCCCCCAGTGCAGGGGAGGGCAGGCCCATAGAACAACCCCCTCTCCCAGCATCGGGGCGCAGACCCCCAGCGCAGCCCCCTCCCCCCAGCATCATAGAGCAGGCCCCTAGCACAGCCCCCTGCCCCAACACTGGGGCACAGGCCCCCAGCACAGCTCCTGCCCCCCGGCATCGGGGCAGAGGCCCACAGCGCAGCCCCTGCTTCCCTGGCATCGGGGTGCAGGCCCCTAGCACAGCCCCCTGCCCCAGCATTGGGGCACAGTCTCCCCCATGTGTGATGGCCACCAGGTCTGCACTGTTCTCTGTGCCCACGTCAGAAACCAGCCGCTTGTGTCTGCACCTGTGTGGCCCTGCCCGCTCCTGCCGCATCCGCCTCCAGGACCCACAAGGCCAGGACGTCCTGTGGCTCCGACGGCCCTTCGGGGCGGGCGCCAGCTGCCTGGGCTGCTGCCGGATGGAGATGCAGGTGTTCACCGCCGGTGACCAGCTTGTGGGCAGCGTGCGGCAGAGGTGAGGGCACTGTGGGCTCGGGCACCGTGGGCTCAGGAAGGGATTGCTCCTCAGCACAGAGAGGAGCAGGACCCCACACGGACGAGTGGCTGGTGGGGGCAGTGTGGGTGAACTGGGGGCAGCGGCCCCCTGCCTCCCGAGGTACCAGGGTTTGGCCACTGGCGGGCGTTGGGCTGTGGGGAGGGGGTGGATGGACCAGTGATCAGACCCTGCCCCATGCCCAGTGCAGCCCGGGGGCTCCAGCCACCTCTCTGGCTGGCACAGGGCTCTCTGCCCTGCCCACGGCCTGGCTGGACCACACGCCATGCTCTGTGTCTAGGTGGGGCATCCTTGCCCATCGCTGGGACCTGCGTGACCCCCACGGCGCAGCCACCATGAGGATCCGAGGGTCCTGCACAGCCAGCCGCTGCTCCTCCAACCAGGAGTTCCAGGTAAGGGGGGCAGGAGGAACAGGGCAGTGCATCTCCCTGGGGCTCCCGCCAAACACAGACGTTTTGGGGTGGGGCTTTCTGGTTTCCACTGGATTGTCGACACTCTCTAGACAGCAACATGGGCTTCTTATATATCCTCTACCCTGAAGCTGGCAGCTGCACTCCTTGCCAGGAGGGCTACACAGTGTGGGTGACGTGGGCAGGAAGGAACACGCCAGAAGTAATCGGTGTAAAGTCCACAAGCACCCAGACTGAATACTGTGTCCAGCCCTGGTCAGCCGATCTCAGCAAGGATGCAACGGGACTGGGGAAAGTTCACAGAAGGGCAATGGAGATGGTTAAGGGTATGAAACGGCCTCCATGTGTCACGGAGTCCCCGGGCGATACTCTGGAACTGCTCCCCACAAAGCCAGGCAGGACTTTGGGGAGCCTCCTCTCCCTTGGAGCAGACTGTCTGCAGGGCAAGAAGCTCACACGGCTTCAGCTCCTGGGTCTGGAGCATTCAGCATGTGCCCCTCCGTGCGCTTCCCACAGCGAGCCCCCCCAGGCAGGGTCCTGGGGAAGCCAGAGGGTCCTGCACCCCCACTTCGCAGTCAGATGTGACTCTCAGCCAGCCAGTAAAACAGAGGTTTATTAGATGACAGGAACACAGTCCCAAACAGGTCTTGCCGATACAGACAACAGGACCCCCTTTAGTTGGGTCCATCTGGGGCCCCCCGGGGGGCCACAGCCCCATTGGGAAGCCCAAGCCCTGTCGGGGCTCCCCTCCATTTCCCAGCCAGCTTCAAACTGAAAATCCGTCCAGCCTCTCACTCAGCCTCCCCCCCCGGAGGTGTTACCTGGCCTTCAACCCCCCTCCTGGGTTCTCAGGTTACATGTTCAGGTATCCTCCCTTCCCCAAGGCAGGCCGTCCCAGCACAACTCCCCTGCAACCACTCAGCATTCACATAACACGGCAAGAACATTCCCACTTCATCACACCATGCAAAGAGAGATTAAAAAGACGGGGCCCATTCAGCTTAGAAAGGAGACGACTAATAGGAGGTATGACAGAGGTCTATAAAATCATGACTGGCGTGGGAAAAGTGACTAGGGAAGAGTTATCTATTCCTTCCCACAACACAAGAACTAGGGGTCACCTAATGAAATTAACAGGCAGCAGGTTTCAAACAAACTAAAGGAAGCATTTCACACAATGCACAATTAACCTGTGGAACTCCTTGCCAGGGGATGTTGTGAAGGTCAAAAGCATAACTAAGGTCAAAAAAGAACTGGAGGAGTTCACGTCCATCGATGGCTAGTAGCCAAGATGGTTGGGACACAACCCCATGTTCAAGGTGACCCTAAACCTCTGACTGCCAGAAGCCAGAAGTGGAAGACGGGGTGGATCACTCCATAACTGCCCTGTTTAGAACACACACACACACACACCCGACACACACAGACAGGATGCTGGGTAAGATAGGCCACGGGCAGCGCTTCTGTTCTTATGTGGTCTAGAGACGATGCTAAGCTGGGACCTGGCTAGAACCCCTATGGGGGATGTCCACAGCCCCAGCCCATTGCTAGCACGGCCTTGGCACTGAGCTGCTCGTCCTTGTCCACCCGCCCAGGTCACCTCCCGCGCCGGCAGCCCCGTGGCAGTGATCTGGAAGAGGTGGCCGGGTTTCAATGAAGACTGGAACATGGACCATGAGTTCTTTGGGGTGGACAGTAAGTGGGGAGCGCAGGGCAGCCAGGCTGCCAGGGAGAGCCCCCCAGCAGTGCCCGCCTCTGGGATGGGCAGGCTGGCTGGGCTCTGGGGGCACGCCAAGGTGACCACACGCTGCCAGCGAGGTTCAGCGCTGGCCATGCTCTCCACAGCGCCCCTAGCAGAACAAACTCCACTGCTGTCGCTAAAGAAGGTACCTGGTGCATGTCACCCTCCAAGCAGGCCTTGCACGGAGACAATCACCAGGGAGATGGGCACTGGTTTAATTTCCTCCCCTCCCTAGCAGAGGCTGTTCCTTCTCCAGCATCTGCCCCTAAAGCACCGGAGCTCCAGCAAGGACAAGGGAACTGGCCTCACCCAGAGAGTGAGCTGCAGGGAGAGCCCCAGGGTGGTGGCGAAGAGCCCTGCTGTGTCTAGGCCATCCAGAGAGCAGAGGCTCTCCTCCCCAATGCCCTTGCCAGGGAGAGGAGCAGCACCTGGCAGGAGAGGATGCAGATGGGCTGCTCACACCCTGAGGCAGCAGAACATCCCATGTGGGAGAGGGGCCCCCAAACGCGAGCAGTGGGGTTGTTCTGGGGCCGGGAGGCACTGGCATCGCCCCCTGTACCCATAGCTGAGCTGTGGGCAACGTGCCCTCCCACCATCTGTCTGTCAGTTTCAGCAAAGCTGGAGGCCGAGGACACCGCTCTCCTGCTGGCAGCAGCCTTCCTCCTGGTAAGTGCCAGCAGCCGAACCCTCCCCGCCCGCTCACGCGCTGGCCCTCCACTCCGTGCCCTCTGCCCCCTGCTCACACTCATGGGCTGGCCACCCTGCCAGCAGCTCGCGTGGGCCAGAGCTCTGGGGCAGGGACACTGAACCTTCCAGCCCTACCTCAGCAAACAACTGGAGGGGTCAGGAGCGAAGGGGCCTCGCCAGCAACCCCTGGCAGCAGGGCACCCAGGTTCAGCTTGCCCCTTAGCAAACAGCTCTGTTGAGGGGGCCAGAGCGAGCTCTCCTGGCTGCTGCCCGGCATGGCGTGGTTTTACCTAAACTCACTGCCCCGCACCTGCCAGCTCGCTGCCTCAGTTCCCCTCCGGTGCCTGGTTACACTAGACCCAAGACAACGCAGCCACCTGCCCCCCGCCAGCCCTCCTCTGCACCATCCTCCCCGCAGCCCACACACCTGTGCAGGCACTGAGCAGGGGATGTCTGCACAGGCAGGATTTGCGTTGCCTTTTCCTCGCCATTCCCCCTCTCCCCCATCAGCTGTCATGTCTTGGGATGTCCTTAGCCACCTCACTTTGACTGGCCCCAGCTCCACAATGCGTACCGTCTCCGGCTGGGGCCGTGCAAGGCGCTGCACGCCCACAGCACGCCAGGCAGCAGCATCACTGTGTTTTGTCGTTAGCCGTAATCCAGGGGGACGCTCCTGCCTGTTGAGCTGCATTAGGGCTTTCGTGTCTTGCAGACAGCCGCCACCAGCGGGCGACATGTTCACCGCACAACCGGTCAGCCAGGCCAGCCAGTAGGGGGCAGTGAAACCCATGGACACATGGATTCTGCCCGCTTAGCGGGCTGGGCAATGCATCGTGGCAGCGTTACGCCCCCGCCCCAGACAGCGGCCTGAGCTGACCGGTCTCACGCCAGGCTTTGCCGATAACGTCTCTGTCAGATCCCCATCTAGGGGAGCCAGTGAACCCTAGGACAGGACGTGGCTGGATGTGTCTCGTGGAGCCGCGGGGCTGGCCACAGAGCCCGTGCCACTCGTGGAGCTTAAACATTCCTCACTCCCCCCGGCCCAGGTGGTGATCGCTTGGATCAAGGCAGAGCCCAGCAGGCTGGGACCGGTCTCCCACAGCCCCCTGTACTGCAGAGGAGGGTAGCTGCAATCCGCTCCACTAGGTGCCCGCTGGGCACTGGGCTGGCAGAGTTCTTGGGTTCATGCCCCCTATCATATTTCCCCATCCCCTGCTCAGAGGAGTGGTAAAGCCAGGTGCATGGGACGCCCCCCTCGATCTTTGTGTGGAACGCAGGGATAACCCCCCCCCACTGTTTGTAACCTCTTCTCACTGTTTCCCAGAACTTCATGTTCTTCGAGATGAGCTGAGGAGGCCAAGAAGAGACCTGCTGGGAGCGCTGCCATGCCAGAGACACTGGGACTAGTCCAGCAGCTCCCCCGGAGTCACAGAAGTCCCAACAGCGAGGCACAGGCTGCTGCTGCCTCGCGAACGCGATCTCCTTTGGTGGCTGGGATGGCGCTCAGCACCTGACTTCGCACATGCTGCTTTCACTGAAGAACCTGGAGCCTGACGTACTTTCTGTCTATTTTAGGTGCGCGCTGGCCCCACCACCAGTGTGTCTGAGCCCCTCCCAATCCTCAATTCAACACCCCTCGGAGGCAGGGCAGGTATCCCCACTGTACAGCGGGAGAGCTAAGGGAGATGCCCAAGGTCACAAAGGAAGTCAGTGGCAGAGCAGGGAATTGAAGTCAGGTCTCCCAAGTGCTAAGCTAAAGCCCCAACCACTAGGCAACCCTACCTCTCCCAGGTAACTATAAAATCCAGCACTGACTGGGCCCATTGCGGACCCCACGAGCGCTTTTCACACTCTGAACTCTATGGTACGTGGCGCTGGGAATCCTCGACAGCCCCAACGTCACAAGGGCAGGCAGGAGATGGAGCCAGTGAATGATTCAAACCCAACACAGGCCGGGGGAGCGGACCGAGGCAAAGCGTTCAGATACGGGGAAGGAGTATGCCAGGCCCAGGGCTGGAACCTATTGGGCGCCATAACCCATTCTTGCCATGGCCCTCCAGATTGCGCTGAGTAACTGACACAGGAAAGCAATTAAACCATCAAATCAGCTCCTGGTGGACGTGGGGTTCCCCGGTAAATCGAGGAATGGGAGTTCCCCTTTGGGCCACTGACGGCTGGGCAGGTGCACCTGGAGGGGGAGGGTTTGGTGCCTAACCACCCCAGGAGCTCTGTGGAGAATTGTTCCAGGGGTCAGCGGCCCCGTTCAGAATCAGCGCTGTGTGGTGCTGGGAGTTGTACAGACACCTACAAACCCACGGTCCCCACCTCGAAGGGCAGCCGACTAAACGCAGGACCAGATGCAACAAATGGGAGCAGCAGGACGAGCGAGCGACTGGCGCAACGAGGTCGCTGGTAACGGGGCCAGGACCGCGGGGTAACAGAGACAAGCCCTGCGTGCACTTCGCTGGTACGGGTCAGTGAATGAACTAGCTCTTGAGTGCAGACGAAGACCTGAACCAGCTCACTGACCATTCCTGAGCCCTGCTTGGCCACCCGCCTACCCACTAGCTGATGGCAGGTTCCCAGAGGCATGGGCCAAGCAACGGGGGGTGGGTGGGATGTATTCCAGTGCCACGGACCTGTAAGGGGTTACCTTTCAAGGCGGATTTCCCAACTAACCAGCCCCTGCCCAGCCAGCCCCGCCCCACGCATCTTTTCCTTACCAGGGTGTGTAGCTTTTAGCACAGACCGTGCTGCAGCACTTGGGTGCAAAAGTGTTGGGGCGGGGGGTGCAGATCACACCAAACCCCATAGGTGCAGGGGAGAGATTAGCCCAAGGCTTCTAAAACCAGAACACGTGTTCTCAGAGAGATCTCAGACCCCTAACCAAGCCGGACTCAGCATCAGCCCTATTTTACAGAGGGGCAAATAGGCTCACGGTCCCAGCGCTAGTCAAGGGCTAAGCCAGGAGTCTTGGCTCCTAATCCCCTGTTGGAGGGGTGACCAACTCCCCAGGCGAATGCAGGGCTGGCCTGCAGCAACCTTCTCCAGGTCAAGCTCCAAAAGCAGAGTGCAAACCCAGCAGTAGTTTTAAAGGCTACATGCTTTCAAAGGAGCCCGCCCCTGCTGTTTTACCACAATTCCCCTAACCCCAGTGATGTTGTGGCCCCGGGCCCTTACCACTTGCTGTGTGGACCCGCCTGCCTGCTCTGTCCCCTGCCCCATATGACGCAGATGCATCAAAAACAGGTTTTTTCCCCCCCCGGTCAGCTGAGAGGAAATGATGGATTTTCCCTTTAAGAAAGGGAATTATGGGAAAGTTACCAGGCTTATAAAAAAGGCAGCTCATGGCTCTCTGTAACAGAGCTTGCTGGGTTTCTTGTGGTCAGAGCTGGTCTTTCAGTGGAGGTGAATTAAGTTTCCTTTTAATAAATGGAGACACCTGGGTTTTTCTAGGATAACCTCTCTCCGTAAAGCATCAGGTGCCCTTGTGGACCTGGGAAACAACTTCTGGGTTCTCATTCTCCCTCTCCCATGAGCTCTGGAAAATCCCTTCACTCCGAGCTTATGCAGTGGGGATCACACTTATTCAGCTATCGCACACGAGCAGGAGTGGCCAGCACTCAGTACCGAAATCCTCAGACCCTTTCTCTGCCTGTGACTTTGATGGCTCATTTTTAGCCTATTCCCATCCCAGTGGGAACAGACAACCCCCTTGGGGCAGCTTGGATTGATGCCCCTTCTCTGCTGGTAGGAGACTCAGCACTTCTCCTGCAATGCTTGGGCAGCGTTTTCTCCCCCAGGCTCTGGTCAACTACGAGCAACTGATCAAACGCAGCACAGAACAGGTTTCATCATGGCAAGGCTCCCTGCATTAGCTGGCTGGAAAGCCTGGTTCGTCTGTGGGCCATCATGCTGGCTACTCTCTGGCAGATGAAACATAGTTCTGAAAACCCAACCTGATGTAATGCTCTGCCAGCAACTCTGGCCACTTGCTGGTTGGTCCTTGTAGAGATGCCCTCTTGGGATACGGATGCCTCCCAAGTGTTTAGAAATAACTCCCTCTTGAGTCTATGGGAGAATTGACTTGCTGGGTCGAGAGGTGCTGTGGGACGTCACGGGGGCAGAAGGAATGGTGGGCTCTCATGGAGCCAGGGCTATGCCAATGGGCCCATATGCAGAGCTAGAGACCTGGAGCTGGCTTGTGTATTCACTGGGGAGCCAGGGCGCAGGATGGTGCACTGGCATGATGCATTCACAGCTAATTGTTTTGCTAGGGAGGCATGTGGCAACATTTTGTACCAGTTGGCGCCTTTTCAAGGCATGTGGCTTGTCCAGTCTATTTATAGATGCCCGACCTGCCAAGACTACAGACCCTGCATGACCCGTCAGCTCACACCGTGCAGCTCCTGGTGAGTGGTTTAGGTGTACGCTGCTTTGTGACCACCACTCCAATGCTCTCACAACGGCCCCACGGCTGCCATCTCCCTCATCCGGCTTTGGCAAAACACTTTCCATAAAGGGGGGTTGGCTAGTGCTCAGAGCTGGCACAGACACCGCAGGTCCAAGCCAGCCCCAATTTGGTGCCCTTCCCAGCACACCGGGGACACCATAAGTGCCAGAGCTTTTGGAGAGGGTTCAGGGGCCGCGCACGGCCTGATGAAGAGGGCAGGGAGAGCTCGGTGGCTGATAAGAGGTCCTGCTTGAGTGGTCTCTAATGCTGCTGGGCTTGGTACCATAATAATCTAGGCATCTTAATATTTCAATCCAACCCAGCACCCCAGCTCTGCAGCAGGGCCATCGCTCTCTCAACCACTCAGCCCAGCCTTTGGGCGCCCAGCCTGCCCTACCTGGGGCCTGTGTTTCAGAGGCATGGAGCACTCGGAGCTCCCATGCACTGTAGATCGAGTGAGAGTGGGAGACAGACATAGACAGATGTTGCCTTATTCCTTGAGGAAGCTGAGAGACCCTGGCCCTGATTTTCAGGGGGGCACGGCCCTTCCCCTCCAGCTAAAGGTAGTGAGAGAGGTGGGTGCTCAGATCTCTTCTGACCTGCACAGAGGGACGGACCTGAGTCAGTTCTGAGACTGCAGGGAGCAAGTCCTGCCTGGGCCTGTCCTGACCCAGCAGGGCTGACTGCAGCACCGGGTGGGATTGACAAATGTCACAATGAAGCATTTGGGGGGCAGGGGGGAAGCACAGGCTCACATGCAAGAGGCCTAAGGTGCTTCTCCTCCCTGCAAGGACACTATTTTCAGTGCTCACTGCTGGCTGGTAAAGCAGCAGAGACCCAAGGGGCCAGGCAGCGCCCTGCATGGCCACATGGTCCCCTGCTCTCAGTAAGAAGTGGGGCTAAACAGACCCTCTGGGGCCGAGGAGGCTGCTACTGTCTTCTGCTGGGCCTGGATTTGAAAGCTGGAAATAGAGACTCTTAAGGGATGAGACAAGCCCTTTCCCCGCCCTCCATGAAAACAGTCCACACTCTTGTTCTTGCAGGATTTTATTAGTGCAGCAAAACAGGCTACAAATGACCAGCCCTGTTGAAACTCGATTCTCACCATGTCCCTTATACCAGCCACCATGACACAGACATCTCTGTGCCACCCCCGGCACTTTCCCGTTAGCCCCCGTGACTGCTTCGTTCTGAGCTCCACAGACCAAACCACAGGGCAAACTAATCTCCACCTAATGATCAGAGCAAGAGGGACCAACATTTTGAATGGAAACAGGAGCAGAGGCTGTGGAAGGAAAGCAGCAGAATGGCAGTTCCATAGGACGGGCTCACGTTAACCAGCACGACTGCTGCCCTGGCAGAGGTCACAGCAAGCCCGCTCCCGGGTACTGCCTTCCATGGCATGCGTCCGAGGGGAAAAGTCTGAAAACACACAGAATAGCACCACTGGGCTCTGCGCACAGCTGGGACTAGAAACGGGACTAAAACCTTAAGTGCTGTCATCTGCAGAAAGCTTAACACAACGCGGCTCAAAGGAGCCTGCAGTGAGTAGCTCGTTACGACAGAGAATAAATCCCCTTTACAGATCTCGAAGGCAGCAGGACGGAGTATTATTGAAAAAGGAGCATTTTAAGTGCTGCAGCGGTGGTTTGCTACCTGGGCAACCTAAGCTGCATCTGGACTGGGGCCGTTGTTTAAGAGCTGCCCTAGCAATGGGTGGTGGGGGAACAAGCAGCAGGAGGTGAAAAGGGACTAGAGGTCCCACAAAGCACAGCTAGAGACGGGCTCTCTGTCCCCGGTCCCACCTACAGGAAGCCAGCAGCTGGGGATTTCAGGTCTACTCTTCCCTGCCAATCCAGCCACCCTGTGCAGGGGCACGCTGCCCGGGAAGATCAACAGCAGCTATTTTTTATTCTCCCCCCCCGCCTCCCGTGTGCTGTCAGGAATTCCAGGCGTGACTCTCCCAGAGCGTGGGGTGATGGTATGTGATTCCAGAAGGAAAAGCAGATTTTCTACACCCCCTGCTCTAGATGTCACGGTTCTGAGGCTAACTGAGGGTTAAGAGGCTGAAGTTCTCTGCAGTCAGCAAGGAAAACCCAGCAGCTGTCTGCCTCGACTGCTCAATTCCATGTCTTGGGGACACTGTGCAAGAGAGACTGGCTAACAAAGTCCTTTCCTCCACTTTGGCTGAGGCTCAAATTCAGGCTGACCAGGGAACAGCAAAGTTTTTGCTAGTTAAAGTCTGTGGGCTCGAGGAAGGGAAAAGGCTGGAGCAGAACTGGGTTTGGATGCAGTACTAAACAGAGGAAATAATCCACTCCCTTCGTGGCTATGGAGTCTGAGGATGCGTTCCCAGGTAAGCGAGAGTAACACTGGCCTAAAGCCAGGGTGACAGCTGTGTTATTCCCAGCCCCAGGTCCCCGAAGAGTCTTCTCCACAGGGCCTGCTGGCCGGCTCTCAGCCAAAGCCACCGGCTAACGCTGGAAGGCAGCTCCAGGCTGGGCTGCCCTCAGCGCCAGGGCAGGAACTCAGCTGCTGCTCCTCCAGCCCATCCTCACTGGCTGCGAGATGGCGCTCTTCCCCAATCTCATCCCTACGGTAACCATCACCACATTTGATCTTTCCACCTCGGATGTCCTGCAGACAACCGGAGTCAAGGCCGTTAAGGCCTCAGAAGCTCCTCCTTCCCCTCACTTAAGGGACAGCTAATGGACATGGCTGATGCTGGCACAGGCAGCAGCGCTTGCAGGAGCCTGACTGGGTGGCAGGAGCCTAGACCCATCCCAGGCATTTTTATAACTCACCAATCTAGGGTACAGAGCCTGTGTTTTTACAGGCAAACGCCTCAGGCTGCAGTGAGTGCAATGAATACTGTGAGGTTACGCAGGGCTGCACTCCACACTCCAGAGGAGCAGACGGCAAAGCGGGCCCTTTGTTGGGACAGTTCCTGTGTGGTTGATGGGGACGGGGAAGGAGGCAGGCTGGCCACCTCTCTGGGGTGAAAGGGCAGAGGAGGAGATGCCAAGCTAGACAATCGCCACCCCAGCTATTCTGAAACAAACCAAGCCAGAGAGATTGAAAGAAACAGAGACCCAATAATTTATTGGCAGAGCTGAAAGGGGGCATTTGCAAACCAATGGGTCATCTCTCCTGGCCACAGAGACTCATTAATACTGGTACCCCTCAGCACAACAGCATGGGAATCAAATATCCTCTACACAGGGTATGGAAAGAGCAAAAAAAGTGCTGAAGGAGGCCCTGGGAGGGCACCCTGCTAACTGAAAAGTCGGCCTCCTATCCTGCCCTTGAAAAGAGTTTTGTGTCACGAGGTCAGCCTCTCATTAGTCACCGACGCAGAAGGGCTTTGAATGACATCCTTCCTCCGGGGTTGAGTGCAAAAGGGTGGTGCAGTCAATCCAGCCTGCGCGGCCCTCCAGAAATGGCAGGGCACGGATGGAGACCTCTCAGGGGGTTCACATCAAGAGAGGAATTTACCGCCAGCTTTGTTCTCACAATGTGATTTTGGTGTTTCGAAAGCTTGAATTATCCCTGGAAGAGAGGCGGAGGGAACGAGAAGTTAATACATTGGTAAGTACACAGCCCCAGGTACAGACACAGAGCCTGACCAGTCCCACCACACTCAAGGCAACAAGCAACAACCCACATGATTCAAGTTCACCTCCCAAATCCCCCTAGTTAACTGCTAAACATCCACACTTCACCCAAACAGCATCTCTGCTTTATCCCAAGCTGCTACCGATCGCTAGCCTACTTAGATTGAAAATGAGAAGATCCTGGTTTCATCCTTATCCATTCAGAAACAGACAGGATATTACTGCGAGTAACGGGTGCCTATGATCTGGCACAACCTGCCTGGCAGATTTCAGGACTGGACTAAGCTGGCTCATTGCAGGGTCTCTTTCCCATACATCTATTCTGCTCTCAAACGAGGGACAAGTCATTTTGTTTGGCATCTGTGCTCTTAGCTCTCCTGCCTTTAGCCCCTCACCCAGGGGTCCCTCTGTAAAGGGACTGGCAAGAAGGTTAGGCACCAAACGTGCCCACCGTAAAAATCCCATACGCTGGAAGGGAAGTTCTCAGAGTTCAAACACAAAGGGGTCAATCTCACAGCCCTTACTTGTGGGACTAGTATCACTCCCGTTGCTGTTGCTGCAGGATCAGCTCGTCTGTGTATGCTCAGGGCACATGATCTGGTCACTGATAACGTGAACCGTTAGCCTCTGCGTTGGTGCTTTCTGATAGCCTTCCAGCAGCGGCAACACAAGAGCCTACTAAAGGGGGGCTGACGGTGATGAACACATCATAATTTCAGGTTTCCAGAGGGTCTTTTCAGACAGGAGTGAAGTTCGATGGAAGGGAGGGACACCTGTTGAGAAGGTGGGTTCTGTAACCGCATGGCAATGGCCAGAGTTCCCACAACAGTAGCAGGGCACAGGGGCATTGAGAACAGACCTTTGGGGCATCTGAAATAGCTGGCACCAAAGCTGTGCACTGAGACACCCTAGCATGCATCATAGCAGGCCAGCAGAGCTCCCAGGAAACCCTGCTGGGGAATGCAGGCAGCCCAAAGGTGTGGAGGTATACTGTAGAACTGTGAAATGTTTCTTCAATCTCTGAGCTGCCAAGGAGCCATGTGGTGGCTGTGACACAGAACATGCTGGGATAGCCCAGTGGGGCAGGCTGGTGCGTCTATGGGCAACCTGAAAGTAGTGAACATAAAGGTGATTGCATGCTGAATGCCCTCCTGCTATTTGGGGCATTAAGTACGTTTTCTGGCTATTACTTAGAGACATGCTGGGAGGTCACTGTCAGAGGAAGAGTGGCAACCATTCTACTCCTGAGTGCACCAATGGCAAAATCGGGCTGCATGGCTATTTGGGAAAGCGGATCTAGATCCTTCTTGAATCCAGAGTTAATTTACCACTGTGCAATTTCCCAGGCTGCAGCGTAGCCCATGGCAAAGCATCTAACTCAAAAGCAGGTTTCGGTGGGACTCTTCGTGCTGGGTTTGCTCTTGTTCAGTGGGGGTTCTGGTGGAGTATTGCTGTTTCACTTTCTTTCCTCATCCCCCGGTATTATATGGTCCCTAATATGTTTCTCTGTGGGCTACGCTATCTTTGTTCTTGCCACTACTCTCCTCTGGCCTCCTCAGGCAACTCAATGCAATTAAGAAAGTTAAATCAACATTCCCCACGTAGTCAAATGCACTTGGCACATTCACCATCTTCTCAGGCTGGTACTTCACAACCTGTGCTGGCAGCTTTTTATTCTGGAAGGTCGTTTGAATGTCTTCTAATAATAAAACGTTACTACGTGCTGATGCAGCACTTCACAAGCATCATCTCATTAACTCTCCCCAACAGTCAATCCTGCGAGGTAGTTAGAAAGAGCGCTCTTCATTTGTGCCCAAGGCCACAGAGTTTATCCCAGCAATGATTGTCCAAGGCCACAGAATGAGATGGTGATAGCATGGGGATTACCAACGAACTCCGGAAGCCAGTCTGAGTTGCAGCTGTCACATATGCGGCTTTGTGGGATTTAGGAGCTTGCAATGCATCCCCTTTGGGGAGGTTAGTCAGCACCCCATTGGGATATGCTGCAAGAGGAGGGACTGCTCGACAGCAATCCAGCTTGTCTATAGCATCATGACAATGGAAGATGCCTCTAGTCACTAGGCAGCACTCTTCCCCCTTAACAGTAAGGCACCCGCAATCCCGTAAGTGGACCAGGGTGTGAAAATGATCTTGGCCATAAAATGGACAACTGTACCTAGCTATTTTTTCTGCGCAGGGTTGCCATTAACAGAGGGGCCATGGGCAGTCTCATCTAGTTAGCCACAGCGTGTACTATTTTTAAATATATTATCTACTGCACATCCTTCATGGACAAGCCTTTATTGACAGCCTAGCTATTCTGCCCAGGAGCAAGGACTTGCCTGCCAAGCTGGAGGCGCCATTATCAATGTGCATTACATGTACGCTCTTAGTGTCTGACTATAACTCCACTTCCTAACAGCCAACTCTAGACAATACAAACAAGCCGAAGCCATACCTCTCAGCCTACTCGGCAACGGGACACAGCTACCCTGCAAACAGGGGATGCGTTAGCTAAATGGCTGGCAGCATCCCGGCTGCAAACGTCAAGCAAGCAGTTTGTCCCAGGGTGAGATTATTAGTGCCTTTTGATTCAGAGGTTAGTTTGGACTTTAGCAAGTCAGCCAATTGCGATGGGACTGATTCCAGGCGCGAGGTATTCAGGTCTGCTGAGCGCTGTCCCCACGTGAAGGTGGGCACGGCTGAGAGGTATGCCATAAAGTCATGTAAGAAGAAAGATGAGGCCCTACCCTGGGTGTGACAGAGAGAGGGGGAGCGTTCGATCAGCGACCACTGCTGTTCACCAGGCCATGAAACTCCTCCCAGGCCCTGGTAAGCCAGAGGGGAAATAAAAAAAAAGAAAAGAAAAAAAAAAAGCACTTCAGATCAAAGGGTTCTTAACTTTTAAGGAGTGCAGAGACATTGAGTGGCGTTTGAAAGGCCATTCTGAGAGCAAGGCAACATTCTCGCCAGGGCCTAGAGGACAGATGCATCCTTAAAACACAGCCAGACATCTGACAGCAGGAGGTAGCTTTAAAGTTCTGCGCAGACATGAAGCTTTCTGATTGGCTGCCGGTGACATCATAGTACGTTAATACCCACCAGATACAAGGTGGGACCCTCGACCTGTTTTTAAACTAGAATTACCATTTTCGAGTCCAAATAAAATAACCCAGGATTGTGTATTTCGGGAGGATCATCATGTTCCTCGACTGGTTACATTCGCCCAGTCTGTGGCCTCTCTCCAACACATACCGGGCTCGCTGTAATCCCCCAGAAATACTCTGCTTTTCATGCCGTACGACTTAGATATTACACCAGGCTGCAGATTCCTATTGTTCTTAGAGAGACAGCCTCATTTCCTATCATCAGCCTGCACTGTTAATGACGCCCACGCTAAAAAACGACAGCTATTTGCAATGAAAATGTTTTCAGATAAGTTACAGGGATCGGTTTCTCATTCCATTCCCTGGCGGAGGGTCTGTTATGGACAAAGTTAGCAGACTGAAAAATTACTGTCTGTTTTACAGAGACAGCATACTGAAGGGTCTCCCAGGGAAAAGATGCTGAGGTGAACAGGAGCATAACTGTTCTCCGAGATCAGACACATCAAGGAGCTCTGTTTCTCAGTGCCCCGAATACTGAGCTGATTGCTACAATACCTGCCATTTCACTCAATGCAAGGGGGCATAGGGAGATTAAAGACAACCTGTTTCACTTGTAAAATCCGATTCCGTTCCATGATTCTGCCTCTAGTGCTGATTTTCAGACAAAGCCACACATGTACCAGCAACCTAAGAGTTCACTTATTCTGCAGTGAGTTTATGACAGTTCAATCCTTCCTCCCCCACAAGAGTTGTGATAACAGAGTGTTCTGTGTTATCACCAGACCCTGGGAGTCTCCCAATGCATTTATATGATCGGTGCCTAAACGCCAGGCTGTAAGCTCCTGGGGGCATTAACTGCCTTAACAGTGTGGTCTAGTGCTAGGCACCCATCAGCTCTTCAGCAATAAAATCTTCAGGCTGCATTTTCAACTGCTCTTGCCTGGTGAAAGTACTGCCCAAAGCCCTGGCCAGGACTCACCAGGAAGGGTTCATCCCAGATATTCTTCTGGCTGTGTTTGATGGCTGCACACTCTGCCATGAGATTTCCCCCTCTCCCCCCATTTCTAGTAACTTTCTCTTGGGGAACTGGCCCAATACAAACAATTTTCCCCCACACCCCTTACCTCTTGGAGTTTGAGACATTGATAGCTCCTAAAAAGAAAAAAGCATTCCCCCTTCCTGAAAGTTACACAGCTCTATCCGTCCTCTGACAACAACCACAGCAGTGGTGAAAGGTTAACAGTCCTTGAGGCTAATGTCCTCGCATGGCAGGAGTAGCAAGGTCTCCCCCATCAATGAGCCTCAGGCCTGGCACGCAGTGACCACGCTTCTGGGAAAAAGGGGAACTCAGCCTCCGTGGCCCATTCGGCCAGTGCCCTCTTTGGAGACTGCTGACGGTGCCCGTTTCGGTACGTCTACACTGCAGTAATGAACCAGCAGCACCAGGCCAGCTGGCTTGGCTGTGGGGCTAAAAGCAGCAGTGCAGGCGTTCAGGCTCAGGCTGGAGCCTGGGTACTGGGACCCTTCCACCTCAAGGGGTCTCAGAGCCCGGGCTCCAGCCCAAGAATCTACACTGCAAATTTATAGGCCCGCTGCCTGAGCTCTGCGAGCCTGGATCTGCTGACCTGGGCCAGCCACGGGTTTTTCATTGCAGCGTGGACATGCCCTTAGCTCTAGCTGTGACAGGAGTTAATTAAGGAGGCCGTTGTCTAGCGCTGACTTGTTTTCTAGCCGTTCTCTTCTCTCCTCCCGACTGTCTCCCAGAACTCCCTTTGTTCGGCTGGGTGGGTGAGTGACTGACGTGGTTCCCTGGGATGACAATGCTGGAGAGAAAGACTCCACTGCCTGATGTTAAATGAGCACAACTGGAGTCCAACCTTTGATCCGAAGGCTCACAAACAAAGGCAACGCGAGGGTCAGCGCTGCCGAACGTATCGCAGCGAGCACCGTCTGGACGAGGCAGCACGTTAACCGTTTCTGCTGACACCTGGCGGGGGGGGGGGGGGGTGCAGACGCTACTTTCAGTCCAAAACCAAAAGCAAACGGGGTCTCTCCCTGTGGCCATTTCCACACAGATTCACAGCTCCATTTGGACAGGCATGGCAGCTGCTGCTCAGGAGGCCCCTGTGCTAAGGGCTTATCACAGGCAAGGCAACAGCATGAAAAGGAGACATGTAAATTACCACAGAGGAAAAAAGCCTACTCCCACCTCTGAGGGGACCACGTGCCATGGATGGGCCCCTCCCAAGAATCTCCTTGGCCCCTGAAATCTTCCCTCCTCACATACACCCAGGGAGCACCTTCCTTCAGGACTGTGCGGCCTGGGGATCTTTCAGAGCCGGGACCACAGAGAACACTGCCTGGGCTGAGCATGGCACCAGGATCTGCAGAACCCACACGTTAATCTGAATTCAGACGTAGTTATCAAAAAGGTGACAAAAATGGGCCCTTCTGACACAGCATAGCAGCTTCGTGGGCCTCCCTGGCTCCCACCTGAAAACTGCCCACAACCCACGTCTACCCGTAAGCCTTCCTTTGCACCTCCCAGCCTGGATATTTCCACCCCACAAGCTCTCTCCCGACTGCCCCCTTCTCCTGACATTACTCCAACATGCTTGGGAACACGTTCCTTACCCAGTGAACCGCTGTCTCCTTCAAATGAGCAAATTCTAAGACACCTTGACAACAGCATCCATGCCACACTGTTACCTCCCGAGTCCCGCTCACAGCTTTACAGGCCAAGGATTTGAAGTGATAAAATGCTACGCATATTATAGCGCTATTAGCATTGAAGAGATCTGCTGCCTTTACTGATAATCCCATCTCTCTAGTTTTGTTCGCCCTGACACACCCCTGCAGCCGGGGCAGAGGGAGCTGCCATCTAGTTTGTGTCATGCATCGTCAAGGTTGCCCATTAAATTCTGTTTGCAGAATCTTTATGGCCTGTGGCAGGGCCAGAGGCAGACAGTGCAACGGTGTAGGGATATTTTTATTTATAGGCATTTTTATGCCTCTCACCATGGTATCTGAGCAGCACACAAACATTACATGAATGTATCCTTAACAGTTGGGATTACCACCATTTTACAGGTGGCAAAATGGAAGCACTTGAAATTAAGTGACATGCCCAATATCACCCAATAAGTTTGTAGCAGAGATGGGGACAGAGCCCACATCTTCTAAGATGGCTTCTTGCTCTAGTTAGACCAGTATTTGATTTTTCAGGTCTCAGGTGACATTTGCAGCCCTGGCAACCAGGGACGAAGCAATCTTTTGAAATGAACATCTCTGAGCTGGGCTCACAGAAAAGAAATTTGGAAAAGCTCCATTTTAGTCACTTTTCTGATGACAACGACAACCCACCGACAGAAGGGAACCTTTCAGAATTCCCCACACCCCTGACGTGCACTGTGATGCTAAAGAACGGACCCTAGAGGCATTCCCGCCATTTCAAAACCCAGCGTTAAGAAAGTGATCTTTAAACTTGCAGAATCTACTGGCTGCAATTGGAGGATGGAGGGATAACTGCCCTGAGCCATTGCTGCAGAGACTCAAGAGAACAGGAAGCAATCTGCAGACCTGGACTGTCGCTGCTCCCACTGTTCTATTCCTAGGCCTGATGAGAATAAGCGCAGAGCAATGCATACATTGGACATGTGACCAGACTAAGGCATGTGTCAGTCAAGTGAGGATTTCTATGGGTTCCCTTCCACAGACCCTCCGCAAAAGCTTTTGCATAATGGTAGGAACAGGGCTAGAAATTAGAGGCCCTGGGGGCAGGTCACATTCAGGGCAGTGTAAGGAGACAATCGTTGGAGTGGCTGCAGCGTTCAGCAATTTCATTTCCCAGCGTGCTCTCGAGAAATTGTGAGCAGATGGAAATGGGCATCCCAGTGGGTCAAATGAGCTGTAGAATTAGCTGTACTCTGATGTGGTAGCAAAGGAGACACCCCCCCCAAACACTAAGCCCACGGACTTGCTGTTTCACTTTCCCTTAGAATCAGTTACCGCTAGGATTTCCTGGCCAAACAGGGCTAAACTCTGTGGGGATTTCACTTTCCAGCAGTCTCCAGTGGATCCGAGATCTCATTCCCTATGTGCGTGTCCTGGCGAGCTCTACGTAGCCGCTTAATTCATCTCCCTACACCGCAGAACCCTCCGTCTGTTCCCTTCTGTATCTGCTCATCATCTAGCTAACCTCAGACCTTTTCTTTTCTCCAAGTGTCTGCCGTGAACCAGACCTGATGCCAGCACTAATGAGATCAGCCCTTCTTCCAATTTACTCGTAGTCCCATTATTGATCAGTGCTGGCCCTGAAGGGAAGGCAGAGTTTTATACCCTGCTCAGCAACCACTGCAACAGCAGCCATCTACAAACAACAGAAAAGCCACCCTGCTTTTGTTTTCAGAAAAGCCGCCCTGCTTAAAGCTCTGACAGGACACTCCAGAGTCACTTTAACTAAACTATTTCCAGCCCAGCTGGCTCCGTAGAAGTCTGCCGTGCTGCCACTCAGGGAATATGTTCCTCTCTCTTGGGAAGCTGACTGCGTGGGGTTGGTGGGAGCAGCCACCCAAACACACAACAGGAGTTGGAAAGAAGGATGGGGGGAAAACCACATGGGTCAGTGAAGGAATCCCGCTAAAGCCACACACGAATGTCCCCCAACTACAGCAGCCAGTTCTCCCCAAATGCACCACTGGCCCCAACAAGCGCCAGGTTCACCCGCTCCCAGTGGCAATATCTGCAGAGGTTTACGCCAGATGCTATTGTGCCGGTGGCCAGTCCCTCCCTTGCAAAATGGCACAGCCTCCGTTCCAACAGGTAACGGGAAGGGTGCAACGTTCATAGCAAGGAAGTACCAAGTGAAGGGCATCACTGTCAAGAATCCACTTTTATTCCCAAGCTGTGCCAGGCACAGGGTTAATGGGCTGGGGTGGTGTCAAGTCCTGGGGTGACAGGAGCAGGTAACGGAATTTCCCTAGACTCTCCCAGCATTAGAAGTGGGGTTCTGAAGAACAGCTAAAGGAAGAGCTCTTGGGGAACAATAAATGACCCTCTCACCAACCATTGAAACACAACAGCTAATGCAATGCCTCACGCATTTTGAAAGAGGCCAGCACTGATGTCTGTGGTACCGCAGGTCCCCTGGACGTACGCAATATTGCAAGCGACTGGATTAGCTCTTGTAATGATATAGAAGTGAATGGACCCTGCTACTTGCTGGGATTTAGGACGTTTGTCAAAATCATACGCATGAGAACAAAGGGACACAGGAAAATGACTCCGAAAGCTCCACTTATCTAGCTAAAGACACGCCCAGAGCCCGGGAAGAATGGCCTGCAGAACAGCCTCTCTGAATAACTGGGGACAACAGATACTTTTCTAACCCAGCTTGGCAGCATCAGCACTTTCAGCAGCAAAGGGGCTCATCCCCTCTGAGCACCTGGAAGAATTGGCCTGTATAAAATAAATTTAACGTGTACATTTCATGTCACACAAGTAATACGTAAATCCTGCACCACAGGGCCCAGAAACCACAGTGAGGGACACGCTGGAGATTTCTAGAGATGTTCGTTGGCAATGTGTCAAAAGCTAATAGAAGGCAATGCCCTACGCGCACACACACAAAAATCAAGACTTTCTTTTATTTATTTTTGTGAGGACTGACTGTCTTCTCCCTACGCGCCCCCCAGCTGAGATGCCAATCAAACTGTGCACATGAGCGGAGCTCCGGTGGAGAGATGCACTCCATACAAACAGAACCATGAGAAACCACTTGGAAAGGAGGCCCTGACACAATCTCCAGCAGGGCAGGTCCATTAGGGCCTTTCATAAAACACAGCCACAGCGTGTGAGATTAGAGTGCTGGCTAGAAAGCCCCCCATGAGCCATAAATCAGATGGTACATCTGCAGCACAAGCCGAGTGTAGCCATGTACTTGGACAGGGCTTGACAGACAGGGAAGGTAACGAGGGTGAGATTTTCTGGAAGATGACAGCAGGTTTGCAAGCGATTTTTTTATTAGCAAAAGGACTCTGCTAATGCAAAATCAGCTCAGCCAAATACAGTCTGACTGCAGCCAGCGCTGTGAGACACTAACAGAGTTGTTAATCTGTCAAAGACTGCGCCCAACCGAGAGTTTAACTGCAGCAGTTAAAGTGGTTGTTAGCAGCAACTACACACTAATGCAAGCGGCATGAAAGCAAGACACAACAGGCCAGATTCTGCTCTCAGTTACGCAGGTGTAACCAAAGTAACTTCAGTGAGGAATAGTTTGGATTTACACCGTGGAAATGAGATCAGAATCTGGCCAGTGAAACAATCCTATTAAAGGACGAGCTGGGACCATTTTGGAAACACACTGCAGCAGACTTGAACTAGCTAACAGCAATCAGTTCTTGTTCTCCCTTGGATAAGTCAATGAATAGCCTGGCTCTGCTTCAGAGAGGCTGCAAGCACGCTTCCTGCCTTCTTAAGTGCACCAGAATGAGCAGGAGACAAGCCAATTTAGCCCCTTTTAAGAATCATTCCCAGCTGTAATGTGAGCTAGTCAACATCACGCCCTGTTTAAGTGAATCTGTTCCTCAAACACCTGTTATTCCCAGACACTGGCATCCTGGATGGATGTCAGCAGAACAAATGCAACAAATGACATCCAGAGAGAAGGGGCCATGAGCAAAGGGGCGGAGCCCGACGGCCTCCAGGCAATGCAATGCATTCCCATTTCCGAGGGCAGCAAAGGGTAGGAATGCTGAGGAAGGAGCACACTGAGTCTCCAGGGAAAAGCCGGGACAGCTACACTGGAAGCACCCCTTGGTAAACCCGCTCTCCCTCACCAAGGCAGCCAAGCTGCCTCCAGCCACAATAGCCAGATTGCTGGCTCAGAGCAGGGGCTTTCTGTACAGAGCCATGGAGGAAGGTAGGGGGAAGAGGAGGGAAAGCAACTGAGCAATTTCGACAGTCCCCTCGCCCACAGCGGGGCCCGCAACCTTAGCTTGAAGGCTATGCCGTCTCTGAACAAAGATCAGACGCAACACAGCCAAATGCGGGTCTGCAGAAGCCCTCTGAGATCTCCTCATGAAACAGGCATGACAGAAATTTTGCTCTCCACAAGCATGTAACAGAAGCATGTGCAGGAGAAGTTGTGCTTCACAGCGAGACGGCTCACAGAGCCCAATGAAAGATTCAGTCAATAAAACAAGCCAGATCTTTTAGAAACAGATTTATGTTAATAAGAAACACCTCCCCCCCGACCCACTTCCCCAATACACCAGTAGTCACCTAAGGAAGAGAGGTTCTCTGGCAAAGAAACGTTTTGACAAAACATTTGACATGAATACAATTTGAGTAGCTGACCCACAGTCTAATTATGCAGCAACTGTGGCTTCCATGATGTAGACGCTTGTCCCACTAAGAACTAGGCTGACCTCACCAGCCATTGTGACTACTGCTCTGTGGTGTTTAAATTGGACAGATGGCTTGCCAAGACCTGGGAAGTTTTAGACATGAAAACAGGGTTAGACTGGGCGGGGGGAAAATCACAACTACTTGGGCCCTTGGTTACAAGCTGGACTAGGAAACCCTCTACTCCATGGAATTTTTCTCTTTATTAATTTCTTTGTGCATATGTAAACTCTGAAACATTCGTAGTTTAACCCATGCGACCTAATTAATGTCTGGTTTATAATAAACTTCAATGAAAAAAGTTTAATGTTATTTACTTATGACTAGTACCCAAATATGCAGCAACTCTTTGACACTTTGAGAAATAAAAGTCATGCCGAATGGCCTAGCATGGCAAATTATAATGAGCTCGTGTGACGAACTGGGAAAGTTCTTAATGTTTTCTCTGAGAACTGTGTTGGTGCCTCAGTGTCCCCATGGCAATTCTTAAGTATCTGGCAGAGCAAAGGGCCAGTGCACCTAAATGCCTGACACTGTGTCTTCTAGCAACTGATGCCCTGGGCCCCTCCTCTGCAAAGGTGCCAGCTGAAGGTGTTGGAGACAAAGGGATCAGGTGACCTCCTGGCCCGGGAAAGGGGCTGAGGAGAGAGGAGGGGCTGGGAGGGGTTGTTAGTCTGGAGCTGGCTGGGGTCAAGGGTGGAGGGCAGACCTGGGGGTCTGGCTCACTGCCCCCCAGAATGGACCCAGCCGAGGGGTCCAGTTCTCTGTATCTACAAGCTCTGTTTTAGACCTTGTTCCTGTCATCGAATAAACCTCTGTTTTACTGGCTGGCTAAGAGTCACGTCTGACTGCAAAGTGGGGGTGCAGGACCCTGTGGCTCCCCCAGGACCCTGCTGGGGTGGACTCGCTGTGGGAAGCGCACGGAGGGGCAGAGGATGCTGAATGCTCCAAGGAGAGACCCAGGAGGAGAAGACGTGTGAGCTTCTTGCCCTGAACAAGTCTGCTCCAAGGGAGAGGAGGCTCCCCAAAGTCCTGACTGGCTTGGTGGGGAGCAGTTCCAGAGCATCGCCCAGTGACTCCGTGACAACTGGTGGTAGCGGTGGGATGTACTGCACCCCGTGAATGGCGCTGCTTGCAGTAAGTGACTGGGGAGCAGTAAAACAAAGGAGGGATAATGAGGACCAGGCGTGCTGAAGGCTCAGAGAGGGACGGTTTCAGGGGGCAGTTAACCTCTGGGAGTGTGTGACCAGCGAGAAGGACTGTTGAAGTAACAGGGTCCCCCTGAGGACTGCAGTGAGCAGTCTCAGGGGCGGAGGAGCTTGCCGCTCGACCCTGGGAGAGAGAAGGATTTTGCAGTAGCAGGGTTCCCCTGGGGATTGCAGGAGCAGTCCCAGGGGCGGAGGAGTCTGCAGCTCGACTCTGGCAAAGAGGTGGTGACCACAAGAAGGGCTGGCACACCAGGGGTTCTTCCTGGAAACCATGGGGGAGCCAAGAGCACACAGGCCTGTGAGTCCAGAGCCACTTGGGAACGGTGAAGTGATGGCCTATCACCATCTCCTTGAGAAGGACATTGTGATCCTGTGCACAAAGAGAGGGTTACGCATGAGGAAATTCACCAAGGCACAGTTAATCGTGCAGTTGAAGGAGAAGCACCGCTCTGAGGAGCAGATTCCTGGCCCAGATGGGGCTACAAGAGGATCTGAGAGCAGCTGGAGCATCAGCCAGGCATCCCCGGGAGTCTGGTCCCCAATCAGACGAGGGTCTTCACGATTGGGTTCCCCATCAGGAGATTGGAGACGGATGGGATGGGAGCAGAGCCCGAGAGAGCGAGAGGACCGTGAGAGAAAGCAAGAGGCTGAGGAAAAGCTGCAGGAGAAGCAGCAGCAGCGTGGACTGGTGATGGTGGAGCAGAGAGACATAGGGGGCTGCCCAGGGGTCAGTGGGGAAACACGCCTGCAGGGGCGAGACCCTGGGACAGAGAGAACTGTGGTGGTGCAGCCCCAGATGATGAGGGACTGTGGGACCTGGGTAAAGGTCCCTGGGGTGAAGCCCCTCACCCTGCCTATGGCCCAGATCCCTGTGCAGACCCAGAAGGGGTCGGGCTGGCTGGTGGTTGGGGTTCTCCAGGATATCGGCTGGGAGGCCCTGTTGGGGGGTGACTGTCTCCCCATGGGACAGGATCCAGGCCCCGCTCCTATAACGGCCGAGGGTTTGAATTCAAATCCAGGGAACCAATTGGCTAGGATTGAAATGGTCAGTGAAAATGCAAATAACCTGGCTGGCAGGGGGGGAGGGGCTGCTGGGCTCAGGATACCTGCCTACCTGTAACCAGCCCCCTGGGGCTGAGTGGGAGGGAGAGATGCTCCCCGCCCCCCTGCACACCAGAGAAGGGGCTCACGCTGGCTCTGATGCTGTGACCAGAGCAGAGAGCTCGCTGCCTGCCCCCACTGGGACAGCAAGGGCAGCGCTGAGCACGGGGGGAGCTGAGACCCCAGCTGAGTGGGGGGACACCCGGGCAGGGCAGGTCAGCTGCCAAACAGGTTTGCCTGGTCCAGACATGCTGCTGGGAAGTGATTACACAGCAGGGAGGGAGCTACCAGGGACAGGGCTCAGGGGGGCTGTGACCCCAGGCCCAGCCAGCGAGAGGGAGCAGGTCCCACTCCCTGCCCCAGCTGCTGAATCCCAGACTGAGCTGCAGAGGGATCCCTCCTTGGAGAAGCTGAGGGAACTTGCTGGCCACAGCGCTGCAAACCCCCTTGGGGAAGACTGCAGGGACAGAGTCCTGCAGGAGGAGGGATTCCTGTACCGGAAATGGGCTCCCCAAGGGGAAGTAGAACTGGGGGGAATCGGGAGGCAGCTGGTGGTGCCCCAGGAATCCACAAGGTTCTTCCCATTTGAGCTGCTGGATGGGAGGAGAGTGAGGGGACCCCTGGACCTGAAGGGGGAGGATTGGATGGAGAAGGGGGAAGACCTCCTGGGGGATCTCTTCCCTGAGGTGGGAGACAATCTCCCCATCAGGTGTTCGCCATTCAGTGTCACTGGGAAAGCAGCCCAGAACCTGGAGAGAGAGGTCAGGGACATGCTGGCTTTAAATGGGATCCAGCCATTTTACAGACCATGGGCCTCACCCGTGGGGCTGATCCCCAAGCAAGACAGGATGATCTGGTTTTATGGGGGCTATCAGAAGCTTAAAGCCATCACAGTGTCCGATGTCGACCCCATGCCTAGGCCTGGGGAGATTCTAGACAAGCTGAGAGGGATGGAGAACTTGGCCCTGGCAGACACTGATAACATGTGCATCTTTAGCCAGACCTGGGAGGAACAGGTGTCCCAGGTGAAGAGGGGGCTGGGCTGCCTCAAGGAGGTGGGACTGACGGTAAAAGCTGGAAAGTGCAAGGGGGGACGGCAGAGGTGTTGTGTCTGGGCCACAAAGTGGGAAGCGGCTGCCCACGCCCAGAGCTAGCAAAGGCCAAGATGGGGGCTCTTAACCAAGGGAGCCCAAATCACAGACCAGAGGGCTGGGAAAAAACCCAATCCCAGCTTGAACCCCAGGGGTATTGGGGTGGCAAAGGGTGTGGGCTGCATAAACCTTCCCACATGCAGCCTGCAAGTGCCATCAAGCACACCCGACCTAAGGGAGGGCGTAAGACTGGACTGTCCTGGTGTAACTCACACCGAGGAATGGGAGAGATGCTGGGGCATCCATAGGAACGTTGGTGGGTTCGAACTTCCCCAGGTCACTGGCTGGAGTGACCTCGCTCAGTTCGGTCTCGAAGGGGGGAGAGATGTGACGAACTGGGAATGTTCTTAATGTTTTCTCTGAGAACTGTGTTGGTGCCTCAGTGTCCCCATGGCAATTCTTAAGTATCTGGCAGAGCAAAGGGCCAGTGCACCTAAATGCCTGACACTCTGACAGCAACTGATGGCCTGGGCCCCTCCTCTGCAAGGTGCCAGCTGAAGGTGTTGGAGACAAAGGGATCAGGTGACCTCCTGGCCCGGGAAAGGGGCTGAGGAGAGAGGAGGGGCTGTTAGTCTGGAGCTGGCTGGGGTCAAGGGTGGAGGGCAGACCTGGGGGTCTGGCTCACTGCCCCCCAGAATGGACCCAGCCGAGGGGACCAGTTCTCTGTATCTACAAGCTCTGTTTTAGACCTTGTTCCTGTCATCGAATAAACCTCTGTTTTACTGGCTGGCTAAGAGTCACGTCTGACTGCAAAGTGGGGGTGCAGGACCCTGTGGCTCCCCCAGGACCCTGCTGGGGTGGACTCGCTGTGGGAAGCGCACGGAGGGGCAGAGGATGCTGAATGCTCCAAGGAGAGACCGAGGAGGTGAAGCCGTGTGAGCTTCTTGCCCTGAACAAGTCTGCTCCAAGGGAGAGGAGGCTCCCCAAAGTCCTGACTGGCTTGGTGG
Organism: Gopherus evgoodei; assembly: GCF_007399415.2. NCBI lineage: Eukaryota > Metazoa > Chordata > Testudines > Testudinidae > Gopherus > Gopherus evgoodei. The sequence continues at coordinate 7,636,395 of NC_044330.1, forward strand.
GGAGCAGTTCCAGAGCATCGCCCGGTGACTCCGTGACAGCTCGGTTACAATACAACTGTCCTCTCTACGTACCATGATCCTCTAGTCTTGTTACAAAGCCTCGGTTACCAAGGGTTGGGCCGATTTACTATAAGGATTTATGATGATTAGAAATCAGTTGTACAGCACTGTAAATGTACACAGTGCTTTCCCAAGAACATTTACTAACTCAGTGATTCTACAAATCCCAGTTCGCTTTGGTATTTTATTCTCCAGAATTCCTACTCATTCAAAGGATCTGTTCCCCACCGCAATCTTGTTCCTTAATTGAAAAAGCCCCTTCCTATGATGGGTAGCTCATTCCCGGATGAAGACGAGGACGGGTCCCTAAGAAAGAGCCCAGAATTGCAGGCTACAGGCAAATCAAGGGATTTACTATTAAGATCATAGATCCCCAATAACAGTATGGCAGTGACAGACTTTTGGCTTTCAGAGGCCACTAATGCAACAGTTGCTGTTTACAGTATTGTTAACAGATAACCTCCCCAATGCATTAGCACGTGTAACCACTTTTCTCTGCACCTGGGTCCTACAGAAAACTGCTCCGACACACATGCAACAGGCAGTGCTCCCTCCCCCTGCCCCTGCACGTACTTGATGCTGTCAGTGTGCGTTTTGTATTCCATGATGGTGTTCGGAGGTAGGTTAAGCACTCGGCGTAACGTGTCGCGTATCCGAGCTGTTGTGGCCTGGTCACTAGCAGTCTTGTTCCATATGGAGATAATATCCTCCTACAGAACAACAACAACAAGGGAGTGTAAACAGATGGGAGTTTGTGCGCTCCAGCCAGAACCCGTGCCTGACAGTCCGCAGGGCAGTTTACATCGAACTGGACAGAGACGACCGCCCCGCAGATTCCACCCCCCAAGTCAGCACACATGCCCAACGTAGGCCCAATAGCAGCTTACCTGGAACCGGACAGAGACAACTGCCCCACAGATCTCTTCCCCCACCATAAACTGTTCTCCCAACATCGCCAGAATGAGATTCTCCCAGCAGCGGGATGCTAAGCCCTTGCGCAGACGGATAATCCATTTGCCACCATTTTTGTTGGCATCGTCCTGGGAAGAAGGGTGAGACACTGATTCATTTTCTCCCAGCTATTTCGCTGCTAAAACAACAAGCTCACAAATGAACAAATATCAATCACATGGGATCAAGAGGGACAGAATGAAGGAATGTTCAAACTAAAGCACTGTCAAGTTTAGCGACGAAGCAGGCGTGACAAGGGTATTCTGAATGCCAGGCAACATTTGAGACAATGACTCTCCCCAGAGATTCTGCAGATCTTCCCTCTATTCACTACTTGGGCTCTGGTTGACTCTAAACGAGGACAAATTGATACATCATATAACCATGATCCAGTGGTCTGCACATGGAACTAGGGGATAGGAATGCCTGACTTCTACTCCTATCTCTAACACTGATTCCCCCGCTAGAATTAGGCAAGTCACCCCAATCTGTGATTCAGCTTTCCCAGCTGTAAAATGAGAATAGTACTTAATTACGTCACAGGGATGTTAAGGGAACTTATGTTTGTAAACTCCTACTTATAGGCAGAGGAAGAACTGCAGACAATAGGTTATTTCTGCAAGTTACTAGAGAGACCTGTTAAAAATACAGGTTCCCTCACTCAGACTATCCAGTACTGGAAGGAGCCTCAGTAAGATGGGAGACGTTACAGTCCTAGTCCTGATAACTGATGGTGCTATCACAGACACAGGCTGAAGATTTCAGTGCAGAAGGTGGCAAGAACAGCTACATGTAAGGAGGAAAAACAAAATCAACACAAATCCCAGGAATGTGGCAAATTACCGACAGGAGGCAAATTGCCTTTAGAGCAAATGTTCAGGACTGGGAGAACAGAACATCCCTTTCAGAAATGAACTGTCTGGGATTCAGTTCTTAGCAGGGAGTTTAGTTTAACCCCGTGAAGACCTTTCCACACTGACTAAGCAAAAAGGAGCAGATGTGATTGCTGAAATAATCAGAAGAATTTAGGAGGTTTTCAGGGCCAGCATGAACAGTGGCTGGAGTGGAGGGACTAGGCCTTGTAGTTGAAAGTTAGAGTCAGTTTTCTTTCAGGTCGAGTGCACCTCAGTTCAGTGAGCTGTTTAATTTCCCTTTGTCAGCTGAGCAGCTCAATCTCCCAGCACAGTAAATAACCACGAACATTACGATTGAGGCTTCTGATATCCAGGAAGATGGCAGAGTAGGGTCAGGTAATGGATTAGCATCGCACGGAGAGGGGGCAGGGAGTGGCATTTTATATATGACCATGCAAGAACAGGGGATTAGGATTAATATAGGAAGGAGAAAAAGCACAAGGAAACTAGTGGAGGAGAGAAGGGTCATAGTGAGCTCCAAGTTATTCCCCTCTCAATACATGAACCAAGTGAGTACCCGAAATTAAAAGAACCATTTTAAGATGGATCAGAAGAGATGCTTTTAAAAAGTTTAAATACTGACACGTGGAAACTTCTACTGCAGGATCTTATCAAAGCATCTAGGTTACAGGGTCCAAAAAGGATAGACATTTATATTAGAATAGTATTTGGAGCAACATGGGCTATAAACCCCCATGCTTCAGGGTGTATACTAATTGCCATTTGGGGTCAGAAATCATTTCTTCAGAGCAGAGTAGCACAGTGAGGTGCTTCATAGCAAGGCATAAAATTCTCAGACTGCAGCCTCCTACTGGGCATTGTTAGGGGCAGGTGAGCAAACTAGTTGGTCTGGTGTGGAAACTTCCGTGCAGAGCTACTGTCTGACTACTGCACAGAAACAAGCTGAACTCCAAGAGAAAGACGACAACAGGAAATCAGATCCAAGCTTCCCAACCCATCCCCAGATTCTATATCACGATTCTGTTTATTCTCAGTGCCTGAGCTTTCGCACACTTACACACGAGGAGAGAAGTTGGTCTCCTACATTCAGGCTGCAGAACAAGGAGCAGTTGTCATAAAAACAGCACACAGTAACTTAGCCAAGTTCCCTTGGGCCACAGGTTCTGGAGTCTCTCTGGAATCTGCCATCTTGGACTGGAGACAGCTGATCACCAGAGGCAATTTTTCTTAGTCTCAGGGAGAGCACCAGCTCTCATTGCTCCTGAATGCCCCTCCTCTGCAGACAGGGCAAGGGCCTCATTAGCTGTGTCAGTAGCTGCTATGTGAGAGGAGACAGGGCTCTGCAGGAGGACAAACGTAACTGTAGCCGGAATGGCAGGCCTGGCTTGCCATTTAATGCTAGGAGACCAGTCACTGCAGAAAACGCTCTGCCAGAAAAGACCCGTTAACAATCCAAGGCAGACACCCGAGCGCCAACTCACCTCCCACATGGGTTTGATTCCCTCTTTGAAGAGATGGAAGTCGCTATGGCCTGTCAGATCCCCAGGACGTACCATGTGACTGTAAAACCTCCAGAACTGCTCCACCTGTAACACCACATGCACGAAACAGTCAGAGACAAGTCATCCAATCAGCCTTCCAACACTTTAGAAGCGGGGCTTCACAATGTCAGGACTCAGGCCTTCGGGAGCAGATGTACAACCTTCACGTCTGGCTTGAGCCTCTCTCTCTCCAGCGAGGCAGCTCTGTGCTGCTTCCCTGTCAGACTGCATACGAGGACAGTAGCCTTCAGGACATTCAGAAACAGAGCAGTGGCACTGACAGGGCTTGTGCAGGTGTTTCCAGGAGTGGTTATGGCTGTGTGACTGGCACACAGTCCAATTATTAGCATCTGATCTATTGTGAGCGCAGATCAGCAGTTACAACAAATAATTCAGGAAAGCGTCTGAGTAAAGAGAACCCGAAGGGGATGAAGGCTGCTCTGGAGGACAACGACAACCAAGGAACGGTTTGGGTTTTACCGTAGGTGTTTGCAGGACAATGCACATGCTGGTGCTGGTTTAGGATTTTAAACCATCTTTTAAACTGCTTAATCATACTTTCCTAAATGCTTTATTCTGGTTCTTTGAGCGGTTTTGGATGACAGAGGGTTTTCTCCTTAAATAAAGCATGTTGCAGGATCTGGTCCTACCACTGAATTCAATAGTAAAGCTCCCCAACTTGGCTCAATGGTGCAGGATAAGGCTCAGCTAGAAGATAAGGATGGATTTGTTTTCATACAAAAAGCCATCATTTGCATTTTAAAGGATTCTGTCCAATAATGAGCTAATTAAAAGTTCTCGTAGGGCTGCCAAAAGAGTTGAAAACAGCAATGCCACAAAGACTAGGAGAAAACCTGATAGTATGGCCACCAAGTTAAGCCCAGGAATTATACTCAAAACTTCTGTACTTATCTTTCAGGGGAAAAAATCCCTTTCAAGAGCTGAACTCATTGTGGTTCCAAGAAATGAGGGGGAAAAAAATCTTGTTGAATATAGTCTGTCATTAAAATACAGTGTGTAGACAAAACTGTATGATATGCCCTCTAGTGGCTAATTTTGTATTTGCAAACGCCTAGTTGTTTTTAGCCAAAACTACACAGTAGGCTTATGCTCAAAATGATTCTTTTCCCTAAACCCATTCTCTCTCCCCCTTGAAACCTAGCACAGAAAACTGTTACCCACCTGTCAACAAATCTTTTTCTTAAGCTAGTATAACCTATCCCACATGAAAGTGGGGCATTTCCAGTCTACAGTGGTGAATCAATAAGTTTCTCCTTGCTCTTTATTGTAGCTAAAGCGAAAGATTCACAGGTTCTTAGTTCCTTTAATAAAAAAAAAAAGTCAGTGTGAGGGGAAAGTGTTTTGTTTTTTAAACTAAAGTGGTCTGACAGCTACAGTCAATCTCACCACGTGCAGAACAGTCATGCTAGTTTCTCACTCTTTGGACCTGTTTCCTTTCTCCACAGCTGGGATAGCAGATAAGCGAATTTCACTGATGAGTCTCGGGGTCAACCCATGACCAACCTTCTCCCCATTCCTGCCCCCAACGCATGGAATGATATGAGCCAGATGTCTGGACAGGCACACGTGACACCTCAGTGCGTTAAACACGTATAGACTAATTGACTTATTTCAACAACCTGCCTTCAAAGCTGTGTGACAGGGATAGAATATTTTAACAATTCAAATGGTCCAGTAGAGAGTTCAGAAGTGGACTGGATTAACACACTGAAAGGGACCCTGGGAAAATTCATGGAGCAACAAGGTTACTTATCTTGTTCCCTCTGCAGTCCTGATCATCCTGAAGAGTGTTTCTGAAACTATTCAGAAGTGAAGACAGTGACTAGGTCTGAATTTAGGGTTACTTGCCTGGATGGTGACATTGTATTTCTGTTTCTGCAAGATTTGGCAGTGATTTCTATAGGTGCTTCCCATGTCTCCTGGCTTTATAATAGTATTTCAGAGGGCCAGTGCCACCCAGCTTTGCTTTTCAGTCCTCAACTCCGTGGACAGACAAGGAACCACCCCGTCAACAGATACAGGCCCAGCAGCTATTTACATGTGGAAAACAGACAAACGTCTGCTCCATGTATATTATTCATGAAGGGGATGCATGTAGATGGGAATCTACAACATTATTGCCAGAAGCAGCAGACAGAAAAGCTTTTGGTTTATGCTTCATACGTCAGTTACAGCCATTCAATACTTCTAAATATAGGAAAAATCACTTCCTCCCTTATTCACCTGCCAAGTTCTGAGCCTGACTTGCTGTGTATCTACTGCCATACATAAAGGAGAATGGAAATGCTTCTTACTTGCCATTACTTACAAGCTCAGGGAGTTCTGTTTCCACTGCTACTATTAGCAAAGGCACCAATCCCTAGAACAGGACAGGCAGTGCCGCCTCCTGGTCTCTTTTAGGGCTGTCGTCTGTTGTGAGTGAGCCAGAATCTGAGACTCAGATTATGGCAGATGATCCGCTCTCCTTTACGTCTGGTGGTAGGTATATAAACGTGGTACACACATGCAGACACGTAGCCACAGAGGAAAGCTACGTGGAGAAGCTGCATCGGGTTTAGTCAATAAAGTGCAACAATGGGAATGTACTCACTGAGGCGAAGGTGCCAATCTGTTTGATGTTCTGTTCATAGCTCTGAGAGCTGGTGGGTCTCCCAGGTGTTCGTCTGGAGTACCAGAAAGTATAATTATACTGCAGGGGGTGCTCGGCCGGCCCTGGGACAACAGCCTGGGGAACAGAGAAGCTCATTTATTTTCCCATATTTCTCTCAAGAGGAAATTGAACAAGCTACATTCACAGCATTAGCTGCCCACACATTGCTGCCATCAATGTAAGATGAACAGGTTAACCTCATTTTCCTAGAAAAATCTCATCTTACTTTAATAGCTTGACACAGACCATTAGTCTGGCAGCAATTGACTATAATTCAGATAGGATATTAGAAATCCACAGCGCATTTGTTCCCCAAGCTGGTAGGCCTGGGTGTGCTAAAGAGGCTGCAGCTCAGTCCCAGGAGGAACATCTCTCAATAGGAACCCCTCCTGCCAATTTAGGAGCAACATTAAACTCTGCATAAATTCCCTTTAGTCCTTGGCAGCAAAGAAATGCAAACTGCTTAAAAAGCATAAAGCTGATCGGGTAAAGTGACGGGTAATTCCCCTCCACCCCAAGGTTTCCAAAAATCCGTTGGGGGAAACAGTCCAGCTTTGCTCTCGTCTCCATATGGAGCACAAATTGCTAGGCAAAGATCGCTGGCTGCACTAGCAGAGGATATTCAAGCATGGCTCACGTACCTATAACCCAAAGTCTATTTACCCAACAGCTTACAAGGTTCCCCACCACAGTGCTAACCCAGCACTAAGCCAGGACAGTGTTCCTAGATTTACTCCTTACACTGGGACAGACTGACCTCATGCAGATGCCAGTATTTCACACTCAATATTAGCTCTTGGTGATGGCAGTGGGGCATCAAGAACTCACCTTCCTCTTGGTGCTACTCTGGGGTTTGTCACGATCATTTTTTTCCTTCTCACCATCTTTCTGTGTGCTGTTCTCTTCGTTCTGGTCATGGTCCCCGCTGTCATCATCTTTCAAACTGGCAAAGGCAAGGGGAAAAGAATGAGCTTTGCATCTCATGGCTGAGGTGCCATCCTACAAAAATGAGACTTGTATGACTTGACCTCTCCCCTGAGACACAAACTGCTGGCACAACAGAGCCTACACTAGATGTCTACTGACAACAGATTCTTACAGGGAGAACCACATGAGAGCGCTCACGTGCCCTACCCCTGTCACGGACCACTTGGCCAACAGGAACCCCAAGCTCAAGCACATCGACTCTTAAAAACCAGATTAATTTTTAGGCCAAATACAGGTTTTCTTCATAGATTGAGATCTGCTTGAAATATCATTAAATAGGGAACTACCATCAAAGATATTTATAGCACACCTACCACTACAGGACCTATGCACCAACTAATACTGACAACCATCAGCTAGGGAAGGGAAAAGAGGCTGAGTCCCTCAAGGTACATCTACACCACAAGTGACACATGGCACAGCCGCAGCTACGCTGCTGTAGCACAGATACTTACTTCAGCAACGGAAGATGCTTTTCCAATTGCTGTAGTGAATCCACTCAAGAGACAGTAGCAAGGTCAACAGAAGAATTATTCTGTCAAGCTAGCAACGTCTACACTGGAGGTCAGGTCGGCTTAACTACATCTCCCAGTGAGGTGAATTACTTACACACACACACACACCCCCCAAGCATCACAGCGAGGTTGTCCTATGCTTTAGGTATAGGCCAGGCCTAAGGGGAGTTAGTGAGTTGAACCCCAGTGAGAATCTTGCACCAAACAGGTCTCCCAGGGCCAGAGGAGCGGATGCTGTGGATGCTCTGGGGCTGGAGCACTCACAGGAAATAGAACAGCGGGTGCTCAGCACCCACCAGCAGCCCCACCGATCAGCTCGTCTCCCTCCCGCCCACTCTTCAGTGTAATTCAGGAGGCGCTGTGGAGGGCAAAGCGAGGGGGGGGGCCTCTGGGGAAAGGCAGAGCGGGGTGCGTGTGGGACCCTGGGGGGAAGGGTGGCGTGGGGGCAGGGCCTGGCGCAGAGCGGGGGTCGAGCACCCCCCGGGGACACGCCCAAGTCGGTGCCTGAGCTCCGCGCTCTCCGTTCACCGCGACAGGCCTGAGGTAACGCTGGGAAAACAGGACCGGGCCAATGACCGGACCTCACACGGCCCCCGCCCGGAGCTGGCTACTGGCCCCGGCTGACAGGCCCCTGAGGCCCGAGGGCGGCTACCCCGCCAGCCATTGAAGGCTCGCGTGGGCCGAGTCCATGTGCGGGCCTGGCCCCAGCGCCGGCTGGGGGCTCCCCGCGGGGGGGGGAGGGGCTGGGAACGGGGCCAGGCCGCCAGCCCCGGCCCTGCGCGGGCGGGATGTGTCACTCGGAGCCCCCGAGCCGGCCGGGAAGTGAGCGGGGCAAAGGGGAGGGAGCCCGGCCCGTTCCGGTGACTCATCGCGACTCGCCGCTGGCCAGGCCGGGCCCAGGGCTCCCCGACAGCGGGGGGGGGGGCTGCAGCGCCGGGCCGGCGGGGGGGGGGAGGGCGCCTCAGACTCACGCGTCAAATTTGTTGTTCATCCTCGCTCGCCGCCTCCGCCCGTCTCTCGGCAACTTCCGCTCCGTCCCGTCACCCTTCCGCCACTTCCGGGAGCGGCGGAACTCCACGGCGCGGGCGCAGGTTTCCGCCCGGCGCAATGAAAAAGCGCGCGCCGGCCTCGCGAGACCAGGGCGAGCGCCACAGCCAGGGGGCGGGGGTAGCCAAGTCTCCATCTTGAGTGTGGCGGAAGTCAGCGGGCGGGGCCGGCCCTGTAAAGGCTCCTGCCGCGGGCGTTGGGACCGAGCCCAGGCACAGGGGGTCAGAGCGCTGATCCGCCCCTCCCGGGACCCCTCCGTCTGTGGCCAGCACCAACCCCCCCCACCTTGGGCCTCTGTCCCCCCGGCCAGCACCTGCCCCCACCCACCTCCGCGCCCCTCGGTCCGGCCCCAGCAGGGCGTTTCCCGCTGCAGCGGGCGCGGGGCCCTGCTGGGACGGTAGCTCCGGGGGTGGCCGGGCCCCCCTCGTGTGACCGGGAGCCCGGGCGTGGTTCTCCGTCGCCGAGGGTGACCAGACAGCAAATGTGAAAAGTCGGGGGGGGGGGGTAATAGGAGCCTGTATAAGAAAACGGCCCAAACATCGTGACTGTCCCTATAAACTCGGGTTCTTGTCACCCTCCCATCACCCCAACCCCTGCCCGTTGTGCGGCGCCAGGGAGACCCTGCTACACGTAGGCCAGGAGTGCGCCGCGGTGTAGCCCGGCTCCTGGCTCCTCCTGCGGCGGCTGTGACCGCACTTCCCCCCCCACCTCTTCGTCTACGCACACCCCGGCTGCGGTGCTGCAAAGCTGAGATCTCCCTGTCGGCCTCCTCCTGGAGTCGGCTCGGGTGGCCGTTTTCCAGTCAAGGAGCGGGAGGCTCTTCGTGACTGAGGAGATGCTGCTGTTCCTTACTCATGTGCGGCTGGTGTCCACTGACTCCTTCACGGGGCAGTGGCTGCTGTCCAGGGGTCTCTGCTCAGGGTCCCTGATTATGACATTTTGAACCTTTCATCCTCACTCCTGGCTTCTCCCCCTGGAACTGTTGCCTTCTGGGCCCTGTGGCCCATTGGCAGCAGGTATCATAGGCCGGGGGAGGCTGTGCCTCCCAAATCAGCCTGGCATGGCCCTCTCCATGCTCCACCCCCAGACCCCTCCTGCAGTTCCTCCTTGGCCCAGGCTGGCTGAGGCTCGGCGCGCTGGCCCTGCTGCCAGGACTCAGGGTGGCTGGCGCTGGAGCCAGGGCTGCCCTGCCTACCGTGTGCTTAGAGCGCTGGAACCCTGCCAGCTGGCTCCGCAGTGCTCCAGGCCTAGAGACACTCGAGCTGGGGGTGCTGGGACCTCACCGCCCACCTGGTGCTTCGGGGCTGGAGGCACTCAGGCGGCCTGGGACCATGGTGGGGGTGCTCTGGGCTCCTGCTGGGGGCTAGCCTTCCCCCAATGGCCGGTTCACAAGCCGCCCGTACTGTGGCCCCTCCTGAGATTGAGAGGTTGGGTCATTTATTCTAGCTGTGTACTTAGGCCCACTGTCCCAAGATGCAAATAGACCTGTTACCTGGCCGCAGTAATGGCCCCAGGCCGTTGAACTGGTGCGGCTGCACCTGGGTCAGATGCTGTGTACCCTTCCTGCCCCTGAGGGCTGGCATTGAAACAGCCAGACTCAAGTGCTCAGAAACCAGAACCTGCCCCTACAGAACCAGGCAGCAATCAGACCATGTGGTTGCAATCTCTCTTCACCTCTCAGCCATGGGAGCCCTTCATGGGAGTTGAGTTCAACACCACAAAATATCAGGCCACTTATTTAGGTGCTTAAATTTCTACTCCTAGGAAGCAAATGCTTGTTGCATCAAGGTTTATGCTGACCCCATGTCAGGAGGCTGAAAGTCGGGTTTGCAAGCCTGAGGTTTGCATTTTTGTTTCCATAAAAACTAAATGCAACTCCCCTGTTTGGTTTCTCTGTTGTAGGTTAACAACTGCTAATTGGATGAGTTCATAAAAACGTACAGCAGATCGGCTTTGCTGATGGAAGTTGGAGTAGTAGTGACCGACGCTAACTTTTACTGCTTGATAATGGAGATTGTGCCAGTCAAGGCTTGGGCACATGCCCTGTTCTCCTCACCCCATTACAGTGGTAGGGGAAGGGCAGCTGACGAAGACTGTGCCTGCCAGTATCATGCCTATGGAGATTCCCTCTCAGCAGGGGGAATTCTCCAGCCAACCCCTTGCATGGCACTTAGGGCCTAGATAACTCAGCCTGGATAACAAGGGTCATATGTTCCTCTTTTCCCTTCCGGTTCTTGCCTCCTGTCCTCTCCACTTCTGCCCTTCTCTCCAACTTCAGGTCAGCTGTCACCTGGCAGCTGCGAGGGATCGAACTCCCTGTCTTTAACGCCTCCTGTCCTCAGAGCTTCTCCTTGCCAGGGTTCTCACCCGAGTGCCCCCGGGAGGCCATCTGCCTTCGCATCACCTCCAAGCTCTGTTTCCAGGCTCTCTCTGGGCTGGCTCCCCAGCTCCAGTACTGGCCTTCCCGAGGCATCTGTTCTGCAGACTGTGGCTCAGGGCCCCTTCACAGACATCTCTCTGTCATTCCTCCCATCAGACTGAGCTCTTGCCCCTTTTATGGGGCCCAGGTATCAGGGCGGCTCCAGGCACCAGCACGCCAAGCGCGTGCCTGGGGCGGCAAGCCACTGGGGCGCTCTGCCGGTCGCCACGAGGGCGGCAGGCAGATTGCCTTTGGCGGCATGCCTGCGGAGGATCTGCTGGTCCCATGGCTTTGGCGGACGTCCCGCAGGCGTGATGCTGAATCCACGGGACCGGGGACCTCCTGCGGGCAAGCCGCTGAAGGCAGCCTGCCTGCCATGCTTGGGGCGGCAAAATACCTAGAGCCGCCCCTGCCAGGTATCCACTAAGTTATCACCTGATGCCTTTCCCAGCACCTCTCACTGAGAAGCAGCTAATTAATCAGGGTGCAGGTGTAATCAATGTGACTAACTACCTTTTAACCTTTTCCAGCCCATGATGGGGTTTCACCCCCCACACACCCGCTACTCTAATCTCATAATTAGGAGATTTTTAAAAACTCTACCATCCTTGCATTACAATAGACCAGGGGTCCCCTATGTGCTGCCCACGTCCTGGCCAGCGGTCGAGCATCCGCCAAAATGCTGCCGAAATTCGAAATGCTCGACCGCCGCCATAGTCCTTCGTCTGGTGCCCGCTAGACGAAAAGGTTGAGGACCACTGCAATAGACTAACCCTCTCTCAATCCTCCTTCCCAGAAGTCAGATTCCTGGTCAGCCAGAAATAATGCCAGGTGCCATAATTCTGTGATTTATAGTTTATTTATGGAAATTCACCATGAGAAGCACCCCTGCCTATTGGGTTTCCTGGTGGTCTGTGACGTGCTGCTTCCTAGCGAGGAACAGCACAGATCTTATAGTGATGAGGTTGCAACAGGCCCCCGAAAATACGCTGAGTGTTAATTTCAGTCACTCCCTCTGGCAGCCTGAAGGTGAACGCCCTCAGCAGGTTGGTGAAGAAGATGAAGAGCTCAGTCCTTGCCAGGTGCTCCCCCAAACACACACGGTGCCCTAACGGGGGACAGGTGACAAGCAGTTAGTGCGTTAAGAAAAAAACCAATGTTTCCTTTATATTGCTTGTGAAACTCAAAAAATGACTGCATGAGAAATTTTAGACTTGGCAGGATTCTAGTCCTCAGTTTACAAGCAAAATCATGTTGTACCTGTGAAGTCAAAGGTCTGAGGCTAGGTCTGCATATGTGCATCAGAGAATTTGCTTTTCTCGGGTAACTAGCATTAGGAATAATTTTTCACATAACTATTCCCAAAGGGATGGAGGGGGTCATTTGCACAGTCCACAAATTTCTTAGAACAGTAGAACTTGGCTAATTTGCACTAATGACTGAGAGATCCATTGTTTATTAATGAATTTCGCAAATTGATAAGCAAGCAAACACTTAAAATCTATCACAAAATTGATTTAGGCAACTTCAATTCAATTTTCATGTCTATACAAAATGCAACAAACCCAGCTGGATTCAAGACTGAGCTTGATAAGTTTATGGAGAGGATGGTATGACAGGACCGCCTACAATGGCCTGGGACCCATCAATGACTGCCTGTAGCAAAAATCTCCAACAGCTGGAGATGGGACACTAGAGTGGGAGGACACAGAGAATTCTTTCCCAGGTGTCTGGCTGGTGGGTCTTGCCCACTTGCTTAGAGTCTAACTGGTCACCAGATTTGGGATCTGGAAGAAATTTCCCTCCAGATCAAATTGGCAGAGATACTGGGGGGTTTCACCCTCCTCTGCAGAATGGAGCATTGTTCACCTCCAGGTTTAAACTGGAGCACATGTGAATTTTCTATAACTTGACGACTTCAAACCAAGATTTGAGGATGTTAGTAACTCAGCCAAAGGTTAGGGGTCTGTGACGAAGTTGGACTGTTCTTAATGTTTCCCCTAATCCTATGTGGGTGCCTCAGTTTCCCCCTATGCATTTCTTAAGTTTCTAGGTGGGGGGATAAAGGCCAGTGTGCATAAATCACTGACCCTCTGTCTCCTAGCAAAAAATGGCCAGGCCCTCCCCCCTGCAGGGGGATGCTAAAGGTGTGGGAGAAAAGACGGTTACTCACCTTTGTAACTGTTGTTCTTCGAGATGTGTTGCTCATATCCATTCCAGTTAGGTGTACGCGCCGCGCGTGCACATTCGTCGGAAAACTTTTACCCTAGCAACTCAGTGGGCCGGCAGGTCGCCCCCTAGAGTGGCGCCACCATGGCGCTCCATATATACTCCTGCCGGCCCACCCGCTCCTCAGTTCCTTCTTGCCGGCTACTCCGACAGTGGGGAAGGAGGGCGGGTGTGGAATGGATATGAGCAACACATCTCGAAGAACAACAGTTACAAAGGTGAGTAACCGTCTTTTCTTCTTCGAGTGATTGCTCATATCCATTCCAGTTAGGTGAATCCCAAGCCTTACAAAGGCGGTGGGGTCGGAGTGAAATGTGGCAGAATAAAACTGCCGAGCCAGAGGCTACAGCCTCTCTTGAACCAGGGCATACTGCGAAGCAAAGGTAAGGACCGAGGACCAATGGAGCTTCGCGACAGGTCTCGTGGGTAGAAACACGAGCCAGCAAGGCGGCAGATGAAGCCTGAGCCCTGGTAGAATGCACGGTGATGTGGCTTGGGGAAATATGAGCCAAATCATAACAAGTGGGGATGTCCGCCATCACCCAAGATGAGATCCTCTGAGAGGAAAACAAGCAAGCCCTCCCTTTGGCCCGCTACCGGGGCAGAGCTGGGGCACCTTAGGAAATGATTCTGTCAGCACAACTAATGCGAGCACTCCACAGATGTCCAAGGAGTGCAACGGTTATGCCCATTGCGTTGAGCTGTGGGTAACATAAAAGGCCAAAACACCTTAGGGAGGAAAGCCGGGTGCGGTCATAACTGCACCTTGTCTTTGTGGAACCTTCGTAAGAGCTCTGATCTCAGAGACCCGTCTGGCCAAGACTAGGTTGAGGCCCCAGGGCGGGGCTGGGCGGCGCACCCGAGGGTGCAAGCGCTCCAAGCCCTTGAGGGACCTCGAACCCATAGTGGGACACTGAACGTCCATCTTAGCCTGCTGGAAGGTAGGGATGGCTGCTGAGAGTATCCTCAGCGATGATACCGCCAGATCCTGCCGCTGAAGGCCAGAGGCAGGCCAAATAGAGGGGATCGAGACCTCAGCAGGAGCAAGATCGAGCGTACTGCAGCTGTAAAGGAAACGCTTCCACCTGGCTCGGTACGTTGACCAGGCGGAAGGCTGCCTGTCACCCCGACTCAGGTACGTGAGGCGAAGAGGCTGCAGGTCCAAGTGACGAAGCCTGTCATTGCCCTGAGTGATGAGGTCTGGGCTGACAGGCCGAGCAACGTGGTATGTCAGTGCTGCCTGGACCACTCTGGAGTGATCATGATGATGATGCACGCTCCGCCCCTGCGGAATTTGAGCAGGACGTAACGAACCAGTGGGAACAGCGGGAAGGCATAATGCAGTTGGCCGTTCCACGGCATCAGGAATGCGACCAAGGTCGATTCCGAGGAGAGACCTTGGAAGGAGCAGAACATCTGGCATTTCCTGCACTCGCGGTGAGCGAACAGGTCTGTGCGAGGAACCATTTCCACTTCCGGAAAGCGGGACGCCTCACATGGGGCAGAGTGATGACTCGTAAGACAGGAAAGACCTGCTGAGTCAAAGAGATAAGACGTTCCGAACGCCTGGGAGAAAGGACGTCGCCAGCTCCATCGAGTGGGCCATGCAAAAGACCCGGAAATGGATGGCCTCCTGACAAAAAAGGGGGGAGGACTATGTCCCCCCTGAATGCTTATGAAGCACCTGGCCATTGTGTTGGCTGTAAACACCGAGATACAACGGCCTCGCAGCTGCCGATGGAACCCCTGGCATGCCAGGCGGACTACTCTCATTCTTGGGGCATTAATGAGGAATGCCAGCTCCCTAGAAGACCGAAGGCCTTAAGCTCGGAGGTGACCATGAGCACTCGAGCAGAGAGATGATGCGTCCGCCGTCAGGGGCAGTGAGGGCTGGGGCGGATGAAACCGCATCCTGTCCACACCAAGGAGGGAGTTAGCCACCACTCTAGGGAGCCTAAGGCGTTCGAGGGAACGGTGACTACCATGACCATTGGCTCCCTGTCCAAGCGGTACGCCGAGGTGGGCCGGACTTGGAGAGGACGGAGGCGGAGCTTGGCGCGTTTGGTTACAAACTTGCGGGCAACCATGGACCCAGGAGACTGAGACAAGAACGAGCTGAGGTCGTTGGGAAAGCCTTCAGACCTCAGATGATTGATGCCATCGCCTAAAACCGCAGTTGCGATAAGCAGGCTCCGGCTAGGTAGGAGACCAAGATAGCCCCTAGGAAGCCCAACCTCTGCGTGGGAACCAGAGCGGATTGCTCTATTAGTAATCATCAGGCCTTGATCTGTGAATAAGACCGTGACGATGCCCACGGGCTGAGTGGTTTGTGTGTCAGAGTCTCCTCGGATAAGCGAATCGTCCCAATACGGAAAAACGCATATCCGACATAGCTACGGTAGGCGGCGACTATGGCCGTAAACCGGGAGTATTCACCGCTGGCTATAAAGCGGAGGCATCTCCCATGCGGAGGGAAGATGGCATTGCAAAAGTACGCGTCCTTCCTATCCAGGGCGGCATAGTAGCCCCCCGGAGGCAAGGATGGAATAATGGTTCCCAGGGATACCATGCAGAACTTCAACCTTATCCCAAACCGGTTGAGTCCATGCAGGACCAGGAAGGTCTGACCTGTGGTCGAGTGGGGGACTAGGGCATAACGGGAGTAAAACCCCTAGCCCCTTTCGTCCGCTGAAGGGGGACAGGGCTGGAGCAATTTTAAGGTGGTACCTATGCTCCATCGTGCGCAGGACCCAGCGACCTAAAAGTAACTGGGGCCATGCCAGGAGAAAGCGGGATCAGGATCCCGTCCTGCGACTGGTACACCGCCCTCCGGTGAACCTTGGAAGGTCCGTCTTTGGTCCCAGTGGTAATTGCGAGGGACCTCGACTTTGGCTTTTTAGGGGGCCTGACGTTTGTCTGCGACCACCTTGGCCTTGCCGTTTTCCAGAGTTCTGCCTCTGGCTAGGCACAGAGTATGGCGGCTGGGGCCATAAAGGCCTGCGTTTGGTCGCAGGCGTATACATGCTGAGACGCATTAGGACCCTATTGTCCAGCAGGCTTCGCAGTCTGGGGCTGTCTCTGCCGCGAAGATGCCTTTACCAACAAAGGGTAAATTCTTTCCCCCGTCCTCCAAGACGGCAGCGAACTCTAGGTGGGAGGTTCGAGGGAGAAACTCCTCCACCCAGGTGCTATAATTATCGCAGCTAAGCAAGGCTTGTTGCTTTGCTACCCAGAGGTGCAGGGCCCCTGCAGAGTACACCTTGCATTCGCCAAGGCTCTTTCCGCTTCGGGGCTGGCGCCCGCTGGCCATGATATCAGGATCGTGGTCCTGAGCATAAAATCCGCGCATATGGGGTGACACGGATGCGTGTCCGGACGGCCATGGAGGTACTAAAAGAGGGCACGGGCCGAGTCCCTGACTCACTCGGACCTTGCCCAACTCGGCACCGGGGACCGGCATCGGGAGGCGTATCGGTACCTGGAACGAGATCCAGACCCGCAACCAGAACGGTGTCGGGAGGTCGACCGAGATCTCGAGGCTCGGAGAAGAGCTACAGGAGTCAAGGTACCTGCCCCGGTGCCAGATGTCGGAACGGTGCCGATAGCGGGTCGGCGAACGGGATACCGACCGGTGCAGTGAGTGTGACCAGTACCGAGGAAAACAGTACCGGGACTGCCAGTGGTGTCCGGCGTGCCGACAGGACTTGGAGCGTCTGCGGGACCGTGATCATAGACGGTGCCGCTCTGCTGTACTGACAGGGGACAGTCCCTTGAAGAGACTGTATTACCCGTACCGGCGGTGCCCGGGTCAGGCAGCACTGACTCCGTCATGGCACTGAGAGCCCTCGCCGTTGGTAACATCTCCGGCGCGCAGGGAACAGCAGGCTCAACCACAGTGCGTACTGGGGAGCTGTCAGGCACCGGATTCGACGGCCCTCGTGGGGCCGGGATCCATGGTACCGAGGTCATCAGAGCTTCGGTAGGTGCCGGTGCCGGGAGAACTGAGTTAGATAAGCCGTCTGGCTGGGGTGCCGTCAGCACTGAAGCAGCGGGAGTAATACGCTCAACCACGGCGCGTGCCGGGGAGCCGTCGGGCACCGGATTCTACGGCCCTTGCGGGACCGGGATCGACGGTGCCGAAGCAGGTGTCGGTGCCGGGCGATCCGACTTAGACTAGCCCTCTGGCCGCGGTGCCGTGGGCACGGAAGCAGCCGGAGAAGTAGCTCGACCACGGCGCGTGCCGGGGAGCCGTCAGGCACCGGATACTATGGCCCTTGCGGGACCGGGATCGACGGTGCCGACGTCATCGGTGCCGCAGCAGGTGTCGGTGCCGGGCGATCCGACGTAGACGAGCTCTCTGGCTGCGGTGCCATTGGCACGGAAGCAGCCGGAGCAATACGCTCAACCACGGCACGTGCCGGGGAGCCGTCAGGCACCGGATTCTACGGCCCGTGTGGGACCGGGATCGACGGTGCCGACGCCATCGGTGCCGCAGCAGGTGTCGGTGCCGGGCGATCCGACGTAGACGAGCCCTCAGGCTGCGGTGCCGTTGGCACGGAAGCAGCCGGAGCAAAACGCTCAACCACGGCGCGTGCCGGGGAGCCGTCAGGCACCGGATTCTACGGCCCGTGTGGGACCGGGATCGACGGTGCCGACGCCATCGGTGCCGCAGTAGGTGTCGGTGCCGGGCGATCCGACGTAGACGAGCCCTCTGGCTGCGGTGCCGCTGGCACGGAAGCAGCAGGAGCAATACGCTCAACCACGGCGCGTGCCGGGGAGCCGTCAGGCACCGGATTCCACGGCCCTTGTGGGACCGGGATCGACGGTGACGACGTCATCGGTGCCGTAGCAGGCGTCGGCGCCGGGCGATCCGACTAGACGAGCTCTCTGGCTGCGGTGCCGCTGGCACGGAAGCAGCAGGAGCAATACGCTCAACCACGGCGCGTGCCGGGGAGCCGTCAGGCACCGGATTCTACGGCCCTTATGGGACCGGGATCGACGGTGACGACGTCATCGGTGCCGTAGTAGGTGTCAGCGCCGGGCGATCCGACTAGACGAGCTCTCTGGCTGCGGTGCCGCTGGCACGGAAGCAGCAGGAGCAATACGCTCAACCACGGCGCGTGCCGGGGAGCCGTCAGGCACCGGATTCTACGGCCCTCGTGGGACCGGGATCGACGGTGCCGACGTCGTCGGCGCCGGGCGAGCCATCTTAGACGAGCTGTCTAGCTGTGGTGCAGCTGGCACAGAAGCAGCAGGAGCAGTAAGCTCTACCACGGCGCGAGCCGGGGAGCTGCCAGGCACCGGATTCCCTGGTCCTGGGGGACTGGAATCGACGGAGCCGAAGTCATCGGTGCCTCTGCAGGCCGGATAACGCAACTGAGGCGAGCTCTCTGGCTGCGATGCAGGTGGCACGGAAGTAGCGGGAGCAGGAGGCTCAACCACGGCGCGTGCCGGGGAGCCGCCAGGCACCAGCAGGAATCGTAGACTCTCTCGACCTCGGAAGAAGGGAACGGTGCCGAGTCGACATCGGTGCCGGCGACGGTCGGTGCCGGAAGGCCTTGGTGGTACCGGCGGGGTCCGGTGCCGAGGAGGCGCTTCTGCCCGCCGCTTGAACATCGCTCCGCGCCCAAGGTGGAGGGGCAAGTGAAAGTCCCGCACCTTTTTGTTCTCGGCTTAAAAGCCTTGCAAATGGGGCACTTATCTGTCAAGTGTGATTCTTCAAACAGGAGTCATGTAGATCTCTCTTCGGCCGCGGCTTCTGGTAAGCCGGGCCCCTTTTGAAAATCCGGTGAGCCATGCATGGCTCCGGCACTGGGCTCATGGAAGGGGCTACTTCCTGAACCCCGCTAACTAAACTAACCATGTTAGCAAGGAAAACACGTATAACCATACAAATATATATATATAAAAGTGTTATAACTGCATAATTATATACGAGAAAACGAGTAGCTAGGGAAGTGGAGGTCAGCTAAGCCGCGCTCCACTGTTCCAACGACCGACACAGGCGGTAAGAAGGAACTGAGGAGCGGGTGGGCCGGCAGGAGTATATATGGAGCGCCATGGTGGCGCCACTCTAGGGGGCGACCTGCCGGCCCACTGAGTTGCTAGGGTAAAAGTTTTCCGACGAATGTGCACGCGCGGCGCGTACACCTAACTGGAATGGATATGAGCAATCACTCGAAGAAGAACAAAGAGATCAAGTGACCTCCTGGCCCAGGAAAGAGACAAAGCCAGAGGAGGAGGGGCTGGAGGGGGTTTGGGCAGTTTAGGGCTGGGTGGGGATGAGGAATGAGGGCAGAATATGGGGGTCTGCCTCACTGGGCCCCAGAATGGACCCGGCTGTAGGTTCTCTGTACCTACAAGCTCTGTTTTAGACCCTGTTCCTGTCATCGAATAAATCTCTGTTTTACTGGCTGGCTGAGAGTCACGTCTGACTGCGAAGTGGGGGTGCAGGACCCTGTTGCTTCCCCAGGACCCCGATGGGGGGGGGCTCACTGTGGGAAGCGCACGGAGGGGCAGAGGATGCTGAATGCTCCAAGGTCAGACCCAGGAAGGTGAAGCGTGTGAGCTTCTTGCTCTGCAGACAGTCTGCTCCAAGGGAGAGGAGGCTCCCCAAAGTCCTGCCTGGCTTGGTGGGGAGCAGTTCCAGGGCATCGCCCGGGGACTCCGTGACAGGGTCTATTACAGCAGTGGGTGGGTGAAGTTCTATGGCCTGTGATGTGCAAGTCAGACTAGATGATCGAGATAGTCCCTTCTGGCCTTCAAGTCTATGAATGGCACTTGCCATTAAAAGTCAACATTTGAATTTTGAAGTGTAGGGGAAAAACTGTGGTATCTCGGATGCCATAGTCTAGCGGTAAATGTCATTTTAATGGTGGCCAGCGTGCTGTGATTTTTGTACAAATAATGAAATCATGTAGTAGAAGAATTCCACAGCATTCTGCAAATACACTTTCGCTGGGAAGCGAGATGGGTTTGCCATTCTAAATGCAAATTATAAAGCGTGCAGATTAGCAAGGTTTAACTGTAAATCCCCACAAATTCTGCATTCACAATCTACCCCATGAAAAACTGTTTAGCTGTCAGTGAATTTACCTGCTGAGAATGGTAAGAACGCTTCTCTGCTCATGAAGTTTCCATTCTTATCCAAGAAGTGAGCTGGGTTGAACTGGCGAGGTGTCTCCCACTGCTCAGGGTCAGACAAGACAGAACATATATTTGGCAAGATGACAGTGCCCTGCAAGGAAGAAGCATCTGACTTAGTTCTTATCCTCACTCCCTCAGAGAGCTGGTTAAAGAGACGGTTTTCAGGTGTCATGTAGTGCAGTGCATGGCATGTCCCCCGGGGAGAGATCTGTCTCATTGGAGTAAACTGGGAGACTATTGGAGGGTATGTTTTTATTTCTGTTCATCATTTCTGAGCCACCCGCTGGCAGGATGGAGCCCGAAAGAAGCAGCAGTTTCCCAGGATTCTCCCACTTTAACGCTGTTTCCTTAATGGAAGAAAAATGTTAACGTTTCATATTTTAAATGCATCAGTTTTACCAAGTAAGATTTCTATGTCGAAGTGGCAAAGCCAGTGAGAGGTTTTAAGGGGCTGATAGAGCATGTGCAAATTAGGGGCAGTGTGACATATCAGGAAAGAGACACAGCACCTGATCATACACTGCCTTGCACATTTTTTCACGTGATTGGCACGCGTGCAAAGTGGCTGTACTGTGCTGTCTCACTTTGCCCTAGTGCTGATGGCTTCAGAAGGTGCAAGGAGAAACAGGCATGTTATGTACTTGGAAACAGGAATGAGTTGTATTCCTAGTACATTTGACCCCTTTGATGGGAGAGGAGGGCAGAAGCATGGATAACGTCTCTGTACCTTTGGGACAGGTAACCCCAAGAGTGTTGTGTCCTTCACGCATTGTCTGGGGACTCCGACCGGGGCAATGCAATTGTACCGCTGGACCTCATGAATCACGGCATTGGTGTAGGGCAGGTTCTTCCGATCTTCGTAACAGATTAATTGGGAAGGACCCAACACAGCAGCCAGCTCCTTCTGGACCTTCTCTGAGGAGACACATTCAGCTTGATGCAAATGGAAGGACACGTATTTGGGCAGTGAGTGCGTGCCCAGGGATGTACGCATATTCTGGGTCTCTGTCACTTCCTGGCAGGATTCCCTTTAGACTGAAGGAGGAATTACTCCTTTCATGCTGGTTAAGTGCAGTGGGCGATGGGAAGCCAAGCCAAGGGAATCAGCTTCGCTGGTTATTTCTACATCTTTATCTCTAAGGGGGACCTGTGCTTTCCCAGCAGACTCACAGATGCCAGTTGAAACTCGGTATCAGGGCCAAATTCAGCCCTGGAGCACAGCTTTCCCTTTCTTTGCTGTGAGAGGCAAGGTGCAGCAGGAGCATCTCAAAGTGCAGGGAAAGTTTCTTCTCACTTCATTCCACAGACAAAACTCCTGTTTGTCTGATGCTCCCAGGGGCTGCCTAGCAGCCTGATGGAAATCCTCACCCCCAGCACAGGAAGCCCTGCTGGCTCAGGGAGATGGAACTGGTACCCGTTGGGGGGGAATTGAGCTCAAATAGACCCAGCTATTCAGGAGTTACCCAGGCACAGAACAATGGCAGATTAATAATTTTACAGCAGGCCTAGTATATTTTTCACAGTTGCTTAACCTGAAAGTGGCCAGATAGCCTGAGCACAAACCTTCCAAGGCAAAAGGAAACCACCTTCAGGGACTGGAGTAAGCCTAGAAAATGTTAACACATGGAAAAAACATGATTGGTGAGCAGCAAAGTGGTTCTCCCTAGGGCAGCAGGCTCGTACCTTTATATATGATCCTGGGTGCAGCTGCCCTGTTTCCAGGCATCACTGTTTTGTGAGGGCAACTGGGTGTGACTCTCTATGCCAATGAGTAAAGGGGGTTACAAGACTATCCTGATCCTGGGTTGTACATTCTGGTTCCCCAAAGACCAGGGCCCGTGCCCCCGCTGAAGCCCTCACCCCCCTGCACCTCAACCCTCTGTCCCAGCCCTGAGGCCCCTCCTGCACCCTGAACCCCCCCATCCCCAGCCCCACCTCAGAGCCCTCACCCCCCCTCTGCACTCCAACCTTTTGCCCCAGCCCTGAGCCCCCTCCCACACTTTGAACCCCTCAGCCTCGCCATGCATCACCTCCATATCAGTGCACGTAACAAAATTCATTTCACATGTGCATGAGAAATGGGAAAAATTAGAGGGAACATCAGTCATGGGAGGTCTGAAAAGCCAGGGTCATGCTGGTCAACCTATCGCTGTGGAATGTCTGTGCACATACTGAGGCCATGTCTACACTGGAAACATAAGTAGCGTAGGCACTGACGTAATTTGGTCAATGTAAGCTGCCTTCTGATGACCTAACTCTGTACTGTAGACCAAACGTGTGTGTGCTGAAAATATGGTCCTAAAGTCTGTATCAAGGCAGAGCTGATAAATAGGTGAATACACACCTTTTGTCGGGCACCAAACCTGTCTCTCTAAGCAGGGCCATCCTTAGGCATAGGCAACATAGGCAGCTGCGTAGGGCACCTGAAAATTTGGGGCACCACTGGGTCTTAGTGTCCACCCTCTTGTTTTCCTATCCCTGTTTTGACCCTTCCTGCAGGCTCCCACAGATGGCTGCTCTAGCCTGGTGAGTCTTCCTTGGGAGGGAATCTAGTAGTTAAAAGTGAAAAAACCTCCAGCCTGCCAGACCTATTAGCACAACATTGAAACTGTTAAAGAGACATTCAAGGGGTAATAAAGCCATTTAACAGGCATTTGCCAACCCCAAGGTATATACTGACAGGTTTCAGAGTGGTAGTCCTGTTAATCTGTATCAGCAAAAACAAGGACGAGTCCTTGTATCACCTCAAAGACTAACAAATTATTTGGGCATAAGCTTTCGTGGACTAGAACCCATTTCATCAGATGTCCATCAAAGCTTATGCCCAAATAAATTTTTATACTGTCAGTTTCTGACTTTACTGACAAAAACAGTTGTGCATTAATATAATATTTACACAGAACATGTCAGTCTACAGGACCTTAGTTTAAAATTTGCTTTAAAAATATTTCATTAGTGAGCTGGTGAAGATTATAAAATCACATTTCTAAAAAATGCTTGCATAGAGTTTTAGATGCACAATCATCTTTAGCCTTAAATGTGTGGATCTTCACACATAGTTTTTTAAATAAATCCTTCAAAAGACCTCCCTTATCTAAAATACACATTTTAATTACTATAGTTAAAAAAAAAAGTGCTTCCAAGTCTTCCTGTCCATCCCTTCACCACCTCTCCCTCCACTCCCCACTGAAGAGAGCCCTTAAAGGGACAACAGTCCTTCCCTTCCAGATAGCTGGACAAAGAGTTCCCTTTCTTTACTTCTGACTATCCGACAAACTAGTTTTAAAAGAACCCTCCAGCAAAATCAGTACCTTAGTAAGACAAAATCCTTGTTATACCTAAAATCTTTGGAAACATTTTTTTAAAGTTGGTGAAATTTCATAACCATGTCTCTTGTTATGGAGATCACACAAAGTAAATTACTGTTCCCTTTTTCTAAAAGCAATGAACATTGTTATGAACACACTAAATCTCTCTGATTAATTTAAAAGAATGTCTTTGTTTCAGTGAGTTAAATATGTAGTAATCTGGAATGCTGTCTTAAGATTTGAGTACATTTAAAATATAAATTCAACTTAGAAATACTGATGAAGAAAATGTAAAACAGAGAAGAGCTGCATCATGCATTCCATTATATGTAATGTTGTATTCAGCAGGACAGCTGACTCACCCTTACTATGAAGTTTTTGCAAATAAATCTCTGAAAACTTCAGGGCATATCAAAAAACCTGTGACTGACATTTTTTATTCCCAAATTTTAGTGCTTTTAATTAGGTACTTTCTTCATGTCCATTCTGCATGAGGGAGAGTGCATGGAAGTCTCTGCGGGGAACTGTGACTCTCCGCCACCATGAGGCAGGCTGGGCATCTCATTATTCTTTGCTGTCAAGTCCCTCCTCCCTCTCCCCCACCAGGCTGTGAGCTTGGGCTGCCATCCGGCATAGGGGCACCAGTTTAATAATACTGCCTAGGGCCCCATAAATCCTAAGGACGGCCCTGTCTCTAAGCCAGTGATCCCCAAACTTTTGAGGGTCACACTCTGCAACACATGTCTATGCCCCACCTGTGGCGCCGGGGCTGGGAAGGGGACTGTGGATCCCGGGGCAGGGGAGGATGCAGACAGGAGTAAGAGGGCAGAGGCTGCGGCCGCAGCTGGGGGCAGGTCTGGGGCAGGGAGAAGGGCTGGAGCTGGGAACGGCGCTGTGGCCGGGCACGTGGCTGGGAGCTGGAACAGGAGACGGAGCAGAGCTGGGAGTGGAGTGGGGCTGGGTGGCGCTGCATCCCCTCCCCCTGTAGGTGGTGGCCTGGACCCTTCCGCACTCCCCTGAGGGGCATGCTCCACAGTTTGAAAACCTCTGCTCCATGCATTGTAAGCCAACACAACAGAAGTCTCATTTATATACGAAGTCAATGGGGGGGATGTGAAATCAACAGGAAGGCAGCACAGTGGAGAATAAGCTAGGATGGGTTATCGTGACCCTAAGAACAGACAATGAGTGGGGGATATAAGGAGAAGGCAAGGAAGACACCCTTTTAGTCTCCACCTAGGAAGTAATGGGTCAGTGCATTTACATTTCTAAAAACAGGATCGCAACCAACCTTGGCTGAAATGCTGCAAAAGACCTTTGGGGTGAGAGAAACATCTTCAGCCAGAAGTTTAGCCTGGTAAGCTAAATTTAGTCTCTAGAAAGTGTGTTCTGATGTTGTTTTGTATGCAACCCTCTTGTGTCCATTACCCGTACTCGCGCTCTCTTGAACCTCGAATCTTTGCTAATACCCTCATCGTTGTTTTCACTAGAAATGCAGCTCAGTGCTGTGGTGTGATACAAGGAGCAGATCCTGAGTTGAATCGAACAAGCTGGTGCGTATGTTGTGTCTTTGGGGACAGCAGCCCTGGTATTTCCGAGTGTTCAGTGGATAAGGGGCTGGACGCTACAGGGGAACACTTCAGATGGGCTCCGGCAGTGGGGTGCACCACTAGTTAGCCTGCAGGGCAAAGGAAGGGCTGGTCTACCCCAGAGGAGGTTGTTGGGATGGCTAACAGGCCGGTGGGGTCAGGTATCTGACACTCAGCTAAGTACAATCAAGCCCATCTCTTTCTGGAGGCAGGAGGATAACAAGGAAACTCATAGTGCTGGGTACCCCGAGAACTGTCACATGGTGATGTAGGAGAACCATGCCCACGAGGGTGGGCTCCAGAGCGTGTGTACCTGCCATCGCAGACCCAAGGCTGCAGACCCACTCAGTCGGAAGGCACACACCTTCAGTACTGGGGGACGTGTGTTGAGAAGGTAAGTTCTTCATGGCACTTCCCACCAGCATCGCCTCAGTCTGGCCTGGATTCAGCTCCAGCCAGCTGTTCTCCAGCCAGATGCTGATTTCAGCATGGTGCCCTGAGAGATCTGGGTCATGGTGTTGTTTATATTTGATACAACACAAAGGGCAGAGGGGGAAGGCTGAAGAGAGCTCTGCTTAATGCCTCTTGGAGGAAAAACACAAAAAGCCCTTTGTTCATGAACTTGGCAAGGGCAACTGAGTTTTAGGTGTGGATGGTAACACTGCAACCCACATGGGTAAGTGTTCTGTAGTAACACACATTAAGTTCTGGTAATGAGACCTGCCTACCATACCATCTCTGCTACTAGACCGTTGCTGAGACGTGAGGAGGGGCTGTTGAGCTCACACAGCACAAAGTGGTCCTACAAAGTGTTTCTACATTGAACCCTAAGCCCAGGTCTGCAGGGTCTAGACTTGTGGACTTGGTGTTTCTAAACACTTGAGCGTCCACACTACATTGTAAACCTGGGTTTACAAGTGCTGGAGCTAGGCTCATGGCTACGCTAATGCATCCAGGCTGCACTATGCAGACCTTCTGACGGGTCTGTGGCTTGAGCTGCCGCAACCCCAGGAAACGACAGGGCTTGGACCTGGGTTACAACAGGACTCAAGCTCTGACATTCCCCCAGCCATGTCCTAGGACCTGGGCCCTGAGTTGGACTGATTTGTGTATGGGCAGAAGCGGAATTTGGGTCAAACCTGAGTCAGAACCCAGGCTTAGTGGGCAGTGTAAACAGACTCACAGTGACTGGAGGTGGCCAGTGGAAAATTCCACCTGTGTAGGGCAACTTAGCACTAGGCAGATAGCTGACCGAGACGGCAGAGCCACTGCCCCTTCCAGACACCACCTCAATCTCAGCATCTGGAGAGGGAAGGGAGCAGATCAGGGGCAGGGTGAAGGCAGGACAGGGAAAGGAAGAAGTATGGACAAGCGCAGCTCTACTAAGCCTGATTTTCTGCTGATGGGAGGTCTCTGAGTTGTTCCTGTGAAGTTCTAACTTGCACCCCAGGTAGACTGGGTGGCTGATGATCAGAGAGCACTAATCAGGTCCCTGCAGACTGCAGTCCCTCCTCTCCGCTGAACCTGAGCTCTGCTTGAGTGGGGTGGAAATCCCGCCCCAGTGCATTTCGAGTGTGAATGATGAGGTTTGTGGCTTAGCAAAGAGCGAATCACGAAGGTTCTGCTGTGGAAAGAAAACTTCCCATTGGTGAGATCTGTTAGCTCGTGGCCAGTGTCCCAAGTGAAGTGATGGAAGTCCCATTGCCTGAGACGTTTAAAGCAGCTGGACTAACAATCCCGCAGCAGGGCTGGATTGTGGAAGTGGGTGGCCTAGGTATCTCTGTGAGGCTTTTCCACTTCTAATGTCTACCATTCGATGATTGTAGGGCCAGAAATCTTACCACTTTGCTGGCTGCAGCACAGCTGATTCAGCAGCCGCCAATGGTCAGTTTTAGAACGAACATTTGTCTAATAAAAGCAGGCAGAACCAGGTAATTTTCCACATGCATGCAGACTCGCATCCACGGTGTGTGTCCCCGTCTCCCTCTGCCTTACCTTGGACGTCGGGATGAAGCACCAGGCTGATCAGTGCCCAGAGCAGGGTCGTGGCTGTGCTCTCTGTGCCTGCTATGAAGAAGTCCAGAATAGTCTGAATCAGGTTACCTTCATCAAACGTAGCCGTGGGGTCGTCTTTGCACTGCAGGGGACCAAGGGATAAATTAGGGCATGGGGGCAGGACAGTCAGCGTGATAAATAGCAGAACTTGCTCACTCTTTTGACTCCCTGCCATTTGCAAGGTCTTTTTAGTATTTTTGATTTCAGAAAAATCACAAAACATATATGTTTGTTCTGATGCCCTCCGGGTTCTTGTTTTTGTTACTTCCTGTCACCTCCTTCAATTCCAATTCGGCTCTGTGCTGCTTTGCAACGCCCTTCTGAGACACCGTTTGGCCTGTGCCCTTTGGACAAAGGATCCCTCTTCCTTATAGCTGGATTTCTAGGAGGTTGATGAGCTGCAGCTGATCCTGAGCTGTCATTTAATCTCTGCCTGCCCAGACTGGAGCCCTATAGATTTCTGACTCTGCCACTCTCCCACCTATCCACACACCTGATCCCATCACAAGCTGCTGCTTTTCCGCTTTATTCTGCAGAGGTTTGCGCTAGAAGGGTTAAATGGAGTCACAGAGGAGTAATAGTCACATATGGCTCAGAAACATACTTTGACCATCTGTGCCAGGTAGAAGTCAATGAAATCCTGTGGCTCATCTGGTACCCCACTCTCCTCATGGCGTCTGATCTCTTCCTTTGCAAAACGATACAGAAACCCCTGGCAGGACTGCACCTTCTTGTGAGGTCCTGGGAGGTGGTCCATGAGCCAGGGGAAAGAATCGTACAGCTGTAGGAGAGACACAAAGAAGCTGCTTTTCTTTCTTTGCAATTAACACATTTCTGGTGGAACTCTCCAAAGATGAAAATGCCCAGTGTGGGGAATTTTGCTATTGGATTAATTGCTTTGAAGGACACATTTTCAGCCTCATGTATGGGGCTTCAGCCTAGATGCTGATGGTTAAAATTCTTTAGAGAGCTAGCCCTAGTGTCCAGAAAGGAGAGCCATTTGGATATAGACAAACAAAAAGAGAGAGAGACTCCAGGTTCCCCTTGTGATGTCTGCTTCTTCTGGGCTTAGAATCAAAGAACAGACAAAGAGTAAAGGTCTATTGAGCTAAAGAATTCAAAGATTCAGTGTTTTTGACACTGTATCACAGATATCAGAGGAGTAGCCATGTTAGTCTGTATCCACAAAAACAACAAGGAGTCCAGTGGTACCTTAAAGGCTAACAAATTTATTTGGGCATAAGCTTTCATGGGTAAAAAACCCACATCTTCAGATGCATCCCTGGGAATGGTTGGGTCATTACACTAATTGAATCCATGTTAAGTATCCTCACACCTTCTATGGGCCATCTTGATTATCACTTCAAAAGTTTTTTTTCTCCCGCTGCTGATAGCTCATCTCAATTCATTGACCTCTTACGGTTGGTATGGCTACTTCCACCTTTTCATGTTCTGTCTATGTATAAATATCTTCTTGCTGTATGTACCATTCTATGCATCCGATGAAGCGGGCTGTAGCCCAGGAAAGCTTATGCCCAAATAAATTTGTTAGTCTCTAAGGTGCCACAAATACTCCTGTTCTTTTTGTGGATATAGACTAACACAGCTGCCACTCTGAAACCTGTAATTAAAGACGGTATCATAATGCATATGCACAAGGGGACCAAATTAAGATTGCATGGACAACCTTAATGGTGGCATCTCCTAACTTTGGCGTGCTTGACAGTGCAAACTTAACATGCTTTTAAAATAGGAGGGGTTTTTGGGTGTAATTATTATTTAAAGGGTATACTGTGGCAGCACTTAGAAGCCAGGGCCTTGGAATGGCAGGAGCTGTACAAATGTATAGAAAGCGACGGTCCTTGCCCCAAAAGATCTTACAATCTAAAAGACAACAGGTGAAGGAGACAAACTAGTTGGCCAGGGTCATAATAGAGGAGAGAGGGTAACAAAAACAACGGGAAGTGCACAATTCGGAGCCAGGCAGGAGCAGGTAGGTAGCCAATGGAAGGACATAAAGATGGGTGTGGCAGAGCAAGAAACCCAAGAAGAGGATCTTAGCAATGGTATTGTGAAAAGACTTGAAGGAAACAAGGTTATAGGCATCAAGTCTGGAGAGGAAGAGATAGCAGCAGCCAGGGCATGATCAGGGCTTGGACAAGAGATTTGGCGGCGTGAGCAGAGAGGAAAGGATTGTGAACATGCCATGCAGGAAGAAGCAGCGAGATTCAGACATCACCTGGATGGGAGAGACAAAAGAGAGGGCTGAAGAAAGACTGCGCCAAGATTGTCGGTTTGAGCAACAGGTCAGATGGTGGTGCTATCTCTACGGAGAGCGATGGGCATTGGGGGACGATCAGGAGCTCAGTTTTGGCCATGCTACATTTCATTTGTCAGCTGGACCTCCACGAGGAGATGTCAGAGACGCAACTCTGCCCCTCCTTACTTCTCTGCTCTTGTCTCTTATGTCTCCCCACTCCCCAGCTCGCCACCCTGCCCAGGACTGCAGCTGTGACCCTCCAGTGGCTTCTTTCTCCCACACTTTCTTCCATGCTGTCCCTTGCACATGGACCTTTCTCCCCGAACATCAGACTGATATATTCTCCTCCTTTAAATCCCCCCAGTTCTGGGATGCCTAGAAGAAATCAGCCAGCTAACATGGGGTAGGGACAGAAAACAGAATCATAGAAGATTAGGGTTAGAAGAGACCTCAGGAGGTCGTCTAGTCCAACCCCAACTAAAACAACCCCCTCCCCCATTATTTCTTAGGGATTTGTAACCAGCATGTTGTGCACATTCCAGAAACTCCCCCAGGAGTATACGAAGACTAGTTCCCCTTAGCCTGACTCCCTATATCCTATTTTTTCTCCCACTCACCCACTGCATCACGTTTCAAATTAAATGGCAAGTTCTTTGGGGCAGGGACTGTGTACGTGGGCAGTACAACCACCACAACAAAAATAAGGTGCCAATGACATTGAGAAGGGTTTGGTATTCATGGCATCTTCAGAAAGCCAATGGTATGAGAGTGGACAATCCCCAGGTACGTAGGTATGGTAGCACCCTTGGGCATTTTGAGCTAGCCAGGTTTGCTAGGTGGCTTTACTGTACCCTGGATTGAGACTTGGGGGGAGACTTTGTGTAACTCAGACACTTGGGAAATATTTTCAGATCGAATAAGACAATCGACGAGGGGGACGGACAGGTCTTTTTGAATCTGAATTTCTCTCATTTTAAGATGGGGGTTTTGGTGAGTTTCTGGGATCCAACATCCGGACATTATTAAATGTCAGCATAGCAAATTCCAGTGTCATGATACTGCATGGGTAACAGAGCATGGCCACCACCCACTCTGCTTTTGCTACTGGGTCAGTCGCATGTTAGCACAACATTTCGTTTTACCCTCATTAAGCCATGTTTAAAGCTACGATTCTCTCCCAGAGCTCACAGATTCAGTGATTTTAAGAGATGTCTGCAAAAACACCGTTTTGTGCACCATTGTTGCCAGGGCTGGAGTAAGGGGACAGCAACCAGGGCAGTCACCTGTGGCCTCACAAAGCTAAGTTATGGGCCTCCCCACCCGGGGCCGGAGCCCGAGCCCCGACACCTGTAACTTAGCTTTCTGGAGCGCCCTGTGGCATAGGGTAATGGCCTTGCTTGCTACCCCCCTAATGCCAGCCCTGTGTACATTCCCTATGTATTGTTTATTGCCTGTGTCCGGGACGTGATTTTTAATAAAAATATCCGGGCCAAAATCATAACCTTCGTCATATCTAGTTTAGTTGGTAAGCTCTGGGAGGCAGATACCACATCTTCTGTTTAGGGAGGGGGGGCAAAAGAAACTCACTCTCCTGCTGTCGGTGCCTGAGGATCTGAGCAAAAAGGCAGTGGCTATAAGTAGCTGCTGGAAGGTCTCATCGTCGGCGGAGAAGCGATGTCCCAAAACCACAGCACAAATGACATTTGAAAGTGCTTGTCTGAAGGAGACACTAGGGTCCAAGGGCTGTCCTGCAAACACAGTTATTAACATGAATGTTGCCTGCCGCTGCGTCTCCCCATGCTGGGACAAGACCCACGTCCTGGAGCCTGGGGAAGGAGCCTGGGATCCATCTAGCAAGTCTTTTCAGTTGTAAACGTTTCTGAGCCTGTGATTCTGGTATTCAGCATCATTCACTAACAAACATTTAAAAGAAGAAATCAAAGACAACTCAAGCTGGTCACAGGCCAACTCGCTGAGGAAGGTTCAGTGTGTTAAAGGGACCCTGCCCATCTCTGCAGCTGTCTAGGTGGTAGCAGAACATCACTGGAAGCTTTATGAAGTGAGCCGAGCTCCTGGCCAGCAATGCCCCTCACATGCCTGCAGGTTCTCCCGTCCCAGGCTGAGACAGAGAGAGAGAGAGAGAGAGATCACTGGGCACGTCGCTGACAGCTGCTTTTTCCTTCCAGCCCCAGAATCCCTCTAAACTCACTGGGCCAGATTCTCTTCAGTGGCCGAGGTCTGCTTGGTGCAGCAGATAGGAGTGGGGAGGGGCATCAGGAAGCTGGTTACAGCTCCCGGATTCTCTGCTTGGCTCTTTGTCTAAAAATTACTCCAGCAGGGCAAAGTTAGCAGAGCTATGGGATACCTTGACTATATGTGGATCCATTGCCTGTGTCACCCAGTTGCTATGCTCTCTCCCCTGATCATTACAGTCACTGGCATCTATTTTACATTCACTTCTAGGACCCCTTTCACTCCAGTTACAGAGCCGGTAATGGTACCAACACAGCATGGGGTCTTATGTGTTGATGATCTCACTCAGCAGGGGGCTAAGGCTTTGGAGCTACTTCTGTCCTAAATTACAGTCCATGGAACCTGAGTGACTTCACTCATGTTGCACAGGGTGTGACAGCAGGGTGGAATTGGGGCCTATGGAATTGATCCTAGAGAGAGCAGGGGCTTTGCAAAACTGAGGCCCAGATGAAGGCTAGCTGGCTGACTCTTAACCCAGACAAGATCCTGGAACGATGATTAAATACTATGGTGACAGGGGTACATTCAGGAGCAGCGCCAGGGTTTTTGGCGCCCTAGGCAGGGGTCCTTCCACGCTCCCGGTTGGCAGCGGCAATTCTGCAGCAGGGGGGTCCTTCCACGCTCCCGGTCTTCAGGGCACTTCAATGGTGGGTCCCGGAGCAAGTGAAGGACCCGCCGCAGAATGGCCGCCGAAGATCCGGAGCGCGGAAGGACCCCCCACCGCCAAATTGCCGCCGAGAGCCGCAAAATGCCACCTTCCCAAATCCTGGCGCCCTAGACGACTGCCTAGGTCGCCTAAATAGAAGCGTTGGCCCTGGGTGCATTTGAAATTCAATGGATTAACTACGTAGACATGCTGGATGATTGGGAGAAACAGCTAGAGGGGACGGTGGAATTGATATCTGCCCCTTTGATGATGCACTCGAGGGATGACTTAGCCAGAAGGGTACCCAGAAGTCACCTACTACACGACAGGCCCAACAAAGAAAGTAACAGAACGCCACAAGCTGTCACCTATAGCCCCCAACGAAAAACCTCTCCAGTGCAACATCAAGGATCTACAACCTACCCTGAAGGACAATCCATCACTCTCACAGACCTTGGGAGACAGGCCAGTCCTCGCTTACAGACAACCCCCCAACCTGAAGCAAATACTCACCAGCAACTACACACCACACAACAAAACACCAACCCAGGAACCAAACCCTGCAACAAACCCGTTGCCAACTCTGTTCACATATGTATTCAAGGGACACCATCATAGGACCTAACTACATCAGCCATCAGGGGCTCGTTCATCTGCACATCTACCAATGTGATATATGCTATCATGTGCCACCAATGCCCCTCTGCCATGTACATTGGCCAAACCAAACAGTCTCTACGCAAAAGAATAAATGGACACAAATCTGACATCAGTAATGATAACGTTCAAAAACCAGGAGGAGAACACTTCAATCTCTCTGGTCTCTCAATAACAGATCTAAAAGTGGCAATTCTTCAACAAAAAAGCCTTCAAAAACAGACTCCAACGTGAAACTGCAGAACTGGAATTAATTTGCAAACTGGACACCATTAAATTAGGCCTGAATAAAGACTGGGAGTGGTTGGGTCATTACAAAACCTAAACCTAATTTCCCCAGTACTAATTTCCCCCTACTGTTACTCATATCTTCTTGTAAACTGTTTGAAACGAAACTCTCATAACCACTACAAAAGTTATTTTTCCTCCCTGGGTTTCCTGCTGTTAATCGAATTGTCTCGTTAGACTGACCTCACGCTTGGTAAGGCAACTCTCATCTTTTCATGTGTTTATACCTGCTCCTGTATTTTCCACTCCATGCCTCTGAAGAAGTGGGTTTTAGCCCACAAAAGCTTATGCCCGAATAAATTTGTTAGTGTCTAAGGTGCCCCAAGGGCTCCTCGTTGTTTTTGCTGATACAGACTAACACGGCTACACCTAGGAAACCTATGAAAATTAGGTTATGGTAAGTGAAAAGCCCCAGATATGCTGGGAGTGATGTACCTCTCTCATTTACTAAGTATTCCACCAGGTGATGGGCCTCCTCTTGGATTCGATGCTCCAGGCCTTTCCTGCCCAGCCCCAGGTTCCGCAGGGTCATCAGCCCGAAGCGTCTCTGCTGCTTCCAGGTGTGACCACTTGTCAAAAGAATACCTGAGGTCATTGAGAATCGGTTATTTATATAAAGCAAAATCATTCACCTAGTCAGAGTTCAACTTAAAATATATTTTCTAACATGACAGAGAAATCCAGAAGAACGAGCACTTTGTTAGCTGCTTCATCTGGGCCTCAGACATGGACAGATTGTGACTACTCCAGAAAACTCCCATATTTGGAGGGTTTTGTTGCTTTTTTTTAGGTGAAACAGAAAGCGGGGCTTCAAACACGCAGGATACAGTTTTCATAATTCACACATCACCTGAAAATATGAGGATAATTTCACAGCTGGGGATGCGCACAGAGATGTGGGGAGTTACTGCCCAGGAGATGTGGGGTGAGGTCTGTTTCAGTGCAGGGTGTGGATAAAAGAACATTGATGGTTTTGTTTGAATGACAGCGCAAGAGTATGAGTTGAAGCCCAGCAGGTAGGAAGATCTTGCCCAGGTTTCAAAAGCCTTCACGCTGTGTAAATGACCCAAAATTAGTGTTATGTCAAAGGCATGTCCAGTGGGACACTGAGTGATGTTCATGTGCCGAGCTGAAAGCCTGCTGACAATAGCGACGTTCACAGGACAGAACTAATGATCCTCAAAGTTATTTAGATGCCTAACTCCCATTGATTTTGAAGCTCTGGGCCCAAGACACTATGAATGGTTCAAACAATCTCCTTAACACTCTGGATTTTACCCTTCAGTCCCATTCAGTGGCTGCCCGCCCCATTACTCATCACCAGACCAGCTATTCATGTAGCTACTTTTGCAGTCTGGAGATGCAGCTCCATGGGGAGAGGGCTGTGGAATAATGGAACAGCCACACTTACAGTGGGCTCCCCAGTTTTTTGCATGGTGTCTGTGGAAAAAGAACATTACCCTTTTCATTGTTCTTTTCACTGAAGAAAGGGATTGTTGGCCGGCCAGAAACATCTTCAGGGTTGGTGGTCAGACCGTCTTTCACTGCTTGGAATCCATGCAATACAATCACAGGGCTCTCTCCCAACCACAAAGTGAAGATGTTCCCATGAATCTGTGCCAACTAGAGACATGATCAGTGTCAGCAAAGCATGTCTGAAAAATGGCATACAACAAATTGTGACCCAAGAACCTCTTAATGTCAACTGGTAAGGGTGCTACGCGAATGTCTTGATTCTGGTATGCACAAGCACTGACTTTCATTTTTCTGGTTGGGTGCTCCACCCCTGCTCTACCCCGAGGCCCTGCCCCAACCTGCCCCTTCACCCAAGGCCCCACCCTCGCTCCGCCTCTTCCTGCCCCTGCTCCTGCTCCCTCCCCAGCGCCTCCTGGCCACCACCAAACAGCTGATTGGAGGAGGGCTGTTGCACAACTGATCTGTGGGTGGCTGGTGAGCACCCACTATTTTTTTTTCTGAGGGAGCTCCAGTCCTGGAGTACCCACGGAGTTGGCACCTATGCTGATAGGTACATTGTGGTACATGTCTAAATGTAGATTTAGGAGCTCAACTTTAGACTCCCAGGATTGAAAAGTTTGGCCTTAGGTTTTACATCTTGTGTGATCATTTCCCCTTCTGTGAAAGTCGCTCTCTTCACGTGAGATGATTTTCTTTTGGCAAGTCCAATATGCGCAGTTGCCATTAAAGCTTACGCTCAGCAGGGTTCATGTCACAGTCACACTTTCCCTGCTAACTGGAAATGAAATTTATGACCCTGAATTATTTGCACATGCCCAGACTCTGGATAAAATTTCCTGAGCATGATATATTAATAACTGAGAAAATGGCTGAAAATTATTTATCCAATTGAGGTTTAAAACTCCACACCAAACACCTCTCATCAGAGGGCTCCAGGTGCCTGTCACATAAATGAAAAACACAATAGCAAAGGAGTGTTACAAACCAAAAATCAACAGACGTTTCCTCTCTCGCATCTTGACGAGCAGCAATCCTCAGTTAGCCGAGCTAACACAGTCTGAAAGCCCTGCCCAGTTGCACGGATGGGCTTTGCTGTGTCCCCAGAAGATCAACAAACTTGGGCAGATGTCAGACCAAGACAGGAGCCCATCCCAAAGGCTGAGGCCTATCAGGCAATGGTCTATGAGCCTCCCCTGCCTCTGCTGAGCTCAGCTGCTGCCTGGGGAGAGTCTGAGAAGCAAGTTACTTAAGTATATGAAACTAAATAATTACCTTCTCGAGAGCCTCAGGGTGAAGTTTAAATCCCAACAGCCACCAGTTCCCGATGAAGGGGAGGGGAGTTGGTCCAGGGGGAAGCCGCCTGCCTGCCCATTGCAGCTTCAGAAACTGCACAATCAAGAGAAACGCAACCAGAGCCACAAAAAGCTCACTGATCCCCCACATCCTCTTGCTGCTGCATTTATCGTCTGGCTCTGGAGCTAGCAGACTGAGCTCTCACTTTGCTGGAATCTTAACAGCTCCCAGAGAGCTTTCAACCCTCCTACGAGCCCCTCTTCCTGTTTTGTTTCTCTTCCTTCAGACCCACCATCACACTAGAGCCTGGAGATATGCCAGGCTCCAGTTAATCTGAGCAGACCTTTAGACCATCTCACCAGCCAAACCACTCCCACCAGGCCTTAACCTTTGAGTTCCCAGTCACAGCCGCCTCCTCTTCTCTGAAAAGTGGAGTGGATTGGAGCGAGAGCTCTGTGAAAATTCCGTGTCAAGCTATTCTAAACCTTGATTGCACAATAGTTAACTCAAGGCATGAGATTTTGTTTGCCAAATGCACAGGTCTCCCCGAAATCATTGGGTTCTGATTTTAAAAACCCTGCAAAGCTTCTGAGCTGGGAGTTCTCTCTGGCTGCGGCAAGACATGCGTTCTGGGCTGCTGGGTGCTTTGTTAGGGTTGTATTCCCCGGCTGCACTAGAAACAGCCACGAATTACATTCCGAGCAGAGATGTTAGGGTTTGAATTGTACAGGCTTCAGTTAAGTTAGGAAAAGACAGTCTGAAATGAGGGGAAACTATTTTCCAAAATGCTTCCTGTACCACTGTTAGAGAAGTTTCATCATATCCAGCACCCCACATTCTGGGTC
The DNA here is from genome assembly GCF_007399415.2 of Gopherus evgoodei. NCBI lineage: Eukaryota > Metazoa > Chordata > Testudines > Testudinidae > Gopherus > Gopherus evgoodei. The sequence continues at coordinate 7,673,506 of NC_044330.1, forward strand.
TCCCCTCCCTAATTAAAGACCCGCTAACTGTATAGGCCCTGAACCTGCCAGATAATCCCTACCCCTAAGCAGAGCCCTCAGGATCTCACTGTGGCTCCCTGCAGGCAGGGCCGGCTCTGGCTTTTTTGCCTCCCCAAGCAAAAAAAACAAAAAAAACAAAAACCTGCAAGGCGGCTGGAACCAGGGTGCAGGGGGACTCCCTGCACTGCAGATGTGCCCCAGGTAGCAGGGGGCAGGGAGAGGGAGGAGAGAGAGAAGGAGGGTGGCCAGGGCTTCAGTGGGGCGCTCCCCAGGCAGCCTCGACCACCCGTCGCCTGCCGGGAGGGCTCCGCGCCACTCCGGTCAGTGGGGAGGGAAGGACGCGGGTTGCCCTGCCAAGTTTGCTGCAGGGTGCTCCCCTCCTCTGCGCCACCGCCCCCTACAGGGCTGCCGGAGCAGCAAACAAAAAAAAACAAAAAAAAAAAGCGGCCGTGCTGCCCTAGGATTGGGCGGAAGCCGCCCCATAGAATCTGCCGCCCCAAGCATGAGCTTGCTCGGCTGGTGCCTGGAGCCGGCCCTGCCTGCAGGCACCGTCTATAGGAGGGCAAACTAAGCAAAGGGCAAAACAGATTTCCCTGGCCAGGGCTTCTCTTTCTCAGGTTCTTTTTTACCAGTGCCACTCTCAGTCCTTCCACTGCCCTAAAACACAGCTGTAATTGGCACACGTATGGGGGATACTGGGGCTCGTTAGGGGTGATTCTTTTACACTCACCTTCCCCCATCTCAGCGGAAGAATTCTGTAGTCTCAGGATTCATTATGCAGCGTCCAACCCAAGGCCACTGCATTCAAACCCCAAATCCAGGTCTTATTAATGCCAACCAGTCACTGTGAAGAGGGAAACAGCACCCAGCTGCCTAGCGTGCGACCTTCACAGGGAACGCAACAAACCAAGCGTCTCAAGCCTCGCTCGGAATCCTTATAAACAGTTAGAGAGTTAAACTAGCAGCGTCCTTTCACCTGGCTGGTTATGCTGGTGCTCTCGCCCCTTTGCTCTCATCTCTCCACAGGACTCCAGGCTGCTGCAAGTTCAGAGCTGGCCAGGATGAAAGAGTCACAACCTTTCCTGACAGGGCCTATGAGCCTCGCAGCACCGTTCCTGACACCCTGAGCCTCGCACTGCCACAGGCCAAGCCCAAGGCCACCAGGCATCTGTGTGATGAGCTGAGGAGGGACCCGAAGAAGGAGCCATGCCCACCGGTCCCTGCCAGCATCTTCCTGGTGTTGGTAAATTGTATAGTCAATTGCTTGACCACACTTTGGTTTGCTGTGAAATACAGTAGAACCTCAGTTACAAACCCCAGAATTACTAACTGCCAAGCGTCCACACACCTCATGTGGAACTAGACGTACACAATCAGGCAGCAGTTGATTGCCATACACCAATGATTACAAAAGATCTAGGTTACTTCCAGCCCTAAGAGACCCGTCCCTTACCCCTGGTCAATGTGTACCTCAGCTCTCATGCCAAAGAGAAGGCTTGGAGCCAATCCTGTAGTGAACTAACTAAGGCTGTATTAACCTGGAGAAAGAAATGAGAGAGTTATTTCCAGGTTAAAGCAGCCGAGTTACAGTCTGTGGTTCCAAAAGGTGGCAGAGCTGCAGCAATCTTTCAGCACTGAATGTCTTCTGGGGCTCCCCCAGGCCACGCAGCACAGGGAGCTCTTGCTTATGCTTAGGAAACTTTGTCCCTCAGAGTCCAAACAGCAGAGAAAAATCCCGTTGCTCCTTGTCAGGGATTGTTACCCCCACAACCCCAGAGTCCAAACTGTTGACATGAGTTCAGGTCTCTCCAGCCTGGAGGGAATTAGGAATGCAGACAACACAGCCTCTGTCCTTTGGTGCCACACAGTGCCCCAAATCAATGCCTCATTTGCCTTCAGTGGGCCAGCGAGTACGCAGGACAAGCACTTTACCTGAGTCAATGCTGCTTTTCCCATTTGCTGAGTTACAGTTACAGAGGTTTATGGTGCAAACGCTCACTATAACTTTATACCATGGGCTACAGCGGTTAGAAGTGAGTACAGTACGTGCCATTTCCTACAAGCATTCATAAAGCTAAACATATTCTTATCCCCTTATATCTATTTTGATAGGGCTCACACACAGACGAGCCAGGCTGGTTTCCGGCTATGAGGCTTGGGCATGAGCTGGTACCTGGTCTGCCAGCATCACAGTTGGATTGGGTAGACAGAAGCTCTAGAGGTTGGAAGAGCAAGTGGCTGTAGGGGCCGAGGAGCCAGGAGAGGGGTGATGCTCAGGGCAGCAGAGAAAGGAAGGAGCCAGGCAGAAGATAGGGATCACCAGGGCTGAGAAGCAGAGATGGGGGGAATCAGAAACTCTGGAATAGGAAGGGCTTGAGGTGGAGGGTGGGAGGGGATGGGTACCTGCCGGGGCTGGGGACAGTAAGCAAAGGATGCTCAGAGCAAAGGGAGGGGATGGAACTAAGGGGCCATTGGGTCAGTGAGACCGAAGGGAGAGGAGGGAAAAGATCAGGGGGGCAGGAGCTCCAGCAACCCATGAGCAGAGCAGGGTGAGCTGGAGCGAAGGGCTCAGAGCAGCAGGTACCTGCAGAGGCCAGGGAGGGGTGAGTGAGCAAGTGGCTGCTGGGAATAGGGGGGAGGCATATGCAGCCACTAGCTCCGGAATCACGTGAGTGACGTGCAGGAGCTGTTGGCATCGTTGCTGCTCCGGGCTCTCCAGTCACACCCTAGGCTTGTGACCCAGGGTCACTCAGCTAGGCACTAGGGCTCAACTGACCCCCACCCCAAAAAGCCATGTGGGTTTGAGGGAACAAGCAATAAAAGGGAGGAGCCAGCCCTGGGGTCCAGAGAGGCTCCAGCCAGCAGGAACGGGAACAGAAGCAGGTTCTGCAGCAGGGCCTCTTGGGTCCAGATTATGCCACCACATTTCTTTGCCCACTGAATGCCAGACGCCACTTTTTTTTGCTCACATGGAGTGTTCAAAACTCACACGCCAGGGCCCCAATATCATGAGTGGCTCAAAAATCACATTTATAAAAATATTAAAGGTGGATCTCTGCTGGTTTGCCCTCTGGCCTGAGTTTCAAGCTTTTCCCACAGCCATGAAGGCGAGAACTTCCTTCTTATTTGAGAAGAAAGCTAAGGTTTTCATGTCACCCTGTGACAGGCAGATGGGGCTTTAGGAAAACGACCAAGTACCATGAGACTTGGGATCAAATCGTGAGAATTGGTGACACAGCTTCTCCCCTGAGCTCATGCACTGTTTGCTCCAATCCCCCCCTCCTCTCCTCCACAGCCGCTTCACCTCAGCCTCACTCCAGCTGTCCCCCATGCTCCCTGAGCTCCCTCTTCTCCACGGCTCCAGCTCCCTTCTATGGCTCACGGAGAAGTTGGTGCAAAATGGCTAGAGTGTGAATTTAAAGCACAGTAGCTTTTCTGAACCATTTGGTCACTCTTATTCGGCAGTGAATGCCTTTGTGCCGGCTTTGGAAATGGATTAACCTAAACTGCACAAAGACACTTTTAGAGTGGAATCAGAGCGTCCACTTGGGGAGCCAGCGAGGAATCGATTCAGCAATAGCTATTCCGCATTGGCTATTCCAGGCTTCTTCCCTATGTTGACACGTCCTAATTTTCATGCACACGCACTGGGGGTGAGATGGGGTAGTTCAAACAGACCAAAGAAACGCACTAGAGTCTTTAAAAAAAACCTCAGGATTTTTGATCTCACGGTGGGCAGTACTGGGAACCCCCTCTACATTGTCTGGACCCATCCACCAGTCCAGTGAAGAGGACACTCACGCAGGTGTGCAAATCAGCAGGTCCAGAGGGTGTTTGCTTGGCTTGTAAACCAAGCCAAGCCAGACTTGCATGCACCCCAGGTGAAGACTGGCATGCTGGATGTGCATGAGGCCATGTGGTTCAGAAGATATAGACAGTACTTTACTGTGGTTCTGGGAACATCCTTCAGATCATGACATGTTTCTCTCTGATAGCTAGAAATCTGTCTTGGGGTAGATATGCCGTGGCTGAAATGGAGTCAAGAACCACCCATCTAAATGGAATTCTTTGGGCAGGATGCAAAACTGATTTTCTTTGTTTATTTTTAAGCCTAAGTAATATAACATGGACAGCATCTGCTGCAAGTTCCACGATAGGTGTAGTTCTGACTTGCGCTGGACAAGCCAGACATCCAGGCAAGAGAAAACATGGATGCCGTTGCTTCTGAGGTATGCTGCCACCATGGCCGTGCTCTCTGTGAACGCTCTGGGGGCAGACAAGCAGGAAACGGAGGGACAGGGTACTGGTAATGGGAGCCATTTATTCTGCATCTCAAATACTTCCCGTAACTCAGGTGAACAGCAATATGGAAGTAACCATCCTGAAGGTCAAGGGCAGCCCACGTATCTCCTTTGTTCAAAGCAGGAATAATAGGCGAAAGGGAAACCCATCCTGAAAAGTATTCTCTTCATGAAAGCATGTAGTGTTCTCAGCTCCAGCATGGGCTGAAGATCACCTGTTTTGCTTGGAGTTGGAGGAAATATGTTTGGCGCCAGGCCCACAAAAAGTTAATCCAGCCCTGGCTGTGAGCAAAGTTCTTCTACAGCACCCAGAGACTGCACTTCTTGCAGTGACACGGCTTCCCAGGCATAGTCTCTCCACTAGGGGTCCTTGTTACCCAATGAGTGCCCTAATCCTCAACAAAGGTTATAATCCTACCTGGTACCGGTTCGTGGAATTCATAACTTGACACAGATATATCCCCAAGCTGTCACATCTCTCCCCAGTATCAAAGATGAACAGAGCAGGGTACTCCTCAAGCACCCGAGGGAAATTCCCACACCTGCTCACAAGATGGGACAGCTGATATCATGCTTGCACTCCCTTTAACATGAGTCACCTCCATATCACAATCTTGGGGCACCAGACTTCATTTGAGCAATTTGGCATTAGACCCCTGGGAAACTTGCTGCTCCCAGATCTCACGACAAATGCAAATATCACCTGGGTATGTCAAGGCAACTCCCCCATCCCATCTATCAATAAAGTAACATCCCAGTAACCTAACTGTCGTACAGCATTCACAAAACATTACCAAACAGTTCCAAATGCATCACAGATCTTCCCCCTTCAAAGTGGTCAGGCACACTTGGAAAGTTTTCCCGCACCCTCGTATACCCTTAGTGCTCCCAAACCTGCCACTACAGGAAAAAGGTAAAAGAAAAACTTGTTTGTTATTGACAAATAATTTGTAATGAAGACGTTTTTACTAATATACACTAGCTAGCATATATATACACATTATGCTAACAATACTACCCGCAATATATATTTGAAGCATTTAAGTATGCATATTATTAAGCCCAAGAATCGCAGCTACAAAACCCAGATTGGCCTGTGCCTTTGTTATAATCCCCTATATTTATGCTAAGTATCCCATAACACCTGGCATTAGCTGAAGCAAACCTTGGCTTGAGCAGATAGATAGGAAATTTGTCAGTGTCAGGACATACGGCTATTTCTTCATGGCAACCGGAAAGGAGTTGTTCACACAAACTTAGGAGGTGCTTCCATGTCCCTTAGTATCTGGTGCGCAAAGCAAAGCTAAGGGGGGGTCATGACTGGAATGCATGGGTTCAAAAGATAAGGGGGGGGGTACCCCATAGTACCAGAAACAAAGAAAGGAGAAAGCCGATTAATTAAATCCAGTTTCAATGGTATATACGGTACTTTCTTCTGGTAAACAAGTAGGGTATAAAAGGATGGCTTCAGAGGTTTAACTCTGTGGGGCACACCTTCTGCAGAAGGTGAATGTCCCACTGCTGCATGGGGCTGCTCTTCTGAGACTAGTACGTATAGAACCTTTTCCCTGTCCTATATTAATTGAGATGACTGACATGGGTTATTTGGTCTCTTGAGTACATTTCATAACAAAATAATGAAGCAAAGTGTGGACAAGCAATTGACTGTACAATTTATCAACACTTCTGTTTGTGAGTTGTCTGAGAATGGACTGTGATTTTCTTGGATTTATTTGTTATTCATAATTAATTGCTTAATACTTTGCGAATAAGATCTTGGTCAGTGGATCCTTCACAAGCCCTTTGGGGCGTATAATTGATATAAAAAGCTCACTTTGAGTGGCCATACAGGTGTGGCAAAGTGGGAATGTTCTTAATGTTTTGTCTGAATACTCGGTGTGCCTCAGTTTCCCCTATGTGTTACTCAAGTTTCTAGTTCAAGTATCTAGGTCTAGATCTAGCTCAGTGGGCAAACTTTTTGGCCCAAGGGCCACATCGGGGTTGCAAAACAGTATGGAGGGCCAGGTAGGAAGGATTGTGCCTCCCCAAACAGCCTGGCCCCCCATCCGCCACCTCCCACTTCCCAGCCCCTGACTGCCCCCCTCAATGTCTTCTCCATCCAACCCCCACCCCCGACTACCCCCTGGAGTCTCCTGCCCCTTATCCAATCCCCCTGCCCCTCCCCCCCTACCATGCTGCTCAGAGCGGCAGGACTGGCAGCCATGCCACCTGGGCCAAGCCAGCCATGCTCCTCACATGGCGGCTTGGCTGCAAGGGAGGAAAGAGAGCAAGGGAGGGACCGGGGACTAGCCTCTCTAGCTGGGAGTTCAAGGGCCGGGCAGGACAGTCCCATGGGCCGGTTCTGGCCTGCAGGCCGTAGTTTGTCCACCTCTGATCTAGATGGTGGGACAAGGGTGTGTGATCCTTGCAGAGAGGGCAGATGTGATCGACACTTTGTATCCTGGCAACTAATTGTCGGGCCCGCTCCTCCCTACATGGGGGCTCTGGGGCTGGAGCACCCACAGGGAAGAATTTGCAGGTGCTTGGCCCCCACCGGCAGCCAAGCTCCCCATGCCTCCACTTTGCCTCCCCCTCAACAAGTGTGCCACATCCTCACTCCTCCCCCTCCCTCCCAGCACTTCCCACCCCTCTGCCCCTTAAAATCTGTTTGGTGGCACTTAGGACTTTCCCGGAGGGTGGGGGAGGAGTGGGGATGCGGGGCGCTCAGGGGAGGAGGTGGAGAAGGGGCGGGGACTTGGGAGAAGGGGTGTAATGGGTGCAAGGCAATGGTGGTGCAATGGGAAGAGGTGGGGACGGGGATGGGGGTCGAGCACCCTCCGGGCAGAGGGGAAGTTGGCGCCTATGCCTTCCTCTGCAGGAATCAGCCCTGGGTGTTGGAGAACAAAGTGAGGTGCAGGTCAGGTGACCTGTTTACCCAGGGAACAGACAAAGGAAGGAGGCAGAGCAGCTGGTCGTGACTGCACCTGGCTCCTAGTTAGGGACTCGGGGGGAGAGCCCAAGGCTCTGGATTCCCCAGCCCCAGATGGACTTTGCTGTAACTTCCTGTCTTCCAGGCTAACAAGATCTGTTCCCGTCGACTAATAAACCCTTGTTTTACAAGGCTGGCTGGGAGTCACTGCTGACTGTGAAGCTGGGCTGCGTGGCCCCTTTGGGCGGGCTCACTGCAGGAAGCTCACAGTGCGAACAAGGGTGCTGAATGCTCTGAGGTCAGACCCAGGAAGCGCTGAATCCCAGGAGGCTTCTTGCCCTGGCGAGAGTATGAGCGAACACACTCAGCAGCACTAGAGTCCTGCCTGACTTCAGGAGACAATAGGGTACATGGTATGTCTCGGATCACTGATTCAATAAGGGTTAACTTTTAGGATCAGGTTTCCCCTGCCAATACCTGTGATTATGAATGTGAAATTCACTCTCAGTGGACACTCTGCAACACTTATCGAAAACTATCCTGCTTTGTCATCCTTGCCAGTCAACTTATTCACTACATCATCTGTGAAAAGCAACCACCAAAAGATGCAAAACCAGCTAAAGCAGATTCATGAAAAATTCAAAGGAGCATTCCTGGAAAACTGCTTGCATTAGAACCCATGTACATAACGAACTGTGGTGAGAGGGAAAGGTTTTCGATGGCAGCGTTACCAGTTCAGAGATGACTCTCAGTTGTGTGTGGTCATTGCATAAGACACAAACAGGGCAGCAGATCAGACGTCACAGCCTGGGGCAGAGGTTAGAGCTGTGGATAAGAACTTGCTAAATAAAGCTAAACCTGGTAACAGATAGGTAACATGTTCCTTCTTTCCCCTCCTTTCTCTCTGCTGCTGCCACAACTCCAACTTCAGTGCAACACATCGAACACACCCCTGGTCCACCCAACTAAAGCCTGACTCTGTAATTCCTTGTTTTACATTTTCTCTCTCTGCAATGTATTAAGGAGAAAGCCTGGACACAGACCAATAATGAAGTGGCAACGTCTTGCACTTTAATTTCCCAAGGTGACAGATCGAGAAATTGACTCCACTGGCCTGAGCTGACACTGTCGTCAAAGCTGGGAGTCGAAAGCGGGGAAGCGGTACAAGGTGGAAATTCACAAAGGCACGCGTGCCTGCCTCCCGCACTTTGTGGGGTGCTGCAGCCTAGCGAGGAATAGCACAGATCTTATAGGGATGAGGCTGCAATGTACCCCCCAGCACAAACTCGGTGCTGATTTCCTTCACTCCCTCCGGCAACCTGAATGTGAACGCCCGCAGCAGGTTGGTGAAAAAGATGAAGAGCTCAGTCCTTGCCAGCTGCTCCCCCAAACACACACGGTGCCCTGCAAGAACAAAGGGACAGTGATTGAGTTCGGGGGGGAAGTCATTTGGAAATATGAATTAAGGTTGGATTGAATGTATTCCAATCCCTGTGTATCCAATCTGGTCAAAAATGGCAAAATCCTACTTCTCACTGGTGGAAGAAAAATACCATCTGTTTAAAGTGAAGTCATTAGTACTAAGAAGTACTTAAGGTAGGGTTACCAGACAGCAAATGTGAAAAATCGGGATGGAGGTGGGGGGGTAATAGGTGCCTATATAAGAAAAAAGCCCTGAATATAAAATCGGGACATCTGGTCACCCTAATTTAAGGATAGGTCTGTGCACATGCGGCTCAATATATTCTGTCCTCTGAAACTGAAACAGCTGTTGAGTAACAACGTAGGAACAGGAGATAAGGTCGTTTTCCACCTAACTGTTACTATACGGTTGAGGATCATATTTATTGCCTTCTGATTTCTAAATGCAGTAGAATTATACTAATATGTATTAATGATTGGGAGATCCAACGCATAATAATTATTTTTGCTAATTAGTATCACAAAATATTCCTTCCTTTGTTTTGACAATTCTCATTTTAGTATTAATAAGAACATAAAAAATGGTCATATTAGGTCAGATCAATGGTCCATCTAGAATTCTGTAATTCAATCTTTGCTGAGAAATGGGGTATAAATTACAAGGTCTGAAGGTCAACAAGGTTCCACTTCTAATCCATTAATTCACCCCTCACAATCGAACCCGCTAAGAAGCTTTTCCTGTCAGTGCTCTTACCTGCTGAGAATGGTAAGAAAGCTTCTTTCTTCACAAAATTTCCATCCTGATCCAGGAAGTGATTTGGGTTGAACTGCCGAGGTGTCTCCCATTGTTCTGGGTCGAGCAAGGCAGAGGTTAAGTTTGGGAGAATAATGGTGCCCTGCAAGGGAAAATTTGACTCAGTTTGGTGTCTTGCTGTCAGAGAGGTGGGTAAGTACAGACAGTTTTCATTTATTACCTTGCGTGGAAGGTCACCTAGAGCAAACCCTACATCCTCAGGAATAAATTCAGAGTGCAGTGGACAGTTGTGACGAAATGGGAATGTTCTTAATGTTTTCTCTAAGTGCTGTGTGAGTGCCTCAGTTTCCCCTATGTATTTCTCAAGTGTCTAGGGGTATGTGATTGTTGCAGAGCCCTAAGGGGCCAGTGTGATGCTGTCTGCACAGAGAATGGCTGATACCCTGTCTTCTGGCAACTGATGGCCTGGGCCCCTCCTTTGTAAAGGTGCCAAACTGAAGGTGTCGGAGAACAAAGAGATTAGGTGACCTCTTGGCTGGGGAAAGAGACAAAGGGAGAGGAGGGGCTGGAAAGTTTTCAGTTTGGAACTGGCTGGGAAAATGGAGGGGAGCCCAGACGGGGCTCTGGCCTCCCTGGGGCTCCCCAAGCTGGACCTGACTGAGGGAATCCTGTTGTCTGTACCCGCAAGACCTGTCTTGGACTGTGTTCCTGTCTTCTACTGGCCGGCTGAGAGTCATGGTGAATCTCAGGAAGCCGGGGGTGCAGGATGTTGTCCCCCCCAAACTCCATGACAACAATACATTTCTATATGTCCTTCTGCATCTAATGATAGCGGTCATGTTGCTAGACACACCAGCAACAAAGAGCCCAGTGCAAAAGTCTTATATCCAGAATCCTCCCTGCTTTAATATTGACTCCTCAATGGAAGCAAAAAGAGGAATGTTTAGCATTTTTAAACAATTGCTTTAAATTGACAAAGTTATATTATTCTGATGTTAACGGCAAGACACTGACAAGAGTTCAATGGACTGATAACAGAATTTGAAAAACGAGGCCATTCAGTGTGAGATTTAAAAATGGAGAAGAGATACAAGGTCCAAACCTTCTTTCTGGCCAAGAAACAGACCAGGTAGGATGTAGGAGGGGGAAGTAAAGGCGGCTTGAAGTCACCTTTGAGCTTCCCCTGTTCTTGGCTCTGCCCAGAGTGTACTGTTGCCAAGGCCCCTAAGGGACATACTGGCACCTGAGAATAGCCAGAGCACAGCAGGCTTCAAGAGGGGTCGCCCTGAGCTCTTTGCCGATTCTGTAATGTTTGAGGAATTCCCTAGAATTGGGGATATTTCCCAGTGGCCTCGTCCATCAGCTGTATTATTTAGGTATTGGAAGAAAGTGAAAGAGCTGCAGAGCAAAAGAGACTCAGGTCCACTGGTTATGTGTTGGATTCCTGGTACATTGGCCCTCTGATGGAAGGAGGGGCTATAAAGATAGAGACTGGCTCTGTACCTTCTCAACGGGAAAGCCCTGCAGCATTGTGTCTTTTACACATTCTCTGGGAACTCCCACTGCAATGATGCTGCTGCGGCGCTGAATCTCATGGATCACGGCATTGGTGTAGGGCAGGTTCTTCCGATCCTCGTAGCAGATTAATCGAGAGGGACCCAGCACAGTGTCCAGCTCCTTCTGGACTCTCTCTGAAGAGAAACATTAAGGACACACATCTTGGACTGTACGCGTGTGTGTATCCTGGATAAGGTGGGCAGACGGCAAGCGTGAAAAATCAGGACACTTTTTTTTCAGGGTGGGGGGTGGGTACAGTTGCCTATATAAGACAAAGCCCCTGATATTGGGACGGTCCCAATAATATCAGGTAGGGTGATCAGATGTCCCAATTTTATGGGGACAGTCCTGATTTGGGAGGCTTTTTCTTATATAGGCATCTATTATCCCCCACCCCGGTCCCAATTTTTCACACTTGCTATCTGGTTACCCTAATATCAGGACATCGGGTCACCTTGATCCTGGAGCCTTTTCTTTTCCCTGCTGGAATCTGATTTGAATCTTTCCTTTATTGCTGGGTTAACGTCAGTGAGAGGGTAAAGCCCTGCCAGCAGGACAAGCGTAGCAAGTAACGGCTGCATCTCAGTACCTGGGAGAGATTATCAGCACATTCCACAGAGACCCAGACAACAGATGACTGAAACTCAGTGTCCTGACCAAATTCCGCCCTGGTGAGGAGCTTTTCCCTTTCTTTTCTCTGACAGGAAGACTGATGATGGGGGCAGCACCCTCAGTAAACACTCGTGGCCATGAGTGCACTGTGCAGCAGACTGAACTAGATGACTTGGAGGTCCCTTGCAGTCCCATTCTATGGTGTCTGCTTCTGAGGCAGCCAGGAACCAGGCTGCTCCATAGGGAAAGCTTTCTCTAGCTTCATTTCACAGGTTAGATGCCTGTTTCTATGCCGTGCCCAGGACCTGTCCAATACAGTTTATTTCAGGTCCTGAGAGAACAACAGAGTTTTATCTGAGGTGGGATCAGCTGGCAGGGCCAGCTTTAGGAAGTGCAGGGCCCAATTCGAACAGTTTTGACGGGGCCCCGGCAGGGATGACTAAAAAAAAACCACATGTAAAAAAACACATGAGGCTTGTACTCACTGGGCAGTGCTCCGAGTCTTCAGCGGCTCTTCGGCGGTGGGTCCTTCACTTGCTCCAGGTCTTCGGCAGCACTGAAGGACCCGCCACCGGAGTGCTGCCGAAGACCCAGAGCGCCGCCAGGTGAGTAAAAGTTTAAAAGGCACCTCTAGGCAGGGAAGGGATTCTCAGTGGGCGGGGGGTCCTCTTAGGCGCGGGGCCCGATTCGGGGGAATTGGTAGAATAGGCCTAAAGCCGGCTCTGTCAGCTGGGAGTGCAGCTTAGCAGAGCAGGAGTTCAAAGTGTGCAGAGCAATTAAGACGTTATCTTAGCTGGAAACAGGAGCCCTCTAGTGCTAGAAGAGTGCAGTGACATTCACAGATGTCAGCAAGTAACGAAGCATGCTTGCGAGATGAAAGCAATAGCTGGGAAAGCAACAGCTGGGATTTAGAATGGCAGCCAGAGGATTCAAGGCCCCCCTTCTGGCCAATGCATCCGTATGATGTTCCTGTTTATAAATGAAAGAAAAGAGGGCTTCACAGCATCGCCCCTTGGCTTGAGCAGATAGCCAATGTGCAGGGCTTCACTGATCCTTTCCATTAGGAGGAGAACTCGAATATGCAAATAGGGCATTTCTTGGGTGCAATCCTGTGGATTTGCAAAGCATGTACACCAAGTCCTGTTTCCCTGAACACTGTAGGCTCAAACCAGAGGCAGTTTCCCTTGCTCATAATTTCCAAGCTTGCCTTCCCTGCCAGCACTTTGCACTCTTCCTTTGCATCCCCTCCAGGCCGTGCTTTTATCACTGCTCTCCGATTTCTCCTGGCTTTTCTCCCTGCTTTCTGCTTCTGACAAATGCTCACAGCCACAAGCCAACCAATGCACCAACCTCCACATTTTCAATCAGTTCCCAGGAATCCCCTCTTATTCTCCCAAAATTAATTCTTGCTCCGTCCTGCCATGTGACCAGTGCTTTGGGCAGTGACTTTTCTGGTTTCCACTATCTGACTCCATAAAGGAGCTTAATGTGCTTCTTTCAGTTAGCCAAAAGGAAGAGCAGCTGGCACACCCAGCAGGCTCAGCAAGGTCTGTGATTGCCTATAGATCAAAGCTACCCTCGCTGGCAGCTACCAACACCCTCCAGCATAACCGTGTGTCTGAAATGCAAGTTGGTTTTCCATCCTGGAGGCAGAGATGACCTGTGCCTGCCAATAGTGGGGGGCGAGGGGGGAGGAGTGAGGGCAGCCGGCTTCAGCAGTGTTAGTTACTGAGCATGCTCAGTACAAGCCAAGCAGCGAATCTGACAGAGCGGGCATGTGACCCCGCATCCCCCCACCCACGCGTAGCCTCTGCCTAGAAGAGAAGATGGAAGAGCCTGAGCCACACTAACTGAGAGACACACTCGGGAAGCACCATCTGCATGTGCTGTAAGGGACAACAGCATTCAGTGAATTGAAAGTCCTGCATTTGCGCAATCACAAAGACAACTTCACCAGCTAGCAACTCTGAAGGCACTTCCCTGGCCGGGGCACGTTCCTCACTGAGGACTATGACTACAATAGCGTGTTCCTCTAAAGGACGCCTCCACGCCGGCATTACCCTGTTCCTGGCAGTACTAACACAGGACTTGTGGCCCAGAAGGACACTGAGAATTAGAGACTGTGTTGCAAGGCATGCTGGGAAGGAGGCAGCATATATAGGTACCTCCCTTCCTTCATAACAGAAAGAGGGTGCAATGATTACTGACTGTCTCGTTAAAGGATCTTGAGAGAACCTGTGTATAGAGTCAGATGGCTGGAGGAGGAACCCAAGGAGGGAAAAAACGTTTAGATACTTGTGACTCAGGGAACCGCTGGGAAGAAGAAACCCTGAGTGTGTGAAGTTTGTTTGGGTGCGTGGGACTTTGTGATTTATTTGGACGTCTGAGTTTATCTGAATCAAGCAACAGTATCTTGTGGAAAGGTGATAAAGCTTGGCTTGAGAACCAGACACAAACTGTGGAAAAACCCCATATCTCTAAGACACAAGGGAGGCAGTGACCGGGGGTCAGAAATCGAAGACGCGTGACTCAAAGCTCAGTCCAGGCATCTGCTTTTATATCAGGGACCCATCTTGGAGCTGCAGCCACCAACTGCCAGTTTTAGACTTACAATCACCTAACAACATTGTGCAGAAGTGGTGACTTTCTACATATTGCACGATCTTATCTATGGTGCATGTACCTTCCTCAACCCCCTCACCTTGGATGTCTGGGTAAGCCACCATATTAAGCACTGCCCAGCGCATGGTGGTAGTTGTGGTTTCTGTGCCTGCCAAGAAAAGTTCGAAAATAGTCTGGACCAGGTTGTCTTCATCAAAGGTCGAATGAGGGTCAGCTTTGCTCTGCAGGTGACAATCAGAGGTTTGAGATTAGGGTACAAAGATAGGACAATCTGGGTAATAGCGAGTGTCACTCTGTACTGTTTTAATGCCCAGCAATGTGCAGTATATATAACTTTACAAAACAAAAAAAGTCTGTATTTTTAAAAGAACACTGGGAAACAGGAATGAGGATTCCATCCCTCCATGCTCCTTTATCATTTCCACTACAATGTCCTGTCACTCAAGCTTTGCTCCCGGTTCAGGATTGGACCCAGTGTTAGTGCAATATTCAGAGGACCTGGTAAGAGCAAAGTGGGTGAGAAACTACAGCACCAGCAGCTGAACTCTCCCTCCCAGCTGGACCAAATACAGCATGAAGAGCTTTGAAATCTGACAGCATGGCTGTAGCAAGAGGTGTAGAAAAGTTCCTTTGCTTCCACCATACGAGTTGCCAAAACCTGTTCCTCTGAACTGTTCTGTGTGATAGACAGTCCTGGGTGGTTCAGTTGGATTGTTTGCACCTGTTGGCAGAATCTCATAGTGCCAGGATTTGTCTAGTTATTTTGCAGTTAACATTGTTCAAACTGAGAAGTTGTTAGTGCTCAACAAGACAAATGCAGCATCTCCTCTACTTGACTTGAATTCAGAGAAGCTCATGAAGTTCGTGAAGTGCTGGGGGATATTTGTGCTCTGACCAGCGAGTTGTACCTATCTTTCTTGAGTGGTAAAAGGGAGGGAGGAGGAAGTGGGGGCATAGTTGGACGTGACTGTCGGTGCCTCCCAGAGGGAAACATTCTGTTTGAGGCCTGACACACTGATCAATTAGAAAATGGTTCCAAGTTGGGGTAGATAGTAAGGCCTCCTGGGTGCTGTGGTAATAATAAAAAAGTAGATCTGGCCAAAGAAAATGTTTTTCCAGATAGTAATTTTGCTGACAAATGCATCTTTTGGGGCACCAAAACTATTTGTGAATTCAGGTCGAATTTGGTGAATAGTTTCAGCCAAAGAAAGAAAAAGGAAAAAAAAAAGACAAGAAAATGAAGGATAGTCTAAATATTTTGACTTTTTGTTTTGAAAACTAGTTACATTAATTTTTAAGGGTGCAAAACATCCCAAAACTAAATGAAAAACTGAAAAATAAACCTATTTTGTGTTGAATAAAATGTTTCATTCAACCCCCAAATAATTTTTCTTTCAGGTTTCCATTTCTTTTTCAGCCTGAATGGTTTTTTTTCCCCAGAGTTTTTGGTTTGGCCCCTGAACCAAACAATATCAATTATTCACTCACTTCTGTAAAGTATCAGAGGGGTAGCCATGTTAGTCTGGATCTGTAAAAAGCGGCAAAGAGTCCTGTGGCACCTTATAGACTAACAGATGTATTGGAGCATGAGCTTTCGTGGGTGAATACCCACTTCGTCAGATGCATGTCACCCACGAAAGCTCATGCTTCAATACGTCTGTTAGTCTATAAGGTGCCAAAGGACTCTTTGCCGCTTTTCACTTCTGTAAGGAAGTACAAAACTAAACTTGTTTTAAACTTGTTCTGACAGTTTTTTCTCCATGTGCTAGTAATGCCTGTTTCCAATCCTGTGCAGTGTTGTTGTAGCCAACAACAGTTTCATTTTCAAATAAAAGTTCATGGGGCCCTTTATCAATCATATCAAATATTAGATCCAATGTGTTCCTTGAATCCAAGAGTTTTGTGACTCATTCAGCAAGAACAATGACGTTTGTCTAGTATGATGTATATTTCAAATCCCCATTCTATTTACTGATGTCTCTGAGCACGCACTACAGCATATCTTTCTTCTTACTATTAATTCCATGATATTATTAAGGGTTTAAATTACACTTACTGGACAGTAATTGCTCTTTTCCATCTTTTAAAATCTCCTTACCACCTCCATTTGCCTTTTTGCCATTGCTTTGATATCACCCTAGTCTCCATGGCAATTTGTTTTGGTCGTCATTTCTAAATCGACATTCATATAAAATGAGGGTCTTGGAATTTTTTTTTAAAAATAACCTCTTCACAGGTTGTCTATAAAATCAAAGAACTTAATCCTACTCTCATTGAAGTCAATGACAAAACACCCCATGACTTCTATGTGAGGAGATTAGAACCGTAAAACACATGAAACTTTTCAGAGGGTTCTTTTCCATCTTATCCTGGGGAAGTTTGTGTTTATACCAGAGGACAGCAGTGAAGGCCCGAAAGCACAGTAGTCATGTACAGCACAGACACTTACCTTGTCTATCTGAGCCAGGTAGAAATCAATGAAATCCTGTGGTTCGTCTGGTGACCCACGCTCTTGGTGGCTCCTGACCTCCTTCCTTGCAAAAGACCGGAGAAACTCTTGGCAATAGAATATCTTCTGGTGAGAGCCTGGGAGATGATCCATGAGCCAGGGGAAAACATCATACAGCTGTGAGAAAGGCAAACGTGAGATGTGCTCTCCCGCCAACAAAATAAACCCACCCCCAACGAGAAGCCGTAGCTTTGTTGGTGGAAGAAAGCACTGTCCATACTGGCACTTTTCGTTGGTAAAACTTTTGTCGTTCGGGGGCGAGGGGGTTTCACACCCTGAACGACAAACGTTTTACTGACGAAAATGCAGCGTAGACAGAGCCTAAGATTCCATTTACCCCAAAAACCTGAAACCTTCTTTACTCCACCACGCTGTACACCAGCCCTCACAAACTGTATAATAAGTAGTAAATTCCTCAATACAGAGATCGTCCTTCCTTCTTTGTTGGGTGAGAAACCGCGCCTTGCTTTGAATACAAATAAAATAACAAGAAGCACTCCTAGGTACTCACCAGCTCACTGAGGCCATTCCCTTGTTTGACCAAGTAATCATTGTTTTCAATCAGCTGGTGGAAATATTTGTCCTCAATGGAAAAACGATGTCCAAACACCACCGCCGCAATCACGTTTGAGACTGAATGGACGATGGGGAAAGAAGGATCCAGGGGTTCTCCTGCAAAAACAGTGATCAGAATTCACATTAACGTTCCCAGCACTGCTCCGCCCTCCCCCTATTGAGAGATGAATACTGAACAGGCCACTGAAGAGGGAGAGTGAGGGCAGCACGGCATTCTCATTTTGAATGGTTTTGATTCTGTGGTACTGGGTGGGAGGGTGTCAAGCACTCTCAGTGGACTCATTGCCCAAAACTAATTTGATATAAGCAGGTTCCTGACTCCATATTTAGACACCAAACTAATTGTTGCCTGATTTTCAAAGACAGCCCCAAGCTGTCTGCCTCTAAAGCCAGACCAGTCCGTGGTAATGATGCCTGATAGAAAAAGTTTGGCCAACTTTTGCTAGAAAAGTGCTCAGGTTTGGGGGACCTGCTGGACCACCTGCTGTGTTTGAATGCTGCTTTTTTTTGTTTTCATCTGTTGTAAATCTAGTAAGGAGCCTGTGGCTGTGCCCAGTCATAGTCCGCCCTCACTGCAGTTATCCAGGTGTTGATCACTTCTAGGATGGATTACTGAAATGCACTCTTTGTGGTATTGATCCATTACTAGATGGGAATGGTAGGATTGTCAATAATAATGCAGAAAAGGCAGAAGTATTCAGCTAATATTTCTGTTCTATATTTAGGGAAAAAACAGAAGATCTAGTCATACATGATAATGAAACACTTCCCATTCCAACAGTAACTCAAGAGAATGTTAAGTAGCAGCTATGAAAGTCAGACATTTTTAAGTCAGAAGGTCTTGATAATCTGCTTCTAAGACTTCTAAAAGAGCTGGCTGAGGAGCTCGCTGGATCATTAATGTTGATTTTCAACCACACTTGGAACACTAGGGAAGTTCCAAAAGACTGGGAGAATGCTAATGTTGTACCAATATGTTAAAGGGCAGGCAATTATATGTCTGGTACTCTGACATTGAACCCATAGATGTCAGGCAAAAAAAGGGAGCAGCTAATACAGGACCTGATTACTAAAGAATGAAAGGAGAATAATATAATTAATGTCAATCAACACAGGTTTATGGAAAATAGATCCTGTCAAATTAACTTGGTATCTTTTTCTGATGAGATTACAAGTGTAGTTTGATAAAGGAATTAGTGTTGATGTGGCATTGCCTGACAGTTTGGTTAAAAAATAGGAACGATACAAAATGAACACAGCACACATTAAACAGATATAAAATTGGCTAACTGATAGGTCTCAAAATGTAACAGTAAATGGGGAATCATCATTGAGCGTGTGTTTTTCTAGTGGGGTACAACAGGGATTGGTTCTTGGCCCTACGTTATTTAACTGCTTACTGTATTTTTCACTCCATGCATCTGATGAAGTGAGTTTTAGCCCACAAAAGCTTATGCCCAAATAAATTTGTTAATCTCTAAGGTGCCACAAGGACTCCTTGTTGTTTTTGCTGATACAGACTAACAGGCTACCCTTAACACTTGTGATCACGTAAAGCACTGGTGTTAACTCCGCCCATATCTAGCCATCTGGGGCCTGGAATTCTCTCCTCTTGGTGGCATGACAGAGACATACTTCTGGAAGTGAAAAGACCCAGCTATGCTGGCCGTGATGTACCTCTCTCATTCATAAAGTACTCCAGCAGCTGACGGGCCTCCTCTTGGATTCGGTGCTCTAGGCCTTTCTTGCCCAGTCCCAGGTTCCGCAGGGTCATCAGCCCGAAGCGTCTCTGCTGCTTCCAGGTGTGACCACTTGTGAAAATAATACCTGAGGCCATTGAGAATTGTTGTTTATATAAAGTAAAATCCTTCACTTAGTAACAGTTAAATCTAAACTAAATTTTCTAACAGGAGAAGTAAATGCAGAAGAACGTGACTCCTAGCGGATCTCCTTTATCTGGCCACAGATGTGGCATGGATTGTGACAACTTCAGAGAAGTCCTTGATGTCAAGGGTTTTGTTGCTCTTATAAGAGAAATAGAAAGCGGGGCTTCAAAAACTCAGGATGCAGTTTTCTTCAATCATTTGTGATCCAAAAACATGTAATTCTACAGCAGGGAACCCATACCAGGGATTCTAGAGAAGAGGGGAATTCCGTGGGGTGAGATTTGCAGCAGTGCAGGGCATTCATAAAAGGGCAAGGATGGTTGTGTTTGAATGACAATGCAGGGATCTGACCTGAAGCCCAGCAGGTGAGAAGATCCTGCCCAGGTTGAAAAGCCACCACATTAGATGACTATCACAAAACTAGTACTGTGTAAAGCAGGGGTGGCCAACCCGTGGCTCTGGAGCTGCATGCGGCTCTTCCTAGGTTAATATGCAGCTCCTTGCATAGGCACTGACTCCGGGTCTGGAGCCATAGATGCTAACTTTCCAATGTGCTGGGGAGTGCTCAGTGCTCAACCCCCTGCTCTGCCCCAGGCCCTGAGCCCACTCCACCCGTTCCCCCAAACCTGCCATGCCCTCGTTCTTCCCCCCTCCTCACCAGAGCCTCCTGCACACTCCGTAACAGCTGATCGCAGCGGGCGGGAGGCACTGATTGGTGGGGCTGCCGGCGGGCAGGAGGCGCTGCAGGTTGGAGTGGGGGGAGCTGATGGGGGGGCTGCTTACATATTAGTGCGGCTCTTTGGCAATGTACATTGGTAAAATCTGGCTCCTTCTCAGGCTCAGGTTGGCCGCCCCTGGTGTAAAGCATATATACAATGGGAGCAATGCCAGCTGATGTTCACATTCCTGGCTGATGCTTCAAACTTCTTAGCCAGGATTTTGCTCCTCTGTTCTATTCAGTGGTTGTTTGTCTTATTGATTAGTATCGGAAAAGTCACTCTTGTAGCAATTTTACTCATTTGCAACAGCATTCCCATGCGGAGATGACTATGGAAGCAGGGAGCAGCCACACTTAGAGGATCATGTGAACTTATTTTTTTCTGTATAGTTTATAAGGAAAGAAAATGTTACCCTTTCCTCTGGCCGTTTTCTGAAGAAAAGGAGTTGCTGGCCGGCCAGAGACGTCTTCAGAGTGGACAGTCAGGCCATCCTTCACGGCTGTGAATCCGTTCAGTATGATGACAGGAACGTGTCCAACCCACAGGGTGAAGATGTTACCGTAAATCTGTGCCAACTAGAGACATCATCAGTGCTAGAAAACCACAAGCCAAAAAACCTGCATACAATGAATCAACCACCCAGCTCACTTCAGGACACTCTGCTGGGGGTCGGGAGAGCACTGTAGAAACATTTGTAGTGAAACCCCAAACCATGGCAAAAGATGAGCTCAAGTCAGAACAGCATCATAGCTGAGTATGAGATAAGACAATAGCCTCTCATCCAACAGGATGTCTCAGCAGCTGTGTCCTGGGGATGCTGTTTAAATGTCTTGTACGGAATGGGATAGAGTTACCTACAGGTGAATTTCACCTCATGATTGGACAGACGTCCCCAGGAGTAGAACGGCTTGTGCCTTCCAGTTAAGGGGACAATTCTGTGGTATCTCTTCTAATACCCTGTAAACATTGCAACTAAAACACACTGAATGAAGCTGGTAACTGACATTCCTGGGAGACTTCGTATTGTCCCTTGGAGTCACAGTTTATCAGGGTTAGTTATATGCGATAATGCTGGGCAATCTCATGCATCTCAGTCTTCCTAAGTGCCCCTTGCAGTGACCTACCTCTGAACTCATTGAAGCATCTCATTTTCTCCTTTAGAGCTGCTGGCAAATTACAAACAGCCCAGCACACAGGAACATCCCTATTATAGCTCAGTAGTTTGAGCATTGGCCTGCTAAACCCCCAGGGCTGTGAGTTCAATCCTTGACGGGGCCACTTAGGGATCTGGGGCAAAAAAATGGTCCTGCTAGTGAAGGCAGGGGGATGGACTTGATGACCTTTCAAGGTCCCTTCCAGTTCTAGGAGACTGGTATATCTCCAATTAATTTCTTTTATTTTTATTTATTTATTTCCCCATCATACACCATTAGAATCCTAGAAGATTAGGGTTGGAAGAGACCTCAGGAGGTCATCTAGTCATTCCTCTCACCTGCCCCTGTTTTCTGAATCCTTTAAAGCAACCAGATTTCTCAGCATGTTATAAAGGGACATTCACTCCAGAACTTGTATAAAGGGCAAATTTCTGCCTAAGGCAGCTGGTCATTTGCTGCCTCTCTCTTTGCAATAATTTCTGTCACTGGTATGTGAAAAAGATCTTTCTGTCTCGCAACGGGGCTATTCCTTCTGCCTGACGAAATTGTGTGTCCCAGTTTCTTACCACAGAAGTGAATGTGACACCACCTACTGAGCATTAAGGCTTCGGTGAAGAATTGAGCTGGAAGGGACGATGGGCTGGGAAGGAGCATAGCCATCCCAGAAACATAAATACCTGGATACAAGCAAATGTAGCAAGAAATACTGAAAGAAACCAGGCGAAAGCTGAATAGATTTAGGCTGAACTTTTCCAAGGAGGTGCCTCAATAAATCCATATTTAACACCTGCAGATCCCATTGACTTCAGTGGGACTTGAGGAAGCTCAGCACCTCAGCACCTCAGAATATCATCTCACGTTATCTAGGGAGTTACATATAAATTTAGGAGCCTACTCATGACCTATCAGGGTTTGAACCCACCCCTTTTAAACAAGTCAATTCATTTTGCTGAGTCAGGAATACTTCATTCTCATTCAATCTTCTGCTCAGCAAACGCCACTAAATTCACATTTTCATCGCTAACAGGTAATGGAATGTGTGGCCATCATTTACTTCCCCATGCACAAGCCAGAAGAAATGTTATTTAGCACACAGATGTGCTTTATTCGACGGCTGCTGCATTTTGCCAATTTTATCATTTACTTGGATATATTTGAACACACATTCATAATACCTTAATGAGAAGCTCGTGCTGGCGTTTGAAATCCATCTGCCACACGGTGCCGATGAGGGGGAGGGGAGTTGGTCCAGGAGGAAGCCGGCTACATGCCCACTTCAGTTTCAGAAATTGCCCAACAAAGAGAGAGATGAGCAGAGCTACTAAAAACTCGCTGATCAACAACATCGCCCTGCTGCTCTGTCTGTCTGTCCACTGTGTGGTCAGGTCTGAACTCTCCCTGTCTATTTTGAGGTTCTAGATCTCCCTAGATAGGCTTTAATCCCCTTCTATCTACCTCTCTCCTTCTCCCTGTGATTCCCTGCTTTTATACCTATCATCAAAGTGGCGAATTGCAAGACTCATGTGTATTTAACAAGACCTTTGTACTGGAGAATAAGCCAACCTTTCAGCTAGTCAAACCTTACCCACTATACCTTAACCTCTAAAGCTCCCAGTGAGACTGGCCTGCCTTCCTCTGCATACATGTTACGTGTAAAGGTAAAAACCAGCTTGAATGTTAATTATATAATTTGATGAAGGGCTGGGAGAAAGTCCTTGGGAAAGTTTTCACACAAATTGAGAACTCTCACAGAAAGGACAGTTACTTACCTTGTACAGTAACTTGTGTTCTTCAAGATGTGTCCCCCTATGAGTTCTCCACGTCAGGATATCCGCATGCCCATGACCTCTTGATCTGAGATTTTGTCAACCATTTCCGTGCGTCCACGCCTGCACCCCAGACACCCTAATGCCCCAATACAAGCATATATAGGGGCAGATCTGCTGCCACTTGTAGCCTATAAAACATATTAAGTATAAATTAGGCTTTGGCCTAAAATTAGCCTAAGCGTATGGGAAACTGAGTCTGCGAGTAGAAGTTAGCAATAAGTTGGAGACAGTATGGCAGAAAACAGAAGTGAGCAAGAACATGACCCATGGTGAGATTGCTGTTACGTTTTGGTTATAACTGTTTAAGCAAGGTTTTCAGTGAGTGATTTTCAGAATTTTCAGTGTTTCATTAAATGCTGTCTGTATTGATAGCATAGGATGGACATTGGTGCAGATGTTAATTTAAATAATATGTAATAGAAAGAGCCAATGAGGAGGTGGCAAAATAATATTATGGCAAGGGGCAGTTTAATGTTAATGAGTTTTATCCAGGATTATCAAAGGAGCCGTTTTGTTAAATTGGGGAGAGCTCCAATTAACATCAAAAGGGGACCATTGGGGTCCGGGATTATAAAGTTGTTTTGCACTCTGCTGTGAGTGGACTGGTCACCCATTGATACATGAGTTCATGTTTGAGTGTAAGTATAATTGGAGGGTGGTGGAAGTGGCAATTGCATGTCTCTTTGCTTAACTAATCATTTTTCTTTTTGAATAAAGTTTGGTTTTATTATTCAAAGTGTTGCCTAGTGGTCCTCTACTAAATTAGAAGCAAGAGGAAAACCAAGGACAAGATAGGCCCACTGCTCAGTGAGGAGAGAGAAACAGTAACAGGAAACTTGGAAATGGCAGAGATGCTCAATGACTTCTTTGTTTCGGTCTTCACCGAGAAGTCTGAAGGAATGCCTAACACAGTGAATGCCAATGGGAAGGGGGTAGGTTTGGAAGATAAAATAAAAAAAGAACAAGTTAAAAATCATTTAGAAAAGTTGGATGCCTGCAAGTCACCAGGGCCTGATGAAATGCATCCTAGAATACTCAAGGAGCTAATGGAGGTATCTGACCCTCTAGCTATTATCTTTGGAAAATCATGGGAGACAGGAGAGATTCCAGAAGACTGGAAAAGGGCAAATATAGTGCCCATCTATAAAAAGGGAAATAAAAACAACCCAGGAAACTACAGACCAGTTAGTTTCACTTCTGTGCCAGGGAAGATAATGGAGCAAATAATTAAAGAAATCATCTGCAAACACTTGGAAGGTGGTAAGGTGATAGGGAATAGCCAGCATGGATTTGTAAAGTACAAATCATGTCAAACCAATCTGATAGCTTTCTTTAATAGGATAACGAGCCTTGTGGATAAGGGAGAAGCGATGGATGTGGTATACCTAGACTTTAGTAAGGCATTTGATACATCTTGCATGATATTCTTATCAATAAACTAGGCAAATACAACTTAGATGTGGCTACTCTAAGGTGGGTGCATAACTGGCAGGATAACCGTACTCAGAGAGTAGTTATTAATGGTTCTCAATTCGGCTGGAAAGGTATAACAAGTGAGGTTCTGCAGGGGTCTGTTTTGGGACCAGCTCTGTTCAATGTCTTCATCAACGACTTAGATATTGGCATAGAAAGTATGCTTATTATGTTTGCAGATGATACCAAACTGAGAGGGATTGCAACTGCTTTGGAGGATAGGGTCATAATTCAAAATGATCTGGACAAATTGGAGAAATGGTCTGAGGTAAACAGGATGAAGTTCAATAAAGACAAATGCAAAGTGCTCCACTTAGGAAGGAACAATTCATTTCACACATACAAAATGGGAAGAGACTGTCTAGGAAGGAGTACAGCAGAAAGGGAACTAGGGGTTATAGTGGACCACAAGCTAAATATGAGTCAACAGTGTGATGCTGTTGCAAAAAAAGCGAACATGATTCTGGGATGCATTAACAGGTGTATTGTGAGCAAGACACGAGAAGTTATTCTTCCACTCTACTCTGCGCTGGTTAGGCATCAGCTGGAATATTGTGTCCAGTTCTGGGCACCGCATTTCAAGAAAGATGTGGAGAAATTGGAGAGGGTACAGAGACGAGCAACAAGAATGATTAAAGGTCTAGAGAACATGATCTACGAAGGAAGGCTGAAAGAATTGGGTTTGTTTAGTTTGGAAAAGAGAAGACTGAGAGGGGACATGATAGCAGTTTTCAGGTATCTAAAAGGGTGCCATAAGGAGGAGGGAGAAAACTTGTTCATCGTAGCCTCTAAGGATAGAATAAGAAGGAATGGGCTTAAACTGCAGCAAGGAAGGTTTAGGTTGAACATTAGGAAAAAGTTCCTAACTGTCAGGGTGGTTAAACATTGGAATAAACTGCCTAGGGAGGTTGTGGAATCTCCATCTCTGGAGATATTTAAGTGTAGGTTAGATAAATGTCTATCAGGGATGGTTTAGACAGTATTTGGTCCTGCCATGAGGGCAGGGGACTGGACTCGATGACCTGTCAAGGTCCCTTCCAGCCCTAGAATCTATGAATCAATAAATGTTCGTTGGGTCTGAGAGGGTGCTCCATACAGAAGAGTTTTAGTCTGTCCTCCCTCAGAGCTAAAAAACCTGTTTTTAAATCCAAAACAAATTGTAAATTGAGAGGGAATATGGGTTTCTCCCAAGCCCTGAAGACAGCTGGCATGTCCCTCGCTGCAGGGAAAGGACCTGTGGCAGGTCTGACAAGGTTTGAAGGCCGGAGTCTTGGGTATAACCCGCACTCAAGGCCATGCAAGAGGCCCAGAGGGGAAAAAAACCACAAAGGCCCAAATGGTAGAGAACCCCTGAAAGCACAAACATGTGCTAATAACAGGAAAAAATAAAGAAATAACTCAACTAAAAAGGTATAAAGAAAGGGAGATGTAACAAGCTGCATGGCTCATTTTACAGACATCTCGATGCTCCAACTCAAGCAGCAGCTGGAGCAGTGACGGGTCTGCCCCTCCCTACGTGCCCTCGCCCCACGGCACAAGGTGTCTGGGGTGCAGGTGTGGCTCCAGGTAAACTGCTGACAAGAGTCTCTGCTCAGGAGTGCACAGGCAGGCACCTATCCTGTTGTGGAGCAGCCATAGGGACATGACTCGAAGACGAATTGTTGGCTCTCAATTTAGTTTGAAAAAAATGGAATTCCTTTAGGCTCTGCAAAACACAAGAGCTTGGCCACTGTGTGCTTGTATGATTATTAGTTTATTCCCCTGGAGG
The DNA here is from genome assembly GCF_007399415.2 of Gopherus evgoodei. NCBI lineage: Eukaryota > Metazoa > Chordata > Testudines > Testudinidae > Gopherus > Gopherus evgoodei. Next base: position 7,699,638 of record NC_044330.1, read on the forward strand.
CCCTAGGAGGAGGAAAATAATTTAATTAAAATCAGAGTTTTTATCAGTTGCATAGAACATCTTCAATTTGGTTAAAGAAAATTCACTAGCATGCTCCAGGGATGCCAGGAGTTGTAAACCCACCCTATTCCAGTATTGGAATAGAATTGAATAGAATAGCATGCTCCAGCTGCTCCAGGGATGCCAGGAGTTGTAAACCCACCCTATTCCAGTATTGGAATAGAATTGAATAGCATCCTTTCCCCCAATACTGGGGGAGAACCTCATCTAGAGCACCAAGAGGCAGTGACTGAAACTCCTGTTGAGAGGAGACCCTTGTAAGAGGAGTTCCTGAAAAGGAATGGGGAAAGTGGGTTGGGGGGTTTGACTTGACTAGAGTAACCTATTTGAATTATTTTCAGTACACCTCTGTCACTGGTTATACTGCTCCATGCTTCCTGGAAATAATGCAAATGGTCCCCAAAGGAGCTAGGGGGAAGAGATAAAGATCCTCCAAGACTGGTTGTCAGCTCTCTCTATAAACATCAAAATGATGTAGAGCCAGCCTTAGCAGCGTTCAGTGGTGATGCTGATGAAGTCTCCTCCCTTGTATATGTTATTTCTTCTTAGAGAAATCTTATGTTCTCTGATATGGATGATGACAAGGAGTAATGACAGGCTGTTTCAGCGGAGTATGATATCAAGACTGCTTCTTCTTGTATAGGGAAGTGTAGAGAACCAATGACCATAACGTGGTAGGAGAGTCGTCCAGTGTACATTACGACTCATCAGTTCTAGAACTGATCAGATGATTCCCATCAAAGAGGCGGTCTTCCAGTGTAACATGGACCTTCTTTGGCAACCCAGAAGACTGGAGCCATGACACATGCCGCATAGTCATCTCTGCTGCCACCGATCGCAGCACCATTTCAGCACCATCAATACAGGTGCATAGGGAAATTTTCTCTATTTATTGACCCTTGTAGTGCGGCGCCCTGGCTCCCAGCTGCGCCTGAGAGGGCCGAGCCCCTGCAGCCTCCAACGTGGGCGGAGCCACCGCCGCCCGTTCCCGTCCCCCGGAAGTCAAGGGGCAGGACAGGAAGTATAAAAGCACAGCCCTGGCGCTCACTTGGAAGCCGGCCGCCGAAGAGACCAGACACAGGTGGCCGAGCTCCTGCCCAGCCTCCTGAGGAGCTGCCTGAGCTTCCCCGTGCCCGGTATCCCAAGGAGAACTGGCCGAGCCTGCCCCACGCCCAGTATCCCGAGGAGGACTGGCCGAGCCTGCCCCGCGCCCGGTATCCCGAGGAGGACTGGCCGAGCCTGCCCCGCGCCCGGTATCCCGAGAAGGACTGGCCGAGCCTGCTCCGTGCCCGGTATCTGGACGGGGTGGGGAACTGGTGGCGGACCCCACTAGAATTGCATGCAGCTCAGCATAGAAACGGCATGTTTTGGGCCCTGCCCCAGACCTTCCATTTGCTTCTTTGGTTTTCTGGTAGGCTTGTCTGAGCTCCTTAACTTTCACTCTGCACTGCAGTGAGTCCCTGGTGTGGCCTTTCTCCATCATGGCCTTGGAAATTTTTTTGAATGTTTTTTCCTTTCATCTTTTGGAACGGAGTTCTGTTAGAACGGAATCCTCTCCCCATATAGCGATCAGATCCAGTATCTCCCATGCGGTCCATGCTGGAGCTCTTTTTCGATTCTCAGGAGACTGCATTGTTACCTGTGCTGATGAGCTCTCCACGCTGGCCAAACAGGAAATGAAATTCAAAAGTTTGTGGGGCTTTTCCTGTCTCCCTGGCCAGTGCATCCGAGTTCAGATTGCTTTCCAGAGCGGTCACAATGGTGCACTGTGGGATACCGCCTGGAGGCCAATACCGTCGAATTGTGGCCACACTAACCCTAATCCGACATTGCAATACCGATTTCAGCGCTACTCCTCTCGTCGAGGAGAAGTACAGAAACCGGTTTAAAGAGCCCTTTATATCGCTATAAAGGGCCTCATTGTGTGGACGGGTGCAGGGTTAAATCGGTTTAACGCTGCTAAATTCGGTTTAAACGCGTAGTGTAGACCAGGCCTGAGTTAGACATACTGTGTTTTCATTAAATCATGTGTTCAGTGGGTTTGATGTAAGTGCGCCACTTTCCATATTAATGGGTAATGGCATTTCTGACTTCAGTTTACTGTCACACAAATTTTGGTTAAAACTTTCCTTAGCATGAAAAGTACCTTACCGATAATTTACATATATGTTCTCAATCACTGTCAGTCAATTCATTATATGAAAATAAGTAAATGCCTTAACAAGAATCTCATGATCACTTTTAAAACCCAACTCCCATGTTCGCAAATATAGGCTTAGGCATTGATCCAGCTGATAACTGGCTACCTGTCCACCTATCGCAGCTTTAGAAATTGCACAATCATATGAAACATAGCCAAAGCTATTAAAAATGTGACCTAACACAAGTATCTTCCTGCTGCTTTATCCATCAATCCTCAGGGCTGTTGCTGTGAAATGCTGAATTCTTACTGCCTCTTTTCTAGCTTCTGGCTCTTCCTGATACTTCTTCCTCCCCTGTATTGCTTTCGCTCATTTATTGTCCCTGTCATAACCCAGAATTGCCAGGCTAAGGGGTACTTGATACATTTCTACTGAAGAACGATTCAATGTTTCTGCCAGCCAAACCACACCGACTCGACATTAAGCCCCTCAGAAATCATGAGTTCCAGATTTTAAAAGGAAAACCAGCAAATGGTAAAATGTTCAACTTTATGCAGCCTTAAGTTTTGCGACATGAGCTGCTGCATGAGGTTACAATTAGCATTTTATTCCCCTGCTTGTCAAGAATTACATGAAATCAGAGTTTTTAAATTTGCTTTGTTGTTTGCATAGCTCAGGTTTTGACTGGATTCAATTTAATGAGGTGGTTTAAAACGAAGGGGGCCATGCATAAAACAAGCTTCCCTTCGAAACCGAGTACCTAATAACAGTAACTCTGGCTATACGAGTTGGTTGCCTGCATGGATCCCTACTGCTGGTGTGCATGTGCGGGCATCTGGATTTTTGTGGTCAGCAGTGTCTGAGGCTGCACATGCACTGACTTTCCCTACAGTCCCACATCTGAGGGCACGTAACGGGGTGCAGTGCAGACCCACTTCAGTTCCTGCACTAATTTAGAATCCAGGAGCAGTTTAATCCCCAAAGTAATGGGGAAGAAGAGAAGGGGTGGAGATTCACAGGAAGATATTGAGAACTCTTTTCTTCTCCTTCTTTTCCTTCTACTTCCTTCTCCTTCTTCTAGTACTGTCAGTGTGCATCCTCAGTAATGCTGAATGTCTTGAGGATTGTTTGAAATTGCAAGCTATCACTTTGAGTGTGTCCCTGACCAACTGGCTCTGCAGAAAGCATGTGACCAGAAAGAGCCCACCGGCCTCGAGTAAAGTGGGGTGAATTGAGCCTTTCTGCCTTGGGGTTCTTTGTGTTATAATTTGAATTCTAAGAAAGAGTGGTGTTACGTTTCCACCTTCCAGCAAGAACATTTCATATTTTTAATCTAACTTCTTTGTATGCCATGATATGAAGTATAAACAACCCCCAGCAGGCTCTGAAGCATCCCTAGCCGGAGGCAGGATAGTTTGGCTCTTCCAAATATGGAATCAGACCTAGACAGTAGGTCTAGAAAGCAGTTCAGGGATGGAACTCCACAGTCCAGCTTTAGCTCTAAGACCAGGACATGTCTGAGGCATGCAGCAAACGCTGCTCTGGATCTGCTGTAACAAACCCTGGTGCAATAAGAAGGGAAAGAAGTGCTCGTTCATCATAGGTTTGGTAGACTGTAAAGATACGAATAATAATGTATAAACACAAGAAACCTATTGGCCTAGACTAAGAATTAGGCTAAGAGCAAGGCCTCAGAGCCTTAGTAGAAGTTGTTCAATGAAGTTAGCAGAAGTAAGTAAACTAACAGTGACCTTAAATCATAAAATGGCTTAAGACTTGTTTTGCCTGTTTTGTCAGAATCACAAGTGCTGAAAGACTAAAGAAGGCAGTTGGTATCAGATTTAGAGTATTTTTGGAAGAAAACATCAGATCATAGAATCATATAATATCAGAGTTGGAAGGAACCTCAGGAGGTCATCTAGTCCAACCCCCTGCTCAAAGCAGGATCAATTCCCAACTAAATCATCCCAGCCAGGGCTTTGTCAAGCCTGACCTTAAAAACCTCTAAGCTATGGTAATGTTGATGTGTCTTTTAATGAGTTTGAACGAGTTATTATACTTACCAATGGGATAAGGGCACCCCAATATTATGAGGGTGAGGAAGTTAAGTTATGGTAAAGGAGGGAAGAGTCACTCATGCATATGCAGGATGACCATCAAGGCCTAGAGAACATCTGGCCATGGATTAGGCCACTGGAGTTCTCTACTGGTAAGCCAGAGTCAGACTAGGATCTGTCTCAACCTTTTGATTCCTAACCAAGGATATATATACACATGTAATGGTGTGGGACATTGTTACTGGCTTCTATTATTTCACCTAAGTTGTCTGGATTGTTTTACCTATAGGAGTAATCATAGGGATAATAAAATTTTTGCAATTACAAAAGGACTTCCCTGAGTGTGAGTGTTGTTGTCATTCCTGGGGCCCCTCAGGGCTCCCAACACAACAGCAATTCTGGTAATATTGGGCCTGAACTTGGAACAAGAACCTACCAAATTTCAGAGTGTAAATTGGGCATTATAAATAATCAAAGGAATAAATACTTAATCATTAGATCAGGCAACAAGAGATATCCCCCATTGGGCAAAACACATCTGGGGTGACTTAGAGAAGGGTTTTAGTTCTATCTAAACAATAACTAAGGACTCATATGATGGCCACTATATATAACCCAGCTTCCCTAAAAGAAGAATGGACTTTGTAAAAATAAAAAAATAAATAAAGGTAGGTAAATTAACTGATTCAGATGGAAATCTAACATATCCTTGAAGGGAAGTTTAAGGTGGAATACTGCACCACCTTATCCTTATGATGCCAATGAAACTCTACTGATTTATATCAGCTGATGATCTGGTCTATTGAATGAAAGACCCAGCGTGAAAGAATATTTTATTTTAAAGTTATAGATCTGTTTTCCCAGGATATGAGCTGAATTTGTCGCCTCAGATATTTCACTTTGCTTCTTTGCATTTTCTATTTTTTCCTTTAACTTTCAATTTTTAGGCTTCTTCTGGGCACTCAATATGGAATTACTGTGACGTTCCCCTGATGTTATCTGAACCGGTGATCTGTTAGGTCACGCCAATCCTTGACTCTGGGAGCCAGCCTTACCCTGCCCTGCTGTGAGAACCCCCACTCCTGGGCTATTCACACACAGCCTCTGACATGTAAGCTGCTCCTTGGATTGTGCAACCGAATGACACAAGCCAATATCTCCGGTCCCAGACACAATCCTAGTAATCTCCATCTTGCAGTGTCCAGTTATGCCTACTGGATGCTGCAAGCTTATATGAGTTCATCAATTTAACAAAGAAATTGATATGCACCATGCTTGTTATTCCGGGGGCGGGGGGAGTCTATGACACACTTCAGACCAAACGCACTGCTTCAAGTAGAATAAACAAACAAATTTATTAACTACAAAGATAGATTTTAAGTGATAGGCAAAAAGTCAGAGTGGTTACCAAAAGAAAATAAAACGTAAGCATGCAGTCTAAACTCTCAATTCTATTAGACTGGGCAGCATCTAGATGAAACAGTTTTTCTCACCCCACTGGATATTGCAGTCCCTTAATACACAGGTTTGTTCCTTAAACCTGGGCCAATCTCCTCTGTTGGAGTCTTTTCTTCTCAGTGTCTTAGTTGCTTGCTGTGAAGGTGGGAGCATGAGAAGGGCCCAGTATGTGTCCACTCTGTCTGTTTTTAACCCTCAGTCCACGTGCTTGGGGATCACAGGTTCAGGCATGTATAGGGGGAATTGCTGAGTCTCTCCAAGCAAGGTTGAACAATTCCCCTGGCGTGGCTTCATGCAGATGAGTCATTGCATTGTAGCTCCCTTGCTGGACAATGGTTGTTGATGGGTTCTTTGACACCCTGCCCGGGCACTGGTTACTTTCCTTGCGGTTGCCTCTGTGGAGCTAATATCTGCCTGATTCCCCAACTGACAGCATGTTTTAGTGACCACCATACAACACAATTCTCATAACTTCATATGCATCAATGATACACATATGTGGATAGAGAAGTGACTTTCAGCAGATCATAACCTTTCCCCTGATACATCTAATGCATGTTTTGTAAGGCAAGATCACGATTATATGAAAATGAGGAATATGGTTACAGTACAAGCTCCCACAAGGTATAGAATGTCACAACTACTTTTTGGAATCACAAAGTGAAGACTTTGCCAGTGGACACCATTTCACTGAGCATACGAGAGAGGGGCACAAGCTAAAAGCTTGTCAATAATTAATCTGAGAACTTGGTGTACAGAGTGAACTTTAACAACCTATAAAAGTTTACCCAGCTCCCAGTACAGTCCTAGGCATGCCAAAGATTAGCATTCACAACAACAAGTTGTTTTCTTGTGCCTGTTCCACATCCAGAATTCAGACCTGATGGACATTGTGTAACACAAAGTCCAGTATTTCGTTGGTGATACTGGATGTAAACTTTGCTGAACTCAACTGAGCCGCACTATGCAGGATGCACATTTACTCATAAAGGCAGGTCATTGAAGCTAATTGTCTAGTAGCATTTCAGTCTCATGGTACATCCTCTGAACCTGCCACCAAATTTTTAACATCTCAGCCCCTTGCTATTAATCTGTGAGCTGTGATTGAACTGCATCAGACTGACTTAAACTGAATAAACTTGCTGGGTTTGTACCATGAGAACCCAGATAATTCAACTCTTGTGTTCAGATTAGCCTAATTTCGCAATGTGAACTGCATTGAACTCGTGATCTCAGTTCAGTTGAGCAAACCAGGATAACATCTAACAATGAGACTCCGTTCTAGGCAGATGTATTTGGAGGGCAATATGAAGGTAGGAAATGAGGCTTACCTGTAAATTTTCAAAAGGGCCGAGGGCCTAGCTTTCCTTTTTTACAAGTGCAATTTGCAATGCCGTTCTCTCCATTCGCTCTCACTGATTTTTGACAACGTAACCTGGCTCCGTACTGGCTAAGAAATGCCTCCAAAGATGCTTCGGATCTCTCTCTCTAACCCAATCCCCTCTTGGTCAGAAGCTTCCTTTGAAGAAACCCCACGGTTCCTCAGAACTTCCCCACAGCAGCTCAGAACTGTGTCCAATCCCCCCACCTGGCTCCCAGCAGCCTCGCGGCCCCCACAGCCAGAACTGCCATCGCTCAGAGAATGGTCAGCCCTTGGAGGAGCTGGCCATTGGGCATGAGTTCCCTTCCCCCATGTTCCCTTCAACTGCCGCTGCCCAGCCCTCTCTGGAACCTTCTGAACCTGGGCAGCAAATGAACTCGGTGCTAGGCTTCATTCACTGTTATTCCAGCTCCGTCGTACTTCAGACACGATAGCTGTATCCTTCATTGGTCTCTCCCTCTTCAATCTTTCCAGTTGAATTAATTTTCAGTCACTGTGAGCCCTGGTCTCCTGCCTCAGGAATAAAAAGCCCTGATTTAGCTCCAAAATTTCCATCCTCCAAGCTGAGAATTCCACACACACACACACACACACACACACAGCCTTCCTACCCATTTCCCCCACAGTACTCATTTACAAATCTGTTCTTTCGCTCCCTCTGGCAGGCTGAAGGTGAATGCCCACAGCAGGCTGGTGAAGAAGATGAAGATCTCAGTCCTTGCTAGATGCTCCCCCAAACACACACAGTGCCCTGCAGAGAGATATGGAAAAGGGCAGTAAATACCCAAGGCTTTCACATCTCACAATCCACTTTGTGTAACGCGAAAAGCAGCCCTGTTCATCTCACCATAAAGCAAAATATTTTTGCTAATCTTGGCAATTTTACCCTTGAGACTAATGTAGCAAATAATATAAATCTGTAATTCTGCCATTAAAAGATCCCACCCAGGGTTATATGAGATCAGGAGCCACTTGTGCTACGAATTCAACGTCAACTACCTCAATGATCAAATCTTTCCCTGAATGAGAATCTTCAAGAAATTCCTTCAGGCCCAATGTCAAGGTTCCTTCCCCACTTTGAACCTTAGGTACAAATGTGGGGACCTGCATGGACACTTCTAAGCTTAATTACTAGCTTAGATCTGGTAACTCTGCCACCATCCAGAAATTTCAGTGTCTGGATCGCTTCTTGTCCTCCCCAAAACCTTCCCCTCCCTGAGCAGCCTTAAGAGGCTTCACCAATTCCCTGGTGAACACAGATCCAAACCCCTTGGATCTTAAAACAAGGAGAAATTAACCATCCCCCCTTTTTTCCCCCCACCAATCCCTAGTGAGTTCAGATCCAATCCCCTTGGATCTTAAAACAAGGAAAAATCAATCAGGTTCTTAAAAAGAAAGCTTTTAATTAAAGAAAGAAAAGTTAAAAAATCATCTCTGTAAAATCAGGATGGAAAATACTTTATAGAGTAATCAGATTCATATAGCGCAGAGGAACCCCCTCTAGCCTTAGGTTCAAAGTTACAGCAAGCAGAGGTAAAATTCTCTCAGCAAAAAAAGGAACATTTACAAGTTGAGAAAACAAAAATAAAACTAATCCGCCTTGCCTGGCTGTTACTTGCAATTTTGAAACATGAGAGACTGATTCAGAAAGATTTGGAGAGCCTGGATTGACGTCTGGTCCCTCTTAGTCCCAAGAGCGAACAACCTCCAAAAACAAAGAGCACAAACAAAGACTTCCCTCCACCAAGATTTGAAAGTATCTTGTCCTCCTATTGGTCCTCTGGTCAGGTGTCAGCCAGGTTTACTGAGCTTCTTAACCCTTTACAGGTAAAAAAGACATTAACCCTTAACTATCTGTTTATGACACCGCATCACTGTTTCCTTCTTACCCATGTACAACCCCATTCACCTTCTGTGGGAGATGCTGAGGTCCAGGCTCACACCTATGGAATATCTGCACAGATGTTTGCAAATGTTTTCCAACTATATGTCTGGGAGTGAATGGATCCTAGTTACTTTCATATGAGTTAAGCATCAAGTCCTTTAGGTGTCCAGAGGCATGGTCACTCTACATACCAACCAAGAGACCAATGGCCACTTCAAAGTGATCAAATCCACTTATCCATCACTAAAGCCTGGGAAAGGGGGTCTGAAGCCTTTTAGAACAAAACTATGCTTTATCTTATGAAGAGCGCTGGATCTTATAGAGAGCACTAAAGTAGATTTCAGTTGATGTTTTATTATTTGCATTTTGATTTTTCTCCTCTTCAACTTTTTCTTAAAATTCAGAAAGCTCTTCCCCCACAGGCACTGTTTTTCCTCTCATTCTAACATATCCCAACATGCACTATGTGGGTAAACTCACTGATTAGCAGAGAGTTCCCCTGTGAGAATAAGGCAAATCAGTTTTAGGCATTATTCAGCAAATCTCTGTGGTCATCCATATTTTTATTCTGTAGGACAAATATTTACACTGGGAGTGAGAGAGGTAGCTGGATGGCATGAGACATGGGAAAAGCTTGAAAGGAACCACATTGGAACTGGCATTTGGATCATCATGTTCCATGTGGAGTTTCCAGAGAAAGAAGTTTAGTTTACACTGTCCACAGATTTTGAATAGACTCTTCAAATTCTACACTGACAAACTAACCCAGTTAAGGTTAGAATTGCCAGTGCCGTGATAGGCACTGACTCCATGGGTGGTCTGGGGCTCAAACACTCACAGAAAAATATATGAGGTATTCTGCACCCACTATCAACAGTGGTTTAGTGCCCCGGGGGCTGGCTGCCAATCAGCTGTTTGGTGGGCCCCAGGGCGCTCAGCAGAGCAGCGAGCATGTGGCAGGAGGTGCTTGGGGGAGGCAGAGAGGAACGAGTGTCGGGCACATAAGCGGGGGGCTCAGGAGAGGGGACGGAGCAGGGGTAGGAAGAAGCAGAGGGAGGGCAGGGCCTCGGGAGAAGAGGTGGAGCAGGGCACCCACTGGGGGGGAAAAGTCAGCACCTGTGAGTGCATTTACCTATTGAAAATGGTAAGAACACTTCTTGGTTCTCAAAGTCTCCATCTTTGTCCAGGAAGTGACCTGGGTTGAACTGTTGAGGTGTCTCCCATTGCTCAGGGTCATACAGGACAGAGGTTAAATTTGGGGAAACGACGGTGCCCTGCAAGGAGGAAGCCGTTGATTCGCTTGCATGTCTCAATCTCTCTTCATCGGGTAGAGAGAGATGGATAAGGGAAGTTACTTTGACAATTTTCAGTCCTCATTTATTTCAGTGTGCAGAAGATCTCATGGCGATGAGTAAACTGGGAGTTGTACTGTACAGTAACGTTTTTACTGCAAATTGTCATTTTCAAGGCTGTCACTGGCAGCCACCCACGTTACTGGGAAGTAACAATATTATGTCACCAATGGCATTAAGCCCCTTTTTACTTCCAGTGTTAGAGCTTCTCTGGTGGAGTTGCTCTGTATAGTAGTTAGTTCCAAACCCTCACACCTTGCTTTGGGGTGAAGCACCCTCCCACAGCCTTAGGGGAGGCAGCAATTTACCCAAAAATCACTACAACATCTTTATCAGCAAAGACACAGTCCCAGTGCAGTGCCCCCGACTATCAGTCCCTCAGGCTTTGTCTTTGTTGCCAGAAGAAGGCCTGTTTTTATTGCAGATTGCTACTATTCTTTACCTACCCACTGTAAAATCCTAACATTACCACGGGGTTGGAGCATTACCACAAGGTACACTGCGCCAGGTCAACCACAGGCGTGGAGTACAGTGCTGACCTTGCCAAGCTACCTGGCAGTAAAAACTACAGGTGCCTTGTCTCCACTGGATTTTACAAAGACATAACTATCAGGTGTTAGTTATTTCCCTGGAAAAAAACCCACCTTCTGGACAGTGAAGCCGCAGCCTGGTCTACGCTGAAAACAACCATCAGCAAATTGCATCTCTCAGGAGTGAGAAAAATCCCCACCCCTGAGAGATGTAGCCGTAATGGGAGGCACACTCACTGCCAGGGCACAAAGTTGTGAGTTTTCATCTCCAGTGCCCCTTGCAGGCCATCTGCCTTTGCATGCCATTCAGCCCTCCGACTGAGATATGCAAGTCCAAACCCCTTCCGGGGTAACAAAATGTCTAGGTGTAGTCTGAAGTCTCAAATAATCCACTTGTCTTCTGGACCTGGTGCTCAACTCTTTCTGGGGATCCCACTGCCTTTCCCTGGGTCTGGTAGCAAGCATTGTCCTGCCCAAACTAAATCTCCTGAGGTCTCTAGCCTCAGTCTCTGGTGCTTCAGCCCTTCACAGGAGCCAGCCTGCTGATCTGCTCCCTGTGGCTTTTTCCCTCAGCAGGATTCCCCTACTGCCTCCCTTCCCTAGGGACTCCTGCAGTTTACTCATGGGTCTCCCTGCTCCTTACAGGCCTTATCTCAGGGCCTTCCCCACAAGAGTCTGGTCTGCTCTCTTCCAGCCTGACTTCACCAGGCCTCTCCCAGAGAGGGAACTCCCCCACTCCTTTCTCCTGGCTGGGTCTTCTCCCCAGACCGAGGCAACAGCTCTGTTTAAATAGTTCTCTCTCCCAGGCTCTCTTCTGAAGGTGTTATGCAGGTTTCCTTTGTGGAAGAGGACTGATAGGTCAGATACAGAGCGACTGCTTTCTGAACAGTGTTCACCCAAAGATGACGGGATGTTTTTGTCTTGTATCATTTTCCTGCGTGAATTCATTTGAGAGCACGGTGATTGTCTGGTTTCACTCACGTAGTTGTTATTGGGGCATTGAGTGCACTGGATGAGACAGGCCACATGTTGTGATAGGCATGTGTAAGATCCATGGACCTTGCAAAGTATGTTGTGGGGGAAGTGGAGATGGGAATTCAATGGAGCTATGACAATTGACAGCAGCTGAGGAGTCTGTTAGAGAGTTGGGGGAGACAAGGCCCTGCACCTCCGGCTTTCTGCAATTCACCGTAACTCTCAGCCAGCCAGTAAAACAGAAGGTTTATTTAGATGACAGAAACACTGTCCAAGACAGGTCTGGCTGGTACAGACAACAGGACCCCCTAAGTTAGGTCCATCTTAGTGTAAGGGGACTGTTATCCGCTTACTAACATTCAGTGGGAGTGTTTTGGTTGCTAGCTCCCCGCACTAAAAGGGAAGGGATCGATGGCAAATCAGGACCCTGAGACTGACAGTCTCCAGAAACAATGGCCAGCCAAGGGGGGGACCTTGGGCAAAGGGCCCAGCACAGAAAGACACCCCCAGCCAAGGGTCCATGCAGGCCAGGCTGGGAGGGAGATCTTAACCTGACGGAGGGCTGGCACTGGAAAGAAGGGTCCCAGCACCCAAAGCCCGGAGGTGTGTGGTCACCACCATTGCAAGTGTCCAACCCGCAGCATCCCTGCAGCACAGCCAGTGCCTGAGAAGGAGGCCTGGGACCTACAAGGAACAGACTGCAAAGTGCCTTGATGTCCAGAGACACTGTTTGTAATGTTTCCTGCCACAGAGCAGGGTGAGGTGTTTTCCTATAACCTTTCTCATTTTCCTTATTCTTTTCTTTAAATTAATTGTTAAGTAAACAACTTATATTTGCTTTAAATTGTATGGAATAATCAGTGGGTCAGGGAGGTGCCCAGTGCAGAGAGGGTACCCCGGAGTGGGGACACCCTAGCCCCCGTCCTAGGTGACCACAGGGTTGGGCGGTCAAGCCCCCCAGGAATACTGGGCCCAGCCTCTTTGGGGTTACGAGGACTCTGCCAGACAGGAGAGAGGAAGGGGAGTCCTCAAGGGCAGGGAGGCCTCTGGGTAAAGGAAGTGGGAGCGAGGAGTCAGATCCTTTCGCTAGCCCACTTCACTGGGGTAGCACAGAAGCCAGGAAAGTTACCCACAATAGTGGGACCACTCCCCTGCTTACATTAGGGGGCCAGAGAAGGCCAGGAGGTCTGTCTGGCCTCACCTCCATTTTCCCAGCCAGCCCCAAACTGAAACTCTCCAGCCCCTCCTCTCCCTTCGTCTCTTTCCTGGGCCAGGAGGTCACCTGATCTCTTTGGACTACAACACCTTCAGTTGGCACCTTTGCAGGGGAGGGGCCCAGACAATCAGTTGGCAGGAGACAGGGTGTCGGCCATTTTCTGTGCAGACCCTTGCACACCCCTGCCCTCTAGGGCTCTGCAACAATCGCACACCCTTATCCCACCACCTAGATACTTAAGAAATGCATAGGGTAAACTGAGGCACCCACATAGTATTTAGAGAAAACATAAAGAACATTCCCACTTCATCACAGAGCCGCTCCCTGGCTTCTACAAACAAAGGCACTGAATAGTTTGTGAGCATATTTCAGCAGTTGTTCATTTAGATCAGTGGCTCTCAATCTTTCCTGTATTGAGCTCCCATATTAAAACAGGAACCAGTTTTGCAGCGCCCCCATCTCCAGTCTAGTCATAGACAAAGTGAAGATGGTTTTCATCCTCTGAGCCTATCTGCAGCCCTCCCAGTTGAGAACCCCCAATTCAAGATGATCCACCATTCACTATTTGTTATCTGTAGTTCTTGATGGCATGCCGGAGTGAGAGGAGAATAACAAGTGAGGAATAATGAAGAACATGTTTTCAGATAAGCACTTGTTCTACTAATATTCACAGAGCTTTCAAAATATATTAACATTTGCATGATTAAGCCAACAGTCCAGTGCTTGTGGACAACAATAGTCTGATCACTGGAATAACAGTGGAGTAAATACCCCATGTTTACTTCCTACACTATTTGCAAATCTCTTTGTATAAGTCAATCGGCTCTAATATTCTTTTAGAAGTATTTTTTGTTTTGGAATATCCTGGACAGTGCACATTGCAGGGATAGAGAGCAACGAAATCCCATTAACTGTTACATCTCCTTTCCTTTTCCTTTTACATAGATTGTAGAATATCAGGGTTGGAAGGGACCTCAGGAGGTCATCTAGTCCAAGCTGCAGCTCAAGGTAGGACCAGTCCCCAGATTTTTACCCCAGTTCCCCAAATGGCCCCCTCATGGATTGAATTCACAACCCTGGGTTTAGCAGGCCAATGCTCAAACCACTGAACTGTCCTCTAACCTCAGCTTTTCTAAAGATCTACCCAGATCTACATATGATGAAGACAACTTGGTTCAGATTATATTTGACTTTTTCTTGGGTGGATCTGAGACCTTAACCACTACCCTGTGCTGGGCCTGCTTTATATGGTGCTTAATCCAGACATCCAAGGTGAGAAGGATATGCTTACCTTACCATGAATCTCATTCATGTAGTAAATTAGCCAATTATGAGCCTTTTTGTAGAAGAATGCAAACACTAGTGGTGGCTGAATACGGTGAGCTACAGTCAGAAATGGATGCATGCGGGCAAGATTTTCACTCTCTGGAAACTTTGTTTTACTGAGTGCTGTCAGAATACTCCACCCTGTACAAACAACGAGAAAAACATGGTCTCGACCTCCAGGAGCTCACAGCCTAAATCTAAAGTAGACATAACAGTACCCATAGTTGAAGACACTCAAGGCGAAACAGAAATTCACCCTCTATAGTAATATTTCTCCCTGTACAAGTTTCAGAGTAGCAGCCATGTTAGTCTGTATCTGCAAAAAGAACAGGAGTACTTGTGGCACCTTAGAGACTAACAAATTTATTTGAGCATAAGCTTTCCTGGGCTACAGCCCACTTCATCGGATGCATGTAGTGGAAAATACAGTAGGAAGATATATATATACACACACAGAGAGAATATATATATACACACACGTGAAACAATGGGTGTTACCATACACACTATAAGGAGAGTGATCAGTTAAGGTGAGCTATTATCAGCAGGAGAGAAAAAGAACTGTTTGTAGTGGTAATGAAAATGGCCCATTTCCAGCAATTGACAAGGAGATGTGAGGAACTGTAGGGGTGCAGGGGGGGAATAAGCATGGGGAAATAGTTTTACTTTGTGTAATGGCCCATCCACGCCCAGTCTTTATTCAAGCATAATATGATGGTGCCCAATTTGCAAATTAATTCCAATTCCGCAGTCTCTCATTGGAGTCTGTTTTTGAAGGTTTTTTTGTTGTAATATTGCAACTTTTAGGTCTGTAATCCCTGTGCAGAGATCTCTCTTCAGGCTGCCAAAACAGAGCATCAGTAGCTGCTACAGAGCCAGCTGCTCCATCTTGTACTCTTGCTGTCAGAGAAAGGAAAGGCAGAGCTGATAAACTACGAGCAGACCGGCCAACCTGGATCAAGAGATAATGAAAAAAGCTTCCTTCCTTCCTTTTATTCTTGAGCCCAGTCTGAAAGCTGCAGAGATCCCTGTGTAGAACTCAGGGCAGGTCTACACTTAAAATGTAGCCTCAGCACAGCTAACCCCCTCCTCTGGCCATTTTGTGCATAGCACCAATAGTCTGATGGGCTGAGACTCTTGAACCAATTCACGAATAGTTTTGGGTTGACCAAAACTGCATTTTTCAGCTGATAAACATTTCACCCAGCTGTAATTTCAGTTCTGTGGGGAATGCGTTGCTCTCAGCACGTTCTATCAGTTTCCAGTTATATTTTTTTTAAGTTGGGTCTTTAAATAAATAAACAATAACCAACGTATTGCAATGTGTATAACAGCAAATAACAATGTCAGCACTAATTATCCCCTTTACTGGGTAACAGGAACACCGTACTATCTAGCAGTGTTAACATTTGTAGGCAAATGGCAGGAGAGGGACGAGGACAGGAGGAAGGTCAGAGAGGGATGTAGTTGCACAGGGGGGCAGCAGCATTATGACTGGTTAAGACAGGTTGCCCTCCAATGGGAAGTACTGATGTAGCTATATCCTGTAGATCCACACACTCTCCCTCCTTCCTGGGAAAGGGTCCTTTTCTCACTGTTGAGGATCTCTCAGGGGCTCTGTAACCGGGGTGATATTCCCATCTCCTCTATGGGATCAGGATACCAGTAGGAACATTTCAACTCACTATCAGATTTTGTTGTTGTTGTTGTTGTTTCCTGAGTTGTCCCCAAGAACAGGGACGTGTCTACTCATTATATTCACTGTTAGGAATGATTTTGTGGTGATCCTTCTCACTCTCCACAGCATCACAGATGCTCTAATTTATCCCAGCCAGCTAATTTTATCATTGGGGCCATTCTGCGATCCCAGGATCACTGGGCCACAATGTACTCGGGCCACCCTTTTTCCTTCCACAAGACTGCTCTCCCTGTTCTGCCACATTCACAACACCCAGGGAATCTTCTACGCAAGGAGAATCCCCAGAGGTTGCTTAAGCCCATTTTCCATCCTGTTTGTTCCGCTAAAGGAGTGCAATGGGAGTGGAGCAGGACCAAAATCCTGGCCAAATCTCACTTCCTTGACAACATCTTTACACCCTTTAACCTCCCCCTCCCAAAAAAAAAATTTAGAATGTCTGGAAATGAGCAGTTAAGAGATTCAGCTTGTTTCCCAGAGCGACACAATCTTACATCAATCACCACCCACCCAACCTTCACTTTGGCACTAAACAGTTGCAAAAACTATACACAAGGATCAAAGGAACAAATGACTAGGAGAGTGTAAAATCCCATTTCTTATCCAAGGGGCCTACTTCCAAAAACCCGTAATAATTTTCTTTCACCCTTGCAATAAATTGGAATAAAATCTGTAACTCTTATTCTCCTAACAGAGCCACATACTAAGGACCATTTACCTAGTGAAAATTATGTTCACCAGCCTTAAATAAACCATCCCTTTCTAACAGGATCAGGCCAGACTGTGCCTGAGCCATCAGGGAGTGGAGGGTGCAAGTCAGGATTCTGTGAATACCTTTGAGCTGCCACTGTGTGCAGCTGAATAAAGGCAGCAGGATTCCACCATCATCACAGGTTAGAAAAGAAAAATGGTTATTTACCTGTACAGGAACTGTTGTGCTTCCAGATGTGTTGCACATGCATACATTGCATGGCAGGTGCTTAGGCCCCCAATGCAATCGAGTCAGAGACTTTTGCCAGCAGTACCAGTAGACTGTGCATGTGCTCCTGCTCTCCTCCTGCTTTTAAGTGAGGGCATAAAAGAGGCGTGTCCATCATCTCTCTTGCCATTCCTTCACACTTCTATATGTAACGTCTGAAGTAGCTGGGAAGCAGGGGAGAGTTGTTGGAAGAACAACAGTACTGTACAGGTAAGTAACCATTTTTTCTCCATTAAGTGATTGTGCAAATATACATATACATCAGCGTTTCCCTTACAGGAGGAGGAGCTTCGGATCTTCTGAACAGAGAGTGTAATGCCAACTTGCCAGAGTTGGCTTCGCCACAAGAGACTTGAATGATGGCGTAACGAGTGCAAAAGGTATACAAGACGACCACATCACTGCCTTGCAGATATCAGCTACTGGAACATTGCCCAGAAAGGCTGACGAAGTGGACTGAGCCCTGGTGGACTGAACCGTTAGGAGAGACTGTAGCAAGACTGGAGCCAAGGCAGAGAGAATCATCTGAAAAGAGGAAGAAGGACCCGGCACAGATGAACCTACCAGTCTCAACAGCCCTGAAGGAGCCGGAGTCAATGATGGTGCCTCAGACGGGACTGCACTTGGATTTGTGAAGCCTTGATCTCATGCCAGAAGACTCACCAGAAAGCTTGGGAGAGGCCTGAAATTTTGTGCTCTTGTAAATGTCAAAATGCCTAGAGCGCTTTGACGAGGCTGGTGGTAAAGATTAAAAGTGTGATGCTTGTCATCAGACTTGTGAAACAACTGGAGGGGACTCCTGGTTGATTTTGAGTTCCCTTCTTCATGATCGGGACTTGGCACCAGTGCAGGATGAATCAATTCTTTCATGAGGTGACCTTTTAGAAGAAAGTCTCTCTGGTTTTTAGTCCTGGTGAGGAATGAGGTACAAATAGGGCATTTATCCCTCACCTGGCCCTCACCAAGACAAGTCAAGGAACTCTTCTGACTATCTGCGACAGGGATAACAGCCCTGCCTGTGGCACGCTGCTCAAAACCTGGGGACTTTTTCATACCAAAATCCACCAGGAAACTGCTAAACTATAACTAACTAAGTACTAAATACTACTGACTATAAACACTAAAACTGTAAAATGCTGGCTAACTGATGCAAATGCTACAGGGACCTCCAACTCTCGCCATGGGCAGTGAGAAGGAACTAAGAGAGAGGTGGTGAGTGCCTCTTTTATGCCCTCGCCTGGCAAAAGTTTCCAACTCAAAAGCACTGTGCACACAGACACCTGCAATGGAATGTATATGGGCACACTCACTTGAAGAACAACGGTTACCGTACAGGTAAGTCACCATTCTTTCTTTTCTAATCTTTGACGATGATGGACTCCACCTGCCGGGACTCACCTGCACCCAAGTAGCATTTCAATCGTATTCACTGATTCCTGACATCATCAAAGGTTAGAAAAGAACAGATGGTTGGAAGCAGTGTCCCATATAGGGGCAGATATTCACTGCTCTGCTACTGGTTCTTGAGTCCGGATCAAAGACTTACCAGAGGGACTCCAACCAACCAGTCTTGCAAATGAAGCATGGACCCACATTCACTTTTGGAGAAAAACATATTATGCAAGGAGCTATAAGTTAAGAATAACATTTCTAAGGTACCCCCCTCTCCACATGAACTAGATGCACCTGACTCAGCCAGTCATTTTTTATTTCTCGCTTTACAATAAATTTTGGATAACGGTATGTCAATAAGATCATTATTCCTCACAATGTGCCTTCTCCTCCTGCCTGATCCTGCAGTGAGATGATAAGAATCTGTACATTGCCCAGTTGCTGAGGTCACCTACGAGCACTATGGATTCACTGCAAGATTGAGCAGAAAGGAACAATGATGGACTGAGAAACAGCAGGCCCTGAAGAAAAGGGGTGAGAACTGAAGAGATTTGTTGATTTGTACATTTATGTCTATAGTACTGAAAAGGTTACAACACAAAATGCTAATCCTTTGGTGAGCTAGAAAAACATCTGTGCTCTAAGGATTAAAAACCAACACGTCTGAAAGTTTTATATTGTTGAAAGTCCCTCTTTAAAAATGTATTCCTTTCCTTCTTCACTAGTCATAACTACTGTCTGTTTAATTCTTATAAACATCAGGTTTCATATGAATTTGACGCATCCCACATTAAAAGGAGATGGAGTTTAGCAATCAGGTTGATTTTCACATTTGCAAATGCTTTAACCACAACTTTCCCGAGCATGTAAAACTACTTTCTGCTACCAATAAATTTCACTTATTTCCTCAACTAGCCCATTAGACCGTCAACCCAACCGGAGTGTCTAAGAATAAATACCTTCATGCAGAGATCACGATGAAACTGAAAATTGATATGCACCCAGTTTCCAACAACTGGGAGGGAAATTGGTCCAGGAGGAAGTTGTTCTCCTGTGCCTCTCGCAACTTCAGAAACTTCACAATCAGAAGAGAGACAATCAAGGTTATGAGAACCTGACTTATTGTCAGCATTTCATTGCTTTTTAACTACCTTGTCTGTAGCTAAACAAATCTATTGCAGCTGTGAAAGCTGAACCTCCCTGATGCTCTACCAGTTCTTCCTGCAGAGATCTAATTCCATACAACCTCTCTGCATTTTCCTCCCTCTGTGCCTCCCTTGTTGCCACTGCCCTTCCCCTCCTGCTTTTATTGTGTTTAACACCTTTTCAGATTAAAGCATAGTAGATCTTTATGCGAAGAAACACTCAGTTGCTACAGATTTACAGTAGTAGCACATAGATCTTTACAGATTCAACACCTCAATTCACAGTTCACATACATGAATTCCAGGATTTATTATATTAAAACCCTGTCATCTTTTTAATAAATGACAGCATCTCCCTTTTTAAATTCTTCCTCCCACCAGTTAGTTTTCAGATCAGTGAGAAGTAAAGTCAGACTCTAAATTTCTTTGCTGTAATTTTTTAATGTGTGGCACATCTGGAAGAAATTTACAAAGACTTTTTGAGCACAAGACAATGATGAAACAGTTGCACTGTTCAGTTGCATTGCCCAGGGTCTAACAGCTTGCAATAATGTGTGACACTGACACCAGAAAAAGAATAAGAGCTGCAAGGAGGAAAGTAATGGGGTCAAGCAATCTTGATGAATGATTCTTCTCCTGATCTGTGATGCACTGCAGCCTAACGAGGAACAACACAGAGCTTATATGGCTGGGGCTGCATCGTGCTCCCCAAAACAAGCTTTGTGCTGATTTTCTTCACTCCCTTTGGGAGGGTGAACGTGAACGCCCTTAGCAGGTTGGCAAAGAAGATGAAGAGCTCACTCCTTGCCAGCTGCTCCCCCAAACACACACGGGACCCTGAAGAAAAGAAGGGGAAGGACGGTAAGTACTCAAGGATTTCTGTCTCCACAGGCCATCTTCCAACTTGCAGGTACTTTTCAGAAGCAAGATCGTTCATTCTCATCAGGAAGCAAACTGACTCCCGGATATCACTGCACCTGCCCCCACTCATCAGCAAGAACTTGGCACCTATTATAGGTGTTTATGTGGCTATAATCACAAGCGAAGACACTATGAAAAGGTGGCTGTCTACTGATCTTGACAGATTTATCTGTGCAATGCTGATCATTATGGGGAATGGGTGGCGGGGCTCTGCTGCTTGAGTTGGGAGAGCTTACCATACTCACGGGGTTGTTGATGTCCAGTACTACTAAGCTGGAAAGGTCAACAGCAACAGGCTACTGTTATACACACACACACACACACACAAAGGGTGCTGCCCTTCAATTATGAAGATTAACATGGTCATCTTATTCTGCTATATATTTCCAGGCACTCTCAGAACTGTTTGATTTTATCCCAAATCTTCTGTTACACAAAGGCATATTCACAATGTGAAACTCTTCCGGTGGAAGTGTAGAACTGATAAATGAAATTGTTTTTAATTGTTCACTTTATTAATGTAACTTCTGTTCACCATTCACTACACTTGCCTACACTGTAACTTCTGTTCCACATTGTAATTCAAACCCCATTTTAAAATACTCACTCCATTTTGTAAAAGCTTCCTCCAACCTTCATTTTTGCAAACCCTGCTGTAATCTTATTAGTTTAGTTTAGATGTGTGAATGAGGTATGTATGAATGACGGAATCAACCTCCAGCCCCAGCCTGTCCTGATGAGATAAAGTTCAAATACCAACGGCTGAAGACCTAGACAACAGCCCTAAACAAAGTAAGAAGCATCCACCCTAAAAAGAAAAGGACAACAGAACAACAGAAGGAAGATCAAAGCCAGGTTCAAGGCTGAAAGTCACGCCTGCAATTGATGGGTGATCAATCTAAACCCAGAGGCAGCATGACACAGCAAGACCTATAGACTTTGAATCCAAACTAAAAGCCTTTAAAAAAGAAGGGTGAGATGAGAGACTCTGGGTAACATTCTGCTGCCAACATGGAAGAACATCAGTGCCTGCCCAACAGAGACCCAGCTTGTCCTTGTGCCTGGCTTTCCTGGCCAGTTAGCCGCCACAAGCTACGAACCCAAGCTACAAAATCAAGCTATGAACTTAAGCTATCTTCAGGACTGGTAACTACGCAGCAGCTGCAGAACATCTGATGGATGTGTGTGTGTGTGTGTGAATGTGTATGTGTGTATAGGTATTAGGTATAATGTGTGTATATAAGAATTAAGATATTAGTTATTAGTCATAAATCAAATTGTTATCATAATAAATGTGGCATCTTTGTCTTGTCCCCTTTAATAAGATCCTGCTGGTTTGTACTGGTCTAATATAATTGATATAACAGAAGAAATACTCCTTCTGTACACATGGTGATGATTTATATCTCCACAGGCTACCTTCTAACTTACATGCACTTTTTAGATGCAACATTGTTCATTCTCACCTGAAAGCAAAGGTATTTTTGCTGAACTTGTAATTTTCTCTTGGGACTAATTTACTGAACAATACAAAATGGTGTGGGTGTGTGTGTGTGCATGCGTGCGTGTGTGTAAAGTTTTTTTAAACTAAACTACTAAGTTCTACTAATAAACACTATAATAAACTGACTACTAAAAGAGCTAAGGGGATACACTTGAGGTCAAACTCAACACAGACAATTGCAAAGGCTCCATCTCAGGCCAAGGTTTCTGAGAAGGAATGAAGAGTGGTTCGCCCGTGCAATGCTGCATAACAATGGCATGGAGCACAAGACTGCATGCATGCGCCAAACGGACACTGCTACGAAATATCTCCAATCAAAGGCGCACAGGGCATAGCACACCTAGAGGGGAGCACCCATAGGGATATTACTCAAAGAAGTGTTTATTGGTCAGTGCATTTACCTGTTGAGAATGGTAAAAAAGCTTCTCTGCTCACAAAATTTCCTTTCTTAGCCAAGAAACGACTTGGGCTGAACTGCCGAGGAGACTCCTATTTCTCAGGATCAAAGAGGATAGAGTCTAAATTTGGCACAATGAGGGTGCCCTACAAGGAAGAAGCAGTTGGTTCAGTTCTCTGAGGGCTGGTCTACGTAGTGAGTTTGTGGGGTGTCATTACTTGGCTGTACCAACCTGGCCTGTGTAGACCCGCTGGCATACACTAAAAGTTCCCTCATTTACATGAATGTAGTACGATTTGAAACTGGAAGGATAAGGGAATTTCCAGTGCATGCCAGCAGGGTCCACATGAGCCACTTACTGCACGGCACACTCATGTGGAGTAGAATTTATTCTCTGCTGGTGTAGACAAGCCCTGAGTCTCTCTCCATCAGGTAAGTCAATAAGGAGAGGGACATGGACAAATTTCAGTTCAAATTTATTGCAATGTGCAGAAGGTCACATGTCAGATTTGTCTGTCACATGTTTTGGATTTAAATGGCCTTTTTTCAAAACCAAAAACTCATTTGAAGCTTTCGGTTTTTCAAAATGTTTCCGTTTTTCATCAAAACCAACATTTTTTAAATGTATGGGGTTTGTTTTCTTATTCTTTCTCTCTCTTCCCCCCTCCCTTTTTCTCTTTTCTGCCACTGAATGCAATAGAAGGGATAATGTCTAGTTTTGTCCAGTTTTTCCTTTTGCCACCCTGTAACTTTTCAAAGCTCCTCCATATTTTAAAAAGTTACATGGGACCAGAATTGTAGTGTTTCATTTGTCCTTTTGACAGTCTATAACTTTTGCAAAGTAGAAAGTTCAAAATGGTTAGAAAGGTATTTTGAATTTTTTCCCCAAAACAAACAAAAACATGGTTCCGTTTGGAACCCTGCAAGATGGGAACAAATTTGAAATTTCAAATATTGTAGTGAAATGGTTTTTCCATGTTTTGACCAGCTCTAGTCACACAGTGACAAGCCTGTCTCCCCAGGAGTAATTCAGAAGATACTGGACATTAAACTGTTTATTTCAGACTGTCATTTTCAAGCTTGTTACCGGCAGCAGCCACGATACAGAAAAGCAATAATATTTATGTCACCAGTGATATGGAGCCCGCTTTTACTTCTAATATTCAAGCTTTGAAGACACTGACAACAGTTGGGCTGTTTCAGCATTTGCTAGAGAAGCAAATTTCCTAGAGGGCCAATTCAGAAAAGCACGTAAGCCTATCCTTCTTTTGGAGATCATTTAACTATATGCTTCACTAAAAGAGATTCTTAAAATCCCAGAGACTTAAACAGAGCTTAAGCAGGTGCCTTTAATACGGATGCTTACCTGAATCAGGCCTCAGTAAGAAACTTTATAAAAAGAACATGAGAGAGACTGTAATATATTTGGAATCCTGAGTTGACATGGCTTCCTAATGCACTACACCCCTTCAGTGGGAGAAGGGGGTTATGAACGTGCAGAGAGATGGCACCTCTTTCACAGATATTACACAGAAGACAAGCATATCGAAGTGAACAATCTTTACCTTTGGAATCGGAAATCCCTGCAGCGTTGTATCCTTCCCGCTTTCTCTGGGGATCGTAATTAAAATAATGCTACAGTAATGCTGGATCTCATGAATCGGCATTTGTGTAGGGCAGGTTCTTCCGATCCTCATAGCAGATTAACAGGAAGGGACCCAGCACAGTGTCCAGCTCCTTCTGGACCTTCTCTGAGGAAAAGCATTCAGCTTTAGAGATGGAAGAAGAGCATATATTCTGCACACTGTGTATTTATTATGGGCACTTTCATTTTCCTTTTGACTATTATAATGATAAGAATACAATAAAGTAAATAATTTAAAGGATTTTAATTATTTGAAAACATAAAAGTAAATAAAGAATAAGAAGATTTTAAAATTCCAGAACAAATGACTAAATTATAATTTGACTTTTCACATACTTCTGGGTTGCATCTTCAAATATTTCATTTGAACAAACACTAGGAGGCAGTAAAGTCTTACCACCTGCCCATTCCCCATGAGATAGCTGATTTGGGGATCTTTTATAAAATTAGTCTTGCCAGTTGTCGTATTTCTAGTTAGGCTCTGAGAGTGAGCCATAAATAAACATTAACTGTTTATTAAGAAATTAATTCAGTGACACAATCAAGGAATCTAGTTTGCCCTCGTAGGAGACAGAGCGACAACACATTCAGACCACAAGAAAAGCGCTGCATCACCACAAAACTCTGAGAGCGGGAATATACTCCGAGAGCAAGATAACATTACCTAGAAACTACTGAGAGCTAATGAACCCTTCACTGGTTGTCACATACCCCACAAGAGGTTACTCAGCTTACAAGTGTTAAAGGTTTAGTACAGCAGTTAAGTAATAATTAACAAGGATTAATTTCTGACGTTCAATTAAAACTGGAAGTGCGTGCGTACGCCTCCGCTCCAACATTCCAGAACCAAGGGTCCAAAAACCTTCCCCTCACTCAACTCAATTGCTCTCTGAACCCTGGCACACACTTTCGATCTCCGATGCTGAGGGGACAAGGGAAGGTCAGTGTAAATCTGGGGAGGCATTGCATTCAGAAAGCAAAAGTTACTCCAGTGTATAACCTCTTTTGCAACCTTAATTGTAGCAGGTACCACTAATGCCAACACGTGGCCTGTTAACCACATATCTCACCAATCACAATTCTATACTATGCAACTATACCCCACCCCCATGGTCTTCCAGCCTTCCTTTTACCTTCTCTTTGTCCAGCGGAGGGCAATGAAAATAATCAGGGGGCTGGGGCACATGACTTAGGAGGAGAGGCTGAGGGAACTGGGCTTATTTAGTCTGCAAAAGAGAAGAGTGAGGGGGGGATTTGATAGCAGCCTTCAACTACCTGAAGGGAGTTTCAAAGAGGATGGATCTAGGCTGTTCTCAGTGCTGGCAGATGACAGAACAAGGAGTAATGGTCTCAAGTTGCAGTGGGGGAGGTCTAGGCTGGATATTAGGAAACACTATTTCACTAGGAGGATGCTGAAGCACTGGAATGGGTTACCTAGGGAGGTGGTGGGATCTCCTTCCTTAGAGGTTTTTAAGGCTCAGCTTGACAAAGCCCTGGCTGGGATGATTTAGTCGAGCAGGGGGTTGGACTAGATGACCTCCTGAGGTCTCTTCCAACCCTAATCTTTTATGATTTCTCCTTCTCTGATATAATCATCTCACATGTTGCTATTAATATTATTATGAAAGAGAATACTATTTCTGCTACCCAGCAAAGGAGAACACTATCATTCCAGTTATACTTTTCTGAGAGACCACTGCACGGGACAATTTACTCTAACTTCATTGCAGAGGCCAAACTCCAATTTTGTTTGGAGCACCTTCAGCTACTGTCTCACAACATTAGATCTGTATTAGATTGAGACTGAGAGAGCACTGAAGCAAAGACTGTCTTCCTTAGTGTCTATACCAGACTGAACACTCAGGCAACAGTCAGTAAAAAATGAAATATATTCCCAAAGAATGATGATCCTGAAATCTTATCTGCATCTCTGGCTGCAACTTATCTAATTTAGCAGCTACTAACAAGCAGCTTTAGTACTTGCACTTTTTTTTTTAATGTGCAGTTCTGCCAGTTTTTGTACTTCAATCTTATGCATGGTTTGTGTGTGTCCCTAACTCACCTTGGATGTTGGGATAAGCCACCATATAGAGCAGTGCCCAGTGCAGAGTGGTGGTTGTGGTCTCTGTACCTGCCAGACAGAGGTCAAAAATAGACTGATTCATGTTGTCTTCATCATACGTAGAGGCGGGGTCATCTTTAGCCTGCAGATGTCAATCAGAAAGATGATGTTAGAGCACATAGGGTAGGACTACGTAACAATGAACCTGACTGCATCCCTGGGATGTGCACTGTATAATATTACATAACAAAAACACTTCTGAAAGAATTAGACAATCAAGCTGACAGAATAATACAAAGAGATTTGCAAATATTTTATTGAATAAATATGGAGAATTTGTTCCAGTATTATTCACATTGTCATGTTACTTGTTCTTCCAAACCCATCAAATTTGTAAATCCACTTAGTATTCTGTCTGTTAAACCTACCACCTATTGTAGCTCACCACGTGCCTCCCTTTCAACAATAGGCACAGAGCTAGTCCAGCCAAAACATAGCCCTCGTGTTTTCATCTCACCTTCCTTCTGTCCAACCCTTGCCCACTTGTGTGTTTCATCTTTATGTTGCATATTGTCATTAACCAAGATTGTAAGATCTTTAAGGCAGGGACTGTCTTTATCGTTCTTAATCACACACACACACACACAATTATAGAATATATATATTACACACACATACAGAATTACATTACAAGAACATTTTTAAAGTTGCAAAGTCAAATTGCAAGGTTCTAACTGAAAAGTTGGAAAATGCCAGAATTAAGATTGTCTATGCAATCTAAATCCAGCCCCTTTGTGCATATGCATTATGATACATTATTGATTACATGATCACATACAATTTTTTCCATACGACCATTGCCTCATTCAGTGCACGATAGATGGTGCTTTGAGGATGAATCAGGGCTGTTGTCTGTATGGATCCGAACCAATAATCTACTTGAAAATTACAGCTAAGTAACTCCTCTTTCTCCTTTGAGTATTGTCAGTTCAAATCCCCACCCTCTGGAGGCTCATAAACTATATTAACCTGACAAGGGTCTCCCATCTCTCTATTTATGACCCACACAAACAGCAACACTCCTAGCGATGCTGCTGCTAACAGTGCCCAGGACTAAGTTTATGACGGAAAGAGATAAAATAAGTTCACTCAAGGACTTTTACTAATAATGAGGAAATAAGACTGAGCTCAAACCCAACCACCTTTATAACATGATGCCAAAAAACCACTTGTTTTACATTAAAAATCCTTTAAAAAAATCTTCTCACAATAAACAAAGACAAGGAGTTTCTAATGCTCACACGCACTAAACAGCAAGGAAAGCTGATAGAGGAGATGAACAGTAGAATCATTTGGGAACTCTGTTGAGCACAATGCTATGTGACTCATAATTAATGCATTTAATTCTTAGATGCTACAGTGATCAGTGCCCCAGAAGCATCAAAGATTAAACAAGCTGACTGACCAACCCTGATCAATTCAGTTTAGCTCCTAGCCTCTGTTTCCCTGTCTATAAAATAAAAAAGCTAGTACTTAGTTCACTTGCAGGAATGCTTAGAGATATATTAGCGAATCTTTGTAGGCTGCTTTGAAGACATACCTCACGATGTAAGTGCTAAGTGTTGTTATTTTTAAGCTGCCTGTTTGTCATGGAAGAAAGCATGAGTCAGAGAGGCAGTTAAATAAGAAAGCGTCACAGGGCATGATCTTTTAATATTAAAATGTTTTTCATTTGGACTCATGTTTTTAGATGTTAATTTTACATTAAATATAATTTTATACCATTTGAAAATATTTTCTAGTTTTAAATACATATTAAAATGCACTTATTTAAACCCCTAAGCACTTTTCCTTAGAACTAATGTAAAATATTTGTCTTTGTAATAAATCAAAAATACATTTCTTTAGACAATATGTACAACAAATCAGCAGTCTCACCTCATCCCTTGAAGCTTATATCAACTATAATTTATGCAAACAAAATATGTAAACTCATTAAAAACTCATTCAGCACTGTAGTGAACTATAGAGAGTTACATTTGTAAAGCTGCCTAAGGGAGTCTTACTGAGTTGGGGCTTGTAAATATGACATAGACTGCGACTGTTTACAAAAGAAAAAAAAAAGTAGCAGTTTTACTCCTGAGAATCATGACCAGAGAACACAGGAATTTCTTCCTGGCTTAGACCCAAATCCATCCAATCCAACATCCTGTCTCCAAAAGCGGCCGCCAGCAGATTTGTCAAGTCCAAGAAACTCCAGTGGAAAAACATGGAACAAATTGCCTATAGAGGAAGTGTCTACCTAACCCCCTGTCACTCACTGCTTGTCTTATGCCTTGAAGAACAAGGTCTCATAGTCTTTAAAAACACCATTTATTTTATCTAGTCTAATGTAACTGTGGATGTTCTCCTCTAATCCCTTTGTGAATCCTGCTTAACTTTTGACCTCAGTGATTTCTCATGTAAGAGTTCCAGCCTGTAGCACTGTACAGCTTTAATTAGCTTGATTAGCAATTTTTCAAATAATCCTTAAAGTTTACCTTTAAATAAACAAAAACAAACCAAGGAATATTTTGCATTTAAAGCCGGAGCGTCTCTTTACAGAATTCTGTTTGCACTAGGTGGCTATAGGAGGTTTAATGGTGCTTCAGGGGAGCTGCAGTAACATACTCACTTTGGCTATCTGAGCCAGATAGAAGTCAACGAAATCCTGTGGTTCGTCTGGTATGCCTCTCTCCTTGTGGCTTCTGATCTCCTTCCTTATGAAAGAACGCACAAACTCACAGCAAGAGTTACCTTCTGTTGAGGTCCTGGGAGATGATGTATGAGCCAGGGGAGAATTTCAAACAGCTGTGGAAGAGATCAATGGAAGGAGCTGAGAGTTACTTAACATTAGGTAATGGTAGATCTCAGAGCAGACATGATGATTGGAGATATACCTATCACCTAGAACTGGAAGGGACCTTGAAGGGTCATCGAGTCCAGCCCCCTGCCTTCACTAGGAGGACCAAGTACTGATTTTTGTTCCAGATCCCTAAGTGGTCTCCTCAAGGACTGAACTCAGCCTGGGGTTTAGCAGGCCAATGCTCAAACCACTGAGCTATCCTTCCCCATTTTGGTAGTGGAATCAGTTAATTTATAACTCCTATGAGTACATTTCAGCATCATACAGAAAAATAACATTGGGAACATGATGTTTATATTTTGGGACTGAGAGTTCACATGCTGCATGATTTCTATCCCTGCGTTTACAAAGTGACACCTCAGAATTATAGCCTAATTCAGCTCAAACATTGCCTAGATTATAATTGCCATGACAATGCTAAAACAATCACATTAAGACACTGGGAGAGCAAGACGCAGCCTTCTATAGCAGAATCATGGACTTTTTTTTAATCCGTCTCAGCGGCTTATTAAAAAAAGTGATATGTAGGGCCAAATTCTGCCCTGACTTCAATGGGATTGCACAGGGTGAAAGGCACAGTAAAATCTGGCCAATAAGATTCAGAATACACTTGATATGTTTAAAGAACAGGAGTACTTGTGGCACCTTAGAGACTAACAAATTTATCTGAGCATAAGATTTCGTGGGCTACAGCCCACTTCTTCGGAAGCCCACGAAAGCTTATGCTCAAATAAATTTGTTAGTCTCTAAGGTGCCACAAGTACTCCTGTTCTTTTTGCAGATACAGACTAACACAGCGGCTACTCTGAAACTTGATATGTTTAAGGATCTTTTGTGTCCCTGCATATTTATGCAAAACTTTCAGAATCAGATGCAAAATATCTATGTTATAGATACTTGAGGCACAGAGAATAGAATGGGAGGTGACAGCTCGTGAAATGTATGCAGGGTTCATCTGTTGCCCTGTTCCTTAGCAGCCTGAATTCAAGTCGCTCAAGATCCCAGGTACCAAACTTCCCTATTCTCAGGTTTTCAATCAATTCCTCCCTTATAAGTCAATAGATCCAGGATGGCATCTCCCTGGCACATCTGCTAGAGTGAAAATGAAAAATTCATGAACCAATTTTAACGATACAGGTTGGACCTCTCTAATTCAGCACTCTCTGGTCTGGCAACATCCGGGATCCAGCATAATTTTATTTTATGTTTTTTATGCTTTATCTACTTGTTTCCTTGTGCCAATACAGTAAAATTGTGTAACAACCCTAACACTTTGTTATGAAGAGAGCCGGTTGTTGTCAAGGTGTGTTGTCTGATGCTACCGGTGTGGTGCTCTGCTCTCTCCTTGTTTGTATCACTCGGCTGCGTGTGTGTGTTCCCTCTGTGTGCTGCCCCAGCTCTGCGCAGATAGCTGACACAGCAGACCCGAAGAGAACCCCCAATGATCACAGAGTCTAGTAAGGTACGAAGGCACTTCGGCCAGGTTTATTGCCGTATTGGATACAATAATAGTTCCCTGTAGGTTTCTTAGCCTAATTCAGGGCATACTACGAATATGTACCCACGGTCAATGGACTTGGCTCAGTCAGTGGCGGGATTTTCCACTGCCCCCCCGCCCAGACAGACACCGCCCCAAGGATGCATTCTTATACACAGGTACAAACAAGTTACACATCACTCCTGATGTATTGAGGTGCAACCCCTCTACGTAGTAAGGTGCCACCTCTTACCTTGTACATGTTGGTTTGATCAAAACAACTCTATCCATCATTTTACCCTTTTGCCCCTGTCATTGGGATGGGTCGGCCTGTTCTTTCTTATCTGTGGAATGTTCCAGTATAAGGTGTTCTGGTACCGTGATTATACTTCGGTATGCCAGGTGAATATCTGTTTATGCAACATCAGCCCTTTCCTTGCCAACATCTGTGAACCGAGCCGGCCTTCAGCTCACAGCTTGACTTTGCTTTCTAGCTAAGTCTTAGCCATTACTTTAGTTCAGGCCTCAGGCCTCATACTGGGCCTTTATCAGGGCCTTCACTTACTACATTCCCCTACTTTTTGTCTTTTTATGGGGAAGATGTTTACCCATTGTCCCGGAAAAGCATAATGCATGGACTAAAGATAACCCAGTGGGCTAAACACTGTTATGTGGTTACCTTATTTTACCATCCATACACTCATGCCCCCTCTGTTCTTGTAGTCTGCACATTCCCTCGTACGACTGTTAGACAGATTTCATTATCCAATTATCTTTTAGTCCCTTACGGTGGGCCTGGGAATGTTAGGCCAGGGACCATAAGTACTTGGGATTAGTAGCCTATCTGGTATTTCATCGAGGGCTTCGTGGGGACATACAACTATGCCCAGGATATAAATGGAAATTATTGCGTATATGATTTATATATTGGTCTTATACATATATAAGTTTGAGTGTATGTATATGTATGATATAGTGATTAATATTTAAGTAGTATTTGAGTATAACACTTTAACCATCACTAAAAATATATATATCAGCAAATTTAATAACTTGCCTTGCATCACAGTGAGAGTTTGTCTAATACACATGCTTGGAAAATCCAAGATCAATCCTAAGCGTTTAAAATCTGTTTTATCCTCCAGATTGGGAGACAATTACAGCACTTGCAACTACAACTTGAATGAATAGTTTTAAATATTGGCTGGGCACAGTCCAAGGAGCAGCTACAGCACAGCAGGCTGCAGAACAGCAAAAAATGAATCAGGCATTTGATGAACACAGTGATATTAAGCAATGGAAAATTAGAGATCAGGTAATGGCTAAAACTGAACCAGGTCCCAAGAGAAAATTTCCAAAGACAGAATGGTGCGGACCTTGGCCCACTGTAGAAAAACTAGGACCCTCACTGTATTTGATTAACATAGACAAACAGCCCCACTGGAAGCATGCAATGCAATTAAAGGAATATAAGGGTTGAACATGCATGTTACATGTCTGTGCTTGCTTTACAGAAAAATATGCAGGATAAGCAAGTGCGGCAAGTACCATGGAAACCTTCCATCTAAATAATGGAAGTTTTATAAGCTTTAACCTCAGAGCTCCATCTGCACCCCGCTTACTGTTACATATTGCGTGGGGACAATTAAAACGCTTTGAATTGACTAGACCCTACCCAGTCAGACAATTAAGGGCGAAGAGTCAGTTCGTTTGGGGCATTGGTAATACCCTCACTATTTGGTGGAATGATGTAAACACTTCCATGTGGACATTGGAACAAGAAGGAAAACAGCCGCTGTGGATGGTAGGGCCAGGGATCTCATGGATTAACAACGTACCTATTGTCCCCTTGGGAACAAGATTC
Organism: Gopherus evgoodei; assembly: GCF_007399415.2. NCBI lineage: Eukaryota > Metazoa > Chordata > Testudines > Testudinidae > Gopherus > Gopherus evgoodei. Next base: position 7,732,006 of record NC_044330.1, read on the forward strand.
CTATTCTTAAATCCACTAAGCGATGAGGTCATACTGGCTTTGTTAAATAGGGATTACACCCAGGAAGAGCCAGCAAAAATAAATAAATGCAGCTAATCTACATGGTCTTATATCAGACACTATGGCTCTAAAATACTGCTGCCACCAAAAAAAAACCTAAAACAAAAAAAAAAACCACACCACACCACCCCATATCACACAGTATAACCTCTATTATGTATATGTAAGAAAGAGGCGAGTGTTGTTTTGTATTTTCATAGGTTAAGATGCCAACATGGATTTGGATCGTGGCAGGCATTTTGGTAATAGCCCAAGAGTCAAAGGGACTGGCAGATGTCATCAAAATCAACCGAACATATTTGGTGACCAGATCCTTCCGGGTCGAAACAGCAGATAACCCTAACGGATGGGAGACAACTAGCCAGCAGCACCCTACCGGGACTGTGTTGAAATTGGTGTGTGAAACTGAAGGAAAGCAACAATTGGAAAACATCCTCAGGGTATCGCCTTTCCCAATCCTGATGGCGTGGGGATGGAAAGTTAATAACAGTGGCCAAACTCAGCTCGTTCCCGTCCCAGAGTTTGAGGATGCACACAAACAAATTGAAAAGGAACTAACTTTAAGTAAAGAGACACAGGGGGAGTATGCATGCTGTTGGAAAGTTGATGTTATTGTAAATTGTAAACCCATGGATATTTTAGCTCTCCCTCCTCCAGTTTCAGACAACAATGTTCCCGTTATTGCACCACAACACCATGAGCATAATATAAACAAGGAAAGAAAACAAGCAACTTCGGAGATGGAGCACGCTCTAATGGCACCAAAGCAAATTATGGAGGACTATCTTACAGTAATGGTGGGGGAAGATCTTACTCTAACATGCATTATACAACCACACCTGCTCCAGACCAATACAGTTTCTCTGGATTGGTTTCGAGCAATAAACCCTGTAATCAGTTATATTGAAGGGCAGGTAAAAACATATGGGGATTAGTTAAATAGGGTGGAATTTACAAATGTGCAAAATAAGTGGAGTGCATCAATCCGCATCCGTAATATACAGCTAAGGGATGCAGGTACATACACAGGGACTCGGTCTATAACCCCAAGTATCAGTAAATGCATTTACCATGTGCAGGTTTGTAAGGATGCCTGCCCCACTACAGCCCCTACACCACCTCCTCCCTTTCCTCCATACATCGATACTACCTCAGAGGAAGAATGTCCACCTGTACAGCCATGGCCTATATCAGGAATTTTCCTACACCCCACTACGGAATATATGGTAGAAAATGTAGGATGGTTTTATGTGCCATTGAAACTGGATTTCGCAGGTATGGCCATGCCAGAGCAGTGTCCCAGTCATTATAAGAATTGGTTTAACTCTGAGCTGCAAATGCAGTTACAACTCTGGAAGGGCTCTCAAATTGTCCCACAGCAAAATAGAAACAAAAGAGATCTACTGGGAACAGCCCTGGGAGGTTCTAGCCTTGGCATGTCCCTATGGAATTCAGCAGATATCGAAAATCTTAACTGGAAAATAAGCACCGTGATGGACGGAATAGGTAAAGCAGTTAAAACAGGGGGAAGGGGGGTGTTAGCAGCTTATTAATGGACCAACATGCAATCACTATTGACAATATGCATGTAATTGCCCAAGGGTTTCAACACCTGAATGCCACTAGTTTGTCTCTTATTAACAGTATACAAAACAATGACGTTTCATTGGCAGTGGCCTGCACGGCCTATGGCAATAGGGTAATAGAGATAGTACAGCAAAGTTTACTGCAGTTGCAGCTTCATAATTGGCCACGTATTTTAAACCATGCCACCATCATGAACCAAATACAACGACAGGGCAGAGACTATATGATGCCTATTTTTCTACAATTCGCTAAGTTCGACAGCATTCCAAAACGAAATCAAGGGGAACGCAAATGCATATACCTCATGATGGCAATGCCGAGATGGGTACAAGAGCCAGTTAAAGTATACTATGCTAATAGCGTGGGGACTCTGGTAGATAAAACATATGTGCAATACTACCCCACTGTGCGTCTAGTAACGGAAACTGGCTCAGAAATCAATCAGGTATGTTGTACAAAACATAATGGATGGTGGTTGTGTGACTGCTATGCCAAAATTGACATTAATGCCACTAAAAAAGGCTGGGCACGACTAGTACAGAAGGAATTGGTTAATGAGGTAGTGCGCATTCAGGACATGGCCTGTGCCATAGGGTATCATAATTTTTCCATAAATGGCAATATCTGCCCCACAAATGAGGCAGGATTCTGTGTACCAGTCACCAGCATTATTGAGATAGGAGCCCATGCTTTCTGGCCAACAAAAATGGGTAAGGCTGTCACTGAAACGGTTATTATGCATGAACAACTGCAAAGCTTATTGGCTGATCTGTTTCCACCTGTAAAATTCTTACATTTAGATATACATGAATTAGTAGCAAGAACTAAGGAATCCCTAATACCAATAGCCCACTTAATCCAGCAGCAAATGCGTGAGGTGGACGAGGTTCAACAAGCGGTGGAAACACCCTGGTGGGCAATCCCCAAGGATGTGACTTTGCATCCAGTAGTCCGCACTCTAAGCATATTTCTAAGGGGGAACCAGGCCCTAACTGTTGTGGTTTTAATAGGAATGTGTTGCTATATGATCCGTCAAACAAGATGTGCCAAGTTACAAGGTCGAGTAAATAAGGGAATGGAAATGGCAATCAACACTGTCGTTGTACACCCAAACAATCACGTCAGGGTCACCAGTGTTGTCAAGGTGTGTTGTCAGATGCTACCGGTGTGGTGCTCTGCTCTCTCCTTGTTGGTATCACTCAGCTGCATGCGTGTGTTCCCTCTGTGTGCTGCCCCAATTAGATTGTCTCTCCCTGCAATCGCGCACTTCTCATGAATGGTATGCATTCCAAACTGGAGGGGTAGTGTTTTAACATTATACGTTTGATTAGTTCCAGATATTCCCTGTATTTGCACTGACTCTCCAATTGGATATGCCTCAAAGTCATTTTTTACTATAGGAATTCCAGCCCCCGTGTCCAATAAAAAATCTACTAGCCCTTCCCCGACTCAAATGCTTAAATGGGGGCATCCCCAAACATCTACTGTCATGGGTTGTTGAAAAATGCATTCCGAGTCGTGGATAGGGCTGTCCTATGCTACTGTATCAGTAGCGATTGGGTCGTTCAGTCCTGATGTCAGGACCGTCGCCCTAGCTACTTTTGTCACCATCTTATCTTTTTCCTGTTGAGACTCCTTACCAATCATACACGCCTGCAGCTGTGCCTGCAGCCGTTCAATCTCTCCTTTTAGGTTTAAATTTTCCTGTTTTAGAACACCGTGAGGCACCCACGCATTCTCTCTATCACCTCTATTTAGTCCACGACCTCTCCAACCCCGGCCACGACCACGGGGAGAGTATCCAGGACCCTCTGTTTTCCACTGTCCTAACTGAGTACGCAGCTCATTAACAGGAGTTCCTTCCTGCTGCTTAACTGCCGTCTCTACCTTTGCAATCCATTCGTCCCACAGTACCTCTTTTCCTCCATTCTCACACCAAGCATTCATCCAGTCTGACACACCAGGAGGCAATGCCTCCAGAACAATTTGCTTTAAATCTTCCAAGTTGGTAGACCCTCCTGACAACCTGGCATAGGTCTGAATTCTGTCTGCCAGCTTAGCTGGAGCTTCCCCTGACAACCTTGCAATTCCTTTAAGGGTTGCTAACTCACTAGACAACTTAAAGTGTTTCTGAACCACGCGTTTAAGCATCTGTGCAACATCATCATCAAAACCGAGGGTATGACAGTTCAGCGGTCCCAAAAGAGTTTGCACCAAAATTGGTTCCTGCAACATATCAATTCCTACTGCTTTGAGTAACTGCGAACCTTTATGGAGCCATGCCATAAACTCATTAAAATTTTCAGAGGGGGGAGGCCCAACAGCTCCGACCAACGCAGTGAGTTCATTAACCTTTAAAGCGTCGAGCCTGGCTGTTAAGCCGTTCACGCGTGGTGGATGGGGGGTATATGGGCTTTTATATTCCTGATTTCTTTCCCTTTCTGCATAGTTACGGCGGGGCCACAGTTTTTTTAAACACTCGGTTAAATTTTTCGTTACCGTGTCCACTTCATCCCATACCTTTAAATGAGGGGGGTTATCGGTACCTGGGGTAGCATCGAGGGTGAGGTGGGGAATAGGATTTTCAGTGGAGCTTTCTGTCTCCATTTCACCCATTTCTCCTGTTTTTACTGGAATTGATCTAGGTTTTGGGGAGGGTTTACCCAGAACCTGGCTTGCATCATAAGGTGGTTGTTGCAGTGCGGTAGCCCCTGCCCATGGGTTACGACAGGATGTTTCAACAGAGTCATGCCACATGTCTCCATTGCAATGTCCGTCTCAACTGTCCCATGTTCCATCTTTTAATTTGGCAAGAGCCACCTGTTTCCATTTCTGTCCCCATTCCTCAGGCACCGTAACAGCACCTGAAGTACGTTGGACACCAGGGGACGGCACTTTTTGCTTTTGCAGGTTTTCTACAGCTGTCTCCAATTTTTTATTTTCCTACTTTACTTGCTCGAGCGTATTGTGAGTCTGGACTGCCTGCTGCCCTGCTAAGAGAAAAGATGGTTACTCACCTTTGTAACTGTTGTTCTTCGAGATGTGTTGCTCATATCCATTCCAGTTAGGTGTACGCGCCACGCGTGCACATTCGTCGGAAAACTTTTACCCTAGCAACTCAGTGGGCCGGCAGGTCGCCCCCTAGAGTGGCGCCACCATGGCGCTTGATATATACTCCTGCCGGCCCACCCGCTCCTCAGTTCCTTCTTGCCGGCTACTCCGACAGTGGGGAAGGAGGGCGGGTGCGGAATGGATATGAGCAACACATCTCGAAGAACAACAGTTACAAAGGTGAGTAACCGTCTTTTCTTCTTCGAGTGATTGCTCATATCCATTCCAGTTAGGTGATTCCCAAGCCTTACAAAGGCGGTGGGGTCGGAGTGAAATGTGGCAGAATAAAACTGCTGAGCCAGAGGCTACAGCCTCTCTTGACTGCTGAACCAGGGCATACTGCGAAGCAAAGGTATGGACCGAGGACCAATGGAGCTTCGCGACAGATCTCGTGGGTAGAAACACGAGCCAGCAAGGCGGCAGATGAAGCCTGAGCCCTGGTAGAATGCACGGTGATGTGGCTTGGGGAAATATGAGCCAAATCATAACAAGTGGGGATGTCCGCCATCACCCCAGATGAGATCCTCTGAGAGGAAAACAAGCAAGCCCTCCCTTTGGCCCGCTACCGGGGCAGAGCTGGGGCACCTTAGGAAATGATTCTGTCAGCACAATATAATGCGAGCGCTCCACAGATGTCCAAGGAGTGCAACGGTTATGCCCATTGCGTTGAGCTGTGGGTAACATGAAAGGCCAAAACACCTTAGGGAGGAAAGCCGGGTGCGGTCATAACTGCACCTTGTCTTTGTGGAACCTAGTGTACGGCGGAACCCCCGTAAGAGCTCTGATCTCAGAGACCCGTCTGGCCAAGACTAGGTTGAGGTCCCAGGTCGGGGCTGGGCGGCGCACCCGAGGGTGCAAGCGCTCCAAGCCCTTGAGGGACCTCGAACCCATAGAGCGTGAGACACTGAACGTCCATCTTAGCCTGCTGGAAGGTAGAGATGGCTGCTGAGAGTATCCTCAGCGATGATACCGCCAGGTCCTGCCGCTGAAGGCCAGAGGCAGGCCAAATAGAGGGGATCGAGACCTCAGCAGGAGCAAGATCGAGCGTACTGCAGCTGTAAAGGAAACGCTTCCACCTGGCCCGGTACGTTGACCAGGTGGAAGGCTGCCTGTCACCCCGACTCAGGTACGCAGGAGCCACCGTGAGGCGAAGAGGCTGCAGGTCCGAGCGACGAAGCCTGTCGTTGCCCTGAGTGATGAGGTCTGGGCTGACAGGCCGAGCAACGTGGTATGCCAGTGCTGCCTGGACCACTCTGGAGTGATCATGATGATGCGTGCTCTGCCCCTGCGGAGTTTGAGCAGGACCTAATGAACCAGTGGGACCAGTGGGAAGGCATAATGCAGTTGGCCTTTCCACGGCCTCAGGAATGCGTCCAAGATCGATTCCGCGGAGAGACCTTGGAAGGAGCAGAACACCTGGCATTTCCTGCTCTCGCGGTGAGCGAACAGGTCTGTGTGAGGCAACATCTCCACTTCCGGAAAGCGGGACGCCTCACACGGGGCAGAGTGATCACTCATAAGACAGGAAAGACCTGCTGAGTCAAAGAGTTAAGACGTTCCGAACGCCTGGGAGAAAGGACGTCGCCAGCTCCATCGAGTGGGCCATGCAAAAGACCCGGAAATGGATGGCCTCCTGACAAAAAAGGGGGGAGGACTATGTCCCCCCTGAATATTACGAAGCACCAGGCCGTTGTGTTGGCTGTAAACACCGAGATACAACGGCCTCGCAGCTGCCGCTGGAACCCCTGGCATGCCAGGCGGACTACTCTCATATTTGGGGCATTGATGAGGAATGCCAGCTCCGTAGAAGACCAAAGGCCTTAAGTTCGGAGTGACCATGAGCACTCGAGCAGAGAGATGAAGCGTCCGCCGTCAGGGGCAGTGAGGGCTGGGGCGGATGAAACCGCACCCCTGTCCACACCAAGGAGGGAGTTAGCCACCACTCTAGGGAGCCTAAGGCGTTCGAGGGAACGGTGACTACCATGATCATTGGCTCCCTGTCCAAGCGGTACGCCGAGGTGGGCCGGACTTGGAGAGGACGGAGGCGGAGCTTGGCGTGTTTGGTTACAAACTTGCGGGCAACCATAGACCCCGGAGACTGAGACAAGAACGAGCTGAGGTCGTTGGGAAAGCCTTCAGACCTGAGATGATTGTTGCCATCGCCTAAAACCGCAGTTGTGATAAGCAGGCTCCGGCTAGGTAGGAGATCAGGATAGCCCCTAGGAAGCCCAACCTCTGCGTGGGAACCAGAGTGGATTGCTCCATAGTAAACAGCAGGCCTTGACCTGTGAATAAGACCGTGACGATGCCCACGCGCTGAGTGGTTTGTGTCTCAGAGTCTCCTCGGATAAGCGAATCGCCCAGATACGGAAAAAACGCATATCCGACATCAGCGACGGTAAGCGGCGACTATGGCCGTAACCGGGAGTATTGACCGTTGGCTATAAAGCGGAGGCATCTCCCGTGCGGAGGGAAGATGGCATTGCGAAAGTACGCGTCCTTCATATCCAGGGCGGCACAGTAGCCCCCAGGAGGCAAGGGTGGAATAATGGTTCCCAGGGATACCATGCAGAACTTCAACCTTATCCTAAACCGGTTGAGTCCGTGCAGGACCAGGAAGGTCTGAGACCTGTGTTCGAGTGGGGGACTAGGGCATAACGGGAGTAAAACCCCTTGCCCCTTTCGTCCGCTGAAGGGGGACAGGGCTGGAGCAAATTAAAGGTGGTACCTATGCTCCATCATGCGCAGGACCCAGCGATCTGAAAGTAACTGGGGCCATGCCAGGAAAAAGCGGGATCGGAATCCCGTCCTGCGAGTGGTACACCGCCCTCAGGCGAACCTTGGAAGGTCCGTCTTTGGTCCCAGTGGTAATTGCGAGGGACCTTGACTTTGGCTCTTTAGGGGTCCTGACGTTCGTCTGCGACCACCTTGGCCTTGCCGTTTTCCAGAGTTCTGCCTCTGGCTAGGCACAGAGTATGGCGGCTGGGGCCAGAAAGGCCTGCGTTTGGTCGCTGGCGTATACATGCTGAGACGCATTAGGACCCTATTATCCACCAGACTTCACAGTCTGGGGCTGTCTCTGCCGCGAAGATGCCTTTACCAACAAAGGGTAAATCCTGAATGGCATACTGCAGCTCCGGCCAGAGGTTTAAAACCTGAAGCCATGAAATGCACCTCATGGCGACACCCAAGGCCAGAGTGCTGGCCGCAGAGTCTGCTGCGTCCAACGAGGCCTGGAGGGACGCTCTGGGAACCTTCTTTCCCCCGTCCTCCAAGACGGCAGCGGACTCCTGGTGGGAGTTTTGAGGGAGAAACTCCTTCACCCAGGTGCTATAATTATCGCAGCTAAGCCAGGCTTGTTGCTTTGCTACCCAGAGCTGCAGGGCCCCTGCAGAGTACACCTGGCGGCCAAGCAGGTTCATTCGCCAAGCCTCTTTCTGCTTCGGGGCTGGCGCCCGCTGGCCATCATATCAGGATCGTGGTCCTGAGCATAAAATCTGCGCATATGGGATGACACGGATGCGTGTCCGGACGGCCATGGAGGTACTAAAAGAAGGCACAGGCAGAGTCTCTGACTCATTCGGACCTTGCCCAACTCGGCACCGGGGACCGGCACCGGGAGGCGTATCGGTACCTGGAACGAGATCCAGACCCGCAACCAGAACGGTGTCGGGAGGTCGACCGAGATCTCGAGGCTCGGGGAAAGGCTACAGGAGCCAAGGTACCTGCCACGGTGCCAGGAGTCGGAACGGTGCCGATAGCGGGTCGGCGAACGGGATACCGACCGGTGCAGCGAGTGCTACCAGTACCGAGGAAAACAGCACCGGGACTGCCAGTGGTGTCCGTCGTGCCGACAGGAATTGGAGTGTCTGCGGGACCGTGATCATGAACGGTGCCACTCTGCTGTGCTGACAGAGGACAGTCACCTGAAGAGACTGTATTACCCGCACCGGCGGTGCCGGGGTCAGGCAGCATTGACTCTGACATGGCACTGAGAGCCCTCGCCGTTGGTAACGTCTCCGGCGTGAAGGGAACAGCAGGCTCAACCACAGTGCATACTGGGGAGCTGTCAGGCACCGGATTCGACGGCCCTCGTGGGACCGGGATCAACAGTACCGAGGTCATCAGAGCTTCGGTAGGTGTCGGTGCCGGGCGATCCGAGTTAGATAAGCGGTCTGGCTGCGGTGCCGTCAGCACGGAAGCAGCGGGAGCAATACGCTCAACCACGGCGCGTGCCGGGGAGCCGTCGGGCACCAGATTCGATAGCCCTTGTGGGACTGGAATCGACGGTGCCGACGTCGTCGGTGCCTCAGAGGCGTCGGTGCCGGGCAATCCGACTTAGACTAGCCCTCTGGCTGCGGTGCCGTTGGCACGGAAGCAGCCGGAGCAGTAGCTCAACCACGGCGTGTGCCGGGGAGCCGTCAGGCACCGGATTCTACGGCCCTTGTGGGACCGGGATCGACGGTGCCGACGTCGTCAGTGCCGTAGCAGGTATCGGTGCCGGGCGATCCGACTTAGACGAGCTCTCTGGCTGCGGTGCCGTTGGCACGGAAGCAGCAGGAGCAGTAGCTCAACCACAGCGCGTGCCGGGGAGCCGTCAGGCACCGGATTCTACGGCCCTTGTGGGACCGGGATCGATGGTGCCGACGTCGTCGGTGCCGTAGCAGGTATCGGTGCCGGGCGATCCGACTTAGACGAGCTCTCTGGCTGCGGTGCCGTTGGCACGGAAGCAGCAGGAGCAGTAGCTCAACCACGGCGCGTGCCGGGGAGCCGTCAGGCACCGGATTCTACGGCCCTTGTGGGACCGGGATCGACGGTGCCGACGTCGTCGGTGCCGTAGCAGGTATCGGTGCCGGGCGATCCGACTTAGACGAGCTCTCTGGCTGCGGTGCTGCTGGCACGGAAGCAGCAGGAGCAGTAGCTCAACCAGGGCGCATGCCGGGGAGCCGTCAGGCACCGGATTCTACGGCCCTTGTGGGACCGGGATCGACGGTGCCGACGTCGTCGGTGCCGTAGCAGGTATCGGTGCCGGGCGATCCGACTTAGACGAGCTCTCTGGCTGCGGTGCCGCTGGCACGGAAGCAGCAGGAGCAGTAGCTCAGCCACGGCGCGTGCCGGGGAGCCGTCAGGCACCGGATTCTACGGCCCTCGTGGGACCGGGATCGACGGTGCCGACGTCGTCGGTGCCGGGCGAACCATCTTAGACGAGCTCTCTAGCTGCGGTGCAGATGGCACAGAAGCAGCAGGAGCAGTAAGCTCTACCACGGCGCGAGCCGGGGAGCTGCCAGGCACCGGATTCAGTGGCCCTGGGGGACTGGAATCGACGGTGCCGATGTCATCGGTGCCTCTGCAGGTGTCGGTGCCGGTAAATGCAACTTAGGCGAGCTCTCTGGCTGCGATGCAGGTGGCACGGAAGCAGCGGGAGCAGGGGGCTCAACCACGGCGCGTGCCGGGGAGCCGCCAGGCACCAGCAGGAATCGTAGGCTTTCTCGACCTCGGAAGAAGGGAGCGGTGCCGAGTCGACATCGGTGCCGGCGACGGCCGGTGCCGAAAGGCCTCGGCAGTAGCGGCGGGGTCCGGTGCCGAGGAGGCGCTTCTGCCAGCCGCTTGAACATCGCTCGGCGCCCAAGGTGGAGGGGTAAGTGAAAGTCCCGCACCTTTTTGTTCTCGGCTTAAAAGCCTTGCAAATGGGGCACTTATCTGTCAAGTGTGATTCCCTGAGGCACTTCAAACAGGAGTCATGTAGATCTCCCTTCGGCCGCGGCTTCTGGCAGGCCGGGCCCATTTTAAAACCCGGTGAGCCATGCATGGCTCCGGCACTGGGCTCGTGGAAGGGCTACTTCCTGAACCCCACTAACTAAACTAACCATGTTAGCAAAGAAAACACGTATAACTATACAAATATACATATAAAAGGGTTATAACTGCATAACTATATACGAGAAAACGAGTAGCTAGGGAAGTGGAGGTCAGCTAAGCCGCGCTCCACTGTTCCAACGACCGACACGGGCGGTAAGAAGGAACTGAGGAGCGGGTGGGCCGGCAGGAGTATATATCAAGCGCCATGGTGGCGCCACTCTAGGGGGCGACCTGCCGGCCCACTGAGTTGCTAGGGTAAAAGTTTTCCGACGAATGTGCACGCGCGGCGCGTACACCTAACTGGAATGGATATGAGCAATCACTCGAAGAAGAACTTGGGCTTTCCAGTGCTCAATTGCCCGGGTTGCCTCTTCTACTGCCTGAGTTGCTTCTTCTACCTCCTTTGTTTTTTCCATCACCTGTTTGGCCAGCATGCCAGCATGCTGTTTAAGCCATCTCACTGCCATAGACATGAGTTGTAAGATTCTTGCTTTTTTACTCTTATTACTATTTTTTAGAGCCTCAGTTTCTATCATTGCTCTACATATGCCAGTCCATGTTTCCCCACTCTCTTTTTTAAATTCATATGGACCCCCCTTACTGGCAATCCAGCGGGTCCAGGAGTTATCAAACTCCGTGGGGATCAAAAGGGAGGGGATCAGGGGGTTCCCTAGCTCAAGGTTTTCTGCCATGTTAGATCGCAATTCCTACAGCGGACAGCTCGCTTACTCACCAGATCAGTGGTCGGGGTCACCAGTGTTGTCAAGGTGTGTTGTCAGATACTACCGGTGTGGTGCTCTGCTCTCTCCTTGTTGGTATCAGGGCCGTCCTTAGGATTTATGGGGCCTTAGGCAGTATTATTAAACTGGTGCCCCTATGCCGGATGGCAGCCCAAGCTCACAGCCTGGTAGGGGAGGGGGAGGAGGGACTTGACAGCAAAGGATAATAAGATGCCCAGCCTGCCTCATGGTGGCTGAGAGTCACAGTTCCCCGCAGAGACTTCCATGCCCTCTCCCTCATGCAGAATGGACATGAAGAAAGTACCTAATTAAAAGCACTAAAATTTGGGAATAAAAAATGTCAGTCACAGGTTTTTTGATATGCCCTAAAGTTTGTCAGAGATTTATTTGCAAAAACTTCATAGAAAGGGTGAGTCAGCTGTCCTGCTGAATACAACATTACATATAATGGAATACGTGATGCAGCTCTTCTCTGTTTTACATTTTCTTCATCAATATTTCTAAGTTGAATTTATATTTTAAATGTACTCAAATCTTAAACCAGCATTTCAGATTACTACATATTTAACTCACTGAAACGAAGACATTCTTTTAAATTAATCAGAGAGTTTTAGTGTGTTCATAACAATGTTCATTGCTTTTAGAAAAAGGGAACAGTAATTTACTTTGTGTGATCTCCATAACAAGAGACATGGTTATGAAATTTCACCAACTTTAAAAAAATGTTTCCAAAGATTTTAGGTATAACAAGGATTTTGTCTTACTAAGGTACTGATTTTGCTGGAGGGTTCTTTTAAAACTAGTTTGTCGGATAGTCAGAAGTAAAGAAAGGGAACTCTTTGTCCAGCTATCTGGAAGGGAAGGACTGTTGTCCCTTTAAGGGCTCTCTTCAGTGGGGAGTGGAGGGAGAGGTGGTGAAGGGATGGACAGAAAGGACAGGAAGACTTGGAAGCACTTTTTTTTTTAACTATAGTAATTAAAATGTGTATTTTAGATAAGGGAGGTCTTCTGAAGGATTTATTTAAAAAACTATGTCTGAAGATCCACACATTTAAGGCTAAAGATGATTGTGCATCTAAAACTCTATGCAAGCATTTTTTAGAAATGTGATTTTATAATCTTCACCAGCTCATTAATGAAATATTTTTAAAGCAAATTTTAAACTAAGGTCCTGTAGACTGACATGTTCTGTGTAAATATTACATTAATGCACAACTGTTTTTGTCAGTAAAGTTAGAAACTGACAGTATAAAAATTTATTTGGGCATAAGCTTTCGTGGACATCTGATGAAATGGGTTCTAGTCCACAAAAGCTTATGCCCAAATAATTTGTTAGTCTTTGAGGTGACACAAGGACTCGTCCTTGTTTTTGCTGATACAGACTAACAGGACTACCACTCTGAAACCTGTCAGTATATATCTTGGGGTTGGCAAATGCCTGTTAAATGGCTTTATTACCCCTTGAATGTCTCTTTAACAGTTTCAATGTTGTGCTAATAGGTCTGGCAGGCTGGAGGTTTTTTCACTTTTAACTACTAGATTCCCTCCCAAGGAAGACTCACCAGGCTAGAGCAGCCATCTGTGGGAGCCTGCAGGAAGGGTCAAAACAGAGATAGGAAAACAAGAGGGTGGACACTAAGACCCAGTGGTGCCCCAAATTTTCAGGTGCCCTACGCAGCTGCCTATGTTGCCTATGCCTAAGGACGGCCCTGGTTGGTATCACTCGGCTGCGTGTGTGTGTTCCCTCTGTGTGTTGCCCCAGTTCTGCGCAGATAGCTGACACAGCAGACCCGAAGAGAACCCCCAATGATCACAGAGTCTAGTAAGGTACGAAGGCACGTCGGCCAGGTTTATTGTCGTATTGGATACAATAATAGTTCCCTGTAGGTTTCTTAGCCTAATTCAGTGCATACTACGAATATGTACCCACGGTCAATGGACTTGGCTCAGTCAGTGGTGGGACTTTCCACTGCGCCCCCCCCCCCCGCCCGGACAAAGACACCGCCCCAACGATGCATTCTTATACACAGGTACAAACAAGTTACACATCACTCCTGATGTATTGAGGTGCAACCCCTCTACGTAGTAAGGTGCCACCTCTTACCTTGTACATGTTGGTTTGATCAAAACAACTCTATCCATCATTTTACCCTTTTGCCCCTGTCATTGGGATGGGTCGGCCTGTTCTTTCTTATCTGTGGAATGTTCCAGTATAAGGTGTTCTGGTACCGTGTTTATACTTCGGTATGCTAGGTGAATATCTGTTTATGCAACATCAGCCCTTTCCTTACCAACATCTGTGAACCGAGCCTGCCTTCAGCTCACAGCTTGACTTTGCTTTCTAGCTAAGTCTTAGCCATTACTTCAGTTCAGGCCTCAGGCCTCATACTGGGCCTTTATCAGGGCCTTCACTTACTACACCGGTAAACCTTGGCTAGGCAGAGTTACAAGCCCTGTTCCATTTATTCTCCTTGATGAGATAAAAATAAAAAAAGAGACCCACTCGCTACAATATTGATCTCCCATGGTTCAGCAAATTCTCTGGCTTGGCACCGGTCAGGTCCCGAGGGTGCCCGACTAGAGAGGTTCAAACTGTACTTAAAACCACAGAATACTGTATTTGCACCAGACTTTACTTACACTCCTGTTGTGTAGCAAATATAGCCAAACATGTAACGTCTATTGTCTACACAAAGTACAGGGCCACTTTATCACGTAGAAATAGACAATACAACCACATAGATTCCTCACTGTCTGTCCATTCTTTGTAAGTTCACTCAAACTATTTCACATTCTCCACTCCCAAGTTATATCTCACTGACTGATCAAACACTTTCGACACAGTGCCATCCATTACATTTATTCCCCTTCTCTCTCTCCCACAGGGATTATATAGTATCCCTCTAGTTAAGAGAATCATCCTACTGGCTTCAGTTACGCCACTAAGTCAAAATTCATTGGCTCATGTCATAAACAGATAGTTAAGGGTTAATGTCTCTTCTACCTGTAAAGGGTTAACAAACAGGGAACCCAACACCAGACCAGAGGACCAATCAGGAAACAAGATACTTTCAAATCTCGGTGGAGGGAAGCCTTTGCTTGTGGCTTTTGGGTTTGGCTTTGTTCTCTGTGGGTCCTGGAAGGGGCTAGATGTGCAACCAGGTTTCTTGCCAATCTCCCTGCTACAGTCTCTTATATATTCAGAATAGTGAGTACCTAGTAAGGAACAGGGGGTTATAGTCTTTTTAATTGGTTTTCTTTATTTGCAAATGTGTATCTGGCTGGTATAGTTTTAATGTGTATTTGGCTGGAAGTATTTTAAATTGTATTTCTGCTGGAGGAGGCTTTTTCTCCAAATTCTATAAGCTGACAGACCCTGTAGCTTTTACCATCTAAATTACAGAGATAACTTTTACCTTTTTTCTTTCTTTTTTATTAAAAGTTTTGCTTTTAAGACCTGTCTGTTTTTCCCCCCTTGTTGAGGCTCAAGGGAATTGAGTTTGTACTTAACAGGGAAGAAAGGGAAGGGAGGGGAGAGGGGTGGAATCCCTTTGTTTTAGGTTCACGGAGCTTGAATCTGTATTGCCTCTGGGTGAGGGAGAAGGGGAGGAGGGAAGGAACATTCCTCCCTGTTTTAAGATTCAAGGGGTTTGAATCACAGTGATCTTCCAGGGTAACCCAAGGAGGGAAGCCTAGGAAAGGCACTGGTGAAGGAAAGAGTTTTCTTTCCTTGTGTTAAGATCCAGGGGGTCTGGGTCTTGGGGGTCCCCAGGGAAGGTTTTGGGGGGACCAGAGTGTATCAGGCACTGGAATTCCTGATTGGTGGCAGCACTACAGGTTCTAAGCTGGTAATTAAGCTTAGAGGAATTCATGCTGGTACCCCATCTTTTGGACTCTAAGGTTCAGATTGGGGAAAGATACTATGACAGCTCACTTTACAGTGTGGCTTCTACATAAGCAACACACAGCGTCCCACAAACATTCTCACGATCCTAACATGGATTGTCTTGTGGCATGGGAGTCACGTTTCCATTGCATAACTCAATCCTAATACCATCCACCCACTCACCAGGTGGAAAAACCAGTGCAGGGATCATTACAGGATCTGCCCACTCAAAACCATTATTTGTCATCCTAAGACATGCTGTACATTCATACCACCATGTCATCACAAACCCATGCCTCTGACTTTACAGGATGAACATTATTAATACAGAATACCTAAACACAGAATATCAAATCACATTATTAAACACAGACTTTACTGCATTATATCTTAATAATAGCAATGTTCCCAGCACATGGCAGTTCAGCATCGTAAGTATCTGACCTATACTGTGAAATTTTAACAAACAGCATCAGACTCCTGCCTGAGCCCCCAAGGCTCAGGGTGCTCTATTACAAACTCTAGTAGTTCCAGGCACTGCTGGGTTCTTTAAATGATCACGTTCACAGTCAAACCTTTCATCTGCATTTCTCATTTCAAAAGAAAAGAGATTATTTGCTCACAAAAAAATGGAAACTGTTCCCAAAAGCCAATATACAGTTGAAGGCTTCAATCAGCTGGTGGAAGGTTTCATCCTCTAAGGAGAAGCGATGTCCAAAAACCACAGCACAAATCACATTTGAGACAGCATGAACAATGGGGACAGAAGGATCCAGAGATTTCCCTGCAAACAGAGCGATTGGTATTATTAATGCTTCCTGTTACTGCTTCTCTATCTAGTGGGGAAGGTAAAAATTGCACACAATCCCAGAGACCACCTATGGTCAATTACATTAGTGGAAGAGAGACCAAAATTCAACAAGAAAAGTAAATATAAAGAAATAAAACAGCCAGCCAGCCAGAAAGCAGCTTGCTCAGAAAAGGGCAAATTGTTAAACTAACTCTCCTCACCCCTTGTGCTCACAGAGAGATTCCAGTATACAGATTCTAAAGGAACTTCTATTTTAAAAAAGGCATCACAATACGTCAAACAAAACACGAGGGTAGGAAAAAATAAACCCATGTAAGTGAACCATTCAAGCAGCCAGGAATAAACTATCTAAAGACCACCCCCCTTTTCCTTTGATCCCCCCTCCATCTTACTCCAGAATAACTATAAACAAGACTATTTACAAGTACAATCCATTCGATCGGATCAACATTCCCCTCTCACTAAAATAGGTTCTAGCATCCCATGTTGTGAGAGACCTTTTGCTGAGTGTGTAATTGCTGCTCCGTTTGCTGTACAGTTCTTGCACACTCGGTATCTAACTCACTGTCTTGTAAGTATAAAAGAGAGATTGTAAATAAAACCTATACTGATTTTCTTCTCCTTTTCTCCCACCTTGTAGCCAAGCTTTTCTCTCTGGTCAGTACAACCACTGGCATTTGTTTTACATTAGAACTGAGTTGCTCTGGGCTTAAGCTCTCTCTCAAGCTATGTGGTTGTGGGGCCTTGGACACGTGACTTAACTTCTCTGTATCGAAGTTTCCTTAGCTTTAGGGCGCGGCTACATGTGCAGATGTAGAGCGCTTGGAGTTAAACCTGCCTTGGGAGAGCGCTGCAGTCTGTCCACACTGACAGCTGCATGTGCACTGGCATGGCCACATTTGCGACACTTGCAGTGGCATTGGGACTGGTGCATTATGAGCAGCTATCCCAGCATGCAAGTGACTGCAATGTGCTTTTCAAATGGGGGAGGGGAGGTGGAGTGTGACAGGGAGCGTGTTGTGTGTATAGGGGGGGAGAGAGAGTGGGGTTTGGGGGGGCTGAGAGCATGTCAGCATTCTGTCTTGTAAGTTCAGACAGCAGTAGACCCCTTTTCCCTCCAGCCTCTCTATCTTAGACACAGCATTCCACAGTAATGGTTGCTTTGTCTCACAGCAGATAAACATGCTGGCTGTCAGAAATGGAGCTTTCAAACAGCATATCCGCATGCCTGCAGTGATTCCAAAACGACAAGAGTGGCCTCTTGACTTAAGGGGGTTATGAGACGTTTCTGGAGACCAATCAGAGCGCAGTAATGCAACATCCCATTCACACTGATGCCTGGGCATTGTAGCCAAGGGGCATCAAACATTATTCCACTCGCTGAGGTGGAGTACCAGGTGCGCTCTAGTCCTGGAGTCAGAGCGCTCTCCGTGCCTTGCCAGTGTGGACGGGGAGTGAGCTGGGGCACCTGGGGCTGCTTTATTGCGCTGTAACTCACAAGTGTAGCCAAGCCCTTAAAGACGTAAGGGATACTGTGAGACTTGATTCGTTACTGTTATCTAGGTGCTCTGATGCGTTGGTGATGGGTGTCAGAGCTGCCGATAAATCATTAACTAACATGGATACAGAAGAATGCAGACCCTAAAGCCTCCGTCCTAGCTCCCAACCCTGGGCTTTTATATGTAGCTCTTTTGAGAATGAAATCTTCATGTTAGTAATAAAATACATGCTAGTGAGACTCAGTTCTGCCTGTAGACCTGTATTCCAAGCCAGTGATTCAATGAAACGGCCCCAAGAACAACAGATACTCCATTCTGGAGCAGAGGGAGCCTGCTTGGTCTCACAGACTAGTTCACATGCTGGCAACACGACTGTACTTAAAAACCACTTTAGCAGTAAGGTACCTTTCACAGTCTCAAAGAAGTCCACCAGGTGACGAGCCTCCTCTTGGATTCGGTGCTCCAGGCCTTTCTTGCCCAGTCCCAGGCTCCGCAGGGTCATCAGCCCGAAGCGTCTTTACTGCTTCCAGATGTGACCACTTGAGAATAAAATACCTGAGGCCATTGAGAATCAGTTACCTGTCACACCAATATTTATGAAAAGCAAAACTATGTACACATCCCTACAATATACTTTCTATCATTAGGTCTAAATCCAGAACCATGGGGCTTAGTTCTTTTATCTGAGATCTTGCTATGACATAGAAACAACATGGATTGGAACCATCCGAGAAAAGTCTCCAGTTAAAAAAGGAATTGTTTGTTTGTAAAGGGGTAAACAGTGAGGTGGCAAAGTTTGCAGATGATACTAAACTGCTCAAGATAGTTAAGACCAAAGCAGATTGTGAAGAACTTCAAAAAGATCTCACAAAACTAAGTGATTGGGCAACAAAATGGCAAATGAAATTTAATGTGGATAAATGTAAAGTAATGCACATTGGAAAAAATAACCCCAACTATACATACAATATGACGGGGGCTAATTTAGCTACAAGAAGTCAGGAAAAACATCTTGGAGTCATCGTGGATTGTTGTCTGAAGATGTCCACACAGTGTGCAGAGGTGGTCAAAAAAGCAAACAAGATGTTAGGAATCATTAAAAAGGGGATAGAGAATAAGACTGAGAGTATATTATTGCCCCTATATAAATCCATGGTATGCCCACATCTTGAATACTGTGTACAGATGTGGTCTCCTCACCTCAGAGAAGATATTCTAGCACTAGAAAAGGTTCAGAAAAGGGCAACTAAAATGATTAGGGGTTTGGAGAGAGTCCCATATGAGGAAAGATTAAAGAGGCTGGGACTCCAGCTTGGAAAAGAGGAGATTAAGGAGGGATATGATAGAGGTATATAAAATCATGAGTGATGTTGAGAAAGTGGATAAGGAACAGTTATTTACTTATTCCCATAATACAAGAACTAGGGATCACCAAATGAAATTAATAGGCAGCAGGTTTAAAACAAATAAAAGGAAGTTCTTCTTCATGCAGCGCACAGTCAACTTGTGGAACTCCTTGCCTGAGGAGGTTGTGAAGGCTGGGACTAGAACAATGTTTAAAAGGGAACTGGATAAATTCATGGTGGTTAAGTCCATAAATGGCTATTAGCCAGGATGGGTAAGGAATGGTATCCCTAGCCTCTGTTCGTCAGAGGATGAGATGGATGGCAGGAGAGAGATCACTTGATCATTGCCTGTTAGGTTCACTCCCTCTGGGGCAGCTGGCATTGGCCACTGTTGGTAGACAGATACTGGGCTAGATGGACCTTTGGTCTGACCCGGTACGGCCGTTCTTATGTTCTTTATTGTAAACAGGAGATTAAAAAGCTGAGGATAAATGGATGTTATTTACCAACAGTAATTCTTGTTCTCTGACTGAGTTGCCTGCACAGAAACCCAATTTAGGAATGGTTACAAAAAGTCACTGACCCTTTTGGGGCAGTGGTTGGCAGTTAAAGGGTTTGCACCATTCCCTTGAGCTCTACACATCGAGGGTATACAGAACCCACTCTCTTCCAGCCCCTCATTTCTTCACTACCCACAAATGCCATATTTGCAGCTGGACTCTGAAGCAGGGGGAAGGAGGGAGGGTCTGTGTGAAGGACACACATCCAGAGAATGTAAGTTACTATATGCAGGTAACCCTGTTTTCTCCTTCATGACATTGTCTTCACAGAGCTTCCCAGGAGGCATTTATCCAGCAGTGACCTCCTTGGGAAGGAGGGTTGGGGAGCCCCGACAGTCGAATAAGCTGCCCTCCCCAAACCAGCCTCTGCTCTTGATGCAGTGTCAAGATTCATAGACTTAAGGTAGAAGGGACCATTATGGTCATTTAGTCTGAGAATAGTGGTTAGTAAGAGTGTGAAGCAAGCTCCACCCAGCAGCCCTATAGAGTTCATATAAAGGCTCAGTTCAGCTACATGCCGTTGTGGCTGTCCCCTCCTGAGTTGATTGAGCCCTGAGACATTCAGACATAGGCACATCCCCTAGTTCAGGGCATGAAGGGGTGTAAATCCTTATCCACATCAATAGCCTTTAAGCCAAGGTCACTTGACTTTGAGACTTTTCTCCAAAGGCCACAAATATTCTCTTGGACCTTCTCAACAGCTTAATTCTAGGACAGACAAGGTAGGTGAGGGAATATCTTTTACTCGACCGACTTCTGTTGGTGGACAGTACAAGCTATTCCTCAGGTCTCATTCTAAGACAGGCTTTTCCACCATTTTCATAAGATGGACCACATCCTAATAAAGAGATTGTAAATGTTGGGAGACACAATCACAAATCCACCCCTGTGGGAATTAGAGCAGTTGCTTACCTGGACAAACAGCCTTAGCAGAGTGCTTTTAGCTTCTTATAATGCACTTTGGAAACAAGGAGGCACCATGTGACCAGCCGGGTTTCTGCTGGCCACCAGAAAGTCCTCAGCAGTCCATCAGGGACGTCTCTGGGCTGCAGATACTGTTAACCAAACTTATGGGAGGTCCTTTGAGCCCATTGAGTCTTACATTCTATACAACCTTTTGCTGAAGTTTTTCTTCTTAATGACTAGAACCTCAGTGGAGAGAATTTTGGCACTGCAGTCCCTGATGGCCCACCCACCTGATAACATATTCCACAAAGACCTGGGTGTTCCAAGGCCTCATCCCAAATTTCTGTTCAACGTTGTATCCGAGTTTCATTTCAGACTATACCTCTGCCCGCGCTTTCCACTAAGCCCATTAGTTCATACTTAAACCAAAGGTTCCCTAACTGCAGCTTGCGTGTAAGGAAGTCTTGCTGAGTTTAAGGGGTGCAATTACATCCTGGCAGCTGACAATTAGGGGCAGTGGGACTAAATTTCACCTTTGATGTTCCAGTCGTTAGCCACAACAATCCCCATTCACTATTACCCTGCACCTTGCGCTGTCACTTACACCAATGCAGAGTGTAAAACATCATCATTCTGATTTCACAGCATTTTGCACCAACTTCGCACAGGTGTAAATGATGACACAAGATGCAACACAACAGTGAAACAGACCCTGTGTTGTATTTACTGGATGACTTGTGTAGTGCAGCATGCAGCACCCCCTGCTGTGGATATCATGTGGGGCTGGGACTTCTTCAATGCACCCAAGGGACTCCTGGTGGGGCCATGAGCTACTTTATCCTCACCTGGAGTCTCTGTAGCACATGGGCTGGAGGCACCAGACAGAGCAAGGTCAGTGTGGTGACATCAGGCCTCTGAACGGTTATTTCCAATTAGCCCCTCAGAGAAAAAGAATGGAGCCCCGTGTTAATAACCTCTTTTGCAATGTAGTAGGCGTGTTTGGGAAATGACACCTCTGGTTTTCACTTTTGGGTTCTGAAGCGCCGACGGGCATGATCTGGGGTTATCCCCATCCTGTATCTGGCCTTGGTTTGAAAAAGTTTATAGTCATTCATTTGCTGCTTAGGCATTTCAGCTGCCACTTCTGCTAAAGGTCCACTGAGTTGTGGCCTTAATTCTACCATGTACTGGTCTTTGGGGATGCTGTATCCAAGACAGGCTCTTTTAAAATTTTTCAAGAAGGCCTCGGTGTCATCACCTGCCTTGTAGTGTAGGGACTTATCCTCCCTACTCTGGTCGGGTGCGGCGCTGGACCGGGGTTGTGTCCGGGCTCTTCACGTAGAGCCGCCGCCTCCTCGCTGCCTCCTTGCTTCCCTCCGGGCCGGTCTCTCTGCTGCCACCGTCCGGGAGAGGAGGCGGGCGGCTCGGGCCGCGGCCCCCGCTCCTCGCTCCCTCTCATGCGCTCGGACGCCGGGCGCTGCTGGGGCCCCGGCCGGGCAGCGCGGGGAGCCCAGGCGGCTGGGCTCGGCGCGGCTCCTGCTCTGATGTCGGGTAGGTGTGGGTCCCTGCGCAAGGCGCTCTGCGGGCAGAGGTGGGCGGCAGCTGTCACACGTGGGTGTCCGTTGCCTCCTCAGCTGGAGTCCTGTGGCTGTGGCTGGGGGGGCTGGTCCGAGCCGCTTGTTCTCTGTGTTCCACACGGAGCGATTGGTTCAGGAGAGGAGAGGGGAGGAGGCTGTAGATCCTTCTTTGTATGGTCGGGGATTGCGTTGTTGCGGTTGGCCAATCGCGTGATTAGAGGCATGGTAAGCGCGTGATTTTTCTTC
This sequence comes from Gopherus evgoodei, assembly GCF_007399415.2. Taxonomy (NCBI): domain Eukaryota; kingdom Metazoa; phylum Chordata; order Testudines; family Testudinidae; genus Gopherus; species Gopherus evgoodei. Next base: position 7,754,194 of record NC_044330.1, read on the forward strand.
TTGTCCAATTAGATTGCTAGCATGTATGATGTTAGCCCACATGATTGGTTCTTATGTAACCAGACTTAACTATATAAGGAGGTGGTGGAAAAGAATAAAGGGATTCCTGACTTGTGTGCAGCTGTGTTGTGTGAGAATTTTCTGTGCTCCGCATTGAGACGCCACAATTGGTGACCCCGACGTGATCCGATCCGGCAGGACCTGGTCGGCGCACTCGAGAGAAGAAAAGCGGAGGTAGCGGCCGCGGCAGGAGGTACCGAAGGAAGATCGGCTCCTGGTCGTCCGAGAGAGACGGTTGTGAGCTCACAGGTGAGCGGCCGCGCATATTATAAAGAAAATATGGGTTCTGCATTGTCTGTAGAAGAGAAGACAGTGCACGAATTTCTGTTGCGTACAGCAGAAAGGCAGGGAGAAAAGATTTCCCCTGAACCGCTGTCCCGTCTGCTTAAATGGGGGCAGCGACGAGGATTTTTTATTACCCCGAACACTGTCTTCGACAAGACTGTTTGGGAGAGACTTGGATCAGATCTGTGGGAGTCGGTCGCCCATGGCAATAAGGAGGCTGTCTCCCTTAGCCAAATATGGTGTAAGGCAAAGAAAATAGTGGAGACACTCGCTGCCTAAGCAGGAGTTCAGGCTGCCGTGGAAGAGATTTTCCGACCAAAAAGGACGGATGAGTCACCTGCGGTGCCGCCTGAGCCACCCGTCGTGTCCCCGGCTGGGGATAAGGATGAATCATCTGTGGTGCTGCCCGAGTCACCTGTTGTGTTCCCGGTTGGAGCTAAAGAATTTTTCGCACCAGAAGAAAACACAGTTATCCCTACCGCACCCGGTTTTGATCCTGATGGAACTGACATTGATCCTTGCACGGTCCCTCTTCCTCCGGATTCGGATAACTCTTTTGGCAAAATGGATATCGATCACCCTCCCTGTTTGGAATCCGCGGAATTTCGTAAGGAGATGAGACGGCAGGGATACCAGCTGCAGGAAATGTTGAATCACTTGTCTCGTATGGCGGGAGAGCCTGTCCCTCCTCAATCTCATCTTTTAAAAACTTTGCAGGACTATGAGAACTATAAAGTTCATAAAACTAAGCCACCAGATAACGCCTCGCATACGGGCGGTGTCGCCGCTCCCTGTCACATCTGTGGAGATTGGGCGTGTGGTATCCATGGGACTCCATCGCCGGATGCTCCTTGTCCTCATTGCTATCGTATGGGGTGCCGTGGAAATTGTGGGCAACCACCGGGTCGACATCTGGCAGCGCCCCCGAGACCCTCGCAACCTTCGAGCCACAACAAACCTTTTCTTAATCAGCCACCCGCGGTTCCGCCGCGTCCAGCGGCTGCGCCTGTGGTTTAATTATACAGATCAAAAGTGGCAAGGTCCCGCTAATTTATTAACATGGGGAAGGGGTTATGCTTGTGTTTCTACTACTACAGGTCCCAAATGGATCCCCGCAAAGTGGGTTCGACCGTGGCTCACCCAGCGACGTGATAAGCAACCACACGATCCCGATATAGAAGCGGCAAACGATGATACCATCCCGGATCTACGCTTCCTCTTTCCTGACTTTAATTAGAAACTTGTAATTATTAGTTAAGTTGTAAGATGTAGATAGTATACGTTGTGCAGTTTTGTAAAATCGAGCAACTATTGATTATAGAATAATGTGTATAACCTCACCCAGGGATAGAATCCTCCCTGGGATTGGCTTAATAGTTTTGGTTAACCAACTTGGTATACTTCACTATTACATGCTAAGTTGTGTCTATTAATGATTGTATTGCTTTTCTTGTTTTGCTCCTTGTTTTGTTTATATATTATGACAAAGTCTTATGCGCATTGCCACGGCCTTGTTTGAAAAGAAAGGGGGAGGTGTAGGGACTTATCCTCCCTACTCTGGTCAGGTGCGGCGCTGGACCGGGGTTGTGTCCGGGCTCTTCACGTAGAGCCGCCGCCTCCTCGCTGCCTCCTTGCTTCCCTCCGGGCCGGTCTCTCTGCTGCCGCCGTCCGGGAGAGGAGGCGGGCGGCTCGGGCCGCAGCCCCCGCTCCTCGCTCCCTCTCATGCGCTCGGACGCCGGGCGCTGCTGGGGCCCCGGCCGGGCAGCGCGGGGAGCCCAGGCGGCTGGGCTCGGCGCGGCTCCTGCTCTGATGTCGGGTAGGTGTGGGTCCCTGCGCAAGGCGCTCTGCGGGCAGAGGTGGGCGGCAGCTGTCACACGTGGGTGTCCGTTGCCTCCTCAGCTGGAGTCCTGTGGCTGTGGCTGGGGGGGCTGGTCCGAGCCGCTTGTTCTCTGTGTTCCACACGGAGCGATTGGTTCAGGAGAGGAAAGGGGAGGAGGCTGTAGATCCTTCTTTGTATGGTCGGGGATTGCGTTGTTGCGGTTGGCCAATCGCGTGATTAGAGGCATGGTAAGCGCGTGATTTTTCTTCTTGTCCAATTAGATTGCTAGCATGTATGATGTTAGCCCACATGATTGGTTCTTATGTAACCAGACTTAACTATATAAGGAGGTGGTGGAAAAGAATAAAGGGATTCCTGACTTGTTTGCAGCTGTGTTGTGTGAGAATTTTCTGTGCTCCGCATTGAGACGCCACATTGTAGGTGGGAAATTTTCTGTGCTGTGGAGCAATAATTGGCGCCGGGTTGTTAGGGTTGGCTGGCACATGCAGCCCAGCTTTTGCCAACTCCAGTTCATGTTTTCTCTGTTTTTCCTTCTCTTCATTTTCTTTTTGTTGTTTTTCCATTTCTCGGCGGTGGGCCAACTCTTCTTCTGCTTGTTTCCTTCGGTAGGCCACCTCTTCTTCTTCTAGTTTTCTTTTGTGTGCTGCCTCTTGGGCTGCCTGTTCTCTTTGGAAGGCTGCCAGTTTGATGCTTTCTTCCTTTTCTTTTATCTCCATCTCTTTTTGTTTTATTTCCAGTTGTCGCCTGTGTTCAGCTTCTCTGAATTGGTCTTCGGCCTCAATTTTTGCCTTGGTAGACGTGGTTCCTGTTTTCTTGTGTTGGGGTGCCCTCCGGTGTTTCTCTTCTGAACTGCAGGCTCTCTGTTGCCTCCTGAAGTCTGCCTAGCAACAGTGCCTTTAGCTAATCTTCAATGTTAAGTAAACCTGAAAAACCACTTTATTTGCATTTATATAGTGCTGGGATGACTCTCAATGGGAGTGCTATTGTGTGACAAAAGACTCTTAATAGTCTGGTAATGGCTTCTTGCTTAACATGCAAGCCACAAACTGCCAGAGAGAGCAGAAAAAAAAATTCTCTTTGGTTCCCTTTTAAAACCAACTGTTTCTCTCTGCTAAAAAGCCCTTAGCAGAGAAAAGAAAAATATAATATTCCTACTGGCTTCTGGATTCTGTCTAGATCCCACTGCTGCCACCATGTCAATAACCTTAGTCCCAGATTTGGACCTTAGCGTCCAAAATATGGGGGTTAGCATGAAAACCTCCAAGCTTAGTCACCAGCTTGGACCTAGTACTTGCTGCCAACACCCAAAAAATTAGAGTGTTTTGGGGCACTCTGGTCCCCCTGAAAAACCTTCCCTGGGGACCCCAAGACCCAAATCCCTGGAGTCTCACAACAAAGAGAAATAATCCTTTCCCTTCCCCCCCCCCCCCAGGTGCTCCTGGAGAGATACACAGACACAAGCTCTGTGAATCCAAACAGAGGGACTCCCCCTCTCCGTTCCCGGTCCTGGAAACAAAAAGGACTTTCCTATTCCCCCAGAGGGAATGCAAAATCAGGCTAGCCAATTCAACACACACCAATCTCCCCTGATTTCTTCCTCCCACCAATTCCCTGGTGAGTACAGACTCAATTTCCCTGAAGTAAAAAAAAACTCCAACAGGTCTTAAAAGAAAGCTTTATATAAAAAAGAAAGAAAAAATACAAATGGTCTCTTTGTATTAAGATGATACAATACAGGGTCAATTGCTTAAAAGAAATATGAATAAACAGCCTTATTCAAAAAGAATACAAATCAAAGCACTCCAGCACTTATATTCATGCAAATACCAAAGAAAAGAAACCATATAACTTACTATCTGATCTTTTTGTCCTTACACTTAGAAACGGAAGATTAGAAAGTAGAACTACTTCTCCAAAACTCAGAGAAAGCAGGCAGCCAGAAAACAAAGACCTCAGACACACAATTCCCTCCACCCAAAGTTGAAAAAATCCGGTTTCCTGATTGGTCCTCTGGTCAGGTGCTCCAGGTGAAAGAGACATTAACCCTTAGCTATTTGTTTATGACACCCCATCTGTTTCTTAAGAACCAGTAACCAGTAAGGGGGAAGAGAAGGAGTTTGAATTAGCAGTTTACATTTTTTTTTTATTATTTTTTATATTTTGGGGCAGTCTTGTGATCTTTGGTGATTTCAGAAAAGTTTCTCTTGATTTCAGGATTACTAGCATCCATCTTGTGAATTTTGCACTTATTCACAACGGCGGCTTTTTCCCATTACTTCACAAAGGAATGAATTCCTGATGCCAACAATTTCCCCACAGCCTCTGCTTGCCCCTAGTAAAAATGATCGCTAGCCCCCTTTGTTTCCAGTGCTGCCATAAGGGAAGACAACCATAAAGCAAAGGCAGGGAAGCTAAGGAACCGAACAGGAAACGGTGAGGAGCCAAGCAACTGTGTGAGGTAGGAATGGGACTTGGAAGAGACTGGAGGGAGTTCAGGGAAATGCATATGTGCTGGGAGGTGAATATGTGGGAGCCAGAGGGAGCGTGAATGTATGCGGAGGAGTGGAAAGGCAAGAGGAAGAATGAGGAGGAGAAGGAGGAACACAGTGTAGAGTGCAGGAGAAGACAGAGGAGGGGGAAGATTTACCTTTTCCACTTGCGAATCTTTTGAAGAAAGGGGCTTCAGCCGTCCAGAAAACTCTTCAGGGTGGGTGTTCAGCCCATCTTTCACTGCTTGGAACCCCTGCAGCACGACCCCAGGGGTGTGTCCCAGCCACAAAGTGAAGATGTTGCCATGAATATCTGCCAGCTGTGGGTTGAACCAGTGCCAGAACAGCACAGGTGAAAAAACATCATGGCAAACAGTCATGATTAGGCCCTCCCAAATTCATGGCCATGAAAAATGCCCCATGGACCGTGAAATCTGGTCTTTTCTGTGCTTTTACCCCATGCTATACAGATTTCAGGGGGTCGCAGTATTGCCACTCTTACTTCTACATCGCCTTCAGAGCTGGGCATCCAGAGTGGCGGTTGCTGACTGAGGGCCCAGTTCTGCAGGCAGCAGCACAGAAGTAAGGGTGACAATACCATGCCAGGCCATCCTTACTGCTGCGCTGCTGCTGGCGGTGGCTCTGCTTTCTGAGCCGGGCTCCCAACCAGCAGCTGCCACTCTGCAGCTGCCCAGCTCTGAAGGCAGCGCCACCACCAGCAACACAGAAGTGAGGCCAGCAGTACTGCTACTCTCCCCCACACACACACACAAACTTTGCAACCCCCCCACAACTCCTTTTAGGGGCAGGACCCCTACTATCCCAACATTGTGAAATTTCAGATTTAAATAGCTGAAATAGTGAAATTTACTATTTTTAAAATCCTATGACCGTGAAATTGACCAAAATGGACTGTGAATTTGGTAGGGCCCTAGACATGATGAACTTGCTCTCTTCTTTGAGAAGGGTGATTCAGGGGTTCAGCACTGAGGCAGGGACCATCTTTTTGTTCTGCTTGCACAGCACAGTTGTATTCATTTAGATGATCTAAATGGTCCCGAATGTGTGGACATGATCCTGTCGCTGTCCAACATTAAAGAGTTTTAAGCAAGGTTTGGGGTGAGGTATACAGAAACCTCAGCCTGCTTAGTACCATGGCAAACACCATGACCAATGCTATTAAAGATAGAGAAAAAGAAGGAAAAACAGTTAAAGCATTTGAAAGGCAAAGCACTAAGTAAGGCTTTCATTTTAACAGTGTCCCTTGTTCGCTACCGCTGTAGCTCGTGTCATGGTATATTTCCCCAATCTGAACCTTAGAGTCCAAAAGTTGGGGTACCAGCATGAATTCCTCTAAGCTTAATTACCAGCTTAGATCTGATAAGCTGCCACCAATCAGGAATTCCAGTGCCTGATACACTCTGGTCCCCCCAAAACCTTCCCTGGGGACCCCCAAGACCCAGACCCCCTGGATCTTAACACAAGGAAAGTAAACCCCTTTCCTCACCATTGCCTTTCCCAGCCTTCCCCTCCCTGGGTTACCCCGGAAGATTACTGTGATTCAAACTCCTTGAATCACAACACAGAGAAATTAGGTCTCCTGGAGAGAGAGACAGATTCATGCTCCGTGAATCTAAAACAAAGGGATTCCACCCTTCCCCTCCCTTCTCCTTCCCTGTTAAGTACAGACTCAATTCCCTTGCGCCTCAACAAGGGGAGAAAATCAGACAGGTCTTAAAAGCAAAACTTTTAATAAAGGGAAAAAAAAGTAAAAGGTGTCTCTGTACTTTAGATGGTAAAAGTTACAGGGTCTGTAGCTTATAGAAACTGGAGAAAAAGCCTCCTCCAACAGAAATACAATTTAAAATACTTTCAGCCAAATACACATTAAAACTCTACCAGCCGATACACATTTGCAAATAAAGAAAAAACATCAAAAAGACTAAACCGCCTTTCTACCTTTGTACTTACTACATTTGAACAGAAGATTAGAGAGCCTGTAGGTATGTGGTTACTCTCAGAACCCAGAGAGAACAAAGCCAAACCCAAAAAACACAAACAAAGGCTTCCCTCCACAGAGATTTGAAAGTATCGTGTTTCCTGATTGGTCCCCTGGTCAGATGTTTGGTTCCCTGTTTGTTAACCCTTTACAGGTAAAAGAGACATTAACCCTTAACTATCTGTTTATGACAGCTCAAGAAAGTTTTTAGAAGGAGACCTCCCTTCTATTTAACAGCCTCTTAGTCGGTATTAAAGATGGTGAACATTGTCTTTCCGGGGAAAAGAGAAGTTGGTTGAGATGAGCTGGGGCTCCCTGTTAAAGCCCAATCCCATTTCTTAGCAGACAAAACTAGACAAACGCACGAGAGGAGAGAAAAGAACAGCAAAGATAAAAAATGCCATTTCTGTCTCTGGTGTTGACTCTTCCTTGCAGCCAGGGCCGGCTCCAGCTTTTTTGCCATCTCAAGCGGAGAAGCGGGGGCGGGGGGGGGGGGAGATAAAGCCGCAATCGGTGGCACTTCGGTGACAACTCCACTGTGCCATTTCATTTTTCAGAGGCAATTCGGTGGAGGGTCCTTCACTTCGAGAGGGACTGAGGGACCCGCTGCCGAATTGCCACCAAAAACCTGGACATACTGCCCCTTTCCATTGGCCGCCCCAAGCATCAGCTTCCTTCGCTGGTGCCTGGAGAAGTCCCTGCTTGCAACCTCATTGCTAGAAAAACACAGGCATGGCACACAGAGTGATCAGCCACTCCGACACCTGGCAAATTTGTAGTAGCATCAGGTTGTTTAGGGCATTCCTTTTAACTGCTCCTTTGACCAGGCTTACACTTGTATTGCCAAATAGACAGTCTTGGGCAGCTGGGCCAGACTCCTATTAGACAGGAGGCAACAGGGGAGGGGGATAAGAAAGAGAAGAAGAAATAAGGTGAGGAAGGAAACAGACACACAAAGGGGTTGTGGGGAGATGACAAAGTCTCACACCTACAGTTGGAGCCAGATTTAGTGGCTAGATTTTCTAAAGAGCTCAGCATATTGGTTGCTCTCTTGAAAATCTGATCCCAGTTCTGGGTGTTGAGCATTTTATAAAATCTATCCTCACACACTCAGTGTGGAGAAAACCTCTCTCCTCCCAGCTCTATTCCCCTGCATCATCAGCCACCTAACATCTTACCCAGGTGTATCTTCCTCCCCACAGACTTCCTGAAGTCTGCTGGACAGGGGCCACTTTGATGGACTTCATAAAACCTGATGGAGCAGGACTCCCTCGTCTGCACGGTTTATACACCACCCCAGTTTAAATTATGGAACATCAGGTGCGGCAGATGACTAGATTTGGTTTTTCAGCATATATCTTACATCCTTCTAAAGATTTATTTAATGGAAAGTCTAAACAAAAGCCAGTGCTTTAAGGGTCAACCCAATAGATTTGAACATTTCTGCAATATGAAAATGTATTCCTTCTTCCTCTTCATGAGGCAGAAATCCTGTCCTCAATGGTGTTTAATTCTTACACACATCAAGGTTCCATATACAGTTGACACAAAACCCTATTTAAAAATGACAGAAGGATCCAAGTTGACTTTCATATCTCCAATTCTTAAGATAAAACTTTTAGCATGAAAAAAAACTACCTTATGCTACCAATAAATGTCACTAATTTTCCCTGTCGGCTTATTAGTCCATTAGTTAGATATCTGGAAATACATACCTTACTGAAGCTGTCATGATCAACTTTAAAGTTCAGCTGCCACAAGCTACCAAGAATCAGGAATGGGGTTGGTCCCGGAGGAAGGCGTCTATGTGCCCATTGCAACTTCAGAAACTGCACTATCAGGAGAAACACAACCAGCCCTATGAGAGTCTCGCATATTGTCAGCATTTTACTACTGCTTTATACCGCTACTCTCTGAAAAGCCTGTTGCAGGGCTGAACTAGGGGTGAAAATAACTTACAGGACTTACCAGTACTGCTAGAGTCCTGAGGGGGTGTGGCCTCATCCAGAAGAGGCGTGGCCTCATCCAGAAGAGGCGTGGCCTTTCAAGATTTAAAGGCCCTGGGGCACCAGCTGTGGCTGGGAGCCCGAGGGCCTTTAAATGAACCTGGGTCTCCTAGCTGTAGAGGTGGCTGGGAGCCCCTGGGGCTCAGGGGCAAATTAAAGGGCCCAGGGCTCCATCCTCCATGGAGCTCCGGGCCTTTTAAATCCCCACTGCAGCTCCGGCTGCCGGAGCTGTGGGCGGGATTTAAAGGGCCCAGAGCTCCCACGGCTGCGGGAAATCCCGAGCTTTGCTGGTCTGGGGCTGGGATTTAAAGGGCCTGGAGCTCCTGCCATTGCGGGAAGCCCCGAGTCCTTTAAATCCGGCCCCAGCCCGGCTGCTGGAGCCGCGGGAGGGATTTAAAGGGCTCTGAGCTCCCCGCATTCATCCGTTGGAGCTGTGTGTCTGTGTGGGGTAGAGACTCTACCCCACTCAAAGCACATTGGGGAAGTTGCAGCACCGCTGCCTCTATCAACAGAAGGGGGAAAATATGGGCAGTTCAGGTGTCGTTCCTGAGCTGACAGTGCTTTCGAGAGGGATTATGAGAGTTTCTTCCAGAACTAGCCTGAAACTGCAAAACTTGCAACAACACTGGAAGAGTTTTCAACAGCAGAGACGTGAAACTTCAGGAAGACCCTGCTCTCGGCTGAGGAGGCGAGGGGACGATTTGAAATGTTGGCTTCAAATAAGACGCTGGCTTCAAATTTACAGCTCTGAAAACATCCTGAGATCTGAAAGTCGCACTGTTTTTTTTCCCTCCTACCCATTGTCTTTAGTGCATTTGCATAGGTGTAACACTTGGGAGCTTGAAAAGAATTCTGTTTATGATGCACCAGCAGCCATAGAAAAGACGGTTACTCACCTTTGTAACTGTTGTTCTTCGAGATGTGTTGCTCACATCCATTCCAGTTAGGTGTGCGCGCCGCGCGTGCACGTTCGTCGGAAACTTTTTACCCTAGCAACTCCAGTGGGCCGGCAGGTCGCCCCCTGGAGTGGCGCCACCATGGCGCCCAATATATATCCCTGCCGGCCCGCCCGCTCCTCAGTTCCTTCTTGCCGGCTACTCCGACAGTGGGGAAGGAGGGCGGGTGTGGAATGGATGTGAGCAACACATCTCGAAGAACAACAGTTACAAAGGTGAGTAAAAGCAGCAAAGAATCCTGTGGCACCTTATAGACTAACAGACGTTTTGGAGCATGAGCTTTCGTGGGTGAATACCCACTTCCTCAGATGCATGTGAGATACATGCATCTGAGGAAGTGGGTATTCACCCACGAAAGCTCATGCTCCAAAACGTCTGTTAGTCTATAAGGTGCCACAGGATTCTTTGCTGCTTTTACAGATCCAGACTAACACGGCTACCCTCTGATACTTGACAAAGGTGAGTAACCGTCTTTTCTTCTTCGAGTGATTGCTCACATCCATTCCAGTTAGGTGACTCCCAAGCCATACCTAGGCGGTGGGGTCGGAGTGAGAAGTCGCGGCACGGAGCACTGCAGTTCCGAAGGCCGCATCCTCTCTCGACTGCTGGACCAGGGCGTAGTGGGAAGCAAAGGTGTGGACCGATGACCAGGTCGCTGCCCGACAGATTTCCTGGATGGGCACACGGGCGAGGAAAGCCAGCGACGATGCCTGCGCCATGGTAGAATGCGCAGTCACACGGCCCGTAGGGACATGGGCCAAGTCATAACAGGTCCTGATACAGGACGTAACCCAAGAGGATAACCTCTGGGAGGAGATAGGAAGCCCTTTCATACGGTCCGCTACCGCCATGAAAAGCTGGGGGGATTTGCGGAAGGGTTTGGTCCTCTCTATGTAGAACGCGAGAGCCCTACGGACATCCAGCGAGTGGAGCTGCTGCTCCCTGCCTGAGGAGTGAGGTTTTGGGAAAAAAACCGGAAGGAAAATCTCTTGGTTGACGTGGAAGGCTGAGACCACCTTGGGCAGAAAAGCAGGGTGTGGTCTCAGCTGCACCTTGTCCTTGTGGAAGACCGTATATGGGGGGTCTACCACAAGAGCTCGGAGCTCCGACACCCGTCTAGCTGAGGTGATAGCCACTAGAAAGGCAGTTTTCCAAGAGAGGTAGAGCAGGGAGCAAGTAGCTAACGGCTCAAAGGGGGGCCCCATGAGCCGGGACAACACCAGGTTAAGATCCCATGTCGGAGCAGGGGGACGGACGTTAGGGAATAAACGTTCCAGCCCTTTAAGGAATCTCGACACCGTCGGGTGAGAAAAAACGGAGCGACCATCCGCACCCGGGTGAAAGGTGGAGATAGCTGCTAGGTGGACTCGCAACGACGATAAGGCCAGGCCTTGCCCTTTGAGGGACCAAACATAGTCTAAGATTTCGGTTACCGAAACTTCCATAGGGCGGAGATTTCTCTCTACACACCAACAGGAGAAGCGTTTCCATTTCGCCGAATATGTGGCTCTTGTGGACGGTTTCCTGCTGCTCAAGAGCACCTCTCTCACAGGCGTGGAGCAGCGCAGCTCGGAACCAGTCAGCCACGCAGGAGCCACGCCGCTAGGTGCAGCGACTGCAGGTCTGGGTGACAGAGGGTCCCGTGGTCCTGGGTAATCAGGTCCGGATGAAGGGGCAGGGGAACTGGGTCGGCAATGGCCAAGTCCAGCAGCATGGTGTACCAGTGCTGCCTGGGCCATGCCGGGGCCACCATGATCACGAGAGCCCTGTCTCTGCGCACCTTCAGGAGGACCTTGTGGACCAGAGGGAACGGGGGAAACGCATAATAAAGGTGGGTCGACCACTGGATGAGGAAGGCATCTGCTATCGACCCCGGCTCCCTGCCCTGAAAGGAGCAGAACGCTTGGCACTTCCTGTTCCCCTTGGACGCGAAGAGGTCCACCCGGGGATAACCCCACCTCTGGAAAATGGAGAGAGCGACGTCCGGGCGAAGGGACCACTCGTGTGACAGGAAGGATCTGCTCAATCGATCCGCCAGCGTGTTCCGTACTCCAGGGAGGAAGGAAGCTCTGAGGTGAATGGAGTGGGCTACGCAAAAGTCCCAGAGTCGTATCGCATCGAGGCACAGGGAGGAGGACCTGGTGCCGCCCTGCTTGTTGATATAGTACATGGTCGTCGTGTTGTCCGTGAACACGGCGACACAACGACCCTGAAGCTGATGACAGAACGCTTGACAAGCAAGGCGGACCACTCTCAACTCCCGCATGTTGATGTGTAGCCCCACCTCCTCCTGGGACCACAGACCCTGTGTCCGCAGGGTCCCTAGGTGGGCCCCCCAGCCTAGATCTGAGGCATCCGTTGTCAGGGATACCGAGGGCTGAGAGGGGTGGAAGGGAAGACCCGCACATAATACGGACTGGTCTAACCACCAGCCGAGAGAATCTAAGACCTTCTGGGGGATTGTGACTAACATGTCTAACGGTTGCCTTGCCGGCCTGTAATGACTGATAAGCCACAGCTGGAGAGGCCTCATGTGGAGCCGAGCGTAGTCGGTCACAAAGGTGCACGCCGCCATGTGGCCTAACAGGGTTAGACATGTCCTCACTGACGTCAATGGGGCTGACCGTAAACGTTGAACGATCGCCGCCATGGTCTGGAACCATTGCAGAGGCAGCGAGGCCCTGCCCACAGTGGCGTCCAGGACGGCCCCGATAAATTCCACCTTCTGAGTGGGCCTCAGGGTGGACTTGTCTGTGTTTATCAAGAGGCCCAGACTTGCAAACATGCCGGTGATCACGCGGACATGGCTGTTGACTTGCTGTTCCGACGTGCCCCGAATCAACCAGTCGTCCAGATAAGGGAACACGTGGACACGGTTGCGCCGAAGATGCGCCACGACAACTGCCATGCATTTTGTAAACACCCTCGGGGCCGTGGACAGGCCGAATGGGAGGACTGCAAATTGATAATGAAGAGCCCCCACAACGAAGCGGAGAAAGCGTCTGTGGCGCGGCCAAATGGCAATGTGGAAATACGCGTCCTGCATGTCGAGGGCGGCGTACCAGTCTCCCGGATCCAGGGATGGAATAATGGTCCCCAGGGATACCATGCGGAACTTCAACTTCACGAGGTATTTGTTGAGCTCTCGCAGGTCGAGGATAGGCCTGAGGCCCCCCCTGGCCTTGGGGATCAGAAAGTAGCGGGAATAAAACCCCTTGCCTTTCTCGTTTTCCGGAACCGCCTCTATAGCTCCTTTGCTGAGGAGCGTCTGCACCTCCTGCCGAAGGAATTGCGCGTGAGAGGGGTCCCTGAAGAGGGACGAGGAAGGAGGGCGGGAAGGAGGAAATGAAACAAACTGCAGGCGGTATCCCGTCTGCACCATGCTTAAGACCCAGCGGTCTGATGTTATTTGGGACCACGCCGGGAGGAAAAACGAAAGGCGGTTGGAAAACGGGGGGGGGAAGGATCCATAGGGGAAACTGTTACTGCGCCCTCGGGCGCACCTTCAAAATGAAGGCTTAGGACCAGGCGGGGGTTTTGAGGAGCCTTGGTTCTGCCCCCCTTGGTTCCTCGACTGCCTGCGCCTTCCATTCCTGCCGCGGCGCCTGTAAAGGTCCTGCCGCTGGCGGAACTGGGAAAACGGCCTGCGTTGTTGCTGTTGTTGCGACCTAAAGGGTCTACGCTGCGTCACGGGGGTGTGCATCCCGAGGGACCGCATAATGACCCAGTTGTCTTTTAGACTCTTGAGTCTGGGGTCTGTCTTGTCAGAAAACAGGCCCTGGCCTTCGAAAGGAAGGTCCTGTATAGTATGCTGGAGCTCCGGCGGAAGGCCGGAAACCTGCAGCCAGGAGATGCGACGCATCGTAACTCCTGATGCGAGGGTACGGGCAGCCGAGTCCGCAGCGTCCAAGGAGGCTTGTAAGGCCGTGCGTGCGACCTTCTTGCCTTCGTCCAAGATGGCCGTAAACTCTTGGCGAGCATCCTGTGGCAGCAGCTCCTTAAATTTGTCCACTGCCACCCAGGAATTAAAGGCATATCTGCTCAGCAGGGCCTGCTGGTTAGAGACCCTGAGCTGCAGCGCCCCAGCCGAATACACCTTACGGCCAAGGAGGTCCATCCGCCTGGCTTCTCTGGATTTGGGGGCTGGAGCCTCCTGGCCGTGACGCTCCCTATCGTTCACTGACTGCACCACCAGTGAACCCGGAGTCGGGTGTACATGGAGATATTCGTATCCCCTAGAAGGGGCCATGTACTTCCTCTCGACTCCTTTCGCTGTCGGAGGAATGGAGGCCGGGGACTGCCAGATGGTATTGGCGTTGGCCTGGATGGTCCGTATGAAGGGCAGAGCGACCCTGGTGGGAGCATCAGAAGAGAGGATGGTTACAATTGGATCCTCTATCTCCGAGACCTCCTCTGCCTGCAGACTCACATTTTGAGCCAATCGCCTGAGGAGGTCTTGGTGCGCCCTGAGATCCAGCGGGGGGGGGCTGTTGGAGGAGGTACCCGCCACCGCCTCATCCGGGGAGGAGGATGATGAGACCCCAGGCACGAGAGTGTCTAACTGAGGGTCTTCCTCAGCCCTCGCCTCTGCCTCCGGAGCCACAGCGGAGTCCTGCTGCTTGGACCCTTCCTCCCCTTCCGGGGAGGGAGGGGGGCGAGACAACGAGGCTTCAGGGGCCCTACGCTCCGCAGTCGCCGGCCTAGCAGGGAGCTGCTGGGGGCCCTGGGCCTGATGGTATGCCCAGGGTGTCCAGAATCCCCACTGTTGTGGGCCTTGGTCCTGCAGCGGCGGATCGCCGAACAGCGCCGCCTGCCGGTCGGTGCCCAGCGCATACCCGCTGTCCGTCTGGGAGGATACGGACGGCTGTCTAGAGGGCCACGGAGGGGCCGACCCTGGATGGTAAGGGTCTGCGCGTGCCGGCACGGAGGATCGTCTCGGTGCCGGGGACCGGTGCCGGGAGTCATAACGGTGCCGGGATCCTGACCGGTACCGGGCGCCGCTTCGGTGCCGGGACCTGCCACCAGCTCGGTGCCGGGAGGTCGACCGGGACCTGCCACCAGCTCGGTGCCGGGAGGTCGACCGAGACCGGGACCTGCCACCAGCTCGGTGCCGGGAGGTCGACCGGTGCGGCGAGTAGCGTCGGGACCTGCTCCTGGAATCGCGGTGCCGGTTTCGACGACTGGAGCCTGACCGCGACCGTCTCGATGTCGACCGGTGCCGCGAGTGCGACCGGTACCGCTGAGGGGAGCGGTGCCGGGACTGCGAGCGGCGTCGGGATCTGGAGCGCCCAAGACGTCGGGACCTGGATTGTGAACGAGTGTCTCTGGGCGGTGCCGACATCATGGGCTTGCCTCTGGACACGACCCGCACCGGAGGTACCGGGGGTGGCAGCCGAGTGGGCTCAGTCAGGGCAATGAGGTCCCGAGCCGAGGCGAAGGTCTCCGGTGTGGATGGGACCACTATCTCAACCCCAGATCTCATGGGGGAGCTCGGCGGCACCGGACTCGACGGACCCGCCGGGCCCGGAGTCGACGGTGCTGGCGGCGCCGCGGCCGATGTCGAGGCCGGGCGCTCTAGCCGGGTCTGCCTGGCCGGAGTATCGGACTTCGACGGCCTTGGCTCTGACTCCAGTGCCGGAGAGGGTCGGTGCCGGGGAGTCTTCTCGGTGCCGGTGCGATCCGGTGCCGGTGCCGATACCACGGCCTGCGAAGCCGTCGGGTCAAGTGCCGCCTCCATAAGGAGAGTCCGGAGCCTTTGATCCCTCTCCTTCTTTGTCCTCGGCTTAAAAGCCTTACAGATGCGGCACTTGTCGGATCTGTGCGATTCCCCGAGGCACTTCAGGCACGCTTCGTGGGGATCGCTGGTAGGCATGGGCTTCTTGCAGGCCGCACACTGCTTGAAGCCTGGCGAAACAGGCATGAGCCTGGCGCCGGGTGCCGGGAAGGGCTAAGCCCCCGGCGAAGAACTACTTAACAACTATTTAACTTAACTATCTACTTAACAAACTAATTAAGAACTATAATGGAACTAGAGATGAACGATAGATAAACGATAGATAACTAGGAGAGCTAGGAACGTGGAGGACAGCTATGCTGCGCTCCACAGTTCCAACGACCGACACGGCGGTAAGAAGGAACTGAGGAGCGGGCGGGCCGGCAGGGATATATATTGGGCGCCATGGCGGCGCCACTCCAGGGGGCGACCTGCCGGCCCACTGGAGTTGCTAGGGTAAAAAGTTTCCGACGAACGTGCACGCACGGCGCGCACACCTAACTGGAATGGATGTGAGCAATCACTCGAAGAAGAATCCAGCTCTCTTCATCTCCCTCTCTCTTTTAGCCATTTGGCTCTGCATGGCTAACTAACAGAAACAAAAAATAAGCTGATAGGAATCTGATACCCACAGGCAGTAGGTGCGCATTGAGTCAGAAGGGCCATCTGACCATTCACTTTAAATTAACAAGATGCTATTATTATATTTGGCACTCTGATTTCTCTTAATCCACGTGGAAATTGAACACAACAAAACAAACTCACAGCTGAAAGGCATAATCATACCTGTAGTTTGTTTGGCATTTAACTGAATTCTCTGGAGTTCAAACTGTACTTAACGAATTATTGGCACTAAAATGTTAATTATATATATATATATAATTATCTCATTTAAGCAGTTGTTTCAGTGTGCCAGCTACAGTTTCCAGACTCATATCTCTTCATCAGAATCAAGGTTACTGAATCAGACTCTGTGCACATTGTGTACCTGCTACTGAATCCAACAGTTTAGTGTCAATAATCTGGCTCTGATTCCAGCTCTCAGACACTTGAAAAATCTTGACCCCAGGTCTTTTCAAAAGTTGTCTCTGCATGCTCAATATGGCCAAAACTTTCCCCTCCCAGCTCTATTCCCAGGCATCATCCACCACTCCACAAAACTTCTGAAAAACTGCAAGAAGAATGTCCTATTTTGAGGGCTTCGTAAAATCTGAAGGAGCAGAGTTACCTCTTCCGCAGACCTTATATATTTGCTTATTAACAAGCAGTTTACAAGAGCTTAGCTGAGCTGAATTCTACACGGTCAGATTCATTCCTCAGATACTGAAGAAACATTCATTATCATTTATTTTCAAAGGTGCCAAAAACAATAAATAAAAAGAGAGAACTTATCCAGAAGCTACACAAGTTGGAAGATTTGATCTTCAGCAGGCGATCAACAGGGAAAGAAAGGCAGCCATTTTATAGCAAAGGTAACAAAAATTGAGTGAAAAGACTGTATTTAAGGTCCACTTCTAAAGAAATGTACACACCACAAACAAATAAATAATTCTTGGAAGCGCTGCATGTCTGGGAGCAGCCCAAAGTGGTCCATGCCAAGTCTGTCAGCAAATTTGATCATCCTAGCCAGATGCCATGACCTGACCCTTCCTGGACACACACCTTATTCAACATCAGTGTCTCTGGGTTGCCAGGACAGCCTTTGTATTCCTGTTATCTCAGGATGCTTGCCTGTGAATAGAGTGATCCTGTCTACTTCTCCTAACTTTATTTCAAGGGCCCTGCAGATCTCTTAAATACCTACCAACTGACTACACCTTCAACCTCTGCTGGGTTTAAACAAACATCTAGTGTTTTGTCAATCAGACCAAACACAAACCTAAAAAAGTGTTCAGAAATCTTCCTACTTTCTACTCCAACAGGGACAGCCTGTTCTTATATGGACCCAGCCCTGCTTCCCCTCATGACCGCAGTCAAGCTCTCCGACCCCACTCTAGGATCCTGCTCCCTCTCCCCACAGCAGCTAACAATCCTTCAAATTCAAACCCTCCAAATTCCAAACAGGTAGACTGGATGGAGCGTCCATCCAGGAGTCTTTATGCACCCAGCACTTTATGCACCTGTGTCTTTATGCACCCAGCACCAAAACACTCCAGTGAAGAGAATCATTTTTTATACTCTTACTAGTCACAGGCCCCTTTCACAGTGGCTTCAGTTTAATATCATATCATATCATATCTATTTTGTCTTCAAACTATTTTCCTTATATATTCAGTTATATTAGCTTGTTATGGTTTGTTTGCTTTGCTAAATAAGGTATTAATTAATCATATACAGTATCTTGTGGATGCCTTCCCTCCCATTTGCAATTATAACAATCACTTTGTATGATTAAAGTAACATATGCTTAGCTGTTTTTAATGCATTTTAGCTGCTGGGAACACTACGAGAGTCCAGACGCCAATGGATCACAATTTCAGAGCCAATAGCATGCAGCCCTGGTATCCATCCTAAATAGGAGAGTTTCTCACTGGAAAGAGAGATACGTCACACGTTTGGAGATCACAGAACAGGGTAGGTGTGGTTTGGCTAACTGAAATGGATCACATATTTCAAAAGTTTACTAAAATTGCCTTTGATACACTCTACACTTGCCAAACTAAGAGACGACACAACAGAGAGAGTGAGAGATGACTAGAAAGGGCAAAGAACTAGAACCTAACAGAAAGTGAGCTCAGTCTATGCAGCTCCAAAACAATTTTCAGAGAGATAGTGCCCAGGCAGAAAGGAAATTGATAACACAGCACGGTGAGATGTTGGGGATAACTGAGGTTTCAGTCGCTCTGATTGTGTTTCTCCTGATTGTGCAGTTTCTGAAGTTGCAATGGACACGTAGACGGCTTCCTCCTGGACCAACTCCCCTGCCCATTATTGGCAACTTATGGCTGCTGGACTTTAAACTTCAGCGAGAAGATCTTCTGAAGGTATTTATTTTAGTAGAATTCTGGACTTGACTGAAGTAGAGAGGCTTAGAATGATTCGAGTGGATTTAAAATTGGTATTGCACAGGAGTTACCTAATCATTTACAGGGTATTCCTCAGCCTGACTTAATCATTACTAAACACAAGAGACGTGGGGAACTGCATTGCTGGGAAAAAAGAATAATCACTTTCAATTGCTATATTTATTCTTTCCTTTTGCTGTTCTCGCTCTAAGACTGTCCAAATACGTATATTTATAATGTACAGACTTTATCATCACAAGCTCAGCGTGAAGCAGTGAAAGCCTGATCCAAAACGCATTGATCTCAATGGGAGTCTTTCCATTGCCTTCACTGGATTTTGGATCAAGCCCTATTGTTTCCAAAGTGGTTCTGAGACAATTTAGATATGCTGTTTTGCCAGAGGCAGAACAGGTTGTCGCTTCTCTGGTATTTCTTCCTGACTGCGAGTGGCACTAGGTAATAGATACAGAAGATTCAGCCTTCTTCTAAAAAGCAACTCATTATATTCTGCTGACGGTTGGGACTCACTCTCTGCTATATATATTGTGGGTATCTCATTCTATAAGGCATCCATGGCAGGACTTTTCTTGCAGAAGGCACTATGATATATTGGCACTGTGAAAGTAGAATGAATTATATTGTGAAAATAGAAAGGATTTAAAAAATGCTGTCTGTACCTTTAAGCAAAATTGTTGGAATGCTGCAATCCAGGTGTCAGGAATACAGACATTAACATAAAACAATTGCACCATTTAAGGGCAATTGGTGAAGTATTAGCCTTAGATCAATAAGAGTTAGTAAGGAAGTAGAATATGCATGCTGTACCCCAGGTGAATTTTACTGTTTTGCTTTCTTTGTCCTTTTGTCTAATTCCCGCTCTTTTATCTGTATAAATAAGATAGTTTGTGTCTTGCATGGTGCTCACATTATCTGGATGTTATTAGCAGAGCGCTGTGCTAATAAAATAGAGTGGTCTGACAAACTGTAAGTCCCAAATCTAACTTTAACAGCACAGATATCAGTGTAATGTCTCCAGGCTGTGAGAACTTTGATCTCCATGCCATAGCCAACTGTACACCCTAAAACAAAATTTTGCAATAACCCAGACAATTGGTTTTAAGATGGAGCAGGAAAAACTGTATTCCTGTTCTGCTGAAGTGCGATTCTCTTGAGAAACAGTTTAAATAATTACAACAGTAAGAAATTCAAGTCAAGCCAGTTTCAGGAGAAAATACAAGTCTGACCTGAGAAAAGGCAATGAGAAGGAAGGTAAGAAAAATCACAGGGAAGCAGTAAGAAAAGGAACAATGTGCAAAAATAGTTCTCTGCCTACATTGACATCAAGAGAAGCAAACACACACAATAATTTGCAATAAATGAAAACAAAAAGGAAAAAACAAATACAAAAAAAAAGAAAAATTAACAAGTGTCTGTTCATTCACTTTAACTTTGAGCTGATGTAATATTTTAGTAGAAGCTCTTTGGTTCTCCTTTTGCAGCGTTTTCCTTCTTGTTGAATGATGTTCTAATACTTAATATCCATGTTGCATAAAATGGAGTAGGACTGGCATTCCATACCCAAAGTGTGTTACATCAGGAGGCTAAATTCTGTTGTAAACTCTAATCCAATTCAGTCAGAGACAAATGGGTTTAGTCCAAGTTATAGAAAACATCCGAAAGAAGCCTTTTAACAGATCTGCTGGTTGCTATCAATTTTTCTGACTTATGGTTATCAACTCTCCAGTTAACCAACATCTATGGCAACATTTACACAGTGTGGATGGGACAGACACCTGTGATTGTACTGAATGGATACAAAGCAGTAAAAGATTGCCTTATCTCCCATTCAGAAGAGACTTCTGGACGGCCTCTCACCCCCTTCTTTAGGGATTTGATGGGAGAAAAAGGTAAAAGATAGTACTCTTTTGCAAGGAATAATATTGAAATATAAAGGTGGCATTCTAAGGCAGAGAATTCTTCCCCGATACTGTCTTACCATGGGGTACTTATACAGTTGGATAGCAAGGCTTCATTCAGAACTGCAATATTAAGAAAGAGAAAAACAGACCAAAAAAGGCAAATCTTGTAATTCTTACTCACATAACACATCACTGGCTCTGCTTCTTTTCTTTCCATAGGATTCGGAGAAAAATTTGCCTACCAAGTTGGCCTTAATTTGGCTTAATTTTAAAGAGGCTGTCTTCACATACAAACCCCCCCACAACTGACATGTATTCAAAGGTTTGCCTATAGAATTAAGCACATCTGACACACCAATAGATGAGTTATTCTATCTTCTCCAAAAGCTGCCATCATGGAGTTTCCAGGGATGTGACTATAAAAAGATATATAGTTATACTAATGGTGATAGAAACCCAAGTAACAGATCACAGCTCAAAATCTGTAAAGTATGTCATTGTTTCCTCTTACTAGAAAAATGCATCTTAATTTAAACTTGTCTTTTGAAGAGGGATAGCTCAGTGGTTTGAGCATTGGCCTGCTAAACCCAGGGTTGTGAGTTCAATCCTTGAGGGGCCCATTTAGGGAACTGAGGTAAAAATCTGTCTGGGGATTGGTCCTGCTTTGAGCAGGGGGTTGGACTAGATGACCTAATGAGGTCCCTTCCAACCCTGATATTCTGTGACCCAGATTTATATAAAAGGATGTCCTTCCTATCCTAGCAAAAGCATAATGGTGTTTCTATTGTCCTCAGGTATTTTCCTGACAAGCGGTCACACTTGGAAGCAGCAGAAACGCTTAAGCATGACATTTCTAAAGAGCCTGGGACTGGGTAAGAAAAGCCTGGAGCACCTAATACAGGAGGAGACCAGACACCTGGTGGAGGTCTTTGCAAGTCAGAAAGGTAAATTTTTGAAAGATTGAAATTTAAAGCTGTTCTCTATATACAAGACCAACTTGTTACACTGCTCTACAGCCAAAATGCTTCTGAAATAAATGTAGCCCAACTTTACTAATTCTGGGTCACTGAGAATGAAAATAATGCTTAAAAATTGTTGATTGGCTCTAGTTTTCAAGATTTGCTATTGGGTCAGTATATACGACCCTTGACTTGGGAATGGCAGAGGATAAGTGAGTTATAAAGGGAAAGGATCTCAATTTAAACCAGAAATGACTAAAATACATCTTTGACTGGATCTATGAATAAATCTATGACTGGGTTTGGACAGTACTTGCTTTTTAGGCAAAACAATGAATGATGCAATCTGAAGCTGGTATTGTGTCATACATGATATTAATTGCATCATGTTATTCCTAGAAGCCATGGATGATGCAATCATAACGAAGCTTACATCACTCTGCTGAACAAATTGCCCTATATCAGCTCTAGAAATCATACAGTGTCCTGCTCTCTTATTTGTCAGTGTTTGATTTTGCAAAGGGACATATTTCTGTTTAGCCAAAGTGAGCAGAGATGCCTCGTACTTGTGTGAACAGTGCAGATAACTTCTGCTATGTTTGTGGTGAAGTGACTTTTGCATCACAAAAGCGCAGTATAACCACTATGGTTAAGAAAGCCTATCACCTTTATTTTGGCTGCAAAATTGGAGATCAGGACAAGAGGTGGGCCCCACACATATGCTGCAACACTTGTGCAACAAATCTTCACCAGTGGTTGAACAGGAAAAGGAAATCTATGCCTTTTGCAGTGCCAATGATTTGGAGAGAGCCAACAGATCATACCAGCAATTGTTACTTCTGCATGGTCCCTCCAGTTGGGTAAGGTGTATCAAAGAAGAAAAAGTGGACTGTGCATTATCCAAACATTCCATCAGCTATAAGCCCAGTACCCCACGGAGAAGGACTGCCGGTTCCTGATGCTCCAGAATCATTCTCACTTGAGTCAGACGAGGAAGAGGAAGAGGATGAAACTTCTGGTCCTGAACCATCAATGTCACAGGACCCACATTTTCTCCCATCCTCCTCCTCTGAACCACACCTCATAACACAAGGTGAACTGAATGACCTTGTCAGGGATTTGGAACTATCCAAGAGTAAGGCAGAGCTGTTGGGCTCCAGACTCCAGCAGTGGAATCTCCTGGCAGGCTATCAGGGCAAATGGAGCCCATCAATGCTTACAGACTACTGCTGGACAGTGACAAGAAATGCTCCATTTAATGAATACAAGAGACAAGCCAAGAAGCGCCAAGTAGACACTGAATAGGACTAAACTATGTACATAATAGTTTTTTGCCTTTTGTTTCATAATAAATTTTATTTATATAACCCTTTTGCTGATTTTTAAAGTGTTACATAAACAGGACAGGTGAAATATTATCGTGTAAAGCAATCATAAACACATGAAAAGACCTAGGTTTACAATTTATGATTAAAACTCTACTATCTACACAATATACATAGACATAAAATGTAAAAACTTAAATATCTTAGAAACAGTAGCCAATCAGTTGTTTTAATTGTCATATTTGAATTCAGCACATCAAAATACATAATAAATATCACATTTTATCTCTGAAGCAGACGACTTCTCAAAAATTGTAGACCAGTGTTATCACTCCCACAGCCTAAGAGCACATCTGTTCTTGAATGATATAAAGATGATGCCTCGTGCTGGTGGGGACTGTTATGGGTTCTTAATTGTCTAAGTGAATGAAGCACTTTAGGAGCAGTGCTCAGGTTTGAGTGTACAGATTGACATTTAGCATTTTCTTTAAATTAAATACACAGAAAACAATATTTCTCATTCGTATCACTGTCCTATTGATAACATGGGGAGCTGGAACAATCCCTATCTTTAAAATTACCCAACACTTTCCATTACACAAAATTCTTGTGACTTTTTGCGAGAGGCTTTATAATTCCATTGCTTGCAGACCTTTGAAATTCGGCCAGGAGTGGACCCTCAGGCTAGAAACATGCCTTTCCCTTTTTCCATGAAATTTCATGCAGGCCTGGATGAAATATAAACAGCTGAAAATCACCATCTCCCTTCCCTCACTTGTGTTGTTCAGTAACATTGTGGCAGAATGCCAAGAGAATAATAACTGAACATAAATATTCTAAAAAGTCAGGTCTACACCACCAAAGAAGCAGCACCCCATGCTGTACAGGGAATGCCTAAATAGTCCTGTCGCTCAAGAGGCAGCAGTCTCCGCTGCAATGCTGCAGGTTCAGGTTACAAACCCTGATGATGTATGGGAGGAGCGGGTGGGACGGTTATTAATGCACATAATATAGCTTGCATTTTCCCTTTTTCCTTTAGAAGCGCCCCCCGGGAATTACACATTGAAAATCATATTAAAATCATAGTCATTTAGGTTGCAAAGTCAAGCACTTGAAAGATAGGAAATGCCAGAATTAAGATTACTGTTGGAACCTGAATTTTTCCCTTTCGTGAAAATTCATTATGAGAGCCTTTAATTACCTGATCATTCATACATACACACACACACACACAGAGGACCTTTATTCCATCTGGATGCACATGACAGTGAAATTAACACTGCCCAGGCAATCTTTAATCTAGCATTTGCTAACTTTTGAGCACTTCCCTTTGTCACCTAAACAACATTATTGCAATGCAGTTTTGTAGAATGTAATATCAATTTAGATTGAAGCCAGGTGTATATGAAATGAATAATATACCTTACCTTTTAATAATAGCTTTGGAAATGTGAATACTTGGAAATATTCCGCAAAGGCCCCAGTCCAACTCCCACTATATCTTCCACTGCATGCATCCGATGAAGTGGGTTTTAGCCCACGAAAGCTTATGCTCAAATAAATTTGTTAGTCTCTAAGGTACCACAAGGACTCCTCATTCTTTTTGCTGATACAGACTAACACGGCTACTACTCTGAAACCTGTAATCAATCAGTTTTTCCATCTCCTTTAATGGGAGCTGGATCAGGCTCTACAAGAGGAACGATGTAACAATCTTTTTCATTGACAAATGTACTTTTGACCCAGAGGAAAGCCTTGAGCTGAACCATGTTTGTCTTTATACTGTGATACAGCATGGCCAGAGGGCAGCAGGAGAGTGTGTGACGTTATTGATATAAACTGGGACCATATAGAACATGGTTTGCAATCAAGGTCCTGTAGTGGCACCAAATCCTATGTAAAGGGGGTCGTATAAGGTGTCTAAGACCAAGTTATGAGTTACTGGTTATGATTATGCTGTCTGTATATCTGTATCATTTTGTAGTTGAAGGTATAAGTATTGGCTCTATACTGTCTGTATTTCAAATTGGTGCTGCAGTTCTGCCAAACACTCCAGACAAGTTGGTGTTAGCTTTGCTTAGCCTGCTTGATGGCCCATTAAGGACCATCAGCTACACGATCGACCCATTGAGAGGACGCAGATACGCCTTGTGACTCAGCAAAGTATGCAAGGACTTGCCCATGTGACTCCAAACTCCATTTTGGTGTAAGAACAAAGAAGTGTTCTTACACCTAGAAGTGCCTATAAAAGGCTGATGCCTCATCTCCATCTTGTCTTCAATCCTGCTTCTTACCTCTGGAGGGACTTTGCTACAAACAGAAGCTCTGCACAAAGGACTGAATGACCCATCCCAGCTGGGGATGTTCTCCGGAGACTTGATTTGAACCTGCAGTTTACTCCATCACTGCTACAAGCCTGAACTAAGAACTTTGCCATCACTGTATGTAATTGATTCCATTTAACCAATTCTAGCTCTCATCTCTACCTTTTTCCCTTTATGAATAAACCTTCAGATTTTTGATTCTAAAGGATTGGCAACAGCGTGATTTGTGGGTAAGATCTAATGTGTATATTGACCTGGGTCTAGGGCTTGGTCCTTTGGGATCGAGAGAACCTTTTTCCTTTACTGGGGTGTTGGTTTTCATAACCATTTATCCCCAGGACGAGTGGCACTGGTGGTGATACTGGGAGACTGGAGTGTCTAAGGAAATTGCTTGTGTGACTTGTGGTTAGCCAGTGGGGTGAAACTGAAGTCATTTTTGTCTGGCTGGTTTGGTTTGCCTTAGAGGTGGAAAAACCCCAGCCTTGGGCTGTGACTACCCTGTTTAAGCAATTGGTCCTGAATTGGCACTCTCAGTTGGGTCCCGCCAGAACTGCATCGTCACAGAGTGTTAGCGGGGAGCCTTATTCCCTGCAAGTGGAGGAAGGTTTGTTATAGATTAAGTAGAGCACCTGAAGCCAGTCATGTGATAAAAACCCCCTGCTTCAGCCAGACAGTGTGGGAATTGGAACAGGACGGTTTGATTGGAGCAGAAAGCAGTTTGAAGGAGTTGGAGCAGAGAACAGTTTTGAAGAGAGACAAAAGGAAAGTTTGGAGGAGTGCTGTGGTGGGCTGAGAAATCCAAAAAAACCCTAGGTAAGGGGCACCTGGCTTGTGTAGAAGGAAGGCAAGAAGCCCCTTCCCAAGCTGAAGGGCAGGAGAGGGAAGTAGCCCAGAGGAAGGAACCGCTAGTTCAAAAGGTTCACCACAAACCTCAGGGCCCCTGGGCTGGGACCTGGAGAAGAGGGCGGGCCAAGGTCCCTCCCTCTCCACTCCCCTCCTCAAGGACACTAGTGGGGTAATTAAAATACCAGTTCAGAGGCAAGCAATGGCGCCCTGAAACCTTCCCCAAAGAAGAGAAAGCGTGAGACCCAGCATAACAGTACTGGCAATTTGCCACAATACTCTCTGAAAAAAATTAACTTAAGTTTTAAACGGCAACTGAGCTCCTGAAGTGATGGGTCATTTCAAACTTTGGAAGAAACTAGGACTTCGGCAGTAGAAAGGAAATATTAAAATTTCTGCCTAGAAACTTGAGCACCTATGCTCTTATTTCAATGCACGGCACAGTGGAAGCAAAAATGCAGTAATTCCACACAAAACAGGCCACAGACCAAACACGGAAACATAGATGCAAGGTTTCTTTCCTCTAAACATATTATATTCATCGTTCCATAGTTAAGGAGAAGGACTAAAAAAAAATAAATTTCAAGAATCTCTTCACAAATACCTTCAGTTCTTTTAGAAAAAGGGAGTCCTCTCTAGGTTCTAGTTCCTCTATTTAATGTAAACTAAACAGAATTCACTCCTTTCTAAAACGTCTCACTTATCTAAAAGTAGTTCAATGTCCTTTACGTTGTACAACTGTTAGTACTAGTGTACAGATTCCTTCATGGTCCTTGTTAACACTCCTCACCACAGTCCATTCAGTGGTTCTAACTAACATCTGCTGTATTTGCAGGGAAACCCTTCGACCCCCATACCCACATTGTCCATGCTGTCGCAAATGTGATTTGCGTTGTGGTTTTTGGCCATCGCTTCTCCAGTGAAGATGATTCCTTCAACGGGCTCATCAAAGCCATCTATTTTGTGATCTACTTCCAGTCCACTAACTGGGGCAGGGTGAGCTTTCCGTTATTCCGGTTCTTATCACTATAAAGTTTATCTGTGCTTCACCAGGAAAACCAGAGGGGTTAATGGTTACTGTATCTACATAGTACAGAGAGATGGACATCTACCACAGGACATAATTTCAAAAAGTGTTATGCAGGATTTTTGCTTATGAAGCAATAAATACACACTTCGTAAATTTCATGTCTTATTTATAGGACACCATCAGTAAATCATGTCACCCAAGACTTAAGTTATTAGTACAAATCATTACTTCTTTTGGCAGATTTTCAAATCATTTAATGTGTTTCAAAATCAAGAAATGTTTACATAAATGTGTGGGTCTTGAACCAGATTTCTAAATGCTAACACTAAACCTAACAAACACTCGCTTTTGGAATGCTGATTTCGTTCTTGGAAACCGAGACATAAAAGTACTGTTAATAAAATCCAAAACTTTGAAGCCCTGTCATTTTGAGCAGATTTCTGATCAGTCTCGCTCAAGATCTGATCTACAAATCCTAAATGTATGTTCTACATTGCAGTCTCTCTCTCTCAGAATTTATGTTTCAACTAATCTGCATGTATATTCTGTATGGATGGTGCTTTTTCTTCTCCCTTTAAGGCGAGAAGGAACCATCAAATCATCTAGCCAGACCTCTTATATGGACACAAGCCATAGAATTTCATCATGACCAAAACATATTTTTTAACTAGGGCTGTTGATTAATTGTAGTTAACTCACGAGATTAACTCAAAAAATTAATCATGATTAATCGCAGTTTTAATCACACTGTTAAACAATAGAATACCAATTGAAATTTATTAAATATTTTGGATTTTTTTTTTTTACATTTTCATAAATATTGTATTTTGGGTGGTAACTGAAATCAAGGTGTATATATTTTTATTACAATATTTGCATTGTAAAAATGATAAAAATAGTATTTTTCAATTCCTCATACAAGTACTGTAGTACAATCTCTATCATAGAAGTGCAGTTTACAAATGTAGATTTTTTTTGTTCCATAACTGCACTCAGAAACAAAACAATGTAAAACTTCAGAGCCTACAAGTCCACTCAGTCCTACTTCTTGTTCAGCCAATCACTAAGACAAACAAGTTTGTTTACATTTACAGGAGATAATGCTGCCATCTTATTTACAGTGTCACCAGAAAGTGAGAACAGGTGTTCACATGGCACTTTTGTAACTGACATTGCAAGGTATTTACATGCCAGATATGCTAAACATTCATATTCCCCTTCATGCTTCGGCCCCCATTCCAGAGGACATGCTTCCATGCTGATGATGCTCATTAAAAAAAAGTGTGTTAATTAAATGTGTGACTGAACAAATTGGGGAAGAATGGTATTTACCCGGATTCTGCCATAAATTTGATCATATAGCAGTCTCGAATGATGACCCAGCACACGCTGCTCATTTTAAGAACACTTTCACTGCAGATTTCAGAAAACGCAAAGAAGGTACCAATGTGAGATTTCAGCACTCGATCCAAGGTTTAAGAATCTGAAGTGCCTTCCAAAATCTGAGAGGCACAAGGTGTGCAGCATGCTTTCAGAAGTCTTAAGAGCAACATTCTGATGTGGAAACTACAGAACCCAAACCACCAAAAAAGAAAATCAACCTTCTGCTGGTGGCATCTGACTCAGGGTATGTCTACACTACAAAATGAGGTCGAATTTATAGAAGTCGATTTTTTTAGGAAGCAATTTTATACAGTCAATTGTGTGTGTCCCCACTAAGCACATTAAGTCAGAGTGCATCCACAGTACTGAGGCTAGCATCGACTTTCGGAGCATTGCACTGTGGGTAGCTATCCCACAGTTTCTGCAGTCTCCACCACCCACTGGAATTCTGGATTGAGCTCCCAGTGCCTGATGGGGCAAAAACATTGTCACGGATGGTTTTGGGTACATCATCAGTTGCCCATCCCTCCATGAAATCAATGGCAGACAATCATTTTGCGCCTTTTTTCCGTGTAGGCACCATACTGCTTTCAGCAGACGGTGCAGTAGGACTGCTAACCGTCGTCATCGAACGACCACTTCTGCTGCCACTCTGCTCTCCTGTTCTGGCCACAGACAGTGCAATAGGTCGGCAAACCTGGTCTTCCAACCACCACTTCCGCTACCATTCTGCTCTCGTGGCGGTCTCGCAGGTTCTCTATATGACCGTCATCTGCCGCTTCCGCTGCAACTCTGCTCTCCTGCTCTTGTCTTGCCATACCACAGCAAGCATGCAGCCCGCTCAGCTCAGCAAATAGACACCGCCGCTGTTGTGTCCTGGCAGCAGATGGTGCAGTAGGTCTGTAAAACTTGTCTTCCAACCACTGCTTCTGCTGCCACTCTGCTCTCCTGCAGATGCCATACCACGGTAAGCATGGAGCCCACTCAGATCACTGCTGCAGTTATGAGCATTGTAAACACCTCATGCATTACCCTGCAGTATGTGCAGAACCAGAACCTGCAAAAGCAGGTGAGGAGGCGATGGCAGCGCAGTGACGAGAGTGGTGAGGACATGGACACAGACTTCTTTCAAAGTATGGGCCATGGCAATTTGGACATCCTAGTGGCAATGGGGCAGGCTTATGCCATGGACCGCCTATTCTGGGCCCAGGAAACAAGCACAGACTGCTGGGACCACTTAGTGTTGTGGGTCTGGGTTGATTACCAGTGGCTGTGAAACTTTCATATGCATAAGGCCACTTTCGTGGAATTTTGTGATTTGCTTTCCCCTGCCCTGAAGTGCAAGAATACCAAGATGAGAGCAGTCCTCACAGTTAACAAGCGAGTGGCGATAGCCTTCTGGAAGCTTGTAATGTCAGTCAGGAATCAATCTGGAGTGGGCAAATCTACAGTGGAGGCTGCTGTGATCCAAGTAGCCAACGCAATCACTGAGCTGCTGCTATCAAGGGTAGTGACGCTGGGAAATGTGCAGGTCATAGTGAATGGCTTTGTTGCAATGGGATTCCCTAATTATGATGGGGCAATAGATGGAACACATATCCCTATCTTGGGACCGGACCACCTTGGCAGCCAGTACATAAACCGAAAAGGGTACTTTTCCATGGTGCTGCAAGCACTGGTGAATCACAAGGGACGTTTCACCAACATCAACGTGGGATGGCTGGGAAAGGTACATGATGCTTGTATCTTCAGGAACTCTGGTCTGTCTGAACAGCTGCAGCAAGAGACTTACTTTCCAGACCAGAAAATAACCGTTGGGAATGTTGAAATGCCTATAGTTATCCTTGGGGACCCAGCCTACCTCTTAATGCCATGGCTCATGAAGCCATACACAGGCACCCTGGACCAAAGTCAGGAACTGTTCAACTATAGGCTGAGCAAGTGCAGAGTGGCAGTAGAATGTGCATTTGGACGTTTAAAAGCGCACTGGGGCAGTTTACTGACTTGCTTAAACCGCAGTGAAACCAATATTCCTATTCTTATTACTGCTTGCTGTGTGCTCCACAATATCTGTGAGAATAAGGCGGAGATGTTTATGGTGGGGTGGGAGGTTGAGGCAATTCGCCTGGCCCCTGATTACATACAGCCAGACACCAGGGCAGTTAGAAGAGCACAACAGGGCGTGCTGCACATCAGAGAAGCTTTGAAAACCAGTTTCATGACTAGCAAAATTACGTTGTGAAAGTTCTGTTTGTTTCTCCTTGATGAAAACCTGCCGCCTTGGTTCATTCTACTTCCCTGTAAGTCAGCCAAGACCTCCCACCTTCAATCACCACTTGCAGAGGCAATAAAGTCATTGTTGTTTCAAATTAATGCATTCTTTATTAATTCATCACACAAAGAGAGGGATAACTGCCAAGGTTGCCCAAGAAGGGTGGGGGAGAAAGGAAGCACTGGGTGGGATTGGATAGGAGGGGAGGAGGGAAGGACAAGGCCATACTGCACTTAAAAACTTATTGAATGCCAGCCTTCTATTGCTTTGATAGTCCTCTGGGGTGGAGTGGTTGGGTACGCGGAGCCCCCACCCCGTCCACGTTCTTGGGCGTCTGGGTGAGGAGGCTATGGAACTTGGCAAGGAGGGCGGTTGGTTACACAGGGGCTGCAGCGGCAGTCTCTGCTCCTGCTGCCTTTCCTGCAGCTCAGCCATACGCCGGAGCATATCAGTTTGATCCTCCAGTAGCCTCAGCATTGCATCCTGCCTCCTCTCATCACGCTGCCGCTACCTCGCCTCTTGCTCCTGCCACCTGTCCTCTCACGCGTCCCTCCTGTCCTCGTGTTCATTTTGTGTTTTCCTGAACTCTGACAGTGTCTGCCTCCATGCATTTTGCTGAGCTCTTTCAGTGCGGGAGGACTGCATGAGCTCAGAGAACATTTCATCGCAGGTGCGTTTTTTCTGCCTTCTCATCTGTGCTAGCCTCTGGGACAGAGATGATAGGGGGAGTGTTGAAACATTTGCAGCTGTGAGAGGGAAAAAAAAAAAGAGAGTAGTATTTACAAAGACATTTTTTTAAGAGAACAATGGGTAGACTCTTTCACGGTGAACCAAGCTGTTAACATTACATAGCACATGTGCCTTCGGTACAAGGTCGCATTTTGCCTCTTCTATTGAGGGCCGGCTGGTTTGGTGTGAAAGATCACACACGCAGGGCCGGGCAACAGAATTTGGCTAGCAGGCAGCCATGGCAAGCCACAGTCTTTTGGCTTCTCTAACCTTCATAACACGTGGAAATGGTTTCAAACAGCAGCGTCCTCATTTCCCATACAAAGCACCCGTTGGGTTGGCCATTTAAAAGGAGGGGCTGCAGTTTTTGGGTTAACGTGCAAAACAAACCCAATTAACACCCCCCCCCATACCCAGTTCTCTGGGATGATCACTTCACCCCTCTCCCCTCCACGTGGCTAACAGCGGGGATGATTTCTATTCAGCCACATGCACACAGCCCAGCAGGAATGGCCGCCTCTGAATGTCCCCTTAATAAAATTCCCCTATTTCAATCAAGTGACCATGAATGATATCACTCTCCTGAGGATAACAGAGAGATAAAGAATGGATGTTGCTTGACTGCATTGCACTAGCTGTACTGGCCACAAATGCATCCCAAGTCTTCAGGGTAAATTAATCATTGAAACAGGCTTGCTTTTAAACCATGTATTATATTTACAAAGGTACACTCACCAGTGGTGTCCAGGTCCAGGGGCCCACCTTGCAAGGGTATTGTTTCCAGGGTGATATACAGTTCCTGGCTGTTGGAGAGAATGGTTTCTCTGCTTGCCTGCTGTGCGCTAAACCTCCTACTCTTCATCTTCCTCCTCATCCCCAAAATCCTCATCCCTGTTGCGTGAGACTCCCACCTTGCAGGAGTCCACAAATAGGGGTGGGGTCACCCCTAGAATTGCATGCAGCTCATCATAGAAGCGGCATGTCTGGGGCTCTGACCTGGAACGGCCATTTGCCTCTTTGGTAGGCTTGCCTGAGCTCCTTAAGTTTCACGCGGCACTGCTGCGGATTCCTGTTATAGCCTCTGTCCTTCATGCCCTTGGAGATTTCTTTCAAATATTTTGGCATTTTGTCTTTTGGAATGGAGTTCAGATAGCATGGATTCATCTATCCATACAGTAATCAGATCCAGTACCTCCCATTCGGTCCATGCTGGAGCTCTTTTGCAATTCTGGGACTCCATGGTCACCTCTGCTGATGAGCTCTGCATGGTCACCTGTGCTGATCAGCGTGTTACACTGGCCAAACAGGAAATGAAATTCAAAAGTTCTTGGGGCTTTTCCAGGCTATCTGGCCAGTGAATCTGAGTTGAGAGTGCTGTCCAGAGCAGTCACAATGGAGCACTGTGGGATAGCTCCTGGAGGCCAATACCATCGAACTGTGTCCACACTACCCCAAATTCGACCCGGCAACGACTATTTCAGCACTAATCCCCTCGTCAGGGAGGAGTACAGAAATCAATTTTAAGAGCCCTTTAAGTTAACAAAAATGGCTTTGTCATATGGACGGGTGCAGAGTTAAATTGATCTAACACTGCTAAATTCGGCCTAAACTTGTAGTGTAGACTAAGGCTCAGATAATAAACATGAACATATGTCAGTCCGCATTGCCTTGGATTGTTATTGAGCAGAACCCGTCATCAGCATGGACGCATGTCCCCTGGAATGGTGGTTGAAGCATGACAAGACATCCTTAGCGCATCTGGCACGTAAATATCTTGTGATACCGGCTACAACAGTGCCATGTGAATGTCTAGTCTCACTTTCAGGTGACATTGTAAACAAGAAGCAGGCAGCATTATATCTCCTGCAAATGAAAAACCTGTTTGTCTGAGTGACTGGCTGAACAAGAAGTAGGACTCAGTGGACTTGCAGGCTCCAAAAATAAAACAATGTAAAATTTTAAATGCAGGGGTTTTGTACATAATTCTACCTTTTCAAGTTCACCATTCATGATAAAGAGATTGCACTACAGTACTTGTATTAGGCAAATTGAAAAATACTATTTCTTTTGTTTTTTTATAGTGCAAATACTTGTGATCAAAAATAAATATAAAGTGACTACTGTACACTCTGTATTCTGTGTTGTAATTGAAATCAATACATTTGAAAATGTAGAAAATATCCAAAATATTTAAATAAAAGATATTCTATTATAGTTTAACAGTGTGATTAATCGCGCGATTAATTTATTTAATCGTTTGACAGCCCTATTTTAAATATCTCAGAAGTTTATCTGTTTATTGGGCTATGTTGCCTTTCTGGCATTCTAGCATTCATTGATAGTATTTTGGGGTACCCTGAAGCCTTCAAGTAGGGGTGCTTCAGAAATTAAAGCATAAATGTAAGTGAACTCTGCAGAAGTTGCTCTGTTTACAGCCCTAGAGACCAAAATCCTCTATCCACAGACAAAACTCTGCATAAGCAATGTAAAAGAAAGCTTCCCACAAATGACTTCCTAACAGTGCAACTCATCTCTGTTTTAGAGGGAACACATCTACTTCAGCCTTGATACCCACTCAGTCCTCAGTCTCTTTAGTGAGGAGGTTAAACAGGGTAACAATTGTCAGCATGATTTTATAGTATAGGCACTGCACCTTCTCCCTAGTAACTAGACTAGCTAGGAGTACACCACCAGCTCATTACATATAAGTCACTGAGCAGATGTCTCCTCTCTGCAGCTTCTGGTCAACACGTTCTTGCTCTCTATGGGTCTGTTTACACGGC
Organism: Gopherus evgoodei; assembly: GCF_007399415.2. NCBI lineage: Eukaryota > Metazoa > Chordata > Testudines > Testudinidae > Gopherus > Gopherus evgoodei. The sequence continues at coordinate 7,788,174 of NC_044330.1, forward strand.
AGTAAAACAGCCAAAGCTGGCCTGTCAGCTGAGTCAGGCCTGTGGGGCTCAGACTGCAGGGCTATAATATTGCAGTATAGGTGTTTGGTCTGAAGCCCAGGCTCTAAGACCCTGCAATGGGGGAGGGACCCAGAGCCCAGGCTCCAGCTCGAGCCCCAATATCTGCACTGCAATTTTACAGCCCCGCAGTCTGAGCCCCGTGAGCCTGAATTAGCTGATAGTGATGAGCCAAGGGTGTTTTATTGCAGTGTAGATGTAACTTAAAAAACAGTCCAAAGCTCCACGACAAAGACTGTGGTCAGCAAATGTGCCCCTCTGGCACAAGGGAATACTCACCATCTGGGGGTGATCTGTGTCACGGAGTCCCCGGGCAATGCTCTGGAACTGCTCCCTCATAAAGCCAGCCAGGACTCTGGTGAAGTCTCTGTGAGCAGACTGTCTCCAGGGCACGAAACTCACATGGCTTCACCTTCCTGGGTCTGACCTTGGAGCATTCAGCATCCTCTGCCCCTCTGTGCGCTTCCCACAGCGAGTCCGCCCAGGTGGGGTCCTGGGGAAGCCAGAGGGTCCTGCACCCCGTGACTCTCAGCCAGCCAGTAAAACAGAGGTTTATTAGATGACAGGAACATGGTCTAAAACAGAGCTTGTAGGTACAGAGAAGAGGACCCCTCAACCGGGTCCATTTTGGGGGGCAGTGAGTCAGACAACCAAGTCTGCCCCTCACTCACATCCCCAGCCAGCCCCAAACTGCCTCACCCTCCAGTCCCTCCTCCTCTAGGCTTTGTCCCTTTCCTGGGTCAGGAGGTCACCTGATTCCTTTGTTCTCCAACACCTTTAGCTATCACCTTGCAGGAGGAAAGGGTCCAGGCCATTTGTTGCCAGGAGACAGAGTGTCAGCCATTTCTGTACACTGGCCCTTTGCTCTGCAACAATTACACCCCCTTATCCCACCGCCTAGAGACTTAAGAAATGCATAAGGGAAACTGAGGCGCCCCTACAGTATTCAGAGAAAACATTAAGAACAGTCCCAGTTTGTCACAACCTGAGACTGTGGATTGAATTCCACCAGGCACTAAGGACCATGACAGACCTAACTACTTTCCGCACCTAATGCAAGGTGCATTTCTTCAACCTGGCCTTCTCTTCCTAAACAGAGAGCAACAAGTATATTTACATATATAAAAGAAACACCCTTCTGAAATAAGACACTCCAGTGCACATGCTTCTCCCTCTGGGGAGAGAATGAGAGAACAAACTACATGATAGGTGTGCAGACACGTTGTTTAATGAACTGGAGAGCACTCAGATACTACCATGAATAAGCACAGTATAAAAATATACAGAACAAAACATCAGTCTAATCCAGATCAGAAGTGACGACTTAAAGCAGAGGTTAAAGATTTCATATTCCTATTAGAAATATAAACCCTCCGTCTCTTCATGCTTTTATTTAAGTTTTCATGACACTTTAAACTCCCTCAGGTTCACTTGCTTATATCAAAGAACTCACATCATCTCCCCTATGTTTTACCCATAGGTGTATGATGCTTTCCCATGGCTTATGCATTATATCCCAGGACCTCACCAGACAGTGTTTGCGTACAATGATTTTATGCACAATTTAGTTAAGAATGAGATCCGAGGTCATCAGAAGAGATGGAAAGATGACGACCCACAGGATCTCATTGACTTCTACCTGGCTCAGATAGCAAAAGTAAGCACTCGTACTCTGTATAACACTAGCTTCTCTTTAGCCTGGCCTCACTGTCCACCGCAAAGAGACTTCATTTAGCAACGCTTCAACTATTTTATAGATTACTATTTCAAATCTTCCTGTAATTTGGGACTTCAGAAGTGTTTTTGGTATTTTCCCCATTTGTTGGACATTTCATGAGAAGTTTTCATCAAGCAACAATGTAACAGAGTTGGCTGCCTCCCATGAGCCCCCTTTTGGCTAGGGGTGGTGCTGCAATACCCAGCCTCAGTTTCCACTCTTGGTTCCTCAAACTCAAAAGAGGCTTTCACAAGTCCAATAACAGCACTTCTTTGGGCTGATTTTAACATAAAGTTCCAAAACAAACACAAAAGCGTTTCCACTCAGCCTCAAGCTGGGCAGAGCCCCTCTTTGCTGTGGTATTGTCTCTTCCTCTGTTCTCTAAGCCACTGGAGAAGACACAAGGCCTGGCCTCCTTCTTGGTCTCTCCCCTAAAGGAAAACAAAAACTTCCAGATGGGTCTTTCTACCTAGCCCCAAATCCCTTCCCCAGGAACCACTACAGGAGAGAAATACTCTCCCTGAAGCTTCATTCTGTAGCCCCCATCCATTTGGCCACCCACAAGCCTCCGTTTTTCTACCCCCACAGAGGTTTGATTTAGTCACTCACCTGCCTGTGACATGGCTTGATTCAGTCTCTCCACCAGGGGAAGGCAAATTAGCTGTCACAGATGGGCTAAGACCTACATCTCTTTAGAAGGGCCAGCCAACCTGTGAAAAATATGTTAATTACTACATAGTCAACAGTACTGCTGTAGAACCTTCTGCTTTCAAATCTTGTGATTGTTACCTTCAGACCAAAGATGACCCCACATCCACCTTTAATGAAGATAACATGGTTCAGACTGTGGTTGATCTTTTGCTGGGAGGGACAGAAAGCACAACTATCACCCTGTGCTGGGCACTCCTCTATATGCTGCAATACCCAGATATCCAAGGTGGGTGAATGCGCATCAAAGGGACACACATGAAAGTCTGCACATTGTTACTAAACAAATATTAGCTCAGATTAACAGTGTGCTGTAAAATAAAGTGACTTGCCTGCAATAAACAACAGTGGTCAGCTATTAATATCTAACAACAGTTCAGAAAGGAGAATTTAATCTATGAAATATCATGAAAGGAAATGGAAATGTGCTGTCGCCCCACCAGCTGCCTGAAATGCAACACCAGCAGATGCTTGTATAGGCTATGGTCTCCCCCTTCACACTAAGACAATAGCAAGGGGAGAAAGCAGGCTAAAGCAGCAATTTCACAGGTAAAACAAGCATATTCTCTCTAATACTTTCTCATTGCCAAAGTAGAAACAATGAACAGAACCTAAAAATTTACCTAATCTGGCACATATTTATAACTTTCCTGTCAAAAGATATGGTGAATATAATAGGAATATGTCAATGTGCCTCATTTCATCTAGATGGGAATACGCAGGCACTTCTGTAAAGATGAATTTGAAAGAGAAGTACCATTTGAGAAATTACCTTGAGCTCTGGGGACACGCGCCTTCTCTCTAAAGATCAACTTCAAACCAATGCAGGGATCAAACCACACTCCAAAGCATCTCATGGCAACATATTTTATAAAACCCTGGATTGTATATGTCCAGTCAAGGGATACATAGCAAGTTAACACAGCTTTGTAAAGAGATGGGCATATTGAAAAGAAAATCAGAAAAAGGGACGAAAAATATTCATCGGTTATAAATAAAAGCAAGTATTTCTTTGCAGAGAAAGTCCAGAAGGAAGTAGAGACTGTCCTGGAACCTTCCCAACTAATCTGCTATGAGGACCGGAAGAAACTGCCTTACACAAATGCTGTGATTTATGAAATCTTGCGCTACAGCAACATTACTTCTGTTGGGCCTCCTCGACAGTGCCTGAAGGATATAACAGTGCTGGGGTTTCCCATTGAAAAGGTATAGTGGTATTCTCCATCTTACTAACCCCTGCTTCTTTTGCATCATTATTACTAAGGGCATGTCTACTCTACAGACGTACGTCAACCTAGCTTCAGTCAACTTACAAGCACTTGTACAGTCTACAGTACAGATTTACAGCCGTAATTACTGCAATGGCCGATGTCCACATTACCCTCCTTCTGCTGGTGGCATGCGTCCTCACTAGAAGCACTTCCACTGACTGAACAGGGGCAGTACAGGGGGGCTGAGAGCCAGGACTCTCAGCTCCCTGCAGCTCCCCACTGGGAGCCCAGCTGCCCCAGACCCTGGGCTCCCCACTCCCAGCTGGTTGTGGAGGCCAGCCGCCCAGGCTTCTTGCCTCACCGCTCACAGCTGGAAGCAGGGGGCAGCTGCCTGGGCTTCTGGGCTCCCTGAGCAGGAAGCCTCCAGGCAGCAGCGCAGCTGGGAGCAGGGGGCAGCTGGGCTCTAGCTGTCCAGCTTTCTTGTCAATTTCACCGCTCCAGCATGGAGCTATAAAATTAACAAGACAGTCAACAGCCACTGTGGCATCCTAACTACACCAACATAAGCCTGATACCTCTCGTGGGGTGCAGTTATGTCAGTATAGTAGGGCATTACATCAGTGAGTGTGGTGTGTACACTGACATCAGTAGGTCAATGTAAAGTGCCTTTCATCCACCTAATTGTGTGGCGCAGACCAGGCCTAAGTATTCAAGTTACACTCATGCCTAGCAATCCTAATCAAGGATTGGGGCACTACTGTGGTAAGAACTTCAGAAAAATAGCAAAGACGACAGCCCTTGCCCCAGAACATTTTGAGTCTACACATGACTGAAGGGGGAAGGGATAGCTCAGTGGTTGAGCACTGGCCTGCTAAACCTAGGGTTGTGAGTTCAATCCTTAAGGGGGCCATTTGGGGAACTGGGGTAAAAATCTGGGGATTGGTCCTGCTTTGAGCAGGGGGTTGGACTAGATAAGCTCCTGAGGTCCCTTCCAAGCCTGATATTCTATGACACAAGACAGAACAGGCAAATAGGCTGGGAGTAGAAAAATGAACATAGATTTGCAGAAGTAGTCTGGGCATCACAGCATAGAGTAAGTTTTAACGGTGGGGGGAAAGGGTAGCGTGCTTTATGAATTTGATTGAGAATTTTCCCCCACACATATGAGACGATCGTAGGAAAAAGCACAGAGGCGTTTGAGGGAGATCATGATTAAGGCAGCCATCACCGGCAAAGCGAAGGCAGGTGCCAACAGTTCAATATGCCAGTAGATCTTACAGAGAGCCCCACCCTAACTGGTGAAGGGCCAGAAATGCAAAGACAAGGAGCTAGTATCTGATGTGATAGGGTAGAGGGACCCAGCAAAGAAATGGAAAGAGACGGCTGATGTGGTTAGAGTGACAATCCGAGTAGCAGAATTCTGAATACACTTGAGAGGGACAATGTAGCTGGCACTGAGGCCAGGGAGGAAGAGATTATAGGGCTCGTGGCATAAAATGATGAGATTATATGACAGTCTAGACACCGACAAGGCCAAATCTCTGAAATATTATATTGGTGGCAGGAGCAAGTCTTGGCTGCAGCCTACATTTGTGGGTTTGGAGAGAAGGCCAAATTGATGATAACATCCAAATTATGGTCTTGCAGTGATTTGGAGGGTGGTGGCGTTATCCACAGTAATGGAGTAAATGGAGAAAAGAGAAGGCCAAAACTCAGTTTTGACCATGTTGAATTGAAGGTTCCAGCTGGACATCCATGAAGAAATGTCAGAAAAGCTGCCTCAGATGTAGAACTGGATGGAGAGGAACTCAAAGCAGTGGTTACAGAAGGCATAGTCTATAAATGTGGAGGTGGAGGGGAGTGGGACAAGGAGACTGTAATAGGAGAGGAAAGTGGGGTCAAGGTTAGATTTTTTTCATGATAGGGAAGAGAAAAGCATGCAATTATCGAGAGGAGTGGGTGATTAAGAGAGAGCAAGGAAGAGGGTGAATGGGGTGAAGGGAGATATGGAGGTAGGGTGGGATCGGGCTGCTGGGGCAGCTAGACGGATTAAAGGAGGGCAGATGAGAAACCTCTGTGTCAGTAACAGAGGAAAAGGAGAGAGTGTGATAAAAGGAAAGAGAGGGCAGGAAGAGGAGAGGTCACATAAGATCTTGTCAATTTGCAAGAGAACATTTGAGTACAGTACTATCAGATGTGACCCTGGAGAACCACGCTGATAAACAGAGAAATGAGGCTAGACAATCTCTGAGCCACACTGCTGCTGTAAAAGGGCATAGCCCTGTTGATGTCAATGAAGCCACACTGGTTTACACATGCTGAGGACCTGCTCCTGTTTTCTCTGCGTAGCTAATGAAGACTAATTCACAAAAAGAAGACAATTAAGTTTTGCTTCTTTTTCAGGGAACAATTGTATTGCCAAACTTACACTCTGCTGTATATGATTCTGAACACTGGGAGACCCCATGGAAGTTTAACCCGAGTCACTTTCTCGATTCAGATGGCAACTTTGTAAACAATGAAGCATTCTTACCTTTCTCAGCAGGTATGTCATTGGCATCTAAATCTGGCTAGTCTGTATATCTCACTTTGAGAGCTAAGGAAAGTATAGGTTCCTAAAGTTAAAATAAAATGGATTATGAATGACTCAGGCAAAATTATCTTACTAATAAACAGCAGGGATTTAGGTCAGGGGTTCTAATGTAATAGACACAAAAAAGTTATGCGTCTGTCCAGCACTTCACACCTACACATAATCACATTGAAGATGCATACAGACGCCCCCCAGGAGATGCAAACCCAACTTACGCAAATCCGCATTTACGGAAAAAGTTCCGCAATCTAGAAATAGGTTTTTGTTGTTGGTTTTTTTTTGGCGCATAATTGTCAGATATACGCTTCCAATTTATGCAGAATTCAAGTTATGCAATAGCCAGGACCCAAGCAGTGTGAGTGCCACTGAAAATCAGCTCACGTGCCACCTTCGGCACACGCCATAGGTTGCCTACCCCTGGATTAGACAAAGAAACAGACAAAAGGTACTGAGGAATTAGCCCTGCAAGTATGCACGTCAGATTGATCTGGCAATCACATTGGAAACAAAAGCAGTACAGAGCAGCAATCAGGTCACAGTAACTTGAGATTTAATTGTAAAAATAAATAAAAATACTGACAGAGCAACCGGTCACCCAGACAGAATGTTAATTGGTCAGCAGCAATGTGAAAAATGATTGAGGGTTCAGTGTAGGTGACAGATTAACTATGAATTTATCATATCATGCTGTGGCAATAAAGGCAAATACTATCCTGGGAAATATATACAGTAGTCACATCGAACAAACTGTGCAGATCCGGCAATCATGTATGCAAACAGGCACTCACACAACTGCAGAAAGACAATCGAGATAACTGCTTAAAAATTGGGCATGGCAAGTTTTCTTTTTTGATTTACACAGATTACATCATAGAAAGACAGAAGTGGGTATGTCGAGGTACATTCTGAAGGTACATCGCCAGGATAAAACATTGACAGTAACTGGAGTTGTAGAGTTATCTTCCTATGCACTTCCTCAAAACGTTACCCCATGATTTTTTTCCAAAGTGAAAAGAGTCTAGTGGATACAAGGTTCCTCAGAACTTAACTCTTAAACTGAAGTGTTTTGTAATTGGCACAGAACGGGGGACAGGAAAGGCAAGAGACTGACGGTGCGACTTCATCACTGTAAATATACCATGGTGACAGGCTATGCCTATACTTAAGAGCTGGGGATGCAATTTCCATCTTAGGCCGATATATCAGCACTAGCTCTGAGCGAGCTAGCACACTACAAAGAGAGTGTAGATGAGGCAGCACCAGTGATGGGTGGCGCTAGCTGCTCCGAGTACGCAAGCATCTGAGATGCTAGCTATATACATGGGGCACCTAGCCCTTCTTGCTGGTCCCACTGTGGAAGCCACGCTTTATTTTTAGTGAGCAAGCATGGGCATGTCTCTGCGACCTCCCTATAAATTACATCCCTGGCTCGTAGCATAGACATACCCAGGGCCTGATATATGTCTAGCAGCTCTCAGCTAAAGAAAAGTACATAGATCAGTGGTCCCCAACCTTTTCGTCTGGCAGGAGCCAGACGAAGGACCATGGCGGCGGTCGAGCATCCGCGGAAATGCCACCAAATTTCTGCGGTATTTTGGCGATGACACCTCTCGATGACGTTGCTTGTCGGTGGCAAGCGGCGTCATCAAGAGGCGTCGCCGCTGAAATGCCTCAGAAATTCAGCAGATGCTCGACCACTGGCCAGGAAGCGGGTGTATTTAGATGCGCCCGCGGGCACCGCGTTGGGGACCCTGACATAGATTATGTCCCCCTGAGGCAACTTCTCACCAAAAGACTCAGTAGAATTTTGTTTGGAAATTCACTTTTCTCTGACTCACACTGCGCAATCACTTGTAGGAGCAATTCCCTTCTCTTGTTCCTTCTGTAGGGATTCGGATGTGTTTGGGGGAACAGATGGCAAGAATTGAGCTCTTCATCTTTTTTGTCAACCTGCTGCGGGCGTTCACATTCCAGCTTCCAGAGGGAGTGAAGGAAGTCAATCTGAATTATATTTTAGGGTCTATATTGCATCCACATCCATATAAGCTTCGTGTGGTTCCACGCTAGTCTGAAATGAACCATAAAGTGGAGGTGATTCTGTCAGGGATTTTCTTTTAATATCTGTCTTGTGCTTTAGCTTAGTCTTATTTGATCATTCAGTATTGTGACAGTGGATGGAGATATTTTTATTTAGGAACTTAGTAAATTTTAACTTTTAAAAAATAAACGAATATGCCAAAGATCAAGAGATCTTCAGTGTACACAAGTGCAAGGTAACACGTCTTGGAAAGAATTATCTAAACTATTTCTACTCAGCAGAGATACTGATGAACTAGGTGTAGTACTTTAGAAAAGATCTGTGCATTACCAGGCAGCGCTTACTAGAGATACCTGCTCAATGTGCTAATAAGATGTTAGACTGTATTACAAATGAGACAATAACAGCAGAAAATGAAATGGCATATGAATAGGTGATTCAGTCCCATCACTGCTGCACAATTGTCCAGATACAATAAATATGCATTATTTTAACTGAACTTCAGTGTTTACCATTCACTCGTCTGTGTTCACAAAACGTCTCTTCTCTCCTTCAAAAATCCATTTAACATGTTTTTATCCACAGGCTACCAGTGTACTTTGGGTCCTCTTTCCTTTTACTCTCTTTGGGAGGACTACTCACAGTAGCAAAGTTAAGTACACACACGTCTGCAGTATTAGGGCCTCTCACAATCACCGTTCTTTTGAACATCTCTTTGGATTTGGTAATGTGATATGTCACTGGAGTATAATGGATACTTTTTTGTACGCCGCCTTCTCCTGGTTTCCTCATTAAATATTTACTGTCTTTTTACAAGTTGCTTATACATCTGTTTTATTATATCAATCATGGCATCTTTAGGAACCAACTATTTTTTTCTTAAGAATCCCTCATTTCCTCTTACAACTCCATCTTCTTTAGAGAAGTTAGTGGAACAACAGTCTACTACTGGTTACTTTAAGTAATGGCACTGGACTGTTGAGAACTGAAGAAATTAGATCAAATTACCATCATTTCTTAGGGCCACCCCTAGATATAGCACCATTCTATGAAAATTAAGGGTTTGGTGCACTTGGTACTATCTTTTATTGCGTCACAATCCCACTAATCTCAACAAAAATATATAGTCCTCTATTGATTCCACTTCTGAAAAGGTTCTGTTTCCAACTCAGCTGCATGCAGCCTAGTTTTTGCAGTTTCTGACGTTCAATAGGAAAATGTGTAAAAGATTCGGGAGTGAATTTTGAAACTGAAAGTATCATTGTACATATGAATCTGCTGTAAAGTCAACATTAGAGAAGAATCGGGCCCTCTAGCTCTGCTTTTCAGCTCCCACTCGGCGGAAACGTGGGTATTCCAAAAGATTGCAAAGCTTGCCACAACACAACAAATAAAGCTTAAAGAAACACAAAGAGATTGAATGGAGGGGAGGGATAGCTCAGTGGTTTGAGCATTGGCCTGCTAAACCCAGGGTTGTGAGCTCAATCCTTGAGGGGGGCCACTTAGGGATCTGGGGCAAAATTGGTCCTGCTAGTGAAGGCAGGGGGCTGGACTCGACCTTTCAAGGTCCCTTCCAGTTCTAGGAGATTGGTGTATCTCCAATTATTACCTTACCTTAATATTAACAGAAGACCTTTTAAACTCTTTATCATCACTGTACATTTATTAAAGAAAATACAATATCTAAAAAAATCACACTTGAGTAAGAAATATTTTAACAGGAATTAAGAAAACAACATTCGGGTTACTAGTAACAAAAATACTATCTTATATGGCATTTCAAACCAACAGCTTTGCAAAAGTCATTTCTTCCTTCCCTTCCAGGTGTTCACATGGTGTAAGACAAACTCATCTAAACTCATCCCTTCCAAACTTAGTTTCCTGACAAATATTCATAGTAGCAGGGCCCATGATAAAGTGCTCACTAATAAGACTGACAGTGATAGATACAGATCTGGTCTATCCCTGTTCCAGTGTACTTCGTTGGATCCTAGTCTTTCCTTCCTGAAAAAGGGACTCCAGTTTCTTTCCCCTACACAGTTCCTATCCTCCCCTGGTCTCCTGAGGTTGTTTTGTAATCTTGGATATTCTTCACCAAATGTTCTTTCATTATGTACGCATAGGTCACATTTTTTTTCTGCTTTAATTTTAAAACTGCAGCTTGAGTTAAAATATGTGCACATATCCTTTGTCCGTATTTTTGAAGAACTGAGGTATAGCATTAAGTCCAGTTGTATGTCGCTGGTAGTAAAACATATGGAGGGGACGAATGCTCATCAGGATGCATGTGGTCAAGGTGGTATCTCTTCAGAGAGGTCGTCACCAGGCTAGAAGTCAGTCTGAATGGAAAACCACTGGGATCAGGGTATTTTCTGGTTACTTCATTTCAAACTGAAAATAGCCAGAGGTCAGGCTTTTCTAGTCTCTACTGTTATGATGTTGATGCAAGAATTCCAAATTACCTTTTCATCACAGCTGTAAAGGAGACCTGCAAAAAGAGGCTGAATTGAAGCTATTTCATAGGTTAAAACCTGTAGTTTGTAACATATTAAGAGTCTCAGGGGGGAAAAGATTGGCAAATATGCCTGAGCTAGACAGAGAAAAGGAAAATTCAGGAATTAAGGCCATGTATCATTACACATTCTCTTTCTGTTAATTGATACACTTAAATAGTCTCAAGGAAGTGTTGCAAATCCCATAACTTCAGTACTTCGGAACTAGACTGAACAGAACTCTAGGAATATATAACACAGCATACCACTGGCACCAGCTCTACATCACTTCAATCCTTCAGGGGGCCATTTAGGGATCTGGGGCAAAATCAGTACTTGGTCCTGCTAGTGAAGGCAGGGCACTGGAATCGATGACCTTCAAGGTCCCTTCCAGTTCTAGGAGAGGTATGTTAATCTCTCTCTCTCTCTCTCTGTGCCATTGTCCACTTGTCCCAGTGCCTGAGACACACAACTACCTGAATGAAAAGCAAGTGGTGGGGCTGGTAGGACAGGGGAAGGGACTGCGTAGTCTCAGAGTCCTAAGAGGACTCGTCACCATTCCTACTCAACCAAACAGCAGCTATAACCAAAAGTGCTTTAATATTTGATTAACAGGGAGACTGCACCTTTTCTTTCAGATGTAGACCCAGCACAGTAAGCCATGTTTCCATCTCCTTCAGGCTAAACTACTGCAGTGTATTCCACCTGGCACAGACCAAGAAGGGCACATAGTTGTTTAAATACACAGCAGCCCGCTTTTAGGTAAGGCAGACTAACAAAACCACATCACGAAAGTGGTCCATGCTCTCCACTGGTTCCGCTTCAAAAACCTGAACTGCTTCTAGGTTCTAGTCTTTATAACCTTCACCCAGCTAGGACTTCTTAAACTCAGAGATCATCTCTTTCTGTATCTTAGCTGCAATCAATGAGGAGATTGTGGCTGTCATCTTCAAACTGAAATTCTCAGGGGGTTTGAAGCAGGGTATTCTCAGGGGCGTGCCACTGTCATTTTACCCTATCACCGGACAGCAGGGTAGGCCCAAGTCTTACTACCCTTAGGGAACAATGTAAGAATAATCATCTCTCTAGATAGGCCCATCCCTCAGTAACAACAGCCTGTCAACGTTTGCCCTAGAGACAGGCAAGAACCACATCTAAGAAAGAAATGAATAATGAACAAGAAATGGAAATAATGCTATTATTAATTACGTGTTATAGTTCCTAGATTCTAAAGCAATGGCCACCATTAGAAATGTATATATATATATTTCCATCTCCAATTTCTGGGAAATAAAATTCTAGTTTTTTGTGTGGTTTTGAGGACAAAGTATAATCACTGGTCACCACAACCTAGAGCAAGAAAATTAGTAAGCCAACTGATAGCTGGTGTGGGTGTTTTTTTGTTTGCTTGTTTGTTCTGTGTGTAATTGACCTTTTTCCCTCTTAGATGTTTTATTGCTTTGGTATTTGTCTGGCCTAATAAGTAAACAGTGTTATCAAGAACACTCTCTGATTTAAAATGCAAGTAAGATTTTATTTTAACACGGTTGCAAAAAATTAATATTTTTGGATCTTTTCCCCCCTAAAATAAAAATATCTTAAGTGCCAGAAACTCAGGACTCATGCCCAATCCTGCAACAACAGTGTGTGCATGTGTAGTGGGGGGAAAAAAAAAAATCAGTGAAATGTTAAACGTTGCATTTACTTGACCAAAACAGCTCACAGCCCAATGTGAATTATCATTATAGCATATTGTGTGTGCAAGCAAACAAAAATGTAGACCTACTAAGACGTGCAGGGCAATCATCTCCAGGTTTTCCCTCCTCTTTTTTTCCTGTATTATTAGTATTAATTTCTAAATATTGTAGTAGTGCCTAAAGTCCCCAACACAAGTCAGAGCCCACTGAGTGAGGAAAAGGATTGAATATATAAATAAAATGATGAGTGATGATAGTGACACAAAGGGAGAAGAATACAGTTAAATATATGTATATGGACACATACACACACTTTATTAATATTAATAACTTTTAAAATGTAAATATAAAAGTGTCAATTATTGCCATAAGCCCACCACAGCTATTAGTTCACCAGCTTCTCACAGGCTTTACAGCAGAGGTGGGTACTGAGGACGGATTTGAAGGAGTCAGTATGGCTTTATAGATCATTTCAGAAAGGGGATTCCATGTGTATGAGGCAGCATGAGAGAAGACAAAGAGCTATAGGATAATTGCTACTTTGCAGACTGGGAAAACAAAAAGAGAGCTTTACTGATGTGCCCAAGAACAAACAATTAGCAACGGAATGGAATTAGAACTTTCAAATTCCTGTCTACCAGTCCCTGGTGCAAATGATTAGCTAATATGTATCTGTTTGCCTCTCTGACTTCCAGTGTACCTCAATCTCAGTGCCACTAAAATTCAAATGCCACCTACTTCTTGCAATATTTGTCCAAGGGTCTCCTGGCTCTGAATGCATTTCCTATTTGAAAAGAAAAGAAAATTACTTCAGTGCAAAGCATTAGTCGTTTCCTATTGTCTCATCTTCCAGGAAACTCTACCTGTCTCTCTCAAGATCTAACCTCCCTACTTCCTGCAGACCTTAGATCAGAGCCTCCCACAGGCCTAACCTACTTCCTGTAGTTCCTTTTTCTGAGGCCCAAGTGTTCATCAGGTTAACATCTGATCCCATTAGTATCACCCCTTCAGATAGCGGGCTGGTAATTATGGCACAGATGGAGCCAGCCCTACTTTCCTTAAAGGGCCAGTCATCCCAGTCACCCTGTGGTAGCGGTAAAAGGCGTTATAATAAATATGAAAACATTATTATAAATGATTGTGTAGTGTTGTCCTATGCTCTGTTACATGTGAAATTCAGAAACAGTGTAAACCCAAACACACACCTATATACTTTTACCTGTCTATTTTGGTTGTTATGACCACTGTGAAATTGCCTTCAGTATTAGGCAAATACGTTGAAGGTACAATTACATAATTCCCTGCAGAGAGTCTGCACAGTTGGCTCACTTCCTGTGAGTAGCAATGAGGTACACAGCTAACCAGTGGCTCCAAGTGCAGAAAAGAACAAGTGTGTGGTTTCCAACTGCTGTTAGGCACCTGAGGACATTAAAATAATTTCAGATCTCACACCTTGAAAACAAACCAGTGTGTTCCATCAATAATCTACCCCTCCAAATACACACCCTCTTTCATATAATGATCGCTGTTTACTCAGGATCACTTATCAGTTGACAGGAAAAAAAAATATTTATTGGGGGAGAGGGGCAGGAGAGATTCATGCCTGATTACCAAGACTGGGTCTTAGTCACCAAACATTCCAAACCATTTGCACCTGTACAAAAAAGTGAAAAAAAATCCACCCATTTTAAAGAAGTGTATAATTTAATACAGAGTTAACTAGCCATAGTCTTAGTGTTAAATAAAACCCTTCAAATGTTCAGAAAATCTATAAGTACTGGCTGCTGCGTGACTTCTAAAACAGAATATGACAAGGGTTCAGTGGAACCAGAAATCTGGCTGCTAAGCTATCCAGTCATGCATTGTAATACCCTACACTCTACTGTACCTGTGAACTAATACAGCTCAAATGTCTATTTGTATTGGCCCAAATGTAATCATTTATAGGCTGCATTTCCATTCTCCAAGGTAAAAGACACCTGCATAAAAGTGATGGATTTAGTTGATTCTTGTAAATAAAACAGATTGACTGGGGTAAATCATACCTGGAAGATATGAAACCCTATTGGAAGACACTTGCTATCTTGACAGTGCTGGCGGAGGGTGACTTTCATGCTACGCTCTTCTGTTCCTGCAGGGACGGAGAGGGGAAAGCAGGGATTGGTATGGAAGGAGTGGAAGTTCCTGCTACCTCCAGCACTTTGGCCATTTTTCCAGCATCCCTGTAGCTGCACAGTCTCCCATTCACCTGGTGGGAGCTCTTCACAGAGGGCAGCATCAGTGGGTGGTGGTTTTATCTCACTGTTAAATGTAAGACAGAAAGGAAAAGTATTGTACAAAAGATGAAAGATTTCCATGACTGCAATTCACCATCCTTAATGCTCAGCTGTCAAAATATGGACAAATACTAGTAATGAAATGTGTGTCAAGAAATGCAAACTCTTGCCAGTCAAGCATTCCCATTAACTGTCAATTCAATGCCAATCATTGCCATGTATAAATATAATTAAATGCAAAACCTGAACATTTGTGGAACAGAGAAAATAAATACCATAAAGTAAAAATTAAGATCTCTACAGGACCTTTAATCTGGCCACATTGCTCAATATAAATTCAAAGTATAAGCACATTAAAATACGTATTTAAGAAATAGCAAGAGAAAATATAACATGCTGCATTACTTTATTGATTAAATTTATCTTCTGAATTTCCTAACGTCGATGCATTTAGTTTCTTAAGCTTAATGTTCCCTGAACTTACATTTTTGCAATTAATTTCCCCAGGGTTCCCCCACTAAATAGGGCAAGAGGGAAAAAGAAAGAAGGAAATATGAAAACAATGTAGCTCTCAGAATCCTTCCCCACCCGCCCATAGAGCTCCAGAAGACATCTACCCTGGATCAAGTGAATACATCACAGAACTGTGCAACATCCAAGATGCACTGATGCCTGCAGTAATTGTGCAGCAGTAAGAGTCTTGTATAAAACACACCAGACCCTGGATGAAATATGTTCTCCACAATGTGCACACTGCAAAGAACTACAGCAGTTCACCTCTGAAAAGTGTGCACTTCTTCCCGACACTGGGCCTCTTTTGGGTCAAAAAGGGATTTAGATGGCCAGCCCCAGGTCCCTTGAAGTACTACAGTAGGGGTGGGGAATCTTATTTCTATCAGAGGCCATTGACCCACATTAAAAATCAGTCAGGGGCCAGACACAGCCCTGGGGTGGGATCAGAGCTTCAGCAAGTGCTCACAGCTCCAGCTTCACAAGGGGGGGGGAGGTTGGGCGCAAAGGAGCACGGAGGCTCTGGGACAGGGCCAGAAATGAGGGGTTCCAGGTGCAGGAGGGGATTCCAGGCTGGGGTGGAGGGGAGGGGGAGTGCAGAAGGGGGTAAGGGATCTGGCTAGGGGTGCGGGCTCTGGGGTGGGGCTGGGGATGAAGGGTTTGGGTTGCAGGAGGGGGTGCCGGGCTGTTGCCAAGGGATTTGAAGTGAGGGAGTGGGCTCAGGGCTGTGGCGGGGGTTTAGGGTACGGGCTCCAGGAGGGAGTTGGGATGTGGGAGGGGATTCAGGATGTGGGCTCCAGCTGGGCGGCACTTACCACAGGCAGCCCTTGGTCGGTGGCGCAGAGGGGCTAAGGCAGGCTCCTTGCCTACCCTGGCTCCGAACTGCTCCCAGAAGCGGCCGGCATGTCCAGCCCCCAGGTGGAGGGGCCAGGCGGCTCAGCGCAGTGTGCACGGCCAGCGCTCACAAGCACTGATCCCGCAGCTCCCATTGGCCACGGTTCCTGGCCAATGGGAGCTGCGGAGCTGGCATTGGGGGTGGGGACAGCACACAGAGCTTCTCTGATCGCCCCTCCACCTAGGGGCCGCAAGGACATGCCGGCAATCTGGCGCGTGCAGTTCCAGCCCAGTTGGGGAGGAGGAGGACGCCGAGGCTCGAGACTTTCAGCTCATGGTGCGGAGACTTGCTGCAGGCCGGACAAAATGAAGCAGTGGCCCAGAGGCTCCCCACCACTGTACTAAGGATTTCAAACATCTCTGAGACCCCATTCAAAGAGCCAGGAGAGGTGCACAATATAGAGCCACACTAAAAACCTGAACTCAAAAGATTTAGCACCTTCTTTACATGTACCTCTCCTAACCATAGTTCAGGTCACAGCAAGCCCTGTAAAGGGCATAATGCTTTACATAAACTGTCAGAGTTTTTGTGGGATTTGCTATTTCTCTTCCTTTGTGAACATACCTGAGGCAGATTCTCCCCGTTGAGAATACACGAAGCACGAAGTCGCTCTCTGCATTCTTCAGAAAGATGCTAGGGACAATAAGGTAATAACCAGGGGCAAGGTCACAGCGCAAATGTACTTCTCTGTCATAAGAATGACAAATGGTACCAACAACCGGAGGAGCAGAGAGGGTCTTTGGTAGGTTAAACCGCCTCTTCTCCACCTAAAATAGACACATAATGTTGCATAGCATTGTAGAAAAATTGATAAGATTATAGCAAAGTTAAATGGGGTCAAATATTCAGTCAACAAACCCCAAATCCACAGCACCACAAGTGTGTGTTTTGCCATCTGGCAGACCATGTGAAGGTGCAGATATTATTTCCAAACCTGTCTCAAAGGATCAGATTCAGAATAGCACTCATGAGGGTGAGCAATTTGGGGTGGAAAAAAGATAGCTGCTTCCCCCTTTTTGTGCCCTTGAGCAGTGCTGGAGAGAATTTCACTGGGGACTGTAGTCCCTTTTCTCACACAGCTTCCCTGTGGAAGTTAATGCCAGAAAGGGGGCAAGAACGGGTGAGGTAAGTACAGGGAAATGGTCCACTCATGCATCTCACTCACGCATCAGCCAATGGAGCTGCCCACACATATAGCACATTACACCATCTCAAAAGGTCACAGAGCATTGCTCTGGCATATTTATCCTGGGAGTTCCCAGGAAGAATTCTCTCTCAGCTAGAATTGCTCTTGGGGGTATCAGTTACAAACTGGCCCCATGCAGAACCGATCCAGCATGCCCCAGAGCAGAATTTTGCCCAAAGGAAATACAAAATTCTGATACATTGTTGTGCTTTAATTCAGATTAGATTTACCTAGGACCCAACACAGTCAAACCATAAACCATGGGAAGCTCTTATTTTCCATGCAAAGTTCAGTGGCGCTGAACCTTGCTCATGTACAACGGCTACTTTTTCAATCAAATACTTTTTTGGGAAACTCATGCAGTCTCAGGGCAGGCTAAGGCTCAGCAACTACCAGAGCACATTTTGTAAAGTGAGCAACTGTTATAAAAAAATGTGAAAACAATTTGTTTTAATTAACTCTCTTCAAAACAACAACGAACAACAACAACAACGACAGGCTGGAACAAACCAGGCCCAGACTGAAAACCTGTCTGCCATGTTTCAGCTGAAACATTTTCAGTGAAGGGCAAACATTTTAAGTCTTACGCTTTGTTATACCTAAAAAAATTGTGTAACAGAGATCTGTGGGGAATTAAAGGAAATTAGGAGAAAAATATCGCTCATATTTTGAGTTAAAGAGTTTGGCCTGAGCACCAGTAAAATAAGCCTTCATCCACTACTAATTATGTTCTTGTTTACAAAAGTAATTAGAAGAGACATTTACATAGTGCAAATTAAAATTGGAGGTGAAATTATATCAATGAGCCCAGGGGCAGATCACTGTGCAACTGGCAAGCATAAAAACCCATTTCTGAAGTTTTTGAACACCTCCGTGATAGCCTGAGTATGCAAAACAGAGTTGCACAAAATTGCATATACAAATGAGTAGAATTATTTTCAGTTGTACGAGGCATTTCTGAAATTAGTTTTCTTCTTATGCAGATTGTGTTGCATTCTGGGTACCCATATTATTAGACAGAGTTTAAGAAACTAGAAAGAACCAAGAGAAAAGCAACAAAACAAGTAGTGTGGTTAAAGGACTGACTTATGAGAAGAGATTAACAGAGATGTTAAAAGATGAAAACATATATAAGAGGTGATAATTAAGGGAGGGACATAACAGTACACAAACATGTGAAGGGTGTAGACACCAAGGCGGGAGAGGAACCTCTTAGGATAGTACAAGGGGGTTCACTAAGAGAAAGGGAAAAAGTAGGCAGATCATCAGGAAAAAACTTTCTAATACTGCAATGTCCTGACTGGGGGAACAGTCTCCAAAGAGAAGTAGTGGAAGCTTCACTGCTTGGAATGTTTAAAAATAAACTGAATAAAGCTCTGGTAGATGTACGATAAGCAACAATCCTTCAATGACCCTGTGAGATGGGAAGGCTCATCTAATAGGTTTTTCACATCCCTGACTTCTGTGAACAATTGACACATGGCATTGCTATAGCCAATGAGTGACTATGTCAGATGCTCCTGTTTTTCTGGAAACTTTTCTTCTTGGCCCAGCTAGAAGTTTGAAAAGTTATCCCTAATTACCTTCCAGATATGCAGTCCCACAGCCTGGTAATTCTTCCCTTGAATGCCTTCAGTAAAAGATGAACCTTCCTCTGCTGAGCGAGTCAGATTCTGAGTTCTTCCAGCCCAATCAGCACAGTACTTCCTGGGTTTCTGCAGAAGAGCAATGCACACCTCACTCTGCTCACATATCCTCAGCCAGAACTTGGGGTTAACAGGGAAGCTGTTGTTGTTACGGCAACCACCTGCAGACTGGCCTTTCACCCAGGAGCCACAGAGATTCTGAGTATGACTCAGCACTTTCTCTAATAAAGAAAAACAGGTAACACACATCAGCAATCGGAAACAATTCATTTTTGTGGCTCAGGAGTCTCCAGACTGAAAGCATTGCTGTGGCAGTGCCATTTTCTGTGAGCTAACGTTCACAGCCAAGATATCCCCAAGCCAGTCAGAGTGGGAAGCTGAGGAACTTTATCCTTAAAAGATCATACACAGAACTATTTCTACAAGTCTGAAACCTCAAATTTGTCTCCCAGTTGGAAGAGATCATTACAGGGCTCCCTAATACAATTTTCTACAGGAAAGGACTAACCCCCACACCAAGGGGCCAGACATAGCAAACAATTCTTCAGCCTGAAAAAAAAAGGCTTTAAAACTCCTGTGCAATTTCCTTCTTTCCTCCCAGCAGCAACAGACACAGGAAAGGCCTACAGGCTGGGAAGGAAGAGAGTAAAATACAAAATATTTAAAAGCAGAAATACCAGTATCTGATATTGCAGCAAACGAGGACAATAAAATAACCTAGATAGAGATTGTCTCATCTGCAAACATGAGCTGATGTTAAGAACTTTACAGCAAGCGTAGGTCAGAATTCCAATTTGCTACTCCATAGATCATCTTGAGGTGGGATGAAGGTGTAACTGCGACACCAACGCCTCTGGGGGTGTGGAGGAGCAGGAGGAGGAGAACTTACTACATTACTTAATGTGACCTGAATTCAGCAAACAATCTGTATTCCACAAAGCACTTAAGCACATGACTTAATACTTTGGTGAACAGGAATTGACTTACAAACATGTTCACATATTTTGCCAAATCGGGGCCAAAATGCCTTCTACTGGTCTTTCCCTGGAGTAAGCACAGAAGCATAGAAATGAAAGGCAGAAGAGAACTTGAGGAGTCATCAAGTCCAGCCTCCTACAATGAGGCAGGATTACGTACACCTGGCTCCATTCCCCAGGCTTCTGTTCCTCTGATGCTGTTCAGACGACCTAATTCAGAACCAGATCCTCCTCGTGCGGGCCAGAGAAAGTGAGAGTTTGTAGATGGCATCAGCAACTTATCTCCCCATGCTTCAGCTACTGCACTGTTCTCCAGACAACCTATCTTGACAGATTACACTTCTGTTTTACCCTTTCGCTGCCTGTGAGCTGGATTCCAGTTATCATTCCCAAACCTCCTGATGCTTAGGCTGCATGGAATAGTGCATGGAGTATGCACTGTAACCATAAGGACTAGAAACATTTTTTTAAATGAATGATGAGATTTCCGAGCATAATTCTATAGCAGGGAGGTCAGCTCTGCAGCAATCTACACAGCTTCAAAGTACGTGAGTCCCTGAGCTTTCCATAACCATTTTCACTTGCAACTCTCAAAATTATATGCAAATAAGGAAGAGGATTTTTCCAGTAAATCGGAGAAATGTAGAGAAAGCAAAAAGTTAATTACCAAGTCGGGGCCAGTTCTGTTCTCCAATCTCTCCCAGAGTACGCACTCAGTGCATACTCAATAAAATATGGAAAAAGTTTTGGAAACCACAAAGGTCTAGTGGTAAACAAGTCTGATTTTGACGTTTTTTAATTCAAATCAGATTCCCCATTAAACTAATCTGTTTTGTTACGAATAGTCCCCTTGCAACAATGTACCTGTATAAAGGCTCTGAAGCTCTCCATCTTCAGTGACTGGAAACCCAATGGTAATCTCATCAAACTCCTTGAAAAACTCTTCCTCCTCAACCCAGAATTCTCCTTCCTGAATCTGGGAAAGCAATTCTGAAGCAACTACTGGATCCAATTGGCTCCACCCTTGACCACTGCAAATAAATGCCCAAAAGTCAACGTCTAGGCTGTTTGCTCACACTCCCAATAGAGTTCTACAAAAATCTTCTATCAAAAATTGCTTAGAAAGAAAAAAAAATAGTGTTTAATTTTACTGTTTTGTTCATCCATACAACACTTCCTCTAGTTATTAATCAATTGGGACTGGAAACAGAAATTATAGATAGGCAATCTCTGTGAAGGAAGACCTAGAAACCAGCTAAACAAGAGCGTAAGGGATTATGGAACATGCTCTCAGGTAAAACAGATAGCTTATTTACAATGAACACTGAACAATGTGAAAAGTACTTGTACTTCTGTTTATTGTTTAAAAAAAAATTAGGTTTTAGAATTTGTGCATGATAGAATGAGGAAGTGAAAAAAACAACTCCAAACACAAAAAATGGGTTCAACAAATAAAATTAAATATGTCTGTTTTAGAAGGGTTTTCTGGAACCACTTACTGAGCCCCTTACATCAGCAACACACCATTTCCATAGAGCAGTAGGGCAAGACCTTTTTAGCATATTGGCTTCCAAGTTACCACAAGTTGAAGATGTGAGCCACAACTAATTAATTAGGGTCCTACTAATTGCTAGGCACCTTCAATTCCAATTAATTTTACTGAGACTGAAAAACATTCTGCACTTTACATAACAAGGTACTACAGCTTTAAGTTCTTTGAGGCAAGGAATGTGTCTTCTTTTATGTGCTAGACACCACATCTAACAATGCTAATTTTTAAATTAGGCTAACTTTTTTTCTGTGCAGTGTTGCTGTAGCTGTGTTGGTCCCAGGACATTAGAGACAAGGTGGGTGAGGTAATATCTTCTACTGGACCAACTTCTGTTGATGAGAGAGAACCTTTTGAGCTTACATAGAGCTCTTCTTCAGGTCTAGGAAATGTACTCAGACTATCATGGTTAAATACAAGGTGGAGCAGATTGTTTAGCATAACTAGTGAATACATATTTCAAGGGATCATTCAAGAGAAGTAGTCTGATAACACACCTTTCCAGTCACAAAAATAAGAAAAAACATCTGCGGGAGAGGAGGTTAAGTGGATTACAGACAACAACTTTTTAAGTCAGTGGTTTTTAACCTGTGGTCTGCTGTCTTTGTTTAAGGGTTCCACAAAAGGTAGACTATGAAAATAAAATTTCAGATCAAGAAAAGGCATTTTGTTTTTCTGATTAATCAAAAGTACGTAAATATCCCCATCTACAGATCAAAACCTGGACGTGTTATTACCATACAAATCCACTGTTTAGCACCTTACTGTGTCAAATGTTATGCTGAGCATGTGCAACATGTATAGCTGAATTCTGTTCAGTCAGTTTTCAGTCTAAGAGGTCTATGGGAGAAGTCCACAAACCACAGGTTAAATTTCCAAAGGAGTCCACAACTCCACTTGAAATATTTGTAGGGGTCCACAAATGAAAAAAGGTTGAAAACCACTGATGAAGGTGAAATGAGACAATCACCATGCTCTCAGAACTCATACAGAAATATGATAAAAGACAAGCACCATATCACCTGTGGGTGAACACTTTTCACAAAGTGATCACTCTATATCTGCCTGACCTCTTAGTCCTCATCCACAAAGGAAACCTGCAGAAGATGAGCCTGAGAGCTTAAATTCATACATTTTCTAGATGCTAAAAATCACAGATTGATTAGATTGTTGCAACAATCTATAACCCATTTAAACTCCCACATCAAAAAACATATTTCCTATCAATGTATCATGTATTTGGAAATCTGGATTGCCAGACCCAAAGTTTCAAAAAATTAAGACCCACAAGAACCATGATGATATATGTTGAACTCATAAAAAAAGTTCTATGAAATAAGGCTACTGTACTCTGCAACTCTTTTCTGTTGTAGCCTATTACGAATACTATTCTCTGTAATATACACACACACTTTGTGCTCAACACAATAAATATCTTCATCTTTATGGTAGTACCTTAAAAAGAGTATTCTAAATGAAAACAAGCAACTTACCCTTCCCTCCAGTGTCCTTTCCAACATCGCCTCCCCCAAGGGTTTCGTATCCGTAGCAAGATTATTTCCTTGCCCAAGACTCTGGAGAGATGAAGCATATCTGAGACAATAAAGGCATGAAATTCTCCCAGTTCACTGGCACCTGTGCAGGAAAGACAACCATCATTAGGAAGTAGAAAACTACCCAGCATTCTTTTTCAAGGCAAGAGGAAGTAAGCTGTCCATCCCATGTGAAAAAGATTCACTTTCTACTGAAGAAAGTTGCTACAAGTCCACTGCTCTGCCTGTGAACACAACGGATGAACATGCAACCCACACTGTATACAGAGACAAATAACTACCTGGTTTATGCATCTATGATTAGAAGAGTAAAGAGAAATGCTGATCACCAGAATCCCTAGAAATATGCTAGTTAGCTCTGAGTATCCACAGACCAGTGGCACTGAAGCACTACTTTCCCTTACTTTTTTCCTTTTACGGGAAGAGAGAGAGACACTTGCCATGTTTAAGAATCTCTGGAATGCTCATATTACCTTGCCTGGAGCTGAGGACTGAGCAACTTATCACACATCGTTCCTTCAGGTTCATCAGTCTCCTAAATATCATCTTCTCCAAAACTCTACCAGTCCTCTCTCTTTCCATGCTTCTTCCAGGGTCTTTTAGGGTCCATCTCTCAGCTAGACCTCCAGTCAAGTCAACTAAAGCATCTGCCACTTGCCCTGCCCATAACTGCTCATAAGACCCATGCACCCTATAAAAACAAAAAAGAAACAGTGGCACTTATTGCAAACTTTACTCCTAAAATGAACATCATTTTGTCTTTATTTTAATCACACATATGTCCCCATTGGGAGCCTGACGTTAGTATGACATAAAAGGTGCCACTGCAGCTATAGAATATTTAGGCCCTCAGACACCTCACATATTCAACAAAGTATCTAGGTGACTGCTGGTGCCTCTGCTATGATTCTATGAGGTACCAGAGGACCTTGTCCAGATGGTGATGGGTTTGCATGACAGTTTCACGACAAGTGGACATACTTCAGTGTAACAGAGTGTTTTGAGGTGAAGTTTGGGCTCCACCAGGGTTCTGTGCTTAATCTATTACTATTCACAACTGTGACGGACTTCATAAGTAAGAAAATCCAAATGGAAGGTGGTCCAAAGTTGATATATGGAAACCATATTGCACTAATGGCCAACAGTGCAGAAGATTTGGTCCAGGAACAGGAAACTAACAAATTATGGCCTCAAAATGACTAAAGAAAAGACTGAAGTAATTTGGGTGATTCGCATGGGACCAAAATAGATTAATATTAACACTGAGGGCCAGCAATTAAATCAAGTTTCTGCATTCAAGTACTTTGGTGGCTGGTTAGAAGCAAACAGAGAAGTCAAAAGAGAACCGTGCATGAGACAAAACTGGCAAAGATAGGTGGTGTGATTTATGATAAGCATATGCCCAGACTACTTAAAAGACAACTATACAAAACTTTGGTAAGATCAGCTCTTCTCTACAGATCAGAGAAATGGGTGACCAAAGAGAAGCACTTGAGAAGACTTGAAGTCATTGAAATGAGCTGTTTGTGGGCAATGAAAGAGGTGACATTGCTGGAAAACATGTGGCGTGATGACATCAGGAGTGAGAACAAGGTCTGCGGTATCAGACAGAAGCTGCAAGAGAGGAAGCTGAGATGGTATGGGTGTGTTTGAAGTACGTATAAGTGAATCTTTTTAAGGAGACATTTGGGACTAGAGTTCACAGGCTGCGAACAAGAGGATGGCCAAGAAAACTGTCAATAGACTGTTACAGGAGGATGGAGTAGATATGGAGTGAGCATTGGACCGGCAAACCTGGAAAGACTGATAGGCTACCTGATGGGAAAAGAGAAAGAAAAAGAAGAAGACATCTAACTGCCTTACGAAAAGCTTGATACAATCCTTTCCGGAACAGAAACTGCACACTGCTTGTCATTTGCACCTCATCATCTCAGAATTTTCATCACCTTTCATGATACAATATACCTAGTAATGTTTAAAAAATAACATTTCTAACATACCTCCCCTTAATATTTTCTTTGTTTGCTAAACACAGTCAAACTAGTTTTTTCTCCCACCTGTTTTATTTTGTGGGATCAGGGAGGCTGTGTTATTATTTGCAGTAACTACAAAGCAGAGTGAATGAACACACTGAAAGATTACTAAGCCAGATCTATAAAGTTTCTGTAAGAAATGGTCAAAACAATATTTAGCGGGCAAACCAACAGTAAGAAGAAAAGGTTAATGTGCCAAAGGTGCCTTGACAGAAATATGTACCTTAACTTCAGCATATCTACAGCTGCTGGGTAACCTAACCCTAAAAGGTGTTTGTCCTCTGATGGGGGCTAAACAAACCCTTCTCTAAGATCTTGTAACAGTTTGCTGTTCACCTTATCCAAAGCATTTGGTTTCTGAACTGCTTTGTCAGTTTACACTGTATAGTGAGCTGAGGACGTATTTTGCTGCTTGTTTTTTAAAACAATGGCCCCTCTGTCAAACACAAAATAAAACAACAATAATAATAATAATATTCCAGGGTCCGTAACTCCTGACAAAACCAGCAAATGAGTGACAAGGGATGGTTAAGCAGCAGTATGCAAGAGAGAAATATTCAGAGCCTGAGCCTCAGCTAACATAAATTGGTGTAGCTTCATTATTTCAGCGGAGCAACATATATTTTCAATAGCTAATCTGCCGCTGATGTCTACCTTAAATCTTCTCAAATAATGCAATGGGTAAAACTTTATTTCGATCTTACTAAGCTAGGTGATCTGCAGCAAGTAGCTAGCTGAGCAACACTGCACTCTATCTGCTTTTGGGTCATTATAAAAAAAAAATCACTCTTATTTTTTCACAATTCCTTTCAGTAAGAAAATCACACCCTGTGTGAGGGCAGAACTGTATCTGGGTGATCCAGGATAAACTCTGGCAATTATCAGTCTATATACAGTGAAATATAAAGAGTTCAAGTCCTACAGAGGGCTCTGGAAGCCCACATGGCAGGAATGAAATCCAAACAAAGCACTATGTAGAACATGTGCTAGTTATTATTGCAATTGAAATCACCTCCTCCAGTGAAGTTCACATACTTAGCATAGACCTTTTCCAGTAAGGGAAGCCAAAACACATCTTCTGTCTGACACTGGGAGAAGCAGAGTTTACCCCCCAGGCAAGGCAGGCGATCATCAATGGTTACTTCCACCCAATGTCCAAATTGCCAGACTTGACAAGTGAAACAGCCTGTGTACGTCTCATCTGTCCAGCTGGGCTGACCTGGAGGGATTACCTGGAAGAAGACAAGACAATATTAGCAAAACCAAGACAAACAGGGACTTTCTTTTGAGGAAACCACCACTTGAAACATGGTCAATTCCAGCTATTCTACATCACAGCATAGATAGAAATAATGTGTCATAATATCAAAGAGTAAAGACAGAGCATCAGAATACATTGTAGAAGTTTCATTGAGTTGGAAAAGGCCAGGGAAAAATAAAAATGTTAATGGAGCATACAGGAGAATCTGCGAGGAAATGGAACATTACAAGAAGCTGTTCTATACCTTAGTTAGCAGGTATTTACTCTTCTGCAAAGCAACACAGGCACATAGGAACCAACAATCTCCCAAAATCCCTTGCTTCACTTGCACCTCCTGTGGATTGTCTGAAAACAATCGAGGAGCAGAACAAATTTCCTAAAATAAAGCAAACATTAAGGTTAAATCCTGCATGACAGTCTAAGCCAAACAAGTCTATGTTTTGTGGGTTCAGATGTCTCACAAGATGGTTAACACAATAAGGGGCCTTCCACCTTTCATTCCTGTTAGTGTTAATGTGTGCTGTATTCAAACTGAGAGTTGTTACAGTATGACGACTATTCAGTAGGTGACCTATGTGAAACAAGTCTGGTGAGTCTCAGTCCACATCTTGGTAGCCAGATTCCATCATCAAGAATATATTACTATTGATAATCTCAGCAAAGAGACAAGAAGTGAATGAACAAAGAGAGAAATAACCCACTCCCTAGTTTGTTGTGCAGGTCACAGCTCACAAGCAAGATTGACGTACATTAGCAGGGCAGCATGGGATGCAAGTTATGAAAGAATTCAGCATCCCAGTACAAAAAAACCCAAAACCCTTATGTGGCCAAGCAAAACTCAGTTTACCAATGTTAAACAAGCTATTGACCTAAACTGCAAAACAACCAATTAATCTGATACGATCATAGAATCATAGATTTTATGGTCAGAAAGAACCACTATGATCATCTAGTCTGACCTCCTGCACAACGCAGACCACAGAATCTCACTCATTCCCTCCTGTATCAAACCTGTGTCTGACCCACTGAAGTCCTCAAATCATGGTTTAAAAACTTCAAGGTGCAGAGAATCTTCCAGCAATGTTGAAATTAAGAAATTGATCTCCCTTCACTTTTCTTGTAAACCTTACAGCGAGCAGGAAATTGAATGAATTAGCCCTCCTGAGCTACTGCTTTGCAACTT
This sequence comes from Gopherus evgoodei, assembly GCF_007399415.2. Taxonomy (NCBI): domain Eukaryota; kingdom Metazoa; phylum Chordata; order Testudines; family Testudinidae; genus Gopherus; species Gopherus evgoodei. Next base: position 7,815,756 of record NC_044330.1, read on the forward strand.
TTCTGTTTGGCAAGCTGAGCCCCACACTGCATTCTGGAAAATATGCTTATTAGTTATTATTTGTTTTACTATATAGTCTAGAAGCCCCAGTCATGGACCAGGACCCAGTTGTGCTAGATGCTGTTCAAGCAAAGATTAAAAATGGTCCCTGCTGCAAAGAGTTTACAATCTAAACATACAACAAGAAACAGCAGATGGCTATAGAAGACAAGGGAGTACAAGGAAACAATGAGACACAACAGGCAGTGGTCCCAGCACACCAGCAGCTTGTCAGGTTTTTATCGTCAAAGGAAAGTAATTAGATAGCTCTGCAGTATTTATGGTGTGCTGCTCCCAAGCATGATGGGCAAGCCCAGGACAAGGCACAAAGGTGATAGTTTGAAAATTTAACAAATGGGCAATGGAGATTGGCATCGACACTTCAATACTGAATGAGAGATGATGGGGGGGGGGGGAGTGCTAGGGCATAAAGGCCTTCAAAACTGAAGACAAGTAGCTTATGTTTGATGAGACAGAGAAAGGGGAGCTAGTGGAGGGATTCAAAGAGAAGGGTGACCGTCAGAGCGACAAACTAGAAGAATAATCTTTGCAGCAGTGTTCTGAATGGATGTGGGGGTGCAAAATAGCATTTGTCAAGGCCAGGGAAAAGGATGTTGCTGTAATCAAGATGTGAGATGATGAAAGCCTGCATGAGAGTTCATCCGTGTGGATGGACAGGGAAGACAGTATGTTTGAGATGCTGTACAGCAATAATGGGCAAGATTTAGACACAGCCTCGATGTGAAGACCTACAGAGAGCCTGACCTGAAGATGACACTCAAGTTATGATCCTGAGTGACAGGAAGTATGGTGGTGATGTCCACACTGACTGAGAAAGCTGAGGGGAGGGGAGAAGACTAAGAGCTCTGTTTTAGTCACATTGAGTTTGAATTGATGGCTAGATATCCACAAGGAGACTTCAGAGAGATAGGCCGAGATCTTCGTCTGGATAGGAGACTGTTCTAGAGTAGAGAGGTATACCTGTGAGTCTTCATCATAGAGATGGTAGTTGAATTTGTGTTTGCAAATGAGATCATCCAGGGATAAAGTGTAGAGGAAGAAAAACGGGGAAAATAAACAATACTTTGTTTTTTAAGAAGGCCATCAAGTTATCATATTCACCACTAGTGACAGACTCCTAAAGGGAAGAATCACAGATGCCAAACTTAGTCAGACTTGCTGGGTAAACACATTTGACGCATGGAGTACTTTAGTCCAGGGCTCTCAAAGTAGCCAGAGATACAGTTAGCCCAGCAACCAGAACACACTATTTTTGTCATTTTTGTATTTCAGAATCATATAAAGAACTAGAAACAGTAACTGAACACTAAGCCATCTACTGGTTAATGGAAAGTCAAATGTTGTTAAACCATTAAGCTAACACATCTCAATACTCACCTGAGGTCTCAGCCAGGAAATCTCCCCTCTGAATTGTGAGAGTGGGGTGGAATAGTTAAAAAAAAGGGAGGTGTCACTTGCTGGAAATGTGGGGTCTTGGAAAAGATTTTGTTTTGTAGCTGACTGCACTCTGTCTCCCAGCATTTTCAACACAACTGAAGCTTTGTTGGCCTCTTCTAAGACTTTATGTTTCCAACTGAAATCTATAAATTAAAATGAACCAGGAATCATAACTTTGAGAGTGGGTGAGTGAGGCTGATAAACTCACAAGCGAAAAGTCACTAACCGTTTCCACTTAATTGCTTGAACCATATTAGCTGATATCTTATTCAAATCAGTTGTTGGCCCTGAAGAATCCAATACTGCAAAAAAAGAACACATCAAATGGTCTGAGTAGTTATTACTCCTGAGGGCATTCTGTGCCAGAAAAATAAAAATTCTGCACACAATATTTAAAAATTCTGCAAACTTTATTTGTCATCAAATAAATGCAGAGGCTCCAGCATGGCAGTGGGGAGCACAGGCCACTGGCTGTATGAAGGTGAGAGATCACCATGCAGCATCTCCGTCCCCACACCTGGGACACAGACTCAGTGGTGATGCTGAACCTGACACAGCACAAGGCCTGGGCCTACCCCAGAAACACCCTGTGGCCTTACCCCTCTGAGCTAGGTGTGGGGCAGGCAGGCTCAATCAGGCAGGATCCAAGTGTGGAGGGGCTCAGTGTGGGGTGATAGGATTCTGTGTGGGACAATCTGGGTGCAGGCAGCTCAGTGGGTGGTCTATGTGTGAGGGGATTTGGATGCACAGAGGCTTGGGGGGGAGGTGTCCAGGGACAATGGGACTCTGCAAGGGCTTCCAGGTGAAAGTGGTTCAGGCTCAGCGGAGGGATCTGGGGGGCTCAGCAGGGGTATCTGGGTGTGGGGGGGAGTGGGGCTTGGTGGGGTGGGGGTCTGGGTGCAGCTATTTGGAGGTCAGTGGTGTGGTTGTCTGGATGTGGGTGTTTGAGTGCAGGGGTGGGGGGTTGAGTGCAGAGGGTCCGAATTCAGGGAGGATCCAGATGCGGGGTTGAGGTTCAGTGAGGTGGGGGGTCAGGTATGGAGGACTAAAGGGGTTCTGGGTGCACAGGGTGAGGCTTGGTGCAGTGTCTGGGTATGGGAGGTCCCAATACATGGGGGCTGGGGGAGCAGCTCTCCATACAGTGACCCCTCCTCCCACAGCTCAGGAGCGATAGGGGCAGGAAGCAGGGGAGGATGCTGAGCTTCCTGCAGCTGGGGGAGGTTTCTAGGGGTGAGTCTGACACAGCCCCAGCCACTCCCTGCAGAAGAAGAGGAAATCCCGCCCTCTCCTAGCAGCTGATCCTGGCTCAGGGTAGGAGCCACTGGCTGGAGTGTCCCCAGCCCTGTGGTGATTTATTGCTCCATGGCTGCTTTGGTTGCCTGAAATGATTTACCTGTGCAGCTATGGAGTGGTGTGTCACTGCTCTTGCCGCTTTCCTTTGCTTCCCTGTCAGAAAGTCATTTTTCTGCAGGGAACCGAAAGAAATCTGCGGGGGACATGAATTCTGCGCACACGCAGCGGCGCAAAATTCCCCCAGGAGTAAGTTATGCCAGTGCAACCTGACACCTTCCTCTCATGTAAGTAATCTCACCATTAATTGACAGGCCAAGCTAGACAGAAGTATGAAATAGAGATAAACCTCACTGTGAGTACAGACACCTGCTATTGCTCAGAATATGATCTCACAAGGTATTTGGAGCAATACCCACTCCCCCTCTCAGTCATACCCTGTTAATCCCTAGCCAGACACCTCCCCAAAGTTTTAATACTAAAACTTCTAAGACCCTTCCCCAACAAACACGCCAACCCGGACCCAAGCTTCACAGTCCCCCCTCAGACCAGTCCATCCATACACATTCCCCAGAGACCTGTCTAGATTTCTTACAGTGACCCTCACAACTGCCCTCCCAGATCCCTCCCTCCCTCCTCCACAACTGCCCTACCAGATCCTTCCCCCTCAGAACCCCCCTCCCCACCCAGACTCTTCACCCCCCCTACACTTGCCTTGACCCCTCCCTAAATCCCATCCTCTTCCACACAGCCGCTCCCAGGCACCTGTCCCCCCCCCCGCCGCTCCCAGGCACTTCCCCCCGACCCCTCCCCCAGCCGCTCCCAGGCACCTGTCCCCCCCCCGCTCCCAGGCACTTCCCCCGACCCCTCCCCCCAACAGACCATTCACATCCCCCTCCCTTCAGGGTTCCCTTCCCACAAACCCAGCGCCCCGCCCCGGGCTCTCCGCTCCCGTCCCGGGACCCACCCGCTGCGGACCCGTTACCTTGGCTACGTTTGGCCCGCTCTACCCGGTCCGGAGACCGCCGACTGGCCCACCGGCCAACCAGGAGCAAGGATCGGAGCACGTGACAGCGTACAACCAATTATAACCCCTCTAGGCCGAGACGCCTGATCCTAGCTCCCCAAGACGGGGCCCACGAACTACAACTCCCAGCATCCACTGCGCGGCAGACTACAGCCCCCAGCATGCACTGCCAGTGGGCGCGCTCTCTCCCCACTTACACGTGGGGGACAGGGAGTGCTGAGGTTCAGGGCCTCTGCAGCTGGTTCCAGTTCCAGGTGCAGGGAGCCTTTGTGCTGGAGAAGAGGGAGTAGGGGAAGGGGGGATGGGAGGCCCTACAGGGTGGGGGGAGTTTATGGTAGGCAGAGTCAGCCCAGGGTCTTGTCACCTTCTGGACCCTGCTGAACAGATTCCAAACTGGCCAAGAAATACAGGCAGCCGACCTCTACCCTCGGGGGCTGCACAACGACCTGCTCTGTCAATGCAGCCTGCGTTGGCCGATGAGCGTCAACTAACCGGACTTCATGGTGGCCTTAGGGCCCTTTATTCTGCTGATTAAGCTGCTGTCGAGCGACTCGGCCAGCACTGCAAACACTAGAAGAAGGTGTCAAAGGGGAGCCAGCTTGCCAGCCCAGGACACCAACTACAGCAGCTACTCTGAGTGTCTCTACCATCAAACCCTCTTCAGTCACGTGGCCATCTCTGGCGTATTTATTTTTTTCTCCCACAAGTGACATGATTTCAGCCTGGGCTGCAGCCAGCCTCACCCTGGCAGGAAAAGCTCCAGCCCTCTAGTGACTCTGATCCCGCTACTTGGGGCAGAATGACCTATTGAAGCTGCTGCAAGCAGCACTTTCTCCCCCTCTCCTCAGCAACTCGAAGCCATTCTGGTGAGGAGGGATAGATGGAGCTAAAGAGACCACCAGCTTAGGGGGCTCCATTTCCCCCTCTTTCCCCTCTGTGAGCAATGGGAATGGGATAGTGGTTTTGCTTCGCCTGTTTCTCCCTTTGCACCACCTCACCTGGGAAGGAGCAGAGGGGGGTTGAGAGCCCCTAGACCTGCCCCCTCCCCACCTCAGACTCCAAGATGAAGACTGTGCTTGACAGGACTGGAATTCTCTAAAATAAGGGAGAGAGAACTTTCTCAGGGGCTGGCTTGAGACTGTGGATTGAACTCCCCCAGGAACTAAGGACCATCACAAACCTCACCACCTTCTGCTCCAAGTGCAGGCATGTTTCTTTGGCCAGCCTTCTCTAACAGAAATACATCGTAACACTTTTTTTAAAATAAAACCTATACAAACAAGACACTAGTGCACATAATTCCCCCTGCCGCCGCCGCCCCCCTCCCCACACCCCTGTCCCTTGGGGAGAGGATGAGAGAATAAATCACTCATGACAGATATTGGTCATGTGGTATAATAGATTACTGGAAGGTGCTCAGATACTACAGTGATAAGCATGGTATAAGACCCTCAATAGAAGCATAGACCAGACCATCACGTTGGACAAAGACATCTGACAGGGACATCAGATACAAAAGTAACTCTGTAGCCAATGAGGAATAGGTGAAATGACAGCTGAACTAGATCAGGGACTGACTGAAATGACAGAGGTTAATTCCATAAAAGTTATAAGGTATCATACATGCGGGTTAAACGGCACTGGTACACAAACCAAAAAAACCCTAAATATATATTGATGTGAGAAACCGGAACACAGAACTAGGTGAACAAGAACATCTGGCAATGGAAGAAGACCCAAACATAAAAAACGGTCACCCACCTTTCGTAACTGTTCATTGAGATGCGTTGCTCATGTCCATTCTATTCTAGGTGTGCACGCAGCTGTTGAAGATTTTTGTTTTAGCGGGATCTGTAGAGCCAGCTACAGCACCCTCTGGAGTGCCGCACTCATGCTGCGGTATATCAGGAGCTGCTGGCCCTGAACCCTCTCAGTTCCTTCTTGCTGACAACCCCAACAGAGGGGCAGAAGGGCGGGTAATGGAATGGACATGAGCAACACATCTTGAAGAACAACAGTTATGAAAGGCAGGTAACCGTTTTTTCTTCTTTGAGTGCTTGCTCATGTTGATTCATAGAATCATAAACTTTAAGGTCAGAAGGGACCATTATGACCATCTAGTCTGACCTCCTGCACAACGCAGGCCACAGAATCTCACCCACCCACTCCTGTATCAAACCTGTGCGTGAGCCACTGAAGTCCTCAAATCATGGTTTAAAGACTTCAAGGTGCAGAGAATCTTCCAACAAGTGACTCGTGCTGCACAGGAAGGCGAAAAACCCCCAGGGCTTCCGCCAATCTGCCCCGGAGAAAAATTCCTTCCCGACCCCAAATATGGCGATCAGCTAAACCCTGAGCATGTGGGCAAGACTCACCAGCCAGACACCCAGGAAAGAATTCTCTGCAGTAACTCAGATTCTATTCTAGTTGACTCACAAGCAGTATCAATGGAAGTGGGCTCAGAGTTCACCGTCATGCCCAAATAAATCTGTTAATATTTAAGGTGCCACCGGACTCCTCATTTTTGTGGACACAGACTAACACGGCTACCCCTCTGATACTTGGAAGTAACATAGTTCCATAGAATCTAATGAGAGAACATTTCTTAATAGAAAGGATCATACAACTTCTGTTACATATTATACAAATGAAAATATATTATTTAAGGTTATAAGACTAGCATCCTGGTCAGAAAAAATATATGGACAGAACAATGTTGAGAGTGATCCAAGAGGCAACCAAAATTTCCTCCATGTAAATTGGTCAAGTGTCACAACGCAGCAGGGTTAAAAGAAGGTTGCTTCCTGGAGCAGCTTGTTCCACAGCACACAAGATGAGGAGCTGTTCTCAACTTAGTCTGTTTTCAGTGGATTTGACCTGCAGTCGTGAAAGTTAAAAGCTCCTTCCTGAACCAAACTTGAATGAAACGAAAATCATGTCAGCCTTTCCTTTAGGTTGACCTGTGTGCCATGATCTGCCATACAGAGTTGTGCTATTAGATGGTGATCCTTCTGTAGAAATTGACTAGAATCCGTCTGTTACAATATACAATGCAATGAATGTATTTCATGTATCCCTTTTGTTCCTAGTCACTCTTTTCTTGAGTTTCTTCTTTCAGATGTTATGCTGGGTTAAGATCAAATCCTGAGCCTGGCCTGAATAGATGAGCTGGACAGGGTAGAGTAGGGGGAGTGGGTAGGTGAGAAAAAACTTCCCCCCAAGGTCAGAGTTGCTGTGGAGCCATTCCCAGTATTGCCAACCTCGAGCCATAGGCGTGAACTCCGAGGGTGTTCTGGGGCTCAAGCACCCACAGGGAAAAATTAGTGGGTGCTTCGCACCCATTGGCAGCCAAGCTCCCCTCACCCACCGCCCCTCCCCTGAGCATGCCGCATCCCTGCTCCTTCGCCTACCTCCCAGTTTCCTGCCCAGCAGTCACCAAACAGCAGTTTGGCAGTGTTAGCATGCTCTGGGGGGTGGGAGGGAGCAGGAACATGGCACGCTCAGGGGAGGAGATGGGGCCAGGGATTTGGGGAAGGAGTTGGAATGGGGGTGGGGAAGGGCTGGGCAGGGGCAGGGCCTCATGAGAGGGGTGGAGTGGGAGCGGGGTCAGGGACAGATTGGGGGGGGGTCAAGCACCCACAGGAAAGAGGGGAAGTCGGGGCCTATGATGAGTGTTGAGCACTCAGGAACCAGAGCTTGAGTGTGGAATGTGATATGTTCTATGCTGCTACCAACTTCCACCCTTGGGCAGGGAGTTTGTTTATAAACGGAGGCAGGGTGATTAAGATAACAAAAGGCTTGTCATTAAATTAAATTAAATTAAATTAAATTAAGCATCCTTAGATGATCCAGAAAGCATGCCCAGGCACTCCAGTTAAAAGATAGGAAACAAAGGGTAGGAACAAAGGGTCCATTTTCAGAATGGAGAGAGGTAAATAGTGGTGTCTCCAGGGGTCTGTACTGGAACCAGTGCTGTTCAACACATTCATAAATGATCTGCAAAAAGGGGTGAACATTGAGGTGGCAAAGTGTGCAGATGATACAAAATTACTCGATAGTTAAGTCCAAAACAGACTGCAAAGAGTTACAAATGGACCTCACAAAACTGGATGACTTGGCAACAAAATGGCAGATGAAGTTCAATGTTAAATGCAAACTAATGCACATGGCAAAATATAATCCCAAGTATACATACAAAATGATGGTGCCTAAATTAGCTGTTACCCATCAAGAAAAAAATTTTGGAGTCATTTCCAATACTCTGGAAGCACTATGTTTCCAGAGTATTGCAAATTTATAAGAATCCTTCTCATTGTGTCTATATCATCCTGAACTCATTCTCCGTCTTCAGAAGACTTAAAAATTATCTTGAGTCATCAATGGGACAGACACAACTGAATAATGTAGCTGTCCTTAGCATGCATCAAGACAATACCAGGGAACTAGATGTAAATAAGTTTGCTGACAATTTCATCCAGAAAGCTACAGTGAGACATAATGTCTTTAAACTGAGATGTTAATGAAGACAGCTTGTAGGTGACTGAAATGATTTTAATATACTGTAATTCATGATAATGTAATTATGTAGTTCATAACTGAATCATTATTAAAATAGTAAAGATACCAACGATAGACATATTTAATAACTACAATATGAAAGAAGTGTATAAATATGCTGAAAATAGCCCTCCCCCCCAACACACAACACTTCTTCAAAAGCACCCACTGGCAAAAACAAAAATCAGCACCTATGTCTTAAGCATTCAAAAATCATGAGTTAGGCCCCAAAATATCATGAAACAGGCTTTAAAATCATGATATTTTTAAAAAATCATAAATGTTGGGTTTTTAATGGCCTAGTTTCTGAGCCTTTTCTTTATAGTTGGGTCATGTTTTCAAGCCTCTCTCTCCAATAACAAGGTTAGAAACTACATTTGTTTGTTTTTTGGTTAATGAAAGTGGAGATTCTAATAGAATACCATGACTCCAGGAGGTGGAGCTTTAACACATAAATCAGACATTTTGTGAGACCCTGACACTTTGGAATGTCAGCACCTGTGCCCCCTTTTTGCTCAGAGGGAGGAATTTACTCTTTCCCAGACATGCTTTTCTATACTACACTCCAATTCCCCCAAGAAGGCAAATACATCCTGTCCCAATGAGAAACCCTGTTTCCCAAATTCAAATTAATTTTCCAAGAAGCACTTGCCTCATCAACATCAGTTCTGTGTATGGAAGACATGCGCTCACGGCAATATGCAAGTTAAAAAAAGCCATGAGGAACCAGATCCAGCCCGCAGGCCATAGTTTGCCCACCCCGATCTAGCCAAACATCCCAGACTTGCACTTGACAGAATGCATTCCAGTAGCAATTGCTCCCTTTTAACCTCGTAATATGTGCACTTGAAAAGACAAGGGCCCCCCTTCTGGCCAGTTCATGAACTACAGGGACTGGAAATGCAAGAATGCTCCATTGCAATATATTGACTGGCTCCAGCAGAGGAAGGACAGCACAGTGCCAGAGTGAATTTCTTTTCTGCCGCAGGAAGCATGAGTCTTAGGGCCATCAAATAATCCTGAAAATGTCATCTTGAATGTCCTGTCTCAAGAGTGAATGTGCTTGCATGAGCAGGTTTGGGGTTGTTTTTTTTCATTTGCGGCAGATATGAAGTAAAGTGGTAATTAAGAAGTAGGAAAGATCCTGAGCAGCAGCAGTTGCCTTGGAAAATATACTTGAGTACGAGAAATAAATATTTGAGGTTAAGGACTATGACTGAGTGTTAGGCAAGAACTGCTGAGCCAGCACCCTGATCTCAGCTCCATTAAACAATGCAGAATGGAGCTAGTTAAACAGAGCTTTGCTTAATTTGTGGATGGAGGAGAGCTGGAAGACTAATTAAGCCAAAGGGCTGAGGCTAGAAATAGGCACAGGAAGGAAGTGTGTGTGTGTGTGTGGGGGGGGGGGAACAGACTGCAGGGGGAAGAGAGAGATTGCCCTTCCCTGCTTGCTGCAGGAGCTGCAGGCTCCCTAAGACTGCTGGAGCAGAGCCATATATAGTGTGAAGGAGGTGAGTATCCACACTGCAAATAAATTACACAAGGTGTTTGACCAGCGCAAGATTCTCTGAGCAGTTTGTCAACCAGAGCACTGGGTGGGATGAGAGAAGCCCTCAAATCTGACCACTAATTTGGCTAACTGCAACCATCGAATTGCAGGTACACTTTGGATTAATGAGCTTGTGTTCCCCAATGTCTCTGTCCCAGTCACACAAAATCCTTCAAAGTCCCAGTAAAGACACTTAACATATGCTAATAAATCAGGAAAACATTTATGACTCTTGAAATCAAGATTCAGTTCTAAAATCTGGCTCATCCATCAGTTGCAATGAGACTGTAAGGTTCTAGAGAGAGGATCACCCCCAGCTAGTATTTCAGGCTCAGCTTGGGAAGTTGGAAATGGAATCTCCGAATCAGTGAGGCAAAGACGAAAAGGTTCATGCTGGCCCCAGACTCCCCTGAAAAATACATCATCCGAGAAAAAACACAAAGCTGAAGAGTTCACATGTGACGCATCTGTAAAGAAATAATGACATACACTGATGTGCGTGCACTCTCCACGCACCGGGTTTATTTAATAAAGCGCTCAATGTTCAAGCCTGCTGCCTTCAGACTCCCATCTATTCGGAGGCTGTTGTAACTCAGAGCAGTGCAGCTGGCAAGCGTCTTCCCTCCAGCTGTGTCTACTGTAATCTTCCTCTGATGCTGTGCTACAATAACACTCCCTCCTTGGGCTACAACCATTACAGACTTCACCAACGCCGCAGGTGCCTAACAATAAATGGAGGAACTGTTTGGGTTGTTTTTTTTAAATGATAATAAAGAATTCATAGATAAGCTACTAGTAACCTTGTGAAAAGGAAAATGAAAGAAAAATATTTCCCTCTGGGAAACAAACAGCAAAAAACTGCAGCGAGAACAACTCAACTGGAGAGAATAGTTCAAGCTGTTACTGACCACTACTCCTCAGCATCAACTAGAGGAGGTACAGGTCACTTGTGGGTGCTGTGGCTTAACAGCCCAGAATTTTAGATATGGAGCATTGTGAACAGAGTAATGTGCTGACAGCAGGCGCCCAAGAGTTGGTATCAGAGATCAAGAATAACAGGTAAGTAATAGACAGAAACGATTATTCTTGTTTTAGTCCCAAATTTAGGCTTGCACAGAGCTAAGATAAAATGGCATCAATACACGTTATGGATAGTTGTATCTATGGAAAGGGGAATAAAGGCTTCTTTCTCCACAAACTTTCCATCTGCATCCAGGAAACTGGGTTGAAGACAGAAGGATTCGGATTCTCCCAGTGTCGCTGATCAAACGTCACAGAATTCATATTCAAGATCACCACAGTAATTTAAAAAGCAGAAGGGAAGATCTATCTGAAATCAGCACTTAGTACAGAGTCAGAGCTCTCCTACAAAGGAAGAGCTAGGATGAAGAATTCACCCTTTTGTAATGGTCAGTCTCTGAAATACTATGCTGTCCTGCAGGAATAGAATAGGACATGAAAAATATCTCTTCTCAATCCTAGTACTGCTGCTGCAAGGTATCAGGGTTTTGACTGGGAATTCATATCTGAAGTCTGTCTGGGTATGCCCCAAGACATACTGTAGTGTAGACCACATCTGAATTGAGTATCTCATGGACCACCTCTTCTCCCATTAGTAGTCACCTGACCACCTATAGTAACTAAAGTGATTGCTTACGTAGAAGTGGAATACTCGAAACAATGCAGATTAGCTATCTTCATACAGTTAGCAGCTGGAAACGGGGCCAGCCAGCAATACGCAATGAACTGTCTCTCTGCTGACCAGCAGCAGCTGCTCCACAGACGGGAGTCTGCAAACCTCTGAGCTAACAGGATAATTGAATTAGATGCATCAGTCTCTGTAGCAGTAGAATTTTTCATAATGTGCATTAAAAGGCTCAAATTCCTGGGACGGCCGAGTTAAAAACAATTTTTGGTGCCAAACACAGTTATGAGATTCAAACAGGTTTTGACAGGAAATTTTCTGCGGTTGAGTATTTGTTAGAAGTGATATTAAAAGGTACTAAGGATCTGCAGAGAATCATCTGTCTATCTGAACTGCAGCGGAGGCAGAAATAACACAAATGAGCTCTTCGTTGGGTAGATCCTACCTGGCACCAGCATCTCATGGGACTGACCTGCCTCCAGAATTCCAAGATCAATCTGAAGAGCTTCATTCTTGATCTATGAACCTGCCTGGAAATTTTGTATGTGAGCGGGAGGGAACATCACCGAATTTCAGATTTTTTCTTGCTGCTCTCACGTGATCTTGAAACAAGAATAAAGATTTTTAAAAAGCCAAACTCTACCCACTATTTACTTTGGGAATTAGGTAACCATGAAACTGGACGTTGCCATGGCGCCCTGTTGGTGTGATGTTGGCAGGTAGAATTATAGTATAAAACAACCTGGGAAATCCCATGCTAACTGCCACTTTTGCACTAACCTAACTGCCAAATGTTAAATGGCCCAGCCTTCAGCTCTCATGAGAAATACACTTTAAATTCAGTCTCTCAAGCAATTAATAATTAGCCCAGAGATAGATGTATGTTCTACGCTGGTATTAGACAGATTATTCCTGGTTTATCTTTCCTGTTCCTCCTCCTTTTACGTAGTAGAAGAAGCCAAAATTTCAGCACAAACATCATTTCATGCATAGACTTCTTTTGGCAAAAGATAACACACAGAGAATAACTGGGATATGTTCTTCCTCCTTCCAGAAAAATTCTACACTGAGATTGACCGTGACACTGGCCAGTCTTTCCCACGCTGCCTGGAGGTCCTTCATATTACCTGTCTTGCACTTCATGATGTTTCAGCAGAAAGAGCAGTGCCCAGTGGAGAATGGTTTCAGGGCCAGCCAAGAATAAAAAAAAGCTATCAAAACATAAATCAGGTTCTCTTCAAAGAATGTGCTGTCAGCTCCATCCTGCATTGGTTGATAGAGAACATGCCAGCCACATGCATCTGTGCAAAAGGTTTGCAAAGATCAAAGCCATGGGGACTACTGTGTGGAAGCTATTAACTTCAATACACCAGAGCTTGGAACCTCCCACATCAAGAATCGCTGAGAGAGCTGCAAGTTACTAGGGAGAGCAGAAATGGTTAGATAGCCCTCAGCCCTCTCCCTGCTCACCCATAGAAGTCCAACTAATCTACATGCAGGAAGAGGAGGTCAGACTTGCACCCAGAAATCAACTAATGGCTTTCCTACAAATAATAAATAATTATAATACCACCACCATTCTTATATAGCATTTTTCATCAGTAGATCTAGTGAAAGTGCTTTACAAAGGAGGGTCAGTATCATTAGCCTCATTTTACACATGGGGAAACTGAGGCACAGAAAGGGGACGTGTCTCCACTCCCCTTGAATCTCTAAATATTTCCTTTCTTTTTTGGTTCTCAATAAGATTTCACAATCCAGATCAGGCTGTTAGTCCACCAAGCCCAGTATCCTGCCTCTGGCAGTTTCCAATAGCCAATGCTTCACAAAAGGGCAAAAAAATTCCCGACAGAGTTGGAAGAAGAATATCTTTCAAGATGATTGGCTGACCCCATGGAGCATGAAACCCAGTGGTCACCATTTAACTGGCTAAATATTATTGGGCACAAATTATCCCTCTTTTATTTTCAATCCTCCCACAACACACTCAATCTTGCCCTTAATTTTCACCCCAGAAAAGTTACAGGCGGCAGGTCCAGCACAGCCAGCCTTGTCAATGTCGTTAGCAGTTCCAGTCCTGGCAGTCTCTAGGGTGAAAGCTCTCCTATTTACCAGAGTGAGATCATCTATTTCATTCAGCAGTCCATGTCAATCGAGCAGCTCCTCTAGGTCATCGCTCTCCAAGTGGCAGCTGATCTGTTCCCTCACAAATCGCTTGACCGCCTCCCAGTTACAGGAAATCCTCTGATGTTGCCCTGGGCCGATTTCCATGAGGAATGCAAAGGCATTGCACAGCTCCAAAAAAATCCAGAGAAGTTTAAAAGCTATTATTGGCAGAATTACCATGGTATCTTATTGCAATAGGAAGTAGGCAGCTGCATAACAGATATTTATTGGGTAAAAGCATAACCTCACATTGCCGTCCCCAAACAAGTTTATTTGGTATGACATTCCCTCACTACTCACACTAATTCCTGAATGGCAAATTGATACTCAAAGGCTTCTACCAGGTGGGCTATCTCTTATAGCACTCCAGTGCAGGGCTAGAATATTCCACACCACGGCCAGGCTGTGCACCACTTTGGAAGCGCTGCTTTCAGATAATTGAAAAGCCGACGAATAACCTGCCAGGGCCTGAATGCAAGATCATCTCAGTCACAAACGGTACCAAGGCTAACCCCCAATACTTCAGAAAAGAGTCACTGTGTCTCAGGATGGAAGTGCAGACCAACTGAACATGAGTCTCACTATTTCCAGCAGTGACATAAGACAAAGCAAGAAGATGCTGGAGCTCAGATGTGGAGTGCACATTCACATGCAACGTAATGAACAAGTTATAACAAAAGTATAATACTATGTACATCATGTAGGATGCAGCTGTAATGGACTCTAAAATGAAGGGTAGTTCAGTCATATGGTTTGAGCATAGGCCTGCTAAACCCAGGGTTGAGAGTTCAATCCTTGAGGGGGCCATTTAGGGATCTGGGACAAAAATCTGTCTGGGGATTCGTCCTGCTTTGAGAAGGGGGTTGGACTAGATGACCTCCTGAGGTCCCTTCCAACCCTGGTATTCTATGATTCTATGATATTATTTGAAAGCACCAGGATCTCAACAAGGAAGCTGTTCTTCAAAGACAAAGGCTTGAATTAAAACGTAACAACTCTTTGGCAAACCTTGGGATTCTACCACATCAGCTGCTCTACATACCATGATGCAAAAACTAAAATCACAATTCATAAAAATCTTGTGTGACCAGGGGAATCAATGACCACAAACAGGAGAGAAAGCTGGGTTGTTAAAGAAATTGTCTGGATATTTGAAAGTATAGAACAACAAGGGAGACTTTACCCTGAAGGAGAAAAAACCAATACAGAATCCTGTTTCATCTCCTGCTTGCACTCAGAGCCTCCCATCCATTTCTGTAGACTCTTCCAACAGGTCTAGAAACCATCGGTTAAAGCAATTTCCAAAGACAATGGCACAATCACATTTGAGGTAGCTTTATTTATCATTAAATGGAGATCAACAAGCTGTGGTTACCAAAAAGCCTGGATCTCCTTATTTATAATGATCAATACATTTCCTGCCCCACCAACTTGTAAAGAATCACAAAAGCAGGAAATCCAGAAATAAAAGTGCCAATTCATCCACACCTTATCTTTATTAAACCATATAAAATATGAACCCCTGCAGAGTGACCTTTGCTGTGGGACAAGAGACGATAGTGCCAGATATCTTCCCGGTGCTTGTAGATTACACTCATACCCTTTAACCTTATTCTGATTCAGTGTTTAAAAAAATGCCAAAGCAACATTGTGTCATTAGAAGTCGGTAACTTCAGAGCCAAGGTCTCACCAGATGGGATGGCCCTTTAAGGGAATTCGATTTTGTCATAAACATATAGCTAAGGGTAGCATAAAATCCCTCCTTTACCTGTAAGGGATTAATCAGTTCCATTAACCTAGTTGGCACCTGACCAGAAGGACCAATGGGAAAAGAAGATAGTTTCAAATCTGGTGGGGGGAAAGGGAGGGAAGGAAGGTTTTGTTTGTGCTTCTTTCGTGTGTTCCCTCGAGACAAAGAGAGAGACCAAGCAAGTAATCCAGCTCCTACTGAAACGATACATCTAAAATTACAAAAATTGTAAGTAATAGCAAGGAAATGTGTTAGATTATCTTTTGTTTTAGCTTGTGAATTTTCCCTATGCTAAGAAGGAGGTTTAGTCCTGTTCTGTAACTTTGAAATTGAGCCTTGAGGGGGATCCTCTGTGTTTTAAATCCTGTGTTATGCAGGGGGTCAGGCTAGATGATCATAATGGTTTCTTCTGGCCTTAAAATACATGAACAGAGACATGTAAAACAAGTATCACTAGATTTATAAAGGATTTAAAATGTCAGAGCAGGAGGTGGCCTGAAGATTTTCTTATTTTGTATCAGCAAAAGGAAAGTTTACCAGCCACAAATGTGTTTCCATTTTTTTTATCCCTTTGCAATAAACAGAAATGAATCCCAGAAAAAACACTTCTATGAATATTCAAGGCAGCCACCAGACCCTATAATAGGGCTGACCATGGCCTAGAACATTGAGACCATACCCATTGGAATTGTTTGGCGTGCTAGAGATAGGATAGGGCCCTCATAGACCACTAGTCTCCCTCCTGCTAGGTCTACATAAGGATTGTGTGAGTATGCCTAGGACATGACGCTGGACATAAAATTAATATTGCATTACTGTTACACTCTTGTTTGGATCAGAACTTGTGTGTGTTTACTAACCTTGTTAATAAAACAATTGAAAGCTTAGAATATTTTTCTTAAGTGTGACTGTTGTAACCATGCATTTCAGGGTTTCCAATTTAACTGTAATTCTAATAACTCTGGATCTGGCCTAGGAACTGAAACCGGTCAAACCTCAGAATGTTAATTGGGGATTGTTAAATTATTAATACACAATAAATGGATCAGGCAACAATTTCAATATACTGTAATATAATAGATAACATTTACCTTAGACTGTGGACATTTCCCTCTCTCCGAGGCTCATGCCATGTTTTTGCCAGACAGCTCTGACGCAGCTTCTCAAATCCAGGTGTGCGGTGCATCTTTTCAGCGAATAATAAAACAAAGACAACACACACTGCTTGTTCTTCCATCTGTTTAGACTATGCTACCAATTTTCATTAAAAATTGCATAGCACTTGGATGGGCGCAAAGGACAAAAATAGTCCCCCTATATTATGATTTGAAAAATTCTTGTTTAGTCGATTTCCCATAGATTTCTTCTGCACTTCCTACACAATTGTGTGCCTCTCTCTCACACACTTTACTCCCCACTCCTCTTTCCAACCATGATCCCTTGTCTTGTTTCCTCTCAAGTTAACAGTACAAAGCTCGCCAACATGTTGCAGGGACACAGTAAGGCAGAAAAGTTAGATATGTCACAAAGCTTAGTTTAATTTGATATTTAATCATAAGGCATCAATGTAAATTAAAAAATTTCCACCAGGGTCATATACATTCTCCCGCAAAATAAAATGCTGTAAAACCAAGGCCTGGTGCTGCAAATGAGGCTAGTGGTCACTGGTTTTAGCCAGGCTGTCACTGCCGGCAGTGGTGTCCAGGATACTAAGTGCCAACAATGGCAATAAAGGAAGTGGAAAGGTCTATTTGCATAAATCAGCATAACAAGGTAACAATGAATGAAAGGAAAGAGAATTGTACGGAAAACCTAATTGAACAAAAAAGGTTAATCCCGTTAAAAGAGCAAAGAGCACAGCTTGGAGATGTCAAGCACCCAAACGCTGATGGTACATTTGGGAAACAACTGCAGTACTATGTAGGCCTGAGTTCATTATTGCTTTATCCCAGGTTGGCCCAGGCTAAGGCGAATGTGAAATCCAACTTCATTTAAAGCCAGAAAAATAGATCAATAACAGCACCTAAATCCCCATCAATACATGGGTGTAAACTGATTTCATTTGGTGTAATATCTCCCGAGTTCCCTTACTTGCCAGTGCCATGTACATCTTCACAGCAACGCTAAAACGTCTGTCAGAACAAACGATGTCACATGGAAATCACTTTTAAAATGGGGAGGTTACTAGAGCAGGCATGTCTAACAGGCACTTAGTAACAGTCCCTCTCAGAAAAAATAGGCAGGCTTATTTTAAAAACACCCTCTCGTCCAAAAAAGGCAGCGTCCAGCTCAGTTCTCCTTTAGCTGAGACTACTCTGAAGCTTTCACCGTTTACTCAAGCTAGTTTACTTGCTACATTGCTACATCAGTCCTAAGAGAGCTGCCAGGCGCCCATGCAGAGACACTTAGAGACTGCCCACATTTTGGTACAGAAAAGGTTCTTTAGAATCTGCACTGTATTGCCTGTGTTGTGTCATTTATTGGGGCTGCACTAGCGATTTCCAAAGTATTCCCCGCGTGTTTATTTCTCATGAGCAACTACAACAATGCTTTGCCCACAGGGAATGGACAGTGAAGATTCTCTCTCTTTTTGCTAGTAACAGTCAGGTGTGCCTGGCCAGCGACCCTGGGGAACCACTCTGGGTAGGTGCCTTGGCACTGCACTGCCTTTAGGAGTCAGGGAGCAGACTTGAGTAAACTGGGGTTTAGGCTCCAGCCTTCTGCATCTAGAGAAAGGTTGCTTCCCTCATCCCTCTAACAGACTGTTATTCAGACCAAGGGAGGAAAAAAAAATAGAAAATAGAATTTTAGCATGGTCACCATCTCCATGGTTGTCCTGCAGGTCCAGTGCATGCAGGTGATTTTTTTAAATTAAATAAAGGTCCCATTTATTATTCCCAAAGGAAAGTAAGTAGGAAGAACACATAGGCCATTTGAAGGATGCAGATGCTCTACATGCCAGGAAACTAATGAGGGTTGAAGCTGGGCTTGTCAAAGGAGTTTAAGGGATTTAGGTTTCCACTTTCCATTGAAATTAAATGGCATTTGGGCACTAAACTCCATTAGGCCCCTTTGAAAATCCCAATCTGTTTGCTTGTCATTCTCAATCAGTGCAAAGGGAACACAGAGGGTAGGGTTGAGTTAATGGGGAGGATTTTAAATCCTCCGTGAGGTTTCTATGCTCTCCATATTTATCCATCAGGAAGAAACCCAGGTGCTGTTTTAAACTAGATTCTCAATTATATAAGAATTAGTTCTCCACCTTCCAAATCCCACGCTTTTGTCACAGAAAGGAGCACAAGCAGAAAACATGTTCGCCACCACTTCAAATTCTTCAAAGTCTATTCTTCATAGAGCTCTGGCCCAAATCCCCATTATCCTGCTTCTTGACCCTCCTGGCAACACGCATACACGCACACACGCGCACGCACACACACACACACAGAGCAAGTATTGTGCGTCACCTCAGATTACTCAACACCAACAACCCCGTCCATAAGAACCCCAAAGAAGAGAACTATCCATTTGCAGAGGGGAAACAACTCCATGAAGTCCCTGTCCATGATGCAATGAATCAAAATATCCATCCCACGGTAGTTCCTGCTCGCATCTGAAAAAGATCCCTGAAACCTGGCAGTGTCACTGTGTTGGGCACTTGAAGGCACATTTGCTTTGTGTCTGGGGACTTTAAAAAAATCCAGTTACAAAAGACTGCAGCTGTAGGGCTGAGGAAAAGGAGGCAACACATTGTATTTTGCCTCTGTCCCGCTCTTGAAGCATCGTGCCTGGCATGAGATGGTGATCTAAGCAGACACGTTAACATCCCTGAGTGAAATGGCACTGTTAGCGGTCTCTGAGGGTTTGTCCTCAAGCACCACAGTGGGTGTGTCTGTGGCAACTGCTGTAGTGTCTGTGGTGGGAAGAGGATTCAAGCCCTGTGTCAAAATCTGCTGAATGGTTTTCCGCAAGTTGGGGTGCAGCTGGTTCTGGGTCTGGTAGAAAACTTCTAAGGCAAAGGACTTCAGGGTGCCAGTACAGATGTCCTCATACAGTGGAATTGTGTACATTCGAGACATCTACAATAAAAAAAAACTGGATAACACATAATACACCTCTACCTCGATATAATGCTGTCCTTGGGAGCCAAAAAATCTTACCGCGTTATAGGTGAAATCGTATTATATCAAACTTGCTTTGAGCCACAGGAGTGCGCAGCCCCGCCCTCCCAGAGAACTGCTTTACCGTGTTATATCCAAATTCGTGTTATATCGGGTGGTGTTATATCAAGGCAGTGGTGTACATATAAAGGTTAAAAGACTCAGCTATGAAAAGAATACACCAGACAGTTCTCCATGACCTAAGATCATAGGCAGTTACTATATTTCTTCAAACTCTCTCTTTGGTAAGACTTTTATCAAATTACTTTAAATCAGCCCAACCTGAGGCCAGATTGGTATCAGTAAGACAACAGGCTTTTCTATGAATGTCTGTCTAAGAATAGTTAATTCCACTGCTCATGCACAACAAATAGCTCAACCAGCAGGCCAAGGGGAAAAGACACAGTGATGAAATGCAACAGCTTTTCACTTCTGCTCAATCAAGCAACTAATAAACCGCGTCTGATAGGCCTCAACCTAGTCTATGGTCATTTATCCACTGAACAACAAAACTATCACACAGATTGGTATGGGTTGCAGTCTCTGCTCTAGAGAGCCCAGACCTGGAAAGGCAGGACAAGACTGAGGTGGGCAGAGCTAGGTTGGGGGTGAGGAGCCAGACTAGAATAGTACAGACTATGCACAGGCAAGTCAAATTATGTCCTAGCCAATCCTTCATCACAGAAGGAAGGCGCCAAATAGAAATATGGTCAGGACAATGTTGCGTTCTCTCACTTCCGCCATCCCCACCCACTAGCAGGTGAACCAAGCTCAGCCCATTCACAACACACCTGATCTATACTTGGCCAGGAAGCAGAAGTTCCAAGGTCTCTTTCACGTCGCATGTCTCATGCACATATCTCATGCACTGAGAGGTGCAGTGCTGTTTAATCCAGCAGTTAGTACCTGGTATTCCAAGAAGTGTCGGACTTTGTAAAAATCTGGGTAATAGTCATTTCGGACTACGATCTGCAACCAGCGGATACGGATCTCTGCATTCATGGTGTCCAGCTGAGACGAGTAACATTCTGAAAGCTTTTTTACCACCTCTGAAGAGAGCACATACACAAAGAGAGAGTTTGTTACTAGGAGATATTTTGGCAAGTTTAAAAGAAATTATACAAAAGTAGATCAAAAACATTAACTTAGGGTGAGGGGCTGTTTGTTAAGAGAGCAAAGTAAGCGATAACATTATTTCCTTCACTGTTTGTACCAGGAACACTTGCCTACTGCTTTGCTCCAGTACTCACCAGGAGGCAACGGTGACCCATCCAGCAATCTGTCCAAAAAAAGCACAGTTTGGAATGGTCTCCATTTAGTGATGTCAACACTGCTAGCAGCAGCAACGGCATCAAGAGGCTCAGTGGTCCAGAGTTTGAAGAGTGTCTCCACTGGTCTGATCAGACTGGATCCCTGAGATAAGTCTGGCTCAGCTAATGGAGGTCCTGTAGCATTGAGCCAACGTTCAAACTCCAGTCCTGGAATGAGGAGCACCAAAAGGGTCAAGCAGGAGTCTCTGCAGCTGACTTGACTGTCTCAAGGCCCAGGACTGCTTCTAGCATACTTAAAAAAAGTTCTAACAATAGCAACTGTATCAACTTTTAATGGTAGCAACACAGCAGGGAGCAAGATCCTAATAGTGATCCTACTAGTTTTAGCTATTTTCTCTGCACTATGTAGCATTTATTGGCTTAGGCTGTTGCTGGCTCCCTTCCAACCATAACATATTGCTGTCTAATACTAACCCTGATGCTATCTAGTGCTTAGTCACTGTGGTGATGGTAACTCAAAATAACCAAGATGATAATGTTGAGATAGACAGAAAGGAAGATGAGGCATCTTGGATCCAACTTTCTCTCAGACTCCCCTTCATGCACATCACTTTCTCGGCAATTTTAAGACCTCAGTTCTGACAAAGATTCAAGCAGAGACTAAAACGCAGGTAAGAATTGAGGGAGAGCTCCAGCTCTGTAGAAAGGGGGACAGGTGACTGCCCCACTAGGGGGAACGTAAATGATTTCAGATTTATTCCCACTATCAAAAGAAAGACCAGAATAACCTCCTATAATGCACAGAGCCCTGCAAACCCATTTGTAGAATCAATGGCAGGATACGGAAAAGGATTTCATGAATTTCAGGGAAGTATACAGACTGCAGCTTCACAGTGAGAGAAATGTGTATCTAAATTCCACTTCTATTTTAATTACAGAAAACATTTCTTTTTTATCCTCTTTCTCTAGCTTTGATGACTGACATTACAAGCAGAGCGATAACGACAGGAATCACGTTTATAACGGGCTGAATGCCAAAGATGAATCAATAAGGAAGTTTCATTTTCTTCAGATCCAGCATTTCCCTATACACCTTCTAATCCCAGCCTACGCTGTTATTTCAAACTGTCTTTGCTTAAACAAAGAAACTCTCTCTTTCCCACCTGCTTTGTTGTCAACACTTTGCTCTTTCAGTTCTGGAAAAAAATTCAGGAAGGAATCCAAAAGATCTTGGGCTACAACGCTGGTGAACTTGTATTTCTCAATGTATGCCTGAAACAGAGTGAAAGAGTGAATTACGGTTAGGAAGACAGTGACAATTGGTGGGAGAATCACGGAGCCTGATGTGAAAATACAGAGATGAGAGAGTGAGAACAGCTTTGGAAAGGGGTTCTAGTATAAAAGGAAGGTGAAAAGGAGGGGAGATCTGTATAAGAAGCTAGGTAAGGGAAGCACCATTGTATGCAGAAAAATGGTGCAGTCACAGGAAGGTTTCCAGTTCAGTACGAACTGCCCTAAGCAAGAGCTCTGCCACACTGAAGTATCAATGGCAAGAGGGAAAGGTTTCAGCGCATTCACACTTGTGAAAATTAGAACACAACTGACTACCAAGCAGTTCACCAACCAGGTACGGATTACAGGAGACGTACAGACGTCTCTGTACATACTTGATGTATTAAGGAGAGAGAGAAAATGAGTCAGAAGATATTGAGAGAAGGAGACCATAATGAGGTGACAGCAATGTGAAAGTCAAGGAGAGAAAAGTCAAGAAAAGAGCAAATGAGCGTTGTCGTCAGTTTTTAAACACAATTCAGTAGAGACCTCAATGTATGCAGCATTTGCCATAGTGCCGCTGGATACCAAGGCTTCCCCACCTATAATAAAAAGTGCTCTGTGCAGGGAGTCCTGATTGCTGGGTTTGCTAGTCGCGCATGCAAAAACCACAACAAACTAGGGACTCATTAGTAAACTGAAGGTCATCCCAGTGATAACTAAACTATTCCATGCAGTGTTTTCCACTGAAGCCCCAAACAACGAGTTACAAAGATACACTGATTGTCAGAGCACTATTAACTTAAGTCATTGGCAATCTCATAACACCTTTTCACTGAATCATAGATTATTAGAGTTGGAAGGGACCTGAGGAGATAATCTAGTTCAACCTCCTGCTCAAAGCAGGACCAATTCCCAACTAAATCCCCAAATGGCCCCCTCAAGGATTGAACTCACAATCCTGGGTTTAGCAGGCCAATGTTCAAACCACTGAGCTATCCCTCCCCCCAGCTTGCAGCTGGAGATGGACAGGAGCCTGTCCACGTTCAGTTAGGAGATAACCCAGGAGATTCTTTTCTCTTGACAGAATTAGAGTGATGGCAGTAACATTCATCCGCTGTCTCAGACCTAATTGCCTCCCAGTCGCATCTCACTTAGGCCATGTCTACACTATGACTTATGTTGGCAAAACGTACATCGCCCAGGGATATGAAAAAAAACCACCTCCCTGAGTGACATAAGTATTGACAGCATTAAATGGTAGTGCACACAGCACGTAAGTGGTAGTGAGAAGGTAGTTTTATTAGGTAGACAGGAGAGCTCTCTCCCGTCAGCAGAGAACGGCTACACGAGCGATTTTACAGCAGCGCGGCTGCATCAGTACAGCTAAGCCACTGTAAGTTCACTAGTATAGACATGGCCTTAGCTGCAGTGACAAAACCAGACACAGTTAGAAACACAGGTGGAAATGTGTGCAGCACGAGGTATGTATTCACACTAACTCTGAGGAAGGAGTCGAAGTGTTTGGGGTCTCCGCAAAGCTGGGACAGGTAGTAAACAAAGCAGTAGCCTTTCTCGTAGGTGAACAGGTTCATCATATTACTCGGATTCACCCCTGAAAGGAAAAGATAAACAACAGCATTGTAGGGCACTGTAACACCTGGGACATTATCTAAACTAAGCATAAAATCCCTAAGATTTGAGCCATTTCAAATTCCAGACCAGTCTCTAAGGCCTTTTTCTCAGTTCCATATTCTTCAATGCAAACCTTGGGAACCGCTCAGCATACACAAAGTGCTGCTAAATTTCTTTGTCAGAGACTCTTGAGATGCCAACACTTGGCACCTTCAGTATTTTTCAACCTGTACTAAGTTCTTATATGCATTTTATTTTGTGCTATGGAACACCTAGACTGCAAGACTACTTCCTGGTCCGGTGCTCTGCGTCCCCAAACAAATATATAAACCAAGACAGAAAACCAGCACCAGAAAATAAAACACATCAGGGTGTAGAAATAAATTTAGCTGAGAGAGTAACAACACATCAGCCTCTAATACTGCAGAGCTGTATCAACAGGAAAGCAAACCATGCATTTTAATGTGTCCA
Organism: Gopherus evgoodei; assembly: GCF_007399415.2. NCBI lineage: Eukaryota > Metazoa > Chordata > Testudines > Testudinidae > Gopherus > Gopherus evgoodei. The sequence continues at coordinate 7,840,043 of NC_044330.1, forward strand.
TAGATCCCGGTGTGTGTACATGAGTATATACAAATGTATCATTATAATATATGTGCACACCAGGGCATCTAACAGAGCAGACTTTCACCTAGGTTGCAAAACAAATCATTTTCTTTATAACCACTTATTCTGACATGTTCAGATTTTCAAAAGTATTCAGCTTTCAGGGCAAAAATTTTCAGGGCAGAAAGACAGTTTGTCTTTGCCCAATTATGCTTATTTTGGAAACTGGGGGGAAAAAAATCCATTCAAACATCTGAGTTTAGCAAAGGTTAAAAAAAATATCCTTTCCAGAAAAATACATATTTTTTTAAAATTTATTTTTAAGACAGGGCTAGAATGAAAAATGCCAATGGACTGGCTCCTCACCAAAGGCAAGTTCTTTCATTTATTTAAATTGTTCTTCAAATTAAACTGACTGAAAACATAGGCCAAGATTTTAAAAAACTGGGTGTCCACACTTAGGCTCCTGAGTACATATCTAGGCATTTAAATATATGGGCTGTTTCTTGCAACAGTAACTCCCAGCAGTTCCAGGATCAGCCGTACCTGGCTCCAGCTTAACCTGAAGCTTGCTAACAGGGTTGTCCTCCCCAAGGAGCTTCATCTGTCTGTGGAGGGCATCAAGACGGAATGCAGTCTCCAGGCACGTGAAGGCAGCACCTGCCCCACGAGAGAGAGAAATTATACACACTATACAGTTCCAGGCAGATAACTGCCTCTCTGGTACATATAAGAGATACGAGTTACTGGAAAGTGAAAGACAAATGTCACAACAAGAGAAAAATCAAATGAAAGTACTTTACAGGGAAACCAGTCATAGAAATCCCTTGCAATTAGTGAAAAATATTTGCAATGAAAGTCTGAACTTGAAACATTGTATTTCCGAATTCTGGCTACATATCAGCCTGAAACAAAAGGAACTCTTGGAATTAAACAACACAAAAATGACACTAGATTTCCCACCACAGGTTTTATCTGATTAGATTTTACAAGCTAAGCAGAGCGGCACCTAGGCAATCTTTGAATGGGAAACTTCCAAGGAACACCCGGTGACACAGGAAGCGATATTGGGAGTAGAGTAGTGGGCTCTTTTCTTACCGTTCAGTACTTCATCAGTACCTTATCCTGTTTGGGACACTGCTAAAGGGTATGCCGTCTCACAGAGGAGATACAGAGAGACGTTTTGACAAAGTGTGGCTATTAAAGATTCTATTTTGAAGCAGTAAGGGCTTTACGTGTAGTCTCCTAGCCAAATTCTGAATCAAGTTATATCTCCTTCTCTCCCCCTGTAGCTGAAATTAGGTAAATTATTCTACATTTCCTGTTCCTAATGTCTGTGCAGAATTGCTCTGTGCTGTTAAGGCGCTGCTGCTTTCACCCTACAGCTGGCTGCAATTTTTTGGTGACTGTAGTGATCTCACCTATACCTTCACAGACATAGGGAGGTGTTGGAGAGAGGGCCTAAATGGTAATTTTTGAATAAGAAAATGACTTAAGTCCAGGCCCTCTAAAGGATCTTTCTCTGAAAGGTTTCCAATTCCACTTGCAGGGTCAGCTACACAGGGACAACGTCGGAGCCTTTCAGCATCTGGAAAGGGCTATGTAAAGAAGGGGGGCAGGAATTAAATGTATCAGGTCCTGGGGAACTTTGGAGGGAAGGAAGAACCAATATAGGAAGGATGAGGGGGCTCCACATTAACCAAACCCTGAGCCTCTCATTCCCAGCAGCACCCCACAGCCCTCACCCCTAGACCCCAACCATCTGCCTCAGCCCTGAGCCCCTCCCACACCCCAAACCCCTCAACCCCAGCTCCGTTGGGTGACAGGCATCAACAAATATTTTTTTTTAAGACCCAGTTGAAGAAAAGTTTGAAAACCACTGCACTAGAATACAGATACAAATACTAAATCACAAGACTACCAATAGGTTTATACTACTTGCCTACTGGTCAGGAAAAGGATATTAGGTAAACAGTGAGGAGGGAGCTCAAAGAGGCAACTAAGTCTAATGAAACAGCAATAACCGGTGACTTTATATATGAATCACACATATCAATTGTCACATCAGGACAACATATAGGGGAGCAGTTTCTCAACACCCTAAACAACTGCTTTTTGCAACAGCTAGTTCTAAAGGAAGGCGAGGAGAAGAGACTGAAACCAGCAAGGACCTTCCTCTACCCCACGCAGAAAGAGAGAGGAAGAGTAACGGGTATTGGAAAAGAATAACTTGAACTATTCTTACATATGATCTTTCACCAATGGAACTGTGACCACTCAGGAAAGACACCTGAGCATTACTGTGGTCTGTTCAATGCACAATGGCAGTCAAACAAGGGAACAAAAGGTTACAATGGAATCCAAAAGATACTGACAGGGCCGGCACTTCCATTTAGGCGACCTAGGGCACCAGGATTTGAGAGGGTGGCATTTTGCCGCCCTTGGTGGCAATTCGGCGGAGGGGGGTCTTTCCACGCTCTGGGTCGGCAATTCTGCGGCGGATCCTTCACTTGCTCCAGACCCGCCGCTGAAGTGCCCCGAAGACCGGGAGCACGGAAGGACTGCCCCCGCCGCAGAGTTGCTGCCAACGATCGGGAGCGCGGAAGGACTCCCGCCTGGGGCGCCAAAAATCCTGGCGCCGCTCCTGGATACTGACAAATATTATAATGAATGCCTTTTTGTAAACTGAGCTTCTCCTGGAGCTCTGTTCTGGTGGCCCTACCTCAAAAAATCAAGATATATGCGTCCAGGAAGGGACAGCAAAAGCAATTAGAGGCATGGCAAGGCTGCTAGGAAAGACTGACTAGAAAGGGACTGTTTACTTTAGAGAGGAAATATACGAGGGGACATGATAGTGGCACATAGAATAATGAACGGAAGAGAGAAGGTAAATTGGGCACTCCTGCTTACCCTCTCTCCTAAAAGGTGGGGCAAGGGAAAGCCAGTCAAATTGAAAATAGGGATGTAAATACCATTTAAAAAGTGAACCGTTTAAATGATTAAATATTTCATTTAAACAGTTAACCAATTAAGCGGCTGGGGCCAATCCTGCCGGCTGGTGCAGCTGGGGCTGGTGTGGGGCTGACGGGCCATCAACGCAGGGCCACTGGGGCTGGCCGGCCCTGGGGTTAACAGTTAAGGCGGATTAACCGGTAAAACTAATGCTTACCGGTTAACCAGTTAACATTTTATATCCCCAAGTGAAAGATGATAGCATCAGATACACATCAAACAAAAACAATCGCAACATCTATACCATAGGTCTCAGTGGTGATCCGGCGCTGTGCATATGTGGCCAGCCCCTCGCTCAGCCACATCTCCTCCCACGTGGCGTTGGTGACTGCATTGCCAAACCAGCTGTGGGCAATCTCATGAATGACATCGATGATGAGGAAATCGTCACTCTCCAGAATGGAAGAGATTATGAAGGTCAGGCACGGGTTCTCCATAGCAACAATGGGGAAGGATGGAGGAAGAAAAACAATATCATACCTGGAACAGAAGGAGACAGAGAGAGAGAAACCAGAGGAGCCAAATTACTTTAATTTATCCAAGATTACACAAAAGCTTTGTTGAAGGAAAGCTTACTTGAGGGTTAATGTGTTTTCCCCATTTAACCTCCTAACCCATTACCTGAGCCCTCTAGTCAATGCACTCCAGGTCAGACTGCAGCAACCCCACGATTTCCCGCACCAGGTAATCAGCACTGGCCCATGATCAGACAGCATTGCAATCAGCTTTGGTGGGTAGGAAAGCTTTCCTTCTGCCTACTATTAATAAAGAAATACAGAAGCCCTGTGTACATAGCTTACCCTAAGAACAAAAGCAATTCCCTCAAAAACAACAGACTCATCTCATAGTACCACGGCTTCGAGTCAAAGTCAGACTGAACTCCAACAATCAGTTACAGGGGGTGTAGGCCCCTGCAGTTAAGCGGTGTGGGTCCCTGCTACCCCAAAGAGAGACGAGTCCCTCCGGACGCCACAGTGGGTGGAGCTAGGGAGCTCTGAGCCCACCCCCAAGAGGGTCAGGTGTGGCACAGGAAGTATAAAGGCCCAGCCCCAGAGTTCACTGGGAGGGCAGCCACCAGGGAGACCAGACACCTCTGGCCTACCTCCCAGTTGGGAAGCCCCAGCAACCTGTGGCGGACCCAAGGGGTGGCCGAGCCTGCCCCAGGCCAGCTATCCCAAGGACACCACTGAGGACAGCACCCTGATCCAGGTAACTGAAGAGGGGGAGTCAGGAAGTAGCCTAGTCTGGCTGCAGCACTGCCAGAGCCCATGTGTTGCAGCCAGGATCCCCACTGACGCAGCAGCAGGGCCCCAGGCTGGGACGCAGCGGAGTGGGAGGGCCTGCGTCCTCCTGCCACCCAACCCACTAGTGGCTGTCTCCCCCTCTCCCAGGCCTTTGGACTCAGGGCCTGGGCTCACTGTGTATCTACTGTTACTGCTTATCCCCCGCCCTGACCTAGGGCCTGGACTGACGACTAACTGTGTTGTTTTTGCCCTCACAAAGGCCGCAGAGGAAGACTCCTGAGGCCGGACATCTCCCTGCTAGACCTCTTCCCGAACTTAGTGAGGCAGCGTGGGTCCCCGCTGCCCCAGAGAGAGATGAGCCCCGGCAACCTCTCTACAAGCCCACCCCTGCCAAGTCCTAAGAGCCATCAACTCCCACTTCAGTAGGAGATGAGAGCATTTAGCATCTCACAGGTGGCTCTCCACACCTTGCAAGATTGGGCTCCAAGCGAAGTATTGACTCTTACACTTGGCTAGGTGAGGTTCAAGCCCACCTTGTCCCAAGGATGTAAAACAAAAGTAGAAGGAAAGGGTTGGAATGAAGGAAACAGGGAGAGAGTTCAGACTTAGTCCGTAGAGGAAGGAAGGCTGCATCACAAAGTGCTATGACACGTCTGAAAGATTTCACTACTCCACAAGACCCACTGTCCAGAAAGGTCCAGTCCTCAACACTGCCCACCCCAATGATCACGAGTACAAATACCAAATGGTGAGAGACAAATGGATTCTCCAAAGCAACAATAAAAGAGGGAGATTGGGGGATTGCTGTTCTGGTTTTGAATAAATGAAGTTTGCTTCCCCCATATTCTTCCTTTTTGCGACATTCTGAATTTCAGAGATTGATGATCTAACCATAACATGAACCATTTCCCCTCCCAAGTGGAATGCTGTGAAAGTTCAAGTAAAGACATTTTCCATTTTAACAAAAATGAGTGTCGGAAAATACAGAAGGAACTTTTATCATCTGTCTTCACGTTATTACACAGGCTACACAAATCCAGAGGAAGATAATGTAGCAAAATACACTAATGGTTTAAATACTGCAGGATGACACATGAAGTCAATTGGGACTTAGCAAACATTAGAAAAATAATTTCTCAACTCAGCTGAAAATTCCGAAGTCTCCTGGGAAATATGTGTAAAGAATAATATTGATTGCTACTCACAAAAGAAAAAACACAGAGGCAGCATATGATCTAGAACTGGTTAAGCCTATGCAGAGTCTAGTTAGCCAGACTGTCTGCAGCTTCCTGGAAGGCACTGAACTTTGCCCTTGTGCCACATCCTTTAAGCTTTTGCTGAAGGTCAGTTCTAACAAGCTGAGCTTCACTTTTTATTTTAATGTTTTGTAATATTTTATTGTGCAGAACTTATACAGCACGTATGAGCAGTATATAAGTGCACTGACTAGATAACGTGTGTTATTAAATACTGTATTTTATATGTATGCTGTGTTTATAGCATAGATTTTCTTGTAATTTTCTTTTGAAAAATTAAACTGAAAAACAAGCTTGTGTGTTTGATCCTCCACATTGACCTCCGTCAAAAGCAGGTCCCCTGCTGAACCAAGACTCTGCAGTCAGTTATTAACTCCACACCATACACTCCTGAGATGCTCATCTGGCCTGCCAGATACACTGATCCTTATGATGGAGCTCTATGTCCATCTTCTACATTCCTTTACTATATTCCTGTTATGAGTATCCAGAAGAATTCTATTGAACTCACCTTCCCCATATGTAACGGCCATAGAGGCTCTCTGCAGCACTCAGCCAACGCTCCACCATGCCAGAAAGCTTGCTGATGGCTGTTGGCAGCAGACAAGGTTCTGCCCACACCCTGCTCCTGTCACAAAGCAGAAAATTGGAGCCAATAATTCGAACAGAATTAATTCCTTCTCTGAAAGAATAAAACCTCATCTTTCCACTACACTTTTATTTCATATCTGTATTCCAATAGTGAATAGAGAGGTCTCAGGTCAGGATCAATTCCCCCATTGCGAGTACTGTAGTGCAATCTCTTCATCATGAAAGTTGAATTTACAAATGTAGAATTATGTTAAAAAAAACCTGCCTTCAAAAATAAAACAATGTAAAACTTTAGAGCCCACAAGTCCACTCAGTCCTACTTCTTGTTCAACCAATTGCAAAGACAAACATTTGCAGGAGATAATGCCCACTTCCTGTTTACAGTGTCACCTGAAAGTGAGAACAGGCGTCCACATGGCATGTCACAAGATATTTACATGCCAAATGCCCCAAAGATTCATGTCCCTTTATGCTTAAACCACCATTCTAGAGGACATGTCCACGCTGATGACGTGTTCTGCTCGATAACGATCCAAAGTAGTGTGGACCGAAGCATGTTCATTTTCTTCATTTGAGTCACATGCCACCACCAGAAGGTTGATTTTCTCTGTTGGTGGTTCAGGATCTGTAGTTTCCACATCAGAGTGTTGCTCTTTTAAGGCTTCTGAAAGCAAGCTCCTCACCTCATCCCTCTCAGATTTTGCAAGGCACTTCAGATTCTTAAACCTCGTGTGCTGTAGCTATCTTTAGAAATCTCACATTGGTACCTTCTTTGTGTTTTGTCAAATCTGCAGTGAAAGTGTTCTTAAAACAGATAACATGTTCTGGGTCATCATCCGAGATTGCTATAACACGAAATATATGCAGAATGCGGATAAAACAGAGCTGGAGACATACAATTCTCCCCCAAGGAATTCAGTCATAAATTTAATTAACGGATTTTTTTTTAATGCACGTCATCTGCATGGAAGCATGTCCTCTGGAATGGTAGCCAAAGCATGAAGGTGCATATGACTGTTTAGCATATCTGGCACGTAAATATCTTGCAGTGCCAGCTACAAAAGTTGCCATGTGAAGGTCTTTTCTCACTTTCAGGCGACATTGTAAATAAGAAGCGGGCAGCATTACGTCCCGTAAATGTGAACAAACTTCTTTTTCTTCACGATTGACTGAACAAGAAGTAGGACTGAGTGGATTTGTAGACTCTAAAATGTTACACTGTTTTGTTTTTGAGTGTAGTTACGCAACAACAACAAAATCTACATTTGTAACTTGCACTTTCACGATAAAGAGATTGCACTACAGTACTTGTATGAGGTGAATTGAAAAATACTATTTCTTTTATCATTTTTAGAGTGCAAATATTTGTAATCAAAAATATAAAGTGAGCACTGTACACTTTGTATGGTGTTGTAATTGAAATCAATACATTTGAAAATGTAGAAAAACATACAAAATATTTAATACATTTCAATTGGTATTCTACGGTGCAATTAATTTTTTTAATCAGGATTAATTTTTTTGAGTTAATCGTGTGAGTTAACTGCGATTGACAGCCCTAATACTAATAAATAATAACAATAATATGTTAATATAAAATCACAGTGCCTAGGAGCCCCAGTCTTGGACCAGGACTCCATTGCGTAGGCAACCTATGGCATGCATGCCCAAGGCGGCACGCGAGCTGATTTTCAGTGGCACTCACACTGCCCAGGTCCTGGCCACTGGTCCAGGGGGCTCTGCATTTTAATTTAATTTTAAATGAAGCTTCTTAAACATTTTTAAAACCTTATTTATTTTATATACAACAGTTTAGTTATATATTATAGACTTATAGAAATAGAGTCTAAAAACGTTAAAATGTATTACTGGCACGCGACACCTTAATTAGAGTGAAGAAATGAAGACTCGGCACAGCACTTCTGAATGGTTTTCAACCCCTGGCGTAGGCGCTTTACACACCCAGGACAAAAAGACAGTCTGAAGAGCTCACGCTAAGTACAGCTCCTGCAGTCCAATTCTGTGGAGTTTCTTTTACCCAAGTAGATCTCCTGCTCTCTGAAAGGTCACAGCTCTCACTCCCAGATGGTAGCATGATATGCTGCATTAACCCTTACCCACACTACTGTCCAGCCCCCCAACACAGCTTTATATGGACACAAGGAATAAAGTAGCAGCAGCTGGCTGCCAATCTCACCTGGGGCCAACGTCTGCAGAGATAAGGTCCCCTGCCACCAGAGCCACGAGATAGGCAGGAACTGGATATTCCATATAAAACTGGTATACGCCCTCCTGCTCCAAGTAGGTACTTTGGGTGGCACTCATCAACACCTGGATACCCGCGGGGGCCTGAAACACCAACACACATCTACTTAAGCTGGCTTAACAGGCTGAGATGATTGGGGCCAAGGGGCCAGACTCGTAGATCTTACTTTTCCTGGAAGGATGTGCTTTAATGGATGGGAAAACATTTTATATAGAGAGACACAGACAGAGTAAAGTCAGATTTTATTTCATTTTTTTAATCCAGATAAGCTGTCCGTGAAGTGACCATGACTAACCCTATTACAGAACGTACATGTGGCTATTGGTGTTCCAGGAGCACTTACATACCGAGTGGCTCCATCCACCCAAGAGGTCACATCACCCGGTACTGCTTTTTCAGAACTGTGCACTGCCTAGTCATCAATGGGGAGGGTTACCCCTCAATAACCATTGCTGGAAGCTACCATCCAATCTAATTCTCTCTTTCATAATATGCACTGCAGAACGAATGGTCCCAGAGAACCTTGGCTATTGGAATGCCAGGCCTCAGAGTTGCTTCAAAGTGGCTATGCTGGTTCTGTTCAGAGAGGACCCAAAGTCTCATGTCTGCTACTAGATCACCATTTCTTCTCTCTCATTAGGTGTCACTGGAGCACTGTGTTGTTCCTACCGAAGATTGCCACTGGAGTTACCTACCTTGACTGTAGCTGAATAGCTGCACTTCACTGCTGGTGTGTCAAAGCAGGGAAAGAAGGACCGATTACACACTGAATGGCCCTGGGTGAAGACAAACGGCTTGGCTTTGCCACAAGTTAGCTCTGGGTCCAGCCACCAGATCTGTTGGAATGTCAGATGGAGCAGAGGTGAGCAAAAGGAACAAAATTGATACAAAGGTCAGAGGAGTTGAAATTAAGAGATAAAATATAAGAAATAAGAGAGATGCTGAAAGAATCAGAGAGAGAGTTAGTGATCCTTCATTCATACGCCTGGGGTAATGCATATTTCCACTTCCAACAATTTCAGCTGCCATACATTTGCCATGGCCATCCAAATAGAGTAATTTTCTTTCACTATCTGGCTACATAGTGCAGTGTACAGCAAACTGTAACCCCTCTCAGCTCAAGCCCTGCAATAATTGGAAAAATGGATTTTCTTGGGGAGTAATCACCTATCTCCTTGAGTACAGTGCAGTGCAGATGTTACAAAAGAACGAACATATGGGGTCAGTAGTGCAAGCTTCCAAAAGGAGGTTCAAACAGTGTAAATATCACTATATGGTGATAAGTAATAGTCAATATGGATTTGCCAAGAACAAATTATGCCAAACCAACCTAGTATTAATATAAAGTGGATGCATAACTGGTTGAAAAACCGTACTCAAAGAATAGTTATCAATGGCTTGCTGTCAAACTGGGGGACATATCTAGTGTGGCCCAGCGGGGTCTGTCCTAAGTCTGGTACTATTCAATATTTTCATCAATGATTAGGATAATGGTGTGGAGGGTATGTTTATAAAATTTGTGGATGACACCAAGTTGGGAAGGATTGCAAGTGCTTTGGAGGACAGGATTAGAATTCAAAATGACCTTGATAAATTGGAGAACTGAAAATCTGAAATCAACAAAATGAAATTCAACAAATAAAAGTGCAGTACTACACTTAGGTAGGAAAAATCAAATGCACAACTACGAACAGAGAATAACTGGCTAGGCAGTAGTACTACAGAAAAGGATCTGAGGGTTATGGCTTGTCTACACTTGCCGGAGAATAGACGCTGCGGCGATTGATGCATCAGCGATTTAGTGGGTCTAGTGAAGGCCCGCTAAACCGACTGCCGATCGCTCTCCCGTCAACTCCTGTACTCCACCTGATTGAGAAAAGTAAGGAGAGTTGACGAGAGAGCATCTCCCGTTGACGTCGCATAGTGTGGACCCTGCAGTAAGTAGATCTAAGCTACGTTGATTTGAGTTACGCTATTCATGTAACTCAAATTGCGTAGCTTAGATCGACTTTTCCCTTTAGTGTAGACAAAGCTTCACAGGGGATCACAAATTGAATACAAGTCAACAATGTGACGACGGAGTTGCAAAAAAACGAATATTCTGGGGTGTATTAACAGGAATATCACATATATGACATGGGTAGCAACTGTTCCACTCTACAAGGCACTCACGAGGCCTCAGTTGGAATACTGTGTTCAGTTCTGGGCACCGCACTTAAAGAAAAATATGGACAAATGGGAGAGAGACCAGAGGAGAGCAACCAGAATTATAAAAGATTTAGAAAACCTGATCTAAGAGGAAAGGTAAAAAATCTGGGCACCCTTTAGTCTTGAGAAAAGACAATGGAGAGGGACCTGTTCATAGTTTTCAAATCTGTTAAGGTCTGTCATAAAGAGAAAGGTGGTCAGTTCTTCTTCACATCCACTGAATGTAGGACAAGTAGTAATGGCTTAATCTGCAGCAAGAGAAATTTAGGCTAGATATTAGAAAAAAAATTCTAACTCTAAGGATAGTTAAGCACTGGAATAGGTTACCAAGGGAGGTTGTGGAATCCCTGTCAATACAGGTTTTCAAGATCAGCTTAAACAAACACTTGTCAGCGATGGTCTAGGTCATTGGTCCCCAACGCAGTGCCCATGGGCGCCATGGTGCCCACTGGGGCATTTACGTGCGCCCAGCTACTGACAAGGGAGCGTTTCCGCTGGACAACCCGCCGCTGAGGAGCGCAGCTGCTGGACAGCCAGCCGCCAAAATGCTGCCATGAAGCAGCAACGCCAAGAAGTGTTGCCACCGAAATGCCGCTGCTTCAGCGGCGACGTTTCTTGATGATGCCGGTTCTCGGCAGCATTTCGGCGGCTGGTCATCCAGCGCCCGCCACACTCTTCTGGGAACATGAATATGCTATTGCAACAGAAAGGTTGGGGACCATTGGTCTAGGTATACTTGGTCCTGTTCAGGATGATGGACTAGACGCCCTTTCAAGGTCCCTTCCAACCCTACATTTCTATGATCACTGGTCCCCAAAACAGCCCTGATAACTGCAGCACCATTGAAATGCAGCCATCTCTGGGGGAAAATGGGTACACAGCTTACGCATTATAATCAGAGGGTATGTCTTCACTACCCGCCGTATCGGCGGGTTAAAATCGATTGCTCGGGGATCGATATATCGCGTCTCATCTAGACGCGATATATCGATCCCTGAACGCGCTTATATCGATTCCATAACTCCGCCAACCCGAATGGAGTTGCGGAATCGACAGGGGGAGCCACGGACATCGATCCCGCGCCATGAGGACGGTGAGTAATTCGATCTTAGATACTTCGACTTCAGCTACGTTATTCACATAGCTGAAGTTGCGTATCTAAGATCGATTTTCCCCCGTAGTGTAGACCAGCCCAAAGAGCAGAAAATTTTGGCCAATGACACCAAAGCAATGGGGGAGGGTTGTGTTTGTTTTTTTTTAAATAAAACAGAATGGGCAATGGGATCTTTAGTATCCAGCAAAGCTATCAGCACCTGTTTCTTCTGTCTCACCTGGAATATCCCCATCGTATGCAGGCAGGCTAAGAACTGTATGGAAAGAGACAGCTCTTCTGTTGCCTCACATTAGCCTCAGGATTATTACTACTGAGTCACTTGGGCGAACTCAATTAGTTCCAACCAGAATATAAAGGGATAGTAGTGTCTCTTTGGGCCGCTTAAACTGTAAACAGACCAGTTACTGAATCCAGACTGTGCTGCCACAGGTGCTGGATAGAGCCTGATGTAGGGACATAGCCTGGGAGGCACTGATTGGGGAAGGCATAGAGGGGAGTACAGGGAATTAGGGTGAGCAAGCAGGACCTTTTATATTTTTTTTTTAAATTTGTTTAAATGCTTAATGTTTTCTAAATGTTCTAAAAGAAAGAACTCATAACACAAATGAAATCCTCCCCTTCTCCATTATCCACATCCCCGAACCAGGGGAAACACACATGCCTCTGATGGACTTCTAAGGTCTGCAAGAAAGATGTCCCACTTTGGTGCACCTCATAAGCCCTGTTGAAGAAGAGCTCCCCTCCTATAAGCCTTATGCACCAACATGATTTATACTAACAGCTCAGTTAAAAAACAAAAAAACAAAAAAAACACCACCAAGTAAAGTCCCAAATAAATTTTTTTTTAAAAAACAAAGAACTACAGCTGGATGTGTGTTTCAATGGAGTCCACTTAATGCCCAAAAATTCACATTGCACTATCTTTAAAAAATAAAAGAATGGTGAAAGGATCTAGTCCATTCTTCACTGCCACATAACCCTTCATCATACGTTAAATACCCCCAACCAACTTGTAGCACTCTCTGAACTTTAGATTTGCAGAAGTCTATCCAAAAGGAAAGCCAACAAATTAATACATTATAAAATCCTATTTCCTTTTCAAGGATTCATCTCCAATATTCTGTAACATGAACACACTACAACATTACTCAGTACAACATACATATTAGCTGCAACATAGTTAACAATAAAAGGTATAAACTTGCAACGTCTCATACGGTTACATAAACCAATATCATCTTACACATATCCTACTGCAACAGATCACTCCAATCCTGTTCAGAAAAATACCCCGTCTACCCCACCATCACATGCCCCTATGCTGCATGGTATTACTGAGAGGTGGCTCAAATGACCCCACAAAGAGCCATGCCCCTGCTTGTGTTGCCGCCTGCCCCGCGATTGGAAAAAAACCTCACTCTTTCCCATAGCCACATCACATATGCTCCTTTCCTTACCACACAGTCGTGGCTTCCCCATCAGACATTTCCAGATGTGTGAAATACCCAGCCTTCCCACCTTAGAGAAACAGAGGAGATGGCTGCTTTGTCCAATTCCCGCCACTGAAAGAAAGGTGGTTTCCCACAGTCTGGCTTTCCCTCTCCACATGCACGGAAGAGAAGTGGGTCGCTGACAATGCATCTCAAGCCACCAGCACAAAGCTTCATATTTTACTGAACCAGATAAGCATGTGTATGTATTCGCCGTGTGCCCTCACGGCAGATAGCTGTGCTTCCTGCAGTCCTGAAACCTACAGCTGATACTGTGCTTATTATTGGTCAAGCCACTGGAAACACCACCAGTGCCGCGGTTTCTCTGCGGGGTTGGCATTCACACCCGTGGTGAGGAATAGGCTTCTCCATCTGAAACAGAATCTCAGAGCTATAGGAAGCAATTAAACTGCCCATCTGAAATACAGAGGACTTGGGTAAGAGAGAGAGACACTTGGGGAGCAGGGAGTGAAGAGTCACTCAGTAATGCAGGAAGAACTATGACATCTCCAACTGAAATGGTACAGAGGTCAGCTGCTGTCTGAACACAGGCTGACTTTTGTGCTGTATCACAGGGAGGAGGAAATACTAACCGTTTTTATAACCTGAAATGCAAACCCTGGCTTGTCCCATCGTCATGGAAAGAAAACAATAGTGGATGACAACATATTAAATGCCAAGTCAGAGATATGTCACAGCTGGAGATTTGAAATGCATGTAGAATTTGCTTTTCCTAGAACGGCAAAAAGAACATTCTTTTTTTGCAGAACATCTCTGGTCCTGAAAGGCTCGGGCTGAATTACCCTCACTTAAACACACTTCACTACTGTATGCAGTCCACATGCCACTAGGGTAGTTCAGCGCTTAACACGTGTGATCCTGGAGCATGAAGGTGGTATACAGAGCATAGTTCTCTAACAGAACACAGCCCCAGAAAGGAACCGGAATGCTCTGTGAAAGGCAGATTTAATCTCCCAGCTGTCCCTTAAAAGCCATTTACCATAAAAAGATATTGGCTCCTGCCAGATCTGCATGAGGAACAACAGACAGCTGGACATACACGAATAACTAAAGCCAAATAAATAAATGCAACACAATTCCATGTTTCAATCAGATAGTTCTAGCTTTTCATGCTACCTTACTGCTGATATCTCTATGATGGATTGAAACATTAATTTATTATTTAATAACACCACCCACAAATGGACTAGGAGCCTCACAGGAAACAGTCCCTGCCCCCCCCCCCCAAATCATTAGCCTGCAAAGAGAAGAGAGCTTGGGAGGAATTTACTAATGTATTGACAGTTATAAAGAATGAAAAGAAATCACTGCCAACACCACGTCACCTGTACTTACAGGGTAGTGCTACACTAAAAACAATCATAAACAATGGCACCACATTCTCACTACTCAATTGCTCCAGAGCCAATAAGAACAAAAAAGTGTAAGTGGCAGCATATGCTCAGACATGACGGGGCTGAGGAGCAGATGTTCACTGAAGGCATAATTTGGCTTGCAGAGTATTTATGAGAATGTTCAGGTCAGAAAACACAATGTGGCTTTGAGATTGTGAAGCAAAGGTGAAATCACTCTCTGCTGCCAACAATATCCTTAGCACACCAGGCTTTGTAACTGTATTTCAACAGAAACAGTCAATGCAATCAGAAACATAGCAAAAAGGCTGCAAGAGAAAAGCATCAGGAGAAAGAACAGCTGCCTCACACTCAATCCTGAAAAGACCAAACCAATGATGATGGGGACTGGAGAATCTGGATGAGGGTCTGGACACAGCATCCATGCATTTGTCATCTCCAGACTAGATTACTGCAATACATTGTATGCAAGGGTAAAAGCAGACGTTCATGCAGAACAAGGCAGATCACATACACAGGATGAGACAATAAGACAGGGGTAGGCAACCTATGGCATGTGTGTCGAAAGCAGCACGCAAGCTGATTTTCAGTGGCACTCACATTGCCTGGGTCCTGGCCATTGGTCCGGGGGGCTCTGCATTTTAATTTGAAATGAAGTTGCTTAAACATTTAAAAAACCTTATTTCCTTTACATACAATAGTTTAGTCATATATTATAGATTTACAGAAAAAGAGACCTTCTAAAAACGTTAAAATATATTACTGGCACGTGAAACCTTAAATCAGAGTGAATAAATGAAGACTCAGAGCACCACTTCTGAAAGATTGCCAACCCCTGCAATAAGAGATCATCACCCAAGTGCGCTGCATTCTCCACTGATTCTCAGTGCACTTCTAACGCCAACAGTCTTGGCTCAGGATGTAGCTATGCCTGAGACCACATCCATGACCCAAGACAATTCACCCTGTGGCATAATGCAGCTGGCAAAATCCAGCACAAAGATAAAACATTCTCAGTCAAGATGACGAGACTGTGGAATCAGCTTCCAGAACAAGGATGTAGATCTAATTTACCTTTTCAGTTCTTAGAAGCTACAGTGAGGAGCTCTATAAGAACAACCAAGACAGAATATATATTGTTATATAGTTCATGAGATGACAGCCAGAGATACTCTTCTCTTACTTCTAAACTGAGCAAATTTGATATGGAGTTCTAGGGCCAATTTTTACTGTCACTTCTCAGGACAGAACCACACCTGAAACATCAGCACATTTAGACCAAAAAGAATCATCACTTTAAGTAGCAAATAGCATATGCAAATCACTCCCATGGTTGAGTCAAATTTTTAAATGCCGGAATAATTTTAGATCACTGAGGGTTTTTGCAGAGTTATAATCTATGATAAGACCTAGATACCAGTGTTCACAGTGCTTTAGAAATGCTGTGTGATTAGGTAATGTTATGCCCTATTGCCTGTCACTGTCATGAGAGAATCCCCATTCCCACCCCCGGCTACCATATGCAGCAAATGCACAACTGGCCAAGTGCATTCTGGAGGTTCTTCTTCCATGCCATCAGGCATCAAGCAATATCAGAGGCAGGATGATGAAACTGATCTGCTCTGATCATATCAACATGGCAAATCTAAAAGGGACCACCAGTTTCATGGCAGTGGTAATCTGATACAAGCCTACCAGACAATCTGTGCTTGACAAAGACAGATCACAGCAACTAGAAAAAAATTTCTTCGTACTCTGAATTTTAGCCACTTTCTCAAGTGACAACATTGCTGTTTATTTTCTGGCATGCTCTAAATCAGGCAGAGAGATGGTTCTTCATGGGATATTTCCAGGATGATCATCATTCCTTACCCGGTAGCTGGGGACTTAATGAGAAAAGTTTTATAGCACCTCAGCTAAAGGCTCTAAAATCAAGATTATAGTGACTTTGTATGAAGCACTATAGAAAGAGGAATACAGAAAGGAAGGTCCAGTGGTCAGGGTACTAATCTGAGACCCAGGTTCAATACCCAGCTCTGACACAGGCTTCCTACGTGAATTTGAGCAAGTCATTTAGCCTCTGTGTCCAACGGGGATAACAGCACTGCTCTACGTCAGTGCAGGTTGTGAGGTGCTCAAGTACTATAGTAATGAATGGGGACCCGATAAATACCTGAGAGAGAAATCTGGTAAATCACTTCTACCTGGAATTCTGTTATTTTAACAAGTATGTGTGACCTACTGTTTCTTGTCTACTAGATTACTTTGCCATAAACTGAGTTTTTCAGTTTTTTTCCCCCCTTAGATTTTCTGTCTGAATAATTTTCAGCAATTAAAGCAATTACATGAGCTAGTCCCATTACTTTTGTGGCTCTAAAGCTAGATGCAGTGCATTATACTAAACAAACAAGCTGAGATAGGTAAGGGTAAATCAGGTCAGATAAAATGAGCATGTCCATCACATTAGAGTATCAAAGTTTTGTGAGTCTCACAAAACCCTCATGAGACCTCATTACATTTTGCAAGGGGATGTATGCAGACCAACTGAGCAAAGCACCTTCGTATTACAGCTAAATACAAAGAAAGTGGATACTGTACTTTTCAGTTACAGAGAGCTGAATTTAACTTAATTTAATAAAGTCCAGTGATTGCTTAGATGTTGAAATTCCAAGGGATTATTTCCATAATCCCTTGGAATTTCAAGATCAGCTGGGTATTGACTGAAAGTTCAGAGTCCAAGAGGTTAAAGAGAATAACAGGAATCCAAATGAGTAGCAAAATTTGTAAAGATCTCTCTTTACTGCAGGAAAAAGTTGCTTGTCCCATGCAGATTAGTTAGACAAGGGCCATCACTAGATGGGCCTGTTGAGCATACTGTGAAAAAACCCAATTAAACACTGCTAAAGCCAGACACATCCAATAGAATGTCTTCCCAAAATACTGGTACATGGCTATTCATGCCTGAGTTGTGTATTAAATGCAAGCATCACAATTCCAGCTCCCTGCTATTGTTACCAAAATGTAACTGGCTAGCTAAGGCCTAATTTTTGCAAACATTTGGCAAACATTTGGCAAAAGTCCACTGTATTCTGGCTTACTAGTGGATACCCGACCTGCTCAGAAGCATTCTGAATGAGGCAGAAAAGGAAAGGAACCAAGGCCAGGTCCACATTACAGACATTTGCTGGCATAGACAGGGGTGCTATAAGGTGTGATTTATGACCAAATACACGTGCCAGCAAAAGCCCTTAGCGTAGATGCAATTATACTGGCAAAATGCAGCTGGAACTTAAAATAATGCATACCCACAACAAGCAAGGAGTGCTTTGGCAATATAGATACCAATATGGCTATACTGGCAAAGCACTTCTAGTGTAGACCTGTCTGAGTGTACACCGCTTGCCAACAACTATGTTAATTTTAAGGGTGTAACTTTGAGCTGCTTATGCCCATAGTGGCAACGAACAGGGGTATCAACTTTTGAGAGCCATAGAAAGAGCAAGTGGCTACGTCAGCGCATGTGTTGTAAAAAGCCTTTGTTGCACCCTTCACAGGTTGGTGCTTCAGAAGAGGGCTCACGTTTACTCAGTGTCACATCCTGAGGTACGCCCTTGTTGAGTGAAGAGAGATGTCAAAACACTGAATCAGAAGGAGCAAGCTGAGTAGGAAGGGGAAAGCTGCTGTTTACACACAGACCATCTGGTAATCAGAAAAAATGGCAGGATAATGTAGCAGTGAAATTCTGATTTTCTCTAACACCAGCCCACACGCACACACCAACAAATGGTCAATTATAGGTCAAAAATGAAAAAACAACAATATGAAAATAAGTAACCTCATGATATTACGTAGGGTAGGCACCCCCTCATTCCTACACCTTCACTTGTCTGCTGTCATCTCTCCCGGGGTCAAGCTGTGGCTCATCTAACCTAGACTGTAAGTGCCTCAGACGGGCACTGTGTCTTGGTAGGTGTCTGAACAGCTACCCACACTACAACGATACACGGATAACAAGACAGTGAATTGCCAACATGGGAAACCAGCTCCACTGTCACTTCCATGTAATCAAACCACCTACCGCTACCATCAGGGCCGGCTCCAGGCACCAACTTAGCAAGCAGGTGCTTGGGGTAGCCACTCTGGAGAGGGGCAGCACGTCCAGCTATCAGCGGCAATTGGGCGGAGGGTCCCTCACTCCCGGTCGGAGCAAAGGACCTTCCGCTGAATTGCCGCAGATCGCAATGGCGGCTTTTTTATTTTATTTCATTTTTTGGCTGCTTGGGGTGACAAAACCCCTGGAGCCGGCCCTGGCTACCATCCACCGAAACAAATGCTTCAAAATGACAGGCAAGGCCATTTAGGCTGGGCCCAGACAAAACCCCAGGAGAAAGGTGGTGCTTTGGGGTTTTGTGGGCTGCCAGTGAAGACTGTATTTCAACCCACACCTCCTGGCAAAAGGAGGGAGAAATCAAGCCCTGGGTCTCTCTACGTCTGGGAAGAGAGCGGAGGGCACAGACTATACTTCCTGCCAGACTCCCACCTGGCCGCGGGGAGTTTGCTGCTGTCAGGACACCCGGCCACCCCCTCCAAGAAGGAACCAGGACTGGAGCAAAGGCGCCGGGGGCTGAGAGGCTACTTACGGCCGGGCCGTCGGTGGTGGTATAGCGGATGATGATCTGGAAGGGCTGGTGAGGCTGCAGGGCAGCGGGCAGGGAGATGGTGAGGGCGGAGCCATAGTCAGTGAAGGGGTCTACCCTGAAGACGAGCGGGCAGGCGGCTGCGGAAGGGTCGGGGAAGGTGGGGCGGGGAGGGGGCGGCGGGTCGGGGGAGGGACAAGCCAGGGGGCTGGAAGGGGGGTCGCCGAGCGGGGCCTGGGCCCCGGGGTCAGGGCTCGGCACGGGGCTGGCGGGCGCCGAGAGCGGGGTGGAGGCGGTGGAGGGGGCGGACAGGGAGGACGAGGAGACTGTGGCGGGCTCGGGCAGGAGCGCACAGGCGGAGCCGCAGGGCAGGGGCGGCTCGGGCGGCCCGGGGCCCGCGGGGAAGGCGAAGGCGCAGGGCCCCTCCCCGGCCGGGGCGCGGCGGTAGCCGGCCGAGAGGACGCGCAGCGCCGGGTGCGTGTCCAGCACCAGGGCGCGGGGCCGGGCCCGCAGGGCGCAGAGCTCCAGCACCAGGCAGCCCGCCAGCGCGCGGGCCGCGGGCCGCAGCTCCAGCCCCAGCTGCAGGTGGCGGAGGCGGAAGAGCTGCGAGCTGGAGGCCGAGGCCACGTCCGGCGGGGGCTCGGGCGGGGGCGGCGGCGGGGCCGGCGGCGCCTCGGGCCCGGGCGGGGGCCCCTTGCGGCAGCAGCACAGGCCGGGCGGCCGCGGAGCCGGAGCCGCCATGGAGCGGAGGAGGCGGAGGCGGCGGCCGCTATGTGAAATCCATGGGCGGGCGGGGAGGAGGGAGGCCCCGCGGCCGAGGGCACCGGGGGGTGGAGAGCCGCGCAGGCCCCGCTCGGCACCGGCCCACGGGAGCGCCGGACCCGGCCGGCCGGCCGCAGCGAGAAGGGGCGGGATGGCGGCCGCCAGGGGGCGCCGGAGGGCGCGAGAGCTCGGCGGGGCGCGGCCGCCAGGGGGCGCCGGGGACAGAAATCCCGGCCACGGCCGCCAGGGGGCGCCGGAGGGCGCGAGAGATCGGCGGGGCGCGGCCGCCAGGGGGCGCCCGGGAAGGGAACATGCCGGGGACGGGCGCCCTGGAGCCAGGGGATCCTGGCGCGGCAACGCCCCCTGTTGGAGTCCCGCGGGAATCGCTAGGCGGGTGCTTGGCTCCCCAAGGCCCCAGCAGCAGGGGCACCACCACCACCTGGCATGGCTGGGAGGGGGCTGTTGCTGGGCAGTGGGGGTGGCCCAAACCCAGCTCCACCCAGACACCCCCTCCTCCAAGGGCACAGCCCATACCCGGCGTCCACCCCCCCCCAGCCATCGCCTCCTTCAGGGCACCCCACCATGCACCTGCCACCCAGACACCCCCTCCTCCAGGGGCACAGCCCACACCCGGCATCCACCCCAGCCCCCTAGACACCCCCTCCTCCAGGGCACCCCACCTGCCACCCAGACACCCCCTCCTCCAAGGGCACAGCCCATACCAGCGTCCACCCCAACCCCCAGCCATCCCCTCCTTCAGGGCACCCCACCATCCACCTGCCACCCAGACACCCCCTCCTCCAGGGGCACAGCCCACACCCGGCATCCACCCCAGCCATCCCCTCCTCCAGGGCACCCCATCATCCACCTGCCACCCAGACACCCCCTCCTCCAGGGACAGAGCCCACACCCAGTGTCCACCCCACCCCCCCAGACACCCCCTCCTCCAAGGGCACAGCCCACACCAGCGTCCACCCCAACCCCCAGCCATCCCCACCTCCAGGGCACCCCACCATCCACCTGCCACCCAGACACCCCCTCCTCCAGGGGGCAGCCCATGTCCAGCGTCCACTCATAGCACAGACACCTCCTTCAGTGTAACACACGCCTGGCGTCCACCCACCCCACAGATGCCCCCTCCTCCAGGGGCACAGCCCACACCCAGCATCCACCCACCACACAGATGCCCCCCTCCACCTGGGAATGGCTCGGACCCTGTGTCCATCTGCCAAACTGATGCTCCCCACCCACAACACAGACACTCCCTCCTGCAGGGAATGGCCCTGAGCTAGTGTTCACTCATGACCCAGTCACCCCCCTCCTCCAGGGGGACGGCCCTGATCCAATGTCCACCTGCCACACAGATGCTCCCCTCCTGCAGTGAACAGCCCTGACCCAGTGTCTATCCATGGTACAGACACCCCCTCCTCCAAGGGACAGCCCAGACATTGCCTCTACCTGCCACACTGATACCCCTCCCTCCTCCAGAATGGCTGTCCAGACCCCTTGATGTGCCCAGAGCCTACTGTGTCCCAGAGAGGAATTTACATTGCTGGGGACAGGCAGGACACAAACCCAAGTGGCAGCAATGCTACCTTGGCCCCTGCCCATGGTCCCCTGAGGATGACAACAAGGCCTCTCCGATGCTGTCCTCCTTCGCACTCGCTCTGCCCAGCGGTCTGTTAACTTCCACAGACACACATGCTGCCCCTCATCCCAGCTCGCCCAGTCCAAACTGCCCACATTCAAACATCCCTATTCCCAACTGTCACCTCCCCAAAATCCCATTCAAAATGTCCTTCACAAGTACTGCCATCCAGACCATCCCTCCCCACAACCAAACTCCAACTGTCACAGTCCTAGCTGCCCTAAAATCCCATCTTTTGCTCCCAGCCAGCATCCCCTTTTCAAATTCCCTTCAAAAGGACCCTTCCTTTTCAGCCATTTCTCATTCTCCCTCCCAGGTGCCCCAACTCCTGATGGCTCAGCTCCCTCTCTCCACTTCAAACTCACTGCACACGGCAAATTCAAACTCTTGGGCCTGGTCTGCACTAAAAAGTTAAGTCGGCCCAGCTCTGTCACTCACGGGTGTGAAAAATCCACAGCCCTGAGCAATGTATCTATACCCACCTAACCCCTGCTGTGGACATGCTAGGGTGATGGAAGAATTGTTCTGTAGACCTAGCTAGCACCTCTTGCGGTGGTGGATGACCTATGCCAATGGGAGAACCCCTCTCATTGGTGTAGGTCAGGGGACAGCAACCTCCGAAACGCAGCTCACCAGGGTAAGCACCCTGGCGGGCCGGGCCAGTTTGTTTACCTGCCGTGTCGGCAGGTTCAACCGATTGCGGCTCCCACTGGCTGCGGTTCGCTGTCCCAGGCCAATGGGGGTGGCGGGAAGCTGCAGCCAGCACATCCCTTGCCCAACACCACTTCCCGCAGCCCCCAATGCCTGGGACGGTGAACCAGGGCCAGTGGGAGCCATGGTCGGCCTCAGCAGGTAAACAAACTGGCCCAGCCTGCCAGGGTGCTTACCCTGGCGAGCCGCGTGCCAGAGGTTGCCGACCCCTGGTAGAGGTGGACTACAGCAGCACAGCTGTAGCTTTCCAAGTGTAGACAAGTCCTTACTCTCCTGTGACCTGTCACTCCAAACTAATGCAGATCCACAGGTCCCCGTTTAAACTGATAATTCCTGACTAGCTGTTCACACCTGCCTAGTTCCAACTGCCCTTCCCAACTGTCCCAGTTCAAACACCCCACCCCATCCCACTCCAAACTGCCACCACGACCAGGCCCGGTTCCACCTGTCCCTACCAGTGTTCCTTCTGGTCTGTGAGTGTAGAATGACAGCACTCCAGTTCAAACCCTGTGGTTGCAGCAGCATTGGCAAGCAGGGTAGGCAGCTAGCGTGGTAGCACCAGTGCAGAATATTGGGAGCCGGTGCAGTGCTCGACCTTGGGTACTTTCTCTGGTAGTGGATGCATAGGGACCGGCCCTAGCTTCCCCAGCAGGAGAGGGAGTCTACTCAAGAATGGTGCATCGAGCAGCACTGACTGAACTCCACGAAGGGTGCAGGGTGCACTGTGTGCAGCTTCTCGGACATCCAGCCTCCGCCCACTTGGAATTGTTACAGGCCCCCTGGAACCTTTGATCTCATTGTCCCAAACCATCCAGTTGCAAATTCACAGCCTTTGTCTCGCCAGGGTACAATAAAATTGCTGATTTCCACTGCTCTCCTCCTAGCCCCTCCACCCCCATGGCTTCCTTGAAGTTAAGTAAGCCCTGGTCTACACTGGTGGGGGAAATCAATCTAAGATACGCAACTTCAGCTACGAGAATAGCATAGCTGAAGTTGACGTATCTTAAATCGATTTAGAATCACTTCGCATCCTTGCGGCACGGGATCGACGGCCGCCACTCCCCCGTCGACTTTGCTTCTGCCTCTCGCCGAGCTGGAGTTCAGCAGTCAACAGGAGAGCGACTGGGGGTCGATTTATCATGTCTACACTACACAGGATAAAAATGGATCCCCGATAGATAGATCGCTACCCAGCAAGTAGTGTGGACGTACCCTAAGGGACACAGTTTTACTATCCGTGCTGCAAGCACCCTGGCAATGTAGCTACCCTCTCCTCCCAATCACAATGATCAGCGTCTATCACCTGTTCTAGCCTCCAGATCCTGCTGGATTAAGAGAACAGGCCGTGTTTAATTTTCACAATCTGGTCACCCTCTGTGCAGTGGCTATGATGGATGGGAACTTGTCACCTTTGATGTACGTGTGTGTGTTTGTGGAGGGGGTAGTTATACTTCTTTCTGGTTACTTATCCACTGCAGCAATGTTGCAGTGTGGAGTGGAGATAGGGTGACCAATGTCCCACTCTTATAGGGACAGTCCTGATTTTGGGGTCTTTTTCTTATATGGGCTCCTATTACCCCCCACCCCCATCCTGATTTTTCACATTTGCTGTCTGGTCACCCTAAGTGGTGAGGGGATAGACCATCAGCCTCTGTTAGCACTAACAGCACCTTATGCATAACAAATACCTCCAAGCCCCGAGTCTGAAGCCTTCATATCCGCCATAACTTGCTTTCTGATCACAAGGGAACATGGATGCTACTGCCACAGGATGGGAAAGGGTCAGGAACCACTTTGAACTAAGAAGTAACCAGCTTCTCACACATTACACACTCACTCGTTTCTGTCTCTATGAAACTTCTTTTTGTGCAGGCTGCGGGTGGGGGGAGAGAAGTAGGTGAAAGAGGGAGGTTTGCTGGATCTAAATGTAAGTAAATCCTTCAAAGGCTGAGGCCCACCTCTCTAGGGATGGGGTACAGGAAACCTGGCTCTGACCCCTGCTGACTCCAAATGCCACTCCCCGTTTTGTTGAGGACACATCTATTCAGCAAGGGGCAGCAGAGTTGGTGAAAGCATGGGGGTAGTGACAGCAGCTTGGAGAAACCTCCACAGCCCTGTGCTGGGCCCAGCTGCAGCTTCTGACTGAGTTCTCCCTTGATCTCCATAGTTTTCTTTCTGCTTAGGAACCAAAGGCAGGAGGCCCGGGTGCTAGCTTGCTGGTGTGAACTGAAGTTGGCAATTGCATTGAGGCTGAGGGTGGGACAGAACTGCAGATTTTTCAAGAACTGTCCAAACTACAGATTTGGGTGAAAGGCTCCAATCCACTCTTAATTAACGAATCTGCGACTTGTCTCAGTAGATCATTAAATACAAACAAACATGTAGTGAACAACTAGAAACGAATGACGCCTTCCGTGCTGCTCATCTGCATGCCAACACCCAGAAAGCTTTTCTACTTTTGTGGTTTCTGTGTGGTAGTGATGGCTGAGCTGTGAGCACCAGTTTCTTCGCTATTCTACTCAGGCCTAGATTCTGCAAATCTGTATGTGACACAATCGGAAACACAAGAGTTGGTGTGGGTAGAGAACGGGTGTTTGAGAAGATACGGGCATAAACAGGATCTAGTCAAGGCTAATAGGGTGGTTAAGTAAGCTCTACACTCCCTTCTCAGGCCTCACTCTTACTACAGGGCAGAATCTCATTAATGCCAGACTGGAGTCCCCTGTAGTCCCTGTCTGGCTCAGCACTTGTAGCACTCCATACTGGGCAATATGGAAATAATCCACTGTACTCTTAAAGAAACTGATCTGTCCTAAAGGGAAAGTCCGCTCCAGACTGTGAGAACTATTCAGCAGTGGGGCTCTGCCAATGTCCACAACAGGCCTGCTGCTCAGCAGCGATTTATGTCCCTCAAAGAAACGGCTTCACGCAACAAGAGTTTACAAAACCCAAAATAGTTTTATTCACTTTTTCGGATTTTTGCCTCGACGAGACATTCTGCAAACATGCTAAGGCTACAAAATGTCCAAGTTGACAAAGACATGCAATGCTGACCATTCAATAAGTCACGGCTATAACTGGAGTGACCGCGCCCACCTGGGCTCCGGGGCCCACAGAACAGGGATGGTGTACAGTAATCATGGTAACGTACCACACAGGACTCAGCAACCTGAGGTAGGTCTCTTTACAGTAAGAAAATAACTTCCTTCCAGTGTCACACCCTGATCAGCAGGAACCTGTTCAAAATTGCAGAAGACTTCAGGGTGGTGTTAAGGTAATAAGTGTGCAAGACCAAAACAGGAAATGCTGATGTATTTTAAGCTTAGTGTAAGTGAACAGCACAAAGGGTGAGTGTTATGTATGCCAATAAGAACCACCCTCAACCTGTAAAGAGCATTAGCAGCTTCAAGATAAAGGATTCAGCTGGAGCAGCTCAGGAAAGAAGAGACTTTTCTGCCAGCAACCCAGGGTTTGGATTTGAACTTCAGAGAGCAATTGTTTTACTGCAGGTTGTTCTATGAACATTTAGATTCTGGTCACGAGTTAGATCAGCGAAGCAGGAGTTGGTTATTTTAATAGAAACAAAACCCAATCTCCATTGATACATTAGGGAATGGTGCTGCATTCCCATTATTGCCCCCGGACACTGCGCAAGAAAGAACTGCTGCATTCCCATCATTGCACCAGGACACGGAGTGATCGTGTAACTTTCCTGTGACCCAGAAGTGGTCTTCTCCCTGAACCACTCAGGAGATCATAAAAAAAAAAGCTACCCTGGGAAAGCATCATGGGAAGTAGCAGCAGCAGCAGCTACCATCATGAACAATAGTGATGCTCCAAACAGCTTTGACAATAGTTACAATGCAATAGAGTTACACCACAGAGCCCTTCCCCCCTGTGCAGGACGACAACGATGGGACATTGAAGGACACTACTGCAAAGCTTCACTTCCATTCAGACACGCAGAAAATCCGGCACTATGAAAAGACCAGTTGTAAGAGACTAAATGGTGTCTGATACAGTCTGATAACAAAGCCAGCTCTCTAGTACCATAAACTGTACAAAAACTATAGAAAAGAATATGCACTGTTATTAATACAGTGCTCATTTTAATATAAAATAAACAGCTTACATTTCCACTGTAAATATAGGCTATGTACAGAATTATGTATAGATATAGCTACATGTAGAAAGCTTCATTATAGGCCTCTGATACATTTATAACTATGGCTCCCTGAGCCATTTGTAGAGTGCATTTAGTAACAAAAAATTTAGTAATATGAATATGGAATAAATACAATAAAAACAGGAAGAATTCTTACAGGGTTTTTAAAAGTCTCCGTGTTTGACCCACTGTGGTAAAACTTAAAAAGAGGGAAAGGCAATAATCTGCTTTGAGAATGAGGAGCAAGAGGAGGAGCTGGCCTGCCACAGGCAGGGAGTGGAACCCTCCAAAGTCAAGTGACTTTATCCTGAATTTTAGCCCTTGACAGCAACCTTGTTGTCTGCAGCAGCAAACATGGCATAGAAACGCGAGTTCTCGTTGGCCAGAAGGGCAGGCGGAGTGTCGAATTCCACTACCTAAAACAAACAAGGTGGGGGGTTTTCATTAATGAAATTCAGCATCAAACTGGCTGCCAGAACAGAGGGAATGCTAACATCACAGTGACGAACCAGAGGACGCAAGGCAAGGGACTGTGCCCAGGGCAGCTTTAGTCCAGATGCCAATCTGACTCCCTGCCCACAGCATCTCCTGAGGCTACACGGACAGACTATGTAATGCCAAGTTTGGGGCACCCCTTATTTGGCTCAGCATCCTTTTGCAAATCATTCCACGGATGCCCACATGCTAGAAAGACTGCAACACCTGACAGCCTCCTGGTTCATTACCCAGGTCTCCTTTTGCAGATCTGGCTTTAGCCTACTAATGGCATCTGCTTTAAGACTTTACATTGTGTTCTATTAGCTTCCCCCTTTCAGAAGTTCCCATTATTATTTTTTTTCAAGCAGCCAGCCCCACAGGAAGAAAGAGTCCCTGCCCAAAGAGTATTGTTCTGACATAAACGAGTGGCACAGTACAAAGAGGGAGGAATGAAGCGCACTCAGCAATGGATGAAGGCAACAATAAGAGCACATGATTACCCAGAGGGCACAGATGCCTCTTGGTGCCTGCACCAAATTAGCCTTAAAAGCATCGACATGGCTCCTGCTCTGCGCGCCAGCTAGAGTTTTACTGAGAAGTAGTGCTCCCAGCTCCCTACCGGCCCAGAATGCAAGAGCAAACTCTGACCCCCAGTAGCAGGACAATGACAGGTGGCCTGGTAACCGTCTAGACAGATTTGAAAGGAGTAAACGTCAAGCAGGGAGAGGAATTACTTAGGCAGGGGTGTACCTTGGAGGAATGGGGGGAATTAAGAATGTAGGCTAAACTTCAGGAAAAAAAAAAAGTTTCCTAAGAGGAGACTGATCCACGGTGGACTAGTCTCTTGGGGGCCCGGGGTGCAGATGTCCTGTCTCTTGGAGACCGACAAAACACTAGGAATGTACAATAGTGAGCAACTCTGCACTGGCTCACAGACAGACAGACTTGGTGGCACTCAATAGGTCCTTCCTTCTCTGACTTCTTGGACCTCACCGTATTCTTCACATTTGGAGTTTACTGTATAGAGCCCCCATATGAAAATCGGAAGCGTCTCTCCCACGGCCAGTTATTACTGTAGGGCTGCATGACAGCACTAGGGCAAATGGCACTGAACCCTAAGGAGATGCAGGCAGCTCTTATACCTGCTGGCATTAATCCACCTGTGGAGTTTCCAAGTGATGAGATTGTTCCTACATACCTGCTTCTGGATGGGTTTGGTGTTTTTTGAGGAAAAGCGGGAGAAGGAAAATTACTCCCTTTTGATCTTGTCATGAGGAGCAATCCCTTATTCCAACAGAGAACTATGCCAAAGGGGTGAGAGAACATACAGGCACATGTACCATGGCTTTCCACCCTGTGGAGACACAAGCTCAGCCTGGCTATGAACCTGCACCAGCAAGCAGGCTATACCTAGATCCAAAGCAATCCACAAAGGCAAAGTGCTACTAATCACCTGTCCTTGTGTTAGCACCATGATCCGATCGGAGCCCAGCACAGTGTGCAGGCGGTGAGCAATTGTTAGCATAGTGCAGTCTGCAAACGCCTCCCGGACAGTCTCCTGAATCAGTACATCTGTCTCTGTGTCCATAGCAGCTGTTGCTTCATCCAGTATCAAAACCTGCAAATGGCACATAATACAGGGTGTTACATTATAGCCAACCCACTTCCCCCCAGTACACAGGCACACAGTGTGGTCTGAAGACAAGCCAGCTGATTGCCATGACAACAAGGGTGAGTGATAATCCTAACAATGCCTCTTGCACTCGAGAAGGGCATCTTGTGCAACTGCCTTGGACGCAATCACTCCCTGGGTTTTGTTTGCTGGGAATATTTTACGAGCGCCTGTCCCACGGCCCTATAACAGGAGGGGTTGGGGCATGGGGCTCAGACATAAAACTGAATGAGACTGATATTCCGCATCTGAATCTCAGATTTGAACTTTAACCAGTGAACTATTCCTGATGGACCCAGCACCTCCAGCACTCTCAGGACAAGGCTTCTGGGGAGAGGATGAGATGAATGGAGGCTAGGAAGTCTGCATCAATCAGCCAGCTATGTGGGACTAAAAGCACTGTGCTGTGGGACTGCTCACTCCATTAATGCTGTGCCTATCTTGTAGCAGCTCTCACTAGCTAGCCTGAGAAAGAAAGAGATTTCTTCCCTTTTCCCACCATCCAGCCCTGGCTTAGCTCAAGCCCATGCCTCATTACCATCGATAGGTGACAACAGCTCGAAAGTGGCAACTCACATAGTATTTATTGTTCCCTTTAGTCTCTGCTTTGAAGTTTTCATACACAGTATGACAGTTCAGAGACACTATTCCCCTTCTGAGGATACCTCCCTCTTTCAAGGTTCCATGTTGCTACTCCCAGCTAGAGTTAGTCAATATTGCTCTTTAGTAGCCTAGAGGGGGTTGTTGTTAAACAAGGACATCCTCTTTCTCTTCAGATCCAGACAACCACACTACTGGAATGGCAGCTCATCAAATCTCATTGGCTAAGCTGGATGGGCATCTTTGGTATTTCACTGATACAAGAGAAACCCAGGGTATTGCAGGGAGAGGTGTGGGGATCTTAGCGGAGACCACAGGTCCTTCCAAGCTTGCACTGAATCTGATGGCCTGAGTGGTGGGGTGAAGGTGGGACGCGGGTGGGGGCCACTGTGCTGATGGAGGTGCCATTTTTTGAGGAGATGTGAAAACTCAACAAGAGCCACTTTTTAAAAAGAAAAAGCCAGTTTAGCCCTGAGTCCTGGTCAAGTTCCACTTGGGTCCATCTGTTCTGAGCTACCAAAAATCCTTTCTTCACTGAAATTATTATTCAGTTTCCCCTCCTAAAGGAACAAAAACCTTGATAATTTTGGCAGCACAGGTCCCATGTTCCACTTCTAGAGGTTACATTTCAGTGGAAGGGGAAGTGATCCTTACACCACAAGCAAAATACTTTGATACCCTCAGGATGAATGGAGCAATGTAAAAGTATCAGCTCTGCAACAATCTTGGCGAGCTCTAGCAAAGGGAGGGAGACGGAGCCTAGTGCTCTCATGCACAGGGCTAAGCCACAAGGACAGCCTAAGACTCTAGCTGGTAACAAGTAACAAATCTCTGGATACAGTACTTGGGAGACCCAGAGATCGTAGGGTGTCCTGAAGAACTGACATCTGCCTAAGGAATGCCTTCCCCACTCTCCTGACCCCACATAGTCTCTGGGTCACATTGATTGTTGGTGTCACTCCCTTGACATCAATGGAATTATAACAGGGATGAATTTGGCCCAGAGAGCAGTCTTCTCATGCAGTCATTGTGACCTCCCCAGCTCTTTCCCCTCCCGCAGACACTCACCTTACAGCGACGCAGCAAGGCTCTGGCTATGCACAGTAACTGTCTCTCCCCCACGGAGAAGTTTTCCCCATTTTCCATCACTTCCGATTCCAGTTTCATGGGCAGCTGAGCAATCTGAAAGGAAGGAAGAGGGGAGGTTGAAGCCACTGTACTGAGATGTTGCACCACCACCAAGTGAACAGGACAAGTGGCACTGCTGCTTCTCTGCAAATTCAATCCCACCACAGGGCTAAGAAAAGTTCTATCCATCCTGTGCCCCTCACCATGCTGTCCAAGTGCTTCCCACCCCCTCCATCTTCCAGAAGAAATAGCTCATAGTAAAGAATACACAGAACTAGAACCCGTTTAAACTAAGAAGGTCTAATAGCTTGAACGTCGAGTCAGTCTGGCTGAAATGCCTCATGTATTTGATAACACTACTGTGAGTTTACACTAGAATTCTGGACATATAGGGCTAGACTAGAAGAGAGGTAACCTTGCAGTGACATTGGCTTAAAATAGGTGAACAAGTTTCATTCATAAAAGCCTACAGCGTATTCAGAAGTCACATCAATACAAATACCCTGTCTCCTGACATCCTCCCCAATCAAGAGCAAACTGTGAACCTGGCCCTGTGCTGGGCAAGCTCCTATATGCTACAGCCACGTAGGCATCCTAGTGCCTTGTGATCGATCCACTGAGGGAAGAGGAAAGAGATGAAGTGGCAATGAGACTTGCAGCAGATGGCCAGCACACAGGGCAGATTCAGAGTTCACTATATGCACCCACACTCTCCCCTCATGACCAGAAATGTGACACAAGCCTTTCCCATAAGCAGAAGAGACTGCAAGGAAAGATTGAACTTTACCTGCAAGTCTTTAAAGCAGCAGTGGCTACTAGTAGGATACGCAGGTAAGATCTTTGTCGCTCTCTCTCTAACATAACCAGACCCTTCTCCTCTCCTCCCCCTCCCACCGTGCATCATACTTACACACTCCTTCATGTGAGTCCTTTCCAAGGCATCCCAGATTTGCTCCTCACTGTACTGGTTGAAAGGATCCAAGTTTGATCTAGAGGAGGAGGGAGAAAATGTAACAGGAATCTTTCACCAGTTCAATACTGAATGGCAAAACTGTGGAGTTCTAACCCCTCAGCATGGACAGCTTGTATTCACCCAATGCAGCAACAGAAGTCACACCACGGAAGTCAGACACTCCTGGCACACAAGTGTTAAAATGGCCAAAAAACAAAAAGGTGGAAAAACCCCACAAAGAAGCAAGAATCTAATGGAGATTTAAAGTGGGAGGCTACATGTAAGATGACAAAAAGCAATGATCCTGCCCAACTCAGAGTCTCTACCAATACCCAGCCTGAACTCAGATTTCACTTGCTTGTGTGTCACAAGCTTGTTACAGTTTTAAAAGCCTGTTAGAACGGTTATGCTAAAATGAAAGGTTAGAAGTGGTCTGACTAGACCACTACTCCTAGGCTCTTGCACTACACACTCCAAAGGCAGGAGCAGGCCAGTGCCAGAAGGTCCAGCTTCTGCTCCCAAACCACCACATCGCATCAGGTAACACACAGAACAGCAAATGGCAATTCAATGGCACCCAGATTTCTGAAGCTGCTGCTGTTGTTTCCTAGGATCAGGATTCTAGTCAGTTTCCCTTTGCTGCTAACCACACACGATGCAAAATATAATGAGAAAATGAACACAGGAGAAGGGATGTGTATGCCATAGAAGAATCAGTCA
Source organism: Gopherus evgoodei (assembly GCF_007399415.2). Classification (NCBI taxonomy): domain Eukaryota; kingdom Metazoa; phylum Chordata; order Testudines; family Testudinidae; genus Gopherus; species Gopherus evgoodei. The sequence goes on from NC_044330.1 coordinate 7,872,072, forward strand.
AGATGAACTGCTGAATGCTACGCTACTGAGTCACTCTAGTTAGTGCCCTTGGGGAGACCCACTTCCTGGGACTTTTAAGATTAGACTGAACAATACACCACAGAAAATCTTTCAAGGTTCATGTCAATCTAATGGCCCTTGTCTATCTCCATTGTCTATGGTCTTACTAACCTCACAGTTCCACTGAATAACACAGGCTCCTGTGGGATTATTGAGAGTTTGCTGCGGAGATCTGCTAAACCAATGTCATTGATTTTCACTCCATCGATTTTAATACAGCCTCCAGACAGTTCAACGAGACGAAAGAGTGCCATTCCAAGTGAGGACTTCCCTGCATGGATGGACAGGAAAGAAGTCAGCCAGCCAGTGGTTTTGGGGAGCAGCAGCTTAGTATAGCTGGTATCGTAGAGACACAGAGACAGTTTAAAAGAATAGACATGTTTCAAAATATTGATACAAAGGGGCCTCCAAACAGTTCTGGGTGGGTCTAATCCAGGCTGAGCTTCATCATCTTTAAAATCCTAAGAAACACTGATTCCTCATTTAGAAACAAGAATACTGAAATGTAGCTATTCACGATATCATCCTACTCAACTGTGGTCTTAAATGAACACCATCTTTCACATTACAGGCCTCTTAAGATGATTTAGGGCCAAATTTGGCTGCCACATCCATGCAAACAACTCCCCGCAAAACCACAACAAGCGTATTTTAGGGGAAGAATTTGGCCATTAAAAGAAAGAGTTGGGATAGCCACATGTTGGCTGAGTAGACAAACACAGTAGCTACTTGATGCTGGGCACCAGCCATAGATGACAGAAGAGGTGTTACTTAGTACTGTGTTGGCCAGAGTGTAGTTGGGTTTTCCCTCTTCAAGAAGGATTATTTTTTGTTAGAGTCTTCATCCGTGTGGATCCCACTCAAGGTGTGCAAGTGCCTTATGAACGTGTTCCCACACACAAGGCTCATGGCATACCTTGATTGGGATCTGCACGAACAATTCTAAAGAACCAGTTACAGAAGGTAAGTAAACCTACTTGTCCAGCTCCCATTCAGATGCCTTCAGCTCAGATCCTGAAGGAAGCATCTTCACAGTGGTGCAGAGGCTTTCACATGAATCAGAGCTAACCAGTTATAGCCTCAAGTCTGCCAACAAAGTTATTTAACTCCACCCAAAGCTCCTCCTCACCTGACCCCGTCCGTCCCACGATGCCAATCTTTTCCTTGGGTTTGATGGTAAAGGACACTTTCTTAAGCACCAGCGGGAGGTTCTCTCGGTACCGCATCTCTGCGTTTTCAAAGACAACTTCGCCTTCTTGGGGCCAGTCCAGAGGAGGAGCTTTATTCTTAATTCGAGCTGGAGCCTCCAGAGAAAGGGTCTTTCAAAACAAAAACAAGCCCGAAAAGTCTAGTTTCCAGTCAGCAAAACACACCAACATGCCAAATGGTTTACTGCAGTTCTGAACACGAGTTAGTTTCTTTGTATGGTAGATGTTCCCCTTTCTTTTCTCACTGCTAAGCTGGGGAGGGAAGCTGTGCCCCCAAAATTGATCCCAGGTCCCTTGAATGGTGCTCTGCATTTCCCCACTACAGGGTCAGTCTCACATGCTGCTTTAAATGCCACCTTAATGAGCATTTAAGGAAGGCAATGTTGCCTAGTGGCAAAGACACCACATTCAGAGTCAGGAGACCCGAGTTCAGTTCCTGGTTAAAACATAAGAACGGTCATACTGGGTCTGACCAAAGATCCATCCAGCCCAGTAGCCTGTCTTCCGGGTGCCTTAGAGGGAATGAACAGAACAGGTAATCATCATGTGACCCATCCCACCACCCATTCCCAACTTCTGGTTCTGCTACTGGTTTTCTGGGTTATCTTGGGCAAGTCACTCCCCCCCCCGTGTCTCAGTTTCCCCATCTGTAAAATGGGGCATTTTATTCTTAATTCAAGCTTTATTTTTGTAAAAAGTGCAGATGGAAAATGCTAAGTAAGAGCTATATACTGTTTATAGACAGAAACCATGAAGTTCTTGAGACCCTGCAGGGAGATTTTATGGCTGTGGGACACAGCAACTATCTTCAACTCACTATTTGACTGCAATGCTACACAGTGCCACAGAAATGCTAATTCACCCACATTTGCTGTGTCAGGGTCACATATTAGTTCTGCTAATGGGAAGTGGATAAAACGTGAATTCAATGAGTGGTGCCCCCCAAACTTCATCTACCAACCCAGCCGGGTTGGCTCCTTGCTCTTTGCTGCTACACTTGACAGAGCCCTTGCTAAGTAGTTAGAAACATCACATTCCATAGAAAACAAAAATTGAGAATCAGGTGCAATCCAGGTGATGGCACATTTCTCTTTGGTACGTTTCAGAATGTGAATAATTGCCACTGTCCTCAATTTCTGCCAAGACCATCTTCTAGCTAGAAAGCAGAGATTTGGCTATTGGACACAGCAGATCTATTGGTGTTCATAAGGGATGCTGCTCAATCACGGTAGGACTGTATTGCCTTGAACTAGGTGCTGGTTAAAGAAATCTGAATAGCCACATTGAAAAGATGCCAAGCCCAGGGCTTCGTGGGGCACAGAAACTGCCAGCAGCTTATTTTCTAGCACACAGACACCCATGCCATCCCCAAGACGGAGAACTGAGGCTCTTTGTTGGCAATGGCCAAAGACACAGGAAGCCATGGCTGGCACACAGCAAAAACCGTGATGGGAAAGGACGACAAAAGTCAAATGTGCTTTATATTACAATCAAAACGGTTTTAAACAAGTTCATGATACAATGACCATTTAGACAGCCAACAGGGTAGGAAATCATGAAGTCGTCTTGCTCAATAGCAAACCGTCCAGGGTGACACAGACAGTGAGTTTACAAAACCCTAGGAAAGGCCTGGGTTCTGTCCCTGAAGACATGGCCATGACAAACACAACATTGCTCAGTGAGAGCTACATTGGGCCTTTCACAGGGTGGGAAGGTGCACGAACACCTGGGATGGTTCTCAGCTTCCACAGTTAGAAAACTTCACTTCAGAAGGCTGCACAAGATTGCTAGTTTCCTTGTTTCTTTGTGTAGCTACAAAATTAAACTAACGTTTCCCCTGTACATGCAGTCTCCAGAGTAGAATGGGATAAACTATCCCATATATGAGCCACTGAAAGGCCTGGAGCTTCCAGAGAGATGCGCCTCTATGGCGATCATCTGAGATTGCTGACCTACTCACTCAGGGCCAACTCCTCAAACAGCACAAGGAGAACCGCGCTCTGCGACTCCTGTGTCTGTGGACCTGGAAAAGAGACTAGGCTGCAAACCCACATATCAGATCCATTGTACGAGCTTCCCCGAGCCCCTTCTCTTCCCACAGTACCAACACTCAGAGCCCACTGTAGTGTAGAAAAAGATGTAGAGCAGGATTTGCTGCTACTTTGAGCAACAGTAACTTGCTATACATTTAGCATGGCAAGTTGCACATATGTACAAGGACAGCACGTTGATTAGTGGCCGTCCTGACTCATCCCGGTCCACCTTCCGCTCTTAGCTGTCTTAAGGTTCTCAGCTGCCACCTTCACTGCTGGAAAGGATTCCACAACTTTCAAAATATATTTTACAGCAGACAGCTGTGTGGAAAACAAGAGTGACTCAATGGGGCACAGTGACTTTAAACGCTGAGCAACTAGAGTCAAGTCTGAAAAGAGCCACTAACAAAGTAAACCTTTCAGGCCCTGAAGTGACTCAAACATGCCAGAGTGGGTATTATGCAGCTGCCCTAAAATACTGAAAGGATTTCCTACAGCGAGCCCTTCTCACCTCCACATTTCCTTCCTTCTTGCTGCAGGACCCTTTGCAAACATTCAGAATGTATTACGCTTCACTGCAACCGGGCAGAAGCCCTGTAAGTTTATGTACTAAGCAAACGAATTCTTAGGCCCCAGTCCGGAAAACACTACGCATGTATTAACTAAGTGCACCACTAGCCCTAGTGAAGTCAATTTTAAACACATGCATGTTTGCAGGAGCAGGGCCTTATTTCCTATTCTAAAGCAGGTTCCAGTGCAGATACAGGCCAGCTCTCCTTCCTCTCATGTCAAGAGCACGAACAGCAACAAAGAATTGCACAAGAAAGAGAGCGAGAAGGTGAACTGATGCCTTACCTTGATGTAGTGATCAATCCTCTCCACTGAGGTGAAGCGAGCCTCTGTTTCTGTGGCCAGTCTGACTGTAAACTGGAACAAGCCTGTTAACTGGGAGGGGGAAGAGACAGGAATTGAACCATTCATTTCACAGAATTCTACTGGATTTGTTTATTCTTAACATATCTAAGAGCTTTTCATAATCAATACCCCATGGAACTTGGATGCCTTAATGTAAAATAAGCTTACTTGTGGTAGCTTAATAGTTAATTTTAGAAGGCTTACAATTCCCATCAGTAATTCTTTATTGTCTGTGGATCACCTGAAAAGTGAGCAAGGTGATTGAGCAAGGCACTTAAAATGTTAATACTGTTCTCTGATCGGACCAACTTCTGTCGGTGAGAGAGACGCTTTCGAGCCACTCACAGCTCTGTGTAAGCTCAAACGCTTGAGTCTCACACAGATAGAAGTTGGTCTAGTAAAAGATATTACACCTCACCTACCTTGTCTCTCTAACATCCTGGCACTAACATGGCTACAACACCGCATAATGTTAAGCTCTTCATTTTGCAGTTTCACCTTATTACAAGAAGGTGGCATAAAAAGCCCAACAATGGAACTAACCTGTATGTATTCTAAGCACTACTGGTACAAACTAAAGATCACAGTAACACACCTCATCACGCCATCAGATTGGCTAATGTGCGTGTTAATTCTCTAGAAATATCCAGGAAAGAAAAATGTGCAATATTCTACTGAGTGCCCAAACCAGCTTCCACCCGAACATTAAAAGAGAGAAATTCAGCTACCCATAGCAACAATTTCAAGCATGACTCCTCCCAGCCTGTCCCTAATCCCTAGGAAAGGCCCTAATCTTTGATCACTATTGCTTCATTACCAACACAAGCATCAGTCTCTCTGCCCTCTCCCACAACACTGCATTAAGCAAAAACTTTTCAGTAAGAGATTATCGTTACCTACCCTAAGATGCACCACGGTTAGAGATTCAGACAGATCCTAGAACACAGATGGGGACAGCACCTCACCTGCACAGCATAAGAGATGGCAAGCCCAGCATACGCAGGAGGAATCTGGCCATGCATTAAGACAATCATCAGGCCGGTGGTTGTGATGAGGGCGATGCTGATAACATCTAGTCGTATTGCCAGCCAGCGCATTGCACAGCTGAACAAGTAAAATGGTGCTTGATTGTCATCCAGCAGCTCTTGGTACCTGGAAGCAGGTAAGGGAGAGATTTGGAGAGGGGTAGTTGCACCTCTTTGAAGCTTTGTATTTAATGATGATACATCTAATACTGCTGCACGAGACTAATATCACAACTCATCTGGATGGACTAACCCTGGTTCCTGCCTGTCATGCAGAACTCTCTCCAAACCAGGCCTAGGGTTAGGGGATTGCAAATACATTTATCCTCTGGTCCCTAAATCACATGGGAGAACTGCTCATCTTTGTGGTTCTCAAGCTAAGAACAAGTTAACATAAACGACAACAAACCACAAGGGATTCCTCAGCATCCACTAACAGTATAGCAATGCCTTTCCCCACATAAACCGAGCAGCATCTTCCAGGAGAAACCCAATAGCTTCAAGCTAGTAACCCCATAAAACCTACAGTGCCACAGAACACTGAGCATATAAGTACTACGTCAAGAGATATTACAGCACGTTGATAGGATGTAACGAGACTTGTTGATTAAAACAGATATTAGCATCTGATCTGTAGTTACAGCTCTGTGTAGCCAAGGAAATATAATGAACAGAAGATGGTTTTGAGAGACTCACAAGATCAGCTGCCAGTGTTTCAGGATCTGAAACACTGGTTCATGCCAGTCCTATCCCATGCTAACGAATTCCAGGCTGAGGGCTGTACTGACCTGTGCAGGAATTCCTGCCTTTTGTTGTAGGCGTGGATTGTGGAGAGACCCTGTATACTAGACGTAATATGAGACAGAAATGGAGACTGCGTGATGTTGTCCTGGCGCTTCAGCTCACGAATAAAGACTCTGGAAGAGAGAAAGGAGCAGCTTTGAGGGATGCACACAACCATCCATGCTGTACTACACCAGCCTGAAGCACACATTGCCCAATTAATTTAAGATAGAGAGGCTCTGATCCATTAAAGCGACTGGTGAGCTTACCTAGACACAACATGCAGGATTGTGAAGAGGATGGTGAGAGGCCCCACTGCCACCAGAAACCATGGGAAGACCCCAGCAATCACCCCGGCACAGAAGAACACCAGGATGACATTCTGAATGAACATTTCAGCTTGAAATGGCAAACGGACATCAACTGGAAAAGATGGCGAGAAAAAGAGGGAGGTCTTGGGAACAGGGAGCCAAATAACCTAAATAAAGCAATTTAGTCCAGCTTCTACAACATCACACCAGTTCCAGGGATTCTGGTTTCCAAGACTTATTTAGGTATAAAGCCTTGCTCTTTAATGAGTGTTTTTGTCTTCTACAATGCTAGTGATCTTTGTGATTGCTCCTCCCTCTCCCACCACACCAGTAAGTCACTGCTACCGCACTGGCCATTATGCTCTTTGCTCTTAACTTGCCATAAAAAAAAAGGCATCAAGAAGGTCTGGATAGGAACAATAGGGTGGCAGGTCTGGTAACAACCACGAACATCAGGACTGGACTGGAGTCCCCAGGACCAACCTTACTGCATAGGGCATGCCTGAGCCTTCAAATCCTGCCAGTCTCCTTCCTTCCAGAACAATTTAAGAGCTTCTAGTGCACAGAGAAGTGAATATTAGTTTTATTTTGGGGATGACCACATATCCAGAAAACCATGAAATAAAATCAATTTCATCCTAGTAATCCTGTGGGCTAGTTACCAGCAGTACCCCAGCACTGCCTGGTGGGAGCCCATATGCATTGGATTTAGGTATGAAATTGGTTTGCTATATTTCTTTTTGGACTGGTCTGATTTGGGGCTTTCCATTCTTAGGAGACAGCCTATAGCCCCAATTACTGATTTGTCTATTTCAAATATGCCATGTGCACCAAAGCCTTGTAATGTCTACAGACACACTTTCGTGTTATCTTCATGTCTGCATCCAGCAATTGGCATGCACAAGTGAGTTGACTGTGCTGTGTTATGGCAGACAGAGAGGGACATACCTTCATCCATATCTTTGGAGAACCTATTGAGAATCCGCCCAGTGGGTGTAGTGTCAAAGAACTTCATGGGGCTGCGAAGAATCCGTCGGAAGAGCTCATCATGGAGCCTGGAGGAGGCTCTAAGCGTTCCCTGGTAACACAGCAAAGGTTACTGGGGTTGTGTAGGGATGTCTGGCTATGCTGTCATTTACATCACGCCCACCGCCAAACAACTGAACTGGCTTACTGTGACCAAGGGGCCGAACCTCGCATCAGTCATGACCCAAAAGCAAATCTCTGCTCTTGCAGTCTTGAAGGCAGCTACATAGTCTATGCTGCTATGCAGTGGAAGGAAGATAATGAGCCAAAAGAGGTTTTAACAGTGAAGGCGGTAGGAGTCCCAGGTGATGGAAGGTTGCAGTCAACCCAACTCATACTTGGGCTGGCCCAAATTCAGGAATTCTTTCTTGGGAGCTGAAGGTAGCCTCCTCACAATAATACCAAGAGGAGAGAATCAGAATGCCAGAGGCCCCAGCCATGGAGAAAGAGGGGAGGGGAAAAACCACAATTGACCTTGGTGCATACCTTGACAAAGACAACCCCACGAACTGCTTTCACAATCAACATGACTCCCATAGAGAGCGCATAGATGCCGGCATAGTAGCGCATGTGAGGGTTATCTTTCATACTGATGCTCACAGCAGTTTCATTTCCCAACATCACAGTGGTGTTCTGGGTGAAAGTCAAGATCCTAGTTACATGGTTGTATAAAACAAGAACAAGCCAGAGGCTCACTGTGTCTGGGGCAATATGCTAACTGTCTCCTATCTCTTGCCTTTTTTTTTTTTATTTGAATGGAAAAAACCCTGGACAATCTGGAGTGGCAGAGAAATCCAAATCCTCTCTCACCCATCCCAAAAGGGAAGCTTAAGTAGAAAGCCAAGATTCTTTTCACTGACTCAGTTACATTGCCACCGTCTGCCTATGTACCCACCTCAGCTACAAACCCATTCCAGCCGTGGCCGTCAGGATCAGTGCTCCATTATGCACAGCACTGTGTGAACACAAGATGATCCACCCCTCTTGATTTAAGCCAATGTCCCTTTAATGATTACTGCAGCTGCACTCTGGACTGAGTATTTAATCTACGAATTAGGTCTATCAATACACCCAGATCCTTCTCTCTACTCTTAACTAATTCAGTGGCAGTTAACTATACGTTTCTTGGGTGTTATTTCTAACCAAGTGCACCAGTGTATGTTTAGGCACGTGGCATTTCAATTTGTAGCTACATCCCCCCATTTTATTACCTTCAGTAAATGAAGCGACTTGATATGTTATAGTCTTATCTCAGTCATTAATACAATACTAAAGCATACTGATTAAAATAAATATCACTCTTCAAACTTCCATGAAATACAGACACTAATTCCATCCCTCTTTTGAATTAGTTCTTTAGTCTCCTGAATTAATCTCTCTAGCTGTATTTGGGGTATTTGAGGTTTCATGTGAAATTTTGTCTAGGTACTTTCTGAAAAATCCAGAGATACTTAGTTCAGGTAGTCCAGTATCCTGTCTTCAACACTGAACAGCAAACAGATTCTTCCAAAAAAGGAGCAAGAACCCTACAGTAGGGAAATATGGAATAATCTATGCCCCACACCCACCCCTTGAAGGTCTCACCCTAATCTCTAGTAGTTAAGAGACTGTCTTAAACCCTGAAGCATGAGGTTTTTATTCCTTCCAAATCTCCTTGTTTGAATTAACTGTTATAATGCTGAATACTTGTTATACATACAAATCCCCAACCACTCTGAATTTTACTTTAGACCCACATTTCATTTAGCAAACTAATCACATTGGGACAACAGATATTGTTTTTCAGCTCCCAGGTACTTTTGCAGTATCAAAGATTTCCTAAAAATAATTGTCAATGATTTGATTATATAAGCCCTAATCTCACCTCGTTCACATATGGGACTTGATGCTTTACTGACCTTCATCTTTGCAGGATACTTGCTCAGTAATTTCTGGCTCCTATTTTTAGTCATTACTACACAGGCACATGCATCAGGAGTGGGCTGTTAATACGCTCTTCAAATACAAAGTTATTGTCCCTCAGTAGCAAAGCATTCTTATCACTCTGTAAGAGGCAGTGCTGTAGGGGGAGAGGGGCTTGTGGGGGCCATAGACACCCCAAAATTTGCCTCAGCCACCCCTCCCCAGAGCTGGGCACACAGCCCCCACCGTGACAGTCGCCCCTTCTTTGGGAACCTGATCCATGGCACGTGGGGCACTTGAGGAGCTCACCCGCTTCCATGCCCAAGGTGGCCATGCCTGAGTGGATTGCTGCCGAGCTGGAGTAGGGGACTGGGAGCCTATCTGGGCTAGTGGCTCAGGAGTGAGAGCTGCGGCCATTGCAATACTGAACAAGCACTCAGGCTCCTAAGTGCTCGGGCTAAAGGGACAGCATGCAACACACACGCAGCACGCACAGTTGTCCTCCACCTCCATTTGGCAGTGCTTTGTTTATTCTGTGCTAATTGCCAGTTCGTTTAGTTAAGAGCCAAACTGCTTTTGTTACTGAACAAAGACTCTGGCTCACGGAGGTGCACAACAGTAACAGGAAGAATGATCCCCTCCCCCAGAAAAACAGTTTACCTATGTTCTGAATTTTTAGAGTGTAGGTATTTGATTGAGTTTTAATTGGACTGGAATGGAAATATGGGCAAGGGAAAAAAGGGTTTATGTTAGTTTTGGTCGGTTGTTTATTTTGATTTAAATAGTGTGGGGGGGGTTGTTTCGGGGTCTTTTTGGTATGTGCAAATGGCTAATTTTAAAATATAATACAATACATTGTCCAATTTAAAGTAATTAGCCATTAGTATTATTTAGCCAATAATTTTTTTCCCAGAAGTTTGCTTTTTTTATTGTTAATATTATTCATATATTTATTGTCTCAGGTTTTCTCCTGTTTATTTCCGATCCTCTCATTTTTCTGTCCTCCATCGTAGTTCAGCACCTCATTGTTTACTTTAACAACCCCAGCTAGTTGTGCTTCATTGCGCCTTGTCATTTGAATACATCCTTTATCTTCCTTCAGTTGCTTATTAAAAAAAGAAAAGTGCAGGGTTTTTTTCTTGCAACTAGTTTAGAACAACTGGTCATTTGTTCCCATTTGTTTGGACATCCAGGCTGGAACTCCACTGAAGATTACCACTATACCAGGGATGAATTGTACATAATTCACACCAGCCACCTCTCCACCACCTCTTTAAAAGCCAGCCAAGTTTCACCGACGGGGCTTTTTGCTAACACACACACTGGCCAGGCTATTTCACTCAATAAAGTTCTTCTCTTGTCATAAATGGCCTTCAGATCTTTAAATTTATCCATACTCAACCTAAGCCCTTCCACTGAGAAAAATGCTGCACCATCCTAGGCTGTCATCCCCAGCTCCCAACCTATTCCCAATAGCCATTTTACTTAACAGTCACCTCCTTTGACAATATAAAAGTGTTGTCCCACTAGATGTCCAGGTCACAGTGACAGCAAAGTAAGCTACAAAATTAGCTACTGCTCCTGTTGCTTGAATACTCTGAAGTGGCCCTCCCTGCACTGCTCTGCTTCCTTTCTTACACTGACAGAGCCAAGGAAGAAGGGGCCAACATCAGATTGCATGAGCTGTTGTCCCCCCCCACCGCACTCCCCCGTAGATTTATGTCAGGCTCGGGGACTAGCTTCTTTCAGATGAGATCATCTCTAGGAGAGCCCTCCTAATGATCTTCCTTTATGAAGTACAGTTAGGTTTGTCCTAAACTACCCCAAGCAAACCTATGAAGGCAATCCCACCCGCCTATTAGGAAGTTAGATGTTCCAATTCCTCTTACCCCGCTGCCTTGCTTGATCCAGTAACTCAGCCACCAGTTGCTGAATGCCATGCTGCCCACATTCAGCACAAAGAGTGCCATGATGATCAGGAATGCAAAGGGGCCTCCAGCTGCCTGGATATAGGTGCCATAAACAGACCAGGGCACAGAGCCTTTGCCCTTCTCTTCCAGCTGCATCAGTTGGCCTAGGAAATACAATGGGGTGAAAAAAGGGTGAGAGGAAAAGAGTTGCTTCATAAAACTTTAAAAAGTTGTTTACTTAACATATAAGGGGCTAGTATCACCATAGCCCCATAGGAGGGGCACTCACTGTACAGCAGTGGTCCCCAAACTATGGTGCGTGCCCTCCTAGGCGGTTGCAGAGGAACGTTTGGAGGGAGGTGCAGCAGGGCCTGGGCCAGTCCCCATGAGGGGCAGGGAGGAAGCACCACCCAGTCCCACTCTGGCCTCAGCTCTGCCGCAGCCCCCAGCTGTGGCTCCGCTCTAGCCCTGGCCCCTAGCCACAGCTCTGCTCCCAGCAATGGACTCAGCCTCAGCTCCCAGCCCCGGCTGCTGCTCCTGGCCCCAGCTTCCGGAGGGGCATGGACAGATTCCATTATGGGTAAGGGGGCACAACAGAAAAGGTTTGGGGACCACTGGTGTACAGAGTAGTTCTGAAAGTCCAGTTGTTACTTTGCACACAGAACTCAAAAGATTCAAGCAACAAAAAAAAGTCACGGAAGACATTTCAATGGCAGAATCATGAACAGCCTGGAGAGTATGTGAGGGTTCCAACAACATGAGACTGCTGCCAAAATCAGCATCTTTTGATCCCCACCAGTTTATTGTTAACAAAAAAGACCTTTCCATTCTTTATACACAGATGCTGCTTCCTCCCCAGAATTCAGCCTGCCATTAGGTAAATACAAAAACTCCTCTTGCAATAGCAGGGAAGAGAAGTATGGGAAATAGGGCCAGCAACATGCCACCTGCTGATTACATCTTACCAGGCCAACTTATTTAAACTGGAATAGTGCTGAACAGACCACCTCGTATTTCTAATGGATGGTCGCTGTTCGCCCAATGCTTGTACTATGTGCTCGCGGCAAGCTGATTGACCAAAATGTAAGGCAGCTTTCAGAACTTCTGAGCTTCAGAAAGAGAACATTTCAGGGTCACCAATGTATGCCATGATTAAAGTCAGAAATTTGATTCCACAGTTACCTTCCTCCTTCTTCACCACTTTCTCCTTCTTCACAGACCCCGCTTTGATGTTTTTATCCTGGGGCTTTTTTAATGAACTGCTTGTGTTCTTCTTTACATTAATCTGTAGAAAACAAGCTACACTGAAACATACTAAGACAGTTGTTCTCAACCTATTTACCATTGTAGGCTGTATCTGCAGCTTTCTCTGTGTTATGTAGGGTGCATCCACACTATATACACGCACATACATATACACATATATATACACACACGGCTCTGAGGATGTCACATGGGCTACACTTGTGTCCTGACTGGGCAGCAAGCAGCCTGTGGGCTGGGGGTTGAGAATCACTGTACTAGAGTCATCCATTTTTTCAGACCGATATTGAGTTCAGAACCACAAATACTCACAATTATTTTTAGAAAGTGCATTCTAAGGAGGACAAGGGCTTCCAGTAGCTTAGCGTACATATCCAGACAGGACACTCACTGGAAAGAATGCTTGTCCATCACTTTTCTACATGATTTCATCTAGGACTGACTGCTAACCACAGACAGAATAAGTTCTCCCCTCCTTTTGTCCTGTGCTGTTATCTGTTTGTACTGTGATAACGTCCAAAGGCCCCCAAATCAGGATGAGGGTCCCACTGTGCTAGGTGCTACCCATGCACATGGGAGGAAGTGATTCCTGCTTCAAAGAGTCTCTTCGGTCTAATCAAGACATCGCTCTCAGAAACCTCCCCAAGCTCCCTTCAAGAAGGTACATAGGAACTGAGAGTCTCTTCCAGATACAGCGTTGCTCCCAAGACAGCCTAAGCAGTCACTACAGAGCAAAGTGAGAGCCTTCCATCCCCAGACACAATGCACAACCTCTGAGGAGCATACACAGAGTTACTGTTCTAAACCTGGGTCATTCTCCCAAAGAAGGAAGTTACATTCTGTTCCCAGATTGTACATTTCAATTTTCAGGTTAACCCCACTGAAACCCTTATATGTCTTCAGGACCATCTTCCCAGGCTTTATGCTAAAGAGAGGCCTCTCACACGTCAAACCAGAGAAAATATCTATCTCCGTTGAGCCCTTTCTTCCAATTCCATACGGACTACAAATCCACTGCCCATTCCATGCGCTAGTGCTTATGGAGAGGAAACGGAGGCCAGCCAAGTAAGCCGGTTGGAGAATCTCATATCAACCAGGATTGCTTTAATTTAAAAATGACAGCACCACAATCCTCACAGCACTGAGAAAAGGCCATGCCAGGTAACTGATTACATTCCTCTGCCTCTCCATCAGCACTGTCAAGCGGAAAATCCAATCAATCAAGCACCTCCTATCACTAAACCCATCTCCAGCCACATCACAATCCCATCTCACCAGAATGTCTTGGGTGGAGCATGTATTCAATCCATGAAGCGACAGGCCTCTTATCTCCTGATAAACACACCAGGTTATTTTCCTAATCTAATTCAATTACGATAAGGGCACTGATTTCTGTTAAACATTCAGAACAAAATTCTGAAAACTCTTTCCAATAAAAAGCAAGAACACTGCTACCTCCCAGGCATGGCTGTTGAGGAAATTACTGTGAGGAGGAGGGTGAGAAAGTTAAATGGCTGAAACTGTTAACACTGTAGAGACAAGTATCAGAGGGGAGTCATGTTTGCTGCTTTTACAGATCCAGACTAAGAGTCTTGTGGCACCTTATAGACTAACAGACATATTGGAGCATGAGCTTTCCTGGGTGAATGCCCACTTCGTCGTACTCACCCAGGAAAGCTCATGCTCCAATACGTCTGTTAGTCTATAAGGTGCCACAGGACTCTTTGCTACTGTAGAGACAAAATCTCCCATTGAAAGGTTCCTGCTTGAAGCATTTTCTGTCATTGCATTAAGGGATGACCAGCTGACTAAAGTGCAGCACACAAATCCCAGTTGCATTTATAGCAATTTCTCCTTAGCAGGCACCAGTAGCATTTGGTTTTGGCCAGTTTCTATCAGAAGACGACATGTCTGGAGTTAAATTCCAGCATTCTGCTGAGTAGGACTTTTGGACAAGTAATGTTACTTCTGCTGCGTCTCAGTCATCTCAATCTAGAAAAATGGGTAAGAAACCAGGAGGGAATATATAACCCAAGAGCTAGATTGGAGCTGAGATAACTTGGGAAGATACCATCTAAAAATGAGATGCACATTAAAGAAGGGGATATGCATCCTCCTCGGAGCACCATAGCGTAAACTGATACCTTTTCTCCGTATTTGATAAACTAGTTCAGGGGCAGGACTGCCTAAGAGATGTCATCTCTGAAACAGGGACCATGACACTAATTATTACAAAGCACCAATCCAATAGAAAACAGCCTGCAGGAGATTCAAACTGCCAAATCAACATACCAAGTCATTTTCCAGACTTCTTTCAAGTGACTAAGTGACTTGGTTCATCTGAAATCTAAGTACGGGCATCTGTCAAAATACTTTAAAAAATGGAGCGGAGTACCTCAATGTGTGGTGCCTCTCCCAGCTGCAGGCTATTAAAAATCACCGCATAGTCACCATTTAAGTTCATCAGTCCCTCATGGCTTCCTCTTTCAGTGATACAGCCCTCTTTCATAACGATTACTTCATCACAGTCAACAAGGTACTGGAGACAATGAGAGTGAGAACATGGCTTCAGTTATCTCAGATGGTCAGAAAAAACACACATGAATCTTCCCAGTAAACAGCCTTCAGGAAGTGTAAGTCAGTACTCTTCCTCAGCGTGCACCTGATTATTTAAGAACCCTGCACTGATTAGAGCACTGTCATTACTTCTACAGTACATACAAAACGCAGCTTATGTGACTGAACAGAGACTTTCTGCAGAATGCTGGGGAGATGCAGTCAGGTGGCTTTGAACACTACAAAATCTGATATACCAGTTACAATGAGTTTTCTGAGCAGAACAGGTGACAAGACCCCAGTCTCCGAGTACACTTATTTACAACACTAGGCTGGATTCACTGACATCAAATCCCATGTATTCTAAAATGATAAACAGGCTTTATGCACTTCAGTACTCAGTTTAGTAGAAAAACTGCTTTCGACTGGGTCACCCCTCCAGCAGACCCATCTTCAGCTAAGCATTCCCAGCTCCTATTAGCCACCTACCAGAGAGCCCTGGCATCGGCTATTTACATCACTGTCAATGCTCTGTATACACCACACAAATGAATAAAACTTAGGGCACGTCTTCACTGGCAGCGCTAAAGTGCTGCTGTGCGGCAGCGCTTTAACATAGCTTGTGTAGTCGCGGCACAAATAAAAACAACTTCCACAAGGGAAAATCGCTCCCAGCGATTCACTGTCTACACTGGCACTTTACAGCCCTGAAACTTGCAGCGCTCGCGGGGGTGTTTTTTCACATCCCTGAGCAAGAAAGTTGAAGTGCAAACAAGCCCTTGAACTATACAGCCTGAGGGAAATGTCATGTTGTAACAGACCAGAGCATGGGAATCTACAGCAAGAGGCAAAAGTGACTAACCAAGAAGCAGTCTATCTGAACGATTAGAAAAGATCCAAGAAAGGAAGTGTAAGGGATACTGTACCTGAAGCTGATGGGTGATGAACAGGACAGTTTTTGACTTCAGATGCTTCCTTATTGCACTGTTAAAAATATGGTTTCCTACATGTGCATCTAAGGCACTAAGAGGATCATCAAGGATGTAAATACTCTTATCACTATACAGGGCTCGGGCAAGACTGATTCTCTGACGTTGGCCTCCACTCAGGTTAGCACCTCGTTCACCAATCTGTACAATATACGTAAAGTTATTCAGTTTCTTTTTGCAACATTTAACACAAGACCTGAGGCCACATTCATCCCTGGTGTAACTAATAGAGTTAATGGAGAAACAGCGAGAATTAGAATGGGCCACATTAAAATGTGGGCAACTTATTCATTGTAAAATGAAACTTACAGTGAATACCCCTAATGCTAACATGCCTGAAACATTCCTCTTAAACAGCCAGAAGATACTATGTTTTTTATTAATTATTTTTAATCTAAGTTTTAAAAGGTCTCTCTTAAGGAAGCTAATTCCCAGTGCAATGAAAAATTCCCACATTACAGAGTTAAAAAACATGGAGTGATCAGTTTCCATACAGTCCAGGATCTACAAGAAGAGGATTTTGCCCATCAGTTTATAAGCACACCAGACTGATGCCCTCCCTAACCCACCACAGCATGTCAAGCTTACACTTCACTCCATCCATTCCACTCTGTTTTATCAGAACCAGGATTTTTACCTCCGTCAGGTCCCCATTAGGTAGGATGGCTAGGTCAGGTCTCAGACAGCAGCCATTCAGTACAGTGTTGTATCTAAAGAACATGGATAAGACAAGCAGTGAGCACTAGCACTTACCCTGCTAATGGAGCATTTTTATTCCCACGCGAACACCAGACAATCTTGTAGCTTTGAGCAATTAACTACTGATCTGCCTCACCAGTAAACTGCAGATAGAACTTTGGGACCAATTTCAGATGCGCTGTGAGAAGCACAGTGAACAGAAGCCAAACGCACTTGAGAAGCTATGTCAGCACAGACTCTGGTAGAGATCCCTGGGGTGGAAAGTTTGCATGTGGGGAGGGCCACATAGGAGACCAGGGCAGCATGAACAGATGTTGCACTGGGTAGGAGGAGGGCATAGCTAAGGAAGCCACAGAGTGCACCAAGCCTGTGCCTCACCACAGCGGCAGCTACCAGCAGACCTCAGTGGTCTAGTGAGAGTTAAAGCTGCCATCCTAGAGAGGATGGGTCCAGAAACACCAACTACCATCTGCCACATGGAACTTCCCTTCTGGTGCAGGTGACTTAGGCAGGGAGGTATAAGACTATCTGCGATCAGCTTTCCTGATGCTGGCCCGAGAATCCCTAAGCTTTCAGACTCAGCAAAAGTTCTATTTGACAAACCTTTCTTCATCAAACTCCTTTCCGAAAAGGATGTTGTCTCTAAGCGTAGCATTGAGAATCCAGGCCTGCTGGGCCACATAAGCAAAATTTCCATTCACTGCAATGCTACCCTCCAGCAAGGTCATCTAGAAGACAAGACAGAAGGTCTTAAAATTATGCTATTTCAGGGGAGTGTGTGGAATCCCCCTATACAAAACAAGACAGACCCCACTGGCAATCTCCATAGGAAGCAGAACCAGCACAGAATGTAATTCAAAAATCCAGTGTGTTCATGTGCTTGTTTTTCAGAAGGTCCCACACAAAATACTGCAGTTTATTCTGAACTTCTCAAAAGCTTGAATTTCAAATATTGGGCATACATGGATAGATTGTCACAAGAGCTCAGGCCTCAGCTAAACCTAAATGAAGCAGCTAGATCTTCAGAGCTGCTCAGCACTAACAATTCCCAAGGAAAGTAGAAGTAGCTGCTGGGTACAGAGCTCTTATGAAAATCTGTTCCACAGTCCAGAAAGCATTCATCTAATGGATTATTGTCATTTTAAGACTATTTGTATCCTAAATGTGATCTATTTGATCAGTGTATGATCTGAATTATAGGTCAGATTAATTACATCATCATATGGAGTGAGATCAATTAAACAAATGCAGTTGCTGGCAGAGAAGAGAAAAAGGGAGAACCCATAAAAATATAAATTCTCACCTGTCCTAAAATGGCTGAAATAAGTGAAGTTTTTCCACTCCCCACACTGCCACAAATCCCAACAAGTTTCCCCTAAAACAGAAAAAATGTAAGTTATGGTAACACATTAATCACTCCCCCTAGACTATCTGCAGTATCTCAAACAGAGAAAGGGGGTTTAACACTGAAGCTAATGGAAATGGAGTATATCAAATGGGAGAAAGGCTAGACTTGGTCAATCGCTCATTCTAAGAAAACAATTGGCAACCAAAACTGTGAGTGAACATAACAGGTGAAAGGCAGATTCACTAACCCGCTGAGCCACTAAGCTTTCCTCTGTGTAAAGACAAGTGACCGATTCCTTTCCACACGGCTCTGACGCAACCAAACTTTAAATGCTGAATTCAGCTCTGGGCACCCCAATACCAGAAAGATATTGCCTGATTGGACAGAGCACTGAAGTGGTACCTGAGCCAAAGGGAGTCTTTTATTAACTTCAATTGGCTTTGGATTAGTCCCAAAATAACCAAAGGGGTGAAGGGACTGACTTATGAGGAAAGATTAACTTTGTATAGTTTGGCTAGGAGACAGCTAAGTGGGAGGAGAGGAACGATAACAGCCTAAGACATGTTAAGGGTTTAACACTAAAGAGCGTAGACTTTGGTGCAATACATAAGGATATAATCAGGAATAATGGAAATAAGAGAGAGATTTAGGCTATCAGGTAGATACCTTCCTGATTGTGAGATGGATCTGGTTTAGGAACAGCCTCTCAGGGAAGAGCTGGAAGCGTATCACTTGGAACTTTTAACAGAATGGACAACACACTTGGAGATAGGCAGTAGGGAGCAATCTTGCCTTAGCTCCCAAATACACAGAAGGGATGGGATCCAAGAAGTCTTTTCCATCTCTAATCACAATCTCTAAGCTTCTAGTAGTCTATGAGTCCTAGTCAACAGTTTAATAACAGTGCTGAATAGTACTTAACAGGGAAAGTCCTTCTGATACCACATTAAATTCCCAATGAATTTATCAGAATTATTCTGACTACAAAAGAACCAAAAAAATAAAGTGAGCATCAGTTTAAAAATAAAATTGTCAGCTGCTAGTACTGGATAAGAACACTGCTGGACTCTTGTACATGTCTTTCCTGCTCTTCCAATAATGTAGCTTTATGCTATCGAACACCAATTTAGTCTTCTTTCAAGGTTCCTGAAAACTCCGAAGACTACGTGGCCATATTGCTTAAGTCATAGGGTTTAAAATACACCATCTGACTATCCAAGGGCTGGTCTACACTACGGGCGGAAATCGATCTTAGATACGCAACTTCAGCTACGTGAATAACGTAGCTGAAGTCGAATATCTAAGATCGGATTACTCACCCATCCACACCGCGCAGGATCGATGTCCGTGGCTCCCCCTGTCGATTCCGCAACTCCGTTGGGGTTGGAGGAGTTCCGGAATCGATATAAGCACGCTCAGGGATCGATATATCACGTCTAGATGAGACGCGATATATCGATCCCCGAGCAATCGATTTTAACCTGCAGATATGGCGGGTAGTCTAGACGTAGCCCAAGAGATTTTCTGAGTTTTTCTACAAGTAATTTGGTAGTCGGATGTACAAAAACAGTTTTATTAAATATGCTCTGGATTACTTGATGTTTTTGTTCCACATTTACTGTACTTTCATCCATCTTGAAGCGGAAACTACAGGTGCTTCTAACATCTGTAAGTCCCTCTGTATCCTTCTACAGAAGTACAATAGAGGACTAAACATCCTGCAGTGAAACACCTCTGCTGTGTTAAACCATAGCACTTGATCATTTCAAATGCACCTGCACAAGTTCCTCAGTTTAAGTGAATATCTGCTAAGTTACAAACATCGGTAGTAATAAGGTCTGTGCTGGAGACCCTTGCTGCCATGTTAAGATCTCTGTGTACTTGATGGCTTGCTCATGACAGATCCCATGCTGAAAACAAACAAAACCTTCACTAAGCCCATGACAAGGGTGAGAGAGCCCAGAGTTCTGCAACTAACGGTTCCAGTTTGCAATGATCCAGGCTGAGAAAAGTGGTACAGCTGCTTGGATCAATATGGGGCATTACATACTGGTATTTACAGTCATCACGGGCTACACATGCATATTAGAGAGAGATGGCAGCAGTGATCTGCTCCATTTAATATGAATGAAGACTGCCCTTTCCACAGGAATGCCAGGCCAGGAGGGCTCTTGGGATATGCTATAGTTTTTCCTCCTCACCTTTTCAATCTCCAGGTCGATATTGTAAAGAGTCCTCTGAAGCCGAAAGTTAACTAGATGGATGTTTTTGTTCTCTTCCTCAGGGCTAGGATGGTCATCACTGTCCACTAGAAGATGGCCCTTCTGCTCAGCCAGCACCGCTTGCGGTCCCTCATGCTGTAGCTTCATTTTCTCCTTCTTGCCTTTGGTGACCTTCTTGTCTCTTTTCATTTTAGGGGTCAGCTTTGGTGAGCTCTGGACACTGGCGTGGGAGTTCTCCCACGCCAAGGTAGCATTTTTCACCTCTATTGCGATGTGAGGACTGGCTGGTTTTTTCTTTACCATATGAACCTCTTCCATTAGAAACAAACTCTGATAGGAGTTGTGAGAGAGGTGTAAAGATGAGACACCTGGTCAAGACTGGGGGACAAGCCTATGGCACACTCACGCAGCAAAACACATCAGGCTATACAGTGGGAGGAAGCTGAAGAGCAAAAGGTAGCTCATTAGTGTAAATTTACTCCAGGCCTGCTAAGAGGCCTGGGCATTCCTGAATGCAGTGGAAGCTCTTAGATACAGTAAGACTTTCACAGAATTATTATATTTTGGACATTGATTTGTATGCTGTGGGGTGGAGTGGGAGGGGAGGTTAGCACTTTTAAAGAAGTTTGCAGTTGCTTGCCTTGTATTTCCAAATATAAGGCATAATAGCAGAGGGCATGAAAATGAAGGAGAGGTGCTCACGTGCCTAGCACACCAACTCCTTACAGACTTTTCCCATAACTAGAAGGGATGGGGTGGCTTGTTGCACCCACGTGCAGAAGAGGTATAATTTCTGCTGGAAAAAGTCATCTGAGACAAAGTTAGCCCATTTGTGAAGTCCTGGGAATGTGCAGCAGTAACAATTAACACATTAAGTCCACTGTACAGTTTTCCACCACATCCATCACTACTTAAGACCACAGTTATCGATTCTGTAGAGATTTTCCCACAGTTCAGTTACCAAACCCATATGATCAAACAGCTTTCAATTAGACAACCTGCATTTTGAACTGAACAGGCTCTTTTCAATCACAAACATTTTAAACTACCAACATGACTCACTCTAGTACTCGTGAATCACCCCTCTGAATCATGCACCTGCAAGAAAGCCTCAGACATATTAGAGAGCCAAGCAGTCGGCTACATTTCTATTTGTAAAATTATCGGCCACTGCAGCCAGCCCATTACCCTCTGCACAGGAGACAGTAGGAGCCTCAAAGAACTTGAGTGATATGACCTCACTCCTTCCCCTCATCACGAAGACATTGCCTTCAGTGTTTTTTAATTTAAGAAAGTCTGATTTTAGGGCAATTCAAAATGAGGATCAAATGAAGAGGGTGCCTCACAAGCCTTTGGATTTCCCAAGTATTCCACTGTAGATTGCACTGTCTGGTTGTACATGGGCACAGGCTTCTTTCATGCCACTTATTACATGAAGTCCATCTAACTGACATTACCTGGATGCAGACTTTGGGATACAGGGTCATATTTGGAAACGTCAGCGAGATGTTAAAAGCCTAGAACTATATAACTATCTAAGAGACAAAACAGATCACTGACTTGTCCAGGGAGTTTGCACTGGGAGAGAGCACACACAAGTGTGTCTGCTCCCAGGGATTGAGGAGTGTTTCTGTGATCCAAACTGTACGTTTGCTGCCTTAGATTTAGTTTAGACAGAGTGCAATGTTAAATTTTATCCCCAAAATTCTTTGTGCCACATGAATATACATCTATCTAAGCAACCACCACCTTGGGTTAGGCGTTTTCTTTCTGGCAGTTAGTGTTAAAGCAAGAGCAGAGAGCCTAAGGCTTTGTCACTGACAACTACATGTACTTCGCATGTGAGGAAAGTGAAAGTCACTGCTCTCTCCTATTCTGTTTCCCCTCCACACACATTTCTAGCATCCATGACATTCTCTGCTCTGCAGCTGCAAACCTCCACTAACACAGGTTTAGAACAACCACCTAAGCAAATTAGACACAGATTGGTGGTGCTGTATGGCTGAAAAAACAGTGCAGTTTTGGGCTACATATATCATGGGACAGGAGGGCAATAGGGCCACCAATAATTGCCAGAGCTTAGGATGAAACATTCCTTTATTCTCCATTATGGGCTTTCTCCCACTTTTCTCTGAAGCACTTGCTATACTGGCTATTGTTGGTAACAGGATAGCTGATCGGAGAGACCAGTGGCCTGATTCAAACTAGGGATTAGAGGAGGTCTATTATATACCCATAGACTAGGAATTCTCCCATTTCAATGTCATCTAAATTTACGTTAATGTTCAGATGGATCAGAATCAGCATTCCAGATCAAGACACCTGAACTTCAGGTATATAGGTCCAGATAACAATCCTAGCTTAGGCCCAATCTCTGGTGTTCAAAGAGCAGAGAAAGAAATTATCAAAGGACTTTAAATCATTTAAAAACCAAGAGAGTAAAATCCAAAAATGATCATAGTGACAAAGACTCATACGCTCACTAAAGACTTACATCTTGGACACAGATTACTTTCAGATGCCTTAATGGCGTAGAATTCCAATACCACAAACCTTTTTTGGATACATATAAAAATTTATCCCCATTTCTTGGAACATCAGTCTGCACAAGTACAAATGTAACACATGCAGGATTTCACTGAGGAAATATACCATTGAGTTCTAGATACAGTGCATTCTCCTCTATGAGACTGCTCTTAAAAGACAGTGTAGGAATTGCTGTACTAGATAAGACGTATGGTTCATCTAGTCCAGTATCCTGTCTCCAAAAGTGTCTAGCACCAGTGCTTCACAGGAAGGTGCATGAAATCCTTCAGTCATCAGATGCAAGACAGCCTAGTCCCCTGGAAGGTGGTATCTTAACCCTCAATAGTCTGAGATTGGCTTAAGCCCTGAGTATGAGATTTTATATCTTTTCTGCAGGGAATAAGAACTGGACATAAAACAGAGAACAATTTCCAGCCTGCTCCATAATAGCCTTGGCATTAAAATGGTTCCTTAGCATAGTCAACTGCATTCATGTATTGTAAGATATGCTCCACACTTAAGGATAAAATTATATGGCCAAAAGACCACTCACCTTATATCTGTCCACAGACACTGATGCCTCGGATAGAGACTTCACGGAGAAAGGTGTTACTTTTAGAGCAAATGTCATTGAATTGAAGACTGTGACCACTGTGAAAGCCTAAACACAGGACAGACAAACAAAACAAAAAGCTTTTGGCAGCAGTACCCATTAACAATTCCAAACCACTAAGGATTAAGTTCCATAACCAGGAGCAATTCAAGACCATTTCACTTGAGAAGGAAAGGTCTGCAATTTAAGAAGAGCCATTTAAATACAACATATTCTAACCCAGGGGTTCTCAAACTGGGGATTGCGAGCTGTCAATCTTCATCTCAAATCCCGCTTTGCCTCCAGCATTTATAGTGGTGTTAAATATATAAAAGAGTGTTTTTAATTTATAAGGCGGGGTCGCACTCAGAGGCTTGCTATGTGAAAGGGGTCACCAGTGAAAAAAGTTTGAGAGCCACTGGTCTAACCTGATACATGAAAAGGCAGGGTCCTCCCCATCAGAGTTTTAGAATAGACCAGGGGTTGGCAACCTATGGTACGAGTGCCTAAGGTGGCACATGAGCCAATTTTCAGTGGTACTCACACTGCCCAGGTCCTGGCCACCGGTCTGGGGGGGCTCTAAGTTTTAATTTAATTTTAAATGAAGCTTCTTAAGCATTTTAAAAACCTTATTTACTTTACATACAACAACAACCGTTTAGTTATATATTATAGCCTTATAGAAAGAGACCTTCTAAAAACGTTAAAATGTATTACCAGCACGTGGAACCTTAAATCAGAGTGAATAAATGAAGACTCAGCCCAGCACTTCTGAAAAGTTGCCGATCCCTGGAATAGACTAACAGAGAGATATATCCCAGGTGTTCATAGTTCCACTGGAAGTGGTATAAACAGAAGACCCAGAGGGTGCTGCAGGTTATAGCTTTAGCCTTTCACTTCTAGAGACCTGGGTTCAAATTCTACCTTAGGTCACAAGGGAAGATAAATTGGTCCAGCTGCACAACTTCAGCAAAAACTGCTAGTGTCCCAGTCTCCTTTTTGCAGAAGCCTGTTTCCACCCAGAGAACGCAGGTGCAAATCATGCCCTCAAACAAGGATACAGGGTCTTCTTCCCAGATGAAAATCTAGCCCTGAGCCCCTGCTCTTGGGAGGCCAGGATTTAATAGTATTGGCCAACCTGCGCAGGGGAAGATTGCATAACACCTGCCTCTACTTCGTGCCATCAAATACTCACTTCTGTGAGCCAAGCCTGAAAATAAAGAAGACTCTCACAGAACTGGAGTATTTTGAACTGCACTCACTTAGGGTTACAACAGTTTAACCAAGAAAAGCTACTGCAGGAGTGATATTGTAAAGTAACATTCCCAACTCTGTGCTGAGCCAGTCAATTACCTGAGCTGCTGTGAGATCATAGCCAAGGATCATATGGACAGAGAACGTCACCACACTGGCAATAACCACAACAATTGGAGCCACTCCCACAGTGATGCTCTGGAAGTAGCCTGCACGTTCTAAGATTTTACGTTCTTCCTCTCGGATTTCTAGAAATACAAAACCCACCACCACATCTGAGGCGCAATTCAGACAGATGCAAATACAGCAGGCACAACTAATGCATTGGAAACACGAGTAAGAGAGAACTACCCTCTTCTGCTTCAGCATTTCTCATGTCTAGAAAGAGCTAGCTTTACAGAGAGTAGAACCATAAGTGTATGTATAACTCAGTAAGGCTGGCATTCTGATCACTCTTATTACATTTAAAAACTGACCAATTTGTACTAGGTCAGTCAAGATTAGTACTCCCAGTAGAAGCCAGCCCAATGTTAATAAAGCTCATTACGCTCAAAAGTTAGAGGGAAGCCATAAGCAGCACTGTACTAAAAAGGTGAGACTTTGGAACAGAGATTGCCATGCCAACCCATTGTAAATAAGCACATCAGGATGTCCGGGGGATGGGTGATCTAGCATACCACACACACAGGAGCATCTACAGAATTGAGCTAGGAGGATCCAGCAGGATGTAGCTGGGTGGTGTGTTTTCTAAAGGGAGATGTGTTTACAGAGTGTCTGCACTCACTTTGAACATTCTGAGAGAATGCTTTGACCCAAGCATACATTTTAATGTATTTAATATAGTTAAGAACTTCATTCATCTTCTGCACACGCTCATCAGTCGCCGCCACACATTTTCTTCTGAAATAAGCTGTGAGCCGTGATACAAACATCTGAAACAAGAAGAGGCACCATACATCTTAGCAGCAACTCAGAAATGACAAATGCATCTAATTCCACTAACTATAGAAGAAAGCAAGTAGTCCGATAAATGGACGTCAACGACAGGACAACCTGATACCCTCCTGGCCAAAGTGATGAGCTGGAAATGCCCCTTCAGAGCATCACACTCTTTTCTGCAGGGAATAAGAACCGCACATATAACCAGGGAACAACTTCCAGCCTGCTCCAAAATAGAACACTGGGCTCTCTATTGTTTTATTCTCAACTGGGTTAGTTTTATTCAGATTTCCAAAAGGCTCTCGGTGCTTTTACTAATATTTAACAGAACGAGACTACTTTAAAATCCCTCCAGTAAAAATACAGACTAACCTCAACTAAGACTAACCCTCACGCCAGAAGAATACAAGGTACTCAACATATCCACATCCTTTATCCCGCAACTCATTCTCCTAAGCCCAAGAAAGAGATGGGCCTTGCACATGCAAGGGCAATGTCTTTACTGCACTAAATCTTACAGCAAAACTACTGTATAAGGGTGGTAAAACAATATATTCGCACTTTTACTAATCAGGTCTAAGACAAGATGGTATCCATGTCCTCATAGATATTTCTCACTCTATCAACAGTTAGTGACATTTATCCCTTCTCTTTCTTAAAACCCAGAAGAAAAAAAAAAGCAGCTCAATAAACAGTTTTCAACTGTTTGCCCCATCTTAAGCATCCTTACTCCTTTTTTAATCCCTCTCAGCTACAAAAAAGCAGTGGCTAGGAGAGAGGCTACTAGTGAAAATAATTGGTCAAGGCTATTAAAATCCACCCCTTCGGTCACAATCCAATTTTTTGCCTATTGCACTCATCACTATTTTCTTATTGTTGAGTAGATAAATTAGACCATAGGAGACCTCACAGGACTCTGCTCTTCATTCATAGTAGCTTTTTCAAAAAAAAAAACATTTTGATTATAATGGGGAAATTACAGCAGTTTTGCAGTGTGGTCTACAGGCAAACAGATTTTGGCTCAGTCTAGTTGCTTGGTAGCTCTTTCCACAGATAGTTCCCCCTGGCTAATAACACTTCCACCTCCAGATGCAGCACAGAGTCCTATGTCAGCTCTATTGTCACAGATGAATGGAAATGCCTTCACGGTTCATGGACGGAGAGACTGTCTCTGATATAACTGGGTCTTGACCGGCTCATGTAATTAAAGATCAGAACCATAGGCTTGAAGTTTAACCAGAAGTGATCCGGAAGCCAAAAGAGGATGTGGAGCACAGAAGTGGTGTGCTCTTGGCTTCCCAGTCTGCTGCTGAGGTAAGCCACCATTTGCTGAACAAGCTGGAGGCCCTGCATTTTTCACCTTCAATACCAAACCCAGTGAATTACAATAATCCAGCCCAGAAGTGTATCACTTCATGATTTAGTTGCCCATTTTCCATCTCACCAACACTGATTTCCATCAGTCACTTCTATTGTTATTTCTAATTCCCTTTACCATCTGAGTTTCTTGCCTCTGAACATTTACTTTTCAATGTCTTTTAGATTACATGCAGGACCCTTAAGGGACTTAATCCAGTATCTGTCAGCATCTTCTGTTCAGTACACAGACACTTGTATTCCTGGAGCGAAGTGTGAAGTACATTTGAAGAATACTTCCACCTATTTTGAATGCTGCTTACTCACCATTGACGGGTAGAAGAGGATAAAGACAGCAGATCCCAAGAAGCCTGTTGGTCCTAGAATAATTACATTATAAACCATGCCTAGGATGGCAACGATTGGGCCGCCAGCCAACAAACTGCCAACTGCTGCAGCCTCAAACATTCTCTGCCCATCAGTGGAACATACGTTTACAAGCTGAAAAATACAAACAACATAAGTGTTATCCTCAGAAGGAGGTAATTAACATGTATCCTTTTTTGTATGGTGATTTCCAACAGGCTATTGTAACTCACCTCCCCTAGAGACTTGTCCTTGATATTCTTCAGCTGGAGAATTTTCTTGAATGCCATTGTCAGGATAGCTCCCCGCAGTCTGACCCCAGTGCGGTAATTTAAAGCCCAGGTGAGAGCCAGGGACCAAGAGCGCACTATTTCCGTCATTAAGATGCCAAAAACTAACAACAAGCTGTACTGCAGGTTGGACTCACTTTGCTGTGTGTATTCCAAAAGGTGTTTCACAACGAACGCCTACAGGAAGAAATGCAAACTCGCATGAACACCCCAATGTACCAGAGGCACCATGCAACAACTTATGTTAAGTTAGAAACGAGTGGGCTACTTTGTTTTTCAATGAGCAATTTGTATTACGTGGAATCTTCTTTCTAGAAATAAAAATTGTCAAAACACACAGTACTGTTACACAAAGCCCTGCTGAGAGCAAAGCAGAGAGTCAAATTTAGCAGGTATGGGGGATTTAAATTTGGAACCTCATTCCTTGCAACAAAAAACTTCTTATTCTTTGTGTCTTCCAACTTAACATAAATCTGTCAGTTAGCTGAAAGCAATGCTTTATCATACCGAAAACGTTTTTTAAAATAGTCTGTATTTATACATTTGAACACATTAAGACACATTCCTTTATGTGACATTAAGACCTTTTTTGTTTGCGTCAAACGTGCTTATTTGATAAAAAGGAACAATGTACCTACAGTTGTACTGGGGAAGAGTGAGAAGGACATTTGCAAAACATTCCTGAAAATAAACATCAGCAGTTTAATAGTAAAGAAAAGAACATGCAGAAAACACAGGTAAGTGATAACCAGACTATTAAAAAAAATGCTTTGCCCCACCACCCGCCTCCCCCCTCCAAAAACAAAAATAGTTTACCTCAGGAATCATATTTCAATCATCACCTGCCGAAAGACAGGACAGCCCCAAGAACCACGACTCCCACCTCCAGTTGTGTGTTAGTCAACGGCATAGTATATCATATAAATCACATTCATCAGCAATATTAAATACTATCAACTGCGAAATAACAGTCTTTTATTTAAAAACAATTAAGTGCCATGTTAAAATGGGTAACATTTCACAAACACTGTACAACAGGAAGAGCATCGCATAAACATCAATCTGAACATACAAGAGAATTATAAAAGGCTAGTATCTAACAGTCTAGCCTCTGACACAAACTAAGTTAAAACTACAAACACAAAATTAAAGATACAAAAACAGAACCCGATATATGTTCACAAAGTCCGAGAGGGAGTGAAACTTGAGGTGCTAGTCAGGCAGGCTCCTGCGGGTGCATGGATTCTGAAATTTGGTTTAAGAGGTATGCTACAGTAAGGCCTCACAGCTAACAAATGGAGATTCCCTAAAGAAGGCTTTTCAACAAAGATGCTTAAAGACGTTGGTGTTTATACGGTTAGACGTTGGTACTTTAATACAGAGCTGAGAATTACCTTTGCCCACAACACAACAAAATGCCAAAAATGTGAGATCAAAGAAATGATTTGGAAAGCCTTTCACAGTCTGTTGAAGTCCTCTTGGCTAAAACAGGTTTTGCAAATAAGAGTTCTGCATAGCGTGAGCAAGGAAGAAAAACAAAAAGGCACTACTTCAGCAAAGGTAACAGCAGCTACAGCCCACCACCGAACAACAGACAAAAATGGAGGCTGAATGCATTTGTCCTGAAGTGGCTGATTCTGTATCCCAGAACCAAGGAAACATGCTGTATATAGTTTTGCTTATTCACTTTCGAAGTGCGAATTAAAGCCAGATGTCCATCAGGTTCTGGAATGGCCCACTGAGAAATTTACACACTAGTCCCTGATCAAATGTGAGGAGCTCACATTCACAGAACTACTGTATTCCAGCTTTTTCCTCACTTACATTTAGCTTTACATCAACTGTTTTGGCCACAACTGTATACAGTTGGTTTGCAGTTACTAATGAGAAGATTGGCTTCTTTTCCTGTTTTCAATCCAACACACACAACTGAGTCACTGAGTAGTGGGAGTCAAAAGCCCCCCTTTTCCTCACGAGCTGTAACTCAGCATGATCGCAGCACAGCATGCATTTTCTCACACCCCACAGCACTGCTGAAAGTCTCCAAAGGAAGGTGTGTAAAGATAGCAGATGTTTCCTGGGGTCTCTTTCCTCCCAAAACCTTTTAAGTGCAATTTTTCAGCACTGTTCTATAGAATCAGCATCTCCCGTGATGAGATAAAAGACAAGGCTTACATTATACCGAACCAAAAAAAAAAAAAAAGAAAAAACATTTCAAAAGGAAAAAAAGAGAGGAAACAGCAGATTAAAGAATTTGAAAGAGGAAAAAGAAGTCACAATATTTAGCATTTACATTTCAAAACATTCCATTTGAAGAAGTTTAATGAAAAAATCCAAAGTTCTTTACAAAACTGGAGTTAAAGCCTTAAAATTTTAATTTTAACTAAATGGGGAAAGGGACTCCTGCGATTTTTACCATAGTAATTGCTATTAGCTGCTCGGCTGTCTTAAGCATTCCCATTGAATAAACATTACCTTACCTTTACTCTTGGCGTTGGATTCTGACCAGCTTGACTGTCTCATTCTGATCGCAGAATACAGCCATCCTGAAAATTCTAAAGAACAGCTTCTGTCATTGGTTCCACTACAGAGAAAGATGCCCCACCCACATCCAGTATCTGACAGCACAAAGCAAGCTGCAACTGGTGCGGAACTAGAAGAGTGGGAAACTTACCTCAAACAGCTTACCACTCCCCCCTCCAATAACTGTCTGAACGGTCAAGCTGTACTCCACTAAGATAGCAAGTTTCCCCATCTCCCAAACAGGAAGGCTAGTTCTGAGCAAACATACAAATTGTTCAGGCCTGGAGTTAAACTGATTTTGTTTAGTAAATTAGAAATATTCTTTGCCTTGCCCCTCCCCTCCATCTGAACATAAAAGGTTTAGCAGCTGGTTAAATGGTAGTAACTGTATCAGCTGGAGATGAGAAGCATCTCACCTGCACTAGTGCATTCTGATGGTTATTAGAAGGTATTCTGACACAGGACAATAAGCTGTCTCTGAACAGGCTACAAGGTTAGAAATTGTGCCAGATGTGCCAGACTCCTGAAGGATAGCAAAAAGCCCTGATATGAAATCCAATAAGCACCCCTCTCAGTTATAACCATCACAATGCTTATTAGTGAGACCACCACTACGCCATTTCCACTAGCATTCCAATGTCAGGGAAGTTCAATTCAGAATTTTAAAGTTTGGGAAAATGTTTAACTCCATTTTGGTAATTTTCATCAATACATGTGGACAAGCTAAGTGCTTTTTCAGACCTCCCTTCTCATTTCAATGTGACTGAAAAGGTGTATCAGTACAAGAAAGCACTGATCCTTCAGAGGAGACAGCACATGTGTATCACTGTGGGGAGGGTGGTAAAGACTCATTTTTCATTCCAAATGATGAAACCCAAAAAGGCACTTTCCTCATTCAGAGAGCAGTCCAATTTTGACTGGATATAGGCAAATGTTCGAAGGATAACTTTACTGCATCCAAATTGAGCATGAATTGGAACCTGAAACCCCAGACTATTGAAGTTTCCTCCCATTCAGCAGTTTGGCTCTGACAAATAGATATAATTATTCTAAAGAAATTAGGGACAACCCTGCTATAAGTTCTCTGCTAAAGATAAGAGCAGCTACTGGGCCCTGTAGTGAAACAATGACAGAAGCTCTTCTTGGGGGAACCTGGTTCTGTTAAAACCTTAATACTTCAACATTTTGGTAATTAACAGTGCACCCAACAGGTTGTCCAAGTGTTTCATGATTACCACAAGCTATTACCATTAAGCTATTATTACTGTGAAACAATACCAAGAAAACAATTATTGTTATTCTTATTATAAGAAACAAGGCAAACTTTTAAAAGGTTCAAAAAGCAAGAAAAAACATTTTTAGAAGACTTCTTAACCTAACAACACAACCCTGTTGTACTTACCCAAGTAACGAATCTCCATCTTAACAGCACACTGAAACATGTACTACAAGCAGTAATACTGCTCCTACTCCTCAAGGGAAATTTGTAGAGAATAAATTTAGTCAAGATCGCAACTGTAAATCTGCACAACATGTGCAACAAACAGGTGACAAGAAAATGGTGTGAATGTCAAATCCCATATGTTGAATTTTCATTACTAACTAGTTCAAGCAGCAACAATTCTTAGTGGCAATTCCATATTCTAATGCTTCTAAACGTAACCCACCTGATCAATCCTTGTAGCATCGATAACTAAGTTTGCAGACTTCTCCTTAGCCCCATTTCCTTTGGTTTTTAAATAACGATCTAACACCACCACTCAGTTTCATTTTTTGCAGACTGCACTATTAATGCCAATGCTCTACAAAGTGATATCTTGCCGGTTTGAATTTTACTTCCAAAATAAATTACCTATCTAAAAGCAAAAAACTTTAGGTAAGAATTTAGTGCAATGTGATCACACCAGTTAAGGAGGAACTTTAAGCTACACTCAAAACCAGAGGGAAAAGCGAAGTTTGTTTTTCTTTCAGGACACCTAAACCCACTACCTCTCCAGAAACCTGGCCCCACCATTCAGCAAATGATCCACCAGCTGTATGAAAGCTATTTTGGATTGCTGCATCATTCTGGAAACATCATCTTCTCCCAGCAAACTGTAAGGAGCAATATTATTTCTAACTAATCATACTGTGTCAGTGACCCTGAAATGAAACCTTAACATGTTAGAGCTGGCTGTGGGATGGAGCCATCTGCGGTTGTTAAAAAAAGGATGGATATTACTTACTGGTCCACTGAAGCCGGCAAGCTGTGTGATCATCAGACACACTATGGAAATTATGAGTCTGGTGCGGCAGAAGATCCATACAACCCTCCGGAGAGAAGCATCTTCAGGTCCTGTTTCTTTCAGTTCTTCCTGCCATAGTCTCTCTAACCTAAAAGCAGCACAAACCATGCATTATGAATCTTTCTACAGGACACAGATGCTATATCTCAAAGGTTATTCTCTGGTAAACTTCTCATCAGACACACGACTGTGAGCAACACAAACCACCAAGCTTCATAAACATGGATAGCACCTTCTACACAGCCAGGGGAAATAGTTCTATCCTGAATCTCTGTGCAAAGAGGCTTCTACAGTGAGCAGAGCTGAAAAAGTTAGAATGCTTTTTACTTTACCCAGAGTCCTATTAGGAACACGAATCTCACCACTTCCTCTCCTTTTCTGTTCTATCCTGCCGTAAAACCCTGGGGCCAAATCTTATAGCTCTGGCCCTGAGCAAATATCCCACTGACCACAATGGTAAGCCTGACAGCAGGATTTGACCTGCATTCAGACTATATTCAGTTATTATCATTGTTATCTGGTCATCAATTCATCATTGCGTGTTCAGAATGTGGGCTGAGAGCCACAGCCCTCGTTTAAAAAACACAAAAATAGTTCTGATAAAGGAGCAAAAGCAAAAAAGCAGTTATGAAACACCCACAGGGATAAAACCTGCTCCGTTACAGCAGTGTGATCCCACTGAAGTCAGTGAGGTTGAGACACCAGTGTATCTCAGAAGGAACTGGCCCAAGGATAAATAAGATTAAGATCCCCTCCTCTGACAGAAAGGATTTAAGAGCTGCTTTTTCAATGTTAGTACATGCAAATATCGGCAAAAATACCAGATTAGAGTACACACCAGGCTGCAAAGGGCTAGAGTACAGGGGAAATAATATGGACCAGCTGATCCCTACCTTCTACAGTTAACATCTGAAGACTCATGCTTTGACAAAGGCCACACGTCGTCCATAAACAGCTCCCCTTTCTTGTATGCTTTGTGGGCCAGAGGAGTGAGCCATGAAAAGGTCATGCAGGAGAAAAGTCCAGCATTGTCTACTGGGTGCTGGTGTCTAAAAGAAGGAGAAATTACAATGGAATTAAAGAGAAAAAATGCATGGTCTACACAAAGAAATACTTGCTTAATACATTTTCAAAGATGACATTTCAGCATCAACCATGAATTTAAAAACTGCAATCACAGTCAGTCTATTTTCAAGAAGGCTGAGGTTGCCAGATCAGTTCTTTTTTAGCACAAAGTCTTACTTGGAAGTAGTCCGTATGGGTTTCAGCAAATTCAAGCCATGGTGATATTTGCCCTTGTGATGCTGCTCATCCAACATCCTCAGCTGGGAATGCATGGAGATGTCCAGCGGAAGGCCTTCTGCCCGTGCTGCTGTTTCCAAGGCATCTTGACATTCCACCTGCTTTCACAAACAAGACAATGAAGTCAGAAATTCAAGAGTTCCACAATAGTCTTAAAATCAATCATTTCTGTCTCCAGCAACTTCACACCTGTTACTGCTGTGAATCGCTGTGATAATGTAGAGCAATCACTGTAACTAAAGATCTCTGGGGACAAATGGATAGCTTGGGGACCGCAAACCAACATGGGGGATCCCCTATAGTCTAGCTCTGCTTTATCTCTCTGGATTTCTAGAATGTGGAGCTCAAATAGTAGCATGATATCCATATGTTTTGGGTTACAGAGGATTAAGTACATACACTTGCCAGACTAGATCAGAACAATGGTCCATCCTGCCCTGTGACTGCTCTCTGGCCCAGTACCAAATGCTCAGAGAAAGATGTAGAACCCTCATGATGGACAATGCCCAATGGAGAGGATTCTTCCAAAATTCAGGCAGTTGGTTATTGGCTTATGTCCTGAAACACGAAGGCTAACATACTTTATTAACTTTTATCCTACTTACTGTAACTCAGGAGATCTGTATCCATATGAAGGTCTAATCCTATTAAGCTCTATGCCTCAAAAATACCCTGCAATAGTTCAACGGGTTAAATATGTATTGTGTGAAAAAGTATTTCCTTTGATATTCACAACCACTGCCATTTACTTTCTCATAATACAGACCAGGGATATCCAATGAAAGGCAATTACACTTGTTCATAGAGGAGCTTCCTGAGAGCAGAAAGTCCCTTTCCCCCTGCTTCATGGGACCTCCCTAGGAAGCAAATATGCTACCCTCTTCTTGGCCAAGAGATATTTTCACAGCTGCCTGAAAGGATGGAGTTGAGTTCCAAAGAAGGGAGGAGAAAGTACAACTCTGGACATACGTGCCAGAGAGCATCCTGGAACTTCCTTTATTCAGGGGCCAGACATAGCAAGGGTACCAGGCGACTTAGTACCAAAGTGTACACTAGCCCAGTGCTCAGTACTGTCCCCACTAATTTAAATGAGAGCAAGATTAGGCCCGTTTACATGAAAAAAAGTGATACTGAGTATTCCAGTTCTTAGAGAGACCAGTATGCTTTGTACAGCATCCTGACTTTAAAATCTTTGCCACTTTTTACACGGAAACACGCACGTTTCCCCGTTAACTGCCTTATCAATGATGAGATTATTCTCTGAAAATAGATTATTCTCTGAAAATATCAGCTGCAGCTAGCTAGTAGTCTCCTGAAGCATGATACCCTCTGGGTTAAATGTCCTAAAAGGCCATCAATACTAAGTATTTTATTCCCATTCTCTCTGGTTATATGACTTTGTTAGGAGTATTGACATTTGTCTGGGATTCAGGCTCACAGTCCATCAATATGCAAGCATTATTAGATCTCCATATACCCCAATGTGTACAAGAGACCAGGACAATAAATTCAGAGGGGCATAAATTCACCCTTTATTTATTTAAATAGCACCCCAAAGTAGGCCAGGCACCCTGCAGAAAACCAAAAATACACAGTCCCACCCCGAAGCAGCATACCATCTAAATGTAAACAAATGTGTGGTGACTCAGGCATACGTACAACCTGAAGACTGAATTCTAGTTTTATTTAATGTAAAGTAACTTACGAAAGAACTCACACAGACAAATGACAAAACACACCATATCAACCACGGGTAAGTACTTTAGCAAAACAATCACTCCCTGTTTGATCTTTGTCTTTGTCCCAAAGGAAACCTGCACACCACCTTCAAAAGATGAGTCTGGAAGCTTAAATTCAGAACTTAGCTAGACACTAAAAATCACGGACTCAGAAAAGACACTTATTTATGGCTCGTTACAACAATGAACTCACTAACCCTCCTTTGTCCTGTCACTGCTGAAGTGGTAACTGCCCACATTACCTCGAATGGCCTCTTGCAACATGTGTTAACTTCTTATGTTTAACACACTGTTCCACATTGTATTTAGCTGCGACACCTTCCCAGACCTGAAGAGCCTATGTAAGCTGAATAGCTTGTCTCTTTCACCAGGAGAAGTAAGTCCAAATTAACTCCACTCCCACCGCCATCCCCGGTCTCTCAACTTCTAGACAATCCAAAGATTTTTTTTAAGCACACACTATGTAAACAATTTGGTTACCCTGAGCTGCCACTCAACAGAATTTCTCTCAGCATGCCTAGAAGCGACTGAATAGTACATGAATAGGAAACTGCTTTCGAAAGGAGTCTATATTCTTCTCAAAACACAGGGGAATAGGTGCGTGTAAACCCCTGGGCAGCAAGAGGAGAATGCATCTCATGGTGTTGGCACAGCAGACAGAAGCTTGAAGAGTTGCTGTAAATGCCAGATTTGAGTCACCAGAAAGCAGTGCACCACACTGCTGTATAATAACTATGCTTTCAAGAAGACCCTGCAGCTCTTTGTGTCGTATTAAAAAAAGCCAACAAAGGCATGCAGTTTTAAGCCAAGTCCACACTAAAATGTTAAGATGAACCAGCTGCACTGCTCAGGGGGGTGTGAAAAATTCACACCCCTGGGAGACATATTTAAGCTGAACTAGTCTCTGGTGTAGACAGCACTGGGTTGACAGAAGAATTCTGTTTACCTAGTCACCACTTCTCAGGGAAGGGGATTAACTCCAGCAATGGGAGAACCCCTCCCCTGGCTGTACTCAGTGGCTACACTGAAGTGTTACGCTGTTGCGCCTGTGCCACTCTAGCAGTTGGAGTGTAGATAAAGCCCAGGCCTGCACAACTCGTAAAGCGGCGAGGGCCATATTACTCCGAAGAAAATAACTGAGGGCCGAACCGCCCTCCTCCCCCAGGGCCGCCGAAACATCCCCCCAGCGCCGCCCAGCTCCCACCCCCATGTTGTGCAGGCCTGATAAAGCCTTAGGTCTCATCTACGCTGGCAAGTTTCTGCACAGTAACGCAGCTTTTTAAGCTGTCACTCTGGAGGTGTACACACTGCCAAGCCACTTTGTGTGCAGAAACTTCGATTGGCCTCCGGGAGGCGTCCCACAACGCCTGTTCTCGCCTCTCTGGTCGTCGGTTTGAACTCTACTGCCCTGCCCTCCGGTGATCAACCACGAGCCCCACTCCTTCAATTCCCAAGTGGTTTTGAAAGTCCCCTTCCTGTTTGCTCAGCGACCCTTGCAGTGGTCTCAGTGCAACTTTCCAAGTGACCACGCCTGCTCCGTACACCAGGCGATCCCTCGCTTGGAGCAACGCCGAGCTGCTGGACCTCATCAGCATTTGGTGAGAGGAAGCTGTCCAGTCCCAGCTGTGCTCCAACCGTAGGAATTCTGATACTTATGGATAGATTTCACAATGCATAACAGAAAGGGGCCATGACCGGGACACAATGCATTGCAGGGTCAAAGTGAAGGCGCTGCGGAATGCCTACCACAAGCCACGGGGGCAAACCGCCACGCCGGTGCTGCGCCCACGAGCTGCCAGTTCTAAGAGCTGGATGCAATACTCAGCAGCGACCCCATCTCCATTGCGAAGGCCAGTGTGGATACTTCGGTGGCTTGCGTGCCAGTCAAGAGTGGATCGAGCCAGGAGGAGGAAATCTTGGATGAGGATGTGGAGGGGTGGGGGACCCAGAGGCAGAGAATGACTTGAAGGTCAGAGATGAATGCAGTCAGGAGCTCTTCTCTATCCCGGAGGAGGCTAGCCAGGCACAGCTGTCAGAGCTTGGCGAAGCACAAACAAGAGGAGGCCTGTGGTAAGTGGCTTTGATTTTGGGAATCACTGACATGAGTTGTTAAGGGCAGGAGGGTTGCAGAAAGTAGGCTTGTGTCTGTATGATGCTCACACCACCACATGCCTAGTCTGAGCGGCGGAACAGGGCGTTGATTGGCTCCCTCGTTTCATGGGAATCTCCCTCAGAGATATCCACGAAGTTCTCATGGAGATACTGAGCAATCAGCTGCCGCAGGTTCTTTGGCAGAGCTGCTTTGTTTCTTGCCCCATTAAGGGTAACTTTCCTGAGCCACTCTCCCGTCACTGGGGAGGAGGGCGGGGAATCATTGCCGCATACAGGCGAGCTAAATAAGGGCCAGGGCAGAAGCCATAGTCTTGGAGAAGACCTTTGATTCCCTGCTCACCCTCAGCGGTGAGGTATCTTCCATAATGAATACAGCCTGTGGAAAGTGTGGAGACAGGAATGATTATAAGGCCCCCTCCCTGCAGTGCTGGCTGTTCCCAACAGCCACGTGCCCAGTGTACAGTACGGTCCTGGAACACTCATTCCCCTCCCCCCGCCACGGTTACTCACCATTGTGGGGGTCTTGTGGCTCATGTGTGCTTGTCTGAAGTCAGACAATTAGTGACAGGTATGTGAATAGTGGCTAAATCAGTGGTCTGTGTGTTGCAAATACTGCTTCTGTAAATGTTGCATTTTGGCTTCACAGATATGACCCTGGGAGCCCAGTCTCCCTCTTTGTTATCGCCGGCTGAACGGAGAAAGAACTAAAGAGGACTTTCTGCACGATGTCGTGATGCACTCCGCGGTCAAAAACCAAGAATTAAAGGAGAGGCGGGAGAGCGAGAAGATGGACCGAAAGGAGAACGCGGTGTGCCAGAACAAAGTCATGGAACAGCTCTTAAAAGTTACGGAGCGCCAAGCAGACGTGCTCCAGGTGCTCCTAGCACTGCAAACTGAGCAGCTCTGGGTGCAACCTCCCCTGCAGCCACTGTCACAGAACTCTTTCCCATGTGCCCCTAAGACACTGCCAACACACTCTTATCAACCTCCTGGCTCCAGTCTGTACCCACTGCATTCCCCTCCTGCCCCATCAGAGTCCATCCCTGCGGACTCCCAATACCTACTGCACTCAAGACCCATCCCTCTGCAGTTTAGCCCCGCTGAAGTACATTACCTGCTGCACTGTACTCCAGAGGACAAGGCTGCATATGATACCTGGACATACACAAATCTTTAACTGTCACGGGACTCCATCTCCTCCTGGGACCCTCCCTTCTCCCATTCCCCACAGTGCTGACGTGTTTTTGTTTGTCTCTCTCCTCCAGTTGTTTTTTAATAAAATAATTGTTTTGGTTTGAAAGCAATCTTTGTTCCATTAATTGAAAGTGAACAGAACCTTGCAAAGCAACAGGCAATTTTCTTAAACCTTCATAGTGCATCATCATCTGCACCAATCACAATCACCCCCTAGCACGACAAGCACTCCACTCCTGAGCATAGCAACAAATATGAGTGGATTTCAACTTCAAATTGCTGCCTCAAGGAATCCCTGATCCTTATGGACCGGCGCTGAGCCCCTCTAATAGCCCTGGTCTCTAGCTGTTTAAATTCAGTCTCCAGGTGCTGAACCTCAGCCATTCAGCCCTGAGTGAAGCTTTCACCCTTCCCTTCACAAATATTATGGAGCGTACAGCACTCGGCTCTAAGCACAGGAATATTGTCATCGGCCAGGTCCAGCTTCCCATATAGGCAGTGCCAGCGGACCTTTAAATGACCAAAAGCACACACAGTCATTCTGCACTTGCTCAGCCTGTTGTTGAGCTGCTCCTTGCCTCTGTCAAGGTGCCCTGTGTATGGCTTCATAAGCTATGGCATTCAGGGGTAGGGAGGTTCTCCCAGGATCACAATGGGCATTTCAACATCCCTACGGTGATCTTCTGGTCTGAGAAGAAAGTCCCTGCTTGCAGCTTCCTGAACAGGCCAGTGTCCCGAAAGATGCGTGCGTCACGCACCTTTCTGGACCAGCCTGCATTAATCTCTGTGAAATGTTCGCGGTGATCCACAAGCGCCTAGAGAATCACAGAGAAATACCCCTTCCAGTTAATGTATTCTATGGCTAGGTGGTCCGGTGCCAGAATTGGAATGTGTGTGCCATCTATCACCCCTCCGCAGATAGGGAAGCCCATTTGTGCAAAGCCATCCAAGTCACGCACGTTGCCCAGAGTCATGATCTTTCGGAGCAGGATGCCATTAATGGTCCTGCACATTTCCATCAACAGGAGTCCAAAGGTCGACTTTCCCACTCTGAACTGGTTAGTGACCAATCGGTAGCAGTCTGCAGTAGCCAGTTTCCACAGTGCAATTGCCATGCGCTTCTCCAATGGCAGGGCAGCTCTCATTCTCGTGTCCCTGCACCACAGGGCTGGGGCGAGCTCATCACACAGTCCCAGGAATGTGGTTTTCCTCATCCAAAAGTTCTGCAGCCACTGCTCGTCATCCCACACATGCATGACGATGTGATTCCACCACTCAGTGCTTGTTTCCTGAGCCCAAAAGCGGCGTTCCACTGGGCTCAGCACCTCCATGAATGCCACAAGCAATCTCATGTTGTTGCTACTATGCATGGCGAGATCAATGTCGCTCTCCTCTTGCCTTTGTAGTTTAAGGAATAACTCCACTGCCACTCGTGACATGTTAGTCAGAGCGAGCAGCATATTGGTCAACAGTGCGGGATCCATTCCTGCAGACCAAAGACACAGAGCACACAGTACAGAAACCGGTGAAAGATGGCGCCAAATGCGGATGGAAGCACAGTGATTGCTGGGATGCGAAGCAATGCATCACGGGGCATTAGGCAGGGCCCAGGATGCCCCGCTTCCTCTCCACCTTCCCACAACACTTAGCGGCAGAAGAGGAAGAGATGCTCTGTGGCACAGCTGCCCAGAGCGCACTGCTTCGAACGCCGCTGCAAGTGCCACAAGTGTGAACACGCTATTGCACAGGCTGCTGACCATGTGAACACAGAAAAAGAGGTTTCCCTTCAGTGCTCTCTGAGAGGCGCTGTAACTCTGCCTGTGTAGACACAGCCACGGTGAAATGAAGCTTCTTCAACACACATTTACTGATTGTACCATCAATGCACAGCAACAGACTTAGCACTGTGTTAAGTTACTATCAAATTCAGTTGGCCTAGGCTTCTGAACTCTTAGGTTATAAAATCATTTGTTCAGCACTGACAGTGTGCTGAACTCCCCTTGTGACACAGGTTTCTTTTATTTTACTTGGTAAGTAAACTAGCATGTCCATCAGCAAATACATGAAATAACAGGCTTCAACCCATATCTACTGAATTCAATGACATCCAAGTTGTGGGCATGCATGCCAATAAACGGGGCAATTCCTGCCACACTTTTTCTAACTCGCTATCTTGCTAACGCCGCATCGGGGGTCATATAACATTAAAATACAAAAACATTAGAAGCACATCTAGATTCAAAGTCAAGCGCTCAAAATTTAGGAAACAGACAGTTTATAGTTGCCCTTTGCACATCCATCCTGTGACTTGAGTAAGGTGGGACCTGTGATAATTACGTCATCACATAATTAAGGAATGTATCATAATCTATATGCACAAGGGAGTAAGGTCGCACAGGCAACCTTTCTACTAGCATGTCCCAACTTTCAGATATTTGACTTTGTTGCCAAAAAATATTTAAGATAACTTTTATGTAATTTCCCAGGGAGGGGAATGTTTTGTTTTTTAATTATATTACACGCAACTGTAATAAGGCATCACCTGTCAAAATGAATCACCAAGTCTGGATACCGGAACCTTCAACACTGCAGCACAGACTGCTACCATGTGACCTACAGGACTAATTACATTAAACTGGCAGCAGGAGAAGGCTGTTTTCCCAGAAAGGGGGGGAGGGATTCAGATGGGATGAACCACTGGGTTCAAGTGGTGGGTTTGGGAAAACTATCCTGATCTCCTCCTCACCTCTAGATTTGAAAGAGCTTCTGCCCCATGTGGTTCCCCAGCATAGCCCCCCACTGGCCCATTCCCCCTATGTGCTGGGGAAGCCCAGCCCAGAAATCTTCTCCCCACTCCCAACCTAGTGGATGGAGTCACAGCACTACTCAGGTTTGGGACAGTCGGGCACCAAGTCACAACCCTCAGAAGGGGCTGGAACAGGAGCCACTGCTGGAGGGTGTGAGGGGGAGGCTTGCTCTCCAAAACCCATCCTGGGCCTTCTCTGCACACCAGGCTTGGATTGGGGTTGCAGGGGCGGGGCAACGGTTCATAGATGTCGTGGCAGGTCACCAAAAAAAGAAGAAAAAAAATGGAGTTGGTGGGTTGCCTTAGTAAGAAGTTTCAGAACCCCGATATATAAATTGCTTAAGAAAGTTTAATGTGATTAAATGTATATAAAAACCCAAATATATATGCTACCTCAAAAGTTAGAAGTGGGGCTGAGGGCGAGAAAGGGGTGAGAGGGAAATTGCTTGGCCAAAATGGAGAACTAGTCTGTGTATGGAGTTCTGCTGGGATCTTTGCAGTTAAGAGATTGGAATGGCTGAGGTTTTATCTGAACAGTTTACAGGTATAGTCAGTTACTTAAATTCATTTGCCCCCAGGACAGCTCCAGGGTAACAAGCAGCAGCAGATATTCTGCTGAATGCAATTCCCTTATTTTTTTCAGACCAAGGGTATATCAAGCAGTGTTTTTAACAAGAAATGAGAATTGATCAGAGGAGCAGTCCCCTGAACCAGTTCCACACATCTATGTGTGCTCATTCCTGCATCAGGAGTCCACATAAGAGGGGTCAAACAAGGACTAACAGCAAGACGGTGGCTCAGGATTAAAGTGCACAGGCAGAGCAGCATATACTGCAAGGAACAGAACAGGTTGGCTCATCTGCCAGTACCACATCAGGGTCATCGCCCCTGTTTGCACTCTAAATGCACTCTGGGTACTAGCAGAACT
Source organism: Gopherus evgoodei (assembly GCF_007399415.2). Lineage (NCBI taxonomy): Eukaryota > Metazoa > Chordata > Testudines > Testudinidae > Gopherus > Gopherus evgoodei. The sequence goes on from NC_044330.1 coordinate 7,914,534, forward strand.
CTGGGATACTAACAGAAGCTCCTAGTGCCCACTTCCTCACTTGGCTATGGCTTAAAACCAACATTAGTTTGTTTTGCCTGAGGGCAGGGAAGTGTTTTAATTAAATTTTTCTAAGATGATTAATGCTGCAATTTTTCCCCTGCCTGGATTTCCTTCTTTGTCCAGACTGCGCAAGCTTTCATCTGCACCAGTCTGTCCTCACACCTCCCTGCCAATTTTCTTCTGAGTATCTATGCTGTAGCTATAAAAACAGGATGGTTTCAACAGGCTCACTGCATACTTTGTATTATATATTTGTAAAAACCTGAGTGTGCTGTATAGCCACTTCAAAGTGCCTCAGTGGGAAAAAGGAGAGGCACTTTTAAAATAATTCTGTTTCCAAATTTTCTCCCTCTTCTTCCCCCATGTGATTTAGCCACTCAAGTACATATACTCCCCCAACAACTCACAATACATTCACAATAAGGTGCTGCAACATAATGGGTGCGAGCTTAATGTTTGCATGGTTTTGGTAGTTCACAGAAACAACACATTCACCTAATGCGTATGTATGAAAAGGAAGGAGAGAGACTTTCATTCCTTGATTTGTTTTGTCCTAGGCATCATAGCAATCATATAACCTGCAATTCCTCTGACAGGTGCACTTTGCTTACACAGGTTTTCACTTCACTTCCTTGCTAGTGACATGTAACAGAAGAGTGCATTAAATTTTCAGGGTCCCTCCTAGGGTATGTCTACACTATGGGATTGTTCTGATTTTACAGAAACCGTTTTTTTAAAACAGATTGTATAAAGTCGAGTGCACGCGGCCACACTAAGCACATTAATTCGGCGGTGTGCGTCCATGTAATGAGACTAGTGTTGATTTCTGGAGCATTGCACTGTGGGTAGCTATCCCATAGTTCCCGCAGTCTCCCCCGCCCATTGAGATCCTGGGTTGAGATCCCAATGCATGATGGGGCAAAAACAGTGTCGCGAGTGATTCTGGGTAAACGTTGTCACTCAATCCTTCCTCCATGAAAGCAACGGCAGACAATCATTTCGTGCCCTTTTTCCCTGGATTGCCCTGGCAGATGCCATAGCATGGCAACCATGGCACCTATTTTGCCTTTTGTCATTGTATGTGTACTGGATGCTGCTGACAGACGCGGTACTGCAGTGCTACACCGCAGCATTCATGTGCCTTTGCAAGGTAACAGAGATGTTTACCATCCCTATTGCACCGTCTGCCATTGTAAATTGGAGATGAAATGATGGTTATCAGTCATTTTGCACCATCTGCATTTGGAAATTGACGATGATGGTTATCAATCCTTTTGTACTGTCTGCTGCTGTCATGGGTGCTCCTGGCTGGCCTTGCTGAGGTCAGCCGGGGCGCATGGACAAAAACTGAGAATGACTCCCCTGGTCATTCCCTTCTTTATGTTTTGTCTAAAAATAGAGTCAGTCCTGCCTAGAATATGGGGCATGTGTACTAGAGAACCAGAGAGCACAGCTGCTCCGTGTCAGAGCCCCAGAGATCCCGTAGAAATGATGAGCTGCATGCCATTCTAGGGGGTGCCCCTGCAACAACCCCACCCGTTGCTTCCATCCTCCTACCTGGGCTACTGTGGCAGTGTCCCCCCATTTGTGTGATGAAGTAATAAAGAATGCAGGAATAAGAAACACTGACTTTTTAGTGAGATAAAAAGAGGGGGAGGCAGCCTCCAGCTGCTATGATAGTCCAGGGACTACAGAATCTTCTTTAGACATGACAGCGGGGGGCTGATGGCGCTCAGCCTCCAGCTGCTATGAGGAGGACGGTTACCAAGCCTTCTGTACAGTCTGCTGGGAATGATTCCCATTTTTACCCGGGGCCCCCGGCCAACCTCACTGAGGCCAGCTAGGAGCACTCATGGGCTGATAATGACCATGGCTACCAGTCATTTTGCACCGTCTGCCACCAGGAAGGGGATGCTCGTGTTCAGCGCTGCAGCACCCCATCTACCAGCAGCATGCAGTAGACATAGGGTGACACTGAAAAAAAGGGGAGAAACTTTTTTTTTCCTCTTTTCTTTCGGGGGGGGCGGGAAGAGAAGGTCTAAATTGAATACAAACACCCTGAAAAACCCGGGAAAACGTTTTTGACCCTTCAGGCATTGGGAGCTCAGCCAAGAATGCAAATGCTTTTCGGAAACTGCTGGGACTGTAGAATAGCTGGAGTCCTCAGTACCCCCTCCCTCCCTCCATGAGCGTCCATTTGATTCTTTGGCTTTCTGTTACGCTTGTCACGCAGCACTGTGCTGAGTCCCTGCTGTGGACTCTGTCTATCAGAGCCTGGAGATTTTTTCAAATGCTTTGTCATTTCGTCTTCTGTAACGGAGCTCAGAGAGAACAGATTTGTCTCCCCATACAGCAATCAGATCCAGTATCTCCCGTACAGTTCATGCTGGAGCTCTTTTTGGATTTGGGACTGCATCGCCACCCGTGCTGACCAGAGCTCCACACTGGGCAAACAGAAAATGAAATTCAAAAGTTCACGGGGCTTTTCCTGTCTACCTGGCCAGTGCATCTGAGTTCAGATTGCTTTCCAGAGCGGGCACAATAGTGCACTGTGGGATACTGCCCGGAGGCCAATACCGTTGAATTGCGGCTACACTAACCCTAATCCGACATGGCAATACCGATTTCAGCACTACTCCCCTCGTAGGGAAGGAGTACAGAAATCGGTTTAAAGAGCGATTTAAAGAGGTTGTGTGGATGGGTGCAGGGTTAGATCAGTTTAACGCTGCTAAGTTCGGTTTAAACACCGAGTGTAGACCAGGCTCTAGTTTGAGCTGCTCCAGCACAGAATGAAAAACAGCTCCTCCCTGCATCACCACCCATCTCAATTCAGAGACAAATACGATTTTTCTACCCAAGCCCCAAGTGAGTGATTTTAGAATGAATTAACTTTTGAGAAACGTGCTCTGATTTGCCTCAAAGCTCCCCAGAGACACAGCTATTGAAAATCCAATCACCCTCTATAATCTCACACACTGCCAGTACATGCGATTTGGGTATCACCATCACTACGCAAAGCCTCTTTCTACATATGGTTGCTCATTTTCTGAGCCAGGCTAAGTGGAAGCTTACAATACAAAACCATACACATCCAGTGTTAAACTAAGGACATGTAAATGCAGGTTAAGGTTAACACACCCACTCTATACATAGGTACTTCAGGAGTCTACAATTTTTCACATCATACTAGCTAGGAATCAGGGAGTGAGTTAAAGCTGTAATATGTCTGACCAGTTTTTATCATGAGTTGAATGTGTTTAGAAATGGCCTTTAAATATTAACTGCTTTCTATGGGGTGTTTAAACCACACATATACATACATACATACCTATGCCCTGGCCATTACATACATAATCAGAGACAGGTGGCATTTTTTTAATAAATATTTTGACATCAGATTTATCCATAACAAAACTATTCACTATATCACTAATTTATGCTACACGGATACAAAGAAAATACACAGACATCACAGATGAGTAATATTTTTTAAATTCCAGGCATTAAAAAAATGGACGGGGGAAGAGAGGAAGATGTGGACCAGCTCTTTTCCCAACCACTGATTACTGGTGGAAAGCATTTTATTTTATGGAACAACCCCCAAAACAGCATTTGAAGCTACATCTTAGCTCTGAAACCAAACATTTATATTCCCATTCTATGTCCCCTCCAACAATTTGCATAGGTCACATTTTAATATTTAAACTTAACCACTAGGGCATATCATAGTAGGAGAGCAGCAACTATAGTTAAGATTGCATAATTCTTTCCATTATAATCCATTTTCCATCAACCAACTTTCCGTTTCCAGGCTGAAATGTCATGGCGTGTCTGGCTGGATTTACTACCCTCACAAGTTTGAGCAAAATCAGTTCAGCCATTCTCTGGTACAGAGAGAGTAAGAAAGTTTATCCTGTTATACAAGAATGCTAGCAACTTTTCTGTACCACCACTGTCGAAATCACTGTGTGTTGAACGTTTCAATTTCGTATGGTAACATCTCCCACTGAGCAGCAGTACTCCTGCCTTCTTCTGCAGGAAAGTGGTTTGATTTGACTAAGTTATTAGCTTCCAGGAGAAAAGGAAGTCACCAAACTTGACATACAGATTAGATTTTTTGCTAAAAATCTGAGAGATGCAACTAAGGAAGGTTGTGTTGCGTGTGAATGTTTAGTTGCAGAGCAGTGAAAACTTTGGCAGTTGTGTAAGGGCTGATGCATTGTATTTGAGTAGTAGCATGTGACTGTGTAACTAAAGAATGTGGCAATACTACATATGAGCAAAGAGAAAGAGTTACGTTTGTACATAAAACAACCTGCATTTTCAAAATGGAGTGCTTCACCATGCAATCTGACAGTCCTATGTGTGACATCAACAGGCCAGCTCAAATCAAATCCATAGGCCAATTCACTTGTGTGTGAATATCAAAGAAATGTTAATATTCTTGTCTTCACTTGCCTATAATCCATTTATCACATTACATATATCCCATACTTTATTAAACCTAGATCAAAACTATATGTTAGTGTTAAGATAAGAATTTACTTTGTGTGTAAGCTTCATGAAAACTAATGAAAGATTGTTTGGATTGTTGTAACGAAACACATTGTGTAGATCTCTGTAATTGGATTGCCCATCACTGGGATTGGAGCTTTGGAATTGTAAATAAAGATGCATGTTAACTTCAAAGCATGGATCATTGGGTTTGACAGTGCGAAATCCACATAGACCCAGTGTGCGTTTAGTCAAAGGAAAAGCACATGCTGTGAGGAAAACACTTGCCAGATTGCTTTCCAGAGAAAACAGCTCTAAGAATCAGAGGGGTAGCCGTGTTAGTCTGGATCTGTAAAAGCAGCAAAGAATCCTGTGGCACCTTAAAGACTAACAGACGTTTTGGAGCATGAGCTTTCATGGGTGAATACCCACTTCTTCAGATGCATCTGCATCTGCATCTGAAGAAGTGGGTATTCACCTACGAAAGCTCATGCTCCAAAACGTCTGTTAGTCTATAAGGTGCCACAGGATTCTTTGCTGCTTTTACAGCTCTAAGAATGGATTCAGGAATGATCCTGTCTCTCTGAGCTATTTGGACACTTTCAGAGAGCATTCCAGATGCAAGACAGAGATCCCGAAAGGTTATTTTGGGCAACTCTGAGACTTATGGAAAACTTGCAGATCACTACCTCTCTGCCATCACTTTGGATTTACAACCTTGGACTCACCTGTTAATGTATTTTACCTGCTTTAACCTCTCACTAACTCATTTTGTTTTCAGAGTAGCAGCCATGTTAGTCTGTATCTGCAAAAAGAACAGGAGTACTTGTGGTACCTTAGAGACTAACAAATTTATTTGGGCATAAGCTTTCGTGGGCTACAGCTCACTTCATCAGATGCATAGAATGGACCTTTAAGTTAGTTTATTAGAGAAACTGGCTGCCAGCTTTGTTTTTGGTGCAAGATTGAGAGTATCCATTGACCTGAGGTAAGTGGCCGATCCTTTGGGATTGGGAGTAACCTAACTGTTGCTTGATTTAGGAGGTTAATATTAATTTGGATAGTATGGATTTTAGGCTCACCAATCTGTTTGATCAGAAGATAAGAAAGTTCTTGTCCCAAATCTGACTCCACAGAATTACAAAGGACCCTCGGGGGTATAACAGGAAGCTGACGCTGAGACAGATATAGCCTCAAAGACTTTTTATTAAGATAAATGAAGTGGTAATTAAATGGAAAAACAATCAGAGTTACAAAGTTACAATTGTATTACTGCTATTCAAAAGATACATATGGTATTATATGCTACAAAGCTTTGGTTAATATACTCACACCCTTCCTTGATGACCTGTGTCTCTCACCATCAGGTTCAGCCTCACCTCTGTGGGTTCAGGTTCCTCAATTCCTGACAGATGCAACGCCTAGAAGCTAGAGCTATCGAAGCTAACTTAGAGTTTACTCAACTAACAATCAAACAAACTTAAAATTAAAACCTACTAAATAAAACTAAGAACAAAAACTTAGCCTAGTCCCCGTGGAACTTAGGAAGTTTAAGAAAAACAAGTACAGACTCCTAGTCTACTCTAGCAAGGCGGGTTACCCCTTTTATAGGGCACAGGTGCCTGAAATCCTTCCTCCTGTGCCCAAACTTCATTCATCACCCACAAAAATGTTAGGGTACACTTACTCCATAGGCTAGTATGTTTGTACGTATTGATGACATGTACATATGTATTAATGAGATTAGATCATACACACGTTATTTTTGTTCTCCTGATTATTTTGGTTCTTTCCTTGTGGTGGACCTGTTAAGCCTGAGGGTACAAACTTGGAAACCCCCTATGCCACTTTACCATTATCTATCTAGCTGAAAAGCCTTATACATATGTATAGTTGTTGACTTGCTATCTGGGTGAAAGGTCCCAGATAGATATAATAACTTTGCCTTAGCTCAACATACAGGATATGCCTTGTAGGTCCCTTGCATTACAGCCAACCTTACTTTTATATAAATCTATAAACTTATTACAATAAACCAAATACTTAAACTATAAGTTAGTAGGTTAATCCTATATGCTACACAATGTAAGGTGATTTTTGGTTTTAATAACCTTTCATCACAAAGTGTAGTTTGTTTGGGCGGCAAGATGTGCTGGAGATCCTAAGAGAACTGTTTGTGACTCCATGGTAAGACTAATATAGTAATCCAGGAGTACACATTTGTTACTGCCTTGGTGAAACCTAATTATAGAATACAGCTCTAGTTCGGGGTGTCTGCCTTGTTTTCTGATAGTCAGATCTGAGATCGGAACTCTTGAGTTGTGAGCTACTCTAGACAGCATGACACTACTAATGCAGCTTTTCTCACTGGAACGTGAGAAAGATGGATCAGCTCTTCACTGCAGGAGCCTGGAAATCATCTCCTAGAAGTAAACACTCCAGAACAGAGATTCTCAAACTGGGGTCCGCAGAGTTCCCTCTAAGGTGTGTGTGTCTGGGCAGCCGCACACAAGAGAATGAAGGGTCATGCACCTAATTAGTGGAGCCGTGCAGTTCTTTTTAATATAGCGCTTTTATCCGAAGTGCTTTACAATACGTAGCTAATGGTACAAACAACATTTGGAAAGATCATTAAGGTACCTACAACATTCTTGCAGTTAAAGTATTAAAGTTTCTGCCTTGTCCAATTGTGTCTGTAGTTTAGGTTAACGTGGCTGATGGTTGCAAAAACGCTGGAGGCACAAGTTGAATAGGATTCTTCACTATGTAGGGCACACGCTCTCTCTCTGTGTTAGGACCTGAGGCCATGTGAGAAGACTTGGCACAGTAGGAATAGCTAAAAAGCAAATTATAAATTGGGGGGGGGGGCGCACAGAGCACTGCTAGGCAGAAGACTAGAGGCAAGTCTGACTACATGCATCAGTATCTTACGCTGTGGTTCAGATGAAGGGAAAGGAGTTTTTTTATCTGTAGAACAGCAGCTGTAAAGACCCAAACAGCAGACCTATTCCAGGCCATGGATAATCTGTGTAAACTGTGTGTCTAGACTCTGTAAGAATCAATTTCTTCTCCCATAACAACAAATTCTCTTGTTACTTTGTGAATAACCTCATTTGCGCCTACACTGAGCTATCTACCTTGGGAAGAGAGAGATGCAATGTCTTTTTTGCTCGAGTGGGACCATGGGGGAATTTTGGCTCCATTCCCTTCCCAGCTGACGCTCTACGGTATGTAGGGAAGTAAGGGGTAATTATTTATCTGCTTAAAAAAAAAAAAGACACACACACACCATAATAGGCTTAAACTCTTTTTAGAGACATACTATGAATGCATTTTTGAATCTTTATGAAGAGTTTAGAAGGCCTGAGAGTTTCCGATCTTTGATTTCTTTTTTTAATCAAAACACTAGAAGATGGTGTCATCAGTTCTGCAGTCACAAACAAGTCAAGAGTCAATGCTGAGCACTTCAGGGGATGGGCTTTGGGCAATTTGTATTTGTTAACATCTATTTAAACCTAATGAGAAGCGAACATTTTTGAGAAAGAACGTCTCTAATGAATATGAAGGAGTTAGAATGCTGCAATCAAAGATGAGAGCACTCCCAGAAAACACACTCAAGACATCCAGGCAGTCCTCCAGCAAAGGCAGCATTGATAGCCTTGGTATTTTTTTTTAAGAAAAGAATTAAAAAAAAAATTCTACTTCGTGCTTCTTAAAGCCTTTTGTATCCATGTATCATATGACAGGTGAGGGCATGAGAGTATATCCAGAAAGAAAGGGGGAAGAAGGGGGATTGTGTCTTAGTCTGTTACATGTTTTTGTTGAGCTAGTACAAATATCTGAACTGAATAATCTTGCCCTCATTCCCCACTTGTCTATGCCTTAGAGCATGGGTGGCCAACCTGTGGCTCTGGAACCGCATGTGGCTCTTCAGAAGTTAATATGCAGCTCCTTACCTAGGCACTGACTCCAGGGCTGGAGCCAATGTGCTGGGGGGGTGCTCACTGCTTAACCCCCTGCTTTGTCCCCACTCCACCCCTTTCCCCAAGGCCCCTGAGCCTGCCATGCCTTCGCTCCTCCCCACTCCCACCCACAGCCTCCTGCACATGTGAAACAGCTGACTGCAGTGGGGGGGGGAGAAGTAGGCACTGATTGGTGGGGGCTGCCGGCAGGTGGGAGGCACTGGGGAGTGGATGGTGGGCTGCTGACATATTACTTTGGCTCTTTGGCAATGTACAGTGGTAAATTCTGGCTCCTTCTCAGGCTCAGGTTGGCCACCCCTGCCTTAGAGATCCACACCGTAGGTCCTCCAAGGTTAGTGCAACTGCTCAGAGCCCGGAAGAACAGTTCTCTCAGAGGCGAGAGGAACGCTCAGAGCTTTAAGAATAAAAGACTGAAGAAAACAGATGGTGGTATCATCGTCATCTCCTATTTCCTTCCTCTTGAATGCAAACACCACTTTCTCTACCCCCACACGCACTATCAGTGACAGGCGTCCCCTGTGCATGACTGTTCTGGTAAGAACGGACATTCTCATAAATGAACTGTAATCCAGTTCCTGACAATAGTGCAGAAGCTTTACTACTGGGCAGTCAAACGACTGAGAAAAGCAGACATAACCTGGATTTTAGAACCACTATCCCCTCCCCTCCAAGTTATTCCTTCAGAGTTCACTCTGTAGGATACATCCCAAAATACTTCCCCCTGTCTGTCATCTTCCCTCTTGCCTTGTCTCTGTACCTCACTTTCACTAACTGTCTCTTCTCTGCTCTGTCTCTTCTCCCCTGCCTCCTACAGCAAGACAGCACAACATATGCAGCTACCATAATGGCAGAACCAATCCACTCCCTCCAGTCAACACGCTGCTCCCTCTGTCTACAGGACATGAGCACAGTTTCTTGGAGCAATGGGAGTCCAGCAGAAGGAATTGCTGGACTAGCACTCCTCTACTGCAGCAATTTCCTCTTAGCATTAGCAGACCAGAAACAGAACAAGAGTGGAATTTCCCCTCCAATACATGAGGTGTAGGCTAAGTGCTTGGCAGAAGAAAAGATGGGTTTTTTAAGAATGAGTGTTTTTCCACTCATGGATGAAAATTAACACTCTGATAAGATCTTAGGGTATGTACACACTGCCATTAAACACTCGCAGCTGACCAGAAGCAGCTGACGGGCTTGCAGGTCTTGGGCTGTAAAACTACAGGGTAGATATTTGGGCTCAGGCTGGAGCCCGAGCCCTGGGGAACCTACAACCCTCCAGTCCAAGCCCAAAATGTCTACACCACAATTTTACAGCCCCACAGCCTGAGCCGGCTAATATGGGCCAGCCTCGGGCGTTTAACTGCAGGTAGACATACCCTTATATATCCCTGTATCCTACTGTATGCTTTGATCAAATGAATGGTTCTTTGCAGTCCCGGAATCTCCAAGTGCAGAATGAAAACAAATTCATTCATTTCCAACACCCAGAAATTTAATTATTACAGTATGAGATGTGAAGTCTAAGATATCTGGCTGCAGGTTTTAGACTGTGTGCCTTGTATGCAATTTTTCTTCTATGTTAGCTGTACTATGAGCTAACTGAACTATGAGACAGTGACCAGAATCAGACTTCTACTCTACTTAAGCTGTGACAGATAAAGAGAAGGTAAAACTGTCAACTACTAGAAAACTTTATATCTGAACTTGCTAAATGCAAGTTAATGCAAAGATCTCTCATCACAATGGAGGGTATTTTACATGTGCAAACAAATGCCTCTCTAGCTGGTGAGCATAGTTGTGAAAGTAGCAGAACAGACTGCTATCAACAAGTTTTCAAGAAGCATACATGTAAACACAGCCACGTTTACTGTGCCCCTGTGTATCGCCTCCACCACTGCCAAATGTTGATGGATCTGCTCACTTGGGTGGCAATTAAGCAAACAAATTCAGAACTTCATGCCAAGTATGTAATCCTGACAAATGGCACCAATGGCGTTTCACCCTATTTCTACAGCTAATCCACCAGGATTACCTTCAAACATCACCTACAAATAAAAAGTCACACAGGAACGTCTTCAGACATAAAAAATGCCAGCTCAGAACAAATTCTAAAGCCCATTTGAGTCCACTGACTACATGGGAACAGAGACTGTTTTAAAGAGTGCTGAGTATTTAAAAGATTATCTGGAAAATGTGTGTATCACTATTTTCCCCATAGAATTTGGTCATTTTCCCCCTCAGTACCTGAATCTCAGTGAGATTTATTTGTATGGCTCCAAGCATATGTAATAGGAGTCTTGCTAATGCCCAGCTGATCAGCTTTACGCTCAGAGTAGGTCCGAGATTATGCTTTGGCTGGCAACAGCCAGTGGCCTGTCTATACTCAGGCTCCCAATACTACTGACCAGCCCAATGGTGGAGGTGAATGGGTGTCAGCAACAGTGAGAAATTTTAGGAGCTTCCCTAGGGTAGGCAGGACCTTGGTCCGTTTCAGGACCTAAAATGAGATGCTGAAACCCAGCCCTCAAGACCTTTTTCTTTAAGCCTTACAGATCTTCACTGCTACCCCTGCGAGGCCTGCAAACTTGCCTACCTAGCCAAAGTGCCTTCCCCCAATAGGGCATTCAGGAAGAAATCCTGGACAGGAATGGGGAGAATGGGAGAATGTTGAAGACAGAATTTCTAGGGCTCCACCAACTCCAACCTAGCAACACGGATTTTACCTGCATATTTTTAGTGGGTTCTATTGATAAGTCACTCTGATCAGAAAGAAATCAATGAGGGTGCAACACCAAACGACAGTATGTCCGGTCTTGTGAGGTATGCCAAAGAGTAGGTAAGCCTCAAGACCAGGTCAAGGCCCCTCTCCAGCCACTCCCCATAATTGAGGTCCCATTTCAGCGAGTAGCTGTGGATATTCTGGGCCCTTTCCCAAAAAAGACGCCCAGAGGAAAGCAGTATGTACTGACTTTAGTGGACTTTGCTACCCGATGGCCAGAAGCAGTAGCTCTAGGCAACACCAGGGCTAACACTGTGTGCCTGGCCCTAACAGACATCTTTGCCAGGGTAGGTTGGCCCTCTGACATCCTTACAGATTCAGGGTCTAATTTCCTGGCAGGGACCATGGAAAAACTGTGGGAAACTCATGGGGTGAATCACTTGGTTGCCACCCCGTACCACCATCAAACCAATGGCCTGGTGGAAAGGTTCAATGGAACTTTGGGGGCCATGATAAGAAAATTCATCAACGAATTCTCCAATAATTGGGACCTAGTGTTGCAGCAGTTGCTGTTTGCCTACAGGGCTGTACCACATCCCAGTTTAGGGTTTTCACCATTTGAACTTGTGTATGGTCACGAGGTTAAGGGGCCATTACAGTTGGTGAAGCAGCAATGGGAGGGGTTTACGCCTTCTCCAGGAACTAACATTCTGGACTTTGTAAGCAACCTACAAAGCACCCTCCGACACTCTTTAGCCCTTGCTAGAGAGAACCTAAAGGATGCTCAAGAAGAGCAAAAGGCCTGGTATGACAGACATGCCAGAGAACGTTCCTTCAAGGTAGGAGACCAGGTTATGGTCTTGAAGGCGCAACAGGCCCATAAGATGGAAGCATCATGGGAAGGGCCATTCACGGTCCAAGAGCGCCTGGGAGCTGTAAACTACCTCATAGCATTTCCCAATTCCTCACTAAAGCCTAAAGTGTACCATGTTAATTCTCTCAAGCCTTTCTATTCCAGAGACTTACAGGTTTGTCAGTTTACAGTCCAGGGAGATGATGCTGAGTGGCCTGACGGTGTCTACTACGACGGGAAAAAAGACGGTGGCGTGGAAGAGGTGAACCTCTCAACCACCCTGGAACGTCTGCAGCGGCAACAAATCAAGGAGCTGTGCACTAGCTTCGCCCCATTGTTCTCAGCCACCCCAGGACGGACTGAACGGGCATACCACTCCATTGATACAGGTAATGCTCACCCAATCAGAACCCCACCCTACCGGGTGTCTCCTCATGCCCAAGCTGCTATAGAACGGGAGATCCAGAACATGCTACAGATGGGTATAATCCGCTCATCTACCAGTGCATGGGCATCTCCAGTGGTTCTGGTACCCAAACCAGATGGGGAAATACGCTTTTGCGTGGACTACCGTAAGCTAAATGCGGTAACTCGTCCGGACAACTATCCAATGCCACGCACTGATGAGCTATTGGAAAAGTTGGGACGTGCCCAGTTCATCTCTACAATAGACTTAACCAAGGGGTACTGGCAAGTACCGCTAGATGAACCCGCCAAGGAGAGGTCAGCATTCGTCACCCATGCGGGGGTGTATGAATTCAATGTCCTTCCTTTCGGCCTTCGAAATGCGCCCGCCACCTTCCAGAGGCTGGTAGATGGTCTACTAGCTGGACTGGGAGAATTCGCAGTTGCCTACCTCGATGATGTGGCCATTTTTTCAGACTCCTGGCCAGAACACCTACTACACCTGGAAAAGGTCTTTGAGCGCATCAGGCAGGCAGGACTAACTGTTAAGGCCAAAAAGTGTCAAATAGGCCAAAACAGAGTGACTTACCTGGGGCACCAGGTGGGTCGAGGAACCATAAACCCCCTACAGGCCAAGGTGCATGCTATCCAAAAGTGGCCTGTCCCAAGGTCAAAAAAACAGGTCCAATCCTTCTTAGGCTTGGCCGGATACTACAGGCGATTTGTACCACACTACAGCCAAATCGCTGCCCCATTGACCGACCTAACCAAAAAGACCCAGCCAAATGCCGTTAAGTGGACTAATGAGTGTCAAAAAGCCTTTACCCAGCTTAAGGCAACGCTCATGTCTGACCCTGTACTCAGGGCCCCGGACTTTGACAAGCCATTCCTAGTAACCACGGATGCATCTGAGCGTGGTATAGGAGCAGTACTCATGCAGGAAGCAACAGATCACAACTTCCATCCTGTCGTGTTCCTCAGCAAGAAACTGTCTGAGAGGGAAAGTCACTGGTCAGTCAGTGAAAAGGAATGCTATGCCATTGTGTACGCCCTGGAAAAGCTACGCCCATATGTTTGGGGACGGCGGTTCCAACTACAAACTGACCATGCTGCACTAAAGTGGCTTCATACTGCCAAGGGGAACAACAAGAAACTTCTTCGGTGGAGTTTAGCTCTCCAAGATTTTGATTTTGAAATTCAACACATCACAGGAGCTTCTAACAAAGTTGCTGATGCACTCTCCCGTGAGAGTTTCCCAGAATCCAGTAGTTAAAAAGTGTTCTTAAAATGTAAAAGTCTGTTAGTTATATACTTAGTAGTATATGTAAAGGTGCATGTGTTGTATTAATCTGTTTATTTTCAAGTTCTAGAAGGAAATTGCCGCCAGTGAGCTTCCCCACTGTCTGCAATTTGGGGGGCGTGTCATAAACAGATAGCTAAGGGTTAATGTCTCTTTCACCTGAAACACCTGACCAGAGAACCAATCAGGAAACCGGATTTTTTCAACCTTGGGTGGAGGGAAGTGTGTCTCTGAGTCTTTTGTCTGTCTGCCTGTTTCCTCTGAGCTTTGGAGAAGTAGTTCTATTTTCTAGTCTTCTGTTTCTAAGTGTAAGGACAAAGAGATCAGATAGTAAGTTCTATGGTTTCTTTTCTTTGGTATTTGCATGAATATAAGTGCTGGAAATGCTTTGATTTGTATTCTTTTTGAATAAGGCTGTTTATTCAATATTCTTTTAAGCAATTGACCCTGTGTTGTATCATCTTAATACAGAGAGAACATTTGTATTTTTTCTTTCTTTTTTATATAAAGTTTTCTTTTAAGACCTGTTGGAGTTTTTCTTTACTTCAGGGAAATTAAGTCTGTACTCACCAGGGAATTGGTGGGAGGAAGAAATCAAGGGGAGAGCTGTGTGTTGGATTGCTAGCCTGATTTTGCATTTCCTCTGGGTGAAGAGGAAAGTGCTTTTGTTCCAGGATTGGGAACGGAGAGGGGGACTCACTCTGCGTAGTTTCACAGAGCTTGTGTCTGTGTATCTCTCCAGGAGCACCTGGAGGGGGGAAGGGAATCAGGATTATTTCCCTTTGTTGTGAGACTCAAGGGATTTGGGTCTTGTGGTCCCCAGGGAAGGTTTTTCAGGGGGACCAGAGTGCCCCAAAACACTCTAATTTTTTGGGTGGTGGCAGCAGTACCAGGTCCAAGCTGGTAACTAAGCTTGCAGGTTTTCATGCTAACCCCCAAATTTTGGACGCTAAGGTCCAGAATCTGGGAATAAGGTTATGTCACTGGTCACCCTATTTTTAACATGATAATTGAAGAGGAGCTGTGTTTGCCTGCCCACATAGGGAAGCACACTCCCAGCTGCTGTGTACCCTAAGCTTGAGCAGAGTGTATTGGATCAGGGTGGAGATAAATTTTAATATTACTTACACATTAATTACTGCTTAAAAAGTTAATAACTGGCAACTCAAACTCAGGAATTTCCAGGAGTATTACATATCACTATTCCAAAATGCTTTTGGTTTTTAGGCCTTCCTGATAAATTGCTTCCTACCATAGCCCTTAAAGCTTTTTTGGAATGTAAAATTATTTCCATTCCTTATAACAGGTCTCTTTTTGCAATGGATTTCACAGACAACTCCCAATAAGGTCCCAGCTAAGGAAAGACAAGCAATGCAATCTTTCTGATACACTTTAAAGTACATGGTTAAGAAGTTTGAGAACAAGGGATACTAACTCATGTATTAAATTCTAGTGGGATATTAAAGGGACTTTTTAAAACATCCAGTATATATTTAATCTGGTAAAACACGATGGCTTTTTAGCATCAGTAAAATGCTTGTTTGTGGAACCCAGCAACTACCTTTACGTTTGTTAGTGCCAGAAAGCAGCATCCTTCATCTGGAAATTAAACATTGTGAAGCACAGTGGTGCTAATTAACACAGCATCTCCTTGTACAGGAGCAAAGTGAAGTGTTTAATGCACCTTACAAAATAAAACATTAAGGACTCTTCTACAACATAGCTTTTAAAAATCCAGTGTGGCAAAAGCACATGTATAATTGGTTATTACAAACACTTATCCACCTTGGTTCAATAAGACTTTCATTGGAATTATATTTCTTTTAATTTTTAGGTTCCCAAAACACTTTTCACAGGTCCATGTTTCTATGACAATGCCTCAATTAGGTAACAGGAAACCCTGGGGATTAGTCTTACCTGTGTGACAGGGCACTGGGAGTTAGTATTTCAGGAATCCTGTTTGCGACAAATACCATGTTGTTCTTAAAAAGACAGACAATCTCTTTTTGTCCATGCAGCCAAGACCTGGTAGTGCTGTGAGCATAATACTCCTTTCACAAAAGCTAAGGGTAACTCACTCAGCTATACTCACCCCCACCAGCCTTCCCTATAGATTTAGGAATGGCCCCTTTAGCCTTCTTTTGACAGAAGACTGGTGGCCACAGTGCCAGGCTCTGGGAGGAGATGGAATAACAGCACATGAATGGGAACTCCCTAGGACAAAAAGGACACAATCTTGACACACGCTCAGGATTGGAAAGCGACCCGGGATTGACACGACATCCACCAGTAGCCCCTGGGTCTTGTATGAGTCACTGCACAGCCACCATCCTTTCGCCCATGAAAGGTCTTATTAAGGAGACAAGTGAACATTTTGCTGATCTCAATTTACTAAGTAGGATGTGCACAACTGCTGCTTCTTAAAAGCAGTTTTTAGCGCATGGAGAAATATAGAAACCAGAACTTGAAAGACACACTCAGAGGCAAATCTGGTCTGGTGTAACTGCAGCCTTGCCTGGAAGCATGAGAACCCAGTGACTAATAAGAGACATAAATACATACGTTCACGCCACCACCTAGTTCTTACATAGCATTTTTCATCTATGGATCTTAAAGCACTTTACGAAAGGAGGCCAGTTTCATTACTCAGCATTCCACTTACTTTGCAGCTCCCACTACTTATGAGAGCCAATGAAGATGACACCCCACCCCAGGAGGACAGGAGGTACATGCCTTCATGACCCTCTGCACAGACAAGAGGAAATGAAGACACCATCTTCTCAGAATAAAAGCTGTGCAAACATCTCTGGTTACAGACTTTGCAACATGTGTACTGTGGTACATTTGAGGCTTGGTTTCAACGCAGTACAGCTCTGAACCGCCACATTTCAGCATTTTCATTTCAGATCTTTGTAGCAGCAATTCTGTTGAACAGAAACTCTAGTTTCACACACCATACATTTACAACTGTGTTGTAATTAGGAACAACAAAACTACAAACATTTAGCAATCCAGCCAGCATTAGCAATGTTTAGCAATTTAGTAAAAAAACAAAAAAAAAACCTGACATTGCTTAGTAAAAAAAGTGTTCTGTACACGTTGTTTGTTCTACATTTAACAACACTGACCAAGGATTGTTTGAGTGCTCTCTGCCAGGACCCTCACATTATTTATTTGTACTATCTGATTGCGTCTTCTGGACACTATTGACCAGGCTCCACTGTGCTAGGCAATCCGTGTGCACGCACACACTCTCACTCTAAAAAAAAGGCGTAACAATGACAGACAAGCAACCACCAGATCTTGTAAAAAAAAAAAAAAAAACCACCCAACAACCCTCAAATCAGGTATATTTTAAAAAAATAAATAATTAAAAAAATTAAACACACACACACACACACACTATTGTTCTACACCAGCCTCTTCTAAATGTTATTGTCCCCTCTTTGAGACTTACCTGTTTTCTGATTTTTTTTTAATTTTACCATAGCCCTTCCTGTTTTGTCCTTCTCTGTTAAAACTTTTGACTTTTTATACTTACACACACACCAGCCCTACTGCTCCCTGTCCAGCCTGGAGCCCTGGACTATTCATCCCACCTTTGTCAGCCATAAGTGTGGAACCCTGAGCGGAAGGCTGAGAACAGAGTGTTCCACACAGCAGGTACCCCTCAAGTTCCAAACACCCAGAGGGTGCATGGCCTTTCCTGACCGCGCACAGCAGGGAACGCCTCAGTGGGACCAGGTAGAGAGGTTTATCTCCAAAGACTATCCTGAACAGAGCTCAAAGTGAATTTCAAAGCAAAATGACCATGAAGCGTATTTCTTCTCAGGGGTTCCAAGAGAATAATTTGAAGCACAACATCCCAATCAGTACAAGATGTACTGGGCTAACTGCAGCTTTAATAGCCTCACTGCAGGAGTTACCCTATGCATAAGCATATTCTTAGGATGCAGGCCAATCAGAAGAACCATCCTAATATGGCTACAGCTGGACTAAAAATCCATTGGCTAAGAAAGAAACAAGGCTCCCCACCAATGGCAACACTGTTGTCACCACCATTTGACAGCGAAGAGTTGCTACTGGATAATGTATATTGGGTTGTAAACCAATCATCATAACGTAATCAATGCTGCTCAGAAGCTGCACCATGACTTCAGAGGGGCCCTGCTTCAGTATCATTGCCCGCATTAAAGCAGAAGTCAGATGTTCTGACTTGCCCTGAACAATGTCTGTTACTGATATTATGCTGAGTCACAGAGACCGTGCAGAAACTAAGAGAACTGCGGATTTAGAATCCAAGTACACTCAGCAGTCTGCCCCACTGCAGAACAGACCATTCAATAACATTGCAACCTCTAGCAGTGCAATGCTTTAGCCAGGGTTAAAACCAACTGCCAAAGAAGGAACTTTATTGCCAGTAATCATATTTTATTGGTAGTTTACATGTAAAAACACAGTTCAGATTAATATTAAATGTCTGGTAGCCTTTACAACAACATTCTCAATACTTGCTTTAAAAACAAACATTTATAGACTTCTCTCATGCAAAATAAAATACAAGTGACATTTTTCCACACGGGGGATTTCAGACAGCTGATCTTTCGAGGGTGTTTACTATGAATCCTGACAAATTAGCAAGTTTACCAGAGTTCCATATTGTGTGTATATACAAATAATAGAGAATCCAAATATAAGCAAGACATGTTTGCAGTATTAATCACTTATTTTATTCATTGTTTAAACTACTATTTATTTCCTTAGCATTTAGATAAAAAAGTTCTTGAGAAAAAGATATACCCCAATAGATTTCAAAAGTGTCAGTTGTCATAGTAAACATCCCTAATCTAACTTGAATTGGCATAAATAACTGGTCCCAAGCTACACCTTTCACAAAAGTGGATCGTGATTGTCAAGATTTATTGAGTAGTTGTTTTTTTCTGTACACTGATTTGTCTTGCAGTGTTTATGTTACCCGTTACTGTTACCAGCTAGCATAACTCCATTCCTATTAACCCATCACAAACTCACTAGTCCAGATAATATTGGAGAAGATTAGCACAGCAGCTGAATGGCAGTGCCAATGCCAGAGTTTGGTTCTTAACTGGCAAGGACAGTTAACTACTTCTACGTACAGCACAGCAAACACAATCAGCACTATATAGTAAAGAACTAGAGATATGTAGTGGTATATGGATATAATAAAAGATTCTAATTCATCCCGTTAAGTACAAACAATTCCTACTACTAAGGCAAGTTAAACATCTGCTTCAGGAAAATAATCCTGAAAAACGCAATGCATGATTAAGAATGTCTTTAAGCTGCTAGATCTGACTGGGGCATGATTAGCCAAGAACTCTTATGTTTTCATGCCATTTCTGTGGCTTCTGTGTTCAGAAGCATGATCCCAATGGTTAAATCTGACCTGTGCTTACAGATTTCTCTTGGCTTTATATCATCACAATTATAATAGATAGCCCCATAAATGTTGTCTTTGTCATAATAGTTGGCATATTCAGTTTAGTTTATTTAATACTTTTGAAAACATCTATTTCAGTTTTGAGCATCTGTTAAGCATTAGTCTTCCCCACTAGTGCAATTTTGCACTAGAGGTTAATATATGTACAGTGTGCCATCCAATGACGGCTCCTATGCAAGAGGCAGAATGTCCATCATTGACCTTCATGGTAACAAACCTGGCATGGCAAAACAGGGGTTGCGATATGTAATTTATTAAGCAGCCGCACACAGACATGGAGAGCGGAAAAGAGAAACTGACCTTATATTTAGCTTGCTGGAATTTCAACCGTTCCTGCTCCGAGCCGGCTCTCTCCCTCACATTTCTATACCCAGGACTGGGTATAACATACTCTTTTCCTAGGTCGATGTCTTTCATCCTCTCCTTCCGTAAACGCCAGGATTTAAAGTTGTATTTTCACCTCAGAAAAATCTAAAGAGAATTAAAATCCCACTTTAAAAAACATATATCCTACACTCTAAACAACCCTACATGATTTACAGGAAGCTTTTTAACTAAAGGTCTGGGGCAGCAATTTTGAAATCCTACTACAACACGTGGCCAAACTACTCCACAAGGCACTGTGGAGAACTGATCCGAGAGCACATAAACCCCTTGCTGAGCTAGTTAAAGGGTATCCCAATGTAACCATGAGACTAAAGTGACTCAATGCAGAAGGGCCACTACAACATCTCCCCCACTTATAATTTTCAAGTATTTCTTTCCTTATGTAATCTTAATGGCTAGATATCAGTCGTTTGATTCTAGCAAATTAGAAGATTTTCAAAATGTTTCAATATCAAACACCCAGAGCGCTATTTTCTTGATTGTGCAATTTTACATATTAGCATTTCAAAACAGTATGCTAGTTTCAAAACCCATAGGGTATACAGCATGCATCTCTGCAAATCTAGTACAAGACACTGTCAGTCTTATCTACAGTACCTACAGACACTATGAAAAAAGCCTATTCTTAAAGATAATTTCTTCTCCCACACAAGTACTATTCATCTTCAAATGCATACAAGCATTAAAATGTATTTACATTAGATTACATCCCTGCCTGTACATTTATTTATAAAGAAACGCTTTGGCCTGCTGTTCTTTTCAGACTGCTATGTTTGATAAATAGCAAATTCATCCATAAAGCAGATTGCCTTGAAGTCACCTTGTCCCATAGCATTTCATTTTATATCTCCATAGCTATTGATTTAAAAACAAGTCACTATGAAGAGGTCAGTTTAAATCATACTGCAGCCAGAAAAATGTATCAGCAGGTGTGGTGTGGTGCAATGGACCATAAACCTATCATATGCGGTAACATCCACCACCTTCTCATATTAATTGCATAAAGATCATCATCCAGGCTATTTCTGTAACATGTCCTTTGACTCATATTTACAACCAGCCCTATTGATTTACAAGGTGGGTGAAGTAATCTTTTTTACTGGATCAACTTTTGTTGATGAGAGAGACAGAAATTAGTCTAGTACAAGGTATCACCTCACCCACCTTGCCTCTAATATCCCCAGACCCCCCGGCTACAACCTATTTACTGACAGAGAACCAGAATGTTTCCCACTATGCCCCTCCAGAGAGAGCCACTCACGGAAGCAGGAATCCAGGGAAAAAACACATGGGCCTCCTCCTTGCCCCCACCCCTGCCTGCCTCGGGATGTGTGTGTCTGTGCCGGGCGAGAAGGATTCTGCAGCTCGCTGCCGCCAGGCCTCGGTTCGCATCCAGAGCCTCCGCGGTACCCGGCTGGATCGAGCTCCATCATCTCCGCGGCAGCTCCCGCTGTGGGGCCAGCGGCACCCAAGGGCTACAGTCCCGGCGCCACTAAGGCACAGACACCGGCAGATCCGCAGGCGGGAGCAGCTCGCCCCCCCGCAGCCACCGTGCCCCCCCCACCCCTTCCTAACACAGGGCGTTTGCAGCCCCGCTCCCCCTGCAGGCAGCATACACCGGGGAGGGGTCCTCGGCCCCCCGGCCCCCCGCGGCCACAAGCGGGACCCCCCCATGGGACGGGGGGGCGGTGGCGTGCGCGCCCCCGTCCCATGGATCACGGGGGGGGTGATTTCTCGCCCGTAACAAGGGCTCCCGGGGGGGGGCAATGCCCCCTCCCAGCCTGGTCTACACGAGCCCTCCTGGGTGCCCGGGGCACCGGCTTCCCTCTCCCACCCTGGGGCGGCCCCGCCTCCCCGGTCCCTGGCGCACGGGGGGGGAAGCCCCCCCACACAGCCCGCCTCACCCCGCTCCGCCCGTTACCTCGCCCGGCTCCTGCCCCGCTACTGCGGCTTCTGCACTCAGCAGCCCCCGCAGCCCAACCACAACCATATAGCGGCGCCGGTGTC
Organism: Gopherus evgoodei; assembly: GCF_007399415.2. NCBI lineage: Eukaryota > Metazoa > Chordata > Testudines > Testudinidae > Gopherus > Gopherus evgoodei. The sequence goes on from NC_044330.1 coordinate 7,936,200, forward strand.
CCCACTGCGCCTGCGCGGTACCGAGTCTCGCGCGGGGCACCACGGGAATCGTAGTCCCCACGGCTGCGGCTGCGGAGCCGAGCCTGTGGGGGCAGGAACGACACTTCCCGGCAGCCCCCGCGCCGGCCGGCGACTGTCCTCTCCCTGCCGGTGCCGCAGCGCTCGCAGGGCCTGGAACGTTCTCCGCGGTCCTGTGGCCCCGCACGATCTGAAGGGGGAGGGGAGGGTCCGGCCCCGCTGCAGGACGGGGCGGGGGCGGGGTGCTGACCCCTGCAGGGCGGGGGGGAGGACCCTCTGCAAACGGCAGCACCCCAGCCCTGTCGGGGGGGGGGGGTCTCTGCTTCACAGCTGGAGCGAGGCCCCCGGTTTCCACGCCCCGTTCCTTCACCCACTCCCGGTCATTTACATTGCATTAGGCCTGCCTGCAGAGGGGCAGCTTCGAGGGACCCGCAGGAAAACATCATCACACACATACATCCACCCCCAATACATTTAAAGACAGTTTCTGTTAGAGGTTGTGTCTCCTGGGAAAAGACCCTGTTGCCTCATTCGACAAACGGTATTAGGAGAATCTGCATTCTCATCTTGTTCATTTGGGGCATCATTCATCCAGGGCCGAGTGCAACCTAGGATAGCAAAATACATTGTCACATGCCAGAGAAACAGGCTCTATGAATAAGGGACAGGTACAATTACCACAGCCATAAGTTCAGGCTCCCACATCCTGATTAACAACTGGACCCTCTTCTGTCCCCTCACATCCTTCATAAATATTAACAGATTGAGAGACAGGGATACAGCTGTATCCCTTAACACACTTCAACCACTAAGAAACAGACGGCAGCTTTTTCACTAGCAAAGACCCTTCAAAACAAGGGGACTAGAGTTTCTCCTCTGTTTTAAAAAAGCCCAACCCAGCAATTCTATGTTACTATCAGACATTAATCTTGACTAATGTCTTGGGTAAGCAATTTATATAAACAGGTACCCATCAGTATAGCAATTGTTCTGTCAATAACTTTCTTCATCACATCTGGTGTGTTTCAGGATGCTGAAACAAGATCACTGTAAAACTGGCATGTGGGAACCAACAAGTAAACAGGCCCCTGAATGTTTGTTTTGGGTCCAGGGGAGAAGAGCACAAACAGATAAATAGGCTTGGCAGAATTCAATATTTTGTAATAAATTATTTAGATAAAATACGTAATAAATGGATATCTGTTTAAATGTTCAGTTGTGTGAGAATCTTGGGGGGGGGTGAGAATTTAATTACGTTGCAATTCAATAGTCAGCATCACATCAAACACATATTATATATATACTTAAATGAGACTAAGTTCTCAATGCCATTTCTCTGTGCCTTTTTGTACATTTCAGTCTATCAATGGCGATTTTTTTCATTGGTTGTGTTTACGAAATTGACCTTTACCAGCACTGATTGATAAAGATCTAATCCTTCCAACCCTATATATAATAGTGGTACCACTGACAGATGTTTCCAGGGTCAGCCTAACATAACCCCAGGAGCATTCATGAGCACACTGACATATCACTCTGAGCCTGTACTATTTCTTGCAAAATTGAGAATCATCTCCATGAAGGACACACTAATGTATTGGGACAGCAGAACCGTAAGCCAATTACTAATGAAAGGCAGAAGAATAGCATGGACCACAGCAGGGCAGCCATGAAAGCACAGGGCTAATATATTGGGTAATCATGTGTCTTCCCTTCAAATATTCCACTGAGAACTCAGCTGTGCAATTTCAAACTGGTTTGGTTGGAATTTTACTGTGTCTGGGGATTATTTCATGTCAAGTGATACTGTGCACTCTATGTTTTATAAACAAGGGCGGATATTTGGACAGGAGCCAGAAGGATAAAGGGAACCTAAAATGCTTTTGAATGGAGTTATAAAACTGGACTCCTATTTACAACACACAGGAGTTCTGGTGTAAAAATACACACAGTTGCAATTAAACAGCACAACCAACAAGGTACAGGGTGTGAGGAATCAGAACTGGAAGGGACCAAAAGGTCATCTAGTCCAGTACCCTGATGGTGAGAAAAAAATCCAATAACTCAGCATGGTTTAAATCCAATATAAATCGCTTATTTTAGTGTGTTGACATGCATCATCTTAACCAGAATAAAATATCTGCCAAATATTTTTAAACAGCCATGAGTTCTGGGCATCCTGTACCAAATGTGGGTCTTACACAGGCTTCCCAATGAGGAGTTTGCCTTGAGTCTCATTCCAAGGTCGTCATTCTAAAAAAAATCCAGGAACACATGTACTTTGTCCTCTGGCACAATAATGGGGAAGTAGCCCTTGATCCCATAACGCTTGCATTGTGCTTTTCTAATCAAAGCTGCATGCTGCAGTCTTGTTACAGGTGGGATCCAGCAGGTAGTTCTCAGCCTTCCTGACCCCAGAAGGGCACAGAGTAGCTTTCAAGTGAGTCTTTGGAGTCTGAATTGTGGAAGAAACAGAAAAAAAAATGAAATTCCTTTTAAGCTGAAGAAATGAGAGAGCTCCAAGGTTCTGTGGCATCTGGTTGGAGACATGGGGAAGGGCTGAACATTCAGTCAAAACACCAAAACCATTGAAAATGAGATGGTGACAAGACAAGCGGAGGAGAGGAAGTCATTCCAATAAATGAAGCAGAAGTAGAGTGCGCCATGGCTGTGACTACACTGGCATTTTCCTTTATGTCTGTCACCTTTCCACTAGCACAGGGGCAGCACCACTGGTGGGAGGAATACTAGGAGCACTAGAAGAATGGGTGCTGACATTTTAAGTTAGTTAGTATCACCTAACTTTGCTCAGATCAGGTCTAGGCAACGTAGTAGTTGAAGCACCGGCAGCCTATTCACACTTGCATTCCTACAACTACAGATGCCCCATGCTTTTAGTGCTGGGTTCATTCCCCCATAATGACCAATGATAGACTTCACCTACACAAGGCCTGTAGGGAATTAAAAGTGTCACTGATTCAGGATCTGGGATTTGCTATATTCAATCCCAGACCAGGGATTTTAAAAAGTGACATAGACAAACCAAGGGACCAGTGAGAGCTTTTGAGACTAGTGTCTGGCGAATGACCAACCCTAGAAAATGTTTGATATCATCTGACAAGTTGGATACCATCTGAGAGCTGGGATTCAGAGCATATAAAGTATCTGCTTATAGCTCTGGCAGTTGAGAGGATACTGAACCTCAGCAATCACCTCATTCTGATTACCAACCTGTTGTTTTGTTTTGTTTTGGCCACTTGAAGGTAAACATTATTTTAGTGTCTTGAGAACCACTAACAAGAAACCCACCCTGTAAGCAAGCTGAAAGCTGAGAACTTGTGCAGAGAGGGAGCAAAGTCAGCTTGGAACAGCTGGCCTCCAAAGATTCAGAAAGAGTCAGGAGCAGAAGTGTGCCAGAGATGGAGAGCTGCAGAAGGGAGGGAAATGAAGCTTAAAACAAACCAAGTTACCGTCTGATCTAAGCCATTTGGATTTGATAAATGGAGTGTCGCCAGGTTATCCAGGAAATCCAAATTCAGTGTATGGAAGTGATGTCCTTTATCCAGCTGCTTACACCACATCCATCACTATAATATCTAAGCACTTGCGTCCACCCACTGAAGCACTCAGAGCACATGTTGCAGAGAATTACTTAGTTACATTACCTGAACTTACCAGAACTTCAGTCTCTTGAAACAAGCAGACATCTCTTAGTGCTTCAGGAGTTCTTCCCAATTAAGATTCATATGCTAGTTTAAGCATTACTGCAAATGTGGCTTGGGTCACCACTACAGTATCTCCTTTTAGAAGCGCACCACAGCCCATCAGGGGAAAACCTTGTAAAACAACTGCACAAAAAATAAAATTGGGCTGCAGTTTTAATGTTGTCCAGAGCCAAGCAATATCAGCTACACAAAGAGGAGGAGATGTGACAGTGGGTTAGTTCAGTAACTTCCCTCTGCTGCACGACTAGCTGCAAATTCTGCACAAGGCCCTAAATGGACATGAGTTGGAGGCCCTGCTCCTAGTCCAAGGAAATTTGTCCACAAAGGAGAAACAGTGTAATTTAACTCAGTGTGAGCTGATTGACAGGGTCCATCAAGAGACCTAGTTTTGGAATAGCAGGAGATGCTGCAAGATAGTAGAGATGCATAATGAAGCACTTCTAGTGCTTACCTAGTCTATAAGGGTTGCCACCAGTCTCAGCCTCACCCCATCTCTCCACATCCTGTAAGACTAGCCAGTAGGATGCTCAATCCACAGATTTCCTTCAGGTAGGACAATGCATGAGAACTCATCTTGCTTGAAAACTTCAAAAGCTGGAGGCCAGCTGCACTCTGCTTAGTTTTTTGTTCTTGTGCAACTCACTGTTCAGTGAGTTACTCATTCCCTCCATGAGCACAGTCCACAGAGGATATTACTCTGCCACAGCAGCTCCCAGATAGGGAATTCAGTCCAAGCTGCAGAGGCTCGTGTACAGTTCTGGAGGCCCCAAGTTCATGGCCAGTAACACGGCTTGTGCTTTCACTTCCTCACTGAGTGGTGCATTCAGCCACAACACAAGTGACAGGATTGAGAAATTAATTTCTTTTCCCTTGAGTCAAAGAGGAGTCCTATGACTATCTGTCTGGCCTGAGGCACCCTAGTTCGCACCAGCTCCAATACAAAGCACAAGCCCTGGGGAGAGATGAAGGGACTGCAATCATCAGCTTGTTCCCGGTATTTTTAAATCCACTTTATGGTGGCTGATCTTTTATTAGAACTGAACATTCAGTTTCTGACCCTTCTGATTCCACAGAAGATTCCTCAGAGCTTCTGCTACAAGTTAGATTCTGCTCACTGATAGAGGGGTGCCCGACCAATCTCTCAGCCCTCAAGAACCCGTCCTGGCTATCATGCAACTTGTTTCAGGAACAACACTCAGTAAATTGTAACAGCACGCTAGGAACTTGATGTTTTTTTGGACTCTCACCCATGTCAGATGTGCCAATGCCAGAACACCAGCCTGATTTACACAGATATCAACAGGTCCTGTAATTGAAGCACAGCACTGGAAAGAATCTGTGAGTGCTGGGTAGGCTGGGCTGGATTTGTCAAGTGACAGAGAAGTCACTTCTGCTTTCCTACAAGCCGGGGAGGTTAACAGCTAGGGATAACCTTGTGACAAGAAGTCATTACAAAGGTGACAGTTTTGTCATGGCAAGAAGTGGGAAAGTCACAATTTTAATTTAAGGGAAACTGTGGCACATACTGTACTCATCAGCCATTTGCAGTGGGAAATGAGAAGAGTTACCAACACACTTTACAAGTGTTTTATGCTATTAACATTTAATTAACCATGTCAAATTCTGGAAAATCCAGATTCTGCTACACTGGCCATGTCAGAGGCTCAAAACTGGGATCTGAGCTCTCTCTGCAGAGGGCCCATCGGATGCAGAAAATCTTCTGTAAGAGATTAGGATGACCATAGAACTCATTGCTTTCAGAACAGAGTGCGAGACTGCCCTTCCACATAACCTTCTCACAGTAAAAATATGTAAACATAAAACATGATTATGCACCACTCTCCCCAGCAGGGACAAGAATCAACTTTCACATAAGCCACTCCAGTATCAAGGGGGATGAGTGCAGGACAGATGCAAAGTCCCAGTGGGGCAGGCAGAAAAGCAAAGTTACACACACACCATCAAACAGTGGAATTTTCATAGCAAGCTAGTTTCCAATTTCATGCCAGGGTTAAGATCGTTTAGGAGCACAGCTTTTTCCATGAGGGACCTGATGGTCCCTGCAACTTGCACCTCTTCGATGGGAAGTGTTAATGATTACAATGCTAGCCACCGTGCAAGCTGGTGGGCTACACTAACTGGGATTTGCCCCAAGCCCTTGTTAAGTCAAGTGTCAGGAGGAGGCACGGGGACGGGATCAGATCGAAGCAATCTGCCCCTCAGCTTGCAAATGGAAACCAACCCAGAACTCTTTAAACAAATAAAAGGGGGAGGGGTAATCCCACTGATTTCCAAGGCCCTAGGTCCTATGAGGACACATGAGATCTAAATTATGCAGCAGAGACCCCAAATAGTGCATCACTGCTTCCTCCAAGCCCTTTCCCCTTCACCACCACCCCTCATCTAATCCAGTCAGGGCTCTGTGTGTAACTGATGTATTCCAATATAATTTTTTTTATGCTTCTCCCGATGTTCAATGTTCCTTATGCAGCAGATCAGTGTAACTATGCTGTATAAGGTGTGGGTTGGGAACTGTTTGGACACAGAGCAGTTGGGGGTTTTGACACTCATGAAGATATGGAAGCTGGTTTTGGTGTCCAAGAAGGGTCTGATGCTTTTGGAACTGGGGAGAGGATCTATCCCCTCTTTCTCTCACTCTTTTGAGCAGTAGCAGAGGAACTAAAAGTTGAAAGAGGGAGTTTTAATTTCTTGTTCCGCAGCCCAGCAACTTGCTGCTTCACTGCGTACCTCCCCTGACATCTGCCCCTACATGAAAATTTGACACGTACGTACGTTAGCTGGATGTTTATGCAAAAGTGATCAGCCATGTAAAATAGTTCATGCTAGCACTCAAACTGTCGTCATGTTTCTGAATTAAACCCCCCACTGGAATGAACTGGGCAGCTGCAGACTCAGGCAAACATCACAACATTAGTTTAGTATCTTCCCAACCATAAAGGCCAAGGATCACCACTTTTGCTTAAATGAAAGCTAAGCTTCTGAAGCAAAGTTATGTGGCAATTTAAAAACAATCCACAATTTTGCAGCAGTGTAAGTCACAATCACATTATGCACAAGGCTTTGCTTACCTCATGTTACTGGAATATTTTTCTATGCTTATTCATTTCTCTGTGTCTTTTGGTTCTAGCCAAGCGCAGAAGTCTTGCAAGAGGCTATACTCACTGTATCAATCAGGTCAGTGTTTGTAAGCTTTGGTATTGTGAGATTTCCAGTTCAAAGTGAATATGTAAAGGGAACCTTACTATTACAGTCCACCCTGTTCTATTGCTTAGGTCAGGCAGTAAGGAACATGGCAGTGTTTTCCATCTAACTTTACCTTGCCTCAAAAGCCCTTTCCTTACTGTGGAAGAAATAATGCACTGGTTAAATCCAGCAGCCATGAGTCTGAAACTATTTTTGACTGGGATCAGATTTAATGGAATCAGAAGGTCAACTATTGCAAAGTCAAGAGTAAAATTAAATATATGGAGCAAGCCCAGAGCAGTTAATCTGTACGAAGTGTAGGACTGTTTGATCTCTTTAGAAAACCTGATAACTTCAAGGACAAAACATATGTTAAACAGCAGCAGTGGAGCAGCCTCTTAACAATAGCTGACCCTGTATTTAATAGTGCTCATGCCAGATCCAGGGTGACTGCTAAATTAGAAGTCTGTTCCATAGCTAGAGTTTGATGTCTGCACGTTCTTGCAGGCAAGGAATGGACAAGAGTTAAGGCTTAGCCACCTCTAGCTGCTGGTTAGTAAATGAACAGAATTACAGTCTAACAAGGCTAAAGCAAAAAGGGACAGATATGCTGGTCTTGAAATTGGATTGGACACTTTAGATTGAAACCCTACCCTCTTCCCCCTCACCCCCAATGGTTCTGGGCTGTGGAGTGGGATTTTTTTTGTTTGGGACACATATCTAGCGCTCAGAAAACATAGGGCGCACCTTCCCCCCAGATCTGCCTGTTTTTTTCACTTGGCAAATTTACATTACAAGGACAAAGGTTACGTCAAGGGACAGGTCCCAAGAGACGATGTTCCTGGATTTGTTTTCAACTCTGTATTCTGTCAGGTTGTATTTGCACTGGAACCAGCCAGGGCCCAAAACACAATTCCAGCCTAGGTGACTCCCTCACTATTGCCAAATACAAGCCCTGGCTGGCTGCTATTAGTTGAGAACTAGTCTCTAGATGGAGGAGCGGTTGGAATCTTTGGCCAGAGATAATGCTACAAAAGACTCTTCCTTTCCACCCACTCCTGAGGTGCCTACAATCTCAGTCCTGCTGCCTGTACCAGGATGCTCCTCATACTCTTGTTCCAGCAGGGCCAGAAGACAAGAGTCCCTGGTTAGACAAGTCGGGGGTGTTCATGCTTCTGGAGGCGCACAGGGACAGCTGAAGCAGCAGCTAGTTTACTTAGCGTAATGTCAGCATGTGGTTTTGTAACCAACAGCTGCTTTCCTCAAATCAGCAGAATCACTTCACCGGGACCCATCAATGTGATGGAGCAGGGGTTCCCAAACATCACTGTAGCACAACCCCCTTCTGACAACAAAAATTACTACACCACCCTGGCAGGGTTATTTTCAAATTTAGAAAGATAAAGGACAAATAAAAATAGTCAAGAATTAAAGTAACCATTGGTGAGGGAAAAAACAGGCCCATCTATATTAGCCAACTGCAGGATCAAGGCCTAAACCTCATATCCTAGATTTGGTATGAAATCAGCCATTTTCTGCATTATTTTTAAAGTTACTCTAGATACTTCAGTGCATATGGAGTTTATTTCATTGTTCCACTTTGCTGCCATTTTAATCCTTTGTCACTTTCGTAGGAAGATGAACCCTCCAGCCCCTTTTCACCTTAGGGTTGCCAACTTTCTAATCACACAAAACCAAACACTCTTGTGCCACCCCCAATCTCACTCCTTTCCTGAGGCCATGCCTCTGCCCCACCCCCTGCTCACTCCATCCCCCTCCCTCCATCGCTCTCTCCCCCACGCTCACTCAGCTGGGGCAGGTGGTTGGGATGCGGCAGGGTGTGAGGACTCTGGATGAGGGTGGTGGCTCCAGGGTGGGGACAGAAATGAGGGGTTCAGGGTATGGGAGTGGGCTCTGGGCTGGGGAAGGAGGTTGGGGTGTGGGAGGGGATGAGGACTCCATCTGGGGGTGAGGGCTCTGGGGTGGTGCAGAAGATGAGGGGTTTAGGGTGCAGGAGGGGGCTCTTGGCTGGGACTGAGGGGTTCAGAGTGCAGGAGGGGGCTCCAGGCTGGAGGTTGGGGAACGGGCTCTGGCCAGGCAGCACTTGCTTCTAGGAGCCACCTAAGGTGACTGGCATGTCCTTCCAGCTCCTAGGCTCAGAGGGCAGCCAGGTGGCTCTGTGTGCTGCTCCTGCCTGCAAGCACCACCCCCACAGCTCCCATTGACCGTGGTTCCCAGTCAATGGGAGCTGCGGAGTCGGCACTTGAGGTGGGGGCAGCGCGTGGAGACATGCCGGCTGCTTCCAGGAGCCGCACGGAGCCAGGGCAGGTAGGGAGCCTGCCTTAGTCCCGCTGACCAGACTTTTAGTAGCCTATTAAAATCTCCCAGATTGCTTTCAGTTGTCACTGGGAGATCCATGCTGATTCCGGTAGACTTCCAGCCAATCTGGGAGAGTTGGCAACCCTACTTCACCAACCCCTCGAAGCACATTGAGGGTTAAGGCCTTCGAACTAGCTTCTCCTCTCAGCTCTCACCACAGGCACCTTCCACCATTCCCACCCCCAAGGCTTTTGGTTGCAGCAGGGCTGTGATGTCACTGTGTGCCTGCTCAGAGCCCACCCCATGGCAGGGGAGAAAGGGGCTTCTTGCCCCACACATCACAAAACGTGCCCTGTCCCATTGTCTGAGGCAAGCAGGGACCAGGATATGGGCCTTGCAGGAGGCAGATTCAATGGACACAATAGGGTGGGCCCATTCGATCAGCCGGTCGAACTTCTGCATTAATTCTTATGCCTCCGTGCTCACCGGCACAGCAACATACCTCATGAAAATCTGGCCCTGAGACCAGTGCTTCATTTGTAATGAAAAAGGTGCCAGGGCTCAAGCATTTTTTATTTTCATAACTAATGCAGCAAGCCCAGAGGGGCCAGGCCCCAGAGCTGACAGGCCCAGAGGTGCCAGGGATATGAACTGCCAAGCCTAGAGGTGCCGGGGCTCAGTCCTGGCACAAATGAAGCCCTGCCTGAGTTTCATGGGAAAGTGCTCAGCACCTGGCAGCTCCCACTGTGACACTTAAGGCCAGCTTTTTCAAGAAAGCGCAGCACCTCAAGTGTACCCAATATGCTGAGTCTTTGGAAAAAATCCAGATACTTCTTTAGGTAGAGAGAAAAACAAACAAACCAAACCAAACCAAAAAAAACACAGGCTCTTTTGAAACTCGAATCCTAATTGTGATGCTGAGCCCTTCTGAAAACTCAGGCCTGTTTTTACAGCAACCACCAGGAAAAATCTCTAATTAGTGCAGGATGCAGCAGCAGCAGCTGCCTCCTTCCCAGGCTGAGCAGCCAGGACAGCCCTACACCTGCCTTGCACTCTTCACTGGCAACGCCTGAAGTGCAGCATGATTTTTAGACTGGCCTAATTCACTCTGGAGACCACAAGAGCATTTTTCTGGGCCTCCTACTGACCAGCACCTGAGCTCTGAGTAGAGGAGTGACAGAGCCCAAAGATCCATATTGGATAGCACTAGTGTGTTACCCTTAGTGGCTGGTTCAGCTGGTATGTCTACGCTGCAATTAAAAACCTGCAGTTGGCCCATGCCAGCTAAGGGGCTGTTTAATTGCAGTGTAGACGTTCAGACTCAAGCTGCAGCTTGAGCTCTGGGACCCTCCCACTGCACAGAATCCTGGGGGAGGCGGGTGGTGGTCACAAGGTTATTTTAGGGAGAGGGGTCACAGTATTGCCGCCACCCTTCCTTGTGCGCTGCCTTCAGAGACGGGCAGCCAGAGAGCAGCGGCTGTTGGCTGGGTGCCCAGCTTTGAAGGCAGCGCCGTGCCAGCAGCAGATTTGAAGTAAGAGTAGCAATACCGCAACCCCTCCCCCCACCATCACAATAACCTTGCGCGCACACACACACACACCACTCCTTTTTGGGTCAGGATTCCTACAATGACAACACTGTGAAATTGCAGATTTAACTCTGAAACCATGAAATTTACATATCAGAGGGGTAGCCGTGTTAGTCTGGATCTGTAAAAGCAGCAAAGAATCCTGTGGCACCTTATAGACTAACAGATGTTTTGGAGCATGAGCTTTCGTGGGTGAATACCCACTTTGTCAGATGCATGTCACCCATGAAAGCTCATGCTCCAAAACATCTGTTAGTCTATAAGGTGCCACAGGATTCTTTGCTGCTTTTACATGAAATTTATGATTTTTAAAATCCTATGACCATGACATTGACCAAAATGGACTGTGAATTTGGTGGGGCCCTACTCATAATTTACCAAGGCTGCCAGTTCACAGGGACAACAGTGAAACCAAACAGCCCCTTCTGCCAGTCTCTTGTGCTGACCCACTCACTGGGAGTCCTGAGCTTGTCTGGGCTCTCCTTGCACCACTGCCTCCCTACAAACATCACACAATGGAGCGGGGTGGGTGCTTGTAGAGACACCTCAAAATCCTAGAACCAGCCCTGAAAGCAATGCTTCTGCTCCAGAGGATGAAAGTTAGTACAGCCTAGCCAGGCTGGCCCAGCACCTTAACTGAGCTCTTGTATCTCTCAGGGATCCAGGGGCTTCCATTTCCCCAGTCTGGTAACTCAGCTGCAGGAACAGTTCATCCCAGGTATCCCTGCTTGGCATGATAGACAGACTTAGGAGCCCTATCATACCGTGCAGAGTAACAGAAGTGCCCCATGGAGCAATCCCAGTAACTGGGAGGAGAACCTGATGGGGTTGTATAGGAGGATCACAAACATTATCAGGCGCGTCAATCGGTGGCATTGGCTAAGAGGCAATACATGAATTCATAGATGGTTACACAGAAAGATCACGTGCCAGCTAGGGCTCCCTGCACTTCGCACCTTCACTCCCCTGCTCCCAATAATGGCTGCTTGGGAGGTGTAACCCTGAGCTCAGATTGGGTGAACGTGGGTTTGTTCTGCAGCATCCGGAGCTATCAGAGGGGTGTTTGAATCACTGCACAGTCTGGAAGTCACTGCTTCAGCCAGCACCTGTGTACGTCAGTGGCTCTCAACCTATCCAGACTACCGTGCCTCTTTCAGGAGCCTGATTTGTCTTGCGGACCCCCAATTTCACCTCATTTCAGAACTATTTACTTACAAACTCAGACATAAAAATACCAGTCACAGCACACTGTTACTGAAAAAAACTGCTGACTTTCTCATTTTTACCATACAATTATAAAAGAAATCAATTGGACTATAAATATTATACTTCCATTTCAATATAGAGTCTACAGAGCAGTATAAACAAGCCATTGTCTGTATGAAACTTTAGTTTGTTCTGACTTCACTAGTGCTTTTTATGGAGCCTCTTGTAAAACTAGCCAAACTATTAAAACTATGTACAACTATTTAGATGAGCTGATGTACCCCCCGGAAGACCTAGGCGTATCCCTGACTGAAAACCACTGGTGTAAGTGACTCAGACAAGACTCATCTCAGGAGAGGCTTCTGCAGCTAGGCAGTTGCCTTGTGTTTGATTAGGGTAGCATTAAAAGCTCCCCTGGCAGAGCAGCTAGAAGGCTTCAGACCAGCCACCCATCTGGGATTCAGAGGGACATTAGCAAGTCAGCATGTGTTTGTTACTCACCAGCATGCCCTCTTCAAGGCTGGACAGGGACATTTCCCCTCTGGCCTGGTGACATGCCATTTAAAACAGGGTTCCTCCTCACAGTAGAGCGGAAATTAACGTACTCCCATTGCAATTGGTTAACCGCTTGACAGCTGCGTTCCTCTGTGCTGCAGCCAGACACAGGTCACCCTCTCTCCAGGCAGGCACACTTGACAGCAGTGAAGTTAACAGCTGTGATGGTGCAAGCAGCCATGTGGCTCTGGGGATGGGGTGTCTGGATTGGCTCATCCTCCCTGTGCAGCAGAAAAGCAGAGAGATGGTCAGAAACGGTGACCTTAAAATATACATAGAACCATGGCTACAGGATGCAGCAGATTGGAAAATAGATGTAGCAGGTGAAGGACCTGTCCATCCACCCTCTTTGAGAAGGGGAGCAGGTCAGATGGTGGGCCACAAGGACTTGGAATGGAATAATCTGTGTGGTGCAAGGAACAGTCTCCCCCTACCCTCAAACTGGCGGGCGGCACAGAATTCTGATCCTGCTACTGCATGCACTAGCAGCTAGAGCACAGGGCTGGGAATCAGGAGATCTGAGTTCTATTCACAACTTGGCCAAGATTATGTGACCTTGGGCAACTCACTGTCTCCCTCTACTGCAGTTTCCCCAGCTGTGACACAGGAATAACACTTCAGCATGGCACTGTGGAACCCCTTAGAGGAAGCTTCTGGACAACTGGAAGGTACCTCCAGAGAGAGCAAGGGGGTTTCTTTGTTCAGCACAGTAGCTGCTCCCAGAGCACTACCTCCACTGCTGCTAACCTCCAGCAGCATTACAGTAACTCTGCTTAAGGCAGGGATAGGGAGAAACCAGGGATGCATTAGCAACATTAAATTTTAAATGAAGCAAAAAACTTTACAGGAGAAGTGGTCCTGGGAGACCAGCAGGTACCATTATCTGGGAGCCTGGCTGGCGAGGGATTGGCCAAAGCTGAAGAACAAGAACAAAGCCGTTGAGGTAAGATGGACAGCAGGCACTGCGGTTCCTCCATGAGCAAAGGAGGCTCTGCCCAACTCTTGAACTGGAGCCAGGAACTCTTCCCTTTGGCAAACCCCCCGCCCCTTAGGGTGGACCAGAGCCCAAGCCCACTCCCAGTGTCCAGCCCAGGGAAAGTGCTGGCCTACCATGCCACACCTGAGGAATGGGGGTTTGGAAGAGATTCAGAGATTGTACAGAACTTTTACAGTCATCTAGTTTGACCTCCTGCGTAACACAGGTCAGCAAGTTTCATCAGTAATGACTCGATCCAGCCCATAGCTTCTGGCTGAGCTACTGCATCTCTTTCAGAGAGGTCCAGTCTTGATTTAAATACTGCTAGTGCTGGAGAATCCAACACCTCCCTAGGTAAGTGGTTCCAAAGGTGAATTACCCTCACTGTTAAAAATGCGTACCCTAGTGCTAGCCACTGCTTAGCCTCAGCTGCCAGCCACTGGATCTCAGAATGCCTTTTTCAGCTAGGTTAAAGAGCATTCTGCAATCAGAAATCTTCTCCCCACCTAGATGCTTGTTACCTGATCAAGTCTATCCCTGGGATAAATTTATTAGTTGAAGCCTCTTTAGTCTCATTACAAGGCCCTTCAGTAGTAATAATGCCATTCATTTTCCATCTATTTACACTGAAAGGTCTTTGGAGCTGGGACCCTACCTTGCTATGTGCTTGTACAGCCCCTAGCCCAACAGCACCCCAGTCCAGATGGGGGCATCTTGTATGACTACCACTGACTAAGCCAGGTGGCCAAGGTGCTGTAGAATAAGGTGACTGCCTTGTGTGTCTCACAGGACCAGGAGAGCAAGAGATGGAAGAGACCAATTAAGTCCCAGCTGGTCTCTCTCAGCCCAGGACATAGCTGGGGTTTTAATTTAAGATTGGGGTGGAGGAGGAAAGAGAAACAAGACAAAAAGCAGAAGAGCAGCAAGATAGTCCTGGGGAAAACAGTGCCCCACATAGTTTGGGGGATGCAAGGGTGGGGGGAGAAGAGAGACAAAGGAGCAGTCCCATGCCTGTTTCTGTAATTACAGGTACAACCCAAGTACACCTCTGTCTCAGGGGTCACACCTGGGCCTTTAAGAGATGCAACCCTCTCCACACAGCTGTGTGGCCAGGGCTGTTCTGCTGCCTCCACAAGCTACAGGGTAGCCACTTCAGGGTGCAGCAAGGAGTCACAGGACCATCCATGGGAAACTTTGTCTGGCTGCCAAAGGGAAGTATCTGCCTTCCCCCACTGCAGGCCTCTGAACTGCTGGGCTCCAGAGAAACATTTCATGTTCTGTAAAGATACATAACAGCCACTCCCCACCTATAATCTCCCTAAACTACTCTGTGCACTGGCCTTCTAAAGCATGTGTGTCTGGGTGCTGGAGCAGGGCTAATTGGCAGCACCTGTTCTCAGCTCCACACCTGACCAAAGTCCAGTCTGAGTCAGAGATAGGGGAGCTTTTGAGTCCCCAGCTCTCTGCTCTCCTGGCCTCACAAGGGGCTAGGGGAGAGAATAAGGATATAACTTCACTGCAGCAATTGCCTGGGTTGGGACCAGGGTTGGCCCCCTCAGCCCAGGTGTGAGTGGCTGCAAAGCTACATCTGAGCTACTGTGTCCTGACTCGCTAGTGTGTGTTGCTGGGACTTCTGAAGGCACAACCCATTGTCCTTAATGCTGCAGGGAGCTGAGCTGCTCCATGGTCCTTTCCCAGTGATGTGCACCGAGCGAGGAGCTGGGGAAGGGAGGGCAGCCAGTGACTTGTAGGAGAGTTTGTCTGCCTGTCTGGGCACAAGGCAGGGAACTGTGGCAAGGCATGAGAGGACCAGAGCACACAGATGGCTTAGCCTGTGGACCTGCTGCAACATGGGTGCATTACCAGAGTGCAAGAAGAACCCTGGCTCTAACCCACCCCCTAGCCACACCAGCTAGCCCAGAGTGAAGGTTCTGTGTGTGGACAGGAGGTGGGTTAGGAATAACACTTGGATAAGAGCCCAGGTAACTCTCCAGAGAACAGAGACCCCAAAGAGAGATTACCAATAGGCCAAGACCTTGAGACTGCTTGTTAAGTCTACAGGAATAGCTTAATGGGAAGAACATAGATCTGGATGATCTGTATGTCCCTGAGCAGAGCAGTCCTGTCACATGCTCGTCCCATGCTCTACTGCTGGGAAAAAAGCCCTCTGGGCATTTCTCAGTCACTAATACAAAAAGCCCCGTGTGTAATCTGGGATAAACCAGGTCAGCTAGTAGCAAAGTTCTCTGGTTACCCATTCTCATCGCCAGCTCCCTCTCAACTCACCTATAATGTGCTAGGAGTCATTGCACTGGGAGCAGCAAAGATTAGGCCTGCTACCCATCCTTTGTAGGGGGGAAGAATCCTAGAAGCATCCAGACAGATTAAAATAAGCGATAGCCCCTGCAGTGTTTATAGTGTCAAAAAAATCATAACATTTGATTGTCTCTTCCTGCATCACCTCCTCCCAAGGATTACTAGGCTAGCTATACCCAGCCCCAATGCACTGGGCAGGGGGCAGCCAGCACCCATAGCCCTATGGAATGGGGGCAGGGAGGACATTAAAACCAAGATAATAAAGGCATGACAGGGCTAATCTTGTGTGGTTAAAGCACAGGACCAGGAGCCAGATTAGTTCAGTTCCTGGCTCTGGCCCTGCCTTGCTTTCTGATCATGAACAAGTCACGTCGCCTCTCCATGACTCAGTTTCCCCATCTGCAAAGTAAAGATAGTGATGCTGCTTTGCCGGGCAGGGACGTTGAGAAGCCCAGTTCATTCATGCTTGGAGACATCTTGGGTAGGAGGGGCAAGGGATCTAGTTTTGTTCTACAAAAAGTGTCTTGGGGTCCCAAATCTCTGCAGGACCTGTTCAAAGAAATTCCCCTCCAATACACCAAGCAGTATGGGCCTCAGCACCTCAGGTTTCCTCATGTAGACAAAGGACCGACTCAGCCTTGCACAGACTAGGACTCCGTATCTGAGCTACAGGAGCAGCAAAAAGTGCTGGGTTTTAATCCAGTTCTGTCAAGTGATCTTTATATCACTGCAGCCACAGACTGTTCTGCTTTGAACCACACACCCCGCCCTGTTCCTTTCATGGATGAAAAAATCAGGCCATCCTCCTAGCTGGGTCTCTCTGTGTGTGCACCACTTCTGCCTGCAGGATGGAGGCAATTTAGCCTGTGCCTGTGGGGGAGGAAGTTCTCTGTGCAAAGCAGAAGCAGCCTGCATTTTTTTTTTTTACAGCTGCAGGCCCTGAGTTCTATTCTGGATGTCACCTAAGATGCTATGATGCCTGTGGCCCAAATTCTGCCCTTCCTTGCATCTCATGTTGTCACTGACACCTGTGCAAAGTCGGTGTCAGATGACACCAACTCAGAATTCCCCAATCCCTCCCGCAGATGGGGGTGTTGTTACATCCACTGTGCACAGGTGCAGGTGCCAGTAGCAATACCTGCTGCAGGGAGACTCAGGCTCCGTAGGTTTCCAGCCATGGCTATTCGCAAGCCTGAAGGATCAAAGTTTATTGTTGTTGTTATTTATTGTACTTGTATTACCGTAGCATCTGGAGGCCCTCCCTGTTCAAGTCGAGGCTCCCCAGGTCCTGGGTGCTGCACAAACGCACAGGAACACACAGTCCCTGCCCCATGGGGCAATAATCTCTTTTGAAATGAGGCATGAGTGAGTGCGATGAACAATAGGTGGAGTGCGGCAGAGAGGCCAAGGGTAACCGTGACACCGTCAGTGGTTACACAGGCAAATAACGGGCACAACTCAATGGGTCCCAAAACAATAAAAGCGTCTGCTCAAGCTGGCTACTGAAAAATCATGTGATTTCAGGCCTTCCTCTGAAGTTAAGTTCTGGGCCCCTTGGAATGAGATCTCTGAGCCCTGTATGCACAATATTGGGGATTACTGGTGGGGTGAGGGCGGCGGGGTTGATATTGGTGTCAAGTTGCCCTCTCCTTAGAACAAGGTGCCCTGCAGCAGAGGCGGCATCCAGGACATTGCAGGGCTCAGAAACACACAGACAGCTTTGGCTTGGCCAAGCCCTGCCACCCGGTGTCTGCTCCACAGGTGACAAAAGCGGGACGGACAGCAGCAGTGCTGCCTGCGTCCTGAACTGACAAATCAGGTGCCAGCAGCTGTTAGAACAGAGTCAATGGGGAAATCTTGCTCTCGTCCTCAGCCTCCCCAACAGCTCAGAGATCTGTGGTCTGTTTCCAGGGCCTCATGCATTGGGCTAAAGGCAGGCACAGCCAGGGAGGACCTCTGCTCCCCAAAACAAGGAAACTAGTAGGGCCGCTTCCTCCTGCAGAAGTGAAACAGCCCTGCCTTGGAGACAGGGCAGCAGAGGCAGAGCAATAGCTCTAACTAGTGGCTGACAGGTGAAGGGCGAGTGCTGGGGTGGGGTGCAATAAAGATGGGCCACGGGGGATGGTCAGGTTTTGACAAAAGGCAGTAAGAGGCAAGTCCCCGAGTCCAAGCTGATTACAAGAGGGGCGCTAGGGCTGGAGAGCAGCTGCACGGAGTGGGCTCTCCTGGGAGAGAGCTGCCACTGTTTCCCAGACTCTAAGGAACAAGGGAATTATTCTGTCATTATCCCAGACAAGCCTGTCTTCAAACAACTCCTCTGGCTCCCTGCTTGGCTGGCTCTGGTGACGCTGAATGGGAAAGACAGCCCAGACTTGCCCTTCCTGTTTCACTAACCCTCTGCAGACCTGTGGCAGCTGAATACAGGCAGATCATCTAGTATTTGGGGGGAGGGATAGCTCAGTGGTTTAAGCATTGACCTGCTAAACCCAGGTTTGTGAGCTCAATCCTTAAGGGAACCACCTGGGGCAAAATCAGTACTTGGTCCTGCTAGCAAAGGCAGGCTGGACTCAATAACCTTTCAGAGTCCATTCCAGCTCTAAGAGATAGGTATAGCTCCATATATTATTGGCCTCCCTTGTTTTCTCCCAGGATATACAACTGTGGGCACCAGCACCCTGTCCTCCACCTCTGGAATCTGACACTGTCTCTTTTCAGGCTCTCCTAATGATGTCTCCTCCCACTCTTGCCCAGACCTCAGATCCCCTCCCCTTGGCCATTTTGTATTATTGAAATCCAAACTTCCCCAGTGCTTTCTCCAAACCTGCTTAGAGAGCACTCTTCCAAGCATACCAGTGAGGTCTTTTCCCCACTCTGGGACTTCCTGCTGGCACAATTTATCCCCAGTATGGGTGGTGAGTCCCAAGCACCCCTGCAGCCAGAGGAGCCCCAGCCAACCCCACCCCTGGAGTGCCAGAGCCAGGCTGAGCTGCTGGCCCAACTCCCTTCCCCAGCAGCACCAGCTTCAGGTAGAGAAGAAGGCCAGGGCCTCAGGACACAACACGGGTGGGAACACAGCCTGCTCTGGCCTATGATACCCACCGCTCATGCTCCCGGATCCTATCCAGTTAAGACAAAGGAGGCTGAGCTGGTGACATAGAGGGACGTTTGTCCCCTTCTTTCCCCCTCACACTTCATTGGACTGGGAGACACATCCAGGATCTGTAATTCTCAGGGGTCAGAGACAGACACAGGCTTTCAGCTAATTCAGCATTGTTCTAACAAAGCAAACAAATCGGCTCTCAGGCTGAAGCCTGGTTTGCTAAGGTTCAGTGGAGAGCCAAGTGCATAGGCTGGCAAGGCCAGACACAGCATGAGAGGGGTGACCCTTCACACCACTCTGGGTTCCCTTTTCCTGGGAATGCAGCAGGGGCAGCTAGCTCTGGTGAGATGCAGGTCTGGAGACATAGGTCAGGAGCGGAGAGGTGACTTGATGGGTAGCTGAATCCATGGAAGCATAGTGGAGAGGATCAGCAAGAGGGTCAATGGAAGAGGGACGTGTCCTTGACCACACTTGCCCTTGTGTGGGTCAGCACGCAGGAGCAGCTACGCTGATTGCTAAAGCAGGGCTGGCCTTCTGAGTGGAGACACGGTCTCAGTAAATGATGCTTCAGCAATAAACTCTCAGGTCAGCAAGTGAAGAATCAGCAGAGCTGTGAAATAAAGTCTACAGGGAGTAACAGTGAAATCACCCTTTCCGTTGCACCAAGTTGCTTTCACGGGTGTCGAGACCATTGCCTGCAGGCAGATCCTGGCTGGAGCCCTGCGCAGATTTGCAGGGTACCTCTTCCTGCTAGTCACCCAGACTCAGCAGAACATCTGGCTCCAAGCAGGATGTGTGATTTCCTCCTGCAGCGCACTGACTTTCCCTGCACTAAAGGGAGGCAGATCAGGGCAGCTGACACCTTCAATATCAAAGCCAGGGCACTGGGGTTGGCAGGAGCTGGCAAACCATTAGCCCAGGATTTCCAGGATTCAGAAGGGGAGGGCAGCAAGGAAGGGAGAGGACGAAGGACAGCTGGATTAATAGAGAATGGGGAGGGGGACTCCAAACCTGTGAGCGTTTCCTTTGTCTCCGGGTTGGCCTTCTGTACAAGGTAAAGCTGGGGAAGGGGGATTTCAGGTCATTGTGGCTAGGCAGTATGGGCTACTTAGCAAGGATGCTGGGCTAGGAGTCAAGAGTCTCAGGTTCTAGTCCTGTCTCTGCTATTGACTGGCTGTGTGGCCTTGGGCAAGTCACCTCTTCTCTATGTGCTTCTTTCCACACCTATTCATTGACTTGTTTAGAGTGTAAGTTCTTGGGGGCACACTGTCCCCCTCAATTGTTCATACACTGCCTAGCATAACAAGGCCCTGAGCTTGGGTGGGGCATCTAGGTGCTACTGCCATACAACAGAGAGCACCCAACAGGTGGTGTTTCTGGGGTCATCTCTCCAGCCGATGTATATTGACATGACTCCATTTATCGCAATGGAACCATGCTGACGTAGCCAAGCTGAGGCTCTGACACTCTGTGTGCTATCAATCCCCTTCCTGCTGTCTCTAAGCAAATGTTGCATGGACCCAAAAGAGCAATATTTTACTTCAGCTTGCTGCTTACAGCCAGGCCACAGTAAGTGCACGTGGTGGTTTATGGGGCAGATGATCCACCCTGCTGCCTGAGCTCTGCTCTGGTACAATGGAGATGGGGGTTATCAGAAAGCAGGCTGCGGCTTCTTGGTCCCCACCTGTTTTGGTCCCAGGGCAAGTTAGAGCTGCCAGGAAGATATTCCAAGTGGAGCAAGGCCTAAATGAGTAGAGAACTGAGCAATTACGCTGTCAGCTAAGCAAGTGAAGAATCGGGGAACTTGTGCCAGTGGAGAATTGGCCATAGCAGATTTCTGCTTCACTTCACCCTTGCCACCCACCTGGAATGCCCCCAACAGGCTTTTCACCTCTACACCAGAGGTTCTAGGGGCATCTGGTTCAAGAAGTGGCTATGCTGGCAGAGTTTCACTGCACAAGGGGAAGTCACCACTGGCCATCTCTGTCCACTTTAAATCCATATTGGGCGCTTATGCGAGTGGACTTAGACCAGAGAGTCCAACCCAAGGTCCTTTCCCTGCAGAGCTCATAAAAGAGCACAGACCTGACAGGACAGGAGTTCAGCCACTCACCGTGTGGAGACAACAGGGGTGAGGACAGTGAGCAGCCCAGGGGGAGGGTTGAGGAAGGAAGGAAGAGGAGACGGCTTGGTGGAAGAGAGACTGTTCCATGCAGATCTGGGGAAAGCTTGTTAATTGCAACACTCATATCAATGGGAGCTGGAATAGACTCGATTTCTTCCGCCGTCTGTAGACTTGGTAGTGTACACACAAAACAGAAGAAAATGTCTCTGCCCTAAGGCTGTCCCAATAAATCTGCCTTTTCCTTTCTAGATCACTCCCTGAGGCTGTAACCTTGGTGCTAACATTAGCCTGGACCCTTTGTTCCATCCGGAGTTTATTTGCTCACGTTGTGTTGCTGCCTTCTATTTTTAGCAGGATGGGGGTGATTTATTTCTCCAGAGCAGTTCATTTCTTAGCTACGATATTCCTTGCTGCTTTATTTCTACCTGCCAGCATCCTTACTTGAAGCACTAAGAGTATATCTACGCTGCAATTAAAACCTAGGGCTAGCCCACGCCAGCTGTCTGGGGCTCACACTAAGGGGCTGTTTAACTGACATGTACATGTTCAGGCTCAGGCTGGAGTCCAGGCTCTAGGACCCTGCCCGAATGTCTACACTACAATTTAACAGCCCCTTAGCCCAAGCCCTGCAAACCAGGGTCACCTGGCATGGGCCAGCCATAGGTTTTCAATTAGTGTAGACAGACCCTGAGGTCACGCAACATGCCCAAGGCTGTACAGTGGAGCCCTGGGTTGCAATCCTGAAAGGGTTAACAACAATGGATGACAACAAATAAATAATCTTTCTACTCATCACTCTAGTTGTAAATGTTAACCAGTACTGGAAATCCAAGGAACACCCGGTGCTGCAGGAAGTACTGCTGAGGACTCGGAAGGGAGTGCTCTCCACAATGGTGTCAGGGGACACTGTGATGCTATGGAGTCTGGCAGATAGGAGATAAACCCAAGTCTCTGGTCCATCCATAGCTATCAAAGCTCCCATAACACTTTCTTAATGGTTGTGATGGTATCCACAGGGTCACAGCCAAATTCCAACTCTGATTATTGTATTCTGCTTCCCTAAATTCCTCCTGCAAATTCAACTGGATAGAATACTCTTCTTTACTTCTTGCCCTCAGCTGTTGTGTAGTGTTACTGTGAGCTATTACCAGCTGTTGTGTTTCACCCCAGAAATGGCTGCTCTACAGTGGTGGCTGAAGTGTAGGTTTTGGGTCTCTATTCTTCAGGGGTGGGTGCTTCAGCACTTTGGGTTCATCACAAAGCCCTCACTCCCAACACCTGTGAGATGGTATTGATCTGAGCCCACAGGCATTTCAGCTAATGCAGGTGAGCAAGGCCATCAGCAGCCATGGGCTATTGGAATCAGGGCTCTGAGCCTGATGTGCTTCTCGTACGCTCCAGCACCATGTTGTTGGATGAAGCTTCTCTCACCAGCAAAGGAAAACCTGCTGCTACTTACTTCATAGCTGTAAAAAATATGCTAATTCCATTGAGAACTCGCTCAGCAAAGCCCCAGCCCAGTGATGTCCCTCAAGGCCCTGAACCACCTGCTGGCACAGAACCCAGAAGTCCTCACATTGGTCTGTGCCAACACCTCCTGCCTGTTAAAGGCCTGGAAGGCTGCAGGATGTCCACAGTGACCAAAGAGACAATGGCATCCAACAGAGCAAAAGATTTCCAATAAGGCCAAAGCCCTCTTGCTCAGCATCTCCCTCTCCCCTTCCTAGGTTAGGACCGCTTCCTACTGGGGCTCGTGTCAGACTGGCTGCCAAACCAGGTCTGGTGATGAGCACAGGATAAGTTTGGGTTATGCCAGCCACTGGTGTAAGTATGTGAGAGCACTTAGGAGATCCCTTTGCCACCTGCTGCTCCATGGAGAGATGTCATGGTCCCCTCGGGTTTCTCAGGTGACAGGATGGTGAAGAGCGACGTGAGGAGTAGGGGGATTAAGACTTTCATGTCTCTGGTGGAGCTTCAGGATCCCCCAAGCCCCTGTCCCAGACACAACAGTTTGACAAAGGAGATCACAACTTCCTTCAATACCCATTATTGCCCCTTGTGTTCAGTCAGAATCACAGGGAGACGATGTCAGGCCTCCACATAGCAACACAGGAATTGCCAGACTAGATCAGAACAATGGTCCATCCAGTGGTCAGTAGCAGGTGCTCCAGAGGAAGGTATAAGGAACCCTGCTGATAGCATGGGATAACCTGCCCCTGGCGCAAATTTCCTCCAAACCCCCAAGTTCATGCCCCGAAGCTGGATGTTTTATGCCCCTTCTCAAACTCTTGTTTGTTTAGAGTTTGCTTTTTTAACCTTGGATGTCTCTATTAGCTATATGTCCAGTCCCTATTTTAATCCTGCTCAACTCTTGGCCACAATCGTATTTGGTGGCAGAGAGTTCCACAGGCTGATTATAAGAACATAAGAGTGGCCATACTGGGTCATACCAAAGGTCCATCTAGCCCAGTATCCTGTCTTCTGACAGTGGCCAATACCAGATGCCCCAGAGGGAATGAATAGAGCAGGGAATCATCAAGTGATTCATCTCTTGTCACTCATTATCCATTATCTTTAAAAGTATTTTATTTTTATTGGTTTTGAATTTGCCACCACTTCATTCCACTGAATGTCACTTAGTTCTTGTTTTATGAGCCAAAGTGGGTGTAAGTTCCTGATCTACTCTCTCTAAACCATTTAGGATTATTTTATATATCATGCACCCCTTTCGTATCAAGTCTCCTGTCTAAGGTAAACAAACCCACTCTTCTCAGTCTCTCTTCATTGTGAGTCATTCCAGGTCCCTAACCTTCTTGTCAATGGTCTCTGACTCCCCTCTTTATGTCTGGAATATCATTTCTGAGATGGAGTGATTAGAAATGAACACAGTATTTGAGGCAGTATTCATCCTCCTCGCTCCCACAACCTCATTCTTCTGGCACAATGAACCTTCCTACCACAACGATAAAGCTTGTCTGTGCAGGGTTCAGAACTTTCTTACGTCTGGCCAAGATGGTGGAATGAACTTCCTGAGGAACTAAGGACAAATCTCACCATCTTCTGTTCCAAGTACAAGGTGCACTTCTTTGATCTGCCTTCTCTAACATAAACATAGATCAGGTCTGCACAACTCGCAAAGCAGCGAGGGCCATATTACTCCAAAGAAAACAGCTGAGGGCCGACCCCCCAGGGCTGCCCGCTCCGCAGAAATAAATACTCCTTCCCCAGCACTGCCCTGCCG
Organism: Gopherus evgoodei; assembly: GCF_007399415.2. Lineage (NCBI taxonomy): Eukaryota > Metazoa > Chordata > Testudines > Testudinidae > Gopherus > Gopherus evgoodei. Next base: position 7,960,574 of record NC_044330.1, read on the forward strand.
AAAGAGCTGTGGGCTGAAAAGGAAGGTGTGGGTGCGGGTGATACTTTGCTTTAATTGAAAAATTCTTAATAAACAATTTTTTTAATTTTATTTTGTTTTATGAATCATGGAAAAAAATGCAAAACACCTGTTCCGTTGAAAGAAAACATTTGTACTTTTCATAATTACCTTGCAAATTTAAAGAGAGATAGTACATCTCTTTTCTGCAACAAGCTTGTTGTATTCGGGGGTCACATCTGAAGTGGATATTTTCATAATATCTTCCAAATGGTCATCAATCAGAGAAGAATGCTGCTTGATTTTGTTCATGATGGAAAACGTTTGTTCACATATGTATGTGCTTCCAAAAATGCTGAACATTTTCAGTGCAACTTCAATAAGATTCTTGTATTTTTCATTGTCCAGATTTTTGTAGAAGTCCCACAGGCTGCTTGCTCTGTGCTTATTTCGGTAAACTGCTGAACAATGAAGTTCAGTAACCTCCAACTGCAAATCTAGTGGCATGTCCTCTGGATCCACAGAAAAGAGATCTTCAATCAGCTTCAACTGGACATCTTCTTCTTTAGACAAAGTAAGTCTTCTGTCAAATTCTTCAATCAAAAGATTGATGTGCTTTGCGTATTTTTCTCTTAACTCAGCGTGTTTGTGCTGAGGGATACGCTGTGCACAAGTGAGAAAGTGATACATTTCACCTTTTGACAGCTGACTTCTGAAAAGTTTCAATTTCATTTTGAAAGCTTTCACTGCTGCACACATTTGAAATACAAGCTGATTTTTGTCCTGAAGTTTAATGTTGAGATCATTGAGGTATAATATCACAAAAGAAAAAGATCTTGATTCCAGGACTCATTTTCAAGCTTTGGGAATTTTATTGGCCCATTTTCTAGGAATTCTGCTATCTCCTCTTTCAAAGCAATGAAATGCTGGAGCACTCTTCCTCAACTCAACCACCTCCCTTCTGTATGATAGATCAAGTCGCGGCACTCGGCATCTACCCCTTCAAGAACGGCTTGAAATGTCCTATGTTTTAGTCCTCTAAAACGGATGTAGTTTACAATGGAAACCACCACTGACATTACATGCTCAAATTTTAAGACTTTGCTACACAAAACCTGCTGATGTATAATGCAGTGATGTTTGATTATTTGTCTCCCGATAAATTCTTCAAGAAGAGTAACTGCTCCAACATTTTTTCTGCACATAGCTGGAGCACCATCAGTACAAATGGCCACCAAGTTTGTAAAATCTAATCCCAGCTTATCATTCATGCACTTTATCACTTCATTGGAGATTTATTTTCCGGTTGTGTGACCTGTCATAGAGCACACGCCAGCAAGTTCTTCAGTAATTTCAAAGTTTTTATCAATACCTCTAATAAAAATAAGAAGTTGGGCGGTGTCTTTTAAATCGGTGCTCTCCTCCATAGCTAGGGAGTAATAGCAGAATTCACTGACTCTCTGCTTTAACTGATCACTTAGATTGGTAGAAATGTCAGCTATTCTTCTCTGTACAGTCATGTGTGATAGACTGACATTCTCAAATATTCCCCTCTTTTCTGGACATAACTCAGATACAGCAATCAACATGCACTTTTTAAAAACTCGCCATCTGTTAAGTATTTCCCAGCAGCAGCAATTTCCTTAGAAATTTGAAAGCTTACTTTAGTAAGCTTATCGTTTTCAGTACATATGTATTTATTCGTCGATTCAGTGTTGAAAACGCCGTGCTCTGATTCTATTTTTCTCTTTTTCTTTTCACTCATGGTATCCATTATGTAGCTCAAGATTTTGTTGAATAAATTCACATACAAGGGAAACACTCACAGTCACACACAAAGAGAAGAGATATCTCACAGCGTATGGCACACTAATAAGGTACTGACGGTGTGTGGAAGTCTGTAAAGGGGAAAGAAATGGTGCGCATAGGGTGACCAGATCACAGCAGTAAAATAGGACCTGCCCCCTCACCGCTCAGCCCCACAATCACACCCCTCTTTACCCCCTAACCACCCCCTGCTGGCTTGCTGCATCCCTCCTAGTCAGTCCTCCACCCACCACTCACCTCCTTTCACCTCCTCCCTCCCCTACCAGAAACCCCCATGCCCACCCCTAGAACCCCTGCTGGCTCACTGCTTGCCTCTTTGGCCACCAGCTCGCCATTCACATTCCACTTCCCCCAGTATAAAGCCTCATTCAAAGACTCAGGGGTCACTATATTACTGCACACAGCAGGCAATCAATGCAGTTGTAGATAAACCTATGCATTACGCATTTTGTATAACTTTTATAGAACTTTGTATTGAATCTTGGTAATATGTTATAGCAGGCCCTTAAGGTAGTATAATTAAGGTAAAATAAAAATGTCTTTTTGGTAGAAGTAGAATAAGATCTTCCCCCCACTTTATATTCAATTGCCCTGGGAGATTTGCATAAGAGGGAAGCTGCTATAAAAGTGAGGTGTCTTGCAGAGAACCCTGGGTTTCATCTTGTCAACACTGGAGCATCAATCTGGATCGGCACAAGCCTGGCTCCAGCCCTTCCCCATCTAACTCACCTGGCCAGTGACGTTAAGGGGAGCAACTCGTTGGTAACAATAGTAAGATGGAATGTGTTTGTATGTGAGTGCATGAGTGTGATATATCATACGCATATGACAGTGTTGATTATTACATGTAGTACTAATAAATGTGGAGTTTTCCCTTATTCCCCCTGAAAAGATCCTGTACAGTACTTTAAGTACCACACAGTAACAAAAATTAAAATATTGAAAATGGCTGCCCCCCCACTCCAGCCACTGATTCACCTCCTCACCCCCCTCAGTATAAAGCCTCATTCAAAGACCCGGGGGTCACTATATTACTGCACACAGCAGTCAATCAATGCAGTACCAAAAATTAAAATACTGAAAATGGATGCCCCCCTCCAGCCACCGACTCGCCGCTCACCTCCTCACCCCCACGGATAAAGTCTCGCTGCCACTGCCCGCCCGCTCAGCTCATCATCCCCCCTCAACCTCCCAGCTCGCCTCCTCACCCCCCACCGCCCAGCTCATCATCCCCCCATCCCCCTCCGGCTTGCCTCTTCACCCCCGCCTTCTCACCTCTGCCCCACCCTTCAAACTGGCATCTTCACCACCTCGCCCCACCCTCCCACCCAGCCATTGGCTTGCCCCACAGACTTGCTTCCCTACTCAACCCCCCACTTGCCTCCTCCCCCACCGACTCACCTCACCCTGCCCCCCCCCCCACTGGCCTCTTCACCACCCCACTCGCCCAGCCATTGGCTTGCCCCACCCCGTTGCTTGCCTACTCAACCCCCACAGGTTGCACAGTGAGCCCATGCGGGCTACATGTGGCCCAGAGGCTGTACGTTGTGCAGGCCTGACATAGATAGCTAGACTATTTAAAAAAAAAAAAAAAAAAAACAGAACAAAACCCTCCACTGCACACACAAAACTTCAGTTTTATGAATAAGCCGTGAGGTAGCACTTACTGTACAATAGTGTGCCCACGTGCCTGTGTCAGTGCATGGATGCACACGTGTGGCTACATGTATGTGTGTAAACACGCACTTTTATTTTGGGCCACTCCCTTTTCCATCACACACTGACAATATTTCGAAGCTTTCTCCACAGCCACCAGGGCTAGAAACTTACTTTTTCTTTTAGAATGGAGGCTGAAATCCTCACAGATCCACTGGACTCTGGAAGTTGGAACTTTAAGGAAAACAATAATGATCAGGAGACTCATAACAAAAATCAGGAGAGTTAAATGGAGAGGTCCCCAAAAGAGGCTGAGAGGAAACCGAGGAAATTCAAACAGGGGCCTGCTGAGCTAGAGGTTGCAGCAAGGTAGCTTGGCCTTGCCCTGGAGGACACGCAGCACTGCAAGCAGCCAGCAGGGCCACGGCCAAGGCAGCCCCAGCTGGGCTTAGCGGGACCAAATGTCCCGATTATATATGGACAGTCCCGGTTTTTGGGTCTTTTTCTTGCATAGGTTCCTATTACCCCCACCCCCCACCCCCTGGTCCCGATTTTTCACACTTGCTGTCTGGACACCCCAGCTAGGCTGCGCTGGAGGCTCCCCCACACCCAGGACGAGTAGCCAGGTCCCACTCACCCACCCCAGCAGCTCTCCCGCGCCCTAGGGAGCCTGCCCACATGGTGCCCTACTGCACATGCGCCCTGCACAGGGAGCAGCCGGCCTGCGGGGCACCAACGCGGAACGCAGGTATCAGGTCAGATTTCTTATTGGCGGGTCGCGGCGCGCGCATGCGTGTCAGGGATTCCCCCCCCCCACACACACACACACTTCGCATTCTGAGCGGGCCGGTATGTCCTCGCCGACGTGCCGTCTCCTTCCGGAATCCGAACCCGGGGCGGCCCGGAAGCGGACGCGGCGGAGGGGCCGCGTGCGTCCGTGAGGAGACGGATGATGGCGGCTCGGGGCTGTGGGAGGCGGGGAGCCGGGGCCCGGGGGCCGGACCCGCAAGAGGAGCCGCCGCCCCCGCTGCAGGCCGTGCTGGTCGCGGACAGCTTCAATCGCCGGTTCTTCCCCGTCTCCAAGGACCGGCCCCGGGTGAGAGAGACCGCCCAGGACCCCTTCCCGCCTAGCCGGGGAGACCTGGGGCCGGCCGGGACCCCTCCCCCTGCCGGAGAGACTGGGGCGCTTCCCCTCCCCCAGCCGGAGACTCCAGACCTGCCTCCCCGCGCCCCGCCAGAGAGAGCGACTGGGACCTCCCCCAGCTGGGGAGAGCGGGCCCCGCCCCGGCGGAAGGGCAGCTCGGCTGTTGCCCCTCCTAAGAGCAGAGAGAAGGCGGGATCTCCCACCCCCTCCCGGGATCTAGCCCACATTTCACCTCTGGTTTCTCTCCCGACCCTGGTACCTCAGCCAGTTCGACCCTGTGGGAAAAACCATCCTGAACCCCCTACAAGCTGCAGAGGAAGGAGACAGCCCTGGAGAGCTCTGAGCCCCAGGGAACTGCAGGGGATCAGCGGGCAGGACTCATGGGTTCTGTTCCTGGCGCTTTCCTCGCTTCACTGTGGAACCTGGGCCAGGTCCCTTCTGCAATCCAAGCCTCAACTTCCCTGTCTGTAAAATGGGGGCAATAATTGCACTGATATACCCAGGGGGAGGATAGGGAGTATTCCTAAAGCTCTTTGAAAACAATTTGACAGATACTTGTTTGTGGTAGTCTCTGGGAACAGCATGTGATGGGCGGGGAGATGCTGATTTGTTACATGCAGGTATAAAGCGCCCACAATTCTCCAATATGGTTATATCTTAGGGTTTGTCTATACTGGCACTTCACAGCGCTGCAACTTTCTCACTCAGGGGTGTGAAAAAACAGTCCCCTGAGTGCAGCAACTTTCAGCCTGTACAGTAATACCCATGGAGGTGGGTTGTTTTAGAGCTCTCCCTGCACTGTGCTGCTAAAGCTGCGGCAGTGCTTTAGCATTGCCAGTGTAGCCTAGTCCTTACATACCTTAGTTCAAGAGAATATGTTTCCAGAACAGGGAACACTCATGCTGCATCTCTGATAGCAATCTAACTGGCTTTTATAGAAGAACAAGAAATTGGTAATTTACCAGCGAAGGACTAATTGCCACTGTGAGTTAATAAATTAGCTGAATAAAGAGATTTTGCATCATGTACTGAAGTGTCCAGGCTCATAGAGAGTTCTGCCCTGCTATGCAAAGCATGCTATTACCATCTCCCATGTGATCATCCTGGTCGAGTGACAGGTTTTGGTGGTGAAAGCTGCCATGATATCTTCCAACAAGAAAATATTTTTAGAGTCCCATTGAAACCTATGGGAGACTATTTTAGTTTATTGAAGTTTAATTTATCAAAAAGACGATAGAGGTGTCTTGATTACAGCATGTAAGCACGTTCATAGGTCTCTTTCATGTAGAGTTGAGATGCAGAACAAGAATCTATGGCTGAAAGTTGAAGCTAGAGAAATAAAAATGAGAAATAAGGCACATATTAACAGTGAAGGGGATAAACTATTGGAACAAACTGCCAAGGGAACTGGTAGCTTCTCCATCTTTTGAGGTCTTAAAATCAAGACTAGATCCCTTTTTGGAAGATATGCTTTAGCCATACACAAGTTATTGGGCTCAATACAGGGGTTACTGGATGAAATTTATCTTGCTTTATATTTGGTGAATCTGTGAATTTCTTTTTAAAGCCTTACATAGGGATTTTAGTGTATTAAGAAGCAAAGTACCCAAATACAGCAAGAAACTGCTGAGAGGAAAGATCCTGTAAATCACACACAGATGTTTAATATCTTGTAAGATCAGTTTATGATGAATGGAGGGGGCTTTCAAATGAGGCAATCTAAGGGGAGTCCAGTGGGTAATGTGACTGATGCCACCGTGCACCCCCTTTTTCCAGATCAATAAGCACACCTCTTAACTCTGAAAGAGAAAGGAGAGTGATGGGGGTGAAGGATTTCACTACATTAATTTCTGAATTGTTGAAAGGGGAGTGGATGAAGAATGGAAAACTGAGCTCTGAAACTATTTTGAATAGTCTTATTTGTATTACAGTAACATGCTGAGGCCTCAGTTATGGCACAATTCCCATTGTGCTGGGTACTGTACAAATATAAAACAAAATATCCCCTGCCCCAAAGCGCTTATAGTCTAACTAGGGACAAGACATGACAAGTTGGTAGAACACAATGTGGACAGGGAGAAGACAAAGGTGACAGTAATAGCTAATACATACAACATGTTCTAAGTGCACAATTTGGAGGGAATATTTTCAAATGCAATAACAGCAGCTGTTTGGTTTCTTATCTTGTGCTGCCTCTCTTGGGTGCGAATGAAAGATAGTGCTTCATTGGAGGGAACTACATTGCCCATAAATGTTCCTGTAGCTCTCTTGCAGACTAGATATTGGGGAATTACAGGAAGTCATAAATAGGGGGAGTGTGGGAAAAGATTTTGACTCTACATAGCGTATACATACCAGCTATTCCTGTGGGAATGTTTTGGGGTTTTTTCACCCCCACAATGAGGAAAAATAAACCAGAAATCCAAACTACCACAGTTATAACAGTGGGGCCTAGAGAACATTATAGTACTGTTTGCTTTTCATTTGCCAGAGCTGATACAGGAACTGCAGCTGACTCAGGGAAGGGACAAATGCCTTTGTGGTAGATGGGGAGAGGCTAAGCCACTGCCCAGAGCTGCAACAATGTTTCCCATTAAATCACCAGCAAATGAGAGAAGAGAGTACACCTCTACCCTGATATAACGCTGTCCTCTGGAGCCAAAGAATCTTACGTGTTATAGGTGAAACCGTGTTGTATTGAACTTGCTTTGATCCACCGGAGCACACAATCCCTTCCCCTCCCTCCCCCCACCCAGCAGTGCTTTACTGCGTTATATCTGAATTCATGTTATATTGGGTTGTATCATATCGAGGTAGAGGTATACTTGAATTGCCCAAATCTTAAGGCTCTGGTGCTATAAGAGACAGCACTACCTCTGGAGTTAGGTTGAATAATTATCCTCTTTCATTGGCTGGTTAAATATTCATGGCAATCATGATTACAAGATTCATATTTGTCCACTAGCTGAGAAGGGAATAATTTTTAATCTCACTGTCAGAAAAAAATGCTTTTTGAAAATGATGGATACAAAAAAATTCATAAGTGATCCTTCAGTTATAAATTACCTTCAAGAAGACACTTGACTCTACAATTGATGGAATGTATTGACATTACCTACATAAGTGTTCTGTGATTTAAAAAAAAACACTTTTTTTTTTAATTTTGTTCCTGTGGCTTCATCCCTCATGTCTGCCTTTTTTTTTTTTCTAACAGTTAGAGCATGAGACAAGGAGTCATGATTGTATAACTCCAACACTGCTGAGTCTTCCTTCCTGCAGCCGGCCTGTCGCTGATCTTGATTGATGTATAGTGTTGGTTCAGCTAACTCTGTCCGGTTTCCCTAGGTTCTCCTTCCTCTGGCAAACGTGGCCATGATTGACTACACCCTGGAGTTCCTAACTGCAACTGGAGTGGAAGAAACCTTTGTTTTCTGCTGCTGGAAGTCGTCTGAGATAAAGGAGCATTTACAGTAAGGAACATCACAGTGACCCCTTTGGCTAATGAAAGCTGGGTGCTACTCCCATTATTGTCCCAAGGGGATCATTTGAGCAATGTCTCTACCAGTTTCTGCTGGCCCTGGGAGCATACTCGCTGCATATCCTTATTTGCCAGTTGTTGCTAATAGCTGAGAATACAGCAAGGTAAATAACACGTGAAGAGAGAACATTTCTTCCTTTGGAAAGCAGGACGTGGGTAGCACTGTAAGTGGGCTATGTCTGTCTGAGGATTTCATATATGATGGTCTTGACTGTCTTTTTTTTCCATATTTAAAGGCAGAGCTTTCCTGGTTAGATATTTAATAACATTGTGTACCTGATGTTCCTTAAACTACTGGCTTTCACTGAGGAGTCCTGGGCCTTGCTCTGTAACACTTTTAAGTGCACTTGGCAGGCTGGGGTCAGCTCTCTGCTACATGTTCTTAGCTTCTCTAATCTTTAGGCTCATGTGCTAAAGAGGAGTATACAGCTTCATCTCTTCCCTCCTTCAGCTGTTGCCTACAGGTTAAAACTCTTCTCTTTGGTTTTGCATAAATACTTGGTATCTTTCCCCTTCTTTCACGAATCTCCACACAAGATCTTGCCCACGAGGAAGTCAGTGTCCTCTAAGCTATCATCTTGGAGCATTACTTTCTTTTGTCTCTGCTACGGGAATAACCATGCTTAAATGTGACAGTGGGCCAGCCATCATAACATCGTTGCTTTTTACATGTGTGGACAGACAACCCCCCACACTGGAGCACCATGTTCTAGCCTAAAGTAGACGATCACCCTTTTCATTCCTTCTGACCTGTTTTCTTCCCCTCCAGTAAGTCCAAGTGGTGCCGCCACACCTCTCCCAACAAGGTGCGCATTGTGACCTCAGACCTGTACCGCTCACTTGGTGATGTGCTAAGGGATGTCGATGCCAAGTCCCTAGTCCGCTCTGACTTCCTCCTCGTCTCTGGAGATGTGGTGTCCAACATCAACGTTTCTGCAGCTCTAGAGGAGCACAGGTGGGTGACTGGCGAGAAGGCGCACCAGCCTGGCTTGTTCAGGCTCATTGGTGTCACTTTTTCAGAGGAATTGTTTAAAACTCTTCCTTTCCTGTTTAGGATGCGCCGTAAGCTGGACAAGAACGTGTCTGTGATGACAATGATTTTCAAAGAGTCCTCACCAGGTCACCGTGCTAGGTGCCAGGAGGATGACATCATCCTTGCTATGGACAGCACTACGAACCGTGTCCTGCACTACCAAAGAACCCAGGAGCTGAAGTGCTTTCGCTTTCCCATGGTACGTGCAGAGTGTGTGGCAGGTGGAAAGTTGCTAATGCGGTCAAGCAACCCACTCCAAAGTAAAACACTCTCTTGAGTCTAGGGTGGGGAGAGTGGCGCTTACAGCTCCCTCTGAAGAAGAGATGACAAGAAGTAGCTTTTGAAGCTGGCCCCTTCTATGGAAGCCTGTGGCATGGTACAGCCATGCAGGTATGTGCTCTGAAGTTCCCTCAAGTTTTTGAGAATGGGAGATAAGTTCCCACCATCCCTAACAGGGTTAAAACAGACTAAGTAGGCTTCTTTTCCTCTAAATTCAGTTTTACAGGTATAAATTAGTTCATGTAACTTCTGTACTTGGGATTCTGTATGTGTGACAAAGGATGAGACAGATGATTCAGGCTGTTCTCTGGCAGCCAATGAAGTGACTATCAGTGCTGGCGTTTGGAAAGGTGTGATACTGCTTCTGTCATAGGAGATTTTTGGAAAGTTTTTTTTCATGTGGGAATACTGCTGGGTTGAAATCTTTCCTGGTTGGCATACAGTATTGTGTGAGACCATTTTGCACACGTTAGGCACAGTTGCTCTGTCTGTTGTGTACTTTGCCCGGATCGCGTGACTTGTGGTGTGTCCTCCAGATTTCCAACCAATCCAAGTGTATTCGTAGTATGTTGTCCTCAGCGGCTGCAGTGTTGTTCTGGATTGACTCCCGCATGAGAAACACTCAATCTGAACTCTGTGTTCTCTTCTCTTTCCAGAGCTTGTTCCAGAGCAATATTGAGATGGTTGAGGTGCGCCATGACTTGCTGGACTGCCATATCAGCATCTGCTCCCCACAGGTGAGTTGCTATAGTTCTGGAGGGCTGAAGTGTTCGGAGTAGCTGATTTGTGCTGCTGACATGGTAGAAATACACTGTTACAGCGTAGAGTGGATTCCAGAGCCCCAGTCCCATTCCTTGCTACTTTCCATGGAGCTTGTCACGGACACAGGAGTACGATACTTTCTTGGGCTGCCCCAGCACTCTCAGCTTCTGGTGTCTGTTGCTGAGAAAACAGGTCCAACAAGAAGCGCCTGTGTGTGTGTCCTTGTCTGAGCTGAATGGAGGAACTAGTCCAAGATAGTGGAGATGGCACCTTTGGGGGACCAAGTGAAGTGTCAGTTCTTGATGGCTGGTAACTTGTTGGTAATAATGTCCAGGGCGTTCCCTGCCATGCCCTAGACTCAGTAACTGTTCTTCCACTGTCAGGAGGAGAACTGGTCTTCAGTCTTCCACGCTCAGCAAAATTACAAAGTTAGATGGGGCCAGCCAGCTGGAAGTAATCCCCCCAAGCCAGACTCTACTAATGTTCACTATGGAAGGGGAGATGGGAAGCCCCAGCACCTTCCATGGAAGAGATTGAGCCTTTCTCATGCCAATAGGAGAAGGACAAGAGCAGTCTTCCTGTGTTGTACTTTGCTGAGCTCCCTGGCAGTGGCTGGTTGGGATTAATAACTGTCCTGGGCTCTCCTGGCAATGTCCTCTGAATTTTGCCCTCTCATTGTCTCCAGGTGGCTGAGCTGTTCACAGATAACTTTGATTATCAGACCAGGGATGACTTTGTGCGTGGTCTGCTGGTGAACGAGGAGGTAAGAAGAGGGGTATTGTGGGAGACCCACTTCTGTCTGACCCAAGAGGAGCCTTTGGCTTTTCATCTCATCTCTTCAGTGGGTGGCTGGGACCTTTTTGCGTGCTGTCTGGGATGAGGTGTTTCCATGTCAGCACAGGTGGTTGTGCGTGCTGGGCTGTAACATGTTCTAAGTTGTGATAGGCTCTGGAGGTTCTCAGGTGGCTGGGAACAGTTCTCCGTTAAACTAGTAACTAGATCTCCTGCAATTCACAAAAGCACCTGCTTTCAGCTCCTGGTTTAGCTTATATGCAGAAGAATAGGAAATATGAAAGCTACGTCTCGTTAAATTACAAACTGACACAGCCTTTACTGCTTCACCATCATGGTGCCATGCTTTACATTGTGCTTTCAGAGCAAGGACTGTCTTCTGAGTTTGACAGCACCCATCACAGTGGGGCTGTGATCCTCTTTGAGGCCTTTGGACATTGCCATAATACAAATAGCGATAACATAGCTTTATTGCACTTGCCCTTTCATCTTTCCAGACTTACTGTTTGGTTGAATTTCAGCAATTATAGGGGATCTGAAATCATGTCAGCAGATGTGTGCTAGCTGCCTCCATGGAGCTCTGCTGATGCCCCTGGGTCTTGACTTGAAGATCATCCTGGTATTCCGATTCCACTGCCTCCCGTATAGCTCTGCCAATGCCCCTCACCCCAGCCTGAAGTATCCCCTTGTATACCTGTCCTGGCTAATCATGTTGGTTCTGTTGTGGGTGTCTTTGGAAACAAATGAGCAGGCTTGTGCAAATGAGATGCCTTCCTAAAGCCACTGGGGTGATAGTGACTCTGGCTTGTAATGCATTTGGGAGGCTGGCGTTTGAGAATATTTGAGATATGATTCAGGTGATTGCTTCCATGACACTCTCAGACCTCAGTGCCCTTAGTGTCTGAGAAGGCTGGTTAGTGAATATGGTAGCAGAAGTACCTGTATGGAAACGAGTGCAAAGAAGAGGGGTGGGTTGTGGCAGCAAAGTGTGTGGGTAACATTTAACATGGCGTAGAACCCTGCTCAGGTGCAGAGAGCCTTCCTCTGCAAAGAGTCCCTTAACATGCTTCTGTCTGTTTCCCAGGTCCTGGGGAACCAGATCCATATGCATGTGACAGCAGAGGAGTATGGTGCCCGTGTGTCCAACCTGCTGATGTACGAGGCCGTGTGTTCCGACATCATCCGGCGCTGGGTTTATCCTATGACTCCAGAGATGAACTTCACCGATGATGAGACACAGAGCTATACCCATTCCAAGCACAACATCTACCGAGGGGCAGAGGTGAGCCTGGGCCACGGCAGTGTGCTGGACGAGAACGTCCTCATTGGGCAGGGGACGGTCATTGGCAGCAACTGCTCCATTACCAACAGTGTCATCGGTCAAAACTGCAAAATAGGTGAGTGCCATATATGGGAGGTGTGGGGAGGGGAAACCTGACATTGTTTGGAATTATAGTGAATTCAGTTCTGATTGAAGGTACTTTTTGTGGGAGGAGAGGAGTGGAGGCAGTGGGTGAAATGGGGATATTAGGGAAACCAAAGTGGAAGGAGGGGAATTACAAGTAGTTAAGCTAGTATATATTGTACAGTCTTGAATGCTTAATTTTTAAAGAGGTCCAGGCCTTTGGGGTGGGAGCTAATGCCACAGCAGGGATCATAGTGCAGGCTGAGAGAGAGGGCATGTGGCACACAGGAAAAAGAAAGAGAAGTGATGTGTATATATGTTAAGACAATAACTTACTGGGCTCCTCTCAGACCAGTATTCTAGAGGTGAAAATCTCTGTATCCCATGCTCATCCCCATGAACCTCCTAGTGCCCCAACTTCACAGCCTTGAATACACCTCCTTTGTTATCATTTTTCCTCATTTTGCTGAATTACTGTAAGTGGGAGGCCTGTTGGTACTGCAGCATTTGCTGAATCCCTACAGAAACCTTAACTCAGTTTGTCTTCCCTGGCTTAGCCTAAGGGGAGTGGCTGCTGAAATCTGAGGCTGGCTTTGCCACGACATCTAAACGTCCACTGAGACACAAGGGTACCCTCTAGTTCTGGAGCAAATGGGTTGGATACTCTCTGGTGCATTCAGCATTGGAAAAGTGCTAGTGAAGCATGGAGTGAGAGCTGTGATCTGCCCTGCTCAGCATCTTTGTGGTGGTGGTTAATAGGGGATGAAGTTATCCTGGATGGAGCATTCCTCTGGAACGGTGTCCACGTAGCAGACCACGTGGAGATCCGCCAGTCTATTGTCTGCGATGAGGCTGAAGTGAAGGAGAAGGTCAAATTAAATCCTCACTGCGTCCTTACTTCCCAGGTGAGCTGCTTCGGTGTCTGCAAGGTTCTCCACACTCCTTGGAGAGTTACTAGACTTGCTCATTGAATATACTAAACTGAAAGGACCTGGCCAGTAGCTAGAGTGAGGCGTGCTCCAGGCCCTTTCTTCTGGTTGGGGCATAGGCTACTGCCCCCACCTTGTCCCTTCTGCAAGGAGTTATTTAGCTGGGTACGTGCCCAGGCACTGCTAATATTTCCAAATATGTTTCAATGTTACACAGTTCCAGGAGACGCTCTTTGAGGCAGCCCGTGGCTCCTGGGGGGGGGGGGGGGGAGGAATGAGAGGTGGCAATGTAGAGAGCTATGCTTCTGTTCCTTATATAGATAAGTAAGTTCTTTATTTTTAGGTGGTGGTAGGTCCTAACATCACCCTCCCTGAGGGCACAGTGATCTCGCTGCACTCACCAGATGAGGAAGAGGAGGACGACGATGAGTTCAGTGATGATTCTGGAGTGAACAAGGAGGAGAACAAAGTGAAGCTGAAAGGTGCATGAGCTTTTGTTTAGCCCTTTGGTCCTGTCCTTTGTGGGGCTTCACCCTCTGGGCCCAGCCTGTGTTCCAAACTTGCTGAAATGCAAAGCTGGTAGCAAAAGTCTTATGTTAAGCTTGGCATCTGTGCCCCTTTAGTGGGGAAAGAGGGATATCCAGTATACCAAGCTAACAGTCAAGTCAAATAACTGGTGACTACCTGCCCTCTCCAGAACCCAACCTCCTGTTTCATCATAAAGATCTGTGGACACTTGTCTTGGGGTGGGAGCTCTCTACAGATGACAGGACACAGCTTGGTGCAGGTCATTCTGACCCTCCCCTCACTCCCCCACTAGAGGCCAATCAATTTCAGGTTGGTTGGCTGTCCCAGTATCTTCCTTCCTTCTAAACGCCATCTTCTTCTTTCAGGTTATAACAAAGCAGAGGTGGGGTCAGAGGGCAGAGGTTACCTCTGGAAAGCAGATGATGAGAATGAAGCAGATGAGGAAGAGCAGAGACAGAACCTTTGGGGTGAGGAAAGGTTTGATATAGACTGCTGGGAATGGACACGCACGTACCCTATTTCAGTGAGTTGCTGAGTGGGACGTTAGTAACAGGCAGTGATCATCCTTTTGTTCTGTGTTTGTGCAGTGCCTAGCATGAGGGGGTTTGGGGAGGGGGGTGTCCTGGTCCATCACTATGGCTCCCAGATGCTGCAGTAATACAAATAATAATTCATATCTAAGGTCATCGAAGGTGGTGTCTTGAACCAGGCTGAGGAAGTATCTTCAAGCAAAGTGGTGTATAGTCCATTACTGAGATGTCAAAACTCAGATTAGACAAAGCCCTGGAGAAGAGAGAGTGCGGGGAACAACCTTGGGTTAGAAATCTGACACTCCAGCTGAATGGGGAAATCTCATCCCTCTTGGAGCCCTTGTTTCAGATGCAGGCAGATGTCACTGCCCCAGTTCTGCTAAGGACATGTTTGGAAAACTTCCTGCCCAGCCATAAAGGCTAGATACATTTTACTGAAGAGGAAAAAAAAAGGCAGCTGAGATTCTGGAGCACAGTTAGGGATTTGGCAAATTCCATCGCTGCCAAACAGTGAAGTCCATAATTGTGGGATTGGGTGGCATGAAGTCTCCCATTGAGCTCCGTGTAAAGTACAGTGGCTATGGCTGCTCCGTGTAGAGTACGGTGGATATGGATGCATTGCATTGACCAAACACTTTTCTTGTGCTCTTTGAACGATGGTCCCAGATCTTGCCTCTTCTGCTCCAGCCTTTTGTCTCACAATAACAAACTTCAAACCTGTGTCTGAATGATGAAGGGAGCCCATTACATTCCAGGCACCGAGTTGCTGCTTTCGCCTCTCGGGGATGGGGGGCATGTATGTTGATCATCATTTTCCACCAGAACTGTCTCAGCTCAGAGGCTACATCTGTTTTTCTGCAAGATTCCAGCTCAAGTGAGAGTCCCACGCTGCTTGCAACGAGTGAGCAGTTTGGCTGGGAGGGATGCTTTTGCTTTAATCACTGACCCATGCTGCCTGCTCCTAGGGATCTGGCAAAGCCCCTTCAAGTTAGTGGCAGGCCCCACTCAGTGGTTATGGATGTCTGGGTCTGTAAGTAGCAAACCCATACAAGGATAGCTTGTTCAAACCTCCCTGGATTCCAGCTTCATCAGCTGCGAAATGACTGCAGCACTTCTGCTTTCAGGATTGCTCCTCAAAAGGTTACATTTTTCTGTTTGTCAGGTCCCACCTTGAATCCAGAGGAAGAGAGTGAGACAGAGAGTGATCTGAGTCTGGGCTCCGAGCAGCCAGACAGTCGGACTGCTTCTCCTCAGCTGGATGACATCAAAGGTGAGAGGCCTGGGCCTAGAGGGAATGCTGGAAGAGCCAGGGAAGGGCCCAGAGCTTGTGAGTAGCGGAGTGAGCCCTGTGCTGCTGTGACTGTGTGCACTGAAAGTTTCTGCCTTGCTGCAGCTCACGCCTCCCTCTTCAGAGGCCCCCAATCTTCCTGGCCAGCATTTCTCTTGTTCCTGTTACAGTTCTTTGATATTCTCTTCCATGCTGTTGCCTGGTTAGTACATGCATAGGGGCCCAGGTGGGAAGGTTGAGAAGGACTTTCCCTCTTCTTGACCAAAGGCTGTTTGAAGCTGTCTTTACCAGAGATTGTGTTCCCTTTCCATAGCAGCTTATTGTGGTAATTCTCCCCCTGCTGCACATCCAGGAAGCCACAAGATGTGTTTGGGCTTGTCTTCATGGGAAAATTTTACTGGTATATTTAAGCCAAAGTCGGTACACTGGCATTATGCCCCATGTGGCACTCATATATGAGTGACTTTTTCAGCTTAGCCTATGTGACTTGGAAAGAGTTTGTTGTTCTGGTATAAGTGGCTATTTTTCAGTTTAAGTGCACCCACCAGTCTTGTCATATGAGTTTAAATTCCCCCTTGGCTTATACCAATATAACTTTCCATGTAGATGAGCCCTTAGGTCATGGAATAGCCTGTCAAGGGAGTTGTAGAAGCCCTGTTGCCTGAGTCGTTTAAAACAGGTCTGCATACAACCCCGGAGTACACGTGGTGCAGTAGGAGACAGTCCTGCACTGGTGGCTAGGAATGAAATGGGTGGGATCTGGCAGGTCTTTAGTTTTATACATGCTCTACGGTCACTTGCAGGTGGAATAACTGTGGGCATGTGTTGGGTTATGGAGTGAAAATGTGGAGCTCTTCAGTCGGCTTGTCCCTGCTCCTGTCACGGGGCTGGTTTCTCTGTAGTGAGAGATGCTGTTTGCTGGACTTCTCCCTCTCCTATCTAATGGCCTATTCTTGCGTTGGTGACAGTTTTCCAGAATGAGGTTCTGGGTACCTTGCAGAGGGGTGAAGAGGAGAACATCTCCTGTGATAATCTGGTCTTGGAAATCAACTCTCTCAAGTAAGTGCTCCCCCTGGAACTGCAGTCCCTGACTCCGAAGTGTCTTTTGTCTAATGAGCATGATGCTAAGAGGCTTGAAAGGAAGGAAAAGGGAAACCATGTGATTAGCCCATGTCGCGATCAGTATCCAGTTAGTTTCTTCAGCAGTCGGGCTTAAGAGATAGCGATAACTGAAGATAGTGACCTAAGGTGATGCAGAGAGTGCTCTCGCTCCATAACCTCCCCAGCTAGCTGTAGCTGTTGTTCCATGAGCTCTCGGGCTAGGGACTGAATATCCATTGGGTGCCTATGAAGGGAACGGGAGAACACCAGTCTTTTTAGAGCAAAGCCACACATTAGTTTAGCCAGGGAGTTGCCGCTCTCCATACATTGCAACGTTCAACCGGCAAGTCCAGAGCCAAGAAGCTGTGTGTGGTGTGGCATTTCCACCCTATTTACACAGCAGCTTATGAGTTTTAGCCTTCGTGATATTCTGGTCTGTCATTAGCTCTTGTTAGCATCTCCACTGCTAACATGCTTAGGGTAACCTCAACTTGAACATGCTTTAGAATTTGCCTTTCAGCCTCCACTGTCACTGAGAATAATGAAGCAGAACAAATCCACTGAGCCTCATTAACGTCCTCTCTCTATTGGGAGCAGACTATAAACTAGAGACACAGACAAACCAATTGACTTTTTCCTGAGCACAGATGGCAGCGGACCTGGTTTGTCTCCCAGGTCTGTGTATGGGGGATGAAAGGTGAACAGTAATGCTTATCTCACTTTGAAAGCTATCAAATTGATGAGGGTTGGAGCTCAGGGTCTAATTGAATGTGTTCTACCTACCACTTCTCAAGTACAAGTCTGTTTCTCTTGTTTCCCCCATCATATTCCTGCATCATAGCAGTAAATGTGAGTGTGCTGTCCCTTCCAGACAGCATGTTACATTCTGAAACCGGGTCTTCAGAAATGTGATCTTTCATGAGACCCACTGCAATGCAGGCATGTTTCTGACTGCATGAATACACTAAACATGATGCTTAAAAAAAGACTTGGGCCCAGGGCTGGGAAGTTAACATTTAATGGATGTCCTGCAACAGAAGAATAGACTTCAGTGATTTGCCATGGCTGGAGGCAGGATGCCAGATTGCACAGGCTTATGGTCCTAGAAGGTGTGTCGGTCTGACATCCTCTCCCCTTTCCCTTACAGATATGCCTATAACATTGGCCTGAAGGAGGTGATGCAGGTGCTCAGTAAGGTGGTCATGGAGTTCCCATTGCAGCAGCTGGACACAGAGTTAGACCCCCAACACTACTGTTTAATGCTGATTCCTGTGAGTACACTTCCCCACTCCTTTCAGTCTGCATATATTTTCTGTTATTCTACCATGACGTGGTGTTTTAGAGAGAGGAGCCCTGGTCCTCCTGAGTTAAATTAGACTAGTCTCAGTCACTATTACAGGAACAACAGCTGAGTGTTCACCTTTGTGCTGAGCACCATACGTGAACATGAATCTTAGAAGAGGGCTGGGGATGAGATGGAGAGTTATGCACTTGGCAGTCTCTTGGTTTTTGCACTAGACACACCCTTCTAGGAAATTAGCATTGGAGTGTGGGGTTCAGAAGTGGGATCTGAAGGAGTTGGGAGGCTGCATGGCCTGTGGAAGCAGGGCGAACATTCCAGGTGGATGCAACAGCATGGCAGTAAGTGGGGAAGGCACTTGTGGGAGAAGGACTCAGTAGCACACAGGGCTTCAGTTTGTGCCAGCAGGCAAAATACAGATAGGTTCAGAATGGTATAATCTTGAATGTGAAGACGAAGAGCCTGGGAAGAAGGTACATTTTGGTCAGGCTGGAGGAACATGAGAGTTAAGAAAGCCAGAGAGCAGAAGGCCTCAGCAGCAGCTAAAACTCAGGGGCATGGAAAATTAAGACGACTTCTTACCTGTTCTTTCTTGGGACTTCTCACCTGGTACTTAGGAGTGGGTTTAGGTCCTCCAGCCACTTGCACTGACCCTCCCCACACACACTTGGTAAGGCAACTCCCATTTTTTCACGTGCTGTATATTTATATCTGCTTACAGTATTTTTCTCTCCATGCATCTGATGAAGTGGGTTATAACCCACAAAAGCTTACGCCCAAATAAATGTGTTAGTCTCTAAGGTGCCACAAGGACTCCTCATTGTTTTTACTGATACAGACTAACATGGCTACCCCTCTGAAACCAGTGATAGTTAAGACATACGTTGACTTGAAATCATAGTGTGTAACATGTTAGGGAGTGCTGTTTTCCATGAGTGTGAAGTCTTCAATTTTGGTATAATACTCAGAAGCCAAACACCCATCAGTGAAGAAATAAGCACAAGGTTATTTTTCAGAGAAAACAGGAAGCCTTGAAAAATCAGTAAGACTGTATTGCTCACACTGGCAGTGTCAACCCAAACACACAGCAGGCACCTTATTTGGTATCTCTACAAATTGCATAAGGCACATAATGTTGCAGAAAACGTCATCCTTCCCCGGACGTTAGACATGGTTTGAAAAGTTATAGGCCCTGAAGCAGCTGCCAAGTTGAAGACAGTGCTTTTGTCACGTAACCCTGTTTGATGCAGTATTAGTGACATGGGTGAGGCTGTCCAAGAGCAATTACTTTTGGGAAAAGTTACTGCTTAGCAGTTCACCATAATGAATCAGCCGCTGTGTCTGCTGCTGCCCAGCTTCTAATGTTTGAGGGTGTGTCTTCACTGGTTCTATGAAGCAGACTTTCCTTTTTTATAAAGCTGTGCCGGGGAACAGCACAGATGAGTGCTCATCAGAGACCTTTCAGCCAAAGGTCACAGTCAGTGGGAGCTTAACAAGATAATCTGTGTGGATGGTGCCAAGATGATGGCAGGTAAGAACCACAGCCTGGTTGCACTTGTGCAGATCACACCTCATGACAGCACTTTCATACCAGGGTCCTGGGGAAGTGGAGATGCAGCCGAAGGAATATCTTTGGATCTCAAACATCTTCATTCAAGATACTGTCAACGCAGGAGCACTGAGTAGACCCAGTGCAGGATGATCTGATAGGCCTCTCCTTTGACAAGAACCTGAAATTAACTCCAGTCAAGAACGTGTTAGATTTTTTGGCTGAAGCTAGGTAACTACCAGACATAGATGCAGAAGTTGTGAAAATTCCTATTCCAGCCTTATATCTCTGCAAATTGTCTCTCTCCGGTGGTGGCAAACCCAAAGTATCACAATCCTGGTCATTCTAAAATAACGCTGTGTGTTGAAAATCTTTCATCTACAGGCTAACTTCATTCACAACATAAGATGGCAGGTGTATTTAGAACTTTGTGCTTCCTTTGTAATCAAAGTTTGCTTTTTGAAACTCCGTAATCATTTCTGGTGTGTTCCAAAATTCTGCCGCCTTATTGTTAAAGGTGATAATGGAAGGGATCACAAAACACGTCTTTGCCTGGTCATACTAACTGACTGCTGAGGTGCATTTGAGAAGAAAAAATTCCAAAGAGAAATAAAAAATGATGGTTGATGGGGAGGGAGAAGTAACCTTCAGCATAAAACATATTGCCCATGGGTTGAAGTAGTTCCTGGAACTGTGCTTGCTGCAACATCAGGACTACTCTACCCCTTGTACCCTATTACAGATATTGTCCTGTGAGCCAATTGTCACTGATATAATATACAAATCATCTTGTATTTCCTACACTATCGCCTCTCCTCTCCTCTGCTGGATGCTGGAAGTCACAAAGACCCCAACATATTCCTAATAGTACCTTTGCCATGAGCAGAGGACGTGGAATGTGGCACTCCAGAGCCATTCATTGTTGTCTTCTGCCTTGGGAGTTGCTGTGAGTGCTCTGCATTCACAGCCTTTGCAGGCTTGGAAACTTGCTCAGGGTCCCCTGTGTGGCTGTCATGCTGCCTGGAAGGGCTCATGAACGAGAATCCAACCCTCAGGGCAGACTGCTAAGAAGCTGGGCACAAACCCCAAACAGGTTATGAGTTCTACATACTTTGATTTCACCAACCAAGTAACAAGTGTAAACTCCTCAGGCACTATACAGCCTTAACATGGAGTCTCAGACAGTCCCCTTGGGCATTGCGATCTAGGCAAGATTGACTCTCTGATAGACAGTCACTTTATGCCAAAAATTACAAAATATTCAGGTTACTCCCAGTCCTAAGGACCAGTCATTACCCCAGGTCAATTTGCACTTTAGATCTCCCACCAAAGACAACATTTGTAGCCAATCCTGTAATAAACTAACTAAAGGTTTATTAACTAGGAAAAATAAATGACTCGTATTTACAAGGTGAAAGCAGGTAATCATCCACACGTTAGTCACTTTTCAAAAGATAATAGCAACTTCTATAGTGAGCAGACACTCTATGTCCTTTAGGGCAGGGGTTCTCCACCTTTTTCTTTCTGAGCTCTCCCTCCACCCCAACATGCTATGAAAACTCCATGGGCCAGCTGTACACAGCAGTCCTGTTTGATGGGGTTTCGGCTTTCTGCCCTGGGCTCTAGCAAGTCTAATGCTGGCCATGCTTGGCGGACCCCTTGAAACCTGCTTGCGGACCCCTAGGGAGCCCCAGACCCCTGGTTGAGAACCATTACTTTAGGGCTAACCCAGGCAAAACAGCTGGGGATTTCTTGCATATGCTTAGAAATCCTTGCCCCTCAGAGTTCAAGCAGCAAAGGAATAATACATTTGGCTCAATGGGTATTTTTATTCCCTTCCTCCAGCATTCAAGCTGTGATGGGATGAGGGATTGGGCACTTACTCTCTTCAGGGCTGTGGGGGGAAAGTCTTTGTTCCACAATGGCCCATTGGGATTCAGTAGTGAATCCTGATAGTCTGGAGACAACGCCATCTGTAAGAATCCAGCATTTTGCATTAGGTGATTTTTTTTTTAATTTTTTTTTCCTGTTTGGTAAGTCACGTCGTTTCAGAACAAACATTTTACAGTTATAAAACAAACACTTTATATCCCATGCTACAAGGTAATACTTGAGGTTATAAGTGAGATTAATGCATATGGCAACATACAAACATTTCATAAAATCCCAACACTCTACACATTGCTATAAGTCCAAGACCTATCTTAACAATCCTACACCCAGGTGAGCCAGCCTGGTCTCCTGCTATGCATTTGTCAGTATCTAGTGAAGCCTAAAGGGCCTTGGCATGAGCTGGCACCTGGTCTGCCAGTGTCAGTGGCGTTGAAGAGGTCAGAGCTTTCCAACTGGAAAAGATGCTTCCACCCAGGAGTTGGTGGGAGAAGCGTCCGTGATAGAAACTAGCCAAGTATGTGGCTGAGGGCAACTTTGTGTTCATGTTCAGTTGTTCTCTTATTCTAGTGATATGAAACAGGTTCTCAAGAAAGGGTCTGTGAGCTGGTTTCAGGGGGCTGCAGGGCCCCGCAGTTGAAGCCTGTGCCCTGATCTCTGGCACCCCTGTGGGGCTGAAACTGGGAGCAGAGCCATGGGGAGCCCCAGCTCCCGCTGTGTGGCTGGAGCCCAAAGCTGGGGCACTCGTATGGGGCTGAAGCCCGGAAGCCCCTCTCCTCCACCTGATGGTTGAAGTCTGGAGCCCCCCCAGCTTCCCTGCCTGCCACTGGTCCCTGGAGTTTTTATAGCATGTTGGGGGGACCTGAGAAGGAAAAAGGTTGAGAACCCCTGCTGTAAAAGATCTTGTGGTTTGGGATCAGGATGCCCACCTCCTGCATTGCCTCAAGTTTTCCTCCCCAAGCCCAGCCCCCCATTTCTCAGCTAGAAACACAGCACAAAATCGCTAATCAAAACATCCAATGAAAAATAAACCTTGGAGCAGGATCAGCCAGTAACGTGACAGCTTCCTGCTTCTCCTCTCTCTTCCCCCATTGCCTGTAACAGATTCTAGTAGGTGTTACAGTGTCCTAAGAAGCTAACAGACAAACAGACAAGCAAATGGAGACTGAGCCTTTGGGAACTTCTCTTATTGTGCTTTTGTTTTGGAGGCAGCCCATTTTGCTGTGTCTGCCTGGGCTCAGCTAGAGAGGATGGACAGTGGGCAGACAGCGGTACACTGACTAAGGCTGTGTCTACTCTAGCACTTCCGTTGGTAAAATTTTTGTGGCTTAGGGGTGTGAAAAGACCCCCTCCCCCCGACCGACATAAGTTACACTGACAGATGTGCCAGTGTGAACAGCGCTGCGTCTCCTGCCGACATAGCTACTGCCGCTCGCTGGGTATGGTTTAATGATGCCGATGAGAGAGTGCTCTCCCATCAGCACAGAGCAGCTACACAGGAGCCCGTACAGCCATGCTGCTGTAACATCTCTAGTGTAGACATGGCCTAAGTCTTTGCTCTATTTATAGCAGTTGCTCCTTTTCAGTTGCACCTTCTCTAGCTGCTCTGCAGAGTGATCATGTCCCAGTCTCAGGGATGTACCTTTGTTTGCCATTGTCTGCTGTGAAGTGACATCCTTTGAGTTCCCTGCTCCCCTGAACTCATTTGTGAGAATACCTACCACCCTATCCATAGCTCCTAAAGCACGTAAGCAAGATAGTTACACATCCTCTGCGTGCTACAGACAGGAAAACACAGACACAGAAGTGGACTTGTCACCTTGTAGTCCTGTGCTGTAACTCCGGATGCCCCCTTAACTTCACTCAGCTCTTGGGGATGGCGTTGTGTATGTAATTAGACAATCTGAATTATGGGAGAGTGGCTTTTCCAGATCAGTCTATTCCCATTGAGGAACTGCATTGAACATGCACATATCTGTATTTAAAGGTCTCATAATTCAAGAACCTTTGTCCTTTACTCTGATTCCTTCTGCAGCTGTTGAAGAAGTGGTCCCCAGTGTTTAAGAATTACATAAAGCGGGCATCAGATCACTTGGACGCCTTATCTGCCATTGAGGAGTTCTTCCTCGAACATGATGGCCTCCACACATCCATAGCCAAAGTAAGTTCATCACAGTGGCAAGAGCTTCTGCTTCCACCTGCACAGTAGTAAATTGTGGTTTGTAGGTGCCATCAGCTTGTTTTCTATCAGAAAAGGAAGGCTTATGTGTCTGTTGGGAAAAGTGGGTGAAAAAACATCTGTGAACGTGATTAAAATCTCTCCTCTGTGTCTGCCCAGGCCTCTGACTGAGCCCTGCTATGGAGGAGTACTGGTTGACATGCAATCTGGAGCTGCTATCTAGCAGTATCTAACCCAGAGGGACCCCTTCCATGGTGCTGGAGGGGAGGGGAGGGGAGGAGAGGCCAGTTTCACACTCTGAAGGCACCCAAACCTACCATCTTGGACCCAAAAGCAAGGGGGTATAAAATAGCTTTTGTCACACTTAAAGATGGGAGATAGGCAAGGCTGGAAAGAGGGTGGGATTTCGTATTCAGGCTGAACTGGGTGGAAAGCAGTGAACAAAATGAAAGTAGTGTGTGACTGATCTGCTTTTCCACTGTAGGTTTCAGTCCTAGAAAGCGTTAAACGCACTTTTCATATACACACACTCCCTCTGTGTTCATGGATTATTTCTGCTATCTAAAATTGCAGCTAAACTCCCCAATTAGAAATCTTTCCATGAATAATTCCTCTACAAGTGCCTGCACAACATTACGCCCGTCACTTCCAGAAGAAAGCTGTCCT
This sequence comes from Gopherus evgoodei, assembly GCF_007399415.2. Lineage (NCBI taxonomy): Eukaryota > Metazoa > Chordata > Testudines > Testudinidae > Gopherus > Gopherus evgoodei. The sequence continues at coordinate 7,984,967 of NC_044330.1, forward strand.
GCAAATCTGCCTACACGTTGGTTTCCCAATAAGGAGGAATCTTATCTCATGGTACCAGTGCCTCTGGCTAATGGCACGAGCACTTGGCCTGGACTGACGTCAAAAGCCTTCAGCTCAGTAAGCCAAAATGTCCTTGAATGGCAGAGATTGTTTGGCTTGTATCCATCGTTCTAGCCTGGCTTTCCCTGGGGGCCAGGAGTTGAAGTAAAACTTCATTACTGGAGCTGGTGCATGTAGCTTAGCTTCTCAGTCCTCTGCCGTGAGGAGACTAACTGCAAAGTCTCTCATCAGGCTGAACACAGGGGTGATGAGGCCCCCCAAGCAAGAGTGCATTAGCATCCTCCCTTCATCATGACGTCAGGCAAAAGCTTGATTCTGCAAATGTTCAAATGCATTTGACACCCACTATAAGGCACCTTTTAGCAAAGGGTGTGTGGGGTTGTGTTGCAGATGTGATGACCAGTTAGGACTGGCTGAACTGCATTAGTACTCTTTCCTACTGCTGCTGCCAGAATTTCACCCATCTGGGTCTGCTGACACGAGAGGTTCCTGAAAGATCCATTTCAGTGCTTGTTATTAGTGTGCTTTACCAAGGAGAGGGAGATGATTTTGTGGAGTCCCCTTGGGGTCCTTCATTGCTTTCAACTCCTAAATACCCCTCCCAGCATCCTTGGAGTTGAAAGCCATGAGGGGAGCTGTGACTTGGACCTTGTGTGCATCAGAGCTACCTCACCTCAGGGACTCAGTGTCAGCAGGACAATAAAAGCACAATGATATACACTCTGTTCTCTCCCACTGAGGCTTGTGGTGGAAGTCCCGGATTGTCATACACAGCCTTTTACTGTTCTGTTGCCCCATTTATGGTTTTCTGATTGGTCCAGGTGCTGATGACCTTTTACCAGCTGGAAATCCTGGCAGAGGAGATGATTCTCTTCTGGTTTTCTCAGCGGGACACATCTGATAAGGGCAGGCAGCTTCGTAAAAACCAGCAGGTAAGTCCAAGTCCTGGAGGGATTCACTAGCTGCTGTAGTCAGCCTTGGGGCGGAGGTGGTTCTGATAAAGCTGGGTTCTCAGCAGGGCAGGTAATGAAACACACAATGCATTGGCTTACGGCAGCCCAGCGTGGCTTTCTGCTGTGTTCTGTCATAACCGAAGTGTTCTGGTTGGGGTGAAGGAGGAGGGAGATATTTACTGACAGCTGCTCGAGAAACTGCTGGGATCACCCTATGCTCTGAGTAACGGAGAAGCCTCTCTAAGCTAGGCAACTACTTGAAATGGGCTTCAGGGAAATGAACTCTCACTCCTTACACGTTTCCTCTGAAGCTACTGTACCTGGCTCTCTCCTCATCCATTTGCATGTTCACTGAGCACTGGCAGTACTGATTGGCTTGATATCAAAATAGCCCTTTTATAACTGGCTTGTGCTGTAACAAGCATAAACCTCTCCATGGGTAGGAACTCTGTATCCGGGTGTGGCCACGCCCAGTTCCAGAGCCTTTCCCACAGACGGTACAGAAAGAAAACCCTCTTTGAGGAAGAGCCCAGATTTGCTTCGTGTAGAGCCCAGGTGAAGTCAGCTCCCTTTTTAAAAACCTGTCAGTGCCTAGAGCTGCTTATTTAAACAGAGTTCAAACGGCAAAATGAGCAAATTACATACTCTCAGAGCAGTCTCCTAGCAGCAGCTTTCCTTGCACCGCCCACCTTATGTGCTTGTTGAAAGTTAGGTGGAGCTGTCATGCCTCCTTCTCATGAGCCCTTGATGGAACAACTCTGGGTCTAAACTTCCCTTCTCCCAGCAGACTTTGCCTCTTTTTATTAGGGTTGGCGGGTACCTTGGCCATGAGGAGGCTTCCTTTGTGGGTTCCAAAGAGTCTGTACTGCCCATACCACTTGGATTTAAGTGTCCATTTTTATGTCTGTTTTCCCTGTTCCTCGGCCTCTCCTATCTAACGTGGAAGTGGTCAAATGCTGAGGAACTGCAGTTGTCTCATTAAAGTAGCTGTTTTCTGGGGTTTATTTTTCCTCATCACAGTTCATTGTCCTTGCAGCTTCAGAAGTTTATCCAGTGGCTGAAGGAAGCGGAAGAAGAGTCGTCTGAGGGCGACCAAGACTGACCTGGCAGCCTGACATGAGAAGAGGCACTCCTGCTGCCCTTAGAGGAGGAGGGAGGGATCTCTTACTGGCCAGGCTTTGCCTAGCAAGGTGGGCAGAGCAAGAGCAATGCCAGTGCAGGGTGCATAGGTGTGGGACCTGAAATCGAAGTGACTGACAATCCCATCGTTAATTGTTGTGTATTCCCAGCCCCCCAGATGGCGTCTTACGTGGGATAGTCACAGCACAGTGTGAGAACCACAAGGGAAAAGCAGGAGATGCTAATGTCCAAGATCCCTCTGTGGCCTGTGTATGATGTCTTATAAGCTATCCATTGGGAGCCATTCACTGCTAATGTAGTGGTGACAGGCAAATACATACAAATTCCATGTAAATCTAACTCTTGGGGTTTGAACCATTTCTGGTTTGTGTAAATGTGGTCATATGACCTGGTTATTTGGAGTTACTGATGTTCATGGAGCTGTAAAGAGGCCAATGGACAATTGATTCCCACTCACTTGTGGAGAGCCCTTTCTGAAGAGACACGGGCAAGGCTGGTGGACAGACATGGCTTAGTCATCTAAGCACAGGACTGGGCCTCAGGAACTAATTGGCAGGGGAAGCCCAAGGCATCTGGCAGCCTGGAATGAGAAGAGGCACTTGTGCTTTCTCTCCAGGAGGGAGAACCTCTTACCATCAGGCACGCCTGGCTAGTTAAAATCTTGGGTCTGACATGGACTTGCGTTGTGATCATAGCAAAACCATGTAACCTTTCTGTGTCTGTTTCCCTTTCTGTAAAGTGGGGCTAATACTCACTCTCCTACCTCACGGAGGGCTAGCTAATAACAGAAACATACTTAGGGAATAAAGTACTGTATAGAGGATTATGTCCCAGATATGACTGACCTTCTCTGTCCCCCTAGTTGCTGGTTCTTTGGGTAAGTTTTTATTTTAACTTAGAAAAGGGAACAGATGCCTGTCACTTGTTAAGGCCCCTGGTTCAGGGATTTGCATGGTTCTGAGCGCGCAAGTTGCAACACGAGACGTTCTCTCATCCTGTTTCCCATGCTAGCGACGGTTAGAGATACTAGGTCAAGCCAGGTGTTTTATTTATTTATTTATTTTTTAAAACGCTAGCTTTGCGTTTCTCCTTTGTGGGGAAAACTGTGGATCAGCAACTGCAGGGTAATGCGTGGGTGTGCAGCAAGAGTGAATGTGTGTCCTTTCCATCCATCCCTCTCCTGCACCCTCCTCCATGCTGGTAATAGAGCCCTCAGGAGCAGCGTTCTTGTAAATGTCATTGTGCCACTTCCTGCCCCTGTTCTCCCCCAAGAATGGAGCAGATCAGCCGACCCTTAATAGGCAGGTCATATGTTAAGCATGCTGACCTTGCCACTGTCCTTCTAGGGGAGATGTGGAATAAATTCTATGGGAGGATACATTGAAGCTGCCCACTCAGGATTTTTTTGGCCATTGGATGATGCCACATATTCTAAACTAGGGGACATTGATCTGTGGGGGAGGGGGTCAGAAAATGCTGCCTCTTAAAGATGGATGTTGGGAAGGGAGCAGACTTGAGCTTTCACAGTGTCGGTTGCCAGGACTGTGCATGGAGGCCCTCAGCTTCCGGCATGACGGAAGCCAGTCTTGTAAATTTTGGGGAAAATAGCTGATATTTGAACTTTCTATATCTGCCAATATTTAATTCAGGGAGTGATTAAAAACATCCTGGTGTAAAGAATGACCTCTCGCCTCTGTTTGACTTTGGATAAATGTCTCTGATCATGGCACAAGCCTGAGCAGGGCTCATACATAGTCTAATGAAGAGACTTATGTAATAGCTCACATAGCTAACTTTATTTCTCAACAGGATCCAAGTGTGTATATAATATGCAGATAGGAGACCAGGCCACTATGGAATTGGGATAACTCTTCAACCATGTCCAGCAATACCACCATCTAAGATAAGAGCTGGAGAACAGTTTACCTGAGTGAAACTCTTGCACTTCAGATTTCTACTATCTAGCAGAGGCTCCCTTTTGTTCAGAATTAACTTACAAAGATGCATCTTAAACCTTAATGAAACAATGCTGAGAGTTACAAAGTGTATATAACACTGTCCCCTCCTGATATTGTGTGATTTTTAAGGGCAGAGGGTGGCAACAAAGCCCTTTTTCAAAAGTGTTCGCAAGCCAGCTGCAAGATCCAGGCAGCTTAAAATCTCCCTGGATGTCTTGAGTATTTTTTTAATAGTATAAAGATGGTTAAAAAAATGGGTTTTGCTTGTAATTGCATAATTAACTTGTTTTGAGCAGAGGATCTGGATTCTTTGTGCCAAGGAACAAACAATTCTGCTTTCTGTGTTCTGCATTCCACAGCCTGAATTCTCTGCACTGAAGTGGCCAATTTCTTATTGTTGTGAGCCTCTCTCTCACCAGGGGTTATAGGCACATACAATAGAGATTTAGGTAGAATGTTCCTATGTTGCCAGACTTTGTCCTAATCCTTCAGGGCTCTTCTGAGTGGATTATTTTTTTCGGTACTCTTGTCTCCAGGTCTGTGCTTTACAAAAAGGAGGCTTCTCAAAATAACATACTTGATCGCCTCCTCCAAGGAACAGCCATAGTGCAATCAATACAGACACACTTACTTCTAAAGGGCAAATAATTATATATTTTATGAAAGAGAGTTAATTACAATGCTGAAGAGCAGACCAGGCTTAATGCTTTCTCTGGTCTACTATCAGAAGTTAAGTCAGGTGGAATGCAAAAACATTTCTTAGAGGTCTTGACTGTGCTGTAAAATTAGCTGCCCATTTTTAGGAGTGATGGAAGTGGTGGATTCATGTGTTTTTTAAAGCCAGGAGGGGCCATTATGATCATCTAACCTGACATCCTGCATAAAACAGGTCAGAGAATTTCAGCCACTGGTTCCTGAAGCAAGCCTTTAACTTCTGGGTGAACAAGGGTATATCTTTAGAGATACATCCAGTCTTGATTTAAAGACTTCAAGACCAACCATTTTTACCACCATGTCATCAGAGACTGGCCTGAACAGGTTTTCATGACGTGGTAAAAATACCTGTAGCGACTATATAGGTGTTTACACCATGGGAAACAGTGGTGCTCACTAGCTGCTACAAAATAGCTTAGACCAGGTCTACAGTATAAATTTACATCAGTTTAACTACATCACTCAGAGGGGATGAAAAATCCACACCCGAGTGACACAATTATACTGACCTAAGGCCTGATGTAGACCGTGCTATATCAATGTCAGGGCTTCTCCCATTGACAGCTACCGCCTCTTGTGGAGGTGGATTAACTATGCCAACAGGAGAAGCTCTCCCATCAGCGTAGTAGCATCATCTTCCGGACTACTAACTCCCATCTGTAACCTATCATTTAAATCAGCTTCTGTACCAAATGACTGGAGGATAGCTAATGTGATGCCAATTTTTAAAACTATAACAGGGTTCAAAAAACTAGATACATTCATGGAGGCTAGGTCCATCAATGGCTGTTACCCAGGATGGGCTGGGTGTTCCTAGCCTCTTTGCCAGAAGCTGGGAATGGGCAATGGGATGGATCACTGATTGCCTGTTCTGTTCATTCCCTCTGGGGCACCTGGCATTGGCCACTGTCGGAAGACAGGATCCTGGGCTAGATGGATCTTTGGGTTGACCCAGTTTTGCCGTTCTTATGATGCACTACAGTGGTGCAGCTATGCCAGTTCAGCTTTTTAAGTGTACACCTATGCATAGATGCTGGAACTAGAGGTGCTGCTGCAGCTGGCTTGAAGGGGTTGCCATCATCTGCAGGGTTTACAGTTTGGTTCAGTGCCTCTCAGCACTCCTACTATAAAATTGTTCTAGCACTCCTGGACCCATAGTTCATGTAGATTTAAGCCTACAGACTTCAGCAATGATTCCTTTTGGAACTGGCTTGCTTAGCCTAGTCCCTTACTCCTAATTTTCTTGGCTCTGTGGTCTTTACTCCCATGCATTGAGTGAATCTTGCTTAACAAGACTTTTGCAAGCAATTACGTCGGTGTTTATCAACTGGGAGTATTTAATCACTTATCCCATTTTTAAAAAGCAGCTGCAGTAATGAGTCTGTTAATGATACGAGTTGTACGATTGGAGCTATGGAGCTGGAACAGCATTACAAGTACAAAGTGCATACAGCCTGATTTCTCCATTCAACCTTACATGGCCTGTCAGCACCTACTTTATCCTTGAGGAGCCTACCACTACAGAATACTGTGAAAAGCTGCTCTTTAAGCAAGAGAAGCCTCCCACTAATGCAGTGGAAGCTCCATTGTGTTGTGCTGCAGCCTTACTAGCAGAAAAGAGTCTGCAAGGAGTTGGGAGTGCAGAAGAGTACGGGAGGATGACCCTCCAAGCGCCAACCACCCCCATCTGAGAGCAGCCAGGAAAATCTAACATTAGCTCCCTGTATGGTCCCAGGGCATCCCCTGCTGGCCAGGCAGGAGGGGAAGTTGCACCAGAGGGGGATAGTAACACATTGAGGGGGGAGCTGTTATAGCAGACGTCCACGTGTCCAAGAGCATTACAGCACCAAGAGAGGTAGTTATGCTACATCCTTGAATATCTTTGAGGCATTAACACTGCATTAGGAGGACAGTTACAGTGGATCCCTCATGCCTTGATGGCACTCTCAGATGACAAGGAGCACATTAACCTAGACCATTGCACAGCTGGACTGTGGGCAAGATCCCTGTGGAATCAGACCATTCCTCTGCCAGTCACTGTTCTGCATGAAGGGCCATTGTGTCTATGGAAAGAACTCCAGACCCAGGGCTGAAGTGGAAACCACCCATTCCCCTCTTCATGCCTCCTATAACTGCTGCTTATTTGCCAACTTTCCCTGCTCTGTGCTTAGGTCTCCAGCTAAAGATTAGATTGATTGACATCACTCCAGGTCATTAAAAATTGCATGTCCTGTGCAATGTAGTTAACCCCCTAGCCCCACCATTGTAGACATAGCTAGGTCAACGGAAGAATTCTTTCATCAGCCTAGCTACTGGCCCTCAGAGAGATGGATGGACCGAAAACCCTCTTCCATCAATGTAGGAGACATCTATACTACAGCGGCACAGGTGCACTTCCACAGCTATGCTGCTATAGGTGTAGTACCCCTCAGTGTATTCTTTAAGGCTTTTTATTTGTTGTTTGGTGGCGGGGTTAAACTTAATTTCAGGCTAATAGATTCCCAGCCAAGTGAGTGCAGCTTCCTGCCAGCAGCATTGCCTGAGTGACCCAGGCCCATCAGCAACAGCCACAAGACTTGTCAGCGTTCTCTGGACATAGTAAAGTGGGGATTCCACCCTGGCTGTCTGAGAACCCAAGGAATCTGTTCCAAGGGGAACGGTTTATCCTCCTGACACAGGGGAGTCTGGCCCTGATGGTGGGTGATTTTTCAGGGTCTAGTCTGTGCTGAGCCCTTGGCAGTAGGATGCTTTCTCATGGCATTACTGTTTTACCTGCAGCACCCACAGGTGCAGGTGCTAGACAGTGTAACAGAATCCCGATCCAGTAGAACTGGCTAAATCGCCCAGCAGCTCCCATACAACTTGGCTCTTCAGTGAGACCATCTCTCAAAGGGATTACATTAGCCATATAGATAAAAGGAGTTCCCAGGTCTCAGGCAGGAAGACGCTTTCCTAACCAGCCATCAACTTGCACATGTTTGATGAGGAATCTACTGCTGGGATGGTTTTCCCTGCAGGTCTCAGGGGCACTGATGGGGAAAAGAGGAGCAAGAAATCCAAGATCACAAGGAGTGTGGGAATGCAAATAAGGGAATGGAAGTGTTAGAGAGGCAGAGGGAGACTGAGATGGGGAGTGTTAGAACTAGGGGGGCACATGATTGTGCAGGATTGAGATTGTAAAAGGGGTGTGTGGAGAAAGGGGATAGGGGTCAAAGGGAGGGTTGGGAGAGGGTCTAATATAGTGAATGCTTACGGGAAGAGGGTAGGTTTAGAAGATAAAAAAAAAAAAGAACAAGTAAAAAATCACTTAGAAAAGTTAGATGCCTGCAAGTCACCAGGGCCTGATGAAATGCATCCTAGAATACTCAAGGAGTTAATAGAGGAGGTATCTGAGCCTCTAGCTATTATCTTTGGGAAATCATGGGAGACGGGGGAGATTCCAGAAGACTGGAAGGGGGCAAATATAGTACCCATCTATGGGAAATAAAAACAACCCAGGAAACTACAGACCAGTTAGTTTAACTTCTGTGCCAGGGAAGATAATGGAGCAGGTAATTAAAGAAATCATCTGCAAACACTTGGAAGGTGGTAAGGTGATAGAGAATAGCCAGCATGGATTTGTAAAGAACAAATCGTGTCAAACTAATCTGATAGCGTTCTTTGATAGGATAACGAGCCTTGTGGATAAGGGAGAAGCGGTGGATGTGATATACCTAGACTTTAGTAAGGCATTTGATACAGTCTCACATGATATTCTTATAGATAAACTAGGAAAGTACAATTTAGATGGGGCTACTATAAGGTGGGTGCATAACTGGCTGGATAACCGTACTCAGAGAGTAGTTGTTAATGGCTCCCAATCCTGCTGGAAAGGTATAACAAGTGGGGTTCCGCAGGGGTCTGTTTTGGGACCGGTTCTGTTCAATATCTTCATCAACGATTTAGATGTTGGCATAGAAAGTACGCTTATTAAGTTTGCGGACGATACCAAACTGGGAGGGATTGCAACTGCTTTGGAGGACAGGGTCAAAATTCAAAATGATCTGGACAAATTGGAGAAATGGTCTGAGGTAAACAGGATGAAGTTCAATAAAGATAAATGCAAAGTGCTCCACTTAGGAAGGAACAATCAGTTTCACACATACAGAATGGGAAGAGACTGTCTAGGAAGGAGTATGGTAGAAAGAGATCTAGGGGTCATAGTAGACCACAAGCTTAATATGAGTCAACAGTGTGATACTGTTGCAAAAAAAGCAAACGTGATTCTGGGATGCATTAACAGGTGTGTTGTAAACAAGACACGAGAAGTCATTCTTCCGCTTTACTCTGCGCTGGTCAGGCCTCAGCTGGAGTATTGTGTCCAGTTCTGGGCACCGCATTTCAAGAAAGATGTGGAGAAATTGGAGAGGGTCCAGAGAAGAGCAACAAGAATTATTAAAGGTCTTGAGAACATGACCTATGAAGGAAGGCTGAAGGAATTGGGTTTGTTTAGTTTGGAAAAGAGAAGACTGAGAGGGGACATGATAGCAGTTTTCAGGTATCTAAAAGGGTGTCATCAGGAGGAGGGAGAAAACTTGTTCACCTTAGCCTCCAATGATAGAACAAGAAGCAATGGGCTTAAACTGCAGCAAGGGAGGTTTTGGTTGGACATTAGGAAAAAGTTCCTAACTGTCAGGGTAGTTAAACACTGGAATAGATTGCCTAGGGAAGTTGTGGAATATCCATCTCTGGAGATATTTAAGAGTAGGTTAGATAAATGGCTATTAGGGATGGTCTAGACAATATTTGGTCCTGCCATGAGGGCAGGGGACTGGACTCGATGACCTCTCGAGGTCCCTTCCAGTCCTGGAGTCTATGAGAGCCCAGGGTCCATGCACGCATGTGGGTTTTTGTTTATAGGAGAGCCTGGATTCGCAGTTAGGTGACCCTTGGCAGGGGCTGGGATTGGAGGGAAGCTGGGGTCGGGGAGGGAGTCCCTGTGTGGAGAGAGGGGTTGGGGCCTACAGGGGAGCCCTGAGAGCAGGTTAGATGAACTGTGTGTGTGTATTCAGGCTGTCCTGGAGCCCTGTTGAGAGTGGGGGCAGCTGGTGGGTGTCAAGAAGCCAGGACTGGAGGGAAGTATGTGTGTTCATGAGTGGGGGCTATCCTGGAGCCCTCTGGGGGGCAGCTGGGTGTAAGGGAGGGGGTTGTATGGAAGACATGGCTGAGGGGGAGTGGGGGGTTGTCTTTGGGGAAGGCTGTCCAGGAGCCCTGGGGGTTATAGAAGGGGGCTGTAGGGGAGCTGGATGGAGCTCTGGGTGTATTTGTGGGTGCAGGGAGCTGGTGGATGTAGTAGGGGGCTGCTGGGAAGACTGGGTTGGGGGAGCTGTGTGTATTCAGGAGTGGGGGCTGTCCCAGAGTCCCGGGGGCGGGGGGTCAAGATGTCTGAAGCAGCTCACGAACATGGGTGCCAACATCAAGGCAGAGTGTCAAGAAGCAGGACACAATCCCCAAATTGGTTGTCTGCTCTAAGATTTCACCCACCAATTAAGAAGTATGAACTCTGCAAGCACTAAAACAACCTTCCCATGGAATCATACACAGTCCCCTTGAGCAGGCACTCTGGTGTATCTTGCCACCCAGGCCTTTTACCAAATCTCTCAGTAATATTCAGGTTACTCCCAATCCCAAAGGATCAGTCACTTACCCTAAATCAGTTGCACCCCAGATCTCCCATCTCACCAAAGACAACACTGTCAGTCAATCCTGTAATAGTTAATAAATCTTTAGTTAGGTTAAGAAAATAAATGGGTTATTTATGAGATTAAAGCAGGTGAATGTAACACACAGTTAGTCTTAGGTTCCAAAAGGTGATAGTTAACTGCTATATATGCAAGCTCCTTATGTTCTTTAGGGCTAACCCAAACTAAATAGCTTGGGGATCCCTTGCTTATACTCACAAATAATACCCTTTCTGAATGTCAAGCAGCATAGGGATGATAATCTCTCTTTAACAGGGACTTTTATTCCCTTCCCCCAGCATGCAAGCTGTGAAAGGAGGAGGGCTTGGGCAGCATACCCTCTTCATGGGTGTGAAGGAAGCAAACAACAAAGCCTTTTGTCCACCGATGTTCCACAATGGTTTGTCTGGCATCTATAGGCCTTCTTTTATTGGGGAGGAGGAGGTAAGGTAAATAGTATTTAACACTTAATGCTTCTCCCCTGACTGTGGGTTTGACAGTTTTAGCAAACACTTAAATACACCTCTACCTCGATAGAACGCTGTCCTCGGGAGCCAAAAAATCTTACCGCGTTATAAGTGAAAACACGTTATATCGAACTTGCTTTGATCCACCAGAGTACGCAGCCTTGCCCCCCCCCCCCCCCGGAGCACTGCTTTACCGCACTATATCCGAATTCGTGTTAGATCGGGTCACATTATATCGCGGTAGAGTTGTATTACCTTATAACGGGGGTGAAGATGTTTCTAGTAAGATTAAGAAAGCAGCCTACAAGCATTTAATAAAGTCTGAACATTAAACACATTCTTATATCTCTTTTAACAATGATCACGCACAGATGAGCCAGACTGGTATCCAGCTATGCATTTGTCAACGTTCAGCGGGGCCCAGGGGCCTCAGCAGGAGTTGGCACCTGGTCTGCCAGCATCACAGAGGAGCTGGTGGATACAGAAGGGTGCTGTAGAGAAGCCAGGGCTGGGGGGAAGCTGTGTGTAGTCAGGGGCAGGGACTGTGCTGGACCCCTGAGGGGGAACTAGGGGGTGTAGGGTGGTCTGTAGGGAAACTGGGGCTGTATTTTCAAGGGAGCTGTGTGTGTTGGGGGACTGGAAGGAAGCTGAGGGGGCTCTGTTTTGGGGGGCAGTAGAGAAGCTGGGAGTTCTGTGTGCTGCAGGGCTCTAGGGAAGCCAGGACTAGGGTGGGGGTCCTCTCCCTGCTGTGGGTCTCTGGAGAAGCTGGGATGGGGAGGGGGCTCTGTATGCTCAGGGGGCTGTAGGGAACCGCTAGGTGGACTCTGTGCTCAGGAAGGTCTGTAGGGAAGTGGGGCTGTGGGCTGTGTGTTGGGGGACTGTAGGGAAATGGGCCAGGGGGCCTCTGTATATTGGGGGCTGTAGGGAAATGGACCGGGGGAGGCTCTGTATACTGGGGGGCTGTAAGGAAGCAGTAGGCTCTGTATAGGGGGCTGTAGGGAAGCAGGGGGGCTCTGTGTATTGAGGGGCTGGGAGCTCTGTGTGCTCAGGGGCTGTGGTGAAGTGGTGGGGGGCTCTGCTCGGGGGATGTGGGGAAGCGGGGGGCTCGGTGTGCTTGGGGGGCTGTGGGGAAGCGGGGGGCTCTGTGCGCTTGGGGGGCTGTGGGGAAGCGGGGCAGGCACTGTGTGCTCAGGGATGCTGTAGTGAAGCGGGGGGGCTATAGTGAAACAGGCGGGCTCTTTGTGCTCAGGGGGGCTGTAGTGAAGCGGGGGGCTCTGTGCGCTGGGGGGGCTGTGGGGAAGCAGGGGGGCTCTGTATGCTTGGGGGGCTGTGGGGAAGCAGGGGGGCTCTGTGCTCGGGGGGCTGTGGGGAAGCGACAGGGCTCTGTGCGCTCGGGGGGCTGTGGGGAAGCAGGGGGGCTCTGTGTGCTTGGGGAATGTGGGGAACCTGGGGGCTCTGTGCAGTCAGGGGGGGCTGCAGTGAAGCAGGGGGCTGTGGGGAAGCGAGGGAGCTCTGTGCGGTCGGGGGGTTGTGGGGAAGGCTCTGTGTGCTCAGGGAATGTAGGGAACCGGGGGGCTGTGTGTGCTCGGGGGGCTGTAGTGAAGCAGGGGGGCTGTGGGGAAGTGGGGAGGGGCTGTTCGCTCGGGGAGGGCTGTAGGGAAGCAGGGAGGGGCTGTGTGCGCTCGGGGGGCTGTAGTGAAGCAGGGGGGCTCTTTGCGCTCTGGGGGGCTGTGGGGAAGCGAGGGGGCTATGTGCGCTCTGGGGGGGCTGTGGGGAAGCAGGGGGGCTCTGTGAGCCCGGGGGGAGGCTGTAGTGAAGCAGGTGGGGCTGTGTGCACAGGGGGGCCATGGGGAAGCGAGGGGGCTCTGTGTGCTCGGGGAGGCTGTAGTGAAGCAGGGGGGTTTCTGTGCACTCAGGGGGTCTGTGGGGAAGCACGGGGAGCTCTGCGCTCGAGGGGGGCTGCTGTAGTGAAGCGGGGGGGTCTGTGCACTTGGGGGGCTCTGTGTGCTCGGGGGGGCTGTGAGGAAGCGGGGTGCTCTGTGTGCTCAGGGGGCTATGGGGAAGTGGGGGGGCTCTGTGCGCTCAGGGGGGCTGTGGGGAAGCGGGGGGTGGGGGCTCTGTGTGCTTGGGGGGGCTGTGGGGAAGCAGAGCGCAGGGGCTCTGTGCGCTTGGGGGGTGCAGTGAAGTGGCGGGGGCTCTGTGCACTCGGGGGGCTGTAGTGAAGCAGGGGGGCTGTGGGGAAGTGGGGAGGGGCTGTTCGCTCGGGGAGGGCTGTAGGGAAGCAGGGAGGGGCTGTGTGTGCTCGGGGGGCTGTAGTGAAGCAGGGGGGCTCTTTGCGCTCTGGGGGGCTGTGGGGAAGCGAGGGAGCTATGTGCGCTCTGGGGGGGCTGTGGGGAAGCGGGGGGGGCTCTGTGTGCTCGGGCTGTAGTGAAGCGAGGGGGCTCTGTGCGCTCAGGGGGCTGGGGGGAAGCAGGGGGTCTATGTGCTCGGGGGGCAGTGGGGAAGCAGGGGGGCTCTGTGAGCCCAGGGGGGGCTGTAGTGAAGCAGGTGGGGCTGTGTGCACAGGGGGGCTGTGGGGAAGCAGGGGGGCTCTGTGTGCTCGGGGAGGCTGTAGTGAAGCAGGGGGGTTTCTGTGCACTCAGGGGGGCTGTGGGGAAGCACGGGGGCCTCTGCGCTCGGGGGGGGCTGTAGTGAAGCGGGGGGGGGTCTGTGCACTTGGGGGGGCTCTGTGCGCTTGGGGGGGCTGTGGGGAAGCGGGAGGGGCTCTGTGTGCTTGGGGGGGCTGTGGGGAAGCGGAGGGCAGGGGCTCTGTGCGCTTGTGGGGGTGCAGTGAGGCGGCGGGGGCTCTGTACGCTTGGGGCTGTGGGGAAGCGGGGGGCTCTGTGTGCTCGGGGGGGCTCTGTACGCTCAGGGGGGCTCGGGGGGCTGTAGGGAAGGGGGGCTCTGTGTGCTCGGGGGGGCTCTGTACGCTCAGGGGGGCTCGGGGGGCTGTGGGGAAGGGGGGCTTTGTGCGCTTGGGTGGGGTTCAGTGAAGGCGGGGCTCTGTGCGCTCAGGGGGGTGCAAGTGAAGCGGGGGGGCTCTGTGCGCTCAGGGGGCTGTGGGGCAGCGGGGGGGCTCGGGGGGCTGTGGGGAAGCCTGGGGGGCTCTGTACGCTCAGGGGGCTGTGGGGAAGGGGGGCTTTGTGCGCTTGGGTGGGGTTCAGTGAAGGCGGGGCTCTGTGCGCTCAGGGGGGTGCAAGTGAAGCGGGGGGGCTCTGTGCGCTCAGGGGGCTGTGGGGCAGCGGGGGGGCTCGGGGGGCTGTGGGGAAGCCTGGGGGGCTCTGTACGCTCAGGGGGCTGTGGGGAAGGGGGGCTTTGTGCGCTTGGGTGGGGTTCAGTGAAGGCGGGGCTCTGTGCGCTCAGGGGGGTGCAAGTGAAGCGGGGGGGCTCTGTGCGCTCGGGGGGCTGTGGGGCAGCGGGGGGGCTCGGGGGGCTGTGGGGAAGCCTGGGGGGCTCTGTACGCTCAGGGGGCTGTGGGGAAGGGGGGCTTTGTGCGCTGGGGTGGGGTTCAGTGAAGGCGGGGCTCTGTGCGCTCGGGGAGGTGCAGTGAAGCGGGGGGGCTCTGTGCGCTCGGGGGGCTGTGGGGCAGCGGGGGGCTGGGGGAAGCGGGGGCTTTGTGCACTGGGGGGGTTCAGTGAAGCGGGGGGGCTGTGGGCTCTGTGCGCTCGGGGGGTGCAGTGAAGCGGGGGGGCTCTGTGCGCTCGGGGGGTTCAGTGAAGGGGGGCTCTGTGCGCTCAGGGGGTGCAGTGAAGCGGGGGGGCTCTGTGCGCTCGGGGGGCTGTGGGGCAGCGGGGGGCTGTGGGGAAGCGGGGGCTTTGTGCGCTGGGGGGGTTCAGTGAAGCGGGGGGGCTGTGGGCTCTGTGCGCTAGGGGGGTGCAGTGAAGCGGGGGGGCTCTGTGCGCTCGGGGGGTTCAGTGAAGGGGGGCTCTGTGCGCTCGGGGGGCTGTGGGGCAGCGGGGGAGCTCGGGGAGCTGTGGGGAAGCGGGGGCTTTGTGCGCTGGGGGGGTGCAGTGAAGGGGGGGCTGTGGGCTCTGTGCGCTCGGGGGGTGCAGTGAAGGGGGGGCTGTGGGCTCTGTGCGCTCGGGGAGCTGTGGGGAAGCGGGGGCTCTGTGCGCTTGGGGGGGTTCAGTGAAGGGGGGGCTCTGTGCGCTCGGGGGGCTCGGGGAGCTGTGGGGAAGCGGGGGCTCTGTGCGCTCGGGGGGTGCAGTGAAGCGGGGGGGCTGTGGGCTCGGGGGGGGTGCAGTGAAGCGGGGGGGGCTGTGCGCTCGGGGGGTGCAGTGAAGCGGGGGGGCTGTGCGCTCGGGGGGGTGCAATGAAGCGGGGGGGCTGTGGGCTCTGTGCGCTCGGGGGGCTGTGGGGAAGCGGGGGCTCTGTGCGCTCGGGGGGTGCAGTGAAGCGGGGGGCTGTGCGCTCGGGGGGTGCAGTGAAGCGGGGGGGCTGTGGGGGCTGTGGGCTCGGGGGGCTGTGGGGAAGCGGGGGGCTGTGGGCTCTGTGCGCTCGGGGGGTGCAGTGAAGCGGGGGGGCTGTGGGCTCTGTGCGCTCGGGGGTGCAGTGAAGCGGGGGGGCTGTGCGCTCGGGGGGTGCAGTGAAGCGGGGGGGCTGTGCGCTCGGGGAGCTGTGGGGAAGCGGGGGGGCTGTGCGCTGGGGGGGCTGTGCGCTCGGGGAGCTGTGGGGAAGCGGGGGGGCTGTGGGCTCGGGGGGGGTGCAGTGAAGGGGGGGCTCTGTGCGCTCGGGGGGGATGCAGTGAAGCGGGGGGGCTGTGGGCTCTGTGCGCAGCTCCGTGCACGTTGCTGAGGGGAGGCCGCCCGGGAAGGGGGAGCAGGGCGAGGCCGGGCCGCGCTCTCGCTGCCCAGCGGAGCCCCTGGGCCTGGGGGCCGCGGGGGCGGAGCCGGAGCCGGAGCCGCCGGAGTTTGCGCTGTAGCCGGGCGGCGCTGGGACCCGGAGAACAAGGGCCAGGGGGACCCACCCCGCGAGAAGCCGGGCCGGGCCGCTGCGTTTGAGGGGCTCCGCGCCGGGGCCGGGCCTGGTGGCGCTCGGGGCCCGGGGGGCTGCAGGCCTGGTCGGGGCCCGGGCGGGGGGCGCCATGGCGGCCGCCGAGACGAAGATCATCTACCACCTGGACGAGCAGGAGACGCCCTACCTGGTGAAGCTGCCGATCCCGGCCGAGCGGGTCACCCTGGGCGACTTCAAGGGTCTCCTCAACCGGCCCAACTACAAGTTCTACTTCAAGTCTATGGACGATGACTTCGGGTG
The DNA here is from genome assembly GCF_007399415.2 of Gopherus evgoodei. Lineage (NCBI taxonomy): Eukaryota > Metazoa > Chordata > Testudines > Testudinidae > Gopherus > Gopherus evgoodei. Next base: position 8,001,271 of record NC_044330.1, read on the forward strand.
AGTGGGGGGGCACCCCGGTACCCCCAATTCTCCCTTCGGGGTTTGCTGGGGGGCACCCCCGGTACCCCCAATCCCACCTCTGGGGTTTGCTGGGGGGCACCCCCGGTACCCCTAATCCTGCCTCTGGGGTGTGCTGGGGGGCACCCCTGACTCCCCCTTCCCGCCTCTGGGGTTTGCTGGGGGGCACCCCGGTACCCCTAATCCCACCTCTGGAGTGTGCTGGGGAGCACCCCTGGCTCCCCCAATACCAGGGATCCTTGGACCCTCAAATGTCTATATCTGGGTAAGAAGGTTGAGGGATTTGTACCTTCTTCCCCAAATTCTCTCTCATTTTGGGGCCCCATAGTCTAGTTTTTCTGGCACCCCCCAACAAATTCTACGTCTCTTTAAGGAACCACCATATAGGCACACGCTTAATTTTCCTATGGAGCCCCTGATCCATTTCTCTCCCCAGGATATTCACATCCCTTCACCCCATTCTGTCATCTCCCTGCATCCTACTGTTTTCCAGTCTCTGGTGAAGAACCCATTTCTACCTGGGGAGCTCTGGTCCTCCTGTCTTGCAGAGCACCTGCTTGGGAAGGGGTTGCAGGGCCCCTCTTGCTTGTTTTTTTTCCCCCTCACAGGGTTCACAGTTTACTCTAGAACTTGTTAGGGGGCAGCTGGGGCTTGCAAGAGGTCTATAGTTTCATACTCCTCCCAGCTCCTTTCTACTACAACCAAAGACTGCCCCAGGCTGTGGCCTTGTTAGATCTCATAAATTAGAGCCATGCCCATAAATTGGGCCTGCTTACTGCTTGGATGAGAGTCTTTCAGATAATTACTTTCTCTGCTGAGTCCATTTTGGCCCAAATACCCCAGTCTGGTGTTAGGTCTGGAAATGACAACTTTTAGTTTAGACCTATTCATGGTTATGAAAGATTCCTGGCATTTCTCAAATGAGTTGGTATTACCTTTTGTCCAAATTCCAGTTAAGTACATTTTCCTGTCCTGCCTTCCCTCTGGAATTTCAGTTGTTTGCACTACATATTTTGTGCCTAAATTGTTGTATCCCGTTGTTGGGTACTGCCAAAGTGCTGCTGCCTTCCCTTCAGAGGAGGCTGCATTGCAATGGTGGGTGAAATGAATTCTCCATGCATATTGTTTGTAAATAAATGCTTTGGGATCCTTTGAAATGTTGCTCTCAAAATGAATTGAAACCCTTGAGTGCAATGCTGCCATATAGGTGGAAAAGTGTCTGCATTTGTCAACCAAGAGTAGTAATAAATAGCAATGTCTCAAGTTGTGGCCAGAGGGTCTGGTGGAAGCTGCAGGAACCTGTGTTAGGCCTGGTCTTATTTCATAGCTTCACTAATGATCCAGAAGAGGAGGCATATGGCAGATCAGTGAAATTTGCAGATGAAGCAAAACAGGGAGGAGCTGCAGATACCAGTGAGGGCAGGGAAATGATACAGAGAGACCCAGTGAGACTAGAAATGGGCTGAAAATAATAAAACAAGGATCAGGTTGGACAAATGCAGCTCTTTCAATGGGGGAGAGGAATAACCCTAAACCTGGATCCTCTTCGGGTGGAAGAAATCTGGGGTGTAGAAGTGGATGAGAGAGACTGAGGGGGTGGGCAGCAAATCAGACTGGAGTCTGCAGTGTGATATGGGGTAAAAAAGTGGTCACTGTGGTTTTGTTTTAGTGCCACGTACTTCTGTGCTGCTGAATAAATCATCTAATTGAGGCTGCAGACGCAGAGGCCTTAAGTTCTGGAGCAGGGAGGGGAGAGTCTCTTTCTGTCTGACTCTGGGGAGAACCCATCTGGAATGTTGCTTTTAGTTCTGGGTACCTGCTCGTTCAGAGAAGTGCCAGGAGAATGATCTGAGGGCTGGAGGGAGACAGTAAGACTGATCCAGCTGTGGCATTGTGTCCAAGGAAGAGGCGGAGGCCCTGTCACTTAAGATGTTTTGGTAACTTCTAAACAGTATACAGGAGGGAATAATCTTCAACTGACCCATGGGGAGGTGGGCTGGCAGGAACCTCCTGGGATCTTGTATTTCCATCCTAGTAAGATGAATGTGGAGGAGAGATCATTATAGAAGGGCATGGACACTTACTGTGCCATGTGAGTGACTGAAAAGAATTGCTGTGTGCTTGAGATAGAAAGGGGTGGTATTCAGGTGCACTTACTGCTCTTTGCCAGACAATCTGCCCCTTTTCCCCAGGTTGCCCCTTCCCCCAGCACCTGCAAGGAGGAACGTGACTCCTGTGGAGTGAGTCTCCTGAGCCAGCCTGCTTCTGACAGTGGGAGAACTTCTAGAAACTACTTATTTGAGGCAGAGGGAATGGTGGCGCCTCAAGGTTCAGTGGCAGCTGGTAACACAGAAAGGGGAAGCCTCCAACTGGGATGGGCCTTGGGCCTTGGCCCTGGCTCTAAAGAGGCAAAACTCCCAGGGAATGAGGGTGAGTTCTCTGCAAGCTGTCTGTCAGGGATGGATGCATTTCACCCTCCCCAGAGTCAGCCAGATTTACCTGCTAATTTCCCCTTCCCTCCTCTGACAGTTTTCCCTTCCCTCCTCTGCCCTAAGCTCAGGCCTGGTCAACCGTCTTTTCCGCCTTTCTCCAGGCAGGACAGCTCTGGCATGGCGTTCCCTTGGGAGCTCCCTTCAGCTCTCCACATCCCAAAGCAGCAGTGCAGCCACTGCCTTAGGCCATGTCTTTGCTATGAGCACTAGGGCAACACAGCTACGGCCTTGCAGATATGCCACGGTCGTGTGGTAGAGTAGACACTTACTACGGCGCTGGAAGGCACTTTAACGGTAGGTGGGTTGATAGAACAATTCTTCCATTGATCTGGTCATGTCTACACTGGGGGTTAGGTCAGCACAGCTACAGTGCTCAGGGGTGTGAACTTTTAGATATGCCAGCCTACATTTAACTGTAGACCAGGCCTTAATGTGTGGGATTTTCCCTTATTTTATTTATCTTGTTAACATCTGTTTCCTCTGAGTATCAGGATTGCAGGGAGGCTGATTCAGTGTTTACATCTCCTTGGAAATGTGAACCAGGATTCTCCTTACTGAGTGTGGAGTTGCAGGGCCGATCAGCAGCTATTGCTAGCCAAAGTACAAGGTACCCAGCCTTGGAATAAGTGAATTTCAGAACAGTGTCTTCTGTGGGAAGGAAAGAAACCCAAAATTAATTAATCTTGCAAATTTGGAAGAGGAGAGGGTTAAGCAGAGAGATCGCAACATTTCCTGAGCTAGTCCTCATGGGGAAATGGGTTCATTACCCACCCACAGAGCAGGAGTCTGTTACTGGACTGAGATGTGACAGCAACAAATGGCAACAGAGTCCCCTTGGGTAAGTCAGTTAATCTTTCCATGCCTCAGTTTTTCATCTGGTCCTGCTAGGGAAGGCAGGGGGCTGGACTCAATGACCTTTCAGGGTCCCTTTCAGTTCTGTGAGATAGGTATATCTCCATATATCTGTAAACCAGCAATTATCATACTTGCCTCCCACCCTTTGTTTGTCTTGTCTCTTGAGATTGTAAGATCCTCAGGGCAGGGACTCTTACTTGTGTGTATCTGTATCTGTGCAGTTCTTAACACAACAGGCCCTGATCTCAGTTGATACCCTGATTTTTTTTAATTTTTTTTTTTTTTTTTTTATTACTGTATCCATGCAAGGACATGACAAACACCACACCTCCTGAAGCCCCATTGTAGCTTACTTGGTTATTCAGTAAGGTTCTGGATTTCCGTAATGTGTGACAGGCTCCCCAAGTTGTCATAGTGAAATGGTGTCTTGCTTTGTGCATCGCAAAGGCAGGTCTTCCCTGCAGTCTGTGCTATGCACACAGTTGCAACAGTTAAACTAAAGATGTGATTTTTAAGCCAGTTTATTTAAACTGGTGCAACTCTGTGGCTACTCTCTTAAATCAATTTAAACCAGGTTTTTATTGGTTTAGATTTTACCTGTAATCAATATAACCAGTTTTAAACCAATAGAAGGATGTCCATGCAGTCCTTGCTCTGGTTTAATTTAAGTAGTCTTTTAAACTCATGCAATTTCTGTGTGTAGGCAAACTCTTAGCAACTGGCTCAAAGTTTTCCCTCTTCTCTCCTCTCCCTAAATCCTTGGCTGCCTGAAAGTTTTAATTTTCCCCCTTACTCTGTTTCTTTTTTTCTCACAACTCCTGTTGTGCTTAAGGAAGTAGTTGGTCTGAGCAATTGATTGTTTTGCTTGTCTCCATTGTGCCTTGCCAACTCTTCTATTCTATTCCATTGCGGTCTCTGGACCTATGTGATCTCCCCTTTTTTGGGCAGTGATAAGACAAACCAGCTCCCATGCCCTTTTGTGTTGCATCACTTAAGGGGACACAAGTGATTTGGGGTGGGATGATGGGGTGCTTCTGCTGCTTCTCCCACTTGTGTTCAGAAGTTGATTCCAACTTTAATCTCTGAACAGTGGTGAGTGATTTCCAGGTCTCAGCTGGCAAGCAAAAATTAGTATCCAACTGATCACCAGCCTGATAACTAATTCAGGCCTATTTAATTATCACTCAGCTTTCCAAAGCTGGGTTCAAAGCTGAGATTAGGAGAACTTTCTGGAGACAGAACAAAGCAGGCCCTGCTGGAATTCCCAGCTCCTGGGTCTGACGCTGTTGGTATTTGGCGACCTCATCTCACACACATGTGCACGGGGAAATGTGTTGATGTCTGCTGAGAGGCTGATTGATTTATTTTTATTGTGAGATCTTTCTGAAATCAGTGCCAGGAGTCTCTGTCTTTCTGGTTGAGAGTGTTTGGAGACAAGGAATGGATCCTAAACTTAATAAGCAGTGTCAATCCTTAAGAAGTGGTGAGCTGCCTCATAGCATGCCAGCCCATTGGAGCCTGAGATGATATTTTCTTGTATGCGTAACTTCCTTGTTTAAAGAAGGCTCCTGGCTTTGCCCTGTTCCTGGTGATAGGTGCTGCTGTCACTCAGACTGGATTGCATGCAGAGAGAAGGTGAGAGAAAATCCCTTGACAATGTAAGTGAGCTCACAAGGCTTGGAAGCCTTATGTGATTTGTTTGCTTACTTATTTCCCTTGTGGTAAGTCTGGGTAAGGGGCAATGCCTGTCCTGCACCTCTCCTCATCCTCTAGCCAGTGACCTGCTAACTGTGTCGTTACTCATACTGAGGGGTAGGATGTATGCTGTCCCTGTGGCATTCACGGGCTGAGCACAAATCTCTTGTGTTTTTCCTAAGCAGTAAAATTCCCTAATTGAGGAGAAGAGTTGTTCATTCCCTGGATGTCTCCCAATCTGTTGCTGCAAAGACGGGAAGGGCTAAAGGGACAAGACAAATGGGTTTAGTTGAATTGTAGTTGCCTGCAGTGCTGGGTACTCTGGGTAACTCTGCTTAGGACAATTAGACTGACTCAGCCTAGAAATCCTTGTGAAAAAGCACCTGCCTCCTAGGACAAAATTGAGGTGGTTGGCTGATGCCCAGCATATTGACTAGCCCTCCCCCAACCAGGTTATTCCTTGTCAAGCTGACCAGAAAGCTGGAGGTCCTTCGAGGGCAGTGTTCACCTCTGAGACATGTTCACAGTATGCTCGTCTATTGCACTTAGTTGTGAGGGCACAGAGGTCTCCCTGCTGATCAGATAGGATGGAGTTGCCTAAGTGAAGGCAAATGTTATTTGAAATGTTTCTCGGGTATCTGAATGCTGGGCGCAGGACCCACTGACTGGCTGCACTTCCTGCCTTGTAGGCTGCTGAGCACATGGCTAGGGACTGCCAACCTCTCCATCCTCTTCTGATGGCAAGTTTCCACACCATTCTCCCACATAGACACCGGAATTGATCCTAGTCGTGGCTATTGTAGGAGCCTGTTCCCAAGTTGTAGGGGGAGGCAGAGCAAGAGCACCAGGGCTGTGGTGTAACAGATGTGTGTGTGGAGGGTTAGTTGCTGTACTCACCTCTGGATGGCATTGCATGTGCCTGCATTGCTGCTCCCTTCTGCTCAAACCCAGCTATTAGACTCTGTCAGTGTCCAGCCCTGTCTGTGTTGTGGTTGACACCATTTTAGCAACCACCATGTTTGATGGCACTCGTACCCTGGCTTCTTTGCCAGGGAGAGGTGTTCTGTAAGACAAGCTAGCCAATTTGGGCCTTGTCTACACTACACAAACAACAAACCTTTCACAACACCTACTGAACTTGTTTGCAGCTAATGATGAATTGAAAAGCTGAACACGGACTTCTTGACACAATTCTGATTCATGAAAAAGTCCAGAAGTTTACGTTCCACACCAGAACAAAACTAAAATCAAGTTTTGGGACCTCAAAAGTTGTCATGAAATGGAATTGCTGCCCTCTAGCCATCTCTAGGTGCAGCTTAGCTGAGTTCCAGCATGTTTGATCTGACGTTTGATCTGTGATCATGGCCAAACATAGCCTTGTTCTCTGCCTGAACTGCCTGCTCTTGGCTGTTAATGTCATGGTTTCGAGCATGGTTCTCTGCCCATCTGCTGAAATGTATTTCACTGGATTTAACTCTTGTGTAAACATGGCTCTGCACTCTTGTTTCCCTGAGCTGCTGTATGCTGTCCATCACAAGGTCCTATTTGGTTATGGTGTGGCGAAGTGGGAATTTTCTGTAAATTTTTTTGAAACCTATATGTGCCTCAGTTTCTCCTGTATTTCGCATGGGTACCCAGTGGGGGGGGGGGGGAGAGGAACCACTTGCTCTCAGGGAAGGCTGAGCAAGAGATGTGGGTATGAATGTCACCTGTCTGAGCATGAACGAGTTCTTAAAAAGGGCAGGCTGAGGCTGACCCCATATCAGTGGAAAATCTGAGAAGACCATGGCAAATCCAGTCACCAGGACATTGACACTTGGCAACTAATCCCCGGAGGGAAAGGGGTTTCTCCACCAATCAGCATGGAAGCTGAGCAAAATCCCCAGCTTGAGAACAAAGAACTGGGAAGGAGTGAGGTGGTGGGATCGGATTTGGCTATTGGAAGGAGTCGAGCCTCTCACCTGGGAACTTCCCAGGGAGGTCAGACTGAGAGAGAGAGACAGAGCCTGAACATGGAGTTAATTACAGCTTGACTGGGCTCTGGGCTAACCAGAATGGGTCTTGGACTATGCTTTAACCTTCAGTCTCTGGGCTCCCCTAAGGACTTCCTAGGCTGTGTCCAATTGACTGCTAAACCTGACCTTTCTTGATACTAAGCGTCACTGCAAATATTGGGTGAGGTGCATTAATCCCTGAAGGGTGGACAAGTCCCTGCCAGAGTCTGTCTCAGCTGGACTCTCTGGACGGAGCTCGCAGAGTGAAGCAGGAGGGCTGGAGCCCCAGACGTTCAGTCTAGGAGGTGATGAGGCCTCATGGCTCACCCTGAAGGAAGAGTGATACCCCTTGGGAGTCTGGCACATTGAAGGGATTCCTCCCAGAGACTGTTCCAAAGCTGAGGGCATAGCACCAATCCTGTGGATCTGAAACATATGGTTCTGCCAGAAAGGGCGTTTTCTGTACTCAACATTAAATTGGCTTCAGTTTCTGACTCCGTTTTCTGAGTTCAGTGGTCTGCCAGTGGCTTTCAATGACAGCAGGGTCTAGTGCTCCAAATGAAGGAAAGAGGCCTCATGCACGTAGCAGCCTGCCAGGGAACATGTGAGGCTTTGTTGGGGGGTATCTCTGGCTTCTGTGGTCAGGACAGTGAGTGCCCTCCCCCAGTGCTTACTGGAAGAATATGATACTGTTGGTTTTCTGGTTTACTTTTGCCTCTTGTCCTATTAGTGAGCTAATGATGACAGTATGGCAACCATTGTTTGGTCTTCTGGTTTCCATTTAAAATAAATGTTTGAGAGTCTCGTTTTGAAGTTGGCAGAGCTCCATTCCACACAGGGCCCTTTGCTCCCTTTGTAGCCCAGCTGCCTTTCAGCGATGTGTCTGGGTGGTAGTGCTTGGGGACAATGTTAGTGTCCCCTTTGCCGGGAGCAGCAAGGGGGTGGGATTGCCAGGGAAATAGTGGTGTTGGCTGGCTTGGAGTTGGGGCTGCAGATGGTGTTAGATCATGTCCCTCATGCTCATGGCTCAGAATGCTGAGCCCCTGCTAGTTCTCAAGCTTAGCTCCCGTGTACATGACCTGTTTGCCCTTGGATTCCCCACCTACTCTCATCTCATTGGGAGCTCTGTGATTCATCTCCGTTGCAGTGTCCAGTCCAGTGACTGGTCATATGTTGTTGTAATGGCTGTATTGTCGTCCTGTTGCTGTGCACCTCCCAGAGGACTGGCTAATTTCTGTCTCTGATGAGGGCTTGTCCTGACCTAAGCAGTCACTGAACTGGTGCCACGCGCTTCCTCCCCAGAGACTAGGGCATGGCTGTGCAAACACTAAGAAACAAGCTTCGGCTCAGTCCTGTGGGTCCCCAGGGGACTGACAGGATCAAATGTGTTTGAGCTGCAGCATTCTGGCCCAGAGCCCTCTTGTGCTGTGGAAGCTAATGTGCAGAGCTTGGCTTGATGTTGCTCAACCAGGGGAAATGGGAGTGCAAAAAGGAGTCTCTGTGTGGACAGAGGTGTGAGGTCCCCAGTAGCTCTTTCTTCATAGGGTATGGCTACACTTGAAATTTCAAAGCGCTGCTGCGGCAGTGGGGCAGGAGCGCTGCCGTGGCAGCACTTTGAAGTGTGAGTGTGGTCGGAGCGCCAGCGCTGGGGGAGAGGTCTCCCAGCGCTGCACGTAAACCACATCCTCACTGAGGCTTTACAGCGCTGTATCTTGCAGCGCTCAGGGATGTGTTTTTTCACACCCCTGAGCGTGAAAGTTGCAGCGCTGTAAAGTGCCAGTGTAGCCAAGGGCATAGTCGTGCTTGGTTTCCAAAAACCTCATAAAAACCAGCCCCTTTTTCTAGGCAGTCAGACCATATGCCTTTCTCTTTAGCTATGCAGAGCACATTGTTAAAGCTCCTTGTGTCCTTTCTGAGACTTTTGTGATGTAGGTTAGTGGGAGCCTCCTGTGTTGGGGATGGTGGGAAAGGGATATGCAGCTGATGGGATGTTTCAATTTATGCCAGGGATGCTCCTGGAATGAGGGAATTGGTTCGATCCTGCTGATCCTTCACCTCCCCTGTCCCTGAGCTAGCTTTGGCTGCATCCTGTGTAAACATGCAAGAGAACACAGCAGTGTCCTTGGCCAGGGCATAGCTTTTACCTGACTCTTTGTGAAAGCCCCTGCAGGACAGCTGGGCTTGGGTTAGTTTGGTTTGTAGAATGCTGTGCAAGCTGCTGATGCGGACATTGCCTCTGTGTTGCCCAGTCCTCTTTGCATACTGGATGCTGTTTGGACTGCATTGAGGCTTATCTGATGGGACGACTGCCAGAACCCTGTTTGGTGTTTCAGATTGATTCCCTCCTCTTTCCCCTCCCACCCTCTTCTTTGTTAGTTGGAGGCTGCTTCCAGGGCCTTTGCTATCTGGCTGGTGGTTTTCTGGAGTGTTTGTAACTGGATGGGTCTGGCTGCAACATCATGTGATCCCAGCCCTCATGGCTTGTTCAGCTCGGAACACGTGAACCCCATCATTTCACTGGGGAGGGACAGGTGTTAGACAAGACTTTGTTGGAAGCTTCTGGCCATAGTACAGTTTTCAGATCAATTCTCTCCAACATATTTTTGGGGCGCTTGGAGCTGGATCTGATTTGGGGGGGTTGGCCAATCTCTCAGCTATTTTGTCTCCACAGCAAAACTTCCACTCCCTCTGACCACATCTACAAAAGAGGTCCCAATTATTATTCTTGTTTATAGAGAGTGCCAGTGTGCTCTGTGCTGTGTGCTCCATCCCTGCTTCAAAGAACTCTCGGGCTAAGCAGACGAGCTTTGGTGACTCGCAGACGAGACATATTGGCATCTTCCTGAGCTTCCTTCCTGCTGCTCTGAGGCTCTTGGTCTGGCTTTTCTCTCTCTCCAGCCTTGTGATGTTGTGACTGTGATAATTACAATGGGCCAGCGCAGCTAGGAGCTAAGCTGCTCTGGTAGCTTTGACAGGCACAGAGTTGGAGCCGGGCTCTTCTCCCTTGGGCTCACAGTTGTACAGGCAGTATTGTTTGGAGTTGGAACAATTATGATTTTTTATCAGTTACTTTTTAGATTGGGCGGGGAAAAAATTCCCTAGGACTGCCCCATCATGGGTCAAGTCTCCAGGGCAGTGGGAGCAGCATTTAGTCAGTGTGTCATAGCGGCTGGGCTTTGAGTTGGTTGTCCCCTCTCTGCTCTGCCTTGCTGGCCAAGACGTAAGTAAAACTACAGTGAATTTCTGTAATAATGACTGAACTGGCAGAAAAGAATCAGGCTTGTTGGCCCTGGCATTACAGGCTCTGAGCTGCACATAAGCTTTAAATCCCTGGAAGGGAACAGGCTTCCTCGTGCCCCCAGGGTAGGGACATTGGCTTCCCCGTAGATAACAGCTGCTAGGAGAGAACTAGCAGCAGCCCTGTCTGGGAAAGTCTTTCCTCTCAGCTGACTTCTGGATCTGCTCTTGCAGTGCTGAGAAGAGCGTCTGCTGAATGACCTCCGTCTTTGTTGCCAGCTGTCTCAGTGGCTCATGGAGAGTGCTGGGTGTGAATGAGGCAGGCTGTGTTTGGGTTTCTCTGTTCTCTGATGCCCAGCAGCTGCTGCCGTACCCAGTAGTCTTCCTCCGAGATGAGTCTAAGGGCCAGTCAAACAGGGTTGCGTTTCTGGGAGCTGTGTCACAGGCTTGGACTACAATGGAGAGGACGTTTGTGCTGAAAGCGTAGGCCTGAGAGTCGGGTGCCCTGGATTTTGTTCTCAGCGTTGCCACCAATGTACTGACTTTGGCCAAGACACTTCACTTTTGTGTGCCTTAGAGTTCCCCTCTGTAACATTGGGATAATACTGACCTCCTTTATTGGGCTAGAGATTAGTGTTTGGAAAGTGCTTTCAGATCCTTGGCTGGGATGTGCTGAGAAAGGGCCAAGTCTTATTCTAGCCTCATGGAGTGAATTCCACAGGGATTTATTGTACAGACAGGGTTCCTCCTGAGTCGTTACTAATGTGGGTATCCTAAGGACTTTGCTAGGATTTCTGATGGAATTCTTTCCTAAACTGGCCCCTTGTGATGTGTCAGCTGTAAATCCAACCACGTCAGTCTCTGTAGTGAGTACCAGGGACTGGAGAGAGAGCACAGAAGCTAGCAATGATAAAGGGCTGTGGGTGTGAGCTCATCTAGGCCTTGTCTTCTCTAGGGTAAAAAGTGTTTTATTTTTACCATTAATGTTTACCTCTTCCTGTTAACACATGTTAAAACTACAGCTGCCTTGTCCATAACTTTACCATGTTAGTTACTATCAGTGCTTAATTTGTAATGAAAGAGGTGCCGGGTCTCAAGCAATATTTTTACTTTCATAACTGATGTGTCAAGCCTCAGTGCCGGGGCTACGAACTGCCAAGCCTAGAGGTGCAAATTAAGCCCTGGTTACTATCTGTTAGCAAAACCCACTTTTTTCTTAGTGTGGATGCACCCCCAGTCTGGCTTGCGGACACTGGGGCAGTTTTATTCTTTAATGCACTTTTCCTAGTGTTTTGCCCCAGTCTAGTTTTAAATGTCTAAAGCAGTTGGACTCTCACCTCTTTTCTAGGAAAATGATTTTCCCAGGCAGGTTTCTCTGCTGACAGAGTTCTTGCTGATAGCCTGTATTATTCCTTTTCTTAATAACATTCTCTTTCTCCTACCTATACTCCACTGTCTTCCCCTGAATAGCTTTCAGTGTCTAGGAGGCTAGTAGAAAGTCACCGTACCTGTGACTCGGGAGTCCTATGTGTAATCCATACCTGGGCAAACCAAACTGTTCGCTGTTGGGGAGGAGAGTGTCTCATGCAGCCATCGTACAATGAATCCTGCAGGGCAGCTTCTGGTCTATCCTTTTGTTTTCATTGCACAATGTCCGAGTCATTAAACAGCAGGGGGTAATTGCAAAATACTGCAGTAAGTGTGACTTTAGTACTTGATGTGATTGCTAGTTTGGTGGCAAAGCTTTGAGAGTGCAGAAGTCACTAGAGTGCTAGTCATTGTGGTAGCTGACTCATCCTTGTGTTACTTAGACCTTCCTAATGCAACCTCTCTAGTGAAATCAGACTAGGCCAGGGGATGCCTTCATTGTAGTATGGTAGAGGGACTTGCATTATAGATACATTTTCAGATACATACAACTTTTTCTCCAAGGGACCCTCTTAGATAATATTTCTCATGTTAGCTGGCGCTAACATGAGAAATTCTGATAGGGTGGGAGAAGGTCGAGACAAACAAAATCCTAGCCCTAAGCCACCCACCCGTGGTCAAGAATCAAGGTGTGTGTGTGTCACCGAATTCAGCTGCCTTTTTATGCACAGATATCTTTAATCTGGGCCCTTTTGAATTTTCTGGTCCCCCCAGTTGACACAACCCTCCATGTGGCCAGTGCCTTGGGCTGTGCTAAGGATGGGGAAATTGTATGCTGCTTGTGTGCTCTTAGTGAGATGTAGAGTTCACATGCATCTGAGCTGAGATGTGCACAGCAGTAGTCACATGCCTGTGTTGCTATGTGATCCCGTATGGATCTCCCAGTCTCACAAATGCGTTGTTATAAAACACTCCCCGTGACTTAACTGCGGGGCAAGGAGAGACATTCCATGCGAATAAGAACAGCCATACTGGGTCAGACCAAAGGTCTGTTAAGCCCAGTATCCTGTTCTCTGACAGTGGCCAATGGCAGGTGCCCCAAAGGGAGTGAACAGACAGGTTATCATCAAGTGATCCATGCCATGTCACCCATTCTCAGCTTCTGAGAAACAGAAGCTAGGGACACCATTCTTGCCCATCCTGCCTAATAGCCATTGATGGATCTATCTTCTATGAATCTATCTAGCTCCCTTTTGAACCCCGTTATAGTATTGGCCTTCACAACACCCTCTGGCAAGGAGTTTCAGAGGTTGACAGAGCGTTGCATGAAAAAATACTTTCTTGTGTTTGTTTTAAACCTGCTATCTATTAATTTCATTTGGTGGCCCCTTGTTCTTGTATTATGAGGAGTCGTCAATATCACTTCCTTATTTACTTTCTCTATACCACTCATGATTCATCATCTATCATTTATCATGATCTATCATATCCCCCCCTTAGTCGCCTCTTTTCCAAGCTGAGAAGTCCCAGTCTTATTAATCTCGCCTCATATGGAAGCAGTTCTATACCCCTAATAATTTTTGTTGCCCTTTTCTGAACCTTTTCCAATTCCAATATATCTTTTTTGAGATGGGGCGACCACATCTGCACACAGTATTCAAGGTATGGGCATACCATAGATTTATATAGAGGCAATATATTTTCTGTCTTATTAGCTATCCGTTTCTTGATGATTCCCAACATTCTGTTCGTTCTTTTGACTGCCTTACTGCACATTGAGTGGATGTTTTCTGAAAACTATCCACAATGACTCCAAGATCTCTTTCTTGAGTGGTAACAGCTAATTTAGACCCCATCATTGTATATGTGTAGTTAGGATTATGTTTTCCAGTATGCATTACTTTGCATTTATCAACATTAAATTTCATCTGCCATTCTGTTGCCCAGTCACCTAGTTTTGTGAGATGCTATATTAATGCTTCAACGTGGCTAAGAGTGAAGAAAGTGAAAGTCCTAGGTCACATAACTGCCCATCCTGCAGATACACTGGGGCAGGAAGTGGATCTGTTGCTGAACATAATTATCAGCAGTGGGCCACTCTGAAGTGGTGTTGGAAAAGGTTTAACTAACTGCTAGTGTAACCACTTTTCAACACTGCTACGGAACTCAGAATTCTGTTGTTTACTCACATAATAGCTGCAGCTTGGGTAGCAGCAGGACAAGTCCTACCACCTTCCACTTTGTCTTCACCCTGCTCTGGAGAGACAGCTACAGGGTTGGGCCCTGGCAACCTAGATTTGCTAAGACTGCCAAGAGGAGGACCAGCTAGTGCCAGTTGTGATCCAAGAGAAGCAAAGGAGCCAAAGCAGAATTACTTTAATTTTGAGAACAGCCTGGTAAGAGCTGGGACTGCTGGGACTTTCCCTGTCCTGCACATTTGGCTACGCTAGTGCTTGAAGCAGTATGCTGTCTCCTTGGGGGAGTGGTTGACTTGACTCTGGTCAGTGTTAGTTTTGTTCTGTGACTTGTTCGTTCTCTGGTCTCTGGTTCAGTACCAGCACATCCTCTTTCTAACTAGGTAGGATCAGAGCATCTTTTTCTTTTCTTATTCCAGTGCCCCCTTCCTTTCTGTTGTGCTTCCCTGGATCCCAAGGTCTGGTGTTTGCTTGGCACTGGGAGTAGTGCAGAGGGCAGGACTAAACCAAGAGCCATTGATTTGTCTGGAAAAGAATATTTTTTTATGGTGGCCCTGCTGAGAGGCCATGTCTGTCCTACAGCAGGCACACTGCTCTAGTGCTGGGCCCTACCTGGGGAAGAGCCTGAGAAATGGCTGAATTTAGTAAAAAATACTCTTAAGATCTGTCCCATTCAGTATTCATTCTGGGAATTTATTGCAACTTCCTCTGAAATGTCTGTACTGGCCACTGTTGGAGATAGGAGACCAGGCTAGCTGGTCCAGTGCTCTGGTCTGTCCATTCCTATTCTGCATGCCTCCTCCCACGGTAGACAGGTGAATTTCTTTAACTGTCTCCTTGCAGGTTGATCATTCCAGCTGCATTGTTGTTGCTTTTCTCTGAATTCTTTCCAGTTTGCTGACATTTGTCTGGTGGGCACACTCTACTAGGCGTGTGATTTCCTCCTTCCCTGCTTGGCTCTGGTGCAGAGGAGTTGTCCAGTAATTGCTCCAGCTGTGGTTGGAAATAGTTCTCAAGCTGGCTCTCGCTCTCCTCCCCTGCATCTGAGTTCTGTAGGGAATTGGTGTAACTGCTCGCTCTCCCTTCCCCCAAAAGGTATGCTGGGATGTAGAGTCCAGGATCCATGACTATCCAGTTGTTTCTTAAGCCGCCATCTGCAGCTGCCCTGGCCCTACTTTTGGAAAGGCACACATCCACTTTGTGGGGTTCCTTCTGTCATTGTCTGGGGCTAATGCTTTGTCATACTATAAAAGGAGGTGATTTGGTGCTTGTTTTTTACTCCCCTGCTGGCTTTGCAGAGGCTGTCTGCGTCGGCACAGAGTGCCCTGGTCAGGAGAGAAGTTGCTGTTGATAGTCCCACAGGCCATCTGGAGACTGTGAGCCTGTGGAGAAAAGGGCACAGGATTCTGACTCTCCCCACAGTTGCCCCTCTCTGTCCTTACAGGGCATTTCACTGGAAATGGGAGCAGGGTGTAGAAGGAACATAGCCGCTGATCTGAAGGGATGTGTTTGGGAAAGAGCCTGTGTGAAATTGTGTGCTAGGGCTGAGAAACGTGACTTTGTCTTTTAGATGCTGCTTCAAATGAAATTGCCCTCAAGGCCCAAGAAGGGAGCTTTGAGGTTGGTCCCACATGAGCAGAAGCCAGTGCCGTTTCCTTACTGTAGGAAGCGGAGGTGCCCCATCAGTGGATGCACTGCCTGCCGTTGTCCAGCCCAGCATACCATATGGAGTCATCCTCATCCTGGCCTCAGAGGCGTATGGGTAGAACTCCCAACCCCACCCACGCTGCCCTTGCTTTACAAGCCCCTCTGGGCAACTGCACTGTGGGAGGCCGTGGGGGCTGACACTACTGGAATCTTCCGACCTGGAGTCTGATTTGAAAGTTCGTGCCTTCTCCTTCATCCTGAGTGTCTCATGTTTGGGTTTCGCCCTCCCCCCCTTCAACTGTTGGGGCAGTGAGAGGGCAGTATGCAGTGGTCGGTGACAGTTTTCCCTCTAATTTTTCCCATGCATGTGCAGAAAGAATTTTATGTGCACCAATATGGAGGTGATGTGTCACACACCACCTCTGTATTGGTGCACATAACAAAATTCATGTGGCGAGGGGGGGACGATGGGTCCAGAACGTGGGAGGGGGCTCAGGGCTGGGGCAGAGGGTTGGGGTGCAGATGGTGAGGGCTCTGGCTGGGGGTGTGGGCTCTGGAGTGAGGCAGGGGATGAGGGGTTTGGGATGCAGGCTGCCCTGAGGCTATGGTGGGGAGATAGGATTCCTGCCCAGCTCTCTCTCCCTGTAGCAGAACCTGGGCTGGGGGAGTGGGGAGGAAAGAGGTGCCTCTCTCCTCCTCGGCAGCTCCGCGGCTGGGGCTGCAGGATAGGCACCTCTTCCCTGACTGCAACAGATTTGAGGCTGGGCTGGGTTGGACCTCGGAGAGGGGCACCTCTCCAAGGGCTGGACAGGGTTGGGGCCGGGGGAGGGGTACCTCTCTCCCGGCCACAGCAGGTCTGTGGCTGGGCTGGGGCCAGCGGGGAGAGGCACTCTCCCTGAGTGCCTGAGCGGTGGTAAATAGGCTGCTATGCAGCTGCGAAGCTTAGATGGAACTTAGGTCGGTGACATGAGGCCAGGATACAGTCAGAGGCAATTTTATTGTCCCCCCCGCCCCAGACAGACCTGTTGTTAAACGCAAACCAATTGTTCATGTGGTGTGGGGGAATAAATCCAATGAATATTTATCCTTCTCTCAACAAATGTCTGCCCAGGACTCAGACGTGATTGGAGGTGTCTGCCTGGTTTTGTGCCTACCAGTTCTGCTCTGCAAAGAGGCTGCACTGTTGACTGGCCCAGTAATATGGGCTGAGAACAAAGGGACTGTGCTGGGCCTGTTGTGTGGAGAGGCCAGGAGAAGGGGGTGCTGGTGAGCAAATTGTTTTGTGGTGACTCCCTTGTTCCCCAGGTGTGGAGGTTGAGTTGCTCAGATTCCCCCTTCTCCCTCCTTGCTCTCCCGCTGTGTTGATGCTTTTCCAGGAATGAGCTGTTCTGCTAACCCAGCACATTCCACAGCATCAGCATTTTTTTGCAGGAGCTTTTCCTGCTGTTGAGAAAGAGCTAGGGCTGGCTGGGCTTCTCTCCTCCAAAGGCCAAGGAGGAAGGGCCTCGTCCCGCCTGCTCCATTGCACAGACAGGGGCTCATTGCTCTTCTCATCCCTGTCTGCCACACTACACAAGCTGGCAGTGGTGGGGGTCTCCGATGCCTTTGGTGCCGTATCCCTCCACATCTTTGAGGGGCTCTTTGCACCTCCTTGCTTTGATGTTTTCCTGGTTTCTCATTTTAACCCCTGTCAGGTCCCAGGCCCTGCAGGTGAGAACAGAGAGCGTGTTACGTTCTCAGGCAGCCTGGAAAACAGTGAGTATTGGTAGAACTGCAGGGCTTCCATAGAGATACTAACGACGTCATTAACGAGATACTAAATAAGAATGTGAAGTACACCGGATTCGTTGTAACCACTGAGTTAGCTTCTGCCATTGGCCCAGTAGATCTTTCCTTCCATCTCACTGGCTAGTCCCTGCCTTTTCCTGAGCATTCCAGTGGGAGCTGAGCTCTGTTCTGCTTGACACCATCAGATCATCAAGCTGGCAATTGCTGTTGGATAGTTAGTTGGTATGTTGGTGAGTTCCTTCTCTTGTCTGTCAGCAAGTGTTGCAAGGGGAGTTGACATCCAGGTATTACAGTGATGGGTGCTGTACAGTGTGCTTAATCCCTATGTTCGTATCTTTGGTATTGCTGTGGTGTCTCCCAGCTGCTTGGATCCAAATGGAGCTGAGCAGCACTGTTAATAATAATAAAAAATAAATAAATAATAATAATAGGAGATATACCTATCTCCTAAAACTGGAAGGGACCTTGACAGGTCATTGAGTCCAGCCCCCTGCCTTCACTAGCAGGACCAAGTACTGATTTTTATCCCAGATCCCTAAATGGCCTCCTCAAGGATTGAACTCACAACCCTGGATTTAGCAGGCCAATGCTCAAACCACTGAGCTCTTCCCCCCCGTTGGCCAGGCCCCTTGTTTTTGCTTGCCATTCCCACCATTAGGATGAATCTTAAAAGCCACCTTTGGATAGTGCTTAGCCCACCCTGAAATACATCCATCTCCTTTCCGTTGCAGCTTCTCTGAACCAGTTTTCCCTCAGCAGGAGCCCAGCTTTCAGTCCTGAGTGTGTTGCTATGTCTGCTGACTTGCCCAAAGTTTCCTGAATTTGTCTAAAGGGAGTTTTTTACACAGAGGCCCTTCATTCATTCCCCCAGTGTGGTCCCTTAGGCTTATCTGCTATCCTTGTGGCTGACACTGTAGACTAGCTTATTCTGCCCCAATAAGTTGAAGCTGCTTGGATTACAGGAGTGGGGAGATGGGTTTATTTTTAGTTGGGGTGTTTCCTTTTGCCCCAGCCAGAGGAAATGAAAGTGGCTTTGAACCTTCAGAGGCCTGGAGAATGGCTCCTTTGATGGCTTCTCTGAACATTGTTGTGGGGGTGGATGCCAGAGGTGTCTGCTGGGCAGGGCAAAATTAATTAATGTGGAAATGCCTCTGTGTCTCCTGCAGTTTTCTCCCCAGCTTCCTGTGTCTGTTTAGACTGAAAGGTCTGTGGTGCTTGTTTGCAGGGCAGCACCTACAGCCAGATGGTTACTCGGCAGATCCTAGAGATCCAGGTGGGAGAGACCACTGTGGATCTTTGGCTTAATTTGATTTCTGGGCCTCATGCTTAGTTTAGTTGGTGCTAGACAGGCCTCTGAGGTCAGTTGGTCATTTCCAAATCCTGTTCCTTCCGCATCCCTGGGCTGGATCAACACTCAGTCCTGGGTGGGGTGGGATGGCGTGGAAGTGAGTGCCCTCTTCACTGAGCACGAATCCAGCAGGAGCTGAATGTCTCTGCCAACTCCAGCTTTGGGACATAGGGCCTGAGCTGGTTTCTTTTCTAATCATTGAAAGGGCCTTTCTAAGGCTTGAGTGTCTGTCTAGGGCAGAGAAATCATAACAGGAACCATCTTATTGTGTGTACGATGCCTAGTTTGTTGTGGCCCCGATCCCTAACCAGGACCTTTTACACTATATTGCAGTATAATAATAGGTGCCTTGACAAGGCCTCATGACTGCAGTGATGTGGCGCGAGCCAAAAGAGCTCGTTAGGAACAGGGAACTATAAAGAACCTGTCCAGCAGTGACGAAGGAACAATGAATGACCAAGGCTTCATTGAAGTGCTCAGCTCCTTAGGCTGGGGAGAATTTCACACCCCCTTTGCCTGTTCTCAGTTTGAAGGAGTCATGGCCATGAGTAGCCTTACTGGAAAAAATTCTGCATGACTGATTCCTTAGAGTCCAAGGTCACAAGTGACCATTGTGATCATCTAGTGTGATCACCTGTATAAAACAGGCCACAGAACTTCCCCACTGTAATTCCTTTTTAATACAGCATATCTGAGAGGGCATGGGAGGGAAGTTGTTACAGCTGGATATGTGCATGTCCAGTCTTTTGCTCCTTCACTGATTCCATTACTTCCCTTAGTAATAGGAGCACCAGGTGGTGAGACTGTTGAGTTGGCAGGCCAAAAATGGCAGGGCCTGGTGATGTGCTTTAGTTCCTGGGTGTGGCTTTCCCTGCTGCCTCTGTGAGCAAGCAATGAAACAAAACATGGTCTCTGAAGACTCTTTGTACAATTCACTTTATGACTTATGCAGGAAAACAGATGACCGGTCCCTGCTATGGCACTGTGTTATGGTAGGGTCCCAGTTTAGCAGATCATTTGCTTTACAATCCTTGCTTCCCAAAAACCTCAAACGAAGGCAGTTGTGTGATGAAGTTCTCAGCAGCACATTGGGACCAGGTGATAGAGACACTTGAGGACAGCCGGGGTACAGCATACTGCCTTCTGAGAGGGAAGGCTCAAAGGAGCTGGAGTGCAGTTGAGTCTGTAAGCTCCTTGTGCGATGAAATTGGAATGTCAAGGAAGATATTGCTCGTGGGGGCTTGGGAAAGGAGTTTGAAGGAAAGGTGACAATCTCATCTTGTGCTCCTAGAGCCCTTCTCACCGCAGCATGCCTTACAGACTTAGTGCATGTGTGTCTCCCAGCCATAAAATGTAGTTTAGTTGGAGGTTGTCTCAGTTGCTTAAGTGGAAGACCCTTCAGAGAGAAGGTTGCTCTTTCAAGGAATACAAATGTTACCTGAAAATGCAGTCAGTCAACAAAACAGCCTTATCTCTGTCCTGGTCCCTTCCATCCCATACACCATCATGCACCTGCTGATGCACGTGGGGTGAAGACGTATTGATGGAGTTTATGATTGACACCAGGAAGCCCCTGGTTTATGACTGCAGACTTCTCGAATTCCCTAAGCCTATCTGATACATGTAGTTTGCCCCTGGAGATGAGGGCCTCTGTATCTGACACACAAGTATGATCGCTGGCATGCAAGCGCCCTGATTTGGGATCCAGTCTTTCAGAGGGTGATAACCCACGTACAACAGCATTTTATGTCTGGGCTTGATCTCTGAGGACATTTGACGTTTGAAATGCCATCTTTTTTCAGGAATTGCCCTACATAGTTGTCCTCATTAGGTGATCTCTTCTGGTAAAGAGATGTCACAGCCTGTTTCTTTTTGGCAACAGCATTTGGCTTTGCAGAAGAAACTGAGGAGGATTTATCTGTAGTGATAAGGGCTGCAATATTTTGGTATTAATGCACAGTTACTCTAGTTATTCAGCATCATTAACCTGCATGGTGCTTGAGAGACCAGACCTGGTTCCTGCCCTAAAGAGCCTATGCTATAGATGTGGAGAGCTAAATCACATTTCGGTTTTTTTAGTCACTGAAGCATGTGGTGGTGGTGTTAAAGGACAGGATCATCTTCTGGTTTTCAGTTGTTCGGTGAGTTTGCATATTGGGGCAGAGTTAATGTTATGTGGAGGATCTAAGCTGTGCACCTTGCTTTCTGATGTTTGGGGTTTTGTAATGTAAGGTTGCGCTCAACACTGAGTTCTTGCCTATCTGATATTTGAGAAAATGCCACTGTTCTGTGAGGGGTTTTTCCTTAAACTAAATTAAGCTTTTTGCCTATGAATTTCCTTACATTAAAACAAAACAAAACAAAAAACCCTTCTAATCTCACTATTCTGAAGTGTTTCCTGATCTTCAGCCTGAAACTGCCATTGCTGAATTGAATCTCCTAGCTAGCTCCCTGCCTTACTCTGAGGAATTCCTTTCCATCCTTGGTATTTACATGCCTCAGATGCTTGGGTGATCGAATTATTGCCCCGTCTTCCCTTCTCAACCTCTTCCCCACCCCCTAAACGATGTGGATTTTGGATTTCTGATCTCTTCCCCAGTAAGTGAGTCCCCGTGTGCTCTTGATAATTTCTATGGCTTTTCTCTGAACTTCCTTCAGTTTGTCATTATCTTTCTGATAATGAGGCTTCAGAAGAATACCCGATTCTGGGTGGAGTCATCCCAGAGATGCTCTGGAGGGAGTCTGTCCCCTTGTGCCCCAGGATATTGCTGCATACGCAGCTCAAAACTGCAAATCCAGAGCTAGCTACTCTCACCCCCAGGCTTCTCGAATGCTTCGGGGTTTCTCCTTCCCACTGAATCTCTCTCTGTTGCCAGATGCATTAGCTTTCCTGCGCATCCCCGTAACCAGTGGGCCCTGCCTAGGAGAGCCCTGGGCTGGAGTGACTCCCATAGCTCCCCCATAGCCAGCCCTGCTGTGCCAGGCGGAGGCACTGCAGGGAAATGGGAGAGGCTAGGACTCAAGCAGCTGCGTTCAAGGCTAACTGGAAGTGGCTCTGGAGCCCAGGGGCTCCATCAGGGACGCAGGCCAGCAGTCTCCAAGTATGTGTTTGATTTCAGCTGCCTCCTCTCCCCCTGCCCCATTCCTGCTACCTTCCCCTCACCCCCATCCATCCTGCTGTAATATATGAAATCCCCTGTGCTTATGAGCCTGGGACTGGATCTCTCTGGAGGACACTCTGCTCTCCTCTCATCAATGGAGTGATAAATCCCAGCCTTTCTGCCCCAGAGCTACTAGCCTGCAGGAAATTCCCTGCTTGGTCACCTCTGCTGGTGGAGGGTGCAGCCTGGAGGGTGGTGTTGGGGAGGAAGGAGAAGGCTGCAGGAGGGTAGGGGTCTGATGAGGGCCTGAGCTGTCTTCCTCGACTCCCTCTCCTCACAGGCTGCCTCTGCCCCTCCCCCACCAGCATGGGAGCAGATGTGTTACTTGTGTGAGCGTCTCTGCAGACAACTGTTTCACGAATACCCAGCAAACCCAACCCTGACTCCTGCGGCCGTAGAAGTGTCCCCCCTCCCCCAGCCTGGCTCCATGTACAATCCGCCTCCATGTCACTGGGGGATGGAGCCTGAATCATCCGCCCACTCACCCTGCCTCCCCGGATCCCTCCTCCTTCCCGCAGGTCCCTTTGTTGGAAAATGCAGCACAGAGGAGTGAGGCAGTGTGAGGAACACTGCCCAGGGGCCAGGCGCTGTGTGCAGTTTGCGTGTGGTGTGCTGCTCTGCCCATGGCTGCTGCGCTTCGTGTGCCTATGGGTCAGGCTGAGGTACAGTGGGTGCAGTTTGTGCATGGCAGATTGCTGCAGAAGGCAATGCAATGTGCTGTTGTAGCCCACTGAGGGCCAGGGTATCTTCAGTCCTCTCACACCTGGGTCTGTGCTGTCACGTACTGACCACACACCACGTAGGTCGCTCTTCGGGGATGATGGCCTGTGAAGAATACAGATCTCATCTGGAGCAGTTTCCCAGCCCTGTTGACTGCTGGGCTCGATAATCTCCGTGGGTTGCAGAGCCATTGCAGTCTGCTCTGTGTCATGTGGCCCATGCCATGCTCAGTTGGGCAGGATTAGGGCTGCCCAATAATAGCTAGGAGTTCTCATCGGGTGGGAGAGGATATCATTTCTCGGCATGCTCCAGAGCTACCCAAACCTAGTGGGTCTGTTAAACCCTTGCAGATGTGAGGCCAGCCTGCCTTGTGCACAGCAAACCAGGGGTAGTTCTCCTGGGATCAGCCTTGGCCTGGCAGCCTGCTGGGCTCCACAGGGCTGCCATGGCTGTCTCTAGGTAGAAGGGTCCTTAGAGAGTCGAAAATGAAAAGCCACTTTCAGTCTTACCTGGTGCTTTGGGAACCCTGGAGGAAGAACCTCACCAGCTGAGGATTTGGCCCCAGGAGGTATGTGGCCCTGTTCCTCTCCATGGCTTCCTCCAGGGTTGTCCTGTGCAACCTATCGAGAACAGATGTGGCATTACCCGCATGGGAGGCTCCCAGCTCAGGTGTGACTGACCTGGGGTAGCGTGAGGCGTAGAGGGGCAGAGGATCTTAGCTCAGGATTGAGAGGCATCAGCAGATCTATGGAGTGGAGAGGCTAGGGCTAGAATAGCTTGGGGAGCTGTGCTGACAGGATTGACAGGCTTCGGCAGAACTGGGAGGGTTGGGGGGGGATGGTCTTGCTCAGCATGTGTCTGACTAGCTCACTGCTATCAGGCTTTCCTCTGGGATTGTAAATATGTATTCATTGCACACTGGAATCCTGGTGGTGAATACATGATAAATAATGCAACATGCATGCTAGGAGCAGGTTATGGAGGGAAGTTAGAGGAGTAGATTGGGAGGAGCTTGTCCATGCACTGGGGAAGAAATCTGTTCCCAGCACCAATGTGAATCCTGAAAGGCCTGTTCCTGTCCTGGAGCAACTGTGTTACTTCTGTTTCTCTGTGGAACATGGGGAGCAGATCCCTGGTGGGACATGCCATATGAAATTGTGGGGTCTCCCCTATCGCTCCTGTGCAGCTGTTCAATCCCTTCCTGGCTGTTGGTCACTTTGTCCCTGCCTGTGGGTAGCACTGCCCCCTTTGCCTGCATTTTGGGCTCTGTGCCCCTCAGGAAGCTACAGACTGTACTGGGAACTGGCTCTGCCTGGAGCTCTCTAGGAACTGGATGGAGTCCAGGCTGCCTGTGTCAGTCTGAGTGGACGTTAGTGCTGCCAGGCAAGGAGGGGTTGTTGGGGGAGCCTTCTAGCAAGTGAGACAGGCTGGCCTGGGTGCTGAAAGAGACTGGTGTCTCCTCAGCAATGTGCCAGCATTTGACACTTGCTCTATGGATCAGAGCCATGCTGAAAGTGTCAGTGGAAAACTGCACAGGCTACAGGAAGGAGCATTAGGCTGGCAGAGTTTTAATCCTGGGTTTGCTGCTGCCTTGATGTGACCTTGGGTTGGCTACACCTTGGAGGAGGAAGGATTAATCTGCTCTGAGTGCTAAGTGTTCTTGCCCTCCCGATCTGTGGATATACCTTCCTTTGTACCCAAGGGACATTGCCTTCTGTGCTGTTGTGGAATTGAGATGCTGCATCTCTTCTCTTCCTCCCCTAGCCCCTTAGGCACCATTGTTTCTCTGCCTTGGGAAGGGATCATGACAATTGTGTGTTGACAACCAGTGGTGATCTTGAAATCTGTTTGGTTTCATTCGGTGACTCCCTTAATGGGAGCCTGTGGCACTGAATGGAGCAGCTGATGTTGCTGGCAGGGTGGGGCAGAGCCTGTTCCCCAGATTTTGGCACGTAGCATTGTCCATTTACCTTTGGTTGATGCTTTAAGAGTGTAAATGAGGTTTGCTGCCCTAATTTTGGCAGTTATCTAAGCACCTATGTTCACATGTCTCAGTGTGCTCTGCCTTGATATAAGTGACCAGGTTGCATTACATGCTGGGATGATGGGTCGCAGTCCAGGGAAGACAGCTGCATCCAGTTTTATTTTCTATAAATTAGGGGCAGCCATTAGACACCTGGGACGGGGCTGACATGGTCCTTGTTTTGGGCCTTCCTGCTTTGCTGTAATAGTTTCTTCCAGAGTGGAGTGATTTAAATCACTAATCTGAATCATGATTTAAATAAGAAAACTAGAAAATCTGACTCAAGTTAAATCCTATTTTGCATTTGTACTTTTTAGTTCTTTTACTGAAGAAAGGTTCATTCTCATTGGTTAAAACATATTGATTTGCAATGAAATATAGCCTTTTAACTAAATTATGTATATAATATCTATGCACATATGCATTCATTTAAGCAATTATATAACTTAACGTTCAGAATCTAAATTTTTACATTTTTTATGTTAGAAAACGTTAAATGATGCATTTCTTATTTACTAGATTAACTTCTTGTGTGTGATTTGTGTCAAGCTACATTTGGATGGAGATTAGAATGCAATTTAAAATGCTCAAAACCAGCATTTTAAAATTGTTTTTTTAGCTGAATAAAATCACTTTAAATGTGCTGGATACTTTTTCTTTTTATGTAAGGTTATCAAAACATGTTTTGCATTTAAAACTGATTTGTTAAATGAAGGCAATGTTAACTGTAGGTAACCAAGTGGCAGATAGTTTCTGGTCACTGTAAGCCAAACTTTCAAAGGTGTTTGCACATAGGTGCTGTTGTATTTAATCTAAATTAATGTATGGGCCAAAGATGTTGTCAAAACCCAGTCACTGTCCCACATTAAACAGTGTTAACCAAGTCCTGGGTTTTGGTATACGGAGACCATGGTGAACACACCTGTACAACTTTTTAACTTTCTATTAAAAAAACAGAAAAGAAGGGAAACCAATTACAGCATTTGAAATGTAAAATATTAAGTGAGGCTTTCATTGTAACAACATTTCCTGCTCCCTTTCACTTCAGTGGGATTTTGAAATCAACGAGAGTTGAATCAATGGGAATTAGGCACTTACCCTGCCTAGGTGCTTTTAAAAATCCACCTAGGTACCTCTCTGCATCTTTAGGTCCCTCATTACCTTTGAAACTCTGCCCTCGTGTCCCTTGGGATTTTAGTTATAGAGTGGCGGAGGAAAGCAAGCTTTCCTGCTTTTTCAACTCCTAATCAGTTTGTCAACTTTGATGAACCAAGCCAAATGAAGCAAATATTCTCTGCACCTGCTAGCTAAACTGAAATCAACAATAACGTCTTTCCTGTACAACAGAAACGGAAAGTACTTACATTTGGAAAAATGAAGATAGCAGCATTGACTCCATTGCCAATACTGTACATGATCCGGATACTTAATGCATGGCATATACATGGCATTGTGACATCTTTAAAAAGCTTGAGTGGACCTCAGAAGAGAGAGATCTTTTCCCCTGAGTCTGTATGTAATTCAAAAACCCGCACCCTTTAACTCTTTAAAATTTGAGGAGGGCTTCTTGCAGCATATTATGTCTTTATTTTAAGTGATTTTCATTGATCATAGTGATGTTAGGCCTTAACATAGCTGGTCATAATTTCAAATATATTTTTAAAGGTTTTTTTAAGTGCATTTAATTTAAATTTAACAAATCCAATTTTCAAATGATTTAATTTATCGATTTTTATGCGCCCTGGTTACTTCCCTCCATTTGTTTCTCTCCAGGCATCTCTCTGCTCCCCCTGTTTTCTGGGCTCTGTTGAGATAGCTGAGCAGCTGGAGTCTAAGGTTTTCCCCACTCCATCAAACCTGCGATTGGCCGTTTTTCTGAACTTGCAGTGGGGCTTTCTGCTGCCAGCGCCATGGGGGATCAGAAATGACAGTGCAGCCCAGCGTGGGTGCCTCTGTGAACAGCAAGAGTTCCTTGTCCCCTCTCATCTCCTCCTGTCCCATGACCGATCTGATGGCTCAACCCAGAGGCTGCCTTCTGTGACCTTAACCATAGGCTTTGAGCCTTGTTGCTAACCTGTCCTGTCTCTTTTTTCCACAGGGTCGTGAAGGAAGAAATCTCAGATGATAATGCCAAGCTTCCCTGTTTCAATGGCCGGGTGGTATCCTGGGTAAGCAGGACTCTTGGCTGGATGTCTGTCTCTCTATCTCTACATCAGACTCCACCAGCAGCTCTGAAAATCACCATTCCCATTGTACAGTGCTAGATAGAGCAGTGGGACAGCTGTGCTTTGTACTGAAGAGGCACTAACTGTAGCAGGAACTGAAACCATGCTGAGCTCCTGAGTGTCTGGGCTGAGGGTACCACTTCCCATCCTAGTCCTGAACCCTAGAGCAAGTCTGTTCTGCGTTCCCCACAACTACTAGGAGACAGTCCTGGGGATGCAATAGTTAAGAACATGTATCAAACCCTTTTGTAACTGCGTCCTAGTGTAGCTGCTGCTTGGAGCTCTGCTCTTGGCCTGCCTAGGGTAACTAGTGTGCCCCGACACCAGGTTTCATTTTCCAAGTTCCACCACAGATGATTGTAGCAAAGGGTTTTAAGTGCTGGAGAAGAGAACTGGATTTGACTGTCGTGAAGACTGAAGGTACTGTCTGGGCAGCCACAGGCAAGCTTCTCCCTCCATCCCACACCAGGCAGATGCTCTTCCCCCTTGTCCTGGAGGGGACCCCATCTTGGGACACGAGGGGAGTTCGGGCTCCATGGCTCGCTGAGCCCTTACCCTCTCTGCCGAGGCTACAGATGATGCTAGTTGGGATGTGAATATCTGCCTATTAGGAATTAAACTGAAATCCAACAGCTCATCTCCCAGGGGCCACCCAGCGGTCCGCAAATGGAAGCCACCGTCAGACACTAATGACCTGGGCCGGATGCGTGCTGATGCCTCCCAGTGCAGAGAAATTACACGCAGTCCCTGCCTTAAGGAGCTTACCATTTACTGTCAGACAAGGGGCACCAAAACGGCAGTGGTGGGGGTAGGACAGTTGGGGAAGAAGGATAGGGAGCAGTAAGGTTAGGGTAACAGGAGATCAGCCAGTTGGGTGTCCGGGGCATGCTACATGCATTATCCCTGCTATGAGTACGTCTGAAAAAGGCACCCATGTCACTGGGGTTGAATCCTTTGTGTGTGTGTGTGTGTGTGCAGGGAATGGGGGCCTCTCTGCCGGCTCAGACACACAAACAGTTGGTCTTTTTTTAGTTGTTGCCGAACAGTTTGCAGTTCTCCCTCTAGTGGCTTTCTGGGCACCTGCACTGCGCCAAGCTTGTCCAATTCTCATCCTTCTCCAGTATTTATTGCAGCTGCATCTGTCCGCTCTGCTCTTCCCCTTCCGAGTTGCTTTTGTTCTTATGTGCTTGGTCAATGGAGCCTGCAGGCTGCGAGCCCTCTGCTCCCCAACTCAGTTTCTTTGCCATACTTCTAAATGTGGCTCTTATGCATGCACAGCAGCTGGCTTCCCCTCCTGCACCCTGACAGATTCAGGGCCTGTGGCTGAGCAGAGTCATATCATGGGTATAACACAGTTTGGTCCGATCTATCTATACAGAACCAGTCTGTGTTCTCAGTGCCCCAGGCAGGTTAGCAAGTGATACTGCTGTAGCTGGGGCCTGAGTTAATTGGACTCCTTGTGGGGCAGTCAGACACCTGGACTTAGCAGTGGCTTTCAGTCCTTGTGTGTTGTGGGCAGTAGCACTCGGCTCCCTCTGGGCGCAGCTGACATTCTGATGCCCCCCCTTATTCCCCCAAGATTTCCCATCAGTTGGTAGCTTTGGGAGCTGTGTGGTCTGTTCTGCTGCAGCCAGACAGGCTAGAGTGAGGCTATTTCAGGAATCTAGTGCTCATTTTAGCAGGGGGGTTGAGTCTGCAGCCTTCATGGCAGCTAAGAGGCAGGGAAAGTGCAGGAGCCTTACGAAGCAGTGACAGACCCTCGCCCAACAAGGGAGGGGGAGTTCTGGCCTGGTGCTGTTAGATTACTGTCTGGATCCCCCTGTCTGTCTGTCTAGTTATTTCTGTGGCCCCATTCCCACAGCGTCTAAATGGAGAGGGCCATGGGTGCCATTTTCAGAACCTATTCTCTGACGCTTCTCTTGTACTGGCAATTTAATCCTGAGCCCACCCCACAGCATAACCAGTCTCACTTTCCTGGGCCTCCCAGCATCTCACCCCACCTTCCTTTGCCACAAGGTTTTTGCTTGCCTGGGGGCTCATTGGAGCCAGACTTTGTTCAATTCTCTGAATAACTGCAGTGCCCTCCGCTGACAGAAAGCAGAGCTGCAGGTGGATTTTCCCCAGCTGCATCAGGAAAGAGAGGATATGATGGTATGAAAGAAAGCAAAGCCCAGGTAGTTGCCAGCCAAGTCCCTCCTCTTCCACCCCTGGTTATCTTTCCGGCACTGTGATCTCCAGAGGTATGTCTACCTGCAGTGGAGTATTCCCTGTTTGTCCTATGATCAGGCCCTGTTCCCTTCCATGGCTAGTGATAAGTAGAAGAACTGGGGCCCAGGTGGTCCAAGCAAGTAAGATCAGGGCCTGCCTTTGCTTGGCCTGGTACCTCTCGCTTCGAGCTCTCCTGTCATTCTTGCTCAGCCCATCTCCAGACTTGCACCAGCTCCTGTTCTAGGGCCAGTGCTGCACTGGGCCAAGACTGAGGGACAGTGTCAGAATCCTCTCTTTGGGCCTGGAGAGAACCCACTGCCAGTCCCCTTGCTCTCCAGCACAGGAAACATGCCATGTAGGAAACATGTTTGGGGCAGCCAAGCCCAGCAATGAAAGGGGAAACCGTGGAACATTTTTTATTTATTGTTTGTATTGCTCCAGTACCTGGGAGCCCTAGCTGTGGACCAGGACCCCAGGGTGCTAGGCACTGTACAAACACAGAACAGGCAGGCAGTCCCTGCCCTGAAGGCCGTACAGGCTAAACAAAGCATACAGAGGAAGGGTTAGAACACACAAGCAGAGGGGACAGTGTGATGGCAGCAGACGGCACATTAGTTCTGTGATTTTTTTTTTCTTTTCTTGGTTGGTTTAGTTTGAGGGGATCAGCTAAAGGGAAGTGAGGGATGGGGAAGGGGAGAGAGAGAGGAGGAGACAAGAGGGTAGGAGGAGTGATGCTGAGGTGAAGACTGAGGAAAGGGGGAAGGTTGGAGCAAACAGCCAGTCAGCACTGGGCAGAGAAAGTCCAGTGGAAACTGTAGACAGTTCTCCAAGGAACCAATGGTCCCTGCTTTGGCTGCTTCTGCCTCTTCTGGCTGGCTCCTCTTTGTAGCTTTCTCCCTAGCCTACATGGCCTTGGTTTTTCTGTCTCAGAGGCTGTTGATCAGCCCTCGTAGGAAAGTGACTTCTGATCACTGCTCTCCTAAGCTGCATTTGATTTAGTGACCTAGGTCCCTACGTCTCCTGCAGACCAAGTTTGGGAATCATGCTTAAATGTGGTGCCAGCTAAACCACTTTCAAACACAGCTTGGCAGCGGTGTGGTGGGATATATCCAGTTAGAAACTACCTCAGCTGGAGCCATCTTCAAACAGACCATTCTGTCCTTTCCCCAACCCTGCTGAGCCAGCCAGTTCTCCCTGCCGGGGTATGCTTGTGTTGGTGCCTTGGTGGTGATAGGCACTGTATCCTATTCTCTGAGCCTGGGCTCAGGCGGTGGGTGGTTGTTTACAATAGTACCCAGAGGCCCCAGTCTAGATCGGGGCCTTGCTCTGTTTGGTGCTGTCCCAAAATACATACAATGTAGGTTACTTCATGGCCAGTCTAATACAATGTTGTGCAGAGCACAAAGTCCTGGTGCTTAGTTCTGCTCTGGGCAAGGCACTGAGCCCTTCACAGGGCAGGTTACGGGCGGTGCCCACACCCGGTGGTCTGACTAAGGTAGTGGGTTTGCAGAGTACTTGGAAAAGTCAGGATGGAAAGCACACTGGGAGTCTGCTCCAGGGTTGGGCATAGCCCAGCCCTCCCCCTCCCACCAGCTCCTAGGGTTTGGAGATATGGAAGCCCCAGTTGCTCCTGAGACCAGTGTAGTTGTAAATGTCCCTCACGCTGAGGCTCCCACCCTGATCCTGAGCCGCTTCATTCCCTTTCTCTCCTCTCTCCAGCTGGTGTCTGCAGAGGGGTCGCACTCAGATGGGGGGTCTGTCTGTGCCGATAACCAGCCAGAGCTGCCACCCTCCATGGAGCGTACCGGGGGCATTGGGGACTCCAGGCCTCCCTCCTTCCAGTAAGCCATGTTGAGATGCATCTCAGTGGGCTTCCCCAGGACAGGCTGTCAAGTGAGCTCTGAGCCGGAAGTGGCCACGTGATCCCATTTGTCACAAACCAAGATGGGGAGAGTGATGGAAGGGTAGGGGCATGGTAGGGATGCAAGCTTTCAGAAGTGGGGCTAGGAATGGAGTGCTAGGACAGGGTCCCTTGGATGGTGGAGCTGGGACTGGAGTTCTTTGATCATTTGATAGGGGGATGCTGCAAGCAGCAAGAGGACCCACATCACCTGCTGCTGTTGCTTTGATCTCCCCTTGCCCATCACACATGACATGTTTCCATCTCCCTTTTCTTTTAACAATGGTACCACTGAGGGCTTGCCAGGGAGTGGGGAAACTGCTCCCTGAACTGCCTTGCCTCCCAGCTCCATCCCAGTGTGGGACTCAGCTTGTACCCCCACTCCCCTGTCCCTTGCTGAGGCTGTGTGCACTCTAAACCCCACATGTCCCAATCCCACACTAGAAAGAGGGGTGGAAACTGTCATCTAGTGGCCGTGGTATGCCGCTTCAAAAGTGAGGGGATAACAGGAAATACGACTTGAGAAGTGCAGCATAACTGGTGTATGTCAGAGCAGGGAATGCCGGGAGGTGAGGGGGGCCCCTTCATGTCCTTGGGGAACCACTGAGTTCTCTGTTGGATGTATCACCCCTCTGCAGCCCCAAAACCGGGGGGAGTCGGGAGAACCTGGATAACGAGACAGAGACAGATTCAGTGGTTTCATCGCAGAGGGAGAGACCTCGCCGGAAAGATGGGCCTGAGCACGGTGAGCCCGTTGACCTGCCCTGCAGAGCTTGTGTGTTGACTCCTGCTGTGCAATCAGGGCAGCAGTGAGGGTAAATCCCCCAGCATGAGCAGCCGGATCCCAAGGATGTGACAGTCTCATACCACGACCGTGAGCTGGCCCCCGGATCCTAGTGTACCCATGTGTCACCTCAAAGTGTTGGACATGAGTCTTGGGAGGCAGGAGGGGCAGAACACCCATTGCCCCTAGATACCACAGTGGGCAGGGACTGTCCCCCACTGGGCAAGGCACCTCTCCATTGCTGCACTTGGGGAGAGGCTGTTTCCTAGCACCTAAGGCAGGACATGTCTATAAGGGGCAGCGCTGCAGAAGGTCCAGGGCTCACAGGCACCTGTGTTGGGCTCTAAACCCTCCCAGGGATTGGTCCTGCTCTGAGCAGCGGGTTGGACTAGATGACCTCCAGAGGTCCCTTCCAACCCTGATATTCTATGATTCGGTGAAAGGCTGAGACGGAGGAGAGAGTGGTTCCCAGCGTGGGCAGGCACTGCATTACACTCACTGCCCACGGCCTGGTGCCTCTCATCCAGAGTGACCATCTCTGAGTAACCTTCCTAACTCTGTAGGGATCGTTGTGGCTCCGACCCTTGCTCCCAGTGGCTCACCACCTCCTTCCCCATTATCTAAAGAGCCAGGGAAGTTGTAACCCTGAAGAGATGGGGAATGGTCAAAGAGTGGAGGGCAGCACAGTGCCCCCTCATGCCAAGATGTGGTGTTTGATGGCCAGGTTCCTCCCCTTGTCATTCCTTTTGAGTCCCAACATTCCGCCCTGTGAAGCCCTGAGCCCACTAGTGCTCCTGCAGGAGGCTGGGATGCAGCTCTGCCGCAGCAATATCTCCCTGCATCTCCCAGGAGTGCTGACTTCTCTCTCTCCCCCCAGCACCCAGAGTGAATGGGACGGCAAAAGGAGAGCGGCGCCGAGACCTAGGCGGGTACGAGAGCTCTTCCACTCTCATGAGCAGCGAATTGGAGACCACCAGCTTCTTCGACTCGGATGAGGATGACTCCACCAGCAGGTAGGAGGGCGTGAGGCCTGGGGAAACATGGGCACCTCTTTCACTCTTAGTGCCAAGGAGATGCCAAATCGGGATACCTCAGCTCCATCCTTCAGGGCTCTTCCCTCAGCTAGTGGCCCTCAATCCCGACCAGCAGTCCCTTCTGCTATTACAGTTGTCTGCTCCCCATACAGCTTTGTTGCTGCCCCCCGTCCTGGCCCACAGTGTTCTCTCACCCTGCTCCTCCTTTGTGGCTGTCTTGCTGACAGACCCATCTTCTGTTGACCCTCGCAGGCAGTGGCACTGACTGTCTCCTTTGCCGGCAGGTTAAGCAGCTCGACAGAGCAGAGCAGCGCCTCCCGCCTGATGAGAAGGCACAAGCGACGCCGGCGGAAACAAAAGGCCCCACGCATTGAGCGGGTACATCTCTTGGGAGGGCAATTGCAAAGCTGTGGCTGGGCTTTCTGGTACCTGCGGCACGCCCCTCCCCACTCCCATGTGAGGGTTAGGCCTCACCCTGGCCCCCAGAAACTCAGCTGGTGGAATCTCCAGTCACTACAAACCTGGCCCAGGTGCAGAGAATCTGCTGGTGAAAGTACCACAAACCCTTCTGGGTCAGTGCTGCTGCTAGGACCAAAGGCCTTTCTTGTCCCAGTCACAGTGGGAATGTGTGAGGTGCAGCCACCAGTCCATTTGTGGAGCTTCCTGCCTTGACTGGGGTGGGGTCAGAGGTGGGAGCATGGGGACAGCACTACAGGGAATAGAAGGGACAGTGGGGAGCATAGGAACGGTGTACAGAGAGCAGGAGGGACGGCGGGCACCAGAGAGCCGCGAGAACTGGCAGGGACTGTGCTTGGGCCAGGGAGCAGGGGGACGTCTCATTGTGCCTCACTGTGTTGCAGTCGTCGTCCTTCAGCAGCATCACGGACTCAACTATGTCTCTGAACATCATCACGGTCACTCTGAACATGGGTGAGTGAGAGACTCTGTCTTTCTGTTTGGGCCTGAGGCTCTCCTGAGCTCCAGGAGTGAGATCAGGAGGTGCAGTGGGGGAGCAGGGAGATGGAGGAGTGGGGAGGTAATGAAAGGAGAGGGTCCCCTGGGGAAACTGACTGGTCCTGAAGCATTAGTCCCCTTAAAGATTTGCTAGTTTGCAAGAATGTGGTTGGGATTGGGATGGTGGGGAGAGTGGCTTTGGGTCCTGGGATTTGGTCCAGGATGAGTTTCAGCCTCTTCTCCCTCACCCCCAATTTGAGCTCAGCTCCCTCTGTGTCTCATGTACCATGTTACCCCACTGTTGCTTCCCAGCTGCTTTCTGTCTGGGATCCTGAGAGGCCAAGATGCACATGGAGAGGGCAAGGGTAGAATAGAAAACTCAGATGTGGAGCCCAAAATGTGTCCGTGTCAAGGTGGGCAGTGTCCTTCCAGTGCTTGACGTGCAGGAGGGTGCAAGGCAGGAGCATGGCAGGGTAGGGGTTAACTGTGCTGTCATCCCCATGCTCCAGTTCTCAGAGCATTGGGAGGCTGAGGAGATCAGGGCTGAGCTGGGGTGAGCTGGGAAGGGAGGAAGGAGCCAGGAAGCCACTTGAGGAGGTCGGGGAGGGTGGTTGTGTGGCTGGGACTTGTTGGAGGGGGATTGCCCAGGTGGGGGGCTCTAGGGCCAATGCAGTGAGGCTTTGCTGTCCCGTCCTGCTCTCACTGTGCTCGTTCTCCTCCCATCCCTGCAGAGAAGTACAACTTCTTGGGCATCTCCATCGTGGGACAGAGCAATGAACGTGGGGACGGTGGCATCTATATCGGCTCCATCATGAAAGGGGGTGCAGTAGCAGCCGATGGCAGGATTGAGCCGGGAGACATGCTCTTGCAGGTACCGCACCCCTCGCAGCCAGGGCTGGGGCAGTGACAGTGAGGGGCTCGGGGCAGACTGGAGCCCCTGCTCGCAGACTGTCGGGCCAAGTTGCAGAAGCTGCTCTCAGAAGGAGCCCGGCCTACAGCCATGTCTCTGGGATTCAGCCTTTCTTTGCCTTGTTTGCAGGTGAACGATATCAACTTTGAGAACATGAGCAATGATGATGCTGTGCGTGTGCTGAGGGAGATCGTGCACAAGCCAGGGTAGGTGCTTTCCCCCACCAGCTCTCCTCTCTGGGGCAGGTTGCCCCCAGACCTGCATCTCCTATAAGGCTACAGTCCCCTTTGCTCTGGCTCATCGAACACGGGTAATGCAACCAGCCCTGCCCCGAGCCCCTCCTTTCTACCTAGGCTGGGTTTGCTGAATGCCCCTTCAGTTCCCACTGCCCTCCTTGTTACTGGCTCTGCCAGCTGGGTGGGGGTGATCCCCAGCTGAGGTATCTGTGCTGGCAGCCTGCCAGGATCCCCTGGCAGGCCTGTATCTAGACTGCCTCCAAGGGAGCAGCTCATGGCCACTGAGGGCCAGCACCTTGATGAGAGCAGCCTGGTTGCGTTGCATGCTGGCCTGTGTGCAGGTTGCAAAAACGTTTGTGTTTCTGCTGCAGGCCAATCACTCTGACTGTGGCCAAGTGCTGGGACCCCAGCCCCAGGGGCTGCTTCTCGTTACCTCGGAGTAAGTGGATTCCTGACTCGCCCTTAACGCTTGTGCCCAGCCCATGTGAGAACCTTGCCGCGAGCACCTGCTTGTTTGCTTTATTTCCTGTCTGTTTCCTGTGAGACTGAGACTGAATGTGGGGTCGTTGGGGGTTGCACCCCGCTCCCTCTGCTATGGCCTCATGGCCTAGGTGCAGTGCAGACCTTCGAGCACTGCAGTCTCCCTCTCCTTGTGTCCTGCAGCTGGGAGAGCTGAAGTACCCCAATGCCCACCCTCCTCCCCCACATCATGCCTGGGACATACCCACCTAACCAGGGCGGGGAGGTCACCTCTCGGAGCTCCAGAGGAAGGAGAAACACCCCCAAGATTGCTGCCACTGAGCCATAAGGGGACTCTCTCCCTCTGTGCTCCTCTTGCTGACCCTCCCTCTCTTCTTTCTTTCCCAGTTGCTCCCCAGCGGATCTGGGCTGGGCCAGACTCTCCATGCTCCGATCCGGGTGAGTCCCGGCTGATGCTGGGGAAGGAAGGGGCTGCCCAGGGCGCCCCCTAGAGGTGGGTTTCATAAGGGAATGATTCTCAGACAGCCTCTGATTGTCTCTGCATTCACTGTAGGTGAGCCCATCCGACCCATTGACCCGGCAGCCTGGGTTTCCCACACGGCAGCGATGACTGGCACCTACCCGGCGTACGGTATGAGCCCATCCATGAGCACAATCACTTCCACCAGCTCCTCCATCACCAGCTCCATCCCAGAGACTGAGCGTAAGTCCCTGGTCCTGTGTGCTCCCGCCACTGCATGGCTTCCAGTCACCTGCACTGTGCCTGACAGCACCCTAGCCTGGTGGAAGCAATACATCTGCATGGGCAGAAACCAGAGGTCTGGGTGGGGCTAGGGAAGGGAGTCCAGGAACCAAGGGGAACTCCCTACCAGCGGGAGTAAGGACTGGAGGAACAGGAGCTTCCTCCAGGTAAGGGCCAAGAGAGCATGGCTGGGGTGGGAAGAATTCTGCAAGCAGGCACCAGGGGGTGGTGCTAGGGAAGGCCAGGAAAAGTCCTCTTGCTGAAAAGCCTAGGACAAGTACAAGTTTTGGGTGGGAAAATTCACATCAGTTTTCCTTCTCTCCAGACAAGGACAATAAGAGAGGCTGGTCATGGGCTGACTGATGTAGAAACACAGGGTTGGAAGGAA
Organism: Gopherus evgoodei; assembly: GCF_007399415.2. NCBI lineage: Eukaryota > Metazoa > Chordata > Testudines > Testudinidae > Gopherus > Gopherus evgoodei. The sequence goes on from NC_044330.1 coordinate 8,037,673, forward strand.
CCTTGAGGTGCCGGTCCCCCCATCTCTCCCCCCCCCCCATGCTGAGGCAGGACCAAGTAAACCTAGATCATCCCTGACTGGTGGTTGTCCAGCTTGGTCTTAAAAATTTCCAATGATGGGGATTCCAAAACCTCCCTTGGCAGCTTGTTCCAGTGCGTAACTATTCAGATAGTTAGAAAGGTGAAGGGAGGAGGCAGGAGGAGACTATGCTGTGGGAGGGGAGGGGATGTCAGCCATGCAAGGAATGCCTTGGGAAAAGTGAGCGGGGCCAGGAAGAAATGCCCTGCTGAGCGTGCCTGAGGCTGCATCTTTGCTTGAATTAGTGGTCTGATCAGAGGCCTGTGGTGACTGGGAGGGAGAGAGCTTGGGTCTGGGCCTTTCAGCTATGGGCAGGTAATTCAAAGGTAGCTGCAACAGGGAGGTCTGCCCTGTAAGGGCTGGAGGCCTGGAGCCGGCCAGCCCTGTTCTGAGGTGAAGCCCCATTAGGTCCCATCCTGTTCTGGGTAGTTTGCAAAGGGTAAGGTGATTGCCCAGTGGGCACCTGATTCCTATAAAGGCTGAAAGAGTTGAGTTGAGTGAGGAGAGCTATAGGATGCAGACTGGCTCCTGTGGTAGGCTCCGGAGCCAGACGCTCAGGCAGACAGCCTCCAGGAGGACTATAGGAGAGCTGCCAGGAGCAGAGAGGCCCTGGCAAAGAAGCCGCTCAGTTAGGGGAATTCTTTAGTTGTATTTTGGGGGGTTGCTGAAGGTTGTTGGTGCCACCAGTAAATGGTGCTGTGAGGACAGAGCCGGGGCATGGCACTGGTTCTTTCCTGAGCTCGTGAGACAGGCCTTTCTGGCAAAGGTGGAAGGGGCTAGTTTAATTTCCCAGCTAAACCAGCATCCGGCACGAAGCAGCTTTTGGAGCCTTGCAAACTTAGCAGCAGCTGCTGGTGGCTGGAGGCAGGTTTTTGGTTTTGGTTTTGTGAGGGAAGAAAGCTGAGAAGGTCTAGACCAGTGGGTGCTGCAGTGTGTTGGCCAGTTGCTCAGTGTTCTAGGGTGTGCCTGCGATGTATTGTTCCCTGGCCCATCCCCTTGTGCGTATCACCTCCATGTGGCTCTGTTGCCTCTTCTGTCCCCTCTCATCTCTGCCTCCCTTCCCTTCGTCCGCCTCGCAGGCCTCGATGACTTTCACCTGTCCATCCACAGTGACATGGCCACCATCGTCAAAGCCATGGCCTCCCCCGAGTCAGGTCTGGAGGTGCGGGACCGCATGTGGCTGAAGATCACCATCCCCAATGCCTTCATCGGTAAGAGGCAGCCACTTCCTCCTCTGGGACTGGGGGAGGGATAGACACATGGGTAGAGAGGCACCTACCCTCTGTGAGGGGATCCTGTTTGGGGACCTTTGCCAAGGGAGCATCCTTCACTATTATGTCCTGTTGGCTCATCCTGTTTGTTGTGCTAGGGAAACAAGTAGAATCCTTGGCCTTGTGCTGCCCCTAGGAGTATCTCTGCACCTCTCTCACCCATGGACCACTCCCATCCCTCACCCCTGGAACAAATTCAGGCCACCCTTGTCTGCCCCCAGAGCCAGCCCTTCCTGTCCTTGCTATGTTTAACCGTGCTCTTTGGTTAATCTCGTGGCAGGTTCAGACGTGGTGGATTGGCTCTATCATCATGTGGAAGGTTTTACAGATCGGCGAGAATCCCGCAAGTATGCCAGCAACCTGCTGAAGGCCGGCTACATCCGACACACTGTGAACAAGATCACCTTCTCAGAGCAGTGCTACTACATCTTCGGAGACCTCTGCGGCAGTACGGACCCCTGCTCTAGAGCTGTTGGGGAAGCGGGGGGTGGTGAGGGTGCTGAAAGGAGACGCTCTGCTCTGCCCTGACAACTCTCTGAGGACAGTCTTGCAGTGATTTGCCACCTCCAGACTGCCAGCCTGAACCCCTTCCATACTACTCTCCAGTGCTTGGTGTATTACTGTGCAGCCAATGTCCCCATCTTCTGCTGCACAATCCTTTCTCCTGGGCAGGACAGGAAGGAGTCAAACATCACCTTTCGTTGATCCTGGACTAAACCTAAACTCCTGGGTGGGGCTGGCTTCACTCAGTGCTATCAGAGTCTGCACTGTCCTTGGAGGAATGGGCAGGTAGCTGAGACCTAAGGACACCTGGCTGGCTCTGCTCACCTGAGAGGGATGAGAAGGGAAGGGAGACAGACCTAAGGGTGTCTGGCCAGCTCTGATGTTGTCTTTTCTCTTCTGAGCTGGTTTATGACTATCTAGCACAGGAGTGGGCAAACTTTTTGGCCCAACGGCCACATCTGGGTATGGAAACTGTATGGCAGGCCATGAGTGCTCACAGAATTGGGGGTTGGGGTGCGGGCGAGCAGGACGGCAGGAGGGCTCCAGCTTGGGGTGCACGCCCCGGGGTGAGCCTGGGGATGAGGAGTTGGGGGTGCAGGTGGGTGCTTTGTGCTGGGACTGAGGGGTTCAGAGGGCAGGAGGGGGATCAGGGCTCGGGCAGGGGGTTGGGGCATGGGAGTGGGTCAGGGGGGCAGGCTCCAGGCAGTGCTTACCTGAAGCAGCTCCCAGAAACAGTGCCATGTCCTTCCTCCAGCTCCTATGTGGAGGCATAGCCAGGTGGCTCTGTGTGTTGCCTTGTCCACAGGTGCCACCCCTACAGCTCCCATTGGCTGCGGTTCCCAGCCAATGGGAACTGCAGGGGTGGCACTTGGGGTGGGATCAGCGTGCGGAGCCCCCTGGCTGTCTCTTCACATAGGAGCCCAAGGGAGGATGTGCTGCTGCTTCTGGGAGCCATGTGGAGTGGGGAAAGACCCCGACCTTGCTCCCTGGCTGGAGAGGGGCAAGCCCCAGACCTCACTTCCTGGCGGGAGCTCGAGAGCCAGATGTGGCTCCCAGTTTGTAGTTATCCCACCTCTGATCTAGCAGATCATTTATCCTCTCTCTGACCAAGTAGGGAACAGTAACCCCCAACATAGCCTGGACTGGTATCTGGCAAGGAGGTGTCCATAGCTGCCCCCTGAAATCTTCTGCCCCTCTTGCAGGCACTCCATGATTACCTGTCAGCTGGGATGGGGGTGAGCTTGTCCCACTGTATATGACTGTTTTCATTTCAGGACTAACCCAGGTTCCCTATTTGCTTCTCTCCAGACATGGCTAACCTGTCCCTGCATGACCATGATGGATCCAGTGGTGCCTCAGATCAGGATACGTTGGCTCCACTCCCCCACCCAGGAGCCGCACCGTGGCCCATGGCTTTCCCATATCAATACCCACCACCTCATCCATACAATCCCCACCCAGGATTCCCTGACCCAGGCTACAGCTATGGTGGGGGCAGTGCAGGCAGCCAGCACAGTGAAGGTAAATGAATGAAAGGAACTGAACTGTGCCATTGGGGTATTTTCCTTAACACCTTTGGAGAGCAAGCCAAGATCTAGATCATCTCCTGGAACAAGGAATATGTCTCCCCCCACCCCCTCTCATTCACGTGCACACAGCACAGTTGGACAGGTGCATTGCAGAGCTTCTTTGAAGCATCAAGTATGGACCAGGGCCACAGGCTAGATCCTGGGCATGATGGAACCAGAGTATGATGCCTCCTGTCATGGAGCCTCTGGTGGGCTAGAGGGCAGAGTTTGAAAGGAGGTGCCCTGAGTTTGCTGCAGTGGTGCCCTGTCCTGGAGCTGAAAGCTATCATTGGTCAGGTGTATTAAGGTAGTGCCTGAGGACCACCCAAGACTGGGCCTAAGCCTGTCCAAATAGAGAGTAGCAGAGAGTCCTGGCCCTGAAGATTTTACAATCTAACTAGACTGGACAGACACGGGGTGGAGGAAGGGGTAGAACACACAAGCAGAGTAAACAATGTGATGGTAGCAAATGGCATGTTACTTCTGTGATTCTTTAGTTTTTATTCAGTGGGGAGAGCTGGTTCAGAGGGCATCAGCTACATGGAAAGAAAAGGGAAGGGAGAGGGGGCATTGCTTTGGCTGCTTCTGCCCTTCCTGGCTGGGGTCTGGCTGGTTCCTCTCTGCAGTTTTTCGCAAGGCCATGTGTTGTGGCCTTGGCTTCGGGGAGGCTCCTTTTATTCCAGTCTCTCCCTTCCCCTGCTGTGCCGGCTGGGGCTGCATGTTGTTGGGGCCATTCCCTAACCATGCCTTGGGCTTCTTGCAGGGAGTCGCAGCAGCGGTTCAAACCGCAGCGGCAGTGAGAGGAGAAAGGAGAGAGACTCGAAGGCTGGCGAGTCCAAGTCGGGCGGCAGTGGCAGTGAGTCGGACCACACCACCCGGAGCAGTATGCGGCGGGAGCGGGCGGCCAGTGAGCGCTCGGTGCCAGCCAGCCAGCACAGCCAGCGCAGCCAGCACTCCCTAGCTCACAGCATCCGCAGCCACCACAGCCAGCAGTCCTACGGGCCACCTGGCCTGCCACCCCTCTACAGCCCGCCCATGCTGCTGATGCCTCCGCCGCCTTCTGCCATGGGGCCCCCAGGAGCCCCGCCGGGCCGTGACCTGGCCTCTGTGCCCCCTGAACTGACGGCCAGTAGACAGTCGTTCCGAATGGCCATGGGCAATCCCAGTGAGTTCTTTGTGGATGTAATGTGAAGCACCCATCCCCCTGTCTGTCTGCTGCCCTCGTCAGTTTGTCTTCTAGGAACAGCCCTGGCCTCACTTTGTTTTTTTTTGTCTTGATAACTAAAAAAGGGAAAAATAAACTGAACTAAATCTTGATTTTAATCCCTACTCCTGTGGCGTAGAGGCAGGGGCCAGCAGGCCTTGTTGAGCCCTGCCTGGCCCAGCCCACCTTCGGACTCGTGTGTGCAGAGGCAAGTTGCTGCTGCTTGTGCAAGCCGCTAACCCCCATCTCTAACCCCATTAACCCGCATCCATCCTGGTGCCTGTGCTGCTCGCCCGTGTGTAGCTGCCGCTCCCACCTCACTCCTTCCCCCCTAAATGTCTCCTCTTTCTTTTCACCCTTTTGTGTTTCTTCTGTCAAGCAGCAAAGAATTACGGGGTGTTTGACTTCCTCTGAGCTTGCCGCCCGCAGGGGTGAGAGCTGGAGCATGGCCTGGCAGCTTGGCCCAACAGAGGAGGACACGAAGCCCCAAGGGCGCTGGGCACGTATGGTGCTGAAGATGGCTTCTTTCCCACTAGCTGACGACGCCCCCCGTTCCCTCCACAACCCTGAGAGGGGAGCAGGGCCAGCTCCAACCTTACGTGTGTTCAGATCAATAAATGTAGCCATCTCCTGGCCAGTGGCATGAATGTTCCATGGCTTCAGTGCCTCTGGGGAGTGGAGAAGGTGAGGCCCCTGCTGGGAGGGTACCACACCTTGTTCCCACCCTCCACCACAACATGGTCAGGCTTGGGCCAGGGTCTGTTACTCTCTGTATAGTATTAAACGCAGTGCACCCCTGTGGCGAGGCCCCAGCTGGGTTTGGAGGCAGCAAACAAATGAGGTTCTGTTCTTGACTGAGTGCTGTTGGGTCATTAACTCCCACAGGAGGTGCAGGCCAGCATCAGGAGCCTGAAGTTGCTAAAATACCTACCCTCCATTACTCAAGGCTCTGCTTGTGCCCATGAGCTGAGTGGTGTGGTTTTGGCTGAATGTGAGGGTTTCATTTACACCCTCTGCAAGTGTGGTGTCTAGCTCTGAAAATGTGCCTTTAGTCTAGGCAGCCCCTCCTTAACTGTCCCACCCCCTGCATGACCATAGGCCTGACTACCCATTCCATGGCCACAGAGCATGCTCCATCCAGGCCTGCTGTGTGTAGCTGGGGGCATCAGCGACTGGCTGTACTCTCGTACACTGGTGCTTAGCAGCAGGCTCAAGGTGCAGAAGCTATTAGGTCTAAGCAGAGCAAGAGGAGGGGGTAAGAAGCTGAGAAAGGGGCAGCTGTGGTGTTTCCAGAGTGGGGGTGAGCACAATAGCAAGTTCCCTTGCGTTTGCTGCCTCCTGAGCAGCGGTCTGTCTCCCTCCGTTGTTCTAGAGGGGTAAGGGGCTTTCTATCCTCTTCCTCTCCATGGATGAGGGAGGGGTGGGGAGGGACCAGGCTTCAAGGAGACTGGAGAGTGAGAGCCTTGGCCCTGCTGTGACAGTCCCTACTTGAGAGGCTGCCCCCTTCTGTGACGTGGCACTGCAGCCCCTGCCTGTTGCTTGTGTGCAGGGCGTGGGCCCTCTCCCTGTGGAGGACAGCAGTGAGTTGAGCTGTTAGAAAAAAGTTCCCTTTTTCTTCCTCGGCCTCCTGGAGTCTCTCAGAGCCCTGCTCCTCCTGCCTGATGCTGGAATGACAGAGAGACTATCTTGGGTAACTGGCTAGTGCATGAGACAGTACCTGGTACACTAAGCTGCACTGCAGCCAATGGGGGCTTTGCCACAGTCTTTCCCTTTCCTCCCTGGGTCCTCTCGCTGCCCTGCAACAGTTTCCTCTGCAACAGTGTAAACTCCTTGGAGTTGTGGTTATTCTTAGTCTTTGCAGGTGAAATATATCTTACACCTGGCACCAGCTCATCTACTGCCCTGTCTGCCATCCCAGCACCAGCCATCCTGCCCTGTGTGCCATCTTCCTGCCCCTCTGTCACAGCACCAGCTCTTCTACACTCGTCCATTCTCCTAGCTCCCTACCCTGCTACCAGTGCATCTACTGTGCATAATCCTTCATATCTACCCTGGTGCCAGCCTCTCTAATATCCACTATCCTGCCCTAGTGTGCCATCCTGCCAGCTCATGCTGCCACCTACCATCCTCCCCTGCCTTCCAGCCAACTCATCATCCTGGCATTGGCCTGGCTCCTCCCCCTGCCCGCTGGGTTTTATAAAAACAAAACCGATCTCCCTTGTTTTTATTTATAAACATAGTTTTATTGGAATCCTGGCTCCTGTTGTTTTTATTCCCCTGCTGTTCTGTGTCTCCGGCTGGTATGGCTGGCCTGCAGCAGGCTTCCCTCGCTGCTGAGGCCTAGAATGCTTGATGCTATTCATTTCCTGAGGAGTTCTTCCCAGATGTTTCCGGCTCTGGCAAGTGAACAATCACTGTCTGTCCTATACTGCTGCTGCTCCATCAGAAAGAGAGTCTCCTAGTCACTGAGGCCCAACCCACAGGGCTGTGGTATATTTTCAGATGTGTGCTCTGATGAAGGTCATTACGAAAGTGAAGCTGTGACATTTCTCTTAACTAAAACCTAAACTGCAGGGCTTGATCTATTCTTTCTTCGTAGGCCTGTCTTAAATAGAGGGAAGCTAATGGAATGCCCATAGAACTGAAGGGGATGGGTGAATAACCTCTCCCCTGCCCCATCATCTGTGTATACATGGGAATAAATGGATTTCAGTAGCAACCCCCACCCCTCAGACATGTATGAGGTTCAGTATACAGTATACAGCAAGCTACACTACACATTTCCGCTAGCATAACTGTTTAGCTGGCAGTGTGAGGGGTGTGCAAAAAGCTCCTAGTTTAGGTGCGGTTATACCTGCAAAACCCTGCTTTTGGTGGGATGGCTTATTTGGCTCAGAGGGGGATAGAATAAGCTATGCTGCCAAAAGTGAAGTTTTGCCAGTATAAGCTGTGCCTGGGTCTATGCTAGGAGCACCTTGATGATTATAGTATAGGTATAGTTGTACTAGTAAAGCTTTCCAATTGCAGACTGGGCCTCAACACCTCCCACCTGTCTCCTCCCTGTGACTGCAGTTCTGGCTCCAACTCAACTTGGCTTCCTACCTTTGATACCTTTAGCATCATAGAAGAGAATGTGTCCTATTGCAAATACAGCAGGCTCGGGCTGAACTGGTCCCTTTGGACATTTTAGGGCTTTTTCCAGGCTCTGGATGGGACAAATGAGGCAGAAGGGTGACAAATTACAAGAGTTGCCAACTCTTGCAATAAGTGGTGTTTAAACTTGAAGCCCCAGCTTCTGGAGGCATGTGACTGTGGGAGAATCTCAGCGTTATTTTTTTAAAGCCCTCAGGGGTGCGAACCAAAGCCTATACATGGGCCCAAGACATTAAAGTCTCAAAAGCCAGAAGGCAAATAAAAAGAACCTCTTTAACCTCACATTTTTTAAGCTAATCTCATTATTTGATTAGTGAATGTTGGGGGAGAGTGTGAGGTGGTGGGGAAGGTGAATTATGGGGTGAATCATTTTGCCACTCTGTGCCTCGGTTTCCCTATGTAAAGAAAGAACACGGGGGCGGCTCCCAGCTGTCAGGCAAGTGCCAGTGCCAGCAGGGCTTTGGCTGTGAGGGAGTCTATAAGCTGGGGAGTGGCATTAAAGTGCCTGCACTGATGGGGCTCCATGCCCCAACCCCTCGAGACACCCACAGGTGCCATGTGGCTGCTGCTGCCAATCCCACCACTCACTGGGGGCCAGAGCTACTGCTGCCACGTTGACTGGGGCCCGCAGGCTGCACCCCAACGCTGGGAATAAGGGGGTGCCTCCTACCCCGAGAGAGCCCCGTGGCCGCAGCCCAACCCTCTGGATTTGCGGGACATGTCCCCAAGCTCGGGCTCGAACTCAGCCCGCTGGCGCTGTCCAGCACGCAACGCCCCCTCCTGGAGGTCTACGGTCTCCGACGCGGCGGTCTGGCCGGCGAGACTACAAATCCCAGTATGCAGTGCGAGTAGCCGCCGACGCCGCGCGGACAAGCTGTCGCGGTGCATAGTGGGACATGAAGTTTTCTCTTCCTTGGTCTGCATGCTTCTCCCTTCCCGCCCCCCTGGAGGCGCATGCGCAGAGGCTGCTGGGCGTGGGTCGGGCATGCGCGGAGGCGGTGGCTCTGCAGTAATGGGGGGGCGCCGTAGGGAGGGGGGAGTAGCCGCCATCTTGGGGACTGGGCGGAGAGAGGGCGCGAGAGCGAGCGGAGGCACCACTGGCAGGTGAGGCCGGGCAGCGGCTCCTGGGGCGCGGCGGGGCCCTCCCCTGCCCCGGGCGGGTGCCTCATCTCGGGGGCGGCCGGGGTGAGCCCCTCGCGGGGCTCCGGCCTCGGGGCGTGGGTCACAGCCTGCCCGGCAGCGAGGTGCTGCCCTGGGGGCTGGGGCGGCGAGCGAGCTCCCCGTGCCCTGTGGTGGGGGTAGGGCTCGGCCCCCAAAGCTCCCCCGGGGTCTGGGCGGGGGACGCCTGGGGGAATAGACCCCGCATCTGGGGGGCAGGGGAAGGAGACACCCTGCATCTGGGGCGTGTGGAGTCATTCTGGGGGGAACAGGCCCCCATGTCTGGGAGGGGGCGCAAGGGGGGCGAGAGCTTGTGTTTCGGTGTGGGGGGGGGAATACATGCTGTGTCTCGGAAGGAGTGTGTAAGAGAGCGGGTGATGCTGTATTGGGGGAGAAACAGACTCTGTATTTGGGAAGGGGGTGCGAGGGAGGGAGAGACCCTGTCTCTGGGTTTCATTATTTTTCCCAACCAAGTGCATTAGATAAGGCTCCTTGGTTGGCTCACCCCTGACCTGGGAGAAGCTGCAAGGAAAAGAATCTCTCCATCCTTGGTTTGGGGTGGGTGGGACCTTGACTTGTGGCTATAAATACCTTGTGCTGGGACTAACAGATGTTGAGCTAACCAGCACCTGGCTGGGTCAGCACTTGGGTGGGAGACTCCAAGGAGAAAACAAGTACTGCAGGAAGCTGTGAGGGTGTCTTTTCTGCTGTGTCTGCATACAGCCGGTTGCTCCGCCGTGATACTGAGTATGGTAAGAGGCAGTATGCTCAAGAGAAGAGATACAACCAAGGTCTGGTGGTGGTTATGATCTCCTGACCCTCTGCTGTGCTATGCAGGCCACTTTTCCTTTTGTAATTGGGCTATTTTCTTGTGCATCCTGTGTAAATTCTAGTCTGGCTCACTAAAAATCTCCTGCAATTCCTGTTGGATAGAATTATTCCTTTCTTCTTGTATAGGGTTGCTGAGTAGCTGTTAAACAGCTGGGGTGCTCCCCCTCAGGCCTGCATAGTGGTAAGTCAAAGATATTGAGAGCTAAATGCTAATATCTGTAGTCTGTTCTCCAGAATTCACATATCCTCACCGCTAGGTGAGAACAGAGTGTATTTGACACTTCCCTTCAAATGCTAAAGCACTGTTGCTGTGGAGTATCAGCTGGTTATTGGTGATCCGTCTGAAACACCCATCATGGCAACAAACTATTATGAGTCATCTTAGCATTGATTATTCTGCTGAAAGTCCTTGAGTGAGAGGGGAATTAAGTCAGGATATGTAGCTCTTTCTTGAAGGTGGTGTGGTGTAATCTAACATGACAGGTTAAAGTGGGCAGAGGCCTCATAAGGGGATCAGAAGTACTCCATCCCCAAAATATCTGCATTATTGATGTAAGCATGAATTAGTTGGCTCATGGATTGCAGCTTCTTTCTGTAAAGCCAGGGGTTCTCAAACGGGGGGTGGGACCCATCAGGGGGCTGTGGGGTTATTATGTGGGGGGGTCATGAGTTGTCAGCCTCCACCACAAGCCACACTTTGCCTCCAGCATTTATAATGCATTAAATATATTAAGAAGTGTTTTTTAATTTATAAAGGGGGTCACACTCAAGGCTTGCTGTTTGAAAGGGGTCACCAATACAAAAGTTTGAGAATCACTGTGTAAAGCCTACTGGGCTGAGGCATTATTAGCTCTGGTAACTGTAAATTGTTGTTCCGAGATTGAAAATTAGGCCCTTATCACACAGCTCTTCCACTGAATTCCCATTTCCTTTCTCTGGGCTTTTGGATTCTGTACAGTTGCAGGAAACCCAGTGTCTGTTTATCAGGTGATGTCATTGACTTCTCTCTCCACTAGAAAGCTAATCTTCTCTGATCTCTCTTTCCTATTTTAAGCTATAGGCTTTTTGATCACTTCTCTTATCCCATCAGCACCATCGACTGCTGTCAAACTTTACCCTTGGGCTGCCCAAAAGCAGAACCTGGAACTTTTCCAGGTAGGGAAACCTGAATGCCTTGTGCGTTCCAAGGTCTGGGGTATTAGGGGCCCTTCTTGTTGAGCGCACATTGTGTGTAGTTACAGGCTGTGTTTACACTGAAGTCTGGGTTGGCATAGCTATGCTGCCATGGGCCCTTAAGGGAGCATGCACCAGTAGGAGTTTTTTTGCTTGTGTAGCAATGCCCCCTCCCCAAACGACATTAGCTATGCAATCAGACATCAGCTATGCTTCTGTCAGCCTAGATGCATCTACTCGAGGGCGGGGGAGTGTTGTTGGCATAGCTGTGTTGATGGGGTGAGTGGATTTTGTACACTCTTGGCTGATATAACTATGCTGATATAAGTTTAAAATGTAGACCAAGCCACAGCCTCTTATTAGAAAAGGTTTACTTGGGCTCCTTAAGAAGCAGAGCTGATGCTATTCTGATCAATTAGCAGGAACAACATTACTTGTCCCTTAAAGCTTTGTTAGCAGTCTGGTCTCTCATCTGGTATAATGCTACCAAACTGTCTTTCTCTAATTTTTTGTATATGTTGCTTTGGTAGAAGGCAACATCACTTGTCTTGTATTGTAAGGGCTCCATCCCTGGTAACTAGTACCTCAGTGTTGTCCGTTTCTTGGAGCCACAGTTTGACAAAGTTTCCTTTCAGGGCGGTTGGGGAGATGTGCTTTGAAAGAGATCAGGAAACATCTCTGCCCATGGATGCCCAGAAGGGGAAATTTAGAATTTCTCTCTTATAAAAGATGGACCCCTGGGGTTATGGATGGCTTGCAGCATGAGAAGTTGAGAAGTAGATGACTGGATATGTGGTGCATTGGTGTTGGAATGAAAGAAAACATCTCTTCTCTTAGACGAAGGATGAATAAAAGATCATTCAGGGTGCTAAATGTATCATAAAGACTTGTACAGTACAGCACAGCCTGCAGCTTCCTTTCTCTTTAATGCAGAGAGGTGACCAACAGAGACTACAGGTCCCAGTAAGCAGCATTTCATCTTGATCCCAGCAGGAGACCAATTAAGCTAAAAGCATGCTGGGACCCAGGACTCAAAATACACTTGTTCACTTAGCAATGGCAATAGGAAGCGTTCCCTGGTGAGTCGGGGGCCTAAACCATCCATTTTCTGAAGTCTAAGCATTCACTGAAACCCCAAACCTAAGTTTCTTTTAATCTTCCAAGGGGGATGGAATGTAACTCATTTTCATGAGATGTTAGTACCTCTTTCTGCTTCTCAGAGCTTTGTTAAGCAACAGCAGTGAGATATGAAAGACTCGACGGTTGCTCTTGAGAACCCTGAAAGCAGCAATGCAACTCAACTGTTCAATTCACACTGCTGGTTGGAAAACTTATGAGTGGCAGTGAAGGGAGAAGCTGGAGCTAGTTTTGGGGAGAAAACTTCAAAATCAGAGCCTAAAGAAAGGGTAGGATATTGAAAATCTATTTTCCCATGTCTCCAGGTAGCAGTCTAGAGCAGAGAGAAGCAGAAAACTCTTTATCCCTGGAAGTAGTGGTTCAAACAGACCCCTCTGTCCACAGACTGATTATATGAAACATGGCACCCTCAAGTCAGATAGAAATCCCAGTACTCTTTTCCCTCCCACCTTCCTGCTCTGAGGACTTACTGAGCTGGACTTAAAACCAGGGTATTGTCCCTGAAACTCTTGAAAAAGTGACAGAGTCCTGTGGTACCTTATAAACTAACAAGTATTGGAGCATAAGCTTTTGTGGGTGAATACGCACTTTGTAAGATGCAAAGCTCATGCTCCAATACTTCTGTTAGTCTATAAGGTGCCATAGGACTCTGTTGCTTTTTACAAATCCGGACTAACATGGCTACCCTTCTGATATTTGTCTTGAAACTATCTCTGGCTGGGTTTAGGCCTCGATATTTATGAGGGCAGCTGCTATCTGTTGCCTCACCATAAACCAAGTGCAGCTCATGGACTCCTTATCGGATCGTGTTAGGTACTTGCCAGGACAGTTTGGGTGCTTGAGTATTAGTTTGTCAGCTGCTTTATGGGCTGTAGGGTGGCATTGTCTGATCTGATAATAGGAAGCCTAACCAGAAAGTAATTGGCTTACTAAGCAATCTCAGTTTGCTTAACTCAGATCTCTGAACTAATCCTCTTCCTCTTTCAGCCACTGTCTCACTTGTACTGGGCTTCAGGAGCAGTCTGCTTTAACCATGTAATGCTTTATGCAATGCTGAATTCCTGCCTCAGTGGGAGTTGGGGGTTGCTTGTGACTCATTCCTGTAGATATATTGCTGCTCAGAGGCAACATTTTCCTGGATTCTTCCTAGGGCTGTCCTCATCTAACTGCTGCTGGGTCTTGGGCTGCTTAGTCAGATAAGCTTATTAATGTTCAGGAACCTCACTCATTACTTGGAAATCACAGCTCAAACCAATTTAGCAGGCTACTAAACAAACACAAAATGGTTTGGGAAGTGAACAGCAGATCAGATTAGATCATGGCTGGTGAAAAGCAGTGCTGTGTAAGTATCATGCATACAGAAGAAATAGTTACTCTTCAGCTTTCATGTATTTCCATCCATGTGCAATTTGTGCTGGGGAAGGGTACTGGCCTGGGAGCCATGGAGACAGAGCACATCTTAGCTGGAGTAGGTACAGCCTGGGTAAGGGCAGTGCAAGCTTTCCCAATACCATGGGCTCCCACCAGAGTGCCTCATTCTTCATCCAGCCAAACTTCTTGATGGCTACTAGGAACTGGACTGAAGCCACCAACTTGTTTCGCAAAGGGGCTGTTGCACATGGAGATGGTTTTTGGTCACTACCAACTAGAGTGACTTGGTAGATGGATACAGTACCCACCAAGTCTTGACCTTTTCCTTTCTGGCAGCTGTTTGGTAAGGTAGCCAGATAAACTATGCTTCAAGTGCTGCTCTGATCACCTACAACAGTGGTTTTCAAACTTTTTAGGATGCATATCTTTTTCCAAATAATATAGTTTATCACATACCCCCATCTGAGATAAGGTCATAATATATCTATGATTAGATTGCCTAGTCTTACTAAATAAAATGTGGTGTCTGCCATTGCAGGATTTTTTCTCTTGTACTCCCGATAAGAGCCCATGTACCCCTCCGGGTACACACCTCAGGGCTTGTCTACATCAGAAAGTTGCAGCGCTGGTGAGGGAGTTACAGCGCTGCAACTTTGAAGGTGTACACATCTGCAGGGCATCACCAGCGCTGCAACTCCCTATTTGCAGCGCTGGCCGTACTCCCGTTTTGTCTCGGGTGTAGAGGATCCAGTGCTGGTGATCCAGCGCTGGTAATCCAATGTAGACACTTACCAGCGCTTTTCTTGACCTCCGTGGAAGGAGGAAGCCTCTGGTAATCAAGCTGGTCTCCTTCCCCGGCTTGCTCTCGCGTTCCCGGAACCCCGAGCAAGCAGGTCTCCTTCCCTGCGGTTTGCAGGGTGGTTCGGGGAACGTGAGAGCAAACCGCGGCGAAGCTGGTCTCCTTTCCCGGTTTGCTCTCTCGTTCCCGGAACCCCGAGCAAGCAGGTCTCCTTCCCTGCGGTTTGCAGGGTGGTTCGGGGAACGCGAGAGCAAACCGCGGCGAAGCTGGTCTCCTTTCCCGGTTTGCTCTCGCGTTCCCCGAACCACCCTGCAAACCGCAGGGAAGGAGACCTGCTTGCTCAGGGTTCCGGGAACGAGAGAGCAAACCGGGAAAGGAGACCAGCTTCGCCGCGGTTTGCTCTCGCGTTCCCCGAACCCCCCTTGAAGCCGCCCAACAGCGCTGCAGTGTGGCCACATCTAACACCACTTGCAGCGCTGGTTGCTGTAAGTGTGGCCACTCTGCAGCGCTGGCCCTATACAGCTGTACTAATACAGCTGTAACAACCAGCGCTGCAAAATTTTAGATGTAGACATGGCCTCAGTTTGAAAAGCGCTGCCTTACATCAGACAAGAGCCAGTTTGCTTTGACAAACTGCTGCTACCTGCTCTCATTCTCCTTTGGTGGAGGGACATCTTCATAGTAACGACTAGCATGTGCATGTGTGTACATGGCTGGCAGCCCATAATGTCTGTCTTAAAGATAGGTAGTAGCATGACTGGACATACAGACTTCAACTTTTCTCTGCTAATGCTGTACTAACAGAAGTACTTTGGGGTTTCTGATTATGCTGGGTGGTAATAGTTGTACTTTTATTATGGTGATGAGGACAGTATAGGAACTTGAATAGAATGTAAGCAGGACAGGAATTCTAGACTTGCTTTTAGACTACAGTTTCAAAGGTATAGTGAGGATGCGTCACAGAGAAGTTTGGCTATACTGTATGTCCATTTTTCATGGCAGGAGGCTGGGATCAGAATTTCTGTGGAAATGTTTTACACAGCTTCCCTGTTGTCCTCTCTGAGGAGGGGAGTTCTCTGAAGTCAGCCAGTGAGAATACAAGCTAGCCCATCATCCTTTTGATGGAGAGATGTATTGGCATGTGCTTACTTTAGGAAAGTCCATGGTAGTTTCCATAATAGTGGGATACAATAACAGCCTTAACACTTGCATTCCTCCTCTTTGTAGAAGAAAACAAACACATCTTCTGGCAAGTTTTGAACTTGTAGCTTCTGCAGATGTTTCCTCTTACTCAGGTGATGGTGGGAAACTGCTGAGATTAGGGTTTTGAACAGTGGTTCTCAGCCTGTTTACCATTTTGGGCCACATATATGCAGCTATCTGGTTTATGTGGGCTGCATCCACACAATACTACCTGTATGGCCCTGAGAATGTCTAATGGGTTGCAGCTGTGTGCTGATCAGGCTGCAAGCAGCCTGTGGGTTGAGAACCACTGGTTTAGAGCCTGGAATTGAGAGTGAGGCCATGTCTACATCTAAAATTTTGCAGCGCTGGTTGTTACAGCTGTATTAGTACAGCTGTATAGGGCCAGCGCTGCAGAGTGGCCACACTTACAGCAACCAGCGCTG
Source organism: Gopherus evgoodei (assembly GCF_007399415.2). NCBI lineage: Eukaryota > Metazoa > Chordata > Testudines > Testudinidae > Gopherus > Gopherus evgoodei. The sequence goes on from NC_044330.1 coordinate 8,053,548, forward strand.
CAAGTGGTGTTAGATGTGGCTACACTGCAGCGCTGTTGGGCGGCTTCAAGGGGGGTTCCGGGAACGCGAGAGCAAACCGGGAAAGGAGACCAGCTTCGCTGCGGTTTGCTCTCGCGTTCCCCGAACCACCCTGCAAACCGCAGGGAAGGAGACCTGCTTGCTCGGGGTTCGGGGAACGCGAGAGCAAACCGGGAAAGGAGACCAGCTTCGCCGCGGTTTGCTCTCGCGTTCCCGGAGCCACCCAGCAAACCGCAGGGAAGGAGACCTGCTTGCTCGGGGTTCCGGGAACGAGAGAGCAAACCGGGAAAGGAGACCCGCTTGATTACCAGAGGCTTCCTCCTTCCACGGAGGTCAAGAAAAGCGCTGGTAAGTGTCTACATTGGATTACCAGCGCTGGATCACCAGCGCTGGATCCTGTACACCTGAGACAAAACGGGAGTACGGCCAGCGCTGCAAACAGGGAGTTGCAGCGCTGGTGATGCCCTGCAGATGTGTACACCTTCAAAGTTGCAGCGCTGTAACTCCCTCACCAGCGCTGCAACTTTCTGATGTAGACAAGCCCTGAGTTGAAAGCTTGCTAGTTCCCTCCTAGAGAAATGGAGGGAATTAGTGTACTGAATAGTGGTGTCTTCATTTTCACTCTGCTATAAGAGGTGTGTACATAGGGGGAGGAGTGCCTTCAGGACTGGGGAAGTTGGGGGGGCGGGGGGAAGAGTAGGGTAGGAGTCTGCAAGTGGGCTGCAGGGGGGTTAAGAGTGCCTGTCAGCACCACATTCTCCTTTCCCATTTGAAGCTACTGCCCCCTCCCTGATCCCTTTGGCCTGGCCTGGCTGGGTGATGGTGTGGAAATGACTCTCAGACCTGTCTCAGGCTGCTGATTGTGGGCTGGAGGGGGATGTGCTTCACTGGGGGGGTGGGGAAATAGAACAAATGGTTCCTGCCCTCACCAAGGCTACAGGTCACCCCTATGTGTGAGCTGGGAATCTGGAGGTTTTAGCCCCCTCCTTCCTCCATGGGGTACTAATGTCTCCATAGGCATTCACATCCCCTCTCTGGGGCAAGTGAAGCAGTTAACACCTCTGAACTATTGTTGGTCTGTATTCTCCACTGGGTGTTCTGTTCAGACATCTCAATGAAATGAAGGGGGTCACTTCCAAAGCCAGCTTTAGGCCGATTCCCCTGAATCGGGCCCCGCGCCTAAGAGGGCCCTGCACCCAGCCAGAACGCAGCAAGCCCATGATCCTGCTAGCGCTGGCCAGAGAGCTGGGGGACAGTTCTAAGCAGCAATCCGAAGCGAGTACAATCCCCACGAATCGGGCCCTGCGCTTGCTAAAGCCGGCCCTGGTCACTTCACACCCCTCGGATCCACTTATGCTGTGGATGGTTGTGTGGAACCTCTTCCCAATACATTAGGCTCAGATTTGGGGAAGAACCAGGCAGTGCTGGGAAAGTAGAGACAGATGACAAGATTGTGAAGGAGTTAAAACACACCAGTACAGTCTTTGTCAGGGGTAATGGCTGAGAGGGAGCTAAGAGAAGTGGGAGAAGGCAGGGGAGCATAGGGTATACTGAGATCGCTTTTTAAAAACAAGGACATTAAATGCCCCAGAACTCTAATGCAGAGTTAAGGTTGCCCAGTGGGGCCTTGTGCCCTTCCAGAATGTGGAGAGTAGCTAACCTGAGAAGTCTAAAACAGTAATACAAAGCTAAGGCACACCCTACCCCTGCCCCACTTGAGCTGGCAATGAGCACTAGGAAAATTTCAGGAAGAGTGTTGCAACAGTTAATAAATCACCAATGGAAGGGGTGGATTTACCCCTCCTGCTGGCATCAAATCCTGATTGAATGTTTTTCTGGAAGTTGCTTTAGTCAGCCTCAAATTATTAGGCTTAATACAAATTAAATTATTTTGTCTGTTAAATGGGAAGTTAGATCTAGTCTAATGGATATAATAAGTAGATGTGAAGGACTAAGAACAGTCCATTGTGTTCCCCACCTTTGAATTCCAGCATTTCTCTGGATGCATTCAGCTGTATTCACTGTTGGGTGTAGTTGTACTAAATTGTTAATTGGAGTATCTCTGCCAAGTAACTTGCTGTTAACTATAAGGGATGGTAAGTCTCTCGCCATGTGTTGGGTCTGAGGGTTTGAGAAGGGTCTGGTTCCTGTTAATTGATCACTGCTATACAGAAACTGACATGTGACTGACTCTCAAAACTCAAAAACAAGGAGTCCGATGGCAACTTAAAGGCTAACACATTTATTTGGGCATAAGCTTTTGTGGGTTAAAACCCACTTCATCAGGTTTTAGCCTATGAAAGCTTGTGCCCAAATAAATTTGTTAGTCTCTAAGGTGCCACAAGGATTCCTCGTTGTCTTTACAGAACAGGCAGCTCTAGCTTCAGGCTTGTCACACACAACAGTGGTAACTGCATTCCCAATAACAGATTGGAACTGCATTTTCACAGCTTTTTCTTCAGGTTAAAGGTCTCTTTAATCTGTTTCTGATGGAGCATAAAGCCTAGCTGGCCTTTGCTTCAAGATTCTTCAGGATAAATAACTTGTATTGTAGGTTGTTTAATGGCTCATCTCTTTGAGCTTTATCTCGGCCTCTCTTGGGTGCTAAATCTGAGGAAGTATAGGGCCTGCATAGGCCAAGCTCCCTTGAAAAGCCTGAAAGTGTAAAGAGAAGATCAGAACATTAGTCACTCAAGGCTGATTGCTTCCCAGTAACGGGATTGCTCATTCTGACTGAGTCATTCTGCTTTGTGCATAGCAGCTTGCTTTAGCTCCATTTTAGATTTTTCATTATCGGGGCCTTCTGATTCCAACAGCTATGAATCACGAAATATAGCAGTGTTTCAGCCAACTGACCTGTGTCCCCTGCATTTCTTAACCACTACATGCTGTTTGTGCTTTACATCTACTTCTTTACTTATGGAAAAAGGCATGAAATCTTTTAAGTTCTTTTGTGAAGACACATCCCCTGGTTCTAAGCAGGATTGCCCAGTAGTTGAGGCACTGACCTTTGACACAGGAGATCTGGGTTCATTTCCCTGCTATGTCATAGACTTCCTGAGCTTGGGCAAGCCACAGTAGTCTCCTCCTTGGTGGTTCTTCTGTAAAATGGAAATAGTAATGCTTCCCTATCTTGCAGGGATGTTGAGGTTAAATATGCTAAAGATTGCATGGCACTGTGACCTAGTGGTAATGGGGCCATATAGGAATCATAGATAGGAAAGCTAAGATCTGTAACCCACCAAACAGCTTTGTGTAGTGTTGGATAACATGGTGGCAAAACTGCCTAAATACTGTCTATGCTACAGCCTTCACCATTGCTGCCACCAGTAGAGCTGCACTAGTGTTGGATTGTGGGTCCTAGTTTCTCTAGTGTAGTGAAGGCCGCTGACATTTTGACTAAGATGGCAAGCTTATAAGTATCTATCTAGGCTTCTTACTAATGGAATGGATTGTTTCACTGTACAAAGACCAGTGAGAACCTAAGGCCATCAATGTGAATATTTCAGACAAATGAAGGTGTTGGTCAGAAAACTACATGAATTGCTGTGTTTAAGGCCCTATCAAATTTATGGCCATGGGAAATGCATCACAGACTGTGGAATCTGGTCTTTTGTGTGCTTTTACCCTATACTATACAGATTTCACATGGGAGACTGGTGTTTCTCAAACTGGAGATCCTGACCCCAAAGGGGGTTGGGGAGGGGGTGTCACAGGGTTATTTGGGGGCAGGGTGTCACAGTTCTGCTCTGCCTTCAGAGCTGGGTGGCCGTAGGGCTGCGGCTGCCGACCGAGGTCCCACCTTTGAAGGCAGCAGCACAGAGGTAAGGGTGGCCAGGCCATCCTTCTGCGCTGCTGCTGCTGGCAGTAGCTCTGCCTTCAGAGCTGAGCTCCCAACCAGCAGCTGCCACTCTCTGGCCGCCCAGCTTTGAAGTCAGCACCACCTCCAGCAGCAGCACAAAAGTAAGGATAGCAGTACCACAACCCCCCTACAATAACCTTGAGACCCTCCCACAACTCCTTTTTGGGTCAGGACCCCTACAATTACAACACTGAAACTTCAGATTTAAATATTTGAAATCATGAAATTTATGATTTTTTAAAATGCAATCATCATGAAATTGACCAAAGTGAACGTGAATTTGATAGGGTCCTAGCTATGTTGTATCTGGTCCTGATGCTCATCAAAACAAGTGTGTTTCCTTTGGCAAGCTTAAAAATAGTTTAATAATCTTAAATCGCATTACATTTCTAAGAGGGAGATTATTTTTAAGGCTAGGATGTGCTTTCTGGGAATCTTCTTCAAGGGAGGATAGAGAGAGACTTCTGACATGAGCTGTGGAGAGAGCTGTTTGTTTTACATGATCTGCCTTTGTGCATATTACATAAGCATCTAGGAATATGTCTGTAGTCCACTGAATCAGTGGTTTTTAATATGATGGAGAAACTTTGCTTTGTCTGCTATACATTCAAAGTCTCTACTGTAAAACACAACACTGCCTTGTCTTCTCTTGATTACATATTAAGTAACAGTAAAAGTATATGGAGAGGATAACAAGCAGCACTGGTCAAATTAATAGCAATTGAATTAATCTTGCCAGCATGTTGCAAAAAGTTTATCCTAGTGTATCCAAACACCTCTGACTTCATGTTCTGGAGCTGTGCACCTGAGTCACAAGTATCATGAATAACCATGTACATAAACATCATAACTTGACCACGGTTATCTAACAGTGCTAATGCAGAGGTGTCCCAATGCTACTTGACAATGTTAAATTTTCTGAATGGTATAGTTTATAGGCTCAACAGCACCCTGCCTGCTGGGATGTAACCTTGCTAAAGATATCAGGCCTGTGGATACTGTGCCTTCTAAAGGCTTTATTTCAAAATGTGCTTCATGTAGCCTATCATTGCACTGTAGTTGTCCATTGAGACAGTAATGGGCAGAATAGATATTCTGTTAATAGCCAAGTTAGGGAGATCAGGAGCATCTTGGCTTTTCTGACCTAATGTGGCCCTGAGCCACTCATCCTGGTTTTAGATCATACCACCTTGCTGCTTGGCAGATGAAGCTTGTTTGTACACACCTTAAATATGTAACATACTAAGTATTATCACTGTGTCACGCTCAGAACCCTGCTAGCTTTTATAAAAGCATTGGGTTTATAAACAGTTACTTCCATACCAGATCAGACTAACCCACTAAGTCCAATAATCTTTGGGGTTACTTGCATCTCTTGAAGCATCAAGTGACAGAGTAGAAAAGTATATAAAAATAGCATGTCCACAGGGAAAATTTCTTAATAGCTAATGCCTTTAAGCATTATGTGTTACATTATGACTAGGAATAAAATGTAATAGTCATTTGCCCCATAAGAGTGCCTAATCCTTCTAAAAACCTGCCCAACTTTTCTCCTGTAGCGACCATGTAGCAGTTAATTCCCCAGGCTAAAACTGAGAGTAAATGTTTCCTCTTTCTAAATGTGTTGACTTTTTGAATTTAAATATTGCTTTGAGCATAGATAATACATGACTCAGTACCATTTGCTATCTTATACGTTCTTCCAGTTACGGATTGATTATCTTTAATCTCTCTCCATGGAAGTCTTGTCATCTCTAGACCCCTCTGTTTCTGATCTCCTTGAGATAAGCAGGGGACAGTAGTTCAGCTTCTTTTCTTGGTGTGTTCTAGGAACATCACATAAATCTAGTTCATTATCTTCTTCAATTTGTTGCCTCTTGCCATCCTTTACTTATTTGGGATGGGTGGGAAGAACCTCGTGTGGCCATTGGTCAACGGTCTAGAGCTGTGAAATATTTGCATATTGACATTCTTGTGACTACTTGGTAAGGTCCTGTTTGCTATCACCTTTGCAGTATTACTCTCTGGACTAAGCCACAAGAGCAGCTGTTAGAATAGATATCTGACTTGAAGGAGCTAGTTGAATGAAGAGGGCAAACAATTACATTGCAGAAACTGGATCTGTGTTAAAGCAACTGTCCGTTATAGATAAAAACGGTCTTCAGTCTGTTTACCTCTTAGTGGCTATGAAGCCAGTAAGCATACATGAGGATTCCCTGGCAAAAAGCTGATCTTGGCTGTTTTGTAGAGGGGAAAAGCCTTTGAGCACTTTTCTCAAAGAACAAATAGTTTGGAAACTTGAAGTATCACCAGCAAGTGCAGAGTAGAGTCTAGTGTTGCCAAAGTTACTTAACTCTCTTGCTGAACTTCCATTCTGTGCACTATTGTACCTTGCAGGCTTTGATAAGGTTGAAGAAGGCCATAGCTTGCAGCTAGACATCTTTAACTTATTGTGTCCTTAGTGTAGGTAGTAGAATTCTGCAGTACATGGGTTTGACTTTGTAGGTACTTACAATACAGAAGTGCAGTTCTACACCACTCTAAGGCCATGTCTACATCTAAAATTTTGCAGCGCTGGTTGTTACAGCTGTATTAGTACAGCTGTATAGGGCCAGCGCTGCAGAGTGGCCACACTTACAGCAACCAGCGCTGCAAGTGGTGTTAGATGTGGCCACACTGCAGCGCTGTTGGGCGGCTTCAAGGGGGGTTCCGGGAACGCGAGAGCAAACCGGGGAAGGAGACCAGCTTCGCCGCGGTTTGCTCTCGCGTTCCCGGAGCCACCCAGCAAACCGCAGGGAAGGAGACCTGCTTGCTCGGGGTTCCGGGACCGAGAGAGCAAACCGGGGAAGGAGACCAGCTTCGCCGCGGTTTGCTCTCGCGTTCCCGAAGCCACTCAGCAAACCGCAGGGAAGGAGACCTGCTTGCTCGGGGTTCCGGGAACGAGAGAGCAAACCGGGAAAGGAGACCCGCTTCGCCGCGGTTTGCTCTCGCGTTCCCGGAGCCACCCAGCAAACCGCAGGGAAGGAGACCTGCTTGCTCGGGGTTCCGGGAACGAGAGAGCAAACTGGGGAAGGAGATCAGCTTCGCCGCGGTTTGCTCTCGCGTTCCCGGAGCCACCCAGCAAACCGCAGGGAAGGAGACCTGCTTGCTCGGGGTTCCGGGACCGAGAGAGCAAACCGGGGAAGGAGACCCGCTTCGCCGCGGTTTGCTCTCGCGTTCCCGGAGCCACCCAGCAAACCGCAGGGAAGGAGACCTGCTTGCTCGGGGTTCCGGGACTGAGAGAGCAAACCGGGGAAGGAGACCAGCTTCGCCGCGGTTTGCTCTCGCGTTCCCGGAGCCACCCAGCAAACCGCAGAGAAGGAGACCTGCTTGCTCGGGGTTCCGGGAACGAGAGAGCAAACCGGGAAAGGAGATCAGCTTGATTACCAGAGGCTTCCTCCTTCCACGGAGGTCAGGAAAAGCGCTGGTAAGTGTTTACATTGGATTACCAGCGCTGGATCACCAGCGCTGGATCCTCTACACCCAAGACAAAACGGGAGTACGGCCAGCGCTGCAAACAGGGAGTTGCAGCGCTGGTGATGCCCTGCAGATGTGTACACCTTCAAAGTTGCAGCGCTGTAACTCCCTCACCAGCGCTGCAACTTTCTGATGTAGACAAGCCCTTAGTTTTCCTGATGGCATCAGATCTGTCTGGAATCTTAGATTGCATTGTTTCTGGTGTGTGGTGAGGGAGAAGTATGTAGTTCCATGTGAGGTGCTGTAGAGCAGCTCTTTCTGTTAGAGGTAAATGTAGTGGGTACAAGTTGATAGATGACATTGGTAATCAGCAGCTGGGTTTCCAATGGTAGTCTTAAGCCTAGCCAATGCTAGAAAGTGTTTACTAATAGATGCAGCATAGAGCAGCAAAAGTTTTTACCAGTATAAAATCTCTATACCTGTTTCCAAGCAAAATAAGCTATGCCAGCCAACACACTCCAGTAGAACTGCCTCAACACACGAGTTTTTGGCAGTATAAAAAGCTGCATTCCTCTCCAATATAAATTTTGCTGGTATAGTATCTGTATAGACCTAGTGTTAATTCAGTCTTGGATAGTGGTAACCAAGATGCTATGACTTGAAGCGGTTGTGGAATAAGAGGGAAGGTCTTCTCATAGGTCAGTAACTGGTTAAAAGACTAGAAACGAAGGGTAGGAATAAATGGTCAGTTTTCACAACGGAGAGAAGTAAATAGCTTGGGGATCTGTACTGGGACCAGTGCTGTTCAGCATATTTATAAATGATCTGGAAAAAGAGAAACTGTGAAGTGACAAAATTTGCAGATGATACCAAATCTCTCAAGATAGTTAAGTCCAAAGCAGAGTGTGAAGAGTTACAAAGGGATCTCACAAAACTGGGTGACTGGGCAACAAAATGGCAAATGAAACTCCATGTCATAAATGCAAAGTAATGCACATTGAGGGGGCGGGGGGAAATAATCCCCTTACAAAATGAAGATGAAGATCTTGGACTCATTGCAGATTCTCTGAAAACATCCACTCAATCTACAGCAGCTGTCAAAGCTAACAGTGTTAGGAACCATTAGGAAGGGGATAGATAAGAAAACAGTAAATATCATAATGCCACATTATAAATCTGTGGTACACCCACATCTCAAATACTATGTGCAGTCCTGGTTGCCCCATCTCAAAAAAATATTAGAATTGGAGAAGGTAGAGAGAAGGGCAACAGAAATGATTAGGGATATGGACAGCTTCCATATGATAGAGTGAAAAGACTGGGACTGCTCAACTTGGAAAAGAGATGACTAAAGGGAGGGACATGATAAAGGTCTCTAAAATGATGAATGGTGTGGAGAAAGTGAATAAGGAAGGATTATTTATCCTTTCACGTAACACAGGAGCCAATAACATTGATAGAGAGGCTTAGTACAAATAAAAGGAAGTACTTCACACAATGCAAAGTCAGCCCTTGGAACTCATTGCCTGGGGATGTTGTGAAAGCCAAAACTGTAACAGGGTTCAGAAAAGAACTAAAGTTCATGAATGATAGGTCCATCAATGGCTATTAGTCAAAATGGTCAGGATGAATCCCATGCTCTGGGTGTCCCTGAGACTCTTATTGCCAGATGGTGGGACTGGATGACTGGGGATGGATCACTCTATAACTACCCTGCTCTGTTCTTTCCCGTTGAAGCATCTGGCATTGGCCACTGTTGGAAGACAGGATACTGGACTAGATTGGCCATACTGGGTTAGATCAGTGGTCTGTCGTATGCTCTTAGTTTCTTATGAAGCTTTAGAGATGTTTCTGCACTTTAGGACACTTCGTTAGGTTTGTGAATTGGGATGAGGCTTACTAATGTGATGAAAGAGCCATAGATATGGGTCATTGGATTCTTATACCTATTCAGTGTACGCAGTCAGCAGGTACTATTATAGCACTCTGTGCATGTTAGGTTTTCTATAAACGTAGCAAGACAGACCATTCCTTGTAAAAACAGCACAGCATAATGCAGTACCTATAGTGCTGTGTGGGAGTGGGCTTTTCTGCAGTAAACCATTAACAAGTCAGTTCCGAGTGACATTTCCCTTATCTTTGGACTCTGCCTGAAATGAGAGAGATCTGAGTCAAGAGGAACAAACTCCAATAAAATGATAAATGCTTTGAGACTCAGTTAAATACCATTAAACACTTTATTCCTCTCTAGAAATACTAGATGTTATACTGGGCCCAGCGCTTGCCTGTAGCTACAGGCAAGCATGTGCCCTGCATTCTGCTGAAGTGGAGGGATATGAGTATCTCTACTGGAAGGGTGTCTAAGGGCTTTGTCTACACTGGCACTTCACAGTGCTGCAACTTTCTCGCTCAGGAGTGTGAAAAAACACCCCCCTGAGCAATGCAAGTTTCAGTGCTGTAAAGTGCCAGTATAGATGGTGCACCAGCACTGGGTGCTGCACTCCTAGTGCTGGGAGCTGCTCCTCTTGTGGAGGTGGGCTTTTTATACGGTGCTGGGGGAGCTCTTTAACATGGGTAATGAAGACGTACCCCTAGTGTAAATGTTGTTGAGCTAAATTCCTGTGCTGACTTCAACTTAAAAAAAAAAAAAAATCAGTAGTACATTGATTTGACATGTAACTGCATCCCAAAACAGTCACAGTTGGCATACAGCCTCTGGCAGTTCAGGAGGCTGGGACTCTTGGCATCTTTGGGCTTGTCTACATCAGAAAGTTGCAGCGCTGGTGAGGGAGTTACAGCGCTGCAACTTTGAAGGTGTACACATCTGCAGGGCACCACCAGCGCTGCAACTCCCTGTTTGCAGCGCTGGCCGTACTCCCGTTTTGTCTCGGGTGTAGAGGATCCAGCGCTGGTGATCCAGCGCTGGTAATCCAATGTAGACAGTTACCAGCGCTTTTCTTGACCTCCGTGGAAGGAGGAAGCCTCTGGTAATCAAGCTGGTTTCCTTTCCCGGTTTGCTCTCTCGGTCCCGGAGCCACCCAGCAAACCGCAGGGAAGGAGACCTGCTTGCTCGGGGTTCCGGGACCGAGAGAGCAAACCGGGAAAGGAGACCAGCTTCGCCGCGGTTTGCTCTCGCGTTCCCGGAGCCACCCAGCAAACCGCAGGGAAGGAGACCTGCTTGCTCAGGGTTCCGGGACCGAGAGAGCAAACCGGGAACGCCGCGGTTTGCTTTCTCGGTCCCGGAGCCACCCAGCAAACCGCAGGGAAGGAGACCTGCTTGCTCGGGGTTCCGGGACCGAGAGAGCAAACCGGGAAAGGAAACCAGCTTCGCCGCGGTTTGCTCTCTCGGTCCCGGAACCCCGAGCAAGCAGGTCTCCTTCCCTGCGGTTTGCTGGGTGGCTCCGGGAACGCGAGAGCAAACCGCGGCGTTCCCGGTTTGCTCTCTCGGTCCCGGAACCCCGAGCAAGCAGGTCTCCTTCCCTGCGGTTTGCTGGGTGGCTCCGGGACCGAGAGAGCAAACCGCGGGGAAGCTGGTTTCCTTTCCCGGTTTGCTCTCTCGTCCCGGAACCCCCCTTGAAGCCGCCCAACAGCGCTGCAGTGTGGCCACATCTAACACCACTTGCAGCGCTGGTTGCTGTAAGTGTGGCCACTCTGCAGCGCTGGCCCTATACAGCTGTACTAATACAGCTGTAACAACCAGCGCTGCAAAATTTTAGATGTAGACATGGCCTGAAACTGTATAGGAGCTGATTTTTGTTTGTGGCGTATAGGAGGTTGTTGATCTTCCTTCAAGAATTAAAGCCAATCAACATAGGTTTATAGAAAACAGAGCTTGCCGAAATAACTTCGTTTTTTGATGAAATTGCAGGTTTGGTTGATAAAACTAAGTGTGATACTTAGAATTCTATAAGGTATGTTGACTTTGTACCACACAACATTTTGATTTATTAAAAGAAACCCCTAGAATAATAACATTAACATGACAGATAAAATGTCTTAAAAGATGGATGATAGATCTCAAAATAACTGTGAACAGGGAATCATCGAGTGGGTGTAGGTTTTTTTTCTAGTGGGGTCCTTTAGGGATCAGTTTTTGGTCTTGTGCTATTTAATATTTACCAATGACCTGGAAGAAAACACAAGTCACTGATAAAGGTCCTGGGTGACACCAACTAAAGCGGCAAATAAGAGGACCAGTCACTACTGCACAGTGATCTGGATCACTTGGCAAACTATGTGCAAGCAAACAATGTATTTTAGTAGGCTAAATGTAAATGTTTAGGAATGAAGAATATAGGCCATACTTACAGGATGGGGAACTCTGTCCTGGGAAACAATGACAGTGGGGGAAAAAAACTTTGTTGTGGTGGATAAACAGCTAACCATAATAAATAAATAATTGGAGAGATACCAATTTCCTAGAACTGGAAGGGACCTTGAAAGGTCAAGTCCAGACCCTTGCCTTCACTAGCAGGACCAATTTTTGCCCCAGATCCCTAAGTGGCCCCCTCAAGGATTGAACTCATAACCCTGGGTTTAGCAGGCCAATGCTCAAACCACTGAGGTATCACTCTCCCATAAGCTACAGTGCAGCATTGTAGCCAAAAAGGTTAAGGCCATTCTCTGTTGCATAGACAGGAATGTCGGGTAGGAATAGAGTTTTACCTCAGTATTTGGTATTGATGCAACTGCTGCTGGAATATTGTGTCCAATATTCAATTCTGGTATCAACAATTCGAGAAGGATGTTGATAAATTGGAGAGGTCTGAGAAAAGCCATGAGAATAATTCCGGGATTAAAAAACAGGATTTATAGTGATAGAGCTCCTTGAATCTATTTATTTTAACAAAGAAGGTTAAGGGGTGACTTGATCAGCCAAGTACTTACATGGGGAACAAATATTTAATAGGTTCTTCAGTCCAGCAGGAAAAGATGCAACACAATCCGGTGGCTGGAAATCAATGCTAGGCAAATCTAGACTCTAAGGTGTAAATTTTTAAGAGTAATTAATCACTGGAACAACTTACAAGAATCGTGATGGATTCTCCATCAATGCAATTTTTAAAACAAGAGTGGATTTTTTTTTTTTTTAAAGATGCTTCAAGAATTTTCGGGAAATTTTATGGCTTGTTACACAGGAAGTCAAACCAGATGATCACAGTGGTCTCTTCTGACCTCAGAATCTATGAATTAGTATTTGGAGGGGCGGGGGGTATATTTCTAACTCTCCCTGTTAAGAAGGTGCAGAAATCACTCTAAATTTGAGTGAAAAGGTGTGTGTGTGTGGGGGGGGGGGATTGGCACTCCTCTTCATTCCAGCAACCCTGGTCAGCCATTTACTACTCTGTCTTATAACTGGCTTGCTCTGGCTAAATTGATCAGCAGTAAATTAGCTAGTGTCAGTCAAGGTTTCATCAAACTTCAGAATAAACATTATTTCATTACACTTTGGGTAAACAGTTAAGGCATGGCTATACTTGCAGATGTAGAGTGCTTTGAGTTAAACCAGCCTTCACAGAGTGCGGTAGGGAAAGCACTGCAGTCTGTCCACACTGACAGCTACAAGTGCACTGGCGTGGCCACATTAGCAGCTCCTGCAGTGGCCAGAGAGAGCAGTGCATTGTGGTAGCTATCCCAGCATGCAAGTGGCTGCAGCATGCTTCACAAATGAGGGGGATTGGGTGGAGTGTGACAGGGAGTGTGGTGTGTGTATGTGGGGGGAGTGAGTTTTGGGCAGGGGCTGAGAGCATGTCAGCATGCTGTCTCAAACTTTTTAGGTCTCAGGATGTAAGAATCCTGGACCAATGCCCTTTTGACCTTTTGTAGAACAGCGGTTCAAGATAGCTTATTGCCTGGTACTGCCAGCAAGGCCATACGCACAGGTCCAGAGTGACTGAGCCACAAAGCTTGTGTTTCATAGAATATCAGGGTTGGAAGGGGTTGCAGGAGGTCATCTAGTCCAACCCCCTGCTCAAAGCAGGACGGATTCCCAACTAAATCAGTGTGACAGGTCAGTGTTGGCTTTCCTGAATAATTGGGGCTTTGCTCATAACCTGGTAAACTGACTGAGAAGCCACATCAGAGCTTGTGTAAAGTTTCCACCTGGCTCTAATTGGCAGAATCTTTATGGTGGTAGAGTAGCATCCCATGTATTCAAGCCTGTAACTTCATGTAGGGATTTAGTACCTTAATACCAACTTGTCATAACTCTCACCTTTTACAGTGACTGACTCTACATATATGAGTCATTTGTGCTCATCTCCCAGCTGATAGAATTTAGTGCTGTGAAAAGTCTCTAATGCTGTCAAGTTACACCACTTATTGTCGTACAAAAAGCCTAATGTTCCCTCTGTCTTCTCAGGTCTTATGCAATATGGAAAGAGAAGACTAAGGTTCCATCATGATCGGAGGCTTGTTCATTTATAATCACAAAGGAGAGGTTCTAATCTCTCGAGTCTATCGTGATGACATTGGGTAAGTAACTTGGCTCCAGCTTAAAGCCTCTGCACCCTAGTCCCACTCACTGTGAAGATATTCCAGAGCTGCTTCCTCTGCATTAGCTGTGCATGCATATGAGAGTCATTCTTAACTACATTAACTTAACAAGCAGGATCTTTTGACATATTCTAGATCTGTTTCTGAATATTGGTATCCTTCAGGTGATGATAAAGGATACCCTGCTAGTAAGGCTGGGCTTCTCTTGCTAAGAATCTCTGTAAGGAGATGCTTCCTAACTTACTACTTACAGCAAAGCTGGTAAGTTTGCAGTTAAAGCAGGAGTGGTAAAATGGCATTGAGTGTATACCACATACCAGGCCTAGGGCACACATGCTGCTCTTCCCAGCAAGCATGGGGAGAAATAGAAGGTACGTTTCTATACTTGGATATCGTCGCATTGCCCGCAAAGCCGTTGGGCAAAGTTTGCCCATGTCCCAGGAGCCTGAAGGTTACATCTAACTTGTATAAAAGAGGTAGTCTGCAGCCGTGGTTCTCAACCAGGGATACACATACCCTTGGGAGTATGCAGAGGTATTCCAGGGGTACATCAATTCCTCTAGATATTTGCCTAGTTTTACAACGGGTTACATAAAAAGTACTAGCAAAGTCAGTACAGGCTAAAATTTCATACAGACAAAATGAGAAAGTAAGCAATTTTTCAGTAACTGTGCTGTGACACTTGTTTTTTTTTGTATTTTTGTTTGATTTTATAAGCTAATAGTTTGAGGTGAGATCTAGGGTACACGAGATAAAACCTGAAAGGGGTACGTAAGTCAGGTAAGGTTGAGAACCACTGGTCTACAGGGCTCTGCATGCAATTCATTTTTACTACTTGGATCAAGCCTGTGATATCCACTGGCTATCATAAAGACAACGCCAGTTGAATTTAGGCAGCCCTTAGAATAGATTTGAAACTTGCTTAACCTGGCACAGCTGTCAGCTGGTGCTTCCCTGATTGGTGATCCAAAGATCTAGCAGTGCTCAACAGAAATGTGTCTGCTCGTGCCTCCTGATATGGAAACCAGACAGAAGCATGCCAGTAAAGTTAGCAATCAACTCTGAAGTGCGGCTTTTTCCTAAAAAATGATTGTGCAAGGCACCTTTTTATATAGTGAAACTCTTGCCTCTAGTGGATTCTAGCTAATGTCCAGCATCAACAGATTGGAATCACATAATCAAATCAGTTATGACTGTTCAAATCTTCTGAAGGCAGTAGGACTGCACTGGTGTTTTTGAAGGTCTAACTGGGCCTGTAGAATCTCTACTACTGGTGGTGCAGAAGAACCCAGAACTTTCAGATGAGAGAAGGGAGCATGATTGTGCAATAAGCAGAGTCCACCTTGGTGTGGAAACAAAGATGCGTGGAACCCCATTGCTATTCTTAATCTCTTTTCAGAGCAGATCTTTGCTTCCCAGGGACCTTTATTTAGGCTGCTGCAGACTGAAGAATGCCTCGTTTTGGAGCTGGGTTGTGTAGTGGATTTGTTTGCCTCATAATAAAGTTTAGCTTTTATCCCTGGACTGGAATAGAGTGGTGGTGATTGATCCTGTTCAAGGAAAGGTGGAAGGGGAAGTAGCTATTTAACACAGCAATACAATGAAGCTTATTTAACTGATAAGTTTAAAATGCATCCTTGCTCTGTCCGACTTTTTAGGGTATGTCTACACTGGCAAAGTTACATTGCTACTCAGAGCGCTGAAGGGAAACTGCTGTTTGTTCACACTGTCAGCTGCCTGCGCGATAGCATGTTCACACTTGCAGCACTATTCGGAGTGGTGCACTCTGGGCAGCTATCCTGCAGAGCATCACTTGACAGTGTTGAAAATTCCACGCAATAGAGTCATATGTCCCCTTCTGACTCTCTTTCCTGACTGGCTGAAACTACAACAAGCAGATTAAGTGACCCATGAGCCAGCTTTCTCTGCAGAACGTGCATCCTGTGCAGAAGCTCTGTGAAGCTGGTGTTGGCCAGGGATAGGCAGGAGGTGTGCTCTTCGAGCGTCAGTCTTCTGTCCTCCTTAGACTGTCTTAGGTAGTGAGCAGTTCTCTTACTAATGTTAAGACTTCTGAGGTCTGTGAAGAATTTAAAATTAAACTGGGTTTGTGCTCACTCTGCTTATGATGTATGACAGCCTGTAAGTTTTCTTGATTATTTTTTTAAACTTCAAAATATCAATATATAAAACTTGATATCTCCTGCATTTTCTAGAGGATGACTTACTTGAGACACACTTATTTTATGCTGAATAACAAATGTCTAATAAATATGCAGCCTTGTAGAGCTAAAAGTTGATTCTAATGTCTCTAAAAATGTTACCACTTAAGGAGGGTGACCAGACAGCAAGTGTGAAAAATCGGGGTGTGGGTGGGGAGGTAATATGAGCCTATATAGGACCCAAAAATCGGGAATGTCCCTATAAAATTGGGACATCTGGTCACCCTAGCTTTATCTGAATAGCATCCATTGAAACATGGGTTTGCAGAAGGCTGTAGCTGGGTGAAATATAACTTCCAGTTTCCTTTGTTTTGCACCCCTAGCATGTCAGTCTTTCAGAGCCTAATATGCAGTGAGGCATGTGATTTTTTTATTTTGCATGAAAAGTCACCCTTGTGACTGGAAAAAGCTGCTGGCAGAACAGGTGGCAGTACTGGAGCCTTGGTCTTTGCTCCCAGTCCTGTATCTCTCTCAGCAGTTCGCAACCTCTTTGGACTCAGGACCCATTTGTAAACCTTGATGGCCTGTCATGACCTAGTAAATAGCTTTAGTGCAAAAAAATAAAATAAAAAGGCTAAGTATTTGTTACCCATGATATAAGTGCTAAATAAGTACACTGTGTGTATTATAGCAGTAGCTCCTGTCCCCACTCTGGGCATTGCGATTTCTGGGGTTAGCACTGCGTAACTTTGCCTGATACCCGTGTGCTGGTTGAACCAAACTTGTGAGTGTCGCTGTGATCTGGTATTTGGGGTTGCAGCGCCACTTACTCATATTTGGCTCTTAACTCTCATGATGGAGCAGTGGCTGGACCAAACCCAAGCAGCACCCTATGCACCAGGTTGCAACTCCTAGAACAAGGAGTGGAGCCCAGCCAGCCCTATGGGACCAGAGCTGCCACTGCAGAGTAAGCATGGTGTGGGCTCACTCTTCAGCTTTCTGCATGACCCTTTGACGCATTTATCATGACACCTGCTTTGAGAAACATGACCTATGCCTTCCTAAGCAAGTTGACTAGCCAGTCTGGGCCCATTTAACCTTATTTTACTGAAGGAGAACTCCTACATCTACATGACTGTGGAGATCACAATACTGTATCTGGATTTTGCTTTTAGTAACTTTCCTTCTCTTACAAATAAGGGGATTGAGGCCCAGGTTAAATGTCTTGTCTGGAAGGAACTATAAGTGTCTCTCTAAAATTACAACTATTGCTTGGTACTAAGGAGAATATAAAGTGAGTTGGCCTAGCCTGGCCCTGTACGGATGCTGAGGCTGCTAATGTGGCTGAGTGAAGTGGGTACTTCTTCCTTCAGCACCTCTTTCCAAGGGCACAGAATAAACTTTGGTGAAAGTGGCTTCCTGAGTGAAGGGTTTCTCACAATTTGCAGCTCTGCAAAACTGCTTCAGTTTCATTTATCTTGAAACCTCTAAAACTGGTAAAGATCAATTAATCTTTCAGTGGGAACCTCACCTAGCTCTTAAAGTGCCCAAAGAATTATTGGGAATTTCTTCTGTCAGTGTCTGGAACCTGGCATGGAGTTGGCTAATGGCTCTCATATGCTATTTTTGTAAATCGTTGTAACTTGGTGTAGGGAGTGTCCTATGCATTCTAAAAACTTGTGATGGAAGTGAGCCATTAAATTAAATTGGTGTTATTTCTGATGTACTGTGTAGTGAGTAAGGAGAGCTTAATGTTGATGTCCAAACAAGGAAATAGCAAAGCCGTGTCTGCTTTAAGCTGTTGCTGGCCTATCTGTAATGGTGTTTAAAGGGCAGAAGAGAATGGAAGACTGTCCAGCTCCTAAGAATTCCAAAGGAAATAAATACTGTTGTCCATTGTCCTAAGTGGAGTCTGGGTATGAAATACTCCACAATCTTGTTAAAGCATTGCTGGATCAATTTGGTGTCCTAAATGGCTGTACTGTGACTCGTCTGGAGCCTGTGGCTCTTGTTTCCAAACCATCTTAGTCAAACAGTGATGTAAATGCAAAAGTCAACATGAGTGTCATGCAGTCTTGTGCATAGAGGGGAGGTATGCATGCCATAGACTATCACTGCTGATGCCCTTGTTGGTAGAAAGCTCGTTCCCTGCATGTTCGTCTTTCACTGCCAGAGCTGAGACCCACTGACAGGATGTCTGTCTTTGGAGGGAAAGGATTGAGACTGGATGGGGATTGGGAAGACTTGCGCTGCTCCTTATGCCTTACTTGAACTCTGAGAAATTAGGGCTTCTGGCTCCTTGGCTCTTGTTTGGCCCTTCGCTTCTGCCAAACTCTGTGGAAACTTGAAACCTACATGCTGGGAGAGAAACTCAGGGCTGGTCTACACTACGGGGGGAAATCAATCTTAGATACGCAACTTCAGCTATGTGAATAACGTAGCTTAAGTCAAATATCTAAGATCAGATTACTCACCCGTCCTCACTGTGCAGGATCGATGTCCGCAGCTCCCCCTATTGATTCCGCAACTCTGTTGGGGTTGGTGGAGTTCCGGAATCGATATAAGCGCGCTCGGGGATTGATATATCGCGTCTAGATGAGACGCAATATATCGATTCCTGGGCAATCGATTTTAACCCGCTGATACGGCGGGTAGTCTAGACGTAGCCTCAAAGCCATGGATCTACAGTATCTCAAACCCTTTCCCCTTGTGCATATGTAGAATCTTAAACTCCATATGGTAACTTGGTGTCCAGTGAGCAGAGTAGCAGTTAATTAACCATTGTTTTGAATTTCCTGGTGCTTCTGTATAGCAAGCAAACTTGTTTGCTTGCAACTTCTCTCTAAAAGAATGGCTGAAATAAATGCATGTAGTGCATCTGCCAATGCAATGTAAGTAGATGCATGCATAAATAGTCGTTACCTTTCTTAAACTCCGTATCAAAACAAAAGCACAGTGCATTTAATTCAGGATATCGTGGAAGGGTTCACTGTAACCTTCAAGCACTGTTCTTATTTGTATGGTTAACTCCGGAAGTAAGCCTAGCTCTGTTTAAACATGCTATCTCCATATAGATACCTGATAAGAATGTGCTATTAAATGGCAAACTGCACGTATCTTCTATTTCTTGAGCATCTGGTTCAAACTAGATTCGGTTAATATTGCTTTTGTGCTTTGTGGTTATCACACTTGTTCTTAGTTGTGCCAAGCTGATGACAGTGCAGCATCTGAATCTTCTGGAAGTGCCATCTCTCCTTCATGCTCTGATTTGTGCCTGACTTTCTATAATTCCCTGTGGTTGGACCAAGCTTAAGATCCTTCAGCCAAAACAATAGCCTTTTAGGAGAGAATGGTGTCTCAATCAGATCAGTAATATCGCTCCTGATATCTGCTGGTAGGGGAAATCTAAACTCTAAGCAGGCTTTTCCATTAGATGCAGCCTGACACTTTGAGGCTTCTTCATTCTTGGTGTCTGCCATTTTATTTGTAATAAACTGCACGTAAGAGTGTGAATTGGGTAATACTGGTAGTGACTTGGGTATGGCTCCGACTAAACACCCAATTAGAGCTGCAACTAAACAGCACAGAAATCTGTTGGCACAGACAACTGCTGAGTGACCACTGCATGTTAAGTTTCTGTCTGCAATGGCTTCACTGCTGTCACAGCTTGTGACTTTCCATGAAGTACCTCCTTCGCCACTTGTGCCTGGAAATGGGGTGGGGGTGCTGTTGGTCTCTCCTTGTCTTTTTGGATTCATTGTGCCTTGTGTGTGTTTCTAACCCTTTCTCTTGTTGCTGTCACTCCTCCTTTCTTTGCTGGCGCCATTTCTGTCCATCCCATCTCATTGGCTGCTGTAGCAATAGGTAAGAGACGCGTGGCAGGCCATGACTGGCCCTACAAAGTGGGGAATTGATGTGCTAAAAGGTTTCATTCATTGGAGGCTTCCTCTCTGTCTTGGACCAGTCCATGACTCTTGGGGCTAGAATTAGTGGGGGAGGATTTAGCTCAATCCTGGAGCATTATCGTCATTGCAGGGTTTATTGGGTAACATTAAGTGTATGTCTATACTACCTGCCGATTCGGCGGGTAGTGTTCGATGTATCAGGGATTGATTTATTGCGTCTCATCTGGATGTGATAAATTGATCCGCAAATCGATGCCCGTACTCCACCTCAGCAGGAGGAGTAAACGGAGTCAACGGGGGAGCTGTGGCAATCGACTCGCTGCCGTGAGGACGGCCAGGTAAGTCGAACTAAGATACTTCGACTTCAGCTATGTGAATAGCGTAGCTGAAGTTGCGTATCTTAGTTCAAACCCCCCTGCTAGTGTAGTCCAGGCCTTAGGTATTACTGAGGAGCTTAAGAATTACTTCGCACCCTGAAGAGTTTATCAACCTGTCTGCATCTTGAAGATAGAAACTAAACTAGTATTCCTGGAGGTTCTTAAGTAGTAATGCTTGACAACATACAGTGTAAGTGACAAGGGTTAAAGGGGCTAGAACTTACTCATCCTCAAAAATGGACTATTTACTATCCAACTCGCTAATATTAACTATACCTAGTATCTTGATTACCAAATTGCAAAGGCATCAGAATTGCAGCAGGCAGTTCAATACCTAACAGCCTACTAGAAATAGCATTTATCTTCTATATCAGTGATGCTCAAACTTTAGCAACCTGAGGACCCACCTTTTTTTTTTCATGGACCCCGAACCCCCCTGCCCCTCCTCCTTCCCAGCGTCTCCTGCATGCCGCTGAACAGCTGTTCTGCAGTATGCAGGAGATACTTGGGGGGAGGAGGAGAAGGAGTTGATCAGCAAGGCCAGTTGCTCTGTACATGACTCACAGATCCCTGGAGTAGCCTCCCGGACCACTGGCAGTCCGCAGACCAGCTTGAGAAACCCTGTTCTATATCATAGGGTCAGTCCCAGAGCAGAGATATTGAAGGACTATTGTATGGCTCCTAGTTCATTCCTTGATGTACAGACTAGTTCTCAGGCTTGCATCAAGAAAAGAGTGTAAAAAGCCTTCTGACTTACTCCCTGGGTTTCTAGTCTTAACAGACTTTCAACTTCATTATGGGAGTACAGGCAGGTAACTATGCAGTGGTCAGGATTCCAAAACCTTCCTGCTACATAATGCAGAAGGTTGAAGAGCTAGCCCCTGGAGTTTAGTTCTAGGTTTAAAATCCACATCTCTCAAAAGTAAAGGCATATGTACAGTAAGGACTTGGTCTAGAGCACATAAATTGTCAACTGTGTAGTGGGTTTTAAGGCAGAGGACCAGAAGGGTAGTGCATCATGTTGGGATTAAGGAAAATGTCAGAGCCACATAGGGGAAGCTTGCACTGCACCTGCCTGCACTATGCAAATACACTAGTGCATTTCTGTTAGCATGTTGCACCACTGGAATTCTAAAAACCATCAGTCAAACCACTCTGCTGTTCTATAGTTGAATATAGCATAATAAGAACTAGCAGTGTAACCTGGAAACAAGTAAAATATGCTCTAAATTCTACACTTTACCTCCTGGTTTGAGCTTCCTCATTAATGCTTGCTGTGTTCAGAGATGAAGCATATCTGGGAATAATCCCATTCCGGACACCACCTGCCTCCATATATCAGGCAAGTGAATCTAGTAGGATTTGATGGATTTTCACAGTGGCATGTGATATGACAGCAGTTCCTTTCATGCAGAAGGGGTTGCAGTCAACCTAAAGCTCAAGCAGGTTGTGGGGGGTAGCAGGTGTAGAAGCGAGGCTGCTGTGAAGCTTTAAGGGGTGGAGAATAGGAAGTACCAGGCTGTTGTATATTTGGTCAGAATCGGGTTTCTCTCTAACTAGGCCACAACCTGCTATGCCTTGTGGGCTCTGACAGAGCTAGTCTGTGAGGGAGCACTAGCAAGGTGAATGGAGAGGAAGCCTCTTGTTAGGCCAGTTGAGAACCTTCCATCTGGAGGCAGATGGGAATTGACATTGAGCCTTAATCCAGAGCTTCTTAGTGGTCCAGTAGGTTCTTTCCTTGTCCCTTTCACATAGTATATTGCAGGATTTAACATCTCTTAACTCCGTTCCTGAACTGTGTTAGGACCCATTAGCTATAATGTCCTAAACACCCTTCCTGTTAAGGGCCAGGCGCACATAGCTGTAGCTTAACAAATGTAGACATTAGGCAACTGGTCAAACTATGTAGCCAAATCTGCAGGGTGCATCTGGAGTTTAATTCTGTTTTTCCGCCTCTTGTGACAATCCTCTAGGCGAAATGCAGTGGACGCCTTCCGTGTCAATGTCATCCACGCACGGCAGCAGGTGCGTTCGCCTGTCACCAACATTGCCCGCACCAGTTTCTTCCATGTCAAGCGTTCCAACATCTGGCTGGCTGCAGTCACCAAGCAGAATGTCAATGCTGCCATGGTCTTTGAATTCCTCTACAAGATGTGCGACGTGATGACTGCCTACTTCGGGAAGATCAGCGAGGAGAACATCAAGAACAACTTTGTGCTGATCTATGAGCTGCTGGATGGTGAGGAGTTTCCCTTATGACCACTGTGTGAGACACCTAGTTAGTTCCCAGGGTCCAGTTGGACATAGCTTACCCCATCCCAGTGTTGGCTTTCAGTATCTTCCTGTAGTTTGTATGAGGCAGGCCATACAGCTTCTAGCTCTGCTTTAATATTCCACTGCATTCTGCCTTCCAGTGCTCTCAAGTGTAGGACGATGGTGCTTCCCCCATTCTCAAACACTTACGCTTGGTAGCTGCTCCTCACTTAAGTAGTGAGATTACCTGTGCTATTATGGTGATGAGGATGGCATAACATGTAGAGAAAGTGAAGCAAATCACTGCTTCAGCAATCATCCATTGACTCTAATCAAGAGCTGGTGGCCATGCCATGTGGGCTATTTGCCCTGTTCCTTACTTGATGTTAGAGCAAGTCCTGGGAGCTAACACCTCAGCCTTCTCCTCTCACTGAGGAGGGAGTGCAATACTACGCTGTTGGAAGCAGCTCTGAACTGCACTCTTCTGTCTGGCTATTGCAGGTACCTCTTTGGATGCTCATTGAAACTTTTTTTTGATGCTCAGTGTTTTTTTTTAATTTGCTTGGGTCCATGGAGGCTAAAGACCTGCACTTGGGCTGATTCTGGGTCCTCCTCTTGCCTAACACCAATACAAAGAAAATTATTTCTAATGCTTTGACTCTCCTGATAGCCAGTGTCAGCTGTTTTCTAAAACTGAGCTCCATCTTCCTCCAGACTTGAAATCAAAAGAATGAAACAAGTATGGGTGTACTAGCATTCAATAGCCTGCCCAAAGGTCCCAGTTAGTGCTTGATAAATTTTCTGCAGGTCCCTCTTGATGGGGGTGGAGGAGAAGTTAGAGAGCTGGAATTTATTGCTATTTCTCTTACATGGCAGGCTCTACCTTTGGTGCGCAAAGCCTGACCTCTTCTAGCAGAGTGGTAACAGTTCCTGCATGTGCAGTGTCATGTTTATGTTCACATTACAGGTTTGCCATCCCCGCTGGATTTTGTGTAGGTGGCCTCTCCAGGGGAGAGTGGGCCAAGTGCACTTCTTTCTCTGTAGCTAACGGCTGTTTCTCTCCCCTGCTGGCTCGCCCTGCGGTGTCACTACTCTGCTGTTATTTTTTTAGGTTTTGATTTTTATTACATCTTCATGCGAAAATCAAAACCTAAAGAAAATGCTGCAAAGATAGATTATTCTGCTGTTGGATAGAACCTCTTCACTGTCCCCTGGATGTCTGTGGATAGATCCTCTTCAGTGTCCCCTGAATGTCTGTCTTGTCTTGCTGGTATTTAGACTCTGAAGTACGGCCCCATGAGAGTTAGTGAGCTCCCCACTTTCAGATGAACAAACTCTCAATTGCCCCCAAACTGGCTTGAAAATATGATTTCCCCCGTACAGTCATGGCAGTTAGTCCAGCAGGGCTGTTTCTGGTGCAAGTCTTGAGCCAGTCATGTCTGCCCTGCTTCAGAGGCTCCAGGTTCTGTGGAGGGCAGGCGGGCGTCCATGTGCCAGTCCTTTCTCCTTCTAGGAATGTTCAGTGCTGGGGGCTGCTTGCATTGGAAGTGACTTACACCCTGCAGCTCTTCTGTCTTGTGGGTTCATTGAGCTGATTATTCTTTACCCTTCTATAGAAATCCTGGACTTTGGCTATCCTCAAAACTCTGAGACAGGGGCTCTGAAAACCTTCATCACTCAGCAAGGCATCAAGAGCCAGGTAATGAGGGGGATTCGGGATAAAGTAGCACTGTCCTGTCCTTGGTCTATCTTGGTATAAAAATCTGTTCAAGGAAGTGTAGGGGTCTCAATCTCTTAGAGGGAGGGAATTTATCTAAACTACACAAACTTTGACCATGGGATCTGAGCTGGTCATGGCCTTGAGCAGGGTATAGGATGCTAGATAGATTGAAAGGAGGAGAGAACCTGAGCAGTGTCACTCTTTTTGTGCTTGCTCCATCTCTGTTGCTCTCTCCTTTACTTGCAAATGTTCAATAGTTTGATTTCGTTGCATCGACTGACAAAGGCTGGCCGGTGGAGATAAACATGTATCTGGGTAAGTCATAGACACAACCCAATTAGGGAGAGAACTTGTTCATATCCCTCTGCTAGAGCAGGATGGCTCTGACTCCTCCAATCTACTCTCCAGTTCTCGGTGTCTCAAGCCATGGGGCTCTCACCTTCACCTGGGTGACCTTTTTTGCAGCCTGATGAGTCCTGCTGTTCTGAGTGGGCAAGGCCATGTAGCTAAGATTTAGATGCTACTTTGTTTAGCTTTTATATAATGGTAGCACCTAAAAAGCCCCAAATCAAGTTAAGTTTCCACTGTGCTAGGTAGTGTACAGACACCATGCAGTGTTTGTCCCAGAGAGCTTAAATCTAGGTAGGTCGGGGAAAAGGGAAAAAACAATGCTATCAGTAGATGATAGGTGTTCCTTCGTGGGTCCGAAAAGGAGGGCTGAGTGTTAAAGGAGGGAAGCTTAAGCCTCATGAAGGAGAGTGTAACCACTTGCTGTTCAGTGCTTTTTAGAACTCAGAATTGGGCTTGTTTGAACTCTCTTGGGCAGGCATTGCTTGTTGCCTGGGGTGAGATCTTATTGATGCACTGAACTCCACAGAGCTGTTCATGAATTATGCCTCATGGCCAGCTCCTACTCCATGGCAGGTAGAAGGGCCAAGTGGGGTGAAAGAATTCTGCCTCTAGTGCAGTTGCAGTTCATGTTGGACCCTGTGGAATTGCCGGAGGCACAGCAGTCATTCAGCTCAGGTTCTGAATGGCCATCCCCAGAGCAGACCAGCAATACACTCCATCTAGTGTAGGCAAAAGCCTTGCAGTTCAGAGTGGAGAATATCACTTCTCCTCACCTGCTCTGCATAGGCAAAGATGGAAGAAGAGGGGAAGGGGTCTGAAGTCCTAAGCCTGGTAAGTTTCTCCAGGGCTGCAGCCCAACTCCCTTCACCTGCACTAACTTTCCCAATAACTGCTTTTCTTTTTTTAAACCCAGGAATCCAACAGCAGTGGCCTCACCTTTGGCTAGCCCAGAGCCCCGCTCACATTCCCTCTTGCACAAACTGCTGACTTGTACTCCAGCAGGAAGTGTCTGGGGCCAGATGGAAAGGCTGCTCTTCCAAGCTTCCTCCCTCCTGATCACTCCAGCCTGCTGCAATCTGACACTTAGGGCAGTCAGTGCCCAAACTGGCCGAGTCAGCTCCAGTTCCTAGGAACACTTAAAACTAACCATCTCCGTCACTTCCTTCCTTGATATATTTTTTAAACACTGCTCTTCATTCCTGTTTTTAGCAAATCTTCATGCTGTTAGGCAATAAGCTGCCACATGCGGCTCAGGCTCCATCACCATTATACCTAGCTCATTCAACAGCTGGCCAAAGCCCCAGCTATGCTGTTACCCCTGTAATACAGAGTAGTTTAGACTATGGTCCATCTTGATCCCAACAACAGTTCTGCTTTGCATGCTGCAACTGTCAATGGTCTTCACCTTCATATTAAAAACAAGAGCAGGTACAGGCTGTGTCTGGCATTGTACCGACAAGGCCCTCAGATTGTTCTGCTTGAGAGTCCTACCATATTTCCAGGGCTTTATTGTTCCCACCATCATGCTCTCTGCATCTTCTATCGAAGAAAGCAAATTTTGCTTGGAACCGGACTTCTGTTAAAGCCAAGGACTTTACCTGCATATAACCATTGAGACTAAACCTGCAAAGGCATGTGCACAATGCAGTGCTAGGTGGCTTGCCTGCCCTGTTTGTGCAGAGACATTTTAGACTTCAATCTAGCTGTAGTGTGGACAAGACTACTACTGTAAGCATCCTTCAGTTCCAAATAGCCTGACTTATGACACTTAACAAATAGCTTTGAACTCTGCTTCCTTTGACCAGGGCTGTCCCTACCAATTATGGTGCCTTATGCAGCCCAAGCACCTGCTCCTCCCTCCCCCTCCCCACGCCCACATGGAGGGTCTGGGCTGTGTTCAAGGCCTGTGGGGCCAGGGAGGCAGGAGTTGGGGAAAGGTACCCCCCTGCCCGCACTCACTGGTGGTGGGAAGTGGAGAGACCTGGCTCCAGCCGGGTTGCTAAGGGGACGTGGGAGGACCACCCCCCACACACAGTCCAGCAGCAGGAAGCGGAGCGATGTGACTGGGAGCTGGCAGAGTGGAGTGGCCTGGGGCTGGGCTGCTGTGCTTCCTACCACTGCCAGTGAGTGTGGGGTCACTTGGGGAAGAGGCTTGGGGGGCGAGGAGACAGGCCAGAGGTAGAGCAGGGGAGAAGGCTGAGGCAGGGCGGAGGGAGTTGTCCCAGGCCCCACACCCCACTAGGACAGCCTTTCCCCTTGCAGTGGGTGCAGCCCGTGGGGCGGGCCAGCTGGGGGATAGGCTGGGTGCCAGAGCTGATGGTGCTGCATATGCAGCACACAGCTACCTAAGGAACCATGACATTTGTGGCAATTAAATGCCCCAAATTTCATCATGCCCTAACCAGCTGCATATTCTGTGTATGCCTAGGGACAGCCCTGCCTTTGAGACATTTGACCCTCTTACTATATCCACAGAAAGGTCTTAAACTGTCCTAAATGCACATTGCTTTCTTGGAGGGACTGGTATTGCTTTATAGCTTCTCAAAGCAGCTCCCAGGGGGTGCTAGAAATGGTGTCGTGTCACTCTGGAGATTGTGACCGATATCTTCAATGTTGTATACCATATAAGGGATAGTCTGCCTTCTAGGGAGACTCAGCACTAAAACACAGCATGGTACAGAGTGCATTGATCTGCCTTGGAAGAAACTTGCACTATAGCTTGGCTCATCCTCACTGTCATGAGAAACTAAACTGAGCTTTTGAAATCTTTTCCTAATGGGCCTGCTCCTGGGCAGAAAAAGGGAGGTCAGTTTGTCATCTCTATACCCTCTATTATAATATAGGAACTAATTCTAGGAAAAAATCACACTCCACGCGCACACACCCCCACGCACACACTCAAAGTGTGCCCTATGGGAACTTTCTATTGCAGTTCCCGTCCATCAGCATCTCCCTTACTTCTCACTTATTAAAAAAGTTCTGGACATTCTCCAGCTATAGAAATTCTATAGCTACAAAATGCCTGGTAATCCCCTCTCTGAATTGGAAGCCTCTCTGCATCCCAGAGCTGAGGGCGCATGCTTGTTAGCACTCCACATGCACCCACAGGAGAGGACATGCTGGGCCTGTCTCAGTAGCTGTTTGTTCAAAACAGAATCCTGCAACACCATAATATTCTGAGGATTTAGTGAATACAGTAGCTGTGGGGCTGTCTTAGCAGAGCCAAATACCTTTGAACAGTGGAGGTCAACCACCTCTCTAGCTCCATTCAGTAGACGTAGTTGGGCTCTGTCCTCAACTGGCTGCTGGACAAAACCAGCCCAAAAACGTGGCTTGAGCAGTTACCCACCTCAAAGCAACATTCATCCACCTGGGCTGAGTTTGAGCCAAACACCCCACTGGCTTTCCCATTTGTGACTGACAGCATTCTGTGAAGTGGCTCTGACTCCACGATCGTCCATGACTTGCATCTGATAACCAGTAAATGTTCCACTGACTTGTGCCATTACAGAAATTGGAGGCTTGTGCACAGAAACGAGCCTGGGGATTCATGTCTGCTCAAGCCTCCCCATTCCTGCCACTATGCCTAAAATTGAAGCAATAGTTTAGCAAAAATATTCAAAGGATTGAAGGATACACACATAAGGAGTCGCCAGTGGGGTGGGTGAGAGACCATAGGATGCCCTCCAGGGTATTCAGACAAGTGCTGAATGGCCAGTGTCCTGCAGATCCTGAGCTAGTATCCTGTTTTTAAACAGGAAGGCAATAATCTAATGGCAGCATGAGCACAAAACTGGAGATATTTGTAAGATAGTCAATGAGGAGCCTTGCGTTAAAACCAAATTCCCTGCTGTTCACATGCTTGTTTTAAAATACTGAGTTCCCACACTGCCCCCTTGTGGCTACAGCCACAGGACATATGAGACAAAAGGCTGATGTTGCCCAAAACATAGCCATTTTCCTGGAAGAACCAGGATTAAAATGGGGTCTAACGTTGAAAATGAAACCTAATGTACAGTCTGAGAGAGACAGTCCTGTAGCAGTGGATGCAGAGTACTTCCTGCTTCACTCGAATATCCCCTTTGTGGTTGTGCTGGGGCATGGCAAGTGCCAATGACTTAGACTAGGGGAGGGCAGAGTCTAGACCCAGTGCAAGGGCATGTCTTGCTGTGCAAGGCCTGGTGCTCACCCAGGTGTTCACTGTGCCTGCCCTGCTGAGCAGACTGCAGGCTCCTGCCTTGCCCCTGTTCGGTGGTGCCTTGATGGGTCACGTAGGGAAGTGGTCCCCTCAGTCCCTAGGCTGACCTTACAGGAAAGCTAACCTCCTGTGTTCCCCTCCTGAGGTAGCCCTGAACCTAACCTGCCTCTTTTTCCTCTTCCTCCCCTTTCCTGCTACTGACCTGCTTGCCTGTTAACTCTGTGCACAACACTTGCTGCTATACATCTGCTTCCTCTCACTCTGCGTCTGACTGGACCTGCCTATAGCACCAGGTAGGCAAACCTGCTGTATGGCCCAGCAAATCCTTAATGCTCTTAGTGGCGCAGCTGAGTTGGTGGATTAGATCCAAGAGCAGCGGCTGTTATACTGATCCGATGCATGTGTAACTTGACATGGAATGGTTGTCCCCAACTTGAATAGTCAAGTGTGTCTTGCTAGCCATTGGAAACTGGTCTGAGCCTGGCTGACAAGTCTAACATACAGTACAAAGCGTGCCAAACTCCCAGCTTGTTACGTTGGTCTGGTGCAGGGGTAGGCGACCTATGGCATGTGCGCCGAAGGCAGCACACAAGCTGATTTTTCAGTGGCACTCAGACTGCCTGGGTCCTGGCCACCGGTTCAGGGGCTCTGCATTTTAATTTAATTTTAAATGAAGCTTCTTAAACATTTTAAAAACCTTATTTACTTTACATACAACAATAGTTTAGTTCTATATTGTAGACTTATAGAAAGAGACCTTCTAAAAACATTAAAATGTATTACTGGCATGCAAAACCTTAAATCAGAGTGAATAAATGAAGACTTGGCACAGCACTTCTGAAAGGTTGCTGACCCCTGGTCTGGTGGCATTATTCTTGGCTAACCCAGGGTTTGCTGTCAGCCATTATGGCTCAGTAAAGCCTGAACTGCATTCTAGGTCTAATTTCCCTGTACTTAACCCTTGGTCTAACTATGCTCCACTTGACTAATGGAAAGAGACCTATCCTTGCTTCCTTATGATGCCAGAGACTAGAGCCAGATGAGTGTGAGAATAATCAGTCCCTTGCCAGAACAAAGGAACTCTTCTTATGGACACTGCACACTAACTTGGCTATTGATACCCAGTGAGGTATCGTGATGACACCCCAGATCAAGATAACGTGGCCGATTTGTATCTTGCACTGCAAGTAACTTGCTCTATATTCAGCTGTAAACTACTATTCTGGATTCAGTCTCAATGCTTTAATCTTGAGTTTCCAAAGAACTATCATCTTCCCTCTTCTTCAGACTAAAGAAGAACAATCACAGATTACCAGCCAAGTGACTGGTCAGATTGGCTGGAGACGTGAAGGGATCAAATACC
This sequence comes from Gopherus evgoodei, assembly GCF_007399415.2. Lineage (NCBI taxonomy): Eukaryota > Metazoa > Chordata > Testudines > Testudinidae > Gopherus > Gopherus evgoodei. Next base: position 8,083,705 of record NC_044330.1, read on the forward strand.
GTCGGAATGAACTTTTCCTGGATGTGCTGGAGAGTGTGAATCTGCTAATGTCTCCACAAGGTAAGTGGAAGGGAAGCAGGCTTTTGTCATAGTGGATAGGCCTGGAATCTGTAATCTTCCCAGGGGGCAGGAGTGGGGATTCTGTAGGTAGCAGTCTACCCTTCTGGTGTTGCTTCAGGGTGTGCTCTTCTCCACCCAGGTCAGGTTCTGAGTGCCCATGTCTCTGGCAGGGTGGTGATGAAGAGCTATCTGAGTGGAATGCCAGAGTGCAAGTTTGGCATGAATGACAAGATCGTCATTGAGAAACAGGGCAAAGGGACTGCGGATGAAACAGGGAAAAGGTAAGAATGTTAGGGCAGGATTCCTTAGGAGCCAGGGACTTAGCAGTCTTTGATCTGGTAGACAGAGCTGATATGAGATCTTCCATCATCTCCTTGAGAACTGGATCATTAGATGTCTTTGAATATATTGCATTGACACTTGTTGCTCTGACTGTTAAAAAGGGAAAGCTGGCCTGAAGGCAGCAGCATTGAGAATTTTGCTGGCTTGAGAATAATCTGTTTCTAGGACCCAGGGCCGATGTGAGCAAGGAGACAATCTGGTGCTAGTTGCACAGAAGCTTTGGTGCCATTATTCTGCACGAGGCAGCAAGATCAGAATGAGAGTAGCTGGGATCCTCTACGTCCAGTCATGGCTGTGCCCTGCTTGGCTGCAGAGGGAACCAACTACTCTAGTGGCACTTCATTCAGACATGCCAGTTGGAGCTGGTGGTCTGGGGGAGGCTTTGATTCCTCCACTTCCTTCCTACAGTTGTCCCCTGCAGGGATCCCCTGGGGAGCTGCTTCCTTCCAGAGTACATAATTGCTCAAGCAGCCTGTTCTGGGCAATGCTATGTGATCACTAGCACTATACCCTTCATGTAGCATGAAGGAGGGAGCACAGGCTAATCTCCCTTTCATGACTAATGTTGCAGCTGACCTTTTGAGCCCTGATTAGAATGACCAGTTAGACTAAACTTCCTGTTCATCACTTAGTATTAAATGTGTCTCTGGGCAGGGTCGAGCAAAGAGCAGGTGATGCGGGAGCTGAAGGCTCCTCCCTGGTGACCCTTGTGGGCTTAGTTGTTGGTGCCCCATGCTCAGTCAGTTCCCGTGCTCTCTTCAGCCTCCCTACGTGGGACTAGAGTGCTGACTCAGGCGGGGGCTGCCGACAGCACTGAGCAGCTCTGTCCTCCCACTAACCATTTGTTACATTTTCTCTTGTTTTCTGCTGACCCCAGTGAATTGGGAAGGTAGATAATCTGCTTTTGCTGTGTGCGCACACTCTGCTCCCCATCCCTGTCTCTTGCTTTGCGTGACTTGTGCATGTGACTCAAACTTCAGACACTTCTCCTGATGGTTCCTGTGACTGAGCTGCTACCTGCTTACCCTTCAGAACAAGCCAAGAACTAGCACTTCACTGTTCCCTTTAATCCCATCTGTCCAGTAGCTATTTTGTAGATGGTAGGCTGAACAAAGCCCCATGTGACCCTTGGCAAGAAGCTACTGCTCTGGGAAATCCTCTAGCTCAGCAGTTCTCAACCAGGGGTCTAGGGCCCTCTGGGGGGCTATGAGCAGGTTTCAGAGGGTCTGCCAAGCAGGGTCAGCATTAGACTCTGGGGCCTAGGGCGGAAAGCCGAAGTCCCACCATGTGGGACAGAAGCCTAGGGCCCTAAGCCCCACCACCTGGGCCTGAAGCCGAAGCCTGAGCAACATAGCTTCATGGGGGGCCCCCCTGTGGTATGGGCCCCCAGGCTGTTTCTCTGCTTGCTACCCTGTAATGCCAGCTCTGGATTTCATATGCAGAAAAACATTTGTTGTGGCACAGGTAGGCCATAGAGGTTTTTATAGCCTGTTGATGAGGCCTCGGAAAGGAAAAAGGTTGAGAACCCCTGCTCTAGTTAGTAAAGTTCTCTGCATTGGGTGGTAATTCTCCACCATTAGTAGCTAATAGCAGCCATCTCTCTCCAAGTGCTAAGTGAGGAGACAGGATGGGAGTTTTTCAAAGCAGGTTTGCCAGTTGTAAAGCTTACCCTCTGAGGTAGGGAAGCAGGAAGGGAAACTCCCCATCTTGGTGATCAAAAACTGAGCTGTCTCTGGTCATGGCAGCAGCGAGCAGGAGCACTGAATTCTGGTACTGAAGTGCCCAACAGTGGTAACTGTCTTCCAAGTTCCAGTGTACGGAGGTTTAAGGCACAAGTGACTCAGCTTTGGTGTAGACTCTAGTTAAGCAATTTTGAAGTCCCAGCCTCTCCACAATTCTCCTCTCGGTAGGACTTTCTATTCTGCAAAAGTATTGACTATTGTAATCTGGCTAGTCAAGCGATAAAGGCCTTCCATCGATACCTGGGAAGACACCAGGACCTAAAGGTTTCTCTCTCTCCCTTGGCAAAACAGAAACCTCGGGCTTCTCTGAAGAGGAAGCAATAGGCAGATGCCACTGAAGAGTGACCCGTGTCAAGGCTGCAATACAAAGGCTGTTTATAGTAGACAGTGACCAGTCAGACTGGAGTTGTCCTTGTACCCTCCACCACCTGGCTGATTTAGGATACAGATGATTGCAAATGAGAAGCAAACTGCTTCCCAAGCTGCTTGTTCTTGCACAGTCCCCCCCTTGACCACGAAGCCCTCAAGGCCTTCCAGCCGCCAGACTCCTGCACTCTGCTGTCCTTTCCCTGTCACTTTTGGTGGCTGTGTCCCTTTCTCACACCTCCCTCAAAAATTCTTGGGGCTGACAAGTGCCCCTTGTGTCCTCAGGCAGTAATGAGGATATTCAGAATGTTGGAATCCAGTTGCTGTCCCAGGCACCCTGATCATTCCAGGAGCAGCATCTGTCTGACGGGTACAATGCCAGAAACTCAATAACTGAACTTAAGACCTCTGGCAGGGAAGCATTGTGCTTCACAAGCCAAACTTCTTGTGCTGGCTGGCCCAATGAGGAGAGGTTGTGGCCCTGGAATGAGCCACTGTTAGTTGCCTGGAAACATGGGTGGTGACTAGAAAACTTCACAAGGTGGAAATTTGAGAAGGGACACCCCAGAGGGTCAGAGTGGAATAGCGCTGTGTGCAGGAAAATGCTTCCTCTCCCCTCAAACTTCACTGCAGGGACATGCCTGCTTGGGTGAGGTTGGCTGAGTTTCCCATGACCCAGTGAAGTGATGTTAGCAGGGCAGGCTCCAGTGTTGTTGTCCAGTTCAGATCATGGGGGACACCCAGACAAGGCCTGGGTTTAGGTTTCTAACTTAGGAAAGTGTGTGTCTGAGCTGGCAGGCCTGTGTCCCCTGAATCTCTCCTGCCTCCCTCACTTCATGGATACACCTGTGATGGCAAAGTGCTCATGTTGAATACTCACTGACACACACAATATGGGCAGACCTCACGTGCTCTATGACATTCTAGGGGGCCGCAAATTGGACTGTAACTTTCTGTGTTGTGCTATAGTGGCAAACAGTCAATCGCCATCGATGACTGCACTTTCCACCAGTGCGTGCGGCTCAGCAAGTTCGACTCGGAGAGGAGCATCAGCTTCATTCCACCTGATGGAGAGTTTGAGTTAATGAGGTATGCCCTGCATTGCTGCGGCAGGAGTCTCCCTCTGTACTGCTAGCTTCCAGCTGACCTCAAGTTCCTTGAGCACTAGCGCACCCTGCCCGTCTGGTCCCTCCTTCTCTCCAAGGGGCTTCACAGGCCTATATGCTAACAAGCTGAGCCTTGCCCCTCCTCGGGGGAGGATGATCTGCTCAGCTCCCCATTTTACAGATAGCACAGAGGTCAAGGGCTGAAGCACAGAGGTCGTCCTAACCATTCCCAAAGCAGTGCCTACAGATCCCCAATCTGTAGGGTGCAGCCCTGTTTCCTAGCACTTAAACCAACCTCTGTGTGACTGGCCTGAGAGCCAGGAACAGATTCTAGGAATCCAGACTCCTAGTCCTGTATCTTAACCATTGATCTATACATCCCCCATCCTGCTTGTGGGACAGCTCACTTTAAATGATGGCTCCAGCTAGTGCTCTTAATAAATCATTGAGCCATCCAGCTGTCTGAACTTACCTCTAGTGCATGTTGCTCTCCTCCTTTTGGGGAGAGCAGCTGCCATTTGAGGCAATAAGGGCCGCCTTCTTTGCAGGGTTTATTGATGTTTGTCCTATCCCTGCAGATACCGAACCACCAAGGACATCATCCTGCCCTTCCGTGTCATTCCCCTGGTGCGGGAGGTGGGCCGCACCAAGCTGGAAGTGAAAGTGGTGATCAAATCCAACTTCAAACCCTCCCTGCTGGCCCAGAAGATAGAGGTATGACACAGCCCCATGTGGTTACCTGCCTTGGAGAGCGGCAGGGGGCTTAGCTGGGACCCCAGTATCCTGAAGTCTAACTCTAGACTAGAAAGGCTCAGTCGTGGTGCTGCCATGCTAGGGAGATAAAGGGCTACGAAGTCAGCTGTGTGTGCTCTGCCTGAAAAGTTGCACCTCTGAATTGGGACCATTCCCTGGGTGCTGGCCTGGGCTGACTTTGTGCTCTTCCAGGCACCTCACCTGTCCAGCGGCTGTTTGCTGAGCGTTCCCATCACGGTTAATGCTTGTGCCCTTCTCACTCACCTGATGCTGTGAGCGGCCCCATTGCTCACTGCACCCAAGGTAACCAGGCCAAGTACAGATGTACAGCAGCAGAGGCTGCTGCCAGGGGGAGCATAATACTGCTGTGCAGAACTCCTGACTACCTCATCCACGTGTCCATGGTGTACATTAATGTAAACCTCTTGGGCTCGCATGCAAACCTGTTCCCTGCATGCATGCATCCCTGCAGTGGGGCCTACCCTTCCTGAGGAGGACTGCTTGTAACACCTGCTGGAAGGCATATTCATGCTTGCCCCCCCAATGCTTCCTCAAGCTGAGATGCCTTCCTGAATTAAAGAGAAAAGGCTTTATCTTGCCCTTCACTTGGCTCCTTTAACACCAGCTGGCAGTTGTGGCTCTAGGGGGTTTAAAGCTCTGTCTCCAAGCCCTAGGGTTTGTCTCCCTCTTGTGCTATAATTCCTGGAGGAGTATCTAGTGTTTCTGCAGTAGCAGCTAGCTTGTGAGCCCTGGCATGGAGGGGATAGAGTCAGGGGATCCATGACTGGGCAGCTTGTCCTGTCTGGTTTTGAGTTAAGGTGAAGTTGCCCACAGACTCCAGCCAGAGTTCTTCCCGCCGGTTAACTGACTGTCTTCCAGGTCCGAATCCCAACTCCCCTCAACACCAGTGGAGTGCAGGTCATCTGTATGAAAGGGAAGGCGAAGTACAAGGCCAGCGAGAACGCCATCGTGTGGAAGTAAGTGAGCATGGCAGCTTGGACATTGCCTGCATGGGAGGCAGCCACACTTCCATGCAAATCAAGAGTCGCACCATAACTCTGCTGGGTGCTTGGGTCCTGCAGCAACCTGTCTGCACTAGGCCAGACCCCTCTTTCCCAGGAAAGAGGTGGAGTAGCTGGAATCTCTGGGTCTCTGACATCTCTGGCCTTTTCTCCTCTAGAATTAAGCGTATGGCTGGAATGAAGGAGTCCCAGATCAGTGCAGAGATTGAACTGCTGCCCACCAATGACAAGAAGAAATGGGCTAGACCGCCAATCTCCATGAACTTTGAGGTAGGATGGCTGCATCCCTCCTCCTTGGACACAAATCTAGCCTTGGGGGCACTTGGCCGCTGCCACCTGTCCTGCTGGGAGGAACCTCTGCTATGGAAGTTCTCTCTAGCTCAGGCTTGCTGGAAACCACTTTGGGAGCTGTGAGAGGAGGCCCACAGTTTGTGTTCCTAATGGCAGTGGGAATATCCCCTGTGTAGCTGTGCCCTCTGACAGGCCTTGTGGTTGCAGCACTGCCTGCATATGTGCCTTCAAAGTCTCTAGAAATACCTTCCCTGTTCCTTTCCGCAGTTACCCTCTGGCTTTTGGCATGCCTGCTTTGGAGGAAGACCAGGCCTAGGACTAGCATTTCTGTGCCAGGCTCATAGTATTGCATGCCGTGGTCAGGATCCCAGGTGCCTGCAGTGTTCTCAGGTGCTCTGCTCACTCTTTCCATTGATTGTTCCCTCTGTGAACAGGTCCCATTCGCACCCTCTGGCCTGAAGGTGCGTTATCTGAAAGTCTTTGAACCAAAGCTGAACTACAGTGACCACGATGTGATCAAATGGGTGAGGTACATCGGCAGGAGTGGAATCTACGAGACCAGGTGCTAGCCCCAAGAGGCTGGCGGGTTCCCTCTCTTCCCCAGCCACCCTCCCAGTCTCCTTGGTCTTCAAGTACACTTAAAGAGAGCATCTGTCTGGCCCCTCTGCACACGGATTGGAAGTTAGACCCCTATGGCTCACCTCGGGAATGGACTCTCTCCTGTCTATGATCTCCGTTACCACCAGAGCAGCAGCTGAAGTTCAGAACCCGCCTGACCATGCACAGGAGGAGCCTAGGTAGCCTCCTGCTTCCTGTCCCAAGGTGGGGCGGGACTAGTCTAACCACCATCCTCCTAGGATCACTCTAGGGAACATCCACCATTAAACTCTTCTGTTGGTGTCTCGCTACTTGCATCATATCCTAGTATTTTTGAAGTTCTTGTGCATATGTACTCGTAGAATAGGCCTGAAAACCATAGACTGGACAAATCTGAGTTGACGCTACCCTGGCTCCTGTACTAGCTATTGCTGTTGTAGATGTTGTGCAGACTGAGGCGCCTAGGTGTGGTGAGCTCACCAAGCCTCACCACCTTCCTTTTTTTCCTTGCAAAGTCTTCAGTATCGTGTCCTGCCATGGGAAGGTTTGTGACCAAAAAGGATAAGGGTTTAAGACTCTTGCTGGTGTGTATGTGGGTGGCACAGCATTTCACAGCCCATATCAGGTCCTTGGAGCACTTACCCCCACCTGATGCTGGCTTGAGCCAGAGTCTGCCCTCCAGTGGATTGGAAACTCCTCTTCCATCCCAGCGGGTGTGGGCGCAGCTCATTCTTACTCCACCCAGGATGTGAACTACAGGATCCGTCCTTGGCAATCTGAAACATGATGGCCAGTAAGAGCCCCCTGCCCTCTCCACACTTCTACCAAATGCTTCTGGGTTTATAGAAATGCTGCTGCTACCCACAGTCCTCTGCTTCTAATAGTGTGGTCTCCATTTTGTACACATTGTGATTTGTCCAGTTCTAAACCTAATAAAGTGCATAGAACACAGGAGGCTGTGAGAGCTGCTGTTATGGGGGCCTTGAAGGAGCTGAGCTGGGACACAGGCTTTGGCCTGTAAATGCTGCCATGTTGCTGGAAACGTCAGGGCTCCCATCAACCCAATAGCTTGAAAGTTTGCCTGGTTGGGATAGGTGAAGAGGGCCAGTGCAGCTCTTGCTTGCCAGGAATGGCGGCACCGCTCACCTGGCCACTAGCTCCCTGGACTCTTGGGTTGTGACAGAGCGCCCCTGTAGCAGACACCTTCATTTTGCAGCTCTCTGCAACTGGGAGTGGGCAGAGTGGGATTGTCGTTGCAGTAGCCAGCAGTGCTGCTAACTTGTTCAGAGCCCTGCCTTCTAAAATGACGACTCTGCAGGGCAGCATGCCTGTAGCTCAGTAATAAATGGGCAGAACCCCCAAATTGATGGGGGTCATTGATCTGGCGACTCTAGTGGCAACTTTCATTCAGGCAGAGACCTTTCACTGGTTGGAGTTCTGTTAGCTGCTAGTGCTTGAGGCTTATGGAGCTTGGGAAGCTACACCTACCTTTTGGTGAGAAGGCCCCTGGATTCTGGTGCACCTTCACCTAGACCAGGGGTGGGCAAACTTTTTTTTTTTTGCCTGAGGGCCACATTAGGGTTGCAAAACAGTATGGAGAACCAGGTAGGGAAGGCTGTGCCTCCCCAAACAGCCTGGTCCCTGCCCCCTATCCACCACTTCCCACCCCCTGACTGCCCCTCTCAGAACTCCTGGTCCATCCAACCCCCTACTCCTTGTTCCCTAACTGCCCCCTCCAAGGATGCCCTGCCCCTAACTGCCCCCCGGGACCTCACCCCCCCTATCGACATCCCCTATCAGGCCCCCCGGTACTCCCACACTTATCTAACTGCCCTATCCAACCCCCTTACCATGTCGCTCAGAGCAGCATGTCTGGCCACTGTGCTGCCTGGCCGGTGCCAGACGCGCTGCCCTGCAGGAGCGCACAGCCCCACACCCAGAGCGCTGCCTGCGTGGCTGCGAAGGAGGGGGGACAGCAAGGGAGGGACTGGGGGCTGGCTAGCCTCCCTGGCTAGGAGCTCAAGGACTGTAGTTTGCCCACCTCTGATCTAGACTTAAAAAAAGCTTGGCCTGGCTGAAGGACATACAAATGGCCGCACAGTACTGCTGTGCTCATTACTTTGCCAAGAAGCACTGTTCTTGTGTGTGAAAGTCGAGCTCCTTTACTGTGGTCTTGGCTCTGCACGCAGCTCAGGAGGCAGATCCGGGCCTATCGTCTTGTGGCTGGGAGCGAATGACCCAGCCAGTCTCTGCCTGCAGGAGAGCGGATTGCAAGGCTTGAGTGGGGTGGGAGGGGAACTCAGCAATTGATTCAGGGGTGGGTGCATTGGGCTATGTTGGTTTCTCAGTCCACTAAGATGAATGGGGCAGCTCCCCCCTGCCCTCCCATGTTAGGGTGTCAGCAGACTCAGGTAGACACCTCTGCTTTGTTATCTTTAATTACTGTTGCCTCTGAGCCATGCAGGCTAACTCAAAGTGAGAACAGAGCCTTTTGGAGCCCCTCTCTGCAGCGGTGGGGTGAGATTCGGGGTCAGAACACGGAGCCTTCCTTGTAGCCTAATGCTGGAGGGCTTTTGCCTGGAATTGCCAGTCGGTCCTTGTCTGATAATGTACGTCTCTCTGGACCCCACATCAGGAACTTTCCATTCCTTTGAGGCATACATAGGCAGTGGCTCCCTAAAGCCATGTCGGCGTGCGGGAGAGCTGTCTCGCATAGTAACGACGTCTGACCATAGTGCAGTGCCAGTTGTAGTAGGCACTGCCCTGTTTCCAGCTCCCTTTGTTTAGGGGAAGAGCGTTACGCAGCAGCCTGTGCTATGGTCCCTAAGACAGAAACAATGCCCTACGTGCAAACTACTGGTGCTGCCTTAGAACCGTCAGCTGCATTGAGCCTGGCTGGATGCTGTCTCAGGATCTGGGCATGGAGCCCATCCCCCTACTCGTCCATCTGCAGCCCCCAGGAAGTGCTCATTGGGCTATCTGGGTGCTACAGGAATGTTGGTACCAACAGGACGTTTGTTGCTCCTGGGGGAGGGAATTCTGACCTGCTCTGGGGATGAGCCGATTGCTGTTAGGGGGAAGGGAGGCCTGTCTTGCCACAGTGGGTGAGGTGTTTGCCTTCTGCAGAAGTGTCCCTCCTTGTGAGTTGCTGGAAGCAGGACCCGGCAGCTGAGTACTAGTCATCCCTATGGCCAATCTGGCGCGGCTTTGGTTCTTGGTCTCTGCAAGGCCCCAGGTTCTTGTCGATAGTATGGCAGAGAATAAATTAAAGCAGTTCCCCTCTGCTGTTCTTGCCACTGAAAGCAGCCTGAGAGGCATCCATGTAGCTCAGCCCTGCCCCCCTTCCCTCTTCTTGAGTGGGAGGGAGCAGCGTGCTCCATTGTAGAAGCAGTTAAAGTTTGTGTCACTCTAGAATGAAGCTGGGTGGACCCCACAGCCATTCAGGCCAGCTGTGGCCCTCACTCCCCAGGGTAAGGAGTCAGTCTGGCAGAGGCCAGTGCCCAGCGACCTGTCTGCTGGGGTGGGCCAGCAGCAGCACAGGTTAGTGTGGTGTATCTGCTGCTCCCCCTCAGCCCCCCTACAGGGCCATCACTGCCACCAGCATCATCTCCCCCGAAGGCCTTCGGAGATGTCTGGGCTGGCGGCAGCATACAGAGAGCAGAACTACGTGAGGCAGAAGAGCTGGTGTGTATTTGGGGTTGGGGGAGAAGAGATGCACAGCCTAGGATTTCCTCCTCCTGGACTGCTGTAGCATGGACTCGGGCCTCCATCTCCTGTGACAGGGAGAAGCACTAGCTTGGTGCTAGGAACTCAGTTTCTAGTACTGGTTCTGACAGGGACTTGGATTTTACTGCATCTCCCTGGCAAGGGTTTGCTCCCCTTGGTACACGGCTCTAGAACTACTGAACACGTAATGAGAAGGGCTTCTGTCCTGTCTCTAGGTGCAAGCCAGAGCCCTGCCCTTCACTCGAACGAATCCTCTGCATTGTCTCTGCTAGCACCAGGGTTTCTATTTTAAATTAAAGCACAGGCTTGTCATCCAGGTAGCTTCCTTACTCAAGTCTCTTACATTTCAGGGAACGAGCATCAGGCTATGTCTACGCTTCCCCCACAAAAAATAAGCAACCCCAGCAACTAGCTTAGTGGTTTGAGCATTAGTCTGCTAAACCCAGGGTTGTGAGTTTAATCCTTTAGGCGTTTGGGGATTGGTCCTGCTTTGAGCAGGGGGTTGGACTAGATGACCTTCTGAGGCGCCTTCCAACCCTGATATTCTATTCTATGAAAACTAGGGCTTGTAATATGGGGCTAAATGTCAGTGTTGGTGTTTCCACTTAAGCTGGAGCCCAGGAAGCTCTCAGAGCCTGGGTTCCAGCCTGAGTTGGAATGTCTACACTGCTGTTTTGTAGCCCTGTAGCAAGGTGTCGTTTTTGTTTGCAGTGTGGGCATCTGTCATGGAGTGTGGGGGAGTCCGGCCCTGCACTCCTCTTCCTGGGACCCACTGTGACTCTTAGCCAGCCAGTAAAACAGAAGGTTTATTGGACAATAGGAACACAGGTTACAGCAGAGCTTGCAGGCACAGTCAGGACCCCTCCATCAAGTCCTTCTGGGCTTTCAGGGTGCTTGGATCCTAGCTAGGATACCCTGAATTCCACCCACACAGCCCCAAGCCCAAACTCAAACTGCTTCCCTCCTGCCACTCCCTTCCTTTGTTCCCCTTACTGGGCAAAGGTGTTGACCTTTCCCCTCCCTTACCTAGCTCAGATTACAGGCTCTGGTATCGTCCATCCCCTAAAGTCCTCCCCTGCTCTCCCACTCCCCACACAGACAGTCCCTACTGCATCACAGCATCCCTTTCCTGTTGAGCTGAGTCCAGCTGCAAGCTCTGTGATGTTCCTGTGTGAAGCTGGGCCTGAGCAGTGCACTGTGAATTGATTTGTGTTTGCAGCTCAAATCCTCCTCCTACTAGAGTTGATTCTGCTGTAGTGACTTAGGTTTCATTTTATTCCACCAGCCTGCACCAACCCCAGCAGAGAGTGGAGTGCTTGGTTCTGTAGAGAGGAATAGCCCCATCCCAAAACTCCGCATGTATAGACACAACAGCTGCTTAAAGCAATTCAATCATAGAAATGTAGGCCTGGAAGGGACCTGGAAATCTAGTCCACTCGTCTGGTGAAGGATCCCAAGTAAACAGACCATCTCTGAAACATTTGTCCAGCTGATGGTGAATATGTGTAGGGATGGGGATTCGGTAACTTCTCTTGGAAGCAGTATTACAGCTCAACTACTCTTTGAGTTACAAAGTCTCCCCTTAAATCAAACCTAAATCTCCTTTGCTGCAGATTAAGTCCATTACAGTCTTTTCCTGCCTTCAGTGAACATGGAGCACCATTGATCGCTGTCCCCTTTATAACCGATCTTAACATATGTGAGGACTATCAGGTCTGTCCCTCCCCCCTTTTCCCCTCAAGACTAAACATTCCCAGTTTTTTTAACCCTTCCTCATACGTCAGATTTTTTTTTATCATTTTTGTTGCTCTCCAGAGCGTCTGCTCCAGTGTATCCACATCTTAAAAGTATGGGGCCTGAAACTGTACATGATACTTCTACTCAGACCTGCTGAGGCCTCAGTTGAGCAGGACCATTACCTCCCATGTCTTATGCACAACACTCTTGTTAATACACCCCACAAAGTTAGCCTGTTTGGCAACTGCATCATCTGTTGGCTCATACACAATCTGAGATCTACTGTAACTCCCAGATTCTTTTCAGCAGTACCACGGCCTAGCTGTTTATTCCCCAGTGTGTATTTGTGCATTGGAGTCTCTCCCCTCCCCTCCTTCCTTATGTGTAGTACTGTGTCTTGTTGATTAGGAGGGTGCAGGGGCTGAGATGAAGAATGAGCCAGTCATGATTGCCAAAGGCAGCAGTGCCAAACCACTGGCCTTCCCCCATCATGAGGGAGTCTTGAGGGATTGGGAAATGTAGTTACCGTCACAGACACAGATTCTACCTCATTCTGCTCAGCTGGCCCCACTCACTGGAGCACTGGTACTAAATAAACTCCAGGTACTTCTGAGCCTATTCTGTGCCAACAACATAAAAATTCTGCGCACAGTTTTCAAATTCTGCAAATTGTATTTGTTAAATAGATGTGGTGGCTCCATCATGGCAGGGGGAAGCACAGGCCACTGGCTGAATGGAAGTGGGAGATCACCCTGCAGCTGTCCCTCAGTCCTCAGGACACAAACTCAGCGATGAGGCTGCACCTAACCATAACACGGTGCAAGGAATGCATCTGCCCTAGAAACACCCCAGGGCCCTGCCCCTCCATGCCAGGTGTGGGCAGGCAGGCTCAGCAAAGCAGGATCCTAGTGTGGGGCAATCTGGGTGCAGGTGACTCCGAGGGGATCCGGGTGTTGGGGGGGTCTGGGTGCACAGGGGCTTTTTGGGGTGTTCTGTGTGCAACAGTAATGGGAGTCTGCAGGAGGTCCAGGTGAAGGTGGTTGGGGCTCAGTGGGGGTGGTCTGGGTATGGAGGGGATAGAGCTCAGCAGGGGGGTGAATGGGGGGGGGCATAGTGGGAGGTCCAGATGCTGGGGGAATGGGGCTCAGTGGGATGGGGATCCAGGTGCATCTGGTTGGGGCTTGGTGGGGTGGGGATCTGGGTGTCACTGGCTCATTGGGGTGGTCCAGGTGCAGGGGGAGTGGGGCTCATTGAGGGGATTCTTAGTGTGGGGGAGGCTCAGGAGGAGGGTCTGGATGCAGGGGGTTGGGAAGATGGAGATACTGCTCCCTGTGCAGCTGAGGAGTGATGGGTGCAGGAAGTGGGGAGATGTGGAGTTTGCAGAGCTTCCTGAAGCCAGGAGAAATTTGGGGGCCCTAGATACCATGCAGGGGAAGAGGAAGTCCTGTCCTCCTCAGCCCAGCCAGGACTTGCAGCTGAGCCTGGAGCAGGGTAGGAGCCACCAGCTGGGTCTTTACCAGTCTGCCCCCCTGCCCTGCAGTGATTTACCTCTCTGCTGGCTGCCCTGGGCACCTGAAACATACTACTGGTGGTCTCAGAGTTGGGAGGTCCCTTCTGGTCCTGTGGTCCTAATTACCACTGAGATTAAAGGACATCCATTGGGTTGTGCCAGGGAGCCCAGGACAGACTGGGCCATTGGCAGAATGAGAGGGGGGAGAGGCAGGGCTGGAGTGGCTGGCAGGGGATGGGTTGCAAGTAACTCAGAAGTGGGGGATGCTCAGGCTGAAAGGGACAGAAATGGAGAAACGTGGGGGAAGGTCGTGGTGTAGCAGCCAGTGTGACAATCCAGCTGTCAGTGCTGTACAGCCGGCAGCCTCCTGGTTCGTGCTGGGGAGGGGAAGGGGTCGATATCTGGCAGTGAGGAGGAATGGATGAAGTGGGGCTTTACTTTGTTTCTGTGTATTGTGGACAGATGGAGCCAATCTAGCAGGGCTGGGGCTGCACTGCGGCTTGGGGGCTCCTTGCAGACGCGTGCGCTCATAGCAGAGGGCCTATGCGTGGGTGGCTGTCCGTGGGATCGGCCAAAGTGAGGGTAAGGGGTCACTTTGTGTTGAGCCCTGTCACTTGGGGAAGGGAAGAGCTGAGCCCAGCCATGGGCACGGGCCCCCATCAGCCGCACCGAAGGTGTTGGGGGGCCGCGGCTGCTCTCCTAATCTTGCTGCTGCTGACGGGTTACCAGACTTTGCAAGGAGCTGGCTGGAATCACGGGGTGAGTGAAGAACTTCTGAGACTCTGAACTCAGGGGCTTTGTGGAGCTGTTCCCCTCGCTTGGGGAGGGAGGGGGGAGCTGGGCTGTAGCGTATGGTGGGGTGCAGGAGAGGGAACAAAATCAGAGGCAAAGTTAGGGGTTAGCAGGGAATCCTGCCAGGAACCTGGGAGTTTTGGATATCTTAACCCAGAGTGCTGCAGACAGGCTGCTAGAACCAGGCACGGAGCTGCCTCTGCCTCCTTCAGTTGAAATCACAGGGGGGTGCTCTGGCCAGTGAAAGGGGCTTCTGGCTTCCCAGCCTATATCCCTCTGAGCCCCTCACCTCTCCCCACTTCCTCGTCTGCCACATTGGCGGCATCACCCAGAGCTGGGAAAAGAGCCAAAAATACCCCAGAGGAATTTTCTCCACACTGCAGAGCCTGCAGCCCCGCACCTGCCCTGGTGCTGGGGCTGGGGCGAGGAGAGGGGATCTCAGCTTTGAGCTATATTTCAATGGGCCTTGGACTGGGGGAAGGGCAGCTGTGGAGTGAAATCAGCACCATCCCATGGGGAAGATGGGACCCTCTCTCTGCCCACTGGGTCTTTGAATGAACCATGGAGCTGGAGCATAAACCCCCAGTGCTGTTCCCTGTGTCAGGGAGGTAAAACCAAGCAGATCACAGCTGATAAATTTCGTGGGGGGGTTAACTAGGCTTGATAGGCAGAGTGACCTGGGGTCATTGGCCACAGTGCATGCTGGGATCTGTAGTCTTCCCTGGAACAGCATGGCAGAACTCCCTGGTCTGAATTTGGCTGCAACCCCCCCGCCCCCCAATCCCATACTCTTTGCTAACCTGCAACTGCCATTGGTTAGTGGATACTGCCCAGTGCAACACCCCAGAGGAAGATGCTTCCCAAGTGCTGCCCATGGGCTTCCATGGTGACAACTGAGGCCCATGCTGGGCTGCTGAGATGCACTGCAGGGACAGCTCAGGAGTCCCGGCGCCTGTTGGGAAGGAGGTGGTCCCTGGGTGTCCCCGGAGGCAGCTGCCAGGGGAAGCCTCTAGCACCGGCGTTGTTTGGATGGAAACCTTCTGCCCTTTTGTGCTGAATAGTCAGAGCTGGGAGCTGCCCAAAACCTAGTGTGGTCTGGGTGGGGTCTCTGGCATTAATGGGAGCAGAGGGTGCAACACCATGCTGGCTGGCTGGGAGGCAGGGTGTGGGGGAAGCCTGACTGAGATCCTGCCCAGCTGCTCCTCTTGCTTCACCTGGGGGGGGGGGGCTGTCTTATTTTCCTGCAGGAGGAACCAACAGCCCCCCAAAAGTTGGATCCTGGTTTCACGGTCGCACAAGGAGGTCACAGGGGCAGGAGGAGGCGTTATGCCATCAACCCGCTTGGTTATAAGCGGGACCATGTTAATCTGACCTATGAGTGAGTGTACCAGGGAGGATAGGGGTGCATCAGCTTGTCCTGCAGCCCCTGCAGCTATTCCCATACGAGGCTCCCTATACGGAACTCAGCTGAGCCCTCTTTAGCCTGGCCACAGCCCCCATCCCTTGCTGTTAGCCCAGTTCTTGGATCTCCCTGTTTGCACCATTTGGCTTTGAGAGGCCTCAGAAGGTGACCTGGCTCCACAGTGGAGCCTGCCCCTGGCTCCCAGCGCCTCTGCACCGTGGCGTGTCTCTGGCGAGAGGCGACTCCCTGACACCAGCCTTTGCTAGCAGGAGCTAACTGCTTCCTTCAGGGCGGTAACAGCCACATGGCTGCCAGGAGCCCAGAGATCTCTGCCAGATGCGCCAATGCTCTCACTGCACAGGAAATGGGGCCCTGACTCTGCTCAGAACCTGCTCCCCATGGGCTATGGGTGGCAGGGAGCAGGGGCTGCCTCTTTGAGCAGTGCCTCTGCCTGCTTGGGGGGTTCAACCAACCCAAATAACCCCCCACCACTCCTGCTGCTGGGCTATATGACCCCATGGGGACGTCCCCGCCATGTAGGCACCCAGGGTACAGAAGGAAGAGGACCCTGGCACCCTGCTGCTTCACTTGCCCTAATACAGTCTCTTTCCATGCTGTGCAGACAGGACCCTTCTACCTAGCTAGTTGCACTGGGGAAGAGGCAGGGCTGGGAGCTGCCTCAGCTCTCAACTAGTTTGTGGTATGAAGGAGTTTGAGAATTGTTAGTGTAGCCAGTGCTCCTGCCCCACCCTGCACAGCGCCCCCTATGGGGAGAGGCTGGGACCCCACACACACAGACAGTGCTCCTGCCCCACCCTGCACAGCGCCCCCTATGGGGAGAGGCTGGGACCTCCCTCCACACACACAGACAGTGCTCCTGCCCCACCCTGCACAGCGCCCCCTATGGGGAGAGGCTAGGACCCCCCACACACAGACAGACAGTGCTCCTGGCCCACCCTGCACAGCGCCCCCTATGGGGAGAGGCTGGGACCCCCCCCACACACACACACACAGACAGTGCTCCTGGCCCACCCTGCACAGCGCCCCCTATGGGGAGAAGCTGGGACCCCCACATACATACACACAGACAGTGCTCCTGGCCCACCCTGCACAGCGCCCCCTATGGGGAGAAGCTGGGACCCCCCCACACACATACACATAGACAGTGCTCCTGGCCCACCCTGCACAGCGCCCCCTATGGGGAGAGGCTGTAACCCCCCAAACACAGACAGTACTCCTGCCTCACCCTGCACAGCGCCCCCTACTGGGAGAGGCTAGGACACCCCCCCACAGACAGTGAACCTGGCCCACCCTGCACAGCGCCCCCTACTGGGAGAGGCTGGGAACCCCCCCCCACACACACAGAGTACTCCTGCCTCACCCTGCACAGCACCCCCTACTGGGAGAGGCTGAGACCCCCTGAGACACACACACACACACTACTTCTGGCCCACCCTGCACAGCACCCCCTACTGGGAGAGGCTGAGACCCCCCACACACATACACAGAATACTCCTGGCCCACCCTGCACAGCGCCCCCTACTGGGAGAGGCTAGGACACCCAGCCCACAGACAGTGAACCTGGCCCACCCTGCACAGCGCCCCCTACTGGGAGAGACTGGGACCCCCCCACACACACACAGAGTACTCCTGCCTCACCCTGCACAGCGCCCCCTACTGGGAGAGGCTGGGACCTCCCTCCACACACACAGACAGTGCTCCTGGCCCACCCTGCACAGTGCCCCCTATGGGGAGAGGCTGGGACCCCCCCCACACACACAGACAGTGCTCCTGGCCCACCCTGCACAGCGCCCCCTATGGGGAGAGGCTGGGACCTCCCCCCCCACACACACACACAGACAGTGCTCCTGGCCCACCCTGCACAGCGCCCCCTATGGGGAGAGGCTGGGACCTCCCTCCACACACACAGACAGTGCTCCTGCCTCACCCTGCACAGCGCCCCCTATGGGGAGAGGCTGGGACCCCACACACACATACACACAGACAGTGCTCCTGGCCCACCCTGCACAGCGCCCCCTATGCGGAGAGGCTGGGACCCCCCCCCCCCCACACACAGACAGTGCTCCTGGCCCACCCTGCACAGCGCCCCCTACTCGGAGAGGCTGGGACCCCACACACACACAGACAGTGATCCTGCCTCACCCTGCACAGCGACCCCTACTGGGAGAGGCTGAGACCCCCCACACACATACACAGAGTACTCCTGCCTCACTCTGCACAGCGCCCCCTACTGGGAGAGGCTGGCCCTGGATCAGCTGGGACCCCCTCCACCACAGCCAGTGCTGCTGCCCTGCTCCCTCCAGCACCCCCTGGTAGGAGAGGCTGGGGCTGGAGTAGCTGAGCGCATCCTGCACTCCTGCCCTTTCTCTATAGCAGTAGAGGTTGGAGGAGCAAGTGGTGCCCCTGGATCACCCTCCCCTCCTCTTGCTGCAGGATCGGGCAGTTCCCCAGCAGGCTGAATGAAGGTGACACAGAGAGAGCCATTGCCACTGCCTTCTGCATGTGAAGCGACATCTCGCCCCTCAGCTTCCAGTGCCTGCTCCCTGACCAGCCGGCTGACATCACCATAGGTAGAAATGAGGGGCTGGGGGTGGGGCTGGGACTGCCACTGGCACAGAACCCCTGTCTCCCTCACTGGTGCCCTCCTTGCCTCTTCTCAGCCCTCCGATCTCCTCTCCCTGCTCCCTTCCTCCCGTTTGTGCAGATGACTCTGGGGTTGCCTGTGGGTGCCGCAGACCCAAGCTGCAGGGGAGCCATCTCAAGGGCTTCGAGACCATGTGCCACCCCCGTTCACTCCTTCCCTGCTGCCGGACCCTGCCCCAGCAGAGCATCCATGGAAGCCCAGAGGCCCTCCCCTGCACACACCTGGCACTGGAGAGGGGCTATCACAGGCAGACTTAGCAGATCCAATCACACCTCCCCCTCTCCAGCAAGTTCCAGAGCTGGGATTCCTGCTCCCAGCCACCAGCAGACTCACTCCCCAACCTTTGATACCTTTGCTCTGGGATTCACACGGCCCTCTGCTTCCAGGACGTCTTTCTGGTTGCTCTTGGGCAGGCTTCTATGGCTTTCACCACGCTGACTGCTGGTTCTCCCTGCGACACCCCTGCTTCGATGGGCTGAACGGGGAGCTGGCCCACGCCTTCCTGCCACCCCGGGGCGAGATCCATTTTGACAACCACGAGTTCTGGATCCTGGGCCGCTCGCACTTCAGCTGGAAACAAGGTAGGAGGGAGCACATGGCGGCCAGAGGTCTGCCAGGGTTAGCAGGGCAGGTGCCTCTCCTGTCCTGAGATCCCTCACAAACAGCCTTGGGCTGGCTAGCACCTCTGTGCCGTTCGTTATCCCCTTCACCAAAGCACCAGCTCCACCCTGGCCTGCGCCGCACGGCTAGGCCAGATCTCCTAATCCCCAGCCCTTTCTCCAGGGAGAGAGCTCTCACCCCCGACACGACACCATCAACCCCCAGTCTGGCCACTCCTCTCCTCCTCCATCAGCCCTTTCCTGGGGGAGCCAATTCAGGGATGGGAGTGGTCAGCTACCTGCTGTCAGTGCTTTGCAACAACCAGGCTTAGCCTGCCCACCCCCCAGCAGGAGCCCACCCCTACAGCTCCCTGTGCCACAGCAGGGCCCTGGAGGCGGGAGACGGGGGGCGGGGGGATGCACATACTACATCCAGCAGGGGGCGCCTTGTTCTGCTGCTCTAGAGCCGGATGCTCATGGCAGCTCCATCACGGGGGGAGATTCCAGCTCGCCTGGGCTCCTCCCAGCTCCCCTCGGGGGGATGTGACTTGCAGCCAAGGCCAGCGTGGAGCAGCTCCAGCCTAGGATTCTCCCAAGGGTCCTGGTTCAAGTCCCAGCTGCCAGGGCCGGCTCTACCATTTTTGCCGCTGAAGCAAAAAAAAAAGGCTGCTCGGACTGTGCTGCCCCAAGATTGGCCAGAATGCTGCCCCTTAGCATGAGCCGCCCCAGGCACGTGTTTTCTCCGCTCGTGCCTGGAGCCGGCCCTGCCAGCTGCATGAGCTTGTGCTCTGGGGTGGCTTCTTCCAGGGCCCCTAGACTAGTAGAGGTTGTGGCTGGGAATTGTTCACCCCCCACGAGGCCCCTCTGCTGTGGGTTCTGCGGGGATCTGCTGTCTCCCCCTCCCAGTGGGTTTGCCAGGCGGCTTGGGTTGAGGTGCCGTCCATCTGCAGGTAACACAGGCGCCTTGCCTCTCTCATCGCCCCAGAAAGCTGCAGTGTCTCTTTGGGCCCAGCCAAGCCGGTAAGCTGGTGAAGAGCGAGCTGGCTGCAGCTCAGATAACGTAGGTGAAAGGTGGGAGCATGGAGGCAATGGCAGGAGGAGCCTTCCCTGTGGCGGCAGCCTCTGGCCAGTGGGGCTGCACTCTTGGGGGGCCTGTGGATGCCCCACTGTTCCTTGAGTCCTGGCAAGGGGACATAAATGGCTCTGCACCTGCTTTTGGCACCCGGGTGCCATTTCCTCCTGGGTGGTGGGTGCTCTCCCACAACCCTGTCCTTCCTCAGCTCGGAGCACACTGTGCATGGGGAGTGCGCACATGGCAGCGGCTCGGTCCTTGCAGACAATGGCTGAAGGGTGCTGCTGCTGTTGCCCATGACGTCCAACCCTGCCTCTTTTTCCATGCCCACACAGCTGATCTCTTCTCCCTGGCAGGGTGTTCCCCGGGGGGAACTCCTATTGTACTTAATGTACTGCACAGGCTCTTTTCGGAGGAATAAGGAAAAGCACCACATTTATTGGTAACACATGTACCAATCCACACTGTATCATATGCATATGTTATATTACACTCTCACACACACACAAGCACACTTCGTCTTGTTGTTACCAACTAGTTGCTCCCCTTAACTTCACTGGCCAGGTGAGTTAAATGGGGGAGGGGTGGAGCCGGGCTTCTGCCGATCTGGATCGATGCTCCCATGTTGTTGACAAGACGAGACCTGGGGTCCTGTGCAAGACACCTCACATTTATAGCAGCTTCCCCCTCATGCAAATCTATACCAGATTCAAAATCTGTGTCTGTGTTCATTGGTCCTTTGTGCTGCTTCTTTCTGGGTGTTGTCCCAATGCTGTTCAAAGAGGGTGTTTTCAAAAGAAGATGCTTGCTTGTAACCGCCAAGGCCGTCAATATGTCTGCTCTTCTTTATATTCCCTGCCTTTGGGTTGGGTTAGGACAGGGGCTGTGTGCGGGGGTGGTGGGCAGCTGCAGCGGTGGCTCTTCAAGGATGCTTGTAGTTGGGTAGCAGAGAGGAGTCAGGCGGGGCTTGCTCAAGAGTCTGCTCCAAGAGCCCCCTCCCTACACCGAGGTGTCTGGGAGCTGCCAGGGCTGGCATTCCAGCATGTCTGGTGGCCCTGCTCCCTTGGGGTGCTCTGTGCTTGCAGGGGTCTGGCTGAATGACCTGGTCTAGGTGGCAGCTCACAAGATCGGCCATGCCCTGGGCCAGTGGCATTCGCGGGACGTCCGCACACTCATGCACCCAAACGCTACCTACAGCAGGACTTTGCGCATCAGCCAGGATGACGTCTGGGCTGTTCAGCGACTGTATGGTAAGGGAGTGCCAGCACTGATGCGTGCCCAGCACCTAGTCACCATCTGGCCCCAGAAGAGGGGACTGTCCCCCTGAGGACTCCCTCTCCTGAGTCACTGTCCTGCACTGAGACATCGGCCCAGCTGCATCCAGCCAGCAGCCCAGAATGTAGAGCTGCCTCGGGGTCACCTTGGCTAGTGTAGCCTATGGATGCCATAGCAATCATTATGGGGGCCGGGGTGTCACTGGGAGGAAAATGAGCAAAGGGCAGACCAGGCCAAAGGGTGTGATAAGGTGTGTGACAGGCAGCAGGGAGGCGACTGGGTGGAGATAGGATGGGAGCACCCAGCCCTCAATTGGGGGTTGCACTGGCTGAGACTCTTCCATCCCAAATTCCTTGGCTGCTTCTGTACCAAAGGTCAATCCCCCATGTGGCTGGGTGGTTTTACTGCAACACTCAGCTCATCTGGGGGCCCTGTCCTGCATGCTGTCCCTGCAGGGCGCGTGGATGAGAAGCGGCAGTGTGAGCCTTGGGCCCGGCTGGGATTCTGCACGCGCCGGAGCGCCTTCATGAAGAGGCACTGCCCCCAAATCTGCAACGCCTCCTTTGGTGAGAACCCCCCACCCTGCTGCTAACCGGTGCTATGAGCTATAGAAACGAGCTGCCCACAGGTCCACCAGCCCTGCCCAGCCCCCCACAAAGCAAATGCCACCTAACACCTCCCATGCCCTCAATCCCCATCAGGCCTCTGCAGTATGAGGAGGGGTCTGGAGGAGCTGCGAGGCCCCTCAGCTGTTGGCATCACTGCTCTTTGTCTCTCTCTCTTTCAGAGCCCCCTGCTGTCATCTCCTCCCCCTCTGTGCGCCCCCCCCCCCGCCCTACATTCACACCAAGTACATCTCCGAAGGGAGAGTCCTAACATTCCGCTGCGGGCTACCTCCAGCCCACAGCTGCAAGTCAGGTGAGCCACTATCCCCTGCAGGCGGGGACTCTTCTTGGGTGCAGAGCATTCACTCTCCCCACAGTAGCCACCAGACCTGCCCCATAGGGCTGATCTCTGCTGTAGTCTCCTTGCCTGGAAGCTGGAGAAGGTCTCTCCCAGTGCAGCTTGCTCTCCTGGAGCTGGTGTCTGTGCAGATGCTGCCAGCTCTGGAGTGCAGGAAGGAGGGAGGCTACTGCATTGGAAAGGCAGAGCAGATGGAGTTCAGTGGCTGCTGAGCCTTGAACACCCCTCCAATAAGGAGCAACCGAGGCCTTGATTCTGACCGTGCCTGAATGAAACAAACTTCTCCACCGTGTTCTGTGTATAAAGTCCCTGTCCCTGACTAGCAGGCACAGCGGGGAGATGGAGGGAAGGGAGAAATGGCCTGATCTCTGCTGTGGCTGGGAGTGATCTGGGCAGAAGGCAGGAGGCGGTTAGCATACCAGGAGCTGCAGGAAAGGCGTTAGCACTCATGGGGTAATGCTGAGTGATGGGTCTGAGGAGGCTGGAGCTAGTTCAGAGCAGCTACCTTGGACTTACTGTACTGTCCCCCTTTCTCTTGCAGCTGGTACAAAAATGGGGAGCTCCTTTCACACTTGTTTCCGGCTTCGAGCTGCTGCCGCGCCAGGAGCTGCACGTTCATGCCACCGAGTTCAGCGAAGGGCAGTACACGTGCTTGAGTCGCCACGCCAGCAGGATCCTCCGGGCCAATTCTTAGCAGATAAAGCTCAAGGCCAGGAGTCCTTCCTCCCACAAGCAACCAGGGCTCTGAAGGGACATGCAGGGAAATGCACGTGCCTGATTCACAGGGCAAGGGATGCATGCACAATTGTGAGCATGTGCCTCAGGGCCCCAGGGCTCTGTGTGGGGACAGTATCGTCCCTGTTCTTCACAGCAGTCTCATTGCTCGGCTCTCTCATCACTCAGCATCCTGCCCCATCTCCTCTGCTTCTTCCTCATCCTGGTCACTTAAACCAGGGCTGGCCAAATAGCAGAGAGTTCAATGCCAGGACCCTGCTCCTTTCATTGATCCACTCCCAGTGCTGGCAGGAGCTACTCACTATTCCCGGAGCGATCTCCTACTGGGAGGAGGTGAGGGTGAGATTATCTGCCTGCTTCCCCAGGCCCTCTGCTTGGTTTCATTCCCCACCTACCCAGTTATTTGGTGTCTGTGAGCATGCCCACTTCCCCCTCCTATGCACCTCAACTCTGTGCTTATATCCTGAGCCACCCTGCTGTAGCCCTGTCAAACCAGGAGCTGAATAAAAACCCAGGTGAGAATCCCAGCTATCTGCTTCTGCCCTTCTTCCTTTGACTCGGTTGCTCTTTTCAAGCAGTGATCCTGTCACTTCCAGTATTCCCAGGCTGGCCCAGTGCAGCTGCTAGCTCAGTGCCTTAGCTTGGGCAGTCCTAAGGGCGTGGATATTAGTTTTCCTGGAATAGAGCCTTGCAATTTCCCGCCAAACAAGTTATCTGAATGAAACCACAGCAATGTGGGCTGCAGACGCTGATTATCCAAAGCTCCTTTGTGATTGGCTGCTCTGGCCCTTTGGCGATGTCTCCACTGTGCACCAATCCCTCTGGTGCCCAGCTGGGCCCTGTCCCTTAGCAACTCATAAGGTGAAGAAAGCTGCTACCTTGCTGGATAGAAATACACGCAGCCTCTCCTTCCAGCATCCTCAGCGAGGACTGGAAGGGAATGAGGGAGAAGGAGAAAGTGGTATCTTAACTTCTGGGGGTGAGAAAAAAAAACTTTTGAGCTTCAACAGAGCTCTTCTTCAGGTCTGGGAAACTCACTCAGAGCTGGTCTGTAGGCTTCCAAATACCAGTGTAGTGAGTGCAGTGCAGGCATTGGACTAGACTATTTTAAATCATTGCCATAGACAGGGAGTTGAAAGTGGCTGTTGAGTCAACATTTGCTTCTGAAACAGCTGGGCTTCTGGGGGGAGAGAGAGTTCCAATAGCCCATGGACCCTTTAATGGAGCAAGAAAGGAGTAGGAAGAATGAATCATCACTAACTCTGTGAAGAATAGTTGAGAGGACGAGATTCTAACTAACATACCTACCACTCTGCAATTTGTATAGTGGGGGTACTGCGAGCCATTGAACCAAACTGTAAATGCTGTGTAGTGATGGAAACCACTTCAAGCTAAAGGGTACGGCAGCCCCAGTACCAGCACCTATAGTCAGAAAACAA
This sequence comes from Gopherus evgoodei, assembly GCF_007399415.2. Taxonomy (NCBI): domain Eukaryota; kingdom Metazoa; phylum Chordata; order Testudines; family Testudinidae; genus Gopherus; species Gopherus evgoodei. Next base: position 8,107,899 of record NC_044330.1, read on the forward strand.
ACAGTTCATCAATGTTTCAGGCTGTCTCGAGTGGCTGCTTTGATGCCTGCACGCCTGTGTTACCCTTCGAGTACTTTGCTGTTAACATTAGTTTGGATGTTATTAGCTTGGGAGGCACCTTTTCTGCTCCTTACTGCAGCCAAATCTCTTGTTCTGGCCTTTGTTACACTGTCCTTGATTACTGTGGCATCCTCGTCTCTAGCCCCCCAATACTCTCCCCTTCAGTCAATACAAAACACTACACCTCAACTCATCCTCCCTGCCTGCTGGTTTCACAGAGGTTTGTGAAGTGCCTAGCACATAATGAAATAAATAAGGTACATTAGTCTGTCCCTCTCCTGAGATGGCTGGCACAGGCTGGCCTATTTTGCAGTTATTTTTCTGCCTGCCTTCCCTGGCCCCTTTGTGCTGCTCAGGTGCCAGCTCTTAGTGGTGCCGTCCTCCTGTGGGTGGAATAAACTCAGGCCTTGTGTTGTGTGGGCCACAGCGTCTGTCTTGGCCCGATGTATGGTACCAGAGGCTGGGGCGCTCCCCACAGGCCCCACTCCTTCCCCTGCACCACAGCAGATCACTGCCAGAGACCCAGCACTGGGCAGGGGCACCGAGGGACGACAGCAGCCCCTAGAGCACCATTTCTCAAACTGGGCTTCCTGATCCAAAAGGGGGTCAGGGGCCGCTCGTAGGAGGGTGGTGGCCGGAGAGCAGTGGCGGCTGGCTGGGTGCCTGGCCCTGCAGGCAGCGCTGCCGCCAGCAGCCGTGCAGCCATAAGGGTGGCCTGGTATGGGGGTGGGGCAGCTTTTGGGGGGTGTCCCCAGAGCCTGAAATAGTTTCAAAGGGGGATTTGGGAACCCGGTGCTGGCCCCAGCGGGGCAGAGTCACTGACGGGGGGGTGGCGGGAGGCCCCAAGTCCCCAGCACCCCTGGGGGTCGGGATCCCCCCCCAGGCTACCCGGGGTGGGCTGGGCCGAACCCCACTGGGTTCCCAGCAGCCATCACCCCCTCAGCAGGGGGCGGGGCAACCACCTCCTTGCCCCGCCCCTTGGCCGCTATGCTCCGCTCCCTACTCTAGAGCCCCGCCCCAACCCCGCTGTCACGCACTGCGCATGCGCCTCTCCTGTCGTGGCGGGAACTTCGAGAACGGCGCGCCCCAGGTAGAGGCGCATGCGCGGGGCTCCCTATCCCGCCGTCCCTCGCGCTGCGGCTTGTCCCAGACTCGATTTCCCGGCAGCCCCCGCGCGCGGCGGACCTTTTCCCGGCGTGCCCCGCGCTTCCCCCTTTCCCAGCTCTGCGTGGCCCGGTGGCGGCTGGGCCGGGGCCGGGCGCGCGGCGCGGCGAGCGATGGCCTCCTGCGCCGAGATCTTGCGCAGCGAGTTCCCGGAGCTCGACGGGGAGGTGTTCGCCTACGTGACCGGTGAGGGGGCGGGAGGCCCCGGGGGTGGGGCCCGGCGGGGCTCGGGGAGGCCCTGCCCGGTGTCTCGGCGGCGGTTCCCGCTTCTCGCCGGGGCGCCCGGCCGCCGCCCCGCGGCTCTGAGGTGAGGCGGGCGGCGCCGCCCTGCCCTGGGTCCCGGGTGGGGCCCGCAGGCTCCTTCCCCGCCTGGCGCGGGGGAGCCGGGCTGGTCTGGTCCGCTCCGCCGCCTGCCCTGCCTGGGCCGGGCTGAGACACCGGGACACGCTGGTGCCTTGCCCGGAGACCGAGCCTCTGGAGCGGCCCCGCTCGGCGGGACCCCTGCGCTCTCCGGCCGGCTCCCCGCAGCGCGGAGATTCGGTCCCAGGCTGGCTGCCCAGCTCCTGGACTCATGTCATGGGCTGTCAGCGCTGGACGGGACCTCGGGGGCTTCTGGTCCAACCCCCTGCCCAAAGCAGGACCAGCCCCACCTACCTCGTCCCAGCCAGGGCTTTGTCAGGCCGGGCCTTAGAAACCTCTAGGGCTGGAGATCCCACCACCTCCCTAGGGAACCCAGTCCAGTGCTTCAGCATCCTCCTAGTGAAATAGTGTATCCTAATATCCAACCTAAACCTCCCCCACTGCAACTTGAGGCCATTGCTCCTTGTTCTGTCATCTGGTACCACTGAGAACAGCCTAGATCCATCCTCTTTAAAAACCCCTTTCAGGTAGTTGAAAGCAGCTATCAAATCGTCCCTCATTCTTCTCTTCTACAGAATAAACAATCCCAGTTCCCTCAGCCTCTCCTTGTAAGTCATGAGCTCCAGCCCCCTAATCATTTTTGTTGCCCTCTGCTGGAGTCTTTCCAATTTTTCCACATCCTTGTAGTGGGGAGCCCAAAACTGGACACGGTACTCCAGATGAGGCCTCACCAATGTTAAATAAAGGGGAATGATCATGTCCCTTGATCTGCTGGCAGTGTCCCTACTTATACAGCCCAAAATGCTGTTAGCCTTCTTGGCAACAAGGGCACACTGATGACTCATATTCAGCTTCTCACTGTAACTCCTAGGTCCTTTTCTGCAGATCTGCTGCCTAGCCATTTGGTTCCTAGTCTGTAGCACTGCATGGGATTCTTCTGTCCGAAGTGCAGGACTCTGCATGTGTCCCTGTTGAACCTCATCAGGTTTCTTTTGGCCCAGTCCTATAATTTCTCTAGGTCCCTCTGTATCCTGTCCCTGCCCTCCAGTGTATCTACCATTCCTCCCAGTTTAGTGTCATCTGCAAACTTGCTGAGGGTGCAGTCCATGCCATCCTCCAGATCATTGATGAAATCATATAATATCAGGGTTGGAAGGGACTTTACCTTAGGAAGTCATCTAGTCCACCTCCCTGCTCAAAATAGGGCCAATCCCCAGACGGCCCCCTAAGGATTGAACTCTCAACCCTGGGTTTAGCAGGCCAGTGCCCAAACCACTGAGCTGTTCCTCCCCCCTCATCAGAAGGCTTGCTGCTTGTGGGGAGGCTTCAAACCTTGGTGTCCGTGTGGTGGGGTCTGATTATCTAGGTGCTTCTACAGCCCCCAGCGGCCTAGTCTGAGCCTTTCAAATATTAATGAAATTATTCTCAATTCCTGTGAGAGAGGGAGTCTGATCCCATGATAGGGATCTGAGGCACAGAGACACTAAGGCACCTCATTCCTGTTGTCTTTGATGTCAGTGAGGAGCCTAAATCCCTTTGAGGATCTGGACCAAAGTGACTTATGCATGGTCACACAGGACATTTGTGGCAAAGCCTGGAATTGAACTCAGTGCTCTCTTATTTGGTTTCTTCGATTGGTGCTAGAGTCCCAGCCCACTACCTTAAGCCCAGAATGATCCTTGTTGCTCAGTGGAGTTGTTAGGATGATGATGTGCTGAGCCCGTGACACTGGCTGTTGTTTGGGTTGGGATTGTTTGGGACTTGTTGCTCAGTGGCTTGTCTCTTTCCTCTTGCAGGCATCCTGCATAGTGGGAGTGCAGACTTTGAGTCTGTAGATGATCTGTTTGAAGCGGTGGGAGAGCTCTTGCAGGAAGTGTCCAGAGACTCCAAAGATGATGAGGACATCCGGAATATCTGCCAGAGGATGTACAACACCCTCCACCTGTAAGTATTCTCTGTCGAGTGACATGGTGGGAGGCTGTTGGGTCTCAGTGCAAGGATCTGGAAATAGGCCTGGGGCCAAGGTGGTGAGAGATCAGGTGAGCTCTGGATCTTGTGGTGTGTTGGAGCCTGCATTTTTCTTTGGAGCTGTGCTGACAAGTGTCTGCATCTGGAATGCATGGAATGAAGATGTAAAAGGGGGTGACAAAGAATAACGTTGGGCAGCATCTGAGACTCATTTGGGGAGGTGTGTGGCAGATGGGAATGTTGCAGGAGAGGATGGTATCTTGGCACCTTCACTCCTTGACTCTCCTGTGTGTTACAGAGATGAGGAAAACTCTCGGGGATGCAGCCAGGTGCTGCTGGATGCACCTATTCAGCTTTCCAAGATCACAGACAACTATGGTAAGTAACGAATACTGAGCAGCCCTTGCTCCTAGGGAATTGATCTTAAGTGCCTGAGCTGCTCATCTGACTGGACAGTCTCCCAGCTGATCTGCTCCTTCCAACAGAAGCATCATTGTGGTGGGAAGTTTTATAAACCCTGGAGTTTATGGATTGGAATGAGACTCCCTCCTTGGAATGTTGAGGAGCTCATCCTCAACAGCAGAGTGGTGCTCTTTGAGACAGAGCTTTAATGGCAAGAACAGAACTAGGAATAAAGACTTGAATTCTATTCTCAGCTTTGCTACTCAATTGCTGTGTGAATTATTATTATTTTTTGGGGGGCAGGTCATTTCACCTCTCTCCATCTGTAAAATAGATTATTAATTTTCCTGCCAGGGAGCTGGGTAGATTTGTATTAAGCACTGAGCTTGCCTTGGCAGAAGGTGCTGGAGAGAGGGAGGCTGAGTGTTACTGTGCCTTGTTGATTGCAGATTCTGGTGTGGACTTGTTGCCGACGCTGTTGCTAAAGAGAGACCAGAACTCAGTGAGTAAGAAGGGGATTCATCCTGCTCATGCTGTTACCAGCCTGCCTGCTGCATTGCTCAAGATGCTGGGAGGGTCTTGCTTTCGTACACATTCATCCACACAATGGGTTGGGGAGTGGGGCTCTCCCTCAAGATATTGACATTGCTTTCTTTCTGTCCAGACGTTCACTTTTATGTGTGGGGCTGCTCAGTCTTGATCTGGTAAACAGAATTACCTGAGGAATTGTAGGCCTGGGAGCCTGACACTGATCCTGGGCAGATTAGTGGAACAGCTGATAGAGGAGTCAATAAAGAATTAGAAGAGAATAATCCAGTCAACATGACTTTATAGAAAATAGATCTTGTCAAATTAACTTGATACCATTTTTTATGAGATAACAAGTTTGATTGATAAAGGTAATATCAGTGTTGATGTAATATACTTAGGCTTCTCCAAGGGGTATGACTTGGTACTGCATATTTTGATTTAAAAAACTAGAACAGTTTAAAATTAACAAGGCATGGATTAAAAACTGGCTAACTGATAGGTCTCAAAATGTAATTGTAAATGGGGAATCATCATTGGGCGTATGTGTTCTAAGCTAGTTAATATTTTTGTCAATGACCTGGAGGAAAAAATAAAATTGTTAATGACAAAAATCTGTAGATGAGACAAAGATTGGGAGTGGGGACTAGTAAATAAGGAAGAGGATCGCTCGGTGTGCTGGGTGCAATTGTGTTTCAGTACAGCCAAATGTAAAGTTATACATTTAGGAACAAAGAGTATAGGCCATACTTAGAGGATACAAGACTCTGTCTTGAGAAGAAGTGACTCGGGAGGGTGAGGGACTTGGAGGTCATGGTGAATAATCAGCTGAACGTGAACTCCCAGTGTGATGCAATGGGCAAAATAATGTGATCCTTGGATGTATAAAGAAGAATCTCAAGCAGGAAAGTGATATTACCTCTTTATTTGGCACTGGTGCACAGTACGGAATGCTGTGTCCATTTCTGATATCAATTAATTCAATAAGGATGTTGATAAATTGGAGAAGGCTCAGAGAAGAGCAATGAGAAGATTAAAGGATTGGGAAACCTGCCTTAGACTCAAGGAGCTCCATCTAGTTAGCTTAACAAAGAGGAGGTGATTTGATCACATCTTAGAAGCACATATGTGGGGAACAGAAACTGGATGATAAAAGGCTCTTCAATTTAGCAAATATCAGTATAACAAGATCCAAAGGCTGGAAGTTGTACCTGGACATCTTCAGATTAGAAATAACTTTTCTAGAAAATATGCACGAGTACAACCACAGGTGTTGGACTGGAAGCAGGAAATACGTTAAGGGAGAGGTCCCCTGACCTGTGACCTACAGGAGGTCAGACTGGATGATCACAGAGGGCCATTCTGGCCTTAAAATCTATGAGTTGATTAAATATTGGCACCTCAGACAGACTTATTAATCATGTAGCTGGAGTTAGTATCTGTCTGCCAAAGGCCCATCTTACTGGCTAAGTGGAATGGTTAATGGCGTGGAGTGAGTGGTGGGCTGAGGTGGGAGGAGTGTTACAGACAGTGAATTGACAGAAGAGACTAGGAGACTCTTAGGTTCCTAGAATAAAAAAAATGAGACCTGGGGGGAAGAGCAAATGGTTAGATCCCATCTAGTTTGTCCACCACCCCAGGGCAAGATTATTCCCCACAGGTAATTGATTCTCCAAGGATTTGTCCAAACAGGTCCCAGCTAGAACCGTGACCCTGAAATGCCTGTTCGTGCCATCCGCACCCTCTTAGTCACATCCTCGTGTCCCATCTAAATAATTGACCCTCGTTCCTTGAAATCTCCACCCATCAGAGATTTTTCCCTCCTAACTAGGCTGTTCCCCTTTACTCGAGTCAGTTGTTTCAGGCCCCTGATGGTCATTCCTGCTCTTTTCTGAATGCCCTTCCTTGTGTCCCAGATGGTGAATGCTAAGAAGCTGGAGAAGGCAGAAGCCAGACTGAAGGCCAAGCAGAACAAGAGGACAGAGCGGGATTCCCTGAACCCTGCTGGCCTACTGTGAGTGTGCACGTGGCTGGAGGGCAGGCTCTGATCACACTGATGTGTGGCTCTCTGGGGAGCCTGATGTGCTCCCAGGCTTCCCTGCACTGAAGCTCTGTTTTCTTTCATGTCTGGTTGCAGGGTCCTGGAGGAGGCATCTGCTAGCCAGGCATCCAGCAAGAAGGAGACTCGCATGGAGTCATCGGGCAAGAACAAGTCATATGATGTGCGCATCGAGAACTTCGACGTGTCCTTCGGTGAGCGGTGAGTCCCTGTGGGGTGGGAAGGACCCGGGGGAGGCTGGGATAGGAGGGGGTGAGGTGAGGGAAGATTGACATACAGTGGCCACAGTGTGTGGGGTGGAACCCTAGAATAGGGGAGGTGGTGGGATAGGATTGCGGGGCAGCCTGGACTGGAATAAGGGGAGGTGGGGAAGATGCAACAGGTCAGGACTGAATGCTAACGTGTGGGGGCTTGTCCTCCCTCTGGCTTTGGCAGGAGTTTTCATGAAGTTCCCATCCAGTGGAAGCGCTGCTGCTGGGTGTTGCTGTGTCCTTGCAGGTGAACTGTCAGGCTGACCAGATATTGGTCTGTTCTCTTGCCGTAGTGTCCTGCTAACAGGTGCAGACCTGAACCTGGCGTTTGGCCGGCGCTATGGCTTGGTGGGCAGGAATGGGCTGGGCAAGACCACTCTGCTGAAGATGCTGGCCAGCCGCAGCCTGCGCATCCCCTCGCACATCAGCATCCTCCACGTGGAGCAGGAGGTGGCAGGGGATGAGACGCCAGCTCTGCAGAGCGTGTTGGAGTGCGACACCACCCGCGAGAGCCTGCTGCAGGAGGAGAGGGAGCTGACAGCCAGGATCAGCGCTGGCAAGTGAGAGACTGCTGCGTAAACCGTGTCCTAGGGTTCCAGCCTTGCCTGAGCCTAGGCTTCCAGTCCTACTCCTAGTGTCCCTGAGAGACCACTGCTTTCTCCTGCCACGTGCTAGCACTAAAATTGAGCCCTAGGGTCGGCTAGTGGCTTTGTCAGGTTTCTCCTCTCTGTCTCTTCTCGCTGGGGCTGGTCTTGTTCAGATTAAAGCTCCAATAGGAATGGAGCTACCCCAGGAGCTTGAGTTCTGCTTAGATGAGCCTCCCCGCTTGCCTTCTCCCCCAGCCTAGGTGCACACAACCTGAGAGCCGATTTTTAAACCCTGGCCATACAAGAATTCCCTATGCTGCCCTTGTGTCTCCTACCAGGGAACAAGGTATAGAAGGTGACAAACTGTCGGAAATCTACGCCAAGCTGGAAGAGATAGAGGCAGACAAGGCGCCAGCCAGGTAAGACAAGTCCCCTTTCTGAGCTGGCATGGGGTCTGCCCTTGGCTATCTTCAGCCAGCCTGGGGTGTTGGCTAATTAGGAGATGGGTATTTAGACTGGTGGACATGGACTCCAGGATTCAAGGCATAGATTCTTTATCAGTGGGATGTCCTTACCTGGCCATGGATCTAACAAATGGGCTGGAGGTTCTTGTAGCCACTGCTCCTGCCTCATTCTCTGCAGCTGGGAGAGGTTGGGACAGGAGCAGCTGGGGCTCCCCAGAGATTTTGGGGAAAGTCAAGCTTTCCCCTCTAGTGACTAGACTAATGGTGCTCCACTGGGCCTTTGGGACTTCCCAGAAGGTGACCAGTTGGGAGATGTTTCCATGTCTGTTGTAGATGATGGAAACTGACGTTATGCTGGCCTGAGAGGCAGGGCTGGACTACTTTGGCTGGGGGCCAGTGCCTTGGAGTCAGTGTCTGATTTCAAACCCCAAAATGTCATGTCAAAACCATCCTGTGCCCTGTTGGGAAGCTGGGAATCCCAGCGTGGCTGCTGCTGTTGGGCAGGAGAGGGTTTCTGCTGGCCCAGAGTCGTGCAGCATCCTTTCAATACCACAGCAGTCTCCTTTGCAGCACTTACCTTGAATTCTGAGCCCTGTGCTGCAGGCAGTTCCACGTAGCTGTCAAGTGCATTTCAGAGGGCTGTCTCTCCTCTTCCCCACAGGGCATCTGTCATTCTTGCTGGGCTGGGCTTCAGTGCAAAGATGCAGCAACAGACAACCAAGTAAGTCTCCCCTGGTCCGTGCATCAAGGTGTCCGTGCTTGGGTAGATTCCTCCCTGCCCTAGGCATGGAGGGGCCTGGGCTGCCCAACCCACTGCTTCTCTTGTCAGGCTAGAGGCATCAAACTGAACGTTGGGCACTGCCGGGTGCTCTGTGGATCACTGGCGTTCCCCTTGCTGTTACTGTGGGGGGTGGCCTGGAGCGGCTGTAACAGCAGCTGGTATGCTCTTTGGGAGGGCTTGGCTGTTCCCCTCTTGAATCAGGCTGCTGCAAATGTGGCAGAGCACAGAGCAACCCAGCATTGTGTGATGCTGCTCTCAAGTTCAGCAGCTGGCACATCATGGCGAGTTGTTGCTGCCCCTTGTAACTGCTGAGCCAGGGCCTGCTGCATCTCACCCCTGCTGCAGTGATGAGCTGTCTCTGGGGTGACAGCAGAGTTTACAAGGCACCTCCGTCCCCAGGTGGTGGTGAGCCCTGGTGCATCTGCTGTGGAGGGGTCATGGGGTGAGAGAACAGGGTGGCTTATGGGTGAGGCTTTCTTGTGGATGAGCTAAGTCAGAGTGGTTCTGTATTGAGCTCTGATGCTTCCTGTATGTGGCTTTTTCTCTACTCAGAGAGTTCTCCGGGGGCTGGAGAATGAGGTTGGCCTTAGCCAGGGCCCTTTTTGCCAGGTAGGTCTCAGCATGCTCCATATTTGATCTTTTTACACTCAGTTTGTCTCTGTTAAAGTAGGCTAGACTCTGTGATCGCAGAGTCCAAGAGCTGCCTTGGGTTAGCGCACACTTGCCCTGCCAGCAAGGGAGCAGGGCAGTACTGGCTGTGGGGGGAGCCCCCAGCTGCTCTGGTCCCAGCCTCTCCTGGCAGAGTAACAAGTAATAGTTTTAATTCAATCTTACAGTAGATCTACTCATATTTAAACACACCTGGTATTAACTGTTCTCTCTCCTCCTCCTCCCCCCGACTCTCTCTCAGACCGGATCTTCTTCTGCTTGATGGTAAGTGAACACCATGAATCCCTTCTCATCTCTGAGCTGTGGCCTTGTGGGATGCTCGGAATGCCCTTGCTGGGAATGGGAGGCCTGGTGTGGCTTTTTGGCTGCATATCCCGAGTGAATGTGCAGCTGTTCACCTGGTGCTGCCAGGACTGTGGAGATGCCTTGCTGCATGTGGCGCAGTGAGACCCCTGTGTATTGGCTCATCGGAGGAGTCCAGACATCTGAGGAAGTCAAATAGCTTATCCTGTCCCCTCTTCCTCCCTGGCCATTGATCTCGGCTGGCCAGGTGATTTCTGTGTGGGAGATGGCCAGAGCTCTGGCACGATGATGGAGCCCTGAAGGCAAGTCACTTAGTACCTAGACTCTGCTGCAGCATTCTCCCCAGAATGATCCTTTCCCCAGTCTCAGGAGTGGAACCAGGTTCCCAGCAATTAGCAAAGCCACCAGGGTGCAAGAGTTGGATCCCTTCCCCAGGAGAAATGAGGTAGAATGCAGCTCGCCAAGTTGGTTTGGCCAAGACACTGGGGTTAACTCCCAACGCTCTAGACCTCAGTTACACACTGTGTGTGTGCTGGCACTGACCCCCATGCCCTAGCAATGGCTTAGAGGGGAGAGTGCTCACTGCTGAGTCACCTGCATCACAGCACCCTGCAGCGCAGCAGCCCCTGGCACCAGACAGTGCTCTCCATGGGCACTGCTCCTATAGCGCTCTGCGCACATAGGAATCCCACTCATCTGCCTCGTGGTCCCAGCTTGAGTCCCAGGGGAAAGCCTCCCCGCTCTGGAGCAGATCTTGGCTTGTTCAGGGGCTCGGAAGGTGTTAGTATTTGTGTTTATTACCAAAGATGACTTGAAACCTGCCAACTGTGCAAGTTGGGAGCCACCAGATTTTCCCTGTTTGTTGCAGCCGCTTGTTGCATCTGACGAAGTGGGTAATCACCCAGGAAAGCTCATGCTCCAAAACGTCTGTTAGTCTGTAAGGTGCCACAGGAGTCATTGCTGTTATGGCATCTTGTTCAGCTCTCATCCTGTGGGTGTATGCAGTGCCCGGTACATTGTTCCCATGATTCTCTGGGCACTACTGTAACAGTCCCCTCTCCAGTGGTCCTAGTTCTGGATCATGTGGTAGCTTTGCACATTCTTATCAGCTTAGTGTTTTCCATCCTTCGTGAGGGCTGAATCCCCTGATCCGTGTCCCTTTTCTGTTCCCTTTCAGAGCCTACTAACATGTTGGATGTGAGGGCCATTCTGTGGCTGGAGAACTATCTGCAGGTAGGTGAGGATGGCAAAAGGGTACCGTGACCTGTGGCAGGCTGCTGTCTACGATCACTGGTTCTTTGGTGATGCACCCTTGGAGTGGAGATTACTCCCTAATGGTTTGATAGGAAGTAGCCATGGGATATGGCCCCTATGGCACAGGCTGGAGTTCCCCGTTAGCTGTATGAAGCTCCCCTGGGGTCAATTAATGCCTTGGCTCAGGCCTCCCTGCTACTATCTCCTCTAGACCTGGCAGTCAACCATCCTAGTGGTATCCCACGACCGGAACTTTCTGAATGTTGTGGCCACTGACATCATCCACCTGCACTCGCAGCGTCTCGAGACCTACCGGGGCAACTTTGAGAACTTCATGAAGATCAAGGAGGAACGGCTGAAGAACCAGCAGCGCGAGTATGAGGCCCAGCAGCAGTACCGGGAGCATATCCAGGTACAGAGGTGATGGCGTGGATGTGATCTCATCCTGTGAGAAGAACATCACTGTACCATTCTGGGAGTCCCTCCAGCAGAGGAGCCAGTTTACAGAACTCATTTGCGTGTAGTGTGGCTCTGGCGGTTGCCAGTGGGGAGCCATGGAGGGGCTCCTAGGGGGAGCATCTCTAGTCCTCCTTCATACTGACAGCCATAGACTATTCTCAGGCTGTCCTCACCTGGATCCTCCATGTCGCTCTGGCTTTAGAGGGGGTTCCGGCCCATAGCTCAGCTCCCACTGTAGGAGGACGAGCTCTGAGAAGGGGCCTTAGCAGTGGGCAGAAGTTAGTGGCTGGTACCACCTGGGGCTAGGGGACACTGATGTTCTGTTCTCTCTTAGGTCTTCATTGATCGATTTCGCTATAATGCAAACCGGGCATCCCAAGTGCAGAGCAAACTCAAGCTGCTGGAGAAGCTGTGAGTGCTTGGTCCTGCCCCTCATTTGGGCCTGGGAGGAGGGGAAGCAGTGGCATGCGTTTGGACTGCACCACTGGCACAGCTGGGGAGGGGCTGAGACTGTGCCATGCAGTTAAACCATGCCACTTGGCCAGGTGGTAGGCACGCTCTACACACGCTTTAGGTGGTAAAGCACCTAATCCTATTGGAGTAAGGAGAAGGTGTTGAGAGCCTTTCCCAGTGGTTCCACATGGGCTTGAAACACAGTTGAGTTTCTCTAGGCTGATAGGGCTGGTTCTGGGGGCTGGGAATGGCTCTGGACCCAGAAACAGCCAATCTCTGGCTGACCAGACATAGGGCCTGCTCTTTTGAAGGGGGTCGTCTGACCTACGTGGTCAGTTTCCCAAGGGTTCATCTCCTCTTTGCTTCCTATCCTGTCTCTGAGGCCACCTGGGATGACTACATGGGGCTGGATGGTTGTAGAGTATGTGGCTGGGGATGTCACTGATGTACTCCCGGCCCCCTGCCCTGGGGCAAAAGTCCCCCCACTTCACCCCAGCTCAGGGAATTGCATGGCGTGTGGGGAGGAGGCACTGTCCTGGTACAGCAATATTCCAGCTCCGAGTGACAAGTTTCTTCTTCTCCTAGGCCAGAGCTGAAACCTGTGGACAAAGAGTCTGAAGTGATGATGAAGTAAGTGACCACAGAGCCCGTCGTGAGGAACCAGTAGCTCGGTTCCCTGTACTGGTGGCTAGCAGCCTCAGACCCACAGCTTCCTGCCTCCCAAGTCCTGTTACTGGGAGTGTGCTCTGTAAAACATGGCACTGCATGTAAAACATGGCTGCAGAATCTGGTGCCATCTCCCTGGGTTGCTCTCCACTCCGCCTTCCCTGGTATCAGGCCTAGGCATGCACATAAATGCTGCTGTTTTCTTTGTTTGCTTGTTTGTGGGTCAGATACAGCCGTGATGGGTACACACGGCAGGCAGGTGGGGTTCTGTGCTGAACGCCTTCCCTATCCCAGGCGTGGAGTAAGCGAAGCAACATCCTTTCCTGCCTTTACCCTGCCTCGTACAGTGTGTGGGTATTCCTCCACTTCAGGTGTTGTGCTTCCCCTGGCTACCTCTCCCCTTGCCTGTTGTATTCACCTCCTTGGGCTTTCCTCTTCCCCGCTACCCCCTTACAGGTTCCCTGGTGGCTTTGAGAAATTCTCTCCTCCAATCCTGCAGCTGGATGAAGTGGATTTCAGCTACAACCCAAGTCACTGCATTTTCCGTAGCCTCTCTGTCTCAGCTGACCTGGAGTCCCGGATCTGTGTGGTACGTACTGGGGACCTGGTCTTCTAGCTGGGATGGGGCCTCAAGAGGATGCTTCAGGAGAGAGCTGGCAGGCCCTAGAAGTAGGATTTGGGCAGTTGAGACAGATGTCGTACAAGGGGATCACAGCTGGAGTGTGGCAGATAACCCTTTTGTAGCCAGCTGGGGCTGTGGATCTCTTTGCATTGCTGCAGTTCTGTGCTTGGTGTGGAGGAGGGCCCTGGACAGTGGTAATGGGGGATGGTCAATTATACCTTCCACCCCCAAAATCCAGTCCAGTCTTGGGGCCCCAGTGTGGTCCCTGTGGGACCTAGTCTCTCAATTGCTTCTTTGCCCAGGTTGGGGAGAATGGAGCTGGCAAGTCAACCATGTTAAAGATCCTGATGGGAGACCTGGCACCTGTTCGTGGGATTAGACACGCACACAGGTACAGCTTGCGTTGCTATTGCCTGGCTTTAGCACATGGGAAGGGGTTGGGGGGATGGTGGAGTAAGGGCAAGAGGTCTCTGGACTTGCAAAGGCAGAGGGGATTGTGGGAAATTGCCCCCCATTTGCAGAGGGCTGGAGGGAGCATGGATTATCTGCCACTTCCCCAAAAACACTATGGGTGGGTCCCCAGAAAGGCTGCTCCTTCTGCCCTGGGGCCACATCCTGACATCTCCGGTGGCTTTGGGGAACCAGCATTAACATGTTTTCCCAGTTACCAGTGGCCCAGAGCTCCAAGCTATCATGGAGCAGCCAGGTCCCCAATCCATGGGGAAGGTAAACTTCCCCCTCTTCCCCCCCGCACACTTGCGCACACCTTCCCTTCCTGACGCCTCTGTCTCGCTCTTGACAGCAAGTGGGTGGGGCCAGAGGAGCTCTGGGTAATGCTGCCTATAATGGCTTCTCTTCTCTGGCTTGGCAGGAACCTGAAAATTGGCTACTTCAGTCAGCACCACGTGGACCAGCTGGACTTAAACATCAGTGCTGTAGAGTTATTGGCCAAGAGGTTCCCAGGTGAGCATCAGACTTCCCTGTGCATTGACTCTGGGCACTTGGTGGTGCCAGGTGAGACCTACATTTGATGTCTTGCCTCCTGGGACAAGGAGAGCTGTCACACGGAGCAGCATTGATGCATTGGGGAGGCCTCCCCTGGATGCAGATAGGAGCTCCTGCCTAGAGAACCAACCACTGCTCGCAGTGCTCGGGGGTCATCCTCTTTCCTCGCCTAATATTTCCCCACCTCACGGGAGCTGCAGGCTCTCTGACACCTGGCTTGAAAAGTTCGGGTAGTGTCACAGTGTGAGTGCTGCAGGGATATCTGACGCTGCAGACAGCCTGAAATGAGCCATGGGAGGTGATTGTTGTCATTAGGTTTCAGAGTTGTGCATCAGCATTGTAGACTATTTAGCTGCTGCTCATTTTAGCAGCAAAAACCTCAATTGCGCCTCTCCCAGCTGCCAAAACCTCCAGCTTCCTCCTCTCTGATGTAGTTTTACCTTATATAAAAATATGCACCGTTGAATTTAGGAACATGGTCACTTGAATTTCATCTCAGCCAGTACCCTGGAGCCCCTGTCCTGATTGTGTCACTCAGGTTCATATTGAAGCCTCCGTGTATTTCCTCCATTCTGCTCCTGCATTTCCCTCTTTCTGCACTTGAGCACCATAGATTCCGGGGGGCTTGGTGCAGAACCTAGGTCCAGCTTGCTGCTGAGCACACAGAGCCTTGTGTGCCTCCTGGCTGACTGGAAGCTCTGAGTTAGTATCTTGGGGGCTAATGCCTGCAGGCCAGGGCTGGGTTGTGACATGCTCCCTATGTGCTGTTTCAGGGAAGACAGAGGAGGAGTATCGTCACCAGCTGGGAAGCTACGGAGTCTCGGGGGAGCTGGCCATCCGCCCTGTCGCCAGCCTGTCGGGAGGTCAGAAGAGCCGAGTGGCATTTGCCCAGATGACCATGCCCTGGTAATTCTCTCCCAGACATTGCTCCTGCTGCTGTTAGTGACACGGCTCTGTCCCTGGGTCTGGTTTGTTTTAGGGAGGAAGCAGAGATGCTGAGAGTCTCTTACTGGCTCTGGCTGAGTAGGAGACCCAATGCCCTGGGGCTTTCTGGGGAAGCATGGTCACCCTGAGGGAGCTAAGTATCAGAGGGTAGCCGTGTTAGTCTGGATATGTAAAAGCAGCAAAGAATCCTGTGGCACCTTATAGACTAACAGACGTTTTGGAGCATGAGCTTTCGTGGGTGAATACCCACTTCCTCAGATGCATGTAATGGAAATATCCAGGGGCAGGTATATATATGTGTGCTAGCAAGCAAGCTAGAGATAACGAGGTCAGTTCAATCAGGGAGGATGAGGCCCTGTTCTAGCAGTTGAGGTGTGAAAACCAAGAGAGGAGAAACTGGTTCTGTAATTGGCAAGCCATTCACAGTCTTTGTTCAATCCTGAGCTGATGGTGTCAAATTTGCAGATGAACTGAAGCTCAGCAGTTTCTCTTTGAAGTCTGGTCCTGAAGTTTTTTTGCTGCAGGATGGCCACCTTAAGGTCTGCTATAGTGTGGCCAGGGAGGTTGAAGTGCTCTCCTACAGGTTTTTGTATATTGCCATTCCTAATGTCTGATTTGCGTCCATTTATCCTTTTCCGTAGAGACTGTCCAGTTTGGCCGATGTACATAGCAGAGGGGCATTGCTGGCATATGATGGCGTATATTACATTGGTGGATGTGCAGGTGAATGAACCAGTGATGGTGTGGCTGATCTGGTTAGGTCCTGTGATGGTGTCGCTGGTGTAGATATGTGGGCAGAGTTGGCATCGAGGTTTGTTGCATGGATTGGTTCCTGAGCTAGAGTTATTATGGTGTGGTGTGCAGTTACTGGTGAGAATATGTTTCAGGTTGGCAGGTTGTCTGTGGGCAAGGATTGGCCTGCCACCCAAGGCCTGTGAAAGTGTGGGATCATTGTCCAGGATGGGTTGTAGATCCTTGATGATGCGTTGGAGGGGTTTTAGCTGGGGGCTGTATGTGATGGCCAGAGGAGTCCTGTTGGTTTCTCTCTTGGGTTTGTCTTGCAGTACCAACAGGACTCCACTGGCCATCACATACAGCCCCCAGCTAAAACCCCTCCAACGCATCATCAAGGATCTACAACCCATCCTGGACAATGATCCCACACTTTCACAGGCCTTGGGTGGCAGGCCAATCCTTGCCCACAGACAACCTGCCAACCTGAAACATATTCTCACCAGTAACTGCACACCACACCATAATAACTCTAGCTCAGGAACCAATCCATGCAACAAACCTCGATGCCAACTCTGCCCACATATCTACACCAGCGACACCATCACAGGACCTAACCAGATCAGCCACACCATCACTGGTTCATTCACCTGCACATCCACCAATGTAATATACGCCATCATATGCCAGCAATGCCCCTCTGCTATGTACATCGGCCAAACTGGACAGTCTCTACGGAAAAGGATAAATGGACACAAATCAGACATTAGGAATGGCAATATACAAAAACCTGTAGGAGAGCACTTCAACCTCCCTGGCCACACTATAGCAGACCTTAAGGTGGCCATCCTGCAGCAAAAAAACTTCAGGACCAGACTTCAAAGAGAAACTGCTGAGCTTCAGTTCATCTGCAAATTTGACACCATCAGCTCAGGATTGAACAAAGACTGTGAATGGCTTGCCAATTACAGAACCAGTTTCTCCTCTCTTGGTTTTCACACCTCAACTGCTAGAACAGGGCCTCATCCTCCCTGATTGAACTGACCTCGTTATCTCTAGCTTGCTTGCTAGCACACATATATATACCTGCCCCTGGATATTTCCATTACATGCATCTGAGGAAGTGGGTATTCACCCACGAAAGCTCATGCTCCAAAACGTCTGTTAGTCTATAAGGTGCCACAGGATTCTTTCCTGAGGGAGCTGTGCATGGAGACAGGCATGCAGCTTGCTCTTGTCATCACCGTTTTGGGCTCGGTCCACAGTCACATTCTTGGGAAATAGGGGTCCCTATAGCCACACATGGGACTGGGCAGAGCAGCCACTTGAGGACAAGAGACACTGACATATAGAGCCCTTCTCTTGCGTTCTGAGCGGCATGGCCAATACGCTGGGCTCTCCCGTCCAGTGTGAGTCCTTGCTAAAGCCCTACTAACGGGGCCCGTTGTTCTTGATGGTAATGCCAGAAGGTGACTGCACTGCAGGCTCTGCACGGGCCTCTTCCAGTGGGATGCTGAGTTGCTGATTCTTTCCTCTCCTTCCAGTCCCAACTTCTATATCCTGGATGAGCCGACAAACCACCTGGACATGGAGACCATTGAGGCCTTGGCAAAAGCGCTGAATAAATTCCAGGTAAGGCTCTCCTGGGTCTGACACTCCCTGCAGCATCCTAGCCCAGTGGCAGCCACTAAGAGTAGTTGAAGTGGCCCCAAATGATCCTGGCCGGTGGAGAACATGGTGCATTTCCACCTTGACTCTGTGCTTCCTGTCACTTGGCTTGTTTCAGACTTCCCTGGACAAACAGGTGGTTCTTCTTTTAGTGCCCAGGAAAGTGGCTGACCGGTAAGAGCCAGCTAGAGAGTGGCCCCTTCCTCCAACTCTGAGATCTGGACCCACTGCACCCCCTCTTCTAGGTCCGGGTATCCCCCTGCTCTGCCAGCACACTTCACTTCACTTCACCTGGCCTCTAGCACATTGTACTGTTCCAGTAGTAGGCAAAGATGCCACTTGTGCCATATTTTGTGATGTCTTCATGGGAATGAACTCCTGTTCGCCAGCATGAGAGATGGGCCTGTCACAATCTCGTTTACGGTAATAACTTGACAGGTTAACTCGGAATCCTCCTCCTTCAAAAGAGAAGCTACAGCTTGCTCAGGCAAAGCTGAGGGCAGTGGCTGAATCTTGCTGTGAGTCTGGGAGGCCAGTGGCAAACTCTAGCTGTAGGCCAAGGGTTGTGTGTATAGTGAAAAGCCAGTCGAGCCCTTTCTCACTATACACACACCCCTTCCCCAGACTGTGCATTTTCCCTGCCAGCCTTGGCCCCAGATCTCCCAGGAGGAAAGGTGAGGGGCCCGAGCCAGGCTGGAAGTAGCTTTAGTTCCCCATTACCCCCCTTTGTCCCTCCTCCTGCTTGTAGCATGTAAAGTAGGAGTTCCCAGTGGGCCCATTCTGCAATAGACAGAGACCAGAGGTTCCAATATGCAATGCAGCCTGGCTATTGGATCGATGTAAAGTGGGAGGATGTATCCAGTGGGGCCCACAGAGGTCACGTCTGGGTCTGGAAACTAAATCAATAGTTTCATTTATGACTTGGCTAAGGGAGTGGAGGACATGCTTATAACATTTGCTGATGACACCAAGCTGGGAGTGGGGGTGAGCTCTAGAGGATGAGATTAGAATTCAAAATGATCTTGACAAACTGGAGAATTGGTCTGAAATCAACAAGGTGACATTCAAAGTAAAGGCTTAATCTGCAGCAAGGGAGATTTAGGTTAGATAGTAAAAAATACTTTCTAACTTTAAGGGGAGTTAACCTCTGGAATTGGCTTCCCAAGGAGATTGTGGAGGTTTTTTGGGCAGGTTAGAAAACACCTGTCAGGGCTGACCTCAGTTTACTTGGTCCTGCTTCAGTGCAGGGCTGTACTTGATGACTTCTTGAGGTCCCTTCTAGCCTTACATTTGTATGATGCTGTTTTCTGTGCCTGGACCTGTTTTCTGTGCCCTTTGACTCTCTTGGCCTCTAAGCCGGGGGGTCAGCAGACTTACAAGACACATTGCCCTTCCCCAGAGTATTCAAGTAGCTATTTAGAGCTGGGCTGTTTCCTGCCCCTCTGCTGTAAAGCACTTTCTCTTTGCACCTCACTCTCAGGGCGGTGTAATCTTGGTGTCCCACGACGAGTGCTTCATTCGCCTGCTGTGCAAGGAGCTGTGGGTGTGTGAGAACGCTACCGTGACGCGCATTGAGGGCGGTTTCGATGAGTACAGGGACATCCTGCAGGAGCAGTTCCGGAAGGAGGGCTTTCTATAAAGGAGGCACCCAAACCGTGTGAGAGCTGGCTGGAGTGGGGAAGTGCAGCGGCCTCAATACCCATCTGAAAGGTGCCCAGCGGGGACACCACCTGCACCCCATGGACTGTCGTCTGTGCCATCTGCTACCCTCCCCCCAGAACTGCAAAGGTGTTGGGGGTATGGGATGTGCCCTCTCTCCTGCCTCTAGAGCTGCACCAGGCCTCTGCTGGGCAGGGCTGAATGGACAGCAGAGTGATGTGGGGAGGGGAAGTCTAAAGCTGCAGAGCGAGGGGAGGGGTGCAGAGTGGTACTATCTGCTCTGAGCACGTCCTCTCCTCTGCCATCTGCCCAGTGCTGCCTAGCTCAGCCAGTCTCTGCGGCTAGTGGAGGATTGGTGCTCTGAGTGTGCAGGGAACACCGGGCTTGACTGCTGCTACCTGTTGCACCTTGAGCTGCTCTTCTGCGAAGCGGGATGGAGTTTAGAGAGACTGCCTCCCAATTTTAACTTAAACCATGTGAGGTGCTGGGAAAGGCCTCTCAAGCCCTCTGCGGACAGGAGCTGCTGCCTCCTGGTTTTTCAGTCATTTTTACCTGCCAAACACTAGTCAAACCCTCTTAGGAACACTTCTTTCTTCCTGGCCTGACCCTATGCTCCTGTCCCTGTCCCAAGGAGTGGGGGAGCTTCTGCTGCTGCTAAACAGGCCTTGCTTCTTGCTAAGGGCCCTTGGAAATCCTTGATGGGGTTTGCTTTTGTTGTCCCTAAGCTGCAGTCAGTAAGAGCCCAGGCTTGTGCTGTTTGGCAGGGTAGTGGGCCGCTGTGATTCAGACAGGGACAAGATCTTGCCTGCACACAAGCTTCTACCAAACTTAACTATTGCACCAACCCCTGCACCCTTCTCCCAGCTAAAGCCTCTCCATGCAGGACTAGGCTAGGTCCGTCCCAGCTACCACCATCTGTTTCATTTCTTTTTAAATGATCAAATACTGCACATTGCAAGGTAAGTTATTGAGCACGGAGTGAAACTCCCTGTTCCTCAGCCCAGAGGTTGCAGTGTAAATAAAACCAGAAATTGATGACCTTGGAACTCTTATTTCCCTAGTGGATTCCAGGTGCTGGTTTCCAGGGCGTTTCTTTACGGTCCTTTCGACTGATAGTGAATTTGGGCAGGAGGGACTGGTTATGGTTCCTGCACAATCTCTGCTTCCAGTCAGCAGCTGTGCTATGAAAGGAGAGTTTGATTATTCAGTTCTTGCTAAAGGACTGAATGAGGGGGAGGGAAAAGATCCAGCCCTCCCTTTTCTGAGCAAAGAACATAATGTCAGGAGCCTCTGTAGGAGCATATCACGAGCAAAGAATTCTTTGGCTACTACTCCTAGAAGGGTGGGGTGTTACAAACAGGCACAGGAATAGGTGGTGGGGTGATGCTGAGGATGCTATAGCTTATGTGTGGCTGGATGAACTAGCCGGGGAGAACTTTAGAAAAAGTTACCATCTGCAAGGAGTCTTGTTGCTTGGTCTCCGCTTGCTAGCATGAGGCAGGCACTGCTCACTCCCCAAGCTCTGAAAGCTTTTATGGCAATGGTAACCCTCTCTCTCACCCCTCCCCCTTTGCTGGCAGTCATCTGTCACCTTTGGAGCAGGACTGCTGCCCATGGAGTCCCCCCATCAGTTCCTCCTGGACCATGGCTAGCTAAGGAGCTGTGGCTCTTCTTCCAGAACATTCCAAAGCAGGGGTTGGGTATCCTTTGTCAGGTCCCTGCCTTCCAGTCAGGTCCAGGTTGCTTGTGAAGTGGTTCTTGGGACACTTGCTGTGACATTCCAGTGTTTTGTTTTGTTTTTTTATGGCAAGAGTATTTGGCACATTCAAATTTTCCTTGCAGCAACATCAGTAGCAAATGTATGGTCTGCAGCTGCCAGGGTAGTGGCTATACAATGAAGAGACATAGCGCTAGGGAAACCAACAGGCCCTTTTCAGCCTGCTGAGAAGGGTAAAATGTTACAGTAATGGCTTGAGCTGCCCAAGAATGCTGGAACTTGATGCTAGTGATGTTAGGATGAACCTAGCTTCCTGAGGCCGAGTGGGAAGCATTTCCATCAAAGCACCGTGCTCTGCCCCCACAGAGCCTTCTGCTCTGCTGAGTGGCAATTGCAGCCTCAGTGCTGCAAAAGATCCTAAGAAAGGAAGCAGCAGGCTGGAGGGGAGCCATTCTCTTCTAGAGTCAGGGGGTTTTGATAGCAGCCTGACTGCTCCCACGTGCCTTCTTGTGCTAGATGCAGGGATGGGGTTGGATTGAGTGCTAGTAAACATGCTATGAAGTCTTCAGTCTCCACTAGGACCCATCTTACCCTTCATGGGTGAGCTCAGACACACTGTGCCTTAGTCCTCAAAATAAGGGCTTCACTAACAGTCTGCACTTGTACCTAGCACCTCTTCCAGCCAGCAGTCACCCCTGCTACTGGATCGCCGTAGCAGCTCCAGCTGGTTGGGGGCTTGGCCTTGGACTCTCCACACTATGTGTTGCAGCTGTGCTCTCCCTTTCCTTTAGGGACATCATATGCGCTGGAGTGAGACTCCTCATGGCATCTTTATCCTGGAAGTGGGTGGGGGAATCAGTCTTCTCTTAATTTTAACATTTTGTTTACTTTTTGGGGCTAGTTTTTAATGACTGGATTAGCATTTTGGAAATGTCTCCTTTGCTGTTGCAATGGTACATTTGTAGTGGTTGCCTTGGGCAATATGTTCCATCCTGTGGTAAAGACAGGAGACACCTGCTCTTAAAAAAAAAAAAAAAATGAACTCCCTTTAAAAAAAAAATCCTGCATCCAGCCCTGTGGTGGGCTCCATAACTATTGCATGACTCTACCCTCTGCCTTCTATACTCAGATTCCTGCCACGTGTGGCCTACCTAAGTTCTACCCTGTTTGTGAGCCCCCTGGTAAGAGTGCAGCCCTGTTGAAAATACACCCCAGCTCTGCTGCTCTCACCCTTTTCTGGGGGATTTTACTACTCTACTGCTCCCCACCTGTATGTTAGAAAATTAGGAGGAGGGGGTAGTTCTCCCAGCAGCTCTTTAGGACTTTTAGGCAGTTAAGGCGTTTTCTGGTAACTCCAGCCTTTGTTGGCTTTAATAAGGATTTAAATGTCTGAGCAGGTATTTTTGGGGAAGGGTTGCACAGCGCTCTAAAAGGTTTTCTGGGCACAAGCTCTCAGCTGCAAGGGTAAAGTCCCATCCTGCCCTGGGGGAAGAGGCTGTGAGAGGGTCAGTACCAGCCTGATCTCCCAGGAAAAGCCTGCCCTGATGCTTGTGTCACTAGATCACTGGTATCAGGTGCCTTGTGTCGGCTCTGGCAGCTAGCAACAGCTGGGGTAGGGAGGCCCAGGAGCTGCTAGAGGTAGCGTCATTTTCGCCTTGGGCCGCTGCCTTCACCTGGATGAGGACCCAAAACCTGTAGGAGCTGCTGTATCCCCCCGGATCCCTGGTCCTGCCCTTGCCAGCTGGCCGGTACCTATGGCCTCTCGCTGCCGTGTTAATTACCCCAGCCTGGAGGGGGTTCCAGGGCCGGGATGGCGGGTGCGCTCGGATCCCAGCGGAGGGGGAGCTAGGAGAGATCGGGACTGGGGGGGGGCTGGCCCCCCAGCAGCCCCTCCTCCACTTTCCCTTGTGCGGCCGGCTGGCGGGGGGGGGCCTGAGCTCCGGAGTCGGATCCCCCGCGGGTTCTCGGGAAGCTGCGAGCCCGGGTGTGGAGCAGGGGACCACGTGGGAGGGCCCGCCCGGGCCGCTGGCGGCGGGGGAGGCCCCGGGTCTGCCGCTCAGCTGACGGGCGAGTCCAAGTGCCGAGGGGCCGGGGCGCCGCCCCGCCCTGGGCCGGCTCCAGGCCCCTCCTCCCCCTTCCCCGCCACCAGGTGGCTCCGCCCCCGCCCCCCGGCGCGGCCGGGCGGGGCTCCAGCGCCGGAGAGGAGCGGGCGGGAGAGAGGCGCCGGCCGGCCGGCCGGCGGCGGGGATAGAGCGGTGCCGCGCCCCCGAGACCCGCACCCCGGAGCGAGGCAGCCGGAACCCAGCCCCAGCCACGCGCCCCCCCCCCGGGGCTCCGGCGGGATGAGCGGCCACGAGCTGGCAGGTGGGAGGCGGCCGGGCTCCGGGTCGCCCCCCCGCGCCGATCGCTGGCCCCCCGCCGGTGCCAGCCCCGTGCCCAGCCCCGGCTCCCCCGGGCCCGAGGAGGTGAGGCGGGGGCGGGGCGGGAGCGCCGGGCGCTCGGGCTGTGGGGGCGGGGCGGCTGGGGCCCCGGGGAGGGGGCGCCATGTGCGGACTGCGGGGTGGCGGCGGCAGGGGCCCGCTGGGGCTGGGGCTCTGGGGGGACCCGGACCCTGTGTGCCAGGCTCTGGGGCCGGGCCGGGCCAGGGGGGGCTGTGTGCCCGGCTCTGGAGCGGGGGGCCGGGTGAGGGGCCCCGGGCCGGGGGGGGGCTGTATGCCCGGCTCTGGAGCGGGGGGCCGGGTGAGGGGCCCCGGGCCGGGGGGGGGGCTGTATGCCCGGCTCTGGAGCGGGGGGCGGGTGAGCTGGGGGGGGTGCCGGGCCGGGGGGGCTGTATGCCCGGCTCTGGAGCGGGGAGCAGGGTGAGGCATGGGGGGGCGCCGGGCCGGGGGACGGGGGGCTGTATGCCCGGCTTTGGAGCGGGGGGCGGGGTGAGGGGCGGGTGAGCTGGGGGGGGGCGCCGGGCCGGGGGGGGCTGTATGTCCGGCTCTGGAGCGGGGGGCAGGGTGAGGCATGGGGGGGCGCCGGGACGGGGGACGGGGGGCTGTATGCCCGGCTTTGGAGCGGGGGGCGGGGTGAGGGGCGGGTGAGCTGGGGGGGGGCGCCGGGCCGGGGGGGGCTGTATGTCCGGCTCTGGAGCAGGGGGCAGAGTGAGGCATGGGCGGGCTTGGGGGGCGCCGGGCCGGCTCTGGAGCGGGGGGCAGGGTGAGCGGCGGGTGAGCTGGGGGGGGCGCCGGGCCGGGGGACGGGGGGCTGTATGCCCGGCTCTGGAGCGGGGGGCGGGGTGAGGGGCGGGTGAGCTGGGGGGGCGGCGCCGGGCCGGGGGGGCTGTATGCCCGGCTCTGGAGCGGGGAGCAGGGTGAGCTGGGGGGCTGCGTGGCAAGCTCTGGAGCAGGACTCAGCCGTGTGCTGGGGGGGAACCTATGTGCGGGGGCGCTGTGTGTGCTGGCCTTGGCTTTGCGGGGAGGTGGGGGGCCAGCGGGCCAAGCCGGCCGGGGAGGGGGCTGTGGAGCGAGGCGGAGTCCGCTGGGTCGGGGAGGGCGGACGCTGTTTGCCTCGCCAGGCTCCGGGGGAGGCAGGGGGGCTGTGTGCCGGGGGGTGTAGCTGAGGGGAGGGGGGGTCTAGGGGGCTGTGTGCCGGGGTGTAGCTGAAAGGAGGGGGGGATCTAGGGGGCTGTGTGCCGGGGTGTAGCTGAAAGGAGGGGGGGCTGTGTGCCGGAGGGGGTTCTGGCGGCTGCTTGCTGGGGGGCGGGGGGATTTGGGGGGCTGTGTGCCGGGGGGTGTAGCTGAGGGGCGGGGGGGATATAGGGGGCTGTGTGCCGGAGGGGGTTCTGGCGGCTGCTTGCTGGGGGGCGGGGGGATTTGGGGGGCTGTGTGCCGGGGGTGTAGCTGAGGGGAAGGGGGCTGGGGCGGGGGGATTTGGGGGGCTGTGTGCCGGGGGGTGTATCTGAGGGGCGGGGGGGATCTAGGGGGCTGTGTGCCGGGGGGTGTAGCTGAGGGGAGGGGGGGCTGTGTGCCGGAGGGGGTTCTGGCGGCTGCTTGCTGGGGGGCGGGGGGATTTGGGGGGCTGTGTGCCGGGGGTGTAGCTGAGGGGAGGGGGGCGGGGGGGATCTAGGGGGCTGTGTGCCGGAGGGGGTTCTGGCGGCTGCTTGCTGGGGGGCGGGGGGATTTGGGGGGCTGTGTGCCGGGGGTGTAGCTGAGGGGAGGGGGGCTGGGGCGGGGGGCTTTGAGGGGCTGTGTGCCGGGGGGTGTATCTGAGGGGAGGGGGGATCTAGGGGGCTGTGTGCCAGGGGTGTAGCGGGCGGGTGGGAACCCCGAAAGCAGTGTGTGCCGCCACACGTTTCGGAGGAGGGGTGCTCTGCCGCCTGCCGCCGCTCCTCGGCTCCCTGCGGCGGGGAGTGACCCCGTGGGGGGCCGGCTCAGGGCGGACCGGGAGCGCTGTGCGGGCGCCATCTTGGGCGGGATCAGATATCGCGCGGGGGCGGGCGGGACGGACCGTTCCCCCCCCCCGGACTCCTCGCCCCGGCTCGGGGGCCCGTCGTGGAAGGTGCCGGGCTCAGTCTCAGCCTCCATAATGGGACTTGTGGCCGCGCTGGCCCCCGGGTGGATCGGCCTTGGGTGCCGCAGCTAACAGGCTATTCCCCTACCTGCCCCTTCCGTAGGGGGTGTCAGCGGGGGGGGGGGGGGTGTCAGCGGGGGGGGGGGGGGGTGTCTGGGCACTGGGGAGCATGTGGGGATAAGCTTTGGGCAGTGTGTTTGGGGGGGGTCTGGGCACTGGGGAGCATGTGGGGATAAGCTTTGGGCAGTGTGTTTGTGGGGGGGGGTCTGGGCACTGGGGAGCATGTGGGGATAAGCCTTGGGCAGTGTGTTTGGGGGGGGGTCTGGGCACTGGGGAGCATGTGGGGATAAGCTTTGGGCAGTGTGTTTGGGGGGGGGTCTGGGCACTGGGGAGCATGTGGGGATAAGCTTTGGGCAGTGTGTTTGGGGGGGGGTCTGGGCATTGGGGAGCATGTGGGGATAAGCCTTGGGCAGTGTGTTTGTGGGGGGGGGGTCTGGGCACTGGGGAGCATGTGGGGATAAGCTTTGGGCAGTGTGTTTGTGGGGGGGGTCTGGGCACTGGGGAGCATGTGGGGATAAGCTTTGGGCAGTGTGTTTGGGGGGGGTCTGGGCATTGGGGAGCATGTGGGGATAAGCCTTGGGCAGTGTGTTTGTGGGGGGGGGTCTGGGCACTGGGGAGCATGTGGGGATAAGCCTTGGGCAGTGTGTTTGTGGGGGGGGTCTGGGCATTGGGGAGCATGTGGGGATAAGCTTTGGGCAGTGTGTCTGTGGGGGGGGTCTGGGCATTGGGGAGCATGTGGGGATAAGCTTTGGGCAGTGTGTTTGGGGGGGGGTCTGGGCACTGGGGAGCATGTGGGGATAAGCTTTGGGCAGTGTGTTTGGGGGGGGTCTGGGCATTGGGGAGCATGTGGGGATAAGCCTTGGGCAGTGTGTTTGTGGGGGGGGGTCTGGGCACTGGGGAGCATGTGGGGATAAGCTTTGGGCAGTGTGTTTGTGGGGGGGGTCTGGGCACTGGGGAGCATGTGGGGATAAGCTTTGGGCAGTGTGTTTGGGGGGGGTCTGGGCATTGGGGAGCATGTGGGGATAAGCCTTGGGCAGTGTGTTTGTGGGGGGGGTCTGGGCACTGGGGAGCATGTGGGGATAAGCCTTGGGCAGTGTGTTTGTGGGGGTCTGGGCACTGGGGAGCATGTGGGGATAAGCTTTGGGCAGTGTGTCTGTGGGGGGGGTCTGGGCATTGGGGAGCATGTGGGGATAAGCTTTGGGCAGTGTGTTTGGGGGGGGTCTGGGCATTGGGGAGCATGTGGGGATAAGCTTTGGGCAGTGTGTTTGTGAGGGGGGAGGTCTGGGTATTGGGGGGAGTGTGGTGGCTCAGGGGTTAGCTTTCTGTAGCCCTGAGCATGCTCTCTGCTCTTTCCTTCAGGCCTGTAACTGGGGGGGGGAGGATGCTCTTTCCAACCCTGCCACCAATGGTTGGCTCCTCCTACCCACCATAGGCAGTAAAGGCCTCTCCCCCTGCTCTCCAGGAGGCCGGTGCCCCTCCCTATGGCTGGAAGCGATTGTCCTTCAGCCCTTGGGAAGAGGGGTGGTTGGGTGGAGTCAGACCTCGGGTTGGGATGTGACGAGGCCCCGGGGCTGAAGAAATTCCAGGCTTCCCTCAGTGTTATCATGAACTTCCTCCTCTGCTCTTTGGGGTACTGCCCTTCAGAGCTGGGACTGAGGGGCTGGAGAGTTGGCCTTTCTGGTAACTCCAAGTGTTAGATGCCTGCAGAACAGCAGGGAGGGGGCCACCAAGCTACTGGTGTTGACTCAGGCTCAGCCATGAGTTTTCACTGCTCTTGGTTGGCTGGCATGGACTGCCTGGCTGAAGTAAATGGTAGCACTGTGCCCATATGGCCTATCCCCAGTCAGTCAGATAAGTGCCCATACTGGCTGGGATTGGCTCCAGTGCTTTCAATTCCCTTTGTCTTGAAGGAGGTGGGTGCCAGAGGCTGTTTTGTATAGGACTCTGGAGTTCCATAATGGGCAACTTGATTGTCCTGAGAGGAAACTCTTCTTGGGTGCCCCTGCCATGGTGACATAGCTGTTCTGATTCCCCTCCATAGAGCTGTAGACTCAGGGATCAGGGCAGGATGGTTCCCTAGAGTCCAATGCTCAAAGCTTTGTCTGAACACTCCTGTGTTAATTGTGTAGGGGCCTGTTATCCTTCCCACTGGATCTCAGAGCCGAGGATTTCCTTAGGCACTGATCATGGTCCCTGCCACAAACACCCCAGTCGAGTGACTGAAGATAAATGGAGCTCGCTGCTGGGGGCTCTTCCACAACTTCAGGAGTTCAACCTGTTTAGAAACCTTGTAGAACCTCAACATTCAAATATTTCCTTTCTACACATTGTGAATGTGGATTTGATGTGGTGAGGGTGCCTGAATGGGCTATGGCTGCAGGTTCTGGGTGTACTTTGAAAGGGAACATCTAGGCATGCTGAATGTGTGAGCTGGTTTGGGAGAAAGGAGGGTCGCCTTGGTGGGCTGGGCACTGCAGGCTTCTGTGGTGGCGGTCAGGCATTCTGAAACTGCGCGGATTATGTTGCTCAGGCATTCCAGGGCTGTATGTGCTGGATATAAAATGGAAAAGCAGCAGTGAGTCAGTCCTGTGGCACCTTATAGACTAACAGACGTATTGGAGCATGAGCTTTCGTGGGTGAATCCCCACTTCATCGTACTCACCCACAAAAGCTCATGCTCCAATACGTCTGTTAGTCTATATGGTGCCACAGGACTCACTGCTGCTTTTACAGATCCAGACTAACATGGCTACCCCTCTGATACATGTATAATGGAGTTACTTGGTGGCTGGTGTTGCACACGCAGTCCTTTCTGACTGCCACAGTGGCATCTTGTAGCATAAGATTTGGTCATTGCCAGCTTGGCTTTTAACTACAGACAATGTTTTGTCAATTTTTTTTCTAGCCATCAAGTCTGAGGCTGGAGGTGGAGACTCTAATCAATAAAATGTCATTTTTTGCAGCCGCCACAAAAAAGACACAGAACCGTGGAGGACTTCAACCAGTTCTGCACCTTCGTGTTGGCCTATGCTGGTTACATCCCCTACCCCGAGGAGGTAAAACAGATTGGTGTGTGTGTTGTGCCATTGTTTTGTGTTGTGTGAAGGGGCCAATGTCCTGGGAGACAGACCTGGCACCTCTCCTTTCTTTCTTGGCACTGAAGTTTGGGGATTTCCTGCTGTGTCATTTCTCCCACTCATGTCTCCTTCCCTCCCCCAATCACTCCAAGACCATCACATCTGTGGTGTGGTCTTGTGCAGATCCTATGTGCTTTTCTTTGTCCTTGCAGAATGAACCCTGGACCCTTGGAGGCAGCATGAGTCCCCAGAACAGCACAGGCAGCACTCAGGACAGTGACAGCTGGGCCTCATCCCATTCCTCTGATTCCCAAGTACTGCCAGATGAGGGGAAGATCAGGAATGCCAAGTACAAAGGGGGCAACCTGTTCCTGAACTGCCCTGACTTTCCCAGCAGTTTCTATGCAGCCCGGCCCCAGCAAACCAAGAAGAAGAAACTGTATGCAAAGAAGCTCATCTTGGATCAAGAGATGGAACAGAATGTGACGCTGGCTGACACGAAGAATTTAAGTGATGTTCAACAGCAAAGGAAAGAGTCAGCTGTACTAGAGGAGCAGGCACCTTATGTAATGGGAAAATGTCTTGAGTCCTTGGTTGTCCCAGCTGGTGAGCTCCGACCCAAATCCCTGTTGGAGGAGTTCATGAAGGAAGAAAAGGACTGGACACATGGGGTTCAGGAGAGTGAGGTGCCAGTAGGAGGCTACTTTCGACCAAAGGAGCAGGAATCATGCCCTGAGGAGCGGAGGAGCTCCAGCTGTCAGAATACTGTGGATCAAAGCAAAGAGGAGGAGGGTACAAGCAGTGTCAGCTCCCAGCTCATTTGTAAGATCCCAAGCTAGTTTGTATGGCGAGTGTGGAGGGGTCTGTGGGAAAAGAGAGGCAGATGTCCCTGGTCTGGATAGATGGTTATGTCAGTGCCTTGTTCTCACTGCAAAGCCACATCATGTTCCAATGACCAGCACCTTGCTGTCATACAGCTGGAGGAAGTGTAGGTTCACTGGCTTCGTGGGGAGCCCACACACAGCTACTGGAGTCCTAGCCTCACCCAACAAGAGGTGAAGTAGGGGAACTGCAAAGCATAAATCAAGGTTTGGGCCTCAGCCTGTCAGAGTCCTTGTTTCCCCTGATGCAGACAGTGCTAGAGCCAGACTTCAGCTTGGGAGACTCTCTCAAACTAACCATTTGACTGATTTTAATTGCTCTTTTCTCTTTTGCAGCTTCACCTGTGGAATTCACAGTGGCACCTCACAACACCAAATCAGAAGGTGAGTTGGACCCCATTATGTGTGGTACTGGCAGCCTCTCCAGCACAGGGAGCTGGGAGCCTTGCTTTGCTGCTGGGCTTCTTCCTGAAATGGGTGGGGATTGAACCAGACAGGGGGGAATGCAGGCCAGCATAGGATGGGCCTGGGTTTCCTTCAGAGCTCATCAGTAATCATCTGTGGGGGTCAGTGCTGAGCCCTATAGGCCTTTGTGCTCCTGGGACAATTTATACTGCCTTCCTGTGTGCAAAATCTTATGCTATAAACTCAGCTTGTCTCGCATTTTCTGATGGAAGTCTGTCTCTCCCCTGTCCAGAGGATGATGCTTGGGACCTGATAACCTGCTTCTGCCTGAAGCCCTTTGCAGGGAGACCCATGATAGAGTGTAATGAATGCACCACCTGGATCCATCTCTCTTGCGCCAAGATTCGCAAATCCAATGTGCCTGAGGTCTTCATCTGCCAGAGATGCCGTGATGCCAAACAAGAGATCCGTCGCTCAAACCGAGCCAGAACAGTGCCCCGCAAACGCTTCTGTGACTGATCCTCTCCCCCCAGAGATATGGTGATTGTGGGCAGGGGCCCTTTGTTCTAAGACTATGGCCCAAGTTGGCTAGACAATCGATGCAGTGATAATAGGAGGCCTGTGGGACTGGAAAGTGAGAGCATTTGTGTTGGGCATGCCCCCTGTACTTCCAACTCCAGGAAGCTGGCATGTTGACTCACTCCAGGAGGAATAATCTTTCTCGTGTGGGGATCATGTAAACTATGGAGCTGAGAAAATCAGTTTTGCCAGTGCAGTGGGGCCCAGCAGAACTCACTGGTCAATGGAATCCAGTGCAGGTCAGCCAGAAACCTTCCTGCTGTAATACACATGGGGTTCAGTGCCTTTCCCCCAGGCAATCCAGGAGAGCCTAGTCCAAGTAGTTTCCCTCTGGTATGGTGACTGCTTAGACTTATCCCAAGGATGGTTGTTATCCCACTGGTGCCCAATTCCTTTCCTGTGACAACCTCTAAGAGTGAGTTTAGTGCTGGTGAAAGTTGTCAGGTGGCTAGAGCCCCCCTCCTCCCCCAGACTAATGTCATCTTTAATCTGGTTTGTTGAGTGCACAAGCTTCTCCCACTACAAACCATGCTCTGGAGTGACACCCTCGGGGGAGGGAAGGAAGTTGTCCTCTGTGCTCTCATAGCCCATCAGTTAGCGTTGTGGACATCTGCCCCAGGACCTGAGTTGAGCACCTCTGCCTTCAAACTTGCTTCATTTGGAGTAAGCAAAGAGTAGCCTCTGACTGTACTCAGTAGCTTGAGGCTGGGCAGAGGGCAGTGTGTGGTTACTGTAAATATTAATGGAATGACTGTAAATTTGTAACAGATGTTTAGAAAAAATATACAAACAATTCTTGCTTAAACTGTAAAATAGTCCTCTGCTTTCAAACTTCCAGTTGCACTGTAGTCTCCTGTGTGAGGGGACTTAAGGAGTTGTGGCAGGAGAACCTTTGGAAACTCATGAGAAGGGGAGGGTGAGACCCTAGGCAATAGCTCTCAGGACTTCCCCTGCTGTTGTGCTGTCTCCCAGGAAGCACCCTTGGTGAATGATGTGAACAAAGTCCTGACAGAGCAGAAAGTGACGCTTCTGTCTGAACTCTCCAATGTTAGCAGTCTAGGCTCCTTGCTGAAGTTTGAGGAATGTTAGTGTCTCAGAGGGACATGAGGTCTTTTGTGAGCCTCATCCACTATGCAAATTCCTGCCTTTTAAATTGGATGTGCCTACTATGAGCACACCTTTACAGTTGTAGACAGGATACTTGCTCTTCTCTCTCCCTCTCCTCAGAGGACATGACTGAGCTGGCTGGCTGCTCCACATGCACTAAATATTAAATTCCATCTTCTAATTTTTACCCACCCATGAACCAGACCCATATGCCTTCTGCACCTTCTATGCTGCATTTCAAAGATGCTGCTCTCCCTGTGCTGGAGGCACTTGATTTAGTCATATAAACTGCAGATGTTTTGACTCCTGTGCTGCATGTTGGTATTGAGCTGGACCTCTGCTTCTTGGGGTGGAGGGAAATGAAAGGAACCTAAGATCACAATTCCTATTTTTCCAAACTTATGTACTTGGCTGCCATCAGACAGTCAGCCAGCAAGCAATGTTCCTGTCCCTCTAGAAGGGTTTGCTCCTTGTACCCCTCTCCTGTGGGGGGAAGTTTAGGCCCCTGAAATGCTTTACACTTTTATAGTTTGTAGTAACTTTTATTGAAATTATGTAAAATAACAAATTCTTGGGAGTGTGGGTGGAGTAATATGTATATAATAAAGTACTTTTGCCATAACCCTTGTGGCTTTATTGTTTCATTACCTCATCTGTAACTCCCTTTGTATAAGTCTGAGACTATTTCCTTGGGCTGTGCTGTGGGGGTGGGAAGAGCCACTAGCCCTTTCCTTTCTACCATAGAGCCATCTGTGAGAATTTGATGGATGCTGAGGAATTAAAAATCCAAAGCCTGGTGGCCTGGAGAAGAGATGTTAACTCAGGGACACTGAGCAAAGAGAAATGTTAGGTAGAACACCAGGGCTCTCAGCTGGGTGAGGCTTAGACAGTCTCCCCCTTGAAAATGGGGGAGATATTCTAGCCAGGACTGATGGCCTCTTTCCTCATCTGTGATGCAAACAGGCTTGCTGCTTCAGTATTTTAGAAGTGCAATCACTCACTATTGATTACAGGGCAATGGTCTGACACTCAGTGCTGTGGAAAGGAAAGTTAAGGAAATGGGACATCTCCCTCACCTAAGGTAAAGCATCTTTTTAACCCCTCTCCTACCACACTGCTGAGCATATCTGTGGACGCATGTCAAAATGCCAGCCTTATTTTAGTGTGACCAGACACCCCTCACATGCCCTATCCTGGCCTCTGTGGTGACTGAGCTCAAGCTCCAGCCACCTCAAAAAAAACTCAATACACCCCAAAAAATGGTCTGTTCAGATAGATTAATCAAAACAGGATTGGATTGATTTGAACAAAATAGTGATTTCAAACATCAAGGCACCTCTCCATACTACTGTTATGCATGATATGGTCTGCTATTACAGAAATAAACTTCCATAACAAAAGCGTTTTACTTGGTCACCCTTGAAAGAATAGCTGAGATGTATGCCCCTTCCCCCACATTCTTGTGGGGGCAAGACTGATGCTAAAGCTAAACTATATTTTAAAATGTAAGCAGTTAGCCTGTTAAAATGAGCAGCTATTACCCTCACTTGGAAAGAGTGGGAGTGAACACAAGATAGTATGGGAACAGCCAGCTGTGCATGATGATGCATTCACACTAAGGCACATAACTACAAGTTTAGTTACCCTGTGAAGCAGGGGTTCTCAAACTTGAGGCTGACAGCTTGTGAACCCCCACTCCAAACTCCACTTTAACACCATTATAAATACTGGTGGCAAAGTAAAAACACTTGTATTTACTTTATGGGGGTGTCAGGCTTGCTATGTGAAGGGTCACCCATAAAGTTTGAGAACCCCTACCCTAAAGGCCATACCTTACCTTTTATCTTCAAAAAGCCTGCCACTGACAATAGCAAGGAATCCTTGCGGGACTAAAATTCAAGTTTAGTCCAGTACTTTTATTCCAGCTCATTAAATGGAACGCCACTCCCTCCACAGGCTGAGTATGACAACCAGTTTCCCTACAAATAGGGTAGTTTGCACTAGCATCCAGCCACTGGCATAAATTCAAAGGCAGATGTTGAGAGAACAGTGAAGTTGTCTGCACACGCATCACTGCCACACCACCAAATGCCCAGAGTATGTGTTCTGCAGCTAGGACAGAACCATTAAATCACTGGTTGTCTCTGCATGCCGCTAGGACACAAAGGCACATACTATCCTTGCCCCATGGAGCTTACAATCTAAATTAGAAGGAAGAGTCTAGGCTCAGCAGGCATGTTCTAGATCCCATAGTTCTGTTAGGGCAGAACCAGGGATAGTCCATTAATCTATCATGGCAGCTGGTGAAGACAAGTCCCAAGTGGGGTAGCAGCCAGATGTCCCTGCTACTTTATTCTTCCTTAGCCCAAACTGAGTTGCTTCTCTTCTCATCCAGGTGGGGAATCACAGCCTCTGTGTAGAACTTCTCCAGCTTGGGCTCAGTTTTCTCCCAGAACCCTGCATCAAAGTCCACTGAGGTGATGACTGTATCTTTGTTGGTGTGAACCACAAAGTCAGCCCTCTCAAAGCCTGTTGCTGCCAGCTCACACTGCGTCTGAGTGTAGTAGGGATGGTCTCTCTTCAAGGAGTAGGATTCACCATTCGCTTCCAGGCAGAAGGCTTTGTCCTTACAGGCCTCTTTCACTGTCTTGTCTCTGTGCTTATAGGGACACTTGACCTCCAGTAGCTTCCCTGTATCTGCTTCTCTGACAATTCCATCTGGGCTGGCTGCGAGCCACTCCTTCTCTGGGTGAATGAAGAGGCCACACTCCTCCACCTTCACAGGCTTACCTGTCCTCCTGGACTGGAGCTCCTCATATGCCTGCACTGCCTTTTTCTCATTTTGGGTGCCCCAGGACATGGCTGGTGTCTGCATTTTGGAACCGGAGCTCACCACAGCCTTGAGATAAGACTGGGGCACCTCTGAGCTCTTGCCATTGACAAACTTGCTGTTAGCGATCCTGGGTGCGACTGAGGCTGTGATTCGGTTTTCCCGCCACTCATACCACTTGGGATTATCCCTCTGGCCCCGGGTTTCCCTCTCCACTTTCACTACATCTTCTCTTGTCAGCAAGGAGGGAAATTTACTTGCTTTGCCCTGGTCAGGGGTACTGGCCCAAGAGCGGCTGTATTGACTCCCTCCCAGGCAGGGGTCAGCACCAGCAGGTGCTTTAGCTGTTGTGGAGCAAGGTTTCCCTCTACTAGTTACTGTGGGGTTCTTAGCTGTCACTCCGTAGCTTATCTTGGTGTCTCCTTGATCACTGCCATGTGCTGCAGTGGCCCTTGATTGGGAAGAGCTTTGCCCAGCTCTTCTGGCAGTGGTGCTGCTGGTTGGCTTGTCTGTCTGTGCCCTGCTGGTGCCTGAACTCCCAGCAGCCTGAGCACTCTTAGGTCGGCTGGCTGTGGGTGTTGTCTTGGCCTGGGTAGAGGCAGCAGAGGAACGGGGTGCTGCTGGGGTGGCTTTGGGCACAGTTGCAGCTTGACGAGGTGAGGCTGTGCTATCAGGGTTTTTCCTGGGTCTCCCCATTGTTCAGTGTCAGGGGTCACGCTGTGTGGGCACAAGAGAAAGGTGAATGTACATCCCTAGACCAGATCAGTTTCCCAGCTCTGGCAAGAGCTCCTATGCTTGAGGCTTCAAGTGAGTTACACATCCCTTCTCTCCCCATGTAGGCAGGACACCCTGCAGCCCTCTGCAAGAATCTGTATCAGGCTGTTTGACACTTCTGTGTGGTCCCCAGGCAAGCCAAGATGTAAGGATCATGCAAGTACATCAATGCCTAATCCCTCCCTTTATCCCTCTTCGAGGCTGTGTGATGTAGACCCCAAGAACCAGCTTGCTGCAGAGGTCAGACAACTCCACAGTATGCATGGTTCTGACCCAATGAAGCCAGTCAAGAATGAACTGGAGCTGACCCAGAGAGAGTTCAGGGAAGGCAGTAAGTATCAGCTAGGGCTGCCCCATGGGAGCTAGAGCTGTGATAGAGGGGAGGGGATGGAATGGAATAATACCTAATGTGAAAGTTTAGGGAGATGTCTGAGTCATTGTGAATCCCATTGTTTTGTGAACACCTTTTGTTATTGAAAACTTCATATCAATACAGCTCATTAGAACACCCATTTTGTAGCACAGCCTTGACAGTTAGTGGACAAACTAACAAGTTGAGAGTAATCAAGGGACATCAACACTGACTGACTCTTTCCTACTGGAACAATGGGTTTTCTACTGGTAGGGGCATTGACTGAATGGGTCTCTTCACAATCTGAGGGGGCAGGGAGCTCAAAACTAGACTTCTTCCTATCTTGCAGCACTGTTTTATAAGGGGTGGGTCTCTAAGCAGAGGAGGCCAGCCCTTTCCACTACCAGCACCAAGAGGAACAGGCCAGAAGGCAGTGAAAGGTGCCCAAGGACTCAGACCAAACCCAGGACTCACAGACCAGTAAGAACTGGATTCATGAGCTTGTTTTCCACAGGTCTGTTACTCTTTACAAGATGTTTGTAAAAGAACTCCTCAAAATCTTAAAGCCCAATATCATAGTACCATTTCCTTGGATTTTCAAACCCACCAACCCTCACCTTTAGGTGTGTAACCCTTACCACAGCAGTAGCTCCCTGCAGGACAAAGGCCTCCACAGAGATTCTGTCCAATCTGCAAGAAATACAAACGATAAACAGTAGGAATAAGATCAAGAAAGTACATTTCCATGATGCAGAGGGACCAAATGAGGCAGAGTGTGAAGTGACTTGGCCAAGGCTGTTGGAGAGCAGGTGTCTGTGCCAGAAGTGGAACTGATTTCTTGTCTCCTAGTCCCAGGTACTTTTACTTGTCCAAGCTGCTTCTGACCACACTGTACTGATTATTAAACAAAGCCACTCGAGAGTAAATTAGAGGCTCCTGGAGCAGAGGCTCCCTCTCTGCTGGCCTATGAAGGGTCATGCAGGTAAATAAGCACTGTAATCCTCTGTCTCAGCACCTCAAAGTAACAAACCAAGCCATAGCAAATGCTCAATTGCTTCCTGGGAGAACCAGGTCTCTGTGTCTGCCCCACTATGAAAGGCCCACTTGCTACATCACTTCTCAGAGATCAAACCTCTGAAATTATAGATGCACTGGGATTTCACTTCCCTTTCTGGCAGTAAAAGTTAAGAGCCAACAGCAGAGTCCCCTTTAACAAACATGCCTCTCTGCCTGCTCTCCTCCATGCTAGGGAACTTAGTATTTGGAAGGGTTGATAGTCAATTTCACTAGTTCTCAGGGAGACTGTTAGCATGAACTATTGACATGGCAATAATGAACATTGTTAAAGAACTGAAAAGCTTGTAACCACTATTTTTACTATTGAAATGTACCTGAACCCTAAGTAACCCTCAGGTCATTCTCCTGTTCTCCAACCTGACGGAAGGGCCTTTACTCTCATATCCTGGTTTTCTTCCCAGTTTAGTGGCTCGGTTGGGGCTTTTGGATGCCAATGTCATTTTTGCAAACAGGGCCAGCAGTTTATTTCATTATAATCTTTAGAATGCTGAAGTTTTCTTGGGATCACCTGTCATACCCACTCTTGCCACTCTAAAATTAGCTTCTCCCTCCATGTTTCTCACTGGTGCCAGCCTGTCTTCCCAAATGCAGTGCCAGGATTATGACAAGACAAAATGGTCAGATTCCCATGACTCAAATAGTCCCCTCTAGCAACAAGTCCAGCATATCTGTCAGGATGACTTGAACTACTCTAATCTACACCCATGTGTGAGACTGTCCAGGGAAGTGGGTTGGTTTATTTATGCCACACTCTGCAGCTGCAATTCACAAAGCAGCCAAATATGAATTTTGCATGATTACATTCTATCATCCCCACCCCCACAGACTCTTCAAAACAAGCCTGTTCAGTTAAAAATGAAACTTGTTCCCTTATAGAAACAGTCCCTGGCTCATTCATAGGCCTGCCAACCAACTAGCTGTGGATTTCAGTAAGACACCCTTTGCCCCTGAAAGCTATACCGTTTGTAGGGACAAGATAAGTTTCGTTTCAGGCTGAGCACCATCCCTATGAATTATTCAGTTTGACAGGACCACGTGGGGGCCAGAGAATCCAAGGGGTGGAGCCTTTGGTCTGTAGGTCACTCATCTCAGACATTTATAGCCCTGGCTCACCCAGGGACCCACTTAACAGCATCTGCTCAGGAGCTCTGAAGTGCCCGGGGGGGGGCCTTCGGCTCCATGAATTTCTTAGCAAGAGAGCCGCTCACAGCAGCCAGCCGGGCAGACCCACCCAGCTGGGCTAGGGCCGGGCAGGGAGCGCAGCTGCTGCTCCCTGCAGGTCTGGGGGGAGGGGGGGGGACTGGGGCTACAAGCCCCTGAGCCTCAGACAGCCCGAGTGCCCCCACCCAGCACACCAGGGAACCGAGCCCGTCTCAACCCAGCCCCAGGGCAGGGAGGGGCTACAAGCGCCCTCCCCCCCGCGCAGAACGGGGCCCCACCCTGCAGCCTACACCCCCCTCTGCCAGCGGGAAGCCAAGTGCAGCGGCCGGCGGCGCGCGCCTCCCCCAGGCCCCGGGGACTGGCTCCAGCGTCGGGGCGCGCGGCAGAAACAGACCCGTGGGGGGAAGCCCCGCGCCGGGCCCCCCCTAGCGCAGCGCGCGGGGACCCGCGGCCCACAGATCGCTCTGCGGGCGGAGCCCGCGCCGGGGAGCGCCCCCCGCCCCGCCAACGGCCGCGCTCCGGGCGGGGCTGCCTCCGGGGCTCAGCCCGCTCCTACCTGAGCCGGGGCTGAGGTGAAAGAGGCGGGGCCAGGCCGCTCCCACACAGCGCGATGGAGAGAACGGAGCAGCGCCGCTCCAGACGCCGCGAACCCCCTCGGCTTAGCGCGCCTAGTCCCCGCGAAACTCTTAAGTAGCCCCGCGCAGCCAATCAGCGACAGCGACAGTCACCGCCTTTTTTTAAACAACAGTGAGCGGCATGGCCCGGCCAATCAGGTGCTTCCTTAAAAAGTCCTTGCAGGCCATTGGCTGCGAGACAGAAGCGGGGGCGGGGTTCGAAGACCGCTGGCGAGCGGGGTTCGTCAGGGGGGCGGGGCAAGGTGGAAGCACAGCAAAAAAGCCCGGAGGAAACGCGGGAGTTTGGTTGTAGAAAAAAACGTTGGCTTAACCGCCCGCGTCACATGACCTCCCCGCTCCTCCCCGCGGGCGCGCAACCCACCGCGTGGGAGCGGGCAGGGGCCGCTCTGTCAGGGTCACGGGGTGTCTGTGGGGGCGGGGGGTTAACGCTCAGTACGGGGTGAGCTCAGGTGGGGGCGAGGGGGATGGGGTGCTCTGTCCAACCTTCCCTTCTCCGCGGGGGTTGGCGCCTCTCACCCTTCGCGTGAGATGAGGGCTGGGGAAAGGTGTCAGGTGGCTCCTCCCAGGCGCCAAAGGCCTCTTTCCCGATAGCAGATACAGCCCAGATCGGAGAGCAAGCTGCTCCCCCTGCAAAGCAGGCCCTGGAGTAACGCCCTCTGAGGGGGCAGGAAGGAAGCTGTCCTCTCGGCCGTTATGGCCAATGTCAAATGTGGTGATGTGCCCCAGGACTTGGATTGAGCAGCCCCTCCCATAAACTCCTTCACCTGGACTAAGCAAAGAGTAGCCCCGCTCTGATCTGACTGCACTCACCAGCTCCAGAGAGTCCACAGGCAGCAGAGAATAAATAAAACCACCCTGGGCAAAAGCAGATCAAGCTCATCTCCTTGAAACGGCTCTCAAGCCTTCTTCCCCTGATGCTTCTGGGCTGCCTGCCAGGAAGCATTCCTCCTAAAAGTTTGGTGGATGATGGGAACCAAGTCCTGAGAGAGCAGGAAGCAGGTGAGGCTTCTATTTCTGAACTGTCCTCTCCCCTGAAGAATTCTCAGGGTCTGGCAATCTTGGCTTCTCAGTCAAAATTGGGGAATGTTAGTGCCTCATACAGACTGGGGATCTTGTGCCTTGAACCTCATCTGCTATGCAAATTGCTGCCCCTTGAATGGGATATGCTGACTATGGAGTTTCTAGGCAGAATATTTTCATAGATTCTAGGGCTGGAAGGGACCGCAAGAGGTCATCAAGTGCAGTCCTCTGCCCTCATGACAGGACCAAATACTGTCTAGACCATCCCAGATAGACATTTATCTAACCTACTCTTAAATATCTCCAGAGCTGGAGAGTCCACAACCTCCCTAGGCAATTTATTCCAGTGTTTAACCACCCTGACAGGAACTTTTTCCTAATGTCCAACCTAAACCTCCCTTGCTGCAGTTTAAGCCCATTGCTTCTTGTTCTGTCCTTAGAGGCTAAGATGAACACGTTTTCTCCCTCCTCCTTATGACACTCTTTCAGATACCTGAAAACTGCTATCATGTCCCCTCTCAGTCTTCTCTTTTCCAAACTAAACAAACCCAATTCTTTCAGCCTTCCTTCATAGGTCATGTTCCCTAGACCATAATCATTCTCGTTGCTCTTCTCTATACCCTCTCCAGTTTCTCCACATCTTTCCTGAAATGCAGTGCCCAGAACTGGACACAATACTCCAGCTGAGGCCTGACCAGCGCAGAGTAAAGCGGAAGAATGACTTCTCATGTCTTGCTCACAACACACCGTTAATGGATCCCAGAATCATGTTTGCTTTTGCAACAGCATCACACTTGACTCATATTTAGCTTGTGGTCCACTATAACCCCTAGATCCCTTTCTGCCATACTCCTTCCTAGACAGTCTCTTCCCATTCTGTATGTGTGAAACTGATTGTTCCTTGGTCTTCTGTCTTGTTCTCTTTTCTTCAGGGGGAGGACATAACTGAGCTGGTTGGTCTCTTGGGAGCTCCATGTGCACTAAGAATCAGATCCCATTTTCTAATTCTTCCTTACTGTCCTCCCCCACAGAACAAGACCCATGTACCTTTTGCACTTTCTGTGCTGCATTTCAAATACTCCACTCCCCTTGTGTTGGAGGCCCTTAGTTTACTCATATGACAGTCGCTGTTCTGATGCTTGTGCATTGGGGATTCATGTCCCTATTGAGCTGGACCTGTTTTTGGGGGTGACCAGGTGCTTGGAGGAGTAAGGGACATGGAAGGAACCTAAGATCACAATTCCACTCTTATTTTTCTAAAGGGTTTTTTTCATACTTGTGCATTTGGCTCCCATGTGACCATTTATTGGGAGAAGGGCATATGGGGCATCTTCCCCATCACTCACAATCCCCTGCATTGGGAGGGTTCATGCCCTGTACCCATCTCCTGCAGTGGGAAACCTAGGCCCATGAAATGCTTTACACTTTTATAGTTTGTAGTCAGGTTTTTATTGAAATGATGTAAAATAGCAAATTCTGGTCCTTCCCTTGTGGAGTGTGGCTCGAGTGATATGTATATAATACTTCTGCAATAATCCTTGTGGCCTTGTCTTGGTTTCATGGCCTCACCTCTAATCCCACTTGGGGGTGAGTTTCACTGAATCTCAACTTTGACTGAGCACAGTGGGTGGGAATGATCCCTAGCCATGTCTTTTCTACCATGGCTCAATCTTCACTGGGAGTTTGGTGGATCCTGGGGAGTTAAAAATCCAAAGCATGCAAGAGTCTGTCTGTCTACATGTGTTTGAAGAGTACAAGCCTCTTGCCCTGGGAAAGAAATAGTTGTGGAAGTGCAAGGGTGTGTAAAACTAGGCAGAATGAAGGGAAATTAAGCAAACATAAATATAATGTAAGGAACAGGGAGAACACCAGGGCTCTGAGCTGGATCAGACTCTGATGCAGTCTTCCACTGGAAAAAGTGGGAGATAGTCAGTTGGGGCACTAAAATCTCAGACTAGAATGTATCTGCTAGTCCCAGGTTGAGAGAGAGATAGGACTGATGGCATTTTCCCCCCATCTATGATGTAAGCAGCTGAAAACAGGCCTCATCTAGGGCCTTGGGAGTGAGATTACTGCTGTTTTCTTGATTCCTATTTGAGATGTACATGGCACTATTGATTACGGGGTGGTAGCCTGGCTCCTGTTGTGCTGCAGGGAACTCTGGAAATGGGGGAATTCCAACACCCACTGAAAGCACCAGTTCAACCATGGGAGAAACTGGAAGGCAGGCACAACCCCATGCTACAAGGCACATATGTTAATACAAGCAGCTCAAAATGGGTGTCCTGTCCTTGTGCGTGAGAGCAGACACCCACTCCTGGTAATGAGCCCCTCTGCTGCAGTGCCCTATCCAGTCCCCCTGGGTTAATTACAGCTCCACAACTGGTTCCCTCTACAAATCGCAAGAGAATCACCCAAAGTGAATATTTTATTTAGACACTTTAGTTTCCAAAATAGGAGCAACTGAAATGAACCAAAATAGTGATTTCAAAGCCATAGGCTGCTCTACCTATTGCTGGGACACACATGGCCGAGTCAGCTATTGAAGAAATAAGCTTTCATTTAAAAAAAGTCTCTGGGGAATCTCATGGTTGTGTAGTTATACTTGGTTCACATTTGAAAGGTTAATTGATGGATGCAATGTTGTCTTCCTGCATCTGCAGACAGCCTGAAACAGTAGCTCTGAGATGCAAGCCCTTCCCCCAAATTCTCATGGGGTCCTATTGGGTTTGGGGGAAGTGGGTGGACATAAGCCTACCCATGGCTGAAGACCCCTAAGAGAATGGAACAGTCACAGAGAACCCCCTCAGCCAACATCCTCTCCCTGGCGATACAAATGGCCACTTTGACCATCGCTAGGAGGTTGACAAGGAGGTCCCACGACTTTGTGAGGCCATAGATGGGGTGTGTGTATATGAGAAGGTGTGGGGAGAAAAACGCAAAAGTGGATCCAGGAGGAGCCAGAAAAGGGGCTGCAACCTGGTGCACACAAGCCAGGGTCTCCCTCATGCCGCAAAAGGGACAGGCATCAGGGATGGGGCAAACCGCACCAGTTACATGCCTGTGCTCATGGTTCACATTATCATGGGGCAAGGGGTGGGTTCCAAACCCTACTAACACTTTAAATGTAAGCAGTTAAAAGTTAATTGCTGATCATTTTAACAGACTGTGGGAAAGAGGTTGTGAGGGAAGATGGCAAGAGAAGAAACAGCAGCCTATCTAAAGCAGAACACATTGTCCCTTTGTATGATGCTGAATTGACAATACAGCCCATAATTATAAGTTCAGTTACCTCTTGAAGTCCATACCTTTTGTTTGATCTTTGGCAAACCTGCCATTGACAGCAGCAAGGATTCCTTGGAGGACTAAAATTCAAGTTTAGTCCTGAACTTCACTCTAGACCATTAAATGGAATCCAGCCCCCTCCCCAGACAACCTTGAACTATGCAGTTTTGTTGTAACTGTGTTGGCACCAGGATATGAGACACACAAGATGGGTGAGATTACCTCACCTACCTTCTCTTAACCCTGAACTAGACCATTTCACAG
This sequence comes from Gopherus evgoodei, assembly GCF_007399415.2. NCBI lineage: Eukaryota > Metazoa > Chordata > Testudines > Testudinidae > Gopherus > Gopherus evgoodei. The sequence continues at coordinate 8,150,736 of NC_044330.1, forward strand.
ACAGACCAACTTATTTCCCCAGATGTGGGATACTTTGCAGCAGCTGCCAGGCACTGGAATAAGAAGTTCGGAAGAGAGCAGCTGTTGAGAGAAAGGTGACGTTATCAACACCGACAGGCAATCAGTTCAGTCCCGGAGCACTAAATGCCACTCCTGCAGGAGACACAGGCAGATACAATCCTTGCCTCAGGGAGCTTACAATCTAAATAGGAAGGAAGAGTCCAGTCTCAAGCAATGTCTACATTACAGCCACTACAGCAGTAGTGCTGCAGCTGTACTGGAGATAGTTACTGCTCAGTGTAGGAACTAGTTCATTAAAAGACCTATCATGTCTATACTGGAGGTTAGGTAGACATAACTAAAGCATTGAGGGAACAAATGTAGCTAGTTAGCTCTAATTTTTAAATGTAGACCAGGACTCAGCAGGTATCATGTTCCAGATTCCATAGTTCTGCTGTGGCAGAACTAGAGATAGTCCATTAATCTATCATGGCATCTGGAAGACAGAAGTCCCTGGTGCGGTAGTGGCCAGATGTCCCAGATACTTTATTCTTCCTTAGCCCAAACTGAGTTGCTTCTCTTCTCATCCAGGTGGGGAATCACAGCCTCCATATAGAACTTCTCCAGCTTAGGCTCAGTTGTCTCCCAGAACCCTGCATCAAAGTCCACTGAGGTGATGACTGTATCTTTGTTGGTGTGAACCACAAAGTCAGCCCTGTCAAAGCCTGTTGTTGCCAGCTGGCACTGCACCTGAGTGTAGTAGGGATGGTTTCTTTTCAAGGAGTAGGACTCACTATCCACCTCCAGGCAGAAGGCTTTGTCCTTACAGGCCTCTTTCACTGTCTTGTCTCTGTGCTTATAGGGACACTTGACCTCCAGCAGCCCCAGTAGCTTCCCTGTATCTGCTTCTCTGACAATTCCATCTGGGCTGGCTGCGAGCCACTCCTTCCCTGGGTGAATGAAGAGGCCACACTCCTGCACCTTCACAGGCCTACCTGTCCTCCTGGACTGGAGCTCCTCATATGCCTGCACTGCCTTTTTCTCGTTTTGAGTGCCCCAGGACATGGCTGGTGTCTGCATTTTGGAACCAGAGCTTACCACAGCCTTGAGATAAGACTGGGGCACCTCTGAGCTCTTGCCATTGACAAACTTGCTATTAGCGATCCTGGGTGCGACTGAGGCTGTGATTCGGTTTTCCCGCCACTCGTACCACTTGGGATTATCCCTCTGGCCCCGGGTTTCCCTCTCCACTTTCACCACATCTTCTCTTGTCAGCAGGGAGGGAAATTTACTTGCTTTGCCCTGGTCAGAGGTACTGGCCCGAGAGCGGCTGTATTGACTCCCTCCCAGGCAGGGGTCAGCACCAGCAGGTGCTTTAGCTGTTGTGGAGCAAGGTTTCCCTCTACTAGTTACTGTGGGGTTCTTAGCTGTCACTCCATAGCTTATCTTGGTGTCTCCTTGATCACTGCCATGTGCTGCAGTGGCCCTTGATTGGGAAGAGCTTTGCCTAGCTCTTCTGGCAGTGGTGCTGCTGGTTGGCTTGTCTGTCTGTGCCCTGCTGGTGCCTGAACTCCCAGCAGCCTGAGCACTCTTAGGTCGGCTGGCTGTGGGTGTTGTCTTGGCCTGGGTAGAGGTGGCAGAGGAACGAGGTGCTGCTGGGGTGGCTTTGGGCACAGTTGCAGCCTGACGAGGTGAGGCTGTACTGTCAGGATTTTGCCTGGGTCTCCCCATTGTTCAGTGTCAGGAGTCACGCTGTGTGGGCACAAGAGAAAGGTGAATGTACATCCCTAGACCAGGTTGGTTTCCTAGCTCTGGCCTCTGTGCTTGAGGCTTCAGGAGGGTTACATCCCTTCTCGCCCCATGTAGGCAGGACACCCTACTGCCCTCCACAATAATCTTTCTGTATCTCCATATTAAGCTGTTATATGACACCTTTATCTCAGTGCTGTCCCTATGCAAATCCCTTCTCCCAAGGCTGTGGTGTCTGCCAGACAAGCCAGGGGAAAGGGCATGCAAATACATCAATGCCCCACCTATCCCTTTATCCCTCTTCTTTAGGGCGGTATGATGTCTGATCTCCCAGCAGCGAGCTGGTTCTTGCGTCCTGCAACTCCACAGTATGCATGGCTCTGACCCAATGAACCCAGCCCAGAACTGAACTGGAGCTGACCCAGAGAGGGGTCAGAGAAGGAAGGGCTGGGTATCAAGCTAGGACTGTCTCATGAGAGCTGGAACTGTGATGGATGGGAGAGGATGTAATGTAATGATAGCTGGTGTGAACATTTAGGGAGATGTCTGAGTCATTATGAATCCCATTTTGTTTTGTGACACCATTGGTGAATGTAACTTTGACTAGAGTTTAGAGCATCCATTTTGTAGCACAGCCTTGACACCTACTGGACAGACTGTATCTGTATTTTTTATTCATATTTATTTATTTATCTGAAAAGCTGAGAGAGCAATTGAGGGCAATCAACACTGACTGTTTTATATGGAGTACTTCTCTAAGGAAGGGAGGTCATTCTATTGCCAGGCCTAAGGACTCAGACCCAACTCAGGAGTCACAGAGGTGGTAAGATCAGACAAATGGGTATTGTGTTCAGGACTTTGTTTTCCACAGATCTGTAACTCTCTTGTGCTTTTAAAGAGTAAAGTATTTGTGCTTAAGAAATTCCTTTGCTAAGCCTGTTTTCATTGCTTCAGTGCCACATTGATCCTGAAGGGTTTAACTAGAAAATCAGAGCTCCCAGAGCCCATGAACTCTGGGGGGAATGTGACTAAACAACTGGGGGGACTGGGTGGGTTGTGCCACTGTTTTCAGGATGTCAAGAAAGATCTCAGAGTACCTGGGAGTATGCCTGAAAGACCCAGAGCTAGGAACAGCGATTAGTCTCTATCCAAATCCAAGGGGCTCAGAAACATGTGGGATTTAGTGGTTGAATCCAATCACAACAGACTGGTGATCATCCAGAGAGTGGGTCTGTTCCAGGTTCTAACAGCCGATTCTTTCCATCTTGAAAGTGCTGCTCAAATACTAAAGAGAGAAACGCCAATTGCTTGATCCCACACTCAAGATTTTTGTAAAAATTCTTTAAAATCCCCATAGTAACATTTCTGTAAATTTTTAAACCAACCAATCTTTTGCAGTAGCATGTGCAACTCTAACACAGCAGCACCACTCACCTGCAGGATCAGGGCCTCCACTGAGATTCACAGTCCAATCTGCAAGAAATGCAAAAGAGAAACAGCAGGAATTAGGGTCAAGTAAGCTCCTTTTACTAGTCCAAGCTGCCTCTGATCACATGTATCTTTCAACCTGCTTAAAAGACATGTCCACTGGATTGTTCATTAGGTAAAAAAGCTCCAGAGAATATATTAGAGGTTCTTCTGGCAGAGACTCCCTCTCTGCTGGCCTATGAAGGGTCATGCCCAGTTTCAGTGCTTTGTATATAGAGATAAAGGGGATTAGAGTGCTTCAGAGTCCCAAGGTAACAAACAAATGCCCATCTCCTCCTGTGTGTTTATCCCATCCCTACCCCTCAAAGGCCCACTTGCTCCATGACTCTTTTCAGAAATCAAAGTACTGAAATGATGAGTGCTCTGGGATTTCACTTCCCTTTTTGGCAGGAAAAGTTATTAAAAGCCAACAGCAGAATCCTATTCAGCAAACTTGCCCCAGCTTGCCTCTCTTCCACGCTGAGGAACCTTAGATTTGTAAGGACTAATAGCTTATGGGGTGGCATGAACACTCTTGACACGGTAATAATGAAGTTTTAAAAGATTGTAATTAAAGAACTGAAAAATTGTAACCACTATTTTGACTTTTGACATGTACCTGATCCCCCTGAGTAACCCTCCAGCCATTATCTTGTCCTCCACCTTGATTTGAAAACCTGATATCCTGGCTCTCCAGTTTAGTGGCTCGTCTGGGCTTTTGGATGCCAGTGTCATTTTGCAAACAGGCCCAGCTGTTTATTTCATTATAATCTTTAGAAGCAGGGCCAGCTTTAGGAAGTGTGGGGCCCAATTCGAACAGTTTCGACGGAGCCCCGGCAGGGAAGACAAAAAAAGAAAAAAACCACGTAAAAAAACCACATGGGGCTTCACTAGGTGGTGCTCCGAGTCTTCGGCGGTGCGGCACTTCGGCAGCGGGTCCTTCACTCGCTCCAGATCTTCGGCAGCACCGAAGGACCCGCCACCGAAGTGCCGCCAAAGACCCAGAACAAGCGAAGGACCCACCGCAGAAGTGCTGCCGAAGACCAACAGAGCCGCCAGGTAAGTAAAAATTAAAAAGGAGCCTCTATCCAGGGAAGAGATTCTCACTGGGCGCAGGGCCCTCTTAGGCACGGGGCTCGATTTGGGGGAATTGGTGGAATGGGCCTAAAGCCGGCCCTGTTTAGAAGGGTGAAATTTTCTTGGAATGAAATGGTGACACCACTTTTTTTTTTATAGCCCTAAAACTGGCTTCCTACTCCATGTTTCTCTCACTGGTCCCACCCTGTCTTTCCAGCTGCAGTGCCAAGATATGACAGGACAAAAGTGTTCAGATTCCAGGGACTCAAATAGTTCCTTCTGCCAACAAGTCCAGGCATATTTGTCAAGATGACTTGAACTGCTCTAGTCAGCATCCACGGGTGTGACTGTCCGGGGAAGGGGGTTTATTTATGCCTCATTCTGCAGTTGTAATTCACAGAGCATCCAAATGTGAATTTTTCATGATTACACTCTTACCATTCACACCCCATAGACTCTTCAAAACAAGCCTGTTAGATTAAAAGTGAAACTTGTTCCCTTCTTGAAATAGTCCCCAAGCAGGCTTATTCCTAATGCTGCACGTGTTAGCTGGTTGGCAGAGGTTTGCTCAGTTATCTGTGGGTTTCCGTAAACCACCCCTGAAGGACAGAAGGGTTGTAGTGATAAGTTAGGTTTCATTTTTGACTGAGCACTATCCCTGTCTGTGAATTATAACTATAATTCATAAAGTGTTAGAGCCAAGGAGGGGCCATGAGCAGGTCAGGGAGCGGAGCCTTTGACCTGTAGGTCATCACTGATCTCAGACCTACAGGCATCTATAGCATATCCCCAGCATACCCCCCCGGCTGGGGATTCAGCCCCTACCCCACCCTGCCCCCCAGCAGGGAACTCAGCTCCTACCCCACCCTCCCGGCAGGGAATTCAGCCCATACCCCACCCCACCCCACCCCACTCCCTAGCAGGCAACTCACCCCACCCCACCAGCAAGGAACCCAGCTCGTACTCCACCCTCCTGGCAGGGGATTCAGCCCGTACCCCACCCCACCTCCCAGCAGGAAACTCACTCCACCCCAACCTGCCCCCCAGCAAGGAACCCAGCTCCTACCCCACCCTCCTGGCAGGGGATTCAGCCCGTACCCCACCCTGCTCCCCACCCCCCAACATGCTCCCTGGCAAGGAACTCAGCTCCTACCTCACTCCCCAACATGCCCCCTGGCAGGGGATTCAGCCCCCACCAGCAGGGAACTCATCCCACCCTGCCCCCCAGCAAGGAACCCATCTCCTACCCCACCCTCCTGGCAGGGGATTCAGCCCCTACCCCACCCCACCCGGCAGGGGATTCAGCCCCCACCCCAACATGCCCCCCGGGAGGGACCCCAGCTCCTACCCCACCCCACCCGGCAGGGGATTCAGCCCCCACCCCAACATGCCCCCCGGGAGGGAACCCAGCTCCTACCCCACCCCACCCGGCAGGGGATTCAGCCCCCACCCCACCCGGCAGGGAAGGGGACTCACCCCCAGCTTGACCCCCCGGCCTGCACCGCGACACCTCCTCACCCAAGACCCGCTGCCCTCGGTTTCTCTCGAGAAGTTGTTTGCTCCACCCCGGCCGGGCCCCGTGACCGGCCCCGCTCCAGGGGCGGGTGACAGGAGGGGCCCGAAAGCCGCCGCCGCCGCCCGAGAGTCGGGAGTTGGCCGGAGCGGGGCGCGGCAGGGGGGTGGAGAGCGGGAGGGGCCATAGCGGGGAGGGGGAGGGGCGGTTGGGAGATGGAGAAGTTGGTAGAGGGAAGAGCTCTGGCGGGGGGGGCAGTTGGCAGAGGGAGGGGCCGTGGCAGAGGGAAGGGGGGGTTGGGAGAAGGGGGGAGGAGCATGTCACAGGGAAGGGGGGGTTGGGAGAAGGGGGAGGAGCATGTCACAGGGAAGGGGGGGTTGGGAGAGGAAGGGGCCGTGGCAGAGGGAAGGGGGGGTTGGGAGAAGGGGGGAGGAGCATGTCACAGGGAAGGGGGGGTTGGGAGAAGGGGGAGGAGCATGTCACAGGGAAGGGGGGGTTGGGAGAGGGAGGGGCCGTGGCAGAGGGAAGGGGGGGTTGGGAGAAGGGGGGAGGAGCATGTCACAGGGAAGGGGGGGTTGGGAGAGGGAGGGGCCGTGGCAGAGGGAAGGGGGGGTTGGGAGAAGGGGGGAGGAGCATGTCACAGGGAAGGGGGGGTTGGGAGAAGGGGGAGGAGCATGTCACAGGGAAGGGGGGGTTGGGAGAGGAAGGGGCCGTGGCAGAGGGAAGGGGGGGTTGGGAGAAGGGGGGAGGAGCATGTCACAGGGAAGGGGGGGTTGGGAGAGGGAGGGGCCGTGGCAGAGGGAAGGGGGGGTTGGGAGAAGGGGGGAGGAGCATGTCACAGGGAAGGGGGGGTTGGGAGAGGGAGGGGCCGTGGCAGAGGGAAGGGGGGGTTGGGAGAAGGGGGGAGGAGCATGTCACAGGGAAGGGGGGGTTGGGAGAGGAAGGGGCCGTGGCAGAGGGAAGGGGGGGTTGGGAGAAGGGGGCGGAGCATGTCACAGGGAAGGGGGGGTTGGGAGAGGGAGGGGCCGTGGCAGAGGGAAGGGGGGGTTGGGAGAAGGGGGCGGAGCATGTCACAGGGAAGGGGGGGTTGGGAGAGGGAGGGGGCCGTGGCAGAGGGAAGGGGGGGTTGGGAGAAGGGGGGAGGAGCATGTCACAGGGAAGGGGGGGTTGGGAGAGGGAGGGGCCGTGGCAGAGGGAAGGGGGGGTTGGGAGAAGGGGGGAGGAGCATGTCACAGGGAAGGGGGGGGTTGGGAGAAGGAGGGGCCGTGGCAGAGGGTAGGGGGGTTGGGAGAAGGGGGAGGAGCATGTCACAGGGAAGGGGGGGTTGGGAGAGGGAGGGGCCGTGGCAGAGGGAAGGGGGGGTTGGGAGAAGGGGGAGGAGCATGTCACAGGGAAGGGGGGGTTGGGAGAGGGAGGGGCCGTGGCAGAGGGAAGGGGGGGTTGGGAGAAGGGGGGAGGAGCATGTCACAGGGAAGGGGGGGTTGGGAGAAGGGGGGAGGAGCATGTCACAGGGAAGGGGGGTTGGGAGAGGGAGGGGCCGTGGCAGAGGGAAGGGGGGGTTGGGAGAAGGGGGGAGGAGCGCGTCACAGGGGAGGGGCACTTGAGAAGACTGTGGCACAGTGTTGGCAGAGGGGAGACCCCAGATGGCCCGGGGAGGGGGAAGGGGCAGTTGGCATAGGGAAGGGCTCTGGCGGGGGGGGGCAGTTGGCAATGGGAGGAGCTGTGGCACAAGGGGCTGGGGGAGTTGGGAGAGGGAGGGGCTATGGCACAGGGAAGGGGGGAGGAGCATGTCACAGGGAAGGGGGGGTTGGGAGAGGGAGGGGCCGTGGCAGAGGGAAGGGGGAGTTGGGAGAAGGGGGGAGGAGCATGTCACAGGGAAGGGGGGGTTGGGAGAGGAAGGGGCCGTGGCAGAGGGAAGGGGGGGTTGGGAGAAGGGGGGAGGAGCGCGTCACAGGGGAGGGGCACTTGAGAAGACTGTGGCACAGTGTTGGCAGAGGGGAGACCCCTGATGGCCCAGGGAGGGGGAAGGGGCAGTTGGAATAGGGAAGGGCTCTGGCGGGGGGGGGGCAGTTGGCAGTGGGAGGAGCTGTGGCACAAGGGGCTGGGGGAGTTGGGAGAGGGAGGGGCTGTGGCACAGGGAAGGGGAGAGGAGCATGTCACAGGGAAGGGACAATTGAGAAGACTGTGGCACAGTGTTGGCAGAGGGGAGACCCCAGATGGCCCGGGGAGGGGCAGTTGGGAGAGGGAAGGGCTATGGCACCACACAGGAATGGGAGGTAGGGTGACCAGACAGCAAATGTGAAAAATCAGGGCAGGGAGTGGGGAGTAATAGGAGCCTATATAAGAAAACGACACCAAAATCGGGACTGTCACTATAAAATCGGGACGTCTGGTCACCCTAAGGAGGTGGCGGGATAGCCAGGATAGCAAGTGTGGGATGAAATATCTCCAAAGCAGATGGGCCCCATTACATAAATATGCAGAGTGATGGTGCTGAGATTGGAGCAAAGGGAGGGGGACAATGTGATGGGGGAGCTGACGGGGCGAGAGACTGATGGAGCGGCAGGAGACAAATTCTTCACACAGCACCATAAGGTCAGCAATGCCTGATAATACAGTAGTGTTTGAAGGGAAGGGTGCTTGTGGAGAGGAGCTCCTTGTCTCTGCTGGAGCTCATCCCTACCTATGGTTAATGCGAAGTCATTACTGGCTGTGGATTATCATTTCTGAAGCTGAATAGCAAGGGATGAAACTGAAAACATTTACAGGGTGCAAGAGCCTTTTTAACGGGCATAGCTGGATTTTCCCACTAGAGGGAATCGTTCACTCAAATATACAGAGAACAGCACAACACTTGGCAAAACAGACCCTTTAAGGCTAGCCCTGACATGTTTTACAGAGACAGGTGACTGGGTCCTGTTGAATGTACAGCTGCAACACAAAGAGGCTCGTCTCTTAAATGATCCTGCAGCTCCAAGTCACTGGCAAACAGAAGGAAGAGTGAAATCCTTGCTGTTTGTGCAAGTCTTGCCACCAATGAGAAATCAGGCTCTCTCCTTGCTCACCAAAAATTAAGATGTTTATGCTTCAACTTTTATGTGGACAAAGTGAACTCTATGAGTGTGAGGACCTTCCACACAGGGAAAATTCCAGGAACATTCGTTGTTTCCTTGGAGGATTGGAGGTACGAGTGTGTCAAATTTTGTTGCATAAAACCAGGCTTGAAAAAGTGAAATTTCACTCTGGATCAAATGTATTGACAATGCCACATTTGCATAGCTCTGCTCTCAAATTCAACAGTAGAAAATCCATCATTTCAAAACATTCCAAACCCTCCCTCTCCCTTTTTTTGAAGCTGTTTGTATCCCTGCAGGGGTGTTGTTAGAAAGTTGACCAGTAAGATGAAGGATGTTCTGTATCTCAGAGTAGGGCTTGGGAAAGCCTGTTTTATAGGCACCAGCTGTTGCAGGATCACCTTGCCGTGCTCCACTCCTCTGGATTCCTGGCTACAGCAGCCATGTGAGCTCTGTGGAACATCTTATTCCTTTCAGGCAAGCAGCAGATTAACAGATCCTTGTCAACTGCACTTTCTGCTGCTTAATATCAAAAGGCAAAATAACAGTTGTCATGGGAGCATAGCAGCAGCTGTGTGGGATTTCCTTCCCGGATTAAAAATCTGTAGAGCGGAGGGATGTCCTGCCACCCTAGAGGGCATGTTCCTACTCTGGCTGCTGAGCACACACCATCTCCTTTATTCTGTCTTTGGCACAATTCAGATGGGAAAGTAAGGGTACATCCCACTTCAGCACAATCCAGATAGGAGAGGGGAAGTTTCAATAATTTAGCACAATGGAGACTGGGAGGGGAGGAGCCATCTCATTCTAACATGACCAGAAGGCTTATTACAGTAATTTGTAACCCACTAACTGCCTCTTTTTGACTGCAGAGGCATTAATGGGCCATTCTACCTTGGTCCCTTAGAATATGTGCTTCTACTTGTACTAAACAATCCACCTTGCATTGGCCGTGACTCTGGGAGTACTTTTCCCAAATCTGAAGAAGAGCTCTGTGTGTCTTGAAAGCTTGTCTCTCTCGCCAACAGAAGTTGGTCTGATAAGATATTACCTCACTCACCATGTGTCCCTAAGATCCTGGGACCAACATGGCTACAACTAGACTGCATACAGAAATGGAGTGGCAGTTTCACAGTAGCATGATACAGATGGCTAGATATGGTCATCCAACTCCATTCCTTGCATCTCTCCTCATGTTCTTCTTCCTTCTATTCCCTTTCTTCTCCTCCCAGCACCTTCATATCTTTCATGATGAATTTTCCCTCTCCTCCCATTGTCTTCTTGTCCCTCAGCCCTCTTTTCTGATCTTTCCCCTCTTCTTTTTTTGAGCTACCAGACAAACACACCTGTCAGTTGAAATCAGAATCAGAGCCACTTTTGTGGATAGCTACACCTTTTGACCTAATACTGGATTTGGTTCTGCAAACTGTATCGCAGATGGCCTAATCTAACTGTTCAAGCATCTAGACCATTTTTTGTCAATATGTAAATTATTACACAGACACAACTCTGCATCCCTGTCTGCTTCCAATGATAGTTCAGTTAAAAGTACTGGGGCTGATCTTTTGGGCCATCAGTGGATGAGGATTCAACTACATCTATGACCACATCCCCATCTGTGACCCCCTAAGTCAGACGTGTTCCTTTGGGACAATTCAGTTCACAAAGCCCAAGATGAAAGGTCTGAGAGCCAGGGATAAAGGCCCAGATCGTGACTCCCATTCCATCTTGATTTGTACTGCTTAGGCCTTACAAAGCTGATGGAAAACCAGGTTAACTGGCCAACTGGGGATTCCTCCAGTGTAAGGGAATCCAAAGGTTGCATCGAACTGGTGTAGTTACACCTGCGGATGTTGGCAGGATTGGTCCCTAAATTAGTAAAATTACTTTCCATTCAGCATTACTCACTAGTGAACAATTATGTCGTACTCTTTTGGGCCCACGGCTGTTTCTATCCTTTTTTGTATTATTATTTGTTTGTGCTTGCAATTACTTAATTTGGACATGCAGTAAGTGTGCAAACTAGGAACACAAATGTGCATATAAATTGTTTTAAAATCTAGTTGTTAGCTTTAACAGCTCATTGAAATGAATGGAGGCAGTTCACATCTCTCACAGCTGTTTCAGGCTGTCAGCAGCCTTAGGAAGACATCACTCATCCATTCTTTTTCTTATTATTTTATTTTATTTTGTTTATTACTTTATTTATTTGTTTAATGCATATTGCAATAGCCCCAGGAGGCCTCAGTCATAATCTTATGCTGTACACCATGAAAACGCTTTGGGAGTCACTGTCCCTACTCCAAGGAGTTTACACTTGAGTCACATGTGGAATTTTTTCTTAGCATCTGTAAGGGCTAGAAACATCCTTTTACAAAATTTAAAGCCTACGTTTTGCAGCATCTGAATCTGTTCTGAAGACTAGATAAAGATCTCAAACACCTGGAATTTTAACACTACTGCTGGAGGGGGTGGCATACTACAACATATATATTGTCCAGGGCGTGGGAGAAATATACTGCAATATATACAATATACTATGGAGGTGAGTATATTGCAGTATGTGTACTTCAGGGGTGGCATATATGGGTTAGCATATATATACTACATGGTCAAGGGAGAAAATGTATCAGTACTGTATATAAATAGGCAAGGAAAGTAGCAGCATATTGCAGTATATATGCTATAGATCTTAGCATACATGTTCTATAGGAGTGAGGAAGAACTATACTGCAGAATATATAGGAGATCTTCAATGATCTAAAAACCCAGGAGATCTTAAATGATCTAAAAATCAAACAAAAAGTGGAAACTAAGTCAAATTACAAAGGATGAATGTAAACAAATAACACAAGTATGTAGACACAAAATTAGAAAGGCCAAAGCACAAAATTAAATCAAACTAGCTAGAGACATAAAGGGTAACAAGAAAACATTCTACAAATCCATTAGAAGCAAGAGGAAGACAAAGGACGGTAGGCCCATTACTCAATGGTGTGTGTGGAGAAATAACAACAGAAAATGTGGAAATGGCGGAGGTGCTTAATGACAACTTTGTTTTGGTTTTCATCAAGAAAGTTGGTGGTGATTGGACATCTAACATAATGAATGTCAGTGAAAATGAGGTAGGATCAGAGGTTAAATAGGAAAAGAAAAAGTAAAAAATTACTTAGACAAGTTAGATGTCTTCAAGTCAAAGTCATGGAAAATGAGAGAGATTCCAGAAGACTGGAAAAGGGCAAATCTAGTGCCCATCTATAAAAGGGAAATAAGGACAACCCGGGGAATTACAGACCAGTCATCTTAACTTCTGTACCTGGAAAGATAATGGAGCAAATAATTAAAGCAATCAGTTTGCAAACATTTAGAAGATAATAAGGTGATAAGTAGCAGTCAGCATGAATTTGTCAAGAACAAATCTTGTCAATCCAACCTGATAGCTTTCTTTTAACAGGGTAACAAGCCTTGTGGATGCGGGGAAGTGGAAGACATGGTATATCTTGATCTTAATAAAGCTTCTGATATTGTCTCACATGACCTTCTCATAAACAAACTAGGGAAATGCAACTTAGGCCATGTCTACATCTAAAATTTTGCAGCGCTGGTTGTTACAGCTGTATTAGTACAGCTGTATAGGGCCAGCGCTGCAGAGTGGCCACACTTACAGCAACCAGCGCTGCAAGTGGTGTTAGATGTGGCCACACTGCAGCGCTGTTGGGCGGCTTCAAGGGGGGTTCCGGGACGAGAGAGCAAACCGGGAAAGGAAACCAGCTTCGCCGCGGTTTGCTCTCTCGGTCCCGGAGCCAGCCAGCAAACCGCAGGGAAGGAGACCTGCTTGCTCGGGGTTCCGGGACCGAGAGAGCAAACCGGGAACGCCGCGGTTTGCTCTCTCGGTCCCGGAGCCACCCAGCAAACCGCGGGGAAGGAGACCTGCTTGCTCGGGGTTCCGGGACCGAGAGAGCAAACCGGGAACGCCGCGGTTTGCTCTCTCGGTCCCGGAGCCACCCAGCAAACCGCGGGGAAGGAGACCTGCTTGCTCGGGGTTCCGGGACCGAGAGAGCAAACCGGGAACGCCGCGGTTTGCTCTCTCGGTCCCGGAGCCACCCAGCAAACCGCGGGGAAGGAGACCTGCTTGCTCAGGGTTCCGGGACCGAGAGAGCAAACCGGGAACGCCGCGGTTTGCTCTCTCGGTCCCGGAGCCACCCAGCAAACCGCAGGGAAGGAGACCTGCTTGCTCGGGGTTCCGGGACCGAGAGAGCAAACCGGGAACGCCGCGGTTTGCTCTCTCGGTCCCGGAGCCACCCAGCAAACCGCGGGGAAGGAGACCTGCTTGCTCGGGGTTCCGGGACCGAGAGAGCAAACCGGGAACGCCGCGGTTTGCTCTCTCGGTCCCGGAGCCACCCAGCAAAACCGCGGGGAAGGAGACCTGCTTGCTCGGGGTTCCGGGACCGAGAGAGCAAACCGGGAACGCCGCGGTTTGCTCTCTCGGTCCCGGAGCCACCCAGCTGTTCCCGGTTTGCTCTCTCGGTCCCGGAACCCCGAGCAAGCAGGTCTCCTTCCCCGCGGTTTGCTGGGTGGCTCCGGGACCGAGAGAGCAAACCGCGGCGTTCCCGGTTTGCTCTCTCGGTCCCGGAACCCCGAGCAAGCAGGTCTCCTTCCCCGGGGTTTGCTGGGTGGCTCCGGGACCGAGAGAGCAAACCGCGGCGTTCCCGGTTTGCTCTCTCGGTCCCGGAACCCCGAGCAAGCAGGTCTCCTTCCCCGCGGTTTGCTGGGTGGCTCCGGGACCGAGGGAGCAAACCGCGGCGTTCCCGGTTTGCTCTCTCGGTCCCGGAACCCCGAGCAAGCAGGTCTCCTTCCCTGCGGTTTGCTGGCTGGCTCCGGGAACGCGAGAGCAAACCGCGGCGAAGCTGGTCTCCTTTCCCGGTTTGCTCTCTCGGTCCCGGAACCCCGAGCAAGCAGGTCTCCTTCCCTGCGGTTTGCTGGGTGGCTCCGGGACCGAGAGAGCAAACCGGGAAAGGAAACCAGCTTGATTACCAGAGGCTTCCTCCTTCCACGGAGGTCAAGAAAAGCGCTGGTAACTGTCTACATTGGATTACCAGCGCTGGATCACCAGCGCTGATCCTCTACACCCGAGACAAAACGGGAGTACGGCCAGCGCTGCAAACAGGGAGTTGCAGCGCTGGTGGTGCCCTGCAGATGTGTACACCTTCAAAGTTGCAGCGCTGTAACTCCCTCACCAGCGCTGCAACTTTCTGATGTAGACAAGCCCTTAGATGGTTCACAGTCATGCTGGAAGGACATAATGAGTGGGGTCCCGCAGGGATCAGTTCTTGGTGTGGTTCTGTTCAATATCTTCATCAATTATTTAGATAATGGTCTAGAGAGTACACTTAAAAAGTTTGCGGACAATACCACGCTGGGAGGGGTTGCAAGTGCTATGGAGGATAGGATTAAAATTCAAAATTATCTGGACAAACTGGAGAAATGGTCTGAAGTAAATAGGATGAAATTCAATAAGGACAAATGCAAAGTACTCCATTTAGGAAGGAACAATCAGTTGCACACATACAAAATGGGAAATGACCATCTAGGAAGGAGTACTGCGGAAAGGGATCTGGGGTCATAGTGGACCATAAGCTAAATATGAGTCAACAATGTAACCCTGTTGCAAAAAAAGCGAACATCATTCTGGGATGTATTAGCAGGAGTATTGTAAGTAAGACACAAGAAATAATTCTTCTGCTCTACTCCGCACTGATTAGGCCTCAACTGGAGTGTTGTGTCCATTTCTGGGCACTACATTTCAGAAAAGATGTGGACAAGCTGGAGAAAGTCCAGAGAAGAGCAACAAAAATGATTAAAGGTCTAGAAAATATGACCTATGAGGGAAGATTGAAAAAAATTGGGTTTGTTTAGTCTGGAGAAGAGAAGACTGAGATGGGACATGATGACAGATTTAAAGTACATTAAAAGGTGTTACAAGGAAGAGGGAGAAAATTTGTTCTTCTTAACCTCTGAGGATAAGACAAGAAGCAATGGGCTTAAATAGCAGCAAGGGAGGTTTTGGTTGGACATTGTGGAATCTCCATCATTGGAGATTTTTAAGAGCAGTTTAGACAAACACCTGTCAGGAATGGTCTAGATAATACTTAGTCCAGCCACAAGTGCAGGGCACTGGACTAGACAATCTCTTGATGTTCCTTCCAGTCCTATGATTTCATAGCACAGGGGAAAGAGGAGTGTCTCTGCACTCTGTTTTCTATATGCCTTGGGGGATGAGGGAGGGCCCAGCAGGATGTAGTGGGTAATGGATTTGCTAATGTGGGTACTAAAGGATTTTTTTTTTTCACTCTAATGCAGTAGGGGTGTGCTACTGGGTTCCATGGGGAGAAGAAATGCATTTTCATTAGAGATGTAAACTGACCAAATCTGCTTCTTTTGGCAAAGTCAGCAGACTCCTCAGCTCACAGCCAACAGGACGAAAAGAGTTAGCACTATGTATGTACCAGATCAAAGAGAAGGTCCTTCTCCCCCCTAGTCCTCCCAGGAGGGAAGGCAAAGAAAAGCTAAGCTCTGCCAGTGCATGGAACTACTCACTTAGGCTGAACTGAGGGGATCTTGATTCACCTTTTGTCAGGAGTGAAAGTAACTTAAAGGACTTACTGTTACACCAGAGTCCTGAGTGGGCATGGACTCAACCGGAAGAGGCGGGAGCTTTCAAGGTTTAAAGGCCCTGGGACTGTGTCTGGGAGCCCCAGGGCCTTTAAATCACCCCAAAGCTACAAGTTACAGAGGTGGCTGGGAGCCCCGGGGTTCAGGGTCGATTTAAAGTGCCAGGGCTTCGGCCACTGCAGAGCTTTGGGTCCTTTAAATCACCACAGAAGCCCTGCTGCTGCTACCCCAGTGTGGCAGGGCTCGGGCTAGGGCTGGGGTAGCGGCACAGGGCTCCAGAGGCAATTTAAAGGGCCTGGGGCTCCATCTGCTGCTGGAAGCCCCGGGCCCTTTAAATCCCTGTCAGAACCTGGCTGCCGGGGCTCCAGTAGCCGGGCTCCGGTGGTGATTTAAAGGGCCTGGGGCTCCGTCTGCTGTGGGGAGCCCCAAACCTTTAAAGTCCCACTGGAGCTCTGGCAGAAGGGCTTGGTTGGTTCTTTAAAGGACCCGGGACTCCCCACTGGGTCCAGAGCTCGGGGACCTTTAAATCCCTGCCCGAGCCCGGCTGCTGGAGCTCCGGCAGTGATTTAAAGGGCCTGGGGTTCTCCGCAGCGGCTGGAGCCCTGGGCCCTTTAAATCACCACTGGAGAAGGCAGTCCAGTCTGGCATGATGTGCCGGCTCTTGCCGGTATGCCATACTGGACTGGACCGGCTTACTTTCACCTCTGGCTTTTGTACCCAGAGAGGAACTCTGAGCTCCCCCTATGTGTGTTGCCATTCACCTATGTGTTCCGTTTCTTTCCCAGTATCTACATGTTTATATCTTCTCAGCTCTGGATAAATGATGACTACAACAGTGGATCTGGTGTTGTGAAAAAGGATAGTGGTTATTATGTATAAGCAGCTCTACAAAGATGGGGTAACAGCATAGGCAGGACTATAACATAGTGACAGAGAAGCCCATAAAATGGGAGTTCAGTATAGAAAACTATCCAAAACTTTGCCTGTTTTAACTGATCCTGATTGGAATGGAAATTTCCAGCCCTTCCTGGCTGCTGTCTTCTAGCCTGGAATCTCAGACTGGGTCCTTTCCCACAGGATTTGTCCTTCTTCCCCTCCTGAGTGAACTTGCATCTCCTGAGATGATTAAGGGGCCGGATGGCATGACTAAAGTCTATAAAGTCATGACTGGTGTGGCGAAAGTGAATAGGGAAGTGTTATTTAGCCCTTCACGTAACACAGGAACCAGGGGTCACCCAAAGAAATTAATAGGCAGCAGGTTTCAAACAAACAAACATAAGTATTTCTTCACACAAGGCGCAGTGTGGAACTTGTTGCCATGGGATGTTGTGAAGGCCAAAAGTATAATTAGGTTAAAAAAAGAATTAGACAAATTAATGGAGGATAGTTTCATCAATGGCTATTAGCCAAGATGGTCACGGACGCCACCCCATGCTCTGGGAGTCCCTAAGCCTTGTATTGCCAGAAGCTGGGATTGGATGACAAGTGATGGATCACTCAAAATTGCCCTGGTCTGTTCATTCCCTCTGAAGCATGTGGCACTGGCCACTGTCAGAAGAAAGGACACTGGGCTAGATGGACCATTGGTCTGACCCAGCCCTGGCATTCTTATGTTCTTATGAGACTGGGCTCTCCGTAGAGATTCTGCTGTCCTGCTTCCTGCTTGCCTCTAGGCTGGCATTTCACTCTGATGAAAGCAGGAAGTGCAGAGGCTCACAACAGATGCTTTAAAATGTTTAACCGAACCTCCAAATAGCTTTTGGAGTTTGAGTTTTGGGACAATCTATGGAGTCTGTTGTCATTCTGTGCAATCCTTTCCTAGTGCTGATTGTTAGTTGCGGTGCAATTTTGCCATAACGAGGATGTCCGTGGGAGCTGAGATCTACCTCTGGTATTGTGACACAAGGCTGTGTGTTAATACTTCGATGGGGCTTGTCTGGATTCTTGCCTCTGTGAAGTTTGGGGTTAGAATAATTAAATGAGAGAGTTCAGTCAGTTGAGGTGAGGGATTTGATCTGGGTAGTGGGTTGCAGTGTAATGCTGGGATTATGGTCAGGGAAAGTTGGTAAATGAGTCCTGGGTGGGACTGGGTGCTCTAGTGTCTGAGGTAGATAAGAGACAGGGTTGTGCACGCCATGAGCAATGTGTTGGGATTTCACCTCCTCCGCCTAACAGGCAATTGTCCTGACACCTCTGACCTGGGCCTGCAAACGGGGATCAAAAGGATCAGACTTGTCTCTGCTATAATCTGCTTGTTGTGTGTGTAAGTCTGTAGCTCCCTACTGCTTTTCTGCCTGTCCGTCAAGTACCTCTGACAAGGTTCACCATCCCCCTGAGAAACAAGACAGCACATGCAGAGCAGACTCCGTCCCCTCCCAGTTGCTGCCAGACCAGTGCTTTAATTAGGCTGGGCTTGGAGCTGCTCAGCTCCCTTACTTCTGGCACTGAGGAGGGAGAGATGTAGTACAGTACCGAGGAAGCCAATGCCAGAGAGAGAGGGAGTCTGCAGCAGAGAGAGAGAGAGAGAGAGAGAGAGCAGGCTGGGGAGGGAACACATCATTTTCCTCTTGAGAGGAGAAAGAAGAGCCTGAGGGGCAGGAAAGACCAGGCTTCTGGTGAGTGTCCCAGGCAAGGGACCATCCAGAACAGGGCTGATTTCATTCCTCCTTCTTATGTGTTTTTAATTCATCTGAAACTGGACGAGTTGGGACTGCAGACTCTGTGTCATCCTCTAGGTAAGTGCTTAACACTCAGTCCTGCCAGGCAACTTTGCAGCGCAGAAAATGGGAGGTTTGAACAAGGTCTAGTGGTTGGGGGGACGGATGTGAGATCTTCGCTTTCTCAGGCTCCCCACCAACCCTAGGGGTAAATTGTAGCAAGTGACCCGCTAAACGGGACACGTGTGTGTGTGTGTATATGTGTGTGACTTCTGCTTGCTTATGTTTTTCATGGCTGACTGGGAGACTCATTGCAGACCGGTAATAAATTTTCTGAATTAGCAAGAAAGCAAATGAACACAATGAAATAACCCTCCAGTCAAGGGTGCAGCATCGCAGACTGACCTGCCCTTAAGTATTTGACAAATGTAGTTTTAATTATTTATGATAATACATCATACTATATTATATATACTCTAAGTCCCCAATATTTCCCCCCCCCCCCCGCCGCACCGCTTTGGCTCATCAGGCTTTGCTGGGAAGTGGGGAGAGTGCGCTTGGGTGTCTTTGTGGGTTTTTTTGGCTAAGAGTTACTGGGCTTGGGGATCAATGGCATGAGAATTAGCAGCTTTGATGGTATGCTGAAAAGAAAGTTATCTCTGTTTCCTGGCATTTGGTTATTGTTGTAAAGATTTCTATTTTGTGAGTGGCTTCAGGGAAGGCAGGGATTCTCCTGGCCTGTTATACCCACCGCCCATGCAGGGATGGAGACTTTTAGCTTGTCTGGGATCAGTCCGCATGAAAAAGATGCTCAAGTGAGTTTCTTCTTGATGTCAAATTCCCCTAAGATTCAGTGGCTTGGACATGAAGGGGCATCATGAGCCAAAGAGACTTTGAGGTATTTCCTTGGTTTCTGTCTGACATTTTGTTAACATGACACTTTTCCCTGCCCACCTGAGCAATGTGATTGGGAACAGATGGGGACTCCCATGGCTCCCAGTAGGAGGCCCCATTTTTTAATGTCCTATATGTGTATTAACTTGTGGGTGGCTCTGTCTCAGTGGACTCAGGGCTGCATTTCTTATTTCCCCTTTTGTGACAGCGTCCCTCTTTGCCAGTCAGAAGTGGGGGCTGCTTCTTTGAGATCTAGTGACTGTTGTCTCAGTGCAGCCCATAAAGGGTCAGGATAATCCCTACTTAGCCTAATGTCCTTATCACAGAGCCGGGGTCGGCAACCTTTCAGAAGTGGTGGGACGAGTCCTCCTGTATTCACTCTAATTTAAGGTTTTATGTGCCACTAATACATGTTAACGTTTTTAGAAAGTCGCTTTCTATAAGTCTATAATATATAACTAAACTAGCGTTGTATGTAAAGTAAATATGTTTTTTAAAATGCTTAAGAAGCTTCATATAAAATTAAATTAAAATGCAGAGCACCCCGGACCGGTAACCAGGACCCAGGCAGTGTGAGTGCCACTGAAAATCAGCTCGCATTGCCTACCCCTGTCACAGAGTCTCCAGGAAAATTCTCTTCCCCTTTCACCCCACTGTGCCTGTCTCCTCCACCTCGTTCAGCCCTCAGCAAAGTGAGCTAGAATGCATATGCTCACTACTTGTGGGTGCCTTGTAAGTGTGGGGACATGGCAATTTTGTGTGTTCACCCACAGCTATCTGCATATTCACACTTGTTCTTGTTTTATGTGAGGGATGGTTTGACCCTGCCTTCAATGACCTTATGCTCAGCCCTGGTCTGGTGATTTGAGGATTTCCTGATGGGAAGCAGGAGAAAGGACTGATTTCCAGCACTGCTAAGGAAGGCAAGTCCTCCTTTATTTTCAGGTGGGTCTGTGAGACCTACAGTGCAGCCTCTGTTAGACAGAGACACCTAGAGACAAGAACACCAAAGATATTTAGGTGCCTGACTCCCATTGATGCCAATGAAAATTAGTCATTTAAATACCTTTGAGGATCTGGGCCATTGTGCAAACATCTGAAATTGGGCTGGGTGGAAACTGAGTTCCTTAGGGACAAGAGAATCCATTGCGCCCATGCTAGACCTGGGGGCCCCCTATTCTGAGCTGTGAAGGAAATTCACTCTCTGCGTGCACTCCAATATTGGCACACATGCTCAGAACTGTAGGATCCCCTCCGGTGGGTCAGCATCGCTTTTAACCTTCTGGATCTCGAGTAAGCGACAACACCAATAAAAAGGAAACAGCAAACTGGTAGCAGAAAGTTCATAGGAGGGAACAATCTGGAGTTGTTTCTTCAGGCACAGTTAATGGCAGTGGATGCGGTGCAGCTGGAGGTTCTGTCTTTTGGCTGAGGAGTAAAACCAAAGTCCTAACCACTTGTGTTCCATAAGGATCCCATGGCTGGTTTTGCATGAGTTGGGGTTTGACTGGCTAACTTCCAGCATAGATGATTACATTCTGTCTCCCCACATTCTGTTCATGTCTTGCCCTAAACTACTCTACATTGCCACTGGACACTGTTAAACAGTGATTACATTCCATCTCAGGGTTGGGAGTGTTATCACAGCTGAGTTTAGGACTCCCTATATATCCCATAGGTGCGAGAAGTAGGGATGCTGCCGCACCTTCTGGCTTGAAGTGGTTTCCATCATATACAGGGTTTGCAGTTTGGTTCAGTGGCTATCAGCACCCCCACTATACAAATTGTTCCAGCACCCTGATGTATCCTACTTAAAAAAAAAAAGTGTGTTAAGGTTGCAAAGTCTGGCTATCTGCACAACTTTAGCTCTGCTTCTTTGTGTGTGTGCCTTATGATCATCTGTAATTATACACACAGCTTTTCTGCAGGATCCCTGTCTCACTCAGATAAATTTGTTAGTCTTTAAGGTGCGACAAGTACTCCTGTTCTTTGTGTGGATACAGACTAACATGGCTGCTACTCTGGAACAGCGTGCTAGATGGCTGTTGCTCAGTGAACGAGGCAGCTGTTCACTATTTATTCTTATCCTCTTCATTCCATTTATGGCCTCTGGGCCCATACACTGCTTATCCTCCAACTCCAACAATGAGTTAGGCAGTGGTCCTATGGACCCTGAATTAATTTGTTACATGCTATAAAACTTTAGCAGCGAATGAAATTTGGGTCCTCTGTACTCCTGCCTCATTCTATGTCCAGCCTGGTCATTAAATATGGTTAGGTCTGTGGGGAAGTAATCATGATCACGTCATTAAAGAGTATGGAACAACTCCTCAGCTGACGTAAATTGGCATGCTGCCCTGATTTTCACCAGCTTAAGATCAAACCCTTTTGTTTTGAAATTTCCTACTTTTTTACAATGAACAAACCCCCTGTATTGTGTACAGTGTTAGAAAGCTCTATCCTGTATAATATGTGCAATCAGTGAGATAGAAGCCTTGTCTTCATTCTACATGCACCATCACAGACAATATCCCCCCCACACCATGGCCTTAACATTGATTTCCTGCTTTCCTTTCTTACACATGCATGTGAAAGTCCACTGTAATATTATGACATCACCTTTTCAGCGGAAGTTTCCACTGGGTTTGCCTATGTTCCTGTGTGTAGTGCAAATGAAGCATGGCAGATTATTAGCTTTATCATATTAAAAAAAATTGCATATGCAAAACCATTATAACTTGGGAAATTAGACAGAAATATACATGCTGAATTTCAGTAGAACATGCAAAAGTTGACAAAGTTACAAACTTCTGAAAATGAGCCTTCAGACTCTAAGCACTTGAGCATCCTTAACTATTCCCATCACTCCACCTAGAATACAGTCAGGCAAGTGCTTTGGGATTCATTAAGGTGAAAGGGAGCAACAGAAATGTCAGGTTATAATTTATTTTAAAAAAATACAGTAGGAATAAACTCTCAGGAATATTGTGAGTCTTAATCAATGTTTAAATGAAAGTTCTGAGATCCGTGGATGAAAGAAGCTAGAATATCTTATACTTCATTATCATTGCCTGATCTCACAGACACTCTGGGCCTAATTCAGATCTGGTTTAAGTAGATTTAACTCTTATTGTCTTCAGTGGATTTCCACTTCCTTACACTAGGCCTGGATTTGGCCTTTTTCTCAATATCTACTACAGATGCTGTCGACCACTCACCTTCCCTGACTGTTTCCCAACACACAGCTTATTCCCCTGGATTCTGAATCAGTTGATCCATAGCAGGGATACTGGCTCTTTCAGTTATGATTCTTTTTCCCCTGCCTTCTGAAATAGATATTAACAACAGCTCCCTGAGGTAGAAGTGACAAGCAGGAGTGGGGTAGGAGACAGAAAGAGATAGCAAGTTATGCTTCCCTGTGTACCATTTGATAGGCAATCCAGGAGAAGAGAAAGGGGCTGGCACCTTGCTCAGGTGAGGGGACCTGACCTATCTTGCAGGAGATGCTGTGGGGAGAGCAGTAGGAACGCGCAGTCTTTGCAGACACTGCCACAGACCATTTGCTTCCCAATGGGGGAATAGGAGGAGGAGGGGCACAGGGTGAGGACCTGTGGATCTGTTTTTATTCATTACCAACTGGCTCCCTGCAACCTACATAAAACATGAGAGGGCCAGATGGGACTTGTTTACTTTGGTAGAATAAACGTAAAGACTGCAACCAGTACAGCCTCTGTGGTAAGTCCCTGGTAAACAGCTAAATGGAACTCTGGCCAACCAGGGGCCTGGCAAATAGTGGGCTCACTGGTTGCGCATTAACCACACTGTCTTGGGAGCAAGTGGAGCGGCTCTGAGGTGAAATGTGTCTGAGCTCCCCACAGATTCCTAGGGTTTGCTTGGTGCCTTCTTTTCCCTTTGCTAATGCTCAAGGGGGCCTAGTGAGGGCATAGTCAGAACAGGTGTACATCAACTTGGCTTCCCAATGCCAGCTGGCACTTTGAGCAGTGGGAGTGTCCCTCTGGCAGTTCCCTGTTAGGACGACTGTGCTCTGGAACTCCACCAGAGCTCTAATGCTAACCTGCTGTGATCATCTTCAGAGCAATTTTAATGACACCCAGAACTACAGTACCACAATAGTGCCAGGACTCAAACTCCCAGCTCCTGAGCCTAGGAGGACCTGTACGTAGGGTGACCAGACAGCAAGTGTGAAAAATAGGAACAGGGGTGGGGGGTAATAGGAGCCTATACAAGAAAAAGACCCCAAAATTGGGACTGTCCCTATAAAAATTGGGACATCTGGTCACCCTACCTGTACATCAGGGTGAAATCCTGGCTCTGTTCAAGTCAATAGGACTTTTGATATTGACTTGAACAGAGCCAGGATTTCACCCCGGGACCCTAGTGTTAGGAATCACACTCTCAGCTCCTAAATGCAGCAGGGTCCACAGCCAGGGCTGGATTACTACCAAGATTCACACTCCCCAGTCTCCTAGGATCTGTGCACTCATCTAAGTTGTCTGGTAATTACATTTTATGGGATGTGTAGGTGGATGGATGGTAATGGCAATCTCAGATAATTTATGTTTTCCTGGGTTGTACGTACTTTCTAATGCTCATCTGTAAAGCTCCAGGACATTGTCCCCATCCTTTGTAGCCACTGATCTCTTAACAGTGATTGACTTGATCACAGCTCTGTCTCCTCAGACTTGTTTTGGGTTTATCACTCCTCCACTTCAGGGTCTCCATTTTCCAAGTGGCGTAAGGTGTTCCAAACAGATGCATCCTTGACCTATAAATTGTGGGTACATGGAATCTTAAATTACAGTCTGTCTCATAAAACTGCAATTCCTGAGATGAAGGCCACTGGAGTGAGATGAAACCAGATGCTTTGTTTCCATCTGGCCTTGCCCTTTTCTCTTAGCCTAGTGCAATCAGAGCAGCTAAATCTATAGCACACGTTAGTGATGCTGGGATGTCTCTATCCATTATGCATCTGGGTGAATCAAGAGTGGGAGTTGAGGTGAGATATGTAGCAAGCTGGATGGGCACAGACTAAATACTGCATGTGTCTGGAGAAGAAGGATCCAAGGAATCTCTTTGCAGGAAGATGCATTACGGCATATCCAAATGTTTTATGGAAATACATTGATTTGATCAGTTTGGGGATCCCTTCAGGTACAACTGCGAAGAAACTCAGCTCTGGCTGGACACTGAGCCAGAACCCTTTTCTTATTCCAGGACTATGCAATCTCTTCCTGTGAAGGGGTGAGGGATATTGGTGGAAGATGAGCCAAACAGTCCCTTCACGTAAGCAGTGAGGCCTGTTGGTTCAGGCAGTCCCTCCATGTGAGTCTTGAGGCACATTGTGGAAATAACATTACATTTCACATCTCATACAGGAAAATCCTTCGGCCAGAGCAATAGTTTTGGAAAAGTCTCTGAGTCGATATGACAGGTTTCAGAGTAGCAGCCGTGTTAGTCTGTATCCGCAAAAAGAACAGGAGCACTTGTGGCACCTTAGAGACTAACAAATTTATTTCAGAATAAGCTTTTGTGGGCTACAGCCCACTTTTTTCAGAACACACAGACAGAAGATATTTATACATACAGAGAACTACACTAATTTAATCTATTTCCCTATGTTAAGTTCTCCTCACACCTTCTATGGGTCATCTCGATTATCACTTCAAGGTTTTGTTTTCTTTTTTCTCCTGCTAATGATAGCTCATCTCAATTGATTGGACTCTTACAGTTGGTATGCATGCTTCCACCTTTTCATGTTCTCTGTATGTATAAATATCTCCTGTCTGTGTGTTCCATTCTATGCATCCAAAGAAGTAAGCTGTAGCCTACGAAAGCTCATGCTGAAATAAATTTATTAGTCTCTAAAGTGCCACAAGTACTCCTATTTTTGAGTCGATATCAGGAACTGGAAGTAGGAATGGAGTGGGAAAGTTTGATGGCCTCAGGGATGGGCTGGTGTCCTGACCTTTTTATATAATTCATGGACTTTTCTCAAGGTAAGTGACCACAGCTAGACGGTAGGCAGTACCTGGGAGCTGCTGTGGCCAGAAGTGGACTCTGCATGATCTGCCTGAGGGCATTGCTGAGATCCCAGCTGTGCGAGGGATGCATCCTCCCACAATTCCTTCCATGCTATGTTGTCTCAGATTTAGTGTTGACTTGGTTGTTAATTATTAATCCCCCAACAAACAGAGACTCCAGTCTCTGTTTTGTCCCTGCTACTCTGTGTGTTTTTTCCCTTCACTTGTTTATCAATTACCCTGGTAACCTTTGTGGATAGCTGACAGGGATGGGAACAGCAGATAAGGCATGTACTTTAAGGCTGAAGCATAGTTTGGTGTCTCCTGATGTCTGGTCCCTAAAGACAGCAGAAGAGAGCATGGAGCATAGTCTGGGATGAATCTTTTGCCTTCAGTGTCTATATAGGCCCCCTATGGCTATGGAGATCTTACCAACTAGCACTGGTTTCATTGGAAAGTTTAGGCTGAGTGCTCAGCTGCTGCTGATATGGAAAAATAAACAGAGAGCAAGTGCATGGCTATTTGATCCCAACCATGCTTAGAATCAGTCCTTGTGTTGCTTTTTTCCTCCGTCAAATCCATTCCGAAGGGCCACAGAAACTGGGATTTTTCTCTTAATTTCCATTAAACACAGGGGCTGAGGAAGTCCTCGCCCTGCTTAGCCTGTGGGCTTATTTAATTCTGCTGCCGTTGTGGCCAGTGAGCACTCCCTGAGTGGCTGCTCAGCCTGGCAGCATGATGCTACTTTCCTCAGGTCCCTACCCAAGGGCTGTTTTTTGAGAACCAGCAGTATGCTTAGCCCCGTACAAAACATAAGAAGACTCAGTCTTGCAATAAAGTCTAGATGCAGACAATGCAGAGTTCAGAGAGCTCACTCTAGTGAGTGCTGGCGTGAACTTGAGGTGCTGGAGGAATTGTGCAATGCTCATTACTGGAAGGCTTGCCCGAAAAAATGTTGTGAAGAGAGATTTGAAAGTAGAGAAGGAGATGGTTTGGTGCATCAGCAGGGCGAGCTTGTTCCAAGTATAAGAGCATAATGGCATGGAGAAGGCATGAAGGTGGGCATGGAGGAATGATACAGAGAGGGAAAATAGAATAGTGCCGTAGCAGGAGCAAAGGAGAGAACAGGAGAAATGAAGGCAGAGACATATACATGATCCTAGAGGTGAGGATGATGGATGAGAAGGATGTAATACAACAGGCTAGGGGAAGTCAGGGAGGGGGCTCAGAAATGGTCAGAGAAGTGTGATAGGAGAATTTGGTATTGCACTTTAGATAAATTGGAGGGGAGCAAGATGAGATTCAGGGATGCTGGAGAGCGGAAGATTGAATAGCTGAGGTGAGAGAGGACCAAGGCCCAGGTGAGAGTTTTAGATGAAGATGAAAGGACAGTAGAGAAGTGGCAGAGTACAAAGTAACAAGACCTGATTAGAACTGAGATGTGAGGAGAGAAGGGGAGAAAGGAGTTGAATGGTACCCTGAGGCTGTACACTGGATTGATTGGGAAGATAGAGGAATTGTCACGGTGATGGAGAAAGGGGGCAGAGGAGAGAGTTTGAGAGGAAAGATGAGAAGATCCAGGAGAGCAAAGCATCATGGAAATCCAAGGAGCGAGGGATTGGGGGGAGAGATTGAAGGAAGGAAGAATACTGTAAAATCACCAGCTTTATTCATCACAAGATTCATTCTAATCTTGCAGTTGACTTATTAACCCCACTTCATTACAGACTTCTGAAGCTCTCCTGGTAGTTAAAGACAGCATTCAGTCTGACCTCTCCTTGCCTTCAAACTTCAATGTTTCCTTGTGTTGTTTCACCTTCTCTTTATAGCCCCAGCTGGCAGGACCTGGTAGCTGTGCCTAGAGACCATGCCAGGCTTGTATTCTCTAGCTACCTGGACAGCTCTCCCTTTGAAGAGCTCATGCGTAAAGGCCTGTGCCAATGGGTACTCCCTGGGAGTCACTGCTCACCTCACTTACATCAACTCAGAGGAGGATCCTGTAGAAGGTAAGATGCATCTATCTAGAGCTAAAGAATAAGTTATACCTACTTAACTAGCAGATTGCTGGGATATAGGAGCAGGTCTGACCTATCTTCATGTGGAGCAGTGCTGCACTCACCCTCCTCTACCTGTTCATCCTTGGTCTCTTGAACTCTTGCCTCTACTTAGTGAGATAAAAGAGGAGACCCAGTATAGGATAGTCAGTATAGGGAACTGATATACGCAGAAGCAAACCCAGCATGTTCCCGTAGGAGGCAGCGGAATACACATGCTTGACAGTACATGAATGCTAGATTGGCAGAAGGATCCTTCCCAAACCCAGCACAGCCCATGAGTAAGAAGAGGTGGAAGCACTGGGCTTTCCTTCTCCCTGATCATATCATAGGTGAATCTGAGTTGGTTTGCATCCAGGAGGCACTGATCCAATCACCTTTCAACAAGATGACAAATAGCCAGGCTGTTGTGCATTTAAATGGCTAGGCACCCTCTTGTGCATTAAGTAGATACTAAAATGGATCTAGAGCAGTTTCCTAGTTGCCTTACTGCATCCTGGAGATTAAAAATCCCTTGTTGGAGGGCTGGCTAGCTCAAGGGGACTGGAACTGGGATACAAAACCTTGCATCACTAGGTCAATTGCTCCATTCTGTCCATGTTGGGAATAGTGAGCAAAAGTCGTTTCCATGTGATGGCTGTTCAGTGCTTTAGGAGGTGAAGTGAGTTAGTGAGTCTCAGTCCAGTTACCAGAGGGCAGGAGTCCACATCACAAAAGCCACCATCAGATTTGCCCCCCTTGTTGGGACAAGGACCGAATAAACAAACTGAGTCTGAACTCTTCTCTCCAACATAGAGGGATTGCCTTCAAGGCAGAGATCTGACATGTTTGGGGATGTGGAACATGGGAGAAGCTGATGTTGCAATTGCCAGTTCTGTAGCTGCACTGAGGATAAATGGAGGTGGATGTGCTCCAGGACCTTTCACCAGCTCTAAAGCAGAATTTGTGGTGAAGCACCAGGGGGGAGGGATAGCTCATTGGTTTGAGCATTGGTCTGCTAAACCCAGGGCTAAGAGTTCAATCCTTGAAAGGGCCATTTAGGGAACTGGGATAAAAATCTGTCTGGGGATTGGTCCTGCTTTGGGCAGGGGGTTGGACTAGATGACCTCCTGAGGTCCCTTCCAACCCTGATAATCTATGACAATAACATAGTGCAGGCTGGGAACATTGAGCGTAAGGGTGGAATCTGTTCTGAGTCAGGCTGGTTTCCATCTGGTAGCTTTTGAGGTCTCAGCCTCAGAATTCTTTTTCTGCTGCCCCCTATAGGTGTGTTCATCTATCCGCTGGAGGAGTCTGAGGTGGTAGCAGGTTTTGAAGCTGTGACAGGAAGCAGAAGCATCACCTTCCAGATCCAGAATCGACACCGAGCAGAGGACTGCTGTGTTGACTGCAGCCCCAGTTTGGGCCAGCCATTGCTGTGCCCCAACGGTAGGTATGCTGGGTGGTAACATGTCACCTAGCCATATTAGGACAAGGGGGTGGCTAAAATGATGTCAAAGCCAAGGGTTACTCAGATAAGTACAGATGGAATCCAAGAGCTTCCTGAAGGCTGAGAAGTTACATTTAGCATAGGTGCTGACTTTTATTTTTCCCGGTAGGTGCTCCGCCCCAAGGCCTTTCCCCACTCCACCTCTTCGTGTCTCTGCTCCGCCCTCTCCCTCAGGGCCCCACCCTCATGCCACCTCTTCTTGTCCCTGCTCTGCCCTCTCCTCCCAGGCCTCATGCCAGCTCTCTGCCAAACAGCTGAACGGCTGTGGTTGGTGGGTGCTGAACCATCCCTACTATTTTTTTCCATGGGTGCTTGAGCATTGTATTGTAAATCAGGAACAACCCCAATGGAATCAGTGGAATTACACTGGTAATGGTATAAAATTAATGAACCACGGGTGGTTCACCAGCCTGGGCAGCAGTCTGAGGGGTGCTGTGGTTCACCAGCAGATATAAACGCAATCTGACAAGCCAGAGAAGGCATGTCAGACTGGCAGTGCCAGCAAGAATCTGAAACACACTTCTTGAGGTGAAGAAGGTACTAAGCAGGGGTGAGTCTAGCTGGCATAGCTATACTGGCAAAGGCGCTTTAGTGTAAACAAGGCCTGCATTAACCATCTTTTTGGGCAGTTAATTTCCTTTGTTTCTTGAGGAAGAGGTGTTAGTGAGGGAGCATGATTGGAGGGCACCTTTGGGTGGGGAATGATCTGCCACTTTAGGAACACATCTACCAGCTGGAGGCAGCAAGAGGAATAGCAGGGACTGGGAGCCCCAGATTTTGTATCTACTTTAGGGAGCTAGTGTAAAGGAATGAGCTCTGCACAGCTCTCTGCAGTACAGGAGTACTGTTGATGTGTGGAATGGCCCATTCACCTCAGTTAGGTGTGCTCAGATGAATTAGGGTGCTCCAAAGAGATGAATAGTTTAACACAATAGCTCTGGGTGGTGTGAAATGACCCATTCATCTCAATGGGACTTCCCTTCTACCTCAGTTTCAGTTGTGGAAGATAATCTCATTCTGCTTGTCAGTTTTAGAGCAACTGGAATATTAAAATCTTCTTATTGGGGCGGACAGTATATGAGGAATGCCTGAACCAAATTACTCCAAATGTTCACCATTGCGGCATACCAATATCCTAGATAATCTTATTATGCATCTGGATTTTAGAGTACTTTGAAAATTAAAAGAAGCTCATAATGCAGGGGGAGGACATATATTGGGAACCTCTCGATCAAATAACCTAAATTTGCACCATAAATTCTACCCCAGCCCTTGAATAGGTTTTTAATTATTGCTTCCCCAAAAGGGACGTGGTTGGTGGAAATTACCCACGATTGATCCCGAGAGAATGATACTAGCATCAGAGCCATAGTTTGAGCCCCCAAGTATGTGTTTAAAAAAAAAAAAGTTATAAGAAGTGTAAAATTTGGATGTTATTTGATTTTTTTAGTGGGACTGTATCTCACTTAACCGGCCTCAGAAATCTTGACTATTAAACCATCCCTGTCGCTATTTTCAAGACAAGGCTTTTTTGAGGGCTTTTTCCCCCCAGTCAGCTTGCTTTTACCCTAACCTATTCAGCTGTGCTCCGAGCACTGTTCTATATGTACATCCAACAGTGGAAAGGAACAAATATTCACACCCAGATACAGTCTTTCAGCCCCACAAAGTTGGCAGTTACCCCGATTTGGGGGAACTGGAATGTAAAAGATCATTTCATTTTAAAAGGTGATCTGTAAAAGGGCAATAACTGAGACTGTGCCTTTGTTTGATTTTCTTCTGATGTGTAAAGAAGGCATGAAGATTTGGGGTCCTAGATGTTTTTTGTTTTGTTGATACATTTGTTTGTTTTGGGGAGTAAGATACATTTATGGTATCTCCTTTTATATTAAAAATCCAGGTCCTGTCTAGCCTGGAGGACTCATGCTTTGGCTTTGTCTAGACTAGAGTTGGTGCTCCTGTTATAATTTGAACTGATTGATTGTAAATGCTAATTGTGTTAATAACTGAGGCTCTCCACAGATTTTTGTTCTGTAGCACAAAGTTTTGTGGTTTGTCCATGCTGAACCCCCATGTCCTGATATTCTGCAAATGTTTGCAGCTAGATTAGCATTTCGAGTCACTTAACAAGCAATTGGCGATCAATTACAACAGGAGGACAAATGCTAGTCTGGACAAAGCTATGATAACAGGAGAACTAGTGAAATGATAACATCACAAGAGTCAAGTATCAGGGGTAGCCCTGTTAGTCTGTATCCACAAAAACAATGAAGAGTCTGGTGGCACCTTAAAGACTAACAGATTTATTTGGACATAAGCTTTTGTGGGTAAAAAACCACTTCAAATGCATGGAGTCACAAGAGTCAAGAGACAGAAAATTGAGCAATGGAGAGGGGAAGAGATTTTAAATCACTTTGAAAAACTCTGTTTTGTCTGATTTTGTTAACAACTATTTAACTTCAGTGCCAAATGAGTATTTTGGATAAAGGATGCATGGGTAGAAGGGAGGGATGAGAGAGACAGATTTGCCCCAGATTTTTACTGTTCTGGGGGGCCAGGACAGTCCCCCCACCCAATGGCATCTCTGAGAACAGACCCTTCCCAACAGGAGGAGAGCAGCTCAGCACTGGCAGAAATGTGGGAAGGTAGTGGCAGTGATTTTGCATGCCCCATCACCCCCAAATTGTGCCTATGGTGGCCTCCCCTCTCCCACCACTGCAGTGGGCCCTACCCACCCCCAGCCAGGCTCCCTCTGCCTGGACTCACCTAGTGCTGCCTGCAGTTGGAGCCGACTGGGAGCTGGAGCCTGCCCAGGAGATCTACGTAGGAGGTGGAGCCATCTGACCCAGGTAAGCAAGATCTCACTGCTGATGATGAGGCTGGGCTTCTCCGTGGGTGCTCCAGGCGGAAAAATTGGTGGGTGCTCAGCACCCACTGGCAGCTCCCCGCCCTCCCGTCCCAGCTCACCTCCGCCCAGGACCAGCTGTAGGCCAATTTCACCAGTTCCCCCGAATCAGGCCCCGCACCTAAGAGGGCTCTGCGCCCAGTGAGAATCTCTTCCCTGGATAGAGGCGCCTTTTTAATTTTTACTCACCTGGCAGCGCTCCGAGTCTTTGGCGGCACTTTGGCGGTGGGTCCTTTGCTTGCTCTGGGTCTTCAGCGGCGAGTCCTTCAGTGCCGCCGAAGACCTGGAACGAGTGAAGGACCTGCTGCCGAAGACTTGGAGTACTGCCTGGTGAGTACAAGCCCCATGTGTTTTTTACATTTTTTTTTATAGTCATCCCTGCCAGGGCCCTGTCGAAACTGTTCAAATTGGGCCCCGCACTTCCTAAAGCTGGCCCTGCCTCCACCCCGGCTCCACCACTGCCTCCTTCCCTGAACGCGCCGCTGGGTCCTGCTTCTCCCCCCTCCCTCCCAATGCTTCTGCCGCGAAACAGCTGATTTGCGCTGCAAACCTGGGAGGGAGGAGGGGGAATGCAGTGCACTTGGGGGAGGAGGTGGGGTTGGGGCGGGGATTTGGGAAGGGGACCAGTAGGGGCAGGGGGGAGTCAAGGAGGAACTGGGGGCAGGGCCAGGGATGTGAGCACCCACCGGTGCCCAATAGGGGCAGGGAGGGGGTGGAGTCTGGGCGGGTCCAGGGGCCAGCCCCCGCAGCCCACCCCTAATCCTGGCTGGAGCAGCTTCCTGAGGCTGCTGGAGAAGGGTCCCCACCCCCTACTGAGGGCTGATGTAGGACTGGGTCAGCCTCTGCTGCATCCAGTCCAGAGGCTGCAGAACAGCTGATAGGCAGGGTGAGGCTGCATTCAGGGGAGCCCACCAAACAGCTGATTGGTGATCTAGTCTATCAGCTGATTGGTATAGGTGGGGCTGCTCAGGAACTGCTGACCCCTGACTGGGGCTGCAGCATCACTATTGCCGGTGGGTGCTAAGCACTCACTGATTTTTTTCTGTGGGTGCACCTTTGATGTGTCACCTGGGGTAAGGGATCCCAACCTCCCCTGGAAAGGTGATTCACAAAGCAATGCTAACATAGCTGGAACCAAGAGATGCTGGGAGTCTGGCCAAAACCCCACTCATGAGTTCAGCCAACAAAGTTTGGAGAAGCAGCATATGAATTTCCGGATGCTGCCAAGGGAACTGAAACACTGAATCCTTTGAGGTTTGTCCAGGACAAATTAAAACCGACTCTTCTCCCTGTCAGGGCAGGTGCTGAGGTGAGAGCTGTCCTACCTGCGGGTAGGAGGAGTGATGGGGTATGGGCGTTCTCTGAAATAAACTGTTCCTCCTCCCTGAATCCACTGTCCCATAGTTGGACAGTCTGTAATTTGGGGTTGATCCCTCCAGTACCAGCATCCCAGTGGCAGCAGGTTTGTCAGTGAGTGAGGGCTGATTCTCCTGAACCTGCAGTCCTGGGCAAGCCTGTCTTTGAAAAAGGGATAGTCCTCATCTCCATTAACATTTAATTGTTTTCCCTCAGCTTTTGAATATGAGCTTATAGAAACCTCTTTGTGATTCTGTCTCACTATTATCCTTTGCCTCCGAGCAACTTGAATGTGCCACCAGTTCCAGCTGTCCTGACATTGTCTGCTTTAATTCTCTTGTATGCCATGCAAGCCAGCTTCTGTCCTGTCTCCTCCATTGAAACTGCTGATTTAGCTCGTTAATAATCTTCAGGCTCTCCTCTCTTTTCTCCTCCTCTATCTTCTGCTGCTTGTAACAGTCAATCACTGCTGCTTCTTCCTCCGGGACATTTGCTTCTCAGTTCAGTCCTACTGTTTCTCCTATCTCTGTGCACTCCTTCAGTGTCTCCCCTAGTGGCTTCTTTTCCTCTTCTCTCCCTCTGTTTATTGACGTACATCAAGATACGAGCTCTGTTCTCATTCCCCTTCTCTTCTGCCTCTTTGCTTTTTCTTTGGGTGACCTCATCTATCCCAGTAGTTTCAGCTACTGTCTCTTTGCCAGTGACTCCCAAGTCTAATTCTGCAGCACCAACATCACCCACTCTTCTCCATCTCACATCTGCAGTCCTTCTTCCTGGACATGTCACATCTCCAGTATTTCATTCTGAAAGTTTAGTTCTACATCTCTGGTTGTCCAAACATCCCCTACACAGTCTATCTCAAACTCAGTATGTTTGAACCTGAACTCCATGTATTCCCCTAAAACCATCCCCCTCCTTTTGCAGTGATGACGTCATCTTTCTCCTCAGGGAACATCTTCCGTGCCCTTCTTTCTGTCTCCCGCTCCCCACCATTCAATGTTAAAAGATCCTTTCAGTTCCTGCTTATAAGATCTCAAAAATCCATCCCTGACTCTCCATTCCTCCATCAAAACCTGCTCTTTGTCATCTCCTGCCATGACTGCAACCTTCTCCTCTCCTCTGGCCTCCCAGATTCTCCTTTCTACTCCACCGTGAACACTGAAGCTAACATCCCTCCTCCTTTCCTGACCACTCCACTCCACTGATTGAATTCCTTCATTTGGCTGCTCCTCACCTTCCACATCCAGTTCGGCATAAAGCTGTTGCAGTTAGTATATCACTTGTGCGTGTGCATACTAGGCTCCTTGCGTTGGCGTACTCACCAGGCATGCTTTTGTCGATGCACAGTGTGGTTGCACCATTGGTAGATATCCCAGTGTGCAACTTGCCACCATCCAGTGCATTGTCTTTTGGGAAATGTTAGCAATGGATGGTGGGGCAAAAAAGAGCCTCACAGGGGTCACCGGGATTAAGGGGTCAACTTCCCAGTGTGCAACTATCTTCATCCCATAATGTCATCTGTATCCCATAATTTTTGCACCTTTTTAAAAAATCACATGAATCCTTCTCACAGTCCGTCATATCTGACATAACCATGAAACCCTCATAGCTCTCTGCACTATTGTCATGAGCGTTGCAAGCACAGGAGGCATGATCCTCTGATATTTGCAGAACTGTAAAAAGAACGGAATCTGGGGGGAATGTGACGATTTCTTGGAGGACAAAGATTGCTGTGGGACATAGTGAGAACCAATTAAAGCTTGTAGGTGGTGTTCATGGAGCAGTTGCAGATGATGGAGAGCCACTTATTGCATGAGAAATGAGCACTGACAGGTGGGAACACATCATAATGCAGGTTGGGACAAGGATCAGTAGCTGCAGAATTTTTGGATGCACAAGGCCACATTCATGGATCTGTGTGCCAACCTCGCCCCAGCCCTCTGCGCAGGGACACCAAAATGAGATTTGCACTGAGTGTCTAGAGGCAAGTGGCAATCGCATTCTGGACACTTACAACTCCAGATTACTACCGGTCAGTAGTAAATCATTTTGGAATTGGGAAATGCACTGTGGGGGCTGTTGTCATGCAAGTGTGCAGGGCCATTAGTTATTTCCTGCTACACAGGACTGTGACTCTTGGCACTTTGTAGGAGAAATGGGGTTCCCAAACTGGTGTGGAGTTACAGACAGCACACATCTCACTATTTAGGCACCAGAGCACCTTGTCACAGAGTACATCAACACAAATGGCTATTTGTCTATGATTATACAAGCATTGATGGATCACCAGGGATGCTTCACTGACATCAATGTTGGCTGGTTAGGGAAGGTGCATGACGCTGGCATCTTTAAGAACATAGGACTATTCAGAAAGTTGCAAGCAGGTACTTTCTTTCCCAACCAGTAGATTGCCATTGGCAATGCTGAAATGCCAATAGTGATCCTGGGGGACCCAGCCTACCACTTGTCCTCTGGCTCATGAAACTATACACCAGGCATCTCAACAGCACCAAGGAAAGATTTAACTACTGGCTCAGCATGTGCAGAATGACAGTTGAATATGCTCTTGGTAGATTGAAGGGATGCTGGTGCTGTTTACTCACAAGATTAGATCTCGGTGACAAAAATCCCAATGATTAAAGCAGTCTGCTGTGTCCTGCCTAATATCTGTGAAGCAAAGGGGGAAACGTTGCAGCTGGGGTGGAGGCAGAGTGGCTGTCTCCTGAGTTTGAACAGCCACATGGAAGGGTTATTAGAAGAGCTCAATGCAGAGCTATACGGTTCAGAGAGGCTTTGAAGGAGCACTTTAACAGTGAATCACAGTACAGTAACGCATTGTGGTGTATTGTGCTGTACCTCACCCTGCTATTTGTGGGCCTGTTAGAAATTGTGTGGTGCTTGGTGTACATCTATGACTATAACACTGTCAATGACCTAATAATTTTGCAGTGCTTGCTGTACGTTTATGGTTATTACACTGTGTGTGTCACTGATCCTACGAGTTATGTCACATGGTAAAGTAGTTAGTAAGTAGGTGCTTTCAGAACTGCTAGGTTCTCTGCAGCATATGTCAGGAGCTAATAAAGATGAACTATTTTTGAAATAATATAATTTTATTCAGTAGTAAAACCAATACAAAGAAAAATCTGTGCAATTTAAAAACAAATACATTAAAAACTTAATAAATTAATGGAACAACTTAACAAGGAGAAAGAACATTTGTGTCCTACCTACACATTCAGCAACTGTGGCTTTCACAGATCAGTCTATGTGAAGCTGTGGTTGTCCATTATGTCCCCTGGGGCGGAGGGGTGAGGGACGTGCCCCCTGATGCCAGGTGGAATGTTAGGGGTATGTTTAGAGAGGTGTAATGGAGTTCTCCAGGTATAGCATAGGGAGGCATGCCTGTGATTGTTGACTCTGAAGGTCTACAAGAGTCTGCAGATAAGTCTTATTATATCTTGATGCATCCCAAGTCATTTTCTTTCTCCTCCTCATCTGGCTCAGGCATTCCAAAGGTGTAGAGGGAGAACCTGCAGGTTAAACACACAGAGGTACCATTGTCAGTATAGTCACAACAGAAAGTGAAAGTTAAGATTCACAGGGAGGGAAGGCTAACTCAGTGGTTTGAGCACTGGACTGCTAAACCCAGGGTTGTGAGCTCAATCCTTGAGGGGGCCACTTAGAGAGCTGGGGCAAAAATCAATACTTGGTCCTGCTAGTGAAGGCAGGGGGCTGGACTTAATGATCCTTCAGGGTCCCTTCCAGTTCTATGAGATAGGTATTATATCTCCATTTATTATTACTGTATTATTTAGCTCCCTTCTTTTTCTCTATTCAAGTTTTAAACAAGTCATACTTATTGACAATTCTGCTTTGGAGAGCTTGTGCGTGGTGCCACTCATGGCACCAGCCATGGTGAGTATGGCTCTCCAGGGGTGAGGAAAAGGAGGAGGAATTGCTCAGTTGCATAAAACTCTGAGTATAGGCCAGTGGTTTTCAACCTTTTTTCATTTGCAAACCCATAAAAAATTTCAAATGGAGGTTGGATCCTTTTGGAAATCTAAGACAAGTTGAAAACCACTGTTCTGTGGTAACAACAACCTTTCATGGACTCTTACACATTATCTGTGGAGCCTGAGGGGTCTGTGGACCACAGGTTGAAAACCACTGGGATAGGCCAATGTCACTGAATACTGGCACCATTTTCCATAGATGGTAGTGCTTTAACTGATATCTCGTTCCTGAGGGTAACGATGGCAGAGAACACAACTGCTGCTGGTGTCCTGAAGCTGCCCAAGCCTGTATGCTGCTAGCCTGTGTATTGCAATGGTGCCTGTCATAGGCACCAACTTCCCCTCTTTCCTGTGGGTGCTCGACCTCTCTTCTGCCCCTGGCCCCGCCCTGCTCCACCCCTTCCATGAAGCCCTGCCCACATCTTCCCACCCTTTCTCCACCCCCATTACAACCTCTTTCCCAAACTTCCCACTCCAACTCTGCCCCCTCCCTGCTAATATTCCAACTCCTTCCCCAAATCCCTCTCCCGGCCCCGCTTTCTCCCCTGAGCATGCCACATTCCCGCTCTTCCCCCCGCCCTGGAGCGTGCTAACACTGCCAAACAGCTGTTTGGCAGCAACTGGGCAGGAAATGCTGGGAGATAGGCGGAGGAGCAGGGACATGGCACGCTGAGGGGAGGGGGAGGAGGAGGTGGGATGGGGGGTGAGGGGAGCTTGGCTGCCAGTAGGTGCAGAGCACCCACTAATTTTTCCCCGTGGGTGCTCCAGTCCTGGAGCACCCACGGAGTCGGTGCCTACAGTGCCTGCTGAAGTTAATGCTGACTGGTGTGGGAAAATGTCCTACTATGGAGGAAGAAATAAGGCTGCCATCCCTAGAAACCTTCAGGAGAGGATTGCAGAGTACCTCCATGAAAGTTTTATCGAGCTCTCTCAGGAGGATTAAAGGCACATCCCTGTGTACATAACCCCACTGCTCCTCTTGCCTAACTCGCTTTTCACGACAGAGGCCTGTGGCTCGGGCTCCTCGGAGGTATCCATGGTGGTGTGCAGGACAGTATTGGGATTTCCGCCAAGTATGATCTGCAGTTCTTTGTAAAAGTGGCAGGTCTGTGGCTCAGCACCAGATCAACTGTTGGCCTCCCTGTCCTTTGATTTGCCTGCCGCAATTTCTTTGCTTTCACACGACACTGCTGCTGGTCCCTATTGTACCCCTTCTGCATCCCCCAGGCAATCTGCTTATAGATGCCCATGTTTCTATGCCTGGTCCAGAGCTGTGCTTGTACAGAGTCTTTACCTCACAGGCCAAGGAGATCCAGTACCTCCTTTCTGCTCCAAGCCGGAGTGCATCTGGAGCATGTAGCCAGCATGATCAGCTGGGAAGTTGCACACAACAAAGAGAGCTGCTCGGTGTGCTTGCCAAGCTGGACAATCAGGAAAAGACATTTCAAAAATTCATGGAGCGTTATAGGGGAGGGGGGCCTTCCAGTCTGGGCAGTGGAATTCACAATTGTGACCACTCTCAGTGTCAAGCATTGTGGGACAGCTGCTGGAGGACTGTTAGGATCGACGTAAGTAACGCAGTGTCTGCACTCACATTGTATTGACTTCAGTACATCGACCATGGCTCAATGCTGCTCAGGGAGGTGGAGTTGCTGCATCACTGTAATGGGGCACTTACATTGGTGGGAGACAAGCTCAAGTGTAGACACGTACACAAATAGGTCAGCGCAAGATGGCTTACATCAGCTTCCCTTTGTAGTTAGACCACACTTTAGACTGTAAACTTCTAGGGGCAAGGACATATAAGTGTCTTTTTATATGTGTGTACATTGCTAAGCACACTGATAATACTTAATGTATAATGAATAATAATCCCTCTGGCCTCACTATTCCAGTTTGAGACTGTCCATGGCTGAGGGCCTAATCCCCCGTCCTGGTGCTGGTCTGTAACTGTGATCACCAGCTCGATGCTCTAAATGCCTGTCCTGGGGAAACTGCCTGCTGACTATTCCTTTCCTGCCCAGGTCACCTAATCCTTGATGAAGATTTAGAGCATTCTACCTTCATCCTCAGCACGGGCCCCATTGGGCCCTCAGAAATCCTGACTGTGGTCTTCAGCAGCAGCCAGGAGCTGTCGACCCTACCAGACGGTGCACTCCACATCATGTTCCCCTCTATCCTCACGCCCCTCGTGGTGGCTGTCCCAGAAAGTGCGAGTGAGCCGGGAGGCTTGTGTGACGACAGGTTGGCCCTATGGTGATTTTCATGGCTTTCTCAGAGTCTATGCCATAGTGGGGGCTGAGGAGGTTATAGAAGGGGAGGGAAAGTAGAGGGGCTATAGGGAGGGGATAAGGAGCAAAGGGATGGTTCTGTGGTCACCTCAGCCCTGAGGAGATTCCCTGAATACAGAGGCTCACGCTAGAGGGTTGCCCAGATCTCCCCAGTTGTGGATTCCCACATTCTCCTGCTATGTCCTCACAGGGTGGGCAGACTAGGAATTACCTGACAGGGTAAATGTGGGAGGATGTTGGGGTTCAGGAAGACACTTCATGTTCCCTCCCTGATGAACTGTGGCTCTCCATTGGCCTGAGGTGGCAGTAAAGTCCCTATGGCCTGCCTGAGATATCCAGGTGTGAACTAAAGTCTGGTGCACATCGCAGGGTATCATCAGAGGAGGCTGTTAATCTCCCAGCTACTGGAATGCCCAGGAGTGCATGGCGAGAGCTCTCTCTGCCGATAGGGAGAGAGGCTGCTCTGGATACGGGGTCTCTGCAGGCTGCTCAGCACTGCAGAGGCTAACGTTCCCCAGCAGGCCAAGCCCACCGCTAGCGGGTGCTTTGCAGTCAGCTCATGATTGACTTGTCTTTTCTTTCAGTCCCACTAGCTGCTTTGGAGCTACTGGCCTGCGAAGTGAACAGTCATTCATTGTGCCTCCCGAGAGCACAGACATCTTCAGGGGCCAGGCCTACAATCCTTTCCCCTATGAATTCTCCTTTGAGCTGCTGGTCAAGGGGCCCTGCTTGCTGGCAGGTATGAGGGTGATGTTTCTCCATCGGCTAATTTTTCTCTCTCTTTTGGTGGGTTATCGATGCTCATGGAAGTGAAGTGTCAATAGAGCTGGACACTGTGTGGGCAACAGCTGGCCAAGCCTCCCCCTGACAGCCCATCTAGTACCCCACAATCCCCATCCGCAGTCCCACCCCTGCTATTCCAGCCCTGGGATAACAGAAACATGCAGCTCATTTCACGTCCCTTCGTCCTGACCCAGCACAGCTTGCTATTCCAACCCTCAGCTCCTTAGATCCATAGCTTACTGATCCCACCTGGCAGCTACCAAGGCTCAAACAGGGGTTGCAGAATGTGACAAAGGCCCAAAATGAAGCGCACCAAATAATTACTATTCCAGTGCAGTTATGGGATTCATTCCCTTAGTGTAAATGGCTCTCTCTGTTAACTCAGATTCATGAAAGCAGCAAAGAGTCCTGTGGCACCCTATAGACTAACAGATGTTTTGGAGCATGAGCTCTCGTGGGTGAATACCCACTTCATCGGATGCATCACTGCTTTTACAGATCCAGACTAACATGGCTACCCCTCTGATACTCAGATTCATGAGTCTGTTTCTGATGGAAAGTTTCCAACAGTAAAAGCTAGAAGGGAACATGTACGTAACTTTGGGACTAAAATGAGAGATGTCCCATGACACAAAGGATATCTGATGATGCACCTCATTCCTGAAGACATTTCCTTTTGGTACTGAAGGAAAAACTACCTCCTGTCCCTCCGTCCAACCCCTTCTCCAAACCTGCTTCTTCTGCCTCCCTCCATCATTGAGCCTCATTCCTGCTCCAGCCTCTGAACAATAAAACTAAAGGGTTGGGGAGCTGAACTAACTTGATAGGATCCCAGCATAGCCAAGGAACCTCCTGATCTTGTCTCATGTTAACCTGGTCCGTCCGACTCTCCCCAATGTCCTTATCTGATGTTATCTCTCCCCGGGACATGTCATCTCTGATTAAGCTCCTCAAGGCAGAGAGCAGATTTGACTATAAATGCCAAGCTGTGAACCAGTGGCATTCTCACCGTGCTCCAATACACTCACCACAGACGTGAGAGAGGCAAAACCCATCCACCTCTTTGCTGACTTTATTATCACAAAACTCCAACCCAAGCTGCCTCCCCAGGGCACTCACTTAAGACAAAAGCACCCATAGATACCTCTAGTCAAAGGACTACTGCCACTTCTGTTATATCCAGCAGGAATCAATTAACATCTCCTAGTGGTGTCCTAGTACCTTAGAACCAGGAGGGCTCAGCTGAAGAACCCAACCACTCTGTTATATATGTACGCCATTAATAATAGAATGAGAGCTCTTGGGTAAGTCAGGGAATGCAGGAAAGATCAAAGGGCATCTGAGGTAGGACAATGGATGAGCCAGTCCACCTACTCCTGCCCCCAAATGCCTTTGCACATCATGGATTTATGGGATAGCTGGCTGAGACCAGTCAACTCATGTCACCTGAGGTGGAGTCTTAGCCGCTACCACTTGGACCCAGCAGTAAAGGCCTAGTTCTTTCTTGCTTAGCCAATATCCTCCTTCACTCAGAGAAATGAAAGTGAGGAATGGCTGTGGGGCGAAGGGACGTGATGGGGATGAATTGCACAGAGACTGGAGTGTGTGCCTGAGAGGTTAGGGGAACTGATACCATTAGCATTGGCTCGAGGCCCATCTGCCTCTGAGGTGCTGCACTCCGGCCTCAACGTGCATCAATCTGCAGAAAATGTCTGTTGGTGCTGAGTGGTTTATAGGCCCCCTCTGGTAGGAGGGGGAGGTACGCCAGGAAGAGAAATGTCAAGGAGTCCCAGCTGCACTGTGAGCATCCCTACTGTACTTTTTAGACCTTGAAGAGGCTCTTCTCTGCCTCCCCTGAGCTACTGAGTCTAGGGGCGGGGATGTTGGCACTGAGCACTGGTGTGAATATTACACTGGGTGGTGACTAGCCTCAGTGGAGGCCATGCTCAGGTGAGTGGCTGTGTGTGGGGTGGCATAAGGGTGAGCAGGGAGGGATGCTCAGGGAAGACTCTGGCCAAGTGGGATGGGCAGAGGGTTCTCAGCAGATAGCCTGTGGCTTTCTTCTATACTGTTCCTTACGGGCAGAGCCCCTTTCCTTCCACTTCCACCCTCTCCTCCTTCAGTCTCTCCTCAAAACACACTTCCTCCTTCTGCGAGGCCTCCAAACCTTAACCTTCCCTCTTAGCAAATGTGTTCAAACCCTAGCCCCTGTGCAAGTGTAAGTGCTTGTGCTCATGGCTGTGTGTGTTTGCATGCACTTGTGTAAGCAGGTATGTGTGTGAGTGCACATCTGTGTGCATGCATGAGTGCTTGTCTCTGTGTGTGAGCACATGTGCATGCATGGCTCTATGTGTGCATATGCACCTGTGTTTGAATGTGCCTGAGTGTGTGTGTATGTGTTGGTATAAATACTTCTGTGTGTGGAAGCATGGGTGTGTGCACATTCGTGTGTGAATACTTGCATGTGAATGAAGTTCTGGAACAGCCTTCCATGGGGAGCAGTGGAGGCAACAAACCTAACTGGTTTCAAGACTGAGTTTGATGGGTTTATGGTGGGGTGACCAGATGAGAGGAAGAAAATATAGGAACGCATGGGGGTCTGCTGGCGGAGAGGAAAAAATAAAATAATTGAATGCCGGCGGAGCGAAATATCAGGACAAATTGCGTCCCGACCAAAAAGGACGTGGGACAAACACCTAAATATCGTGATGGTCCCAATTTTATCGGACGTCTGGTCACCCTAGTTTAGGAAGGGGATGGTGTAATGAGATTGCCTACCATGGCATATGGCCCATCCGCGACTGCTAGTAGCAAATAATCCCAGTGGCCAGAGATGGACCCTAGATGGGGAGGGCTCTGAGCTACTACAGAGAATTCTTTCCCTGGTATCTGGCTGGTAGATCTTGCTCACATGCTCAAGTTCTAACTGATT
This sequence comes from Gopherus evgoodei, assembly GCF_007399415.2. Classification (NCBI taxonomy): domain Eukaryota; kingdom Metazoa; phylum Chordata; order Testudines; family Testudinidae; genus Gopherus; species Gopherus evgoodei. The sequence goes on from NC_044330.1 coordinate 8,193,706, forward strand.
GACAGATTTGTGGCTGCAAAAGAATTTTTCCCCAGGTCAGACTGATAGAGACCTTGTTTGTTTGTTTTTTTTGCCTTCCTTTGTAGTGTAGGGCACGGGTCACTTGCTGATTTGAACTAGAGTAAATGGTGGATTCTCTGTAACTTGAAGTCTTTAGATCATGATTTGAAGACTTCAGTAACTCAGCCAGAGGTTATGGGTCTAGTATAGACAGAGGCGTGCACAAGAGGAGACAAGCAGGGACACATGTGGCCCCAATAATCAGCAGGGGCACAGAACAACTCTGGGGTTAGAGTGGGGAGAGGCAGCTCCTCTGGCCCTGGGGTGGCGGACTCGAGGACAGAGCCAGCTCCTCCGGTTCCAGGGTCATGGGGGGCAGGGAGAGATAGAACGCGCCCCTCCAAAAGTGGTCAAATTGTTATTCCTGCGCACACCCCTGCGTACAGGAGTGGGTGGGTGAGGTTCTGTGGTCTGCAATGTGCAGGAGGTCAGACTAGATGATCACAATGGTCCCTTTTGTCCTTAAAGTCTATGTCTATGTGTGACAGTGAAAGGAAGCTGATGGATATTCCTGAGAGGAAAGGATAATGTTACCTGTCTGCCAAGCAATACCAGATTTTCAGGGCCTTGCATAATGATGTTAGCCAAATATAACCCCCAAGTTTGAATGTGCCTGAGTGTGTGTGTATGTGTTGGAGGCAGGTAAATGAGAAAATTCTGTCTATTTCAATTTGATAGACCCTTCCTCCCTCTCATGGGATAGATCTGTTTTATTTTAGCAGAGCTGGTAGTATGGCCTGTAGTTAAGGTTGCATAAACTTTCAATTATAAGACCCTGTTTTCAGTTGCTTATAACTTTGCCAAACTTTAAGTATTTGGGCTGAAATTTTCCATGCCAGATGTCTGCCTCAGCCTGACTTGTTTTGAAACATTTCTACTGAAATGGTTTGGCTGTTTCCAAAAGCAAGATTAGGGAAAAATACATTGTTTGTCCAGACCAAAAATGCAACTTTAATTTGGCCCCTTTTGCATATGCATTGTGGTACAGTCTTTAATCACGTGATCACAGACTACAGCTTCATTCACTGCCACAGAGTGGACAGTGCTTCAGGAAGGAATCAGGGTTGGCTGTAGTTTGTCAGATCTGCCTCATTTGTTGCGGACGTAGGAAGTTGAGAAGTGGATGACGCAGGGGATTCCAGGACAAGAAGGGTTATGACAACTAAATGTCTCCCTGGAGAACTGGATTCTATCCATACCTCTGCCCCCGAGTTCCTAGGTGATTCTGGGAAAGTCACTTAAATCAAAATGTTCATGGTTGGCTACTAATTATGTATTACACCTTTTCTGGATGCCCAGCATGAGATACCTATGGCCAGATATGCAAAGTGCTCAGAATGGCAACTGCAGAGTCCTGGTACTCTGGAAAAATCAGTCCCCAGGTGTCTCACATTGGGCCCCCCAAATTAGTGGACACTTGACAATTTTAGCCTTATCGTTCTGTGCTTCAATTCCCCATCTGTAAAATGAGCATGATAATAGCACCTATTCCCACAGGAGTGTTGTGAAGATAAATTAAAGAAAGACTGTAAAGCCCTCAGATACAAAGGTGAGAGCATCATAAAAACACTCAGGAGAGAATGAACAGTGTTGAATTCAGGGCAGGGTTTCCATGGAATGGCATAAATAAGGTCTGGGGCAATGCACTGAATGGTGGGATAAAAAATATTGAATAATTTCTCATTTACTGAATGAGGCAGGGATCCTGTGGAAAAAATACTATGTGATCATGCAATTAAAAATTGTATCACAATCCAAGTGCACAAGGGGGCTGAATTCAGATTGCAAAGGCAACCTGAGTTGTGACACTTCCTAACTTTTCAGTGCTTGACTTCGCAACCTTAGTGTTCTTTTAGTATAGCTTTTTGAATTTAATTATTATCTATTTGCAGTCACTCCAAATATCTCTGTACATCTTCTGTGGGGAAGGAACAGCAGGGTCTAGGGGAGAGATAATTGGCATAACAGGCCACAAGTATTTAAAAAAGGCACCCAGCTGATGCAGCAGGGACTTAGATTATGTCTGCCCTGCAAAACAAATCTGCAGCAGCGATTCTCAGCTGCGGTCTGCAGACTCAGGATCACTAGTATGGTGCTAAAAACAGCAGTGTAGATGTTCCCACTTGGCTGGAACTTGGGCTCTGAAACCTGGTGAGGGAGAGATGTCTTAGAGCCTGAGCTCCAGCCCAAGTAGCAACAGCTATGCTACGCTGCTATTTTTAGCACCGTAGCTCAAGCCCGAGTCTGTATACCCAGGTTCTGAGACTCGCCGCTGCAGGGTTGTCAAGGTTCCCTCCCCACTTTGAACTGTGGGGTACAGCTGTGGGGACCCACATGAAAGACCCCCAAGCTTATTTCTACCAGCTTAGGTTAAAACTTCCCCAAGGCACAAATCCTTTCTTTGTCCTTGGACGGTATTGCTGCCATCACCAAGTGATTTAGACAAACATCCAGGGAAAAGGGCTGCTTGGAGTCTCTGTTTCCCCAAAATATTCCCCCAAACTCTTTCACCCACTTTCCTGGGGAGGCTTGAGAATTACATACTAACCAATTGCCTTTAATACAAGTACAGACCAGAACCTTTACCTTTAGGACACTAAAATCAATCAGGTTCTTTAAAAAAGAACTTTATTATAAAGAAAAAGGTAAAAGAAGCACCTCTGTAAAATCAGGATGAAAGATAATTTTACAGGGTAATAAAAAGATTTAAAACACAGAGGATTCCCCTCTAGGCTCAACTTCAAAGTTCCAAAAACAGGAATAAACCTCCCTCTTAGCATAGGGAAAATTCACAAGCTAAAACAAAAGATAATCTAACACATTTCCTTGCTTTACTTACAATGTTTGTAATCTTAGATGCTTATTTCAGGTAGGGTTTTAGGAGATGTTTTTTTCCTGCCTGGTCCCTCTCTCTGTCCCAAGAGAACATAACAAAGAGAGCACAAACAACGCCCCCTCCTCCCAATTTGAAAGTATCTTCTTTTCTTATTGGTCCTTTTGGTCAGGTACCAACCAGGTTATTTGAGCTTCATAACCCCTTACAGGTAAAGGAGGGATTTTATGCTACCCTTAGCTGTATGTTTTTGACAAGGGTTGACATACGCTAAGTGCCCTGGGATGATGTCTGGATAGAAAAGCCACAATGATGATCCAGAGCTGAGACTAGATGATTTAGGCCCAGATTTTTAAAGGTATTTAGACGTTTCTGTGTATCAGTGTTGCAACATCTACCTGATTTAGGTGCCTAAGTCCCATCAACAATCAATGGGATTTTGTCTCCTAAATGCCTTTTGAAAATGAGATGTAGGCTCCTAAATTGGTTAGGTGTTACAACACTAAGTTCAGCAATGCCCGAGTACCTTTAAAAACTACAAATCCTGGGCCTTACCCCTACCTCCCCTAGCCCCTTAGTCATTGTAACTTCTGCTTCTTATTCTTCCTCTGCCCTGCAGGCTTGGAGAGCCCATCGCATGCCCTTCGGGCTGATGCAAACCCCTATGCCAACTCTGCCTCCACTATTTGTGTTACCTTGGCAGAGGGTCACCAGTGTGACAGGAGTCTGGAGATTATCTTGTACCCCTGTGGTAAGAGGAACAAGTGAACCAACGTTACACTGGGAGCATGCCTTTAACCTGGAGTCCACAGCTAGGGTAAATTCAAGAGACATTGGCTCTGGGAGCTCAAGGCTTCTCCTAACAGGAGCGCTGACTGTGGGAAGCTCCTGGTTATTACAGCTCAAGACTCTTCCAGCTGATGGTGCTGTGGAGAAGGGAGCAGGCATCCTAAGCACGGGGAAGCTCTCCGTTGCTTAATTCTCTGCCTCTCCTAGCAGGAGGTGCTGCCAGTGGAGTAAACCCCAATTCTCTTACGTGGAGACATATTTAGTATTTCAAAGGCATTTTCAATCTGGACTGATTTACTGTCCTAGAAGAGCTGCCTGTGTCAGGGGCCCATTTTATTCTGCAGCCCACTTCATAAGGGAGAGGGCCTTTCATAGACCCAGCTCCCCTCCCAAGCCCTCCCTTCCCAACTGCCTGGTCCTCATGACTCTAAATTCTGTGGAGCACCAGGAAGTGCCCTAGGGCCATAGGGTGGGAGGCACTAACTTCTCTGATGTTTGTCCTTTTGCCCAGAGCCCCATCGCCCTCACCTGGTCATTGAGTCGGGTGCCATGACGTACCAGGAGTATGAGGCGCACATCAGGAGTCGTCGGGATTACGTGCGAATTGCCAAGAAGGACAGTGATGGGGAGAGACAGGTGACCAGCCCTGGAGGGTCTTTAACAGGGTGGTCCTGGAGGGGGAGGTGTCAGGGCCAGTTAGAAGACTAGGATGGGAGAAGGTCTGGGAGAAGGCTGAGACTCGGGGGAAACAGCTGTCCTGGGCAAGGATGTGTGAGGCTCCAGGGCAAGTGCCTGTGAAAGGGGGATGTGAGGCTTGAGGATCCCACCCCACTCTTGTCTCTCTCTCATGCTCACAGGTGGCCTTTGTTCAAAAGCGATTCCACAAAGACATTTTCCACAACCCGGTCCTGATGCTGAACTTCTGTCCTGAGGTGGGCAGTGTGCCTACTGACCTCCAGACAGTCACCCGGGAAATCCTCTTCCTCATCGACCAGAGCAGCAGCATGAGTGGCCCCAACATCATCAGGATCAAGGTCGGGGGAAAAAGCCCAACTTGGGGGCAGACAGCATAAGATCCACCTAGGGAAAGAAAGCCAGGAACAAGCAGTGGCCAGGATGGCTCTGAGTCCTCAGGGTGAATCACTGACTTGTCTCAAATCTTCCCATTAGGGGTGAGGTGAGAGGGAGGAAACATTAGGTCACCCAGATCCCTCAGATTCCTTTCCTCGTTATCAGTGGGGCCTGATGGCACAGACACTGTGTTAATCCCCTTGGTTGATCAGCTACTTAACAGGCAGGCTGGCTACCTCTTCCCTGTGCTGCTGCTGCTGCATTTGAGGTCAGCTGAGGAACTTGCTAACAATCCTTGGATTTGAATGTTGTGAGGAGGGGCCAGGTCATGCCATTTTCTTTGGAGGAGACAGACTGCAATTTGCTTCCCCACTGAAGTCTACTGACCATCTGGGCAGGGTGTAAGACTCATCCCTCTTCTTGAGCTTTTGCTTGGGGTGGCAGAGAGGGACATGATATCCTGGAAGGGCAAGATTCTTTAGTTACTTCTGAAAATGCTTTGGTCAAAGGCTTTCAAAGCGGAGATACTTTAGAGATTAGAATGGAAGGAAGACAGACAGACATCACTGACTGATCTGTATTAGAAACAAAGAAGGGAGGAGGTAACTGAACAACATGCAGGGTCAGTCCATGCTGTAAGGAAAAGACAAGGCAGATTGAGGCTGTTAACAAGAATGGCTTTTAAAGAAACGGGGGGGGGGAAGTGAAGGATAGAGACATTAGAAAATGAGCCAGTTCTGACTCAGATGTTTAAGGTTCTGAGCTGCTCAAAAAAAATTGTCTTAAGTTAATAAAGCAAAGAGGTTTGGGACACTCAGGGCCAAATCCATCTCCCTCCTCCGAGAGCCCCTGGGCCATGAGACCAGTATGACTGCACAGTATGAACAGGTGTAGGGGCAGAGGACCTGCAGTAGGCGAGTGAACTTCTCTGCACAGCAGAGGAGTGGGGAGGGAGATGTGGATGAGCCAGAGGTGGGACCAGTGGATCTGCTGCTGTGTGGATCCTCTCATCTCCTTCCTTCCTGTGGGGATGAGGCTGTGTAAATGCCTTGCATAGGCTACTGCAGCAACTGAACTGAAAGGTCTTTGCAGAATGACTCCACAGCTGCTCTGCAGCCTAAGGAAATTCTCCTTCACACCTTTCCAACACATCTCCACAGCCCAACCATTCAGGCTGGATTTGCTGCATAGGGAATAGTAAAGATCCGTTGATAAAACCAGGTGAGGGAATACTTGGAAAATCTGACCCTATATATTAGCCAGTCTGGATGGCCCTGACCCCAGGCTATGAGGGGAATAAACTGATAAATCCATTTGATCACTGGACTGTTTCTATAAAGTCTTGGAGAACTGGAAAGATATGAGAGGACTAGAGAAAAAATACCAGTCTTTAAAAAATGCAAGAGAATGATCCTGGCAATTATTGTCCTGTATGTCTAACTCAGGGGTCGGCAACCTTTCAGAAGTGCTGTGCCAAGTCTTCATTTGTTTACTCTAATTTAAGGTTTCGCGCACCAGTAATACATTTTAATGTTTTTAGAAGATCTCTTTCTATAAGTCTATAATATATAACTAAACTGTTGTTGTATGTAAAGTAAATAAGGTTTTAAAAATGTTTAAGAAGCTTCATTTAAAATTAAATTAAAATGCAGAGCCCCCCAGACCGGTGGCCAGGACCCGGGCAGTGTGAGTGCCACTGAAAATCAGCTTGCGTGCCGCCTTCGGCACGCATGCCATAGGTTGCCTACCCCTGGTCTAACTTCTATCCCTGCTAGAATAATGGGACAGGTACTCTGAGAACACTGTTTATAGAGTAAGAAGACCATGACCAATAAGTGGCTGTGCAGAATAAATCATATCAAGCAAATCTGATTGCTCTTTCTAAGAGAACAGTAGAAGTAGTGAATGAAAGGAACATGGCAGTTCGAAAGAGACTTCAGGAAAGAAAACACTTGATTGTGCCTCATGAAATCGTGCTTGAAACATTAATTCTGATTGATTCGGATAGAAGCACTGGAACCTGACTGGAAACTGACTGAAGGACTGAACAAAGGGTCCTGAGAAATGGCAGCAGGTAGAGCTGTGAAGAGGTTTCTAGTGGGGACTGTAGGGATTGTTATCAGGACCTGTCTGAGTTCACTTGTTAATAGTGATACTTGTATGCAGCAGTGTTGCAGCCCTTGGTCCCAGGATATTCGAGAGACAGGTGGGTGAGGTAATACCTTTTATTGGACAATTTCTGTTGGTGAGAGGGAGACACTTTTGAGCTTACACAGAGCTCTCACAACAGAAGTTGGTCCAATAAAAGATATTACCTCCCCCGCCTTGTCTCTCTAATAGTGGTACTTAGCGTTTACATAGTGTTTCACATATTTAAGGTGCGGTGTAAACATGAGCTAATTAATTCTCATTATAATTTTCATGTAATGATCTGAAAGCATGTTAATGAAGTTCACAGATGAGACTGACTGAAGAGGTGATACAAGCAGCAGTGAGGGCAGGAAGATGATACAAAGAAACCTAAAGAGACTAGAACAATGGGCTGCAAATAAACTGAGATTCATCATGGGAAAATGCAGCTCTCCCGTCTGGGGAGAGGGACTGAAACAGGAACAGGATGTGATGGCCTTGTCCAAGACATCCTGGAATCCTTGGCCCGTATCGAACGTGTATGTAAATATATAGGGGCAGATCGGCTCCCTCAGTCCATAGCTCCGCAGTAACTCAATGGCTGAAGTAGCCTGTGGAGGGCACTTAAGTAGCTGAGGACATGCTCTGTAGGCTTTAACCAGAAATACACCCACGTCGTCCCCCTCTAGCCCATTCCAAAGCCTAGGCTCATCGTCATTGCCTGACCTCTGACCCCAGCACACCCCCACAGCCTTCCAGTGGCTCCCCTTCTCCACTGCATCAAATCCAAGCTTCTTGTCCTCCCTTTCAAGGCCCCTCGCAGCTCAGCTTCTTCCTGGTGCTCTCCCTTGTCCCATTGTCTCCGGCCTCCTTCCCCGCAGTGAGTCCAGCCTCAGCCTCGCGTTTGTCTGCTTCTCCCCCAACAGTCTCCACATCTCTTCCACGCTGGCCCTTGTGCGTGGAGCGTCCGTTTTCAACTAACCCAGAAAGGCCAGGGGGGGCATCTGAGACTGAGAGGAGGGAAGTGACTTGGCTCAGTTGCCCAGTGAGTGCCAGTGCTGGGAAGTGACTCCGCAGAGAGGTGTTCTAGCCTTGTGCCACAGAGGGAGGGGTCCCAGAGGCCATGCTTGGTGAGAAGTGTCAGAAATTGAATGGACCCACAGAGGGATGCAGGAGTCGTCTCTCTAGCCCATGCACCAAGGCTTTGTCCAGTCCAGTTCCGAACGTTCCCAGCAGTGGGGCGCTCAGCCCTTCCCCTGGAAGATGGTTCCCCAGGCTGGTAGATCTTGTTGGTAGGGAGTGGTGAATATTGATGGACAGGGTGTATCCCACTTACAGCGGATCAGCCTCGCTGTCCGCCCTCCCCATCATCACCGGCCTCACCTGCCCTACGTGTTATATTTTGTTTCTTCCCAGGAGGCCTTGCTGGTGGCAATGAAGAGCCTCCCTTCAGGCACCTTGCTGAACATTGCTGGATTCGGTTCCCACATCAAACCCCTCTTCCCAGCAAGCAAGCCCTGCAGCAATGTAAGTGTGGTGCATGGGAGGAGTCCTGGCCCTTGAGACCCAGATGCCATCACAACCTGGCTTAGGAGGCCCCCATGCACCAGGTCTGAAGCCTTCACTACACTTCCCTACCTCACATTGACACCCGATGACCAGCCCCTCCAATAATCAAGGCCCCCTGGTCCACATCCCTGGCTCTTCATGGGCCATGGCTGCTTGGTGCACTCTTGTCATGAGCTTGTTAAACACCTAAGTCTTTTTCTCTGGCTCCTGTGATTGAAAGTTAGCCGCTCCCATGGTGTGAGCAGTGCTGGCCAACAGATCGGTGCTTGGCATCGGGCTCCTTACTTCAACATGACCGTAGTGTAGTGGGATCGTAGACAAGAGGGGAGAAGAGTGAGAATTTGGGGGTGATTCTGTGGGCTTGGAGTACCTCTGTAATCCACACTGTTTGTGTCAGCAGGAGAACCTCAGGCTGGCCTGTGAGCACATACAGAAGCTCCGAGCCGATATGCATGGGACCAACCTCCTGTCTGCTCTGACCTGGATCCTGGGGCAGCCTCTTCACCGCGGTTACCCGCGCCAGCTCTTCATCTTCACGGATGCCAATGTCAGCAACGCAGGCAAGATCATTGAGCTGATTCGGAGGCAGGCCAGCACCGTCAGGTACCGAGTGTGTGTGTGTGTAGGGGGAGGGAAACGAACCCAGGGGAGGGACAGGGCAAGAATCTTTCTACTGCGGGGAGGAGGGCTGAGGGGATGGGGAACTAGCTGGCAGCCCCTGGTGCCAGAGGGGAGCAGAGGGCGCTGCATCAATACTGTTATACCCAGGGCTTAAATTCTCATAGGGTATTTCCCTGAGCCCCTCACAATCCTCCTCCTCCCCGCCCGGGCTCTGAGCTTAAGCTGGGGGGCAGGGACGCTCAGGGCTGAAGCCCCACATGGTGCAATATGGCTTGGAGCTTCAGCCCTATGGGTTTGAAAATATTTACTGGAATTTAAGCTCTGGTCAGAGCCATCCCTAGGGTATGGCAAATCGGGGTGGCCGCCCTGGAGCCCGCTCTTTAGGGGCCCCGCAGTGGCTGCCCCGAATTGCCATATCCTAGGGACAGCTCTGTGAGCGTGTCATGCGGGGGGCAGTAGGCTGGCTCGGAGGGGTGGGATTGAGCGGGGGTGGGGGGGCAGGCTGGCCTGAGGGCTTAGTGAGAGGCCTGGCACCGGCAACGGGGATCGGGCCCACACTTACCGACGAGAAGTGGCAGCAGGGACCCCAGCCCTCCCCGCTGTCTCCCAGTGTCACTCTGGGGAGGGGGCGGAAGCTGGAAAGAGGCGGGGCAGAGGTAGGAAGAGGTGGGGTGGGAGCTTGGGGGAAGGGGTGGAGTGGGGGCAGGGCCTGGGGCAGAGGGGGGATTGTCGCAGGCCCACACCCCCCTAGGGATGACCCTGGCCATGGTTATATCAAAGTTAACTCCTGAGAGAATAACTCCAGGCCCCCACCACACACACCTCAGATAGAGCAGTCCAAACTCAGATTTCCCATTTCATAGAAAATTTTGACATTTTGAAATTTGGTTTTGTTCTCATGAATTTCTCACGAAACAGAATTTCTGAAAAACTTTTGGATCTGGAGAATGTTTATTCCAGAATTTCAAATTTTTGTTTGCATGTTTGAAATGTTACCTTGATTTTTAATTGTAATCTTCATGTCGTTTTTATTATTTTTACATTACTTCAAATGTCAGCATGCCAGACTGTTTAATTAAAGCACAAACAAGAGACTCAGATCTAGAAAAGAAGATGCGATGTTTCAATCAGTACTAAGTAGCAGCTGCCCTCTAATGATTTGAAACATAAAATAAAACAATAAGAAAATATTATAACTACTTTATTATGTTGTAGTATGGCAGGTCTATAGCAGAGGTGCCTATTGTGCATTATTGCTATGGACATGTCATGAAATAATATAAAGTATAATACAAATATATAAATTAAAATTAAAAATAAAGCCCCCCAATTTTGAATTTTCAAAATGAAAATTGAAGATGTTCTTTGTTTTGAGTTTTTGTTTTAAATTGGCATGTTTCTACAACGGTATTACCTCACCCGCCTTATCCTGTCATCCCGAGACCAAGACGGCTAAGCCAGCACTGCTAACCTTGTATTTCTAAATGTTTTGATTTTGACAACAGTGGCATTTTCAAAAAACTTTCAATGGAACATTTCCAACCATCTTTAACCTCAAACCCCAAGCGAGGGGGTCTCGGAGTCTTCTCTGCCAAAGACCCCAGTGCAGACCTGGTCCCAGAAAACCTACAAATATCCCAGCCCGAGTGGGGTGGCTCAGTGCCTCCTCCTTTCAGGCTGGAGCCATTCCCATCGAAGCTGGTGGGTCTCAGAGCAGGGCCCAGGGTTGCTTTTAAACAGTTCTGCTTATTCCTGCAGGTGTTTCAGCTTTGGCCTGGGCTCCGGAGCCTGCTGGAGGCTCCTGAGAGGCCTGGCCAAGGTAAGCAAAGGTCGGGCTGAGTTCCTGAGCCCTGAGGAGAGGCTGCAGCCCAAGGTAAGTGTCCTCCCTCTGCACCAGTATTTTGGAATCAGTTGTGGGGGTGAGAGCAGTGAGGTCTCTATTAACCAAGGATGCCTAAAGCTCACCCACCGTACCGAATGGGCATAGAACGACACTGGCCTCAGCTGCCCTCTTTCTGTTGCAGAGGGCAGCCTATAGAGGGCACCCACAGTTGCAGCCTGCAGACAGACCCGGAGGCTTGGCATGTCACACAGCTTGTGGCATGTGCTGTGTGGCTCGTGGCAGGGACCATGGGTCTCCAACACAGAGCACGCCACTTTGATCTGGCAGCATGGCTATGCTTCACGCCTGCTGGGAATGCCCATCTACGCGGCCCTGGCTGTGATGGGTTCCGCTGTGCTGGGCACTGCTCAGACACATAGTGATGTGCAATGGCCAGTGGCCAAGATGCTATGTTAATCAACTGCAAACACACACTGAGAGATGGTCGCTGCCCCAAACAGCTTACAACCTGAACAGACAAAGGAAGTAGTGGTATACTCATGATATGGATGGGAGAGCGATTAGGGCCCAGATCCTCAAAGGAGTTTAGGCTCCTAGCTTCCATTGAAATCAAGGCTCCGAGGATTTGAGGATCTGGGCCTGGATGACTTGCCCAAGATCACGCAGAATGAGTGGCAGAGCTAAAAGTCAAACCCAGCTCTCCCGAGTCCTACCTGTCCCTCCCACCGTTCCCCCGCTCTTTGTCACTTAGGCCTTGGTGGTGAAGGGCCTCGTGTTTGCTCTTGAGGCCCCTGGGTACCTAGGCTGATGCTCAGAGTGGTATCCTGGGTTCTGGAGAGAGCTGCATCTATCTCCCACCAGTGGGAGGGAACTTACTGAGAGAGTAAGTGTAGGGGGAGAAGAATTAAGGTGCCTACCCCCTGAATGACTTTGAAAGATGTTCGGTGCCCTGATCAGGCTTTGCTTATGTACTCACTTCCCTAGGACCCACCGAGCCAGCTCTGTGCCAGTGTTCAGCAAGGCATTGGCCACCAGCATTTAACAGGGCCCCTGTAGCCCCAGATCTACCCGCATCCCCTACTCTAGCTCGGGTCCTGCTGTCAGTGTTTCTGTGCCATCCTGTGACCCAGAGCCACTTGCAGTGTCTGGGAGGCCCAGTCTGTGCTCTGTGCTTTGGGTGGCTCAGTGCCCAGTGTCAGTCATCTGCTTCTCGGGGCCAACAGCTGGTTGGTAATTTAAAGGGTTGGAGCCCCTGAGTGCGTGTGGCAATGGAACATATAGATGGGGAGGCTGTGAGCCTCTGAGGGCTGATGGGTCTGGTTTTTGCCCCCTCCTCAGCTGATAAAGTCTCTGAAAAAGGCAATTGAGCCTGCCGTGAGTGACATCACCATAGACTGGTATGTGCCTGACACCATGGAGGCTCTGCTGTCACCCAATGAAATCGCAGCCTTGTACCCAGGAGACCGACTGATCAGCTATTGCACCCTCTACAACATCGCCAGCTTCCGGGACAAGAAGACAGTAAGAACCCTCTGTGTAGTGGGGGTGGGGCTTTTCCACCGGGCCGTGGTCACCAGTGGGGATTGGACAATAGCTGCAAAGTCTCAGGTGCTGTGGTGAAGAAGGTTGCTGCTGGAGCCCTGGATGGCTGGGCCCTGTGGCGAGGAAACTCACATGCTGGTGTATTTCTTCCCCTCTCATGATCTGATGCCAACAGGAGGGCCTCTCTCTGTGACCGTGGCAACTACCTTGTCCTCTTGTTTTGCCAGGGTAGAGAACGGGTGTGTAGAAGCCTTTCACGGGGCTCTGTGGGGTCAGCATTCCAGTCCCAGGATGAGGCATTTAGCCCAGATGTGGCTCACCCGTACCCAGCTGAGGAGAGCCAGGACATCAGTCAAGCCCTGCAGGAGATTTCCCGTGAGATTTCCCTGGAGTTTTCCACTGGGGGCGTCGAGGAGTCCGAGAAGAGTGAGTGGAGCAGCGAGTGAGCACTTTGTGTGGGAGTGGGGCTGGCTGCACCTGGGGAACTTGGCCGGTGAGATAGATGTTCATCCACAGAGGAGCTGCAGAGGCAGGATGCTGACCCCTGACCCGTCTGGTCTCTTACTGCCTGCTCTAAGCCTTCGAGGCTTTGCAGCACCCACCCCTCGTGTCTGGAGACAGCTGGCCAAAGGATGAGTCCCTGCCAGGCAAGGTCAGAGGGCTGGGCTGACGGGGAGCGTCTCTTTCCCCAGTAGAATAGGGTTGCTGCTTGTGTCTCTCCTTGGCAGATGTGGATCCTGTTTCTGACATCTGGAAGAGGATTTACCAGGCCTCCTACATCCAGGAGCAGTATGTCCTCACTCACTGCTCCGTCAGCACCGACCGGAGCCAGGGCCTACTCTCCCACGGCTCCACCAGCAGCGAGTCCACTGGCTCCAGGGACATAGCTCCTGAGAGTGGCTCACTGGCCTGCACCCTTGAAGCCAACTCTCAGCAGGGACAGAAGAGCGTTTCTCTGTGCGACTCCTCCACCAAATCTGCTCCACTCCCGCAGGCCGGGCTGACTGCTGCCACCAAGGTGAGGTGTGGCCGAGCCCCTGGCTGGCCATGGCTGGGACTGCCATGAGTAGAGTAGGCTGGGGTGGTCCATCTCCTCTTACCTCATGTACCTGCCCCTGCCCACAAATGGGTGTGAATTTCTTCTAAATCTCCTGCTCAGTTCCCACTGGAGACAGAATCCTCTATCATGGTGACCGAGGCAGTCCCCCGGTTCCTCCATGTTGGACCCTGTGTTCCCTGGAGTGCAGGCAGGCCTTAGAGAGATCCCCTAGAAGGGCTGGGCTGGTTAGGGATTGGGCAGCTTTGAATGCCTGGGTCATATTAGTGCTGCCCAGGGGTAGGAAATGGGGCTGGAGGAACGATTTGCTGATTGGTGAATGACACAGGTAAGTGCTCCTCCAGGGTTAGCCGGGGATGGATACAGGGCAGTGATACTCCCCAGTCAGCCCGATTGCCAGAAAGCAGAGTAACATGTAACACGAGTGTGGTGTGACGATTGTCAGGATGGGTTCTATAGACCACTGCTAGATCATGTATTGAGCTAAGTCTGTTGTCTGCCCCCCGGGTTCTCGCTGTTCTAGGCCCTGACAGCTGGAGAAAGAACATCCAATGGGCACAATTTCCCAGCCAGGTAGAATTCAAAATGTAATTAATTAATTAAAAACCCCAATATAATTAAAATCACTTAAAATTAGTCTTAATTTAACATGAAACAAAATTAAAGTAAAGTCTCCATCCCAAGTGAATCTCTCCTGTCCTCAACACATATGGCTATCTCCCCAAATCGACTGTCTCCTGCCAGCTGTGGGACCTAGTACTGATTGTTGATGGGTATCACTGCCTCGGTTTGGCTGATGGCTGCTGACCTCTGTATCACATTCCATGCTTTAATGTGGCAGGCGTCATCTCAAGATGATACTGCTTGAGGGCTGGGTCCACTCAGAGCAGTGCAAAAGGTCCCTGTTACCTCATATGGGGCTCTAGGGCTGGTCTTGCAAAACATTATCTTAAATACACAAGCCATGGGAAAGCCTACATGTGCATCACCCATAGTTTATAATTCTTTGCCTTTAACTGTCACCGCTGTCATCCTCTCAATCCCTGCCTGAGCTCTGGCTTTCAGAGTCTAAACAGATTCCCAGATCTCCTGCTTTGTCAAATTAAATCCATCTAGTTAATTTCTTCTGTGAAACACAACTACATCCTCACACCTTCCATGACGTACTGGCTCATTCATGATTAAGGCTATGTCTTCACTACCCGCCATATTGGTGGGTTAAAATTGATTGCTCAGGGATCGATATATTGCGTCTCATCTATATCGATCCCCAAACGCGCTTATATCGATTCCGGAATTCCACCAACCCGAACAGAGTTGCGGAGTCGAAATGGGGAGCTGTGGACATTGATCCCGCGCCCTGAGGACGGTGAGTAATTCGATGTTAGATACTTCGACTTCAGCTACGTTATTCACGTAGCTGAAGTTGCGTGTCTGAGATCGATTTTCCCCCGTAGTGTAGACCAGCCCTAAAAGACAGCTAATAAAAATAATAAAAATAAACAAACAATAAACAAACCATTAGGGTCAAATTTAAGGCATCGATTTTGGTTCATGTGTTGGATATGTACGATGTACTTTGGTTTCTTTTGGAGAAAGGGTCAAAACACTGGGCTACAGTCTCCAGCATCTTCAAGTGGACTTCAAGCAATTTTTTGTTGAATCCATGGGATGATGACCTCTTCCTGATAACAGGCAAGATAGCAACAACTTCTCCTTGAGGCAGACTCTCGGTGGCTCTCCGTGATTGCTTTTCTGAGATGAAATGAGAAATACGTACATGACAGTTTTAAATTCTAACACTATTCAAATCTATTTTAATTTGAGAAGGTGACTCTGAAACAAAATATATGAGCCCTTAAAATACTGATCTGCCAGTTACACTAGGGACTTGTCCACTAAATCCTCTAGATCATTCAAAAGCAGAATAGGAAAGAAAATATAATCCATATTTCAGAACCATCCCCCCTACAGCCGAACCAATGTGAATATTAAACGCTATCTCCATCTTACATAAATGCTCCCTGCTAACTGCACAGGGGTAGTTCTGCTCTGCTAAGCAAGCAGAGTTTCACAACAGTCCTTGGCTGTCACTTCTGTTTTCCCCCTAAAACCTTGTTTCTGCTTTCCTGGCCACCAGCTCTCTGGAGCAAAGACAGAACTTTACAAACCCCAAGATTTTAAAGGGAATCAACATCTTAATCCATACAACAGATTTAATATTTCTTTCTAAAAGGGCCCATCCAAGGAAGCCTCAGTGTGAGGACTACTGGAGGCAGGTCATATGGGTCACCACTAGATGGCTTATTGAGTTATCTCTGGTTTCTGTCCCAGGGTCCTACAGTTCTGGGCTCTGACATTTGGGAGAAAAGTGTCTGGTTTTCAGAGTTTTGTATTATTTAGTAACAAAACTAACAAAAAAACCCCAAAAACCTCACTGGAAATATACTCGTGGTTTAATGTTAACCAAATCACACAACAGTAAAAGGGGTTAGTATCAAATCATCAAATTAATCTCATCAAATTAATATCAAATAAACTGACAATTCCTCATCAGCTTTATCTAACAATTTGGGAATGCAGCAGTCTTTGCTTAGCTACCACCCCCAAAATAACAGGGAAAGTCAATCTTTCTCATTGATAGATGTATTTATATTCTAGTCAAATGGCTGATACAGAGAGGGGCAGAGCACAGCCAGGGTGAAATGAATATTTGGACGGCAGCTCTAAAACGAGTTACGGGCACCTGCCCTGAAAATCTCGTGTTTCAGTTTGTACACAGAGTCTAGCTCCAGCCTGGACACTGCTGTGACACCACCATTGCCAGCAGCCAGAACATGTCCAACTCCAGGGAACCCAAGGGAGGGAGGAAGGGAGCACTTCAGACTATGCCAGCTACTGGGCTGCCTCAAAGCCCTCTCTGAGCTCCATTGGTTTGGCTGGGACTGCAACTGCCCCAGCCTTGGGGGCAGCTTTCCCTGTCAGGAAGCCAGCACTTTACCTGTCAGGTCTTGAGTCCTTGCAGAGAGATGGGTGTGCTCAGCGCTAGGCCTGTGTGGAGAGATGAGCCAGCTGATCCCCTGCAGTAACCCCCAGGGGTCTCATCTGCACACCCACCCAAAGCAGGGCCCCGACTCCCCAGACTGACCCCTGAATCTCTCCTGCTCAGGCGTGCGTGGTACTGAGCTCCGAGGAGCTGGCGCGGCGGAAGAAGGCACTAGCACGAGCTGCCTTGTCTGGACGCAGCTTTTCGTCCCCGCACGGTGAGCTGGATGCCCATCGGCTGCGCAGGGCCCTGGAGAAGGTGTCCCAGAAGCGGAACCAGTCCCTGGAAGGGAAGCTGGATGAGATTGGGCCAGAGCTGCAGAGGCTGCGAAGGAGCCTGGCAGATTCCAGTGAGTGTTGTTATAGCAGGAGGGAGGCGCTGGGGGGCTGGAGCCCAAATTAGCTTGGGCCTCAGGGCAGCCCCCTCAGGAGGGTGCAGGGGGCTCAGGGCAGTCCCGTCCCCAGGGTGGAGCAAGGGACTGCTGTGCCCTGTACCAGCCCAGGGGGGCTGTCTCCCTCTCTGCCCCCGGACCTCACTCTTGCTGTCTCCTAGGTAACTTGCTCTCGCCATCCCATCTGGACTGGGACATGTTGGTGGAGCCCCCGTATCTCTTCAGCGCGTCGCCAACAGCTGAGCGCGGTGAGTGTGAGGGAGGTGCCTGTCTGCCCCTGCGATGCCAGGTGGTGATCCATGCACTCAATGCCGGGAAGCCTGTCTCCTGGGAAGTGACAGTCACCCTGGAGTCTCTGCTCCAAGCCAGGGCCAGGGAGGGCAAAGATGAGCTGCCACAAGAGTTGTGTAAGGGCTGGGACAAACTGCTGCACCATCTGACTGCCAGCTCCGTCATCCGGGACCACGAGAATGTGGCACAGAGGGAAGCTGAGCTGGAGCACAGTGAGTATGCACTTACCTGCATGCCCCCCACATCCTGTTGGCTCCCCCTCCCCGCCCAGCCTGACCCTGTGACTCACTCTCAGGTTTCTCCCGGAGGCTCCGCCTGAAGGCCATTCAGTCCAGCAAGGCTTGCAACACACCCTCCATCTACACCTGCTTGGTGCCTGTGGACTCCTCCACCCAGGAGGCCCTGCCCAGGGCCCTTGAGGTTCGCAGTGCAGGTATGGCTCCCAGGATGGCACAGAGTTCCCCCCAGGCTCCCAGCTCACCTCTAGGGACCCATGGGACTCTGTATGCACATGTGGATCTGCGTGTGTCTGGGTATGCTTGGCTCCATCCATGGGCCTGTCCGCGTGGCTGGGCCTGTCTGCGTTTGTCTCCCTGTCGGCACGTGCTCATGCCTACATCTGTGTGTTCAGGTGTGTCTGGGGTCCAGGCGCAGAGATGTTTCAGAAGGGCAGCTAGCTATGCCAAGGATGGAGCTAGATTAGACTCCAAAGAACTGCCCAGAGAGTGGGAAAGCCTAGTGTGAGAGGACGCATTAAAGGAATTGAGGCCCAGATCCTCAGAAGTATTAATATCAACAGGACTTAAGCACTTCATAGAGGATGTGGGCCTGAGCATCTTGGGCTCAAAGCAGCAGTGGCCAGGGGTGGCTGGGGACCCTCTGCAAGATCTAAGCCCTGCTCTGTGGTGCAGCTGCCAGCTGATGGTGAGTGTGATTCCCTCCAGGGGGCCCTTCCAGCCATCCCCGAGGGTCCCAGGCTGGGATCCGGCGCCAGTGCAGTTACTCAGTGGGCCTGGGACGACGGCGTGACTCAGAGGAGCTGGATGATGCTTTCATCTCTGCAGGTACCAGCCCAGCCCTGCATTGATAACCTGCCCCCGGCACGCTGCCCCACGCCCCTGAAACCCCAACACTGCCTTGGGGAGGAACTGAAGCAAACCAGTGAGGCTTGTCCAGGCTCCTAGGGCAATGGCAGGCTCACATCAGAGGGCTGTCAGCTCAAGGGGCCACTGATTTCAGCCAGCCAGGATGGGAACCTAAGAAAAGGGCCCTGGGGTGAGGTGCTCCCTGGAAGCCCACAGCTGGCACTTACTTCCAAGTGCAAGCCAGTGCAGGTGCTGGGATCCCGGGAGTGGGCGCAGCCTGTGCATCAAATGGAGATGGAGACAGGGACAGCACCTCAGGCCACTGCTGCTGCAAAGGGGACCAAGCCAGAGCTAGAGCCTGTGTGAACTAGGGAGGTTGTGGGTTCATGTCCTCAGCAGGCTGCAGCGGGGAGTTGGAAGGTCCCAGCACCCAGCGTAGTCTCTGAATTCTTGATTCTGTTTCAGAGCGAGACGAGACACCCACTTCTCCCATCAGTGTCTCCTCTGCTGCCGGCGCCTGGGAAAAGCAAAGCTGCCGTGATGGTAAGTCCCACGCACAGCCCAGAGCTGCTGGGGGAGCTGGGAAAGCAGGCGCTTTGAGGGTTAGACATTGCGCTGCTCGGCCCTATAGGAAAATCTTAGAGAGAGAGAGATGGGGCCAAACAGGAGGTGGCAGGAAGCCTGGAGCCTCAGCGTGACTCATCTCACAGCCCATTTGGATGTGTAATGCACCCATCAGCTTTACTATCCAACCCTCAGTCCCGTGTTGGGGTGCGACCTCTCGTGAGGGGGCCGAGCCCCCTCCCCTAACCTGTGTGGTTACGTTATCGCCCTTGTCTGTGCTCCTGGGACTGGCCGGAACAGGCTGCTCTCCAGCCTTGCTGCTCCAGCCAGTGCAGAGATGCTGGTTCTCTAGTGGAGATGAAAGGTCTGATGAGAGGGTGGCTCCCATTCCCGGGAGCGTAGGAGAACCTTGGGCAGGAGCCATGACCTCCCCGTGCCCCTGACCTGCCTGCAGTACCCCGGGGGAGCGCTGGGTTTGGGAAGGCAGCCCCTGCTGGGGTCAAACTTCCCATCCTGCCCCATGTTGCATTTGGCAGGGGATGGAGTAATGTTCAGGTGGGGCACGGGCTGGGGGCCCTCCACCTGCCTGGTTACCTCCTAGCGTGGCTGAGCCCTTCCCCCACAGAATGGGACGCTTTGGGGGCCCCTGTGGAGCTGTCCCGTGGTAGCAGACAATTGTGGTGGGGATGGAGAAAGGAGGGGAGCCCTGGGGAGTGCAGCCCTATGGAGTGACCTTCCCTCCCCATGCCAGGTCCTGTGTTCAGTCCCTCTGCCACCTCCGTGGGATCCCAGAAATCCATGGAGAACTTTGCTGGCTCCAGGTAGGCTTTCTAGACTGACTCTCTGGGGTTGGGGGGGGGCTAGATGGGGGCCCCTTCCATGCAGAGGGGACCCTGCATTCAGCAGGAAAGGCCCCAGTCTGTCAGGGAGAGACCCCCCACCACTTCTTCACTGAGGGTCCCTCCCCCAAAACCTCTGCTTCAGCCCTGACCCTGCAGCACAGCAGGGGTTAATCTCTCCCCATGCTGTTGCCAGCCCACCTTGCACTGCAGCACGCATTGGCCTGGGGCCCAGCAGCCTCCTGGAGAGAGGCCAGCGTGGCCCTGCAGCTTGGTCACCTCGCCTCTTCGGCAGGAAGGAGCTGGAGAGGAGTCTCCCTGGCCAGGGCTGCTGGGCCACGGAGGGGAGTTGAGTGTGTGTTCACTCAGGGCTGGGGGCTCACAGCCCTCCCAATGGACCTCCTGTCTCCTGGGATGTCAGGCTCCAGCCACCTCCTCCTAGCAGGAGTGGATGAGCACAGCTCTTCCAACGCCGGCAGGATCCAGGCCATGCTGCTCACTGGTCCCTTCTCCTGGCAGGTTCAGTCTCAGCAGGATCAGGGGACACGGCCTAGCGCTGCGGCCACAGTGCATGACCCCAGAAAGCGAGCTCTCCAAGGACAGTGCCATCCATGACTACCTCCCACTGGTAAGGACCCCGCACTGCCATCCCACCCTGCTGAGCCCAGCTCCTCCCCTCAGGCACTCCACTCCCAGCCCAGCAGTGCCAGGGATGGATCCCACCCTAGGACCTGTGACCAAACCTGGTCTCCTATCTGATGGAGCAGACTAGTAATGACAAGGCCAGGATCTGCCCCAATCCCAACCCCCATCTCACGGGAGCCAGGGCTCCTGCAGAGCTGCCCCCACCGCTGCGTGGTATTGCGAGAAGTTAGGCTGCAGAGCATGGTGTCAACGCTGTGTGCACGCCCCATGACAGGCCTCAGTGCTGTACAAGGGAAACTGCTGCTGCCACAGCCTTCCCTACCTGCTCTACCCCAGCTCAGACCCAGAGCGTCCGTGTGACGGGGACGGATCGGTGTTAGCTGTTACCACTCGTGAAAGAGAACTCGGAGCATCGTCAGCGCTCTGAAAACATCCGCTCAGTGTGCAGTGGCAGTTCAAAAAGCTAACAGTGGTAGGAACCATTAGGCAAAGGATAGATAATAAACTACAAATATCACAGTGCCAGTCTATAAATCTATAGTGCACCCACACCTCGAATCCTGCATGCAGCTCTGGTCTCCCCATCTCAGCAGAGTGATATTAGCATTGGAAAAGGTACAGAGAAGGACAACAAAAATGATTAAGGATTCGGAACAGCTTTCATATGAGCAGAGATTAAAAAGACTGGGGCTTCTCAGCTTGGAGGGGATATGACGTGAGGTCTATAAAATCATGACTGGTTTGGAGACAGTGAATAACGACGTGTTATTTACGTCCTCACGTAACACAGGAACCAGGGGCTACCCAATGAAATTAACAGGCAGCAGGTTTCAGACAAGCAGAAGGACGTATTTCTTCACAACATGCACAGTCAGCCTGTGGGACTTGTTGCCGGGGCTGTTGTGGAGGCCAAAACTATAATGGGGTCCAAAAAGGAATAAGATGAGTTCACTGAGGATGGATCCATCAATGGCCATTAGCCAGGATGGGCAGGGATGCAACCCCTTGCTCTGGGTGTCCTGAAGCTGGGAGTGCACGATTCAACGAGCACCTGTTCTGTTCACTCCCTCTGAAGCACCTGTCACAGGACACTGGGCTGGCTGGACCATTGGTCTGACCCAGCCTGGCCGTTCTTATCTTCGTACATAAAGAGCCTGGGCCTAGTGCTGGGCTTCCCCCACACTGCTGCTTCCTCAAGATGTGGGCACAGTGCCGGCGTCAGCTAAAGGGCTGCCTGGCGCACAAGCCCTGCCTCTCAGACTGCCCAGTTGCAGCCAGGAGACACCCCCTCCCCACAAACTCCCTGGGCCTCTGGAGTGAGTGCAGGACCCCTCCTCTACACCCTAGGCTCCATGCAGTGAGTGACAGATGGTGAATGTGAGATGCTCCCCCCAGCCAGCGCGCTGTGACGCCCTCTCCTTCCCCCAGGTGCAGCTGCAGCAGGCCCAGGGCACCTTCCAGCTGACGGAAAGGTTCTCCGAAGTGGTGCAGATCCCGCTGGACCGTCTGCACCGCACCTCGCCGTACGCTTCGCACCGCGCCAGCCTCAGCCCTGGCTCCTGCACCTCCCCCTGGGCACTCGTTGCCAAGGGCAGCCCTGACGGCCAAAAGCAAGTGGCCGGCCAGGGCATGGAGCCTGCCAGAGGGAGCCAGGAGGGGGTGCCAGAACCAGGCTCGCCCCATTCGCGCAGCACCTGCTCTGAGGTCCTAAGCACCGCCATCTGGCCGCAGGCAGACAGCGGGCGCGGCTCCGAGACCGACGCCTGTGACCACTCGCCCGTCACCTCCGAAGCCGTCAGCCTGCAGGAGGTGGGGCTGGAGGCCGACGAGGGGGACCTGGAGAGCGCCAGCTGGGCCACGGCGGTGGCGCTGGCCTGGCTCGAGCACCGCTGCGCTGGCTTCTTTGTGGAATGGGAGCTGCTGGCTGCCAAGGCAGACGCCTGGCTCCGGGCACAGCAGCTGCCGGAGGGCATGGATGTGGGCTCCCTGAAAGGGGCAGCGCGTCACCTCTTCCTGCTGCTACGCCACTGGGACGAGAACATCAAGCTGAACATGCTGTGCTACAACCCCAGCAACATGTGAGGGGAGGGGCAGGGCCCGGGCTCCATGTGGTGCCAATAAAGAGGTTTGGTTCAGCCCCGCTGTGTCCACAGCTCCTTCCCTTCCTGAGCTGCCCCCCGGAGGGCGCTTCCCTCTGAGATGGCCAGGCCCCACCTGCTCCAGCAGCCAGCTCCCTCCCACCATCAGCACTGCTCCTGGGCCCAGGCACCCATCACTCGGCCTCCTGCTGGGGGGCTGGGGTAGCCAACGAGCAGCAGAAGGGTTTGGAAGCAAGTGAGGTGCAGGCAGCGTTGGGTGAAGAGGAGGCATGTGATCCCCCGCCCCGCTCTCTGCTCACGTAGGCCCAGGCCCCAGCACACTGCACCCCCAGTGGGTGGGGCAGTCCCCTTTCCCCACCTTCAGAATGGGGGTAACAAACAGAGGAGGCGAAAGGCCCTTTTGCTCTGTGAAAGCAACTCGAGGCTGCTAGGGGACCAAGTTCCCGAAGGATTCCATGGTGTAGGGTCAATGGGACTGAAGCATGGGCCGGGGGCCGATGCTCATCCCCATGTGTGGTCCCAGGTCCTCTAAGACTACGCGAGTTTTAAGCACGTCGAGGGTCAGCCACATTGGTCCCTGAAATGGGTGTGTCTGCAGGTGCCCCTCAGGGACTTGCCCTTGGGAGCAAATAGAAGCCAGGAGTCCTCCCTCCCAGAGCTGCCCTCTGCCACACAGCACTAACCACACTCCCACCTAGGGCTGAGAATGGAACCCAAGAGTCCTGGATCCCAGGCCACTGCTCCAGTCATTACACCCCACTCCCCCCCAAACACAGGGCAGCTGCTCCATCCTGTGAAATGATGCCCCCGGCCCAGCAGCAGCAGGGGCCAGACAGATCACTGCAGGCCGGGGCAGGAGAGCCCACGGGGGCGTTGCCACGTTTATTGAGGAAATCCCACGTAACAGGTGTCCTGGGGGGGCCTGCTCCACTCAGCCGCTGGGTAGGACAGGCAGTGCCAGCAGCTGAGCGGCACCTGCAGAACAGCCTGGAAGTTCAGCAGCCAGAGTTACCAGCCTGGTGCATCGTCCCCCCAGGCAGAATATCCAGTTCCAGCTCCCATGGGGAGGGGCTGCAGGTCCCATTGTCCAGCTGCCCACAGTCTTACTCTGTCTTTTTCAGGGAGGGGGTCGTTTTCTGGGCAGTGGGGGGGCCCTGTGGCTCCAGGAGGGCAGTGGTGCCGTACCAGAGCTGCAGCAGGATGATCCCGTGACAGAGGTGCAGGGAGGCTGAGCTGCAAAGCGTGGAGGGGTACGTGTTCCAGGAGAGCTCGATGAGGCCCAGGATGAGAACTCTACAATGGGAGATAACTGGGTCAGAGCTGGGGAGTCAGGGCCCCCCATCACAGAGAGAGAACACCCTTCAGCTCCTCACCCCGCTATCCCAGCCCTGAGGGGCTCCATGTCACATGGATCTTCCAGTGGCCCTCACTCCCGACCTGCAGCCCCCTGTGATCCCAGCCCTGGGCTCCCCACCCACAGCTCTGCCGGTGCCCCTCAACCCCGACCCCCAGCCCCCTGCTATCCCAGCCCC
Source organism: Gopherus evgoodei (assembly GCF_007399415.2). Taxonomy (NCBI): domain Eukaryota; kingdom Metazoa; phylum Chordata; order Testudines; family Testudinidae; genus Gopherus; species Gopherus evgoodei. Next base: position 8,217,713 of record NC_044330.1, read on the forward strand.
GGGCTCCTCCCATCAAATGGATCTGCCTATACCCCTCACTCCTGGCCGGCAGCCCCTGTGACCTTGGCCTTTTCCTCAGCAGAGGTGACAAATCAAGCAGAGTTGCCCTGTGGATAATTACCCGGGAGGAACCCACACAGCCCCTCATTTGCTCAGGTTTACGGCACCAGTGAAGGCCAGGGCCTGCCCCATGCAGCACCAGCAGCAGGAGGGATTCCCAGGAGCTGGGGGCAGGACACTGAGGCACAAAGGGAGGTCAGCCCCACTCCCCTCCCAGGCACGTACCTCAGCAGGTGGCTGAGCTTCCCGGCGGGTGTGCACCACAGCAGGTAGGGCAGCGTGTGGAAATACCACACGTAGAACTGGTAGTGCAGGGACCGGCTGCAGCAAACGCCGATGAAGTTGGAGGTGAAGAGAACGAAGACGACCTGTGCACTGCCGTTAAGGAGGTTACGGAGCTGCTGGTTCCAGAGCTACTGTGCTCCCACCCCAGGCTGGGGCTCCAGGCATGTGACCAAATCCCAGAGCCACAAGGCTGCATCGGGAGCGGCTGCTTCCCTGCTCCTAACCCAGTGTGGGGGAAGCTCCCAAACAGCCCCCGGGTGGCCCCCAGGACACTGGGTTTACGCAGCGCCGCAGCCCGGAGATGCTCACACTGAGGCCTCCTCAAACCCATGGCCTTCAGGTGCTGGCTGCCCTGCCCTAGCCTCTATGGCCACTCCAGCGTAAGGATATGGTTGGCCGTCAGGGGCTGGGGCGGACTCTTCCTCTCTGCCGGGTCCTTCAGCAGTGACAGGAGACTCCCCTCAGACCTGCAGGGGAGAAGGACAAGCACAGGACCCCTCAGGCCCAGCCTCGGCACAGAGGCCACAGACCCCCCCGGGCCATGAACTGGCCCCTCCGAGACAATACAGCCAGCAATGGCTTCACAGAGCCAGGGGCCCAGCTCTGAATGGGGGAGGCCCCCAAAATGCACTAAAGTTCTCCCCTCCCCTGGCACCCAGGACTTCATAGCCCCAGTGTAACGGAAGCTTTTTGACACTATGCTCCCCGTAGCCTGGCCAGGCAGGGATCCCTGTGGGTGGGCTGCCCCAGCCTCCTCTCCAAATCACCTTGCGGCGTAGGGCCTGCAGGGAAACCTCAAGGATCCGCTGCTCTGTACCCAGCGCCCCGTTCCATGCCGGGTCTCACCTGTGCCACCGGTAAAGCGCAAAGAGACCCAGGGCGCCCAGGTGGGCCGCGAGCAGCGCCAGGTGGAAGGCCCGATGCTGGAAAACCTCCTCCGGCAGGAACCGCCAGTTCACCGTCCACTTGAAAAGGAACTGGCGGCCCAGGTCGAAAGAGCGGGTCACGTACCCAACGGGGTTCTCCAGCAGGAAGGGCAGCCCCAGGACCACCTGCAAGTGAGACCCCCGAACCATGAGAGCAGCTCCCCAGCCAGGACCCGCCCAGGTATCTCACTGGACGCCCCTAAGCGCTGGGGGGGTCAGGATTGATGGGCACCTGCAGAGCTGGATGGGGAGAGCCCAGGGCTGGGATAGCGGGACTGCAGCCTGAGGGGCACCAGCAGAGCTGGGCAGCGGAGCAGCAGGGGGCTGTGGGTTGGGGTTGACGGGCACTGGCAGAGGTGTGGGAAGGAGCTCCCACAGCGTTCTCCTGCCTGCTGCTACAGGCGTGTCCTGTGTGATTTTGGGCCCCCAGGCTCCCTGCCTCCTGCCTGTGGGGACATTGAATGGCTGGGGATACTAAATGCGAGTTTGTGAGGGGGCTCTGGGTGGGGACGGTCTTTCCCCCAGTCTCCCTCTCTACCCCTGCATCCACCTTCCTGATGTGCCCTGTTCTCCATGCACCTCTGGGTGCTGGGCCTCGGGCTCAGCCTGGCAGAGTCAGGTGCGTCCGTACAGGAGGCAGCAGAGACCCACGGACCGGGCCGGCCATGCAGCTGGCCCCAGCTGTGCAGGCCCCAGCATTCGCCTGGGCTGGGCCAGTCCCACGGGGCGGGTTACCTGCAGCAGCGCGCAGATGGAGAGCTTGGGGATGGTGCCCAGGAGGCCGAAGCGCCAGAGGAGCAGGAAGAGAAGCCCTGGAGCGAAGAGCAGGACGTTCATCTTCACAGACACGGCCAGGCTGAGGGGAGAGAGAGAGTCACTGCGGCTCACTAGGGCCCTGCCTGCAGGCTGCCTCCCCTCGCTGGCCCTGACCTTGTGCAGAATGGCCCCGATCCTGCCTGCAGGCTGCCTCCCCTCGCTGGCCCTGACCTTGTGCAGAATGGCCCCGATCCTGCCTGCAGGCTGCCTCCCCTCGCTGGCCCTGACCTTGTGCAGATTGGCCCCGATCCTGCCTGCAGGCTGCCTCCCCTCGCTGGCCCTGACCTTGTGCAGAATGGCCCCGATCCTGCCTGCAGGCTGCCCCCAGGCAGGTTCCACAGCTCCAGTGCCCTAATGGACTCTATTCCAGCGCTGTGACCGTCCTGAGGCTGGTGGGGGAGAGCCCTGGATGAAATGACGGGACAGACAGTGAGAGGAGGAAGGCAGCTGCCCATCCTGAGGGGAATGGAGCCAGGGGAACGAACTGTCCCTGTCGGAGCATGTGGGCTGAGGGGTTACATGCTGCGTCTCCTGAAACACAGGCTGAGCAGCTCAGGTAGGTGCTACTGGGGGCATGGGGACCTGGCCCAAACGCAGCCTGACTGGCTCAGACAGGCGCTGTCGGGGGCACGTCCTCCCTCGCCCATGACTTACGCATCTGGGCCGTTTCCAAATCCTGCTGCTTCTCCATGCTCAGCATCTCCAAAATCCGTCCTTTCCTCTCCATCCCCACGGCCAAATGTCCTGCCTGAGCGATCGCTGCCTCCTCCTCTCTGGCCTCCCAAACGCTCCCACCACCCTCCCTCCAGCCCACACAAAGCGCTGTCCCGAGAAGCCTCGTCCTGGCCCAGGGGTTTGATCAAGTCACTCCCAGTAGGGGATCCCTCCACTGGCTCCTCCAACATCAGAGCCACCCAAACTCTGGGGAAGTGCCCATCCCTGCTCATCCTCCCTCATCTGCTTGGTGTTGCCCCTCCCCATCCACTCTGCTCTGCTAAGGCTCCCAATGCTGATTCCTGCGCGCAGTGACGTGAAGGCCCCTGCCCTACCCATGTCTCCGTCTCCCTGAGGGCCCCTCCACGCTGCCAGCTGACTTGGGCCAGCCCTGGGTATCTAGTTGCAGGGTAGATGGACCATTAGAGCCCCACCTCTGTCATGCTGCTGGAGTCAATCCTGCTGATCTTAGCAGAACTTACCTATGCTCGTTTCCCTTCCCAGAGCTCCATCCGTGACTGGGAGCTCCTGGGAGCAGTGACCACCCCAGCGTGGACTTGCTGCACTCCTCAGCCCCAGAGGCCTCGTGTCCTGGACTAGGGAGGGGTCAGTCCTGACCCAGAACAACCCACAAGAATCCGACACTCCGCAGCCAAAGGAAGGGGTAAAGAGGCTCCCGCCTTGTGGTTTGGGGGAGCAGGGGGGACCCACCTGAAGAAGAAGCAGCCCCAGGACCAGCGCTCTTCCAGGAAGAGGTTGACCGCGAGGAAGAGGATGGCCATGGCAACGGGGTCGTTAAAGAGGCGCAGGATGTAGATGGAGTGGATGCGGTAGGAGGCGCAGCACATGAAGAAGAAAACATAGGGGGGAACCTATGAGCAGAGACAGAGGCGGCCATTACTGCAGTCCCAGCCCCCCCGATACTCGTCAGTCCTGACCCACCACCCCTGGTATCCTAGCCCTGCCAATGCCCCTCAGTCCCAACCCTCAGCCCCTGTTACCCCAGCCCTGGGCTCCCCCCATCTCTGCCAGTGCCCCTCACTCCCAACCCGCAGCCCCCTGCTATCACAGCACTGGGCTCTCCCCATCTCTGCCAATGCCCCTCAGTCCCAACCCTCAGCCCGTTACCCCAGCCCTGGGCTCCCCCCATCTCTGCCAGTGCCCCTCACTCCTGACCCGCAGCCCCCTGCTACCCCAGCCCTGGGCTCCACCCACCTCTGCCAATGCCCCTCACTCCCGACCCACAGCCCCTTGCTACCCCAGCCCTGGGTTCCACCCACCTCTGCCAATGCCCCTCTGTCCCGACCCGCAGCCCCCTGCTACCCCAGCCCTGGGCCCCCCCCATCTCTGCCAGTGCCCCTCACTCCCGACCTGCAGCTCCCTGCTACCCCAGCCCTGGGTTCCACCCACCTCTGCCAATGCCCCTCAGTCCCAACCCTCAGCCCCCTGCTATCACAGCCATGGGCTCCCTCCATCTCTACCAACGCCCCTCACTCCCGACCCGCAGCCCCTGTTACCCCAGCCCTGGGTTCCACCCACCTCTGCCAATGCCCCTCACTCCCGACCCGCAGCCCCCTGCTACCCCAGCCCTGGGTTCCACCCACCTCTGCCAATGCCCCTCACTCCCGACCCGCAGCCCCCTGCTATCCCAGCCCTGGGTTCCACCCACCTCTGCCAATGCCCCTCACTCCTGACCCGCAGCCCTCTGCTATCACAGCCCTGGGCTCCCCCCATCTCTGCCAGTGCTCCTTAGTCCCAGCCTGCAGCCCCCTACTATTCCAGACCTGCCTTCCCAGCTCTGTCAATGCCCTTCTCCTCAGATACGTCGCTCCTTTGCTACTCCAGTCTTGCCCCCTACCCCTGCTGACCCGCACACAGGCCAGAGCTCTGCACAGCACGGATGTGCTCAGAGGCTGGAGCTGTGATTGCTCCCTCGAGCCCCCATGTGGCTTTGGCCCTGGCCGGGTGGCTGCAAATGGCGGCTCACCTTCCTGGTCCGGCTGTAGATGCGGAAGACGAGCAGCAGCGTCACGAGATAGAGCGCGCCAAAGAGATACTGCGCCAGACGGATGTTTGTGCCGCGGCTGGTGATGTAGTAGAGACCCAGGAAGATGTACACAAACCCGGCGGGGTAACTACAGAGAGAGACGGGAGTGAGGGGCAGGGGCAGCCTGGGCTAGTGCAGGAGGGAAGGGGCCCTGGCCAATGGACAGCTCCCTCCCAAGAGCCCCCTCCCTAAAGAGTCTGGCCCTATCCACCGCTTAGACACACATTTCCCTTCCTTAGCCAGCAGGAAGTCCCAGCCCCCAGGATTGGTCCCCCAAGTCCCCAGCTCCCTCCCACCCCTTCCCGTACTCACACCAGGGGTCCGGTATCTCCCTTCAGCTGGGTGTAGTCGAAGGTCCCGTTCACGACTCCCTCCACCTCATCCATGTAGGCTTTCCAGTCGATCTCTGTGTCTGTGGGGAAAGCACGCGGCTCACACTCAGCAGCCGCTCACCACTGACAGGTGCTAGGAGGGGACTGGGAAAACGTGATCATTCCCCAGCCCTACGGGGTGGGAGACGGACACCAAGCCAGGTCCTTGCCCCATGGGACTTCCCAACTAGGTAACACCAGAGGAGCAGCCCAGGCAGAGAGCTGGAGACAGGCGCTACTGGATTCAGTAAGGAGCCATCACAGGGAGGGCCAGGTGGGGAGCTGGGCAGGAGCCTGTTCCAGTGAAGTAACTGTGAAGGGGCGAAGGGGGAGAGAGAAAGCTGAGAAAGAAGGGGAGAGCGAGGGAGAGGAGCTGGGGGGTGGGGCGGGACACTGAGGGCCAGAAGCTTGAATTTGACATAACAGTGAAAAACTAGCCCACAGCAGCCTCAAGGGTCACCTGCCCCAGCTCTGCCAGTGCCCCCCAGTCCCGACCTGCAGCCCCCTGCTACCCCAGCCCTGGGCTCCCCACTCACAGCTCTGCTGGTGCCCCTCACTCCTGACCCACAGCCCCCTGCTACCCCAGCCCTGGGCTCCCCACTCACAGCTCTGCTGGTGCCCCTCACTCCTGACCCACAGCCCCCTGCTGTCCCAGCCCTGGGCTCCCCACACCCAGCTCTGCCGGTGCCCCTCACTCCTGACCCACAGCCCCCTGCTGTCCCAGCCCTGGGCTCCCCACACCCAGCTCTGCCGGTGCCCCTCACTCCCGACCCACAGCCCCCCGCTGTCCCAGCCCTGGGGTCCCCACACCCAGCTCTGCCGGTGCCCCTCACTCCTGACCCACAGCCCCCTGCTGTCCCAGCCCTGGGGTCCCCACACCCAGCTCTGCCGGTGCCCCTCACTCCCGACCCACAGCCCCCTGCTGTCCCAGCCCTGGGCTCCCCATACCCAGCTCTGCTGGTGCCCCTCACTCCCGACTCACAGCCCCCTGCTGTCCCAGCCCTGGGCTCCCCACACCCAGCTCTGCCGGTGCCCCTCACTCCCGACCCACAGCCCCCTGCTGTCCCAGCCCTGGGCTCCCCACACCCAGCTCTGCCGGTGCCCCTCACTCCCGATCCGCAGCCCCTTGTTACCCCAGCCCTGGGCTCCCCACCCACCGCTCTACCAGTGCCCCTCAGTCCCAACCCGCAGCCCTGGTCGCGGGTCCCGGGTCCCGGGCCGGCCCAGCTCCCCCACCGCCCTGCGGGAACCGCGCCAGGCCACTCACATGCCACCCTGTGTATGACCCACTGCGTGACCCCCACCTCCGCCAGGCAGAGCCAGGCGGCCACCAGCCCCGTGTACTGGGGCGCCAAGAGCAGCCGGTGCTTCTCCTGCCAGGCGCGGCGCAGGCCCTGGCGCAGCGAGCCCGGCCCCGCCGCCCCTTTGCGCCGGAGCCCTGAGCCGGGAGCGGGAGCCATCGTCCGCCCTGCCCGGGCCAGGCTGCCAACTCCCGGGCCCGTGTCACCGGCTAAGGGCTCCCCCCCTCCGGGAGGAAACACGCAGCCCTCCCAGACAGGCCGGTCCCCCAGGCCCTCGGGCTGGGAGGGGCCGTGTCAGGAGCTTGTCGCGGGCCCAGCCACGTGTTGCTTGGGGTTGGCCAGAGACAGGCACTGGCAGGATCAGGCCAGGGTGGCTCCGGGCTGTTCCAGGCTATGGAGGGGCAGTGTGGTCTGCTGGTGAGAGCACTGGGGCTGACTCAGCTGTTTGCTTAGTTGCCACATTTTTAAATGTCCCCACCAAGCTGGGCCTCCTAAATCCCCAGTGGCTGGTGTTGGCAACACAGGAATCATCCTCCTCCCTTACAGCCCTGCTTGGCAGGGTGTGGGGGAGCAGCTGATGCACCTCCAGCCAGAGGCAGCTGCATTTCACTGCGGTGTGAGGGGGGTCCCTGTATCAACAGGTGTCCTGCCCCATCCCCGACCCCGAGGATCTGGGCTGGGATCCTGTTAGCTGTGGCCTGATTAACGATTAATCAGTGCCCCTGGCCTGACCCCGGCGTCAGGGGGTGGGCTAAGTAGAGCAGGGGGGTGACAGAAGGGCCGGGGATGGTGACATAGGAAACGGGGGGGGCAGCAAGGAGGGGGGCTCTGGAAGGGGTCCCCATGGGGAAACATCTCCTCCTCCTCCTTGCATGCCCTGGGAGTCGGCACACGGAGTTCTGTCCCGCCCACTGGGGGGGATAGTTTTCGGACGGAATGTTTTCGGCGTTGCACCAAACCCGGCCCGGAAGTTCCACGTGGTTTGTGGGGAAACACGTGGCAGGCGGCAGGTTCGGTTTCAGCGACAAGTTGCGGGTCGGCCACGCCCCGTTATCGATGGCCCCGCCCTCATATAGGCACCACGGCGCCGCTGGGTCCGGGAGTATGGACCTTCCGCAGCTGCCGGACTCTAACGTCCGGTACCGGGACCGGTGCTTCTGGGACTCGCGGTACCGGGAAGTGGGGGCTGCTCCGGCTGAGTGGTTTGGGGGCTTATCCTGCTTCCGCGAGCAGCTGGAGGCGGAGCTGCGCCCGGGGGACCGGATCCTGGTGTTGGGTAAGTGAAACCCCCTGGGGAATCCCCCTTAGCCTCACCGGAGCCTGGTGTTGGGTTAAGGGCACCCTGGGCTCTATCCTCTTTTTCCCCTACGGGGCTGGGTCTTTTTGGTGGCCTTGTGATGGGGGTCCCCGTGTGGGATGACATGTGTTTCCACTATCCAGCACTAGCAGCGTTTTCTCCAGAAATTGAAATGGGGGTTGGGGGGTGGTTCGATAGGGGTGTGACTGTGAGGGTGAAGGTGGGCTTGTGGTACCATAGTAAAAACTGAAAAATATTTCAGGACCATTTTATTAGATTTAACTCATGTTTTACAATCATCACACAAAGTAAAGTTGGCTACTCAAGGCTTCTACGAAGCACAACGTCTAAATCCTTCTTGGTTTCTTGTTATAATTTTGCACAGCTCTGTTAACTTCTCGAATGCGATGTGGTCATCTTTGGTGGCTTCTCGTGTGTCTGGTACGTCCATTCCTTCAATTGATATGCTTATTAGTCCATTCACATGATCAGGCAGAAGGCGACTTCTTTCAGAACACAAAGTTCTGTTCAATGATGAAAAAGAACGCTCAGCTGTAGCTCTTGTGACTGGGAGTAGCGAGAGATGAATTCCTACTTCTTTCATCCCAGGAAACGGAAAACAAAGATCGGATCGAGCCACTAGTGATGATAAAAAAAGAAGTTGAAGCCAAATCTTCATTCGTTGGTTGTATGATATTCCACTCTGTGTTCAAATTCTCTAGTCTGTCCTGAGCACCTGGCAGCCCCATTGCTGGTAGTGCCTCGCTCCACTCAACTGTTGTGTTTTTACAGGACAGGGATCTGTAAAAGCTACATAGAGGTTGAGTAGAATCTAGAAGTCGCTGTTGTAGATTTTTAAGAATCAAGACTGTGTACTTTTTTCAGTGTCTTAGCAAACACTTCTTGTCTTCTTCACTTAAGGATTCAATATAAATGTCTTCATTAGTCAACTTCTGGACTGAAAAACTTGCTTCTTCCAGTATTTTTTTCAATGGATAGCTCTCTGATCCACATGTAGCTTCTGTTGCTGGACAAAGGTTTACTGCTGTTGTAGCAGATGCCTGGATGGCATTGTTTAATGACCCAAGTGGTTTCAACAGTAGACTTACAAGAGAGAGAGAATGGCAATAGTCTTCTCTGAATTTAGTAGCAGAAGTAATCCACCAGCCTGACTACTTAGATCCATCCCATCTTGGTAGATAATTTCCAAAGCCAGTAATAATAATGGCTGGAGTAATTTTAAGACAACAGCCAAGGATCAATTGCTCATGAGAAAGCCAGAGGGTTTTCCCAGGTTGGACTAATTTGAACTTCAGTCCCAGTGTATCTTCTATATATTTCCAAGATATTTAGTCTTTTTGGACTCTTGCTGAAAAAAGAATATAATGAAGACATTAAATGTGTAGCTTTTTAAATGTCTTTTTGAAGTGTCTGCAGCTTGTACTAGCACTAGGTGGAGTAGATGGCCTCTACAGTGTGTATAGGAGAGATTAGGGTTACACTTTTCTCTGAGCAAAGCTTGTACTCCACCATGTCTTCCAGAGAACTTTGCAGCTCCATCAGAGGCACAAGCAGCCATCTGTTTGGGGTCGAATTGACAAGCTTTTAACTCTAACATGTGGGTTGTCACAGATGCAACCGATGTGTCATCTAGAAATGCATCTATTGGCCTACCCCTGACATCAAGATAACGCACACAATGACTTGCTGCCCATTTGCATCGGTGCATTCATCAGCCACGTATGCAAATATTTTGAATGTGGTGAGAGAATTCTTCACTTTTTCAACTGTTGAGTCTTTCACTGTTGTACCACATGCTTCTAACCATCTTCCTGGGAAGTGGCCTTGAGAACCTGGCACAGGGGTAGCCTCATCTACCTGAGCCTGCTGGTAGTTCAGAAGGAAAGCTCTGAGATCCCTGACCTGCCCCCTCTCATCTCCAGGATTGTTCTCTCTGGAGCCTAACGATGTATTGAGTCTTAATGTTGTTAACTGTTTCATTGCTGATCATTGCAGTAGAGAAATCCAGTGACTGGGATTGTATGGGGAGCCTGAGCAGAGCATCATCCCTTTACCCCATGCACATCTCCACCCTGGGCTGGGCATTTCAAGGCGTGGAAGGGGAAGGTACTGGAGAGGGAGCAGCTGTTGTTGTCCAGGATGGGCGGCAGCTGCACCAAGGGCCTGGGGGCACAGGATCAATGGCAGGTTTCATCTGGATTCCCTCCCAGCAGCTGTGCGGAAGGCCTGGGCTGTGTGCGGTGACCTCTGCCTGGGCTGTGTGGGAAGGTCTCTGAGTCAGTGGTCCTTGAATGTGGCCTTTCTGGGGCTGAGTGCTGCAGGGTGGGCAGGGGAGAATGTGGATTGGTCTTTCCCTTGCTCTGGGGCAGTAACTGGCTGCTTCTGAGAGGGGTTGTAGTGAACGTAGTGCAAAACTCCACTATGCCTCCTCACCGACCCAGAGAGGAGAGTGCCCACTACTGCCGCAAATGTGCCTCCCGCTCTGGTTAGCTCCTGAGAGCTGGCCCCCTGCAGCCTATTGGAAATTTCCCTGGTAAATTTATTAAGGTTTTACCACAACTCAGTTTCCACACAAGCATTCCTTTTATTAGTCCAAAGGCCACTTGGCGCTGGTTACATCCAAAATATCAACATAAGTAGATTGACCCTTGTATTCTACCACCAGCAACATAAGAACGGCCAGACTTGGTCAGATCAAAGGTCTATCCAGCCCAGTATCCTATCCTCCGACTGTAGCTGATCCCAGGTGCCCCAAAGAGAATGAACAGAACAGGTCACCATAAAGTGATCCATCCCCTGTCGCCCATTCCCAGCTTCTGGCAAACAGAGTCTAGGGACACCATCCCTGCCCATCCTGGCTGATAGCCATTGATGGACCTGTTCTCCATGAACTTATCTAGCTCTTTATTGAACCCTGTTATAGTCTTGGCCTTCACAACATCCTCTGGCAATAAGTTCCAAAGGTTGACTGTGCATTGTGTGAAGAAATACTTCCTTTTGTCTGTTAAACCTGCTGCCTATTTCATTTGGTGACCCCTAGTTATTGTGTTATGGAATGGAGTAAATAACACTTCTTTATTTACTTTTTCCACACCAGTCATGGATTTTATAGACCTTTATCATATCCTCCCTTAGTCGTCTCCAGGGTGGACTTGATTTAAATCACTCATCAGGAAGACTCCATTTTAATCATGGTTTTCTACATAAAAGTGCATTCTTGTTGGTTGGTATAACCTTAATATATGTTCTTCACAACTCAGAGATAGATGTAGGTTTCATTTTTAGAAGGTACACACTATACATTTTTAAACAGTGATTTCTTTTGAAAACTTTTCAGATTAGTTTTACAGCTGTATCAGAAGATGAATGATCGGTTATTTCATTTACCAAAGATAATTGAAGCAGGTATTTATGATGTCATTGGGAGGTGAATAATCTCCAATTAATATTTGGAGGATTTTCTTGCCAGGCTGTATTTGGAGGCGAACATCACCAGACATTTTAAATTGTTTTATTTAACTAAAACAACAACATTAAGTATTCTGGGTTTTTTTTTCTTCAACAGCAAACGTAATATTTTCACAAAAAAGCATGTGTCCCTCACTTCTCACATTTATCTCCAGACTTCTTCTCCTGTCCAGATCTAGTCAGCTCCAAATAATCTTCAGTTTATTTAACTCTTTGAAACTTGGTGCTTTTCCTTTTAGAGAGAGGTAAGGGATTGACTCTATGTACACAAATGTGCAGAGGGACAATAGGGTTGAGGTCTGTTATTCTCACCCCTATATATTTATTTATTTAAAAACATATTTGCTGTTAACAAGCCTGTTACCTCTGTGGAGACCAATCCAGTCTGAGAACTGCAAAACCTAAGCATCTCTGATGGTATCTTCTAGACTGAGCCCTGAGTCCCATTGGGTAGGTAGAAAGATTAACCCAAATAATCTATGCAGAAGCCCCTGGAACCCCATGAGATTGGGTCCCTAATCCGTGAATATATTGTCTCGCACTATAGAATTAGAATTTATAATCCCTATTCCATTATATGAGACATTATAACGCAAAGATGTATCTTAATTAAAACTATCTTTTGGTTGTTTTCTTCAAAAAGCTTTTTATTAAAAAGTCTGTTTTTAATTAATAAATCAGTGCGAGAAGATACCACAACATCTGGAAGGAAGGTCCCGATTATGGGATTGGTTCCCTCTGCTCCAGCTGGATGTTCTCCTTCCCTGAGGCCTTCATCCTCCTCAGTAGCACAGAGCCTGTCAGACCAGGGGCGGGACCGTTGTACTGTGTCCCAGAAAGTCTCATCTATGTACCTCTCTGTCTCCCTCAGCTCCTCCAGCTCAGCCACCCTGGTCTCCAAAGCCCGTACACGGGCTCTGAGGGCCAGGACCTCCCTCCTTGCACCGAATGCACACACATGCCACCAGCCCATAGGGCGGGTGATCCTACATGCTGCATTGGGTGCACTAAACTAGGTAATCCCCACTCTGTTGCTGGACTCCTGCCTTCATCCTCTTTTTTTACTCTCGCAGCTCGTTGCTTTGTTTTCATCAGGGGGTGTCTTTTGGCCTAAGTTTAAGGAATGTTAGTGTTTGTAGCCCCCCACTCTCCCTCTAAACTACCTCACAAAACTCCTGTTAGCCGCTCCTGTTCCAAAAGCTTCATTAAGCTCTCGGCTTTGCCTAGCAGGCTGCTAGGCTCAGCACCCAACCAGTCAACACATGGTCCCCCAAACAACCAGACCACATGGTATATTTCAGTCGAGCAGCAAGCACAACACACACTCTCACAAACTTACCCCAAGGGTCATGTAATCGCTCTTCCTTCGCCTGGAGAAGTTCCTCGCAAAGCTCCTCTGTTAGCCTCTCTGATACATACAATACAGTGATCAGCGTCCACCCGACTACGCCAACCAGGTCAGGCCCAGGAGACATCTTCCGCCAGAGGGGTAAGGAAAAGTTCTGACTGCTCGAAGAGCTTGCTAACAAACAAGCGATGTCTTTGCTGGTGGTTGGACCTTAGCTAAAGGCAATTGAAGCAGTTTAGGGCTGCACTCTGCTCGTCAAGGTTTTTTTCCCTTCTCTCTCTATCATATTTTGTCCCTGACTACTGCACTAAGCATTTCTATCCAATTTATTCACTGCACCTGGTACCCAATTAACTGTTTTTCTTTAAGGTTTGGGCTAAGCAACAGGTCTAAACAAGGGAATGCTGCTATTCCAAAGGGTCCCTATGCATTTAACACACAGTCCTTGTTTCTCACCATTTCTCTTTTTGGTCACATGCTTTGGGCCTGTCACTCATGCTAAGATCCAAACTCAATTTAAAACCATAGCTCACATAGAGCTATTGTGGCCTGTATTGCTACATGTCCTGAAATGGTGTTGGGTGTGGGTGTGTTCTAACTCTCCCCACCCCCCTATTCTTGGGTTTTCCACAGCCCCTGCTCTATCTGGCTAGTCAGTCACTGCAGGCACATAATTAGCCTGATCTATGCTACAGGAAATGCCCCTTGCTGCCCGTGGGTGTCAGTAATGTGTGCAGGAGGGTGGTGTGGCTGCAGGTGTAACCAAGGACATGCCTTGCCCAGCTCTGGTTCAGCCGCACTTATTGCTGATGTCCATTGTCGGTGCTAGGCAGGTCCTGAGCCTGGCCACTGGCCCAGCAGGGCGAGTGAAAGGTCTGGGGCTAGCACAGATCCTTGTCCCAGGGAGGAAGCTGTTTGTGGAGCAGAGGGACTATAAGGTGCCAGCTCGGCTTGCGTAGCTTATCCCTCCAAGGTGATGTCCATATGTGCCAGCCCACCCCTTATTCCCCTGTCCCCCCAAGACTTGATGGAGGAAGCAGGCCTCTGGCCTGCAGCCTGAGCAACCCGTTCCATAGATCATAGAGCTGCAGCCTGTGTGTGTACACCATATCCGTCTGCGAGGCCATCAAGGGCCCCCTTATTCCAGGGTGACCTTGGCAGCAGAGGATGCATTGGAGACCCCGAATTTCTGCTGCAGAGGTAACCTCTAGAACAGTGGTCTCCAAACTTTTTTGATCGCACGCCCCTATCAGAAAAAAAAAAATAAAAAAATTTTGAGCACGCACCCCCTGCCACGCCATTTTTGCCGCCCCAAGCCAAAAAAAAATAAAAATAAAAAGGCACTGAGATGCCTTCAGAGCAAAAATAAATAAATAAAAAGCTGCCTGAAGTGCTGCACACCCCAAAGAATCCTCTTGCGCACCCCACTTTGGAGACCACTGCGCTACAAAACTAGTATGGTACCTGCCAGTTTCTCCCAAGCGCCACCAGGGGGCAGCATGGCCATTTCAAGCAGCATTGAGGGTGCTGGACGCTGCCAGACTCACTTCCAAGCCCTGCTGTGGGCGAGTGCAGAACTCAGGGTGGGGGAGGCCCTGGGCTCTTGGGGCTGCCCCTGTGAGCTGGCCTAGGGCCAGGGCTGCATCCCAGGGCAAAGCCTGCTGGGCTCACTGCAGCAGTGGGTCTGTGTTTGGGGGCTCCAAGCCCTTCTGGGGGCTGCTCTGCAAACCCACTCTGGGGGGACCCACTGCTCTGCTGGGGGTGTCTGGGATTGTGATCCCTCTGCTGGCCTCCTTGTGCAGCGTCTCCTCCTCGGTCTCTGGCCCCTCTTCCCTGCCTCCCCTTGGGCATCTCTGGGGAAAACCCGCTGCTCTTTCCCGGCATGCTTTGCTAATGAGATTCCTGCACCCCTGTCTGTTGTACCCAAGAGCTGTGGGGATGCCTGGGAGTTTCTGCCTGAGATCCTCAGCCGGGCTTCGCGGTCACCCCTCTGCTCTCCTCTGAGGCCTTGCTGCATCAGAAGAGCTCACGCTGCTCCTCCGCCTGCAGTGGGCCCCAGAGCCCATGGGGAGAACTGAGGAAATGAGAGAGAACCCAGGAGTTCTGACTCCACCCACGCCATGCAGAATGGGAACATCCATGGGAAGGAGTTCAGTGCCCTTGTGGCCCCCTCGGCTAGAGCTGCGGATCCTGTGCCTGATGTGAGCAGGGCCTGGCAGCGGGGATCTGAAGGCTCACGTAGCCCAAGCCGGGCTGGGATTGCTCTTCATGGGTGGGGATCCGCCTGGGCTGGTGCCACCCTGTCCTGGGCTGTGTGGGAGCTGTCTCCTGTTGCTGGTGAGGTCTGAGGTTACTCCAGGCAGGGCTGGGACTGAGCAGCGCCTCTCCCTTGTGTGCTCTGTGCTCAAGGGAGGAAATGGGGTTTTGCAGAGGCCCTGAAGCCCAGTATGAGAGATGGGTCTCCCCAGCCTAGGATCACTTACCCAGGGCTGGTCCCCAATCTGTCCTGTAGTGTCCTGTCCCCCACCTTCCCCCCAACGTGCTCAGGATCTGCTGCAGTTCCCACCATCTTCCTCCTTTGGGAGAGGTGTCCAGCACCACCCCTAGCAGCTTGGGGCTCCAGCCTCCTCCAGAGTCTCTTCTCAGGCCTTTGAGAATGTTGGCTCCCAGCTCACCCCACTTCAATTGTCATCCCCCCCCACCCCCCACTTCTCTGCGGTGACAGGATGAAGGCCAGGGCCAGGCACTCCCTTGGGGGCACCTCCCTGCACTTCCTAGAGCCCTGGTATTTGGAGCAGACCAGCACCAGGCTGAGCTGTGAGACACCCATCGGTCTGGCTTTATATGGGGCCGTCCCTCCTCCACTGCTCCAGTGGGATGGACCAGAGAGAGCATCGAAAACCTCCCCACCTTCCTGGGTGATGAGGGTGGAAGATGGAGCTAAGGGCTTGCGACACTTCAGTGACTCTCCCCCCATTTTCTCCCCCACTGGAAACGATACTGGCCTCCTTTGTGAAGGGCTTGGAGCTCCACGGGTGACAAGGACAGTGGAAGAGCAAAGTGCTGGGAAAGGTGAGCTCTGGATTCCCATCCAGAGGCTTCTGTGCAGTAACAATCAGGGCGTTTTCTGGTGGCAGCTGAAGAACTGTCTCCCCTCCAAGTGGGAAGAATTCCTGTGGCCCCTCAAGAGTACGTCTACATGGCAGCGTGAGCCCAGGGTTTGAACTGTGGCTCAAACCTAACCCCCCTTCCATTTACATGCACCAATCCAGGGTCCCAGGACCCCACAAGGGTGGAGGATTTGCGCCTGACTCAAACTAGGTCCTGGGTTTCAAGCCCTTTTTTTTTTTTTTTTTTTTTTTTACAGTGTAGATGCAGCCACACTGAACTCATGCTCTGGGGGTCTACTTAAAAAACCCATGGGCCGGCCTTCCGTGTCTTCTGGAGAGTCAGGTTTGGACAGTAAAGTTTTCCCGCGCTGCATCACGGACCAAGGGCTAAAGGTGGTGCATTCTGGGGTGGTGCTGGGAAGTCTCAGTTGTGGGAGTTGGACTCAGGCCTGCAAAATGCAGTGTCGATGCTGGAGCCCCAGGTGCGGACCCAGGTTCAATCCTTCCTAACCTGGGGTTGCAAACGTGTTTAGATGCTCAAGCCCAGGCTCTGCTAGGTCAAGTTCTGCTAACCCTGGGCTTGCACTGCAGTGTGGACAGGCCTGAAAGGGCTTTGACTGAGAGCACGGTCCTTGCTTGCGACAACCCGCTGTGAGCCGGGGGCTTGGGACCGGAGAACAGCCATGGAGGAGCCGGCTGGCACGCGCTGTCTGCGTATCGTGGAGTTGCATGTCAGTTTATGCTGCATGTCCCTCACCTTGGCAGGTGAATTTGCTGACAATCCCTGTGTGCTAACTGCATTGAGGGAGGGTATCCAGGGCTGTTGCCGGTGCCTTTTGTTCTGGGCAATAAAATATTTGAAGATCCATCTATACTGCAGTGAAAACAGCCGTGGCCAGCCCGTGCTGGCTGACGAGCTCACAGGGTTATAAAATTGCAGTGTAGACCGGGATCCTCCTGCCTCATGGGGTCCCAGTGCCTGGGCTACAGCCCAAGGCCCAGTGTCCACACTGCAGTTTTATAGCCCCAGCTCAAATCAGCTGACACAGATTGGTTGCGGCTGTTTCATTGTAGTGTAGACAGACCCTGAGGGAATCAGCCTGGCCCATATCTCACATCTAGACCGAACGCGATGCTTCGGGGGGATCTATGAAACCTCAGTTGGCCTTTGGGGAGCTGAGAGGCTAATGGGAGGAGAACGTTGGTGACCTGCAGTGCCTATGGCGAGGATGCGCCTTCGGGACGTCTGGTTCTCTGTGGTGGCTCAGGCAGAGCACTGGCCTCAGCACAGCGCTGGAATTGTTCTGTGGTAGTGAAAACCAGTTTCCAGCAGCCCTTGGCTTTGACTGGGGAGTGGTGGAGCTGCAGCTTCTTCCAATTAAAGGGACCTCCTCATTCATGAGCATCCAAGTGCCGGCAGCACTTAAGTTGAAATGTGATGTCCGGCTATGGCCCAGCTTGTGGGGTTTGCAAGAGCCCCCGGCACAATGTGCTGTGACTCCTTCCAAATGGAGAAGACGGCACCTCAGTAGCTCACCCCTTCATGCAGGATGCCTGGGCACTTGAGAAATGACCCAGTAGTGGGGGTGATCTACTGACTAGCTGAGCAGCGACCCACAGAGCATCGGGGCTCGGGTGCTGGGAATGCCTAGCAAGGGGGTCTGTGCTGCTTGCCTGGGCAGTGCAGGAGGTGAGACCTGAGTGGGGGGGCAGCCGTTGCAGGCTTGTGACTCAGGGATGTCTGGGGCATGACTGAACCTGACACAGCAAACAGCTGACTCCTTCTGTGAACGTCGAACTCTCCCACAATTGCCGT
This sequence comes from Gopherus evgoodei, assembly GCF_007399415.2. Taxonomy (NCBI): domain Eukaryota; kingdom Metazoa; phylum Chordata; order Testudines; family Testudinidae; genus Gopherus; species Gopherus evgoodei. The sequence goes on from NC_044330.1 coordinate 8,235,293, forward strand.
GGGCCTGGCGGAAGAGGGACGACTGATGTCCCAGCTTCCCAGCCACCCCTGGTGGTGCTTGGGCCAGCTGTTGAGATGGTCACAGGGGCTCTGACCAGAACACGTCTCACCCAACAAGGCCCCTCACAAACGATGGACGAGGGCTCTGGAGGGATTCTTTGGCTGATAACTGATCTGGGTGGAAACCTTGGCTTGATCCCGTTAACAACAAGGAGCTGTTAGGACACCTGGACAAAGGGCTGAGAAGCCAGGGGGTCTTGGCTAACACAGTGTCTGCTAGTCTGGAGTTGTCAAGGTTTCTTTCCCCACTTTGAACTTTAGAGTGCAAATGTGGGGACCTGCATGAACACTTCTAAGCTTAATTACTAGCTTAGATCTGGTACACCGCCACCAGCCAGAATTTAGTGTCTGGCACACTTTCTGTTCCCCCAAAACCTTCCCTGGATAACACAGATCCAAACCGCTTGGATCTTAAAACAAGGAGGAATTAACCATCCCCCCTTCCTTTTTCCCCCACCAATCCCTGGTGAGTTCAGGTCCTATTCCCTTGGATCTTAAAACAAGGAAAAATCAATCAGGTTCTTAAAAAGAAAGCTTTTAATTAAAGAAAGAAAAGGTAAAAATTATTTCTGTAAAATTAGAGTGGAAAATGCTTTACAGAGTACTTAGATTTATATAGCCCAGGGGAAACCCCTTCTAGCCTCAGGTTCAGAGTTATAGCAAACAGAGGTAAAAATCCTTCCAGCAAAAGAAACATTTACAAGTTGAGAAAACAAAAATAAGACTAATCCGCCTTGCCTGGCTATTACTTACAATTTTGAAACATGAAAGACTGATTCAGAAAGATTTGGAGAGCCTGGGTGTGTGTCTGGTTCTTCTTAGTCCCAAGAGCAAACAACCCCCCCCCCCAAAAACAAACAAACAAAAAAAGCACAAACAAAGACTTCCCTCCACCAAGATTTGCAAGTATCTTGTCCTCCTATTGGTCCTCTGGTCAGCTGTCAGCCAGGTTTACTGAGCCTCTTAACACTTTACGGGCAAAAGAGACATGAACCCTTAACTATCTGTTTGAGAGGAGTACAAAGCACAGAGCTTGGAGGAGGCTAGAACCAGGAACACCCCAGATTTTCCCTGGTGAAGGCAGTTGCATGGCAGAGGGGGTGACCCACATTGCATGACAATGCACAGGGCGGGATGGTTGAATGTTTTTTAAAGCCCAGCCCTGGCATCTGGGCATGAATTTCCAACGCATTCTTATTTTTCTAACCCCAGCACCTCAGAGCCCTGGTCTTACACCAAGCCTCTGTGGCAATAGCAGCTGTTCAAACAATGGGCCCTGCCCCAAAGAGCTTTCGATTTAAGGATAAGATGAGAGGACATGGATAGATGGGGGAGCACAAGAAAAGACTGACACTTTGCTGCTGCCTGTCACAATATTGTATCAGCAGTCTGGCTTTGGTCGGCACTTCCTACCCAGGGGGGTGTAGCCAATGAGGAATGGGGGCGGGGGGGGGATTTGCCCCAAGACCAGGTGTCTCTGTCTAGAAGAGATGAGTGGGTGGGTTGGGTATGGGGAGTGCTGGGTGCACTCTATGGCCAGTCTCTCTGCAGGAAGGTGGCCGGAGGTGATTCCCTTCTGGCCTTGCTGTCCAAGAACAGAGAGCGCAGCCTCGCCTAGGGTGGGGAACCTGGTCATTTTGGCCAATCCATGTCTCTGCCTGGGGAAGCAATGCAGTGTTCACCTTTGGAACTCCTTGCCAGGGGATTTTGTGAAGGCCAACAGTAGAACTGGGTTCAAAAAACCTAGACTAGTTCATGGAGGATAGGCCCATCAATGGCTACTAGCCACAGTTCAGGGTTGCCACCCAATGCTCAGGGCCCCCCCTAAAGCTCTGACTACCAGGAGGGGAAGACCTAGATCCCTCCATAATTTCCCTATTCTGTACAGTTCCCGCTGCAGCTCTGATACTGGCTGTGGATGGAGATAAGAAGCAGGACAAGATGGCCTGTGGTCTGACCCAGTGTGGCAGCTCCTGTTCTTATAAACATGCTCACCAGGAGTGACAAGACGTGTTTGTGTCTTGGTTTGTAAAGCCTTTGGGGGTGATGGTGGGGGAGGGGGGAACTGGACAATGCCCACTGCATCCTGCCCCTCGCTGTCCGGAGCACAGTGCTTCTCCTGCGAATTAACCAGATCCCCCAGCAGGCTGCAAGGGAAGTCCATCTAGGAGATTTAGTGGGAAGGAGAGGAGTCAAAGCTTCATTTAATTCCACCTGGTGCTTTATCCATCTCTGATCTGGCTGCTGTTGCAGCTTTTAACCTGCTGCCTCCTTAATCCGGAGTTTTCCCCGAGTTTCCGAGCAGGTTCAGATTAACCGGGTCTAATCGTGTGATCCCTTAACAGGATCAATCTATGCGATCTGTGATTAATAGCAGCCAAATCCCCCTGGGGCTGAGGGCTTCTCAGGAAAGGTAGGAGGGGAGCCCACAGGTGTGGGGTGGGGGCTGAGGCCAAACCTGGTGGTGGGGCTGAGTGTGCTAGGCCAGACCCCAGCTGGAGTAGGAAAGGGAATGCCTCACCCGGTCTGGAGCAGGCAGGGAGCCTTGGGTGGGGGGGTTCTATGTTGGGGAGACACCCAGAGATGTACCTGCCGTGGCCTAGCTGCCACCCCTGCATGAGGTTTGGCTCGGGAGCTGTCCCAGCCCCAGGCCTGAGGGTGCTTGGCCAAGCCTTGGCTGTCCCAGATGCCTTTTCAGGGAGCTCCCTTGGGAGTGTGGACAGCTCGTTCCCTTCCCTGATCTGCCTCGCATGCGCTAGAAATTCACAGATGCTTCCCCCACCCCCATATCAGTTAAGCCCTGCCAGATGGTGCCAAGATGCAGTAATCTGCTCAGTGGCTGGTGCCCTCTGAATCCCAGCCGCATCCCTCCCTGGTAGGTTGGCTCCCCACACAGCTCAGGGGGTGGAGGTGGGCAGGAACAGGGAGCCTGGGAGGAGTGTAGGGACCCACCGACTGGCTGCACCCAGCACTGTGACTTAGCTGCCAGAGAAACCATGTAAAGACCTTGGCCGCTGGGGGATGCACCATCTCTGCACCCCTGCCTGGCATTTGGGGGGGTGCTGGGCCACTGGAAGAGCTGCCCGGTGTCTGCCCCCTGGACAGGTATGGGGGGGGGCTGCATTGCTGGGGGAGATGCACTGTCTCTGCACTCCTGCCTGGCATGCGGGGGGGAGTGTGTGCTGGGCCTCTGGGAGAGCTGCCTGGTGTCTGCCCCCTAGACAGGTATGGGGGGTGGGGTGGACTGCATCGCTGAGGGAGAGGCACTGTCTCTGCACCCCAACCTGGCATGCGGGGACTATGTTGCAGGGGGAGCTGCACTCTCTGCATCCCAGCCTGGTATTGGGAGGGGGCAGTACCATGCTGTGCGGGGAGTTGCCTTTAACACCCTGCCTGTGCCCCATCTCCCTGTGAGTAGTACACTCAGAACCTGTTGCTAGTGCTGGTGTCTGAAGCCCAGGGTGTGGCAGGGACGGCTGAGTCCTTCCATGTCGCCAGAGGATCCAGTTCTTGTGTTTGTGCTGCCGCAAGTGCTCTCCTTGCCCTAGACCACTCTGACATGTGCAGGCCCCGGTAAATCCCAAACTGGAGTCTCTGATCTGCCCGACCTGGAGTGGGGCAGGGCAGAATCTGGCTCCCTCTTCCCTGGTTCTCTGGTGTTGGGTTCCTGGCCAAACCCCTCTAGTCCCCGGTGAAGCTGGCCAGGCTGCCTGTGGAGGACAGAGTTCAGCAGGGCTGGGATCTGTGTCCCCAGTTGCCATGTGGGATGGAGCAGAGTCTTTTGGCTCCTCTGCCCAGGGACACCTGCCCACGCGTGTGGACGCACGGGAGAGGCGGCGCCTATGACATTAAAATGGAATTTGCAAACTCTCTCATTAAGTGCAGCTTTGTCTCTTAGTTAATGACCCCCCCCACACACACACCCCTTCCCTTCCCAAAACTGACTGCTCTTGGAGTCGCAAAGCAGAACTGGAGGAGACCAGCTCCTTCCCACTGGGGCTGGCCCCTCTGGTGCATTGCTGGTCTGCAGGCCTTAGTCAAGATTTAAACGATCCAAGCGCCAATTTCTGGCCACTTTTTCCCTGTTCCTGGCCCTTATCTGCATGAGACTAGTCAGGCCCATCCTGAGGAGGAGTGGGAGCCCCAGCTGAGTTTTGGGGCACAGGAGGCCCCACGCTGGGTCTGTGGCAGGAGGTGTGTGGTTTGTGTGTGGCTCCAGAGAGGACAATATTGTAATGATGGCTGTGGAGCCAGCAGGGGGCACCCAGGCCTTTTTGGTGAGCCCCACAAAAATGGAGGCTACTACTTTTGGTATCCAGCTTCACTGGTCAGGTTGGATGCAAGTTGTTCAGTGTTTGGGCCCAGGCTAGGGCCCCGTCAGTCTGAGTGCTCTGTCTCTTCCACAGCGCGTTGCAGGGTGAGGAGGCCGGCCCAGAGCTTGCTGCAGAGAGGACCTCGTGTGCCAGCTGCAGTGAAGGGAAATCACTGAGGTTTGCTGGATTAGCTGTGACAACAGACAGTCAGGCCAGACTCCTCTGCGTTCCCCAGCTTACCTGGGTGGGGGCAGGGAATGTGTGCTATTGTCTCATCAATCTAGGGGGTGTGGGAGGCTGCTGGGAAGGGGCAGTGGGAAAGTCTCAACCTCCCGTCCCCCACTGGACTTGATAATGTGTATGACCAAGGCTTGAGCTCCTAGGTTAGCACCGCAGCAAAGGGCAGCCCCTTTGTCTGAGGATCTACCCCTGCATCCACTTACAGTGGGAAAAGTGCATCAGCTGGATCTTGCTGCTAAAATGACTGGCACTGAAACAGTTAACACTGACATTTGAATAGTCTTTTGTAGGTTCCAGAGTTAAAAGCCAGCTGAGCTGGCTGGGACAGCCAGCTCCTGCTCCCCAGCTGTGAAACACCCAGGGCTCTGCTTGGGGCCACAGAACCACTCCTGCAGTTCATGGACCCATCTGCATTGGTTGGCTCTCAACTGGGCATCTGCCTTGGCCGGCTCTCACCTGGCCATCCTCCTTTTTTGCAGGCTGTGGAAACAGTGCCCTGAGCTCCGACCTGTTCCAGCTTGGCTACACGGATGTCACCAGCATTGACTACTCTCCGGTGTGCATCGCGGGCATGCGAGCCCGCTACGCCCAGTGCCAGGGCCTGCAGTGGGTGGTGATGGACGCTCGGGACTTGGCCTTCACAGACGGCACCTTCGATGTGGTTCTGGAGAAGGGCATGCTGGATTCCATGATGGTGGCAGAGATGGACCCCTGGAACGTGTCGCCTGAGACCATAGCGCTGCTGGACCAGGTGCTGAAGGAGGTGAGTGGGCAGGACTCGGAGGTCGTTAGAGGCTCTGATCCCCTTACTGCAGTCAGGGCAGCGTAGGACCAGACTTGGGCCCAGCTGGGATGTGGACTTGTATCCCCAGTGCTGACACCTTGACACCTGCTCGTGCAAGCATCTGGCGGTAATGGCTGGCCTTGGTCGGAATGGGCAATCAGGTGCCCTCGAAGGGCAAGGCCCTGTCTCCAGACAACAGCTCCACCAGGCATGCTGGGAAAGGCTTGGCTGTGAAGGGGCCCATGTGTTAAAGCTTGCCAGGCGCGGTGGACACGCAATGTGAATGTGTGACAAAGCTGGGACTGAGCACCCCTTCCACCCACAGGAGAACGGCCCCGGCTGCCTGACTGCTCCAAAGCCAGGGGCAGAGTTGGGCCGGCCCAGCCCAGCCCTTGTCCAGGTGGGAGCCAAGCGGCATTGAGATCAGGTCTTGGCTCAATTCTATGCTCTCATCTATGGGTCTGGGGGAGCTGCCTCTCCTCAAATCAGGGTGCTAGTGACTCCTCCCCACCCACGCTCCATATGGAGCTCTTCCACTACCAGCATCTCCCCCAGCTACCGGGGCACATCCCAGCCATTCTCCTTCCTCCTGGGAACTGCTGAGCAGTGAGACACTGGAGAGAATACAGTGTCCATGGCTTGGCCCAGAGACCTCTGGCCACTGGTGATCTTGCTCTGCCCCAGGGCTGTGTCCTGAGGTTGGGGAGGGGAGATGCTCTTGTGTTCCTTGCTGGTCTTTCAGAGATGGCTGGTGTGATGGGGTAGGGGCTGTCTGTGTGGGGAGTGGGAGAGCAGGGGAGGACTTTAGGGGATGGACGATACCAGAGCCTGTAACCTGAGCTAGGTAAGGGAGGGGAAAGGTCAACACCTTTGCCCGGGAACAGTTTAAGTTTGGGCTTGGGGCTGTGTGGGCAGAATTCAGGGTATCCTAGCTAGGATCCAAGCACCCTGAAAGCCCAGAAGGACTCGGTGGAGGGGACCTGACTGTGCCTGCAAGCTCTGTTGTAACCTGTGTTCCTATTGTCCAATAAACCTTCTGTTTTACTGGCTGGCTGAGAGTCACTGTGGGTCCCAGGAAGAGGGGTGCAGGACTGGACTCCCCACACTCTGTGACAGCTGGTTTTGGCAGGGCAGGGATGTTGGTCCACAAAACTGCCAGATGGGCATCTCTGAGACAACACCAGGAAGGCAAAAGCAGGTGGGGAGGAACTGTGGGTTGAGATAGTGGCTTCAGTAGAGCTGGGAGCCCAGGGCTGGGATGGCAGGGGGGGCTGCAGATTGGCACAGAGGGGCACCGGCAGAGCTGGGGGGGGGGGAGAGCCCAGGGCAGGGATGGCAGAGGGGGCTGCAGATTGGCACAGAGGGGCACCGGCAGAGCTGGGGGGGGAGCCCAGGGCTGGGACGGCAGAGGGGAGCTGCAGATTGGCACAGAGGGGCACCGGCAGAGCTGGGGAGGGGGGAGCCCAGGGCTGGGATGGCAGAGGGGAGCTGCAGATTGGCACAGAGGGGCACCGGCAGAGCTGGGGGGGAGCCCAAGGCTGGGATGGCAGGGGGGGCTGCAGATTGGCACAGAGGGGTACCGGCAGAGCTGGGGAGGGGGGAGCCCAGGGCTGGGACGGCAGAGGGGAGCTGCAGATTGGCACAGAGGGGCACCAGCAGAGCTTGGGGGGGGGGGGAGCCCAAGGCTGGGATGGCAGAGGGGAGCTGCAGATTGGCACAGAGGGGCACCGGCAGAGCTGGGGAGGGGGGAGCCCAAGGCTGGGATGGCAGGAGGGGCTGCAGATTGGCACAGAGGGGCACCGGCAGAGCTGGGGAGGGGGGAGCCCAAGGCTGGGATGGCAGGGGGGGCTGCAGATTGGCACAGAGGGGCACCGGCAGAGCTGGGGAGGGGGGAGCCCAAGGCTGGGATGGCAGGGGGGGCTGCAGATTAGCACAGAGGGGCACCGGCAGAGCTGGGGGGGGGAGCCCAAGGCTGGGATGGCAGGGGGGGCTGCAGATTGGCACAGAGGGGTATCGGCAGAGCTGGGGGGAGGAGCCCAAGGCTGGGATGGCAGGGGGGGCTGCAGATTGGCACAGAAGGGCACCGGCAGAGCTGGGGAGGGGGGAGCCCAGGGCTGGGATGGCAGGGGGGGCTGCAGATTGGCACAGAGGGGCACCGGCAGAGCTGGGGGGGGGAGCACAAGGCTGGGATGGCAGGGGGGGCTGCAGATTGGCACAGAGGGGCACCGGCAGAGCTGGGGGGAGGAGCCCAGGGCTGGGATGGCGGGGGGGCTGCAGATTGGGACTGGGGCAGGGTGTGGCCCCGTGGCTGGGACTGGCTCCTTGGAAAGAGTTAACTCTGTGGTTTTGGGTCTGTTAAGGGTGTGAAATTCCTCTCCCCTGTTCCTCCCCAGTACAGTGACTCATCAGGGTTGCCATGGTGATGTGGCCGCTTGCCTGCACATCCTTTCAGTGGCTCACCCTTTGATGTTGTGTTTGGGCCAGCGCTAGCCTGGGAAGCTGGCAGTGGCCGTGGGGGCAGCAGGTCCCTGCCTGGCTGTCAGTGCAGGTGATGAGAGCTTGGCTTCACCCTGCCTTGTGGGGGAGCAAGAGCCAGGGGGAAGCTCCGGTTGTGTGTCAGGGGAACTGCCTGTCAGGAAGATGCAGCTGGCTATGGAATCTCCTCCCATGGAAGGTCTGGCATAGGGGCCATTGCACTGGGGCTCTGGAGACCTGGATTCTCTTCCCACCTCGGCCCTGCTGTCTGACCCTGGGCAAGTCATTTCCCCTCCCACCTGTTGTCCAATGAGGCTGTAAATTCTCTGGCTCAGGAATGGTCTCTTGCTGTCTGTGCAGCACCCAGCACTGTGGGTCCCTGCTCTCAGTTGGGACGTCTGCATGTGTCACTGATCCATAGGGTTAGCTTGCCTCTGACCTTTCCAGGAGGGCAGCCCATATAGCTCTAGGCCCTCAGCCAGCGCTTCTTATGAAAGTCAGTCCCACAGCCTCACTACCCCAGTCATGGAGGAAAAGTCCATCAGTGGCTGTTAGACAAGATGGACAGGGATGTTGTCCCTAGCCTGTGTGTGCCAGAAGCTGGGAGTGGGCGACAGGGGATGGATCACTTGGTGATTCCCTGTTCTGTTCATTCCCTCTGGGGAACCTGGCATTGACCACGGTCAGAAGACAGGATACTGGGCTAGATGGACCTTTGGTCTGACCCAGTGGGGCCGTTTTTACGTTCTTATGATACTGGTACACTGGCTAAAGCATCCCTGTGTCTCATTGTGCAGCAGGACTTTACTCCTTTGGCAGCAATGCAATGCACAGATGTTCTGTCTCTTTGCAAAATGGCGCTTTCACAACACACTGAAATATTTTAGTCAGTGGAATGCACCATGTAAGGTCCTGAGGTTAGGACATGCATGTAAGCTTTACCTTGCTGCAGCATTACCTACCTCTGTAGCCCAAAGCATCCAGCATCTCATCTTTCCCTCACTGGTAGCCAATTCTTACACCCGCTCTGAACACCTTCATCTTCTGTTTCCAGTTACTCAGGACGGGTCCGCACGTCTTGCTTCCCCCTAACTGCCAATCCTTACAAGTTCCTGTCTGGTCCTGGGCTTTCCATTGACTCTCCCAGGCAATTGCATCCATGCCTTGACAGTCTCTGATCGTTCATTAGAACCAACAACCCAGCCATGCCTCTTGCCTACCGAGATTAACTCTTTCAGCCCTACCAGGTTTCCAGACAGCGTGGGTAAAATGAGGCAGTGTCTACACCACAGAGTTTATGTTGGCCTAGCCGGGGCAGCTCTAGGCTTTTTGCTGCCCCAAGCACGGCAGGCAGGCTGCCTTTGGTGGCTTGCCTGCGGAGGGTCCTGGCGTAGCCTCTAGTGTAGACCCAGTGTACACTGACAGGAGTTTTTCCACCCATATAGGAACACCACTTCTCTGAATGTTATTGGCTAATTCTTCTATCGGCAGGGCTGCATCTTCACGGGTTGAGTTGGCATTGCTGCGGCGGTCGGGGCTGTGGCTTTTTCACTCCTCTAACCAACCTGGCTAGGCCATGCCTAAAGCTTTAAGTGTAGATCAAGCCTAAGTCTTACACACTCTTTTTTTTTTTTTTTTCCTTTAAATAATTTCCCACATGCTGTTGTAATGCAGATGATTCAGTGAAGGGCTGAGAGCCCCAGCTTTCCCCAATAGGGGATGGATCTGGCTGGGAATCGTCCCCTAGGGAAGGGCTGGTCCCTTTGATTGAGACCTCTGGAGCCACACCAGCTAAAATGCTTGCAAGGCTTCTCCCTTGCCCTGGGGGTGGAACTGAGTGGGATTCCTCCTGTTTTAACTGTGCTGCATTGCTCGGGGGTGGGAGTGATCATGGTCCTCTAGGCTGAGGGGATGGCAAGAGGGGTTGGACCCTGAGCAACCCTGCCCCACTGTCATTGGACCACCTGAGTTCTTCCTCCTGAATCAAGTGAACCTGGGGACTAGGCACAGAAATGGGCAGTATTAGAAGCCAGATCCCATCCCCACCCCGTTTGATTCCTGCACTTTGATCAATGGTGTTAGCTGGAGACCCCCCTTGCAGAGGGAGATCTGCCTGGCTTGTTCTCCTGGTTGCCTGTGGAAACCCTTGTCAGTATTGACTGGGCACTGGTGTTACCATGGGGACGGGTGATGCCTCCAGCCTAGTATTAATTGGTGCTATAGGGAGATGTGGCTGCAACAGCAGGAAGCTGATTCCACTCCCCAGCGTGGGGCACTGGGGATCGCTGCCTCCTGGGATGGGACATCTGCCCCTCGCCAGCTCTCCTCCTCTGCTTGGCCTTTTACTTTCCCTGGTTTCTCTCTCTCCCTAGGCTGGGTTCTTCATGGGCCAGGATCTCCCCCCTTCAACCCGTTCTGCTCCGGGATGTCTTGCTGTGCCATGTCCAGGTCTGCTCAGAGAGGCTACCTCAATGGGGAACTTGCTCAGTGCCCAGGGCTCCCCTGGGTGACTCGCCCTGGACCAGAGGGATTGGGAAAGAGCCTGGCCTTCTGCTGAGCTTGAAACAGCCCCATGCTCTCTCCAACCCACCCTTGTCCTGGGGCTTTTCTCTGCTCTCCCCCATGTAATTACTGCCTGGCTGTGGCTAACCATGTGGGGCATGACATGGAGGGAGCCTGTGTCCCATCCCCTCTCCCCCTGCTGGCTCCCATGTGTCGTTCAGGAAGAGGGGAGCCAAAGGGGTGGGAGAGATGGGGTGACCATGGAGCTCTACGAGTGTGATGCTCCCTACCCCACCTGCCCTAGAGGCAGCAGCAGTCACCTGCATGATGGCTAGGTGTGGGGAGGGAAGACTTGGGGCACCCCTGTTGCTAAGCAAAGGGGTTTTCCAGGGGCACCATCTGGCCCCCTCATCTACCCCCAGCCAGTTCTCTTATTTGTGATGAGAGGATCCTGCAAACTCTACCCACCCCCCTAGGAATCCTGGGAAGTGTGCTTGGGCAGGGAGTTGCCGGAAGCAGGGGGTCTCACCTAGCCCCTTTCCGGGGGGCAGACTGTCTTTCTCCAGCCCAATCTGGTCTGATTATTTCAAACCATGGGGCTCCCTGTCAATCCGGATGCTTTAGCTTCTCTATTGGCCCTGAATAATCCCTTGCCCTCTGGTTTAGCCTTCACTTGCCTGCAGACTGTTTCCCTATCAGCTCTGGGTGACTTGCCATGGGGCTGGGGCTGCCCCCTGGTACTAAGGGCAGTGGGAGTCACACAGGCGATGGTCCCTGCCAGCTAAGCCGTGCTCTGATCTGTGCCCATCTCTGCTCCCACTCACCATGGCTGGCGGCGATGCTGGCTTCCCAGGGAGGCCTGGGTGGAGGCTGGGGCTGGTGGTGCTGCCTGCAGCTGTCAGTCAACCAAGTTAAGCTCTTGTAACCTTCATGCCGACCTCAGTCCCTCCGGCCCCGCGAGGCTCTGAACTCCCTGCATACTCTCTGGCTTAGAACTGGGCGAAGCAACGTTCGAGGTGGGGTGGCTAGAGACAGGGGCTTTGTACACCCTGCTCTGAGACAGGATGGCTCTGGGGTGGGGGGCAGAGCTGGGCTTAGCAGCCTAGGGGGTGTCTCCCTGCAGCAGTGTAGGGAGAACTAGTCCCCTCTGCTCCTGCACAGGAGGTCTGGGCATGCGCTGCCTCCAATCCCACTGGCCCTTTTACAGCCATGTCCGATTGCAAACTCCTCCCTGATTCACAGCCCTCGCCCCCAACTCTCTTGCCCTAGTGAAGGGGTTTAGGGCTGGAGGGCAGCAGGCAGGGCTGGCGCGGCGCTGTCAGTGCATGCTTGCTTTCCTCCTCCCCCCCATTATGAGAGGAAGGAGCCGAATCCGTCTGCTCCTCTCCCTGGCCTGTTGGATTTGTGGACACTGAAGTGCTGGCTAGGGGGTACTACCCACCCTCTAGGCAGACCCAATGCGGCAGGGACGGCTGGTGCTGCTGTGGCTGGACTGATGACCTGGAAACCCGTATTATGTCAACCTCTGCTTGATTCTGAGCAGTATCTCTCTCATGACTGTCCAACTGGCAGCTCCAATCCTCTTAGGGAGCAGCGCTGGGCTCTCGCTGTAACGAGATTATGGGCGGCCGCCCCAGCCCTTCCCAGTGAACATGGGGGATGTGTGCATGTGCACAGCCACACGGCACCCTGGTGCTGTGTGAACACGCATGGCGATGGCTGCGGGGGGAGCGCAGACCTGCACAGGTGCGACTTGGTAGGCTGTATATGAAACACGTCAGCGCACACACCCGTGAACATGTACAGACCCCAGTGCTCACCAGAGCACGTGGAGTTTCATGCCTCCCCTGCCCGTGCACAGGGGCTCTTGAGCCCTTCACCCAATACTCCTCTCCCAGGCAGTGCCTTCCCTCTTTGCATTCCCATTGCAGAAGCCACCTGGCTAGCGGCAGATCTGTGGACCCTGGGCCCTACATTCGGAGCCTATGGTGTGTGAGGGTCCCCGGGGCACCAGCTCTCCGCTGGTGAGGGGGAGTGGGAGGAGGGGACAGACCCCCAAACAAGAGAAGAATTGGCAGAGCTAGCTGTGTGGGAAGCCTAGGGCTGGAATAGCTGTGGGGCTGTGGGTAGAGATTGAGGGGCATTGGGACCCAGGGCTGGAAGAGGGGGCACTGGGTTGGGATTGTGGGGGCAGGGGCAGGGACAGTGCAGGGGGAGGATGTAACTGGAGCGCCCAGCGGCCCCTGTGAGTTGTGCTAGGGAGTGATCACATCCTGCTGCGCTAGTAGGAGGCGGTGAGGGAGCCTGGGGGCCACTTGGAAGCAGATGCTGCTTCTCCTGCCCATCTCCCCAGAGCCGCTCCGCAGCCGCTACTGGTGGATAAAGTTCTGTGAAGTCGTTTCTTAGCAACAGCCATTAGTCCTCTCTTCACTGGAGATTTCACAGCAGGAGACAGATTCCACCTGGTGTGTGATGGGCCCAGACCCTCCCTTCCTCAGCCGGTCTGCTCTCAGCAGGGATCCACCACCCCTCCCTCCTGCCCCGCCCCCAGGCAGGTCTGGGTATTGAGGAAACAGCTGTAGCAGCCTGACAGGGGAAGATTTTGGCCTGGTGCTGGAAGCCCACTATAATGACTTTTGCACCAGACTGCAGCTCTATAAATGGTGGTGGTGCTGCTGGGTTTTAACAGGGAAAGCGCAGGGGCCCAGGTCCCCAAAGGTATTTAGGCACCAAACTCCCATGGATTTCAGTGCGAGTTTGGTGCCTAAATACATTGGGGGATCTGGGCCAGACATTTCCTGCCCCTCTTGGAGGCAGAAGATCAGACTAGCCAGGCCCCTGGGCCGATTGAGTCTGGCGGTTGCAGTGTAACTTGCTGGATGCTGACCCGCTGTGGGGCTCAGAGGCCTGGGAAGGACCTTCTGAAGCGAGGAGGACCCACTGGTGAGCCTGTGTTGTGTCCCCTTCTGTCTGCTCCACAGAGGAGCTGAGCCTGTTACAGCCCCCAGCGGGGCAGCAGCTTGAGCTCTCAGCTCCGGAGGCACCCGGGCAAGTGGGCCAGGCTGGCGGTTGTCGCTCTAAAAAGCAGTGTAGGAGCTGGAGATTGGGGCTTGTAGCCTTGAATCTATGGTAGCTCCTGCTGCAGCCCTGAGTGGTTCCTCCCGTGTCTTTAGGCAGGCTGCCTCTAAGCACCTCTCGCCTTTCCTTGGTTGTTGCTGTTCTGTCAGCAGTGCCTGAGCCCCAACTGGGGGCCTCTCATGCTCTGGAGCCCTGCCCCATGCTGAGCGCTTGGCTGTCCTGCCCTTGTTCTGGCCGGACAGAAGATGTTCTGCAAATTTCCTCTTCCGTTGCTCTTCTCTCTCCCCAGCTGCCTCCACTCCCCCTCCCCCCAGTTCTTCCCAGCACTGGCCCAGTTATACCCCATTTCCCCACTGTGGATTCCCAGCTGTGGCCCCTCTCATCACGGTAACATCCTTTCACCTGCTCTCCTATCCCATCCCAGCCCCTCTGATCACACAGGTCTGTGTGCTCGGCCTTGGGCTGACTTCCACTCCTCCCTACTTGGCAGTTCACCAGCCTGGGCAGGGGGCTGCTTTTCCCACCCTCTGGATGTGCTGCGTCCTGCTCAGCTGGCTGACAGCTGGCTCAGGGGAGAGACCCTGGCTCTCTGCGCTGACCCTTGGTGGCTGTAAACCCTCCGGGCCAGCTTACCACATCCTGCGATTGAGTGATGGCACCGGGGTGCTGGCCCCAGCTGGCTGTGCTGGAGGAACCGCTGAGGACAGGCTACTGCCTGGCAGGCTGGTGTATCATCAGTGTTTTTCCCCCTGGGTTGAGGAGCTCGCCCATGGCAGAGGTATGGGGTGAGAGCTCTGACCCAGGTAGGGGCTGTTCTCCTGCAGGTCTCCTCCTTGCTCGTGATTCTTGTCTCCTCTGCTAAGCTCTGTAACGTACCTTGCAGCACCCTGCGAATCCCTGTCACCCGGGAGCAGGCTCTTTGACACCGATTCTTCCTTCTGTCGGCGGCTAACCCCCTGTCATTGCCACAGAGCAGGAATTAGGGGATGGGGGGGGGGCAGGCTGGTGGCAGTGACCAGCAGCACCCAGACCTGCCTCAGAAACTCTGCCTCATGCAGATTGGGGCTCTCACAGCTCCATTTCCACCCTCCACTGAGCAGAATTAGGTGGGGCATGTCTGGGAGCAGGAGTCCCAGGTGTGGCTTCAGGGGCAGATTCTGCTAGCCCCATGCCCTGGAGCTGGGTCAGAGCTGGTTCTGGGGGTGTGGTCACACTGGCTCTCAGGCAGTTCAGGTCCTGCTGGCTGAGCATGACTGTTTGCTGGCCGGGGTGAAGTCAGAAAGCAAAGGCACAAAATGAACTCAAACTAGCTATGGGAATAAAGGGAAACAAGAAGACTTTTTATCAATACATTAGAAGCAAGAGGAAGACCAAGGACAGGGTAGGCCCACTGCTCAGTGAGGAGGGGGAAACAGTAACGGGAGACTTGGAAATGGCAGAGATGCTTAATGACTTCTTTGTTTCGGTCTTCACTGAGAAGTCTGAAGGAATGTCTAGTATAGTGAATGCTTACAGGAAGAGGGTAGGTTTAGAAGATAAAATTAAAAAAGAGCAAGTAAAAAATCACTTAGAAAAGTTAGATGCCTGCAAGTCACCAGGGCCTGATGAAAATGCATCCTAGAATACTCAAGGAGTTAATAGAAGAGGTATCTGAGCCTCTAGCTATTATCTTTGGGAAATCATGGGAGACGGGGGAGATTCCAGAAGACTGGAAGAGGGCAAATATAGTGCCCATCTATAAAAAGAGAAATAAAAACAACCCAGGAAACTACAGACCAGTTAGTTTAACTTCTGTGCCAGGGAAGATAATGGAGCAGGTAATCAAAGAAATTATCTGCAAACACTTGGAAGGTGGTAAGGTGATAGGGAATAGCCAGCATGGATTTGTAAAGAACAAATCGTGTCAAACTAATCTGATAGCGTTCTTTGATAGGATAACGAGCCTTATGGATAAGGGAGAAGCAGTGGATGTGATATACCTAGACTTTAGTAAGGCATTTGATACGGTCTCGCATGATATTCTTATAGATAAACTAGGAAAGTACAATTTAGATGGGGCTACTATAAGGTGGGTGCATAACTGGCTGGATAACCGTACTCAGAGAGTAGTTGTTAATGGCTCCCAATCCTGCTGGAAAGGTATAACAAGTGGGGTTCCGCAGGGGTCTGTTTTGGGACCGGTTCTGTTCAATATCTTCATCAACGATTTAGATGTTGGCATAGAAAGTACGCTTATTAAGTGTGCGGACGATACCAAACTGGGAGGGATTTCAACTGCTTTGGAGGACAGGGTCAAAATTCAAAATGATCTGGACAAATTGGAGAAATGGTCTGAGGTAAACAGGATGAAGTTCAATAAAGATAAATGCAAAGTGCTCCACCTAGGAAGGAACAATCAGTTTCACACATACAGAATGGGAAGAGACTGTCTAGGAAGGAGTATGGCAGAAAGAGATCTAGGGGTCATAGTAGACCACAAGCTTAATATGAGTCAACAGTGTGATACTGTTGCAAAAAAAGTAAACGTGATTCTGGGATGCATTAACAGGTGTGTTGTAAACAAGACACGAGAAGTCATTCTTCCGCTTTACTCTGCGCTGGTTAGGCCTCAACTGGAGTATTGTGTCCAGTTCTGGGCACCGCATTTCAAGAAAGATGTGGAGAAATTGGAGAGGGTCCAGAGAAGAGCAACAAGAATGATTAAAGGTCTTGAGAACATGACCTATGAAGGAAGGCTGAAGGAATTGGGTTTGTTTAGTTTGGAAAAGAGAAGACTGAGAGGGGACATGATAGCAGTTTTCAGGTATCTAAAAAGGTGTCATCAGGAGAAGGGAGAAAACTTGTTCACCTTATCCTCCAATGATAGAACAAGAAGCAATGGGCTTAAACTGCAGCAAGGGAGATTTAGGTTGGACATTAGGAAAAAGTTCCTAACTGTCAGGGTAGTTAAACACTGGAATAGATTGCCTAGGCAAGTTGTGGAATCTCCATCTCTTGAGATATTTAAGAGTAGGTTAGATAAATGTCTATTAGGGATGGTCTAGACAGTATTTGGTCCTGCCACGAGGGCAGGGGACTGGACTCGATAACCTCTCGAGGTCCCTTCCAGTCCTTGAGTCTATGAGAAGCGGCTGGCTCCTGGCACTCCAGCCCTTCTGCAGAACAGGAACCCTTCCGGGCGGTTCACGGGGTTAGGGCATAGGGACTGGCAGGCCCCGCTGCCCCTGGGCAGGGAAATGGAGGAGCGAGAGCTGTGATTAGCTCTTCCGTTGTCTGGTTATTCTCTGCAGCTCTGTGGGTTCAGGCCCAGGTGGCTTATGGGGCTTGGTCGGCTCTGGTTCTCAGCTGCTGGGCCGTGTCCTGGGTTTGCCCCAGTTGGGCTCCTCACCCTGGCCGCATTCTGGATGGCGCATGCCTTGCTAGGCCAGGCTCCCTGCTCAGGGCTCCAAGTGCCTGGAGTAGGGACATTCCCTGTGGAGAGATGTGGTCTATGCAGCCACCCCAGGCTCCTGAGGAACAAGAATCCTGACTCCAGCTCTCTTGGAGTAGGCAGTGAAGGCGACGTGGGGTCCTGCTGAGTCCCTGGGGCTGCCCTGCGCAGCGCTGAGCATGAGTCAAAGGGTGCGGCCCTCCTGTCACCAGTGCACAGAATTGAGCTCAGGCCCCTGAGCCTTCTCCAGCTTAGTTCTGAGCCCGTGCAGCTCTCCGGAGTGGCCTGATGTCAATGCATGCACCATCCCTTGCCTCCTGTTACCCCCGCTGGAATCTGGGCTTTTTGCCCTCCATCTAAGGAGGATTGGTATGCAGGGGGTGGGAGTTCATCAGTGCAGCTTATGTATACATCATCTTCCAGAGCCCTAGCTATGTGCAGACTCCTTTCCCTCACCGAGTGCCCCAGACCGTGTCCCTTGGGGTTTGTGCCTTTCTGCTTCTGGGGCCCGTTTAGGGCAGGTAATTTAAACATCCTATTGCCCCCTCCCCCTCTCTAGCTGCTGGGATGAGAAGTGGAAGGGGGATCTCTTGCCTGATCATTCTGTGCATGTGATCTGCAGCCCTGTATGGGTGGGGCTGGCCTCCAGCATCTGCCCCTTTGCACTGGGGCTTTTCATGGCCCGTCTCACCCAAGGAAGGAGGAGCAGGTTGCTGGGTGCAGGTTGGCCAGGGAAGCAGTGTCTCCCTGTAGCATCCTGTCTGTGTCCCGAGTGTTGGGTTATGGACTCTCTCTCCGCTGAGAGGAGATGGGGGCTCTCGCCACTTGCCTTAGTTCTGAGGCTGCTAGCCCCAAAGAGGGCTAGCAGCCTCAGCCTCCATCAAGAGAGAACCTCATTCACGTGTGAGGGGCTGGGTCTCTGGGCATCAGCTAGGGGCAGCTGCTTACATTGAAGGGGAGGATGCAGAATTAACTTCCCTGCAAAACCTTCCTCTGCCCCATGTGGGTAGGAAAGGGCGGGGCTTGTGTGCCCCATCAACCCGAAGCCATGCAGCCTGGCCCCCTCTCTCGGCCCAACTGAGGGGACCCTCTGGGCAAGGGGCTGATGCTGTTTAAGCCTTTGAGGTTCACAGGGCTGGCCAAGTGTAGAAAGGGGGCTCCAGGCTTTTCACAGGGGCATTGCTGGGAACAGTGCCTGGGCCCATGGGCCCGAGTGCTAGAGTAGGCCACTGCAGCTGAGCGAGTGGGACCAGAGTGGTCACTTGTGTTGCTAGATCTAATGACTGTGCTGGCCAGTAGCACCTGTCATGGGTTTTAAGGTAACTGCACCAGCATTCCCTTCTGCCCCTACCCTCCTTGGTCTTCTCCAGGAATTCCCAGCCACCTCTCATGTCTCCAGTCATCAGCTGTCTCTGGACCTGTGTTTTCTGATGGGGACAGGCAGGGACCTGTGTTCCACTCCCTTCTGAGGGGGGGGACAGGGGTTTACGGCTGCACAGCTCTGTGCCGTACGCTGCAATGTCCCCAGCAAGCCGCTCTGCCTAAAGGCCAATCCCTGGGCTTGCTTCCTCTCCCAGGGCTATGAGCAGTGTGTTGCCAGCAGTCACAAGTTACCCCCGGCTCTTCTGAACAAGCACTTTTATTCTTGCGTAAAAACCCTCGTAAAACCAAGGAAAGTGCTTTGCCGTGGTCTGATGCTTGGGTGAGGTCACCTATCAATCTTATGGGGCCCTGGTAAGTCAAAATCTCCCCAACCTTCCAGAGAGGTTTGGGGTTCCCCGGGGACAGAAGGTCCCTGTCCATTTGCTGAATCAAAACGAAACCCTTGAGTCGGTTTAAATGCAGCTCTTTCCTTGTCTGTTGCTCTGTGGGGACCCAGTCTGAACCAGCACATGTCAGCCTCCATCTGGGGGTGAGGTGGGGGTAGGAATGGACCTCTCCGCAGGTGTTTATAACCTGAGTGATTCACCTTAATCATCCCCATCTGTTTTTCATTCCTGGTGGAGCTGTGGGAACCCTGCCCCTGGAGTTGGATGCGGTTCCTGGCCCACTCCGGTACATCAACCTAATATCACATGGTCCCCAAAGCTATGTCATGTGGTTGCAAAATCTGTCGCAGCACCAACCTGGAAAGCGCAGGGCTGGCCCTTCTCCTGCCCTACAATGCTGTGAGCATCCTGGATGGGCCCTGATTAGCTCTATCTCCCAGGGCTCAACCTCGGCCTCCCCCCTCTCTGATGAGAGGATGCCCAGCAGCTGCATTTTCAGCCCCTGCGTTGTCTGTGGCACCAGCTCTGGATTCCTCTCCGCATCAAATGATGGACAAATGGTGTCTGTGGGAAATACCGTCCCCTGCATTGCTTTTACCCTGCCACAGGGATCCCACCCTGCCCTGTGTGAGCAGGCCCTCCCCTGCCTGCATGCTGCAGAACCCCCTCCCGACCCCCAGCATTCAGCAGCAGCAGCAGCTCCCTGGCTCCATAGCCCTTTGGCTAAGAGTGAGTCATGGGAGCTGAAGGGCGGTCGGTCCCCATCTGTCAGGGGCCCAGGCAGCCGAGTGCGGGGGAGTTCCCGGCTCTGCGCTATGCCCTCCCCATCAGGCTGCACTGGGAGTAGCTGTGTGGCGGAGTGCAGGGAGGCTGCTCATACCAAGCAGTGCCGTTAGCATGCTGAGCACGCCGGCGCTGGCCGTAAATGCCTTTGACATTGGATAAAGCCAAGCAAGGAAATTGATGTTCTTTTCCATCCTATTAGCAGGGCTTAGTTCTAGTGAGGAGAAAATGATGATTAAAAGGGTCAAGTCCTCTCTGCTTCAAACACCCCGTACCTTGGACACTGTGTTTCCTAGCGCAGCTCAGGAATGTTCTGGTGGGGCGAGCACAGTGGGAGGCTGGAATGTGGGGCACTCTGCACAAACAACCGCTTTGGGGTGGGGGGAGCGTGGATCCTGGGGCTGTTGCCTTGGGGAGGGGGGAGCGGCATGGGGTTTTGCTGCCTGTGGGGGTGGGGCAGCTCTACCCTCGTCTGTGCTGGGCATGCACAAGAGTCCTGAGAAAAGACAAAGGAGATCTCCCCCCACCCAGTCATGGCAGTTGCACCTGGGGCCCCTAGTGGGCTGCAGCCCCAAGCCTGGCAAGTGCTCTTGCTGCATCTTTTGTGCTGTTGGATAAAATCATCATCCCTGCGGTGAGCCTTTGCCGTGTGAGCAGGGAGGGAGTCGGGCCCCTGGAGGGGTGCAGAGAAGGTGAAGGAGGCCAAGCGTGGTCTCTCGGCAGCAAGAGGAGCCAGGGCTGATGGCAACAGTTGCCAGCTCAAGCAGCAGGGAGTAGGCAGCAGCAGAAGATGGCCAAGGATAGCACAGGCTGGAATTTGCTAGATCTCATAACACACACACCCCCTTTTGGGGTGGGGTCCAGCCACTGCTTCACCCTTTGGTGCCCAACTGCACTCTGCTGGTGGTGACGTGGAGGAAATTCTTTCCTGACCCTTGTGGTCAGCAGCAGATTCCCTGAAACTGGGGATCAGCTCCCCCTTCCTGAGATCTGTAGCAAGATGAGAGGTGACCCCTTTTCTGCAGACTCCTGGAGCAGCCGGCGGGTTGGAGGGATGCACTTGTGGAGAGGGGAGGGGAAGGGTTCCCTGGATTTGGAGAGGTTCCTGCCTGGGAGGGGAGCCTGGCACAGTGCAGGGGGGGGGCTTGACCTTGTCCCCTTGAATCTTTTCCTCACAGGTCAGCAGAGTCTTGCGGCCGGGAGGCCGTTTCATCTCCATCACCTTCGCCCAGCCGCACTTCCGCAAGCGCCATTATGCCCAGCCCGCCTATGGCTGGTCCCTGCGCCACGCCACCTACGGCAGTGACTTCCACTACTTCCTCTACGTTATGTGCAAGGGCCAGGAGCTGTCCCCTGCCGACTTGGTGCTGGGGCAGAGACTCCACGAGCTGGCCTGCCCCGCCCGCCCGCCCAGCTTCCTCCAGGCCTTGGACAGCGAGGATTATCTCAGTGCTCTTGAGCTGTGAGCGGGAAGGGCCTGCCACTCTTGTAGCAGCAAGGAGGGCCTAACCAGCCGGTGCCAGCAGCCAGTGCCAGATTCATGGGGCTGGGTGACAGCTCCTCTAATCCAGTACCTTGCCTGTGGCTGGCAACAGGAGCCCAGCCCATCCTGCCAGGCACCCGGGCACTGTGAGACCAAAGGGAACGGCGTTTTGCAGCCAGCTCAATAAAGTCAGTTTCTCTCTAGTCCCCTAGCTCAGCCCCTCATCCTGGTGCTGTCAATCTCAAGGTTTCTGCATGTGGGTATGTTCTCAAGGGCCACCTTGTCCCAGGACCTCTGACACCCCTGCCTCATGAAGCTCTGGCCTGTGGAGGGGAGGGATAGCTCAGTGGTTTGAGCATTGGCCTGCTAAACCCAGGGTTGTGAGTTCAATCCTTAAGGGGGCTATTTAGGGATTGGAGTGGAATCTTTTCAGGGACAGGACTGGACTAGATGACCTGTCAAGGTCCCCTCCAGCTCTGTGAAATAGGTACATCTCCATATTAGACTACAGTTCCAAGCGGCCACTGGGGTCAGGCTGCCTTGGAGGACTGTTGTGTGTACAGCTCTGCTCCCGCCTGCCCCTCCATAGCAGGGCGGCTGCAGCCTGTTCCTCCAGCACCAGCCATGGGGTTGACACAGGGAGCGCCTCACGTCTGGCTGCAGAGCCCAGCGGGAGAGGAGTGGAGTGGGGACTGGGAAAGCTTGCTGTAGCACCGCCAGCCCATTGCAGTGTGCACGCTCCGTGGGGCTGGATGTGAGCAACACCCGAAACCTGCTGCAGTTCTGCAGGGAGCCAGGGGCAGGCCAGGCGGAACCGGGGAAGAGCTGGCAACGGGCACTTGTGTGGGGAGGCTCAGGTTGACTCAGCTCCCAGCGCTCTCCCTCCCCGCCCCCAGCTCGCTGGTCTTTGTGTCTGGTAATGAAGCTGCCAGAGAATCCCTGAATCATATTAATTCCCTCCATCCATCTTGGGGCGGGGTGGGGGAGGGGCACTGGCCTCGCGCACGCTCATGTAGATTTCGCAGCAGTGCAGAGGGAAAGGGAGGGATTTCAGCATCCGCCACAAGCAAATCGCTCTAATCCAGCTTCTGTGCTCGCATGATTAGGAAGCATTATGCCAGCGAGAAAGGGGCAGGATTCCCAGCTCCCTGGGGAGCTCTGCCTTGCTCAAAGGCTCTTTGTGCAGCTCCCCGGGCAAGGAAACCTGTGGCCTTGCTGGGGTTGGGGGAGAGGGTAGCCCTTGAATTGGATTGAAATGTTTGCCCTGTTGTTTTCCTAGGCCATGTGGCCAGGAATAGTGGAGGAGGGGGAGAGGCTGGTTATACCGTGCACAGTCAGGGACAGATGGGACATGACAACCTACTGCCGCCGGTCGCTGGAGTGAAGCCGGCTCCTGGGCTGGAAGAAGCCACGATACTGAAGTCACCAGGGGCTCAGGTCCTGGAATTCAGGACTCATAGTTGCTTGGTCCAGCTGGCTGCCTCTTTTGGGGAGAGGGTGAATTCTGCCCAGCATTGCTTCAGTTCTGGGCTTTGGCCCTGTGCCCCAGTGTAGAGAACCCAGCCCTTTCCCTGGCATAACTGCTTGCTCCACGGATAGGAAGGGAATTCGCCCTCCTTGTCCGGTCAGCCTTGACTTGCATGAGCCCCTGTCTCCTGGGTTGGGAAGAAGATTCCACTTCCACCATGTCAATTGCTGGCTTCCCCATCTCTTCCCAAGGCTGCCTCTGCCCTGAGGCTGCCGTGCTTTCCCACTGCTGTAGTAGCACAGGTGCCGTTCCTAGCGTGTCCTGGGGCTACAGGAGTCTGAGCAGGGCGTGGTGACGTGGTAAAAACCTCAGCATGGGGTTTACAGTAGGACTCCCCCAGTGGGGCCTGCACCACCTGCACTACAGCATCAAGCATGGCTGGGTAGGCATGGCTGAGAACCACCCCCATCCTCCTGTGCATTTGCCCTGTCCTCCAGGTTGCCCCTTCACCCGCAGAATATCGTTCAGTGTCACTGTGTGGCACATACAGGTTTCCAGGGTAGTTCAGTCCTTGAGTGCATCAGCTCCTTCTGCATTGATGGGAACCCTCCCACAAACAACTCCCTGAGGTTAAAGTGGGTCTGACCCCCCGCCTTTGCTCAGTCCCAGGTTCTCCCTAGGGAGCCCTCATGCCACCCTGTGGAGTTAGCTTTCTTCACTCTTGTGCTGCTCTCCCTCGGCTGGCGGGGGCCTACGGATCAGTCCTGCTGCTTTGGGCTGTCTCTGTGCAGCAGACTCACTTGCCACATGTATGTGGGAGCTTGTAAATGTCAGCACCCTCCTTGTTAGTCATCTGGCTGGCTCCCTGTACGCACACACCTTTTCAGCTCCTTGGAGATGCTGCAGCCGCTGAGTCGGAGCTGCGGCACCAGA
Source organism: Gopherus evgoodei (assembly GCF_007399415.2). Classification (NCBI taxonomy): domain Eukaryota; kingdom Metazoa; phylum Chordata; order Testudines; family Testudinidae; genus Gopherus; species Gopherus evgoodei. The sequence goes on from NC_044330.1 coordinate 8,258,611, forward strand.
TTGGCTACGAGTCCCTCTCCGCCCACACGTGTCTGAGAAAAACTATTATGTTTCCCAGTGTTTATATTAGCTCTGCATAAAATTTCTGTGCATGAAATCTTTAATGTTGCTCCTGACCTAGATTTATCTGTGCGGATAGAATGAGTGGAAAATGCATTTCACTTTTCAGCTGCCACTTTGGGAGCAGTTGAAGTTAATTGGGTTGATTCTTTCCCATGTGGTCTGCAAGGCTTGTGTAGAATCCATATGGAATGGGCAGAGTCACCGTGAAAGCCAGGGGTGGCTGGGGGGAACCGTTTTTCCTGAAAGTTCGCCAATTCGCTCTGGAAAGTTCACCGGGGTGATTTGGGGATCTCAGTGCAGTTCCAAGTGAAGAGCTGTCTCCATAGAAGACTCCATTAGTCTAATTTACAGCATCATCGGCTGCATCATTGGCAAACCTCAGGGCTCAATGAGTGCAGCTGGGCAGCTCATTCAGAAGAATGAGTAATCTCAGGGTGATGGGTTTGTGCCTCATGTTGGGTGCAACTCATTATTGTTAAAAGGGTAGCGCTGACATTCTCTGGCCTGTGTTATGCAGAAGGTGAGACTAGATTCATTTACTGGATCCTTCCAACCTTAGACTCTCTTGAGCCCTGCAGAGCCAACTCCCCTCTAGCCCCGGGAGCTCCTGGTCCAAGCACAGTAGTGAGGCAGTTGGGGTAAATTTGCACTGATGCAGCCTCTGTTGTTTGTATTTTGGTAGCATCTGTGGGCCATGATCAGGTCTTGGGGTCCCTTTGTGCTTGGTGCTGTATGTACACGATGACAAGGGTCCCTGCTCGAAGGAGCTATTGTGTGGCCAAATCCAGAGTGTGTCTAAGGTGAACAAGGTGGGACTATATCCCAGCACGAAGTGCATTTAAAAAGCAAAAAGAGCATTCCGCAAAGCAATTCAAGAGGCTTTAACTGATTGGACAGAATGGATCCCTCGTTACATTCCCAGGGGACTGAAGGCAAAAGCAGGCAGAGGAGGAGCTGGCATGAGAGGGGAGCTGGCACTACACCTCTTTGGGCTCAAACACCCCTGTTCCTGCCACCACCTGCGCCTCCCGCTGTCTGGTTTGGCTGCCTCTGATTTGTGTTCTGGCTCTTTGGGAGGGATCTGTGGGTGGGTAGGAACTAGAGTAAGACTGAAGGTGCCAAGAGCATCACCTGCAGAGAACATGCCAGAATAACTGAACTTGTGAAATCGCAAATGGCTCCTGGTCCCCCAAAAGCAGAGACTCTTTCTGGCTGGGGCACCTGCCTCCCTCCAGCTTGCCTGTTTGCTAGAGAACGCCTCTGCAACTCGGAACGTGATGGGAGCCGCAGCAGCTGAGCCGTGGGGCCTGGCTGTGCAAGTGCAGAAGTGTGTTCTGGCTGCTCCCTTCAGGCATGGGCAGGGCCCAGGGACGGCTTTGCTCTTTGGCAGCTGCCAGAGCTGCCACCTGTGTCACCAGAGGCTGATAGCCCCACAAGGAGGCAAACAGACAGTGAGTCAGAACCACTCTCTCACTCGCTGTCCTGGGACACGGAAAGCCTTGTGCGGGGTGAGGCCGTGGAAAGCTGGGCCTTGGCTGTGGTGATGGGTGGGGTGTGATGAGCCAGCTGCCAGGCGGAAGAGCAGGGACCCTTGAAGGCCAGGCCATGGCCACTATGTCAGGAACCAAGGATGGGCACAGTCAGGAGTTAACTGGTTACAAATTGCACACGTCAGTTTGAGCCCAAGCAACAGCCTCGGTGCCATCACAGCTGGGTTTCCACAGCCGCAGCCAGCATGCCTCACTCTGCTCTCCAAGGATGCTCTGAGCAGCTAGCCCGCAGGACCCCAGAAACAGCCACCTGCTCCAAAGACAAGGGGGAGGTTTGTTCTGGATGATGGGGTTCCTTATGCAAAACCCGTAATCTCTCTGTCTGGGGCTACAGTAGCTGTTTGGGATCACCGAGCCCTTCCTGGGACTGTCACTTGTGGCTTACCTCTGGCTTATGCCACCTGTGAGACACTTCTTCCCTGCAGGTGGTGGTATCCCTGGACAGAATTGCGACTTCAGCATCTAGAGAGATGTCCTAATGCTTCCAGCTCCCTGGCTGGGAGTGACCGAGGAGCGCTGAGAGCTCTCCAGCTGCCCTTAGATTAAGCCAGGCTTTCAGCCAATGGACTTCATATTTTTTTAATAATTATTTGGCATCTCATGAGTGACCAGCCCCAGAGGGCCAACTCCTTAGCAGGTGTAAATCAGCATTACTCCATTGAGGTCAGTAGCCCGGTGCGGATTTCCAGCAGCTGAGGCCCTGACCCACAGGATTCAGTAGCACAGTTTGGGCTGGGCCGGACTCTTTCCTTGCTGGCAGGGTCACAGTGCAGATGCCTTCAAGTTACCCAGTGTGACTCCATCAAATTCCATCCCTCCGGTGGCCCATGAACTGATCTGCCTGCTGGGAAACTGGGCCCCTTTGCTAGGGGGCTGGCCAGAGGTATGAAAATGGATAAGCTCCGATGCGAGTGAACAGGTTGGGTAGCATGTGGTGGATTTGAGGGGGAAAGCAAACTGCTCAAGCCCCTGGCCTGTTAGCAAGGATTGGGGTAGGCTGGGGGTAGATGCCTGTGCCACCTCGAACATCCAGAAGCAAAGGGAAGGGTTCTCCAGCAGCACCTGGCTGCAATGCTGGCAGCTAGAAAGCTGCAGGAGCTGGGTCACTCACAGGCACCCTGAGCCTGTGAGGCCCCCCCCACTAGTACAGGGGTACCTAGCACCACTTGGCTCCAAGCCCATCCATCTCTGAAGCCATTGTAAAGAGAATGTTTGGCAAAGCCTAGCTTCAGCACAGGGCCTACGCAAATAAACACGTGAACTGACAGTGTCACTGGCCTATTGCGAATGGTCTGTGTCTGGAGCCCGCTGGCGGGAGGTATGGCCCGGCACTTTGCAGTGTCAAATGCCTTGACGTGATGCTGGCCCCAGCATCCTGCATGTGAGGGGAGGTGACTGCTCACCGTTGCCTTTCGGTAGTTCAGCCAGCCTTGGGGTGGGGGATCCGGGGGGGTGCTGTACCAGCATCACTAACTGGCCTTTTGTACAATACTACCCGGGGCAGGTGATGGCATTTAAATGGCACTCTGGGCTGGAAGTAAAGGGGAGACAGTTTCTGGCTCACAGGGGGACGTACTTTGGTTCTTGCCAGGATATGCTCTGCACAGGAACAGGTCTAGCCAGATCAGCAGCCTGGTGATGTGGTAAAACAGGGATCTGCACAGTGCCAGCCTCTTCCTGTCCTATTAAATCTCTGGGCACAGTTGCCATGTTATAGGAACTTTTTTCCCAGTGTGCTTTTTGGGGACTGGCCCTTTAAATTTAGCAGTGACATGCGATTGCAGCCCTAAAGTAGCAATCTGGCACCTGGGAGCTGCTGGCAGCCTCTCTGGGAGGTGAGGCCCTGTTGTTCCCCCGCTTCTTAATGCTGAGGAGAAAGCAGGTTTCTCCAGACCCCTTACTCCTGGGGGAGAGAGTCTTGTGTGCGGAGCAGGACCCACAGGGTCTGGGAAAGTGCACTGGGGGACACCTTAGTGCACAGAGTTATGGGGGAGGACTGGGTTTACAGGTGGCCTGATCAAAGCCGTACCCATTCCCACAGTAAATTACCCCTGTGCTTGGTCCCTTCCAGGAGCCAGACCGTGTGCTGGAGCTTGCAGCCAGCAAGGAGTCGCTAACCATTAGTCTTACGAACCATGCTTTAAGCCTCACCAGCTAAAAAGTCACGATGGGGACAGAGAACGCGCAGGGAAGGGGGCTGTCGGTAAGTGCTGAAGGCTGGGGCAGGATGGGCTTTGCAAGAGGCTGGGGGAGTTGGCTTCCTCTCCTTGCCCTTGTGAGGGGTGGGGGGAGGTTGGGCAGGGGGGGAGCCTGCTCTCAGGAAGGCAGGTTAGCTCCCATCTCACAGTGCTGTGCAGCCCCTGGAGGGGAATCTCTTCATCCCGCCAGCCCAGCGTTTGAGCTGACCCAGGCCTCACCCAGTCAGCTCTGTGGGAAACCCTGGCAGAATAGTCCATGGAAACCGACGGAGGTCTGCACCAAGTCAATCGCATTACTCAACACCCCTCTGTGTTACGGCAGCCCCTGACAGATCAGGCTGCAGAGAGGCTCTGGCCCTTCCTCACAGGTGCTGCTCTGTGAGGCTAGCTCTGGGCTGGGCTTTGTTTACACTGGTGCATGTTGGGTGACCTCTGCCAGAGAGAGAAACACCTGCACTCAAGCAGAGGGGAGCTGGTTTCCTTCCTCTCTTTCACCCTCTTGTGGCTGGGGTTTGCCGCTTTGCCAGACCAGCTGGGCTGAATCAGAAATGCCCTTGCAGCTGTATTAGTTAAGGAACCTTCTGGGCTGACCTTGGGTGGCAGGGGCAGATCTGTTCCCTTGTCCCACAGGTTCAGATTTGGAAACAGCCACAACCAAGGCTATGAGAAGCAGCAGCAACTCTTTATGGTTAAAGAGTGGGGGCTGTTTGTACTGGGGGGAACCTGGTTCCAAGCTTCCCATACTCGCATTGCTGATTGTAGTTTGCATAAGATTAATAGATTCTAGGACTGGAAGGGACCTCAAGAGGTCATCGAGTCCAGTCCCCTGCCCTCATGGCAGGACCAAATACTGTCTAGACCATCCCGGATAGACATTTATCTAACCTACTCTTAAGCCTTAATTCCATTGGGCTGTGAGCCCTGTGTGGGAGAGGCTGTCTCCCTGTGTGGCTGGATAGGACCCAATATATGGTGGGCCTGGAGAGTTTACACCCAGGTAATTCTATGGATGGTAATCCAGATTTACACCCATGTCAGTGAGAGGAGAAATGGTCTCTCTGGCTGCTACCAGAGTATAACTCATACTAGCCCATTAGTGCTGGTCACTCAGCCTGCAGCTTCCGGCCTGGGGAGGCATCTCCCATCTAGGAGCCTCACAAGCCTGTCTGGATAAAGGACATCAGGTCCAATCCTACCCCATGGGGAATTGAAGGGGCTTCCCCCCGACTCACGCAGGGTCAGTGGGAGACCAAAGCGCCCGTGCTGCAGGGAGCATCCTGTGCAAGCATTCGGCAGCTGGAGGAAGCCCCCTGGTACAGGCAGGGACTTTGCCATGGGCTGTGGTCGCCACTAGAATGTTCTTTGTGGAAACAGCCCATTAGTTTGAGAGATGCAGTCGAATGGGACCCCTGCAGATCCGACTTCAGAACCGGGGCCTTACATGGGCTCCTCAGGGCAGGGGCTGGGTCCGCTCTTTGCTGATGGTGTGAATACTTCAGTAGCAGTCACTGCGGGGAAGGCCTGTCCCAGTGCCCCCTGCTCTGCACTCCTGTGACCCCCTGCAGGCAGGTGCCAGCCGGAGTCCCAGGGAGAGGCAGACATCTGCCAAGCCGATTCGAGAGTGAGATCTAGAAGGGGATCAGGCTGTTAAATGGTATGAATGTAAAATGTGTAGACTCCAACTGGTGCTGAGAATCCAGAGGCTTTGGAGGCAAATTCCTCTTTCCTGCAGCTCAGGGGGCACAGACAGGAGCATTCAGAGAGCTGGGGATATGGATCAGCAAGGGCGAGATCTGTGGGCAGCTGTGTTCCACCATTGGCCCTATGCCCACAGGCTTCCCTTGCCAGCAGAGGGAGATTAGAGACGCTCAACTGCAGGAGGCTCGGATCCCGAGGTACCCCCCTTCCCCAGATCCTGAGCATTTTGGGAATGGGCGTTTATTCATGTCAGTGTTAAGCCATGTTTGGCAGACATGGGTGTGTGTGTGTGTCTCGGTGTGGGTGTACTGATGGTGTTTGTTGAGTGCCTGTATGCATGTGGCTCTTTATGGGAATTGGTGTGTTTGGCTTTGAATGTGGGTCTCTGAGGACCTACGTGTCTCTGTGTGTTGAGCGTGTATGCATGCATCTGGGAGTGTGTGCACTTTGCATGTGTGGATATGAGTCTGTCGGACGGTCTATGTGAATGGCTGTGCAGATGTGGTTCTCTGTGTGTGGGCTGCGTGTATACGGATGTGTCTTAGGTTTAGTGTGTTTGTAAGGTGGCTCATTGCCTGTAGTTGTGGTGTCTGAATTGCCTGTAGTTGTAGTGTCTCTTTACATAAGAATGGCAAAACTGGGTCAGCCCAAAGGTCCATCTAGCCCAGTATCCTGTCTTCTGACAGTGGCTGATGCCAGGTGTTTCAGAAGGAATGAACAGAACAGGGAATCATCAAGTGATCCCCCGTTGCCCATTCCCAGCTTCTTGCAAACAGAGGCTAGGGACACCATCTCTGCCCATCCTGGCTAACAGCCATTGATAGACCTAGCCTCCATCCTTCCCTTACTCGGAAAAAACAAGGTTTCTTTAAAAAGCAACCAATGCAAAAGCTAGTTTCATAAATGTAAATGAAGAGAGAAGGAAGGATTGGCCTCAATGTGTATGTGTGTTAGGGTGGCACAGAAAGGTAAATAAGCACCGCTTCCTCCTCCCAAATAGCCCTTGAATGCCAAGTGCATTTCCCAGTAGCTTAAAGGAAATTCCCCAGGCCTGTGGGAGGCTCCAGCCTCCCCTCTCAAGAGGCTTTAATCAGTCTGCAGGGCTCGGGAAAGGGTGCAGGGCTTTGCCCCTTCTGTATTCTCCAGGTCATCTTGACAGCCACTCTGGGGAGTTGTCGCCTTCCGCTGCAGCATGGGGCATGGGTCACTTGCAGGTCTGAACTAGAGCCAATGGTGGATTCTCTGTAACTTGAAGCCTTTCAATCAAGATTTGTGGATGTCAGTAACTAAGCCAGAGAATATGGGGCTATTCCAGGAGTGGTGGGTGGGATTCTGTGGGCTGCAATGTGCAGGAGGTCAGACTAGATGATCATGATGGGCCCTTCTGGCCTTAAAGTCGATGAGTCTATCTGGGGCTTCTTATTGGCCTGTGCCTAAGACAACAATAGAGAGAGCACCTGATGGCCTGGCCATTGACCCCTTCCTGCTTTGGAGCACCCATTCCCCTCAGCCCAGCTGGATGCTATGGCCAATAGGTACTTGTATTGGCCCTTGCGATGTGCTTGCCTGACTGTTGCACTGAGATGGAAAGCAATGCTGACTCCACTTTGGTCTGGGTGCCTCTGGGACCAGCCTCCTCCTCCAGCTCCCTGCTGCAGAGTTCCTTCCACCCACCCACACCAGGATAAGGGCAGCTCCTCTGTGAGGCCTCAGTAAAATATTTAACAGCCACAAGCCTCTCAGCAGCTTGATTTCTATTCCTGTCTTAAGCAAAAACTAGGTCACCTGATGCCCTCCCTCCCAGCGAACCTGCAGGGACTTCTACATCCTATCTCGTGAACCCTAAGCTATGCAGAGAGTCAACCTAGAGAGAGAGGTGGCCACTGCAGCAAAAATGCCTGTGACCCAGTGCAGTTCTCTGGGGGTTGTGATTGCCTGGAGGACATGGTAGAAGCCCTTGAATAATCTCTCAACTATTCCCTCAACAGTCCAGATCCAAAACCCACTGACTGTCCTGGGAGGTTTTCCATTCACTTCACTGGGGTTTGGAACAAGCCCAATTACAAAGATCTTGCTAGGGAAGACGCGCAGGGTTGGCTGCCTCTGTTTGGTACATGTATGTATTTATTCATTGAGTTTTGTTCACCAATACAGTGAAAAATGGCATTAAAATGTACAATGGGTCATTCTTAGAATGGTATGACATTTTTTTTGCTTTGTTGTCTTCATAAAATGACATACTATATTATTGAAAAGATGATAGTTTCTCATGCACATCAGACCAGAATAAGCTTTTAAAAAAATTAAATTAAATTAAAGTACAAAATTAAAAACATCAACTTGGAACATCCCCCAAGAAAGAGGCATCAAATAACCAGCGAGTTATCCAAGCACATTCGTAACCAGTGCAATAAGATCTTCTAAAGTCATTATGTTTCTGCATTGTCCGTCAATAAAGCCATTAATCACAGTATAAGATTCTTAGATACATTTTTTTTGTTTACTGATGTTCTGAGGTGTGCAAAACTCTAACCACATTCAAGAAGTCCTGTCCAATACTGATATATAGAATTAAGAGAAACAACCATTTAAATTCCATTCTATACACTTTTTTTCTTTCATATGGAAAAAATATGAACAATCTTTGATGCAATATTTCAACATTAGACATTAGCAGATCATTTTTAACAAAGATTTGGATATAAAAATACAAATATGAGGAGTTCTGTTAAAAAGAAGCGTGCCATAGTGGGATGACCAGTGGCACCAAGATGTGGCACCAGGACCAGGAAGCTCATGCAAGAAAGATGGAGCAAAAATGTCTCTCGACAGCAAAATGATCACTGTCTTTTGTATTATAGTCCATCCGTGTCAGAACCTCTGCCTTCCATTCAGCACTGCTGGCTTTGGATTTGCTTCCGATCTGCTGGTATTTTGCAAACTGGATAGGGATGAGGAGGAGTGGGGATGGATGGATGGATGAGTTAGAGAATGGGTGTGGGTCTGAAATACAGAAGAGGGGTGATTGCACACACAGTGAGCCTGCTACTGCTGGAGAGGTGTGTGCCTATGCAGGGGTTAGATACACAGCCACTTGGAAAGAGACAGAGAAAGGTGTAAAGTGCATGGCTACAGGAGCCCGCTTGGAGATGAGAACGCTAGGCGATCCCAAGGGCTCTGCGCTCTCAGGGGAACAGCACCTCGACATCGTGGCATGTGGAAGGGGGGGGCTCTGAGGGGCTGGGGAGAGGGGAATGGGAGAGGAGAAGGTGCTGGAATGGACAGCTCCCTGGAAATGGCGTTGGAATGAACATCTCCCAGGGAGGGTGCTGGAATGGACAGCTCTCCGGGAGCGCGCTGGAATGGATAGCTCCCCGGGTGGGCGCTGAAATGGACAGTTCCCCGGGAGAGCGCTGGATGTGGCGCTGGAATGGACAGTTCCCCGGGAGCGCGCTGGAAGTGGCGCTGGAATGGACAGTTCCCCGGGAGCGCGCTGGAATGGACATTTCCCTGGGAGCGCGCTGGAAGTGGCGCTGGAATGGAGAGCTCCCCGGGAGGGCGCTGGAATGGACAGTTCCCCGGGAGCGCGCTGGAATGGACAGTTCCCTGGGAGCGCGCTGGAAGTGGCGCTAGAATGGAGAGCTCCCCGGGAGGGCGCTGGAAGTGGCGCTGGAATGGACAGTTCCCCGGGAGCGCGCTGGAATGGACAGTTCCCTGGGAGCGCGCTGGAAGTGGCGCTGGAATGGAGAGCTCCCCGGGAGGGCGCTGGAAGTGGCGCTGGAATGGACAGTTCCCTGGGAGCGCGCTGGAAGTGGCGCTAGAATGGAGAGCTCCCCGGGAGAGCACTGGAAGTGGCGCTGGAATGGACAGTTCCCCGGGAGCGCGCTGGAATGGACAGTTCCCTGGGAGCGCGCTGGAAGTGGCGCTGGAATGGAGAGCTCCCCGGGAGGGCGCTGGAAGTGGCGCTGGCCCTGGATAGCGCCTCAGCAGCCGGCTTCTCCATTCTGCAGGGAGGGGGGTTGTGAGGGCAGGAGGTGGTGCTGACAAACGTGGGCATGGCGCCCTGGAAATCTGGACAGGACTGGATGGCCAAATCCCTTTGTCCCATTGCTCTCGGTTGGATGCTGAGGAGGATGAGATGGCCCCATCCGTTAGCGCCTCGGGCTGGGGTCTGGGTTGGGGGTGGAAGGTGTCGCCAGCAGCCTCATCTCCTTCCTTTGCTTTCCTCGTTGACCACAGTCCGACAAACATGCACGGCCAAAAGTGCTTAAATCAGTGATCAGAGTCTGCAGCTCAGCGCAGGCGCCTCCTCTGCCAGCTTATACCCCAGAAGGCGACTTGTCTGTCATCCCCTTCAGCACCTCGTCTATTCTATCATCTTCGATCACCACTGCAGGGGGGGGACAAGCACACAGTCAGGACACAGGAGCAGGAGCCCCTAAGCAAGGCTGGGCTGGCAGAGATGGCCTCTCGTGGGGCTTGGGCTCGCAGTATGCCCTCACCCACCCACAAGCCAACATCTGCTGGAGAAATCCGCCCCAGGAAAATGGCGGGAGGGGGGAGCCCCAGCAGCGACACTGGGGGGGGGGGGTGGAGCGGACAATGGGGAGCCCTGGCTGGGGAGGGGAGCTGTTCAGCGACCCAGCCAGGCGCCTAGGAGTGGGGGCACTGGGGCAAGGTCCCTCTGAGTCGGGGTAGGGCAAGCGGCAGCTGAGCCCCAGGGTTTGCCATGGAGGGGGGGGGCGGCTCCGTTCCCCTTCCCTGAGCCTGGGGCGACCCTTCCCCACTGCAGATCCGGGTGGAGGGGGATTCCAGAGCCACTCTTGCCAGCGGGGAGGGCAGGGCGCGCTTACCTCTCTTGGCCCTGCCGATCTGCCCCAGCTTGGGGGGCCGCTTGGCCTGGTTGCCCCCGAAGAAGGAGTTGGTGTCCTGGAGCCGGCAGCTGAAGGAGATCTCGCTGACTTCAGAGTCGGTGCCGTAGCGGGCCACCTTCTCCTCGCTGTAGGGGAGGATCTCGGACATGCTGGCAGCTGCCTGGGTCCTGCGGGGCGGCCGGAGAGCGCGATCCAGCGGCGGAGCCGGGCTGGCGAGGGAGTGCGGAGCGCTGCAGCCTGCCGAGCTGTCTGTGCACAGGGCTGGGGCAGCCCTACATCATAAAGGAAACCCGGGCGGAAGAATGAAGTCATGCATCCGGGGCTGGTGCGCTGAGCGCCCTGCTCTGGAAGGTCCTCCCCCAGCCCCCCCGCGCTCGCCCCCCCGCCCCCGGCTGCGCGGGGGAAGGGAGGAGGGTGACATCAAGAGGCAAGTGCGGAATGACAATGAGATTGCAGCAAAAGCGGAGGGGAGGTGTCCGGGGTCCCTGCCTCTCCCCCCGGCCCCGCTCTAGGGGCAGCGCTCTCTGTGATCCCCCCCGGGGGGGGGGAGCTACGCACACTGCCCGGGGGGGGAGGCTGCTTCAGCCAGACATCCGATGGCAACCTAGCTGCCCCCCCCTCTGTATGCCCCCAGTTCTTCCTTCGGCCCTTCCCTCTCCGTATCCCGCTCCTCTCCCCCGTACCTTTCCCGGCCCTTTCCTGCCCCTCTGTGTACCTACCCCAGCCGTTTTCTGGCCAGTCTGTGTCTTCCCTGGCCCCCGTTTCTTCCCCACTGTGTCTCCCCACTCTGTGTCTCCCCCATCCCCATGCCTCCCACGGCCTTTCCCCCCCCCGTGTGCCTCCCCCAGCCGTTTCCTGCCCCCTCTGTCTTCCTCACCCCTCCCGTCCCTTTCCTCCCCCCTCTGTGCCCCCCCGGCCCTTTCCTCTTTCCTGTGTGCCTCCCCCAGCCCTTTCCTGCCCCTCTGTGTCTCCCCCCGTGCACCTTTCCTGGCCCCTTCGTGCCTCTCTGTGTCCCCTCCCCATGTGCCTTTCCCGGTGCTTTCCTGCCTCTCTGTGCCTCCCCCGGCTCTTTCCTCTTTCCTGTGTGCCTCCCCTGGCCCTTTCCTGCCCCTCTGTGTCCCCTCCCCACATACTTTTCCAGGCACTTTCCTGCCCCTCCTGCCTCCCCGTCCCTTTCCCCCACTCTGTGCCTCCCCCTTCCCTTTCCTGCCGCCTTTGTGTCCCCCCAGACCCATTCCTTCCCTACTGTCTTCCTGCCCCCCCGTCTCCCCAAGCCCTTTCCTGCCCCAACTATGTTTCCCCCATCCCCCATGCCTCCCCCCACCCTTTGTGTCTTCCCCCTCCCTGCCCCAGTTTTTGTCTCGCTCCTCCCCCATGGTTGATCTTTCTCTCCTGACAACAGGGCCTGTATTTAAAAAAAAATGTCCCCCCCATTTTCCTTTTCCACACCAACTTCCTGGCCTCAGCCTCAACCCCCATGTCCTAGGCACAACTCCTCCACCAGCCTTCATCTTCCCCAGGAGCCTGTTAGCGACATCCTTAAAAGCAAGCCCCAGCCATCCTCCTCATCCTCCTACGTGGTTCCTGGTGCTGCTTAGGGTTGCAGATTAGCTTCCATTAAAACCCCTGCTCTCAGACTGAGGGGGTGGGGTGAAACACCTGCTGCTGGCCTGAAATTCTCCCTGCCTGATCTCTGCTGCAAGGTGAGGTTGTGTGTGTGTCTCTCTCCCCCTCTCTGTGTGTGTTAATATCTGCGGTGACTGCAGGACCGGCGCTAGTGTTTTTAGTGCCCTAGGCACACGGCCATTTCACCGCCCCATGCGCTGGTCCCGTGGCTGCGGTGGAGCTGCCGCAGCCATGCCTGCGGAGAGGTTCCACTGGTCCGTGGCTCCCGTGGAGCTGCCGCAGCCGTGCCTGCGGAGAGGTTCCACTGGTCCGTGGCTCCCGTGGAGCTGCCACAGCCGTGCCTGCAGGAGGTCCACCAGAGCCGCGGGACCAGGGGACACTCCGCAGGCACGACTGTGGCAGGTCCACTGGAGCCGCCTGCTGCCCCCCCCGGCAAAATGCCACCCCCCCCAATAATCCTGGCACCCTAGGCGATTGCCTAGGCCACCTAAATGGAAGTGCCAGCCCTGCGTGACTGCTTCACCCAGCCAGCATTAGCATCAGTTTAGCTAGTGCCAAGGCTGTGAATGGTGATTAACCAACTGCAGCAGTGATGTGAAGGCCCACGTGCTGCTCTTTAACACACACACATGGCCAAAGGCAAGTGGTGAGGTGTATTGGCCAGGGACTCAGAGGCCTGACTGGAGGCTAGCTGGGTTCTGATGGGGTCAGTCAAGGAAGGCTTCCTACAAGAGGTGCCTTGCCAAATGCTTCCAGATCATGGAACTGGCATGCTGTGTCTACAGTTGTTTTGCAAGTCCTCAGAGGTTCAAGCCTGACGGCTAAAGCTTTGCTTATCCTGGGTCTATTGGTTCTGGTGTAGATTGTACGGCACCAGTGGAATATGGAGCATGGACTGGTGCAGCTTATCCCGTGAGTGTGAGTCACTTCCCAGAGAGCCTTGCACAGAAAGGACCCTCTGCACTAGGCACCATTCAGAGAGAGAAAGGGCTAGTTCTCTGCAATACCATCTCCCTTCTCCATCTCTTAGGGTCAATATTGGGGAGAGGGGATAGAGATTGGATGGGCTAGGGCAGCAGTTCCCAGACACGTTCCTGGCATGACCCCATTTTTGTCATGTGTATTGCTTCCCACGACCCCGGATGGCCTGGAGAACACCACTTAAAAATGGCAGCTTCCATGCAGCATGCCCTCACATGCACTGTAGGTGCAAGGTCACGCTGCATGGAGGAGGCCATTTTGCTTTCGAAAATGGCCTCCTCCTCACAGTGTGACATCACACATATACAGTGAATGTGAGATCATGCTGCATGGAGGGCACCCTTTTGTAGAGCAAAATATCGTTCTCCAGCTGGTATGACCTCACACACATGGTGAGGTCACGCTGTGTGGAGGAGGGCATTTTGTAAAATGGCCTCCTCCACACCCTCGGCATTGCCACAACCCCGCCTGCTGATGGAGTGACCCCACTTGGGGTTGTGACCCACAGTTTGGGAATCACTAGATTATGGGAAGGAGTGGGCAGGCCAGGGGAGGGAGAGATACACCCCCTCTCCCCTAGTCTTTGAGAAACCATCTGTGGGCAATTGCAACAAGAAATGGCTGCTCAGAAACGTTTCTATTCTCTAAGGTCAACACAACTAGCCTGTTGACCGTGCCGTGTACAGGGGCACTGATGGAATGATGACGTGCCTTCGAGAGATGGGAATCTATCCTCCACAGAAGCCAGGGATCTCGGTTACACCAGTATCACTCAGAAGTAGCTCCATTGAACCCAGCACAAAACCCAATGTGAATGAGAGGTTAATCACGTCCTGGGTAGGCTGGACCTTTATAGTGAGGAAATGAGGGTCATCCACACCCTACAGGCATGGGCTACAAAACCCTATGTATAAGAGCATGGCAAACCAGGCTCAGATATGTACACACAAGTAGTTCTGGGAGTACAGAGTGAGTCTAGTCTGTAATGACTGAGGTGTAACATATGGGGCGGAGTCCATCAGGGGAGAGCTTTCCTCAAGGGTGAAATGCACCCCCCCGGCAGAATGCCAAGGGTCGGTGCTTCAGTTACGTCCCTGTGTAAGCCTTTAACATGAAGTTTAAGTGGTTCTTAAGGCCCTGGCCATGGGTGAGTCCTCTGGGTTGAAATTCACCCTTCGAGAACTCTGATACAGGCAGGTCAGAGCTGGGGGAGGGGGCTGTGGGCAGGGGGGTGGATGTATGCGAGAGCACTAGGAATGGGGTATCAGACAAGAGAAGGGAAGAGAGCAGCAAATAATTCACCAATCCATAATTGATCACTTGGGCTGTGTGATTGGAAAGCCTCAGATACATGGTGTTTCTGCTCCCTGCCTGGATGGATGAAACTATCGTAAGCAGGAGAAAGGGAATTAAAGAGATTTCACGGTGGTGGCAGGAGTGTTTCCTGTGTGAAGAGAGTCACATAAGGGCAGAAGGGGGCCACCAGAGCATCAAGTTTGACCATAGGCCACTAGACACCACCCAGGCACCCCTACACCCAGCCCAACAATCAGAATTAGACCAAAGTGTTACTGCCCACAGGAGAGTAAACTGTGTGTGCCATGGGCATCTCATGTTTGATTCCAAGGGAAGAACCACTATTGGCAGAATTTGCCCCAACTCTTTCTATTCCTAGGGCACCTCTCACCATAGCACATGGCCCGTCTGCCACAGGCCAGCACACACAGTGTAATGGCAGGCCCATGTCTCTGCAAACTCTTCCTCCCTTTGGCATTAAATGCAAGTTTCATATTCAAGATGGCAGGGGCGACTCTAGCCATTTCATCGCCCTAAGCACGGCGGCATGCCGCAGGGGGCACTCCACTGGTCGCCGGTCCCGTGGCTCCGGTGGACTTCCCGCAGGCAAACCGCCGGAGGCAACGTGCCTGCTGCCCTCCCGGTGACCAGCAGAGCGCCCCCCGTGGCATGCCGCCCCAAGAATGTGCTTGCCGTACTGGGGCCTGGAGCCGCCCCTGTGAGATGGTCCTTTGTCCATATGTCCGTGCTGGGGTTTCTCCTGGACTATGAAGCATACACAGAACTTTCTCTTTCCCAGGGGCTCACAGCTCTTCTTTGCCATGCAAAGGGCAACAGGGCCTGTCCATGCAGCACAACTATAGACAGTTTAGAAGTAAAGCAGCAGAACTATAGAAAACCAAGGGTGAGGCTGATCCGCATTCAGGAACCCTGCACAAGGCCCTATGAGATACTCAGTGCCATGTGAACTGATTGCACAGGACCATGCTTTCATCCTAAAGGCATGATTTAATGACAGTTACGCTCCTGGACCTGAGGGTAGAACTGAGGCCTATGTTTATATCGTCCACCTTTATATAGCAGGTAAAATGCATATAGGGCAGGCCAACATATATAGTCAGACCAATTGGTGAGTGGGCACTGAATACAAGGCTAAAATGGCCTCAAGGGGATTGGCTGATGGTGAGGTTTCCAGAGCACTTCACACATCTTGGTCACCCATCACTGGTTCTCGTTACTATACTGGTTGGAAAGGTTTCCAGTTTCTTTCCATAGCTTCCCAAAGGCCCAGCTAAACAAACTGTACGGGCCTGTCAGATGCGATGCCAGCATGCTGACGCTGATGTGAAACGGTGCCTGCGCTGATTAAGAAAGGTGTCCAGTGGAAGGCATAAGCAGAGGGTGATAAGTACTATAGCAGAAGGGATCGTTGTGAATTATTATTGGACCGGTCATCATGATTTCATTCATCCGTGTTTGTTTATATCACAGTCATCCCTGGAGACTGCGGTCAGGATCGGGGCCCCATTGTGCTGGTTGCGGCATAAACCCGGGGGAAGATATGTCCCTGCCACAAAGAATTTACAGATCTTTAATAGAAGATCAGTCACAACAAGTAAGTGCGACAAACAGGATGGAGGCCAAGGGCACCCGTGATAAGATCACATGGGCACAGATTATTGTTACAGCTGCTCTGAACTGGCTGAATCAACCTCACGTGAGCATTTATAATGCTGCAGGAGCACCTGAAAAAGTAGGCAGCAGCCCATTGCCCATGCTGAGATGTGTCCTGCTTTCCAAGCCCACAAGGGCTAATGCGGCAGCACATGTACGCACGCGCAGGGACGTGGCGGCACATGCAACCCCACGCAGACACCCTGCCTGGGCACACACACATGCACATAGGCACATTCATTCATACACACGTGGCGAGGAGTGTGCGGTGGGAGGGAATAGTTTGTGGGGATGAGGGGAGACGGCTGGGGGAAGAGAGTGAGCGTTGTAGACCTAAGGGCCATTCAGTTGGCTAATGAGGAGTCCCATCCATATAGAAAGAGACTAGATCAGACCAATGGTCTGTCTAGTCCAATATCTGGTCGCTGACAGTGCCCAGCCCCAGATGCTCCAGAGGAAGGTCTGAGAAACTCCTAGTGATCAGTTATGCTTTAGCCTGCCCACAGGGGAAGTTTCTTCCTATCCCCCATCACTTAGTGGTTGGTTTATGTCCCCACACAGGAGGGTGGTTATCCCTTTTTTAAAAATATCCCATCAATGTTCTCATGATCTATAAAAATGTCTGATCCATTTTTTACTTCTATTAAGCTCTTGGCCTCAATGATATCCAGTGGCAGTGAGTTCCACAGGTTAATGTGTAATGAAATACTTCCTTTAGTCAGCTTTCAGTTGGTTGCCTTTCAGCTTCACTGGCCATCCTCTTGCCCGTATATTGGCAGATGAGGTGAGCAGGAGAGCTTGACTTACCTTCCTTCTCCCGTCTCTCTGTCATGTCCCCTCTTATCAATCTCCTCCCGAAATGAAACAGTTCCAATTTTTCAATCTGTCCTCTTATGGAAGCTTTTCCAGGCCTCTAATCATTCCGTTTCCTGTCTTTGCCCCTCATCTGTATGACCAGAACAGTAATTCAGAGGAGGCTGACAAAAGCACTAGGATATTTTCCATACTACCTGCTATCCAATCCCCTATGCACCCTGGCATTGCGCTTGCTTTCTCTGAGTGCCCTCAAGACTATTAAAAGGTCAGACTCTGTTAGCTGAGGTCTCCTCTCTTTATAGGAAGACACTTGTGGGTGGGAAATTTTTATCATGTTTTCTCCCACATCTTCATTCCCTCTCCCATTTTATTCATAATTTTAAGAATAAAAATAATTAAAACCAAAAGCTTTTTTTGCAGTTGCATCTGGGCCTTGCTTTGTGAGATGGCTGCCTGGGAATAAACAGCAGAAAGACTTGGGACGAGGGCTGGTTTTTTTTTCCTCATAAATGGATAATAACAGGTTGTCTTTGAGAAATCTTTTGTGCTGCGTCAACTACTGGAACCACGATTGCCGCAAAACAGTGAATGAGGCAGCACGCATTGAGCGAGGGCTTGCTGATGACGTCAAGAAAAGTCCTGAATTCAGCTTCCATGGTTATCATGACATCAGAACCTGCCAGGTGTGTAGCCTTATACGGCAGCTCCAAGGTCAGTATGAATGTGTGTGTGTGTGTGTGCGTGTGTGTGTGTGTGTGTGTGTGAGTGTAGATACACACTCAGCCAGACACATCACTTTCACAACACCTTCTTTTGCCAAAGTACATTACTTCTGATACATACCAATGTTTTACAAGTGAAAAAACAGGCAACATTTTCCACTCTATTCCAATTCTGAACTGATCCAAGTGATCACCGCTACTGATTGGCATGGACTATGGAAGGCCTATGGGCTATCTGAAACAGGAAGTCAGACTAGATGATCCCAGTGATTCCTAATGGTTTTATAATCTGAGTCTCAGAATTGTGCACAGCCTCCTAGATCTGTTACCTGTTTTCCTTCCTTCTCCTAACTCAGCTGGCATTTGCATCTTATGCATCTGGCCCAATGTGTCTTTTTTAGATCGTAAGCTCTCTGGGGAAGTTCTCTTTGTACATCACCTGGCACAATGGGGCCCTAGTCCATGATAGGGGCTCCTATGTGTCACAATCATACAAATAATAACGATCAATATAATTAACATAAAGTGTTTGTACAGCCCTGAGAACAATAAGGCCCAACCTGGCTCTGACCTTTAGGTGCTACCTGTGGCAGGTTCGCTCCCCGCCATGCTGGGTCCACAAGCCATCTACAATGGAGTATTTCCCTGTGACAAACACGTTCATCAAGACTAAATCCAGTCTGGAACCATCCAAGAATGAAAAGCTGCGGATACCATTGCCAGTTCCTGAGACCTCAGGGATTCTTTATTGCAGCTGGCCGATTGGCTGCCCCCACCCAGAACTGTGCTCAGCGAACAGACTGAAAGCTGGATGGAATTCAGAGAGGAAAAATCTTCTCTGTCAAAAACAGTCATCAGCTATCAAAAGGGGCTGGTGAGAAGACTCAGACAGGGAGCTGCAAGTTATTAGCTGAACAGTATATGTGTGAGGAAGAGAGAGAGAGGCGAGGGAGGGAAATATGCAAATCCCTGGTACTTTTGGGCTAAAGACCATGGATCTGTAGACTATGGATTACCCAGAGGACAGTAAGGAAGTGGTTGGTCTCTGTGCAGTGAACAGACAGCGAGGGAAGGGAAATGGTATTTTCTGTGCTGTCAAGTTGACCTTCCTTGCGGCATTGGCAGGCAAAGTGCATTCCCATAAGCAAGTGGAGGGTGCAGGGCGCAGGCCTGCCTCAGGGAAGGCTGAGCCCTGCTGACTGCAAGAATGCAGACATGTAGGAACTGCACCTCAAGGGCTCAGCACCTTCCATTGCGCCACCAATGGCTGGAGTCTCCAAACAGCTGGGCACCCAGCTTGCTGAGCCCTCTGAAAATCTGGCCTGTGGTGGCTGTGGAATAGCAACAGAAATGAAGTCAGGTATTTGCCCAAATGGTTGTACAGCTGCACTTAAATACAGAATTTGGAGGGCATGGAGGAGAGTTCACAGGGAGGCCTGAGAATTTGGAGAGCTGTAAAACACGAGCTTTAGAGTGTTACCAACATCCATGATTTTGTTGTGAGTTTTGCAATCTATGATGTTTGTCTGAAAGCCCCAGCTCCAGGATTCATGGGAACCTCAGCTTTGCCTCTAGTCCTTCTGGTTGCAGAGAAAAGCTGGAAGACATGACCCTGAAAGGCTCAACTGGATGGGAAATATAAAGACCATACACTCATTATTACTTCTCAATCTCATGATTTATAAGCCAATCTCATGACATTGTTTCAAATGCTCGGGGTTGATGATGCTGGTTCTGGTACAAAAGCTTCCACTACAGCTGACTTGAGCTCCTGGCGATTCAGAGAAGCTGCAGGTGGGGGAGGAGGGAGGAGGCTGGCACTTTGCCAGGAGAGATAGCGGACTCTCCTGCCTTCCTACTCGTGTAACCCAGAACGTGTCACTCCCATTATGATGTCGTTCCCCATAACAGTCTCCACCTATAAACATAGCCAAGTGGTTAAAGTGTTTGTCTAAGCTGGGTAAAATGGAAGCACGTGGTATTTCTACACCTGTCTCTTTAAATCTGGGCCCTGGGGGCCAAGGTCAGCCCAGCTCTGGAGATCAGGAAGTGCTTGGAGTCCCTGACACACTGAGCCGCTGGGAACATGCAGGTACAGTAGCATCTTGCTGTGACAGTCTTACTGTGGTGATGATCTGCAGCGGTGGGTTAGTCAGCTGATGCATCAGTCAGTGGCGAGTGACGAAGCTGGCCTGTGCGGAGCACTGACTGTTTGTTTGTTCCTCTCGCCTGAAAGCTGCAGCCCACACTTGCAAAGTACAGCGCCTGTTTGCAAAGAAGCAACGTTGTGCGTGAGCCCAGTGCCCTGAGAAGGGGTCATGGCCCGCAGAAAATCCAAAAGCCGTGTAAAGAATTTGTATGCTGTTTAGCACTGAACTCCTAGTAGATTGAGCCTAACCCTTTAGGGAGTGTCTTGTGATCATTAAACCCGGATTATAGGCCTGTATAAACAGGATCGCTCTGGATAATGCAGCTGGGATTCGGGTGTTATTAGGGACATGATATTTGCCCTGTTAACTTTTTTTTTGGTGTGGCAACAGCTCCAGAATGGGTTTGTTGGGGCAAAGAAGAGCTTTGCTGGAAGGATCTGAGCAACCTGTATCCTTTCCAGAGCCCCCATGGCTGGCTTTGAATTTGCAGATGTGCTGATGAATCATTCCTGCTTTGTGCTCTGGGACTGCAAAAGCCCTACAGCCCCGAATGGATCCCTCTGCTTCTCAGTGGAAGGAAGCTCATGCTGTGCCCTGCTAAAGTGAGGAACATAGGGGGTCTCAATCTGTGTCCTGGGTCTTCAGCTACCTGGTCCATATTGGTCATTGGGAGGAGGGTTTCAGCTCAGTCCCTGGGGAGAGGGGTCCTGGTATAGCAAAGGCTGAGAATCACTGAGGTTTAAGCAGCCATGCAGGATGCACTCCTTAAGGCTCTGGGGCCTGCCTCAGACTGAGTTCAAGCAGGCTTAGCTGATGGGACAGCCTCTTCTGCCCCCACGCCCAGCCCCACATGCAGGCTGTTGCTTAGAACCTTCTATATTACCCTTGACTAGTATGTAGCATACTGAATCTTACTAAGAGAAGTGATTTTTTTACCCAGAGAGCAGCAGAACACATCCCTCCATCCTTGATCAGGGTTATTTTTGTGAACAGAGAGATATTGATCTCCTCTTGTCCAATCCACCCTGCGTGGTGCAGGGCCCTGTCCCCAGGAGGGGTTTATGAAACATGCTGAGGTACCATGTCATTGGGGTCCCGGGTGCAAGAAAGGAAGAGAGTTCTAGGGACAGTTCCCTTTCCACCTCCTTATGGCCCTGGGCTCCAGCTCTGAGTCTGTGTAGGGTGCTGTTATAACCTTATTCCCAGATTCTGGACCTTAGCGTCCAAAATTTGGGGGTTAGCATGAAAACCTCCAAGCTTAGTTACCAGCTTGGACCTGGTACTGCTGCCACCACCCAAAAAATTAGAGTGTTTTGGGGCACTCTGGTCCCCCTGAAAAACCTTCCCTGGGGACCACAAGACCCAAATCCCTTGAGTCTCACAACAAAGGGAAATAATCCTGATTCCCTTCCCCCCTCCAGGTGCTCCTGGAGAGATACACAGACACAAGCTCTGTGAAACTACGCAGAGTGAGTCCCCCTCTCCGTTCCCAATCCTGGAACAAAAGCACTTTCCTCTTCACCCAGAGGAAATGCAAAATCAGGCTAGCAATCCAACACACAGCTTTCCCCTGATTTCTTCCTCCCACCAATTCCCTGGTGAGTACAGACTTAATTTCCCTGAAGTAAAGAAAAACTCCAACAGGTCTTAAAAGAAAACTTTATATAAAAAAGAAAGAAAAAATACAAATGTTCTCTCTGTATTAAGATGATACAACACAGGGTCAATTGCTTAAAAGAATATTGAATAAACAGCCTTATTCAAAAAGAATACAAATCAAAGCACCCAGCACTTATATTCATGCAAATACCAAAGAAAAGAAACCATATAACTTACTATCTGATCTCTTTGTCCTTACTCTTAGAAACAGAAGACTAGAAAGTAGAAAGTACTTCTCCAAAGCTCAGAGGAAACAGGCAGACAGACAAAAGACCTCTTACACAAACTTCCCTCCACCCAAAGTTGAAAAAATCCGGTTTCCTGATTGGTTCTCTGGTCAGGTGTTTCAGGTGAAAGAGACATTAACCCTTAGCTATCTGTTTATGACACGCCCCCCAAATTGCAGACAGTGGGGAAGCTCACTGGCGGCAATTTCTTCTAGAACTTGAAAATAAACAGATTAATACAACACATGCACCTTTACATATACTACTAAGTATATAACTAACAGACTTTAGATTTTAAGAACACTTTTTAACTACTGGATTCTGGGAAACTTTCACGGGAGAGTGCATCAGCAACTTTGTTAGAAGCTCCTGTGATGTGTTGAATTTCAAAATCAAAATCTTGGAGAGCTAAACTCCAACGAAGAAGTTTCTTGTTGTTCCCCTTGGCAGTATGAAGCCACTTTAGTGCAGCATGGTCAGTTTGTAGTTGGAACCGCCGTCCCCAAACATATGGGCGTAGCTTTTCCAGGGCGTACACAATGGCATAGCATTCCTTTTCACTGACTGACCAGTGACTTTCCCTCTCAGACAGTTTCTTGCTGAGAAACACGACAGGATGGAAGTTGTGATCTGTTGCTTCCTGCATGAGCACTGCTCCTATACCACGCTCAGATGCATCTGTGGTTACTAGGAATGGTTTGTCAAAATCCGGGGCCCTGAGTACAGGGTCAGACATGAGCGTTGCCTTAAGCTGGGTAAAGGCTTTTTGACACTCATTAGTCCACTTAACGGCATTTGGCTGGGTCTTTTTGGTTAGGTCGGTCAATGGGGCAGCGATTTGGCTGTAGTGTGGTACAAATCGCCTGTAGTATCCGGCCAAGCCTAAGAAGGATTGGACCTGTTTCTTTGACCTTGGGACAGGCCACTTTTGGATAGCATCCACCTTGGCCTGTAGGGGGTTTATGGTTCCTCGACCCACCTGGTGCCCCAGGTAAGTCACTCTGTTTTGGCCTATTTGACACTTTTTGGCCTTAACAGTTAGTCCTGCCTGCCTGATGCGCTCAAAGACCTTTTTTAGGTGTAGTAGGTGTTCGGGCCAGGAGTCTGAAAAAATGGCCACATCATCGAGGTAGGCAACTGCGAATTCTCCCAGTCCAGCTAGTAGACCATCTACCAGCCTCTGGAAGGTGGCGGGTGCATTTCGAAGGCCGAAAGGAAGGACATTGAATTCATACACCCCCGCATGGGTGACGAATGCTGACCTCTCCTTGGCAGGTTCATCTAGCGGTACTTGCCAGTACCCCTTGGTTAAGTCTATTGTAGAGATGAACTGGGCACGTCCCAACTTTTCCAATAGCTCATCGGTACGTGGCATTGGATAGTTGTCCGGACGAGTTACAGCATTTAGCTTACGGTAGTCCACGCAAAAGCGTATTTCCCCATCTGGTTTGGGTACCAGAACCACTGGAGATGCCCATGCACTGGTAGATGGGCGGATTATACCCATCTGTAGCATGTTCTGGATCTCCCGTTCTATAGCAGCTTGGGCATGAGGAGACACCCGGTAGGGTGGGGTTCTGATTGGGTGAGCATTACCTGTATCAATGGAGTGGTATGCCCGTTCAGTCCGTCCTGGGGTGGCTGAGAACAATGGGGCGAAGCTAGTGCACAGCTCCTTGATTTGTTGCCGCTGCAGACGTTCCAGGGTGGTTGAGAGGTTCACCTCTTCCACGCCACCGTCTTTTTTCCCGTCGTAGTAGACACCGTCAGGCCACTCAGCATCATCTCCCTGGACTGTAAACTGACAAACCTGTAAGTCTCTGGAATAGAAAGGCTTGAGAGAATTAACATGGTACACTTTAGGCTTTAGTGAGGAATTGGGAAATGCTATGAGGTAGTTTACAGCTCCCAGGCGCTCTTGGACCGTGAATGGCCCTTCCCATGATGCTTCCATCTTATGGGCCTGTTGCGCCTTCAAGACCATAACCTGGTCTCCTACCTTGAAGGAACGTTCTCTGGCATGTCTGTTATACCAGGCCTTTTGCTCTTCTTGAGCATCCTTTAGGTTCTCTCTAGCAAGGGCTAAAGAGTGTCGGAGGGTGCTTTGTAGGTTGCTTACAAAGTCCAGAATGTTAGTTCCTGGAGAAGGCGTAAACCCCTCCCATTGCTGCTTCACCAACTGTAATGGCCCCTTAACCTCGTGACCATACACAAGTTCAAATGGTGAAAACCCTAAACTGGGATGTGGTACAGCCCTGTAGGCAAACAGCAACTGCTGCAACACTAGGTCCCAATTATTGGAGAATTCGTTGATGAATTTTCTTATCATGGCCCCCAAAGTTCCATTGAACCTTTCCACCAGGCCATTGGTTTGATGGTGGTACGGGGTGGCAACCAAGTGATTCACCCCATGAGTTTCCCACAGTTTTTCCATGGTCCCTGCCAGGAAATTAGACCCTGAATCTGTAAGGATGTCGGAGGGCCAACCTACCCTGGCAAAGATGTCTGTTAGGGCCAGGCACACAGTGTTAGCCCTGGTGTTGCCTAGAGCTACTGCTTCTGGCCATCGGGTAGCAAAGTCCACTAAAGTCAGTACGTACTGCTTTCCTCTGGGCGTCTTTTTTGGGAAAGGGCCCAGAATATCCACAGCTACTCGCTGAAATGGGACCTCAATTATGGGGAGTGGCTGGAGAGGGGCCTTGACCTGGTCTTGAGGCTTACCCACTCTTTGGCATACCTCACAAGACCGGACATACTTGGCAACATCCTTGCCCATCCCCTCCCAGTGGAAGGACTTCCCCAACCGGTCCTTGGTTCGGTTCACCCCAGCATGGCCACTGGGATGATCATGGGCTAAGCTTAAGAGCTTCTCCCGGTACTTAGTTGGGACCACCAACTGTTTTTGCGGCTGCCATTCTTCCCGGTGTCCACCAGAAAGAATTTCCTTGTATAAAAGTCCTTGGTCTATAACAAACCGGGATCGATTTGAAGAGCTGAGAGGCGGTGGGGTGCTCCGTGCCGCCGCCCAAGCTTTCTGAAGGCTGTCATCTGCTTCCTGCTCAGCCTGGAACTGTTCCCTTGAGGCTGGGGTCACCAGTTCTTCCTCAGACTGTGGACTTGGGCTTGGTCCCTCTGGAAGCGATGTAGGTGATGGGGTTGTTTCCGTTGCTGGTGAACCGCTCTCCGCTGGTGCACCTGAGGGTATTTCAGGCTCTGGCTGAGCCTTTTGGGTATGGCTGTCGTGTGCTTCTGCCAGTTCTGGCTCGCTGGCGCCCTCTGGCGTTGAGTTTGAAGATGTGGTTGCACTTGCTGGTGCTGGTTGCTGTTCCAGTTCCGGGCCTGGGACTGGAGATGCTGTGGCTGTTTCAGTGGTAGGCATGGAATCCGGGTCCACTACCTCTGTCTGGGTCTCTGGTAACACAGACGGGGCCTCTGTGGACGGCTCAGGAACAGGAATGGGTCTGGAAGCTTGCCTGGTTTGGCTACGGGTAACCATTCCCACTCTCTTGGCCCGCCTCACCTGGTTGGCCAAGTCTTCCCCCAGTAGCATGGGGATAGGATAATTGTCATAGACTGCAAAAGTCCACATTCCTGACCAGCCTTTGTACTGGACAGGCAGTTGAGCTGTAGGCAAGTGTACAGCTTGTGACATGAAGGGGTAAATTGTAACTTTGGCCTTTGGGTTGATGAATTTGGGGTCAACGAAGGATTGGTGGATAGCTGACACTTGTGCCCCCGTGTCTCTCCACGCAGTAACCTTCTTTCCGCCCACTCTCAAATTTTCCCTTCGCTCCAAGGGTATTTGAGAGGCATCTGGGCCTGGGGATCTTTGGTGTGATGGTGGTGTAATGAATTGCACTCGCATGGTGTTCTTGGGACAGTTGGCCTTGATATGTCCCGGTTCATTACACTTAAAGCATCTTCCATCTGATGGGTCACTGGGCCGAGGTGAGTTACTGGAGACTGGTGAGGTTGAAGAGTAGGGTATCTGTGGCTTTACTTGGGTGGTATGTAGGGTCTTTGGCTGTCCTCGGTTGTAGGGTTTATGGTCTGTGTGCCCCCTGGGGTAATCGTTCCCCTTGACAGTAGCTTTTTTGCTTTCTGCCAGTTCCATCCATTTGGCTCCAATCTCCCCCGCCTCAGCGATAGTTTTGGGATTTCTATCTTGTATGTACCGTGTGATGTCTTCAGGAACACCATCCAAGAACTGCTCCATTTGTATGAGGAGGTTCACTTCTTCCAAGGTTTGAATGTTGTTTCCTGTTAACCAGGCCTCATAGTTTTTTGCAATGTAGTAGGCGTGTTTGGGAAATGACACCTCTGGTTTCCACTTTTGGGTTCTGAAGCGCCGACGGGCATGATCTGGGGTTATCCCCATCCGGTATCTGGCCTTGGTTTGAAAAAGTTTATAGTCATTCATTTGCGGCTTGGGCATTTCAGCTGCCACCTCTGCTAAAGGTCCACTGAGGTGTGGCCTTAATTCTACCATGTACTGGTCTTCGGGGATGCTGTACCCAAGACAGGCTCTTTCAAAATTTTCCAAGAAGGCCTCGGTGTCATCACCTGCCTTGTAGGTGGGAAATTTCCTGTGCTGTGGAGCAATAATTGGCGCCGGGTTGTTAGGGTTGTCTGGCACATGGAGCCCAGCTTTTGCCATCTCCAGTTCATGTTTTCTCTGTTTTTCCTTCTCTTCATTCTCTTTTTGTTGTTTTTCCAGTTCTTTTTGTTGTTTTTCCATTTCTCGGCGGTGGGCCACCTCTTCTTCTTCTAGTTTTCTTTTGTGTGCTGCCTCTTGGGCTGCCTGTTCTCTTTGAAAGGCTGCCAGTTTGAGGCTTTCTTCCTTTTCTTTCATCTCCATCTGTCGCCTGTGTTCAGCGTCTTTGATTTGTTCTTCGGCGTCAATCCTTGCCTTAGAAGTCATGGTTCCTGTTTTCTTGTGTTGGGGTGCCCTCCGGTGTTTATCTTCTGAACTGCAGGCTCTCTGTTGCCTCCTGAAGTCTGCCTAGCAACAGTGCTTTTTTCCTTTTCTCTCTCTAGCTAATGTTCAATTAAGGGAAACCAGAAAAACCACTTAATTTGCATGCATATAAGTGCTGGTACTTGCCACCTAATGGGAGGGCTATTGCATGACAAAAAACCCTTAACAGTCTTCTCGCTTAATATGCAAACCACAAACTGCTAGAGAGCAGAAAAAAAAAAAAATTCTCTCTGGTTCCCTTTTAAAACCAAACTGTTTCTCTCTGCTAAAAAGCCCTTAGCAAAGAAAAATATAATATTC
The DNA here is from genome assembly GCF_007399415.2 of Gopherus evgoodei. Classification (NCBI taxonomy): domain Eukaryota; kingdom Metazoa; phylum Chordata; order Testudines; family Testudinidae; genus Gopherus; species Gopherus evgoodei. The sequence goes on from NC_044330.1 coordinate 8,285,423, forward strand.
CTACTGGCTTCTGGATTCTGTCTATATCCCGCCGCTGCACACCATGTTATAACCTTATTCCCAGATTCTGGACCTTAGCGTCCAAAATTTGGGGGTTAGCATGAAAACCTCCAAGCTTAGTTACCAGCTTGGACCTGGTACTGCTGCCACCACCCAAAAAATTAGAGTGTTTTGGGGCACTCTGGTCCCCCTGAAAAACCTTCCCTGGGGACCACAAGACCCAAATCCCTTGAGTCTCACAACAAAGGGAAATAATCCTGATTCCCTTCCCCCCTCCAGGTGCTCCTGGAGAGATACACAGACACAAGCTCTGTGAAACTACGCAGAGTGAGTCCCCCTCTCCGTTCCCAATCCTGGAACAAAAGCACTTTCCTCTTCACCCAGAGGAAATGCAAAATCAGGCTAGCAATCCAACACACAGCTTTCCCCTGATTTCTTCCTCCCACCAATTCCCTGGTGAGTACAGACTTAATTTCCCTGAAGTAAAGAAAAACTCCAACAGGTCTTAAAAGAAAACCTTATATAAAAAAGAAAGAAAAAATACAAATGTTCTCTCTGTATTAAGATGATACAACACAGGGTCAATTGCTTAAAAGAATATTGAATAAACAGCCTTATTCAAAAAGAATACAAATCAAAGCACCCAGCACTTATATTCATGCAAATACCAAAGAAAAGAAACCATATAACTTACTATCTGATCTCTTTGTCCTTACTCTTAGAAACAGAAGACTAGAAAGTAGAAAGTACTTCTCCAAAGCTCAGAGGAAACAGGCAGACAGACAAAAGACCTCTTACACAAACTTCCCTCCACCCAAAGTTGAAAAAATCCGGTTTCCTGATTGGTTCTCTGGTCAGGTGTTTCAGGTGAAAGAGACATTAACCCTTAGCTATCTGTTTATGACAGGTGCAAGGCTGAGTGAATAGCTGCATGATAGACTAGCAAGCCAGCCTCACAGCTGTGATTTTTGTTTAAAAAAATGTCCACATTAGTGGTGAGATTTGGTCTGACACATCACAGGGCCTGTTAATAAGAGAGGAAAGATGGTGCCGTGGGTGCAGTTCCTTGCTCTGTTACAGGCTTCTTGTGTGACCTTGGGCCAGTCATTTAGTCTCTGTGTGTCTTAGTTCCCAGCTGGAAAATGGCAGTAAAGGGGTGTTGTGATGTGTCCCTAGGAAGGTGCTACTACCCTCATGCAGGATGGAGCAGAGGGAGACTGGGATTCTTGCTGGGCCTCTGGATCACCATTCATTTATATCATGATCTTGATGCTTTGGCAGCTTCCCAGCCTCCCCAGTTGTTCTTACCTGCCCAATGACTAACTTGAGTCTGGGTATGTGGCTGGGAAGGAATCTGTAGCTTCACACATTTAATGTCACACAATGGCTATGTTTTCGTTTAGAAGGTCATTTGTACCAAGGGGGGTTCACCAACCAGTGGAATATTGAGTGTCTGGTCTCTGTACACAGCGCCAGTGACACATGGGGACATTAATGTGCTGCTGCTGACCAGGGGACAATTCCCCCAGCAAAGGCATGTGGCCTCCTACTGCTCCCCTGGCAAGCTCTGGCGCAGAGAGTGTACCAGGGGAGGGGCTGGCACAGAAGATCAGGGCAGGAGGGGGCAGGCTCAGAGCATATGGCACTGCTGGGATCCTGGGCCAGACTGCAGCCCATGAACAACACAGGACAGGCTGCCATAAATCAGAGCATCCAAGCGCTGCTCTAACTTACAACAGGGACTATTTCAGCTTCTGCAGCAGCCCAGAATCTGTGGCCTCAGTCCACCTTCACCTCTCCTCCCTTTGGTCTGTGTGTTCTTCACCTGCTAGGGGTGTGGCCCAGGACTGGACCTGGCAGCTTGGCTCATCAGAATGGAACAGGCTGACAGATCTCTGCTGGGACTGTATATCATCATGCAGAATGGTTCCATGGGTCACCTTGGCACACTAGAATCGTTGGTTTCTTTAACATCTAACCCTGTCACCAGCATGCCCCTGCTCTTTGTAAGAGCCTTGGAAATGCCAGAGTGGTCAGCCCAGTGGCCCATCTAGCACAATATTCTGTCTCTGATAGAGGCTCGTAGCGAGGGTCTCTACTCAATGCTTTGTAGAAGGGCATAAGAGTCCCCACAAAGGGCAATTGTTGAATATTCCAACCCGAAGGGAAGTTTCTTCCTAACTTTAGATGCTGGGTTATGCCCTGAAGCAGAAGGTTTATAAAAAACAAACCTTCTCCTTAATGTGATGGTGGATGTGCTCTATGTCTGTATGCATAGCTTGGCTAAGAGATGACGGCTTATGAATATGTCAGACAGGTGTAAACACCAGAAAGAGAGAGGAATAGTTTTGAGTGGTACAAGAGGCTGGAACAAGGAGTAATTAGACATCATGAGGAAAGTGAACAGCTGTTTTAATCTCAGGCCAACCTTCCTGCCAGCAAGATTGATCCAGCCAGGGAAGGGGTAAAGACCTCATCACTCAAGCCATTTTTAATACATTTTTCTCCTGAGATAACCACAACCAGAAATTAACTGATGCTGAATATCCCAGAGTTCCAGTGACTCTAGAGACACACACCATCCAATACACAGATAGATAAATATGTAACAAAGTGAAACAGATAAACCTAGTAAAGAGAATAATATTAATAATGACTGATAAAAGACAAAGTGACTGGCAAGGGACCTAAGCTCCTAACATCCTAATGATTTATCATGTTGGCCTGCCCAGGAAAAGTTCTCCAGTGCTGGATAAGCAATTGTCAGGAAACTGATTTGTCCTAAGAGTATCCTCAAGTGATGGAATGGAAGAGACCATCCAGAGAGAGACATTGGAGAATTGGGATAAACCAACAGTGGAAGGTAAAAAATGCAGTGATGGTTCATTTCCTGGCGGATCATTTCTCAGGCAGGAGAGGCTTGCCTGAGACATATTCTCAGGCACATTGAGGCTGGTGGGAAGATGACACCATTGTAAGAACTAGCTGACACCATTTCATCATCTACAATAAGGAGATTGGCTGTGTTGCTCCACCATCAAAGTAGGCTCCCCCCTGATACTGGGTACCCCACAGCAACAGTGTCTCTCCATGCTTTCTTCTGTGTACGCACCCTTGCTGGAGCAGTGAAGACTCACCATGGAGATACAGGTGTTTGTCAGCTCCAAGCTCACCAGCTGCAATGCAGGCTTGGATACAGCCCCAGTTGCTACTGCCAGCAACAGCCCACCTTCTACATTTCACAGGCTGGTGTGAACATATCGCCTTGATGTTAGGGGCACTGGGATTCAGTTAAAGGTCCTGGTTTTAGTCTTTAAAGCCCACAATGGGCTGGTACCAGGCTATGCAGAAACCACCTTTCCCTCCATCAACATAGCAGCTGCACTCCACCTGGCCAATGGGATGGCCTCTGAGCAGCGTGACAGTGTCAGGTGAATGGGCACAGATTTTGTCAGCAACTGACCCAGGGCAGGTTGCCTTCTCATGATTGACCACAGACCTTCACCCTTTCAGGATGCAATGCAACACACACTTCTTTGCCTTGGCTTCCCCACAATAGCAACAAGGTACAAAATGGTGTTGATAATAGTATTAAAACCAGACAGCTCCACAGTGGAAAGAGAAGCCAAGAGACAGGCTAGGGTCAGGCTGCCTGTCATATTAATGTAATCTTGTTAGGTGCCCAGATACCACGGTGATGGGCTTGATATAAGAATCCAGATAGGCTGGAACAGACAAATGCTTTGGTGGCCAAATAGATAGATAAAATGGTCAGACAGAGAAGGCTTTCAAACTGAATCTGCTAGTTAAATTGGTCTCTGTACATCTCATGGGGATGTTGGGAGGCTAAGTTTGTTAATGTTTGGGAGTCCAGATGCCGCAGTCATGAGGCCATAGGAGCCTAGATTCAAATCCCCTCTCAAGATCCCACTGGGCAGCACAAAGCCCTCTCAAAGAAGCGCTGATTCCAGTGGCATGACTCCCACCCCTCTACCTGTTCCCCTGGAAGAGGGCCAGAGCACGTGATGAAACTTGCAAATCAAGGGCTAGCCACTACTTACTTACACACCATTTTGTCTGGGTTCTGCTCAAGAGCCACCACCGGAGAGTCACCCTGTTTCGTTGCTGTGACTTTAATGTCACTCGCTGTCCCACCAGCGGAAGGTCCCAGCACAGGCCAGGCAAGGAGGAGTCATTGCCATTCACCAGGGCTGATTCCCCTGCCTCCTAACTCCTGGGAGCCAGGGGAGAGTGGGGAGGCAGGGAATCATTTCTGCCTCCAGCCCAGTCCCTTCTGAGTGAGTCCCTTGCAAACGCCTCATTCATCTGTTCCTGCGCCTGACACCTCTGGGGAAGGATAATGAATCACCTGGGCGTAGAGTAGCTGGGCAGGGGCGCTAAGGGATCCCGCTGGGGATGTTCCCAATCCAGCAGGAAAGGGACTGAACTAGGGGTTCCCTGGGGAGGGGGGAGGGGCAAGGCCGGGGTCTTGTTATGGCGAGTGTCGGGGGCAATTGAGGGGCCCAGGGCAGGGCGGAGGGGTCGACGCTGAAGCGTTTTCTCGGTGCTCGGTGGAGAGGCTCCTCCCCTCCCCCCAGCTCCCCGCCAGGCGGCTGCAGCGTTGCCGAGAAGTCACCGCTGGCGCAAAGGGGCCGCATTAATATTCAGCACCACGGGCAGCTCCTCCACGCGCCGCCGCCCCGGCTGCAGGGCGAGATCCGGCCGCGGCGCCGCAAGGCTGGGAGAGGGGCTGCGGGTGGGGGGTCAACTGCACCGCCCTCGGGAGCAGGAGCGCCCCGGGGAACCCGAGCTGTGCCGGCGTGAAATGGGGCTGAGCGTGTGTGTGTGTACACACCAGAGACACTGCCTGATCCCCTGTGTGCGTGTGTGTGTGTGTACACACCAGAGACACTGCCTGATCCCCTCTGTGTGTGTGTGTGTGTGTGTGTGTGTGTGTGTACACCAGAGACACTGCCTGATCCCCTCTGTGTGTGTGTGTGTGTGTGTATACACACCAGAGACACTGCCTGATCCCCTGTGTGTGTGTGTGTGTCTGTGTACACCAGAGACACTGCCTGATCCCCTGTGTGTGTGTGTGTGTGTGTACACCAGAGACACTGCCTGATCCCCTGTGTGTGTGTGTGTGTCTGTGTACACCAGAGACACTGCCTGATCCCCTGTGTGTGTGTGTGTGTGTGTACACCAGAGACACTGCCTGATCCCCTGTGTGTGTGTGTGTGTGTGTGTGTGTGTGTGTGTACACCAGAGACACTGCCTGATCCCCTGTGTGTGTGTGTGTGTGTGTGTGTGTACACACCAGAGACACTGCCTGATCCCGTGTGTGTGTGTGTACACCAGAGACACTGCCTGATCCCCTGTGTGTGTGTGTGTGTGTGTACACACCAGAGACACTGCCTGATCCCCTGTGTGTGTGTGTGTATGTGTGTACATAACAGAGACACTGCCTGATCCCCTGCGTGTGTGTGTGTGTGTGTACACACCAGAGACACTGCCTGATCCCCTGTGTGTGTGTGTGTGTACACACCAGAGACACTGCCTGATCCCGTGTGTGTGTGTGTGTGTGTGTGTGTACACCAGAGACACTGCCTGATCCCCTGTGTGTGTGTGTGTGTGTGTGTGTGTGTACACACCAGAGACACTGCCTGATCCCGTGTGTGTGTGTGTACACCAGAGACACTGCCTGATCCCTTGTGTGTGTGTGTGTGTGTGTACACACCAGAGACACTGCCTGATCCCCTGTGTGTGTGTGTATGTGTGTACATAACAGAGACATTGCCTGATCCCCTGCGTGTGTGTGTGTGTGTGTGTACACACCAGAGACACTGCCTGATCCCCTGTGTGTGTGTGTGTTTGTACACACCAGAGAGAGACACTGCCTGATCCCCAGTGTGTATGTGTGTGTACACACCAGAGAGAGACACTGCCTGATCCCGTGTGTGTGTGTGTACACACACCGGAGAGAGACACTGCCTGATCCCCTGTGTGTGTGTGTGTGTGTGTACACCAGAGAGAGAGAGACACTGCCTGATCCCCTGTGTGTGTGTGTGTGTACACACTAGAGATAGACACTGCCTGATCCCCTCGCTGTGTGTGTGTGTGTATACACCAGAGAGAGACACACACTGCCTGATACCCCCTGTGTGTGTTTGTGTACACCCCAGAGATAGAGAGACACTGCCTGATCCCCCCTGTGTATGTGTGTGTGTGTTACACACCAGAGAGAAAGAGAGAGACACTGCCTGATCCCCCCGTGTGTGTGTGTGTATACACACCAGAAAGAGAGAGACACTGCCTGATCCCCCGTGTGTAAGTGTGTTACACACCAGAGAGAGAGACACACTGCCTGATCCCCCTGAGAGTGTGTATACACACCAGAGATAGAGAGACACTGTCTGATCCCCCCTGTGTGTGTGTGTGTACACACCAGAGAGAGAGAGAGAGACACTGCCTGATCTCCTGTGTGTGTGTATACACACCAGAGATAGAGAGACACTGCCTGATTCCCTCTGTGTGTGTGTGTACACATCAGAGATAGAGAGACACTGCCTGATCCCCCCTGTGTGTGTGTGTGTATACACACCAGAGAGAGATACTGCCTGATCCACTGTGTGTGTATACACACCAGAGATAGACACACTGCCTGATCTCCCCAGTGTGTGTGTGTGTGTGTGTGTGTGTGTGTGTACACACCAGAGATAGAGAGACAATGGCTGATCCCCCATGTGTGTGTACACACCAGAGATAGAGAGATACTGCCTGATCCCCTCTGTGTGTGTGTGTGTGTGAATACACACCAGAGATAGAGAGACACTGCCTGATCCCCCTGTGTGTGTGTGTGCGTCTGTGTGTATGCACACCAGAGATAGAGAGACACTGCCTGATCCCCCATGTGTGTTTGTGTCTACACACCAGAGATAGAGAGACACTGCCTGATCTCCCGTGTGTGTGTGTGTGTACACACCAGAGATAGAGAGACACTGCTTGATCCCCCTGTGTGTGTGTGTGTGTGTGTGTTTGTACACACCAGAGATAGAGGGACACTGCCTGATCCCTCATGTGTGTTTGTGTACGCACCAGAGAGAGAGAGACACTGCTTGATCCCATGTGTGTGTGTGTATACACACCAGAGATAGACACACTGCCTGATCCGCCGTGTGTGTGTGTGTGTGTGTGTGTGTGTGTACATACCAGAGATAGAGAGACACTGCCTGGTCCCCCGTGAGTGTGTGTGTGTGTGTGTGTTTATTCACACCAGAGATAGAGAGACACTGCCTGATCCACCGTGTGTGTGTGTATACACACCAGATATAGACACACTGCCTGATCCCCCCTGTGTGTGTGTGTATATATATATATATATACACCAGAGATAGAGAGACACGGCCTGATCCCGTCTCTGTGTGTGTGTGTGTGTGTGTGTGTGTGTCTGTGAATACACACCAGAGATAGACACTGCTTGATCCCTCTGTGTGTGTGTGTGTATACACACCAGAGACAGAGAGACACTGCCTGATCCCCTGTGTGTGTGTGTGTACACACCAGAGATAGATACTGCCTGATCCCCCGTGTGTGTGTGCGTGTGTGTGTGTGTACACACCAGAGATAGAGACACTGCCTGATCCCCCCTGTGTGTGTGTGTGTGTACACACACTAGAGATAGACACTGCCTGATCCACCGTTTCTGTGTGTGTGTGTGTATACACAGCAGAGATAGAGAGACACTGCCTGATCCCCCGTGTGTGTGTGTGTATACACACCAGAGAGACACTGCCTGATCCCCCGTTGTGTGTGTGTGTGTGTACACGAGAGTGACACTGCCCGATCCCCTGTGTGTGTGTGTTTGTACACACCATAGAGACACTGCCTGATCTTCTCTGTGTGTGTGTGTGTGTGCATGCGCACCATAGAGAGGCACTGCCTGATCCCGTGTGTGTGTGTGTGAGAATACACACCAGAGATAGACACCTCCTGATCCCCCTGTGTGTGTGTGTATACACACCAGAGACAGAGAGACACTATCTGATCCCCTGTGGGGAGGGGGTATGTGCATGCACCAGAGACAGAGACACTCTCTGTCTGATCCTCTGTGTCTGGGTCCCTATTTGTACCGAGTGCCTGTATCTGTCAGTATGTGACTCTTCGAGTGTATGCCTGCCTCTGGCTGAGTCATGTGAATTTAAAGTAAAAGGCAGACCCATAGCCTAGTTTTATTTGTAAAATCTGTTGAAGGAGCCTGCAGCCGAGAGGCTGGCAGCTGCTGCTGGGGCAGGAGGATGGAGAGCTGGAAGGGGGGGCAGATGCAGGGATCAGACTCTCCTGAAGGAATCTCATTCCCTGTGCAACACTTTGCTCCCACGCAGATCAGCGCAGTCCAGGAGACGCTGAGATTCCCATCTACAGCCCAACCCACAGGCCTTTCGTTCATGCTGCTGCATCCATGAATTAACACAGAGATCAGCTCTGTACCTGGGCCATTCCCTTGCCCCAGTGTGCATTGGAAATAAGGGAGAGATGCCAGCCAGATCTTTCCCCTCCTCCCCCTCGCCTCAATCACTGGGCTGATATGCTAATGAGCCCGCTGTTTGCAATACATTATACATGGTCCCCGAATATTGTCCCTATAGTGAGCCCGATATGTCCCTAGCGTTTGCCCACGGGTATTTTGAAGCACCCAGCATAACCGTTAAATCATTTGTATTACAGTACAGGCCTCAGCTGAGATCAGCCCCCTTATCAACACACAGTGAGAGACGCTCCCTTCCCCAAAGAGCTCACACCCAGTTTAGTGTCATAGCTACAAGAAAAACATTTTGAACGCTCAGGATTGGTGGATGAACCCCGCTGATCTCTAAGAAGATCCCTGTTTTCACAGCCACCAGCCAGCCTCCCCGGAAATGCCTCATCAGGACTTCCCAACACGGACAGACGGAAGTGTGACTCACAGCTGTGGCCTTGGCTAATGGGCCCTGGCAAAGAAGTTCCACTGCTTTGTAGAGACGTTCCTGCCATCTTAATCTTCCTGTGAGACCTGGGGGAGCCCAGTGGCCCCAGCAGCCACCTGCACATTACGCAGTGTGTACCATTGGCAGCGGCATGGAGAAGCAGCACTGGCCGCCCCACTGCCCAGTGTGCCCACTCTGGTTTGGCATCATGGGTCCTCCATCATGATGGAGGAGCCGTGGGGTCAAAATTGAGGGAGTGGGGTTGTGACTCTGTGTACAGGGATGGGGATTGGCAGCTCTGCTCAGGTTTGGCCCCACAACCCCTCCATCATAGGGCCAAATCTGAATGAGCAGTGGGCCAGCTAGCACTGCTCCTCCTTGCTGCTTCCAAGGGGCTGGTTCTTGTGCCAGAAATTCCCCCGGTGGCCTCCCTGGCCTCACCCCACTTCCAGCAGCCCATGTCCTCTCTCAGGGATGGGGAGTGATGCAGCACCTGGACTGGCAGAGCTGGAAGGCAAGGGCTGAGCATGGCGTTGGTAAGGAACTGGGACCAGCGGCTTCAGCAGGGATGGCTCCACAGGGATTGACAACATGGGAAAAATTTCTGGGGGGAACCCCTGAAGGCCCCAGTTCTGTGGAATCTTGTGTGTGCACCAGTGAAAATTTAGCACCATTCCTCACAGCAAGATGTGAGCCAGAACCCATTTCTCTACAGCAGCTTTGCCTGGGCAATCTTTCTGGCTGAGGGCTTTATCCTGCTGCCCATCACTGTAGCATCTGATAAAATCAATAGCAAGAGCAAAGTCTTTAGGGGGCTTCCTGGAAGCTCTGTGTCTTTTCCCTTCCTGGGATAAAACTCTGCTTGGGGGAGGGGTTGGGGTTGTTTGTGGCGGTATTTTTGGAGGCTGGGGTCACTCTGTGGAAGAGGGTCTTGTGGTGATTGCCATTCTTGCTAGGGCGAAAAGGCTTTTTCAAAGAGGAAGGTTTTGCAATGTTTCCTAAAGATGGTCAGAATCTGGGTTCACTTGCCCTGCTCTGGAAGATTGTTCTATAGCCAGATCTCTGCGACAGAGTATGTTGGTCCCAGTTCTCATGCACTTTGGCCTGAGCTTTGTGACCTGCATTATCCCAGAAGAGCCCAGCTGCCTCAGCAGTTCATAGATGAAAATTCAGTCTTTGGTGTAGCTGGGGCTTGATCTGCTAATTGCTTTGATGACTAGGATCAAGGTCTTAAACTGCCATCTGAAACTGACAGACAGCCAATCGAGGGCTGATTTAACAAGATAACATGAGCATCAATCCCCTCCCCTTACTCCCAAGAGATAAATAGCTCCTTGGAGCAGTGATTTCACACTGATATTAAGGTCACCCAGGTCCTCAGCACATGGCCTCCTCTAGTCCCCTGTCTAGTCTGGCTTGGAACAGCCTAATGGTGATCCCATCGCTCCGCCCTCCTATATTGACGAATGGCATTTTTCAGTATAATTTGTTCTTTCCAGTTCATGATCCTTCAGTTCATCGCCCCTTGCTGAATCCGCGCACTGCTGAGAACTCTCCCCTCTTCCTAACATTAGAGTAGATATGACGAATGGAACTCTCCCCTCCTGCCCAGGCACATATACGCTCCCCTTAACCTCTCCTGTGGATCCTGTCCCACAAACATTTGATCATGTGGACCAGGCATGGGCAGAGCATGACCACATAAAACCCATGAAGTTGCAATACGTAGGGTTTGGACAGATTCATCTTTACTATATGAGTGTGGCCCATTGGGACCACCTGTCCCAGAATTCAGTGCTCCTCCATAGTCTTCCCAGACCACCCCCCACATTCTTAAAAGAGGAGGGCAATCGCCACTTCCTCCATCTGGTCGAGTCGCAGGCAGCCCTTAGCCTCCTAGCAGGCTACCAATGAAGCCCCCTCATCTGGGCCTCCCCTGAGGTGGGCCATAAACTAAGTCAAGCTCTCCTCAGACATTCCCTTCCTGGGTGGCTCTGAAGAGGCACAAGATGCAACTGAGACTTTCCAGCCCTCCCCATGACAAGGCTGTCTGGGAGGGGCAAGTGGGGCAATTTGCCCCGGGCCCCACAGGGGCCCCCACAAGAATATAGTATTCTATAGTATTGCAACTTTTTTTTATGGAAGGAGCCCCCAAAATTGCTTTGCCCCAGGCCCCCTGAATCCTCTGGGTGGCCCTGCCCCATGATCTTGCCTATTAAAACTCTCTGGTGAGAAGGACTGAAGCATCTCAGGAGAGAAGCTGTTCTGCCTATTAAACGCCCTCCTCCAAGCCTGGACTCTCCATCTTCTCTCCAATCCCACCTGAAAAGAGCCTGCTAATGCTCCTGGCCTCTCCATTTCCCTCTCGTTGGCTGATTATTGTCAAGCTCTGTAAAGTGCCCCGGATTAGAGTTTGTGGCAGAGACATTGCATGGAATTGCCAGCCTGGCACTGAGCTCCCTAGGGGTCAAATCCAAGAGTCACTTCTGCAGCTTCCTTCCCTTCTGTTCCAAGGGGAAGGTCATCCCCTTCCTGGTGCCTGAGCAGCCTGGGATGGTGCAAGGGTCTCACAGGGGCTGGCAGGCAGAGTCCTCCCCTCCAGGCCACAGAGTAGAAGTGGAGTTGTGGCAAGACAACTTTTGGAGCATCTGGATTCCTGTACTTCCCTTGTGTCATGGGCCTATGGGGGGGGGGAGTCCTATTGCCTGGACCGTTATACAGTCTCCTGAGAGTACCTCTATATCCTGCCAAACCCTAAGCGTAGCCCTCTCGAAGGCAAGCTCCGCAGCTCCCTGGCTGCGAAACAGGGCCTCTGGGCTCCAGCACCTCTGTGTGTTACTGTGTGCTCTCAACGGTGAGTTCAGATGCTTGTTGGAGACTTCTACCCCTTCAGGGAGCAAGCAACCAGTGAGTGTTTTCAGTGACGCAGGGCAACCTTTTCAAAACAAGGCAGCATTTCTTAGTCACCTGGGATCCAGCGTCTGGCAGACCTTAGGGGAGCATGGAATAGCCAAGCTTAAGACAGTGCCTATACAGGCAGAAGCAACAGCCCCATTACCTCACACCTTCCTTGGCTCCATTTTGTCTCTGTCACTCTGTGTTTCTCCTGTTCGAGACTTTTCCACTCTGCTTCCCTGCAGAAAATTGGAGGACGTTCTTGGCTGCCAGTTGTTAGGAGATAACGGTCCAGTTCTTGGGTCTTCCATTCATATGTATTGATCCCATTCAGATGTTGACGGTGCAATAGAATCCAACTCTGCCAGATCTAATGCCTGCAGGACAGTCAGTTATCCCCACTCCTCCTGGTCCCTAGAGTAGGAATCAACCCCTTCACACTCATAAACTGATTCCCAGATATTGTTCCTAGAAATCATACAAAAATGTCACGCACTCCCCACATCTTGTCTGGCCTGGGTCCAGTGCAAAACCAGGTGGCTGATCTGACAGTGGATGACAATCAGGGGTCCATGCTAATATTACTAACTCTAGTGGTTGCCTTTAATATCATGACTCAGGAGGTGGTCCTGATACTTTTGTGGTCCCTGGTGGGAAAGGACAGGACTGCCCATAGGTGGTTTCACCCCTGGCTCTCTGTAGCAGTGCTAGACAATTGCCCTTCTGCCCCAAGAGCTCCCTCATGTGGGCACCACAAGGTTCTCCGCAGTCACCTATTTATTCAATGGACATGGGAGTCCATTCAGATACAGCTTTGTTGCTCTCTTTTCCAGCCTGGTGTGTGGGAGAGACCGGGGCATGAATGAGAGTGAGCCGGTAGGGACTTAACACAGATATGACCACAGAGGGGTCACCTGGGCCATTTGGCTAAGATTATATCAGACACTTGGACGGCAGGCTTTGTCCAAAGCTTGCATCTCGGGGCTCTGGCTGCGTTCCAGATGACCAAGCATCAGCAGTGATAGAGATGCTGTTCTTCCATTTGTGTCTGCCTGGGGCAATTGTGACCTTTTCCTCAGATATGCACCTTGAGGCATGATTCTTGCCTGTCTTCTCTCACCTAGATCACTGTAATGCTCTTGTTCTATGGGCCGTGGTTGCACCTTAAATCCATTCAGATGCTGAACTTAGCGCTGATGGCAGTGGCTGGTTAAATGGAGTATCTCACTGTGAGCACATGACATCTGTGCTCTGGACTTTGCACGTGGCTATTTATTGCCTTTGGAGTTAAAGGTGCTGGTTCTCACCAACAAGGCCCTAAGCAGCCTGGGGAGATGCCATAGCTGCAGTCAACCGGACTGGGTGTGAACAAGAGAGGCTGCTGGCAAAGTGCTCTCAAGAGGGGCTCTCAGCATTGGCATTCATTCCCCATGGCCTGAAATAACTGGACTCTCTTGCCCTTCTGGACTCACTGCAGAGCCTCTATTGGAACAGGAATTTGTGATTCTTGTGGGAGCCTGAGCTTTGGGTGGATTTGTTCCAGGATATGTTCTTGCCAATGAGGGGTGATCTGGTGTGGACGTGGGATTCACTGCTGCCTTGTGTTGAGTTTATTGGGTAAGGGTTGCATTTGTAATTGGCAGCCAGAGCCCCAGAGGCTGGGATTGGCATTTGTAATGTTTTTCTAAATCCAAACAAACGAACAGGGGCCAACAGCAGTGATGGTACATGTCCCAAAAGGAACTGGACACAGAACCCACCAGCTTTGTCACTTGGCAGACACCTAACCCAGCTATCGGATGGGAACACCAGTCAGTCATTGCTGACCTGGGCTGCACTATAGACCAAAGTCTGCTGGGCCTTCCAAGGCCCTGTAATTGGTCCTTCTGGGAAGATGTTTGGATCTTTTCACACACCATTTCTTGCTGCAGCTGCAGTGATACAGAATCAGAGAAACGTAGTCTGGAAGGGACTGTGAGAAGCCATCCAGTCCAACCCCCTGTGCTGAGGCAGGACCAAGCAAACCAAGACCATCCCTGACAGGTGTTTCTTCAGCCTGTGATGGATTCTCTGTAACTTAAAGTCTTTAAATCAATGACCTGAGGACTTCCGTGACTCAGCCAGAGGTCAGAGTGGGTGGGTGAGCGTCTGTGGCTGGCAATGTGCAGGAGGTCAGATTAGAAGATCCCACTGATCCCTTCTGACCTTAAAGTCTATGTGTCTATGGGGATACCACAACCTCCCTTGGAAGTCTTTTCCAGAGGATAACTACTCTTAGAGTTAGAAAGTTTTTCCTACTATCTAACCTAAATCTCCCTTGCTGCAGACTAAGCCCATTGCTTCTTGTCCTACCTTCAGTGGACATGGAGAACAATTGATCGCAGTCCTCTTTATATCAGCCCTGAACATATTTGAAGACTGTTATCAGGTCCTCCCTCAGCCTTCTCTTCTCTAGACTAAACACGCCCAGTTTTTTAACCTTTCCTCATAGGTCAGATTTTCTATACCTTTCCTATCATTTTTATTGGTCTCCTCTGACCTCTCCAATTTGCCCACATCTTTCCAAACATGTGGTGCCCGGGCCTGGATGCAGGGCTCCAGCTGAGGTCACATCAGTGTGGAGTAGAGCAGGACAATTACGTTCTGTGTCTTACGTACAACACTCCTATTAATAAACCCCAGAATGCTATTAACCTTTTGCACAAGTGCATCACACTGTTGACTCATATTCAATTTGTGATCCTCTAGAACCTCCCGATCCTTTGCAGCAGCACTGCTGCCTCGCCAGTTACTCCCCATTCTGTAGTTTTGCACCGATGACTCCAGTTACCTTTGTCCCTAAGAGCACCGAGGCCTTTTCCGAAACTCAAACCAGAAATCCCAGCTGTCAGTCATGAGTTTCAGCTCCCTGCTCCCATTGGGGTCAGAACTAATCCTGCATCATCTGTTAACTGCGCAGATGTTTTGCCCTTGTAGTTCTGGCCCATGGGCACTTCTTGCTCAAGGGGTTAGGAGGTTCCTGGGGCTGGGGTGGGAAGGGAGTTGAATGGCTGGAAAGCAAATGAAGAAAGGTGAGCAAAGGGCTGATGTTTAAAGGGAGCATGGAGGGTTGCTAAGCTATTTGGAGTGTTGCTTGTAACCTCGGTCCCCATACCTTACCCCCCCTCCCCTGTCCTTGTAGTGACCAAGCTCTGGGGGAGTAACTGGAGCAAGAGTAGGTCACTGAGGCTGCAGTCAGGGCCTCCTCTGGGAAGACTAGACCAGGAGACATGGTAAGGCCATGAGCTGACCACTGGGCCAGCTGGTCATCAGACCTGCCTGCTACAATTGGAAAGCAGCCAGGGCTGGGGGACACCGCTGTCATGAGTTGTCTGATTTTCTGCAGGGGTGCGGGGGGAGGGCATTA
This sequence comes from Gopherus evgoodei, assembly GCF_007399415.2. Lineage (NCBI taxonomy): Eukaryota > Metazoa > Chordata > Testudines > Testudinidae > Gopherus > Gopherus evgoodei. Next base: position 8,300,687 of record NC_044330.1, read on the forward strand.
ACTTTTTTCCTCCTTTGATTCAGTAATAAAAATGGTGTAACACCCCCCAATCCCCCAGCCCTGAGTGTTAGGGAAAACCCTGGCAGGGCCAAGGACACTGGTAGATTCCAGAGCAAGTGACTCCACTGGGGATGCCCCCCGCTGCCCTTCCCAAAGCTGCTCGAGTAAGCGTGCGACCTCCAATGTCACTGCCCTGCGCCTTCGGTGCTCTTGGTGACACACATATGCTGAGCCATCCATCTGTAGTGCTCTGAGCAAACTCTGCTGGCAGCAGCCAACTCTGCCTTCCACAGCTGACCTGCTGGGTCCTACCCCTGGTAGCGATGAGGAGGGAGCAGGGGCCTTCGTCACTCCAACAGGAGGCAGTGACAGGAGAGGAGAAACTGGAGCGAGGGGGATATGCTTAAACCAGGTCAGGGTTGGGGTTGGCTGGGGGAATGGGACCGGGAGCCCCAGGACTGACTGGCTTTCCTCTTAGCAGAAAGTGGCACCATCAGGGCAGAGCGAGGGCCCACTGGTGGAACCATGTGAGGGAACCTATACGACCAAATGGCCTCTCCCTGCCTGGAGCCTGAGCTGCCTCTTGCCCGCCGGGATGCAGAGATAGAGGAAGGGCTGGATAAGGACGCATCTTATGGACCGAAACCCCTGGTCATCCTAGAATCGGGGTGTGGGGACGACAGAGCTCTGTGGACATGTGGTGATTGTTCCCTGGCAGCCCAGCCCCTTCTCTCCCTGCGGGTAGTTCACACCTGCTGTATAACATCCTCACCCCAGGCTCCACGGAAGGGAGACGCCAGGAGCCCTTGTGCCCTGGAGCTGTGGGAGACAAACAGAACACAGGTTCTGCCCAGGTTCCCTCTTTACCGTTCATTCCCAGATAGACTCTCCTGGGCTTTAAATTCATCCCCAGGGGCATAAACTTCCCTTTCTACACTGGATCTCTCCCTCTCCCAGGGTGATGCCCTCTGATAAATCATCTCCACCTCTCCTGTTCTGGGCGAATGAGTCCAGTCTCCTGAACTTTAGTTGCCATCACTGACATGAGCTTGCCAATATCAGTCCGTGCTCTGCTGTCACAGACTCTGACACAGGTGGCCAGTGGCTAGAACATGTCTGTGATGGGGTTTAACCTTCCTCCCACTGACTCAAGCACTTAAGGGGTTAAGAGCAGCTCAACAAGTGCAGCCAATTACACCTGGAGGAGGAGCCAGGACCAATTTGAGATAAGGCCCAGTTGGAGGGGGACTAGGAGACTTAGGGTTTCAGGCTATAGAGGAGGGGGTGGCCTATGTGGAAAACATGCCTTGGCAGGATCACTTGAAAGGAAACTACGGAAAAGGGTCAGGGAGGCTGCAGGGGAAAGGAACATCCCTGGACAAAGGGCCCTGAGGGAAGAACAGGACTGGGTGAGGGCTTTGAAAAGGGAAATAAACCCTGAAAGAAGGGACAGGCAGGGCAAATGGGGCTTTGGGAGAAGGCCCAAGCTCAAGGGGAAAGGAGCAATGGAGGGGCCTGCAGGAAGTAGCTTATATTCTGAGACTGTCCCTGAAGGGAGAGGGCAGCTGGGAGAAGGAGACTCCTAAAGCAGGCCTAGAAGTGAAGAGGCTCCAGGGAAGAATCCCAGAGGGTCTGTGGCTTGGGAGGAGTCTAGCCCCCAGGGAGGCAGAGCTCTGGGACAGAATGAGGAGGAACTCAGGGGGAGGAAGAGTTTGCAGAGGACTGATGCTGGGAAGGATAGAAAAGTTTTTGTTTCTTTGAGTTTGGACATTATTAACTGAGAAGGGGTGGACTTAAATCATGAGCTGTCTGCAGGGCTGTGTCAGGGGAAGCGGCTCACCACCAGCAGACCAGAACAACCATTGGCAGGGGGTGCCCGATGGGGAGAAAAGCACTATCCCATGCCCCGTCCTGGGGAGGTGCTCCACCCTTTCACAGTGCCCAGGAGCTGAAAAAAACAATGACCAAAACAGCATGTAAGTATCTTGGTTTCCCTCAAGGAAAACTTGGTCTCCCAAGGCCCACTTTGGGAGCAGGGGAGTGTATGAACCAGAGAACATGGAGACAGTTTCCCTTCACCCAGAACAGGGGCTCGCTAACTTTGCTCAGCTGAGGGCCTGCTTGGCAATCCACCAGAAGCCCAAGGGTCATATTTGCTTTATCTAGAGTAGATCATGGCCATACTCCTCTTTAATGTGGAGGTGAAGCTGGTGGGGACCACATGGCCCAGCGGGCAGGAGTGCTGACCGCTCAGACTGAGATGGAGCATTGCACAGTGGCAGGACCAGGCTGGAATGCAGGTGGGTTACGTGATTTCTCGGAGGCAGCCCTCTGGAGCTTTGGTCATGTTTTGTGGAGGGCTTGTCTTATCTGGCCACTCCCTACCTCGTGAGGCTGCTCGGGCCTAATTTTTAAGCTCAAACTGGACCTAAGCCCAGCCAACCTGACCCAAGCCCAAGAAGGTCAAGTTGTTTTCTGGCTTTGACCTTGACCTTTCCCTGGGAACCCGAGTCTGTGCCACCACCAGTTCCTGCATGGAGGCAGCTATACGTGCTGGTGGCTGCAGGCCCTGTTCCTGCCAGCTGCCTTGTGTGAGTGCTGTGGAGTGACAGGTGCTGTGACTGCTTGGCACTCCTGTGCTGTAGCATGCACAGCGCAGCCAACGGGCAAGGGCGGAGCACCCAGCTGTGGCTACATAGCCCACCTGGCAGGAGGTCAGCAGAGCCTGAAAAAGTCGGGGTAGTTTTCTGACCTGAACCTGATGTGTCCTTGGGTCCTCTTGGGTTTGGATCGGGTTGAAGGACAGAGCACCCCCAGTGGTGGAATGGGGAGCAAGGGAGAATGCCAAGTGTAGGTGAGAGAAGAGTTAGGAGTGGATGTTTGGAGCCAGGGGTTCTTTCAGGGAGTCCCTCAGTTCTCTGTTTCTTGGTTGAGTCCTTTATTTAGTGTGTCCAACTAATTACAGAATGGCTGGATCTGCCAGGGCCTTCCCTTGTCTCTAACTGGTTTGTAAACTCTGTGCACCAGGGACTGTCTCTTCCTGCTGCGTGTGCGGCACTTGGCATGACAGGGGCCATGATCCTGCAGAGCTAGTGCCCTTGGGGCTCTGATCTTCACTGGAGTCTCTGGATGGCCACTGTCATACAGATAGTAACTACCGCTGCAGCCTCCTGCCTGCTGAGAGCTTTGCCTCCTTAGGCTCCTAACATTGCCTCTAGGAGAGGCAACCAGCCCAAGTGGCCCCTTGGGGCTCACTGGGAGCTGGTAAGGAAAGAAAAGAAGACCTAGAGTGTCAAAGCATCCCTCCCTGGGGCCCTGGCTGTCCCTTCCCCTCCCTGTGGCTGTGGAGGTGACCTCCAGGGTCCAGGCAGAGCAGCCCTTGCAGGCCCCTGATCCCATGGGATGATTTCTGTGCAAAGATTCTCACCTGCTCCTGTTTGTTCATCTGAATAGGCTGCAATCTTCTGTCTGTCGCCATAACTATCATCGCCATAGTAACAGATGGAAATGTTAGCGAGAGGGGGAGTTGCCAGACTGAAGAGGGTCTGTGCGGGGGCAGAGGGTCTGTCAGTCAGAGCAGGGGGGGATGGGATGGAGCTGTCACAACATGGAGGGTGGATGGTGGCAGGGTTTCAGATAAATGCCTTCCTGTGTGCACACAGATGTCCTCCCCAGTTCCTGAGCCACCATGGCCACAGAATATTTAAGCCAGGAGGACACGCCACCCCTCTGCCAGGCCCCTGAGGGCTGCCGAACCCCAGGGTCAGTGTAACGGTTTCCCTGTCGAGTGGAGGATGTGTATCCTCCTGTGTGTGGGAGAAAGAAGGCTGGCAATAGCCCTCTGCAAATGCAGCCTGCCCACAAGTGAGCAGAAGCTCCACTCCAGCCAATCCTTGGGCCATGTGAGCTGGTGAGACGACCCTCTGCCCCTGCCTGGGAAGCTTGCTCCTCCCGGCTGGGCACATCCCCAAGATGTCTCCAGAGGGACAGGGTCCTCTGGTACACATGGGGACAGCTACAGAGGTGTCCGCACGTTGCCCAGCATTGCCAAGAGGCTGTGCAGCAGCAGAAGGTTGTCACCTTGCATGGCCAATAGCCAACCTCTGCAACCTCTTCTGAGAGCAATGCTCTGAGCTCGCCCTCGCCTGCCCCCCCCCGGCGCCTTGTTTTCCAGATGGGGCCTCCCACCTCGATTGGGATCAGAGCAAAAGATGGCTCATTGACAGCCTTCCCTGCAGGAGGAAGATGGGTGCTGCATGGAGAGGCCCTTTCCATCAGGGAAGGGGAGTGAGGCAGGGACCAGATTCATCAGCCACATCCTGAATCCACATCTTCTACCCAGCTTCCCTGCATCTTCTCAAGATGGACTAGCGCATGTAGGTCCGAAGGGTGCCCCAAGGCCAAGCCAACAGCCTGGCTCTATCAGGCCAAGCTCAGCAGGACCCAGCGTAGAAGCAACACTAGCCCTCACCATAAACCTGTTAGGGAGCTTCTGCATGCCTATAAACCCCCTTGAAGGCAGAGTACTGAGCTGCCTTCCCCCATCAGATCCTGGTAGAACTGCTCCTCGGGCAGGATCCCTCCCACTAGAGGGAACAGTATCTGGGCTTCATACCAAGCTCCCCTCTTGCCCCCCACGGGGAACAAAACCTCAGCAAAAATCCTACCCCTGCAGCTCTGCAGAAGAGCCAACCTGCATCCTGCATGACAGGGAAAAGGCCATTCTTTCTGGCCAAGGTACCCAGGGCAGCTCACACCATGTGCTGTTTGGAAATGAGAAGAGTGAGGAAGGAAAGCCGTGCATCACCCAAGATACTGCCAGACCCAGCACTCCCTGTCTGGCCCCGGGCTGTGCCATCACCTGCCCCTGCAGGGTGGAGTCACAGCAGGGTTTGACCCCCACATACCCAGTGAAACCCCACCCTGAGCAGATGTCTCTGACTCAGCCTGTCCTGATTTACAAACAGGCAGCACGTGTTGAGCTTGTCAGGCCAAGAAAGATGATTTGATTTGCATGAGAGGAAGTGTCAACTGGATGTGGGAGGGGAGGGTTGGGGGGTAACAGATCCCCCCTCCCCAGCTTCTATGCTTTAAATTGATCTGGACCAATCCCAGCTTGTCCCAGAACTCCTTGTCCATCTCACAGAACAGGAGCCAGTTTGGGGTTCTCATAGCAGAGGTAGGGGCTAGCTGGGACAGAGTCTTATGCTAGAGGGTTATAAATCCTTGTGCGGTTGATTTCCCATCCTTTGTGCCCCTGGCCCTGCCATTGCCAGGCCATGTCTCTGCCAAATCTCACACATCCACATCCCCTCCCAACGCACAGCCCCGCTGCTAGCATCCCTTCCTCCCTCCCCAATCCATCCCTTCTCCCTCTCCATCACCTGCCCCATATTTTCACACCCTTCCAACTTCTATAAACATCCACCTGTACCTCTCAATACCCCCCTCCCACCCAGTCCCCCTCCCCACTCGCCCAGGGGCTCTGTTGTCCAGCCCTTCAAACATAGGCATAGCTGTTACCATGAATAACCCCCATGACCAGAAATCACCTGCCTGTCTGGGTTTGGCTGTGCCTGGAGTAGGCAGCTGGGACCAGTGGGGTTTCCTATTTCTGTGCCTATAGCTATGTCAGGCCATGTCTACATCTAAAATTTTGCAGCGCTGGTTGTTACAGCTGTATTAGTACAGCTGTATAGGGCCAGCGCTGCAGAGTGGCCACACTTACAGCAACCAGCGCTGCAAGTGGTGTTAGATGTGGCCACACTGCAGCGCTGTTGGGCGGCTTCAAGGGGGGTTCCGGGACGAGAGAGCAAACCGGGAAAGGAAACCAGCTTCGCCGCGGTTTGCTCTCTCGGTCCCGGAGCCAGCCAGCAAACCGCAGGGAAGGAGACCTGCTTGCTCGGGGTTCCGGGACCGAGAGAGCAAACCGGGAACGCCGCGGTTTGCTCTCTCGGTCCCGGAGCCAGCCAGCAAACCGCAGGGAAGGAGACCTGCTTGCTCGGGGTTCCGGGACCGAGAGAGCAAACCGGGAACGCCGCGGTTTGCTCTCTCGGTCCCGGAGCCACCCAGCAAACCGCAGGGAAGGAGACCTGCTTGCTCGGGGTTCCGGGACCGAGAGAGCAAACCGGGAACGCCGCGGTTTGCTCTCTCGGTCCCGGAGCCACCCAGCAAACCGCAGGGAAGGAGACCTGCTTGCTCGGGGTTCCGGGACCGAGAGAGCAAACCGGGAAAGGAAACCAGCTTCGCCGCGGTTTGCTCTCTCGGTCCCGGAACCCCGAGCAAGCAGGTCTCCTTCCCTGCGGTTTGCTGGGTGGCTCCGGGACCGAGAGAGCAAACCGCGGCGTTCCCGGTTTGCTCTCTCGGTCCCGGAACCCCGAGCAAGCAGGTCTCCTTCCCTGCGGTTTGCTGGGTGGCTCCGGGACCGAGAGAGCAAACCGCGGCGTTCCCGGTTTGCTCTCTCGGTCCCGGAACCCCGAGCAAGCAGGTCTCCTTCCCTGCGGTTTGCTGGCTGGCTCCGGGACCGAGAGAGCAAACCGGGAAAGGAAACCAGCTTGATTACCAGAGGCTTCCTCCTTCCACGGAGGTCAAGAAAAGCGCTGGTAACTGTCTACATTGGATTACCAGCGCTGGATCACCAGCGCTGGATCCTCTACACCCGAGACAAAACGGGAGTACGGCCAGCGCTGCAAACAGGGAGTTGCAGCGCTGGTGGTGCCCTGCAGATGTGTACACCTTCAAAGTTGCAGCGCTGTAACTCCCTCACCAGCGCTGCAACTTTCTGATGTAGACAAGCCCTCAGTGTCTGGCTGGGGGCAGAACCTTCAGGCCTGAGTCCTGCCAGAAGCTGGGGAAACATCTGTGCCATCCAGCCTTTTGTGAATGCAGTGTAGTTTCTCCTAGTGGACAGGGTGAACTTAAACTCAGCAGGGTCATGAAAGTCTGTTAATTAACGAGGGTGGGAGGGCGTGCTGTGATGGTGCCCTCCAATGCAGGGCTCTCTCCTGGTTTTATTTTGGAGGATTCCTTCCCTTGGATGACTCAGAAATGTGGATCTGGAGCTTTTTCAACCTTTATAAAATGACTTGTGCCCCCCGTGGTCCAGCAAGGGCATCCACTCTAGCCTCCCAGCTCCTTAGCTGGCCCCTCTCTCAAGGGAGAGAGACATGGGTCTCTGCCCCTGACTAGGGCTTTCCCCAGGCTACACAGATCCCTACCTACACTGTGTTATTCCCAGCAGACCAGACTGCCTGCATGGCCAGCCTCTGTGCTCTGCTTTCTCTTCAGGGGCAAGAAACAGCGTAATTGCCCAGTTACACGTTACCAGGCAGCTCTTTTAATCTAGCACTTTTTTCTTAAGGTGAAAATGTTACAGAGAAAACATATTAAAAGCAGTAAAAGAACCTACCCGTGTGCTAATAAGCTTACTGGAGATCATCTGCAACCCCAAGAAGGGCTCTGGCCGGTGATCGGACCTTCTGATCTCATGTGGATTTTTTCTGTGATTACAAGTTTGCAACTGCTTTTGCTCAGAACACGACTGCTCACAAATAGTTCATTCTTTGTACAGCTGGGGCCTTTGATCTGGTCCACATGTTACAGGTGATCAGCAGACAAAGATCCTTTCCTCAGGGCTGGAGGGAGGTACATTTGCATTCACCTCCCCTTAGAGATTCCCACTTATCTCTACTTGTGGCATTGTTCAATGAAGTCCTTTGAAGCTCAGAACACTTCCCAAGGTTTACCTCGACCCGGCTTCCCCTGGCGCCCCCCCCCAAGTTGCAAACAATCCAACAATCACACACAAACATTGCATTTTTAATACAACAGACTCCAAAGACACTTCAACGTAATTCAGTTGGGTTTTTCAAAGATATTGCAGGAATCATCACAGGGCCTTGTGCCTCATTTTGCAGCTTTCTGCTGGAGAGAGGGTAAGGCGGCCCTAAGCAGGGGGAGGGCAGTTTTGCTCATCTCTGACCTTGGCAACAGCAGGATGGTTGCATCCCCCCACCTCATCTCTGCTTGCATCGGGAGGTGCTGCTGAACCTTCAACAAACTGAGCATTCTGGACTAGTTGTAGGGCCTCAGAGTTAAATCTGCATCAGCAAAAACACAAAGCATTCCAAAGCCCTTTCAATTCAAGCCCCTCCCTCTCTCCTTTCCTCAGGCATCTCTTCCTTGGTAGCTGCAATGACCCAGTGCAGGGAATCGTTTGGGAAACTCCAGGGATTTCTGGGAAAACAGTCCAGTCTTGCCAACGCTTTCTAAGGCACCAAAAGGGCAAGACCCCCTTACAGACAAGCAGCTCCGCTTTCAGGCATTGCAAAGAAGCCAAAAAGGGCCCCCTTTCCCTTCCTTTTGTAAGTCCTTGAGTCACAGGGCCCTTCTTGGTGGGTATGGACAAGCAGGCCCGGCTGCGTATATCCGGGGGGAGGGGGTGAGCAAGCAGGCCTGCATGTACAGCTGTGTGTGTGGAGCACGGGGGTGTCAGCCTCAGGCAAGGGGCTTTTGTCCTCCCCGGTCCGTGGGATAAGGCATGAGAGGAGGTGACTGGGGCAGAGTGCCAAGGGGCGAGAGTGATAAATTCCCTGAGGTGGGAAACAGGAGGACGCTGGTGAGACAGCAGGAAGGTGGGGGATCCCACTGGGATGCTGCCCTTGGCCACAGTCACAGTGGCTTCCCTGGCTTGTCATTCCTTTTAGATGCTACTCCCTCCTCTTTCCGCCGGGAATCAGTCCCAGGCGGCTGCAGCCTGTCAGGGAGAAGGCAGCCCCAAGTCCAGCTGGGAATGGGCTGAGAGCGCGAGCGGAGGGACCGGCAGCTGGAATTGGAGCAGAACTCTGTGTTGGATGATGCCCTGGACTGAATCCTGCCCCCCTCCCATGCCTTAGGCTCCTCACAGGCCATGCTCAGTGAGTTCACTGCTACAGAACCTCCTGTGGTGCCTCCAGCAACTCTGAGCAGTCTCCTGCCTGGGTGCTGCCTTCTCCTGCCCATCTGCAGGCTGGTAGATCCTGCCCAGCCCCACCACCAACCAGGTGCTTCCACCTCCTGCTAAGGCAAGTGGCCATTGGCAGAGGCAGGAAATCAGAAGGGACCGACCAGTGCTCTGATCTGAGAGGCAGGAGGTGGGATCCTGAATTGGAAGGACCAACGGTGGACTCTCCAGCCCTAGCTCCTATGAACAGTCTGATTCAGTCTCTGCTCAGAAGTGGGCTGCCTGGTTCCATGGACCAGCAATCCAATGAGGTGACCGGAGCAGATGGTGTAGAGGGAGCTGGGGCTGGAGGCCATGTGTCCTTTGGGAGAGGTGCTGGAGCACTCACAAGGGGAATTCGCTGCCCATCCCCTCCCTATCTGCTTGCTGAACTGAACTCCGGCACTGAAAGGACACAAACAAGGTGGGCCGCCATAGAGGCTCTGCTGCCTCCCTCCCTCCCTCACTCGCTCACACCAACTGTTCTCTGCACACTGGGAGCACATTCCTGGCAAACAACTCTTCCTCCATCTGGTGTTTGTCTCCTTCCTGAAATACATCACGCTGGGAGGCTAATGCTGAGAAGAGATTTAACTCCCAAGGGAACTGGGTCTCCTCTCCTCCCCACTCCACAGTGCCCCAGTTATTAAACTGGAGGATAAAACAGACCTGGCTGAGGTCTGTCCTGTATACACTGCTGGGACTAGAAGGTGCCCTATGGTGGAGTGATAGCTCATGGCTTGGCCTTGTGTGGCGTCAAGGATCCAGGAGCGAGGGCCGTTTTCACCCTCTGCTGCCTCTGAAGCTCAATCACTGACTGAACTCAACTGGCCGCTGGGGCTTTCTGGGGACTTCACCTCTCAGGGCACTGGTTCCATGTTCTCAGCTGCATAATCTGTGTTCTGCACCCTCTGAAGTCAAAGCCACTACCTTGTTGGTAGAGGGCCTTGTAGCAACTGGCCTGAAAGGAAGCGAGGTCATCCTGGTAGGGGCACCCATGATGGGATGAGGTTGAGAGGGCTTCTTGGTCACTGATGCTGCCCAGGTGCAGCCAGTAACAGCCTAAATCTTCCAGTAAAGAGGCCTTCACCCTGCAAGGGCATGAGCAGGGCTGAGTCTATTCTGTTCTATACAAGTTCTTATGCCGTGCTTATCACCGTAGTATCTATACCTGCTGGTCATGCATTGACTAACATCAGTGTGTTTGTTCCCTCATCCTCTCCCCAGGAAGAGAAGTTAGGGCAGTAGAGTGTTGTTATATCTCACACACACTCTCCCCTTCCCTTATAGGTTTGTTAGAGAAGGCAGGTCAAAGAAATGCACCATGCACTTAGAGCAGGAGATGGTGACTCTTGTGATGGTGCACAGTTTGGGGGGTGGGGGGTGTTCATTCCAGTCTTGGGGCAGTACTGGGGAAGCCTTTGCCTGGCTGGGGGCTGGGCAGGACTGTTGGGGGTGGAGGGGCCATGCTGGGGAGGGTTTCCCTCTACAAAGGGCTGGGGGGGAAGACCTGGGAGGTTCTTTTGATCTTACTAAACATTTGTGTTGCAATTCAGGTGGCTACATGCAATTACCCATAGGCCTTTGCAGTGAGAGGAGAGAATGAAACAGTGACTGACTAATGGTTTGTCCAAGAAGCTGGATCTATCCAGGGAACCCTATAGACTCAGGTAGGTGCCACATGAGTCCTTGGGCTATTTTCAGGGGTCTGTTGCAACAGCTTTTCACAAATGATTTACAGCATTCTAAACCCGGCCTACCAGCCCCCTGCATTTAAAAAAAAAATCAGGCCTGAACAAATGACCAGATTGCCCCCCAAAAAACAACCCATCAGACTTTAAATCAATAAGCAATGTTGGGCTCTTTTCATTGCCTTCCCAGTTCGGCATCATGTTTTCAAGATTTTTTTTCTGCCCCCTTGTCCCTCCTCGGGGTGGGGAGGGGAGCCTAGTAACTTAAAAGCTGAGATCCTCCCCTGCTCATGTGACTCTGGGAGCTGGGGCTTTGAGAAACAAATCACCAGTTGTGAGGAACTGGCCCCAGGAGCAGCCACTGCCCTCTCAGGGCCAACACCAGGCTGTGGCTCCGTAACGGCACCTTGGTGCCTCCTCACATGCTCTGCAGCTGGGTGCTGTGGCTGACCCTGCTGTCATTGAGCTGGGGGCCCTGGCTGGCCCATCCCCCACCCCCTCCGGTGCCTCTGTGTTATGAAAATAAACGATGAGCTCCAGAGATGCCAAACACGCTGGGATGGGTTTCCAAGGCAACCAGAGTGTGAGAGCAGGAACAGCAGTGGAGAAGGCTGGTGTGAGGTTGCCATAGTGACAGGAAGAGCCAGCTTGGCTTTTCCAAACCTTGCTCCAGTTCCATCACCTCCTTCAATGGCCGCAGGGCTGGGCCCCGCTGCTGGCCCACGTGGCTTTTGTCCCATTGCTGCTTGCTAGCAGGGAGATGGGGCAAGCGGCCAGCAGGCTGGCCATGCTCCATGGCAGAGGGGTCATGCCCCCCAGTCAGGACAGGGGAGGGAGCTGCTACTTCTCCGCCTGCCTCAGCAATGGGACGCCCCACCCCATGCACCCACAGCCCTGCTCTCCCTTGCTATAGGAACTCTCTGCAGGCAGGCCCCAGGGCCGTGGGCGGGGGGATCAGTGGGGTTCCCCTGCTCTAGGGGCCCACAATGGGACAGGACCTGGCTGCTCACAATGAAGGATCAATCGAGTGGCCGGCACCTTTAGAGAGGGGCTCACGGCCGCAGCCCTGCTGTAGGTGAGCAGTTCTGTCTCGTGGGGCTTGCCCTACACTCAAGGGGCCCATCCTCAGATTCTGTCTTTTTTTTTTTCCTCTGCCTCTGCAGTGGCTGAAGACCACGTCCCTATGAATCCAACCCTAGGCCCACTGCACCTCGCCTCCTGCCATCCCTCTGCAAACGCTGTCCCCTCCCGCCCCCTGCCGGAGGCAGTCAGGAGTGCTTCCGCAATCGAGGCTGCCATTAGTGCATTGCAGAGCAAAAATGTTCATTCATTCCTGCAGGCCCTCAGCCTGATCCCATGCACGGGGCGGGAGAAGGCACATAAGTGTCCCTGCTGGGAGTAGCAGTTGAGATCTATGTTCACTGCACCAGCCCCCTACCCATCATTCAGTCCCAGCACACCCCAGTGCTTGGGACAGGTCCAATTTCCAATTGCTCCTGTGCTAAGCCTCCTACAGGAGAGGGTGGGAGTCCATTCTATGCTGCCCCCACCGAGCCGGGAACATGGGGTTTGTGGCCGCAGGAGTCACCCTCTCCCTCCGTACTGCCCAGGGAGGCAGCTACGTTCCAGCCTCAGGTGCCCAGAGGATGTTTGCAGTTGCAGGCGCTGTGGGGTTTTGAGACTCACCGCTGTGAGGTGACTGAGTAGGCGGCTAGTAACAAGCAGGGCCCAGCAGTACCGACACAGGCCCAGGACATAAGAGCCAGAACCCGCTGGTGAACTTCCTGGCCTCTTGCACCTGACTCATCGCTCCATCTGCGCAGCCACTGAGTGGGGAGCTCTTGGGACCCCCCAGCCCCTGGGGGACAGACCACCTGGGGAAGGGGAGCTTCTATAGAGGGAGGGGGCCCAAGGAAATATCATCACTATGCAAAGGAAGGGCTGGAGAAGGAGTGTGATGGAACAGCAACAAGCTTTCCCAGCAGCACCATCCTCAGTGACTACCTGCTCTCTGCTAAGGGTAAGTCAGCACCAGAGATCCCAGGCTCTGACTTGAGTTTTAGCCCAACACCACTCCCACAAAAAAACCCACCTGACCCAGGGTTGGTGGGGCTTTGTGCCCAGGTGTTTACCCAGCTGGGGAGCAGGGGGGGTTAGAGCCCAGGGCCCTGGTTTAACCTGGGCTGGAACCTGCCCACTTTGCAGTGAGGCTGCAGGCAAAATGACTCGTATTGATGTCCTCCAGTGCCTGCCAACAAACATCCCCCAAGAACAGCCAAGGTCTCCTGCTGTTCGCTGGACCAGAATCCTGGAGCATCTCAGCGCAAAGCCCCAGGGGCTCTGCCCCCAGCCACACACAGGTGAGTGGGGAAACACTGAGGCTGCAGTACTATGGGGAAGAGCTTTGTTGTGGGGATGCTCACAGCTGGGCTAGGCTAACCCAGGCACTAAGCACTCAGGGTAACTATGCTGTAAAGACATGTCCTAAGTTTCCTCTGTGCAGGGTCACCTTTTAGAGGAGCTGTTTTCCCAGCATGTCTTTCTGGGGCTGGCCCTTTAAATATGGGTGAGCCAAATTAACGCACCCCTAAAGTAGCCATTTTGTAACATGCTGCATCTCCTTCCCTGCCGGTAAGTACCTGCGGGGATCTCCCCTCCCGGCTGGGGTTTCATCTGCATTCCTATGTTGCTTGGGGCTGCTGAATTGTTTTCTACCTGTGGGGCTGGAGTATTGAAAACCAGCTAGTAAGTGGGGCGGGGTGAGTACAAAGATATGTAATGAGTAACTTGCCTCCTGAGAGAGCGATCCTGTGAAAGCCCTGCAGTCCTGCACTGTGGTAGAGCATTTCTCCCCCGGGGGCCTCTCTAGGTGATCCACACAGCAGCTATGTCCCTCCTACCCCTCTTAAAAGTTAGCTCATTCTTTTACTAGTGTGTGGCTTAAAGAAAGACACAAGCCCAGCCTCTGATCCGTCTCTTTATAAATAATGACCAACATTGATTCAGTGAGTCCCCCTTGCAGCTAAGGCTCGTCCTGGGAGCTGGGCAGGAAGACAGTGCTCCAGCCAGGCAGCCCAAGTCTTGCAGGCAGACTTCCACCTGCACTTTAATTGAGAGGCCAAACATAACCCACCCCAATCCTTGGGGAGGGCCTCCACTGTGGCTCCTCTAGTCCTCCGGCTTAAGCAGGGGAGCAGAGGGCTGTTCTCCTCCTGGGATCCAACAGCTGGGGGCAGTCGGGAGCCAGGGCTGCTGCAAGCCACCCTCCCATGCTTCAGCTGTGGCACTGCCTCAAACTCCCACATGTGGGTGTAAAGGGGGTTTAAGAGTTGGATGGTGAGGGGGGCACAGGGCCCCAGCTGCTGGCCTCACTCACAGGGGAAACCTCTTCAATTCGATGCCCTCACGCAGGAAATCGTGAGGGAAAGACAAACATCCCCCCCGCCCCACACAAACACCACAAACTGCTGCTGCCTGTGTAACACGCTGCATGGGCCTAGTCAGAGGAAATCAGGCACAGAAGGCACCAACCCTGGCTGTTCGGTTGTGCAATGCATGCTGCCCCCTCAGCTGGGCTCTCTCTGCCCTCAAGCCCACAGCCCCAAACTACCCTGAACCTCCTGTCTCCACCCCCAGCTTCTGCCAGCCTCTCCCCAGCATGTTAGCTGGACAGCAGTGACAAAGACGTGCTAGAAAAATAAACTCTAGTGTAAAATCTGACCCCTTCGCAGGAGCAAAACCACTGTGTCCGAACTGCATCCCCAGCCACTGAGGGAGCATTGCACCGCAGGCCTGCTAGGCTCCAGTCAACCTCTTCCTGGGGTCAGCACTGAGAAGGCCGGACCCAGGAAGAGATTTGGAGGAAATTAGTTCCCACCAGACTCTCCTAGCAGAGCTAGGACTGCTGGGAACAGACACACTATGAGGTTTGGTGAGAGAGGGAAACTCAGCAAGAGCATCGTGCTGAGTGATGCTAATTCAGGCCACATACTCCAATCACCATGTGACCAGCACTGAAGAGGGGGATCACGAGCACACCCTCAAACCCAGCCTAGGAGGTAGTGCTTGCAGCATTTCCCCCCACCCACCCTAGGGTTGTGAGCTCACATCCCAAGTCACCACACACTTGTGGTTCACACACTGCCCCCCAAGCTGCTGGGGTTTTATGGGCACAGTGGTGCTGCCTAGTGCCAGGGACTCCACTGCTCTTGCCCTGGTACCATTTGAAGCCCCTTCTCCCCCTCAGGCCTGGTAGAGGGGCACTACCCTGTCTATAGGACTCCTGCAGATGGGGCAGGTGTGGCTAGGCAGAGCCTCGTAGCAGCGGAAGCAGCAACAGACATGGCCACAGCACAGCAGGACGCACTCGCGGGGCCGTGTCAGGCAGATGATGCAGGCGTCCTCCAACACATCCTCCCCAGACTCAGTTGCAATGTCCCCGTTGCCCCACAGGGCCTCAAACTCCCGCTGCTGCTCCTCCTGCTTGTGCCGGCGCTGCTGATAGGCCTGGCAGAGGGCGTACAGGATCACCGCCACGCCTGTCAAGCCACACAGCACTGCTGCCCCCTTCCAGAAGCTGCTCACTGACTCCATCTCCGCCAGCAGCGTCTGCCAGTCCCCCAGGTGCAGAAAGTAGCTGGACCCATCAGCTGGGGGCTGCAGGTGGAGAGTCCCATCTGGGTGCATGGCCAGCTCCCCGATGCCAGTCAGGCTTGCCCCCACTCGCAGCATCTCCTCTGTCTCCAAGAGGCCCTTGGGCTTCTCCCCGCTCAGGTAGTGACTGATCATGTCTTTGAAGCCGTGGGTTGGGTGCTGGAAGCGCTCATACACGGTCTCCAGGGGCAGCTGGACAGCCCGTAGAGGGCTCTCTACACTCACCCGTGTCACTGCTTCAGCACTGGGAGATGCCAGGACAAAGGGCACCGTGTACACCTGCTCCGAAACCACCCGCTCACTTTCATTCCTGCAACCAATCAAGAGCACAGCAGCTGAGCCGGTGGCTCACAAGCAGGCCTCCAAAGGCCCTAGATCCCTGGTCTGCCCTCACTCCACAGGCTAACCTTGCTCTCCTATCTTACCCAACTAGTGAGTGGCCCTGGGGCACAGTCTGTGGGCCTCTGATGTAGCCGAGTCCCCAGCCCAGGCAGAACGAATCCAAATCAACCCAGGCCTGCAGAGGATACTGCCTCCACTGCAAGAAGGGAATCTGCCGTAGGTGCAGCTCTGCCATGCACCGCAGATCTGCTGGCCCTGCATGCTCCCCCAAACTGCCTGCCGCTGGCATCCCTCTCTTCCCAACTGTTCCCATCCCTCCCTCCTGGGTCTGCCCCAATGACCACTCACCAACTCCGGGCTAGGCTGTTCCAGATCAGTCGATGCTCCTTCAGAACTAGTTTCTGGATCACTCCCTGCAGCTCCTCGTGGTGCTGGCTGGATAGAGCTGCTTTTGCTGGCAGGACAATCCCTATGGATAATGTGGAGGGGGTGTGATCTTGTGAGGCAAACCCTGGTTCATGGAGCAGCTCCAGCTCCCAGAGCTGTCTAGAATTCCCCTGGGGTCCCTGGGGTATAATTCAGCACAGCCCTGGAGGAGACTAGGTTTGACTAGTGTGTTGGGAGAGCTATAGCTGCTTAACTAGAAGCACCCTCCCCCTCCAAAAATTCAGCTGATTCAGCAAGAGGCCATCTCCCCTCTGGGATCCAGGGAGGACATCCTAGGAGGCGTTTCTGAATGGCCATCCACATGTTGCTCTGCAGACTGGCCCTTTCAGTGACTGTAATTCCCCAGTTACTAGAATGGAGATGCCAAACACACCAGGAGACGGCATGCTGCTGCTGTGAGAGTTGCTGAGAGATGGGCCCCAGTGCACCAAGCTAGATAAGTGTGCAGGGATCTTACCTTCCAAGGCAACATAATGCAGGCACTGACCACTGGTGGCAGACAGCAGGTCAGGCAGACCATCGTCTACCTGAAGCTTCGGGGCCTCCTGCAGAAGGAGAAGTCAGAAATGAGAGTGAGCCTCAGCCATTTCAATCTCAATGAGCTGCTACTCAGCTTCGTTGTGGGGAAATACCCACTCTGCCTATGCCTGATTGTGCCCCACCTCCAGACTGTGTACCTCCCTCTTGCCTGGAATGTCTTTGGCCCCAGGTTTTGCACTGTGACTTAATCTACGTTACTCTGCAGGCTGTGGAAAGGTGGCACTAATCAGTCCCTGGGGACAGGATGATTAGGGCATGTTGCAGGGGAATAGGGCCCCTTACTGGAGTCCCATCTTTCAATGAAGCTGACAGCCACCATCCAGCTCTAGCGCTTGAGTGGCTCTGCTGCGGATAGCCACTGGCAGCATCTCTGCCCATATGATTCCCACAGGAGTGGGCACATCAGACCCATCCCTGTGCAGTGGGCCTGTGCCAGGCATAGCCAGTGAAGCATAGTGTGGCACAGACTCCTTTCCCAGATGTGCAGGTGGATAGTGAGGAATCCTGCAAGCAAAACTGCAGAGGGGTCTTGATTGAGCAATCAGGGCAGATGTGACCTGCCAAATCCCACTGTATGATTGGTCCATCCTTCTATTTTAACAGGGAGACCCGGCCCAGCGGGACTATCATGCCCAGCAGGCCGTACGCACTTCAGAAACTACAGGTCCCAGCATGCAGTGGCCGGCCAGCCAGGCCAGCTCAACTCAACACCAAGTTCTATAAGAATACAGGTGTGCGCCAAGCCAGGCAAAGGCCACCGAGGTGTGCAAGTGACAGCGACGCAGAGCAACCGGGGGGATTCTCGGCACGGGGGTGCAAACAGCACGGCCAGAGCCAGGACTGCGCTGGCTGCTGTCCCTGGAGGTGGAGCGCTGCAGGCTGGGATCTGTAGGCCCCGTGGCTGAGCTCTGCGGGGCAAGGAGCACGGTCCCCCCCCTTGCCCTGTCTGGGCACCTGGACACCTGTTACGGGGGCCCTGGGCTGGGCAGCGTTTGGGGCGCGGGCCGGGGCCCCAGGTACCTGGATCCGAGCCAGCGCCTTGGCCTTCTTCCTGTACAGGTAATAGAAGAGGCCGGAGAAGGCCAGGCTGGAGGCCAGGGCCAGCAGCTCCCCGGAGGTGACGGGCAGGGCGTCCATGGTGCCGGGCAGGGGAGCCGCGACTGCAAGGAGAGCACATGGGGGGCTGCCCGTTAGCCCGGGGCTCCCACGTGGGGCTGGGCCCGGAGCGAGGGCGGGCGGGGGCGCCCCCGGGCCCCTTGCGGGGAGACTCACCCGGGCCTGGAAGGAACCGCCCCGCTTCCAGCGCCCATTAGGGCTCCAAGGGCCCAAGAGTCCAGGATCGACAGGGAGCCAGAGCCCCGCTGCGCTGCCCCCTGGGAGATGGAGTCCGGCCGCGCTCGGCTCCTAGGGGCCGCCGCCGCGGTGCCGAGAGCTCGTGGAACTACAGCTCCCAGCTTGCACCGCTCCGCGCCCTAGGAATGCTCGGAACTACTAATCCCGTCGAGCCTTGCGCCGCGCAGACCCCCAAAGGGGCGTTAGAGGGGAGGAGAAACGTCGGGCTCAGGGCATGCGGCGCCGCTCCAGGGACTACGGCTCCCGTGAGGCACTGCGGCGAACGCGCTGGCCACGGCCCTAGAGTTGGGGGAGGCGACGCGGGGCGTCGGTCCTCGGTACGGTCCTGCAGCAGCCCCGTTCTTAATACAGGGGCGCGAGGAGCTGGTCCTGGGCCCCAAGGGGCAGGGGAGGTTCAGACTTGCACGCTGTTCATATCCCTGACATGCAAACTTCTCCCCTGCTGCACTCACATGTTGGGTTGTTATTGTAGGGTCGCTCCCCAGGCGGGTTTGTTGTGGTAAGTTGGCTGAGAAGTACTGGTACTGATACTGTATTAGTGTTATCGTTGGGGAGGCTCAGAGTTGTGCAGCTTATACTGGCTGGTTACTGTTGGGTTGTACCTGGCTGCCTGTGTGGTGATGTGTTATTGTAGGGTTGCTCAGGGAACCTGGGCATATTGGTTTGTCAGAAGGACAGCTTGTATGCCCTGGTCTTAAGTCACTTATACAAACGACAGGATGTTTTTATTCCAATGCCCACCAAAGAACTGGTTTAACACAGAAGGAGTGGGGAGGCCTGAGAGGAGGAATGCCATTTATTAGAGCAGTGCCCTGCTGGCATTGAATGACAGCACAGTCAGGGCTCTTCCTGATTGGGCCAGGAGCATGCCTTCTATCACTGCTACCTTGTGGTAACACCAAAAGGTGCATTTACAGTCTAAAATGAGCAACATGGGAAGGGGCAGGGGGGAAGAGATGGTTGGAGATCCTGTACTTAAACAGACATAGCTGCATTAGCTCAACATAGATACATTTGCTTCCTAATTACATAAATTATGCCAGTGTTTGGGTGCACAGGCTGATGCACCTGAGGCCCAGATTCTACAGTGGAGCCAGTGGAATGTGGATGCTCACCATCTTTGAAATTCAGGCCCAGAGGATGTCACGCTGCAGCATAGCCCAGCCAAGTTGTTAAAAAAAAAAAAAAATCAAGAGTCAGGACCCCCAAAATCATGAGATTTTAATAAATATATAAATGGGGGTGGGGGTTGGAGCCTTTTGGGGACACATTTTCCAGTTTTTCTGTGCAACTAGGAAGGGCTAGAAATTATCTTTGAAATTGAAATCCTAACATCATCCCATGACTCCAGGTGCTGGGGTTTTAAGGAAATCACCAAATGTTGCAAATCTTGTATAATTGCAAGAGATAGGAACTCGGTTTGGCAGCCAAAGATCAGAGATGAAGGTGTCTGTTGAAAGGGGGCCAGGGCAGGCTCTACGCCTGGGTAGGCAGTGCATCACACCTTTGCATGATATTGTATTTTGGCCAAGGAGAAATTGAGTTGGTGGCTAACATGGCAAATCTAGGGATTGCATGTGAAGGAACTGAGCTGCTCTCTGGAGACTGGCATTTCTCAGCAGGCTTTGGTGTGAGTGAAACCTGCCCATGACCTCCTGCCCTTGAGCAAGTGACTCATGACTGGGAGCAGAAGGGGAATAACAGAAGCACAGGGCTTGTCTCCACTGCAGAGTGAACTCAGGCTCTTCCTGAGGTGTTGCCCCAACCTCGCTCCTGTCCACACGCACAACCCTCTCACCTAGCTGGCCTATTCTGGGGTATTGGCATGAGTGCAGGCTACCCCACTGGAGTGCTGATAGTCCCCCAGTGCCTTCCCACAGTTCTCCCAGTCTCCCCAGGACAGACAAGTTCTCCCCCAATTACCTGGGAAGGAATCACGGAGCCGCTCAGCTCGCTGCAGGGCTCAGAGCCATGGGATGTGCCCCCAGCAGTCCTAAGCAAGACATGGAGTGCAGCACGACCGGTAGCTTGGGTAGGGCTTTGCAGAGGGGAGATGTGACAGGGTCTGCTTACCCCACACCAGACAGGGTTAAGCCCATGGTATTGACAGTTGAAGTCCCGCCTCCCTGGTAAGATTGGGCATGCTCCAAGTGCTCCAGTAGTATAAAGGGAGGGAGACCAGCTCATTCTAGGCTGGAGGCTGTAGGGGAAGGATTTGTGTGGGAAGCTCCTGCAGTGGATCAGCCACAGCCTCTGCACTGGGAATCAAAGCTGTCCATGACCTGCCTGCACCCTGGGGACTGGAGGAAACCCTGGAAATGACTAGCCCTGCTGAACATAGAGGACCCAACATCTCATGGGAAACCCCAACACAGACTCTGGTAGGAAGTGACCCAGGGAGGGTGATGGAGTGGTACCTCCCACTCCGGGAGAACTCAGCGTGTTTCGGTAGGACACCCCCCCCCGCTGAGTCACTGGCAAGTGCTACGCCACTGTTAGGGTCCTGGGTTGGGGCCTGGTGGAGTAGGGTGGGCCTGGGCCCTCCTACTGGGGCTGTCCTGTGCCAAAGGGTGGTGCCATAGACTCTGGCCACTAGGCCACGCTGCCCTGACCCTAGGGGCTTGGACTATCACACGAGGCTCACGCCTGTTTAGGCATGCCCAGGTGCCAATCAGTTGAGTTAACCGCAGCAAGTATCTGCAGAATGGAGAAGCAGTGAGGTTGTTCCTATACAAGTGGTGCCTGGGGAGAGGAAGGTAGGGGTTGGGTTATAGGCCCAGGTGTGTTCATACCCAAAGAAGCTGGCATACGGGGAGGCCTCTGTCCCTCCCTTCTGCAGGAAGCCCAGCCCTCAGCGCTGAGCCTGTCGGGGAGTTGGAGAAGATGAAATCTGGAGGGTGAGATGGAGTTTTCAGAGCTTTCCTTTCATTTCCTCCTAGCATCTGAGAAATTCACCAGTCACTCACTAGCTCGTTTACATGTAAAAATAACCTCTCCAACCCGCACCCCCAAGCCAGGCCTCTCAGGTTCTATGGGTTGCAACGCTGGTAGGGGAAGCAGGTGTTTCTGAGAGCTTAGGGATGACTGATTTCCTGCCTCAGCTTCAAAGTCTGCTGTGGTTGGCCAAAGATAGGATTGAGTCCTTCCCATCTGGCTCTTCGCTGCCTGGGCCTCCAGATCCTGGCGCTGCTGCTTCTCAGTTCAGGGCCTGGCTGGCACTTTGGTGCTATGCTGCAGTGGACCCACGTGAAAGAGCCCTGCCTGGGGAATTGCTCCGAAGCACGTGTCTTGGAGAGCCTTGGTAACTCGTCCAGGGGATGCAGAGCTGCTGGAGCTGTTGCTCCCACAGTGGCTATGCGGCCTGCCCAATTCCAGCTGGTGATGCCACAGTATTGGCCTTCATTCCAGCATGCCTGCAAGGCGTGGAACGGGGCAGGGGAAGGCCTTCTATTTGCTGCAGCTCCTGGGATCCTACTTCACTCCCCAGTTTCCTTAGGGCCTTACTCCTGCAGCCCTTACACTGTGGGATGGCCTGGGTGGGACAGGGAGCCTTTTACCTTGAGGTCAGGGCTCCAGTCTGGCCTGGCTCAGTAATGCCAGAGGTGATACCATCCAGCAGCCCCATGTGAAATGAATGGAGGGTCCAGCTACAGTGGGCAGTAATTGGCTCTTTGTTGGCCAATGAGCGAGTGGAGATGGCTCTCCCCTTGGGAGTGCAGGGGGCAGCGTGAGGCAGTGCCCTGGCAGGACCTGTTCTGTGGCTACGTGCTGCCCTGCTCTCCTGGGCTGTCGCTCTGGCTCTTTACATCACTGCTAGATGCCCTTGAAAATTGTAAATAAACCAGCATGAAATGGAACCCAACTCTTGGTGGCTGTGGTGGGAGACATGCTGGTTTGGGGGGTGCATGTCCCCATGCTACCATGTGCTCAGGTGCATGGGGGCTCAGTGCTGGGACCCTGCTGTATGCGGGGGCCTGGCCCTTACCTGAATGGGGGTGCTTGTGGGAGAACGGACTCCATCAGCAGGGGTAGAGGGGCTTCCATTGCTTTATTATGAGGAGGGGAGGGGTACAGACCTGCTAGGGAAATGGGGGGGCCCATCTCTCTAGCAAATCTGCGTGACTCCAACTGGGGTTAGTGCCACCCATCTCCCTTAGGGAGCAGCTTCCCCTTGTGGGGGATAGGAATTGCCCTGTCACTCTGAGATTCAGCCCTGCCTGTGTCACTCCCCTAACACTAGTTAGATGGAGTGAATATAGGAAGCCGAGGGGCTGATGGTGCCCCATACTGGGGCGGGGTTAGGGTTGGTTGAATGACCTCACTTGTACAGTTGCGGTCTTCTTTCTTTCCATGTAACCTAATTTCCAGCCTGTTCAAGATTGGTGTTTTTGGAGACCGTTCACAAAAGTCACTGCTGGATTTTTCCAGTCTTAACTCCAGTTTAACAAAGTCCTCCTGCCCCAGCCCGACTCCCCGGGAATTTCCTTACGTTTTTTACAATGTAAGAAGTGTTCAGTGTCAGGATCTCCCAAGGACCTCGCATGCTGCACTCCCCAGACTCCGCCCCACCGCCAGTCTGTGTGGTCCCACTCCCCACAGAATCCACCCCTCCCCTTGGATCCTACCTTGCCTGGGGCTTATCCCCATCTCCCCTGGGACCGTGCAGAGTTAAGAACGGAGCCCAGGGTGAAAGTGGTAACTGCTTTTAATCGTTAAATAAATCCATCAAGAACCACCCCAAGCTAGTCCAAGGCACCAGTCCCCACTGTAACCAACCAATTCAAGCAAAAGGAGTTTCTATGCCAAGCTGGTTTTGGATTACAATGAGCCTAAGAAGGTTAAGAAAATGCCCCAGAAGCAAGAGCAGCTCACGGTCTGAAGCTCCCAGCATTGTCTGATCCCACTCAAACGATCCAGAAAAAGCCTGCCCTGGCACACAGCTGGGTTAGTGGGAGGGAAGCTGGCAGGGGATCGAAGTTTTAGAACAGGCGCTTGTTTCAGGACTAATCCTGGGGAAGATCCCATAGTCAGAAGGGACCCTCACGGGGTTAACTGCTGCTGTTCCATTGGGTTTAAAAAGATTAAAAAATTCTCCCCCTGCCAGCCTGGCGCTAGAGGGTGCTGGGCTGCTACCCTTCAAACCCAAATTATGCCTCATCTCCCTGTGCCAGAGCGGCAGTAGGGGAGCTGCAGTACTGCCCTTTGTGTCCTGGAGGGGTCCCGTCTCCCTGCATCCCAGCCTGGCAACGGTGGCACTGTGCTGCGGTGGGTGCTGTCCTTCCTACCCTGGCCATGCCCATCCCTGGGATGACACCAGACCCTGGAGGATCTCTGCCCCATCCCACCCAGTGTTCCCAGAACTGGTCTCGTCTACTCTAGCCTTTTTCTTCAGCGCCCACCCTCTTCCTTGCTGCAGTGCCACTGCTGCCCCCTGGTGGGGTCACTGCCGGCGCCATTGGGCATCTCAACCTGCTCTTGCAGAGTTAGATCACATGGCGGCTGTGTCGCCCAGGCCCTGCCGACGCCAGCACTCCCAGCATTGCTCTCGTTGGAGGGGCTGTACCCAGACTAGACCCATAGGCTGGGGTTGTAAGGAAAAGGCTCGTGTTGCCCAAAGTGAGCCACTGAAGGCTCTCACCCCGTGCCCTGCTTGGGTGGGCAGGTCCTCATGACCCTCTGCTGGGGAAGGCGGAGCTGATTGATTGGCTGGAGTGGGGCTCAGGCAGGAGACCCTGGGCTGACATGCCTTGCAGTGTGCAGTGGTGGCAGGTGCTGATAGTGGGGATGAGGTCAATGGTACGAGGCTGGAGCATGACCAAGGCAGGTGGGCTGGGTTCCAGGCTCCACCTAGCAGGTGGTGCAGGAAAACTTGGCTCCTGCACTCCCTCGTGGAGCTCTGTCTGAGATGGGAGGAGCCTGCACAGGACAAGCCGAGCAGAGAAGCTCAGGCCACTGGCTATTCTCAGAGATGCTCCCCACGTGTCCCCATCCGAGAGGCTGGGAGGGAGGGGGCATGGCTTTGGGACTCTACGTGGCTGCTCCTGCCTGCCTATGTTCTGGGGAAGTTGCTTGGTTGTGTATGTACAGATTCTCTCTCCCTCTCCCTGGCTGCGTGCCTCCTTGCCCTGCGGCCCCTATCTACCACACCTCACAGTGCTTGCCGGGGTTCATGGGCGAGCCCACCGGGCACTTAAAGTGCTCGACAAAATCCCTGGAGTTGCTGAGGGTGCCGATGACCCGGAACTTGTCTGGACTGTGTGGATCGGTGACCAGCCCCTCGTGCGAGCTTTCCGGTGTGCGCACAGAGCACCACACCTGTGCGAGGGACACAACAAGGACCAGGATTAGCGAGGCACAGCCCAACACCCAGCCTCGCTCCTGCACCCTCTCCTCAACTAGTTTCCTGCCTTGGGCCCCATGGGCCAAGGCTGCCCTGCACTGAGACAGGGAGTGTACCTCCTAGTGCAGCAGTCACCCCAAGGATGCCCCGTTGGGGAGGTGGTGAATGGCGCTCGGGGAAGATGGAGTGGGCCTGACCCTTGGTATGGCTCTGCTGGGCCAGGATGTTCCCATTTGACCTCACTGAGGAGATCAATTGGTTCTCTTCTCTTGGATCTCAATACTGCAGGCTCGGGTCTTTAAAAACCATGGCCCGTTGTTCCCAAAATGGAATAGTATGGAGCTGTAGATTAGCACTGAGGGGCACTGACAGAGTTGTTGGGGAAGTGTGTGGGGGTGTGTGTGTGTGAGTCCACAGCTGGAATAGCAGGGGATTGCCGGTCAACAGCAGAGAGGGACATCAGCAGAGCTGTGTGTGGGGAAGCCTAGGACTGGAGTAGCAGGGGGGCTGCAGGTTGAGATTGAGGGGCATCAGCAGAGAAGCTCTTTTCCCATTCTAGATCTGTACCTGTGCAAATCCTACAAAGAAGAGCTGGTTGTTGGTGAGCCCCACGGCAGGCAGGTGCTTCTCCTCTCCATTCTTCTGCAGCCAGGCTTTGTAGGCCTGCAGGGAACCAAGACGGCATGCCGTGAAACAGCAGCAAACAGAGAGTGATGCTCCCCTCAGAATCAGGGGGGGCAATGGGAATTGAACCCTGGCCTTAGGGGCAGGCTCGCTGGGTTACTCACGTTGTATGCTGTCTTCAGGCCCCCGTTGTCTGCAATGTTCTCGCCCAGGGTCTGCTTGCCGTTGACGTGCTCTCCGTTCACCATGTACTTGCTATACTGTTCCATCATGCACTCAGTCCGGTTCTTAAAGGCCTCCAGGGAGGAGTTCTGCCACCAGGGACGCAAGTTCCCCTCCTTGTCGTATTCTCGACCTGGAAGACAGCCCGGTGCATGATGAATGGCCGGAGGAGGAGCTACCAGCAGCAACAGTTCTGTCTCCTGCACCTGTCTCTGGTGCCTTCTCAAGCGGCTCGCTAGGGAACTGAGCTACGATCCCCAGCACAGTCTCAGTTCCATCCCAAGTGGCTCCCAGTAAGAAAGATGTTGCAAGCAGCCCAAAGGCTAAGGTAAGTTACAAGGGTCCATGTGATGGCTTGACAGGGGATCTTAAGCCTGCTGCCTCCATGAGTGGGGGTGTCTGGCAGGGGAGGGGCTGCTGAAATGAAGAGGGACATGAAAAGGTTAAAAATCAGAGGCACAGACTAGTCAAGCTCAGGGTGGGGATGGAGCACCTGCTCTATGGGCTTCAGGATTCCTCCCTACTCATGGTGCCTTTGCGAGTGAGCAACAGGGAAAGGACAGGATCATCTTCCAGGATCTTCCGCGGCCAGGATGGTGGCTGTGCAGTCTTGGAGACTGACAGCCTCATCTCTCCAGCAGGAGCTGCCTGGGCAGCAGCCGTATGAGCTTTCCTTGACCTGCTGGGACCCCTTTAGAAGAGATCACACTTCGTGGCCTGCTTGGTCCTCGGCTTCTTCACTTGTGGGGTCAGTTGGTGCTGGTGGCTTCTCTGTCTGGCAGGAACTGGCCAGGATCTCAGCTTGCTTCACTTCAGCCACCAAAGAGTCCTGGATGACTTGCTCTTTCCCTGCCACCCAGGGCTGGCTATGACCCAGCAGCCTTGAGGTGAAAGTCTCCATGCCTGTTCTCAATGCTCTGAGCCCGCAGGCCTCCTACCCTGATGGTGGTGCTCTCTGTACCCCTGTAAGTATGGGAACTCCACCTGCTTCTCAACCAGACCACCAGGGAGTGAGTCTTGGCATGGAGGCTCCAATCACCCCAAAGCTGCCTTTTGGGTTCCACCATTGGCTGTGGCCTAGCAACACTGCACAGCATGCAGAGAGAGGATGCAAACAAAACAAACACGAGTCCAGCTGGAGAAGGGGGAAGATCCCCAATAGCCACAAGGAGGGGGGGGACTGGGAATCGCCAGCCACTAGCCATGGCTCGAGATGCAGAGACATGGATCCTCACCAAGCAGATGGAGCAGAAGCGAAAGCTGCACAGAGAAGCCTGGGGAGATGCCTGCAGGTGTCACCTGGGGAGACAGGAGGACAAACAAAATGGGGAGGAGAGCCAGCCAAAGGGAAAGGACATCTTGAGAGCTGTGAAGAAGCTAACGTGGGCAAGAGGTGTTGGCCGTGCTGCAAGAAGATGATGTGGGGAAGCACAGGATGGAATGGATGGCACGGCCACTAGTGGCCCAGAGGAGAGCGATGTCAGGAGTCTTTGCGGGATATGTACAGAGGTGCTGGGCAGCTCCATGGTGCAGAGGACTGGATGAGGCTGCGATGAAGAGGACCTGGGAGCACTGTGCCGAGGGGAATGGGGGGGATAGTGTCACCTCTCTATCCAGTATAAGGACTGTTTGGTTATGGTGTCCCTGAACCAAGCATCCTTTCCAATAGTGGCCCTGGTGCATTCTTGGAATGGCAGGGTGTGCACGTGAGACCAGGGAGCCAAGAGGGGAGCCTGACAGGCCAGCTGGGTCCTACCTTGGTCATCGAATGCATGCGTGAGCTCATGCCCCATCACTACTCCGATGCCGCCAAAGTTGAGGGCCCTAGGTGAAGCCAAGAAGAAACCCTAGTTTATTGTCTAAGCTCTTACCATGGTCCGTATCTCGGTGGTATTGGAGCCTCCCTGATCGCTACTCATGCAGCACTGTGAGTCAGCCCCATGCTGCGTTCCAGTGCTCCCTAGTGCCCTTTCGATGAGCAATCAGTGCAGAGTGCCAGTGGCCTGGATGCCCAGTCAGTGGAGTCTCACCTCCATTGAAGTACGTGTCTAGCTAGGAAACCTGCTCAGGATGACTGCCCGTAACAATGCATTGCACTAGCAGGTCAGGCTTGGAGTAGATCCTTACCTAGAGTCTGTTAGCGTCACTACTGGACAAAGCATAAACTCTGCCAAGCCAAGGACGGCAGTGCCAGCTTGCTGGGAGCCCAAGGTTGGCACCCAATGCATATAAAATTGATCTGCCTTTAGCTGCCCTCGTTAACACCAAAGACTGGCCTGTGGGGAAGGCTGCCAGTCCTAGCAATGGGCCTGGCCCTGGGGCTAGAACAGTGCAGCCTGTGGAACACCATGGGTCAACCATTGGCCACCCTGCTGGGATGGTGCCGCTTGCTGGGCCTCTTCCACAGCACTAGTGCTAAGGCTGCCCCCTTCTCTGACTCCCTGGAGGAAGGGCTGATGCAGGGCCTGCCCTCTCTTGAGGGTGAGAAGGGCAGTGAGCAGGCAGAGATGCTCATTACGCTGGGCCAAGTGTCTTCCTGTGACCCCTCACCCCATCCTGAGCCCACAGCCGCTGTGGGCAAGGCTGCTTCCTAAGAGCCTGAGGAAATAGCAGAGGGCAGTAGTGAGTGCCAACCCCACTGGGATCCTCTCTGATCGGGGGTGGGTTTGGGACGGCAGGGATTGGGGAATCCTCCGTTAGTGCTTAGATGGCAGCAGCTCAGACCCAGAGCGTCTCTGCCCTGGAAGCTCCACTCCTTGCTCCTGGGACCAGGTGCTGCCCCCGGATGAGAGCGGGGGTTGCCCAGATCTGAGTATGCCCAGGGATCTACAGCTGCCAGTGGGTCTCATGCCCTCTCCTTACTCAGCCGCTTCCTGCTACGCACACAGGCATGACCCAGCGAGAGCCCAGAGCACCAGACGCACTTGGGGTGGTTGCGGGCGTAGAAAGGAGCCTGCAGGATCCCAGCTGGAAAGACGATCCCGTTCTTGGTGGGCAAGTAATAGGCGTTGACGGTCTGCGGAGTCATGCTCCACCTAGGGAGGGTCAAACGTGTTAGGCAGCATCTGCCCCTCCACCTGGCATCCTGCTAGCAAAGGACCAGGGCAGGCCCCAGCAGGAGGAGCAGCCAGCCATACACGGGGAAGCTTCTCTCCAAACTCAGTGTTAAGAGCCCCAGAAACAGCCTTATGGCGCGTTTGGTCTGGCCAGAAACGCTCGGCTGAAGTGCTGGGAGCTGGTTGAGCCTTGCACCTTTGTAGCAGTCAATCATCTGTCTGAGAGGTGAGGTCTGTCCCAGGGACTGGGGCTGGGGTGAATGAGCCAGAGGCTGGCTAGGATCACAGCAGGACATCGGCCCCCTTCTCTGGGGTCTTGGCTGGTCTTTTTCTATTACAGAGGGGGCAGGTGGCTGCCAGTGTGTGTCTGATACAGTCAGAGCCAGGCAGGCCCTGGCATGTGCCCACATTGTGGGGCGTGAACAAGTGCATGGGTGTTTGTGAAAGGATGCACGGCTGTGTTGGTGCCAAGAGTGGGGTTGCCTGGGGGAGAGTCTTCCAGTGGGACTGTTCAGGCCAAATGCTTCTCAAGTGAGCTGGGAGTCCCCACCTTGGATGGAAGGAGCAAACTGCAGCTGCTGCCTTCGCTTTCCTAAAGGTGCAGTCTGTGGAGACTACATCTCCCAGCATGCAGTGTAGCCAGCCAGTAGGTTCCCGGTAAAGCTCTGCATGCTGGGATCGGTAGTGTCCACAGGCTCCAGCTCCACCCTGGAAGTGAGGGAGGCAGCAGAATGGGGCAGGATCTGCCTTTATCCTCCCTAGCAGCAGACTGACAGCACCAGCCATGCCCCAAAAGTAGCCCCCAGGCCTCCTGGTCATGCACTCTTCATATGGGGCCCTGCCTTGCCCCTCCACCCAGCTCCCTGCTGCTGTGGGTGGGAAGGTGCCCATGCTGCAGCAGCTCCTTACTGGTCCCGGTTCGGGGGTTTCCGCAGCTGGTCGGCCATGACCTTGGCAGAGAAATTGTAGAAGTTGAGCATGTTCTGGAAAAAGGAGTCTTCAGAGACTTCATACTGAGAAAGAAACACAAGAGGCTGAGATGGGCTAGGACTGCACCCTACCACCCTGCAGGCTGGGTATGGGGTGGAGGGTCTGAGATGAGCTAGGGTGTGCTCCCCCCAACCTCACAGGCAGTGAAAGGGTGACATGGGGGTAGATAGATCACTGTAGGCACTCGGTTACTATAGCAATGAAGGCCTGGATCCCATCCCTACTGAACAGCCCCACCAGTGGGCCCACATACCCTGGGTGGGACATGCAGGATGGGTACTGGGCAAAATCTCACCCACCCCAATCAGACCCTTGGTTCACTGGATCCCTGCCCTGTGCCTGGCACAAGCAGCTGAGAGCCCCTTGCAATCCCAGGGCCACTCTTGGCCCAGGTCCCTATGCTCAAGGGCCACCTACCCCATCGTAGACGTCGTCCAGCTCCTTATTATCGAGGATGAAGTCCGGGAAGCCGATCATGTCGTAAATGGCATCTGCCTGTGGAGAGAGGGGCGAGGCCAGCAGCTGAGATCATAACGGGGTGAGCAGAGGGATAGACCTGGGAGCTCCCTGTGTACAGCCCCAGCCCCAGGGGAAGCGTGCGTGGGTTACAGAGGAGCAAGCATCGCTACTCCGGGGTGCATGGGGCTGGGGTTCTCTGCCAGGGAGCCAGTGGGACTACGTGCCTGGGATTTCCCCCACCACCAGGACACTCATGTCCCAGAGACCAGGGATGCCCCTGCCTCATGTATCATGTGAGGGGAGTTGCGCAACAGTTGCATGGGGCATTGCCTGGAGAGGGATTATTTGGAGTCAGCTCTGACATTGTCTCCCCTCTAACTCAGGGCAGGAGTTGGGCTGGGCCCCCTCCTGCTGGGGTATCGGAGGCCAGTGGAGCGGCTCTCACCTTCTCCTTAGCGGCCTGTCTTGTCGTCCTGTCCATCCAGTCAAGCTGGTCCAGGGATTCTTCAAAGGCCGTCCGGATCTCGCTGATCATCTCTTCTGCCTATGGGGGAGCGGGAGAGTCAGTTCCTCCCACATGGCCAGCCTGCACCCCCCACCCTCGTCCCCTGGAGACTGTCAGGCAGCACTAGCCCTGCCTCCCAGTCCTAACCCCTCTGTGGGGACTGCCCTGCTCCTCCCATGATCCCGGAGCGGAGTGCTTGGAACAGGAGAGCATATGCTGCCAGGCTGAACTCCCCTCGCCTGGGAAACTGGTGGGGCAGGGAATTCCCTTCTCTCTGGTCTGCGTACCCCTGCCCTTTGGTGCACAGAGGCACCTCGAGCTGGGGTGTGCTCACCGCTGGTGAATTGAAGGGCTGCAAAGGAATTGGGGAGGGGTAAGAAATAGGGGAAGATAAGAGAAATTGGGATCTGCAGAGGAATCGGAGGGTGGGCTGCAAGAGAACTGGTGTATGGAAGTTTGAGGGGCAGTGTAGGGATAAGAGGGGTTGCAGGAGTGCTGGCATGAGGGAGGCCAGAGGGCTTGGGGCAGGGCAGGGAAACTCACAATCTCCTTGCTGTCTCTGTCGAAAGTGGCTTTCACGAACAAGGAGCCCAGGGCGAAGCCCAGCGTGTCGTCGGTGTTGGAGATGCAGGTTTGCCAGCGAGGGGTGCAGGACTCCAGAGAGAGAGCGAGACAGACAGGGTGAGACCTGAAGAGGGTTGGTGAGGTGTCCTTGCTGGCCATGCTGTAGGGCAGGGGCCTGGGCTGAGCTCACACCCTGACACAGGAGGACACAATTTCTGGCCGCCCAAGTGTTGCTGCAGAGGGAGAGGGCTCCCTCCTCTCTGCTCTGTATGGCCTGCCCATCATTTCATCAAAGGGCCCTGGGGCTCGTACCTAAACCCAGGTACGTCCCTTCACCTTGTCTCCTTCCAAGGCAGACGGGCCTTCATCTGGATAGGGAACCCCTCCCGATCTCTGCCTGCCTCCTCTCAGGCTCTGCCAGGCCATCCTGGGGTGTTGGGGGGACACACACATTCAGGGGCTCGGTCCTGGTCCTTTCCCTGCCTACAGCCTCCTGTTCATTGGTCCCCGCGCAGGTGGCTGGGCCAAAGGGCTGAGCTGCTCCCGCCTGCAAGGATCCCCTAAACTGAGGCCTGTCGGCATCTCTACAGGATGCCGGTTGTGCTGCCTTACGCTGCCCTGAGTTCCACCCTCCTGCTGTGCTGCACCTCGCTTCCCCGCCCTAGAGCCCCCATGCATTTCACTAACCCCACCATCACCACCCAGCTGTCCCAGCTCTTCCCCATTACCCAGCCTCCCCTGCTCGCAGCCAGCAGGGCGCGCTCTGACTCTGACCCAGGGATGGAGGCTGTGTGATGCACAGGCATCTTCCCCTTAGTAGCCTCTCCACTCACATCAGTGCCTCCTTTTCCCATGCCCCGGGACAGGCCAGGCCATGGCTGCCTGGCTGAGGATCCTCTGGGATTTCCCTGGGGCATATAAGGTGGTAACACCCACAGGGCACAGGATTCCCCCATGTGCATAGAGAGAGTGGCCTCAGGGCTGATGCCAGTGGCTCGGTCTGGTGTGCCCTGTGCAGCAGCTCCTCACCTTCTTGGTGCCATAGAGGGTCTCCAGTAGCTTCTCCTGGGCTGTCTCAAATCGCTGGTCGAGGCTTGAGGCAGTTTTCTGAACCAGGTTCCAGATCATGTAATTGTTCAAAATACTGCAAATGACAGAGCCACACTGACTCCCTGAGACCCCAGCCCTGATGGGAACCACCCTGAGATTTGCCCCCCATTCCCCACCCCCGATTGGCATGACCCTGAGACACACCCCCATGTCCCAACAGGCACTGCCCTTGACAAATACTCCCTCAGCCCCAATGGACATGACCTCTGCTTCCCAATGGGTGTGGCGAGGTGACCCCTGATGTCATTTCGCTGGTGCCCACCAGCCCCTCAGACACAGAGGGCCCCGAAGCCCCTCCCTCCAGCTGAGGCTCTTACCTTCTGTCTGTGCTGTTGATGAGCTCAGAGACCTGCTGCAGATACTCGCGGCCAAATACCACCACGGGCTCCGCCTCGCTCAGCTCCAGCGGGGCCAGGGCATAGGCCATGTAATCCAGCCAGTCGATGGCGGGGGCCAGAGCCTGCCAACACATGGAGCTGTGAGGGGGGGGGGGATGTGTGGCTCCTCCCCAACTCCGAGGGTGGGTTCCCCAGCTCTGGGTAACTGGGGCTCCCTCCCTGCGAGGGAACCCCATCCCACAAGGCAGCCAGGGCAGATGGCTGGGTTTCACTGAGGTGGGGGGAGGATGCATGTCCCTGGAGAAACACTTCAGGTTCACTCCAGCCCCCCATCACTTCTCTGCCTCACTCCCAGCCCCCTGATCCTCTCCCATCCCTGCCCTGCCCCTGCATCTCACTCCAATCTCCCATCCCTGGCCCCTGCCTCAGCCTCCTAAGAGATCTCCCTTCCCACTGGCCAGGATTGCATCTCTCCCTGTTGCCATGGTGACTGGTTGCTTGGTGACCATCGCACCATGACTAAGGCTGGCTTTTCTATAGTGCCAGAAACTTCAGAACTGGGGGGAGGGTCCTGGCATCCCCTTCCCCAGCACAACAGAATTCAGGGCTGAGATAGCAGGGGACTGTGGGTTGGGACTGAGGGGCACTCGTGGAGCTGTGTGTGTGGAGCCCAGAGGTGGGACAGCAGCAGGCTGCGGATCGGGGCTGGGTGTGTGGGGACCCCAGAGCTGGGATAGCAGAGTGCCATCGATACTGAGGGACAGGAGCAGAGCTGGGGGGACCCCAGTGGGGTAACAGGGCACGGTGCAGCAGGACTAGGGGGCAAGGGCAGAGCTGGGGGGGGACCCCAGTGGGGTAACAGGGCACGGTGCAGCGGGACTAGGGGGCAAGGGCAGAGCTGGGGGGGACCCCAGTGGGGTAACGGCACGGTGCAGTGGGACTAGGGGGCAAAGGCAGAGCTGGGGGGGACCCCAGTGAGGTAACAGGGCACGGTGCAGCGGGACTGAGGGGCAGTGGTGGGGTGGGACCCCAGTGAGGTAACAGGGCACGGTGCAGCGGGACTGAGGGGCAGTGGTGGGGCGGGACCCCAGTGAGGTAACAGGGCATGGTGCAGCGGGACTGAGGGGCAGTGGTGGGGCGGGACCCCAGTGAGGTAACAGGGCACGGTGCAGCGGGACTGAGGGGCAGTGGTGGGGCGGGACCCCAGTGAGGTAACAGGGCACGGTGCAGCGGGACTGAGGGGCAGTGGTGGGGCGGGACCCCAGTGAGGTAGCAGGGCACGGTGCAGCGGGACTGAGGGGCAGTGGTGGGGCGGGACCCCAATGAGGTAGCAGGGCATGGTGCAGCGGGACTGAGGGGCAGTGGTGGGGCGGGACCCCAATGAGGTAGCAGGGCACGGTGCAGCGGGACTGAGGGGCATCAGCGACTGAGCTGGAGGGAGACTCTCCCCCAGAAGCTGCTCGTTCTGTCTGCCTTTGGGGATGCTGACACTCCCTTGCGCCGCTGGCCCCAGGGAGTGAGCGTTTTGCGCCTGGGGGATGGTGGAGGCAGCCTAGCATTGGCTCCTGGCTGCTTAGGATGCTGCTCAGCCAGGCCTCCGGCATTAATGACACTCAGGCAGCTGAGCAGCAACCCTGCTGGAATCCTAATGAAACCCGGGTGGGGGGGATGGACAACAAAGAGCCAAGCAAAACAGAGGCCTGGAGTGTGTGGGGAAAGCAGCCAGGGGCTCCCAGGGGAAGCAGAAGGGGCACAGAAAGGGACTACTGACTTCCCATGTGGCCTGGGCTGGGCCCTCGCACTCTGCCCAGGCAGCTTGGAAATGTAACAAAACTCAGATCAATTGAATTCCTCTCTCTGTTTTCATTCTGAATTTTTCTCACAGCTGCTCCAGGCCACGGTGGGACCCGCCCAGCAAATGGGAGCCTCCCGCTACTGATCCCCGGTTACCTGCCAGAGGATAGAGCCCAGCCCCTGCACATAGCAGCACCATTCTGGTTCCTTCGCCCACCTGGCCCGGCCCTTCACCCACCTCCAGCAGCACCATGCTTGTCCTTTCCCTGAGCAGCACCGGGCTGGCCCCTTCCCTAGGACCCACCTGCAGCTCTGCGATGCTCATCTTGTGATAGATCTTCTCGTCATCCCGCCTCTCGTCCTGGGGGACGGTGATATTGGCCAGCAGGGTCTCAAACTCCAGCACCTGCTCCATTTGCTCCTGGGTGGAGACCTTCTCCCCACCCAGCAGCATCCCCAGCTCCAACATATAGTCCAGGTAAGCAGCCAGCACCTGTCACTCAAGTGAGAGGCAGTGGGGTTAGTCACCTAGGTAGGGACAACCCCACACAATCAGTCATGGGCCATGGGGGAGTTCAGCTCCCTCAGATCCCATGCTCTTAAATCCCCAAACCTCCCCCCACCAGGATGTCCTGCCAATTGGGTCCCAGCACAGGCTCCAATCCAGGGTCCCAACACTTGGGGGTCCCTTTCCTTCAGCCCCTTGTGATTTGGGGTCAGGCACATTCCACCCGCTGGACTGGATCTGCGTCAGGAGCACAGGAAGGTGTGGGACCTACCCAGGGTGTTGGGGTGGGAATGTGCATTTCAAAGCATAAAGGCCTCTTAGGTTATCTCCGAGATGGGGCACACAGTGGGGAGGGTTCTGAGAAGAGCCAGGAGACTGATTAGAAGATGAGAAAACCTGCCTGATTGTGAGAGACTCCAGGAGCTCCACCCTATTTAGCTTAACAAAGAGGTACTTTCAGCCTGATCATAGCCCTCTATGTGAGGACCAAATATTTGATGAGAGGCTCGTAGGGCTGGCAGAGAAAGGGCAGTGGCTGGGAGCTGAAGCTAGACCCATGCAGACCAGAAGTCAGGCGTGAATTCGGGCCTTCTCATGAGGCCGGCTCTGTGGAAGAGATGGGTGCATGGTCTGCCCCCACCCAGCCCCCTACCTTCTCATTGGCTGTCTTGTTCAGGTAGTAATCCCGGGAGGGGAGGAAAAGGCCTGACTGATCCACCTGGAGACAGAGAACAAATGAACCTGGATGGCACAACCGCAACCACTGCTCCGTAGCACAAAGCCTGCCGCCCTGCCTCCACACCCAGTCACCGCTATTCCCAGGAACCAGTGGGGGTGGAGGAACTGGGACAACCCTAAACCTCAGCAGTAGACCAGGGCCATCAAATCTGACCTGTGGGGAATCCCCAAGCGGCATTCATATCCCCAGAAGCAAGAGGCTGAGGTGCCTTCCTGGGGTCTGTATGTGATATGGCCCCAAAACAGTTACTATCCCCACTGAACCCCTCTCAGTGTGTCCCTAGGTGGGAGGGGGCAGGCAGCCAGAGGGCTGGGCATCTGAAGTGGGCCACTTAAGCCCAGAGTCAGTAATGCCCAGCCATGACAGTCCTGTGCCCCCTCTGGCCTCCTGTGCTCCCTCTGTCCTTGACTAGGTTTCTTTATGGGCCCTTCTCCCCCATGGCTGGCTGGCTCCTCCACTCCCATTTTGTGGTGATGGTGTTTCCAAGCGAGGGGCAAGGGGAGAGGTTTGCTTTTGGCCCATTGCATGCTGGGAGCTCGTTGTGAGGTTCTGGCACAGCGCCCCCTCCCAAGTCCTCACAGGGGCAGGGTCACCGGGCTACCTGAATGACGTTGCTGTTGGAACTCTTGGAGTCGGCGCCCACATAGACCGTGAAAAAGGGGGCAGCCCTGTAGGTCCCTGACACCATCTTCAGAACCTCCATGAAGTTGCTCTGGTTCCAGGGCCCAGTAATATTCCACCCGCCAATCTGCAGGAAACAGGAACGCAGGGATTTGGGCTTGTGCTTTTCTGGGTCACCAAATTCCACTGGCTTTAATCTTCCACCTTCACCCCAGCACAGGAGAGACCCTCTACACCCTGCCTGTGATCCATGCACTATACCCCAGCACTAGGGGGCTGTGCTGCTGTGGGGTGCTGCTGGTGTGCTCCCATATGTCCCCAGCCTGGCACTAGGGGGTGCTGCTGGAGGTGTGTCCCTCCAAGCTCTGCCTGTGCCCCACCCCCATGCACACCAGCCCTTACTGTTCCTGGGGAAGCTGCCCTATACACCCTGCCTGTGTGCCCAGCCAAGCACTAGGGGGCACCGTGCTTCCCACGAGGCCTGGTCTGTGCTCCGTGCACACCACCCCTGTCTATCAGAAGGGGGCGCTGTGCTTTGAATGTGAACCTGCTGTGTTACCCCAGTCACAGAAATGCCCTGGTGACCTGTCCCCTTCAGAGGGGGGTGATTCTCACATCACTTACACTATGGGAAATATAACAAATGGGGTGTAGGGGAGACAGGAATCACAGCCCTGGAAATAGGGCTCAGGCTGGCCAGTGCAAACTCCCACCCCTACGAGTGAGACTCACCCCGGCCTGGAGGGACCCCTGCCAGGGAAGAGAGCAGCTCGGCACATGGCTCCTCCGCTGGCACTGTTCGGTTGTAAGGGATGTGAACGCTCTGTGTCTGGCAGCCTGGGCTGAGTCCTGGCAATTCGTCTCACCTGGACCCCAGAGCCATGCCCACGTGGGAATGACATTCAGTCAGGCAAAGGCTCTCAGGGCTCGGCCCCTCTCCAGGATGGTCTCCCAATGGAGAGACTTTTCCCCTGCAGAGAGGCGAGTGTGCTGAGCAGCCTCCCTCCCCGAGCTGGGCTCCTGCCCAGACCTCACCTTGGTCTGGTTCCCCTCCCACCCAGCACCCACCTTCTCAATCAGGTCCATCAGTGGCTGGGAGCCCAGCTCCCCGATTTTCTGCTCCTTCAGACAGGACAGGTAGTAGCGCTGGGTCTTCCTCTCCGCCTCGCTGCTGGAGTTGAAGGTGGCGTTCTCTGTGGAGTGGATAACGAGATGGGTTCAGTCATTTCCTCCCTTACAGGAGGGCTTTGATACAGGGAGGGACCTTGGAGACAGGCCCTGGTCTCCTAGAACTTCGTGCCTGTGACTACGTCCTGTGCCTTATGCCTGGGTCCCGTCCCACCCTCCTGCTGGAGCCTCCTGTATCGCCATGTAGTCTCATGCGGGTTAGGTTCGCCCATGTTATATGGCATGATCCTTACCGGTGATGGGACCAGGGAACTGTCTGCTGCAGCTGCCCAAGGGTCTGCTCAGGTGCACCTGGTTTGTCACCGTGTACCCCTGGCTAGTGCCGGCACGGGACAGACTGCCGGCTGGCTTGCCACCCTGTGCCCCTGGCTAGTGCCAGCGTGGGACAGACTGCCGGCTGGCTTGCCACCCTGTGCCCCTGGCTAGTGCCAGCGTGGGACAGACTGCCGGCTGGCTTGCCACCCTGTGCCCCGGCCAGTGCCGGCATGGGGCAGGCTGCCGGCCGGCAGGCCACCATGTGCCCCAGCCAGTGCTGGCATGGGACAGACTGCTAAATGGTGTACCACTGGGTGCCCCGGCCAGTTCCGATGTGGGACACTGCTGGCCAGTGTACCCTCTCTGAGGCAGAGAGACCATGGAAGCTGATGCAGTATACAGACCTCAGTCTATCCTGTGCTATTTCCAAGAAGCTGTAACCTAGCAATATATGCCAGCAGCCAAATGCCCACATAGGTTATCGCCCCACCCCTGTCACCAGCACCAGCCAGGCTGGGCCCACTGGCCAAATGGAGCCAATGCAGGAGACTCACCAGCCTCTGTGCTGAGGGGCCTGTCCGGCCGTGTCTGGAATGTCTCCTAACCCCACCCAGTGTGTGTGTGTGAGGGGAGCCCCTGCATCCCTGACCATATGGGCATTCTCCCCTTCCAGGGCAGGCTCTGGGAAGCTGATCCCTGACGACCCAGGTCTCTCCCTGGCCCAGCCTGGGCTACATTTTGTCCATACAACCCACCAGGCGCCCTCCTCCAGTGCCGCCCTCCCCGATTCTCTGTGCCTGTGCGCAAGGGGGCACCCCAGCACAGAGCTACACCCACCTAAGAGATGTTTCATGATGGCCTGGTTCTGGTCCCAGATGCTGTTGAAGGTGCTCCACTTGGAGCGCCCATCGGGCAGCGGGTTCCGCTTTATCCAACCCCCGCAGGAGTACTGGTAGAAGTCCTCGCAGGGATTAGTCTCCCGGTCCAGGGCCTCCAAGATCTTACTGGCCACGGTGATGCAGGCTTCCGTTAGGCACGTGGTGTGGGAAGGGTCTGTGTGGGAGAGATGTAGCCATTAGGGCCCAGAGCCAAGAAGCAGGGAAACCGAGGCACAGAGTGGCAGGGCCTTGCAGCACGTTGGTGGTAGAGCTTGGAACAGAGCCCAGGAGCCCTGCTTCCCAACTCTGCAGTTGACCACTCTTGCACTGGTGCCTGGATGCCCGTGAGAGGGGGCACTGGGAATGTGATTGCTGGTGCAGGAGGTGGCCCCCACGGTCCTCAGGAGATGGGTGACTGAGTCCTGCAGCAGCACCCTTCTTCAGCTGCATGGTGAGGCCTTGGGCTGGGGCTACGTGGTCCCTTAGAATATTTAGTATTTATTTCCTGCTGGACAGTCCCAGGAGAATCTCTTCCCTGTATTTCCCCTGCTCTCTGGCAGTGAATCCTGTTCCCCAGGATAATTCCAGCCCAGGGGAGCCTCCCTGTACACCACAGAGGCTTTTGTAACTCCCTGGGGCAGGCCCAGGATCTTTCCGCTAGTGAGTAGCCCCAGCTGTTTCAGCCTGTTCCTGATGAGAAGCTGGATCTGCAGGGAGGGAGATGAGCTGGGGGGGGGGGGTGCAGCGAAGGTGTGTGAGCCCCACCCCCTTCCTACCTTTGCTGTATTGGATGCCCAGAGCAATCATAGAGCCCAGCAACAGCAGAGCCATGACGAGGCAGATGGCACAGAGAGCCAGCTCCAGCTGGGTCCGTGAACCCAGGCGGCTCAGCAAGGGAGGGGGTCCTTTCCTGAACCCCACCTGGAAGGGAAAGAGAAAGGGAGTGTGTGGGGGGGGGAGAGAGGAAACAGAAGGGACAAGCATATTAAGGGGCACCTGGTGGATTAAACCCAAACACACAATCAGAAATAGCCACAAATCAGCTTTGCAGGGGGACCTTGAGGCCTTCCCCCTTGACAGTACCACTCTACCCTTCCCTCATGTAGCCCTGCCTGAGACCCTCCCCTGGGCTGCCCCATTGCCGTGGGAGTGAAGAGATGCCATGACCCCTCTCCAGCCCTGAGCGCCAGTGTACCGTAATTCTGTTGGGAGCAGATCCCATCCAGCACTGCAAACGGCTCCTGCCCGTGGCTGGACTTGGATGGCACCTGCTGGAGGGTGGGAGGGAAGAGCAGGGGGCAAGCATTGTCAGAGTTCCCCCCTTCTGGCCACAATCTGTATGAGCTGGCTGGGATAGGAAGAACCAGTGGGAAAAGCTGGATCTGGCCCCCTGGAGATCCCACAAGGCCTGCCCTCCCTTGCAGCTACATTCCTGGGAGCCAGGCTGGCACTGGGGCCCATCCAGGTGGAAAGAGAAGCTGTGGCTCCCAAAGGGCTTGCGGGGAGGTTAATCGCCTCTAAAAACTGCCACCCAGGTCCATGCAAGTTGATGTGATAGGCAGTCCCGGGCCAGGAGAGACAAGGGGGGTTGTGGGGCAGGACTAAGGGGCAGCGGCAGAGCTGTGTGTGGGGAGCCCAGGACTGGAACAGTGGATGAAGAGAGGATGCAGAGCAGGACAGAGGCATTGGTAGAGCCATGGGTGTGTGGCTTTTGGGAAAAGGTGGCAAAATCAGCTTTAGTTCCCATTGGAGACAGCCCCTTTTCCTCCTCCTTCCCTCTCCAGTCCAGTGCTCGGTAACCAGCTCGTTATCTTGCCCCAGAGATTCTAGAGACAGCTTTTATTAATAGCTCTGCTGCTGAACACGCGCTGGCGGGGCTCCCATGGGAACCCAGAACAGCCCAGAAGCCGGGCCGTGTCCTCCCTCACAGCGCATTGGCCCTGGCCACTAAGAAGCCGCGCCCTGTCCTGGTCTGAAAGAGGCTCCACATCAGGGCCCCTTCCAGGAGCATGAGCCTACCTCCACACTATCAGGAGAGGCGCTTCCATCCCCAGCCGCATCTGCCCCCTCCTCATCCTGGAAAGTAGCTCGTTTGTAATCAGACATCTGCACACAGAGAGAAAGCAGGCTAGGAATGACATCGCAGAGGGCTGTGCCAGGATCCGCAAGGGGTGCTGGTCCCAGCTGACCCAGAGCCAGGGTCCTGCAGGGGGCGCTGGGCCCAGAGACACGAGGCACAGCTGAGGGGCCATGGAGCTGTCAACGGCAGGACAATTTCATCTCGCTCAGGTTGAAGCACTCCATTTCTATGGCGTCTCCTGGCTGGTGTACCACAGTGGGACTTGCCTGCCTTCCCTTTACGTAAAACCCTGATCCTGTGCTCTGAGAATCAGGGAGCCTGCATCATCTCCAGGGGAACCCGGGGGCTCCGTGCACGCAGGGTGCAGGTCCTGGTGATGCCAACCAAGAGTGGGCAAATGCATTTCCCTCTGCCTGCAACTTTACAGGGTCATGTTCCTTCCCTGCTGGGCCCCCGAACGACTCAAGTGCAGGACCAGGCAGTGCTTCCAGGCTTGTACTGTGGATAAGGGGAAGCTCTTGCCCCCTCCTGCACCAGCAGTTGCCCCCGAGCAACATATACATCCCTTCGCCCTCTGTGGGTTGCCATGGCTGCCTCTGCAGAAGCCGCTCTGACATCAGCATTCCTGACAGGTGTCAGATTGCCTCATGGAGACAGTCCTTGGTTCCCAGGCAACCTGCAGCTTCATTTCCTAGCAATGCCACCGCCTCCTCTCTGCATGGCGCTGGGACTTCCCACGTAGATGTGGTCAGTCCATGCAACATCTGGAACGGGCTGCCTTGGCAGGCTGGCACCAGCAGCCTGGATGGAGCTCAGGAGGGGAACTCACCTCAGTGTAGCAGCCATATCTGCCCAGCCCAATGGGCTTCCACTGACCTTGGAGAGACATTCTCTTGGGTGAGAGAAGACTCCCCCAGTCCAGCTCCTTCCCCCTTCCCATCCAGCCCAGCTCCTTCACATCCAGCTCCCTCCACCTGCCCTGCTCCCTCCCCCTCCTCAGCGCAGCTCTCCCATTTATCTTGGTGCCCCATAACTCAGGCATCATCCTTGATCCTGAGCTTTCCTTTCTGATGGGGCAGGGAGTATACCCAGTGCAGCTCTCCCTACCGCCAGGCTGAGGTGGGAGATGAGGGATAGCCAAGGAAGGCAGCACCGTGCCCCCTAAAGCCAAGCGAGGGTAGTGAGAGATGGGCCACAGCCAAATCGTGGAGGGCAGTAGCCCTGCAGCCCCTAACACTGGGGGTTTCAAACTTTGTGTATGGGTGACCCCCTTTCATGCCGCAAGCCTCTGAGCATGACCCTCCCTTAGAAATTTAAAATGGGGGAGGGTAATTTAATTTAATCGGGGCTCAGGGCTGCCAGCCCCACAAAGTTGACAGCTTGTGACCCCCATGTAACCAGCTTGTGATCCCCTGCAGGGTCACAACCCCCAGTTTGAGAACCCCTGCCCTAATGCTACCCCGTGCTGCAGAGAGATGGGGGCCAGGCTACTAAAGACAGTGCAATATGCTAGTAGGAAGCAAGGCTTGTGTCTGGACTGGGTTGCAAAGCTGCGATGACAGCAGTGTTAGCTAACCCGCTCTAGTGTAGACAGGACGCCTTGCCTTCCAGGTGTCCCTGCCCCTCGCTTCCAGAGGCTGGTGTGGGCCCTTGCCACACGTTTGTTCCAGGCTACAAACATTCAGTCTTTCCACCAGGTTGATCCCTCAAGTGACTGGCAAACAAAGTTTAAAAAAAGGCTAGACTAGGGAGTCGGCCCTTTCAATCACCTCTGCCTTGTCTACAGTAGATTTTCAATGGGGTTAGGGTTTGTCTACACTGCGGGGAGCTATAGGGGCAGGAGCGCTGGCAGCCTTTTTCGCGCCCTAGGCGGCGGAAGGTCCCACCCCCAAAATGCCACCCCCAACAGAGGCAGCGGAAGGTCCCACCCCTGAAATACTGCCGACGACCGTGGCAGCCGAACATCCGGCCGCTGCGGTCGCCGCCCCCCAAATGTTAGTGCCCTAGGTGACCGCCTAGGTCGCCTAATGGGTTGCGCCAGCCCTGTATAGCTATGGTGTATCCTACAGCAGCAGAAGGGGTGTTCCATCACAGTCCGAACACCACTTCCCCAAGCAATGGTAGCTAGGTCGTGCTAGCACGTCTACACTGGGGCAGAGGGCGGCAAGTCAAATCCCAAGTGTAGATCAGGCCTTACTAATGCAGCTTTGAGCCTGGTCCAGACAAGGCCTCAAGTGTGAAGCTTCATTTCCATTAGAAATGAAGACTGTGAGCGAGATGACTTCGCTGGGCAGGGGCATGGGCCCCTCGGCTGGTTAGCTGGACATTTCTTTGGGACGTCTTTGGCATTGCCCATGCTAGATGGCCTCGTAGGTGAGGGGAAAATTTGCGGGTTTGAGCAGCTGGGCATCTGGCCCTTGGGGAGGGGGTTTGGGATTATGTGCTAAGCACATAAGCCGGCTGATTTTGCTCATTGACCAATGGTTAAATAGTTAATGACAGTTCCATTGAGATTGTCATTAGGTTTCAGGGTTAACGCCGTGAGCTGAATGGGGACAGTTCACCCGTCTCCGCTCCTGTTTGAGGCTGTCTCCAGACTTGGGCCAACACTGCTGTGTTGCTTATACTTGGCTACCGTTTTCAAGGTTTCCTTCACAGCCAAGAGGGCTAGAAAGGGAGTTTTGGGGAAATCAGAGTTAAGACTGGGGAGCCCAGTTTCACAGTGAGGGGTGGCTCGGGCTGCGCCCGGAGTGTGAGCACCAGGGCCCGAGTCACAAAGGGTCAAGAGGCAGCGCTCTCCGCTAGCCACTGAGTGCTAGGATTTGCACAAAAGCTGCCAGCTCAGGAAACAGGCACGAGCCTCTTCAGAAAAAAAACATTTGGCAGAAATTCCCCAGTTGGGGAAGGATTCCTGGGAGCTGCTGGCATCTGTGAAAATGTCTCAGCATCCTGCTGGCAACCTCGTCTGAGCCAGGGATTCCCCCCACCCACCCCTCCAGCTCAGGGAGACCCTGCGCCTGGGAAAACACAGCTCCCTACAACGGAGACCTGCTCCTTTCTGCCAAACAATGCCCCAACAACCTGCCTAGCAGGAAGACGGGCAGCTCCCACTGGCTCCTCCAGCCTCCTGCCCACAACTCTGGTAACCACCTGGCCACGCAGGCCTGTGGGGGAAGCCCAGGCCCCACACACCCCATCACAGGCATTCTCCTTTCCAAGGCCCTCTCCTGACACAGTGAGACCCTCCAGGTGTATGTTGTCATGGCAATACAGACCCCAGCCTCCAGTTGCATTGCTCTTGGCCTTGGCATTCCCTGCACTGCCCCCCAGGGACATCTCCCCATGCCTCTGGAGATGCAAGCGATGTAAGAGGAGAGGAGGGAGGTCATCCGAGAGTAGAGGTGCTCTTTCTGGGCTACAGGTGACCATGCTGCAGCTGGGTCTCTGGTGCTCAGAGTCCAAGAGAGGTTCCCTGGGAAGTGGCCTTTGGAGCAAGAAACACCAACCAGCTCCCTGCAGCTGGATTGTATCCATCCAGGTCACTGGGCCTGACTGTGAACTGCTCCCCATGGGACTGGGTGCTAGGATGTGCCAAATCCCAGCTGTGCTGCCCAGAGACCCTGGGGCTTCTGACATCTCCGAGTATCACCATGGAGAAGCTTGAGCCCTCAGCAGTGACGAGCAAGTGATGGTTCCAAAGTCCAGAGCACAGCAGGATGAGGCCAGGACAGCAGGCAAGGCAGAGCCCCAGGGTACTCAGGGAGTGGGGTTGGGCTGGGTCACCAGATCAGGGTGAGTGGGGTGGGGCCAAGCTGCAGGATCCAGGCGTTTGGAGAGGGGGCAGCACAGCCATGCTGCAGGACCCCAGCTCCTCTGGGTGGGGCCCAGCCTCAGGTCTGGGCACTCAGAAGTGGGGTGGCTGAGCTGCACGCTCAGGGCTCTCGAGGTGTCGGGCGGGGTGAGCCACAGGATCTAGGCACCCAGGCAGGAAGGCAGGGCCAAGCAGCGCTGCAGGCCCTAGGTTCAGCCCTGACTTCTCTGCCAACCCTGCGGCACCCTGCGAAGGGGTTGGCCAGCCCCGGACCTAATGTCCTGCTAGGGGATGGGGGCAGCCCTGACCTCTGTGGTCACAAGGTGCCCTTCCCCTCCACTACCCCCAGCCACTGGAGGGCACCTCCAGGGCTTTACTCTAACCCCTCATTGAACAGGAAAAATGAACTCCCAGCCTCCTCCCTAGAGCCCTGGGAGGGCTGAGTTCCTTCTCTAGGGAGCCCACAGTGTGCTGGGACTCTGGGGAAGGCTGCAGAGGGGGCCGAGACCACGTGGCTGGCTCCCATTCATCCCCTCCCGCCCCGTGGGCTCAGTCTGGGGAAGGGTTATACCCCTCAATGGACTACCCCTCCCCCAGCATGGTATCAAGGTCAGCCCAGCAGCAGCCTCCCTCTCAGAGCTTCAGGGACACCTGGCACCCCTGCACAGGGCACCTAGCGCTCCCCAGGGCTCCGGCACCCCCCTCTCCCGTGCTCTGCGCGGGGGAGCAGGAGAC
Organism: Gopherus evgoodei; assembly: GCF_007399415.2. Classification (NCBI taxonomy): domain Eukaryota; kingdom Metazoa; phylum Chordata; order Testudines; family Testudinidae; genus Gopherus; species Gopherus evgoodei. The sequence continues at coordinate 8,345,510 of NC_044330.1, forward strand.
AGTGAGTTTTAAGGGTCCCTCTGGAGACCCTCAGCTGCCATAGTCTTGCCTGGCGTGGGGGTCGTCGCCAGGGTGTGGAGGGAGCCAGGACCCGGGAGCCAGGGGCTTGGCCTGAGTATGGCTCCGGGATTGCCAGGTGCTGGCTGCCCAGCCCCGCCCTGTTCCAGCCCCAGGCGCCCCGGGTTGCAGCCCCCGGCCGAGCCCCCAGCCCGGCTACTCACGTTGTTGCTGAGATCCTGGAGAGCTACGTTCATCCTGGACATCATGGGGCTCCCGGCACGGCCCCCGCCGCCTAGCTCCGCTCCCAGCCTGGGGCGAGCGGGGCTGCAGCCGCCGCGCCGGCCCCGGGGCTGGCCATGGTGCTCGGGGGCTCGGACCCGGCGGCCCCCTCCCTTGCAGGAGCCGCGCAGCTCAGGGCAGCTCCCGGAGCCGCAAGGGCGCAGCGGAGGCCCCGGCTGCGGGGGCCGGCGGGGCGAGGGGCAGGCGGCTCCCCGCGCTCCGAGCTGGGACCGTCACTGGGGCGAACCGGCGGGTGTGTCCATCAGGGCGGGCGGGCGGCATCGGCTGCTGCCCGGGGGCTGCGGCGGCGGGACGCCCAGGAGCCCCGGAGCCCGATGGCGAAGGTCAGCGGGGATGGAGGCGCCTCCGGCTCCGCGGGACTCACCAACAGCCTGGCCACGGGCGCAGGGACGCGGCCGCGCTGCGCGACACTGGCACACGCGCGGCCACCGTGACTCAGGAGCGCACAGACACAAGGCGCACCCCCGCAGTCTGTCACACACACACACACACACACATCGCAATCTGTCACACACATCCCGCAGTCTGTCACACACACACACACACACACACACACCGCAATCTGTCACACACATCCCGCAATCTGTCACACACACTGATATCTGCACACACACATACACCACAGTCTGTCTCTCTCTCACACACACACTGCAATCTCACACACACTGCTATGATCTCCATCACACACACAGTCACACACACACTGCAATCTGTCACACACACACATACACCGCAATCTGTCACACACATCCCGCAATCTGTCACACACACACACTGATATCTGCACACACACACACACACACCACAATCTGTCTCTCACACACACACTGCAATCTCACACACACTGCTATGATCTCCGTCACACACACAGTCACACACACACCGCAATCTGTCACACACACACATACACCGCAATCTGTCACACACATCCCGCAATCTGTCACACACACACTGATATCTGCACACACACACACACCACAATCTGTCTCTCTCTCACACACACACTGCAATCTCACACACACCGCTATGATCTCCGTCACACACACAGTCACACACACACCGCAATCTGTCCACACACACATCCCGCAATCTGTCACACACACACTGATATCTGCACACACACACACACACCACAATCTGTCTCTCACACACACACTGCAATCTCACACACACCGCTATGATCTCCATCACACACACAGTCACACACACACCGCAATCTGTCCACACACACATACACCGCAATCTGTCATACACATCCCGCAATCTGTCACACACACCCCGCAATCTCACACACACCAATATGATCTCCGTCACACACAGAGTCACACACCCTGCAATCTGTCACACACACAGTCACACACACCCCACAATCTGTCACACACACACCCCGCAATCTGTCACACAGTGACACACACACCGCAATCTGTCTCACACACACACACACACACATGCACACAGACACCTCTCAATCTGTCTCTCTCACACACACACACCACAATCTGTCACACACATCCCGCAATCTGTCACACACACATCGCAATCTGTCACACACACACTGATATCTGCACACACACACACTCTACAATCTGTCTCTCTCTCACACACACTGCAATCTCACACACACCGCTATGATCTCCGTCACACACACAGTCACACACACACCGCAATCTGTCCACACACACATACACCGCAATCTGTCACACACATCCCGCAATCTGTCACACACACACTGATATCTGCACACACACACACACCACAATCTGTCTCTCACACACACACTGCAATCTCACACACACCGCTATGATCTCCGTCACACACACAGTCACACACACACCGCAATCTGTCTCTCACACACATACACACATACACTGCAATCTGTCACACACATCCCGCAATCTGTCACACACACCCCGCAATCTCACACACACCGATATGATCTCCGTCACACACACAGTCACACACCCTACAATCTGTCACACACACAGTCACACACACCCCACAATCTGTCACACACACACACACCCCCCGCAATCTGTCACACAGTGACACACACACCGCAATCTGTCTCACACACACACACACACATGCACACAGACACCTCTCAATCTGTCTCTCTCACACACACACACCACAATCTGTCACACACATCCCGCAATCTGTCACACGCACACACACATCGCAATCTGTCACACACATCCCACAATCTGTCACACACACACACACACACACCACAATCTCACACGCGCCGATATGATCTCCGTTACACACACAGTCACACACCCCACAATCTGTCACACACAGTCACACACACACTGCAATCTGTCGCACACACACACCCCACAATCTGTCACACACACAGTCACACACACCCCGCAATCTGTCACACACACACACACACACACACACACACACACACACTCTGATATCTGTCAGACACACACACCACAATCTGTCACCCCCCACAATCTGTCACACACACAGTCACACACACACACCGATATCTGTCTCACACACACACACTGCAATCTGTCACATACATCCCACAATCTGTCACACACACACACACCCCCGATATCTGTCACACACACACAGACACACACACCACAATCTGTCACACACACACTTGCAGTCTGTCTGTCTCTCTCTCTCTCGCACACCCCCCCCGATATCTGTTTCTCACACACCCCGATATCTGTCACACACACAGTCACACACATACACCTCAATCTGTCTCACACACACCACAATCTGTCACCCCCCCAATATCTGTCACACACACACCAATATCTGTCACACACACCAATATGATCTCCGTGACACACACAGTCACACACACCCCGCAATCTGTCACGCACACACCGATATCTGTCACACATAGAGTCACACACACACCACAATCTGTCACACACACAGTAACACACAGAATCACACACACCCACACCCACACACCCCACAATATGTCACCCAGATATCTGTCTCACACACACACACCCGATATCTGTCTCGCACCCAGTCACATGCGCACACACACACACTGCAATCTGTCACACACAATCACACACACACCCAAAATCTGTCACACACAGACACACCACAATCTGTCACACAGAGTATCTCTCTGTCTTTCACACACACACACCACAATCTGTCACACACAGAAACACACACACACACCCATAATCTGGCACACACACAGTCACCCCCCCTGCAATCTGTCACGCACACATACAATCGCACACACATGCCACAATCTGTCACACACACCCCAATCTGTAACACATACAGAATCACACACACACACACACACCCAATCCCACAGACTGCAAGCTGTCACACACACAGTCACATGCGCACACACACACACATGCAGTGACACACACGCACAATATCACACAGGCACACAATCACACAGACCACAATCTGTCACACACACACAGAGAATGCCAGACACACAATTACACAGGCACATTGGCACACAGACCGCAATCTGTCAGAGCCACAGACACACAGAGTCACACACACATAGAATGCCAGACACACAATCACAGACACTCAGGCACACTGATCACAATCTATCAACACAGTCACTCACACACATGCACACAGAGAATGCCAGACACACAATAATACAGAGAATTGCACAGACACACAATCAGGGGCGGTTCTAGGGATTTTGTCGCCCCAAGCATGGAAGGCAGGATGCCTTTGGCGGCTTACCTGCGGGAGGTCCCTGGTCCCGCAGATTCGGTGGCACTCCTGCGGGAGGTCCGCCTAAGCCACGGGACCAGCGGACCCTCCACAGGCAAGTCCTCGAAGGCAACCTGCCTGTCGCCCTCGCGGTGACCGGCAGAGTGCCCCCCATGGCTTGCTGCCCCAGGAACACACTTGGCATGCTGGTGCCTGGAGCCGCCCCTGCACACAGTCGTCACATACAGAATCAAACAGACCAGTATCTCTCTTACACACACACAAATACTCACACACACACACAATTGCACAATCACACACACAAAATTACAGGGGCACACTGACTGCAATATGTCACAAAGTCACACACACACAGAGTCTCACACACACACAAAATATCAAATACAGAGACACCCAGGCACACTGACTGCATAGTCACACACAGAATATCAGACATACAATCACACATAGAATCACACAGACACACAATCACATATAATCATACAGACCAGTCTCTCTCTCACACACACAATCACATACACAAAGTTGCACAGACACACAACTGCACAGACTGATTCACACAGACAGTCTCACGAACACAGAGAATTGCATGCACACAGATACACAATCACACAGTCTCACAAACACACAGAATCACACACAATCACACAAACAACACAGACACACAATCACACAGACCCACGCACTCACCCAAACACAGAATCACACTAACATAGTCTCACAGACATACAATCACATGCACAAGCCCAGACACTTGGTTCAATCCCATGCTAGCATATTGAGGTGAGAAGTGCCAGTGTCGAGGGACAGGGCTCTGCCAGGCACAGGAGCAACCTGCCCGGTTCAGGGCTTCTACAACACATGTGGGGTTTGTTCCCCTCTACCTCTGTCATCTGCCTCAGCAAAGCCCGGGCCGGTCACTTTGTTGCCTGAGCTCATAGACTCATAGACTCTAGGACTGGAAGGGGCCTCGAGAGGTCATCGAGTCCAGTCCCCTGCCCTCATGGCAGGACCAAATACTGTCTAGACCATCCCTAATAGAGATTTATCTAACCTACTCTTAAATATCTCCAGAGATGGAGATTCCACAACTTCCCTAGGCAATCTGTTCCAGTGTTTAACTACCCTGACAGTTAGGAACTTTTTCCTAATGTCCAGCCTAAATCTCCCTTGCTGCAGTTTAAGCCCATTGCTTCTTGTTCTATCATTGGAGGCTAAGGTGAACAAGTTTTCTCCCTCCTCCTGATGACACCCTTTTAGATACCTGAAAACTGCTATCATGTCTCCTCTCAGTCTTCTCTTTTCCAAACTAAACAAACCCAATTGTTTCAGCCTTCCTTCATAGGTCATGTTCTCAAGATCTTTAATCATTCTTGTTGCTCTTCTCTGGACCCTCTCCAATTTCTCCACATCTTTCTTGAAATGCGGTGCCCAGAACTGGACACAATACTCCAGTTGAGGCCTAACCAGTGCAGAGTAAAGCGGAAGAATGACTTCTCGTGTCTTGTTTATAACACACCTGTTAATGCATCCCAGAATCACGTTTGCTTTTTTTGCAACAGTATCACACTGTTGACTCATATTAAGCTTGTGGTCCACTATAACCCCTAGATCCCTTTCTGCCATACTCCTTCCTAGACAGTCTCTTCCCATTCTGTATGTGTGAAACTGATTGTTCCTTCCTAAGTGGAGGTGTCTCTCTCTTGCTCCCAGGGCCAGGCATGGGGTGGGGGGAGGAGGGCTGTTGCTACTGCTGATCCTTGAGGGGATCTCTCCCGCTCCCCCTTCTCCTCCTTTGCAGGGTGGATAAAACGTCATTTAAAAAATCAGATTTAAATTTAAATCTAGTTATTTCATTTAAATACATTTTTCTATTTAAAAATAAACAATTGTCAAATTAAATTTGAAATTCTGACATCCATTAAACCATACATTTAGTATAATCTATTAAAGTCATTTAAATAAAATAAATACTATCCAAGCAGCATGTGGCTGTTGAAGTTTCAAAGAAAGTCAAGCCACTGAACTAGTGGAAGGCACTGACTAAGCACCTGGAACCAGAGTTTGTTGAAGTGCTAACCCAGCTTTGGAAAGCAGTAGTCACTTCTGCAAGTGCAGAGAAAATATTGTCTGCATTTCAGGTGATTTAACGAGCTCAGGATGTCTAGTTCGTTCAACATTAAGAAACCTATTGGGAGTTGAAAAAGCAGAAAAGCTTGTTTCCCTCTTCCACTCTATTAATAAAAGTTAGGTGTGAGAGAATGAGATCTACTAGTTCTAAAATCTTGAAGGACGCAGGGATCAGAAACTATCCGTTCAGTTCATTAGCTACAGCTAATAATAAAACGGTTAGTTTTAAGTGCAAAACATATTTTGATATGAAAAAAATGTATACAGAACATTTGAGGTCGTTTTGTTTAACTAATCACAAAAGAAATGTAAAGCACTGTTTTTCTGCACTTTTAATTGACTTCCAGTTTTCATCTACAAATCAGAAGTAAACGATTAGTTACCAGCTAATAAATAAGAAATATGTCAGTCCCTATTTTCTAACAATAGAAACGGCAAAAATTAAGAATCTGAATAAGTGTATGTTAAGGTCTATCATTGTTTAAATAAATGTATTTAGATATAGTGTATCTTCATGCTTAGCAACAGATTTCATGTCAAAGCCTGTATTTAGTTGAGGGTCAACATATTTTAATGGTTACCAACCACAAGAATCTTTCTTTTTATGGGAAACTAACTAAACAGTACAAATGCAAAACAAGATTAAAACTGATGATTTAAATCGCGGTTTCCTGTTTGCTGATTTAAATCATTATTAAAATTGGTGATTTAAATTGCTTTCATTTAAATCACTCCACTCTGTCCCCTTGTATTTGGGACACAAGCATGCAGGGGCTTCCGGCTTGGGGATGGTCTCTGGCCTGCTCTCCACTACAAAGTTTGGTCAATGTAAGCTGCCTTGGGTCAACCTACTTGTGCATGTGTCCATACTTAATTTTGTCTCCCACCAACATACGTGCTCTATTATGTTGACGGAGTAACATCACCTCCCTGGCCCGTGTTGAGCCATGGTTGGTGTACTGAGGTCAATGCAGTGTGAGTGCAGACACCACGTTACTTATGTCAACCCTAACTGTCCTCTAGCAGCCGTCCCACAATGCCCAAACTGACTGCTCTGGTCACAATTGTGAACTCCACTGCCCATGGGTCACGGAGATGGGAAGACCCACCCACACTTTAAAACCTCACATCTTTTTAAAATGCCTTTTCCTGATTGTCCAGCTTGGCAAGCACCTAGCAGCTCTCCATTGTTGTGTGCAACTGCCCAGCCAGCCATGCCAGCTACATGCTCCAGATGCGCTCCAGCTTGGAGTAGACAGGAAATATTGGATCTGGGCCAGTGGAGAGATGAGGGTGCAAGCCCAGCTATGGACCCGTGGTAGGAATGTGGACACCTCTGAGCAGATTGGATGGATGATGCAGGAGAAAGGGTACAACAGGGACCAGCAGCAGTGCCGCGTGAAAGCCAAGGAACTGCAGCAGGCATATCAGAAAGCCAGGGAGGCCAACGATCAGCTGCTGACCTGCTGCTTTTGTGTGTTTTATCTGCAGCTGTTGCCATTGTAGCCTTGAGGGGTTTCCCCTCCGCTCCCACTGAATACCTGAGCCAGGTACAGAGGAGGAAGAAGAGCCCTCAGGATGCCATGTTCAGTGAGATCCTGCCAGCCAGGGCTGCATCGGCCCATGAGCACAGGACCCGGAGGGTGAATATTGCAGACAGTATGAAGAAGAACAGAGCACACAGGAGAAAGGTCCAGGAAAAGGAGAGGGAGATGCACTAGGACGTAATGGGGCTTCTCTGGCAGCGAACACAGATGCTGCAGACTCTTGGGGACCTACAGGTTCAACTATCAAGGGTTTCTCTCCCTTTGCACTCCCTGGAGAACTCCATTATAGCACCTTCCTGCACCCCACCCCAACATTCCACATGGCATCAGTGGGGCCCACATCCCTACCCTTACTGCTCCACCCTGGGAGACAAGCACAGCTTCCCAGATGCTGACCTGTGAGAACCATGGCTAATGTATGTGTCGGTAAAACGGGGAGAGGTTCCCTCCCCTTCTGAAGCTGTGCACCATCAAGTGATTAATTTTTAATGTATTTGCATTTAAATTGCACCACATTTTCTGAAGTGCTTTTGTTGCTTAATAAAACTCTGCTGTTTGGAAAATCATTCATCTTGATTAGTTCCCAACGTGTGGTGCAGAATGCATAGTGGTAGTGAAAGCATCCACTTAAGTTATTGTACAGTGTGACACAACTCATAGGATCAGTGACAAACACAGTGTAATAATCACGATGTACAGCAGTGGTTCTCAACTGGGGGTAGACATCCCACAGACATCCCACAGATGTCTTCCAGGGGTATATCAACTCATCCAGCTATTTGACTAGTTTTATAACAGGCGATATAAAAAGCCCTAGCGAAGTCAGTACAAACTAAAATTTTCTACAGACACCGACTTGTTTATACTGCCTTATATACTATACACTGAAATGGAAGTACACTATTTATGTTCCAATTGATTTATGTTATAGTTATATGGTAAAAATGAGAAAGTCAGCAGTTTTTCAGTAGTAGCATGCTGGCACTTGTATTTTTATGTCTGATTTTGTAAGAAAGTCACTTTTAAGTGGGGTGAAACGTGGGGTACTCAAGATAAATGAGCCTCCTGAAAGGGGTACAGTTGTCTGGAAAGGTTGAGAGGCCACTGGTGTACAGCACATATCATAAAACGAATAGGTGCATTGTCAGTGTTATGCTCATAGATGTGTACCAAGCCCCATGCAATTCCCAACAGGCTGCCAAACTCCCAGGCCACCACAATGCTTTACTGTGGCTGACCATTAAAGTGTCCTTTCAAAGCCTCCCTGAGCTCCACACAGAGCTCTTCTGATGGCGTGTGATGGGGTATTCACCCCACATTCGTTCTGAAAGGGTTAATGCAGACTGAGAAAGGGGCTAATTAACTGAGTTGGCCACAGCTGAGAGGAATCAGGAGGCTAAGCAATCCCCAAACTGAGCGAGGAAGCCCCGCTGAGGAGGAACCAGCTGGGCTGGGGCTGTTAAGGTGGGAATTTGGCAGGAGAAAGAGGGCTGCAGGGAGGCAGTCTGCAGTCGCTCCCTGGGAGGAGGGAGGTGTGTTTGGGCTGGCAAACCCAGAGAGTGCGGGGGAGGGGGGGCCAGAAAGGGAGGAGTGGGGGGCTCAGGGAAAGGCAGTAGGATCTAGAAGGCCAGAGGGTCCCTGGCCAGAGGGTCCCTGAGCCAGCCCCGGCAAAGAGGATGGGCTCAGGTGTCCCTGCCTGCCACTGAGGGAGTGGCACTACAAGGCAGTGAATGAGAAGGCTACCCAGTGCTGTTGAAGGAAGGCTTTGGTACCCTGGAAGAGGGAAACACGTAGAGTGACCTGGTCTGAGGCCTGAGACACGAAGAGGCAGCAGAAGCTTGTGGAGCGAGAAAGGTGCTGCAGAGAGCATGCAATTGTGGGAAGGGTTGCTATTCCCCAGAATGACCAGCAAAAGGCGCCATCCTAGGAGCAAGTGGAGCAGCCCATCATATAGCCCTTGTATCTGGCTGTTCAAACTCAGCAGACAGCCACTCCACCTCCACCCTGGAGGCAACTCTTCCCCTTTTGCTTCATGGACATTTTGCAGGACACCGCAGGCAGTTATAACCATTGAACTGTTTTTCCCACCGAGATCCAATCTTCTGAGTAAACAGCGCCATCATCTCTTCAATCTACCAAAAGCGCATTCAAGCCATTGTTCTGCACCTGCGAAGCCAGTAGCTGAATCTCGCCTTGGTGCTGCCAAGGTGTCCAATGTACGGCTTCATGAGCCAGAGAACCAACGGTAGGCTGGGTCCCCCAGAATCACTACTGGCATTTCAGCATTGCCAATGGTGATCTACTGGTCAGGAAAGAAAGTCCTTGCTTGTAGCTTTCTGAACAGTCCTAAGTGCTTAAAGATGTCAGCATCATTCACCTTCTCTGAGCTGCCGACACTGATGTCGGGAAAGCATCTCCAGAGATCCATCAACTCTTACGCAGCCATAGAAAAGTAGCCCTTTCTGCTGATGTACTTTGTGACAAGGTGCTCGGGTGTCCAAATCGGGATATTGTGCCGTCTATTGCTCCACCCCAGTTACCCTGCAATGCACACACACGCACTAACACATTCAGACACAGCCTAGGGGCTCGGAGAGGCTCGATCCCTGTCTATTAGGACCAACATGGAGCCAGCTGCCATGCACTGGAGGCAGGTGGGACCTACCTCCTTAGGCTCTGCTTTTGGTCCAGACATGTTCTGCATGCTGGTGTCTGAACTGAGGAGTTGCTCATACCTCCTGGGGGCTACAAACACCTGCTGGATTTTCTCCTGCAGGGACAGGGTGAGTGTGCGCGTGTGAGCAGTGAGGATGCATGTGCAAGAGTGAGTGTGCAAATGCATGCGTGCATGTACAAGTGAAAGCAGCGAGTGTAGCTGTGTAAGTGCACAATGTGTCTGGGGTGTGAGTTGGTATTTGTTAGGAGTGTAAATGCACATGGGGAGGCAGCAGTTCAAGAGCCCCCATGCTGCACTGTCATAACTATAAAGAAAAGGGAATAGCCCTTCTGTGTACAATCCTATCCAATCCCTCCTGGCCAGAGACACCAAAATCCTTTTACCTGTAAAGGGTTAAGAGGCTCAGGTAACCTGGCTGATACCTGACCCAAAGGACCAATAAAGAGACAAGATAATTTCAAATCTTGGTGGGGGGACGTATTGTGTTTGTGTGTTCCTTGTTTTGGGGTTGTTTGCTCTCCACATCTTTCTGAACCAGTCTCTCATATTCCAAACTTGTAAGTAACAGCCAGGCAGGGCACATTAGTTTTATCTTTGTTTTCTCAACTTCTAAATGTTCCTTTTTGCTAAGAGGATTTATCTCTGTTTGCTGTAACTTTGAACCTAAGGCTAGAGGGGGTTCCTGTGGGCTCTATGACTCTGATTACCCTGTAAAGTTATTTTCCATCCTGATTTTACAGAGATGATTTTTACTTTTCTTTCTTTAATTAAGAGCCTTCTTTTTAAGAACCTGATTGATTTCTTCTTGTTTTAAGATCCAAGGGGTTGGACCTGCACTCACCAGGAATTGATGGGGTAAAAGGAGGGGGGGTGGTTAAATTATCCTTGTTTTAAGATCCAGGAGTTTGGATCTGTGTTCACCAGGAACTTGGTGGAGAAGTCTCTCAAGGCTACTGGGAGGGAGACAGTCTGGGGGGAAGGTAGACAGTGTTTCCCAAATAACTCTTAAAGGATTTGGGTGATTGCAGTAAAACCAGATCTAAGCTGGTAATTAAGCTTAGAGGTTCTCATGCAGGTCCCTACATCTGTACCCTAGAGTTCAGAGTGGAGAAGGAACCTTGACAAGCACCCTCTTGAAAAAACTCCTGGGATGCTGGGGAAGGAGGGTCTGTGGGCATGCGGAAAAGTGTATGCAAACCAAGGAGCCAGCGGGAGAGTGCGTGGATGGCAAGTGATGGTGAGCATGTTAAACGTTCATATGTGTGTGCAGGAGCATGTATGTGTAGGATGAGACCATGGAAAAACGTACAAAAGTGATTGTGAGGCCTTGGGCTTTACCAAGCAGGGAGCACAAGGCTGTTGCACTGTAGCGCTAGTGTAAAAATGAGTGCAAGGGCTAGGGGATCATCCTTTGCACTGAGCAGCAGGGATTCCCCTTGGGATCCTGCTCCCTGACTCCTGAGAACAATGCTGAGTGCAAACGGGCTGGACGTGGGAAGAGAATGGTGATATCTGAGGAGACCTGGGCATTTGCTGGCAGAATCTTTCCTTTGCTAACGAGGGACAGCACCATGGGCCCCATCCCCTTGGGGTCTCACTCCTGCTACTGGGTGAGAATTGCCTGGCACCCATGCCTATCAATGCCGGCTCGGGATCCCCTGTGAGTGCACCCCATCCTGCTCAGCACTTCTTACCTTGCATGGCTATACCTGGCAGCTACGCTGGGCTGGATCACATCCTCCGTGTGCGTGGAAGAGAGAGTGTGTGTATGGTGGGAGGCGTTGTTCACAAGCAAGGAGTGCGAGTGTGCAAAGGGAAGGCGTGACTGGGGGTGTGCACAGTCTGAGTGACAATGCAAGGGAGAATGTGAACCTACGTTGTGATGAAGTGGGGGGTTTTCTTGTTGTTTCCTTGTTTTTCCAATGGTTTGCATGCAGAGGGAGTGGGATTCAGTGTCCCCGGGTGTTACTGGTTTAACCAGGTGAGGGGAGAGGGAGTTTGTTGTTACAGAGGACCAGAGAGGGAATTTGGGACCCCAGCCAATGGCCTGGAGGATGGACACCCCAGCGACTGGTGCCCTGGAGACCAGCTCAGGAGTCTCAGCCAGTTCTGGCCAGTGGGAGGACAATGGGCTGTGAAGAGAGGACCCGGTGACCTAACCAGCCGTTTCCAGCCAGAGGGGCCAGAGGAGGGCTGAGAGGAGAGGAGGCCCAGGCAACCCAGTTTACGACCCTGTTTACCTGAAGAGAAGACAATGGACAGAGGGGGCTTGGGGGCCTGCGGTGATATCAGATGCCCAGCTGGGAAGCAGGGGGGCTCTGGGCTGGAGAGAGGGAGCAGGCAGAGCCCACTGGGTGCAGGGGAGACTTGGATGTGCTGTGCTGAGGGAGGCCAGGCCTGAGGCTGGAGAGTTTCCTGTGCTGTGTTCAATGCTCAATAAACCCTTCTGTTTTAAGCTGGCTCAGAGTCGCTCCGGGCTAGAGAACAGGGGGCATCAGCCCCTTTGGGGGTGGAGGCCCCAGGGGTCCAGAGCGAGTGGACTCCCCGAGGGGGCCCATGGCGAGAGACAGACGTGCTAAGGCTCAGAGAGGTGCAGCTCCAGGAGGTGGAGCGGCCTGACCCCGAGAGAGAGTGGATCTCCAGGCAGGGCTGTCTCACTGGGGCCATGAGTGGGCACGACCTGGGAGTCCATGACATACATGTCTGAGGCACGTGTGTGTACAGCAGTAAGGGGGATGAGAAGATATGAGCATGGGGGCATGTATAAAGACCAGGTGCCAGGCTCTGCATTGACTCGCACCATGCACAGTGATTTATACTAGTCAATGGGCATCAAGTGTCACCATTCTGAGTTAAAAGCATTTTGCACCCATCTCACACTGATGTAACTGACCGCACCAGCTGCAAGACAATAGAGAGCTGGCCCCAAGTGCACGTAAGAGTGAGAGTGAGTGTGCCTGTGCAAACGGAGTGTATGCATGTCAGGAACGAGAGTGACTGTACCCATAGAAGAGTGAGCGTGCATACCAGTGTGATGTGCAGGGAGTGGCTGGGAGTGGCCGTGTAAGAGTGACTGCGTGTGAGGAGTGTGCACGGGCATACAAGGAGTTAGTGTGACTGTGCACGTGTCCACACATGGAGCCAGCGTGAAGTGAGCTGTAGCTCACGAAAGCTCATGCTGAAATAAATTTGTTAGTCTCTAAGGTGCCACGAGTACTCCTGTTCTTTCTGCTTTGAAGGTGTCTCTGACATCTCTTTCGATGTGGGTAGGGACAGAGGCTGGGAGATGAGGCTGCATTGGGACCTCTTGGCTAGGAGTTAGATGGGCACCATCTGCTGGAGCTGCAGGGAATGGAAAGCCAGTGTAAGGGTGGCGTGTGCATGGGGGTAGGGTGCAGCTTTCCGGGAGACCCTTGTGTTTGGGCCACAAAGAAGGGGTTCGTTCTCTTGGTTACATTAGTTAATAGATGTGTAGATTTATATAACAAACCTCTCTGGAATGTGAACAAGCCCTGTTAGCAGTTACCCAGTACCCCACTATCTAAGGACTAGTAACTGCAGCCAGCAAAAAGCCCTACCCCATATGACTCACCCCTTCAGGGAAAGGCTGAGCAAAGACATGGGCCTGTGGGGTGCCCCAAAGGTCACTGAGATCAGCCTGTGGGGTCTCCTGGCAATGAGGATTCAACCATAAACACACTAGGGACTATCTCGCAGGCCTCTCGAAGGGATCTGCTGCCCATTGCATAAAGAACAGGACTTGCTGCCTCCTCCCACACCAGACTCTGAGGTCTCTTTGTGTCCTGATGCCCCCTCCTCCCTGTCATGGGCTGTGTGCTGCCCCCTTGCAGATTTGATGGAGATTAAGATTCAGGTTAGGGTTAAGTGAGTCCTTCAGGTGGCCTTTGGTGACAAGCCTGGGAAAGGCACCTGGGGTCACCCTGTCCCACCCAATGCTGCTGCACAAATCACACTGGCAAGATGGGGTGGAGGACTAAGCTAATTTATAGGGGTGCTGACTATTTCCAAAGCAGATTGCCCCATTTCTTTAGCCACTGCTAGACAGGTGGATGGACAGACAGGGGATGGATGGAGCTACGATAGTGTATTTTGCAGGAGGATGGATGGACAGAAAGAAGGATGGGTGGACAGATGGATGGGTGGAGCTATTGCAGTTTGCTGGACTGGAGATGGATGGACAGATGGGTGGATGGGTGGATGGCTGGAGCTGTTGCAGTGTGTTGGGCATGAGGATGGATGGAGGGTTGGATGGATGGATGGGCAGAGCAGTTGCAGTGGGTTGGGCAGGAGGATGGATGGATGGTTGAACAGGCAGACGGATGGGCGGAGCCATTTGTGACATTCCCCTGGTGTTATCTGGACCGGTGATCTGTTAGGTCACTTCAATCCTTGACTCTGGGAGCCAACCTTACCCTGCTCTGCAGTGCGAACCCCCTCTCCTGGGCTATTCACGCATTGCCTAGCATGTAAGCTGCTCCTTGGATTTTGCAACCGAATGACACTAGCCAATATCTCCAATCCCAGACACATTCCTAGGAACCTCTGTCGTGCAGTGTCCAGTTATGCCTGCAAGCTTATATGAGTTTGTCAATTTAACTAAGAAATTGATATGCACCAGGCTTGTTATCCCAAGGGGAGTCTCTGACACACTTCAAACCAAATGCACTGCTTCAGGTCGAATAGCCAAACTGGTTTATTAACTAATAAGACAGATTTTAAGTAATTGTAAGTCAAAGCATAACAAGATTTGGTCAAATGAAATAAAAGCAAAACACATTCTAAGCTGATCTTGACACTTGCAATGCCCTTACAAACTAGATGCTTCTCACCGCAGACTGGCTGGTTGCTCTTCAGCCAGGCTCTCCCTTTTGATCAAGTTGCTTCGTGGTGGTGTCTGTAGATGTAGGTGGAAGAGAGAGGAAGAGCATGGCAAACGTCTCTCCCTTTTATCATGTCCTTTCTTCCCTCTTGACTTTGTCCCTTCCCTCTTCAGAGTCAGGTGATGTTACCTCATTGCAGTCCCAAACTGCCCAAAGGAAGGGGGAGGAGTGACTCCTTCCAGAGTCCAACAGATCCTTTTGTTGCTGCCTAGGCCAGTGTCCTTTGTTCCTGTGAGGCTTGGCTGAGTTTGTCCCATACATGCCCTGATGAGGTGTGAACTACCTCCCTTCTCTTGGAGTTTTTGCCTGGGCTTATTTTAAGCCACAAGGATATATTTTCAGCCTCATAACTACATACATGAAATTATAACCTACAACACTACTGTAACATCACTATAACAATGCTCAGTATCTCATGAGCCTTCCGAAGACACCCAACATGACAAACTTTGCATTGGCTACCGCACAAGCATTTTACAAGGATGAACACGGGGTGCTGCATGTTCCCCCAAGGTACAGACCATCACACTGTTGCACTGGGTTGGGCAGGAGGCCGGACAGATGGTTGGTTAGATGGATGGGTGGAGCTGGTGCAGTGGGCTGGGTGCTCCTGCCCCAGAGCTCTTGGTACTTTTCCAACAATTCCCAGGTTGGCCAACGGGTAAGAGCCCTAGGGGAGCAGAACGGCCAGCAGCCCCCACCCGCTGCGGGGCAGGACCGCACGTGCCACCAGCGCCACGTGCGGCGAGTCAGGTCCGGGGGCCCCTCCGCATTCGACCCGTTAAGCTCCGCCTTCCTCACTGGCCCCGCCCCCTAAAATAGCCCCGCCCCATGCAACTATCCCCGCCCATCAGCACCACTGGGTCACGTGGCATGGTTTGTCTCCCCGCGATTGGTCCCTTTCGGCCCCGCCCCGCGAGCGACCCCGGCGCCGGCGCAGTTCAGCGCGGAGCGGCGCGATGGAGGACGGCGGCGGCGGGGGCCAGAGCCGGTCGCAGGCGGGGGCCTCGGCGGGGGGCGGCGACGAGAAGTCGGGGGGGCCGTGGACCAAGGACCGGAAGGACCCGGCGGCGCCGGCGGACAAGGAGCAGGAGCTGGTGAGAGCGGGACGCGCCTCCGCACGGGCCGGGCGCGGAGCTGAGTCACGCCGGGCCCGGCCGGCCGGCGCCGTGTCGCCCCTGCCCGCGATAGCGCCTCCCCCCCGGCTCCGATACTCCCCCCCCGGCGCCGATACCGCCTTCCCTGTCACTGATACCACCTCCCCCCGCCCCGGCGATACCATCTCTCCCCCCGCACCGATACCCCCCTGGCGCCGATATTCCCCCCCGGCGATACCGCCTTCCCTGTCACTGATACCACCTCCCCCCCGGCGATACCGCCTCCCCCCAGCTCCGATACTCCCCCCCCCCGGCGCCGATATTCCCCCCCCGGCGATACCGCCTTCCCTGTCACTGATACCACCTCCCCCCCGGCGATACCGCCTCCCCCCAGCTCCGATACTCCCCCCCGGCGCCGATACTCCCCCCGGCGATACCGCCTCCCTCGTCACCGATACCCCCCCGGCGGCAATACCGCCCCCCTGGCACCGATATCCCCCGGCGATACGGCCCCCCCCCGGCGCTGATACCCCACCCCGGCGATATCGCTTCCCGCCCCCCGTCACCGATACCACCTCCCCCCCGGCGATACCATCTTTCCCCCCGCACTGATGCCTCCCCTGTCACTGATACCGCCTCCCCCCCGGCGATACCGCCTCCCCTGGCGATACCGCCTCTTACCCCCCTTCGGCGCCAATACCCCCCCTGCACCGATATACCCCCCTCCCCGGCAATAGCGCCTCCCCGCCCCCGGGGCTGATGCCTCCCCCCCGGCGATGCTGATACCCCCCCCCCCGGTGATACTGCCTCCCCCTGCACCGATACTACCCCCAACACCAATACCGCCTCCCCCCGGTACCGATAGCCCCTGGCAATACCACCTCTCCCCCCCCGGGGCACCGATATGCCCCTGCCCTGCGATACCTCTTCCCTCCCCCCCGATGATACTTGTCCCTGCGATACACTCCTCCCCCTGGTGATATGCCCCTGCCCGCAATACTGCCTCCCCCCCCCCCCGGCGCCGATACCCGCCTTCCCCCTGGTGATACGCAGCTGACCGCGATACCGCCTCCCCCCCGGTGATACTTGTCCTTGCTGATACCCCCCCTCCCCCCTCGGCGATACGTCCCTGCCCCACAATACCCCACCCCCAGCCATGGCCATCTGTGGATAGGAGGAGAGAGGAGAGAGGCGCAGAACTGGTTATTTATAAAAGACGGTTACTCACCTTGTAACTGTTTCTTTGAAATGTGTTGCTCATATCCATTCCAGTTAGGTGCGCGCGCGCTGTGTGCATGTTCGTTGGAAGATTTTTACCCTAGCAACACTCGGTCGGCTGGGCACCCCCTGGAGTGGCGCTGCCATGGCGCAGGATATATACCCCTGCCGACCCAACCGCTCCTTAGTTCCTTCTTGCCGGCTGCTCCGACAGTGGGGAAGGAGGGCGGGTGTGGAATGGATATGAGCAACACATCTCCAAGAACAACAGTTACAAGGTGAGTAACCGTCTTTTCTTCTTTGAGTGCTTGCTCATATTGATTCCAATTAGGTGATTCCCAAGCCTTACCTAGGCGGTGGGGTCGGAGTGAGACGTTGCGGAATGCAAAACTGCTGAGCCAAAGGCGGCATCGTCTCTGGACTGCTGGACCAATGCGTAGTGTGAGGCAAAGGTGTGAATGGAAGACCAGGTAGCAGCGCAACAGATTTCCTGGATGGGGACATGGGCCAGGAAAGCGACAGATGAGGCTTGCGCCCGAGTAGAATGGGTGGTGAGATGGCTAGCCGGAATGTGAGCCAATTCATAGCATGTTCGGATGCAGGATGTCACCCAGGATGAAATTCTTTGGGAAGAGACTGGCATGCCTTTCATCCGGTCTGCCACGGCTACAAAGAGCTGGGGTGACCTTCGGAAGGGTTTGGTTCTCTCGATATAAAAGGCGAGAGCCCTGCGGACATCCAAGGTATGCAATTGTTGTTCCCAACGTGATGAATGCGGCTTCGGGAAAAAAAACTGGGAGAAAGATGTCTTGATTAACATGGAAAGTGGACACTACCTTAGGGAGGAATGCCGGTTGTGGTCGCAGCTGTACCTTGTCCTTGTGGAATACCATATACGGGGGATCCACTGTCAAAGCTCGAAGCTCTGATACTCGTCTTGCTGAGGTGATAGCGACAAGGAAGGCTGTCTTCCAGGAGAGGAACAGCAGTGAGTGGGTGGCTAGAGCTCAAAAGGGGAACCCATGAGTTTGGCTAGCACCAGGTTGAGATCCCAGGTAGGGGTCGGGCGTCTGACTTGGGGGTACAACCGCTCCAATCCCTTAAGGAACCTGGAAACTATGGGGTGAGAAAAGATTGAGCTGCCACTTTCCCCCGGGTGGAAGGCTGAAATAGCTGCGAGATGCACCCTTATAGAAGAGACCGCCAGGCCCTGCTCTTTGAGGGACCATAGGTAATCCAGGACAATGGGAACAGAAACCTGTCTGGGGATTAAGTTACTCTGAGCACACCAGTGGGAGAAATGCTTCCACTTGGCGAGATATGTCGTCCTTGTGGAAAGCTTCCTGCTGCCAACGAGCACCTGTTGTACCGAGGCGGAACAACGCAATTCCGACTGGCTCAACCACGTAGCAGCCATGCTGTCAGATGAAGGGATTGCAGGTCCAGATGGTGAAGCCTGCTGAAGTCCTGCGTTATGCGGTCCGGCCAGAGTGGTAGGGGGATCGGGTCTGCCACGGAGAGGTCGAACAACAGGGTGAACCAATGTTGCCTCGGCCATGCTGGGGCAATGAGGATCAGGTGGCCTCTGTCCCTGTGGAGTTTGAGTAGGACTCTGTGGACGAGCGGAAACGGCGGGAAGGCATAAAGTAGGTGCTCTTCCGCGGGATCAGGAATGCATCTGAGAGGGAGCCCAGGGAGCGTCCTTGGAAGGAGCAGAACACCTGGCATTTCCTGTTCTCTTGAGAGGCAAAGAGGTCTATGTGGGGAAAGCCCAACCTCCGGAAAACAGAATGGATAACGTCCGGGCGTATCGACCACTCGTGAGACAGGAAGGATCTGCTGAGGTGATCTGCCAAAGTGTTCTGGACTCCTGGGAGAAAAGACGCTACCAAATCGATAGAGTGGGCTATGCAAGATTCCCAGAGGTGGATGGCTTCTTGACAGAGGAGAAAGGAGCGTGCTCCGCCCTGCTTGTTTATGTAGAACATGGCCGTTGTGTATCAGTATTCACGGACAACACAACGGCCTTGCAGATCGTCCCGAAACACCTGGCATGCTAGATGGACTGCTCTCAGTTCCCGCACATTGATGTGCCGGGACAGCTCTAGGGGCGACCAGAGGCCTTGAGTGTGTCGGCTCCAGAGATGGGCACCCCAACCCAGAGATGACGCGTCTGTGGTTAGGGCTACCGAGGGTTGCAGTGGGTGGAAAGATATCCCTGCGCAGACCAGAGAGGGGTCTAACCACCAAGTGAAGGAGTCGAGAACCTTCCTGGGGATAGTGAGCATGGAATCCAGACTGTCTCTGTGAGGACGGTATATTGAAGCCAGCCAGGTTTGGAAGGGACGGAGACGTAGTCTCGCGTACTTGGTCACGAAGGTGCAGGAGGCCATGTGACCTACCAGGCCGAGGCAAGACCGCACGACGTTGTCGGAAAGGATTGAAGACTGTGAATTAATGAAGCCTTTGTTTGAAAATGAGACTGGGGGTGGCAGGCTCTGGCCAAAGTGAAGTCCAGAACGGCTCCGATGAAGTCTATTCTCTGCATGGGCGTGAGAGTAGACTTTCCTGTGTTGATCATGAGACCTGAGCTCCCAAAGAGGTCTCTGACGATGCACAGGTGCTGCGATACTTGTAAGCGAGAAGTCCCTCGAATAAGCCAGTCGTCGAGATACGGGAAGACGTGTATTCGACGCCTGAGGGAGGCGGCAACTACAGCCATGCATTTGGTGAAGATCCTTGGAGCTGTAGAAAGGCCAAAGGGAAGAACCGTGAACTGAAAGTGTTGGTGGTTGACCACAAAACGAAGATACCGTCTGTGTGGAGGATAAATGGCGATGTGGAAATACGAGTCCTTCATGTCGAGGGCGGCAAACCAGTCTCTCGGGTCCAGGAATGGGATGATGGTCCCCAGGGGATACCATGCAGAACTTCAACTTTATCAGGAATTTGTTGAGTTCTCCCAGGTCTAGGATTGGTTGTAGACTTCCCTTTGCCTTGGGGATTAAAAAGTAACGGGAATAGGACCCCTTGCCCCTCATGTCTTTTGGCACCTCCTCTATGGCTCCCAGCTTTAGAGCGCCTGGACCTCTTGCCAGAGGAATTGCTCGTGAGAGGGGTCCCTGAAGAGGGACGGGTAGGGAGGTTGGGAGGGAGAGGTTGAAACAAATTGTAGATGGTATCCCGTTTCCACCATGCGAAGGACCCAACGATCGGAGGTTACTTGGGACCAGGCAGGGAGGAAATGGGAGAGGCGGTTGAAAAAAGAGGGAGAAGGATCCGGTAGGATAACTGGTGGGCCGTCCTTAGGCCCCGCTGGTGGTTTAGGAGGCACTTGACTTTGGGATCCTTGAGGGCCAGACTGCCTGCGCCGATTCCCCCTGCCGCGCCGTCTGGTAGCCTCCTGACGCGGCCTAGTCTGGTTATACGGGCGGTATGGGTGGGCCTGGAAGGACCTTCGTTGGGTCACTAGCGTGTGCATGCCCAGCAAGCGCATTATGACACGATTGTCCTTGAGGCTTTGTAGCCTGGGGTCGGTTTTGTCTGAGAAGAGGCCCTGTCCCTCGAAGGGTAAATCCTGAATGGTCTGCTGTAATTCAGGGGGAAGGCCTGAAGCCTGGAGCCAGGAGATACGCCTCATCATCACTCCGGTTGCCAGAGTTCTGGCCGCTGAGTCCGTGGCATCCAGAGAGGCCTGGAGGGAGGTTCTTGCCACCTTTTTACTCTCTTTGAGCAGGGCCGTAAGCTCTGGATGGGAGTCCTGGGGAAGAAGCTCTGTAAACTTCCCCACTGACACCCAAGTGTTAAAATTGTACCGACTTAGGAGGACCTGTTGATTTGCCACCCTAAGTTAGAGGCCCCCAGCCAAGTATATTTTGCGGCCTGGGAGGTTCATGCGTCTAGCCTCCTTCGCCTTAGGAGCTGATGCTTGCTGGCCGTGACGCTCCCGTTCGTTCCCCGATTAGACAACCAGAGAGCAGGGAGGTGGATGTGTGTAGAGGTATTCGTACCCCTTTGAGGGGACTGTATATTTCCTCTCTACTCCCTTAGCTGTAGGTGGAATTGAAGCTGGAGACTGCCAAATGGTGTCCGCATTGGCTTGTATAGTGCGGATGAACGGGAGCGCCACTCTGGTAGGTGCATCAGCTGATAAGATGTCCACGACCGGGTTCTCTATCTCAGTGATCTCCTCCATCTGCAAATCCATATTCTGGGCCACCCGCCTCACAAGGTCTTGATGGGCCCTGAGATCGATTGGCAGAGGGCTTGAGGAGGATGTTCCTGCTACCGCCTCATCAGGTGAGGAAGAGGAGGAGAGGCCCAGGACCAATGGGTCCTGAGGTGGGTCATGTACAGGAGGAGCATCAGTTGGATCAGGTGGAACCTCTGTGCCCACCGATGGAACTGGACCTTCATCCGTCCCCGTAGGGGGAGGGCGGCTCACTGTTGCCTCTGGTACCTGGTGTTCTGAGGGGGCTGAGTGCTGAGCCACTGATGGGGCACCTTGAGCCTGGTGGCATGCCCATGGTGTCCAGAAAGACCAGTGATGAGGCCCTTGTTCGTGGCCTTGTCTCTCCGGATAGTGGCTGGGGACGTCAGAGTCAGCCTCCGGATGGTATGATGCACTTCCGGCCTGAGATACTGAAGTGTGTCTCGAAGGCCATGGTGGTGCCGAGAGGCCCTGTGAGGACGGCACTGTTCTGGACGCTCGATCCCGGGACGGTACCGGGGGCTATGGCGGTACCGCGATCGAGACCGGGACCTTCTACCGTAATGGTGCTGGGAGGTCGACCGGGATCTCAAGCCCCATTGCCTGGAGTGACTGCGGGATACACGGTACCGAGATCGGTGCCAAGAGGCCGATCGTTACCGGGAGTATCTGTCCAGTGAGCGTGATGCTGAACGGCGCGGCGAGTGCGACCGGTACCGCGATAGAGAGCGGTGCCGGGACTGCGAGCAACGTGATCGAGAGCGTCTGCAAGACCGTGATCTGGAACGACGTCTCTCTGGCGGGTCGACGGACGGAGGCCTTACCAGGGCCGGCTTGCTGATGGATTGAATAACCCGCACCAGCGGTGCCGGAGGTTGAGGACACGTCGGCTCCGTCATCGAAATGAGCTCCCTTGCCGTAGAGAAGGT
Organism: Gopherus evgoodei; assembly: GCF_007399415.2. Lineage (NCBI taxonomy): Eukaryota > Metazoa > Chordata > Testudines > Testudinidae > Gopherus > Gopherus evgoodei. The sequence goes on from NC_044330.1 coordinate 8,368,227, forward strand.
CTCCGGCGTAGAAGGGAGAACAAGCTCAACCACAGCAGGAGGCGGGGAGCTGTCTGGCACCGGACTCAACGGCCCTTGTGGGACGGGAATCGACGGTGCCGTCCCAGGTGGAGCAGCTCTCTGCGGCGGCACCGCGGAAGACGGTGCCCAGCGAATTGTCTTCAACGAGTGCTCCTTCTGGGAGGCTGAAGTTGTAGCAGCATGTTGTTTCCCAGTCGGGGAAAGGGAGCGGTGCCGAGAAGTCGGTGCCAGTAAAGGTCGGTGCCGAGAGTCCTTCTCAGTACCGGGGCGATCCGGAGCCGAAGGGGCGCTCCTTACCGAGGCAGTCTGTTGGGCGCTCGGTGCCGATGCTGCAGGAGTAAGTACCGACTCCATGAGGAGCTGCTTCAATCAAAAGTCCCACTCCTCCTTCGTCCTTGGTTTAAAGGACTTGCAAATGTGGCACTTGTCAACAAGGTGGGGTTCCCCTAGGCACTTGAGGCAGGAGTTGTGGGGATCCCCTATTGGCATCGGCTTCTGGCACGCCGAGCACGGTTTGAATCCCGGTGCCTTGGGCATGGCCTGCACCGGGGCGGAGGAAAGGGGCTAATCCCTGATCCCCCTTTCAACTATCAGAGGGTAGCCGTGTTAGTCTGGATCTGTAAAAGCAGCAAAGAATCCTGTGGCACCTTATAGACTAACAGAGGTTTTGGAGCATGAGCTTTCGTGGGTGAATACCCACTTCTTCAGATGCATGTAATGGAAATATCCAGGGGCAGGTATATATATGTGTGCTAGCAAGCAAGCTAGAGATAACGAGGTCAGTTCAATCAGGGAGGATGAGGCCCTGTTCTAGCAGTTGAGGTGTGAAAACCAAGAGAGGAGAAACTGGTTCTGTAATTGGCAAGCCATTCACAGTCTTTGTTCAATCCTGAGCTGATGGTGTCAAATTTGCAGATGAACTGAAGCTCAGCAGTTTCTCTTTGAAGTCTGGTCCTGAAGTTTTTTTGCTGCAGGATGGCCACCTTAAGGTCTGCTATAGTGTGGCCAGGGAGGTTGAAGTGCTCTCCTACAGGTTTTTGTATATTGCCATTCCTAATGTCTGATTTGTGTCCATTTATCCTTTTCCGTAGAGACTGTCCAGTTTGGCCGATGTACATAGCAGAGGGGCATTGCTGGCATATGATGGCGTATATTACATTGGTGGATGTGCAGGTGAATGAACCAGTGATGGTGTGGCTGATCTGGTTAGGTCCTGTGATGGTGTCGCTGGTGTAGATATGTGGGCAGAGTTGGCATCGAGGTTTGTTGCATGGATTGGTTCCTGAGCTAGAGTTATTATGGTGTGGTGTGCAGTTACTGGTGAGAATATGTTTCAGGTTGGCAGGTTGTCTGTGGGCAAGGATTGGCCTGCCACCCAAGGCCTGTGAAAGTGTGGGATCATTGTCCAGGATGGGTTGTAGATCCTTGATGATGCGCTGGAGGGGTTTTAGCTGGGGGCTGTATGTGATGGCCAGTGGAGTCCTGTTGGTTTCTCTCTTGGGTTTGTCTTGCAGTAGGAGGCTTCTGGGTAGCCTCCAGCTTCCATCCCGGGCACATCACACGATCCATTGTCTACAGCCAAGCACTGAGGTACAACCGCATCTGCTCTAACCCCTCAGACAGAGACCAACACCTACAAAATCTCCACCAAGCATTCTCAAAACTACAATACCCGCATGAGGAAATAAGGAGACAGATCAACAGAGCCAGACGTGTACCCAGAAGCCTCCTACTGCAAGACAAACCCAAGAGAGAAACCAACAGGACTCCACTGGCCATCACATACAGCCCCCAGCTAAAACCCCTCCAGCGCATCATCAAGGATCTACAACCCATCCTGGACAATGATCCCACACTTTCACAGGCCTTGGGTGGCAGGCCAATCCTTGCCCACAGACAACCTGCCAACCTGAAACATATTCTCACCAGTAACTGCACACCACACCATAATAACTCTAGCTCAGGAACCAATCCATGCAACAAACCTCGATGCCAACTCTGCCCACATATCTACACCAGCGACACCATCACAGGACCTAACCAGATCAGCCACACCATCACTGGTTCATTCACCTGCACATCCACCAATGTAATATACGCCATCATATGCCAGCAATGCCCCTCTGCTATGTACATCGGCCAAACTGGACAGTCTCTACGGAAAAGGATAAATGGACACAAATCAGACATTAGGAATGGCAATATACAAAAACCTGTAGGAGAGCACTTCAACCTCCCTGGCCACACTATAGCAGACCTTAAGGTGGCCATCCTGCAGCAAAAAAACTTCAGGACCAGACTTCAAAGAGAAACTGCTGAGCTTCAGTTCATCTGCAAATTTGACACCATCAGCTCAGGATTGAACAAAGACTGTGAATGGCTTGCCAATTACAGAACCAGTTTCTCCTCTCTTGGTTTTCACACCTCAACTGCTAGAACAGGGCCTCATCCTCCCTGATTGAACTGACCTCATTATCTCTAGCTTGCTTGCTAGCACACATATATATACCTGCCCCTGGATATTTCCATTACATGCATCTGAAGAAGTGGGTATTCACCCACGAAAGCTCATGCTCCAAAACCTCTGTTAGTCTATAAGGTGCCACAGGATTCTTTGCTGCTTTCAACTATGTACACTAACTATAAAGTTAAGCACTAATACTAACTATAAGTAGAAGAACTCGAACTATAAACACAGTGAGGAGTAGAGAACTACGAGTAGTTGGGGATGTGGAGATCAGCAAAGCCGTGCTCCACAGTTCCAATGACCAACATGGGCGGTAAGAAGGAACTGAGGGGTGGCTGGCTCGGCAGGGGTATATATCCGGCGCCATAGTGGCGCCACTCCAGGGGGCGCCCAGCTGGCCCACCGAGTGTTGCTAGGGTAAAAATCTTCCGATGAATGTGCATGCGGCCCCCACACACCTGACTGGAATCAATATGAGCAAGCACCCGAAGAAGAACTAGGCCTCTATCAAATTCATGGTCCATTTAGGTCAATTTCACTGTCATAGGATTTTAAAAATAGTAAATTTTGTGATTTCAGCTATTTAAATCTGAAATTTCACAGAGTTGTAATTGTAGGAGTCCTGACCCAAAAAGGAGTTGTGGGGAGTTGCAAGGTTATTGTAGGGAAGGTTGTGGTACTGCTACCCTTACTTCTGCGCAGCCTTCAGAGCTAGGTGGTCAGAAAGCAACAGCTGTTGGCCGGGCACCCAGCTTCGAAGGCAGCCCCCTCTCCCCCCCCCCCCCAGCAGCAGCACCACACAAGTAAGAGTAGCGACACCACACTGTGCCGGGCCACCATTACTTCTGTATTGCTGCCTTCGGAGCTGGTCGGCCAGAGAGTGGCAGCCACTGACTGAGGCCCAGCTCGCAGGCAGCAGTGCAGGAGTAGGTCTGGCAATACTGTACCATGCCATCCTTCCTTCTGTGCTGCTGCTGGCAGTGGCTCTGCCTTCAGAGCTGGGCAGCTGGAGAGCAGTGGCTGCTGGCCGGTGTCCAGCTCTGAAGGCAGAGCCGCTGCCAGCAGCAGCAGCGCAGAAGGAAGGATGGCCTGGCATGGTATTGGCACCCTTACTTCTGTGCTGCTGCCTGTGAGCTGGGCCTCAGTCAGGGGCTGCCACTCTCTGGCCGCCCAGCTCCGAAGGCAGCAATGTAGAAGTAATGGTGGCCTGGCATTGTGTGGTATCGCTACTCTTACTTGTGTGGTGCTGCTGCTAGGGGAGGGGGGGTGCTGCCTTCAGAGCTGGGTGCCCAGCGCACAGCTGCTGCTGTCTGACCACCCAGCTCTGAAGACTGCGCAGAAGTAAGGGTGGTGGCAATAACCCCCCCCAATAAGCTTATGACCCCCTTGCAACTCCTGTTTGGGTCAGGAACCCTAATTTGTCTCCCTCATGAAATCTGAGTCACGCACTCACTCATGCCCGTCACCCCAATCGGGGTATGAGCCGCCAACCACAGATCTCCAGAGTCCTCTATCCTGGGCCATTCGCTCTAGCTGGTTCCAGGTATAGCCCATATTTTTGCTATCAGCCTGAAGGTCGCCATGTACCTATGGTAATCCTCCTGGTTGCAAGAAGGGTAATCGGCTTAGTGGCTTCCTCACGGCTTTTACCACCCAGCGTCATGCATCTTCGAGTTGAAGACCATTCTTTTTCCAGGGTAAAAGTCTCTATTGTTTCTATTGTTGGCATTTCTGTAGCAGGATGATTTTTTACAGGGTGGAGTTGCTAGCCCCACGCCCAACCATCCTCCTTTATCCTGACTTGGGACAGGCATATGGCCCCAAAGGACCTCTCTGGTGGAGTTATGAAATCTGAGTAGTATAGGGTAAAAGCACACAAAAGATCAGATTTCACGGGGGGAGACCAGATTTCATGGTCCGTGATGCATTTTTCATGGCCATGAATTTGGTAGGGCCCTATTTCTAAGATTCCCTGAAGGCCCCTGGCTGCTGCTCTGAACTGGTGAAAGCCATGGTCCCTGCCCACAAGGAGCACAGAGGAAGAGGAGGAATGAGGAAGGATGAGAGCTGCAGTGCTAGGCTCCGCTTGTGCACAGCTCAGCAGTCGTATCGGTGTAGTGGGCTGAATAATAGGTAGGCCAGGCAGGAACTCTCTCAGCCTGTGCCCGGGAGCAGAGTGCTGGCTCCTGTGATGGCTGAGGGTGCCTGCGAGCCAGGCGTCTTGCTGCAGTCAGAAGCACAAAGTGGGAGTGCAAATCAGGTAAAGGTGTGTGCTCCTGCGCACATTGGTTCTGCCAGCTGAGGAGCCTCTTGGACGCAGCGTGTGCGTTGGTCCCTCCCCCGGGCTGCCACTGGCTGCTGGTATTTTGTGGGGCTGCGGGAAGCTTTCCGCTAGGGCTGATGCCCATTCCTCTGCTCCTTTGTTGCAGTCTGAGGAAGACAAACAGCTGCAGGATGAATTGGAGATGCTTGTGGAGCGCTTGGGGGTAAGTTCCCTGTTCCCCTAATGGGCCTGTCCCCTTCTCCCCTCAAGTCACGCTCTGTCACGCAGCGCCCCCTGCCTTTGGGTCCATTCTGGAAGGGCAGTATCAGGATCCCCTCAGTATTGGAGCTCCCCCTCAGCAAAGCCTCTTGGAATGGGGGGAGTGGGTGCTGGATGTGCAGCTTTCCGTGGGAGTATGGTCCCCCCCGCCCCCCACTCTCTGATGGCCCGGAATCAGCGTAAACCAGTGGCTGGTCTCTGGGTTTTATCCCCTGGGATTGGAAATGACACATCCCATGCTTCTCAGCCTGCTGCTTATCTAAGAGGTTTTTCTCCCCTGCGTACAACATTCACTCATTAGTGACTTCACCTCCACTGCAAGCTGCTGGCCTGTTACAGTCCCCGGCCCTCCCAGACCCCAGGAGCAGCACACGTTTAGTGCAAGGCAGCCGCATCTTTTATTAAATGTCTCCTTTCTGGTAGCTGTTAGAGACCCAGGCTTTCCCTTCGCACCGTTATAGCAACTGAGTTTGGCTAAGGTGCCCCTGCTGGAGGGAGAAGAGGGTTCGCTGTCAAATCCCTGACTGTAGAACTAGCTTTCTATGCCATAGTTTGCCAGCCATGGGTGTATGGGCAAAGCTCACGGATTTCCCCAGACCTTTCTGTGGGATTAGAAGGGGCAGAAACTTTCAAGCTGCTCTGTGGGGCTGGTCTTTGTTGCCATGTGTTACAGCGTTCGATGCGTTGTTTGACCCGATACGATACCAGTCTGTCCGCCAAGCATGTGGACAAGGAGCCCCCCCGGTGAGTCACATCTGGTTGAGTCCCACAGCAAGGTGCCAAAGTTGGTAGAAGCCGGAGTCCTGTATGTTTCCAAATGAGCTGGATGGCTGGGCAGGGGTCTGACTGCTCAGCACTGTGGCCGGCTGCCTGTGCTTGGAAGGAACAGGCAGGTCTGGGATGCTGCAGGCAGCTGCCACTTCCTGACAGATGCAGTTGATCCTTGCAGGAGAAGGACACGTCTCTGTATCGCCCCGCCCTGGAGGAGCTGCGTAGGCAGATCCGTTCTTCCACAACCTCCATGACTTCTGTTCCGAAGCCCCTGAAGTTCTTACGGCCTCACTATGGCAAGCTGAAGGAGATCTATGAGAACATGGCTCCTGGAGAGAACAAGGTCAGTGGTTCCCAGCTACTGGGTGTGGGGCTGGAATCACTGGGCACATGGGGATGGCAGTGCAGCAACCTGGTTGTGTAGAGTACAAGTTGACTCTCGCTATCTGTGTGAAAATGGAGCAAAGATCTTTAGATAGCATCAGACTACACAGCACCTGCCACTGAAACGAGCACTGGACAGTAACAAGATGATCAGGGGCTCGAGTTCTGCACATGCTGGGTGGATGGAACCCTGCATATGCTGTGTGAATTGCTAGGTGTAACGATTTGCAGTTATTCGGCAGCACATGTGCATCTTGTCACGCTGCTAAAGTGTTTTGAATCAAATTGCATGCTGGGAGCTGTAGTTTCGCAGGGTCTCCCTGCCTGCTGAGTGCTGCAGTGTACATGTGCTGTTCTTCCACACTGAGGGTGCAGGAAAGGGTGTGGTGCTACTTAGCTCTCTGTGTGGCCTGGGGGTTACTGTCTCGGCACTTTCTCCCGCAGCGTTTTGCAGCTGACATAATATCTGTTCTGGCGATGACCATGAGTGGGGAGCGAGAGTGTCTGAAATACCGGCTAGTGGGGTCCCAGGAGGAGCTGGCATCATGGGGACATGAATATGTCAGGTGAGAAATGGGGCCAGGAATAGGATTCATAGAAGTCATATAGAAAAAACTGTACTTGCTTCCATATAGCCCACCCCTGGATCCCTACTGTATATGTAATGCGTGATCCAGTCCTGATTAAATGTCTCCCACGATGGGGCTCGTCCCCCATTTCCCTTGGGAAACTGTTCCACGGGCTGGTCGGTCTGAGTCCAGGGTGATGAGTGAGGTGGATAGATTTCTGTGACAAGACGACCTCGGTAGTCAGCCATGCCCATTCTTATCTCATTCCTTCTAGCCGCAGCCCTGTGAATAATATCCCTCCTTTCTGCTTACACCCAGATGTGCCCACGCTGGGATCATTGCTTGCCCAGTTGCCTTGCCAAGCTAGGTAGATCCGTCACTTTTAATGATCCCGCATAAGCTCCAGCCCCTGAACTGTTTCTTGGCTTTTCTCTGTACTTCCACCAACCTGTCAGTATCAGTGTGGTAGTCTGAGGCACAGTGCCCCAAACGGTCTCCCCCCAGCTGTGTAGAATGGGGCTGCCCCCTTCTTGCTTCAGGACTTGAGTCCTCTGGGATGGAGGGTCCCAGAGCTGAGTGCAAATTTCCAGGGAAATCTCCTTGCAGCTATAGAAAGAGGGCCTGTGCCCTTCTGGCCTATGAATAAACATTTCAAAATCAGTCTTTTTTTAAGATTAATATCTTATTCTTTGTCCATGTCTCCAGTCTCTCTTGGTCTGTTTGTATCGTTTCTCTGTCCTCACTGGTATTTGCCACTCCTTTTGATTGAGTATCTGTTTAAAGATTTAATTAATGTACTTTTTACTCCCTTCTCTTTAATAAAGAAGGCTGGACCTAACGCTGACCCTGTGTGTGTCTCCCTGCACCCCCCGTACCTCCTCCCCCAAATATTAGTATATCATCCTTTCAGCCAGTTTTTAAGAATGTCTGGTTCTGCAGATCAGATTCCCCAAACAGGGGCAGAGTGAAATTGACCTGATTCTTGTCAGTTTGGTGATGGGGGATGGAAACAGCTGTGAAAGAGAGCTTGTAAATGTCACTCTTTTCTTGGTAAAGTGCTGAGCAGCTGCTGAGACCCTGAAGCTGCGCGTCAGCAAGCTCAGGTAGATAGCATTGCATTGGCTCACATTTAGAAAGTTATTTCCAACCAGTATGATTGGAAACTTTTTTTGAGCTAAAGCCTATTTGGCCAGGTCCCTCTCTGAACAAGTCAAGTGGTTCCTTTGAGCCCTGCCTTAGGAGGCTTATTATGTGCACTGGCCTGTGTGTACTCAAGTTCCCCAAGTTGAATGAAAAACTCTGGACCAGGCTGGGGGCTAATGTACACCAATTAGCATGTGGAACCTGTGCTTCCTCATATCTCAGAGAAGATGGAAAATCTGCCCAGTTGGTTGCCTGCCCCAAAGAGCATCTGTTTCTGTTTCCGTTGGTGTTAAGAAAGTCAGTGGGACTGTGTGGGTGCTGCCCCCGGCAGCTCAGGGCTGGATGTTCAGACATGGGTTTGTGAGAGGGTTGTTGGACTTCACTGACATGTCTGATCTGATTGGAAGCCATCTCCTTGGAGGACTGTGAACTATCCAGCAATAGGCGTATCTCAGCCATGGTCCCAGGATTTAGCCCCTTGTGGGCTGTTACCCTGTTCAGACTAGGGCGTGCAGCTTCTGTTATGCACCACAGGGATCGCAGCCCTGTAGGAGAAGTGGTGCTGTAGCCGTCTTGCCCTGAGCGCCAGGTTGTTGCTTTGTGTTATGATGGTCTCTTTCCCTTTGCACCCACAGACACCTGGCAGGCGAGGTTGCGAAGGAATGGCAGGAGGTTGATGAGGCTGACAAGGCCCAGAGGGAAACGCTGCTAACCCTGGTGAAGGAGATTGTGCCCTACAACATGGCCCACAATGCGGAGCACGAAGCCTGTGACCTGCTGATGGAGATTGAGCAGATGGACATGCTAGAGAAGTATATTGATGACAACGCCTACTCCAAGGTCTGCCTGTACCTGACCAGGTGAGGGGGCCAGGCTGCTCTGGGATGGGGATTGGCCCTTTGCAATTGGAGCTCTGCCTGTCCTACTGAAAGCTGGAAACCACCCCTGTGTGGTGCAGAAATCCCTCAATAGATGGCCGCGTGCCATGATTGCTGGAACACTTTCTGCTCTAGGTGACTGAGAGTGTTTGATACAGCTACATAAGAGCAGCTGTCAGAGTGAGCTGCTGAGGGGCTGGCTGGAGCATGCAGGGCTCTGTGCACTAGCCCAGATCTCCCCTCTGAGCAGTAAGACCTGTCTGTTTCGGGTCTCAGTAGCAGCTGGACTTACCTTTTTCTGTCTCCCCTTCCCGAAGCTGTGTGAGCTACGTCCCTGAACCTGAGAACTCAGCCCTCCTCCGCTGTGCCCTGGGAATCTTCCGCAAGTTCAGCCGTTACCCGGAAGCCCTGCGCCTGGCCCTCATGCTGAACGACATGGAGCTGGTGGAGGACATCTTCACCTCCTGCAAAGACGTGTAGGTGGAGAGCGGCTTTTCAGAGCCAGGGCCCTGCTCGGGAAGGGAGCTGTGGTAGACCAGCCTCTGCCTTGTTGTCATGGGATACAGATCCTACCACTTCCAGGTCCTCTCTCCTAGCCCAGGCTGGAAGCGACTGGGCGTTAGTGCCACCTGAGGGGACTTGAGTGCTATGGAATGAGTCTGGGTTCTCGGTTCACCTTGTAGCATGACAGGTGGCTTCATCATTAAAACCACCATCACAGTTGGCACTAACTGGTCCCTTGCTGGCAGCCTCAGCAGAGAGGCCAAGGACCAAACGGACCAGGGGCCCTGGCCCCCCGCTGCTTGCCCAAGAGGGCCCCTTTGTTGGCAGTGCAGTGGTGGCAGGGTTGCCCTTCTGCCGCCCAGGATTTACACGTTCAGGGCATTGACCTCTAAGGCTGCTGATCTGGCGAAACCCCCTTGTCCTGCCCCTGTTGGTGTTGGACTGAAATTTGAGCCTTCTCGCTCCCCTCTAACTGCTGAGTTTGGGGCATGAAATGAGCACCGCTAGGGTAACCTACACTCAACAACGAGACTCATGAGCCCCCTCTAATGGTTGCTCCACATACGATAAGAATCTACTACAGCTGCTGACTAAGGGAGTTAACTCCTGTAGCTCAAGCAGGAGAGACTTACGCTCTTTGTCTTGACGTTCCCATGCTCCAGCTCTGTTGACAGGCCTGGTGGGTTGGCTGTACCATTGTTCCAGGTATGGAGAGTGGATGGTGGGACTCTCCAGCAGTGCTGCCCTCTGTCTGGTACTCTGCCCTGGCCCCGTTTTCTGCCTCTGCTCGGCTGGTTCTGAAGGGCCAAGCTTTAGCGGCTTTTCTGGGATGGGGCGTCAGTAGCTGCTCTCTAGGCTGGTCCCTGCGTGCCCCTGGAATGGGAACCTCCTTCCAGGCCGGCGTGGCAGCCACGGCTCTGCCAGGCGGGTGAGTGGGCAGGAGGCAGACAGGAGTTCAGACACGAAGCTGACTGGAAAGTTCCCTTTGACCTGTAGAGCAAGGTCCTACCACAGTGCAGGGTCGCAGCTTGGCCCAGCCCCTGATGCCATCACATCTCCCTCTGGCTTGTGATCTGGGAGCTGCTCTTGGGAATTCGGGGGGATGGGAGCCATGGACAGCCTGACTGGCTGTGTTTCCTCAGGCTGGGTTGGGTCTGTTTGAGGGGAGAAAGAAGCTGTAGTGAGAGTACCACAGGAGGTCTGTGCCAAGGGGAGGGGAGCCCAGGCCCTCACTGCCTGGCATTGACTCCCCCTCTCTCCCTCACCGGGACAGGGTCATCCAGAAGCAGATGGCCTTCATGCTGGGCCGCCATGGCGTCTTCCTGGAGCTAAACGAGGACGTGGAGGAGTACGAGGACCTCACCGAGATCATGTCCAATGTCCAGCTCAACAGCAACTTCCTGGCCTTGGCCAGAGAGGTGAGGTGCCTGACCTGGCCTCTCAGCAAGCTGGCGTGGGGTGGGGAGAAGGCTCAGGGCTGCACCCAAGGTCCTCAACTGCTGGGTGCTGGCATGGAGGCTAGGCTGCCCTCAAACTGGGGCTCCTGGGGGGAACAGACACATCCAGAGCCACTGACTTGTATGGGGGGGTGTCAGTGCGTGTGGTCTCCCACCACCCCCAATATGTGCTTGGTCACATCAGGAAGAGCCCCTATGTACTGGCTGTGTGCCTGGCAAGGAGCAGGCTGCCAGGGACTCGGTTGCTGCTGCGTTCGCACCCTCCCTTCGGAGGGGCTGTGAGAGTGGCAGCTTTGGCTAGGGAGGTGAGTTCCTCCTCTCTCCTCCTCTCTGCAGCTGGACATAATGGAGCCCAAAGTGCCAGATGACATTTACAAAACACACCTGGAAAATAACCGTAAGTGAAAGCTGCATCTCCTCCTTCACTTCCTCCTGCATGGGGATGGGACGTCGCTGAGTGCAGGCGTAGCCAAGTTGGCCGCCTCATCCTAGAGCATGCGAGCCTCTGGCCTGATGTGTGTCGGGACAGGTCCATCCGCAGTTGCAGCCCCGGGGTTGCGCTGAATTGGCTCGGGCTCCTTGGCCATTCTCGGGGGCTTAGCAGGGTGAGGAGGGTAAAAGAGCCTCTGGGATTGGGCACTCAAATGTTCGGGGCCCTACCGAGGAGGGCCGGGCACGGGGAGACACTGCCGAGCTCTCTGGGCCTGGCAAAGCTGCGTTGTGATGCTCTGCCCGGCTCGCTCTGGGGTTTCTGCTCCCTCAGGGTTCGGCGGCAGTGGCTCCCAGGTGGACTCTGCGCGGATGAACTTGGCGTCGTCCTTTGTGAACGGTTTTGTGAACGCAGCCTTCGGGCAGGACAAACTGCTGACGGATGATGGCAATAAGTGGCTGTATAAAAACAAGGATCACGGTGAGCGGGACAGGACAGGGCGGTTGGACTCTCACGGAGGGGGGGACTGAGCTCTGCAGGAGGTTTTCCAAATGGCAGCTTGTATCTGGCAGCATCCGGCAGCTTTTCCAAGGGATCCCCTGAGCCCCATGCCTGGAATTTCTGAGCCAGCCTCTCAGCCCCTAAGCCCTCGCTTCTGTGGGTTAAATAACCAATCCTGCTGGCTTGTGCCTGCAACTCCCAGGACCACCTGATCCTCACGGGGAAAGCACCCCTTATGGGTCACGCCGGCTGACAGCCACGTGTGAACTTGAATGTAGAATGGTGCAGCTGGGGCGGCCGCTGTAACTCATAGGGACTACATATCCCAGCATGCAGCATTCCAGTTGGCTCTGATTTACCAGGCTGCACTGCATACTGGGGCCTGGAGTCTGCACAGGCCACCTCTCTGGGTTATAGATGAAGGCAGCTTGTTTTACAGGCCTACCTGCCTGCCTCCCCTGTACATCTCTTCCCAGCCCCTGCGTGGAGGCCTCAAATGCCGCCTTTACATGGAGTCAAGGCCAAACTGCTCCAGCAGCCTGTGACAGAGGAATTGACCCTTGTGGAGTATCCAGACTGACTGTCTGGGAGAAGGGAACTGCCAGCGAATGTGCTGTAGAGTTCTGTGCCCCTCTGTCCCTGGGGCTGCTCCCTGGTTGGGCCCCCAAAGGCAGCAGAGGGAAACCAAGGCTACAGAAAGAGCTGACTGCCCCAGTGGAAGTGTTCTGAGGAGCTCCCCCATGCCCAGCATGGTTAGGAATACAGAGTGTGCAAGGGAAAGGAGCCACCGGGGAATCCCAGCTCTCGTCTGGGGTTGTAGGCCTGGTCATGATTCCAGTCTGACATGGGGGCTTCTCCTTGTGCTGCAGGTATGCTGAGTGCTGCAGCCTCGCTGGGGATGATCCTGCTGTGGGACGTGGATGGGGGGCTCACGCAGATCGACAAGTACCTGTATTCCTCCGAGGACTACATTAAGGTGGATGGTGCTGCTCTGGGCTCGGGCTAAGGTGCAGCCCCACTGGCCATGGAGCCATGGCTCACATGCTGGCACGTCTGGTGGCATAGCTGCAGGGCCAGTCCTGCCAGGGATATAAGTACCAACCTCAGTCTGCCCAGCTGAATTCTTCACCCTGTCTGAGAACTGCTGCATTGTTCTCCTCTCTGGGTCCCGACTGGTGATTGCCACCACATGCTCCCTGGCTGAAGCTTTGCTCATTGAGATTCACTGGGGGGCCCACGATGCCCCCTTAATGCAGAGGCATGACCTTTGGAGACTACAAGTCCCAGCAGGCAATGTATCTGCTCTGGGCCCAATGGAGCATTGCATGATGGGGCTTGTAGTTCCCACAGGCTGCACCTCTGCAACCCATGCAACCTGCCTGCTTTAGTGTGAGTTGGGTGTAGCCCTGTGGGTAGACCTTGGGCACCCCCTGTTGCGTGTGGTGCAATAACTGCATATGCTAGCTGTCCCCAAGGCAGCCCTATGATGGTCTGGCTGATGGTGCCTTTATCCTGCAGTCGGGAGCCCTGCTGGCTTGTGGCATTGTGAACTCGGGGGTGAGGAACGAGTGCGACCCTGCCCTCGCTCTGCTGTCCGACTACGTCCTCCACAACAGCAACACCATGAGGATCGGCGCCATCTTTGGGTAAGGGCCTGCCCAGCCCCTGCTCCCGCCACAGGGCGGCTCCCGTGGCTAACGCTACTTTGGGATTCTGTTGCAGGCTGGGACTGGCCTACGCTGGGTCCAACCGGGAAGACGTTTTGACTCTGCTGCTGCCCGTGATGGGAGACTCTAAGTCCAGCATGGAGGTGAGGGCTCAGGCCAGGCCAGCGCACTGATCTCGGGGGTGGGAGAGGGTCGACAGTGGGAGGTGGGAGTATTGACATTGCCTCCAACCCAAGCTCTGGCCCTGCCTCTCAGCTGCTCCCCAGCATGGTTGGAGGGTAGCGGTGATAAAAGACAGGTGGGGGCAGTGGGCCCCTGAGCTGCAGCTCTTCAGGATACCCTGCGAAATGGGACCCAACAGTGTCCCCAGAGTCTCCCCCCACAGTCAGTGGGAGCCAACAGGAGCAGCACGGTCTCCAGAGACCTCTGGGTCTGAACACGAGTCCTCAGACCCTCCGCTGCCCAAGCATTGAGGTTGCTTCACATGCTCAGCTCCAATTGCTTCAGCTGTTCCTGCCCCCTCTCCCTGTAATCCAGAGGCTGCTCCCAGTGCGAGCCCCTCTGAGCTGTCCCCCAAAAGCTCTGGGGTGCAGACAGGGCTGTTACTCAGTGAGCTCAGCTCTCCCTCCTTCCCGCCCCAGGTGGCCGGCGTGACGGCACTGGCCTGTGGCATGATAGCGGTGGGCTCGTGTAATGGGGACGTCACCTCCACCATCCTCCAGACCATCATGGAGAAGTCGGAGACTGAGCTGAAGGACACCTATGCCAGGTGGCTGCCGCTCGGCCTGGGCCTTAACCACCTGGGTAAGGATGGGTTTGGGGCTCAGATGATCTGCGCATGGTGGCAGGGGTGGAGCGGGCTTTTTTGGAGCTGGGGGCCACTTGGGGGCTGTTGCAAGGAGGGTGTGGCCTTTCCCGCTTCACCAGGGTACCGTCACTGTCTGAGCCCGTTCTTAGGGCTCAGAGTGCTGATGGGCAGTGGCCCCTGGCTGACCTGAGGGGGTAGTGCTGTAGATCAGGGACTTGACGTTTTGCCCACAGGACGGTTCATTAAAACCTTGCTCTGTGGCCCATTCTATCCCATAATCCAGGCGGGCTTTAGGCTTATTCCCCCGATTTCTGTGAATCGGGCCTTAGGCCTAAGAGGGCCCCTCAGTGTCTGGAAGAGGGGCCCCGCAAGGGAAGGCCCCGGAAGACAACTGCTGCTGAGGAAGGACCTTCCACTGAAGTGTCGCCGGAAACAGCGGCAACCGATTGAGCTGCCGCCAAATTACCGCCGCTATCTTCGGCGGCAGCTCTTTCGAATTGGGCCCCACGTGTCCTAAAGCCGGCCCTGCCCATAATCCTTTGCTGCTGCCAAGGCCTGGCATTGGGTTCTGAGAGGCAGCGGGGGGGGGCACTATGGGTAGGGGGGCTGATGTGCCAGTTAGAGCTGGGTGCTGGGGGGTGTGTGTAAGTCCCATTTTGTTGCAGGATCTGGAACGTTCTGAGCAGGTCCAGCCATGCCCCAGGCATGCACTGCACCCCTTGGTGGAGAAACACCAGTGCTGCTCAGGACCCTGCTGGCTAGGGACGCTCACTGAGGAACTTGGGACTTGCTGGTTCGAGCCCCCCAGCTGGAGCCTGGTGTGTGTCAACAGGGGGCCTGGGGCTGTGCTGCTCTAATGGGCTGCCCTGTGCTCTCCTCGGCAGGGAAGGGGGAGGCCATCGAGGCTATCCTGGCGGCGCTGGAGGTGGTGTCGGAGCCCTTCCGCAGCTTCGCCAACACATTGGTAGACATCTGCGCCTACGCGGGTGAGTCTCTGGCCAGCTTGGCAGGGGGGTGGGCTGGGCCAGTGCCCAGAGTCACCATCGTCCCTCCTTCCCCCAGGCTCAGGGAACGTGCTGAAGGTGCAGCAGCTGCTCCACATCTGCAGCGAGCACTTCGACACCAAGGAGAAGGAGGAGGACAAGGAGAAGAAGGACAAGAAGGAAAAGGACAAGAAGGAGAGCTCAGCTGACATGGGCGCCCACCAGGTGGGATGGGCGAGAGGGAGCAGACAATCCCCATTGCTTGGACCCTTTCCTGGTGGGGAGACCACTGGGGATCTCTTGTGGCCCTAGTGGATTTGCGGGAGGGGGATGGGCCTGCAGCAGAACTGCCCATTGTGAGAACCTGCCAGTGCTGGCGATGGGCAAGGGCAGCTCCCTGGGCCGGAGATGAGAGCTTGCCAGAGAGGCTGAGTGGGTTGGGCAGGGTGAATCTCTGCACAGCTCAGCCGGGGTAGCACGGACGCCTGCTCCCCAAAGGGAGCTGTACTAGAAGGGCTATACTGGCCCAACGTGGAGCTATTCGTACTGGGAGGGAACTATCTCCCTGACTGCTGGGGGAGGGGGAATACTGCCCTGCTCTGGGTTGGTCCCACGTGGTCTGGGGAGCCTATGGTGGACGGGTGACGGAGCTCCCCGGCCAGTTCTCCACCTCCTCTCCTGCAGGGCGTGGCAGTGCTGGGGATCGCGCTCATCGCCATGGGGGAGGAGATCGGTGCTGAGATGGCTCTGCGCACGTTCGGCCACCTGGTGAGTGATGCTGCGGGGCAGGGTGCTCTGCCTCAGGGATGGCAGGGCAGGGTGCTCCATGGCAGAGCGAGGGACATGCCCGGAGCTGAGCCGAACGCCAGCGAAGGGCTTGGTGCAGTGGAGCTGGATCCAGGCTGGGAAGTGGGGACACAAACGAGCAGGCACAGGAGAGTGTGGGGAGTGCCAAGCTGGGGCGCTGCCCTCAAACCGACTGCGTAACCCTCTGCCCCACTCCCAGCAGGCTGGGGCCATGTCCGCTCTGGGTGAGACCATTGCTTCTCCTCTGGTCCCCTGGATCCGGTCCTGATGCTGCAGCAGCAGAGGGCCCTG
This sequence comes from Gopherus evgoodei, assembly GCF_007399415.2. Taxonomy (NCBI): domain Eukaryota; kingdom Metazoa; phylum Chordata; order Testudines; family Testudinidae; genus Gopherus; species Gopherus evgoodei. Next base: position 8,384,450 of record NC_044330.1, read on the forward strand.
GTGGGATTTTCGTTTGCTGCAGCCCTGGGGCAGTTCCAGAAATTCTGTTAGTGGCTGCAAGTCCCTGACTCGTGAGTGGATTCAGGGACGAGGAGAATGGCCTGGGCCAGGTGGCCTGGGAGTGATAGTCCCTTGCTTTGGCGGCTAATGTCTCTCTCCTCCTTTCTGTGCAGCTGAGGTATGGGGAGCCCACCCTACGCCGAGCCGTGCCCCTTGCCCTGGCGCTCATCTCCGTCTCCAACCCGCGCCTCAACATCCTCGACACCCTCAGCAAGTTCTCCCACGATGCTGACCCCGAGGTCTCCTACAACTCCATCTTTGCCATGGGCATGGTGGGCAGCGGTAAGGGCTGCGTGGGCCCGGGGGCACCGAGCGGGAGGTGGGTCGGTGATGGAGTTTGCTTCTTGGGACACCCCCCATCGTCCAGGATACGTTCAGGGGCTTCCTTGTCCAAGCGCAGCAGCTGGTAACTCGGCTCGGGGTCGTGGCTGAGTAGCTTTGATGCCCTCCTCCAGTGGCTGCGTGAAACTGGCTGCCTTCGCCTGGCCACCTGTTGCTGGCGGGCGGGAGCCTTACTGTTAACTGGGCCGCTGGTCAATTACTGCCAGCATCTGAGGGGTGCCAGGTGAGGTTGGGAAGGGCCCATGGGCAAAGGGGACCTGGGCCTGCTGGAAGCAGCAGGGCCGGGAGGGCAGGATCTCTGGGGGCGGGAGGTGGCTAATGGGCCCTTGTGCCCCAAGCTTGTTGGATGCAGCGTGTGGATTATGCCAGCAGGGGGGGCTGCATGTGGCCCAGCACCCTGGCTGGAGGGAAGTGGAGGGGGTTGAATGCTTGTTCCCAGGCTAGGATCTGTGCCTGTTCCCGGGGCTTCCTGCTCACCCTGTTTCTCCTGTTTGCAGGCACCAACAATGCCCGGCTGGCTGCGATGCTGAGGCAGCTGGCCCAGTACCATGCCAAAGACCCAAACAACCTCTTCATGGTGCGGCTGGCCCAGGTGACTACCGGAGCTGCCGGCCCTGATCCCCTGGCGTGGGTGGGGGTTCCGGTGCTCTGAGCGCTTCCCAGCTGCGTCCTGCCCCAGAAGTCAGCTGGACTGATCAGCTGGTGGGGGACAGCACCTGCTCAGTGAGTGGTGGGCCTGGGGTGTCACTGTCAGGTCTTATGCCAGCCTGGCCAGGAGCCCCCTGTGCTCACGTGCTCTTTGCTTGCTGCGCAGGGTCTGACCCACCTTGGGAAGGGGACACTCACCCTGTGTCCCTACCACAGCGACCGCCAGCTGATGAGTCAGGTGGCTGTCGCGGGCCTGCTGACCGTCCTAGTGTCCTTCCTGGACGTGCGCAACAGTGAGTACCTGTGTGTCTGATCCTCCTGGAGCAGAGGGAGCCAGCACCCAGCCCCTCAGGCAGGCTCCTGGGACCAAAGGGATGTTATTCCTGTGTGGAAGTGGGGCACATGGCTGCTCCCAGCCCCAGGGAATCCCCTGCTGTGTTGGTTGCTGGCAGGCTCTCCTAGTGGGTGGGCTGCCTTGCCTTTTGCCCACGGAGGTGGGTGGGTGGGGCCGTGCCTGCGATCCTGGTACTGAGGCTGCTGCGGCCTCTTGAGATGCCTTGCCACGGCCAGGCGACCAAGACCTCGCTTTGGGCTGAGCCTTGGGGGCCCCCAACGTGTCTTCTCTCTCTCCTTAGTCATCCTGGGCAAATCCCACTACGTTCTGTACGGGCTGGTGGCTGCCATGCAGCCGCGCATGCTGGTGACCTTTGACGAGGAGCTGCGGCCTCTGCCGGTGTCGGTCAGGGTGGGACAGGTAAGGAGGCATGGTCCCTTGGGGATCTGGCTGGAGGGGGATGTGGTAGGTGAGTTTATTGAGCAGAGAGAGGGGCCGTTCTGAGGTCACTGGGCCGGATGGGGACGTGGACCTGTTTCCTCCAAGGAGCTGCTGGGTCAGTGCAGAGGCCATGATGGCTCATGCCAGCGATAAAGCCTCGCCAGCACCTGTCCTGGCACCTGGGTCCCAGAGTTTGGCAGCTGGCGGGTGAGACGTGGTTTCCGGGCTGTCTCTGTACCGTTGGCTCTAACCTCTCGCCTCCTGTCCAGGCTGTAGACGTGGTGGGCCAGGCGGGCAAACCGAAGACCATCACTGGCTTCCAGACGCACACGACGCCAGTGCTGCTGGCACACGGCGAGCGGGCAGAGCTGGCCACAGAGGAACATCTGCCAGTCACCCCCATCCTGGAGGGTTTCGTCATCCTGCGCAAGAACCCCAACTACGATGTCTGAGCTGACACGGGGGCAGGGGATCGGGGGAGACAGCACTGGGCAGTGCCTGATGGGGGCAGGCGCTGGGCATCACACTGGGGGGAGGGGCCCAGCCCCCCACTTGGTGGTTTTGTTACTGAAACAGCTGATTTAAAAAATAAACTTGAGAGAGAGACTGGTGCTGCTTATTGTTTTCTCTGGGAACAGCGTGTGCAGGTGGGGGGCTGGTCCCCTCTGTCCTGCACTACAGACAGCTGAGTAATGGCTGGTGCCTTGCCAGGGACCTGTAGTATCTCTAGCTCTGCCCCATGTGCAGATGTGATGGCTCAAGGCCCAGTGCCGTCCCCCCTTTCCCAGCTAGACAAACTCAAAGGGGTTGGGAGGGGGATTAACCACAGGACCAGCTCACTGAGGGGTGGGTGGATTCTCCATTGCCTGGAGCCTTTGCAGGGAGACCTGGTACCTTTCTGCCTTGCTCTGGTGCAGGGGTGTCAGACTCAGATGGAGGAGAGTGCCAGGGCTCCTCGTTAATTCTAGGCCATGATCAGGACTCTGGACTCCCCCACCTCACAGTCGCTTTGAGCTGCGGTGGATAGGGGAGAGCAGGGCGCTGACACGGGGGAGATGGGGGAGAGGTTTCCCTGTTTGTCCTCTTTCCAGGCACTGCTGATCGCAGGGGGAGGCTATGACCCTCCTGGCTTTCTCTCCCACCACTTGCTGGTCCTGCAGGATGGGCAGGAATGGCAAGGGGCAGCAGGTGGCCCCATGGAGCTGGTGCTGCCTGGCAGTGCTTGGGGGTGGGCAGCTCTGGACAGGGTCAGTTTGCCCTTTTTCCTCCACCTTCCCTTTGGAGCACACAGTGGGGCTGTGCTCTTGGCTGAGCCCAGCGCGAGGCACCCCGCAAAACATCTCAATCTAAGGGTGACTTGAGATGAATGAGTGTGGGGTTGGGCCAGGGCTCAAGGTGGCAGAAATGGGGGTTGGCCTGCCACTGGCTGGAGCCCTGGGGCAGAGAGAGGTGCAATGGGGGTGGGTGTCTGGGAAAGACTTTCCCCTGGCTGGGCTCACAGTGCTTCCCCCACACAGGAACAGCGAGTGGAGATGCAGGGACTCCCTGGTCGGCTTCCCTCAGCTGCACTAGAAGTCGAGGCTCTTCGAACAGCCTCCACTTGCCCATTTCCAGTGGTGCAGCCACGCTCCTGCCAACCGGCCCATGCCTGGGACCTTCCGAAAGCTGGGGAGGGAGAGGCACTCGGCTCCTTTGATAAATTAAAAGTAATGCACACGGGAAACCATAATCCCAACTATACATATAAAGTGATGGGATCTAAATTAGCTGTTACCACTCAAGGAAGAGATCTTGGAGTCATTGGGGATAGTTCTCAGAAAACGTCCACTCAATGTGCAGCGGCAGTCACAAAAGCGAACAGAATGTTGGGAATCATTAAGACACAAAATACCATATTGCCTCTATATAAATCCATGGTATGCCCATACCTTGAATACTGTGTGCAGATGTGGTCGCCCCATCTCAAAAAAGATCCATTGGAATTGGAAAAGGTTCAGAAAAGGGCAACAAAAATGATTCGGGGTATAGAACGGCTGCCATATGAGGAGAGATTAATAAGACTGGGACCTTTCAGCTTGGGAAAGAGATGACGGGGGGATATGACAGAGGTCCATAAAATCATGCCTGGTGTGGAGACACTGAATAAGGAAGTGTTATTTACTCAATACAAGAACTAGGGGTCACCCAATGAAATTAATAGGCAGTAGATTTAAAACAAATGGAAGTATTTTTTCACACAGCACAGTCTGTGGAACTCTGCCAGAGGATGTTGTGAAGGCCAAGATTATAACAGGGTTCAAAAAATAACTAGATAAATTCATGGAGGATAGGTCCATCAATGGTGTCCCTAGCCTCTGTGCCAGAAGCTGGGAATGAGCGACGGGGTGGATCACTTGATGATTCCCTGTTCTGTTCATTCCCTCTGGGGCACCTGGTATTGGCCACTGTCGGAAGACAGGATACTGGGCCAGATGGACCTTTGGGCTGACCCAGTCTGGCCGTTCTGATGTTACATTCTCAGGGGGAAGCAGCCAAAGCCCCTGAGCTCACATCCCACTCACCTTGTGTCCTTGCTGCCCCTTCTGGCCTGGGACGCAGCATCCCCCCCAGTCCTGTTACCTGGGCAGGCAGCAGCATCACCCCTACTAAGGCATGGTGAGGTAGCCAATGGAGGCCCTGCTCCGTGTCCTAGCATGTGACTCAGTCTTTGCTGGGTGCAGTCCTGGCTCTGCCGTGCAGCTGCTGTGGCCTTGGCTCAGACATCCACGTCCATGCCCAGCCTTGCTGCCCAAGCTGTGACAGCAGCATGCCCCTTATTTTCATAGGGAGCCTGGGCAAGGGTGAAGCTCACCTGGCATTGGCAGGACACCAGCTGCTCCTTGCATGGGCAGTGTGAGAGTTCAGCCAAAGGCTGTCCAGGGAGTTCTCCTGGTATGGTACGGTGCCAAGGCTCTGGTGCGGGGTGAAATGCAAACGACGTGCAGCCCTTGTGCTCCCAGCAACTTGCCGTTGTGACTTGGGCTGAGCCGATGGCCGGGCCCCCCAGACTGACAGCGTCCCCCGCAGCACGGTACTAGCCTTGGGGCAGGGCACTGCAGGGTGAGCCAGGCCATAGAAACGTGCCCCACCCCTGAGCTCTGGCTGCGTTTCCCTCTTACTGGTGCGGGTTCTACTCAAGAGCAGCGTGGTCCTAAGGTTACTCCCGAACCCCTGCCTGCCCTCCCACCCACATCAGACGCCCCCATCCTTGGGCCACTAAATCTGGGAGCCTACCTCTGGCATTCCCTGGTTGGTATCACTAGAGTCCTCCCGTTCCCTACTTCCTCTGCAGGATTCCCCTCTGGTCCCAGGCCCCGCTAATGGGCTGATCCTTGTCCAGCGTTCTGACCTTAGCCCCTTCTACAAACTTGGAAATCTACCGCCCTCTCTGGATTGCTCAGCTCCCTTCACTAGCCATGCGTGTGCCAAGTCACATGCTTATGGCTTCACCCTTTCTCCCCACTGGCTGGGCAGCTACTGAGACAGCAAGAGCTGTGCCAAGGTATGTGTTTATCACTTGCTTTAGGAGCAGCAGCTTCCAATCCAGGTCAGGGCACCCCCGGCCCCTCTGCTTCACCCGGACACGTGGCTTAGTTCCCTGCTACTGGAACCTGGTTGGCATTTGCTAACTCACCCAGCTCGTGCCACGGGATTGGCTGCTTTGGTACAGTTTTGCTCAGTCATACTGATAAGTGTAGCCAGCCAATCTCCTTGCTCTTGGTGCCAGCTGCCCCAGCCATGACCACTTGTTGAACTCAGCCACTGCTCTGCCTGTGGAATCACTGCTTAATTTAACTCTGGCAAGTCATTCTCATCTCAGCTCTGTCCCGATCCTGCTTGCTACCCCAGCTCCTTGGCTCCTGTACGGCTCCCCTTTCTCCGCTCCTTTGTTCCCAAAACCAGCTAATCCTTCTGGTAAAGAAATGTGAAAATCCAGCTGGCGGCAGGAGTGCTGGGCATCAACAGCCTGCACCCCGAAGTCATGGAACAAGCAATTCCATATTTATCCCAACCTTTTCCCTCTAATCTCACATTGCGAGTCCCCTGGGGCTGGGGGTTGCGGTCTTTTCTCTGTTCTGCAAAGCAGCTATCGGTTGCTATATAGCTAAGAGATTGGTAGAGATGGCGAAATCACCTGGGAGCTGCACCCATTCCCCCACCAAGGTACACCAGGAAGGCCCATTCACATGAGGAAGAACAGGGGAGATTATTCTGGACTGGATTGGTTTCAATTCACAAATCACCGTCCCTCCACCAGTGGGGACTCAAAGAGCCCCCCCCATCCCCAAGATGGGCACATACGGATTGTAAACTCCTCCAGGCAGGTAACCTCTTTGAAGCTTTTTGTTCTCTATTTGTACAGCACCGAGCAAAGCACAGCCCTGGCGCCTAACTGGTGGTTTTAGGCACTACAGTAATAATCCCAGGTCCAACAAACCTATGGAGTTTGCCCACATTATCAAAGACTCCAGATCTTAGACTGCAATACTCCAAAGTGACCTGAAGGGGTCCTTTGTATGCTGGGACAAGTTGGTTCCGCATTGCATGCTGGGACTGGTAGTTTCTGTGTCTACCCCTCCATGTTACAGAGGCATGGTGGCTGCCATCTGCTTTATTTTAGGCAGATTAGGCATTAACCAATTGCCAATGTAAGTGTCCCCCCCACAAAGTGAGAAAAGTTTGGACATGAGCTGAGTGGTCCTTTTAGAGCAGAAAAGTAGGAGTCAGGACTCCTGGGTTCTATTCACAAGTGACTATGAGGAATGTCTTCATTGCTTTTCATGTTCCCTCCTCCTTTAAATGGGCTGATAGCAGTGTCTTCAGAAGGTGTATGAGAGGCTCTGGCCACCTTCTTAGGGCTAGAATCTGGCTGCATCTTTGATCTGTTCTACTTTTCCATCCTCTCCCTTGCTCTGTGTGCCCTCCCCCCGGCTTTAAACTGTCCCAAAGCCTATTTCCCAAGCCACTACGTTTGCTAAGGAGTGTGCATGAAGTGAGTCGCTGCCCAATATTATGGATGCAAACGGGTCAGGCCTCACTGGCTACCCATCATGGCTGTTCTCTCCCTGCTTGTTGCATCATGTCTGTGGGATCAATGATTCTCAGATAGAAGGCTGTGGATCAGTGGTGGGCCAGGTGGGTCCTCGCTCCTCACTTCCACATGCTGAATCCCCTTAGAAGCTAATGCTACATTCGTAGTTTCCTGTTACTTTTCCATGTGAGCAACTGTAAAGACCATCATGACATTATGGGATCATGACTGAGACAGGAGGTGACCGGGACTGGGATGGGGGTAGCTTAGCATGATTGTGAGAGGAGAGAAGTGTCCACAACAATATTTGGCAGCCCCCAATCTAATACATGTAACAATCTGTTTCGCCTTGTATTTCGCTGTGATGCTCTGATTACCTTTCCCAGACCTGCAGAAGAGCTCTGTGTGGCTCTTTCACCAACAGAAGTGCATACAGAGTGTCATGCGTGAGGAGATGTATGCGGGCAGATGGAGGTGCTGGGGCCAGCCTTTAGGTGGGATGAGATGTATGAGTAGTAAAAGAGCAGGATGCCAGACATGGATGGATGAGTGTGTGTGTTGTGGGGGTTGGTGGTAGTCAGCATCATGCTGGGGAATGTGTGTGTCGTGTCAAGAGTGCCAGGTTGGGGGTGGGGGTGCAGAGTGCCAGGCCTAGGATGTGCATGTGTGGGGGAGACAGCGTCATACTCAAGAGTGTGGTCAGGGTACCAAGCCTGGGGTGTATGGGGGGGCAGACAGCCAGGTCTGAGTGGAGAGCACTAAGCCTGGGGAAAGTGTGTGTGTGTGTGTGGCGAGGGGAAATAGGTGCAAGGCCTGGGCAGTGCTAAATCTAGGAGGAGGTGGAGGGGGGAAGATGCTAAGCCTAGGGGGAAGTGTGTGTGTGGCCTTGGGGGAGTGATAAACCTAGGAGAAAGTTTGGGGGTGGATGCTAAATCTAGGGGGAAGGTGTGTGTGGGGGAAGGTGCTAAGCCTAGGGGGAGATGTGTGTGGGATAGGTGCAAGGCCTGGGGATGGTGCTAAACCTAAGGGAAGGTGTTAGGGTTGCCAACTTTCTACTCACACAAAACCAAACACTCTTGCCCTGCCCCTTATCCAAGGCTCTGTCCTTGCTCACTCCATTCCCCCTCCCTCCGTTGCTTGCTCTCCCTACCCTCACTCACTCGCTTACTTTTACCAGGCTGGCTCAAGGGGTTGGGGTGCGAGCTCTGGCTGGTGGTGCAGGCTCTGAGGTGGGACCAGAGATGAGGGATTTGGAATACAGGTGGGGGCTCTGGACTAGGGCTAAGGGGTTTGGGGTATCGGAGGGGGCTCCAGGCTGAGGCAGGGGGTTGGGGTACGTCAGGGATGCAGGCTCCAGGCAGTGCTTACCTCAAGCATCTCCCAGAAGCAGCAGCATGTCCCTTCTCTGGCTCATATGCGGAGGCATAGCCAAGCCACTCTGCACACTGCCGTTTGCAGGCACTGCCCCCACAGCTCCCATTGGCTGAAGTTTCCAGCCAGTGGGAGCTGCAGAGCCAGGTCTTAGGGTGGGGGAGTTTGTGGAGCCCCCTGGCTGCCCCTACGTGGAGGAGCTGGAGAGGGGACATGCCACTGCTTCCAGGAGCTGCACGGAGCCACGGCAGGCAGAGAGCTTAGCCCCACTAGGGTGACCAGACAGCAAACGTGAAAAATCAGGACAGAGGGTGGGGGGTAATAGGTGCCTATATAAGAAAAAGACCCCAAAATCAGGACTGTCCCTATACAATCAGGGTATCTGGTCACCCTAAGCACCGCCAAGCAGACCTTTAACGGCCCGGTCAGCAGTGCTCACTGGAGCCACCAGGGTCCCTTTCTGACCGGGTGCTCTGGTAGAAAACTGGCCCCAGGCAAGTGTAGGAAATGTGTGTGGGGGGGCACTGTGCCAAACCTAGCAGGTGGGGGGGGGCAAGTGCCAGGCAGAGGAACACGCGCCCCCGAAGGCGGTGTGGGGAAGGGTGACAAGTCCCAGCACGGTGCGTGCCTGGAGCACCCCTGCCTCCCACGTGCGTGTCACATGTATGCGGGAAGGTAGGAACCGGACGTGCGTCATATCACGTGAACGTCGCTAATAACCAAGGGCAGTGGCTGACGGCAGGTCACATGATAAAGGTTCTGTTGCGGTCCGAGTCACATGACTGAAAGGCCGGGCTCCCCGGAAGGGGCCGGCAGGTCACATGATACAGTCTCGCAGCGGGCGGGGAAGGGCGCAGCTCGGCCTCAGCCGGCCCCGCCCCCTCCTCCGCCCCGTGACCGGCCTGGCCCCGCCCCTCCCCGCGGAGCGGCTCCGGAAATGGTCGTGCTGGGCTGCGCTGCGGCTGCGTCGGGCCGCTCGGACTGAAGGAGACTGAAGGTAACGGGGGCCGGGGCGGGCCGGCCGGGCGGCGCCGCCTCCCTCCGCCATGCCGGGGCGGGAGCGGGGCCCGAGCAATCCGCCGCCATCCGCCCCCGGGGGAGCCCGGCCCCGCCGCCCCAGGGCCCCGCGCCGCCCGCCCCGGCCCATGTGCGCCGGCCCGGCCACCACGTGGGGAGGGGGGTCGCTGCCCGGCCGGCCCGGCCGCATGGAGCCCCCGCGCGGCTGCGGGGTGAGGGGAGTGGGCCTAGGGCTCGGCCTAGAAGGGCAGAGACCGGGATCTCGCTCCTTCCGCCCCGGCCCCACAGGGCCCGATCCGCCCTCCCGCCGCCCGGATGTCCTTCCCCCCCCCCACAACATATGGGGCCTGACCTCTTCCCCCCGCCCTCCCCCTACTCTCGTCCTCTTCCTCGCACAGCTTCTGTGGGGCCTGCGGGCCCCCGCCCCACCGTCCACACGCACATTCATAGGCCTTGGTTTGGCTCCCGGTCCCAAATCTCCGCTCTTCTCGGGCCCCGACATTCCCCAGTCCCCCCAGCATCTACATGGCCTGATTTATCTCCCTGCTGCCCATAACGCCTGATCCCAGCTCCCCCTTGGAAAGGCCGGTTGTCTGTAGGGCTCGAACCGTGTCTTCCCCTCCCCCCCCCGGTGTCTCTAAAGTCTTAACGCACTTCGCCCGCTTCCCCCTTCCACCCCCGGTGCCTATAGGACTGTGGCCAGGGGGAGTTCAAAGCATCCATTTCTTTCCCGAATTCCTGCCGTCTATAGGCCCCGAGTGTACCTCTTGCCTCAGTGTGGTACGTATATGCCCTTATGGGATGCCACGTCTCTGTCTCCCTTCCCTCCCCAAATGCCTGGTGCGTATAGTGGCCTGAGCCCCCGGCGCCCCCTCCCACACGCACAATGCCTAGCGTCGCTCTGCCATAGGGGCTTGAGCGCACCCACCCACCTGACCCCTCCCCTTAAATATCCGGCGTCTATAGGGGCCTGCCTGGGCCTCTCTAGCCCCCTCCCCCGGGCCTGGCCCCTCCCCCCAGGCCTTTATCCAGGACCTAGCGGCGGCCCCCACGTGCTCTCGGGCCCCCCGTCCGTAGGCCCAGCCCCGGCCTCCCCCAAGCCGCTGTCTAGGCCCGGCCCCCACGTGTCCCCGCTGCCCGGCTTCCTTCCATCGGGCCCGGGCACGATCTGCGGCGCCGTCTCTGGCGCCCTCCCCCCACGTCCGTAGTGCAGATGCGCCGAGCGGCTCGGGCCTCTCCCGGGAAGCGATGGCCGCCGCCGGGAGTGACACGTGTCCTTGGCAGAGGCCGCCGCCGGGCCTTGGGAGCGGCGCGGGCCGGCCGGGGCCTTCCCGCGGCGCCGTGCGGGGGGGCGATCGGCGCCGCTGACACCAGCCCCCGCCGGGGAGGGCGGCCCAGTGCTGCCCGGGCAGGTGGGAGGGGGCGCCTGTTGGATGGTCTCCGGGCAGCGGCCTCTGGGGCCCTCCGAGGAGCCTGTTCTTGGGCGGGGTCCCGGTGCCATATGGCAATGCAGGTTCTGGGGTCCCTCTGCCCTGGCGGTGACTGGTGGGGTGCCCCACAGCTCGTATGCCTGGGTCCTAGGTGCTTCTGCCTCCTCATTGCTGGGTACATCATGTTGTGCCCACTGAGCGCTCCTGATCCCTTTGCAGTGCGCTGCTCCGCTAAAGCCTCTGGACTGTGGCCAGGGGGAGTGCAAAGCTGGGCTTCCCAGGGGGATATTTACCCTTCTCCTGTCTGGGTTTTGCTCCATAAACCCGGTTGTGGCTGAGACGCTTTCCTGGGCACGGGGGTCTCCTGTATCAAAGCAGAGCAAAAAAAAAAATAGGGATTCTTGCGGCCCTGCTTTCCAAACCCTTGGTTCTGGCGGTGTGGGGTGTGTATGTTCTCCAGGGAGGGGGCAGTGGCTGAAGTTGTGAGTGGGGAATGTCCTCTGGTCTAATCTCTGCAGCTATGTATGCAGGGTAGTGGGGGCTCATTTATTCTGTGACCTCTCATGAGAACAGACTTGGGGCTGCCACAAACGCCTGTGAAATTAGCATTGAGGGCTCCCTGTTTACTCTCTGTGACTCCAGGTCAAAAGGGCTCAGTTTACAAGTAAAGTCACTGCCCTGCAGCTTCTTCCTGGCATCTGAGAAGGGAACTGGATCCTTCGGACTGGGGCACAAGGTTGATGTGTACCGCCTGCAGGCTGAGCTCTGCCCCCCATTAGTATCTGTGGAGCCCCATGCTGCTTACTGCATTTCAATAACCGTTCTGTTACTGCCGGGCCAGAATCCAGTTCCCTCTCCTGCACCTGGACTGGCCCTTCAGGGCTTACGGGAGACACAAGCACCAGAATAAAACTGTCCCCTAAAGTGGTCGTCTCTGACTCTGCTACACCCAGGGGGCGGCGCTGTAGAGTAGGGAGGGACCGTTATTCCATAGGCCTGTTCCTGGGCTCAGAGCTGCAGAAGGGGCTGCAGGGAAGAACCAGGGTGAGTGGTGCCCACACCCCTTCTCATCCAGAAACACCTCCCTCCCCCATCCTTGTGTAACCTCTTCTCTAAGATGGTGGCTGAGCCGTTCCTCCCCTGTTTCACTCTGGGCACAATGGGCACAGCAATGCCAGGGATGTGCTACCTGCAGGAGCAGCCCAAGCACTATCCTCTGTGCCAGGAACAGAGAGAGGAGACGCACACTGCTTCCTCCTCCCACCCCCACCAGTGGCTCCTGCTGCCTGGTTCCTCCTTATGGAGGAGCAGAGACACACTGAGGTCATGCTAATTTGGCTCTGCTCTGAGAAGCAGAGGTGGGGCCCAGATGCTGCCATCCTTCTCTGTGGGAGTCTGTTGGGGACGAGGGGCAGGGTTCCCATGCCAGTCCTCCCCTCCCCTCATCCGGAATAAGCACAGGAAGGGTTATTCCCTAAAGCTCCCCAGGGGGAACTTGTGGGTGGAGTGTGATCAGGACTCTGGACAAACCAGCCTCTTCACAAAAGTGCTGTGGGCCTCAGTTATTTCTGCTCAAAGTCAGCACCCCTAGTGCCATGCTAGGGTGCTGGGTTCAGCATCAGTTCTTAACGTGCCCCCCCCCCCCAGCTTTTCCTTGGCTGTCTCCAGCCATGCCTGACTCTGCTTGCTTTGGGATCTGATGCAATCCCAGCCCCTGTTGACTAGGGCAATACTCTGTCTCTCTTCCATTATATTTCAGACATTGGGGTCATATATTAGCCACTTCAAATAGCTGGGCTGTAAACTGGAGAGCGAGCTCAATGCTAATTGCATATTGGGTGGCTGTTACAAAGAAGGTTAACGCCTTCCCTCTCATCCAAGCTGTGGCAGAGCTATTTTCAGGTGAACCTAGCAGACAATTAAAATAATGACCTAAGGAGCCGGATGTTTTTCTGCCTCCCCTTAGGAAGTGATCGTCAAGCTCCAGCTATTGATCCCACACAGGGGGTTGCTTTCTCGAATGTCTGGCTGACCTGGCTCAGGTTAGGGGAGGAGATTGGCTTATTAAGAGCCACTGATGGGTTTGGTACTGTATGGAGCGGGGGAATTCAGCCCTGGCCTCCAGGAGTTTCCAGTCTAAATAAGACTGAGCATGCAGTGTAGCCCTGATATAGCAGGGAGCAGAGGGTCGGGTTGGAGCAGGCAGTGGGGTGGATCTGAGCACCTGCTAATGTTAGGCTTTCCCTGGTCCAGGAGGAGGAATGATGTGGCTGCAGCAGCCTTGCCCCTCTGTCTTCACCCCTAGTGACTCTAGAGTAAGCAGGGGAAGTCGGTGACACTGCAGTGTGGGGCATCTGTGGAAGAGATAGAAACCCTTGGTAATTCCTCATGGCCCTGGCTCTCCTCTAGCTTCTCGGGGGCAGAGTCACTGCGGGGGTTTAAGGCTGTTTTAGCACCTGGTCTAAATCTCAAACCTGCAAAAGGGCAGGAAGGTCCCGAGTAAGGGAAAACTTCTCCTGGCTCTGCCTGAGTGGGTGGGTCAGAGCCCAGGAGCCCCCTAATCAGCAAAGGTTTGTGAGGACTCTGAAGATGTGGATGCCCTGGGATCTAGCTAGTTTGTAAATGTTTTGCTGTCTGTCCAGTAGGGATGTAAAAGGTTAAGCGGTCAACCGGTAAGCTGGGCTTACCGTCAACTGATCTTAACTGGTGGCCCTGCGCCTGCTGGGCTGCAACCCCAGCCCCCACCGTGCCAGGCCAGCCGGAACGACCTCAGGTAACCGGTTAAACAATATAATTTTACTCGGTTAACCGGTTAACTTTTTAAACTGAGATTTACATCCCTACCATCCAGTGCTCAGCCCAGTGGGGCCCTGATCCTGCTGGAACCATGGGCGGCGCTAGAGCACAAGAAACTCTAACGCTGCCGCGTCTAGTTCTGCCCAGCTGTTAATGAGCTGTGGCTGGGATGCTGATCAGGCAGGGTCATCGGGCCATGTCAGCCTGAAGCTGGCGTGGCCCATTGTGCACGGCACTTCACAGGCAAATAGGACGCTGGCCTTTCCCAGAGAAGCTTGTCTTGTAATAAAATCAAGGGCTGACAAACAGTCCCACACCCCAGGATGGGGGAGGAGAGCTTGACGGGTGGACACCAGTTCTGCTGCTGGGTTGGATTTTGAATATCTGTATTGATGAGAGGGTGGTGGTTGCGCTCCCCACCAGAGGAGCCAGGGGGCCTGGCTGCTTGAGCTGACCACTGAGCTGGCCTATTCCCTGGGCTGCCACCCTGGTTCAGTCTCAGCAGTGCCCTTTATCTGCCCCTGTGGATGGGGTTTTAACCTAGCAGGCCCATCTTTGGAGTAGGCGAGGACAAGCTGGCAGCGTTAGAGCTTGGGCTCTTGTGGGCTGGTCTCTGGACATAACCTTTGAGGTGTTTGTTTAACGTCGAAGGCTGGTCTAATCAGTGATGGACTGACAGAGACCTTGAGTGGTCTCTGTCATGAGAACCTGACAGGGAGGAGCTGGGACCACCTACCCCCCCTCCAGAGTGCTCAGGATGCCAGGCCGTGAGCACAGGTCTGGTGTCTCCCTAGCATATGGCAGAGCCCACTGCCTAGAAACCCCTAGGTGCTCCATGAGCCTGCCTGCTATGGCCTGCAGCTTGGAGCTCGCACAGTGCTCCATGGGGTGGGGTCCCCAAGTGCAGAGCAGTGGGCATCCTCCTCCCCCTGCCCCGACCTGGCATTGGGAGTGGGCCCGCCAGGCTGGATTAGCCGGGCAGCAGCATTACACAATCTAGCGTCACCAGCTGCCGGGAACAGCCACTGGCTGGTGCAGTGAGTTGCACCTCAGGAGGGAGGGTGGCTGAGGATTGTACGGTGGCGTCTGGCCTCAGGGACATGGTCCTCCACTGAGTGTGGACTTTAAGGGTCCCAGGAGCCTCTCTGCTGCGGGGGAGGTGAGGTGATAGTGCCCCACGTTCCAGAAATACCCAAGATGGGGCTTAGCAAGGCCAAGGAATTTGCCCCCTGGTCTGTAGGGGCGGCAGGTGTGGTTTAGAGGCCTGAGTGTGGTGGTAGGGGGCATCCAGGCTCTCTGTCTAGTCCTGTTTCCCCACCTGTGAGATGGAAAGGCCTTTGCTACTGAAGGGTTAAGTGTCCCTGCATCTGTGGGGAGGGGGAGTGCCCATTTTGTGATTTCTTACCCCCCCTCCCTACGCAAATGATTCTTCTTGGGGGTTTGCTTCTGGCAGATGTCTGCAGGCTGCCGCCGGGCCCCTCTCCGTTGAGCTAGAGTCTGCCCTCCCAAGGCAGGCCCTCAGCCCGGGTACGTACATTGTCTTGGTGACCTGGTCCCAGAGCTGAGGGCGGGAACCTGAGATGGGGATGGGGGGAGTCTCCCCAGCACCATATGGAATGGGCCGATGCCCACCCTGCTCCTGCACGGGAGGCCGTGGCATATGCAGCCCCAAATTGCATTGGGCTTTTTGCAACCCTGTCCTATTGCAAACTCCTCCCTGAGGTGATGTGCCTCCCCGCCCCCCGCTCCCCAGTTGCCTGGCTCCCAGGTGGCATTGGTGTGTTTTCTGCCCCTCTGCGCCATCGTCCCTCCTGGCTGCAGTTTGCAGCTCCCCCATTTAGTGTCACCTGCGCATTTCGTTACTGGGCTGCCTTCCAGCCTCCTCCCCCCCCGCAGCTCCCGAGGGAGGAGGGTGATGCTGCTGCACTGCCCCCTGCGCACCCTCCCTCTCCTCTCAGAGGGCAGAGGTGTTGGGGGGGGTCCTTGGTTTACCCGAGCAGACTGCTGGGGGGAAAAGCCTGGGTGGAGCTCTGGTGGAATCGCACAGCGTCTGTCTGACTCCAGCCTGCATGAGTGCTGTTGGCACAGGTGGGTGTCTGGTTGCTTTGCATGGCGAGGGGAGAGGCAGGGCAGGGAGCGCCTGGCGTGAGGCTGGGCTCCTCGCCTGCCTGCCTGCCTGCCGGGGGGAGCATGTGCAGCGCGAGTGACTCATGCATGGAGACGGGTTTCTCTGACTGGTTTGGGCAGTGCTGAGGCCGCATGGCTCTGCCTGTGGGTGGGGTTTCGGATGCTTCCTGGCTCCTCAGTCTCTCTCTCCCTCTCGGTGTCTCTGCACTGCAGCAGACTCTGCGATCTGACACTGGCAGCTCGTGGCATGTTCCCGTCCTCCCTGGGGTGGGGGCCGGGGGCTCTCCCCTGCCTTGCCCATGTTTGGCTCGCCCGGCCCTCCCCATCGCTGGCGGGCAGGTTTGCAGGCTGATTTTCCTCTCTCTTGAAGTCAGTCGGATGAAAGGTCTCTGCAGTGCCGCTCAGCCTGCCCAGGTTTTTCCCGGGCAGGGGTGAGTATCCTTCTCTCTCCTGTATGTGTGTGTGTCTGGGGGGTGGCAGTGGGGTGTTCCCTACGTGGTGCTGTAATGATCACTGTGTGTTTGCCAGGCTGGCCTGGTAGGGTGGTTTGACTCTCCGTAGGGAGTGGCCGGTGCTCTGTCTGGCTGCAGTGTGGATCAGAGCTGTGTTGGGGAGAGGCCTGCGAGACCAGGGCTCCCCCATTCCTGGGGGGCGAGGGGTGTCACTGTGCAGTCAGGAACTTTTCAGAGATCCAAAGTCTCTCTCCCTGTCTTGAGAAACTTGCTGGTGTTATTCCAAAAGAATATTACAGTTGCCCCAAGCTTGGTGTTACCCAGGCTCTCAGCCTGGGTATGTGCTCCAGGCACCCTGCCAGGCTGCAGGGGAGGGGCCCAGAGCAGAGAGCCGTGCCCTGGACACTTGGCTTCCGCCATGGATAGGTGGAGGAGGGGAGTTAGAGAATGCTGGTCAGTCCCTTCTAGCACCCTCTTTTCTGAGGTCTCGGGTAGGATTGTTGCTGTGTCATGTTCTCCATGGCTGCATCCAGGCTGGGGTTGGCAGCTGCTGAGTTCTGGGCCCTGGGCACGTTCTGGGCTAGGGTGGGCTGGTCAGCGCTGTGGGGTGCTGGGTCAGGGTGTTTGCCAGTGGTCGGGGGGCAGCCTCTGAAATACCAGTCCTTGGTGGGGGAGGAGGGACTGCCTGTGCCGAGGGCGTCGGACCCAGTGCTCCTTGCTACGGGGCTGAGAATGGCAGTGGGCACCCCTGCCCCTCGGAAATGGTGTGCAGATCCCCAACCCAGGCACCCCGGGTCCACCCCCAGCCCACTCTGCAGCCACCCTTCTCAAGTTGGCCTTGAGCTGGTTCTTTGTCGTGCAGGGTGCCCTGCGTTTACCATGCTACACGGAGATGGGCTTATGTGGTGCTTGGGCCTGCTTACCCACCTGCTTCTGGCCATGCAGGTCCTGCTCCGCAGGGCTTTGGTGCTGACTCCTAGTGGAGGCTGGGCTCTTCCTGGCCCCTTTGCTCATCCTAGGTGGGCAGCAGGGACCTGGCTGCTTTTAAAAGCCCCTGGATGGCAGCTGTTGAAGGCTTCTGAAATGCGGAGGGACTCCAGGGGTCAGAGCTGAGAGCAGTGGGGAGGATGCAGGAAACGCAGGGCCCGTGAACTGGGCCTGCAGCTCTTTCCCGCCCTTATGTGACCCAGGCTGTTGTGGGATCCTGCCCTGGCAGCTGGCTGTAATCTCTAGGGGGACTGGCCACGATTCCCAGGGGCGCTGGGAGAGGGTTTGGCAGTGGTGGAGCTCTCCTGGTCTCTGGTGTCTCCCCCAAGCCTGGAATGCTGACTCTGAGCATCAGGTTACAGAAGAAGCCAGGCTCTGTTTGTTTGGCTTGGATGATTGGGGAGGGTTCCCGGGCAGGGCTGGCACCTCTGTGTGGCAGTGCTGTGCTCCAGCGGGGTTCCATGGTTATCTCTCTGTGTCCGGGGAAGGAGGCTGTTGGGCTGCCTGCACCATGGCTTGGGCTCCCCATGCTCTGTCACTGTGGCCTTTGCACTGTAACCAAAGGGGAGGGGAAGCAGCCAGGGAATCCTGGAACAAGGCCTGTCAGCATCGGAGATGGGTCTGGGCTCTCCCTGCTGCTCTCCAGATCCGGCACCCAGCGAGAACGGGGTAGGGAATTCCCTCCCACCCCCCAGCAGACCCCTTTCTGGCTGTGGGTCAGCCGTGGGGGGTGGGGGGGACCTGGCCTGCCCCTCTTGTGTAGATGGGCCTAGGCAGGTCCCTGGAGCTGGGTTTGAGCCTAGGTCAGTGGATTCTTCATTCTTGCTGAGCTAGGAAGGCCTGGGTCCATGGGGCTCCTGACTGTCTGTGAGAGGGAGGGGGTTGGCGTGCTGTATCCCCAAGAGAAGCTGCTACCCCCACACCCTCTGCATGTCTGGGGGGAACTGACTTGGGCTCAGCCCTTGGGGTGTGATATGGAGGTGCCCCTGCAGTGCTTGGCCTGAGCACTAGTGTGGGCGGGTGTAGCTGGGGAGGTTCACCCAGGTTCTGGGTGTGCAGGATAGGTGTCTTCCCCCAGCTCCTAAGGACCTTAAAGCTGGGAGAGTTCTTGGCTTCCCCTCCCTGTAACCAGTGATTGTAGCCTGGTCCCATTCTTGGGGGGTAGGGGGCACAGCTGGCTTCCCACTGCCTTGAGGTCTGTTTGGACTCTTCCCCGGGAGCTGTCTTTAATGAGCCTGCTTTGGGGAAAACTCTTGATTTTTGTGGCACTTCCGACCTTCTGAAATGTTGGCTGTTTCTGTTGGGGAGGGGGCTGCTTGGGAGCCCGTGCCTGGGGGTACAGGCTACTCAGAGATACTCTCCCCCCCCCCCGTTGGTGTTACCTCAGTAGTGGGTGAGGGACCCTTTCCAGGTATTGAGGGCACCCAGACGTTTATTGCTCTTGGTGAAGTGTGGCCAAGGGGGCAGGGGAGACAGGAGAACGTGAAGGAAGCAGGGGGAGAGGTTGAGAGAGAAGGTAAACGGGGGTCCAGCCTCGCTGGTGTAGGGATGATCATTGGGCTGGGGCCCCTGGATTCTAGACCACCAGCGTCCCTGCTGAGTGGCACCCGCTAAGTGCTCCTGCGGGGATCGCTACCAGGAGCTCGCCCAGTGACTGCCCGTGCCTGGCTCCAGCTGTTCGAGCTGCCCCAGGGACTGTGGTGACCAATCTCTGCCTGAAACCCCACTGCTGAGTTGGAGCGTACTGGCTAGCTGGAGTCTGAGGCTCATTTGTCCTGGCATGCAGACCCTCAGGGGCCAGCCCAGGGCAGCCTGCTTGTGCTGTGGACTTGTGCAGACCCAGACTGCAAAGTCATCAGCCAGCCCCTGCCAGAGCCGCCTTTGGGGAACTCCCGGCCCTGGGCCCAGCTCCTATCTGCCCCACTCGACCCAGGCTCCTTGCCCCACTCCTGAGCATGTGCCCTGTGTTTCTCTGTCTGCAGATAGCGAGGGGATCCTTATGCAGCACCACATGAAATGAACAAAGCTCCACAGCCCACAGGAGGAGCCCCGACAGCCCCACACCCTGCCCCTTCTCCTGGACTTCCACAGGTAGGGCCCCTCTGCACCCCCAGCCCTTCTCTGAGGCTTCATCGGATGAAGCATCTCCCCTCAGAGCCCTGCGTGTGCCTGATCCCAGCTGTACTGCTCTCCGCTGAGATACCAGGTGAGATGCCTGGCTCAGCGCTCGGCTCCCTTCTGACCAGTCCTGGGGTCAGGATTGGGCTTGCCAGGTGAGGGAGGCATGCTCAGAGCCTGGCGCCCATGAGGTGTCGGGTGATTGGTAGTGCAGTGAGTGGCCCAGCGGGGAGCACCGTGTACAGGTCCCTGGGGTGTGGCTTTGGGGAGCCCTGGTAGCTGCTGTGTCAACCTGTTCCTTCCTGTCTCCCTGCAGTCGGCGTTTCCACCTGGTCAAACGGCACCCGTGGTTTTTAACCCATCACAAGCTACACAAATGAATACGCCTTCCCAGCCTCGACAGGTAAGGGGGCACTGGGGTGTGGCTGCTGCCAGCTCTTCGGGGGTTGCTGGGACTCCTGCTGCCTTCTGGCCCTAAAGCTGTCCGATGGCCAGGGGTGGTTGCTGCCTCCCAGTGGCGTGGTTCTCTGGGGTGCCAGCCTGGCTACGCTTGGGGCCTTTGATCTGCTGCCGAGCAGGTTTTGTGGTGCTGAACTGGCCCCAGCCCTGAGTCAGGGTGGAGGGAGGGCAGAGCTCCCTGGACCCTCCTGAGCAGGGCTGTGGCCCCGCGGTGCGCACAGCCATGCGTGTGGAGGAGGTGGGCCTGGATGAATGTGTGCTTAGGGGAGCTGTGAGGGGATGGATGGATGCCTGTCTGTCTGCCCACCCACCCCGCCTGCGTCTCCTTCTTTGGCGAGGGGCACACGGCGCAGAGCCGCCCCCCACCCCCTCCCAGGCCTTGCAGTCTTGTCTGAACCTGAAGTGACCTTGCTGCTTCTTTCCTCCCCCCTCGCTCTTTCCTGTCTTAGTTTCCAGCAGGGCCTCGTGCTTTACACCAGCAGGTACTAACCCGCCCCCCGCATGCCATACGGACCCCCGGGGGTGCAGCCACATGGTGTTTGTCTGGATGCTGCAAGGAAACGGCGGGGCTAGAGGTGTGGGAGGGTGCGGGCTGCTGCACCAAGCACTGGGGAGAACTGGTTTCGGTTAATGCAAGGAGCAGGAAAGCTTGGCAAAGTCTCACATAGTTCCTTGTGGCCTAGGACCCCTGCCACATTCTCAGGCCAGTGGTGGTCTCACCATGGGGAGAGCGGGTGACTGGATGCGCAAAGACAGCGGGTCCCGAGCGCTGGTTGAGTCACGCCAAACTCAGAGTGCACGTGAGCCAGGAGCCCAATGCTGGGGCTCTGCAGGGCTGGACAGACTGCTGGAGTGGGCAGCCGGGGGCTTGGCTGGCCCAGTGTGCTGCTGACACAAACAGCTTAGTGTGCTGGGATCTCTGCTGGTCACGTGGGTGTCCCAGGGAGAGGAGAGGTGTCCTTGGGTAGGAGGCCATAGGAGTTTCACTGCAGCGTCTGTACCTTGACGTGAGTCCTGCATGAAGCTTGGAGCATGTAACTGCTTCTCTGCTACCAGCCCCACAACCCACTGTGCCCCACAAAGCTGCTTCTGCCTGTGCTCGACCTATGGGTGGTCTCGCCTTTGCTCCTCAGATGGACTAGTCCCCTGGCAGCACCCCAAGATGGCACCATGCTGCGCTGCTGCTGTAACCTCTATGAGCAATCACCCTGTCCCTTACTAAAATGGCTCCCATCTCGTGCAGCGGCTGCAGGGTGAGGTGAGCCCCGTCCCTGCTCTGCTGCCGGTGCAGCGGGGGTGGGAGAGGGCAGCAGGGATGGGCAGCTTGTTGGTAACTACGGTCCCTCCCCTGACCTTTCACCTCCCTCTGCACCCTCTGGCTGCGAAGTTGGCTCCACACCTGTCTGATGCACTGGGGTGCACATCAGGGTTCACGGGCTGGGAGACGCTCTGCAGTAGGGCCGAGCGTTTCTGTGGAGGGGAGGAGCTGGGGTGGCTGGTGGGGTAAACGTGTCCGATTCGCCTCTAGACGGTTGATTGGAGTTGTTTGCTGGAAGAGATGCGCTGGCTCCTTAGTCTGGGCTGTGCATTGGCATTTCTTTCACACTAGCACTGTGTTGCCTGCCAGGAGGCCTATGCCCTGGAGGTGCCAGCTCTGGGCCGTCTGTACTGATCAGACGCAGGCCAGAGAGGGAATTCCAGCTTTGTACGTGCTGCTTTGTCTTGGATCAGGCTGAGGCCCGTTTGTTAAGACATGGCTTGGGCTCTGGCTGGCCTAGCAGGGCAGAGAGGCCCATCCACCAACTGCATAGTCCTGCCTCTTGATGCGTGAGTGGAGTTTGCCCGAGGGGCACCCCACAATCTGCTGATTGTCTCTGCTTGCCCTGCCCTTTGGGGCCTCGCTGCCCCGGGGTCTGACTGAAGGCCGGGGCAGCTTGTGGAGATGGAGAACGACATAGGGTCTGACAGGAGCAGGAGAGGGGAGTTCTAGCTCCTGGGGATGGGCCCTGGTGCAGCTGCGGTCCTGAAGCTGAGGCCCATCCCAGATCGGGTGGTGTCATCGGCCCCCCTTTGAACTCATGATGGGGGACCTTGGGGGAGGTACGTTCTGGGACTGAAAGGCAGAAAGTGCCCTGGCTCACGGCATCCTGGGGGAGGGCAGGGGCAGTTGAGGGGCCACTGTTGTCTTTTTGTCCAGCTCTTGAGTACGAGGAGGGGTTAGATCCCTGAGCCTCCTGCCGGCCCAGTGGGCCGTGGCCCTGAAGGTATCACCTGGTGCCAGGGCTGCCTTCTTGAGCATTAGGGGGTGCAGCATCTGTGCATTGGGCTCCAAAGCCCACAAGACACGCTTGCTTTACTGTTCTCCTGCCTGGCCCTCCCCTCTGACCTTCCCTTACAGCTGGGCGGCTCTTGTACCAAAAGCCCTTTTGAGCTCCGGCTCCCCCCACAGCAGCGTTTGCCTCTGGCCCGGCGGTGCTCGCCTGTCCCTGGGGCCTGGGACCTTGTGCGGCTGTGGGGTTAATTCCTGTCTCTTTTCTCTTCCTTCTCCCCTTGTGTGTGTGCTCGCTAACAGGGAGGATTCAGGTCTCTTCAGGTAACGCTTTTTCATTACCCCTGCTCAGGCAGTGCTCTTGGCTGGGGAGCGGGAGACAGGGCACGTGGTGTGTGTGTGTCTGTGTGAACACTATGCTACTATCTGCCATGCTTCACTCTGTTGGGGCTGTTGGTGGACTTACTGTTCTGGGGGTCTGGATCAGGATTGGGATGCAGTAACTTCCCTCCCAAGCCCGGGGGGCTCTGATGTTACACTGGGGTCTGAAAAGGCTCAGGGCTGCTCCCCACTTAAAAGGAGACCCCCTAGGAGAAAGATGCAGGGCTGGACTTTCCTGGTGCATCCCAGCACTCCCCACAGCAACTGGTTAATGAGATGGTCCCTCCTTGTGCTCCCTAAGTATGCATAGCGATTCCACCCAGCTCCAGCTGGTTGCTTGGCTCCATCTGTAGGGCAGCCCGTGGAGACTACATGTCCCAGAATTCAGTGCTCTATTGCAGTCCCAGCTGCCTGACTCGAGCCTGTAGGCCACAGCATCTGTATTGAGGGTGCTGCCAGTGGCTGTGATCAGCTCTGTTAGACCTGTGGCCTTTGGCTGGGTGGAGCTTGAGCATTGTGCATAAGGTGAATAGGAGAAGATAGATTGTCCCACTTCCTTTTGTTCCCTACAGGTGCCTTCTGGGAGTTGTAGTTTTCCAGGGCTGTTAAGAAATTATGGGAATTTTTGCTAGGGGAAGGGAGCAGGGCCCAGCGTATCACCACCAGTGTCAATGCTGCTGCGCCAGCCTGGGGGACTGTGCACCTTGAGAAACCCACAGCCCCAGCGGCGGGAGGAGCCAGCTGGGGATTGCAGCCATCTTGTGATGGGCACATATAACAGCTGCGAAACTGTCCTGCCACTCCATGGCAGCTGGTCGTGTGTGCTGCCAGGTGACCACCTCTTAGCGCCTGGGCACCGTGTGTCAGAAGGTTCCCAGAAGTACACCACAAGCTGTGTGGGGATGCTATGCCCCTGCTGTTGGTTTCTTGCGCCTCCTGCCCTAGACTGCTTTTCCCATCCCAGTTGGGGGGCGGAACGTTAGCTATCCACTTGTGGTCCCTGCTCTGGGGGTAGTGGTAGCTGCTGTCCAGCTCTCTGGATGGAGGATGCAGAGACGGGAAGCAGCTGCCTCTGTGGGGCGTGTAGCTGGGTGGTCCTGGCACCCTGCTGGGACTAACTGAGTGCCACCGTCCTTCTCTCTCAAAGCATTTCTACCAGAGCAGGGCCCAGCCTCCGACAAGTGCTTCCCGGGTGCAGAGTAACACGTCGGCCCGGCCTGGCCCGCCTGCTCATGTCTATCCAGCTGCTTCCCAGGTGATGATGATCCCCTCCCAGATTTCCTACCCTGCTTCGCAAGGAGCCTATTACATCCCAGGACAGGTGAGGGCTGCACCCGGACACTGGGTTCCTTGGGCTTCCGCTCCCTGCTGCATGGGGCTCAAACTGGCTTTGAAATGGGGGTATCAGGACAGAATCGACCACCAGATCATCTTATTATGAGTTGGAGGGAAGGCTCTGGGGCTCCCCCATGTGAAGTCAAATGGACCCTGCCCCTCTTTCTCTGCTGCTCCATGCAGGGGGCCCAGCCCCATGCCCTCTGGATGCCCGTCGTGCTGCTGTTGGGGTGGAAAAGCTGGTGCTGAGTGACACCATGTGTCACCTCTGCCCCAGGAAGCCTCAAGGGCCAGGTGGGGTTGCAAGCCCTGCTCCCTGCTGGACTGGCAGGGACTGACTGCCTGCTCTGCTGAGCCAGGTCCTGTGGGGCCGGCAGCCTGATGCCAAGGCCCTCCTGCCCTGCAGCGTGTGTGCTGCCCTGCTTGCCGGCCTCACCCACGCTCTGTGTCCTGCCCTCCGTGCCTGTTGCTGGGAGAGTCCCCTCAGGTCTCTATGGCATGAAGATGTGTACTCCAGGACCTGACGGGTAGTAACTGGTGTGTCCTCCTCTGCCCACCCAGGGTCGCTCCACGTATGTTGTTCCAACTCAGCAGTACCCAGTCCAGCCGGGCGCCCCCAGCTTTTACCCTGGAGCCAACCCCCCGGAATTCGGCACCTACGGTAAGAGCCCCCGGAGATGCTGTTCCTCTTCCATTCGGTCTAGGGTGGGAGCTTGAGACACCTGAAACCATGGGGCTGACGTCACTGGTGAGAACCAGACACTGTGTGCGATTACTCCCCTCCAGGCTCCGCTGTGCCCTGTGCGGCTCTGCTGATGCTCCTCAATCCTGACCTGCAGCCCCCTTGCTACTCCAGCCCTGGGCCCCACTGCGCCCCACACAGCTCTGCCAATGCCCTTCAGTCCCAGCATGCAGCCCCTCTGTTATTCCAGCCCTGGGCTTCCCACACTCTCGGCTCTTCCGCTGCCCCAGAACCCCCGCTGCCCCAGCTCTGCTGGGTTAGTTTTGTGCTGGGGATGTGTGTCCAGTCGGAAGGGGGCGTGAATTAGAATTTCACACCTCCCTTGGCACCTCGGAGTTGGGGGATGAGAGGTTTCCCTAGAAATGTCCCTTTCCTCATTCCCGAGCTGGTCCCTACCAAAGGAGAGGGGTGGGAGTGGGGGGGCACTGCCAGAAGGTAGGAGAGATGTGAGCATGGGGCTGAAGTGAGGGGGTGGAACGTTGAGGCTGGCCCACCCCATTAGGGCCCCCTGCCCGCCCACCCCCAGCAAGGTCAGCTTAATGTTTAACTGTCCTGGCAGAGAGGCCGGGCAGACTTTAGCCCCAGCCTGCCCTTTGGTTGCTGCGGAAGTAAACAGGCAGCAGCAGCCCCACAGTCAGCTGTTCCCTAAATAAACATGGGCCCCTGTCTCTGAGCGTGGCCAGGCCGAGGGCTCCAGGGGGAGTATGGAAGGGGGCTCCCATGTGCCCCCCTCCTTGCTGTGGCTCCTCAGTCCCCCTTCCCAGGTTGCCCTTCCTTGGAGTGGAGCGGTGGGTTTGTGCAGCCAGCTGCCCCTCCCCTCCCCCGCTCTGTGCTCACATGGCCAGCAGGGCTGTGACTATATTTAGTCTGGATCCATCCCGGGCGGGCCGCTCTGCAGACACAGCAATGTGAGCCGCTGGGGCCTGCGTCCCGTCCCGTTCCATCCCCGGCAGCGGCCGCCTCTGGACACGGCACCAAAATGGGCTCCCCCTGAGACAGGTAGGTGCAGCCCCTGCTCCCCACCTGGGATTCAGTATCTTGGAGAGAGAGCCAGATGCTGAGGCTTGCTGGGCTGGGCTGGGCTCTGCTAACCTCCGGGCTCGGCCTGCCTGTGTCTCATCCCCAGCTTGGGTGTGGGGTAGCCAATAGGCCCCAGCATCTCTTGACCACATGCTCTTGTGTAATAGCAGCTCGTCAGCAGAGAGTCATGGCAGGCCGGCTGGGCTGCTGCGGCCAGGCACTGGCCGAGTGTGAAGGGGGCACGGAGCCCCTTGATGGAGATACAGGCCAGGTGACTCATCAGTGCCTCATCTCCCTAAAGCAGCAGGCCGGTGGGAGTGGCAGCTTCCTGCCAGAGGCCCAGGACTGACGGGTAAAAGGGAGCTGTGGGTCAGGGTTGAGAGGCATGAGCAGAGCTGCGGAGCCAGGGAAGGGGGCTGGGCTATAGGTATTGGCAGACTTGTGTAGCAGGAGCTGCATCGCCGTGCCCCAGGGCTGCTTCTCGCCAGTACACGAGGCCTCCACAGAGTCACTAGTGAATGTCCATCCTGGGAGGCTGCTCGCTGCATGTGGCAGAGGGAGGGTCCTGGCACGTCTGCTTCCCAGCCCCTTGCTGCTTCCAGCTCCCCGTCGAAGCATCATCATTCGGCACCCTTGGCAAGGATCCCTCTTGCTGGTCACCAGCCATCGGAAAGGGTTTCTAGGAACCTGGCTTCTGGGAGCCCGTCTGGCCACAAATACTGTGGGCGGCTGAGCTGTGGTGGGGGAGAGTGAGGGTGGCTGGCTAAACTGTGTGTGGAAACTACACTTCCCAGCATCCTCTCTGGCTGGCAATTGTCTCTCTCCCTCCATCTTGTTCTGAGCCTCCTGGTGTTGCATACCAGGGCTCCTGGTCTCCACCGGCTGCCAGCCCTGCAAAGATGAGGGCAGTGAGGTGTGGTTCCTGGGCAGTCTGGCTCCCAGAAAGCGAGGCTGGGGAAAAGCTCCAAGGGGCCTGTAAGAAACAGGGCTGGCTAGAACCTGCAGCTTTGAGCTGGTGTCAGGAACCCCGGATGAGAGGGGCTCTTGTTCCCTTGCTGAGCCCCTGCAGTCACTTTCTGGGGGCTCTATCTGTATCTGGGGAAGGGCAGCCTGGTGATTCATCACAGGGGTCAGGAGATCTGGGCTCTGTTTCCAGCGCTGCCACTGAGTCACCAAGTGACCTTGGGCAAGTCACTTCCCCTCCTTTGTCAGTTTCCCCCTGTGTACACAGCCCCTCGAGCCATAGGAAGGACCACGTGTTCCTACGGATGGAGGAACTTTGGTTTATTCCCCTCCCCACCCTGGCCAGCTAGCAGGACAGTTCCTGGTTAGCCAGTCTGAACCCCCCCACGCTTGGTCTGCCTCGTGGCTGCTTCCTAGCCTGAGCAGCGAGTGCCCAGCTGGGGGGTGTGGGTGGTCAGTGGGGTGAGACAGGCCCACGCCCTTGGTATGGAGATCTGGAGCCCCCAGTGCTCCCTGCTAGTGCTGCTGCTGATGTATTAAGGATGTTAGGGGCCCAGGAAAGTGCTGGATTTGGGAGGAGGCCAGGCTCCCACCTGTTACTGTCTCTCCCTCCCCATGCTGGCATCCATCTCACAATCGCCTGCCCCGCTGGGGGAGTGTGGGGGGCGTCTGTCTGGCCCATCGTTCAGGGAAGGTTGGCTGCTGTCAGAGCTCAGGCCAGAGGCTGGCACTCTTCTTCCTTGGGCACCCGCCTGTGCTCGGGTCATGCTCTTATGTGCCACGAGGACCTTATCCAGGGGCCTGGCCCCCCATTGGTGATCTGGGCGGAGACAAGGTCTCTGCAGAGAGCTGATTCCCAGTCCTGGTTCTGAGACAGACCAGTTGCGGCCTGCGCTGCCTGACTTCTTGTGTCCATCTATAAGTCACCCTGGCTCTGAGCCGCCAGCCCGGGCTGCTGGCTCCTTGCCCCGCATCACTGTTTCTGGGTCGCTTGGTTGCCCTGTTCTGTCCTGGTTTGGCTGAGTCTGCTCAGCATCTGCAGCTGGGGGTCATGGGACCTTGAAGCAGCCATGGAATTGGGGGACCCCAGGCATGTTGCCCTTGTTGTGATCCTGGCTCGTCCCAAGGGTGTCAGGCTACTGGTGCTGTAGTCCTGCTGTGTAGGGCCGGGATGCTGGCCAGCCTAACAGCCATGGAGCTGGTGAGGGGCCTGAGCCCCAGCTCTCCAGCCATCAGGGATTGTGGGTGTGAGCAGAGTGAGATCTAGTGAGCTGGCAGCTCTGGTTCTTACTCACTTCTCCACGGAGCTGGGGTGGGTACAGTCTGGTGTGAGGGAGATAAGGCCGGGGAGCTGCTGCCACAGAGCTGGGGCACAAGGAAGGCAGCTGCAGGAGGAGACACCTGAACCCCAGTGGTTGCTTGGGGCGTGGCTTCCTCCTCTGCCCACCTGATAGGTTTGGAAGGGGGCTGGGTGCGAGTTTGAGCTGTCCTGTAGCATTCTGGGAAGTTGCAGCTGGGCGTGGAGTAGGGATTTCTCTCCAGCCTTCTTCTGCCAGCTCCGGCAACCTAGGTGGCAAGTTTAACTCCTGCCTGCCAGTGGGATGGGTTCCCTTGCCTTGCCACTGGGTAGGGGTGGGTGTGGGGCTGGCTAGCCCTCCACAACAGGAGGCTGGCCGTTGGGGGCAGCTCGGCTACGCTCTGCATCATGGGGAAGGAATTCTGGGAAGGGCTGGTTGGTCCTGTTGTTCAGGTTTGGGACATTCCCGGCCAGGGCTGGAGACTGCTGGGAGAGGATCCCGCCCCGCTGAGCAACCCGTGGGCCTCCTGTGTTTATGGGCACAGCAGCTCATTGGGTAGTGCTCTGGTGCTCCAAAGGCTCTGACCCCCAGCAACCCTGAGTGGCACCGGGCAGGGAAGGCCAAGCAGGAGCTGCCTGGGGCGTGTCCAGGGAAGCCTCTCTGTGAGGGAGAGGCTGCTGTGCTGGGCTTGCCTGGCAAAACTCCCGGCCCACGAACAGGGGGTTCCTTGGGGGGAACTGCACGTGGTGTCTGGTGGCACCAGGCTGTTAGTGCTAGCTGCTGCCTGGTGCAGTGGGGATTGGACCACCCAGTTCCTCTGACTGACACTCTCCTTTCCCAGCTGGTGCCTATTACCCTGCTCAGGGGGTGCAGCAGTTCCCAGCCGGGGTCCCCGCTGCCCAGGTCATGATGAACCAGCAGCCGCCCATCCCAACAAAGCGAGAACGCAAGACGGTAAGGGGGCTGGGGGGAGGGGGGCCGGGTTCCTGCGCCGCCTCCCTTGGGAGGCCTATGCTGGTGACTCCCCGCCGCCAGCTGCGAGGGATGGAGCCTGTAGTGGGGTGCCTGAGAATGGCTCAAGGCTGGTTGTCCCCCACTCCCCACACTGAAAGTGCTGCCGGTGCGAGGGGCCAGAACCCAGTTCCGTGGGAGGCTGCTTGGCCAGGCCTTGCACGCCCCACTAAGCAGGGAGCGGGCGGGACTGCGTTGTCCCCGCTGTGGGTGGGGATGAAGCGGGCCGTGTGTGGCTGTGTACAAGGGATGGGGGTGGAGGTGGTGAGGAGAGGGAGCGCGTGGCTGGCTCCCGGTTGTGTCTGCAGAGTCAGGCCCGACCTTCCCTGTCCTCCCTGGTGGGGAGAACATGCTGTGTCACGGCTGCTGCGGGTGGGGGTGGGTGCTGCAGTTGCCAGCCGGTGCCTGCCTGCCTGCCGGAGCTGCAGTAATGCTGTTGCTCAGAGGCTTGGCACAGGATCTATTTATAGCAGTAAGCCGCCCTCTGCGAGCGCTGCAGCTTGGGTCTGCCAGGACCCCTTCCCTGGGTGGGGGGGCAGCAGATCCCCCCGGGCTCCACCCTGGATCGTGTGGTGACATGTTCCTGAATGTTTTGTAATTCAAACCCTCTGCCACCTTGTTTCCCCTGGCCCTTGCTAGCTGGGCACCTGTGCTGCGGTTGAGTGGGACGTATGAGGGGATCCTGCTTTGCTGGGAGCCCCATCTGTCCAGGTTGTGCACTGTGATACTGTGGCAGCAGCAGGCCACCTCGGCACCCTGGCAGGGAAGAGGGACCTGTGCCTCTTGGAGCTGTGTCTGCATCAACCCACGTTGGATGGGGGGAAAGAGCTGTCTGTGCCAGGGGCAGCCCATTGCCTCCTTCTTGCCAAGCTGGGCAGCGGGAAGCTTGGGCCCCTCTGGCTGCTCTGCCTGTTATGGGAGGCAGAATTCCCATGCGGGGCTGGGGTGCAGGCCAGGGGCTCTGTGGTGTGCGGGTGTCAGATCTGTTGTGGGGACTGGGCCATTCACAGTGACGATGGTACAGTTTTGGGGTCTCCATGCACCTGGGCAGAGGTGACCCACATTCTGCCCTGCCCCAAGGGGCATAGCAGAGACAATGGATCCCAACCCACATTCTCCACACAGGCACCCCTCTGCAGTGAGGCTGAGGCTGGTAGGCAGGGGCGGCTTAAAGTGTGGTGCACGCCGCACCGGGTTTGGGCGGGAGTGTGGTGGTGGGGCTATTGCAGGACCAGGAGGAGAAGAATAGCAGTGCTCCTCAGGGAGGGTCTGGGTGCCCTGCTGGGCCCTTGGGGTGGGTAGCTGCCACGTGGCTTGGAGTGTGACTGCCCTGGCAGCAGTGGGGATGTCTGCCAGGCTGAGGTTGGGGTGTTCTCAGGGGGTCGCTGCACCACTTGCAGGCAGGGTGGAGACTCATCGAACCCGGCTTGTCTGGCCCGGACCCCTGCCAGGTTCCAGGGCAGGCTTGTTCATTACAGGCTGGGGCCCTGGGGTCCCACCGCTGCCCAAAGGGGTCTCACCCTGGGTTACAGCCAGGGCAGGGTAGGGGCATGAGACGCCAGGGCAGAGGCAGTGGAGTGTTCAGCCAATGGGGGCGCTCAATTCCCTGAGCATTGTGACACCCCCTTGTCTCATGCAATCAGAATGACAGGACTGTCCCACAGCCCAGCTTGGAGAGGGGAATATGGGACTGTCCTAGAGCCCTGCTGGGGTAGTGTGTGGAGGAGGGGGTTGCTTGGACTGTCCCGCTGCCCAAGTGGAGGGTGTGTGTGCAGGGGGGAGTAGAGATGCCTGGACTGTCTCACTGCCCAGGTTGGGGTAGATGCCAGGCTGTCTTGGGTGGGGCCGCTGGTCTCTTGGGTGGGGCCGCTGGTCTCTCCTTCCCTGGGTATGTGGAGTGGCTTCTGTCGGGCCCAGGTGGTGCTGAGCTGATGTACCCAGCACACCAGGAGGGCTGCTCTGCCATTGGCTGCCAGACAGAGCCTCTGTGACCTCACAGGCTGCTGCTAAGTGCCTTCCTCCCCCTGCCCTTGGTCTGGCTACTCCCCCTCCAGCGGCCGAAGTCCCATCCTGGCTGCTCTGGGGCAGGAGGAGCCGTTTCCTCCTGGCCTGGCCTCTGTGGGAGGGGGGAGCTGGGGAATGTGCCGAGCAAGCGGGAGTGAAATGGCAGCTGGCTGCGGCGCCGCTGGCCCCCTGCCATGGGCTGTGTGAGGTCCCAGCCAAGCGCGTGTTGGAGTGGGGTGAGTGCAGCTCTCCACGTGGCTACAGCAGCCCACCGGAAGCTAAACAAATTTCCCCTTCCTGCCTGACCTGACCTGCTCCCCACCCAGCTGCTTGGGAATCAGGTACGGGCTGTCCCGACACTGGGGTGTGCAGGTGGCTCGCTGCCTGGCAGGCAGCTCTGTCCTGGAGCAGATCCCCAAGAGGCCTCCGCCTGGCTGCACTGTACATGCAGAGGGTGTCAGGGCTGGGTTCAACCCAGCCCCTGGAGTGGGGTGCAGGGCAGCCTGGAGTGGCATGAGCTGGTTAGCTGTGCCCTGCTCCCAGCATGTCCCTTGCTTTGGGAAGTGTGCGCCCCTCCCTTTACCCTGCCAACGGGGGGGGGAAGAAGAGGAAGTGTGGGCCCCCTCTGCTAATTGCTGCTCTGCCTCTCATATATGGGCAGATCCGGATACGAGATCCGAACCAAGGCGGCAAAGACATCACCGAAGAAATCATGTCTGGAGCAAGGACCTCCTCCACCCCCACCCCTCCTCAGGTAAGGGGCCCTCCCTAGCTCCTCCGCACCCCCCACCACAAGTGATGGGCCCTGCATGTTCCTTCTCTAGAGCGGGGTGAGTTTAAGGGCTTGTGTACACTTACAACACTGCACGGCTGTAGCTGCGCTGCTGTAGCGCTTAATGAAGACGCCTCCCTTCGGTGTGGGCGCTCCCCCCTCCCCGATAGGTGGTAGTTGTCCCACTCAGGGGCGTGGAAAATCCACACCAGTGAGTGATGTAGTTAGACCGACTTACGTTAGTAGTGAAGGGGGTTGGGGGGGGCACTCATTAATCCTTCACGTGCTTGTGTTCCACAGTCTGGAAGCGGTTTGGAGCCACAGGCCAATGGAGAGACGCCCCACGTAGCAGTTATTGTCCGACCAGGTGGGTGTCCGGGGTGGGGTAGGGGTGCCGGATGAGGGCATCCCCCGTGGACTGGTGTGTGATCTGTGGTAGGAGCAGCAGAGCAACCAGGCGGCTGAAGGGCTGGGGTGACTGTCCCCCACTTGCAACCTGTTGCGCTCTCCCTGGCTGTGACTCTCTGCAGGTGGAGCTGTTGGGGTGAGGGTGGGAGAAGTTCCTTAACTCCTTGGAGGCCGGTGTGGGGGTTTCGCTTGTGGAATCTGGGGCCCTGCCCTGAGCTCGTGGCAGGATTGGTCCCTGCAGCATTGCACTCAGGCTAGTTCAGTGTCCCAAGCGAAGTGGCTCCTGCTCTTATTCTGGGCAGTCGATGTTCCAGCCCCACGTGCCTTATCTGGGAGGCCGTTCTCCCTAAGACTCAGCCTAGAATCCCCCCTTTCTGAGTGTCACTCCATTTGCCCGGAGCCTCCCTCCTTGGCGTTTCTCCCTGTTGGGTGGTTAGACTCATGCAAGCTCAGCACACCCAGCGCTCTCCAGCGATGTGAACTCGTTCTCCTAGGGCAGGGTATCCCTAGAGTGGTGTGGAGAAGGGACCAGGCCCTCCCAGCTCCAGTACAGGGGTGCTCCGTGTATGCAGCTCAAACTGGCGTCTACCTCTCTTCTTTGTGCCCATGTCCCATGGCAAACTGGTATATTTGGAAGCCAGATCTCTCAGCTTCTTCTCCCTGGCCGCAGGTCTGGATTTCAGGTTATTCCCCCTCAGAAATCAGCTGTGGTCTTTCTGTCCCTTTCTGCCTGTTTCTGATCACTTTGGACCCTTTGTGATCTCGGCTGGGCCTCCTAGCTCAGAGTCACTGAGACTCTGTGCCCCAGGGCGGTCCCATCCCCATGGCAGTGTGCAAGCCATGTGTCTCTATTTCTGCAAGATGTAGTGGCTGAGATGGTGCTGAATGCTTCCCTAAAGCCCAGGTATTCCTCTGCTTAGTTCCCAGCTCGTGGTTTGCTTTGTCCATCCAAAGTCAGCACTTGTCTGGCTGGGCCTGCCTGGATCTATACGAATCCTGTGGCTGCTTGTAGCTCCTGCTGCCATTGGTCTGACGTTCATGCCTAGATGCTAGAACCATTCCATGCTCAGGGCGCCTCTTCCAGTGCTGAGAAGCCATTAAGTCTTGATTTCACTGAGTGATCCAAACCCACCTCAGACAATTCTCACTCGTTTCCACTCCCCCATCCTGCCCCACCTCCGGGAATACTTAGTGACGTGTCTGTGCCAGAGGTTCTCGTCCAGAATGTTTCAAACATTCTCACCAGAATGTTTCAAAGGGTTGCATGGTAGCTCCTGGGGTCCCTGTCCCACAGGGCCGACTAGGCTCGCCTCTCTGCTCCAGGCACTGCAACCTCTCGGGTTCCAGTGACACACAGGGTTAGCCCAGCCATCATGACAGTGGGAGCCTGGTTAGGCCAAATTTGAGTGAGTAGCACTGCAGTGCAGTGAGCTGGGTCATAATTCCGCTCTCAAACATTTGGTCCAGTCGGGGGGTGGGGCCAAGCCTGAGCGTTGCTGCAACCCTGGAGGTTGCAACGCCGGAGCAGAGAGCCAAGCCCAGGCAGCCCCACAGCACAGGAGCTGCAGGAGCCACCACTGTGGTGTGAGTGCTGGGCAGGACCCAACCCCACCAGGGTGCAGGATCTGACCAAAAGCACCCCAGGGTGGGGCTGTAACCAGGGTGAAGCAAGCAGGCCAGCTGCCCAAGGCACAAAGCCATGGGGGTGGCTCAGGCTGGCGATGCCAGGTGGCTTGGGCCAGCCCTGCACGGCGGGGCTCAGGGAGGTACCAGCACCTCCGCCCCTGACTCATCTCAGCGGGCCGCCCAGTCTGTCTCAGTTTGTGGGGGGTGCAACCAAGAACTTGCTGGCCCTGGGTGCTAAACTGCCTAGTTACGTCTCTGCCACAGGGCCTCCACCCCCAGACTATTTACTGGGTTGTGACAAGCCACAGGTATTTACAAGTGGGTCCTAAGCCCAGAAGGGTTGAGAACCACTGGTCTAAGTGACTGTTGTGGTGTTTCACTAGAGGTCAGAATTGTGGGGTGTCATTGCCGATGTGCTCAAAGAAATCTAATAGATTAGCAAGGCACGGCTTTTCCCTGCAGAGTCTGGTTTCTACCAATTTGTCCAGGGCTGAAGTTTGGCTCACTGGCCTGTAACAGCCGGGGTCTCCTCTGAAGCCCGGTTTAAAAATCAGCACTATCTTGGCTACCTTCATCATCTGGAACAGAGGCTGATTTCAGTGATAGGTTACATTTACAGGCAGTAGTTCTGCAGTTTCATCTCTGAGTTACTTCAGATCTCTTGGATGAATCCAATCTGGTCCTGGTGACTCATTGATAAACTAAACAGTAATCTGTTCTTAAATCTCTCCTACGGCACATCAATTTGGGACGGTGCTTTAGATTTGTTACCCACATCAGAGCTATCCTTTTGGGGCATCTTCTACCAGATCCTCTGTGGTGAAGACCGATGCAAAGAATTCAGTTAGCCTCTCTGCACTGACCTTGTCTTCTTTGAGTGCTGCTTTAACACATCTGGGGTCTGACTGTTTGGCAGGCTTCCTGTTTCTCCCGCACATGTTTTTTGCATCTTTAGCAAGTTGCTTCTCAAATTCTTTCCTGGCCAGACTTCTTATACTTTTACATTTTACTTGCCAGAGTTTGTGCTGCTTCCTGTTTTTCTCACTGGGATTTGATGATGATTATTTTATTTTATTTTATTTTATTTTATTTTAATTTGGGGTATACGTTTGGTCTGAGCCTCTATTAATGTGTTTTGAAAGTTGTCTCCATGCTGTTTGCAGGCATTTTACCTTTATTCTCTTTTTAGTTTCCCTCTAACTACCATTTTCATTCCTGTGTAGTTCCCTCTCTTAAAGTTAAATGTTACTATGGTGGATACAGTAGTGGAGTGAAAAGATAAGACGCTTACAAGATCCTGCGGCGATTTGGACGATGAGTCCAAGTCTGCAGAGAAAAGTTGTACCTTGCTAATCTGTTAGAATTCTTTGAGCATGTCAGCAAGAGTGGATCCTGGCAATGACACCCCGCAAGTTTGACCTCCAATGAAGCAATGCAGCAGTCACTTGTAAATGTTTATGACTTATCACAACCCAGTACATAGTCTGGGGGTGGAGGCCCTGGGCCATAGTCCTAACTAGGCATTGTAGTGCCCAGGGCGCGCAAGCATATTTGCGCCCTCTACCCAGAGGCAATTGGCCAAGTAGCTGGGAATGATCAGACACCTAGATGAACATTGCATCTCTCTGGGAACTATTGGACGCATAGATGAACATGATGTGTTGGGGGAGAGTCAACCCGGCTTTTATAAAGGGAAGTCTTGCCTCACCAGTCGATCAGAATTCTTTGAGGGAGTCACCAAACATGTGGATCAGGGGGGTCCAATTGACAGTGTGTGTGGATTTTCAGAAACCCTTTAACAAGGTCACACACCAAGGCTCTTAAGGAAACTGAGTAGCTATGGGATAAGGAGGATGGGCCTTTCATGGGTCAGTAACTGGTTGAACGATAGGAGACAAAGGGTAGAAATAAATGGTCAGTTTCACAGTGGACAGAGGTGAACAGCAGGGTCCCCCAAGAATCTGCACTGGGACCAGTGCTGTTCAACATTTTCATTAACAATGTGGAAAAAGGAGCAGATGGTGAAGTGGCAAAGTTTGCAGATGATACAAAATCATTCATGTCCAAAGCTGCCTGCAGGGACTTAGAGACTCTCACAAAACTGGGTGATAGGGCAACAAAATGGCAGATGAAATTCAATGTTGATAAGGTCAAAGTAATACACGTTGAAAAAAATAATCCCAGCTATACGTATACCCACCGTAGTAACGTTTAACTTTAAAAAGGGGAGCTACACTGTTTTTTTCTTGTTACCACTCAGAAATCTTGGAGTCACTGTAGATAGTTCTTTGAAAACAACTGCACAACACACAACAGTGGTCAAAAAGGTGAAGTTAGGACAGGGGTTCTCAAACTGGGGGTCGGGACCCCTCAGGGGGTCACGAGGTTATTACCAGGGGGGTCGCGAGCTGTCAGCCTCAACCCCAAGCCCTGCTTTGCCACTAGCATTCATAATAGTGTTAAATATATTAAAAGGTGTTTTTAATTTATAAAGGGGTCGCACTCCGAGGTTTGCTATGTGAAAGGGGTTTGAGTCACTGAGTTAGGAGCTATTAGGAAAGGGATAGAAAATACGACAAAAATATAATACCTCTATATAAATCCAAGGTGCGTTCACACCTTGAATACCGTGTCCAGAGGATATAGTGGAGGGGAAACAGACAATGATTAGAGGTATGGACCAGCTTCCATATGAGGAGAGACTAAAAGGATTAGGCAGCATGGAAAAAAGATGACCAAAGGGGGATAAGACAGAGGTCTCTAAAATCATGAATGGGCAGGAGAAAGTGAATGGGGAAGTGTTATTTACCATTTCACACTCTACAAAAACGAGGGGTCACCCGATGCAATTGATAGGCAGGGAGTTTATACAAACAGGAGGAAGTAGTCCTTCACACTATGCAGTTAACCTGTGGAACTCATTGCCACTGGATGTTATGGCCAAAAGTATAATGGGGTTCAAAAAAAGAACAGGAGGACAGGTTTATCAATGGCTATTAGCCAAGATGGTCATAGGTGCAGCTCCAGGCTCTGGGTGACTGATCCTCTGATTATCAGAAGCAGGAGAGGAAGATGAGTGGAACACTTCATAATTGCTCTGTTCTGTACACTCCCCCTGAAGCTGTGGTGTGGGCGACTGTCAGGGACAGGGCATAATGGCCCATGGTCAGTCAGACCCAGTGTGGCAGCTCTTGTGCTCTGACCTGGCACTGAAGCCTTGTATGTGATTCCCAGCTTCACTCCAGTGCCGCGTTAGAGCCCAGTCTCCCGCGTGCTGTGCTCCAGGACAGTGGCCGACTGCGGGTGTGTTTGTTAGCAGCTTAGCCCCTTGATGCCTGATCTCCTCTGTCTGCTGCAACCTCCTTGCTCCTGTGGGGCAGGACCCTCCTTTGTCTCCATAGACGTTTGCCCTCTGTTCTTCCGACTCCCCCTTGCTGCTGTTTACTCCTGTCTCTTCCTGCTCCTTTCACTGGCTCCTTTCTTCTTCCGCCTTTGTTGGGTGCTTCACCCAAACCTGCTTCCTTGGCTTCCCCCCATGACCCTGAGCCCCTCCCTCTTCTGTGGCAGCCAGCTGGCCCCCGATAGCCCCCAGCTCGATGGATTGGCCTGGGGAGGCAGGCTTTCCCTGGGCATCGCTAATGTCCTCTCTCTCTTCTTTGCAGATGACCGCCCAAAGCCTGTCCCGGTTGTAAGTAAACCTGTCTCCCTAGAGCCAAGTAAATCAGCGTCCCCGTCTCCCCCACCTCCCCTGATCGCTGAGGTAGAGCCTGTGCTGCTGACCCCAGTGCTGCTGGTGCCGCTGGAGGGCCCAGTGGACATGGACACTAAAGCGGAGCTGGCTGAGGCTCCTGCAGACACACACGAACCTCTTAAAGCCACCACTACAGTGCCAGGGGGCATGGAGCAGCCTGAGGAAGCCCCTACCTTGGACATAGAGCCCCAGGAGGAGGCAGCTGCCACCCCTGTCCTGGAACCCCCTGCCCAACCGGTGCTGGTAGAAACACAAGAGGAGATGGCACCAATGGAGGAGGTGGCACCAGTGGAGGAGGCACCCCGGGAGGAGATGCCCCTGGAGGAGGAGCTGCCAACTAAGCCTGCTGCTCCCCCCAGTCCCCCGCTCCCCCAGGAAGAGGCCTCCAGTGAGGCTGTTGTTGAATCAAATGGAGTCTTGGAGGAAATGCCAGAGCCAGTGGCCGAGCCACCTGTGTGCCAGCCAGAGCCAGTCGTGGAGTCTCCTGTTGGCCAGCCAGAGGAACTGGTGCTGCCCAACGGGCTGGAGGTACCTGGCAAGCAGAAGGCCGACGAGCCAGAGGAGCAGCCGGAGTCGGATGTCAGCCCCATCTCGGAACCCGAGGAGGTTAAGGCAGAGGAGCCGGCCATCCCAGCCTCCCCCCCTGCAGAGGAGGAGGAGGAGGAGGAACAGGAGGAAGAAGAGGAGTGCGAGGAGCCCCTGGACGCACCAGAGCAGAATTCCCCGTTGGAAGCGCCTCTTTCCCAGAGCTCTGAGGAGATCATGCAAGGTGTGGGGGCTGGAGGGGCACCCCTGGGCTAAGGATGGGGGCTCCTGGAGCAGGAAGCCCCAGAGGAGCATGGGAATCTCTCCCTGTACTGCAAGGGGAGGGGCTCAAAATGTGTTTTTTGTTTTCACTGGAGGGGTGGCTGGGGCACATGTCTCTCTCCCCCTTGCGGGACCGGGGCCTCACTTTCCCGCCTCTCCCTTCCAGTCGCCGTGTCAGTGCCAAAGAAGAAGCGGAAAATGAAAGAGCTCAACAAGAAGGAAGCCGTGGGCGACCTGCTGGATGCCTTTAAAGAGGTGGGTGTGTGGTCTTCCCACCCTCGCACCACCCAGAGCTGCTGCCTCTTGTGATGAGCTCCTGTTAGTGCCGTCGTGTCTGGGCCACTGATGCACCGTGATGGAACTGAGGATCTGAGTTGCA
This sequence comes from Gopherus evgoodei, assembly GCF_007399415.2. Taxonomy (NCBI): domain Eukaryota; kingdom Metazoa; phylum Chordata; order Testudines; family Testudinidae; genus Gopherus; species Gopherus evgoodei. Next base: position 8,422,869 of record NC_044330.1, read on the forward strand.
GCAGGGAGTCTGGGACTCTCCCCAGCAGGGCCAGGGCTTGAGGGCATGGGGTAGTTGTGTGCCTAGTGCTCCAACTAGGGAGCTCTCTGCACTGGGGACTGCTATGGGACGGGGTATCCTGGAGGCCCTGAGTACATTTCCAGGGACTTGGGAGGAGTTGTCTGGGTTCCTCGCTCACTCCTTGTCTTACTGGCTCCTTTCATTGGAAGTCTCAGATCAGCGATGGTGCCTCGGAGGTGGAGAACAAGCCCCCAGTCCCTGAGCCCAAGGAGGCCGCCCCAGCCTGCCCCCAGGAGGAGGCGGAGGAGACCTGGGAAGAGAAGGAGGACAAGCTGGATCCAGAGAAGGTCAAGGCTGCAGATCAGAAGTACCAGTACAAGGAAGGTGAGCCTTCCTTCAGACAAAGTAGGTGTCTTGCTCATTGCTTCCTTCTTGCGCTCGGACTGGCCCGGCCTCCTGTGATGACATCCGCTATGAGCCATCGTGTCTGGGCCACTGATGCTCTGTGATGGAACTGAGGATCTGAGCAGGCGGGGGTTGCACTGGTGGGGTGCCGGGAGCACGCGCCGGTTGTCCCGCTGAGTTTCACTGCTCTTGGCTTTCACTTCCCCTTGGTCACTGTCCTGGCTCGCCGGCTTCTGCAGAGACTCGACCCCAGCAGGGCCCACTAGCATCTAGTGCAGACTGGGACGGGGGCCAGATCCATTCACAACCTGCTAGTCCAGTGGGCACTGGAGGACAGCAGGTCTTTGAGCAGGGCAGGAGCTTCAGGCTTAGGCTGCAGGTTGGGTCCTGCAGATGCCGGAACCCGAGGGCTGATGCCAGCCCTGCACGTCGGGGAGCTGTGTGAGCAGCTTGCCAGGAGCTGGAAGAGCTGCAGGTCCAAGCATGTCCTGTGGCCTGCAAGCTTTGCCCACTGGCTGCCCCTCTGCGGTATGTGAGGCTACCCTGTTGTGGAGCCTCCTGATAGGCCTTCACGGCACAAGGGTCTGCATCTGCCATGTTGGGTCGATGTGGGCTTGACTTCCCACATCCCCTTACATCAGGGTGTTGGGCAGATACTGGCAGTGCCACCACTGAGCCAGGCATGACCTTCCTCCCACTGCAGAGGGCTGCTGGGGCTGGGCTGGGGCCAGTACTGCTCAGTGCCTGCCGTGTGGGGCTGCTGCTCTCCCTACCCGCTATGCCACTTGGCCCTGCCTGCGGCTTCTCTGCCCCTTCTTCCCGCCTTGCGACGTCCCCTGGGTGTGGGCTGTGGCTGGGTGGGATGTGGTTTTTCAGGGTGGTCTCCTTTCCTCCGCCACAGAACAATGGAAGCCCCTGAACCCAGAGGAGAAGAAGAGATACGACCGGGAATTCCTGCTGGGCTTCCAGTTCATCTTTGCCAGCATGCAGAAACCCGAGGGGCTGCCCCAGATCAGTGATGTGGTGCTGGACAAGGTCAGTGCCACCACCAGACTGGTGAGGACCCTGGATCTACTGGCTTGAGCTAGTTAGCACATGGGGGAAATGCCACTAACCGCTCTTTGTTTCATGCTTGGTCTCTCTGTGCACTCTGCTTTGGCCAGAACGTGGGACCCAAGTAGCTTGGGGCGGGGATGAGCACTGGGAATGGGCATTGCAGTGGCCCGGATCAGATCAGCCAGTAGCTGTTCTGAAGTCATCCGGTGCACTCAGGCACGTGGTGCTGGGCAGCTGAGAAAAGTGCCCGGTCTGGAATGAGCAGAGCCTCCTTTGCTGCTTCTGACCCTGGAGCAGCTCCTTGGCTGAGACATGCCAGAGGTGCCTTCCCTTGGAGTTGTCCCATCCGTGTCATCTCCCCTTGCTGTGGGAGAAGATAATGTTGGTAAATGCAAAGTAATGCACATTGGAAAACATAATCCTAACTATACATATACAATGATGGGGCCTAAATGTGTTAGTTACTCCTCATAACACAAGAACTAGGGGTCACCAAATGAAGTAAATAGGCAGCAGGTTTAAAACAAAGATAAGAAAGTGTTTCTTCACACAACACACAGGCAACCTGTGGAACTCCTTGCCAGGGGATGTTGTGAAGGCCAAGACACCAACAGGGTTCAAGAAGAGCTAGATAGATTCATGGAGGATAGGTACATCAATGGCTGTTAGCCAAGATGGGCAGGGATGGTGTCCCTAGCCTGTGTTTGCCAGAAGCTGGGAATGGGTGAAAGGGGATGGATCACTTGATTTCTGGTCTGTTCATTCCCTCTGGGGCACCTGGAATTGGCCACTGTCGGAAGACAGGATACTGGGCTAGATGGACCTTTGGTCTGACCCAGCCTGGCCGTTCTTATGAGAATGTGATCCAGCCATTTTCCTTGCCGCGCTCCCACTGGGCCCTGGTAGAGCTGTATGGCCTGAGCCCTCTGGGCGCCCTGCTCCCTTCCTGGCATTGCCCCCTCTGCTGCAGTGACCCTTCACTGGGCATCCTAGGATGTAGCTTGCCAATGGGGCCTGGCTCCGCCTTCAGCCCAGCAGGTGGGGAATCCTCAGTGGCTTTTTTCTCCTCTCTGACTTGCAGGTGAATAAAACACCTATGCGACCGCTGGACCCCATCCGCCTGAGTGGGATGAACTGCGGCCCTGACTTCACACCTTCCTTTGCCAACCTGGGCCGTCCATCCATGGGCAACCGGGGACCGGTAAGTGCTTCAGAGTCACCAGCCTCAGTCTCCTTCCTGCTTGCCTGCATGATGATCTCCTGTTTGTGCCATCGTGTCTGGGCCACTGATGGTCTGTGATGGAACTGAGGATCTGAGCGGGCCCAGGAGCCTGTGCTGGTGCCATCAGCCATCTGGCTTATTCTTATAGTAGGGGGTCCCCAGCTTGGGGGAAATCTTGGGAGCAAGGCCCTGCTTCCATCTGACGGTGGCATGCGGGGAGATGAGAAGGGAAGTGCTGATGTCTCCTCTTCCTCCTCCTCAGCCTGCAGGGTTGGGCCCGCGCCGCTCGCAGCAGAGCCAGAGGAAAGAGCCCCGGAAAATCATCGCCACGGTCTCCCTGAACGAGGACATCAAGCTCAACAAGGCTGAGAAGGCCTGGAAGCCCAGCAGCAAGCGGGCTGCCGAGGAGGAGGATCCTGACAACATCAAGACGCAGGTAGGTATGAAGGAGCTGCGGGAAGCGAGGGGGCTTGGGGCAGATGGGGCCGGCTCTCACTCACCGTATCTGGGGCGTCCCTGCAGGACCTGTTCCGGCGTGTGCGCAGTATCCTGAACAAGCTGACGCCGCAGATGTTCCAGCAGCTGATGAAGCAGGTCACGGAGCTGTCCATTGACACCGAGGAGCGGCTCAAGGGCGTCATTGATCTCATCTTCGAGAAGGCCATCTCTGAGCCAAACTTCTCCGTTGCCTATGCCAACATGTGCCGTTGCCTTATGGGGGTGAGTGCCCTGAGGGCTCAGCTCCTCCGAGCTCTGTTTGCCCTGGCACCTTCCCGCCACAGAAATCAGAGCCTCTTAGAGCCTTTGTGGAGCCGGGACCCCCTGTCTTACAGGTGGGGAAACTAAGGCACCGTGGGGGTCAACGGAGGGCTTTATATGAGGTGGCAGAGCTGGGGATGAGTGGAAGCGATGAGTCCTGGCTCCCAGCTCTAATGGCTCAGACGCCCCGCCTTGTGTGGGGTGGAGCTGGCAGCTGTCCCCGTGTTGGGCTGGAGCAGGACTGGCTGCGAGGGGTGAGGTTGGCCAGCCTGGTGAGTATTACCCCCCCCCCCCCATCTCTGGTCCCATCCCTCCCTGCAGCTGAAAGTCCCCACGACTGACAAGCCGGCGGTGACCGTGAACTTCCGCAAGCTGCTGCTAAACCGCTGCCAGAAGGAGTTTGAGAAGGACAAGGACGACGACGAGATCTTTGAGAAGAAGCAGAAGGAGATGGACGACGCTGCCGCTGTGAGTGGGGCTGTTCTCAGGGGGGCCAGGTGTGATCAGGAGCAGTGGGATGCGGTTCTCCTGGCTAAACCCCGCTCTCCTCCCCTCCCCACAGCCGGAGGAGAAGGCTCGTCTGAAGGAGGAGCTGGACGACGCGCGGGACAAGGCCAGGAGGCGCTCGCTGGGGAACATCAAGTTCATCGGGGAGCTCTTCAAGCTGAAGATGCTGACGGAAGCCATCATGCACGACTGCGTGGTCAAGCTGCTCAAGAACCACGACGAGGAGTCGCTTGAGTGCCTGTGCCGCCTGCTCACCACCATTGGCAAGGACCTGGACTTCGAGAAAGCCAAGGTTACCTGCCGCCCTCTTCCCCCAGCTTCCCGGCCCCAGGCCTGTCCATCAGGGTGCCCAGGAGAGCCAGGGAGCACCGGAAGGCAGGGCGTGTGGCAGCAGCTGTCCCTACAGGCTGCTCCATCTTGCTCAGTGGCCTAGGACTGTAGGGTACCAGGTGTTGCCCTTCAGAGCCATGCTGACCTTGGCCCCACGTTGCAGGAAGCGGTGTTGATGCTGCCTGTGGGGGGTTCTGGAGAGGGGCAGGGAGCGTGTGTGGGGCTGAGCTGTTGTGGGGAGGGGAGGCAGTGGGGTCTGCCTAGCCAGAGTGGCTCCCTACTTCCCATTCGCTTTTCACTCCCTCCATTTCTGCTCCCTGGGAGGAGACGGTGACTTCCCCAGGCGACTGGTGCCCTGGGATGCTGCGCTCGCAGCCCTAGCGCAGGGAGCTGTGGGGCCCTGGCGCGCTGCAGTGCCAGGCGTGGGGAGGGCATGGTGGTGACTGAGGTAACGCTGTCTCCCTTCGTGCAGCCCAGAATGGATCAGTATTTCAACCAGATGGACAAGATCATTAAGGAGAAGAAAACATCGTCTCGAATTCGCTTCATGCTGCAGGATGTGATTGACCTCAGGCGGGTAAGGTGCCAGCCCGGCCTCTGGATAGGCGGGCATGACTCTCCTGGGTAAGGGTCGTGTACACACAGGTAGATGGGTGCCAGCCCCACCCCTATATCCTCAGGATTGACGGGGGCGTAGTGGGATCTGGCATAGAGCGACGCTGTGGCCATCAAATCCACAGATCTTCTCTCCCTCCCTCTGGGTTGGTTAGCATTGTGTAGCCCCCACCCCTCCAGAGACGTGCAGGTGGCATGCCACCTGGTACAGGCCTGGGAAAACAGGAGGAGGCTATCTGGGCCAGTAAGTGGAGCTGGAGAGAATCCATGAAGGCTGCCCCACTGCCGGAGGGGAGCCGGGAGATCAGTGCCTGGCTGCGATGGCCGCGGGCTCCGGATTCAAAGGCAGGTAGCTGAGGTAGCATGTGGGTGGAACCATGTCTGTGCGGCGTGAGCCCCTGGCGGGGTGCCGGATGCTGGCAAATCCTATGCCAACATGCCTCATCGGGCCATTCCAGTCCGGCACAAATGGGTAAGGCAGTGTGTAGACAGCCCGATGGATCCTTTCCCCCTCCTGCAGCTGCTGTAACACCCTCCCCCCCCATGCCTTTTGCAGAATAGCTGGGTGCCACGGCGAGGGGACCAGGGCCCTAAAACCATCGACCAGATCCACAAGGAGGCGGAGATGGAGGAGCATCGGGAGCACATCAAAGTGCAGCAGCTAATGTCAAAGCAGGACAAGAGGAGAGGGCCTCCTGGTTCCTCATCTGGAGGTGAGAGGCCCGTGAGCTTCTTGGAGCACCTTGCCGAGTCCCTGTGGCCCTGGCAAGCCACATCAAGTGCTGGGATTGGGGGGATCTTGACCCTGCTGCTCCCAGGATCTCAGGCCTGTGACATTTTACAGACCAGTTTGAATGGTTCCCCCTTTCCACATGCTCACCTGGGGCTCTTGGGGATAGCTGATGGCCCTCACCCCAGCAGACCCAGAGTGCCCGCCAAGGCAGGGTCCCATGTTCCTGTGGGCAGGAGAACTGTGCAGCTGGGCCTGGGGCTGCCTGCTCCTCAGGCCCTAGCTCTGCCCTGAGTGTGTGATGTGGGGAGTCTGTATCTCTGTGGTGCTGGGGGTGGCTGGTGACCTCGGCCTGGTGTGTCCCTGTGCTGTACAGGTGGGCGAGGGAGCCAGGTTGCAGATGATGGCTGGAACACTGTCCCCATCAGCAAGGGCAACAGGCCTATTGACACCAGCCGGATAACCAAAATCACAAAGGTGAGTGGGAGTTGGGATGAGGGCGGGCGTTGGTGGTGTCTGGGGGAAAGGAGCTCTCAGCAGCCACAGATCTGGCCCCTGGTCTCAATTTTCCTTATGGTTATAAAGCTTTGAAAACGTGCTGGCATGTAACCAATGCAGATGTCTGCAGACGCCTGAATCGATGGCTGTGAGACGGATGACTGGCTCTATTCAGCCCAATTAGGTGTTAACTCTGAAACCCAAAGATGGCACACTGAATGCCAGTATTACCTGTTTTGCTAGGGATCATCTCAACAGAAAAGTCCAGCTCCTACTTACCCTTTCGACCAGGCTGCTTCCCCAGGAGTGCTGAGCACACGGTGCCAGTGATAACGAATACTGAGCAGCTGCTGCATTGGCTGGGCTGTTCCACCTCCTAGCAACCTCACTAAGTGAAGCTGCTGCGAAATGACTAGAGCAGTGCCAGATCCAGAGGCTTTGCTGCAGGATCTAGGGCCAGCTTGAGTCGGGGCGCATGGACACCTGCCCATAGGCAGCGTGGGCTCTTGGGCAAGCAGCGTGGTCCCGACGAGCCTGGGAGCCCAGCTCTGGGTGGATGCTGCGTGTCTGGCAAGGCCTTTCCCTGCTGGGCACTCAGCCCTGTGTGCTGGCATGTGCCGTCCCCACCATCTGCCAGCTCCTTTCACTGGGGAGAGGGAGGGCATAGTGCTAGACAAGAAACAACTCAAGCCAGCTCCGTGTCGGTTTCTCTCTGTGCAGCCTGGATCGATCGACTCCAATAATCAGCTGTTTGCACCTGGTGGGCGTCTGAGCTGGGGGAAGGGCAGCAGCGGGGGATCTGGTGCCAAGCCTGCTGACTCAGGTACATGAGCAGTGCTCACTGGCTCTGTGGCTGGAGGAGCCTGATGCCTGGATAATCTGTCTTGCATTGGGGGGGGGGTGCTGTGCCCACGCCCGGTTTGACTCATCTGTTCTCTGTTTCCAGCTTCTGATGCCACCCGGCCAGCTACTAGCACCTTGAATCGCTTCTCAGCCCTGCAGCAGTCGACCCCCACGGAGAGCCTGGATTCCCGGCGCGTGGTACAGAGGTGAGTCCCGTGAGCCCGCTTGGCTGTTGGCCGTGCAGCCACTAGAGTCTGGTGAATGTGTTTTGGGTGATGTCCTCCTGCTATTCCCAGGCATGGGGCTGCACACAGACCGGGGACAGAGCCCCTAACACACAGCGAGGGGAAGGAGCTTGCCTGAGTGCCTGGCAGTCTCAGGCGTGTGGAGAGATGCTGCTGGAGCAGAGCTTTGGAGAGGCCAAGAGCCAGTGGAGTGTAACTCCTCTCAGCCTCCTGCAGCTGCTACTCATTCAGCCATGCGGTGGGGCAAGTGGGAGAGGCCTCTGGGAAATGGGAGATATTAGCTCTGATAGGCAGTGCCACAAAAATCAGATGACAAAGCTGGGGTGCTACCAGCTGAGACCCTATAAGAGCTAGAGGTGCAGGAGCTGTTGAGGAGGAGGCTCTCACATCTGCAGAGGTGGTGACAGGGACACACGCAACAGGGAGCCAGGCAATTCTTTAAAACCCCAGGAGAGGGCCTAGCGCTGGAGCCGTCTTACCCTGGGTTCGGGAGGGTGGGGAAGTAGCATGTGAGTAGTAATAAGCTCAATATTATTCATCACCATACAAATTTTGACAGGTTTCCATGCCTCTTTTAGGGCTTATGTCCCGCCTTCCCACCCTCCATTTCCGTTGGCGCCAAAGTGTGGCGCCGTCGGCCATTTTGAAAAAAATGTGTGTGTGTATGTGTTTGACTAGGGGAAGTGTTGTGTATGTTTTGTGCTTGGTGACATGAAGAGAAAAAAGTTGAAAGAAGAGTGTAAAGAGGAAAAAAGAGAGTCTGAGTAAGGTTTAGAGAAAAAAGGAAATTTGAAAGAAGAGAGGTAAGTTATTGAAGAAAAGAGGCTGGTTATGAAAGAATAGAAAGATTTTTGTTTTTAAAGGGTTAGTTAGTTTGAAAGAAGAGAGATTTTTAGTGAGTTTGAGTAAGGAGAGAGGATGGTAAAGGCTTAGTTTGGTAGGCAAGTAAAGAATAGAAATTTTTGAGATAAATGTAAAAGGTGTATTAAATATCAGGGTGGGTTAAGAGAAAAGTTAAATAATATTGAAAACTAGGTTTATAAAGGGAATTGACTAAGGCAAAACCTGCTTGGTAAGCACAGGATAAAAAAGCATTGCAACTATTCAATACCAATGTAGGTTAAGAAAAAAGCATTTAAAAACATTAAAAACTAGGTTTAAAAAGGGAATTTACTACGGCGGAGCCTGTTTGGTAAGCACAGGGTAAAAAAAGTGAATAAAAAAGCATTGAAACTATTCAATACCAGTGTAGATGAAAAAAAAAAAGAGAAGAGCCCCCTTTGCAATGGGCAAAGATAGACAGCACATGATGGAATCAAAAAAAAGAGAGAGAGAAAACAACATTGGCGCCAAAGTGTGGCGCTGATGGCCATTTTGAAAAAGTGTGTGTGTGTGTGTTTGACAAGGGGAGGTGTTGTGTGTGTATGTGCTTGTGTACATGGAGAGAAAAAGGTTGAAAGAAGAGTGTAAAGGGAAAAAAGAAAGTTTGAGTAAGGTTTAGAGGAAAAAAAGGAAATTTGAAAGAAGAGGTAAGTTATTGAAGAAAAGAGGCTGGTTATGAAAGAATAGAAAGATAGAACTTTTTTAAAAAAGGAAATATTTGTTTTTGAAGGGCTAGTTTAAGAAAAAAGTTAAATAATATTGACAACTAGGTTGAAAAAGGGAAAGGCAAAACCTGTTTGGGAGTCCCAGGGTAAAAAAGTGAATAAAAAGGCATTGAAACTATTGAATACCAGTATAGGTTAAGCAAAAAGCATTACAAACATTAAAAACTAGGTTTAAAAGGGGAAATTTACTAAGGCAAAACCTGTTTAGTAAGCACATGGCCAAAAACTATAAAGGGGGTACTAAGAAAAAAGCATTTAAAATGATTAAAAACTAGGTTTAAAAAGGGAATTGACCGAGGCAAAGCCTGTTTGGTAAGCACAGGGTAAAAAGAGTGAGTAAAAAAGCATTGAAACGATTCAATACCAGTGTAGGTTAAGAAAAAGAGAGGTTAAAAAAAAAGAACAGGACAAGAAAAAAAAGAGCAAAAATAGAGAGCACATGGTGGAATCTGAATGAGACAGAGAGAAGCAGGCAGAGCCTGTTTAGTAAGCACAGGGTAAAACAGTGAATAGAAAAGCATTCAGAATCAGGGTAGGTTAAAAGAAAGAACAAGACAAGAAAAGGGAAAAGAGAGCCCCTTTTGCAAAGGGCAAAGATAGACAGCACATGGTTGAGTCAGAGAGAGAGAGAGAGACAGAGAGAGAATTCTCACCTTTTACTTCTTTCTGTAGAATGAGGCAACTTTTCTGGTTCAGACCCTCTCAGACTTGTTATCACCGCCTTTGGATCGGCCCAATCAGAGGTGGTTTTATAGCAGCATCATAGAATTCATTTTCCGGAACCAATCCTAGAGTTCCAAGATTTTAAACAAGAGCCAACTCCCTCCTATCCCCCCCTCCCCTCCCTTTTAGCTGTTTTATTCTTATCTAAAGAAACAGACCCCCCCAGCATTTTCCCGCCACGTAGCCCTTTTACAGAGGGGTTTTTATAAAAGTTAAATCCATAAGCTTTTAGTAACGCACCATTTTTTAAAGTTTTCCCCTAGGTTTTAAACTAATAGGGTTTGTTTCTTTTTTTTACTAAAAACAATGTGAAGCTGCAGCAAAGCTCCTGTTAGCAAAGCAGCCTCTGTGAATCAGTGGATCACAGAGAAGGACTTTGCTTTTTTACCTGCTTTTTAACAAACACAGGCTAAAGTTACATTAAGTTTTGCAAAGGGATAATGGCTTAAAAAGACAGATCTAAGACACATCCCTTTTATATTTGTGTTGCAATAAAAAAAACCAACAGGCAGAAGCACCCCACGTTTTTAGTAACAGACAGTTTATAAACTCCTTATTTTGTAAACCACTGAATTAGAGAGAAGACGATTGCTTCTTTCCCCACTTTTTAACAAACAGAAGTGAAAGTCTTGTAAAGGTATAAACACTTGAAAAGACATATCGAAATGAAGACACCTTTTTTTTATTTAACCCCCTTGGCGTAAGTGTTTCAATGAAAGAGTGGGCAGAGGGATTTTTATAAAAAAAAGTTAAAACCATAAGCTTTTAGTAACAAACAATTTTTAAAAGTTTTCCCCTAGGTTTTAAACTAACAGAGGTTATTTTTTAGTAAAAACAATGTGAAACTGCAGCAAAGCGCCTGTTAGCAAAGCAGCCTCTGTGAGTCAGTGGATCAGAGATAAGAAGGCTGCTTCTTTCCCAAACTTTTTAACAAACACAAGTTAAAATTACATTAAGTTTTGCAAAGGGATAATGACTCGAAAAGACAAACCTAAGACTCAGCCCTTTTGTATGTGTTGTAATAAAAAAGGAGCAGGCAGAAGCATCCTAGTCTTAAAACCCCAGGTTTTTAGTAACAGATGGTTTATATTCCCCTTATTTTGTAAACCTTTGGATTAGAGAGAAGAAGATTGCTTCTTTCCCCACTTTTTAACAAAGGGAGGTAAAAGACATGCCAAAATGAAGGCACTGTCCTTTGGTATAGGTGTTTTAATAAAAAAAGAGCATGCACAAACAGTCTAGGGTTATAAAAGTAATGTATAGTGACAAAAAAATTTTTTTTTCCCCCTAAGTTTTAGACTAGCACTGCTTATTTTTCAGTAAAAACTGTGAAGCTGCAGCAGAGCCCTGCTCTGCTCTTATCTAAACAACCAGGACCCTGTAACAGAAGCTGAACAACACATACTATAAACTATTTTAAAACGTGTTTTTGAAGTAATGTCTAAAACCCCCTCTTTTTAACGGATTAAATAAATGCATGAAATAACAAATTTACTTGAAGACACATTTCTTTATTTGTAGGGGTGTTTCAATTAAAAAAAAAAAAGAGCATGCAGAAGCATCCCAGACCTAAACCCACAAAACCCTTACTAAGAAAAAGTCTCCCCCCCCCCCCCAGGCTTTGAGTGTGAACCACTTGAAACAGCCTTTTGAAGGTAGTGGATTAGAAAAGAAGACCCCTTTGAAAAACAGGCTACCTGAAGACACTTTATTTTTTTTATTTAGCCCCGTTGGCGTAAGTGTTTCATTAAAATGTAAAAGAGCAGGCAGAAGCACCCCAGATTTAAACCCCCAGATTTTTAGTAACAGACGATTTATATACCCCTTATTTTGTTAACCATTGGATCAGAGAGAAGAAGATTGCTTTTTAACCTGCTTTTTAACAAAGAGAGGTGAAAAGGAATAAACAGTTGAAAAGACAAGCCTACCTGAAGACCCATAACCTTCATTTAGCCCCTCAGGCATAGGTGTTTCAATAACATGCAAGTCCACAGAAACAACCCAGGCTTAAAAACACAGAAAGCCTGTTTATAAAAGTTTTTCCCTAGGTTTAGGCTAGCACTGGTCATTTTTTAGTAAGGACAGCAGGCTTCTGCAGCAGAGCAGCTGTCAGCAAAAACAGCCTCTGTAAACCAGTAAATCAGAGATAAGGTGGCTGCTTTGCCTGTTTTTTAACACATACAAGTGAAAGTTATATTAAGTTTTGTAGAGGACAACACTTTTTTTAGTAAAAACAATGTGAAACTGCAGCAAAGCGCCTGTTAGCAAAGCAGCCTCTGTGAGTGAGTGGATCAGAGATAAGAAGGCTGCTTCTTTCCCAAACTTTTTAACAAACACAAGTTACAATTACATTAAGTTTTGCAAAGGGATAATGACTCAAAAAGACAAACCTAAGACACTACCCTTTTGTATGTGTTGTAATAAAGAATTATGCAGAAGCACCCTAGGTTTAAAACCCCAGGTTTTTAGTAACAGATGGTTTATAGTCCCCTTATTTTGTAAGCCAGTGGATTAGAGAGAAGAAGATTGCTTCTTTCCCCACTTTTTAACAAAGAGAGGTGAAAGGCTTTTAAGGGAATAACCCCTTGAAAAGACATGCCTAAATGAAGACACATTTCTTTATTTACCCCCCTTGACACAAGTGTTTCAGTAAAAAAGAGCAGGCAGAAGCACCCCCGGTTTTTAGTAACAAACAGTTTATAAACCCCTTATTTTGTAAACCTGTTCTGCTCTTATCTAAATAACCAGGACCCTGTAACAAAAGCTGAACAACACATACTATAAACCATTTTAAGGGAGGGCTTTAAACTAGGTTCGATGGGGACAGGGTTGTTTCTGCGGACTTGCATGTTATTGAAACACCTATGCCTGAGGGGCTAAATGAAGGTTATGGGTCTTCAGGTAGGCTTGTCTTTTCAACTGTTTATTCCTTTTCACCTCTCTTTGTTAAAAAGCAGGTTAAAAAGCAATCTTCTTCTCTCTGATCCCAATGGTTAACAAAATAAGGGGTATATAAATCGTCTGTTACTAAAAATCTGGGGGTTTAAATCTGGGGTGCTTCTGCCTGCTCTTTTACATTTTAATGAAACACTTACGCCAACGGGGCTAAATAAAAAAAATAAAGTGTCTTCAGGTAGCCTGTTTTTCAAAGGGGTCTTCTTTTCTAATCCACTACCTTCAAAAGGCTGTTTCAAGTGGTTCACACTCAAAGCCTGGGGGGGGGGGGGGGACTTTTTCTTAGTAAGGGTTTTGTGGGTTTAGGTCTGGGATGCTTCTGCATGCTCTTTTTTTTTTTTTAATTGAAACACCCCTACAAATAAAGAAATGTGTCTTCAAGTAAATTTGTTATTTCATGCATTTATTTAATCCGTTAAAAAGAGGGGGTTTTAGACATTACTTCAAAAACACGTTTTAAAATAGTTTATAGTATGTGTTGTTCAGCTTCTGTTACAGGGTCCTGGTTGTTTAGATAAGAGCAGAGCAGGGCTCTGCTGCAGCTTCACAGTTTTTACTGAAAAATAAGCAGTGCTAGTCTAAAACTTAGGGGGAAAAATTTTTTTTTGTCACTATACATTACTTTTATAACCCTAGACTGTTTGTGCATGCTCTTTTTTTATTAAAACACCTATACCAAAGGACAGTGCCTTCATTTTGGCATGTCTTTTACCTCCCTTTGTTAAAAAGTGGGGAAAGAAGCAATCTTCTTCTCTCTAATCCAATGGTTTACAAAATAAGGGGAATATAAACCATCTGTTACTAAAAACCTGGGGTTTTAAGACTAGGATGCTTCTGCCTGCTCCTTTTTTATTACAACACATACAAAAGGGTAGTGTCTTAGGTTTGTCTTTTCCAGTCATTTTCCCTTTGCAAAACTTAATGTAATTGTAACTTGTGTTTGTTAAAAAGCACGAAAAAGAAGCAGCCTTCTTATCTCTGATTCACTAACTCACAGAGGCTGCTTTGCTAACAGGCGCTTTGCTTCTTTGTCTTCCTAATTTAATGGTTTACAAAATAAGGAATATATAAACCGCCTGTTACTAAAAAAACCTAGGGTGCTTCTGCATGCTTTTTATTACAACACATACAAAGGGGGTGTTTTTTTATTCCTTTGCAAAACTTAAGGTAATTTTAACGTGTTAAAAATGGTGTATTAGTAAAAGCTTATGGTTTTAACTTTTATAAAAACTCTTTGTAAAAGGGCTACGTGGCGGGAAAATGCTAGGGGTCTGTTTCTTTAGATAAGAAAAAAACAGTTAAAAGGGCGAGGGGAGAGAGGAGGGGACGGGGGAAAGGAGGGGGCTGGCTCTTGCTTAAACTCTTAAAACACTAGGATTGGTTGGTTCAGGAAAATGAATTCTATGACGCTTTTGTAAAACCACCTCCGATTGGGCCGATCCAAAAGCGGTGATAACAAGCCGGAGAGTGTCAGAAGCAGGAAATCTCCCTCATTCTACAGAAAGACGGGCAAAGGTAACAATTCTCTCTCTTTCTCTTTAATCCTACCCTGTGCTCTCTATCGTTGCTCTTTGCAAAGCGGACTCTCTCCTCGCTTTTATTGTCTTGTAACCCGCCCTGATTCTGAATGCTTTTTTACCCTGTGCTTACTAAACAGACTCTGCCTGCTTCTCTCTCTGTCTCATTGTGATTCCGCCGCGTGCTCTCTGTCTTTGCTCTTTTTTCTTAATCTACACTGATATTGAATGCTTTTTTACCCCGGGCTTACCAAACAGGCTTTGCCTTGGTTAATTTTTTTTTAAACCTAATTTTTAAGTATTTCCTTATAGTTTTTGCTTATGTCCTTACAAAACAGGTTTTGCTTCACTTAATTATCCTTTTAAACTTAGTTTATAATGTTTTTTTCTTAACCTACATTGGTATTGAATAGATTCAATGCTTTTTTATCCTGTGCTTAACAAACAGGTTTTGCCGTAGTAAATTCCCTTTATAAACCTAGTTTTCAATATTATTTAACTTTTCTCTTAATCCACCCTGATATTTAATACACTTCCCCTAGTCAAACACACACACACATTTTTTCAAAATGGCCGACAGCGCCAACCAAAACGCGGGGTGGGAAGGCGGGACATAAGCCCTAAAAGGGCCGTGGAAACCTGTCAAAATTGCATGGTGATGAATACTATCGAGCTTATTACTACTCATGTGCAGTCAGGAGAGTGGAGAGTCATTGGGGGACGGGAGTGTGCTAGAGTCTGGGGGTGCTTTACCTCCTTTCCCCCCACCTCCCCAAAGGGGCAGCTCCAGCCGGGATCGGTCGGAGAAGGCCGGAGAGCGAGGGGAGCGGTTTGAGCGTGAGCGCTTGGAGCGGGGTGACCGCGTGGAGCGCCCTGACAGGGGGGAGCGGGCAGACAGGAACCGGCCCCCCATCACCAAGCGGAGCTACAGCAAGGAGACGGAGGACAGGAGCCGGGAGCGCGAGAGGCAGGGAGCCCAGGAGGCCGTCCGGAAGGTTTCCAGCATGACGGAGGAGAGGGACAGGAGCAGGGAGCCAGGTGAGGAGTGGGGCTGGCACGGAGCCGAGAGGGGGAGGCGGTGCCATGTTCACCCCGCCCAGTGCCCAAGTCCCATCAAGGGCCTGGCTGTCTGCGCTCGACTGAGGCATCCGCTCCACAGTCCAGCCATGCTGATGGGATCTCTCCCTCTGCACAGTTAAGCATGAGCCGGCGCCCCCTACGGCCCCCCCCAAGCCAGCGCTGTCGGAGGAGGAGCTGGAGAAGAAATCCAAGGCCATCATTGAAGAGTATCTGCATATCAATGACATGAAGGTGAGAACTGAGGCAGGGGCGGCCCCCCCGGCCTGCCCCTCGGGAGATGCATTGCATGCTGGGATCTTCACTGGGGGGGCGTGGGGAGGGCTGTGTTCCTGTACCACCTGCAGCCCTGGAACTGGCAGCAGAATTACAAGTGATGATAATCTTTCCTTTTAACCATAGAGGTGGATGGGGCAGGGCAGGGGTCGGGGCTGAGGGTAGGGCTGGGAGCTGTCAGCCCTTTGCTGGGGACCAGGAGCAAGCACAGGGAGCCGTTCCAGTCCACCCCGCAGCAGCTGCTGCAGTGTGTGCCAAAGAGTGGGACCGGGGCGGTGCTGAGCCCTCTCCCCCCTTGCAGGAGGCGCTGCAGTGTGTGCAGGAGCTGGCCTGCCCCTCCCAGCTCTATGTCTTTGTGCGGAACGGCATCGAGTCCACGCTGGAGCGGAGCATGATCGCCCGCGAGCACATGGGGCTGCTGCTCTACCAGCTGGTGAAAGCAGGAAACCTCACCAAGGAGCAGTACTACAAGGGGTAAGAGGGGGCCCCACTCCCTGGGCCCCTGCGCGGGAAGGGTCTGTAGCCAGGGGGCTTTTGTCCTTCTGAGAGCTGGGGGCCTGGCTGGCCCCATGGGCAGGGGTGGGATTTGCTCCCCTGCACCAGCCTGCACAGCTCTGCCCCTCTGGCTCACTCTGCAGACTCCCCTGGGCTGGCAGGGAGACACGGCACCTGTGCCGCCAGCCCTGAGCCCAGCTCCTGGAAGCTGCTCCTCCCCGCTGACCCGCCCGGCTCTCCTCTGCTTCCCTCACAGGGTACACGACATCCTGGAGATTGCTGAGGACATGGAGATCGACATCCCGCACATCTGGCTCTACCTGGCCGAGCTGATCACCCCCATCCTGCGGGAGGGGGGCATCCCCATGGAGGAGCTGTTCAGGTGAGCAGCTCCCTGCGCCGCTCGCCTTCCAGGCCCTGCTCCTGGGGCTGGGGGGGAGCATAACCAGGCACGTGGCTGGCTGCATAACGAGGAGCTGACCCGTGTATTTGTGCCCTGCAGAGAGATTGCCAAGCCCCTGGTGCCCATTGGCAAGGCCAGCACCCTCCTGCTGGAGATCCTGGGGTTGCTGTGCAAGGGGATGGTAAGTGCCGCCCCCGTACCCATCTGTTTGCCCTGCTAGTGGGGACCGAGAGCCACGTCCCTGGCAGGGAGGGCTGGGGTCTACATGTAACACCTAAGCCGTGGCCCAGCCCCTCAGCCCCCACCTCTCCTGTCTGGCTTTGTGGCACAGCCCTGGTTCCCCTGACCCCCCTGCAGACCTCATCCCTCCTGTCTGGCTCTGGGGCACGGCTGTGCTCCCTATGACCTCGCTGCTGTGGGGATGTTTGAGTCGGAGGAAGCACCACTAGATGAAGGGACTTGGAGGAAGCTGCAGAAAAAGGATCTGGGGGTCAGAGTGGATCACAAGCTAAATATGAGTCAACAGTGTAATGTTGTTGCAAAAAAAGTGAACATCATTCTGGGAGGTATTAACAGGAGTGTTGTAGGCAAGACATGAGAAGTAATTCTTCCGTTCTGCTCCGTGCTGATTAGGCCTCAGCTGGAGTGTTGTGTCCAGTTCTGGGCACCACATTTCAGGAAGGATGTGGACAAATTGGAGAAAGTCCAGAGAACAGCAACAAAAATGATTCAAGGTCTGGAAAACATGAACCCTGTGAGGAAAGACTGAAAAAATTGGGTTTGTTTAGTCTGGAGAAGAGAAGACTGAGGGGACATAAGTTTTCAAGAACCTAAAAGGTTGTTACAAGGAGGAGGGAGAAGAATTGGTGGTCTTAACCTCTGAGGATAAGACAAGAAGCAATGGGCTTAAACTGAAGCAAGGGAGGTTTAGGTTGGACGTTAGGAAAAAGTTCCTAACTGTCAGGGTAGTTAAACACTGGAATGAATTGCCTAGGGAGGTTGTGGAATCTCCATCATTGATGATTTTTCAGAGCAGGCTGGACAAACGCCTCTTAGGGATGGTCTAGATAATACTTAGTGCAGGGCACTGGACTAGACGACCTCTTGAGGTACCTTCCAGTTCTGTGATTCTATGAACGAGTGCAGGCTCCAAGCTTTGCCCTGCGGCTCTGACCCTGCCGTGCAGCCCCGATCTGGGCCATGTGGAGACACTCCCTGCTGCGGTTGCAGAAGGAGCAGAATGTCTCCCCCGCCCCCAGCCAGTCCCCTCCTCCAGCTGGGCACAGCTCGCTCTGCCCTCCCACGCCTCGGAAAGGGGTAGTTCGAGCCTGCCCAGGAAGCCTGATGACAGGAGAGCTCTCCCCCTATCCCCTTTTGCAGAGCCACAAGAAGGCAGGGACGCTGTGGAGAGAGGGCGGCCTGAGCTGGAAGGAGTTCCTGCCTGAGGACCAGGATGTGAACAAGTTTGTCACAGAGCAGGTGAGCGGGGCTGGACCCTCTCCAGGACCAGGGGGTGGGAGCTGCTCCCTGGCTGGCTTTGGGGCTCTGGGTGCTAGAGGACCCAGCAGGGAGCAACTTCATGCTGAGCAGCCCGGCGCCCAGCACTGCAGGCGGGATCTCCCAGCCCCATCTCTTGGGGCTCGTCTCCCTCCTGTTGCAGCACCATGGCTTCCCCTCACTGGCTTCTCCCGTCCCCAGAAAGTGGAGTACACCATGGGGGACAGCTCGGATACGCCCAGCCACAAGGAGCTGACTGCCGAGGAGCTGTGCAAGCAGATGGAGAAGCTGCTGAAAGAGAACTCTAACAACCAAAGAATATACGACTGGATCGAGGTGAGTACGCTGCCCCTAGGGCCTCCCCAGCAGGGGACGCTGGAGGAGTGAGGCTGGGGTACTGGCTGTGGGGGGAGCTCCCAGGAACTCCAGAGGGGAGTGGGGCAGGGGTGCTGGCCATGGGGGGAGCCCCTAGGTACTCCAGAAGCGAGGGGGCAGGAGCACTGGCTGGTTGCTCCAGTCCCAGTCTCTCTCAGCAGGGGGACACTGGTGGGGAGTGGGGCAGGGGCGCTGGCTGTGGGGGGTGCCCCCAGGTACTCCAGGAGGGAGAGGGCAGCAGCACTGGCTGGGGGTGCACCTCGTTGCTCCAGTCTCAGTCTCTTCCAGCAGGGGGCACTGCAGGGAGTTGGGTAGGGGTGCTGGCTGTTGAGGGAGCCCCCAGATACTCCAGGGGGAGTGGGGCATGGGTGCTGGCTGTGGGGGAAGCCCCCAGGTACTCCAGAAGGGAGGGGGCACTGGCTGGGGGTGCACCTGGTTTCTCCAGTCCCAGTCTCTCGCAGCAGGGGACACTGGGGGGAATTGGGTAGGGGCGCTGGCTGTGTCTCCGGATCACGGCTGCTGCTCTGTGGCTTCCCTGGGGAGGCCAGGCCCGAGGTGGGGGCAGGTCTCCCTCCTCCAGCACTGTGCCTGGCTGCCCGCTCTGAGGTATTCTCCCCCCACCAGGCCAACCTCAGCGAGCATCAGGTCTCATCCAATGTCTTCGTCAGGGCCCTGATGACGTCCGTGTGCCATTCGGCCATTGTCTGTAAGTAGAGAGGAGACCGCCCCGCCTCTGGGGGCTCAGCTTGGGGCCCAGACCTTCCCACGAGGGCGGCCTGAACTAGCCAGAGCCCTGGCAGCTGGGATGGGAGGGGGAAGCTAGCTGGTGCTAAGTGCAGTGGGGACCCTGTTCCTCCACCCTTCCTGGTGCCGCGTGTCCCACCTGCTGCACCCTGGGGCTGGGCTGCAGGATCTGCTGGGAGTGTGGGAGGAGTGGGTCTGGGGCTGCCCCCTGCCTCTCTCACTCACTCCCCTCCCCCTGCAGTCGAGAACCCGTACCGGGTGGACACAGCGGTGATCAAGAGCCGGGCCAAGCTGCTGCAGAAGTACGTGAGCGAGGAGCAGAAAGAGCTGCAGGCGCTCTATGCCTTACAGGCCCTCGTGGTGAAGCTGGATCAACCACCGAGTGAGTGTCTCCAGCCAGCTGGGGCCCAGCTGCTGGCTCCTGGAGGGCTAGGGAGTCCAGGGAGACGAAAGGAGGTGGGGCAGGGCAGCAGTCACTCGATCCCAGCCTATGCCCCTGGATGGACGTGCTCTGGGGTGGGGGGTGCCCAGCAGGGTCTATTCCCATGTCCCCCTGACCTCCTCTCTTGCCCTGCCCACAGACCTGCTCCGAATGTTCTTTGATGCCTTGTACGACGAGGACGTCATCAAGGAGGAAGCCTTCTACAAGTGGGAGTCTAGCAAGGACCCGGCCGAGCAGCAGGGCAAGGGGGTGGCCCTCAAGTCAGTGACGGCCTTCTTCACCTGGCTGCGGGAAGCTGAGGACGAATCAGACAACAACTGAGGAGTGGGGCCAGGGCCACCTCGGCCCACCCCGAGGCCCGGACTCTCTTGCGCAGAGGCCGCGGGGAGCCACCCTGCCTCCTGGACTCCCTCCTTTCCTTTTGTTTTGTTTTTCGAGGCCTGTATTGGTTTGTGTCTGATGATAATAAATTGATGCTGAAGGAGGCAGGCATGCTGTGGGGCTCTGCTCAGCCCCAGTGCAGGAACCCGGATGGATCGCAGTGAGCGGGGCCAAACTCTGCAGGGTGCAAAGCACCAGAAACTCGTGTCTGTTGGGGGCCGTCTCCTCCCCCCCATTTATTGCTGAAATATAGAGAGATTATATATATATAAACTTATTAAATTTGGTTTGGGGACAGGACTTTGCTCTCCCGCTCCCCCGTCCCTGGATCACAGCCTGCACCACAAACCTGCCGGATGGTTTTTTATTTTCAAAAAAATCATTTCAGTCCCCTCCCCATAATCTCCCACCTCTAAGATCGGCTTGGGAGCTGCTGGGGCCGTTCTGGGGGGAGCGGGAGTTCCAGTCCCCTCTGCGCTAGGCGAGCCTCCCATGGGGCCAGCTCCGCAGCTCCTGTCCCCCCCTCTCTCCCCAACACGTTTAAGGCCACAATTGTGCGAGCTAGCAAGCGGTGGCTTCATCTGCATCCCCTGTATTTATAGAGCGCCGGATGTTAACGAGCCGCACGCGTAATTATTAAAACAAGGATTCAATTACCGGTTACGTGAATTTGTAAATATTTTTTTTTTTTTTTTTTTGCTTTATGGAGTATTTAATTGAAGATTTAAAGGCATCTTTTCACCTTAAACTGGAAATAAAAGAACATTGCTAAATACCGCCGCGTGTGCCGCTGTCGGATCCGGGCCTGTGTCGGCGAGGGCTCGCCTGCCCCCCTAGCCCCCACGGCGCTGTGCTTAGAGCGGCTACAGCCTGTCTGCCCTGGATGGGGTGAAGGCTCCTGTGTGGCACTATAGCCATCGCTCTTCAAGCCTAAGGATTGCCACCGCGGGAGTCCCAAGAGAAGCGCTCGCGGGTCTGGTCTGGAGGGAGATCCGGGAACCTGAACATGCCCCAGGAGTCCCACGAAGACCAAGAGCTGTGGGGCAGGTGCCACCCGGGGACAGCCTGGGTCCCCGACGGACTGTGCCCATTCGTGCGGGCAAGGGGAGGTGGCAGGAAGGAAGGGGAGTGAATCCAGTCCAGAAGGCCGGGAAATTTCAGCGCATCACCTGCACCAGCCCTGGGAAGGGGGCTAGACTTTGAGCTCCTGCCCCCAGGCTGCAGGGGCACCTGTGTGTGAGGGCTGGGCAGAGGCACCACAGGGGGGGTGGTGGATGGATTGATGATAGATTATTCACAGTGTATGGCCTGAAGGGATCGTTAGCACATCTAATCTGACCTGGTGTAACACAGGCCATTAAAAGTCACCCTGTAACCTCCATACTGAGCCCAGTGATTTGGCTGGCTAATCCCCCACCAGGCTGCCTGGGGAGACAGGAGAGATGGAGAATCCCCCGCTGTGCCTGGTGAACAGCCCTCGCTGTCAGCCTTATTCCTCATCTGAGTGGGGCTGGCTTGCTCTGCTGCAGGCTTCGCAGCCCTGGGGGCAGGAGGGCACCAAGATGTGGAGTAGAGAGGCCGCCATGGTGTATTGCATGGAGGGGGGAAGGTTGGGGGGCAGGGGCGGCAGGGCTGAACCACCAGGCAGCTGAGCCAAGGGCCTCTCCTCTGGCTTTTGTAGCAGCCCCAGGGAGCCATGAAGAGTTACCCTGAGGGCAGGGATGGTGGGATTGCTCTGCCTGGGCAGCCTCTTCCAGCCTTTCCTGTTACCGTGGCTGGGTGAATTGCCATGCGGTGGGGGTTAGGGAATGAGACATGGGGCCTCACCCCAGTCGGGGTGGGGGGTAGAGACATACAGGCTAGGGAACGGGGCCGAGGGTTGTGCCCCTGTAGGGGGTACCGGCGCTCATGTGGGCCCAGCCCGGAGCACTGGCTGGAGCGGGGAATAAGCTGGGTCCTAGCTGCAATCCAGCTCCAGGGGGAGGATGACTGGCTGGTTGGAAGCACAAACTGGCTGTGCTGCGGAGAGAACAAGCCACTTGGTTTTGTTGGCTGGAGGCGCATCTGGCAGGTGTTCGGTGCCGGGGCCGCCCCTCATGTTGGCAGTGGAGAGTCGACTGCCCACTCTGGGGTAAGGGTGGGACTTGGGGGCGGGGTACATGGCTGGAGCCTGCCCTGCTGCTTCCAGGGAAACCATGTGGGGCCTCGCCCGGACCCTGCGTGGGGCAGCATTTTCAGATGCTGCTTTTGAATTTGGATTGATTTGGATCAGCCCTTAAAGAGCTGGTTTGTGTCTGCTGGCGAGTGCCCGAGGGCTGGATTGGAGAGGGGCTGAGCAGGCAGAGGGAACTGCTCGCTGTGCTAGGAAGCTGAGCCTAGTTGTGATGGGGTCGGTCTGCAGGGGGGTGGGGATTGGGGATTTTGAGTGGTAAGAGGGGCAGCAGGGTGTAATGGTCCGGCACCTTCACAGGGTTAATGAGACGTGCAGAAAGGGAAATGCGATCAGGGCCCACTTCCCAGCAACGGCAGGCACTGGGGCCAGGTCTAGAGAGCAGGGCTGGGTGGATAGCTGGGGCCTCCATCCCCCTGGAGGGGGGACCAGACCCTCCCAGGCAGTTGAGGCTAGTGCATTGGGTGGTGCTGGTGTTATGTTCCTCTGGCTGTACCCTCGTCTGCTCATGCAGTGATGCCCCTGCTAACTGCTGGGGTTTCCTCTGCCTTCCCCGCCTGTGGGGACGTAGCCCTGCCCCGCGGCGTCCGTCTGAACTCAGCTGGTGGGCACAGCAGTCTGGGGGCTGGGCGGGGCTCAGTGTTGTCTGTCTGTGGAGGGGACTGGGACAGGCAGGGGCTGGTCCCGCGGGAAGCGAGGAGACAGGGCCGGGCAGGCGCTGGGCTGGTCCCGCGGGAAGCGAGGAGACAGGGCTGGGCAGGCGCCGGGCTGGTCCCGCGGGAAGCGAGGAGACAGGGCCGGGCAGGCGCCGGGCTGGTCCCGCGGGAAGCGAGGAAACAGGGACGGGCAGGCGCTGGGCTGGTCCCGCGGGAAGCGAGGAGACAGGGCCGGGCAGGCGCCGGGCTGGTCCCACGAGGAGACAGGGCCGGGCAGGCGCCGGGCTGGTCCCGCGAGGAGACAGGGACGGGCAGGCGCCGGGCTGGTCCCGCGAGGAGACAGGGACGGGCAGGCGCCGGGCTGGTCCCGCGAGGAGACAGGGACGGGCAGGCGCCGGGCTGGTCCCGCGAGGAGACAGGGACGGGCAGGCGCCGGGCTGGTCCCGCGAGGAGACAGGGCCGGGCAGGCGCGGGGCTGGTCCCCCGAGGAGACAGGGCCGGGCAGGCGCCGGGCTGGTCCCACGAGGAGACAGGGACGGGCAGGCGCCGGGCTGGTCCCGCGGGAAGCGAGGAGACAGGGACGGGCAGGCGCCGGGCTGGTCCCGCGGGAAGCGAGGAGACAGGGCCGGGCAGGCGCCGGGCTGGTCCCCCGAGGAGACAGGGACGGGCAGGCGCCGGGCTGGTCCCCCGAGGAGATGGCCGGGCAGGCGCCGGGCTGGTCCCCCGAGGAGACAGGGCCGGGCAGGCGCCGGGCTGGTCCCCCGAGGAGACAGGGCCGGGCAGGCGCCGGGCTGGTCCCCCGAGGAGACAGGGCCGGGCAGGCGCTGGGCTGGTCCCGCGGGAAGCGAGGAGACAGGGATGGGGAGGCGCCGGGCTGGTCCCACGGGGAGACTAGGCCGGGCAGGCGCTGGGCTGGTCCTGCGGGAAGTAGGGAGACTGGGCCGGGCAGGGGCGGGGCTGGTCCCATGGGGAGACTGGGCCGGGCAGGGGCGGGGCTGGTCCCGCGGGAAGTGGGGAGACTGGGCCGGGCAGGGGCGGGGCTGGTCCCGCGGGGAGACTGGGCCGGGCAGGCGCCGGGCTGGTCCCGCGGGAAGTGGGGAGACTGGGCCGGGCAGGCGCCGGGCTGGTCCCGCGGGGAGACTGGGCCGGGTAGGCGCTGCGCTGGTCCTGCGGGAAGTGGGGAGACTGGGACGGACAGGGGTGGGGCTGGTCCTGAGGGAAGTGGATTGGCATTGTGACAGAAATGCCTTGGTGCCCATCCATGGTCTAAGCCCGCCTAGGCTGGGCCCTGCACATGTCAGCTTTAAGGGAACTCGCCCTGGTTGGCTGTGGCCTGGAACATCCATTTTATGTGGGCACGTACGAGGCTGCTTGTTCCAGCCCTGCCCACCCACCTTCACTCGCACAGTGAGAGTTTATTGCTCTGTGCGCTTGGCATCCAGCGTTATGGTCCGAACTCCCCAGGGTCCCCCATGCGTGGGAGGAGCTGGACTCTTGCATACCAGCTGTCTGCTCTGAACTGCTCTCCAGCACCACCCTATCCTCCAGCTGGTTAATGCCTCTAGCCTGGTGAGTGCTGGGCCCAGCGGTGGCTCAGGATCTGCCCGTCAGGGTCATGTTGGTCTGGGGGCAGAGTAGGAAATGTTCCCTTTGTGTGTGGCGGGGGGGAGTGGGTTAAAGCAGGGTGGCTGTTTGGGGCTGGCTGGTGCGATGAGCTTGGGGCAGGGTCAGTGCGGGCAGCGTCTGTGGGAAGCAGTCTGGCCTGCCTGCATGGGGTGTCTGGCTGCATGTGGGCCCTGGCAGGGTGGAGAAGCAATGACTCCTTGTCCCCATCAACCTCTGTTCCTTGCCCTTGCCCCTGCTCCGCTAGCCCCAGCCAATTCTGTTTGGGAGACCTGCCCCCAACATCTCTGCAGCACAGCCTGTCCCGCTCTTTCCAGCCCTGGAGCCAGCCCCACCCCACTCACCTGCAGCCTCGCCTGTGCTGCAGCCCCGGATCTTAAACCCAAACCAGTGAGTGGCTGCAAGGACCAGGTGCCGACAATGCAGCATAAGGGGAACAAGTCACCCCTGGCAGCAGCGTCTCTGCTCCCAGTTTCTCCTCTGCCCGTGACTCATGGAGTGCCGAGGCCGGTGCCCTGGCTGGGGAAGGGGAGTGATGCATTGTGGAAGGACTCCCTAGGAAAGCCAGAGCTGGAATGTGCCATCTGGGGCCTTCATGTCTAAATGGCTGGCCCAGCCCTCTGGAACCACGTGTAGATCCCGCTACGGGGGGCCGGGGGTTGAGATCAGGGTGTTATGGCTGCGCCCTTGTGCTCCTGGGCGAGGGCATAGTGGACAAGGTGTCTGCAACCCTCCTTTAGTCCCTCTTGGCAGCTGGGGCTGGCAGCTGGAACCCAGCCATCCCCCACCCCCTCGCCTTTCATAGAAAGGGGGCAGAGCTCTGTCATCTTTTCAATGTGGTGGTTTTGTCCCCCTCCTCCCCACAAAAAATTAAGGACGGAAGAACTTTCTTAGCAGCCCCTCCCCCCATACCTCTCCCTTGCAAGGGCATGAGGCCCTTCATGCCAACTGCCCCAGCTCCTGGCAGGCTCCAGGCTCCAGTTCAAATCCTGCCCGTCTGCCAGCTTCACTCCCCCAATGGACAGCCAGAGTGGCTGCTGCTGAGTTGGGCAGGGAGCTGCATGCTGTGTGCCCTGTGTGCCTATGTCCCCCCTTGCACATTCAGGGTTTCTCAGCACAAGCAGCCCATGCAGCTTGCAGTTGATCCAAAGGAGCTTCTGAGAGTGAGTCCTGAGCCAAAGCAATCGTCACAGCCCAGCCCTCCCCGTACTGAGTGTCAGAGCAAAGGTGGCCCACTGGTGCTGATAACAGCCTGGCTCCTGTAGCTCCGTGCTGGCTGGCAGCCACGGTGGCCCCACACTAGAGGAAGGGCGTGATGTGGGGTTAGTGGCTAAGAAACCAACAGGCCTCGGGCTGGCTGATGAGTGTGGAGACAGTAGGTCCAATTCTCAGTGGACGTCTAAGGAAGAATGGCCTGTATATGGGACCTAGAAGGGGGGGTCGTGGGGTGCTCCCCAGAAATGGGACCAGGGTCCCCAGTCCAAGCTCCCCAAGAGCTACCTATGGGATCTGAGGTATTTTACCTGTTCATTTGCCCCCTGCCGCTCCTGTAGTGCTGTGCCACGGCATGCTAACACTGACAGGCCAGATGGAGGAGGGGGCAGGATGCTGTCTCACCTGTGCTGTGGATTAATGGGGAGACTACAGCCCCGGAGGGGGTGACCACGAGGCATTTTGTCCCACCAGAGGTAGTTGGGGAAAGGGTCAGGCTGTGTGGAGGAGCAGATTATATCTCCTGCCCCAGCCCCTGAGTTTCAAATGGAGCTACCACCTGATCTCTCCTTCGAGACTGGTTCCTTGCTGAGGGGGCTTGCAGAGCAGGGATGCAGGGAGGTAGCTGAGCAGGGGATGGGACTCCCTCAGGGGCGAGTGAGGCTTGGGATAGCAGGAGGAGCCATTGCAGGAGGCCCCAGAAGTACCACGTTCAGCTGTCTGAACAGCTTTGGAGCTGGTTACAAATGACTGTAAAACGTGTGATTCTGGCCGGAGGATGGGGAAAGCCTGAGATCTGGGTACCACAGCCATGCTCCCCTGCCTACGATAGAGTGACCTTCTCAGAGGTGGCCCTGGATCATGAGTAACCCAGACAGGAGCAAACTACATCCTGGGGGTGATGGCCTGTGCTACGCCGAGGTGGTAAGTAGCTCTGTCCTCCACAGAGGCAGACACAGCAGCTGGTGCCCTTTTGCCAGTTTTGAGCAGGGGGGTGACCCCACCAAGCTCCTCGTCAACCAGTAGCCAAAGCCCTGTCCGCCCTTCGCCAGGGCTGGTGGGAGAAAGGCAGGAGTGGCTGCTTCTGGGCCGCTGCTTGTCGCTCACAAACCGGGGGAGTGGGTTAAAGGGATGCTGAAAACCCTGGTGATCCATGGAGGAAGGGGCTGGGACCCTGGTGTCTAATGGGGGCTGAGTGGGAGGGTAAGGCTAAGGCCTCTTCTGAGTGGGGAAGCGGTTGCAGAGTTCATGGGCTTGCCCAGGAGAGAGGGCAGGTCTGGCAGGGGCACGTTGCGTTGTGCCCAGTGCCATGGCCTAGGGGACAAAGTTATGGTGTTCATGCCCAGGTGGTGGAATACGCGCCAAGCTGCCAGAGCGGGGCCCTATAAACCCATCCAGTCGTTTGGTGTGGAGCTCTCTAGTCACCCCAGCGGGGGAACGTAACGAACCGGAGTGGGACAGAGATGCTGGTCCTAGTGGTATGTGGGAGAGGGGAGCCCCTTTGCTGGTCTCCATCCCCCTCTCTGAGCGCTTGGCCCCCACACAGCCAGCATGGAGGGGCCGCGCAGGGTTACAAACCTCTCCAGCAGCCTGGATGCACCTCACTTGCTGTCCACTGGGTGGAGACGGGGTCCGGCTAGTAACCCTCCTCCTCCAGCCCCTGGGAAAGTAGCTCAGAGCCTGGAGAAGGAACTGGCTGGTGGGCGGTGGGGCTAACTCAGCCTCCTCTCAGCCCATGGGCAGTGCCCGGGTGCTGACACCCAGGAAGGGAGGGGCTATTGGATGGTATGGCATTATAGCCAGCTTAATGCCCGTAGTGTCTGCCAGGTAGCCGATGGCCAGGCCTGCTGAGAGCCTAGAGGAGCTGGGAAGTGCAGTGCATGTTACTTTGTCCCGAGTGGGCTCTGGGAGCACCTTGGTTTACCTTTTGGCCTGGAGGGGACTGCAGCTAGTTTTCAATGTCTGTATGTCTGTCGCTGGCTGGGGCGGGGGACTTTCCCCTGGCAGGGGGAGAGATTTGTTTCCTAGGTCAGACCAGGGGGCCATGTTCCCCATGTTGGGGGGAGGAGCTCAAACTTAATTGCATCGTGACCCCCTTCGGACAACAAAGTTAGGACTTGACCCTGGGTGGAGGGCAGAGCCTGAGCCCCACTGCCTCGGGTGAACCCCCACTTTGGGGAGGCTAGCCCACTGGCCCTGCCCCTTCCACCTGAGGCCCTGCACTCCCACGGACAATGAAGCATCTGCTTGCCCGTGCTGGCCGCTGGCCCGCCCCAACCCCACCCCTCCCTCAGCTGGCCCCAGCGCTGCCCGGCCGCATGGAGCTGAGTCCCCACCTGCTTCAGGGAACAATGGGGGAGGCAGGGCAGCCTCAGGCCAGAAGATGGGCAGGGCCAGGTCTGGGTCAGAGGGGGCTTAGCCTGCCATGGCCTTTGATCCCACCACCCATGAGAGGGGGCTGCAGCCAAGTCCCGCTGCCCCAAGTGGGGGTGGTAGCTCGGGCTTCAGCTTCAGCCCTGGGGTCCCAGCAAGTCTAATGCTGGCCCCGGCACCCCACAGTTTGAGAGCTGCTGCTCTAGCACATTCAGGCTGCGGGACTGCTGGACAAGGTGGAGAAGCGTAAAGGAGGCATGGCCTGTCTGGACCATGGCTGCTTTAAACAGGAGCCTGCAAAGGTGGAGGCTAGTAAGAATTAGCCCACTCCCCTGAACAGGAGACGGGCTCGGTCCTTTACTGGGATGGCCAAGTGTTACAGGAGCTTCATCCCTTGTGGCAGTGGTTTCCCCGGGAATTGAAATTAGGCGGGGGTTTGAATTTACAGGGGGGGGTATCAGGACCAACAAGGGGTGAGACCATGAGGGTGAAGGTGGGCTGTATGGCACCATAGTAAAAACTGAAAAATGTTTCAGGACTATTTTATTAGATTTAGCTCATGTTTTAAAATCATCGCACAAAGTAAAGTTGGCTACTCAAGCTTTCTACGAAGCACAACATCTAAATCCTTCTTGGTTTCTTGTTATAATCTTGCACAGCTCTGTTAATGAACTTCTCGAATGCGATGTGGTCATCTTTGGTGGCTTCTCGTGTGTCTGGTACGTCCATTCCTTCAATTGATACGCTTATTAGTCCATTCACATGATCAGGCAGAAGGCGACTTCTTTCAGAACACAAAGTTCTATTCAATGATGAAAAAGAACGCTCAGCTGTAGCTCTTGTGACTGGGAGTAGCGAGAGATGAATTCCTACTTCTTTCATCCCAGGAAACGGAAAACAAAGATTGGATCGAGCCACTAGTGATGATAAAAAAAGTAGTTCAAGTCAAATCTTCATTCGTTGGTTGTATGATATTCCACTCTGTGTTCAAATTCTCTAGTCTGTCCTGAGCACCTGGCAGCCCCATTGCTGGTAGTGCCTCATTCCACTCAACTGTTGGTGTTTTATAGGACAGGGATCTGTAAAAGCTCCGTAGAGGTTGAGAGAATCTAGAAGTCACTGTTGTAGATTTTTAAGAATCAAGTCTGTGTACTTTTTTTCAGTTGCCTTAACAAACACTTCTTGTCTTCTTCACTTAATGATTCAACATCTTCATTAGTCAACCTCTGGACTGAAATCTTTGCTTCTTCCACTACTTTTTCAATGGATAGCTCCCTGATTGACCCAAATGTAGCTTCTATTGCTGGACAAAGATCAACTACTGTTGCAGCAGATGCCTGGATGGCATTGTTTAATGACCCAAGTGGTAGACTTATGAGAGAGAGAATGGCAATAGTCTTCTCTGAACGTAGTAGCAAAAGTAATCCACCAGCCTCACTACTTAGATCCTTCTCATCTTGGTAGATACTTTCCAAAGCCAGTAATAATAATGGCCGAAGTAATTTTAAGACAACAGCCAAGGATCTCTCAGGAGAAAGCAGCGGGTTTTCCCAGGTTGGGCTAATTTGAACTTCAGTCCCAGTGTATCTTCTGTATTTTCCAAGCTATTCAGTCTTTTTGGACTCTTGCTGAAAGAAGAATATAATGAAGACATTAATTTTATAGCTTTTTTTAATGTCTTTTGAAGATTCTGCAGCTCGTACTAGCGCTAGGTGGAGTAGATGGCCTCTGCAGTGTGTATAGGAGAGATTAGGGTTACCCTTTTCTCTGAGCAAAGCTTGTACTCCACCATGTCTTCCAGACAAGTTTGCAGCTCCGTCAAATGCACAAGCAGCCATCTGTTTGGGGTCCAGTTGACAAGCATTTAACTCTTCTAAGATGTGGGTTGTCACAGATACAGCCGATGTGTCTTCTATAATTTGAACACCTAGAAATGCATCTACTGGCCTACCCCTGACATCAAGATAATGTACACAATGACTTGATGTCTATTTGCATCGGTGCATTCATTAGCCGTGTATGCAAATTTTTTGAACGTGGTGAGAGAATTCTTCACTTTTTCAACTGTTGAGTCTTTCACTGTTGCACCGCATGTTTCTAGCCAGTCAGTTGTGTTTCTTGCAGAAAGAGAGTGAGCTTTTGCTGGTCTTATTCGGAACCAGTGTTCAACTTCAGGATGAACGAGTGACAATGCACTTAACATTGGCCTTCAGTTTGTAATGTGCGGTATCTCTTACTTAAATCGAAAGTAAGATGCCACAGCCATGTTTGTTCGCATGAACTGTGTTGTGTCTCCAACATTCTTAACAGCCTCATTACGTACTTCTCAAATTGGCTTTGAAAATGGGCTTATAAGGCTTTCTGCATGTTGATGCTCTCCAGAGGCCTGGTGTTGTGCAGCCTTTTCATGTAGTTTGTCAGCAGTGGTTTTGCTGATTGGTTTGACAAACCAAGCTCCTCCACCTTTACCAATTTATAGCATTGGGAAGCTTTCCTTCTTCGTAAGCTCTTTTGCAAGAGGTGCACCAGTAGCCATCTTTTGTAACTTCAATAAATGGGAACACGTTGACCGACAAACATCGGGAACTGCCTTTAGGTTTTGGAGGCACTGTTTCTTCAGTAGGTAGCTGTATTTGTGCTTCGGGCTGGTCGGATGTAGATATGCCACTTGAACCTTCAGATGACATGTTGATATATTCTTGGTTTTTGATGTGTTCTTCACCTTGAGTAGTTTTTGAGGCCTTTGAGTGGAAAAATTGTTGTATTGTTTTTTGTCTTTTCATTTGCACTTTGACCTGCAACATATAAAAGAGAGATGAAGAAAGTAAATGTTTTGTTAAGAGAATGCAAATTTAACATAAGGATAATGCAAGTTACATCAAAACACCTAACAGGTCTAGATTTCTAAAAAAATATAATTTAAAAAAAATGTATTTAATTTAAATTGACTTTTGAAAAGTAAGACATCATGGGATAAGAGGGAAGTCCTCTCATGGATCAGTAACTGGTTAAAAGATGGGAAACAAAGGGTAGGAATAAATTATCAGTTTTCAAAATGGAGAGAGATAAATAGTGGTACCGCTGAGGGCTCGATACTGGGACCATTCAACATGTTCATAAATGATCTGGAGAAAGGGGTAAACAGTGAAGTGGCAAAATTTGCAGATGATACAAAACTATTCAAGAGAGTTAAGTCCCAGGTAGACTGCGAAGAGCTACAAAGGGATCTCACAAAACTGGGTGACTGGGCAACAAAATGGCAGATGAAATTCAATGTTGATAAATGCAAAGTAATGCACATTAGAAAACAATCTCAACTATATATACAAAATAATGGGAATCTGACTTAGCTGTTAACGTTCAAGAAAGAGATCTTGGAGTCATTGGGGATAGTTCTCTGAAAACATCCACTCAGTTTGCAGCGGCAGTCAAAAAAGCAAACGGAATGTTGGTAGTCATTAAGAAAGGGATAGATAAGATAGAAAATATCACAATGCCTCTATATAAATCCATGGTACGTGCACACCTTGAATACAGTGTGCAGATCTGGTCACCCTATCCCAAAAAAGATATATTGGAATTGGAAAAGGTACAGAGATGGGCAACTAAAATGATTAGGGGTATGAAACAGGAGGAGAGATTAAAATGACTGGGAATTTTCAGCTTAGAAAAGAGACGACTAAGGGGGGATATGATTGAGGTCTATAAAATCTTGACTGGTGTGAAGAACGTGAATAAGGAAATGTTATTTAATCCTTCACATAACACAGGAACTAGCAGTCACCCAATGAAATCAATAGGCAGCAGGTTTTAAAAAATCAAAAGGAAGTATTTCTTCACACAACATACAGTCAACCTGTGGAACTCTTTGCCAGGGGATGCTGTGAAGACCAAAACTATAACAGGATTAGAAAAAGAACTAGATAAATTCCTGGAGAATAAGTCCATCAGTGGCTATTAGCCAGGATGGGTAGGGGTGCAACACCATGCTCTGAGTGTCCCTAGCCTGTTTGCCAGAAGCTGGGAATGGGCAACAGGGGATGGATCACTTGATGATTCCCTGTTCTGTTCATTTCCTCTGAAGCACCTGGCCTTGACCACTGTCAGAAGACAGGATACTGGGCTATATGGACCATTGGTCTGACCCAGTATGACCATTCTTATGTAAAAAATTAATTATAATAATAAAAATGTTTAGTACAGAAACCCCCCAATGTAATGACCTCTCAAGATAGCAACGATGTGAGATAACAACCTTGGCAAATAATGCATTTTAAAAATCTTGGCCTACTAGGAAACATTTATATAAGTTTCCATTCCCAGTCACAAGTCTAGCATTCCGGAGCAAAGTCACTAAAATATAGTCCAACAAACAAATGTTTATTTAACGTGCCCCTCACTTTTCCCTCCACCACACCCCACTCACCAGTGTTGCCCTTGGTCAGTGGAGACTCAGAGTTCAGAGGTGCTTTCAGGTGAGTACACCTTCCAGGTGGGGGCAAGAAGGCACCTTGCTCGTTCCTCCTGCTGTTCGCTCTGGCCACGGCTGTTCGTTGTGCCACCGTTCACTCCATTGTTCTGTTGCCAACGGCCCTGCGCCGTCACCTTCTGCTGCCACCTGCCAATGTGACCTCTGTGAGTTGGTGTCTTGAGGTTGCACCCAGCTCTCGGTGATTTCAGCTGAGCTCTCAGTGGGGGAACCTCACTGCTAGTGCAGGCTGGGCCGTCTCTTCCACAGAATCACTGTCCCACAGCAGGTCTAAGCACTTAGACCTGATTATCAATGATTTCAGCTGCAGCGGTCGCTTAACAGAACAAAAGACTCTCTAGGGCCACGTCCAGACTAGGAATTAAAATCGATTTTAGATACGCAACTTCAGCTACGAGAATAACGTAGCTGAAGTCGAATTTCTAAAATCGAGGTACTCACCAGTCTGGATGGCGCTGCATCGATGTCCGCGGCTCTCCGTGTCGATTCCGGAACTCCGTTCGGATTGATGGAGTTCCGGAATCGATGTAAGCGTGCTCGGGGATCGATACACCGCGTCCAGACTAGATGCGATATATCGATCCCCGAGCAATCGATTTTAACCCGCCGATGCCGCGGGTTAGTCTGGACGAGGGCTATGGAGCCTAATCAGCTGTGTCTTTAAACAGTGGAGAGGGACAGGCCCCCACCCTCTCTCGATGCCCTCAATCAGCACAGGCTAAGTACAGTTCTACTGCCCTTTACTCATACAATAAGAAAAACATTTCATCCCCATGCCCCCTCGGCATTCAAGTGATTTGTAACCTAACCCCAGCCAAAATCTATCACTTGGGCAACACAGCTCTGTTTGCTGGATACCTAGGTAGATTTGGTGTGAATGTAAATACATGCTGGTCCTGAAGCCTTTCCCCCCAGCCCCAGCTCATCGCTAGCTGTCAGGGAGAGCTCATTTAGACTTTGCTTACAAATCATCATTTGAAATTATCAGGTTGGCCAACATCACCGAAATGAATGCACTGACATTGTCATAAATACAACAGCTGTATAAGGAAGCGAGTCTATGTTCATACTTTTCAAATCTTTTCTACTTTTTCATATACGTGCATTTTGTCATACACTGTACATGCTTTTAAAATGTGTATTGATGTTTCAATTTCAATTCAAATTTCCAGTCACTAAATTGGCATGTAACTAGTTCACAAAACTGGGGGGGGGGGGAGGGGAAATCACTGCCTCGTGGTAGCTCCATCCCTGAGCTGTGTCCAAAGAGAGAGCCAGACAAAGGAGATTGCACTGAACATCAACAGGCCTCCTGTGAACGGAAATGGGCCCTCAGTAGAGATCTGGCCCGGCAAGCCCACACCACCCATTGGGTTGCTGCAGACCAGTGACAATGGGGAGGCAGCTCATGGTATATTGGAGCCAGATATTTCTCCCCTGAAAAATAAACAATGCAGCTAATGATCAGCAGTGTCCAGCCATTGTGTGGGCACGTAGACCTTCCAGTCACGTCGCTGTGGGTACCATTGCTGTGGGTGTGCCCGGATCATTCACCTCCCGCCCGGCTGCAGCAGGTGAAAGGGTCCAGTGCTGAGATGGAGTCTGGTGCTGTGAGATCATGAGATGGAGGCAATGCATAATAACGGGAGTGCAAAGGCGGTGGCAGATGGGGCAGGGGGACAGGGATGGGGGCGGTGCCAGGACTCTCTACATCAAATGGAAGGAGCGTCCTTGCGCTTGCCCGATTGCTCTGGCTGGCTCTGGGGCCAGTTCTGCCTTTGCTGATTCATTACTGGGGAGTGGCCAGCGAGCCGGCCAATAATTAACTGGGGAGCTGATTCCCAGCTTAAAGGCTGAGCCGGCTGAGCCAGACTGCTGGGAGATTAACAATTGGGAACGTTAGGCTGCAAAAAGCTCCTCGTAGGATTAAAGCGAACTGTGTCCATGGAGTCGCAGGGCACAGCAGCCTGGAAAGCCCCCAGAGTACCCCCCTACGTGTGCCATGGCAGTGACATGGGGGGTTCCAGCTAGCCCAGCGTGCAGTAAGTCTGGGCAGTGTCCTGCAGTGCTGACATGAGTCAAACTCTGGCTGTTCCCTTTGTCCTTCTATTGAGGGAGTCACTGTGCCCTGGGGCTCAGCCACAGGCCAGCGGCTGCCGGGGCTGTCACTGTCTCATTGGGGCTCGGGAGGCTGCTTTTGGGCAGGCCCAGCCTGGCTGCTTTTGGAGCTGGGGGTGGCAGCCGTGGAGCCAAGAGCAGCAGCCCCGACTCCTAAGCTGTTGAGGCCATGCTGGCAGCATCAGTTACTACCAAGGACTGATGTGCCAGCCAGGACTCCCAGCTGGGCGGCAGCCTGGGCATGGCCACAGGGAGAGGTTTGCCTCAGGTGCAGCATTGTGGCCTTTGCCCGCTAGATGGCGAAGGAGGCTAACACCTCCTGGCAGGTGGCTGTGGGGCCGTGGGGGGCATGGGCACTGGCCTTTGGACACTAATGTTCTTGTCTCCGTGCTGTTTCCTCTCCCCCTGGCTGGGGCTGGGCACATGCCAAGGGCTGGTCTAGCTCCTCCTGCGTTTCCTGGGTGGGGAGGTGGCTGTCTCGCTAGCCCCCTAGCATGGCGCCACGCAGCAGAGGTCCCTCCCGCCAGATCCTGCTCCACCCTGCGGTGATGGTGGTGGTGGGGCCTTGCTCCTTCTTTCTCCAGCAGTGGAGGAGCATCTGGGCCTGCACTTCACACGGGGGCCTAGGATTATCCAGCCAGCGTCTCTCCCAGCAGCGCCCAGTGGTCCCAGGCAGAATCAGGGCCCCGCTGTGCACAGACAGAACAAGGGGCAGCCTCGTTCCAGTCTACAGATGCAAAGGTGATGCAGGGAGTGGGGGAGAGAAAGGCCAGAGGGTCCAGTCTGTAACTATGTTTGCTTGAGGCTCTGGGACCCAGCAGTTACTGCCTGGCTGATTGCCCCGAGGAGCGGAGGGTGGCGACAGCGGCTTTTCAGGGTGGGGAAGGGAGCAGAGATGCTTGTGGGAGGAGACTGGCGTGGTTGGCAGAGAAGGGAGCAGGGGGCGTGATAGGGAAAAGCAGAGCTATGCTGTGCCTTGGAGGACAGGACACCTCAGTGTGATCGGGGGAAGCAGTGGGAGCCAGGGGTGGGGTCTGAGCAGTTGCATTTTGCATGGCCAGGAGCGGGGCAGCAGGTGTGTCGGGGTCTGGCGTGCACAGGGTTCCGGGATCGAGCTAGGAGGTGAGCACATGGGCAGTGTTCCCTCAAATTTTCCCCACGCATGTGCAGAACGAATTTTATGTGCACCAATATGGAGATGTGTGACACACATCGGTGCTCATCACAAAATTCATGTGGTGGAGTTGGGGCCGAAGGGTTTGGAGTCCAGGATGGCACTCAGGGCTGGGGTGCGGGAGGGATTGAGGGCTGTGGCTGGGGTTGCAGGCTCAGGTGGGGCTGGGGATAAGGGGTTTGGGGTGCAGGCTGCCCAGGGGCTACGCTGGGGAGAAAGGACTTTGAGGCCTATCTCAAGCCGTGACTATCTGTGGACAGCAAACCAGAGGGGCTTTGGGGAGCCACACACCTGCCCGAGGAGCTTGCCAGGGCATCTCTGGCACCCAGGTTACTCTAGAAAGTCAGTGAAGCTTCAAAATGTCCTGCCCACCCTGTGCCTCGGGTTGGTGAGATGCCAGGCAGACAAGGTAAAGCCAGACTCATTCAGACTCTAGGACCTACCTACAGTCCACATCACCGTTGAGTCCAAAACAAAGTCCTTTGCCCTTCTCTTTTGGGCTGGACTCCACCTTTGGTCTCTGGATTGCCCCAGCCACATTCCAGCCTGGTGCTTCCCACCACACCAGCAGTAGAGCAGAGATTCTTCATGCAGTCATTAGTCCAGTACCATTGTAGAGCCTGTGCTGGACTCAGCATCTCAGGATAGCCATGACAGGGCTCCAGCTTTTCAGGAAGTGGGTTTAGCCAGGAGCCCAGCCAAGGAGGGCATTGACCGTGCCCGGCTTCTCTGTCCCAACAGCTCCCTGGACAAATCTCACAAAAGACAAAGCTCCTGGGAAGATGTTCGGACACCCACATATGCAGATGCTCCTGGGGACTCGAGGGAATCCTGGGCGCTAAATTGGCACTGCATGGTCCTGATGTCTCCAAGCAATTGATCTTGCAGGCAGGCAGGTGCCCCTAAGCTGGAACCTGGAGGGCAGCAGAGTCAAATGCCCCATGTGCTCTTCGAATTTAAACCTATTACCTTGGCAGAAAAATAGTTCCGTGCTAGAAGGGCAGTGTCCAACTGTGAACATAAGAATGGCCAGACTGGTTCAGACCAGAGGTCCATCTAGCCCAGTGTCCTGTCCTCTGACAGTGGCCAATGGCAGATGCCCCAGAGGGAACGAACAGAACAGATAATAATCAAGTGATCCATCCCATGCACCTTAGATAGCACCCAGTTCAGTGTCTTTCACAGCGATGCAACCAATGTGCATTACACCTCTGATACAACACTGCTCCTTCGCATTGCACCTCTGCCTCAGCCTCCCGACCTGCCCTGTCCCATGGCTGTCAATCACTCTCTGGCTTTGTCTGCAGCAGAAACATGGAACAAATTTCTTCCCCCTTGTGAGCCTCAGTTCTGCTCTCCCAGTGCTAGCGAAGCTGGGCCACCCAACAGAGGTCACATGTGATCAGGAAACGCTGTAGCCAGCTGCTTTCTGACATTTTCCGAGCCTCTCTCCAGCAATGACTGTAATTCCTGACTTACAACACGGAGCCAGTTCCCCTTTGGAACAGTCTGTCCAGCAAACAAAGCTGGCATGTGGCTAGCAAGAGCAGGCACTAGCCAGCAGCTACAACGTCCCTTGAGCCAGAGAGATTAGTCAGCCCTTCATGCGGGGCTGATAAGATCGCCCCGTTAGAACAAGGTGACTGTCCAAACTTTAAATGACCTCAGAGATTTTTGCCTGTGCCGTAATGAGCTCAGAGACCTTTCTGTGCAATGCTAGAGCCGAGAGACCCCTGTGGTGACTTCTCTCCGCTGACAGAGTACAGGTCGGGAGACCTCTAGCTGCGGTCTCTGTAGCTGTCTCCTACTTTGAGTCTGTCGGCTGGAAAGCTGCTCCGTCTCTCACACCATGGGCATGGACAAGGGGCAGTGGCTAACAGCCTCGATATACTGCACTGGGCACGTGTGGTACATTCCTTCTGGATGCCCGATGTGACCACCTTTCACCCCCACGCATACGTGCACTGCCTGCAACCCTAGCCTGGGCAGAGCTTACCTGCCTCTGACAGCCACCTGCGGGGCCTGACTCTGGCTCACACTTGGGAATGCTTGTCTAGCTTGCCAAGTGCCAGTGAACTGAAATCATCCTATTCGTATAAATGTATCACTCTTGTATCTGAAACTAGAAATATGAAATATAACTCTAAGGGCCTATTGTAATGATGCAAAGCGTAGGCCATTAATGGTGGTTTGGAATCTTGATGACTCCCATTAACCAGGACAATTGACTGCAGATGGCTCTGTTTTACTTGTAAGTCTTCCTGTATAGGTGTGCGTTGGCAAGTGGATAATGAAGTCTTGCAGTGACATGTGATCATGTCACCTGAACTGGAATCCATCTTTAACCTGGTGCTTTTCCATTGAGATGTGGGGTGGGAACCCAGAGGAACAAAAGATTCCTGCCTTATGCAAAAGATATATAAGTGGGTGGAACAGAGAAAAGGGAGAGTCATCATGAGAAATCCCCTAGCTACCACCTGAGCTGGAACAAGTGCTGTGCGGGGGAAAGGACTGTGCCCAGACTAGGAAAGGTCGAGTTTGTGAAAGAGACTTATTGAAACATCTTTCAGGGTGAGATTTTATCTGTACTCAGTTGTATTACTATATTAGGCTTAGATTTGCATGTTTTATTTTATTTTGCTTGGTAATTCACTTTGTTCTGTCTGTTACTACTTGGAACCATTTAAATCCTACTTTCTGTATTTAATAAAATCACTTTTTACTTATTAATTAACTCAGAGTATGAGTTAATAATTGGGGGGGCAAACAGCTGTGTAGCTCTCTCTATCAGTGTTATAGAGAGTGAACAAGTTATGAGTTTACCTGTATAAGCGTTATACAAGGTAAACCAGATTTATTTGGGTTAGATCCCATTGGGAGCTGGGCATCTGAGTGTTAAAGACGGGAACACTTCTGTAAGCTGCTTTCAGTCAAGCCTACAACTGCTAGGGGACGTGGTTCAGACCCTGGGTCTGGGTTTGCAGCCGGCTTGCGAGTCTGTCTCAAATCGAAGTCCTGAGCTGCCAGGGCAGAAAAGCAGGGACAGAAGTAGTCTTGGCACATCAGTTGGCAGCCCCAAGGGGGTTTCTGTGATTCAAGCCGTCACAGTGGGATCTGGCCTTCCCACCATTGCTCGTGCTTGCTCTAAGGTGCACTGGCCACACATTTGCCGACTAGCCTGCTCTGTCTAGAAAGGGGCAGTATCCAGCTGCCAGATCAGCTGTATTTTCCCAAGCTGAATCTCACAGTGTTGCCTGCGTGTGTCTCCAATCTTCTCTAGCCCCCCTTGGTTTACATTTTCCATCCCATGCTATGAAACGAACGATGGGCCATTCCATTGTCACTGCTGGCAGGAGTGTGGGGATAAGACTGCCAGGAAATAGACAGCTAACAAAGCCATATTCCGCCATGTCTATTCCATAGCCCACTGGCCAGGGCAGGAATCTGGCCAGCAGGGAGGGTTCCCATTGTCCCAAACATTGAGGTTTCCACTGGAGCTAAGAGTCATCCCTAGGGAATAATCTGTTCAGTGACCAGCACTTTCTCCTGGTCATTAATCATTCCCCAGCTGTGTGTGATTTCTTTGGTTTTTATTTTAATTGCTCAGAATTATTGGCCTGTAGATCATCCTTTGGCTACAGCTTGACTGCGAATAGCTGATGGAGGAGCTCTTTCATTGGGTTCCTAGGTCACCTGACTATGGTTCTGTGACCTAACTGGGTAAGAGCCAGGTTTCCGATGCAAATGTTCACATTGGAATTGTGGGAATCTTTGTCACTGTTTGCTTGAAGGTTTCTGCCACCAAAATCACTACCTGGATAGTCTGCAAGAGGGGGTCAGACGCTGGGAAGAGTTTGGAGAGACTCATCCCGTCAGAGGTTCCATCCTGTCCCTGAGAAAGGGACCACAGTATAACCTGGGAGATCGACTTGTGCGACAGCTCATCAGATGATGGCAGCCGTTCCATTCGCACGACCAATGGGGCTTTGTGTGTGCGATTACACCCCCAAAGACTCCACTGCAAGAATGTTAATGGTGCACAGTCAAAAGTGAGGAAATGCTAGTATTAAGGTTGCCTGGGCAACCTTAATTTGGCCCAATAAGGGGTATGCATTATGATATGAGCATGTATTTCAAGACGTATGTCATGGAGTCCCCGGGTGATGCTCTGGAACTGCTCCCCACAAAGCCAGTCAGGACTTTGGGGAGCCTCCTCTCCCTCGGAGCAGACTGTCTTCAGGGCAAGAAGCTCACATGGCTTCACTTCCTGGGTCTCTCCTTGGAGTATTCAGCATCCACTGCACCTCCATGTGCTTCCCACAGCAATTCCACCCAGGCGGGGTCCTGGGGAAGCCACCGAGTCCTGCACCCCCACTTCACAGTCAGATGTGACTCTCAGCCAGTCAGTAAAACAGAGGTTTATTAGATGACAGGAACAGGGTTTAAAACAGAGCTTGCAGGTACAGCGAACGGGACCCCTCAGCCGGGTCCATTCTGGGGGGCAGTGAGCCAGACCCCCACGTCTGCACTTCACTCCTCATCCCCAGCCAGCTCCAGACTGAAAACCCCTCCAGCCCCTCCTTCCCTGCTCAGTTCCTTTCCCGGGCCAGGAGGCCACCTGATCTCTTTGTCTCCAACACCTTCAGCTGGCACCTTTGCAGAGGAGGGGCCCAGGCCATCAGTTGCTAGGAGACAGAGTGTCAGGCATTTAGGAACACTGGCCCTTTGCTCCACAGCAACCATACACCCTTATTCCACTACCTAGATATGAAGAACTGCAGAGGGGACACTGAGGCACCAGCACAGTATTCAGAGCAAACATTAAGAACATTCCCAGTTCGTCACATCTCTCCCCCCTTCGAGACCGAACTGAGCCAGGTCACTTCAGCCAGTGACCTGGGGAAGTTCGAACCTACCCACATTCCCATGGATGCCCCAGCATCTCTCCCACTCCTTGGTGTGAGTTACACCAGGACATTCCAGTTTTGCGCCCTCCCTTAGGTCGAGTGTGCTTGATTACACTCGCAGGCTGCATGTGGGAAGATTTATGCAGCCCGTACCCTTTTGCCATCCCAATACTGGGTTCAAACTGGGACGGGGTCTTCTTCCAGCACTCTGGTCTGCGATTTGGGCTCTCTTGGTTAAGAGCCCCCATCTTGGCCTTGGCCAGCTCTGGGCTTGGGAAGCCGTTCCCCACCTTGTGGCCCAGATACAACACCTCTGCCGTCCCCACCTTACACTTTCCAGCTTTTACCATCACTGAGCTATCCCTTCCCTTCGCCTCTCTGGGGCTCCTCTCATCTCTTCTGTCCTCTGACCCCCTCTGGCTGGAACCGGCTGGTTAGGTCACCAGGGTCCTCTCTTTACAGCCCATTGTCCTCCCACTGGTCAGAACCAGCTGCGACTCCTGAGCTGGGCCTCTGGGTCACCAGATTGCCAGGTCACCAGTCGCTGGGGTCTCCATTCTCCAGATCATTGGCTGGGGTCCCAATTTCCCTCGCTGGTCCTCTGTAACAACAACTCCCTCTCCCATCACCTCGTTAAACCAGTAACACCCGGGGACACTGAGTCCCACCCCCTCTGCATGCAAACCATTGGAAAAACAAGGAAAAAACAAGATAATCCCCCACTTCTTCACAACCGCTAATGGGATCCCTCTAAATGGTTCTAAAGGAATGATCTTGGTGGAGCTTCAAAGCTCCAGTGAAAGACATTACCTCCCCCTCCTTGTCTCTCCCAGAACAAGGTGCAAAGGTAACAGTGCTTATTATGGGCTGGGATGTTTATGCAAGACCCCCAGACCAAGCTGGGGTCCAATGGGGAATGTGTGCCTCACCGCGCCCCTGCCTGTACAAGTGCCCGCCAGCTATTAGTGCAAAGACATTTTAAAAAATAAAACCATCTTACGCTGCCCAGCCCAGCTCCCAGGACACGAGTGCTATGATTCGGAATGGAACGCAGCTGTTGTTTTTGTGGGCTTTCTGGCTGGCTACAGATTTTACCGGTGCTTCTCTGCTGTCTAGTTCAGAAATAGATCTGGGTAGGGAAGCAAGTTCCCAACTGGTTAAAACCACCTCCAAAAATCCCACCAGCATTTTCATCCAAGGATGGCTCCTTCCTGCCTTTTTCCGGGCTTCAGGGAGTGACACACCATGCCCCTTTCTCCTTCCCGTGGAGCAATGCGTGGTGCCATCACTCCTGCTTTCTGACGCTGACCTGTTCCCTCCCACCTGGCACTAATCCACCCCAAGATGCTCCTAGGCAATTGCAGCAGCACTAAGAGGGTTAATTTGTCAAATCCAGCTCTGAGAAGTTGCCAGGCCGGGATGATTCTCCCCTCCAGATATCACTGATCCGCTCAGAATAGAGCTTTCCTGCCATTTATTATTTAGGCACTGACCATGTGCTTGGCTTACCCATCACCCTGCCCTGAGGCGTTTGCAGAACAGGAGACACAAAGCACTGGACGACCCCGAGAAGGGCACCTGGGTTAGATTTAACATTTGCGATGGGATGGGATTGGAGAAAGGGCTGTGGGTTGTCATGGACAGGGGTTTATGGGCTGCTGGAAGGTGTGAATCTTTAGCTGTGATTTGAATGAGGAGAAGATGGAGGAGCCTTCCCTATTGGGCTTTTGGGGGTGTGGGGCACAGTATTGCACCAAGAATAGAGGGCAGCTTGGAAGTGGGGGAAGTGGAAGGTAAATTTGGGTGAGATTTTCAAAGTGGCTTGGGGAATCTCCGCCCCATTGCCTGCTAATAGACACCGATGTTGGGCCCTTGGTGACTGAGTGATGTGATAGATTCCCATGTTCTCATGGAGCTGGACACCTGGGATTAACCTCGCTCATTCACAGTGGACCAGACTGATCCAGAGAAGGCCCTGATCAGAGCTTTCTCCTGTAGGTCACCATTGGCTCTGAAGCCCCCGAGTTTGGAGGGTTTGTCATCTGAGGTCAGCAGATTGTTGACGGTGAGTGAGAGTCCTGCAGACAGTTATAGCTGTGCCCACACAAGGGCTGGATAACTGTCAACCACCAACCCAGTAGCCTCCTTAAAAGGCACTGTGAAACCCTGCCTGAACTGGGCTCGCATTCCTCCTGCTCTGGTAGCTGCATTAATCTCTGCCTCTGCCTCCCCCTTAATGCTATTTGCCTGAGGAGATCTGTGCGGAGATGTGACCGGACATACCTGTATTAAGTGCATGTTTCACTCTTTATTCCCAAATGTGATTCACAGGCTTGACTTCTGGGATCAGACAGTTTCAACACCTTCCCCGTCTCTGTTTCTAAGGGTCATCTAATAGCTTCCACTGAAGGGGCGTTAAGAGACAATGCCAGAGTTCATAGACTTAATGGTTCTAGCCCAGGTTTTTTGCAGAGCATGAACCCAGAGTGTGTCAGACTGAAAACACAGATTGATTTCGAGTCCCACACAGATGCCCAGGAGCATCTGAACTGGCTGGGAGAATGGGTTCTGTTCTGTTCCTGTCATTTAAGAGGAAAATTGATCTCACTTAGCCTATAAGGCTAGCGGAGACTGTCAACGCGCGGAGGCTGCGTAGGGTTTACAGGCCTTTTTCTCTAATGCGGTCGTCCCACAGCTAAATAAAACAGCTTGTTTCCAAGAGGAAACACCGGCCATGTGCCCCAAAGAGGGGAATGCAGGTGCCCAAGCCCAGCCAGGCCTGCAGGGGAGAAGCAGTCGGCCCTTGGGGTTGTGTAGCTGGGTCCTGGGCTAAGAGTGGCAGAATCAGGGGATTCCACCATGAGACAGGGAAGGACCAGAGACCATGAACCTGAGGGGTACTCTCCGAGAGACTGAAGATAGGACGAGGCACAGCTAGCCCCGTAGCCATGAGACTGTAAGAAGGTGGGCAAGTATTGGGCTTCCCATTTTACAGGGCATTTAACTGAGATGGAGAGGGAAGGTGTTTTGCCCAAGCTCCAACAGGGGGTCTGTGGGAGAGGTGGGAACAGATCTCAGGGCTCCCGAAGCCCAGCCCCTGCTCAAACCCAGCTACATTTGCTCCTGGTCGAATGCACCCTCAGGGTTCCAGCTCCGGATCTGTTCCTCTGAGCATG
Organism: Gopherus evgoodei; assembly: GCF_007399415.2. Classification (NCBI taxonomy): domain Eukaryota; kingdom Metazoa; phylum Chordata; order Testudines; family Testudinidae; genus Gopherus; species Gopherus evgoodei. The sequence continues at coordinate 8,466,469 of NC_044330.1, forward strand.
CCCAGGTGGGGAAGATGAGGGTCTGGTGGCATCTCAGAGAACATCACTGCTGGTTCCTTTAATGAATGTCAGGGGTCATCTGCCAGGAGCTGGGTGCAGGATTCTGTGTTACTGCTGCTGCGGCAGAATGACCCCCCCAGGTCCTGGCAGCTAAGTATAGGAGGTGCTAATCCTGTTTGGTTGTGCAATGTCTGATCAGTGAGGTGGGCTCTGATGTTCAGAGGGGTGCAGTTAGCATCAGGCTCAGCAGAAGCTTTTGCTTCACATTCCCAGGTCAAAGACCCCCAGACACTGGCCTAATGACACTTTCTATCTGTCATCTAGGTCTATCTAAGGCACCCATCACCAGGGTACCTGAGCACCCATCTTCTTCTCTGCCTTCCCCTGGGCAAGGAACAGTCACGACAGTGGCTCTCCCCAAAGAGATGAACTACTTGGAGCCGACAGTAGGGATACGGGAGCACTGCTGAGCTCTGGCTGGCTCATGTTCTCTGTCCCTTTTGCTGCTTGGCAGGACCCTGAGGGGGTCTGGATAAATGTGCTGGTGTGGGCTGGATAAATGTCTCTGAGAGCCTCTCTGCATGTCTCCCTGTGGGCTGTGTCTCCTGAATGAGTCACTTACGCACTCAGCTGTATTATCTGGCTGCAGATCCAAGGGCTGCCCTCCAACCAGGCGGGGAGAGAGGCGAATGTTTGAAGGTGATCCTCTTTCAAAGGAATCCATCAGGGGGCCAGTCATTTGGGGGCGGGAGGGAGTTCTGGGCACTCTCTTCCCAGGGCATGTTTCCAAAGTAGGCAAAGCTAATGCCTGCAGGAAGAGTTTGCATCACTCGAATGAATCCTGTCAGGGCTGAGCCCTTGTTTGTCTGGAGTCCAGTGTGTTTGAGGGGTAGTTGTCTGCTGTGGATGCTCGCAGTGCACAATATCCTGCCTTTTATTTGTTCCTCCCAAGCGCATGAGGGAATGAACTAATAGCAGGAAGAAGTGGCTGTTGGCTCAGAAACCTTTTTCCCCCTCCCACAATCTTCCCTTGCTTCTCCTGTCAGGGCTCTGCTGCTGGACTTAGAAGGCAATTTGACTGACACGGACCCTAAATCAGCAGGGACTCTGTTCGGGCTAAGCCAAAATCCCCGGTAGCCTGCCCCGACCTGAGCAGAGCTAATCCAGCCTCCAGCTCGCTCACAGTGAACCCATGCTGAGTACCAGTGTAATACTCCCAGGCCATATAAAGACCACTTACCTACTGCAGCTTCCACCCCAGCACATGAGTAATGAATTAATTATGGGGCACCTCCTGGGCATAGGCTCCAGCTTCCAAAACAAGGCCTTTGCGAGGGGCTTTCTGGCTGGATGCAGACTTCCCAGTAGCAGAAATTTCCTGCATCCCAGTCTGCTTGCTCCTTCCTGTTTGTTTTGCTCGCTTTCACTACGCGGCTCAGCAGCAATTGTGCATGAGAAACGTCCCCTAACTGAGTCCCTAACTGGTGCCGTCCTGGGCTAAGGGGATGTTCAGGGCGTCAGGGCTGTTTAAAGTGATTGCAAATTGTTTGTCTTATGGTAGCAGCAAGAGGCCCCAGGTGAGCCAGGTGCCCCATTATCCTGGATGCCATAGAAACACCTAGTAAGAGGCAGTCCCTCCCCTGAAGAAGTGACAGTCAAAATAGACAAGACAGATGCGGGTGGGAGAAAGGGACGTTAACCCCATGCATGTATTTGAACCCCTTTCCAAGAGAAACCCAGAGGTATCATTTCCTAGCTGTTAATCAGCACCCAAGCACTTAGCTCGCCAATGATGGGCCCTGCCTCGAAGAGCCGACAGCCTGAAAGCTTGATCCGTTGAGGACCAGGTCCCATCTCTGCCCTCGTTTGGAATGGCGGAGAGCTCAGCACCTTGCCCTGTGCCGTGACCTCACTGAGAGGCAGAGCCATAGCTCTTAGAGACGGAACAGGCCGATGATCCCATCTGGTGCAAAGCAGGGCCCCGTCGGAGGGTTCTTTATAGTCTAGTTCTCAATGTGCTGGTCACGGGAGCCCACCACAGACTAACTGGCTGTGACAAGCCTGCTGCAAGGGCCTGATCCAAAAAGCTATTGAAATGCCACGAAAAGGCTCCCATTGGCTTCAGCGGGCTTTGGAAAAGGCCCGGGCCGTGTTGCGTTTGTACGATGAAGCAAATAGTCTCCCTGTAGCCTTGCTAGAGTGAAGAAACTGCAGAGGAGTTCATCAAATAAGGTCAGCCTTGAAGCCACTGGAATTTAAAGGTACTTCATCCATAAAGCTCAGCCCCACGCGCTTCAGCTGGTTTGCTTAGAAGCAGACATTTTTATCCCCCCAACAGCAATTTCCTGCACATTGTGTCTGGAAGCCTGAGTGCGGGGGGCAGGGGGCAGGAAGCAGAGGGCGCACCTCTTCCCAGCCCCGTTTTTCTGCAGCATTTCATTTCTTGTGTCTGCCGACCTTATGCTGCCTGGATTTATCAGTCCGTTTCATCATATGACACTTGGTCACCATTGTGACACCTCTGTCATAAATACACAGGCAGGGGCTGGGCTTGGTGCCTGGTTGGGAATGTGATGGCTGCAGGGGAAATGCAGAGCAAAGAAGGCTGGAGCCAGCTGTTTGTCCGCAGCGCCAGCAGAGCATGGGCATCAGAAGGGCCCAGCTGCCCCTGAACTGTCCCTCCATGTGCGTCAATCTTAAACTGAAGGGACCATTTGAGGAGTAAGAGGAGTTCTGCTTTCATGCTTGTTTACTCCTTGGCCTCTGCTGGGCCTGTGAGTTGGGATGCCCCGCGAGTGCCAGTTACCCTGGGATTTGTGATGGGCACACCTTGCTTGCTAAAACGGGGCCCAACGTCCCCCGTCCCTTCCCCCTCACTACTCTCAAAGGGAAAAAACTCCCTGTCACTGGTGAGCCTGGCTGGACGGGAACCAGCAGCTGAAAGGCTCCATAACCCATTATCGATCACACCCTCAGCCAGCCAGGATTTATGACTTACAGCTAATACCAGAGACAACATTCCCATGAGGAGCCATTGAACTGGGGCGTGACCGATGCCGCTGAACGATTTGCAGCCAGCTCTCTGCACGGCCAGACGTTGCTGACAAGGCAATAGCAGGCTGTAAAATGGGTGCAGCTTGCTCTCCAGTCCTGGGAGCCCAAGCCCAGCTCGGTGACAGCTGCCATCTCAGGGTGCTAGGTGACTTGGCTGACATTTCTGTGATTGGTACAAACACTCGGGAACCACGAGGAAGGGCAGAGCTACTCCCAATGCAGCTGAGGTGGCTTGGGCAGCTGTTTTGTGAGCCTGTCTAATGTGTGTAGGGATGAAGGGAGAGTGCAGAGGGGAGGGGGCAGAGGGAATTGCTGGTGAAGAAGCAGTGGAATAAAGTGAGGCTTTATTCTTTGTCCAGGGGAAATGTCTCGATCGGGGCCCCATGGTGCTAGGAGCTGCACACACCCAGTCCCTGCTCCGAAGGGCTGACAGTGGGTGGGAGAAAGGAAGGCATATCCTCTCCTGGCCAATGGGGAACTGAAGGCCAGAGAGCTGGTCACACTGGCAGCTTGCAGCAAAGCCAGGCACTGAGCCTAGATCTCCTGAGTCCCTCCTCGTTCCAGGGACCCGGCAAGGCAACCAGACCCGACAAAGAGTAGCGAGGTGACAGGGCTCATGTTTGCCGGAGCGGGGGTGGACCTTTGCACCAGAGGGAGGTACTCGAGTAACTACAGGTCCCCTTCTGATGGCTCAGTGCCGGCCAGCCCAGCCTGGCTCAGGGCTCTTTCAACGTGGGATCCTTTCCTTCTGGATAATCTCCTGGGTCGTGAATCCCCATGCAGGCAAAGGCGGCAGTGCCTGTTGTGGCAGTGAGGGATGTTCTCCCTGCCGAACCTGAGCTGAGGGCCCCTCTGCCTGGGACCATTTCAGGTTCAAACTGAGCTGAACGCGTTTAGCAGGAGCAAACTCCCTGGAGCAGGGGAAGAAACCAGGGCGATTTTAACCCCACCTTGGTCCATTGAAATGTCCAGCTCTCTTAGGGGTCTGAGTCCCTTGCAATCCCAAAGTCCCTGGCCCTGGTTTCTGAGCTGCTCTAGGGGCCAAGGAGTGAGGGAGGTGGCTTTGATTCTGGGCCAGGGGCTGCTGACGGCTTTGTTTAGACTAGGGTCTGTGGAGGGGGGTGTGGGTGGGTGCAGACCTCCCTCCTGGGCACCAGTCTCCCCCTCCCTTGGGGGCTGGCTGGGGGCAGGGCTCTGCAGATCCCTGCTGGGCTGGCTGGGAGGGGGGGCTCTGCAGATCCCTGCTGGGCTGGCTTGGGGGGGGGGAGACTGTAGATCTCTGCAGGGCTGGCTGGAGGGGGCTGGCTGTAGATCCCTGCTGGGCTGGCTGGGGGGGACTCACTGCAGATCCCTGCTGGGCTGATTGGGGGGCACTGCAGATCCCTGCTGGGCTGGCTGGGGGAGGCTGGCTGTAGATCCCTGCTGGGCTGACTGGGGGGCAGCTGGCTGTAGATCCCTGCTGAGCTGGCTGGAGGGGGGCATGCTGTAGATCCCTGCTGGGCTGGCTGGGGGGCACGCTGTAGATCCCTGCTGGGCTGGGGTGGGGGGCTGGCTATAGATCCCTGCTGGGGCTGGCTGCGGGGGAGGGGCTGGTTGTAGATCCCTGCTGGGCTGGGGGGGAGGGACTAGCTGTAAATCCCTGCTGGGCTGCGGGAGGGGCTGGTTGTAGCTCCCTGCTGGACTGGCTGAGGGGGGGACTGGCTGTAGATCCCTGCTGGGCTGACTGGGGGTGGGTGTCTGGCTGTAGATCCCTGCTGGACTGCCTGGGGCAGAGAGACTGGCTGTAGATCCCTGCTGGGCTGGCTGGAGGGGAGATTGGCTGTAGATCCCTGCTGGGCTGGCTGTGGGGGGGGCTGTAGATCCCTGCTGGGCTGGCTGTGGGGGGGGCTGGCTGTAGATCCCTGCTGGGCTGGCTGGGGGGGGGGCTGGCTGCAGATCCCTGCTGGGCTGGCTGGGGGGTGGGCTGGCTGTAGATCCCTGCTGGGCTGGGGGGGAGGGACTGGCTGTAGATCCCTGCTGGGCTGACTATGGGGGGGACTGGCTGTAGATCCCTGCTGGGCTGACTGGGGGGCAGCTGGCTGTAGATCCCTGCTGAGCTGGCTGGAGGGTGGCATGCTGTAGATCCCTGCTGGGCTGGGGTGGGGGGCTGGCTATAGATCCCTGCTCGGCTGGCTAGGGGGGTGTAGATCCCCCCTGGGCTGGCTGGGAGGGGGGGCTCTGTAGATCCCTGCTGGGCTGGCTGGGGAGGGTGTAGATCCCTGCTGGGCTGGCTGGGAGGGGGGGCTCTGTAGATCCCTGCTGGGCTGGCTGGGGGGGGGTGTAGATCCCTGCTGGGCTGGCTGGGGGGGGGGGCTCTGTAGATCCCTGCTGGGCTGGCTGGGGGGGGTGTAGATCCCTGCTGGGCTGGCTGGGAGGGGGGGCTCTGTAGATCCCTGCTGGGCTGGCTAGGGGGGTGTAGATCCCCCCATGGCTGGCTGGGAGGGGGGCCTCTGTAGATCCCTGCTGGGCTGGCTGGGGGGGGTGTAGGTCCCCCCTGGGCTGGCTGGGGGGTCCCCCGGCTGGGCGGGGTCGAAGGGGGCGCGCAGGGCCGCGGCCGCTGCCCAACGTGCTGAGCCGGGCCCCTGCCGGGCCGCTGGCCCCGGTGCTGAAGCCCCGCCCCGCCCAGCAGCGCTGCGCTGACGTCGCCGGGCGTGCAGCCGAGCCCGCCGCTCCAGGGCCAGGCAGCGGCAGCGTGTGTCCGGCGGCGCCCATGCGGGTCTGCGGCGATGCGAGCGGGCTGCGCTCGGCTCCGCTCCCCGCCTAGCCGCGCCGGCCGAGCATGGGCTGCATCGGCTCCAAAGGCACCCTCGGTAAGCGCGGGGCGCGGCCGGGCCCGGCGGGATGCACCGAGCGGAGCAGCCGGGGGGACCCCGCGGCCGCGGGATGCAGCGAGGGGAGGGGGCCGCGCCGCAGGGCGGGGGGGTCGCTGGCAGGCGGGAGCCGGCGCGATTAGTATGCAGCCGGGAGGGCCGTTGCCAAGGCACCAGTCTTAGGAGACCTTCAGCTTCCCCTCGATCCGCTCCCGGAGGGAGGAAGCGGCCGCGGCTGCGGATGCCGAGGCGGGCAGATGAGAAGCGGTTCCCCCCCTCGGTGGAGCGCAGCCGGGGCAGCAGCTTCTCCTGGCCCTGGCTGGGGGAAGGGGCTGGGGTAGCCTGGCCCGGCCCGGCTCGGCTCGGCTCAGAGCGGAATGGCTGGTGGCAGTGGGGCGGGACGCGCTGGGGGTCGCTGTGCGGGGCTGGGGGGGCCCGGGGCGCTGCGCTGCGTTGGCCCCAGGCCCCCATCCTGAGCTTGCACCGCTCGCTAAGTTGCTGGAAGTTGCTCGGAGAGAGGTGGGCCGGCCCCTTGGCCGCTGCGGGGAGAGAGCCCCCGGCCTGGATGTTATTGACCCACCCCCTTCCCCAGCGCGCAGCGGCAGCTCCGGAGCTCGCTCTGCCCTCCCCGTGCGAGCCTGGCTGGGCTCGGCTCTGCCTCCTGCGGGCTCTGCCTCCCGGCTCCCAGCAGCGGCTCTGCCAGCCCCTCTCCCGGGGTTCTGGGCAGGGCTGGTCCAGGTACTCCTGGGGCCTGCCTTGTTGCTCTCTGGCCAGCACTTCCCTTCCCCGGGGGCAGCTCCAGGCCCCCCTGCAAAGGGGGTGAATCTCCTGGGCCCTCGGGGCGCCCTTCCTGGGGCAGGGCCTGTCCCCAAGGGGAGAGATTCCATCAGGTGGGCTGCCCAGGGCCTAGGGGAAATGCCACTGAGCCCATCCAGCACAGGGGGCTGTTAGCCAAGGCCAGCCCCAGCCACGTGGGCAGCTGGGGCCCGTCTATATATGGACACCCTATACTGCTGCCCCTTCAAAACGCTCCTACCTCTGAATCCTGGGGATCCTAGTCCCTGTTTAAACCGCAGTGGTTCTCAAGATCCTGGTAATTGTGCTCAGCTCCCTTGCCCCCTGCCTGGGTTGGGTGAACTCCCCCTGGAAGAGGGGACTGGTCCCGGGGTCTCTTATAGTGTGGGCATCGTTGGTGCTGCACAAGCCTCTGTCCCTGTGCAGACGCACCCAGGCACCCCCCTTCCTCCTCCCTGCTCTCTGAGCCCCCGTCCCAAGAGCGATAGGGACTCACATTGCTGGTGGGTTAGCAGCTGCTGTGGACTGGTAAGGCACCATTGCTGTTCCAGGGAACCCCACTGGTACCCTTGAACAGCAGCTGTTCAGGGAGACCGTATCTCCTCGTGCCGAGCCTGTTTTTGAGAGGAAGGATGGTCTTGTGGATAAAGCCCTGGACTGAGAGTCATGCCCATAAGGGCCTGAGTAGGGCTGAAGCGATGCCAGGGCCTTGTCCAGCTCTTTGCAAGGATCCCCTCCCCCCCAATACTGCATATCTGGTGCCTCGACTCTGTCTCCTGAAGGGCCCTAGCCTGGGCCCAGGAGTCCCTGTGCTCCAACTTCCTCAGCTCAATGTCCTGCTCTGAGGGCACTGTCCTGGGGGAACCTACATGGGTGGGTGGGGGGTGTCTCCTGATGTAGTTAATGCACCTCTCCAAGAGTCGGTAGCAGCTGGCTGGAAGAATTCTTCCATTGCATTAGCTGCATGTGTGCCAGGGGTTAGGTCAGCACTCGGGGTGCAGAGTGCTTCATAGCCCTGAGGGTGTCCCTAAGCCAGTCGTAAGTGGAGACCAGGCCTGAGTTTCTCCCATTCTCTATGGAGGCCTCACTGATTTGCCGCCACATGTGCCTCCAGCCCACCAGTATCCCCATCGCTCAGCGTAACGCAGCCTTAGGCACAACGTCTGTGCTGCCCTTCTTTGCCATCCCATTTCATCACCCCCTGGACAGCCTAGGGCCCCACAATACCCCAGGCAACCGCTTCACGCTGAATGCACCCCCACCCTTTTGGTTATATCCAGCTCTGGCGACCTGGCCTTCAGCCTCTCGCTGCTTTTTCTGGGCCTTTGTTTTGGTCCCACTTAAGTCACTGTGGGTTTTTGTCTGGTGACGTCAGTGGGAGCAGGATCGGTCCTTTTCTTTTCAGCGGGCACCCAGCCTGCGCTGGCTCGGGCTGTAGGAAGGATCCCTGCTTTGGAAAGGCCCAGCGTGCTCCTGTGTCTCCCAGTTTAACTCGCTGTCTCGCTGTTTGCTTTGCTCTGAGGTCTAAGCACATGCTGTGCCCCTAATATAATGTTTGAGGTAGCCTCCAGCCTGACCCTGTGCTGTGAGCTCACAATTCAGCCTAGCAGCCGGCTTGTTCACTGGCTTTAAAAGCTGCCCCTGTAAAATCAACCCTGCTTAAACACCCACCTCTTTAAGGGTGTTATTACACCAGACCTCTAGGCCTGATCCTGAGCTGCCTCCGCTCCTATTGACTTCGGTGGCGATTGCGGGTGCACAGCACACTGCAGGATGGGGCCCTAATTCTATCTCTGGTGCTCAGTGGGTCTTTCGCCCTCCCATCAAAGGCTGGTTGCGTTCCCCTTTGTCGGCTCCGAAACAAAAGCTGCTCTCACAAGCCATCATCCAATCATTTTCGCTGTTGTGTCATTCAGCCGGGTAATAGCGGGGTCATTAAAATCGCCTGCATGACTGTACCTGTAGCGTTTGCTGCTTAGACACTCTTAGTCCCGAGGCTTGACCTCTACCGAACTGGGAGGGTTCCTGTTACCTAGCAACTTATAACCAAACTGTGTCCGCTTTGGTAAGCTTGGGCTGTGTAACCAGCTCCACTCCCCATCGGTTTGTTTGTTTCACTTGTTGCATTGGGTCTGAAACCAAAGTGATAGGGTCCTCCGGGGCAGGGAATCTCTTCTACTCAGGGAGTACAGCTCCGAGCATGGTCGGGCCTGGATCGTGCAGCTGTCCCCTGCGAGGGATAATCTTTGGGTTCCTTGTTAGATAACGAGCGTTTACCCTGCCGCCCTCCCCCATGCTGATGTAACCTTTCCTTCCTTCCTTCGAGTTTGGAGTCGTCACCGTATCCAATTGATTTTTCTCATCTCTGCACGCAGCGGAGGCATGAGTGATGAGCTTTGCTCCCCCTGGCAAGCATTCCAGCTAAGCCCTTTTTTTGGCCTTAAGCTTCTACACTAGCATTAGCATCAGGCCGGTTGTCACTCCTCTTGCTACGAGCTCCGTTTGGCTGACAGCTGGCTTTCGCTTGGCGCAGGGCTGTGCCTCACCACATGCTCTTAGCCTGGCCACTGGAATTGTCACGCTTCCCCACACAAGGCAATGCACGCTGGGAGCAACACACGGCCGGCTGAGTGGGTGGAGTCTGAGGGCAGGGTGTCATGGAGTCCCCGGGCGATGCTCTGGAACTGCTCCCCACAAAGTCAGGCAGGACTTTGCGGAGGCTCCTCTCCCTTGGAGCAGACTTTTTCAGGGCAAGAAGCTCACACGGCTTCACCTTCTGGGTCTGACCTTGGAGGATTTAGCATATCCCCTCTGTGTGCTTCCCACAGCGAGTCCACCCAGGCGGGGTCCTGGGGAAGCCAGAGGGTCCTGCATGCACCCCCACTTCACAGTCAGACGTGACTCTTAGCCAGCCAGTAAAACAGAGGTTTATTAGATGACAGGAACATGGTCCAAAACAGAGCTCAGCCGGGTTCATTCTGGGGCCCAGTGAGCTAGACAGCCCCATCTGCACTCACTTCCTGTCCCCAACCAGCCCCGAACTGAAACCCCCTCCAGCCCCTCCTTTTTGGCCTTTGTCTCTTTCCCGGGCCAGGAGGTCACCTGATTTCTTTGTTCACCTTTAGCTATTCCCTTGCAAGGGGAAGGGCCCCAGCCATTTGTTGCCATGATACAGGGCGTTGGCTATTTATGCACGCTGGAAACTTTTAATGCATAGGGGAAACTGAGGCACCCACACAGTATTCAGAGGAAACATCAAGAACAGTCCCACTTCGTCACACAGGGGCCTAATTCTGCTCCTACTGAACTCAACGGTATAACTACTAGGGACTTCAGGTGGAGAGCAGGACACCTCATCTAGAGGAACCTCCGGCTGGGGTGTGGGTCGGGAAACTCCGACTGGAGCGTGGACCTTACTGTACAGGCTGTTCTGAGAGAAAGAGGCTGCTCCTTTCTCGTCTCCCTGTTCCATGAGTGACCCAGCCCCTAATACAGAAACGCTGAAACCTCTCGACTGGCCCAGCCCCTGCCTACGTCACAACGCCCATATGATGTGTGCTCACAAATGCCACACTCAGTCACACACTCTTACTGCACCCACCGTTAGATCAAATCCACATTCACTAATGTAGCAGCAGCCTGGATACTGGCCGAGAGTCATGAACACATGGGGTCTTCCAGCAGTATTTAGTCATAGCGAGTGCCCCATCCTGGGTCTGTGGCAGCTGTTGGAACGGCACTGTAATGCCAGCTCTGAGACAGGAAAGGATCCCACCTCATTATGTATGGGATCTGTCCCCAGCCCCGGTGCCCATGGGTCAGGTCCACACCATCCAGGTGGCAGCTTTGTTGGCCCAGAGCAGCGACCAAGGCAGGTGGTTCCTCTGATGTGGCATGGAGACTGAGCTGTGCCTCTGCCTGGCTGAGAGGTGCTCCTGGCCAGAATCAGCTGGTCCTGGATCTAGAGGGTAGTGCATGAGTGGGGTACCCAGGAGTGACTCCGAGCGGGTGGGTTTGAGGAGACACTGTGGCTGTTGCGTGTGAATGTGGAGGCAGATGTTGCATTGCCCGAGTCTGTGTGTTCCAGATGAATTTGTCACGTTCCCTATGCTTGGGGCTGTGCTGGGGTGGGGGGCGGGCCCGGGGGCAGTGCCTCCTTGTGCTCTGTCCTGCTGCCCACCCCTTCCCCAGCATCTCGGCTCTGATATACCGGCGGGGGAGGGGGCAAATGAGACCTTTCCCGTCCTTGGTCCGTTCTGTGCCTCTCTTCTCCTCCCCTGGAGAGCAGCGGGAGGTCACCTTTGCAGAGTGTTGGGGGTCAGCCCCTGGCCCTCTCTGCTCTCCACACTGCTGTGATTCCAGCGCCGGCTGATGCACGTTGCCTCTCCCTGACCCCACTCCAGCTGGCCACACGTGCCCAGAATCTCTGATGCTGGGACTGTCCGTGCTGTGCCAGCGGCTGCGCTGGGAGGAGGCGTGTGGGAACTGGGACCTGGTTCATGCCCGACACTGGGCAGGAGCCGGCTCCTGTCACCGCCCCAACGTGTGCTCATCAGAAAAACTCTCTGTGCCGTCGCCCCCCTGGAATAGTAATGGCTCCATGGTGGGAACATTGTGTCCCTCGAATGGAACAGACTGTAGCAGAATGCGCCTTCCTTGGAAGGAATCCTGGCTGGAAGGCATGTTCCCCCCACCCCCATGCAGTGAGGCTGCCCCTCACCCCTGACCTAGGGGGCCCACAGCCTCCTCCAGCCCCCACTGTATCCTTCCCCACCACACCTGTAGGACCCAGAGCCTCTTCCCTGCCCCCACAGTCTTCTCCTTGCCTCACCCCACAGGGCATAGTGTCTTGTCACCCCTCCCTCCTTCACTCCACTCCCCCCTCACATGGCCCAGTGCCTCCCCTGCTCCACAAAAGGGTTCAGTTCATCTTTCCTCCCTTCCACATCTTCAGTGCCGCCAGCCCGCCATGGCCTGCAGGGCTCAGCGATTCTTCCTTCCCTCCCTCTTCTAATCCCCCCACCCCCACCCCAAGATCAGTGCCCATAGTGTTTGGTGCCTCCTCTCTCCCCTCCCTTCCCCCGCCCATGGTCTGCAGGGCTCGGCCCCTCTCCTGGAGGGGATTGTTCAGGGCGCAGGATTGTCTAGGATCAAGCACATGACAAATCAAGGCCTGTCCCCAGAACTTCTGCCGAAAACACCCTACTCCTCCCTGCTCTGCTCCGGACCCCCAGCTTTGGCTGTGCCCTGCTCCCCTCCCTGCCATGGCAACCCCATCTCTCTAGCCCCTAGCATCCCGGCCGGCATGCACCCCCATTCACTAGGGCAATGCAGCCACTGCTGGGGTGGAACAGGGGAAATGAAGAAGAATCCTGTATCCTGAGGCAGACAGGCTATCCTTACGTGAGCTGGGAGTTGGCCGGGTCTGTGGAGATACTGCCCCAATGCGCGTAACAATGACCATGGACCACTGGGTTTACGTCGCCTGTCCAGCAAGCCAGTGCCTCCTGGCGCCGGGCTGGGGCACTGCCTGAACGGAAGGGTGCCCTTTGCTGAGTCACCCCTCCCTGTTTCTGCAGCGGGCTGGTCCTTGGAGGTCTCCCATCCAAACTTCAGCAAGGCCTGCCCCTGTTTAGTGCAGATGGGCTCCTGGTGGTTTTACTCTGTGCCTTCCTTTCTTTTGGGCCGGGAGCCCGGTGCACTGCCAGCCGTCATGGCACCTGCCCAGGGTCCTCGGCTCTGCTCCTGATTCGCCACGGTAGCATGGAATGGTTACGCCCCGTGGGGAAAAAATACCCCAGCCACGGCCATTCGTGCCCAAGGGTCACCTGCCAGGGGACAGGAACTGCAGCAGAACCCAAACAACAGGCCCTTTTCAGCTCCTGTGGGATGCAGCCGAGCTTCTGGGAAAGGGGGAGCACCTGGCTTTGGCTAATGCAATTCCACCTCCCCAGCTTCCAGTACAGCAGCTCCCCAGTGGTGGGTCCCGGCCCCTCTGTGGGTCATGGGAAGAGTGGAGGTGGGTCATGTGTGCCCCAGAGGCACTCCTCCCCCTCTGGCTCCGTGCTCGCACTTCCCCTGGTGCAGCAGCAGCTGTGCAGAGGAAGGGTCGGGTGCCAGGGAGTGGACTGTCAGCAGCCTGGCAGTGGTCATGGCCCAGCTTGGGGCATGGCTGGGGAGAGCCAGACAGGGGGCTTGGGCTGAGATGGGGAGTGGGGAGCAGGAGGTTGGAGGATGGGAGAGGAGAGTGGAGAAGGGGGGCAGGGGGCTAGAAGACCCCCACTTTAAAGGCGCTTTGCAGCCTTGTGTGACAGCTCCTAGCAAGGCCTAGTTGTTTTCTCTCTCTTTCTATATGTCAGCTTAGTAAAAAGCTTGGGAATAGCTGCTCTAAGAGGCAGCGCTGTCTAGTGGTTTGAGCACAGGACTGGAATTGGCTCCTGCTTTCGCCTGGGTGACTCGGGAGTGATCCCACTGGTGTCAATGCGAGGAACCAAGTCCGGAAAGAGGAAGGGTTAATAACATGGACAGAAGCGTGTCGGTGCTTGTGGGAGAAGCGGGCCAATCCGGGTGTGAAGGTGGCGTTGCTGGCGAAATTGAAGGGGCTGGGCTCTCGCCTCCAGCCCCGGGATGAGAACCTTCCTCTTGCTATGCCTGGCCTGTGGGTCTAAACGTTCCAGCAAGGGGTGCCCCCGGGCTGCGCGGCCAAAGAGAAAGCCGTGCATGCTGGGAAACGCAGTCCCCGGGTTACAGCTCCCCATGCACACTGAGCTCTTGTGGGCCCCGCTGGAGTACGGTGTGGGCTGCAGCTGGTCTGATGCAGCATTCTGGGCCTCTAAGCAAGACAGACTCAGAACAGGGAATAGCTAGATTTTCCTTATTCGCTGCTGTATAAAGTCAGGCCTTTGCCTCTTGTGTAGAAGATGTTCCACGCTAGTGGGGCAAACCTCAGCTGAGACTTCACTGCAGCACCTCCCCAGTGACTTCATTGACTGCGTGGCTGGCTTTGTGGGAGCATCAAAGCCTCCGGCCAGGATCAGGGCCCCAGGGTGCTGGGTGCTACATAGACATGCTGGCCCTGCCCTGAAGAATTTACAGCCCAGTGAAAAGCTGGGGGCTGTGACTGTGTCAAGCAGGAGGAGGGAGGAAGGGTGAGACGGTCAGCAGGGAGCAGTGACCTCCCAGAGCAGATCAGGGAAGGCATTAGCCTGGGCTGAATTGACACTAGGAAAACCAGACTGGTGGTGTCAGCCCTGCACTGTCAGGCCGTGGGGCCTCCCATGGCTCATGCCTGCTATTTCTACACCTTTCACCCTGCGTCGGTCTCTTTTTGTGCCTGCAGGGAGAGATGCATCCCAGGCGCAGAGAGGAGGCACAAGGCTTGGGCACCACTTATGACTTGGGCTGGCCCCTCTTCACCGGGTGAATTACTCCCTAAAGAACCTGGCCTGGTTTGCAATGGTTGGGTACTATGTTCCCTGCACTTTTCCAGGGAGGGAAACTCTGCTTGTGCTCTGGGGGCTCTGTGCTTTACATAGTGACCCAGGCAGCTTTGTAAATGAATGCACAACATTGTCCCCAGGTTCCACTTCACCGGCAGAATCCACATGACACTAAGACGCAGCAGGCGGAGGCAAAGGGCTGCTCTTGGCGCAGCCTGGGGAAACCTCATGCTGGGATTCTGCTCTGTTCCTTGCCTGTGCAGGAGGGGGACTTCCCCATGGAGCGGAGTGGGAGGGTACGCAACCCATCAATCCCATCCTCCTTTACTTACCAGCCAAGTCCTAGTGTTCTGGGCCCAATGGGTTTTCTTGCCACCTGTGGTGACATCCACAGCCTAAGCTGGAGGTTTCCCCTGGTTCATTTGAGGGGGTCTGGGATGACGTCAGCTCTTGCAGGGGAACCCAGAGCCCTTCTAGTCAGGTCTTGGCAGGTACATAGAGAGGACATGGGTTTTTCAGCCCTTTTGTTCTGCAGTGTAACAGATGCCTTGAGAATGGGGATATGAAAATCCCCTCCCTAGGCCATGAATAGGAACCTGTTCAAGTGACTGGCAAAATTCTTAGTGGGAGCAGAATCAGGGCCTTAAACTGCTTAAAAATTCCAAACCGCTCCTGTAAATAAGCGACTATAGTAGCAGCCCCTGGTGAGAGCCCAGCATCCGACCTGTGTGTGTCGGGGGAGGCAGCCCCACCCCAAACTTCATGCCTTTTTAGCAAAGAGCTGTGAGTGTGAGGATCAGGCCCTTGTCATTTCACACTTGCAGTGAGTTTTGGACGGTCTCAGACACACACTGGAGAGAATCCTGGCTCTCAGGATTGCCCTGGCCGCAGCATGCTGAGTATGGGATTCCAGTCCGTCCTGACCCGGGTGGTGCCTTGGCACCCATTGATGTGGACACAGCTCGGAGACAGAAACCCCACCATCACTACAACCCAAACCACAGCGCCTCTGAAAGGGTTCCAAGCAGGCCACGTGAGGATGGGGCTGGGACGGCAGTGTGCCAGAGACTCTGGGATAGCATGCTGAGGATGGGCCTGGCTCACAGACCCCGGGGTGACATTCACCCTGAGGCAGAGGGCCAGTGAACCACCTACTCACCGCTTACGCTCCTCCTGAGATAGAAACACATATCACCCAGTGCGTGGTCAGTCCCCTTTCGTGCCTGATCCACAAAGAATGAGAGCCTCTTCCAGCCTCCGCCAGGGAACCTGGAATCCAGTTGCATCTGTAACTTTGAGGGTCCCAGTTCAACCCCTGGTGTTTTGACCAGGATGGCAGCTGTCACAAATGCCTTTTATTATAAGTATTATGGTAGGGCATAGGGGCCCCAATCCCGCTGTGCTAGGTGCTGTGCAAACCTATAACAAAGGGAGGGTCCCTGCCCCTGAAAGCTGCCGATCTAAGCAGAAGAGACAACAGGTGGCTGCAGTAAACAGGCGGACAGGGGAACAGTGAGACGTTTGGGCTCAGCGGCGCACCAGCTGCGGCTGCCTGATCGTTTATGTTCCATCCGGTTGATACAAGAGAGAACAGTACAATTAGTGCTGACAGTGTGTCTGCTAGGAAATCCGGCAGCCCCGTTCGGGTGTGTCTGTGCATGGCAGCCTGGGTGTGAGTGCGTGTGCATTCGCACATGTAGGGCCTTTATGCCGTTCTCTTTTGCTAGAAGAGAGGAATTCCCTCCCTCTGAGTGGCAGGTTTGTTCAAGGTTCCACACACAACACCGCCCACGTGTTCAGGGTTTGCCGCCCAGGGGTTCTCATGGCACTGCATTGGGGTGAACTTCACCAGGCGGACTCACAAAATCTGGGAGGATAACCCTGGGGAAATGCAAAAGAGCGGCCTTGGATTCCATGCTGAAAATACCAGTGCAAAATCCCATCCCCTTTAACACGTGGGCTGAAACCCACAAGGAGATCCGCCGTGCGCAGAGGTCCCTCTTTGAGGGACACTTAGAAGGTGGATTGACATAGCTATGTTGATTGGAGGACTGTGAAAAAAACCACACCACTGATGACACATTTATACTGACCTAAGCTCCAGTGTAGATGCAGCTTGTTAATGGAAGAAGGAAGGCTTAAGGTTCTGTCTACGTGAGAAATGCTGTAGCGGAGCGGCTGTACTACAGCCGCGGAAGGTGGTTCTTGGGTCGCTGCTGTAAATCCACCACTCCAAGAGGTGGTAGCCAGGTTGATGGAAGAACCTAGAGGTGTCTCCTCCAGGGCTTAGGTCAGCTTATTTACATCCCATTTTTCACAGCCCTGAGCGAGGGAGTGAAGCGGATCTCTCTCTGCAGTGCAGATCAGCCCTGACCTACGGTCATTTGGGGATGTGGTGTCCCTACATGGATGGAAAAACCCATCCCCCTTCCCCAGCAGTGTCTGCACTACAGGCTTATGCTGGCCTAGCTATGCCGTTATCATCTCCGGGTGTAGACACAGCTTGGCCTCCATGGTGGTTTAGTGCCTGTTAATACTTGGACTAAAACATTAAACCAGCCTCTCCTCTCCTCTTCTCCTTGCTCCTATTCCCCCAGGGAACTAAAAGTAATTCCCCCTCTGTGTGGTGCGGAGCAGAGGGGACACAACCAGCGTCCTGCCCACGGCAGTCACTGTCCTGGAGGGAGTAGTGCAGGTTTGAGTCCCCAGGGGCAGAGGGCCCTACAGCAGGGCTAGGCTCTCGGAGGCTGACGTTTCTCTGTGCTCTCCCCACAGTGGCTGTGGACACGACTTTGCATGTGGAGTGGAGTGAGGTGAAGGCCCTGCCTGCCCTCTCGCCCGTGGGGAGCACCAGGACGTCGCTGGTCCACAGGCTGGTTCGGCAGAGCTCAGTGGACAGCCAGGATTCTCTCGAGGTGCCACAGTTCTCATCCCTCTACCTTTGGGGACGGGGGGTGCTCCACTTGTGAAACGAGCGGTGAGGGGGTATGTGGGGCTATGGGGCAGTTGATTGGGGCAGGGGGAGATGGGGAGAAGGGCCATGTGCGTAGCTTCTCTGCCTTTCCAATTCAACCCTACTTACATGGCACATAGGCCTTGTGGGATGAAAACAGCACCCGGGCTTTGGCTGGGGCTGCTGTCCTCCCTACCATCAGGAGAGACCCACAATAGCAACACTTCACCCTTTGCCAGTGCCTTGCAGCTGAAGATCCCAGAGTGCTTTGCAACCCAAGAACGAGCCTCACCTTGCAACCTTCCCCCAGGACACGGGTGGCAGCGGCAGGCCGATGTTGGAGGAGAGGAAACTGAGGCCCCCATTTTCCGCTGTAGCATCCAAGTATCAGTGGCTTGTTTTGCAGTCGTGGCTAACAGACTTGCTCAGGTTCAGGCCCAGAGCGTGCAGCTTTGCCAGCCCAGCGCCAGCCCACCCTGGCGTGGCTCGGAGATCCCATGGTAACTATCCACTGTGCGATACATCAGAAATGAACCTTTGGGCAGGGAGAAGCTGGCTGCAGGGGGACTTTACTGAATCCCAGCCATCTCCTCCCCTGGCCTTTCATTTCAGGGCCTCCCACGTCTCACGGTGGCCTGGTTTAACTTTCTGCCTAAGGCTGCTGTATCCCTGGGGCTTGCTGAGGGGGTGTCTGCACTGCACGTGAAGATGTGCTTATAGCGCGGGTCGGCATCCCTGTGCTCGCTTTAACCTAGGCCACAATAGTAGTGGGGGTGTCCATCCAAGGCCTCATGATAGTACCCATCCCGCTGCTGGGACCAGGTCCAACCAGGCAACAGGCTGTCCCCTTTGACCTTGTCTGCTAGAGTATTTTGCCACTGTGAGCAACGCACGCACTGTGCAGCACACTCACATCACCGGGCGATTGCGCGTGCGCTCTGGGGAGCAAAGCTGCCTCCGCTGCCACGTCCCTCGGCACCATTGCAGGGCCAGCATGCCCGGGACTAGCAGGCACTGTCGCGCCAGTCGGTCTTCCCGGTGCAATTCCACAATGCTCCTGTCCCCCTTCACTGGTTTCTTTGACAGCTTGGTGCCCCTTGAATTTCCCCTGGATTTCCTCTCTGCCTCCCATGTCTCTGTCCTGCTCCCCTTTGCCCCACTCAAGTTTTCCTCCACACCCCACTCTGGCTCCTCTCTGCCCCGTTGTCCCTCTCCCTGTGCTCCGTGGTCCTGGAGAACCCTGCCCAGGGCTTAGTCCCCACTGCCTGTGGCCCTGAGTGAGTCCTGCTCTGTCTGTCTCCCTGCTCGGGGATGTAGCCGTATCTGCAGCTTAGGGCTCTGATCCCTGCAGCTGTGCTGGGTTGGGGGTCACCCACACTTTTAAGGGGTCCTGTCACCATCCGTCTTTGGGTGCTGTACTGCTTTGCTGTTATAGCTCAGAGCCTTGATACCCACAGCTGGTCCATGAGTATAAAGGTCCCATCCTGGCTTCCACTGGCCTCGTTACACCTTGCAGGGTGACCCCAACAGCCCTTCCAGTCCCATGTCTCCCCAGATCCATCTAACCTGAGGCCTTAAGGATCAGACACTCGGCTTTTCGCCTTGGTTCACCGGCCCCCAGTGATCAGTTTGCTCTGGGGGACACATGCTCCAAACGGGTTGCACAGAGGAGAGCTGCTGGATGTAAAAATAAAAAACTGACTTAATGGAAAAATCACGGGTTCAAAGATGAGCTAGTGAGGAAAACCAAACCCGAACAAGTAACACAGCGAATTAACAGACACACAGCTCCAGGCTTCACGTTTCCATGTTAGTTAAAGTCTCTTTTCTAATACAAGTTACCTGTTGCCTCTGCACAGTTTCCCGCATGCCCTATGATAGACAGGATCCAGCCTTTCCCCAGCGTCCCATTTAGAGGCTGCTTCATCCCCATCGTTGCTGGATAAAAACCCTCAAACACAAGCCTGATTTTAAAAGGCTTTCCCCCCCGCCCATGCCTCCCTTTCTCCTGGCATGGTGACTCTCAGGGTTTGGCTACACTTGCAGCCATACAGGGCTGCTGCGGGAGCACTCTTGCGGCAGCGCTCTGAAGTGTGAATGTGGTCGCGGCGCCAGCGCTGGGAGAGCTCTCTCCCAGCACTGCAGGTACTCCACCTCCCCGTGGGGATTAGCTTACAGCGCTGGGAGCCGCACTCCCAGCGCTGGGGCACTGTTTACACTGGCGCTTTGCAGCGCTGTAACTTGCTGCGCCCAGGGGTGTGTTTTTTCACACCCCTGAGTGAGAAAGTTGCAATGCTGTAAAGTGCCAGTGTAGCCAAGGCCATAGTTATTCAGAGTAAACTCCTTCCTTCCTTAGGTTTCCATGACCGGGGAGTGGGGTGGGGTGGGTTCTTGTCAGTTTCAACATCTTTCGATTAACTTTAATGGTCCCCCATTGTCTGTTCCTGGCTGGACAATGGGTTGTTGCTTGGAGCCAGTTTTGTGGCAACCTCTGGCTTGGGAGAAGCCTCCCTTTCTGTGTGAAATTGTTTATATATGTAGATTGATCACCACAATCTGTAGCCATATCTTATAATAGTCATCACGCTCAGAACACCACAGGCTTTCATAAAAGACTTTGCTGGCTACACTTTTCTAGTACAATAACGTTGTGTGCAATCAGGGGCGGTTCTAGTGATTTTGCCGCCCTAAGCACGGCAGGCAGGCTGCGTTCGCCGGCTTGCCTGCGGGAGGTCCCTGGTCCCGCAGATTCGGCAGCACGCCTGCGGGAGGTCCGCCGAAGCCACGGGACCAGCGGACCCTCCACAGGCAAGGTGCTGGTGCCTGGAGCCACCCCTGTGTGCAATACATTGGTTCAATGACTTAGTCTTTGGAGTCAGACCCCCTGGTTTCCCCTTGGGGTGTCTGGCCCCTGTTTGTCACAGTAGCCTCTCTAAGGTTAGAGTGCTGGGGGATTACGGCTCCCCCAGGTGTAGAAATGGGTGCCCAAAATCAAGGATATCTGGGCCCAGCTAGGAGGCTGAGCGGGTCTGCACCCCGCCCCCCGCCCCCCACCGGGCGACACTCACACCCTCAATGTACTTACATTGCTTGAGTCGCCCGTGGATGGCCTCAGCCATATCCCCTGTGCTACTGAGACCTGAACAAATGAGAGTGGGGAAGGGTCCTTGCCCCGATTCCCCTTGTAAATCCACTTACCCCCCCTTGCTGCTCCAGCACACACTCTTCCTCCCTGTCACCCTGAGCAGCAATATATCCCCCCAGGCCGCAGCTGCGCTTGGTCACGGAAGGAAGGGAATGTCTCCTCTCCAGACCCAGCCAAAACCATCAACATGTGCAGATGGATGCTATGTAAAAATAGGACACGCAGTGTGGCCGCTCTGCACTGCTGCAGCTTGCATAGGGCTGTGACTGGACCAGCGCTAGCAAAATCTGGGTGTCCTTGTTCTGCTCTGGTTTCTGCACCTTCCTCCATGCAGCTCCTTCCCCTGGATCCAGTCAGACCCACATGCCCCCCCCCCCCCCCGCTGAAAACTCTCCTGATTTGACAATAAATCCAGTCCCTTGCCTTGGAGTAATTCATAGATTCCCAGGCCAGAAAGGACCATTGTGGTCATCTAGTGTGGCCTCCTGTATCAGACCGGCCAGAGGACTCACCACAATCATTCCTAGAGCAGATCTTCTCAGGGCCATCCTTAGGATTTATGGGGCCCTACGCAGTGTTATTAAACTGGTGCCCCTATGCCGGATGGGCAGCCCAAGCTCACAGCCTGGTGGGGGAGGTGGAGGGGGAGGGGGAGGAGGGATTTGACAGCAAAGGATAATGAGATGCCCAGCCTGCCTCATGGTGGCGGAGAGTCACAGTTCCCCGAAGAGACTTCCATGCACTCTCCCTCATGCAGAATGGACATGAAGAAAGTACCTAATTAAAAGCACTAAAATTTGGGAATAAAATATGTCAGTCACAGGTTTTTTGATATGCCCTGAAGTTTGTCAGAGATTTATTTGCAAAAACTTCATAGTAAGGGTGAGTCAGCTGTCCTGCTGAATACAACATTACATATAATGGAATACGTGATGCAGCTCTTCTCTGTTTTACATTGTCTTCATCAGTATTTCTAAGTTGAATTTATATTTTAAATGTACTCAAATCTTAAGCCAGCATTCCAGATTACTACATATTTAACTCACTGAAACTAAGACATTCTTTTAAATTAATCAGAGAGGTTTAGTGTGTTCATAACAATGTTCATTGCTTTTAGAAAAAGGGAACAGTAATTTACTTTGTGTGATCTCCATAACAAGAGACATGGTTATGAAATTTCACCAACTTTAAAAAAATATGTTTCCAAAGATTTTAGGTATAACAAGGATTTTGTCTTACTAAGGTACTGATTTTGCTGGAGGGTTCTTTTAAAACTAGTTTGTCGGATAGTCAGAAGTAAAGAAAGGGAACTCTTTGTCCAGCTATCTGGAAGGGAAGGACTGTTGTCCCTTTAAGGGCTCTCTTCAGTGGGGAGTGGGGGGAGAGGTGGTGAAGGGATGGACAGAAAGGACAGGAAGCCTTGGAAGCACTTTTTTTTTTAACTATAGTAATTAAAATGTGTATTTTAGATAAGGGAGGTCTTTTGAAGGATTTATTTAAAAAACTATGTCTGAAGATCCACACATTTAAGGCTAAAGATGATTGTGCATTTAAAACTCTATGCAAGCATTTTTTAGAAATGTGATTTTATAATCTTCACCAGCTCACTAATGAAATATTTTTAAAGCAAATTTTAAACTAAGGTCCTGTAGACTGACATGTTCTGTGTAAATATTACATTAATGCACAACTGTTTTTGTCAATAAAGTCAGAAACTGACAGTATAAAAATTTATTTGGGCATAAGCTTTCGTGGACATCTGATGAAATGGGTTCTAGTCCACAAAAGCTTATGCCCAAATAATTTGTTAGTATTTGAGGTGACACAAGGACTCGTCCTTGTTTTTGCTGATACAGACTAACAGGACTACCACTCTGAAACCTGTCAGTATATACCTTGGGGTTGCCAAATGCCTGTTAAATGGCTTTATTACCCCTTGAATGTCTCTTTAACAGTTTCGAAGTTGTGCTAATAGGTCTGGCAGGCTGGAGGTTTTTTCACTTTTAACTACTAGATTCCCTCCCAAGGAAGACTCACCAGGCTAGAGCAGCCATCTGTGGGAGCCTGCAGGAAGGGTCAGAACAGGGATAGGAAAACAAGAGGGTGGACACTAAGACCCAGTGGTGCCCCAAAT
The DNA here is from genome assembly GCF_007399415.2 of Gopherus evgoodei. Classification (NCBI taxonomy): domain Eukaryota; kingdom Metazoa; phylum Chordata; order Testudines; family Testudinidae; genus Gopherus; species Gopherus evgoodei. The sequence continues at coordinate 8,488,838 of NC_044330.1, forward strand.
TTTCAGATGCCCTACGCAGCTGCCTATGTTGCCTATGCCTAAGGACGGCCCTGGATCTTCTAGAAGAATACATCCAATAGTGGTTTAACAATGGTCAGGGATGAAGAATCCACCATGATACTTGGTCAGTTTTTCTAACGGTTAATTAGCCTCATTGTTAAAAATTTATGCCTTATTTCCAGGCTGAATTTGTCTAGCTTTAACTTCCAGCCATTGGATTGTGTTGTACCTTTCTCTGCTAGACTGAAGAGCCCATTATTAAATGTTTGTTCCCCAGGTAGATATTTATAGATGGTAATTAAGTCACCCCTTAACCATCTCTTTGTTAAGATAAATAGATTGAGCTCCTTGAGTCTCTCACTATAAATCATGTTTTCTAATCTTTAAATCATTCTCATGACTCTTCTCTGAATCCTCTCCAATTTATCAACATCTTTCTTGACTCGTGGGCACCAGAACTGGACACAGAATTCCAGCAGCGGTCGCACCAGGGCCAAATTGAGAGGTAAAATAACCTCTCTACTCCTCAAGATTATCCTGGTTGTGCATCCTAGGATCACATCCTTTTGGCCACAGAGTCACAATGGGAACTCATGTTCAGCTGATTAGCTACCACAACCTCCAAAGCTTTTTCAGAGTCTCTGCTTCCCAGGAGAGAGACCCATCCTCGCCTGTATTCTTTGTTCCCAGATCTAAATACAGTATCTACATGTAGCTGTGTTAAAAGGCATGTGGTTTGCTTGCATCCAGTTTACTAAGTGATCCAGATCTCTCCGAATCAGTATCCGGTCCCCTCGTCATGTACCACTTCCCTGGATTTTTGTGTCATCTGCAAACTTTATCAGTGATGGTTTTGTTTTCTTTCAGATCATCGATAAAAATGTTAAATAGCGTAGGGCCAAGAACCAATCCCTGCAGGACCTCACTGAATACACACTCACTTGAGGATGATTCCCCATTTACAATGACACTTTGAACCTGTCAGTTAGCCATTTCAAAATCCATTTAATGTGTAACCATGTTAATTTTATATTATTTTAGTTTTTTTAATCAAAATGTGCTTTAGAGAAGTCTTCAGTATATTGTCACAAAAACAACAAGAAGTTTGATGGCACCTTAAAGACTAACAGATTTATTTGGACATAAGCTTTCATGGGTAAAAAACCTCCCTTCTTCAGATTGTGTCAACTTTGATATTACCTTTATCAATCAGACTTGTAATCTCATAAAAAACCTCGTTAGTTTAACAGGATCTATTTTTCATAAACCCATGTTGGTTTGCATTAATTACATGAACACTCCCTTTTTAATTCTTTATTAATCAAGTCCCGTATCAGCTGCTCCATTATCTTGCCTGGGATTGATGTCAGGCTGACAGGCCTATAATTACCTGGGCCATCCCATTCGCCCTTTTTAAAAAGTGGCACAACATTAGATTTCTTCCAGTCTTCTGGAACTTCCCAGTGCTCCAAGTCTTATTGAAAGTCAACTTTAATGCTCCAGTGAGTTGCTCAGCCAGCTCTTTTAAAACTCTTGGATCTAAATTATCTGGACCTGCTGATTTTAAAATGTCTAACTTTAGTAGCTTCTTTTTAACATCCTCCACAGATACAGGAATGGAAAGAGTGTTATCAACATATGATGAGAGACTGTATTTTTCCCCCCAAATACAGAAGAGAAATATTTATTGAACACTTCTGCCTTTTCTGCATTATTATTGATAATTTTACCTTTTCCACCTGGTAATGGTCCAATGCCATTGTCAGGATTCTTTTTGTTCCTAATATTTCTAAAAACAAAACCACAAAACCTTCTTGTTGTCTATACCTCTACTGGCTATACCTGTCGCCTTGTGTCCTTTTGCTTCCCTTATCAATTTTCTACAATTCCTAACTTCTGATTTATATTGATTATGATCAGATTCCCCTTTATTCCATTTGTGATATATAATTTTATTTTTATAGCTCTCTTCACTTCCCTCTGAAACAGGTCTTTTTTTTTTTTTAACCCACCAGAGCCTTCTTCCACAGTTGGGAGATTGTGGTTTTTTGGGCATCCAGTGAGGTCTTCTTAAATGATTCCCAATTATCATTCACATTTTTCTGCTTAAATTCTTCCTCCTAGCTGATTTGGCTCATAATTATTTTCAACTTTGTGTAATTAACTCTGTTAAAGTACCAAGTATGTGTGTATGTGTGTGTAATATGTATATATGTATATGTATGTGTATATATTTTTACTGATCTGGACTTAATTCCACTTGAGAATTGTAAATGTGATCAAGTCATGATCACTTGTACCTGGCTACCCTTAATTTTTAGTTCTGTGCCAAGTTCCTCTTTATCTGTCAAGACGAAAGTCTAATATAGAGCCCCTCTGTGTTGGCTGCATCACTTTCTGAGTTAGGAAATTGTCAGCTATAATGTTTAGAACTTCTAAGGATGTTTTAGTACTGGCAGCCTGAGAGCTTCAGCATATGTCTCTCACATTGAAATCCATGGTGATCACGCTGCTTTTTCTCCGACACTCGTATAGATAGGTGCATAAAGAGCTGATCATCCTGTTTCCTAGTGTGATCTAGTGGGATGAGATGGGGTGTAGCTGACACCAACTACTGCCTTGAGCTTTATCTGTTAGGACATTGATGCCTTAGCATTCCAGATCATTTGCTTCTGACATGGAATACAAAGGGGAGAGGAGAAGGAGGAGGATGGGGAAGAGAGAGACATGAATGTGGAGCTACTAGGGGGATACTGGATGGATCACTTGCTGGAAGGTTCTCTGCACCTTGAAGTCTTTAAACCATGATTTGAGGACTTCAGTGGCTCAGACACAGGTTTGATACAGGAGTGGGTGGATGAGATTCTGTGGCCTGCGTTGTGCAGGAGGTCAGACTAGATTACATCCCGTTTCCACTCATCGGTCTGCATTGTAGGTGGCTTTGTCCTCCTAGTCGCAGACCAGGCTCAGGACTATGGAGATGGTAGATAAAGTGAATGCATAAGTGGTGGGTGGGCCCCAGGGGCATTCTCTGCTGCCCATGAGCACCTGCTCTGGCCACATAGGCGCTAACTCTGTGATTGCTCTGGGGCTGGAGCACTGATGGCCGACAGCCCCCTATCAGCTCCCCCCACCCCTCCCTAGTGTCTCCTGCTCACTGGCGGGGCCCACAGATCAGTGCCTCCCTCACCCTTCCCATGCCGCCCATCTGCTGTGATCAGCTGTTTTGCGGTGTGCAGGAGGCGGGGAGGGGGGAGGATTGAGGACAAGGCATGCTTGGGGAATGGGTGGAAAGGGCCGGGGTGGGGCCTGGGGCAGAGCTGGGGGTCGAGCACCCCCTGGCACTTTGGAAAGTCGGCACCCGTTTCCTGCCAGACTTCCTTTCTGAGCAGGGGAGAGACCCTGCTGAGCTCTGAATGTGGGTCTAGCACCGAGCTCTATACCCAGCAACCCCCTGGTTCAGACGTGGGGAAAGCAACACTTCTTCTCTCCTCTGAGGAGCAGTGCTACCCACGGCGCCTCCAGCGGGAGCTGGGCACGCAGAGAGATCTTGGGAGCATGGAAGCAGCTGAAATCTGTCTCTTTCTCCCTAGGTGCAGCCCCCATGATCTTCAGTGGAATTGTGGGTGCTCAGCAGCGCTCATCATCTGCTTTGGTGCAGGGGTCTAAATGTGGCTTTAGGAGCCAGCTCTGGGTGTTTAGGTTTGCCAGTGCGTGAAGCCCCCTCAGAGCATGGCAGAGCCTTTTAATGGATGCATCTGGTATGGCTCTCCGGGTACTCAGGGCAGTGAATCCCCCTGTTCTCCCTCACACTGGAGGCAGGGGGGTACTTACTTGTGCTTAGCTGGATGTCAGCTGCCTGATGCCTCCAGCCTGGTAGCCCCCCAGGCACCCTCCTCGGGGCAACGCCAGCCCTTCCTTTGTCAAGGGGCCAGTATACACCCCAGTTTGTAGGATTCAGCTCAGGATCGGCTCCTTGCTTAACATCACAGCACTGAGAGAGTCACAGTGGGCCACAGAGACGCTTAATATCAAAAATTCAAGAGCGCATGAGGAAGGATATTGAAAACAAATGCGTAACGTGCTTTCTAGGGAGCCAGGCTGACCTCCCGGCTAAAGCCGTTTACCCCCCCGCCCCCAAGTCCTCTGCAGCGTTTCAACCAAGGCTGGTTGTGATCCCGTTTTCAGAAGTGCGGGCTGACGGGGTGTCATCTTCCCTGGTTACGTGAGTCCCCAAAGTAACCAGGGAGCTAAGCAGAAGGCAGCATCCATTGTGTTTGCTCAGAGTGCTGAATTTACAGCTCAGCAGAGGGCCAGGTGAGTAAACATCCCTCAGCTGGCAGAAACCTGTGTCCACTCGGCTTTGAGACAGAGGCGAAACCTTGTTTTCGGTACACAGACTAACTCCTCGCGTACGCACTGTCCACCCCACTAGTAATGAGCAGTGTGAGCCCGGCTTCCGTTTGACCTCCCATGACGGTTCTTGGTGAGCCAGAATGGACACACCAGAATCAGGATGTGCCTGTAACCCCTCTTACCCGTTGGCATCGAGGAGTTCTTGGGTTACAGCCTCCCATGTGGTTTATCTGCGGGTGACTCCCTGGGGCTCTGGGCACTGGCATTCCACAACCGACTGAGATCACAACCCCCCCGCTCACTCCAGCACCCCACATACCCTGTCCCTACACACACACCCTCCCTCCCCTCCTTTCCCCAGTGCACAGCCCACTCTGGCCCAGACACACATTGCCCCCTCTGGGGTGATGGGCCTGGAGGCTGCAGAGCGTGGGGGAATAAGGGGATCCCAGTCCCAAGGGGCTGAGCCTTCCAGCGCCCTGCTGATCAGGGCAGGATGGCCGTGGTTTAATCCCCAGCGTGGAGTCGCCCCAGTATTCAAAGCCCAGAGGAGACTAAGGTCTCGGCACCTGTAGACTCCTCGGCATCCCTCCCCAGCAGTAGCCAAGCACCTTGCTCAGCCTTGCCCACTCACTTGGGTAACCAGAGCCTTTACCCCTGGGCAGGTGGGGAGTCTGTGCTGAGCAGACATGGGCCTTTGCACTGGGGAAAGGGGAGGAACCATGGTGAGCCCCAGGGATTCCTGGGGGCACCCTCCCTGGGGGTTTGCATCATGTCCCTGGGGGCTTGGTTGCCCTGGAGCTCTCAGGCATTCCTGGCATCACCCTTACCCCCCCGAAACCCAACGCTTCTCTTGTGGCCATTCCCCAGGGAACGGCTGGTGCTGACACACCCTCTGCTTTACTGACGATGCCGCTTAGCACAGCCCTGGCTCCAGGAGCACCCCTGGGGTTGGGGCGGATCCAGCACTGGGTTCAATGGTGGAGGGGGGTGTCTGTGTCTAAACGAAGAGAGAATTCAGGGAACTCCACATGTGCTGGGGGGTTGGGGCTGGGCTGGGCTCATGATCAACAAAGTGAGCCCTGGGCAGGCTGCAAAGAGCTTCTGGGCCCACAGAGCCCAGGGGAGGCTTCTAGAGTCCGGCATGAAACTGTCCTTTGGATCATCCTTGTTTGCTCTCTTCCGGCTGCCTCTGAAACAAGCCTCCATCTTCTGCCTCCCCCCCATCAGTCCCTTCCCCCACCTTTGCCACCCCTCCTCACTCAGGCTCCAGCCATTGCACCCCTTCCCCCTCCTGTGTCCTTTGAAATGCAGCCTGGAATGCGGGACACTCTTTAGGGCAGGGCCTGGGTCTGGCACACCTGGGCGTGGCGTGCCCAGGGCAGGGGGCTGCAGGGACACAAGCACACAGAACACCAGCGACTAGCCCTGGGGCACATCCCGGGCATGGGCAGTGAGCGGCCGAGCTGGCAGGGTTAGTTGTTCTGTTTGGTGCCCTGAGCCCGGTACTGTATTATCGGGTGCTTGTAGCTCAGTGCCTTCAGCCTGCTGGCCCCTGGATGAGGCTCAAGAGCTGGGCGGTGAAGTGGGGTCTGGATATTGGAGAACCAAGGACCAATTTAGCCTTTGCTCAATGAACCGCCTGGCCTGTAGCAGCCCCTGCCCATAGCTCAGCCAGCAAGGGCTGGGTGCTCAGCATGTGCCCTGCACCAAGGGACGCAGCATGGATTGCAGCGGAGAAACCCAGGGGAGTCTGTGCAGTGTTCCTCCGCTGATCGCCTCACCTCCTGGTCCCTGAGTCCCGGCTGGCCTGGCCAGGGTATCGATACTCCCAGGTCCTTGACTCCCTGCTGGCATGGCCAGGGTATCGATATTCCCAGGTCCTTGACTCCATGCTGGCCTGGCTGGGGTATCGATTCTCCCTGGTCCCTGACTTCCTGCTGGCCTAGCCAGGGTATCGATTCTCCCTGAGTCCCTGATGGCCTGGATGAGGTATCGATACTCCCAGGTCCCAGAGTCCGTGCTGGCCTGGCCGGGGTATCCATGCTTCCCAGTCCCTGCGTCCCTGCTGGCCTGGCCAGGATATTGATACTCTCCGGTCCCTGACTTCCTGCTGGCCTGGCTGGGGTATCAATACTCCCTGCTGGCCTGGCCAGGATACTGATACTCTCCGGTCCCTGAGTCCCGGCTGGCCTGGCCAGGGTATCGATACTCCCAGGTCCTTGACTCCCTGCTGGCATGGCCAGGGTATCGATATTCCCAAGTCCTTGACTCCATGCTGGCCTGGCCGGGGTATCGATTCTCCCTGGTCCCTGACTTCCTGCTGGCCTAGCCAGGGTATCGATTCTCCCTGGTCCCTGAGTCCCTGATGGCCTGGATGAGGTATCGATACTCCCAGGTCCCAGAGTCCATGCTGGCCTGGCCGGGGTATCCATGCTTCCCAGTCCCTGTGTCCCTGCTGGCCTGGCCAGGATATTGATACTCTCCGGTCCCTGAATCCCGGCTGGCCTGGCTGGGGTATCAATACTCCCTACTGGCCTGGCCAGGATACTGATACTCTCCGGTCCCTGACTCCCTGCTGGCCTGGCTGGTGTACCAATACTCCCCGGTCCCTGAATCCTGGCTGGGGTATCAATACTCCCTGCTGGCCTGGCCGGGGCACATCTCTTCCCTCGTTGCTGATGTTCAAATTCCCGTTGTCTGAGGCTGGCGCCATGATGGTGACTCTGTCTCGCACAGATGCCGTGAAGGCCTCTCCTTGCTGCCCCTGCTGCCAGGAGCCCTCCGTGGCCGTGGTCAGTGTGAAGTGAGCTCTGAGTGTTCCCCTCCCGCTGATCCTGCAGCCCTGACACCCAGCCTGGCCCGAGCACGTGGAGGTTTTCCCTGAGCTCCGCTGAGCCTATCCTGTGCAGACAGCAGCCGGCGAGCTAGGCTGGGTCCTGCCCCCTCCATATACCCTCCCCTGTCCCCTTCCCCACGCCCTGCTGCAGCCCCAGCTCCCTGGTTCTTTTCCTGCTGCGCTGCACTGACGTCAGTGCCAAGCCAGGCCTGTATCCTGGGAGAAATCAGTCCATGGTGACTGGTTGCCATGGAAATACACCTTGTTGCAAGCTACAAGTCCAGAATCACTTCCTAGGAAGCCACTGGCTGTGAGCCACTGGGGCTGGGTCTAGGGCTGCTGCCAGGGAGGCAGGGGGCAGCTGGCAGTGCCAGGTAAGACTATACAAAGCCTGCACTTCTCCCGGGTGGTGCTGGGACTGTGCCCAGGGACCATATGCGACAGAAATCGGGTGGCAGGAGCTGCATTGGCTCCTACTGTCCCTGGCTGTGGGAAATGCATCCCCAGCTGCTGCAGTTCCTCTTCCTTGCTCCTGCTGGGATCTGACCGGCAGCCGGGACGGTGCTTGCGGAGCGTGTTCCTGAAGTCACTCTCCCACGCCTGGCACCTGTTGCAGGAGTGTTTGCAGAGGCCCAGAACTGCATGTAGCTCATAGAGTCAGTCTACGCTGCACATTAAGCCCTGGCTCTAACTCAGTGTTTGAGCCCAACCCCCTCTTCTGTCCATGCACAAGCCAGTCTGGCTTGGGTCAGCAAGCACTCGACCCGGGTCCTGGGGGGTGGGTCAGAGCCCGAACCCTGCTGAGTCCTGGGGCTAAGCTGTGGTCCAACAATGGCAAACCCCACCCATAGATCCCTGCATGGTGGGTGCAGGTCTCAGGGGAGGGGGGTTTAACTCTGGGCTGGTCTCCCCAGTGTCTCTGCTCGAGGTGGATGCCTCCATTTCCCACCATTCTAGAACGGCCCATCATCAGCTCAGGACTGCTGGTCCTCCCCTCTGGATGAGCAGGCCCCATGGGGGTTAGCAAGTCCAGCAGCTGCTGCCAGGTTCCAGGCCACATGCGGCCCCCCGTGCTCCTGTATTTAGGGTGAAGAGCTGGAGGCCCAGCCCCATCCTGCATCAGGGCTAGCGTTGCTTCTCCTCCCCTCTCCTGCGGAATCATGTGGCGCGCACTTCCCTGGTCCCAGCGTGTGGCTAATTGCCAGGGCGACTGTGGGGTGTTAATGACTGAAACATTCGGAACCAATATCGATTATCTTGCTTTTATTTTCCCTCCTGTCACTCATGATTGATCTCCTGCACGCAGCAGATTTACTTGTTTTCTTAATGGTGTTGATAAAATGATGACAACGTGCTGTGCATTTTACCCAGCTGCTCCCTCCCGAGACCTCCCAGCTGGCACAAACGCTGCTCGCTTCTCCCTCTCTGTTACATACTTCACCCAGAACCTGCAGTTCCTGACAGCAATGCTGCCCTGCAATGCTTTCCTAAAGCTCTGGGAGTATTCCAGGCTGTAGCTCCGGGCCCAGGCTGGCCCCTGCAGTCCTGCCACGGGGAAATCCATTCCAGGGCTTAGCAGGAACCGAGATAATATTTATCCCAAATGATGAAATATAGTCTGCAAAGTTACAGGAGCAGCCAGCTGTACTCAGCTGAACAGCGTAATGCAATCAATGCTCTCCTTCAGCACCTTGCACGGCTTCCTGCTGGGGAGGAGGAGTCAGGTGTGCGAGAGAGTGAATGTACATGTGTAATGGGAGAATGTGTGTAGGTGTATATACAGTATGAGCATGTGTATCTATATATGTGTAGTGGGAGAATGTGTGTATATAGAGTGTGAGTGCATACATAGATAGATATGCATGTAACAGAGGAGAATGTGTATACTGACAGTATGTGTGTGGAATATATAATACACACTGTGTGTAGAGTGTTAGAATGTATGTGTATATTTAGTGTGTGTAGTGGGATAATATGTGTGTATAAAATATACATGAATCTACACACCTCTGGGCCTAAAAACAGACTAGCACCATTGTGGAATTGTAGAGGTCAGAGGTGGTCAAGGCCTAGTGAAAACAACAAGGAGTCCGGTGGCACCTTTAAGACTCACAGATTTATTTGGGCATAATCTTTCGTGGGTAAAACCCCCACCTCTTCAGATGCGTGGAATGAAAATTACAGATGCAGGCATAAATATACTGATCGAATTGGCCCTGTCAGCACTGGTTCTCCACTTGTGCGATAACGCCCTTCTCTTCATGTGTCAGTATACATATGCCTGCATCTGTAATTTTCACTCCATGCATCTGAAGAAGTGGGGTTTTTACCCAAAAAAGCTTACTCCCAAATAAATCTGTTAGTCTTTAAGGTGCCACCAGACTCCTTGTTGTTTTTGTGGATACAGACTAACGCGACGACCCCTCTGATACTTAAGGCCTAGTGGTTATTCCCCAGTGGCCAAGGCGGGTTCTTCCTGCTCCAGTACTTTGTCTAGTCTGGTGCTGACTCGAGCAAAAGGGTTTCCATCATCCTGGTAAAGGGATGATGTTCCGGAAGGACACCGGGAAGAACTGCCTGAGTGTGACATCACCCTACACGCTGACTGTGTACAGAGGGTCGCATTTCCCTCGAACACCAATTGTATTTCCCCCAAAGGACTTGCTGGTGCTGTTGTTTCTTGCACCCCCCCCATACTATTTCACAGTCATCTGATGTTTGCAACACCTCCCTGCTGAGTGTCATTGACAAGCGCAATGTACACGCTCTTTACCCATTCTTGCAAATCGTTCGCACATGCTCTGTGTACTGCAGCCAATGATGGTAAAAGATTATTAAGGTTGCAAAAAGCCCGAGCAAACTTAATTCGGCCCCCTGGTGTCTGCGTGTTGTGAAACAGTCTTGAATTATATGATCACATACATTGTTTTTCACTGCCTAGTTCAATATTTATTTTGATCCCCTCATTCACTGTTTGACCCCAGATCTGGTTCACCACACGCCGTCCAGCCCCTGCACTGAATACAAAACGGTTAATTTCCTCAGCTGTGTTTCTAAGGTGCTCTCATTATAATATCCGAACACTTCACAAACGTTAATGAATTTATCTTAACCACCCCCCTCTGTCGGGGTTACTGTGATTCCCAGCTTACAGACGGGGAGCAGAGAGACAGAGTTTAAGGTCAACTGTCCACTACTGTTGGATGCCCATCTTGAGGCAGTGAGGGCCTGGCTGAGTATTTAGCAGTTCTGTAACACTCGATACGGTCAAGGCACAGCTCCGATCAGTTTCAATTGCAGTTTTGAGCACGCTGCAGTTCTGCACATAAGAGCCCAGTCTCAAGTCAGAAGAAGAGGCTCACGCAATTAGTGATTTGTGAAAAGGCTGGATTACGTGATTTGCCCAGAATTACACAGGCAAAGGCAGGGATAGAATCCACTTCTCCAAGGTGACATTCAGCTGCCTTAACCAGGAGCCATCCTTTCTCATACTTCCGTTCCCCCTCTGTCACTAGCCACCTTCCAATTTCTGTGACAAACGAACCAGCCGTCCTGCAGACAACGGCCTCGGTCACTATACAACCGTGATTCATCCCTGAGCAGATCTATCCCATCCACCGAGGGAGGGAGGGCTCCAGTGGAGAAAATAATGTGTGATCATGTAATGAAAGACTGTGTCAAAATAATGGAGTGTCTAATACAGGACTCAGTAAAGAACTAAAGGACGATAATATAATGAATGCCAGTCAAGATGGGTTTATGGAAAATGGAGCCTATCAAACTAACTTGATGTCTGTTTTTGGACAGGATTATGAGTTTGGTTGATAAAGGTAACAGTGTTGGTGTAATACACTTAGCCTTCTGGAAGGCAGAGGACTTGATGCCACACAACATTTTGATTAAAAAACTAGAACGATATAAAATTAAAACGGCCCCCATTAAATGGATTAAAAACTGGCTAAGAAAGAGGTCTCGAAATGTGATTGCAGTTGGCATTGCTGTGACCGCTGCTGGGATCCTGGTTCCAGTTCTGTTGCCCACAATTCAAGCTGTTGATAAATTGGAAAGGGGTCAGAGAGGAGCCATGAGAAAGATTAAAGGATCAGAAAACCTGCCTTCTAGCAGGGGTTCTCAAACTGGGGCTTGGGACCCCTCAGGGGGTCGCAAGGTTATTACATGGGGGGGGCACGAGCTGTCAGCCATCACCCCAAACCCCCTGCTTTGCCTCCAGCATTTATATAAAAAAGTGTTTTTTATGTATAAGGAGGGGTCGCACTCAGAGGCTTGGTATGTGGAAGGGGTCACCAGTAGGAAAGTCTGAGAACCCCCGCCTTATAGCCCCCGAGAGATCAGTCTAAACAAAGAGAAGGTTAAGGGGTGACTTGATTACGGTCTGCAAGTATCTACATGGGGAACAAAGACTTAATAATTGGCTCGTCAAGCTAGCAGAAAAAGGAACAACAGGAGCCAATAGCTGGAAGTTGAAGCTAGACAAAGTCAGACTGGAAATAAACCCTAATTTTTTAACGGTGAGAGTAATTAATCATTGGAACAACCGACCAAGGGCCGTGGCAGATTTTCCATTCCTGGCAATTGTTGAATCACTGTTGGATGTTTTTCTAAAAGATCTCTAGGAATTATTTTGGGGCAGTTCTCTGGCCTGTGGTCGGACTGGATGATCACAAAGGTCTCTTCTGGCCCTGGAATCTACTAATCTATAACAAGATCCAGTGGCTGGAAGTCAAAGGTAGGCAAATTCTGCCTGGAATTAAGGTACAAATGTATAACAATGAGTGTGATTGACCATTGGTACAATTTACCTGGGACATGGGGGACTCCATCACTGGGAATTTTAGAACTGGCTGTTTTTCTCAAAGATACACACTAATTCAAACAGGAATTAATTCAGGAAAGTCCTGTGGTCTGTGTTACACAGGATGCCAGACTGGATGATTATAATGGTCTCTTCTGGCCTTCTGCTCTGTGAATCAGGGAAAAATGCATATGCACAAGAGAGGGGAAAATTAAGGTTGAACAGGTAACCTAAATACTAGCATTTCCTAGCTTCTGAGTGCTCGTCTTTGCAACCTTAGTCTTTGAACATTTGAAACATAATTTCATAACATAAAAAGCAAGCAAACAAACAAAACCCCACTAAGAAAAAAAAAAGTTCCATCACATGGAAACATACTGACCCCAATTGGACACATCAGCAGGGTTCAGACCTTTAGATCCACAGCACAGACTGTGATGACTTATGCTCACAGAGTAACTGGTAGCAGTAGTAGGCTGTTATCCTCTGTCTACTGGAGACGGGATGAGACGCTTTGCTGGTGGGTTTCAGACAGCAAAGGAGACTCGGTACTCCTGGTTCCATTCCAGAGTCTATAGGGGAGTGTTCGTTAGTGCTTATAGACCCTTCTGACCCATGCCCTGAGCCTCTCCCTTTCCCCTCTGCTCCTATCAAACCCTCCAGCTCCTGCAACCCCCTCCCTCATCCCCATCTGTTTTTCATCCTGCTGTATTCCATTGTGGCTGCTTCCTCCTCCATCTCCTCTCTGCCAGCTGGGGGAGCACTGAGAGCATAGGACAGACAATCTCCCTGCTCTCAGTGTATGTGTGTGTATATACACACACACACCCCCCATCTCAGAGAACTGGAAAGGTCCCTGAAAGGTCATTGAGTCCAGCCCCTTGCCTTCACCAGTAGAACCAAGTACTGATTTTGCTCCATGTCCTTAGGTGGTCCCCTGAAGGACTGAACTTACAACCCTGGGTTTAGGAGGCCAATGTTCAAACCACTGAGCAAGCCTTCCCCTCCCAACAGTGCTCCCTGGCAGGGAGAAGGAATGGGAGGGAAAGTTCTGCTCAGGCCCTGCAGTGCAGCCCCTGGCTGGGGCATGCATGGTCTGGTCATACACTAGAATCTCAGAGTTAGGAACACATTGGGAATGGAGGTTGTTCGTAACTCTGAAATGTTTGTAACTGAACGAAATGTTCTGGTGGTTCGTTCAAAAGTTTACAGGTGAACATTGACTTAATGTAGCTTTGAAACTTTACTATGCAGAAGAAAAATCCTGTTTTATCTTTGGGTTTTTTTAGTAGTTTATGTTTAATACAGGACAGTAACACTGCACTTAACGTCCGCTTGCTTAACATTGTTTCAATCTTACATCCCTGCTCAATTATAGAACGTGCTCTATTTAAAGTTGTGCAATGCTTCGCTATAACATCGTTTGGCTGTCTGCTTTGTGCACAGCTGGCAGCCCCCCATCAGCCCTTCTATATCCCCCCCACAGCACCTCCCGCCCACCAGCAGATCCCGCAGATCAGCACCTTCCCCCTCCTCCCCCCATGGCAATCAGCTGGCTTGCAGCGTTCAGGAGGGAGAGGGAAAGAGTGAGGACTCAGCGCGCAGGCTCCCTCTCCCTCCCCTGCCTCCCGAACGCTGCAAACCAGCTGATTGCCGTGGGCACAGAGGTGAAAGTAAGCCGGTACAGGCCGGAATGGCGTACCGGCAAGAGCCAATATGCTGTGCCAGACCGCACTGGCTTCGCTGCAGGGATTTAAAGGGCTCTGGGCTGCCCGCCGCAGCTGGCAACCCAGAGCCCTTTAAACCCCCTGCCCACAGCTCCGGCAGCCAGGCTGGGGCCGGATTTAAAGGGCTCTGGGCTGCTGCGGCTGCAGTCAGCCCAGAGCCCTTTAAACTCCCCACCCGCGGCTCCAGCGACCGGGCTGGGGCCAGATTTAAAGGGCTCTGGGGTGCCGCGGCTGCGGTCAGCCCTCAGCCCTTTAAACTCCCTGCCCTCGCCGCTGAGATTTAAAGGGCTCAGAGCTCCCCGCTGCTGGGGGCAGCCCAGAGCCCTTTGAATCCCGGCCGCAGCTCTGGTGGCCAGGCTGGGGCCAGGATTTAAAGGGCCTGGGGCTCGCCTCAGCGGCAGGAGCTCTTGGCCCTTTAAATCCCTGCCCCAGCCCCGCAAAGCTCGGGTTTCCCATGGTGGCCGGAGCCCTGGGCCCTTTAATTTGCCCCTGAGCTCCGGGGTCCTCCCAGCCACCTCTTCAGCTGGGAGTCCCTGGTTGATTTACAGGCCCTGGGTCTCCCAGCCACAGCTGGTGCCCCAGTGCCTTTAAATTGTGATATGCCACGCCCCTTCTGGAACAGGCCACGCCCCTTCTGGAAGAGACCACGCCCCCTCAGTACTCCGGCAGTACGGGTAAGTCCTGTAAGTTACTTTCAGCCCTGTGTGGGCAGGAGGCAGGGGAGGAGCGAGGACGTGATGTGCGGAGTAAAGGGGGGGGAGCAGAGGCAGGTTAAGGGTGAGGGCTTGGGGGAAGGGGCGGAGTGGATGGGCTGAGGGTTGAGCCCCCGGACCCTGGTGCTTGCAGAAGAAGGGAAGCTGCTGCTGCTGCTGCACAATGTGCTTCTCTTAGCCCATAGCACCTTCAGCCTCCTTACCTGCCCCACTGTCTCCAGTGCCAGTGGGCTGTGCCTGTGTGGGAGGAAAGCGGGGGCATCTCCCAACTATAGTACTGTACTGTAGGGCAAAAACAAACTTCCCTGGAACTTAACCCCCCATTTACATTCATTCTTATGGGGAAATTGGATTCGTTTAACATTGTTTCACTTAAAGTCACATTTTTCAGGAACAGAACTACAATGTTAAGTGAGGAGTTACTGTACTGTACTGAATTGCTTTTGTTTTTGTCTCTGCTGCTGCCTGACTGTGTGCCTTCCGTTCCAAATGTGGTGTGTGTGGTTGACTGGTGTTTGTGTCTCTGAGGTTCTGCTGTGCTTAGGAGCTGTGAGAGGATCTCTTCAGAGAATTTCGTTGCCAAACTAACAAGTCTTTACTGAGCCTGTACGCACAGATTTGTTCAGAGATATATAACTTGGTCAAATTTGGGTGGTTTTGCCTGGAAACAGAGAAAGCACATCTCTGACGCCAGTGTGATGCCCCCGCCAAATGTTGTGACCGCCCTGCTCCAAAGGATGGGGGTGCTGGAGCTTCTAAAGAAAACAAGTTGTAAGAATTTTTTTAGCAAATAGAAAACAACATATTTTTTTCCTAACTTTGCTCTTGGAAATAGCTGAATCATTTTAGCTGGACATTTAAAATATATAAATATATTCAGCCTGAGGCAGGCACCTGGCGTGGAAAATTTCAACCCAAACAGTTAAAGTTTGGCAAGTTATAATCATCTGAAAACAGGGACCTACAATGATAACTGTCAGGTAAACTTAACTATACACATCACTTCAGCTCCACCTGTAATATATAGTATAGATTTTTAAAGGCAAAATGACATTTAGGTGCATAGTTCCTACAGAACGTCAATGAGTCTCGAGCCATCAGTCTATCTGGCCTCCATTGCCACTGCAAATATTTGAGCACCTATCAGGACGCTCTGAATTATCTCTTGCCTATGTGGGCTGGGCCATGTTCAAGCCAATCTGTATTAACTTTTCAAGTGAGATTTCAGGCTGTACCAAACATTTTGGGAGAATGGGGTGTGTCTTTCAAGTCCCCTGTTGCGTTTTCTCGAGTTCCTTTAAACTGTAACTGATAAAGTGCAGTGGGGCACGAGACAGAGAGAGGGTCCCCGTCCTGGACTCAGGGTGGAGACCTCTCTGTGAGGAAGGGGGTTAATTGAGTCAGGGAATGTTGATTGATGGCTCTATCCCTCTCTCTCCATATGGGGTCTCTGTCTCAAGGGATAGCAAAGGGCAGGTGTCCAGAGTGCTGGGGTGGGGACTTAACCTACCTCTCTTCTGTGTTATAGGTAAATGTTGAAGACACTGTCGAAATGTTACCCAAGTCCCGGCGAGCGCTCACAATCCAGGAGATTGCTGCCCTCGCGCGGTCTTCCCTGCACGGTAATACCAGAGGGCCTCGTGTGCGTGTCTCAGAGGGGTCTGCCCTGGGGTGTATCCTACTAGGAGAGGGGAGTTTCATGGGATTTGGATTTGGGGTGGGGATGTCTCCTTGGGGTTTGTGTCACCTGTGGGATGAGCTTATGGGGACAGAGGGTATCTCATGGGGGAGTTCCCCAGGGATATCTCATTGCGGGGTGAGGGTGTCCCATTGGGGGCGACATAGGGTGTCCCAATGGGCGGGTGCTGGGCATCCATAGCCCCCCCTCCTGGAACCCTGCCCGCTGCAGTCCCTGATGCTGCCCGGTGTGTTCAGGTATCTCGCAGGTGGTGAAGGACCATGTCACCAAGCCCACGGCCATGGCGCAGGGCAGGGTGGCACATCTCATCGAGTGGAAAGGCTGGTGCAAGCCCACGGACTCCCCAGTGGCTCTGGAGAGCGCCTTCAACTCCTACTCGGACCTGAGTGAAGGGGAGCAGGAGGCCAGATTCGCAGCAGGTAGGAGCGGTGCCAGGGGCCCGGGCGCTTGGACCCCTTGCTCACTTGAGAGGGCAATGGAGGGGGGGCTTCCCACCCTGTTAGAGGAATGGCAGGAGGGTTATTGCCAGGCCTGTCACAGAAATGGGGCCCTGCCCCACAGAGCTCCCCAGGGGGACCCAACAGAGAAATGGGGAGAAGGAGAAACGAGGACTAAGCCCTCACTCTCTGTTTGGGCAGGGGGGGGTTAACACCCCCCCATTGGGCGAGAGGGAGGAGTTACCCTTCATTGGGGCGTTGTGAAGCACTCCTGTGCTCTCCCTTCCCCCTGCAGAACCTGGAGGTGGTGGGGCTGAGGTCTGAACAATGCCCCCTGGCCCCTGGCTGGGCATGGCTCGCTCCCCTGCTGTGGCAGAGAGGGGCACATCCTTCCCACCGGCTCCACCCTCACAGCCGTTCGGTGCCACTCCCCTGCTGGTAGCGATCCCCATTGGCCCATCCCTGCTGCTCAGACTTGGGTCCTGGTCGGCCGCGGAACAGGGGACAGCAGGGCGGCGCTGTCATGTAGGGCACCCCCTCTGCCCACTGTGGAGGTTCGCCCTGAGGCCTCAGTGAGGCCTCCACATGCGCTGTTGGGATGGACACAGCAGGCAGGCCACAGCAAGGCAACATGGAGATCGTGCCCCCCGCCCTGCCAGGGTCTGCAGACGGCACAGACAGAAGCCAAGGCTCTGTGCTGACCCCAGGCACCTGTGTGGGCTTTGCTCGCGAGCTCTTTGTCCAGCACTGTTTGCAAGTGGGTCTGTTTTGCCGCAGCCCGGAGGCGATCCGGCCTGCCAGGGAGGGAGGCGAGGAAGGGTCTGTGTCCTGGTTATTGCTCTCTGCTCCCCTGGGCGAGCTCTTCTGAGCTGGCAGAGCCCGGCAGGGCCTGTCCTTGGAGATCCCTGCAGCACCAGGCTGGGAGCTGAGTCACTAAGCTGGTGGGAAGGAGGGAGCGGAGCCACAGAGGGAATCATTAACCTGCCCCACCCCAGGCAGGCAGGGGGTGAACTCTTAGTGCCACCTGTCTTAGCTGACTGCCCAGCCTCCCAGCCCCACAGCACCACCCTGACCGCTGCCCCGGGTCAGGCAAGTGCCTGCTTAGCGGAGCCTTGCCACGTGACTGTCACCGAGGCAGCCAGCCAGCCCCGCGGGCTGCAGAATTCACTGGCAGAAAGAGGGGGCGGGGGCACAAGGACATGCATGTTGCCAGATCTGATCAGCTCATTGTCTAGCACAGAATCTAAGCCTGTCCCAGCAGCGGGAGAAGCCAATACCCTATCGCTTCGCAGGGAGGGGAACCCTCTCACCTGGCTGGCAGCACACGGGTGTGCAGTGCGGTGCATCGAGGTGTGCAATTGTGCCCATGGAGGGGTTCATCCTTTGCATTTATTAAGGTCCCCATCAAAGAGCTCTGCTAATCCCTGGGCTCTCAATCTGCGGGTCACAAACCAGTGTAAGGGAGACACAGTTACCCTGCCCTTCCCACATTGCCGCTACATGGCAGGCTAGCTGCCCAGATGGAAAAGGGAACCAATGCACGAGTTCTACAGACCTCAGATAGCCTGAGCTCCTAGCCAAATCCAGTCTCAATCTACCCTGTAACAAGCCAGGACCTCCATTCCACTACAGCTGCTGATGGTGGAGGGGAGGGAAGCGTCCCTTCCCAACCCCCACTATCGCCTTCCCTGGCAGCCTGGCATTTGCTCACCCGTCCAATGATCCTCTCTAGAGAAATGTTCCTGGTGGCTATCAAATGATCTGGTCTCTTTAAAAGTCCAGGCACAGAGTCCGTCTGCACAGCCAGAGATGAGCACGCTGCTGCCTTGTGCCGAGACACAGCCTAGAGGGGGCTGGAGCTGCATTCCAGCCCTTGCCTTTGCTGCTGTAAATCACCGCCTGCTTCATCCCCACCCACAGCACAAGCCTTGTCCCATCCCCACCCTTCCCGTTCCCAATGTGGTCTTTCCGTTTCTCCCTAGCGCCTCCCCCTATGGGGGTCTCTCTATAAGGAGGTCTCTGGTCTTTAATGCAGCCCCTGGGGCTGTGGGGAAGACAGACAGGCAGATGAGATGCCCAGGGCAGGGGAAGCAGGAGCTGAGGGAGCTGCTGGCTGTGGGGAGGAGGCGGCAGGAGCGGCACCCCCTCGGGATGGAGGCCATGGTGAATACCCCACATGGGACAGGTGAAGGGTAGATTTTAACGAGCCCCTCGCTGCCGTGCAGGCTGCATTGCAATGAACAGCAGGCAGGGAGGCAGGTGGGGCTGGACTTGGGGGGGGGGACGACCCTAAGTTGTAGAGAAAGACAAGATCTGAAGGAAGTGCCGTAAGTAGCCAATGTGGGCCCCAAATCTTCCCCAGAGCCCTGGTGGCAGGGCCAGGGCGGGAGGCTGAGCCAGCCCCCTCGCTGGGTCCAAGGCATATTTCTGCAGTGGGCCCTGCTGGCTCCGGGGGTCACACATGACTGGGGAGGGGCACAGGGATGCTGGAGGGAGCAGGGAGTCACCTTGGGGGCTGTGTGGGGGCTGCATAGGTGTGTTTAGCTGCTGGGCAGTATCAGGAACTGGCTGCTGTTTGTGGATTCACCCAGAGCCCTGCATCTATGGGTCTGACCTGGCACCCCAGCCCCTGAGCCTGGGTCTGACTCAGCACCCAAGACCCTACTCCCCCAGCCGTCCCCACCCCCGCCAGCCCCACTGCTGAGCCTAGCTATTTCTCCTGGCAGTGGACAGGGCTTTGCATGAGGCCACTGAGGCAGCTCAGCCGCCCAGGCTTTCAGCTGCATTACCTGGGTGGTGGCAGAGCCTTGAGCCTGGCAGAAGCAGCAGAGTTAAGGCTGGTTCCCGGGAGAGCTGGAGCATCCAGCAGGGAGCTGCCCCCTCCCTGGCATCTGGGGGAAGGTGACGCACGGAGGCAGCTGCAGCCCGGAATTAACCAAGCAAGCTGCTCTTAACAACAGGGTTTGTTCTCTGACAAGCAAAATTAAAAAAGAGTGGGCCCGATCCTGCATGGTGCTGAGCCCCCATTGACGCCGATGGGCCCGATCCTGCACTGAGCCCCACCGCAGCCCCCATTGATTCCAGTGGGCCCAATCCTGCACAGTGGTGAGCCCCCCCCCAGCCCCACTGACTGAGGTGGGCCTGATTGTGCACAGTGCTGAGTCTCCACTGACTCCAATAGGCCAAGTCCTGCCTGGTGCTGAGTCCCCACCACTGATGGCCACAATTCTGCATGGTGCTGAGCCCTCTCTGTCCTACTGATTCCACCAGGCCGGTCACCCTGTGAAGTGCTGTGTCCATTCAGCTCCCATTGGTTCCCCTGGACCCAGCTGCCCCCACGTGGGGTACAGTGTCAGGCCCCCAGTGAGAACAGAGAGGTGCTCTGTCTTGCTCCTGGACCTGCGGGAGGTCCCTGGTCCCGCGGATTTGGCGTACCTGCCGCCGAATTGCCGCCGAATCCGCAGGACCGGTGGACCTCCTGCAGGCAGCCAAAGGCAGCCTGACTGCCGCCCTTGCAGGGACCAGCAGGGCGCCTCCTGTGGCTTGCCGCCCCAGACACATGCTTGGAGCGCTGGTGCCTGGAGCCACTGTTGCTCTGAGCACAGGGCTGGGCCCAGGGGACTGAGTGACCCACGAGGATCTGGAGTCGCGACTTGTGGGACCAGTGCCTGCACAGGTTTCAGTGGACAGCGCAGAGCGTGCCAGTAATATAGGGTCCCCCTGCTCTGGGCCGTGTTGGTGATGGGGCTCCCCACGCACCCGCTCTGGGATTGATGAGACAGTGATCAGGAGTCCAGCCTGGGCTGTGGCTAGGTGGCCATAGCATGTGGTGCTCAACCTTGGTTCTCCCGATGCAGCAGTACCCAACCCGAGAGGTACCCGCCCTGCATACTGGGACAGGACACCCAGTTACTCTGCACCTACGAGGGGCCGGCGTCAGCCCATTGGGCCCCTCCTGAGAGCTCATTGGTCTCCCTCCCTGCCTCCCCAGGTGTGGCCGAGCAGTTTGCCATTGCTGAAGCCAAGCTGAAGGCCTGGTCCTCCGTGGACGGGGAAGACTCCAACGATGAATCCTACGATGAGGACTTTGGGACAAACACCAACAGCACCCAGCCAGCTGGTGAGCGAGCAGGAGGCATTGTCCACATCCGTGGGCCCCCAGGGGCCCCCACCCACAGATTCTGGGGACAGGAGGGCCCATGCATGTCAGGCAATCGGGCAGGGGCTCCTCACCTGTGTCATGTGCCAGAGCAGAGCCTATCTCCATGCCCGCAGGATTGAAGCTGGGGGGCTGTGAGGTCCCTGGGTGCTGAGCTGGACTGAGTAGATCTGTGTGGGTTAGTGCCAGACATCGTGGGGCCAACCCCTGGCCAGTTGGTAACTGAATAGAGATATCCCCTCTACAGAGGTGGGGAAACTGAGGCAGGGAGCCCAAGGCCTAGAGTCAGTGACAGAGTCAGGGATCGATCTCCACAACTCAGCTCCTGTGCCTTCACTCAGCCCCTAGCACCCGTTTCATACACACAGAATGACCCTGCTGTTTCCTAGGCCAGGGGCTCCCGGGGGTCTGCTGGGTCTGCGGTGACCACAGCTGACTGCCTCACTCCCAGGGAGGGTGCACGGTACTGCTGGGGGCTCCAGCCCTTCTGTTCGGCGTGCTTGGCGCTGTGTGAGCAGGGGGGATGGCGCCGAGCTGCAGCGGACCGTGTTGTGGGTGATTCCCACTCTAATCTCCCTTGTGGTCTTGTGGAGGGCGGGTGTTCGTGAGCAGGAGCTGAAGGAAACGGAGAGCTGGGCTCACTGGGCTGGGTGGGCACTGGCCCATGGGGAGCGAGGAGAAAAGCATGCAGGTAATGGGGCATGGAGCCAGGCTGTACGTTGTCCATTGACTCCTCTCTGCCTTCTGCCCCACCGCCCATGTCTACCAGGCACAGCACCTCACCTCTCCCCTTCTTGTGAGCCTAGGGGACCAGCGCCTGCACAAGTCTTAGTGGGCAGCGCAGGCCATGCCAATGCTCCCCCCCCAAGGCTCCATGGGGGGCCAGCCTGAGAAGGACCCCAGGGCGCGTCCCCTACATCAGCCCCTGCCACCCCCGTGGCAAACACAAAGGAAGGAGAGGCCGATGCACGTGTCCTCTCCAGGCGTGTAATCCGTGTCCTTCTGTGCAAACAAAGGTGCTTTCTCACAGTCATTAGATGCCCACTAATCTTGGGCAATTTGCATATCAAAAGCAGTCAGCAATAATCTGCCCACACTCCATCCAGAGAAGGGTCTAATTGCTCGTCTGTAATTAGAAGGAAAGTGGAAAAGCTGGCGGATGGGAGCCGGGGCCTGATTGGGTTTGTGGGTGTGGCACAGGGCACCGCGGGCATTGGTCCCATGGCACCATCCCCTAGTCATGCTTTGAAACATGCCCCCAGCCCCTGGGAGTACTGACATGCTGCATTCCCTGGGAGGGACCTGGCTGGCCCGCAGCCCTCCTGGGGGCGGGATTGGGACTCTGAGCCTCAACAGAAGGCGGCTTGTGGGGGAGGGGGCGACCCACTGATTCCTGCTTCAGCCCCAATGCCCAAACTCGGTGCAAAATTCATGTGTTAGAATCAAGGTTTAGAAGGATTTTTTTTTGCTAAGTCCCTGGTTGGATTTTCAGGAGCAGGGAGAGTGAGAGGGTTGCATGGCTGGGGAGTGGGCCCGGCGAACACTGGCTGGAAAGGGGCCTCCCCACACGCAGCTCTGCCAGTGCCCCTCAGTTCTGGCCCCAGAGCGCCTGAGCTCCCCACACACAGCTCTGACAGTGCTCCTCAGTCCTGACCCCCAAAGCCTCTGAGCTCCCCCCACCCAGCTCCGCCAGTGCCCCTCATCCCGACCCCTGGAGCCTCTGAGCTCCCCACACAGAGCTCTGCCAGTGCATCTCAGTCCCGACCCCCGGACCCCTGAGCTCCCCACACACAGCTCTGCCAGTGCCCCTCAGTCCTGACCCCCAGAGCCAGTGAGCTCCCAAAACACAGCTCCACCAGTACCTCTCATCCCGACCCCCGGAGCCCCTGAGCTCCCCACATACAGCTCCACCAGTGCCTCTCATCCCAACCCCCGGAGCCCCTGAGCTCCCCACACACAGCTCTGCCAGTGCCTCTCATCCCGACCACCGGAGCCCCTGAGCTCCCCACACCCAGCTCTGACAGTGCTCCTCAGTCCCGACCCCCAGACCCCTGAGCTCCCCACACACAGTTCCCCCGGTGCCCCTGAGCTGTGAGAGTGAGGTGACCTGGCACACAGCCCCCAGGACATGTGTGTCAGAGCCAGTGCTGCGACCTGCCCCCTCGCTCCTGGACATGACCTCCCCTGAAGGGGCCTTCCAAGCTGCCTCTCCATGGGGCCAGCCAGGCATCACTGAGCTGCCGAAACTGGGGTGCAGGGCCAATCTGGAGGGGTGGGAAGAGCAGTGGAGGGAGCCAGGTAGAGGAAACAGGGGCAAGAGTAGGGGAGTCTCTGTGCTGGAAAAGCTGCAGGGCCTCTTGCCAAGTGAGCCAGAATACCCCTCCACTCGGAGGATCTGATTTGCAGCTCCCCTGGGGCACCCAGCTACTGGTCAGGGTTTCCGCTGTGCCCCACAGCTCCCATGGGGACGCTCATGGGCAGATTTTCCAAGGCGCTGTGCACCCAGCATGCTGGGCCCTGCACAGAACCTGGACCTTAGTCCTTGCAGGAGAGCAGGGCTTTGGCTCGGGTCAGAAGATGCCCAGGAGCGCAGTATTCACTGGGGTTGAAAGGCCTGGGTCCCGTGGGGCTGGGGCCCAGCCCGGCCTCTAGCCCATGCTCAGGTCGTTGGGACGCATTTGTGTCTGTTGCATTTCCTTGAGTCACCCTTTCCTACAAGTTGCTTCCCAGGGGCTGGGCCTGCGGCGTTATTCTAGCCATTGTAGGATCTCCAAAGGCCAGGCCTTGCTTGGGGCAGGGTGGGGAGAGCCCAGCCCAGCCCAGCCCTGGCGTGGGTCAGCTGTAACGCTGTCACTTCCTGGCTCCCCACCTTTCATGTTCCCAGTGACACAGCTACTTGGCTGGATGCACACAGCTGCCAGCAGTCCCGTCCGTCCGGGGCGACTGCTGGCCACGTCAATGTCCTGGGTGCATGATGAGCTGTTCCTGTCCTGGCAGCAGCTCCCTCCCTCACCCACTGCTTGGCTGCAGCTGGTACCGCCTCTCAGCTGTTTGCAATAGGGGCTGCAGGCAGCTGTTGTTGAGAGACAGAGGCAGCCAGGCTGGAGCAGGGGAGGGCGTTTCTAAAGCTAATGGGAGGGGAGGCTGCAGTGCGTGGGACAGAAAGATCCCTCCCTGGGGGCCATGTGGGGAGGGGGAGCGAAAGGGCCTCGGGAAGCAACCAAGTTAGGGGGAAAGCCCTGCTTTAATCCACTTCTGCCCAGCAGCAAGGGTTCTCTCCTCGGGCGCATGCAGGAGGCCTGGCACTGGCTAGCCGGCTGCCAGGATAGTCCCCCCCAGTGCCCGTGGGGAGAGAGGGAGGCCAGGCCGGGAGGGGGAAGTCATGCTGCTGAAGCCAGTTCCCCCATTGTGTGTTGCAGATGCTGCAGGCCAGCTGCCGCCCGGCTCCTTTCTGAAGGATCTCCTCCACAGCCACCTGTGCCAGCTCAGCGTCCGGCAGGGCTCCTGCGAGCCCGAGAGCGACTCCTCCCAGACCATCTCCCCGGAGACCCTGTGCTCCAGTCTGTGCAGCCTGGAGGACAGCCTGCTGCTCAAGGAGCTGGGCTCTCCGGGCGAACTGGCCGCCAAGCTGCTGGGCTCCCTGGCCGGAGGGGAGGAGATGCTCCTCTCCAAGCTGCCCCCTCAGACTGGAGAAAGTGCCTTCCGGAGCCTGGGACAGCTGGAGTGCCAGGACTCCATGTACTCCATGTCCTACACGGAGTCCTGCCTCTCGCCCGCGGAGGACGACGGGCTGCCCTGCAAGGACTACCACACGGCGTGCAAGCTGCACGGGGACAACTGCGGGTTCAGGAGGAAAGTCTCCGATGTGGCCTCGTCGGGGGTGGTGTCACTGGATGAGGAAGAGGAGGAAGAGGCTGAAGAGCAGTGAACGGGCTTGGTCTGTGGCATGCTTCACCTGCCATCTCTGTCCCACTCCCCTCCAGGCCCCATTCCCAGAACCATCTGTTCTCCTTGTGGGCGAGTCCTGTCTGGGGATGACGTGAGCCTTAGCCGGGCAGGGGAGGATGGTGGAAGAAAATCCAGCACCCCCACTGGTGGAGACTGTTGAAGCCTGAGGCCTCGCGGCCGGCCGCCGGCTGGATTTGCTTGCTGTGTCTCTCTCTCTCTCTCTCTCCCCTCGTCTGTTTTTTTGCATGAGAGTGTTTTGGGTAAAACAAAAAACCCTGAATCGGAGCCGACTGGACCTGACGCCATCTGGGACGGTTCTGAGCATGTCCTGCACCCCACCTCTGAACCCCTGGGGAGGCACCTTTCGCTGTCCGGGTGGCATGGCTAGTGCTGTTATAGCAACATGTGTCTGTTCCTAACGAAGATTAACCGCCCTACCCTGGCCCCCCCAAGCCCCGGTGCCCAGGCGCACCGTGCTGGGCTGCTCTGTGCTTGACTTGGGAGGCCGTTTTTCAACCCTTTGGCACAAAACCAGCTCTTTGCTTTTCTCGTACTGGGTTTTATATCGTGAACCGACTCAAGGAGATGGCCAAGGGCAGAGCAGGTTTGTCGGGGCAGAGATGGATAGGAATTGCCGTCTCTGCTGGGACTTCCCCCCAGTGGGGGAGGGTGGGACGAGGGGGCATGGGCTGAGCTGCGGGGAGTGTGAGAGCAGATCTTTTTCTATATTTTTGTATGTTGTCTCTGTGTGGCCCTGGCCGGGAATGTTGGGGGATGCTCCAGGGAGACGGGGGGCAGGGACTGGTACTAGCCCGACCTCGGCAATGAAGTATTAACTTACCCATTGGACAGCTTGGCCTCCGGAGAGCTGCCGCCGGGGCTGGACAGTAGGGAGAGCTCATGTTCCCCATGCTGGAGTCAATCTGACTGATCCCAGGAATACTTTCTGCATGCACAGCCACGGGCATGCACCTGCGCTCTCACACGTGTGCACACAAACGCATGGGCACACGCAGATCCGCCCTTGCCCCAACTGTTCACAGCGTGCCATTGAGGGTGCCCAGCATTTTACAACTCCCCATTCCCGCCCCGGAGAGCTGACCCTCAGCTCCTGCCATCAGGGCCGTTAGGGGCTGGATCCAAATGGCCTGTTTTCTGGGTCGACTGTGGCTGAAATCTCCTGGGATTTCATGCAAAGCCTCACCCCCTGTCTTGGGCTCAAACCTAGCCCCCAAATCCAGCCCTGGCAGCCCTTCGGTCTAGCTCTGTGCACCGCTGGGTCACACACACAGATCTGAGCACACATGCGTACACGACAGGGCCAGGTGCCTGCAACGGGCCAGTGGGAAACAAAACCCAAATCCCAGTTGTGGTGAGTGCTCCAGGTCCCTGTCCCACTCGCTGAGGTGGGAGCCCCCTCCCCTCTAGCAGGGGGGCTCAGGCTGGCTCCAGGCGGCTGCAGCTTTTCACCTGACGGTTCAGGAATGCTGAAGCTGGAACCCAGAGGAAATGCAGGGGCCCGGCAGGGCCCAGGGGAATCTCAGCCTTGCCCTGCAGGTTCTCCCTTGCTCTCGTGGCTATGACAGCCCCACAGCATTTGCTGCCCCACATCAGACTGTAGCTCCATGAAGCCAGCAAGCACCAGCCCCTGATGTTTCACGGGTGGGGGACTGGGCTGGGCTGTGCTCCTTCACTCAGGCGCTAAATGGTGACTCTGGGAGACCTCGGGCATCTGAGACCCTGCACTGTGCATGTGCCCACAGACTGAGGACAAAGGGCAGAGCCTGGTCGGGGAGAGGGGGCACAACGTGACAGCCACCCCCAAACTGGGCTTGTTCATGGTTAAGGAATCCTGCAGTTTTAAGGACCCTGCTTGGCTGCTAGCTGGTGCTCATAGGAAGGACCATGATGGGGAACTGGCTAGGAAGGGAGGGCAGCGTCCCTGGGTTTGTGTGGGTGCCCCGGGGTGGGAGGGATCTGAACCATGGCCTGCAGGGGCAGCACCCAGGCACTGCCAGCTGGAGAAAGAGTGGCTGGGTCCTGCTGGGGCCACCCACCCTGCACTGCTCCTAGCCCCGATCCCCAGGGGCAGGGAAGGGCCCCAAGCAAGGGGGCTCCCTTGGGCAGCTGTGAGAGCTGCAGCTCCTGCACCAGTTGCTCCAGCCAAACCCTGGGCCCTAGGGAGCCCCAGCACCCATGGCCAGCCTGGGCAGTCCTGGGCCCTGGTGTGTTTGGCCTGGCCACTCTCCCCCCCCCCCTCCAGGCTATGGCCTCCCATGCACCCAATGGCTTGTGTTCCCCTCTCCCCGCAGAAGCTATGACTTGTCCCCTCCCCTGCCCCCCCACTGGCCATTCCACCCTCCCACACATACACAATGGCCTGTCATTCCCTCCCCTCATGTCCTCCCCCATGCACCCAATGGCTTGTGTCCCCCCACCCCCAACAAGCTATGGCTTGTCCTGTTACCTCCCCACCCTCAATGGCCCGTCCTGTGTCCCCATGCCACAGTGGGTTGTTTCCCTCTCCCCCTCACAAAATTGCCTGGCCATTCCCCCACCCACTCACACACTAGCCTGTTCCCTCTCCTCCCCCACCCACAAACTGACCTGTCCCATTCCCCCTCACACACTATGGCCAGTTCCCCCCCCCAATAGCTTATCTCCCCCCTCCATGGCCTGGTGCACCCTGGCCAGTTCTAGTATCTGCTATGTTATGTTTACCAATGCAATTCATTAGAGTAACAGGTGTGCCATCCGTGAGGCACCCAGGGGATCCTCTCCTCCCCAGTCCCTGACGCCCCCACTTCATGTACTGCCCTGCGGCCTCCAAATGTGCCAAACACTCCTCCCCCAGGAGCCGGTGCGGGACCTGGGTGCAGGGAGCCCCTAAGAGATGCTGCAGGCTGAGGCCCCGTGCACACCCTGAGCTGCCCCTGGCTCCCCGGAGCTCCCAGCAGGGCCTGCGCCCTCCTGCTTTACTGGAATTGAGCCAGCAAATCAAGTGCCTAAACTGGGGTTCAGGCCCAGCCCGTGGAGCTCCGAGGAACTGACTCCAGGCAAGGGGAGATGGCATCTGACCCCAGGGCTCAGCCCACTCCCCAACCTGGCTTTCGAGCACCCAGTCTGCCTGCGCCTTGGCAGAGCATCTGCCTGCCTGGAGATGTCTGCTGGATGCTGAGTAGCAGTGGACATTGCCCGGGACTGCCCCAGGCTCTGGCCAGTGCGTCTGCTCAGGGTCTGGGATGGGGAGTGAATGAGGGGTCAAGATGTCACCTCCCTGCAGAGAACCGGGGGCAGAGGGGGGGATGTGGGAGGATGTTAGCAAGCTCTTGGGCCAGAGAGTCAGTGTTTGGGCTCCAGGGATAAAGCCAAAGGTGGCACCTGCTGCGCTGTGCTGGGAGGCTGCCTGTCCCAGGGAGGTGGACGGTGCCATTGTCCCATCTAGGCCATGGGCCTGAGGAAACGTGCCCCTAGTTGGAGAGCTGATGCTGCTCCCCTAAGGGACCAGTGACTTTCCAGCTGGGTGACATGGGGCCAAACCTGCTTCCACCCGCGGGCATGTGGACGGCTCACAACCCAGGGGCAGGCAGCATGGCCTGAGGGCTTGGGGACGGTGTCCCAGAGTAGCTGGCACAGGCTTAGCACTTGCAGTGACCTTGTAGCAGGCAGCAACGGGACATGGCATTAGGTTTTCTCCCCAGTGCATGGCTGTTTGTTATTGTAGGGTCGCATGAGTGCTGTGGGCTGTGCATGGTGCTGTATCATTACACGGTTGCTTGAGAGCACTGGACCATGCATGCTGCTTTGTTATTGTAGGGTTGCTGATGAGTGCTGGGCTGAGCATGCTGGCTTGTTATTGTAGGGTTGCTTGCACAAGGTCTGAGACAAAGCCCTTTCAAGGCACTGGAATGGCTCCTCTAGGTTGTGGGTCGGGCCCAGAGGCGAACATGAGCGAGCGCTGTGCCTTCTCAGGCTTGCTCGTCTGCGAGCCCCAGCCACACGCCTACACCCCTGACGGGCTGGGCTGGAAGCTTCTCCCCAGGCGCCGCTGGCTGTGGCAGCTGCTGCCTGAGGGGTGGCGCAGTGGTAGATTTCAGTTCTCAGGGTGTGTGTGTGGGGAGGGGGAGGTGGTTCTCCTCGCTGGGCATGGTGGGGCAGGGGGAGCAACTGGCTCTTTAACTCAGCCAGGGAACCCCAGGATTTGGGTAAGGAAGGGGAAACTGCCCTGCTCCTCCCCCACCCTCTGTCAAGGACCCCTTCAATCTTCCCTCTTATTGGAGCCAGTGGGACCACCCTGAGAGATCTAGGGCAGGCTACAGTCTATATGGGCCCTTGGCAGCAGTCTCTCCTGGGCCACTGCCCACCCCACGTCTCCCTGGGCCCCACTGTGCCCCACACCGGCAGTGCCCACAGGCTGCTCCCCACTGCTGTTGTTGGGCAGCCCCCGAGCAATGAATCTGAGTCTGGTCGCAGCATTGAGCAGGTGTTTGCATCACCTCCCCCCCCCCCACACACTCTCTCACGTCACAGACTCTGTCCCCCTCGTGGACAGGCCACGGGTTTCCTGCCCTCTGAGGGACCACAACCTCCCTCACTCTGGGAGACACTGACAGGTGGGCTCCCTAGGGCAGCGCTGGCACACAGCTGGGCATTGCCTGCAGGGATCTGAAACGCCCCTTCCCTCAGGAACATAAGGCAGATCCACCAGCCGCTGCTCCCTGCTCAGAGCGGGCGACAGTGGCCCCGTGCCAGTGTGCAAGAGGCTCGCACACTGCAGCCGTGGGGCAGAGGCAGTGGGAGACCACGCTGGCTCGCTAGCCCCTCCCATCCGAGAGACTCTGGGCACATTCACAAACATGCCCACGTTAACCCCACCCGTGCCATGGGCAACTCCCCTTTATGACCACTGGGGAAACAGAGGCACGGGGAGGGGACGGCCCAGCTCATTAAAGGTATTTAGGCACTGAACGCCCATTGATTTCAATGGGAGATAGTCTCCTTCATACCCTGGAGGAGCTGTGCTGACCTGGCTTGCCCAAATGAGGAAAATGACCCAGGGGTCCTGACCCTTCGACATCTACCCTACCCATTGTAGCACGCTGTCTCCTAAGGAGCCTGGCTCACAGAGGGGCAGGCCCTCCCCTCCCCGGACAGCCCCAGAGAACCTAATAATGCAGCATTTGGAAGGGAAAGGCAAATAGGAGGGGTTGGCTAGCAGCACTGGGCAATTACTAGTCCCTGGGCCTTCCCCAGCCTGCGACAGAAGTAAGTGACTCCAATTGTACTTCACCTGAAGGGGCTGTGCAGGCATGAGGCAGTGTGGGGTGTGTGTGTGTGCTTGTGTTGCTCACATACAGGTGGGTGCATGTGCACATACCTGTGAGGGGCGTATGCGTTGGTGCATGAAAGTGAGGGGGGGATGTGTGTGTGCCTGGAGGTGAGGCGTGGGTGTCCATGTCCATGCAGAAATGTGAGGGGTGGTGCGTGAGTGTATGTGTGTCGCACAGATCTGAGGGGAGGTGTGTGCGTACACTGTAGTGAGGTGTGTGTGTGTGTGTGGGGACAGAGGTGCTCGCACATGGATGTGAGAAGAGGGAGTGTGTGCACATGGATGTGAGGGGAAGGGGGTGGGTGCACGCACAGATGTGAGAGGAGGGTGTGTGTGTGTGTACTCGGATGTGAGGGGAAGTGGGTGTGTGCACACAGATGTGAGGAGAGGGGTGTGTGTACTCACGGATGTGGGGAAATGGGTGTGTGCACACAGATGTGAGGGGAGAGTGGGTATACTCACATGGATATGAGGGGAGGGAGTGTGTGTGTACATACACGGATGTGAGGGGAGGGATGTATGTTTACACACACGGATGTGATGGGTGGAGAGTGTGTGTGTCGCAGGGCAGCAGGCTGGGAGAGGGGAGGCATGTCCCATGGACCCTGTCTCGGAGCCGTTCCTGGAGCTGCGTGGCCTTGCACTGTGCTTGGGGACCGTGAGCTGCCGGCTTGGCCCTGTGGCCACTGAGAGCCGCTCTGTTGTCCTGTGTCCCAGCTGCCTGTGGCCGTCCTGCCAGGCCTCTAATAAAACGAGTTGTTACTGCAGTGCCGTGTGGATTTCTCCTTAGTGGGGTTCAGCCGCTTCCCTCCATGGGCGTCTTGCGCTCCCAAGGAGCCCGACCCAGGCTGGGACAGCAGCCAGCACGGACCAGGGTTACCACCTCTGAGCGGGCCGGATCTCAAGGGATTGGCAGCCCAGGGTCTAGACCCCTGCGCCATAGGAGCCTGCTCAAGTATCCCAACCACGTCCAGTCCTGCCTGAGGGTCCCCCTCCCTGCTCCAAAGGGGATCCAGACCCTTCGCCATCCTCAGGGGCTGCGGTGGCCATGGTGACGCTGCCCCCCCCCGGCGCTATCTGGGAACAGGGCTGCCTTATCTCGCATTCCAGGGCCCAGCGCCATCGGACACCTTCCTAATTATGGGCATCTCCAGGCTCAGGCTGCCTTCCCGCCCCTCCTCCAGCTCCCTCTCCCAGCAGTGACCCGTCTCCTCTGCGGGCCAGCACCAGCGCCATGGCGTCCGTCAGCTCGTCTTCCACCTATCGCTCGGAACGGATCAGCACCTACAGCCAGAACGCCCCGCCGGCCGAGCCCTGCTTTGAGCCCCGAGGGTGCTTTGCAGAGGAGGGGGACAGGAGCTCCCTGCACCACGGCCCCTTCGTCACGCGGGCCCGGGACTCTTATGGATACACAGGTGGGGGCCATGGGTGTGTGCGGGGGCCAACCCTGCACATGCCTCAGGGTGCTACAGCCGCTGCTTGCACTGGGGCAGGACGGTGAGGAGGGGCTCATGGGTCTAAGAAGGTGAGAATCTACTACTGCTGCCAGCTCCTGGAGCCCCTCCTGTTGGGCGAGTGGACGAGGCCTGTGCTCTCAGTACTATGGTCCCGGTTCAAAGCGCCTGACCACCCTGGCAAGTCCTGGCTTTTATACTCAGCCCAGGGAGGGGAGGGAGGTGCAGCCCCCACAGGGTCTGGGGTGCCCAGTCAGCCTCTGAAATGCTCGGAGCCCCAGGGCTATGCTCACCCTTCGGGGAGGTGGGAGGGGGCTGCTTCTCCCGGGGGGCAGTTGCCACAGGGCTGGGGAAGGCTCCTTGACGGCCATCCCTGGTCCAGGGTGGGAGCACTGCTTGGTCAGGGTGTGGTTCAGCATCTGCCAGCAGCGGGGTGGGGGTTCTTCATCCCATGCCCCCCTTCCAGTCCCCCCGCTTACTAGCCAACCCCCTCCCCACTCAATCTTCCCAACTCCCACTAGCCAGACCCCATGGATTGCTAGCCAGACTGCCCCTCTCCTGAGTCAACCCCACTGCCAGCCAGAATCAATTCCAATCCCCCGGCCTGCTAGCCAGACTCCCACCCCAGCAATCGTCCCACACACCCCTGAGCAAATGGACCCCCTTCCAGTCCCCTAGCTTTCCAGCTAGATGCCCCATCAATCTGCCTATCTCCCACTACCCAGACCCCTCCTTCCAACACACCCTTCCCAACCCCACTTGCTAGTCAAATCCCCCCTTGAGTCAACCCCGACTGCCAACAGACCCCTTCCAAAAGCCAGAGTCCCATGAGCCGGCAGCTCCTCCCACGTGCCTGCTCTACAAATAGCCTGTTTGTCCTGAGCAAAATCAACGGACCAGCCCCGCCTTCAAAGGCACCTCGGGGTGTCAGACCCAGCCTGCGTCCCAGCCAGCACCATGAGAGGGGGCAGCCTGGCTTTCTCCCTGCCTGGCAGGTGCCACCCCCTACTGCACCCTGACACCCCACTGCAACCCCCCCCATAGCTCCTATTGCCCTCCCAACACCCCACTATGCCATCATCCTGCCCCACTGCTCCCCAGGCCGTCTCAGCACCTGCCACATGGTGCAGCCTCCATGCCTCTGTGGGGCCTGGGGCTGCATCCCTCCCCCTCACTGCCCCATTCCATGCAGGATCCCCGGGGTCCGTACACCCCTGCAGCCTGAGCAGCAACGTGCGAGCCGGGGGCGACACGTACCAGGTGACGGCCGACGTGAGCCAGTTCGAGCCACAGGACATTGTGGTGACCACGTACAACTACCACATCATCATCCAGGCAGAGAAGGTGAGGACCCGGGGGGTGGGGCGGGGAACAAGGATCTGCGGGAATGGGGTGGCTGGGACCGGAGTAGCAGGGAGTTGCCCTACCCCCGCCAATACTCTTGCCCCACTCCCTACGGTGCCCCCCCCCCAGGAGAGGCTGGGCTGAACGGGGCTGTGCTCAGCAGGAACCTGTCTTGTGCCGGCTCTCATGGGGTGTTGGTTTCCCTGGTAGGTGGCAGAGGACGGCACCGTCTCCAACACGTTCACCCACAAGTGCCAGCTCCCCGAGGACATGGACCCCATGTCTGTCAGCTGCGCCCTCACCGATGCAGGCCTGCTGGTCATCAACGCCAAGCGCAGTGTGGCTGCCAAGGCGGGCGAGATGCCCCCACCGGTGTACCGCACTGAGGTCAAGCTGTGATGCCCCTGGGCACAGCTGTGTCCGCCCCCCCCGAGGCATGAGCTGGGCAGCTGCCCCGCCACCCCTCCCTCCCCAGGGCTTCTGGGAGCTCACCCTGGCACATGTGCGCTACTAGCTGGGGCCATGCGTGTCGAGGGTGGGGGCAGCCTGTCGGGTCCCAGCATGCACTGCGGTCAGGCAGGTTGGCTCAATAAGGGGCAGTGCATGCTGGGGCCGCTAGCTCCACGGGTCTGCCCAGTTGCAGGGCTGGGCACGCGAGCTGTTCCTGGAGCGCTGCCCTGGGCCAGGCTGCAGCCCTGGGTCAGTCACTCACCCCAGCCCCTCGCTGCACTGGGGGTCCCTGGGCCTGCCCGCCAGTCTGTGGGGCCCGTGCTACTGGCTCCCAGCACCTGGCTGGTGTCTCACCCCACGCTCCTGGTTGGAATAAAGGTTTCTCCCACCCAAGACTGTGTCTGGGCTGTTCCTCGCGGCCTGCGCCTCTCCCCAGCCCCCCACGCTGGGCGTTAACCCTCCCCGCTGGCCTCCTGGGCTAGCGATTCATGTCTCTGCCCCTTGCCCCGACTCGCCAGGACCCTGCACCCTCCCCGCCCCCCCCCGCATGCCGCCGTGCGTTCCAGCCGCTCCCTGAACCCGCTGCTGGGTGGCGCTGGCCAGCTGGCCAGACTGACCCCAGTGCCAGAGCCAGCTGGGCCTCACGGGCCGGGAGCACACAGGCTCCTCGTTTGGCAGTGAAGGGCCAGGCCTGTTCCCAACCTTCCTTGGGGAGGTGGGCGGGGCTGCATGTTCCCACCTGCCAAGCCCACCCAGCCCCCAGCTGTTTCCCTGCAGCAGCAGCTCCCCCCAATGGCTGGTTGGGGTCGGCGCGGCATGCAGGCCCCCAGGCCCGTTTGCTGTCCCAAGGTTGCTGGTGCCCGGCTCTGGCTCGGTCCCTTTGCCCCTGCTGATGCCCCATCACCTGGCCAGGCTTGTCGGGGGTGCCTGGCATGCAGGAGCCGCTCTCTGGGTTACTTTAGTGCCCTGTTTATAAAGTCCTTTTATTAAATTAATATAAAAATCTCTGTATTTACATCCTGGCCAGCGGAGGGCCCAGAGAGCCTCGGTCGCTGCCCTCCACTCCCCCCGCCCCTGCTCCAAGCCCCTGGGACCCTGCCCAGGGCCAGGCAAGAGCAGCCATGCTGGAGGGGGCAGGGATCAGTGAGACTTTGGGGAGCGGAAGTGCTTGAGCTGTTCCCCCTGGGTGCCAACCAAACACCTCTGGCCTTGGCTAAGCCCAGCTGCCCTCCCCCCATGCTCCCTTGCCCTGTCCCACAACCCCACCTCAGAGGTAGCATGACTGAACAGCAAGGGGGGGCCTGCGGCTCAGGCCTGAGGAGCACCGGCAGGTCGAGCCCAGGGGGAGGGCTGTGGGGCGGGATTCAGGGGCACTGGCAGAGCTGGGGCTGGAGGGCCTGGGGCTGAGACATTTGCAGAGTTGGGGGGCGGGGGGATTAGAAATCAGTGCTGGTTGGGGAACAAGTGGCCCCTGGGGGTGGTGCTGCAGGAAGCTGGGTATTTGCCTTCTGCCCCCCAGGAGCCCTACATGAGCTGCCCAGAGAACCTCGCAGGCAGAGACCAGGGACTGGCCGTGGTACACCCTTCCTCTTCACCACAGGGGCTGCCGGGACAGGTCCTGGGGCAGGGCTGATGGCAGTGGCTTGCTGGGGCTCTGGCTTCTCCCCCGGTGGCAGGCGGCCAATCTGGCAGTGCAGGGTGCCAGGGCTGCAGGCACAAAGGGGCAGTGGCACCAGTGCCACCGCCGCTGGGGCTGGCAGTGTCTGTCAGGTCCGTCAGCAGCTGAGGCGGGCTCTATCCGCCGGCCCCACCCCTCACTGGCACTTGTCGTCCGTCTCGGAGGGGCTGGACTCGCGGGGGATGGAGAGGCGCTGGCGCCGGTCCCACAGCTGTTGGATGTCCGTGGTCTCCGTCTCGCTGCTGCTGGCGGTGCTGTCCCGGAAGCTGGCCAGGGGCGGGCGGACCTTCACGCCCTTGGCAGTGACTGAGCCCTCGATGGCCTTGCGCAGCTGGGGGCACACAGGGCTCAGCAATGCGGCATGAGGTACCTTCCCTTCCCATGTCCCCAGCTGCATGAGGGCACCTGGGGCCCTTCCCCCCCCACCCCCAGCTGCAGGAAGCACAGAGAGAGGGGGCTGCAGGAGGGTCTCCAGAGACACCCTCCCCGGAGGTTGGTGGCACCATATGCTCTAGGGCTGAGGCTGGGGGGAAGGCACCATTGCTCACCCCCCCCAGGAGGGCGCAGGGGTTCTGTTCCTGCCTCCATGTGACAAGTCCCATAGGGCTGATTCCCATCCCCCAGGGGTGTTTGGGAGGTGTCCCCAGACCTGCTCACCTCTTTGAGGGACACTATGCCAACGAGGCGCCCAATGCTGGTCACATATGCGTGGTCCACGCCCAGGAGTGAGAAGATGGTGTGAGTCTGCAACAGAGACAGGTGCTCAGGGTCTGTGGGGCAGGGAGCTGGCCAGGACCCCACTGGGGCTTGGGGCCCACAGGGCTGGGAGAGCCAGAGGAGACCCCCCCACTGGGGGTCACAACCCACAGGGCAGCCCCTGGGTTGGGGAGTCTGCTGAGACGCAGCCCTGCGCACACTGCAGAGGATGAGGGGGGTGGATCTGCAGGGTTCAGAGCTGAACCAGCTATGCCAACATGCGGAAAGGGGAAGGGGCAATATTGATGAGGCGGGGGAGCCAGGCCCCACGGCAGAGGATGCCTGATGGGGAGCTGGGCTCGGGCTGTCAATGCACCCCCGTGCTGTGCACACGCTGCCAGCTGCCGTGCGTCCCAAGGAGCATGGCACCCCTGCCCGCCCCACCTTGTGGAGGGAGGTGCGCTCCACCAGCTGGAAGGGAGCAGGGTCGATCTTGCTGTTGTTGAAGTTCACGGGCTGGTCCAGCTGCTGCTCCTCCCACTCCACTATCTGAAAGGCAGAGGAGCCGTGACCAGCAGAGCCGGGAGCCAGGGGGACACCAGCCTGCCCGGCGTGGGCCTGAACAGACGGGCAGGGCAGCCCAAAGCCCAGTGCCCTCCCGACACTCCACCTGCAGCCCCATGCCCTGCCCAAGCGGGGAGGGGGCACTGCCTGGCTCGGGGGCAGGGACCAGGACACACAGAGGTGATCCAGGCCCAGGGCGGGGGACAGGCTGGATATGTGGGAGAGGGAATGGGACTCAGGGCCTTTCCCCCTAGAGGACGTGGCTCTGATCTGGCCCCAGGGTGGGAGACTGGCTAGCTCAGGGGATGGGGAAGGGGACACCCCCTTGAGGCTGTGATGGCTTGGATCTGGCCCCACGTGAGCAGGCCCTGTTGGTTACCAGGGGTTGGGTGCTCAGCTCGACAGCCCCCCTGGTAGGTGCCCGACTGGCACAAGGCCAAGGCTGCATGGGCCAATGGGCAGAGCTCCCTCACCCTCAGCTGCATGGGGAAGTGGGCTTCCCTGGTGGAAAGGGGCATTCCAGCCATGCTGCCTGTGGCCCAGCAGGGTGGCGCATGCGGCTTCCCGCCATCTGCAGTGGCTATTCTAGCCTAGCCTAGCCTAGCCCAGCCCAGCCCTGCCATCAGCCTCTGCTTGGCAGGAAACACCTCCCACCAGCTCCGCTGACGCCAGGCCCTGTCCGTCCCCACCCACTGCTACCTGGCACATGCACAGGAGCCTCACAGCAGAGTGGCCTGAGTGGGGACACTCCCCCCACACCTGGGGGGCCTTCCCCCTGGGCCCTTCCTGGCCAGGTTTTGCCCATTGAGGTCCTGCTCTGACGACGTTTAATGCGAGGGAATTGGGGAGATCTTTTCCCAGCTGACTGAGACTCTTCAGCCAGTCCCTCTACCCTCCCCACCTCCTCTCCTTGTCCCCCCACTGCTGCCTCCCCTCATCGCCTCCTTTTCCCTGCTGGACCCATGGGCAGAATGGGCGAGGGGAGGAGCAGGGGGAGGGATTGCTCTGCCTCCAGCCCCCTGGAGAGCAGTGCCGGGCAGGGGCCCTGGGAAGCAGGACCGCTCAGCTCCTGGCAGGTGGAATGGCGGGGGCAGGAGGGGTGTATTTGGGCGAGTGACATGGGCAGTGCCATGAGGACTTGGCAGGGCAGAGCAGGCTCCCCAGGGCCTGGCGGCCCCCACGCTGGGAGGGTCCCTGTGCTGCGTCCAGGAAGTATGGGCTTTGGCAGAGCCTGTGGAGCAGGGCAGACGGATCCCTTTGCTCTGCGCCAGCTGGCCCAGGGGCAGCTCCTGACCAAGGGATGAGGGAGACTCAGCCCTGGGCATCCCACTAGTGCGGCCCTCGCCCTGGGGAGGAACAGGGCCCAGCTGGCCAGGCCCCCAGGTAAGGGCTCAGGACCTCCCATCTGCAGGGTGCCAGAGTGGCAGCGCCTGGCACATGGTGCTCCCACTGGCACTCACCTCGGAGTGGCTCATTTCGCCAGGTAGCTCATATTGGTCCTGCAAGAGAGGGAGGGAGGCGGAGTGTGAGTCAGGCTGTGGGGACGTGGAGCCAGTGTGCGCCACGGAGTCAGGGTGGGCACGAGAGTGCCCGGCTGGGCACTGACCAAGTGACCTTGGGGCTCCCTCCAGCCGCCTGGCTCACAGCACAGTGCTGATTGTGAGCAAGGAGCAACCCGGCCCAGCAACACCCCCACTGTGCCCAGCTCCCCAATCTCCACCCTTCAGCACAGCTCAGCTCCCTCACCCCGCCCTGTCTCAGTCCCCTCACAATGCCCACTGGAGTTTGGATTCACCCCGCTCCCATGCCCTCCATCCCAGCTCCCCTGGCCCTGGCTCTGCAGGATGCTGCTGGCCACAGAAGCCAGGTGCACCTCCAACCAGCTGCCCCCTCGCCCCTCCAGATACTCGCCCCAGACACCTGCCCGCCACACTCCCTCTCCCCATGCTGCTCCAGAGCTCACTCCTCTGCTGCACGGAACGGCCCCCCTGCCTGCCCTGCCCGAGGCCCAGCAGTGTGGGGTGACAGCATGGCTGGGACACGGCTCAGGGGAAGGGGGTGTGGAGGGGTTCAGGTCCTGACCTGGGAGCTGCAGGTTCTAGTCCCTGCCCCGCCATAGGCTCCCCTTTGGAAAGTCTCCTGAGCCCAGATGCCCAAGGTACTTAGACACTGAACTCCCATCCACGGAAATGGCGGTTCGGAGCCCAAATACCTTGGAGGATCTGGGCCTCTGGTCCCATCCAGCGCTCAACTGCTCCTGGGTCAAGGTCAGAAGCAGGAGGATCTGCCTCTCTGGTTTGCCTGCCTGGGCGGGAGCCAGCTGCAGCGCTACTACCCCTCTCAGCCAGCTGCCCCCCCTTGCTCCCGGCCTCCCGTGAGCACACTCCAAGCTAAGCCCCCCCAAAAAGCTGATCCTTCACTAGGAGGCACTGTGCCCCTCACAAGGGGCTGCAGGTAGTTGGGGGCGCCTGGCTCTAAGAACACATCACAGGGCCCTTTGCCCCTTGCTGCTCACAGCCTGGCGTGCCCTCAGCCATGCTCCTCTGCCCCTCAGGGGCTCCCAGAACCACCTCTGCAGTCTGGCTGGTCCCAGGCCAGAAAGGCACCGGCTCCACTGCCCCGCCGCGATGGGAGCACCCACAGGCACGAATCAGGTGATCTTGCTGCGGGGAGGGGGGGTAGATCAGCGGGAGAAGGCACAATGATCAAGGATGCACTGATTTCCGATTGGCTGGTACAAGTGGATCGTTGCTGGATTGGTCGGTTGGAAGGAGCGTTAAAAGGCTCCCATTGGATCAGCTGGGAGAGGGGAATCAGATCAGATCGAGAGGTATTGATTTCCGATTTGCTGGTACGAGTAGATCGTTGCTGGATTGGTCGGTTGGAAGGAGCGTTATCAGGCTCCCACCAGATCAGCTGGGATAGGGTGAAATGGGGGGACGGGTCAGATCAGGGACCATACTGTGCTGAAAGTCCCCAGAGCTCGAGGTGGCTCCAGGACTGGAGTGGGGATGGGCATAAGAATTCTGCTCCCTTGTCCTTCCTCTGCAAGTGGCAGACAGGCGGTATGGGGGCAGGACAGGCAGCGGCTGGGACCAGTCTCTGCAACACGGGGATGCTTCTGCTCCTTGGGCCACCCTGATCATCATTCATGCGCTAGGAGACAGGACTCCTGGGTTCTATCCCTGGCTCAGCCGCTGACTGGTCCCTCCCCATGTTTGCGCCTCAGTTTCCCCACCTGTAAGCAGGGGCGGTGACCCCACAGCTGGCCCTGGCACGGATTGGTGATGAATTAACGAGTGCCGGGAAGAGCTCTGCAGATGGAAATCCCAAGGGAGGCTGCAGATGGGTTGAGCTGTGGGGTGCCCTCAGCACAGTATGGGGGAGGGTGGCGCCTGGTCTGTGATTGGCCAAGGCGTGGCACACACTTACTGCGATGGAAATGCGGACATGCTTCGACTTGCGCTTTTCGGGTGGTGCTGAATTCTCAGCCTTTTTAGCCACGAGAAAAACAGGAGAGAAGACAGAGGCATTACGGGAAACCACAGCATCCTGGCTGGGCTCCACTGCCCCAGGACCTCGGGTGGGGGCTGGGCACAGAGCAGGGGCCAAGGTGCCATGGCGGCGGGGATGCCCTCGGGGTGGGGGGCAGAGGGGCACTCACCTCAGCGGGCTCTGTGGCGGTGTTGGTGCAGAAGAGGCTCTTGAGGGAAATGCCTGAGTGATCTGGGCTCCCGGCTGGGGGGAGACAAGCAGTGAAACCGTCAGAGCGAAGAGCAGTGAGCCAGGTGCCTGGCCGGCACTATGGGGTCCACAGGGGCAGGGGGCTCACCTGTGGGGCTCTCCACCAAGCTGCTGGGACCTCGCTTGAGCGCCGGCTTCAGGGGTTTGCGGGACTCTCCGTGTGGCGGGGCTGATGACGATTCCTCCGTGCCTATCTGGGGGCAACACGTACAGGGGGCTTGAATCAGCCCCTGAGCCTGGTAGGGTGGGGGTGAGGCGAGTCCAGGGCATCCCAGCCCCAGCTCAGCACGGGGGTGGGGTGGGAGCAGAATGTCCCATCACCAGCCAGGTGGGATGGGGAACCATGGGCCTGGGGCATCCATACCCCATCCAGCCCAGCCCAGTTCCAGGGGGAAGCAGCCCAAGCTGGAAGGAGGGTGGGCAGGCAGGACCCAAGCTGCACCATCCAGGCCCGGAGGATGTGAGGGCAGCCCAGACCTGAGCGAATTGGGGTGAGGAAGGGGGCACTCCCTGACAGAAGCCCCTCAAGGGCCTGGGAGCACTGGGTGCTTTGGGGTTTCCAGCCAGCGGCTCCTTGCCTGGCAGTGGGGTCGGCGTGCAGCAGGCTCATGGCATCCCATAGCCAGCCCAGTCCCGGCAGTGGGGTGCGGGGTCCCCGTGCTGCCCCCTGCCTCTCACCTGGAACCGCACTCCCGTGTCGGAGGCCTTGTGGTCGGCCTCGTCCTGGGGCTTCTCGGCGATGCTCGTCCTCCCGGCCTGTGCCCTCTCCTGCATGTACTGCAGGCGTCGCTGGTAGCCCAACTGGCCACTCAGCAGCGCCGCCACCTGGGCCCGCTCGATGGAGCCCAGCAGGATCATGGACTCTGCAGGAGACCAGCCCCGAGGGGCCATCACCCCTTCAGCTTCGGGGGGTCACAGCTGTGAGTGGCGTTTCCCACCCCCTCCCCAGACCCCAGGGGGCAGACCCAAACCTGAGCCCTCAGGAAAGCAGCCCTTGCAGGAGGGCTCAGGCTACCAGCCCATTGGCAGGGCTCTGAGGGTGGAGGGGCAGGATGGGACAGGGCCCTGCAGGGGTCCTGGCTCCCAGGCCTGTCTGCCCACCTGCCCATGGAGCAGCAGCTGAAAATGAAAAACCCTGCCCCCACCCAGGCTGGAGGCACCAGGCTCCCCCGTCCCTGGGTTGGGTCTCTCTAAGAGCAGCTGCCCTATGGGACAGAGCCTGCTTGGGAAGCAGGAGCTACAGTGTGAGGACACGGGGGGCCCAGGGCTCTGAGCTTGGGGCTGGGAGACAGCAGGACTCCTGGGTCCTATTCCTGGCTCTGCCCCAGGCTTGCTGGCTGAACTTGGGCTACTTCCTTCCCCTCTCTGGGCCTCAGTTTCCCCTACTGCAACCCAGGGATAACAGCCGCAGGGGAGGGGCCAGGGAGATGGGCCCAGTGCCAGAGCACTGCTGACCCGAGAGTCTGCTGGGGAAGCCTAGGAGTGCGAGTGGGGATTGGCTCCCGACGGCCACTCTGTGGGCAGCCTGCTCTGCCCGGGAGGCCTTGGCACACACGGGTGGCACAGTCCGGAGTGAGCTGGGCACAGCCTAGGCTGGCCAGGGCACAAGCAGCTCTGGACCCCCACCCCTACCCCCCACGGCACCGCCTGCTCCCTGTGCAGCCCCCACGTCTCACCAGCTGACTCCACCAGTGCCAGGCTCTTCAGCTGGGTGCTGTACAGCACCTCCTGCAGGTCGCGGTACTTGGAGTTCAAGGTGACGTAACGCACGTCCCGCACCATGATGTCCTCCACCCGCACGTTGTACTTCCTGCGGAGGGCAAGGCACGGCCCTGAGCAGGACGCCGGAGGGCTGCTGCCGAGCGCCCGGCCCTGCTGCGCGGGTCCCCCTTGGCCCCTTTGCTCCTGTCGAGGCTACGCTCCCCCAGTCCCTTGGGGGCAGGTGAGCGGCTCATCTAGCCGCCACCACTGCCATGGGGGCCATTTCTGGGTGGATCCCTGGATGTGAACAGGCTGGGGCATGGTCCCTGCAGCCATCCAGGCCTGGGAACCACAGAAGCTGCTGCACGGCTCTAGTGCCTATCACTAGTGCCTCTAAGCACTGCACCAAGCTCCTGGACTGGGTCCCACGAGCTCCCGAGAGCTTTGGCCTTGAGAGGGGCTTCCTGCAGAGGCTCCGGCTCCCCCCGGGAAAGGGAGCCCAGGTGGGCACTTACTCCTGGTGTCCCCAGCCCAGCTCGGGCAGGTATGGCAGTTTCTTGATGCGGATGATGCTGTCGTAGAGCGAGGGTTGCAGGCTCTGGGCCACGGCGTTGGCCAGGATGACAGCGATCATCACGGGCAGTATGTGGGAGATCTGGCCCGTCAGCTCGAAGACGATCACGGCGGTGGAGACTGTGTGGGTGACAGCGCCGGACAGCGCGGCCGCTCCTGTGCGCGGCAGAAAGCACCACAGTGAGACTCAGCAGGGCTGGCATGGCCCTGAGGCAGACCCCATGGAGCTGCACCACAGTGATACCCCCCAATGAGCCCCAGCCTCTCCCTAACAGCCCCAGGGAGGGGGACCAGTATGGGAACCTCATGGCACAGCCCCCCAGCACACCCCCAGAGAGTCCTCAAGCTGCTCTGCCAACCCGTCTGTACCAGCCACCAGTCGCTACGGCTCCCTGGCCCTGTCACTCTGGGGACACCCCCTCTGGGGAGGAGCCTAGACATGTCTCTGTGGCCGTACAGATTTGGGCTCCTCTGAACAGCCTGGCCCACTCCAGGGGCTGGCAGGAGGGAGATGCACCTGCACCACGAGTAGGTTGTTTGGGCGGTCGGACTGGCTGGAGCCTGTGGTGGCCTCTCCCCGGATGTGGAAACATGGCGCTTACCTACCACGGCGTAGCCCCCCGGCACGATGCGGTAGGTGTTGCTGTCAGCATGGATGCCATCCGGGAACCAGGCTGCCATGCTCTCCCCTACCAGCCGCCCGAAGGCCGCCCCTGCCCAAGGAGACAGGGGTCAAAGCAGGTCTGGGGGCAGCCCAGGCAGGTTCAGGGAGGGGAGAAAACCAGTTGTATCCTGCTGCCTGTGGCACAGTGTCCATCCCTGTGGCGATGCGGCTGCTCAGGGGGCAGTCGCTGCCCCGCCAGCCCTGAGGTGGACAGCAGGGCCCTGGCAAGGGCTGCCAGTTGCTGTGCCTCAGGAAGTCAGCTAAGCGGACTTCCCAGCCCCTCTGCGCTGCTGGAGCAGTGGGAGCCAGAGCAGCACCATGAGAGGTGGCACAAGGTGGTGCTAGGGTCTGTATCCCCTATGGCTGTTCCCTGCCCCTTCCTTCCCTCCCTGGGTGGATGGGGCTCTGGTGCGAGGATGGTGCTGCCGGCATGCTCCCTGAGGGGCAGGGGATGGCCTGTTCTGGGCAGGGGGAGGGATGCTGTGCCACCCAGCGCTACTGAATGCTGAGCCACCACTCGTACCAGGGCTGAGAGGTACCAAAACTCCTTCCCAAAGCCCTGAGCAGGTCTGGCACTCCGGGAAAGGGCCTGCCCCGATGGGCACCCCCGGCATCAGGACCCCATCACACTCACAGGGCACCAGCCACACCAGGGAGCTGCCACTGTTGCCGGAGGACAATGGCCAGCACAAGGGGACTGTGGGCAAACCTGCTCTGTCCCCTCTGCCTGGAGGGGCTGGTCAGTAGCTCGCAGAGGTGCTGCCCCTTTGGGAGCTGGGCTCAGGGCGAGCCAGGAGTGCATCCGGGGCCGGCACTCACCAATGACAAAGACGGGCATGAAGGTTCCACAGGGCACTGGGATGGTGGTGGCAAGGGCTGACATCCAGAACTAGGGGCAGAGACATGAGTCAGGGGTCATCCGGCCAGCCAGATCCTCCCAACACCTAGCCAGATCACACCCAGCCAGGGCCATGCCCACCAGACCACACTCACCCAGCCAGGTCCTCCCCACACCCCAGCCAGACCACAGCCTTCCAGCCAGTGCCCTGCCCACACCCCAGCCAGACCATAGCAAGTCAGTCAGGGCGCCTCTCACACCCAATCAGACCACACCCAGTCAGGCAGGGCCCCTCCCACACCCCAGCCCTGGTGTGGGGAAGGGGAGGGGGAGTGATCTGGGCAGCCCCAGCCCTGGGGCGGGACCCACCTTCATGAGGATGAAAACCACCAGGGTGACGAAGACATTGGCATGTGGGTGCTTCCAGGCCTCAGAGATGCCAACGTACTCGAACTCCTCAGCCAGGC
Source organism: Gopherus evgoodei (assembly GCF_007399415.2). Lineage (NCBI taxonomy): Eukaryota > Metazoa > Chordata > Testudines > Testudinidae > Gopherus > Gopherus evgoodei. The sequence goes on from NC_044330.1 coordinate 8,533,031, forward strand.
CCTGCTTGGCCCAGGTGCGGTTGTCAAACAGGGTCACCAGGGTTTCCTTCTGGCTGAGCTGGGGAGAAGGACCGCGGCAGGCAGGGTGAACCCGGGGCAGTATCTCCACCCCACATCTCCACCCTCCCTAGGGTGCTCCCTGTCAGGGACCCCGTGGGCGCTGGGTGCCCTCCCCTTCCCATTCCATCTCATCCCAGCATCTTGCCCTCTGGGTGCTGGAGATCTGGGAGACATGAGGGCCGACACTACTGGAGCTTCAGCTCCAGATGCCAGGGTGCCAAGTTCAAGTCACAGCTGGGGCAAGCACAGAGCAGCATGTTCTCCAAACGAATGCTAGTGATACCCACTGGGCAGGGCTGCCAAGCTAGGGGAGGGAAGCAGGTTACCTGGCCGGCCATGAACTGTCCAAAGCCAGGCGGGAAGGTGAGTGTGGAGATGAGCAAAGTGACCAGCGCGGGGAAAAGCAGGCGCCTGCGTGGGAGCAACATACACAGCAAGTGATCCCACTTCCCCCACCACAACTGCCCCCAGCCCTCGCGGAAGGACCAGCACCACCCTGTGCCCAGCAGCTCCCATGCCAGCAGCGATTCACAGGGAACCAAAGAGCCCAGCCAGGATGCAGCGCCCCACCCAGCTCAGTCCTCTGCTCCCCAACCCCAACTCCCCCCAGTCCGGGTTCTCCCCTACCTCATCGCAGGTTCTCCCTCCGCCTGGTCTCCAGCCAGGCCTGGTTCTGGGGGTGCTGTACCTAGCGCCCCCTGCTTTGGGATCAACGAGCCCCAAGTCTCAGGGGAGGGAGCCAGCAGGCACCACTTACTTCTTCATCAGGAAGCGGTTGATGGTCTTCTGCTTGCGCATGAACTGGACAATCTTGCGGTTGAGGTAGACGAAGAGTGCCCCTCCGAAGCCGCTGGCAATCCTGGGGAGAGGGGCGGCCGAGTGAGCCACCAGCAGGCAGCTACTGCTGGGGTGGTCCTGTCGGATGGGGGCGGGGGCGGTACAGAGACACTGAGGATGCCTCCCCCCCCCCACAGCATAGAGGGCCTGGAAAGAGGGGAGAGCCCCCTCATATATCCTTCCCTGTCCCACACAGGAAATCTGATACCCCCCCCCAGCAATGTCCTCCCCGAGTGGGGCTGGAGTGACAGGGCACTGGACTCACCCGATGACAGCAAAGGCAGGCAGTTCCTGCAGGTCGAAGGGGAAGTCCAGCCGGAAGCGGGTTTTGAACAGAGCCGTGATGGTCTCTGGGGGGGATGAGACACGATGGGGGGGGAGCGTGTCACCCAGGGGTCCTCCAGGGAGGCCTAGCACCCAGACGCCCTGCTCCAATACTGGGCAGTTGCTCCTGACCATAGCAAACGCTCCCCACTCAGAGCACTGCGGCCCCTTGGGGCTGGGCCCGGCTGGAAACCCCCATAGACTCTGCTCCCTGCCCAGCTCTGCCAGTGCCCCCCAATCCCAAGCCCGGCTCCACTCACGCTCCAGCTCTGCCAGTGTCCCTCAATCCCAACTCCTGGCTCCCTCCACCCCCCAGCTTCTCCAGTGCCCCTCAATCCCAACCTCAATCCCAACCTCCAGCTTCCCCAGCCCTGGGCTCCCCCCACACCCCAGCTCTGCCAGTGCCCCTCAATCCCAACCTCCAGCTCCCCCAGCCCTGGGCTCCCCCCACACCTCAGCTCTGCCAGTGCCCCTCAATCTCAACCTCCAGCTCCCCCAGCCCTGGGCTCCCCCCACACCCCAGCTCTGCCAGTGCCCCTCAATCCCAACCTCCAGCTCCCCCAGCCCTGGGCTCCCCCCACACCTCAGCTCTGCCAGTGCCCCTCAATCCCAACCTCCAGCTTCCCCAGTCCCTCCATACACCTCCAGCTCTGCCAGTGTCTCTCAATCCCAACTCCTGGCTCCTTCTACCCCCCAGCTTCTCCATTGCCCCTCAATCCCAACCTCCAGCTCCCCCAGCCCTGGGCTCCCCCCACACCCTAGCTTTGCCAGTGCCCCTCAATCCCAACCTCCAGCTTCCCCAGTCCTGGGCTCCCTCCATACACCCCCAGCTCTGCCAGTGCCCCTTAATCCCAACCCCCGGCTTCCCCCACCCCCTAGCTTTGCCAGTGCCCCTCAATCCCAGCCTCCAGCTCCCCCAGCCCTGGGCTCCCCCCACACCCCAGCTCTGCCAGTGCCCCTCAATCCCAACCTCCAGCTCCCCCAGCCCTGGGCTTCCCCCACACCCCAGCTCTGCCAGTGCCCCTCAATCCCAGCCTCCAGCTCCCCCAGCCCTGGGCTCCCCCCACACCTCAGCTCTGCCAGTGCCCCTCAATCCCAACCTCCAGCTCCCCCAGCCCTGGGCTCCCCCCACACCCCAGCTCTGCCAGTGCCCCTCAATCCCAGCCTCCAGCTCCCCCAGCCCTGGGCTCCCCCCACACCCCAGCTCTGCCAGTGCCCCTCAATCCCAGCCTCCGGCTCCCCTCACCCCCAGCTCTGCCAGTGCCCTCAATCCCCACCCCTGGCTCCCCCATCACTGGGCTCCTGCCAGCAGGGCAGTAGCTGGTGCAGGCCAGAGGGGCCGGTTCCCTGGGGGGCTGAGCGGGCTGTACCTTCGTCCTTGTTCCACACGGCCAGCACGCGGAAGATGAAGGCACTGAAGGTGGCAGCGAAGAAGCCACGCCAATAATTGCGGACGGCGAAGAAGGTGGACGTGACCTCGATGCTGAAGAGGACGCCTGGGAGGGGCAGAGGGGACGGGAAGAAGCGGTGCCACCGTGGCCCCTTGGAACACCGGGGGCTCCGCTCCAGACAGCCTCCAGCCCTGAGATGTGCCTCCCTGCCTGCCCACGCACAGGGCACACAGGGGCCGGCCAAGGGGGCTCTAGACCCAAACACACCACCTGGGGCACCTCCTCTTCTCCAGGCGTTACATTCATGTGCCAAGGCCACTTGGGAGCCGATTGTAACCGCATGGGCAGCTCCTGTGGTTAGGTGGGCACCGTGGCTGCGTGCAGTTAGTCCCGTATGGGCACAGGAGAATTTGCAGCTAGCTGGCCCTGAGGTGAGGATGCCAGCTGGGAGGCGGCCCCAAGCCACCCTCTGCCAGAGCCACGGGGCCCCCTCTCCAGCCAGCTGGGAATCCATCCCCAACAGTGAGCAGGTCCTGCCTGGTGGCGCAGAGGAGTTGTGCGAGTGAGTGGGCAGTGCCGGGGCGTAAGTAGGGGCCAGCCCATCTTGGGGGGCAGGGCACTGACAGCCTGGCTTGGGCGAGCAGGAGGGACAAGCATACACAGACGGATGGACGGACGGGGACACTGCCCAGCATGGAGGAACAAGCAAAGAGTTAGACACATCACCAACCTAGGAGTGCAAAGCTGCGAGGGAGCCGTGGGGCCGGAGCTGGGCCTCCCTGGAGCGCAGAGTGGAGGGGAAAGGAGCATATGTTACATCTTCTGGGGGAAGTGCCCCCCATGCAGCGGCCTCTGCCACCCCCGCCATAGGCACAGGGCCTTGGGGACCCCTCTAGGTACCCGGGAGGCCTGTGAGTGTCTCTGGAGCCCAGGGTTCCTGCAGCATTGAGGTGGGGGGGTTCCAGGTGCTGCTGGGCTCCGTCCCAGGAGGCCCGTACAGACTGGGATGGTGCCCTGGGGGCTGTGTGCCTGGGGCATGGGCAGGGCAGTGGGGGAGCAGCTTCGCTGCAATTGGAGGGGAAAGCGAGAGGCAACACGAGGGCAGAGTGGGGGGGAGGATTGTGGGCTAATCCGGCCACAGCTGTGAGGAGAGAGGAAAGCCGGGGGCTGGGCCCCAAACCCTGTGTTCATCTGTCCTGCACCCCCCATAGCACCCACCTGTGTCCAGCCCCCTGTCGCACAGGAGGTGTCAAGTGGGGATACCAGTGACTTGGGGGGGCAGAGGCTGTGGCCTGTCCCAGGCCTCACTCCTGGCCAGTTTGATGGCCAGCCCTGGGTGGCTGTTCCCACCAGATCAGGGTCTTGGGGGACGCGAGGTGCGAAGACCAGTGTTGGGGATGGGACCCCCCGGCCAGGCACAACTCCCACGCTGCCCTGCTGGAGGGCTCAGTTTGTGCAGAGCCATGGGGAGCTGTGAGATCAGGCGGGGCGGGGAGAGCTGGGCGGGGTCCAGCCCCACAGCCCATATGGCTGACCCTACCTCCAATGGGGGCAGCAAAGCAGCAGCCGATGCCCACGGCACAGGCAGCCGCCAGCATCTCGATATTGCGGGACTCGTTCTGCAAGGCAAGAGAGAGCAGGAGACGATGATGGGCGGCACCCGGGCGTGAGCTCCTGGTGGGGACACGCCCCAGGTAGCCACGGCCGGAGACACCCCCCGTGGGGCTCACCCTCTCCTCTGCCAGGGCCGCAGGCACCCCCTGTGGGGCTCACCCTCTCCCCTGCCAGGGCCGGAGACACCCCCTGTGGGGCTCACCCTCTCCCCTGCCAGGGCCGGAGACACCCCCTGTGGGGCTCACCCTCTCCCCTGCCAGGGCTGGAGACAACCTCCCCGTCCTGCCCAGTCACAGCCAGAGACACCCTGTGCCAGGGTCAGAGAGGACAAATCTCCTGCCCCAAAGGCAGGGGATCCCTCTGCGGACCTGAGAGCCCCCCGCTCTCACATACACTTGCATTCCCAGCCTGGACCTGCCCCCGGTACCCGTTCAGTCAGCACCCGCAGGCCGCACAGCGTCAGCCTCTCACCTCGTAGATGCCTCCAAAGAGGGAGAGGAATTTGCTGAGCAGGGCGGCGCACATGCTGGCAATGTGGACAAAGGGCCCCTGTGGGAAGAGTGCCAGGAACTGGTTAACTACAGGCATGCGGCCTCAAAGCAGGGAGCTTTGTAGGAAAACTCACTCACTGGCAGGGCCAACCGCCCACCTCAGCTGGCACATGCCCCCTCTCCCCCCGCAGGGCCATCTGCCCACCACACCTGGTACACGCCTCTGGGACCACATAGAACATGGTTGCAACCAAGGTCCTGTAGTGGCAGCAAATGTTATGTAAAGGGGGTCAGATGAGGTGTCTAAGACCAGGTTATGGGTTGCTGGTTATGATTATACTGTCTGTATATCTGTATCATTTTGTAGTTGAAGTTATGAATATTGGCTCTATCCTGTCTGTATTTCAAATTTAGGCTCTGCTGCTGGGTGACACCCCAGACAAGTTGGTGTTAGCTCTGCCTAGCCTGCTTGATGGCCCATTAAGAACCATCAGCTACACAATTGACCCATTGAGAGAAGGCAAATACACCTTGTAACTCAGCAAAGTATGCAGGGACCTGCCCATGTGACTCCCTGACTCCATGTTGCTGTAATTTTCCACAGTAAGAACAAAGAGGTTCTTACACCTGGAAAAGACTATAAAAGGCTGATGCCTCATTTCCATCGTGTCTTCAATCCTGCTTCTTACCTCTGGAGGGACTTTGCTACAAACTGACGCTCTGAACAAAGGACTGAATGACCCATCCCAGCTCTGGATATTCTCCAGAGACTTGATTTTAAACCTGCCGTTTATTCTATCACTGCTACAAGCCTGAACTAAGAACTTTGCCATTACTGTATGTAACTGATTCCATTTAACCAATTCTTGCTCTCATTTCTATCTTTTTCCTTTTATGAATAAACCCTTTAGATTTTAGATTCTAAAGGATTGGCAACAGCGTGATTTGTGGGTAAGATCTGATGTGTATATTGACCTGGGTCTGGGGCTTGATTCTTTGGGATCAAGAGAACCTTTTTCTTTTATTGGGGTGTTAGTTTTCATAACCATTCATCCCCAGGACGAGTGGCACTGGTGGTGATACTGGGAGACTGGAGTGTCTAAGGCCTGGTCCACACTATGCTGTTAAATCCATTTTAACAGCGTTAAATCGATTTAACGCTGTACCCGTCCACACTACACTGCTCTTTATATCGATTTAAAGGGCTCTTTTAATCAATTTCTGTACTCCTACAAAATGAGAGGAGTAATGCTAAAATCGATATTACTATATCGGATTAGGGTTAGTGTGGACGCAAATCGAAGTTATTGGCCTCATTATTTTACAGTAGCTACCCACAGTGCACCGCTCCAGAAATCGACGCTAGCCTCGGACCATGGACACACACCACCGAATTAATGTGCCTAGTGTGGACGCGCACAATCGACTTTATAATATCTGTTTTATAAAATCGGTTTAAGCTAATTCGAATTTATCCTGTAGTGTAGACGTAGCCTAAGGGAATTGCTTGTGTGACTTGTGGTTAGCCAGTGGTCTTCTCTGTCTGGCTGGTTTGGTTTGCCTTAGAGGTGGAAAAACCCCAGCCTAGGGCTGTAACTGCCCTGTTTAAGCAATTGATCCTGAATTGGCACTCTCAGTTGGGTCCCGCCAGAACCGCATCGTCACACTGCACCCGGCACCCGGCACCCAGCTTGTGTCCCCTCCCAACAAGGCCCAGTAGCTTCCCTGCCCCTCTTACCTCCTTGCCCAGGGGCATCCCGCTGCCCAGCGCACAGGTCAGGCCGATGACCTTGGCCACAAAGGTTTTGAGGGTGAGATACTCCTTCAGCACCACACCTCGGAGAATGGTCTTCATCTCAGGGATGCCTGAGCCTGGGGAAGGGGATGGGTGAACACCCAGAGAGGGGAGTTGTAGCCCCTCCTCCCTCCTCCCTCCCGGCCCTTTGTGGGCGAGGGGTGATCCAGGTCTAGCCCTCCACCCCCAGGCCAGAAAGTTGGACACAGGAGGGGTGATTTCCCCCGGCGTGGCCCTGCAGAGTGGGCCGGGGGATCCCGAGGGGCAGGGGCTGGCTCCTACCCACAGCCTGCGGGGCCAGGATCTGGGTGAAGCCAGCCGAGAAGGTGATGAGCACCACGGGGTAGGTGACCCAGGCCATGTACTGCAGGAAGATGTTGGTGTCCAAGCCCCCGTACATCCACTTCTGGGCTGCGGAGAGATGGGGAGGGGTCACTGAGGGGGCTCACTAGGATCGGGGTCACTGGCTGCCCTGCCCTCCCCGCCCAGGGGAGGGAGGGCACAGGTGGGGCCCCATTCAGGATGACATGGCCTCATCCGAAGGCGCCAAACACTTCCACTGCCTGGAGCCCATACCTGCCTGGCCACATCTCAGACCCACCACTCTGGCTGACACCTACTGAGCCCCCCCTCCCCCGCCCAGGCCCAGTCCCCTGATTGACATTTACCCAGCCCCCTTCCTGGGCCCTCCCCCTGGCTGACAGGGTACCCAGCCCCCCCACTCCCTGGGCCCAGCCCCCAGGCTGACACCTACCCAGCCCCCTTCCTGGGCCCATCCCTCTGGCTGAAAGGGTACCCAGCCCCCAACCTGAGCCCTGGGCAATCCTTGCTGTGCCCTCAGGGTGCCAAGCAGACCAGCGGCCTGGCTCAGGCTGTGGGCACAGAGGCGAGTGGCCTCGGCCCCCCTCACCTTGCAGGCAGGTGGCTATGGTGAAGTCCATGGCCCAGCTCACCAGCGCCATGACCAGCCCCAGCAGGATGAGGAAGATCCAGTCCTCGCCCACCTTGGAGATGAGGAACTTCTGGCATCGCACGGTGCAGACTGCGGGGAGAGCGCGGGAGCTGAGCAGGGGGAAGGGCCCATCCTCCATGCCCAGCCCAGGGCATCCTGGAGGCAAGATTAACCCACCCCCCTAAGCTGTCTCCCGCACTGCTGCGGAGATGGGCACGGTTCAGACGGATGGACGGACAATCCTGCTCCCCCACCCCCACCCTCTTTGCAGCGATCCAAGCTCTCCAGCAATGGGCCACTGGGGCCCCGGGGGCAGGGGAGAGGGGAGATTGGGGGCTGGGGGAGCACCAGGCTGCCAGGTGGGCTTGGACACGGCCCTGGCAGACTCTCAGGAGTTAGAGCAGCCTGGGCCTCTGCATTGAGCTCTGTGCCAGCTCCTCAGGAGCGGGCACAGGGGATGGGCAGAGCCAGCCTGTGCCCACTCTGGCTACTTGCCCTGGCTCCTGCACTGGCCACAGGGACCTCCCAGGCCAGGCTCCAGCCTGTGCTGCACGGGGAGAGATGGGGCTTGGAGGAGAGAAGTCGAAGCAACCAAGTACAGGGACAAGCTCCAGGAGGAGGGATACTCTCGTGCAGGGCTAGCTGGGGGGAGCAGAGATGGGCCCCAGGAGGGTGCTGAGCCTGAAGGACCCAGGGGAGGGTCAGCCTAACGTTCCTGGGGACCCCAGCTGCCTTTGCATGTGTCAGCGACTAGGAAAGGCACAGGGGAGCCCAGTGGGGGTGGGGCTGTGCCCCCTGGGGTGTCCTGAGCTCAGGGGGCACAGGCAGGACTGGCGCCAGGGCAGCGAGCCAACAGGCAGCTTGTGTTAACTCACCTGCTCTCGCCCAGACCTCAGCAGTGCTGGGCGGAGCAACCCAGCCCCACTCCCCCAGCTGGGGAGAGAGACAGTGAAAGGCCCATCCCTGGGGCAGAGAGGAGCACTCAGCAGGCTGGTCACTTGGGGCCCACTCACCCACCACTGACAATACCCCAGCCCAGAGTGCCCCTCAGTCAGGAAAGCACGGGCACAGAGCTGGGAGGCGCTGGGCAAATGGTCCTACCACCCCACAGCTCTGCCAGTGCCCCTCAGTCCTGACTCACAGCCCCCTGTTATCCCAGCCCTGGGCTCCCCAACCACAGCTCTATCAATGTCCCTCAGTACCGACCTAAGTTCCCTCTAAGCTGCGCGGCTGTGTAGCAGGCCATCAAGAGCTGCGCAGGCAGGGAGAGGCGCCTCTCCCCTGGTCCCAGGCTGCTGCAACGAGAGAGGGCTGGGGGCAATCCTCTCTCCCTGCTGTGACCCCAGGGCAGCCTGCACCCTAAACCCCTCATCCCTGATCCCACCCCCAGAGCCACACCCTCAGCCAGAGCCCTCACCCCCACACACCCCAACCGTCTGCTCCAGCCCTGAGCCCCCTCCCACACTCCAAACCCCTCGGCCCCACCGCCACCACACATCACCTCCATATTGGTGCACATAACAAAATTCATTTCACACATGGATGTACAAAAATTAAGGGAACATTAGTCCCAACCCACAGCACCCACTGCTATCCCAGCCTGGGCTCCCCCTGCCCACAGCTCTGCCGGTGCCCCTCAGTCCTGACCCATATCCCCTGCCGCTATCTCAGCCCTGGGCTCCCCCCACAGCTCTGCCGGTACCTCTCAACCCCAACCCACATCCTTCTGCTATCCCAGCCCTGGGCTCCCGCTGAGCTCTGCCAGTGCCCCTCAGTCCCGATCCGCATCTCCCTGCTATCCCAGCTCTGGGATCCCCCTGCCAGCTCTGCCGGTGCCACTCAACTCCGACCCACATCTCCTGCTGCTATCCCAGCTCTGGGCTTCCCCCCATAACTCTGCTGGTGCCCTTCAGTCCCAACCTGCAGCCCCCTGCTACTCCAGACCTGGGCTCCCCCCCACAGCTCTGCCAGTGCCCCTCAACCTCGACCCACATCCCCTGCTGCTATCTCAGCTCTGGCCTCCCCCCACCCAGCTCTGTTGGTGCCCCTCAACCCTGACCCACATCCCCCTATTATCCCAGACCTGTGCTCCCCCCCCAGCTCTGCCAGTGCCCCTCAGTCCCGACTCTGCTGCATTCCGCTCTCCCAGCGCTGAACAAAGACGCCCCTGGTGCCAATTCATTATGGGAGCAGAGCTGCGACAGTCCAACAGAGACGGCTGCAGATGGAGACCCACAATCCACTTGTCTCACAAGCCAGACAACCCTGGACATTGGCATTTACATCATTCAGGGACCTGGCACAGCAGAGCTCCCTCAAAGGCCATGCTGGGGGACAGCGAGAACTGCAGGGCCCCTCAACACCAAGCTGGGGTGTGGGGGCAGGAGCAGGCTGGGCAGCATCTAAAGCAGCGCAGCGCCCCCTAGTGCCAGGCTGGGTGCATAGCGACAGACAGGATGCCATAAGCCAGCAGTGCAGCGCCCCCTAGTGCCAGGCTGCGTGCATAGGGATGGGCAGGGTGCCATAGGGCAGCAGCGCAGTGCCCCCTAGTGCCAGGCTGCGTGCATAGGGATGGGCAGGGTGCCATAGGGCAGCAGCGCAGTGCCCCCTAGTGCCAGGCTGCGTGCATAGGGATGGGCAGGGTGCCATAGGCCAGCAGCGCAGCGCCCCCTAGTGCTAGGCTGGGAGCATAGCGACGGACAGGGTGCCATAAGCCAACAGTGCAGCGCCCACTAATGCCAGGCTGCGTGCATAGGGATGGGCAGGGTGCCATAGGGTAGCAGCGCAGCGCCCCCTAGTGCCAGGCTGGGAGCATAGCGCTGGGCAGGGTGTCATGGGGCAGCAGCGCAACGCCCCCTATTGCCGGGCTGGGTGCATAGCGACAGGCAGGGTGCCATAGGGCAGCAGTGCAGTGCCCCCTATTGCCAGGCTGGGTGCATAGCGACGGGCAGGGTGCCATAGGGCAGCAGCGCAGCACCCCCTAGTGCCAGGCTGGGAGCATAGCGCTGGGCAGGGTGTCATGGGGCAGCAGTGCAACGCCCCCTATTGCCGGGCTGGGTGCATAGCGACAGGCAGGGTGCCATAGGGCAGCAGGGCAGTGCCCCCTAGTGCCAGGCTGCCCCATAGCCAGTGATGCCTCTGAGGCTGGGTGCGGGGAGACGGGCTGGGAGCGAGGTCCCCACCGGCCGTGTTTCTTCTTCCCAGCCCTGGCCCACATGGCCCAGAGCATGGCGCTGCTAACCACTGGCTAAGTGCCTGTGAGGTCTCTGGGGAGCGGGGTGTGCGGGCAAATGAGGCAGACGCGGCCTCGCTCACAGCACAGAAAGCCCTCAGCGGCTTGCGATGGCGAGATGCCCCGTGGCACCCCCTGCTGGGAGAGAGTAGGGCAGAGGAGGGGGCATTGCTGCGGGGGAGAGGGTGAGGCATGTGCCAGGCCTGAGAGATGGCTCCCGAGGCTCTGAGTGAGGCAGAAGGGTGGCAAGACTCAGTCACAGCTGAGCACCAGCTCCCTGCCCAGCCAGGCATCTGTGCCCTCTAGAGACCCAGCCAGCGAGGGGCCAGCCCCAAGGCTGAGCAGGCAGTCTGCTGACCCAAAGGATGGGGCACCCGTTTATCCCCGATGGCTGGTGGCTCCTTGGCAGTGAGCCAGCCGGACTCCTGGCAGATGTCTGAGCAAAGCAGGGGCTGGTGCCAATGCTGCTGTGCCCACAGCAAGGTGCCCTCACAGCAGCTCCACAGCCCGGAGCCGCAGTGCTTAGCAGCATCTCTGCTTGGCAGCCCCAGCTGGCCCCAGCAGCCAGCCCGAGACGGAGGCTTCTCCACCCCACACCTGTACCAGGGGCAGCTGCTCGGCTCAGCCTGCCAACCCAGGGGCTGGCCTCCCCCAGAGATCCCGCCAGCCCCCGTGCTCCTGGCCTGCAAAGCGCTGGGGTCTGGGGCCAGGTCCTCAGCCTCGTCCGCCCTCTAGTGGCCACTGGATCGCTGCAAGGAGTCAGCACTGGGCTTATGCCAGACAATTGGCACCCGAGTTGGGAGACATACACGCGTGTGTGTGTGTGTGTGTGTGTGTGTGTGTGTGTGTGTGTGTGTGTGTGTGTGTGTGTGTGTGTGTGTGTGTGAGAGAGAGTCTAGCAACGTCCTCCCCCCACCCCCCCGAGCCTGTAAGAGTGTGGCCTGCACTAAGTGGTCCGAGATCTGAGCCATACTGGCTCCCCCAGCCCTGGCACCCAGCTGCAGAGCAGCTGGCTCGGGATGAGCCCAGAGGGGAGGCCGGGGGAAAAGGGAGATGTTTCCGGGTCACCTGTGCCCCACCCATCCCAGCAGCTCAGAGCCTGGGGACACTGTGCCAGACTAATATGTAGATCCCAGACCCTGGGCATCCTTATGAATCTCTCTGCTGCCCTCTCCTTGTGGGCATCAACAGATCTGCGAGGCACAGATACTCCCGCTGCCTCCCATGGTTCCTGTTTGCCCTGGAGACTCTGGTCGCCTGCGCTCCCCCCGCAGAGGAGACAGCCTCTCCTCACACCACTACCTGCTCATCACCTCCAGGCGCACCACAGTCCCTGAGCAAGAACAGCCTGGCTTGGAGGGGTGCACTTGGGACCCTTCCACACCACACCTTGCGGCCAGCTGCCCTGGGCTTGGTTATAGTCCTAGCGAAGACAAGGCCCTGGGCAGGCTCGGCGAGAGGCAGGAACTGCCCCCATCGCAGCCTGGCCCACGCTGACTCAGCCTAGGGCGCCAGCAATAATTGGAGCAGATGGTTTGGCAGTGCTGACGTAGGCCCGAGGAGTTCCCAGCCTCACGTTTGCCCATGGAGCGATGCTCCGCGCGACGGTGACGAGAACCCCGAGCTTGGTTACTGCATCAGGGCCCTGGCAGCAGACTGGCAGCGGTTGCCCGGAGGAGCGATGTGACTTGGGTTAGGAAATCTCTTTGGGAGATCAACTGCGGGGTTCAGACCCTGGTGCCCCTTGTCCTAGGAGAGGATGTCAGACAAAGGTCTGTGCCTCGGAGTTGTGTCCTGAGGCCCCAGAGCTAGAAGCCAGGGGCTGGACTCCACCCAGGCTCACTGGGCTTGGAAGCACGTGGCACCCAGCCACTGGGTCCACTCGCAGCAAACTGGTGATCAGCCGCTTGGGATTGGCCTGCCAGGGTCTCCTCCTGTTGCAGGATAGAAACCCCTGGAGTGTGCGAAGCTGGCATCATGCCAACCCCAGCCACTGCAGCCAGTCCCCCCGCTTCACAGGTCCCTGCTCTCCCTGCTCCACAGAGCCCTGCATTGGACACTGCCCAGCCTCCTGTGACAATTGCTGGGAGGAGACCAGGTCAGCAGCATGCACTGGGCCCACTAGACATAGCATCCCACAGAGCATTGCCCCCTGTGGGCTGCCCAGCATGGCCTCATGGGGCAACTTCAGCACCCAGGTCTCATGACTGGGGCCTTGAAACAGACAGCACCATCCGGGGCCCTTCCCTCCTGAGCTGGGGCCCAGGTGCTTAGGGGAGTCCACTCGTGCCCCCCTCTAGGAGCTCTGCCATGACACAGAACTGCTGGGCTGAGGATTGTACAGGTGAGGGGGGTATCTGACATTGCCTATGGGCTAGCCCTGATGTGCCCATCACCCTGGTCTCTCAGCAGCTGGAGTCCCCCATTACCAATTGCCCAGACTCAAATGTGGGGGGCAGGGTGTGCAGAGTAAACCCATACTGGGTCAGACCAAAGGTCCATCTAGCCCAGTGTCCTGTCTTCTGACAGGGGTCAGTGGCAGGTGCCCCAGTGGGCATGAACAGAACAGTGATCCGTCCCGTCGCCCATTCTCAGTTTCTGCCAAACAGAAATTAGGGACGCCCAGACCATGGGGCTGCATCCCTGCCCATCCTGGCTATCCTCCATGAACTTGTCTAGTTCTTTTCTGAGCCCTGTTATAGTCTTGGCCTTCACAACATCCTCTGGCAACAGGTTCCGCAGGTTGACCGTGCATTGTGTGCAGAAATACTTGCTTTTCCTTTGTGAGGTGTGGTGACCACATCTGCACGCAGTATTCAAGATGTGGGCGTACCATGGATTTATAGAGAGGCAATATGATATTTTCTGTCTTATTGTCTATCCCTTTCTTAACATTCTGTTCCTGACATTCGGCTGCACACTGAGTGGATGTTTTCAGGGAACTATCCACCATCAGTCCAAGAGCTCTTTCTTGAGTGGTAACAGCTAACTTAGACCCCCTCGTTTTATTTGTACAGTTGAGATTCTGTTTTCCAATGTGCATTACTTTGCATTTATCAACATTGAATTTCATCTGCCATTTTGTTGCCCAGTCACTCAGTTCTGTGAGATCCCTAATTGTAGCTCTTCGCAATCTGCTTTGAATTTAACTATCTTGAGTAATTTTGTATTGTCTTCAAATTTTGGTGAGACAAGGAGTGAGGGCACATGTGGGTGTCTGCCTCGCTGGGCCCCAGAATGGACCCAGCTGAGGGGTCCTGTTCTCTGTACCTACAAGCTCTGTTTTAGACCATGTTCCTGTCATCTAATAAACCTCTGTTTTACTGGCTGGCTGAGAGTCACATCTGACTGCAAAGTGGGGGTGCAGGACCCTCTGGCTTCCCCAGGACCCCGCCGGGGCAGACTCGCTGTGGGAAACGCCCGGAGGGGCAGAGGATGCTGAATGCTCCAAGGTCAGACCCAGGAAGGTGAAGCGCGTGAGCTTCTTGCCCTGCAGACAGTCTGCTCCAAGGGAGAGGAGGCTCCCCAAAGTCCTGGCTGGCTTGGTGGGGAGCAGTTCCAGAGCAGCCCGGGGACGCCGTGACAGCCTGCTTTTCCCCCAGTCTCTAGTAGGTGGGAACAGTTCCTCTGCTCTCTGCCATGGGCAGTGCCAGGGCAACACCCCCAGCCCTGCCCATGGAGCCAGGCCTGGAGCGGGCACATGAGAGACCCAGACCCAGAGCCAGGAAAACACGTGTCACAACACTGACACCACAGCCAGCCAGGGCCACTACCCTGCCCAAGCGGCCGAGTGAGGAGCCAGCGAGGCAGGGGCCTGCCGGGCCAGGCCTGGGACACATGGGGCCATCGGAGCAGGCTTCGCTCTGACAGGGAATGTGCCTCAGGAACAAAGCGAGCCAGAGTGGCGCCAGTTGCCAAGGGAACTATTTTAGGGCCTCCGAGAGGGTGTGTGAGCGGTGCCCAGTGCCACAACCATGCCTGGGGGAGCCAGGGAACAGACCGTCCCAGTGCTGGGATGGAGGGTGGAGTGCGGGGGAGGACCCCCACCAGCCCTGGCACTCAGAACAGAGCCCCCCTGCAGAACACGCCCACATCCCTACTTTCCATGCCCTCCTCGCCCCACACAGTTCACACTCCCCCCAGCCATAGGGCATTCAGGTCTGCCCCCGACCCATACAGGCTCTGTACACACTGCACTCCATACACGCCTGCCCACCTCGCCCGCCACCCCCCCGCCCAGCAGTGTTCTTCCCCCGAGTGCAGCAGATGAGCCCAGCTCACCCGGCTGCGTGAGGAGTCCCAGGACTTCCTGTCACAAAGGGAAAGGCAGGTAATCAAAACAGCCAGAACAAGTCACACATCTCCCCTGCTCCAACGCACATGGGGACAGGGATTGTGCACTCAGAACAGGGGATCTGGGTCCCTGGCGTGGGCACAGGCCGGGAGGGGGAATCGTCCCCCCTGGCATGGGCACAGGCAGGGAGGGGCCGCTAGTTATTTTTGGGAATATGGGCAGGTGTCACTGTCCTCATTTGTGAGTGTCCAATGACAACGAGTGAGTCATTTTATCTCCAGTGGCCGGGGGCGCGCCAAGGACACAGCCCAAATCCCCACATTGCACACGGTGAGGTCATGCATGCTTAGCCTATTGTTACGGGTCACCGGCCGCTCTCCCTCCAGGAGGCACGGCCCAGCATTCGGTCTGCGGGATGGGCAGGGATGGAGACTTGGAAGGAGACCCAGAGCCAGGGAGTGAGAGAAAACAGAGAAGAAAGGGGACTGGTGAGCTCAACAGTGCCCAGCTGGGGGCTGTGAGACCAGCATAACCACTGAGCCAGCAGCACAGCACAGGCCAGAGGGGATGAGAGGAGACGAAAGAGGGAGGTGCAAGGGGGAGTAGTGAGTGTGCACGAGGGCCCAGGGAATGCACTGGGGTGTGCAAAGGGCCTGGGCACATACCAGGCTGTGCACAAGGGCCTGGGCATGCACTGGGGTGTGCACGAGGACCTGGGCACACACTGGGGTAAGGGGGTATACATGAGGGCCCAGGCATGCACCGGTGAGTGCATGAGGGCCTGGGCATGCACCAGGGTGTGCGCAAGGGCCTGGGTATGTACTGAGGTGTGCATTAGGGCTTGGGTGTGCACAAGGGCCTGGGTGTGCACCGGGGTGTGCATGAGGGCTCAGGCATGCTCCAGGGTAAGGGGGTATACATGAGGGCCCAGGTGTGCACAGGGGAGTGCACAAGGGCCCAGGCATGCACCGGGGTGTGGTCGTATGTACACTAGTCCTGAGCGCACACACCTGTGCAGCAAGGACTCCCTGTGGGAGGCTGTGATCTCAATGGGCTGGAGGCATGTGGTTGTGGGTTTCACAGGAGTCCCCACCCCACCCCCATGCGATGGGGCAGCCCGACCCGTGTGTCTGTCCCCTGCAGGTTCCTTACTGCGGCAGCGGGCGCAGCGGCTCTGGTCGTACTCCAGCAGCTCCGGCCCGTGGGCGCGCTCCTTCGGGAAGGCTTTCCGGCGCTCCTGCTGCAGCCGGACGCGTGCCGCCTCCTTCTTGGCAAAGGCTCCCAGGTCCTGAGTGTAGTGGCCATACATCTGGCAGACAGAGCGCGGCATCAGTGTGGGCAGGCAGACGTGGAGGGCGGGCGAGGGATAATCTGCCCTGTAGGCCCCCACCTCAACCAGTGCTCAGCGACCCTGGAGAGCACTGGTTGAGGTGGGGGTGCTGGAGTGCCCCTTGCCCCCCAGCACAGGCAAAGCTGGGGGTGCTGGCAGCTTGGGGGGAGAAGCCAGTGGCTTAGCCCTTCCCTGAATGTCCCAGAGCTCAGCATGGGGCCCAGACCAACCCCACTGCAGCCGCTCACACCAGCACCCCACACGCTGGGGACTGAGGGGCAGCACACCTGCCCCCGACTCTCCACCTCCCTGACTGCCCTGCTGCCCAGCCCCGGGCTGCATTTATCTCTCAACACCCAGGCGCCCCCTCCCGCAGGGTTTCCTTCCCCTCCCCCCTGTGTGGTGCCTTTAGCCCACACCACCCTGAGCTCACAGCCCAGCTATGGAGGCAGAGCATGTGCTGAACAGCTCTAGGCTTATGTAGGGACAGGCCAACCCAGTGGGCAATGACACTCTACACGTCCCAGCCTGCCCGAGGCAGGCCTAGCCCAGGCCCAGACTCAGACCCAGGTGACCCTGCGCAGCAGCGGGGCCCTCTGGCCCCAGCCCTTCCCCAGCCACAGGCGGCACGGGGCCAAGAGATAAGACAGCAGCTAGGGAGGGGGAGCGACAGGATAGCAAGGCTGGGTGTCTGTATGGGGCCCTTCAGGCTCCCAGCGCTGCGTGGACACAGCTGGGGAAACTGAGGCTGGGGAGCAACTGGCTCAGAATCAGAGTCTGTAGGGGAGCTGGGAGTCGCGAACCCAGGAGTACCGACCCCCAAACCTGTGTTCCTCCCATTGGGAAACGCTGCCAGGAAAGCAGGGCAAGAAGCAACGGGAGCAAATAGAGCTCTCCATTGGCTGGAT
The DNA here is from genome assembly GCF_007399415.2 of Gopherus evgoodei. Classification (NCBI taxonomy): domain Eukaryota; kingdom Metazoa; phylum Chordata; order Testudines; family Testudinidae; genus Gopherus; species Gopherus evgoodei. The sequence continues at coordinate 8,550,259 of NC_044330.1, forward strand.
CCAGTCCTGGTCTCAGCCTCCCCTTTCCCACAGCAGAGAAGGGAATCCACATGCAGACAGAAGCAGGGGAAGGCGCTGGGCTCCTGGCCTGGACAGAACAATGCCAGGCAGATAAGGAAGCTTCACAATCAATAGCAATTGTTCCCCCAGTGCAATGCGTCTCCCAGCACCAGCGCAGGAAACGGGCCCCAGCGCCCAGCTGGGGTGGGCTGGCACCAGCACACGGCACCGCCCGCCCAGCGACCCGCCGGAGGCAGCCTGACATCAGTGCAGTGGCAGGGGGCGTGTTCCCCATCCTGACAGCTCCAGATCAGGGGGGTGGCAGATTCCAAACAAGGGGAACAATCTCAGGGCTCCCCCACCGACACACACCCCAGAAAGCAGCAAGGGCAGGGCACAAGAGGCCTCCCCACCACCAAGGGGATGGGCAGCCACTGGGTGCCAGCGATGGGCCAAGTAGGCTGTTCTCAGCCTGCACCTCCCAGCTGGGCACAGCCTTTCCAAGAGGGCTTCCAGCCAATTCCCTGCCCTGCAGGCCCCACCCCACTGGGGCCCAGGCCAGGGGCAGGCCTAGTGAGGAGGCTCTGTAATACCCTAGACGCCGAGTGTGCCCACTGGGAGTGGGCCTGGCAGCTTGCTCCTTTCAGCTCCAGCACTGGCGATCTCTTACGCTGCCAAGGGTCTTCAAGGGGGAGGCTCATTAAAGCTCTTCTCTTCCCTTAGATAGGGGGTTCCAGCTTCCCCAGTCAGGGGGTCCCTGCAGGCTGCAGGGGCAGACCAGGGGGGCAGATGTACAGCAAGGTGGGTCCCCCTGGTTCGGGGGGGGGCGATGCAGAGTGACAGGAGGAGATGATGTAGAGCGAGCAGGGGATTCCTCATGGGTTATGGGGGCAGGCACAGGGGGAGCAGGCACAGAGCAGGACAGGGGGTCCCTGCAGAGCTACAGACTTGCATCCCCTCGCTGAGCTGAGCCAGTTGCCTGTGCCTGAACTGGCGAGGGAGCAGGGGTGCTGGCCCTGATCAGTGAACGGTAATTGAAGACCACACCCAGAGTTGGAGCCTTTCACCTCTAGGTCATCCTGGGAGCTCAGATGCAGCCCCGGTCAGTTACCGGAGAGCCACTGCTGGCCCCCAGCTGCCTAGAAGCCTGGGTGAAGTGACCACATGGATCCAGCGAGGGCAGTGAACCAGCTATCGCAGCCTTCTGTCTACAGCCAGGGCTAACAGCGCGTGAAGGACTAACCTGCCCTCAGCAGCAGGTCCTTTCTAAGCGGCAGTTGTGGGTTGGGGGTGAAGCTTCACCCTATCAAGTGTCCCTGCAGGTAGGTACTATCTAAAGAATGGCCAATCCTCTACTTCAAGCCCACTAGGCTCTGGGCCTCACCGATCTGGTGGCAGGGAGTTCCACAGGCTCACCATGTCTTAAGGACAAAACCATTTCCTTTTATCGTTCTGAACTACGAGAGCTGCGACCTAGGCCAAGGAGCTGACAACGGGGACTGTCCCTCCCCCTCCCCGAGATTCGCAGAGGGCTGAGGTCAGGAGCGGTGTTCACAGACACCCTGAGGGCAGAGAGGGGACAGCACTGGAATGGGCCAAGCCGCGTCTCAGTGAAAACTCCCTGACACACATGCGGGAATTACCCCCAATAAATAGGAGAAGCCCCAGCACTTGAGACTTTAAAAGCGAGGCCAGTTGGAGCAGCGGGGATGGGAGCCCGGGGGGCTGAGGCTGACACAGCCCCTGCCACGAGCTCCTTGTGCCCTCTGTCTCCAGCAGGAGGGGTGCGCAGGCGGGCATTGATCCCGTACTGTAAGGGCACTGCCAAGGACTTCCTCCCTCCCCGGCAGGGCTAGAATACAGAGTGCCAGGAACAATGGGAGGCTTTAGCTAGAGACGGCCCCTCATGGGAAGAAAAGCTGAGGGGCCTGACAGTTCTGGCACCAAGTGCACTGGACTCTCAGCACTGGAGCTACGTGAGGGCCATGCCGATTCCCCTGCAGTCCCAGGGCCTGCCTGAGCCGGCGTGGCATGGGGCCTTGTCCGACCCAGCTCCAGCAGCTCCAGACACAACTCAGCCCATGCAGGGCTCAGTTCTGCTCTCCCTGCAAGCGAAGGGGTGATGGCTCCCAGGAGGCAGGGGGCTCGGGAGCTCTGCCCTGCCCATCACTTGCAGAAGGCAGGCCAGACTCGCCCCACCCTGCTCCTCGCTGGCCCATGCAGACGCCAGGCCAGAACTGGGCTCTGCTTAGCATCTGGGCTGCACTCAGAGTGCCGGGGAGACTAGCAACGGGGAATGGGGCCAGGCCCAAAGGGATTCCTGAAGCACTCCCTCGGGAGTTAACCTGGGGGGCACCCGGGACTGGCCTGATTTGCCAGTGCTCCCCCCATGCCACCAGGGTGGCTGAGAGAAACATCTGGTTTGAATGGAACTGGGTCCGCCCCCAGTCTCAGCGCTGCCCCTCGCCCCACAGGGGAGAGCAGGCTGTCCCCAGTGCAGGCTGGCATCGGGGAAGAGCGAGAAGGGGCATGGGGAGCAGAGGCCCATGCTGCGCAGCGGGGCGCATGCACTATTGCCAGAGAGCCGCAAGGGGGTGCCAGGGAGAAATGGAAGAATCGGCCCTGCGAGCAGTAATGGAACAGGAGGTAGGAAATAGGCCTGGGAGCAGGAGGTAGAAATCCCCAGAGCACCAGGGAGAGGGGGCTGGGGAAGGAGAGCAGGATGAACGGGGCCAGTCCCTGGGGCTATAGGGCCTGAGCATGGGATCAGCCCCATAGCTCAGCAGATCTGGCGAGGGGCCCTGCTGGCCAGGTTCCTGTGACATGTGATGTGATGTGCCTTTCCCCACAGCACACACTAACCCCAGAGCTCACCCTGCAAGGGCAGCAATGGATGGTACAGGGGGTCAGACACTGACCCAGGAGAGCTGGGGTCAATTCCCTGCACTGCCACAGACTCCCCATGTCCTTGGGCAAGTCACTCAGCTCATCTGCCCATGGGGATAATGGCTGGGCTGGGTAAGAATCTCTGTCCAGCCAGGCCTGGCTGTCCCCAAGGAGGCTGCTGGCAACAATACTGGGTGGGAATGAGGCTACTTCCCCATGAAAAGCTTAGCCTGGGACTTAGCACTCATGTCACAATCGAGGAAATGTCCTTGTCCCTAACCCACGGCGAGCCTGTGGAACTCCCTGCCACCAGATCAGTGGGGCCCAGAGCCTAGCGAGCTTGAAGTGAAGGACTGGCCATTCCAGTGGGTAACGCGTGCAGTGGCACTGGTGAGGATAAATACATTAAACATTTCAAGCTCCCATTAGGGAGATGGGGGCTATAGAAGTACTTTTGACAGAGGCTGTTACAGCTGCCCACTGCTCGGCTTGCGTCCCCTTAGACCAGTCTAAACAACCCCTCCCTCCTGCCACTTGCCTGTGTGACCTCCCCTAGGTAAATCCAGGTCCTCTCAGTCCCTCCTGGTCCATCACTCCCAGCACCCGCTGCTCAGCCTGATGCCAGTCTCCGAACTCCACTGCGACAAGCACTATTTTGTTCGGGTGCCAGCTGGTGGCTCAGGCAGGCAACGCCCATGAGCGGGGCAGCTGCACTCCGGTGTGGAGAAATCAGCGCAGGAACCAAGAGGAGCCTGTCCCTGATCACCGCAGTGACAGGCAAGGCAGGGTGCACCCACTGCCAGGACTTGACCTTTCCTGACCAGCGGCAATGCGGCACTCATGGAGCTTTGCCAGGGGACACTACGAGGGGTTTTGTCCTTGTTTAAAGAAGTATAATGAGAAACACCTGTGGGGAGAAGAACCGCCCCCCCTAGTTTCAGGCTGGGTATCCTGCCACCGCAAGGCACTTTACTCAGTGTCCCTGGGTGTTACTGGTTTAACGAGGTGAGGGGAGAGGGAGTTTGTTGTTACACAGGAATGGAGAGGGACTCGGGACCCGGGCCGATGGCCTGGAGGATGGAGACCCCAGCGACTGGTGACCTGACGACCCTGAGACCCAGCTCAGGAGTCGCAGCCGGTTCTGGCCAGTGGGAGGCCAATGGGCTGCGAAGAGAGGACCCCATCACCTAACCAGCCGGTTCCAGCCACAGGAGAGCTGAGAGATGAGGCCCAGGCGACCCTGTTTACCTGGAGAGAAGACAATGGACAGAGGGGGCTTGGGCCGGTGATATCAGATGCCCAGCTGGGAAGCAGGGGGGCTCTGGGCTGAAGAGAGGGAGCAGGCAGCGCCCACCTGGGTGCAGGGAGACTTGGATGTGCTGTGCTGAGGGAGGCCAGGCCTGAGAGTTTCCTGCGCTGTGTTCATCTCTCAATAAACCCTCCTGTTTCGCGTTGGCTGAGAGTCACTCCGATCTAGGGAACAGGGGGGTATCAGCCCCTTCGGGGGTGGAGGCCCAGGGGGTCCAGAGCGAGTGGACTCCCCGAGGGGGTCCACGGCAGAGACAGACGTGCTAAGGCTCAGAGAGGTGCAGCTCCAGGAGGTGGAGGGGCCTGACCCCGAGAGAGAGCATGGACCCCCAGGAAGGGCTGTCGCACCGAAAGGGGCCACGAGTGGGCAAGATCTGTGAGTCCCTGATAGTGTGTGTTACACAGAGCAACTGCACTGCAGTGCTGCCATGTTCCCTCCCTGATTCGCTCCCTTCCTGGGCTCTCCTGGCTGCTCCTGCTCCCAGGTTTCACCCGTCCAGTGAACCTTCCCTTGTGGGCTAAGTGCATCACCCAAGGCTGCTCTGAGCTACAGGCCGTGCCCGCAAGGGACTCAATGCAGAGCATTTACTTGGGAGGTGCGGTTCATGCTTAATGCAGGTGCCAGCGCAGCTGGGGAGGGGACAATGGGCTTGTGGTTCAGACAGTGGCCTGGGACAGCTGTGCCCGCTGTGACACAGACTCCCTGGTGCATGTGGGCTTCAGTTCTGGGGCTAATCCTGCCTTTCTCCCAAGCTGTTGGTCCACGCTCCAGCCTGTCTGTCTCCCAGCACGCGCCAAGCTCAGTCATACAACCAACCTTGTCCTCCGGTGGGGCACACAAAGCTCTGCCCTGAAACGGACTCCCCGGCTCGGCAACTCAAACCCACTCCCATTCTTCGGGAAGGCAGTCGGGTGCCCAGGGAAGACATGGGTTGGGGGCGGTGGCAGAGCATGCCCCGCTGAATAGACTGGAACTTCTGCCCAAGATATGCCCAGCTGCCGCTCTCCCAGCCCCGCCACTCGATCGCCCTCTGGCCGATCCAGACACACTCTGGATTCCATCCTGTTGGGACTTAATTCATTTTGTTCTTTCCCAAGTAAAAATATTGACACAACTGGGGCTGCAGTGATCCCTGTGTCTGGCCTGCTGGCTCGCCCTGGAGAGCAGGGTGGGGGCCTGGCTCACAGCACCCCCAGGGGGCACCGATCCACTCTGAAAAGGGGGTCCTGGGTGATCCTTGTTCCCCTAAGATGGTGGATTCTCCTCTGTGGTCTTGGCAGTGCCCGGCCGCATCCCCTGCTCGCTCTTCCAATGGCCGGGCGCTTTGTTTGGGCTCCCAGGAGGGGTCTGGGCACAGCTCGCCGCCTTCCCCCAGATTATTTTTCAACAAAGACCTTTTGAAAACAAACAGCAGAGAGTCTCCAGCCTCCGCAGAGAAGCAGCTGAACAATCACAGCTCTGGGAGGGGCAGGGGGAGCTGGGGACATGGGGGCAGTCTCTCCTGGATCTTTCACTTAAATGTCCTGCCTCAGGTGCACGGGCAGCAGGCACTCAGCTCTGGGCACCAAGTTACCCCCCTGGGCAGCACCGGAGCCCATCTAAAGAGCCCCACCCCATGCCCAGTGCAGCCCCAAGACAGAGCAGCAAAAATGCCCCAGATCTCCTGGCCTGGGGATCAGAAGACTGAGGGGGCTGTCAGTCACCCAGCCCCCGAGTGTCCCATCCCAGGGAGAGAGGAATTCATCAAGATGCCCTGGCATCAATAGGGGCATGGAGCACCCCGTGCACCCGGGGAGAGGGCGCTGGGCTGGGCATGCATCTGCATTTGCCTGCACACCTGTGACTCCCCTCCCACAGCTGGGATTTGCATCTCCAGCTGCAGGAAGACGACCTTGGAGATAAACAAGAGGGGAGGGGCTGGGCACCACTGCTCCATGGCTCTTCTTTGGCTCTGGAGCCAGCGTGGCAGGCTGGGCAGACTAATGGAGGGAGCTCTCTGTAGCTGTCTCCCGGGGCAGTGCCAGAGTGAGTCTGGGTTGGAGGGATCCTTCTCATGCCCAGGTACCCTGGCGCAGCTGCGCCCAGGCCTGCTTTTCTGGGCACACTGGCACATCGGGTTCCAGTACCGATGCCCCCCCAGCCCCTTTCCAGCCTTCACTGGCCCATCATCATGGGTACCCCCATGTGCCAGCCGTGTCCGGTCACTAGGGGCTTCACAGCCACCCAAGGCCCTGCCCTGAGCTCAGCCACAGCACAGAAGACAGAGTAGCGCCCGCCCCCCCGTCCCTGATGCCATCATGTGAATGGGCAGCAAGGAGACAAGAATCAGGCACCAAGCCTCCCCAGAGCCCCACGGAAAGGAGCCAGCGCAGCCAGCCCAGGCTGCGGGAACCAGAGCTGGGCACAAGAAGCAGCCTGAATCTGAAGAGGGCTGACCTATGGTGGTGGGGAGATCTGGGGGTGCTCAGCACTTCTGCATCAGGCCACTGCCTTCCAGGTGCCTGCCAGAGTTGAACATGTTGGCTCTTCCCCGCTCCCCAGCCTAGATCTCGGGGACCCGTAGGGGGCTGTAAGAAGGATCAGTCCCAAACCCGCACAGACTCGGGGGCCGCGGGGCTCAGGCAGGAGTGCCAGGGGTCCCAAAGAGGCTGCAGAACCACGGGAGCATGGCAGGGCTGCCTCCACCCTCCGCACAGGGAGGCTCGGCTTCTCACAGAAAAGGCCTTTTCTTCTGGGCCGCGCTGCGTCCCCGGGCGCCAGGAGCGTCGGGGACAAAGGGAACAGCGGCAGCAATCTGTGTCACGCTGATTTTATTACCAGCCCCCGCCCTGGGGCCGGAATCGCCCTGGCTGCTGCAATGCGAACAAGAGGTGCTTGTGAAACGTAAGCCCCTCCGTCCCGGAGCCGCATCTCTGAGCCACGGGGCTGGGCGTGAGCCGGGCCCATGCCCCAGCCGCCGGCGTTCCATGCAGCACCTGCAGGGGGGCCCCGGGAGAGGTCGGGGAGCCCATCCATGTCCAAGCCAGGGGGGGAGGGGGTACAGCCTTTGGCCCTCCCCAGGGCGGGCTCCTCTGCCAGGATGCTGGGTGGAGATTGTGGCAGCCCATGGGGGCACGTGCGTCTCCCAGGGCCAAACGTCCCATCGCCTGCTGTAACCTTGAGCCACCCCCTGCAACGGGTTGCACAACACCTGCAAGGCAGTGCCGGGGCAGAGGGGAGAACAGCTTATCCACTGAGATAAGGAAGGTGGATAAGAGTTCAAGGCTACGGGAAAAATGGAGCAGGATGGAGCCGTCAGAGGGAGTGGAGGGGGACCTGTCCCAGCCTCAAGGAGGGAGACTGGGGCCTGGTCATGCCACTGGGTTATTTTGGGGGTGGGAGATTAGGGAAAAGAGGACAGACAGGGGGCAAAGCGCACAGATGGTTTCCCAAAGGGGCACTTGAAACCCCATAGTGATTTGAAGGGCACAATGGAGGTGGGGCAGAGCCAGCAGCGGATGGGGTGAGGAGGCCACAGCCAGCCAGACTCAGTATCCCCCCTGAGGCAGCCTGTAGTGGAACTCCCCGGTGGGGGGCACATGTACCGTTCTGGGGGCAGGCAGACTCCACCGGCCTGGGGAAGCTGGCTAAGCAGAGGTCTTCCATGGGAGATCTGAAAAGACAGGGAACCTCTTTGCGTGGGTGTGGGGGGACCCACATGATCCATACAGTCCCAATGATCTGGCACCAGAGACATCCCAAAGCAGGGGCAGAGTTCCCTGCATGGACTGGACCAGGACAGCTGATCCGCTGGGCAAGCACAGGGCACAGAGCGCTGGGAGCAGGCCCCTCCTGGGAGCCACGGACTAGCTGGGAAGAGAGGGTGAAGATGAGAGGGGGTGGGGGATATTGATCGGCTGACACTCTCCTGCTGCCTGCTGGGGGCTGGTGGGAGCGGGACCAGGATGCAGCTGGGAGGGCGATTCACACAGCTCACATGTTCAAACCAGCTGGGCCCGGCTGGAGCTGAATTTCCCTGCGCTGCAAAGGAGCCGGTTCAAATCACCAGCTCGGGTGTGAAATTTCTCAGAGGAGGAAGCAGAGCATCAGTGTCATGCACTCGGCGGGCCCTGTGCCCACAGGCGCTTCCCCCAGCCTGGCACAAGGCAGCTGCAGCACCCCTCTGCTGACCACGGTGGCCTGCCCTGATCCCAGCACAGTGCAGGCTGCTCCCCAAAAGGCCCAGCTGTTGGGGGGGCTCTGCAGAGGGCGTATGTGGTGGTCTGGTTACTCTGGCTTTCAGAGATGGAGCCGGGTTAGCCGGAAAAGGGACAAGCTGCCAGGGGAGCCTGGGGGACATAAACCATTGCACACATGCTCACGAGGCGGCACCGCAAGGCAGAGACCGGGGGGGGGGCACTACCTGTCTCCGGAGCACCTCACCTGCTCCATCAAGTGGGCCCAACATACAGCGTGACCTGGGGATTACAACCGGCCCCGGGCTCCGGGCTGCACAACCAGGAGGGAGGCAGCAGTGTCTGTGCAGCACAAGGGGCCAAGGTGCTGGGGGTCACAGGAGCACTTGGGCTGGTCGGTGCCACTACATCTCGGAGGGGGGTTCACACCCCACAAGCCCCCTGGGTCTTCCCACCATTTCGATTCTCCCACGAGGCAGAGGGCAGCTTGGCTGCTGCTGCACGAACGCTGACCCCATCCCCCGCATGACAGTGGTGATCTGCGCCCCTCCCCCATCTCTATTCTCACACGTGCAGCCCCACCTCACCCCAAGATGGGTGGGGAGCACTAGGGAGCTGCCCGTGGATGGAAGGGTTTGGGACAAGGTGAGCTGGGGGGGTGCAATTCCAAAGACAGCGCCTCCACGGATATCCCCTCCTTCCCCCATTGCACAGCCCACTTGGCCCTCTGACCCAGCAGCAAAGCCACACAGGGCCCCAACGCCCTGCCCAGCCATCCACCGAGGGAAGCCAGCTGGTGGCATCACCCACTGGGAGTTTGTTGTGGGCCCCTTTCTCTGCCCACGTGCAGAGGAGCTGAGCCTGTTACCGCCCCCGCGAGGAAGCCCGGGCTCTTTAGCTCACGCTGCAGCAGTTCTGAGGGTCCCCGGTTTAATCCCTGGCGTGTCAGCCAAAACGCAGCGGGATGAAGGGAGTCTGCCCTGGCATGGGATCTTAGAGGAGTCAGCTGCACTCCCCAGGGCGATTGGTACCAGCTGCCCAGCATGCCCACGCTCCAGTGGCAGGGGCCTGGGAAGAGCCCCGTTCTCCAACGCAGCCTGTCCCACTTGCAGATGTGCCATGAGGTTATTTAGCCCCTGAAAAACAACGGCTCTCCTGCCCCTATGGCTCTCAGCCCACCTGCCATGCCCCAAGACTGCTGTATAGCGCCCTGGGAACTGCACCAGCCAGCCGGCGTGCGTGGCCCTGCAGACGACCTCTTCCCAGCAGGGTATCGCCGGGAGAGACCACGGGGCAGATGAACGGGGCCGTGTCCCCCAAACGATGAGCACGGTGAGGATTTGGGGCTTGGCAATACAGGTGCCCGGCGCAAGGAGCCACCCTGCTCCCCATGAGGCAGCTGCAAGGTCTCCAGCTCTCAGCACGAGCCAGAGTAACGACACAGCAAGCCGGGAAAGAGAGTCCCGGGGAACTGCCGGCCCCTTTGCTGTGTCACCTCCTCAGCATGCAGCAGTGGCTGTAACCCTGACAGCCTGTGCCAGAGACCAGTACAAAAGATTGGGGAAAGGGTGAGCCGATGTCCAGGGAAAATGGCCAGGGGAGGCCTCTCCCCCCACGACTGAAAGGGGAGGGGGCTGCTGGGATCCACACTGCCCATAGGCCAGCTCCAGCTGCCTCCAGCTGGCAGGTGCCTGAAATCCAAAGCGCCCTCCCCAGGCCTGTCTCTGCTGCTCAGAGCTGGGCCGAAGCAGCCGCAGCATGGAACTGACTGGCCTCCTGACCAGCCACAGCAAACACTGGCAGGGGAAGCTGTCTTCACTGTGCTGCAGCTTGGCAGAACTCTGGAGAGTAACAGAGGCACAGGGGCTGCCTGCCTGCAGACTCAGGCAGGTGGCACGGTGTCGGTCAAGCTCAGGGTGCTTTCGGAGGACTTTCTTCGCAGCCAGGAGGGCTGGAGGCTTGCATGCTTTTAATCAGAGCTGGGATAGTGCAGGAGCTGGTGGTTCCTGCCCACCCTGGCCTGTGGACACGTCCAGCCATGCCCTGCTGCCCAGGCCACAGAACAACCCAATGCACAGCAGGGTTATTGAGGTAGCTCACGCTTAGTGCCCAGCAGGTTGGAAAGGCCCCTACAGAAAGGTTACCTCAACACCCTCCCTCCCCAAGGGGCAAGCCCCAGGGACTTGGGCCTCTCTAGAGGTGGCTGCAGCTTCGTTTGCCCCTAGAGAAGGAATCGGAGCCGGCACAACCTTGCACTCCTCTCCTCAGATAACACCCGGCACCCCCAACAGTTAGTCCCGCAGAGGGGTTCACACCATACCAGCACCAAGGGATTCACAGGGTGAGAGATACCTGGCCTGGCTCAGATGCTCCTGGTTTGTCCCACACGGGACTGGGCCCCCAATCCCGGTGCCTGCTCCTCTCTGAGCCACGATTCCCCCCCCCACACCCCTTCCGTGCCCCTTCCACATGGCAAAGCACTTAGTCCTGTGCCCCCACAGGCTCCTCCTTCCTTCTCAACATCTCCCAACTGCATCTCAGAGGGGTTGCTAGCCCCTTCCTTTCTGAGGGACCCAGAGGACTTCACTGCAGAAATGCAGCCACCTGTGGGGTGCAGCGTGGAAGTCCAGTTCATGCAGGGTGCAGCACAACAGCAGGGACACTGGTGAGCTGCTGCTTCGTCTGCTGGGGCTCGAGCCTTCAAGGGCCATCCGGGCACATGGAGTTTCAGCACTTCAACAGCTGAGCCTTCCAGAGCCCATGGGGCAGCAGAGAGCATCCTGCCACCGGCACCCCTGCAGGGAATGTGCAGTGCTGCATCCTTCTTCCAGCAGAGAAAGGGCTGCACAGGCATTAGAGCAAGGAGGGGAAAGTCCCCTCTCAACACAGTTCTGGTGAGACGCCACCAGGGATGCTGCACCCAGCTCTGGGGGACCCCAGCCTGGCAGAAACGCCACGTGGGGGAAGGGGAAATGGGAGACAGGCCAGGCCAAGTGTGCAGGAGGGGTGGGGGGGAGCCCCTGAAATAGAGGGGGATGGAAGGGTGGTACACAGATGTTGTGGGGAGGGAAATGGAGGGATGCAGGGAGCTCCTGGAGTGTCCCATGAGCTCGGCCTCCTCAGGCTACAGTACATGAGACCCTCGAGCAAAGCTACATTCACAGCTGCAGCGTGTTGGGGTGTTTAAGGGAAGATGAGCTCACGGGGCACAAGACGAAGCCTGCAGGGCACAATATCACTTTTCCTGAGCCACCGAGAGCCAGCCCAATCCCACCCCTGGATGGAGCAAGTCCAGGGACCCAGAGGTACACATCTGCCCTGGGAGCTGCAGGGAGCTGGAGGAGGAGGGGTTGATGCAGGACACGGGGTACCCACAGGGAGATGGCAACACCATGTTGGGGTCTGGAGGGGTGGGACAGAGGAGGGAATTGCCAGGAGGGAAGCAAGAGACATGACTGAGCACTGTGAGAGAGGCGGGGAAGGGCAGTGCTGCAGGGGCACAAGGAACCTCAAGGTGAGGGATGTTCCATTCCCAGGGATCAGGGAAGGCAGAGGGAGGAGAGGAGAGAGGGGCTGGACCTGGGATGGAGGCTGAGTCCGGTCGCACTTTGGTCTTCCAGAGTTCAGCTGTGAGGAGCTGAGAAAAGCCGCTTGTTTACTTGGTGAGTACAGGCAGGAATCATTCCAGGAATCATGAGATATGAAGACATCTAGGGTGCAGTGCTTGCACCATAAACATGGGAGCTAAGGTTAAAGGCAGAGGGGGTTCGATCCTGCCGGAGCAGAGGAACAAGAAGGGAGCAGAGTGGAACTTGCTGGAGGAAGGGGTCTGGAGGCAGAGGAGAGGCACCCCCAGAGACAGGGGCTGTGGGAACATAAAGGCAGCAGCAGGGAGCCAGGGACCCACCACTATGCAACAGCCAGACGCTTAGAGGCTCGGAGGGAGATTAAAAGAGCTAAATCCGCCTTGCCAGGCTGCCCAGCACGCTACTGGGGGTGGGGGAGCAAGGGAATGGGAATGGGGATTGTAGAGGAGGTATAAGGGGACAAAATGGATAAAATGACAATTTAGGTTGAATATCAGTGGGAAACTCCCCGACAGGGGAATGGATCTGGCCAGGGATTGCCAACAGGGCAGGGCTGGTAGCCCTGTCACTCACCGACATGGGGATGGACATGGCCAGGGAATGGTCCCCCAAGGATGAAGGGGAAACCCCATGACTTGTGACATTTAAAATTGTTGCAGGCCTAGGGAATAGACTGCAGGGAGCAGTCCTGCCCTGGCCCTAGGGAGGGGAATGGGGGAGGGGGACCTAGTGGGAGCAAGTGTATCTCAGGTTTCTTTGAAGGTGGGTCTGGAGAAGCACAGAGAATCTCCAGCTTGGCCCCCAGGTCAGGGCCAGCAAATGACATGCCAACCTCCCACCCCGGCTGGTGTGAAAGCACATAGTGGGAACACAGCTCCGGCATTGCTCTCCTAGAGGCACCAAGCCCCCTGTACCCTTCCCCGGGGCCCTCGCAGGACCCCAAAGTTCACACACACATGGAGAAAGTTGAGCCACTAGATGAAGTTGTTCTGTTAACAGGACTTGGTGCCAAAGGCAGAGGTAGCAAGTGGGGAGCGGCGGGGAGATGGGATCTTGGGCACTGACAGAGCAAACGCGGCACAACCAGTACCTGAGAAAGGGGGCAGCCTGGTGCCAAAAGCAGGTATTGAAGGGGCTGAGCCCCTGCGGGTAAGAGCAAATCAGCTGAAACCTCTCGGAGGCATAGCCCGGGCTGGCACTGACTGACCGACCGGCTGCCCCCTACCCCACTATTCCAATGCAGGGCTGGCCCCAGGGCAGTGACAGGGAGGGTGGCGGGATGCCCAGCACACCAACTCACTGAGGCAGCCACCAGAGAACACAGCAGCCACATGCCAATGGTGCGTGCCCAGCCTCTGGCACCCCACATCTTTTCCTAGGGGTGCCCAACACACACCCAACCAGGGAGTCTCCTCCTCGGGGTGCCTGCAGCCCTGGCACCTCCCTGTTCCCAATGTATCATGTGCTGAGAGGGGGTTGTACACCCCTGCTGAGGGGTGCCCGCAGCCCTGGCACCCACACATGCCTAGTGCCCCGGCACCCACTCATCCCCGGGGTGCTCTCCTGGGGTGCCCACGCGCCCAGCCACAGCCCACTAGCCGCCAGCTCCCACCCTCTACGATGCCCACCCTGGCATCTCCGCAGCGCCTCGCCCCTGCAGAGCCCGGCCCCCGGAGCCCCCCGCCCCGGGCAGCGCTGGCAGGGGGGAGCCGCAGGCGGCTGCACTCACCAGGGTCTGCTCATACTGCAGCGCCCGCGCCTCCATCCCGTCCGCGGCCATCGCGCCTCCCGCCCCAGCAGCTCCCGAGCCCGCTCCGCTGCCCGCGCTGCAGCCGGCGCCTCCTGCCCGAGCCCCAGCGCCCGGCCCGGCCCGCCCCGCCTCGGCCTGGGGCGGGCCCGGGGCGCTCGCTCCGCCTCCGGCGGGGAAGGGCCCGGGCTGCGCCGGGGCAGAGCCCAGCTACGTACCCGCGGGAGCGAACTGCCCCAAGGCCAGGGCTGAGCGGGGCTGGCCGGCCAACACTGACCCGAGCAGCCCGGCCTGGGACTGCGGGTGCTGGGCGCAGGACAGGAGAAGGGGCTGTGGGACCCTGTCCCTGGCGTCTGCGCCCTAGGGATGGCCCGGCCCTGCCCTGCCCTGCCCCTTAGGGCAGGGCTGCCCAGAGGCGGGGGAGCAAGTGGGGCAATTTGCCCCGGGCCCCACAGAGGCCCCCACGAGAATATAGTATTCCAACTTTTTTTTTTTATGGAAGGGGCCTCCGAAATTGCTTTGCCCTAGGCCCCCTGAATCCTCTGGGTGGCCCTGCCTTGGGATCACCAGTGTCCATGCCCTGGCGTTTCCTGGACTCAGATGTCGCAGGGCCATGGGTTTGGCTCCATCGCAGCTGCTGAATCCTGTTGCCCACCTAGCCACCCCTGGGTGCTGGGGACAGCGAACCGGATGGGAGCAGGGAGTTGGCACAGGGAGGGATAGTGGCCAGGAGACCTCCTCTCCCTTCCAGGCTACGTAGAGTCCCCCCAGAGACTCCTGGGCTCAAATCCCAGCTTTGCCACCAAATCCCTGGGGCAAGTCACTTCATCCTTTGCCATAGGCTGGGGCGGCCGAGACTTGCCACCGAGCCCCTTCCCAGTGCTCTGAATGATGTGGCCTGCCCAGGCTGGGACAGGCTGGAAGGAGCCCAGGGACGTTTCAGAGGGCAGCAGCACATTACATGCCAGGCGCAGCAAGCAGGAGGGATAATTCCTGGAACCGGGGAGGAGGCTGGCGGTCGGGCTGGCAATAGCCCTTTGCAGAACAAGGAGCTGTGTGTGAGCTGCTCGTTAGTGAGCTGTCCCAGGTTAGGGAGCTTTGCTAGCAGGCAGCAGAGGGGGGCTGCTGGCATGAGGACAGTGTCCTTTCCTGTGTGCCCTGCCAGCCAGATGTGAGGGGGGACTTCCCCTCAACCCCCTCCCCCGCCCCCTCCCCAGGCCTTTAGATAGCTAGAAACTGGTGGTTCTGCCAAGGCCAGTGAGTGTGACAAGCCTCCATGGAGGACTCCCCCCCCTGCCCCCACCCCCCAGAACAGGGGTACCTGCAGAGGCAGCTGTGGCCTGGGGAAGGGAGGGGGACTGAGGTGTCCAACGCTTCCCCCTGATTCTCTGCAGGCCTGATAGCTTTGGAGCTGCTCTGCAATCATTTCTGACGGCTGTGTCTTGACCTGGGTACTGGGACCGTTACTAGGGTATTTGGGTGCCTAACTCCCATTAGTTTCAAGGGGAGGTGGATGCCTAAATACCATCCAGGATCCAGGCCTGTCTGACTGATTTGGGCTAACTCCCCTGGGCCTGCTGCTCTGGCTCGCCCCCCTGCAGCGCTTTCAAGGCTGGGTTGGGGCAGCCGGTCCAACTGGGCTGAGAGAACAATGCCCTGTGGCTGGATTTAAAAGGAGGCCCTCAAGGATGGGGCAGCAAAGGTGAACTCATGCTCTAGGCTGGGGTGGCTGGGAAGTTGGAGCTGTCTGGGGTCTCTCCAGTGGGGCAGCACCCGCATGGCGAGCTCTTGGCATTTTCCCGCCCCTGTCTGTGATGCTATGCTTTGTTCTTTGCCATGACTAAACTGCCCAAAGCCAGGGGAGAATTGCAGGTACCAAGCCCAGTAGGATCAGCTGGGGAACCATGGTGGTGCTGCAGGCCTGAGTCCAGTCTAAGAGCAAGAGAATCAGGGGATTCCAGCCCAAAGAGAGAGGACACACTTAGATCAAGAAGGGGTGAGGAGTGCAGCTAGCCTGGAACGTGATCAGCAGGATTCTGGTGATTGCAGTGGTTCCTGGCAGAGGCCCCACTTGGTGCCCGCACTGACATTGCGCCTTCGTGAGATGGGTGCAGTAGGCAGAAGAGACGCTACAGCAGGGTGCTGGGTGCAGCCGGGACATGGCTGCACTGGTTCTGGGGGCAGCTTTCTCTCCGTTCCCTGGGTCTTGTCTCCGGGAGGCAGTTTGCTGCGGCGTTGCAAGGGAGGCTGTGTTGGGCAGCAAGGCACGGGCAGCAGTCAGCATCCTATAGGCAGGTACAAGTGTGAGAGGAAGAGGCTGGTGTGGACACAGCCCCGGCATCCATCAGGTGGGATGGGATGGAGCAGAGGGGATTTCATCGCTGTCCGCATGACCGTTGCCTCTGTCACAGGCTCAGTGAACTGCACCTTTGACCCTCCCCGGGGTTTTCTCAAGAACTCCCACCTGAGGCTTCGGGCTCCCAGCGGAGTTAGGTTTCAGTCCCTCTGCACCTCACTGGGGTTCACCTTTCTCCAGATGCTACCCCCGTGTACCCCAGGTACCAGACAGCCTGCCCAAAGCCAAGGGCATTTATTCTTAGGAGAAAGAGCATTACAGCCACAAGAACTTCCTATCTTGCTGAACGTTTCCTGGAGGTCACTCTCAGTCTTACGGCACCCTAGTGAGCCAAAGTCTGTCCAATCCTTGGCTGTATGGGGGTTCCCCTTGGACAGAAGGTCCTGTCCACTTGCTGGATTGAAAGAAGGGCTTGAGTTAGTTTCAACTCAGCCTTTTTATGCCCAAAGCCCTTTCTGTGGGCATTGGCCTCTGGAAAAGCTGGTTTGACCCTGTATATGCCAGCCTCCCTGGGGGTGGCACCTCTCTGCAGTGTTTATAAGCTTCGTGATTTGCCTTAATCACACCCCCACACTCCCTGTTTTTGGTTCCCAGAGCCTCGTAACCCTGGCCGTTGCCTTCGGCCCTGGCCCGTGGTGATACATCAACTTAATACAAGATGGTCCTCAATGAGATTGCAATGTCTGTCGCCGCCTCTCTTCTCTTCAGGCTCCTTCTCCATGACCCAGCATGCTGCAGCCATGCTGTGCCATCCCTTTCCCGGGCTCTTTCTTTTCCCAGCCACCTCCCATCCCCCAGCCAGTTCACTGGCCCCATCGCTATCCATCTCCAAAGCCAACACGCACTTGCCTTCCTGGTAGACTTGCCAACTCTGATTGGATCTATTCTGGGAGGTTTCTAATGGCACTAATGACTGACCGATTGTAGTCTAAAACTCATTCACTGCGGAGCCATTATCTCACTTTCGGTGAAATTAAGGCGCGTCATATGAATCATCAGGTCACATTTGAAGCCTGTTGCGTAAATAAACAATATTGCAAAATCTCCAGCTGTAATGTGAATGATTTTTAAATAGCATGAGCGGGTTTAGGTGACTTGGCTTGTTGATACATTTCGATGTTTGTGTGCACTGGTGCATTAGTTAATTCCCTCACGTAAAAATACAGAAAATAAAATAGCACCCCATTGGGAATGGCAGATCCAGTGAAAACTCACTGATGAGACTAATTTAACGGAAAAAGCTTGATGACACAAAATGCATTCTGCTGTATATTCATCAGCCCCGCGATGCCAGTTTTCAGAGTCAGGGTCTTTGCACCTGTCGGCATTGTAGTAACCATAAAACTTTGTCATTTTTCATGATATCTTCGGAGCAGCTCTGTTTTGAAGAGCCCTCTGCATCATCCCGCGCTGTTCTCTGTTTCAGAAAGTGCGCGGCAGTAGCAGTGCAGTGTGGACTAAAGAGACACCGCGAACGTGCCTGCGTGCGTGTATGGATCAGTTACGATGCAGACTTTATGTCATGACATAAAGCCGCAGCCGCACAAGGTAAAGAAATGCGCACACACAATGCAAGTGTTGGGCAGCCAAACACCCGGTAAACACCGCCTGGACTACTCTATAAATCAGATTCAACATTCACTGTTCCTTTGAGCAACTCTACTTCCTGGCTGTCTGAGCTTCCCCTGGATTCCCTCCAGCCTGAGGGCCGCATTGCCATGTGACTTCCCTGCCAATGGGGCTTCCTCTCTGTCCCCGCCCCAGAGCTGGAGCTGAGGTTGAGTTGCTCTTACAGTCGTGGCCCAATGCCTATCTGGGAGCACATTCTTGTGGGAAGAATGTGCTGTGACTCTGCTCAGGCCTCCCGACACAATCCCAGAGCGAGGAGATACGTAACAGTGCTGGCATTTGAGTGCCCATTAGGCTCCAGAGTCAACACCCCATTGAGGTGAATGGGGGCTGCTCAGGCTCAGCCCTGACGAGTTGGAGGGGGGCAGAGGGTTGTGCCTTGTGGAGGGCTCTGGAGTTGGAGAAGCAGGTGCCCATCCTGACGGAGGGCTGGCGTCTCAGAGGGAGGAGCGAAGCCATCTCAGCACGTTCCTGCTATCCGCTGGGAGAGCAGGACTCAGGGACCACTGGTGTCAGACGGTGCAGCAGGATGGAGTTCCCAGGGAAGGCCCAGGACAAGGAACCAGTGCCAGTGAGAGCAGCACCATCTCTGCCAGTCTGAGACCTCAGCGGTAGGGGGCACTGGCTGAGGGGAGAGGACAGCTTGGCTAACCCACCCTGCCATGGGCTGGCAAGGGTGCCCCATGCAGCAGCTTTTGGAGTGGGTCCAGAGGGATGTGTGGCATTCCATCCTGGCACGAGACGCTGATGGTCCCAGGTGCTCCCGGCTCCATCTGCCAGCCAGGAAGGGCGGGGGCCAGAGCCTGTGTGATGGCTGGGGTCTCCTGAAGTGCCCCTAGGATGTCTCACTGGCTGAATGAGCCCAGTTCCGGAGGCATCAGCTTGTTAACAGTCCTGTGCTTGGCCCTATGGGCAAACCGTAGTGCGAACCCTGCCCCTCTCCCCTGCTGGGTCTCGAGGCATCCCCCTCCTTGCCTGCACCCCCCCATTTCCCACCCTTCTGGACTTTGCTCCTTCCAGCGACAATAAACAGCATCAAGGAAGGAAACAGCCAGTTCATGAGCCTCCTCCATCATAAACCCAGACCTGCCCAGCCCCACCCGCTCCCAGCCATGGCTGGGCCCAACTTGGGAACCCTTTCAGAGCACCGGGCTACAGAACACGCCACCCCCTGCAAGCCAGTCCCACGCCCGCCTCTGTGCAGTGCATTGTGGGATGCTGGGATTGGGATGAACTGGGACCATCTGCCCAGTCTCCTTCCAGCCAGGGAACATGCAAGGGCTGGAGGGACAAGCCATCGGAGGCCAGATGTTCTCGCACCCAGCAGCACCCACAATTAGACACAGATTCCCAGCTGTCTCCCCTGCTCTACCCATGACTCTGAGGCCCTTAGATAAGGTGTTTGGGACACTTCTGGGCAACAGGCCCATGCTGCCTCTTTCCCTAAAGTGTCTCCACTTCCTGGATTAGCACCACTGGGGCAGCAGGCGCTCGCGTGCAAGCTGTGCTCAGGGCTTTGCCCTTGTGTAGGTGCACCCAAGCCGTGGAGGGAGCGAGGAGGCAGCCAGAGGCTATGATTGTAAGGTACAGGCAGTTCTCCCCACAATTAACAGTGCTCTCCCTGTTTCAATTGAGTTGTTTTATTGTTGAGCATAATCTAGTTTATGGTGAGGGTACAATAAACTCCTCTTACATTGTTATGCTCTAGAACATAGTTCTTTTCCCTGGCTCAGGCCTTTGCTCCCCCAGGTGTGTTCAAGAAAGACAGAGCCTTGCTTGCTATAAATCTGGAGGAAACAGACCCCACGCGGGTGAAATCCTATGCCAGCGGGTGCATTCCTGCCCAACCCCGCGGCATGCAGCAGCAGACACGCTTATGCCCGGCACCTCACATCCAGGAGAGCTTGTCTGAAGAAAGCCAGCCTGCCTTGGCGTTTGCATGAGGGATTCTGCCAGATCAGAGCCCTGGCCTGCCAGGAAACTGAACCCGGGGTTGCCTGCCCCAGCGATCTAGATTGCAAAAGGAGCCAAAACAGACCCATGGAAAAGGACCCCTCCACTGGCAGGTCACTGTCCCTGGGGGAGAGTTGGCGTTTGCTAGGGCCACGCTTGGGTTAACTGAACTGGTATCACTGGCATTCTCCAGCCTTGTCACTAGGATCGTTTTGTGGGTATAGGGCAGCTTGGCTGCATCCCAGGACTTTCACTCCGCTGATGCAGGGTCCACGCAAGACACTGCTGGCCAGCAAGCCGGTGTGCTGTAGATTCCCACCTTGGCTGGCCACGCAATAACTCACCATGTAGACGGGGCCCTGGGTGGGCAGCTCCAGGAGCCCCTCTGGGCAATGGACAGGTGCAGTCACACAAGCAAAGCAAAGGCCAATGTAGAACTGATGAATGAAATAGTTTTTAATTGTTCACTTTATTAATGTAACTTTATAAGTAAAGTTTTATGAATGAAACAACATTCATTCATCAAACCGGTTACCCCAAGAACTGGCTAATTGACAATAAAAATGCTTGTTAAGAGCCATAGCTGTTCAGTTAACTGTCTTTGTAAGTTTCACTGTCAGTCCAATTCCTGCTTAAATCACTGAGACTTGGGCTACGCCTACACTACAGCATAAAATCGAAATTACTAAAACCAGTTTTTTAAAACCCATATTATAAAATCGATTTTATGCGTCCACACTAAGGCACATTAATTCGGTGGCGTGCGTCCATGGTCCTAGGCTACCATCGATTTCCGGAGCGGTGCACTCTGGGTAGCTACATTAAAGGAATGAGACCAATAACTTCGATTTCCGTCCACACTAACCCTAAATCGATATAGTAATATCGATTTTAGGGTTACTCCTCTCGTTGGGGAGGAGTATAGAAATTGATTTTAAGAGCCCTTAAAATCGATTTAAAGTGCCTTGTAGTGTGGACGGGTACAGAGTTAAATTCGATTTAACACTGTTTAAATCGATTTAACTGTGTAGTGTGGACCAGGCCTTGCACTGCTTCAGTATTGTAACTTCTGTTCACATTTATTACACTTGCCTGAATTGTAACTTCTGTTCACTGTTTGCCATATTGTAATTCAACCCCCATTTTAAAACGCTCACTCCATTTCGCAAAAGCTTCCTCCAACCTTCATTTTTGCAAATCCTGCTGTACTCTTATTAGTTTAGTTTAGATGTGTGACTGAGGTATGTATGGATGATGGAATCAACCTCTAGCCCCAGCCATGAAATAGAGTTCAAACACCACCTGCTGAAGATGCAGACAAGAGCCCTAACAAAGTAAGAAGAGTACACCCTAAAGAGAAAAGGTACAATAGAAGGAAGATCAAAGCCAGGTCCGAGGCTGAAAGTCACACCTGTAGTTGAGGGGTGATCAACCACCAACCCCAGAGGCAGCGTGATGCAGCAAGACCTAGATGACTCTGGATTCAAACTAAAGCCTACAAAAAGGATGAGTAAGATGGAAGACTTTGAAGGGTAACATTCTGCTGCCAACATGGAAGGGCATCGGTGCATGCCCAACCGAGACCCATTGTCCTTGTGCCTGGCTTTCCTGGCCAGTTAGCCGCCACAAGCTACGAACTCAAGCTGCAAAAACAAGCCACGAACTCAGGCTATGTCCAGTACTGGTAACTATGCAGCAGCTGCAGAACATCTGATGGATGTGTGTGTGTGTGTGTAGTAAGTATTAGGTACAATGTGTGTGTGTATAGGGATTAAGATATTAGTTATTGGTCCTAAACTGAATTATCATAA
Organism: Gopherus evgoodei; assembly: GCF_007399415.2. NCBI lineage: Eukaryota > Metazoa > Chordata > Testudines > Testudinidae > Gopherus > Gopherus evgoodei. Next base: position 8,571,712 of record NC_044330.1, read on the forward strand.
TAAATGTGGCATCTTTGTCTTGCCCTCCTGAAAAGATCCTGTGTAGTTTTGTCTGTATAACACCAGGGGTGGCCTAAGGAAACTGTCCTAGCTCCGTTATATGACTCTGCTGCGTGGGCTGGCCAGGAACACCGGGGGCTGCCCATCTCAGACAGGTGACAGCAGCAGGAGAAGGGGATTGGCGACAGGAGACAGCACGGACAGGAGTGGACGCTAGAAAGGGAGAGATGAAAGGCCTGCAGTTGTGTCATCTAGAGAGGAGGCGAAGCAGTGGGCCCCCGGCCCATGAGCGCTGGAGGGGAGAGAAGTCAGGCCTCCCACTTGCCTTCGCTCACTATACAAGGACACAGGGCCACTCAGCAGAAGTGACAAGTGACTTCCAAAGCGGCCAGAGGGACAAGCCCTATTTATACAGCACCCAACCTGTGGAACTCCCTGCTGTGGGGATCATTGGGGCCAAGCACTTAGCAGGAGTCACACAAGTGTCAGACTCTGAGACCCTCCATAACTCTACTACAGAGGATAAAAAGAACCAGGAAACCCACCTCCTGCAGGGCACCAGTCACCCATGAGCTGATGGGGTAGGAAGGAACTGCCCCAAGGGGCAGGTTTGTCCATGATGGCAGTTCTTGTGCCTTCCCCTGAAGCAGCAGGAACTGGCTGTCACCAGAGACAGGAGACTAGGGCCCCCTGGTCTAATAGCACCTGGCAATTCCTCTGTCTCGAGCCAGAGAAGGGAGCAGGAAGAGACGGGTTCTTGGGCCCCTCCTGCCTGTCCTGTGCGGGGCCCCTGCAGGATTGAGCTCTCCCCACCTGCAGATGGCCCGGCATGCTGCCAGGCCCTGGGGCTCTCCACAGGGCAGACGATCCCACGGGGCTCAAACTCACCGGCAGCAAGTTTCTGCCTTTCTTCCTTTCGTTCCAGCCCTGGCAGCAAATGCCCCTTGGCCCGCCCTCCCCAGCCTTTGGGATAAGGCCCCCTGGAGCCTCCTTCCTTGTGCTAATCTGGTGTCCTGAATCAACCCCCGTCCCAAATAGTTTTGCTGCTCTTCTCTTCACTCCTCCCCATTTATCAGCCGCGTGCCGGCACGGACGTGCCCAGGACTGGACGCCGTGTTCCAGGCACCGGCTCACCCCCTCCCTGGCATGGCCTGCAATCTTCTGACCCACCTGGGCTGATAAGGGCCAGCCTTTCCTTTTGAAGAAGCCCCATTATTGGCACGCCAGGGACCTCATTTCCAGAGCTGCCTAGGGCTGGAATGTGACCGTGTAGCTCAGGGGCAGGCAGGCAGGGCACGGCCTCTGGATTCCAGGGGCCAACTTCCCAGTGGGTGTAAATCAGCGTGGTGCCACTGATGTCCATTTGCACCAACTGAGGCTTTGGCCCTGCACCTCGATTGCACCGGGGGGTCACCCCACCACTCTGTCTCCCCAGTAATAGATACCAGAGCTATTTCTGTCTCGCCTACACCGTCTTTGGGTCACTGCTGAGGCTCCCCTGCAGGCCCAGCAGCACCACACAATCCCATGCACCAGTGGGGGGCACTCCACTGCGGAGAGAGGCTGCAGGCTCTTCCCAGGTCTTCGCTGCCTCTGGGCCTAGTTCAGTCTCTCTCTCTGGCTTTCAGAGCCAGATTCTAGCTGCTTTGAAGCCACAGGCCATCTGGGGAGCAGAGACCCCAGGGTCGGTCGGGGTGGGCTGGGCCCAGGGCATGGTCTGTTTCAGACTGGGAGAGAGGACTTTAGGCTGAAATGCGTGTGCTGCCCAGATCCCTTCTGTCCTGGGAAGCCAGCACGCAAGGCTGGCAGCAGCCTGAGCCCATTTCATGTAAATGGCAGCCCGCCCCCGGCAGACAGGAATTCTCCTGCTTTGCATGGTGGTGGGTTTTACCCTGGCCCTGAGTCCCAGGCTCTGCCACCTCCACTGCTTTCCCTGGGGACAAACAGCGGCACTGTTCCTCGTGCCAGACCTGTGGGTGCCGGTCCCCTAAACGCTCAGCACCTGCCTCTCACACCCCCTGCAGAGAGGAGGCCGGAGCCAGACTCCTCCAGCATTGGGTTCCTAAAACGTGAGTGGCCAAAACAGAGCAAAAGGAGAGAGAGAGAGAGAGTGAAGGGCTCCTGGCAAGACTCCCTAGGCTGGGCACAGCAGGCATACCTCTCGCTGGCCTCGGGACAGGCGGGCACCTGCTCCTTTGCCACAGTGCCACCCCAAGGCACAGCTCTGGATTTCCATCTCCTCCCAGGGTCATCTCCTGCCAAGCAAAAGTCTCCCCCAGGCCAGTGGGAATACACTAGTGCAAAGGGTGCTGCCCAGCCACATGCCCTGCTTCAGGGCTGGTATCTGAAAGTTCCATCAGAGCCCAGCCTGGGTCTCCGGGGCAGTGATGTGAACCCCACAGACCTTCATGGGGTAGAGGGGGGCATCTTGCTGGCGTCTCCTACACTTGGCAGGGATTTACCCTCCCACACGCAATCATGAATAATAATGAATTAGCATTAAAGGGGGCGCCCTGGTGTAGAGCTCCCTGGGGTCTCTCCTGCTGCAGGGTACCTGCTCCTTTCTCTGTCCCAGCTCATGGCACAGGCGCTGGGTTCTGCTGCTTAGGTGCCCCCACCCCCAAGTCACACAGGCCGGCGGACAGGCTGCCCTGGCAACCACCGCACCAGGAACGTCCCTCCAGGGGCCCATCTGGCCCAGACAATCCCTGACAGTGGCCAGTGCCAGATGCTGACGGGAAAGTGCAAGAACTCACTTAGTGGGCTATTGTGAAATAACCTGCCAAGGTGGAAGGTGTGACAAACTGGGAATGTTCTTAATGTTTTCTCTGAATACTGCGTTGGTGCCTCAGTGTCCCCTGTGCAGTTCTTAAGTATCTAGATGTTGGGATAAGGGTGTATGGTTGCTACAGAGCAAAGGGCCAGTGCACCTAAATGCCTGGCACTGTCTCCTAGCAACTGATGGCCTGGGCCCCTCCCCTGCAAGGTGCCAACTGAAGGTGTTGGAGACAAAGAGATCAGGTGACCTCCTGGCCCGGGAAAGGGGCTGAGCAGAGAGGAGGGGCTGGAGGGGTTGGCAGTCTGGGGCTGGCTGGGGACGAGGAGTGAAGTGCAGACGTGGGGTCTGGCTCACTGCCCCCCAGAATGGACCCGGCCGAGGGGTCCGGTTTGTGGTACCTACAAGCTCTGTTTTAGACCCTGTTCCTGTCATCGAATAAACATCTGTGTTACTGGCTGGCTGAGAGTCACATCTGACTGCCAAGTGGGGGTGCAGGACCCTGTGGCTTCCCCAGGACCCCGCTGGGGCAGGCTCATTGTGGGAAGTGCACGGAGGGGCAGAGGATGCTGAATGCTCCAAGGAGAGACCCAGGAGGTGAAGCCGTGTGAGCTTCTTGCCCTGAACAAGTCTGCTCCAAGGGAGAGGAGGCTCCTCAAAGTCCTGCCTGGCTTTGTGGAGAGCAGTTCCAGAGCATCACCCAGGGACTCCGTGACAGGAGGTTTCTTCCTAAATCTACCAGGTTAATTAGCTAGTTGTATTATGCCCTGAAGCCAAAGGGTTGCATCCCATCAAATGAAACAGGGGATGTTCTCATTCTCCGCAGTAAATGTCCAGGCCTAGCCAATTCCCTGTCTTCATGGCTATCTAGTGGCAGAGAGTTCCACAGTCTGTGTCTGCATTATGTCAAAAAAGAACTTTCCTTTCATCTGCTTACCCTGCTGCTCAGACTCCCCCAAGCCCTGTCTTCAGACCATTGGCTGCCAAACACCCTAGCCTGCAAAGCAATAGCTGGCCCCAGCCAAAGTCCTCTTGCCCATGGGCCACTCTCCAATTGATGAGTACCAGGCGTGTCTTGCTCTGTTTGTAAAGCTCAGCGTAAGGACAGTGCACTGAAATGATTCATTGACAAATAGACGCTGCTGGCAGCAGCAGCCAGGGCCCAGCTGTTCTCCTCCCCAGGCTGCTGCAGTGCTGCTTTGGGAATGAGTGGCCTGGCTGCCATGTGCTATTTGCCACCAGAGCGCCACTTGCACCTGCGACGGTAAATAAAATAACTGGCTCCCGCCCTGCCTGCTCGTCTAGCCCTGGGGCCAGGGCTGGGCCCTATCACTCCCTGCGCTGATCCAGCCCCATCTCCTGCCCTGCTCTGCCCTGCCCAGCCCGCCATGGGACCCAGACTGCTCAGGTGAGGAGACAGAGATTTGGTGGTGGGTTACATTGGAAGGGCTATGTGTGTGTGTATGTGTGTGTGTGTGAGAGAGAGACACTCTGTGTGTGTGTGTGTGTGTGTGTGTGTGTGTGTGTGAGAGAGAGAGAGACAATGTGTGTGTATGTGTGTGTGTGTGAGAGAGAGAGACATTGTGTGTATGTGTGTGTGTGTGAGAGAGACACTGTGTGTGTATGTGTGTGAGAGAGAGACACTGTGTGTGTATATGTGTGTGTGTGTGTGAGAGACACTGTGTGTGTATGTGTGTGTGTGTGTGAGAGAGAGACATTGTGTGTATGTGTGTGTGTGTGAGAGAGACACTGTGTCTGTATGTGTGTGAGAGAGAGACACTGTGTGTATGTGTGTGTGTGAGAGAGAGACACTGTCTGTGTATGTGTGTGAGAGACACTGTCTGTGTATGTGTGTGAGAGAGAGACACTGTGTGTGTATATGTGTGTGTGTGTGTGAGAGAGAGACACTGTGTGTATGTGTGTGTGTGTGTGTGAGAGACACTGTCTGTGTATGTGTGTGAGAGACACTGTCTGTGTATGTGTGTGAGAGAGAGACACTGTGTGTGTATATGTGTGTGTGTGTGTGAGAGAGAGACACTGTGTGTATGTGTGTGTGTGTGAGAGAGACACTGTCTGTGTATGTGTGTGAGAGACACTGTCTGTGTATGTGTGTGAGAGAGAGACACTGTGTGTGTATATGTGTGTGTGTGTGAGAGAGAGACACTGTGTGTATGTGCATGTGTGTGAGAGAGAGAGACACTGTGTGTGTGCGTGCATGTGTGTGTGTGAGAGACAGACACTCTGTGTGTGTGTGTGTGTGAGAGAGAGAGAGAAACACTGTGTGTGTGTGTGTGAGAGAGAGAGCGAGCGAGAGAGACACTGTGTGTGTATGTGCGTGTGTGAAAGAGAGACACTGTGTGTGTGTGTGTGAGAGAGAGAGACACTGTGTGTATGGGAGATACACTCTGTGTGTGTATGTGAATGTGTGAGAGAGAAAGACACTCTGTGTGTATGTGAGAGAGAGACACTGTGTGTGTGTGACACTGTGTGTGTGTGTGAGAGAGACACTGTGTGTATGTGTGTGTGTGAGAGAGACACTGTGTGTGTGTGTGTGTGAGAGAGAGAGACGCTGTGTGTGTGAGAGAGAGAGAGACACTGTGTGTGTGAGAGAGAGAGAGAGACGCTGTGTGAGAGACACTGTGTGTGTGTGTGTGTGTGAGAGAGAGACACTATGTGTGTGTGTGAGACTGTGTGTGTGTGAGAGAGAGAGAGAGAGACTCTGTGTGTGTGTGAGTGTGTGTACATGTGCAATAGAGAGCAGTAAAGATGAGGGTGACGCTCTGTGTGTGTGGAGGCGGGTGTCCCTAGGGCGGGCAGTGAGGGGAGGCAATGTGGGTGTGTATGAACTGTGGGGGGCAGTGTGTGTGAGGGCGTGGGGGGGCTGTGTGGGTGAGGGGACAGCGTGTGTGTGTGTGTGGGTTATGGGGGGCTGTGGGGTCATGGGGTACAGGGTGGGGGGCCATTGTGTGGAGGGTCATGGAGGTGGGAATGGTGTGGGGGGCAGTGTGTGGGAGAGAGGCCGTGGGGGAAGTGTGGGGGGGCAGGGTGTGTGTGAGAAGGGGTCTTGGGGGGCAGGGTGGGGGTCATTGTGTGGGGGCCCATTGAGGTGGTGAGAGTGAGGGAGCAGCGTGTGTGTGTGTGTGTGTGTGTGTGTGTGTGTGTGTGTGTGTGTGTGTGTGTGTGACAATCTCTGGTGATGCCCCACACTGCTTGCTGCACACTCCCTGCTGGATTGGCCCCCTCAGCCTGGAGGGGCCACACGCCTAGCAGCTGCTCCTCCTGGAGACACACGTGCACCAGTCACAAGCGTGCACACACACACACACACACACACACACACACACACACACACACACACACACACACACACACGGTTGCCCTTTGACTCCTGACCCGCTCCCAGGTGTTACAATCATTTGTATCTCAGGGTTGGAACGCTTGATACCTCAGTGCAAATGAAACTACAGCGCCACCCCCTCCCCACCCCATGACCCCCTCCCCAAGCCGGGTGAAGGTTACTCTACAGGGGGCGTTGCAGTGAGCCTGAAGTCTGGTATTTAGCCGAGGCCCTGGGCCGGTAATAGCTTGAGCCACACTAGGGCTGATGGAAGTTCACCCAAGGAAGTAACCTCGGTTAGAGGATTTAGCTGTATCCCTCTGGTGAGCCACCGTCTGGCCCGTGTAGGCTTTGTTTGGTCAGACTCTGTAATGGCAGGGCCCAGAGAACCGTTTTGCTGCGCAGACATGTACAGTTGTTGGGACCCCCTGTGCAGGGGGCAGGAATTGCCAGTCTGGACCTGAAGCCGTGGTGTAATCAGGCCTGCGGGCTGGCAGCAAGCCCTCCTATCCCCAGCACCGCGGGGCACGTGAGGTTCCGTGCAGTGCATCCAGCTACTCTCCTTAGCTGGTTGTCCTTGTTCTGGGATGTCGCTGACAGTGACCGTGGCATTAATAAAACTCCTCAAGACTCTCGGTGGGTCTCACCCATCATCATCCTAATTCTTCACCAAGCAGCCCCCTGAGGGTGACCCTGGGGCTAGTGACACGTGCAATTTGCACCCCAGATTATCCGTACGGCTACAAGGTGCACAAGGTGCTGAGACAGGCTAAATCTGCCCCTTGGTCTGAGCTATCGGTCTCTAGATGAACCTGCAATGCCGTAACACTGTCCCCGGGGGCATGAAGCTCTGAGATGCCATGTCCCCCCTCCCACCGCGCGTTCCCTTCCAGCTCCTTGGCCTCTGCCCAGCTTTGGTCTCCTGGCCTTGGCACGTGTGTGTGACTTTTGCTGCCTCACACAAGGCCTCACATGCTGGTTCCTTCCCGCTGTGGCCGTGAACGTGCGCAGGAGTGCCCAGAGCTATGGGGCAATCACAACCTGGACTTTCAGCTGGGGAGCAAGGTCCCACTGCAGCAATACGGGTTGCAGCGGCAGGGCATGGCCCAGTGTGGGGAGCGCAGGCCCGGGTGGAGGCAGGAGTGCTAGTTGGGGCTTGCTCAGATACTGCACCCGGGGCAAAGCCCTTCACCTCCCTGGAACTGTGCCCTTCAGCGCCAGTACAGGGGATCACCTTGTGCATCCCACAGGGAGACTGAGGCTGCCTCAGTCAAAGCTTAGGGGGAGGTGAAGCGACCGAAGCGGTTCCAACTGATGCGTTGCCAATCACAGCTGGTGCTTTGACTCAGTGCCAAGGTGCCCAGTCCCCCTCGCTGGCAGAGCACAGCAAAGTTCTTCCTTCAGGCCCGGGAGGTTCGCCACGCCAGGCAGGGCGACGATCCCTCGCAGGCATCTGGGGCTGCTCCAGTTCATCAAATAACTCCCCACCTCTGGGGCCAAGGCCTCCAAGGTCCTGTAGAGGCAATGGCTGCCAGGCAGCGTTCAAACACTACAGCCCTGGGCACTAATCATCATCGTTCAAGTGGACCCAGGCTGTGGGCCAGCACGGCCCAGCGCCAGGCGCTATCAGCGGGGAGGGCAGGCTGGGGCACTCTGGCTGCCCCCCCATGAGCATTTCCAATTCTCTCAGGGGGACTCTCCCCCCTTCTCCCCGCTCCCTGGCTTCCCAGCAACTCAGAACGCTGGAAAAAGCCCTGCTGGGCACTGCAGCTCTTTCCTTCTGCACCCCTCTTCCTACAGCCCTCCCCCGCCCACCAATACCCCCTCTCTCCACTTGGCTTGTTAAAGCTTTTGCCCCTCAGAGGAGCCCTGCCCCCCATTTGTCATGCAGGGCACCTGGGCACCAGCATTTTAACCAAACGTCTCTGCCAGGCTCCGACTGGTGCAGCGAGCCCTTGCGAGCGGCGCTGGGGAATATTTCAAAGCCCGCTCTGGGGTGGCCCCCTCTCTTGGGGCAGAGAGCAGCGCGAGCCCTGGGGCAGGGCCCAGGTCTCGGCCCCCTGGTTTCGTAGCCTCCTGGCCCTGGTGCTGGGAGGTGACCATGAGGCTGCCGTGCAGTGCGGGACGTCTGCATTGGCCGAGCATGTATCAAATGGGCCACAGGGCAATTCCCAGCTGAGTCTCTGTGAATGGCCCCCATGATTAACCCTTTCCTGGAGGATTTCCTCTCTCTCATAGTGGCCTTGCCGGCCTGCCCTGGAGCTACAGACCCGAGTGCTTTCAGAGCCTACGTCTGGGTGAAGCATTGGGCCTGCCAGCCAGGGCCTTCTGCAGGGCTCAGGAAGAGAACAAGCCGGGGGAGCTGACAGAGCAGCATCCCCCTGGAAGCTCTGCCCCTTTCCAAGGGCCCCCAAGAGATCTGCCAGCCATGGCCTCGCTGGGGCCCATATCCCAGCCGAGGAGAGCCTCGCCTGGCCAATGCGCCCTTCTCAAAGGCTTGGCCTGCAGCTGCTGGGGAGCAGCCCAGCTCAGTGGGGACCATTTCAATGGCTGCAGTTTGGCCCCACAGACTTCACGCAGGCTGGTCCGCGGCTCCTGTCCCCACACCGAGCCTCTCCCCCCAGCGTGGTGGGACATCACGCCCAGGCTAGCTGGTCTGGGCTAGAGCTTGGGTGCTGGTAACCAGCCTTGTGCCCTGCGGCCGCTGGCTAAGCCCATATGTGCTGATGGGCCACCAGCGCCCTCCCACGCTGCCCCGGACACCCAGAAGGGCAGACAAGTTCTCCCACCGCTCTGGGGAAAGAATCCTAGGCTGGCTCGGCTCACTGCTGCCCTGAGAGCCCGGGGGAACACCTGGGGACCCAGGGTGAGCGTGGCCCCAGGGAGGGCACAGCAAGCAGGCGTGCAGGGTGGCTGCTCACACCCATGTGAGGCCAAGCCCAGTGGGCCCCCCTGGGTACCAGCCCAAGTTAACTCTGCAGTGAGGCCCTACCCCCGCCCCAGGCTGTGGCCCTGGGGCCAGCCACACGTAACTCTGTGCCTACAAAGCTCAGCCCTGTGCTGGGCCTTGGAGGGAGAGCTGGAGGCTGAACGCATGGCCGGCCACCCGCCTCCCGATAGCAGCTGCAAGGACTGAGACCACCCCATCTCCAGCCCCGTTCAGGTGAGGATCTCAAAGCACCTTACAAGGGTGGGGAGGATCATCAACCCCCTTTCACAGATGGGAAAACTGAGTCATGGAGCAGGCAGGACTTGTCCAGGGTCACCCAAGTCAGTGGCAGAGCCAAGGAGAGAGCCCATGGCTCCCACCTCCTGTTCCCCAGGGAGCCTCAGGAGACAGCAGGGTCTGTGCAGAGAAGCGTGACCCTGTCGCAGGCTGGCATGATTGGAGAACCCGGGGGGAGAGGCAGCATTCCCCAGGAGGGACAGGGACCCCTTCCAACCCTCCTAAACCAGGCAGGGAGGAGCAGCCCAGCCACCCCACCTGCCTGTGCTCTGAGCCTGTCTGCATCTCTGTCCCCACTCCTCCCCCCATGCCCAGTCTCCTCAGCCCTGCCTCCTGCCCCTGCCCCCACCCCTTGGCCCTCTCCCCCCTGCCCCGCCTGTCTCTCCCACTCACCCAGAGTTTCAGGAGTACCCAGGGCCCAGCTCCATGTATCAGCATCTCTCCCTTATTTACCTTCCCAGCCTTCCCCCAGCTGGGAGGGACAATTGATTTCTCATTGCAGCTGCTCCCTGCCTTGCCCTGCCCTTTTCTGGCTGGGCACAGGGAGAGCCGGCCGGACACCCAGACCACAGCAGAGCATAGGAGCCCCTGGTCTAGAATATCCCCTGCATGGAGCCTAGCCCCGTGGCTATCCAGTGCCCCCAGCCAGCCGGGTGAGACTCCTTCCCCAGGGGCCCAACCTCCCCTCCCTCCTTTGGGTGTTCAAAACACAGCTCAGAGCCACCCACTCCCTCTAGGAAGATCCCACCTCAGTGCCACACAGGGCTGCTCTAATCCCACCCGTGCTAAACCTGAGGGCGGGGGAACGGGTGCCCAGGCTAGGTGGGCTGTGGAGGATGGGGGGGACAGCAGAGACCTTGGGCAGTGGAGAGTGTTGGACGGAGGGGGGCTGTCTCAGGCAGAGGGGGTGCTAATCCCACATGAGGGCCGATCCCAGCGGTGCTCGGACTCCACGCGCTGATGGTGCCTCCCCGCTGGGGGCAGCAATGAGAGGCAGAGTCGTAGTGGGGCAGTTTCATTTGTTTTTAATAAATACACAATCTCTCCAAATTCATTTGTCTGCGCAGGGCGGGGAGGGCCCGGGGCCGCCCTGAGCGAGGCAGGGAGGGGCCCGCCCTGAGCAGACTAATTATTGAAGATTAATTTGTCTGCTCAAGGCGGACAGGCCCTCCTAGAACCATAAATTACACGAGAAACCCAGACAAAGAACAAGCAGAGGGCGGAGGGACAGGGAGATTTTACACTATGTACAAGCCAGGCCTGGGCCATGCCCAGGGAGCCCAGCTGGGAGGGGCTGCAGGGCTGCACAGCCACAGGCATTGATGGAGAGAGATGCTCACCTGGGTTCCCATCCCCGCAGCGGCCGTGTGCCTCCCCAGAGGGAGAGTGGGTTTGGGGGCAGGGGGAGAACAGCACCCCAGCCCCAGGATCCTCAGCCTCCCACACACTGCCCCCCCCCCCACCATGTCCCTTACGATCATGGAGCCGGACTATTGCCATGTGCAGCGCAGTCTCTACCCAGTGTCATTTCCTGAGCCCAGACCAGCTGGTGGGGGGCCCAGGTTGCAGCAGAGCCAGCCAGCCAGCCCCCTCGAGGCAGAGGCAGGGGTCCCGGGGCTCTCCCCACAGCAGTGGCTCAGGCCTGGGTGGAAGCGGAAAGCAGAATCTGTCATGTTAAACAAACCAAAGAAACAAAACTAGTCTAGGGCTGGCCTGGGGATTGGCCTGGGCCACACGCCCCATCTTTCCCGCAGCTAGCAGGGAGCAGTGCCCTGGGCCGGGGCAGCACAGATCTTGGGCACGCTGCTGGGCTGCTGCTCCAGACTGGCTCCTCCTCCTCCCACTGGTGTCCGGCTAGCGGCTCCAGGTCTCTGGGGCATCAGCTCTGAGCTTCTCCTGGGCTTCTTCTGGGGCAACGTCTGGGGCTGCAGGACAGAGGCAGAACCACAGAGCAGGGTCAAAGTCATCGAGCAGGGGGCTCGGCCAGCCCTAGGCAAGCATCCGGGCTGGGCCCCAGCATGACTCTGCAGGGAGGCTCATCTCAGCCCATGGCTGGGCTGAAGGTGCCAAGCCTGGACTCGTGAGGCCAGTGGCCCGGGGAGGAGTCTGGGCAGACCTGGAGATCCCTCAGCAGGGATGGAACCTGTTCCTGGGCAGGGAGGAGCCTTTGATACCCTGGGACGTGGCAACTCGGGGCCACCCTCCAGGATTGGGGCCCACCGACCTGGGGCTGAGGGTGGATCAGACACCCAGGAGCCACTGGAGAACACTGGTCCCCCAGCTGTGCACAAGTGGGGCAGGGGAACAGCCCAGGGATGGACAGAGACAGGCCTGCCCGACACTCACCCCGGCACCGGGCACAGCAGCGGCTCTCCTTCTTGGCATGACTGGAGCAGGAAGCGGGGGAACATTCCTGGCGCTGGCAATGGGTCTCCCCGGACTGCAGTGGAGGAGAAGGGAGTCAGACAGGGGCCCAGCTCCTGAGGGGCCTGGCCAAGCAGCAGGGGATAGAAGGAGCTTTCCCGGGTGGGGGGTGGCCAGGAGGCCTGGCCAGGTTGGAGAGCAGGGGAGAAGGGCACAGGGGGCCTGGCTGCAGATAGTTCAGTGCCCAGAAAGCCTTTTATCCGGACTCCGATGACAGAGCTCCCTGCCCCCTTCAGAGCATGGGGCCTCTGGTGCCCCCAAGGGCTCAGAGAGGCTGTTCCTGGGCTTGTGTCCATGCAGCGAACCCGACAGGTGGGGGGCGTCCCCACGCACTCACCACACACCAGCAGGTGATGCACTTCATCTCCCCGAAGGGGGGCACCGTTGGGTGCCAGCTCTCGTTGTTCATGTACCACTGGCGCCCGAACCGGCAGGCCCGGGGCCCGTCTGCCTGCATCATGTCCGACAGCTCGGGGGGGCTCTTCTCTGGAGCTGGGGGGAGCAGAGACCCAGGCATCCCGCTGCCTTAGTGCGGCAGAGCGGGTGTCCCCACCCCCCAAAGCAGCGTGTCCGGCACACGGCGTGGAGCAGGAGCCAGAGCTTCCCCAACTTGGCAGAACGTGGCCACAGCGCCTGGCAGCCGGCAAGGCGGGTGGGGAGCAGGGACCCGATCAGACCAGGGGCCCATCTAACCCGGCCTCCTGCCTTGAGGACGGAGCAGGGACCCGATCAGACCAGGGGCCTATCTAACCCGGCCTCCTGCCTTGAGGACGGAGTAAGACTTCCCCCTAGTGGTCAATGGCGGAACAACCACCCCGAAGGGGCTTCCTGCAGTTAGTGGCTGACTCCAAGGGTGTGTGGCTGGGAGGAGAAGGAAGCAGCCACCCCACACTAGGGTGACCAGATGTCCCGATTTTATAGGGACAGTCCCGATTTTTGGGTCTTTTTCTTATATAGGCTCCAATTACCCCCCACCCCCCGTCCCAATTTTTCACATTTGCTGTCTGGTCACCCTAGCCCACACGGATGGGGAGGGTGCAGGAGACAGGAGTGCTGGGACCACAGACCCTCCGAGTGGACGCAGGGAAGGGATAGCTCAGTGGTTTGAGCATTGGCCTGCTAAGCCCAGGGTTGTGAGTTCAATCCTTGAGGGGACCATTTAGGAATCTGGGGCAAAAATAATCTGTGAGGGATAAGTGACTGGACTCAAGGTCCCTTCCAGTTCTATGATTCTATGACTGGCCCAAGGGGCAGAGGGAGATGAGATGGGGATGGAGCCGCCAGCCGAGCAGCATGGGAGCGAGAAGGGAGACGCGCCCTGCCCTTCCCTGGGGCAGTGGGGTCAAATCCAGCCCAAGCTGACTGCGCTTGCTGAAATGAGCTGCTTGCTGTGAGCCCAGACCCTAGATGCCCACACTGAGCGCTGCCCCACAGCCACAGGGAGTGAGCACCCACCCCCCTCTGGCGTGGGGCTGAGGCCCATTGCTCCTGTGTGGGTGCCAGGGACTCCTGGTCTGGGGCAGTGATCTAAGCCAGCTGGAGGAGGAGGTGCCCGTGCAGTGCCCAGCATGATGGGCCCCCCCCCAATCTCATCTGAGGCATGGGGGTGTGTGTGCATCCATGCTGGGTCTGGCACAGCGGGGCCCTGACTGCAGCTGGGCACTCTAGGCATCAATGGCCACGTGTGGCCCGGCCGGAGGACGCACCTGGGCACTGCTTGCAGCAGTCGGACGGGCTGACTCGGACGGGGTTGCTGCAGGTCAGGCGCGGGCACTGCACCTTCTCACAGTGCACTTCCCCCGTTGCTCCCTGAATGGAGAGAGGATGGGGTGGGCTGAGACCACATAGCACCAAGGGGCCAGAGTGAGGAGCCACAAACCAGCGCTCAAGGGGCCGAAAGGGGGTTGCTGGGCCTTCCCACTGACTAGGCACAAGGGCTCCATGGTACCTTGCAGGTGCAGATGGCGCATTTGATCAGGCCAAAGGGGGGGACCACAGGGTGCCAGCGGGTGCCAGCTCCTCGCCATGTCTTGTCTCCGTCGAAGTAACAGCCTGGGGCAGCAGATGGGGAAAGCGTTAGAGATGCCGGGGCAGGAGGCCCAGAGAGAGGCCTGCTGCCCAGGTGGGGTCAGGACTCACCCTCACTGCTGTCCCGGGCCTTCTCTGCTCTCAGCTCTTCCTGGCTTGCCTTCCTCTCTGTCCAAACAAGCAGAGCCCATGAGGGACGGACACACAGACGCTGGCTGGGCCAGGCGCTCTGCCAGCCCCTCGCTGGGGCTACACAGATGCCTCCCCTCACCTCCCCCTTCAGCCCCATACACTGCTCCAAGACAGGCTGCCCCTTCTGGGACCCCCTGAACATCTTGGGGGGGGTCATCTTCCAGGGCCCTGTGTCACAGACTGTAGCCCCAACCCCAAGGCCCTCCCCTCCATCAGCAGCCCCCAGCACCTTCACAGACCGGGCAGCACCGGTCCTCCAGGTGAACCTGCTGGGTGCAGTTCAGGGGCTGGCAGAGGATCGGGTCGCAGATCACTGTGCGCTTCTGTGGGGAAAAATCACACATCATTAGATACCACCCAGCAGAGGGCATCTGGTGCTTTTGTGTCCCCAGGGACTTGGGAAGGGGATCAGCAGCAGGGGCAGGCGGTCACCCCTAAGCCCAAGGGAGGGGCCACAGCCCTGGGGTTGAATCCATGCAACAAACACTAGACAGAGCCCACCGGGAGCCAGGCTAGAACCCTGGCCTTACCACGCCAAAGTCACAGGCTTCTGCTGCTGGAGCCGAGGGAGCTCTCCCTCGAGGCAGCAGCAGCAGGTGATCCCTTATCCTCTCTCGAAGCAGGCCCTCAGTGGCCACAACGGCATATGCAGGTGCAAAGCCAGTTACACACTCAACCCAGAAGGATCCCCCGAGGCCTGAAGCAGCGGCCCTGCCCCGGGAGCCTACTCTGCCCACGAGCAGCCCATCCGGGGCTCCTGGGAAAGAAATGCCAGGCTCCACATGGGATGTGTTTCCCTGGCCCACAGACTCTGAGCAGGGGCAGCCCCGGACCAGAGAGCTTGAGGTCTCTGCCTCCCCCGGGGCCTATTTCCAGAGGAGGAGGAGCAAGAAGTGACATGGCTGCAGGAGTTTAAGAGGCAGCTGGAGGGGTGCAGCTTTATGGTGGACTGGACAGAGAAAGGTGCCAGCTGGGGGGGAGGGAAGGAGTGCCTGGGTGGTGGAGGGTGACAAGAGGAGCTGGCAGACAGGACCTGGCTTAGCTGGTGGAAGCCTGACATGCCAGGGCAGCTGCCAGCATTAGGGTGGGGACGGTGGGGTGTGTGTGTGTGGGGTGGGGGTGGCAGGCCAGTTTCCTCCTGTCAGTTCACCTGACTGGGAGGCCGGCCCCTCGCTCCCATCCTGGGGGTGGCTGCAGTGACCCAGGGAAGGCAGGATCTAAATGCAGACCAATGCCATGCCCAGCCCCACAGACTCGGTCAGAGGCCATGGCAGGGGCCAGGCTGCGGCAGGAGCCTCGGGGACCCCTTGGACCCACCTGGCAGCTGCAGAGGGAGCACTTCCTATCATAGGCAGGGGCCCAGCGAGAGCCGTGTGCTCGGTGCTGCCCCTCAAAGAAGCAGGAGTTGGGGTCCTTTTTCAGCTGCTCGGGGTCCTTGGGCTTGGGCTCTTCCAGGAGCTCGTCCTCTTCAGGGCCCAGCCGGATGCCCCCCGACTCGCACTGGTTGGGAATGTGCACCTGGCAGGGAAAGGGCACCAGCGGGTCAGGGCAGGGCTGCAGGAGGTGGTGGGCAATCAGCAAGGGGCAGGCTGGGTCAAACTAATGGTCCATCTAGCCCAGTGTCCTGTCTTCTACTAGGCGCTGGTGCCAGGTGCTGCACAGGGAATGAACGGAACAGGCAATCGAGTGATCCAGCCCCTGTTGTCCACTCCCAGCTTCTGGCAGTCAGAGGCTGGGGACCCCCAGAGCAAGGGGTTGCATCCCTGCCCATCCTGGCTAAAGGCCATGATGGACCTGTCCTCCATGAGCTTATCTAGTTGAGTTTTTTTTTTAACCTTGTTAGTTTTGACCTTCACCACATCCCCTGGCAATGAGTTCCACAGGCTGACTGTGCCTGGTGGGAAGAAATACTTCCTTCTGTTTGATTTAAACCTGTGCCTGTTAATTTCATTGGGTGACCCCTAGTTTTTGTGTTATGTGAAGGAGTAAATAACATTTCCCTATTCACTGTCTCCACACCAGTCTGATTTTACAGACCTGGGTCATATCTCTCCCAGTCCTCTTTTTCAAGCCAATCAGTCCCCATATTTTAATCTCTCTTCACATGGAAGCTGTTCCAAACCTCTAATCATTCTGGTTGCCCGTCTGTGGATCTTTTCCAATGCTAATATCTCTTTGCTGAGCTGGGGCGCCCAGAGCTGCACGCAGGATTCGAGGGGTGGGCGCACCGGAGGTTTATATAGAAAATCTCACAATGCCACTGTCTCTCCCTTTTCGAATGGTTCCGAACGGTCTTTAACCTACGTCATGGTGGCACTGCTGAGCCAGGCCGGCAAGGAAACTGGCTCGCTCCGACAGGGCCAGTGCTAGGATAAGCTCACCCTGCCATCTTCCACCTCGAGCTGTTGCCAGCCACGGTCACCCTCACCCCACGCGCTGTCCCCGCCAGAAAGCGCAGGGGCTGCTAGCCAATTCCGCCCGTATCCCAGAGTGCTGCCCCCTGCAGGATACTCCAGCCTGCTGCTTAGGGCTGCAGCTGGGCAGTGCACTTTGCACCATTCCATCTCCCCATGGCCAGGGAAGCCTCCTGCTTCCCCTCCCTGCTGTCGGGAGACGAGGACTGAGGAAAATGGAGAAATTAATGCAAGTTTTCCTTAAAGAATAAACTTCCTGTCCGGCTCTAGCCATGGCACCTAGATGGTGCCAGCCAGAGCGGCTGGGAGCAGTGCCAGGCGATGCCAGGCAGCAGCTGCTCCTATTCCTGCACGGCCAAGCCCACTCCTCAGGGAAGCAAGTTTCCCGGGGTCTCCGGGGCAGCCAAGACACAAACACAGGCTGCAGTTGATGAATAGCGAGGAGGCAGCTGGAGATGGCCCAGCCAAACACAGCTTCTGGGAAAGCCGCTGGGGCTCCGGGCCCAGCCAGAGAGCGGATGCTGCTCTGTCTGCAAATATCCCCCCCCCTACTCGCCATTTTTTCCATCCGGGGTGCCAGCAGAGTTAGCACCCAGGAATATCTGGGGCAGAGGCAGGGCTGGGGGAAGGGACAGGCGCCGCCAGCCCGACAGAGCAGCTTCCGAGCCTGGGGCCCCAAACTTGGATGAGTGGGGTCAGCTGCAGGAGCAGGGGAGCAGAGGGGCCATGGGTGGGGAGAGACTGAGCCAGAAAGCTCCTTCCACTCCAGCTGGCCTTTGCCCGACCCCTGCAGGAGAAGGCAGAGGGCAGGTGAGGAGGGCAGGAAGGAAGTTCACTCTCTGCTTTCTGGCTTGGCACCCCCCGCACCCCCCGAGAGCATTTACAAGGAGGGGGCACCCTGAACCCCTGTCAGGAGTGAGACCTGTGCTCTGGTTGGCCTGATCCTTGCACATCCCAAGTTTCCAAACGTCAGCTGGGCCGGCTCGGCGAGGGATGGGCTAACGTGTCTCTCCATCTCCTCTGATCTGGCTCAGGCTACAAGCGACAGAGTCTGAGCTTGTCTCAGTCCCTAAGGTGCAGCAGTGCCCAGCACGGCCCCTGCACAGGTGGGTACCATCGGCGGTGGCTGCTCAGCAGAGGCCCAGGCCTGGGCTGGCAGGGGGCTGCGGGTCCCCAGATGGCTCTGCATGCAGCGCTGCGCGGCCCATTGCCCCAAAGTGGCAGAGAAAGGGCAGGGAGGTGGCACCGCGTGACAAAGGAGCCTGCAGCTACATGCACCCTTGGGAGGGTGGTAGCATAGTCCAAGGCCTGGGTTAGCTGGGACGCTGGGACCCAGGTGCTCCTTGCTTCTGTCCAAGGGATGCCGAGTTGTCTCACAGCCCGGAGCATGGTAGCTACTGCCGGGGTCCCCCTCTCCTGGGCGGGTGGAGCAGGCTCAGTGTCCCCAGCCCGCTGCTGAGGGGTCGCTGGCCCTGGCAGGCTGTGACCAAGCCGGGGTGAGTCAGCTTTTGGCAGGGCCTGGGACTCCCGCAGCTGCTGCCCAGGGAGCGGAAAGCCGGAGGGGGTGAGTCAGTGGCACCTACCCTCCCCCGCATCTCCCCGCGGGGGTTGACTTTGGTGCTGACTTGCAGGAAGGCCGTGCCCTGGGCCAGGTGGCGCAGCAGCTCCGCGTCCAGGTCCTTCACCACGCCCTGGGCCTAGGCAGAGGAGAGGGGCATTAGCGGGGCCCGAGCCAGGGCCAGCACTGAACTGTCGAGGTTAGAGGTGGCACCATGCTCTGGGTGGCCCTGCTCCGAGAGCCTGGTACCCCCAGGATTGGGCCGGGGCACCCAGGGGAGGGGTGGACCCCTGCATGGTTCCCACCCAGCTCAGGCTGAATGGCTCCCCCAGCATCCTGTGCTGAGCTGGGGCTGGTCAGCACTTCCAGGCGGAGCTGGGGCTGCCCAGGACAGGAGCCAACGTGCCGGCTGAGGGGCCCAGAGCATCAGTGACCCCAGCTTCCTCCCCCTCCCCCAATTGCTAGAGGTGGCCGGGCTGAGGAGCGACACACAGATCTCTGCAGAGCTGCCTGGGTTTTGCAGGCACCCAAACTCCTGAGGCACCTCATCTCTGCCTGAAACACCCCTCCTCCCGGCACCTTTCCCCTGCAGCCTCTCCCCAAAGGGCCCATCACTTCCCCCCCATCACCCATCTCCAGCCACTGACTCCCCCTCTCCCAAGGACTCCCCTTTTTCCCCAACTCCTCCCCAAGGGCCCATCACTCCCTCCAATCACCCCCTCCAGCCACAGCCCCCCAGCCCCTCGCCCCCCCACAAGCCCATCACCTCGGTGCCGTAGAAACCCTTGAGGAGCCGGGCATGCTCATGGCTGCGCTCGCCCAGCTCGGCGACGCCATGCAGGTGGGCACTGACAGCGATGTCGTCCGACTTGCCGAGCCCGCCCACCACGATCTCGTAGTGCAGGTGGCAGTGCTCGTCCAGGGAGACCCAGGCGTGTCCCGCCGAGCCGGTCCGCACAGGGGGAGACACCAGCTGGCCAGCCAGGGGGATGGGCAGCTCTGGGCACAGGGGGCACAGGTCAGACACATGCTTCCAGCTATGCCAGCAAAATGTGTTGCCCGCCCGCTCTGCAGTCCTGGGGCCAGCCCCCAGGGTCCCTGACCTACAGGGAACACCCATGCACTGCCCACTACAGAGACCCACCCACCTCGTGCCCTCCAGCCCTGCAGGGCTGGCAGTCTTGTGAGAGGAAACAGTGCACCACCTGGCAGCAGGTACCTGTATATCGTGCCAGGAGGCCGCTGTACAGCAGGGAGCTGATCTGTCCCCGCACTTCCCCCTCCTCAAAGTCCTTGGTGGCCACGTTGAGGAAAAGCTCGCTCTGCAGTAACATGTGGGTGTCCCGGGCGTTCATGTGCTGCCAGGTCCCGCTGGCCTGGCCGGGGTAGGGGGGAGAGAGAAGTTAACATGCCTGCTGGGGGGAGGGGGCATTATCATCACTTACTTTCAGAAGCACCCACATCATTCTGCCGCCCCTGGGTGGGACAACGGCAGCGGGGATCGAACCTGGCACCTCTGGATCTTAATGCAGGAGCCACTCCTGCTGGAGTCAAAGGAGCCACGGCTTTGCTAAGGTGCATCAACTGCTATGTAGTCCAGCTACCACTAGAGGGGGACAGAGCACCACACTAAGTGGGCGTGGCCTACCCTGCCATACAAGCCTGACAAAATGCACCTCCCATCCTCCGGGGGCTGAGCCACTATGGGAAACAGTCCACTACTGCTACCAGGCAAGGGAGTTACTCTGTTAGCACAAGTGACTGAGATCTGTACTGTGGTGCTGAAGGTCTCAGGTTCAAACCGCCTGCTGATGTAGGGGTGTTACCCCTCTGCCCATACATACTGAAACAGCATGGACCTTGCCCCAGAGATCTTGGCGGGGGGGCTGGAGAAAAGGGTCAGATATGTAATATACTGTCACAGCCAGATGACATTATCTTCTCATAACAGTACAGAGGGAGTGAGATGGGGATGGTTAAACAGAGAGATTTTCCCCAAAATCTCTTCCAATCCAACCACTTTGCCTTCCCAGCATGGCATCTGCCCCTTTCACATCCCAGCAGCACGATCAGCCGGAGGCAGATTTAATGCCCATGTGCAGAGTCTGCCCGCTTCGGATTTGGCATGCAGAATGGTGCCCAGATACTGCAGTGAGGTGAGCTCATGATGCAAACTGAATGTGCTGCCCCACCTGGCAGCTCTGCGCCCCCCGTCTCCCAGCGGAGACCAGGGTTCAGAGACAGGTGACACAGCAGCCTGGCTGGGAATTCCCATCTGGAGAGGGGCTGAGAAGTCTGGGGCTGTTTAGAGAAGAGACATGATAATGGATGGCAAACCCTCTTCTCATACAAGGGGGTATTCGTTAAACCTAAGAGACAATAAGTTCCAACGCTGACCCAAGGGAACATGTTTGTCCTAGGCATGTGATAAACCTTGTAGCAATGAGTCCCCCAGGAATCACTGAAGCCAAGAACTCATTAGGATTCAGACCAGGATGTGGATAATGAGAACATCTCCAGCTACGCTAGAGCGGGTGAAACACTTGCTAGGTGGGATATGAATCCTTAGGCTTCAGGGCGCAAGGGCTGGCTGCCTGGGGTCAGGAAGGAAAGTGCGCTGGGGGTAAATTATTCCCTACTTGCCCGCTAGGGAGTGTCACACCATATCTGGGCACTGGCAATTGTCTGAGCTAGGTGGGCCTCTGATCTGATCCAGCAATTCCGATCAAATAGGGAAGGGAGAAGGAGCCAAAGGGGTGCATGCAGCGTGAGATTCAACCTGGACATATGCAGTGGCCTCTACGGAGCTGGCAGGAAAGCCAGAAGGGGCTTTGGAATCTAGCTAGAGAGGAAACAGGTCTATTCCGATGGGAGGGGGAAACGGAGGCTGATCTATACAGCCCTGGGAGAAGGAGCGGCTCAAAAACACAACACAAAAAAGGATCAGTGAGAGAGGCTGGAGGAATGCTCAGAGCAACAGATCAAAGGCGATAGACATCAGGGGCGATTCTGCAGAGCCCTAACCACATGTGGGGGTCACCAGCCGAGGACAAGAACCAGGTGGGTGTGAGACACTGTCACGCCCGCTCTGGTGGGAATGCACATGCCCTGTGCCAGGGCCTGGAATACACACAGCTCCGGACTGGACAGTACCCCAAACTGCCCCCAGGCTCTTGGGGCTTGGATCGGGCCCCTCTCCAGCCTGGGATTGCCCCCCGCCCAGTATCTGCCACACGGATTTTGCCTGCCATCTCTTTAAATTCCTCCTCAAGGGAGGTGCCAGCTGCAGCCAGGGCCAGGTTTCCCAAGGAGTCTGGCCACATCTTTTCTCCACTGGTTTATTCCCAAGGCCTTTGCCCTGGTGATTGGGGCCCAAAGGGCCTAGCCAGATTTGGTGTGTGCTGGCTGATTAGTGGGGGGTGGTTTTCTGGAAAGGAAAACTCCGCTCATCCCTGCTCACACACCCAGAGCCCTCATGACTTCACGGAGAGCTGGCAGAGGATGAGAGGGGGCCCAGGCTCCTGGGGCAGCACTAGATTGGCATGGCTAGGAGAGCTGTCACTGGCATGGACTGGGGAGCCACGTGGCTAGCCAGGAACCAGAGCCCCATCTGAGAACAAGCCCCCGGGATCTGCTTCCCACCAGCAGCCTAGCTTAGCACCAGCTATCCCTGTGGGTCAGGGCCTCCTGGCCCAGAGAGCTTCCTGTGGGCAAGCTGGAGGAGAAAGGATCCAGCCCCCAACCCTGGGAGCCTGACCAGCCGAGGGAGCGGGCAGCACATCAGACAGAAGCTTGCCACGAGGCACAGGCTGCCCCCCGGCCCAATGGCCAGTGTGGTTTGAGGGTGACAGATGCAGGGGTCTGGGGGTAGAGAGCAGATGTGGGAGAGGATCTCTCAGCTGGACACAGCTGTTCCAGGCCCTGTTACCAGGCAAACGGAAGGGAATGGAGAGAGGAGCAGCCCAGGTGGGCTGGGGGAGATCCAGAGGCCCTCAGCCAGTGCACCAGGATGGCCCCACACTGCCCCCTCAATCATCCTCCAGGGGAGGGGTCTAGCCATGGCCCCCTGGATTCTTATCCACCCCCAGCGGGGCACTCACCAGCCCCTCCCTGTAGCTGGGCGTCATGTCGAACAGGATGCTGCGTTTGTTCTTCCGCCGTGGCTTGGTCTCCAGGGTGAGGCTGATGACCTCACTCGCTGTCCCTGCTACCTGGACCTGCGGGGAGGCGCAGGGGGCAGCGCCCCAGAGAGAGTCTGTCCGGTTCATAGCGTTAGCAAAGCTCCCCGGGAAAAAGCAACCCAGCTGCACCCATGGGTGTGGGGAGGGGGCGTGGCAGTCCCCGACAGCGACCAGCTCATCATTACCACCCCTCAGCATTGTCCATTCACAGCACTGCGGACGCTACCCGCATTAACCCGCTAGCCCCATTTCACAGGCCAGAAACTACAAGTCAGGATAGGGAAGGGAAGAGTCCTGATGTCCAGGCTCCCAGCCCCAACCACTAGAGCCTACTCCCTTCCCAGGGCTGGAAACAGAACCCAGGAAGTCTGACTCCCTGTTCCAGCAGCAGGTCTGCCTGGGGTTCCCAGCCTGCAGGAGGCGGTATCACAGCTCCTAGGGGGACATGGACAGGTGCCAGGGGCGGGAGGTCGTTGACTTTTCCTTTTCCCTGGGAGTGCTCAACCCCTACCCCCCATGGACCTGCCTTTGCACCACCTCTTCCCACTCCCACTTCACCCCCTCCCTGAGGTTCCTGTCCACCCGCTGTTTTCTGCCCTTCCCCAAGCCCCTCACTTACCCTGTAAACAGCTGTTGGGCAGAGGCCATGGCACCCCTGATGAGCAGGGGGTGGGGAACAGCGGTAGCTGGTGGGTGCTGAGCACCCACAATTTCCCCCCCCCATGGGTGCTCCAGCCCTGAGGCACCCATGGAAATAGCACCTATGCCCTCCCTGCTAACTGGGAGTGGGTCCTGGTGTAGAAACAGTTGAGGACCAAGGTGCTCATGTAGATTTCTCCAAACACACACGAGTGGGCCCCCAACCCCACATTGCCCCTGCACGGACCCTCCTTACCTGGTACTCCAGCGTCCCGTTCTCATGGAGCGCCAGCTTGGCAGACCCCACAGCCCCGGTCTTGGTTGGCATCAGGGCATCTCCTCCGCACAGCACGCTCTGGAGGGCTGTAATCAATAGGGGCCACAGGGCTCTCAGGCATGGCATCCAGAGCCAACCTGTGCCCCGGGTGCCCGCATGGCCAGACACCACAGCACCATGTGCTAACCTGTCCCCGGACTGCCCCCAAGGGAGCCAGGGCCACTGGGCCACCCCTCCCTTCCAGAGGCCTCCTGGGGGTGGAAAGCTCCGCCCTTTCCTAGGAGGCTCCGCCCTCTGACACTCCCATTCCAGCCCCCCAAACAGGGGCCGACCCAGCAGTCTGTTTCTTCAGCTCCTAGCCTGCTATTCCCAGGCCCTGGGGCACAGCGTGGCCTCGACGTCCTCTCCCCGCCACTCACTGTCACAGCTCTTCCTGGCAGTGATGTAGCCGGCAATCTGGCGCCGGCGCCTGCCCTCCGTCTCTGCTGTGATCTTCAGCTGCCCCTGCGCGAGCCAGAGCATCTCGCGGCTCGACAGGTCGCTCAGCACCTCCGCGAAGTCCGGGTCCTGTGGAAACAGCCACCGGGAGGAAGGGAAAGCGCCATGGCTTGGCCTTCAGAGGACAGCAGGGAAGGGGGAATTGGTGCCAAGGGGGCTGCTTACCTGCATGGTGATGTTGGCCCTGACCTCACGCAGTACCCGGTTCTGGTGCAGGATTCGGACCCTAAGTGAGACCCAAGGGAATTCTGCAAAGACAAAGAGGATTAGACAGTTTGCTCCCAATGATCCCCTCCACCCTATACCCACCAAACATCTCCACAAGTCTCCCACTCCCTCCCCCAGTGACACTACACAGCCCCTGACTGCCCTCACTCAACCCAGACCCTTCCATCCCAACCCCCCCTGCCCAAGTACGCTCTGCCTGGTGCCCTCCGAAGGGGCGAGAGCCGCACGGCTGCTCCAGGCCTTGCCCCACTGTCCTCACTTACCTTTGTCTGCCGGCTCCAGTAGCCCCTTGGCCATGAGGATGAAGTGCAGGTTGTTCTCGGTGTCACTCAGGGTCAGCATGGCGATGCCC
This sequence comes from Gopherus evgoodei, assembly GCF_007399415.2. Taxonomy (NCBI): domain Eukaryota; kingdom Metazoa; phylum Chordata; order Testudines; family Testudinidae; genus Gopherus; species Gopherus evgoodei. The sequence goes on from NC_044330.1 coordinate 8,595,842, forward strand.
CCCGTACCCATGTGGGTCAGGTCAACGGAGGTCAGGATGGCGCTGAAGGTCTCTGGGATTGAAAGGGCAGAAGGTTGTGAGGGTCAGCCCTGGGAGAGGGGAGGGGGATAGGCAGGGGCCCTGAGGACACAGGTAACCAGGGGGTGGGGGCTGTGAGACTGAGCATCCTGGATGAGCCGGCTGGAACTCGGGGCATTGGCTGCTGCTGAGACCCCAGCCAAGGGTACTGTGCCCAGTGGGACCCCCATGAAGTGAGACCCCAGACACCCAGGGCTCTCAGAGCAGCCCCAGGGCCGGGAGGGGGACGGGGGGGGAAGTTACCTGCAAAGAGGGCCCGGTGCTTGATGATTGAGCCTTGGATCTCGCCGGCTGGCTGAGACTTGGTGACCAGGGAGATGCGGAGCTGCTCCGCCTTCAGCAGCCGGATGGAGGGTTTGTGCAGGTTCCGCCACATGCCGCAGATCTGTGGGGAGGGGCAGCTGGTGAGTGGGGGGGGGGCGGCTGGAAGAAGGGGTGCGGGGAGGTAGAGAGGGCAGGGCAGCCCCTGCCAGAGCCAACGGGAGAAAGGTTCAGGGGAGCCGGGTCCCACGGCCCGAGGGAGGGACATCGCTGGCGATGGGGCTGGCCCAGAGAAGGGAAGCAGCCCCAGCAGGCACAGAGGCCCGTGGGCAAGGGTAGCGCAGGCGGGGCTGCCTCGTGCCTGGCCCAGCCCCAGGCGGGCGTCTCAGCTGCCCATGGGGGTGCCACTCACCATGCCGTCCTGCAGGGAGACACTCTTCTGCACGGGGTGCTCAAACAGGACGTTGCCGTCGGGGTCGGTGAAGCGGACGCGGCTCGGCCGGCCCAGCCTGCGTGGGGGGGGGAACCGGAGCAGCTGAGCGAGCCAGGGTGGCTGGGCAGAGCAGGTGGGGAGGGGAGGAGGACACACTGGCTCTGCCTGGCCCCAGAAAGCCCTGGCTGTGACTCCCAGAGCTGAGGCTTCACCCTAACGTGCCCCAGGGGAAAGTCTCCTTTCCAGGGCCTTGTCTGGTTGATCCCTGCCCCATGGAAGGTCACCCAGCTTCCTGGGACTCCCTGACAGCCCCTGTGGGGGCCAAAGGTGGGGGTGCAGCTTCTCTCCAGTCTGGGGTACTGTAGTGGTGGTCACCATGGAAACACATTCATTGATTAAACCAGAGAGTGGACAGATGGGGCAGATAACCATCCCTACCCAACCTGCCCTGGGCTCCAGGGGCAGCCCTTTGGCTCACCACTGGTTAGCCATGCGCTGTGCCCTGGGGGCTACCTGGGCCCAGGCCTCTTCAGGGAGGGGATGGCCCCTCTCTCGGGCTCTGGGCCCTCGGCACAGACACCGAGGTGCTGGGCGGAGAGGAGAACCGGAGGCAGGAGGAGACACTCCAGGCTAGCCGGCTCCCATGGGGACAGAGGGCGAAGATGAAGGGCTTATGCCCTAGGGAGCAGTGGAATTGGTCAGGGCAAGACCAGGGGTGCCCGTAGGAGGGCTGGGGAGAAAGCGAACAGTGAGGCTGGGGCTCAGGGCAGCTTGCTGGTAGGGAGGGGCTCTGGGCATGGGAGTCTCCCCAGGGATTGAGAATCGGGGCTAAGCCAAACATGCACTCAGTGCAAAGCCAGCAGAGAAGAATCAGACCCCAGTCCTGGGCTAGGGGCCGTGCAGGGGCATCTCTGTCCTGCAGCCACGTGCAACGAGAGTGTATGTCCTCATGGATGGAGGAGCGGGCAGACTGCAGCTGGGGGCTGGAATCAGCTGAACCAGGTTTGTAACCAGGCAGGCTTCTTGTGCATATTACTGCGCTGCTCCTGAGGGTCCAGAGTGCTGGGGAGGGGGACCCAGGGCACTTCCTCCCTCCCCCTTGCCCCTTAGGCTGCTATGGGGCTTGCTTGAGCACCCCCTATTGGCTCCAGGGTGAGGAGCAGGATGGAGACTGGAGCTTATTACAATTCACTGTGTTATCTGTCCTACAGGGGCCCCGCTCCTAAAGTGCACCTGCACAGGCAGACCCCCTGCATTGGCACGGAGCCTGCTGAGGGCAGAGGGGCACCACACAGGCAGATCCCAGAGCTCAGGGCAGTGCCCCACTGATTCCAATGGGGTCTGCACTGGCCAAAGGCTCCTCCAGCACAGAAGCAGTTGCAGGATTGGGGCCTTGGATTGTAAACAACTTGGGGCAGGCGCTGGATCCTCTCCCAGGTCTGCTGAGTGCCAAGCACTCCAACGTGGCTAGGAATATTTCACATTTCGCCTGCTTTGGCTACACTGACTTTGTTTCAAATTAGTCACCACTTCACTATGCAACGCCCTGGAAAAAGAGGGAGGGGGGGGGCTCCAGCATCAGAGAAGCTGAGCTCAGCTCCCTTCATGCACGGATCCAATTGAACTATCAGCGATCCTGAAGGTGGGGAGGGATTGATTGCAGGTCCCAGAGCCAGGCCTGGAGCAGAGGGGGTCCTGCTGGAGGCGGCGTGGAGAAGCGACTGGGCCCGCCACCGTGTGTGGTTGGACCCTGCTTGTTGGATTCTTTCCCATTTCCCTGAATTTGTTTTTAATAAAAACCTTGAGGAAAGGAATGTTCCTGCCTGTGACGGATTCTCTGGAGTCCCGGAGAGGAATTACCAGGGCTGTTCAGCTGTTTCATTTAGAGAAATCCCAGCTGCCTATCAGATCGAGCTCTGAAGGCCTAACAGACAGGAAGCCAGCAAATGAGCAAACGGGTTAAACCCCAGAGACCAGCGTAGCAATAACCCCTTCTCGTCTGATAAACAGGAGCCAGTTGCTACCTGCTTGGGCAACGGGCAGCCTGGCCCAGGGATTGGGCAGCTGGGGCACTGACCCCCTCTTGGTCACGACTGCAGGGTGAGAGTGGGACGCAAGTGCAGTGGCCTCCCTGCACCGGTGCCCACCGCCCGCCCGGGACAGGCATGCAGAAGCAGCGTGGGTGTGCTAAAAAACTACAACTCCCAGCATGGACGCTGGAGGGCTGGAAACAAGCTAGCTCTCCTCCCCCTTCCCTGCCCATAGTCCCATCTACGATCCATTCAGACTGCAGACGAGGTGGCTCTGGATTCTTCTGTTCAGTCTCTGGCTGGGAGTTTCCTTGGGGCTGTCCCAGTGCCTGGGGTGGGACTGACCTTTCATAGTTGATGGAGAAGAGCAGGTAGGAACGCACGAGGGTGAACCTGGCTTTAGCCACGGCACTGGACAGGGGCAGCCAGGGCTCCACACCACTGGTCAGCAAGGCCACAAAGTCTGGGGGAGGAAAGCGAAAGGAGATCTCAGCTATTCCTTCAGCTCAGAGCCCTGGGACGCTGCGTTCTCCATGCGGGAGGGGAGGAGAATGAAAACCACATCCAGGAGCCCCTTTCTTCACTGACATCGGGGCGGGGGCAGGGGATGGACTGTGGCTGATAGTCTCTGGGGTTTACTCTTCCAAACTTAGCAAATACTGAATCAAGCCTGCAACACATCCCCAGCCCTCCTGCCTCATCCCGGGCCTGTCTCCCCACAGCCACCAAGGGCAGGCAGAAAACTACCTGTGCGACTGTCGTCCCGGGCAAGGTCCTCCGAACTCAGGTAGGAACGGTCATTGTAGCTCTTATGCAAGTCGTCCTCCTTATCCTGGAAATACTCGAAGCTGTCAAAGATGGGCTCTGGCCTCTTCTCTGGGATGCTGGGAGAGGCTGAAAGGAGAAACGTCACAACTATTTTTTGCATCTTCAGTGCAAGCAGGGCATGTAGTATAATCCCCATCTCTCAGAGGGGGAAACCGAGGCACAGAAAAAGGAAGGGACTTGGTCCAAAGTCACTCAGCGAGCTTGTAGCAGAACCAAGAATGGAGCTCCACTCCCCTGACTGCCCGTTCCTTCCACTCCAACCACTAGCTCACATGGAACATGGCTGTATACAGGTGCCCAGGACCCTGCCTGGTGGGTGCTTTATGGCAGTTGCGGTGCAGGAGTTTCATAAGAGCTGAAATGGAACCTCAGGGCAAGAAACCTGCTCCCGTAGCAACACAGTAAATCCCCTCCACGGACAGAGCAGCCTGGGCCCCACAGGAAGCACCAGGGATGCACCGTAACACTTTGAGGCTCTAGGGTCACCTGCCTCTCCCACCAGAGCTACTGGGGAGAAGTCCTCCTCTGACAGCGCTGTTACTGCTTACAGCTCCTGCCGAGGCCCCCGAGCCCCAGAGGGGCACCGACGTCTCAGAGGCCAGCTCGGATTCCATTCGGCACACGGCACAGCCACTGCCAGAACACCGGGAGTGGGGGAGAGAGCACGGTCCCACACTCGGTCAGAACCGGGGTCTGTGCCTGCTACCCAGTTCCCCAAGAGTGCCTGGTGCCTTGGAGAAAGGGGCAGCAAGCCCCTAGTGGACAGTTATGGAATAATCTTCCCATAGGTGAATTGTCCTCCTAACCTGCCAAGGGGAGGAAGTCTCTTGCCTGGAGGCAGGAGAGGCTGTGTCTCTTGTACAGTGTGTAGCTGCAGCCTAGACCCCTCCACACAAAGATCAGACCCTCAGATACTACGGTGATGGCCAGTCACATAAAACGCTACGGTAGAAAAGCTAACAGAATCATAGCAGTAATAATAAAAAGTGCTGCTAACACGAGCACCCCTCCCGCCTCCCCTTCTTGGCCTGCGCATTTTCTGGTTTGATTGTAAGCTCCCTGGGGCAGGGAGGTTGCCTTTGATTGGACTGTAAAGCCCCTTAGGAGGCTCCATTCATTCATGGACATCACCAGCTTCACGTGCCTGCAGTTTCAAAAGAGGCATCAGAAGTAGTTTTGAGCATGGTCCTCCCCCCCCCAACCCCAAGTCACCCACATCCTCCCCGTCAGCCGTTCCCTCCCCCAAGCCTTTACCACCATGTGTTTCTCTCTTTCTCACTGCTGCCGAACAACTGGGACACAGACTGCACAGGGGGCCCAGGGGCACCCACTCCGCACGTCTGTCAAACACACAAGACAAATACTCTGAGCAAACCCCGCTTTCCTCCCATCGCTTCCGGGCCCAGCCACGTGTGGCGAGCGAGACCCGTCACGCAGGAGCCCCCCACCAGTGCCACGCAATGCACTGTGCCACGCAGACAGTCCCAGGAGAAAGCCAGGGCCTTGCCTCTTACCCTTTGGGCAGGTCTTGCAGCAGTGTCCCGGCAGCAGGACAGACTCACTGCAGGTCAGTGTGGGACAGTCGTGCTTAATGTTCTTACAGCTGACTTTGCCTGTTGGCTTCCCTCGGCGATTCCTCTGCTGGGATGGAAGACAGAAATATTCTCTCGTGTGGCCTGCTGGTGAGAGACCCAGCGCCCAGCCCCATAGCGTGAGCCTCTGCAGAGCCCCAGAGAGGGCTCCCTGGAGCCGACTCCAAGAACCACCTGCACTGCGAGCCAGGGGAAATCAGATGCTGAGACCCAATAATCTTTGCCACATCGAATTGCTCTGACCTGTGTGATGCGCCTGAGGTCACCCCTGTGGAGAGACCTGCAGTCTCCAAGCCCCAGCTTAGCATACCTGCCTGCAAAACCCTTCTCTCCAGCTCATCCCCTCCCCTTCACAGGCACCCTTCTTTTCGCAAAGACCTCGCTTGGCTGCATCCTGCTGCTCCCCTCCGGGCTCGCCCTGCATGCAGCCCCCCGGCACTTAGCCTCTTGCTGCTGAGTGGCAAACCCCACACTTGCCAGCCTCGGGTTCCAGCTCTCTCCCTCCAGGGCTGTGCACAGCTGCTTCCTGGCTGCAAGTCTGAGCCAGGAGGGCTGGGCTCTGGGACCGAGGGCCAAGGTTCCCTTCACAGCCCCCTGTCCCCACTACAGCCAGAGGAGCAGGGACCCGCCAGGTGTGTGCCGGAAGCTGCCATGCAGGCGCTTTGCTCAGGGATTCCCAGGAAGGGAGGGGCAGGGGGGTTGTCAGGGAAAACATTTAAAGGCCAGTTCCCCAAGCAGACCCCTCCACTCCCAAATACCCAGTGCCAGGAGAAATGGGGAGCTGCTGAAGGGCTGCAGCAGATGTGCCCTACTCCTCAGAAAGGGATGGGGGGTAGGAGGAAGGAGGGGGGAGGGCCATGACCCCCCTCCAAACAATTTCCTTTCCTACAGCTCTGTCCTGCCCCCCACCCAGGAGCTTGACAAGGTACTTCCCTCTCCCCCAGGGCTTTGTACTCCTCCCCCCCAGGGCTCTGTACTGCCTGCACCCTCCCTCACTTCCCTTCTCCTCTAGGGCTCTGTACTGCCCCCCTCCCCCAGGGCTCTGTACTGCCTGCATCCTCCCTCACTTCCCTCCTCCCCCAGGGCTCTATACTTCCCCCCCACCCCCGGGCTCTGTACTGCCCCCTCTCCCCCAGGGCTCTGTACTGCCTGCACCCTCCCTCACTTCCCTCCTCCCCCAGGGCTCTGTACTTCCCCCCCCAGGGCTCTGTACTGCCCCCCCTCCCTCACTTCCCTCTCCCCCAGGGCTCTGTACTGCCCCCCCTCCCCCAGGGCTCTGTACTGCCTGCACCCTCCCTCACTTCCCCCCTTTCCCAGGGCTTTGTACTGCCCCCCTCCCTCAGGGCTCTGTACTGGCCCGAGTCCTGCACTCCCCTAGGGTGGGAGGGGAGGCAAGGTACGGTGCTGCCCAGGGCTGTGGAGCGCAGCAGCTGAGCTGGCAGAGGCTGGGCTCAGAGGTGAGTGCGGGGCCCCAGCTTTGGGGGGGAGGGCGCTGAATGCTCTGGAGCAGGGGTAGGCAACCTGTGGCTGATTTTCAGTGGCACTCACACTGCCCGGGTCCTGCATTTTAATTTAATTTTAAATGAAGCTTCTTAAACATTTTTAAAACCTTATTTACTTTACATACAACAACAGTTTAGTTCTCTATTCTAGGCTTATAGAAAGAGACCCTCTAAAAAGGTTAAAATGTATGACTGGCACGCGACACCTTAAATTAGAGTGAAGAACCGAAGACCCGGCACAGCACTTCTGAAAGGTTGTGACCCTGCTCTGGAGGCAGAGGGGTTCCCCGCTTACCGGTTCGCAGCAGCAGACCACACAGTGCATCACCCCAAAGGGCTCACCCAGGTCTGGGTGCCAAGTGTCCTCCAGGGCATAGAACCTTCCTCCGAACGAGCAGCCTGCAGAGGGGAGCAACATCCTGGGAGAGTGGCCAGAAACCCAGGGCCCAGCCATGCCACTCTGCCATCCTGCTGCACCCAGCCTGTGCCCCCTGCCATCCCCCTGCAGCCAGGCCCCCCAGATGTGCCCCCTGCAGCCAGCCCCCCCCCAGGCCTGTGCCAACCCTGCAGCCAGGGCACACCCTCTACACCCAACCCATGCCACCCCTGCCATCCTGCTGCTCCCAGGGCACACCCCCTACACTCAGCCTGTGCCATCCCATACCAATCCCCTGCAGCCAGGCCCCCCCAGCCTGTGCCAACCGTGCAGCCAGGGCACACCCTCTACACCCAACCCATGCCACCCCTGCCATCCTGCTGCTCCCAGGGCACACTCCCTACACTCAGCCTGTGCCATCCCATACCAACCCCCTGCAGCCAGGCCCCCCAGCCTGTGCCAACCCTGTAGCCAGGGCACACCCCCTACACCCAGCCTGTACCACCCCTGTCATTCCTCTGCTTCCAGGGCACCTCATCCCCCCCGCCCATGCCATGCTTGTCTGCCTGCTGCGGCTGGCACAGGACAGGTCTCGATCGCCCCCTTCACCCAGCCCCTGGTGCCCCCACCCTGCTGCGGCTGGCACGGGGCAGGGCTGGCTGGGCCAGCGGGCAGGGCTGAGGCTGTGAGATTCTCCGCTGGTGAGACGCTGCCGGCCCGGCCCGGCCCCTCCCCGCCGCTGTCACCCGTCCAAGCCGAGCGCACGGGGGGTGTAAATCCATCAGTGCGAACCAGATGGAGGCTGGAGCGGGTAGCTGTGCCAGGCAGGGCAGGAGTCGCTCCGCAGGCCCCGCTCGCCCCAGCCTGGCCCCCCAGCCCCGGGCTGGGGAACGTCCCAGCGCAGAGCCCCGGCAGCCCCCAGCAGCGAACCCTCTGAGTCCCTCCACCCCGGCCGGGGCTCCCCACCTGCTGCCCCCCGGGGCACTCCCCGCCCCGCCCGGGGTCCCGCCTGCGGGCCCCCCAGTCCCGGGCTCCTACCTGCCGCCCCCTTGGAGGGGAGCGGGTCCTTCTCGGGTTGGATGGGCAGAAGGGGCTTGGGGCGCGAGGCGCCGCCCGGCGCGGGGCAGAGGGCGAGGGGCAGCAGCGCGGCCAGCAGCAGCGGCACGGCGGCCATGGCCAGAGGGGCGCGCAAGGCTGGGGGACCCCGGCGTCCGGCTGCGCGAGGAGTCAGGGCTCCCAGTGCCCAGGCCCCGGCCCCCGGCAGGTTTTATAGGCTCCGGGCCGGGCCGCGCGGAGCCCAGGCATCCTGAGCAAACAAAGGCTCCGCTAATGAGGCGCAGGCGGCGGCCGGGCCGGGGGAGTGGAGCCCCCAGCGGGGGTCCGGCTCGCGGCGAGCGCCCGGGGGCCGCAGCGGAATGGGAAGCAGACGCGGGGCCGCGGGGGGCTTGTGGATTGGGCCCGCGGTGCGCGCAGCCCGCCCGGCCGAGCCGCCCAATGGCAGGCGGCCCCCGACGGGGGGAGCGGGACGGGGCAGCCCGGCCCCCCCGCCCCTGGTTCCCGCCCCGCACACCCCGCGCCGCGGACCTGTCGCTGCCCCAAACTGGAAGCCCCTGGAGAAGAGAAGTGGGGAGGGGGCGCCCCCCGTGCTACGCAGAGCCCGTATCCCCCGGCAGCCCCCGCTCCGCCCTTATCCCCCTGAATCCCTCGCCCGTATCCCCCTGCGGCCCCCGCTCCGCCCGTATCCCCCTGAATCTGACCTCCCCGCCCGGACACCCCGCAGCGCCTCGCCCCGCCCGTATCCCCCTGCGGCCCCCGCTCCGCCCGTATCCCCCTGAATCCCCCGCCCGTATCCCACTGCGGCCCCTGCTCCGCCCGTATCCCCCTGAATCTGACCCTCCCGCCCGGACACCCCGCAGCGCCTCGCCCCGCCCGTATCGCCCTGAATCCCCCGCCCGTATCCCCCTGCGGCCCCTGCTCCGCCCGTATCCCCCTGAATCTGACCCCCCCCGCCCGGACACCCCGCAGCGCCTCGCCCCGCCCGTATCCCCCTGCGGCCCCCGCTCCGCCCGTATCCCCCTGCGGCCCCCGCTCCGCCCCTATCCCCCTGAATCCCTCGCCCGTATCCCCCGGCAGCCCCCGCTCCGCCCTTATCCCCCTGAATCCCTCGCCCGTATCCCCCTGCGGCCCCCGCTCCGCCCGTATCCCCCTGAATCCCCCGCCCGTATCCCCCTGCGGCCCCTGCTCCGCCCGTATCCCCCTGAATCCCTCGCTCGTATCCCCCTGCGGCCCCCGCTCCGCCCGTATCCCCCTGAATCCCTCGCCCGTATCCCCCTGCGGCCCCTGCTCCGCCCGTATCCCCCTGAATCTGACCCTCCCGCCCGGACACTCCGCAGCGCCTCGCCCCGCCCGTATCCCCCTGCGGCCCCCGCTCCGCCCGTATCCCCCTGAATCCCCCGCCCGTATCCCCCTGCGGCCCCCGCTCCGCCCGTATCCCCCTGAATCTGACCCCCGCCTGGACACCCCGCAGCGCCTCGCCGCGCCCGTATCCCCCTGGACCCCCAGCCCCGCCCTGCCCGTATCCCTTGCAGCCCACGCTCCGCCTGTATCCCCCTGACCCCCCGCTCCTCCCGTATCCCCCTGAACCTCCCGCCCCGCCCGGACCCTCTGTGCCCCCTCGCGCTAAGCAGAGCCCCTATGCCCTGCAGCCCCAGCTCCGCCCGTATCCCTCTGAGGCCCCCGTCCTGCCCTATCCCCCTGCGCCCCTCGCCACTCCGGTATCCCCCTGAACTCCCCCTGCCCTGCCAGTATCCCCATGAAACCCCCGCCCGGACCCCCTACCCCGCCCGTATCCGCCGCCGACCTCATAACGTGTATCCCCTGCACCAACTGCACCACCGCATAGCCCGGACCCCCTGCACCCCACCCCGCCCGTATCCCCCTGAACCCCGTCCCCGCCCGCCCCGCCCGGACCCACTGCACACCACCTATATCCCCCGCCCCACCTCATAACCTGTATCCCCTGCACCACCCCGCCCCCCTGGACCCTCTGCACCCCCCACCGGACCCCCACCCCACCTCATAACCTGTATCCCCTGCACCTCCCCGCCCCCCCCGGACCCTCTGCACTCCCCACCAGACCCCCACCCCACCTCATAGCCTGTTTTGCCCTGCACCCCCTACCTGCCCCATAGCCTGGACCCCCTGCACCTCCCAGCCCCGCCTGTATGCGCCTGCACCCCCTAACCCACCCAGACCCTCCACCTCATTTCATAGCCCTTGCAGCCCCCGCCTTGATCCCCCTCCCTGCCTCATAACCCAGACCCCCTGCACTCCCCTGCCCTGCCCGTATCCTCCTGCACCCCCTACCTGCCCAAATCCCCATCACCCCAGCTCATAGCCTGTATCCCCCTACATTCTGCCCATATCCCCCTGCAACCCCTACCCCACCCATATCCTCTACACCCCCAGCCCCGCCTGGACCCCCATAGCCCCACCTCGTAGCATGTACTCCAATACACCCTGCCCGTATCCCTCTGCAACCCCTATCCTCTGTACTCCCTGCACCCCCCAGCCCACCTCATAGACTGTATCCCAATACACCCTGCCCGTATCCCCCTGCACCCTCTACCTCACCTGGATCCCCTGCCCCACCTCATAGCCCATACCCCCTGTACCCCCCACCCTGCCCAGACCCTCACTGCCCCACCTCATAGCTTGTATCCCAATACACCCCACCTGTATCCCCCTGCACCCCCTGCCCCACTGTACCCCCTGCACTTCCACCCCACTGCACAGCCTGTACCCCCTGCAACCTCTACCCTGCCCATACCCCCTGACCTGCCTGGACCCACACAGCCCCACCTCAAAGCATGTATTCCAATACACCCTGCCTGTATCCCCCTGCAACCCCTACCCCACCCGGACCCCCTGCCCCTTCTCATAGCCTCTGCACCCCCCGCCCACCTCATGGCCCATACTTCCTGTACCCCCTGCCCTGACCCCCATCACCCCACCTCATAGCCTGTATCCCAATACACTCCACCCATACTCCCTGCCCCGCCTGTAACCCCTGCACCCCCACTCCACTGCACAGCCTGTACCCCCTGCACCCCCAGCACTACCCTTACCTCGCACACTGCCTCAGCCCACTGCACAGCCCGTAACCCCTGCACCTCCCACCCCACCACCTGCACCCCCAACCCACTGCCTGTGCCCCTCACATCCCCTAACCTACTGCCTGTACTCCCTGCATCCCCCTTCCCTCCGCACCACCCGTACCCCCTGCCCCTGCACACACCCCAGCTCCCTGCTTCCTAGCACCCTCCTTCCTGAAACCCTCCACCTTTAGCTCCTGTAACCCTGCACCCCTGTAGCCCTGAACCTGCTCCCACTGTGCCCCCCAACCCTGCCCCCTCCCCCTTGTATCCCCCACCTGGAACTCCTGCCTCCCTCCCTCCCTACTCCATAGCTCCTCCCTGCCCTAGCATCTCCCCCCTGCTGTCCCTCCCAGGCTTTAAGGTTTAAGGCCCACGGGGAGTGCGCAGTCCCTGGGCAGCACTAGGGGCCAGGGCCTTGGCGTGAGACCCCCTGGCCCAGAGACAGGTGCTGCTACTCACCCCTTGGCTCTGCACAGGGGCAGCCCTAGATTTTTTGCCTCCCCAAGCACGGCAGTCAGGCTGCCTTCGGTGGCACGCCTGTGGGAGGTCCGCAGTCCTGCAGATTTGGCTGTTTGCCTGTGGGAGGTCGGCTGGTCCTGCCACTTGGGCGTCCCTGCCGCTGAATTGCTGCCAAAACCGTGGGACTGGCAGACCTCCTGCAGGCATGCTGCCAAAGGCTGCCTGACTGCCACCCTCATGGCGACCGGCAGGGTGCCCCCACGGCTTGCCACTCCAGGCATACACTTGCTGCGCTGGTGCCTGGAGCCGCCGCTGGCTCTGCAGCAGGGTCAGCTGCCACAGGGAGCCTCCCTGAGCCAGGGGTGGGTGGCTGGGTTGTGGCCTGGGGGCTGGCGGGACCCCTGCACAGCAGTGTCCCACAGGGCTGGTGGCAGAAGCAAGGGTGGCAAAGAGCCCAGCAAGGATAGCTAAGTGCCTGGAGCGCTCCGGGGTGTGTGTGTGCAGAGAAGGGGTGGGCTGGGGCAGAGGCCCAGGCCCTCAAGAGTATTTAGGTGCCTCACTGTCATGGAAATCCATGGGATTTAGGTGCCTAAATCCCTCAGAGGATCTGGGCCAGAGGAGGAGGGCAGATCCAGAGGGAGGGAGAAAAGGTCTTTGGGTTCTAGTCCTGGCCTGGCCTGGGTTTTTCTCAGCTGCCTTGGGTTCTAGTCCTGGCTCTGCCGCCAGCTCTGGGGGACCTTGCTAGCCAGGGAAGCCACAGGAGGGGCAAGGGCGGCACCAGTCAGGTGTGGGGACCAGGAACTACCCCAGCCTGAATTACCCCTGCCCTGAGGGCTCAGATGCTAACCCCAGGCAGGAGCCCCTCCCAAGACAGCTCCTTCCTCAGCTAGGATGGGGCCTTTTCTACATTAGGGAAATTTGCACCCATGAGGCGGCCTTGCTGTTGAAAGACTGGTGCACCCCCCAATGCAAACCCAGCGCTCAGTCTGGAATACGCAGCCCAGACCTGCAGCAAGGCACAAGCAGCGGGACCGTGCAAGACTCCCATGACACAACCAGCTGAGCATTTCCCCAGCTGTGGAACACACAGGTGCTGGGAGGAGGGGTGCTGGGAGTGCTGCCGCACCCCCAGCCTGAAAGTGGTTTCCATTATATACAGGGTTGACTGTTTGGTTCAGTGGCTCCCAGCACCCCCACTACACAAAATGTTCCAGCGCCCCCGGAGAACGCATCATGGGCTGACCAGCTGCGTCCTGTGAGGCTGGGAATTACGCTGAGCAGGGGCTGTATGTGGGCACCTGAGGCTAACAACCATCACTGCTGGCTCTCTTGCTGTGGAATTTTGTTTCAGAGTCGTGGTTTTAGAAATGCGGAGTTAAAGTAAGGAAGTTTCTGGGAGTGAACAGAGAGCGCTGATGCAGTGTTAAACGTTAGCTATCCTAATGCCTAGCCCTTATCTAGCACAGTTCATCAGTCAGTCTCAAAGTGCTCTGCAGAGGAGGTCAGCACCATTATCTTGGTTTTATAGATGGGGAAACTGAGGCATGAGGAAGGGACGTTACTTGCTCAAGTAGTAGCAGGCCACTGGCAGAGCAGGGAACAGAAACCAGCCCAGTGCTCTATCCACTAGGCAGCACTGCCCCTCTGAGCAGCCATTGCTCCTAAATACCAGCGCTGTCTCTGTTGGCAGTGGCTTTATCCTTAGGAAGCAGGCGTGCCCAGCTTCTCAGCAAGACGTCAGCCGGAGTTAAGGTGAGGGGCTTTTGGAGGGGTGATTTATTGCTGGTAGAATACAGTACACTTTACACAGAGATAACATGCCAAAAGAAACTCTCAGACACACAAACATGCCGGCCAGCTGCATCGAGTAGCTAGGGAAACGGAGCGCAGCTGAAGGAAAAAGGGCTTTCGCTAGCACAGGGCTTTGAAATGCATGTTCTGTGGGTGCCAGATTTCTCTCCCCAGGCTCACCGAGGGGTGGAATGTGGTGGGAATGCACAGAAGGTTACTGGAGAGCACGGAGCGGTCCCGGAGCAGTGCTGGCCCTGTGCCCTGGTGTTACCGGAGAGCACGGAGCAGTCCTGTGGCCATGCCGGCTCTGTGCCCTGGTGTTACCGGAGAGCATGCAGCAGTCCTGTGGCAGTGCCGGTCCCGTGCCCTGGTGTTACTGGCGAGCATGGAGTGGTCCCGTGGCAGTGCCGGTCCCATGTCATGGTGTTACAGGAGAGCACGGAGTGGTCCCCTGGCAGTGCTGGCCCCGTGCCCTGGTGTTACCGGTGAGCATGGAGTGGTCCCATGGCAGTGCCGGCCCCATGTCATGGTGTTACGGGAGAGCACGGAGCGGTCCCATAGCAGTGCCGGCCCCGTGCCCTGGTGTTACCGGAGAGCATGGAGCGGTCCCGTGGCAGTGCCGGCCCTGTGCCCTGGTGTTACAGGAGAGCACAGAGTGGTCCTGTAGCAGTGCCGGCACCGTGCCCTGGTCTTACCAGCAAGCACGGAATGGTCCTGTGGCAGTGCCGGCCCCGTGCCCCGATGTTACTGGCGAACACAGAGTGGTCCCGTAGCAGTGCCGGCCCTGTGCCCTGGTGTTACCGGACAGCACGGCATGGCCCCGTGCCCTGGGGTTACCAGAGAGCACGGCGTGGCCCCCTGCCCTGGGGTTACCGGAGAGCACGGAGCGGTCCCGTGGCAGTGCCAGCCTCGTGCTTGGGGTTACCAGAGAGCACGGAGCGGTCCCGTAGCAGTGCCGGCCCCGTGCCCTGGTGTTACCAGAGAGCACGAAGTGGTCCTGGAGCAGTGCTGCTCCTGTGTGATTGGGATTTGCAGTAGCCCCTCGTTCCTCCATTGTGTGTGAAATAATCCCACCGAAGGGCTTTATCTTCCTTCTGCTCATAATGCCTCTTGCTTTGTGCGTCCTTCTCCAGGCCAGGTCCCTCCTCTTCATGGCCCAACCCGGGTCTTTCCTGGTGGTCCTGATCCAGGCCCTCAGGCCCATCAAGCCTTTGAGCCCTCCCGATGCTGTGCACCTGCTCTGGGTTCCCCCTGTTGTGCTGGTCACTGCACGGAGCTGTGGCACGAGTACAAGCCATGCTGCTGGCTTTATGCTCCCCTGGCCCAGCGGGACCCCAGTGCAGCGGCCAGGCCAGGCCAGCTCCAAACGCCGGTGTCATCTCAGGAGCCATGGTCAGGGCACGAAGCTGCCCTCTCCTCGCCAAGAGCCTGCTCCAAACGCAGTGGAAGGAAGGTGGAGTCTTTCCCCTGGCTTGGCTGGGCTTTGGACCCGGCCATCCCAGGATTATGCTGCGGGGCTGGTGGGGAGGCAGGTGGGGTTTGCTGCCGCTCTTATTAGATTGATACAAACAACGGAAAGGGCCCGAGTCCAGGCTCCCGAGGCCCTGCGGAAAATGACAGAAACCAAATGAGATCGGTGGGAGAACGCCTCTCCCTCTCCCCACATGGCTCGTCTAGGCCAGGCTTCGTCGGCCAGTTGCGCAGCATCTCAGCGCCTTCCAGTCCTCCGTGAAGCGACCCAGCTAACGCCTGTCACGTGTCGTCCTCTCCCTGAGGGGAGAGCTGTGTGTGCTGTGGAGTGTCGAGGGCGGGGGGGGGGGGTTTGGTTTTTAATAGCCACAGCTAGGCACGTTGTTCTGGGTGTATGTTAGAGGAGGCAGGTCATAGAAATGCACCTTGCTCTTGGAGGTGTGGGATGGTCCTTAGCTCTGGGAGTGTTCATAGCGCCATCTCAGCAGCCCCGAGAAGGCTCTGGCTCCCGTACAGATGAGCTTCACCCCAGTGGCAGAGAGTTCCACTGGGCCGGAGGGGGGGAGCGGTCGGCCTCGGTCTCTCAGCTCTTGTAGGTATCCCATGGAGTGCTGTGAAGATAAGGACCATGGCCTGGAACTTGACTCTGTTCTGTGGGAAGTTGGCGCGGAGGACAGGTGGGATGGGCTCGAGCGTGATGCGCTGCCGGATTCTGTATAATTGGTGTTCCTTCATGCAGACGGCTTCCTGCCTGGGTATACAGCAGTGCTGGGAGCTAGCCAAGAAGTGACAGGTCATCAGCTGGCAGGATGGGACGCAGTCTCCTAGCCAGCTGGAACGCAGGAAGTGTGACTTACAAACCAGCTTGTCTCTCACACCCAGAGACACCTGTAAAGCGATGTGTCTTGCAGGATGTTCTGAAGGTCAATAGACCTGGGTTATTTACTCCTCACCAGGAAAGCTCTGCTACTCCCCCCTCTCTTTGGGGTGAGGGGGAAGCCAGCTCATATGCCCCCGAAGATCACAACTGCAGAAGTGTGGCGTGGGGAAAGCGACAGGCTCTCAAGCGGCAAGAACCCAACTCATAGAGCACTTCAGAGCTCAAACCAACACCTCCCATTCAATCTGAGAACCAGGGCTGTCCCTGGCTATTCTGGGGCCCTATGCAACCTCCCATGGAGTGTGTGTGTGGGGCTCCAGGCCTCTGCGGGGGGGAAGTGAGGGATCTGTCCCCAGCCCTCCACGGGGGAGAGTGGGGTGGCTGTCCCCAGGCCTCTGTGGAGTGGGGGGAGCAGTGCTGGCTTGGGGGGCAGGGGGCAGGACCACCCAGGGGCTTCAGGAGGCCTGGGGTCTTCGGCGGAAGGACCCTCCGCTGCGGGTCTTCGAGGCACTTTGGCGGCGGGTCCGGAGCAGAAGAACCCCGTCTCCGAACTGCCGCCAAAGACCCAGAGCAGAAGAAGCTCCAGGGACCCGGGGCCCTGAGAGAGTTTACCAGGGCCCCAAAGCAAGTGAAGGACCCCACTCCAGGGGCCCCCAAAAACTCTTATGGGAGCCCCTGCGGGGTCCAGGGCTGGGGAGGCCCTGGCAGGGGAGAACCACCCCCCAGCACTCACTGCCAGTGCGGGGTCTGCAATCTGGCCATGCTGCAGGGCTCAGGGGAGTGGGGGTGGGGCGGGGGCAGAGTGGGGCATGTGCCCTGGGGAAGAGGCGGAGAGGGGGCTGGAGCTGCACACAGCTGCACTGTGAAATGTGGTGCCCCAAATGTCCTGGTGCCCTGCAGCTGCCTACTTTGCCTATGGGTAAGGACGGCCCTGCTGGGAACAGCCAGGCAGCTGGCGCGGGGCCCGGAGCCCTGGTGCCAGGCTGCCAGTGAGAAGCATTGGTCAGTAGGCAGGTGGCTGCTTTCTGCCCCAGCTGATGTTTCCGGGTGACCTAATGCACGAGAGCCGTGGAGGGCACCTTGCAATAGTCCAGGCTGAGAGGACACCAGCTGGGTGTGCAGCATGGCCGGGACACTCCTGGGCCCTCAGAAAAGCCAACCCTGGCCAGGAGAACACAGACCAGAGCCCAGCCAAGCTAACCCAGCAGCGAGCGGTGCACTGGGGCTGGGAGGGGGGTGGTCTGCACCCCCAGGGTGATTGGGCCTGTGAGTAGAGTGGCGTTAAGGGATGTCTCTGTGCTGTCTACCCACTGCCCTTGTGTCCTCAGCCTGCCGCTGAGCCCACGCTGCTAAGCTGCTCATGGCTGAGCCTGGGTCCATCCTTCTTGCCCGTTGCTGCCGGCGGGGGGGGGAAAGAACGCTATGCTAGATGGGATCCAGTGGCCCCGCCCATTTCCCAGATGGCCATGCCCCCTGCTGCACAGCACAGGAGAGGCGGGCGTTCTACTGTGCCCATTATTGCCAGTCATTTGGGACGGCTGGCGTCTGGGTTACAGGCAGCTAACCGGCACCGTGCCCGGGCAGCGTGACTGGGCCCAGGACTGCACGTTGCTGCCCCAGGCCACAGCAGTCCCTGCGTTGGAGAGCACTCCTTAGCCAATACAAGCCGGCTAGTAACGCTGCCATCACAGAGCCATGGCGGCTGCCGGACTCGGTGACAAAAGCTCCCCAGCTCAAAGCTGCATTGCTGGAGACTTCCATGGCCCTGAGGTCAGGGCATCCCGGAGCCAACCCCAGGGGTTCCAGTCCCTAGACTGTGTTTCCTGGGACCAAGGCTCCGTGTTTCCGGCCGTGTGCGTTTCTCTGCTCTCCCTCCGTGGAGCTTTCCACTCGGCTCTGCGCCGATCCCCAGCATCTGGGCTCCCTAGCTTCTGTCTGCGCCACGCTCTGAACCTGCAAAGGGCTCTGGGTGGCAGGAAGGAGCCACGCTGTGCAAAGGGAACAGCGCCCGGCCCGGCCGGTGCTCCCATTTCCTTGCTGTGCCCTAGGCTGCTTCCCCTCCGCCTCGTGGCCAGTCGGGGGTGATTTCCCGGCCGACGAAGAGGTGCCCAAAGCTGGGAGGACTTCGGAACTTCCAGCGTGGACTCCAGTGACTCACGGGGTTGGGGGAAGAAAGAGCCAAGCCTTCCCCAAAGTCTTGTGACGATCCGAGCACTTTCCCATGACTAATCCCCCCGCTCGGCATCTCCTCCAGCGAAGCTGCGCTGGGCTGGCTGCTGGCACTTTGCTTTGGCTAAGGCCTGTAGGCCTGGGGAATTACTTTTCGTAATCTGTGGAAACATCTCATCATTCATGTTAGACACGGGGATTACGAATATTCCAGCAATATTTGCACAACTGGCTCTCGGCACTCACCCAGCCAAGACTGAGGGGAGGGGGGGACTCTCAGGTATGGGCTGGGGGAGGCGAGGGGGGAGCAGCTGTCTTTCATCTGCAACACATGGACTTTATTATTTTTGCATGTTCGCTCTGGAGCTGCGCTCGCTTCTTGGCTGCTCTGCGTGGCACCGTTCTCCGGGGGAAGTCAGGCTGGGATGCCTGCATGGCTCCCTGGGCTGGGAAACAAGAGGCAGAGCCGGGCCAGAGGCGTGCCCGGGCACCGAGAACCGTGCTGCAGGCTTGCGTCAGGCCTGAGCAACAGGATGCGAGAGAGGCCAAGCATTACTGTGCCAGAAATCCGCTGGCTGTCAGTCTGTCTGTCCTGTGCTGGTGCTAACCATGGCACACAGGGCACACGCTGGCTGTCAGTCTGCCTGTCCTGTGGCAGCACTAGCCCTGGGCACACACTGGCTGTCAGTCTGCCTGTCCTGTGCTGGTGCTAACCATGGCACACAGGGCACACGCTGGCTGTCAGTCTGTCTGTCCTGTGCTGGTGCTAACCATGGCACACAGGGCACACACTGGCTGTCAGTCTGCCTGTCCTGTTCCAGCACTAACCATGGCACACAGAGCACACGCTGGCTGTCAGTCTGCCTGTCCTGTTCCAGCGCTAACCATGGCACACAGGGCACACACTGGCTGTCAGTCTGCCTGTCCTGTTCCAGCGCTAACCATGGCACACAGGGCACACGCTGGCTGTCAGTCTGCCTGTCCTGTGGCAGCACTAGCCCTGGGCACATGCTGGCTGTCAGTCTGCCTGTCCTGTGCTGATGCTAACCATGGCACACAGGGCACACGCTGGCTGTCAGTCTGTCTGTCCTGTGGCAGCACTAGTTCTGGGCACACGTTGGCTGTCAGTCAGATGCACATTATGGAGGCAGACTCTGGCCAAAGGGCGAGTGGGGTCTGCACCCCAGAGGTGGGACTTGGGAGGCCCCATAAGCTGAGCAGAGTCTGTGGGCCAGAGGAGAGTCTGGGCTGCAGAAGCTCGTCTCCTCCTACATCCCAAACAGGAGGAAGGGATTTCCCCAGGCTGCCAGGAACCAGAGCCGATGGCTCATCCACATGCAGAAAGGAAAAACTGGGCCGGGCCTGGGGGATGGGGAGAGACAGCAGCGAGGCGCCCACTCCATGCAGCGACCTGCCACTAGGTCAGGAAAGGAACCACAAATGGACCCTGGGGCTTGGGCCCCAAACACACCCTATGACCCTGTCCTGGGTGGGTTGTGCCTACCCACCCCGATAGACACTAGAGGGGCCTGTCTTTTCCCTTGGCAATGTTTTATCAGCCTTGTGCCTGCAGTCTCTGAGTCATCTGGCCTGCTCCTACCAGACTCTTGGGCAGCTGGGGTGGAGGATGGTTCCTTGGTGCTCTCGATAGTGGGCATCGAGCTACAAATCTGGGGGACTAAATCCCAAGCAATGAGGCTCCCTGCTTGGGTGTGGGGGGCAGTGGGGCTGGAGCAGTGCCTGTGTGTGCTCCCGTGGGAGCCTGGTAGGGAGAGGGCATTGCACTGGTGGTGGGGTGGTGGGAGGACCAGTGGGAGGGGCCAGTTCTGAGGACTCCAGTTCCCGCTAACCTCGCTTGGAGGTTTCCCGGCGGGAAGCACCAGCCACACGACGCATGGGAGCACGGCCCCTTTGTCCCCGTTTGGGATGAAAAAGCCTCAGAACTTGAAGGTGAGAGCTACCAGGCTGGGCCAGCCCAGCGGCTCTGCTAGCCCACTCCCCGGGCTCCGACAGTGGCTGGGGCCAGCATACGTCCACCTAGAACCGCATTAATTAGTGAAAAGGCCACAGAGCACTCCAGGCCTCTGAGGGTGGCCAGGCCTGTGATGTCCAGGCTGACAAGCCCGAAACACCTTTTGTCAGAAATTTCATTTCACGGGGTGTTTTGAAATGTCAGCTCTTCGTTCTGAGTTGGCGCGAAGGGACGTCTCAGTGACCGGCAGCTCTGCATCTCTCCTCACTCTCCTCCAAACGCACGGAGCTGGGATTTGCTCTGTCATGTAACCCTCCAGCTGCCCCGAGCACAGGCCCCCGGGAGCCCTGGAACCACAGGAATCTACAGCACCCGCAGAGGGCTTCCCCTTCCGCTGCATAAATTGGTCCAGAACAGAGCCCCTGGGAGTGGATTCAATAACACCTGAGCGTTAGGGAACATCTTTCATCCAAAGAGTCCCCAGGCGGTTAGCTAAGTCCAGGAACTGCTGCATCTGGCACTGAGGCTCAGCCACCTCTGGGGTAGGATGCGGCAGCTGTTTAACAGCTCACGGCAATACTGGGACGTATTCTCCCCACCACGCTGTCTTCACTCAAATCCCTGCTTGGAAAGTCTGGCCCTGCGAATCCCCCAAAGGAAGGAGATTGCTGCAGAACGTACACAGCAGTAGAGCTTCGCGCCTAGCCCACTGTCCCAGGCCCTGCCGTCAGAGCGGTTCTGGCTCCCTTGGACAAGGGCTGCACCCCCTGCCCCGGATTCGGCGCAGGGTGGAGCAGGTTCACAGCACTCAGAGAAAGAGAAATGTTTGGAGAGGCAGCAGGCAACGGCAGAGCCGTGTCCAGTTGGGACACCAGGGTTACGGCTTGTGTTTTTGTGAAGAGTGTTGTGGGATCTTCACATCACATCATCTCCTAACACCACCCTGAGATCAGTTCTGGCAGGATGGAGAGCACCCTCCGCTGATCTTTCCCACTGCTCCCTGCAGCCCAGCACCCCTGTAGCACTTGCCTGGGGTCAATCCTGGCTGGCTGGAGAGCACCCTCTGCTGATCTTTCCCATGGCTCCCTGCACCCCAGCACCCCTATAGCACCTGCTTGGGGTCAGTCCTGGCTGGGTGCAGAGCACTCCTAATGAAGCGGCTCACACCGCTCCCTGAATTTTCCTCAGCAGTCTCCCACCCGCCTGCTGCCCTGGTGGCTCTCTGCTGAGCTAGCCAGGCCGGAGGGGATCAAAGCCTGCGGAGTCCGTTTCCTTTCCTGTGCCCAGCAAGGGGCATTCTCGCTGGAGGGGAGGGGCTCTTGTTTGGAGTCAGGATTAGCAGCATTAGAAAGGGAAGACTTAATGACACCAGTTGTGCTGGGGAATTGTGTTTCCCAGGGGATGGGCGGCGGTGGGTTCCCAGCCTCCACCCCCCCAGGAGCCCTGCCACACAAGCAGAGCCAGGACGCACAGGCAAATATTTGTGCCCAGACTTCACAGGACAGTGAGAAGGAATTTCATTCCTGCACCCACCTGCTCCCCCCACAGGACGGCATTAACCCTTCAAGGCCAGCTCACCCAGGGGCAGGCTCCGCTTAAGGCTCATGAGCTCAAGAAGGAGCTCCGGCCTTGCTCAGACTCACCGGAAACCAGACCATGGCAGGGCAGAGACCTGGGGAAGGGTGGGGTGAGGCAGCTCGGGGTCCAACAGACCGTGGCAGGACAGAGAGCCGGGGGGCGGCTCAAGGTCTGACAGACCATGGCAGGACACAGAGTCCTGACATGGCTCATGGTCTGACAGAACCGTGGCAGAACAGAGAGCCCCGGGGCAGCTTCTGACAGACCGTGGAGGGACAGAGAGCCCCGGGGAGGCTTGGGATCTGACAGAACCGTGGTGGGACGGAGAGCCGGGGTGCGGCTCATGTTCCAACAGACGGTGGCGAGACGGAGAGCTGGGGGGCGGCTCAGGGTCCGACAGAACCATGGTGGAACAGAGAGTCCTGACACCGCTCAGGGTCCGACAGAACCATGGTGGAACAGAGAGTCCTGACACCGCTCAGGGTCCGACAGAACCGTGGTGGAACAGAGAGTCCTGACACCGCTCAGGTCCGACAGAACCATGGTGGAACAGAGAGTCCTGACACCGCTCAGGGTCCAACAGACTGTGGTAGGATGCAGAGCCCTGGGGCAGCTCGGGGTCTGACAGACCATGGCAGGTCAGAGAGTCCTGGGGCAGCTTGTGGCCTGACAGAACCGTGGTGGGACGGAGAGCCCTGGGGCGGCTCGGAGTCTGACAGACCGTGGCAGGACAGAGAGCCCTGGGGCGGCTCGGGGTCTGACAGACCGTGGCAGGACAGAGAGCCCTGGGGCAGCTCGGGGTCCAACAGACCATGGCAGGACAGAGAGCCCTGGGTCGGCTCGGGGTCCAACAGACCATGGCAGGACAGAGAGCCCTGGGGTGGCTCGGGGTCTGACAGAACCGTGGCAGGACAGAGAGTCCCGGGGCGGCTCGGGGTCTGACAGACTGTGGCAGGACAGAGAGCCCTGGGGCGGCTCGGGGTCTGACAGACCGTGGCAGGACAGAGAGCCCTGGGGTGGCTCGGGGTCTGACAGAACCGTGGTGGGACGGAGAGCCCTGGGGCAGCTTGGGGTCTGACAGACCGTGGCAGGACAGAGAGCCCTGGGGTGGCTCGGGGTCTGACAGACCGTGGCAGGACAGAGAGCCCTGGGGTGGCTCGGGGTCTGACAGACCGTGGCAGGACAGAGAGCCCTGGGGCGGCTCGGGGTCTGACAGAACATGGCAGGACAGAGAGCCCTGAGGCAGCTCGGGGTCTGACAGACCGTGGCAGGACAGAGAGCCCTGGGGCAGCTCGGGGTCCAACAGACCATGGCAGGACAGAGAGCCCTGGGGCGGCTCGGGGTCTGACAGACCGTGGCAGGACAGAGAGCCCTGGGGCGGCTCGGGGTCTGACAGACCGTGGCAGGACAGAGAGCCCTGGGGCGGCTCGGGGTCTGACAGAACTGTGGTGGGACGGAGAGCCCTGGGGCAGCTTGGGGTCTGACAGAACTGTGGCAGGACGGAGCGCCCTGGGGCGGCTCGGGGTCTGACAGACTGTGGTAGGACAGACAGTGTCCCAATCCCCCCCAAAAACCCCTAGCTCAGGCCTCGGGCTGGGAACCTACTGAGATGGGTTGGGGGCTGCAGCCCCCCCAGCAGCATCAAATGAAGGACGCCTTCCCCACAGAGCAGTGAGCAGGCACTTGCTGTGTCGCTCTCCAGCTCTCTCGAATGGGCCGGGCTCCAGTTCGGTTTCATCCGGAGCCCAGGTGGGTCAATGCTGGGCTGGGGAGGGTGCTACTGCCTAGCCCCACTCACTGGGAAGGGGCTAGGGTGCCAGCCCCACACTGGGGCCAGGAGTGCCCCATGTGCTTATTCCTCTCTATTCTTTACCCCGTGCCGTTCCGTTCCCCAGCCATGGCGAACGATGGCACGTGGACCAGCAGTGGCCACTTCCCTGGGCTCCCAATGATCCATGTCAGACCTGGGGACAGACCTGGGTGCCGCTGCGGTCAGTCCAATGTACTATGGGCCCTGTGGAGCCCGCCCAGTGCTTCCCCCGCTCACTAGCGGCCTGGGGCTGCACCCGCAGCAGCATTCACATGGCCAAGGGGCCCCCTAGCATCTCAACCCCCCATGTTGCATGGGCCTGGCCTGCCCTGCACAGAGTGGGCAGCTCAGTGGTCAAACCCCTGAGCACCAGGCCTGGCTCCGGGGAAGCTGCATCACCCTGGGGCAGCAGGTTCTCTCTCTGTGGGGACGTTGCTTTCAAAGTGCCCTCCACATCCCCGGTCCTGAGAGAAGGGGGGCAGAGTGTGTGTGGGGTGCTGGGGGAGGTTGGGAAGGGATTGGAGCTGGATCCTCAGGGAGTCTGAGAGGCGTAGGGCTGTGAATGAGGTGCCTGCGGCTGTGTTTGTCCTCCAAAGGAATGTTTATTATCAATTTGCAAATGTAAAATCGGCGTGAGGAGGGGGTGGCAGCTCATCAGGGCGAGAGCTCGCAGGGCCAATGAGGTGCTGATGGGCTCCATGGCTGTGACCCGAGAGAGGGGCCCAGCTGAGCTCCCTGCCCACCCGGGTTCCCCTGGGATGATCGACCCTCCAGCAGCCCCAGCTACATGGTGCAAAGACTCCAGGGCAGAACAGTGTGATGTGGAAGCCGGTCAGCCTGCGAGTGGAGGGCGTGCATAGATTGGCTCTGTCTGCACCCCCCCACATGCTGAACACCCCCCCCAACACACACACACACAGATGCCCTGTTTGCCCCAGGGGCAGAATCCTGAGAGCTGCACCCCCATTTGAATGGCCCCATTGGCAGGTCCCATGGGGCCAGAGAGGAGAAAACCAGAGGGGTGCACCCTGCCTCCAGCCTGTTGCCTGTGCTGGGCTCCAGATTCGTGCAATGGCATTCTGCACTCCCTGCCCGTCTCCTGGTGCTGATCTCCCCCACAGCAGGGAGCCCCGACCCCTCTGTGAGCCCCCTTTGCCCAGCTGCCCTGAGCGCAGCTGGCCCATGAGCAAACAGAGCTGTTTGCTTTGCTGCCAGATTAGCAGCCCCCAGTCAATCCCCTTTGTCCCCTCGACTTTCTCTTTTATGATGGGATCTTTATGGTAGCAGGGGCTTCAAAGGGCCTGGGGGCTTCCCCTCAGCTCCCCCCACGCCAGGCACCTGGAAGTGGCCTGTAGCTTCCCAGCTTTCCCTGCAGCTAGTGCTAACATCCTGGCCTTAATGCCAGTGTGGGAACGCACCAGGGCAGCAGCTGTGGGTGGCCTTCCAGATGCCTCTGGGAGGGGGAAGGCAGGCGCCGCTGTGGGGTGTAGGACAGGGAAGGGCTCAGAGGAGATGGCACCTGACTGCACCGGAAAAGACATGAGTGAAGTTGCAGAAGGAATCTCCCAGAGCCACTCCCCCTTCCTGGCCCCTGGCACGGCCATTCACACCCGTGCAAACTGCGTGCAAATGGCTCCCACCATGGGGGAAGAGGAGAATCCTGGCCTGGGAGCAACTGTCACCCACTCTGCCCAGGTGTAAATGACGATGCCAGGTGCCAGAGGGTGGCGCCCATTCCTCTGTCATCAGTGCAGCAGCCATGCAATGGGCCCCTGCCGCCCACCTGCACCAAGACCCCCTCTGCCCCTCGCCCAGGCCTTGGTTTGAGCGCTTCTCTAACCTGGAACAATTGGTCCCCATATTCCAGCAGCTGTGACCGGGCAAGCGCTGGCAGGGCAGGGCCTCGGAACAAGGCGACACCCCTGAGCCCAGTCTCCATAGCCGCTGGAAGATGGGCACTCATGTTCCGAACACAGAGGCACTCGACCAGCCTGGGGGCATTCGGTCCCTGGGGCCCATTCGCTCCTTGGGCTCTGCTAAAGCTTCCGGTACCAAGCAGGGACATATGCCACTCATCAGCCCAGCAACTGGGTAGAGCCCCACCTAGCTTATTCACACAGGGACACCAAAGGGAAAAGCCCTGCTGGGATTCATGCCAGAGACCTATAGGTGACAGGCCCTATATCCAGGGCCACCCAGACGATTCAGGGGGCCTGGGGAAAAGCAATTTAGGGGGCCTCTTCCATAAAAAATAGTTGCAATACTATAAAATACTATATTCTTGTGGAGGCCCCTGCAGGACCCGGGGCCTGGGGCAAATTGCCCCACTTGCACCCCCCCTCTGGGTGGCCCTGCCTATATCCCATTCCCTGACCCCCACCCAGCCCCCAGCCATTCCCCCAAACCAGAACAGATTGCAGCACTGGCACCACATGGGTTACACCTAGCAAGGAACAAAAGCCAACAAGAAGAGTTCTTTAAATACATTAGGAGCAAGAGAAAGAGAAAGGAAAGTGCAGGTCCTCTACTTAGTGTGGGAGGAAAACTAATAACTGCTGACGTTAAGAAGGCTGAGGGGTTTAATGGCTATTTTGCTTCAGTCTTCATTCAAAAGGTCAATGGTGACCAGATACTCAACAATGAATGATACCGACAAGGGGGAAGAAACGCCAGGGATGGAACAGGTTCGAGAATATTTAGCTAAGTTAGATGCATTCAAGTCGGCAGGGCGGCCTGATGAAATTCATCCTAGGGCAAGGAAGGAACTAGCGGGAGCAATCTCAGCTCCGTTAGCAATGATCTTGGAGAACTCCTGGAGGACAGGTGGGGAGCCAGAGGCCTGGAGATGGGCAAACGTAGGACCTGTCATTAAAAAAGAGGACAAAGAGGACTGATGGAATTCCAGATAGCCCAGCCTACCTTCAAGACCTGGAGAGATACTGGACCCAGTGATGACACACTCAATTTGTAAGCCCCTAGAGGGTGTCAGGGTGGTAAGCAATAGCAAACAAGGACGTGTCAAGAACAAGCCATGGCAAACCAACCTCATTTCCTTCTGCTGGCCCAGCGCTGGTGAGAGATCTTGATTTGAGTAAGGCTTTTCACACCGTCCCACACGGGACATTCACATAAGCAAATGAGGCAGCCTGGGAGGCAAGCAGGGCAGAGAGGGAGGTCTGGGAGCCCCAGGTGTAGAGAAGGCAGCAGATGAGGTCACCCACTTAAAAATCTAGAGCAGCAGGGGACCAAGACCAGCACCCTGAGGGGCAGCAGCTGAGCAGGGGAGAGATGATGCCGAAGGGGGGGGCCTAGCAAGACCATGGGTCTTGAGAGCTCCAGGAGGGAGGGGCAGGGGAGTACGGAGCAAAGGGCCTGAGACATAGCCAGGAGGAGGAAGTCACTCAAAGCAGGGTGACAAACATTGGTCCCCAGTACATACCCCTCTGTTGGGCCCATGTGATCTGCCCACCCATGGTGGCTCAGATCTCTATAGCCGATGCCCCCAAAAGTACCCAGAGCAGCCAAGACACTTTGCAAACCATCCTTCTAGACAGCACTTCACCCACCACTGACCTGCAGCCCCTTCTGAGGGACACCCCAGCAGCGGTTTAATAGCAACCCCGGGCATTGCTTTGGGATAGAAAGGGAGGAACATTCCCTCTGAAAGGCTGGGGCGATTCCTGGGATCAGCAGGATCTCCTAGAGCTGGAGTTTAGCCAGGACAGGGCAGGTTAAGCCCCCTGATTCTCAGAAAATGGTCCCAGAATCATATGAGAGGCTGCATGAAGCACCCTCTGGGAGTATGGGACAGCTGTAACTCAGCCTGTCCTGCAAACAGCCCTTGCCCCTAGTGGCAAGATTAATGCAGCTCTGGGTGTGGTCTTTTATGTAAATTCCACACATTAATTTGCGTACCTTGATTGACTTCCGCTTATGGTCAATACACCCTGCCCCAAGCAGTGGCAGGGGCAGGACATGGAGCTGCAAACATGGAGCTGGCAGCTGTAGCTGGGGAGGAGTGCATCTAGGATGAGTGGGGGCTGGGGAGCCAGGCTCCATGGGGGGTCTGAAGGGTGGGGGATGCTCTCGGGGGGAAGTGGGCGCTTGCTGGGATCTATCCCCACCACTACAGGATCAGGGGGGAGCAGCAAGAGGGGAGAGCCAGAACAGCTGATCCCAGCAGCCAGGTGGAGCAATTCTAGCTCTGCTGGAGGTGTGCCCATCCAGCTGATACACAGGTGGAGCTGGTCAGCCTGCCTCCACCAGGCCTGCAGCCTACACCACAGCTGGGGCTGGGGTAGAAATAGCAGGCTTTATAGGGGCATCTTATTTCCCATCAGGCCTAGCTTCCTTAAAGAAACAGGCACACTCCAAGTGAGAACCCCTGCTCTGAGTCCTCAGCTCATGGTCTCTGAAAGCCGCTGCTTTTAGGAGTCCGTCCACGCAAGCGCAAACCCTTCTGGTCACCCCTGCATATGAGAGAGTAATGGCACCTGGCACCTCCATCCACCTAGGAGACTAGGAAGAAAGAGGAGGCAGGAGACAAGGCCTGCAAGGAAGGGGAGAGACAGCACAAGCCTTCATTCATACCAGGTAGCCCCCTTCGCCTATTACCAAGGCCACCCAAAGCCCTATGGTATCATAGTGTCCCAGCCCCCTCTCCTGTAGCAGCTCTGTTCACCCCGTGCAGGAAGAATCAGCTTCTAGCTAACTGTGGCCTAGATTAAATTACTGTAAGGTGAGTGCATAACTGGTTGAAATACCATCCTCAGAGAGTAGTTATCAGTGGTTTGCTGTCAAACTGGGAGGATGTATCTAGCGAGTGCCCGAAAGGGTCTGTCCATTCAACGATGTCATTAATAACTTGGATCATGGAGTGGAGAGTTTGCTTATAAAATTTGCTGATGACACCAAGCTAGGAGGGTTGTGAGCACTTTGGAGGACAAAATTAGAATTCAGAATGACCTCGACAAAATCAATCTGAAGTCAAGAAGATAAAATTCAATGAAGACAAGTGCAAAGTACTTTGCTTAGGAAGGAACAATCAAATGCACAGCTACAGAGTGGGGAATAACTGGTTAGGCGGTCGTACGGCTGGAAAGGATCAGGGGTTAAGCAGATCACAAATTGAATATGAGTCATCAGCGCGACACATTTGCAAACAAGGCTAAGATCCTTCTGGGGCATATGTAAGACAGGAGTGTCATATGTAAGACACTGAGCAGTGCTCTACTCGGCAATGGGGACACCTCGGCTGGAGTACTCCGTTCCGGCCACTGCTTTAGGAAAGAGGTGGATAAATTGGAGAGAGTCCAGAAGACAGAAACAAAAATGATAAAAGGTTTAGATAAACTGGGCCTGTCTGGGGACCTGACAACGATCTTCAAATATGTTAGGGGCTGTTATAATGAGGACTGTGGGATCAACTGTTCTCCTTGTCTGCTGGAGGTGGGACAAGCAAGAATGGGCTTAATCTGCAGCAAGGGAGATTTAAGTTAGACATCAGGAAAAACTTTCTACCTCCAGGTAGTTAAGCTCTGGAACTTCCAAGGGAAATTGTAGAATCCTTGACACTGGAGGGTATAAAAACAGGTTGGATAAATACCTCTCCGGGGTGGTCTTCAGGGTTTACTTGGTCCTGCCTCAGTGCAGGGGACTGGACTTGATGACCTCTTGAGGGCCGGTCCAGCCCTGCATTGCTCTGATTCTGTGACGGTTCAGGACACGGGTTTCACGTCTCATTCAAAAGGCCGCACCTGCAGCCTCACAGCGCCCCCACGTGCTGCGCTGGGGCATTGGGGTCGGCGCCAACTGCTAGGAGAGAACCCCTGCCTGCTGGCTCCCCCACCTGGCTCCCAGCAGCACAGGTTCTCCCACATGCCACACCGGGGCATTGGATTGGAGAGGAGAACACCCCCTACCCAACTCCCTGCAGCTGGATCCTTTCTCCAGCTCCAAGGAGGCAGTGCCTGGAACGTGCATTCCCCACTCTCACAGGGCCCAGCACCCAGTCGCTCTCTCCCGGCTCAGAGATGGGGCAGGCTGGGGCTGGTAGATCCGGTGAGGAGATTTTCCCTGTAAGAGCCCAGCGTGAGCTGTCCCCATCCAGCTGAGGCTGCAGCAGGACACCATGACCTCTGGCCGCCAGTCCCTGTGTCAGGGATACGGGGAGCCAGAGGGACACGCGTCGCTGGACTCTGATTGGGCTGGCAGACAGGCCAAGGGGATGCCTAGGACCAGGACTGCAAGGCAAAGGTGACCCCCCACTCCCATGATTTCAGATGAAGCTACCTGCTGCCGCCTAGTGGCAAGCTAGTGACACTGTTGGCATCGTTTGCCCCTTCTCTGCATGGGATGGATTGGGATTTCATCCACTTCCCCCCGACGCTGTCCCCAAGGATGATCCCCTTTGGGATCTGGGCTGCTTTTATTCTGAATGCCCCTGTGTCACCCAACACCTCCCCCCCGCTAGCCACGGCCTCATGCACCGTCCTGCGGAGGGGTCTCTGTTGGGCACGTGCTGATCCAGCCCCACAATGCTGCATGCAAGGGTTTGGCCCAGACACCCTCCACTGCACACTACGTGGATCTGATATCCCGAGAGCCGGCAATGCTCAGTCTAGGCCCTGGGGAAAGGCCTGCAATCGGAGCCGGAGCATGGCATCAGCCTTAGAGTTGAGACACTCCGCAGAGTGCAGTTCGCCCTCAATTAAGCTGCTTATGGTGGGTGGGCGACACCAAGTGCTCCTGACAATGCAGCTCTTTGCACTATACAGACGTCCCATTCTGCAGGGATGGCCCTGGAAGCCAGAGAGCTTAGGGACCGTTACTCCTGAAGAGCTGCGAAACACCGGGCTTCCCAAAGCAGATCAACGTGCCAATTGCCCAGGCAGGATCCAGCAACAAACCTCTCTCAGCCCACGCACTCCTCGGCACTAACCCCACATGCAGCAGCCTGGAGTTCTTGCTTCTGGGCCTGGATGCGAGAAGGGTCGCAGATTGGAGACTCCGCTTGGTACATCCCCGTTAGCCTCGCTGCTGAGGCTGTTAAATCAGTCTGGATCTGGTTAGGAGCCCTGTCGCTCGGATCTGGCCCTTGCTGTTGGGATCGTGGCCTTTGGGATCCTGCCCTCGAGAGGTGTTCCCAGTGTCAGCCAGAACTGTACAGCAACCCCATGCTCCCGGCACTTCACTTTGTCCTTTCGAAGCTCAGTTTCTTCTGAGAAACCTCAGCCCCGACTCCCACTGGGAACCTGAGACGGGCGCCCCCAAAGACAGCTGCAGTTCAGAAATAACTCCCCTGCTCCACCAGGCCGTCCGTAAATCTCCCAGTGACCCTGTCTCACCTCTGGCAGTCACTGGGTGGCCACCTGTCTGCTCTTTAACTGACCATATGGGCAGATAGATCTTGGAGAAATGCTTCCTGTCAGCGGGGGAGCAGTTCATTTTCGACTCACCACTAATGCCTGGTTGTTACAAGGGCCCAGCCACACAGATCCCATTGCAAGACTGGGGCCTCCCCCATTCCAAGGTATTGAAATGTCCTCGCCCCAAACTTCTTCTGTCACTGTCTGGAGGGAGGTTGTGAGCTCTTTGCTTCTGGGGCCGGATGCGAGAAGGGTCGCAGGCTGGAGACTCTGCATGGTGCATCCCCATTAGTCTCACTGCTGAGCCCAAGGCTTGGGCTGTTAAATCAGTCTGGGTCTGGGTAGGAACCCTGGTGCTCGGATCTGTATAGGGGGCCGCTCGGCACACCTTGGGGTGCTGTGTTAGTTATTACTGTTGTTGCTGCTGTTCTGGGGCTGGTTCTAACCATATCCAAATTAATGTAGTTTCCCTAATTACAAAGGAAAATGTCGCCCCATTTAAAGCATCCGCACTCTGCCCCCTGGGCCGCTCAGTGGATTTGGTCCCAGCAGCAGATTGGCAGCTGCCTCTTCGGTCCATGCTCTTTGCTGTGGGGTTATTCCCTGCTGGCAGCCCACGGGCTGGGCAGAGGAATCCCCCATGGGCACGGGCACCGGCGGCAGTGCCTACAGGTCCAAGACGGGGTGTGGGAGGGCAGAGGGCAGATTTATGACCCGCTGCTAAATTCCAGTTTTAAAGAGACTCCCCTTTTGGGTTCAAGCAAGAGGACGAGGAAGCCAGTTCAGTGTGGAGGCCATGGCCTCCCCGTGGCAGCTTGGTGCCTTGGAGGCGGGGTCCGAGGCTCCGTGCCCACTTGCTGTTGGCACTATGGAGATACCGAACACAGCCTGTTGCGGACTGGGGTGGTACTGCTGTGCCCTGCACAGACCTGGCGCTTCTGCTCCTGGCTCAGACTCCCTGATGCCAGGGTGCCTGCAGCCCGTCACGTCCGCAGCAGGCAAGGAGGCCGGGTAAAGACGCCCACCGCAGCTCGGCTAATGTTTGCATTGGGCAAGGCCAGGTGTGTGGGAAGCCAGGAGTGTTTGACCCCAGTGTGCTTCACTTGCCTGCCGGCCCACTGCTGCGTCTGCTCAGAACCAGGCCAGAGCTCCTGCTGGCGCATTCTCTGCCCTCCAGATCCCAGGCTGCCCGCCTAGCTCCTCTGCAACTCTCCAGGTGGGCACGGCACGCCCTGGGGAGGGAGGGAGGTAGGTCATGGGGAGGGAGGTCATGGGAGAGGAGCGGTGTTTGTTTTTGCCTGGTCTGTCTTACATCCAACTGCCCAGGGAGGCTGCACCTTTGCTGGGAACAATGGCCCACATGGCTGGCATGTGAGCATGTGCAGGTGTGTGTTTTGTGTGTGTGCATGTGTGTGCCTGAGCGTGGGCTGGACTAGTCTGAGAGGAAAGGAAGGAGACACCAGCGAACCCAGCCCTGGGCTTCCCAGACGCAGGGCAGCTGGGGGGCAAGAGACGTGAGTCAGTGGTTGGTTGCCAGGATCTTTGCCTGGTAGCCCCGGGTCCCTGCCCCTAGGCGCTTGCCCTGCAAACAGCTTCCTCCTGCAGCCTTGGGTGGAGGAGCCGACATGTGGCTGGGGTGGGTTCTGACGCTGGTCAGAGGGCCATACCCCGAGAAGATGCATGCTAGGAACCCAGAGTCCCCAACCCACAAACGGCCTCCCTCCGCCCAGCTCCCAGGAGCAGCTGGCACCCTGAGCTGCAGGGAGATTGCACGCGGGCAGAGATTTGCAGATCTGTTCTGACTGAGCCCCTCAGGCCCCGGAGCGTGTTGTGCTCTCTGTGGGACGGGCACCCAGCACAATGGTCTCTGACCCCACTTGGGCACCCCCGGTGCCAGCACGAGAGGTGGCCGTGGGGATCTCCAGCAGCATGCCCCATGTGCAGGGAGCTCCGGAGCAGAGGAAGGCTGGGGGCCCGCTCCGAGGGGCGGGGGCAGTGTACAGCCGAGGGGGTCAGGGCTATTGGCACAGCTGCGGGCGCTCGTTTTCCTCCCCGGACGGGTCATTACCTGGCAGACAGCTCCCCTGGGGAAGGGGCTGGGGTGCATAGGCATCAGGGCAGCACCCGACTAGACATCCCAGTGTGGAAGCAGGCCCTACCATGCTGTGAAGAAGGAGCCTCACCCCATCCTAAGAGGCACCTGCAACCCTGAGGATGCTGGGGGGCACAGATAGGGCCCTCCTGGGGGACACTGGGGCGTATCCAGCTTCTGCATATGCAGGAGCAGCTCTTCACTGGGGGCGAATGTGCTGGGGGTGTGTGTCTGCCCCTCCCCATTCGCGCTGGCATCCTGGCACTCACCAGACAGAACTTCGTGGGGTGGAGGGGGGGTTTACAGGCCCCCCACCTGGGCAGGGGAGCTGAGGGTTCGGAGCTCCAGGCTGGCTGTGTTTCACCCCTTCTCTTACTGAGCAGGGGGCAGCCTGGGTTTTCCACAGTTAAACCAACCCTGTGGGACTTTCATTAACAATTAACATTGAGCAAATAGCTCCAAAGTCACTTCCCTGCAGAACCCCTGCCTGGCTCCTGCAGGCCACCCGGCCTGGGCCCCGCCTGCTGGTCCCCTGCCTGGCTCCTGCAGGTCGTGTCTTCCCTGGGCTGGGCCCTGCTGGCTGGGCTCCTGAAGGCCACCACTTCCCAGGGCTGGGCCCCTGTGGGCTGCCCCTTCCCTGGGCTGGGCCCCTACTTGGTTCCCACGGCCACCCCTTCCCTGGGCTCTGCCCAGTCCCCAGGCTGCCCCTTCCCTGGGCCTGGGCCCCTGCCTGGCTCTGGCAGCTGGGCCCCTGCCTGGTTCCCACGGCCAGCCTTCCCCAGCTTGGGCCCTGTCTGGCTCCTGTAGCCGCCCTGTCCCCGGGACTGGGCTCATGCCCGTCTTCCGCGGCTGCCCCTTCCCTAGGCCTGAGCCCCTGCCCCACAGTTGCCCCTTCCCCAGGCCCTAAGGATTCCACCAGCTGTCCCCTGGCCTGGGGGCTCTGTGCCTGCTCCAGATTCCTCCCCTGCCCCTTCCTGACCTGCATTCTGCTCTGGGCTCCCATCCCCAGCAGGTCCTGCACCCAAGGCTCACACCTCCCAGCCCCACCCTAGAGCTGTGTGCCCCCTCCCCCCTGCACAGACTACTTGGCTGTTTGCGCCTGGTCTGGACTCAGCACGGGATTTTCCAGCAGCCGCTCGTGGCAGGGAGTCCAGACGGACTGGCTAGTTTGGCTGGGACGTGTCGGTCACATGGTATCAGCTAGGTTCCCTGGCTGGCTGAGCACAGAGCTCTGGCGCCTAGAATCCGATTCCTTCCTGCAAATCTTCTCAGCTCTGCCCTGCGCTCCCACTGAGTCCAAGGGTGACCCCAGAGATGACCAGGGGCCCAGTGCAGAGGACAATGCCTGGATGCACTTTGAGGGCGCTTGGGTGCAGGGCTATGGGGCAGCAGGAGCTGGGTAGGTGATAAAGCCCAGGGATGGGGCTGGGGGTAGCTCTGGGGAGGCTGGATATGGGGCTGCCCATTCTTTGCATTAGTGTGAACCCGGCAGGGCTAGATAGGCTCACACGGACATGAGGGTAACGGGCCCCTTAGAGCTCCCAGGGCAGGATGGTGGATGGCGGGGTCTGCGGCAGAATCATCAGCATCTCTATGTGTCACTTAGGGGACCTTGCAGGGTGGGGATGGGGTCTGCAGCCCTGAACCCACAGGCAGGACTCCGGTGCCAGGGGTAGTGAAGGGGGTGCTGGGAGCCCTGCTCAATGACTGCACCGTCTCCATTCCAGGTGTCCCGAGAGCAGCCCTTGACCCCTGACCTCCTGGCTGGATCGCTGGGGCTTTCTGGGGGAACCAGCCAGCTGTGCAGCCGAAAGCAGACACCCTTCCGGGCCCCCAGCTTGCATGCCGTTCACGCTTTGGGGCGCTAAGCTTCCCACAGTCCGTGCTGCGAGAGCCGGTGGGCAGGAGACGCAGACCCAGCGGAAAGTGAGGCTTGCCCGGCTCCTCGCCTGGCTCGTGCAGAGGGAGAGCTGGTGGGGCCAATTCATGGCACGAGTCGTATCGTGCGCCAGCGGGTGAGTGCAGCGAGGTGCCTGCCTCCGAGCTCCCAGCCCGTGTGCAGGACTCCAGCGCTGCGAGCCAAGGAGGAAGCCGGGGGAAGCAGGAAGCCTTCCCAAGGGCTCACGCTCTGTGACCCAGTGCCTTTCCTCGGAGGTCAGGCAGCACAACAGGAAGCCTTGCTGTGGTCACTCGGCAGCGGGAGCCGTGTGGCGTCACTCAGGGTCTCTCCCAGCCCCTGCCTTGCGGTCCGGTCCTCATGCCCCGCCAAGAGCCTGGGTGAAAGCTGCCCTAAATGGAAGCCGGATGGGAGCTGGACAGCAGCCGCTGGCCCCGGGGAGGAAGATGCAGTGCAGAGACGGCCAGCTTAGCATGGAGTTGAACCGTGAGTGCTGGGCTGGGCCACTCCCCAAGTCTGGGCATGGGGAGTGGGGTGGAGTCTCACACCTGGGCAGGGAGAGACAAGGCTCCAGAGGGGGCAGAACTGGTCCCTGCAGCCCAGTGTCCAGGGCTGTGCCCGTGACTGCAGGGATGAGGCTGCAGCCCGTGCTGTCCTCTCCTGCATGGGGATGTAGGGCTCAGAGCTATTGGCCGGGCCCCTCCCAGACCTGTAACATCAGTGACTGTGCTGTCCCGGGACATCCCAAGTCGCGGAGCACAACCCCCGGGGGCAGGGCTTTAGGAGCATGCCCCGGGGTGCCACAGACTGCCCTCCAGCCCCTGGCTCACACAGAACACCCCATCCCCATGGGCGGATGGGATGGGGCATCTCTCACTGCTTCCCCCACTCCCAGTCCTTCAGGAAAGGGAATCCCCAACCTGCCTGCCCCTGCCTCAAACAGCCTCAGCACCGAGGGCCAACAGGGGGTAGGCCAGGCCCTGCTGGGCTCACAACCTTGTTACCGTCACACGGACCAGATGTGGGATCAACCCGTTCGTGTGTGTCGGAGACTTTCACGCTGCAGGGCACTGGGGATGGGCAGGTGGGACTGGGGGGGCTGACAGGGACAGGAGGGCAGGGCTGTGCTGATGGGGAGGGAGGGGCAGGGGCCAAGTGGGTCTGGTGGCAGTGAAGGGGCAGTGGCCAGGGAATGACAGGGACGGAGGGGGCAGGGCAGGGCAGGGCTGGTGGGGGTGCTGGGGACGGAGAGGCAGGGCAGGGCTAGTGGGGGTGATGGGGACGGAGGGGCAGGGCAGGGCTGGATGTGGGTGATGGGGACGAGGGGCAGGGCTGGTGGGGGTGATGGGGATGGAGGGGCAGGGCAGGGCTGGTGGGGGTGCTGGGGACGGAGAGGCAGGGCAGGGCTGGTGGGGGTGATGGGGACGGAGGGGCAGGGCAGGGCTGGATGTGGGTGATGGGGACGAGGGGCAGGGCTGGTGGGGGTGATGGGGATGAGGGGCAGGGCAGGGCTGGAGGGGTTATGGGGACGGAGGGGCAGGGCAGGGCTGGAGGGGTTATGGGGACGGAGGGGCAGGGCAGGGCTGGTGGGGTGATGGGGACGAGGGGCAGTGCAGGGCTGGATGGGGGTGATGGGGACGAGGGGCAGGGTTGGTGGGGGTGATGGGGACGGAGGGGCAAGGCAGGGCTGGTGGGGTGACGGGGATGGAGGGGCAAGGCAGGGCTGGTGGGGTGATGGGGACGGAGGGGCAGGGCAGGGCTGGTGGGGGTGATGGGGACGGAGGGGCAGGGCAGGGCTGGTGGGGTGACGGGGATGGAGGGGCAAGGCAGGGCTGGTGGGGTGATGGGGACGGAGGGGCAGGGCAGGGCTGGTGGGGGTGATGGGGACGGAGGGGCAGGGCAGGGCTGGTGGGGGTGATGGGGACGGAGGGGCAGGGCAGGGCTGGATGGGGGTGATGGGGACGAGGGGCAGGGCAGGACTAGTGGGAGTGATGGGGATGGAGGGGCAGGGCAGGGCAGGGCTGGTGGGGTGATGGGGACGGAGGGGCAGGGCAGAGTTGGGGGGGTGACGGGGACAGAGGGGCAAGGCAGGGCTGGATGGGGGTGATGGGGACGAGGGGCAGGGCAGGACTAGTGGGAGTGATGGGGATGGAGGGGCAGGGCAGGGCAGGGCTGGTGGGGTGATGGGGACGGAGGGGCAGGGCAGAGTTGGGGGGGTGATGGGGATGGAGAGGCAGGGCAGAGTTGGGGGGGTGACGGGGACAGAGGGGCAAGGCAGGGCTGGATGGGGGTGATGGGGACGAGGGGCAGGGCAGGACTAGTGGGAGTGATGGGGATGGAGGGGCAGGGCAGGGCAGGGCTGGTGGGGTGATGGGGACGGAGGGGCAGGGCAGAGTTGGGGGGGTGACGGGGACAGAGGGGCAAGGCAGGGCTGGATGGGGGTGATGGGGACGAGGGGCAGGGCAGGACTAGTGGGAGTGATGGGGATGGAGGGGCAGGGCAGGGCAGGGCTGGTGGGGTGATGGGGACGGAGGGGCAGGGCAGGGCTGGTGGGGTGATGGGGACGGAGGGGCAGGGCAGAGTTGGGGGGGTGATGGGGATGGAGGGGCAGGGCAGGGCTGGAGGGAGTGATAGGGACGGAGGGGCAAGGCAGGGCTGGTGAGTTGATGGGGACGGAGGGGGCAGGGCAAGGCAGGGCTGGTGAGGTGATGGGGATGGAGGGGCAGGGCTGGTGGGGGTGATGGGGACGGAGGGGCAAGGCAGGGCTGGATGGGAGTGATGGAGACAGAGGGGCAGGGCGGGGCTGGTGGGGGTGATGGGGACGAGGGGCAGGGCTGGTGGGGTGATGGGGACGGAGGGGCAAGGCAGGGCTGGTGAGTTGATGGGGACGGAGGGGGCAGGGCAGGGCAGGGCTGGTGAGGTGATGGGGATGGAGGGGCAGGGCTGGTGGGGGTGATGGGGATGGAGGGGCAAGGCAGGGCTAGATGGGGGTGATGGAGACAGAGGGGCAGGGCGGGGCTGGTGGGGGTGATGGGGACGAGGGGCAGGGCTGGTGGGGTGATGGGGACGGAGGGGCAGGGCAGGGCAGGGCTGGGGGAGACAAGGCCCCGCATCCCCGGCTTCCTGTGATTCACCGTAACTCTCGGCCAGCCAGTAGAACAGAAAGTTTATCAGACGACGAGAACACAGTCCCAAACAGACCTTGTAGGCATAAAGAGGACCCCTTAGTCAGGTCCTTCTGTGGGTCCAGGTCTCTCTGGCCTCCCCTCCATTTTCCCAGCGGCTCCAAACTGAAACTCTCCAGCCCCTCCTCTCTGGCCTTTGTCTCTTTCTGGGGCTGGAGGTCACCTGATCTCCAAGCCCCCTCCTGATTCTCATGTTACGTGCTCAGGTACCTTCCCTCAAAACCAAGTCTCCCATCCCCGGTGCAGACGGGCCCAGCCAAACTCCCCTGCAATCTTCCCACTCCCTGCTGCATCACAGGCACCCAGCCCGGGGGTGACGGGTGCTGACGGGCAGAGCAGGGCCACTAGAGCAAAGGCCTGGGATGCTGAAAGCAGCTGACTAGCAGGGAGCCTCTCCCAGGGAACTCAAGGGGAGGCACCAGGCTCCTGAGCTCCCAGACTCACTGGCCAAGCGGAGCGAACTCACCCACAGGCCAGAGAATCCCTGTCCCGAGCCCAGGAATCCCGCTGGAACTAGTGTGTCTCTGTTAGAGACCCAGGACTCCGAGTGCGGGGAATCGGCCCCAGCAGAGCGGTGTCGGAGCCGTCCCTGCAGGAAGGGGCACTGCCTCTGGTGGCTGCTGCGGCGGGGCGGGGGTTCCCAGGACACAGTGTACAGAGGACACTGGCATTCCCCGAAATGCTCTGAGCCGTGTGTGACGTAGAGCCTGGCCAGGCCTGCGCCGAGGCCACCGAAGAGAAACCTGCATCCAGAGTCGCTCGCGGTGCAAACACGCATTATCAGTGGGGTGGGAGTGCGATGCACACGGCCAGCAAAGGAAGCCATTTATCCTCCCCTATCACTGCCCCACTTCCTGGGGATGGAGCCCAGCAGGAAACAAGGCCCCATTTCACTTTTGTGGTGGATACGTGCGGTTCTCCTGCCAAGGGGCACTGTCGAGTAGGTTGGGGCC
The DNA here is from genome assembly GCF_007399415.2 of Gopherus evgoodei. Lineage (NCBI taxonomy): Eukaryota > Metazoa > Chordata > Testudines > Testudinidae > Gopherus > Gopherus evgoodei. The sequence goes on from NC_044330.1 coordinate 8,634,722, forward strand.
AACGTTTCAGGGTGTAGAACCCCTAATTCTAGGGGGAGCTGGCGGCCTATTGCTCATGGCCTCCCTTTGGGAGATCTTCTTTGCCACACTTTAACCACTCGTGATGAAATTTTCCATGCCCAGGGTCTGCCTCCGGCTGAATCTTTGGGGAAAGTTTCAGCTAAAATGATTCTGCTGTTAGATTAGAGGAAAGGATGTCATTCTACCCATGTTAAAAAAAATGCCTGCAAGCGTTTGGCTGGGAAGCCTTTGCGCCCCCAAGCTTCGGAGTAGGGCTTTGAGATTTTCCAGAGGGCTTGCCCTGGTGGGAGTGATTTGCCTTTTGCTGACCCTGTGAAAACCAACCCCAATTCGGCCACGTTATAAGCCTCTGAAAAATCTCTGTTTGCAAAAGAGATTTTGTTGGAGTTTGGCAGCTAAATTCCCCAAAGATTCCATCTGCGCTGAGCACGCTCCAACCCGGGCAACTCCTACGCAGTGCCCAGGCTGCAGCCAGACGCCACCCCCAGAGGGCAAATGAGCATGGCCGCCCTCCGCTGGCCCTTCCCTGCAATTGCTGCTCTGCAATCAGTGGCCGCTAGGGTGACCAGATGTCCTGATTTTATAGGGACAATCCCAATACTTGGGGCTTTGTTTTATATAGGTGCCTATTACTTCCCACCCCATCCCGATTTTTCACATTTGCTGGCTGATCACCCTAGCGGCTGCTATGGCATCTAAGCCTGTGGCCTGCTAAACCCAGGGTTATGAGCTCAATCCTTGAGGGGGCCATTTAGGGATCTGGGGCAAAAATCTGTCTGGAGATTGGTCCTGCTTTGAGCAGGGGTTGGACTAGAACCTCCTGAGGTCCCTTCCAACCCTGATATTCTAAGGAGATGCTCTCGGTGCGGCACTGCTGGGGCCCAGGCGGCAGGGGAACTGGCCAGGAAACTGGACAGATGCAGAGGAGAGAGGATTGGGGGTGCAGGGAGACTGGCTGTAGAAGGGGGCAGAGAAGCTGTTCGAGAGGGGACAGGCAAGGAGTGCGGGACAGAGAGTGGCTGTGTGTGTGGGGATATAGACAGATGGTGGCAGAGAGCCTGCAGCGGGTATATGCTGGGTGGACTGTTAAATAAGTGGTTGTAACCACTAGATCACACTCCCCTCTGGAATTGATCCCAGAAGTCTTGCGTCTCTCCATTCCTCTGTTGTCAGCAAGCAGCTGTGACGCCCGCAGTGCACAGGCACAAGGAGGCCAAGGGAAGGCCGCAGGGCTTGACTTTGCAACCGTAATGTCCTTCTAGGCTTTTACCATCGTTTTTTGGCTGTAATATTCACATTTGTTCCGCTATCGTCTCAGCTGGCCTCTGCCTTCCCCTGCCGCATTCCCACACCTGCTGTCTGAGAAACCGAAAGTGAAACAGCGCAGGGAGAGCAGGGGGACACTGCCCTGCCCAAGCTGAAGCGGCTGCGAGTGGGCGGGAAATAAGCTGGGTACTCTCCAGGAGTTAGCAGTGCAGGGAAGGGCTTTTGTTTGGAAACAGGCTGATTTTCAGCCTGCACCGTCCTTCCAAAGCCCCTTACCAGTATCGGCCATGTGGCCTGGTGAGTAGGGCTCTGGGCTAGGAGACCTGGGTTCTGGTCCTGCCATGGACCTGCTGCAGGGCCTCGGGCCAGTCACCTCTCCTCTCTGCTCTGCTCCCAGTCCTTTGTCTGCTTGGACTGTGAGCTAATCAGGGCAGGGACCGTCTCAGTGTGGTTGTACAGTGCTGAGCACAGCAGGGCCTCCTTTGGTAGAGGGCTGTAGGTGCCACTCTAGACCAGTTCAACACACCAGTCACCAGCACCAAGGAGCTTTCTGCCTGGAGGTGCCCCAGCCTGTGGTGCAATGCACGGGTTAATCCATCTCAGCGGCCTGCCAGCCCCGTGCCGGGGTCAGACCTTAAAACCGTTTCCCTCTTGCTCGGTTTCTCCTCCTCACCTTTCTGCCGCCCCTTTGCCTGGCAGATCCCCTCCCCAGACCCGACTTCCTTTGGAAAGGAACAGCTTTCCCCAGGACCCAATTCTTCCTGCCTGGCACCGGGGGTCACTGACACCTGTGTAGGTGGGTGTATCGGAGACTTTGTGTTTGATGGCATTTTACAGCCACTGTCTGCAGCCGTGAATGGAGATGGGGGGGCCCACACAGGGGCGGTCAGGCCCAGCCCCTCCTTTGCCCTGGTCTTGGCTAGACAGGGGTCAAAGCTGTGTAGACGAGGTGCTGTGGGCTTTAACGTGAGCTAGGCTGGTGGAGTTAAGGTTTAGGCCCCAGTTTGAACGTGAGCAGTTTCACACGTGTTAAAGGCCGAGTGCATGGGCTGCATTAGCCTTTTCACACACATTAGAGACCATGCTCCAGCGCAGGGTAGGAGGGTCTGGGGATGGAGGAGGGGGTGGTCCCACGCCCCATGGGGCAGGGAGCTAGGCAGGTGCCCAGCAGTGGGCCAGGAGTGACTAGCTCAATTTTGGAGCTCAGCTTGGTTCGACTTAAAGCGCCGGCCTCAGGGCTGACAAGTGAATCAGTGTCTTGCCGGCAGGTCGTGGGTGGGGTGATGGGGAGCCCACAGGCTCCAGGGAGGGGGCACGGAAAACAGGAGAGGGCAACTGAGGCAGGGCCAGCAAGTAGTCAGGTAAGAGCCTCAGGGGACTAGAGCCGTGACAATAGGCCTGTGCTAGCCCTGGAGAACAGCCCGCTGGGTGTGAGATGGGGGGACGGCTCTCCTTGGGCAGGATGGGGGTAGGGGAGAAGGCGAGCTCCGGGATATTCTTGAGCTTTTCTCCCTGAAGCGCTGGGCTCTGCCCTCAGGGAAGTCTGGCCCATGCTGTCTTTCCCTGTGGCTGCTCTCAGGGCTGCTGCTCCTCACAGCCTTCCTCCTCCACATCAAGCTGTCCAGGCTGAGCCCGGCCCGGCTGGTCTGCGACAACCGGCTGATCCAGAAATACATCAGCGAAGCCAAGGACATGGAGAAGAGAGTGGTAAGGAGACACGCTCCAGCCCGGCTAACCAGGAGCTCCCCCACAGCCAGTTCCTGCCCTGCCCCCTGCAGCACCCCCTGCTGGGAGAGGCTGGGACTGGAATAGCTGGGAGCTCCCCCACAGCCAGCTCCTGCCCTGCCCCGCCCCGCCCCCTGCAGCACCCCCTGCTGCAAGAGGCTGGGACTGGAATAGCTGGGAGCTCCCCCACAGCCAGCTCCTGCCCTGCCCCCTGCAACACCCCCTGCTGGGAGAGACTGGGACTGGAATAGCTGGGAGCTCCCCACAGCCAGCTCCTGCCCTGCCCCTTACAGTGCCCCCTGCTGGGAGAGGCTGGGACTGGAATAGCTGGGAGCTCCCCCATAGCCAGTGTCTGCCCTGCCCCCTGCTGGGAGAGGCTGGGATCACACAAGCTGCAGAGTAAGGAAGGCAGGGAAATATCTTGCCTGGCCATCTGTGAGGCACAGCCCCAGCGCTGCCTCCGCTCCTCCTAACGGAGCCTGAGCTAATTCCTTCTCTTGCCCCTAGAGCCGGCCTCACGGCTGGGCTCTCCTGGGCCTGTCGGTGGCTCACTCAGTGCTTTCCACCTCCTCTCCCCGTAGAGCCAGTGCCAGGAGCTCCCCTTGCTAACCCAGCCCCTTCCTCTGCCCATGGTGGACTTCAGCCTCCGGGAATGGAAAACGAAGCCAGTGAGTGAGGCCGGGGGCCCCTGAGAACAAGTGTGGAGGGGGGGAGCATCTCTAGCAGCTGCAGCCCTGGAGTTCCAGCTCTTCCCTGGCCACAAGGAGAAGATGATCACTCAGCCCATCTTAGAGGGGGCAGCAGACACAGAGAGGAGTCCCTGAGGGGAGGGGGATATTTGTCCCTTCGTTGGCTGCTGCCCATGGGCTCAGCAGGGGGCAGTCCTGCTCCCTCGGGATCCCCCTGGCAGGCTCCCTCGCCCCATGCTGGTGGGGTGACGCCAGCATCCACGTTCCCATCATGCTGCCGGGTTAGGAGACCCCTTAGTCCCTGCAGCACTGGGATCAGGCACTCACCGCCCCCCTTCTCTGTCCCCGTCAGAATGAGACGAAAAGGCAGGAGATCCTCTGGGACCTGGCACTGCTGGTGGATGCGGTGACCGCTGCGCAGGGCCACGTGAGGCAGGAGTGTGCAGCTGCCCTCCTGGGGCAGCTCTACAAGAAAGCCAACTCCTTCCTCCTGCTCCTGAAGACCTTCAGCTGGCAGGTGAGACCCCTTCTGCCCAGTCCAGCCCAGCCTTGCCCCAGCCCCTCTATCCCCATCAGCCCTGCCCCAGCCCAGCAGGGTGAAGCGCTCGCCTTGCTCCTCTCTAAGCCTGAAGGCCCAGCTGCAGATTTGGCCCCGGGTGGCGATGGTGACACCGGAGAGGATTGCTCAGGGCGGGTGAAGCACTGTGTTTGAGGGCCCATTCTCTGTCTTGGGACAGGTCAGTGCCTGGCAGCCGGACCGCGCCTCCCGGACAACCCTGCAGAGCCACCCCAGTGTGATATTTCTGGTATACCGGCAGCTCGTGCAAGGCAAACTGCGCTTCCTCTTCCATGACCTGGCAAAGGATTTCTGCCAGGAAGGAAGCCGGGGGGTGCCAGAGCCCCCAAGCACCCCATGTCCCCAGCTGCCTCAAGGGGACAGTGAAAGCCCTGCCTGCTGATGGGGGTGTCCACCAGACCACAGATGGAGACCGAGTGGGAAGGAAGCAGATCCTGGCCCCTCACTCTCCAGAGATGGGGGGGGGGGAAGAGCAGGACAGAGAGAGCGGTGCTGGAGCAGAGGAGAGGTCACGCCCAAGGACATTAACAGCTGGCAGAGGACGAGAAAGGGGGCTCCTTCAGCCCTAGAGAGGCCCCCTACTGATGGGTCAGTGAATGTCGACCCACAGCAAAGACTTGAGAGCTGAGCAAAAAGGGGCTTGGCCCCGAGACTGGGCAGGGCCAGAGGATGCGGTTCTCAGCTTTGCACATGCCAGGAAAGGGAGAGGACTCTGCCCTCTGAGGAGGGGCTCCTGTGGGTGCACGGCGAGGCAGGACTCATTGGCATAGGCCTCTGAATCCAGTCAGCACACATGCAACACACGCGGACTCGTCCCCACCACAGGCCACGTGTGAGAGAACTCACTGCCCATCCACCAGCCGTCTGCAGCCGACCACTGCGTACTCCAGGGGTGGGGGACTCGCTGTGCCAGGGGATCAGCTGGCAGAAAGCAGCTGTGGACTTACGCACTTGCGGGTACATGACCCTGCGGCCCCAAGGCTCATGCCCCCAGGTCTCCATGCATCATCCCAGCCCAGAGGGTAATGCTGCACTTGCAGTTTATCGCGACTGCAGAAGTGGAAAGGAGACGGATTCGGGCTGCTTGCTAGAGTTAAGGAGCAGGGAGGGGGTGGGTGTCTTTTACCGGGAAAACGTCTTACGATTAAAGAGCTTATTTTTCTAAAGAGCCCCGGGATCTCGCTTAGCAGGGGGCAAAGCTCAGCTGAACAGAATAGGGATAGTGGGGGGGCACAGGCCTGCTCGCTGGAGGCCCATGCACGGGGGGGCACCAGCCTTTTTATTCTGGGGACTTCAGTGAGAAACAGACTCTCTTCCACCCACCTCCCTGTCCCGCTCAGGGGAGTGTGTGGGGCGGTGTTGGGGGCAGTGCTCCACCCTCCCCTGAGAATTAGGTAGCGAGCGCCCTCCTGTGGCCAGTTCAGGAACAGCTGGCAGACAGGTGCCTGTCCCAGAAACAGAGCGAGCTCTGGCTCCCACCCCTTCTCCTAGCCTGGCCCCTTCCAAGGCTAGCACCTCTCGCAGGCATCTCCCCTCTCACCCCTCCCCTGCAGCAATTTCTAGGCTGAATTAAATGGGAGGAGGCAGCATTAAGGAGACTAAGGCCATGTCTACGCTAGTCGACAGGTCTCCTTGGGCACTGGTGTTTCAGGGCCCTTCACACCTTTGATCGTGGTGGAGTTTTCACTAAGGAAGCTCCAGGCGGCAGAGAGGAATCTAAGGGCCAGGATTCAGCCCCCGAATGAAACCAGCGAGCCTGAGTATGCTCAACAGAGCTGTGTTTGCTGACCCCGACTCTGCGTCTGGCTTTCAGGCCTTCCCTCCACCCGGAAGGGCACAAGCTCCTGGGCTGGCGGAGCTTGTCCCAGTCCCCCATACAAAAAACTATTGGCAAAAGGCTGTTTTTGCCGGTGCCGAGGACCTTTATTGCCATAGCTGCATTGGCCAAACTCTACCTGTGGCTGGTCACTAAGGCCCACCCCATGTGTTGGAAGACTTGGAGCACACGTTCTCCAACAGGGGGCGCTCTCCCCTTTTTAGTGCGGCTGGACAAGCAGCGGGCCCCAAAACTTTGCACAGTCGTAACCCAGGGTGACGGTCTGGATATAGCCAGCAATGACCGGCGTGGGTAATGGAGGACAGCAGCAGAGTCAACTCAGAGACAGAACCAAGTGTCTCTAGCCCTTAGAGTCACAAAGGAAACCTTCCAGTGTAACTAGTGCAGCGAGGCCTGAAACACGTGACCGACGCAGTCCTGCCTGCGCACCAACAAGCCATTGTGCGGAAAGGCGTGAACTCGTCTTAAACACCAGTGGTTTTAGCTGCGTCACTATGTTACGGTCTCACACTTGCTAGCGTGATCTAAGCAGAGACAAATCCGAAGCACCCACTTTAGTAAAGAACCAGGTGGGGCTGGCTCAGTAACGGCTCCCTGTCCTGCTCCCAGCCACCAGAGAGGCCACAAAACACAAGGCCTGCTGGAAATGGTGCAGGCTTTTGCCATGCATCACTCCAGAGGGTCCAGATGGGCCAATGGAGCTGAAATCCAGCGGCCGTTGAATACAAGGGTCCCGGTCCCGGCCAGCAAGACCGTGTCTATTTGCAAAGCCTGTGTGTGAGGCAGGGTCCCAGGTGCAGCCGCGGTCCCCAGCTGCTCGGCCCCCTGCGGTTAGAAGGCCAGTTTCTTCATCAGGAGGTAAACCCTGGAATCCACTTCGAAGCCGTGCAGGTTGTTGGCATCTCCCTGGAGTCTCATGAGCAGCCCCCCATAGGACACGTAGGCAGAACTAGGGCAGGAGAGGGGCAGAGGTGAGAACAGGATCCCACGAATCAGGGAGGGGGCATCACCTCCAGGCTCCAGAAGCCTTAGTAGCCAAGAGACAGCCATAGTTGCTCACCTCCCCGGTGTCAGAGGGCCCACTCGTGGCTAAAGGGAGCCCCTGGCTACCGCCTCCATCCATCACCTCTGGGAATTAGGAGCCTGCTAGGTGAGAGGGCTGTGGTGGGCAGAGCTCAGTGTCCCAGTGTTTCCCTTAGGGATCCATTAGCGACTCTAGACCATGCTGTCCCCTCCCTTGACTACTCCAAGCTCTGGGCACCGTGCTCTGGAGGGGCACAGAACTGCACCACCTCTCGTGGACAACAGGGAAGTGGCATGGGGGGTAGGGGCAAGCAGGATACTTACAGGCGTGTGGCTGCCTCCGTTGATGTTTCATCTCCCTCAATCCTGTAAACCTTCCCGTACATCACATACTCAAACTGGTCGGCCCTGCGCGCAACAAGACAGTGGGGGTGGAGAGAGGTGCACACCCACAGACTTGACCCTCCTGCCCAAAGCAAACATCCATCAGGGTAAAGCACCAGATGGTTCCTGGAAAGCCACCTGGCACCCTCTGCACTCCTGCAATGACCCTGAATGTAGCACAGTCTGGCCTCTGCCCCCACAGCACACACGTGCGATCCAGCCCTATGGAGCCACCAATGGCCACCGCCAGCCCAAGCAACAAGTAACCCCCTGGCGAATAGGGAAAGGGAGCTACAGAAGCAGGGCCGCCAAGAACAGGCAGGGGCTGCCCAGATACAACTGCAATGATGTAGAAATGGTCACGGACACGAGAATTTAGAAACCAAAAAATAAACAGAGGACGGATAAAAATGAAAGATGAGAAGGAAAACAGAGAGAGAGAGGGGGGAAAAGTGAACGGGGGAAGGACAAGAGAGTGGGCACCAAGCAGACGTGCCAGGAGAGCCAGCAGTGCCCAGCTGCCAACTGACCACAAGGGGACTCCACCAGACAAAGGCTGGGAACCCTTTAGCTCCTTCTCCCAGGGTTTACAGGCCACACTGTTCAGGCAGCGACACTGACCCAGGGCAGCTCCCCAACTCCACGCATTCCCCACTGCCGGTACCCCTTTGTTCACTGTCCTCGGCCAGTTCGGATCCCCATGAGAGTTAACCAGACCCAACCCAAGGGGAATTCATACTGGGGACTGCACGAGACACTATTGAATTCTTGGCTACTTCCTGCCGTGTTACAGCTCCGTGCAGCATCCTGCCCCATTACCTGGACGGCCTGTCGTCAGTGGGGTTATACTCCCCATCATCCAGGGTCCCATCTTCATACAAGGTGCTGGCGATAACTAGGCGGAATTTGTCACCTGGAACACACAATAGAGGCAGGAGGTAAAAGGAAAGTCTCCAGTCACTGGCCACATGATCCCACGCACACAAGGGCAGGGGAAAGGAAGCAACACAGAAACTGGAGCACACCAGGAGTCCTAGCTGTATGGCAGTTCAAAGGTGCTCAGTGGCAAAGATGAGCGAGTCACATGTGAACTGGCTCCTAGCCCGATCTGGCCAGTCACCAGGGCCCACAATATTCAGGGCTCCCAGTTCCAGAGATGGGTGGTCAGGGATACTCAGCAGCACATCCAGGTGATGCACTCTTGAGTAGCACGGACTCCAGAGGTCATGGAGCTGTCAGGCAGGTGAAGAGCATCTCTCCTCACATCACAGCTGTTTGTGGCCACTGGATGCAGTGAAGGCCCCTTTCCTTCAGAATGGCAGCATGCATGTGAGGGCTTACTGCACTTTAAAATCACACACTTCAGATGCACACCTTTCCTTAATCTGAATGCATATCCTGGGCAGACAAGCCCCCAGTGTTATGGGCTCTCACTCAGCAGGTGCTGCCTGTTACAGGGATTATCAGTTGCCAGCCTGCGAGCACTCTACATACGTACCCAGGTCCACGGGGTAGATCTGTATATTCACATCCAGGATTAGGTCCATCTTGAAAGACTCACTTTCACAATGCAGGCGAGAAACTGGAAGAGAGGGAGCCGAACCAGTGACACATGAGATGATGATACAGCCCAGATACAACCCCAGATCCTGGGGGGAGGGAATTATGGGGCCTGTCCTCTCAAGAGCCTCAATCCCAATTTAGCCTCCAATCTGGGGTCAGGGGGGTTATGGAACCTGTCCCCGACTCGGTCCCAATCCAGCCCTCAAGGGGTGTGTGTGTGGGGGCCTGCCCCCTGCAGAACCTGGGTCCTGATCCAGCCCCAGATCTGGGGTGTGTGAGAAGGGGGGGTTATGTGGCTGTTCCTCCCTATGGCCTGGGTCCCGATCCAGCCCCGGCCCTGGCGGGCGGGGCGTAGGGGGCTGCCCCCCTAGGGCTGGGTTGGATCCAGCCCCAGACCCGGCGGGGGGGGGGGAGAATATGGGGCCGGCCCCCCCAGGGCTGGGTCCCGATCCAGCCCTGGCAGGCAGGGTGTATGGGGCTGCCCCCCCTGGGGCTGGGTTCGATCCAGCCCCAGACCCGGCAGGGGGGAGGATATGGGGCTGCCCCCCCAGGGCTGGGTCCCGATCCAGCCCCAGATCCGGCGGAGGGGGGGCGATATGGGGCTGCTCCCCCTAGGGCTGGGTCCCAATCCAGCCCCAGATCGGGGGGCGAGTGCAGTATGGGGCTGCCCCCCCTAGGGCTGGGTCCCGATCCAGCCCCAGATCCGGCGGGGGGAGGGTACGGGGCTGCCCCCCCCCAGGGCTGGATCCCGATCCAGCCCCAGATCTGGCGGGGGGGAGGGTACGGGGCTGCCGCCCCTAGGGCTGGGTCCCGATCCAGCCCCAGATCCAGCGGGGGGGAGGGGGTATGGGACTGCCCCCCCCAGGGCTGGGTCCAGATCCAGCCCCAGATCCGGCGGGGGGGGGGGGGGGGGGATGGGCTGCCCCCACTAGGGCTGGGTTCGATCCAGCCCCAGACCCGGCGGGGGGGAGGATATGGGGCTGCCCCCCCAGGGCTGGGTCCCGATCCAGCCCTGGCGGGCGGGGCGTAGGGGGCTGCCCCCCCTAGGGCTGGGCCCCGATCCAGCCCCAGAACCGGCGGGGGGGGGTTTATGGGGCTGTTCCCTCCGCGCCCTGGCGGGAGGGCCCCGGGGGAGGGAGGCCCCGGCCCCGGCCCCGGCCCCACTCACCCCGGTCGAATTTCTTGCCCTCGGGGTCGATGTCCTTCACGTCGAAGATGTCCTCGAAGAGGATCCCGGCCATGGCGAGCGGGGGGCGGCGAGCGCGCACCCAGCGCAGGGGCTCGGAGCCTCACTTCCGGCCAGCCCGCGCCCGCTCCAGCCCACGCGGAGCCGCCATGTCAGTGCGGGGCGGAAGCACGTTGCCCGGGAGTGCGCTGCGCATGCGTACAGGGTTCCTCGTGGCTTGCCTCAGGGGCGGAGACAGGGCTCGTTCACCTCCCCCGTCGCCCCTCTGCCTGTGGCGCCCCGGACGCCTGGGTTGTGTCCGCGTCCGCTCCACCTGCGGGCAGCGCCAGTAGGGGCGTTAGGTGCCCCGCCCCAGAGAGCAGCCTCCCCCAAACCACTCCCGCCCCCCTTGTCCCCTGAGGCGCGAGAGCCAGACAGCGCCGGGCACCGCGACCCTACACAAACACCCAGGGCAGCAGCAGCAGCAGCGACCCCCGCTCCGCACAACCCCCGCGGGGGGGAAACCACCTGGCTGCGGGGGTGTGAGCCTCACCCGATCTCACGCGGGCGGGGGGGGGTCTCCTGATCTCTCAGGCCCAGGGGTGTGTCTGGGGGCGGGGCCGCCCTTTAAACTCCCGGCTGCACGCGGACATTGTTTCAAAACGCCCTGCGGTTCCCACGCAGGTGTGGTGTCTGCTGAGCTGTCGGTCCCTACCCGGGAGGGCAAGCCAAGGCCCCTGGCCGGTTCCTGCCTGACCAGCGCCCCCCGTGTGTCAGCCCCTGCTAGGTGGGGCGGGGGCTTGGGGGCCCGACTTGCAGCGGAGCAGATGCTGTCCAAGTGCCTGGGCTTCTCATTAACAAATTGCAATTAAATATGTACACAGATTTCTCTGTCCTGCTGTCCCTGAGACTCCCCCGCCCCCCAGATCTCCCTCCCTCCTGTCCCTCCCCTGCACTAGGGCCAACAACAGCCCCCTGCGCGGGGAGCCGCTAGCCCCCAGCCCGCTGGTGAGGAGCCCAGCCCCGGGGATCGCAGGAGGCGGTGCTGAGCCTCCCGCATTCCCGGGGGGGGGGGCATAGCAGCTGCTTCTCCTTCAGAGGCGCCTGCCCACAAGCGCTGCACACCTGGTAGCCCCGGGAGAGGAGGAGCCGGAGCTTTGCCCTGTCAGCTGCGGGCTCGCTCGGTTCCGCCCGGGGCTTGGTGGATCCTGGTGCAGGCCGCGTAGGGGGGCTGGGGCGAGCCGGGGCCTCCAGCGATGTGCACCTAGGAAGGGCTGGCGAGGGGCCACGGCTGCCCGGCTAGGCACCGAGGCTGTGCGCAGCAGCAGCAGCGATGGCCCCTGGCAGCAGAGACGTCGCAGCCGGGTTCTGAGTCCTGCAGGGAACCGGCACCTCCACAGCCACGGGCAGGAAAGCAGCAGGATCTATGGAGTATCAGAGGAAGAAGAAATTGACCAACTTCACCATTGGGCTCCTCTTCCTGTCGGGAGGGATTGAATACGGTGAGCACTGGGGGCAGGGGGTGATGGGTAGGGGGCAGGGGGTGATGCCCTGCCAGCCAGGCCGGGCACTCAGTGGTAGACCATAACCCGGAGGGTGACTCCAGACACCTCCACTCTCTTTGCCCCCCCACGTGGCCTCTGCAGAGCTGCTGCGCCAATAGGGGGCACCCACCCTCCTAGTCCCGCTTTGTCCATGAATGACAAACCCGCTGGTTTAGGTCCTATAGGTGGAAGCCCTGTCCCTGAGGGTGGGTTTGCGAGTCTGGTCCCATCAGTGTAGCGACTGAGCCTTGTGGATGTTAGTGGACCTGGTGGACAGGGTGAGTCTCTGTCTCGACATGTCACAAATGGGGAAACTGAGGCACGGTGGGGGGAATGACTTGCCTGAAGTCAGGCAGCAAGTTGGCGGCAGAGTTGGGCTCTGATTCTGGCCTGCATTCTGGACCCTTTGTGCTGCAGTGGGGTCCCCCCCACCAGTCAGGTATCCCCCTGGCCCAGTGGGGTTCTGTGGATAGGGCTGGCACAATGGGCCCAGCTCTTGTTATAGGGGTACGGCTGCCCCACTCTGCACTCCAGCTATTCTAGACGGTCACAGGTTGGGTTAATAGATGTGAAGGCTGGAAGGGGCCACAGTGCATGATGCAGGCCATTGGATTTCACCCAGTTAGAGTAAGCCCTGAGCTGAGCCTGGATGGAGGACTGGAGGGGTAGGGGGAGAGGTGAAGGCTACGAGGATTGTCATCATTCTACTAGAGAACAGAGCAGATTGCCTTTGGAGTCATGCTGGTCCCCCCCCCCCCATAGTCCCCCTTGTGCATCTGCCGTGTGACCCTGCAGTGGGTCTGGTCCTGTCTCTTGCCAGCACATTGGATCAGCCTGTGCCCTGCCTCTGGCATGCGACCCTGTTCCGCCTTGTTTTTCTGGCTGGGTCAAGCAGCGAGCCCTTGTCTGAAACCCCGGGACTAGAGACTGTTTTAATGGCAATGCCTTAGGCCACGTGCTTGGGCCCCTCCTCCCCTCACAAGCTGGTGGAGTAGCAAAGGGATTGGTACATTGCAGTAGCTGTTTAGAAGGAGATATTGGCATCTTAGATCAGTTGTGGGGAGTCTCCTGCAACTCTCCTGGCTGTTATTGGGACAGGAACGATGGTGGATGAGAGCCATGGAGGGGTTTGGGGAGCCCAGCAGGCCCTGCAATGGGGCTGGCTGGGTATGTGCGTTTGTTTCTATATGGATTTTTAGATACATTGTTCTTTTCTCACTGGGACATTTACCCCTTGGTGAGATGTTCCCCAGTGCTCCCCAAAGTGCTGGGAATTTTGCTAGGCCTGGAGTGGGTCTTGCAGGCCCCCCAGCTCCTCCACACAGCCTGGTGGTGAGGGGCGTCTGGAGGGCCCCTGCTGAAGCTGAGCTGGCCTCCCAGTTTCCTCTGTTAATATTTCACAAGCTGCAATCTGAGTCTGTAACTCATCCTCCACCGTCAGCTAAAGGGTGGGACTGGAGGGGGCACTGCTGCTGGGTGCCAGCCTGCCAGGCTTCGGCACCCCTAGCTGACTGACATCAGCTGACTGCTGCTGCTAACACTGGGGTCACACAGGCCTTGTCCTCGGCCTGCTCTGCTTCTCCCTTCACACCCTTAGCTGACTGACATCTGCCAAGTCTGTCAAATGTGATGAGAATTCCTACCCCACCAGGGGGCACTAAGGCAGCAGGGCAGGGGCACAGGTTATAGGTTATAGGCGTTTTCTGAATCCTTGGGCCTATCAGCTCCAGTTTCCCTCCCCCCTCTCGGTACCGTTGTTTGGTTTTCCCTTATCCGAGAGCCCTGAAGCGCTCAGTGGTTTTAATGCAGGAAGGGGCCAAGGATGGCTCCAGACCCTGTGGAGCTGGGTTTTGTTACTCTACCTTTCCCAGCTGCTATTTCACTAGCTAGGATAAGATTGCAAGTGCTATCGCTCCTCCTGCTTCAGGGGATAAACCGATACCCATGACGAAGCAAAGCGTCTCCCACTCCTTCCATGAGCTGATACTACATCATCAGAGCCTTGGGATGGCCACCGTTGCAGGGAGGATGCCAGACTGGATGAGCCATTGGTCTGTTGTGATGAAGAAGGCTGCTGGACTACAGGCGCCGGGGCTCTGCTCTGGTGGCCGGTGGATTATATTACTGACCTGTTGAGCAGGTTTCCTGGATATCCTCATGCTTGAAGCTGGGATGCACAATGCAAGGGCCTGAGTCGCTGGCATCCCGAGAAGTGTCTGTAATTAAGTTTTTGTGTTGAAACAGTGAAGGTTTGATTGAGGCACATTTGCCACTGTGCACATCCCAGGCTCTTGGGTGCACAGCCTGTGGCCTGTCCCACGAGGACTGACAGGCAGCTCTCTGCGTTCCCTGATGCAGCACAGGGAGCTTCCCCCTTTCCTTGTGCCCCGCAGCTTAGCGGGCTGAGCAATCACCAGGCCTTCCCGTGGCTGGGTGTTGAGATCTGCAGCTGAGATCAAGGAGATGGCCCCTGCTCTGGAGAGCTCACAGTCTGTGTAGCCATGACAGACAGAGGGGGCAAGGAGAGAGGGGCGGGGAAAAAGAGCATTTGCCTACAGTCAGTGGCAGAGCGAAGGCTAGAGCCTAGGTCTCTGGGCTCCTTATGTGCCCTGGGCCATGGTGCTTCTCTTCAGGGTGTGGCCACAGGTGCTCCAGGTCATTCTGGCCCCAGCTGAGCTCTGGATCCACAAACGTCGCTCAGACACACAGCGTTCTGCAGTTCGTGTGGGACCTTATGAAAGGGACGAGCTGAAACTGTCCTGCCTGAAGGGTCCTTCCTGTCCGTCCCCCCTCCTGTTTGAATCCAAAGGTCTCTCTCCCCACCCCCTTGTTTTTATTAAGTATTTAGTCTCCTCTTTTGTCAGCTTCCAGCAGAAACTGGGGCTCTTGTTCCCTCCCCGCCGGTCCTGATTTGTGGCTTGCTAGAGGCAAGTCATGCCCTTCGTCTCTCCTTGTCATTCCATCTCTCCTGGCAGCTCAGACAGCAATCCAGAGCCACCTCGATGCCCTTATCTGCGTGGCTCTCTCAGTCGCCCATCCACAGAGGGGCACGAGACTTCAACCTGGAGTACAAGCCTCATCCCTGTGCACAGAACTAACATTCCAGGCGAACACTGCAGACCAGGGGAGGGAAGAGGGGCCTGTCTCCACAGCAGCCACTTTGTTTCCATCCCCCTTGTCGGTGACTTTCCATCCATGCCCAGCACAGGGAATGTGACGTATTGCTGAGTACATCTCCTCTGCTTTTGAGAGACCCAGTCTCCTAGCACTTGCAGATTCACCCAGATCTCTGGCCTCTTCCCTTATCCCACAAAAAACCATGCGTGGGTTGCCCAGCTGGAGGCCACCGCCTGGGCAAGGTGCTGCCCTGCTGTTGGGATGGCCGTTGTGCCGTTAGCTCACCGTAGAGCACCGCGTATGGGAAGAGGAAGGGAGAACTGAGCCCGCCAGGAGCTGATTTGCTGCTCCCCTTGGTCGAGCCAATGTTCCTCCAGTTCTGGTGATAACTGAGTGATGGCGCTGGCTGGGGTTCACTGTCCCCGTGGGAACGTGACCTGCGATGATGGCGCTGACCACACTGTGTGCTCAAAAGCTGGTTAGTGCCTGGAATTTAAGCAAGAAGGAAAAGGCCCCAGGTACACAGAGATGATCTGCAACTCAGTTACAGATGGGGAAAATACACGAGTTAAACAATTCCCCATTCTCCAAGCTCTCCCTGAACCTAGCTTTCCTCTCCAGCTCCCCCCTGCTCACTGATCCCCTTCATCTGTGCCAGTTACCTCGACTGCTTTGAGCTCCCCGCTGGATTCAACCTGCCCGCTGCCCTCCACTGCAACCATCTCACCAGACCTCGGGGCCTCCATGCCGTCCTCCTTGTTCTCTGCTGCTGCTAACACTGGGGTCACATAGGCCTTGTCCTCGGCCTGCTCCGCTTCTCCCTTCACAGCCTCTCTGGGGCTCTGCGCACACTCGCCCTGACCATCTAGGCCAGGGGTCAGCAACCTTTCAGAAGCAGTGTGCCAAGTCTTCATTTGTTCACTCTAATTTAAGGTTTCGTGTGCCAGTAATACATCGTAACATTTTTAGACAGTCTCTTTCTATGTCTATAATATATAATTAAACTATTGTTGTATGTAAATTAAATAAGGTTTTTAAAATTAAATTAAAATTCAATTAAAATTACATTAAAATGCAGATCCCCCCGGACTGGTGGCGAGGACCCGGGCAGTATGAGTGCCACTGAAAATCAGCTTGTGTGCCGCAGGTTGCCTACCCCGATCTAGGCTGATGACTCGTGGAGCTCCCTGTTCCCTCCGTAAACCCCACCTGTCAGCCCCTCTCTCCAGCGTGTCCTGCTGGCTTACTGCCATTCCAAACCCAAGCGGAGCACCTTGCTGTCCTGCCCCCTGTTCCGGCGCTGCCCACCACACCACCCTTGGCCCTGTCACTCAGGGTTTGGCTGCGCAGGAGCTGCTCTATTCAGCACGCTGGCTCCAGCAGAGTATAAACGGGGGTGGGTGGTGTTCATCTCCAACCTCTCCCTCTCCTGGCCAGCATGTCTCAGTCCTGCCTCTCTTCCTTCATTACCCAAGGTCTCATCTTTCCTTTTCCCAGGGAAAACTCTCCGCTCTGGGGCCTTCCTGTTCTCCTCCTCCTTCCCCTCCAGACCTGGGGACAATGGCTGAGCAATGCTCCCTGGCTGGTGGAGGTGGGGGATTGAATCCCACCGAAGGGCAGCAGGGTGGGCGCTCTGAGTACGTGGGATGCTACAAGCATTGGCTCCCGAAGGGGAGATGTCAGTGAGGTCTCAAAGGGTGGCAGCAGAGCCTTGAGGCTGGTTCTCGTTTCCTGGGGCAGCCGGTGGAAATCATTAACTAGGAGGCTGTGACGCAGGAGGGAGCAGGGTGGATTGGCCTGGGTGTGTCTGCATGGGGGATGGGAGAGCAGGGGTGACTTCAGGTGAGGGACGGTACCTGGGCCAGGAAGGGGGTTGGGGCGAGTCAACACCTTTGCCAGGGAAACTGGACAAAGTGTGGGGGGGAGAGATGGAGGGGGGAGAGCCTGCTGGAGGGGTTTTTGGTTTCAGTTTTGGGCTGGCTGGAAAGAGGCAGGGAACCCCAAGTCTGGGCTCTAAGATCCTTGTCCCCCAGAGGGACCTGGCTGAGGGGTCCTGGTTGTCCCTAGAAGCCCTGCTTGGGACCATGTTCCTGTCATCTAATAAACCTTCTGTTTTACTGGTTGGCTGAGAGTCACAGTGAATCACAGGGTGTGGGGGGCGCAGGGCCCTGACTCCCCCACACTCTGTGACAGGAGGGACGGTGAGAGCGGGGAGATGCTGGCGAGTTGTGGGGGCAGCGGCGCTGTGGCTGTCTGGTGCGGGCTACAGGGTAGTGGGGAGTGCCCGTAAGCAAAGCGGGGGATGTCTTCTCATTGGCCATCCTACTATGGCTGCCCAGCTAACAGTGAGACCTGCCTCCTGGCCGTGTCCTGGGGCACGGAGGGCATTGGGCAGCCTGGCACTGGTGGCCTGGTATTTCTCATTCTGGCAGCACTCAGACACTGGTGGTGGGTGCGTGTTAGATGCCTATGCAGACCAACGGGCAGAGACAACCGACGTGGTAGAAGCTGTGACAGGCAGGTAGCTATGGGAAAGGGACCTGGGCTTCTTGCCTCAGATAGAGCAACTAAGCTCTGCTTAAAGAAGGTGATGACGGGGCTGGTGGTGCAGGGAAAGCGTGTGAGGACTTCGATTCTGGACCTTGTGGAGCTTCATGGAGTTTCTGTGTCTTCCTCCTGCAATACCTGTTAAGTGCAACGTAAGACGGCAATGACTGGGTGAGGCGCACGGCGCACTCGCCCAGCTGAGGGGCTTGGCTGCTGCATAAATACCTTGCAATAAGGCCTCACAGGAGCTCTAGGGTAGCGGGTGAGGACCCTTGACTGAGGGAAGGACAGGCTTGGGTGTGCCCTCTTAGCAAGGAGAGCAGGGGGCCGAGGCCATGGGGTGCTGCTGGGATCCACCTGTGTCTGGGTCTGAAGAGCTGCTGCAGTCTCCAGCATCCATCCAAGGGAGGGTGACATGCCCAGCAGTCACTGGGGAGCTCCCAGGGCCCGGGGGGCGGTGGGGTTTGAGCCATTGGGTGATTGGCATCTCCCTCTTCCTGAGCAATGCAGCAGTACTGGTGATCTGGCTGCATAGCCGGCAGTCGCCATGGGCATGGGTCAGAGGCCCGGCTGGCAGGCCTAGGGGACCCCAAGACCTCTGCCCTCTTAGTCCAAGGCCAGCCAGGGAGGGTCTCATGCTGCGCCGGGGCTGTCCATTTGCTCCAGGGAGGCAGGAGCCTGGATTCAGGGCAGGGCCGAGCACCCGTTTGAGGTAGTCTGGCAGGACCTATTCTAGCGCTGTGGTGTGAGACCCCTGCCTGACTGTCTGTCTGTCTCTGCTCCCCATTAGCGGTGATTCTGCCTACGATCTGGGCCTACCTGCAGACGCTCCATGCTGAGCCGTACTTCCTGGGCTTGGGCATCTCTGCCTTCAGCCTCACTGGCCTGCTCACGGGGCCCCTCTTCGGGCACTGGTCTGATCGGAGCCAGCGCACCAAAGCCATCATCCTCTTTGCCAACGTGTTTGAGATAGTGGGTGAGTGAGCAAGCGAAGGCCGGCTGGGGGTCGCCGGCTGGGCTGCTTCGCTGGCAGGAGCAGTCCAGAGTGAGTCTGTGTCCCGGGCATTGGCCCCCCGGGAAGGGTGGGAGGGCAGGATTAGCCCCACTTATCACAAGAGTGTAAATGTGCAACTCCAAACTCTAAATGCAGGCACCTGAGGCCCTGATTTACAGAGATCCCGAGCCCCTGCTTCTACCAGGAGCCCTGCAGAGCCAGCCCAGCTACAGCAGGGATCTGGGTTCTAGTCTGGCTCGAACATCAGATGAATTCATTGTTAACCAAGGTCCAGCTGCAGGGCCCAATCGTGCCCTCAGTTACGAGGCTCCGGGGGATCCCTGTGGGGCAGAATCCAGCCTGGAGAACCTCTGTTGCTGGTGCTGACCCATCAGCCGGGCAGAGCTCAGCTCTGAGCATGCCGCAGTGGCAGCTAACGAAGTGCCCGTTTACATCAGCCCCGTGCTCTACTGCCCAGGTGGGTGGTGGTGCAGGATGGCGAGCGTGGCGCCTGCGATGCCATTTTAACACAGGGGCTCTTTTCAGAGCAGGATCGCAGATAATCTTCCTGCCCGCAACACTAGGGTGCAGAAGCCAGGAGTTCTGAAGGACCCTATCCCTGCTCCAGCCCCATGGGATGAGATCCCCACAGGTGTATGTGGGGTTGATTATAGTCAGCAGGGACAGCAGTGCCTACCCCCCTTCCCCCACGAGGCTTGCTCTTGGGTAGCCTCGCTGGCTCCAGGGATGCACCTGCACCCTGTTCCTGGCGTGCGTGTTCCTCTCTGCGTTACCTGTTGCTTTTTGTTCCCCCAATTGCAGGGAATTTCATGTACTTTATGGGCGTCTCCAAGTGGCTCCTCCTGGGCAGCCGACTGGTGGCAGGTAAGAGCTGCTGTGGAGGAAGCCGGGGGCCATGTGGATCTAGGCTGAGGGTGTCATGGAGTCACCGGGCGATGCTCTGGAACTACTCCCCACAAAGCCAGTCAGGACTTTGAGGAGCCTCCTCTCCCTTGGA
This sequence comes from Gopherus evgoodei, assembly GCF_007399415.2. Classification (NCBI taxonomy): domain Eukaryota; kingdom Metazoa; phylum Chordata; order Testudines; family Testudinidae; genus Gopherus; species Gopherus evgoodei. The sequence continues at coordinate 8,654,192 of NC_044330.1, forward strand.
GCAGACTTGTTCAGGGCAAGAAGCTCACACGCTTCACCTCCTGGGTCTCTCCTTGGAGCATTCAGCATCCTCTGCCCCTCTGGGCGCTTCCCACAGCGAGCCCACCCAGGCGGGGTCCTGGGGAAGCCACAGGGTCCTGCACCCCCACTTTGCAGTCAGACGTGACTCTCAGGCAGCCAGTAAAACAGAGGTTTATTTGATGACAGGAACAGGGTCTAAAACAGAGCCTATAGGTACAGCGAACCGGACCCCTTGGCTGGGTCCATTCTGGGGGTCAGTGAGCCAGACCCCCACATCTGCCCTCAGCCAGCTCCAGACTAACAACCCCTTTGTCACGGAGTCCCCGGGCGATGCTCTGGAACTGCTCCCCACCAAGCCAGGCACGGCTTTGGGGAGCCTCCTCTCTCTTGGAGCAGACTTGTTCAGGGCAAGAAGCTCACACGTCTTCACCTCCTGGATCTTTCCTTGGAGCATTCAGCATCCTCTGCCCCTCCGTGCGCTTCCCACAGCGAGTCCACCCCAGCGGGGTCCTGGGGAAGCCACTGGGTCCTGCACCCCCACTTTGCAGTCAGACGTGACTCTTAGCCAGCCAGTAAAACTGAGGTTTATTTGATGACAGGAACAGGGTCTAAAACAGAGCTTGTAGATATAGCGAACCGGACCCCTCGGCTGGGTCCATTCTGGGGGGCAGTGAGCCAGACCCCCCAGGTCTGCACTTCACTCGACCCCAGCCAGCTCCAGACTAACAACCCCTCCAGCCCCTCCTCTCTGCTCAGCCCCTTTCCGGGCCAGGAGGTCACCTGATCCCTTTGTCTCCAACACCTTCAGCTGGCACCTTTGCAGAGGAGGGGCCCAGGCCATCAGTTGCTAGGAGACAGAGTGCCAGGCATTTAGGTGCACTGGCCCTTTGCTCTGCCAGATACTTAAGAACTGCCATGGGGACACTGAGGCACCAACACAGTATTCAGAGAAAACATTAAGAACTTTCCCAGTTCCTCACAGAGGGTCTCTAGATCCAGGTGCTTGTGCCAGGGGCTTTCAGCGCCTGCCCCGTCTGTTGCCCCTGATTGTCCTTGTTTCTGGCAGGTATTGGGACGGGAGCGGGTGCCTCCATCTTTGGCTATCTCACCCGCTCCACCACCTCGCAGGAGCGTGCCACGGTGTTTGCTGCAGTGATGGCATGCCGGCAGGTCGGGCTGCTGATCGGTAAGGTACCCTTGGACCCCCGCCACGCCCTGTCCGCAGAAGGCCCTCAGCATGGGGGGAGTGGTGGGCCTGACCCATGAGCTGGGGTTCTGTTGTCCAGGCACAGTCTGTGTTCAGGAGGCGCCTGCCCCACGCCCCAGACTTTTGCCCCAGTGTTGCCTGCTTGGCTCTGGAGAGGGACCACTCCAGGGAGCTGGCTCAGCTCTGGCTACCCTGTGCCCGTGAAAGCCTGCTGTGGTAACTAAGCGTGGATGCTGTGGTAACTAAGGGTGGATGCCACGGAGGCTGGTGTTTCTCAGGTTGGGAAGGATACGGGGCCAGGCCATGGCAGTGCAGTGCCAGACCATGGTCGCGTTGCCTCTTGGGGTCTGGGGGGGCATGTGACAAAGGATCTCAAGTTCCCGGGGCTGTTGCCAGAGGCAGTGAGTGGAGGTGGCTTTCAGAGCCTGGCGAGGGTGTGAGAGGCCCATCATCTCCTTGATGGTGCCCGTTCTTGCCCCTCTTGCTGCAGAGGGAGGTGGTTGGTGGCAGTGAGGGGCATGCCAGTCCCACCGTCCTCCCAGCGCCCACGTCTGACCCGCCGTCTCTTTGTGCTCAGGACCCGCCTGTAACCTCTTCCTGCGGCTCTGCAACTTCCGGCTGGGGCCCTTTGAGGTCAACAAGTTCACCTCCCCGGGGGTGAGTACTCCCCGGGTGTTACTCGCAGCCAGCGAAAGAGGGCCGACTCACACGGCCAGGAGTTCCCCGGGTGTGGGGTGGGCTGCGGTTCCAGGCTCTCAGGTGTCTGTCTGTCTGTGCAGCTCTTCATGTGCCTGCTCTGGATCCTGCTCCAGTTTGTGGTGGTGGCGATGTACTACGACCTGCAGCCCGTGCCCCACCCGCTACGAGCGGCCCTGGCAGCGCAGCAGGAAGAGGAGCGGGAGCCCTTGGTGCAGCACGACAGTGGCCAGGAGGAGCCCGCTGAGCACCGGAGCTATGGCGGCACCATCCAGGGGGTGCCCGCTGAGCCCCCCATGGGGGACGAGTCCCGCTATGTGCCCAACGGGCACCTGGCCGAGGAGGAGGGCGGAGCAAAGGAGAAGAGCCCGTTTCAGAACTTCAGTGCCATGCGAGGTGAGCGTTTTGGGCGGGATCCAGCTTCGGGCCCTAGAGGCAGGCAGCCTGGCATGCCCCCATTTTGATTAGTACCGTGCTGGGCAGTACGTGGGGAGGGGGGGATTTGTCATGGGCTTCAGTCCAACCAGGATCCTACCCTCGCGGGAGTCTGGCAGGGCTGGAGTCGAACCCACGCCGCCTACGACCTAGTCCCAAGGCCAGCCGTGTGCTCCGTAATCAGAGGGTCTGAGCTTCTAGGGCAGTGGTCCCCAACCTTTCTCATCTGGCGGGTGCCGGACGATGAGCCACCGAGGACCGTGCCTGGCGGATGAGCATCCGCTGACATGCTGCCGAGAAGCATCAACGTCAATAGGCGTTGCCGCCGACAAGCAGCATCATTCAGAGGCGTCACCGCCGAAAATCAGCAGCATTTGGGCAGTGACGCCTCTGGATGCTGCTGCTTCTTGGTGGCATTTTGGCGGATGCTCATCCACCGGACAGTACGCAGGCGCACTTAGGTGTCCGGCGGGCGCCATGACACCTGCGGGCACTGTGCTGGGAACCACTGTTGTGGGGGAAAGGACAAACCCTCCTTGTCCCATTGCACCAGCCTGGCAACTGCATAAGCCCACAAGCTGTGCACAAAGGATCGTGACGCTGCGGGGCTGTCGCTGGTGGGTCTCCCGCTGCTCTGGACAGCTACGTGGGAATGAACGGTGAGCTGCTTGGGTGCTGAGTGGCGAGAGGGCCTGTGGGCACCGTGGGGCCTTCATGCTTGTCCCCAGGGTCCCATGCCCTGCGCCAGAGCAAGCAGATGGGTCAGCCCCAAGTGTCACTGACTTGTCAACCTGGACCCAGCGTCCCGCGGGCACCATGGTGGGCAGGGAGCAGTCCTGGGCACAGAGCGGGGAGTGCAGGCCCAGCTGTAGGAGACCCTGATGGTCTCTTCCCTTCTCTGGGCACTGAGCCTTAGCCCCCTCCTCCAGGGCTGTTATCCCTGGGTTGCAGTAGGGGAAACTGAGGCCCAGAGAGGGGAAAGAAGTGGCCCAAGGTCAGCCAGCAAGCCATGGTGTGAGCCGGAAGGACGGGGCTGTGGAAGGGTTGGCATGAGAGGGAGTTGGGTGCTGTGCCAGCCTGGTGGGAAAAGAGGCCTGGACTCTCCAGCTGGTGCTCCAGAAAGGCTGGGCTCTGGGGGCCGGTGGACAGTGGAGGAGGGCAGCGCCCCTGTCACAGAGTCCCCGGGCGATGCTCTGGATCTGCTCCACAGAAAGCCAGGCAGGACTTTAGGGAGCCTCCTCTCCCTTGGAGCAGACTGTCTTCAGGGCAAGAAGCTCACACGGCTTCACCTCCTTGATCTGACCTTGGAGCATTCAGCATCCTGTGCCCCTCCGTGCGCTTCCCACAGCGAGTCCACCCGGGCGGGGTCCTGGGGAAGGCAGAGGGGCCTGCACCCCCACTCCGCAGTCAGACGTGACTGTCAGCCAGGCAGTAAAACAGAGGTTTATTAGATAACAGGAACATGGTCTAAAACAGAGCTTGTAGGTACAGAAAATGGGGCTCCTCAGCCAGGTCCATTCTGTGGCCCAGCAAGGCAGACAACCTCATCTGCCCTCAATTCCCGTCCCCAGCCAGCCCTAAACTGCAACCCCCTCCAGACCCCTCCTTTCTGGCCTTTGTCTCTTTCCCAGGCCAGGAAGTCACCTGATTTCTTTGTTCACCTTTAGCCATCCCCTTGCAGGGGGGAAGGGCCCCAGACATTTGTTGCCAGGAGACAGAGTGTCGGCCCTTTATGCATGCTGGAGACTTAAAAATGCATAGGGGAAACTGAGGCGCCCACACAGTATTCAGAGGAAACATTAAGAACAGTCCCACTTCGTCACAGCCCCCTCTTGCTCACGCCCGTGTCCATTGGGAGCCAATGAGTGAAGAAACTGGCATGCAGGAGACTGCGGGTCTGCTGCGGATTGAGTTCAGGGCCCGAAAAGGATCAGACTCTCCCGGCTGGCTCCCTTGCCCAGCGTGTCTGGTTACAGCAGCATCGCGTTCCCCACCCTGAGGAGTGTCCAGCTCTTTGCTTGTGTCATGCCCTCCCCCCCCCCCGCCTTCCCTGTTGCCTGGTTGGCCCACTGACCTGTTCCACTGGGCAATGCCTCTCCCATCTCCACCCCCTGTGGGAGACAGGGCGGGCTGGCTGCTCTCCTTCCCTGCAGGCCTGGCCACTCTCCTTCCAGTGCCCCAGCCCCGTGACGTCCCCGTGGTGTCGTTGCAGAGTACCTGCGGGAGGAAGTGGTGGTTCTGCTCACTGCCCAGTTCATCACCCTCTTCAACCAAACAGCCCTGGAGGTGAGTGCCTGGGAGCTTGATGGGCAGGTCACTTCGTTCCACTCCCACTGCGATTGGGGGGCAGGGGTTCTTCTCCATGTCGGCAGTCGCGGGTACAGCTCCTCTCACAACCAGACTAGGTCCACGGAATGTCTCCTGTCCAGCCCTTCCCAGGTTCTGGATATGTGTATGGGGGTGAGGGGGACAGGGGATCTCCTCTCCCCTCCATGTGGTGCTCTGGCCTCTCCCGGATCCCTGGTGGGGTTCACCTTTCACCTGCGCCTGGTGCCCAGAGAGTGGACATCTCTCCCCGGGCCAAGGTCTCCTTGCGAAGCCCAGAATTTGGGTGAACGTTGGGCATGACCCAGGCCTTCCTCCATCTCAGGGAAGACAAGTGGGGACAGAGACCCAACATACTGGTCAGGAGAACCCTCCCACTGGGGCAGAGCAGGGGAGGGGCACCTTGTGGGCGAGGGTCTGTACCTGCCCATCCCATGCAGAGGGGGCTCCTCACAGCCGTGAATGGAGGGTGGGCAAACGTGTGACTCTAGGTTGCTTTCTCTGCCTGTCTGTATCTGTCTCCAGACCATGGTGACTCCCATCACCCAGCGCTACCTAAGCTTCGGGGAGCTCGAGAACAGCATCATGTACTTCCTGTGCGGCATCGAGGTAGGTGAGACCCCAGCCCTCGGAGTCTGTAAAGATGGGGGTCCTGGCAGACATGGTCTGGGGCAGGTGACCAGCCCCCATCCCACGGTGCGTGTGCACATGTACGATCCGGCCATGCTGAGAGCGCTCACGCCCTATGAATGTCTGACCCTCTTTCTCAGCACTCGCTCCGGCCTGCCTGGTGACCTCCCCCACCCCTTTGGGATCCTTCAGATATTTGCAGGTGCTTCTTGTTCTCTGCCCCATGCTTTAGGTGTGTGTACAGTCAGATTGGGGATGGGGTGGCAGGAGGTCTAGGGCAGGCCTAGAGCCACATTTGGTGCCCCCCTGTCCTCTGAGTCATCCCTCCAGCTCCGATCTCCTCTGTCCAGTCCAGGCAGTGAGGGAGGCCTAGTGATGCTGGGGTCCCGTCCAGCCAGGCCTCTCCTGCGTAGCCCATAGCGGCAGCCCTGTTCCAGCCCCTCTGGGAGCGTTGGTGCAGATAGGTCTCATACTCCCGTGTGGACGGGGCTGAAATGCCTTTGCCCTGGCCACACCGGCACACTCGCTGTTCTCACGGGTGGGGCTGGCTGTGTGAGTGCGGGGAGGGGAGAGTACCTGTGTAGACGCTCCCAGACAGAACTGGTTTGGGACGTCTCCTCTGCCCTTGCTCCAGCAACGTGCGGAGCGGGGCATCCTTGCCAGCGGTCTCCGTTTGCAGCTAGGGCAGGGTGGGCTGCAGGCTGGGGAAACCTTGTGCTCTGCTGGCAGAGAGCCTGTGGCCTAGCCCTGCCAACGGCACCAGTCTGCATGGCACAGGCCGTTTCCTGGAGCCTCGCTGTGCTGGCTGGCACCTGTGCCCAGGCATGGCCTGCCTGTTGGCCAGGGGAAGGGCGAGTGGTGGTGCTGAGGCTGTGAGGGGGGAGGGCAGACTGCAGAGCCCTGGCGAGCAGTGACTCCTGATGAGGGAATACAGGACATGTGCTCATGTGCCTGGTGCTGGCTGGATCTTGGGCGCTGCTAGCCCACAAGAGGCTCTGTGCGGGGCTTGCTCTGCCCTCCTTCCCTTCAGGCCCCCACCCTCAGTCACCCCTCCCCCCCCGACTCTGAATGGCTCCCCTAGCAGCAGTAAACTCCCACTTCTGACTAGTCTTTGCACCCAGCCCGGGGGCTGTGGAATAACTCATTTCCCTCCCCACCTACAGGTGATCTGCGGCTTCTTCCTGGTGCGCTGCCTCAGCAGCCGCCTCCCCGACCGCGTGATCCTGGTGCTTGGGCTGGTCATCTGCAACGTGGCTTGTATCTGGTGCTTGCTCTTCCTGGCACGGCCCCAAGGTAACTGACTGCCCCTTCCCCTCCCAGCTAACTATCCTGCTGGGATCTCCAGTTCCTCTCCTCCTGGGCACTCCCACTTGAGGGGGATCGTTTGGCAGGGGGTTGGGTTCGCTGGCTAGGGATGATTGGGGGCAGGAGCCTGGCATGGCTCTGGAGTGTTCCCCTGGGCTGCGTGGCACCTTGCATGGCTCAGGCTGGCCCAGCAGTGCCCTGAGGTGGCCCAGCAGGGGCTGTGTGGTGGAGAGGAGACCCATTGCCCAGAGTGGTGGCGATGTGCAGCAGCTGTGGGTAGCATGGGCACCATGACGGGCCCAGTGCCTTGCTGGTGCTGCAATTCCCCAGCCCCTTTACCTGCTCAGTGCCCGGTGAAGGGAGCAGTGGGTGCTCTCATGGGCGCCCAGATTCATGCAAGTCTGGTCCTTTGCTGATTAGGAAAGCTAGCAACTGAGCATGGAGCATACTGGGGCCGGGCAGAGCATGCCAGGGACTTGCCCCTCTACCGGGCAGGAACGAGCATAGGCCCTGATTTGAGTCTGCCAGTGTCTGGGGCTCTTTGCACACTGGTCCCATCCACCCCCTGCCATGTCTGCTTTGCTGCCCACAGGAAGCTTTCCTGTCCTGTTGTCCGAGCTGGTGGTCGGCGTGTTCCTGCAGGTGCTGGGGCTGCCTTTCGTGGCTGTCTCCCAGGTCTCGCTCTTCTCCAAGGTCACAGCAGAGAGAACACAAGGTGAGCCTCAGCGAGGGGTCGGTGCCCGGGCTGGGGCACGGCGCCCACTTCCTACCTGCCCTGAGAGAGATCAGGGGCACTCAGACTCCCCTTCAGAGCACAGTCCGCTCTGGGACCAGCTGAGCCGTGTCCAGAATGCAGATGCCTGCCTGCCCCTTCTCGCTCCAAGCCCAGATACCACAATGAAGGGCGCCCTAGAGATGGGTGTCACAAAACACACATGTGACCTCTGTGCGGTCAGCCTCTCCCACTCCTCCCGCCTTGTAGGGACACCGGGCAGCAGCGTGGGGCAGCTGGGATCTTGGATGGTGCTGTTAAGAGCACGGAGCCGTTCGCTTCACCTGCACAAGCTGGGCCAGACTCCTCCCTGGCCCTGGTGGAGCTGAGTTCCCCCGGGGCTGAGTCTGGCCCGTCTGTCAGGATCTTGGTGTCAGAGCAGGTAGCTCTGTCCCAGGGGGATGCTGTTAAACCGTGGCACCAGGCCTCCTTTCCAACACAGGGGTTTCCATTTCACATGGCTGTGTTGGGTTTCTGATCAAACGCTGATTCCCAGGGTCCAATTTCTATCCCACTTTAGCCTTGCCCACTCCAGCCGCCGAGTCCTGCATCCGCTTCATGTTGGCGGAGCTGGCTGGGTCCATCTCAGCTCAGTGACTGGTTTGCTGGGGTGATCTGAGCCACTTCTGCACCCGCTGAATGGGTTTCAGAGGGGTAGCCGTGTTAGTTTGGATCAGGAAAAACGACGAGGAGTCCTTGTGGCACCTTAGAGACTAACAAATTTATTTGGGATTAATCTTTCGTGGACTATAACCCACTTCTTCAGATGCATGGAGTGGAAAATACAGTAGCAGGTATAAATATACAGCACGTGAAATGATGGGAGTTGTCTTACCAAGTGGGGGCTCAGTGCTAACGAGACAAATGAATTAACATTAGGATACTAATGGAGGAAAAATCACTTTTGTAGTGGTAATGAGGGTGGCCCATTTCAAACAGTTGAATGGGGACACTCTTCTCCTTGTCAGGCCTCCCTGAATGACTCCTGGAGATCAAAGCTTGTTGGGATCCTTTGTGAGGCCTCGCTGCTGCCTGCCACCTAAAGGCTGAATGAATTTACAGGGGTGGGTGGAAGAGCTGGGGTGGCACAGGTGGGCAGGTAAAGCCCAGCATGGAGAAAGAGCAGCCAGGGAACCCCGCATGGCTCTGCCCATTGCTGTGACCGGGGGCCACTGACCTTCCAGGCCTGGCAGAAATGTAGGGCAGGACGGGCCCTCGAGAGCTTGAGTTCAAGCCTCCGGTGCTGAGGCAGGGCCCGATATACCTAGACCATCGGTTAAAACATGGTGGGGACCCCACAGCCTCTCTTGTTCACCTGGCTCAGAGCTTAACTACCCTTCGAGTCAGAAACAGCTGCCTGATCCCTTTCCTGATATCTAACCTTGATGCCGACTGCCTGCATTACTTCTTGTCCGACCTCCAGTGGACATGGACAACGGTTGGTCTTCGTCCTCTTTGCTCCAGCCCTGAACACATTTGATGTATGTTATCAGGTCCCCCCTTTTTCCCTATGTCATGGAGTCTCCGGGCGATGCTCTGGAACTGCTCCCCACAAAGCTAGGCAGGACTTTGGGGGGCCTCCTCCCCTTGGAGCAGACTGTCTGCAGGGCAAGAAGCTCACACGGCTTCACCCCCTGGGTCTGACCTTGGAGCATTCAGCATATGCCCCTCCATTCGCTTCCCACAGCGAGTCCCTGCACCCCCTCTTTGTAGTCAGACGTGACTCTCAGCCAGCCAGTAAAACAGAGGTTTATTCGATGACAGGAACACGATCTAAAACAGAGCTTGTAGGTACAAAGAACAGGACCCCTCAGCCGGGTCCATTCTGGAGCCCAGCGGGCCAGATAACCCCATCTGCCCTCACTTCCCGTCCCCAGCCAGCTCCAAACTGAAACCCCCTACTGCCCCCTACTTTCTGGCCTTTGTGTCTTTCCCGGGCCAGGAGGTCACCTGATCTTTGTTCACCTTTAGCCATCGCCTTGCAGGGGGGGAAGGGCCATGGCCATTTGTTGCCAGGAGATAGTGCATCAGCCATTTATGCACGCTGGAGACTTAGGAAATGCATTGGGGAAACTGAGGCACACACACAGTATTCAGAGGAAACATTAAGAACAGCCCCACTTTGTCACACTCTAGACTAAACATGCCCAGTTTTATAACCTTCCCTCATCAGTCATGATGTCTAAGCTGTTTCTCTCTGGCCCCACCTCGACTTGGATTTGACCCAGAACTGCGGCCTCCGACTCCCAGGGCTGTCTGTGAGTCTTTGATGGAGTATATTCCGCCACCCGGTGGTGTGAGCAGTGGGGAGGAGGGGGACTGGGTGGAGCTTGGGGACGGACGCTCTTCGAAGCAGCTGGTACTGTTGGCAGACCGGCGCTCTGGTCCAGTGGGACAGGGAGGCAAGGACGCACTACAGAGACCACTGCTCTGCTTCTTGGGCCAGTGCAGAAAAGTGTGTGGCCCCACGTCCTGTGGGACTTCCTTTTGGGGGAGTGTGGGGGCTGCGTCTCTCTCTCTTTTTCCTCTGTCGCCGACCTCTCCTCTCCCATTCTGTCTTTCTCTGCAGTCGTGCTGGGCTGGCCCACCAGTCCCCCGACCTCGCTCCTTTGGTTGGGGGGTGGAGGGGGGGAGATATGGCCCAACACCCAGGCAGTCTCATTGGCTCCCAGATGGCCATTATCTGCTTGTGTAGTGCCACGTGATCGCTCAGGCTTCCCTACCAAGAGAAAGGCAAGGTCCCCACCTGCGGAGAGGCTGCCAGCGGGAGTGGAGCGTGCCTACCTCTGGTCACACCCCAGGCAGGCCAGTGCCCTCGGAGGCTTGGTGCCCTCGTGTGGTGAACTGGGAATGTTCTTAATGCTTTCTCTGAATACTGTGTTGGTGCCTCAGTGTCCCCTATGCAGTTCTTAAGTATCTAGGTGGTGGAATAAGGGTGTGTGATTGCTGCAGAGCAAGGGGCCAGTGCACCTAAATGCCTGGCACTCTGTCTCCTAGCAATGGATGGCCTGGGCCCCTTTTCTGCAAAGGTGCCAACTGAAGGGGTTGGAGACAGAGATCAGGTGACCTCCTGGCCCGGGAAAGGAACTGAGCAGAGAGGAGGGGCTGAAGGGGTTGGCAGTCTGGGGCTGGCTGGGGACGAGGAGTGAAGTGCAGACATGGGGGGTCTGGCTCACTGCCCCCCAGAATGGACCCGGCTGAGGGGTCCAGTTCACAGAACCTACAAGCTCTGTTTTAGACCCTGTTCCTGTCATCTAATAAACCTCTGTTTTACTGGCTGGCTGAGAGTCACGTCTGATTGCGAAGTGGGGGTGCAGGACCCTCTGGCTTCCCCAGGACCCCGCCAGGGTGGACTTGCTGTGGGAAGTGCACGGAGGGGCATATGTTGAATGCTCCAAGGTCAGACCCAGGAAGGTGAAGCGTGTGAGCTTCTTGCCCTGCAGACAGTCTGCTCCAAGGGAGAGGAGGCTCCCCAAAGTCCTGGCTGGCTTTGTGGGGAGCAGTTCCAGAGCATCGCCCAGGGACTCTGTGACATCCTGGTGTTAGGAGCTGGGGACGGCAGGCAGCGTTAACCCTTTGTGTTCTTCCCATACTGTAGGTTTCAGCCAGGGCCTGCGACGGTCAGTGGGAGGAATCGCCACCATTCTGGGGCCTCTGTGGGCTGGAGGCTTGACCGAAAACCTCTACATCATGCTGGGGGTGATGATGGGCCTGCTGAGCCTGCTGATGGTGAGCAACCCGGGGATGCCCGCCTACCCCTTGCCATCCTGCCCCTGGGGGAGCCAGGGCTCCAGCCCCACAGGCCGCATGCTGATGGCTCTTCTGCTCCCATAGGTCATGGTCGGGCTCTCGTACTCTTACCTGGTGGAGGTACCCAGGAGCTACGTGCCAGGACCGTCCCCGGAGGAGCGGTGCTCATGACCTCCCACCCATCCACCGCACACCCAGAGGGACTGCACGGGTTAAAGCCACCAAGGTGAGAGCGTTGGGTGCCTCCTTTGCCCCGGTGGTCAAACAGTCCTGGGTCAAGTGCACCAACATGCCTGGAAGAGCCTGGGTGAGGCCAGCAGCTCCTGCCTGAGGGCCTGTGTGGTCCTGCTGCTTGGTGCTGGGGGGTGTGCTGAGCTGTTCAACTGCCGGGGAATCAGCACAAGCTGTTTTATGGGGGAAGACGTTTTACAGAGAATAGTTTGACCCTCAGAGGTCTGCAGAGCCACAGCAAGGTACCGGGGAACCCGCAGAAGAGCATTCGACCCTCCCGGCCTGGGCTGTTGTCAGTCTGTACAGTAGCAAACGATCACCTTCCCAGGGTTTCACATGTCATGTAAAAAATCTCTTGGTGGCAAAAATATGGGGGAAAACGAAGGAAATTCCCCAATAAAAAAGTCAGTGTGATGGTTTGAGGAGCTGGTTCCTTTTAGTAAACACCTTCATGCAATGTAGATGCACTTGCCCCAAGCACCCTTAACTCTGCCCTCCACCGTCCGTCCTGTGCCTCTATCCCTGATACCCATCCTCTACACCTTGTCCCCACTTCCACTAGGACCTCTGTAGTTAACGGGCAAGCCACCCAGCCACTGCTCCAGCTCCCCTTCCCTTTCCAAGCCCCTTTGCATCCTGTAACCACACTGGTGCATATATCCACCGTCGCTGAAGGAGGTCTGAGAAGAAGCTGCTAGCTGAAACCTGCCTGCTCATTAAAACCAGCTGCCGTTACAGAGGGCTGGAAGGCAGCGTATATTGTTCCTATATTTAGAAAAGGCTGTAGAGGTGGTCTGAGGAATTATGGCCTCTGGGAACATGGTTGCAACAATAATTTAAAGGTAGAATAATAAATCAGCTGGAAGATCGTGATCTGAGAGAGTCTAGCCAGCACCGATCCTGCGGAGGAAAAGGTTGGCTCAGTCATCCACTAGAATTCTTTGTGTGTGTCAGTAAAACAGCGGCTAACATGATATATCTATAGACTTCCAAAAGACCTTTCACGAGGCCCCTCACACAAGGCTGTGTAAAAGCTAAGTCTCAGAAGGTGCGTGACCAGGTACTATCGTGGATCAAAAACAGGCTAAGTGAGAGAGCTCAAAGAACAGGAATAAACGGAATTTTCATCATGGCAGAAGGGCCCAGGTCCTCAAAGGCGCTTAGGCGTCCCTTGAAACCAGTGGGAGTTAGGAGCCTAAATAGTGTGAGAATCTAGGTCGAGATGCAGGGTGCCTCAGTACTCTGTACTAGTGCCGCAAAGGGGCGGGGTGAGAGGTGGCAAAACTTGCAGTGGCCACACATGTATTTAGGTTAGTCATGGCCAGCAGGGAGTGTGCAGAACTTCAGAGAGTCTTACCCAGCCCAATGAAAGGGCCCCCTGAGGGCCTGAATGATCAATACAAAGGACTGTGCGCTGGAGGGCGAAAACTCAGCTACCCACCGGCTTCTCACTTAACTGCATTGACTCAGCTACAGGTCCTGTGGCCAGCTTGGTGGCGAGCGCTGCTCAACGTACAGCTGTGGCGAAAAAAGCCAACCAGATGCTAGGCTGTGGAAGGAACAGGCTAGTGAATAACCTGGAGAATATTGTGGTGTACAGATTAGGGGTCTGGCTTCAGCTGGCTCCTGGCTGCAGTGCTGGGCACCCCATCCCAGAAAGGAGAGTGAGAGGTGCTGGGGCGGAGAATGGAAAAAATGGGGATTGTTACCTTTGAAAAGGGGCCGTGCCAAAAGGCTATAAAGTGGCTGGATGAGCCTGTGGAATGTCCTGCCACAGGAAGTTGGTGAGACCCAGCGTTTAGCACGATGCAAAGAGAGATTGGATGCTTGTAAGGACCCCAAGAATCTGGCTATACTGCTTGATGCTAACAAAGAGTATTAGAGGGCGGGATGGTGGTGATTGGTGGGCATCGGGGATGAATTCAGTCACTGGGTGGGGCAGGTTATTCCGTATCTGCTACTGCAGCACTCTTCCACCTACCAGACAGGGCACTGCACCTCGGGTCTGTTCCAGCCTTTATCCTCCATCTACAGACTACAGGCCCCCTCCCCGGGAGCTGGGAGAGACCATCTTCCCTTCTGCACACCGCTCCCCTGCAAGCCTGCACAGCGTCACTAGTAAATGCCCCTTGGGCCTGGGCCAGCCTGGTGTGTCTGCCTCGTGCTGGGAGGCATTCCACAGGGCCCCCCCAGAGCACTCAGGATCTCCGAGTGTGTGGGAGGGCGCAGCCCCCCCGACACTCTCCCCACTTCTCTCCCATGCAGGTATTGCCCTGGCTGGCACCATGTGATGGGGAGTGAGACCTGAGCTCATGGCCTTGCACAGGACAATGTTCAGCACAGCAGGACTGTCAGTAGATGAGCCCACACCCCTGCCCTGCTGGATTAGCCTCCTTCCACATCCATCCTTCCTTCCCCTCCTGGACTGGCACTCCCCACCACCCTGGACTGGCCCTTCCTGCCCCTCCCTTCCTGTGCTGCTGGCCTGCTGCCCCCAGATTGACCAGGCCCCGGGCCCTGCCCCAGGCGGCTGCTGTCTCTCTGGACAGAGGGGAGAGGTGAAGTCCCGGTGGGTGGAGATGCTCCTGGCCTGCTGAGGGTGCGGGAGGCTGGATCTCCCCTAGACACAAAGTGGTGTTGGTACCACCTTGCCATAGGCAGGGGGCTGAGCTGTGGGCCTGACATTGGGGGTGGCGGTGTGGCTGTGGCTAGGTGCTCCTTGCTGGAGCCGTGGCTGAGGTGCACCCTGCAGAAGGCAGCCTAGGGGGTAGAGCCTGGCCCATGGCATCAAAGGAAAAACAAGGGCCATAAAACTGCTGGCCTCTGCCCCCACCCCTGCTCCTCCCTCAGGCTCAGGGCAAGGGCGGCCCGGCTCCCCTCACTCCATGCCTGGTGGGGGTGGGGGCGGGGGCTGGGCAGGGCTCCCCCTGTCTCTGTAACGTGTTTGTGGAAGAAAGACTAAAGCCAGGTGAAGGGCAGAGGCTGACGTGCAGGTTCATCCTGCCAGGCAGGGGCCTCAGGGCACTGCTGCACTGGGGGAGAGTCTGAGAGACCTGTGCCATCCCAGGGGCACCACATGGGCACAGGCACTGCCAGGCTGGCCCAGAGGGGGCCATCAGCAGCACTAGTAATACCTTCCCCTTCCCGCCCCTTCCTCTGCCAGCAACCTGGCCGGGAGGGGCCAAGCCCCACCAGCTGGCAGATTGCTCAGAGCTAGGTAGCGGGACTGATGCAGTGCCTGCTGCAGTACTGCCTGTCACCACAGGGGGCTCCCCTCTGGAAGCTGCAGTGCCTGGCTGCCACTTAGGTTGCCAACCCTCCAGGCTGGGCCTGGAGTCTCCAGGAATTAAAGATTGTTGTGTGGTTAAATCTCCAGGAATACGTCCAACCAAAAGTGGCAACTGTAGCTGTCACTAGGGGACTTCTAGCCCAGGAGGCAGTGGGGGGAAGGGGGTTGCAGTGGGGCCAGCCCCATGGAGGCAGAAAGTAGGGCTGTGTGTGCACCCCCTGCTGCGCAGCACCTGCCTTCCCAGACCCAGGAGCAGGGAGGTGCCCAGCTGGCGTTTCTGAGCGTGGGGCTGGGTTGGCTGAGGCTAGCAGGCGTGGGGTGCATACCAGGGGCAGGGCCGGGTGTTCAGAGCTGGGGGATGGGGGTCTTTCGGGGGGGAGGTGTGAGCTGGGAGGAGGCTGTGTCGGGTTGAGGGCAGGGGGATGGAGTCCATTGGTGAAGGAGGGGGATGCTGGGAGGGCCGGGGGCTAGGTTAGTGCTGTTGTATGTGGCTGGGCCTGGCCTGTCCCTCAGGCAGCAGCGACCCGGACCGGTGTGAGAGGAGCACCTGCCCTAGTGCTGGGAGGGGCCCGGGCAGCGTGGCACTGGAGGAAGGACCAGCTCCAGGACACAGCTGACTCTGCCAGGGGGCGGCGTCCCTGTGCTCCGCACTGGCAGGTGGGCATGGGGCACTAAGAGTTGCCAACAGTCCCATGTTATAAGGGACATCCCTGATTTAAATAAAAAATGGCCTGGCCTGTATTAAATCAGCGCAAGACGCCTTCACTCCTGTATTTCAACCAGGCCAGGGAGTGGCGCTCTGGCACTTTGCTTTGCATAGAGCCACTGCCTGATTCCCAAGCTGAGCTGGCCACGGGAGCTGAATGCTGTTCAGACTGGGCCAGCTGCCCCTGCGTCCTGCCAGGCAGAGGGGTGGCCGGGCTGCATTTGAGTGGCTTTGGAACCAGGCAGCTGGAGCTGTGCGTGCGCGACTCCGATGTGACAATCTTCACGACTGGTGGAACCCAAATGCCCTCTATGAGCATCAGCAGTGGTTCCCGGGGCAGTGCTGGGGGCAGAAGGGACAAGGGTGTGCACTGGTCCATTTTCATTCACTGGGGCGCTGTGGCCAGTCCCCCCTCCCACAGGGTCTGTGTGTCCCTGGGGCACTGTGACCAGCCCCCCCCCCCACTAGGTCTGTGTGTCCCTGGGGTGCTGTGGTCAGTCCCCCCGGCTGGGTCCGTGTGTCCCTGGGGTGCTGTGGTCAGTCCCCCCCGGCTGGGTCTGTCTGTCCCTGGGGTGCTATGGTCAGCGCCCTCCCTCCCCCCCTGCTGGGTCTGTCTGTCCCTGGGGCGCTGTGGCCAGTCCCCTACACACACGCTGGGTCTGCCTGTCTCTGGGGCACTGTGACCAGTCCCCCCCCGGGTTATGTCTGCTCCTGGGTTGGGGTCTCTCCTCCCCAGTGTGTGTCATGAACATGTGGCTATGTTCCCCACACTTAGTGCCTGGGGCTGGTGGGAGCCCAGACCCCCCACCTGTTTATTGATGTAGCTCAGAGGGAGGTGTTTCCTGCTCAGTCCAGAGGCATGGGAAGGGTTAAGCAGCCCAGGCTGGTACTGTCCCCCTGGGGCAACCCTGCTGTGAGTCCCTCTGCTGTGAGCTCCCAGGCTCAGCCCCCCCGCCCCCCCTGCTCAGCTCTTGTGCACTATGGGCATTTACTGCCACCACCAGACTGAAACTTGTGTTTTAGACACAAGTGACGTGAGTTTATGGGCCTCAGCTGGGTCTGGGCCCCATAAGTGTCTCGCATTTCTGTAGCCCCGGATCCTGGTGCCTGCCACGCCCAGCCATTGAGTTACCTCGCCATGGGCATGGGGCAGAGGCAGCTGCTAACAGGTGGATGGAATAGCAGGGGGGCTGCAGGAGAGCTGGGAGCCCAGGGCTGGGATAGCAGGGGGCTGTGGGGCAGGATTGAGGGGTATCAGCAGAGCTGGGGGTGGGGAGCCCAGGCCTGGGATAGCAGGGTAGGATTGGGGGTAATGAGGAAGCTTGACAGGGCTCTTTGAAGATTCCCCTCCAGCCCTGCATTTGTGGGTGCAGAGCACATGAACAAGTGACTCTTTCTCCTTCCCCAGAGCACAGTGTGTTGTGGGGTGGGCTGCTCCATCCTCTCCCCACAGCACTGCCCCCCAAGGGAGGAGGGGCTGCCTGGCAGCAGGGGGGAGGGGAATTTGACTGCAACTCCAGCCGCAAACCCAGCCCCTGCTCCCCTCCCACCTTCCCCATGATCTTCACCCACAACCTCTTGCTCCATGCATCTTCCACAACAGTCTGGCCCCAGGGCTGGCCAGCTCCCCTAGCAGCTGCTGCTTCCCACGCCAGGCCTGGGGCAGCCCCGGCTGGAGCTTCCAGGGCCCCTGCTCCCAGGAGGACGTTGGCCGGGAGCTGACCTTCCCCCTTGCCCCTGGATGCTGGGGACCCGAGCAGGCCAGCTAGGCACTCATGGGCCCTTCCTGTGACTCACCAAAGGAGTGTGGCTGTCTCTGGGGCCAGATATCATGGGGATGGGCCCCTCGCTAGGGAGCAGGGCAGCTGTCAGGCCCATGGCAGCACGGAGCGGGTGCTGATGTACGTGCCACTGCCCGAGAGGCGAATCTCCTGCCCATGCCTGCAGCCCCCGTCCTGGACAGTGGGGGTGGGGGGAGCTGGGAAGGTGGGCCCAGGTGCACTGTGGTGGTGGGGGGTACAGGAGGAGCAGGGAGACTGAGGGGGAGGGGCAGGCGAAGCAGCCAGCTGCACAGGGGCACAAAGGTTAACCCCTCCCATCTGGCATGCCCCTCCCCATGCCCTGCCACTCACACTCGACTGAGACTCTGACCTGGCATCCAACCCGAGCCGTTGCTAAAAATAGCCCTGATTGCGGGCCGGGGGCGTGAAGCAAGTGCCATGTCGACTCACCCAATGGCCAGGCAGTGAACCGGAAGGGTGGCTGAGCGGGCGGTGGGTGGAGGCTGACTGGAGGTTACGTGAACCGATCGGGGCCTGGTGGCAGCGCTGCAGGCGCCCAAGCACTTGGCATCTGGTCGGGGTGTGTGTGTCAAAAGTTCAGCTGTGGCACTTGCTCCCCCCCTTTAATTCCCAAAAGGAGTGTGAGCTGGTTTAACCCCTTCTTCCCCGGCTGGCACAGCGGAGCCTCCGCACCCAGCAGCCCTGGACCCTGCCAGCCCTGGCCTGCAGGGCTGAGAGAGAGATCCCCACAGCTGCACCTGGAGGGATCCGAGAAGGAGCCGGAGATGCTCCTGACCCAGCCAGGGAACCGGGTCCCTTGTGAGGGTGGGGAAGTGCAGTGCTGCCTGCTGGGATGGGGCGCTTTGTGGCTAGCCCCTCGGCTCATGGTCCCAGGGCAGGAAGGGGCTGGGCTCCCTCCTGAGCCTCATACAGTTGGCGTGGTGCCTCCATGGCAGGCAACCTTGGTGACTGCTGGAGGCCAGTGGGTCAGGGATCTGAGGTCTGCCTGGGCACAGTGGCCCCAGTGCGGTGATGGGGGCACAGAGGGCAGAGCCAGAGGTGCAGGGGTGGGAGCAGCCTGGATTCCAGGGCAAACCGGGCCTCGCTCCCCCGTGCTGGTGCATCTGAGCTGGAGACGCCAATGTGGGAATTCAGAGACTCGCCAATGGCCGTGGCTAATGTGGCTCCCGAGGGGCAGAGATGAGCGGGAACATCTGCTGAGAGCGCAGTGATGTAGGTGAGTCAGGGCCACGCCTGGTGCAGGACTTGTCTTGGCAAATAGATGGTGCATCCAGGGCACCTCTGCAGCCTGTCTTCCTCTGAGAGCCGGAGCTTCCCACGTGGGCAGATCGGTGTCAGGTGCCGAGAGCTGGGACATCCCACGCGGTGGGATCAGTGTCGGGCACCGAGAGCTGGGGATTCCCACACAGGCAGATCGGTGTCAGGTGCCGAGAGCTGGGACATCCCACGTGGTGGGATCAGTGTCGGGCACCGAGAGCTGGGGATTCCCACACAGGCAGATCGGTATCGGGTGCCGAGAGCCGGGACATCCCACGCGGTGGGATCAGTGTCGGGCACCGAGAGCTGGGGATTCCCACACAGGCAGATCGGTATCAGGCGCCGAGAGCTGGGGATTCCCACACAGGCAGATCGGTATCGGGCGCCGAGAGCCGGGACATCCCACGCGGTGGGATCAGTGTCGGGCACCGAGAGCTGGGGATTCCCACGCAGGCGGATCGGTATCGGGCGCCAAGAGCCGGGACATCCCACGCGGTGGGATCAGTGTCGGGCACCGAGAGCTGGGGATTCCCACACAGGCAGATCGGTATCGGGTGCCGAGAGCCGGGACATCCCACACGGTGGGATCAGTGTCGGGCACCGAGAGCTGGGGATTCCCACACAGGCAGATCGGTATCGGGCGCCGAGAGCCGGGACATCCCACGCGGTGGGATCAGTGTCAGGCACCGAGAGCTGGGGATTCCCACACAGGCAGATCGGTATCGGGCGCCGAGAGCCGGGACATCCCACGCGGTGGGATCAGTGTCGGGCACCGAGAGCTGGGGATTCCCACACAGGCAGATCGGTATCGGGCGCCGAGAGCTGGGACATCCCACGCGGGTGGATCGGTGTCAGGTGCCGAGAGCTGGGGCGTCCCACGGGGGGGGATCGGTGTCGGGTGTCGAGAGCTGGGGCATCCCACGCAGGGGGGATCGGTGTCGGGTGTTGAGAGCTGGGGCATCCCACGCAGGGGGGATCGGTGTCTGGCGCTGAGAGCCAGGATGTCCCATGCAGGGGGTGGATCTGTGTCGGTTGCCAGGAGCTGGGGTGTCCCACGTGGGCAGATCGGTGTCGGGTGCTGGAAACCGGGGCATCCCACGCAGGCGGCGGATCAGTGTCTGGCGCCGGGAGCCGGCACGTCCCATGTGGGTGGATCGGTATTCGGTGCCGAGAGCCGGGGCGTCCCACGCGGGCGGATTGGTGTCTGGTGCTGGATGCCGGAGTGTCCCACGTGGGCGGCAGATCGGTATCTGGCGCTGGAAGCTGGGGCATCCCACGCGGGCTGCGGATCAGTGTCTGGCGCTGGAAGCCGGGGTGTCCCATGTGGGCGGATCGGTGTCTGGCGCTGGAAGCCGAGGTGTCCCATGCGGGCGGATTGGTGTTCAGTGCCGAGAGCCAGGGCGTCCCACGCGGAGGGCGGATCGGTGTCTGGCACCGAGAGTCGGGGCGTCTCACACGGAGGGCGGATTGGTGTCAGGCGCTGGAAGCCAGGGCGTCCGACGCAGAGGGCAGATCGGTGTCTGTTGCTGAGAGCTGGGGCATCCTACGTGGAGGGCAGATCGGTGTCTGGCGCCGAGATCTGGGGCGTCACAGGCAGAGGGCGGATCAGTGTCAGGCGCTGGAAGCCAGGGCGTCCCACGCAGAGGGCAGATCAGTGTTCGGTGCCGGGAGCCGTGGTGTCCCATGTGGGCGGTGGATCGGTGTCTGGCACTGGAATCCGGGGCATCCCACGCGGGTGGATTGGTGTTCGGTGCCGAGAGCCAGGGCGTCCCACGCGGGCGGATCGGTGTTGGGCGCTGGAAGTCGGGGCATCCCACATGGGTGGCGGATCAGTGTCTGGCGCTGGAAGCCAGGGCATCCCATGCGGGCAGCGGATCGGTGTCTGGCACTGGAAGCCAGGGTGTCCCCTGCGGGTGGATCGGTGTTCAGTGCCGAGAGCTGGAGCATCCCACGCGGAGGGCGGATCGGTACCTGGCACTGACAGCTGGGGCGTCCCACACGGAGGGCGGATCTGTGTCGGGTGCTGGAAGCCGGGGCGTTCCACGCGGAGGGCAGATCGGTGTTCGGTGCCAGGAGCCGTGGTGTCCCACGTGGGTGGCAGATCGGTGCCGGGTGCTGGAAGCCGGGGTGTCCCATGTGGGCGGATCGGTGTTCAGTGCCGAGAGCTGGGGCGTCTCACGCAGAGGGCAGATCAGTGTTGCGCGCTGAAAGCCGGGGCGTCCCACGTGGGCGGATTGGTATCGGGCGCTGGAAGGAGGGCGTCCCACATGGAGAGCAGATTGGTGTTTGGTGCCGGGAGCCGTGGTTTCCTACGTGGGCGGCGGACTGGTGTTGGGTGCTGGAGGCCAGGGCATCCCACGTGGGTGGATCGGTGTCGGGCACTGGAAGCCGGGGCACCCCATGCGGGTGGATTGGTGTCGGGCGCTGGAAGCCCGGGCGTCCCACGCGGGCAGTGGATCGGTGTCTGGCGCTGGAAGCTGGGGCCTCCCACACAGGCAGATTGGCGTTTGGTGCCGAGAGCTGGGGCGTCCCACACGGGCGGATCGGTGCTGTTGCTGGAAGCCGGGGTGTCCCACGCAGGCGGCGGATCGGTGTCTGGCACTGGAAGCTGGGACCACCCACGTGGGTGGACTAGTGTTCGGTGCCGAGAGCTGAGGCGTCCCACGCGGGCGGGTCGATGTCGGGCGCTGGAAGCCGGGGCGTCCCACGCGGGCGGATTGGTGTTGGGTACTGGAAGCCAGGGCGTCCCACACGGGTGGATCGGTGTCGGGTGCTGGAAGCTGGGGCGTCCCACGCGGACGGATTGGTGTCGGGCGCTGGAAGCCGGGGCATCCCACGCAGGCAGATTGGTGTTCGGTGCCGAGAGCCGGGGCACCCCATGCGGGTGGATCGGTGCCGTCGCTGGAAGCCGGGGCGTCCCACACGAGTGGCGGATTGATGTCGGGCGCTGGAAGCCGGGTCGTCCCACGCGGGGGGATCGGTGTCGGGCGCTGGAAGCCGGGGCGTCCCACGCGGGCGGATCGGTGCCGTCGCTGGAAGCTGGGGCCTCCCACGTGGGCGGACTAGTGTTTGGTGCCGAGAGCCGAGGCGTCCCACGCGGGCGGATCGGTGTCGGGCGCTGGAAGCCGGGGCGTCCCACACGAGTGGCGGATTGGTGTTGGGCGCTGGAAGCCAGGGCGTCCCACGCGGGCAGATCGGTGCCGTCGCTGGAAGCTGGGGCCTCCCATGTGGGCGGACTAGTGTTTGGTGCCGAGAGCCGAGGCGTCCCACGCGGGCGGATCGGTGTCGGGCGCTGGAAGCCGGGGCATCCCACGCGGGCGGCGGATCGGTGTCTGGCACTGGAAGCTGGGGCCTCCCACGCAGGCAGATTGGTGTTTGGTGCCGAGAGCCGGGGCATCCCACGCGGGTGGATCGGTGCCGTCGCTGGAAGCCGGGGCGTCCCACGCGGGTGGCGGATTGGTGTCGGGCGCTGGAAGCAGGCCGGATGGCATGGGAGGATTCTGAGTGTGCAGGAGTTAGGGAGTTAGGTTCACAGCGGGGTCACCCTGCAGCACGGCTGCCAAATGCAGGGACGGCTCAGCCCGGCTCCCATCCAGTCGCGCTTAATTCATTTGGACGTAAACTGCACATGCCGTTCGCTTCAATCACCATCTCAGTGGTTAGACCAGCCCCCTCCTGTCCTCCCCTGTCCCCAGCCAAGCCCTTTCCCTCCTCCTCTGCCCCCACAGGGCCCCTCTGGTGGGGCCAGGGACCTGGCTACTGAGGGGCAGCGAGCCCCTAGGGGAAGGGTGAGTGGTCAGGAAGGGACGACCCTCCATGGCAGGCACATGCCCTGCCTGGCTGTGTCAGGGCTGAGCTCCGACCTGCTCCCTGTGGGTGTTATGGGCCATGCTTAGCCCAGGGGCTGTGGGTTGTGGGCAGAGTCTGTCTGACCCCCAATGTCCCATCATGCAGGTGGCTGATAGGACCCTGAAACCAAAACCATGTCCCCTGCAAATGCGCTCTGCTCTCCCTGCCGGCTTACAGAGGCTGCTTCTGTCCCCACAGTGCAGAGGGACATCCCTCCCGGCCCAGTGCCTTGATCCCTCCCAGCCCCCTGCCTGGCCCCCTTGCCCGGCTCCCTCCTGACCCAGTGCCCGGCTTCCTCCTGGCCCCTTGCCCAGCTCTCTCCCAGCCCTCTGCCTGGGTCTCCCGGCCCCCTGCCCGGTTCCCTCCAGGTCCCCTGCCCAGGTGCCTCCCAGCCCAGTGCCTTGATCCCTCCCAGCCCCCTGCCTGGCCCCCTGCCTGGCTCCCTCCTGGCCCAGTGCCTGGCTCCTTCCTGGCCCCCTGCCTGGCTCCCTCCAGGTCCCCTGCCCAGGTGCCTCCCAGCCCAGTGCCCGGCTCCCTTCTGGCCCAGTGCCCGGCTTCTTCCCAACCCAGTGCCCAGCTCCCTCCTAGCCCACTGCCAAGCTCCCTGCCCGGCTCCCTCCCAGCCCAGTGCCCGGCTCCCTCCCGGCCCCCTGCCTGGTTCCCTCCCAGCCCAGTGCCCGGCTCCCTCCCAGCCCCCTGCCCGGCTCCCTCCCGGCTCCCTATTGGCCTGGGCATGCAGCTTTCCAGCCTGGAGGCTCTATCTGGCCGTGGCCATGGCCCGCTCCATGGTTGGGAGCAACTTCAGCCTCACTGGGCCGGCAGGGCTGGGCCTTTGGCCCACATGGCTGCAACTTTGCTTCCCTCTGCCCGGTTCACTGACCCCAGATGAGTTTCCTTCGCCCCAAACTGGCAGTAAACCTGGCTCTGGTCACTGGAGTGCCTGACCATGGGGGCAGGGAGCCCCTGGTGGGCTAGAGACACCCCGTTCCTTACAGTGCCCTGCTGTGGGCCTGGCTCCCGGCCTCCTCCCCAGAGGTGGGCACTCTGCAGTGAGTCCCGTGCTTTGCGATGCCAGGAGCTGCGGGGCTGGAGCGGGTGTGAATTGGGGAGGGGGGTGGAGATGCCAGGTACTGCATTACCCTGTGGTTTCCTCCCCGTCTCCCCTGGCACAAATCCCCCCCGAGTCCCTTCGGGCTCGGAGGGCACCCTGTGGGAGTCAGACAAGGGGGAGCTGTCGGAGACTGTTTGCCAGGTGGAGAGGGGCCATTTCCCCACCTGCCATGCTAGGGGCTGGTGCCCGCCATGCCTCCTCCTGTGCCCAGGACACTAGGTGCTGCAGCAACGGGCACTGGGTGCAGCCTGGGGATGGCTAGAGATGAGCACGGCGGGGGAGGGGAGCAGAGCTGTGCCCGCTGGTGCACCGTGGTGGTGTCTCTGGGCAGGAGCTAAGAGGTCACAGGCTTCCCTGGGGCCCCTTCTGAGATGAGCCGGGGCCACTCCCTGTCACCCCACAAAAGGCCTCGTCCCCCTCGACAGACGCAGTCTCATTCAGCTGGGTACCCCAGGGAATAAGTGGCAGTCGAGGCCATGCCCAGAGCCAGCTCCCTCTTGCCCCCGCCTTCCCCAACCCTGCAGCACAGGCTGCATCTAAGGGGGAAGTTGCCATTGATGTCAGTGTGTGTGTGGGTCCCCTGGGGAGGGGGAGCGGCAGGCGCTTTGTTCCCCGAGCAAGCTCAGAGCCCATGACCCTGCAATAGGTATAGAGGGGAGCATAGGTGAGGAGGAGCCAAGCCCCGGGGGAGCGATGGGGCACGACCAAGGGCCAGGACTGATGGCTTCTAGGCTAGCAACCATGGCAAGGGGAAATGAGGGCAGGGGGGAGGCAGTGGGGGCAACAGGAGTGCATGGGGGCAGTGCAGGGGATGGGGTGCATGGGGCAGTGCAGGGAATGGGGTGCATGGGGCAGTATAGGGGATGGGGTGAACTGGGCAGTGCAGTGCATGGGGGCAGTGTAGGGAATGGGGGTGCATGGGGACAGTGCAGGGGACGGGGTCTATGAGACAGTGCAGGGGACGGGGGTGCATGGGGGGAAGTGCAGGGTATGGAGTGCATGGAGGCAGTGCAGGGCACGGGGTGCATTGGGACAGTGCAGGGGATGGGGTGCATGGGGGCAGTGTAGGGGATGGAGTGTATGGACAGTGCAGGGGATGGGGGTGCATGGGGGGAAGTGCAGGGTATGGAGTGAATGGAGGCAGTGCAGGGGACGGGGTGCATGGGAACAGTGCAGGGGACGGGGTGCACGGGGCAGTGTAGGGGATGGGGTGTATGGGATAGTGCAGGGGATGGGGTGCATGGGGGCAGTGTAGGGGATGGGGGTGCATGGGGGGAAGTGCAGGGTATGGAGTGAATGGAGGCAGTGCAGGGTATGGAGTGTATGGAGGCAGTGCAGGGGACGAGGTGCATGGGGGCAGTGTAGGGGATGGGGTGTATGGGACAGTGCAGGGGATGGGGGTGCATGGGGGGAAGTGCAGGGTATGGAGTGCATGGAGGCAATGCAGGGGACGGGGTGCATGGGGACAGTGTAGGGGATGGGGTGTACGGGACAGTGCAGGGGACGGGGTGCATGGAGGCAGTGCAGGGGACGGGGTGCATGGGACAGTGCAGGGGCTGGGGGTGCAAGGGGGGAAGTGCAGGGGACGGGGTGCATGGGGGCAGTGCAGGGAACGGGGTGTATGGGACAGTGCAGGGGACGGGGTGTATTGGACAGTGCAGGGGATGGAGATGCAAGGGGGGAAGTGCAGGGGACGGGGTGCATGGAGGCAGTGCAGGGGACGGGGGTACAAGGGGGAAAGTGCAGGGTATGGAGTGCATGGAGGCAGTGCAGGGTATGGCGTGCATGGAGGCAGTGCAGGGGATGGGGGTGCATGGGGGCAGTGCAGGGGATGGGGGTGCATGTGCTGGAGCTGCAGTGCAGGGGATGGGGCTGCATGGAGGCAGTGCAGGATACGGGGTGCATGGAGGCAGTGAAGGGGACGGGGGTGCATGTGCTGGAGCTGCAGTGCAGGGGATGGGGTGCAGGGTTTTGGGGTCAGTGCAGAGAGATGAGGAACATGGGGGTGGGGGTGCTTTTCCCATACCTTTCTGCCGCTGGGGGCCTGCTCCAGGTCTCACAGGAGAGGGGGTCTGAGCCCCTGAATTCCCGGGCAGTGGGGGAGGGGTGTCTCCCTTTCTCATCCCAGGTCTGAGTCTGGGGGCCCCTGCAGCTCGTGGGATCCGATTGCTCTGAGCCTCCCCGGCAGGTGGCAGCATTGCACCAAGAATGGTCCCTCTGGTGGGAAGTGGGCGCTGCAGGGCCTGGGAGCTGGGGCTGCCCTTGGGGAGGGAGCAGGGATCCTGCTGGGGGTGCTGCACCCCCCACGAAGCAGGGGCCTCCCCTGGGCTGCATCAGGCAGGGGAGTGATAGGGTCAGAACCCCACCGAGGGGCTGTGCCCCAGTGCCACTCGCAGCTCCTGGCTCCCCAGTCGGGTCCGCTCAGCCGCATCCCCCATGCTCCCCATCCTCGTGGGCACACCTGCCTGAGACATGCTGCTGTCATGCCCTGCACCCCCACACCAGGCTCCCCCCAGGGCAGCCCCCAGACCTGCCCGCTCCCTCTCCTGGCCTGGCCCAGCCCTGCCGGAGCAGTAGGAGTTGGAGGCTCTCTGTCCTAGGAGCTGGCGGGGGAGACATGGCACAGCCTTGGCCCCATCGGGTCTCCCGATGCTCCCTGCTCCAAGTTCTGGCTGGTGCCCCGGCACCGGGGGCTCCAGTCTCAGACCCAGGCCCTGCTGGGCTCAGACCTGATGCCTTGGGGCAAAGGCAGAACAGAACAGACATTCAGCTTGTGAGCCAGGGAAGTCCCCAGCCTTGTCTCTCTGCCAGTCTGTCCCTGGGTCCCCAATCCTAGTCTCTGCCACTCCAGCCTCAGGTACCCCCACCCCATCTCTCTGCCAGCTGAGCCCCAGGTATCCCTATCCCCATCTCTCTGCCATGCTGTCCCCCAATATTCCTGTCCCTGTCTCTCTGCCTCCATCCCTGGGTACCTGTCCCTGTCTCTCTGCCAGCCCAGCCCATGGCAGGATGCCAGGCGAGCTGCTGGGTCTCAGCTTCACCCTGGTGAGGATTGACTAACGAGCTCAAATCACCGTGACAGCTGCAGCCTGGGAACATGCCCTCGCTGCAAGTGCCGCTGCCCCCATCCATCAGCTGCAGCCAGGCAGGGCGGGCGCGGGAGCCCAGACAGGCCTGGCACTCA
Organism: Gopherus evgoodei; assembly: GCF_007399415.2. NCBI lineage: Eukaryota > Metazoa > Chordata > Testudines > Testudinidae > Gopherus > Gopherus evgoodei. The sequence goes on from NC_044330.1 coordinate 8,680,761, forward strand.
CCACTCGCCAGCTCATCATGGTCCTCGGAAATGTGACAGGCCGGAGAGTTATGGGGGGATTTACTGGTGGGAGGCAGTGCTGGAGCCAGAGGGTGAGTTCCGGGAGACGAGGAGGGGGTTGGGGGTGGGACTGAGGGCAGCCCCAGGATGGGGGGAACTGGCAGGGGATGGGGAAGTGTGCCAGGGCAAGGGAGGCAACTGTCCAGGTGGGGGGCTGAGTGCCACTGGGAGGGCCTGGAATCCCCACCAGGCCTGAACTCCAAGGCCCCCATGTCTATCCAAGACCCTGCGGGCTGAGAGGGGCCAGGGTTAGCATGTCCTCCCTGCCCCTGGCTCCTCGTCTCTCACTGTGCTTCAGATCCTGCGTTAAGCAAGCCCTCGCAGGAGCTGGGGCCTGGCGGCACAGGGTCAGAGGCCAGCAGCCTACGGGGTGGGGGGAAGGTGTGATGGATGGGTGCTGGGGGGACACTGGGCAGAGATCCCCGGTTGGTGCCCACTGCTCCAAAGTGATGTGCGGGGAGTCCAGCCTGGCACCCAGCAGAGCTCTGCCTGGGAATAGGAGTGAATCTCAGAGAGCCATGCTGCAGGTGAGCTGCCTCCTGGATTGAGACCTGGCTGCCGGGGAGGTCTGGAATGGGATGTCCAGGCCAATCCAGTGTGGGGAGACATGCAGCTAGGAGGCTCTGGAGAGGGGCTGGTGCACTTGGCATATGTTGTGCCAGGGTCTCATCTCTACAGAGAGGGCAGGGGCTGGTGGAGCCTGTGAACCGCACCAGGTACCTGCTTGTGTTCACAGCAACATGGAGGAGATGCCGGCAAATAACCAAGCCAGGGTGGCGTGTAGGCACCCCCTGGAATCCATGGGCTTGGCGGGGGACAGTGGGTCCTGCCAGTCAGCGTCTGGGTAGGACATGGGCGAGGAGGCGGGTGGCATGGAGCTCAATGGTGCAGGTGTCCCACAAAGGGCTTCCCTCCTGCCTCCCCCACCCCGGGAGAGGGGGGCTGGAGGCATGGGGGGTGGGAGGAGACAGGTGTGAGGTGCACGGGGAAGATCCTGATGGGGGGTCACAGCCAGTGGGGTGGAGGCAGAGGGTTACTGGCCCAGCTGCTGGTTCAGGGAGGTTTTTGCTCAGCAGGGCGCTGGGGCTGTCACTAATCCAGGCGGAGGTACCCAGGCAGCCCGGCCTGCGGCTCCCCCAGGCCTGCAGGCGGCTCCTGGCAGCATAGGGAGAACTAGGGGTTGGGGGGAGAATCTCTCGACTGCCAAGTGCTGGAGATTCCCGAAATAGCAGCACAGCCAGGGGACCTGGTGCCAGCCCCACCCAGCCGGGGCCCTGCCCCATGCCTGGCGGGACCCGAGCTCCCCTGTACCAAGCAGCCCCGGTGACTGGCTGGCCCCGTGCTCTGTGCAGCGCCATGCTTGTGAACCCAGCTGAGACCTGGCTCCGGGCAAACTGCTGCGGGACACGGGCTGGCTGGCAGGACCAACCCATGTTGGATGTAGTTGGGGTTGGTCCTGCTTTGAGCAGGGGGTTGGACTAGAACCTCCTGAGGTCCCTTCCAACCCTGATATTCATGATTCTATGTCACAGCCCATACTCAGGGATTGGTGGCCAGCGGGCAGAAAATCCAGTTTGCTGCTAGTAGGGCTGGGTTTGCAGCTGTGAGCAGTCCAATGGGAAGGAGCTGGTGATCGCGTGCCTGCAGCAAGGCGTGAATCCCAGGCCTCCAGCTCTGGGGGGAGAGGTCGGCTCCCAGCATTCGGCATGACCCCACAACCTCAGGCATATGGTACCGCTATGACCAACCCTGGCTGATCTACCCAAGCCCTGGCATTCCGAGTGCGCCGTCGCAGACATCACAGAGTGGCCGAGCTCCCAAGTCAGGGCAGGCCAGGGATGGGAGCCTGTGACGGGTTCGATCAGAGAAACCCTCTTGGGACTGTCACTTGATGTGCTGAGACTACCTCTGAGCCCCTTTTCTCTGCCAGTTTGGGCCTCCAGAACTCTGCCTTGTTGAGCCAGACTCGCCAGTCTGCTCCAGCACAGGCCCAGGGTCTGAACCACGCGCCCCAAAGCTGCAGACTTAACTGAAAATGGCTTGAGAAGTGCTCCTGTCTCCAGCACCCAGACCCCCAGCTCCCAATGGGAGCCAAACCCCAAATAAATCCATTTTACTCTGTATAAAGCTTATACAGGGTAAACACATAAATTGTCCACCCTCTATAACACTGATGGAGAGATGCATAGCTCTTTGCTCCTCCAGGTATTAATTACTTACTCTGGGTTAATTAATAAGCAAAAATGATGTTTAAAATGATGTATAAAAAGTAGGATTTAAGTGGTTCCAAGTAATAACAGACAGAACAAAGTAAGTTACCAAGCAAAATAAAACAAAAAACACAAGTATAAGTCTAATACGTTAAAAAACTGATTACAGGGTGTCACGAAGTGTGGGGGAGTCCAGGCCCTGCACCCTCACTTCCTGCGATTCACCGGGACTCTCAGCCAGCCAGTAAAATGTAAGGTTTATTATATGACAGGAACATGGTCTAAGACAGAACTTGTATGTACAGAGACCAGGACCCCTCAGTCAGGTCCATCTTGGGGAGGCAGGGAGGCTAGAGCACCTCTGGCCCCCCCTCCATTTCCCCCGTCAGCTTCAAACTGAAACTCTCCAGCCACCTCCTCTCCCTTTGTCTCTTTCCCAGGCCAGGAGGTCACCTGATCTCTTTGGTCTCCAACAGCTTCAGTTGGCACCTCTGGCAGGAGGCAGAGTGTCTCTGTGCAGACCCTTGCACACCCCTGCCCTCTAGGGCTCTGCAACAACTGCACACCCTTATCCCACCACCTAGATACTTAAGAAATGCATAGGGGAAACTGAGGCACTCACACAGTATTCAGAGAAAACATTAAGAACATTCCCACTTCGTCGCACAGATAAAAATCTCACCCTCAGAGATGTTCCAGTAAGCTTCTTTCACAGACTGGACTTCTTCCTAGTCTGGGCCCAATCCTTTCCTGTGACAAGGTTCTTGTTAGCTCCAGCTAAGGAGATAACTAGGGGATTTCTCATGACTGGAAGCTCCTTTGTTCTGTTCCACCCCCCTTCTATAGCTTTGGCACAAGGTGGGAATCTTTTGTCTCTCTGGGTCCCCACCCCTCCTTCTAAATGGAAAAGCACCAGCTTTAAGATGGATTCCAGTACCAGGTGACACTGTCACATGTCCTGTGAGACCCCACCGCAAGCCTTCATTCTTCCTGATCTGACTCACAGGAAGGCTCGCAAGTAAACAGAGCCATTTACAACCAATTGTCCTAGTTGATGGGAGCCATCAAGATTCCAAATCACCATTAATGGCCCACACTTTGCATCATTACAATAGGACCTCGGAGTTATATTTCATATTTCTAGTTTCACCTACAAGAGTGGTACATTTATACAAATAGGATGACCACACTCAGATTATAGGCTTTGTAGTGATACCTTACAAGAGACCTTTTGCATGAAGTATATTGCAGTTACATTATAGTCACACTCATGAGCATATTTTTATAAAATCAGACGGAGATGTGACGAAGTGGGACTGTTCTTAATGTTTCCCCTGAATACTGTGTGGGGGCCTCAGTTCCTGGCTGACCCTCTGTCACCTGGCAACTAATGGCCGGGCCCCTCCCCCCTGCAAGGGGATGCTAAAGGTGTGGGAGAACAAAGGGATCAGGTGACCTCCTGGCCTGGGAAAGGAATTGAGCAGAGAGGAGGGGCTGGAGGGGTTTTCAGTTTGGAGCTGGCTGGGGACCGGGAGTGAGTGCAGATGTGGGTGTCTGCCTCACTGGGCCCTAGAATGGACGCAGCTGAGGGGTCCTGTTCTCTACCTACAAGCTCTGTTTTAGATCATGTTCCTGTCATCTAATAAACCTCTGTTTTACTAGCTGGCTGAGAGTCACATCTGACTGTGAAGTGGGGTTGCAGGACCCTGTGGCTTCCCCAGAACCCCGCCCGGGTGGGCTTGCTGTGGGAAGCGCACAGAGGGGCAGAGGATGCTGAATGCTCCAAGGTCAGACCCAGGAGGTGAAGCCGTGTGAGCTTCTTGCCCTGCAGACAGTCTGCTCCAAGGGAGAGGAGGCTCCCCAAAGTCCTGACTGGCTTTGTGGGGAGCAGTTCCAGAGCATCGACCGTGGACTCCATGACAGGAGCCCTCCCCAGGAAATCCAGGTCCTGATGGAAAAGGGGTGGGGGACTCAGCAGGGGCACTCTCCCCTGCGCCACACTCCAGGGTTAAACAGCAGCCATGACCTGACTAAGAGGCAGCTGCATTTCAGTGCCAAATGGGGGATCCCTGCATAAACAGCTGCCATGTCCCACCCCAGAGGTGGCTGCATTTCAATGGTGGGCATAATCCTGGCTATTGACTTAAATCTGTCAATCTCAACTGGTTATGAAAGGGACTGTGGGCAGGCAGGATTTGTATTATCCGCATCGCTCCCCCCCCCCCGAGAGCCTGTCATGCACGTAGCATATGGGGTGTGACACATTCCTTTCTGCTCCCCGCAGCCTGTCCCTGTCCCCCTGCTCTCCCAGCTGCCCTGCTGCCTGCAACCAATCGCCCACGTGGCTGCAATTTCCAGTGTCCCTCATGGCCGCCGTCTGCTTCCTGTGGAGATGGCCTCAGGTCCAGGCGGGCAGAGGTTAAGGGCCTATTAAAGCCGATTTGCAATCTTCTTGTCAAAGCCCCAGACTCACAGGCCCTGGGGGCCCCTCATGCTGAGAGGCGTGGGGCTGGATTTCCCCCACCTCCTGCCCACGGTAACTCAGGTACCAGGTTGGAAACCCCTCCTCGGTGGCCCCTGCAGTGCAGGGAATGTGACCCAAAGCCTGGCCCCATAGAATTGCCTCAGGTGGAGATGCCAGTGCGCCCCAACCCAGCTGCTGCCAAGGTGCGTTACCGCTGTGTAAGTGCCAGCCTTCAGCCCAGGAGCTGAGGGCTGCCCTGGCCTTCACAGAGGGCATGCCCTGCCCCCCCAGGACCCTAAACCCATGAGCTCCCTGTGCGCCACCCAAGGGTCTGCCTGCCATCCACATCGGAACTGCACCCAGAGACCTGCCGCGCCCCCGCCTGGCCCTGCACCGGCCTGAACCTGCAGGCCTGGTAGCAGTATGTCTTGTCGGGGATGGCTGGCATGTTTTCATTTCGCCACGCGCAGCACTGGAAATCCTGTCCCGCCGTCACCACCTCCCAGACGCTGAGGAAGCTGACACGCCTGGTCTCCTGCAGCGTATTGGGGCTGAAGTCCATGCAGGGCACTGCAGCCTCCTGCCCTGCCCCGCTGCCTCCCATCCCTGCCCCATCTCCATGCAGGGCCCTGCAGCCTCCCGCCCTGCCCCACTGCCCCTCATCCCTGCCCCATCTCCATGCAGGGCACTGCAGCCTCCTGCCCTGCCCCGCTGCCTCCCATCCCTGCACCATCTTCATGCAGGGCCCTGCAGCCTCCCACCCTGCTCCGCTGCCCCCTGTCCCTGTCCCATCTCCATGCAGGGCAATGCAGCCTCCTGCCCTGCCCCACTGCCCCTCATCCCTGCCCCATCTCCATGCAGGGGACTGCAGCCTCCTGCCCTGCCCCACTGCCCCTCATCCCTGCCCCATCTCCATGCAGGGCCCTGCAGCCTCCCGCCCTGCCCCGCTGCCCCCCATCCCTGCCCCAACTCCATGCAGGGCAATGCAGCCTCCCGCCCTGTCCTGCGGCCCCCCATCCCTGCCCTATTTCCATGCAGGGCCCTGCAGCCTCCCGCCCTGCCCCGCTGCCCCTTGTCCCTGTCCCATCTCCATGCAGGGCACTGTAGCCTCCCATCCTGCCCCTCTGCCCCCCATCCCTGCCCCATCTCCATGCAGGGCAATGCAGACTCCCGCCCTGTCCTGCTGCCCCCCATCCCTTCCCTATCTCCATGCAGGGCCCTACAGCCTCCCTCCCTGCCCCGCTGCCCCCTGTCCCTGCCCCATCTCCATGCAGGGCAATGCAGCCTCCCGCCCTGCCCCACTGCCCCCCATTCCTGCCCCATCTCCTTGCAGTTCACTGCAGCCTCCTGCCCTGCCCCGCTGCCCCCCATCCCCGCCCCATCTCCATGCAGGGCACTGCAGCCTCCCATTTGTGCTGCTGCCACGTACCCTCCATGCCCAGGGGAGCGGTGGGGCAGTGGGTGGGCATGTGACGGCTGAGGGAGAAGACTGTGAGCGAGGCTGGTGGGGGAGGTGGCTGGGTGTCAGGGGTGAGGTGAGACCATGTCCGGCACTTGAGCTGTTTGTCCTGGCCCAGCGGACAGGGAGCTGCTCTGGCAGCCATTAGGCAGATGGCTGGTTAATTTGTGCTGGGATCATGGCTGCCAGCGGGGATTGCTAACAGGCCTGGGAACCTCTGTCACTTTCTCCAGCTGGCACTGGCTCTGTGGCCAGTCACTGGTGTCTGTCTGCTGGAACAGCTCAGGGCACTGGGATCGCGGGTGGGGGTGGAGGAGGGACTTTGGAGGGGCCTGGGGGACTGGGACAGGGCAAGAGTCAGTCATCACCACAAAGCAATTAGGGGTGGGGAGTCTTGGGGAAATAGTGACCCCTCGTGTGCCAGGGCTCTCCCTGCTCCCACGATGCCCCATGTCCGTGCGGTCCAGCGCAGGCCAGGTGCAGCACCCTGTCCCGGGCAGGGCAGGAATTACCACAGTGCCTGGCGATGACACTGGCTGGATCACTGGGGGGAGGGTGGCCTGTGTCTTTGGCGGGGGAGGCTGTGCACAGGTGGAAAGTGTTGCTGCATGTCGCTGCTGCTTGGGAGTGGAGCCAGTTGCCCCTCACAGGCCCTGGCTTGTGATCTCTGCCTGCTCGGCAATGCTGGCGCCGCGGAGAAGGGTCCTCGGAGGTGAAAAGCTCCCTGCCCCTCTGAGAAGGGTGAGGGTGACACGGGAAGCAAGATGGGCGAGGTGGCAGTGGAGACCTTGTGCAGCGTCCAGATGGGGGAGGGATGGGGGTCAGCAGGGCAGGAGGCTGAAGTGCCCTGCATGGAGATGGGGCAGGGATTGGGGGGCAGTGGGGCAGGGCAGGAGGCTGCAGGGCCCTGCATAGAGATGGGACAGGGATTGGGGGGCAGTGAGGCAGGGCAGGAGATTGCAGGGTCATGCATGGAGATGGGGCAGGGATGGGGTGCAGCGGGACAGGACGGGAGGCTGCAGGGCCCTGTATGGAGATGGGGCAGGGATGGGGTGCAGCGGGACAGGACAGGAGGCTGCAGGGCCCTGTATGGAGATGGGACAGGGATTGGGGGGCAGCGGGGCAGGGCGGGAGGCTGCAGGGCTCTGTATGGAGATGGGGCAGGGATGGGGTGCAGTGGGACAGGACGGGAGGCTGCAGGGCCCTGTATGGATATGGGGCAGGGATGGGGGGCAGTGGGGCAGGGCGGGAGGCTGCATTGCCCTGCACGGAGATGTGGCAGGAGTGGGGGGCAGCGGGGCAGGGCGGGAGGCTGAAGGGCCCTGTATGGAGATGGGGCAGGGGTGGGGGGCAGCGGGGCAGGGCGGGAGGCCGAAGGGCCCTGTATGGAGATGGAGCAGGGATGGGGGGCAGTGAGGCAGGGCGGGAGGCTGCAGAGCCCTGCATGGAGATGGGGCAGGGGTAGGGGGCAGCGGGGCAGGGTGGGAGGCTGCAGAGCCCTGCATGGAGATGGGGCAGGGGTAGGGGGCAACGGGGCAGGGCGGGAGGCTGCAGAGCCCTGCATGGAGATGGGGCAGGGATGGGGGGCAGCGGGGCAGGGCGGGAGGCTGCAGGGCCCTGCATGGAGATGGGGCAGGGATGGGGGGCAGCGGGGCAGGGCGGGAGGCTGCAGAGCCCTGCATGGAGATGGGGCAGGGATGGGGGTGTAGTAGCAGGATTTATTGTTTGTATTTTGCATAATTTAGAATACAAAATAATGGCTAATAATGTATCCTGTATTTACTAACAGACCTTTGAGGGCACCACTTTGTTGTAGGTTTAGGTTGCAGGCACCTGCTTAGGCCCAGGTCCTGCCAAGCGGCGCAGCAGACATGCAGGGGACTGTGCCGGCAGGTCCCATGGAAGGACGGGGGCTGGCCCAGTGGGTCCCAGGGCAGAATCGGGCTCTTTCCTCTTCCTCTCCAGAGCAGTGACTGTTGCAGAGCAGCATCAGGCTTGCAAACTCCAGCCAATTCCTGGCAGGTGCTAACGGGGACTGGGAGGAAAAGAGAGGAAATAGCAATTTGGGCTCAGCACCGTTAAAATCAGCTTGCGCTCACCGCTGATACTCCAGGGGCCATTGGCTGAAAGGAGATGGGGGCATCAGCTCTTTGCACCATGCGCGGAGGGGGAGCTTAGGGACTGGCAATTGCTGGCCCAGCCTCTACCCCTGAAGCTCTGGAGGGTGCAACAAGTTTTATTATTCACTATTATTTGTACTCCAGCAGCACCAACTGAAACCAGGACCTCATGGTGCCCAGTGCCGCACACAAGAGACAGCCCCGTCCTCTAAGAGCTCGCAGAGTCATGGCAGGCCCAGGGCAGGAGAAAGGGATTGCGGTGCCCGCCCCCGTTTGCAGAGGGGGAGCTGGGGTACAGAGAGATGTGAGGCGAGACTCCCTAGTGCTTGGCACCAGCTTGCACACCTAAAGAAGGGCCAGGGTTTCAGAAATGCCTGGACCCAGCAGCTCCTACTGGGGCAGGCCTGTGCTAACTGCCCTCTGTGCAGCCAGTGCCAAGGGCTACACAGCAGCAGCCTGCTCCTGTGGCAGCTAAAGCCTGGGGTGTGGCTGTCTCATACCCCAGCCTGCCCTGGCTGCGACGGCAGGGCCTGTGCCAGGCCCTGCTGAAGACGAGCACCGTCCCGGCCTCTGCCTTTGCTCTGCAATGAGCTGGGAGCAGAACCAGGACGCCTGGCTCTCAACGCCAGAGCAGATGCCAGCTGAGTGACCTGCGCTAGCATGGCAGGAAGGGGGGTCGGGGATAGCTGGTGCAGAAGCCGATAACAGCAGCTCTTAGATGCCCGTGGGAGTCCCAGCCTGGCCTGAGGCTGCGAGTCAGGGGACACCTGTCCCATCCCAGCTTGATCAAAGGGCCTAGTTGCTTTCTTTGGGGAAAGGGGCTTTGGAGGGGGCTGGCCCCATGTGCAGGGGCCACTGGGCCCAGGCGGCACTAGGACCTGCCGGTGCTGGTGGGGCTTCTCTGGGCCCTCTCCGGGGAGCTGTGCTCTCCGGGGTCGCAGATGTGTTAGTTCTTCACTTCTGCTTCCTAATTACAGCCCTTTCCGAGTTGCCAGTAAACAGATGCATCTTCGGCCGCCTCCTGAAATGCAGCCCTGAAAGAGCCGCTCTCTGCATTAAACTGTCTGTTGGCATCGCTCACGCCCAGCTGGGCAGCGCGGGCACCCGCTCCCATGGCAGGGCACTGTGCTCACCCCACCTTGGAAGGGAATGGGGGGGCCCAGGCCGCACCCATGCTGGGGGAGTCAGGACCTCTGTGTTTATGGTTCCCCGTAATGAGCCCCTGCTGCTGGCACTGAGCGTGAGAACCCCTGTGCAGGGCTGGAGCAGCCCCCGGCTGACCCCGCCGTGCAGTGTGCTCCTTCCCCTGCCAATGTGCCCCCCGCCCCCAGCTCTTTGTGCTCTGCTTTTTCCACTAAGGCCTAATTTGCCAGCTCGGCGCGCCCCGTCCTTGAGCTCACCCTGGTGGCACAGGGAGCTGTCAGAAAGGTGGCACCAGGGCCAGGCCTGCTCCCTGGCAGGGTGCCCAGCACCCTGCAGGCCTGTCTTTTGCTGCCTCCTGAAACCAACAGGCCATCACCGGGACGCCCTGCTCTGGTCCACGGGCAGGGGGCACAGTGACAGAAACGCAGCCTGGCCAGTACCAGCTGTGCTCGATCACCAGCTGAGCTCCATGTGGCATGAGAGCCCAGCGGCCTGCGACTCCCCTCCCCGGTACTGGGGTCCCTGGGCAGGTGCTGTGATGAACTAGGAATGTTTTCTCTGAATACTGTGTTGGTGCCTCAGTGTCCCCATGGCAGTTCTTAAGTATCTGGCAGAGCAAAGGGCCAGTGCACCTAAATGCCTGGCACTCAGTCTCCTAGCAACTGATGGCCTGGGCCCCTCCCTTGCAAAGGTGCCAGCTGAAGGTGTTGGAGACAAAGAGATCAGGTGACCTCTGGCCCGGGAAAGGAGCTGAGCAGAGGAGGAGGGGCTGGAGGGGGTTGTGAGTCTGGAGTTGACTGGGGACGAGGAGTGAAGTGCAGATGTTGGGGTCTGGCTCACTGCCCCCCAGAATGGACCCAGCCGAGGAGTCTGGTTCGCTGTATCTACAAGCTCTATTTTAGACCCTGTTCCTGTCATCGAATAAACCTCTGTTTTACTGGCTGGCTGAGAGTCACGTCTGACTGCAAAGTGGGGGTGCAGGACCCTGTGGCTTCCCCAGAACCCCGCCCGGGTGGGCTTGCTGTGGGAAGCGCACAGAGGGGCAGAGGATGCTGAATGCTCCAAGGAGAGACCCAGGAAGGTGAAGCGTGTGAGCTTCTCTCCCTGAACAAGTCTGCTTCAAGGAAGAGGAGGCTCCCCAAAGTCCTGCCTGGCTTGGTGGGGAGCAGTTCCAGAGCACCGCCTGGTGACTCCGTGACAACTGGTGGCAGGGGTGGGATGTACTGCACCCCGTGAATGGCGCTGATTGCAGTAAGTGACTGGGGAGCAGTAAATCAAAGGAGGGATAATGAGGACCAGGCGTGCTGAAGGCTCAGAGAGGGACGGTTTCAGGGGGCAGTTAACCTCTGGGAGTGTGTGACCAGCGAGAAGGACTGTTGGAGTAACAGGGCCTCCCTGAGGACTGCAGCGAGCAGTCTCGGGGTGGAGGAGCTTGCCGCTCGACCCTGGGAGAGAGAAGGATTTTTGCAGTACCAGGGTTCCCCTGGGAATTGCAGGAGCAGTCCCAGGGGCGGAGGAGTCTGCAGCTCGACTCTGGCAAAGAGGTGGTGACCACAAGAAGGGCTGGCACACCAGGGGTTCTTCCTGGAAACCATGGGGGAGCCAAGAGCACACAGGCCTGTGAGTCCAGAGTCTCTTGGGAACGGTGAAGTGATGGCCTATCACCATCTCCTTGAGAAGGACATTGTGATCCTGTGCACAAAGAGAGGGTTACGCATGGGGAAATTCACCAAGGCACAGTTAATCGTGCAGTTGGAGGAGGAGGACGCTCTGAGGAGCAGATTCCTGACCCAGATGGGGCTACAAGAGGATCTGGGAGCAGCGGGAGCAGCAGCCAGGCATCCCCGAGAGTCTGGTCCCCAATCAGACGAAGGTCTTCACGATCGGGTTCCACATCAGGAGATTGGAGACGGATGGGATGGGAGCAGAGCCCAAGAGAGCGAGAGGACTGTGAGAGAGAGCAAGAGGCTGAGGAAAAGCTGCAGGAGAAGCAGCAGCAGCGTGGACTGGTGATGGTGGAGCAGAGAGACATAGGGGGCTGCCCAGGGGTCAGTGGGGAAACAAGCCTGTGGGGGCGAGACCCTGGGACAGAGAGAATTGTGGTGGTGCAGCCCCAGATGCTGAGGGATTGTGGGACCTGGGTGAAGGTCCCTGGGGTGAAGCCCCTCGCCCTGCCTATGGCCCGGATCCCTGTGCAGATGCAGGAGGGGTTGGGCTGGCTGGTAGTTGAGGTTCTCCAGGATATCGGCTGGGAGGCCCTGTTGGGGGGTGACTGTCTCCCCATGGGACAGGATCCAGGCCCCGCTCCTGTAACGGCTGAGGGTTTGAATTCAAATCCAGGGAACCAATTGGCTAGGATGGAAATGGCCAGTGAAAATGCAAATGACCTGGCTGGCAGCAGGGAGGGGCTGCTGGGCTCAGGATACCTGCCTACCTGTAACCAGCCCCTGGGGCTGAGTGGGAGGGAGAGATGCTCCCCGCCCCCCTGCACACCGGAGAGGGGGCTCACGCTGGCTCTGATGCCGTGACCAAAGCAAGGAGCTCGCTGCCTGTCCCCACTGGGACAGCAAGGGCAGCGCTGATCACGGGGGGAGCTGAGACCCCAGCTGAGTGGGGGGACACCCAGGCAGGGCAGGTCCGCTGCCAACCAGGTTTACCTGGTCCAGACGTGCTGCTGGGAAGTGATTACACAGCTGGGAGGGAGCTATCAGGGACAAGGCTCAGAGGGGCTGTGACCCCAGGCCCAGCCAGCGAGAGGGAGCAGGTCCCACTCTGTGCCCTAGCAGCTGAATCCCAGACCGAGCTGCAGAGGGATCCCTCCTTGGAGAAGCTGAGGGAACTTGCTGGCCACAGCGCTGGAAACCCCCTTGGGGAAGGCTGCAGGGACAGAGTCCTGCCGGAGAAGGGATTCCTGTACCGGAAATGGGCTCCCCAAGGGGAAGTAGAACTGAGGGGAATCGGGAGGCAGCTGGTGGTGCCCCAGGAATCCACAGGGTTCTTCCCTTTCGAGCTGCTGGGTGGGAGGAGAGTGAGGGGACCCCTGGACCTGAAGGGAGAGGATTGGATGGAGAAAGGGGAAGACCCCCTGGGGGATCTCTTCCCTGAGGTGGGAGCCAATCTCCCCATCAGGTGTTCCCCGTTCAGAGTCACTGGGAAAGCAGCCTAGAATCTGGAGAGAGAGATCAAGGACATGCTGGCTTTAGATGGGATCCAGCCATTTTACAGCCCATGGGCCTCACCCATGGGGCTGATCCCCAAGGGAGACAGGATGATCTGGTTTTATGGGGTCTATCAGAAGCTTAAAGCCATCACAGTGTCCGATGCCGACCCCAGGCCTAGGCCTGGGGAGATTCTAAACAAGTTGAGGGGGATGGAGAACTTGGCCCTGGCAGACACTGATAACGTGCATCTTTAGCCAGACCTGGGAGGAACAGGTGTCCCAGGTCAAGAGGAGGCTGGGCTGCCTCAAGGAGGTGGGACTGACGGTAAAAGCTGGAAAGGGTAAGGTGGAGACGGCAGAGGTATTGTATCTGGGCCACAAGGTGGGGAGTGGCTGCCCAAGCCCAGAGCTGGCCAAGGCCAAGATGGGAGCTCTTAACCAAGAGAGCCCGAATCGCAGCCCAGAGTGCTGGGAGAAGACCCCATCCCAGTTTGAACCCCAGGGGTATTGGGGTAGCAAAAGGGTTCAAGCTGCATAAACCTTCCCACATGCAGCCTGCGAGTGCCATCAAGCACACTCGACCTAAGGGAGGGCGTGAGACTGGACTGTCCTGGTGTAACTCACACCGAGGAATGGGAGAGATGCTGGGGCATCCATGGAAACGGTGGGTTCGAACTTCCCCAGGTCACTGGCTGGAGTGACCTCGCTCAGTTCGGTCTCGAAGGGGGGAGAGATGTGATGGACTAGGAATGTTCTTAATGTTTTCTCTGAATACTGTGTTGGTGCCTCAGTGTCCCCATGGCAGTTCTTAAGTATCTAGCAGTGCACCTAAATGCCTGGCACCTAAATGCCTGGCACTCAGTCTCCTAGCAACTGATGGCCTGGGCCCCTCCTCTGCAAAGGTGCCAGCTGAAGGTGTTGGAGACAAAGAGATCAGGTGACCTCCTGGCCCGGGAAAGGGGCTGAGCAGAGAGGAGGGGCTGGAGGGGTTGGCAGTCTGGGGCTGGCTGGGGACGAGGAGTGAAGTGCAGACGTGGGGTCTGGCTCACTGCCCCCCAGAATGGACCTGGCCGAGGGGTCCAGTTCGCTGTACCTACAAGCTCTATTTTAGACCCTGTTCCTGTCATTGAATAAACCTCTGTTTTACTGGCTGGCTGAGAGTCACGTCTGACTGCAAAGTGGGGGTGCAGGACCCTCTGGCTTCCCCAGGACCCCGCTGGGGTGGGCTCACTGTGGGAAGTGCACGGAGGGGCAGAGGATGCTGAATGCTCCAAGGAGAGACCCAGGAGGTGAAGTTGTGTGAGCTTCTTGCCCTAATCAAGTCTGCTCCAAGGGAGAGGAGGCTCCCCAAATCCTGCCTGGCTTGGTGAGGAGCAGTTCCAGAGCATCGCCCGGTGACTCCGTGACAGACGCTTCTGCCCACCGTGCTGCGTCAAGTCCCCTTGGCCCTGGCAGGGAGGGGAGGGGGGTCTGGGCTCTGCCCCCAGGGTCTGATCCCGGGGTCAGCAGCACAAAGAACGTGCCTGGCTGGATCTCTGCCATGAATCCTGTGGTGACTTGGCTGGGAGATGGGGGATTGAGCGTGGGCTGGAAGTGCCTGGTGGGAACACTCGGTGCCCCCCCAATCCCAGAGCAGGACGGGACAGTCCCTCTCTCCACAGCTCTGGAGAGGCCCCTCCTGGCCTCCTGACACCAGCCAGCGAGACAAGCTGGCCGGAGCTCCGAGAAGACCCGCGGTGGAGGGATGGAACAGCCGACTCCATCCAGCTCGGGAGGGGACAGGCTGAGGTCCTGGGTGCAAACACTGAGCAGGGAGGGTGATCGCTGTGGTGAAACCAGGGGATAGGATGGGATCTCAGGGGAATATCAGGGAAAATGTCTCAAGGGAGAGCGGCTCCGGCTGGGACTCGTCCCCCAGGGAAGGGCTGGCAGTCCTGCCGTATGGGCAAAGTGCTGCTGGATGCCAGGCCCATCATGCCTTCCCAGTAGTGTGGGCTGGGTAGGCCCAGGGGGGCATCTCCATCTCTAGCCCTGTGACCACCCACTGCCACCCCCGTGGGCCCTGCAGTGTAACGTGGGCTCTGGCTGGTTGGTTGGGGAAGGCTGTGCTGACTGGCTGGCAGTGGGAGGGGTGGATGGGGCTGACGCCCCTCAACCTCCAGGACAGGAAGCAGAGGCTGTGTTGGCACTGCCGGCCTGGCATGTAGGGGTTAAAGCAGAGCAGCCTTGATAAACAGGCTCATCTTGCTAACGGGTTGTGCGAGGAGACAGCCCCATCTGGCGTGGCCCAGACAGCCGCAGCCTGCCCTGGATTTATGGGCTCGCTCGGGTCATTACGGCCCTCGGCGGAGCTGGGAACAGCTTCTGAGCGCAGGGGCTAGTTAGTTTCCCGTTTGGCTAAAGCCCTCCTGCTGTCACTGTGTCTGCGCGTGGCTGAGCAGGACCGTTTGTCGGGGCACTGACATTCATGCTGGACAGGCCCCGCCACAGCCATATGTCAGCCCTGCAAAGTGCATGGCCCGGGGAGAGGGACCGACAGGACTCGGATGCATGGGGATGGCAGGCGCTGTGGGTCGGGAGTGAGGGGCACTGGCAGGGGCGGGAGGAGGGCCCAGGACTGGAATAGCACAGGGCTGTGGGTTGGGAGTGAGGGGCACTGGCAGAGCTGGGGCAGGGGGCGGGGAGGGGAGAGCCAAGGGCTGGAGTAGCAGGGGCTGTGGGTCAGGAGTGACCCTATGAAAACGAGCATTGAAGCCCTGAGTCCCCGGCGCCCCCGCCAAGCGTCGGTCACATCCCCTGCCCACAGGGGAGAGGGTTTGAGTTGGCATCGCTGGGGGTGACGGACCCAGTGCCGAGCTCAGCTGCTTCGGTTGTACCAGCCCCTGGGCTCTGGCGAGGCATGGAGAAGCTGTTAGCCCCGTCTCCCCTGGCATCGCTCCAGTTTGGTGCCCTTTTAAGAGCCATGGCCTGGCCTTAGAAAATGCGAACTCCACGATTGTGGCTCCCCCCAGGCTCTGCCCACCGACTGCAGGGGCCAGAGCATGTGCCGAAGGAGAGGAGGGCAGCCAGAGTGAGTGGCTGGGGGATCAGAGACAAAGCTGGAATGGCCTCCACCCAGTAGGCTCCCCAGCACCCCGACCACCAAGGGGGCCTGGCTCCTTATGCCCAGCGTAGCCTATTTGGTGAAGGGTCATTTCTCTGTAGAGCCCTGTGCCCACAGCAAGGCCAGGAGCTGAGCGTCCTAGGGTGGGGGTGGGCAGGGCAGGGTCTCCCTTTCCCCAGGAAGGGGACCACTTGCCTGATCTGAGTCTGGGTGCCCCTAGCCATGGGATGTAAGCAGGGGGTGGGGGTGTAAGCTGCTCCGTGCACCAGGCTATGCAGCCCAAAGCCCTGGACAAAACCCTCGGCTCTGCCCCCCTCCCCCCGGCAGGCCTGGCTGGGGCCCAAGGGAATCTCTGGTCCTGATGTCCCCGGCTTGGTCTAGCCAGAGCCTATGGATCTGCTCTCCCTCACCCCGCTCCCTCTCCGGAGTGGAGCTGGCAGCCCACCTCTCATCGGGCTGCGGGGGGGTGTCCCTGGTACTTCCCCTGTCACTGCTCATCAGACCCGACAGCCTGATGAGCTGCAGCCCCTGTGGAGCTCTCATTCCAGACGCGGGGAGGGTCTGGAGACTCAGTGACCAGGCGGGGGGGTGGGGGAGCAAAGGAACCAGCTGGTACCTGCTGCCAGGCTGGCTGGGCAGAAGAGGCAGCGGAATCTGGAGGCAGGGAGATGGGGATGGAGGGGCAGCAGCTGGAAGATGGGGCAGGGCCACTCGGGGGCCTGGTCACCCCTGGTCGCTGTCTGAGGCGGGGTGGCGAGGTGGGTGGAGTGGCAGAGGCACTGACTGTCCCATGAGAGCAGGGTGGGTGCCTGGGGCTGGCGAGGGGCAGAGCCGGTGCCATCCCTGAAGTGGTGATCCTGGGAGGGGCTGGCGCAGCATCACTCTGGCAACGGTATTAACAGGGCCCATCAGGCAGTGATGAGAGCAAGTGGCATCCTACAGCCCACAGGAACAACTCGCCCCCGGGGCTGCCCTGCTCTGACAGAGGCAGAGACCTGCTCATGGGCTGTGCCAGGGGCTGCCCTCCATCCGTGGGATCTGGGTATCCCCTCCTCCCAGGGGCCGCCCAGGTCAGAGATGGGGCGGGGAAGGGGGAGAGCTGGGAGAGGGGAAGGAGCACCTGCCCCAGACTCTCGCTCCCCAGGCTAGGCATCGGCCTCCATCCCTTCCCCCATCGTGCAGCCCCAGGCTCCTGCTCCCTTCATAACCCCCTCTTCCCCCCGAAACACAAGAGGGTTGATCCCCCTCCTCTTTTCTCTCCTCTCTCCTGGCACCGGGGATGGCCTCATTGCCCATGAGCATGGGGAACCCTTTTTCGGACTCTTTAACCTCCCAGCCCGATGATCTCCAGTAGCGGTGAGTTCCACAAGCTAAACCAAAAAGCGTTTCCATGTATCCATTCTGGACTGACTGCTTTTCAGTGTTGGCAAACGTCTGCCCTGCTCCTGTGCTCAGAGAGGGCTGAATGGGGCATCTGAGTTACCTCCTCAGCGGAGAGTTTGCAGCCCCTCCTGACCCTGCTCCCCCCACGCTGTATCTCTGAAAGTCCCTTGTCCCTGGTCTGGCCTTTGTTGCCGGTAGCCTTGGCTTTCTCCCCTTCCCGACCTGCAGTGCAGGCTTCTCCCTCATGGGCACCTTTACGATTATTGTGTTGGTTACTCCTGGGCCAAAGGACCAGCCCGGATCAGGGTCCCAATGCGCTAGGAGCTGTACAAACCCTGAGCAGTGACAGTCCCTGCCCTAAATATGCTCAATGGAGGAGCCAGAAGCGGGACAGGGCCAGGGCCAGTGATGTGGGCCAGGATGTTTGGTTTTTCCCTCTGTTGGCAAGCGGGGAGCTGAGAGGGGAGGGGACCGAAGACTTGGCCCGTCAGGAATTGCCAGCTGGCTCTTTTTCTTTCTTCCTCGTGCCACTGGCTCCCGGGGCACCTGGCACCCCAAGCCCTCCCAGTAGGGTCAGGCATTTCCAGCTGGCGTGTGCCAGCCACTGCCTGCCAGGGCTCAGGCAGGAGCGGCCCCGGTGGATCTGGTTCTCAGGCCCTGCGCTGCTGGGGGCTGTGGCGGAACAGCGTGGAGCCGGGATGCCGCCATCTGACAGGCATTAACATTTCCGGAGCATTTCCAGCCCCAAGCGAGGCCCAGGGCCCTGGCCGCCACCGCTCTCCACGACTGGAGCCTTTCTCCAAGGGAGAAGGGGAATGTTTGGACTCCAGCTCCAGGAACCTTGGGCCAGCGCCGGAGAGGGGTGGAGGGACGGGGCTGTGTGAACACTGCAGCCCCAGCCAAGAAACTTTCTCTGCTAGTGCTGCCAGGAGCCAAGTAGAAACATCTGTCGGGGAGGAGCCAGGCTGGGAGCTGCATGGCATACGGGGTGGGGGGGTGGGGCACTGTCCTTGCTTTTCAGGGGCCTGCCTCCTGTCCCGGGTGCTCACAGCACTTCTGGCTCCTGCTGGCTCAGGCCCAAGAATAACCGTGCCCTGGAACAGTGGGTCACCAGGTTCCGGGGGTCACTTTGCCAGCATAGCCCCCACTTGGCCACTGCCCTACCCCAGCCTCTTTCCTCAGCTGAGATGCCTGGTTTCCCCTCCTCCATTCTCAGATAATGGCCAGATCCAGTGTATCCAGCTCCCTGGGGGTGGAAGGTCCCATCTAGGCCCAGGCTGTGGCTCTCCCAGTGATGAATGCAGCTGAGTCTGGGGTGTGTATGAGCAGGGAAGAGGATTCTGCATGTGACAGAGGAAAAACCAAGCGGTGTCAGCGCTGGCCTCCGCAGTGGCCACCACTGGCCCTTCCAGGCTGTGCGTGAGCCCTAAATACCTCTCTCCGTCCCAGCAGGCAATGCTGGGTCTTCTGTGTCCCCATGTTCCAGAGACCCCCCAAAGCACCAGCCTTAGCAGGCTGGGCTGCAGTCCTCAGCTATGTGCTCTCTGCCCCCCATTGAGCCGCGGACCCAGTTTTCCCTGCACCCTGCTTGCACGCCAGGCTAGCCCTGCTGCCTGGCCCCTGGTCCCCACCTGCGGCTCTCAGCAGCCCTGGTTCCCTCTCATGCGCGGTGGCTCGTGGGCACTGGCACTGGTTGTCTTTTCATTAGTACCATCTCCGCAAAGTGCCACGGTCAGCAGGTGCCTGCAGCGCCCCCAGCCACGCTGCTGGCTCTGACCCCACGCAGCATCCCCGGGGAGCCAGCAACAATTCCTGCTCGCTCCTCAGGACTTGGCTGAATGTTAACACTTAAGGTAAATTATTTATGCTGCAGCTAAGAGCTTTGTGTGGGTTTTGCCTGCCCCCCCTTCGCTCCCCCCGTATGGCACAGCTCTGCCAGGGCACAAAGCTTTGTGCAATCCCAGCCGTGGGCTGGCTGACACACAGCTCT
This sequence comes from Gopherus evgoodei, assembly GCF_007399415.2. Taxonomy (NCBI): domain Eukaryota; kingdom Metazoa; phylum Chordata; order Testudines; family Testudinidae; genus Gopherus; species Gopherus evgoodei. Next base: position 8,699,853 of record NC_044330.1, read on the forward strand.
GCCGATGCCCCCAACCCGGACCCACAGCCCCCTGCAATCCCAGCCCTGGATCCCCACCTCAGCTCTGCCGATGCCCCAAATCCTGACCCATAGCCCCCTGCAATCCCAGGCCTGGGCTCCCCACAGCTCTGCCCATGCCCGCAGTCCTGACCCACAGCCCCCTGCAATCTTAGCCCTGGGCTCCCCACAGCTCTGCCCGTGCCCCCAATCCTGACCCACAGCCCCCTGCAATCCCAGCCTTGGGCCTCTCCTCAGCACTCTGATTGTTTGGTTAAATTTTCCTACATTCCAGAGCCTTTGCTTAGCAGAGCCAAGAGCATCTCCTGGGCACAGGGGAGAAAACGAGGGCCTGGCCTGCTACCCTGGAGGTTTCCATGCCCAGTATCTGCTCTGGAACCAGGCTGTCACCCACAGGGTCTTCATCCCATTTGGGGGGCTGACTGGTGCCCCCCACGATGCCCAATGGAGGGACTCCCCCTGCTCTCCCAAGGGGACAGGAGCACAGGGAGCCGTGTGCAACCTCCCAGCAGGAATGGTGGAGTTGGGCCCTGGCACAATCCACATCCCGGCCTCTTCCCTCCTGTCCCGAGCCAAGGGATGGCCATACCATCCCCACTGCTGTCACAATGGCCACGCCCCCCTCCAATCAGCCTAGCACACCCGCCTGCATCGCCCACCCCTACAACCCAGCCCCTGGGCGCTTTCTCCCACACTGCCCTTCACCCCTGGGGGAAGCGCCCCACAAACACGCGCAAAGCCACCTCCTCCAGCTCCCGCCTTAAACTCCCCTCTGCAGGAAGGCCTACGCAGCAGCTGCTGCACCCATACCACGGCTGGTCACGCTGACTAGCACCGGCTCATTGGTTCCCTGGCCAGATCCATCTGCCATTGCTTGTCTCAGCCTGAGATTTCCAGCGCGTTTGGCTCTGCGTTTGTACAGCCCCGAGCACACTGGGGTCCCAGTCCATGACTGGGTCTTGGTGGCAATACAAAGGCTGCATTAGAATCATTCATAATAACAGAGCCGGGCTGAGGGGCCCAAACACACCCTGTTTGCAAGGGGCTGGTGTCCCGGGGAGAGTCCGGCTACTTCAGAGACTCAGGAGAAGGCCCCATTTCACAGTCTGTAGCTGAGGAACGTGGCTGGTGGAGAGATGGGCCGATTGAGGGAAATGGCTGATGGGCTGGGCACAGCGAGGGCCCTCCCTGCAACAGGGCGAGGGAGTGAGCTGGCACATGTTCTCTGCACGCTGGCGGGTGTGGCTCTGGAACATAGGCTCAGGACAAGCGTCCATCCTTGAGAAGACACAGCTGACCCTCCATGGGTTGGGAGGAGAGCGAAGCAGGCTGGCTGCGGAGATGAGCTACCAGTTGCACTGGAGAAGCACATGACACGAAAGGCCTGGCACGGACCTGGGCAACCAGACCAGACGTCGAGATGGGGAGGGAAGCGCCAGCTGGCACCAGATGGAAGGTCGGAAGGGACCTGGTGGTTTTGCCATCCATCAGCTAGTCCGTGTGCTGATCTCACCAAGCCTGGCCCAGCATCAGCCGCCTGTGCGACGATTTCAGAGAGGCTGTGACTCCAGAGCTGTGTGCAGAGGAATCTCCTGGCGCTGCCTCGGCTTGGAGGGGTTTTTGTGTGTGTGTTGCTGGTGGGGGGCGGGGGGGGGGGCTTGGATTCCTCTGCAAGGGTCAGACGTTTAGGATGAGTGAGCTGATGCCAAACGTGCCGTGAGAATGGCGAAGGCATCCCAGGAATGGCCCAGGAGAGGTTATCCCGATGCCATCATCCACTGTCTGCGTTGGCCACGCTCCAGGCAGCTGCTGGCCAGGCACTGCGGGAAGTGCCCAGTGCCTGGCGTGGCCCTGGGGACGCCCCACTGAATGCAAATGTCACAGGAATCCAGCTGCACCCTCGCCAGGGCAGGAGGGTGGTGCTCTTGGTGTCTGCATGGAGCTACACGGGTTTGCTCCATGCGCCGCGGAGGACTGGGGCCATGGGAGGCCAGCTGGTGTGGCCGGGCATCCCCAAAGCTCGTGGTCACCGCAGGTCCCCCAGCTCCCTAAAGGGTCACTTACCTTCCTGACTGGGGCCACTGAGCTGCTTCGGCCCTCGCCATGAGCTACGACAGGGACGCCTTGGCTGGCAGAGTGGCGTGTGCCAGAGCTGAAAAGAAGGTGCAGGGCTGGCTGGTAGCCTTGGAGGTGCTAATACCCCTGATTTGTTGATCCAGTTGGTGTGTGACGCATTCCCCAGATGGGCTAGGAGCAGCCCTACCCCACCCGTGCCCCCAGCCCTGCTACCTGGCATGGAGGCCATCGGGAAGATGATGCGCAAGAATCAAAGGGGAAGAGCTCCGGGATCGGGGCAGTGAGGCTTGCCAGCCCCTTTCTTGCTGGAAATGCTCATTTCTGGCCAATCTCTGGCCTGTCCTATCTGTCCCTGCACCTGAACCGCGCTCTGTCCCCAGGGCAGGAGAGGGGCTCGACTGTCCACCTCCACGGTGCATGGCAGTGCATTCAGAGTGGCTGCATTAACCGTCCTCCAGCGCCCCCAAGCTTTGCCTCTGGCACGTCCTGCGTTGGAGGTGCGGGTCTGGCACTGGAGGAAAATTTGCCGTCGTGTCAATTTCTCACAGTTCCCCTGCCGGGTGCAGAGCATGGGTGAAATCCTGACCCAGCCGAAGAAAAGGGGAATGCTGCCAGTGACTTCCCTAGGGCCAGGGTTCCCCCCCAGGTCTGTGCTGCCACCCCCGCGGACGGGCTGCACAGCTATAGATGGAGATGAATGAGCGCCTAGACCTCCAGCTGCGACTATGACCTGGGGCACGTCACATCAAATCAGGCCATGCCAGCAGCTCGGCAGAACGATCCGTTCCAGCATGCGGGACGCGCTGGGTCCATCAGTGCCTGGCTGATTCCTTAGCTCCCCTCTGTCCCACCCAAAGTGTTTCCAGCCCTCTCAACGCTGGAGCGACAGCTATGTTGGGGTTCAAGTCACTGACCCACGAGGAGGGGGCAGGCGGCGCAGGGAGATAAGCAGGGGAGACACACAGTGGCGTGAAAGCTGGATGGGCAGCGCCAGCTCCCAACTATGCCAGAGATTAGGTGGGCTCCTGCTATGGCTGCTGCGTAGGCAAACAGCCCTGTGCCCCGTGTGGATCCAGAGTGGGCTTGCACGGCAGAGACGGCTCGATCAGCGTCCAGCAGGAGCTGGAAGCCCCCACTTCGGGGAACAGGCTGTGAGTTCCTGTCCAGGATGTGTGGGTGACACACTTTTGCTGCGATGCCTTTCCCAGGGTACATGGTGTGTGGACCCGGGGAGATTCTCCAGGCCCCATCACCCTTAGGATTCTCCACGCTGAGTCTCCCACCACCAGCCCCTGCACCTGGCCCATGTCCAGCGCAGGAATTTGCTCCTGTCAATAAAGGTTTGTGGAGCTCAGCTGCGGCTGGAGGGTTTGCTTTTTTAATGTCATTGTCAATTACCCTCCCGGCTGCCCTCTGCGGGGAACCCGGAGGCTAGGGGTGCTGCCAAGCACCCCCGCCACTCTCAGAGCATGGAGTCCAGATGGCAGCACTGCTCCAGCAATACATTAGAGCCTCATAAGTGGCAGTGCCCTCGGGTTGGTGAGGAACGGGAGATCTCCCCTCCCCAGGCGACACCGAGCTACCGGAGGCAGCCCCCCTTGGGAGATGGCACTGCATGGCATGTGCACCAGCATCCTGGCATGGCTGGGGCGAGTGGGGCTTAGCGCCAGGCCTGGCCACTGCTTCGCGGCTCAGTGGGCACTCAGGGAGCCGGCTGGTCCCAGGGAGCTCGGATTAGAGCCAAGCAGAAACGGGAATGATTAAGAAGGAAACGTTAATTAATCCTCTTTGCTGGTGGCTGAGTCCTTTGGTGGGAGTGCCTGACTCACAGCCAAGTCACTGATCACAAGCCCTGTGCAGGGCTCCGTGGGCCAACTGGGGCAGCTTAATCCCCACTGGCTTCCAAACATGCTCGCAAGGCGGCAGCCAGAAGCCAAGGTCGTCCTTGGCACGGCCCCTCCCAGCCCACCCTGGGGCTGAGCGGGGGCCAGGCTGCATCTCCACGCACAGACCCGCTCCCCCATCAACATTAAAGGGGTCACCGCCAACTGTGCCAGGAATCACACCAGGGCTGTGCGGTGGCCCAGAAGGCTGTGAGCAGCCCTGCCCTGGGGGGCTCCCTCTGTTTCTGCCCTGCGCTGAGTCTGGTGAGCCCATCTCTGAACTCAGCGTGGGTGTTTGCTGGCCTGCTGGTCCTTGCTGAGTGCTCTAGCTGGCCGAGGCTCTAGGCCCAGGACCCGACGATCACTTCCTGTTCTCTGCCTGGAGTTGCACTTGGTGGAGCCAGTGGGTCCCTGCCTCCCAGGCTAGTGATGGTGGGTCTAGGGTCACCATGCCCCATAGAGAGGGGTTAGGAGAGCTGGGCTGCCCCTGAGATCATGGTACCTCCTGCAGAGACCTGCCCCTCGAAGTGTGGGAGACCCAGCGATTTCACCCACCACCGTCTGCCTCCAGCCTCCTTCCCTGCCCACAGAGAGGGGGTATCCAGGCTCCCACCCTTCACAATGCACAGCCAGGCGAGTCCGGGGAGACCCAGAGAAACGTCCTCAGGGGAATGCACAGAACGGACCCCGCCGTCCTGCTGCAGGGCCCTGCAGACGCCTCTGAGGCTGCTGCCCCACCTGCCCCTACAGCGCAGGGCCGAAGACTGTGCTGGGAAGGCGGCTAGCAAGGTTGGCAGCTCGGCTTTGCTCCTGCCCCTGCTCCAGCCAAGATGTCAATGCAGATCGGAGACTCTGGCACTGGCGGCCCTTTGTCTGCGTCTCAGCTGGTGCTGCCCCATCACCCAGGGTGGGAAAGGCAGAGGTAATGCTGATGGGCAGAAGCAGCTCACCCCTGCACTCGTGTGCCCAGGCCTTGAGGGCATCTGGCAAGGCTGGGCACAGGATCCTTGCTACTCCCCGACACGCTACAGCAGGGATGCCCAGTGACCTGCTGCACTAGGCCGAAGCCTGCACCCTCTCCTCTCCAGCGAGGCCTTGGCACTGAGCCCCGGTCCTTGGCCCTTCCAGCCCGGACTACTGCAGTTGGCTCTGCCTAGGGGCAGAGGCGGGCGAGGAGTGGAGGCTGCAGCTCATGCAGCACGGAGCAGAGGCACTCGCCTTGCAAGCAGCAAAGGCTGCTGGGGGCAGATGACTCAGGGCTCAGCTGTCTCCATCCCCATCCCTCCAAGACATAGGCGCCAGCTCAGCCACATGGCCCTGGGGCAGGAGGCTCCATGACTCCTTGACAATGATCAGCCTGGGCCCCTGTCCTCCCCAGTGTGTGTGTGGGGGGGGGGGGAAGGGAGTGGGGAGCACACTGCAGGCTCCCTGGGGCTCACAGCTAGACCAGAGCTGCTGGCTGGTGAGTGCCTGGCATTGAGTGGGTTACAAGCACTCATGTCTCTCTGGGCTGAAGTTCTGTCTAGGATCCAGCCAGCTCCCTGCCCCAGGGCTGCTCTGAGTCTCTGGCCTGGGGCCGGTTCAGTTCCTTCCCGGGGGCAGTTCCTCTCAGCACAGAGAGTGAGCTCCAGCCCCAGTGCCCCTTGGCTGCTGCTCTGGCCCCTTCTCTGGCCCTGACTTCCTCTCCAGCCTTGGCCCCTGTCCTATTCCCTTGTTGAGTCCTGTGCCCTCTCATGGCCCCTCGAGCTCTGCCTCTGCCCCTATCCCTTCCCCTGGCTGCTGCTCCGGCCCCTGGCCTGTCCTGCTTTGGCTCCGGCCCTTGCCCTGGCCCATCTGGCTTTGATTCTGCAGGAGGATGTGACCAGGGCTCCCGTGCTGCACGCTCCCTCTCTTCCGGACATTGCTTCTGTCCTCGCGCCCCGTCTCCAGCGCATCTGCTTCCCATTAGGGCCAGCATGTAATTGTACCGGAGCCGTGGCCAGCGAGTCTGGCTCCTAGGGGAGCATGGGGGTAGGTGTGTGTGCTCCATCTAGGATGTTCCACATCAGGCCCAGGGATGGGCGCTAATGGCACCAGGAGGTCCAGGGGGCTGGGTGCAATGGGGACAGATGGCACCTGCGAAAGAGAGGCGCAGGGTCCATGGAGGCGGTGATGAGACACCCCAATGTCACAAGGAGCCCAGCTCCCTCTGCCAGCCCCAGTTTATATGCCAGCCCAAAGCCAACATGTTTGGTAGCACAGCGCCCCCTAGAGCATTGTCACCAGCACTGACTGTGTGGGGAGAGCGCCCTCTGCTGAGCCCCTACCCTGCTCCCTGCAGCACAGCACCCCCTGGAGCATTGAGGCCAGCAGTGACTGTGCGGGGAGAGCACCCCCTACTGAGCCCCTACCCTGCTCCCTGCAGCACAGCGCCCCCTGGAGCATTGGGGCCAGCAGTGACTGTGTGGGGAGAGCGCCTCCTACTGAGCCCCTACCCTGCTCCCTGCAGCACAGCACCCCTTGGAGCATTGGGGCCAGCAGTGACTGTGTGGGGAGAGCGCCCCCTACTGAGCCCCTATCCCGCTCCCTGCAGCACAGTGCCCCCTGGAGCATTGGGGCCAGCAGTGACTGTGCGGGGAGAGCGCCCCCTACTGAGCCCCTACCCTGCTCCCTGCAGCACAGCGCGCCCTAGAGCATTGGGGCCAGCAGTGACTGTGTGGGGAGAGCGCCCCCTACTGAGCCCCTATCCCGCTCCCTGCAGCACAGTGTCCCCTGGAGCATTGGGGCCAGCACTGACTGTGTGGGGACAGTGCCTGCAGCACAGCACCCCTTAGTGCCTCTCCCGGGCATTGGGGCCAGCGCTACCGCTGAGGGCAGGATGGCCCCCACAGCCTGGGTTTTCCATAAAGGAAGCTCTCCCATGCCAGCTCTGCACTGACGCTGCTTGGCCTGTGAGATCTGCTGCCATGCTAGGCCAGGGGGGTGCAGGAGGGTTAACAGTGGTGCTGAGCAGCAGGGAGGTCACTGACTCCAGGGCTGCAGCCACAATACAGAAGCTCTGTTAAATGGCTGGATTTGGAGCGACAGGAGTCGGGAGTGGGGGCCATCCTGAGGCCACCCTGGGCCCCATCGCCCGCTGAGCTCTGAGCCCTGCGGTATCCACAAAGCCAGGGCCATGGGGTGGAGCTGGGCCCTGCAGGAGCAGAGCAGGGGATGCCGTGCTGTGGGGACATACATGAGGCCTGGGCTTCCTTTCCCCACAGGACAGACAGCCCCTCAGGGGCAGGGCTGTGGGGAGCCCTGGCAGGAGGGGAGCGCCCGGCCCTTGCTCTCCCTGGCTGCCCTGCCGGCTCAGTGCCGTGGCGAGAACAATGGGGGATTCTTAGGCGCTGGCGGAGGGAAAAGAAAAGGCCTTTGCGAGTCCATAAATCTTTGCATTTTTTCCCACTGACTCTGAGGGTCTCTTGTGGCATCAATAAATTCTGCTGACAGGTCTTCGCATGCTACAGTGGTTATATCATGCAGCATGATCATTTATGAAAGGACTCAAAGCAGTTCGAGTGACGGCCCCGTGTCGCCCAGTCGTGCTGGGCTAATTACACCCCCCTCCCTGCGCGGGTGCTGGGGGCCCAGGGAAATCTCCCCCCACCAGGGCCAGGACACGCAGTGGGAATTGCTGCTGCTCTGGGGGATTTTGCTGAGCAAAGCAGGAAGCCCCCCTACCCCATCCGCTGGGCCAAGGTGGCGCTCCCATCTGTCTACCCGCTGCCCTCCCCTCTCTGCTGACCTGTACCTCAGATCTAACTCCTCCTGAGTGTGGGGGCAGGCGCTGGCCATGTGTGGGGAGGGTCCTTCGCTTGACCTCTGCTCTGAGCAATCCCCACCATGCTCCAGTCTATCACCCTGTGGCTCCCACCCCTCCTGATGCCCCTCCATGGTCTCCCTCATCAGCCCCTCCACGCTAGTCCGCCCTCCTTTCTCACTGCTCCACCTGCCCCCAGCCTTGGCTCCCCCTTCCTGCGGGGCGTCGCTGGGGAAAGGCTGGGCAGTGGGGGAGCTCCCCAGGAGAAACGTGTGGGCCCTGCAATCTGAGGGTGCTCTCTAGCGCCTCCCCTTGGCATGGCCACGCAGTGCTGCTTCTCCTCCCTGGCTGAGTCCCGGGCCGCAAACCCATTGCCTCCTGCTTGGGCAGTCATAGGGCAACTGGCCCTTTAAGGGGAGATGGCTCCAGTCCAGCCCCACCCCTGGCACAGTCCACATAATGAGCAAAGTCCCATGACAGGGAGGTCATGTAGCTGAGGCGCAGGGCATCAGAGAGAAGGGAGGCTCCAGGTAGGAAATCCTGGGAACTGCTGCTCAGCAGGGAGAAGGGCAAAAGGCTCAAAGGAGGCCATGAGGGCTGAGGACAGCTAGATCCACCCCAGGGAAGAGGGGCTGGGCACAGTCTGAGATGAGGACGAAGGCGTTGTTTTGGACTCGGATCCCTGAAAGGGGCCAGAGGACCAAGTTGCTGCCCCAGCCAGACCAGGCTGGAAGGTCAGGAGATCCAACCTGAGTGGGGGAAACTGAGGCAGCAGCTATCCCAAAGCCTACCCAGGTAGGTGGCACTGTTCAAGGCCGGTCCAGCTGTCCCCTTTGCTCTCTGACCCAGAGGGGCCCTGCCTGCTCCTTAGCCATCTCCTGGCCTCCCTCACCTCGCTCTCCTTTATTTTCAGCCTCTTTCACCAGGGTAACTGCTTCGGCGCTTGCAGGGAGAAGGGTTTCAGACAACGGGCCGGATTCTCCCGCTCTCAGCGTGCCCTGCAGCCTCTCCGGTGGGCAGTGGCTGGGCACGGGCCCACAGTGCCCAGCACGGGCTGACAGCCCAGAGATGCGTGGCTCAGGATCCTTGAGGAACTAAAGGGAGCTGGCAGGGATGGTACTTTCCTCTGCTGCCCAAGGGGACTTTGAAGGCCTGGCCTGGAGTCAACAGCCGGTACAGGAGGGATGCTGCAGAGGCTTCCTGCCACTAAGGTTGGGGAATGCAGTCAGGACTCCTGGGTTCTAGTCCCAGCTTTGGCAGGGGAGAGTGGGGTTTAGCAGTTACAGAGGAGGAGGGGAGACTGGGCTCGATTTGCAGTTAATTAGATCTAGGATTAAACCAGGTGCCCTGAAAAGTTTGAAATGGTAGAAAATTCACGGCCCCGGTGCCCCGCCCTCTGCACCGCTTCCCACCAAAGTTTGGAGTCTCCCTTGACGCGCCGAGCCCTCCGTGAGGTCGGCCCTGGCTCCCTGAAAGGCCCACCCCCTGTGCGAGTACAACAGCTGTGCTCTACCAGCTGAGTGATATCGGCCAATGGGGGAGGTGCGGGAGGCAGGACCCTCTCAGGAGCTGGGCCCGGCCTGTGGAACTCACTGCCCCAAGAGGAGAGAGCAGGAGCCTGACCTCAGCCCAAAACTCAGCCCTGCCCCGTAGCTTTCCTCCCAACAAGCCTCATATGTGGCTGGACAGACGCACTCGGATAGATCAGACACGCAGCACCCTCACCCATTGAAAACAGAAACATAAGCAAACCAGTGAGAACGCTGTGGATGTCGAAGCTCTTTCCTTGACGGGCAAGGCCAGGTGAGCGACAGAAGAGGCAGGCTTAGCGGGTGCGAGGGCAGAGATCTGGGCAGGGGCAGCCAACCCTGGGCAAGGTGGACGCATGAGCAAGCCCAGTGGCCTAGATTTCCCTGCCCTGCTTGCATGGGGCTCTGAGGTCACAGGACCCAGCTGCCTGGAGCCCTGCACATCCCAGCTGCTGAAGGGGATTCTGTGGCCAGGGTTGTCTGTGCCTCCCAGATGCCACGGTGTCTGAGTGACAGCAGGAGGCTGCCCGCTGCCCTCCCGTGTGTTGGCACTGTTCAGCAGACTCTTCCCTGCCAAGTTCTCACCAGCTTGGCTGGGGCCCGAGCCCATAAATCAAAACAATCCTTGGCTTTCTGCCCCCCACACCCCGGCCGTGACTGGGGGAGCATGTGCGGCAGGGCTAATCTGAGCAGAGCATCCCTGCCCAGGCAGCCCCAGGATAGCCTGCCCCTCCCCTTCTGGCTGGCTGTCCCCCTCCAGCTGTCTGGTGCTGGTATATGGGGACCCTCAGTGTGGAGTGTGCACCCCCACTCCAGTAAATCAGAGTGGGCAGCTGGGGCCCTGCCAGTAGGGACCTAGCAAGGGCAGCTGGAGAGTAGGGCCCTGCAGAGATGCCAGGATACCTCCAGCATTTCCAGCCTATGCCTTGGCATCTCCCTGCTCTCCTCCTCCCTTTACCTGCCCTGCTCACTGCCCCCCCACCCGCTTCCCTTTCACCTGCCTCCCAAAACACACATCCCTCCTTCTCCACCCCTGCTGCCCCCTCTGGCTTTCCACAGTCCATGCCGTGTGCCCTGCAGAAGCGGATGGACTTCTGGTGCCACCCGTATCCCTGTTCTTCCCTGCTCCTGTCCTTTTGGGATCTGAACCCCACACAGGGCAGGAGCGTTCAGTTGGGACACACCCTTGGCCTTGGTCTCTCCTGTCCCCCTGCCCACAGAGGGGCAGTTGTAGGGCCCATGGGCTGTCAGGCCAGGTGTGCTGCCTGGGGCCCGCAGGACAGACTCAGATTGGGCAGGAGCTGGGCTGTCATTGAAACAAAGGCAGTCTGCAGCCCTCATGGTTTACCTGAAGGTAACTGACACAGCCACCTCTGCCTGAGTCTGCTGAGAGCCTGAACCAACAGCTGTGAGGGGTAACTCCCCTAGCCCCAGGTCAGGGCAGCAACAATGGTGCAGTGCTGACATTAACTCTTGCACTGCTGGTTACTATAGCAGATGGGATGGCGAAGGGTAGGAAGAGACTGGGCGCTGCTGCAGAGAGGGAAATGCAGCGGGAGATCAGAGGCAACTCGCCAGGGAGAGATGGGGGCAGAGCCGTGGGCTGAAGGGAACAGATTTCCCCTCTGAGTGACAATAAGAGGCGGATCAAATAACAGGACAGTCCGTCACTGCACAAAACCCTGGATCTCTGGGCAAACCTTCCCTAGCTGTGGGGTGTGAGGTCTGCAGTGCATTGGGGAGCGGAGAGTCCTGAGTGCATATCACCCCCCATCTGCCGGTGCCATGCAGCCCTGTCTCCAGCTTACACACCTCTCAGGGTGGTACCGGGGTGACGAGGCATCCTGCTGGTTTGGGTCCAGCGGCCAGTTGGGAGCCCACAGAGTGGGCAAGCTCAGCCTGGGAGGGAGTGGCCTGTTTGCCCCTGAGGCAGCGAAGCCCTCTGGGGAGAGACCCACCCAGGGGCAGCCACTGGGCCAGGCTAACACAAAGGTGCCCAATACCCCTGTTCTCAATCCCTTGAGCCAGAGGTGGTGAGATGGGCAGGAAGGACCAGCTGTAGGCACCCCATGGGCTCCTGCCTCCCTCTGGGGCTTTGGCTCACCTGGAGCTGGGGGGCCAGAAGGGAGAAGCTCCTGAGAGAAGGTTGGGGAGGGTGCCCCAGCTTGTCCCCATTTGGGGCGGGGCGCTGGCAGCCCCTCTCTGCACCACAGCACGGGGTTGTGCACAACCTTACCCAAAGTGTGTGGAGCTGCAGAGGATCCTGTGCATCGGGGCGTCCCCCAGGTGCTGGGCAGGGCCAACCCACAGGGCCAACCCACAACGGGGAGAGGCACAGTCAGCAGGTGGGTGATGGATCCGGAAGGCCAGGGGATCAGGCAGAGAGAAAGGGGCTGCTCCAGCTGCGGAGGAGAAGGCTCTGCGCCTCATGGGTGTTGGGGTGGAGGCCTGCGGGGGGCAGCGCAGGACAGTGGAGGGGAGGCCGGTCAGTCCAATCCGTCGGCGCTCGTTTTGTGCCAGCCCCCATCGTAACCGGGGCCAGGATTTCAGCTGGGCCCAGGCCTGTGGGGGGAGCCAGAGGTTTAGAAATGAGGAGGGCGAATCTGAAATAGAGCCTGAAGCAAAAGGAAAGCCTGGCCTGGGAGCTGTGGGCGCGGCAGGGCAGTGCAGGGCAGGGCAGGGCTGCTTGGCATGGTGGAAAGGACAGCAGCATCCCAGAGCAGGAATCTAGAGCAGGCCTGGAGCAGGGGGTTGCTGTGGGCATGGCATGGCAGGGCAGGGCTGCTTGGCATGGCGGAGAGGGCAGCAGCACCCCAGAGCAGGGATCTGGGCAAGGCCTGGAGGAGGGGGCTGCTGTTGGCGTGGCAGGGCAGGGCAGGGCTGCTTGGCATGGCGGAGAGGGCAGCAGCACCCCAGAGCAGGGATCTAGGGCAGGCCTGGAGGAGGGGGCTGCTGTGGGGGGGCAGGGCAAGGCAGGGCTGCTTGGCATGGCGGAGAGGGCTCCTGGGGGGGGTATGGCATGCACTCTGCTCACTCTCAGCGTGGACACAGGGCACTGCGTTCCTCCGCAGACCCACTTGGTGTCCTGGGGCCGCAGCGCAGGGGGCAACGAGGGAGCAGGAAAACCCAGGGGAAAGGATGCTCCACTCCCAGGGGATGGAGCACAGAGGGAAGCAGCAGATCAAGGGGCAGAAGGAAGCCCCAGGCTGACTTGGCCGAAGGAGGCAGCAACTAACAGCCTCAGCTCCTGGGCAGGGAGTGGCTGCTCTGGTCACACAGCGGCTCCCAGAGCCAGCAGATGTCAGTGTAAGCTCAGGAACGGGCCCAGTTCCTCCCAGCCTCTCCCTGGACCTGCACCATGTGGGACTGACAGGAGCCAGGGAGTGGTACAGGCCTTGCAGGGCAGCTGGCAGGTCCCCCCTCCAAGGGAACCTCCGCACACACGCCTGGCAGCTAGCCACACGTGCGCGCACACGTACACACGTGCACCATCCAGCTACGCAGACTTGCACGCTCACTCACAAGCACTCGCACGCACATGCACTCTTGGCCACCCGTGCGCCTGCCCATTTTTATACATTCATGCAGCTCCCGTGCACCCATATATCTGAGTGCAGGAAAATATGCTCACAGCTAAGTGCCCAGACCCACTCCCCTGGGCTTGCCCAGTACATATGTATGTGTGTGTGTGTGTGTGTGTAGACCATTGTGTGCACGCGTGCTGCACATGCATTAGATGCACGCACACGCACAGACGTAGACAAAGGTATGCAATTGTGGGGGCTTATCCGCAGCCTATGCACAGACACACATGGGAAGGGGGCTTTGCGGTCCCATGCTGGGTGTGGAAAGCTCTGAGCCTCCCCCTCTCCACGTTGCATTGAGCTCCCATCTTGCTGCCAGGCTCAGGGAGGCTGCTCTCATCCCCATTCCAGGCATGTGTGGACTCGCATGAGCACATTCCAGTGAGAGCGCTGGCTGAACTTCACCATCTATTATCTCCTCCTCCCGGCTCCTCACTGGCTGCCCTCGCCCTGTTCTTTTCTTCAGGGGCTTCCTTGTCTCCTCCCCGGCAAGCCTGGGGCCCCTCAGCCATTTCCTGGGGGCTCTTTGTCCTGAGAGCTCCATCCTCTCCTTGGAAGGTCACCCTCTCCTGAGCCAGGGGCAGTGCTGGGGACCCTGCACAGTGGGGAGACAGAAGCACCGGCTGAGGGGGAGCTCCCAGCTACTCCACTTCCAGCCTTTCCCAGCAGAGGGCGCTGTAGGGGGCAGGGCAGGAGCACTGGCTGTGGGAGAGCTCCCAGCCTCTCCCAGCAGGGGGTGCTGTAAGGGGGCAGGGCAGACACTGGCTGTGGGGGAGCTCCCAGCTACTCCAGTCCCAGCTTCTCCCAGCAGGGGGCGCTGTAGGGGGGGCAGGGCAGGAGCACTGGCTGTGGGAGAGCTCCCAGCCTCTCCCAGCAGGGGGTGTTGCAGGGGGCAGGGCAGAGACTGTCTGTGGGGGAGCTCCCAGCTATTCCAGTCCCAGCTTCTCCCAGCAGGGGGCGCTGTGGGGGGGGCAGGGCAGACACTGGCTGTGGGGGAACTCCCAGCTACTCCAGTCCCAGCTTCTCCCAGCAGGGGGCGCTGTAGGCGGGGCAGGGCAGACACTGGCTGTGGGGGAGCTTCCAGCTACTCCAGTCCCAGCTTCTCCCAGCAGGGGGCGCTGTAGGGTGCAGGTCAGGAGCACTGGCTGGGGGAGAGCTCCCAGCCTCTCCCAGCAGGGGGTGTTGCAGGGGGCAGGGCAGACACTGGCTGTGGGGAGCTCCCAGCTACTCCAGTCCCAGCCTCTCCCAGCAGGGGGTGCTGTAGGGGGGCAGGGCAGACACTGGCTGTGGGGGCGCTCCCAGCTACTCCAGTCCCAGCAGGGGGCGCTGTACCTCACACCGTTGATGAAGAAGAGCTCAGGTGAGCTGCCTGCAATCTCTGAGCTCCTCCTGGCTAATCCACGTGCGCTGCATGCGGATCTCCCGGGCCGCGGAGGCTGCTCTTAGAGGTTAATTACAGTGAAGAACTTTGAGAAGTGTCTGGTCTTTCAATCAAGCCCAATTCCCCTTATCGGCTGCGGCAGCCAGTGCGGGGCCTGAGTGCCTGGCCCGTCACAATGCGGGACCGAGCCGCCCTCCCGCTGGGTCAGTTCTGTGCTCGTGCAGCCCAGGGGAGAGCGGCTCGCTCCCAGGCCTGGAAGCAGCAGCTGCCGGAACCGGGCCCAGAGAGCCCTGTGCAGCCAATCTCCGAGCAGCAAATGGCTGGGAGGGCTACAGAGCCATGGGCTCTAGCTGCCCACCTCTCCTGTGGCCTAGGCTGGCCCAGGGGCGGCTGCAGCTGGTCCTTCCTGCCCATCCCACCACCTTTGGCTCGAAGGAATGACCACCTGTAGTAAAGTGGCCTGGTCTTTAAAGAGCCCACTGTGTCCGCACCGCCAGGGCAGCCAAGCCCCAGTGCGGCCCACCCCCTGCCCCTGCTGCATATGGATCTTTGCTTCCCAGCACTGTGGGCTCCCCAGCCTGTGCCCTGCCCCAAAGACGAGTCTTTTCACTGCTCCGGCTGGCACGCTGCAACTAGCCAGAGTGGGTGAGGCTCGTCCTCCTGGGCACACACGGCAGGGCCCGGCTGCCGCTTTGTTTCTCCATCGTTGCCAGAACCCGGGCGAACCGGTTTGATGGCAAGGCCGTGAGCCCTGGAGCCCTCTGCATGGCGGACGAACAGGAAGCACCTGTCCTGAGCTCTGTCCCTGATGCCTCAGCACCTGGCTCGCGGCCCCCCAGCGCAGCTGCCTCCTGGGCCCAGGCTGGGAAGGAGAGTGTGGGGAGCCCAGGGCCGGAAACCCAGCCCGTAACTCCTGGTAGTTGCAAGTGGTTGGTGGAAGCTTTTGTTCCAAGACCTGCTTCTCCCATCCCCATTCCTTCCTGCAGGGGAGGCCTCAGCCCAGCCCTGCGTGCCGGAGCTACAGGGCTGGATTAATGCGAGCTGCAGTGCTCCAGAGCCTTGTCTCCACTAGAGACCTAGCCTGCGCTGAGCCGTGATTGTTCCTCCTCAGGCCACTGAGATGCACCTGGCATCCTCACACACAAAGAGACAGGCAACCTTCCATGCAGGCTAGGGCCTTGTGGGGGAAGGAGTGAGCAAGCCTTGGTTGGGGGAGTGCCCGTGTCGCTGTGGAGAGGTCTCTGTCCTTGCCAGCTGCTGCAGGAGAAGCTTGTCTGGGCTCCATTCTGTGCTCTGCTGCCCTGCAGGCCGTGTGGCCGGACTGTGAGCTCCCTGTCTTTGTGCCGTTGCATGTGTCCAGCCCTGGCACGATGGGGCCTCAAGCTGAGTGGGGTGTCTAGGAGCTATTGGAGTGCCAGTAATGGGAACAGAAGCCAGCAGCTGGTCCCAGCAGCGCAACGGCCACCCTGGCGCTCAGCTGCAAGCTGTGTTCGGAGCAGGCAACTTGGCTCCATCAGCTTCACCCTCGTCTCCTGAGGCCAACTTCCATCGCTGCAGCACGGCTCCCACGCCGCCCAATCGCCGGTGGGCATCTCTGGGTGAGTATCGTTCTCCCTGCCTGCCCAAGCGTCTCTGGCTAGCACGGCGGGCTGGGGAGGCAACCATCACTTACCCACAGGCCAGGCCAAGGCTGCGTCACTGCTGTCCGCTGCCTTGCTGCCCTCCCATGGGACTGGGGGCCCAGAAGGATGACAGGCAATGGGCCCCCCAATGGTAAAAGGGAAGCCAGATGGGAATAGGGCTCAAGGGAACGTGGGCTGGAAGGAGAGCCTGTGTGAATAGAGGAGGACAAAGAGGACTCAGCACGTGGAGGGCTGGGTGACTGAGCCAGAGAAGGACGTGACTCAGCAGAAGCCATCTTCTCCACCGGGGTTTGCTGGCACCCTGCATGGGCCACAGGTCCCCTCCCCCAGCACACAGCCATCCGGCGCCGCACAGCCCTGGTTCCTGGAAACCTGCCGCACGCTCAAGTCCACCCTTTGTTGTTGATTCATCAAAAGCTTCTTAACTTTTCGCCTGTGTTTGTTTTTCAGCTTTTCCCACCGTTGTGTTCCCAGGTTGCTGCAGATAAGGCGGGTTTGCTGGCTTCTGACCACTCGGGGAGAATTAATCTGTAGCCCTGGCACCAGATGCCGTGGACAGGAGGGAAGGGGGTGGGAGCAGGCCAGGGAAAGTCAACACCTGCCCTCCTGGGCCCAGGCACCCAAGGCAGCAGCTGAGAGCATGAGTGAGAGTCACATGGGTAGCTGTGGGCCATGCCCCACCTCCCTGGCCTGGTGCACAGGGCCCAGGCAGGGACCTTGGAAAGGCTGGGTATAGAGAACATGACACTCAGGCCACCAGCTGATAGCGGGAGGCCCGGGGAGTCTCCTGCCCCCAGACCGTGATTCCTTGGAGGCTGAGTTCTTCATTGCTTTGACGGATCTCACTTTTGATTTGATGCGATACAGTGATTGAGGCTCAAACCCTGCCCATGCCACGTGCTGCCCTGTCTCGAGGCGGAGCAGGTGTTGGGTATATCGGGGACTGATCCAAACACTCTGCATGGCTCTACCCCGGGCAGGGGCCGGGCACTCTGTCTGTCCGTGTGAGAGCCCTGAGGGGGTTTCCTCTGTATAGTATGCCAGCCATTGCCCGGCTGGGCCTGTTGACAGAGCATTATCTGGCTGGGCCTGGGGGAAGGGGCAGATCCTGTTCCCTGAGCCGCTCAGGAGTAGCGGCAGAGCAGCCGCTCCCCATTTACACAGTAGCTGAGGGCTCCATCCGGCCCGGGGCTTGGAGTCTCTGATAGCTTTGGAGCGAAGCTAATGATTGCTGCTCACACTCCCCAGCTTGGAGCAGGCCTGGCTCAGCCTTCTCTTGAATTGCTGGCAAGTCTCACGAGTCCATCACTGTGGTATCTGGGCCCTTGCTCTCTGTAGAAGTGCTCTGCGAGGAGGGGTCTTGGTGAGACCTTCCCCACTGCAGGCGGTCCCTGTACCAGCCCCTGCCTCCTGCCCCCAGGAGCGTGCAGATCCCCGCAGGGTCTCACGCTCCCCAGGCAGAGTGACCCTGCTCCAGTGAGCTCGGGAGCCTGCAGCCAGGCTGTGGCTCCTTAGGCCTCGTTCCCAGCAAGGCCTGTGTTTGGGTTTTGTAGCTGAGCCCGTGTTCTTGCTGACGCCTCTGAGGGTGCCGGATGCCGCAAAGGCCCGTCTGGCGGGGAAAGGCAGCAAACATTAAAGTATTTAGAAGCTCTTGATCCAAATCCCCTGTTCAAAGAGCCCACTGCGTTTGTTAAGACTTTATCTTTGGTTTCAAGTACAACAAAGAATGTGCCCGGGCTCATTCCGCCCCGGGCTCAGAGGAGATTCCCCAGCTGCAGGCCTGCCCCAAACATGGCAGGCTGCCTGGCCCCGGCATGAGGTCACCTTCCCAAGGATTCTCAGGCTGTCTGCCGCGATGCACGTGGGGACACGGCGCCTGCTGGCAACGCTTGTGTGTGATACAGCACAGCGCCTAGGGGGCCGGGGGCAGCCACAGCAACTAGCATCCGGGAGAGGGACAATCAGATTTAGTGCAAAAAGAACCACGGGGTAAGAGGTTTGTTAATGGTCCCACTGGTGCTGCTTAGCTGCACTGCATGTAAGCTGGCTAGCAGATATCCCCCACCCCCAATTCCATAGCAAGGGCAGGTGGGTGGGGAGACAGCAGGGACATGAATGGAGCATGCATCTCCTGAGCGAGTGGAGGGGGGAAAGGGGTTACACCCCGAAGCCTGGATGGGAGGTGGGTTTGGGTTGGCCTCTGCAGGAAGAGCTTGGGGGCGGGGGGGCTTCTCTCTGAGCCTCCAGTGAGCAGGGATTCCAGGGGGAGGCCGGGAGCTGTGTGCTGGTTAACATGGATGGTCCCTCTCGGAGGAGAGGAGGTGTGCTGGGTACCAGAGGGCGTGCTTCAGGGCCTGGAAGAAGAGGTCAGCCCCAGACATCAGAGTGACTCCGGCATCTCAGGGTCCCCAGCGCTGGTGCTCACCGTGTGCCTCACCCCGGGGCATTAAGCAAGCGCCTGGCCCAGGGCAGGTTCCTGAGGGTAGAAGCATTCCCCCAGCAGGCTTTCTGCTCCCAGCACTCTGGCCCTCCCCTCACCCACCCAGCTGGGGTTTCTCCTCCTCCCCCCACGAGGCTGAGGGCTTGGCCCACCAAAGTGGCCTGAGCTATGGTGGCCCTGTTGTCTTGGGCCATCCAGGCTCCTGTGAGGGTCCCAGCCCCTGTGAATAGAACGGTTTGGGCCTGTATATCCTGGAGGTGCCTGAGTGTCCCACTCCTCTCCCCAGAGTGGCCCAGGCATGGAGTGGGGACGAGAGGCTTCCCCTGACAACCTGGGAGCATGGTGGACCCTTGTCCTGTTGTCTGGAAAGAAGAGGAAAGCATGTGACTGGGGCGATTGGGGCCTTTGCTCAGCTGATCGCACCATCTGTCTGCCTCACTGTGGGTGAGGGTGTCTCTGGTATTTCGAATGCCAGTGCAGTGACTGGGGCAGGCAGCGGTCCTGGCACGCCTCACTGATCCAGCCAGCGGGCATCGCCCCCAGGAGACATGCTGGGGACTGCGAAAGCAGCTTTCAGAGCTGCTGAGCACCCTCAAACCCCACTGGAACCAATGGGAGCTGCTGCGGCTCAGCACCTGTGGAAATGAGGCTACGAGGGGAGGCTGTTGGGAGGCACCAGGTTCCCATGGGGCTGAGCCCAGTTTCAGGGACCTGGCATCGCCTCTTTATCACCTGATTAAACAAGCCTGCCCGAGACCAGGCACCTGCTGCCACCATCTCCCTGCCAGCAACCAAGGATGGGACCAGCACCTGACCCGTACCCAGA
Organism: Gopherus evgoodei; assembly: GCF_007399415.2. Classification (NCBI taxonomy): domain Eukaryota; kingdom Metazoa; phylum Chordata; order Testudines; family Testudinidae; genus Gopherus; species Gopherus evgoodei. The sequence goes on from NC_044330.1 coordinate 8,719,014, forward strand.
GGAACAGGCGCTGGTATTGTGACCTCATAAACCACCGAGGGAAATACAACCTAGACAGAGCTACTATAAGGTGGGTGCACAACTGGTTGGAAAACCATTCCTAGAGAGTAATTATCAGTGGTTCACAGTCAAGCTGGAAGGACATAACGAGGTGGGTCCTGCAGGGATCAATTCTGGGTCCCTCTTAATTTAGGCACGTACCCCATTCCTAGGGCTCAGGGCATAACCTTACACTCTGCATGTTTGTGGGGTCTTTTACCACTGAAAGAGTCTTACACAAGGTTGTATCAAGCCGGCAAGGTCCTAACAAGCTTCAACAGGACTTTATTTACGGTGGAAACCCCTTTACCAAGCTGCTGCTGCTCCCAGTTCTAATAATTACAAGCACATCTGAATACCACACACAGTAATATCCTGTTTAACCTCTGTTTATTAACAGCCACCAAAGCAGAAGGCACACGCTACGCATCCAGTGCTCACCACTCCCAATAAGGCAGATGAATTTTTCTTGATGGCCAGTCCGGATCAGGTCATGGGGAGGACTCCAGCTTCTGCCCGGGGTGGTTGGCAGGGTGTTGAGGTCTGGCAGCTCTGATCTTGGGGCTGTGTCCGGGACTTGGTTCCAAAGAGCTTCCTTAAATTTGGATCCAATTTGTAGAGTGAAACTTGAGTCTTGCTTAGCTGTACCTTAACCAGTCATTTTACTGAAATATTAAACAATTCTCTAACCCAGGGTTTCTCAAACAGGGGTTGCCGCTTGGGCAGGGAAAGCCTCTGGCGGGCCAGGCCGGTGTGTTTACCTGCCCCGACCGCAGGTCTGGCTGATTACAGCTCCCACTGGCTGCGGATCGCTGCTCCAGGCCAATGGGAGCTCCTGTAAGCTGCGCGGGCCAAGGGACTTACTGGCCGCCGCTTCCAGCAACTCCCATTAGCCCGGAGCAGCGATCCTTGGCCAGTGAGAGCAGCGATCGGCTGGACCTGCGGACGGGGCAGGTGTGACGAACTGGGAAAGTTCTTAATGTTTTCTCTGAGTACTGGGTTGGTGCCTCAGTGTCCCCATGGCAGTTCTTAATATCTGGCAGAGCAAAGGGCCAGTGCACCTAAATGCCTGGCACTCTGTCTCCTAGCAACTGATGGCCTGGGCCCCTCCTCTGCAAAGGTGCCAGCTGAAGGTGTTGGAGACAAAGGGATCAGGTGACCTCCTGGCCCGGGAAAGGGGCTGAGCAGAGAGGAGGGGCTGGGGGGGTTGTTAGTCTGGAGCTGGCTGGGGTCAAGAGTGGAGGGCAGACGTGGGTGTCTGGCTCACTGCCCCCCAGAATGGACCCAGCCGAGGGGTCCAGTTCGCTGTATCTACAAACTCTGTTTTAGACCCTGTTCCTGTCATCGAATAAACCTCTGTGTTACTCGCTGGCTGAGAGTCACGTCTGACTGCAAAGTGGGGGTGCAGGACCCGGTGGCTTCCCCAGGACCCCGCTGGGGTGGACTCGCTGTGGGAAGCGCACGGAGGGGCAGAGGATGCTGAATGCTCCAAGGAGAGACCCAGGAGGTGAAGCTGTGTGAGCTTCTTGCCCTGAACAAGTCTGCTCCAAGGGAGAGGAGGCTCCCCAAAGTCCTGACTGGCTTGGTGGGGAGCAGTTCCAGAGCATTGCCCGGGGACTCCGTGACAGCAGGTAAACACACCGGCCCGGCCCACCAGGGGCTTTCCCTGCAGAAGTGGCAACCCCTGTTTGAGAACCCCTGCTCTAACCAATCCTAACATATTGTAAAACAATTCTCTAACCAATTATACCCCACCACCTTAACTGATTTATACCTAGCAAAATTATGTAACAGAGAGAAACAATCAAAGAACCAGGCAGAGATCGAACAGACAAACAATAGGGAAGTGGGGACCATAATGACAAAACAATAAAGAAATGAGGTTTCACAACCACAACTATTGAGAAGTGGTTTCTTGCCAGACAGGCTGCTGTCAAACTACGTTTTCTTTAACCAGCTTCAGAGCTGTTTCTTTATCTGGTGATAGTGGATGCTGTTAGGATTGGGTCTCCTTCTTACCAGCCTGATATTACAGTGTTTTAATGTAATTTAGATGGAATGGGAGGATGTGACTTCCTGCTTCTCAGGTCATGGCAGCTGCTCTCCTAATAAGGCCTCAAACCTGACCATATGGCTGCAGGAAAAGTCCTTAGCTTTACAAGTTCTGTTCAATATCTTCATCAATGATTTAGATAATGGCACAGAGAGTCCACTTATATAGTTTGCGGACGATACCAAGCTTGGAGGGGTTGCAAGTGCTTTGGAGGATAGGATTAAAATTCAAAATGATTTGGACAAACTGGAGAAATGGTCTGAAGTAAATAGGATGAAATTCAATAAGGACAAATGCAAAGTGCTCCACTTAGGAAGGAACAATCAGTTGCACACATACAACATGGGAAATGACTGCCTAGGAAAGAACTGCAGAAAGGGATCTGGGGTCATAGTTATGGCCCTACCAAATTCACGGTGCATTTTGGTCAATTTCATGGCCATTGGATTTTAAAAATTGTAAATGTCACAGTTTCTGATATTTAAAGCTGAAATTTCATGGTGGTGTAACCTTGGGGGTCTCAACCTAAAAGGAGGTCGTGGGGGGTCATAAGTCTATTGTAGAGGGGGTCATGGTATTGCCACCCTTACATCTGTGCTGCAGCTGGTGGTGGCGCTGCCATCAGAGCTTGGTACCCGGCCAGCAGCTGCCACTCTCCAGCTGCCCAGCTCTGAAGCCAGCACCACTGCCACCAGCTTCTTGTGGAAGATTTGGCTTTGTGTTTTAGTTAGATTCCTGTTCTGCCTCAGAAGGGGGGACCTTTGCTTTGTCCAGAGGCCTGCCCCAATCCACACACCCTCAAGGAGGGACACTGTGGATCAAAGTGGGGAAGCCACGGCCCAGGTATGTGACAATAAGCCAAACCACAGTGGATGTGCTGGTCCCGGATGTGTCCAGACCTACCCCTTAGGCAGGGCCGTCCCTAGCTATTTGGGTGCCCTGTGCAGCCCTGCTTTAGGGGGGCTGTGTGGGGCCCCAGGTCTCCCCTCCCCAGGACCTGGGAGGCAGGAGCTGGGGGGTCCACTTTTGGGGGCCCCACAGGCCCAGAATAGCCTGGGGAATTAGTGGGGGGCCGAGAGCAGCCCACTCTGCTTCTCTCGCCCTGGTCCCAGTTGTGTCGCTTGGGGGAGGGGACTTGGGGGAAGAGATCCCCCCCCACACTCGCTGGCAGGAACAGGAAGCGAAGCAGCCCGTCCCCAGCCTGCTCTACTCCGCCAGCTCCCAGCTGCAGTGCTCCGCTTTCCGCTGCTGATCAGAGCCGGGGGCCGTGCTTTCCCCAACCCGAGCGATGTGGCTGGGGCCCGGGCAAGTGAAGTGAAGCAGGGTGGGGCCGTGTCTCTCTGCTTTCTGCCACCCGGTGCATGTGTGGGGCGATCCTTTTCCCAACCCGAGCGACATGGCTGGGGCCAGGGCAAGGGAAGTGGAGCAGGCTGGGGCTGCATCTCTCCGCCTTCTGCCGCCGGTGCATGTGGAGGGCGATCCTTTCCCCACACTCACCAGCGGCAGGAAGCAGAGCACCACGGCTGGGAGCTAGCAGAGTGGAGTGGGCTGGGGCCGGGTTGCTCCACTTCCCGCCACTGTCAGTGAGTGCAGGGTCACTGGGGGAAGAGCTGGTATGTGGGGGCGGGCTGGGGGCAGAGCAGGGGAGAAGGATAAGAGACAGGGCGGAGGGAGTTGTCCAAGGCCCCACACCCCTCTAGGGACAGCCCTGCCTCTTGCGGGGGGGCTGGCTGAGGGATAGGGCTGGTCGCCCGGGCTGGTGCTGCTGCGTATGTAGCACGCAGCTGCCTAGGGCACCATGAAATTTGGGGCAATTTGGTGCCCAGATTTCATGGTGCCCTAGGCAGCTGCGTATGCTGCATATGCCTAAGGACGGCCCTGCCCTGAGGCCCTATTCTAACCACTCCCAGAATATCTGGGGGACTTGTACCCCGATACCCTCCAGTGAAGGAGCATTAGCTAAGCCCCACATCAATCTGCTTTGGCATCTGACTGTGAGAGGTGCCCATGGGTCACAGCACAGCCACGACTGGCATGCTCCCTGCCTGCCCTGCAGCCCCTCTTTCCCAGGGGGGTCAGGGCACAGTGCTGCCCCAGGCGCTGGCCCCAGCTCCTTTCTGTGGCGGGGGAGCCAGCAGCGGTCTGTTCGGGAGGGAGCCCCACACCTCATTAGCCACCATGTAGCTATCTTCAGCCAATAAATTATAGAACACCAGAGCGCCTTTGAAATACAGCCAGGCTCCTAAATCTCACATTTTTTTCCATTTTAATGTAATTAATTTAGCAGGGAGCGAAATGTCAGCCGCCCGGCTCCTCGCGGGCTGAGAAAGCAGGGGGAGGAGGCTAATTGAAGGCAGGAAGATGAGACTGAAGGGCCTTTGAAATGAGACGGAGGGGTGGAAGGGGAGCCCCTTGTGTGGAGAGCAGAGCTCCGGCACGCGCTCCCAGCTAATTCACTGCACAGGGGCAGAGGCAGCCAGTTCACCATGGCCCCGGGAGCAGGGACTCCAGGATTGTGCTGAGCCGCCAGGAATTCCCTCCTTCCCTCCAATGACCTCTGGCAGGTAGGGGTGGATGGGGCCCAGGCCCCTGGGGCGTCAGCCTCTCCTGCCCCATTAATGCAAGCCCTGCCCAGGAGCAGCTCTGTCCCCCGGCTCCAGCTGGTGTGTGGGAGGAGATCTCCCTGGGCAGGTGCTCAGGACCCTGCAGCTTTCACTTGCTCCGCTTGTCCTGAGCATGGGAGTCATGGCAGATCACATCCGGCGGTGTTGCCAGCCCACTGGAGGCTGCTACCCAGCGCAGGGCCGGTGCCTGCACATCCCGAGCCACTAGGGCAGGCTCAGCAAACACGGAGTCTGGGAGCAGGCCGGAGAGGCAAAGCCCAGCCTGGACAGAGGGACCAAGGAGAGATTATGCCCCATGTCACCCCCGCACCCCATGTCCCAGTTACAAGGGGAGGTGCAAGCACTTATAAGAGCCTCTCCTTGAGGCTGACCCTGGGGGCTGGAGAGAGATGGGCTCCCCCTGCCCCCACTCTGGGAGGGCGTCATGGGGTGTTCATGCACACAGGATCCGGAGGGGTTAAGATGGCTAAGTGGGCCAATCAACTACCCAGGCTGCATCTGGAGAAGGAGACAGGGAGCAAGGATTTAATGAGCAGAGGCTCAGCTGGGCAGGAACAGTTGGGGCCTATGTAAGACAGGAAGCTGCACCAGAAGTGGGATGCAGGGAAGGAGTCTGCAGTCGCTCCCTGGGAGAAGAGAGGGGGTGTCTGGGGCTAGAGGCAAGTAGCCTGGGAGGAGGGAGTGGGGCTTGGCACGGCCAGAGAAGTGGGAGAGCCACAGAGGTAGGCTCCCATATGAGGCAAGATTAAAGAGGCTAGGACTTTTCAGCTTGGAAAAGAGGAGACTGAGGGAGGATATGATAGAGGTCTATAAAATCATGAGTGGGGTGGAGAAAGTGAATAAAGAAAAGTTATTTACTTGGTCCCATAATATAAGAACTAGGGGCCACCAAATGAAATTAATGGGCAGCAAGTTTAAGACAAATAAAAGGAAGTTCTTCACACAGCACACAGTCAACCCGTGGAACTCCTTGCCTGAGGAGGTTGTGAAGGCCAGGACTATAACAGGGTTTAAAAGAGAACTGGATAAATTCATGGTGGTTAAGTCCATTAATGGGTTTTAGCCAGGATGGGTAAGGAATGGTGTCCCTAGCCTCTGTTTGTCAGAGGGTGGAGATGAATGGCGGGAGAGAGATCACTTGATCATTACGAGTTAGGTTAACTCCCTCTGGGGCATCTGGCATTGGCCACTGTTGGTAGACAGGATACTGGGCTGGATGGACCTTTGGTCTGACCCAGTATGGTTGTTCTGATGTTCTTAAGGTTCAGGGAAAAGAGCAGCAAGGTGTGGGGTAGGTCAAACCTTGGCCGTCGATGAGAGGGTCCCTGAGCCAGGACCTGGAGTAGACTTCCCAACTGTGGATGAAGTGGTGCTGGAGGGTGATGAGCAGGAAGACTGCCTGAGCCCATTTGTCAAGAAGGACTTTGATACCGGGGAAGAGGGGAACACGTATGGTGACCTGGCTGGAGGGCCGAGTCGTAAATAGGAGGCTGTGGTTTCTGGTGTAACAGGTCCGCAGGACTAGAGGATGATGCTAGAAATACCGCCTGGGGAAGGCGCCGCAGCTGGCCAGAGCTAATCCCCATGATGGCCAACAGGAGGCGCCACCAGCTGTAAGTGGAGCCTTGTGACAGATGAGCAGCAGCGACAGACGCTCAGGGGAATAAACCCCACAGTGGGTGTGAAGCCCCAAACTGGGCAGGTGGCTCCTGCCCCTGGCAGAGCCCTGAGGGGCTGTGTCTGGGCACCCTGGGGTTGTGGCTGGTCCTTCCCATCCCCGTACGGTGAGATGGGATGCGGTGGGAGAGAGCCGGAGATGGGAGGAAGGACTCAGTCATGACACAAGCTGGGCTGCTCCCGATCCCCACCCAGAAGCGTCCCATTAGCAGGTACGGCCGCACATTGGCACGGAAAGAATCAAGGCCGACTCGCCAAGCACAGGGCTAGGGGGTGCAGGCTGGAGGTGAAGTCTGGGAGACAAAGCCCAGCCCCGGGTGCATACGAGAGCGATTTCCACAGACCCTTCCGGCAGCTTCAAGAGCTGAGAGAAACCCGCACCTAGCCCCATGAGAAAGGAGAGCAATGGCCTTGTGCCATAGAGCTCCCTAGCCCAGGCCAGACCTGGTCACTAATGGCTAAAGCACCAGTCCCACTGCAAAGCACTGCCAGGTGGCACCAGGAAGCCAGCTGGAGCCTTGCCTGGCTGGGTTTGTGCTGCCTGCCACCAGCTGAGTCCCTAGTGCCTGTTTGCCCGCCTCTAAGAGGGCAGTGATGATATAGACCCAGGTGAGGGAAGCGCTCGAGATCTTGGCCTGGGCAGTGCCACGTATAACGAGCTATGGACTTGCCCTGGATGCATTCACTCCCCCTGCCTCTGGCAGATACGCTTGGGCTCTTCCAGGCGAGACTCCTGAAAAACGGGTATAGCTGCTGATGCCCGCACAGTACTGGAGCATGTGTGTGTGTGTGTGTGTGTGTGTGTGTGTGTGTGTGTTGGGGGGCGGGTGTGCCATGGCTGGCTCGTGGCGTGTGACCGGAAGGGAGGGTGCGTGTGAGTTGGGGTGGGGTATGTGTCAGGGCTGGCACTTGGGCGTGGGCACTCCTGGAGAGCAGCTCTGCCATGTGCCCAGTCTGCCAAGCTGGCGCACACCCCAAGCCGAGGGGGCAACAGCAGCTTCTTCTCTCCCTTCTCTGCTAGCTGCTGCTGAACTTTGGGCATCAAAGCATTGGTGCAGCACAGCTCATGGTTTGAAGTGGCGCTGGGCTGGGGGAGCTGAGCAGCCTGGGGGATTCATGGTCCTAGGGATTTGGAAAGCCAATGAGAGCACCAGGCCAGGAGCCTGAGCCAGGGGTTACCCCCACAGGTAGCCCCCAGGCTTGGCAGGGAGCTGCCCAGCAGTGCCAGTCTGGGAGCTTAGGGCTTTGCTTGCACAGAGGCACGACCCATAGGGAGCTCTCACTGCAGGTGGGGCGGGGGGCGAGGGAGGGAGAATGGGAGGCTGTGTGTGTGTGTGTGTGTGTGTATCAGGATCCGCATACTTTGGAGTTAGAGCGGCAATGGAGCTAGGTATCAGAGGGGTAGCCATGTTAGTCTGTAAAAGCAGCTTAGCGAACAGGAGCTGCTAACAGGGAGTTTCGCAAGGGAGTTAGGAAGGGAGTGGGGGTCCCTTGTTGGTCTCATCTGTGACCCATTGGTCCCCTGAACCTATAAACCAAGCCACATCCAAAACCTTTCTGTTTAAAGCAGAGCAGAGCGGACAGGGAGCTGCAGACGGGAATTTGAGAGAGTTTGACAGAAGGAGGCATACGATTGTGAGGAGGTCCCGCAACACCTGCGCCTGTAGCAGACAGAGCACCAGAGCATGGATGCTTTTACCCAGATTCTGGTGTGGGCTTGCAAAGACTGTAACTTGCAATTTCCACTTATTGATATCCAGGCTGGGGGTGGCATCCAATGTGAAAGGTGCCTACTGGTGGAATCTCTCAGGCAGCAGGTGGGAGAGCTACAGGAGGAGGTGGCTAGGCTGAGGAACATCCATATCCATGAGCAATTCCTGGACAGTATCCATGTGGAGACAGCTGACGTAGCTGTCCCAGTTCACAGGACTACCGACACACCAGTGGAGGAGGAGATGGCTCAGGGTGGACACTGGCAGCTGGTTACTTCTGGCAGCAGGCAGTGCTCCACCCCTGCTGCAAACCCTCCTGCTATGGTAATAGATAACCGTTATGCTCTTCTTGATACAGGAGAGAAGGAATCACCCCCAACAGTTAAGGAGGCGAAGCCTCGTATCCCTAAGGCTGGGAGGTCTGCTGCCACCACTGATAATAAGAAACGTAGGGTAGTGGTGGTTGGAGACTCTCTGCTGAGGGGGACGGAGACACCCATCTGTCGCCCTGACCGTTCATCCCGGGAGGTATGCTGCCTGCCAGGGGCCCGTATCCGAGATGTTACAGAGGCATTGTCGAGGATTATCCGGCCTTCTGACTACTATCCCATGCTACTCATCCATGTGGGCACAAATGATACTGTGAGGTGTGACGCTGAGCAGATCAAGAGTGACTACAGGGCTCTGGGAGTACGGGTTAAGGAGTTTGGAGCACAGGTGGTATTCTCTTCGATTCTTCCTGTCGAAGGTAGGGGCCCGGGCAGAGACAGACGCATCGTGGAGGTGAATGCCTGGCTGCGAAGATGGTGCAGCCAGGAGGGCTTTGGCTTCCTCGACCACGGGATGCTATTCGAGGAAGGACTGCTAGGCACAGATGGTGTTCACCTTTCGAGGAGGGGAAAGGCCTTATTTGTGCACAGACTGGCTAACCTAGTAAGGAGGGCTTTAAACTAGGTTCGACGGGGACAGGTGAGCAAACCCCACAGGTAAGTGGGGAACAAGACCTGGGAGATGGGTTGGAAACAGGAGGGAGCACGGGCTATAATGGCAGAGAGAAAGGAGGGTCAGGGCAAACCTAGGAGGCAAGATCAAACCAGTATCTTAGATGCCTATATACAAATGCAAGAAGTATGGGTAATAAGCAGGAAGAACTGGAAGTGCTAATAAATAAATACAACTATGACATTGTTGGCATTACTGAAACTTGGTGGGATAATACACACGATTGGAATGTTGGTGTGGATGGGTATGGTTTGCTCAGGAAGGATAGACAGGGGAAAAAGGGAGGAGGTGTTGCCTTATATATTAAAAATGTACGCACTTGGACTGAGGTGGAGATGGACATAGGAGATGGAAGTGTTGAGAGTCTCTGGGTTAGGCTAAAAGGGGTAAAAAACACGGGTAATGTTGTGCTGGGAGTCTACTACAGGCCACCTAATCAGGTGGAAGAGGTGGATGAGGCTTTTTTCAAACAACTAAGAAAATCATCCAAAGCCCAAGATTTGGTAGTAATGGGGGACTTCAACTATCCAGATATATGTTGGGAAAATAACACCGCGGGGCACAGACTATCCAATAAGTTCCTGGACTGCATTGCAGACAACTTTTTATTTCAGAAAGTTGAAAAAGCTACTAGGGGGGAAGCTGTTCTAGACTTGATTTTAACAAATAGGGAGGTACTCGTTGAGAATTTGAAAGTAGAAGGAAGCTTGGGTGAAAGTGATCATGAAATCATAGAGTTTGCAATTCTAAGGAAGGGTAGAAGGGAGTACAGCAAAATAGAGACAATGGATTTCAGGAAGGCGGATTTTGGTAAGCTCAGAGAGCTGATAGGTAAGGTCCCATAGGAATCAAGACTGAAGGGAAAAACAACTGAGGAGAGTTGGCAGTTTTACAAAGGGACGCTATTAAGGGTCCAAAAGCAAGTTATTCTGATGGTTAGGAAAGATAGAAAATGTGGCAAAAGACCACCTTGGCTTAACCACGAGATCTTGCGTGACCTACAAAATAAAAAGGCGTCATATAAAAAATGGAAACTAGGTCAGATTACAAAGGATGAATATAGGCAAATAACACAGGAATGCAGAGGCAAGATTAGAAAGGCAAAGGCACAAAATGAGCTCAAACTAGCTATGGGAATAAAGGGAAACAAGAAGACTCTTTATCAATACATTAGAAGCAAGAGGAAGACCAAGGACAGGGTAGGCCCACTGCTCAGTGAGGAGGGGAAACAGTAACGGGAGACTTGGAAATGGCAGAGATGCTTAATGACTTCTTTGTTTCAGTCTTCACTGAGAAGTCTGAAGGAATGTCTAGTATAGTGAATGCTTACGGGAAGAGGGTAGGTTTAGAAGAGAAAATAAAAAAAGAACAAGTAAAAAATCACTTAGAAAAGTTAGATGCCTGCAAGTCACCAGGGCCTGATGAAATGCATCCTAGAATACTCAAGGAGTTAAATAGAAGAGGTATCTGAGCCTCTAGCTATTATCTTTGGGAAATCATGGGAGACAGGGGAGATTCCAGAAGACTGGAAGGGGGCAAATATAGTGCCCATCTATAAAAAGGGAAATAAAAACAACCCAGGAAACTACAGACCAGTTAGTTTAACTTCTGTGCCAGGGAAGATAATGGAGCAGGTAATTAAAGAAATCATCTGCAAACACTTGGAAGGTGGTAAGGTGATAGGGAATAGCCAGCATGGATTTGTAAAGAACAAATCGTGTCAAACTAATCTGATAGCATTCTTTGATAGGATAACGAGCCTTGTGGATAAGGGAGAAGTGGTGGATGTGAGTGGTAGACTTTAGTAAGGCATTTGATACGGTCTCGCATGATATTCTTATAGATAAACTAGGAAAGTACAATTTAGATGGGGCTACTATAAGGTGGGTGCATAACTGGCTGGATAACCGTACTCAGAGAGTAGTTATTAATGGCTCCCAATCCTGCTGGAAAGGTATAACAAGTGGGGTTCCGCAGGGGTCTGTTTTGGGACCGGCTCTGTTCAATATCTTCATCAACGATTTAGATGTTGGCATAGAAAATACGCTTATTAAGTTTGCAGACGATACCAAACTGGGAGGGATTGCAACTGCTTTGGAGGACAGGGTCAAAATTCAAAATGATCTGAACAAATTGGAGAAATGGTCTGAGGTAAACAGGATGAAGTTCAATAAAGATAAATGCAAAGTGCTCCACTTAGGAAGGAACAATCAGTTTCACACATACAGAATGGGAAGAGACTGTCTAGGAAGGAGTATGGCAGAAAGAGATCTAGGGGTCACAGTAGACCACAAGCTTAATATGAGTCAACAGTGTGATACTGTTGCAAAAAAAGCAAACATGATTCTGGGATGCATTAACAGGTGTGTTGTAAACCAGACACGAGAAGTCATTCTTCCGCTTTACTCTGCGCTGGTTAGGCCTCAACTGGAGTATTGTGTCCACTTCTGGGCACCGCATTTCAAGAAAGATGTGGAGAAATTGGAGAGGGTCCAGAGAAGAGCAACAAGAATGATTAAAGGACTTGAGAACACGACCTATGAAGGAAGGCTGAAGGAATTGGGTTTGTTTAGTTTGGAAAAGAGAAGACTGAGAGGGGACATGATAGCAGTTTTCAGGTATCTAAAAGGATGTCATCAGGAGGAGGGAGAAAACTTGTTGACCTTAGCCTCCAGTGATAGAACAAGAAGCAATGGGCTTAAACTGCAGCAAGGGAGATTTAGGTTGGACATTAGGAAAAAGTTCCTAACTGTCAGGGTAGTTAAACACTGGAATAGATTGCCTAAGGAAGTTGTGGAATCTCCATCTCTGGAGGTATTTAAGAGTAGGTTAGATAAATGTCTATTAGGGATGGTCTAGACAGTATTTGGTCCTGCCATGAGGGCAGGGGACTGGACTCGATGACCTCTCGAGGTCCCTTCCAGTCCTAGAATCTATGAGTCTATGAGTCCTGTGGCACCTTATAGACTAACAGACGTATTGGAGCATGAGCTTTTGTGGGTGAATACCCACTTCGTCGGATGCATGTAATGGAAATTTCCAGAGGCAGGTATTCGTGTGCAAGCAAGAATCAGGCTAGTGATAAGGAAGTTAGTTCAATCAGGGAGGATGAGGCCCTGTTCTAGCAATTGAGCTAGGGTGACCAGACAGCAAGTGTGAAAAATCGGGATGGGCGTGAGGGGGTAATAGGAGCCTATATAAGAAAAAGCCCCAAATATCAGGACTGTCCCTATAAAATCGGGACATCTGGTCACCCTAAATGGAACAACTGGGGCCCAGCAGACTTTTTGACAGGAAGAGAGTGTGCAGGGAGCGGGGTGGATGGAGCAGCCATAGATAATCCACCCTCTAGCCCTAGTGGGGGGCAGGTGCAATATTAACCCTTTCCCCACCCCTGGGGAGCTCACAGAGCCCAGTGGGTTCCCTGAAGGGCCATTTATAGCAGGTCCTAGGTGGGGAGAAGTGTTGCAGTGCGGGCCCTGGGTTGGCCGTCCTCCTGGCAGCTGGGGAAGATGCGAAAGGATGCGGGGTCCCAGAGTAGGGGGTCCTGGTCCCAGTGCAGACAGGCTCACTGACCTCCGAGGTGAACACACCCGGAAGCCCCTCCTGTGACAACATCTCCTGGCACGTGCTTCCCCACACGGGAAGCCCCTCCCCATGTGGGGAAGCACGTGCCAGGAGATGTTGTCACAGGAGGCAGGTTTTCTCCTCCCGTTCCTTGGGACCTGCACCCCTCTGGGGAAAAACCACCAGCCTCCCAGGGAAGGAGTCCTGTCACTGCGGAAGGGCCCATCACCAGGTATTCAGGCACCATGCCATTCCCCTCCTCCCCCCCCAGGAAGAGGGCCCCAGTCAGTGCCCCCCGGTGTGTATGTCCCAGCAACTCCTCCAGGGAAGGGTGCACTGACAGGGGAAGTGTGTGTGTGTGAGGGGCTTGGTGTGGGGACTTATATGGGGCTGGGAGGTGCCAGTTACTCTCCCCTCACAACCCTGCTCCAATAACCTTTGGGGACTTGAAGGCTGGAGGAGCGCTCTCCCCTTACGCACAGGCTCTGCTAGCCTCAGGTTGTGCAGCTGGTGCTTGGCTGGCTCCCCACGCCCATCTCTTTGCACCCACCCCTGTGCCTTGGGGCCAAGGGATGACTCTGGGGCTTCCGAGAGGGGTATGCTCCAAGTCCCTTGGCTTCTGTGCATGTGTCCTCAGGTCACTGGGGTTGAAACGCTTGCAGGCTGCACAGAGCCCCTGTGCCCCATGCCCCAGCACTGAGTCAGCCTGTGCCATAACAGTGAGTGAAGGGCAGCATTGTAATGACACAAGGGGCAGAGTTAAGGTTGTACAGATGTCCCTTGCCCATGGCAGCTCCTGTCTCCTCCCAGCCTCGAAGCTCTCCTCCCACCATTTTTAAAGAGAATTTCGTACATCTGTTTCGTTGTGTAAAAGAAAGCGAAACCGCGGACGGTGGTGTTATTTGCTCAAGACAGGCTCTGGAGGAGGCATGGGCTCCTTGGAGCCGGCATCACCACAGTGGGTATGGAGTGAGCCCTGCCTCGCTCTCTTTCTTTCACACCTACCTTCAATCCCATTCACCTCATTCTGCTGCCCCCGTCCCGCTTTATCTCCCTTTGGACTGTAGCTCTCCAAGCCCCACTGACCCGATCTCTTCACCTGCCCGCTGTGACATCATCCCACTGCCTTCCCGACCCCCATCCTGCCCATGAGGGGCATTACGAACAGCTCCCAGCCAGGCCCTGCCTCCCATGCACTGTTGCAAAGAGGGTGGTGTGGAGGTTCATTTGCAAAAGGCTCAAACACGGCAAAACAGACACATCTGGCTAGCAGGAGCCAGCAGGTGCCACTTCCATTGCTCAGGGCCCAGCGGCTGCCAGGTGATGATAAACTGAGCTGGGCCCGCGGAGCCCTGCATCTTATTGAAATCGTAAATAAAGGCTCTGCTAATGTCGAGGTTTAAACAGATGAAGAGGTTTGTGTGTATCTCTGTTAAATGAACTATTCAGCCTCGTGGATGCACACATCCTGTTGCCCATAAATTGCTATCGGAGACCCTGCTTTATCGGACGTTCTCTCGGGTTAGCAAAGTCATAAAACCTGCCCGCTCCCTGTCTAGCACCCTCTGCCTGCGCAGCTGTTTTCATGGCCTGAGCTGCCTTCCTGGCAGACGGTCTCTGCACCGTAAGGGTGCCCGGAGGGGTGATAACAGAGAGAGAGGGAGAGATGAGATGGGCAGGGAGAGGCGGCGAGGGGGTGATGGTGGTGACAGTGGAGAGTTGCCGCTCCTCCATGCACCATCAGTCTGTGTGGTGCAGGTTCCCAGCTTCCCTGCCACACCACACTGGACCCATCTAGCCTCTGCCAATGACTGATCTAGCCTGGTATTGCCCCTCTGACCTGATCCCTCCCAGACTCCAGGGAGCCTGATACCATGCCTGCCCCAGTGCCCAGGCTGAACTGACCCCTCCCAGATGCCAGGGAGTCTGGAACCATGCCCGCCCCAGTGCTCAAGCTGAACTGACCTGTCCCAGGTGCCAGGGACCCTGGTACCATGCCTGTCCCAGTGCCCATGCTGAAGTGACCCCTCAAAGATGCCAGGGAGCTTGGTACCATGCCCACCCCAGTGCCCATACTGACCTCTGTTCCCTTCCCAGCCTGCTCTCTTGCTCTGTGGGGCTGGCAGAGCTTGTGTAAGGTGCTGAGAGGAGACCTCACGTGACTGCTAGCCCCAGCTCTCTGCCTTGTGCTTGCTAAGCTGACTCTCCGCTCTGTGGGCCTGGCTGGACTCCATCCCAGAGCACCAGAGGGGGAAGGTGCAGACCCCTTTGCCCGAGACAGCAGCCCTCACTCCTTACAGGGAGCAGGTAACCTGGGCCTGGAGACCCCCCAGCCCAGGCAGGGCCCAAGAGGGGTGCACCCTGCTCTGCCTGGCACGTGATGCTGCATATGTGCTTCCCCAGCCGGCGATGCCATGGCCATTGTGGAGGAGGTTCTTCGTGCACGGTGCTGGAAAGAGGCCGGTGGGAACTTTGCAATCCCTTGGAGCCACTTCAGGGGCCTCGGCATGACGGGCGTCCCGCATTGTCTGCCCACACAAAAGGGTCGAGAGAGGTGGGATTTGGTTACATGCCCAAAGGAGCCGCTGAGCAGAGAGCGAGGCTCAGCCGCGTCCCTGGGGATGGGCGAAGGGCAGCAGCAGCTGCCATCTCTTGGGAGCCAGGCCCTGACCTGCCCTTTATGGGGCTGTGTGCAGGAGATGGGGCCTGGGCCTGAGCGCTGAGGCTGTGAAATGCTGCTCAGCTGGGGGCTGCTCAAGGTGACGTGGGGTGACCTTGGTGGAGCTGGCCTGGCCCTGAGCCCCTCGGCCACCTCGAGGAGCCCAGAGACCCACCTCAGGAGCACAAGGGGGCAGGCGGATATGGGCAAGGGATGGGCACTGCCCAGGTGGCTCCCCAGGAAGCAGGTGCAGCCTCTCCCTGCCCTTTGTTTGCAGCCGGGGGGCGGAAGCTCGGGGCTGTCCCCGGTTCCCATGGCTGCATGGTGGGGGCAGGTGCCGGGGTGGCCTGTTGACTCTGCGTCTCTCTCTCGTTATGTTTGAACTCCATAATGGCTGTGCGGGGCGAATGCAAAGAGCTCCGCTGTTTACTCACAATATTTACTTACCCAGTGACTCATTTAGTTCCTCTCAGTGGCTTTGAACAGGTGCCGCGTAGCTACCGGTGCTGCAGAGGTTTGTTTGCCCAGGTCCTGCTGGCTGCCCTGGCCACGTCCCCGGTGACCCAGAAGCCGCCCCAATGCAGCTGCTGTGCCGGGGATGCAGCCAGGGGGCCAGCGAGCTCCATCTCAGAGCAGCCTGGCTGGGTCGGCGTGAGAGCTGCAGAGAAACGGCACCATGAAATCTTGTCCTTGGGGAGGTCGGGGGGGAGGGGAGCTGGATCCTGAGTCTCAGCTGTCAGGAGGGCCCAGGGCCGTGGTACATGGCACAGAACAGGAGCGACCGGATTTTATTCTAAAGGGAGTCTGTGCCCCCCCATAGTGCCACGCATGGGTTACACACACGCCGTCCAGCACATTGTGCACCCCTGCTCCCGCACAATGCCGTGCACACAGGTGCAAGGAGGCACCCGCACGCAGAATGTACCCAGGGTACCCGTGCGGCGTTCTCAGCATCATGTGCACGGCCCATCTGTGGCCACCTCCGTGCATACGCACTCATACATTCCTGTAGTGTTTGTGTGCGCGCAGACGCCCGCCCGAATAGCTGGCATCTGGGAACATTTAGGAGTGTGTATGTGTGCTCACTCTGACATGGACCCATTCCTGTGTACACTCCCGTATGCACAACCCCTTGCATGTTCTCTCAAGTCCCTCCACACACACACACATGCACCCTGATCTACTATGCCAGCCCCAGAAATATCCACCTAAACACACACCCACGCCCAGCAATATCCACCTTCCCCAGCCTCAGTGTCCGCCTGCTTGTGTGTGTCTCTGCCCTCTCCCAATCAGGGTGAGACCCCTGTGTGCTCCTGGGGTGATGTAACAGGGGCCCTCAAAGAGGATAGAAGCTCTAATGCTGGCAACCCGGCTCTCCTGGCCTGTGGCAGGGCAGAGGTGTGTGCTGCGGGTGTGGGTTGTGGTCCCTGATGCTGAGTTGGCCTGCACACCAGCCACCGTGGCATTGGTCTGTCTCCCTCCCCTCCCCTAAAGCTGCCGGGGCCCAAAGGAGCGTTTCTGGGCAGCCCCAGGTGCCAGCTGAAGTGCCGAGGCCAGGGGCCAGGGAAGCAGGTGGCACTGGGTCATTCTCGTGGTGCTGCACCACTCAAATGCCTGGGCCTGAAGCAAAGGCAGAGCTGGAGCTGGCTGCTCTCAGAGGGTGTGTGATGTTATTGATATAATCTGGGATCATATAGATCATGGTTGCAACCAAGATCCTGTAGTGGCAGCAAATCTTATGTAAAGGGGGTCAGATGAGGTGTCTAAGACCAGGTTATGGGTTGCTGGTTATGATTATACTGTCTGTATGTCTGTATCATTTTGTAGTTGAAGTTATGAATATTGGCTCTATCCTGTCTGTATTTCAAATTTAGGCTCTGCTGCTGGGTGACACCCCAGACAAGTTGGTGCTAGCTCTGCCTAGCCTGCTTGATGGCCCATTAAGAACCATCAGCTACACAATTGACCCATTGAGAGAAGGCAAATACACCTTGTAACTCAGCAAAGTATGCAGGGACTTGCCCATGTGACTTCAGACTCCATGTTGCTGTAATTCTCCACAGTAAGAACAAAGAGGTTCTTACACCTGGAAAAGACTATAAAAGGCTGATGCTTCATCTCCATCTTGTCTTCAATCCTGCTTCTTACCTCTGGAGGGACTTTGCTACAAACAGAAGCTTTGAACAAAGGACTGAATGACCCATCCCAGCTCTGGATATTCTCCAGAGACTTGATTTTAAACCTGCCGTTTATTCTATCACTGCTACAAGCCTGAACCAAGAACTTTGCCATTACTGTATGTAGTTGATTCCATTTAACCAGTTCTAGCTCTCATCTCTATCTTTTTCCTTTGATGAATAAACCTTTAGATTTTAGATTCTAAAGGATTGGAAACAGCGTGATTTGTGGGTAAGCTCTGATGTGTATATTGACCTGGGTCTGGGGCTTGAGTCTTTGGGCAGGGGCAGCTCCAGGCACCAGCATGCCAAGCAAGTGCCTGGGGCGGCAAGCCATGGGGGGTGCTCTGCCAGTCGCAGCATGCCTGCAGAGGGTCTGCTGGTCCCGCAGCTCCAGCGGACCTCCCGCACGAGTGCCACTGAATCCGCGGGACTGGGGACCTCCCACAGGTCCGCGGGACCGGGGACCTCCCGCAGGCAAGCTGCCGAAGGCAGCCTGCTTACTGTGCTTGGGGCGGCAAAATACCTAGAGCTGCCCCTGTTTTTGGGATCGAGAGAACCATTTTCTTTTACTGGAGTATTGATTTTCATAACCATTTGTCCCCAGGACGAGTGGCACTGGTGGGGATACTGGGAAAGTGAAGTGTCTAAGGGAATTGTGTGTGGAACTTGCGGTTAGCCAGTGGGGTGAGACCAAAGTCCTCTTCGTCTTGCTGGTTTGGTTTTCTTAGAGGTGGAAAAACCCCAGCCTTGGGCTGTAACTGCCTTGTTTTAAGCAATTTGTCCTGAATTGGCACTCTCAGTTGGGTCCTGCCAGAACCGCATCGTTACAGGGTGACATCTGTGCCTGGCAGCAGCACCCTATGCGCTTGCAAGCTCCCTTCTCATGGCGTGCTGGCTTTTCACAGCAGCTCTGGGAGCTGGGCCTCCTGCTGCAGAGGCCGGACAGCCCTGCTCTGGAGCTCCCCAGCCATCCTAGCAGGCAAACATCCTGCCCTAGCCGCCTCTGCAGCCCGGTCAGCCCAGCTGCTGAAGCGGGAACGGGCTTTGTCAGAGCGAAGGGTGGTTGGCGGGGAAGGAGAGGAAGCTGCAGAAAGTTGCCCGCTCAGATGCACCGGGAGCTTTGGGCAAATCCTGCCCATCCAAGGAGATGGCAGCACATCCAGCAAAATACAACTAGGAGCCACTAGCGCCTGCAAAAGCTACAGGCTTCCCCCAGCTCCCATGGGCTGCAGAGCGACTCCTGCTGGCCGGAGCTGGGAGCTCCCAGGTGTGCCTGGCCAGGACCCCTGTACACCTGGACGGCTGGCTGCTGCCTCCACTAGTACTCATCCCCTTCCCTGGAAACAGATGAGGCAGCAGCTCCCACCTAGCCCCGAGGGCTAGAAGATGGAGCAGGAAATGCCAAGGAGGAACAGGGGGTCACCCCAGAGCTGTCTCTCCCTTGCTGGTGTGTAACCCACTGTCCAGAGGGGTGAGTGGGGGAGCTGTGGCCTTGGTGCCACAGCATCATCTCCTAGCCCAGCCAGGTCCTGAAGGAGCCTCCCTGGGCTTCCCCGCCCCCGGCTCATGGGTGCTAGCTGGAGCACTGAGTCCCAGCAGGCGGGGGAGGAGGAGGCAGTGGAGCGGTAATTGCTCCCTGGGGATCAGGTGGGATCTCTGGAGCCAGCTGCGTAATTAAGGCGAGAACTGAAGTGAGACCTGCACGGAGGTGCCACGCAGCTCCCTGGGGAATTGGGTACCAGTTCAAGGAGGGATGCGGGAGTCTTGCTGCATCGCGGGATTAGGCATTTCACAGTCTGTCTGCTCCGAACAGAGCCAGGGAGCCTGGTGCTGCTGGAAGACGCAGATCTCTGTGGGCTCATCTCAGCTGGCGTGGGAGAGGCCTCTGCCAGTAGCGCCAGGGCAGCTGGGATAGGGTATGTTACGGGCTCCCTGCCCACAACATAGCCTAGCACACTCGATTCAGCCTGCAAGAGACCTGGAACCACAGCTGGGTACCCTGTAGCAGGCCCCCGGAACCTCCACGGCCCCGGGGCTGCTGCAGGACATGGCTGTTCTTGACTCTGGTCAGGGAACCCATGTCCTGGGCAGAATACCCCCACTCTCCATGTAGCAGGGCTGGAAAGGAGCCAGGAGCTGCTTGGAGGCACCAGCCAGGGGATTCCAACAGGAAAATCTCCTGATCTGCATGGACTCAAGAGGTGGGCAGCGCTGGGAGAGCATCGCTGCACCCACACCCAGTTACCTGTGCATGCCAACACTGGACAGACAGACAGATGCGCAGGAGGGCTGTGGGGCAGGCTTGAGGAGCACCAGCTGAGCTCTGTGTGTGGGTATGGGGATCCCAGGCCAGGAGTAGCGGGTGAGAGTGCGTGGCAGGAGACGGGCACCAGCAGAGGTGAGTGCATGCGAGTGTCTGCAGGAAATGCCCACAGCTCCTGCCAGAGCCATTAGGGGCAGGCTACTCACCAATGTGCCCTGTTGTCATTATGTGGTGCAAGCCAGCATGTTCCCACTCTGCACCAGAGAGCAGAGCTTGGCACTCTGCCTGGCACGCTGGGTTCCCTTCTCCCCGCTGTTATTTCAGGACTGGCTTTTCACAGACAAGAGCACTGTGATCCTCCAGTTTGATCTCCTGTATAACACAGGCTCCCAGAATTGCCGAGTCAACTCCTGCTTCGGGTCCAGTAACTGCGGCTGAACTGATGTGTGTCTTCTAGAAAAGCCCCCACCCCGCCATAGGTCAGTTGCCCTGATGGTCAATTACCCTCCCTGGTAAATGTGTGTGCCTTATATCTAGTCTGAATTACTCTGTATGGACCAGCCCATAGCCCCCCATTGACATGACCATGAACCCTAACCCCAGATGCAGGGAGTTGGGCCCATCTGGGGCAATGCAGAGGGGCAGCTTCCCTCTGGATTCAGGGAACATGCCTCTTTCCGCGGAGGAATAGAAAGGAATCAAGAATTAAGCTGTTAATGAGCCGTCTGTCACCGGCCTGTCAATTAGAGATGGTTCATTACGGGGAGATGAGAGGCCAGGGGATTCTCTGCTGAGCAGGATGCAGGGGGGTTGTGTCACGGGGAGTGATGCAGGGGGGACCATGGGGTTACTGCCATGAGAGGCAGAACAAATGGGATCCTGGTCAGGAAAGAGATGGGGGGGGGGAGGGAATGAGACCTGTGTGGGCAGATGGGATGCAGGGGCACTGACCACGGAGCGGAAAGAAGGAGGTGGCTGGAAGGACAGAGGGACAGACCAATGGACGTGTAGAGCCTCATTCCCTGCCTAGCTCCTTCTATGACCCTTTACCCTGCCCATGGTGGGTGTAACTCACGCCCCCTGCTGGTAGCAAGAGGGGAATTTGGGTGCAATGGCATTTTATACCCACTGGCCCTCCTCTAGCCAGGCCCCCCGTCCTGTGGTCAGACCACTAGCTCAGCTCTGACCAGAGGCAGGAAGGGCAAACTCCATCTTCCTCCAAGAGCAAGATGAGGGAGGCTGTGCAGCAGCCGCCATGGAGTCCCCACGTGTGCACTTTGTCTGTCTGATGCTCCACCCCACCCGTCTGGCTGACAATGAACCACTCCTGGAGCACAGCCTCACCACTGCATGGCAGCTGCACACACCCAGCTGGTGCCACCCGCATCCCTGCGGGGAGACAGGAAGGGCCGCATGCTGCCAGAAGGAGCCACTTCCCCTAGGGGTCCTGGCAGGGTGGAGGGGCCCTGTGAGCTGGTTTTCCTGGGCTGCTGCCAAGGAGACATGGTGTACGAGGGCTGCATCCCAAGGCTCTTGCAGACTCTCCTGCCAGTGGGTCTGGCTGAGCAGGTGAAGGGGAAGCTGCTCGCCCCTTGGAGAGTCCTCAGTGCCCGTCCCTCCAGCCTTCAGCACCACTAGGGTCTCAGGAGTGCATCTGCTAATTCCCCTCCTGATAACCCAAGGGCTCCACTAATCCCCCCTCATTAAGCCTCCCTAATCCAGAGTGAACAATGACTTGGTGATGGCCATTTTAACAACTCCAGGCTCTCAGCAGCCTGCTCCCCTCCTCCCCCGGGAAGGATTTAGGACCTGCCCCCCCCCCCCAGTGGGGCTGAAGGGGGGGAGGGTTGGCAGCAGCAGGGTTAGGCAGGTTGCAGATGGGGGCTTGGTGCAGCACTGGAATGAGGAGCTTATAGGGAAATATAATAACCTATTGTCCGCAAGCCAAGGCCAGGCAGCTCCTGGATTCCCAGGGATGGGGCGTGCACAGCACTCCTGAACCAGTCATTCCCGGCGCTTGGGTCTGGGCTGGCCCACAAAGTCCTTTTCAAACAGCAGAAAGCAGCCAAGGGCCTTCTAACCCCTGGGCCCTGAGCCCCATCTGGGAAAACAGGACAAAAGACAGTCCTGGAGACTTACCCAGCTCAGATCTTCCCAGCCTCCCCCCTGAACTGGCATCACTCCCCACCCAGAGCAAAGAAGCCCAGCCCAAGAAACCTCAAACCAGTTGTGGGTCCCTTCCCAACCCACCTATTTGAGTATCGACCCAGGCAACCCAACAGCCGTCTGCTGCACCCTGCCCAGTCCCACGCCAACCCAAGCCAAGATGCTCCGATGGGGGATCCCCCATTCTCGCGACACTTGCCCTTCACTCTCGGGTATTTCATGGCTACGCTGCCCATTGTGAGATTAACCAGGCCTGGTGCCCCCTGCAGAGAACAGGACCCGGCCCCCGGCAGTCCCACGCTAACCCCAGCCCCTCCGCCTGGTGCTCTGGTCGGGGAAAGTCTCTCTGGGAGTGCCCTGGCCCCGGTCGAGCTCTGTAGCCCTGCGTAGGAGGGAACGAGACCCTAGTGATGGTGGGTAGCAGTTGCTGTATCAGACTGTAACCTGGCCCTTTATCCACCTCCAGGTCAGGGGCCTTCCTTCACCCTCCCCGCCACGGCTGTGGGCCTAATCTCCTCGGAGGCCCACAGGATTTGGGAGGGGGAGGAAGGGAGAGGGGCCTTTGAAGGGCAGCTGAAAGAGAAAGAAAAACGTCCTTGGGTTTTGAGCGCTTGGTTCCTCTCCAGTTACTTTGACCCTGGGAAATAGCAGCTAATTAAGGGTAATTTCCCCACAGTCTCTATTGTCTGGGGGACCTTGGGGATGGGACTGGAGCGGGGGCAGGGTCATGGCAGGTGGGTTTGCCCCCCTCCCCTGTCTGGGGCCATTGCTGCTCTTTCCTGATGCTATCGCTGGCCAAATCCTTTGTCCTGTCCCAGTGGGGCTAATGGGATAATCCTGCCCTGGTCCCAGTGGGGCTAATGGGATAACGCTGCCCTGGCCCCAGGGCAGTCCAGCCCGTAGTGACCTGCTCAGACGAGACCAGTGGGATGAGGGGACCATGCCGGGATCCGGATAGATAGAAATATCTGCCATCTGCTGCGGATCCCCTGGCGTAAACCAGCTTCAGTATGAGAACCTGGCTGCACTGCCCTTCCCTGCTCCACGTTGGCTGCCACCTCCAGATGCCTGCTTCAGCCCCTGGGGAAGGGGTCATGCTGGTACGGCTCTGGTATTCTATTCCTGCTGCAGCCATTGACTCATAAGTTGGCCTTAGGTGAGGCTCGTGCCCCTCTCTGGGCCTCAGTTTCTCCCTCCGAGAAACAGGGATGAAAACCAACCACCAAGGGCTTTGAGCTGCTGGACGGAAGGCACTGGAGTTAGCTGCATTCCTGGCTCATTGCGTCAAGGCCCACACATCTTGTGTAGGAGGCTCATGGGGGCTGCTTGGCCAGATGTACCCCCACGCACAAGCCATTTGCCTCTGTGGTGTTGCCTCAGGCTGTGCGCTCGGGCTGAGCGGTGTGCATGCTGCACTGCCAGAAAGCCATTGGGCAGCTCTCGCAGCAGCGCCAGCCCTGCCAGGGAACTGAACGTTAACGAGGTGGGGAGAGGCAGGTGCCGGCCAGGGCACAGCAAGACACTGGGCTCGAGAGAGGGGATGGGGAGACACGGGGTGGGAGGTGGAGGAGCACTGGGAATTCTGGCGGGAGTGCAGCTCCATTTTGTGCCCGCTGGGAGCAGTGTCCCAACCCCCAGGCTGTGTCACCATCCTCCTGCTTGATCTTTCATTCCTCACTTTGCTGCTGGTCTCTCTCTCCTGCCTTTGGGGCCTTCTGTGAGCAGAGCCGCCCCGTGGCATTGAGCCCCTGGTGCTGGACTCTGGGGGGTTCTGTGCTGTGGGCAGCGTGGCAGTTCTCGAGGTATCCAGGATGGAGAGTCACCTTGTTACCCCTGCCTCTAGTGAGTGGGAGCCTGGCCCGGTCCTTAACACTGCCAGCCTGTTAGCCACTCAGACACTCTCCTCTGGGCTGTGCCAGCCCTGGCTTCACCTTGCAGGTTAACAAGAAGTGCCCGCACCCAGTCCCCGAGTCCCTTTGAATCATTCCCCTGTGAGATCCAGCCCCTGGCACTGCCTACTCACAGGAATCCCAGATCCCCTGCCCCCAAAGGAGTAGGGTACCTCAGTTTACCGGTTACCTCAAACCACCACAGCACTTGCACATTTAACACACAGCACTTGCAGCTATAGGGACTTGAAGTAAAAGTTAGGGCATGTCTACACTACAAAATTAAGTTGATCTAATTTATGTGGGCAGGCAGCCACCGCAGTAATTACATTGCTTGTGCAATGTAACAAAAGAAGGTTTATTTAAGGCAGAACAGAAATTCAACTAGCAACAAGAAGGTGGTGAGGACAAATGGTTACAATATAAAGAAAATCATAAAATGTGAACTGGGCCCACGCTTATCCATAGTTATTGTTCCTATCTGATAAAGCAGGTTTTCCCCCTCAAAGTTCAGGCTGTTGCAGAGCTGGTGGCTTCACAGGAACCAGGATCCAAACGTTCATGAAACAGCCCTGCTCCACAAGATGGTTCCTCAGTGAATGGATCCAGAGGGCCTCTCCCCAACCTGCGTGATATTGCTCTTGTCTCTTTTCCAAGCCATCGTGATCCCATCTGTTGTAATTGTCTTTTTTTACCTGCAAGAGGTTTCGATTGTTTGCAGTTGTCTGATGCTTTTCCATTGAGAGTCTTGGGATGGAGCAAGGCTGGACAACTGAGCCCGGCATTGCATCACCAGCTAGCCAGTGCAGGGTGACAAATCCCACCTGCTTGAATGGGCCAACACCGAGAGATATTATTCTCTGGTGCCTAAGCCCTGGTCTACACTACAGAGTTAGGCTGACGCAAGGCAGCATATGTTGACCTAACTCTGTAAGCATCTACACTAAAATTTCACTCCCAGTGACGTAACTCGCCTGCTACAGTGACTTAATAGCTCCAGCTCCATGAGAGGCGTAGAGTCAGTGTCCATGTAGTTAGGTTGATGCAGTGTCAGTGT
Source organism: Gopherus evgoodei (assembly GCF_007399415.2). Classification (NCBI taxonomy): domain Eukaryota; kingdom Metazoa; phylum Chordata; order Testudines; family Testudinidae; genus Gopherus; species Gopherus evgoodei. Next base: position 8,743,905 of record NC_044330.1, read on the forward strand.
AGACGCTGTGTGTTTATATCGACTGTTGCTGGCTTTCAGAAGCCGTCCCACACTGACAGTTCAATCAGTGCAAGGGCTCCTGGTGAGAATTCACGCCACCGATACAGAAGCAAAGTGTAGACACGCACAAGTCATGTAATTACTGCGGTGGCCGTAAGACATAAGTTAGGTCAACTTAATTTTGTAGTGTAGACTTACTACAACTTTTACTCCAAGTCCCTATAGCCACACTATTCCTTAAATATTACATACATCTTGCAATGATTATGAGTCTTGACAAGCTACAAGCTTCCTGTAGCTACCTTACATGTCACTCCTTATAGATAAATACTCTGCAAGATGTATGTTTGGTGCAGTGAGTTTGCCGGGCCTGAGACAGGACTGGAGTTGTTTGCACAGAACCGAGAACTCTTTGCCAATGGGCCTCTGGGCCCCATGCAGAAGGTTTGATCTCCGCAAGCTGGTCTCTGGCAGATCTTGGCGAGCGGGGCCTGAGGCACAGAGGGTGGGAGGCACGTTTGTGATCAGGGAGCTGGGAGAACCTGTGTTGGTGGGATGGAGGGGTACTCTGGGTGCCTGAGTACCCTGGGGGGAGGAAGGGGAGGTTTGGAGGCTTCCCAGAAGTCTGCTGCATGTGCCCCTTCAGCACACGGGAGGCAAAGGACAGGGTGTAGAATTGCATCCCCTCCACCCATCACTACCCTGCATCCCTCCTCCTCCTCACTCATCCCTCCCCAATCCAGCCCAGCTCCCAGCCCTGGGGGGAAAAGGGATCAGCGCGCTGCCTTGCCCAGCACCCAGCCCTGGGGGGAAAAGGGCCCAGCACACTGCCCTGCACAGCTCCCAGCCCGCAGAAGCAAGGCACTAGGAGGCTGAATTCTTCTTGGATGATGCCGGACTCCCCATTTCCGTGACACCTCCCTAGAGAAGGCCCTATTGGTGCTTAGCCTGGTAGAACTGCAAGGAGCCGGGCCCTCTCCCTCCAGCTGTCATCAGGCTGCTGTGTCCCCGTGATCCCACTTATCTGTGTGTGCTGCAGAGCTCTTAGAAGCGGAAGGCCCCTGGGGCTCTGGGAGTAAGGCCTCCCCTCACTCCCGATACCGCAGGGCGGGAACCCAGATCTGGACTCCCCTCACATCCATGCAGGATGAGGTCGGAGGCACATGGAGGCTGCCTTGTCCTCACCGCTGGAGGGAGGGGCACTGGGAGGTTGGTGCCCTCTGGCTTTGTTCACCCCGGGCCCCCCACAGACAGCGGGGGACACAGTAGCACAGGGGGCCTGCTGTGCCCGGCAGGGAGGGCTGGCCTATGTCGCCAGGCTGTGGATTAGCTGGAGATGGAGCCGGGATGGCTGGCTCGCTCTGTTTATTCCTACCTGTTGACAGCGCTAGTGATTTGGGGGGGAAGCGAGAGGTGCCAAGGAGGGTTAGTTAGCCTGTCCTGTCCCTGAGGATGGGCAGCCTGCTTTGTGCTGGCAGGGAGCGGCGAGGGGCTGGTACACCCACTGGGCACCTGTTGAAAGGAACTAGATAGGTTATTGAAGGGATGAAGTGCAGACAGGCCCTTGCTTATGTTATGGGGATTTCCTCATGCACTGGAGAAAGGCTCCTTCCTTTGCTGTTCCCAACATGCTCTGGGGCGGACAGACTCAGCCAAGCTCCCAGCAGCCCTCAAAGGCTGGCATCTTTTGGACATCTGATCCCATATGTCTGGCCTCATGTCTGCCTCTGTTAGATCACAAGCTCCTAGACAGGGCCCATGTCCCTTCCGTGTTCCAGGCAGGGCCCCATGCAGAGCATGAGCCTGGGAGCAGGGCCCATGCGTGATGAAGTGGGACTGTTCTTAATGTTTTCTCTGAATACTGTGTGGATGCCTCAGTTTCCCCATATGCATTTCTTAAGTCTCCAGCATGCATAAATGTCCGACACTCTGTCTCCTGGCAACAAATGGCCAGGGCCCTTCCCCCCTGTAAGGGGATGGCTAAAGGTGAACAAAGAGATCAGGTGACCTCCTGGCCCGGGAAAGAGACAAAGGCCAGAAAGGAGGGGCTGGAGGGGGTTTCAGTTTGGAGCTGGCTGGGGATGGGAAGTGAGGGCAGACCGGGTTATCTAGCTCGCTGGGCCCCAGAATGGACCTGGCCGAGGGGTCCTGTTCTCTGTACCTACAAGCTCTGTTTTAGACCATGTTCCTGTTATCTAATAAACCTCTGTTTTACTAGCTGGCTGAGAGTCACGTCTGACTGCGGAGTGGGGGTGCAGGACCCTCTGGCTTCCCCAGGACCCCGCCTGAGCGGACTCACTGTGGGAAGCGCATGGAGGGGCATATGCTGAATGCTCCAAGGTCAGACCCAGAAGGTGAAGCCGTGTGAGCTTCTTGTCCTGAAGACAGTCTGCTCCAAGGGAGAGGAGGCTCCCCAAAGTCCTGACTGGCTTGGTGGGGAGCAGTTCCAGAGCATCGCCTAGGGACTCCGTGACACCATGTCCCCTGGGTGTTCCAGGCAGGGTCTCATGCACAGCGTGAGCCTGGGGGCAGAGACGCGTGTGCTTGGCTCCAGGCAGGGCTAAGCACAGAGCTTCAGCCTGGAGGCAGGGCCCATGCCCCCTCGGTGTTCCAGGCAGGGCCCAGCCCCATTCTGACTGGGTATCATTTTAAACTGCCCACGGTGGAGGTTGATGAAGAATCAGGCCCCGTGTGCCTATCTGTGCCTGCCGCTTCTTTTTCCTGGGCCTAAACAGCCCCCCGCTCCTCCTACACTCACCACCCCTCTCCTCTGTCTCCCTCTCTTTCTCATCTCCTCTCTTTCATCCTCCAGCTCGCAGCATCCCTGGCCCCTCCCTGGTGTTTTCGCTGGCTCGGGAGAGGGCTCTCTCCCCGTAATCTGGAGTGACAGCTCGGTGCCGTTCCTTGCCTCTCTTGCTTTATTTCTTGTCTTCTCAGAGATTGAATTAATTGAATCCACATTTCCCGCAGCCCGGCCGCGAGCACGCGGGGAGGTAAATGGGGACGCGCCGCGCACTTTAGTGAAAGGTGATCCGCTAGGCTGGATTGACAGGTCAGCTTTCAGGCTGCATTTCCCCTGGCAACCCATTAAGTGCTACCTTTGACCTGAGCAGCCATTAGTGGCCTTCCCATGAAGGAGGCAGATGGCTGCAATCAGGCATTTTGGAATCAAAAGTGAAATAGCTGAGCTGGATAATCCGCTCCCCCCCGCCCCCACCACTGCCCTTTCAGGAATGTAATGAGCACCCAGAGACTCAGGACAAACAGCCAGCCCGAAAACAAACCCCACCGATACGGAGTCAGGGAAAGCCAAGGTGGGGATTACAGCAGGAGGAGTTACGAGGACTCTAAATTCACTTAATGACTTTGGAAGACAAACAGATTAGAGAGGGAGAGAGATTGGGGAAAGGATCAGCTAAATTGGAACCATAGCGCAGCTGCAGGATAGCCCTGCCGTTCTGCACACTGAGCGACACAGCTCACTGCCTTGCAGGGACCCCAGCGCTCACCCAGTGGCCGCATGGGGCTCACCCCTTTCCAGCCAGCTGCCCCGTAGAGATCTTTTCCACATGCCCGTTACCCCACAGGGGTCCCCATCGCCCACCCAGGTGCCCTACAGGGACCCCATTACCCCCACTGGAATGCTGACCCCAGGGCCGGCTCCAGGCACCAGCTTATCAAGCAGGTGCTTGGGGCGGCAACTCCGGAGCGGGGCGGCACTTTCAGTGATTCGGCGGCAATTTGGTGGAAGGTCCCTCACTCCCGCTCACAGTAAAGGCCCTCCTGCTGAATTGCTGCAGATGGTGATCGCGGCTTTATTTATTTTTTTGGCTGCTTGGGGTGGCAAAACCCCTGGAGCCGGCTCTGGCTGACCCTCAGCCCCCTGCTCGTGTCGAGCGGCCTAGCAGTCCCGTTCCTGAGCCACAGCTGAGGAGCAGCTGAAGAGGGGTGTGCGCAATGGTGATTTTAAGCTGACTCGGTGCTCCCCTGCTCCCCCCAATCCTGCACCTGGGCCATGGCACAAGTCAGAGCAGCCTGAAAGCTGTTTTAATATTCAGCAGCTGCCAACAGCCACACTCTGGCAGCTGGGGATTGCTTGGGATCATGGGACCTTCTCCAGGCCACATCCCTGCCCCAGCTGCCAGGAAGGGTTTGGCGTGGAAGTAGTTACACTGCCTCTACGCCCTGCCCCCGGGATCCCCGTAGGCAGGGGAGAATCATCCATGGTCAGCATAAGCCGGAAGGCCTGCTATTGACTTCAGTGGGCTTTGGATCAGGGCTTTGGTAAGGGTAGCAGTCTCCTGTGTTATCCAGGCTTGTCAGGCACCTTTAGACCAGGCAGGGAAAGGCTGGCCGGGGAGCTGTCCCTCAGCCCCGTCTGGCCAGCGCTTCCAACTCCCAGCTAGAGTCAATGGACAAAAGGGGTCTCCTTCCGGGAGCAGAGAGGAGCCACTGGATGACAGAGATTGTGTTGGGGAGTTCAGGGGGATATTCTCCTCCCCAGGATGTCACAATACAAGGGGATGGGCCAGGCTGTCTCAGGCTACAGGGCCTGATCCCGCTGCAAGTGGGAAGCGCTTGAAACTCTCTTCGTAAGTGTTTATTTGCAATCTTGAGAATGCCTGTGGTGGGCCCTCTCATGCCCACAACAAGGAACAATTGAGCAGCGGCTCAGTCCCAAGGGGGACTGTCTACCCACCACTCTCCGTGCTTTCCCTGCTGGACCCTGGTCCCAGCCAGCCTGGGGCCAAAGTGGGGAAAGGGTAGGGTGACCAGATGTCCCAATTTTATAGGGACAGTCCCAACTGTTGGGTCTTTTTCTTATATAGGCTCTTATTACCCCCCACCCTGTCCCGATTTTTCACATTTGCTGTCTGGTCGCCCTAGGAGAGGAGGATGGGACAGTTCCACTGCCTCAGGCCCTTGCTTGGGTGAGGGAGGGGGAAAGGAGGGACAGGCTGGGGGGATCCACAGGGGCTGCCCTGGAGCTCCTGTTGCCCCTAGGGCTGCCCCCCAATTGTTGGTAACTGGACCCTGAGGCTCCGCCCCCTGCTCTGCCTCTTCCCCCAAGGCCATGCCCCCCCCACTCACTCCTTTCCCCCTCCCCCCATCACTCACTGGATCGTCTCCACCTCCTTCCCCCCCCCACCAGCCCCCATCAGCTGGGCTCCCTCTGCTCCAGAGCTGTGGCAGGAGTTGCTGCAGCCTGACAAGGAGCCTGCCTGCACGTAGGAGGCGGCCCCGGCTGAGCAGGGACTGGCGCGGGTTAATGACCTGGTGCCTCCCTCCACCCCACAGTAACCAGGCTTTTGGGGTCTGGTCAGTACATCTGACTGGACACTGCCAAGTCCCTTTTTCGACCAGACTTTCTGGTCAAAATCCAGGCACCTAGCAACCCTAAATGGCACCCGGACACAGAAGCCAAGAACTGGACTGTCAGGGTAAAAACCCGACGGGTGGCAACCCTGGCTGCCCCATGAGCCCACGTCCCCGCAGCCTGTCCCACCCTTGAACCCGTTATGTTCCCCTCGACCTCAGTCTGTGGGAAACCTAACAAGCAGAGCTGGCCTGGAGGAGGCTGCCTGCTTGGTCAGAAGGGTCAGCAGACCGGCTTTTAAGCCCAGCAGCTGCAGCTGCTCAGTGGCTTCTCAAAGCATTTGCCCATGGCTGTGATAGCACCTGTGCCTGCTTGTTCCCAGCCTGGCCCCTGCCTTGCCTCACTCCAGGTATCCGGGTCCTGGTCCTCAGCTCTGATTCCTGACTTGGGCTCTGACCCATGGCTCTGGCATCTGATTCCAGCTCTGACCATTGCCCCAACTCCTGGCTTCTGACTCCTGCTCCAAACACTAGGCATGACCACCCACATCCTGGTCACAGGATCCACCTACATCCTGATAACAGGCACAACGTGCCCCATTTACTGATAGCGCCAGCCGGCTAAAATCCAGTAGGGATAAGGATCATTTGCGGATGCAAGTCAACAGTAATGAGCGGTCCCATTGCTAGGGATGCTTGAACTAAACTGGCTAAATTGCAGAGTGGTTGGGAAATTTCTGTTTGATTTTCCAACAGAAAATGCAGTTTCTGCAAAACTGAAATTTTGATTTTGCAAGAGAATTTTCAGTTTTTCATCAGAAAAATCTAAATGAAAAATTTCATTTTGGGTGGACACAAATTGAAATATTTCATTTAATGAACTGTCCTGAAACCTTTACTTTAGAATTAGTTCAACAAAACATTAAAACCATATTTACCTATCAGTGCATTGCATTATGGGAGCTGTAGTTCAGGCCGAATTCTCTCCTATGGGCTGGATCCCTGGAGGACTACATCTTCTCAATGGCAATGTGGATTTTTCTCTGAGCTGTGTGGTGCATCATGGGAATCACAGGGCTGAATGCATTATCGGAGATGTAGTCAGGTGAAGGACACTGGCCCATATAAGAGAATGTGGCACCAGGCTCCCAAACTACAACTCCCATGGAGTATGGAACAAATTTGGAGTAAAGTGCCTTCAGGTCACTTCAATAGACCAAAAGGAAATGTTTCGATTTTGGGGAACGTCAACATTTTATTTTGATTGAAAATGTTGCAATGTTTTGATATGTCTGCACTGAGACTTTCTGAACTTTCATTCTGTGAAAAATTGTGAAATTTCCACTTTTGCTCCTGATTTTGGACAAAACTAAATATTGAAATGTCAGAATTTCGCTCAGCCTCACCAAAATACTAGCAATGGATGGTCCCTGCAGTGGTCTGACACATGTACTGGGGACGGATCGTTCTGTGAAAGGATGTTGTGGGGCCCCTTGACTGAGGTGCATGTCTTTCCTTGCAGCTAGCTGGAGTGGATGTAATCAGAGGATGTAGGGGATTGACCCTACCCATCCGAACCTTTTGGAGCCTGGTAAGATGACAGTGTTCTTCCTGTTACCCAGTGGGCACCACCTGAATAGACCCTACCTGGCTTCCTGCTCAGTGCCTGGGGCCCAGGAACACTTTGCAGTTAGAATCAGGTGGTTGCCAGTTGCCCAATGGCAATCCCAGTGGTTGAGCGCTCTACTGGGGAGAGGCAGCTTGTCTGCCCAGAGCATGAACTAAATGTTCAGGATTGCTCCTCCCTGAACCCCCAGTGGGATCACATCCCCTGCTGCGTATCCACAGAGCCCCCTGGCAAGACCCCCTGTAGAGGAGGCCAATAACTGATTCAGAAGGGCTGATGTCCACGGACAGGTATCCCATCCAGATGCTGAGCCCCCTGGGGGTGCCTCGGGAAACCTGTCAGATGGACCCAGTGGCCTGTTTCCTCCAGCTGTTCTGGCTGATGGACATGCCTTGTACTGAGAGCAGATGGTGGGTGAAGCATTCCTGCTCCAGGTGCTGTGACTGACATATGTGCAGTGTCACAGGCCCAAGAAGGAAGAGGGATGCATCTGGCTGGCCTCCAATCTGGCCGGGATCCCTCCCACTCTGTCCTCGAGCAGCTTTACACCTAAGCTTTCTGCAGTGTAAAGGCGCCACTGCACAATGGATTCAGCTTCCCGACTCCCCCCACCCAGCCTTAGTGTCCCCCACAACTGCAGTTCTCTAGTGGTCAGAGCAGAGGATGCTCTGGAAATCAGGACTCCTGGGTTCTCAGTGGTTCCAGGGGCTGGGAGCCAGGGCTCCAAGATTCTGTTCCCAGCTCAGCCCTGACTCGCCGCAAGCCATGTCTTTTCCCTGTGCCCCAGTTTTCCCATCTGTGCAATGGGGCTAGCAGGGGCTGTGAGATCGTCAGATGAAAGCAGGCAAAAGAGAAGTGCAAAATGTTGTGACCCCTCCATGTTCTATGTCTGTGTGGGACACTCTGCAGCAAATCTCCCTTCACTGGCTCCCCCAACTTCTCCAAAGCTCCTGACCCCTGTGTGCCTGCACACCCCACTGGCCTACTGTCCGTCCTGGCTCCAGAGCTGCCCCTGGCTTGGGCCGGGTGAGCTGCAGATGCTGTGGTGGCATGTGGTGAGCGTGAAGCTGCTTTCGGAGGTGCGGATGCCATGCTGCAGGGAGGTAGGCTGGGGTCAGACCTGCTTCATTCTGCTTCCTGAGCTAAACTTAGCTGGTGCTGCAACTGTCCTGTCAGCATGTCACCAACAGGGCCGGCCTGCAGGAGCTGACATGGGAGAATGTCCCCCGACAGGCCCCCCTGCCCCCACTGGAGACCCTCCCTACCCCGCCAGCCCTGTGCGGAGTCACGCTGCAGGCACACGGGCCTGATAAAGTGTCAGCACCAGAGTGGCTCTGCCAGCAACACCTCCAGCTGCTGACGTGCCCTCGCCTGGCAACTCTGGGACGCTGGGCGGTAAGAGCCTGGGATCAGCTAGGGGATGGGGAGCCAGCGGTCTCCCCGGAAGGCACTGAGCTGTAGCAGAGCCTGGGCTGATAAGCGTGGGGGAAGGGAGCGAGGAGGCATTAGCTAATGCCAGTGACATGCTGGGTGGGATGCCTCCTGCCTGATGAGACTCGTGGCTTGTTCTTAGACCTTCCAGGGGCAGGAGTGGCCCTGCTGTGCCAGGGCCCCAGGGACAGCCCCATCCTGCTGGACTGGCAGAGTGACACTGGCTGCTCTGGTCGAGACGGAGACAGTCACATTCTTGGGTATGAAATAAGCAGATGTCTCTCTCCCAGGGGGTGCTGTGCTTTTGGGGGTGCTGCCCCTCCTCCTCAAGCCATGCCCCATCTCCTACATCTCAGCCTGGCATGGGGGGATGGTCTTCTGGGGGTGCTGCCCTGAGCTCCTGCCCATGTCCGGTTTCCTTGCAGCCCAGAGCTTGGCGTTAGGGCGTGCTGTGCTGCTGGAGGCGTCACTCCTGGCCTTGTGTGTGGGGTACCAGTGCACCCTGCCTATCTCCGAAGGGCACCATCAACTGGAAATCGAGCCAACCTAAAAACCTGGCTTAAAAATCATTTCCAGTCCTATTCCTGCCCCTGGGTCCCTCTTCAGCCTCACTAACCCCCTTTCTGCCAATGTTTGCGGCTTTGTGATCCCATTGTCCTCTTTTTTTTTCCTCTCCCTCCTTTGCTGCTCAGAGCAACACCAAGGGGGAGCCCAGAAGCCCCGGTGATGGGCATTGATCTTAGATCCAAGAGAGATCACACCTGCTTGGCTGTGCAGGGGAAGCAGTGGCACGGGCTCTCCCAGAGCACTGCAATTTTCTGTGCCAGCCATCCGACGGGAAGGCTCAGGTAGGTGAGTGGCTTTCATGCTGCCTCTGCTGGCTCCCTGCTCCTGGCGGGGTGAGCCTGGGAAGCCTGTAGGGATTGACGCTCTCTCTGGAGGTTTCCGTATCTCCTTGCATGGTGTGGCGAACTGGGAATGTTCTTAATGTTTTCTCTGAATACTGTGTTGGTGCCTCAGTGTCCCCATGGCAGTTCTTAAGTATCTAGGTGGTGGAATAAGGGTGTGTGATTGCTGCAGAGCAAGGGGCCAGTGCACCTAAATGCCTGACCCTGTATCCTAGCAACTGATGGCCTGGGCCCCTCCTCTGCAAAGGTGCCAGCTGAAGGTGTTGGAGACAAAGAGATCAGGTGACCTCCTGGCCCCGGAAAGGAACTGAGCAGAGAGGAGGGGCTGGAGGAGTTTTCAGTCTGTAGTTGGTTGGGGACGAGGAGTGAGGGCAGACGTGAGGGTCTGGCTCACTGCCCCCTAGAATGGACGTGGTCGAGGGGTCCAGTTCGCTGTACCGACAAGCTCTGTTTTAGACCCTGTTCCTGTCATCGAATAAACCTCTGTGTTACTGGCTGGCTGAGAGTCACGTCTGACTGCAAAGTGGGGGTGCAGGACCCTCTGGCTTCCCCAGGACCCCACTGGGGCGACTCGCTGTGGGAAGCTCATGGAGGGGCAGAGGATGCTGAGTGCTCCAAGGAGAGACCCAGGAGGTGAAGCCGTGTGAGCTTCTTGCCCTGAAGACAGTCTGCTCCAAGGGAGAGGAGGCTTCCCAAAGTCCTGCCTGGCTTTGTGGGGAGCAGTTCTAGAGCATCGCCTGGTGACTCCATGACACATGGTCCCAAATATGCCGGTGGTTTAGGAAGCACTGCCAGAGTGCTTCCCTCCCTGGGATTCCTGACTGGCTTAGGGATGGTTTATTTCCCTGGTGGCCGAGGAGAAGTGAATCCAGGATCTCTGGTTCTCCCCTCGCACTTTACTACACAGTCTGCTGATAGCAATAACACCAACATCCTCTGTGGGGATTGACGAGATTGTCATGAGAACGGCCATACTGGGTCAGACCCAGGGGCGGCTCTAGCTTTTTGGCCGCCCCAAGCACAGCAGTCAGGCAGCCTTTGGCGGCATGCCTGTGGGAGGTCCCTGGTCCCGCGGATTTGGCGGCGTGCCTACGGGAGGTCCCCGGTCCCACGGCTTCTGCGTACCCACCACTGAATTGCCACCGAAGCTGCGGGACCGGCAGACCTCCCGCAGGTGTGCCACCGAAGGCTGCCCTGACTGCCGGCCTCACAGGGACCGGCAGGGCACCTCTCACAGCTTGCTGCCCCAGGCACGCGCTTGGAGCGCTGGTGCCTGGAGCTGCCGCTGGTCAGACTAATGGTTCATCTAGTCATATCCTGTTTTCTGACAATGACCCGCGCCAGATGCTCCAGAGGGAATGAACCAAATGATCCATCCCTTGTCTTCCTGTCTCAGCTTCTGATAACTGGAAGTTTAGGGCCAGCTGGACATGTAGTTGCATCCCTGACCATCTAATAGCCATTGATGGATCTATCCTCCATGAACTTATCTGATTCTTTTTTGAGCCGATTTATACTTTGGCCTTCACAGCATCCCCTGGCAATGAGGTCCACAGGTTCACTGTGTGTTATGTGAAGAAGTACTTCCTTTTGTTTGTTTTAAACACTCTGCCTATTAATTTCATTAGGTGAGCCCTAGTTCTTGTGTTATGCGAAGGGATAAATAACACTTCCTTATTCATTGTCTGCATACCAGTCATGATTTTAAAGACCTCTATCGTATCTCCCCTTAGTCCTCTTTTTTCTAAGCTGAACAGTTTCAGTTTTTTTTTAATCTCTCCTCATATGGAAACTGCTCCAGACCCCTAATCATTTTTGTTGCCCTTCTCTGTACTTTTTCCAATTCTAATATATCTTTTTTGAGATGGGGTGGCCAGAACAGCACATAGTATTCAAGGTGTGGGCGTACCACGGATTTATATAGTGGCACTGTGATATTTTCGGTTTTATTAGCTATCCCTTTCCTAATGTTTCCTAACATTTTGTTTGCTTTTTCGACTGCAGCTATACACGGAGCCAATCATAGAATAATAGAATATCAGGGTTGGAAGGGACCTCAGGAGGTCATCTAGTCCAACCCCCTGCTCAAAGCAGGGCCAATCCCCAACTAAATCATCCCAGCTAGGGCTTTGTCAAGCCTGAACTTAAAAACCTCTAGAGAAGGAGATTCCATCACCTCCCTAGGGAACCCATTCCAGTGCTTCACCACCCTCCTGGTGAAAAAGTTTTTCCTAATATCCAACCTAAACCTCCCCCACTGCAACTTGAGACCATTACTCCTTGTTCTGTCATCTGGTACCACTGAGAACAGTCTAGATCCATCCTCTTTGGAACCCGCTTTCAGGTAGTTGAAGGCTGCTATCAAATCCCCCCTCATTCTTCTCTTCTGCAGACTAAACAATACCAGTTCCCTCAGCCTCTCCTCAAAAGTCATGTGCTTCAGCCTCGTAATCATTTTTGTTGCCCGCCGCTGGACTCTTTCCAATTTTTCCACATCCTTCTTGTAGTGTGGGGCCCAAAACTGGACACAGTACTCCAGATGAGGCCTCACCAATGTCAAATAGAGGGGAATGATCACATCCCTCGATCTGCTGGCACTGCCTCTACTTATACAGCCCAAAATGCTGTTAGCCTTCTTGGCAACAAGGGCACACTGTTGACTCATATCCAGCTTCTCGTCCACTGTAATCCCTAGGTCCTTTTCTGCAGAACTGCTTCCTAGCCATTCGGTCCCTAGTCTGTAGTATTGAATGGGATTCTTCAGTCCTAAGTGCAGGACTCTGCACTTGTCCTTGTTGAATCTCATCAGGTGTCTTTTGGCCTAATCCTCTAATTTGTCTAGGTCCCTCTGTATCTTATCTCTACCCTCCAGCGTATCTACCACTCCTCCCAGTTTAGTGTCAATGTTTTCAGAGAACTCTCCATCGTGATGCCAAGATCTCTTTCTGGAGTGATAACAGCTAATTTAGACCCCATCATTTTATATGTGTAGTTGGGATTATTTTTTCCAGTGTACATAACTGTGCACTTATCAACATTGAATTTCATCTGCAATTTTTTCCCCACTCACCCAGTTCCATGAGATCCCTTTGTAACGTTTCACAGTCAACTTTGGACTTACTGTCTTGAGTAATTTTGTATCGCCCGCAAATTTTGCCACCTCACTGTTTACCCTCTTTTCCAAATCATGAATAAATACGTTGAACAGCACATGTCCCAGTACAGATCCTTCGGACACTCTGCTATTTACCTCTCTCCATTGTGAAAACTGACCATTTATTCCTACCCTTTGTTTCCAATCTTTCCACAAGGTTACTGATCCATGAGAAGACTTTCCCTTTTATCCCATGAGTGCTTAGTTTGCTTAAGAGCCTTTGGTGAGGGAGCTTTCAAAAGCTTTCTGAAAGTCCAGGTACAGTGTATTGATTGCATCACCCTTGTCCACATGCTTGTTGGCACCCTTGAAGAATTCTAAGTGATTGATGAGGCATGATTTCCCTTTACAAAAGCCGGGTTGACTCTTCCCCAATATATTGTGTTCATCTCTGTGTCTGATAATTCTATTCTTTACTATAGTTTCAACCAGTTTGCCTGGTACTGAAGTTAGGCTCACTGGCCTGTAATTGCCAGGATTGCCTCTGGAGCCTCTTTTAAAAATTGGTGTAACATTAGCTATCGTCCAATCATCCAGTACAGAGGCCAATTTAAGCAATAGGTTACGTACCGCAGTTAGTAATTATGCCTTCCAAGGGGAGTAGTAGACTGAGCTAGATCAATTTATGGAGGGGGAGCGTATGATGAGATTTCCTACCATCAGCAACTGTTATTAGCAAATATCCCCAACCAGAAACAGGACACTAGATGGGGACGGCTCTGAGTTACTTCAGAGAATTATTTCCCAGGTGTCTGGCTGGTGGGTCTTGCTCACATGCTCAGAGTCTAACTGATTGCCAGATTTGGGGTTGGGAAGGAACTTTCCCCCAGGTCAGGTTGGCAGAGACCCTGGGAGTTTTCTCTCCTTTCTTTGCAGCATGGGGCATGAGTCACTTGCTGGTTTGAACTAGAGTAAATGGTGGATTCTCTGTAACTTGAAGTCTTTAAATCAAGATTTGAGGACTTCAGTAACTCAGCCAGAGGTTATGGGCCTATTACAGCAGTGACTGGTGAGGTTCTGTGGTGGGCAATGTGCAGGAGGTCAGACTAGATGATCATGATGGTTCCTCCTGGCTTTAAAGTCTATAAGTCTAGGAGAATTTCATATTTGAGTTCCTTAAGAACTCTTGGGTGCACACCATCTGGTCTTGGTGACTTATTGTTGTTTCATTTATCTATTTGTTCCCCAAACCTCCTCTACTGACACCTCCATTTGAGACAGTTCTGATTTTTCATCTAAGAAGACTGCCTCAGGTATGAGGCTCTCCCTTGAATCCTCTGCAGTGGAGACCGATGCAACAAATTCATTTAGCGTCTTCACGGTGGTCTTGCTTTCCCTGAGTGCTCCTTTAGCATCTCAATCATCCAGTGGCCCCACAGACTGTTTGGCAGGCTTCCTGCTTCTGAGATACTTAAAAAAAATTGTGGTTAGTTTTTGTGTCTTTGGCTCGCGACTCTTCAAATTCTTCCTTAGCCTGGCTTATTATAGTTGACTTGCCGGAGTTTATGCTCCAGGTAGCAGCAGGTAACATTTCAACCTAGGTCTCTCTGTGCCCGCATCCATCTGACTCAGCCGCAGCTTGCTTGTCAGAGACAAACTAGGTGACAATCTAAAGAATTATCACGTGCAAACGGGAAAAAAAAAGGCAGCCAGCCAAGGTCAGATTCAGCCAAGACTTGGCCATTAATTCCTGAAATCTCTTCCACCTTTGACAGCTGAGTGTTTGTGATTCCCAGTGCCGTCCTGGTTGCAGTGAGGGATGAGGCTATTTGAATGAACTGAGGCTCCCAGCATCCTCTGGGGTGTTCTGTGTTGAGGCGCCCAGCATCCTCCAGGGCTCAGTGCTGAACCTCTCTTCATCATCGATTCATAGAGTATAAGGTCAGAAAGGAGCATTAAATCATCAGGTCTGACCTCCTATATATGACAGGCTGTTACATTCCACCTTTTGAGCCCAGTGACTTATGCTTGGCTAAAGCATCTTTTCTGGAATCTCTGCCGGCTTGATTTGAAGACTCCAACAGATGGAGAATCCACCTGTTCCCTTGGTAGCTCATTCAGTGGTCTATCAGCCTCGCTGTTAACAATTTGTATCTTATTTCCAATTTGAATTTATCTAACATCAGCTTCCAGCCATGGGTGTTTGTCCTGCCTTTCTCCACTAGATTATCGAGCCCGTTAGTACCTGGTGTTTTCTCCCCATGAAGGTGCCAGATCCATCGGAATCAAGTCACCTCTCAATCTCCTTTTTGATAGCTTGGGCCTGTTGAGTCACTGTCAGATGTTTTCTCCAGCCCTCGCACCACTGTTGTGACTCTTTTCTGCACCTTCTCCACTTTTTCAACATTCTTTTTAAAATGTGGATACCCAGACCTGGACACAGGATCCCAGTATCGGTCTCACCAAGGGCCGGACCAGAGGTAAAATCATCTCCCTGTTCCCACTCACTACTCCCTTGTTTATACAACCAAGGATCACGTTAGCTTTTATTGCTACAGCATTGCACTGGGAATTCTTGCTGAGTTGTTTGAGATACGGTGCCCCCTGAACATCCTCTGGGCCTTTGCTGTGAAACTCCCAGCAGCCTCCATGGCTCTGTGCTGTGATTCCCAGCATCCGCTTACCCCCGAGGGCATTCTGCGCCAAAAAATAAAAATTCTGCTCACAATATTTCAAAATTCTGCAAATTGTATTTGTATTTGTCAAATAAATGGGGAGGCTCCAGCACGGCATTGAGGAGCACAGGCCATTAGCTGCCCCTAGATTGGAGATCACTGGGCAGCTCCCCCTGGCACGTGGACTCAGCAGTGAGGCTGCACCTGACCCTGACACAGCGCAAGGATTAGGCCTGCCAAGAAACACCCCAGGACCCTGCCCCTCCGTGCTAGGTGCACCAGGTGTGGGCAGGCAGGCTCCAAGTGTGGAGGGGCTTAGTGTGGGGTGATCCAGGTGTGAGTTGAGAGGGTTCTGTATGGGGCAGTCTGGGTGCAGGCAGCTCAGTGGAGGATCTGAGTGTTGAGGGGGGATCTGGATGCACAGGGGTTCGTTGGAGAGTTCTGGGTGCAACGGTAATGGGACTCTACAGGGGGTCCAGGTGAAGGTGGTTGGTGCTCAGCAGGGGGATAGAGCTCAGCACAGGAGTCTGGATATGGGGGGCTCAGTGGGGAGTCCAGATGCTGGGAGAGTGGGGCTTAGTGGGGTAGGGATCCAGGTGCAGCTGCTTGGGGCTTGGTGGGGTGAGGATCTGGGTGCACGTGGCTCATTGGGATGGTCCAGGTGCAGGGGGGAATGGAACTCAGTGTGGGGGTGAGTGAGGGAGTGAGGGTTGGTGGGAGGGTCTGGGTATGAGGGTATCTGGATGCGCAGGGATTGGGCAGATGGGGGAGCTTCTCCCTGTACAGCTCCCCCCTGCAGCTGAGGAACGATGGGCGCAGGAAGCATGGGGGGCTGGGGGGGAGTTTGCAGAGCTTCCTGCAGCTGGGAGAGAAATCTGGAGGTGGGTGTGACCCAGCCCCGGATGCCATGGAGGGGAAGAGGAAGTCCCATCCTCCCAAGCCCAGCCGGGACTAGCAGCTGAGCCCGGTGCAGGGTAGGAGCCACCAGCCGAGTCTTTCTCAGTTGTGCCCCCTGCCCCAGAGTGATTTATCTCTCTGCTGGCTTCCCTGGATACCCAAAACATACTGCTGGGAAGGGTTGTATCACCCCTCTTGTGGCTTCCCTTTGCTTCCCTGTCAGAAAGTCTGTGGGGAAGCTAAGAAATCTGCGGGGGACATAAATTCTGTGCATGCACAGTGGTGCAGAATTCCCTCAGGAGTAATCCTCTGGGCCTTTGCAGTAATACTCCCGGGATCCTCCAGGGCTCTGTGCTGTGACTCCCAGCATCCTTCGTGCATCTGCTGAAGCGGGTCTGTGAGGAGGCAGCTTCCTCATTCCCTTTGGGCTTTCCCTGCTCTTCCTGTCCTGTGATGAATCCAAGAGGCCTCTTTGCCTGAATTGCTGTTGCCCAAAGCAGGACAATCCAGGCCAAACTGGCTCTGTGGTTTCAGCATGTGAATGCCTTTGGCCTAGAGCAGCAGATCCCTGACTCCAATGCTAATCAACACCCTGTCCATGACTCACCCTCCTCTTTGCAGCCAGCCCCTACTACCCCGGACACAATAAAAGAGTTGCTTGCCCACCTCTGCGTTCACTGAAAGCCCCATGGCAGGTTCCCAGCCCTCTTGCCAACTACAAGGCCTGGAAGCAGAATCACTGCAATGTAACATTAAGTATCGCCCTTCCCTGGGCAGGCTCCCTAGCATGGCCCTGCATCAGAGGCCGCACAAGGGACTCCGCTGGCCTAGGCAAAACTTCAGCTTGCTGCCCCCACTACCACCTTAAAACAGCAATGCAAGGGTGCTGGAAGGATCACAGAGTATGTGGGAGGCTATGGGGGCGGGGAGGACGATCCTGTGCTCCAGGTCACAATGCTGCCCACTCAAATTTGGTCTGGCAGCTCCTCCCTCATGATAGAGGGGCAGCTGGTGATGGAGGGGCATGTGGGACAAATTTGAGTGAGTGGCATTGCGACCTGGCGCACGGGGCCGAAACCCCACTCAGGTATAGCCTGGCCGCCCCTCTGTCATGCTGGCAGGGAAGGGGCTCTGTCATTACACCACCCACAGGCACCGATTGCTTCTCCCAGAAATCCGCTGATCTAGGAACCTGCTGTCCTAGGCAGCTGCCTGGTTTGTCTCTGGGTAGAGTGGCCCCTGCTCATCTATCTAGGTATTTGTCTGGCCCCCATCTCTGTAGCATCTGACCTCCACGCCATCCATAATGAATTGATCCTGTGCGGGAGGGAAGTACCATATCTTCTGTTATTCCAGAGGTTATGCCTATACTAGAGCTGCAGGTAAGCTCCAGCTCAAGGAGATGTATCCGCAGTAGCTCAGCCAGAGCTTGTGTGCCAGAAATAGCATAGCCATGGTGATGAGATAGACTAGCTGCCCCAAGTACCATCCCTTCTAAGGCCCTTGATATTGCCCGGAGGTGGCTAGCCCATCCTGCTGCTCAAGCCACTGCTAACTGTAGTGGGCTAGCTCTCTACCCAAGCTGGGACTGACATCTCCAGCTCTTGTGGAGACGTGCCCAAAGATGGGACTTTCAGAGACTAAGGGGCAGATTTTGAAGAGCTCAACGCATTGGGGATTTGTGGCAGAACCAGGAATTGGACACACGTCTCTTGCGTCCTCCTGTGGAGCCCTGTGCACGGGGCCGTCCTCCCTCCCCAAAGAACAGGTCATTATTATCCAGTTCCTCGAAGGTATTGAGGCTCTAACTTCCATTAAAATCAGTGGGAGTTAGTTGCTTAACCACCTTTGAAGGTCTGTGAGCGAGATCCCTAGAAATCTGTGCTGGCATCTGCTTCTCTAGGGGACTATCCTTTTAAGAGCAGGGCAGATGGGAATGCTGCCAGGTTATAAAAGGGGAGAGTTAGCAGCAGGAAGGCAGCTAGGGGAAAGGAAGGAGTTGCAGTGAGAGCTCCAGTTGGGAGGTAGGTGCCGTGCTTGGAGAGAGTTTGTTTTGTTGCTAATAAGCTGGGGTTTGGCCTTGATGTCTTGCTCTGGGATCTAGGTGGCCCTGTGTCCCAGTCCCATTCAGGGATCTAGGGACCAGAACTGCCATTTGAGGTAGCAGCCAAGAGTATGAGATTGGTTCTGTGCTGAGTGAGAAGGCTGGAGGATCGTAGTGCTGGGGCTATCCCAGCCTCTGTCACCTTGCGTAAGGGTGATATGTCTGAGGGTGGCTTCAAAGGGAGGCTAATGCAGCAGTAGCTGGGGGTTGACACTGGGGCTTGGGGCTCTGCCCTGGCTGCCGGGACTGGTGGTGATGGGTTAATAAGGTCCTGGAGGGCTGGGCATTTGGCTACCCAAGGCAGATGACTGAGATCTGTGGAGGCTAATGACCTGGAGCCTGCTGGACAAGCATGTGAGTACAGGGCTACTAGGCTGCAAAGGTCCTTGGCTTCAGAGCTTGCTTCCCCCTGGATTTGTTAACTCACGTGCTCGGGCCCTGGCATTCAGGAGTGGGGTGGATGGGTGGTGAGCTGGGCTGTGGTGGGCTGCCAGGGTGTCGGGGTAACTGCACTACCTGTCTGTTTGCTGGACCAGAGAGCAGCCCCTAAGTCTGTTTAAACTCTGTCTGTTTATCCCAACCCCCCTTCTCTGTCTGTGGGCCTCTGGAGAATCCTGGTAGATCCAGTGTATATGTCACCCTGTCCTGGTGGTGATGTCCCTGGCGCAGATAACCCAGCTGATTTGCCTTAATCACTATGCACTGTGTTTAGCTCCTGGCAGCCCTCCCTGCCAGTCATTTAAACCAATGGTGAAAACAGCGAGTTGCCTGATCTGTCCTGGGGCTGTTCTGTGTCAGTGAACTCCTGGGGGGCTGCCCTCCGCCTCTGGGTCTGAACTGATGGGCAGTGCCTGGCGCAGGAGGGAGTGATCACTAAGTCAGACTCAGAGCCCTTTGTTGCCGTGTGGTTCCCTTGTTCACTTCCCGTGTGAGCGCCTGCCCCTGCTGGGGTAAGGGGGGACCCCTCTGCCCTAAGGTCCCGGCTGCTCTGGCTGCCCCCTTCATTGTGGGAACGTATGGCCTGCTCTCTGGGGCAGGGATGATTACTGGGCACCTTTGGGTCTCTATGGAGGTGCTGCACCCCAGCTCCAGCTGCAGTCACTGGCTGCTGTGAGTTCTCATGCCCTTGTTATCCTCGGGCTTCAATAAGCCTGCAACACAGGGAGCCGGCTTCCTTGGACCAGATCCCTTCTACCCGCTGTGAGAGGCTTTGCTGAGCTGTGCAGTATTGCAGGCCTGGCTTTACCCATCCATGCCGCGTGAGCCCCACCTGCACAGCACAACCAGGCCATCCCTGTGCTCCTTGCCCTTGTGCATTGCTACCCCCTCCTCCTCCCAGGTCCATGCAGACCCACCCCGTCCCCTCTCTTTGGCCCCTGGGGATCTTGCTGCATGGTTCCATCACCCAGCATTGAAATGTTGTTGTCTGCCCACTGCCCCAGCCACGTCTAAAGGCCGTGCACCCTGGGTATCTGCATGGCTCAGCTGACCGTGGGAGGGGCGCGTGCGGAATCCTGCAGGCAGCAGGGACTCCGCATGGGGCAGTGCCCCCTCTCTGCTCCCGGACAGCCCACCTTGGCAGCTCAGCTCCCCACCAAGGCTCTTGCCATCTGGCTTGGGCCTCCATGACCTCGCCCCGCCCCACCCCTCCTCCAGAGCTGAGATTCGGCCCCATCCTCTGCTGCAGGGTACGGAGCTGCCTGGCTGTGTTACTGAGATCCTGGCAGGGGAGACGTGGGGGTAGGGGGGGAGAAATGGGGGTGTCCAGCCTGAGTGCTGAGATCTGGGGGAGGGGGCATTGCTGAACAACTGCCTGCTTCCCCCAACTGCTTGCTCTGAATGCGCCCCCAAATCTGCTGGCATCTGCTTCTCTGGTAGTCAAGCTGGAGCCCGTCCCCTATGAAGGTGGGGGGCACTCAACTCCTGGAGACAGCAGCTCAGCTGGGGTGGGTAGGGGGAGTCCTGCAGAGTCATGGGGGTTGGGAGGGAGTAAAGCGGTCTCATGGGAATATTCCCCCTCCCCCAGAATGTATCTCCAGTCCATCTCTTGTCTGTACTCCCCCACCCCAATGTATGTGTGTCCTGGCGCACACCCCTCTCCCTCCCCCTCTCCACGCCTCGCAAAGCCAATTCGCCACTTCTCTTTTCAACTCCTCTGAAACAAACCGGCTCAATTAGCCAGGGTGTCTGCACTGGCACGGCTGGGCTCCTGCTGCCGCTGTCTCATAATACCCTCATTTCACGCTGCTAACGGGGAGCCGCGTGGGAGGGGGCGGCTTCAGCGCCTCTTGCTGTGCTCCGGCAGAGGGGCTCCGTGTCCTTCCTCTGTCCAGCTATTGGAGCAGCCAGCACCCCACTTACTCTGGCAAGTCTGTGGGGCCGATGGGTTCTGGGTCTGGGAGCTGCCCTGGGAGCCTCCCCTCTTGGTTCTGGGTTCCAGTCCGGCCTGGGGATGGCCACAGACACTTTCCTCTGAGGGCCCGTGTGCCCCGAGTAGGCACAGCTGGCTGACTGAGTGGGCCCCCACTGCTGCTGGGGGGCTGCGGGCATGTCTCTGCTGCAGAGTTAGCTCGCATCACATACACGATCCTTAGTGCGAGGGTGGCAGGCCTTCCAGCTGGCCGGTCCGCCAGGGCTTCGTCTGCACTGCCACGAAGGCACTTGTCTGCAGCAGGGCCTCTCCCGTTAGCTGCTTGGCTGCAGAATCCAAGTGGGGACAAAGCACCTGTACTGTGTCTGCATAGGATCTACCCAGGGTCAGCACTCAGCCCCCCACGCACCTGGGGTTGATCTGCCTGGTTCAGTGTTTCTCTGTGCTGGGATTCTCAAGCAGGTCACTAACGCGGCTGTGGCCAGCGAAGACCTAGCTGGGGGTACAGGCTACCGCACATGTGACGCCAGCTGCTCACACGACAGGTCTGCACAGCTCCAACAAGGATTGCAGGGAACTCGTGCCATGGAAACCCTGCCTCAGCTGCTTCGGGGCATGGGGAGTTGCACCATGTCTGCCTGGGGCACGGGGGAAGGGTGCACCATGTCTGCCTGGGGCACAGTACAGGTGCCTGGCCTGGCCACCAGGAGACTCCCTGGGCTGCTGCCTTTCATCAGCAGGTGAATGCTTTGGGCAAGGGAGGAGGGGTGGCACTACTGTGGTAGGGATCTGGGGAATGGGAGGGGGAAGGATTTGGGTCAGGTGAGACCAGGCCCTGCTGTGAGGGTGGATTTTGGTCAGGCAGAGCCATGGGGGCAGATTTGGGGTGGGCACAGTGGTGGTGGGAGAGGGTGGGGGTTCTTGTCCCTTTCCCCTGGGGCTCTGTTTATGGTTTCTGGCACTCAGTGCCAATGTGCAGCAGGGTCCTAGGGTGTGGGTCTGCCTCCAGCTGCCCTCACCCACCACATTTGCCTCCAGCTGAGCTAAATGTCCGTTTAGATGAGAGTTTAACCATGAGTAAGGTGGAGCAGCAATTAATGGAGCAGCTGACGAGCGGCTTTGTTCATTGGGAATCAGCCAGACCCCAGGATAAACCCTCTGATTCTACCCCCGAGGTGGTGACGGGATGGGGCATGAGGACGATCCCAGCAGTGGCTACTAGGCAGCTTGGTGCTCCTGTCTGGGTGGAGGGGCCATGCAGGGAGTGGCAGGGCTGCCCCTGCTCACCCCATTGCGAATGGGGACATGGTGCCTCCCTGGGGCAAGTGAGATCAGAATGGGGCTGGGCTCTCAGGGGACAAGACCTCAGCCCACCGGGGCCTGTCTGATCCCAGAAGGCGGCTGACCTGAGCTGGCCGATGGGGCTGGGTGTGGGATTATGGTGAAGCCAGTCTGGTACTGTCCAGAGATGGGCTCTGCCAGGCCTCTGCACAGGCAAGAGGCGAAGGGAAGGGCTTCCAGGGCAGCACGCTGGCACTCTGTGGCTGGGCGCTCAGAGGTGGCTGTGCACCTCGCCATCCTGGGGGGATGGCTTCTCTGCTGCCCTGCTCTCCCCTGGTGGGCAGCTGGAGGGAGGCCGGTGTTGTGACTTTCTGCTGCGACGCGCGCCGGGTACCTGTCTCCACGCCGACAGGCCAGGCCATGGCGCATGCAGCCGGGCGGCCTTCGCTGTGCGTTTCCATGCTGACTGTCTTCCCTTACCTGGAGCTGTCGCTTCTCACGCTGGGGGGAGACACAGGAGGGGAAGTGGAGTTAGGGTCTCCAGCTTCCCCCATCGCTCGGAAGGCCGTGGCGAGGGGAGCAAGATGGAAGGTTTGGCCTGGCGGCCTGTGGTGGGGAGGTGGGGCTTGGCCTGAGCCCAAGGAGCCCCGGCCTCGCTCAGGGCCGATTTATCTAGGGAAGGCTTCAAAGTGGTTCCTGCCTGATCCCAGTGGAGAATCTGATGGAAAATTGTGTGGAGGTGCAAGCTGGGGAGAGGCTGGAAAGGGAGACCCTCCCGCACCATCTGTGTATGAGAGCAGGGACGGGGGTGGCCCCTGGGGGTGACTGAGCAGAGGGGTCCAGTGACGATGGGGGAAAGGCCAGAAGGGCAGTCAAAGTCCCAGACATGGACAGGGTATCTTCCCACTGGAGCTCTGGGCAGAGCCCCGTTGGGGGACGGGCCCCATTCTGGGCCCCTCTGTTAGGAAGATGGTGGTCGCTAGAGGGAGAGCGGGCAACAGAGCGCCTCCTCCCACGAAAGGTGTTTATGGACTGTACCGCACAAAGGAGTGATGCTCTGCACCCTGCCAGAGCATCTCCGAGAAGGGAAACCTCAGCCCTCCACATGGCTTCCGGGGCCTGTTGCTCCAGGTAGCACTACAGCTGTGCCTGCAGGCTGCCGGGTGGTCACAGACCCGACCATGCAAAAACAGTTCTGCCGGGGCTCGATGTAATCCCTGCTAGCTTGGTGCTGAGGGTGGGATGAGTCTGTGCCAGTCTGAGGATGGCGGGCCAGGCCCTGGAGAGCAGGCGTGGCTGCAGGCATTGCCAGGAGAGAGATCACTGGGTGTGGCACAGGGTGTACGTAGGAGGAAGAGGGCACCCCTAGGAAAAGGGGTAATGTAGGCTGAGTGGCAGGAGACAATGCAGAAGGGACGAGAGCCCCATCTCTTGGGACCATCTAATACCAGGACGAGGCAAAGCCCAGGGAACACTCTTGGTTGTCACGACCATGGTGGAGTCCCTGGCAAGGCCCTGCCTGGGAGGGTGTGTCCCTGACTCACATGCAGTGAGCCAGAGGGATCTGCCCGGGCCTCACACACGTGGCCATGGCAGGGCCGATGGCGGGCAGAATGAACCAAAGAAATACAGCCCTGGACAGGCCCAGCTCCAGCTGAGTTCACACAGCTGGAGTCTTGAGTGCCCAGACAGATGTTTGCAGTGAAAGCCAAGCCAGCTTCCTCCTCTGCTGTCCAGAGCAGCTGATGTCCATCCTGGAGCGGGTTGCTCTGCTCCATGGCTGGGCCTGGTCCCTCTCTCCCTTCCCCCTGCTTGCTGCCTTCCCCATTGGCAGAGGTTGGCTATGGCTCTTCCTCACTCCCCTATGGACAGAGCCCTGGGCCAGCCTCAAAATCACCAGCTCCGGAAAAGTGCCCTGCTCCCTTCCAGAGCAAATGGGGCCCCAAGCCCTATAGATGTCATCTGGTTGGCCCAGCATGGCTCCCTGGGTATCTGCCTGGGGCTGTGCTATGCTCACCCTATGGGGCAACTTCCCCTCTGCTCTGCCTCGGCGGAAGGGACTGGCTGCTCCCAGCACTGTCTGCGTGGCCAGGATGGGCAGAGGGCTCTGTCCTGCTCCGTGCTCGGCATGGTCAGCGCATGGCTACACCTGCCGAACAGGCTGTTGTCCCCCAGTCTGACCAGCCGCAATAGGGAATGGGGAAGCACTGGGAGGGGAGATGAATCACCAGGCTGTGTCTGGCCAGCTCCAGGGTACTGCATTGTGTGAGATGCCAGTCCTGGCTTTGGGGGGTTTGTCTTATGGGACTAAACTGGGGGAGGTGACTATTTGTATTTCAGTTGAGCCTGGGAGCCCCCATCATGGAGCAGGGCCCCATTGTGCCAGGTGCTGTTCAGACACAGGGCAAAGAGATGGTCCCTGCGCCCAGGGAGCTTACAGTGGGGAGGGTTGGTTTGGAGACTGGCACAGGGTTAGCCTGGCTTCTGGGGCGGGCACTCTGTGGATGTCTGGGTTGGCCACCTGGCCACCCCTGCAGTGTGCGCCCCAGAGCCCCAGTGAGGTGAGTGCCATAGGAACCTATGCTGACTAATCTTTTCTCTAGACGTTAGACCTACACTTTCTGTGGGTGATAGTTTTAAATGGCTGTGTTCCTAGCTAGCTGCAGCCCCCTGTCCCCACACACACAGGGACTGGCCCCAAGGGGCTTGTGCCAACCCCTGTGGCTCCTGATGCTTGTGGGATTCAGAGCTGGTGTGGAGTGAGCGCGCTCATCACTGGACCCGAGTGGAAAGACACCCAGCCTGAGTCCTGCCTCGATCCGCTGGGCACACCGCAGTGCTCTCCTGCACCCCATGCAGACTCCAGGTCATCCCAGAGGAGACATCCCCATCTGCTTTAGCAAAGGGTGAATGGAGCGTCCCCTAGGTGTTGGCTTTCCCTATAGCCTCTCTTAACTAGGGGGAATGGAGGCTGTTGGTTTTCAGGCTCCCGGACCACTGGCTTGTCTCCTGTGGCCAGGACAAGAGGAACTGGCTGTGAGGACCACCAAGTAGGAGTTTGTCAGGAAGCTCTGGCCTGGGTGTGCATTGCATGGATTTGCTGACAGTTTATCTGCAGAGCTGGGATGGGGGGAAATCTCGTTTCCAGAAAGGGGCTGTCTGTCTCCTGTGCCTGCCCATCTGGCTCCCTGAGCTCTTTGGAGGGGAATCTCTGGGTGCTGGGATATCCATGTTGCCGCAAGGCATGGTGAGATTGACCCCAGCGATCCTGGAGCCTCAGATCCCAGGGTGACTTTTGCACCAAAGCTCCCTCCAGTGGGGAAGGAGGCTCCTGAGGAGCAGCGGGCTGTGTTGGGAAGAGAGGGTTCCCCACTGGTGCCCTCCGGGGTGGGGGCATTTCCTCAGCCCCCCCAAACACTTGGGTGGGGAGGGAGTAACCCTGGCTGTGCAGGCCCAGTGCTTGCTGGCCAGGAATGGAGACCGGCTTGCCTCTCCCTGGCATGGGGTCCCTCGCCCAGCCCTCAGCCTCTCTCTTATCCCTCCCCAGCAGTGTCCCGTTGTGTGCCCGGCGGCCTCTCTCCCTGCGAAGTGCCACTGGCGCAGGCTGGGCTGAGGGCAGATTGCTCGGGTCAGACAGGAAATGAGTTAAGGCGAGGCAGGCAGGGCAGTGAAAGGCCACAGTGTTCTCCCCAGGGGCAGCGTCGTACTCCCGCTCTGGGGGAGAGTGGGCCAGCATCAGCACTCTGGTGAAAGGAGGAGGCAGTGCATCGGCCTGTGCCCTGCTCCAGCTGCCATCCCCTGGCACCCTGCCCTGGACTCCTCCCTCCGCGTCTGGTCTGCCAGATGTCAGCCTCTGTCTCCTGGAGGGCAGAGCCCGGTTCTAAGCCTCCAAGCATAGCAGAGGCCATTGTGTAGGACTTACGCCAACACACAATGATCGCACACATTGTGGCTCCTCTTTCGCTGAAGCGCTTAGCATGCAGGGTTTGCTCCCTTGACCCACTGCTGAAATGCAGCCACCTCTAGGCATGGGGAGTGGAAACCCAGCTGTCGCTCCACACATCTGTCTAGGACAGGAAGTGAAGAAGAATCTCGTGGCTACTTGGCACTGCAGAGGGGGATGTCAGAGGCAGAAAAGACCTGCGTTGGAATGTAGCCAGGGCCCTGAGTTAACACCCTCAACACTTGCAAAAGGTGCGCTGGGCGCTTTGCTGATCCCAAATGGCCGGGGTGGATTTGGGCAGGGGCGATGCAGCTTCAGGATCTGTATGCTCTTAGCTTAGGTTTACCAAGGAGGTACCCAGCTCCTGACAGCTGTGCTGAACCCCCTGCCAGCGTGAAGCCGGGCTCACCCATGCTTTAGAATTGGAGTGTGGGGAGCTCCCCCCTTCATCTCTTGGGGGTGTTAGCTCTGTACAACACAGGAGAGGGGTGCTGGGGGGTCTGACCCTCTCAGCAGCCCTGAGAACCTTGGCACTTTGCAAGGAGCCGTTTAACTGCTTCTCAGGGAACGCCTGGCCTGTTGGGGCCAGAGCAGCAGTGCCCCACGGAGTCGGGAATACCCCTAGGGGTATGTGTGCGCTGCAGCTGGGATGTTCTGGCTCGGGGCCCATGCCTGGCGGAGGCTCGCAGCTAGACAGAGCCGTAAATCACAAGCCAATCACCCCAGTTGGACAAAGCTGGGGCCTGGCCAGGGAGAAGGATGCGGTCAGGGCCCCTTAAACTGGAAAGGGGTTTTCAAGGACTGAATGTTTGTTTTCCAGTGTGACCACCCCCAGCCCCTTTCCCAGCACTGCAGAGGGATCAAATTGCAGGCTAGGGTGCTGTCATTCTGTGTGACGTTAGCTCAGCCTGTCTCCAGAAACGAGACCTTTCACTGAGGTGCCCGCTCCAGCTTTGGTTTGGATGGGAAATCGGGGAGCTTGCCAGTCTGGATTTGTGAGGGAAGATCTGGTTAGTTCTGCCCCTCGGCCTCTGTGCGTCAATATTATAGACGTTCCCCATTTCTTCTATTCATGGATGCTTTAGTCACCCTGCTAAATGACAGATTGGAGATTAGAGTCAAATTGTCTCCAGTTCTCTTGCAATCCCTGCCTGGCTGCTTCAGCCCATAGGACTGCAGTGAGCTTGCACAATCAATCCGTTGCTCCCGGCCACAGTTACGTGCTGCTGGAGGCCAGGGCCTGCTTCTGATCTCACCTGCACAGCTCTTGCAGTGGGGTAATTCTGTGGGCTTTGCGCTCCGTGTCTTGGGTACAAACGGGAGGAGACTTGGGCAAGGAAAGCTGCCCAGAGCCCCGGTCGAGAAAGTGGCTCAGGGTGACTGGCTTTGCATGGACTGCGGGTGATTTGCCACTTTTCCACATCCCACTGGGAGAGAGTCGTTCCCACCCTTTGTGACTCGGTGCCCACTGGGGGCTGTGGATGGGAACTGGGCTAGTGTTTCACAGAGGCAAACGTTTGTGTGTTTTGGCTTTGTTGATACCTAACACACAGGTGGTAGCTGGGCCTGGCCACCCGGGTGGGTGCAGGTCTGTCCTCAGGTGTCTATTCCTGCCAACAAGCTAGTTCACACGATGCCACGTGTGTCTGAGCAAGGCAAATGATCAAAGGGGGGAGTCTGGGGAGACCTTCCCATGGGACCGCAGTGACCAGTCGGGCAGCTTGAATACATTTCCCGAGCTGCCTGGTGGCTGAACGCTGCTCACAGGATTAAGTGGCTGCGACCAAGTCCCTCCAGTTCCTGGCCTGGCATCTGTGGGCAGGAACTGGGGCTTGCTGTGGGTCATGTGCTGAGCTGTCTGGAGGGCTCTGCATTGGCCCGGAGTTCAGTCAGCGACACCCCTCCAAGGCGGGAGGCAGCTGGGATTGCGGGGGGTGGTGGTGGTGCTGGATAGCATGCAATTCCCCAGCCTCCAGAGAGAAGGGGCTCCCTGGGACTGGCTCATCCAATCTGCCCTGCCACTGCCGAGTCCTGGATCTGCTTCTGCAGGTGCTCTGGCCCTCTGGCACCTCTCACCCTGACCATGGCCTGGGGGGTCCCTGAGTGTCCCATGTAGCCTTTGGAGAGACCCCTACTGACTTCAGTGGGTGTTGGATTGGACGCCAAGTAAAGGGAGGGATGGGGAGCATGCCCATTGCCCCCTCTCTGCTCCCCAGGGGAGGGGGGAGCAGGCCCCATCTCCCAGTCCCACCCTCTGCTCGCCCTCTGGAGCACCTCAGTAGCCTCCATAGCTACCCTATCTGTGTGCTCCTGCCAGGGCCCTGGCTGCTGCTGGAGCTTTGGGAAGGGGAGGGGTGTCTCCTGGGAGCTGGGGGTGCTTTCGGGGCTGCCCTGCATTCCTGGGCAGTGATAGCATCACGTCTTGGGGCCCGGGCTGCGCTCCTGCAGGCCCACCAGCCCTTCTGTTTGCAATAATAGGCAGAGATCTTATCGCCCGTAACTGACAACATCTGGACAGAGGCCCCTGGCCAGGCCTTTCCCTCTCCTGGCTTCCCCCAGCCTGGGAGCTGTGCATCTTTGGGGGAAGCGTGCGTGTCCCTCCAGCTCATTGTGTCGGGCAGGAGAGGGGGCCCCACTTCCCTACAGTGGGAAGAGGCTTCCTGGCTCCAGACAGGGGCTTGTGTCATGTCCTACCTCTGCTAGCCCTGCTGCCTCTCTGAGGTGAGCAGTGTGAACTGGACCCCTTGTCACCCAGGGCCTGGTTGGGAGGGGATGGGCAGGGTCACTCGGATTCTCCCCCCTTAAGTAGCCAGAGGCTGAGCAAAGGGCTGGTCCATCTCCCAGGCTCTCTTTCCCCCACATGCCCTGCCTGTTCATACCCAGTGCCTGCTCTGGGCTGCCCACCCCGTCAGCCTCACTCTGCGGGCAGCCCTGCTACATCCCTGGCTCCTCTCCGCTCCTGGCTTGGAAAGACATTAGCAAACGGGTTTTCATTCTCACCCGTTAATTATCAGCAGGTCTCTGCAGTGCAGGCTGAGACCTGGGGTGTCCCAGGCAGGGCCCAAGGCTCGCCAGCCATCACCAGAGAGATCAGGACATAGATACCTGCCCCCACTCAGCTCCCCAATTAATCCAAAGCACCCCTTACTGGGCTGTGCCACCACGGCTGGCTGAACAGGGCCCCCGGCCCCCTGGGGAAAGGGCTGGCAGCAGGCGACGGAGGCCAAGACCAGCAGGACACGCCCTGGGGGAGCGATTTTCAGGGCACCTGCAGGACAGGGAGAGCAGTACTAGCATAGCAAGGGGACTGTGGGTCAGGACTGGGGGGCACAGGCAGCGCGGGGCAGGAGCACAATGACCCATTTCTAGCCCCAGTGCTCTGTTCATTCTGCTGAACTAGGATGCAGGGAGCCCGGCCCTGGTGCTGGGACGCCCCTGCCCCAACAGGCCCCCGATCCAGCATTGCAACCCTGTGGCTCTCCGGAGATGGCCGATGAGGAGCTGAGGAAGTGCCCTTGGCAGCGGAACTAGGCTCCTGGGGCGAGGTGAAAGAGGCTCTGTCAGGCCTAGGGTGCTGACATTTTGGGGGCGGCGACCACAGCAGCCAAACCTCCGGCCGCCACGGTCATCGGCGGTATTTCAGGGGCGGGACCTTCCGCCGCCTCTGTCAGGGGCACCATTTTGAGGGTGGGACCTTCCGCTGCCTGCACTCCTGGGCCCCTTGTGCCCAGTGGGGCAGGCAGCTCGTTTACTGATTCGTTAGCCAGGCTGCCGTTGTTCCCTGGCTATGCTCAGAGGAAGCTTGCCGGGGACTGGGTGCCCCATCGCCAGGCCGGGGACTGAAGGGGCTCTGGGTTTGGTGTCCTGGGGCAGGCCATGGCTGGGGCTGGAGCAGGGCCGGCGCTACCATTTAGGCAGCCTAGGCAATCGCCTAGGGTGCCAGAATAAATGGTGGGTGCCGTTTTGCCGGAGGGGGCGGCAGGCGGCTCCGGTGGAGCTGTCGCAGTGGTGCCTGCGGAGGGTCCACTGGTCTGCGGCTCCGGTGGAGCTGCCGCAGTCTTGCCTGCGGACGGTCGGCTCCTCACGTGGCTCCGGTGGACCTCCCGCAGGCACCACTGCGGCAGCTCCACCGGAGCCGCGGAACGCTGGACCCTCTGCAGGCACCACTGCAACAGCTCCACCAGAGCCGCTGGACCAACGCGCGGGGCGGCGAAATTGCCATCCGCCTAGGGCTCTCAAACCCCTAGCACCGGTCCTGGGCTGGAGGGTGAATGGGGCACAGATGATGCCAGTAGGAATCAAACCTGTGCACAGGACAGCAGGAGACAGCCAGCTAGCAAGGTGTGGGGCCCTGGGTGCATGGCACAGGGTGCTCGCTGGGCTTCCTGCGTGGTTGGGATGATGTTGGTCCCCTCGGGGGCCAGTGCTGGGGAATTCAGCACAGCCAGGGTTGATTCCCTGCCTTGGGGCCGCAGAAGGGCCTTGGTTAACCAGAGGAGCTGGAGCAGAGCACGGGGAGCTCAGCTGCTATCTGAATGAGCAGGGTAGGGCTGCGGGGGGGCTAGCAGGACTTGGGTCTGAACTACCTGACTTGTCCCCATCTTTGCCAGGCTCCTTCCTGCCCTGTCTCCTCTGCCCACTCAGGGTTGGTCCCTTCGGTATCTCCCTCCATGGCTGGCTCCCCGCTCCTGGGCGCTAGAATGTAGGTCAGAGTATGCTGTGCGAATATTAATGACTCTGCAAGGAGCCCCCTGCCGCCCCCACCGCCCTGTGAAATGGGGGGACTGCAGCTTTGTGCCCCAGAACACCAGTCCCTGGGGATTGGCAGACCCTGAGGAGGACGTGGGGACTGCCTGGGGCTGCACTTGGGGGTGGGGAGGATTTAGGGACCCCCCCACATGCTTGGGACTAAATGGAGGGGCTTTCCTGTTCAGACACGCAGCCTGAGTAGAGATCTCTCCCCTTTCTCTCCATTCATGTACCGAGTTGAATTGCCCTTGGCTATGACCCATTCCTGTACTGACTTGGCCAGGTTTGTGGGCCCCAGGCCAGGTGAGCAAGCAGGGACCGGGGGGATGAGAAATGTGGGGGTGAGTTTGTAGAGCTGGGGGACAGAGAGAACTCTGGTGCCTATGGAGCCTCCCCAGGCTGTTCACATCATAATAGGCTCCCCAGGGAGAGGGCAGGGCCAACCCCAATGGGTTCACTCTGGCCTTGGGAGGACCCATTACTTCATGTTGCCCATGACATGGGCATGGACCCATGACTCTGCTTCGGACTGTGCCAGTGAAAGCTGCAGGATGTGGCTGTGGTGCTGGATATGGTGTATGGCAGTGCAGCTGCACATTGCCTGTAGAAACCACCTGGCAGTGGGCAGGTAGGGTGCACTCCGTCCCCAGGCATGGCAGGGTGGGGGTAGCAGGTACGTGGCCCACATGCCCTGCATAAAGACAGCGGGACAGGGGCAGTGGTCAGTTGATTTCCCCCTTCCTCCGCTCTCCTGAATGCCCCAGCTTAGAAATTATCTGTGTCCAATGCTGATGTTGCGGCTCGTTCCCACCCTGATCCAGAGGAACATCCTCGGCCAGCCCCACGCTGGGTCAGCCCTCACCTGACCGGCGCCTCTCCTGCCTAGAGAAGTGATTCCCTCCTGTCCCCGGGGCTTGGGGTACTGGTAAGGGGCAGCTGGTGTAGTGAGATGCACCAGGCGCTGCCTCTCTGGGGAGCGGCATCCCAGCTAGAGAAACGGTGAGGCTGGAAAGCCCAGGCACCATGGCATGGAGAGGGTGCCTTGCTCAGAGCGAGGTGGCCCCAGCTCCTTCCTCCTGCTATGGAGCTGCCTGTAGATCCACACAAGGAAGGAGCCCGGGCTACCTGCACACGCGCCATCTCCCATCTGCATGTCATGCCACCCACTCACGCTGGGCCCAATGTCTGCACTCTCTCCCCGGGACCCTGCAGGATGGCCAGGCCAGGGCCTCGCTGTGGACACAGGGATGGGAAGCTGCGGCCTTTCCCAGATAGGCAAATCCTCACCACCTCACCTGCTCTTGCTGCAGCCAGCGGCCCAGCACAAGGAGAGGAGACGGCCCCTGGCTCTGGTACTGGGGAGACCCAGGCTGGGCACCTGGGCTCAGTCCCTTGCAGCCTGACAAATGGTGAGGAATGCAGAGAAGGGGACAAATGCTGGAGGGAAGGAGTTAATAGGATGGATTATTAGCCAAGCTCTGCATAATTCAGCGCCGTTAAGTGATGACTACGGGGGATAGGAGAAGGGAGCCAGGTTCTTTAGGTGATTGGAGAGGCCAGAATGCGGAGGGATGAAAGCGAGAGAGGCAGGGACAAGGAACAAACACCCGTGCAGGCTGAGGTGGGAGAAACTGCCTGATGCCAAAGGGGCTGCTGGGCTGGGGAATTGACCTGGGCAGGGCCGGCAGCCCTGTCGCTCCCTGACAGGGGGATGGATCCGGCTGGGGATCGTCCCTGGGGCAGGGCCGGCAGCCCCATCGCCCCCCGACAGGGGGACGGATCCGGCTGGGGATCGTCCCTGGGGCAGGGCCGGCAGCCCCGTCGCTCCCTGACAGGGGGACGGATCCGGCCGGGGATTGTCCCTGGGGCAGGGCCGGCAGCCCCGTTGCTCCCCGACAGGGGGACGGATCCGGCTGGGGATCGTCCCTGGGGCAGGGCCGACAGCCCCGTCGCTCCCCGACAGGGGGACGGATCCGGCTGGGGATCGTCCCTGGGGCAGGGCTGGGAGCAGCACATGCAGCCCTTATGCGAGCAGCGAGCGCATCGCGCTGTGCACTGCACGCTCACGAGGCCACGCCAAGTGCACACCCAGCAGCACATGCAACACCTGCTGGCTCCCAGGTACACATGCGCATACCCCTGCCAGCACCTCTGCCCTTTCCCCGCAGGACCCACTGACTCAGCAGCAGGGGGTTGCCGGGCTCCTCCCCGCTTTGCCGTGGGATCCTTTGCGCTCCAGCCACCGAGAGACAGGGACAAAAAGGGACTTTCAAAAGGGCTGGTTTATGTTTGGGCCAAGTTAATTAATCCACTTACAGCCCATTCATCTGCTTGGGAGCAGCCGTCCCCCCGACCCTGTCCTCACAATGGATCTGCCACCACCAAAGCCGGGGCCCAGACGTGGCTCGGGACACCCAGGGGAGAGATCGACAGGCCCCTTGGCTCGGGGCTTTGCCTCCCAGTCAGGCTCATTTTATCTGCCAGCGCGAAATATGCCAATGCCAGAAATGGGCTGTTCAAAGGGGGGAGGTGATGGAGCCTGGAGGGGAGGGATGAAGAGGGGGAAATGGAGCTCGGCAGGGGAACAGGGCATGCACTGGGCCTGGGGGATGGCAGGAGGAGAGGGGACGGGCCTCAGGGCAGGAAGAGGGGCAATGGGGCCCGAGGGACAGGCAGGAAGAGAGGGAATGGGACCCAGGGGACAGGGCAGGAAGGGGGGGCTCAGGGCAGGGGAAGGTGGGATGCATTGGGACCGAGGGACAGGGCAGGAAGAGGGGGAATGGGGCCCCGGGGGACAGGGAGGAAGAGGGGGAATGGGGCCCCGGGGACAGGCAGGAAGAGCGAGGCTTAGGGCAGGGGAAGGTGGGATGCATTGGGCCTGGGGTCCAGGCAGGAAGAGGGGGGGCTCAGGGCAGGGGACGGTGGGATGCATTGGGCCCAGGGGATGGGGCAGGAAGAGGGGAATCTCCCAGGCAGTGCTGGGCTGTCACACTTGTCTCCTGGTTGGTGGTCTCTCTGCTGAGCAGCCAGGGATCGAATGGGCTTGGAGGCGCCTGTGTCTTCTGCCCTGGTTTCTCTGGGCCAGGAGAGCGTGTCGTGGACAAGGATGCTTGGGGGCTGACGTGCCTCCTGCTGGTGCCTAGCTTGGCCCTGTTCCCATCAGGCGGGTGCAAGGCGCCCTCAGACCCGGCTGGTCCCCCAACAGGGCAGAAGTGGTGGGTAGAGCCTCACTGGCACAAGGCCCCCACACCGGTGCCGGGGGGAGCAGGCGCTATTGTTCATACCCACAGCGGGCGAGGGGCCGGGGATTGGAGCCCCTGGCTCTGAGAAGTGGGTGGGGGATGCGGGGTTACCCTGGGCTGCGGGGGTCTGTGTCCATGCCGGGGGCCTGCACACCCTCCCACAGCAGAGGGGACGCACCCATGTCTTGGTGCTGCAGGCTATCAGGGCCCCTCACCTAGCAGAGGTCACTCTCCCCCTTCCCCCCACCTGAGCATTCGCTTTTGTGCCACCCATGGGCTGAGTGCAGCCGGTCTCAGCCGCTCTCCTCCTCAGGCTTGTGGAAGTGGTGGTGGCTTTGTGGCCCCGACTGCTGGGTTTGAGCCAGCGTGTGGGTCCTGCAGTGCCAGGAAGCGATGCAGGCCAGCTTGCCGCAGCGTCGGGGCGAGGGGGAGGCTGCGCCTGGCGTGCGGGGACAGCCTCCTGCTGCCATCCCCCCGCTGCTTCCTGTGCAGGCGGCGAGGGCAGAGGATGAAAGCAGCTCAGCAGATGTTTTGGGCTTGTTTTCATCTCATTAACTGTTTCCTTTTTTATTAGAAGATCAATTATTAATTGTTCCAAAGAGAAACCTGAGGAGAATCCCAGAGTCTGTTCCGGTCCCAACCCCCGAGCTGTAGCGTTGGGGGTGAGGGGGAGGATGGCTGGGTGCTGTGTTGGGGGGGAGCTGGGGCAGGCGTTTTGGGGGTGGAGTGAGATGAACTGGGGCAGGCAATGAGGAGGAAGGGTGGTAGCGGGGTAGGATCAAGGCAGGGGTGGCATTGGGACAGGCACTGTATGGGATTCGGGGGCAGCAGTGCTATAAGTGCACTCAGGGGTTGAGTATCAGGTCGGAGATAATCCTGTCCTCTCTCCAGCTTTCTCCTCCTCCCAGCAATCTCGCCCTCCCCACGTCCCATTCTCTCTCTCTAGCTGAGTTCTTCTGTGTCCTCCCTCCACATCACACGAGTGAGCCCATCTGCTCCTTACTTCTCCACCCCATGCTTGTCTCCATCCCATCATCCCTGGCTCTGTCCTCCCCTCGCACTCCGGTCTCTCCTCGATTACTTTGTTCCACAAACTGACCCCAGCAAGGCTGGGCATGGCAGCTACTGTCCTGGGAAGGAGCTGTGTGAAGCAGTCTTGGCTCTTCATAGAATATCAGGGATGGAAGGGACCTCAGGAAGTCTCTAGTCCAACCCCCTGCTCAAAGCAGGACCAATCCCCAGCCAGATTTTTGCCCCAGATCCCATAAATAGCCCCCTCAAGGAGTGAGCTCACAACTCTGGGTTTAGCAGGCCAATGCTCAAACCTCTGAGCTATCCCTTCGCTGCAGTGTGTGTGTGTGTGTGTCGGGGGGAGCTATGTGCCATTGCAGCCCCAGCCACTCTTAGTAGGAGGTGCTGTAGGCCGTGGGGCAGGTGTACTGGCTGGACAAAGCTCCCAGCTTGGGAGAGCGTGTGGGGCAAGCGTGAGGTGACAGGATGCGATGGCGCCGTGGGGCACGCTGGTGGAACGAGCCTGGCCTTTCAGCCCTAGGAGGCAGCATTTCTCCTTCCTGCTATGGTGCTGAGGGGTGTGGGCCCCTCCTCTGCTCCTAGGCTCCAGCCACGGAGGCAGCTGCCCAGCTCGAGGGATCCCAGGCTGGCAGCACTACCTGTGTGAACCACACGCCTGTGCCCCACGGTGCCAGCTGTTGAGCCTGGCAGGAGCGGGACGGGTCACGAAGGTTTGGCTCCCGGGGAAGGATGCTGCCTCTGCCCAGTGTCTCACCGTGTCTCGCTGCCTGGGCTGAGAGCCCTGGAACAGGCTCGGCGCAGCTGGACTTGGGCAGGCACTGGCAGCAAATGGGGCTCAACGGGTTCATTGCTTCAACAGCACAGATATGGAGCTGAAATGTATCAGTCCCCAGGCATGCAGCACCATGCTGCAGCATGGCTAGTCCCTCCACCCCTGCTGTGGGACCCAGGGCCAGCACCCAGGGAGCGGCAGCACCATCCCCACTGCAGAGCCCTGGGGAGCAGCACTGGGCTCGGAACTGATCGCCGTGGCAGGAGCTGAGATGCCCTGACCATGGTATAAACAGGCTGAGGCAGGGTACTCAGAGCCCTGCCAGCTCGCTGGCAGAGTTGAATTTCCATAGCTTCCCTCTTCTGTGCCTCCTGGTATCACTGGGCACATGCAGCAAAAGGCTACCCTGGCCCTGTGTGTGATGGAGACCCTGGCTTTGCTCCCCGCCCCTCCCAGCAGTCCTCACCATGCAGCCAGCCCAGAGATCTTCCTCCCATTTCCCTAGTGAAATATTCCTGGCTCGCAATGAAGAGTTAATGTCATTGCACTCTTTTGTAGGACGTCATTAGCACCCTGACCTCAGGGCAGTGCAAGAGCCTGAGCCTGGCACCTGGGCACTAAGAGCGTGGCCACTGACCTGCTCCGAAATGCAACCAGAGCATAGGGTGGCTTTATAACCAGAGTCCTGGGCTTGGTCGTGCACTGGGCAAAAGGAACCTGAGTGTGTCTGTCCATGCATCATCCGGGCTTCTGCATTCCCCAGGCCCTGCCTTCACGACCTGCACATGCAATGCCCTGCGGTTCAGTGTAACAGGCAAGCCTTCCCACAGCTGCCCCTGCACTGGTCTCTTGGCCCATTGCCTGCAGCTGACAGCACGCAGGGGCCAGCACAGAAACGGGGAAGCTACATCCCTGCCCCACTGGAGACAAGGCAGTATGCCCCTGAGCACGCGTGGAGCATGCAGTCCCCTGGCACACTCCATGCCTTGATCCTCTCCACTCTGCAATTATCTTTCCAAGGAATCCAGGGTCTCTGTAATGCATATGCCCCTGAGCCAGAGCAAGGGCCAGCCCACCCACCTGGGATCACTGTCCTTCTGACATGTCTAGGGGAGGATGCACTGGGCAGGATGTGGGAGAACTGGTTCAGTTCCCAGCTCTTACAGACTCAGGATCACTCAGGCCTAATCCTGGGAGTCAGGCACCTAAATCTCTTGGAGGATTTGGGCCTACATCTCTGTGGGCTGCAGTTTCCCCATCTGTGAAATGGGATAACAACATTCGCTCTCTTTCCTTTGCAGGCCCTTCAAGGCAAGGGCTGTCTCTTACTGTGCATACGTGCAGCGCCTAGCACAGCAGGGCCTCGATCCCAGCTGGGAACTTACTGTAGTAACCCCTGTCATCCTACGGTGGCCCAGAGACACTGAGCCGTCAATCCCCTGCCTTGTGCCAAATATTCTGGCTCGGACCCTCCTGCTTCCAAGACCATGGTGTCAGCGTAAGGACACACAGGTGCCTCTTGTTCTAAACAGCACAGTGGATATTTCGAACCCTGGGTCCCCCGAAATCAGTGAGTTGTGGACTGAGGTGGGCGTGAGGCGGAGTGGCACAGTCTGCTCCTACTTTTTACTGAGACCCTGCTCGCCCAGCCTCTATGCACTGCTGAGAATCCAGGCCTGGCATGAATGGAGTTTGCTGGCTTCTTATGCAGTAGCTGGGGAAACAAGCGGAATGGAGAAAGCAAGTGAGGTCATGGCTGGCTCGTTGGCTCAGGGAGACAGAGACTAGAGGGATTCGAAGGCAAAAACCCACCTCCCCCTTGTCCCCTGCCCTTGGTTTGGGTCCAAAGCTGATTCCTCAGATGAAAAATGTTTGGAAAGCAAGGCTGCTGGGCCAGCTCCGGATTCCGGAGATAACAGGCAGGCTCGAAGGGGGAACGTTTATTTACACTGGGGGGGCTGAAGTGTTGCTCTCTGGTGAAACCCAAGCTGGCTGGCATTTATTTAGCAGATAAGAGGGACAGGGAAGAGGGGGGGCTCCTCCGTTCCCTCCAGCTACTTCACAGCTCTGTTTTCCTCCGCTGGAGAGACTCACGGAGGGGAGAGCCAGGGGGGCGCATGGACGGCGTGGCGGGAGGAGGGTCCGGCCTAGCTGCTCAGGTGGAAGCTGGCCCCCGCAGACAGGGCTGCCAGAAAGCTGCCCCAAACCCAGCGTGATTAGCAGCAAAAAGTGGCGGGAGGAGGCAGGAGCTGTTGGCAGGTGAGCTGCGGAGAGCGAGGCAGGGAGATGCTCAGAGGAGGCTCCAGCTGGGAGGAGGAGAGCTGCCCCCACCCCTGGTCTGCCCTCCCCAGCCTGGTTCAGGGACCCCCCTCCTGGGCAGGCTTGGGGAAATGGGGTCTGTTCCTTCACCCCTCAGGCAGAGTCAGTATGTGATGGGCTGTGATGGTCTCACGCCCAGCTCCCACCCCTGGGGAGGGAACTGGGAGGGCAGGGCCAGTGCCGAGAAGGGTTGTCTGTTGTCCAGGCAATCCTGATACGTGTTCCTATGGACTGAGACTCCTGGGACCTTCTGGGGTCCCATGCCCTAGGCAGGGATCGGCAACCTTTCAGAAGTGATGTGCCGAGTCTTCATTCATTCACTCTAATTTAAGGTTTCGTGTGCCAGTCATACATTTTAACCTTCTTAGAAGGTCTCTTTCTATAAGTCTACAATATATAACTAAACTATTGTTGTATGTAAAGTAAATAAGGTTTTAAAAACGTTTAAGAAGCTTCATTTAAAATTAAATTAAAATGCAGAGCCCCCCGGACCAGTGGCCAGGACCCGGGCAGTGTGAGTGCCACTGAAAATCAGCTCGCGTGCCACCTTCAGCACCCGTGCCATGGGTTGCCTACCGCTGCACTAGGGCCTTCCTTCCTGAAAGCAGGGCGCTCGGAGCTCCTGTGTGTGCAGATTGCTCCCCACACCCACTCGCCCAGCTCCAGCCCCCCACTTCTGATGGCTCAGGGACTCTCCCCATCCCCTGTCAGTCTCTGTTCTCCCTACACTGCTCTCCATATGCTTCCCCATCTCACTCCCCCCCTCCACTGCCTGTCTCCCCACCGCCCCTTGGTCTGTGCACCCTTTGCTCCCCCGTCTGCCCTGACTCCCCTCCCTGCACTCCTTGATCAGTCTGATCCCCACATCTACTCCACCCTGTCTCTCCTCCGTCCCCCCACCTTTTCACCGGTCTGCCTCTGGCCTCTCAGGAAGCAGCAATCGCACAGGGCTGAGGGTGCTCAGGCAGGCCAGTGCCTCTGTGGAAGTATTTAAGCCCAGGATAATGTTGTTATCATATTTTTATGCCAGGAAATTTAAAGGGCAGAGGCTGCAGACAAGCAAACATCTGAAGCCATCAGCCTGATAAGGCCTGAATTTCCTTTCCCTGTTTGCGAGGCTTCTGACCTGACAGGATTGCGTTTGTATAGATATCTGTTTTCACATAAATGAGGACTTTCCCAGCTGTCCCCTCCCTGTCCAGTATCCCTTCCCCACCCCGGCCCTGACCTCCCCGAGCCCTGCGCCTTTCCCTCTTTCTCTCTCCCTCACACGCACAGCCACCCTGCCGTGGCTCCCGGCGCACTTCATCAATGAACGAATTGGCACACGACTCCAGAAACAAGAGAGACCCCAAAAGATCTGCCCCGGGAGCCGGAGGGGAAAATCCAAAGGGCCATTCTGTGCCGACAGCTTGGTCCTGACTCGCTGCTGTCTGGGAATGCAAAGTGCAGCCATTTAACTGCTGAACGGCCGCTTCGGGTGCGTGGCAAAGGGTCACTTGGCGCACACCTCAGCCCCTCTCCCTCAGCCCAGGCTGGAGCGTGAGGAAGGGTGGCTTTGAGCTTTGGATACTGAGCTGGGCTCGTGAGAATGGCTGTGTGTGTCCTTGCACGAGGGACTTGACCCCTCTGTTTCCGATGTGTCCGCCGGGGATCACAGCACTGCCCTACCTCCCAGAGCAGTGGTCGGCTCAATACGCTGAGGATGGAGATGTTCATAGACTACGGTGGGCGTGGGGGATGCAGCAGACCCTTTGCTGGAGCAATCGGCCTCTGATTTTCACTGTTGGCTTCGGGGAGGGATATAAATGTGCTGCATTGGCTGAGCCGGCCCCTGCTGCAGAGACGTGAGCGCTCGTATCCTATACAGCGGGTGACAGCGCAGGCAGGCGGGCAGGCTGGGGAATCTGGTTTCCCAAAGCAAACTCCCTTCTCTTCTGGCCAGTACTGGGTTTATAATGGCGTCTATGGTGCCAGGTTGATGTTTGGACCAGAGGGGGGCCCCCCCACACACTGTGCCCCAAGCCTCACCCACCACTCCTGCCTCTTCATACCCTCCCTGCTGCTTGCCCCTGGCCATGGGGCTGGTGGGCATGTCCAGGCTGGGCGGGCTCTTGGGGTCACATCCCAGGAGTCTACCTTGGTCTCCAGTGCGGCTCTGGCTCCGGGCAGTCTTTGCTGCCCATCTCCCCAGGGCCGAGCTGCCTGGGACAGGTGCAGAGGCTGGGCCGGTCTCAGGCAGTGGGAAGGGGCAGGAAAGGAGGCTGAAGAAGAGACCCCAAAAGGCTCCAAAACCAAAGATCAAAGAACCCTCCCCTGGCCCCCAATTGGTCAGTGTTAAGGCAAAGGGGGGGGCGCTTGTGGCAGGAGTGGGGCTGTGCCACCCAACAGGGTGGGTTTGGGGCAGGGGACTTGCTCCACCCCACACCCCGGATGCTTCAGAGACCTTCCCCCAGCGAGGGCCCGCTCTAATCCGGAGGTGAGGGGTGGCCATGGCTGCTGCAGGGTCAGCGCTGGAGCCTGGCTGGCTGTCCCGGGCAGTTGTTTGCACAGGGCGCTGGAGTCGGCCTGCAGCTGAGCCTGTGCTGTCCCTGACTTCCCCGGAGCGCCACTGGCGGGTGGAGGCAGGAAGCTGCCCGCTCGCTGCCTGTCCAGCACACGGGGCCAGAGAGCAGGAAATGAATATTTTGACAGCCGGGAGCCAGCTGAGCTCAGAGGGAGGATGCTCCAGGGAGAGGGCTGGGCTGCAGTGTGGGGTGCACTGGGGCCCGGGAATGCACTGGGGCACATGCTCCAGCCAGGATTGGGGGAGAGATGGGGGCAGACGTGGTAGGCAGACCTGTGCCCTGCTCCTCTCTCATCCCAGGGGGAGAGTGGGCAGCTCACAACTATCCCAAAGGGATGGGGGAGGGGGAGAGGTGTCATTAACCCTTTGTGACCCTAGATGCAGTCTCTCCCTTCCCCCCACCCTCTCCTCCAAAGCTGAGGTGCCAGTTTGTCTTTAAGAGAGCAGCAGGGGCCAGATCCTGCCCTGAATGGCTCCCTGTGAATCCCGGCTGGGTCAGGGCAGGATTTGGCCCTAGCGCTTCAGGCCCACTCCATTGCCAAGGGGAGGAGGGTGAAGGAGCAGAGCCGTTACAGGGATCTCTTACATCCGTCTGGCCTGGAGGGGGCGGCGGGGAAAGGCCTGTTCCGAGGGCCCGTTTGATGGGAAATCACAGGGTGGGAAGCCCTGAACAGGAAGCTAGAGAGCGACCCAATGAACCACGTGCTGTAAATCAAGGGCCCAGACAGACTCAGGGGAGAGTTCAAGGGGAAACGGAATGTGAAAGAGCTCCGCAGCAGCCGCTCCTCTCTCCCTCCAGCCCCCAGGCCCAGGAGCTTCGGCGCATGGCCAGGTTAGCACGCTGGGAAAGGGTTAATCAAAGAGCAGTGGCAGTGGGCCACAGCCTGGGAGTATATGCACGGGTGTTGCTGTCCACGTTCGCCTGCACCGGTGCTCCCAGTGAGAGTGTTACCAGCGCTCCTGATGCTGGTGCTTTTCTTGGCTCTCATTAAAACCAGAAGGAAGTTTCTCGCCCCCGGGGCTCTGGAAAGGAGGCTGAAGAAGAGACCTCAAAAGACTCCGAAACCAGAGATCAAAGAACACTCCCCTGGCCCCCAATTGGTCAGTGTTAAGTCAATCCCATGTTTAAAACAAACAAAAGGAAGTATTTCTTCACACAACGTACAGGCAACCTGTGGAACTCCTTGCTAGAGGATGTTGTGAAGGCCACGACACTAACAGGGTTCAAAAAAGAACTAGATAAGATCATGGAAGATAGATCCATCAATGGCTATTAGCCAGGATGGGCAGGGATGGTGTCCCTAGCCTCTGCCTGCCAGAAGCTGAGAGTGGGCGACGGGGGATGGATCACTTGATGATTCCCTGTTTTATTTATTCCCTCTGAAGCACCTGGCATTGGCCTCTGTTGGAAGACCGGATACTGGGCTAGATGGACCTTTACTTTGACCCAGTATGGCCATTCTGATGTTCTTATGATTGTCAGGAGTTGCTCCAGGACTCTGGGTTTCCCCTGACTTGCCCCAGTGGCTTCCGCTGGTTTCAGCAGCTCTGGCGACACAGAGAGGCTGTTGGGGATGGCGTGTCAGAGTGGGGCAAACCAGGGTCCATCTAGACTGGTCTCTGTCCCCAGCCCTGGCCAGCACACCAGGGGAAAGTGCAAGAAACCCCATATGGACACATATGGAATCACCTGCTGCTAGGGGAAGCAGTTTGAGGTTGGTTTGTTCTGAAGCCTGGGGGGTGGCTACCAGGCTACGGGAGGGTGATGGTTGCGATCAGAGAAATCAGCCAGTCGCCCTGCCCATATCTGACACCCTGCTACAGTCCCACGCTTCCGCCCTTGGATTTGTGAGCCCCACTCACACCCACTTACTGACACGCAGCTGACACCATGTATGGCGCCTCCACTCCCGGGCCAGGGAGGTGTGAGAAATAAGAAGGGACTGGCTGGAGGGGCTGCGGTTTGGGGTATTTAAGATTCAGGAGGAGATAGCAGAAATTAGATCAGCCTGCCCAAGCTGGGCTGGAGGATGTGGGGCAGCGGGGATGGGGCGTTACTGAGCTAGCTGGGCCGGAGGATGTGGGGCAGCGGGGATGGGGCATTACTGAGCTAGCTGGGCTGGAGGATGTGGGACAGCGGGGACGGGGCGTAACTGAGCTAGCTGGGCCTGAGGATGTGGGGAAGCAGGGATGGGATGGGGCATTACTGAGATAGCTGGGGTGTAGGCTCCGGTGCAGTAGATTCTGTGTTCAGCACCATTCCCCTCTGCTCCTGCTGGGCCGATGATAAGGAGGTGCCTCTGTTAGAGCGCTTGCCTGCCCACTGACCTGGCCACCACAGCTGACTCTGCCAAGAGCTGTGAGCCCTGATGCCCCACAGCTCAGAAGGTGCCACTGACCCCTGGCTTTCTGCTGGCAGCTGGGCTGCAGTCTCCTGGACAGCTGCTTCACTTGCTCCCCTCCCATGAACCACCACCGCCGGCCCATGGCTCTAGGGTGGCTGCTTCCCAGGCATGGTGTCAGCCAGGGACCACCGGGAAGGAGGTCCAGGCTCTGCTCCATTGCCTCATGGGGCAGGGGATGCAGGTGACACCCCCATGGCACAGGTACAGTCTGGAGCTCTCACCATCCCTGCCTGCATAGTGGCTGGAGTCCCCAACAGCACCCAGGGAGAGGAGTGAATGGCCTCAAAGCCCCCTGACCCAAGTCCTGTGGGAGCTCCCAGTTTCCAAGCCATGGGATAGTGCCTGGGGCTGAGCACCCGGAGCCTGGCGCTTCACCCCAGAGGCCTCACCCTACTCTGTGCCATGCTCTCCCTGTGGAGGCTGCCCTGGTTTCAGCAGCTCTGCCCGGTTCTCAGGCCCCAGGTCCTGCTCATTGCTATGCCCAGTGTAATGCCCTGAGCCCAGGGCTTAGCCTGAGTCAGGCCCAGGATACCTGGCCCTTAGGAGCTGGGCTGCTGGCACTTAGCCCTGAGATGAGCAGAGGCCCGGGGATCCATTGTAAGGGGGGGCTGGGAGCTGGCCCGCCTTTCAGCCGCGTTCATCACTGCAGTACGAGCGCTTTCAAACCCTCCCAGGCAGCGTTCGCAGCTCCCCGCAGAGCCTTTGAAGCTGAGGAGTTTGTGAGCGAGAGGAGATGAAACGGGCCTGGCAGCCAGCGAGGTAGTGAGCGCTAGTGGGGGCTGGGCGCCCCCGTCTCCACAGAACAGGCCTAGTGGGGCCAGGGTCCCTGGCTTCTGAGGCAGTGCCAGGAGCCCTGCAGCCCCGCCCCGCTTTGAGTTCGGCAGCATCGGGGGCTGATTGAGTCCGACACTCTCCTGTCGAACGCCGGGCTGGCCAGCGCGCTGAAATGAAATGACTTTGTTTACTTCTGGGATATCATCCAGAAAGGGAAAGTTCACGGGGCTTCCTGCTGTCATCATATTTTTTCCTGATGGACTGTGCTGCTGGAGTGCAGAGACATGCTGGCTTGAAAGCCCAGGCAGCAGCAGCCTCCCCTTCCTCTGGCTGATACGTGGCAGCCAGGCCATGGCTGAGCTCAGGGTGAGGTGGCCCCACCACCGCCTTGTCTCCCTCCCGTCTCCCCGGCTGGGGTAGGGGGAAGAGAGCAGAGCCTTGTTCCCATTGGCTTCCCCAGCAAGGCAGCCACTCCCTGCAATGGTACCCATCTGCTGGGGCCAGACACTGAACCGTGTCTCAACTCTCCGAGCGCCTGGACATCTCCTGCCTTCTCCACCCCTGGAGAGCTGAGGAGTCCTGCGGGTTCACACACACCCTGATGGGTGCCACACAATCAGACACACACCTGTCATTTCTGGCTGCCACCCTCTGACCACCCCACTGCAAATGGGGGCTGTACAGGAGACCCCTGGAATGGCCACGGGAAGAGATGCACCCAGACTGAGTGAAGTTCCAGAGGAGGTTGGGGCACATGGCTGGAAAAAAGTTCCTGGACTGCTCTGGCCCAGCCATCTTGGCCCACAGATGGGGCTGGGAGCTCACGGTGCCCTGGGGGCGGGGGGAAGCGGTGCCCTGCTGTTGACGCCGTTCCCATGAGACCTGCTGCTGTTTTGGAAACGTTGATTTAAAGCAGAGCCGTGGTGATGACAGTGATGAATTGATACGGTCCTGTCAGGCCAGCGCTGATACGTGGCCACAGACGTACCCGGCCTCCCCGCCCCACCGCAGGATCCTCAGGGCTCAAGTGGCCGGCACAGCTGCTGCTTGGGGAGAGACCAAAACTGCCTCAGGAGCAGCTGCCTCCCTGGCACATACCATAGGGAGAAGCTGCAGCACCAAACCCTTTGGCT
Source organism: Gopherus evgoodei (assembly GCF_007399415.2). Classification (NCBI taxonomy): domain Eukaryota; kingdom Metazoa; phylum Chordata; order Testudines; family Testudinidae; genus Gopherus; species Gopherus evgoodei. The sequence goes on from NC_044330.1 coordinate 8,788,544, forward strand.
GCATGGACGTGCCAGCCAGGGGCTGCGGACGTGCAAAGTGATACGGAGCAGGAATGGTGCAGGCAGACAGCCCGCAGCTGTGCCCACCCCCACAGGTTTGCTAATCTTAGTCCTGGGCCCAGCTTCTCTCTGCTCTGCGGATGCCCCTCAACCCTGACCTGTCCCTCAGCCTGCTATTTCAGCCCTGTGTCCAACCCCACCCCCAGCTCTGCCAGTGCCCCTCAATCTCACAACCCCTCCCCCTACTCACTATTCCACCGTGGAGCTTTCCCCATGCAGCTCTGTTAGCATGTACCAGAGAACCCCCTATTCCCCAGGAGCCGGCTCCAAGATCTGGCACACAGCTGTGTATTTTCTTACCGGGTCACACGGTTCAGCGGGGTTAGTGGCACTGGGGCTAGGCTATGTTCAGCTGGCTTTATTGGTCTGAGCTGTTTAGGGTGCAGCTATGGGCTGAGCCCAAACCCCGGGGTTGCCTTGGCATTTATGGCATAACCACCTTACATCCTCCTTGTGCGTTCAAACTGGGAGGGGGCAGTACAGGAAGCCTGCATGGGGCCTCCGCTTCATAGCCAGACCAGGTTTGGGGGCAGGGACAAGGGGTTGTGACACCCGGATACTGCATGTGATGAGGCTCCCAGCTTGCATTGTCATTATGTGCAAACACTGGAGTGAGCTCATCCCCAAAGCCATTGTAATGTGTCCTTTAGCCAGCAGATCTATCACAGTATTAGCTGTGTCTCTTATCTTCCTCTCCAGAGCGGATGAGCAGATAACAGCATTTTGCCTCCTCCTGTGTGGATTTCAGGGACCGGCTGAAGACGAGCTCTGGGTGCTGATTGAACAACTTCTATTCCTCACCAAGGTCTGTGTAGTCCCAGTTCATCGTGGGCACCACATTCCATCATCCTGGCCAGCCGTCCTTTGGGACACCAGGATGATTCAGGGCCCTGTGTCATGCTTCCTTCACTTGGGTGGGCAGACGCTGTAGGCAGCAGCTGCCCCTGTGACTGATTCTTAGTCAGAAAGACTCAGGCAGGGAGAAAAGATTTTGCTGATCAGATGCTCAACATCTTAAAAAGAACTGCACCACACCCGACAGCCAGCATTTCTCTGAGATCTAGCTGCTGTGCATTCAGATAAATACAAGAAGCTAGGTCATTGACTATAATGCGGGCTGGTGACCCCCCCCCCAATAATGTTATATTTGATTCCTGACCCACAGCACCGCTGCTGTTCCAGTCTTGGGACTCTCCAGAACAGGCGGGCCAAAGGCTCAGAGTTTTTGGTGTGTAGGGTGCTTGTAACTTCTGTGTGTAGGGGGGGCGGGGTACGGCTTGTTCCCGTGCCTTCTGGAAGCATGAACTCCACGGCTGCAGCCCCGGTGTAAGGGTCACTTTAAGGCAGTGCTGGAGGATGCAGCCAGCAGTGCCCCACCAGGAGGGAGCTGGGTGATGCCCCAATTCTCCCACATGTCAGCCCCCATGTTGGTGTCAGCTTGGGACTGCACCCCACCAGGAGCGCTGCCAGCTTTTTTGGTGCCCTAGGTGGTGAAAGGTCCCGCCACCGAAATACTGATGATGACCAGGGCGGCCACCGTCCTCCAAATGTTAGCGTCCTAGGCGACCACCTAGGTCCCCTAATGGGTTGCGCTGGCCTTGCACTCCGCTGTGGGAGGGGAAGTTTCCAGAGGGGGTGGCCTGTGGGGAGTTGGCCCAGTGGAGGGAGCTCCCTTGAGGCCGTGGTGGAGCTGAGACAGGGCATTTCCCCTCTTTGGGCTCCCAGGGCTGGGTGGGGGCAGTGCTGGGGGCAGGACAGTTGGCTCCTGGTGAGAGGCCAAAGTGCCTGTGTCTGGGGGCTGATGGGAGCTTTCTCTCCCTCCATCTCTGAAGAGTGCAGCCTCCCCACAGCCTCCTCTGTGCACCTGGCTGTACTGTGGCCCTCCCCTCCCCACGGCCATCTGCTGCCCTGAACGGCGAGATGCTGCCTGTCCAGCAGGTTCCACCCCCACAGCAGCCGTCCTCTTTCAAGTCCTAATTTCTTCCTGCTAATGAGGAAAGGAGCCTTCCCAGCATTCCTGCCTGCGCTCACCCCCAGCCGTTCTCCAGGTGGCTCGGGCTGCAGCAGATGAAAGGTGCTCACGCACGGCCCTGTCCTCTCTTCGCACACGCAGCCTGGCATGGGGCAGTGTGGGGTGGGCAGCTGCTGTCAAAAGAGCCATTAGCTTCCTCCTGGTCCAGAGAGAGGGAGAGGCAGGGGGCTGGCACCCAGGGTGGGGGTTGTATGTCGAGGTTCTCCCTGTGTCTGCTGATCGGTTTCCCATGGTGTGTGTCTGTCTGCCCACTTGTGCCTGTCCATTTAAATGACTATGGGGCCATGACCAGGTATGCAGGTGCTGCCACAGTCTGGCCTGTCTCTGGTGTCAGGCTCTGGGGCTGGCTGCGTGCTGTACAGCATCTCTGAGGGGAGCAGGAGTCCCAGGATGGGGCACTGGGTTCCGGGCGGGGGCTGATGGCTCCTCTCTCTTGGACTTGGGCACAGGGGAAGCACTTTGCCAGCACCACAGTGAGGCTGGGCCTGACAGCCCAGGGAGTCCCCAGCCAGTTCCTAGAGGGGAGAGACCTGGGTAGTTAGGGATGGAGCAGAGACAGCAGAGGGTGTGCCTCAGTTTCCCCTGTGTGCTGCATGGTTAATTAGGTTAACTTGCAGAGATCCTGGGCCCCATGCCCATGGAGACCCTGAGAAGACAATGGCCACTCCATTTGCCTGGACATTTGGTACCATGGATGGACTGTGCTGTAACTTTCTGTTCTCTGTGTTAACTAAGGACTTTCTATGCTCTGTACCAGACTGTTAATAAAGCCTCCTGCTTTTCCAGTGCCGGCTGAGAGTCACCCCAGAGCGAGGTGCATTGCTCCTTCCATGTGTGTGTCTCCCTCAGGTGCCCAACTCAGGTGGACTCCCTGTGGGGAGCTCACAGTGTGCAGAAGGGGTGCTGAAGGCTGGTAGTTCAGTCCCAGGAGGCGGTGAAGCCGAGGGATTTACCCAGTGACAGCCGAGGGATTTACCCCAGGAGGCTGACACATTGATGGGCCCCTCCCAGGGACTGCTCCAGAGCTTTGCGAGAGCCCCGGACCATGGGAGGTCTCTGCCCCACTGAGGAGGTCAGGCTTAGCATGCCGGGGGTGTCTTTTGCTGGTTCTTCCCTGAGCTAGGAGACCATGGGAGTGTGGGTTCTTCACAGCCCGTCTCTGCAGTGGCTGGCGGGGGTGAGGGGATGCGGAGCAGGATTGGGCCGTGGTCAGAAATAGACTGGCTGGTGTCAGAGGCTGTTTGGCATTTGTCTCCACCGATGGCAGAAAAGCCCTGGATGATCCAGCTACTTAGAGGGAAGGTGGCCGCCTTCCTCATGGCACGCACACTCCTTCCCATACTTGTCTTGCTAGCTGTCTCTGCCTGAGCCCTCCCTCGCTGGGTGACGTGAGCCGCCAGTGGGACCAGCAGGAACTGGCAGGGCACTGGAGTTCTGCATGGACCATCTGCCCAGAGGGAGTGGTTATAGCTGAAATAGCTCCTGGGGGCTGATTCCTCTCCTCTTCAGAGCTGGCAGCATCTCATTCCCCCCGCTGTAGCTTGGACCAGTGAATTCCCTGCTGGGGGCTGCTCAGGGCCAAGGCTCTGCCCCTGTGGCTTTGGATTGCAGCCAGAGCAGAGGGGCTGCTTGTGGTGGGTTTTGTGGGTTTCCTTCCCTGGAAGACAAGTGGCTGGTCTCAGGTGGCTCCTGCTCGTAAGGAATCCATCCACCGCCTGCTGCTAAGATCAGAGAGTGGCTCACCGCACAGGAAGCCTCCAACCTGGGCGAATCAAAGAGAATCAATAAAGGCGAGTCAGGAGCAGATCTTCCCCGGATGAGCAGCCAGAAGTGAAAGCGGACAGGCCTCCTTCACGTTGCCCACCAGTGCTCCCCTGGTGGCCACAGCACAGGCAGCCCTGGTGCCGGCAGCTGTGCAGGGGCCGCTGGCATGTGACTGCCACGGTGCCTAGCCCTGATCTGAGCCACGTGAAGTGGCACTGTGGGTAAAGCGGGGTAGCCAGTCGACACAGGTGCCCTCCCTGAGGCTACTATTAGTGGGGCTGAGCCAGTGTCAGGACAGGAGGTTGGACATTGAAAAATTAGGTCTAGGGGAGACACATGGTGTCAAAGGTCCTACAAAGGTCCCACTGACACCCCAATCCCACTCACCACCCCCATTCACAGACACACCCTCGTGCCAATACACATCTCTCATTCCTAAGCACAGCCTGGTGGGTGATTATTGAGGGTTGGGGTGTCAGTGCATTGGGGGGTGGTTATTGGGGGTTGGGGTGTATGTGCATTGGGGGGTGGTTATTGGGGGTTGGGGTGTATGTGCATTGGGGGGTGGTTATTGGGGGTTGGGGTGTATGTGCATTGGGGGTGGTTATTGGGCGTTGAGGTATATGAGTATTGGGGGTGGTTATTGGAGGTTGGGGGTGTATGTGCATTGGGGGGTGGTTATTGGGGGTTGGGGGTGTATGAGCACTGCAGGACGGTTATTGGGGTTGGGGTGTTGGTGCACGGGGGTGGTTATTGGGGGTTGAGATGTATGTGCATGGGGTGGTTATTGGGGGTTGGGGGTATATGTGCTTGGGGGTTGGGGTAGCAATGCATTGGGGGTGGTTATTGGGGGTTGGGATGGATGTGCATGGGTTGGTTATTGGAGGTTGGGGTGTATGTGCATGGGGATGGTTTTTGGGGGTTGGGGTTGTATGTGCATGGGGTGTAGTTAAGGGATGTTGTATGCATGTATTTATTGAGTGTTGGGGTATTCTTTGGGGGTGCTATTGAGTGTTGGTGGTGTTAGGCGTGCACTGGTGTTGGAACATGTATGTTGTGTATTGGGGTGTCTGTGAGCATATTGTGCCGGGGTGTGTGTATGCTGTCCGTGTGTGGGTATTGTTGGGTGTTCATTGGGGTTGGGGTGTATGTGGGGATGTCAGTGTGTGTGTGCGTGGGGGGGCTGAGTACCGGGTTTGGGGTGGTTGGGTGCTCCTGGTGGGTGCGGGATCATCTGCCAGGGGGTGGGGTGTCTTTCCCGGGTGGTGGTGGTGTGGGGGGGACGGGACACGCTGTGCAGCAGACGTGGCTTTCTGCTCACGCAGGGCTGCGGCAAGGCCAGACACACCGCGGGCCCAGCCTCTCTGTGTGCACATCACCTTCCTGCCCGTTTCACTCGCTCTCCCCAGCCGGGGGCTGCAGGGCTTTAGCACCAAGTGGCTGTAAAAAGGGCCATAATGAACAGCCTGGCCTAAATGAAATATTTAATGTGACCCATAAAGCCGGGTGAGGCCATTAGCAGCAGCTCCCAGGAGAACATGGCGGGTGGGCTGCCCTGCATGGGCAGGGGGGATGCCTGAGACAGCCAGGGGCTGGGAACGGGCACCACAGGAAGCAGAGGGGATGAGAGCAGGGAAGGAGCCATAAATCTTTGGAGAAGGTCAGAGTAAGAGGAGAGGGAGGGAGCAGCAGGCAGGCGGCTACCAGCACATGGTGGCACGGGGCTCGGGCTAGCATGACGGGCCCTCCACATCTGTGGGAGAGGGGCCTCCCGGGGAAGGTCCTGGCCTAAATCCAGTCCTTCTGCTCTCCCAGGGCAGTGGGGTGTGTGTGTGTAAGAGAGGGTGTCGTTGTGGGGCCTGGTGAAGGGGGATCTGTGTGTTGTGTGCATGATGTAGGGGGGCTGTGTGTGGGATGGGCAGGTGCCTGGTTGTCTTGTGAACAGGGAGGTTGTTGCATGGATGGGGTGGTGGTGTTGTGTGAGGAGTGACGTGAGTGTGCATTGCACGAGTGTGTGCTGTTGTGCGGGCCTCATTCACTCCTGGACCTCACTCTGGGCACCCTCCCTTGGCTGCCCTGGGCCATTGGCTAATCTGGGAGAGCAGCTTCCTCTATCCCAGTGCCGCAGTCTGACCCTGCGCCTCCCGCAGGCAGGGCCCTTGCCCAGCTCTGCACGTGGGCCTGGCCTGGGCACGTGCCCTGGGGAAGGCTGCTCCCTGGCAGAGTCCCCGGCTCTGTGGCTGCGGGCGGTGGCTGGCTGTCCCGCTGGCCGGCCGGGGAGCTCTGTGTTCCCTGAGGAGATAAGGGGGAGGGAAGGGGCTGCGCTGCGGATGAGTTACGGCCCCTGACCCACAGGTGACTCCCTGCACCTGAGGCCCTGGGGCTTCCTGCCCATTGTGTGGCTGACAGGGACCATCTGCCAGATAACTAAGGTAAATACAGGGCCCTCCCAGGCGAGGACCCCAGAGCAGGTTCAGGGGGCAGGTCACTCAGGGCTGCTGGGCAGAGGGCAATGGCAGGGCGGCAGGGGAAGAGTTCAGGCCGGGGGCGAGGCAGGACACGCTGCCCCGGGATGGCTTGGAGGGGGGTTGGGGTTACGTAGCCCCCTGCCAGCCCCTTACGCACCACGGGGGCTGGAACCTCTACTGGGGGCTCCACAGGGGCTCTGCTGGCACCCTTGGGCGATGGGCGCAGAATGGAACAGGGCCAGGTGACCCAGGCAGAGGGGGGATGGGGTCATTTGCTGGGGGTGGGGGGAGACCTATGCAGGGGAGTCATCCACAGCCCCATGGCTTCTGCTACCCATGCCCCACTGGAGGCCTGGCAGGGTGTGGCCCCATCCCCTCTCTGGCCAGTGGAATGGAAAGCATCGGGAGAGGGAGCTGGGAGCAGGGGGGGACTAGCCACCCCCTTTCTTGAGTCCAGGATGGTGGGTGGAGGATGGACCCAGCTCGGCCAACCCTACCCAACCCTATTTCTCTGGAAGGGGGAGGGGGAGAGGGGCCCAGCTCTGTGCCCCCACTGAAGGCTGGGTGGGGGATGGGCCCAGCTCCCCCTCCCACTGAGACTGACCCCTGGTCCCTGAGGCTGGGGGGTGGCCCAGGTCTGACCTCACTGCTCTCTGGGAGAGGGGAAGGAGCCCGCCCCCTCCCCAGCATTGTCCCCTGCTGCCCCCCATGGCACAGGCTGGCCCCTCTGGCTCTGTAGAGTTAAAGAGACGGAAGAATTTTAACTGCATCGACCCTTGACCCCGCTGCCTGCAGAAGGGAAGTGACGCCCCAACCTGTCCCCAGCCCTGGCAGGGGCCGGATGGGGGGAGGGGAGGGACAAGTGGGGGCGGGTGGGGGGGGATAAAGACTATTTTAGTAAAAGCCAGGGAGAGAGAAAAGCAGGTGACTCCCGCCTGCAGCCCCCGCTGGGCACAGGGGGATGGGGGCAGCCAGTCCCTTGGGCTGAGGAGGGAAGAGGGTCACTTCACTGGCTGAACTTGCCTCCAGCTCTCAGAGCAGCAGGGAAAGCTCCTGGGAAGGGATTCAGCTGGCAGTGTCTTGGGCTCCCTCTGCCCTGCCCTGCCCTGAGCAGTCCTAGCCCCCACCCAGCCCCCTACCCTGAGCCTCCATCAGCAGCCAGGGCCGCCCAGAGGTGAGGGGCAAGAGGGGCAATTTGCCCCAGGCCCCGGGCTCCGCAGGGGCCCCCATGAGTTTTTCGGGGCCCCTGGAGCGGGGTCCTTCACTCGCTTCAGGGGGCCCGGAAAACTCTTGCGGGGCCGGATCCTGGAGCTTCTTCCGCTTCCGGTCTTTGCTGGCGGGGGGGTCCTTCCGCTCCAGGGCGGAAGGACCCCCCACCAGTGAATTACCGCCAAAGCGGGACCTGCCGCTGAAGTGCAACCCGGTCTTCGGCGGTAATTTGGCAGCGGGAGGCCCTTCCATTCTGGGACCCACTGCCGAAGTGCCCCGAAGACCCACAGTGGGGGCCCCCCACCACCAAACAGGGCCAGCTCTAGACATTTCGCCGCGCAGGGGGCACCCTGCCGCTTGCCGGTCCCACGGCTCCGGTAGAGCTCCCACAGGCACACCTGCAGATGCTCCACCGGAGCTGCGGGACCAGCGGACCCTCCGCAGGGACGCCTGCAGGAGGTCCACCGGAGCCGCCTGCTGCCAACGGCCCCAGGCCCCCGGAATCCTCTGGGCGGCCCTGGGGATAGCAGGGGCTGTGAGTTGGGAGTGAGGGGCACCGGTAGAGCTGTGGGAGGGAGCCAAGGGCCGGAGTATCAGGGGGCTGCGGGTCGGGGTTGAGGGGCAAGGCAGAGCTGTGAATGGGGAGCCCAGGGCTGGGGTACCAGGGGGCTGCAGGTTGGGGTTGAGGGGCACTGGCAGAGCTGTGGATGAGGACCCCAGGGCTGGGATAGCAGGGTGCTGCGGGTCAGGGATGAGGGGCACCGGCAGAGCTGGGCAGGGCAGGACTGCACTAGCAGCTGGGGGAAGCTGCAGACCTCAGAGTATCTTGCACGGCACCAGGCCCAGCTCTAGTCAGAAGCACCCGTCCAGAGGCCCTCTCCCTCTGGAGAGCCTGTGATTGCTCCTGAGTCAGCCATGCAGGTGCCTTTCCTCCATTCCTGCAGGCAAACTCCCCTCCCACAGGGACAGCACACTGCAGGAGTCCTGCCCTCTGAACTAAGACAGCAGCAGGACATTACCAGCTAGGGGGGACGGTTCCCAGCCCCGTCCACACCTGGGCCAGGGTGGCAAGCACAGCTCTCCCCTGGGCATTGCCAGCTGGGCTGCCAGCTGCAGAGACGGGGAGCAGCCGCCCTCAGGGGGCAGCCGCAGCCCCTCCTGGCTGGCAGCACGGATGAGGCAGCTGTCAGAGGGCCCTGGGTATCTGTCTGCACCAAATGCTGCATTTCCAATTACCAGCCCCTTCCCTTCAGCGCCCTGGAGACTTCACACTCAGCTGCTCTTATCGATTAGATGCTGACGTGCAGTTTTCCCTTCCTATTAGGTCTGGGAGCTGAGGCCGCTCCAGCTCCTCTCCCCAATACGGCTGGGCCCCACGGCCCCCTCCCCAGCGCCCACAGGAGGCGCACATGGAGTGACGGGTGAATTTAGGCTGTCACTCAGCTGGAACAGAAGCTCGTTCTGGGACCGTGAACACGGAGCTGCTTGTTACCCAGGCTCTTGTCAGGGCTGCAGGGCTGAGAGCCTGTCAGTGATCAGCATCCCTGGGAGGGGGCATGGAGTGGGGGCGTCCTGGAGGTTTCGTGGGGGGGGGGGCGGGACACAGCGCTGAGGGGTTGTGTGGATGTTTGTGGATGGCAAAGGGGTGTTGTCAGGTTTTGTGTGTGAGTGTGAACAACACCAGGAGGTTCCATGGGAGAGTGGGTGCATGGGTGTATACAGCACTGGGGGGGTGTTGTGTTAGCTGAGGGGTATGTGTGGAGGGAACAACAGCTCTGGAGGTTGTGGGTGTGGTTGTGTATACACAGTGCTGAGAGAGAGAGAGAGCGAGAGAGTGTGAACAGTACTGAAGTGGAGGTTGTGTGTGCATGTGCGCACATCACTGGGAGAGGTGTGTGTATGTGTATAGTGCTGGGAGGTGTGTGTGTGTGTGTGTGTGTGTGTGTGTGTGTGTGTGTGTGTGTGTAGAGCACTGGAAGATGTTTTGTGTTTGTACAGTGCTAGGAGGTGTGTGTGTGTGTACAACACTGGGAGGTGTGTGTGTGTGTAGAGCACTGGGAGGTGTTTTGTGCGTGTGTGCGTGTGCGTGTACAGCGCTAGGAGGCTGTGTGTGTACAGGGACAGCACTTGGGGGGGTGTTCTATGTGTGTCTGCACAGTTCCAGAAGGTTTTGTGTGTGTGTGTGTGTGTGTGTGTGTGTGTGTGTGTGTGTGTGTGTGTGTGGACAGCGCTGGTGCTGCCCCCTGGAGCTACTCTGTGGGGTAAGTGGGGTTGCACAGAGCCAGACCCAGAAGCTGATTGCTTGGGCTTTCCTCCCACATCACCTCCTTGGCTGCTGGGGACTGACTCAGGCCTGCTGCACACGGGGATCCGGGGACAAGTCCCGTGCCCCTTCCCAGTAGTTCCACAGGGCCAGTGACACCTGGTGGGGTCGCTGCGCCCCATCCCCTCCCTGTGTAGAAGGTGGATACCCGTCTGCGCCCCCTCATCCCACAATGGCTCGGGTTCCATTTCTCACCCCCTGGTGCATTGCTGACGGCTGGATCTGGCCTCTGCCCAATGATAGGGCCCCTGTATGTGAAAGCAACGGGACACATGCCCCCAGACCAGGAGCAACCGACCCCGGGCAGGCTGGGCTGCTGTGAGGCAGGTTACATCTCCTGGCACATCCCCGCCCCGGGCAACTGTTCAATGGGGCTGGAATTATTACAGTGTAATTAAAAACGCAGTTAAGCGCTGCCACTTAGCAGAGAAGTCAGACAGTTTGGGAATAATTATCTGACAATATAACAAGTTGCACCACATTAATCAGGTGCTGATCTGCTCCGGTAGCTGTGCATCTGACTCTGGCCCGCACACTTAATGGCGTCATTTAGAGGAAAGCATCAATCAGGCAGTTACCAGGGCCCTGGCAAGAAGCGCACTGTCCATGGGCAGTGCTTCACCCTCCTGCCTCCTTTCTTTGCGGGGGACAGGGAAATCCACAGCTCCCTTTCATTCCTTCCTGGGGTGGGAGCACTGCCTGGTGGTCAGATCAGTGGGAAAGGGATGGGAGAAGGGCTGGGTGCCAGGACTCCATCCCCAGCTCTAGGAGGGAGGGCTAGGAGTCAGGATGCCTGGGTTCCTGGGAGGAAGTGGTGTCTAAGGATTAGAACAGGGGTGGGGCTGGGATCCAGGACACCTGGGCTCTCCTCACAGTGTCAGAAGAAGAACGGCATTGCCCTCCCAGCTTTATGCAAGCAGGACCGTGCCAGTGTAACTCAGCGTCTCTGCTCATCTGCTCTAATTCCTCCCTGGCCCCCAGCACCTGCTCTCCTCAGGCAGGGCAGGCTGGTCCTCTCTTAGAGCCTCGGTGGTGTGGGATGGCGGCCATGGTGATGGGGCTTTGCTAAGGGAGCTGTCTGTGCTGTTAGGTGGGCCCTGGGCTGGGCCTGACTAGCTGGGAGAGCCTGGTCCACCCTGTCTAGCTGCACCAGCCTCCCCAGGAGCTGCAAACCCCAAAGGGATGTGCCAGCCGGGACCCCACTGTGGCCCTGCCCCCACCCCTGAGCCCGGCTTTGTCCAACAAGTGGCATTGGTGCGTCCATCTCCCTGCTGAGCTCCACCATGGGAATCTGCTGGGCCAGGCGGAGTCCGTGGAGCATCTCCTCTGGCCAGATGGATGGGGGCTCTGTGCTGCAGGGCCAGGCCTGTGATGCCCACCATCAGCTGGCAGCCCCACCAGCGTCTACGCTGCAAGCACTGCGCCGAGCTGACAGCCCTGCTTCCCATCAGAAACCTACCTGCTGCCTCCTGAAGCCCAGCCATGGCAGCATGGGGAGGACATTACATTAGTAGAAGCATTGCCATCAGATTGAGGGAAGTGATTATTCCCCTCTATTCGGCACTGGTGAGGCCACATCTGGAGTATTGTCTCCAGCTTTGGGCCCCCCAACTACAGAAAGGATGTGGACAAATTGGAGAGTCCAGCGGAGGGCAACAAAAATGATCAGGGGGCTGGAGCACATGACTTATGAGGAGAGGCTGAGGGAACTGGGTTTATTTAGTCTGCAGAAGAGAAGAGTGAGGGGAGGATTTGACAGCAGCCTTCAACTACCTGAAGGGGGTTCCAAAGAGGTTGAAGCTCGGCTATTCTCAGTGGTGGCAGATGACAGAACAAGGAGTAATGGTCTCAAGTTGCAGTGGGGGAGATTTAGGCTGGATATTCAGAAACGCTATTTCACGAGGAGGGTGATAAAGCACTGGAATGGTGTGACAGGGTCAGGCCAGATGGCTACAGGAGAGTGATCGAAGGCAGATATATTAGCCCCAGGTTAAGTAGGTCCCCTTTCCCTGGGTAAGGTAACAGGGAAGGTTCCAGAACAATCAGGAACTTTCTGGAAACAATTAAGGCAGACAGGCTGATCAGAACACCTGCAGCCAATCAAGTAGCTGCTAGACTCAATCAAGGCAGGCTAATCAGGGCACCGGGGTTTAAAAAGGAGCTCAATTCAGTTTGTGGTGTGGATGCAAGGAGTGAGAGGGTGTGCTGCTGGAGGACTGAGGAGTACAAGTGTTAAGAGACACCAGGAGGAAGGTCCTGTGGTGAGGATACAGATGGTGTTGGGAGGAGGCCATGGGGAAGTAGCCCAGGGAGTTGTAGCTGTTGTGCAGTTGTTACAGGAGGCACTATAGAAAGCTGCAGCCCACAGGGCCCTGGGCTGGAACACGGGGTAAAGGGTGGGCCCGGGTTCCCCACAAAGCCTCCCAACTCCTGATCCAACACAGGAAGATCTCTGAGGCTAGCAAAAATCCGCCAATAAGCGTGGGACCCACCAAGGTAGAAGAGGAACTTTGTCACAAATGGGTTACCATGGGAGGTGGTGGAAACTCCATTTGTAGAAGTTTTTAAAGCCCGGTTTGACAAAGCCCTGGCTTGGATGATTTAGTTGGGGTTGGTCCTGCTTTTAGCAGGGGGTTGGAGTAGAACCTCCTGAGGTCCCGTCCAACACTGATATTCTATGACACGATGTGCTGGGCAAAGTCACACAAGGGGAGCCTGGCTACACAAGGGTTGCTGCCCATGAGACAAGGGTGAGAGGGGCAGGGTGCCCCCTCCTGGGGGGGTCAGGCTGAGGGGCAGGATGTCCTCTCCCGGGGTGAGGTGGGCAGGGGGGCTCTGAGTGAGGCAGGGGTTCCCCCCCAAGGGGAAGGGCTGTGAGGGGATAAAGTGGACAGACCCTCTCTGTTCAGCTGAGCGTATGGCTGAAGCAGGTGTTTCCTGGCGAGGCCTGAGCAGCAGGCGCTGGTGTGTGTACAGAGCTTTGGGCGGGGGGGTTGGATGGATAGATGGAGACAGGGTGAGTGTTGGCTGCTCTCGGGGGGCCTCAGGCAATCGATGAAGAGCAGCAGCCCCACCCGACATGCTGGAGCCGCATAACACTTGGGGGCCACTCCCTCGCCTGCCAAAGGCAGGAGCATTGATCCTGCGGCAGCTGCCTCCCTTCTGGGTCAGCAGAGAGGACGTGCCAGCCACCGCAGCCTGGCTCTCCCACCTGCCCATCATGCGGCACCCGATATCTAGCACAGGCAATGAGAGCCGGGGGAAGGGGAGCTGCCAGAGCTGCTGTAGGAGCCATCCCTAGACACAGGGAGGTGGGGGCGCACTGGCTGGGGGGGGCCTGGAGGCGTCTCCCCTTGCTCACGTGTGCTGGTGCCTCGACTCCTCCCTGCCCTGCTCTGTCCCTGTCAGGCAGCGGGGAGGCTGGGGGGCAGCGGGGAAGCAGGTGCTGGCATGGGCTGAGCTGTAGCTTTCTAGCTGGATTTTCCCACTCCTGCCACCGGGACGCAGGGTGATTCATGGGCATCTCGTGGAGGCTAACGGCCGAGCTGGGAGCCGGGCAGACGGAGCAAGGCAGACGGAACAGCGGGCCTTTAAATAATTTGTTAACTTGCTTTTTTGCTGGCTGGAGCCAGCGAACAGCGAAGTGGGGATAGGGAATAAAGGTGGGGGTGTCTGACAGAGGGCAGCGGGGGCATGGGGCCGGACGTGCCAACTGCAGGCTGCTCCTGCTGCAACATCCTCGGCCCATCTGCTCTCCTGTTACCTGGAGGGGCGTGCTCTCTCCTACGCCACCCACGTTATCAACTGGGACTCTGCCGAGCTCCGGGCTGGGCCCCAAGCAGCTCACTGCCTCGGCACGGCTCCTGTCCCAGGGCAGGGGGGCTGGGCGCTCGCTCTCCTTGGCACTGTTGGCTGCTTACTTTGGGAAGAAAGCCCCCACCCATTGCACACCTGTGCCCAGTTGCTTCAGTGGGACGAAGCCTTTTTGCTGGGAGACCAGAAACTGCCCAGCACACTGCCCCCAGCTGCCTCCTCCACCCCCACAAGCCTTCCTGGAAGGATCCACCAGTCTCTGGTAACTGGGTGCTAGGCCCCTTCTGATGGCCTCATGCCCCCTCTGAGTGCTGGGATGGAGGTGCTGGGCACCCCCCAATGGGTGTGGCAGAAGAGATCGCGTTGGCTTTTAATTGGCAGCATCACCTCATTGCTCTGGCTTCCTCCACAGCTCCAGCACACCCGCCCCATGGCTGGCAATGCTCCTTTGTGAAGCAGCTTGCTCCCTTCCTCACCTGGCCACCAGCCGAGTGGCTCCATTCATTCCTGCTCCAGGGAGGAGAGGATTACCCCATGGGGGCTCTCCAGGCCCCCCTGCTTGGCATCTCCCTCGTACCAGCAGCCTCAGGAGGGTGCTGTCAGGCTGATCTCCTCGCTGGGCTCTGGTTCGGTCTCTCAAGTCCCCCTGGCTCTGGGGGGCACGGGATGGGAGGATTCCAGTGGGGTCCCTATATGGGTCTTTCCCAGTGGCTGCTCCAGGCACCAGCGCTCCAAGTGTGTGCCTGGGGCGGCAAGCCATGGGGGGCATCCTGCCGGTCCTTGTGAGGGTGGCAGTCAGGCAGCCTTCGGTGGCACGCCTGTGGGAGGTTTGCCGGTCCCGAGGATTTGGTGGCAATTTGGGGGCGGGTACGCCGAAACCGCGGGACTAGCGGACTTCTCTCAGGCATGTTGCCGAATCTGCGTTACCAGCGGACCTCCCGCAGGCATGCAGCTAAAGGCTGCCTGACTGCCGTGCTTGGGGCGGCAAAAAAGCTAGAGCCGCCCTTGGTCTTTGCACCTCTCCCCCCGCCCCCGAGGGGCTTGAAGAGATGCTGATTCACATACGTGGGGCAGGGATGGCTGCCCCCAGAAGAGAGGAGATTGGCCCCCCATGGAGTGAAGGAAAGCTGCCCCGGGACCAGCTGACATCTGGGGTGGTGGACTGGAGCCGGCGGCTCTGTGGGTGCCAAGGTTGGCTTAGGGGAAAGCACTGATGAGCCGGCGGCTGTGCCGAACCCTCCGCCAGGGCGGAAATGTCAGTGACTGAGAGGAAGCCAAGGGAAAAGTCCGGTAGGCCCAAAGGCTGCCGGCGGGAGCGGCTCCTCGAGCAGCTGGGGAGAGCCAGGCCAGGTCTGCATGTGCTGCTTTCAGGGAGTGGGGAGCCAGTAAAAACGCACAATAGCCGATTAATTGCCGGGCTGTAAAGGGAAATGAGGTGAGAGTGCCTTAAATAGAGCGATGGGCTACAGAATAAACAGGCTTTGAAGGACATCAATTAGCTGGCAAATTAATGAGTATTTATGGTGTGTATTTGCTTGCGTTAATGAAGTCTCGGCTGGAATAACATTCATCCCAGAGCGCAGCCCCGTTCGGCATGGCTGCAAACTCTGCGCGCGCCGCCTGGCCTCCCCCCATCCTGCCGTTGCCATGGCAGCCCCCAGGAGACTGGCAACTTGGGCTGCTTGCACTGCTGGGCTGGGCCTGCTCGGGGAGGGGGTGCGGAGTGTGGGGGGGGGTGTATGGCAGGGTGGGCCTCAGCTTCACACCCCAATCCCAGCCCCCGGGGATTTCCCTGGCCTGCAAGTGGCTGAGCCCTCTGCCATCATCCACCTTTTATGGGGTTCCCGGGGATGCTTTTGTGTCTATGCCGTGGGGACCCCTGGGGCTTGCTCCCCTCACCCCTAGCCCTGCTCTCCTCTCTTCCCCAGCTCCCCTTTCTGATCCTCCCTCCCTCTTCTCCTCTCCTCCCTCCCCTTCCCCAAGCCCCCCGTTACCTCTCCCCTCCCTTCTCCCACCACTCCGGGGCTCCCGTCAGGGCTGGCCCCCTCCCCCGCTCGCAGTTGGGGTTTCCCAGGACGGCTCCAGTTTCTGAGAGCTGGAGATAAAAGGCAGCGACTGTCTCCTTTGTTCGGCGCGGTTCTCGCGCAGCCCTTGGGCCTGAGTGAGGGAACCAGCCCGAAAGGAAATCAGGGGCTTAGCACAGTCATTTCTCCCCTCATTTGCCAGTTCTGCCATGAAATCCCATTACAAAAGGCTTAGTGGCGGCGCTAGGGAAGGTCACTCCCTGGGGCCTGAGGAGATTTACGCTGCAGAAAGGTGCTAGAAAAGAGCAACCCCACATGGCTCAGGCCATAAACGCACAGCTCCCATTCCCGCCGGCCCCCCGCTCACAGGCGACCCCCGCCCCAGACACATGCATTAAACGGGGGATTAGGCAGCTACTCAGCTGCCAGGAGAGGAAAGCCAGGCTTGGGCGTGCTGGGCTGCTCATCACCTCCTTGCAGGCTGCGTCCTGGCCTGCGCTGAGACGCAAGGGTCTGCTCCAGGCCTGGGCTCCGTGTGGGCCCACCAAGGGACCTCTGTGCTGAAAGCTGAGCCAAAATGATCTCCCCCACCCCACCATGTCCCTTCCCAGGCCTGGCGTGGATGTGGCAACAGGGGCTTATCTGTCACGTCTCCAGGGTGCCCTGGACTCTGGGGAAATGCACACGAATAATCATGGTTAACACCCTGACAAGGCAGCCCATCAACCCGCCTGTTCATGCAGATGCCAACTGGGCCCCAGTAACCACCGGAGGATCCGAGCCGCTCTTGAATATTTAGACATCTCAGCAGCAGCTGCTGCCTGCCTCGCCTGTGGGAGAAATAGTGGCAGTAGATCTGAGGGACTGGGAGCAGCACATGTGATGTGTGTGGGGAAGGCTAAGGGGCAGAGCTGAGTTCTGTGCTGAGGTCAGGCGCGGTGAAGCTCCTGCTCTCTCCTCTTGTGGCAGTGAGTTCCACAGGCTCGGCCCAGCTCCTGAGAGGGTTCTGCCTCCTGCATCTCCCCCTATTGGCCAGTTTCAGTGAGTGGCTTGAGGATTACAGGGAGATGGCCTCTCAGCGAGCCAGGGGCTCAGAGGATCAGGAGAGAGACCCCGACCTGGGCTCTTCCATAGGGACTGGCCTGGTGCAGAGGATGGGACATGGGGGCCATGTTACAGTGCAGTTGGCCTGCTGTGTTCTGCACAGCTGGAGTGGTGCCAGAAGAGGCAGATTAAGATTTATTTGGGCCATGGGCACAAAGAACATTTTGGCTTCCCATGCCCTAGGGGGTCTGGGGGGGGGCGTGCCCACCCACTTTTTAACATGGGTATAGTAGCCTTGGGCTGGCGCAGAGCGGTGGCAGCCTGGGAGTTGTTTGGGAGGGGGGCATTGCCCCCCCAAACTCCAAGCCTCAGGCCAGAGGTGGCAGGAGGAGTGGAACCGTGTGTGTTTGCTGCCTCAGACACAAAGCCCAGGCAGCTACAGGGCAGCCAGTCATTGGAAGCAAGAGGGAACCGTCGAGGGGTGGCCTGGCGGAAGGAGCTGGGCACAGGCGCTAAGTGAGCCTGGGGTGGAGCGAGGCAGCCCCTGAGCCCGGGCCAGTAGCAGTGGAAGCGTCACTGCACCGGAGGAGCCCTCCCTGCCTGTGACCTTCCCGGGGCTTCCTGATGCCTTCCAGCTGGGGCAGGGCTCCTCTCCCTGCAGAATGTGTCCGTGGGCCCTGGGAAGGGGACAGGAGACTGGACCAGAGCCCCCGCCCCTGGGTCCAACTGTCAGCAGCACACCCCAGGAGATGGGGACATAGGCTGGGGGCGGCTCTCAGGCTCTGTGGCCCCCATCCAGAGCAGGTAGAGGGTCCAGTAGCCCCCCCACTTCTACACAGGTTCTGGCACTCTGGTGCAGGCCCCCTAATTGGCTGGGGCCCCTGGACACAGGCCCAGTTAATCTGCCACTGATTGCCAGGCCCAGCAGCCTCATCCCCTGCAGTACACGAGCCTGGAGGTCGGGGCAGTTGAGACCCTTTGGCTGGGTCCATGTCAGATAAGATGGGGCACCGTCTCCTGCCCAGACACAGGTGGGGGAGGGGCATTCTCAGCTGCCAGGACTAGCTGGGCACTCACAGCACCGAGGAACCCAAGACTGCTATCGAAGCAGCAATCTGAGGGCAGGCACCTCATGCTGCGGGACCTGCCAGTTCCTCAGGACAGTCCCTAGTATTATTTAAATATGTGATCTGTGCTACAGCAACGCCCAGAGGTTCCCGTCAGGATCGGGGGCGCATTACACTCCCTGCCCCGAGGCACCAGCTAAAGAGACACTGGTTTCTTCATCATCAGTAGGAATGAGCTGATGCACATGTGATTAACAAAGAGCTTTAAACAAGACCATGTGGGGGACCGTGTGACACCTCGGAAAGTGATGCAGCTCGCACCTGCAATGCAGGAGTGAGACACGGACCTCTGTGGGAAGCTGATTTCACCTTTGCTGGGAGCCAGCAGAGTCAGCAGAAGACAGACATAGTCCTGGAACAAAATTAACCACCAGTCCAGGGAAAGAGCTAGGAAATCAGGAATCCAAGGGAGGGGGTTGACAGGCAGAAATCCTCTGCACTACATGTGGTCAAGCTTGCGAGCCAAGACATTTACCAGCTCTTGGTTAACTCTGCCATAAATTCAACAGAAACAAGCCAGTGCTCCAAGGGTTGTCACTCAGCTAAAAGCAAGACTGTCCGCCATCTCAGCAACGGCAGATCTGGATCCTTTAAACTAGCTATGAACACACACTGCAATGCTAGCCCAAGGGCTGTACTGCGCATTGTAGCTAAGGAAACTGTCCAGAAATCTAGCTTTTCCCCCATTCAGGACAGACAGTACAACTATATGTCACTCTTACAGCTCTTTAAAAAAACTAGAATCACTTAATAGCATTTCAGTCAGTAAATGCAGATGAACCATCTGTGTCACGACTCAAATCCCGCCTGGCTAGGAAGTTTGTTAAAAAGGTATTTCCTAGCAGGAATGCACACAGCGAGACAGACAACGTGTGAGACTTATTCAATATCTTCCATGGGCTAGGAGGCTATGAAGACAAATCAGTAACTCCAATGATTCTGCCACAAAGAAAAAAAAATGACTCTCCCTAGCAAATAATTGAAACACTGAACTTGACACTACGGGAAAGTGGGAAGATATTGAAAAGACAGAGCAGCCTAAGCCTGGGTTAATTCTGTGTACATAACTGAAAAGCGAACTGAAGTCTGGATCTGCACTGATCCACAGGATTTAAATAGAGCCATACTCAACTGCCAGTAGCTTAGAAAAGATATTGAAGAAGTGGCAGCTGTATTCTTGGAAGTAAACATTTTTGCAGTATTAAAAGTAGGACATGTAAGCTGGCGAGTAAGGTTAAATGAGTCAAATGATGTTAGTGACTTTTTGTGACCCATTTGGGCTAGATTCTCAGATGCTGTAAATCAACCTCACTCCATTGACTTCAGCAGCACTTCAGTGATTGTCACCAGCTAGGAATTTGGCTCTACGGTTGGGAGGTGAAGCAAATACCATTTGATATGGGCTCCGCTCCTGGTGCATTTCAGAGCGACTGCACTGATGTCCGAATGGTCAACTGCACGAGTGTGACAAAGACGTCCATTCTAGCAGCTTAACCTGGGGAGGTACCTGCCACTCTTTGGTTGGCTCCTTGTTCTTTCATGAAGAGAAGCCCCTAGGGGTGGGGTTGGGGTGGGCAGAGGAGGGGAATGCAGGGAGAATAATGCTGTCTGTGCACACTGTGCTTAGCTGATGGGGGTTGGGGGAGGGTGAGCAGTAAGGGGGATGACAGAGGAGGGGGTGGCATGGAGAGGCGATGGAGAAGGTGAAGAGGTGGGTGAGCCGATGTGGAGAAACTCAGAGCAGGAGGGGGAAGTGGCTGGTGGGCAGGTATGCGTGAGGCTGAACACTGGAGGGGTAGGATCCGGGCTGCAGCACTGCACCTGTATCCATCAGCAAACCCTTAACAGGGCCGGGGGCTAATCAGGGAGTGGAATGTGTTCCGGCTTAGCACAGCCTCCTCCACTGCCCCAGCTACCTGGACTGAGCAAAGGCAGCTCAGTTGTGCTCCAGGTAAGACAAAAGCACCTGTAGAGATGCTCCCTCTGGGACATGGCACTGGATAGCTATACAGGGTGGGAAGAAATCTTCAGCACACTTCAATCCCCGTTGCTCTGTGTTCAGTGAGTCTCTGGGAAATGACAGGGAGGTGGACAGCCAGGCTTTGGAGCTATGGGCACCGTTCACCAGCACCGCTCCTGTAGATTAGATTTACTGTAACCATATCTGGTGATGTCCCTTCCAAAGAAGCAGGCAGTGCCTTATGCGGGATAAACTAGCCCGGTGCATTTGCCTCAAGGTCCCTGAAGAAGGCCGTGCACCCAGCCTGGAGCAGAGAGGCTGGCAATGGGCAGGTGCCATGGGTTTCACCAGTAGAGCGTTGGCCAAGAGAGGAGACCCAGAGATGCCTGTAGGCTTGGTTAGAAACTCTTTGGAACCCAGCGTATGATGTGGAGGGAGTGGGGGTGCTTTGACGAGTTGGCATGGGTGTGTCTGAATACCTATGGGGGGGCGCTGTACAGTGGTGTATGGGGGGTGTCTGAATGTGTATGCAGGAGTGCAGGGTGGGCACACATGGGAGCCTGCATGGCAGAGCATGCATGGGCAAGTGTGCCAGAGGCAGCGTGCCTAGGTGTGAGTGCCCATGCGTGGGTGAATGCCACCCGTGGGGGAGGGGTGAGTGTGCCGCCCTCCCTCCCCCCACCCCAGGCCTTTCTCCCTGGCTGTCTGTGTGGACGCTTGGTGCGCTTTGTCTTGGCGCTGTGAGGTGATTAGCGGAGAGGCGAGGGGGAGAGGACGGCTGAATGGACCGCAGCACAGAGAGGAGCAGAGGCCGTACCGCTCGGGCTGTCGTGCCGATTCAGAAGCAGTGAAAGGAGCCGGGGGGAAACCTACCCTGTGAATGGCAATTAGGCCCCCATGAGGCACAAAGCCGCCAGCTGGGGAGCGGGGCCAGAGCCTCGCACTCCCGCTCGGCAATGTTTGCAAACACCAGAGGCCACTTAGCGCAGGGAGGTGTGAGGGAGACGGCTGTGGGGGGGCTGTCAGGCTCAAGGCCGCCCCCTCGCGGCCTGGAACTGCAAGTTGAGCAATGCAGGGCCCCCTGCTGTCGACAGGCTGGCTGAGGGGATCGGCAAAGCAAACCGGCAGCCCCGGGCTTCCCCCTACAGCCGGGCAGCTAGGAGCCCAAATCCTGCAGGTCGCTGCCGGGGGGTGTTATTCCAGGAAGGATAACACACATGGGAGGCAACAGCTGAGCTCAGGATTCGGGGCTGTGGATCTGGGTGTCAATGCCCCAGGGGCAGGTATTGCTGCCTTCTCAGGCTGCAAGTGTGAATCCTGGTACTAGACCCCCGGGGCACTGAGCCCATTGTCCTCCGGCCCCAGCAGCATGAATCCGGCCCCAGTGCCCAGGGGTGGGAACCCGGCTGCACTTGTGGCGGGGCTGGAAGTGAGGAAGCCAGCCTGCGGTCCCTGGAGCTGGCTCGGCCACAGGGCTGCTGGCCAACTCTCCAAAGGGGCTTTGTTCCCACAAGCGGTTCCGGGTGCCCAGCGTCAGCGGCTCCTCTCCTGTCTCTGTGTCTGCAGCCAGGGGAGCAGGGTACGCCGGGAAAGAATGTCCCTCCTGAATACCCCCAAAAAGAGGCCTGACAAGCCTGAAATCGAGCTGTCAGTTTCCGTCTGGACAGTCCTTCACCCCCATTCGCTCTGCCTTGTTAGTCTCCCCTCGCCATTCACCGAACACAAACAAACCACTTAACCCTCTGGCTCACACACTCCCCCAGCCGGAGGGGGCGGATGGGGGAACACCAGTGCAGACAGGGGGAGCGGAACCCAGGCTCTAGTGTTATGGGGCAAAGATTCTGGGCACATCCTGGGTGCGCGAGAATCCTGGAGCAGGGAACCCAGGGCACGGGTGTAAGTCCTGGGACAGGGATCCCAGGGCACTCGGGGTGGGTGTGAATCCTGGGGCATGGATCCCAGGGAACTCAGAGGCGGGTGTGAATCTTGGGGCAGGCACCGCATGGCACTCAGGGACGGGTGTGAATCCTGGGGCAGAGATACCAGGGCACTCAGGGGTGGGTGCCAGTCCTGGCACTCGCACCATGTGGCGCGGACAGCCTTGCAGCCAAGGACTGGCATGCCTGGTTCCCCCCTGGCTAGCTGATTGCTGTGGGCTGGTGTTGGGGGGTGGTGGCTGCACATTATGCACACAGCATTTTGCAGTGGGGATCCCCATGCTCTGCTCTCAGCACCCCTGCACCCTGCCTGGTCCTGAATCCCAGCTCTCCCCCTTGCCTGCCACTCCATGGGCCCCTCAGCCCAATGCCTGGGCTGTGGCTGAACATCCCCAAGCCAGGCACCCATCCCCAGCCGGAGAAGGCCCCTCAGCCCCTGCCCAGCTTGTCCATTTCCCTCTCATCCCCCCAGTCTGCCAACGGGGCATGTGGAGTCACACCCTGAGTCTGGGGGGGAGCTTCGGTGGGGTGTGTTTCTTCCCATGACTTGGGGGACACCACTTGGCCATGATGGCAACAACTGTGCACAGCACCTAGCCTTTAACCAATACCTGCCTGTGCCCCCCTTCCAGCCCCATCTGCCTGAGCCCCCTCCTCAGAGCCCCCATCACACCGCCACATGCCCCCTCCCCTGCTGCGAGACCCACCACAATCCCAATGGCCCTCGGTGCCCTCTCCCAGCCCGGAGCCGCCCTCCCCCCTTGCCCTGCAGCGAGATGCCCCCTCCCCCGCCACGCCCTCTCCCCGCTCCCCTGCTGCGAGATCCACCCCAAACCATCCCCAATCCTGGCTGCGAATGAAAGAGCAAGTGTACAGAATTTTCTTTGACACAATTAAAAAGCCCGGGGTCCCGGCCTTCTCAGCTTGCTGCAGTGTGTTCAATTAATGTAGCATAAAAAATCATTATGCAGGGACACAGATGGAAGTGGCCAAGCAGAAAATGCGATGTGCAGGGGCAGAAAGACCCCTCTTCCCCAGGTAAACATTAAGGCTGGGGATCGGCTGCCAGCGCCTGTCCCAAGCCTGCCATGGGGCAGAGCCAGGGCTGCCCTAGGCTGGGATTCCTTGCACCCCAACGCCTCAGGCTTCCCTGCTGCTGTGATTCTGTTTCCCGCTAACCAGGGCCCAGGAGGCTGCACAGACAACAGGGGATGGGGGGCAGCCCTGCTGCTGGGAGACGGGGAGGGAAATGCCTCCCCTGCCCCTGCTGCAGCCTGCAGGGACCTGATGCGCTGTGCAACGACAGGAGGAGATTAATGAGGGACACTAGCTTGTTTGAGTAAAATAAACGAGCCTGTTTGCTGTGCAGCGTGGCCCAGCCTCCGGCTAATGGACCCAATAAGCCGCAGGCACCTGCTTAAGCAGGGTGTTGAGAGCATGTTTGTCTGCTAAGGCTCAGCACTGGGGCTGAGCGGGGCCTGCGTGGGTGCTGGGCCTGGAGCGCCGATGGCCACAAATTCACATGTTGTTATGCACAGGCACGGATGGGGGTAACAGAGCAGAAAACGGGCCTGGTTCATGTGACTCTGGGATCAAAGTGCAGGAGACCTCGACATGGCAAGTGCTGCAGGGAGGGGGGACAGTGAGGGGAGAACACAGCCATGCATGGAGCGGCACATGCATCCTCTGCAGCAGTGCACATACATGTCTAGGCCCACATGCGTGTGCAATGCAGTCACGCCCAGATGTGCACAAGAGTTTGCAGAAGCACACACACATGCATTCACCTGTACAGCTGGCTGGCTGCCCAAGCACCCATGCATCAGCAAATGTGTACACACACACACACACACACACACACACACACACACACACACACACACACACACACCAGCACACATGGCTGTGTACACACATTCCCCACCAAGTGCAGCAGCCTCATCCCCACACCCACATGGAATGCCGCTCAGCCCTCACAGAAGCATGCAGACATTTGTCCCCAGGCACAGCTGCACCCCCACATCCCCACTTCCCCCCCCACCCGCGCCAGCCAAGCACATGTACCCAGGCCCATGGACACCGTAACAATGCACAGCAAGTGCATTACTGAATTAGCAGTTAGCTTGAGATGGGACACGTGCTCCTGGTGAATGAACCCTCCCACAACCTGCCCCGTTGTGAGCAAATCTCAGCGCACTCAGCCGGTGGGCATCCCCAGGGGGAAATACAGCCCTCGCCAGCAGGGACTAGCTGGCCCCAGGCAAGCTGCAGCCTCAGCGGGGTTGGGCCAGTGAGACAGACTCACTGGGCTTGAGCTAGAGACCTAGGGAGCAGCAACAGGTGTGACATCCCTCTGGCCCTCCACCCCGCCCTCTGTCTGGCCAGCTCTGTGGGATCCCAGGGCACACCCACTCGGACCAGCGCCCACACCCGTGCACAGACGGGCGAGGCAAGCCAGCCCTGCTCTACCATGTGCTGTGCGTCAGTGACCCCCAGGGGGCTTTGCAGAGGAACAGAATAGCCAGGGTGCGAGAACAGCCAAGCCAAACCCCAGCCAGCTCAGCCACGCTGCCTCTGCCCTAGGCATATGGTGCATGCTGAGATGGACCCAGCGATGGGCCAGTGTCAATGCCCACCCCCGACAGCAGGGGAATTCCCCATGCGGTGGGTGAGGGCTGCCCTGCACCTTGCCAGGCTGGTGTCACAGGGCAGCACATTCAGACCCCAGCCTGGCACACAGAAGTGGCACTGGAGCACCTGCCCCCTGCCCTGGGCAGTCTCATGCCAGGCTGGGGCATCCAGCTGGCACAATGGTGTTGGCCACTCTGTCTGTAGAGTTGCCAATTTTGGTTGGACATTTTCCTGGAGGTTTCATCACG
Source organism: Gopherus evgoodei (assembly GCF_007399415.2). Classification (NCBI taxonomy): domain Eukaryota; kingdom Metazoa; phylum Chordata; order Testudines; family Testudinidae; genus Gopherus; species Gopherus evgoodei. Next base: position 8,813,184 of record NC_044330.1, read on the forward strand.
TGACATCATCTTTAATTAAAGATTAATCTTTGGTTCCTGGAGACTCCAGGACAATCCTGGAGGGTTGGCAACCCTATCTGTCTGCACCCCCCCATCTTTCCGCCTGGCCGGGCCCAGCAATGTAAATGGGGCTCTTTCTTCCTTGACTGGCCCTCCCCCTGCACTGAGCCTGCCTGCCCGTCTCACGCCAGCGCCGTGAAAAATCTGTCACCTAGGGTGTATTAATCGGCCTGGAATGTTAATCCTCATCGTGTTAACCCAGCCCCTTGCCCCCCCAGAGTAAGCCGCTGGTGGGGGTGGCACTCTGGGTCTGGCCTTTCGGGGCACAGCCAGGGCAGCCGGCGCTGCGCAAGCAGCAGGCTGATTTGCTCTGTTAATTTCTGGTGCAGCGAGGAGTTAATCCTCCTCCGGGCAGGAGTAAAACGGCCAGAAGTAATTCACAGCAGAGAAACCCAGGGGCGGCAGGAAGCAGGGGGAGGCGGGGGAGCCTGGTCAGGGGGGAGGGGTCTGGTTCTGCTTGCAGGGTGGGGATAGACCAATCAGCTCCGCTGTGGATCTGGTTGGGCTGGGGTCCAAGACTGGAGAAGGAGATGAAATGCATAGTCGCAAGCTAGACCAACGGGGAGCCAGCTCTGGGAGACCTCATAGTGGGTCTGGTTCTGGTGAGGGGGCATTGAGGCAGGGTCCACTTCTGGGGGGACTGATAGCGGGTCCGGTTCTGGTGCGGGGGGTTGTTGAGGTAGGGCAGGTTCTGGGGGGACTGATAGCGGGTCCGGTTCTGGTGGGGGGATGTTGAGGCAGGATCCGGTTCTGTGGGGGGACTGATAGTGAGGCCGGTTCTGGTGGGGGGGTGTTGAGGCAGGGTCCAATTCTGGTGGGGGGTGTGTTGAGGCAGGGTTCAGTTCTGGGGGAGCCAATAGAGGGTCTGGTTCTGGTGGCGGGGTGTGGAAGCAGGGTTCAGTTCTGGGGGAGCCAATAGAGGGTCTGGTTCTGGTGGCGGGGTGTGGAAGCAGGGTTCAGTTCTGGGGGAGCTGATAGAGGATCTGGTTCTGGTGGCGGGGTGTGGAAGCAGGGTTCAGTTCTGGGGGTGTTGAGGCAGGGTCCTGTTCTGGTGTGGGGGTGTTGAGGCAGGGTCCTGTTCTGGTGTGGGGGTGTTGAGGCAGGGTCTGGTTCTGGGGGAGCTGATAGTGGGTCTGGTTCTGGGGGAGGGTGTCACCCTCATCTGACCTCCTGTACTTCTCAGGTTACCGCCACCACCATCCAGCACTCGCATGCTAAACCCAACAACTGAAATGAGACCACAGCACCCAGAAGCCTATTCTGTGCCACAGGCAGAGAACAGAAGGGACCAAGGTGCTGCAGTGCCTGAGGCACACACAATGGCAGGGAAATGATTCAGTGAGATAGACCCAGATAATTCTTGCAAGTGACCCACCCCCTTACGGAAGGACTTAAATTCTGCTGCAGTGAAGTATGGTCTGTGCATTATTTCTATATATACCTGGAGAATTAGTCCATAATACCCAGGTAATGCTGTCCTCCAAATTTGCATAAACCTGCAGCTAGTCTCTTCCAAGGTCTTTCTGGTAGAGGTGTTTGTACACTGTACGGTTCAGTACAGCATTGTCTATTAAGTTGACTTGTACTGGTTCTCCTTTCAAAAGCCTAGTATCATCAAATCCTCCATCAAGTTCTTCCACCTTTCTCACTAGGCCCATCATGGGTGCTATGCTATGGCTGAGAAGGCTGTTGGCCTGTGAGCCTTTGATCACGGGCACTCTGACTGCAAAGCTTTTGTCTTTGTAAATTGTTTCTGTGGTGAACTGGCCCGTGCAGCTGAGCATATTTCCAGGGCTGTGTTGGGTGACTTCAGCTCTGGGAGGGACTGAAGGTGATTGTAAATCCTTTCTGAGATAATTGTGACGTCAACTCTCGAGTCAATTTTAAAGTCCATAGTCTTGCCAGCAATAGTCAGTTTCACTCTCCACGCAGTCTTGGTGTCATCAAAGTGATAGATCCCAGAACCAATTGCTCTTGATTGTCTGTAATATAAGTCAACTCCCTGACTGTTTTGGTGCACCAAACAGCTGCAAAGCGTCCATATTATATGCATTTATCACATCATGCATCTCTGGCTGGACATGCATCATCTCGTGGGATATGACGTTTTCCACAGCGCCAGCATGTAGGCTGGAATTTGTCCCTCTCAGTCTGAGAGTTCTCTCTCCTTGCCACAGGGGTTTTATGATGACTTGTAACAGTCAAGTATCTGTTTACAGCTTCTTAGCTAGTTTTAGGTTTTTTCAAGTTGCTCCTGCCTTTTGTTCTGTTGATTAACTAATTCTGATTGCTCTGCTCTCCGTATAGCTGTGACTAGGGTTAAATCTACCTTCAATTGTAGCTGCTGTGAAAGGTTTATGTCTGTTATCCCAATAACCAACCCGTCTGATATTTTTGTGTTTTGCATTCCCAAAAATCACAGTTTTCAGCCAATGTACGCAGAGTTCTTATAAATCATTCAACATTTCCCCCTGGTTCTTGAATTCTCTGGGTGAAAACATGCTTTTTCATAAACCACATTTCTCTGGGGTATAAAGTATGCATCAAACATAGCCAGAACCTTTTCACGGTCGTCTTTGTGACTGTCTTCAGTAAAGTCAGAGGATTTAAAGATATGCTCTGCCTATGTCCCTGTAACATAAACTAAAGATGATACCTGTATTTCTCCAGTTTCCTTGCAAAGTTTGTTCGCAACGTGAAATGCTGCAAAATATTTCTTCCAGTCTGTCCATTATGAAGGTTTGTCAAAGCTGAAGTTCTCCGGCATGTTGATGAGATACTGCAACCTTTGTTGCTTCATTCCTTCTGTCCGAAACCTTTGTTGCTGGTTTCCTCCTGTGTCTGTTCTTAGTTTACTCCTGACAACGTCATGTTCTTTCATACCAGATCTGGCTTGGCTACAGAGCTTGTGTATACACACCAGATGTGTTCAGCCGAAGGTCTTCATTGCTCTGCCAGGTATGACTGAAGTCATCTTAAACAGGGTAGTTTACACACAGTGCCATTGAGTAACTGAACGGTATAATACAGTTTAGCATTTCACACATATCCCCCTACACAGACACCCCCCCACCCACACACGCACCAGACACCCCCCACATGCTGGGTGCACACACATACAATAGCACCCCATGTGTTGTGCACGCGTGCGTGCATGCATACACACACACTGTGCATACACTACAGCAGCAGCTCTCAAACATCATTGTACCATGACCCCCGTCTGACAATAAAAATTACTACAGGACCCCAAGGTGCTTCCCCAAGGGAAGACCGAGCCCACCTATGCCCCGCAGCCCAAGGCTTCTGCCCTGGGCAGGGGGCATGTAACCTTAGCCCTGGACATTGGGGCTTGGGCTTTGGCTTCAGCACTGGGCACTGGGGCTTGGGTTTGCGCTCCAGACTTGCTGGGTGTCACAGAGTCCCCGGGTGATGCTCTGGAACTACTCCCCACCAAGCCACTCAGAACTTTGGGGAGCCTCCTCTCCCTTGGAGCAGACTTGTTCAGGGCAAGAAGCTCACACAGCTTCACCTCCTGGGTCTTTCCTGGGAGCATTCAGCATCCTCTGCTCCTCCATGCGCTTCCCACAGCGAGCCCACCCCAGCGGGGTCCTGGGGAAGCCAGAGGGTCCTGCACCCCCACTTTGCAGTCAGACGTGACTCTCAGCCAGCCGGTAAAACAGAGGTTTATTCGATGGCAGGATCATGGTCTAAAACAGAGTTTGTAGGTACCGTGAACCGGACCCCTCGGCCGGGTCCATTCTGGGGAGCAGTGAGCCAGACCCCCACATCTGCCCTCAGCCAGCTCCAGCCTAACAACCCTCTCCAGCCCCTCCTCTCTGCTCAGTTCCTTTCCTGGGCCAGGAGGTCACCAGATCTCTTTGTCTCCAACACCTTCAGCTGGCACCTTTGCAGAGAAGGGGCCCAGGCCATCAGTTGCTAGGAGACAGAGTGTCAGGCATTTAGGTGCACTGGCCCCTTCCTCTGCAGCAATCACACACTCTTATTCCACCACCTAGATATTAAGAACTTCAGAGGGGACACTGAGGCACCAACACAGTATTCAGGGAAAACATTAAGAACATTCACAGTTTGTCACACTGGGGCCCATGGCCAACACCAGCCTTGGCACTTTAGGGTCCTGACCCACAGTTTGAGAGCCATTGCACTACAGGCATGCACATACAGAACAGATGCCCTCCACACACAACTGGCAACCATGTGCTGTGCGTACACACCGAGCAGAAACCCAATACACACTGTGTGCATATACACTCCGCCCCTCTTCCCACCAAGCATGTGGCCTTCCCCCATCCCCTATATTGTGAAACAACCTATACAAAGGTACACACACACACTCACCACACAGCCATGCTAGTTCCCACCCCACACATGCTCTCGAATGCCTGTGATCCCCTAGGATTTGCTTGCAGAATTGCCTGTGCCGGTTTGCATGGAGCATTGTCTGTCGGGGGGGGGGGGAGAGGCTGCAGTGCCAACCAGAGACCTATATGGTACATGCCAGTCTCCCCTGCAAACTCTGTGCCACAAGTCATGCTGTGTGCCAACTGCAGGCAGCATCTGGCCAGAGGAGAATAATGAAACCTGTCAGAACTGGCTATCACCTCCACGGATGGGGGAGGAGGAGGAGAGATCTGAACAAGGGTGACAGAGACCAGGGCAGACAGTACACCTGAGCCCAGGAGAGAGGAGGCAGAGGGAACTGGTCAGAGGGAGAGCAAGGAGAAGGAGCCCAGGCTCCCTTTCCAAGAGGATCTGAGCCCGGTGCCAGGCAGAGGAATGCTATCGCCTTGCCCAGACACGGTGGTGCACACTTTCCTGAGCCGTGGGCTTGGCCATCACTCCCTGTGTCTAGGGCACTGTCACAGAGACACCGCCCCACTGATTCCTGAGGTGCCCTGCCCTGCCCTGACATTGTGGTGGCAAATCCCACATGGCCCTGAGAGTGGGCAGCTCTGGCCTGATGGAGTGGGCGCGCCACATGGAGAGAAAAGCAAAGACACGAGGCACATGCCAGGGCAGGTGGAGCATCTGGCTGGGCATCAGAGAGCTGCAGGGCCAGGTGAGAGCCTGGAAGGGCTGGGTCCAGAAAGTGACTCTGTCTGGGGAGGGTAGCAGTTGCCTTGCCTAGAGAAAGCACCCATGGAATCCCCCAGGGGAGCCCCTCACCCTGCTCCGTCCCTATTCCCAGCATGCTCCCACCCTTCCTCTCCCATCCAGCTCTGGGGCGATAGGCCCGTGGCATAGCTAAGTAGCTGAGACTGCTGCCTGAATCACAGGCTCTATACTTCACGGCAGACAGATGTAGCCAAGCCATCGCCTCGCCATGAGGCCCAGTGCTGCAGCATCTGGGCTATTTGTTGTCCTTCCAAACGATCCCACGTTCAGCAACCTGGAGAAGAAGCCGTCCCTGTGACCCCGGGGATTGAGGGGTGGGCCCAGGTGCAATCCCCTGTGCTTTGTCCCCCAGCGCGGGCTGGGAAACAAATGGACAAACGGCCTTTCGGCTCCCCAGCCTGAAATGCCACTTTGCTGATGCCGTCGCAGCAGACGCCAGGATCTGGCCCAGGACTGGTGGTTGCAGGTGCTGGCCATCCACAGGGCCCCCATGTGCTGGAGACCCAGGTAGCAGGACGCACTCCATTGCCTCCGCAGCCCCTAACTCCTCCCAATGTCCTGCCGCCCCTGCAGAGCTGTGGCCAGAGAGGTTCTACCTGCCCCACCCGGCTCCCTGCTTCAGGAGCAAGCAAACAGGAATGGAACATCCTCTTCCCCCCTCACGCTTCTCCCACTGTGCCCATCACATGCACACACACCCCCCACCTCCCAGCACCACCCACCCGGAGCTCTCACGCTGTTTCACTAACCCCCCTTGCTCTCTCCACCTGCTGTTTGACTGCAAAGGCAATTGCACTAGTCTTTCATTGCCTGTGGGCTCCTGGGTCCTGCTCTCCCTTTGCAGGCCTGATCTCTGTAGCCAGGGGCTGGGCTGTGGCAGGGCTGCCTGTTCAAATGGGCTGCTCTCTGTCCCCGGGAATCACTGCCTGGGCAGCCCCCCGTGGAGTCAGGACCGGTTCCCTGGATTGCTGAGCTCCACATTTCACCTGGCAGAATTGCAGCTGGGAGGCAACAGCCTTCAGTTATCTCCTGCGATGGCTGGCCACTGCACAGGGCTCTCGGGCTTGGTCCTGGAGCTGCCTGACAAGCCACTCGGGCTGGATTTTCAGTGCCGATCTGCGAGGGGACAATGTAACAGGTGGCTGCCAGCCCTGGTGTGTGGAAGGCTGGGGTGTGCCAGGGGCTCTATGCCCAGGGGAGGATTCCCACAATAGCAAGGGCTCTCCCCAGCCTGCAGGTACTCAGGGTACCCTAGCTCCTGTCCGCACCAAAGCATCTGTACCTGTAAGCGCAGGTGTAGACAGAGCATGGGCATGTTTTTTCCGCCATGCCAGGAGACTCCGCCGAGCCCCATCTGCCCTAGCGCTTAGCACCAGGGCTGCTGTACTATGGGCACAGATGCTCCTAGCACGGTTGGGGGTGGTCCCTAATATGGACCCCTCATTTGCGGAAGAGGAGCTGTCCATAGGCCAAGGAAACCCTGTGATCCTTTAGTCTGACCTCCTGCAACCTGCAGGCTGGAAAAGTCCACCCAGTGCATGAAGCCCAGAGCTGCTGGCTGATCTTACAGAAAGCTGCCCTGTCCCCACACTGAAATGCAGCTCGGCAATGGGGCAAGAAGGCCCTAGATCTCCCAGGCAAGCCGAGGGGTCCTCCAGGATGGGGGTGGGGAGCCACGGGGAGCGTGCGGCACGAATGGGCAGAGGGTGGTGTGAACGAAGGGGACTGTGCTAGCAGTTGAGCAGGGGGCAGAGGTCCCAGCCCCCTGGGCAGAGACACAGCTCACTAGAGGGGGAGGGGACGTGAAAAATAAACTCTGCAAGCGGGAAGGGCTCAGGGACCTTGAGCAGCACCTGTGCTCAGCCTGCCGGCCCCCTCTGATGTGTGTGAGGCACCCAGGTACCATGGCGACGAGCCAGGGATCCAGGGAGAGACAGGGATGCAAGTAGGGGTGGGGGAGGTGTGCACAGAGATTTGTGTAGGGGTCAGTGTGTATGGCCAAAGGAGATGTGTGTGCAGACACCTGTTCAGGTGTGTGTGTGTGTGTACAGGCAGAGGTTTGCGTAGGGGTGTGTGTACTGGCAGAGGTGTGTGTATGTGTGTGTGTGTGTACAAGCAGAGGTTTTTGGTGTGTGTACAGGCAGAGGGATGGGTGGGTGTGTGTGTGTGTGTGTGTGTGTGTGTGTGTGTGTGTGTGTGTGTGTGTACAGGCAGAGGTTTGCGCTGGGGTGTGTGTGTGTACAGGTAGAGGGGTGTGTGTGTGTGTGTGTGTGTGTGTGTGTGTGTACAAGCAGAGGTTTTTGGTGTGTGTACAGGCAGAGGGGTGTGTGTGTGTGTGTGTGTGTGTGTGTGTGTGTACGGGGAGAGGTTTGTAGGGGGGGCAGTGCTGAGTTGCTGGTGGAGGTGAATGCTAATGCAGGATAGGAGTTGCATTAATGATTTACACTTTCTTACGTTGCTTGCTGCTCTTCAGCACGTTGGCTGCTCCTGCTTAGCCTCCGTCTCCCCTGGGGGTGTGCATGGGGATGCTGCACCCATGGCTGCAATCAGGACAAATCTCCAGCAGACAGAGCAGCACAGGAAGTGGGACTCTCAGGAAAATTTACCCCATTTCATGCACCACCTCTGAGCTTGCCCCCATCTCCCAGCTCTCCATGGTTCTGACCTGCCCCAAACAACAGCTCTAGGTTCTGCAGCTGGACACCAGTGATGGTTCAGGGCAGCAGAGGCAGCGGTGCCTGGTCCTGTTGGAGTTATAGCCCTGCTCTGATCTACCAGCACTGCTGAGTCTCCACCACCAGCACCTCCAGCCTGGATTCGTCTCCTTTGAAACTGGTCGGTTCCTCTGCCCGACCCCTTGTGGCAGTTCTTTCCCTACCTCCAGCAATGCTCCCCAGCGCCGCTACAGCCCAGTGCAAACCAGCTGCAAGGACCATCACCCTGGCACCAAACTCAGCAGCACACAGCCAATAATCAGCGCTATGGAGCAGGTGCAGCTCTAGTGTGGAAAGGGGCAAATCCCCCACGGAGCAGAGCTCGCTTATGCCGCAACCGGATTTGGCCTGTGTTCACTTTAAATCACGCAGGAAAACAGAGGCAATAAATATGGAGACCATCCAATAACATTGTGTATAATCCAGACCTGGTTAGAGGGACAGGTGGGGTTAGGAATAAGGTGAGACACAGACAGGTTTCTCCCGACCTGTGCATGGTTTTTATGCAGTAAGCAGCCCCTCAAATTAAATAAAATCAAGTGTTGCTGCAAGTATTGATTTTTTGGGTGAGAAAGCAAACCGCCCTCAATCAATGCACAAACAGCGAATGCCAGACTGTTCTTACCAGCCAATAGTCCTGTTCAGGTGCACAAAACCGGACCAGTTAATACCCAAAGATACTGTATGGGTAGGATTGAAGTATAGGTACGCGAAGGATGAGATGATATGATAGCAGAGGAATAGCTATGTTAATGTCTAGCATTAAACTCTGAGCATGCCAAATGGGATGCAGCGTTCTCCTGGGCAAATGCAGACTAAGCTGAGTGCTCACACAGTGCATGAAAATGCTCTCCTGAGAAACCAGATTCCCTTGTGTGCACTGAAAGTTGTATACAGTATTACCAACTCCAAGCATTCAGTCAGGTCCCCAAAAAGCACGAGATTGGCTTAAAAACTGTGAGATTTCAATAATTTGGTGTATGCAATCCAGTCAAGCCAAGCCAAGGCACAGTGTTCTTAATAAATCATTAACCCCTTTGGGGGTTTGAGCGTCTAGCGTTTCCCCACAATTTTGATGGCTGGAAGCTTTGAGTTTAAAAAAAAACCAAACCAAAAGCTGAGTGATGCACAAAATAACATGACTCCAGGAGCTGGGGCTTTAAGAACAAAATAAGTCTTGCAAGGCCACAGAAGTTGGCAACATTGTGGTATACTGGGAGTTGGGCGAAGGCTCGTTGAAGCTGGTGGGTATAAAAGCCACTCTTCATTCAGGATATATATCAAAATCTGTTCAAGCTCCTTTTGGAATAAAATAGCTGCAACAACAGGGGCCAAACTCAAAACACATGCCACGTACAAGGCTGGTCGGAAGTGGAGCTATGTGGCTGGCAGGATTTCACTGGGGGCAGAATGCGAATGCAGAATGCAGGTACTGTGTGGTAGAGCTTTGCCTCTGTGTGTGTGTGTGTGTGTGTGTGTGTGTGTGTGTGTGTGTGTGTGTGTGTGTGTGTGTGTGTGTGAGAGAGAGAGAGAGAGAGCGAGCGAGAGAGAGAGAGAGAGAGAGAGGAGAAGCAGCCAGAAACAACATAGAAGCAGACAGAGAAGGCAGCAGAAATTCAAGGACAGCCAGAGAAGCACTTGGCGCTTGACCTTGAGAGAAGGCTATGAAGGAGGGCTTTTTGGGTAGAGTGCCTTCTTCAAAGAGGCTTGGAATCTTGTCTGAAGTGGTAAGAGACTGGGCAAAAATTCACCACCTTCAGAGTGGAGGAATCACCCTTGCCCGATTGATTGGTGATGTCACAGCTGTGTCTGCTTAATGGCACATTTTTCCACGTGTTGTGCTAGAACGTATCGTATCCGTAAGCTTGCAGGGCTGCGCCATAGCTGGTTACAATGTGACATGCTAATACAATGAGTGAAAGAGGTTTGTGTAGCCACGCTGCTGCAGCATAGTACGGTGCAGTTCTTGGGGAGACTACCAAAGCGCTAACTTTGACAAACGTGCAATAACTGGGATAGGCAGGTGGAGGGTTTCACAGCAAATTTTGTGCGCCATTAGCTCATTTCTCACATGCTTCACTTTTTTCGTAGATTTAAAAATAGATACGGACTAAACGGCTATTAGCGTTGCAATATTTGGGGGTGCTGTTTAAAGACCATCTTTAAAATTGAGAGCGCTCCAGCGCAAGACCCATCTTTCCACAGTGTTTGGGAAGAACCAACCACCTAATGGGTGCTACCAAAAATAAATACTGCTAATGAAAGTTTGCTCAGAGCCTGTCCAGTGGCTTTGGAAGAGTGCAGAATACGGGCTAGGCTGTGTAGCATATCGTTTGCGACAGTACGTGGCCGGAGGAAGAGGCAGCTAGGCAAAAAGAGCCAGAGCATCATGGAGTCAAGGAAGGGAACTTACTTGGGAAGACGTAAAGAGTGAAATCTAAGCTTGGAGAAGCAACTCTTGGATTTGCAGGAGGTGTGCGCGCATGGAGGGGAGGCAGAAATCTGCAGAGATGTGGCATGTGCAGCATCAAAGGAGGGGTATTGAGTGACACAAGGGGGTGTAGCAAAGCGGGATGGGGCAGGGTTAATTAGTTTAGACTGAATCTGGCGGTGCGATGGATCTGGTTGGGGAGGAATCTCCCGAGGGACAGGGTGGAAGTTGTGAGACAGGACCAGCTATTTCTAGCTATCTTAGGTCCTTATCTGGCCTCCATCACCCTAGTATCTGAGCACTTCCCAATCTTTGATGTATTTACCCTCCCATCCCATCCTGGGAGGTCAGGACGGGGCTTTGGTCCCCATTGTGCGGAGGGGAAACTGAGGCACAGAGAGACCAAACAACTTGCCCAAGGTCTGACTGTTGCAGAGTCCAGATCCTTGCATCCAGATCCTCGGTCGCAAGTCCTAGGCCAGGGTCTGACCCACGTCTGCACCATCTTCCCACTTTGCACAGGGAACAATCCTCTACAGGCCATTAGGGCATGAGCGCACCAGGTCTTTCCCTTTGTAAAGGGGGACACAGGATCCCCATGGGGATGGAGCTGGCCCCCTGATGATTCCCGAAGGCTTGGCTCCCTGAGGAGTAGCACCCCTGCTGGCGTTGGTCGCTGTGTGGTGAAATAGGTACATGACCCCAGCTGCATAAACCCACCATTGGTCTCTGGCACACTTACCACCTCCCCCACAACAGCACTCACCAGGGCGATGGCTGCTCTCCTCTCCACCGCAAAGGGACCTCTCCTCACTGTGATGGCAGGCCCAGCCCCCCAAAGAGAATGGAAAAGTCTCCTTCTTCATCCTGAAGTTCCCTAGTTGGGAAAGGGCCTGGGAAATGCAGCAGCTCCCAGAGATTTATGAGTGTTTCCCATGGGAATCCTGGGAATTTAGCCTCTTTTCCCACAATCTCCAGAAGCCCTTTCAAAATTTCCCACAAGCCACTGCTTCAAGGGTCTGCACACTGGGTGTAACCCCGTAACAGGTCTGCATGTGTGCTATGAGTTCCTCACTAGTGCCTGATCTACAGAGGATAAGGGTCTACTACGGCTGCCAGCGAGGGGAGCTGCGACTTTAGCTCAAGTGATAGACATGCATGATTTAGGAGTGGAATGAATCCTGGGTTCAGTGCTCGGTGAGGGCCCAGGATAAGTTGGGACGGTGGGATAAGAACCCAGAAGACAATGTAGGTGCATGACTATACCCAAGAAAGAAGGGGGTGTGGAACCCTGTTACACCCCTGGTGCATACGCCGGAGCTGTCCCCTGGCTCTGTTACTAAAGGCAGTCTCTGGCTCTGTGGGCTGAGGCTGCTGAAAGAGGGGAGATGACCCCTGGCTTAAGGTCAATTGGAGGGAGGTGGGAAGATAATGCCCCACTTTAACGAGCACTGGGACATGCCTGGCACTTGGCTTCTGACTCTCTGGTGGAGGGAAGGGAAGGGCCGTTATCTGCCCCTGGCCTGGAAAAGGCCCCCTGGTTTGCAGAGGTTATCGTGCCAGGGCCCAAGGAGACACTGACCGGAGCAGGACGCTAACCAGAGGCCTCCTCCTGTCAGCAAGGCAAAGTGTGAAGATGCAGATGGGGATCGGTGCCTTGGTGGGCTGCGCGGAGAGGGGGGCTGCTTGCTGCAGAGCTGGAGGCGCTAAACACTGGTGTGAGAAGCTGCTTTCAGCGAGCAGCTGTAGAGAACACCGACAGGCTGAGGGGGACCCTAGGGAACTATGTGGGGCACTGGCTGCAGGGGTCTACAAGGAAGACAGCAGGTGGGGTGGACTGGGGAAAAGATGGCGGTGGAGGAGTCATAGGGAACAGGGCCGGTGGCACGGACAGGGGGGAGCTCTAAGGGACAGGGTGGTGGTGCTGGTTGTGGGGGGAGATCTAGGGGACAGGGGTGGTGGTGCTGGCTGTGCGGGGAGCTATAGGGACCAGCACTAGTGACACTGGCTGTGAGGGGAGCTCTAGGGGGTGGTGGTGCTGGCTGTGGGGGGAGCTATAGGGACCAGCGTTAGTGACGCTGGTTGTGGGGGGAGCTATAGGGACCAGTGTTGGTGGTGCTGGCTGTGGGCGGAGCTATAGGGACCAGCGTTGGTGGTGCCGGCTGTGGGGGGAGCTATAGGGACCAGCACTAGTGATGCTGGCTGTGGGGGGAGCTATAGGGACCAGCGTTGGTGGTGCCGGCTGTGGGGGGAGCTATAGGGACCAGCGTTGGTGGTGCTGGCTGTGGGAGGAGCTCTGGGGGACAGGGGCGGTGGTGCTGGCTGTGGGGGGAGCTATAGGGACCAGCGTTGGTGATGCTGGCTGTGGGGGGAGCTCTAGGGGGTGGTGGTGCTGGCTGTGCGGGGAGCTATAGGGATCAACGTTGGTGATGCTGGCTTTGGGGGGAGCTCTAGGGGACAGGGGTGGTGGGGCTGGCTGTGGGGGAGCTCTAGGGGACAGGATCAGTGTTGCTGGCTGAGGAGGGATGGAGCTGGTTGGCACTGGCTCTGGAGAGCTCCAGGAACCAGGACTGCGGGTGTTGGCTTTGGGAAGCTCCAGAGGTCAGGGCTGCAGGTGCTGGCTGTGGGGAGACGTATGGACCAGGGCGCTGGCTGTGGGCAGCTGGAGGGACCAGGACCTCTTGGAGGAATTCAGAGCAGGCTCGAGGCCAGGCACAGAACCCTCAGGAGAGGCTTCAATCATCCACATCCGAGACAGCAAACCCTATGGAGGGGCAGCATGGGCCCTTTCCAAAGCCCTCCCGTTCTCCTGCCCAGCAGCCTCTCGATGCTCCAGTGCTTGGCGCTGCCTAGCTCTGGGACGGAGGGGCCAGGCAAAGCCCAGTCCTGCGCCCAAGCCACACCGAGGCGCTGTACAGGACCCCGCGCAGCAAGGCCCCCTCGTGCACTCCTTCCACCGAGTCAATGCATTAGGATGCTGTGACGAACTGGGAAAGTTCTTAATGTTTTTTCTGAGTACTGTATTGGTGCCTCAGTGTCCCCATGGCAGTTCTTAAGTATCTGGCAGAGCAAAGGGCCAGCGCACCTAAATGCCTGACACTCTGTCTCCTAGCAACTGATGGCCTGGGCCCCTCCCCTGCAAAGGTGCCAGCTGAAGGTGTTGGAGACAAAGGGATCAGGTGACCTCCTGACCCAGGAAAGGAGCTGATCAGAGAGGAGGGGCTGGAGGGGGTTGTTAGTCTGGAGCTGGCTGAGGGCAGACGTGGGGGTCTGGCTCACTGCTCCCCAGAATGGACCCGGCTGAGGGGTCCGGTTCTCTGTACCTACAAGCTCTGTTTTAGACCCTGTTCCTGTCATCTAATAAACCTCTGTTTTACTGGCTGGCTGAGAGTCACGTCTGACTGCAAAGTGGGGGTGCAGGACCCGGTGGCTTCCCCAGGACCCCGCTGGGGTGGACTCGCTGTGGGAAGCGCACGGAGGGGCAGAGGATGCTGAATGCTCCAAGGAGAGACCCAGGAGGTGAAGACGTGTGAGCTTCTTGCCCTGAACAAGTCTGCTCCAAGGGAGAGGAGGCTCCCCAAAGTCCTGCCTGGCTTGGTGGGGAGGAGTTCCGGAGCATCGCCCGGGGACTCCGTGACAGATGCATTAGGCGAGGTATTTCCAGCAAGGATAAGGAAGTGTTAGTACCATTATATAAGGTGCTGGTGAGACCCCATCTGGAATATTGTGTGCAGTTCTGGTGTCCCATGTTCAAGAAGGATGAATTCAAACTGGAACAGGTTCAGAGACAGGCTACTAGGATGATCCGAGGAATGGAAAACCTGCCTTATGAAAGGAGACTCAAAGAGCTTGGCTTGTTTAGCCTGGCCAAAAGAAGGCTGCGGGGGGATATGCTTGCTCTATATAAATATATCAGGGGGGTTAAAGTTAGGGAGGGAGAGGAATTATTTAAGTTTAGTTCTAATGTAGGCACGAGGACGAATGGGTACAAACTGGATATTAGGAAGTTTAGACTTGAAATTAGACGAAGGTTTCTAACCATTAGGGGAGTGAAGTTTTGGAACAGCCTTCCGAGGGAAGTAGTGGGGGCAAAAGACTTATCTGGCTTCAAGACTAAGCTTGATAAGTATATGGCGGGGATGTTATGATAGGATAGTTTAATTTGGGCAATTGATCTTGGATTATCACCAGATAAGTCTGCTCAATGGTCTGCGGGGAGATGTTGGATGGTATGGGAACTGAGTTACTGCAGAGAATTCCTTCTTGGGTGCTGGCTGGTGAGTCTGGCCCACATGCTCAGGGTTTAGCTGATCGCCATATTTGGGGTCGGGAAGGAATTTTCCTCCAGGGCGGATTGGCAGGGGCCCTGGAGGTTTTTCGCCTTCCTCTGCAGCATGGGGCATGGGTCGCTTGCTGGTGGATTCTCTGCAGTTTGAGGTCTTCAAACCAGTTTTGAGGATTTCAATAACTCAGTCCTGGATTAGGGGTTGTATAAAAGTGGATCGGTAGGGTTCTGTGGCCTGCCTTGTGCAGGAGGTCAGATTAGATGATCATATTGGTCTCTTCTGACCTATGAGTCTATGAGTCTATGAACACCCCCCAGTGTCACAGGGTGCGTGGGCTGAGTCTGGCACTCGGGCATCAGCCCGGCATAGGCCTGGAGAGGCCACACCGGGTGCTGGGGAGACGGGACAAGCGTCTTCCCCAGGGCTGCTCAGCTAACAGGCAGCCACTGGCACTGGGCGGCCTCAGCCCCCCGTTTCCCAGTGGCAGCAATGTCAGAGAGGAGTATGTGGAGGTGGCCAGGTGTCATAGGGAGAAGCACAGGGCAAGCATCCCTACTGGCACTTGGAGCCTCCTGGAGCCTTCCGCCAGCCTTACTCCCAGTTAGCTCCCACGTCCGGGGAGCTGTGGATTCCTGGTGTAACCGATCAGCTGGGGGGAGTCCGTCTCTGGCAGGGAGGAAGGAGCCGTGGGGAGAGGGGGTGTGATGGGCCAGCTCTGCCCCAAGCAGCACTGAGGGCCACGGCCCCTAGAGAGCTGCCAGGACCGAGAGCACCAGCTTTTTGTCTCCGCTCGGCTCCCAGGACTGGTTCTCACCATTCGAATATTCATGGTGGGTGTTTCTTTTGCTGCAAGGTCCCTCGGCTGCTAATCCAGCCAGAAATGGCCCCAACGGCTTGTTGACCAAACTGGTATATCCCTTAAACAAACAAGCCTCGGGGCCAGACGGGCCCCACAGCTGCTGGCCCAGCAGACTCTGCTCTCAGGAGTCGGAAACACCCTTTCACTGCCAGAGACCATTCTTTCCATGGGACATCTGGTGCCGCGTGCTGCCTTGCACCCCTCTCCCATGCAGGGGGGTGACGACCCTGCCCCTTGCCTCCCAAAACCACCAGTGCCATCCCAGGGAGGGCATCCCCTGTCCCATTCCAATAGTTCCCCCTGAAATAGACAGCTCTTCAAGTGCCCAGGCCCCTGCCTGCCCTGGCCTGGAATACTTACAGTGTGGGACCTGGGGACGCACTTAAGGTCACAGCCAGTCACCCAGCCAACTTCCTGCAAGGGCTGGTTCAGAGCACGTGGCTGCTTTCCATCGCCTCTGCCTAGCTGCCGGGCACTGGCGTCGCCAGCCCCTCAGCGAAGGGGGCGGTCACAGCCGCAAGGAGAGGGCCTAGGGGGAAGGGGACAAGGAGAAGCGCCCCAGGTCCTAGCTGCCAGGAGAGGAGTGATTAGATCTGAGCCGGCTGTGGTGGAGGGACATGGGGGCTGGACGGAGGGATGGGTGGGAGGGAACTGTGCTCCCTAGCCCTGCCTCCTGCTGCGAACGCTGCCTCCTGTCTCAGGCATCACCGCTGCGTCAAAGGCCACCTGCCATCCAGGGCATCGCAGCTGCTGCCAGCTCCTTTTTGGGCTGGGCTGGGTACAGGCTCCCTGGGGCTGGGCTGGCACAGGGGTAAAATACACACAGAAGGGAAAAGGTGTGGGGGTCACCTGCTGCCATCCCTCAACCCCACCACAGACGGTGCTGTTTTCTGGGGCAATCCCCCTTTCTTCCCTCTCTCCCAGCTCAGCTCAGGCCTCAGGGAATCTGTGGACCTTTGGGAACAAGATTTGGGAGAGAGGGACTGGCTGGAGGGTACAATGAGAGGATCATGAGGTCAGTGCCAAGCCTGGGCACAGTCGGAAGAGAAGGAATTATGCCCAGAACCAGCCAGCAACCCTTCATCCCCTTCCCCCAGCCTCCACGCTCCCCCTTCCACCCCGAACTCCCCGGGGCATTGACTGGCAGTAACAGACTGGCTGGGCCAGGGGAGCCTGGTCTCTCCCAGCAGTAAAAGCTGACAGCTTTAGCACGGCTCTCCCTGCACCTCCTTAAAACGTCTCCCTGCCCAGCTGGGAATGTGGCCCCACGTGAGACCACCTGAACAGCACAGAGCTCTCTCAGGGCATGTACACACACACACACACACACTCTTTCCCAATGCATACGTGTGCATGCACACAGACTGTCCCAGGGTGCATACACACCCACACCCCTTTCTCGATGCAACAGACTGTCTCAGGGCTCATCCACACATACAGACTGTATCCAGGCACACACCTCAATGCATGCATGCACTTGAGCACAGAAGGACTGTTGCAGTGCACGCACACACACAGACACTCACAGAGCTGACCCCGCTGTGTGCTGCCCACACATAGCCCAGAGCTCATACAGCGCACACCCCATAGGGGAAGGATTTTTTTTTTCAGTTGACTTTGGGGGAATTTTGTATTTATGCTTTAAAATCAGGCTGGAGCCTCATACCACACAGGCAGGAGCTCTGGGAACATCCACCAAGCAATTCTACCAGGGCTCCTCAGTCCTGATTTCCCACCTCTGTCTCCCCACTATCACACTCCACTCTGCTGATGGCCCTCAACCCCATCCTCCACCTCCCTGCTAGCCCAGCCCACTCTGCCAACTTACCCTGGTCATGCAGCTGCTTGGGCTGTTCTCTGCTTGTGCCTCCAAGCTGCAGCGCTTTGTTACAAGGCAGTTAATAAGAATGACAGATTAACCGCACACCCCACGTTTCTCTGAGTCTCTTCTTTATTATTATTATATATTCATTTTCTTTTTAATTACATTGCAAGGTCGCTAGCATAAAGACTGGCCTGGGTGGGTGGGTGAGAATGATGCAAGGAACACAAATAAACCTTTCGTTCCCAGCACCCTCATCAAGGCAAAGCAGACTATAGACTCCCTGGGAAAGGAAGCTGGGCAGAGCGCGAGGAGGCTGGTGTTTCTGAAGGAGGGAGCAGCTCAGAGAGCAGACGGAGAGGGGAATAGAAAATCCCGGCGCTGGAATAGCAGGGAGGAAACCTCACCAGGATACGCAGCATGGAGGCGCGAAGAGAAAGGCACAACGGGCCAGATTCAAGGTTGCACTGTCGTCCCTTAGCACTGGGCCTGGCCACAGGATGGGGAGCAGGACTGCCTAGCCCAGGGAAGACTGGTGCAGAGAACTCCTTTGCCACCATGGCAGCCCCGGACACAAGGACTGAAGGCGTGAAGGAGGCTGACACTGACCTGCATCCTTGCAGCGATCAATAGGGACCATTTCAATAAATAGGTCTGAGCTGGGACCTGCCTTCTCCTTTCCATCCCTGCACTGGGACCTCTGCCCACACAAGGGTGAATCTGCCCCAGGGAGTTAGCACCATCCCAGTAGCAATCCAGCGAGAGAAAGATGCCCCTTTAAGAATAAAGAGGAACAAGAAATTAACGCCGAGTCGATAGGGGCCGAGATGCTGTGAAACCTTTACGTGTCCTTAGTGAAAACAAAGTTTGGACAACTAGGACACAATGAAAATGCTGGGGAAAAAAAATAAGTTGGCTGATAAAGAGCCAGCAAAGAAGTCACACAGCCGCAGCTCAGCTGATCTGGAGGGGACACACCCTAGGACATGGAGGGAACTGGCAAACACGCTTATTGCATGGCTGAAAATTATTTCTGAAAGGCCATGGACGCCAGGCAAGGGGCTGAGGGGAGCAAATGTGGTACCGATCTTCAAATCAGGAGAGGAAGAGCGATCCTGGCAGTGACCAGCCTCCCCATTTACCTTCTTCAGCTCTAATAAAAACAACGGAACAAGTGTAACGAGGCAGAGAAAAAGTGGAGGATAGAGGCGCTGCAAGCAGTAAGCTATGTCGGGAGTTTATCAAGGCACAAGCAGGCCAAACAAATGTGCTGTGCTTTGTTTGATCCAGTGGCTGAGGCAAATGCATTACCTGGAGGTGTATCTTAGTGACTATCGAGCATGGTGTCGCAAAATCAGATTCTCAGGGTAACTCTAATTGGCTTAAAGAAGGGGGAGTCCTGGGACCAAGACAGGCTGGAGAGTCATGATAGTGAGCAGTGGGGGAAGTGTTCTGGGAAGCAGAGCTGTGGCCAAAAGAACCAACGCGATCCTGGGATGCATAAACAGGAATAGGTCACCTTGGCAGCTCCAGTGCATCGACACCAGGGATAGGTTTGGCCCAGTGATGAGCAGCAGCTAAATCAAGCCAATCACGGATGGAAGCCTGAGGGTGGAGCGGGGGGGCCCAAGTGGGAACCCCCTGGTGCCAGGGTCATGGTGCTGAGCAGCCCTTCTGAGGCAGTTGCATGGGGCGGGGGGCGGGGGGGGGGGCTGAGCCTTTCTCTAACTCCCCCAATTCCCTCGGAAGGGGAAGGGTCAGAGGCAGGTCAGCCGACATGCCCCCACGAAGGGACCTCTCTGGCTGATTAAAGGAATCACTCGGTCTGGGATTTGTCTGGTTTCTGTCAGATGGGCCCTGGGGAAACGAGTCACACACACCAGAGAGAGCTGGCAGAGCCCAGCCCGAGGGATGGAAACAGAGCAGAGAGGGAAACTGGGGGCCCAGCAGGAGGGGGGGAGGGACAGCCCCCCAGAACTTCGGAGGAGGGGAGAGGGCGAGACACAGAACCGCAGAACGAGTGAGTGACCAGCTCCTGGAGCAAGAGACCAACCGGCAGCATCCACCGCAGGCGCTAGGCGGGTCTATGCTGAGTCCTGAGCCGGTTAGGGGCCCAGCACAGAGAGAACTGCGGCCAGGACTTAAATCCCTGAGCCTCGGGGCTTCTGCCCCACGGGTTTGAAAATATTGACCGGAGCTCCGCTGAATTTCAGGCCCAGCAGCAGCCTTTGGTCACACCTCTCCATCTCCTGTCTGCCGCTTCCACGCAGCGCTTCAATGAAGATTAATTGGAAGCTGCTCTCCTGTCATAGGCAGCCCCAGCAGCTCCTCAGGCAGGGAAAGGGAGCCAGTGCCTCGGAGGTGGGAAGGAGTTTTCATGCTCTGGAATTCCAGGTCATCTGCAATTAGATTAATTAGCTAATGTTAATGGCAGCTAATTAGTGACTGTTTGCACAGGGCTTTGGGAATGTGCCGTGCCTGATAAGGGCTAAGGATCATCCCTCATCAGCCCTCGCCGCATGGTGAATTTGGGGCGAGCTCAGATACCCTGGTGATGGGCCTCAGTATTGGTAACCTGAATAGAAGAGGAGTTCTTAGGGGTGCCAAGGACTTCAGGGGCAAAGTGAAGGAAGGAACTTGCCTGGGACTCTGCCACTGATGTTATGTGACCTCGGGCAAGTCATCTAGTGTCTCTGTGCTTCTGTTCCTTCTCTGTAAAGCAGGGACTATAGCCCTGCCCTCCCTGGCAGGGGATTGTGAGGATCCATACACCAGCGCTCAGGTACTGGTGTCCTGGGGACGCTCCAACTGACGGGCTCTGCCCAGAGAGGGGAGCGGTAGTCGCTAGCTTGACAGACGTCCTGTTTAGGAGACACTAAGGGTGTCCTGCGGCTTTGGGCAGCGCTCTCAGCAAGATCCCAACTAGAAATGGATTTCCATGAGGCTGGCATCCCCTCAAGACCTGGTGCTGAGCTCTGGGAGAAGAAGGTCCGAGGAGAGCCCTGGGAACCGAGCAATGGAGAAATATTGAGGGGTATGAACAGGTGTAAGTGGTAGCTAGTAGCAAAGGGCCAGGCCGTGGGCAGGCAGCAATGGCAAAAGAGGCCAATAGATGAGTGGCTGAATGGTGCAGACAACAAGGAGGCAGAGGCCTAGGGCGATGGTGTAAAATGCAAAGGTATCAGCAGGTGTTTGCCAGACAGCTGGCTGGAGCTGGCAATGGGGGAAGTCCCATTATTTGATACATTTGAAACTGACAGGCCCAATCCTTGGAGAACAGGTTATAGGTGATCCTGCCCTGCCTTGGGTGGGGATGGGTTCTGAGAGTCCTACTCATCGTCTCCAGATCCAATCCAAAGGCCCATGTTGCAATCATGAGCAAAACTGAGTGGGAGGAAAAATATAAACACAAGAATGTGGCTGATCATTGGGAATGGTTGGAGGATATTTTTAACAGATGCCTAAGAAACAGCAATTCTACAGTCGTGACAGCCAGGTTCTTTGGGTAAACAACATCTGGGTGGTGAAAGCAACAACAATATATATAAAAAATGGAAAAATGGGGAAGCGGATAGCAATGAGTACAGATCAGCAGCTAAGATATGCAGACAATTGATAAGGAAAGCTAAAGGTAACACTGGACTATCTATGGCCAATAAAGTTAAGGACAATAAGAAGGGATTCTTTAAATATATCAGGAACAAATGAAATCCTAGCAGTCGTATATATCCAACATTAGGTAAGGATGATAAACGTGTGAATTGTGATGTGGACAAGGAGGAAGTGTTCAATAAATATTTCTGTTCTCTATTTGGATGATGTATTCATATCTTATCTTACAGTCATAATGAAACACTCTCATGCCATCAGTAACTAAGGAGGGTGTGAAACAGCAATTATCAATGTTAAACATTTCAAAAGTGTTTAGGACTAGATAATTTGCATCCCACAGTATTCAAAGAATTGGCCAAGGAGCTCTCTGAACCAGGAATATTGATTTTTATCAAATCCCTCGCTCTCTGTTCACAGGGGTGCCAGTTTCCCCTAATCCCTTGTCCGGGGGGGTGCAGGAGATGGGATGGACAGTATTGCCTGAGTCTCTGACAGAGGCCCTAAGCCTTGGCTATATAAATGCTAGAGACTTTGGCTTCAGGTTAACAGTGGGCATGATGAGCTGGCAGGAGGATCCTGTGGGTTATGAGACCAATCTCAGTTTGAGAGTCACAGAGGAGAGGGAAAACCAAGATGGGGCCATGAAATATGCAGCACAGACTTCCATCCCCACCCTTAGCATTCATCCCCCCTCCCACCATGGCCGAGCTAGGTGCTCCCCCACCCCCCACGGTTAACTGCCCTCTACGGTTGTGTGAATTAGGTTCCACACCTGACTTGGGACTCTCCCAGTGTAAACACGAGGAGCTGCCCAGTAACGGGCAGTTATAGCGGGGACAGAAGTCGAGGCGGGGATGGGGACAGAAAGGAGTCCAAGGCCTGGTCTACACTATGCATTTAAACCGAATTTAGCAGCGTTAAACCGATTTAACCCTGCACCTGTCCACACAATGAGGCCCTTTATATCGATATAAAGGGCTCTTTAAACCAGTTTCTGTACTCCTCCCTGACGAGAGGAGTAGCTCTGAAATCGGTATTGCCATGTCGGGTTAGGGTCAGTGTGGCCGCAGATCGACGGTATTGGCCTCCGGGCGGTATCCCACAGTGCACCATTGTGACCGCTCTGGTTAGTAATCTGAACTCAGATGCACTGGCCAGGTAGACAGGAAAAGCCCTGCGAACTTTTGAATTTCATTTCCTCTTTGCCCAGCGTGGAGCTCTGATCAGCACGGGTGGCCATGCAGTCCCAAATCCAAAAAGAGCTCCAGCATGGACCGTACGGGAGATACTGGATCTGATCGCTGTATGGGGAGTGTCATAAACAAATAGCTAAGGGTTAATGTCTCTTTCACCTTGAAAGGAGTAACCTGAAACACCTGACCAGAGGACCAATCAGGAAACAAGACTTTTTCAAATCTGGGTGGAGGGAAGTTTTGGGTGTGAGATCTTTGTCTTTTGTCTTGTGTCTGACCCTCTCGGCTCTGAGAGTGATCTTTCTGTCTCCTGGCTTTCTAATCTTCTGTTTCCAAGTTGTAAGTACAAAAATAGTAAAAGAATAAGGTTTATATTGTTTTTTTGTATTTACATGTGTGTAGTTGCTGGAATGTTTTAAATTGTATTCTTTTTGAATAAGGCTGTTTATTCATTTTTCTTTTAAGCAATTGACCCTGTATTTGTCACCTTAATACAGAAAGACCATTTTTATGTCCTTTTCTTTCTTTTTTATATAAAGCCTTCTTTTTAAGATTTGTTGGAGTTTTTCTTTAGTGGGGACTCCAGGGAATTGAGTCTGCAGCTCACCAGGGAATTGGTGGGAGGAAGAAGTCAGGGGGAAAATCTCTTTGTGTTAGATTTACTAACCTGACTTTGCATACCCTCTGGGTGAGGGGGGAAGTACTTGTGTTTCCAGGACTGGAAACAGGGAGGGTGGAGTCCCTCTGTTTAAATTCACGGAGCTTGCTTCTGTATATCTCTCCAGGAACCCAGGGAGGGAACACCCGGAGGGGGGGGGAAGGGAAATGGTTTATTCCCCTTTGCTGTGAGACTCAAAAAATCTGAGTCTGAGGGTCCCCCAGGGAAGGTTTTGGGGAGACCACAGTGCACCAGGCACTGTATAGATTCCTGGCTGGTGGCAGCTTTACCAGGTCCAAGCTGGTAACTAAACTTGGAGGTTTTCATGCTAACACCCATATTTTGGACGCTAAGGTCCAGATCTGGGAAAAATGTTATGACAGGGAGACAAATCTGTTCTATCAGAGCTCCGTTACAGAAGACGAAATGACAAAGCATTTGAAAAAATCTCCAGGCTATGATACGGAGTCCACAGCACAGTGCTGTGTGACAAGCGTAACGGGAAGCCAAAGAATCAAATGGACACTCATGGAGGAAGGGATGGAGGACTGAGGACTCCAGCTATCCCACAGTCCCTGCAGTCTCCGAAAAGCATTTGCATTCTTGGCTGAGCTCCCAATGGCTGAAGGGTCAAAAACATTGTCGCCAGTAGTTCAGGGAATATGTCGTCAATTTACCTCCCCTCCCCCACTCAAAGAAAAGGGAAAAAATCGTTTCTCGCCACTTTTCAATGTCACTGTATGTCTACTGGATCCTGCTGGTAGACAGGGTGCTGCAACGCTAAACAGCAGCATCCTCTACCCTCTACTTCCCTGGTGGCAGACGGTACAGTACAAAATGGCTGGTAGCTGTCCTCGTCATCATCCCGTGAGTGCTCCTGACTGGCCTCGGTGAGATCGGCCGGGGGCGCCTGGGTAAAAATGGGAATGACTCCCTGTCATTCCTGGCAGACGGTACAAAATGCTTGGTAACAGTCCTCATCATAGCAGCTGGAGCCTGAGCTCCATCAGCCCACCCCTGCCCCTTTCGTGTCTAAAGAAAAGTTTCTGTACTGCCTGGACTATCATAGCAGCGGGAAGCTGCGCTGCTCTCCCCCGCACCCTTTAATGTCCTGCCTGGACTATCATAGCTGCTGGAGGCTGCTTCCCCCTCATTTTATCTCGCTAAAAAGTCAGTGTTTCTTACTCCTGCATTCTTTATTACTTCATCACACAAATCGGGGGACATTGCAACAGTAGCCCAGGAGGGTTGGGGGAGGAGGGAAGCAACGGATGGGGTTGTTGCAGGGGCACCCTCTAGAATAGCATGCAGCTCATCATTTCTGCGGGATCTCTGGGGCTCTGACCCGGAGCGGCTGTGCTCTCTGGCTCTCTAGTAGACTTGCCCCATATTCTAGGCAGGACTGACTCTATTTTTAGACAAAACATAAAGAGAATGACCCAGGGAGTCATTCCCATTTTTGTCCATACGCCCCCAGCTGACCTCAGCGAGGCCAGCCAGGAGCACCCATGATAGCAGCAGACGGTACAAAATGATTGATAACCATCATCATCACCAATTCCCAATTGTAAACAGTACAAAATGACTGAAATCTGTCATCTCATCACCAAACTACAATGGCAGACAGTGCAATAAGGATGCTAACCATCTCTGCTACCTTGCAAAGGCAAATGAAAGCTGCTGTGTAGCACTGCAGTACCACCTCTGTCAGCAGCATCCAGTACACATACGGTGACAGTGACAAAAGGCAAAACAGACTCCATGGTTGTCATGCTATGGCGTCTGCCAGGGCAATCCAGGGAAAAAGGGTGCGAAATGATTGTCTTCTGTTGCTTTCACGGAGGAAGGAATGAGTGACGACATTTACCCAGAATCACCCACGACACTGTTTTTGCACCATCCATGCACTGAGATCTCAACCCAGAATTCCAGTGAGCAGGGGAGACTGCAGGAACTATGGGATAGCTACGGGATAGCTACTCACAGTGCAACACTGCAGAAATCGACGCTAGCCTCGGTACATGGACACACACCGGCGAATTATTGTGCTTTGTGTGGCCGCGTGCACTCGACTTTATACAATCTGTTTTACCAGTTTATGTAAAATCGAAATAATCCTGTAGTGTAGACATACCCCAAGGGAGTTTAGCTTTTTAAAACCTCTCAGCAGAGCTGTTGCTGTTTGGCTTTTTCCTGTGAGTTTTGAGGGGGAAGGTTAAAGTATAGATTGTTCTGCTCAAGCCCCCCACCCCAGCAAAGCTGCAGTGACCTCCATTTCCAGGCGTTCTCGCTGATTTCCTTGGTCAGTTCCCACCAGGTGAGGGAGCTCCCTCCAGAGCCCACATGTATCCCCCACCTCACACCCCTGAGGACTTTGTTCTCTAGCTGGGGTCTCGGTCCAGTGTCCTGCTTCCAGGAGTCCTGGCTCTGCAGAGCACTTGCTGAGCTGCCTTGGTCTCAGCCAGTTTCTTAAGAGCTCTATTCATTCCACCCAGACAGGGAGGAGAGAAACACACGCCTACGGCTCTTCGCCTGCCCTGAGAGCAAACTTAATCCCTTTCCCCCTACCGGGTAGCAGTGCAAAGTGTGGGGGAAACTGAGGCACACATCAGCTTCATAAAAAAATTCCCACTTCATCACAACAGGCCACTGTAGTAGACAGGATACTGGGCAAGCTGGACCATGGTCTGACCCCACATGGCAGCTTTTATGTGCTTACGGGCCAGAAGGGAGACAAACTCAGTGGTTCGCATCAGAGTGGCTCTGAGTCCCCACTTGGCTGCTGGGGACCCAGCTTCTGGCTGGAGATTGTGAGGACAGAGAGCGAGGGGAGCCCCTGGCCTTGTTGCTCAGCCCACACAGGAGCCTCACGTCCCTTCCAGCCCTAAGAACAGGATGCTCGGCCTCATAGATGGAGAAGGCCATAGGTCCCAGGGCTGGCGTGCTCCCCAGCATACAGCTCATGATTCTGTATCACAGTGGTGCCTGATCGGGGCCCTGCTGTGCTGGCCCAGGCACAGACATAGACAGTCCCTGCCCCAGAGAGCACACAGTCTCCACAGACACGACGGGGGGAGCGGGAGGAGGGATGTAACATACAGGATATTTCTCACTGTTCCAGCCAGTCTAGCGAAGGACTTCCTGGGCTGGGTTCCAGCTGACTGATAAACCCGTCTGTTTTTACAGTGCTGCTTGTAAATGCTGGGCGAGGTGGATTAGTCCTCGAAGAGCAGACAAGTCTCCCACAAGGAGTCTATTGCAGTGGAACTCACTGAGCAGAGCTCATGATGTGAACCAGGGGGTGCAGAAGCCCCAGAGGGTCAGTCTCAGGAGGCGGTGTGGCCCTGCGGGAAGAATGAAACCCCTTCGGGGGTCTGGTACACTGAAGGTCTTTTGCAAGAGCCTGTTACAAAGGTGGGGGCATAGCACAGATCCCGTGTACCAGAGCTTCAGGGGAAGTGTCTGGAATAGGGCAATTATGACTTATCCGCCCCCGTCTTCCTTTCCTGGCTTTCAGCAATCACAGGCTCAGGGTTGCCCTAAGCAAGGGATTGTGTCCCTGCCCATCTCGGCTAATAGCCATTGATGGATCTCTCCGCCACGAACTTCTCCAGTTCTTTTCTGAATCCAGTTATTCTTTTAGCCCTCACAACATCCCATGGCAACAAGTTCCACAGGTGAGTTATGCATTGTGTGAAAAAGTACTTCCTTGTCCGTATTAAACTTGCGGCCTACGAAAGTCAGCGGATGACCCCTGGTTTTTGTCCTGTGGGAAAGGGTAAATAACACTTCTCTAGTCACTTACTTGTAATTTAGAGACCTCTATCACAGCCCCCTCTTAGTCGTCACTTTTCTAAGCTGACCAGCCCTAATTGTTTCAGTCTCTCCTCATACAGAAGCCGTTTCATACCCTCAGTTGTCTTTGTTATCCTTCTCTGAGCCTTTTCCAGTTTCCTATATCCTGAGCTGGGGCAACCAGAGCTGCACACAGTACTCAGGGTGTGGGCGCACCAGGGGTTTATATAGCGTCATTATGGTATTGCCTCTTATTTTCTACTCCTTGCCTAGATGCTGCACATGGAGGAGAGGTTTCCCCAGAACTATCCAGGGGAACTCCAAGATCTCTTCAGTTCAGTGGATTCTCTCCCACTTTGAGGCAGGAGCACGTGCTGTCTGTCATCGCACGTCTGCTGCTTTGCTGCTTTGCACATGGGGGCAGTGGGGAGGAGAACACAGGCCGTGTGTCTGTCTTGGGGGCCTCTGGCCACCATCCCCTCAGAGCAGCGAGCGCTGGAGCCAGTGTGGTGAGATGCTGGGTGGGGCACCAGCTCCATAACTCTCCTGAACAGCATCAGCTCCTCATCTTCTCCCACCAAGAACGGTTCACTCTTCTCTGGCAAAGTTCTTCACTATGGTCCTTCTGCCTACAGGGCCCCTCCCTTCCTGCTGAGAGCCTTTCATGGCAAAGCCAGGGTCACACACCCTACACACATATACGGAGCCTGCAGCATGGCCCCCGGAAACACCTGGTTACCAGCAAACCGGATAATCTCCAGGTTTGAATGGAGCGGCTGTTCACTGCAAACCAGCTCTCAGCTCCCCTACTGCAGCCAGCCCAGCCCAGCCATCTGTCCTATGTGCAACAGAGGCCAGGGCCAGCTGAGTGCACTATCCTACATTCTTCCCAGAGCTCCCATTTCTGTCCAAGCTCTCAGCTTCAGCAAACAGGGCGGCAGATGGGGGGGGAAGGACACGACAGCCACCAGCTCACCCAGGCCTGGACAATCCCGCTCTTTGCAGTTCTCCAAAGGATCAGCACGGTCCTTCGCCCAGCTTTTGGGAAGAACAAAAATAAGGCCGAGATCGCGATCACCAGCTGCTTCTCCCCCCCTTTGGGAGGACGACGCACTCCAGCCATGAGGCACTGCAGAGCCACAGGTAGGTTTGTTTCCCGGTTTCCCTCCACGCTGAGTGGGGGAGGGACGGGCAATGGCGGAGAGAAGGTTACCTAATAAATTCCAAAAGCTGGCACAAGATGTCCTGCCTTCAGAGAAGGCAGCGAGTGTGAAGTTAAGAGATAAAGAGGGAATTATGAGATAAGGTCTCCTTAATCCCATTCGCTTCATGCAATTAAAATGAGCTTCACCCATCTGTAATTGGGTGGAGGCATTCTGCCAGCCACAGCGCGACCACAGGCAGCACACAATCAGCAGAGGAGGGTGCGCGGAACGGAGCAAGGAGACTTATCTCCGCACCGGAGAAAGCAAGGGGGCAGCAGGAGAGCAAACGGGAATTAATGAGATGAGTGTGGAAAGGCTGACACAAAGGATTAGCTCCCTCCCAACTCCGCTGGCGCAGTCCCCAGCTTTTCTGGGAAGGATCCCTTGCATTTCACGCACCAGGCCGGCTTCTGCCCCGCCCCACCGCCCCGTGCTGCCCGGCTGGCCTCCAGCGGCAGCACAGAACTTGGGCCCTGCTGACTGCTTTCAAATGCCACCCCGCTGCCCTGCCCTAGTCCCACAGCAATAACAACCTGCATCCTAAATCTACTACCCCCCCTTCCCCACTACCTTGGGCCAGTGGTGCTAGGCACCAAGCTCCCTGAGCCAACCCCCACGAATTCCCACTCTGTAGCCGTTCCCTGATGTTGCATTAGAGCCCAGGGGCTGGAATGTGTGCCGGTCACAGCAGAGGGGATGCAGCTGGGGCTCAGAGGCGGGGCCTGGGCTGGTACATAGGGTGGTGGGCTGTAGTCCTGGGCTCCGTAACAGAGGCTCTCATGGCAGAGTGGCTGCCTAGGGAGGGGAGTACAGGTGGTCGGTTCCCAGGGGCTGGAGGAAGTGGAGGGGACATCCCAAACACCCGGCGTCGTGGCACCACTGAGTTGTGGCTCAGGGCTGGGATACAGCAGAGGGGCCACGCTCGGGCCTCGTACCCTGGTGAGCAGCCGTTTTCAGGCTCGTCTTCCCATTCCCCAGCGACTCCCCTGCCCTGCCCCTGTGCCTGCCTGACCCTCTGTCTGAGCAGGAAGCGGGGCCCAGGCAGGATTTATGACGGGGGCGTAGGACAGGATTCAGCGGAGATCTGCCACCACGGAGCCTTTACAGCTTTAATACACTTTTTGATAATGAAGTTTAAATAGCCTCATAAAAGGCCCCCCAAAGGCGGGAGAAGCCTGCGGTTTATTAGGGCCATAATTCTTTGGCTGGCATTTCATCAATGTCCTTTTAATCTGCACTTGGTTATATAATTTCTGGTTAATATCAGCGGCTGTAAATGTTATTAGGGGTGGTCTCAACCCAGAGTCAGGGGTCCTGTGGGGAGACCTCTCCACAGCAGGGGGTCAAGGGGAGCAGGAGGCCCAGGATGATGGGGACCCCGGGGAGGCGGGAATGGCAGGAGGCTTGGGGGACCAAGGGACAAAGGAGTGGGGCAGGTGGGACAGGGAGCTTGTGGGCTGTGGGGAATGTCCTGGAGCCGCTTGACTGCAGACTGTGGGGCTCGTCACAGATGCAGGGATCCTCTAGGCAAGACATAACGGGGGGACTCAGGACAGCAAGCCAGAGTGGGCCAGGGAGTGAGGAGATTCTCCCTGCGGGGGGACGGCAGGGTCCTGGAAGGGGTGGAACTGCTTTAAAACCATTAATCGTCTACCTGTAAAAATAACATGCTAAGAGGATTTCGTGGCTCAGCGTCTCTCTCCACAGGGCAAATGCTGAGCTTATCCCCCACTAGTGAGACAGAGAGTCATATCCAGAGTCTGAAAACTCCTGAAAACTCTGCTGACTACTCTCACTGCTGCCTATCAGACCCCCGCTAGCCCCACCCTGCCCCACAGGTCTGCCAAGTGTCCTCTGCCCATCAGCCCCCCGCTAATCCCACCCTGCCCCATGGCTCTGCTGACTGCCCTCTGCCTACCAGCCCCCGCTAACCCCACCCTGCCCCATGGCTCTGCTGACTGCCCTCTGCCTACCAGCCCCCCACTAACCACACCCTGCCCCACAGGTCTGCCAAGTGTCCTCTGCCCATCAGCCCCCCGCTAACCCCACCCTGCCCCATGGCTCTGCTGACTGCCCTCTGCTTATCAGCCCCCGCTAACCCCACCCTGCCCCATGGCTCTGCTGACTGCCCTCTGCCTACCAGCCCCCCACTAACCACACCCTGCCCCACAGGTCTGCCAAGTGTCCTCTGCCCATCAGCCCCCCGCTAACCCCACCCTGCCCCATGGCTCTGCTGACTGCCCTCTGCCTACCAGCCCCCCACTAACCACACCCTGCCCCACAGGTCTGCCAAGTGTCCTCTGCCCATCAGCCCCCCGCTAACCCCACCCTGCCCCATGGCTCTGCTGACTGCCCTCTGCTTATCAGCCCCCGCTAACCCCACCCTGCCCCATGGCTCTGCTGACTGCCCTCTGCCTACCAGCCCCCCACTAACCACACCCTGCCCCACAGCTCTGCCAACTGCCCTCTGCCCATCAGCCCCCCCGCTAATCACATCCTACTCCCACAGCTCTGCCTATGGGAGAAGCCCACCCATCGACATAGTGCTGTCTACCCTGGGGGTTGGGTCAGAAACACTGGATTTTCCTCAACGTAGTTATACCAACCAGTCTGTAGTGTAGACCAGGGCTTTGCATGATCCCTGCACACCAGTGACTCTCAACCTTTCCAGACAACTGCCTCCCTTTCAGGAGGCTGATTTGTCTTGTGCACCTAGAGTGACCAGATGTTCCATTTTTATAGGGACAGTCCCGATTATGGGTCTTTTTCTTATATAGGCTCCTATCACCCCCCACCCCCATCCCGATTTTTCACATTTGCTGTCCGGTCACCCTATGTGCACCCCAAGCTTCACCTCACTAAAGAACGACTTGCTTACAAAATGAGACATAAAAATACAAAAGCGTGGCAGTGCACTGTTACTGAAACATTGCCGACTTTCTTCTTTTCACCATATAATCAATTGGAATATAAATATTGAACTTACATTTCTGTGTGGAGTCTATAGCGCAGTATAAACAAGTCAGCGTCTGTATGAAATTTTAATTTGTCCTGACTTCGCTAGCGCTTTTTATGGAGCAGGTTGTAAAACTAGGTAAATATCTAGAGGAGTTGATGTGCCCCTGGAAGACCTCTGCGCACCCCCAGGGGTCTGTGTACCTCTGGCTGAGAACCACGGCTGTACACCACAGATCTCACCCCCACGCCCCAGCCTCCCAGCGTCTGTAACTGGCCAGGACTCCCTCAGCCTCTCTGGCCAAGGAGGGAAGGATTAGGCTGGGGCTACATTAAAAAGTTTGGTCGGCTCAACCACACTGCTCAGGGATGTGAAAAATCCACGCCCCTGAGCAAGGTAATGAAGTCGACCTAACCCCCGGTGCAGACAGCGCTTGGTCGATGGCAGAAGTCTTCCCTCGACCTCACTACCACCTCTCGGGAGCAAGATGAACCCTGCCGATGGGAGAGCCCAACCCCTTGGCGTAGGCAGGGTCTGCTGTGCCGCTGTAGCATTTCAAGTGTAGACAAGCCTGTAGCCTACGTCCCCTGCCTGCAGGCCAGCGGGCAGTGTGCAGTGGTGCCTGGACGAATGGGAAAGCGAGGGGAGAGAGGGGACTGGGACAGGTCTGTTATTCCTTGCTGGGTTCCCAAGGGTGCCGATGGCCCAGGAGGGTGCTGGGAGCTGGCAGGGAGATGGGAAAGGCGCATGGTTATCTCTCTGTGGGGCTCAGGAGAAAAGGGAGGCTTTGGTCATGCCTAATTCATCATTTTGCATCCAGTTTTCCTGGCTCGAGTTCACAGACACGGAGAGATCCCCACCAGCCATCTGCTCTGACCCGCTGCAGCATGCCCGTGCTGGGCGCTTCCCTTGGCCTCTCTTCCACTGCTCGGCCAGTGTCGCTCGTCCCAAGCCGCTCGTCCTGCACTCGAATCTGGCCTGCCCTTGTGGCTACTTCCCCTTCACCTGCAGCGGCCACTGGAAGGGAGGGACCAGCCAGTGCCATCCCCTGAACCGTCTCTCTGGACTTTGGGGCCCCATGACAGGCGGGAGGGGGAGAACGGAAACACGCCAAAGCCAGGTGATTTAAACATGCGGGTTGCCATGGCAATGCTATCTCAGCCACACACTGATCACGGCCCTCACAGAACAGGATAAACGAGGCTGGCTCGGCCCCTGCAGCTTGTTTGGCTATAAACCCATCATAGTGCCAACTGCACCACACGGAGAGCTTCTCCTGGGTGCTCCTCTGCCCTCTTCTGGCCTTGGCCTCCCTGCCCAGCCTCCAGCGCCTACTAACCTGCCCAGCCAGTCCCATCTCCCAGCTCAACCCCCACTCCCTGTCCAGCCCCCAGCGCCTACCAACCTGCCCAGCCCCTGGCCCCTGCCTCTCCGCCACCTAGTCCCAATGCCCAACCCCCAACGGAGCCTCCACCAACCTGTCCAGCCCCTGGTGCCCATCCTGGCCTCCCCATCCAGCAGCTCATTGCTGGAAAGCGTAGGCTGAATATAAGAGCCCCCCAACCCCAGACAGTGCTCTCACCCATCCCCTGTGAAACAGAACTGGGGGTGGGGAAGGGAAACCAGCACTTGCTCTAGGATGGAGTGTCCCTCTGGCTCCCGTGTGGGGTTTGGCCGAGGTAGGGAGTCCCTGCACCCAACCTGCTGGCTTTGCTCTGTCTGCTGGTAACGCCCTAATGTTTGCACCCTACAGCCACTCAATTCCCAAAGGTCAGGGCAAGTTCTAGGCATCCGTGGGCAGAACCCTACTGATTTCGAGGGAAACCAGAAGGGGGCAAATGGGCGACACCTGGAGCCCCTGGCATGGGTGGAGGTTGAGATAGAGGGGGAGGGGAGGGTGGCAGGTGCTTGGGGTTGGGGGGGACAGAGAGATGCAAGGAGTGGCTGGTGTGTGCGAGGCGTTTGGCCTACAGAAACCACCTTCTAGCGTTATCAGTATCTACCACCGATGTATACGGTTGTACATCACCCTGGCCTCTGCGAATCTGTCTCTCTTGCAAAATCCTCAGCGCAGGTACCGTTTTCTCCTCTGGAGCACACCTCCCAGAGCACCTGTCAGGGCTCCACATGTAACCAAGTAACAGACACCTCCGACCAGTCAGATCCCTTTTCCCCTTTCAAGGACACAGCGGAGACTAGGGCACATTTTGCAGAGAGTGAAAGAAAGATGCAGGCGACCCACTGGCTCAGAGACAGGGCTGCTTGGAGCAGCAGATCTCCGGCTCGGCCACTGGCTGAGCAGCATCGCCGGCTGGGGCTTGGAGAAGATCCAAGCGGGAGCGTCAGTGCTCTCTGCGACCCTCGACCAAACAGAGCTGCCGGGACGAAATCTGACAAAGTTCATGCCAAGCTCTCCCTGTCAATACCCCCCCATGTCCCGCAGGACCAGTGCTAGTGTTTTTAGCGCTCTAGGTGCACAGCCATTTCGCCACCCCACGCGCTGGTCCCGTGGCTCCGGTGGACTTGCCACAGCCGTGCCTGTGGAGAGGGTCCACTGGTCCGCGGCTCCGGTGGAGCTGCCGCAGCCGTGCCTGTGGGAGGCCCACCGGAGCCGCGGGACCGGGGACTCTCTGCAGGCACGACTGTGGCAGGTCCACTGGAGCCGCCTGCCGCCTCCCCCCCTGCAAAATGCTGCCCCCCAATAATCCTGGCACCCCAGGCGATTGCCTAGGCCACCTAAATGGAAGCGCCGGCCCTGACACCCCCTCAGGGTTTGCTACAAACTGGCACGGCCCATCTCCCCGAA
Source organism: Gopherus evgoodei (assembly GCF_007399415.2). Taxonomy (NCBI): domain Eukaryota; kingdom Metazoa; phylum Chordata; order Testudines; family Testudinidae; genus Gopherus; species Gopherus evgoodei. The sequence goes on from NC_044330.1 coordinate 8,846,720, forward strand.
GCTGGGCAAATAGGCAGCTGAACAAGTACAAAGGGGAAACCCTAGAGACCCCTAGCATGGGATGGGCCATGCAAATAAATGGCTGTTGTGTCCGGGGGGGCAGGGAACGCTGCCATACTAATATCTGTGTTACGCTCCGAGCATGCCCACTGGATCCTGTATGTGCCCAGGGGCTGGAGGCGACTCACGCCAAGCCAGGGGCTGGGTTCACAAACCGGCCTCCTGCCTAGTGTGGTTCCTCTTAGGGATGTGTCTAACAGCCTGCCAGCTGCCCCAGGCAGGGGCCGGGCCTGGTTTCATTGCCCAGGAGGCTCTGGGCCATTGGTAGCCTGCTCAGCATGCTCGTAATGTCGGGGTTGTGTGCGAAGAGGGTGTTGAAGGTGCAACACTCGGTGTGGCACTGTTGGTGATATTGATTCCCAGGATCTGCTGCATCATGGTGCCGTCACGGGCCCTGGCAGGCTCCGGCGTGACCTACTCTACCCAGCCCGCCTCGGCGGTTGGCTCTGTCACGCTTAGCAGCCGCCAGGATTTCACCCTGGTGCTGCCAGGGGGCAACTTGACTGGGTCTCTCGTCACATGAGCTGCCGAGGGGGAAGGAGTCACATGAGCCTCGCAACCGGAGGCCAGACAAGCAGGGGGGGTGGGAGCATGAGCCACAGGCTGTGTATGTGTGTGTGTGTGTGGGGGGGGGACAGCACAGGAGGGTGCTGCAGCATGGGGATAGACCAGTGTGTTGGATCTAAAGGAACAAGATCTGCCACCCCCTGGCAGAGACTCAGGCTGAACGCTCAGCTCCCTTGCTCCCCCTGCCCCCACACACAGCATCTCCGGGGCAGCCCCCTCCCTGAGCTGGCAATCACAGATCAGGCGAACAGATGTTCCGCCTACAGGTGGGCCAGGAGTTTATCCAAGGAGCAGAAAGATACCGTTCAGCAAACCAGACACTCTGTCTCTGTGCAGCCAACCGTGGTGTGATGCTGCCAGGGCTGGGCAAGGGGCACCGGGGAAGACGGCAAGCGGGCTGCGCATCGCTGTATGTGTGCGGGGTAGGAGCACCGGCCCGGGGAGATGGTGCTGTGTGCAGGCCACACACAGAAGGCAGCGCTGGTGTTGGCAGCACCACGGCTGCAGATGGCCCCGGGGAGAGCACTGAGAGTGGAGGCAGATCTGAACTCTGGGCACTCCAGGAGAATGGGGAGTGCCCAGGGCTCATTGTCCCCGGAGCAGGGCTGAGAGCCCCATCGCTCCCTAACAGGGGATGGATCCTGCCGTAAATCGTCCCTATGATCCAAGCACCAGAGAACATTGTAACAAATCCGTGTCCCCCTCAGGCTTCATCAGGGTCACTCTGCTGCCCAGTGGGAATGGAGATCTGCTCCCCTGCACTAGGGACACAGCCCCCCTGAGCTAGGCGTGAGCAGTCTAGGGCCTAGGACACAGCTGGGCAGGTCTGATTCCAACCAGCAGAGAGCAGTGGTGACAGCTACAGAGACACCCCCCTGCCAGCCAGTGCCGCGGGGCACAATGCTGCCCTACATGCCACTAGACTCCCCCCACGCGGACATGCCCCTGCCCGCGCAGCACAGAGCCTGCCTCCTGCGTTACACAGCAGCTAGGAAGTGAAGCCAGGACGAGGGGTTCCCAACTTGCCCCCCCCAACCCCATTACTCCAGCTGCAGCTGGCTTCGGGGAACACCCAGACTGCAGCGGTCCTGGAAACCATCCCGCCAGAATGTAGGTTTATTTGCACAGCGATGAAAACATCGGCTCGCATACCTCAGCATGTAGACTGGGCCCCAGCCGCACCCGCCTGCCCTGCAGCCTTTCCTCATCGGCCTGGCCAGAGCTGGCTGTGTACACAAACATCCACTGCTCCGCCCCACCCCGCCTGTTGCCATCTGGCCCCGCCGCCCCAGCACCCCATTTGCCTCCTCTCGGCTCTCCTGGCAGCTCAGCTGCTTTAATCTCCGATCCGAAGGCAGGGAAGAGGCTGGGGCCACGGTTGCTGAAGGAAGCCGCCCCAGCCGGTCTCCGAGGGACAGACTGACTCAGGGACGGGTCATGGTTTCAACAGATTCTCCTTCCCCAAGCCCGAGAATAGCCCCAGCCCTGCTCTCTTCTATGTGTCACTCTCCTCACCTGAGGGGCACTGACGGGAAGCAGCCAGACCAAGACAGGCATCTGTCCTTGCAAGCCTAGGCCGTGGCCAGAGCAGAAGAAGAGGCTCTCTCTGCTCCGTCATAGAGTCACGCTGCTGCCATCAGACATTTGCAAACCTGGCTGGCCCCAGCATCTCTGGCGGAGCAGCCTGCTTGGCCGAGATCGCCCACATCCTGGCTGGGCTCGGCAGGAATAACGAGACCTAGGCCTAAGGCATGACCAGGACTTGGGCACTAGACATACTCAAGGAAGCACTTGTGGCAAGCAAGTCTCTGACCTCTCCTTCCCAGCCAACCCTGATGCCCACATCAAAGCCCACAGATGTACAGGCCAACACATAGTTCAAGGGATTGTCCCATGGCTGATGACACCTCCCTCTGGAGTGAGGACTCAACACATACCACTCTCCAATGCCACCGCCAGCATCCTGAGTCCATCCCAGCCTGGCTTCAGGCCGGGGTCTGGTATGAACCAGGCCCTTGCTGCTCCCATCCATAGCCCAGAGCCACCTGTCCACACTGTCCCTGCTGGGCTTCTCTCTCTGCCGCAAGTGGCGAAAGGTCAAAAACCACAAACAACTCGCGTGAACTTGCAAACATTTGAAAAAGCAGTGTGATTGGCCCTGACGCAAACGTATGCATTTTTCGCACCAGTATTATGTCTGGCTTCCTTTGTGGAGCAACCCGGAAATCTCCATCAGCCATTGATAATTAGATCAACTCGTTCTAAACGCCTGCGGAAGTGCTTCAGATTCCACTGAGAGGAGCTTCTTGGAACATCACAAATCCTAAGTGATGCAAACCAAGCTACAGCATGGGCTATGGTAAGAAGGCAAGGATGGACACATTGAGGATATGCTCTAAAGACTTCCAGGACGCATGAGACCATTGACAGCCCCTGGAAAGAGAAAAGGAAGCCGACACTGAGAAACACACAGAATAACAGAGAAAGATGCCAGATCCATCAGCAAGACACCCAGAAGCCCGAACAGACCGAAATACATGGCAGAACCTGGCAGCCGCTCCATGCACCCAAGGGTGCAGGTGGAGAAAGCCCAGTGATGAGAGAAGCCCACACTGATACAGCAGGAGATAAATACACACGAGCACACAGACAGGCAAGGATTGGCCTGCACTTTCTGTATGTGTGTGTCTGTGCACACCCCCCCCCCCACCACTGTGCTAGGTACACACACAACACAAGCGCTCGCCTGTTCTCTTTCTCTCCCGCGGAAAGCCCCAGTCCCAGTGGGGATTTGCTGGGATTCAGGCTGCCAGGCTCCCCAGGCAGGGAGGCAGCTAGCGCACACTGGCTTTCTTTTCTTGAAGGGCCTGTTTAATCTTTAATGGAATGGCGGGAGCAGCCGATTGTTTAGAGAATAATTCAGGAATGTGAGCTCTTTGCAGTTTGGGGCTAGCGGAGAAGGGGGAGGGGCTGCGATCCTCTGGCAGGGGGGCAGAGAGAGAGACTGGCTTGAGTGTAGGGGCCGCAGGTTAGGATTGAGGGGCATCGGCAGAGCCGGGCTGGGGGCTGGATTGAAATATCAAGGAGTTGCAGGCTGGGACTGAGGGGCACTGGCAGAGCTGGGGGGTGGGAAGGGAATCCAGGGCTGGAACAGCAGGGACTGTAGGTCAGGATTGAGGTGCACCGGCAGAGCTGAGGGGGGATTCCAGGGCTGGGACAGCAGGGACTGTGGGTCGGGGTTGAAGGGCACCGGCAGAGCTGAGGGGGGGAGGGGAGTCCAGGGCTGGGACAACAGGGGGCTTCAGGATGAGGACCCTCGGCAGAGCTCCATGTGGGGTGAGCCCTTGCTCGCCCTAGGTCTGACTTTAGCCATTCTAGGCAGCTCAAGTTTTATGAGTGGTAAAATTCACACGCCGCCCCCACACAACAGTGCCCCAGTTTAAGGGCCCTCATCCCCTGATGTTTCACATGCTGGATCATTAACTGGTGCAGAGAAAGGAAACCCATTAATGGCATAAAATGACTCCAGGCTGCAGCCGCCGAGCAAGCGAGCGTGGAGCGGAGATGAAACCCACACAGCTGCTCTGAGAAAGGGGGGAGTTTTGCTTTGAACTTTCTCAGCAGCTTCAAGCACTGATTCAGGCTTTTGGAAACTCTCTAATGGCTGGGATTTTGGGGCAAGGGGCAGGGAGGGCACAGGGAGCTGGCAGACGAGGCCCTGGCAGCTCCGAATGGCAGGCGGATACCGAACCCATTTTCACACCTCATTATGCTTTACACACGCAGCCTGTGGCTGCTTCTGCACCTTTCTCAGCTGTAGTTGGTGGGCTCTCCCTGCTGTGTCTTGTACAAGCTGGCATGAAGAAGGGATATGCATGAGCATGTCCCACCTGCGTAAGGGACTTAGGGGTCCCAACCCTCCAGGATTGTCCTGGAGGCTCCAGGGATTAAAGATGAAGCCTTAATTAAAGATTATGTCAGGCGATGAGACTGCAGCAATATTGCCAACCACAATTGCCAACCCTCAGAAGGGTGCTCGCGCACACACACAAATTACCACATGAACACATATGTGCAGAAGCCTGCACTACCTGCACAAATGTGCCCATGCACAACCGGTGCAAATGCATGCCCATGTACAGGAGCGGGTATTAGCTGTGCAAACTCTTGCACCAGTGTGCACTTGTGCAGGAATGTGTATTGTCTGCTTTCAACACACACGCACCCCCGGAGGAACATGGTCTGCGTGGCTTATGGGACAACCTTCAGTGATGCCAAAAGCAGGTATTTGCCCAGTGCCTCCCCAACCCGCCTGCAGCCTGGCTAGGATTCGTGCTCCGCTCAGCAATCAGCTCTGGGCTGGGATCCGTCGGGCTCTAATTCCCCATTAATGGGGAGCAGGTGGAAAATGCCACACAATGCAGCTCCGCTCCTGGCCTTTCCCCCAACCACCTCCTCCCTGTCGCTGGCTGTGTCACATTCCACAGCAGCTGCACCCAGGCAGCTCAGGCAGGGACATGCAGAGGCAGGACAGCTGCCCCCTTCCCTCGAAGACTCAGGCAGAGACTGGGTCTAACAGGGGGACGCTACACCCCTGCCATAGGGTGGGAGGGAGAAGTCACACGTGCAGAGAAGCCTCGTGAACCATGCTATTAATGAGGAGGGGAAGGGGCTGCTGCGGAAGTCACTCTGCCCTCCCTGGGGGTTCCCACTTCCCAATGCCAGCCACACCCCATTTCCTGGAGACATCACGTTGGTGAGGCAAAGGCGATGGGTCAGGCAGCAGAGCTGGAGGAGGGGCAGGCTGGGCGGTAAAGGAGTGAACTAGGAAGAGGGACCCAGTCCACAATAAGATCTCACAGAAGTGAGAAGGAGCCCTGGACCCCAAGAATAAGAGGGGAGGCCAAGAGGAGCTTACCAGGGCTCAAGGCGCTCACCTGCTGGAGAAGGAGCCAGGCTGCAGCCACAGTCACCTGCCACATGGCCTCTTTGCAGCTTTACCTGCTCACCTCCGCTGAATGCAAAGGGCCAGCCCCCAGAAAGGCATGCTGGGAAAAAGGGCTTGTGATCTCGCCTGCAGCTGCGCTGAAGACTCAAGCTTTGTGCAGAAGGCCACAGGGCTGCACCAGTTGCCACTGAACCAGGCGCAGAGCGCTTTCCCAGGAGGCAATTAGGAACAGGTTCAAATGACTGTGAGGCCAGCGGGGACCAGGCTGATCTCCTGCACATCACAAGGCAGGCCACAGATCCTCCCCCACCCGCTACAGCAATAGGCCAAGAACCTCTGGCTGAGTTACTGGAGTCCTCAAACCTTGATTTAAAGGCTTCAAGTTACAGAGAATGTGCCTCCCTTAAGCCCAAATCAGAGGGTCCCCCAGGGGTTTGCATTTGTTTGACTCAACTGCTGTAAGAAAGGATTTAAGTCAAAGCTGTGCAACCTTCTCACGTAGCTGCGGCCTGTCAGAAAGAAGTTCCAGTTCATGATTTCTCGCTACTGTTCAAGAGGCAGTGCAGCATAGTGGATAGAGCATGAGCTGGGACTCGAAAGAGCTGGGCTCTACTCTGAGGTCTGCCCTTAGCCTGCTAGGTGGCTAAGCATTCTGCATCTCTGTTTCCCCATCTTTAAAATGGGAGTAAGAATACATCCTAAAGTGCTCTGAAATCTGCTGATGGTAAGAGCTAGGTATTATATTATCAAAGGGCACCCCTGCACTACGACCCCGGTAATCACTGAGGGCAGGGTTGCTGAGATGTAGCGTGTCTCACCATTATACACTGGTGCAAGGAGTTTAAAAACTCAGCTGTTGGGCAGTAGAGGAGAACACAACAGGTGCGACTGAACCATGGTGAATAGCAGCAATCAGCAACATAGTGCATGGGTGTTGCCAACTCGCGTTGATTCTGCCACAAGCGTTGTGATAAAAATTGGCTGCTGGGATCTAGAAAACCTCTGCTTTAATTCAAAAAATATGTGAGTTTCCAGGCCCTGATAGGTGCAGAGAAAATGCTTGAAAATACAAAGCAAGCGTGGCCTAGTGGATCAGAGGGCAAAGAAAAAGAACCCATGACATATTATTTTCAAATAATCTCAGGCTGTTCTGGGGCCTACCAAGAATGTTGTAAGAGGCTATAAATTATTGAGGACAGGTGTGTTAGAGGGTGGCAGTGTTGGGGGGAGGTTGGGTGTGTGTGTGAGGTACTATACCGAAAAATTTTCCTAGCATCTAATGAGCTGACATTTCTGAGGAGCTGGGATGTGTGGTAGAAATTTCCTGGATACAGTTCCCAGATCATAAGGATGCATGTATAGAAGGGGTGGGGGGTGGAGGGGCTGCATTTGGAAAAGGGTCCTAGGTGCACGGTTTTGAGGGAGATCAAAGAAGCGGCTGAGTCTAATAAAAGGTAATAATGGGTGACTTCAGCTTCCTGCACGTAAACTGGCAAAAAGTGTCATATGAGGACGGGGTTTAGAGAAGCAATTTCTCAACATCCTTGGAATAACTAGTTCTAGACCGCTCCTGCCAAGGGTTAGGTAATAACCAACGTTGATTCAGACAGTAACACTAGGTGAACCATCAGGTCATGGTGACCAGATATAAGTTCAGCATTCTCCAGAGAAGATTCATAGTTTTTGGGTTCAGCTCCAGGAAAAGGGATTTCCCCCACAGAAGGAAACTCATCACAAAGGAAGAATTTCAGCAGGGAGGCTATGTGAGGAGCGGAGCAGAGACGCAGCAGGTGCACACTCCCCATCACAAGAAAGGAAACAGGAAGACAAACAAAAAACAAAAGCAGGGTGATTAAATGGCAAAGGACAGGTGATTATAGGAGACAAACTGAGAAAATGGAATTCCAGCCCAACTGAGCACCAGAGGAAGAAGCATAAACTATGGCTGGTTCCATTGTAATAAGGATTTTTGAAGACAATAAATTCTTTAAGTTAGATCACAAGCAAGAAGTTGGCGAGAGAATCGTTGGCTTCGCTGCGCCACCAGGGAACAATTAAAGAGGAAAAGGATATTGCGGGAAAACTCCCCAACCTTTTTTTGTCCATCAGGCTCCACCACAGGGGAAATTGGGGAGATACCCACTCTTTTTGGTGCGGAGGAGGAGGTATTGTCATCATTTGAGGTGCCCAAAGAAGAGGGGCTGCAATAAACCGATAAAAATAAATAGCAACAGGTCTCTGGGACCAGATGGTACCTCCAAGTAATCAAAAGGAGCTTTAGAAGTGAGTGGCTGAGTTTTAGCAAAAATATGTCATTGCTCATTAAACTCAGCTGCTAGGCTGGCCAACTGCAAGGCAGCAAACGTTGTGTGTGTCTTTTAAAAAGTCACTAGGGGTGTTCCTGAGAATGCCAGACCAGCAAGCATTACTTCAGTACCAGGTAAACTGGTTGAAAGATTAATTAAACAGAGAATTATCAGACACTTAGATGACCAAGATATGATGGGGTTAAAGCAGCCAGACTTCTGTAAAGGAAAATCATACCTCTTTAATCTATTAGGAGTCTCTGAACCTGTTCAGCAAAATAGTGGCCCAAGCAGAGCTGCTTGACATAATGCAGCTGGACTTTCAGGAAGTCTTTGATGAGGTCCCTCACAAGTGGTTATTAAAAAAAATGAAGTAGCTAGGGAGTGAGAGGCAAAGTAGTACCAGGGGTTAGAAACCAGCTAGATGGGAAACAAAGAGTAGGAATAAATGATCGATTTGCCACATGGCCCAAGGTTAGCAATGGACCGGAACATGCTACTTACTATCAAACAGATCTGTCATCTAGAAAAGCGATGAGCAGTATGGTGGTAAAATATGCAGAGGATACAAAATTCTTGTCTACTCTAGAAAAGGTTTGCCAGTAGAACTATATTGGGATAGCTATTGCAGCACTATCCTAGTGCAGATGTAGCTTATACTGGCAAAAGAGTGCTTTCACCTGTCTGTCCTATGCCCCCATCTTCCTTCCTTGATGAAGCATCGCAGTGAGGAAGCACTGGATTAAAAGGCCCCAATCCACGGGTTTCTCACCTTTGATTGTGTTTGATAATCAAACGCTGTGTTTTGTCTCTTGGGCCAGTCCCTTTTCAGATTTTCCCTGAAACAATGCAGACAGGCAGCCGGATGATTAATGCCGGTACGTTTGCAGTGAACCTTCCATGCTAGTTGAACGTTGCCAAAGAAGATCTCAGCTTGGAAATATTTTGGGGGTAGCGCCATATTCTTTATGGATTGTGTCTTCTAAGGGCTGCATCTCTGCACTGCCCCAAATGAACACCTCCAGTCTGGGGGGCTGGGGGGGGGGGTAAGCATATTTTCCTTGCTTGTTTCTGCAGCCTTTACAGAACCCGTGAGAGTTTTCTCCCACGTTCTCCTGTAACGTACTGCAGGGATAAGCGCCATATAAGCACCCAGTTAGCTAGCTCGCTTTTCTCCTGGCTATTAGCCATCCAAGTAACAGATGATCCTGATTAACCCCTACTGCCCCAGGTCCCTTCTGCTCTGAAACACTGCAAGTGTCCTGGCTCCACTACGTAGTAAGTAACCCTTTCTCAGAACAGTGCTGTTGTAGAAAGGAATCTTTTGGGGGCCTGGTTTGACTATCCCTTGCTGAGATGCCTAGGATAGGTCTGGTCTGGGAACCATTCTTGCTTCTTCCCATGCAGGGAATACGTGTGCGAGTGTTGGAAATACTTCGACCCTGCCTGCCCTGCAAAGCCCTACGAGCATAATCGCATGGTCAGAAATGGACCCCAGTCCACCTCCAGGCAGGGCATCCAACACTCCCCTCCTTTTGGGGCATGCACACAGACAGTGCAGACTGCTCCCTTCCTCCCAGGATAGGATTCCTCCTTGCTGAGCATCTCCTAACTACCCTGCTGCAGGCTTCCCAGCCCTTGGGCACAGGGGGAGGTGGGAGAAATCCAGCATTTCCTGCCACGGGCAGCCATCATACCAGAGCTGCAGTGAATGCACATTTACCTGCTGCTTTTCAGCCCCCCACTGGATCCCCCCACCCCCTGCAGTGCATGGGACTCCAAGCTCATTTAAGTTTGTTCCACCGGTTCCATGAAGATCCATTTCCTTCAGTCCCAGGGACCGGTAATGGCACCTCTGCGTCTTGTGGGACCTGCCAGACATCCCCCTCTGCGACCCCATTCGCCCTGCTCTTGTGGGGCTGTAGCAGCTTGTTAGTAACGGGGCAGCATTAGGAGCTGGAGCCAAAGGTGCACATGGCAAAGATCAACCGTCCCAGCCCCACGGGCAATGACACCCGGATATACCCCCCCACCACACACACAGCTGTTATTGAGCCACAAAGACTGTCACAGGGGAAAAAAGCTCCATGGGAAAAAGCCGCCCAGGGGCCTGTGTGTTGTCAGCATCTGAGCAGGCTTACACCTTCCCCATAAATAATCCTAACAGGAGCCAGAAGGAGCTGAGCTGGGGCCAGGGGGGCGTCCCGCAGCACTGGGAGACAGGCAAGGGCCACTCCCCTTCCATTGCGCCAGGGGAAGCACAGACCCCCCAGCTGGGCAGGGGCCACACAGACTCCTAGGCCTCGCCTCAGCCCGTGACAAGGACGTGGCCCCGTCCGTCCCGCCAGCCCGATCCCCAGCCCAGCCTGGCCCTCCCGAGCTGGGCTCCGAACTTCTGCCTGGCTGCATTACTGGCCCTGCCGTTCCCCATTAAGCAGCGACTCCTGGGCGCATGGCCAGAGCGTGAGGAAAACAGGGTCGTGGGGTTGGGGCGAGGAGGTTTCAGTGGGGACGTGGCCCGTTCTGGGAGCTCACTCACCAGTGCTTCATGGGCCCCACTTCGGCCCCCCCTCCCCTGTTCTCAGGTCCCTGCATCCCCGGGCTGCTGGTCCCCGCTTCATGCATGTGGATGTTTGGGGCCTGGCCCACCCCTTCTTGGTTAGGCTGGTCTCCTGGTGGGGTGGGGGGAGAGAGGCCGACAGCTGATTCTTTCCAGCTGTATAGGCCCAGGCAGCTGACATGGTTTCTGAGCCACGCTGCCAAGTCTCGGGAGTGTCAGCCAAGAGTTAGCAGCCAGAGCACGGAGAAGCCAACAGCCTTGGTCAATTAATCCCAACTCTTCCTCCCCTTTTCAGGGGAGGGACCGAGGGAGAGGCGCTAATATTCCCAGCCAAACTCCCAGCCCCTGGCCAGCAGGCGCGGAGCTTCGCCTGGGCTTGGGGTGGGAATTTGGAGCGGTTGGTCCCCACATCCCAACCAGCCAGGAGGGACTAACTTACCCCAGGCTCTGGGATGCACTACCCCATGCTGTGCTTTCCGGGCAAGGCAGGAGCTGAATGGCAGGGCCCTGCTGCCCTACCCCTCACCCCCAGGGATGTGGGAGGGGGAAAGCACCATGCCAATCACAACACACCCAGGCCTGGGGGCCATGAGGGTGCCAGTCCGGCCCAGGAGTGTCTCTGCCCTGCGGTGGGTGGGGGCTCATTGCGGGGCAGCCTGGGCCTGGCGAGTGCAAACCGGGATGCATCGTGCGGAGCAGCTTTCCCCCCACCCAGCTGCTCTCGCACCCACGCCTGGCATGCTGCCGAGCGGGGCTCTGAGCAGGGCGGGTATCCCATGGTGGAGTACCTCCGTGCACAGTCACGGGAGGAGGGAGGCCTGGCTTCCCCAGAGACAGTGGCCGGTTATCCCTGCGGAGGTGCTAAGCTGCACGCCAAGCCAGGAGTCCAGCGAGCTGGTGCATGGCTAAGATCCTCCGCTTATTAATCAGGTGCCTTGTGGCCACCCACAACTTGTGCTTGTAGCCAGCTCTGGCCCCTTACCAGTTACAGGCATAGTATGAAGCTAATGCGTGGTCAGGCTTAGTGTGTGGTTACTAGGGGGCCTTTAAGGTTGCTCCCCCACTGCTCCCCCCCTCAGGCCCTGTGAGTCTTGTCTGATGCTGGACCACCTCCCAGAAGGGGGCGGTCCCTTTAAGAGGCTGCAATGTGGATTCCAGATTAAACAATGCCCAAGCTGGCCCCTGCTTCCTGCCTGTCTACACCTGCCACCCGGTGCTATCAGAGTAGTGAGACACAAACTGTAAACACCAGCCCTGTGAGCAAGGTGGGAACACAGCACCACTGCTCCAGAGGCAGGGCCCTTGGCTAGTTTAGCCAGCTGGGGCTCTCTACAGACCTCCGGGGGCGGCGGCTCTGGTTCTAGAAAAACAGGCTTTGTACAAGGCGCTAGCAAGGGGGGTGATCCTGGTGTGGAGGGGCCCCGGCCCTGACAGGGGACAGGTTGCAGGTCTCTTTTAGACGTGATATTCTGGGCAGTGGGGTGGTCCTGCTCACCTGTGCGAGATCCCAGGACACTGTCTGCAAAAACTGGGGTGACAGCCCCAATCCCTGCCCTGGCTAAAGCCTTCTGCAATAGCAAGACACTGGATTCCTGTGCTGTTCAGCAGCCACTGTCTACCCCAGAGGGGGCTGCATTGCCGTGCTGGGCAGGCACTTCCAATGCAGGTTGATAAAGCCCCATAAAAACACAAGATCTTTCCTCTCTCCCCGCCAGCCAGGCAGCTCCAGTCAGCTCCACCCACGCAGCCCTGTAACTTGCCTGGCTGGCTCCAGTCCCAAGTACCTGGCTGGGGCTCAGACACAGCACAGGTAACACGCTGTGCTTGAGTTGAGCTGCACCTTCAGCAGCAGGGAAAGAAAATAAAGGGAAACCATGGGCAAGCTCTCCAGGCCCCATTCTGGGACTCCGATAAGCAGGCTGGCAGCCGGGAGGAGAGGCTACACCCACACCAGGGACATCTTGCAGCCCTTTCTCTCCCTGCAAGCGCAGGTGGAATCCCTCCTGCTGCTGGGGTGTGGGGCAGGCGGCTTTGGGTCCCCTCCCTCCGGTTTGTTTGGAGACATAGGCGCTGCTCCCACCCCCATCCCCACCCCCGCCTGAACTTTCCAGCAGTTTCAGGCTCTCTCCAGCCCCAGGAACAATTGGATCCTTTGTCTCCCCCCTTAATCTCTTGGTTAGGAATTAAAACAGCAGCACAAAAGGCCCCTTTGCAAGGGCTGTGAGAAGAGCAGGCCAAGAGCAGAACGGGGGGCTCTGCTGCCCAGGAGCCTGCATGTGGCCACGGGGCCTCCTCCCCAGGAGACGTGAGACTAACACACATGACCAGCCCCCACCCCATCACGCCTGCCCATGTTTCCTGGTCCTCTGCCACCATCCCATCCCTGACACACCCATTCCACCCAGTGTCAAACACACTCCGCTGCATGCGGCGCCCTGGGCCTGGCCCCTCCGCCTCCCCTGGGGAGCAAGCGAAGGAATCTCCCCCCAAGCAGGAGCGGAGGGGCTAGGGATGGGTGGATTAACTGGCTGAGATGGCAAAACATGGAGCCAAGATTTGATGTCGAGACACAAAACCACTGGGGTCCTGCTCAATGCAGCTGCTTCTGGACATGGTTCTAGCAGCCCTGGGCCCCAGCAAGCCTGTATATTAGAGACAACAGCCCCTGAGAAACCTTTCCTTGGAGAGTTGTAGAAAGTGGCAGGGCAGGCTCTGGTGTCACCCACCCTTTATCTCATTGGCAGGTATGCAGGTGACGGAGCATTGGGGCAGATAGGGCCAGTGCTGGGGGATCTCCCAGCCTCTTGGGGTGAGTGTCGGGGGAGTATAGTACCAGTTACCACCACAGCCCCTGGGGGGGGGTAAGCCTGGAGAAGAGTTAAGGCTGAAAACTCAATGTTGCCCCTTTATAACTTGGTTTCCACACACACCGCCAAGCCTAGGTCGCTCTAGGGGGTCCAGCTCATTGGTTACTATGGCAGCACAGCACAGCCTGGATTTTACTTCCCCCATCTCCTGTTCCTGCTGTCCCCCATTTACAAAGCTGCAGCTCTGGGGTGAGCCTGCCCCTGCGAGGAGCAACCCCCAGCAGGGGTTGTACTGAAACCTCCTAAGGTTACTGCACACAACTGACGCAGCACCATGGGGCTAGAGCTCAGGCCTAAACCGCCCTAGCAGCTCCTCTTAGGATCAGCACAAGGTGCTCCAGGAATCAAATCCTTGCAGTATCGAGCAATTGCTTCTCTGCAGCCCTTGCCAAGGGCATGCGGAACACAAAGCACCCCCTCTAAGATGGGGAGTGCAAAAAAGGGGGACCTTGCCGCTGTCCCATCAGCCAGACTCCAGGGCTTATCACCTCTGCACACAGGACTGGCAATCACATTCCAGGGCAGGGGACAGCCTGACTTTGAAATCTGTTCCTGATTAAACAGAGCTTCTCTGTGGCTATAGAGATGCAGCTCCCAGCTACTGCTAAGACCTTTATCTGGAGCACCAAAGGCTGCCCTTCGGCCTGCAGCAAGCCCCCAGCGCAGGTGATTAGGTTGTGCAGGGCATGGCCGGGGCAACAAGAGAGAGGATTCGGGCTGGGAGATGGGGCAGGCGATGTTATAACAAGGGTTGGCCCAAACGGGCTGGGGCTGCAGCACCAGAGACGACCCAGCGGTTAGAGAGCCATTGAGAGTGCAGGGACACCTGCTAACAAGCAGCAGGTCTCTCTCCCAGCAACCTCCTTTTGCCAGCCCGGCTGGGGCTCTGTGTTCCTCCTTTTGCCTTGGGGCTCTGCTGGGAAGCAAGAATCCAGCAGACACTGGCTGAAATGGGGGCAGCACACCAGGGACAGCGAAGTGCAAACAGCAAGCCGGAAAGGGCGCCAGAGCAGGACCACAGCTCCCTGGAGAGTGGCCTTGTGTTGAGCCCCCCTCCGCTACGCGGTCTCCGCAGGAGCAGCCAGGCCAATAAACACACACAAACCAAGAAGCTCCATAGATTTCTTAAATAATTTAATTGAAAAAAGTATTTCTTTAAAAAATATTTCTACAAATGCATGATTGCATCATTTGTTTCTTTTTTTTTCCTCCTTTTTCACCATTAAATACATCTCAATATATAAAAAAGGTGGCAGGTACAGTACAGGAGAACCAGTTGGGAGGTGGGGATGGGGGACACACCGCCTGGAGAGACCTCCGAGCGTCACCAGGTGCAAACCAAGCTGTGTTGAAACAGGACTGGCCGGGGGTGGGCTGGGATACAAAACTCAGGCTCAGGAATGCTGCAGTTATATGGGAGCGAGTCGGACTCCTCAAGGCCTGCCGCCAATCCACCTTCAGGTAGGGAGTCGCAGAAGCTGTCCCACTAGCTAGGGCTCCCACCCCATCAGAAGCGCAAAAGCTGGAGTGATGCTAGCAGCCGGGTTGCATGGCAGAGGAACATGGGCAGGTCAAGACAGCAAAGAGGATTACGGTGTTGGTAACTTTGTTTTAGAGCCAGTGGGAAATAATTTGTCTAGTTCGTAACAGGAGTGAGCTCAGCTAGCGTGAGAGGACCAAGAACCGGCGGGCACTGAGGATGCACCGTGTTTGTTCTAGAAATGAATCTGAGTGCCAGGTGAACCACGGCCCAGACCAAGCTGGCAGGACTCATTGCTAGACCCGCAGCAGAGGTGGCATGGGAGGATGAGGCAGATATGCAGATCTCAGAGCTACAGCATGCAGAGACAGAAGAAGGGGTGACCAGAGTACAGGACTCGGGGGTGAGGGGGTTTCTATGCAGAATTGCTGTGAGAGGAGACGACTGTATAAGAAAAGGGGCTGATGGACAGAGCAGAAGCGAGGAGTAGAGACACAGCAAGTTCTCCTGATGGATCGCTGGAGCAGTCAGGGCTGTGGAGTGAGCATTTGCTCTGCAGGGAACGGGGCAGCACATGGCCGCCCAGAAAAGAAAGCTCAAGAGGTGAGGCAGGGGCTAGCGAAGACCAGAGGCGGCTGGAATGAGCCCACTCCTCCTTACAGGGAGCGGCTGACTCGGAAGAGCACTGGGGCTGCAGAGAACTGTGCCAAAATGCCAAGAGCTGCAGCTGGAGATTGAGCCAAGTGAATGGAGAACTGCAGCAGCAGGGGAACAAGGTGGTGGGAGGAGGCGGCAGGTGGGTCAATACCAGCAATGGCCTCTCTGTGGAAAGGGCACGAGACAATCACCTGGGCCAGGCATTAGTCTTGTAATTAGTTAGCTGGGCAACACTGTGAAGACGTGACCCAGGGCAGCAAGTGGGCTGAGCACCAGGGAGACCGTGTAGGGCACCCACACTGGAAGGAACGGCTATTCAAAGTGGAATAAGGGACACCATGAAACAGAGGAAGATCCCTAGCTCTCAGCTTCTTCTGAGGCCTCTCTCCCTCCCCTCCCTGCTACTGCCTCTCTCTCTGCTGACTTGAGGGCTCAGTGCTTGGGGAGGGATCGGGACGGGGAGAGGCACAGCTGTGCAGCAGGTGTTCACCCCCTCATGTCTGCGAGCCCCGCTCTGCCCTTCACGAGGGCTGCATGATCCCAGGCCCCCCAGCTCCAATCGACACAGCACGGTGTGCCTGGAGAACGGAGCTCTCTATCACATCATGGTTGCAGTGCAGGCTCTGAGGAGGTTCGCTACTAGACATACCAGGCTCCCGGCTGCCCAGATACCGTGTGTATCCGGGCTGTTAGCGTCCATCTCCAGGGGGTGGGACTTCACGCGGATCAACGGTTTCCATCTTAATTCACCCTTGACTGCAAGGGCGGCCCCAGGCAACGTGGTCCCCAAGCTACTGGCAGCTGTTTCTGGGAACTCCAAGGATGGGCACGTTCCCAGGAGCGGGAAGCGGCAAACAGCCCCTGCTCTGAGGGAAGAGACCAATCAATGCTATTGCCGGCTTCATGGCTGGAGCAGTCGCTGCGGAGCACCCAGAGGAAAGGGACAAAGAGCCAAGATGCTTTTGTCAGAAACAAACCAGGCCACAAAGGAGCCTGGTTCCTTCCCTGGGCAGGAGAAGACGCTGATTGGACAGACAGGGATGGTGCCGTTGGAGAGCCCAACACACATGGCGCATTTCACGCCATTTTGGAAAGGATCCGCTTGCCCCACTCCACACCGTGTGCTGACAGCTGCTGCTGAGAAGCCTGTTGCTAGGCAACTCTGGGCCCTCCGGCGCTGGGCAGCGTTAAACCAGGGGCGTATCCACTCGGCAGCAGACCCATCTCACCCTGACAAGGCCCTGGTCTGGGCCAGGCTGTGAAACGGGCAGTTTCAAAGCTGGGTCTCAGGTCAGGTTCCACCCCCCGCCATGTCAGCAGTGGACGCAGTTGCAGAACCCAGCCTCAGAGCGCAAATGGGCTTTTGAAGGAGTTTAAAAAAAAGCAAAGCAAAATCAAATGGACGTTCATTTCATGCCACATGGCATATCCGGACTCAAGTCAGCTGCCTGATGCAGAGCAGATGGCACTGGATCAGAGAAAGGAGTGGAACCAGTACAAAAATGGAACAGAACTACCTTTCCCACCCTCACGCCCTCCCAAGGCGCAATCCAGGACTCCCCCTGAGCTGAGACCTAATCTACGCAATATTTCCATCAGTGAACGGGAGGGTTAAGAGGCAAGGTCTCTAATGAAACTCAGCTGACGACAGTAAGGATCCCAAATGCTCAGAAGGACTGAATTAAAATATAGCCTGAGCTTGATAGAGTGAAGGAAGAGGCTTAAAAACAAAACCTGGAACAAAGTGTCATGCAACAGAAGTCAGATAAAGCAGAACAGGCCACGATCCCGGAGCTAGAGCGGGTCCCGCTGTGGAAGAACTGGTGCTATGGAACTGCCTCGTTGAGCTGTAGGACAGAACATCACACACAACAGGAGAGAGGGGATAGTCCAGCCCAACAGGGTGGACCGAGGGCGCTATTCAACCTCGCATTCGGTTCTGGACAAACTGGGGAGAGTTCAGAGCACAGCGACACCTGATTAAGGTTTGAGGAGTGCTTGGGTGATGCCCTCGCTTTATTCAGGCCAGACAAGATGATACTGGCCCCTTCTGTCCTGGATCTCCAGGAAGCTAGGATCTGAGGAAGACCTGAGAGAAAAGGCAGGAGATTCAGACTGGTGGGAGGAGAACCATCCACATCAAGGAATGTCAGAGAGGAGCAAGCCCAGTCATACTCACTAGGCTCCACAGACCCATCAGGCAGAAATGGGCTTGTACTGCAGCAAGGAAAACCCAGGTTTCCATCAAACTATTGGCACGCAGCACGTGTTGATGCCAGCCCTGGAGCTTCCGAAGGCTATGGGGGACACTCCTCTCCCAAGGATGGTGCAGGGATCGTCAAGTCAGCGGCACCACAGTGCAGAGAAGCAACTAATAGAGAGGCCAAGGTTATGATGCGACAGACATCCCTGCCCCAGAATGAACGTCCGCCCAGGCACTCCCAGCAAGAGGTATGGACCAGCAGCCAGTGGCACCCAACGCTGGGCAAAATGAGCGTTGGGTTTTCCAAGTTCTGGCTGCTAGGAGAGCAGAGTGGAGGGGTATAGAGACAGGACTCCCCATGACGGGCAGAGAAAACCCCTAAAGAGCCATCCAACTCCAAGCTTTCTATGGTGTTTGGGCAGAAGTAGCTGGCTCTTGCTCAGCATGCCAGGGAGCTCTCGGGGAAGGGCGTTTGCCTTGAACAGCTTCATCTCCTGCTGTTTGAAGTCACCGCGTTTCTCTAGCAGCCATCTTGGCAGCTGTCCCACATGGGAGGTGGCCAGGCCGGGCAGATTTCAATTTGTATTTGGTCATCACTTCGACTGATAATATCCAGATTTCTTTTGAAACTTTTTTCCAATTTATCAATTTAAGTTTTCACAGCTGGGAGAGAATGGGAGTGTGTGTCAACATCATATGTCAAAATACAGAGCATAAATACCCTTAAATCTAACTCCAATGAGTTCTCAAGCAGCATTTTCCTATTGCCTATCTGTAAATTGCCATTACCACCCATGGAAATATTTCTTTCGCTGGTCTGCATGTATGTGGTGAAATCAATGTTCACTGCCGATAAACATCTAATCCTTCCAAGCCTAGAGGTGGCTGAGGATCAGGCATAAATTTTATAACTGAGTCACGGGCGTAGCTAGTTGCTGCACTCCACCCGAGTTGTCGCCTCCTTATGTTGGGCTAAGTAGTCCCAAGGGAATGCTGGGATGCTGGAGGACTGAAGTTCTCCAGCAAAGAGCAAAGGTTGGTGGTAGAGGGAAGATAGTCTCTAACAGCTCTCTCCCTTGGGGAGCCCAGGGGATGTGTCTGTCTAGAAGGGCTATCAGCAAGAGTGGCCAATAGATGGGATAGAATGGGGCCTGGCTCAGGAGCCAGGAAAGTCAGACAAGCCCAGCCAGCCTGGGCGGTTTCTCCAATTTGGGGTTGGGCCCAGGCAGAGCTCCTGGCACCGGCAACAGAGGCTCTGCTCTCAGCCCGCTGGCTGCACCCACTCGCCTGGTCGTGCCTGGCTTGGGCTCTAGGTTTGTTTTGCACAGTTCGGTTCAGGCTGAGAGGGTTAGAAACCAGCACCATATAGTGCCCTACATATAGCTCTCCGTGGCCAAGCCTGTGTGACCCCCAAACCCAAGCCTCACTTCCTGCTAGCCCTCACTCCCTCTGCGGCCAGGGGACAGTAGCCTTCTCCATGCCCTTAGGGACTCCTACAGGGCAAGGCTCCCTAGTAAGGAGTGCGGAGAGGAAGGGCGGGTGGGGGGGATGCTGGTGGGTTTGTGGATACAGCTGAGGAAGTGGCTAAGACCCTGTATGACCATCATGGCATCGAGTGGCAGGACAGCTACACCTGATTGGCAGGGAAGGGGGTGATACTACTGAAGCCAGTCCTTCTGCCAGCTCCCTGTGATATTTACAGCCAGGGGTCGGAGCATGGGGGCAGGCAAGGACCATGCCCCGTGCTCCAGGAGTGGGAGAGGTGTACTACACCTGTACAAAGGAAGGAACAGGCTTGTGCTCCATGTCTCTTGGGTTCTGTACAGCGGCAGAGACTAAGCGAGCGAAGGAAACTCAAGTAAAATTCTTATTGCCTTTATTCTGCCCGTGCCCTCACCCAGCCGGCCAGCACACACGCACACACATGCACGCACACACGCTCGCGCTGGGACTCTCCCGCTCGCTCGGGAAGAGCCAAGGGGCCGGGAAGAGCCAAAGAAGCAGAAGTGAGAGTCTTTTGGCAGCAATCACAGCGTGCGTCAGGGGAGGCTCTGCAGAGATGGCCGTGCTCTGACAAGACCTGCTCCTTCTGCATAAAACATGAGACTGGGGAGAAGCCAGGCTCTTCAGTCAGCTCGGCCTGGCCTCCCTGACACCTCTCCGAACTCTGGCTGAGCAGGAGCAAGGCTGCCTTTGCTCCCCTGGTCCCTGTGCAAACTCGCGCTGATGGCCTTTCTCCACAGTCCAGATTCGGCCATAAAACAAAGAGGGACGAGAGATCTGGAGTTGGTGTGTCCAACTCCCTGCATAGTAATCTCACTGGGTTCAGATTCCAGCATCCAGAGCCAAACGGACCGATACCCTCCCTTCCGACACATTCCAGTGCAGATCCCTGTATGGGGGCAGCAGAGGGACATGATTGTCTGGGGCTGCACAGGAGAAGGCCAGGCCAGACCCCACTCCATGCCCTTCAAGGTCGTGCAGCTGCTGTGTATGCTTGTATCCCCACAACCCCCTCTCCCTTGCTAGGCCACAAGCTCGGGAAAGTGCCCACAAGCGCTCGCAGCGTCTCCAAAAGGCGTGCAGCAGGAGGAGAACATTTGTGACTTTGGGGTTAAGGAAATCCAAGAAGCGGAACAACTCCTGAACCCACGGCGCTGTGAGCAGTGGCGATGGGGCAGGAAGAGGGAGTGAAGTCTTCATCCGATAACCTGTCTTCAATATGAAGACTGCATTGCTGGCTCTGGTCAAAACACAAGCACAAGGCTGGTCTCCCTCTCGGCCCAAGTGCCTTGGATTCAGGGAGGAGCATCCCATCCTATGTGACTGTCAGCGGCCGAGAAGCTCCACGCAAAGGGGAAAAACAGGAAGCCGGGCTGCACTGCAAACCAGAATCTTATCAACAGATTCTCTCAGTCCATTCCAGTCCCAGAATTTCCTGTGGTCAAACCTGAACTGGGAGTGTCTGGTTCATTTGCAGCCTCATGTCCTGAATACTGCTCAGGATCTTCTTTTGATGTCCTGCGAGTGTCACCCCTATCCTGAGCAGGTCTCTGAAAGGACAAGAGGCAGCGCTCGTAACAAGTCTACATGCTCCTTGGAGAACCCTGTGCAGAGGCATTTCCGCTGCAGCATTAACCACTGGCTGATGGAGCAGACAGATATTCCCCAACTGTGTTTAGAGAGGCCCAGAACACGGCAGCAGAAATCCTTTAATGCCTCTTGGCCTCCTGGCCAGACACAACAACAACAATCTAGTCAGGGCCTGCACCTGCCCCTGGCTTTGTATGAATCCCCTCCACCCCCAGCCATGCACTTGTCTGTGTCTACTTCTCATGGCCACTTGGGGTACATCTACAGTGCAACGAGACTCAGAGCCTAGGTCGACCGACTCCGGCTCGTGTGGCTCAAATGTTTGGCAGAGGTGCTGGACACCGATCACGGAGCTGTCCCAGCCCATGGGAGGAAACTCGTGCACACTTCATTGTTCTTGGGCAGGAGGCATCTGCTATCAGAGCTGCTGAGTGCTCTTACTCCCAGGCCCAGCTCCCAGCCCCTTCAGCCCCACTCACTCTGCTGTCATCTGCGCCACCAGGTCGAAGGATGCAAATCCAGCGTTGACAAAGCTCTCCTTGTACCGTCCCATTTTGATGGCGTCAAGCCAGTCGCCCACGGTGGTGAAAGTGGTGTAATCCGGGACAGTGCGGTCCAGGAGTGGCTGAGACACGCTGTGAGGACAAGAGCGAGCCCAGAGTTAATGCCGGGGGGGCGACGATGACACAGGATGCTGTTGGGCTGGGGTAGGAACAGGCCTCCGCCTGGCACTGGAGGATTATGGGGTTCCCCTCTGTGCTGTCTCCACCTGGATCCGTGCTTCCAGACCCCTAAGTTCTAGCTCAGCCAATGCCTGGCTCTAGCCCATGCAAGGCAGAATCCCCAGCATTCCCTCCACTGCAAAGGGATGAGAGGCCTGACAGGGTCGGTACCCGAGCAGGGAGGGGAGGGGAGGGCACTGACCCTGACTGGACGCTGGCGATGACCTTCAGGCTCGCAGCGTTCCGGATGAGCTTGTCCAGCGTATTCACTATCTGTGCAAATTTGGGCCGTAGGTTGCGATCACGCACCCAGCAGTCCAGCATGAGCTGGTGCAGTGCCGTGGGGCAGTCCATGGGCGGCGGCAGGCGGTAATCCTGCTCCACAGCGTTAATCACCTGCCAAGACACACAGGCGCACAAGTGCTCAGAGCGGCCGCGAGGCAGCCAGGCGGCCAGGCCCCTTGGTGCTGCCACAGCCCGGCCCCCTTCCAGGGTCGTACTTACATCCTGGTTGGACATGTCCCAGTAGGGCCGCTCCCCGTAGGACATCACCTCCCACATGACTATCCCGTAACTCCACACGTCGCTGGCCGAGGTGAACTTGCGGTAGGCGATGGCTTCCGGAGCCGTCCACCGGATCGGGATCTTACCACCCTGTGGGGAGAGCCGCTTAATTCCATTATTTAGTGCCTACCTCAGGGCTCCCCCGCAGCCCCTGCCCTCCGCAGCAGGGCAGAGGGGGCCGACGAGAATCTCACATACCAGCGAGCTGGTGTAGGTGGGGTCCACGGGGTCGTCCTCCAAGAAGCGCGAGAGCCCGAAGTCTGACACCTTGCACACCAGGTTGCTGTTGACGAGGATGTTGCGGGCAGCCAGGTCCCGGTGCACGTAGTTCATCTCTGCCAGGTACTTCATGCCAGCCGCGATGCCACGCAGCATCCCCACCAGCTGGATCACCGTGAACTGCCCATCATTCAGCTGCCAGCAGACAGAGGGGAGTGGTCAGAGGGGTGTCGAAGGTGAGCCCTTAGTTCCTTGCTTTCACAAGGGGCTTGGGGAGGGGTTCTGGCCCCCCCCTGGAATGAACCTCTAACACCCTCACTGCAGGAAAGGGGAGAGACTCGTGTGTGTGTGTGTGTGTGTGTGTGTGTGTGTGTGAGACCCTAACACACTATTACTTTCCTGAGTAAGGTGCTACCCACCTCTCCCACACCGGGCTCCTCCAATAGGGCCCCTCCTCCCCATCCCCACACTCGAACCCTGGGGTCGTCAGTGTGAAACGCAGGGAAGCAAATGCACATTCGAGCCGAACGTGGCGGGAGCAAGAGTGCAGAACAGAGCAGAGGGCTGCCCGGCCAGAAGGAGAGAGGAAGGGAAGCGATTCCATCCCAGCCTCCTGTCCTCCCACACCCCTGTGGCACAGCCTGCCCCGCAGCACAGCAGGCCTGGCCCGAGATGGTACCTCACCCGGAGGAAGGAGTCCAGGGCGCAGTTCTCCATGAACTCCGTGACGATCATGACAGGCCGGCTCTTGGTCACCACGCCCTCCAGGTGGATGATGTTGGGATGGTCAAATTGCCCCATGATGCTGGCCTCGCTCAGGAAGTCCCGCCGCTGCCGCTCCGTGTAACCCACTTTCAGGGTCTTGATGGCCACAAAGATCTCCCGCCGGCCTGGCAGCTTCAGGCGGCCCCGGCAGACCTCCCCAAACTCCCCTGCAGGAGAACAGCAGAGGGGTTACAGACAAAGAGAAGCCACTGGCAGCCCTGCGACATGAGCTGCAACCGGTTAGGTGACTTGCCTGCTCCAATCACCTCCTCGATCTTGACACAGGAGATGTCGATCTCTTTGGCAAACTCCCGGACGGCCTCGTTGGGGTCCTCGTAGGTGAAGGGGTCGATGTAAACCTTCATTCCAGGAGTGACTGCGAGAGCAGAGCAAGTCAGTGTGAGGGCACAGTACCATCAACACCCCTCACCCTTCAACCCCTGCAGAGTTATAGGACGTCCTGGGGCCCAGGCCAGGAACCCCGGCACCAGACACAAAGCCCCCACGACAAAGGAAATCACCCCAGTCTCACTGCCCTGCACACACCTGGTGGGTGCAAGGGCGGGTCACACTCCCATACTGTTGCAGCATGCATTAGGGCCTGGGATCATACTCACTATATTGCTGCAGCTTCTCCGTGTACTCTGAGTCCGTACTGCTCCGCTGCTTCCTGCCCAAAGGAGACAAGAGCCATTTCAGGACAGTCCATGCCTGCTGGGTGCCGAGGGGGCCACAGGTAAGTCTGCAAGCCGGCACAGAGCAGATGCATCGCTCCTGCACTACACAGTGTCAGGTCAGCACCTCTCCCCCGCTTTCTCCCTGTACTGTCACCTTCAGCCTAGAAGCAGGACATGGGCATGAACTGCTGGAGGGGATGTTTGGCTCTGGGCTCGGCTGCCCTAATTCACACAGGCTCAGAGGCCTTGCAAGGTTTGCAGCAGGCAGGGCAAGATCTCACAGGTGCACAGGGCGGGTCATGAAGCCGGCTCCACCTGAGGGCCCAATGAGGGCTGCGGTGGTAGAGGTAGGTTGAAAGCTGGCTCAGGTTGGGGGCGGGCTGCTAGTTGCGTAAAACCTAGTTTGCATCGGATGGCCTCTAACTCAAGAGCAAAGCCGTGGGGAGGAACACTCACTGCCACGCTCCATTTGCAGACCTGCTGCCCAGGGAGGCCAGGTGGGAGCAATGAGGTTTGGAAGGGGCTCCTTGCTCGGCTGATGTTCCCCGACAGGCCATTCTCCCCTGCTGGCTTAACACCCCTCTAGCACCACATGCAGAGGACAATGGAGCCGGACGAGCCTGGAGTGATGGTTATTCTAGTGCAGCGGGAACTGCTCTGCTAGGACCCCGTGCGGACATCCAGAACCCAGCATGCAGATGGGTATTTGCCTTAGAACACAGGAGGAAAACTCCAAACACTCCAGCAGGGACGAGGCCCTGTGGGACTCCTAGCCTGGGGCTCACCCCCCCTCCTTCTTCCCCAGCCCCAGAGCCGGTACCTGAAGCAGACAATAGCAATCACCACCACAGCGATGATGAAGACCAGGCCTGCGGTGGCCGAACCCACGATCAGGGGCAACTCCTGGAAGCTCTTCCCGCTGGAGCCTGCGGGAGACACGGGAGGTCGATCAGAACAAGGGGCTGAGCCGGGTCGTGGGATGGGAGGAGG
This sequence comes from Gopherus evgoodei, assembly GCF_007399415.2. Classification (NCBI taxonomy): domain Eukaryota; kingdom Metazoa; phylum Chordata; order Testudines; family Testudinidae; genus Gopherus; species Gopherus evgoodei. The sequence continues at coordinate 8,871,398 of NC_044330.1, forward strand.
GAGGGGTCCCAGTCCCAGTGCATACCATCTTCTGCAGGTGTCTGGAACTCCACGGGGAGGCTGTACCGGCCATAGCCAGCCACAGTGCGGGCCCGAACCTGCACTACATACAGGGAGTTGGCCGTCAGCCCATCCAGCCGCACCGTGTTCTGCTGGCTGGTGACGGTGTTCGCGATGCCGTCATTCTGGCCCTGCTGTGGGGCAGGAAGATCGGGGTCACTTACAGCGGTTATCACAATCCCAAGCGCCATCCTACCCCCTGCACCAGGGCAACCTCTAACACTGTTACCCGCCCGTGCGCGTCCCGCAGGTACCATGGGCCGGGGCTCTGCCTTACCTTCTCAAAGTACTTGATTTCATAGTCCAGGATGATCCCATTGGGTCTTTCCGGGGGCGTCCACGACAGCATCATGCTGCTGCCAGTACTGCCATGCAGCTGAATTCTGGGAACGGCCGAGGGGGCTGCAAAACAGAGGGAAGGGATGGGTCAGGTTAAGCTGCAGCATTCGCAGCCCTGTGCCAGGGGAAAACGTCGTCAGTCACTTAATTCATCCCCTGGAACCCCCCATCCCCTACAACGTCCCCCAACCCACATCTGTCTTCTAAGGCTGAGGCCAAATCAACAGGACAAACTGCTGATGAGACCAAGATCCCTTCCAACTACCTGCCTGTGACTCCATCACACTCCATCACACTCCTCCTGCTCTCCAGGGCGCCCTCCTCTGCCTCAGGGATGAGGCCCATGAATTCTGCTCAGTAAGTGGCAGCAGTAGGTTTGCAGTGCATTGGAGCAGACCCCGATGCAGGGGAAGGTGGAGAGGGAAAGCAGAGAGCGCACAGCACGCTCTGAAGGCTTGGGAGGGTCCTGACCTTAGCCAGGCCCACAAGGGAGAAAGCCCATCTGCCCCTGCAAGCCGGGAGTCTCTGAAGCCAGAATTAGAAGCCAGCCGCCCATCTTTGTTTGCAGGAGTTCTGATCTCGTTCCCTCCAGGGACATTGATTTAAAAAGCGAGAGAAATAGTCACCCAGGGGATTAGACGCAGGAGCTTAGAGCCAGCAACGCTGCACAAAGGGAGCGAACAAAGGACAGTAGCCTCAGAGAGACTTTCAGCAGGAAACCCTGCTTTGGTTACTTGGGATATTACAGGAGCAGAGCAGAGATGCACCCTCTCCCCAGGCAGCAGCGGCTCCAGCCTGCAGCTGTCTGTACTGACCTGCCTGGTTGGTGGTGATGTTGACAGAGGCGAACTGGGGGGAGTGGGGACTCTTGCTGGACACACCGTTCACAGCCTGGATCTCGAAGGTGTACTGGGTGTGCGCCATCAGGTTGCTGATGTAGATGTGGCGTTCTGTTAGGCCAAGCTGGCGAGGCACGAACTCCACGTTGTCGTCGCAGCGTGTGCAGACCCGGCGCTCCACGGTGCACTTCTTGCAGATGACGTTGTACAGCAGGTCGTCCCGGCCCCCCGAGTCCCGGGGTTCGCTCCACTCTAGCGCCAGTGACGTCTCGTTCACGTTGGAGATGACGTTGAGAGGAGAGGATGGGATGCCTGCAGACGAGACACTCACGTCTGAGCGGAGAGTGCCCAGAAGAGCCCCCCAATCCCAGCCCACACCCCGGTTTGTGGGGAAGTGGCCCAATGGACCCACAGCCCTCAGGGCGGGATTCACTGCCTCTCGGTGTGGCTGTTTGTCCTTTCCAATGAGCCGGTTATCCAGGACACCCCACTCCCCCAGCAGAGGAGAACTCAAACCAGCGGCGCGCACTGCTGCAGACTGGGACCCTGATCCTGTCCCCTACTGCCAGGGGCTGAGTGACTGGGAGATCCAAGACATCCGTCAGACGGGGATAGACTTACTGGTGCAAGCACTGTCTGCAGAGTCTGCGTCTGCCCGGAAGTAGCTGGTCCGACAGGTGCAGAGCGTCGCTGCCCCAGAGCTCGTCCGGCTGTTGGGGGGGCAGGGTGAGCAGAGACCTTCCCCTTGCTTCGACTTGAAGGTCCCGGGACCACAGGCTGCACGGAGGGGAGAGAAGGGAAAAATAAACTTTGTTACTAATGCTCCCGGACAGACCCCCCCCGCCTAGGTCATTAGCCCTGCATGGACAGTGTGGGAAAAGCTGCAGAAACCTGGGAGTTACTGGGGAGCCCCTGGAAGGACCCAGCCCACCTGCCCTGACAGGACAATACGAAGATGCCCCCTCAGCCTGGGAGGCTCCCTTGAAGCAGAACTGGGATTCAGAGTTACAGCAATCGAGGCTGTAAATCTTTCCCAGTGATGTTCTCCAGAGCCCAAAAGGCCAGGATGCCAGATGTCAGCCTCAGCGGGAGGTGCTAGGAAAAGAGCGATTCACCTCAGATTCCTTCTGAACAGAGCGCTGACTCAAGGGACCGGACTGACTGCTGGAAAGGAGCCCAGAACTTTCCTGGTCAGCCCTCTAACCCCCGATGTTCACTGCAGAAACCAATCCAAGCCCTAACACAGAGTTACCAACAGATCCCTCTCCAGCATTGCCCACCCTCTCAGCAACCCCAGCCCAACCCTGGTGGCTCTGCTCGGTGCTGTACTCTGGGCCCAGGGATTCCGAGTAGAGTCTTCTAATCCAGCACTCAGCATGTCCAGCTCTCCAGGAACTGGTTTGTGATGGGACACATGCCAAGGGCACCTGAGCTAGATGCAAGGGGCTTGCTGGCTGGGGCAGACAAGTGATTGTCACTAGCCCAGCTCAGCTGAGTTTTTCTGGGCTTAGAGTAGCACCCTGGGCTGAAGATGCCTCCAGGCATGGATGGAGGGCACCTTCCTACGAACATCAACATCTATGAGAAACCAGGGAAGAAGTTCACCTAAGCAGGAGTTACTGGCCTTCCAGGGAAGTGGAGTAAATCTCAGCCGGACAGAGCCCCCCCAAGAGAGGCATAGGGGAACAATCCTACACTGGAAGTAAAAGATGGCAGAGATATCTAGGGTGCCCTCTAGTCCATCTCCTGGGTCAGGGTACGACTGCCCCTAGAGCGTCTCTGCCATTGCTTTCTCCTGTCCCAGCCTTGGGAATCCATGTTGCAAATGGATATATCTCAACAACCGCCAGCCCAAGCTTTCCCTCTCAGTGTCTTCCCATTAGCCCTAGTTCTAGCCCCTTGTACTGAGCTGAATAGCCTCCTCCTCGGCACTTAGCCCCTTTAAACACCCAGGCATTCAGCAGTGATTTGCCCAGCTGTGTTTTCAATCTTTCCTTCCAGCTCTTCGCTCTGTTCTGCTGACTGTCCCCGAAGCCCTGCATGGCATAACAGTGCCCAGAAGTGAACACAGTTCTAGGCACAGTCTCACCTGAGCAGGACCAACCAGGACCCCTGCCCCCCCTTGCGCTGTGTCCCAAAGCCACTGCATGTGCAGCCCCAATGCCAGGCACCTACCTTGCAGCTGTGCCCCCTGGGGCTGCCCTCCCAGCCTTTGCTGCTTTCCAAAGGCCTCCTTCCCCGGTCAGTCTGCGTCTCAACATTATGACACTCCATTCGTTCCAGCTGTTCCATTTGCCCAGCATGACCCTCAGTCTTCTTTCCCCAGGACAGCCCCGGGCACTTCAGTGGCCATGTCATTAATTCTCTGCTCCCGCTGGTTTTCCTCACCCCGCCTCGGTTCAGCGCCCGCTGCCTATTTGACATGCTGGTCACCCCTCTTCCAGAGGGACCGAGCTGTTCAGACAGGACTCTGCATCGACTCCCCAGCCCTGCCAGTTTTCAGTCCCCGCGACAGCATCATTCCCCAGCCAGTTTAAAGTTGTTTGTCAAGTAAGGATAAGCCTTTCTACTAGCTGCTTTGCTAAACGGCTGCCTCTGCTGGGCTGCTCATATCTGAAAACCCTCCTGATTCTCACCACCGCCCCTCGCTGAGCAAAAGGCCTGGAGCCCAGGCCTGGTTTGAACAATGGAGCGTTTAACCCTAACAAGAGCTCTGTGAAAAGACTAACAGTACTTGAATCCAAAGGAGACCAGCGGCAGAGAAGTGCCATGAAACGAACCCAGGTCTCGAGCCATCTCATTCACCCCTGTGGTACCGCTGATCCTGTTCCATGAGAAGGCAGGTCTATCTCCAGGACCCTTCCTGAGTTACCAAGTATCAAAGGCACACACAAGGCCACAAAATAAGTTAGACCTCAGCCCATTGAAATGCTGGAAATTCATAGTTACAGCCCAAAATGTTTGCAGACAGCCCCCTGCTGTGCGCTGGTATTGCAGATCATGTAGCATGTCAGTCACCCATCATTGAGACACAACTGTGTCCCTCAATAGCCATGGGATTCCCAGGAGCTCAGAGATACCCTCCCCGCCTCTCCTGCCCCTTTCTAGCCAGAGAGCCCTCCCCACTCCACAGAAGGCACGTTCAGGACATACCTCCCTCCCCCACCCAGCCTGGGGTGTCAAACTGCCTTCAGGTATCACTGTTCATTTCCGGCAGCTCCATCTCAGCAGAGGAGCCTCCTGCCTAATCTAGGCCTGCTACAACTCATGACCCACAAGAAGAGAAGACTGAACCACTCCATCTCTGGGAAGGCAAAAGCAGTTTCCATTTACGAGGCATTTCCTACCACCCACAGTGGGAAGTTTTCCAGCTGAGAACTGCAGCCTTGCACACAGGGCGTGGGGCATTTCATAATCACACAATGGCTTGTTTTTATACACTTGCCCGTCCAATCCTCCAGATTTCCTACAGACACTAATTTCTTTCAGCAGTCATCAGCACAAAGCAGACACCTGGGAACGAATGCCAACTTCTTTCCCAATTTCACGCCATATTGCACCGTCCTCCTCATTGCTGCTGCCGAAGAAAGATGGCCCAGCACCACAACCATTGGCCCTTGATGCCATAGTGGGGTCTCATGAGTGCAAAGATTCAGATCCAGAGCCACTGTCTCCCTCTATTGTTCTTCAAATCACCCCACTTTGTGCCTCACAAATGCTGCAGAGTCTTGTAGACCTACAAGGCCAACAATTACAGGCTCGCAGATAAAATGGAGTTTTCCGTGGAGAACTCCCTACACCAACCAATACTCCACATGGCGTCAGGGGCTGCACCCCTTGTACCATTCCACGCTAAGGACAGTAAGGACGACCCCATCTTCACCTACAGCAACTGTGGCCCTTGCAAGTCAGTGCACCTGTACCCACAATGCACTGAAATGGACATGAATGTTCCTTCCCTTTGTTAAGCTCTGAAATAAACTAGGGGAACAGAAGTGTTTTTTGTATTGTTTTTTAATTGCATATTGGGGTCTGTTCCCCGCCCCCCATTGTTTTTCATGTACAAGTCATCTTTGTTACTTCACAATATATGCTGCCGAATGCATAGCACTACTGAAAGTGCCCACGACTGGTTACTGTACAAGGCGACAGGATCAGGGCCTAACAACGGTAATAACTGCAAATATACAGAAAGCACCAACAAGACTAAGAGGTACATTAACAGCCAGGGTGAAATTTACAGATGCACATCAAGCACCATCCAATTCCTAACAGTCCTCAAAGCTCCAGGGCCAGGTACAGCACAGTCCATCACACCCCATTACTGTGGCTGACTGTTAAAGTGCTCTTTCAAGGCCTCCCTCAACCACATAGCTCCTTATTGAGCTCTTCCAATAGCCCTTGTGCCTGGCTGTTTCCACTCAGCACACAGCTGCTCCACCTCCACCCCAGAGCCAACTTTCCTCCCTTTGCTTCCCCGATATTAAGCAGGACACAGCAGGCAGCTATAACCATACGGATATTTTTCTCAATGGAGGTCCAATCTTGTGAGTAAACAGCACCCACGTCCCTTCAATCTACCAAAAGCACATTCAACCGTCACTCTATACTGGCTGAGCTGGCAGTTGCCTCTTTCTTTGGTGCCAACAAGGTGTCATTTCAACATCGTCAATGCTGATGTCAGAGAAGCATCCCCCGTGATCCACTAACATTTGCATAACCAGAGAAAAGTAGCCCTTTCTGTTGGATGTACTCTGTGGCAAGTGGGTTGGTGCTAATAGAGAGAGATGCGTGTTATCTATCACTTCACTGCAATTTGGGAACCAGACTCCTGCAAATTCATTCACTATGTCCTGCACATTGCCAAGAGTCACAGCTCTGCATAGCCAAAGATAACAGCCCTGCACACTTGCATGGCAACAGCCCCCACGGTGGATTTTCCAAAATTATTTCTAAGGTGACCAGAAAGCAAATGTGAAAAATCAGTACAGACGGTGAGGGGTAATAGGATCCTATATAAGAAAAAGACCCAGAAATCGGGACTGTCTCTATAAAATCGGGACATCTGGTCACCCTAATGATTTCCCACTGAGCAGTAGCAATCTGGTATTCCAAGCTTCCACAGTATGATCACCATTCGCTGCTCCACTGTCAGTGCAGCTCTCATTCTGGTTTCTCAGTGCTGGAAGGCTCGGGCGAGCTTGGCACACACTTCCAGGAATGTGACCTTGCTCATCTGAAAGTTCTGCATCCAAAAGTTCTTGTCATCTCAAACCTGAATTATGATGTAATTTCATCAGCCAATGCTCGTTTTCAGGCCCAGAGACAGCATTCCACCATGTGCCGCTGCTCTGTGAAGCATAGGATTGAAAGGGACCTCAAGAGGTCATCTAGTCCAGTCCCCTGCACTCATGGCAGGACGAAGTATTATCTAGACCATCCCTGAGAGGTGTTTGTCCAACCTGCTCTTAAAAATCTCCAGTGATGCAGATTCCACAACCTTCCTAGGAAACTTATTCCAGTGCTTAACAACCCTGACAGTTAGAAAGTTTTCCCTAATGTCCAACCTAAACCTCCCTCGCTGCAATTTAAGCCCATTGCTTCTGGACCTATCTTCAGAGGACACCAATTCTTCTCCCTCCTTCTTGTAGCAACCTTTTATGTACTTGAAAACTTATGTCTCCTCTCAGTCTTCTCTTCTCCAGACTAAACAAACCCAATTTTTTCAATCTTCCCTCATAGGTCATGTTTTCTAGACCGTTAATCATTTTTGTTTCTCTTCTCTGGACTTTCTCCAATTTGTCCACATCTTTCCTGAAATGTGGCACACAGAATTGGACACAACACTCTAGTCAAGGCCTAATCAGCACAGAGTAGAACGGAAGAATTACTTCTCGTGTCTTGCTTACAACACGCCTGCTAATACGTCCCAGAATGAAGTTCGGTTTTTTTTGCAACAGTGTTACAGTATTGACTCATATTTAGCTTGTGGTCCACTATGACCCCCAGCAGACTGTCCTCCACAGAATCATCTTGTTCCCCGCTGCTGTGGTTCTTCATACAGCTCTGCAAATACTAGAGGATTGAGCACCCTGTGTTTGCAATGCTCATGAAAGCAATGCAGAGCTGTGCAGACTCCATGCTTCTGTCAGGAGCGGCGGACAGCGAGGAGCACCATGTGGCTTTGTGGGATTCTAATAAAAGGCACAACAATTATGGGATATGGATGGCATTACAGGATGGAGAAAGTTGCATGATGGGACCTTGACCCTTTGCTCCCAGTCACATCCGTGAGACTCATTTCTGCCCCACTACGCATTGCCAAATCTTCCCAAAAGGCAGAGCCCTGGACCACGGCAAGGTACATGCTATGATACCTCCTCATGGTGCACTAGCACAAGCATTTCTGGTGAGCATGCTCACGCCCAAGCAATATACTAAGTGCAGTAGTTTTATGCTGACGTAACCTGCATTGACCAAAGTTTGTAGCGTAGACATGGCCTCAGCCAGTAGTTATGTCCCTGGAAGGAAAGCTACATACTGCAATGGTTCTCCAAGTGTATTGCCTCTACAGACTCTCCCTGAAGGGGCTGCATGCTCTGCCACACGCATCACCATGCAAAGCAGAAAAGCTGTTAGGAGCTAGAACACCAGGGTATGTCAGACCAACACCTAGCCACTGCTTAGTTCCTTTCCCTCTCACGGAAACACCCCTGAAGACCCGAATGCAGAGGGAAAGAGGGCAGGTCAGCGCAGATCTACAAAAGCAATACTTACTAGTGAGTGCACAACCTTTCTTTCTCCTTCACTGCACTGTCTTTGCAGTTCCCCACCCTAAGAGACAATTAAGCAGCAGAAACTCTCAGGAAAAAGTCTAGTGCTACTGATTAAGAGCTTTATGCATTACTCTGATTTGGAAATCCAGTCTAGACTCAGCAAAGCAAATGCTTTTAAGTCTACCACAAGGCTGGTTCACACTCTTACAGAGACATTAAGCAGGCAGGCTGCAGAAGTTGCTATCCCTTCATCTGACTGGGCTCCAAGTCCTTTAGACATGGAGATTCCAGTTAGCTCATATCACATCGATTACAGCGCTTCGTTGTGTTACTTTCTGAGCTGAAATCACCAGGTCTTTGGGTCCCCCAACAGCCTGGTAGATGAAGAGTTTTACCATTTAGAGACTGTTCCCCCTGGCTCTGCCCTACAAATCAGAAGATACTGGTAGGTGGACAGGCTCAGATGAAAACCCAGGACCACCACTAGCCACAAATGGGGATGGTGTCTCCCATGTACACTTTCTCTTGATGGAAAGTGCAGAGGGAGGGTATGCGGATCGCACTCATCAAGCCAATTCCATGGCCACTGCAAAATCACGCTTAAGTGAAAAATGGAGACTGCAGACACTCAAAGATGCCTCTGTGTGTTTAGATAGCCAGGCTTACGTCCCGTACGGTTACAAACTGGTGGATACACATTCAGATTTAAGGAATCATACTATGAAGGGATGAGGAATGACTGAAGCCCCTTGGACACGTTAGGCTGAAACAGCTGGCAAGAGAAGCCTGACTCCATCAGGGACACAGACAATCCAAACAGAGACAACTCCCTTAGTTTGCACAAGGCAGGAAACCCTGATGCTGCAAGCACAGCTTTACTGAGGCGATGAAACTGAGAAGTTCTGGCTAGATCCCAAGTTGGACAGTACCCTGCCTGCCGACAGCCTCCTGCGTACTCGAGGGGACATGGCCTTCTTTGCTTCCTGTCCTAAACTGTGCGCAGCGTTGCTGTGGGCCTGTTAGCCCAGAAGCAGCTGTATTTCAGCTGAGAGAAAAGTGATTTTTGTATCTGGTTTGTACCAGGACCCACTGTCCTGGGTCTGTACTTACAGTGGAAGAACCTACTTCCTTCCAAGCCCCATTCCCTCTTTTTTTTAATGCCCAATGCATAAGAACGGCCATATTGGGTCAGACCAAAGGCCCATCTACCGACAGTGGCAAATGCCAGGTGCCCCAGAGGGAATGAACAGAGCTGGGAATCATCAAGTGATCCATCCCCTGTTGCCCATTCCCAGCTTCTGGCAAACAGAGGTTAGGGACACCATCCCTGCCCATCCAGGCTAATAGCCATTGATGGACCTATCCTCCATGAATTTATCTAGTTCTTTTTTGAATCCTGTGATAGTCTTGGCCTTCAAAACATCCTCTGGCAAGGAGTTCACAGAACACACAGTCAACCTGTGGAAGAAATACTTCCTCTGTTTGTTTTAAACCTGCTGCCTATTGATTTCATTTGGTGACCCCTAGTTCTCGTGTTATGAGAAGGAGTAGATAACACTTCCTTATTTACTTTCTCCACACCAGTCATGATTTTATTGACCTCTATCATATCCCCTCCTTAGCGGTCTCTTTTCCAAGCTGAAAATGCAGTAGCAGAGCCCTTGGTTAGACAGCAGTAAACACATTGTCATCACTTATTTATTTTGCTTATTAAGTACTTTGGGACGAAAGGCACTTGAGTGTGAGACAATTAGTAACCGATGTGACTCATAGCATCACCACCTCGACGAGTTTCAAGCCGGCAGTCCCGGGGAGGAACAGAGAAGAGCGGGCTCTGGCAGAGTCACTCTCCCATCCAGATACGATCTCCCGAGCCTCTACACCCAGATACGGGAGTGCAACCGTTTTGCTTTACTCTATGTCCTCCGGAGTCTGGAAAAGAGCTGGTGGTGAGAGAAGCAGACTCATCCTTTTGGGGTTCTTGCTTCCCCTATCCAAGCTACTTATTACATGGCTCCGTCACCGTAGGATCCATTCCCTCCATTGTATTGATCCTCTTAGCACCCACGAGCCAGGGCATGGCTATTATCCCCAGTGTACTGAGGTGGGAATGGAAGTACAGTGAAGCTACATGATTTCACACAAGAAAACACAAAATCTGTGGCAGACCAGGGATGTGAACTCAGGTCTCCCATGTCCCCAGTTAGCGCCCTAACCACCGAACCATCCTTTCTCTGTGAGAAACTGCATGTGACTGCCACAGTTTGGGCCAATGACCCCGGGACTGAACCAGAGCTCTCCAAGGATGGAAGCATGAGTCTTTACAGCTTGGGCTAAAGAGCCAGCATCACCTGACCCTCCTGACAGGAGCTGACATTTCTGTAAGTGCTTTTCAGGCCGAAGAATCCCCAGAAGACTCCTGACACACAGATCACGTCTGTCAGAACCAAGATGCAGCCACCTCTAGGGGGAATGTGGCAGCCATTTAACAGACACAGCACAACTGGACGCAGGAGAGGAAGCGAAGTAGAATCCTGGTCTAAAAATAATAATAATAAATAATAATACTACTAATAATAAATAAAGCTACTAGGACCGGGGAGGGGGACAGGCTGGCAGAAAGTAGTTCCTCACTCTGGACTTTCACCAGGACTGCAGGGATGATGCTGCCACAGGATGACACCACAAGAAGTTAGGATTTCGGTTTCGCATCTGGCCTGCAAGTCAACTACTCCTCCAGCGACACAGCACCTCTTGCACCATTGGCAGCACCAACTCAGAGGGCCACCTGCCAAAACACCACTTCCTGCAGCACCTGGGGTTTTCGGTAGAGATCTCTCCCATCCAGGTATTGACTCAGCCCAATCTTGCTTAGCCTCTGGAGTCAGACAGAATGACAGTACCAGGTGGTCTGGTTGCAGAAAGCTTCTTTTTCAAAAACAAAGCCCCACCCCTGTGAATAAGGGAAAAGGGAGGGAGCTTAAGCACACCGAAATAAATCATCCCAACATCACACATCATGACTCACCAGGGCCTGCAATTACCGCATTGGATGTGGGCAAGGAGAAGGGAATCCCCCCCATTCCCCCGATACACATTGAACTCGATATTCCGAGGTCCCCTCCCTCTGCAGGGATGAGGGATGATTGTCCCGACAGCATGAAAATTCGAAACTGCCTGGTACAGTGTACTTCACCGTCCAGATCATTAGTCAAGCTGTTACTCTCCGCCCCAGCACCAACTCCCGTAGGACTCTTCTGCGTTATAGCTCCTTCTTAGGGGCGGATAACAGCCTCGAATTATACTGTTTAAGGGCTGAGACAGTTCTCGATCCACACTCCAGTATTCTAACCCAGACAGCGTCTTTCCAGTTTCTCTATTCCTTTCCCTGCAGGGCTAAAGCAAAAGCCTCACGAGTCTAGATAAATTAAACCCATCATATCCCTTTGTCCAGCAACCCTGTCATTTTGTTAAAGGCAGCAATCACGTTTGCCTGGGACAATCTGGGCTTCATGAACCTGCGCCGTTCACTCACATTACTCTTCCGTAAGTGCCTACAGATGGATTAACATCATGGCAGCTACGTTCCAGCTGCAGTTCAGGAGACAACGCTCATTCTAAGCCTCTATTTTCAAGGCACTTCATTTCAAGAAACATTACCCTTTGGGCTGAACTATCTCATGCTGGTTCAGTCCAAAAGTGGTGCGTGCGGGTGGGGGTGGGGGCACACACAAGTTGGAGTAAACTTGAAAAAGCCTTGGGTATTTGAATGATGCCCAAATAAAGCATAAAACCAACTCTAAAAAGGATAATTTACTTTTTTTTTTATTACTCAAATCACAATAATATGAATTTAAAGGGCACTGATGGGTCAGAAATACTATTTAGAAGTCAGATTTCCTTAACTGTTGCAAGTAACAGATTTTTAAAATTCTAGCTTTCTTCTCTTGGAATCGGTCACTTCTTTTAATTATCTAAATAAGTACAGGTTTCGGAGTAGCAGCCGTGCTATTCTGTATCCGTAAAAGAACAGGAGTACTTGTGGCACCTTCGAGATTAAACAAATTTATTTCAGCATAAGCTTTTGTGGGCTACAGCTCACTTCTTCGGACGCATCCCACAAAAGCTTATGCTGAAATAAATTTGTTAGTCTCTAAGGTGCCACAAGTACTCCTGATCTTTTTGCTAAATAATTAGTTTCACTTCCTGGTTTTCATGCAGTAACCCAGTGTTGCAACGTGGGGATGAAAACAATTGGCATATAATATGATTAGTAGGCAGTTTTTAAAAAAGTCACGGTAACATTTCTATTAGTCATTGGTTGCAGAAAGTTTGCTTCTACAAAGTCCAGACTTTGGCCCCAATTTGACCCAATGGCATCCCTTGAAAAAGCTCAAATTTAGTACACAGGCTTTAAAGGAACATGTGCTTTGCTGAGTTTGGAAGAGAACTGGTTGAGGAATAAATTCAGGAGTGAGAACAGCATCGGACGCATGCTCTGGGTGCGCTCTCTTTCAGCATTTAACCGATTAGATAGTCACATATTATTGAACTACGCAATCACATCTCTCTATTCTAACAGAAGAGAAGGAAATGTACACAAAGCCCATTGTTCCTGTAACATGATGACTCTGATTTTATGTGCACAGAAATCAGGGAAGCTGGGCTGCTTTCCAGGAAGTGGATTACTTTGAATATATTGCCTCCAATCTTGTCTCAGATGATCATGTGAGTAGGAACGTTGAAAGACATGGGGAAGGGGTGCGTTGTCAATGAGACTTCAGACATCTCTAGAGATCCCATCAATCTGATGTGATGGACACCAGGCATGAAGGAATCTGGATAAATGTCCCCTACAAGAGTTTTTTTGAGGGTGGGAGGGGGAGATGTCAGAAGCAAAGATACCATGAATTCTGCGTTGCTCCTTTGACACAGTAATAATTAATAGGAGCCCCCTTGAGCTGCTCAGGGGCCAAAGCAATTATTTAGTCTGCTTATGCCTAGCGCTGCCTCTGGTCTGACGTGACTGGCATCTGGAGGAAAAAACTTCAGTGGGCGATTTCACCCTAACATTGTCCCATCCAAAGTAGGGATTGTCTGTTTCTAAAGAAAGAGACGCAGTAAACCAACGAAAGGTGACATAGCAGTTTGCTGAGGCAATGCAATGAGGGCATGTCTACACTGCAACAACAAAAAAAAATAGTAATAATCATTATCATCATCACCTGGAGCAGCAAGTCTCAGAGCCTGGGTCAAGCCAGCTCGGGCTAAAAATAGCAGCCCAAGCATCCACACTGCTAGGTTTAGCCTGGCAGCGTGAGCCCACGTCAGTTGACCCGGGCTCAGACTCATTGCCACTGGGTGGTTTTTTGTTTTTTGTTTTTTTGCAGTGCAGATGCACCTGGGGGTCACGCAAAGCAGATGGAGTGCACATGCTCGCAGTGCAGCTGGCCTGGGACCTCTGGAAATCAGCAACCATTTGGGGGCGCGGGAGAAGATGGCGCATCCCTTTCAGGAACTCAGCATTTGAGCCCCAATATAGAAAAGGCAGCAAATCCTCCCCGACCCTCGCAATGTTCCTCCTCATTCAGTGACCCAAAGGAGTCCAGAGAAGCTGGGTGGGGTTGGTGGAGCCGCAGAGGCAACGTAATCCAAGAACCACAGCCAGGGGTCAGCAACCTTTCTGCCTCCAGAGAGGACTGCCTCTGGAAATCCCCATTCTGGGAGAGCAGCGAGCAGGGCAACTGCCCCGAAAGAGCAGTGTGCTAATGAAATAAAGACAATGCGCCTGAGAACAAGACGACAAATCAATGCCGTGGAAACGTATTGTACAAAGCACGTCGAAGACGCTGCCTTCCGCCTGGTGGAATGAGCCCTTAACCCCCGAGGGAGCAGGATACGAGGAATGTCTAACCGGTCTGAAGCAAAAGTCTAATACCGCGCTGCTTGGAGATAACTGAGATGAGGATCTCTTCAAAAGCCATAGAAAATCTGCAGGGGGATGGATTTACGGCAAGGTTCCCCCCATCTCAGCTGTAACTCAGGATTGGGTTTTTCCCCCCCCATTAACCCCCCCTTCATTAAAATGATTCCTGGCCCTTGTAGGCACTTTTCACCCACAGATCACAAAGCGTTTGGAAAGTAACAATGACCATTAAAACTCTCTGCGGCAAATACCATTTCTACCTCTGTCTGAATAGCGTTCGGCACGGGGGGGGGCCACAAATGTGATTAGGACCCTTGTGTGCTCTGCAATAAACAACACCCCCATTTTATGACTAGAAAGGGAGGCAGAGAGTAGTGGAATGAGCTAACAAGGTCCAGATCACTATAACATCCATCTTAGACAGGTTAGGTTTGCAGGCGAATAGGCGCACACATGCACCAAACCTTCTACTATTTTCCAGAGGATGACAGAAGACCCTTCCCTTGCACAAGTGCGTGGAAGGCAGAGATAACTGTCAATTGCTTTTTGGTTGTTTCCCAGGACAATCCTTAACTCACTAACAGAAGAACTCTAAAATGACTGATAAAAGGACAAGAAAACGGAGCGACTTCTCTAGGTTCGCCAAATCCTTAAGCTGCTTTCGTTTGTGGACATGTGAACATTTAGCAAAAGATCTCCTATTCCACAAGCACAACACGATTTTCCCAGAGAAATAAGATTCCTCTTTTAAAATCCAGCAACTGGTGCATCACATGGAGATTTTTAGGTCTAAGGAACTTTCCTTATTGACGAGGAAAGAGGTCTGGGCAAGAACAAAGGGGTTGCCATGGACAAGGATAACAGAGCTGAGATCACTTCTTGATCAACTTTTGTTGAAAGAAGGAGATAGGGAATGAAAGATGCATCCTCTTCCCCCGTGTAATGATCACTGAACACAAAGTTGGAAGCCCCAATGCACTGGAGTAGACAGATACTATTCTGACTCAGATTCATGGATTGGGGGAGGGGGAACCTCATTTGACAAAAAAGGAGTTTGCTTCAGTCTCCATGAAAACTACTCATGTTGACCTGATTTATCTGCTGAATTGTTCCCTCCTGCTCTAGAAGGCAAGCTGAAAGCATTACCAGAAGCCCCATCCCTCAGAAACATTACTCGTTGGCTCACTGTGACTCCAGGATCTCCCTGGCTGTTCAGGTAAGTCACTGCTGCAGAGCACTGCTCCTTCAAACCTCTATTGCCTTTTCTCTGGTCAGAGAAACAAAGGCACAGACACAAATTGGGTAAAGTCTTAGCTTCAGCAGCTTCCTGTGCAAGGTGAATTGTCTGAGTATTGCCAGGCAAGGCCTCTGCCTCACAATCTAGTCTCTGAGACCATCTGCTAGAAGCCCCCCATCTCCTGGAAGGGGGCTAAGGCCCCCTTGGAATCCAGGAGAGACCCTATCAATGTTTGAATCTGAGCAACACCACAGCCATCTTCCCCATGCTCACTCTTGACCTTAGGGTTAAGAAGAGAATCAAATGAATCACACCTTTATAAGTACAGGCTCTTCGAAGCCAGCTCTCTAAATACGGATACCCCTGCAGGCTCTGATGGTGACAGTTAGCCGCCACCACTGCCAGACACTCTCCCAACACCCTCACTGCTGCAGTTTGCCCCATGGGCACTACTCTGTACAAATTAAGGATGAACCCACATTATTTCCTGCGCTGCTGCCTTACGGACACATGGAAGTGAGTGTCCTAAAAGGCTGTGGGTCCTGAATAATCTTGAGAATTTAACATAAGGATTATACTGCCCAGAGATGCATATGGCTCTGACATCAGCCCCACTTCTCAAGCCTCCCTCTCCAAGAGATACAGGGACCTCACCCTCTAGCTGCAAGGAAGACTTGGAAGTGGAATGGGGTGGGGACTGGGTTCTGGCATGACCTCATACTGAGTAACCCACTGATCCCAAGTTTCCCTGTTAGGCCTGTAAATAGGGACATCAGAAGCTGAAAATCAGAAGGCGTTCTAGGGGAGGTCTAGATTGGATGTTAGGAAACACTATTTCACTAGGAGGATGGTGAAGCACTGGAATGGGTTACCTAGAGAGGTGGTGGAATCTCCTTCCTTAGAGGTTTTAAGGCCCAGCTTGACAAAGCCCTGTCTGGGATAATTTAGTTGAGGTTGGTCCTGCTTTGAGCAGGAGGTTGGACTAGACCTCCTGAGGTGTCTTCCAACAGTAATCATCTAGGAGTCTCCAGCAAAACTGGAACCTCTCAATGGCATGTGGTGCTCGCCCTGATGCCAAGGAAAGGACGAGGAGGTGGCAGGCCTGGGCCATAGCTCCCAGCTGCTGGAACCCACTGGGTGCCAGCGAGTGCATTACAGCTGATGTTAACTAGGTAACACCATCAGGCACCCAGGTGGAGACCTGGAAGTATAGATGGTCATTAAGCTAGAATCACAGAAGATCAAACTCCAGGACAGAGCAGGAGTCACTGCAAGTGCCAGGCCTCAGGCCACAGAAACCGCTGAACTCACAACTGGTCCAGCAGAGAAGTACCCACATCCTCTGCTTAGACACATACCTTACTCCAGAGGAAGAGAACATGTCACAGGCCATCTAGCCATGTGCTTACCTTGGCACTGGGTATCTTTCATGGCAGGCTCATATCCAGCAGCGCATGTACAGGCTCCAACTGGTACCATCCACTCCCCATCTCCATTACAGTACAGTTTCAGGGGCACAGACACTTCCACTGCATTGGGGATGCAGGTCCCTGGGGCAATGACCAGAGAAGTGGGCTCAGCCCCAGTTAAGGTCTCCGGAAAAACAGCAAAGCCAGCAATGGTGTTGGAGCATTTCTTATAGAAAGCACGGACAGAGATGAGGGACATGCAGGCGCCCAGATCCTGGAAGGCCAGGTAAAAACCATTCTTGGAGAGGGGCCCAAAGCTGCGCACCTTGGTATTCACGCGACCAGACTCCAGCTTGGAGAAACTCTCATCGGGGGCAATTGTATCCACTTTGATGTAGGGGTTTTCCATCCAGAAGGGGCTAGAGGCAGAGGCAGAATCTGTATCCGACTCGTAATAGAAGAGATTGAAGGTCTCTTTGCAGGAGCCCGGGATGTTGGGGATGCTGTTACAGTCCCGTACAGTGAATTTCAGCTCCACGTAGACTCGCTGGACGTCCTGGCGCTGGATGAACTGAGTACGAAGCCAGTTGTTCTGATTGGCCTCCCGCACATTGCACACCTGGTACGTTCGGATGGGGTTCATGGCCTCATCATAACCACTGACTTCCTCCCACTGCAGTGGAGAGAGATTGGCAGGTTACCCACTGGGATGGGCAGACCGGAATGCTTAAAAACACGGCCCCACCTCCAAACAAACTAATCCAAACCACACTGCAGAAACCAGACACGTGATTACCCCAAAAAGCACCAACACGCACACAGCCAGTACGAACCGAAGTACCCATATGGGCCGTCCCTGCCCTGCTCCCTCCTGGCCCTACTCCCCTTGTCACACTGGAGCCTGTGAGAACTTGACTCTTCTCTGCATAACGCCATGTACTTGTGACTCCCATAGTAATGAAGGAGTCGACATCAAAGAGAGCTATGAGCTGGTCTGGGGAACGGGAGTGATTTCACAAGGCACACAACAGGCACAGGAGGGAACCCAAAGGGTGTCACTGTCTCGTGAAGCGTCCCAGTTTGGAACAGATCAAAACCTGCAGCTCAACCTGGAATCCAGAGCCCTGTGCAGGCTCCAAGAGCAGGACCAGAGCCTTACCCCGGTCTCTGGATGAGCCGTCCACGCCAACTCAGACGTCACCCACTTCGTATCCATCAGGGTTTCTGAAGGAAAAATGGAATTGAGAGACAAGGTCAGGGTTTGGGAAAGAAACAGGAGGGAAATCTTTCAAAACCTTTGCAGGCAATGCAGAGCAACACAGCTTTGGGGGCGGGTGGGAGAAGGGCAGAGTGAGACGGACTCCGGATTTCCTCCAGTCAAGGGGAGAGGAAAGACCCCCCCATCAGGAGACTTGCTAAGGGAGCAGAGCCACCAAAGAAACAGCAGGAAGGGGAATGTGGACAGCAAGCAAGAGAAGCCATCTTCCTTTCAGCAATCTGTACGCTGAACCTCGCTTGCTGGGCATCCACACAACCTCCTCCTCCCAAACACCTTTGCTGCAAGGGTCTGCCAGCAGTGAAACAGCCCCCCCCCGGCACTGGTGTCTTTGCTGCGGCTCAGTCTGAAAGCGCCTGTTCCCATGACAGGGCGGTGCAGACCAGGCAGGTTTCCCCAGTGGGGGAGGGATGGCAGGCTGCTCTCCCAAGCTGCCCCACATCAGTCATTTCACAAGAGGCGAGAAGAATTTGACCGTCTGGCCGACATTCCAAGAGCAGATTACAAGCCAAACCTCCCCGTCAGCATTCCCCCGAGAGCCCCAACCCCAGCCCCAGCCGTGGGAGGGAGAGGGGGGGAAAAACGGGGGGACGATGAGAAGCCAGTCTGAAGAGAGCTGGAATTGCAGCCAGCTGCGGCTAATCCCAGGCAAGGCCAGGCAGCCCTACCGAACCTGAGCACGCTACAGTGGGAGAGTCTTGGCTAGCAGCAAACTGTCTCAATCCTGGTCTTAACCCCAGTCGTGACCCCTAGCAATTCTTTGAAGGGTGGGGGAGGTGTCAGAGGCCTGGAGGCACCCTCTCCCTCCCCCCCAAATCTCCTCCACCACAACCAGCAGACAACCTCACTCCCACGCCGAGCGGCAGCACTGTCTAGGGAAACGGGTCTTCGCTCTGACCAACACAGCTGAGCTCCCGCCCCCAGTTACCCAGCACAAGCTCCCCAAACCCAGGGCCCTTCTCGAAGGCGCAAAGCAGATTCAGGTCAAAATGCCACTGCAGGGCAAAGAAATGCCCCTTCTGAACC
This sequence comes from Gopherus evgoodei, assembly GCF_007399415.2. Lineage (NCBI taxonomy): Eukaryota > Metazoa > Chordata > Testudines > Testudinidae > Gopherus > Gopherus evgoodei. The sequence goes on from NC_044330.1 coordinate 8,890,286, forward strand.
CCAACTGGGTCTGTGCCTCGACCAAACCCTCCCCACAGACAGCCTCCTCCTCTGACTGCCCCCACGCTTGGCACAGCAGTCACTGCCCCTCTCAGGGAGCCTCTCTTCAGGGCATAGTCCCAGCCAACAGGAAGAGAGAAGAGTCTTTCCTCCATCCAGTTCACAAGTCCCCATTCCCCTTAACTCCCCCTTCCTGGACACGTTCCCAGGACCCCGGGGGGGAGGGCGCCAGGGGGAAGATCTGTAGCTGCTGCTGCTGCTGCTGCTTCCTCCTCTCCATCCTCATGCGCTTACCTGAGCCGGTTGCAGAGGGCTGCGAAGGAAGGACAGACATTGAACCCCCTCCCCGCATGTGCCACCAGCCACCAAGTAACTTTGCAAGAGGCCGGAGAGCGGTGCCTTGAGAGGAGCCACCCCCACCCCCAGCCTAGCGCTAGCAGCCTCCCGGCACCGGTGTATGTCTCCCCGTGGGCTCCGCACTGGAGAACGTTCCCCGCCCGCTGCCCGCTGCTGCCGCCGCCCAGCTCCGATCCCACCTCCCCCTGCCAGGGTGACTAAGCTCCAGCGGCTCCCGAAGGGACCCAAGGACCCCGCCCCCCGCACACTCTATTGGGGGGGCGTCTCGCTGCGGCTCGTCAGTCCTTGTGGCCCCCTCCCTGCCCCTTCCCACTTTGTGCCCTTTAGCCAGGATGCCCTATAGGCCAACCCCCGCCCCCCACCTCCAACTCACGTCTAACACACTATGATGTTATTGACATAATCTGTAACTCTGTAGATCATTGTTGCGACCACTGTTATATATTTGCAGCCAATATTGTATAAAGCTTGTTGTGTAAGGTCTATGGAGAGGTTATGATTATGCTGTCTATATGTGCATATCATTTTTGTAGCTGAAGTCATGAATACTGGCTCTGTACTGTCTGTATTTCAAATTTAGGCTCTGCTTCTGGGTGACACCGCAGACAAGTTGGTGTCAGCTCTGCCTAGCTTGCTTGATGGCCCATTAAGGATCATCAGTTATACAACTGACCCATTGAGAGAAGGCAAATACACCTAGTAACTCAGCAAAGTATGCAGGGACCTGCCCATGTGACTCCAGACTCCATGTTGCTGTAATTTTCCACAGTAAGAACAAAGACGTGTTCTTACACCTGGAAAAGACTATAAAAGGCTGATGCCTCATTTCCATCGTGTCTTCAATCCTGCTTCTTGCCTCTGGAGGGATTTTGCTACAAACTTAAGCTCTAAACAAAGGACTGATGACCCATCCCAGGTGGGGATGTACTCCAAAGATTTGAACCTGCAGTTTATTCTATCATTGTTACAAGCCTGAACCAAGAACTTTGCCATTACTGTATGTAGTTGATTCCATTTAACCAATTCTAGCTCTCATCTATATCTTTTTCCTTTCATGAATAAATCTTTAGATTCCAAAGGATTGGCAACTATGTGATTTCTGGGTAAGAGCTGATTTGTATATTGACTTGGGTCTGGGGCTTGGTCCTTTTGGATCAAGAGAACCTTTTTTCTTTTACTGAGGCATTGGTTTTCACAACCTTTCATCCCCATAACGAGTGGCACTGGTGGTGATACTGGGAAACTGGAGTGTCTAAGGGAATTGCTTGTCTGACTTGTCGTTAGCCAGTGGCGTAAAACCAAAGTCTTCTCTGGCTGGCTGGTTTGGTTTGCCTTGGTGTGCGTAGAAACCCCAGCCTGGGGCTGTAACTGCCTTGCTTTAAGCAATTTGTCCTGAATTGACGCTCTCAGTTGGGTCCCACCAGAACCAGCATCGTTATACACACACTTCCCAGAGGCCTACAAATCCCAGTCCCCACACAGTGTCACTCCCTCAAACATGGCGACACTGAGCAGTTGGGAACTCAGCACCACTGCTCCGTCCCCTGGCGGTCCCACTCCCTTGCACATGGTTTCATCGGCGAGCTCTGGAGCAGGAGCTCCCTTGCAAGTGCTCAGCACGGGCAGCACTATCCAAACCCACTTTGTACGCAGGGGCTCAGAGCTCGTCAGCCCAGCCTGCGAACAGGCATCTGGCACGTCTTGAGGCATCACTCTAGCGAGGGCATTTATCCCACTTTCTGATCCTTCTGCCTCTCCCAACTGCCACGGAGCCTTCCTGGTCCACGAGGCATATGCCTCTTTCAGGAGCTGTACTTGAAAGCGGCTTTCCCTGCTGTACCGTAGTCTGGATACAGAAGCCGCCGGGTCACTCACAGGGTGTGGGGACAAGTAGCTCCCCATCCCAAGCATTCACTAGTGCATCCCCATAGCCTCCTCCATGGTTCACGTCCCTGTATCTCCGCGACAACCGGGGGCACAGTCAATGATGCTAGAATACTCACCACTGTTCTGCCAGTGGGATACAAGTAATCTACCCCGGGCCAGCAGAAATTGCCCCAACTGGGGACCGTTTAGAAGAGGAAGTGAGAGGACTATCAGATGCCCCAGCGCTGGCCAGTAGGGAAAGGAAGGTTACTGAGCAGTACCTGGAATTCTTCCCTCAGGGGTTTCTCTGCTCACGGGCCCAGGGCCTAAGACAGTGGTCCCCAACGTGGTGCCCGCGGGCGCCATGGGTGCACGCCAGGGCATTTATGTACGCTCGCCTAGTGCCCAGCAGAAGAGAGAAACCATGGCCCCGCACCTGCTGAGGACAGAGAACTCCGGGACTGCAGGCGCCAGTGTTCTCGGTCCCTGGGAGGCACAGGGCCGCGGCTTAAACCAGAGAGAAGCCGTGGCCCCGCGCCTGCCGGGGACAGAGATCTCCAGGGCTGCAGGCTGCGGGTGCCAGTGTTCTCTGTCCTCCTGGCTTCTCTCTGACTTCTCTCTGCACTGCCCAGAACTGGCACCAAAAAAAACCTCAAAACCAAAACAAAAAACACTCCAACTCTGCAGAACAGATGGAATGCTGCCCCGTAGCATGTGCTGCTCCAGGCACGTGCTTCCTCCACTGGTGCCTGGAGCCGGCCCTGTATGTGAGTAATTGTTGGTGTCCACCACACTCTTCTGAAAACATGAACGTGCTACGGGCCACAAAAAGGTTGGGGACCACCCGCCCTAAGAGATCCACACGTCAGCCACCCGCAAGAGAATCTCAAAAGACCGGTACAACAAATGAGAAAGGAAGAAGGAGGCCCCACTAATGCACATCTTTACGAAAAACTCCATTTGCTGGTCAGTAATCTTCCTCTTCATGACCTGCCGCAGCAGAATCCCAATCATGGAGACTAACCAAGGGGAGGATGGTGATTACAGGAGATGCTATTAATATCACATCCCTGGTAGAGCCAGTGAGCTCTGGTACCGGGATCCCAGACTGGTCTCAAGAGCTCTGACAGCCCTCTCCACTGTAACAGTCTGGTCTGGTCTGGTCTTCCTCATAGGTTTTACCACAGAGAGACAGAGGAATCAATCTGTTTATGAATCCCCATTGGGGCAGGAACTGCTGCTTTTGTGCCAAACACCAGGCATTTGGCATTCTCTGGAGAGGTAATTCCATTTCAAGACAGACTAAGCGACTTATGCTTCACACTCATCCTTGGGGCTTACAACTCCAGCTGTTTGCCAGGAAGTTCCTTTTCCCAGCCAAGTGAATGCCGGAAAGGAGGACACGGTGCCTGTTCTTCTACATCAAGATAACTCTGTGGGACAGATGCATTGAGACATACACTGTTCCTGCACTGGAGGGTAAGGAACAATGCTGCTTTGCTTCTGACCAGCACAGAGAATCGCGTTGCTCAAAGCTCAGGACTGTGTGTGAAGCCTCTTGGGTTTCTGAGTCTGTGGGACACGATTCCCCCAGCATGAATTGGAACAACTGTCCCAATTTTTAATTCTGTAACAGCTCCTGTAGGTGTCCTTCACTAATGCAGAGTCTGTGCACATCCCCACCCACCCACAGCAGGGAGTCCTGAACCTAAATTGACCTGGTTTGTAGAGGGAATTTAACCATGAAAAAGAGGCCACATTTAAACCTTGTGGAAGCACCATACAAGGATCAGCGAGGCCTAGACACCAGATGAAGCACTGTGAACAAACAGCATTTAAACCACCCTTGCTATTAGGCAAAGTGAATCTAGATCCAGATGTAGAACCTGACCCTGTTGTTGAAACATCAAGGGAAAGAGTGGAGGCTCCGCTGCCAGAACCAGAAGAGCCATGCTCCAAATCTGACCAGCCCAGGCAATTGCTATTAGATCTGGGCTCTGCCCAGCTTTGCTCTCCTGAGGTAAGAGGGTCTCTGCAGGAAATGGCAGAGAGGTCTTGAGCACGGCCCAGGAGAAAGCATCAGAAATCTCCAGTGGCCCTTCAATTAGAGAAAACATTTGTCAGAGTCTATAGAAGTGACCATGCCCCACCCCATAAAACTGATTCTCATGGCTCCCCTTAGAGACCACCAGTGCTAGCCTGGATTCTGGTGATGCCCATTCTCTACTTGAAAGCTGTCCTACCTTGCCCCTGCTCCCACACACACATGGCCTCAAGACAACGGTGCTTCTTTCCCCATGCCCATGTCACTCCAGGCAGCGGAGTCAAATTGCCTTAAATTCCAGCGTATTTGTAACATCCTGGATTTGCCAGTTTTCCTGCAAAACTCTGGATGGGAGAACCGCCTGACAATGACACATCCCAGCGAGGGGGCTAGGAGAGAGAGATCAAGGTAATTGGATCACGCTGACAAGCAAAGCGGAGCATCCCAAACTATTTAGAGCAGGGGTAGTCAATAGGCAGACCGCAGGCCAAATCCAGACTGACAGATGCTTTGGAACAGACCCCAAAATAATTTTATTTACTCGTGGTGTGTGTGTGTGTGTGTCGGGGGGGGTGGGGGGGGGGAAGACTTACTTATTTTCTCTGGTGTCTCAACTTTGACCAAGATATTTGGAGCTTGACAAAAAATAATTGACTACCCCAGATTTAGGGAATTGCTAGCCACATGTGCAGGCTGCATTCCTAGAGCGTAACCAGCGGTCAGCCTGGACTGTAGCTGCAGTCTGGCAAGAGGTGTCGCCATGTGGCAGAGCCATGAGACAAGCCAGCTTCAGGGAGACCTGTCTGTTCCCCGGGGAGGAAGCATCATTACAGAGATTTGCATTCCTCATTTCTAGGAGCCTTTCCTTCAGCAGAAAAGCTGTAGCCACAGGATCCCAGGATGGCTTCTATAAAAGTCAGCCCGAGCCGGCTTGTTTGGAGTCCCAGATGTCTGCAGGGGAACAAGTTGCACGCAGGGATATACACCCTTTGAAAGGACAGAGCCCAGGACACAGCCCTGACGAGCCAGTTGTCCAAATATGGGCACACTTGTGTTCCATGATGCCTGAGATATGCAGCCACTGCCGTTAAACATTTCATGGAGACCCAAGTGGCTGTAGTGAAGCCAAACAAGTTCTCTGCATTGACAGGGATTGGTCTTTGCCAAGTCTGAATGTTGCCATTTGAACTCACGCAGGAAGATGTGACAAGGGAGTACGGCATGCATCAGCAAGGCGGAGAGCTCCGAGCCAGGCCCGAGGGGTCAGAGAGAAGGAATTATTGCTTCCAGTGGAATCATACAAGACTTGAGCTTCTGCGCAGAACCCCAGGTCTCTAGCGTGATGGGTCACGAGCCTTTTTTGGGATTAGGAAATACTCGGAGTAAAATCCACACTCCTCCCAGAGTGGACTGGGTATTTCTATGGTTCATCGGAAAGCCCTTCCCTGAGCAGTTTCTCATGCAAGGGGTCTGAGAAGGGAGGAGGAAACAGCCTGAAGCATGAATGGATTTCCTACCTCTGCTCTCCCACCTCCAGGTCCCAGTGATCTGACGCAACTCCACCGTGTGTCAAAAGGAATGAGAGAGTGGCTGACCACAGAGGGGGAAGAGGAAAGGGCTGTAATGGGGGCTGGCTCAGGAAAGCTGTTGAGAAGGGCCAGACGGGCCTATGCAGACGGTCTCCAGGTGCCAGTACTGGGTGCACCAGGAGGGGGAAAAGAGATAAAGGTTAGGAAGCCCAGTGGCTGAAAGTGACAGATTTGGGAGATAACTTGGATTTGAGGAGCCCAGAATCAGCCTGCCATTCCACCAAGAAGGAGCCAGAGGAAACCTGAAGGTGAACTGACTCGAGTCTCCGAGTGACGCAGATATTCACATGAGTGGGACAGCTCAGGACACAGTGCGCTGATGACATCTGCCAAAGACAGTGGAAATGCACACAGACAACGGGCTCTGCAACGCCCAGACCCTTAGCACCCATGCCATGCATCCCACAGAGCCAATGACTCCCCTGCTACACTCCTCACTTGTGCCAATGACACTCATGGAAATTCCATCCATGGCACTTGGAGTATTCCCTCCATCTCTGCCCGCCCTGGTGTGCTGGCCTTTGGGAGGAGCCTCCCTCCCAGACATCGGGTTCCTGCAGTTTCCACACTAAGGGCAGTGGAGTCCTGTGCCTTGCTGAGACATGTTGTGGGAAGCAATATCATGGACCCAAACAGGCTATGAAGCATTCAAAGCCTCCTCCAGAGCGCCTGCTTTGCCAGGCAGTACAGGCCGCCGTGGGACAAAGCTGCCACACCCAGGAAATGTCCTTCTCCAAGGTAGCGTTGGCAACACACGTTGATTTACAACAGACATGTCACTCTGACAGGGGACAGGGCAGCCCAAATCCTCACTATTCCAGATCCACCATCTTAGCTGAGACACCACCTGGCAACCGCGCAAGCCCACAGCCAAGGCCAAACACCACACAGAAAAACGACAGTCAGTTAACAGGGAGCTCCGAACCAAGGAAAGTGCTGTAAACAGAGGGCAGAAGGGAGCTCCCAGCCCTGAGGTGGTGGGGCCACTTGGGCGTTCCAGGTCTTCTGTAACCTTGTCTCAGAGATTGGTTGTTTGTGAGGGCCAGGCTCAAAATGGTTCTGGGTCTCACTGTACCTGCTGCCTGAAGCATGGAGCTGCAGAGGCAGTTCGCAGCAGGACACTGTCCTGGACGCTTCCGTGCCACCTTGTTTTCTTCATCAATTCAAAAGTCTTTACAAATCCAAAATTGGATACAAACCACCCACCCTTTTTTCCCTTTCTGATGCAAAGAATTAGGATAGCAAGCGCGATGTGCCAACAGCTGTGCAAACATAACAGACAAAGTCATCGCCTGCCCTGCCCAAGCTCACAATTGAAGACAACCAATACGGAAGAGATGGCAGGAAGACAATAAGCAATTAGCCTCACCACCTCTCTGCTTATTCATGGTTAGCAGGCGACTTTTTGCGGCTATTTTGAGGAAGGATTTGAAGAAGGAGCGGGTAGTAGCTTTACAGATCCATATCACATGGAAAGTCACCTGCAAGTGGAAGACAGCATGAAGAGTGTCTCGGGAGAAGAGGAAGAATAGGTGGTCGAGGCTGACGTTGATGGCGGAGCACTATGAAGAAGTAGCAGAAGTAGAAACTTTTCAGTACTCAAGGCTTTGACGCCTCATTACAGTCTGAGTTTTGCTACTGACCAGGATTAGGGCCAGGATTTCCTCTCAGTACCTGCTCCGGCGCTCATATGCAAAACTGGGGAGACCACTTCTCAGTAATTCTGGGCGCTTATTGAACCAAAGGGGGGCAAAAGAGAATTGGATAAGTTCAGAGGACAGGTCCATCAACAGCTATTAGCCAAGATGGTCAGAGATGCAATCCCATGCTCTGAGTGTCCCTAAACCTCTGAGTGCCAGAAGATGGGACAGGCAACAGGGGATGGATTATTCAATAAATTGCCTGTCCTGTTCATTCCCTCAGAAGCATCTGGCACTGGCCACCACTTGAAGACCGGATATTGGGCTAGATGGACCACTGGACTAACCCAGTATGGCCGTTCTTAGGTTCTTATGCATTCTTTTCAGTCAGCTCCTCAGAAAGAGCCCCAGAATCTGATCCAGTGGGTACAAAACCTTACGCTTTCTTGGCTTTGAACTTGCAACACTGCCAGCTATCCTGACGTTCTGGCAAGGTAGGACTTTGGCCTCTCAGCTATACCTACCCCACTGGGAAAAAAGAAGGGCTCAGATTCAAGCGAAGAGCTCCTTAGAAATATCCCAGAGAAAAGTTCATGGGTTACCCAGGCCAGAGTGTCAAACAGAGGGGCCGGGCTCATTCTGCAACCCACAGAGAGAGAGTGCAGATGCCAGGGATCTTTGACGCACGCCCAACATTTGGGTCCGTAGCAGAGGTGAGCCTCACTCCGGAGGGCAGGAATGGGGCCATGGCTAACACAACAGTGCCGATGCTAGACAATGAGTGGGTGGGGCTATTCATGAGTCCTCATCCTATCCACAGCTCCTCTGCACAAGGAAACAGTATGCACACCACAGTGTTTGTTGGGAGGTGGTGCCTGGCTCTGGGGCTTCGTCATCTCCCCTGCCCCGCAGCCACATACAGAGGTCTCGGAAAAGAACAGGGAGATTCTATGGGCCTGTGGATGGCAGGAGCTTGCTAATATTTGGTTGTGGCTTATTGGCGGCATAGAGGAGCAGAACAGGCAATGACCTGCCGGTGGTGCCACCACCAAAGGGGGCATCTCCTGCACATTTTAGTTCCCTCCCCAGCTTTGAGATAATTATAGCAGGAACGAGTGGCCTTGTGCGCTTCCCATTCAGGCACCTATTGCTGCAATTAATCCCAGCCCCGCTCTAAACTGCAGCACAAAGGACTTTGGAGTGAGGCCCTTTCTCTGGAAACAAAGGGCTGCCTGTGGGAGAGAACCTGAGGTTGCACTTTTCCCGCTGATACGCATTTCACATACACAAAAGCAAAGCCACACAGAGGGCTGTGTATCAGGGCAGACCCTGCAGGGAGACCCTTCCACGCACTTCCTAGACCCCAATGTCCAAACCAATCCTAGATTCCCCCCACCCCAATCCTCCGGGAGGAGCCTTCAACCAAGGCAGGGAAATGCTGACCAGCTGCTGGGGACTATCCCCAGGCAAGCTTCTACTAGGGAGTTCACAACACCCCGAATCCCATCCAGAGAGAAGTGCCCACATCCCACTCAGCCCTAGTCACTGGCAAGGGACACCTGTGATGAACTGGGGCGATATTTGCACAACTTATACATTCTGGCTGATAGCGTGAGGTTGTGTCATGAAAATCTGCTGTACTTCAAGTCCCTGTACATATGAGGATCCAGCACTGCCGACAGGTACACACCAGGAAGGAGCAATGGTTATAGCCCTCACAAAGTTTATGCTAGAAACCAGCTCAAGCCTTGGAAACCCAGCCTAGCTCTGCCCTTCTGAAGGGAGATGGGGAAGGCAGGAGAAGCGGAAACTTACCAGGGGTAAAACAAGTGACAGAGTGGTTTAAATAAAGAAACACACCAGAACAGGGGTGAGGTAGGAGAAGGAAGCACGGGGCAAGACACAGCAAGGTCACAGAAGCTGGGTAAAGGACGTGTAGGAGGTAGAGGTCACCCAGCGTGTAGCAGCCCAGGAGGTAGGGGCCCTGTCTGCTTTTCTGAGCCCAGATGGCCCAAGGACTCTGGACAAACCAATGAACTCAGACCCCAGCCCAAAGAATGCCCTGGAGTGGTGAGGAAACTGAGGCAGGGACATGCATTTAACATTTGTTTTGCATGATGTGCACTCTCCTGTGCTTCGTATGATTAAGTATAAAAGAACATAAAGGGGCTAATCTCTGCGCAAAGCGTATGAGTGTGGTATTGACTGCTTTACAACTACTGCAGGCCCCTGAGAGTTCAACTGTAACCAGAAGCTTCCCACCTTGGGGGCGGGGGTCTAGAGAAGGGTGTGTTTAAGTAACGGGGGTGTCACGGAGTCCCCGGGCGATGCTCTGGAACTGCTCCCCACAAAGCCAGCCAGGACTTTGGGGAGCCTCCTCTCCCTTGGAGCAGACTGTCTTCAGGGCAAGAAGCTCACACGGCTTCACCTTCCTGGGTCTGACCTTGGAGCATTCAGCATCCTCTGCCCCTCCGTGCGCTTCCCACAGTGAGTCCGCCCAGGCAGGGTCCTGGGGAAGCCAGAGGGTCCTGCACCCCCACTTTGCAGTCAGACGTGACTCTCAGCCAGCCAGTAAAACAGAGGTTTATTAGATGACAGGAACACGGTCTAAAACAGAGCTTGTAGGTACAGAGAACAGGACCCCTCAGCCAGGTCCATTCTGGAGCCCAGCGAGGCAGACAACCCCCATCTCCCCTCACTTCCCGTCCCCAGCCAGCTCCCAACTGAAACCCCCTCCAGTCCCTCCTTTCTGGCCTTTGTCTCTTTCCCAGGCCAGGAGGTCACCTGATCTCTTTGTTCACCTTTAGCCATCCCCTTGCAGGGGGGGAAGGACCCTGGCTATTTGTTGCCAGGAGACAGAGTGTCGGCCATTTACGCACACTGGAGACTTAAGAAGTGCATAGGGAAAATTGAGGCACATACATAGTATTCAGAGGAAACATTAAGAACAGTCCCACTTCGTCACAGGCAGTATCTAGGGGCATAGGGCAGATGAGCTCAAAAGACCCATGCCAGACAGGCCACGGGATGCCCCAGTGCTGCAGCCTCTGAGGTGCTAGCAGCTTTCACACGCTCCCAGGGATCTGGAGCACACTCTTGGACTCCCCTCACTGCTTTCCTAGCAAGTGGCCAGCAGGGAGCACCGCTAGGACCTGTGACAGTGCCACACCCTCCAGACAAAGCACATCCCATCAGCTCCCTCCCCGTTCCAGAGTCTGACCCCACCATCCCCACTGCAGGAAATGCCCATGCCTCACCAGGCTGCAAGGAACTCTGCCTGCTCCCCTCCCCGCTACATGCTCCAGCGCTGGGGAGCTCACCCCTTCACGGTGAATTTCCCGGGAAGGGTTCGTGGCGAGCCAGGGTTTTCCATGTGAGGGAAGGGGCCGGAAGGGAGAGGCTGACAGGCTGTGGGACAGGAGAGCAGAGGGAGACAGCAGCTGGGTTGTGTGTGCAGTGAGTGGGGAGCGGAGACAGCGAACGTGGTTTGGTGCTAGACTCTCAGGCTGGAATTAGCAATACCGGGGCACCGGCAGTAGCCACAAACAGGCTGCTCACACCCCCCACCCCCCAAGTATTTTTAGCAGGGGAGGCCCTCTCCGCTCCTTCCCCACACGCCCCAGGAGATCAGAACTGTCAGCGCAAAGCTATTCCCGGCCCAGGAGAGGCTGTGACCCCTCAGCACAGGACACAGCCCTCCGCAGGATTGCAAAGGCCGGAAACGTTCGCCGGCTGCCTTTGATCTAGACAGATGCTGTGTGGCAGCTCCCCCTGCAGGAGCCGGGAATCATTGCGGCTGCAGACACACACCTGAACTCCAAGCCTCTGCAAGGGTGCAATACCTCCCCACACCCTGACCTCGGGTCGCTCAGCCCTCTGGGTCCTGGGGAATCTGCCCAGCGCGGCTCCCTCTCTTCTCTCTCACCGGCGTACATGACAAGTTCCCGTTGCTGACACTTTCCAACCCATGGGTACCTGGGTTTCGCCTCCAGAGATGGGAAAGAGGGAACACTATGGCCCAAAGAGCTTCCCACCCTGCCCTCTCCCCCACTCTGGCTGGGCTGATGCTAGCATACATGGCTGCAGGGGTAAAGGGCACACCACCCCCTCCGTTCAGAGCCAGCTATCCACGGGGAGCAAAAAGGAAACCAGGGCCGATGTCACACCTGTGGACCTTTGTGCCAAGGACGTTTGGAACCTCATCAAAGAAGCTCAGATCTGCTGAGCCAGCCAGACCCTGGCACATGCAATACAGTGCCTTGCCTCTGGCAGTGGGCAGAGTTAAGAGCACTGTGAGCACTTAATAACAGACTCATTATTTTTGTATTATGGTAGAGCCTAGAGGCCTCAGTGAGATCGGGGCCCCATTGTACAGATATAAAGGCAGTCTCTGCCCTAAAGAGCTTCCAACCTAAACAGCCAAGCCAAAGGAAGTTGCTTCATTTCCTGATGGGCAACTGAGGCACTAGGATATTCAGTGTCCCAACCCTAGGCCATACAGAGAGTCTGTAGCAGAGCCAGGAACTGAACCCAGATCGGTTCCTTTACAAGGCCATCTTCCCTCTCTGAAGCCTGCTGCTTCTGGGGAAGGTGCACTGCCTCCCCCAATCCTATGCCTGGAAAACTAGCCCAATCTAGAGAGTATGATCAACTAAACCTGGGGCGGGGAGGGGGAGATGGCAGGGGTTGTGTGACTGAGCAGCCAGCAACTGCATCTTCCCTCCCTACCCTCACCCCCCAGGCAAACGCATCTCACTGCTCATGACTCCCCGCACCCAGACCCCCTCGGTGATTTGCAAATATAAATCCCAGACAAAAATCACCGAATGCCAGGCCAAAGAGGAAGGAGGCCAGAGGCAGCTTCTCTGGGCTGGAGCATTTTCTTCAGTTCCCGGTGTCTCACCCGCCTGCCGCTAAACCCCTGAAGGGAAGTTTCCAATGGATTCTCCCCGGGAGCCGCTCTCGGATGGTAACAAGACAGACTGGAAGCATGTGACGACGGACAGGTGCCAGCACTCCAACTGGAAAAGCAGCTGAAGTGCTGGCGCTGGGGATACAGGGAGGGCTGGAGTGCTCATTTCCTCCAGGTCACGGGCTTTCAGGGGAGCTGCCTTGGCAACCCAGAACCTGGCGGCTCTCTGACCTGCTAGCAAGCGGAGGCTAGGCCAGACATTGCCAACCCTGCCGCTCACCATCCTGCCCTTCCCCCCCGGGGGGGGGAGGGTGTCTAACACTTCCCCACGTCACAACAGACTAACAATTTGTGGGCCTTGTCATTTAACTGCCAGGCAGAGCTCCCTGCTGGTGCTGGACACGCAGCCCCTGGGCATCAAGCTTCAGGCAGGAACAAGAAGTTCCTTGCTGAGCAGCAGACTGTGCCTGGGAGGAGGGGATACCCCCCAGGGGGCTCAGCCTGTTCCCCCCCCCAGTCTCACATACGATGGGGATTCACTCCCTTCTGCGGTTGCTCTGAGCTGGAGCTTTTGGTGCCATCCCCCAAGCGGGCAGCCCCATCAGCCGCTTAAAGTGCCAGGCCCTAGCAAGTTCTCAGGCAGCGGCAGCCACGTTTGAAGGCACCAAGGAGGAAGAGAACCCAGAGCCATTTAGAGCCAGCTGCTCAGAGCCCATCTCAACACTGCAATTACCGTTCTATTAATACCCTGGGGATTTCGGGAGCACAACGCAGCACGAGCAACTCCAGGGTCTGCAGAGGGAGGCAGCTTCAGGTGGAAGAACAGATATTCCCTGGTTCCAGCTCCCTTTCCCAAGGTGTGAGACCCAGAGCCACCCCCACTGCTCTCCTCTGCAGAGGCCCTTTAACATCCCCAGATAAGGAGCATCTCTCATTCCCACAGGGCTGCTTATGGATTCATTTGCAACAGAGCTCCCACCCGCAATCTCTGATCACTGGCTTGCACCCCCACTCTCTGATCACTGACTCGCTCTCTCACCCCCACTCTCTGATCACTGGCTCGCTCACACTTCTAAGCTGATAGGTTTCAGAGTGGTCTCAGCCAAGCCTCCGGCTGCCATTTCTTGCCCCTGGGGCCTCTCCTCAGCCCTACAGACTCCCACACTCCACAGACATCTCCCTGCCCCACTGCAAGGGGCCGCTCTCCTCACCACTTCCCTACCCTGGGGTCCAATCTGGGCTCTGGGAGAATGTGACCGACCCCAGGCAGCAGAGACCTCCCAGACCAGCAGGCAAGAAAGCGATTTACAAGTCACGCTCCTGGCAGAAACATTCACTCTGGCCACGGGAATAACTCAGCCGAGCAGATGACATCAGCCCAGCCTGAGCCGCGAATACTATTAACTGGGACACACAGGCAGCAAACTGCTCCACAAACCCATCTTCGTTTCCAGACTTTATGGCAAAATAAAACCACTCCACACCCTCCAGCGCTGTGGCGACCAGGAGAATACAGCCTGCTGGCCTGCCTCAGTCACAAGTCCCCGACAGCCAGGGGAGAGGGCCACAGCACTGCCTCTGCACGGGGCCGGGCATGGCCGAAACAAGCAGCTCCCTGCTTTTCCATGCTGAACATCTAGCTCCATGGAGTTCCCGCGGGGCAGAGCCCATGCTGGGAGGCTCGGGCATCTGCGCCCAGGGTTCTGGGCTGTACATGATTCAGGGCCACCAAACAAGCTCCCGTCCATCAAGTGATGGGAGGGCAGGCAGACGACACAGTCTCTGGCTTTGCTCTGGCTCCCGGAGGTGGCAGCTGTTTCCGGGCTGGGATACCTCCCCCGAGTGCCGTTTTTGCAGGTTATTCTTTTGGAAACATTCCAGTAGAGGAGGGGGAAAATAGCCAGAAGTTACTTATCGCAGATCCAGAGACACTCAGCCCACAGACACAGCGGCTCGGAGAGGCAGTGCTCAGCTGCCAAGCTGCATCCCATCCAGTCAGCCCCGAGATGGAGCCTCTGCCAAGACTTCCCTCCTCACTCCCGCCTGGGGCAGTTACCCGAATCTCCGTGCTGCTCTCTGCTCACTTCCTCCAACTCTCAAGCACCAAACCCATCTGGAACTATTTAAACCCAAATATCCTTCCCCTCCTCCCCCCTTCCAAAGTCAGATTCTTCCAAAGTTAAAACAAGCACAGAATCAGAAGGGGGTGGGGGGTGCCAGGCCTGGCTGACTCTCTCCTCTTCATTTCAGTTTAATTTCTGGGGAACCAGAATAAATCTGTTCCTGGCAATCATTCAAGCCCTGCACATTTTTCTCATTAATAAAAAAAGGCCTTGGACTGCGCGCCATTTGTGTGTGTATGTAGAACAGTCCCCCCCAGTGATTCCTACAGTGGGGTCTTGCTCAGGCCTCGGCTATGGCTGGGCAATTGGCTGAATTAGTCAAGTGACAAGTGGGGCTGGCTGGAGAAGTGGGCAAGCCTCTCCTACCCCCCCTCACCCCCTTATGGATGGATTTCAGCCACTCCGCCGAGGGTACACGGCCCCACCTCCCAGGGAAACTGGTCAGAGCAAATGCTGTAGCAGCAGCTGCCTCCAGGAGGCTGCAGGGCGAGTCCTGAGGACATCCACTCTCTCCTACCATCCATCCCCTGAGCTAACTGCCTCCCCAGCTCCGTCTGGGGGCAGGAAAAGCTGGGGAGAAAGGGGTCTTTGCGTGACTCCAGTCTCAACTCCGACTCTCTCTGAAGCAGCTCTTCCGGGCTGAGTCAGGACCGATGCCTGCAGCCCCCCCCCCCCCCCGGCACACGGCTAGGAAGGTCCAGCGACTGCTGGCATTCCAGGGGAGGGGGCTGGGAAACAGGTGTTGGTCGGCAGTTCACAGTGCATGGGTGGGACATGCCAGCCTGTGGCAGAGAGCTTGCCGCGACATACAACGACCAGCGAGGTCGGGAGCTTACGCACGCACATAGAAATCCACGGGGAAGGTTTCCGCAGTCAAGTCAAGCAACTTGGGGTAGCTGTTTGTGCTGCTGAATTCCTGCCGTCAGGTGCCCCTGGTAACAACGCTGGGGGCCTGCATCCCAAATCTCTCTACCTGGGAGCACAGCCTCAGCACCACTCGGCATTCCTCTTTATGTAAAAGCACCCCCAAACCTACCAGCACCTCCTGCCCGCAAGTACTATGAGCCAGTATGGTCCCACCACCTTTCCCCAGCAGAGGAACACCTCAGCACAGCATCCATAAGTGCAGACACTTTGGCAATTGTGCATTAGGGTGCTCGACCTTGATGGGAAGTGGAGACAGAAGAGTCAGATGTGCTTAACGGCAGGAGGAGGGATGGAGGAGTTGTTGGAGGGGTGACCAGTCAATCGGGCTTTGCTATGGCAACCCGACGCGGAGAGCGGGGCTGCCCTGCAGAAAGGTTTCCACCATGACAGACCCAAGGCTGCGAGGAGGCAGGGTGTTGAAAAGGCCCCTGTCCAAAGGAGTTACCAGTGCTGCTGGTCCCTGGGCTATCTGCAGAGCAGAGAGCATTGGGGGATGCGGCACTTGATACTTGAGGTGCTTGGCAGAGGCTTGGCGTCATGGCCGCCAGATCTGCGCCCCTTCCAATGCTATCTTCCCGATCAGGACGTGCCATGGCAATCCAGGCATTAGCAAGGGCAGGGAACCATCAGCTCAGTGTGAAGAGAGCCCCAAAGCGGAACACCGCCGACGCATGTTCCTAGGTACGTTTGTTTTTAAAGGCGCCCTTAATCAGAAAGGAGAGTCACAAGGCAGCCATGTGTAGGTGGCCTGTTTTGCTTATAAAATGGTTCCTGGTTTCCTTCGTGGCTAAGCTGCCGCCCTTCCCCGCCTGTCAGTAACACTCCTGGTCTGCCCTATCTATCCGAGTTATCCCAGCGCCCAGCAGGGCTTGGCCATCATTGTATTTCCCCCTTCACCTAAGTGGAGAACGCTCCCGTTTTTAAAGAAGTTCCCTTTGAGTCTCATTTAGCGCGATCTTACTGAGCGACGAAGGGTTCAGAGCGGCTCTTCCGTTCGCCTACCCGTGCCGACACAGCAGGGAGGGAAGCCGAGACTGGGGCAGGGGATCCCGATCATTTTTTTGGCCATCAAAATTCCCAACTTTTATCGACAAGCCAAATAAGGCTGACGTGCCCGAAACACGACAGCTCCGTGACCCATCTCAGCCCAGAGCTAAACAGGAGAAAGAGGGAGGGAAGATGACCTGGGTGAAAGATTTTTTCCCTCCCTCCAATATGGCAGCTTCTGCTTGGAAATCCCGCTATGAGACTGAGCTGCCTCACCCCCACCAGCGCCCCGTGGCTGGGGGCAGAGGGGACTAGGAGAGGACAAATTCAAGGCTGAGAACGGGTTTTCCATTCTGTGTCTATTTCCTAGTAACGTGCCGAGTGCGACATGCAGGGAGCTGCGAGCACACATCACCAAGCTGCGAGCAGGAGCGCACGTGTCCAGTTCCCCGTCCCTCAGCCATTGACTCTCTCCCCCCAAGACAGGCGGCCAGCCTGAGAGGGCAGCAGCAAACCCTCTCTGTGAGAGAGCACTTCTCCTTCCACTGTTACCACTTCGTGCTGAACCAAACGGCAGGACAGACGCTAGCAGCCCTGAGCCACCCCGAAGAGTGCTCAGCTCACTCCCTGTCAACGCGGGGCTCTGCCTGACCCTCCTGGGGACAGCTTAGTGACTCTTTCTGCTCTAAGGGCCAAGGTAGCAACTGAGTCAGGCCGAGAGCCCTGCAGAAAAACCAGGCCTCCATCCCACCGGCTTGTCCGGCCAAGCGGTGAGAATCCCAAACTCGTGAAGCAGGGCACCCAAAGCCAACCTGAGCTGGGCCTAGAACATTTTGTGCCGTGCACTGGAGGGCACTCAGTTGTGTACACACACCCGCCCGTCTCCCCTCCCCCTGCGCTCGGCACCAAGGAGGAGACGCTTAATCCCGACAAACCAGTTTGACTCAGCACAACAACAACAGGCACAACTACAATTTTCAAAACATGCAAGTCTGTGATTCAGAGTCTTCTGGACAGTTAATTAAACGCCGAGCGCCGATTTTCCCATCTCAGCAGCAGCAGCTTATCATGGAAAGAAAATGCCACAAACTGGTTTCCCCGAATATTTGGTGCAATAAGTCATCACAACAGTGGGGAGTTTGGGGACGTTTCTTAAAACCAGAGGCCAATATTCTTATGACGATACACACACACAGGCAGACCCAGAGTTTCTGCCCCTCAGGCAGCTGGATGTTTTATGCCTCTAACTAAGAGCAAAGTGTTATTATGGAAGGAAAAAAAAAAAAAGAGAACAATGGAAGTGCAAAGCCACAAATATACAGACTGCCACCGAAATCTCACTACACGCAACTCCACTGCAAGTTCTTCCCTCTCCCTAACTAGCTGCATGCTCCACTTGACACAAAGGAAAGCCCCTCTGCTCCTCAGCTCAGGAAACACAGCCCAAGCAGCTTGCAGGCAGAAGGGCATTTTGCAAGGAACAGGAGATTTAACGAATGTAGGCAACACTACGAAGCCCCGCGATCGGCATTCTCTCCCCACCTACCCCTAAGCATCAATAAAACAGCCGAGCTAACATTCATTAGTCACCCCCGTCGAGAAATGAGGCATTTCAGTGAAATGTAATTAAACAAAAAGCAAATTTCTCTGCCAAGGAAATACCTGACAGTGCCAGAACTTGGGGGGTGGCTCTGGTACAGGAATGAACTTGGCCCAGTGTTTGGGGGTCGGCCTTCATAAAGCTAAACGGTGGCTGCAGACCGGCAATCGGGGAAAACCCAAGCCAAGGACTGACTCCTAAATCGCTCTCATTCCCAAATATTCAGGGAAAGGGCGCACGTTCAGTTCTTTACACTAGGAGAGCCCATAAACGGTGCAACATGGGAAGGCGCAACACTCGCTTTGGGACTGCTTCAGAAATGGCACACAAAAGTCGCCTCCCTCTCCCAGCTGCAGATGAGTTCAGAAGCTCCCCAGCATGTGGCTCATGGGTAGCGGCACAGAAGCCTCCAGGAGACGATGTGAAAACAAACACCAGAGAGGCAGAATTTCGCCCCTGAGCGAAACGCGAGAGAACGCAGCCGTCTTGTCTGCCCACCCAGCCCGCACACTGGTAAGGGAGACTGGCGGAGCCTCGTGAGCAGCTATCCACTATCCCTTCTTCTACCACCAATTCTACCCCTCGGACACGCAGTGCCAGGGACCTCGCTTGGACAGCTGGCAATCACATCAGACATGCTGAGGCATTAAACATGGTTAGAGAAAATGTGATTTAGGGGAAATAAATTAATCCCATAGCATTTCGCTCGGATCCCACATTTGGAGTCACATAATGGATGTTCTTGGTGCTCCGAGCTGTTCCACAGCCCAGATTCTAAGTGCCAGCAGCTGGGTAGAGAGCAGGCTACAAGAGGCCCAAAGGAGGCCACTACACTTATGTCAGCCTGCGTGGAGAGCTCGCTTCCATAGCTGGTTCCCGACCACAGGAGCCTCAGCTCCCAACCAAACCAGGGCAAACCCGTCTCCTTCTTGCATTCAAATGCTTCACCAGAGAAAGCCACCGCTGTTGCTTCTGGACAGAGCATTCCTTCTCCAGCAGGCCGAGGCTCTGCTGAACTGGAGAAGAAAAACACATTGTGACTTCAGACAAACGCAGCACACTTACAGGATCTGGAGAGAAACCATTTTCTTCTCAGCAGCACAAAGCCCTCACTGAGCTGCTGCGGAGAACAGCTTCCCCCCGCTCCCCCCCGACTTACGTTGCCTTGCTAAGAAACCGAACTCCAACAATTCTGCCACAGGACAGGGCAAGAGGGAGCCCAATGCAACACCAGACGAGAGGGGTAACCCCCACTCCCCCACCTAAGTGACCACGAACTACAGCAGTTACCGTGGACTACACCCCAGCAAGCCAGCTGGGAGTTGCACAGAACCTGACAAGTGAGGTGGCAGAATCCTGGGCCACTAGCAGTCGTGGTTACAGAGTATGTGCCTACAGATTTATTGCCACGGTGGATTTATGATTAGCACTAAAATATCATGCACACTAGATTTACGGTAACGGCTCGAACGCGCCAGCCCAGGTCAGGAAACAGCTTTGCGAGCAGCTAAAAAAGCCAAACACAGCAAAAGTGCAGGAGCACAATCCCCGGCCACGGGGTCAGTGATCTCAGCTCCCAGAGCCGGGAAAGACTGGAGCCACCGAAACCCTCTCCTGGCCCAGCCAGCCAGCTTTGCAGCCTTACTAGCAATTTAGATGAAGTCCAGCTAGAAGAGAAGCTGAAACAAGCATCACCCAGGCTTGCTCCACACACAGGCAGCCTCCTAACCCAGCACTGAAGCAGGGCTGTTCACAGAGGCTGGCAAACAGCTGGAAGGTGACCTTCTCAGGAGGAGCATTCAGCCCTCTGACCCTTCCACACTCAGGAAGCTGAGAAAACCCTAAGTGAAAGCAGTTTATTTTCCTTGTCCTGCTCTTCACCCCAGTTCATGGGGATTAAACAGCCGAGCCCACCAAGCTCCTCCTGAGGAAAGGCGACCTAACCTCTCCCAACCCGCTGGGTCTCCAGGAGCTGTGCAGATCCTAGTTGTTGCATCCACAAGCTACTGAATGCTGCAAGACTCAGTGTTACAACATTAGGGCTGGAAATGCAGGCGCACAGGACAACCCACCCAGACATGCTACAGAGGGACAACGGAACAGCCTCGGAGCAGAGAACTGAACCAGGAGCAGGCAACTGAGACAAGAAACTCAAGCTCAGATGCAGGCCTGTAAAACACACACACAAACACACCTCTGAAATTGTGCTGGGCCCCAGAACTGGCTTGGTTCTCAATTCCCAAAGGATCTGTAGGAAACTAATTGTTATTAGAAGCAGTATAATGGCAGCACCCAGATACCCCAATCAACACCAGAGCTCGGCTGTGCTGGGTGCTGCACAGATGCATAAGAAACCAGTCCCTGCCCATAAGAACTGCAGTATCTATTTAATACGTAAGGTTCATAGCCACCATTTCCAGGCTGATCTTTAGGGGTCCACAGCTGGTTCACAGCTCATCCCAAAAGAGCAGTGTGCATGCAGCGTAGTCACTGCTTCCCAGACTGCTACAGCACGAGGAGGGGATCACCATGGTCTCAAGAAGCTCAAAGACTGAGCAGGCCCAGAGATCCTAGTTTGGCCCTCACAGGGAACGACTCAGGTTGATTTTTGCCCCAACTTTGAAGTTGGTTTTTTTTTTTTGAAGGGAAGAAAAAAAAATGGATATTATTTGTAACAAACCCCTCTCCAACCTTTTCCAATGCCTAAAGGCCAAGAGAAATGTCTCTTTTTCTACACTCCAGCAGAGGAAGTCCCCAGTCCTCACCACCTCCAAAACCAAGCAGCAACCCAAACTCTGTAGCACTGGGCTGTGCATGAGAAATAGACAGCAAAATGACTCCAAATAAGCACCAAGTCTCTCTCTCTTCAATTTTTGTTGTCCCAGCACATCCATGCAGAATAAAATAAACACATTTCCAGTGATCAGCTGATGTGTTTAACAACAAGGCAGAAAATTCCCTTCATCTGTTTTTGGATTTTGTTTGTGTTTTTTTTGAAATGGTCAGCAACCCCTTTCCAACCGCCCACCACTTTTTATCCTTTGGCAAGCAAGAGTGTTTAGTTACAGAACCCCAGAGGTGAATGAGCAATCTACAATGATCCCAGAAGAGGTAAAAGACTTTTGTCACGAGACAAAAATTAGTTTTTGCAAGACATTTCGTGCAAAAATGATATGTCTATCAGCTGCAACTAGCCTCCATTTCAAACAGCCCATCCACAAGACACACAAATCCCAGTCTCTCCCCCTGTGATCTTTATCCGGTTGGACTATAAAGCTGCTTTCCTCGCAAATATGAAGGATTTCACCCTGTTAGTGGAAGAAAATTAATTGCCTTTTTATCTTCAACTGAACTACAAGAGAGTTTCTTTTCCAGATCAAGAGGGGGAGGAAGAAATCTGCCCACAGCACGTCTACTCTTGGAAGGAGACACACTAATACACTTACCAGCTACTTTCCCTTGGGGGAATCACGGTTAAGAAAAGGCTCCATATGGAGGGCTTTCCTCATGTTTGGGGTTAAATCGTTCAGTGCTTTGTGACCACCATTTGGTCTCAGCCAGGGAGCCAGGATGCAGCAGTCCAACACCCAGGTACTTCTCTGGTGGCCTCATCAGTTTCAACAGCATACAACCTTTCACTTAAAAATATTCAATTTCTAGCCCTTTTGATTGTGGAGAAACCCCCCTGACTGAACTGAGTAACCACTGAAGCACTTTTTCCTGTGTTTGCAAACAGACAGCCTCAAACAGTCCACAGAAAGAGCAGCTGCCCCCACTCAGCGCAACAAGGTGTTAACTCTGAAGTCTAATGATGGGGAATGCCCATGCCAACATTTTGAAATGTTTCACCACAGATCTGGCTATTTGAAGAATCCAGGCAGAATTCAGGGTTGTGTGTACACTGTCTCTCCCACACCCTACTCTGCCCCCTGAAATTTCAGCAGGAAATCCTGACTTTCAGACAGAATTGGACATTTAAGAAACAAAAAAAATTGAGGGACATCCCCCCAAGAATTTTGGGCAACCAGCTTCCACGTGTGTCCTTGCCAATCTCCATCTCAGCACCCTATAGATGCTCTTCTATTCACACCACGGACACCAAGCCCTCTTGATCCCCTTCCCACAATCCGTATCTGTCTGGGTCCAGTGATGTCCCACCACTTCAAGGGCAGACGCTCCTTAGATATCAGGGGGACGTCTTTGCCACCCATGCCCGCTCCAGGCCAATCGGGCTGCATCGCCCTGCAGGCAACTGGCACCAAGGTGCAGAAACTGGCTGTTAAGCTGATGGGCAAGCGTGGGCTGGATTGTCTCCCTCTGCAGCCGTCTGGGCAGCCCATGGGGGGAACCAAAACCACGCTCCTTAGCCATGCCCTGACCTCACAGCCCAGTGGGGCCGGTTTTCATGGGCCAGGAGCCGATTGGGGCAGCAACTCAGCATTCCCCGGTCCCACCCATCAGCAACACCCCATTCTTCGCACCAGTGCCAGCGCCTCCAGATGTGCATCATGCCGGGCACTGTGCGGGGGGCTGGCTACCCACCCACCCACAGAGAGGGGGTTATCCCAGCCAGTGCCAAGGGGGGGGTCTCGGGTACCCCAGCCCGTGCACGGGATGAGGGATCCCACCCACCCAACCAGGGCCTGGGGACTCCACTGGAGGGTCCCAACAGGGAGATGGGGACTCGGGGTGTTCCCCGCTCCAGGGAGATCGGGCAGCCGCCCCGGGAGGGGGCACCGCCGGGCCGCCCCAGGCCGGGGATCAGAGCCCCGCCGGCGGGAGAGGCGCATCCCCGGGACTATCCGGCTGCAGCCCCGGCGGGTCTCACCTTCCAGGGCGCGGCGGCCACCGGGCAGGAGCAGCAGCAGCACCGGCAGCAGCAGCAGCGGCGGCGGCGGCGCCGCGGCCATGGCGGGGGCGCGGGGCCGGGGCCCCGGCAGTGCCCGGACTCGGGGCGGCCCCGCTCCGCACGGGTCGCGGGGCTCCGGTGCCGGCTGGGGGGCTCCGGTGGGGGGGGTCCCGGGCTGGCACCGGGCGCGGGGGGGTTCCGGGCTCCGCGGGACGAATCGGCTCCGGCGCGGTGGCGGCTGCCCCGGGGTCTCGCGGCTCCGCGCACCGCAGCTCACGCTCCAGCTCTGGGGGCTCCGGCTCCGCCGCCGCGGCTCAGCCACGGGGGGCGGGGCCCAGCCGCCAGTCACCCTCTCGACACGCCCCTGGCAACCAAACGCCGCACTCAGCGGGAGCGGCGCGCTGGGGACACGCCCCTAACAACGCCAAGCGCCCAGCTCATTGGGCGTCCGGGGTCCCGAAACCCCGCCCCTAGGCATGAGGCGGAGCTTAACCTAGGGGCGGGGCGTCAGGGAAAAATGAATTGGATGGGGAGGGGACTCGGTGCCAACCCGAAGCAGACCCCGCCCCTATCCCCTCCCATTGAGCTGCTACCGGCAGCGCGAGGAGAGCGCCCCACCTAGCGGCCACAAATGGAACTGGTCTCTTAAAGGCCCTGCACCCCCTCCCCACCCTTGGGGGGCCCACGAGACTGGCTTAAAATCAAGGATTCGTCGTGGGCTTGGCCCTGTGGGAACCCGCCAGCCCCCCATCCCAGGCTCCTCCCACAGACTCCTCCTTGCCCCCCAGCCTCTTCCCAGGCCCCTCAATAGTCCCTGCTCCCCCCCATCCCAGGCTCCTCCCACAGACTCCTCCTTTTCTGCCTCCACCTGCTCCCCCCCCCGTTCTCTCCCTTCACAGGAGCCAGCCCCTCACATTCTCTTGCTCTGCCAGCTGGTGTTCCTCCGCCCCTTGTCTTCTCCTGCCCTCCACATCCCTCTGCACCCCTTCAGTCTCCTTCCTGCACTCCACATGCCCCCTCAGTCTACCATCTGCTCTCCACAGTCCTCTGCACCCTCCTCCCTCCAAGCCCCCACATTCTTCTGCCCCTTCACAGTCTCCTCCTCTAGTTCCCAGGTGGCCCCATCTTTCTTGAGGCAGCCTGGCTTCAGTCCCATTGGAAACGGGCCGAGGGGTGTCCAGCGGTTGCCCCACCCCATGAACCCCCTAGGCGCAAGACTCCAGGTTCCTTTGAAATCAAAGGGCTGCAGCGTCTACAGGGCCCATGCTCACCCTCACCCCTGAGGCTGGCATGCAGCTGGAGTACCTCTGCAAGGCAGCTGGCTGCCCACCTCCCTCCCACTCTGCTGTTGCCTTCACCTCATCCCTCTTCTTCACATTCCCACGCTGGGCCTTGCGGCTAGCCGAGTTCTGGAGAGCTGCAGCAACGTAGGGCAGGGGAGCTCACAGTCAGGGCTTGGGCTGAGAGGGTGTCTCCTCTGTCCCTCAGCTGCACCCAGTGAGGTGGGAATTTCTTGCCACCCTGAGCTCCTGGCAGACAGCAGCCCCAGTAACAAAGCAGACGTGGAGCATGTAGCATGCCAGGAAGCCCTGCATGCCAGCCTCCCTCTCTCCCAGCCATCAGCATGCAGACTGCACCCAACTGCAGACGCACACGAACCTCCCAGGGCCCAGGCAGCAGAAGGATGCCTAGGAGCCCTTCTCTCCTGGTATCTTCGAAGTGGGTGATGACGCCTGCTGAAGCATGTGTAGCTAATGTGTAAAGGGGGTGATCCTGAGCCACCCAACCCTCTGAGTGAGTCTGCTCCCCACTTTCATGAAGCACTCAGTGGCATCGGGCCTGGCATGATCCAAGGGAGAAATGTCCAGACTTTGTAGCATTTTACAGGGCAGTTCCTTTGCTCTGCTCTGCTCCCTTGGCACTGCTCAGGGGGCACAAAGGGGGAGGAGATGGGCTGTGCCTTTCTAGCTAGGGATTCTCCTGGCATAGGAGAGTTTCCAGATGGCATGGAGCTGGCATAACTGGATCCTGTGTCACCCTCCCTGCAGCCCCTCGTGCAGGGTGAGTGGCTGGAGCACAAGTCACCCCGATTATCCTGAGTTAGTGGTCCTTAGAGGCCATTACCAGCTGGCATAAGATAGAGCAGCCTCCAGGTTTCTCTAAAGTGCACTGGGACCAGGGGAGGGGCAGAGAATCAGAGAGCTGTAACCGGCCCCTTGGCACCCCTTCTCCCCTTTGTTCTCTGGCTGTAATCAGCCATGGTCTAAGTAATTCAGAGTGAACCCTCCAGTCCCAACGCAAGTGGGTCTGATCAGCGTCCCTCTCCGAGAGAAGGGAAAGCTGAGACCGAGAGGCGGGACGTGATTTGCTCAAGGCCAGACAGGGAGTCAGCGTCAGAGCTAAGAACAGAACTCAGCGTTGCCTCCAGCCAGGCTGCCCCCAGCAAGTTACCCCCTGTAAGGAGAACAATCTCCTTCTGCTCTCCACCTCTACACCGACTGGAGCCCAGACGGTGAGTTCTCCAAGGCAGGGGCTGCTCTATGTCAGGGTTTGCTCGGTGCACAGTGGGGACTGATCCAGGTGCTCTGGGTGTGCTAATAAACAGCTCGTTGGGCTTCAGATCTTTCACAGTCTGCTGTGGCAGTGATCCATCTGCCCCCTGGATAGGAACTGCATCCCGCTTGCCCCTCCTCTTCCTCACCCCATCCTCCAATGAAAGCTGGGGCTCATCTCGCTCCTGTTTGTGCTGGACCGGTTTATCTCAGCCTCTCCAAGACGGGCAGGGGGTGAATTCACCCAGTTTTTCCCAGAAATAGAGCCCCATTCCCAGTGGAGCAGCAGAGAACAGCTGGGAGAGTCTCTCCTCTGCAGCTCCTCACCCACCACAGATGCTTAGAAGGCAGGGGCTGCAAGGTAGGGTCCTGTGCAACGCTGGGCACATCGCAGACCCTTTGCCAGCATCAGTGGGAGGTTGGCCCAAAGCAGAATGTAGACCCCGGGCAGTAACTGCACCTCCAGCCAGTGCCAGGGCTACTTAGTCACAACGGCAATTGCATATGCAAATTAAGCCCACCTGTTACTAGAAAATCTGGCCCCGGTCATCTTTAGGCTTAAGAGTCAACATCCACTTTTTGGTATAGGGGGCACAATTCCCATGTCAGGACTGATAATTCCCTGGCTGGAAGCAAAGGTTAAGAACTACAGTTGGTCGAGCAAAGGGAAACAGGAAAAGCTTTGAGAAAAGATATTCATGAATCAACGTGCCAATTGGCCTGGCTGTTATTCCTGGGGTCTCTCCATTCAGGAGTGGCTCCAGGCCCCAGCACTCCAAGAACATGCTTGGGGTGGCATGCCACAGGGGGCGCTCTGCTGCTTGCCGGGAGGGCAGCAGCCGGCTCCGTGGACCTCCCTCAGGTGTGCCTGCAGAGGGTCTGCTGGTCCCGCAGCTTCAGAGGAGCATCTGCAGGCATGCCTGCGGGAGGTCCACCAGAGCCACGGGACCAGCGGACCCTCTGCAGGCACATCTGCGGGAGGTCCACCGGAGCTGCGGGACTGGCGACCTGCAGAACGCCGCCTGAGACATGCCACCGTGCTTGGGGTGGCGAAATGGCTAGAGCCGCCCCTGTCTCCATTGGTCACCCATGGGGATTCGTACGTGCGCTGAGTATCTGTGTGAAATGCTCACACAGCCCCACAGGTTCTGGCATTTTAATACCACTGATTCATACAAGGAGGTCTGGTATTCAGCATTCCCTGTTTATTATCCAGAGTGCTCCATTACCCAAGCAGGGAGTTGAAACAATGATGTGACTGCCCCTTTGACGTGGCAGATCCCACGTGTTGTGGCTTTCTCTTCCCTCCTCATGGAATGACAAGGAGAACAAACACAACCAACAAGCTGGAATATCCCAAGGCCTTAGCTACAGGACAGTACATTTGCCACACTTGCTAGGTTCTTGTTGTCAGGTGGCTGCAGTGCATCATGGGAACTGAAGTCCAGCTGGGGAGTCTGGTGCATGGAGGAATGAGGCACCCAAACTACAACCCCCATGAGACCCCACTGGCATTTCAGACTCCACATTTTTCGGTGTTCAGGCAGTAAGTTTTTCAATGAAAAATTGATTATTACGCAGACACGTACATTTTTCACACAGAAAATGAATTTGGTCAAAACCCCAATTTTCCATGGAAAAACAATTTCAACAGAAACAGTTTCGACCAGCCCTGGCTGTGAGACCTCACTCCCTCGTGGTGGTTCAGGGGGGAAGTGGCTACCATGTGGTCCATCTATTCCTGAACAATTTGACCTGGAAGAAGCAGGTCGGATGGAGGGGACTGGAAGAGAAGAGGCTGAGCTTTCCATGCAGATGGGGCGGCGTGGAAGGACGTGCAAAGCTGGCCAACAGTGAAGCAAACAGGGTCCGGAAGCTGGCATCATTAAGTGATGCACTCTGAGAGATGGTCAGATCCACAGGGGAGAGACCAGAGTCCTGGAGGACCTGGGTGATGAAACCAAAAAATTGAGCATGATAGAAAAAAGGAGAGAAAAATTCTATTGCATGTGTGCAAACTTGTTAACTGTAAATACTCCACTTTTAAAATACCGAGCCATGTGGCTTCCCAGGCAGCTGGAAAGGCATGTCTCAAAATGATGCAGAAACCCAGGTTACTTTGTAATTTTAGATGTGTGAGTTACTCAAGCACAACATTTCTAACTGGAACACATGGGAAAACTGTTTATTCACACTTAAATAACTCAACAATGGTTGAACTGATTTTAATCAAACTTTCCACAAGAATTCCCCGCAGAGCTGAGACCAAGGCTGGAAAATTTCAACCCAAAAGGAATTTGTTCAAGAAAGTTATGAGCAGCTAGAAGGGTGGAGGGCTAGAATGGAAGCAGAAATTCAACCTTAACTACAGGATAGCACATTTGTCACACTTTCTATAGTGAATCAGCAGAACCTTGAACAAGGACTGTACGAACAAGGAAACACTAGTCAAGGGTCTTTCGCTCTCTGGGCATAAACTCCTAGGTTACACTAGATGGCCAGGGGCTTGGGCTTCTGTTTTTCAGATGACACATGTTGACCACTTGTGGTAATTAAATATCAGGTTCAAGGAGATTAACTCCAGTGTCCTGACCAAATTCCTGCATCATGCATGGTCTTTCATGGAGCCAATCATTCAATGCAGAGTACAACCACCCTCTGCTCCTTTCTGTCGCAGAGGAATCCAGAAGAGGGCTCTTGAGATAGCCTGGTCTGACAGCTACAGCACAGCCGTGGGCATCCAGAGACCTGAGGTTTCGGTCTAGTTGTTCACACATCTTGCAGGGTGACCTCGGGGAATAACCACTTCCCCCACTCTGTGCTCCATCTTCCTCATCTGCAAATGGGGCTAGGGATATGGACCCAGCTTTGAGAGTGAAGGATGAGAGGCGCTGTAGGAGAGCCAAGTGTTGTCATTAGTGGGAAAATGTCAATGGGGACAGAGGAGTGTAACTGCAAGGGAACGGGAGAACCCCAGCCACTGCTAACTAGCCTGCATCTGCCAGTCCCTGTTCCTGGGAAATGGACCATCCCTAACAACCCTGCTGGCAGGTTCCCTCCACCTAGAATAGGGAACAAGGGGGAGGGGAGAAAACCCCAGTGAGATGGGGGGAGGTGCTGACAGAATATTTGCTCTGTGAGCAGCTGCATATGGCTCCTAGCGTCAGCAGCCGTGCATTAACCCTTCTTTGCTATAGGCTACACTCTGATAGAAATGAGTCGTTCCTCAGGGAGAAGGGTTAATGTGCGGCCAGCCCCAATCAGCTAATCATGCTTGCGTGTGCCCTGGTCCCGCTCAGGCCGGGTTGTGTGCACAGGGCCTAATCTTTCCCTTAGACTGTGAATAATGGCAAAAAGTGAGGTCAAATCCCACATTTTTATAAATAGAAACTACCCGTGGAGCCAGAGCTAGTCAGGATCCCCCTCTCTACCGATTTCTCTCTTTTACGCGACACCGGTCAACACAGAGAAGTGGGACTGCCCATGACAAATTTCAGCCAGAGCCCAATTTCAGAGACTTCTTTTGAGCCACATACGAAGAGAAACCAAACAAAAGCAACACAGAAAATTCAAAGGACAAAAAAATATCTCTCGCTCCTTGTGAAATTTCACATCAGTCGACACCTACCTTTCGAAGAAAGCCAGCTTTTATGCCCCTTTTTAAGCCCAGTTTAGAACGCAGCTCTGGAGTCACTATGAGACGTGTCTGTAACACCCAGGCAGGGTGAATTTTTTCAGACAAATTGTTTATTTGCTGAAAAATGCAGCTTCAGTCAACCTGAAATGCTTTATGAATTTGACAAGAATCGTTTCTGCCATTCACGAAACAGCCAGTGGTGGAGGTGACCCTTAGCCCTGTGCCTGGGGCCCTAGTCTAGGATGTAGGAAACCTGGGGGTGAATCCTCACTCTGGAACAGGCCCCCAAACAGACATTGCAACTGACTGAAAATTCTGAAAAGTTTCAGATTTGGTTCAACCCGAACTGAATTCGCCCCCGTCCACACAACATTTTAGACCAGCCACTGAACTGAAAAATTGGTGATTCACCCAGTTCTACGTAAGATATATTTACACCAATGCACGAATGGCTCATTTTCACTTCCATTGAACTTAGCAACTTTTACTGCAGGTAAAAGTTTTTTGTTTGGGAATTTCTTTGGTTTGTAATAAGCCGAATTAATCTGATGCCAGGCACATGAGTAGCTTGGTGCATTATCTTCTGAGAGCTTGAGTGTTAGTTCCAGTCTGTCATGCAAAGCTTTTCCCAGAGCAGGCATAATTGTTTTAGCAGCTACTTGGCTCCTGCCAGTTTCTTTCCCAGGAGCCCACTGTGCTCTACCCCCAGTCGATACCTCCCTCTGCAGGAGGGAGTCCTGCTCCACTGGACTTTAGCAGGTCTGCTAGATACTTGCATATCAGATCTAGGATGTTATTTAACTGTAACATTCCCTCTCCATCTTCCCATCCCCCCTCCACCTCAATGCTCTCATGACTCACCCTGCTGTGCCCCACTAGCTCCAGGATGCAGGTAAGCCCTTTAACACTTACAACTTCAAGTGCTAATTGCTAAGTAATTAAAACTTTAATCACTGGGCAAATAAAACTTTAAGCAACTGTCAGAGATTGGTTCCATGTCAACAAGGATGTATCCATCCCTTTTGTCTCCAGATACCCTATTTGCAAGGACCCCACTCCATCCAGTCACGCGGAGAGCTTTCTATGCATATGTGTGGTATAGGGAGATCTTCCGGATTTCCTGTGCTGAGCAAGAGGTGGACAGAAAACGATCAGTCACTGCTGTTAAATTTTAAACCCAGACACTTTTGCATTAAGTAGCATATGAAAGGGTTTTGTTTCTTTAAATCTCCTGCTTTCCAAGTTCCCAGGATTAAAATTCTCTCAATCACTTATTTTAACCACATATATTTGCAGACAAATTGCTTTGCCTAATTCAAAATCTGAAGGAGGCTTATAATGGAAGTCTGGCCGCAACCTTCACTATGCAATCACTCCACTGACTCCCTGGTACCGTCTTGGCTCTTAGCTTTGTGGTCCAGATTTGCAAGACAGCTCAGCTCCCATCTAGGCACCGAAATAAGTGGCTTGACCCCCCCCCCCCCAGAAGAGCTCAGCACGTTGGGTGCAGTGCTCTGGTGAAAACCCAGCTCAGCTGCGAGACTCACAGCAGGAGCTGCTGGGTGCTAAGCAAGGCTGAAAACCAGGCTCTTATTTTGGGACCTAAATGGGGGAAAAAACAAAAAACAAGCGTGGATGTCAAACCCCTGAAAATCCAGACCCTCCTGTCTGTTGTATCACACACCCATGCTCTCTCTGTCTCTCCCTCTCCCTCTCTCTCTCTCTCTCTCTCACACACACACACACACACACACACACACACCCTCCCCATGTAACTTTATTTGCTATTTTCAGGTGATACCCGCCTCTATTCCTACCCCAAATGCTTTTAATCAGATGTTGACAAATGTTATGTCAGTTTCCATGTCAAACATAGACATTGTTACGTCCTCTTTTCCCAGGCCAGTTTCGAAGAGCAAAGAGCAGCCTTGGAAAGGGGGAAGCCGTGAGAATTCGGGGCAAGAGGAACACCTCACGCTTTGCAGGCCTGTCGAGTTGGGGAGGGAGTGGGGGGCTGCAGACTAGCTCCACCTGCTGGAAGGTGTGGGAAATACATCCACCTCTAGGCAGCAAAAGCACGCCCCCCCCTTAGTCCTTCTATCAGAGCAGCATCAGTGTCTGTAATGCGTCACCCCCTGAAGTGCTTCCAGGCTGGGAAGTCAGTTCCCCTTTGTCATGTCAGATTGTCCCTTTTCCAGGCCAGTTGTGTTGCTGCCTCTGTCATCGCCAATATTCTGTGCCAGGCCTGAGGCGATATCGCGGCCATTAGACCTGACTTCTCTGGAGTAGGCAGCTCAGTGAAGCAAATCCAAATGTCCCCGGGGGTGAGCAAAGAGGAGGGGACCTGGGGCTGGGAAGCAGCTTCCGCCTTCACCTAGCGGATCAAGACCAACCAGATCACATCCAACAAATGCAGCAACTGTTGCCTGGCAAATGATGCTAACATCATCCAGCCAAAGCCACCAACAAATCGCAGACACCACCATCAGCACCATCTGGCAAACACAGCCAGTGCCATCTGGCAAACGTTCCCAGAGCCTCCTGGCACTGCCCAGCCAGTGCCACAAACAAACATCACCAGCACCTCCCAGCAAACACAGCCAGCGCCATCTGGCAAACGTTCCCAGAGCTCCTGGCACTGCCCAGCCAGCACCACCACCAAATGCCATCAGCACCATCTGGCAAACACAGCCAGTGCCATCTGGCAAACGTTCCCAGAGCTCCTGGCACTGCCCAGCCAGTGCCACAAACAAATGTCCCCAGCACCTCCCAGCAAACATAGCCAGCGCCATCTGGCAAACGTTCCCAGAGCTCCTGGCACTGCCCAGCCAGTGCCACAAACAAACGCCACCAGCACCTCCCAGCAAACACAGCCAGCGCCATCTGGCAAACGTTCCCAGAGCCTCCTGGAGCTGCCCAGCCAGCACCACCACCAAATGCCATCAGCACCATCTGGCAAACACAGCCAGTGCCATCTGGCAAATGTTCCCAGAGCCTCCTGGCACTGCCCAGCCAGTGCCACAAACAAACGTCACCAGCACCTCCCAGCAAACATAGCCAGCGCCATCTGGCAAACGTTCCCAGAGCCTCCTGGAGCTGCCCAGCCAGCACCACCACCAAATGCCATCAGCACCATCTGGCAAACACAGCCAGTGCCATCTGGCAAACGTTCCCAGAGCCTCCTGGCACTGCCCAGCAAGCGCCACCAACAAACGCCACCAGCACCTCCCAGCAAACATAGCCAGCGCCATCTGGCAAACGTTCCCAGAGCCTCCTGGCACTGCCCAGCCAGTGCCACAAACAAACGTCACCAGCACCTCCCAGCAAACATAGCCAGCGCCATCTGGCAAACGTTCCCAGAGCCTTCTGGAGCTGCCCAGCCAGCACCATCACCAAATGCCATCAGCACCATCTGGCAAACACAGCCAGCGCCATCTGGCAAACGTTCCCAGAGCCTCCTGGCACTGCCCAGCCAGTGCCACAAACAAACGTCACCAGCACCTCCCAGCAAACATAGCCAACGCCATCTGGCAAACGTTCCCAGAGCCTCCTGGAGCTGCCCAGCCAGCACCACCACCAAATGCCATCAGCACCATCTGGCAAACACAGCCAGCGTCATCTGGCAAATGTTCCCAGAGCCTCCTGGCACTGCCCAGCAAGTGCCACCAACAAACGCCACCAGCACCGCCCAGCAAACACAGCCAGCGCCATCTGGCAAATGTTCCCAGAGCCTCCTGGAGCTGCCCAGCCAGCACCACCACCAAATGCCATCAGCACCATCTGGCAAACACAGCCAGTGCCATCTGGCAAACGTTCCCAGAGCCTCCTGGCACTGCCCAGCAAGCGCCACCAACAAACGCCACCAGCACCTCCCAGCAAACATAGCCAGCGCCATCTGGCAAACGTTCCCAGAGCCTCCTGGCACTGCCCAGCCAGTGCCACAAACAAACGTCACCAGCACCTCCCAGCAAACATAGCCAGCGCCATCTGGCAAACGTTCCCAGAGCCTTCTGGAGCTGCCCAGCCAGCACCATCACCAAATGCCATCAGCACCATCTGGCAAACACAGCCAGCGCCATCTGGCAAACGTTCCCAGAGCCTCCTGGCACTGCCCAGCCAGTGCCACAAACAAACGTCACCAGCACCTCCCAGCAAACATAGCCAACGCCATCTGGCAAACGTTCCCAGAGCCTCCTGGAGCTGCCCAGCCAGCACCACCACCAAATGCCATCAGCACCATCTGGCAAACACAGCCAGCGTCATCTGGCAAATGTTCCCAGAGCCTCCTGGCACTGCCCAGCAAGTGCCACCAACAAACGCCACCAGCACCGCCCAGCAAACACAGCCAGCGCCATCTGGCAAATGTTCCCAGAGCCTCCTGGAGCTGCCCAGCCAGCACCACCACCAAATGCCATCAGCACCATCTGGCAAACACAGCCAGTGCCATCTGGCAAACGTTCCCAGAGCCTCCTGGCACTGCCCAGCAAGCGCCACCAACAAACGCCACCAGCACCTCCCAGCAAACATAGCCAGCGCCATCTGGCAAACGTTCCCAGAGCCTCCTGGCACTGCCCAGCCAGTGCCACAAACAAACGTCACCAGCACCTCCCAGCAAACATAGCCAGCGCCATCTGGCAAACGTTCCCAGAGCCTTCTGGAGCTGCCCAGCCAGCACCATCACCAAATGCCATCAGCACCATCTGGCAAACACAGCCAGCGCCATCTGGCAAACGTTCCCAGAGCCTCCTGGCACTGCCCAGCCAGTGCCACAAACAAACGTCACCAGCACCTCCCAGCAAACATAGCCAACGCCATCTGGCAAACGTTCCCAGAGCCTCCTGGAGCTGCCCAGCCAGCACCACCACCAAATGCCATCAGCACCATCTGGCAAACACAGCCAGCGTCATCTGGCAAATGTTCCCAGAGCCTCCTGGCACTGCCCAGCAAGTGCCACCAACAAACGCCACCAGCACCGCCCAGCAAACACAGCCAGCGCCATCTGGCAAATGTTCCCAGAGCCTCCTGGAGCTGCCCAGCCAGCACCACCACCAAATGCCATCAGCACCATCTGGCAAACACAGCCAGTGCCATCTGGCAAACGTTCCCAGAGCCTCCTGGCACTGCCCAGCAAGCGCCACCAACAAACGCCACCAGCACCTCCCAGCAAACATAGCCAGCGCCATCTGGCAAACGTTCCCAGAGCCTCCTGGCACTGCCCAGCCAGTGCCACAAACAAACGTCACCAGCACCTCCCAGCAAACATAGCCAGCGCCATCTGGCAAACGTTCCCAGAGCCTTCTGGAGCTGCCCAGCCAGCACCATCACCAAATGCCATCAGCACCATCTGGCAAACACAGCCAGCGCCATCTGGCAAACGTTCCCAGAGCCTCCTGGCACTGCCCAGCCAGTGCCACAAACAAACGTCACCAGCACCTCCCAGCAAACATAGCCAACGCCATCTGGCAAACGTTCCCAGAGCCTCCTGGAGCTGCCCAGCCAGCACCACCACCAAATGCCATCAGCACCATCTGGCAAACACAGCCAGCGTCATCTGGCAAATGTTCCCAGAGCCTCCTGGCACTGCCCAGCAAGTGCCACCAACAAACGCCACCAGCACCGCCCAGCAAACACAGCCAGCGCCATCTGGCAAACGATCCCAGTGCCTCCTGGCACCGCCAGCCAGTGCCACCAGCACCACTCAGCAAACACGCCTTCTCAGTGAATTTCCTGTCCTCTGTGTTTAAAATCTTAAGCTGTGGCTCTCCCCAAACTGTCATTTGCTCACCCATATGCCCGTGCAGATGCTTTTTCTGCCTGTGCAGCTGGTTTTAGCACCAGATTATCAAGTCAGGAAGTCCCGAGCTCAGGATTCTCCAGGAATGTTAACTCAGCTATGCTGCACGTGCTGCATGTTTTATGTTCAACAACACACCCCAAGGTCCAGCCCTGCCATACGATGAGCCGTGGGTGCGCCACAGCACCCACTTCTACCCCGTGCAGAGAGGTTTTAGTTCAGGCAGCACAGTTTGACCAGAAAGAAAAGGTCTTGGCTTTACCTATCCCTAAGTATCCCTCTCCCCTTGCTCCAGCTCTACTGCCCGGTTATACGCCCTGCCCTCTCCCCGGGGAACACGGATGATGCTGATTTTGATATTTGTGCGGTTGAGGTTGGTGCCCCATTGTGCAAGGTGCTGTACACACATGCCCTCCCCATCCGAGTGTAAGACAAGGACACAGCAGGTGGGTGCAGCACACAGACCGAGGGAGCACAAGGAAGCAGTAAGACAATTATGGTTAGCATAAGGAGCAATGCTTTCAGCACCCCAGCTGCCTAGCCACTGTCCAGTGTTTGTCGGCATCACAGCTGAGGCAGGTTGCAGAAGTATGCTGCTGATGAATGGGGTTTTCTCATTCACAAAAAGCAAAACAGACTCGATGCCTATTTTCAGACCAAGGAAAAGAACCAAGAAAGAAAGAACGAATATAAAGTCTCCAGGCGAGCGAGTGAGCTCAGTCGCTGCACGCCAATCACGGCTCCCGGAGACTGTATGGCTGTGCAAGGAAAAGGGTGGAACAATGGCCCTTCCCCTCCTGTTTACAGTTACCTTCCTGCCTCTTTCCTTTCCATTCACCCCTCAGGCATCTTTGGTTCCTCCTCCATGCCTGTCCTCAGCCCCTCTCCCAGAACCCTGCCGCAAGAGATGTCCCTCCCACTATATGCCAAGACCTGGGGCAGGATTGGTACTAACAGCATATTGACTGGGCCGCTGTCCAGTCTAGTTTTAAATGTGCCCAGGGGATGGGTCCCCTCATTGCCTCCGGAATCCTTCCCATCTTCAGCTGCTCCTATCCAACTCTCCCTCATTTCTTGGTTGCCATGGCATCCTCCTCCTCCTTTCTCAGGTTGCCATGGCTCCTCCTGCCTGTGGCAGCAGCAGCATCTTCATCAAAGGGAAGGCACCATTTTCCCTTTTAGTACTTAGCACCCCAAGATGATGGTGCCACCAGGACAGGCGACCAAGTTTAGGCTCCCACGGACACGGCAGGTCAGCTGTGCTGTGGGTAGGCCTGACAGCATGGTGACGAGTTACGATCAGGATCCTGCCCCCCCAGGGGCTTATGGGGAAGAGAGACCCCCTGCTCTCCTTCCTGCTGCACTGCCTCTAGTGATCTTCCCCTTGGCACCATGCTCCTGGGCGCCCAGGCACTCAGATGCACTGGTGCACACTAGAAAGGATTCAGGAGGGTCTGGCAGCTGAGGGAGGAGGATCAAGGGCAGGGCCGGCGTTAGGCCTATTCCACCAGTTCCCCCGATCGGGCCCCGCGCCTCAGAGGGCCCCGCGCCCAGTGAGAATCCCTTCCCTGGCTAGAGGAGCCTTTTTAATTTTTACTCACCTGGCGGCGCTCTGGGTCTTCAGCAGCACTTCGGCGGCGGGTCCTTCAGTGCCACTGAAGACCTGGAGTGAGTGAAGAACCCGCCGCCGAAGTGCCGCCAAAGACTTGGAGCACCGCCCAGTGAGTACAAGCCCCATGTGTTTTTTACGTGTTTTTTTTTTAAGTCATCCCTGCCAGGGCCCCATCGAAACTGTTTGAATTGGGCCCCGCACCTCCTAAAACTGGCCCTGATCAAGGGAGTGTCCCTGGGGTAAGAAGTGTGTGCAATGGGTGCACCTTGGGTGGGGGAGGTTTGTAGCTGGCTGTAAGGGGAGTAAGGATAAGTGGAGTGCTGGGAGGGTCTTGGCTCAGATTCACAGTGTAGCTGGGAAAGGTGCAAAGCATGGTGAGGTGTGGCATGGCACAGTGAGGCATGGAATGGTGAGGGGATGTTGCATGGTGAGGTGTGGCACAGTAAGGCATGGTGTGGTGAGGAGGCGCAGCATGGTGAGGATGACAAGGTGAGGTGAGGTGTGGCATGGTAAGGCCTGGCATGGTGAGGGGGGGGCAGGGTACAAAGAGGCCTGGAATGGTGAGGTGTGGTATGGTGAGGGGGACCTGGTATGGTGAGGCATGGCAAAGTGAGATGGGGTATGGTGAGGGGGCATGGCAGGTGGAGAGCTGTGGCACAGTGAGGGGGGTATGGCATGGTGAGGTGTTACATGGAATGGTGAGGTGTGACATGGCACAGTGAGGCATACATGGCATGGTGAGGCATGACATGGCATGGTGAGGTGTGACATGGCCTGATGAGATGTGGCACAATGAAATGTGATATGGCTTGGTGAGATGAGGTATGACATGGCACAGTGAAGTGTGACATGGCATGGTGAAGTGTGACATGGCATGGTGAGATGTGACATGGCATGATGAGATGTGGCACAATGAAATGTGATATGGCGCGGTGAGATGAGGTATGACATGACACAGTGAAGTGTGACATGGCATGGTGAAGTGTGACATGGCATGGTGAAGTGTGACATGGCATGATGAGATGTGGCACAATGAAATGTGATATGGTGCGGTGAGATGAGGTATGACATGGCATGGTGAAGTGTGACATGGCATGGTGAGATGTGGCACAGTGAGACTTGACATGGTATGGTGCGGGGAGGTGTGACATGGCACAATGAGGTTTGGCATGGTGAGGTGTGACATGGCACGATGAGATGTGGCACAATGAAATGTGATATGGCATGGTGAGGTGAGGTACGACATGGCACAGTGAAGTATGACATGGCATGGTGAAGTGTGCCATGGCATGGTGAGGTGTGCCATGGCATGGTGAGATGTGGCACAGTGAGACTTGACATGGTACGGTGTGGGGAGGTGTGACATGGCACAATGAGGTTTGGCATGGGGAAGTGTGACATGGTACAGTGAGGTTTCGCACGCTGAGGTGTGACATGGCACGGTGAGCTGAGCTGTCACATAGCCTGGCAAAGCAAGCCCTCCCTCTGTCACTTTCAAATATTCACAACTTTGTCCTTCCAAATGGAGCTTGTCCCCTCTCAGCACAGGCCATCGTCCTCCTCACAGGCACAAACTGCCTCAGCTTTGGGCCAAAGTGAGTGTGGTGTTACCAGAGCACCTGCCCCACCCACGCCCTGCTCAAACATCCAAACAGGCTGCATTTCTGTGCTGCTCAGAGAACGTCTGAACAGAGTTATTCAACCCCCGCCCCCTGGAAAATTACATACACCCGTATAATCATACACCAACACACACACTCTCCCCCCCACACATGCACCGCCTCACTTGCACAGCCCAATCAGGAGCCATTTCCAAGACATCATGAGCAGTAGAGCAGAGTGGCTAGCGTGGCCTAGCCATCTCCTTCCCTGGAGCTGCCACACTGTAACAACAGGTGCAACTGCAGGCAACATACCACGCCTTGACATGCGCATGACCAAGGCCCAATTTATCCTCACTGCATCCCTTACGGGACCACACCACTCCTGAGATGAGACTTCTGCATTTGTCACTTTCTTCAGTGTGGTATTTTCTGTTCTCTCTAGGGGACTAACCCTGGCTGGGGGACTCACCTCACGCCCGGCTGAAGGATGCCCACCGCTCCAGAGGCTCGCAAGCATTTCCAGGGTTAACGCCAGCGTTGCTGCTGCAGCTGGCTCCCTTCACTGCCGTCGCATGGCCGGGGCTATTGTTTTCCTCAGATGCGTTGTACAACAGGCTCCTGGCGAGCTGCACTTAATCAATACAAGCACCGTGAGACAAGTCGGCCAGGAATAAACAGGCAAAGCAAATAATATGCGGGAGGATAAACAACTTCAGGAAGTGCCCTGGGGCAGGGCAAGTTCCCCACCAGCCCTGCCAGGCTGGGCCACGGCCCAGCGCTCCCCAGGGATTGCAGGCGAGCTGCCCACAGACAGCATTGAGGTCAAGCGTGGGCCAGCTCACCAGCACCCAGCTGCAAGAATTCCTCTTTTCAAAGCGGCAGCGCCTTTGGTCTGCACATGCCTTCCCACACAGTGTCCGGTGTTTGTGTCAACGGCTGGGAGGATCACGGGAATAACCCATGAGATGAGGATAATGCTAAACAGACACCCAGGAATCCACTTTGTTGGGAGAGCAGGCCAGGCACACGCAGGGCTGCCCAGGGGGGTGGGGGCAAGTGGGGCAATTTGCCCCAGGCCCTGGGCCCCACAGGGGCCCCCACAAGAGTTTTTTGGAGTCCCTGGGCAGGGTCCTTCACTCACTCCAGAGGCCCCGGAAAACTCTCACGGGACCCAGACCCCGGAGCTTCTGCTCCAGGTCTTCGGTGGCAATTTGGCGGCAGGAGGGTCCTTCCGTTCCGGGACCCATCACCGAAAAGCCCCTAAGACCAGCAGTGGGGGGGGGTCCTTCCTCCCCAGAACCCACCACCAAAGTGTCAGGTCTTCGGCAATGGGGATCCCCTGCCGCCGAAGACCCCAGGCCCCCTGAACCCTCTGGGCAGCCCTGGGCACGCATGGCACAAGCACCTGGCTCGGCATGAATGAGCTCAGGCTTCTGGAAACAGCTGCTTCTCTCTGGGCCTGCTCAGGGTTCAAAACATACATCTCATAGTCCTTTCTGGTCATTAGCATAGCCCTACCCCTTAGTGACACTATCCTAGCCCCTCGGTGGCTCCTAGGGGTGCTGTGACCCACGTGCTTTTACAATGGATGCTTTATAGAGCTCTGAAATACAGTGGTTTTCAAACTGGGGGTCACGACCCAGTACTGGGTGGCGGAATGTAAGGCAGTGGCTCGCAATGGTTCTGGTCGGCACCACTGGTCAGGAACCGGCCAATGGGACTGTGGAGCCAGTGCTTGCAACAAGGGCAGCGTGCGGAGCTCCATACCGCCCTTCCCCCCACCCCGACTAGGAGCTGGACCTGCTGCTGGCTGCTTCTGGAGCACAGCACAGTCCACAGTGCCAGGACAGGCAGGAATCCTGCCTTAGCAGCCCCGCTGCACCACTGACTCGGAGCTGCAAGCCCACGCCCCAACCCCAATCCCTTGCCCCAGCCCTTATTCCTGGCCCCACCCCACAGCCCTCACCCCTGCATCCCAACCCTCTGCCCCAGCCCTCAGCCCCTCCCACACCCCAAACCCCTCATCCCCTGCTCTGTTGGGTCATGGGTATCAACAATTTTCTTCAATTAGGTTGCCAGAAAAAAAGTTTGAAAACCACTGCTGTAATAAATATGGGTATAAGCCACACTCCTTACACTTTGTAGAGCTCTGCAATGAATATGGGTATAAGCCACACCCCTTACACTTTGCAGAGCTCTGCAATGAATACGGGTATAAGCTGCACCCCTTACACTTTGTAGAGCTCTGCAGTGAATACAGGTATAAGCCACACCCCTTACACTTTGTAGAGCTCTGCAATGAATACAGGTATAAGCCATACCCCTTACACTTTGCAGAGCTCTGCAATAAATATGGGTATAAGCCGCACCCCTTCACTTTGTAGAGCTCTGCAGTGAATACAGGTATAAGCCGCACCCATTACACTTTGTAGAGCTCTGCAATAAATATGGGTATAAGCCGCACCCCTTACACTTTGTAGAGCTCTGCAGTGAATATGGGTATAAGCTGCACCCCTTACACTTTGTAGAGCTCTGCAATGAATACAGGTACAAGCCACACCCCTTACACTTTGCAGAGCTCTGCAATGAATATGGGTATAAGCCGCACCCCTTACACTTTGCAGAGCTCTGCAATGAATATGGGTATAAGCTGCACCCCTTACACTTTGTAGAGCTCTGCAATGAATACAGGTACAAGCCACACCCCTTACACTTTGTAGCGCTCTGCAGTGAATACAGGTATAAGCCGCACCCCTTTCACTTTGTAGAGCTCTGCAATGAATACAGGTATAAGCCACACCATTTATACCAGTGAGTAGCCCCTCCTCTTTCCATTGCTGCCACTCAATCCTGGCATGTGTCCACTCCAGTAGCCCTGAGCTGGCTGGATTTAATGCCGTGTCTGGAACTCAGGCCAACAAAACATCTGTAGAGGACTGCACTGTGAGGAAGAGCTGGTAGAGGAGGGGGACGTGAAGGATAGACAGGAGCTCTCCGAGGCCTGGCTGAGCCCAGAGAAAGAACCCGCTGAAGGGGACTCAGGTCGCTGTAATTTACTGCTCCCATTAATGCACACCTTGTCGTGAACTCTTTTCACAGCCCCTGACACCTCCCTTCGCCCTCTCAGACTGGTGGCCAATGGCACGCGGGGCGGGAACAAAGGGATTCTGTTTTAAAGCAGATGGTTTGTTTTAAGAGCAAGTATAGCACTCAAGTGTAGCCGGGGCTTTATCTATCTCTGCCCTGTCCATGTAAGACTCTGCCTGGGGGTGTAATCTATGCACTGACAGTAACAGAAAAAAAAAATAACACAATGCTTGAAGCAAGGCAGAAACTTTCCAAAACATACATTGTAACAGAAACCCTTGATATGTTTTTTTGCAGGCAGAAGAATAATTCTAGTCAAATAAAAACAAGGTGGGTACAATTCAATGCATTCAAAATGGGAAAAGAAATCCACACAAACGAATACCGGAGACTTCAAGTGAAATAGCTCCGAAATACAAAAGAATGCTCACGAGTGAGCCCATGACTGGGCAGCCAGACAAAATGAGTTTGCAGAAACGGCATTGTAAACGTACTGGCTGCATGCTTCCTCATCCAAAACACAGTGTTTTGCTTTCCCAGTCTGAAAGGCCAAGTCCAAAGCAAATGAAGTTGCAGGCAGTGCTTAGATTCAGGAAAGAAGGAGCAATGTGGCTGGCTCCTGGAGCTTGGCTTGGACTGGCTCACAGGACGAGCCAGCGACCACAACTCTTCTCCGTTCGTGGCACTTAGGGTTTAGCTTGGCCCTTTTTTTCTCTGAAGTTCTCAAGCGAGTATTGGTTGATCTGTGCCTGCACATTTCTAGGCAGAGCTGCCTTGTTCCTTCCATTGTGGTACAACAGTCCGCAGTGCACTCCGGGGATCGCAGATCTTTGAAGAGCTGGCAGCATATGGGCTTTGGCAACCTCAAGCCAGCTAGAGGAGCAGCCTTTGGACTTTGGCACTCTTGTGAGTGCTATAGCCACCAGGATCACTACTGTGTGCACATTTAGCTATGGTTCCTACACTATTCCCTGCACCTACCTAGAGCTCCACCCCTGGCCCTCCACCCCTCATAGAGGCTAGAGGGTTTGAAAAGTGCCCCCATATAGTGCTGCATGGCCCTGGAGCAAGCAGGAGGAGTGTGTTCCTGTCTGTATTGTCAGGCAGGTCTACATGGGGAAAATTTTAGGGAGTTGTGCCACTTCTCTTTTGAAGCCTGCTAACCCCTTCAATCTAACACCAGCTGGGGGACTGGTTGTTTACTGGTAACCTCATCTGGGGGATCCTGAGGGCCACCCCTCCACACTTGCTGAAAGACTGACCAGGATAAGGAGGAAAAGAAATGCACAAGGAAGAACATGTCCTTGGAGCTGCTCCAGAGTCCAGAACCCGTGAGACCAGGGCATGGATGAACGCGTGCTGGATGGAGGGAAGGCAGGAGGGTTGAGAGATGTACACCAAGACATCATGCATTTCCTCAGACAACAAACTCAGATGATCCGAGCTATTATGGAGCAGAACATCCAGGGGTGAAGCCTGGATAATTCCTTCTTCCTGGCATCGGGGCACACACCTTCCCCCCCTTCAAGACCTCAGTGGACAGTAGAGAGCTGCTAAGAGCACACACACGCTGACCCGTGATGCAGCCCAGGATGAGCAGTGCCTTGCATGCTCCTATTGAGTCATGTGTGTTGTTTATTGCTGTACAATAAAGTTGTATTTTGTGAAAAACATCATTCATTTTCCTTCGCTCACCGTGCCGAGATGTGAACCCCTCGTCAAAGGGTATAACAATCCATAACCTGGCCTGGCCTGTTTATTCCCCCAACGCAACACAAAGCAGCACGCTCCAGTCCTGCCTCTAGCATCTTGATGGGCTCTGGCAATCGCTCCTGTGTCAGGTTGCTCCCAGTCAGCAGGCAGCCTTTCCGCTTCCCCCTCCACCCTGCTGGGAATGTTTCCCCATTGGCCTGACACATACTATGTAAAACATGCCGTGCAGCAAGAACAATAGGAATATTTAACTCACTGAGATCGAGACTAGTAAGGAGACTTCTCTACCTCTAATCTGCCCAAGGCACACGCTGTGGTCATCCTGCACCTGCTAAGGCGATAGCTGAATCTTTCCTTGCTGTTGTCCAGGTGTCCTGTGTATCATGTGTCCTCCCTACCCATCCACCGTTAATGTCAGTAAAATGTCCATGCTGACCCACCAACGCTTGCATAAGCATGGAGGAGTCTCCCTTTCTTCATGTGCTCAGACACAAGTGAGAGTTTAGACCTGGGATATGGGGATCCCATCTCTCATCCTATACAATTCAGAAAGCCCATTTCATTGAATCACCTATTTTGCCTGCACATTGCAGGGAATCACCGTCCCGGGCAGCAGGACATGCTCATTGGCCCTGCACGCTTGAATGATGACCACCCCCACCACAAACTTTCCAATGCCCAACTGACAACCCACCGACCAACAGCAATCCCGGATTCTCTACTGTCAAAGCAGCTCTCATGTTGATGTCTCTGCGCTGGAGGGCTGGGATGAGCTCAGCACCCAGCGCCAAGAATGTGGCCTTCTGCCTCGGAAAGCTCTGCAGCCACTGCCGAGCAGCTCAGATTTGCTTCACG
Source organism: Gopherus evgoodei (assembly GCF_007399415.2). Taxonomy (NCBI): domain Eukaryota; kingdom Metazoa; phylum Chordata; order Testudines; family Testudinidae; genus Gopherus; species Gopherus evgoodei. The sequence continues at coordinate 8,934,034 of NC_044330.1, forward strand.
ATCCAATCATTTGGTGCTGGTTTCACGGGCGCAGAAGCACTGCTCCCCGGGTGCAGCTTGTCCATGGATGCCCGCAGCAGCCGGTGACTGTCATTCACTGTCTGCATCTCTCACTCCTCCTCCGTTTGCTCATTTCACTGCAGACCGACCAGCCACTGCGGTAGTTGTCATTCTGTGAGCACAGAAGAATCCGTCGCCCTGTCTCTGTAACAGACAAGACAGCTCGGCTGATCTCTTCAGCATCCCCTCTGCTGACAGCAAGATGGAGGAGAGATTGCAAACTGCACAAGGAAAAGCAGATTCTGGGATGGAACAAAGATGGTGAGAACTGTACAAAATGGCACGAAAAAAGGAAGATTATGGGATGAAACAGGGGGAATTGTGGGCGTTTGGAGTTAAGTTCCCACAATTTCGAGAGGAGTGCTATTATCCCACAACGCACTGCAAAAATTCCCAGGAGGCAGTGCACCAAACCGCAGCACTGGAATGGCTACTCACATCGCCACGTCTTTTGCCAGTGCAGCCTGTTACTGTGAGGTCAAAGGGCAGCCTGACGACAACATACTCCAGAGCCGTAGCAATGTCTGCGGCCGCGTGCCAGGAGAAATGTCCCCAGAGAAACTTTCTAGTGCAGACAGGGCCTCAGTAGAAGGGGGGTGTGCCAAGGCATGAGCACCAGTCTGGGCAAAGCATCTCCCCTAAAGTGCACTCTGCTGCCAGCCCCAGCCAGCAAAGAGAGAGAAGGGCACCTTGCCCTGCATCCTGCTCTGTGCTGAGATGGCACCTCCATCTGCTGAGCCGGTGCCCAGTGGGGCTGACCTTGTATCGTCAGCCTAAGGTAAGCTGGGAGCTCCTTGCTGAGGCAAGGCCTGTGTGACAAAGTGGGAATGTTCTTAATGTTTTATCTGAATACTGTGTGAGTTCCTTAGTTTCCCTTATGCATTTCTTAGGTATCTAGGTGGGGGGATCAGGGTGTATGATTGTTGCAGAGCCCAAGAAGGCACCATGATACTGTCTGCACAGAGAATGGCCAGCACTCTGTCTCCTGGCAACTAGTGGCCTGGGCCCCTCCTCTGCAAAGATGCCAACTGAAGGTGTTGAAGAACAAAGAGATCAGGTGACCTCCTGGCTCGGGAAAGAGACAAAGGCCAGAGAGAAGAGGCTGGAGGGGTTCAGTTTGGAACTGGCTGGGAAAATGGAGGGGAGGCCAGACGGGGCTCTGGCCTCCCTGGGGCCTCCCAAGATCACCTAACTGAGAGGGTCTTGTTGTCTGTACCTGCAAGACCTGTCTTGGACTGTGTTCCTGTCCTCTAAATAAACCTTCTGTTTTACCAGTTGGCTGAGAGTCACGGTGAGTCACAGGAAGCCGGGGATGCAGGGCCTTGTCCCCCCCAAACTCCGTGACAGCCTGCACCGCCAACTCTCCATTACATGCAGTGCCGGTTAATGTGACGTGCTCGGCTGGAGAACGAGCTGCCAGGGCATCCGAGAGGTACCTGGGGCTGCATTTTGAGCAGGCGTGGCTGGCTCAGGACCCTCCCCCTGCATGTAGGAACCTGGCCTGGAGGAGCCGGCTTGGTTGTTTTCTTTTTTTTTTTTTCCTCCCCCAAGATGAAGAATTTAATTTTAGTTTTTACGGCTCCTCCTAGATGGATAAATCCCTTCCTGGCGAGTCCAAGCCCTGGAAAATCTTGTGAATCCAGCACTGGCTCTTCTGGCAGCTGCTGCAGCAATTCCTGTTTCTCTCCAGCCGCACTCTGTAAAGTTTTATAGTTTCCTGGTTCTAACTGGAAGGCCCCAGTGATGCCGATGGGGTGGCAGGGGGAGCGCAAGCATGCAGGAAACCTGAGGCCAGGGAGGTGGAGTGGGGAATGGCACCGAAGTGGAGCGTCGCGTACCACTGGCTCACTGGCCACTCGATCCCTGGCTCCAAAGAATGGCCAGATGCCATTGTGGATTTCTCCAGCACCATCAAGCCAGGAGTTGCCTGGGGACCCCCTGTCCTGGAATGAAAGCCCAGGGTCACACCAAGTGCCAGGGAGCTCATGCACCCTGGCTGAGTGTATCCCGGTGCTGACAGCCAGAGGAGCCTGGCACACAGCCTTTGCATGCAGGGCGCAGGATGGTGCTACTGAGCAAGAGACCTGGGGATGAGGTAAATGTGGTAACAGTGTGAGGCAGGGGGCCTAACCCTCAGCCCTGCTGGGCATAGGAATCCTCAGCTGGACGAACTGGGGTATGGCTGGAGTGCACAGCACTCTGGCCAGTCCTCAGTCCTGGTGTGACTGCTCCTGCCGACGGGGGGGGACGGGGGACCCCGGCCGTTGTGGGAGGCTAGCCCGTAGCCCCTCCCCTTCTGCTCGAGGCCCTGCCCCTCCTCCTCCACTTCTGCCCCTCGCTCCTGCAGGAGCCCAAAGCACCCCCACACCGGCCCAGTGCTGGGCAGTGCAGCCGCAGCACCCCAGCCCCGGAGCACTGGGCGGCACAGTCTGAGTGCTGAACGGGCAGTGCGGACCCAGCGCCAGCCGCCCTAGTCCCTGTGGCTGGCCGGCTGGCCGGCCCCAATCCCAGCCTCAGCTGCAGCAAGCCTGGGTCAGGGTAAAGAGCTGGGAACTGCAGGAGAGGACCCGGGGGCGGAGCGGGGGCAGAGCCACACCAGGCTGTTTTGGGAGGCCCGGCCGGCATAACTTAGAGCAGCTTTAGATTACACCAGGAGCTGTAGCCCGAGGATTAGGGGACTAGAAAGGTGGCTTATCTACTGTAGGTGTTTCTATGTCCCCCCATCACCACTTATCACAGTGTGAAACACTCCACCCAGCCACCTGTCGCTCTACCAGCACTCCCAGCCTTTACCACCTGCTCTTCAGATTCTCCCACATGGGAAATCCAAACAGCCACGACTTTGTCCTCCTTCAAATCCTGCCTGACATCCCACCTCAGCCATGAGGCCTCCTGAACCCAGCCTGCTGATCATCGCTAGGCAGGTGGTGAGCTCCGACTGTCCCTCTTCCCTGCCTTCCTTTTCCTATGCCTTCAGGCTTACTATGTTCCATTTCTTCCCATTCCTCCCCCTGCCTCTACAGCCAATTAAATAAACCCAGCAATACCTGTAAAGCACCAAGTTGGGCCAATTCTTCACCCTCCTCATTTGCTTGTGTGTTATATCCTCATCCCCTAGCTGGGGTCTGTGTTGGGTCTTTTAGATTGTCACCCCTCAGAAGGGCAGGGATTGTCTCTATTCTAGGCTTGTACAATGCCTGGCACCCTGGGGCCCCCATACTGGTGCCTCTCTGCTCTGCTCCCCAGTACAAATGTTCACTGCTACCACCACCAATTAGAATCACAAGAGCAACTCCCGTCCAGTTGACACCACTTCCTGCTCCAGCTGCAATTACAATTCCCTGAGGCACGGCAAGAGGGAAGCAGCACAGCGGTCCAGCTCGGAAAATGTTTGGACCCTGCCAAATATTACGACCTACGTGTAGACACGGGTTTTATGTCCCACCACAACAATCTGCGACCCATCTATGACTGCAGAGCTGTTCATTTATTTTGAATGGTTTCTTGCAACGTGTGTTAATTCCTAATGCTTCACGCTCTGTTCCACTTTGGGTATAGCTGTGATGCTCTGATTACCTTTCCCAGACCTGAAGAAGAGCTCTGTGTAAGCTCAAAAGCTGGTGTCTTTCACCAACAGAATTTGCTCCAATAACAGATATTCCCTCACCCACCTTGTCTCTCATATCGTGGGACCAACATGGCTATAATAACATTGCAATCTACATATTGGAAACTCCACCCATCAAAAAGATCAAGGAGTAGAAGAACTGGTCCAACAATACAGGCGCTCCCTGCCTGTAGACAATCAGTGCTGAAGATGTGGAAACTTCTGCTAAATGCACAGTTGTGCTCATAAAAAGCCTCACATGATGTAAGGTTATATTAGAAAACTTATAGAAAGTAAGACTGAAAATATAATAATGCCTTTATATTCATGAATAGCATTTCCTCACCTGGAATACCATGTTCGTTTAGATGGTCTCCCTCAGAAAGGATATCAGAAAAGCAGAGAAAGTCCCGAGACAAGCAATGAAAGTGTTTTGTGGTATGGAGTGACTCCTGGAGGAGAAGAGATTAAAAAGATTAGTTTAGAGGGGAGATTAAAAGAGGACGTGATAGTGGTATATAAAATACTGAATAATAACAATACCTAACTCTTTGATAGTGCTTTCCAAAGGAAGTCAGTACCATCTCCCCATTGGGTCTGCTTACTTAATTCTGGTATAAAGGGGAGCATCTCTTTTTACCCAGTACATAACTAAACTGTGGAACTCATTGCCACAGGAGATCATCGAGGCCAAGAGCTTAGTAAGATTCAGAAAATGAACAGACATTCATATAGATAATGAGAACATCCACAGTTACATCAGAGGGGAAAAGAATATATTAGAGAACCAATCCTTGTGCTTCAGGATCTAAGGCTTGGGGTTAGTCCTAGTTCATGACAGCCCAGGAGGAGGCCTATTTACTATGATCCTAAAAGATATTTAGGCACCTAACTCCCAAGCTTAAATACCTTTGAAGACCTGATCCTAACCGCCTGGCATTAAGCCTAGTTACCAACCACCTGGGATTAGGAAGAAACTTCCTCCATGGGCAGGTCATCACATAATTGTCTGCTCCGGAGGTTTTGAACAATCCTTGGAATCATCCGTCACAGGCCAGTGTTAGTGACTGCAGGAGACAACGGTAGATGGCCCCATGGTCCAATCTGGTCTGGTGATTCACAAGTTCATACACAGTTTGTTAAGTGTCGCCAAAACATGAAATGTCAGGGGTGTGAAAATGGGCAAAAATAAACTCCCCGAAATGTCCTCAAAGTGTCCCAGAGAAGAGGTCCTGGTATCACCCCATGGTCTGAAGACCCCAGTATGCTTAAGGGGGCAATTAGCTAATCCAGGAACAGCGATCCCACCAGAAGGGAAGGCAAGCCAGCCTGCAGTTCCATCTTCCCACAAGTGAGAAACTGGCAGGAATTAGAAACCAGCACTAGGGAACCCCAAAGAGCTGCTTGACTCCAGTTTAGTAAGGAACAGAGGTGGGAGTGGGCAAGTCACAGAATGCAGCAGTCCAGGGGCGTTAGACTTATAAAAAGTCAGCTGATACTAGCAAGCCTAGGGCCCTGGTTCCTCCACTCCACTTCACTCCATGCTGCCCTCAGGCATGGACCTCCTTCCTCCCCACTCTGGTTTGCCAAAGCCCATCATCTGCTCATCTACGGGTATGTCGGCTGGTAGTGATCGATCTATTGGGGATCAATTTATCGCGTCTAGTGTAGACGTGATAAAATCAATCCCCGATCACTCTGCCGTCGACTCCGGAACTTGAGAGGTGGAAGCGGCGTCTACGGGGGAGCGGCAATGGTCGACTCGCCGCCGTCCTCACGGCCAGGTAAATCGACCTAAGATACACCAAATTCAGGTATGCTAGTCGCGTAGCTGAAGTTGCATATCTTAGGTCGACTCCCCCCCACCCCGCAGTGTAGACCTAGTCTAAGTCCCTCCTGAAAGCTTCTTTCTCCCATGGAGCCCAGAGTGTGGTGTTAGGGAAGGGGCCTGATGCTGCTCCAGTTTATGCTGGGATTGGTTGGGGGGAACGAGGCCCTGACAGCACATAGACACAACCACACTGCCCTGTTCGGTGCGCGCGCGCACACACACACACACACACACACACACACACACACACACACACACACACACACACACACACACACACACACCTGTATGCGGACACCAGCGTACTCACAGACCCACTGCACACACCCACCGTTTAGTGATCTAATTCATTCATGCATGCACACTCCTGCGTGTATGCGCACACACAAGACACATGCAGCCCTGCATGCAAACACACAAGTACTCACATACACCGTGTGCCCACAAACTAGTGCCTTTGCACAGGCTTCTACCTATACGCCTGCATGTATTCACATACCCAGCCCCGCTTAGCATGCACACAGCACCCAGGTACACAGTGGGTGCACGCGCACACTGGAGCTCATTCAGACATGCTCACAACCGCATACCAAGATGTACACTTACACACAAAATACTCACACAATACACTGCCTGGACATATACACACACGAGGCACACTCACATTCTATATGCAAACAGAACCTTCCCCCCTCCATCCCCCAGGCAACATACACACAATAGGCCAGAAGCAAGCTCCCAACATCCTCATCCCCTCGGGCATGGTCTCCACACAGGACACAATGACAACATTTACACAGCACGTGAGAACTCTCCTCCCAGCCTGGTTGAGAGCTGCATTGTTCGAGGGTGTTCGGGGTCACTGAACAGGAGAAAGACCCAGGTCCCCCTTCGCACCCTTCCCAGAAACAACAGGCCAGGAGAGCGGAGAGGAGGACTGTAAACTCTGCATTACCACTAATTAAGCACTTGGCTGTCACTAACGCTTCCCAACACGCCTGTTTCTCTGACACTTTTACTGTTTGGGGAAATGGTGGCTCAGCCCTTTGATGAACTCGCTGGGAAGTTGAAAGGAGTTCGTGGCTCAGTGCCAGAGGCCTCTACAGTTCTCTGTCAGGACCGGGATGTGAAATGGCCCATTTATAGAGTGGGGTAATAAATTAGACCTGGGAAACCTGAGCCACTTATGCTGCAGATAAAAGGCAGGATGGGCCGGCCAAGTCTCCCTGTGGCAAATACCTCAGGCGAGTGCGGGCCGGGAACTTCCCCTCCAGCACCCAGCACATGGGAGAAGGGTGCAGTCCTGCGTCCCCTGCAGGGGCTGGGGAAGGGGGCTATGTAGAATCTGATTGCAACTCTGGGGATCTGGGCATCCACAGGTCTCAGTGTGCTCCCTCCGCATCACAAAAACACCTCAATGCTCCCAAACAAGTGGCAAGACTGGTCATTGAGGCCACTGAGAGATTGGGATTGGGATGGCAGGGTGGCTGCAGGTTAGGACTGAGGGGTATCAGCAGAGCTGGTGGGGGGGGGGATGTCAGGGCAGGGATAGTGGGAGAAGGAATGGGGGTGGGATTGAGGGGTATCAGCAGAGCTGTGTTGGGGGAGGTCAGGGCTGGGATAGCAGGGAGAGGGCAGGGCTGTGGGGCAGGATTGAGGAGCATCAGCAGAACTGTGTAGGGGAGGTCAGGGCTGGGATATTGCAGGGGGAAAGGCTGGGGGTTGGCCAATCACAAATAACTAAAGCAGCTTGACTAGCAAATGGCAATTCCTCGCTGAGATCGCTGTGACCAACTCAGTGAGCCGGAAACCCCCACAAAATCCACTGAGAATGTCTGCAAAAACAATGAGGGGTCCTTGTGGCACCTTAGAAACTAACACATTTATTTGGGCGTAAGCTTTCATGGGCTCTAACCCACTTCATCAAATGCATGGAGTGGAAAATACAGTAGGCGGGTATAAATATACAGCACGTGAAAAGATGGGAGTTGCCTTACTACGTGGGGGGTCAGTGCTAACGAGGCAAATTCAATTAGGGTGGATGTGGCCCATTTCCAACAGTCAACAAGAAGAGGTGAGTATCAACAGAGGGAAAAATATTTTTTGTAGTGACCCAGCCACTCCCAGTCTTTATTCAGGCTTAATTTCATGGTGTCAAGTTTGTAAATGAATTCCAGTTCTGCAGTTTCTCGTTGAAGTCTGTTTTGGAAAGTTTTTGGTAAAGAATGGCCACTTTTAAGTCTGTTAATGAGTGTCCAGGGAGATTGAAATGCTCTCCTACTGGTTTTTGAATGTTACAATTCTTGATGTCTGATTTGTGTCCATTTATTCTTTTGCATAGAGACTATCCAGTTTGGCCAATGTACATGGCAGAGGGGCATTGCTGGCACATGATGGCATAGATCACATTGGTAGATATGCAGGTGAACTAGCTCCTGATGGTGTGACCGATGAGGTTAGGTCCTGTGATGGTGTCCCTTGAATAGATTTGCGGATAGAGTTGGCAACGGGATTTGTTGCAGGGATTGGTTCCTGGGTTAGTATTTCTGTTGTGTGGTGTGTAGTTGCTGGTGAGTATTTGCTTCAGGTTGGGGGGCTGTCTGTAAGCGAGGACTGGCTTGTCTCCCAAGGTCTGTGAGAGTGAGGGATCATCCTTCAGGATAGGTTGCAGAGCCTTGATGATGCGCTGGAGAGGTTTTAGTTGTGGACTGTAGGTGACAGCTAGTGACGGTCTGTTACTTTCTTTGTTGGGCCTGTCTTGTAGTAGGTGATTTCTGGGTATCCTTCTGGCTCTGTCAATCTGTTTCTTCTCTTCCCCAGGTGGGTACTGTAGTTTTAAGAACGCCTGATAGCCATCCTGTAGGTGTTTGTCTCTGTGGAGGAGACCACTGTCGGCTTCTCCCAGAGGTTCCAGTAGGGTTGCCAATTTTGGTTGGACATATTCCTGGAGGTTTCATCATGATATAATCTTTAATTCCTGGAGACTCATGGACAATCCTGGGGGGATGGCAACCCTAGGTTCCAGTTCTAATCACTGTTCCTGTAACATAGAGTAACTCACAGGGGAGAGAGCAGGGATGGGTGTGTGTATATGTTAAAGGCTTCAGGGGAAGTCCTAGTGCTGTTACCCCTTCTAATGACAACCCTACACTAAACATCACTGGGTTACAGCAGCAGTGAATGCAGACAGCAGGCGGGAGTGAGAGCTTTGGAAAAGACGCGGTGGGATGAGCGGAATTTGGGAGCAACTATTATAAACTGAACACGGCAGCACATTAAACCTGGGGAGCAGATATCTGAGAATGCAGAAAGGTAGGATAGCGTTGCTTGGCAATTTCAGCGCTGCTATTACCAGGAAATGATACTGGGTCACAGCGGAAGGGCCTGTCTTTTTCCTTACTTGTCTAGCTTTTCATGCCAATAAAGCCCCATCAAATTGAAATGGATTGTAGCTGGCGCTTCACAGGGGCAGATACGGTCATGACCCTGTATCAGAGCCAACCCACCACAGGGTAACGGTTCACTGGGCGGAGGATGGGGGCAGGCTGACCCAGGAATATACTCTGAAAGAAGCTGGTTTCAAGGAAGATTCCAAAGTCTAGCCCTCTGCGATCACATCACAGACTCTACATCTGCAAGCTGAAGACTGCAGCCTCAGCCAATAAAAAAAACCAAACCTACTTCAGGGAGAGGGGGTTATCAGCAGGACACAACTGTGAATGAGATCAGGCTGGCTCTCAGAGACAGTGCCCTAAAGATGGCTGGAGATTAAATAAACGAGAGTGGAGGATAGATGGAGTTTGAAGCTGAAATAACACAGGACCCTAGTACCCTTGATGTGCCCTGTATTAGAAGAGTTACCGAGGATGGGTGGATGCCAAATTAGCTGAGCGGCTTTCATCAGTTGTGAAATCTGAAGGCCAGGCTGACTGAGGAAACGCTGAGAATATTAATTCCATTAAGCCCTGATCCAGCACGGCACTTAAGCACGTTCTTCACATCCAGGATGTGAATTGTGCCATTGACTTCAATGAAACCTTTCATGTGCTTAAAGTTAAGCAGGTACTTATGGGCTTTTCTGGAGTGGAGCACTAGAGCAGTGTCTGGACAGGCCGGCATGCAGAGGCTAGCTCAAAATCCTGCAATTCTCATCCCTTGATGCTGGCGGTTAGAGCAGCAGATAGTTTGTGCATCGAAGGAACCTTGCACTGAAAGGCTTGAGAGGGGATATTGCTAGGAAGGTATTTCCTGGCAAACCAGAGCCGGCGGAATGTCAGAAGACGGAAAATGAGGCATGTGAAGGAAAAGCCTTGCTCTCATGTTGTCAGGAGTAGCTAGGAACCTGCTATGGTGATAAAACTACTGCTCATAATTCCTGAATGTAACAGATTTCAAGCTTGGGCAGTCGGCGAAGCACCTTCTCTAATCCTCTTGTGCACCACAAAACGCAACACGCCGCGCCGCACCACAACAAGGATGGTGATATATTTCACTACACAGTACTGGGTAACTAGATCCCTTCAAGTTACAGGGGTAGCTATCGGCTGAGGATTTAGTGTGATGGGGAAATGTCATACAGATGTTAAAGCACTTTGAGAGCAGGTCATGCAAACAGCAGCAGCAACTGACACACTGTGATCAGAAAGAGACCCCCCCACCTCACGCCCTCACCCCAGAACAGCACAGAAATCCTTCACATCAGAGATCTTCCTGCTGGCACAAGCTGAGAACAAAGAGACCAGAATGCAGGACAGGCGAAGTTCAGGCTTGAAGGCTTCAATGAAACTTGTGTGAAGAGGAATAATTATAATGCATGGCCTCTCTCTAGAGTGCTGTGCAAACCCTAATCCACCCTCTTGGCATCCCTAATGAAACAGGATTATCCCCACTTTAAAGATGGAGAAACTGAGGCAGGCAGAGGCAGGATTGTGAGGAAAATCAACATCAGCCTAATATGCTGAATGGAAATCTCTAGGCTGCACCTCTCTGTGAAACTGTGAGCTGAAAGGCCGTGGATAATCTGCTACAGGGAACAGTCTTTATGCAGCCATCATATGTAACCATTGATGCTGGTGGGAAGTGGCTGTGAAATGCAACCAGCTTAGCCATCTTTCAGTGTTAATGACCGCAGGAGGCTGGGGCCCGTGATGAACTGGGCAGGCTGAAAAGGGGCTCAGGGCTCTGTTCAGCCCCCTGGCAGCTCTCTGGGCATTTGTGAGAGGAAATACAGGCCCAGCTGCTAGGGATTTGCAAGTCAAAGGAGAGCCTCGGGTGAGTGCAGCGCAGAGTTTTGACTTGGAAATGCTTTCTTCCCGGTCGGTGCAGGGGGAGCTGCAGAGCTGGGCTGCATGTGGGGAGATTTCCAATGCAAAGTGCCCCTGGGGGAGCTGGCACAGTGACCGGGACGGAATTGGGAGAGGTCTGCCGCTGAGAGAAGATGCACCTGGACCTTGGCTCAGGCCTGGGAACAATCTGACACCCACTTATCTGTAACCCTCGCAAGCTCGCAGGGCTCCTTCATCCTTCCCATTAGGGAGACTTGCAGGCCACGCAGAGCGATGGGGTCCCTCAGGCTTGAGGGGCAGGGTTAGGCCGAGCTTCTGGCAGTGAGAAGATGCCACAAGGCAAGGGAGAGAGGCCAGACTGCTCCTGGCCAGGGTCATCAGACAGCAAGTGTGAAAAATCGGGACAGGAGTGGTGGGGGTAATAGGCACTCATATAAGACAAAGCCCCAAATGCTGGGCCTGTCCCTATAAAATCGAGAGATCTGGTCACCCTACTCATGGCAACGGGAGTGGAGGCGGAGGGCAGGCTATTTGCAGTTGGATGGTTCCACTGTAGCCTCCCGCCAGGGTGCAGTTGTTGCCAGGACATGACAAGGGAAGGAGGGAGCGGGCACCTGGAGCAGTCAGGTGAAGGGGAAGCTGGAGTGGGTGGTTCTGGAGCCAGCCTGGGTGGGCGAGGGAAGGTGGGGTTGGAGGGGAGGAGAGGAATTTGCAGTGGGGCGGAAGGAGGCAGTAGGGAAGGGGCTTTCCGCACTGAGGACAGAGGAGGAAGGAGCTGCTGGACATCTCCCCGCAGTGAGGAAGGCTGAGCTGGCAGGAAGGGGTTAATGGCTCCTCAGAGCTGAGTGTGAAGCTGCTGTGTTTCCTATGGCAGATTGGGTTTCAGGACCAGATGTGAACTGTGGGCTGGAGGTGGGATCCTGTCTCTGCCCAGGCTCCAGCTCCTGGCCGCAGAGAGAGGCTCAGGTGACGCCAGCTCTTTTCTAAATGTCACATTCAGACAATGCAAACCCTTTCCCCAGGACCCAAGCAGCCGGCGAGAGCACCGGCGAGTTAGCACTCATAAAGTGCCACCAGGGCCCCAGCCTGTGGCCAGACTCTTTGCAGCCTACCGGGCCCAGCAGCCTGGCCTCCAGGTGACAGCGTGTTTGGCTCATTGGAGTAACATTCACCCACCAGGCCCTGCAGCGGAGACCCGGCCCCCAACAGCCAGATCAGTCCCTCGCAAACACACAGGGCCAAATGGCAGATCGCTGAGCAATGGGTTATGGGAAGGCTGTAAGGTCTGTGCCTGTCCGTAGCTCCCGTGGCAGCGAGCTCCAGAGCTGACAGCTGCCCAGGAAGCTCTATCTCCTGCTAGCCTCCACTCCTCCTAGCTCCATGTTTCCTGGGAGCACATCTGTCACAGCTGGTCACAGCTGCAGAGGGAGAGGCATTCAGTGAGACAGCCTGGGTGCTGTGCATTGAAAGCTGTGAAGATCAGGACTGTATGATCGATGGAGCCAGTGCAATGTCTGGCAAACCGGGTCAGAGAGCAGGGATTCTTATCTTTGCATCAGTGGCAAGGAGGCCACTATTTCTTGCACATCAGGACTTTTCTTCATGTCAGTAGGGCACTTAGTCATCAAACTGTTCTCCCTGGACCCTGAGGATTAAAATGGGGCCTAACCATAAAATTCAGCACCAGCTTTCCTCCAATGGGACCTTCGTGGAGGTTGAGGAGCAGCAGATATCTGGGTTGGCAAGACAGCGGGCTCTGGGTGAGCAATCCTGTCCGCGGCCCAGCCCTCATGCTTCCTGTGTCCTGAGAATTGCAAGAACCTGTCTCTCATCCTGCACGCTTAGCCAGTTCACATTCCTTCATGCATTCTGTGGAGGCCACGCTGAGAGGGGGGAGGTGCAACACGTGGTGTTAGCAGTAGGATCTGAGAGCAGCGCCGATTGCCTTCGCCTGTAAAACACCCCAGGCCAAGTGCAGATGTCGTGGAGCTTCCCCTGGCTAGCGTGGGAGCTCAAGCTCAGAGGACGGGAGCCGGCTTCCCTGAGTTTATTAAGCAGGAGCGCAGAGATCGTGGGAGCAGGTTCATGTCTCCAGACCTGCAGGTCAGAGGGTTGCTGTGAATTTTCAGAGAAGAACAGTCAGTCTAGCTGGAGCTGGCGGAAAGTCTGTTCAAAGGGAATGAGAAATTTGGTGGAGCTGAGTCTCTCTGATCACACCCCAGGTAATGATCACGGATGAAATCATCCTCGCCCAAGAGCCAGCTCCCGCACATGCTGGCATGCAAGCCTTTCTCTGGCACCGCTCCGTGCACCTGGCTCTAAGGAACCTGCTGGAAAGGCTCGAGCTCCGTTTCTTTGACGATTTCAAAGGCAGGCACCTTGTGAATATCGCTCCGCTGCAGGTAGAGATTTCTACAGCTCGTGGGAGTGCTAATGAGAGCCAATGAAAACCGGATGGACCTGTCTTGGAGCTGGAATGGGAGCCTGTGTTTCTCTGCACCTCTGATGAGAGAAGCTCTTGATTTTGCAGATCCACACGCAGCGACCACTGGGCTGGAATGAACAACAAGGGCTGGAGGGTGTGTGAGACTAACCTGACCCTTCAAACAGAATTCATTACTTAACAAGATTGATTGTGGCTGCCACATAAAATGCTACAGAGGTGTGAAGAAATATGACTAATTACTATTATTAATTCCAGTTTGCAATAAAATCCCTCCGTGCATCTCTCTCTCAGTACAGTAGGTAGCAGACAGAAATGAACATGCCGGGGTTCTCACAGCTAAAGCACCTTCCAAAATGCTCTCTCACTTGTGGGAGAACAAAGGGCCCTAATCTGTGGGTGTTGCGCTGATGTAGAAAGCTGCATCTGCAGTGCACATGCATGCTCCTGGGCTCACCTCAAATGGCCCCCCAATCTCATAGAACAGCTTATTAACATCTCAGCTGTTCGTCACGTGGCTTCTGGCACTCCTGGAAGGTGCTCGGACGCCCCGGAGAGGAGTGTGGTGTAAGAACCGATATAGAACAGAATGTAGAATGGAATCTTTCAAGACGCTGCAAAAATAGAGGTGAGGAACTGGAGGGAGAAGGATCTAGCCTCTGATTCTCCCGCGCTTCTGAGAAAGTGAGGTCTCCTTGGAAGGGCGGTTGCTGGAAACACACTCCAAGAGCGATTAGACAGCCTCCAGTCCTCTGGGGGGAAGTCACCTCCTTCCGGCTGCTAGGATGCAGGTGGAAAGCTGGGAGGGTGTACGGCCCGGCCGAAGAGCTCGCCCACTAACAAAACAAACAGCTCCCCCTAGCCACTGACACCAGGCACTGTGGTGTGCATTTAAAAACACTTGAAACAGCTACGTTACCTTCACCCCTTTTATTTTTCCAGCCTTTCCTTCTGGCAAGAAATAGGGAAAAAAAAGATTTCCCTCCCCGCTCCAATATCCTCCCTCCCCACCACCTTCCTCCCAGCTTCCTTATGGCCAGAGACAGCAAGGGGTGTGTTTTTTATTAAAAACAAAGAGGAAAATCCCAAAGGAAAAGGGAGAGAGAGGAGAGGTGGGTGAATGTGGAGACAGGGAAGGTGCGAAGTCAAGGCATGGTGCACAGAAGGTAACCCGAGACAGCCAAAGGAGGAGGGTGCACAGCCTCTGGTGAGGAGGCCGCAGAGTGTCACAGCCCTCGGGAAGCAGCTTGGAGGCATCCAAAGAAAGACCCTTAGGAGCCTTACTGATCCACAGACAATTATCCTTGCAACACTCCCGGAGCATGGAGGAGATACCAGCAGGGGCGGCTCCAGGCACCAGCACACCAAGCACGTGCCTGGGGCAGCAAGCCACAGGGAGCGGCCCACCGGTCGCCATGAGGGCGGCAGTCAGGCTGCCTTCGGCAGCTTGCCTGTGGGAGGTCCGCCATCCCATGGTTTCGGTGATAATTCAGTGACGGGTACGCTGAAGGTTCAGGACCAGCGGACCTACCGCAGGCGCGCAGCCAAATCCGCGTTACCAATGGATCTCCCACAGGCGCGCTGCCGAAAGCTGCCTGACTGCTGTGGTTGGGGTGGCAAAATACATAGATCCGCCCCTGGATACCAGGACAGTAGAGTGACCCGGGAAGCTCCTGTTCCCTCCTACACTGCTAGTAAAATAATGGGGCATATAGCAAGGCAGGTGGCCAGCAGGGCTCATTGACATTCATTTCTCTTGTTTATTTCTAACTTAGCCCATTCCCCACCAACCCACCCACCATCAAAACCTTGATATTACGTTGCTACGAGTCTCCTTCACTGATTCCTTTGTCCTCCTTCCCCCACCTGTTGCATCTTGTCCTAATGTAGGGCCAGACATTCAAAAGCGCTGCCCGGAACAGGGATGGAAGAGTCGCTGTCTGGGCAGAGCCCGTTTCATTTACAACACCCTCAGCAAGTTGCAAGCCCCAGTAAAACCAGGGAGTTCAGGGTCTGCAAGACTGGGCACTTCGTTCTCAGAGAGTCAAAAACGATGGGGGTGCTGAATGAGGGCTGCCCTCCTGCCCTGCCTCCCCCCCCGAGGGACGGACCGGACAAGATAACTGGTGTCTGTGGCTGGAAGTTGAAGCTAGACAAGTTCAGACTGGAAATAAGGGGTAAGTTTTTAACGGTGAAGGTAAATGGCCACTGGAGCAACGGACTGGAGTTGTGGTGGGTTCTCCATCGCTGGCCATTTAGAAACACATCCAATCCTGATTTAAAACAGATCCGCTCTAGGGACCATTCTGGGGCAGTTTGACGGCCTGTGTCACGCAGCCGGCTAGACGAGATGATCACAGAGACCCCTTCTGGCCTTGGCATCTGAGTCTATAGACCACATAGGAGGCCTTTTCTGTCTCTCTCAGTGATGGCCCTTTCCTTGGTTCTGCGCAGCCAAAGGAAATTCAGAATCCGCACCCCCTCCTCCCAAAACACGAGCTGGCTGGAGGGGAGAAAGCATCCCAGCAGCAGGCCCCATGTGCTCGGATGCCAGCGAGGGTCTGAGATTCCCAGGGAGGTGGGCGAGGATGCAGGAGGGGGCGACTGGTCCTATGCAGGAAGCTTAGCCTCTCCCCTGCCCTTCCACCTCTTCTCCACATTCCTGAGAGAGGCGGCTCTGGGCTACTCAAAGGACCCCCTTAAATCTCCCTGTGCAGGAGAAGAACCAGAGGGACACCACCTCCTGATACAATGGAGATGAGGGCCCTCCTGTTACCAGATACAGCTGGCTGGATCCCGTTGGGCCGGGGTAGCTCAGCCTTTAGCTGGGCTTGGGGCAGGGGGTGTCACATAGGGCTGGCAACTGTGGTTACAGCAGAAGCTGCCCCATGAGTGAGCCTTAATGGGATGGCCTCAGTCCAAGGTGCGTAGGAACAAGGGAAAACATGGGAATTTATATCCCGCATGTTTACTCATCAGGCTCAGCATCAAATGTGTCAAATACCCCATAATGCACCTGGCCGGGGAGAAGATGCCTGCAGAGGTCCGCTGCTGCTCTGAAGCAGGAAGCTGAATTAGCACATGGCTTGAAAACGGGACCAGTGATCTCTTCAGGTAGGGAGCTAGGTACCCGAAAAGGGACGATGCCAGTGTTCTCAGGGACAAGTCTCTCCACCTCCTGCAGGGGGAGCTGTCCATGCTGTGTTCGGAGGCAGAATGTGATCAAAGGTGCACAGGGCGTGTTCACTATTTTCTGCCACTGACTCCATGGGTGCAGGGTCAGACGCTGTGACACTGGTTCTCAAGTCAGCTCAGCGACCATGATCAGGGCCAGATTTTTTTTGATTTTTTTTTTAAATCCAGCCTCAATGCCAGGTGCTAAGCCTGCAAATCTCCGTCCCCCTGTGGGCGTGTGAGCATGCACCCTCCGTTGGCTGGCTGCAGATGAGCGGGAACATAGCTATCGCCTATATAGGCCAATCCTAACAGCAGCATTGTTCAGCTCTTGGCTACCCATTGAAAGATCCAGGTAAGGACCTCCAGAGCAGGCTGCAAAGGGCAACCCATTAATACCACTCCCAAGCCCGCCAAAAGGAACCCCCCCCGGAACCTCGAATCTCACAGCCCAAAGTACCGACCCTAACAACCATCCAAGAGCACGGAAGCCCTCTTTGCGGAGCGCCCCTCACCCCCACTGGCACTCTCAGTGTTGGGCGCAGAAAGATTCATTATAAGAGGGAGTTGAAAATGTCCCTCTACGCTCAGGATAAAAAGCTTCTTTATAAAGCCAGCGGAGTCTTTCCACCTTCCTTGATCTCCATCCCGCTGCCCCAAGAGGGTAATGGGGAAGATGCTGCTTTGCTAATTCAGTATCAGATTCCCCCCTATCATCCCGCTCCCTTCCTTGTGATTTCACAGCTCTGGTGAAGCTCCTCTCATTTCCGAGTCTCACCGCCCCTTCGGCTGAGGAAACTTTCTTCCCCTTCTCCTGGATTCTTTTTAACACTCGCCCCACCCCCAGCCCCAATCTTCCTCTCACTCTGTTTCTCATTAATTATTCACATCTCATGAAATAGGAATGAAAACAGATTAAATGATGTTGGCCAGAGTCCCGCAGAAGTGAAATCAGCCCCACGATTTCCTGCACCGATGTCAACTGCCTACAGCTGGAGCGAAACATTGATTCAGGGATGGGGAGAGAAGTTTGGAGTCAGGACTGGATTTCTCTGGCACACTGAGATAAGTGCTGAGGTCACAGGGACCTTAGACACTTCAGTTACACAGGGAGATTCTGGGTCCACATTTAATAGATTAAATAAGGCCAGAAGGGATCATCTAGTCTGACCTCCTGCATAGAACCGGCCCCAGAACCTCACCCAGTGATTTCTGCCTCAAGCCCACCTGTCTGAGCCAGAGAATAAGTTTTAGGAAGATCATCCAGTCTTGACTTAAATGCTGCAAGAGACAGAGAATCCACCACAGCCTTAGATAAGTTGTTCCAATGTTAATTACCCTCCCGTGTGCACCTTATTTCTAGGCTGAATTTATCTAGCTGCAGCTTCCAGCCTCTGGATTGTGTTATGCCTTTGATAGTTTAAAGAAATCTTTTCCCCATGTAGGTGCTGGTCAACCGTAATCAAATCATGTCTTAACCTTCTCTGTGATAAACTAAATAAATGCAGCTTCTCAAGCCTCTCACTCTAAGGTATGTTTTCCATTACTCAGATCTCTCTTGCCGCAGTTTTCTGACCCTTCTCCAGTTTTTCCAACATCCTCTTTAAAGTGTTGATACCAGAACTGGCCACAGTCCCCAGTAACAGTCTCACCAATGTCAGATACAGAGTTAACACCCCCACCCGCCTCCTGCTTGATATTCCCCAGGTTCTACATTGAAGGTAGCCATCACCTTCTTCTTAGCTACAGCAATTCATTGGGAGCTCATGTCCCCCCAAGTTCTTTTCAAAGCCACTGCTGTCCTGGAGACATCCTCCATCCCGTAAGCATGACCTACATTCTTTATTCCTAGGTGCACAACCCTAGATTTGGATGTTACAGCACATGGGTTATAGGGAACCCCCCAAAACAGATACCCTCCTGAGCTGCCTCAGTGTCTCCACCCATGCTAAGAAACGCTGTCGTGCAGCAGCGAATCCAAACTCTTTGCATATGAAGTGCCAGTGCCCAGTTCCTCCCCCAGCCCCAAAGGAAAACAAGGATACAACACAGCAGCTCTGCAAGCCCGTGCACAGGTCTCTGCCCCAGGTCACCCACCCGAGCATCATTAACCATTCTGCTCCAGTTCCTTTAGCCCCTGTTCCAAGGACCCACTCTCCAGGCCTCCTTCCTGAGGATCCCAAGAACTGCTTCTCTCCCATAAGTCTTCTTCTGTAGCCCTACATCAGGCAGCCTGCAAGAGGGCTCCCTGCAGTATTTCTCTCCATAGACCTCCTCACCTGTGAATCCTGGTCCTGCCCAGGGGATGCTCCCTCCAGGACCAGCCCCTTGTTCCCAAGCTCCTCCTACAGCCCTCCCCTCGGACCTTCTCTTAGAGGGCTCCCTGCAGTGCGATAGTCCCCAGGCATTACTGTGTGTGAGACTTACCCCTGCTCCTGGGAACCTCCCTTCAAAGCCAATCCTGTGCTTCTGGGCCAGGCATGCACTGACCCCCTTCTTCCTCTGCTCACGCCTTCCTGCAGCTCGGCAGATTTCTCCAACGCTAGCCAGTTCTCCCAGCAGCTCCAGAACCCAGCACCCGCCGTTCACAGTTACTACTCCCTTCAGGGCTCTTGCAGAAATTTGCCTTCTAGCAACTCTCTGCCATTCCTTCTGTCTCTCCTCTGTTCTCAGGCAGGTCTTGCCTGGCCCTCCACCACTCTCTCTGGATCTCCCTCTTCATTCAGCTCAGGTGCCTTCTCTTAAGCCCAACTAGGAGGCTGCTGACCAGTCTCAGGTGCACAGGACACTGTTCTCTCTTAAAGAGGACAGTCACTCCATGACAGCATGTTGTTCAATGGAGCCCACCTTAGGAAACGATCCAGATCAGCCTATACAACTGACTGGCCCCTTCGTTATTTACCACTCCACCAGTTTCTGTGCCATTGCAGATATGGCCACCTATGTGGTGTGTGTAAATCCCACCCCTGGCTGTGTAAATAGGCCCCTCCGTGTCTGGCACCTTAGTGCATGTGCAGTGCACAGGTCCTGAAGCAGAGGAAGCCACCTTTGGAAACCCCCCTCTGTAAGGCCGCCTGTAGATAATCCTCAATATTCCCGCAGAGAAGACCATTGTGTGGCTGAGTGATGGTCCTTGTTCAGCTGATTTCCGGGCCTAAAGCTGGGTAGGTCTTGCATTCCAGGCTTTTCACTGTGCCTCTCTTCTGCAATCTGCTTTCAACCATCCCTCTCCAGCATGGCTGTCATCCCTATACTCTGCTTCACACTCACTCATCAATCATTTGCCAGACACGCCCTGACCACTGCAATACTGGGAACAGGAACTGCCAGACAGGGCCAGTGCTCAGTCCAGATCAGTACCCTAATTCTGACAATGGCCAGTTCCAGATGTCTTAAAGAAAGGTGCCAGAAGCCCCTTAGTGGGGGGCTTCCACAGAAAATACCTGTTTCATTTCTGAATCTTACTAAGCTTTAGTCCTCCAGTGGGAGGGAGTTCCATGGGTTAATGATGCGCTGTGTAAAAACATATTTTATCAAGGTTAATGTTTTGCTTTTTAAATTAATTGAATGTTCCTTTGTTCTTGTGCTGTGCGAGATGGTAACTGGGAGTATTTAATTTGCCTTCTATAGCTCATTCATTATTTTATAACCCTCTATCACACCCCCTCCTCCCTAAACTAAACAGACCCAGCTTCTTCAGTCTCTCAGCATACAGATTTCTCTCCAGGCATTCTTATCACCCATCTCTGAACTCCTTCTGCTGACGTGATCACCTTACCAAAGCGGGGTGTGTTCCAGGCAAGTTTGTATCATTGATTAACATGGTCATCGAGCAGCCCACAGTGTCACCTAGGTCTGTTTTCTTGAGTGGTTACAGTTAATGTAGAACCCAGTAATGCAGATGTCTCATTCCGATTATTCACCCCAAGGTGCCTCACCTTGTACTTGACAACAGTGACTTTTGTCTGCTATGGTGCGGATCATGCACCCAGCTTTGCTAGGTGCCTCTGAAGGTCCTCTCAGTCTTCTCTTGTCTGGACTAATCTAAATAATTGGGTCACATTTTGCCCCCTCACTCTTCACCCCGTTTTCCAGGTCATTAATGAATATATTAAATGCCACCGATCCTAACCGTAGGCCATCCCACTCTTAACCTTCGCCATGATGAAAATTGACTCCATGTTCCTGGTCTCCTCATCAGTTTCTGCTCCACAACACGCCATGACTATTTGTTTCCTTAACAGCCTCTTGACGGGGACTTTGTTAAAGGCTTTGTAAAAATCCAGGTAAATTATGGCAACTGGTTCTTCTTTAGCTGCTAGTTTGTTAACAGGCTCAAAGGATTCTAAAACATCCTTGATGCCACCAACTCACTCACTCTGCTTCCTTTCTGTTTTCATGCTTAGCACTCACAGGGTTGACCACTTTGTTCTGTGGGTCTACTTGTAGCGTCTTCCTTCACGTTCCTTGCTTCAAAGCTTTCCCGGTCTTCCCTTCTGAATATGCTTAGTGGTGGCAGGCTGATGTGTCTCTAACACAGGAGAGGTTGCTGTACATTCTTGAGAGAAGTGGCTGAAGGGTATGTCTTCTCTTAGCATCCCGTGGCATGTTGTAAGAATGCTGGAAGTCACCAATGGCGCTAATCTAGACAGAGCGGCAAGTTATAGTCATCGGAATGTACAGGAGTTAGATCTGGGAGTAATGCTTACTGTTGGCTGTGGTGCCGTTCTTTTTAGAATCTGTGCACATCACCAGCGAAGCCTGTTCTGATGTTTTTAGTTTAAAAAACCCAACACGTTAGGTCACATTGGAGTATAAAAGTGCAATAACAAGGCCAAAGATCTAGGACTAGATTTTCATTTTCAGAGTCAGGCTTCTTTACATCTCTTGGCCAATGTAAAGGGGCCTGAACATGGGAGTAAATTACTTTTCCTGAAAGCCACTTTCAGGCTCCTTCACACTGCCTGAGTGGTGTAAAGGAAGCATGTTAGTGTAAATGAGACTCTGGTCCTCATGTTTTGGCCAGGTATACACACAGAAATTAAAGAAAAGGATTCACCAGTTCCAGTGTTACAACAGAGACATCGAACCCTCTGTCTCCTCCAGACAGAGGGCGAATGCAAACTCCGGAGAGGCAGTGGCAGCCTGGCATTGTCCACACCAACCTACATGCCATGACAACCTGCTGGGGACAAATAGACAATGGAGGGCTGTTTATACTCAGTCACAGAAGTCTGCTCCAATCACAGGCAAATTAACCTGACTGGTTCTATGTATCATAGAATTATAGAAGATTAGGGTTGGAAGAGACCTCAATAGGTCATCTAGTCCAACCCCTGCTCAAAGTTTGAAGTACAGTTCCAGACCAGTTCACAGTTTAACTCACTAAGGGGATTTTATATCACCTCTGACCACACTGAAAGTTTCATTGCCATAATCCACTGACTATTCAAGAAGCACAGACAATTATTATGTATCCCGTACTGGCTGCGTTGTAAAACCACCTGAGAGACTGAATCTATAAATATTTGTTATCCAGTTAATATTTGAATAATGCGGTTGGAAGTTAAATAGCAATGTTCTGAAATATTTGGTTTCAGCAAATTTCAAATCTATGTCAATAGTAAACCCGACAAATTTCCATTTTTTTAAAACCTTTCTCCTCTGTGCTGGTTCTTACATCACACCTAGCCCTTTGGCATGCATAAGGAGGGAGTGTAATATTATTAGCTGTCAGCAGATGGCTCTGTTAGAGATGGGCTTAGTTTTGTTTAGGCGACAGTCTAGCAGTCAGGACTTGGAGAAATGTTTATGTGTTAGCTGTGGTGCAGTTCTTTTGACATTCTGAGCGTATCTCTGAAGACTGTTCTCTCTGCCTAAAGTCTCCCTCTGCCAAAGAATTTCTTTTGTAGGTACAGCTGCTCCACAAGTTACATCCACCCAGGCAAACAAATCATTCCAGGGTGCAAAAGCTTCAAGGGGATGGATGTAAAAGTGGGTTAATACAGCAGCCTTCAACTCTGGAGACCTGGGTTCAGATCTGTGCGAAATTAAAGAGCGTGGGCAAAACTGTGTGACACACAGGGTGCTGCTTCCCAAGCAGGCAACTCAGTCCATACAGCATGCCTTAAAGGCATTATAAATTATAATGCAGTTTCCCATTCTGGAATCACTTTAATTACAGCCACAAGAAATCTTTCTTGTGTTAAATGTTGTGTATACGCCAAGAAAAAGGAAAGTGTCAGGAAGAGATCATGCTCGAGAGAGAGACAGACTCCTTTCTCCTCGGCTTTGGTGTGGGATGTCTGGCAGCCCTGACAGGAGAAGCCCTCAGTGACGGCGGCTGCTGCTGCTACTGTGATGTTTTTGACAGGTGCACCACCAGAGCATTTGCTCTTGACAGACTCCAAGTGGGGCCCAGGGGGAGCTGCTGGCAGCCTGAGAGGGATTTCCTCATGAAAGATGCTGCATTCTTTTTTCCGCAAGATTTGATTAAATTACTGACACCTAGTAGAAATCAGAAGAGAAGCTAATCCGGAACAAACCAGGCCTCCCCGCTGCAATCCCAGCTCCACTCAGCTCCTTACAGGGATGTGTGGGCACAGGAACCAGACACTGGCTCCGGGGAGTGGAAGCTGCTCCAAACATACCCAGGGCTAAACTGCAACCAGCAGGCTCTTGCGATAAAAAGGCATTGGTTCTCCACACATGGTACCTGCGTTCCGTCCCCATGCTCAGAAGGTGGAAGGCATTGGGTGGGGGGTTACACTGAAGGTACGGTAGGGAAAGTCATGCTGTATGCTGTGTGGGAGGGGGGATTCCTGCCGCCCCATCCCTGGCCTTTCAATTCCTCTCTCTCCTCTCATGCTGTTTGCAGTACCACGCCTGCTCTATCTTGCCAGAGATGCCAGTCACTGTGGTCTCTTTCTCATTCTGTGTCTCCCCCCACGCACTCTGGCTCCTCTCCCCCATCTGGGCCTTTCAGATGGAGACAATTTCACTTGGGTTTTCTCTCCCGGTTTTGTTGGCTGGGGAGTTGTTTGGAAGCCCCTCGAGGGGAGCGTACAAAAGGACTGAGCAGTGACTCATGGAGCCCCGGCTGCTTGCGTGGAGCCACAAGAAAGGCGGAGGGTCTGGAACAGGCACAAGAATTCTCCCTGTTCTCCAAGACTTCCTATGGAGGCGAGTCCAGATTCAGAGCCTCCTTCTTTCAGATCACAAAACACAAGCCAGGCATTCCCGGCGTCCATCTCTCCCTGCAGCTTCCCCTTCCTCGCTCAGACGTTTCCAGCTGTGCGTTCCCCTCCTGCCAGATGCAGTGGGTCAGGATCCCAGTCTTGGGGAGCCTTTGACGCTTTATGAAGAAGAGGTGTTAGTTCCTGTGACTCGGGTGTGCATCCCAGGTCCCTCATAGATGGCCAACTTGCAGAGGTCGAGCTGAGATTTTCTTAAAGATGAACTGCAAACGACAAAGAGTTGGGCCTTCCACCTTTTCTTTTTTGTTTCTTTGTGACATGTGGAAGCCTAGAAGAGCATTCTTTAAAACAAATATGTTTTCCTGCTTCTTTTTTCTCTTAGAAATAGCAGGATGCCAAGTCTGGCCTTCCCTGGGCTTGCTGGCTATCTTCTTGGATGACTCAGAGCTGTGCACTAAGAGATCTCTCGGAGATGAAGGGGTGGGTGCTGAATCTTTGGTTTTTCTTGCAAGGCTTTGAGTTAAGTAGAAAAACAAACCACATGCAACTTGCATGATTCGTCTGGTGTCATAAGCCAGCTTGTTCTGCAGTCACTGTAGAGTCCTCCAGGAGGGTGGCCAGTTTGTCCCTGGGGAGAGGACACCTGAATGTACAATGTACAAAGCAAGCAAAAACAACTCTTTATTTTAAATATAAAGTATAACTCTCCCAGGTCTCTCCATTCCCCATACAGAAGCACAGAAGGGCATAAATTGGACAAAGAAGGCCAGAATCACTATCTCTGTTTTAACAGAGGGGAAGCGACTTGCCGAAAGTCACCCAGCAGGCCAGGGCAGAGCCAGGAATAGAATCAGATCTCCTGAGTGCCAGTCCAGTCTGCAATTCACTAGTTCACACCACCTGGACTCAGAACACAGATGAGGTCCACAGAGGAAAGCAGAATAAGAGAACCAAGCAGGTCTAGCTCAGCTCTTGGCCATGTGGCAGGGGTAGGCCCTGGCCATCACTGCGTGTTGTTACAAAACACGTCTCACCTTCAGCCTCAGGCACACACCTAACTGGCTTGGCACTCAACCCCCAAAGCGGCCCAAGCGCTGGTGAGAACCGGAGCTGTCTGCGACAGGGAGAGGCTGGTCACCTGCCACTTTGGAAGGTGAGAATCCAGGCTTCCTGCCGCCAGTGCCCCCAGCTGAGCCCGATAACGGATTGCTGGAAAGGATCCCTGGCCCCGACCCATTCCTCAAGTGCCCGCGTCTGCCCACTCGCACTGTGATTTTTTTCCCTACACACTTGTGCCCCTGGAACGAGGAGAGCAGTGAGCAACAGGGGAAGCGGGCGTGGCCATAACTACCTGACTTGGGACAGGCCCCCCTGCCGTCTACTCAAATAAAACACAAGAACAACCAGTGAAAACAAAAGGTCTGACATCAAGTGGTCCTTCAGCAACACTCCTGTAAGTGCAATTAGAGCTGTCCTGTAAATGCCTGACGTCATAAAGGGTAAGTTACCACCAATCCACTGGCACGTAAACCCATCATTACAACTGGGCAGAGGGCCAGCGAGCATTCCAACCACCCCAGCTGGGGCTGGGTCTCTCTGGGGAGAGCAGCTTTAACAGGCCTGGGCTTGGGACATCCAGGAAAGCGTGTCTCTCTCTCTCTCTCTTCCCGGGGACCTGCCATGGGAAGCCGGCAGGCTGGGGCTAGATACTGTCATGTCTTAACAGATGGGCAGTGACATAAAAGTGATGTTTCCTATAATGCATCTGTGTTGGCCAGGCTTGTACTTACCTATGGGGCCTTGAGCTCAATTGCTGCTGAATTTGGGAACCTCTGCCAAAAAGGGGGGCAGAGGGAGGGCCCCCAGCCAGCCATGGGGGGCACAGGGAGGACACCTGGATCCAGACCTCTGAAGATGGGGCAGTCCCTGCTCAGGGGCCAGCCAGCTGTGTTTGGAAAGGTGCAAGTCCACCAGGAACTAATTGTGTGTTTACAGCCTCCGTGGGATGGATGGCGTCGAGCCCCGGCAAAGACAGACATTGCTGGCCAAGGGCGAGGGCCACCAGGCTGTTTTACTGCTGATTCCTGCACTCGGTCCCTCCCTCAACCTAGCACACAATGAAAACAGGCCAGGCTCTCAGGACACCTGCTACCTCTGCCCAGTGGCCTGTTCCTGGGCCGTGCTGCAGCACAACACAGGCTGGAGGGACACAAGTCTGTTGAGGGAGAGGGTGGACCCCAGTGCAGGCCAGGGCCCTTGAGAGAGATGATGCCTCAGAGCCACTTAGCAGAGTGTTCACCGTGGATTTTCATCCTAGCATCGGGTCTGGGAAGCTCCCCCTGGGCCTGAACCAAATACGCAGTCAATAATCCTCCAGTTGACCCCATCCACAGGGACCACCCAGAATCCCAGACAGGGGGCAGGGGGCCCACCCAGCACCCCGGAGTGGGGCCATTGCAGTGGGACTGCCTGGTGCCCCACAGAGTGAGGTCGGGCCTGCTTGACTCCCACAGGAGAGGGACTAGTTGGGGTGGGAAGGTACTGACCAGTACGACGGGGTGGTGGAAGTGAGGAAGGGGGCATGACGGTGCCTGTGAGGGAAGCTGGAGCAGGGCTGGGTTGTCATCTCTCTGCCAGGATTTGGGAGGTGACCAAATGAGAGCTGGGCTCCCTGCCCCCCTCACAGCCAAGGGCAATGCAAGAAGCCAAGCGCTCGCTCTCTCTGCTATGGCAGGCCACATCAGCCCAGCCGTTACGTCTGGCCTGATCTCAGGGAGCATTGTCACGGGTGACTGAGAACTGGGGCTTGAACAGCACGTTAAGGAAATCCTCCGCCAAGTCCAAACGAGATGCGTTGCAGTGGGGCCCGAGGAACAAGAGGGCAGCTGCATGGCGTGTCTCTTCCATTTTCAATGAGCTGGTGAGTCCAAAAGAATCTCCCAGTTTAATAAGAGGGAGGCTTTAAGAGTGAGCACAATAATCAGGGCAGCAATGCTGAAAGAGCGCCAGGGAGGGCTGTGCCTAGAGCCCATGGAGCTGGGGGTGGGAAAGCAGGGGAATGACACATGATGCTTTGGTTAGCTATAGAAATACAAGAAGCCAGGCCCTAGACAGGTGAGAGCAGTCACCTTCCCCTGTTTTGTTTCCATACGATGCCCTGTGTATACGTGCTGCCTAGCTAGGAGGGGCCTGCACAGGTACAGCGAGAGGGGCTTGCAATGTGAAAGAGAAGTGGAAAATGGCCTCTACAGGTTTGGGCTTCACCTCACAGAGCAGGGAGGGGACAGGCCCCTCCCCTACCGCTGTGGGGCAACACCACCTGGAATGGTGCATCCTCATTGCCAGATATTAACAAAGCAGGCGAGGTTCAGGGAAGCACAAGAAAAGTGGCCAGAGGGACCGACTGAAGACGTAGCGCGTGGCTAGGGGGCCCCTTGCTTGCCCCCTAGGAGGAATGGAAAGAGGGATGTCTAGGGTGGAACAAGAGGGGTAACTATGGAGAAAAGGGGTGGACTGGAGAATGCGAAAATTGAGGCTGAATCTCAGGAAAAATTCCCTGACAGCACAATGGATCCAGATGGAGAATTGACTCCCAGGGAGGGGCCGGAAGCCCCGTCGCTTAAGATATTTAAACTGGACAGGCCAAAGCCCTGGAGAATAGACTGCAGAGAAGACGCCTGGCTCTGTCTGTGGAGAGGGCTCCTTCCCAACTGTGTAGAATAGGCTGGAGGGCTGCAAATACTCTCCTTTCTATTTACATTACAAGGAATGTCAAAAATTGGGGGCGGGAGGGGGAGTATTGGCTGATTGCTCCCAGGATCTCCCTGTCAGAATCCCTCCCTGCTCTGTTAGTGTCTCTTGATAGATGGCTTGCATTAGGGGGATGAAAGTGAGGCATAGCTCAGGGGTTTGGCATGACAATCCCCATTAAACGCTCACTGGGAACATGATTCCAAAAAGTATTTGGAGGTTGAATCACTTCATATACTAACTAAGCGCCGAGTGGTTCATACAGCACGGCACAAATGGCTCCGTCAGACAGGCCTGGCACCCCAGCCAGGGCAGCCACTGGAAGGGTCCTTCTTGGGGAGCGGCTGCTGCGCTGGGCTCAAGCCACGTGAAGAGCAAACCAGACTCATAGCCAAAGCCTCGCCAGGCAGGCGAGAGCTGCTTTGCCGGGATCTGGGAGTTTAATCCCAGGGCGGATGTGTGGCTGGGCAGATATCTGGGCATGTCAGAGTGGGGCAGCTGTACCAGGAGGATAGACTGGCACAGCTGCCTAGGGGTTAGGACCTGTGAAGAGTGGTCCTGGGTGCCATGATGGCCCACTTTCAGCATGGTCGCAGCCAGTGGGGAAGCGGGTTGGCTGGGCCTTGCTTTACTGTCTCACTAAAGGACGGCTCTTCTTCACTCCATGCCTATGCAAGCATCGCTAGCACCCACAGCCTCAGCAGCCACCCTCTGTGCTCCAAGCGCCAGGGGAACTCTCCCGGCAGGGAGCTGCCCGCCCGCCGACCCTCCTCCTTGCGCTAGGGAGGGGGCTGAGCAGGTTCGGGCCCCCACGGGTTCACAGGAAACACGGCTCCAGCCTTTCCCATTTGCTTGGTGAGGACCAAGGAAGCTAGGGTAGTTCTCTGAGCATCCCTGGAGCCCCGACAAGGCTGGGGGCTGTGCCCAGACCAGTGCAGCGCCTTGGACCAGCATGGCACCCTTAACTCAGCCACGCTGAGCTCGACTCTCTTGTGCCAGGCTCTGCCCTTCACACCTGCTCTTGGTGGTCAAAGGTGCAGCAGCCATTGTGAAATCACAGCTGGAAGGGGGCTCAGCCTTTGCGAGCTGGGGCCCTAAACCATAAGACAGGTCAGGGGGAGAGCCTGAGCTGTACCTGGGCTGGCCACGTGAACTTGATAGCTGCATGGCATTGGCGGCCCATGGATTTGCTGCTCCTCTCCCATGGGGGAAGCAGCAGGAATGAAAAGAGCTGGTGAGCACAGCTCTGCTTTATGTTAACTCCCTTTCTTCTAATCTGCTGAGAGTGGGGTCTGTGAAACCAGGAAACTGTGACTCGAGGTCACAAACATCTGGAACATTAAAAAAAAAAATGGAAGAGATGCAAAAGCAACTTATGTTAATGCAAAGCCCTGAGGCTGGCCCTGGCCCACCACACAACATGTGGAGCTCCCGCACTGGGCTGGAGAGTCCTGGCTCATTGACCCAGTGCTCAGCCGCAGCCCAGCCCCCCTGGCCCTGGCTGAAGCCTTCAGAGGCACAAAGAGGCTGGGGTACACACCTGCCCGTGATGCTTAGCCCTACTGATAACGTCTCATCACATGCGGATGGCACGAGCTCCTGGGAAGCCTCCTCCATCTCTAGTTAATTTCTGATCCCACCTGAGCATGATTTGGCATGGGTTGGGGGTGGTGCAGGTGCTCTGAGTTTGGGGCATCCATGAAGATCCCTGAGTTCAGGCAGCGCCCCTCGAAGTGTGAGTTTGGGGTGACTGGGCTGGGGGGGGAGCCCTGAGAGATGGGCGTGGGGTTCTCAAGCTATGTTTGGGTGGGGCTGTGAGGGCTGAGTGTGGGGTTCTTGGGCTGTGGGTGTGTGGCTCTGAGGGCCGAGTGTGGGCTTGTTGGGCCAGGGAGGTGATGGAGTTCAGGGTTCCTCGGCCCATCACGCCTTGCCCAGCTTGACGGCGGCTGGGGCTGCGTTTCCCTGTGCTCACAGATTTGTTTATTATCATCTCCTCTGTTTGTTTAATGAGTGTGGCTGGTGGAGCTGCCTGCCAGGGAGCGGGAGGGAAAGCAGGAGGGGCCTCGGCCCAAAACACGGCAGGCTGGACCTGAGATGCTGCTTGCCTTTGTTGTTCCTGGCACACTCCCCTCTTCCCTTCATCAAATTCATTGGGACTGGCTCTAGAGCAGAGATTGTGTTTAATTTATATCCTACCCCCCAGGCTACTGGCCCCTGCTGAACACACAAACAGAATGAGACACTGCAAGGTGTGGCAGGGGCCTGCGGCACTTCCCTCCTCCCACTCCAGCTTGAAGATTTCTCCGGCACAAAGTTGCCTTGTAGTGGAGGCACTTGGCACAGTGCTGGTTCTAGCCATGTGCTCCAGGATGTATCCGTAAAGCACCAGGTGGGAGCAAGCAGCTGCACACATGCCTAGGGACAGCCCCACTGTCTGTCTAGGGACCCATCTGGCCTCCTTCTGGCAGCATCTGAGCCCCGAGTCCTGAGGAGTGGGAGGACTGCTCTGTCCACACATCCTGCCTTTTCTGCTTCCTGGTTGCGCTAGGCACTTGCTATGGGCCCCCCAGGGTAAATCAAGCTGCGGGAGGCCCGGAGAGGCAGGGCTGGGGAACAAACCCTCAGCAGGATTTGGTCTTGGCCATGCTGAGCTATGCTTCCTTACCTGGGCCTGAGGCAGGAAAGCACTTAAGCGCAGGTTTAAAGTTAAACGTGTATGTCGAGAACGTAAGTTCCTGAATCCAGGCCACATGGAGTAAGAATAAGTAGAGCCTGGTCAGAACAGCAGCAGTTTCCAGGACCTTGTGGAGCAACAGTAACTTCATACGCTGACACTGTGCCTCCCTGAGAGTCAGTCCTGACAGCACAGGCGGGGAAGGAGGGTGGCTTGTTTCAGCTGTGACCATCATGCACCCTAGCTGTGAGCATCCCCAACCCCTCTCCACGTTGTTAGCAATACAGCAGCAGAAGCTGCCATGCAGGGGGCACTGTGGGGCGGGAGCTACTTGAGCCCACCAGGTCCATTGGCCCACGAAGCCCCTGTTGCAGGTGATATGCTCCAGGGCGAACAGAGGGTCTGCTGCAGACTTCACAGTGGAGAGGCCCAGGATCGCTCCGCATCCTTGATTCAGCTGCGGCGATGGGTTTTGCTGCTGCTGGCGGAGAGGATGAGGAGGAGCATCATCCTCAGGAGGATGGCTAACAGTGAAAGGTTTTAGCTAGAGTGACCAGACAGCAAATGGGAAAAATCAGGACAG
Organism: Gopherus evgoodei; assembly: GCF_007399415.2. NCBI lineage: Eukaryota > Metazoa > Chordata > Testudines > Testudinidae > Gopherus > Gopherus evgoodei. Next base: position 8,964,637 of record NC_044330.1, read on the forward strand.
GGGGTGGGGGGTAATAGTAGCCTACATATGAAAAAGACCCAAAAATCAGGACGGTCCCTATAAAATCAGGACATCTGGTCACCCTAGTTTTAGTCCACGAGGCCTGGCCACATACCCAAAGGGTGAAGAGAGGCCTGCAGAGACACTGAGGCAGGAGGAGTGGAAGGGCTGTGTCTGTGTGGAGAAGGAGCCAGGCTCGGACCCATCCCACCTTCCCTGGCTGTGCAGCCCCATCTCACGCTCAGAACAACCCCATTTTTGGAAGACGGAGTGTTTTAGCTAAAACATCTGATATTGCAGCAGCTTCTGTGCTGTTCATGAAGGGCTTTTATTCTGTAGTGTTCTTGGGCCTACTGTGCATCGTATCCATTAAAGGTTGGGGATACTGGTACCAGGCGATGGAGCCAGTAGAAGGAGCAATGGGGTGCAAAGGAGGAAAGCCAAGTGTGCAGTAAACACCACGTAAGCCTGGCTGGCCATGAGGTGTGTGGAATCATCTCCTGGAGGGTTGTGGGGCGGAAGAGAAGGGAAGGGCAGGAGCTCCAGCGCCTGAAAAACGTGGCATTCGACAAAACATTGAACAACAGACTTGAATGGAGAAATCCAGCTCTGGCCAGATGAGCTAGCTGGCCTTTTCCCCATCTAACTCTCGGGATTCTCTGGATCTAGGATGGCAGACTGCAGACACACTGCATCTTCGACAGTACAGCACTCAATGCTTTGCTGGCAACAGCCGGCACTGTGCTGCTGAGGGGCTCCCCTCCCCTGGCATTCAGGGGTGCTTTGCCATCAGAGGCGCCAGCGAACAGGAGGTTAGAATATTGGGGGCAGGGGGCTGGGGTGTAGCCAGGATATAAATGACAGCACCTCCAGCGACATAGCATCACCTAACCCTCAGGTGAGCGGCAGCACCCCTCACACAGCACAGAATCCTCATACGCCACGGGGATGGGCCGTTCGGCCGTGGCGTGCCCCCTACTGCCATGCTGGAGCACCGGGAAGTGGAACCACCTCACTGGCTGTAGCTCGCCCAGGCCCAACCCTCTCCCAGCTGCCCCTCTTCCAGACAATGATCTTGTTCCTTTGCTGTGTGAGCAGAGCCCTCTTCTGACGCCCTCGTAGATAGCCTGGCTCGTTTCCGCAGGCAGCCATTTTAACCTTTTCTCTCCCTCACTCAGCAGCTCCCACGTTCCACAGGGGCTGTGCTGCCTCAGGTGTGCTGCCCATGGACAATGCTGCAGCTGTCCTGACCTTTCCTGCCTTCAGAGCCCCTCAAGATCCTACTTGGAATCAATCCCCACAAGGCCAAGGCCAATGGCTCTGCTCATGGTCTGGCTGATACAGGCCAAGGAAGAGAACCGGAGGGGGAAGCTGAACCTGCGGCTCCATTTAGTGGTGAAGGAGGATACAGCAGGTTTCCTCACCCTCTCCTGCCACTGCTGGGTCCATCCTACTGATGGGCATTCAGCATGTGAACCCCCTGGAGGAAGCTCCTGTCCTGCCCATCAGGAAGTGTCATGACTCCAGTTCTCTGTGGACTGGAGCGCCGTGTGGAGGCTGACTAGGATGACTAGACAGCAAGTGTGAAAAATCGGGATGAGGGTGGAGGGTAAGAGAACCCTATATAAGAAAAAGACCCCAAAATTGGGACTGTCCCTATAAAATAGGGACATCTGGTCACCCTAAGACTGACCTGGTGCAGATTAGAGAATGCCGCAGGAAATGCGAGCCACAGGCGTGTGTATTGGGTATAGCCCCTGTGGAGGTCAAGGGGTGGTGTTCATACGCTAACAGGTTTGAGAGACAAGGTGGGTGAGGTAATATCTTTTACTGGAACAACAGCTGTTGGTGAAAGAGACAAGCTTTCCAGCTACACAGAGCTCTTATTCGGGTCTGGGAAAAGTACCCCTGGCCCATGGTGCTACAGATTGTTTAGCATAAGTAGTTAGCACATATTGTAAGGGACCATTCAAGACAGAGTGGCCCATTAACACCTCTGCAGTCAGAGGACAAAAAGAGGGGGTTAGTAGATTACAGATCGTTGTAATAAGCCACAAATAAATCCCATGTCTTCTGTTCAGTTCATGATTTTTAGTGTGTAGCAGAATAATGAATTTAAGCTCCCAGGTTTGTCTTTTGAAAGCGTTGTGCAGTTTCCTTTGAGAACATAAGAATGGTCATAATGGGTCAGACAAATGGTCCATCTAGCCCAGTATTCTATCTTCCAAGAATGGCCAATGCCAGGTGCCCCAGAGGGAATGAACAGAACAGGTAACACTGCTCTACAGCCAAAATGCTTCTGAAATAAATATAGTCCAACTTTACTAATTCTGGGTCACTGAGAACGAAAATGATGCTTAAAATTGTTGATTGGCTCTAGTTTTCAAGATATGCTATTGGGTCAGTATATATGACCCTTGACTTGGGAATGGCAGAGGATAAGTGAGTTATAAAGGGAAGGGATCTCAATTTAAACCAGAAATGACTAAAATACATCTTTGACTGGATCTATGAATAAATCTATGACTGGGTTTGGACAGTACTTGCTTTTTAGGCAAAACAATGAATGATGCAATCTGAAGCTGGTATTGCATCATACATGATATGAATTGCATCATGTTATTCCTAGAAGTCATGGATGATGCAATCATAACGAAGCTTACATCACTCTGCTGAACACATTGCCCTATATCAGTTCTAGAAATCATACAGTGTCGTGCTCTCTTATTTGTCAGTGTTTGATTTTGCAAAGGGACACATTTTTGTTTAGCCAAAGTGAGAAGAGATGCCTCGTACTTGTGTGAACAGTGCAGATAACTTCTGCTATGTTTGTGGTGAAGTGACTTTTACATCACAAAAGCGCAGTATAACCACTATGGTTAAGAAAGCCTATCACCTTTATTTTGGCTGCAAAATTGGAGATCAGGACAAGAGGTGGGCCCCACACATATGCTGCAACACTTGTGCAACAAATCTTGGCCAGTGGTTGAACAGGAAAAGGAAATCTATGCCTTTTGCAGTGCCAATGATTTGGAGAGAGCCAACAGATCATACCAGCAATTGTTACTTCTGCATGGTGCCTCCAGTTGGGAAAGGTGTGTCAAAGAAGAAAAAGTGGACTGTGCATTATCCAAACATTCCATCAGCTATAAGCCCAGTACCCCACGGAGAAGGACTGCCGGTTCCTGATGCACCAGAATCATTCTCACTTGAGTCAGACGAGGAAGAGGAAGAGGATGAAACTTCTGGTCCTGAACCATTAATGTCACAGGACCCACATTTTCTCCCATCCTCCTCCTCTGAACCATACCTCATAACACAAGATGAACTGAACTTGTCAGGGATTTGGAACTCCCCAAGAGTAAGGCAGAGCTGTTGGGCTCCAGACTACAGCAGTGGAATCTCCTGGCAGGCTATCAGGGCAAATGGAGCCCATCGATGCTTGCAGACTATTGCTGGACAGTGACAAGAGATGCTCCATTTAATGAATACAAGAGACAAGCCAAGAAGCGCCAAGTAGACACTCAATAGGACTAAACTATGTACATGATAGTTTTTTGCCTTTTATTTCATAATAAATTTTATTTATATAACCCTTTTGCTGATTTTTAAAGTGTTACATAAACAGGACAGGTGAAATATTATCATGTAAAGCAACCATAAACACATGAAAAGACCTAGGTTTACAATTTATGATTAAAACTCTACTATCTACACAATATACATAGACATAAAATGTAAAAGCTTAAATATCTTAGAAACAGTAGCCAATGAGTTATTTTAATTGTCATATTTGAATTCAGCACATCAAAATACATAATAAATATCACATTTTATCTCTGAAGCAGACGACTTCTCAAAAATTGTAGACCAGTGTAATCATCAAGTGATCTATCACTGGGATGTTCCCCTCTGGTGTTATCCGGACCAGTGATCATCTAGATTACTCCAATCCTTGACTCTGGGAGCCAGCCAGCCTTACCCTGCTCTGCAGCAAGCGAATGACGTTAGCCAATATCTCCGGTCCCAGCCACAACCTTAGGAACCTCCGTCTTGCAGTGTCCAGTTATGCCCGCTGGATGCTGCAAGCTTATATGAGTTTGTCAATTTAACAAAGAAATTACTATGTACCAGGCTTGTTATCCCAAGGGGAGCCTTCGACATGCTTCAAACCAAAGGCACTGCTTCTGGTAGAATAAACAAACAGGTTTATTAACTATAAAGATAGATTTTAAGTGATTATAAATCAAAGCATAGCAAGTCAGATTTGGTCAGGTGAGCATTACCTCATCGCAGTCCCAAACTGACCAAAGGAAGGGGCATGACTCCCTCGAGAATCTAACAGATTCTTTTGTTGCTGCCTAGGCAGTGTCCTTTCTTCCTGTGAGGCTGGGCTGGGTTTGTTCCATACATGCCCTGATGAGGTGTGAACTGCCCCTCTGCTCTTAGAGAGTTTTTGCCTGAAGCCATGAAGACACATTTTCAGCCTCATAACTACATACATGAAATTATAACCTATAACACTACTGTAACAATTACTATAATATCACTATAACAACAATGCTCAGTGCATCATGAGCCTTCCAAAGACACACAACATGACAAACTTTGCACTGGATCCCACACAATCATATTATAAAGATGAACATGGGGGTCCCCCCGAGATACAGAGCGCCACAGTTGGCCATTGCCGGCTTCTGGCAAACAGAAGCTAGGGATGCTTCAGAGCATGGTTTTTGCATCCCTTGATGGACCTGACCTTATCTAGTTCTAGTTCTTGAGGAAGAGGACTGATAGTTCATACATACAGTGACTGCTTTGTAAAAAGTGTCCACCCACAGGTGATAAGGTGTTTTTGTCTTGTATCGTTTTCCTGCGTGAGTTCATTCAAGAGCACAGTGATTGTCTGGTTTCACCCGCATAGTTGTTATTGGGGCATTTAGCGCACTGGATGAGGCACACCACAGGTTGTGATGGGTATGTGTAGGATCCATGGATGTTGAAAGGTGTGGCGTAACGGTGTCAATCATCCTAACAGTGGAGACATGTCTGCCAGTTTTGCATCTGTTGTTCTGGCAGGGTCTGGTGCCACTTTGAGTTGGCGTGTCCTGGTCTGTGTGGAGCTTGCTTTTGATGATGAGCTTGAAGGCCAGAAGTGGGACAGACACAGCTACAACTACACTGCATATGACAGGTTTGAAAGACAGGCTGAGGAGTTCTTGGCCTCTAAGACAGTTGGCCACCTTACCCTCAGCAGATACTGCCCTTGGCACAAGACCATCTGCCCCTTCATCATCACTATGGCAGGCCTGTCCCCCATACCAGGAGGGTGACAGGCACTGAGACATGCCATGCTTCACAATAGCACATTTTCCTCTACCTCTGCTGGGGTGGGGGGAGGGCGAGAGGAACTGTTAAAAATGAAAAGCGAGACTCTGGAAAGGCTCTAGCTCTGTTTTAATTAACCTGAACAAGTCAGAGCTTCGGTTTCTAAGCCAAGCCGAACTCTTTCGGTTAGGAAAAGCCTGCAGTACCTGGCAGTAATTTAATAACGCTTATTTCTAGCTCTCTAATAGCAGGGCTGTGGAATGGCTCCAAACCCTCCGGTATCCCTGCCTTTCCGCAGGAAAGTTACCTTTATTGCTATAACGCAATAGTAACAGAGATACCAGTGTTAATACCTTACCTCAAATTCAGCTGGCAGGGAAGGGCCTGTCAAAGCCGAGGGAAGAAACCCAACGGTGTGCGCGTCTCTGAGCTCTGGCTGGGCCCCAGAACACCAGCTCCATGATCCAGTGCCCCCGGGACCACCTACATACCAGATTCCTCAAGGCTCTGCTGTGGTACAGTGACTAGCCCCTTGCTGCCCCCTTCACACATGCTCCCTCCTCCAGGCAGGGACCCGGCTCTGACTAATAACTCTTGGCTAACACTGTCCCTTTGTCAAGGCCCTGGGACTCCCAGTGCATGGCTGGGGACAGACACACTCATGCAGCCAATAGGACGAGACCAGTTCTAGGGGGACGAGACTTTCGAGGGATGGTAAAACAGGAGTCTCTGTGCCGAGGGAAGTGGAGGGACGTGGAAGTGACCCGCTAGGTAGCGCAAGGTGTGGAAAGTTCACGCCTGCCATCGCTCTGGGAACAGCCTCCTTCCAGGGAACGTATCTGCCGTTGTTAGTGGGGCGAGGGCTCCATCCGCAGCCAGGGCAGCCTGATGGCTTCAAAGGGCCCCCGTTCTCTCAGCAGCTCCGCTCGCCCAGGGAGCTGCCAAGAACAGCAAGGATTTGGAGCGCTGGCCTCCAACCCCTCCTGCTCCTGCCCGCTTTAAACTCTCTGAACAGCACTTCCTGAGGCAGGGGCTCAAGTTACCTGCATCTCAGTTCAGGGATTCCGCACCCCCCTCATTGCTCCAGCAGCCTTTCCTGACTGGCTCCATGGCTGCAATTAGCTTGATTACACAAACCCCAGAGAGGGGCTGGAGTGCTCCCGGTACAGCTCCAAGGAAGATCCCAATCCGGGGGGGAAAGGCAGGGGCTTCTCCCAGGTAGCTACATTTGTCCTCCAGAGTCTGCCCTGTAGTGAGAACCATCCCGCCTCTGGACAAGCATAGCCACCGGGAGGCGCCTTCCGTACAGACCCTACTTTGCCCCCGTCCCCTTTTGCAATGTCATCTCCACTGCTGTCCAAAAGGCTGAGGCGTGCCGCTGAAGTGCTAGAGCATGCTATTTAAAGACACGCACCCCACCTTAATTAAAGCTCCCGGGTCTATAATTCTGGGGCACTTCCCTTGTCCCACCTTTGAACGTCCACAAGCTGGAATGCTGCACCACAGAAGCTCCTCCACAGTAAGACGTGTCTAGTTACCCTAGTGACCAGCAAAGGGCTGGCTAATATTTAACCAAAGCTCCCATAAAATTTCCCCCACAAGCACTGGCCTGTGATAAATCCCCTGTGCCCAAGGGACGGTGGACACTGGGCAAGTCTAAATGGGAAGACGCATGAACAAACAAAATGCTTCCTTGCTCCCCACCGAGCTGGGAGGCAGCGGCACAGGACAAACAAACTCCACACTGCCAAGTTGAACTTGGCTAGAAATGCTGCTCCTGCTGCTGCCTTCCTGAAAAATCCACCCAGGCTACTGACAGACAGCTGGGGCACAGTTCAGCTCAACCCGGCACCGGGGTCACCTTCCTTGGGAAGTGCTTTGACAGCATCGGCCCATTGGTGCAATCCGGTTCACTCCAAAGGCAATTACTTTACAGAAATAGAAGGGATAAGTCGCCCTGGGCAGGGCGGAGATAGCAACACCCACAGGGGATGACTCCACCAGACAAGTCATAGAGGTTACGGCTAGAAGGAACCACTGGGATCATCTAGTCTGACCTCCTGCCCAGCACGGGACAGAGAACCTCAATCAGCCGTTCCTGCACCGAGCCAAATCCTCCCAGCTTCCTGCTCTGTTTGGTGGTGGGAGGTAACGAGGGTTCCCAGGAGCCCCTGCCATGTTTCCCTGCACCTGACCCATCGGAGAGACATGACAGCATGCGGCTTCCCCAGAGCCAGACTTTGATTTGGCGCCCAGATCTGGGAATGGGAAGTTGGACGCTTCTGCACAGGCCCCAGCAACTTCTTTACCAAAATGAGTTAGCGGGGTGGGGGGAAGGGAGGCCACAGGCAACAGAACGTGAGAAAGCGGGAGAGCTGGAGACTGTGTGTTGGAGGTGCTGGACTTGGAGGCAGGAGATCTACATTCTAGCCACTGACCTGCCCCGTGGTCTGGAGATTTTCTTCCCTTCCCTGGGAGCTTCTATTTCCCCGCCCTTTGTCTGTCTTTAGACTGTAAGATCTTCAGGGCAGTGACAGTGTCTGGACAGCACCTAGCAGGGGCTTGGTCTTTGCTGGGGCCTAGTGTAATGTAAATTAATACCAACCATTGGCACGTTCCTACTGAGTGACTATCAACCAGCAGAATAAAGCAGCAGAGGATGCTGAGAGTGACAGGTGCAGCACGAGACGCCTGGTCTGGGTGCTGTGCTAATGACAGGAGAGCACAGGGACACTCCAGCGCCCTGAGTGTAAATCTTGGAGTCGGGGTAGGACTTGCTGAGGCTAGGCACTGGGCATGGAGAGGGGTTCGTTAAGGACGCCTCAGCAGGCCGACGCATCTGAGAAAAGAACACGAGGGGCAGAGAGAACCAGCTGGCAAATGGTACCTTGGATCTCAAAATAATTGCAGCTCTCTGAAAGCAGCCCAGCTGTGAGCGCAGGGAGGGCACAAGCTGCGTGGGCCCTCCATGTGCTGCTCTGCGGCGGTCGTGTTAGAGTTGGAGTCCCAGGGGACAGCAGGCTGAAATTAATTGTGTAAAAGCCACTGGCCTTTCCCAACAGCCAGCACATGGAACCTACAAAAGCAGCACTGTTCTGCTTTATTGGATTGAAAACAGATGCCTGCTCCAAGTGGAGCCCCTGCCACTGTCTGTGGGGGACAGGACAGGCTGTCTGAGACGCAGGGAGAGGAAACGCTGACACAGTGCACCAGACCCTACTGGAAATTCCAGCGGAACATTTCCTACTAGTTGGGAACTAGGCTTGTACAGAGTAGCAGATCTCCTAGGCGACTGATGCCTGGGGTCAGTAATAAAGTCTACTGGCACTTTCTCCGCTATGATCCACCATGTTCCCAGCCTCTCTTGGCCTCCTCTTCAGTGGGACCCATTATAGCCACACCCATGTGTTCAGCAACTTGCCTGGTCCCTTTAAAGCCAGCACTGGAAAGCTGGCGTCAGGCTCCAGCGGGATTCATGGGCTCCAGTGTCCATCCCTGCACTCAGTGGAAGGGGGAGCTGGGGCAGCAACGTCTGCACTGAGATTCCAGACTGAGAAGCCTCATCCTGGAGCTTTCACGTGACACGATCTTTGCTGAAGTCGCTCTCAGCGGAACGTCATTTGCCTGAACGTAAATACACAGCTGCGAGTTGGCTCCTGACCTTCCTCACAGCCTGAAGGTAGCAAGTCACATCTCAGAACAAAATCCTTCCCGCCCCCCAGTGCAGGATGGGCCGATGAGCAGGGCAAAGAGAAGGGAGAGATGGTTCTTGCATATACCCTCTTCATTTGACTCACTGAGGGATCATAAAGGAAGGAGGGAGGCATCCCGTGGCAAATGGATCAGCACCAGTTCCGCCTTGTGGGCTGCCCCTTCTGCAGCAGGATTTGAACAGGGGCAGTATAACTTGCCCTAGGGCTGTAGCATTGACAGGGAAGCTGTACCCTGGTGCACAGTGCCTCGTGCAACAGGTTGGAGCAGGGTCAATACAACCTGGCACAGTGCCTCCTGTACACTAAAATTGGCAGCGTCACTATGCCCTGGCACAGTGCTCCTGGTAGAGCAGAAGTGCACTCTGGCACAGGGCTCCAGTAGAGTATAATTGGAGCAGGGCTGGTATTTCGTGGCACCGTGCCCTTCATGCAGGAAAATTTGACCAGATCTAGTTCAACTGCTCACATGATGCCGCTGGTCCAGTAGGAAAAGGCAGTGCCAGTGAATCCTACCCTGGTGTAGTACAACAAACAGCAGGTCTCTGGGCCAGTCACATGCAGCATGGAGCGTTTCACCCTCTTGGGTTCCTCTGAAGTGCCACTTGCAGCAGCCACCTCCCTCCAGTTCTTTGCCAGTTTCCTTTCCCGATGGAAGGATTCCGGAGGCTACGTTTGGTCCATTGGTTTCCTTCTGACCCAGTAGAATAAGGTTCTGAGGCAAAAGGGTGCTGGGGAGAGAGTGGACTTTATCCCGAACCAGGAGGCAGTGAGATACAGTGCACTAGATTAGGAGTCAGGGGACCCTGGTTCTGTTCCTGCTCCTGCCTCCACCACTGATCTAATGTTGGCTTCCCCTCCCCCCCATTGTCTGTGGTGCCTGTTTAGACGGTCAGCTTGAATTCCTTGGCCTGGGTACATGAGCTGGGTTAGGGTGGCAAAGGTCACCAAGGGTCAGCCTGCAGTAGCCACTGTTATGCCCGGAAACAGATACCAAGAGGTGGGAAGGGGCCTCTGAGTGGATCTAGTCCTGCATACCCTTCCCCAGTAAAGCCAAGCCAATACAATGCCTAACAAAGAATTTGTTTTGAGAGCAGTCCAGCCCGACGCACAGAACAGAACACAGGCTAAAAAGGCAGCGTGGGTCACCTGATTCCCAAATGACAGGAAAGCAAGAAACTCCCAAGCTCCCAATATACAAAAAATAATCCTTGGTAGCAGGTTTCAGCCCTTAAAGCAGTATCTCCCTGCTGGACTTCTTAAACTGCCCTCTCCCTGTTCCAGTCAGACTGGCAGCAAAGCCTTTCTGACAGAAGATAATCCCAAACACCACTTTCATAGCAAAGTCCTGCCTTCCCAGGCCTCTCTGCGGGGGCAGTCTTCCAGTTTCCTCCACCACTTGGAGGCCAGGTCAAGCTACAGCTGTCCTTTCTCCCTTGGGCTGGAAGAGGCAAGCAGTCCTCCTCCTGCTAACGTCTCCCTCATTGTGAGGGAGGGCAGGTTATATGCTGCTCTTCCCAGAACTTGTCCTCGCTGGCTGATGGGGAAGGAGCAGGGGAACCTGGGCCCACCCTGCACTATAAAGCTCCTGGTCCTGAGCCCTTAAAGAAACAGTAGCTTGGGTTTTCCCCAGACACTAATACCCCAGGATCATGTCCTCTCTCCCAGCACCTGCCTTTGCCATTACCTGGTCCCAAGTCTACTCCAAAACTCCTGGAGTCGGGCAGCTTGGCCTCCTCTGGCCTTAAAGTGCCCGCATACCCCATCTACACCCTCCATGAGCCAAAACAGGAGAACAGAACTCTCCTGCCCTTCCCAGAAGGGAGCTAGTGCTGTATGTGACAAGAGCATACTCAATGTCCGTATATATGTAAAGTGCTAGTGAAGAGATAAAGTGCCAGTAGATGGTACTCAGAAACATGTAGCATATGCTCTCCGAGGTTTGTAGGACCAATAAACATTGCTGTGTGCTGCGAGTGTCTGCCTTTGCTGGAGGCGTAGGGCTGGACCTGTGTGCTTCACTGCATTGTGTTACACTGTGCAAAAGCTCTGTCTCTCTGCTGTCATCTGAAGAGAAGGTTCTGGAGTCCCCTGGGGTCCTCGATGGAGCAGCATCTGCCTTTTGTTGCCTTGTGATGTCAATCCCACTTGACCTCAGGCTTTTTGAGGGAATCTAGAGCAATATTTGGCCCCCTCCTGCTGATTGGCCCATGCATGGTTTTATGGACTAAGAAGTATAGTCTTGGCCAGCCCTCGTTGGGTAACACCTGGTGAGTGCCATCACTCCTGTGAGCAAAGGCCTGTGAGTAGTGGTGCGGCCGTGTTCTGGCACAACTGCTGTCTACAGCTGGGTTTCAAAGGCGCCCAAAATAAAGCACAACCCAGGGGGCAAGCCTGGAAGCCACAAAGCTCTGGGTCACAATGGGGAGACTGGCCTCGAGTGACACAGTGAGGTGCCCACCAAGAGGAAAGGCTGCTACCTGCAGATCCTTCAGCAATGGAAAGCTAGTTCTGACAGGTTTCCACTTTCAGCTTCTGGCTAAGAGCGTGCCCCAAGCTGGGATCTCTTCTCAGCTCACTCAGGGCAAAGCAGATGAGTAGATATGGCAGCCACTTTCCATGCAAGGTCCTGCAGACATTCCCTCTCCAAGCAATGACTTCAGTGGGAACAGAGGGCACTCAGTAGCACCTCTTTGGATCAGGCCCAATATTTCCATCTTCTCAGCCAACTGTGTCACCCTAAGCTGCAATCTCAGTGCGGCCCCACCACCGCGCTGAGAGAGTCTCCACAATCAGAAGGAATGGCAAGCGACCCGGGCTGTGGATGTGTACAGGTGACATCGCACATCAGGCCTGGATAGTTCTGTGTGGCTTCACATACACACGTTGAGCAGCAGTGGTGACACCAACCCTGTGAGACTCCATCTGGGAGGGTAACCGAGCAACTGTGTCTCGTCGCCCTTTTCTCTCCCAGAATGCACTTCTCCAAAGGGCCCAGGTTACGCCCTGTCTTCCTCACTGCCCACACATTGGGATGAACACAAGGGTGATTGTGGAGATGATCGGCAGCACCTACACATGAGAAAGTCCTGCCCTGACGCTTACACAGCCAGAGTGCTATGCAGGCCCCTGGCTCCTGGTCGATCAGGCCCCGTCCTGGAGGTCTGCCAAGTGCACCCACCACTGCCCTGAGCAGCTGAAGCTGGTCAGCTGCATGCAAGGTGTGACGGTGAGGCCAGAGCTGCTGCAGGGATTCTTGCATTGTGGCAGCAAGGAGAGGAGGCCCAGAGCAGCAGGCCATGCCAGGTTGGGTTTAGAACATAGCTTCTAGGTCAAAGGAGCTGCAGGTGAGCACTAATATATAACTGCTGCTTATCCGCTCCATTCCAGCTCATAAAACTGGGCAGCAAAACATCCTGGAATTTACTGACTTGTTCTTCACCCTCCCCACCCCCATACTGCTACAGCCATCCCGTCAAATTCTGATCTCTGCAGCCAGGGCGTCTCACTCGGACCTCCTCTTCTCCCATGAAAATGAGCCCAACACTCTACTTTTCTCCATAATCTGGATCCATCTGACCTGGGACCGTCTTTACTGCCCTCAGAAGTCTCCTTCCTGTGGGACAGTGCCCGGCACTGGGCACAGTTTCCCAGATGGCCTATCTGCCCTCCACACCGACAGCATCCTCCCCACAGTAGGTCACTCTTCCCTTTAGCCAGCAATGAAAGGGCCTGAGCTGGAACCAACATTATGGGGGTGCTGTGCTTCTGGAGATACTATTTCAGATAAGACCTAAAACTAGGGTCCTGACTGCTAGGGAACTTTAATGATCTGATGGCATTTTTCTGTCAACCCCAGTGTCCTGCCTAAATTCCAGCTTGCACAGTCCCATTCTGCCTCCCTGAATTCCCCCTGCAATCTCCATTGGCTATGGGGGTCTTCTTCACGTCTTGTGCTCAGCTCCTGCCTAGAGTTGCTGCGTTCCGCCCCCGAGGTGTGCACATTCCAGCGGCGCGTAAAGGTGTGATCTCGGCCTGCCCCTTGCCGACAGTATTACGCGGAAGAGTTGTGTTGCTTCATTAGTTAATGTTTGTCCCCGAAGCTTGCTCTCAAGATGAAGGGAGTTAGGGAAGTGCTAAGTGTCATTTTGTGTTCAGTCCTGCTGCTAATACCTTCTTGGCTTTCTTACTGCGCAGCCAATAAATTCCAAATCCTTTCCCTGTTTCCCCTCCTATTCCACGCCTGTGCCTGAACCATTCACCTTTCATCTGTAACGTTCTGAAACGCTTCAGTACAGCACCATCCCTTGAATTCGCCTCATCTAGCAAAGCAATCATAACCTCAAAGGACTCCAGCAGGCTAGTGAAATACCTCACCTCTCATGCTTGACTCCATCTGGCTATTCTTCAGCCTGGCTTTCCATGTGTTCCTCTGCAGAGAGTATCTAAGATGCACGTGATCCAGCCTTGGTGCTTTCCTGCCAGCAGCTGGGAGTTGCTCTCAATCTTATTTTACAGATCAGAGACTGAAAATGGCAGTAAAGAGCACAAAAGGGCCAATTTTTAAAGATGCCTGACCACAGCCTCTAATTTTGCACCAGCCTGGGTGATTGCAGGTTCAAATAATAGTATTTAGACATCATAATAACTGATTTGCAGATGCATTTGGGACAACCACACCTAAATGCTGGCATTTGCAACACCAGCTAATTGTGTCTGCAATTAATAGTGGGGGCAAAATCTCAAGCTCTTCTTAAGTCTGTCCCCAAAATGTCTACAGCTGAATACACCAAGTACAGGCTCAGATTCAAGTCAGAGGTGGTTTTCAGTACAATTAAATGGGATATAGAGTGACAGGTGCAATTTAAATGAATCTTCTACCTAGAATTCTGTACAAACTCAGTTCATTGCTCCTAAACATTAACAAAACATTTCAAAGCTACTTGGGAATATGGTGAAGAACGATGGTAAGGGGTTAGAGTACGCTAAATCAATCAACGTACTGAATGGATGAATCTTGCATTTGCAGGGATTGAAAGGTACAGGGGTCTGAGGATTGGCACTAGTTACAATTCAGTCCTAGAGCAGTGCCAAGAAAGCACGGCTGGGCCAAAAGATCTAAGGTCCAATACTATACAGACCACCAGGGCTAAAAACAAAGCATTAAGCCATTTGACAGCTGGGACTCCCAAGATACATCTCAGGAGCTTCGACGTTCCATGGACAGGAGCTCTTTGGCTCCCAGTCCAGTTCACAAGCTCCACTGTGGGGTTTGTAGGGCACTGCTCCTTAAAGCAGAGTTCTGCCGATTCTGCCGAGTACAGAGTCCATGGGCTATGCTAGCAGAGTGTATATCCTACACATGAACTATGAAAAAATGTACAATATCCACTAAGTCTTGATAAAGCTCTCAGAGGCGTGAGTCTTTGCAGCAAATAAATCCAAATTCCCCCCAACATATAGCATTGAAAAAAAGGCCATTTTGTGCCCCACTTTCCATTAAGGGACCAGTTGATAAAACAGAGCTGGACTTTCTAGCCCAACCCGTTCCTGAGACAGGACTGCACAAGAGAAGATAAGCATACTCCAAAGTGAAATCAATTCTTTACACTAAATCCCAAAGTTCCAAAAACGTCTTGTCCAGTTAACCTCAAACTTTCCGCTCCAAATTCTCCTCTAACTATAAGGCACATATGGGACATTTTATGCTAAAAGAGCTTTTTCCAGAAGGTTTGGGGGAGAGAAAAGAAGGGATGACCTTATATGGAAAGGGTCTGACAGCCTTAATTATGGAGTCACTGCTGAGGACACAGAATACCTTGGAGAGATGGTCAGATACTAAGATGCTCAGGCTCATGGACAAAAGGAAGATTCCAAGATATAGAGTTTGGGGGACAGGGAAATCACTGATGAGATGGAGCCAGTAGTTTGAGGGGATGGAATAGGCCATGTAAATGGAAAACTGACTTGAAGGGATGTGGACAGCTACCGTGTCCCATTCTGCCATCACCACAGAGTTGGACTGTTCTCCCCTGCGAGACATTTTTGGCCAGCTGAGAATTCTGCTTCTTGCACAGAAGTTTCAGACTCTTTTCTGGGGCCCTGCCTGCAGCCCTGTCCCCTCACACATTTCAGGTCCTGACTATTGACTGCCAAGCTGAGTCCCTTCTACAAGACCCTCAACTGCAGACTAGTTGTAGCTCCATTCCAGGTTGCATAGTGCAGCCCAGGACACAGACCTGCTCACGGGCAGCATGGAGGCAAAACACAAACATCTCGAAAACATGAAAAGCCCTCAGGGCCTTAGGGCCTAGTCAAGCAAAGCCTAGAAGGGTGAGCTTTAATGGTAAGCAGAGGAGGCTCATCAAGGCCATATTAAGAACCGCAGAGTGCAAATTAATGTGAAAGACTTTCAGCGAGTCCCAGTCGTCTGGGAGAGAGCTGTGTGCAGAGCTCCATCGAGCAGTTTAATCAACTCAAAAGGCAATTTGTTCGCTCTCTGTTTATAACCTTGACAAGCCAGCAAGTTATTTTTAAGCACATCACCAAGTGCAGAAGCTCTCTCCTCCAGAGACAATTCCCAGGCTGTGTCAGAGGGGAGCTCATCCCTCGCTCTGAACACAAATCACATTGAACCAGGTAACCAGCCACTCAGAAACCCACAGACCTGAAACACTGGCTAAACAGCCAAGATGCTGGTGTCTTTCTGTCAGCAAGCAACAAAAATCACACTGCGGTTTAACGGCTTAACTCCCAAGCGAGGGATGGAGCAGTTGGTGGAGAGAAGCCACAAAGATCAGGGAACAATGCAGAGGTGTCCACGATAAGGTCAGAGGTGCAATTATACTGACACAAAGAGGGAGAAGGCTCCAGGAACACGGCAAACATCAAGGATAGGGTTAGGGTCAAGGCCCAGGGTAAAATCTGAGGGGGACTCCTGTTCCCTAGTAATAAATCCAAAGCAAAATGCCCATTAACTTTGGTGGGAGCAGGATTTGGTCCTGAGGCAGAGCCTAAAACGGGCTACTGATAATAGCTACAGTGTGGACTGAACTAAACCCCGGAAAAGAAAGCACGGGGCAAAACGAATGCAAATAGTCACCAGGGAATGGGAATCCCTCACCAGCTCTTATTTCCTTGGGCCATGTCTTCCCTATGTGCTGTATGGGAGTCTACGACCTGTGTCATGCAGGAGGTAAGACGAAGTGATCTAGTCTTAAAACATGTGACTGTGAACACACAGCACATTTACTTAGTAAGAAAGCCCCATGCACAGTGTTCCCCCCAGAGGTAGGAGGAACCATGTTTGATTGACATTGGTCTCTCTGTTTAATTCCCTAATTCCAGAAACCACAGTGATGGGAGCAGGAGAAGAACCCATCGGGACTAGAAACAGAATCCTCTCCACAGTAACATGAAAGAACACAGCATTAACCCAGAATGACAGAGACCTTTCCTGCCAGCTTTCCATTTAAGTGATCAGTCTACCTGTCATAGGTTCTTATCCCCATAATCTCTGATCACCGCCCAGTCTTCAACATATTCAGCCTTACAACACCCCTCATGAGGTAGAGCAGCATTCTCATCCCCACTAAGAGACTAACTGACTTAACCAAGATCACAGATGTCTGTGGTAGGGTAGGGAATTGAACCTGTAGTTTCTAAGTCCCAGGCTAGCTCCCTAACCATTAGAGCATCCTTCCTTTCCAAGAGTCATTCCTTGCTCTGGAGACTACCTGCGCCAGTACCAGGCCTTTTGCAGCCCAAGAAGCAGTACCAGTTGGGATGAATGGGAAAGTTCTGTTGCTAATTCCCAGCAGTCTGTGCTCTCTGCAGAGACGTGCCGTGGATCTGATAAGTTTTCCTCTCAGAGTCTCATTAACAAAGTGAGAAAGGGGCAAACTGGAACAATATGGCTGGAAAATAGTGACCTGGAAACCTGAGACTAAAAGCAGCTGCCTCTAAAGCACTTTCTGTCTTTCGGGTCCCAGGGCAATGTTTGCTTTGGCCTGTTGCTGCCCGGAGAGCCAAGAACAGCTGTTCAGATTTGCTGATGATATCACAATTAACAGCAAATTGTTTAATACTTTCCCAGTAACAGTCAAACCAGGGTTACAGTCAGGGGCCTCCCTGGCCACCTCATCTGGCTCATGCTGAGTCCAAAGTAACTCAGAGAGCAACCCAAAGAGTGGTCTGCGCTAGGACAGTAGATCCAAGCGGCTGAGATCTCTAGTCTCCAAACTCTAACATACCTTTGTTCTTACGGTCAGGAGAAACTCAAGTGTTTCTCACCATGTCCTTCCAGCCTCACACCCCAAAGTTTTCAGAAGAGACCTCTGCTCCTGGGCTCCCAGCTAGAGATGCAGCAGGGCTTGCTGAACATCTGTGGCTCCCACTGATGTCACCTGGGCTCTCAGTGCTCTGAAAATCAAGCCCAAGGTGCCTCAGGCTAGGAATCCAAACTCTGAGCCATCCATCCTCAGAGGCCACAATCTGAAAATTGTTGCCATTGTCTTTGCATCCCTGAGAAAACTGGCCTGATGCGTGGTGGACAAGACATAAAAATGGACTGATGGTTAGGGGGAGGGGATTGGGGTTTCCAGTGAGGAATCAGGGTGGGAACAGGTCAAGAAGCATACTTCTCTGCACACGCATGCAGGGTGCCATCCCCGTCCCCCCCACAGGAAAACTGCCATTCTACCCCCATACCAGCCTCCCGCATCCAACCAGCCCCTTTCCTCCCAGCCCTGCCAATCTCCTGCTCCACTCCCACCTACAACCCATCCCGCCTTGTATCCTACCCCAGCTCATCACCGGCTCTGTACTTTTTCTTCTATCCTCGTTGACCTGTTGGCTTCCTGCGCCCAACGGCCACATTCCTGACCCTCTCTCCCTCACATACATTCCCACACATCCTTCCCTGCCCCTCCACAGTTCCTTGTTCCAGTACCAGTCCTTCCAGGGCCACACATGGGGACCAGGGGCCACCCTCTGGCTTTAGTCCCATTGAGAACAATGGAAGAGGGGAAGCCATTTTTAGTAAGGGCCAAAAAAATAAAATCATAACCCTTCCCTCCCAAAATCATGAATCTGGGACTAATCTCTGGAGAGCCGGGATGGGCTGGGCCACAAGCTTGGGGACAGAAGAGGCTGAACACTTGACAGCTTGTCAAGTGTCCTAGGCCCAACTGACATGGAGAGCGGCCACCGTTGAGCCAGATCCGAATATCCCCTTGCCATCCTAACCATAGTGCCTCCCTGAGGACAGAGCATTGGCGGAGGGGCACTCAAGGCAGCAACCATCTCTAGGGGGAAGGGTGGGGAGGCAAAGCACTCGGATGAGTCCTACTGCACAGAGATCACCAGGAAAGGAGGGGGCCTGGCAGGCCCATTACAAAGGCACGTGGTCCTATCCACACAGCAAAAAGAGCAGCATCCTGAACTGGTTTCTGGGAGATAACCACTGACCAGCTGAGGTCTCTGGCAGGGACACTGTTAACTGCCACGGTTACTAATGCAGCATTAACCTCGCACATCCCGTGCACAGAGCTGATCACGTGGCTGACTGGTTACAAACCCCATTAGGGGCTGTACCCCTCCCCCTGGGCCACAGGCACCCCAGCCCTCAAAGGTACAGACTGTATAAGTCATAAGAACCCCAGACCACCCCTAGTCTTACTAGCACACAATACACTGCGTCCTTGGGCTGTGCTCTGCAAAGAGATACTGTTGCTACACAGACCTCAGCACTGTGGTGATCCTCAGGTCCTCTGCTTTTATTTGGAGGTTCAAATGGGAGGGAGGGAATGTGTTGCAGACATGTCTACCTGGGACGAAGTCTTCTGAGGAACGCTTGGGCAAGGGAAAGCTGCTATTGACCCACGGCTGGCCCCTATGCCACACACTCGATCAACTTTATTGTGACAGGAATGGATAGGAACCACAAATGGACCCAGGGGATCAAAACCCAAACACAGCATCTGATCCCGTTTTGGAGGGGTTGTCCCCACCCCTTATGGCCACTGGAGGGGGGGATGTCCTTTTCCTACACGTTGGTGACATTTGTCTAGCTTGTCATGCCGGCAAGGTCTCACCTGACCTGAATTGTGATGCTTAGCTGCTGATGTAGAGCAAACTCAACTTCAGATAGAATCCAAGTGCTGCAAAGGGGACTGAGAAGAGAGCCCAGTCTCCATTTGTTGAATATTTCATCCTTTTTGGCCTCCGGCTTTCTTTTCTGTTCCTGTGTGAGCAGGCCTCTCTTTCGTCACCTGTTTCTCTTTTACATTTGTGTTTTAAAAGCGTAAGTGACAGTCCAGAAAGTTCCTGACAACCAGGGTGTTTGTATTGCTAAATGGAAACTTCCCCTCTCGTTTCTGGTGGAGGAAAGGGATTTAGCACCTCCCGCTGGCACCACCAGATCACACCTCAGCCCCTGCAGCCCCGGGGTCCATGGTGCGTTTATATACAGATCTGCATCACGTATGAAAACCGGCTATGGTAAACAGAATGTGATTTGCATTGTTTGGTTGCAAAGTCAAGCACTGAAAAATTAAGGAATGCCAGGGTTAAGATTGCCCCTGCAGATTTCATTCTTCCCCAAAAAAACTCTTAAATTCAGCTTCCTGTGCTTAATTTGCCCCTCTTAAAAAATCTCCTTTGCTGCAAAGCTTACAAAAAGCTTGACAAGAGTTGGGCGGCTGGTGTTCTGAGACCGCTGCTTATCATGCTGACTGATACTGTCACATTGTTTCCTTGTACTCTCCCATCTGTCTGTATCCACCTGTTGTCTCCTGTCTTTGAGTATGAGGGCATGTCTAGACAAACAGCGTGCAGCCACCTGGGGTGTAACTCTACAGTGCTCTAGCGTGCCGCGCATGAACTGTCCGTGTGGACTCAGCTACCAGTCCACGCACTACAAATTTCCTAGTGAGCTTTGACAGATTGAAACGAGCGTGTGTAAATGCACATGATGGGGCAGGGCCCATCTTTATGTTCTGTTTGTATGTCACCTCACGCAATGGGGTGCTTGTCCATGACTGGTGCTCCTTAGACACGGCAGTGATATTAATCAGTATGATTAATAATCATCCATGATGCTACAGTCGTTAATAACCTACTCACTTGGTATTTTTGCACAGGGCCCCGCCTCTTTCACTGTGGATGAACGGTTGGCTATGCATTCTTCGTCGTGCCTGGGGTACAACTGGGCACCCAGGATATTTTTTCTGCTCCCCGACTGGATTACAAGCTTTGCGAAGAGGAGATTAGTGAATAACTGATGCTCCAGTTCGCACATGGCTCCCCCTGCTTATCATATGCGCGCATGGTTCTTTGTACAGAATAGCCTTTCCCCAGTTAGTTGCACCACCGAAAACCTGTTTGAATGAAAAGTGAGCAAGGGGCATGAACATGACTGGCCCAAGCAATGGTGAGGAATCTGAATGGATTGGTCACAAATACAGGATTCCACCGACCTTCCCAATCTGACTTGCTGGGTCCCCAAGACGGGCTACAATGTAACTAGGGAGATCTGTGCTTTGCACAGTCTGAGGAGGACACTCCACCATGTTGGGGCCTGCTTTGTGCTGGCTGAGTTCACTTCTTGCCCTGGGATGGTGCAGCTCCGATGGTTCCCTCTTGTCTTCTCACCTCCCGTTTATAGAGATCCAGACACACAGCTAAATATCGGGTAGGGTCTGGAGCAACCATGAGCCCTTCAGGTCAGAGATGGTTTGATCACAATTCTGCCATCCCTATTCTGTATGTCCTCAAACTAAAAACCTGGATCAGGCTGCAATCATCATGCAATGATGGTGGTGGGAAGAAAGAGGCACGAGGAGGAACTAGCAGGAGTCTTTACCAAGGGTTTCTGCCTTCTAGTTGTCAAGGGGGCCTGAAACTGGAGGGGTGGAGGGAGGAGGCGTGTTTCTGATGGGCTTTTCACTATTCCTATAGGAGGTGGTTTTCAAAAGCTCTGGTCTCACTCTGCTCCCACTGAAGTCAATAGGAATTTTACCATTGACTTCAATGAGAGCTGAGTTAGGCCCAACACTTTTTGAAACCCTACCCATGATGACAAGCTGAATGGTCAGAAACTCCTTCTCCACCTGTGGCTGGCCAGGAGGTGGATGTGCCTACCCCAGTCCATGCTTTTACCACCTCAAGGCTGGATTGCTGCTAGGTGCTCCTGTGACATTTCCCTTTGGTGTTATCTGGACCGGTGATCTGCTAGGTCACTCAAATCCTTGACTCTGGGAGCCAGCCTTACCCTGCTCTGCTGTCTGAACCCCAACTCCTGGGCTGTTCACGCACAGCCTCTGGCATGTAAGCTGCTCCTTGGATTGTGCAGCCGAATGACACTAGCCAGTATTTCCGGTTCCAGACACAACCCTAGGAACCTCCGTCTTGCAGTGTCCAGTTATGCCCGCTGGTTGCTGCAAACGTATATGAGTTTGTCAGTTTAACAAAGAAATTGATATGTACCAGGCTTGTTATCCCAAGGGGAGTCTCTAACACGCTTCAAACCGAACGCACTACTTCAGGTAGAATAAACAAACAAATTTATTAACTAATAAGATAGATTTTAAGTGATTATTAGTCAAAGCATAACAAGTCAGATTTGTTCAAATGAAATAAAAGCAAAACGCATTCTCAGCTGATCTTAACACTTTCAATGCCCTTACAAACTACGTGCTTCTCACCACAGGCTGGCTGGTTGCTCTTCAGCCAGGCTCTCCCCTTTGATCAGTGCGTCAATTGCTTGGTGCGGTGTTTGTAGATGTAGGTGGAAGAGAGAGGAAGAGCATGGCAAACGTCTCTCCCTTTTATCATGTTCTTTCTTCCCTCTTGGCTTTGCCCGCCCCCCTTCACCACAGTCAGGTGAGCATTACCTCATCGCAGTCCCAAACTGACCAAAGGAAGGAGCATGACTCCCTGGAGAATCTAACAGATTCTTTTGTTGCTGCCTAGGCAGTGTCCTTTCTTCCTGTGAGGCTGGGCTGGGTTTGTTCCATACACGCCCCGATGAGGTGTGAACTGCCCCTCTGTTCTTAGAGAGTTTTTGCCTGAAGCCATGAAGACACATTTTCAGCCTCATAACTATATACATGAAATTATAACCTATGACATTACTGTAACAACCAATACTATAACATCACAATAACAACAATGCTCAGTGCATCATGAGCCTTCCAAAGACACACAACATGACAAACTTTGCACTGGATACCGCACAATCATTTTACAAGGATGAACATGGGGGTGCTGGGTATTTCCCTGAGGTACAGAGCATCACAGCTCCATCTTGGCCTCCTGCAGACAGCCGCGTGCAAACTACCCATTGTTCAAGATATGTCAGACTGTGTGCTAAGAGGAGTAGACTAGCAAGAGAGCACTTCACACCCATACTCTACCTCCTTTATCAGATACCAGCCCAGTCCGACATATAGTCTGAGCTCCTGTTTCTGGGCTTCAGAGCCCTAGAAGGGATCAGACTAAGTTGTCTCAGAGGCCACCTTGCTCTCCACCTTCTATGGGGACATGACAGCTGTAGAGCCCACTTTCAAACTCAAAGAGGCCTACAGCAGATATGTCCTTAACTGTGGCACGTATGCCACCAGAGATCAGGCTGAGCCCAGGTCCTGCAGCAGTCACACCACAATCCCAAAGCCAGGCCTTTCAGCAGACATTTCCCATGCTGCAAAACAGCCTTGCTCGACCAGACCGAGCTAATCAGCAGAGGGACAGAACAGGAAGGACAACTGGACCCTTGGCTTGATAGATCACTCATGTGTCCTTGAATCTTTACAAGGATGCCTTGATTCTATGCTGATTGGTATCTTTAAATACATCAATAGTAACAAACAATATATTCCCCGCCAAGAAGCTTGTCTCATTTGCTGGCTGCCTCTTTTGAAGAATGATTTCCCTGCTTCAGAAAGAGAATCTGCTTCCTCTGTCTGGCCAAGGTTCTTCCCACAGAGACCAGGGATCTGTCACAATCTCAGCAAATTGGCAAGCAGAGTTTTAGCTGTGGAACTGTACCATACTACAGACCTCATTCAGGTCACACTGCCACAGCTGTATGCACGCACACATACACAATGACACATGTGGAGACTTATACACTAGGGTGACCAGACAGCAAATGTGAAAAATCGGGACAAGGGTGGGGGTAATGGGAGCCTATATAAGAAAAAGACCCAAAAATCAGGACTGTCCCTATAAAATCAGGACATCTGGTCACCTTAACTTACACACTGATACACACACACATACACACACTGACCCAATGCAGACATGAAAACAGACAGGCAATCATGCACATCGTATGCACATAAGGAAGTGCTCATGCAAGTACATACATGCGGCACACAACACCATGCATGTCCACTGGACACGCTGGCATGTGCCTATGACACCCACACTTACATCGTAGGCAAGGATTTGTGGCTTGCACACTGTGAATAAAATGTCACATACCCCACCCCCTATATACAACAGCACATACAGGCCACAAATCGCCTTCCGCCTTGTAGGTCTGTGGTGCAGTATACAGCAAAAAGCTCACAACTGTTGTGCAAGGGTGAGCCGAGGCGATGGCCTGCTGTGAGTCGGCCCCTTGTGCTCCTGCTCCATCTCTCTCAAAGGGGCAGGTAAATAAGGGACATGGGATGAGAGTCCAGTAGGAGACATGAGGTTAAGCGAACACCTCATTGTGCCAATGAGGGTTCTAGCTCCTCATTCCCTCCTCAGGCCTCGCTCTTGCAACCAGGTAACTTGGCAGCCATTCAGCAGGGTCTCCTTAATGCAGGATCCAGCTCCCTGCCCATCACTTTGTATCTGGCACTTCTATGTGCCATATGGCATCTGTTACATACATGGCCACGCTGTGTACAGCACAAGGGCATCTCCAAAGAGCAGCCCTGTGGCGGATGGAACACACACGTGTGTGTGCATGTGTTTGTGTGTGTACACACACATTATCCTGTTTCACATCCATGTACACTGTATACAACAACATACACATCCGTTCCACACAAGTGATAGCCTCGCTAGGGGATCTGAGCCCTGTCATACCAATGGAACAAACACACATGCACACAAACAAATTTGGCTCTGAATTATGTCACTGTGAAAACAGAGAATCGCTGCTGTTTTCAAGAGAGTTATGCTAATTTACGCCAGCTGAGGTTCTGGCCCACAGTGGGGTAATGGAACAGAATTTAGCCCACTGTGGACAAAAGTACACATTCCCACAGACAACGGCATGCACGTACTATGCACAATGTTACCTTACACTTACTACTATACAGTCTATACAACACGCACACTGTATCTCTGTCTCACACACACATACCCACATAGATTTCTCTCTCCTCCTAATTCTGAATGAATGAACTTTCTCCCAGAATAAATAACAATCAAATGGAAGTTATTTTAGGGCTGGTCTCAGTCCTTAGAGTTTCCGTGCCTGCTGACGGTGGCCACATTGTTTTCTTTGCTTGTCTTGGCAAAGCCCCAATGCAGGGTTCAGAAGTTATTACTATAAAAGTCAAATTGCTATGAGTGGAAAAGATGGGGGGGGGTGGGAAGAAATGGGACTCTTGGAACTTTTCCAGCCCAGGATAATTGTGAGCTCCGCAAAGTTTGATCCGTCTCCTGCTGTCCTCTGGGGAGCATTTCATTCGGCTCCCAGCCAGCTGGGAACGGTAGGATCTGATGTGGAGAAGAAGGACTTGCTTGTTACAGAATTGATGACTCATAGAAAGTAGAGTGCTGCAGAGGGTCTGGCACACTGCACTGGGGCTTGTCTGAGAGCCTTCGACACAAACAAAAGCAAAGAGGTCTGAGTGACGCTCTGCTACCGAGTGGAACACAGGTGGGTTTTGTGGATAGAACCGAGCGGGCGAGGCCAGTCACATGAGCACACCAGGGCTTGCATACAAAGCAGAATATGGGCTCTGGTACTAAGGTACTAGAGGCCATGTAGCTCTCTGATAGATTGTCCAATATCAATTGCTTGTCCTTGTCTTCCATGCCCTGAACACCCCAGCCCACATCTTAGAACTTGTCTTCCCTCTGGCCAGCCTCCGTCCCCTGTTCATTTCCTTCTCCCATTCCTGTCTCCCCTGCTGGCCCTCGTGCCCAGAACTCACGCTCTGATTCTTTCTCCTTTGCTGTTTTCCAGGGTCTCAGCTGGACCTGGACTGCACCTGGCTCTTACATGAGTGTGTGAGAAAGGTCTGGGACCAGGGGCATCTCTGCCTCTTAGGCCCCAGTTCACGAGGTTGGGCACAATTGGAGACCTTGTTCTCAGGGAACACAAGGACTGCACTGGGCTGGCACCACTCACCTCTGCAAAGGGCCTGGGGAGAAGCTGATCCCCAGACCCTGCACTGGCCAGCTGTGGAAGGGAGCAGCCACGCTGCAGCCTCTTTACAAGTCCTGCTCCCTGTGAAGAAATGTGGCTGTATGGAGCGCTCAAGGATCTGAGGGCATATTTCCTGGCAGTCTCAGCTGCCTTGTTTGCTTCCCCGCTGCCTCTCCATTGCCAGCCAAGAGTTCAGTTCCTTCTGATCCTCTAGCCGACGCTTCGTAAAACGAGCCTGGCTGCCTTTTCGCTTCTTCTTCGGTTCTCACTGGCCTTGGAGCCTGCTGTGCCTTCGTTACGGCTCTTCCTCCTTTCCCCACACTTCAGTGCTTCCTCCCACTGCGCCTCATTACATTTCTCCATTTCCCCGTTTGCTGTTTGGAAATAGAAAATGCTGGTATTCAGAGAATCAGAGACGTATGGGATAGCGAGCCAGTTAGCTCCCACACAGCCCCGCTCCCAGGGCCAACAGAGCGCTGCTCCCTATTAGAGTGCTGGGCAGTCTCATTTTAAAAGTCCTAAATGACGGGACTCCCACCAAGTCCCTTGGGATGCTGTTCCAGAGCCCAAGACCATGCACTGCAAGGAAGCATCCCCTCCTAGTCAGCCTATATTCCCCCCATCTTAACTGAATCTGAGTTACTTCTCTATGCACCAGAGTCAAATTTCCCCTTCCTGGGCATTAGAGATTGGCTTAAACTCCAAAGCATGAGGTAATCCATCTCCTCTTGCCCATTCCCAGCTTCTGGCAAACAGAGGCTAGGGGCACCAGTGTCCTAATAGCCATTGATGGACCTAGCCTCCATGAAGTTATCTATTTCCTTTTTGAACCCTGTTAGAGTCTTGACCTTCACAATATCCCCTGGCAATGAGTTCCACAGGCTGACTGTGCGTTGTGTGAAGAAATACTTCCTTTTGTTTGTTTTAAACATGCTGCCTATGAATTTCAGGGTCAGGAACCAAATTAGCAATCGACATCATCCAAAAGAGTCAGAGTAGTGTGAAATCATTGTTCCATTTACTATAGTACTATGTATTCATATTTAAACATCGTGACATGGGAAATAATCTGTGTGTGTGTGTGTGTGTGTGTGATATAGAGATATAATTCTCATATCAAAATGACGGACCAAGTATTATTATTTTCTCAACTACAGATGGTTCATAACATAGTCAAAGCATCCTGATTGGTTAATAATTAAATCACACAGTGTTATAATATCCTGTGCTGCAAAGAGCCGCAGGATCCACATTAAAGAACCACTCACGGCTTGCAAGCCTCAGCTGGAGTATCACTGTGTTAAATAAAAGCGATCCTAGCCCTGACCCTGCAGTGCCTGCCCCTTGCCCCCAATCCCTATAGCCCCCTACCCCAAGCCCTCTCTCTGGTTTAAAATGGTGTCATTCTTATTACTCTCTTTATGGATCTTTTGCCAACTTTCAATACTGCCAATGAGAATTAATTTTCCAGTTAAGGTTTTGCTAGATGTTGTATCCAGAGCTTCACTTAAGCCCAGATACATGGCATCTGCTGCACTCCACTGTGCCATTTTGTTGTCATCTAGCCAATAAAACAAGCAATCAAGTTTGTCTGGCAAAACATATCCTTTTTTCTAAACCCCAGAGCTGCTGCCTGAGGAAGGCATTGTTATTCCTGAGATGCAGAGTGATTATTATTTTTCTTAGTCAGTGTTGGCATTAACGTCGGAGGATGGTAATGATCAGAATCAATGTTTCCTTTCAACTACTGTTCCAGTTCCTCTCCAGCCCATCAGGATGTACAGAAAATTACTACCGTGTGCAATGTCCCCATTCCTCACAGCGGTGAATTCAAGCAGCTTCCCCATTATTCTTCCATTGTCAATCAATGCCTTTCGAGCAGTACCACCTTGCTCCAGGATGGCCTTTACCATGGCTGGATTCTCTACTTTTTGCATCATAACGTTTCCCTCTCTGTAACTTAGGAATCTCTTTGATTCCGCACGTTTGGCTGTATCAGTTACTGAACAGATGGCTGGGTTGTGAAAGACCATGGGAGTACAGCATCCTTGAAAGCTGGTCTAGAAATTTTTCATCCTTACTCCCCTCCAGTCTGGGGCTCATCAGCAGGTGCTGACTGCATTTTTGCAGGCACTTTTAATTCCTCGTATCTTTAGCCAAGGTGTTTCGCTGCCACGCTCTTCGTTGTCAAGCCGTATCTTGCAAATGTTTCAGTGCGAGAGACTATCACAGCATCAGTTGTATATTTCCTCCCCGGCGTTACGGTGTAGTGCTGTTGTGCTGTTAAACAGATGCCACATTCACTACAGAGTGGCTGCATTTCCGTGGGGAGTAAAGTGACCCCTGGTACTGTGGTCTGTAAATCATTGGGGGATCCTTTAAGCTGCTAGACGAATGTAAGATGTTGGGTCTGAGTTTCATTTTCAGCACAGCCCTTTTACACAGTTCTGGTAGGGTGCAGAGCCCTTAGAGGGGAAAGTTACGTATGCCCACTTGACGTCCGCTTTCTGATACCAGACACATGTACAGCAGCCTCAGGGTGTGCACTAAACTTGTTGGTCATAGTATTAGCACCCAGGGGAGAAAAGCAAGGGAACCGCATTGATTATTTCCATCTCTGGAAACAAAACGAAGGGCTGGACAGAGGCCACCATACCAGACCCTGGCAAGTGCAGAAAGAACCAGTCCAACACTTTCGTGACCATACCAGTTAACCCTCCCCAGTGCTCTAGAGGAAAATGAAGTTTCTTAAAAGGTCCCTGTTAATGTGCCCTGAGGAAATCCATTCTCTCCTTGGCCACTGGCTGAACCCAATATGTGAGCAGGGATCATCATTGTTCAGCACCGAGCCCTGTTGTACCCAAACGTACTGCTGGTGTCCAAGTGATCCTCTGGTTACCAGTGGAATCCTATTGAGGTGGGTTATGCCAAAGCCTTCTGGGAAAACAACCCCAAGCAGTGATCATGAGGTAAAAAACCTGCATGCGTCTTCTTAAATGTAAGGTACTTCTCTAGTCCTCATACCAGGATCCTCACATTTTTCAATGTATTTATTCTCACCACGCCCCTTGGAGATAGGGCGGGGCTGTTCTCGCTACTTTGCAGAGGAGGGACCAAGGCACAGAGGGACTAGGTGACTTTCCCAGGGTCACCCAGAGTCTGTGGAGGAACAGGAATTGAACCTTGGTATCCAAGCCTCAGGCTAACACCCTAACAACCACTGAACTCTTTCTTTCATTAACCTAAGCTGTGTATTTTTTAATTTCCAGGAAATTACATGATCCCCACTGCCACTTTGTTTTAATAGCATCATTAAAACTGGCGGTAGTCTCCTTTTTTCTCCAGAATGCATTGCTATTATTATTATTTAATATCACAGTTGCATCCAGAGTCCTCAGTCAGAACAAAGGCTCCATCGGGATGGGCGCCTTACAAATACACAAACCCTGTCCTGAAGAGTTTACGATCAAATCAGAATCATTTTAAAGCCACCACAATATACACTAACCTTGGAGGGGTTGCAAACACCATACGAGGAGGAGATCAATATGAAGAAGCTTAGAGCAGCCAGAAATAGAGACAGAAGATAAGAAAATGAGGTTGTGTTTTGATGAATGTAGCTTATTATGACTGGAGCAAAATAATCGGAAAGCCTGGTACTGAGTGGAAAGGAGACACTATAGGACAATGCTAGCTCGTGTGAAACAGTAACACAGAGAGACTTAAGGTGACAGTGCATAGCACGCAGATAATTCTTTGCAATGTCACATGGCAGCAAGAACGATCCAGGTGATTTTGAGCTGCACAATGGCATTAAAAGACAACCTCTTGTGACGAACTGGGAATGTTCTTGATGTTTCCTCTGAATACTGTGTTGGTGCCTCAGTGTCCCCTATGCAGTTCTTAAGTATCTAGGTGGTGGGATAAGGGCATGTGATTGCTACAGAGCAAAGGGCCAGTGCACCTAAATGCCGGGCACTCTGTCTCCTAGCAACTGATGGCCTGGGCCCCTCCTCTGCAAAGGTGCCAGCTGAAGGTGTTGGAGACAAAGGGATCAGGTGACCTCCTGGCCCGGGAAAGGGGCTGAGCAGAGAGGAGGGGCTGGGAGGGGTTGTTAGTCTGGAGCTGGCTGGGGTCAAGGGTGGAGGGCAGACCTGAGGGTCTGGCTCACTGCCCCCCAGAATGGACCCGGCCGAGGGGTCCGGTTCGCTGTACCTACAAGCTCTGTTTTAGACCCTGTTCCTGTCATCGAATAAACCTCTGTTTTACTGGCTGGCTGAGAGTCACGTCTGACTGCAAAGTGGGGGTGCAGGACCCGGTGGCTTCCCCAGGACCCCGCTGGGGTGGACTCGCTATGGGAAGCGCACGGAGGGGCAGAGGATGCTGAATGCTCCAAGGAGAGACCCAGGAGGTGAAGCCGTGTGAGCTTCTTGCCCTGAACAAGTCTGCTCCAAGGGAGAGGAGGCTCCCCAAAGTCCTGCCTGGCTTGGTGGGGAGCAGTTCCAGAGCATCGCCCGGTGACTCCGTGACACCTCTCCATGGAAATGAATAGAGGTAATATCTCAATGCTCCTCCTGCTTGACCTCTCTGCAGCTTTTGCCATGGTAAACCACAGGTTGCTGCTGTCCTGCTTACGTGACAAAGTTGGCTCCACTCTTCAACAGGATGCAGCAAACAGGGATAGGCATCTGCTTCTCTTCTCCCAAAAACCTTTCCCTGTGAAGTCACCAAGGATCTATCCCGCTCCCTCTCCCCTGCAGTATCTACATGAGACCACTTGCAGTGTTGGGGAGATACACTGGGCTTTACTGCCAAAAATATGCCATTACCATTCGTTTTCTACCAATGCAACCAGCTCCATGGCAATCCTGGAGGAGATCAGAGCCTGCACGAACAGTGGGGTCAAACTCGTCCCAGGCAAAACTGAGGTGACGCAGCTGGTCAGAAAGGGAAGTATTTTGAAGAACTAGCTGGGACACTGTCCTCCCCGCCCCCTTCCCCAAACTGGTGCAAAGCCTCAGGGTCCTGTTCGACTCATCGAATCATAGAAGATTAGGGTTGGAAGGGACCTCAAGAGGTCATCTAATCCAACCCCCTGCTCAAAGCAGGACCAACCCCAACTAAATCATCCCAGCTAGGGCTTTGTTAAGCCTGACCTTAAAAAACTCTAACAATGGAGATTCCACACCTCCCTAGGGAACCCACTCTAGTGCTCATCATTCACCCTAAATGACCAGGTAGCATCAGTGACATTTTCTTTGGTCTCCAGTTGGCTATAAAGTCTCCCTTCTTCCTCCAGGATGGGGATGGGGATGCGGCCACAGCTATCCATACATTCATCTCCTCCAGACTGGATTACTGTACTCACTCTGCCTGGGTTGAATAAAGAAGCAATGCAAAGGCCATCTCCAGGGCAAACACCCCTATTGTTGTGAAGAGGTCCCTGAGGTTTTGAATCACCACAGGTGCTCCAGATCTCAGATTTACATCTCACTGGAGAGAGAACATCTCCAGAAACACAGCTGCCCCTGCTACCACACTGGGGCATGGGCTTAGTATGGACTTTAAAGGAACAGGTGCATCTACTAATACATAAGCAGCAATTGGGTTTTCCTTGGATGCCTCCTATCCAAGTACTAACCGAGCCCAATCACACTTAGCTGGTGAGAGCTTATGTGGGGCACGTCTGCAGGTTCCTGTGCTTGTACTTTGTTTGCAAGCTCTGTGGGCACATGGACCATGTTTGGTTCTGTGTTTGTATAACACAATGAAGTCCTGGTCCGTGACTGGGACTCCCAGACGCTATCACTTTACAAATGAATACGCAACTAATAATAATTAATAATGGCTGACGCGCATGAGGGCGCCTGCACTGCCTTCCTTCAGCGATGTTCCCACAGTTACACTCCTCACAGTTAAGAATTTTTTATTGATATTTAGCCTGAACTTCAACTCTTGCCTCCTAGCCAGGTCCCCCCCGTGCCACTCTAAACAACTTCCTTCCCTTTGGGTTTACTCACGTCCTTCAACTACTCATCCTTGTTCCTTTCCCTTGGAGGCTTAATAATGGATCTGACAGGCACTCTTTGCATTCAACTTTGCCCCAGTCTCTGGGGTAGGTTTGGTTTTATTGGAGCCTCTGTTTTTCCTCTGCAGTCTGCTGCAAACCAAGAACCCTGCCAAGGTAATAAACATGTGATGCAAATCCCAAACGGTTTCTCTCCCTTCCGCCGGCAGTTGCCTCAGGAGTTCCCAAGTGGCTGGAGACTCTAGGATGCCTTCTCTATACCTTCAGACAGAGACGTTGTAAAAACCAGGAAAGCATCTGCAGGATAGAGATGGCTGTGGGGAGGGGCAGAAGGAAACTGGGTAACTGGAATCAGATTATAAACTAAGTAAATAATATTACAAGAGTAAGTGCCTGTTGAGCATTGGCCTCTAGGGCCATGTTAACCCATGAACATTACAATTAATTTACCAAGTAAATGGCTCAGCATTAGAACCCCTCCGGGTGGACCCCGGACTATGTGTGGTAACAGAAAGCAAGAGATGCGCGTTGTATTATTTTCTAATTTAAAACCAATTGCATCTCGGTATTGAACGACTTCAGGCTCCGAGCAGCTCCCCTGTGGGCTGAGGAAAGAGAGAGGAAGCAAATGAGAGAGAAACGGGGGAGGGTGTTGCGGGTGGGAAGGGAAGGCATAGTTTGAAAGAGAGGTAGCAGAAATTAACCTTGGAACGCATTCAAATTAATCTGTGTAATAAGAGAACCACTTCTCTGGGCAAATTTGTTAGGATTAGGTCTAACTGAGCTGTTGAGGAGAATTCAGTGTGGCTCCCAGCCAAGGGAAAACAAGGTTCCTGGCTTCACCCACTGCAGGAGAGCCCAGGCTAATGGCTTTAGTTCAAACTTTGATAGCAAAAAAAAATCCAGGAACAAAGACACTAATTCTTCCCAAAGCCCCAGAATCTCAGTTGATACATTTCTGTTTATGTTCATTCATAATGGATACACACAGCTGTTCTTATCATTCATATTCAAATTCCATATGCATCTTTAATATTTATAACTCCAGCTTCGAAACCACATGGAAATAGATGCGCCAGGCACAGCAATACCCTGGACAAGCCTCTCGCCGGAACTGCGTCCTGGGCTGAGAGTCAGGGTCAAACCCCACATGTGCTCGGTCCTGGCTTCCTGAGGCCTTGCTAAAATCACTCCTGGTGGGGAGGAGTCATCCCCATCCCCTGGCACGGCTTTCTCAATGGATCTCAGACTGGACCCTCCTTTTTCTTATGGACCCATTGAGGGCTCTTCCTCTTCAATCACAACTTTTGCTGACCTACCGTGAATCTGTGCTTCAAAGGTCCATCCACCCTGTCACGCCCATAGCAGCCACTCCCTTCTGCACGCTCTTGGCTATTTCCAGCCACCATCTTGATATTTGATGCGAACGCTACCACTGTATTTGGAAAGCACCAGCAGCACACTAGGCATTTTCCAGATAGCCATGAAGACAAGGTCCTTGCCCCAGAAAGGCTGCAGTCTAGACAGAGATTTAATACTGGAGAGCTTGCTGTCTTCTCAGTGTGTAATGTCCACCCTGGACCCCAGCCAGATCCAGCCATTCAGATGTGAACGTACCTCTGAGATAGCACGCTCAGCCTGATGAGCTGAAACCTCAGATGAGAGCTGCTGAAACCACTGCTGAGGCAGGACAATGCTGCCTGGGCCTTTCATTGTCTCGAGCCAATACATGTTGCTTTCCGACTCGCTTTGGAAGTGAGGAGTCGAGGCTCAAAGAGGAAACCCCGCAGAGTTCTTTTCTGCTCCATCTCTGCGAAGGTTCAATATTCTCGACAAAAAATCCCTCCTTCCTTTGTAGCTGGGAGTTATTTATACTGCACTGCAAGGCACATGGCACCTCTCAGCATTTAGGAAGGAGCCATCCTACGCCAGAAGCATGGACACAGGGTGAAGTTAAGCCAAGGGTGCAGCGAGAGGTAGAGGCTCTCCCTGGGGATGGTAATTCCCTGGGAGCGCTGCAAGGTGTAGACAGCTGGAGAAAGGAACTGGCACAAATGAAAACTTGGATTCTGTGCCAGCAGTGATTACAACTTTCCCCCAAATACTTAAGGGCCGTAATAAGCTGGAAAATAACGACAGGTCTGAAGTTTGGGAATGTTTTAAGAGTCTAGTGGAGCGGTGAGGTAACTCTTAGAGGGACAACCTACACTCGGATCAGTGGGGGGGGGGTCTGGAACACATTCAGCGGCTCTGGGTACAATCACTGGCAAAAAGGCAATAAAGCATCACCTTACAGGGGCCAAGGAGAGCCAGCGTAGCCTCTGGGTGAGGCCCACACTATTGAATAACGCTGAACTCATGGCTGCTCACAAAGGAAAGTGTGTTCGGAAAGAATGCAAGGCATCTGAAAGGAGAATTACTGCAAGGTCCAGGAGCTGCCTCTGCCCCCGAGCCTGGCATAAGTAGCTCAGGTGGGCTGTGAACCTGGCCAGACTAGTTCCTTTAGAAATAGGCCTAGGAGAGATCATCTGCAGGCTCTGTGAAAGATGCATGGAAAGTAGAGGAGGTTCCTCGAAATCAGAGCTCTGGCTGGGAACTCCGCCCACGGCTCCTGCAAAGTCCTCACACAGCTCTGCTCCTTACTACTCCCCCAGTCCACAATCTCCCCTTCTCTGCTGCCCTAAACCACCCCTGTTCTGCTCACATGATCCCTGCACCCATCACTTTGTTCCCCATTACTCTTCTCATGCTCACAAATCTGACCATCATCATGTGTTTCCTTCATGTGCCTCCATCTAGGAGGGTGGGGTGCACCAGTGCTGGCAAGCCAGGGTGGAACGTCAGCCCTGGAATGCTCACTGAAAGTCACGAGGGACGCCAGAGGAACAGAGTGAATTGCAGACCTTCAGATGACACAGAGACAGTGTTAATGTCTCTGGTGGCTGACCTCAGAGGGAAGATGTCTATGCAGAAACCAACAGACTTCATGGCCTGGTTTGCAGAACCACTGGGAATCTGAGGGAAAGTCTTCCAAATTCCTTTCCCCTTCCAGATCCTGCAGAAAATGTCAGCTGATTTGTGGGATTTGGGTTTTTTGTTTGTTTGTTTGTTTGTTTTTAAAGATAATTCAACCAGAAATCCTGTGAAAAGACCAACATGAATTGTTGGGATCTTCAAGAAGTTGAATTTCTTGTTTTAAATTGAGTTTTTATTTCATCAAGTCTTTTCTTTTAAAAAATGTCTCCTCCCTCCCTCGTATCTTCCATCCGCTTCCTTGTGATCTTTCCCCACTCCCTTAGAATTATTTCTTCTCTTCCCCTTACCCCTGGACTCCCACGCTAAAGAGCAATAAATCAGTATCAAATTGGATATTTGATGGAACGTTTGCATCTTTTAGCATCTGCAGCCAGGAATTCAACCCCCCAGACAGAGCTCAGATATAGCTGCTCAAATGCTCACCAGCAACATTGTTAAGTTCATGTTGATATTTAAAGAGTTATCACTAGGTATCTGCATTAACCCTGTAAGAATGAGCAGCAGTTCATATCTAACTTGGAGCTGTTCTTGCAGGCTGTGGAGCCAAGAACACAGTGTTGTATCAGGACTAGAAAGGTGCGGGTTTATTTTTTAAGGAAAGCTTAGACTTTGCAGACAACACTGCAATCTACAGAGAGACCCTAAGCCAGTGCAAAAGTGCTACATTTCTGCCGCATGCCTCTGCAATGATCTTGGTCATTACGTGTTCTTGTCTGGCAAGGCTATCCTCAGTTGAGGTGACTTTTGCTCAAGGAGATCTCAGGTGATTTGACAGGCAATCATTCTTCCTCCTCACCTGTTGAGTGCCAGCTGTGTCAATCATGTTTCCGTCTGTTGTTCAGAGCACGCAATGCCATGGGGGGAGCGCCCTTCCATTGTTCCGCGCACTTTCACAATCAATACAAACATGCATACTCAGAAATGAAATAAGCACCAACAGTAAAATGGACGTGTCGGCCCAACGCCAATCTGAGACAGAGAGAATTTCACTTTGTCCTCCTCCTGCAAGGGCTCAGACCAAAGTTGGAACTTTGTGGCAAATCTAAAGGGTTAATCTGCCTGTGGGAAGCTTTGGATGTGCGTTTTTCTCCTCTCTCCCACTCCTCTTCCTTCTTCCCTCTTCCCACTCTCTGGCTTAGTTTGACTGGGATGTGCTGCACCCTGGAGTAGAGGAATTCTCTCTCGCGCTGAATGGGGATGGGGAACCCACTGCAGCCTTTAAGCAGAGAGTGCTGTTCTCTTGCGGTGCTGCCGGAGTTGGGTTGGGATGAGTACGCTATCCTGGGTGGATTGACTCATTTGGTATTTACATACCACGGTAAATTGAATTCTCCTCTCTCTGATGCCTGGTATCCTCCTATCTCCATCCCCACCGATCGCCTCCTGCTGTGCATTCCTGCCGCTGCCCGCAGCAGCTCCATATGTTTGGAACAGACTCTAATCGTTGGCTCATGTCTCCCAGCGAAAGCCCAGAGCCAGAAGGAAAACATCAGTCTGGATGACGGGAGATGATTAAAACTGTGTCCAGTCGAGGGGCATCCTGAGACCGACATTCTGCTTTGTCTGTCAGTCATTCGCTCAGTCAGTAGCTCCTCTAGCTGGGATCATTGCTCTGCATACATAGTTCTGGCTGCCTAGACAGGATTGAGAAAGGAAGTTGAAGGAGGGGGATGGTCTTGCCAGCCCAGGCAGTCATTTGGATGAGAGACTGGTGATGAAAACTCCAGCTTTCTCTTTTGTAAGGAGCCTCTGGCCTGGGTGGTCTAGAAGGAGGGTGGCTGAGGAGGAAATATTAGAGAAAGGCCGGAGGAACAAGGGTTGTGACGGAAAGCAGAGAGTCTGCCTCCATCCTCTGTAAGGCCTTCTCCCCAGAGTTCAGCCTTGCACCTTCTCCCTCGTATGTCTTTCTCCCACCATGTCCCCTAACCCCTGTGGTGTCTGGGGCCCAGATCCTCAAAGGTATGTAGCCTGCCCAACTTCCATTAAAATCAATGGGACTCAGGCACTCAAATACCTTTGAGGATCTGGGCCTGGCTGGCTGGAGAAGGCAGAGAGCTAGCCACACTGGGACCATGGAACATCAACTTTATTAACTCACTAGCACTGAGATGTTGACACTTGTAAAATAAGGGGAGGCTACCAGAGCAACCAGCGGGTGCCCTGCAGGAATGTGAACCCAGTGACCCAATTCCCCTGTTCCTCTGACCCCCCCGGCCCGGCCACCCATAATAAACCAGTTACCCTCCCTCTTTCCCCAGCAGCCAGCTGCAGGGTGGAGCAGTGTCGCAAGGCTCAGAGGTTGCTCAGTCTTGGTCGATCAAAAGGGGTGCCGGGTCAGCAGTCAGACCCAGGGTTGTGCCGGGATTGGTTGTGCAGGGCTCGGGGCCAGATTATATGGAACAATAATAGGGATGGAGGCATGGCGTGAAAGGCCAGAGCAGCAGCACAAGTGGCCAGGGTGAAGACACGGTGCCCGGCACTCTTCCCTCTGAATGAGACAGCAATTATCCTCCGTCAAAAGGCCACGAGTGGGGAGGGAGTACTGCACTCCTTCCTTCTGTCTCCCTTTCTCCTGCTCCCTCGTCTTGCCATGCCCACGTCCCTCACTGCAGCCTTTGTGTCCTCCTCCTCTGAGCGCCCCATCACAGAGGCAGAAGCAGAGCTCAGCAGGTCCTTCTGAATGCTATGCTGCACTCAGCCATTTCCATTGCGGCTTTTCACCTCGGGACTCGAGCTATGTGATGAGATGAGGCCAGGTCTGTGGTGGGGCCGGTTGGGATTCATGGTATGTCCCACCAGCCCCTGCTGCGTGGGCCCCCTGTCCTCACTCTGGGGCAGGCAGCAGCAGGGGCCAGGTGTGGGGAAGGAACCATGGGAGGAAGACAACACAGAGCCCAGAGTGACTTCACAGCATCTGGGAAGCATGAGGCAGGTGACCTGTCAGACAGAAGGGCTCTTCTAATGCTCAGAGGGGCCATAGGACATGATGTGGCAGCAGCTGTTGGGGTGGAGGACAGAGGGAGAAGAGAGACTTCATCTCAGAACCCTTATCTCTAGTGCTCTAAGGGTGAAGCAATTCCCCAGGGGTGTCCGACGTGTTAGAACCCAGGAGCGCCTGGCTCCCAGCCCCCTACTCAGACCACGACTGTCTCTCATACCCATGTCCACTGGCAGGAGGATAAACTGCTGAACCTATGAGTTTGGCAAGTTTTCATACAAAGCCAACAAGACCAACCCACCTCCCCCTACCTGACCCACAACTGGCACTAGAGAGTCTTAGAGCAGCGAAGGGCTCCATCCTCTCAGGGCAACACGGGTCGCTCAGGGACATGTCGAGAGAGGCTGGAGAAATGGAAATATGGCTAACCCAGACGTCTTCCACGTAATTAACCAACCCACAAAGTCCTGGAAGCAATAAATCCAGAAATCAGACTATAAAACCAAACATGGCAACAGCTCCCCCTGAGAACATCTCCTGCTCTGCTATGAGTTCAGAGGAAGGAGCAGCCCACCAGCTGGGATGAGGAATGCAGACCCCATTCCCCCTTCAGAGCGGTTCCCTTAGATGGGAATGCTCCTGTTAGTAATTAGGATGCCTTAAAGGGTTCCCATTAGGGTGACCAGATGTCCCGCTTTTATAGAGACAGTCCCAATTTTGGGGTCTTTTTCTTATATAGGCTCCTATTACCGCCCACCCCCTCTCCCGATTTCTCACACTTGCTGTCTGGTCACTCTAGTTTCCATTAGGGTGCTTAGGTGAAAAATGCAACCTAACTCAAAATGGTTTGTGACGGGGTGCTCCACTCCCCACTAGGTATAGCGCCTCCTCCTGGCCCTTCAGGGGAATAGCTCACCAGGTCAACGCCCCTTCCCCGCCGTCTCTCTCTGGGTCTGCAGTCCCTCTCTCACTCCACGAGCTGCTGCTGCCTCTTCGCGACTCAGCCCTCAGGCCAGGTCACTCTATGCGTTTTCCCCTTCTGGGGTACCGGAGCCTTCTTTCAGCAGCCCTGGGCAAGCTTCCCATTCACTGCCCTGTGGTGTCACTTCCTGAATGGCTGGCAGGGGAACCTCGGCCCACTCTTTTCTCCGGGTTCCGGCTCAGGGACCCTCTGGCCAGCAGTCATGGTCTGTTCCCTTCTAGATCCTACTGCCTTTCCCTGAGCCCCTCCCTCTTACCTTTCTGGCCTCCCCCCACTCTGGGTTTGCCAGCCCAAACACACCTCCCTTCTCCCAGGGAACGACTGCAGATTGCCTCCGTGCAGCCCTCTTTCTGCTGCCAATTTCCCACTTCACCAGCCTCAACCCAGCTCGTTCCTCCTCAGCGGGGCTTCCTCACTCAGTGTGGGGATTGCTTAGCCACCTGATTCCTCTCAGCTGTGGGTTAATGAGCCCCTTCGTTGTCTTAATTAACTCTTTTAAGGCAAGTGTGGGCCAAACACCCCATCACATGGTTAGGTCTGAGTGTTAATATTATTACTCACCTAGCATCCTTGAATGTGCTTCCCAATAACAGCCTCCATTTCAGTAGGTCCTAGGGAAAACACTGTTTTAGTTCCTCTCTGCAGCAGCCAGTGACACACAAACACTCCTTCCAAGCTGGTGCTGCTGATGCCCAGGCACACAGGGATGTTGTGGGGTGGATAAAGGCACCTAGAGATTCTTGCTGAGGACAAGATGCAAGGAGGAAGAATGGGTGTAGCCAGATAAGGATCTGTAGTGGCCTGAACATCCCTATGGATCTCACTCCAGATGTGATTCAGGACACAACTTCCCTTCATCATATGGTAAAGCACAGACTTGTTTGGGAAGCTACTCTGAGGGCTTCACAGCCATCGGAGGGTCCGTGCCCTGCCAGTGGAATTACACTTGGGCAGCTGTCGAATGGGACTGCCTCTCCTGTACAAACCTCAGGCTGCTGCTGAGAATGGAGCCAGGCTGCCTGCCCGGTCCCGGCTCCTGGCCCCCCACTCCCACTAAGCCTGCCCGTTCCACCAGCCTGGGCTCCCTCATCCTGTCCTGCTGTGCCAGGCCCTCAAGCCTCCTCTTAGCACACACACAGGTAGGGACATGCCCAGCTGCAGAAAGGCACAGACACTGAAATCAGCTCTGCATAGGAAGAATCAGCTAGGGGACTGCAAACCCAAAGTTAGGAGAATCATAGAATATCAGGGCTGGAAGAGACCTCAGGAGGTTATCTAGTCCAACCCCCGACTCAAAGCAGGACCAACCCCAAATAAATCATCCCAGCCAGGGCTTTGTCAAGTCTTTGTATTGTCTTGCGCTGCACAGAAATCTGTACAGCGTAAACTCATGAAAATCGCCCCCTCCCTCAGTGTGGAAGAAGATATGCACAGCTTTCTCCACCCCCTCCCCCCAGTTATGAATTACACAAACTGATTTAAAGAAAACAAAACATGCTTATTAACTGCAAAGGTAGATTTAAAGTGATTATAAGGGTGAGCCAACAGATCAAAGCAGATTACTGAGCAAATAAAACAGAACACCCAAACTAAGCTCAATACATTAAAGAAACTGGTTACAAGTAGTATTTTCCCACCCTAAATATTGCTTTAGGTATTTCTTTCACAGGCCAGACACTTTTTCCTGCCTGAGCTCAGCATTTCTCCCCTCTTAGTCCTTGTTTTTCAGATGTTCTCAGCAGTCATCCTGGGCAGGGAGTTAGTGAAGAATTGACCCTGATTACCTCACTCCCCAGCCTTAAATAGGATTTGCATATGATAGGAATCCCTTGTTTCCCAGTTTGATCCCCAACCCCTACTAGTGGAAAAATACTAGCAGTCCAAGATGGAGTTCAGTACCAGATGACATGATCACATGATCCTGCAGTGTCAATGCAGCATCCCAGGAAGCTTCTCAGGAAGGTGGGAGATTAACATTTTGAAAGTCCTATCGTTCTCCTTAATGGTTCATTAACTAACCAGCCAGTCAGATTGCATTTTGTCTGGTGGGCATTCCCCAGGTGCAAACACAGTTGTAATTGTTACATAGTCAATATTCCTAACTTCAGATACAGAAATGATACATGCATACAATTAGGATAATCATATTCAGTAAGTCATAACTTTTCCAAGGATACCTCACGTGGCCCATCTTGCATAAAACATCCTAGTTATGCCGTATTCATATCATAATATCTCTATGAAGAATATGGGGCGTAGTGTCACAGGGACATGTACCTAAAACCTGCACTGGCCCAAATGATTATTTAGACAATAATCCCATAATCTGCTCTAAACAAGCCTTTTCCAATGCACCTTCCATCACATCCAGCAAAAGCAAAATCCTCTCCCTGGCGGTGGGACGCAGCACATGGGCTGCTCCCCAAGTATTGGGATGTCAGCTAGAGGGGCAGGATCCCGCTCCCATTGAAGTCAGTGGTAAACCTCTCACCAGCTTCAGTGGCAGCAAAGTCAGGCCTGAGAATGGGAGCAGACAGGGATGCTAGAAAAAGGAATAGGACCAAGTGAATTCACAGGTCACAGGCCCTAGAGAGGACTCTGAATTCCTGTCCCAGGGGCTCCCTCTACAGTTCTGAAATGGGGTGGTGCCAGCAGCGAGCATTCCTATGTTGTGCCAGGACCCCACTCCCAGTGCCTAACTGTGACAAGGGTGAGGAGAGCTATCCTTCTCCAACCACAGCTATTAGAGAGGAAAGGGGTCCCATCCAATTCTTCTTCACAGGTAAACCACTGCAGGAATGTTCCCTACAATCTGTTCTCCAGGATTATAGCAAGTGTGGTTTAAATATCCCAAGTGATAGACTTCCAGTTGTCAGCCAGGAAGCTTCCCCTGAGTCAGACTATGTTTGCCTTTGCTCTTCAACCCATTCCCTCTCGTTATGCCCCCATGTATCATCCTAACTAATTCCATTCCCCCCTTGCTATACCCACAGCCTGTTATGGTGCCCATTAGCCATTCTTGCACCAAGATCTCCAGGGTCAGCTCTATTTTTTAACTCCTTCCCATGTAACTCAGCCCCTACAGCTGCTGCTGATGGGGATACACCTATCTCATAGGACTGGAAGGGACCCCGAAAAGTCATTGAGTCCAGCCGCTGCCTTCACTAGCAGGACCAAGTACTGATTTTGCCCCAGATAGCCCCCTCAAGGATCGAACTCACAACCCTGGGTTTAGCAGGCCAATGCTCAAACCACTGAGCTATCCCTTCCCCCCAATGGCTTTTGTTGCTTTTCTCAGGAACCCTCCAGTCTGCCAATACTTCAGCAACAAGGGGCACAGAGCTGAGTGCAGAGTCCATCTGGAGTCTCCTCAAAACCATCCTGTCCCTGTGCCAAACGTGAGGCCTCTGCAAACACAGAATCACATTGGCCTATTTGTCTCATCGCAAATGCCTTTCTGGCTTGCTCCATTCTGCCTCACGCCCAGCCATTCTGGTTTTAGGGGTTTCTCCCGCCCATTGGGTACAAAATAAGGCTCTGCCTGTTGGTGTAAGGTGCTTTTCAAATGCCTGGCTGTTTGGCTTGGAAGAGCAGGGAGGGGGCTGAGGGACAGCCCTGTGCTCCTTATGAATGACTTCCCATGCTTACCTTCTGCCTCCTCTTACTAAGCCCCTTGCCTCAAGATAGAGACACATTTGGCAAGAACAATGAGGACTGTCCTTCTCCATTGCACTAGCACAAGCTGGATAGTTAGAGGCTGGCCTAAAGAAACAGACGTACCGGTGCCCTGCTCACGCTAGGCTAGAAATGTTCGGCCCCTGGAGCATAAGCAGAAGATGTCACCTTGTTAGGGATGGACAAAGATCAGCTCTTCACACGCTCCATGGAGCATCAGGTGCTTGTCCCTGGTACAGAACGTCATTCTCCTAGAGCGCCTGGGAGGCTGCTGGTGACCTAATTTTCAGACCTAATTCCTCCCTCGCCCCTAAATCCCTTCTCCCAGCAGACATGCTCTATACAGTACAGTTTGCTACATGCTTCCTCTTGAAGACCAAACACATATGCAAATCAATGGCATCTCCACATGCAGCCCCTCCAGCTTTCTCCCTGAAGGCATCTCTGAATTTAACTCCTCCATTTACATTGATCCAGCTATCCAGCCTACATAGACCCTCTCTGCCCCTTCGTCCAGCCTTAGCTACTTCCTGCCTGCCTCCTGCCCTTGCCACACATATGGCCTGTCACCCTCACCAGCCACACCATCTTCACTTGGTCTTTCTCACGTCACTTGCCAGCACATGTCTTGCCTCCAGCTCCCTGTCAGGGCAAAGGCCAATTTCTATCATCTCAGTTCAAACTAGACAAAGTCTCAGCGCTGTTTAATGAAGGCCTCTTACATAGCAATTGAACGTTCAGTTTTCTCATGTTCCGTACTGAGGACAGAGGCCAGGGACTCAGCAACACAAGTTAACTGTCATTTATAAAATAAGGTATAAAATAAAAAATAAAAAGAATAAGTCACAGCAGAAGCATCAGAAAAAAATCTGCTCCATGCAGTCCCACCTGCAAACTAGTCAATCAGCCAGGGCACTTCTCCTCATCTATCTTGGCAGTAAATCATCCCTTCAAAGGGAATGGTAAGATATGATCTAGGCAGCTAGCTATGGTTCAGAGCAAGAGCTTAATAGCCATAGTGATTGTAGCAGATAAGTGAATATGTGAACTCCAAGGTTTAAATTAACTAATCACTTCTGATGATTCGGATAGTCTGCAGGGGACGTGGAGGAGTGATTTATGAGGAAAGATTAAACAAACTAATTGGACCAGCCTCATCAGTTAGGAGATTTGAAAGGAGAGTGGGGAGCAGACTGCAAGGCAGAACCCACCGTGGCCCCTGGGGGAAGGGTTTAGGTACCTGATTTTCAGTAATAAAGTGCAAGTGCACCTTTGCACTTACTTGACACACACACACAGGCACATGCAAAGAGATGATTTGGATGGATGCCTGGTTCGATTAGTGCAAACCCCAGATCTGCGTGTGCACCCGTAGCAGTGCAAATGCACACGAGGCCTGCCTTCGCCCAGGCACAGATGTTTGCGGACTTGGTTAGTGAAAATCAGGCCTTTTGTGATCCAATGGGTCTTTTTCATTTGCTGTTTTTTTAATTTGTTCAGTTAGTTACGGTCTGTTACTGCAGTACAGTTCTGCAAATGGAGCAGTCTCACGTTACAACCTCTCAGAAGGCCCTGGCTGAGTTTAACCCTTAACTCAGTAAAGGTTTGTTGTTTAGCATGATTGGGTCAACCCAGGGTCTCTCTTATTCATCACGCTGGGAACCTGCTGCTTTTGGTCCTCAGGACACCAAGAGAGACACAGAAATGATAGGCTTTAGGAAGCAGAATCCGTTGACTCCTCCACTCTCTTGCATCAGGCTCCATCTTCCTCTAGTCAGGGCATGTGTCTTTCATGTCTGCTCAGGGTGGTCTCTCCTCTGGCTTCTTGGGAATCCTCCAGCAATCCCCTTTTGCAGCGCTTAATTTGTGTCACGGCTTGCCAGGGCTGAGCACCTCTAGGCTTGCCAGTTCATAGCCCCGACACCTCTGTGCTTGCTGCATTAGTTATGAATGTGAAAAAAATTGCTCGAAGCTCGGCACCTCTTTCATTACAAATTAAGCACTGCCCTATAGATTGAGGGCCTGTAAGCATGTGACTTGCTGGCTGGTGCGCCCTTGGGTGGCTGGGTGTGGTGTAGCAGGTTCTCCTCCTTAGCGTTCCTTGCGACTCTGCCCTTCAGCCAGGTCACACAGAGTCTCCCCCTTCTGGAGTACCAACAGCCCAAC
Source organism: Gopherus evgoodei (assembly GCF_007399415.2). NCBI lineage: Eukaryota > Metazoa > Chordata > Testudines > Testudinidae > Gopherus > Gopherus evgoodei. Next base: position 9,008,875 of record NC_044330.1, read on the forward strand.
CAAAAATAGTCCGTCAACTTCTTGTTGGCCCCTTAGTCCGAGTCTGGACTTGCTTGTCCCTCCTGCGGGTGTCAGGGGTTTCAGTAGCCCTTACCCCTTGTTGGGAGGGTGGTCTCCCTCACCTTCCTTGGTGGGCTGGTGGGGCAACCCAGGCCCTCCCCCTCCACTAGGTTCCAGGCCAGCAACCCTTAAATACAGTCAAGGCCTGGCTACATAGACTCCCGACTGCCTCCCTGGACCACTTCCTACCGTGCCCCATCAAGGGCCTTTGCTTCAGCCTCTTCCTGGGTTCTCAATGTATCAGCCCTGCTCTCCCTCTGCCTTGTCCACTGGCTCACTGAAGAACTTCCCAGCACTTCCTGCCACCCAGCGGGTCCTGCTGGAGGGGAATTTCCTCCACTGCCCCGTCCTCCTGTTCCCTGTAGACCCCAGGACACAGAAACCGGGGCGCACTCACTTCCTGTTGCTCCTTCCCAGCTGCCTTGGGCTCCCTGGTTCAGAGCTACTTTCCTTCAGGGAGTCCCACCCCCCTCCCTGAGCTCAGCCAAGCTTCTCTCACTGAGAGCCAAATATCTGCTCTCCTTCCAGGACTGAGTCAGGTCCAACCTTTTAACTCTCCCTACTGCAGGTGAATGGGGAAACTGGGTAAAACATTTACCTCCATGGTATTTTTGTCCTGCATGGCTTGGATACTTCATGACTACGTCACTGGCTCACTGACAAAACGGTTCCCAGCCTCACTTAGTTGTATAACAGAGATCTGCCGCCTGGGATCTCAATGACCGAGGCTCCCTCCTGGAAACCCATTTACCCCATGAGATCCACCCACCCCTCCATGCTATGCCACCTCACCTCTCAGCACTTCATCTCCAGACAAACTAAGCCCTGGGGGAAGTCCCTCACCACAACCTATTCAACCCCAATACAGCTTCTGATCACAACGAGCAAGCAGCTAAAGGCTTGGTTTGGCCTGGCACTGATATTTGAGGTTCCCTCTCTTCCATGACTAGCTCCAGCTCCGTCCCTTCCAGAGACCTTCTCCTGTCTCCTTCCCGCTTCTCCCAGGGTGGTCCTCCTACACCGGGTGCTTCCATTTGCAGTCTCTCACTCCACGTTTGGACCCACCCCTGTGTCTCTCCCTGGGCTGTGAGAAGGGGCTGAATGCCTGCTTGTTACAGTGACAGCTTTATTGCTGCCGTGAATTATGAACTAGAGTTGTGAGGAAGTTTAAATGCTTCTTGTCTTGTAGATGCTTTTCCTATAAGCAGATAATTTTTATTGTTCTCAGACAATGGTCTGTTGTTGTGAGAATGTAAATCACGGGCACATGCTGTGCTCTGTTCTGCCCTGTGTTTACTCACTTGCAATCACTCACTTTCATGATCATGTGTCAGTGCAGGTTGATCCCACCCTAAGCGGAAGTGCATCTTAACTTTGTGCTACTCCACTAAACTCTGAGTCTCCGTCTATCCTGTTGGCTGCAATAGCCTCGAGTTTACCCCTGTGCTGCACTGACATCACATGTAATCAGATGTAGCAGTCCCAGTTAGTGGAGTGTGGGAGCATTGGAGGTAGCCAATGGGCCATCTCAGGGCTTCAAAGCACTGACAGTTGGTTGCTTCTTGGGCTGAGAACAAAGCTCGATTGAGCAGTGGCCAGCAGTTGTTGTCCCTGTCCCTTGATGTGCCTCAGGCATCTGATCCCTGGTGCATGAAGACATTGCAGAGGGCGCCGTTTGCAGACAGTTGCAAGCTGCCTTTCTCACAGATGTTCTCTCTCTGCTCTCATTAAGCAGCTCAGCCTGCCTTGCTCTGAATGGGAAAGAGAAATGAGGCTCCCAGTTCAGTCCTTTCTGCATGGCACAGCATCACAGGTTTGTCTTGCACCTGGTCTCAGCTCAGCGAGGTGCCTCTTGGACAGGAGTTGAGTTAGACAGGGCTGGGACCACGTTTGTTCCCCTCCCTTTAGTGCATAAATTGATTCAAAATTTACAAAGGGTGCAGCAAATTGTGCTACTTTGGAAGCTGATATTTGACAGAAGCCCTGGGGCTCCTGGTCCAATGCCAAGGAGTGAGTGAACCCTGGCCTTGGTAGCCTGAAGGGTAGCTTAATTTCCAGCACCATCACTGCATCACCTCTTACACAAGGCCCTGGTACCGTATGGGGTAATGTGATTTTCAGCAGGGATTGTGAGCTTGACTGTGTAAATAACACAGTTAGAGCCACCGTGAAGCCAGCTGTTTTCATGTGAAAATGGAAATTTAATCGAATACCAAGCAGGGGTTGCTGTGGCTGTTACGTGTGCAATAGTTACACGAAAGCCAATTCAATTTGGAGATGTTGCCAAACAAACAAACCAACCACTCGTTCAGAATACATCATTGACCAGGCTTTGTGCAAGAAGCAACTTTTGGAAATTGAGACTGCCCGCCAATAGCATACAGACCAGGAAGAAGTACAAGAATCCGGTGCCTTGATCTTCATCACCTTCCTCTTCCCCAACAGAGAAAGATGGGCAATAGGGGACAATTTCCCTGACCCCTCGAGTAGTCACTGTCACGGTTATCTGCACTGTGCTGGGTCCCTGGGATTGTCCCTGGATGGTGGGAAATACAGGGAGTCATTCCAGGTCTAGCCAGAGCTGCATCTCTCGTGTGTGCAAGCTCACGTGATGCACCTGACATTTTTCAAGTGATAAGGCTGGCGGAGAACCAGAAATCCCTTGTATGGATGGTCATGCCTAATGGGAGTCACACCCAGGAAACCAATATTAACATCTCTGTGTACCAGTGCAGCAGTCACCCTTCCAGCAGCCTCTGTCTGTCCCTTGGATTCTTTGACAGGAAACTGTGCTGGAACCAGTACCTCAGATGGACAAGATACAGGACATTGTGAAGATCTTCAGGCTCACTGTTCAGGAGACAGCCTAGCCTGGTGCATTTGGTTTGTAATAAGTGATTTGCAGAAAAGCTGGGTGATTATTTTGGTTATCATTTGGCTTCCAGGCCCTCCCATAATGCACTTGGTGTTGTCTGCACATGGAAGGTGGCACAGTCTCTGCCCAAGCAGCTTGCTAAAATGACAAGACACATACCCTGAGTGGGAGACAAGGACAGTGTAAGCCTACCTGACCTTCAATCTACCCATTATTAGTCAAGCTGTCCCATTTCTGGGCGGCATCAGGGCAGAAATGGGTCTTAAGCATCAGTTTGGGAAGCAGATCAGACCAACTTCCCTTTGGACATCTCTCCTTGATGATGAGGAGGTGGCAGTGGGAACTGTTTGGGGATTGCAGACCAGGAAACTTTCACCACGGTATTGTGCCATTCTGCTTCCCAATAGTTTCGTTCATTCTGTGATTTATCTGGCTGCAAGAGTCTAGCAGTAAGCTCTTTAATGCTGCCGATTTGTCTAAGACTCCTTGTTTCAGCTGGCTGAAGTCATCCCAGTTTGAACTGGTGCAAAGGCTGTGATGCAGCCAGAGATACCTGGAGAAGTCTGGGTTGTACTGTTGGGTCCATTCAAGTATGGAGAAGGAATTCCCAGAGGTCTGTGCAGCCGATCTTGTGGAGAATGGCTTTGCTTTTGCCTTTGACTCAGAGAGAAAGAAATGTGGCCATCACATAGTTCCCTGATACTGCAGTCTTCAGCTCTGGGATGGAGCTCCATGGGCTTTTCAGACAGAGGGGCTGCTTCGCTGAGCTTCTTTCCCCAGGACCACTTCTCTCCTTACCCTGGGCACTGAGATCCTTTACTCACAGTCTGTGCTGTCCTTCTCTCCAAACTCTTCCATGCCTCACAGCTCTGAGGGTTTCTGAAAAGAGATGGGACATGGGGCTACACAGCCCCCTAACACACTGCAGTTATGGGGTGTGAGCATGTTCCCTGCTGCCCCAGTAGGGTCAGGAATGAGGGCCTATGGGCCAAGCCCCACCTGGTGCTTACAGGCCCTGGCAGGAGCAGTTAGGAAGTTTGTTCACGTTTGGAAGCGGGAACCACTGTTTGCTTTTATCCGTCGGCTCCCAGCCCATGCGCCGGTGCTCACCACCTACAAGCCGTTTCCTAGGTAACAGAAGGACATCAGGTTTGTGTGGAGTCAGCAGCAGAAAAGCTCACGTGGAAAGTTGGTGGCAAGAGTCTCTGTAACTTACTGGAAGTCTGTTCAAGGAGCTGAAATCCCCCCCTCCCAGCCCGAAAGGGAGCGGATGCAGCTCTCCGTGTGGGGAAACCTGACATGGTGGAGGCAGAGCAGTGACCGTGAATGAAGACCGGAGCACAGGACTATGGACTAACCACAGGGCCGACTTGGGCGGCTGAGCATGTATGTAAAGAATTCCTGCAGGAGCTGGAGGGTGAAGGAGGGAATGAGCCCCAGCACAGGCAGGAGGCAGGTGTTCTCCCGCAGCCCATCAATCCCTCCTCTGTTCCTACTCTACCTTCTGGAGACTAATTTGCTGGCAGGACCCCGCCTGTGGGGCTGTCTGGAAAGTTGCTGACGCGCCGGTTTACAGAGGAATAACTTCATCAGTGAAACATCCCAACTTCCGCCAAAGAAAAGGGGGATTAGCCTTGAAAGGGACCTGTCTGTTTGTGGAGACGGGGAGCTCCTGGGGCTGAGCTAAACCCCTTTTGTATGCAGACACTGCAGTTCCTAATTGAGGCCTAAACATTCCTATTCTGAGCAGAGTTTCTGTTCCCCAGCGGCACACAGGCTCCACAATCCTTCATTCATTACCGCTGCCTTTTATGAAGCGGGAAACCATGGATTTAGCGAAGCGGGAGATGCCAGCTCCTGACACAAGGTACAGTACAGCGTGGGGCTAGATGCCCCAGAAACCCAGTGCTGACAGGAGTGAGCAATGGGGTGGTTGATGGAGATGACAGGAGAAAGAGCTGGGCAGCTTGGGGCAGAGATTGGGGGGGGAAGAGGTGGGGGAACTTGGAGAGAATAGGGGAGAGCGCACTAGCACATGGGACAGCGCAGTTATCCATGTCACAGGTGAGCATTAACTCCTCCTGGGATGAGATCCTTGGCCTGCATGACCCCACATAGCAATGGCTTCCTTAGCCTGATTGCTAGTCCTTACCCATGGTGCATGACGGTAACCAGATGACGTGGCAAGGCTTCTCGCCCTGATGGAGACTTGATTCAATGGGACGAGGAGAAATACCTTCCCTTTGTGTCAAGTATCAGAGGGTAGCCGTGTTAGTCTGTGTTGGTCACATTAACACCACCCTCTATCGAAAACCCACCGACCGCTATGCCTACCTTCATGCCTCCAGCTTCCATCCCGGGCACATCACACGATCCATTGTCTACAGCCAAGCACTGAGGTACAACCGCATCTGCTCTAACCCCTCAGACAGAGACCAACACCTACAAAATCTCCACCAAGCATTCTCAAAACTACAATACCCGCACGAGGAAATAAGGAAACAGATCAACAGAGCCAGACGTGTACCCAGAAGCCTCCTACTGCAAGACAAACCCAAGAGAGAAACCAACAGGACTCCACTGGCCATCACATACAGCCCCCAGCTAAAACCCCTCCAACGCATCATCAAGGATCTACAACCCATCCTGGACAATGATCCCACACTTTCACAGGCCTTGGGTGGCAGGCCAATCCTTGCCCACAGACAACCTGCCAACCTGAAACATATTCTCACCAGTAACTGCACACCACACCATAATAACTCTTGCTCAGGAACCAATCCATGCAACAAACCTCGATGCCAACTCTGCCCACATATCTACACCAGCGACACCATCACAGGACCTAACCAGATCAGCCACACCATCACTGGTTCATTCACCTGCACATCCACCAATGTAATATACGCCATCATATGCCAGCAATGCCCCTCTGCTATGTACATCGGCCAAACTGGACAGTCTCTACGGAAAAGGATAAATGGACACAAATCAGACATTAGGAATGGCAATATACAAAAACCTGTAGGAGAGCACTTCAACCTCCCTGGCCACACTATAACAGACCTTAAGGTGGCCATCCTGCAGCAAAAAAACTTCAGGACCAGACTTCAAAGAGAAACTGCTGAGCTTCAGTTCATCTGCAAATTTGACACCATCAGCTCAGGATTGAACAAAGACTGTGAATGGCTTGCCAATTACAGAACCAGTTTCTCCTCTCTTGGTTTTCACACCTCAACTGCTAGAACAGGGCCTCATCCTCCCTGGTTGAACTGACCTCGTTATCTCTAGCTTGCTTGCTAGCACACATATATATACCTGCCCCTGGATATTTCCATTACATGCATCTGAGGAAGTGGGTATTCACCCATGAAAGCTCATGCTCCAAAACGTCTGTTAGTCTATAAGGTGCCACAGGATTCTTTGCTGCTTCCCTTTGTGTGCAAGATGGACAAAATTAGACAAAAACTGGGTAACATTTACCTCGCTGTCCTGTGTATTCCCCTGTGTCTCACACACCCAGCAGCCCCTGAACTGCGGGCCAGCCAGGGGTACGCTAACCAGCCCCAGCACCTCATGCCTCAGACACCGAGCACTAGCCAGCCCCAGTGCCGCAAATCTCACCCACCACGTAACAGCCAGTCCTGGCTCCAAACGCCTCACATGCTGCATGCTGGCTGTCCCAGGCACCCAACACTTCATGTGCCACATGCCCCCAGCCCTGGCACCTCACGTCACATGCCATGTGCCAGCCCGTCCCAGCGCCAAACGTCTCTCATGGTGTGCATGAGCCAGCCCTGGCACTGAATGACTTGTGTGCTGCCTGGCTACCAACCTGGCTGCCTCACACCTCAGACACTGCAAGCCAACCAGCCCTGGTGCTTCACAAACCATGTGCCAACCAGCCCTGGTGCCTTGTGCGGCACATATCAGTCAGCCCAACGCCGAATGTCTCATGCTCCACGCACCAGCCCCGGCTCTGAACACCTCATGCACCATGCACCAGCCAGTCCCGGTGTCTCAGACATGACATGCCAGCCAGCCCTGGCACTGAATGTCTCATATACCACATGGCAGACAGCCCTGGGGCCAAACCCCTCCTGCACAGTGCACCAGCCAGCCCCGGCCCCTTGTGTGCTGCACCATGTGCCAGCCAACCCTGGTGCCTCACATCACAGATGCTGAGAGCCTGCCAGCCCCAGTGCCTCACCTCACGTCTCATATGGCCCGGGCACCTCAAGCATTGCGCACCAGCCAGCCTCAGGGCTTCACACCACCTATGCTGAAAGCCAGCCCGCCCTGGTGCCTCACACACTAAACACCAGTTAATCCTAGTGCCAAACGTCTATCACACTACATGCCAGGTGGCCCCAGTGCCAAATATCCTCCAGCACCAGCCAGACCCAGCACCTGATGCCTCCCATGCTGCACGCCAACTGTTCCGGATGCTTCATGCCTCATGCACTGCATGCCAACAGCCTGGACACCTCACATGCTGCGCCCCTGCCCGCCCCAGTGCTCAGCGTCTCGTGTGATGAACGCCAGACAGCTTCAGGTCAGCCAGCGCCAGCCCTAAATGCCTCATGCACCATGTGCCAGCCAGACCCAGCACCTCATGTACTAGCCAGCCCTGGCACCGAATGCCTCTTGAGCGGCACACCAGCCTCAGGCCTCACCTCAGTCACTACACGCTGCCCAATTTCTGCTAGGAATGAGGCAGGTGTGAAAGGCTCGTTAGAACAAACTCTAAAACCAGGTGTAAATGTATTATATGGGTCAGGTTAATCCCTGATTAAACCCTGCTGAGGTCAGTTGAGTTACTGGAGCTGGTCAAACAACAGAAAAAGTTATTCACAAGCAATTATTCAATGCATAAATATTTCTAAAATTGGTAATGAATTATTCAGGCAGTTCTCAGAGTTATATCTGGGACAATTTGGCTCTGTCTATCCCAGACAGAGCATTCCAGATCTCTACAGCAAACAGAAAACATTATGAGCAGTGTATTATCTGATTTGTACTGGGTGCTGGGCAAGGCACAGATGCAGACATGGTCCCCATCCCATAAGAGCTTCCAATCTAATTATCAGTGAGAAGGGCAGTCCTGAACTGCATACAAGACCTCAGAGGGGACAGATCATTCCATTGTGACTCTAAACCAATTCCCGCTGTAGCAGCTTATAGAAAGGTGCCATTTGATCTGGGCCAAAAAGGTAACAGGTGGGAGATGTTCTCCAGAGCCAGACATCCTGGCACAGGGTTCCACTCACTGCTAGGGTGCCTTCTCCTGGTTGCGCTGGGGATTAGCTCTTTCTGGTCCTACGCCCCCTTCTGCCACCCGATGCGTGCCCTGCCTTTTCTCTCTCTCTCTCTCTCTCTCTCTCTCTCAGATTCCAGGTGCTCTCCCTTCCTGACCTGGCCCTCCAGTCAAGTCACTGTGTATTTTCCCCCTTCCAGGGTATCAAAAGTCTTTTCTTACAAACTGTCTCAAGCAGCCTCTCCTTTCACTTCCCCAGTGGCTGGTAGGGGACGCCGGGCCTGCTCTCTTATCTGGGTTCAGGCTCAGGGACCTGCTGATCAGCAGCCAAGCTCTAGAGCATCTTAAACCTTGTTGCTAATTCCCTGAGCCTTTTCCTACACCCTCTCTCCTAGGTTTCCTTCCTTCCCTCTCTACTGTACAGAGTAGCTACCGGCTCCCTCCCTGCAGCCCCCTTTCTGCCGCCAACTTCCTGGCTTTATACCAGTCTGCCGGTTCCTTCTCAGCTGGGCTCCATCATCAGTCAGCCTTTCAATCCCTGTCCCTTCCCCAGGGGCAGCCTCTCTGGTTAACTAACCTAATTTAACCTGCTCTGCCTCGTGTGGGGGGGACACTCCATCTGTCACGGAGTGTGGGGGACAAGACCCTGCACCCCCGGCTTCCTGTGATTCACCAGGACTCTCAGCCAGCCATTAAAACAGAAGATTTATTTAGATGACTGGAAGACAGTCTAAGACAGGTCTTGTGGGTACAGACAACAGGTCCCCCCTCAGTTAGGTCCACCTTGTGGGGGAGGCAGAGAAGCCAGAGCCCCGTTGGGAGGCCAGAGCCCCATCTGGGCTCCCTTCCATTTCCCCACCAGCTCCAAACTGAAACTCCCTCCAGCCGTCTCCCTCAGCTTCCCCCCAGCTCTTCCTCCACCCTTTGTCCAGTGTCCCAGGCAGAGGTGTCATCTGGCCTCCAACCCCCTTCCTGGGTTCTCATGTTAGGTGCTCAGGTATCCTCCCTCAAGGCAAGTCTCCCATCCCCAGTGCAGACAGTCCCAGCCAAACTCCCCTGCAACCTTCCCAGGTCAATACTTCCCACTCAGCATTCAAATAGCACATTAAGAACAGTCCCACTTCGTCACACCATCACACCCCCCTGGCTGTATTTATACATTCATTATGGTACAATTAATCTGCTGAAGCCAGACAAATTCACATGACCACCAGAACAAACTAGCAAGGGAAGTGGTGGATTCTCCACCTCTTGCTATCTTCAAATCTGGAAAGCATTCCTGAGCCAAACACAAGTGATTGGACCCCATCCAGGGGTGACAGGGTGGACTTTAGTGGTCTGTGCTATACAGGTGGTCAGATTAAATGAGCTAATGGTTCCTGCTGGCTTTACAGTCTATGAAAACCTGCTACTGGATGCTTAATGCAAGAAAAACAACCCAGGGATAACTTGGTCAGCTTATTCCCCCCATACCAGTGCTGTTACAATAGGGGGTCTGATTCACAAAGAAAGAACCAGGAAAATGGAGACCTCAGACTACACTTATGAGTTAGATCTGTTATATACAGTAATGAGCCAAATTCATCCCTCTGGAAGCCTGAAGATGAATCGGGCCTGATGTCCACAAAGTGCTTTGGCTATGAAATGTGCTCTGTAAGTGATAAGTTTTTCATGCTACAAGAAGTGCCTTTCAACTTCCAAATAAACCAACAGAATCCAGAAGTAATACAGGGATAAAAGCATCTACTAAAGAGACTGCTATAGGACATGATTCTTTTTTAAATTAAAACTTAAAAAAACCCAACTTACGTATTAAAAAACAGCAGCAGCAAGCAAGAAACAACGACCTTCCTGAACCAGATTATTCTCCCCAAAGAAAATACAAGCTTTTCAACTAAACCAACAGGACAACTGGAAACAGGCGGAGCAATAATAACTACTACCAATGGGCAAAAACCCGAGGTGCTGACAGTTATCTGATTGACAGTGCTCACAACACTTAATTTGATTCAATAAGCCAAGTTGCCAGACACCCTTTGCCTTGCTATAACAACTGTACTTCATCAAAATGCTAGAGACAAGTGCCTCCCACGGGTTGTCTTCTGACTCAAGTGTCATATGAACAATTCTAGCTCCAAGGTTAGAGAAGGTCTTTCATGAGAAGACCCTGTTCCTTTGCCCAACTTGGAGGCTTTACCTCTTGCTACCATTTAGCTATCGAGCAAGTCCAACATGGGGATGGTGTTACTTTTTATCTGAGGACTCAGATACCTATAGATTAGGGCTCATTTTATTATGTGGGTTGAAGTCAAACTAAAGCCGAAGTCTTGACTAATGGATGAGAATCCATCGGCGTTTTTCTGCTTTGCTGTCTGCAAAGCATCCAACAGATTGTTGGTGCTTTGTGAAATTCTGGGATTCCACAAAATGAACATCCTAACCGAGAGACAACTTGGGGCTTTCTTGCACTGTATAATCACACATAATATCTCCCCTTCCCCTTTCTTCCCCTCATCTCCATGCTCACACATGGGGTTTACAGCCACTCTCTCCAATTCTTCTTCAAATTCATTCTGGATCCTCAACAATCTAGTCCCCACTCTCTTTGTTCCAAAGAAGGCCATGGCTTCTTCCTGTCTATGTCTCAAGGCCTCTACTCCATCCTCATCCTCTCTGTTGCTTCTGACTTGATCAGTCAGACCTGCCTCCTTGACAACTCCCTAATCCTTTCCTCTCATAATCTCTCCTGGTTCTTGTCCTACCTTTCTGCTTTTTCCATTAATCTCTTCTTCGGTGGGCCTTTCTCCCATCCTGTGGCCCCTGGCCATCCCTTTGGAACATCTCTTCCTCCCCCATTCCGGGTCACTGTTGGTCACAGGAACCTCCTCTCTTTCCCCATTCTTGATCAATGCTGATCACAGGCCATTCTCTTGGTCATTCAGGCCCAAAATCTGGGGTCATCTTCATATAGTCCCTCTTTACTTACTCCCAGGTGGTGTCCAAATCTTGCTGCTTCTTGCTTTAGAACATCCCTGAAACCTGGTATTTCTTCTCTGTTCTCAAGGCTCAGACTCACATCCATGCCCTCATCATCCCCTGTCTGGATTACTGTACCCAGCCCTCCTGTCTGACGCCCACATCATGCTCCCTGCTGCACCTAGTTTGTACAAAGTCCAGCTTTGCCTGTCCTTTTGAGCACATCAGCCTCCTGTTTTGAACCCTTCCACTGGTCTGGCCTCCTCCATCGCACCCAGGTCAAGCGTCTTATGCTTATTTCATGTATGCTGTCCTTTGTCTCTTGTGCCTCCTCCTCTCTTCCCATTAAGGTCAGCTTCATTAATCCATTTGTCCCCCTTCATCAGATGCATTGAGTGAAAAATACAGTAGGCAGGTATATACATTACAGCACATGAATAATATAGTATATATATACACACCAGCCTACTGTATTTTTCACTCTGTGCATCTGATGAAGTGGGTTTCAGCACAGGAAAGTTTAGGCCCAAATAAATTTGTTAATCTCTAAGGTGCAACAAGGACTCCTCGTTGTTTTTTCTGACACAGACTAACATGGCTACCTCTCTGAAACCTGTTACTTGACCAAGATCTCTACTTATTTAATTCATTTACCAGACAAGCAATTTCATGCAGGCTGAGGCGGTCAAATGATGGGTGGGAGGGGCTTAAGGAGGCTGGAACCAAAGCTTGGGACTGCTATGGGATGAGATGAGGGGGTTGAAAGGTGGAGGAAGGATGGGACAGGGGAATCTAGTGTGTTTAACTTTAAAAGGCCAAACAGAACTAATAAGCCATGCTCTATTTCCTGCCCCATCGCCCCTGATACATCTGCTTGTAAGTTGTATCCCTTTCCCGCAGCCTCTCTTTGTCTGCTTGGACTCTGAGCATGTCGGGGCAAAGAATGTGATCCTCTGTGTTACAAAAGTGTTTAGCATGTTTGGGGCCCTTTGAGGATATAAACAGCAACAGATCCTCCTCCAGGTTCAACTGCCCTATAATTCTCCAAGAAGTCCAGATCCTTTGGTTGGATTTTTCTGTAATTGACAGAAATTCTCTGTCGCCTTGTCTGATCCGACAGTGGGATTCAGTATGAGAACGCAGGGAGAGAGATAAAGAGGTAAATGAAAGGGATCTAAGAAAGCACTCTGCATTTCCTGTTTCCCCTCTACTGCTCCCTGCCTTTCCCTTACTCCTCCTTTACCCCCGGCACCTCCTGTGCCAGCTTTGCTATGATACCCTGCACGCCTCACATCCACTGAGTCGCCCACAGTGGGAGTTCAAGGGCAACACTTGATGGATCTTTAAAAACCGGAGAGATACCATCTGCATCTGGGCTGGTCTCATCACGTTTCTTTCCCTTTGTGGTACAAGTCATTTCCCCTTCCCATACGCAGCACATCAGTCCGCAGCCATATGAAGCTGGCTGCTGGGATGGGGCCATCTTTTCTTGGAGCGTTCAGAGGCAGGCAGGGAAGTTCCCTGTACAAGCGAGAACCCAAAGCATTGCCATATCTCATACAGACGGCATGCAGCACTGGCTCGCCTACAGGAAACATATGTCACCAGTTAAACAGATCATGAAAGCCTCAATCACTTCCTTATGCTGGAGCCTGGCTGGGCTCTTACCAACAGCCAATGTCTTCAGCTGCCTCACTTGCTTTCAGAAAGGATGGAAATGACATCAGGATTTGCCACAAAGCTTCCTCAAGCTGGGCTGAAGGGCGATTCTCACCTGCCACCCCCAGCACCGAAGGAGCCAGCTCCAGCCAAGGTGAGAGATGCTGCAGATTCATGCCGTTTCTGTCATACTCTCTCGCAGTCTCCCTCTCTAAGGAGATGAGTTGGCTCCACCCCTTTGAGCGGAGCAATGAAAAACCATTCAGAAAGAAAAACAGCTTCCTGTCAGTGCCTTGTTAGCTCCCCAGCACGGAGAACCGTAATGCTCCACTCACCGCATGCGGACCTGTCTGCAGTTCTCATTCCTGAGCTTATAAAGACGGGAGAGCCCCATCAGGTCTCAGCTAGCCAATCCCCTGGGCCAGGAGCAGAAATGTTCCCTTTAGCAAAGGTTCTACTGTTCTGAAAGGCAGCCTGCTATCTCCGCGGGGGAGCAAATGATCCCACATCTGCTCCTGCAGGGCTCTTACCCTTCCTCTGAAGCAGCTGTTGCTGATCACTGTCAGAGCCACAATACTGGTGCCAGACTGCCTGGGGTAACAAGTGCATGAGTACCAACCTCAGGGCAGACTGTTACGAAGCAGGGCACAAACTCCACATTGGCTCTGAGTTCTGTATTTAGATTTCACCAAACATTTATTACATGTAATCCCCTCAGGCGCTATAACAGCCTTCACTTGAAATCTCAGATAGTCCTCCTGGGCACTTTGGTCGATCTCACCACCCTGGGAAGTTTGCCTTTGTGATAGATGGTCTGTTACCCCCCAGTCACAAAAACATCCAGGTTACTCTCAGTCCCAAAGGACCAGGCACTTACCCCAGGTCAATAGCCCCTTAGATCTCACATCAAAGACAATGATCATAGCCAAACCTACAATAAACTAACAAGATTTATGAACTAGAAAAAGGAAATAAGTGTTATTTACAAGAAATAAAGCAGGCAATCACACAGAGACACACACACACACACAGGGGCGAATGAGTCACAGTCTTAAGTTTCAAAGGTAATATAGCTCCTATAGTACGCAAGATCTATATGTCCCTTAGGACTAGCACAGACTAAGTAGCCGGGGATCCCTTGCTTATGCCTAGACATCTTGCCCCCCATCCCCCAGAGTCCAAGATGAAAAGAGGTACAGTTCCTCCTTGTTAGAGCTTTTTATTTCTTCCCTCTTCTGCTTTGAGTTGCGCACTTAGCTGATGGGAGGAATTCACTAGCAGGTCTCCTCTTCATGGCGGTCTCTGTGTGTGGGAGTGGGGGGAAAGCAATCAACAAAGTCTTTTGTCCTCTGATGTTCCATAATAGTTTCTCTGGTGTCAATGGGCCATCTGTGTTGGGAAGGACAAATAAAAAAAACAAACTCCTGTTGGAAATCAGCATTTCACACTAGTTCATGTCTCTTTGCTGTGTGGTGATTTACACAGATACAGAGGTTTACACTGCAAACACACAAATATTACCTATAACATGGGATACCAATGTGATAAGTGAGATTAATGCATGCAGTAACTTGCAAGCAATCAATGCAGTCTAAACAGGAGGCACAATTTTATAATTCAAATACCTATTTGAATAATACTAATACACAGGTGAGCCAGACTAATTCCAGCTAAGTGTTTGCCACTTTCATTTGAGACATGGGGTCCTTGGCACGAGCTGAACCCTGGTTTGCCAGCATCAGAACTGGACCAGCAGGACCATGGATCTGATCCAGTCTGGCAATTCTTATGAGCTGCAGAAAGACCCACTGACGGGGTCAGATTCAGGCTGGGGTGGAGGGGGCTCAGTGACTAGGTCAGATATGTGCTGGAGGGGGAGGATGGATACCCAGTTTACAGTCATGTTTTATCTACTAGTGAAAACTCCATCATCTGGGTGCAGCAGATACCACTGTGCTCAGTGCCTTATAGCTATGTAATAATAACTCTTTACTCCCTGTGGTACCACCAGTGAGGCCAGACTCTTCCCATGCACATGCTTTCAGTACGGAGCAGTGATACAACACCCATCTAAGGCCCTGTGTATGAGATGGTGTCTCTGCTTTGGGTAATCCAGGGCAGAAGACATGGATTCACTATCCTTATCTTGCCAATGGCATTTCCACCAGCTGGGCACAGACAATGTGTAGGCAGAGGAGAGCTGTCCTGGTGCAAATCTCATAGCTGGTACTGCTACCTCCTTGGGAGACACACACAGAGTCATCTTTTCTGGACTAGATAAACATAGTGCTTCTAGTGTCTCCCTCCCTCTCCATGTTGCTTTTTCTATATGTTCTCAAAGTTCTCCTTAAGACATGGGGACCAGATTCCCCACCCCTCCTTCTACAACATCTGGTTTAAAATGTGCCCAGTATCCCAGTGCAAACCTCTGCTTTATAAAACACAGTGCCTTGCACCTTGTGTCATCACTCATCTCTGTGCAAAGTAGATGTCAAATGCTGCCATTGTGTGGTGGGAGCAGTTTGCACCTAAGGTGCACAGGTGCCAATAACTCCATAAGGTGCCAGGCAGGTGAGAGTCAGACAGTCGTGTCGTCAGCGCTCCAGATGGACCCTGGCACATCCAGTCAGTGACACATCACTTGCCAAATACCCTCTGTCAGTCTTCTACCAGAGTACTTTGTGTGAGTCTGAGTGATAGGGTACTTTCAGTTCCCAGCGGGCTGGAAAATGCCTTTTTTTGCTGGAAAGCTTAGCATATGCTTGTGTGAAGATGCTGATGCCCGTAGTTATCTGGTTCCAGCCCCACGGCAGGATGGAAAAGCTTGCTCAGCTCCCTTGCTATGTGAACTAGCAACTCTGCTACCTTCACCACTATAGGCCCCGGATTTGCAACTCGGTTCTGAACTGGCCTGGCCTCACCAGCAAAACAAAACCTGCCTAGCTCAGCAGTAAGACACTTTTGCTGCTGGAGCACCCTTCACTGGTGGTATTGCTAATGCCTGATGCTTTCCAGGTAGCTCTAGTCTTCTCCCGTGTTACCTCGGTGGGTCATTCCCTCTATTTATTCATACCAAATATCATCTCACTACTTGCTGGTTTATTCTGTCCAGGTTACTTTGCCATTGGATCCGGTGCTCCTGTGTTTGTAACCCATCTGATTTGGCTGGTGCTGGCAAATCTGATCATGGTTGAATCTCCACCTTCCTCAACTCACTAATGAAAATATTAAATATAAGACTTCATGCCAGCCCCTCCAGTTCTCTGCTTGACATTACTCCCCACCTGAGAACCTGCCTATTAATGATTACAAGCTAGTGTCTCTTCACCACTGGTTTCTAATGAAGTGAGTTTCTGTGCCTCAGTGTTGAGTGAATTGGCACTGGAGGCGGCTGCCCTGTCTCCCCAGCCCACAAAGGACTCACTGTTACACCCAGAGTCATTTTCCAGGAGCAGTTTTATTCTCCAAACACAAAACCTCTAACACAAACCAGTTCCTCAGCCAACCCAAGAGCTTCCCCCCTTTGCCTCTCTGTTGGGACAACCAGATAGCAAATGTGAAAAAAACAGGATGGGAGTGGTGGGGGATAATAGGTGCCAACAAAGCCCCATATATCGAGACTGACCCTATAAAATTGGGACATCTGGTCATCCTACTCTGTCCTTCCTTTCTGCTTCAGTGCCTACTGAAGGAGCCTGTTTCCCTCTTTCAATTCCTCAGTCTTCTGCCAGGTCACCTACCTGGGAGTGACCCTCCTCCAGGGCTTCCCAGTGAAGCCAGCTACCCTTCTGCAGCTTCCCCTGCTAATTGCACTCTCTCACCCTTTATAGGCACCCTCTGACCCCTTCCTTCCCAGCTGGGTCTAATATCTGTACAGGGCCATTTGATCCTTAGCCAATCAGGCTCAGCTGGGAAGATGGCTGATTCATCAGTGATGAGGCTGGGTCTGACCCTTCTCCAAGGGCCATCCTGCCTGTGACAGTCACTAATCAGTCCCTGATTGTCCTGCAGGGCTAAAGCTGTTTGTCCCCCCACTTTGTAAAACATCTGGGACCTTACACCATGATGAACTGGCAGGAGCAGGGGCTGTGCTCTGGGTAGATGTAAGCAGTTGGTGTTTTATAACCCCAGACCATTGGCATGGCATAGAAGAAGGAAAAGGCGCACAGCTTACTGAGAGCATCAGCCCTACTTACTGAGAAGTCTTGCTCTGTGTGTTATGCTAAGAGCCCCCCTACCCCGATAGGTTCCCAACATCTTTTAACTGCAACTAAGGATGACCTTTTCACTCATGCAAGCATATTGGCTGGATTGGGATATTGCTAGCAGACTCCAGAGGGCCCATCCACTGCTCCAATCGGCTGCTCCTAGTGGCCAGAGGCTGGCAGCACAGCTTTTGAATAGATCAGGCCACTGCCCCGGGAACTTTGGTTGGAACTGAGATGGCACGGCAAAACCTGGGACAGTGCCAGCCAAAATGGGACAGCTGGCAAACGTGCTCCTTAGGGATGGAGGGTTAAGATGCTGGTGAAGAGTCCTGCCCATGCAGGTTTCAGGCTGGATGACTCACACCGTCCCTTGATGTAGGATACTTTAGAACACGCATTAGCTATGTTTCATCTACTTGGCTTTTTTGTACTGAATTTTGATTCAGTCATAGAATCATAGAATTGAGTATCAGGGTTGGAAGGGACCTCAGGAGGTCATTTAGTCCAACCCCCTGCTCAAAGCAGGACCAACCCCAACTAAATCATCCCAGCCAGGGCTTTGTCAAGCCTGACTTTAAAAACCTCAAATGACTGGCTTCCCAGATCCTGGCACCAAAAGGCAGGACCCATCCCCACCTCATCCCCCTGCGAGAAGAGGGTTTCATGACACTGATGGCCTATGGCAGGGGGTCAGAAACTAGCCTCTGAGGGAGCCATCCAGATACTCATATTAGCCCTGGCTGAACAAACTAATCTTGACTCAGTCCTGCAAAACAGGAGTGGTTCCTGGAAGAAGGACTGCTCATCCCAGGTGCCACAAAGACAAACTGAGGATTCATGCCACTGGTGGATAAAATATATCAGCCTCCAGGAAAGACAAATTCAACTTACAAGAGATGGTTTTTGTCACATAACTCAGTAAGAAACTTGACGGGGATGCTGGGAATTATCAGCTAGATGGTGCTGCTCAGATATGCATCCCCAGTTGTCACTGGCTACTGAAGGACGCACATACGCGTGTCTGAGGGCAGGATTTAGTTCTGTTTGTCTCAAATAAGATTTCAGCCCTAGTTGGGGGATTTTCCAGAGACAACAGATGCAGGCTGATACTCTGAAGCACACCTGGCCTTCCACACGTTTTTACATGTTACACGATCTACTGTAACTCTCCAGCTTTTCGTGGCTGGAACAAACACTTATTTTCAAATTCAGCCTCTATTTCAAAGAACCCTTTGGTTCCATTTATGTTCCATTATGCTCCCAGTTTTCTTTCTTGACGTCCATCCCCTGTCTTTTACACAGAGCTTGAGTCACTGAAATTTACCAACTGTTAAAAACATTTGATGTGGCTCTGTAAAATCACACACATTTAAGGCCATTTAGCACCTGAATTATGTTTTAAAATGTGGCCCAATTTGTAAGTATCATAAAAAATCTGAAATAAGTCATCTTGGAAATAACAGCAGGGAAATTACAATGCTGGCTTCCAGCTGAGGGGCCGTGCCCGGCGTACTAGTTTGGCAGCTCTGTCTGTGACTAATGCAATGGGCCTAGTACAGAGCTGCGGGGCCTTCCAGGAACTGTATTTTAGTCATTGAGTTGGCCATAACTGGGGGCTGTTTCAAGACTGATATTTACTTAGCTCACCTCTTGTCAAGAGAATGTGTGGTTGTTTCAAGATCCTGTGTATGTGACACTTGTAATCACCGGTTTCGATACAGACCCATCACGCTGAAACCAAAGTCAGTGATGGGAACCATGCAATGGTGCAGCCATAGGAAGCTATATAGGATGATGGGAACTCTATGGATGCAGGGGTGGGGAGGAATAGGTGAGAGAAGAGATGTGTAGGTTGTGAGCCTGAGTAATAGAGAGGATGGTGATGGTTGAGATTGGACCCTCACTCCTCAGTAGATCAGGATGCAGCTACCCTGGCTGAACCAGGACCTGTCAGCCAGTGACAGTGCTACGGTAGACAGGGCTCAGGCATTTTACCTGAGATGGGTTTGTCTGAGCTGGGTTTGACATACCCGCAAAAACACGAGTCTTCTATGCGTTAGTACTCGCACTGTGATTGCCACCAATAGAGCTGCAGAGGCTGGACTGAGAGGTTAGGTGCAGACAAGCCACTGCTGTCTGAACTCTGCTGTCAGTTTTAGCACCGTAAGCTCCTGGGGACCAGGACCTGTCTCTATCATCCAGCAGCAAACACAGCAAGAAAAACACCCTTTCCAACAAGCTCTGGTTGCCTAGACAGGGCAATAGCCCAGCCCCAGCTCGGCCTGTTGTATTAGCGTTCTCTGTCAGCTCCGGTGGGAGATGACTCTACAACTGAGTTCTATAGACTTCAGTGTAACTCAAGAACTTCACTGCATCTCATTACTCTTCATTATACCGCCATATAAACACTCCATAATTCTTGCCCTCCTAGGTGTCTGCAGATACTTGTTGTGTCTCCCTTAGTCATTACTTAGCAAAAATAAGATGTACTCAAACCCTGACTTTCATGTCAGACCCTCCAACCCCCTATATATTTGTTTCTCTCTTCTGAGCTCCCTCTATTTTGCCAATATCTTCCGGGTAGGGAGGTATCTAGAATTAAACACAACGTGCCAGATTCTCACAGGCATAATGCGAGTGGAAAGTCACTAGCTCTCCCCAGCGTGAGGAAGACGTCCGTGAACACAGAGCCACCATAGCTGGCTCCTATGCCACCCTCCGCATCCCCCTAGCATAGGTGCACATCTACAGCAGGCTCTGATCTACACCAGAGCCAGGACTGGTATAGAACTGTTCCAAATTCAGCAAATTCTGCTGACTCCCCTTGCAATCCCCCTTCATCTGTTTCACATGTGTAAGCTAACGTAATGCCATTGATTTCAAAGGAGCAGCACATGTTTACACTTGCAGGGAATCTGGCCCATGTCCCACGTGTATTTGCCCCACAGCTATGTGGAGAGGAAAGATTATTACCTCGGTCCCATGAAGCAACACCTCTGTGCATGCAGCCTCAAACTGGCCTGGCCTTTTCGGAAGCCATGATCTATGCAGACTCGGATTTAATTTGCTATTCGCTGGAAAGGGAGGGACGCAGGAGGAGAGGAAGGTGAGATGGGGTGATTGGAAGGTCATGCAAATCATCCGAAGGGGAATTTTCCACACAGATCCCTAGATCCTGATTGCAGACAAGGCCCTCAACCTTGAATGCATCCCTGAGACCAGCCTAGATGGTGTCACCAAGCTAGCATTGGCACAGGCTGTTCTGGCAGGCTGCCAAGTGCAGCACAATGCAAGAGTTTGAACGAACTACGTGTCGTAAAATTAAACGACACGACGAGCAACATAAAGATCCGCAGCAGAGGAGGAAAAGCTGCGGGTAGCCGCTGGGAGGAAATCCAGCCCATTTATCTGTGTTTCCATTCCCAATCTGTCTCCAATGTAGAAGTGGTTTCCCAGCTCACTGACCTGCTGATTCTTTCCAGAGCTTTTCCATCCCAAGGACTCAGGCTGTTCGGCGCTTTGCCCTCCTGCTTTCCTAAACTCCTAACAGATTTTTCGCCGCGTCTTCAAAGGGAACAAACCAGCAGCGATGGCCACAGCATGAGTTTTTTGCAAAAAGCTGCATAGTTACAGCAACCTGCTGCAGCCAATGAAAGCAGGGATTGGAGGTGTGTTTTAAAGCGGCCCATCCTTACCCTAGAGCTAGCAGGTTTGGGGAGTGGGTGCCACTGGAGGAAGGTGTTAATAAAGACCAACTGAGCAGGCTTCAGTTATGCTTCTGGCAGGGAATCGCCTAGCCAAGTTCTGTTGTGCTGCCAGGTCATCAATGGATCCATCAAGCGGTGCCTGCAAGGCGCCAAATCTATCAGCTTCCCCATACGGATGCCATCTACAGAGAGCCATTTCCTGCCTAATGTGTATCAGCCCAGCTCCTCCCTCCCCGACAATGTTCTTTACAGCCGGCTGAAACTGTGTACACAGTGTTTTACAGTAGGTAAATGACACACACGCACACGATACAATACCCAAAGACTTTGCAATGCAGGGAAGCTGTACTGCCTGGGCTCTACCAAATGTGCGCAGAGCCTCAGGGCCCGAGTTTGCAGGCCAGCCACAGGGCAGAGCTGGACCTGTCTTTTGGCCCCTTGGAGCTCAATGCCAATTTGGATTCCAGTTTTCACTGAGGTTTTGAAGATGCCTCATTGGGAGCCCTGCAGCCCTCAGCTCCTGCCCCACAACAGAGAGGTGGTTAGTAACACATGGGGTAAGCTTGGTATTCCCCAGGGGAGAGCTTGCACACGCAGGATGAAGGGGCTGCACCGTATTCACCACACAGAGCAAAGGGCAGAGGGGGTTGTACCTCATTCCCCACACAGAGGGAAGGACGGGTGACTGCTGTACCTAGTTCCCCATGCAGGGGGAAGGACGGGTGGCCGCTGTCCCTTGTTTCCCAAGCAGGGCAATGGGGGGGGGCTATACTTTGTTCCCCACGTAGGGCGATGGGGGGGGCTGTACCTCGTTCCCCATGCAGGGTGAAGGGCTGTGGGGCCGTACCGTGTTCTCCACACAGAGCGAAGGGCAGGTGGATGCTGTATCTCGTTCCCCACGCAGGGCAATGGGGGGGGAGCTGTACCTTGTTCCCCAAGCAGGGCGAAGGGGGGGGCTGTACCTCATTCCCCACACAGGGTGAAGGGAGGGGGGGCCGTACCGTGTTCTCCACACAGAGCGAAGGGCAGGTGGATGCTGTATCTCGTTCCCCACGCAGGGCGATGGGGAGGGCTGTACCTCATTCCCCAAGCAGGGCGATGGGAGGGGGGGCTGTACCTCATTCCCCACATAGGGCGAAGGGCAGGTGGATGCTGTATCTCGTTCCCCAGGCAGGGTGGTGGGAGGGGGGCTGTACCTCGTTCCCCATGCAGGGTAAAGTTAAAGGGTGCTATATTTTTCCACACATAGGGAAATGAGAGGGGGCGCTGTACCTGGTATGTACCAGGATGAAGGGGGGGTTGTACCTGATTCCCCAGGGAGGGTGAAGGGGGGGTTGTACCTGGGTCCCCACACAGGATGAGGAGGGGTTGTACCTGATTCCCCAGGGAGGGCGAAGGGTGGGGTGCACTGCTCCTCATTCCCATGGAGGGCTTGAGCATGCAGGGCGTTCAACAGAGTCAGTGGAATGTACGTCGCCAAGTTTTCTATGCATGACAGACAGGGATTGTTTTGGTTTTCATGTGGTCTCTGATGAAAGGGAGCCTGAAACAGAAGCAGATTTTTTTTTAAAAAAAGGGAAATTTTACAGCATGAGGCTTCAGCTCCCCTTCCCTATAAACAGTGTTGACAGCAGGAGATGGCAGTGATGGGCACCAATGTAAGAGCCTAGACAGACAGGTAATTTGAGGTAAAGTGTTTCTCTGGTGATGTTCAGGTAAAAGTCACAGCGTTTTGTTAAAAACCAAAGCCCAGCCTCCTTTCAGAATAGTAAGATGGGCAGTGGGCTCATTCTTAAAAATCCCTGGACCGCTCTGGCTCCGTGCTATCTGAACACAAGAGGATTTTTTCTCTCTCATTAAACCCAGCTGATTTGCAGCTTGGCTGCATACCCAGGATGGTCTATTTGGCCAGATTCACCCCAAGCCAGCTGTTCCTCCCTTTCTGAGCAGGGAGAGCCTTTTAGCATTCTCTGCACCTCCAGCAAAACATTTCACTTCTTCATTTGATGAGCTGTCACATATTCTTAAAGTTAAACCTCTTCACAAACATTTGCTATTCTGGGAAATAATTTCTCCTGTTTAAAGATTCATTGATCCTGGGTGTTTGAGAGAAAACAGCTTCCCCACCCAACCCCCCTTCCTCTGGTAAGAAATCACTATGGGGTAAGATCACTTCTGATAATAATAAACACTAGCTTGGCCCCCGGACCAGCAGTACAATTTCCTGAGCCATGGGCAACGGGGGTATAAATCCTAAAGCATCCAATAAAGAGTGTAAATGTTTTAACATGGGAGTGTGGGTATAAATTGTGCAGAGCTTTATACCTGTAGCAGAAATACAACCCTGCTGTTCAAATGGTGTAAAACATACACCACCCTGGAAGTGATTCATTGGAGTAAAGTGGCATTAATCATACAGCATTGGGTAGAGCAGGTTTTTAATCCTATACCCTCAGATAAAGACCTACCAGCCTGGTCTGTGATCTTATCAAACCAATTCTCCTCTCTTCTAATTTCCACATCAGTGGGTCTGCTGATCAAGAGAAAAGGGAGCAGTGGAGGAGGATAAGGAAAGAGAAACTCAGTGACTTCTCTGCCTCAATCTTCACTACAATGGACAGTGAGGGGGCATCTGCTTTTTTCCAGGTAATAAAAATGAGATGCTGTAAGAAACTGTGTCAAAAGAGGAAGTGTTCCTGGAGCAAACTTGTAAATTAAAGAATGAGTATGACAGCCCAGATGGTTATACCCAAGACCTCTGAAGGGTCTTATGTTTGAAAGCCCAGATTCTTGGGTAGTTAAGCACATAACTCCCATTGATGTAGGTGCCTAAATAGCTTTGAGGAACTGGGCCAAAGGGTTGTTAATAAAAATATGCAAATCATACATCATTTGAATCAGCTACTCGTTAAAATCATTAAATCAGCTACTCTTCTAGGGGATGGAGGGTGAGAATTTTAAAAGGATGTTAGAGGTGACCCTGGAGATTACAGACAAGTAAGCCTTACTTCATACTAGAGAATTGGGCTGAAATGATAATTTTAAAATACATAGATTAATGAGATATGGTTCCAAAGAGGATGGATCTAGACTGTTCTCAGTGGTACTAGACGACAAAACAAGGAGTAATGGTCTCAAATTGCAATGGGGGAGGTTTAGGTTGGATATTAGGAAAAACGTTTTCACTAGGATGGTGGTGAAACACTGGAATGGGTTACCTAGGGAGGTGGTGGACTCTCCATCCTTAGAGGTTTTTAAGTCAGGCTTGACAAAGCCCTGGCTGGGATGATTTAGTTGGGGATTGGTCCTGCTTTGAGCAGGCGGTTGGACTAGATGACCTCCTCAGGTCCCTTCCAACCCTGATATTCTATGATTCTATGATAAGGGAAAGCCAGCCTGGCATCCTTAAAGGAAAATCATGCTTCTCTAATCTACTATGATTCTTTAAACCAGAGCCTTTGGCAAGGTTCCTCACAAGAGGTTATTAAGGAAATTAAATAGCCTTGGGGTGAAAAGCAAAGTATCATCATGGATTAGAAATCAACTAAGAGACAGAAAACAAAGAATAGGAATAAATGGTTGTTTTCCAGCATGGCAAAAGGTTAACAATGGGCTGTCCCAAGGTTCTGTATTAGGCCCAATGGTTAAATATTTCTATTAATGATCTAGAAAAAGGGGTGCGTGGTAAGATAACCAAATCTGAAAAGGCCCCACAATTATTTTTGTTAATCAAGGCTAGACAAGATTGTGAGGAACTTCAGAGGGACCTAACAGAAGTAGGTGAATGGGCAGCAACATGGCAGATGAAATTCGATGTGGACAAATGCATGTTACAAAGAACAATTTGACCAAAATGCAAACAAAATGTTAGGATGCATAAGGAATGTGATAAGTATAACACTGGAACTATTTGTAATGTCAGTATATAAATCAAGGACACAATCTCCCCTTTGGAATAGTGTGTTCATTTCTGGTCACCTTATCTCAAACAGATGCTCAGATAATGCTTCTAAAATACATGTGAGGGGAGGTTATTCATATTGCATTACTGCACAGAGGCCCCAAAATCGGGGCTGTATAGTGCTTGGTGTTGTACGAACACCAGCAAGAGACGTTCCCTGCCCCGAAGGGCTGACAATATAAATAGACTAAGAAATATTATTATCATCATCTTCATTCTTCTGCTGGGGAACCAAGCCACCGAGAGAGTAAGCATTTGCCCAAGGTCACACCAGAAATCTGTGTCCGACCAGGTATCGAACCTAAATCTGCTGCCTCCCATTGTGTCCCTTAACCCCCAGGTCATCCTTTCCTCTAAGGATGGGTAAGGCTGCTGTGGGAGGTGGGGTGGGGCTAACTGACTGTCTGAATAGTTTTTGTTTAAAAAGTGATCTCACTGGAGCAGAGCCTGTGCCTTCCTCCCCCCTCCCCCCCCCCCCGTGTGTACTGCACTCTGCACAGCATGGGCACCATTTCCATTATTGGAAATAACACTGATCCAATAATACTGACAGGATGGCAGCAGAATCCATAGAGCTCTTCAGCATTTGGTTGAAAATGACAAGCCTCGATAGTGTTTTTGCAGTGGGTGCAAATATTGAAAGAAAGGAGCTGGCATCGTGGGAACAGTGTGCATATAACTGGGATGGGATGGACGTGAGAGTCAGATTGTGGGGAGACAGGGCAACATGGCAGTTTACTGGGGAGCGGGAAAAGAGGGGCTGGCATTCAGCCTGGTGCAGGCCTCTGGAACATAGAGGGAAATGTGGCGCAGTAAGGTATCAACCCTGACGCGGCATTAGCAGCTTGTCACGTTGCAGCACTGCATCCTGGGAAGAAGGTTCATTTGGCAAGGCTCTTCGCAGACTTGACACATGAGAGATACCAGGCTCAGATCAGGGGCCTCGCCTTGAAATCTGGACAAAGCGGCCCACCGAGATGGCTTTGGGGAATTCTCCATTACAAACAGGGAGGGGAATAACTGTAAAGCCAAACCAAATACCACAGGCTGATCCAGGGTAAACAGAGACCGTTCAGAGCGGCTCACACAGAGCAGATGGGGAAAATGCAGTGGAAATGATACCAAGGAGAAAATATGTAAACAGTGCTGAGCAATCCACATATAGAGGGGGCAGCAGAGGGGCGGGGAGTGTGCCTGAGGGCTCTGCCTTCCCTCATGGAGTCCCCGAAGACCTTGGCTCTTGCACACACATACACAGAAAGTGCCGTTGAGGCCTGGGCCTCTGACACAGGCCTGGATTCACAGACATTAGCCAGCGCAGCCAGCCTGCTTTACATAACGCTGTCGGCTGCAGTTCTGAGAACTTGGCACTGCGGAGAAGCTTGGCAGTAAAAGCGTCTCATTTTTCTTTTGAAGGTCCAGCCTGCTCTGCTCTCCCTAGCCCAACCCACAGCTGCATGGGGGCTGGGCTGTTTGGCTCTGCCTTCCTCCAGGGGTCATTGCGGGGCCCTTCTGGCTTCCGTCCCCCCTCACAAATGTCATCATGATCGCTGCCCCCTGCTTCCTCAGTGCTATGGCAGGACTCCCGCTGATCAGCTCCACACCACCTGGTGCCATGACGAGCCAATGCCACTGGGCTGCCCCCCCCCCCACTTGCCACTCCTCTGGTGCCAATGTCAGGCCCACCCTGCTCCATGGACTTCACCTACTACCATCATCCTGCCCCTTTGCCACAGTGAGGGAGAGGCTGCATTAATTCCTCAGCAACTGGAGGACTGAAGCCAGCATCAGCCTGCAAAGCCAAATAAAAGCTCCCCAAGAGACATGTGTGTGAGGCCTGGAGCATGAGCCATGGCGAAGGAGAAGTGGCCTGTGCCCTCTTGAGCCCTCTGCTGCTCGGTAACATCTCTGGGATCATTAGCTCTTTTAATGGCAGATAGCGCAGGAAGCAAAATGACGTCTCTGATTAATCTGCAGATCAGGAACATCCGTAACCCATTTCCTGCGCGTGTCAGGGCAAGAATTCTGGCTGAGCTGTGGGACGGACTCTCTCTTCTGCCTCAGTGAAGAACAAACCAGCATGAGCTTATCTGCAGCAGAGGGAGGTGGGAATAGACATGGGGTGGCCCAACCTACTGACCCTCTGAGCTGCAAACAACAGTATTCAGAAGTTTGAGAGATGCGGGAAGTGCCTACTAGAGCTCAGGGCTTCAGCCCTGATCCTGCTGAAGCTCTGAGCCCTGGCAGGGCAGAAGCTTCTTGCTCCACCACCCCACCGTGAAGCAGAAACTTCAAACTCTCCCTTCCCCGCAGTCTGGTAGGCAGAAAATGGAGGGGCCGGGGAGGGTGCTCTCTGAGCTGCACTTTAACTGTAAAAGAGTTTGGTAAAAGTGGTTTGGCCACCCCTGGAACAGACGGCACTGGCACCAGTTTCAGAGTCTACACTGCACTTGGAGGTGTGACTGCAGCTCAGCTTGGCTTACCAATCTAGCTTCAATCTAGCTAGAGTGGCTAAAAGTAGCAGTGAAGACATGGTGGTGTGGGCTTTCATGCAGGCTGGACAAGGCTGCCTGGAGCCCAGGTACGTATGTGTGTTGCTAGCCTGCAATGGGGTCTTCACTGCTCTTTTTAGCCATGCTAGCATGGTTAAGGCTGGCTGGGATAAGCTGCTGTCACTCCTTGCAGTATAGACAGACCCTGAGAGGACAGATACTAGAAACCTGAGGCATGGCCCCATTTCCCCAGCAGTTTAGAGCTACTTGGGTGTAACAAGAGAAGAGGGGAGAGTGCCCAGAGCGGGGATGTTTTGGGAGAAGCAGACTCCTGTCACCCACTTTCCAGAACAGGTTTAAGTGGCCAGCAGGTTCCTCTGGAAATAAGTGCTTATAAACCTTAGGAAGAGTCATATGGACTTCAACATCTAGTGACAACCAAAGCTATTCCTCACCCTCTGCTGTGAACTGTAACCCAGGCTCAGCTGGACTAGAAGAAACCTGCCCTGAAAAGCAAAAAAGCTGTGACTCAGAATCCCTCAGGATGCCCAGTCCATGGCCAAGAGAGGGCAGCTGGCCGACAGGGCCGTGAAGGGACGATATATAAAATATACTTGCATCAAGTCCTCTTTCTGCCACATCTTACATGCTTCATCTCAAAACAAATTACCATTAATACGATGAGATAATGGATCAGATTATCATTCTCTGGCGAAGAGCGAAGCTAGCTTCCAGTAGGCCCCCGCTGGGTTATGGGGCCCAGAAGCACTGGGCTGTCAGTCCAGAATCTGTTTGGAAAGGCACTGTTTGTAGGCACAGAGACATCCAGAAGAAAATGAGTAAAGACTCCTGACGGACCAATCCTGGATTTATATTGGACATTCAACTTCTTCAATAGCTAGTTTTCTACAAATAAATCCAATATTTATTTCCAACAAGTTGCTGGCGGGAGGGATAGGAAGGAAGGACACTTCCTGAATAATCGTACAACCTACAAGAAAAGCCATACATTACCCAGCTCTATCTGTCACTATTATTTCCAGCCAAAGTCCTAATGAATCTTTCCAAACAATAGTGTAAGCACAGGGCTGAAAATGTATTGGACCTTACAAGTACTAGGGTAAGCAATGCAGAGGTATTAATAACAACCAGGAGACATCTGGAGCCAAAGTCATGCTGTGGGGGCTGGGACTGTACATGTAGCAAACTCCCCTTCTGTTTGTGACCACTGCCTAAACTCTCCAGTGGTACCAGTGAGCTGAGTAGCTGGGAACTGGGGCAGTGCTAGGGCAGACAGTGGGATGGATATGTGGATTCTAAATGAATGGCACAGGCAAGTGGGATTTCCAAAGCAATGGGGGATAGTGTGTGTTCTAGAGCAACAGGGATGGGAAGTGGGTTGCTGGGGTGGGGAGATGGACTCTAGCACTGTGGGGTGGGGCAGGGGGAGGCGGGTTCTAGAACAGAATGATGGTTGGAATGCAGTTCGGGTTCTCGAAAAGAATGGAGAGAAGGAAAGTGGGGTTTTAAAGCAATGTATTTGGCAGGGGAAGGGGGGGTTTCAGGGCAGCCACCATAGCAGGGAGGCTTCGGCTTATAGAGGAAGGAGGAGAGAGTTGCATCTACTCACCCATCACACGGTTCTGAGAAGACAGCCATGGCATCTGAAGGGTAAGATGGATATGAAGATGGAGATTAGTCCCTAGGAGTCCACCTTGGATACCAGAAATATGTCTCAGCCTCCTAGGAAGAGAGCAGAACCTTGTGCTCTTAGTAGAGTATCCCTATGCTAGGCAATTGACTGATGAACCCTGTAATAGCCCTGTGCAAGAAAGAGGACGGGTTGGAGTGGCCCCTGCTCCTTATAGCTACTACCTTTAGGGGTAGGAGGTCTAACCACAGGGTAGGAAAAATCTACAGGCTAGGAAGAGAGCCCAGGTTCTATCCTGCTCCGAGGATCCACCACATCCCTCTCCATATGGAAGAGACTTTAATATACAGGGCCTTTAGTGATAATACCCTTGATTTGGGAGGTTCAATAGATTAAATTGCCTTGACATAAATATGGGTTCACACAGGATGGAAACCATTATACTCAAGGACGGTTAGGAAAAAAAATCTCTTCTACCTGAAACAGCATTCAGAGACTGCCAGAGATCGCAAACCCAGTTTCTCCAATGGGTGGAAAGAGAGGGCTCCCCAACAGAAACACGAACTTGAAACCGGTTTTACAGGCTGTACCATCAGAAAATACACAATAATTCAGCCAATTTTGGCCCTGGAATTTCGGTACATTGAACAAGAGTGAGACAGATTTGTGCTCCTACTCTAGCACAGAGAGTGCATCCAAGTTAACATGCTGGAATGAAAAGCACAGCTCTGATTGGCAGTAATGAAACAGGGAAAACAACTTCAATAAACCACTAAATCTAGGAATCACTTCTCTACATAGCTAATTCAAACTCCCCTTTGTCCCTTTTCTCCTAAGCCTTTTTCGGTGACAAGCATGTGAGAAGTTTACTTCAATTCAGAGAGCACAGCGCAGGGTAGGAGTAAGGGGGAACTTAACTTTGCTTTCCATGGGTACATGTGTCTTCTTCCATTATTCAACCTGTTGGCAACAATGTCTTCAACCTGGAATTTTTTCTTTATGGTGCCCTTCTGGGGCAGACCCCTTAGCATTCAAATAGAAGAGCACATCCATTTAAATTTCCCTACTCCACTAACAAAGCCCAGCCGAAGGCTGCAAATCAGCTTGTAATAGAGAAAATGCTTTAATTAGAGTCCTGTTGTTCCTTGTGTGGGGCTCCCACTGAAGTCAATAGGCGCATGGAGCACTGATTTCCATTAGGATCAAGGTAGCTGAATCATTGCTTTCCGAAGAAACAATAATAAAGCTGCCAAGACTCTTAACTAATATACTCTGAAGTCATCAATACTCTGTCAATCCCCCTGCCCCCTGAGAATATCTTGCACTTCACGGCCTATTCTTAGACTAAGAACATACTTCTAGATTTGCAGCAGGCTTCCATTGCATAGCAGGATCACGTATTATCACCTGCAAACAGCTCCAGAGACTATCTGCCCCCCCCATTGCCATCATATCTGAAAACCTTCAATCTTCAATGCATTTATGCTCACAACACCCCTCTGAGAAAGGGCAAAGCTATTCCTTCCATTTTATAGATGGGGAACTGAGAAACAGAGAGACTCAGACACATACAAGGACACACAGGAAGCCTCTGGTGGAGCAGGTCTCTTGGATCTCAGGTTAGCTTCCTAAATATCAGACCATCCTTCCTCTCCCACACCTGTGAAGAACCTGCCTCTGGAGAGGCTCCTGCTGCTATTGCTGGCATCCTCCACATCAGAACATTATTTACTGAGCCCTCAAATACAGCGGGAAACACCTCAGCCTCTCATCTGCTTGAATCACTATCATGCAAGTCACATGGCCATGGTGCATCATGGGAGATGCAGTCCAGCTAATGAGCTCAACCCATAGAGGAGAAAAAGGATATGAGGAACCCAAACTACAACTCTCATGAAGTTCCCGTGGGACAGAAATTCCAATTTTTGACTAGTGCTAGAAATTATAAATATTAAGACTCAGTTTTTAATTACATGACACAAGACCTGTGTCACTCAGTGCACTGGATAGACAGGGAATGAGGCAGCAGGTTGTAGGAGGAGAAAGGAGGTTCTCTTGCAACTGAGACACTGGACTGGAACTAAAGAGAGTTGGGTTGTATTCCTGGTTCTGCCAGAGATTTCTTATATGATGTTGGGCTAGACACTATCCTAATGCATACAGCATGAATGGGGTGAATTAAAAGCACTTCGCCAATCTTAATTCTGGCATTTCCTAACCTTTGAGTGCTTCACTTTGCAACCTTAATATTCTTTTAAACTTTTTTTTTATGTAACGTCAGCTAAGTTCACCCTATGTCTTCATTAGATCTGAAGAATCCCCCATGTGAGAGGACCAGAACTGAAAGACCGGCAGTCATCTCGCCTCCAGGTAACTGGCAACCTAACAGCATCTTTTAAGGATGGGGATAGAAGGGAGACGTACAGTTCTAGTCTGAGATTTTTTAAAAACGTGTGCTGAAAGTTAGGATTCTACATCCGTATCTAGGCACCTAAACAAACAGCCTGATTTTCCAAAGGTGCTGAGAACCCAGCAGCTCCCATTAACTTCGTTGCTAATGAGAGGTGGAGTTAAGCCAGGTAAGCAGCTGTGGCTCCCTGAACCCAGCTGAACAGTGAGCAGAAAGCAGCTAACAGTGAGGCTCTTAAGAGAAGTCTTAGAAAAGGAGAGTACGTGTGTGTCGATTGTAACAGAGCAGGAGCTAATTGCTTAGATACTCACAAGCTCCAACAGCTGAAAGGAGATCACTTGAGATATGAAGTGTCAACTGAGATACAAATGGCAACCAATGGAGCCAAGACAGTTTGATGCAGTCCGCAGAAGATGTGCAAAGCCTCTATTTCTGAACAGAGACCAAGGCACGCAGCACCAGCTGCTTTCCATTCCAGAGGAGAAGATGGAGGGACTTGAATAGCCGCTCTGCGTTTTTGTGACACACCACCGAAGCCAAATTGGGTAGGTCACAAAAGGGGGCGCGGTGACTCGGCAGAAGTATGTATCAGGGTGAGACTCCAGAGGAGGAGATGTAAAGGACAATAAAGGAAGAGAAGAAGGGAAACACATCTGGAGTCATTTAACAGCCACCTGCATTAGGCGCTTTGATATTGATAAGAGGATGGATCAGATTGAGAAGAGGCTAAGGACTGAAGCAGCCCAGGTGGTGACCACAAGACAAACACTGAAAGGAAGTGCTGGGGCATCCGCACTGGAACCAGTGGCCCCAGAGGAGAGAGACTGGGTAGAATCAGGCTGACTTCAGTGGCCTGGGGAGAGAACGGAAGGATGAGTATATGCAAGGATCTTTTGGAGACCCAGTGCCAAGTGCAAATGAATGGCCTGGTCTAAACTAGTGTAACTTTAGTGCCTCCATGGCCAAGATGGAGTCTGCTCTGCAGGCAGCTCTGGCCAAAGGAAGGCACGCACAGGAATGCAGCAGGAAAAATCCCTTCCACCCCAGGGGCACCTGTTCCAAACCCCCCGGAGTGAACACACACATCCACAGGAAAAGTACAATCGATACAAAAAAGGGAGATATTTATTTACAGAGGGATGAGAGGAGAAAAGCAACAAGGGGAAATATAAGGGGAGCAGTAAAACAGGGCTGCATCCAAGCCAAGGCCCCACGGGCCTGGTGGTAGCACAGTCTGGAAGGGCAGACGCTGAGCAATGTGTCTACACACAGAGTTCAGGAGTCCTGAGCAAAGTTCCAGTCCAGTGGTGAGTCTTGGGGGCTCCTGGTTGTCTTCGGCGCCGGTGAACTCTCCCCAGCAAACCTCTCCGGTGCCCTCTTCTGCCGCTCTCTGCAAAGCCACACAGAGCGACCACCTCCCCACTTCACTAGCTAGCAGCCTCCCTCCTTGTTTCCAATGCAGAGTCACAAGCCCCAGTACTCACAGCCCCATGCAGCTCTGGGCAGCCATGATACTGGGTCCAGCTCCAGCCTGTCCTTCTCGGGCGATTCCTCCCTGGCACCATGCTCCTCCTGGCTCCTGTCCTGGGCTGTCCCTGATCGGCCGCCCCGTCCTTCCCAGGCTTCAGGCAGGTTCTCTCTGCTTCCTTTGCAAGGGCCTGCAGGCTGCTGCCTCTCTCTCTCTCTGAGCTCCAGAGCCACCCCCGCCACCCCCGAGTTTCCCTCCTTTTTTCCCCTCACTCTCCCCCTCCCCCCAGGAAAAAGATTTAAAGGGGCCATGCTCTCTAAACCCCAAAGGGGTTATACTGGGGGAGAAGGGGAGGAGGGGAAAATCGATCTAAGATACGCAACTTCAGCTATGAGAATAGCATAGCTGAAGTCAACGTATCTTAGATCGACTTAGATTGACTTACTTCCAGTCCTCGCAGTGCAGGATCAACGGCCACCACTCCCCTGTCAACTCCGCTTCCTCCTCTTGCCCTGGTGGAGTTCTGGAGTCGACGGGGAGCATGTTCGAGGATCGATGTATCGCGTCTAGACAAGATGCAATACATCGATCCCCAACAGATCGATCACTCCCCGCCAATCCGGCGGGTAGTGTAGACATACCCACAGACACTTGAGTCCAACTGACGTAGGTGCTGATGGTGTTGCTGAGAAGTGATGAGAAGTGAGCAGCTGGATTAGACAGTCTCCACTTAAAGAGAGGACCAGCACGCTGGCTCGGGAACTGGCAGAACTTGTTAGATGGGCTTTAAACTGAATAGGTAGGGAGGAGGGGGCGTTGTTTTTGGTTTAGGAGGAAAAGTCTAACATAAAAACAAGACAGAAGAGGGAGACATTTTGCAAAAGAAGATGCATAATAAAAGTAAGAGGAGTAGAAATGTCCTTACATGCTTTGTGTAGAGAAGAGGCAGATGGGAAGCAGGCCTGGTGAGTGAGACTGACTGATGGGGATTAGCTCCATAGCTAAAACCTGGTGGTGCAAATTTTCATAGGCTCATAGACTTTAAGGTCAGAAGGGACCATCGTGATCATCTAATCTGACCTCCTGCACATCGCAGGCCACAGAATCTCCTTCAGATGTTCTCCTGTGCAGGAGGGCGAGAAAGGAAGGGGAGGCAGAGCTGCAGCACTGCAGTACACGTCAAATGTATTTGCAAAGTCAACGTGGGTCAATCTTCTAATCAAGTTGGCAGCAAATACTTTGAGTGAAGATATAAGAAATGAACAACAAACAACAACAAAAAGTACAAAGGGCATTGGCTTCCAAGGATGGCAAGAAAGTAAGGAAGGAATACTCCTGGGTGGAAGCTTAACTAGCAGACGTATATTTCATAACTGATATAACAACCAAGGATCAAAGAGTCACCATGTATTGTCTGTGCATATGCAGACAGCCAGTAGGTATTTGTGAGTATACTAATAAATCCTCAACATTTTACTTATTTTATCAAGTATATATTCATGGGAAAATTCATATGCCTTTCATGAGTATCATAGTTTAAAAGTTTCAGGCAGCATCCACTCTGGGAGTGGAAACAATACCATGTGACTGAGATGATCAATCATATACCATGAATATAATGAGCAGATGAAGTGAACAGATTGTGAATACTCCAAAGGAGGAAATTTGTTTGCATCAACCATTCAGAGAATAGTTATTATTTCTGTGATAGTAGCACCGAAGAGCTTCATCATTCTAGATTCTGTACATACACGTAGCAAAAGATATTTCCTGGCCCAAAGGACTTAACAATCGAAACAAACATGAGAGACGACGAACAGGAGAAAGGAAGTATTGTGCCTGCATTTTACAGATGGGGAACTAAGGAGCAGAGAGATTAAGTGACTTGCCCAGCGTCACAAGGAGTCAGGGGTAGAGCTGGGAATTGACTCCAAAGCTCCTGAATCCCAGTCCCGTTCCTTCGCCAAACCACAAAACCATCCTCCCTCACTTCAAAGAACCTTTGCAGAAATTGGGATTGCATCAGAAAGGATTCAGGAATTGAAAAGTGATAACGCTTGTAACAAATATTATTTGCCACCATCTAATTCCATACAGTGGAGCACTCTACGATGCAGAAAGCTCAGGAGAAACCATCTGGTGTCATGTCATGGGACGGAAGCCATAGAAAACAATGAGTAGGAATAAACGGTCAATTATCAACACAACAGAAAAACAACAGCAGGGCTCCCAAGATTCTGTACTAGAACCAGTGTTTATTACCGATCTGGCGAGAGACACAAACAATGAGGTGGCAAAGCTTGCCAACTTATTTGCAGTGAGTTAGTCAACTCTAGTGAACACGGTGTGGGACTACAAAAGGACCCGAGACAGTTAAGCCACTGGGCAGCACAACAGCTGACGTCAACCACTGCAGGATAATGGCCATTGGTAGGAACCTTTTGAATTACTCCTGCACATTGACTAGCTCCAGATTAACTGCGACCATCAAGGAAAAAGACTTGGGTATCGCTCATGAGACAGTGAAAATGTCTATACAGCATGTAGACGTGCTCAAAAAGCAAATGAAATGTTATAGGCTGTATAAAGGATGGGATAGAAAATAATACTGAAAATACTGTTAATACCGTTATATAAATCTGTCTTCAAATCAAGACTGGATGTCCTTCTGGAAGATGTGCTTTAGCCAAACAAGTTATTCGGCTCAGTACAGGGGTCACTGGGTGAAATGTAATAGCCTGTGATTTAAGGGAGTTCAGACTAGATGATCTAGATCTAGCCTTCTGGCCTTAAACTCTATGAATCTATGAATAAATAGTACATTCTCACCTGGAATAGTGTGTTCAGTTCCAGTCAACCCATCTCAAAAAAGATACAGCAGAAATAGAGGGAAATTCTGTGATGGGCAATGAAGATGAGTAGTTGCATAGAGAGATGGAAAAGATGGAAACTGTTTTGACTAGAGAAGCAGAGAACAAGTGGGGATATGGCAAGGATAAATATACACAAAGCAATGCACAGTATGGAGAAGGTGACCCAGGTACTCCTATTTATCCTTTGACATAATATAAGAACAACATAATAGTCATTGAAGCCAAAAAGCCACGCATTTAATTTTTTTTTTTGCATAGCACACAATTAACCTGTGGAACTCACTGCCACAAGATATGATTGAAGCCAAGACTATTCCAAAAAGGATCCAAGATTTATGTGTTTAAGACAAATATCCAGTCACATGAGATGGGCTGAGAACTGGTACATTTCAAAAAAGCAAATTTTGGGAACTTAAACCTGAAAGTCATGGTGCAAAGGGATGAAGTGCTAAATCTTATGGCTGTAAAAGAGGGCTGGGGCATCCTAAAAGATAACATAGTTACAACTTTTTCTCAGAAAGAAAGATACAAGGGACAAAAAAAAAAACACGTTTGATACAAGGGACTAGCTTCAAGATCTGAGGGCAAACAAGAACTGGAAAAGAGGAAGGTGAGAAAGCTGAGGAAGAACCAAAGGAAGGATACAGAGTCTGTTAAAGCTTCAGGGAGAAGATAATGCAGCCAAAGAGCAGAATGAGTTAGTGCTAATGAAAAGGTTACAAGGAATATGATGGGCTTTTACAAGTACCGAGGGAAAGAAATGCTAGAGACAGTAGCTGGAATGAATGAATGGCGTTAAAATGGCTGCTACTAAATTGCTTTTTTTAAATGGCTTTTTAAGAAGATAACTAAAGAGGCACGCTCAGTTAGGAAGTAATGAAGACCTTGTAAATACAATTACAGCTAAAACACTTGTAAGGGAAGTCTTGACAAACTAAACATATATAAATCAGCTGGTCCAGACAATGCACATCCTGAATTATTAAGGGAATTTGCTAATGAATGTACTGAATCACTGCCATAAAGAAAAAAAAATGTTGGGGCAAATTTTCTGCTGATGGAAATGGGCACAGTGCTATTGACTTTGATTCAGCAATGCCCAGCTATGCCCATTGAGCCAGCAGAGAATTTGGCCCTGGGAGTGCTGACGGAGAATGCAGAGGATTTGTGCATGGGGAAGGAAATATGAATTAAAACTCTCAAAAAATAAACTAAAAGGAAGAGAGAACCTGACAATTAATAACCTGCAAATTAGTTTCAAACACCCGGAACAGAACACAACAGAGATCTGAGATTAAGAAAAACAAAATGTCAGCCCCCAGGAGATAATGGAGACAGGAACAATATAAAAATGCGGGATTTATAATGGAGAAACTGTGCCAGTCAAACTTGATTGCTGTTTTACATAGCATTTGCACCCCAAGTGGAGGAAGGGAACTGGCAGATTCGAGCTTGCTGGACTTCACTAAGGCATTCATGGTTCAGGATCTCTCAAAAACCTTGCTCGAAAAAATTAATTGGATTGGAAAAAATTAATTGACACTGTCACTGTGGAAGGATCAATGGCAATGTCACCATAATGATCTGGAGGAGAAGTCCAGTGGCTGTTACGGGGACCAGGATCAGGCATGGTCATAGTTACCACCACGAATGTTGATAACGAGGAAAAGGGTAACCGGCATATTAATTGCATTTGAAGATGATGCATTGCAAAAGCCGGTGAGAACAGAAATAATACAAAGGGAGCTAGGAAGGTTAGCAATAGGGGAAGGAATCAGGATGGTAACTAAGCTGGAAAAATGCAAGCGTCTTGGGGGAAAGACATCTCAAAAAACAGATACGCAATTGGCGGAGAAACCTAGGGAGTAGGAAAGGCTTAGGAGACCTAAGGGTGGCTGTAGGCAGCAAATTAGATAGGAGCTTGCAATGCATCTAGTCCCTCCCTCTCAGCCATCGGATACCATATAAGCTTCCCGAGTATTAGGTGATTCTCTGAGTGTCACGGAGTGTGGGGGAGTCCGGCCCTGCACCCCTCTTCCTGGGACCCACAGTGACTCTCGGCCAGCCAGTAAAACAGAAGGTTTATTGGACAACAGGAACACCAGTTACAGCAGAGCTTGCAGGCACAGTCAGGACCCCTCCCTCGAGTCCTTCTGGGCTTTCAGGGTGCTTGGATCCTAGCTAGGATACCCTGAATTCCGCCCACACAGCCCCAAGCCCAAACTCAAACTGCTTCCCTCCTGCCACTCCCTTCCTTTGTTCCCCTTCCCGGGCAAAGGTGGTGACCTTTCCCCTCCCTTACCTAGCTCAGGTTACAGGCCCTGGCATCGTCCATCCCCTAAAGTCCTCCCCTGCTCTCCCACTCCCCACACAGACAGTCCCTACTGCATCACATCTCTCCCCACTTCGAGACTGAACTGAGCGGGGTCACTCTGCCCAGTGACCTGGGGAAGTTCAGGGCCCCCTCTCCGGGACAACGCATCCGCTGTCAGGTTGGCACTTCCCTTCACATGGACCACGTCCATGTCATAGTCCTGCAGGAGCAGGCTCCACCTCAGGAGCTTGGCGTTGGCTCCTTTCATCTGGTGCAGCCAAGTCAGGGGAGAGTGGTCGGTGTACACGGTGAAGTGTCGCCCAAAGAGATATGGCTCTAGCTTCTTAAGGGCCCACAGCATGGCCAGGCATTCCTTCTCGATGGCCGCGTAGCTTTGTTCCCGGGGTAGCAGCTTCTTACTCAGGTACACGATGGGGTGTCTCTCCCCCTTTTCATCCTCCTGCATTAACACTGCCCCCAGTCCCGTGTCTGAGGCATCAGTGAACACCATAAAGGGTTTGTCAAAATCTGGGTTTGCCAGAACTGGGCCACTAACCAGAGCCTCCTTCAGCGCCCGGAAAGCCTCCTGGCACTGCTCAGTCCAGATCACCTTGTCTGGCTTCCCCTTTTTGCACAGTTCAGTGATGGGGCCGGCTATGGCACTAAAGTGGGGCACGAACCTTCGATAGTACCCCCCATCCCAATAAAGGCCTGGACCTGCTTTTTGGTTTGGGGAGCAGGTCAGTCTCTGATCACCTCCACCTTGGCTGGTTCCAGCTTCAGGCAGCCGCTCCCCACCCGATGGCCCAGGTAAGATACTTCAGCCATCCCCACCTTGCACTTCTCAGCCTTTACTGTTAACCCAGCCTTTCGGAGTCAGTCTAGGACTTGTTTAACCTGGGACATGTGGTCCTCCCAGGTCTGGCTGAAGATGCAGATGTCGTCAATATACGCCACGGCAAAACTCCCCATCCCCCTCAGTAGCTGATCCACCAGGCGCTGGAAGGTGGCCGGCGCTCCCTTGAGGCCGAAGGGCAGGGTCAGAAACTCATAGAGCCCCAGAGGGGTGATAAAGGCCGATTTCAGCCTGGCATCTGTGTCCAGCGGCACTTGCCAGTAGCCTTTGGTAAGATCCATAGTGGTGAGGTACCGAGCACCTCCCAGCTTGTCTAGAAGCTCGTCAGGCCTGGGCATAGGGTAGGCATCAGATACGGTGATGGCATTGAGCTTTTGATAGTCCACACAGAACCGGATTGACCCATCCTTCTTGGGGACTAGCACCACTGGCGAGGCCCAAGGGCTGGAAGATGGCTGGATCACCCCCAAAGCCAGCATGTCCCTGACCTCTCTTTCAAGATCCTGGGCAGTTTTACCAGTGACCCGAAAAGGGGAGCATCTTATAGGGGCATGTGACCCGGTCTCCATCCGGTGGACAGTCAAATTAGTGCGTCCAGGCTGGTTGGAAAACAGCTGTCGGTACAGATGCAGCACCCCTCTGATCTCAGCGTGCTGGCCCGGGGTCAGTTGCTCAGAGAGGGGAATCGCCTCCAGGGGGGAACCAGCTTTTGTCCCAGGGAATAGATCCACTAAGGGGTCATCTCCCTGCCCCTCCCAATGTCCACACACGGCCAACACCACATTCCCCCTGTCATAGTATGGTTTCATCATGTTCACATGGTACACCCGACGGTGATGTGCCTGGTTTGACAGCTCCACCACATAGTTTACCTCATTCAGTTGCTTGATAACCTTGAAGGGCCCTTCCCAGGCGGCCTGGAGTTTGTTTCTCCTCACGGGGATAAGAACCATCACCTGATCCCCGGTGGCGAAGGCATGGGCTCGTGCTGTGCGGTCATACCAGACCTTCTGCCTCCTCTGGGCTCGGGCCAGATTCTCCCTGGCCAGGCCCATGAGCTCGGCCAGTCTTTCCCGGAAGGTCAGGACATACTCCACCACTGACTCTCCCTCGGGAGCGGCCTTCCCCTCCCATTCGTCCCTCATCAGGTCTAGGGGCCCCCTCACCCGCCTTCCATACAACAGTTCGAAAGGTGAAAACCCGGTAGATTCCTGGGGTACCTCTCTGTACGCAAACAGCAGGTGAGGTAAGTACTTGTCCCAATCTTGCGGATGCTGGTTCATAAATGTTTTTAGCATCATCTTCAGCGTCCCGTTGAACCTTTCTACCAGCCCGTTGGACTGGGGGTGATACGCTGAGGCCCAGTTGTGCTGGACCCTACATTTCTGCCATAAGGACCGGAGCAGGGCCGACATGAAGTTGGACCCCTGGTCCATTAAGACCTCTTTGGGGAACCCCACCCAGCTGAAAATTGTCAGCAGCGCATCTGCCACTGTGTCTGCTTCGATAGAGGACAAGGCCACCGCCTCGGGGTAGCGAGTGGCAAAATCCACCACCACCAGGATGTATTTCTTCCCTGACCGGGTCGTCTTGCTGAGGGGTCCCACTATGTCCATGGCCACCTTCTGGAAAGGTTCTTCTATGATGGGTAAAGGCCTCAAAGCCGCTTTCCCCTTGTCCCGGGCCTTCCCCACCCTCTGGCAGGGGTCACGGGATTGGCAGTACTGTCGGACATGGGTAAAGACCCCAGGCCAGTAAAAGTTCTGTAGCAGCCTCTGCCTGGTGCGCCGGATTCCCTGGTGCCCTGCGAGAGGGATGTCATGGGCCAGGTACAACAGCTTGTGACGGAACTTCTGGGGAACCACCAGCTGCCTCCTGATCCCCCATGACTCTACTTCCCCTGGGGGAGCCCATTCTCGGTACAGGAACCCCTTCTCCCACAGGAACCTCTCCTTGCAACCTCTCCTCGAGGTCTGTACCGCACTAAGGTCAGCCCGGTCCCTGTGCTTCCGCAAGGAGGGATCTTTCTGCAACTCGGCCTGGAACTCAGCAGCTGGGACAGGAATGGGGACCGGCTCTCTCTTGCTGGCTGGGTCTGAGGCCGCAGCCTCTCTGCACCGTGCCCCTGGGCGTTCCCCGCTCCCTGAGTTAGGGTCCTGCACCTCAGGTCGAGTACCTTCCCCGTTGTCGGGGAGCAGTGCCATTTGCCGACTCTGACTACGAGTCACGACCAGGGCACTCTAGGTGTTACTAGGCCAGTCCTCAAGGTCCCCTCCCATTAACACATCAGTGGGCAAATATTGGTGTACCCCCACATCCTTGGAGCCCTCCTTGGCCCCCCATTTCAGGTGTACCCTTGCCACGGGTACCTTGAATGGGGTCCCGCCCACGCCCATCAGGGTCAGGTAGGTGTCGGGCACCATCCGATCTGAGGCCACCACCTCGGGCCGGGCCAGCGTCACCTCTGCGCCCGTGTCCCAGTACCCAGTGACCTTCCTCCCATCCACTTCCAGGGAAACAATGCACTCTTTCCGGAGGGGCAGTCCCGCGCCCACCCGGTAAACCAAAAACCCGGAACCTGGAGCATCCACAGGTGGTATGCTGCCAACCCCCCTTTCCTGGGAATGTAGCCCCTCCTCCGATTGGGTTTTTACCCAGTCCACCCTCTGCGGGTTGGGTCTGCTTGGTCTGTCCCTGAGCTTGGGGCACTGGGCCCGTATGTGACCTCGTTGGCCACAGCGATAGCAGCCCATATCTCGTGGGTCCCCTTGAGTGGGTCGGAGGGACCTGCTGCTGGATGTTCCCCTTTTGGGGGGGTTCTCCATAGGCCCCCTTTGGGAGGTCCCATGGTGACTCTCTCTCTGCGTTGAGGCAGGCCTGCTCCTTCGAGACTCCTCCCTGCCATCCCCTGCCCGACTGTCCACAAATTGGTCGGCCAGCTGGCCTGCATGCTGCGGGTTCTCCGGCTTCTGGTCCATCAACCACAGCCTCAGGTCGGACGGGCACTGCTCGTACAGGTGCTCCAGTATGAATAGGTCAAGCTGGTCCTCTTTAGTTTGGGCCCCAGCTGTCCACTTGCGGGCATACCCCTGCGCCCGGTTGACCAGTTGTAGGTATGTGACCTCACGGGTTTTACGCTGTCTCCGGAACTTTTTCCGGTACATCTCAGGAGTCAGCCCAAACTCGCGGAGCAGGGCCGGTTTGAACAGTTCGTAGTCCCCTGCCTCCACCCCTTTCAGTCGGCTGTACACCTCCACGGCTGTGGAGTCCAGTAAGGGGGTGAGAACTGTGATCCTGTCTGCAGGGTCAACCCGGTGCAGCTCGCAGGCATTCTCAAAGGCCGTTAGGAAGGTATCTATGTCCTCCCCCTCCTTACGCCGGGGCAGCAAGTGCTTATCAAAGCTCTTTGTAGGCTTGGGTCCCCCCTCATTCACCGCAGCCGGGGCCCCACTGCTCGCCAGCCGGGCCAGCTCCAGCTCATGTTTACGCTGTTTCTCCTTCTCCTCCCACTCACGCTGGCGCTGGTTCTCCTCATGTTCACGCTGGTTCTCCTCATGTTCACGCTGTTTCGCCTTCTCCTCCAGCTCTCGCCTCTTTAACTCGAGCTCTTCCCGTCTCAGC
This sequence comes from Gopherus evgoodei, assembly GCF_007399415.2. Classification (NCBI taxonomy): domain Eukaryota; kingdom Metazoa; phylum Chordata; order Testudines; family Testudinidae; genus Gopherus; species Gopherus evgoodei. The sequence goes on from NC_044330.1 coordinate 9,051,263, forward strand.
TCCCTTTCATATTCCAGCCACATCCGCTCCACGGATGCCGAGCGTTGCCGGGAGGATCCCCTGCTGGGGGGTGAGCTTCACCGTGAGGCTCCCCTGTTGGCCGGGGGTGTCACGGTGCCCTCGGTATACACTGGGCTCCTCCCCGCCCTTCCCCTACGCCTAGGAAGGGGGGGTCTCAGGAAGCCCTCGTCCGCCGGCTGACCACTCCCAGCGGGGACAGACACTGGTGCCTGCGCTGCATCTGCCCGGCTGCTTCCCTCAGAGACAGGGCTCCGTTCATTCATGCGGTCTCCCTGCTCCAGCTGGGCAATCAGCTGGTCCTTGGTGCGTCTCCCCGGGTGCAACCCCCTCTGCTTGCACAGCTCCAGTAGGTCGCATTTACGCCGCTTGGCATACATCTTCCTGCTGGCCACTCACAGGCCGGGGTGCTCGCCGCTCCCCACAGTTTCCAGGGGGACCCCTAGTGCACCAGCCCTTCGTGAGGTCACCACCTCTCTGCCAGGGTCGAGCTGCCGACTCCTTCGCCCCTGGGACCACTCGCTGCAATCCCCCGGGGGACCCTGTTACTGCAAAGTCCTTCTCACTGGGCACACACTCCCAGGGGTTAGTCACCCCTTCGTTTTACTGCTCCCCAGTCACTTACTGCAGGAAGCGCCGTCCACGGGGTGCAGTATATCCCACCTCTGCCACCAGTTGTCACGGAGTGTGGGGGAGTCCGACCCTGCACCCCTCTTCCTGGGACCCACAGTGACTCTCGGCCAGCCAGTAAAACAGAAGGTTTATTGGACAACAGGAACACCGGTTACAGCAGAGCTTGCAGGCACAGTCAGGACCCCTCCCTCAAGTCCTTCTGGGCTTTCAGGGTGCTTGGATCCTAGCTAGGATACCCTGAATTCTGCCCACACAGCCCCAAGCCCAAACTCAAACTGCTTCCCTCCTGCCACTCCCTTCCTTTGTTCCCCTTCCCGGGCAAAGGTGTTGACCTTTCCATTCCCTTACCTAGCTCAGGTTACAGGCCCTGGCATCATCCATCCCCTAAAGTCCTCCCCTGGTCTCCCACTCCCCACACAGACAGTCCCTACTGCATCACACTGAGCATTACTGGCACTGTGCAATGCTGGGACGGTCTGGGCCATGCTGATTGTTAGTGCAGAGGAGGTACTGTATGGAATTCTCGCTCGGTAGTGACTGGACAGTCTCTTCTAGGTCAAGGCAACAGCTGCCGCTTTTGGATCTGAGAGTTTTGAGTTCAAATCCTAGCAAGGAACAGGTTCCTTCCCCCCACCCCACCCCCTGTGGGTGCTGAGCCACACTGGCTGCACTCAGAGGGCTGGGGGGGTGCACAATAGGGAGAGAAGGTTTAAGTCTAAGCCTATGAGGCTGCAAAGAGAAAGCAGTTTGTCCTGGAGCAGCCCCCTGGCACAGCCTCTTCACCATGCTTTAGGGAAGTGCACACACATTTGTTTAGCACACGAGGAAACAAACTCCCATCAAAAAACAAACCGGGAATGGAGAATGGAAATAAAAGCAGAGTGCTCCATCAGAGGGGGTGTTATTTGGGAGAGCTGTCACAGCTCTCACTCCCCAGACACCTCTGCTTCTCATCGGCCTGATGGAGGCTGACGTCATGTGAACCTTGCCGAGCAAACCCAAATTATTCTAATTTCTAAATCCAAACCGCTCCAATTATATCATTTCCCTTGTGTAAAGCCTGGTAATTCCCTCCCTCTGCTCCCCTTCTAGGGCTATTGGGACCAGCGTTTGCTAAAGCTGAAAAGGATAAGAACGTCACCAATCAGAAAGTCCTTTCAGGATTAACTCACAACCTTCCTCGGGATAGTTCATCTCTTCCAGAGCTGCTCTTTTCCTGCTTCATGGAACATGCTGATGTCAGCCCCACAGCAAGAGGAATTTCAGGAAGAGGCGAAACAAAAAAAGGACAATGCTACAGGTTAAATGGAACCTAACATCAGCAGTAGGACAAGCCTCCAGAACCACATTCAGCAATTACTCCAGAGTCAAGGAGAGGCGAAATAGACAGAAAAAATGTCCCTCTCATACCGAATATCTCAGGCCTGCCATCCTATATCATCCCTCCCATGAACTACCATACAGAGAGACCCATGTATCCTAGAACTTCAGACAGCTGCAGGCTGCATCTGGCTTACTGGACTTGGACTCCATAGCAATCATCCAGATGTTGATATCATGGTGATAGGAACTTTACAAATATCATAGATTAGATTCAGATTTAAAGAGATAGCAGGAAATTTGTAAGTTTCGGGGGTTTTGGAAAACCAGAAAAATTTCAAAAAAACCCAACTATTTTCTCTGCAAATTTTCATTTCCAAAAAAGGCCATGTTTTTCATCAAAAGCAAGCTTCCTAACCCCCTGCCCCCAGAAGTAGCCCATGCCTAAGTTTTGAGTGCGTTTTAACTATACGGAAAGTTCACAGGGTTAGCAACCAGCTGGCTATTAACTAGAGAAACAAGAAAAAGTGAGACTCCGAAAAATTCCCTAAGGGCCCATTTTAATTAATTAACAGGTTTACTAGCAAATCCAGTGTTTGTTCACACCTTACATGGGGAGGGTGCATTGTAGTCATACAAAACATTTCATAACGGGGTCCTGGTCCACAAGTAGGGTTCCTAGGCACTACGATAATACAAATAAAATAATCATCTTAACCATGGAGCCATGAGTAGTGCTTCCATAGGACAGTCCATTGGGCATTTTTTCTCCTATAATTACCACTTCCTCCTTTTGTCGCCCATTAACATTTTACCCTTCTTCCTGGTATTACTCCAGGTATTACTGGTATTACTCCAGTATGTAATGGACTGGAAAACCTAATGTTTATGGAACGTGTATCAGACAAACAATTTATGCAGTTCTCCCCTCTCATTTTACAGTCTCCCAGCCTGGCATCTTCATGTCCTTGCAGTCTCCTGGGTTGGGTGAGTTATCCTCTTCCTGGATCCAGTTTCTCCCGGTGTCAGGGTTTCTCTGGTTCTGTTTCACTTCCCTTTGCTGTCTGCTCCTTGCCTTCTCACTGGGTTTTTTTTCCCCCCATTTCAGCCAAGGCCTCTGGGCCTCTGCCTCCAGGAATTCACCGAGTCCCCGTCCAATTCCCCCATCCTATATTCCAAGCTATAGTCCCTCTGATGGTTCCCCTTTCCACATGGCTCTCCAAGCAAACACACTGCTTCTGCTAAACTGTGGCTTTAACCCTTCATTCGCCTTCTCAGTGCAAAGCTCATGCTTTCACCTCCTGAACTGACAGCTGTGCTGTTAATTTAGGCCTGGGCTGATAGATAGGGTGCCCTAGATGTGTCAGATTGGCAGCTTTGACTCTAGGCCAACTCCCTTCATTTCATGGTAGCCCGTCCTCTTGTCTTCTCCTGCCTCCAGCTTCTTCTATTCAACACTAACCTCTCTGCCCAAACAGGAGCCCTCCTTGCCTAATTTCTACCCAGCACATTTATCAGCCTCCCTCCCTCCAGCTCTGAACGAGCTCCATGTCACCTGGCTTGAGGCTGTACCTGCCCTTTTTATGACCTGGCCGGGCTTCCAGCAGCTTCTTGAGTGATTAACTTGCCAGCTCCTGCAAGCTGGGCATTTCTGCCATGCACTTTATTCCTGGGGTAACCTCGGGTGCTGTCCCTTTAGGCATCATACAGCAACTGCACTGAGAAACAGTTTCTGAGTTTTAGTTCTGGTTTAAATTCTTTGCCCCTGCTCACGTTACAAAGGAACTGGGGTGTCACAGGGGATCCCAGCACATCCCTACCAAATTAAAACACCTTTTATTCTCATTAAAGGGGGGGAGAGGGAGTCTCCCTCTTCTCTATCTCCAAGTTTGAAGCTAATTAATTACTATTGACTTTCCCAGCAGACATTCTGGCTTCGGCATTGGTGGAAAGATCAGTGATTTGTGAACCAAAGGCCTCCTGGTTTGGGCCAATGGAAGAACACAGAGCACAGCACGTGGCCCCGTCGAGAAAGAGGAGACCATTTCCCAGCTGCTCTCTCTTTAGAAATGGGAGAGAAAGTGGCTGTTTATGAGAAAGAGGGTTGTTGTTTTTCTTGGAAAGAAGCGAAATCCTCAGATAGGGGTAAAATCCTGATTCCACAGAAAATTAAGCAGTATAGATTTCAGTCAGGTCTGGTCGAAGGTTTATTTCCCTCGAACAAGAGACTTCACATAAATCACTGCTCTCTCCAAGGACGTTTGAAACCTGTGATACAAAACAGAATCTCCACTGTCCATGGAGCAGGCTCTGTCTACATAAAGCATGACAGGACAGGTCGGCCATCCCTGCTGCCTGAACCCTGCACCCCCTTCACTTTTCTGCAGTGTTTTCCCTCTGTCTGGTTAAACTGTCATTGTGCCTCATAAAACTCTGGCAAAGAGAGAAAATGGAGATGAACAAGTGACTTGGCCTGGGACCGGAAGGCGCCAGGAGGAGAAAATCAGCCAGGTTTAGATCCCAGTGACAAACAGGGTCTGGCCCATCTGGCCCAGCATCCAGATAAGCCGCACCAGCACTTAGTACAGCACCTGTCGTCTCTGCGCCCTGGGAGTCCCACTTGCCAGAGGAAGAAGCAGCAGTTTCAAGGTCTTGGACTTGCCTTAGTAGAACCAAAGATCCTATTCTTGCAGATGATGCTCATGAGTACGGAGGGGTTCAGCGTGCCCAGCCCTGTACACAATACAGGGTAGGACACACTCCCTGTCAGGGAAATTAATGGAGACCTCTCCCACACCTGCCAAATGCACAGGAGACAGCAGCGGCAGCAGGGGAATATTTGGGTTTCAGGCCTGAAAGTGACAGGACTCACAAAGGAGAAGGGGGATGGGTCTATGGAGAAGGGAGGGAGTTGCAAGACGAGGCCTGACCTGGAGGAAGGGGAAGGAAAGGACAGTGGAAGAAAGCAAAATGGGGCATCATGAAAGGGGGATTTGGGACAAGAGACACAGGTGGCAGCAGCACTGTGCAGTACCCTGAAGGGGAGGAGGATGTGGCTGGTTCTGCTGTGGAAGTTGAAGGGAAGTGGTGGAAAGGACTGGATCTTTCCACCATATTCTGGTGAACTGGGAAGCTAGGAGACTCGGTTGGAGGAGACTCTGACATCAGTTATCAGTGACTGAACTGCCCTGAGAACCCCCTTCTTCACAGGCCTGTATCTAGCAATCCTAAGCTGAGTGCTGAGTTGTCAGCCATCCGGAGGTTCCTGCAAAGTCCCCAGAGGGATCGCCGAACACAACGCGTGAGCTTGTTGGGGGGAGGGCCGAGGGCGCTCAGAGTCAATGGCTGGCACATTTCTCATGGGAGGGCTGTGGAAAGGCCCAGAAAAACCCAACGGGTAACAAGCCGCCCAGCCTAACAACCATACAAATCACTTTGGCGATAACAGAGACTGACTAATAGCGATGGAAACCTCAGCTCTAATGAAATGCAGTGAAGTTAAGCAACCGTGGAAATGCTGGCGTAAAGGAGAAGGGCTACCAAACAGACACTAATGGAAACTTAAATCCCCAGAACTAAAGTGGCATGTTTGGATGGGGGCCGGGGGGGCTTCTGTGTGGTCTCGGGATGGTGCTAGGACTTTTGATTTCCCAGCTGCTGCTTTCTCAGAGGTGCCCCTTATGAAAGGGGAAGTATGTGTCTAGTCCAGAGGCACTGGAATTGGATGCTGCCAATAGAAAGCAGGAGGAAATCAGTGGGTTTCTTTCACAGGCCTTGACCTCTTTGCTTTTACTTTCCAGAAGAGCGTTCAGCACCAGCAGAAAGTGCTGACTCTGAAGTGTGCTTCCTAATGAATTCAGCCATTGCGCTGAGAGTCCTGCCTGGCACTGACAGACCATTTCCCAGCAAGCAATGGGTAGAAAATGGGATTTCAGCTCTTCCTTTTCATGGTAAACGTTTCTGATTCCGCCGGCTGATGTGTTCGCCTCTCGAGTTAATAGACAATAAGCAATGCAGCGTCGGCCCTATTAAGGAGATAGAAAGGACTCCATTTACATGCAGCGTGGAGAGCGGCACAGGGAGGGCTGGAAAAGAATACCCCCCAAGTGTCAGCGTTGCATTTAGGGGACTCAGGGAATAGTGCAAGGGGGGAGGGAAGCTTGCTCTCTCTCCCACAATGGAGATGATCTGGGAGGATGGATAAATTATACCAGTAAAGGCCTTTTTTGGTGATATTTCCTTTGCTTTCCAAGCAATTTGAATCAAAATGCTTTATGTAAAAGCAACCTCAGAAAACGGTCCCAGCGGCCTTTCCTTTGTTATTGGGACAGAGCTTTCTTCCTCCCACACCCCTGCTCTCTTCATCTCTCTACCCCCTCTGCTGCTTTTGGAGAGCAGCAAACTAGTCTTGTGCCTGCACGATAAATTGTGCTTTGCTGGAGAGAGACAAGTAATAGGGACCAAACCCATTCAGACACCATCCATCTTCGCTACAGTCTGCAAGGTGCCAGTGGAACAGACTGACCAGGAGTAAGTTGGCAGAGAGCACCTGTGCTGTAGGATACTTATTAATTGCATTAAAACCCCCCCACATTAAGAGAATGATACGGGGAATCTGACTGTCAGCTTAAATGGTCTGAAAGTGACAAATTACAAAAATTCAGTTTCTGATCAAGCCTCTTTTAAATAGCAAGGCTTGACTTTTCTTTTTTTAAATGGCTTTGAATGAAAAATTGCAATGGCTTTTCACTCTCCTGATGATGTCCATAATGATCTTTTTCAGCAAGGAAGAGACTAAGCCCCTGATTCAGGACAGGACTTTAATCTGTACTTAACCTTAAGAACGTGCTTAACAGCCCTTCCTGGACAGGGCCTAATTGACGAGACAGGAACAACGATGAAACAAAGTGCAGTCAAATGGACAAATTGGGACTTTCAAAAGACAGGCTTTTAACTCCTTTAGGCTCCTCCCAAAGTCCCAGCAAAAAGCTGACCAGAGGGTAAAAGAGAAAAAAAAAATTTTTTTTTTGCTAACTTCTTTCAGTTAAAGTGATCTTAGATGTTACTTGTGATTATGGTAGGTGTGCGATTTTCAGGGCACAATCCAAGCTCTCAAAAGTCAGGAAAGGATCAAATTAAAGTTATGTCCCTAACCTTAACTCTGCCCCAGCATGTGTCGGCATTGTAGAATTTACAATTTCTCAATTAACATAGCATGTGATTTTTTCTCTCACAACTGTACATCCGCCCATGTAACTTCATTAAGTACTATGTACAAAATACTCTGTGCAGGCCAGGAAATCGAGTCCATAAACTTAGTCTATATGACAAGTACATTGAAAGTGGTCCTTATGAAAGATAATACAGATCAAGTAGAATAAAGAAGGCTGTATAGTACATGAGAACAGGCAAAAGAAACACCATGGAGGCTGGCGATGCTATTGTATAAGTATAAAACAGAGCTGGCATAGGGGCAGAATGGAAACTGGAACAGGACCTTCCCTCTCCTACCACACACCTATTCACCTGCAGCACACCTGCAGTGACTGAAGAGAAGCATTTGCCTCCCTGCAGCCTCGGATGGCTAAACGGTTCTAGACAAGAGCGACAGGGAATGGGACGGCAAAGGGGGCAGGTTTTGGAAACGGTCCAAGCAAGCAGAAGGCATTTGCTCCATTGCGACGAGCTGTTCCTGAGTGTATAGAGTCCCTCCGTGCTCTTCCCTGCTGAGATTATGGACCCCACTCCCTTAAAGCCCAGCTGGGAGCCTTGCCGGCCGTTATTCTCCTGGCAGTCTCTGTGCTCGCGTGCAGCAGCAACCCCATACCCACTATCCTGAGGGCCTTTGTGGAGCCTAGTCTATAGACACAGTAACAGAGTAACTGCCTGTAAGTCACTGCCTTCTTCTAGCTCTCTAGACCCCAGCCCTAGCCCTAGCCTTTGCCTTCTGAGCCTTGCTGCAAACCTAGTGATCTCCTGGTCCCGTTCCTCACTGGGCCTGGCTAACGTTCTCTCCCTTTGTTAGCCCAGGGTCCCCATTAGGGCTCAGCCTCCCTGATCTGACTGGCTGCTTTTTCTCCTCCTCCAACCCTGCTTTTCGCTCCCTGGTGAGCCAGGTGCTCTGGCCTACCTCCATGAGAGATCTTTAAAACCATTGCTTCACATGGCTGGCTAAGAGCCATGGTCATGGAATTCCCAGGGGAAGGGGGCTCCATTCCACAGCCCTGCAAACTGGACTAACATCCCTTCCCTCCATGGGAGGCATGGAGAGGCTGTGCTTTCGCTCTGTGTAATCAACCAGACCGAGGGTTGGAGATCACATACATAGGGCTCTTCTAATCACTCCCATCTCAAGGCTGCCTGAACCACCCCTCCTGGTTACCCATTTGTAAAGCACAAGCCCAGCATGGAGAGTGTCTGCATCTCTGCTTTCCAGGCCAGTGTTGGAGAAAACATGGTATGTGGCCGTAGATGTGCAGGACTCACCCGGCAGCGCCTCCTGCTGGTTGTCTTGGGGAATTAGCTCATCCAGCCTCCAGAGCACCCTCTGCAGGCTGGTGATCCTCCTTACCTCACTCTGGCCCCCGTGTCCCTCCCAGGACCCGGTACCCCTTTAACTGGGTGCTGCACCCTGGCAGTACCCCCCACAGTTCTGGGTCTCCCCCTCCCAGGGGAACCCCCACCCACTATCCCCACTTCAGCTCAGTCTTGGCTACTGCCCGGTCTCCACCTCACCCCCGTTCACTGGTGCAGACTGCAGTATACAGGGGCAGCTCCAGGCCCCAGCACGCCAAGCACGTGCTTAGGGCGGCATGCTGCAGGGGGCGCTCTGACGGTCGCCAGGAGGGCAGCAGGCGGCTCCGGTGGACCTCCCGCAGGCGTGCCTGCGGAGGGTCCGCTGATCCCGCAGCTCCGGTGGACCTCTTTTATGGTATTATTCCCCAATCTGAACCTTAGAGTCCAAAAGTTGGGGTACCAACATGAATTCCTCTAAGCTTAATTACCTGCATAGATCTGATACGCTGCCACCACCCAAAAGTATAGTGTTTTGGAGCACTCTGGTCCCCCCAAAAACCTTCCCTGGGGACCCCAAGACCCAAATTCCTTGAGTCTTACAACAAAGGGGAATAAACCATTTCCCTTCCCCCTCCTTTCTTTTTCCCAGATCTTTCCCGCCTGGGTACACTAGGAGATCACCATGATTCAAACTCCTTGAATCACAACACAGAGAAATCAGGTTCCCCCCCCCACTTTCCTCTCCCTCCCAGGCTTTCCCTCCCTGGGCTCCTGGAGAGATAGACAGATTCAAGCTCCATGAATCAAAAAAAAAGAGATTCCACCTTTTCCCCCCTCCCTTCTCTCTTTCTGTCTTCCACCAATTCCCTGGTAAGTACAGACTCAATTCCCTTGAGCCTCAACAAGGGGAAAAAATCAAACAGGTCTTAAAGAGAAAAACTTTTAATAAAGAGAAAGAAAAAAAGTAAAAGTTGTCTCTGTAATTTAGATGGTAAAAGTTACAGGGTCTTTCAGCTTATAGACACTAGAAAGAAGCCTCCCCCCAGCAAAATACAATTTAAAATACTCCCAGCACACTACACATTTGCAAATACAGAAAACAATCAAAAGACTAAATTCGCCTTTTCCTGGTACTTACTAAAATTAGAACAGAAGAGATTTTTTTCAGAAAGATTGGAGGAATCTGCTTACATGTCTGGTCCCTCTCAGAAACCAGAGAGAACAAAGCAAAACCCAAAAAACACAAACAAAGGCTTCCCTCCACTGAGATTTTAAAGTATCTTGTTTCCTGATTGGTCCTCTGGTCAGGTGTTTTTGGTTTACTGTTTGTTAACCCTTTACAGGTAAAAGAGACATTAACCCTTAACTATCTGTTTATGACAACCTCCCACAGGTGTGCCTGTGGAGGGTCTGCTGGTCCCACGGCTTCGGTGGAGCATCTGCAGGCAAGCCCCTGGCAGTATAAGCCACTCATCACAGGCAAAGGGGTCTGGACTAGCTGCCTTTACCAGGCTGCCCCTCTGCAACCCAATACCTATGTGGGCCTAGGACCAAGCCCTGCAGCCTGGGGAGTTGCTGGCCTAGGGCTTCCCAGCCCCTCAGGCTTTTCCCCAGCCCTGCCTCATGCTAGGTCCCCGGTTGAGTTCCCCAGCAGTCAGGCCTGTCTCTCTCTCCAGTCAGAATGAGACTCCTGAGTGTCTGCCTGCCCTGGCCTTCTTATAAGGCCTAGATGCTTGGTCTGGGACGTGGCCCAGCTGCAGCCACTTCCACCAATCAGTCAGGGTTTTATTCCCTTCCATAGCCCCAGCCCTCTGCAGGGTTTTTCCAAACCCTTCCGGGCTGGAGTGGGTGTTCAGCCCACTACAGTGACACACATGGCTGTCACCCCCTCCTCCACTGTGCATGCCAGGGGCAAAAATTGGCCCGGAGTCAGCTGAAGCCAGGATCCAGCCCCATAATGTCAGCTGCCTGCAGCGCACACATGGCCCCCACTTTTCCGAGTCAGCAGGAGACGCAGCGCCGATTATCTTTATTTTTATATAGCTTGGAAAGGGCCTTACAAACTGATTCCAATCCCAGAGATCACTCACCCAGCACTGAAAGGCAGCCACCTCTGGGAAGGAACATGGCAGCTGTGTAAGAGCCACACCACTGTTTACGGTAGGAAGTGAAGACTTGAAGTTTAAACTGGAAACACAAGAGGAATCCAGAGAGGCAGGAGGTCATTATTCACACTGGATACCTGTGTTAACATCGCCTCTTGCTAAACAGACGTTTAATGACCACAAACAGACAGGGCCCCGGTTTTAGGTCCCTGAGAGAGGAGCCTAGCACCACTGCGAAACTGACACTGTATGAAAGTACTAGGGTAAGGACTGAGTTAGAGAGAAAAAGGCTCCCTACTGAGTCTCCAGCACTAGTCCATAGCACCTGGGATTTCCTTGGAATCTCCCACATTTCTAATCCGCCTCAAACCTGTATAGCTTGCAAGGTCATAAGATCATAGTCAATGGCACTATGGCCGCTGGTACCCCTAACATGCCAGCTGCCCTCCAACCCACCCACCCTTGGCTTTTGGTTTATGGAGAGCGAATCATGCCAGACAAAGCTAGTTGCTTTTTGGGGAGGGAACAAACCTAGTAGTTTGGAAGACTAATGTATCACCATAAAACCTGATTTCTAGTGAAGCCTTTAATGGTGTGTCTGTTTCATGACATCTTGCTTGAAAAAATGGATTCAAACTGGTTCAGATAGGAGCTGTATCACATGGGTGGAAAACAAGCCAAATGACTGTAAGGAAAAGGTAACAATAACACGCTGAGTGGGAAAGAGCTGCTTGGAGCTGCAAGGGTCTGTGTGAGGTTTTGCTTTATCTCACACCTTCAAGTAATTATCTAGAAGAGGGAACAAACAGCACATTAATTAAATGTTCAGATGACATTACACGGAGAGGTGTTACAGACACCAGCAGACAGAGAGAAGTAATGCAAAGGGGCCTAGTGAGGGGAGAAGTATTGAAAAAATGAAATTCAACCTGGCCAACTGCATCTAATCCATTTGCAGGGTAAAATAACCCGAAACTCAGACGGTCCACAGGAGGGTGAGGCGTGGGGAGCCGGCAGTGAATCCAACAGGACCGCATAGGTAATATGAGGGTGAAAAGCCCGACTGCAATTCTGGGCTGCAAATCTCTGATATACCAGGGCACGATACAGACTAGAAGGGGGCTGTGTCACCCCTGCCTTGCAACCCTGGGTGCCTTGCAATGCCTTACTGGAGTAGCTCTCACCTGGGTCACTCACAAACAGCTTCCAGCATGTCCTGTACTTTCTCCTGGGCAGTACAAATATATTAAGTCCATTACATGTTTAGTCCATTATTCCAGTGTATTACCTCAAATAGAGTTAACCAGAAACTTCAATTTAAACACACTGGATTAGATAAAACAATAAAACAAGTTTATTAACTACAAAGAGAGAGATTTGAAGTGAGTACAAGTAATGAGGCATACAAGTCAGAAATGGTTACAAGAAAACCAAAGATAAAATGCCTACTAGTGTCTATTTAAGAAACAATCTTAGTTGCAAAGCAAACTTTCTCACTGCATGCTCCAGCAGATTACTGACCAAACTTTCAGGTCAAGGCCCCTCCCCTACAGGCCAACTGTTGTTTCCTTTTGTCTTTTCAGTGGCTTACATTGGTGTGTTTTGTCCTGCCTTTTTATAGTTTCAGTTTCCCTCTTGAAAAACATTTCCAGCTGAGAACCAGGAGACGGAGTCTATGTGGAAGGATGTTCCCTGCTGTCTTTTTTTACCTGTTTGAGCTTCCTTTGTTTCCCTTCCTGCTAGATGACTCTATTTACTGCTTAAATGCAACTTAAGGCAAGCACACATTCCTTTGTTTAGGACTTCTGTTGTTTGCCGACTTCTGTTTAGACAGGGCAGTGGGGTTTGGAACATGTGTTAATAACACAGAGTCATAGACTTTAAGGTCAAAAGGGACCATTATGATCATCTAGTCTGACTTCCTGCACAATGCAGGCCACACAATCTCACCCATCCACTCCTGTAACAAACCCCTAACCTATGTTTGAGTTATTGAAGTCCTCAAATTGTGGTTTGAAGATCTCAAGCTGCGGAGAATCCTCCAGCAAGTGACCCATGCCCCATGCTGCAGAGGAAGGTGAAAAACCTCCAGGGCCTCTGCCAATCTGCCCTGTAGGAAAATTCCTTCCTGACCCCAAATATGGCGATCAGTTAAACCCTGAGCATGTGAGCAAGACTCACCAGCCAGCACCCAGGAAAGAATTCTCTGTAGTAACTCAGATCCCACCCCATCTAACATCCCATCACGGACCACTGGGCATACTGATAACGATCAATTGCCAAAGTAATTGCCCAAATTAGGCTATCCCATCATACCATCCCCTCCATAAACTTATCAAATTTAGTCTTAAAGCCAGATATGTCTTTTGCTCCTGCTACTCCCCTTGGAAGGCTGTTCCAGAACTTCACTCCTCTAATGGTTAGAAGCCTTCATCTAATTTCAAGTCTAAATTTCCTAGTGTCCAGTTTACATCCATTTGTTCTTGTGTCCACATTGGTACTAAACTTAAATAATTCCTTTCCCTCCCTAATATTTATCCCTCTGATATATTTATAAAGAGCAATCATATCCCCCCTCAGCCTTCTTTTGGTTAGGCTAAACAAGCCAAGCTCTTTGAGTCTCCTTTCATAAGATAGGTTTTCCATTCCTCGGATCATCCTAGTAGCCCTTCTTTGTACCTGTTCCAGTTTGAATTCATCCTTCTTAAACATAGGAGACCAGAACTGCACACAGTATTCCAGATGAGATCTCACCAGTGTCTTGTATAATGGTACTAACACCTCCTTATCTTTGCTGGAAATACCTTGCCTGATGCATCCTAAAACCGCATTAGCCTTTTTAACGGCCATATCACATTGGCGGCTCATAGTCATGCTGTGATCAACCAATACTCTAAGGTCCTTCTCCTCTGTTACTTCCAACTGATGTGTCCCCAATTTATAACTAAAATTCTTGTTATTAATCCCTAAATGCATGACCTTGCACTTTTCATTATTAAATTTCATCCTATTACTATTACTCCAGTTTACAAGGTCATCCAGATCTTCCTGTAGGATATCCTGGTCCTTCTCTGTGTTAGCAATACCTCCCAGCTTTATGTCATCCGCAAACTTTGTTAGCACACTCCCACTTTTTGTGCCAAGGTCAGTAATAAAAAGATTAAATAAGATTGGTCCCAAAATCGATCCCTGAGGAACTCCACTAGTAACCTCCCTCCAGCCTGACAGTTCACCTTTCAGTATGACCCGTTGTAGTCTCTCCTTTAACCAGTTCCTTATCCATCTTTCAATTTTCATATTGATCCCCATCTTTTCCAATTTAACTAATAATTGCCCATGTGGAACCGTATCAAATGCCTTACTGAAATCAAGGTAAATTAGATCCACTGCGTTTCCTTTGTCTAAAAAATCTGTTACCTTCTCAAAGAAGGAGATCAGGTTGGTTTGGCACAATCTACCTTTTGTAAAACCATGTTGTATTTTGTCCCAATTACCATTGACCTCAAAGTCCTTAACTACTTTCTCCTTCAAAATTTTTTCCAAGACCTTACATACTACAGATGTCAAACTAACAGGCCTATAGTTAGTCGGATCACCTTTTTTCCCCTTTTTTAAAAATAGGAACTATGTTAACAATTCTCCAGTCGTACGGTACAACCCCTGAGTTTACTGATTCATTAAAAATTCTTGCTAATGGGCTTGCAATTTCATGCGCCGTACAGGGAGATTTTATAACTTCACATACAGTGTTGCCACACATATTTGATCAGGAGAATACTGACCAGCAAATTACGAGTTTTCAAATGCTACCTCACAAGGCATACCCTGGACAAAGATTATTACAACAGTGTGCAGGGTGTGAATACTGGGGTGTATTCTGTCACAGGATCTCAGTACCGAGCATGGAGGGACTGCCCGTCTTTGTATAGGTCCGGGGAGAACCCTTCCCCCACAGGTATTCAGTTCTGGCCCCTCAGTTGCAGAGGAGGGAGAAGATTGCCCTGGGAAGGCCCCACTTGAGATGTAATGCTCGATTCTGGGTTCCTCAGCCGACTTTCCAAGTGCTCCCATTATCCCTGTACACATGCTCACATCCAATCCAAGTCCCAGCTTCTCGACACGCTCCCGCAACCCGCATTCTGTCCTGCATCTTCCCCCGGACAGCTCCCAGCACCTAGGAGGCTCTGGCTTCAGGGGTCAGCCGGATGACCTTGGTGTCCAGCGCAGGATCTGCCGGAACACTCTACAGCACTGTGCAGTCAGTCCCAGGAGCCAGGCAGCAGCTCGCAGCCTCAGCACTGACCTCTGAGCTCTGCTCAGCAGGGAGCTAGGGAAAGAATCCCTCACACCCCGGCCTCAGAAGTCACTCTGTGGCTGCTATTGTAGAGCTAAGACTGCAGAATATCCTCTATGTCCCAGTGCACCCCCTCTGCTGTGGGTGAAGGAAGAGGGAAGGTCCAGGTAGCAGCAGTTCCTCCCACCCCACTGACAGCATGACCTGGCACCAGCCCCCTCTGCAGGGACCTTCGGGAGCTGACTTCCACAGAGAAGCTTCCCTCCACAAGTGCCTCTTACAAACACGGCACTTCACCAGAGAAGCACTCGTATTGAACAGAGGCAGTTCTACCCTTGCTCCAAGCGCCCTTCAGCCGCCCAGAAAGAAACAAGTCCGGGGTCCCTGGTCCACACATGCCTTTCAGCTGACTTAGGCAGAGCCTTGTGGACATGTATGAAGCATGGCTATCTTGGCAGATCCAAACCATGCAGGGCTTCTAAGATCAGTGTCAGCCCAGGATGAGCTTTCAAACACTCATGGGCTCCAGCTGCTGGCAGGCAGAACAGCCCCAGAATCTCACATTTGCTTTGGCTTGCGATGTGCCAGCTGGAAGGAGAGATGGGCAGGCACCACTCAGCTGTTCCCATCATTCAGTACTTCATGCACACAAATCCTTCTCTGCTAAAAGCGATTCAGCACACACCGTGTTACCTCCATAAGATTGTATGAGCTGAAAAAGCCATACGTGCCCAAACCATAATGAACAAAATGCAGCTCCCTCTTCTCTCCCTCCCTCCCACCAGCCACTGACTTTTCCAACTGAAATGAAGTGGAGGGTGCTGGTTCTGCATCTCCTACCAACAGCTGGGGCTGATGAGTTCCCAAGCTCTATTCTAGTCTCTATGAACCTTAGAAGCTACAGCTGGGCTGGGTATGTGGAGAGGGATTGCACACAAGAGACAGCCCAATTTCATCTGGGAAGTGGAGAAGGATCTTGGAGCTGGAGGAGAACTTGGATCCTTCAGGGCAAAATGCTAGAGCCCATGCTGACCTGCACAAGCCTAATTTATGCTCTTAATATACCTTATATTGTATTTTTTAAAAAAACAAGGAAATTCATAGACAAAAACTTAATTAATTTAAGGGCAAGGCTGCTACAGGAAGTTACATAAACAGAAAGAATAAATAAAGAACGTTTCCAAAAGAAGAAAAAAAAAGACCCCCAACCATTTAAACCTGGAAACGAGAAGTTAATATAATGACCATAAGGATTCTAATTTCCTTATAGTTCAGACATTTTCCAGCACAAAGCTAGACATCAGAAAATCAGAACTACCAATTACAATCTTAACTCTCACTTCCCCTTGTTCTTTTTTCCTGGTATAGTAATACAGTTGCTCAACAATGTGTCTAATAATTCTGACATGGTGCAGGAAGTTACTTACATAAGTACAATAATTAATGCAAGTCTAATGTGTTATTTTAGGAATTATATACTTAGTATAATAGAGGAAGTACTGTAGGAAGATGTATCTTGGTTATGTACTAGGATCTCTATTAAATACAAAAAATGTTCTTGATGTAATTCAATAGTTAAAACGGTAACATTTTGCAGTTAGAAGATGCATGTGTAATGCACCTTGAAGGATATTTTTTATAGTCTGACGCAAGGCATAGTTACTGTAGATGTATTATATGTTATGTTTTGAAACAGGTGTTTGAAGTCTTTTAAAACTGTCCTTAACTCACAATTAACTACTATGTTTCTTGGTGGCTATGTTTCGGGGGGTCAGAATGAAGGTGTTTTTGGAATATATACGGTTCATGCTCACATGCATGGATTTGTGTATATGAAAAGAAAGAAGATTCAAATCTTTACATATGTTACCTCTCTCTGGGTTTCCTAGCGGGTAGGCATTGTATTTTGTGCCTTTTCAAGCATCCAGGGCATTTTTGGTGCTTCATGGATATAATAAAATAACCACCTGAACATCTCATTTCTCAACAATTAGGGGTTGTCCTATTTAATATTCTCTGGATTTTTTTTCTAATATTCATCAGACTTACTGTAGCAACTTTAATTGTAGTGTGACTATTTTGGCTAAGAATAAAGCAATCCCAAAGCAAATTACTGTTAGGATAACTGTGAGCACCTCTTAACATTTCATTATAAGGGACAGTTAAGGTGAGTATGAGTATGGAGGCACATGGTCAAGCCTAACATATATACACAATGCACACACACACACAGAGCATATCCACAAGCAATTGTGTATGTTTGTAGTGTACACATACCCAAAGTGTATAATTAAGAGAAACCCTAGACCAGGGCTGTAAAGCCAGATTCATCAGCACTCAGGAAGGAGCACAATGCAAGGAGAAACTCTGAGTTCCATTAATCAAGAGCAAAGGCCCAGTGCAGCCAAAGAGCATTTAAATTTATCTCCCAACTGCCTGACTTGGCTCCTCTCCTCAAACTATTTGGCAGATACAGCAGCTGAGAAGCAGCAGCTGACGGAAACCCAGGACTTTGTGAGATGCTCCATCAGGTTTGGAGTGATTTCAGAAAACCTGTTGGTGATCTTTGTGGTGGGACAAGTTCTCCATCCAGAGAACCTGCCGAGATCTCTGTGGCACATGGCCAGTGACTCCAAAAGCATCCACCAGAGATCTGTGTAGTGCATGGAAAGTGGCCCCAGAGAACCCACCAGAGACCCCTACAGCGCATGGCACGTGCCTCCAGATGAAATGTGGATTCTATTCCCAGCTCTGCTGCTAACCTGCTGTGTGAGGTTGGGCAAGTCACATCCCCAGTCTGTGCCTCTCCTTCCCCTCCCACCCAATATCAGCCTTTTCTCTGTGGATTGTGAGACCTTCAGCGCAGGGTCTGTCTCTGACTAGGTATATGTAATATAGCCCCTACCACAATGGGACCACAGTCTTGACTGGAGCCTGTAGATGCTGCTATAATACAATTAAATAAGAATCAGAATAATCCCTGTAGCCTGTGGCGAGCGCCTCGGGAATACCTGCCACAAGTGCAGAGTCCTTCAAGGAACTTTCACAGTGGACAAGTCTGCCTGGCCTGGCAAACCTCCTGGTTGTATCTGCACAGTCGTGGCTTCTGAGGGGAGACAGGCAAGTCATTTAAACTGTGTGAATAACATGACACTTTTCAAAGAAATGATCTGATGAATATTATCTGACCAAATCTGTTTTGGGGCCAGGGGCTAAGAAGGCCCCTAATTTTCAGGACAGTGAGGTCTAAACACATGGACAGAAACACCTGCTAGCTGGGCCTAGTCTGAAAGAGAGAGAAGCTCTGGGCGTCCCGTGCTGTCCTGAGCTGGGACATGTCCTCTCTGCTGGGCCTCCTTCCAACACATCCGTGTAGGGAGAAAGGAAGGCAAGGCCTGATGCGCACATAAGCCATGCAAAGGACAGGGGCAAAGATGGAAAGGAAAGGGGACAGGACAGAAGGACAGTGGAGACATTGATCGTATTTGGTGGGGGAGAAGGAAGATTAGGATTTGTGGGAGAAAGAAGTAGAGGGAGATGGCACCCCAAAAATAGCCTCACTGGGGAATGCCCTTATCCCAAAGCCAACTGCAGTCTGAGATGTTCCAACTGGCTCTGAATAGAGCATATACACAGCAGACCGTATACAAACCAAATCTACTCCCTTCCTGGAATGTGGCTTTACTGGTAACTTAAACAACACCAACAAAATATATCCATTGGCCTCTGCTTTCTCCCCACATTTGTCTGCTCCTAGAGTTTCTCTGAAGATTTCCCTTAGCCTAAGGGCAGCTCCAACCGGTTATGTCCTGGTTTGAGCCAGCTGGTAGCATGAGTCATTGGTAATTGCCCGGCATCTTGATGCAAGCTGCTAGCACCTGAGCTCGGAGTGGCTCAGCACAGAAGCCCTGAGTTCCTGTCCCACTGCCATGCTGACCTTGTAACTGTAGCTTGTGGCCAATGGCTCATGTCCCTGTTCCTGGAAGTCATGAGACGTTGCAGTCCTAGTCTGCGGCCACATGTGCTTCTCCCAGGGCATGGTGCAGCTATGCTCTGAGATCTGGCTCTGGCTTCCCATCAATTTTCCAGCTGGAATGTAAGGTGCTATTTTCATCCTAGAAAAGCCTGGTATGTGGTTTGGGACCAGGCTCCCTGCCTCTCGATGCATGGGATGCTGTGGCAGTAGCAGTTGTTCTGGCACTTCAATTCACCATCCCCTGATTGAGATGGGAAGGGGCAATGTGCAGAGAGGGGTCCACAGCTCTGGAATCAGCTCTTTCCTTTCAGTCCAACAGAGCTCTGATTTGTTGGCATCCCAGCCTCAGGCTTCCCCAGCGGGCTGGAGGGTAGCATGCAAGGTGAAGCTGTGGGAATGGGACCATGGATTTTGAAGACATGCTGGCCCATTGGTAATGGGTGTAGCATGCCCCAAGTTCAGGCTAGGCATTTACAAATTGAGTACATCAGATCAATGAGTGAAGATCCCATGTCCCGCAGCTCTGTCTCTGCCGCTCTGTAAGATGGTCTCCAATGTCCAGCTCTTCGCTGGGACTTCAGCACACAAATCCCTGTGGATCTGGGCCACAATCCCTTCTAGGAGTGACAAGCAGAGCCGGAGTGAGCTGCCCGGTGTCACAGGTTCTCCCTGGGGTGCCACCTAGAACTGGGGAACCACTGAGCCCTCGGACCCACCAGCCTGGACTCCCTCTCATACTGTACTGCTGTGACAAGCTGCAAAGCCCTCCAGCCTGCACTTTCACCAGCATTCACACAGGTAGGGACACACTCAGCTGCAGTTACATGCAGGATATCTAACCACCAGCTTCCCAGTCTAGGACCCCAGAGCAGTACCCTCCTGCCCTGGTCAAATCTGGCCAGTATATGGGTTTAATATCCGGTCCGCCTCTCCCTTCATGTGAAGAGAACAAGGCACACTTTTGGTAACCAAGCACAGATTTCCCCCAAGCACTCCAGTCAAATCTCACTGGTTTGGATTAAAACATAAAATAAGTTTAACAACTACAAAAGATAGATTTTAAGTGATTATAAGTGATAGCAAACAGATCAAAGCAGATAACCAAGTAAATAAAACGCAAACTAACTCTAAGATACTAGAAAGATAGGATATGAACTAGCAGATTCTCACCCTGAGAGATGATACAAGCAGGCTGCAGATTCTTAAGGGGCAAGCTGTGTTTACTTTACAGCTTGGAATCCCCAGGTCTTTCATACACAGGCTAGAAATCCTTTTAGCCTGGGTCCAGCACTTTCCCCAGGTTGGTGTTTGCTGCTCAGGTCTTTCCAGGAGTCTTCTTGTGTGGGAAGAGAAGAACCACAGATGATGTCATTCCCCGCCTTATATAGCTTTAGGATATGTCAGGAACCTTTTGTTTCGAAACTTGGTTCCCAGACCAGTTTGTGGAAAAATACTGACATCCCAAGATGGAGTCCAGAGACATGTGGGCTGGTCACATGACCTTGCAGTGTTATAGCAGCCATTGCTTACAGGTTGGTCAGAACACCCACAAGAAGGTTAAGCTATTCCACAGTCCATTGTCTTTGCTGATGGCTTCTTCATTGTTATACCTGAAAGGCTGGCTGTGGGAGTAAGCCCATTTGAATTACAGATCCCTAGTCAATATTCATAATTTCAGATACAAAAATGATACATGCATACAAATAGGAAAATCATATTCAGCAAATCATCACTTTTCCAATGACACTTCATATGACTTATCTTGTACAAAATGCATCATAATTATGCCATAATCCTACATAATAATATCGCTGTGAAGAATACGGGGTGCAGTCACACCTAGCACCACCTTTCCTCTGGCTCTTGTGTGATGACAGCACTGGGAAAAGCTCTCCAGGATAAGGACTTGGGCTAAGACTAGACTCAAGCTGTCCTGCCACATCAAGCCTATCCTGTAAACTCTCTTTCCACAGTCTCCACCCAGGCAGGCGGGAGCCGTCAAAGGGTGGAAATGCTGCTGGAACGGTTCTACTTCAAAGCTGTTGAGAGAACACAAATGATGTGTGAGAGGCTGAGCTGCTGGGCCTCAGCGTCCGGCACAAGAGTTCCTTTTAAGTAAATAATAGCATCTAATGAGATGGTTTAATTGTGTCACAGGAATTCCATGTGAAAGGAGACAAGATTGAGCATGTGCACTGTCATCCTGGGCCCAGCTCCGGAATCTGCTGTGCAGCTCCTGCCAAGGACTGGCCCCATCACTGGTGCTCTGCCACATGATTTTTCAAACTACTGCAAGCAGCAGAGGCTGCTCCGGAGATAACGTGGAGCTGTTTTGTGTACGCATCAGACAGCTCTACGGGACATCACTCTGTGTGTGTGAGTGTGTTTGTGTGTGTGAGAAAGAGACACAGAGAAAGAGAGAGATCCCAAACACCGTGTGCGTGTACCTGTGTCTCTGTGTGAGATCTCGGACACAGTTTGTATATGATCCTGGACCCAGAGTGTCTCTACGGGTGAGAGATCCCAGACACAGTTTGTATATGATCCTGGACCCAGAGTGTCTCTACGTGTGAGAGATCCCAGACAGGGTACATGTGTGAGAGCAAGAACCCAGTCACAGGATATGCGTGCATAGGTGTCTGGGTAAGTCAGATCCTGGACACAGTCTGTATGTGTAAGAGAGAAGGAGCCAGACAGTGCATGCATGTGAGAGCCTGGACATTTTGTGTGTGTGTGTGTGTGTGTGTGTGTGTGTGTGTGTGTGTGTGTGTGTGTGTGTGTGTGTGTGTGAGAGAGAGAGAGAGAGAGAGAGATCGATCCCAACATGAAGTGTCTGGTGTGTGTGTGTGAGAGAGAGAGAGATCCCAAACATGGAGTATGTGTGGCTGGGTAAGAGAGAACCTGGACACAGAGTGTGCGTGTATATGTACATACATCCGCCTATATGTACCTCTGTTTGATCATCTGCCTACACACACAGGCCTAAACCCACAATGTGAGACTGCAGGAGTGGCTGAGTGACTTGGTCTGTGTGTAATTCACCACCACAGTGCTGCTGAATGGAAAGTACCGAGTACAGGCAGCAAACTTATCCCTGTTGAAGCGGTAATGTTCCAGGGGGACACTGGCACTTAAAAGAGAAAGGCACCATACAGGAGTGCGCCATCTGGCATTCCTCTCCTTCCCACCCACCCCCCTGGCAAATTAACGAAGGGGTTAAAAAGAGGCCAGTCTCTAAAGTGTAGCCACTGAACGGCAGCTATTTCTGGCAAAGACTTTTCCTGCTTCAGCCACTGTACAAGGAATGCAACAGAAAACCAGACTGCAGAGGAATTTCCAACAGCAGTAGGCTGGGCTAAGAGGAAGTGGGGAGATGGCCTGGGCTGAGGTTAAGGACAGTGGGAGGGGGCCAGGCTGAGATGATGTAAGGGGGGTAGAGATCAGAGGTGTTGTGCAGGGAGCAGCAGAAGGAGGCAGCCACATGTGCCCACATTGGGGGCCCCATGCCTGTGTTCAGCTGGCAGAGCATGCTGGGACTAACAAGGGGGACGTGTCTCCTGCTGTACTGGGGGGATAAGTGGGTGCAGGCATGGCTCATCTGCTGCTGGGGGGGGGGAGGCTCCTTTGGGGGCTCCAGAAGAATTTCTAGTGCAGCAGAGCTCAAAAGTTTGCAACCTCGCTAGTTTGGAGACACAAAATCACACGGAATCTCAGTATTTTTAAAGCTGCCGGACAGCCACTGGGGAAGACAGGGCCTGATTCTCAGCTCCACTGCAGCCCCTTCACATCACTCCACTGCAATGACTGGGCCATCGAGTGGACGGAGCTGGTGCTAGGGATACCCTCTAGGGTAGGGGGGATTCCCAACTGGAAACAGAGCCTGGAGAATGGACCTTTCACATAGCATATCAGGGTTGGAAGAGATCTCAGGAGATTCTAGTCCAACCCCTGCTCAAAGCAGGACCAACCCCAACTAAATCATCCCAGCCAGGGCTTTGTCAAGCTGGGGCCTTAAAAACCTCTATGGAAGGAGATTCCACCACCTCCCTAGGTAACCCAGTCCAGTGCTTCACCACCCTCCTAGTGAAATAGTGTTTCCTAATATCCAACCTAGAGCTGTAGGTCATACTACATGGCATGGTGGCATAATGGTAATATAGACTCACAGACTTTAAAGTCAGAAAGGACCATTATGATCATCTAGTCTGACTTCCTGCACAATGCAGGCCACAGAGTCTCACCCACCCACTCCTGTAACAAACCCCTGTATCAAAGTCTACAGTAACAACCCTTGCATTCTATAGCAACATCCATTTATTCTTCTCCCATCTGCATCTGCCCTCCCTCCCAGGCCACACTTGCTCCCTTATACTCACACCGCACTGTGCCCCAGACTCACAGATCTGCAACCCCAGAGCCATGAGACTCAGGGACCACTTCTGCCTTCCCCGCCATACCCCCACTCCTGCACCGAGCCCAGAGATGGAGGAAAGGAGAATCGGGACCGTGAGGTTTCTCTGCTCACACTCCATGCTAGCAGACCTGTGTTGAGCTTTGTATTAAGAGTTAATATCAGGGCTGGTTTCATGCAATTATGTCTCTTTAACTGGATGAAAGAGAAAGCAAGCATGAAGAACAGAAATGAATTCTTGGAAATTGCTCTCCAAGGAGCTGGGGTGGTTTCCTTGCTCAGATGAAATTCTGGGTAAGCAGGGAAAAAGGAAAACTTATTAGCAGCTTCCTTTGCAGTCCAGTTCCTGCCAGCTGTGCACAATTTCTACCTGAACTTTATTATCTCTGTAATAAAACTTTCAGCAGGCTGCTGGGTGCCAGCGACATGCCGTTCAGCCACCTCTCTCTTTTCCCGCCCACTTTCTATTCCTCCCCAGTCATGGGGATGTAGCAAAAGCAGGAGGGAGGATTCAGCGTGAACTATGGGCGCCTTCCCCACTCAGAATCCTGTTCTGCCATGTTTACCTGTCAAGTAATACCCTGCTGTACAGAAAGCCCACTTGCAATCATCCAAATGCCCGGCCGATACCCTAGCCAAGATCCCAGCATTGCAAGCTTCCTCAAGCCGGTGCCAAGCAAGATACCAACTAGCTGAGCATTCTCTATCAATGCAATTTGATTCCATTTACTGTATGCTCTTTGGGGGCAGGACCCATCTTTTTGTTCTGTGTCTGTAGCATAATAGGGCCCCGGTCCATGCCTGGAGCTCCAGATCCTACTGAAACGCAAGTAAAAACAAATGTGAGACAATGACGCTAATCCCATCATGGCAGAAGTAAGGAAGGAAATTTTCCCTGATCAGCCCCAGGTCCCACATACTCCGTGGCATAATGGGGTCAAACTTTGCGGTAACAGCTCCTAAATTCTACGGCAACATCAGTTTATTCTATCACTAGAATACGCCCCACCCACCCACAGACATGGACAACTATGGCTCATAATTGAAAATCCTCATGGATATATGAGTCATTGGTGATTGTCAGCAATTATTATTTTGAGGATGAGCTTTTTGCTATGCACTCCACAGCCTGGCTCGATGCCCCATTCCTCTGCTCCAATACACACCTTTCAACCTACAAACCGCCCAGTGCACGACCCCAGCCACAAGCAGGTGTGACACACAACCAAAAAGTGGAACACCTGGGCTTTGCTGCCTGGCTTGCCAAAATCGACAGATTATGTTTTTAAATAACAATAACCTGGTTTTATGAAAATGTTCTCATTCTGTGAATTAAATACACCAATGATTAAAGAGAAATGTAGGAAATGCTGAACGGGTTGTCAGCAGACTTTGGACTTTGGATGGTCAAGAACCCCAGTGCAACTTGTCTATCTAGCTCCTGAAAGGCTCTTGACATATACGAGGTGACAAACTATTTGCTAGATAGCAGTAGACTGTCGGAGACAAGGAATTTCGGGGCCTATTCCTAGCCCTGGCAGGGGAGTGTGATCTAGTGGTTAGAAGGGCATGACACTCAGATCTACGTCTCCTTTTTGTTGAGCTGTGCTTTCCCTATGCCTGCCAGCGATGTGGACATGATCAGGTCAGTGCAGGCTCAACAGAGATAATGAACCAACATTTGTATTGCGATAGCAGCACCCAGAGGCCCCAGTCGGGATCAGCGCCCCATTGCATTGGGCACAGTACAGGCACATTGCAAGACACGGGCCCTGCTCCAAGTACCTTACAAACTAATTTCAGACCAGAGACAACAGTTGGGTTTAACAAGCACCTGGAAAGCACATGATGGACATGCAGCTGGTACATGATGGGGAGGGGCCAGAGCAGAAAGCGTGCTGTGGCGTCTGGGTTCTAAGGTGACACCGCAGCACAACACAGGGCTGCCTTTTCCCATCTGCGTTTGGCCATGAGGCTGCACCGGTTCCCTTCTAATCACTTTGCACATTGCCACAGACTCACACTTCTGCAGCCCCAAGGCTACGGGTCTGGAGCCTGGAGGGTGCTCAGAAAGCAGAGGGTTCTGTCTAAAGGCTTCTATTCCATTAACCTATCAGCATCTGCTTTCGCTGATGTTAGGTGCCTCTTCAAAACTCACTTAGTTCTTCTGTTCATTGAGATACTGTCTAATTTAACTACAAAGCCCTTGGAGCAGGAGGCATAGCTACATGTTTGTAAAGTGCCAGGCACGTCAGGGCTACCATACAAATACTTCAGAGTAGCAATAATGAGCACCAGGCCTGATGAGCCATTCACACTGGCACTGGTGTAGCCAGGACCGGTGCTAGAGTTTTTCACACCCTAGGCGCCCGGCCATTTCGCCGCTCTGCGCGCCGCTCCCGCGGCTCCAGTGGAGCTGCCACAGCCATTTCTGCGGAAGGTCCGTTGGTCCGCGGCTCCGGTGGAGCTGCTGCAGCCGTGCCTGCGGGAGGTCCACCGAAGCCGCGCGGGACCAGGGGACCCTCCGCAGGGGCATGCCTGCGGCAGCTCCACCAGAGCTGTGGACCAACAGACCCTCCACAGGCACTACTGCGGCAGGTCCACCAGAGCCGCCTGCCCCCCCCAGCAAAATGCCGCCCTCCCGAAAATCCTGGCGCCCTAGGCGATTGCCTAGTTCACCTCAATGGAAGCGCCGGCCCCAGGTGTAGCATTTCTTTTGGAAATCACATGTTGCCTTGGCACTCTGTTGCCGTGGCATTAGCATTAGTACTGTCCCAGTGCTGCGGCGTCATAGGAAATAGTCTTGAGATTAGCGTATTAGATTCCCTCAAGTCATATTTTTTTCCGACAAGTTTTGTGTGTTCGGTGAAATCGACATTTACTGACATTTACTGACAAAAATCGAATCCTTCCAACTATACAAAAGGAATCCAGGAATGTCACTCTGAAGCCTAAAATGGCTTTGAGCCAGTGTGACGCGACGGAAGCTGTTGTAGGAGCACTAGTGATCTGTTTGCTCTGTATAACCTGTATGCTCAAAAGGTCTGTTACATTCCCCACCGCCACCCCTTTTGTCTCCTCTCCCTCTCTGAATACCTGTGACATGGCTTTCCCCCTTCCCCCTCCCCTTGCCCTTCCCTCCTGGAATGCTTGTGGGATGAATGGGCTGGTTGAACAGCTGGAAGATCAGAAGATCTCCCAGGTAGACAAGGTATCTGGGACTCTAATTCGGCAGCACTCACACACCCAGTGCATGGACGCTGCATGGACACTGCCCGAGGTGGAGTGTGACCAACCAGATGCGGCCAAGTCATCTCTAGTCGCAGGCCATGAGGAGCAAGTCCTCAAAAGGGGAAGGGGTCATGTGCTCAGGATTGCACTCACAAGCTTGTACTGCCAGTGAAGGCCCTTTGCCCGGACCGCCTGGCCAGTGGTTCGTCGTGTTACATTCCATCGTGCCTCGGGAAGACTTACCTTCATCGCACCATCCATCGCTGTG
Organism: Gopherus evgoodei; assembly: GCF_007399415.2. Taxonomy (NCBI): domain Eukaryota; kingdom Metazoa; phylum Chordata; order Testudines; family Testudinidae; genus Gopherus; species Gopherus evgoodei. The sequence goes on from NC_044330.1 coordinate 9,078,035, forward strand.
TGTGGGACACTTACCTTGAAAGATTCTGACATCTCCAGTGCCATGCCTGTCCTTGGAGCGTGAGTATGTGAGTGTGAGTGTGACACCCTCCCACCCCTTCTTTTGAGCTTAGCTATCAGAATAATAAACGTGCTGCTTTCTGCCAGACTCTGGTGGGTCATGAGTCCTCCCTAAGCTTATTAGCTGACCCAATTTCGGGTAACAGAAACAACTATGAGCACGGTTGAGAGCTCTTTTTGTTTAGAATATCACCAGGTTCAGTCATCAGGGAGATTCACTCTCTGTGGTCTGTCTTCACTCCCCGCCAAGCTTCTTTCCCTCCGCTGGGTCCCAGCCCAAGAGCTGGGTCAAGAGCCGGTACCTGAGAAGCCAGGCACTGAGGAGGCAGGGCAGGTTGGGATTTACTCCAGAGAAGAGTCCAAATTTGCCCCACTCTCCTGCTAGAAACCTTCCCTGACCTCCTGCACTACTGCCCCCTCTGTGACCCTCGCAGCCCCCTCCAAACCAGTCTGCTCACAGGTGTTATCCACCTGGGAGCGAGGCCATTTCCTAAGAGTTAAATCATGTAACTGCAATGTGCCCCTCGCTAATTAGAAAAGCTCCCCCTAAGAGGAGTCTCTGATTTGCTGCCAATGTTTCAGTTCAGTCACTTTTCAGCTATGCAATCTGACTGGAGTGAATGGCTCGCTGGGGTTTCTCTAGGAGTCTGAAAGGAAGGAACTAGGGCCTGGAGCAATCCTGTGCACATGTCATCCTGCAGAGGAGGCGACTTGGGTTTTGCTCAGGGTTGTCAGCCTCCTGGGGTGAGCTCCCCCCGGACAGTACGAGAGAGGGGGGAACTGAAAGGTGCTGTGAGCTTACTCAGACCTCTCACTGGCGGAGGGTAGTTTATTGGAAAACACCTGGAATCTATTAGACTTGGACGATAGAGTCAAGTTCTTGCCGCCTGGAGGCAGCTAAAATATAAATAGCGGCAAAGGGTTTGTTTTGACTACTTTAAATTGTGCAGGTTTCATGCCCTGAGAATTGGGAGTTCGGAGCCGCTCTTAACGTAATAATCTTCTCTCCCTAACAGTCAGGAATCTGCACTTCATTCTCTTCTCATTCCTCACTTGGTTTGACTCTTTCCCCTGTTTCCCATCTGTTTATCACAAGCCTCCCCTTTTCCTGTGCCTTCCGGGAGCTCCAAGCTGAGGGGCTGAGATGTTACTGCGCATTTGGAAATGGAGGGGAAAGTTGGAGCTTTTCAGTGAAATCTGGAAAGCAAAGAGACGAAAATGGTTTGTAAGCCCCAGGGTCGACCCAAAGATGCCAGAGGGTTAATCCCATTTGTAATGCCCAAAACCACGCCAGTGCAGATCCATCAGAAATATCGTAGTGTCACTGTATAAACCCATGGCGCACCCACACTTTTGAGTACTGTGTCCAGTTCTAGTCACCCTGCCTTGAAAAGGATAGAGTGGAACTGGGAAAGGTTCAGAGAAGGGAAAACAAGGATGATCAAGGGTATGGAATGGCTCCCATACAAGGAGAGTCTGAATGATCAGGATGGTTCATCTTAGAAAAGAGACTAAGGGGGGGATATGATAGAAGTCGATAAAATCATGAATGGTGTAGGAAAAGTGAATAGGGAAATGTTATTTATCCTTTCACACACTACAAAGACTAAGGGTCCCCTGGTGAAATTAATAGGCAGCAGGATTAATACAAACAAGAGGAAGTACTTGATCACCTAACACACAACTAACCTGTGGAACTCACTGCCAGGGGATGTTGCAATGCCCAAAAGTATAACTGGGTTCAAAAAAGATTTAGATAAGTCTAGAAGGATAGGTCCATCAATGGTTATTAGCCAAGATGGCCAGGGATGCAAACCCATGCTCTGGGTGTCCCTAAACCAGAAGCTATCAGAAGATGGGAGTGGAGGATGGGATGGATCACTGCATAATTGCCCTGTTCTGTTCATTCTTCCTGAAGCTCTGGTACAGACAACTGTTGGAGACAGAGCAGTGGGCAAGATGGATCATGGTCTGACCCAGTGCGGCAGCTCTTACGTATGTCACTGCAATGCTGGTACCATGCCTATAATACAGTTTGGAGATAATTCCAGTTGTAATGCCCTCTGCCATGCCAGTGATACAATATGGAGTAACTCTATTTATAATGTCCAATACCATGCCAACGCCAGTACATAGTTGCCAGGCTGGTATCATGCTCAGGTAAAATCCCCTCGACTTCAATGGGAGCAGAGTTGGGCTAACTCTGCATGCTTTTGAAGCCCAAGCACCTAGGCTTCGGGGTGTCCTGGTACTTAATACCACCGCTTCTTTCTGTTGGGAGAGGAGGAGGGATAGGCCGAGTGGCACAGGGCCTGTTCGGGAAAGGCTGGTGCAAACAGCCACATCTAGTGTTGTGTTCTCAGAGGCAGGACTCTGAGAGGACATCTTTCCTTCCTCCATGAGGGTGCCCCATAGCCAGAAGCCCTTACTTGGGAAGCTTTCTTTCCTCATCCAGCCAGCTTTATCCTGGGTACTAACAGCTACTGAGTGTAGGATCCTGGGAGGTGATTCAGAGAGAGATACTGTCCTTTAGTCTGGGTCAGGGGTCGGCAACCTTTCAGAAGTGGTGTGCAGAGTCTTCATTTATTCACTCTAATTTAAGGTTTTGTGTGCCAGTCATACATTTTAACGTTTTTAGAGGGTCTTTTTCTATAAGTCTATAATATATAACTAAACTGTTGTTGTATGTAAAGTAAATAAGGTTTTTAAAATGGTTAAGAAGCTTCATTTAAAATTAAATTAAAATGCAGAGCCCCCCGGACCAATGGCCAGGACCCGGGCAGTGTGAGTGACACTGAAAATCAGCGTGTGTGCTGCCTTCAGCACGTGTGCCATAGTTTGCCTGTCCTGGTTTGGGTAATTCCCCGCCACAGAATCACCTACGGCACAAAGCCTCTGAAGAGGCCAGCTGTGATTTGACTTTGTTGATAACATGTTTTACAGATTTGCTGCTATTTCCTGTGAGCTGAGACGGGTTTGCTTGTGGCTCCCAAGGACCGGGAACAGGTCTGGCTTCAAACAAGGCGTACTTCAGAAATTCCATGTGTGGGGCTAACTTTGACCTTTATCAGATTTGCCCTCCTCCATGGCAGGAAGGTACAGGAGTAGGATCATGGGAGGCAGAACACTGCTCAGACGCATGCCGTAAACTTCGCTCCTCCAACAGGAGCGATCTAAATGATCCATGTGAAACTGCTCTGAATTTCTCCCATTTGATTGATGCAGCTTAAGGCCAGGAGGGACTAGTCCGATTACCTGACTAGTCTGACCTGCATAATGCAGGCTAGAGAATTCCGCCTAGTGAGTCCTACATCTAGCCAAGTTACTTGTGGCTTTCCAGAGAAAGTCTTTTAGAAAGACACCCAGTTTTGATTGAGAACTACAAGCAATGGAGAATCCACCACATCCCTTGGTATTCTGTTCCAATGGTTAATTACCTTCACTATTAAACATTTGTGCCCCATTCCCAATCTGGTTTTTTTTGAGCTTCAACTTCCAGCCACTGCGTCCTATTAGACCTTTGTCTGCCAGGCTAGCAAACTTGATATCAGACATCTTCTCCTAGTGCAGCCTGTGATCAGGTCGCCTCTTAACTTCCTCTTTGAAAAATTAACTTGATTGAGCTCCTTAAATTTCTCACTGTAAGGCATGTTTTCCATATCACAAATCATTCTTAGAGCTCTTTTCTGAACTCTCTCCAATTTTTTAATATCCTTTTCAGAAGTGTGGACACTAAAATTGGACACAGTATTTCAGAGGTTCCCTCACCATTCCCCCAGTGCTATAGAGAGAGGTACTATTACCTCCTTACTCCTAATATTCCCCTACCCAAGGATTGTGTTGGCCCTTTTAGCCAAAACACTGCAAAAGACGCTCATGTTCAATTGGTTATCTAGCACGACACCAGCACTTTTCAGAGTCACTGTTCACCAGCCTGTATGTAAGGCTGATGTTCTTTATTCCTAGATGGAGGAGCTCACGTTTGGCTAGATTAGCATGCATGTTGGATTTGCAGAGGCCTGGAAGAATTTCCTGGGCCTCCCCTCCAGCCTAAACCAGGAACTCTTTGGCTGGTCTTCAGAGATGGGAACAGAGGAGTCACAGAACCTGTCCTTGATCTCTTTGGCATGGAGATCTCTCCTTTCTCCTGCTAAAGAGAAAGAAGGAGAAAGAAGACATTTAAAATGAGACAAATAAAAAGTCAGAGCAGTACTGATGACAAGTTGTTTCCTGGTCGACTTGAGTTACACTACTAATGTAACTCAAATTGCGTAACTTAGATCGACTTTTCCCCGAAGTGTAGACCTGCCCTTCCCTCAGCTTTCCTCTCTCTCAACCCCTTCTCTTCAGCCTCGGACTCCCTGGTGCAGTCCAGCCCTCCAGCGTGTTGCTAGCTGCATCTTCCCAGTTTGTGGTGTTGATGTTAAATGTTTTCAAGTCCATCTTCGAATGTCCTTGAACCAGAGCCTACGTCAGACCAGTGGCCTTGGAACATCCACAAGTTCTCCATACAAGAGAGCCTATGGAATGTGCTCATCGCCCACCCAGTGCAGGTGACCAAGCCAAGAGAGTTGTCTGAGTTTGAGAACAGTTACTAGTGATTAGCAGTGACTAGTGATTGCTTTCTTAGGTACTTCAGTGGCAGGAACTTTGGCTTCACACTCAGTATTTAGAATATGACAAAGACAGCAAGAGCAGAAGGTGTTTAGCCTTCTCTCATGGTCGTGCTGCTGTACGTAGTCCAGGTCTCATCACCATACAACAGTGTGCACCAAATGCACTTCTGGTAGACCTCTATCTTGGGGTTCAATGTCAGCATTTTCTATTACCCCATATGTGCTTGGTCACTTGGCCAAATGTGGTGGCTGCTTTTCTGAGGGAATTCAGCCCATCATCTGGAGATAAATTATCTGAGACAGTTGACCCTAGATAACAGACACTGTGCACAACTTGTGGTGCAGTAAGCACACCTTGTACTGTAATCATTGTCTTCTTTAGACTGATGGTTAGTCCAAAATCATCACAGGCTAGTGCAAAGCTACCACAAAATTGCCGGAGAACCTCTTTACTGTGTGGCAAGCACACCATCGGAGGTGAAAAGAAGTTCTCTTATCACCTGTGTTTGATATTTCTTTTTCCTCTTAGATGTTGCCAGACCATCTTGCAGTGACTCAAGAACAAGAATACCAAGCTCAGGGCAGACTGTGATGAAGCAGGGCACAAACCCCACATTGGTTGTTAATCCTAAACATGGATTTCACCAACCACTTATCAAATGTAAACTCCTCAGGCACTATAACAGTTTAAACATGGAGACACAGACAGTCCCCTTGGATACTCTGATCTGTCTCGCCACCCAGGTAAGCCTGCCTTTCTGATAGATGGCCCCTTACACCAAGAATCACAACAGTATTCAGGTTACTCTTACTGCTAAAGGACCAGTCACTTACTCCAGGTCAATCATACCTTAGATATCACACCAGAGACAAAACTTATAGCTAATCCTATAATAAACTATATACAGATGTATTAATAGGAAAAGGAAATGAGCATTATGTACACAGTTAAAGCAGGTAAACACACACCAGTGAGTTACAGTCCTAAGTTTAAAAGGTAATAGACACTTCTATTGCAAGCAAGTTCTGTATGTCCTGTACCTGCCCTCCCCCAACGCCCACCAAGAGTTCAAACAGCACTAAGATATTGTTCCTTCTTGGTAGGGGCTGTTATTCCCTTCCCACAATGTGCTCTGAGCTGCTAATTCAGCTGATGGGAGGAATATATTTGCATGACTCCCTCTTCCTCGGGGGAACGGGGGGAGCTGAGCCACAAAGCAAAGATTCCTTTGTAGTTATTGCTCTCACTCTGATCTCATTTGTTTTCATACAACGTAACGAGGTTGGCATCCTTCATGTCTTGTGGTAAACCTCCTTCCCTCCAGGAGGAAAACAAGACATTGTGCAGGCATGTAAACACAACCTGTCCTCCTTGGGTTAGTACTTCAGCTGAAATTCCTTCTCCTGTAGCCTTTCCTGATGCTAGAGAGGTGGTTATCTCTTCAAGCTCATTTTCACCCATCGCTATTTGCTTCTGTCAACGTTGCATGTGAGTGGGGCAGTCTTCTTGGTTGAAGGATCTATCAAGCATCCTATGTACCTCATAGAGCTCCATTCTCAAAGGAGGTTTTTGTCTTCTCGCACAGCACAAACCAGCATGATTGAGCACCTTGCCTGGCTGTTCATTGCCATGTACCCTGAGCCTTTCTGAGGTTAGAACCTGTCTCAGGAGCAGGGTTCATGTTGCAGGGGAGATACGCTGTGTATTTTGCTGCAATAACTGGAGGCATTTCTTCAGAGCATGCTGCAAACCAGTCTTTGTCTTGTACAGTCTCTTTATCAAAAGCTGCCATATGGATATTCATTCTGTGTTCCATGATGCATCAGCATTCAGGGTTGGTGCTTGTTGTGACAGCTTCCCTGAGAGTCAGAGTGAGTTGGAGACACCTTCCTTAGTCTTTTGTGTTGTTGATATTGATGCTCAGGCAACAGCTTTGGTTGGTGTGAAGGAATTTCCACAGTGAAAGCCTTATTTCACAGCATACAAGCACAGGGTTCATGTCACAGTCTGTGCTGTGATCTGAGTGTGGAGATCATCCCGAAATTCTACAGGTGACAATAAAATCCAGTTGGTGACAGTGTCCAGATTTGGGGTGTGTCCACAAGATCTTCCAGAGTAGGTGCTGGTAATGCACAGCCCTCAGTGGGCGCAGAGCTCCAATAGTCTTTGCCCATTGTCATTCATTTTTCCCCACTCCATGATGGCCAATGCATCGCAGCCAAATTTTCTGATTGGAGCTGACTCTAGTGTTGAAGTCTCCAAGCAGATAGAAATGCTCACCAGCTGACAGCTTATCAATGATGCTGATGGAACAAGCCCTTCTCCTCAGAGACAGAATAAATTGTTGGGGCGTGTGTAATAATGATGTTGGCAAAGCTAGCAGTGGTAGATATTCTTAGAGATATGATCCTTACTGATGCTTCAATGGGACATTCGACCATGGACGTTAATGAGTTTTTGACGGCAAAGCCTACCCTGTGTTCCCGGCAGTCCTGATTGATTTTTCCATCCCAGAAAAAAGTGAGATGAATCTTGCACACAGACCAAGTTTGGAAGCCAGCACAGGGGCAGGAGATGCCAGAGGGCAGGGCTGAGTTGCTATGCCAAGTGCCTTGACATTTTCTCCACTGTGGATTTGGTTCCGTTTTCTCCTCTTGCCTTTGATCAGCCAAGAACCAGCTGCAGCACCAGACGGAGTTCTTCCTTTGTGGATATTGTTTTTCATTCCAGTGGGTATGAGGCATACCCCTCGCCTCCCACTCTGTGAGTGGTTCCCAGTTTAGTCACTGAGCACCCAACCCATGGCCGGTTGTACTGGGCTACAGTAGCAGGCTTTACATGCCCAACCTGACCCAAGTGTGAGCTGCTGCAGGTTCTCCCAGCTAGCAGTTAGGACCCACAGTGGCAGTTACACCCAATGGTTCATCCCCAGTGACAGCCCTGTTCAGTGGGTATAGTCCTGAGGCACAGTAGGGGAACCAGGGCCTTTCCAATCCACCAGGTTCTGACCCAGCACCTTGGTAGGCTGGTTTGGCTTCGCTCACCCAGTGTTGTCTTGCGCCAGCCTCCAGTCAGCTTCCCAGGGTCACTTCCTAACCCATTCTGCATCCAAGTTGGTCACCAGCTATCCTTGTGGAGAGCTGTTTTTTTTGGCTTCCAGCCCTGGTCCTAGTCTCCAGGTGCTGTGGCTCCCCTGTTTGCTGGCTTGGTGCAGACTGTGCTCACGTCCTTCCCTGGAACTCCTGGAGCAGATCCTTCTCCCTCGCCTGCCAGCCCCTGACTGAGCTGTCTGACTGTCTTTTAAACTCTGCCTCCAATCCAAGCATTCCTGGCACGGGCAGAGGGGCAGGGCCTCCTTAGCCCAGAGTTGCTCCTTGCCTTCCTTCTGTCCAGTTAGTAGGTTTATACACCCCATCACAGGAGGTTAAAACTACTCCCCGCTGTGTCACAAGTGGAGTGTGAGGATACATCCATAAAGAGTTGGGAGATGCTCAGATATTACAGTCATAGAGGATATAGGAGTAATCAATCTCCCGACACCCAGTCGTGCTTTTTCCACTGGACGCTGCTTCCTCATTAAAGATCAGAAACTGCACAGATGGTTCAAGGGAGAGTTAATTGTTAACAGCGGCTGTGTCCTGCCATCTTTCTCCAAACTGCAGGTGAGAGTGTCCGCCTTGGGCCAACAATCTCAGACCTGCTCTAAAAATCCTGCATGAACACGCCTTGATGTAGTAACAATCCAAAGCGAGAGAGTGGGCAGCCCAGCTAACATCCTGGATGCTCTGAATAGGAAGTTGGCTTGAAGTCAGACCAGCAAGCCAAGGAATTTGAGACCTTCGGATCTGGCAGTAACCCTCCTAATCTGCGGAGTGCTTCCCAGGTCATTCCATGTGCCCACAATCTCCTTCTAGAAAACCTTCCTAAACCATTGACCTCTCTGCTGACAGCCTCCTCGCTGGGGCCTGTCAGGTGTCCTACTTTGGGTCTGAAACCCACTGACTATCTAGAACAATAGATGAATAACAAAACAATGTTGCTGTGCTACTTCCAGAGAACCCATACCATGACAACCTGCTCTAGATATTCACACAGCCCGCGGGAAAATTACACTAAACTGAACTCTTGTGTCTCTTGCTCCAAGTGCAACTCCCACCCAGGAGGGGAATTGGAACTGCATTTCTGTGCCCTCTAGAGTGGAATAGCTTCATCTCTAGAGCCAGGGCAGTTATGTGAATGTGACCTGCCTGTGACTCGCTGTTTGGAAGGAATCAGAAGTGCAAAGGAAGACCGATATGGTGGCAAGACCTAGGTGAATTTTGGAGCTCAGTGGAATAGTTCGTTGAGCTTTAACCTCTAGAGATCTGGGTTAAAATCACATTTAGGTCACAAGTAAAGGAAGTATCCTGGTCTCAGCTTAGTTGTCAGTGTTCAGAGACCACATAAATAACGACCCTCCAATCTGGTGTGATTTGGCATGCATGCCAGGCAGCATTGGGAACAGAGAAGCAGTGAGATACTGGTTCTTATTAAGTCAAAGTCCATTCCTCTAGCTCAGAGGGTAGAATAGTTGTTTTCCTCTAGCCCTCTTGGACTCAGGCTCTGTCGATGGGTGTGGTGCAAGAGAATAGTCCATGTACAAGGACTGGCCAGGGATGCTGTGAACTTTGACTGGTGACCTGCGCAGAAGGACCAGCCCTCACGTTTCTTTCTGGTCTCCGTCTGACCCTGCCACTGCTTTCGCCTTGCAAGTTTGAGGCCACGGAGGGCTGGCGTGGCTGGTGGTCCCCCGGCACTCCCAAGCGAGGCAGCAGGGAAAGGTATCAGTTTCAGGGAAGCAGACATAAAGAGCAGCTCCGAGCTCGGCGGTGGAGCCGCACCACAGCAGCTTGGGGAAAAAAATGCAGTCAGGGAAGATTTGCTCAAACTCCCCAGCTGGGGCTTTATTACCACTCTTGCAACAAATCTGTGTCAGAGTCTTAAAAGAAAAACTACCAGGAGAAATACATAACCTTTTCTTAACATCAGCGGCTCAATTAACTAATGACAGCAAAGCATTCTCCAGTGTCACCGATCCCTCTCGCCAACTGGGAGCGGGAAAGGAACGTACACGTATTTATACAGCTGCGGGAGGAGTTTGGCTGGGGCCGGCTACTTACAGCTTTATCTCTGACGGGATCTCCCACATGCACGTTACAGAGGAAAGCACCACTCTGTAAAAGAAGGATCTGAATACCAGCCGGGCTCTAAAAATACCTTCCCAGCCGATGCTGTGCCTAAGCCATCCCAGAGTGCATAGGCTGCCGTGATAGCCACTTGTTCTAGGCAAGTCTCCCGGTGTCTCCGCATTGGCTGGCACTGGGTGTCTTGAATTCATGCTGAACTCAACATCGTTTGTCCCACCTGGCTCTAAAAACCAGTCTCCCGCCTCCCAGGCCCCAGTTCACACAAATGCTTCCATATTAAAGGGTTTGTCTGTGTCGACTGATTCAATATAGAAATCCAACATGTAGCCACTTGTATCTAAATAGAATCTAAATTGCTATTACAGTTCCATAGTGATGGCTCCTTGAGCATCTCCCCTCTCATTCTGCCAGCCCTGCTCCACGTTAATTGCCTCCAGCGTGCTGAAAACACGAACATGTACAATTTACAAGGAAGAAATTATCATTAAATCTCCTTTCAGATCTGCTAAATGCTGTTGTGTTTATTCATTCACCCCGAGATTGCTCCCGGGGCAGATAGCAGCAGGCAGCCTAATGAGAGGCAGATAGTGCGCACTTCTGATCAGAGGCCAAAATGAACATTAAAAGGAGGGAAACACATCGTTACACAAACCAGAGAAACAGCACCGAGTTCCTGTGGCTGATAAGCAAAGGCCCCTGGCTGCAGCAAGCCTAGTGCTCTGTCCAGCCATAGTCTATGTGTTTCACACCAAGGGAGTCTGCAGAGATCTTCATGGGAATCTTTGCTTCTTAGAAGGGCCCAGAATGGCTGCAGCTTCCAATCTGATCTTTCTGAATTATCATTAATTCAAATCATCATAATTCTTTGCATCGTAATTCCATGCCAGGCCCTCGACGTCCTGCACAGAGTTCAATGCATTTAGTCGCACAAACGCCCCTGTGAGGAAGGGAATTATCCCCATATTACAAATGGGGAAATGAGGCACAGAGCAGCAGCAGCAACTTAGTCATGGTCACACAGCGACTGGGTGGAGGAGCTCAGAAGAGAACTCAGGAGTCCAGACTCCCAGGCCTGTGCCACGCCTATACGCCTGTCCTTTCTCCCTGAAGCCTAGTGCCTATGTAGTCTATTCCATGTTCATCCTATGGTAATTCTGTGTCTCCAAGAAGTTCTGCACTTGTCATCAATGCGCTAGGGTGAGCAGACAGCAAATGTGAAAAATCAGGATGAGGGTGGAGGGTAGTAGGAGCCTATATAAAAAAAAAGTCCCAAAACTCGAGACTGTCCCTATAAAATCAGGACATCTAGTCACCCTACAATGCACCCAGAAGAGTAATTTACAGGGGAGGCAGCAGCAGCAGGTGTCTCCTTTGTAAAATGGATGCTGGATTGCTTGGCAGCTTCTTTGCTCATCCGTCCACCCAGCCTTTGGCAAGTGACTAGCCAGCTCCGGGTAACTCTGGCTGCGGCTCTGAAGAAAAGGGGCACACGCCCAGTATGGCGATAAATCATCTGCAGTGCAGTGTGTGTGTCCCACGACTCTGACCTCAGCAGGGCCAAGATTAATGGGCTGCTCGTTTAACCCAGCTAGCCCTTAACTAGCCGTGAAGTGGAGGAATGCTGCAGCGAAGGCACCAATGGGAGCAAGCCAGCTTTGTGGGTGGCTGGCTATGAAATCACGAAGTTCTCCCCCACTGCTCTTGAGAAAAGCTGTCTGGGAAAGTCATTGGTTCTGAGCAGCAGCAGCAGAGAGCAAACCTGCCGCTTTCCTCATATGCGGGACATTTTTCATAATTACAGGGAAGAGTTCAGTCACAACAGCTCAACACAACTGCAGTTAATACCACGCCAGCAGCCTGCTTTCACAACTGATCCCAGCTCCAATGCATTGCCGGTTTCAGCTTCCATTAGGGAGATAAATGGAGGCCAGACAGTCTCTCCTGATAGGCTCAGAGCAGCAGTCCCATGCTCATGTCATCAGTTATTTACTTTGAGCTCTCGCAAATAAATAGCACCAGCAGCTTGGAGATGGCAAAGGGCCCAGAGCCAGGTGTTCCCACTTGGGGCTCCATTTCACTGCTCAGTAACTGCAGCTGGAAGGTGCATTTCCAGAGTCTATTGGAGCAACAGAAGGGAAACCAGTCCCAGTTTCTCTTTGTGACGAAAGCCAGTTTTCCCATCTCCTCCACTCCCGGCTCAACCCCTGATTATATTCTGCCCCTAGTGTCAGAGCTAGTGAGGTCACATGATTTCTTAAGTTTCCATTCCTGGTTGTTATCCTGGCAGTACAGGAACAATATCTTTGTCTTGCATTATATTCTTTATTCTGGTACAAAAAGTCCTTCAGACAGGGCGATTCTCTGAGAATCCGTTCATTGCCCATTATTAAACTCCTAGGAGACGGGGCAAACGCAGAACATCGATCTGAATCCAAAGTCTCCAAATAGTCCCAGCTGAACCTGCCCCAGTGGTTGTGATTCTTGTCCATTTGAAATAGGGGAAGGAACCCATTTCCCGGTTCCGACTGCCATAACATTCTTCCTGTACCCTACTTACTGTCTGCTCTAATCAATTTTGTTGTGTCTAACAGTTAGACGGCAGGCTTTGGGGAACAGGGATAAGGTCCCTGCATTTGTTTTCTAGTTTCACTATTTATTTCCAATCAACACTAAGCCACCGCTGCCCGTTCCCCTTCGGCTGCCTCTTCTCTGTCCTTTCACTGGAGGCCCCTTGGCTCGCTAATCAAATGCTGGGCTTTCCACCCTCCTGCAGTGTCCTCTGCATTCTGGGGCAGTTACCACAAACCTCCCCCAATGGCATGATAGGAAGGGATGTTTTCCAAAACTAGGCTATCAAAATCCCTAGCCATGGATGGAGAATGAACATTCCACATGCTCAGCCCTGCCTGCCGGAATGTGAACCTCTATCCATCATTGGACAAAATTTCTTCAGATTCCTACAAATTCTGTTTCCAACAAGAGATGTTGACAACACTGCAGGAAACAAACCCAGCAGCCTCTTCAATGGGAGGCACCGAGCAATAGGTTGGTGCAAAGATCCTATTAGATCAGACCCAGGGCCGGCTCCAGGCCCCAGCGCGCTAAGTGCATGCTTGAGGCTGCATGCCGCGGGGGGCGCTCTGCCAGTTGCCAGAAGGGCGGCAGGCGGCTCCGGTGGACCTCCCACAGGCGTCCCTGCAGAGGGTCTGCTGGTCCTGCGACTCCGGTGGACCTCCTGCAGGCGTGCCTGCGGATGCTCCACCGGAGCCACGGGACCGACGAGTGGCAGAGCACCCCCACGGCATGCTGCCGTGCTTGGGGTGGCGAAACGGCTAGTGCCAGCCCTGATCAGACCAAAACATTATCAGATGAAATACATATTTATTGTGCTCCAACTGCAAGAGCCCTCTGAGAGCCTCACAAAAATCAAACAACAAAATGGTACCACTGACCCCACCTACCCCAAGATATGGAGCATGAGGCAGAAATCCAAGTGTGTCTGTACTTGTATTCACATGTGTGCTGACTTGTATTCACATGATTGGCCAGCTAAGATTAGTCAAAAATCAAAAAAAAAAAAAATACAACACTTAACAGAATAAGATTATTATACTGGAAAATAGAGAATAAATATAAATGAATTTAATATTAACTGTGCGAGATAGTGTGCAGTATATTCACAGAGTTAGGTAGAAGAGTAAATGGAAATCTTTATCACTATAGACTGCTGAATATTAATAGTTATTGTTTGAGTTACTGCAGCACGGAAAAGTCAATTATAACCTAAGTGTAAGAACGTACTGAATTATAGATAAACTAGGAAAAGAGGGAGAGGAATCATCCCTGCACAATGCAAAAACCTTGATAAAAGAAGAAATAAACCTGATAAGAACATTAAAACAGTAACTGTCAAGATGCATTGAACAATTTTTATATTTCTTTAGTGCTACACAAATGCAACACTATCAAGGGTTAATGGGCTGTATATTAAATTGTTATTTCATTTCTGCTTCCTACCCAGAGTGACAGGCAGAAAAGGGGGATGGACAGGTGTGCATCTTCTGGAATCAAGGCCAAAACTTCCAGAAGAGTTCAGCACCCATCATTGGGGTCAGATTTGGCTAGAGGCTGCAACTCCTATTTGGGCACCAAAATAAGTGGTCACATTTTCAAAAGCAGTCGGACCCTTGAGAGCTGAGCTCTTTAAAAAATCTGGCCATCCGTGGCACAATCGTGGCTGCTGGATCTAAAGCACTTTTGGGGGGAAAACAAACACTTGCCCCTATTTTGGTGCCTAAATGAGGTCTGAGCTTCTTCACAAAACTCTGGTCCTGCCCCCCAGATGCTGAGCCCTTGATAATCTGATCCTCACTGCTAAATGTTGCTCCGAGCTAAGCAGAGTGAGAACGAGCCCCAATCTACCATATCTCTAATGTGCCCATCCCTATAGTATCTGTTCCTCTCTCCATCTATTGAATGAAGGCTGAGAGAGGCTCTGATTGCTCTTCATAAATACACCAAGGGATAAACACATGGGAGGGTGAAGAGCTATTTAAGCTAAAGGACAGTGTTTTTGGCCCAAGAACAAATGGGGATAAATGGTCTATGAACAAAAATTCAGGCTGGAAATTAGAAGAAGGTTTCGAACCGACAGAGGAGTGAGGTTTTGGAGCAGCCTCCCAGTAGGCATTGTGAAGGAAAACGACTTATTTTGTTTGAAGAGAAAGCAGGACAATTGTATCACAGCATTGCTTTTGATGGGAGGGAGAAAGAGGGAGGGGATGACAGTCAGTGCTCAGCAGCCCTGAAGGTCCCTTCTGGCTGATGTTCCTAAAATCTCATGCTTCAGGGCTTCAGCCAGTCACCTTCAGGGGTCAGGAAGGGATGTTTCCTCCCTCTAGCAGGGCGCTGCAGGGCCCTCTTGTCTTCTGCCCCTGCTGTGCTGACAAAAATCACTCGGGACCCTCGACTTCAGTAACCACTTGTGCCATTTATTTACAGGTTCTGCTCCCACCACCTTTTCACCAGACACAGCTTGGGTTCTAGTATCTGCACCCAGGAGGGAAGAGCTATCATTCTGCTTCCGCTCCCTTGCTCCCCTGGCTTCCTTCCTCTCTCCCAACCTTTTATCTAGCCTCAGGCTAACTGGGCAGGCAGCTGTCTCCCATTCACCAATTAGGAGCACGTTTCCCTAGCCAGCACCAATTTACTTCCCTTAATTGAAGCTGAGGCAGCAGTTCTTGCCCAGCACCCTGTCACACTCCCCAATACATTCTGGCATTGTTGCGGTGTTTTTTGATTTTGGTCTTCTCTCCTTTCTCCGAAGCTTCAGGGATGGCCACTGCTGGAGATGAGACACTAGACAGGGTGAGCCAGGGCTCTGACCGAGCATTCTCTTTCGGGTGCTTGGCTGGCTGGTTCTTGCTCACATGTTCAGGATTTAATTGATCGCTATATGTGGGGTCAGGAAGGAATTTTCCCTCAGGTCAAAGTGGCAGCAGCCTTGGGGTTTTTTCATCTGCCTCTGCAGTGTGGGGTCCAGGTGTCTTGCCAGGTTCATCTAGGAACATCTGATTTAATTTCCTGCCATTGCAGTGGCCTTGGTGCACCTCAATCTCTCCTATTCTGTGTCTATGGCACATAATAGTTTAGTCTCCTGGAGGCTGTACAGTTTTGGTCTAATTTCAGTGATTGGGTTAGTGTGCAGGTGCAGGGTGTTGTTAGTGGCCTGTGATATACAGTAAGTCAGACTAGATGATCTGGTGGGGTCCCCTCTGGCCTTAAAACCTACGACTATCACTTAGGTTGACAGGAAGGATACCAAAATGTTACCACTACCAGGAAGGCAAAGGAGTATGGTCCACTCAAGTAAAGAGCCAAGCGTTGCATCAACCTTGGAAAGAATGGCAAAACAGAACTTGGAAATTCTGCACCAGGTCCTATCTTAAGTCCATGGGTCACCCATACGCTGGTCACAGAATACTTCTGTGTTGTATGGTACCTCAGCTTGTGCACATAGGTGGTGAACTTCAGTCTCACTGACAGTTTGAGTCTCCTGTCGGTGATCCGTGGCCCTGCACACTATCTCTGGGCTGTTCCCCAAAGGCCAGATTCAGAGCCAATTGAAGTCAGGGACTCAAACTGGGAAGGGTAACGTGGCTTCAGTGACGGGCAAAGAAGATAGTCTGCAGCATGCTGGACTTCAGAGGTCTAATTTAAGAACCAGGAAGTCCAGGCAGAAGGAAGGTTGCAGTAGAGTGGAGAGAGGACTAGGGGACAGGTCAGGATTTTAACAACAGGAATGGAGAGGGAGGGATGAATTCTGGAGGTAGAAAAAGAAGTGACAGGATTTAGTAATGGCTTTCATACGTGGGAGAGAAAGGAGAGAAGGAAGTCAATGATGCCAAGTTTGCAAGCCCGGGACAAGGAAGGCTGGTGGAATTACCAAGAATGAGAGAGAAGAGGGGAGAGAAAAGGAATTCCATTTTCACCATCTTCCATTTGGCAACACAACATCCCATTGGAGATGTCAGATCCAGTGATGGAATGGAGGGGGAGAGGTGGATTTGGGATATATTTAGTACAGGGATGGTAACTGAAGCCATGAGAATGAATAAGGCCACCCAGGGACGGGGTTTAAATGGGTTGGAGCCATTCTGTCTTCAAGAACTCGGGCTGCAAGGCAGACTGGGAATTGTAGTCCATCTTGACATTCAGATTTGTAGTCCAAGCTTCTGCCAAGGTTTGATGGAAATAGGGATGTGTATAAACACCACCTTTCCCATGAAAAACAGGATCCTGGAAGGACCCAGCCTGTCCAAGCAGCCCAACTCCTTCCAAGCTAGAGAAGCAACTTATTTCTCTTGTGTTTTATTCTGTAATTACTCTGGAAAGGTGTAGCGGGGTGACCACCCGCTCCAGCCTGGAAGGGGTTGGAAAAGCCCTGCAGAGGGCAAGGTAAAACCCTGGCTGATTGGGGGAAGTGGCTGGAGCTGGGGCCACGCCCCAAACTGAGCAACAGGGCCTTATAAGGTGGCTAGGGAAAGCAGGAGCAAGCAGTCTTCCTCTGCCTGTAGAGGGAGAAGGGCCTGGCTGCAGGGGGCTAAAGACAGAGTACCTGAGTGAAGCAGGGCTGGGGACAGGCTGAGGAGCTGGGAAGCTCTAGCCTGGAAAGCCCCAGCCTGCGGCCTAGCATTGGGCTAAAAGGTACTAGGGGTTGCAGGGGACAGCCCAGGGGTAGGCCAAGGCAGCAGGTCCAAATCCTCCTTGCCACTGCAGTCTACTTCAGGGTGTGGGGCTAGACGATGACTGGCAGTAGTCATACACTGAGGTGAGGTGGGGATAGAGAGGGGGGGTTACCAGAGAGGGGAGACCCTGAGAGAAAGTGGTTACTGCCATGGGGCAGCACCCCATGTAAAAGGGCACCAGGTCCAGGGAGGGACATGGGGGCCAGAGGACAGGCAGATCACCGTCCTGCAGAGGGTGCTCCAGAGCTGGAACGAGCTAATTCCCAGGAGTCACCAGCAGGAGGCGCCACAGGGGTGAGTCCACTCATCTACAGAAAGGCATCTTGGGGTAAACCCAGAGCTCCTGTATGACTCTGCTCTCTTTGAGGAAGGCTTAAATTAAAACTATCCTGACACAGGATAGCGCACATCCCAAGGGCTTACTGCAACACAAGAGAGAGAAAGGGAAGCCTTTTCCAGGTCACTGCAACATTTAATTAACACTTTCCCAATGTCACTGGGGATCCCAGGACTGATCCCTGGGCTCAGAGAGATGTTACAGTCACTTTCCGTGGTCATTCCTGGACTGGGAACAGTAGCTCTCTGTCATGAGAGGATGATAAACCCCTCTCCCAGAGTCCTTCTGGATCTCAAAACATCTCAGCATGCCCAGGTGACATCTGGAGCTCTTCCTCAGAATCTTCCTCATGTGTATGGCTGTTATCATCTGTACCATCCAGATATACAAGCGCAAAAGCAACTCTTTTACAAGCATTGTTCTCCCACGCATCTGAGACCCACCTTGAGCCCCTGGATGTGACTTTTTGTGGACACTCATCTAGTGAGAGAGGAACTCCAGCAAGCAGATGCCCAGGCCTATGATCTGTGTTGTACAATGCAGCCTGGACATCATACTCATGGCTTTGCACTTTGGACACTGGACTGTTGTGCAGAGGAGAGAGATTGGAGTAGGAACTCCTTGTGAGATGATTCAGAACTCAATTATAGCCCCAAAGGGAGGCTTTTAGGTCACACTAGCTCCATGCAGTATTCACTGCTCCATCCCCAGGTGTAACTGTAGAAAGAAATTCACCTTTTTCACTGGATTGAAAGAGGAAGGATAGAAGACTTTTGGAGGAGGTAGGTTTGTTCTCTCCAATCCAATTCCTGTTCAATAATTAATCCATCCCATTACTGTCCGTGGCTAATGCTCTGCCATTATTTCACAATCTGTATTCTTTAAACTGGTCTCTCTGTAGGTCAGTAGTTTTCATCTGTGCCGTTTATCCCATGAGAGCAGTGCTCGAGTTTATCGTATTACCATTCATAACGGAGAATCGTTTTCCTGGAGCAGAGGAGGGGAAGCTTGCCAGACCCAGCTCTGAGTCACAGATCTCTGGATCTAACCAGAGTGACTCAGTCCCAGAGGGGGAAGTCAATCTGAACACAAAGAATAATAATTTTCAATCAAAGATAAAGCAGGGCAAACAGCATGTCTACACCAAGAAAATGACCCTTTGTGCTGGTGTTTGCCAGGCTTATCAGAGCAGGAAATTACAAGCTTGCCCAGTCCCTGTATCTCCGCTGCATGCATACGAAATCTCAGACTTCTGGCCGTACACTTCTACAGCCACCACAAACAGGGCACTCTCACGGTTTGAAAGAGGAGTTTCTGCTGTAGGCGGTGATGACAGACTTGAGGGCTCTATGAAGGCCCCCAAGGTTTGTCTCTGAAGCAGAAATGAAGTAAAAGCCTCAGAGTCACACGTATAGAGCCAGATCATTAGCTGGTGGAAATGGATGTAGTTGCATTGAAGTCAATGGAGGTGTGCCTATTTACAGCAGCTGAGGATCTAACCCATGGTCTTTAAAGGCCTCTCTTTGCCTATTAGCAAGGGCCTGCCATCTATTGTATTCTCCCTCCCCACCCTCCCTTGGCTTTTGGCTCAATTCTATTTGTACACTGGGAAAGCCTCAATTAAGGTTGCAAAACTATTTCTACTATAACCCATAATTAAGGCTGCAAGACTATTTCTACTGTAACCCCAGTCTCACTCGCTCAGGCTTTTCTGAAAATTTCTCCGTTTGGCCTGATCCTGTTGAGTAGTTTTGGACCTATTTTGACGCCATTTTGCACCCTTATTGATCATTTGAAAATGTCTGAACTGTCAACATCCAAATCTGACCTCTCAAAGGTGCCCTTCGAGAAGCGAGGCCTTGGCAAATGTGGATAAAAGTTAGATTTGAAATGATGGAATTCCAGCTGTTTTTAAAAACGCCATTTGGAGCACATGTAAGACTAACATTCCCTGGGTTTTACCAGTGCCCGGTGACAATGGACACACCTGCACAGCTGTGTCTTCAGGTATCAAAGCCAACAGTCATGGGGCAGAAATAGAAAAGGCAAAAAACAGTCCAAAACACGATGCACTTCCAGAGGTTGGACAAGTGTAGGTCATCTGCCCAAGTACTGATGAGCCAACATCTTTGCTCTGTACTGTTCCCTATAAACAGCTGGAAGATGCAGCAGTGAATCCCAGGCAGAAACTGAGGGGCAAACTAATAACAAAACGATTGCCATGGGAAATAAACCATAGCTGACCAGTGGTTCTTCAGTACAGAGAGACAGGACAAGAGGTATAGGAACATGGACCAGGCAAATACGAAAAGATCATATCACGGCCACTCCCTGGATGGACATGAGTGTTGTTACAGTTGTCAGACTGAAAATCACCTGGTCTCCAAACCTGCTGATGATATTCCTACTTTTCCGGAAACATAGGCCACCAAAAGCCAATAAAGACTCACCCTGCATGCTGGTACTTCTACATCCTGGTATCTCTAGTTACACAGTCACAACTTGTGAATCACTAAAACCACCAATACCAGCAAGAGCAAAATTGCCTACTGGAACATCAAGATGTTACAGGCCCATGAATTCCTATGACCAAAACTGTCTTAGCAGGGAAATATGGATGAAATTCAAACGTACGTGCTATATAATTACCTAACGCATGTGTGTGCACGCAGCCCTCGATCCGACCAATTCTTCTATTAATGGTGATGCTGTAACAGGAAACTGTAAATTGGGAGGAGTCTCGTATACTGGGGAGGGAGATAGTAACAGAATGAGCTGTTATGTGCATTAATCTCATTAGCTCATTTACCACAAGCCCTTGTGCGCCAATCCCTACTGGAGAGAGGCAATTCCTTTGTTAGCTGAACTCACTTGGCAGTCAGAAGGAGCAGCTGGAAATGAAAGCGGGCCCCCAACAAACTGTGTACTTGTGATTAGAACAAGGCCCAGAACTTCATGGCCATTATCTCTGGGCCCATACAATGGGCGAAATGCTGCCCTTTGAGCCTGAACCTGAGCCTAAGCCAAGCCATGGCCAGTGCAGATACAGCAGGATTTCTAGCCTGAGAAGATATGGCAGGATATATTCCACAAGCAGCTGGGGACTCCAAACTCCTGCCTCCAGCTGTTCTAATTTATAGGTAAACCTATATCCAAGGCAGGAGAGCAGTCACAGCCAACAGGGCAAGTGTCCAGTTGTCTGAGATCAATAGCAGCCTGTTTATGACAGGCCTTTTCTCCTTCCGCTAACAATTCAAGCACTGGGTCGCCATCAGTCGGGAAGAGAAGCTGCCTTCCCAGCATTCACCGCCTGAGCAAAGGGAGAAGATGCCCAGTTTTCAGCAGTGGCAGACACTGAGCCATCCTGCCAGCTCACTCACTTGTGCTCCGGGAGACAGCAGACCGGAAGAAAGTTGGGTGGGTGGTTTAGCAGAAGAGCAGGAAGGAGCCTGGGTTTGCTACCACTGTATTTTACAAGCCATTAATCTGCAACAGGAATCTCCAGAACACGGGGCCCCGCCTTCATGCCCATACTCTCATTGACTTCATTAGTTAGGGCTTAGTCAGGACTGAGTAAAAGCTGGGTTTTGCCCACAGAAATCAGGCATGGAAAAGGCCTGACTGGTACTTTAGTCCATCTTCCCAGAGGCGCAGCGCTCCCTGCAGACTAATTTCCAGGGCTTTGACAAGTCAGCTGTCCTCTGCCGCTGAGTCCCTCTTACCTTCCCCCTCTAACTGGAAGCAAAACACAATGCATTTGCCAAGCATTTCGTAAGGCAAGAGACTGAGCAAAAGTCCAGGTAAGCATCTAACAGACATTAGCACTTACTAGCCCCTCCCCAAACGGGGGCCAAATTTTTTCCACTGAAGAAATGCTAATGCAGAAGAAGCCATTAAGTCACTCAGCTGGGCTCTGCCACAGCTTTCCCGTGCGATCATGAGCAAGCCACGCCGTGGGATTTGCACTCAGGACACCGTAAGGACCATGAGCACACGTGATTGGCTACTCTGAAAAGCGTTGGAATTTTCAAAGCTCCGGCTGCTTGGGGACAGCCACTGCCTTCCTGGAGCTACATATCCAGCCTCTGGGATTTCACAAAGCACTTTTCACTTGAGGCTACAGCCCCTAGCCAGTGCAGGGCTCACGTGTGGCCACAGGGTACAGCTACACTGCAGCTGGGGGTGTGACTGGCAGCTCGGATAGACAGAGCCACGCTAGCTCCATTCTAGCTAACTAGTTCACAACAGCAGTGACACAGGCTTCAGCATGGGCTGCCCAAGCTCACCTGAACCTCCTGGGTACATACTCGCTTGGACGACCTCACTGCCGTTCCCTGGGTGCTGGATTTAGGAGTGCTGAGGTTACAGCAGCACCCCCTAGCTTAAAGCAGTAATAGTAACCGGATGCCTGGCTTCCATCAATACAGGGTTTGCAGTTTTGTTCAATGGCTTTCAGCACCCCCACTTCCAGCACCTCTGACCCTCACTGCTATTTTTAGTGAGCTCGCTAGATTGCAGCTAGTGCAGGTACATCTACACGAGCTGCACGTCACAGCCCCAGCTGCAGTGGACATGTCCCCAAAGACCAGAGATGCCCTGCTCCCCTAGCGAGAAAGGCAGTCATGACAGGCACTGTGTCTGAATGGCACATGGTAGCCCACTAACTCAAAACCAGAAATGATCTCTGAACAAGTCAGTTGAACAATGGGTTCCTCCATGCAGGATGCTTTCCAACCTCCATAAACATGATTAACGCGTATTATATATTAAGAGCGGGCCATGTGCTTGGCACTGCATGGAAACAAAGAAGAGACAGGATGGTCTACTACTTTCAAGGGGTTTATATTCTAAGACCAGGTCTACCCTAGGAATGCTTTGCTGGTTTAGCTGTACCAGTATATGTGCTGCCAGCCAACATGCTCCTCGTGGGGATGCATGTTACACTGGCAAAGCTGGACTTTTATGAGTATAGCCATTCTAGGCTCCCTCTCCACCCCAAGCAAAAAAAACCATGGTTTTGCCAATCAACAAATCTGTTTTTACAAATCCATGATTTTTCGGCACATCCATGCTGTGAGGGATCACACCTCTTCACATCCATGACTGACATAGCTATTCCAGCAAAAGTCTGCAGTGTAAAAGGTCTAGGTGGCCTACCCAGAGCCTTCTTTTATGGGGGGCTCCTCTCTTCCAAAGAGGCCAGGGCTTCTGCAGCATTTCCATAATCTTCTTCAGCTCCACGTCACTTTTGGCCAAAGAAAGACTGTAGAGGGGGAGCAGAGAACAGTAGACTCCTACCTAAAGCCTTCACAAGACCCTTCTTGTCGGATCAGTGTCTAATCACTGTGTGTTTGGGCTGCAGTCAAGCTGGGGACAGAGAGGTGAAAGGCCAATGGCTGATTCACAAGCCACCCAGTTACCAGAACAAAATTCCCCTTCTAACAAGGCATGGAAAAAACAAATTATGTTTGTTGTTAGGAAATCTGTAAGCACTTATCGTTATAATTACCATCTGTGATTTCTGCAATTCAGGTAAAGTAGCAGCAGCAGCTCAAATATAGGTTAGGCACAACCCGCAGGCTGCTAATCAAAACCAAGCCATTTGCCTTCAGGTTGATTTCAGTGGAAGATGATGTCAAACTTGATTGAACCTCCACCTTTGATGGCTTTACCTGAGACCTAACAACATCTGTGTCTCACTCGCAGTAGCTCTGAAAGATGATACTTGTGGTACAGTAGAACCATCTGCCATCAACACGCGGTAAGAGAGAAGCAAGTTCCAACCAAAATCTTCAGGGCTTCAGAAATCAATAAATTGTGATTATTTTTGTAATGTGTAAACAACAGAGAGTGAAACCCAAAGAACTGTCCAGAAGATTTATATGCAGCTTAGTTCAAATTTCTGTCATCTATTTAAATGAATAGCCACGTCCTGTGCTAAACGGTTTCCAGAGAGCAACAGCATCCACGTTATTTCATCCTTTGTAAGAGAAACATAGCTATGGATTCTAGCATGGGGTCAGGAAAATGGTGTGACCACATCTTCTGCTGACTGAGTAATGCAGAGCTAGGGGGTCTAGGCATGGTGGATGTGACACACAATGGTGACGGTAAGTAGAAGCTCCATTAGTGAGGGTGATAACGGCACACATGGCAGCCCAGTTAGTCTTCTGCGTGACTACAATGAAGGAGGTGAACAGGGAGATGCAAACAGCAAGTCAGCAAAACACAAATAATGACACTAGAGGCCACTGGTCAAGCAGAGTTATTCAGCTGCTGGGAAGTCCTATAGGGAAGTGTGGTGAGCCTTGCAGCCAAGTGTGGCTATCCAGTATGTCAGAGGGACAGTCCTAGTTGCCACTCTGACTTGGGGAGGCAAGAGAGTCATTATTTCTTGTAGCAACTAAGAAATTCATTATTTGCAATCCAGTCTTTGAACATGCTGCTGAGCCAAGTTCTCTGTGCCTCCGAGGATTCCCTGTTGGCCGTGCCTGTTGACAGAGGTTCCCTGACAACACCTGCCACTAGACTAGTGATGCCACCCATCTCAGACTGTGTGAGAGCAATCAAGTGACTCTTGTCTCCCACAGGTCTCGTGACAGCCGCATTCTTTCCACTGGGGGCAAACGCCAAGTGTTGCAGCTGTAAATGAGGCAGAAAGTTTAAAGAGAAATCAGGAACACAGCTAGGCAAGAAAAGGTATATAATGAAATATGTCAGAAGTGACAATTGTGTGGGGCAGAGGGTTTTCTATCCGCTTGACAGCCGCCTTGCCCATCTACCACAAGCCTCTTTGCAAACTTTCGCACACAGTAAAGGCTCCATTTTGTAAAGGGCAAATCTGCAAGTGCACTCATCCACCGGAACCAGGAATTGTGGGTTTGCTGGGGTGCCCTCTAATTTCAGAAAGTGGGGGAGGAAAGGAGGGGATGCAAAAATGCTTGGAAATGATTAGCCCTTTTGATAAGGTAGCCAGCAGGCATAATAGGCAGGTGCAAAAGCAAAAGCCTTGAGGGCTGCAGAGCTGGTTTCACCGTGTGCAGCGTGGTATGAACAGCCCGGGCGTGCAGAATAGGATGCACGGCAGATGGTACAACCAGCCCCAGCTCAGAGAAATAAGGTTAGCCCACAGCAGGTTCATTCACTGGCCTATGCCCACAGCATAGCTATGGCCTCAAGCAGCCTGGCTGAGGAACAGCTTCTTGTCCCTGCCAGCAGGAACTGAAGGAGCCTTCCATTTATTATTTGTATTATGGCAGGATCTAGAGGCCACCCCTGAGATTGGGGCCCCACTGTGCTGGGCATTGCACAGTTGCAGAATCAGAGGGAGTTTTGCAATTTTACAGGCGAGGCTGGTAGCACCACTTGTAGTTAAGGTTGCTTGGCACTGCCCATTATGAGAAGCATTTTTTCCAGTGTCTCCTAACTTTGCCAGACACTTACCCCTTTGTACTGAAATGGTTCGTGCCACGTTGAATTTCTTTGGGAAGTTTCAGCTAAAACAAGTCAGCCTTTTCTCAGAAGCGGGGGTCAGGAAAAGACACATTGTTTTGTCCGTGTTAACAATATTCTTACAACTGTTTCGTTGTACGGCCTCAGTGCTTTGAAATGTAACAGCGGGTTGCCCTGGTATCATAGAATATTAGGGTTGGAAAGGACCTCAGGAGGTCATTTAGTCCAACCCCCTGCTGAAAGCAGGACCAACTCCAACTAAATCATCCCAACCAGGACTTTGTCAAGCCGGGCCTTAAAAATCTCTAAGGAAGGATATTCCACCACCTCTTTAGGTAACCCATTCCAGTGCTTCACCACCCTCCTAGCGAAAAAGTTTTTCCTAATATCCAACCTAAACATCCCCCACTGCAACTTGAGACCATTACTCCTTGTTCTGTCATCTGCCACCACTGAAAACAGTCTAGATCCATCCTCTTTGGAACCTGCTTTCAGGTAGTTGAAAGCAGCTATCAAATCCCCCCTCATTCTTCTCACTGCAGACTAAACAACCAGGGATGTGTCTTTTGCAGTCCCAATGAAAATGCCTCCAAATTTGGCTCTAGGAGCTCATCAAGGTTGTGTCGAAAAAGAGGCTGGTATCTGCAGGACCACTGCCTCATTTGCTGCGGAAGCTGAAAGGTGTGCAGTGAATGAGGCAAGGGATTGCAGTAAGACAAAAGAGGACCTGCTAAGGCAGTTTAAAGTGTCCCTTGAGAACGGGCTGCTCCAGAGCTCCTGTGTGGTGCTGGGTGAGTCACCTGC
This sequence comes from Gopherus evgoodei, assembly GCF_007399415.2. NCBI lineage: Eukaryota > Metazoa > Chordata > Testudines > Testudinidae > Gopherus > Gopherus evgoodei. The sequence goes on from NC_044330.1 coordinate 9,103,737, forward strand.
ATCAGACTTTGCACAGACGGCCACTAATTGCACTTTCCAATTTTCTGGGTGCCCAACAGGAGACACCTGGGGTCAGTTTTGCAGAAGTGCAGAGTGCTCACAACTGCAACTGAAGTAGTCGGAGCTCTGCTTGGAACCTATAAAGTGCTACAAAAACACTAAGTATTCTGACAACAAAAGTCAAGTGTCAGTCTGGGCATCCAAAACTGATGGACAATTTTGGACTTCATCTCTCTGTGACTCAGCACCTTTTCTCACAGGGGTGTTGTGAAGCTCACAAACGCTGATGTTTATGAGACCCTTAGAAACAATGATGAGAGCACCATAGAAACCCCTATATGGAAATTTATAATTTTGTATTCAGAGCAGGGTCTGGATGGCGTGCAGCGAATGAAGCCTGGAACCAGATTTGGATGTGGAGGATAAAAAGGAACATTGAATAACTTTCCAATCACTGAATGGGTCATGTGGAAAAAAAAATAGTATGTGATGATGTAACTCAAGCCTGTATCATAACGCATGTGCATCAGGAGGCCAAATTAAGGTTACCCCGGCAACCTTATTTCTGGCATGTCCTAACTTTTTAGAGTTGACTTTGCAACCTTAATGTTCTTTTAATGTGTTTTTCTTTTCCGTGTGGATGTAATAATATATAGAATGAAGAAGGGTTCCTTCCCTCGTTTGCCTCATTCCATCCCCATCCTCACTGAATGCATTCCACATGCTCTTGTCCATTAAGAGAGAAAATCCACTCCACTTTCTTACATACACAGAACAGAATGCTGGGAATTTGTTAATGGCCCGGGGCAGGGGTGAACCCTGCCATTACAGGGTAGGAAAAAATTAAAGTGCCCATGACCAAAGTATGTTTTTTAAAATCTTTCTAACTAATACAAAATGGATTTTCACTAGGCCGGCAAAAGATACGTGTCTGATCTAAAGACTATTTTCAGCTTTTGCCCCAAACAGGTAAACCACTAGAGCTGTTTGGGGGGAAAAAATAGAATGGCAAAAGTAATTCCTCCCCTCCCACCTTTTTACTAAAATCCTCACCTGAATGGATTTTACTCAATTTCTCCAATTCAGTCTCCAGCAGGGACCAGGCCTTGAAAATTGCAGCCGCCAGAGGTTGTACGCAGTGTTGTTGTAGCCGTCTCAGTCCCAGGATAGACAAAGTGGGTGAGGTCATCTCTTTTATTGGACTAACTTCCATTGGTGAGAGAGACCAGCTTTCAAGCTTACACGGACCTGAAGAAGAGCTCTGTGTCACTCGATCGCAGGTCTCTCACAGCAGAAGAAGCTGGTCCGGTAGAGGATATCACCTCACCCCCTTAACCCCCAAAAGCTGAAAGTTATAAAACCTTTTCAAACCCATTAGGCGACCTCTATGAGCCCCAGCTACAGTAACACATTTAGAATACCACCAGTGCCATTGCCAGGCCCTGCCTCACCACCACATCTGTGCTTACCGCCCTCCCCCAGGCCCTCAAACCTCTGCTGACTCTAAGCAGCAAGCCCATGATATGGCACTGATTTCTACCTCTCTTTGCAATGGTCTTGATCCCCTGGAAGCACAAGAGCTCCAGAGTGAAGGCAACAAGCCTTGCATTCTTGCAGTAACAGCATGGCCCAGCATTATTAGCAAGACGAGTCCATCTCTTGCAGGGGCAAGGGAAAGTTATTCCTCCCAAATCCAGAGTCTGTGCTGGTTCCCGGTACATGCATCCTAACACACGTGGTTCCATGCACAAATAGCAGTGCTGTCTTCCACAGAGAGCCTAGCAAGATGCAGGTGGGCCACCCCGGCTTATGCCTATGCCAGTTATTCTACTGTTTCTACCTTACTTTGCCATGGCCCTCAGACGGATCAGACCCCACTTATCCTATTTATTGTTTCAGTTTACCAGAGCCCTTCCTTAAGGCCCAGGTGCTAGAAGACATAGATACAAACGTGCCTCTTCCCAAAAGCGAGCCTAGCAAGACACAGACACGACAAGAATGATGACAGAAAAGTTGTGCGCACTAAAAACAAGGCTAGGCTAAGTTGTGGCAAGCATCTTAACAACATGCCTATAAGTTGGCTTTGGAGTCACTTTCAAGGACCCCATACATCAGCGCTGTCAGAGCAGCCTGTCAGGCGTACCACAAAACAGCTCCAAAATCTCTGCTCCAGCTGCACAGGAAAATCTGCTGTAACCGCAGCGTCGTCTTCTGTCATAGTTACAATCCTTGCAGGGAACAAGTCAACGGTTGCTATCACAGAATCCTTGCAGAGTTGCCCCAATCCTACCCAACCACAAGTCCTACCATTCTGCTGACGGCAGAGATAAGTGTTAGAGCTGCAGACTTTTGGCATGGCTGAGACCACAGGGCTGATGATGGAACATTTGCAGCCCTAACAGAACATTCCATCAGCCGACCACAATTGCACATGCTGTCATTCCCAATGTGTAGGAGAGGGGAGATACGGATCCTACAGAACATGCCAGGAGAGCTGCAGTTAGCTTCAGGAGGGATATTTTAACCAAGACTATTTCATGCACATGTGTCCAAGCAGCATGCGGGTGGATATATGGGGATAATACTATTGCTACTATAATTGCTGCTGCTCCTATTGCAAATGCTTATGCCGGGGTGGCCAACCTGAGTCTGAGAAGGAGCCAGAATTTACCAATGTACATTGCCAAAGAGCCACAGTAAAATGTCAGCAGTCCCCCTCCATCAGCTCCCTCCCCATCCCGCTCCCAAAGCCTCTCACCCACTGGCAGCCCTGCAAATCAGCGCCTCCCCCTCCCTCCCCATCAGCTGTTTCATGGCATGCAGGAGGCTTGCGGGAAGGAGGGAGGAGCGAGGGCACAGCAGGCGCAGAGGGGCGGGGGGTGAGAAGGGGTGGAGTGGGGGCAGAGCCCGTGGCAGAGCAAGGGGTTGAGCAGTGAGCATCCTCCGACACATTGGAGAGTTGGTGCCCGTAGCCGGTGCCTATACAAGGAGCTGCATATTAACTTCCAAAGAGCCTTATGTGGCTCTGGACCCACAGGTGGGCCACCCCGGCTTATGCCTATGCCAGCTATTCTACTGTGTCTTCCTCACTTTGCTGCTCTGCCATGGACCTCGGACAGGTCAGACCCCACTCTGATGCTTATCCTATTTATTGTTTCAGTTTACTAGAGCCCTTCCTTAAGGCCCAGGTGCTAGAAGATATAGATACAAATGTGCCTCTTCCCAAAAGTGAACAGAAAGGCAATCCCCCAGCACACACCTTCTGAACAAACAATCCCCCATCTGCCCTCCACATCATCAGGTGATAATATTTCATTTAACCACAAACTATTGATAATCCTTCATACAGCCATGCATGTGTGCAAGGCCCTTTCCAGACAAGGTAATAACTATGTGAGTTATTAATGGAGGATTTAAGGCTCTCAGTGTCCCAGAGAAAGGCCATCATTCTTTGCTTCAATGTTATTTCCTGAGCCCCCTTTCAGAGGAAACCTTCCCCTGCTGGTGTCTATGTGCGCTACCTAAACGAATGATAAGTTCTCCCATCATTCGCCACACAATTCCCCTCCAGTTGTTCCACATACACTTCCAATAAGAACCAGAAAACGTGGCTTTACCTTCCAGTTCTCACTTCAGGTGTCTGGGGAAAATCCTCGAGGCTTCTGCTCTTGATGCAATTCAGTTGAAATCAGCCTGGTGCTAATCACACCAGAAAGTAAATTCAAAAAACAAACAGGCCGATGATCAACACAACATTAACCCTGAGCAATCAGGAGGGCTCACTCCAGGTGAGCCTTGGGCCTGACCCAGGCTTAGCAACCAAGATCCAAGCACTGAGGTCCCAGATAATGCCCTCCAGTGCCCAAGACTGAAACTGAAGGGCCAGTCTCTCACCAGTGGGGGCCACTAGAAACCCGACTCACTGGGAAGGTTGTCTCCGGAAGTGCTTTTTCAAATGTTGTGAACTCCGCTAACAATTCCCACGTGACCCACTTTAAAAACCCCAACAACATATTCCCGGCATTTCTCTCCAATGCCTATCCCTCACGCTCAACGTTACAGGCAGTAGTGGCAGCAGGGAGATGGATTTGTGACAGACACAGCACTAAAGGTCAGGAAATCCTGAATTCTGTCCCCAGCTCTGCTGTCCACTTGTGCCATCTCTGGCAGTTCCCCACCTGTGAAAGCAGGAGAACGTCTAATGTACATGGAGGAAGTGAGGAGTACCGCGATGTGCAAAGAGCTCATCAAAAGGCAGGCAGAAGGGCACAGAATTAGTAGATTACTAAAATATTTGCACAGAGCTGCACATGTGCAAACAAAGTAAAAATAACATTGATAGTAAAGCAGTCTGTGATTTCTTTAGGCAATGCTGCAGAACCGTGTGGTGTGTGCAATTTTGTTGCTAAAGGAGCTGGCCTCCTGCTCTTCTGTGCAGCCCCTGCAAACGGAGATGCCTCTGCCTGCTGCCGTGCAGAGCAGCTCTCATGTTGTGCTCCATTCATATGCAGAATGCGGCAGTGAGTCATTGTGCTCTCTCTCACACGCAGACTTTGCATTTGTTCTTTTGTGGGTTTGGGCTGAAAGAAGTCACCCTGGCTGAGAAGGCTGAGTGGCTGTGTGTGTGTCCAGGAAACCAGAAAGCAGCGTTGCCAACTCGCATGACATTTGGTGTTCTTCTAGAAGCCCCAGCTCCTGGAGTCATGTGCTTATGGGAGAATCACAGTTTGTGGGTTTCTCTCCCTTGTGCTGGCAAAGGAAAGCGTGAGCCCTAAAAGCCTGGATACCAGAAGGCAAATAAAAAAGGACCCAACATTTATTATTTGGCTTTAAAAACGTAAGATTTTTTTTTAACCTCATGATTTTTGAATGCTCAGGGTTGGCAGTACTCAGTATCTAACAATATGTCTAAATTGCAACCAGAGGTGTGACTGTAACACGTGTCGACATCTCCGGCTTGCTTTGATCAAGCTATCTCACGTACCAATAGCACTAAAGCCAGGGCAGCACTGTCAGAAAGCAAAACATTTGCTATTTTAATCTCCTTCATAACCTTTGAGAAATCACGCAAGCAGCTGGGTGTGACTGACTAGCGCCCTTGGTTCTCCCTTCTGTTTATTAATTATTATTATTAATTATATGTGTGATAGTAGCACCAGAAGGCCCCAGAAGAATGTATTATATTAGAAGCTGTATTAGCCACAGAGTGAGAGACGGTCCCTGCCCTGAAGAACTTACAATAGGCAAAACAGAAAAATGGTGGGAGGGGGAAACAGACCTTCCCAAGCTCCCATAGTAAGTCAGTAATAGGTGTGGGAGCAGAAGCTGGCAGGTGTGGGAGCAGACCCAACTCACAGGCTTATCCCTTATCTCCCAGATCATGCTGCCTTTTGTCACTGAGCTACAGTCACATCTGATCCCCAGTTTCCTGCTTCTCTGTCCTCCTCCGTCTACACCTTAGTCACAATAAAGTGCAGATTCTTAACAGCAAAGGTAATGAGCCATTGCAACAACTTGCTAAGAGATGCGGTAGATTCATCACTTAAAGTCTTTAAATCAAGCCTGGATGTCTTTCTGAGATCCGCTCTAGCTCAGCTAGAAGCTGTGGACGTGATACAGGAATTGTTGAGTGAAGTTCTCCAGACTGTGTTATGCGGGAGGTCAGACTAGATGGGGAGCTTCTATCCATAAAAATCTATGATCTTCTGAAAGAGTTTTCTCAATACACATTTGAATCTGATAGTGCTTTTCTTCACCAACAGAAGACCCTCAACCTTTCCAGCCTGGATTCAGAATGAATTCCAAGACCCAGTTCTTCCCACTACTGAGATGTTTTCTTATAAAGAAAGTGAACCCGCAATTGCTGCTAAGCAGGTGTGTCAGACTTGGCTTAAAATCAGTTCCCTTTCTCTCTTAAAGTGCCACTCTATTCTGAAAAGCGATTGTACACATATGGTAACTTTTTACTTAATAGATCATCTATCTATCAGACCATATTTGTGGATTTTAGTGACAAAATCAGTTATTCTACTTTTTACTTCCATTAGCCCTGTAGAGACAATAAAGCTATGGGAAAGAGAAAGCTTGATTTTATTCTTTAAAGCCATAAAAAGAAAACTGTTTACTAAATGCCAATCAGTTACAGCCATACAGCAAGGTTGCACAGGTGGGCACTATGTGTATAATGTGACCTAATGAACCTTTTTACTGGTAATGCTATTTGAGAAAGAAATAACCCAGCTTGACTTTCAGATCCCAGGTTGAATTTGCACAGCTGACAATTAGAAAAGAGCATTTAGACTTGTAAAATGAGCACTTCTGATCTGGAATCATTAAGACTCAATAAATAGAACCCCACCATAGCATTATGACAGAGCCCTTTTCAGAGCAGAACCACATCTTAAAAAGATTTTAAAAACCCAACACTATTTCTTCCTGCTAGAGATCAGACTTTCAGGAAATTTTGCAGGCCCTCTGGACATTTAATGATGCCTTGTCTGTGCATGTCATATAAGAAGTTTCCTCTAATTTCTTTTCAAAGGGAAGGTTATATCTGCTGTAGTAGATGAGAAATTCAGACTCATCATTTTCCTGGTTGAAATCTTCCCCGATCACCTAATATAGGAAGTCTTGCAACAGTAAACGGAATCAGTGGAAACAGATTCCAGTCATGTGATAAGGGTATTTGGCTTTGGAAGCCTGGCCTAGATCATACGACTAGGGCCTGATCTCAAATCAGTTTCTTGCCAGCGCTCCTGTGGGACAGACCCTTATTATGGGTCCCAGCATTGCCACACACAAACACTGCTAGGTACTCTGCCTCCTTATTCACAGAGAGTCAGAGTTCAGGGTTTGGTAAGTCTTCCCAAGTTCCTGTCATATAGGCAAGACCAGCAATCTTCTCTAAGAGCAAGGTGCTGCAGCCATCCTGAAGCCACTTTCAGCTACTATAAATACCGTCTGTGATAAATCTATTGATGACACTACAGGTCACCACAACACATGCTGGCGGCTCGGAAACCCCCACCAAAAACTTCATCTTGTTATACCACACTGTTGCTTGTGAGCCAGCAGTGGTCTCCGAAGAGTTGGCTGCCCCTCCTGGTTTCTAGATGCATTAAAAGAAGCTAGTATATATAAAAAACACAGTCCTGAGATGATTTTTCCATGAGCACAATTGCTGTATATGCCATGGGTATGGGTTAGGAGCTAGCCCATGGGAGTGATGATGAGGCTGGGCAATTATGAATGAGAAGGCTGGTGTCCCTGAAATACATGCACTCTATTAAGAGGTCATCCAAGCTATGAAATAGCTCAAGAGCCCCCATACACGACCAGCCGTCATTCATGCCAAAAGGGCTCCAGTTTGGTACTAACTTAAAGGTACAGCACCACCTACTGTTGGAGGCCTTTTTTGATTAATCATTACAGCATCCAAGACGAGAAAAGATTTTCTAGTGAAAACATCTGCTGTATAGTTTGAGACTTACTTCTGGCACTCTTGCTTAGGTGGTCCTTAATTAGCCCCCTTCAGTCTTTTACCAACCCAGACTCTCATTTTTCTACAGGCTCCGACTGACCAGTTAGCAAACAAACATTCTCCCAGCCCAGCATCGATCTAGGACTGTGCATTTGCTGAATGTCAGCAAAAATGGATCCTTTCAAATGATTGCACACCTGATTCTTAAAGCTGCACTGAAGCCAACATATGTGGGCTGTTCGCAAGCTATACACATATTTGCCTAACCTTTGGCTCTTGGCCCAAGACCAGGCTTTCAGGCAAGTTCTCAGAGACTGTCAATGGGGCCATGGTTGTGCATATTACATGTGCCAGGATCACAGAGTGACAAATAGCTGAAAGGGCCATTGACTAGAGTAGAAGAGGAAGACGGATCCTGTAAAGACATATTGCCAAGAAGACAGTTCTTGAGATTTCCCCCAGGGGATATTTTCTTTCGGATGTAATAAAAGTTGTGTGATGTCTTTTCTTTTCAAATACACCCAAGGGCTGGGGTTAAGGGGACAGGCAGGGACAAAGGGAGGTCACTCCTCCATCAGGACTGGAATGACGCCCTCGTGAAAGCATTTGCTCCTTTTTCCGCAGAGCGCACCTGATATTAGCACTAACTCAGCCCGCTAGAGCCAAGTCGTTCTGGCTGTGCATTCCCTGCAAATGTCTGGGAAGCAGCTCACTCAGCAGCCATGCAGGGAGTCAACTCGCTGCTCAGCTGATTCCGTTTCCCTAGTGAAGATGTTTGAGACTAAATTAGAGACATGAGTTGCCAAAATATTTGACAACACCAAGCACGTCTTGGCAACTCTCCAGGATCCTGGATTTAAAAGTAAGATTCTACATGCACAAACAGTGCGCGCCTCATTCTTGGAAGCAGCTAAGGAAAACAATGCCTGTGATCGGGGCGGTGAAAGAGAACGAGGAAATAGCCCAATTGAGAACAGCTGGAAAGAACGGACAGAAGCTATTGGTGGCCCCATGTGACTTGCCTGTTTCACTGGACCCAATTAAAATACTGGGCAGAACAGTCCGAGGACATGCAAGCATGTCTTGTCTGTTTTCAATGGCTATTAGCCAGGATGGACAGGGATGGTGTCCCTAACCTTTGTTTGCCAGAAGCTGGGAATGGGTGACAGGGGATAGATCACTTTGATGATTACTTGTTCTGTTCATTCCCTCTGGGACATCTGGCACTGGCCACTGTCGGAAGACAGGATGTTGGGCTAGATGGACCTTTGGTCTGACCCAGTAGGGCCATTCTTATGTTCTAGCTTTTCGTGACCCCAAACCATCAAGGGACGTTTAGCTGGGGATGAACGTCTAGGTGAACATAGTAGCCCTTAGTTACTAATGATCCTCTGATGTATTACGCCCTCTTTGTGCCTCAACACCCAGGCACTTTGGGTACAAAAGCTGAGTTAATGGTCCACCAAGGATCACTCCCGAGTGAGGAGGATCCTTCAGTAGCCTGGTTCAAGGGACTGGACATCACATACCCTCCTTGCCGTTGACATAAGAGGAACGTGCATGCAGTTACTGAAGAGGAGGCACAGTCAGGCTGCAAGTATGCTATGCTGATCCCATGCTGTGCCTTTGATGCCTGGTGGGCATTACTGAGCAGCCCTCAAGCTGCTGTAACACAGGGCATGGCAGAAACGTGCACCAAGTGGCACCACGATCGGGGCAGGGTAAGTGGAGACTGTGCCAGTTTTGCACACTACCCCCCACAGCCACTCAGTGCATGGTAGGAGGGCCATAAACCCAGATTTCCTCTGCTTTCTCTCTGTCTTCCCAGGATGGACCAACTTGGCCCGGGGTCTATCTATAACCCGGTGCATACAGGGTTCCCCATTTTTCCTGTCCCCAGGCAGAGGCTGGGGCTTGGCAGGCATTTCCCATTGTTTAGCTCCTTAAGAACTGTCCATAGTGCAAATATTACTTAGTAGTTGTCGCTGAATAACGGAGCATGTTCAAATCCAGAGAGATGGGCCCATGCACAGCTCTGCTTACCTAGCCAGAGCCAGGCCTTGGGTGAGTCTGTAGCGTAAGGCAGCCTAGGTGGGTGGGAGGGGATGGGCTTCGATCCACATTGAAGGTGAATAAAAGGAAAAGTCAAGGTTTTCCAGGCCTCTGCATTACAGTCCCCACCACTCCCCCTGTGGCACCATCGCCGTCATGTTTCCAAGGGCCGGGCAGCTGCAAGAGTGCTTTGAAATGAAACCCAAGGAGACAAGCACAGCAGGCGGGGGGGGGGGGGGGAAGAGCGCGTTGAGGCTTCCTGCCAGCTCTGCTCCCTCCCTCGAAAGGGATCCCGGGGGGCTGTCTGCCTAGAGAGCAATGAGGCCAGGGCCCTGTGATCTGCGGGACCCGCCACGCTGCCTCAGAGACGGCCGTCTCCTCTCCTCACAGCCTGCTGCCTTCAGACACGGCAGGAAAAAGAAACAGATGCTCCTACGTGGAGACGCAGCACTGGGCCAGTGTCAAAAGAAGGGGCCAGAAATCCCCAAGTGACACTGCATGCATTTGCTCTGCATCTTCATGCCAGCGTCTGACAGCTTTACGGGGGCTGAGGCCAGCAGCCCTTTGCTTTGTGTTAGTCAGTAGGGGCAGGGAAGTGTTCAGCCTTTCACATCACCAGATGCCAGGGGTGGAGCTGGGGGAGCAGGAGAGGCTGTTTATGGGGGATTGGGGAGGGGGAAAAAGGGTGCACGCCTGGAAGGGGAGGTGACAGTCCTTCACTTCAGCAATGGTGAGAGGGGCGGGAGGAGAAGCAGCTCTAAGCTGTTGTAAATACAAGGAGGGCTGAGGTGGGGGCAGAGAAAAGGGCCAAGAGGAGCTGTGCCGCTCACTCACCTTACTCATCACTGAGTCAGAATTTAAAGCCAGGTGAGTTCGACTGTCTGTGCCTCACAGCGCGGCCCTCATCTCGTTCTTTGTGCCGTACAGCACCTAGCACGCTTCGGGGGAGGCTGTAAAACTCATAGATAATAAAGCAAGCAAGGCCTTTCAAGAGGAAGAGACTAAAGCATCCCCCCAGGGTGTGGCTGCATGCTGTACGTGTGGCTATGTCGGCTTCTGCAAACTCCAGCTGTAAACAGACCCGGAAGAGCCTTGGGGGGTCAATGTAAGATACGCGACTTCAGCCACAAGAATAGCATAGCTGAAGTCGACGTATCTTATTTTGACTTCCCTCTCATCCTCATGGAGCAGGATCAATGGCCGCGGCTCCCCCGTCAACACTGCTTCTGCCTCTCACCCTGGTGGAGTTCTGGAGTCAATAGGGAGCACGGCGTGGATCGATTTATCGTGTCTAGGTTGGTGTGGGTTTGTCCACAACCCCAAACAGTCCCTCCGTCATGTAAATCACCAGCCTTTGGCCCTTTCACCGGACATGGGAGAACAATAGAATAAGCGCACAACACAGCAATAAATACAAATATGAAAACCCACCAATAGCCATCCCCAGCAGCATAACACATGGCCAAGAACACCAAATCCCAGCTCACAAAGCAGTGCCCTTAGGACACAAGAAGCCCAAAAGAGAAATATTCTCAGAGACTCTGAAGTATCATTCCCAGATTTAGCCACAGGCAGGGGCACTAGAACAAAACCAACATGTTGATGTTCTCAGAAAGAATAAATGTCTGGAACGAGACCGGTCTGCAATTACTGGAATAACACAGTCAAAAAGGAAAACACCACAAATAATTATAGAGGAACGAGGAGGAATGGAAAGGCAAACTCCTCTGTATCTCTCTCTCTTCATGCAACAACACAGCCATGATTCAGGGAAATTAACATCTTCTAGAAACACAGCACTTCTCCTTCTTTGACTCAGTAGCCATCTCCTGGGTGGCAGGATAAGATTTACAAAATAATGAGCAGAAGTGTCTAATATCAGAACAGAAATTGGAGATCAATACTCTCGTGTTTAGCTGAAATGAAACTAAAATCAGGACTCTGGCAATTAAGGGTATGTTTACACTACCCGCCAGATTGGCGGACAGCGATCGATCCAGCAGGGAGGGATTATCGCGTCTAGTCTAGATGTGATAAATCAACCCCCGAGCCCTCTCCCGTCGACTTCTGTACTCCAGCTCGGCGAGAGATGCGACAGAGTCGACAGAGGAGCAGTAGCAGTCGACTCACCACGGTGAAGACACCACAATAAGTCGATCTAAGTACATCAGCTTCAGCTACGTTATTCATGTAACCTGCCTTACAACCAGTGAAAACAGGACGCGGCTCGAGAACGAACAGGATAAAAGGCCCAAGGAAACACAGGCTCACTTCCCATGGCCTCTTTCTGCCAAAAGTCACAAACCTGCGGCGCTCAACTGACAGACGTGGCTACCCTGACAGACTCTCATGGAAGATACTTAATGGAAACCACCTGTTCCCAGGGGGAGAGGCGGGGTCAGAAATCCAATGTCCTGCTATGGCTTTTTGCAGACTATACTCTCTGCCAGGGCGGGAGTGTGAAAGCCTGGCACAGGAGCTGGGAATGCAGATTTTCTATAAGGACAAACTTTAGCGCAAAGGGATTGTTAACAACACCATGAACCATTGGGCCACAGGCTCAGCCCTGCTCAAACAGCACAAGGGGCACTTCGAGCTGCCCTCAGCAGGCAGCTGAGGCATTCCCTGGCATAGGGGAATCCTGCCTAGCTGATTCTACAGTACGCCCCTCCTTGCCTGACCTCCTGTGTTGGGGAGGTAAGGGGTGTATGGCTGCAGTGCCCTTGGGGACTCTTACAAACCATGAAACATAGAGTGACTTTGAAGACCCATCAGCTCCTAGGATTTGGGAGACACCATGTGCGAGAGCACCGGAGCCTTAGTCCCAGATCCCACCCCAATCATGCTGTGATCAACAGGCCCACTCTGATAGGGACACACGCCACCATCCACAGCCACCAGCCCACCGCAAAATAGTTGAGGAAGAAGTTTTGTCCCACAGCCGCTGTCGCCAGGCCCTGGCCAGCAGGGGGGAGCTGGAAGGGGGCAGACTATGCCGAGCTAGTGCCAAGAGCAGCCATAATACAGGCTCTTGGAAGGTTAGCAATTTTTTGCACCATCTAGCGACTTTTCAAGGCCCATCCGGTGACCTTAATTGAATGGCAGTTGGCCACGCTGCCTGCTATGGTTATTGGTGCTAGCTAGATCAAAGCTTGTGTGGGTATGCCGACACATGCAGCAGTCACAGATCTGACTGCAGTGTACACAAACATTCAGTAGCTGGATCTCACATGGCTTCCTCTCCTCGATCCTTTGAGACAAACCCAAAAATCTCTGATTCCAGCCAGTCTCTTTTCCACCATGACATGATCACATTCCACAAGCTCCGGAAAGGGGGCCTAACCCTCTGCCGCACCAGGCACTACGAGCTGCAAACACATGACCTCAAACCCCCAGAATGGCTACAGATGCTCCTACAATCTCTTAGTGAGGCTCAGAGAAGAATGAGCAAAATACAGCCCCCTGGACGAAAAGGCCAAGTCCAGCTGTGGGTCAGACTATCCCGACCTCCCACACCGGAACATCAATTCCCACCTCGGTACTTGCCACCTATGTGGACCAAGATTATTCCCCCAACATCCAGTGGAAAATCAACCCCTGCAGGCACTAGGGAGAATCCTCTTCTGTGTGGAGACACAAATTCATTTGCGGGCAGAGGACCGGACTCTGCCCTGCCCCTGGGAAACAAACACGTACTTCAGAGGCTGCAGTTTGTTGCACTCCTCACTGGGGAACATAGTTGGGAGACTGATACTCTGCCTAGATTTTTCCTTTCTTCCTAGTTACAGCCAACGGATGCTTTCTGGGGAATGGCTAAGGTTTTCAGGGTCTGTGTAGTGGGGGCGTCATGGCTGGGAGGAGGGAAAGTCTGTAGCCGTTGACAGAGAGGCGGGTTAAGAACTCTGGCCTGTAGTGAGTTCTGATAGGTCTACTTCCCACCCACCAAGTAAAGCCCCTCTGCCCTGTGCCTGCCCCCTCAGCAGCACCCACCTTGCCCAGGTACCAGGTGCTGCCTGCCTTCTACACCGATGGGCCTGCCAGCAGAGGCTGGGGGTGAAGAAAGGAAGGGAGGGGGCATGGACTTCCCAGCATTTGAGCCTAAAGGGAAGGAGCTCGCAGAGGAGCGTGGAGAGTGAAATGTCCGCCGTGGTCATGGCACCATCTGTCTTTAAGTGGCCGCAGGATGGACAGCTGGGCAGCTTGGGTGGGAGGCCATTTAGAAGAGGGTAGGCCCGGCAGGAGAACTGGAATGGAACATGGGCTGTGTGTTGGGATGAGTACACTGACCACACTGCTCAGTATTTCAGGGCAGGTTAGTGAGGGGCACTCAGGGCCCTCGGGTTTCACATGTGATGTTCCTGTCTGGATCTGAATATACACCTCTGGCTGAGCGATTATTTTATATAATAACCTGAGTGAGTGCATGCACTGTGCATGTGTCTACATAGTGCACACGCACATGTGTGCTGTACAGTGTGAGTGTGGGGGGCAAACAAGCTCATGCACGTGTGTATATATACACACAATACTATGTGCACACTTAGTGTACTTGCTTGGAGATGGACTAACTTGTTAACAGACTATTTAAATTCCTAAGAGGGTACCTGTAACTATTAGAAATTGATTTTATGAGCCTGTTATACAAACATTACTCTTCAAGGTCTAAGCATATTGAAATTCTTCCTGTTCTCTCTCAAACAGATGGTGCTTGGAATTTTTTTGAGCCGGCTGGTATCCATAAATAATAACCTCCATCTCGCTTGCAAGACAGGAACAATTCTAATTAAAAACGGTGAGAACCCGCCATGTCTAACTCCTCCCTGCCCCTTCCCCCTTTGCACACTTCCTACAAAAACTCCTTGGAATAGGAAGGTTTTGGCAAAGCCGTCCTCAAGTGAGTGATTGTGAGTATTCCAGTATGTTTGTCATCATTAGGCAAAGTGTACAAAATGGCTTCAGTGCAATTTGTGAGCCCTGGAATCCACACAGAACAAATATGCAAAAGAGACGCCAATGTAATTTTTGGGCTGCAATGAAGAAGCCTCAGATCATAGAACAGAAAGGTGATCATGCCTCCGGAAGCCCCTGCGTGACACTGGTGAGATTGCGCCTGTAACACTGTGTTCAATTGGGCAACCCAGCATCGAGAATATGTCAACAAATTGGAGGCAACTGAAGGCAGGGAAGGGGAGACAACAGATTAAAGAGCCTGAGGGACTGATTTCTGAGGAAAGATAAAAAGAGCTGAATCTGTCAAGCTCGACTAGGCAACGACTAAGGTGTGTTGGGTGAGAAGCCATGATAACAGTGTGCAAATATCTGAAGTGTTTATGCCACCTCAGAGGGATGGGGTTTATTTAGTGTGGTACGTGGGGAGAGGGAAGGCATTCCAAGGCTGGCTTCACACTGTGCAAACACGAGGAGAACAGACAGAATTAGAAACAGGTTTGGATTCCACTGGCTTGCATTGGTTTATTCTTTATTCAAGTGAAATCTTGTTCGAGGAAGAGAGAACTTGCGGCTCGTGACCACAGATCATTAATCGAGAAGCCAAATGTTGTGTGAAGATTACTTTACATCTGTTTGGGGGTGAAGCAGAAGTTGGTTATGGAGATGAGGCTATCCAATCAGGAAACAGAAACAATGCCACATGACTCATCCCAAAGCTTTACTAGACCATTCTGAACATCAAATTGTTAACCAGTCACTTGCTACAAACCATTCACAAACAACCCAGAACTCAGATATGGTCATAAATTGTATTCACTGAACAATGGAAAAAGATTAATTCAAAAGGGCGGAGGACTCTTCCCTGACAGCTCAATAACAGAAAAGTACCAGCTATGCCTGCTGGATAAATTGTTCACAGTGAATGGTTTTACCAGCTCTAAATGGGATGAAATTAAGCAAAGGAAAATTAATGCCAAGCATTACAAAGACACGCCTGTGAGCAGGATGCATTAGGCTGAGGAATAGTCTCTCTGACAGGAGCTGAAGGGGGCCCGTTTGCCTAGGACATTTAAACCTAGGATGGCTAAGCCTCAAGGAACAGCCTATCGGGAACAATCCGGCTCAGGCTGCCAAGGAGGGGCCACGTGTGATCAAACATGGTTTCTCTCGGTTACTCTGTGCCAGAAATTAGGGAATAAACCCTGCTCTTCTGGATCTCAGCAGCAGAGGGCAGATGCTGCCATATAAACTCCCATTGGAACTGAGCACTCAGGCTGTCTGAGTAAGGAGTTTGGGTTCCCTGCCCCTGCTAAACAAGCATCTGCTGCTTTTAACTGCTGTCATGACTCTGAATAACCCTGCATGCAGGGGCGACGCTGCAGAAAGATTCGGGGGTGGGGAGGGTAAAGTTGCATCAGCCTATAGAACATTATATGGGATTATGTCATATCCTGCAAAGTCAGGGGGGAGGCCAAGAAGTCAGGAGGGTGAGGGACAAATCAAGCTCTGGGGAGCAACTGCCCCCTGTCCTCCGGTTCCACAGCATGGACTCCTGGGGGCAGTGGGATCTAGCCGTTTGGCTGAAGGAAGCCTGGCTCAGGTAATGGGGTTCCTCTGCTCTCTCTCTAGCCCAGGGCAGGGACTGGCTTCCTGAGGTGATGAGGTCATTCGGAGCTCTCCCTAACCCAGGGATGGGGTCCCGGGCAGCACTGCCAAATCTCTTGCCACTCCTGAGATATCCAGGCATTTTTCATAAGGCCCCACTCACAGATACGAGTGAGCATCTCTGTTTTGATTGAAAGAAGAGGACGCTTCTAGCTAGCCTAGTTGCAGAGAAAAGTTTGAAGCAATGAAGGCAAATAAAGAGCCAGAGATTTTTTATTTTTTTTTTAATTCCCAGACGTGGGAGGCCAGATTCATGATTTTGGAATGCTCGGGGAATGACAATACTACGGCACCCTCATTCCTTTTGCTGCTTTTTAAAAAACATTTTCCCATAAACAATCCAGGCCGTTTCCCTTTCTGACCTTTCCCCAGCTAACTGGGGACACATCCACCTACACGCATCAGGTCCTCTGGGGTCTCTTGTCCTTTCTTGTCCTTAGCAGTGCTGCCAGAGCAGGACAGTGCACGTGGAGTTTCCTGTGCATGTGAGGTGAGCCATTGCAAGCGGGTGCTTCCCAGCCTGGAAAGGTACCTGAGAAACAGCAGTTTCACTGGAAGTAGACAGGCCTGATGCCAGGAGAGGATTAAAACTTGTCAACCAGTTATTTCCTAGGATTTGAGGGAAGGGAGAAGTTCTAGTTTAAAACCTCTCGTAAAACAAATGATTTCCTTGTTCCATCTGGTGTCTGATTTGGTCAGATCATAGAGTGGGAGCTATCATAGTCAGAGGCAATGCCTGGTAAATGGACTTCATAAGGAGATTTGTATTTGGGAGGGGAGGGGAGAGGAGGGGGTGAGTGTTAAATGGCCCATAAAGTGCAGAACAGCCTGATGTGGGCTTTTTGCAAAGCCCTGGTAGGCTGACCAGACAGCAAGTGTGAAAAAACTGGGACAGGGAGTAGGGGTGGTAATAGAGCCTATATAAGAAAAGCCCCAAATATCAGGACTGTCCCTATAAAATCGGGACAATCTGGTCACCCTAAGCCCAGGACAAGTGGCAACAACTTCATCCCACAGTCACCTCCTGCATCCCACAGAGAAACAGCTAAATGGAGACAATAAAAGGATCTGCCCTTTACAGCGCTGTCACCTGGAAATGATCAGACACAAGCAAGGTGGTGCTTGCATTTGCAGATCTTTCAGTGGAAGGACAGCAGCAATGACCAGAAGATCCCATTTCCCTCCCCTCTTTGTTATTTCATAAGAGAGCTCAGACTCATTACATCTCCAAGGAGCAGAGGAGGTGGGTGGCGAAGAGAGTTTCTGCAGGGAGATTCCCTCACCCTGGGCCAGTGGGCAGAGGCTATGTGTCACTTACAGGGAGAAATGTAGAAAGCAGCCGTGTCCCTGGAGTGATGGTGCACAGCAAATTAGCACAGACAGGCGCTTGTAATGCAACACGGCAGGAAAAAAAAAAGCCAGCACAATTTTTGGCTGAATGCACAAAATGCATCATCACATCATGGAGCAGGGAGGTGAGAGGACCCTTTCTGTGTAGATGTGAGGAGACACTCCGGTCTGGGCACCTTTTTCCAGAACGCTTATCTGATTCAAACAACCCAAAACCTCCAGAGATGAAAATAAAAGAATGCAGCAGCCACAGAGCTAACTGTCCCTACTCCCCTGCCTCTTCCCACTATGCTGTCTTGTATCTACACCCCCATCGGGGCATCACAGAGCGGCCAAGTGGCCCCTGGGAAACTTTCCCTCTGTGCAGCCCCAGCATGCCAGGAGAGGGACTTGGAAGGGCAGAGTGCTCTGACCAGCCCAGGCTGCTGCTGTGGGGAAGCCAGTGTGAGAGCCGCTTCTGGAACGTTTGTAACTTTCAGTGCCCCAAGGACAGCAGAGAACCCCAGAGATGTAAAGGTGGAATAGAGCTCCCCCCTGCTGGGCTCCACCTCCTGAGAGATACAGCAAAGGACCTCCTGGTCGCTTTTCTAAATACACCCGCTTGGCACCTCTCTCACACATACAAACACAAAACAATACACGTCATTTTTTAAGAACAGTACAGACAACAACACCTTTAAACCATGAAGACGGCCACCTGCTTAGCTGAGCAAGCTGCATAATCTGTCTGTGATCCATGTTGGTCCTCGCTCCTGCCCTCCAGGCGTAGGTGGGCAGGGGCCTCCTAACTTCTCAGTGTTCCGGTGCAGCTCCAAGCACAGCTGGTGTGTGCTATAAAATAAGAACTCGGTACCTGAAAGGCACCATCAAGCTGGAGAACTTGAAGATGGGCCGCAGGGACTGGTTAGAAGGTAACTATAATGATCCATGCTAGCAGCAGGGTACTACTGCACGTGTTCCTTGCAGTGCTGCAAAACCAGCGCCAAATGCTGGCTTTGTGGCGCTTTTGCAGCGCTGACTCTTCACCTTTCAAAGAGGTGCCCTATTTAGGCTGCAAAGATACTGATTATAATTGCTATCATGGTGGCACCTTGAGGGCCCAGCCAAGATCAGGGCCCACTGTGCTAGCAAGAGCCAGCCTTGTTTGGAAGGGTTGACAGTTTATGTGGTGAGATCAGGGCTGGTGCAAACCATTAGCGACCTAGGCGGTCGCTTAGGGCACTAACATGTTGGGGGGTGGCGACTGCGGCAGCGGACCTTCCACCGCCTCTCAGGGGCGGGACCTTCCGCCACCTAGGGTGGCAAAAAATCTGGCAGCGCTCCTGGTCGAGATAGACAGACGGGTGGGAGAGGAAGGAGACGTACTCGAGATCAGAGTCACTAATAGAAACAGGTCTCCTTCATGCTAGCCCAGTGGCCTTGAGATTCTAGACAGACCCTTTCCATCACACAGTTCTTCTGATTACAGATTCAGCCAAATGGTTAAAGAGGCTGGAGGGCTGGATTTAAATAAATAATAATAATTTTAACTGCCAAATTGCTCCTGCACTGAGGTGCTTTAGGCTCTGCACAATGCAATAAAACCCACTGCTAAAAAACACCACACTAAATGTTATAAAAACCTCTCATTAAATTAGCAATTAAATAATTACAGGGAGCTATACAGGCAGAAAGTGGGAGGGAGAGAGCAGTCAGAAATTGCTTGGTAATTGTAGCCACTGATAAATAAAACAATGGTGTCATTTACTAGTGATCCCAGAGAATTATTTAATTTTGCTTAGAATTTTTCCATTTTTGGTTGAAATTTATCTCATAATTTTTAATTACTGATGCCTAACACAACGAGGAATGGCTGCTATTGCTGGTGTCCTGCTCAGAATGACTTACAGTCGACAGGGAATTGTATCATTTTCATTGAATAATTTAACAAGTGTTTTCACATATAAGAGAAATCGGATCATCCCCTCCACTTACATGAGCGATGGGAACTCTGCTTCAGTGAGACTTGCTCTGACGCCGGGGCTGGGAGAAGGTAGCTGTCGTGCTCTGTATACGTGGCTCCCTACCACACCCGTCTCACTCATGTTACTCTGGGCTCTGTAGACGTACAGCATACGAGTCTCAAGGCAGCAGCCATCTTTGATATGTTTGTACAGTGGGCCTGGTCTCCAGGTGCTACCACAATACGTGTGAACAGGACCATCATGCCAGGGGGCTCGCTCCCTTAGAGAGACTGTCTAACTTAACATCCAGCTCTAAGGCCAGGGAGGACATTTTTATCATAGCACAGCAGTGTCAGGAGTGGGTGGGTCAAGAACGAGGATAGATGATGCTCAGAGACTGGGGAAGGGGCCAATATAGCGCTGTGAGTTTGGTTAAACCTTGTGGAAACCTTCACGTTGGAAACAATTTAAATTCCTTTATGGAACCGGCTAGCTGGAACAATTGCAGCCTCTGCCCCAAATGCAGGCACACTCAGCGCCAAAACAAAGGCACATGGGAGCACAGGGGGCTCCCTGGATATCGGTGTGTGACTATGTACATTTGTAAAGGAGAGGCAGAAAGAGCAGAAAAGCGGAGAGAGATGGCTGCAAGGAAGCACCAGACACAGCCACAGAAGCATGGACAGTGTG
Organism: Gopherus evgoodei; assembly: GCF_007399415.2. Taxonomy (NCBI): domain Eukaryota; kingdom Metazoa; phylum Chordata; order Testudines; family Testudinidae; genus Gopherus; species Gopherus evgoodei. Next base: position 9,123,867 of record NC_044330.1, read on the forward strand.
GCCCTGCAAAAGAGGCAAGAGAGAGAGCTCTTGGAGTGAATGGTGGCTAGAAAGGGGCTGGAGTTGTGTCTCCTGTTGTGTTGGGAAAAGAGGACTGTGCGCCCTCTTTATGAATAAACAGGATTGTGTCAGAGGTAACCCAACTCCATCAATGTCCCTCACCAGAACAATGTGCAGAATCTCGAATTTTGGCTAACCACTAGAATCAGAGGGTACAAAATGAAAATGTGCCCAGGGGGAAGCATTTAAGAATAAAGTCACATTCTGTCTCTTCCTCACATCCTTGGTCTGCTCAGCTTTTCCTTCTCCAAGAGGCATCAAGATCCAGATTCCTATTTGGCACCGGGTGACCATGGTTGGCACACTTGTGTCCATTGGCCCACATTCAAGAAGGATATTGGTAAATTGGAGAGGGATCAGAAGAAAGCCACACAAAATGATTAAAGGATGAGGAAAACCTGCCTTATAGTGGTAAACTAACTAGATGAGCTCCTGAGTCTAGCGAAGGAAGGTAAGGGTGACTTGATTCTTTAAGGTTTGTAAGAATCCACATGGAGAACAAATATTTAATAATGGGCTCTTCAGTCTAGCACAGAAAGGTACAAACATAGTCCAAGACTGCTAGCTGAAGCTAGACAAATTCAGACTAGAAAAAAGGCATACATTTTAACAGTGAGAGTAGGAACAATTACCATGGCGGATTCTCCCTCACTGACAACCTGTTAAATCACTATTGGATGTTTTTTCTAAGAGATCTGCTCTAGGAATTACTGTGAGAAGTTCTCTGGCCTGTGTGATACAGAGGCCAGACAGGATTATCACAACGGTCCCTTCTGGCCTTAGAATCTCAGAATAAAGGTCCTTAAGGTATTTAGGCACCTAACTCCCACTCCTTCTCAATGAAGTTAGGTGTCTAATATCTTTGATGACCTGGGCCCAGCAAACGGCAGGGGGATGCTGCCTCTGGAGACAGAAGCTGCTCCTGGGTGCAACTCAGGGAAGGAACTCTGCAGGGCTCAGGAACTGAGGTGGAGCTGGGCCTGCCAATGCCACAGCTGTCTCCCCACCTGGCCTTGCAGGTATCACACAGGTGGAGTCCCCCAGTGGGTCCTGCGTGCTCAGTGGCCTCTCCTCCTTTAGTATCCTAAACTGGAGAGCTCTGAGTTTGGAAGTTGGGAACCGAGGTGTTGGAGAATTTTAAAGTCTTCTTTTCTCCCATTTAGTGGGAGAAAATAACAAGGAAATGCATGATAAAACTGAGAGCTTCCCCTTAGGCTCACAGAAAGAGTTCCATGAGCACTCCCATTGTAAATTCAGTTCAATCAGTTTATTGGCATGATAAGGTGAGACTCAGTACCAAGATGCATACATCAAGGCCAGCATTCCCCTAAAGCCTGCAAAGGCTCAAACAGCCTTTCTGGTGCCTGAAAAGGGGCTGTAGGAGGAACTGGGCACTCAGGAGGGGGGGATGAAGCTGAGAGATGGGCACACCACACTTCATCCTAGGACATGTGCCCCTGCCAAGTTGCATGGATATGTGGCTGGCTTCCCAGGCAGTATTTTCGTGAGCACCCTGGCATGCTCCAGGACTATTACAGGGACTCAGAAGCAAGACAAGCCAAGGGCACAAGCTCAGGTATTTAGCTACTCCTGTACCCCGCACATAGAGAGAGATTCATGTCAATAAACCCAGAGGGCACCAGCTCTGCTCATGAACTGTAGAGAAAACAGGTCTCTGGTGCAGATAGGCATTTTAACATTAGACAGGGGATGCAGAGGAGAGCGCTCTGGAAGTCATATAGAAGAAGGGTTCATGACTCCCTCCTTCTTCTTTAGGTGCACAGCCATGCCTTCCACCCCCACCTTTGTGCTCCTGAGGGGTACTGACACACCTCGTGCTCCCAAATCAAATCCTCTTCTGGGGTCTAGTTATTGACAGGCCAGTTATATTCACACCCTCAGACAGGAAGCCCCCCTCCTCTGCCACAAGCTTTTCAGTCTTCTACGCTCTCACACTAGTGTCTTCCTCCAGGATTCACAACAGCCTTGCCCACCACTACTGGTTCCCCTACAGCCTCATTCCTTTTGGCTGCAGGAGGCCACAGTACTTTCTGGCAGTCCCTAGGCCCTTTCACCGCTTCTGGCCAGAGCTCCACTCAGATTCCATCTCATTCCCTTCCCAGGAAAGATTAACAGCCACAGCTGTTTCCCTTCAAGTCTCCCAAGCAAAGAATCTGCCTACTCTCCCCTCGCCCGCCCCACTGGTGCAGGGTCTTAGCTTTTATAGCCCACATTTTCTCCCAGCAGGCTGCCTCAGTTAATAACCACATGGTCCCTGGAGACTACAATTCCCAGAATGCTTTTTATTAAAGGGCCAGCTCATTCTGTTCCAGGATCTATAGCATCAATGGCGCACTGGTGCTGTGAGTTAGCACTTTACTAATAGCTCTTAGGCCTTTTGGCTGACAGCATTGAAGCTGCCTATGGCCTGCTGGTTGCTGGCAGGTGGGGACCATGCAGACTCCAGGCAGCCACTTGCCTCACCCCTGACAGGTTAATAGGACAAGCGGGACTTCTAGGTGGATAGTGTTGCCAGATATATGGGAGGAGGGGAGTACAAAATCAGTCATGCATTGTGCACCGAGGTAGTTTGAGGGATAGTGTAATGCCTGGTGTGGCTATGGACATGGCATCGTCAGTCCATGTAGCTACATCTACATCAGCATGACAAGTGTGGGCAGGAGCTCGGGCACACTACGATTATAGGCCAAGCAGCTCATGTGATGTCTTCAGAGAAGATTCTACCCATAGCCTCTGAGCTGATGACATAACATTAGGGAGCAGCCACTCACGAGTTCAGAACAGATTTTTCTGGCAGCATAAGTGCCAGCGGCCAGCCCGTGTTGCATTCTCCCTTCTCTTCCCTGCAAAGACATGTAACCCCCTGATTCCAGGCCAAGAGGAGCCCCCCCCACACACACACACCACTGTAAATTGTCTCAGTGGGGCACCACCCTCTGGCTACCCAGGGGTGCACTGTGTGTGTGTTTGCAGAAACCAGAATGTGCCAGCACAGCAGCAGGGTGGGAAGGAGTCAGACATGCTGTCCTTACCTCCAGCATAAGTGAACTGCAATTGGCTGAATGGTGCAGGGGGAGCCAGGGTGCGGGTCATCACTACAGCCAACGGGAGAAGTGCTTGGAACCCAGGATGGAGGCTCAGTCGCAGAGGACAGTGGTAGAGAAGGAAGTGTCACTGCTAACCAGCCAGCATTCTCCTCTTCAGCTGATACAGGTGTTCTCCAGCCTCAGATGTCAACTGGCTGTAGGTAGCCACCCAATACTTCAGCACCTATTCAATCGTGAGAAAAACGGTTAAAACCCAGTTCTACTTGCCTCACACTGAGGAACTTCTCCTGCATGCTGGGCAGGGGTTGTGGTTGTGGTACTTATTGGTATCTAGACAAAGCCAGGTCAATGGACACCATGAGTAGAGGCAGTTCAGTTTACATGAATGCAAGGTAACACCCCCATGGGAAGCAATAAGCTGATTTATCGTACAGGTAAGTTAACTGTACTACTCAGGAAAGAGACCTGGACAGCTCAATGAAGACCTTAGTTCAGGGTTGCAAGCAGTGGCCAAAAGAGAAAACAAGATGCTACAATGCATAATAAATATGATAGGAAGTGTCACGCTGTTGCATAAGTCAATAGTATGCCCACCCCCGGAAGCAAAATATAGCAGAAGTAGAGGGGTTCTAAGGCAGGCTACTAGACCTAATAGAAGTCTGGAGAGGCTTGGGTGAAGATAGAATGGGACCATTTAGTTTAGAAAGATGATGAAGGAGGGACATAGAGATACTGTAACTGGGTGTTACCTGATCTGGCATCAGACCCTGTGCTACTGCCTCAGTTTCCCCTTCTTGGGCTCCTCAAAAACTGCACACAGCCCATGCCAGGCAAACAATACCCCTTTTGGGGCTCTGGTTCATTAGAACATCCCAATTCAATGCCAACTTAAATCAAGATGAGCCTTTCCCCTTCCCCACGGTTTCTTCTGTCCCTTGATGGTTTTACCCTGATCTTTTGCAAAACCCTGGATCCTGCTACCCTCAAGCCTCTTTCTTTTACCTCTTCCAGACAGGCCTTTCTATCTGGCTGGATGTGCAGAGCACCTTCCTGCTCCTCTCAAACCTTCAGCCCCTCCAGAGGAACCTCCCTACAACTCTGTCTCCCCTCTCTTCATTACTGGAGCAACCTTCCTTTTAGAGAAAGTCCTGCCCCAGTCTGTTATCAGGCGATACAGGTCACCTGACCCCCCACCCAAGCTCAAGTCCATTGCTTGGGGCCGGATAACCAGGCACAAGTATAATTTAGCTCCAACTCCCTTAAAGGGCCAGCCCACCCTGCAGTACAGCTCTAAAATAATGGATTGGTATAGAGAAGGTAAGTTGTGCATTCCTGTTTACCCTGCCTTCTAATACCAGTGCAAGGGATAGTCATCTAAATCTGGTTATAGTCATCTAAAGTCACAGGCAGAAAACTGCTAAGAGGAAACATGCTTTTACATCATGCATAATTCATTTGCGGAACGCGTTGCCACAAGATATTATCAAGGCAAAGAGCTTTGTAAGATTTTTTTTTAAAGATCAGATGTTTATATGCTAATAAAAAACATCTACCGGTGACATTAGTGAAGGAAGACACAATAAACTATATAGAAGGGATATAAGCCCTTGTGTTTCAGAGCATAAACCAATGACTAACAGCCAGGGGCTAGGAAGAAATTCCCTCTGAGGGGCTGGTTATTCCATAACGTGTACTAGGAGTTTTCCTGTACCATTCTCTGAGGCATCTGGCACTGGCCACTGCTGGAGGACAGGATACGGGACTGGTCTGATCCGGTATGGCAAGCTTACGTTCCTAAGTTCCTACATTTTGTTTTGGTTTTAAATTAGATCCAGATCCCTTAAGCCCCCAAGAAGCCTTTGTCATTAATCCTCTCCACGCACAACCTGACCACAAGCCCCAGGTATTGGAAATCATGCTCAGAAATTGGCTCCCCTCCAGCAGAAGGGTACTGGCTGCTGCTGACTCACAGAAGACCTGACCTGATAACAGTGGCGATCCCTGGAAGCCAATGGGCGGAGGATGGAGAAGGACAGTGCTGAACGCTGCTGATGATTGTTCAGAAAGCCTCGGCGGCTGTTAGCACCATGAAAAGGGGCTTTGTCCAAGTGAGAATGTGGCACTGCCTGGACTCTGTCAGACACTCGGTTACTAGTAACCAGACTGGAACACAGTAGATAGATACATCACTGTTTTGGCGAGGGCCCAGCTCCACGTGGAGATTACAGACCTCCAGCTGTTTAGATGCCCTCTCCAGACAGTGTTTGTAATTGTAAGGTTGAAGACAGAGAGATGGGGTGTGTGTTAGAGAAGTGCATCCGAGACTTGCAGATCTCCCATTGGAAGGGGTATGACTCTCTGGAAGGATAGGTATCATATCACCCTTAATGGTGTGACTGCGCTAATGAGATGATGTCATGTTGACACAGGCGTGACCATGCACATATGTTAAACTCTGAGTGGGAACTAGATTTAGCACTGCTCTCCTCACCCCCACCTCTGCGTTCTAGCCTGCGCTCGCTGGGTAGTTCAGAGCCAGATGTTACAGCATGTCATTGATTTATCATTCCATCATGTGGCAGTAATGCCTGTTGTCAGGATTCTCTTCCACTGCCAGGCATTCTGGTTCACTTCTTTTTGTTTTAAGTTTCTTACATTTGTATATAGACGTTTACACTAGCTTTGGCCATCTGCCTATTTGTGTTTAACTCCTTAGTCTAACCCCTGGTTACTTTTCCTGAATTCACAGCTGTGATCTCAGCCAGCTCTCCTTCAGTTCATCTGCAATTTCTGTCCTGTCCTATAGTGTATACAGAGCTATCTTTGAATTGCTGACACTTGTAGCACAGAGATGTCCTTGTCTGGTCAAATATTTCTCAATTCTACTGTTGGATTTCCCCCAGCCCCTAGCTTAATTAATTCAGACCTTATTGCAGTCAATAAGTTGGGGTTCTGGTTCTAGTCAGCTTGCAATTTCTGCAGTGGAGAAGGAAGCCAATGTGCTTCTGCGGCATCGTTTAGTGCTGGTGAATTTAACAGGTGGACATTTTAGGGTGCCATGTTTTCAGGTCTGTGTCCCAGAGTCACCTCTTTGACATCACTCATGGTTTGGGGGCGGGGCAAGGGGGTCCTTCACCACAGTCATTGTGTTCATGTTGCTTGCATTTGGAAAGCTCTTTCTTTTGCAAATAGAACAGGGATATAATAAGATGTCCTAAAATCACCCTTCTAAACTCCTGCAGGCTTGCTCTCAAGTGCCTCCCTTCTCAAGTCACCTTCTTTCAGAGTACCCAAAGCCCCCAGCGATTTCTTCAGGTACTCTTTTTATTATAAGCTTAGTAATTGCAGTCGAGGGATGAAAACTCTGAATGGTCAGCAGCCCGAGACAGGGCTGACCACTCTCTACTTCTTGAATATTGTTTTCCATGGCTTTCGCAACTCTGTCCTCTCGCTGTTCTCCCTGATGGAACCTTTGGTGTCTCATTCAGTGAAACCGATCTTTAGTGATCATCCCGCAGAGCCCTCGTCTCTTCTGCACCTTCTCTAGGGGCTCTGATCACTTCATGACTCCAGTCACCATCTTTGCGCTCCTGGTCACAGATCTCCCTCCATCCAATCCCACACTTCTCTCTGACCTCTCCTGACAGATGTCTGGCTAGCAGCAGAAATGAAACTTGGTTAAAATGGAGTTTCTCTTCTTCCCCTACTCTTGTTCACCTTTGAGAACATGATTATCCTCCCAGTCACTCAGGCCCATAATCTGGGCACTGTTTTGACTCTGCTCTCTCTATGCATTCTTGCCTGTATCCAAATCTTGCTGCTTTCTCCTTCACGACATCTTCAAGATCTGACCTGTCCTCTCTGCATAGATGGCCAAAATTCTTCATTATCATTATCTAAGCCCTGGTCTACACTGGGGGAGGGGGCAATTGATCTAAGTTACTCAACTTCAGCTCGTGAATAACGTAGCTGAAGTCGATGTACTGAGATCAACTTATCGTGGTGTCTTCACCGCGGTGAGTCGACTGCTGCCACTCCCCCCATCAACTCTGCTTGCTCCTCTCGCAGCGCTGGAGTGCAGGAGTCGATGGGAGAGTGCTCGGGGGTCCATTTATTGTGTCTAAACTAAACGCAATAAATCGATCCCAGCTGGATCGATCGCTGCCCGCCAATCTGGTGGGTAGTGAAGACATAACCTCAGTTACTGTAACTTCCCCCTCTCTGGCTTTGACTGCTGAAAACTTGTCCTCATCCAGTCCATTCAAAACACCACTCCTGAAATAACTCTCCGAAATGGTCACTTCATCATGTCACACCTCCTCTTTGAGCCCCACTGCTTGGCTCCCCCTTTTCCACCACATTAGAGACAAGAAGCTTGTCTCTACCTTTAAAGACCTACTTACCTGGGGATTTCAACTATCCCCAAATTGACTGGGTACATGTTACCTCAAGATGGGGTGCCGAGATAAAATTTCTAGACAACATTAATGACTGCTTCTTGGAGCAGCTAATCTTAGAACCCACCAGGGAGAGAAAATTCTTGATTTAGACCTAAGTGAAGCACAGGATCTGGTCCAACAGGTGACTACAGCAGAACCACTGAGTAAAAGCAACCATAATGTAATTATGTAACATCCTTGTAGAGTACAAAATACCAAAGAAATCCACTACAGTAGCATTTAACTTCAAAAAGTGGAACTATGCAAAAATGAAGATGCTAGTTAAATGGAAATTAATAGGAACAGTCCCAATTGTGAAATGCCTGCAAGCTACATGCGAACTCTTAAAAAATACCGTAACAGAGGCTCAAACTAACTGTATATCCCAAATAAAAAGAACAGTAAGAGGACCCAAAAAATGCCACAACAGCTAAACAACAGAGTAAAAAATGCAGCTAGAGACAAAAAAAACATCCTTTGAAAAACTGGAATTCAAATCCTACTGAGGAAAATAGAAAAGTGCATAAGCTCTGGAAAGTCAAGTATAAAAGTATAACAAGGCAGGCCTAAGTTAGCAATTAGCAAATGACACAAAAATTAACAGCAAAAACTTCGTTAAGTACATCAGAAGCCTGCCAATCAATCAGGGGGGCCACTGGATGATAGAGGTGAGCACTCAAGGAAAACAAAGCCATTGTGGATAAGTTAATGAATTCTTTGTATTGCTTTTCTCTGTAGAGAAATTGAAGGAGATTGCCACACTGGAACCATTCATTTTTAGGCGACAAATCTGAGGAACTGTCCCAGATTGAGGTGTCAATAGAGTAGGTTTGATAAACTTAACAGTAATAAGTCACCATGACCAGATGGGATTCACCCAAGAGTTCTGAAGGAACTCAAATATGAAATTGCAGAACCACTACTGTGGTATGTAACCTATTGCTAAATCAGTCCCTGTATCAGATACCTGGAGAGTAGCTAATGTTGATGCCAATTTTAAAAAAGGATCTAGAGGGCAGTCCTGGCAATTACAGGCTGGTAAATCTAAGTTCAGAACCGGGCAAATTGGTTGAACCTAAAGAACAGAATATCAGACACATAGATGAAGACATAAGTTGGGGAAGATTCAACATGGCTGTTGTAAAGGGAAATCATGCCTCACCACTCTATTAGAATATTCAAGGGTGTCAGGCGAACACGTGGACCAGGATGATCTAGGGGATCCAGCCAGTTCAGGGAATAATCCACTCTTCACATTTATTCACACAAACAACTAGGTGAACTATTCCAAATAGGGAACAAGTCTGCAAAGATTCCCAACTTGTCACTAGATATTATGAACACGAAAAGGGGAGCTAAATTCACAGAACAACTTACTCCATATAACATTGTTTGCAGGGGTCTAATCAGGCATTGTAGAACCATTATAGAGACTGGGACTTTCATTCCTACGTCTTCATAAAGGTTCATCTGGGATCGTTACCATTGCAGCAGCTGCAGAACCAGCTGCTATGGAGCTACATGTTGGAACTCGCAACACTGTGGTCTAGCAGATGGAACCAATGAACTGTGTAGCTGGGGAAGAATATAGACTACAGCAATCCAGGACTACCCCACTCATTGCTCTCAAGCTTCAGTTTCCAGAGCCCGTGTGTGTAATAATACGTTTTACAAAGGCCCCATATTTATTTGAAAGAAAGTTCAGGCATGGACACAGCTTTAGGGTTTATTGTTAAACAGATTATTTATTTATGTCGGCTAATAAATGTGCCTTGAATGGCTTTTAGCTGCATTGCTTCACAGCAGCTGCCTGTGACGTCATTCAAGCTACTGGACAATGGTCTTAGGCGCATCTACTGTGCATGTGGCCATACTACTCCATTCAGTGTTTTAGCTAAAGAACTCTTCAGACTTGGTTATCACTGGGGTCTGCACTCCATTCCCCTCAGGAGTCCCTCGGAGAGCGGAGATGAGACAAAAAGCCAACAGGCAGGTTTGAGGACTTTCCACCATATGCTCCAAGAATTAGAAAACCTAAACCGATGTTACATATTAAGAACATAAACCTTAAGTAAACATTAAAGGCTGTTGACATAAGAGGCTGCAATTAGGCCAGCACGTTACACTGGGAAGTTTTCCCTTCCTCAGGCAGAATCCAAAACCAGCAATTGGGGGGCGTTTATTGCATTGGCTCTGCAGCCAAATATGTTAATTCTCCGCTGAACGGCCAGGCTGAACTCCTGAGCCATCCCCCTCTGCGTAGTCAGCAGCACTTAGAGCGCAAGACAGAGGCAGTTTGCTGCTGAGTAGCAGTGTGTGCAAGTTAATGGAGATTCATGCACAGCCAGGACCCAGGCTGTAATTATTATTATTATTGTTATTTATAGAGCACTCTAAATGTGCCTGACTGAGAGCAAGGAGGGAACCTAGCAGTGCATTTTATACTAACACATACAGTGCCCCAACTGTTTATTGCAACTGTCAAATGTGATTTCCTAATGGTGGTGTTCACCCCAGCAAACGCTGCAGTTAAGGTTGTACTGAGCTTCAGATAACTTCTCCTCCCTCGCTCATAACTTTCAGCCTGTAACTTAAGTAAGTTTGAGGAACAGAAATTCAGCCGCCTTGAGTTATGGGAGAAATAGTTCACTTAATCAGAATGTAACTCAAAATGGATCATCTTGAAACCATCCAACTCAGCCAGAGCACCAAGTGGAGTAATCCCCAATCTGTGGTGGTGGAAACTGGAAAGCAAACATTTTATGCTGGACTGTCTGTCTTACAGGACTCTGGAGTTTTAACTGGGTAGAAGATACACTTAATAAATCAAAGTTTCTTTCCAGTTACAGAAATTTAATTCTCTGTTTTCAGATCCCTTGGGGTCCAGGTCACTTCTAACTCCTAAAAGCATGTTTAAAATTGGCTGTGCTCTGATCTTATCCAACTTAAAATCAGACCCTGAAAAAAGGTTCAAGTAACTGGTTTCCTGGGAGGAGTGGGAGAACCCTGATTTAAGATGGACATGTCCTGTGGTTACATTGACTGGGAAATGATGAAACAGGCAGTGTCCCTGCAACTGTACCCTAAATTTACTCTATTTATCTGAAGGACCCAAATCTTCAGATCAGCAAACTTTTGCTGGGGAAACAAAGTGGATTGACTCTCACCAATCCCTTCCTACTTGTGAAACAGGACGGCCCTGAGAGAGATGTATGCTGTCACCCTGAATGAGGCTAGAACAATTATTTTCCCTGGCATTCTGTTGATTACCCCCTACTGGGAACTTACATGTCCCCCCCCGCCCCCTACACTATGCTCCTCCACCCATAAAATTTGAACGGAGCAGTGTTGCCACTCTTGTGATTTTTCCCATGAGTCTGGTAATATTTTGGTGTTTTTCTTAAAGTCCCAAGCTCCTGGAATCCTGTGATTAGATGAGACTATCAGATGTCATAAAAGCATATAGTAAGTTTCTAGCTCTCAAAGTTGTGGAGAATAGCTTGAAAACATGACCCAAGTGCACCCTAAAGGCTTGGAAGCAGAAAGCAAATTAAAAGAACCCCAAATGCATTTTTAGATCTCATTTTTTAGGGCCTGGCTCATCATTTTTGAACGCCTGGGGTTGGCAATACAAGGCCTATAAGGAATAGTAAGAATAGTAAGAAGGCTTCTCCTCATTCTTTACTTTAGTAGCAACCCTGATATTTAAGCCCACTCTCATAGAAAAGAGGCTTTCACATTTGGGCTAACAAAAATAGCTATTGCTCAGAGACAGAGGCAGGCAGGGACGTGTCACTAACATCGACGCCATTGTCCATTGAAGCAGCTAGTAGACAAACCAGTCTTTGGGATGCTCTGTCCAGGTGGTGACAGGGAGATCAGCTTTGGGGCCAAGGCCTGATTTCCTGCTCTTACTGCAATGAATTCTATGGTGCTTAAGATGCAATCCTGGAGCAAAACAGCAATACCCCTTCCCGTGTAACAAAACCGGCAACAAAGGGCAGAGAGACAAACTTGTAGTAATCATAACCAGACACTCGGCTAGTGGCGGCACTAACAGAGCGCCCAGTTCCCACTACAAGGTTCCACCATGCCCTTATCCTTGGCCCTGCCTTTCCACATGTTGAGGAACTCTGCAAGAAATTTGCTTTAATCAAGACTCTGGGATACTTCCTAGAGCCACCCGGGAGGAGAGGGGGTTGGAGGGGCTTTAACTATAAACACATTAGTGTGTGAGATTGAAAGGTAACACAGTCTCATGAGGCCTTCAGAACAATGGAACAGAGTCTGGGTTTCATTTGCACAAACTGTGTGGTGGGAATTTCGCTAATCAAATAAAAGAAAATGAAAAACTCTCGCTCACTCGCTCCAAAACTTTAATTCTCTTAATTGCATAATTGGAGAAATGCACAAGATCTTTCTTTGTGTGTGTTTCTTCAGGGCAGATAGGAAGTAGGGGGGGAGTCTGCCGCAGAACCCAATTGGGTGAGGACTGGATGAATGTTACACATGGCAGAGCTTGACAGCCGATGGGTGAGGGTTAGCAGGAAGAAGGTGCTGAGATAACCTGATGCCGTCATCGTTAAAATAAAAGAGCGAAGAAATAATGGTGTTTCCTTCGCCCTCTCCCAGCCTGGGGCTTTGAGCGAGAGACGCTACAGTACTCAGGAATGTGGATGGATGTCCTGCCAAATAGTTAATGGCTGGAGAATTTAAAGTGCAGTTTCTGCGGTCTTTGACAGTTCCCGTTCTTCACTGGGTGATGGAAAAAAACTATAAGATTTTAGAACAATAGCCTCATCCGCCACATGCTTATAGTACGTCAAAGGCACTTCTAATGCCTAAGGCCGAGGGGGAACAGTCCTTTCGTTAACACTAAGCACCAGTATAAGACTGTTATCCTTAAGCTGCCCCTGGCAGCAGTTGAGCCCGACCACCCTCACTACCTCTCTGGCAAGGAACCTGGATCCCTTCCCCCACCTTGCAAACCCACCACTACCTGCAGAGGGCTTGCAGTTCCCAAAGGCCATCCTACCTGCAAACCCAGCCACTCTGTTCTGCTTAGCTGTATGAGGTAATGTGATATGTCTGCGGGGAGAACAGCATGGATGCCCTGCGAGCCCCGTAGAGGAGTTAGTGGAAAACGCTTCTCCTAAGCCAACATGAAGCAACCCAGGCCCCACAGGAGTCACTCAGTGGGGCAGTTGGCATCATATAGGGGTGTGGGGGGGTGTATCAGTTTTAACCATTCTGGTACCAGCCAATAGGGCTCAGGCGTTCTTACAAGGATGTGAACTGCCAATGGAGCGGAGACACACCCACTCCCCCAGAATGAGACGGTTTCCCGAGGGGTGGCCAGGTGGGTAGAAAGAGGATGCGAAGCTAAACAATGAGTGCAAAGAGGTTTGACCGGCAGCTGGAGAGAGGGAAGGTTAGCAGGGAGAGGGGGTGAAGGGGAAACAGCAAAGAACTTGTGCTGTCTGTATTCTGGTAAGTTGCTTGTCTATTGTCATAACCTTAGTCCCAGATTTGGACCTTAGCGTCCAAAATATGGGGGTTAGCATGAAAACCTCCAAGCTTAGTTACCAGCTTGGACCTGGTACTTGCTGCCACCACCCAAAAAATTAGAGTGTTTTGGGACACTCTGGTCCCCCTGAAAACCTTCCCTGGGGACCCCAAGACCCAATCCCTTGAGTCTCACAACAAAGGGAAATAATCCTTTTTCCCTTCCCCCCTCCAGGTGCTCCTGGAGAGATACACAGACACAAGCTCTGTGAAACTACACAGAGTGACTCCCCCTCTCTGTTCCCAGTCCTGGAAACAAAAGTATTTTCCTCTTCACCCAGAGGGAATGCAAAATCAGGCTAGCAAATCCAACACACACAGATCTCCCCCCCTGATTTCTTCCTCCCACCAATTCCCTGGTGAGTACAGACTCAATTTCCCTGAAATTTCCCAGTAAAGAAAACTTCAACAGGTCTTAAAAGAAAGCTTTCTATAAAAAGAAAGAAAAATACATACAAATGGTCTCTCTGTATTAAGGTGACGAAATACAGGGTCAATTGCTTAAAAGAATATTGAATAAACAGCCTTATTCAAAAAGAATACAAATCAAAGCACTCCAGCACTTATATTCATGCAAATACCAAAGAAAAGAAACCATATAACTTACTATCTGATCTCTTTGTCCTTACACTTAGAAACAGAAGACTAGAAAGTAGAAATTACTTCTCCAAAGCTCAGAGAAAGCAGGCAGACAGACAAAAGACCTCAGACACAAACTTCCCTCCACCCAAAGTTGGAAAAATCCGGTTTCCTGATTGGTCCTCTGGTCAGGTGCTTCAGGTGAAAGAGACATTAACCCTTAGCTATCTGTTTATGACATCTATATCAGTGCGTTGTGTCTTTTGGAGTGTAAGTTCTCTGGGGCAAGGATTGTGGTCTATCCTCTGCACACACAGTGCCTAGCACAGTGGGGTCCCGGGCCATCAGAAGGGCTCCTTCCTAGGTGCTACAATAATACAAATAATGGACAATCATAATAATGGGGCACTGACCCTGGTTGGGGTCTTTTGTGCTACTGGAATATAAATACTATCTACGATGGTTTGATTTCTGGCCCAGGGGTAGATTATGTGGTTTTCCAAAGTGAGCTCATCTCCTGAGGAAAAGCCTAGCTTAAGAGGCCCAGATTCAAGACTCACCATCTTCTTACTGCTGTCCCCCACACTGGCGACTGTGGGGAATTGGTGCTGCCAGAAGGGAAACCCTGCTGGGCACTTACCAGGCAGCGGGCATGGTGGGATGATGGCAGGACACCGGAAATGCCACGGGAGGGCTGAGGAATTTGGTAATTGTCCCTGTGTAGATAGGAGCAGCAAGGTTAAGATGGTCAGATAGACCACAGCAGAGAAGGGTTCCCTTCAGTTTTCTTCACCAGGACCATGGCAGACATATGAGCCCCTGGAGCAGTCCACATGGCCTCAGCATCAGCTGTGGGTTGGTAACAGCATCTGGAGCTGCCTGTTTATCCTCAGGCGGAGGATAGGCCACTGCAAGCTAAAAGCATCCAGAGTGCACGTGGCACTTGGGTTTGGGTTAGGCCCCTGCAAGGATAGAAATGCCAAAAAGCCCAGCCCCCTTGGGTTTAGGTCAGACCCTGTGATTGGGTGTTCAAACCCCGTGCTGGGGAACAGGAGGTTAAGGTGCAGTTCTGGTCACAGGACCATCTGCTGGGCATGCTCTCAATGGGTGGGGGGGGGCAGCTTAAAAGGGCACAGAATAGCATAGTTGGGTGGTCGGTGCCAAGTAGCTTCAGTTGGAGCCTCATGCTGCCTGGATGCAGACCTCAGGAGCTGGGTCAAGGCCCTGCAGAAATAGCCACATTCCCTGGAGATCTGCAAAGCCCACCTGCAGCTTTGAGAACCCTTCTAGTTTTAGCAGCAGCACCCAGAGCACAGCACTTGAGTGCCTGGCTGTACAGCTGACTAGTCCCCTTTGAATATTGTTCTGCATGTGACTCTGGGCTTTGGTTACCCCACCTGTAAAATGGGATCAATGATATTCACTCCTCTTCTGTGAAATGGCCCTCACTGAAGGCCCTGATGTGCCTAGAATGATTAAGGCTGGTCACTGGGGTGGGAATGGAACTTCGGCCTTTCTGGCTCTTCACTATGTGCCCAGGCAAAGGAGGCATTTTTGGTGGACAGGCTACCTCTCACTAGCGCTAGGGTTTACCAGAAACAGGTCCCATCTGGCTCTAATTCAGGAGACCAAGCATTTGAGTGCGTACCTATGTTAGCCTCACACTAACGGGCAGCACAGCCACCTCTTTCCAAGCGTCACTGAAAAAAACCCTCATTGTACTATCCATATCCTTTGTGAAAGGCCCAGAACTCAGTCAAAGCAAACTCCTTTTTCCACAGAACATGCAGGAGTGTCGTCCCACAGGCACCAACTTTTTTCTGCACCCCCTGCCCGATTCCACCCCTGCCCCAAAGTCCCTACCTTAACTCTGCCCCTCCCTGCCCCTATTGAACCCCTCCCCAGCCCCACCTCCTCCCCCAAGCACGCCGCGTTCCCCCCTTCCCTTCCCTCCCAGGCTTGCTGCGTGAAACAGCTGTTTCATGGCACAAGTGCTGGGAGGGAAGGGGGAGAAGCCGGACGCGATGGTGCACTCAGGGGAGGAGGCAGAGGCAGTGCAGAGGAAAGCTAGGGCGGAGGTGGGCAGGGAGCTGCCGGTGGGTACAGAGCACCCACCAATTTTTCCACATGGGTGCTCCAGCCCCGGAGCACCCACGGAGTCGGCACCTATGTGGCCCCTTAGAGAGAGTTGTTCTGGAGAAAACTGGGTTTGATTTGACTGAGTTACTTGCCTGCCAAACATCAGCTCTCAGCTGGCTGGCCACTAGCCATTTCAGTGCTAACGCTGTACAAACAGAGGTCACAATATTATTTATATTTTTATAATGGGAAAGTCTGTTGTTCCCTCTGCTCTCTCTCTCTCTCACACACACAAACCACTTGGCTGAATACTTGCCATAAAAAGGAAAAAAAAGAGCCCAAGCCTGGAAAATTCCAGCCCAAATGATAAAAGTTATGAGCAATGAAAGTGGAGATTATAATGGGAACAAGCCCATTACACGGTGGCCACCAGCACCCTGCTGTGATAGTCAGCATCAGGCTCGCGGGCTGGGATTCTGGGCGGGCTTCCCCTTAGCCCTTGCAAAGCAATAGCCTGTTGTAAGCCAAGTTGTAACTGGCCCCCGATGTGGCCGTGCAGAGAAACAAGACACTCAATCACAGGTATGTTATGGTCCCTGGGAGCAGGGGATAGGACAGCAGCTGTATGCCCAACCCTCCCCACTCTCCCTGGCAATGTGAGATAAGGGGGCAGAGAGGGGCAGGAAGTGAGGTCAGACTTGGCTCTGCCTCCTTGCTCCCCTCCATGCCTGCGGGTGGCAATGAACTGGCATAAGGAGGAAGTCAACTGCATTCGGTGACGGGCTATATCAAATTATTTCCCTTTTCCTGAAGAGAGACAGAAGATTGAATCCCCAGGAAGCCTTCCTGACTCATAAGACAAAGACAATCCCTTTGGGGATATAAGGAACACAGAGGATTCCATCTTGATCCTTCACCTTAGAAGACAAAGGAACCAGACGATTTGATCTCTGTGGTGGATCCTGACCAGTAGAAGCTGGAAAGGAGACTGTAGGTGAGACACAACCTTGTACAAAGACTGTATCTTTCTAGATTATGCTTTAATCTTTTAGATGCATGTTTTTTGCTTGGACCCATTTCTGCCTTTAGCCTTTTTACCTAGTATTGCTTAACCGATATCCTTTTGTTAATAAACTTGTTTTATTTTTATTATAAGCCAGGTCAGTGCTGTATTTGAAGGGCAGGGTATATTTCCCCCAATTAAGTTAATAAGCTGTAACGTACTGGCTCTTTAAAAGACCAGCAAACTTAATATCCTCTGTGGATGCACAGTGATAGGGGCTGGGCATTGCACCTGCGTGTTACCTGCTAATTGAAGTTTGGGCCAGAAGGGGCTTGAGGAGTTTGCTGGTGAGGAAGACAGAGTGGGATGGCAGGGAGCTGACACACGGTCTAATCTCCAGCAAAGTTCACTCTTTTTGAGGCAAAGAGGTAACCGAGCACTGTGAACTACTGTGGCTCCTCAGCAGCCTCTTACAGGCTGTGTTTAGACAAACCCATAGTTTTCCCAGGATAGGGCAAGATCCAACCACACTTCTTCCAGCTTTCCAATAGCTGGATAGGAGCAGATGGGGTTGCCATAACTTACCCCTGTGGTTCTCCATAAAGTGCTTTACATCCTCCCCATAAAGTCAACCCCCACCCCCACGGCCTATGCCAAAAAATCCAGTTATTCCTCATATCCTTAATCTACAACTATCCCTATTCCTTGTACTCCAGATACCCATAAACTCTCTCCAGTAGCTACTGTCTCTTTTGGAATCTCTCCCTTCTGCCCATCTCTCTTCTTCACTTCCATGCTGCTGGGACTTCCTCACACCTTGCCTCTCAGCACAGAAAGAGAAGGCAGCATCATGCTGCTTTCGCTTGCTCCATCACGCAGCCTTTCACTTACAAATGACATTTTCCACCTAGAACAGTGTAGTCTAGAGTCTCTCCTCCTGCCGGCTCACCTGCCACAAAAGGGAGGGGACGGAGTTTGATGAAAGCTTGGCGGGTATTTTCAGGATGCATCAGCCAGCTCCTAGTCCTCCCTGTAGCTTCTGACTTTTCATATTCAGCTGGAATCCCATTGTAAAGCCACCAGTTTCTTCCACTGCTACTGACCTGTCAGCTTGTTTGATGCCAGGGACCTGCTTGGAAGATGAAGAGAAATTCCTTTGGCAGGTGGGAAGGGAGGGGAATTCTTGTGGAGCTAATTTATGAAGGGAAACAGTCGTGGACTCCCTCTGCCTACAACGACCATTGCACCAACCCCTAACCATAGCTCGCCCCCAATTTCTGCTTGTGTTCCCAATCGCCGCTGAGTCTCGTGAACACACAGATTTCCCCACACGGTAGATTAGGGGCTGGGTACGCTCTCCACCCCATTCTCTGGAGCCATCCACTCTGCTTGGTTGAATGTTCTTTGTTCTATACTGGCACTCAGTACTCTAGGGGTCTTTGTTAGCAGCCTCTCCCAGCAGGATAAAGAGCCACTCCAACCTGGCTCCACCCCCTCATGGCATCACACCTGAAGCTGTGTTTGTCCAGTTCATGTCAAGACCTGATCCCTCCTGGCCAGGTCCTCAGTGGTCTCTGTCCCCGTTAGGATAATGGGCAAGCAGAAGTTGTCTGGGTCTATGTGACGTTATTGATATAATCTGGGACCATATAGAACATAGTTGCAACCAACGTCCTGTAGAGGCACCAAATCTTATGTAAAGGGGGTCATATAAGGTGTTTAAGACCAGGTTATGGGTTGCTGGTTATGATTATGGTGTCTATATGTATGTATCATTTTGTAGTTGAAGTTATGAGTATTGGATCTATACTGTCTGTATTTCAAATTTGTGCTGTGTTTCTGGGAAGCATCCCAGACAAGTTGGTGTCAGCTCTGCCTAGCCTGCTTGATGGCCCATTAAGGACCATCAGCTACACAACTGACCCATGGAGAGAAGGCTGATACACCTTGTAACTCAGCAAAGTATGCAGAGACTTGTCCATGTGACTCCAGACTCCATTTTGCTGTAAAACCTATAAAAGGCTGATGCCTCATCTCCATCTTGTCTTCAATCCTGCTTCTTACCTCTGGAGGGACTTTGCTACAAACTGAAGCTCTACACAAAGGACTGATGACCCATCCCAGCGGGGAATGTTCTCCAGAGACTTGATTTAAACCTGCAGTTTACGCCATCACTGCTACAAGCCTGAACTAAGAACTTCGCCATTACTGTATGTAATTGATTCCATTTAACCAATTCTAGCTCTCATCTCTACCTTTTTCCCTTTATGAATAAACCTTTAGATTTTAAATTCTAGAGGATTGGCAACAGCGTGATTTGTGGGTAAGATCTGATGTGTATAATGACCTGAATCTGGGGCTTGATTCTTTGGGATCGAGAGAACCGTTTTCTTTTATTGGGGTAATGGTTTTCATAACCATTCATCCCCAGGACGAGTGGGACTGGTGGTGATACTGGGAGACTGGAGTGTCTAAGGAAATTGCTTGTGTGACTTGTGGTTAGCCAGTGGGGTGAAATCAAAGTCCTCTTTGGCTGGCTGGTTTGGTTTGCCTTAGAGGTGGAAAAACCCCAGCCTAGGGCTGTAACTGCCCTGTTTAAGCAATTGGTCCTGAATTGGCACTCTCAGTTGGGTCCTGCCAGAACTGCATTGTCACAGTCTAGTAGAGGCTAACCAGCCCTAATTCTCCAGGGTTTAGGACCTTCTTCTCTACGAGTCCCTGTCTGGGGTAGGTCGGGAAACCCAGGCACACCCACTCCATGGGTTCCAGCTCAGGGCCCTTGTTTGTAACAGCCAGAACCAGTACTTTGCAATCCCCCAACCTGCTTCTAACCTCTGCAATCTTCCCCAGCTTCTTGCCCTGCTCTTGCATCATTGGAGTGTTGGTTTCTCTGGCAGCTTCTCACCAGTCTGCTGGAAGGATCTGCTCTCTCAGCAATCTCCCCGGGAGCCACCCCAGCTCCTGCCTGCCCTGCTGTGGGGCTGCCAGTCATCTCTGGCAGCTGATTCATTAACCCTTTGTCTGCCAAACTAGCATGTGGCATACAGATGCAACCAACAGCATCATAGACACTTGGAGTAAAAGAAAGATGATCCCTATCCCAAAGAGCTTCCATACTAAGTTACGCACAATGCAGCAAGAGTAACAGAACAGCAGGGGGGATGGAGTGATGACAGGGAGAATAGTCATTGAGGGCTAACGGAAAAGGGGGAGTGAAGGGGTTACTTTATTTATTTCTTATTAAATGAATGTTGTCGAGTTTTGCTCACCCTGGAGAATTTAGCTCGTATTACAGAGATTTAATTTATGGCCTGTTAAGGTAGCAACAGCTCCTGGAAAGTAGCCCAGTGCCAGTGACTTTTTATTGTGAAAAGAATCTCAAGTAGGAGTAGAGAGGTTATTTTACCTCTCTCTTTTGCAGAGGTGCGACTGCTGCTGGAAGGCTGTGTCCACTTCTGGTGCCTGCAATTCAAGGAGGATGTTGATAAATTGGAGAGAGTTCAGAGAAGAGCCATGAGAATAATTACAGGATTACAAAACATGGCTCACAGTGATAGACCCAAAGAGCTCAATCTATGTAGCTTAGCTACAAGAAGGTTGAGAGGTGACTTGATCACAGTCTAGTAGTATCTGCATGGGGAATAAATATTTAATAATTGGCTCCGCAGTCATGCAGAGAAAGCTCTAACACGATCCAATGGCTGGAGATTGAAGCTAGACAAATTTAAACTGGAAAGGAGACATAATTTTTAATGGTGAGAGTAACTAACCACTGGGACAATCTACCAAGGGTCATGGTGGATTCTCCATCATGGACAACTTTTAAATCAAGGTTGGATGTTTTTCTAAAAGATCTGCTCTAGGGATTATTTTGGGGAAGTTCTCTGGCCTGTGTTATGCAGGAGGTCAGACAAGATGATCACAATGGTCCCTTCTGGCCTTGGAATCTATGAAAATTTGGCCCAGGTCTTCAAAGGTATTGAAGCACCTAACTCCTATTGATTTCAGTGGATGTTAGAAACCTAAATACCTCTGACAATCTAGGACACACACAATTATCACAAACAAAGCTATTTGGTGGTAAGGATATGAGAAATCAGGTAGCCTGTCCATAGTTCCAATTCTCTGGGTTGCTTACTCAGCAGCACAAGACAGGAGCTCTGTCATTGCATTCAAGGGAAGTGCCACTTCTGGATACTGCTAATGGAATAGGAAACCCCCAACCTCATAAATCTGTAATTCTGAGCTAAATGCTTCAGAGGAACCAAAAATAGTGACAGAAAAATGCTGATTTAAAAAAAAACAAAACAGAAAGTCATGTCCTGAAGCCAAAGGGAGGAGAAATGACTTATTGCTTGAAAAGTTACGATCTGCAGCATGATTGCAGGCTGCTATTTAAGCCACTTTCCATTCAGTCAGATGCAGAAGGGGTGAGGGCAGAGGGATCGGGCTATGAGCGACTCCCACAGTCACAATCAATTCATTTCAATGGGCGTTTTCTGAAAATTAAAAACAAGCCTCTGCCACCATTCCTAAGTGTGACGGTCTCATTCGCTTCTGAGTTTGTTCCTGAGCAGAGAATATTTTCTCAGCAAAATGTAAGGCCGAACAATAAGGACTGTGCAGGAACTGATATAGACTTTGCTGCTCAAATATGATGTTGTTTATTTGACTATGATGTATATTTAAAGCTCTCAGTTACAATTGGCCTCAGGCAAATTCTAATGAGCTGCAGCTGTCTGGACTCTCATTAGCTTTAATGACATCTTCTCAGTACATTTGGGGGGGGGTAAAGACCTTGTCCTTTCTATGCCTCTGCACACACTAAAACCAAGAGACATCTCACCCTAAAAGGGCAGCCAACTCCAAACAGTGGAATAATGATAAATTGTGCTAATGCCCAATACAGACAAACCTTTCCTGGAAGAGTCATTGCTTATAAGACCAATTGTAATTTACTTTTGGCCAAGCCTTAGGCTGGAAGCCTTTTGCATGTAAGCTTGAAAAATAGGTAACATAGTTAGCTATGTGAATAGTAATTAGGCAAAGCATGAACTGGGATTTCTCTGATAATACACATATTCTTTGCAATTCATCTGACTTGACATCTAACTTGCTTCTAAGATGCATCATTCACTACACAGTAGAAGGAAAGGCATGAAAAAAGAATTAGTGGCGGGAAAAGGAAGGTAACAGTTACAACTTATGTGCAGCACCTCCTCCGCTAAAACCTTGTTGCTCCAATAACAGCCTTAGAGAACTATGGTGGTCCTTCAGAGCAGGGTCTATTGATCATGCCTTTCTATACGGAGGACAACTTTGCTTTGCTCTGCACATGTCCGCTAATGTTCACTTTTGCCCCTCTGGAGCAGTAAAGGCCATATCTCCTCCTTCCATCTCTCCCTCTGAGAATTCAGGGACTAGTCATTAATCATGGCCCATCCTCTCCATAAGAATACAATGGCTGCCTTATCCCACACTTCAACATACCTGACACATACAACAACAGTCAGGCCTGACGCATTTATATTGCACCAAAGAGGCACTCAAAGGATTCCTTTCCATTATTACAGGTCATACAAAAATATGGGTTTATAGTTAAGAGGGGCATCTCCGAAAAAGTTTCCCTTGCACACCTAACCCATTCCATTCATGTAACCCAGATCTAAGGCTCCTGTTTGTCCGCCTTTTGCATAGATGACAGTAGGTGCTTCAAAGGCAATACTCCATGACCCCATTTCCTGCAAGGCCTTCTTTCCAATTAGAATAGGAGGATGATTGTTTGTAAATAAAAGCTGAAGACTGAGACACTATTGTTAGGAAATGCATCCTGCTCAATGACCAATTTCTGTGTAATGCAAATTAACTTTTACCTTCCTCAATGATAGCATAAGCATTAAAGAGCCATCACCAAATCTGACAAGGCTGACCAGTGGACTGTGAACAATTAGACTAAACAAGTATCTCTGGCTAGACTTGGGATCAAGTCAATTCTCCAGGAGAAGTCCAGCAACTCTCTATAAAGCCAAGAATTTGTTCCTTAATATTGATACACGAGAACAAGGGTGTGCGAAGAATTTGTAGAGTGGGGGAGCTGAGAGCCATTGAACCAACCTGTAATCCCCTGTGGAAGATGGAAACCACTTCAAGTCAGCGGGTGCAGCAGCATCCTCAGCACCTCTAGTTCCAGCACCAATGCCCGAGAACCAGCAGGGAACCAAAACCTTCATATGCTACTAATGTACAATGGAGTCTCGCTGGGGTCCCTGGTTGGCTGGACCTTTCTGATGATGTCACAGCCATACCCCAACTCCCAAAGGTGCATATCTGGGGCCTCTTTTTAATGAATTACACACACCATATCCCTGTGCCAATTATGATAAATGGATAAGGGGAGGGCAAGGATAGGACACCCTCTGGGGATGTGGGACAGGGGGAAGAGTTTGTGGGTTGGGATAGTGAGCGGCTGAAAAAGAAATGTACCCATCACCCAGAAGCCCAGCTGCCCTTTCAGCAGCAACGTGTGGCCCTTTCACTCATTTTAACCTGTTTCCTAATGTAAAGACCCAGCAGAAAGCTGCTCAACATTCCAGATTTCGTTTGTCTTTGTGGGGGGCGAGGGCAAAGAACACGGCAAAATGAGTTTAAATTGGCTGCTCTGCAGGGCTTCAGAGTTTAGTTATGGGGGAAGAGAGGTGGAGGAGAGGCCAAATACTAAAAAAGAAAGGTTAGAAAAAATTAAATGAAAAATAATAGAGAACAGGTGTTTTTAAGCCTTCCCCCTAATATATTCCTCCTATTATTTCACTAGGAACTACTTTTCATAGTGGAAGGACACATTGCATAAAACTATTCTAAAAGGGAGTTTAAAAAGGTTCCTCAAAAATAAAATTAACGTGTTTAACAAGGCACAAGCCATAACAGTAATTCACGGTGGGAGGTACATTAATAGGTTATTGGGGTATTTTTTGGATGCATGAAGGCATGGAGCCAAAGGCCTCACCCCTCACTATGAAACTGAAGACTAACCCTATAGCTTACTAATGTGCACTCAAGGCTTTTGTTTCTATAATCAGGAAGTTAGAATTAGAGCTAGGAAAACAACAGATTTTTTGGTTCACTGGCAATTTCTAAAAAATTAGGGGGGAAACGGTTTCAAACAAAACGTTTCATTTGATCTGGGATATTTAATATTTTAATTTTTTTTAAACGACATTAAAGGAAATTTCAAAACCAAAAAGTCATTTCAAATCAAAGCATTGAAAGATTTTGTTTTGACCCGTTTGGAATTTCTTCTTCCCACGGTTTTCAAAATGAACAATTTGGCAAAATCAACACAAATTTGAGAAACATTTTGGTGTCATCAAAGCGGCTTTTTTTTTTTTTTTTTTGGCCAAAAAAGTCAAAAACGTTGGTTGAAAAACCTTCTCCCAGCTCTGGTTAGACCATCCAGGACTCAAGCCAATTCTACAGAAATCAGCGAGTGTCTTTACATCAGCCTCAATGGGCTTTGGATCTGGCCCCTAGTTCTCACCCAAGGGGGAATATAGATCTACCACCAAATAGATTAAAAAACTACGGCAATAAAGGGTTTAAGTGAAGGGGCTTGACTCACCGCTAGTGCCTCCTTGTTTCCAGACATGGTATAGCAACTCTTTTCCCACCTCCTGCCTATGGTCGCACTGCCTCTTGGGGTGGTCTACCTCTTCCTACAACTTGGCCCTCCAGCCAGGTCACTTTAAAGTCTCTCCCCTTGTGGCGTAGTCCATGAACAAAAAGCAAAAAGAATTAACAGAAATAAACTAAGTTCACAGGACAGAGGGGAATGATTCCCACTTAGGATGCATCAGCATCTGGCTGTCCCTTCCCTCAAGGAGAGGGCCGGGGTCTCCTGGAAAGCTCCTACCTTTAGTCAGCCCTTTCCTCAGGTGCTGGAAGCTGAAGGTCTCTTCCTCATCTGCCAAGTGAGTTCTCTGCTCCCCCTTTTAAGTTCCTCCCCCAGCCTATGTGTACATTGTGGGTGTGGTGGGGGAGTGGAGCTGCCTGGAGTTCTTTAGCTCCTTGTTGCCCAGAGAGGGGATTGTATACCCTCATCACCATTTGTTGTTGGAAATGCATGAGTTTTCTTAAAATTACAATCCTAGGTAAATAAACCTTCATAGCTATCCAAGCGTGTAAAACAGAACCAGAGACATTCAAGGTCTGTAGCTGTGTAGCCCATGCCCTCTGCGGGTTAGTGCAGGATTCTACAGCCTAGTCTCTAGCCTAGTTTTAAATAGCATTGATGGGGCTCCTGTCATATCCCAAAGGAGATGATCCAACAGATCTTATGGTCCAGAACAATCCCTTTCTCTCCTTGGTGTTTCCATCCTTCAAAAGGTACATATTTGGCTCTCTCAGCCTTTCCCTGTAAAGCAGTCCCTCAGCCTCCTAATGCTCTTCCCTTTTACAAATTTGTTTACAGCTCTCCGGCATTGAGGTACTTGGAACAGAAGACAATATTCCAGATGTGGTGGCATGCAAGGTGGCTGTGTTGAGAGGGACAACAACCTGCCCATTCTGTAGATGTGGCCAAAAAAAACTCCACACTGAACTTTCTTTTTGCCCTATAACCGTGCAAGCTCTTATCTGTCCACTGCAGAGAAAGTCCCTAGCCCAAGAAACCATACCAGGTGCTGGGCAGAGCAACGATGGCCTTGATAGAACAGTTTTGGTGCGTCTCGTAGGCAGTGTACCTAACACCATGGCGATATCAGTGCATTCTGGGGCTCTGGAAGCCCATACCCTAGAGTGCCCGATGCTACTGTTGGGAGCAAGGGT
This sequence comes from Gopherus evgoodei, assembly GCF_007399415.2. Taxonomy (NCBI): domain Eukaryota; kingdom Metazoa; phylum Chordata; order Testudines; family Testudinidae; genus Gopherus; species Gopherus evgoodei. The sequence continues at coordinate 9,149,480 of NC_044330.1, forward strand.
TTTGGTTAATTTCCAGACACGAGGTTCTGCGTTATGGGATGGGATTAGAAGGCCCATCTGTGCAATGTTTGTGTCTTCCTGTCTACACTAGGAAGAAACAATGGTGTAACACAGTCTGCAGAACCCTCGACTGGGAATTAGAAGATCTCAGTTCATAGACAGTAAGGCCAGAAGAGACCATCATGATCATTCAGTCAGATCTCCTGCATGACACTGGGCATGGAACTTTCACTCAGTAATCTGTGCCCTGAGCCCACAAGTTCTGGTTGAACATGAGCCTATCTTCACTGCAAGAATTCAAATCAATTCCATTCCCAGCTCTGCCACTGACCAACTGCACGACCTTGGGGAAGTCATTACACCTCTTTGTGCCTCTTTCCCCTCCCACCCTTTGTCTTGTCCATTCAAAGAGTGAGCACTTCAGACAGGAACTGTCTCTTACTAGGGTGCTGTCTAATAAAAAGTGTTCAGGAAGCCACCTTGAAGTCAATGGGTTTTCAGGACATGTGTAATGATAAACACATGTCAAAGTGCTTTGCCGAATCAGGGCCTGACAGTAGTTATAATAAAGCAAGCGTGCCAGTCTCCTGATAGCATCTGGCATTTTCTTCAACTGCAAACTGAGTCCTGGAGGGAAAAGAGCATGATGGCTCATCAGTGGTAATCTCATTGTGCTGCTGGAATCAATCCGGTGTCTAGGATCCTTTGTTGATGGTGTATGAAACTTCAATCTTTTTATTTATGGCCTTCATAAGACTTTCATTTTTCTGTATAACTGCAGGTTGTCAGAGTCACATCAAAGGTTAAAATTTCCATGGAAATGGTCCTTTCTGCATGAACCCTATTTCCCAAAATGTGTTTATTTGAGCAGAGGGTCAGGTTATTTTACATAGCAGGGAAAGTTACATGGAAAGTTCCTGACTGTTCTTTCTAGTCAATAGTTATAGATAGGGCCCTATCAAATTCACAGCCATGAAAAATGTGTCACGGACCCTTTCATAAACAGATAAGTAAGACTTAATAGGACAGAAGTACTTCATATCTCTTTTGCCTGTAAAGGGTTAACAATATCAGTGAGCCTGGCTGTCACCTGACCAGAGGACCAATCAGGGGACAGGATACTTTCAAATCTTGAGGGAGGGAAGTTTTTGTGTGTGTGCTATTAGTGTTTGATTGTTGTTCTCTCTGGGTTCTGAGAGTGACCAGATGTGCAACCAGATTTCTCTCCAATCTCCCTGATACAGGTTCTTATAGATTCAAAATAGTAAGTACTAGGTGATAAGGCGAGTTAGGCTTATGTTTGTTTTCTTTATTTGCAAATGTGTATTTGGCTGGAAGGAGTTCAGATTTGTATTTTGCTGAAAGGATTTTAATTTGTACTTGTATACTTAGGCTGGGAGGGTATTCCCAGTGTCTATAGCTGAAAGACCCTGTAACATATTCCATCTTAAATTTACAAAGATAATTTTTACTGTTTTTCTTTCTTTAATTAAAAGCTTTTCTTGTTTAAGAACCTGATTGTTTTTTTATTCCGGTGAGACCCCAGGGAACTGGGTCTGGATCCACCAGGGAATTGGTGGGGAGAAAGGAGGGAAGGGGAAGAGAAAGGTTAATTTTCTCTCTGTGTTAGGATTACTTTCTCTCTCAGGGAGAGTCTGGGAGAGGGAGAGAGAAGGAGGTGAGAAGGTGAATTTTCCTCTCTGTTTAAATATTCAAGGAATTTGAATCACAGTGATCTTCCAGGGTAACCCAGGGAGGGGAAGTCTGGGAGAGGCAATGGTGAGGGAAAGGGTTTACTTTCCTTGTGTTAAGATCCAGAGGGTCTGGGTCTTGGGGGTCCCCGGGCAAGGATTTGGGGGGACCAGAGTGTACCAGGCACTGGAATTCCTGGTTGGTGGCAGTGCTACGGGTACTAAGCTGGTAATTGAGCTTAGAGGAATTCATGCTGTTACCCCATCTTTTGGACGCTAAGGTTCAGAGTGGGGAATTATACCATGACAGACCCCGTGAAATCTGGTCTCCATCCGTGAAATCTAATCTTGTGTGTGCTTTTACCATTACTATACAGATTTCACAGGGGAGACCAGCATTTCTCAAATTGGGGGTCCTGAACAAAAAGGGAGTTATTTTAGGTGGGTCACTGTGTTGCCACCCTTACTTCTGCACTGCCATCAGAGCTGGGTGGACGGAGGGAGGCAGCTGTTCGCGAAACACCCAGCTCTGAAGACAGTACCCTCCTCAGCTTCCCAGGCAACCAGGTCCTTCTCTCTCTGAGAAGCTAGAAAGAGTGTCTTTCTTTCTTCTGGCCCAAAGTCCTCTTATAAGGGCCAGCTGGGCCCTGATTAAGCTGACCACAGCTGTGGCTGCTTTCCCCACTGCAGCCCTCTCCAGGGCTGTTCTAACCCCTCTGGGCAGGAGCAGGGTGACCACCCTACGACAGAGTGCCAATACCATACCATGCCACCATTACTTCTGCGCTGCTGTCTTCAGAGCTGAGCAGATGTAGAGTGGCAGCTGCTAACTGAGGGCCCAGCTTTGCAGGCAGCAGCACAAAAGTAAGGGTGGCAGTGCCATACCATGCCATCCTTACTTCTGCGCTGGACTCCCAGCCAGCAGCCACTGCTCTCCAGCTGCCCAGCCCTGAAGGCAGCAGCACAGACGTAAGGGTAGCAGTACCGCAACCCTCCTACAATAATCTTGTGATACTTCCCCCCCCACACACACACAACTCCTTTTTGGGTCTGGACCCCTACAATTACAACACCATTAAATTTCACGTTTTAAATAGCTGAAATCATGAAATTTATTATTTTTAAAATCCTTTGACTGTGAAATTGACCAAAATGGACTGTGAATTTGGTAGGGCCCTAGTAAAAGACACAGACTCAGAGATTTTAAGGCCATGAGCATGATCATCTAATCTGATCTCCTGCATATTGCCGGACACTAAACCTCCCCCACCCACTCCTGTAATAGGCCCGTAACCTCTGGCTGAGTTACTGACATCCTCAAATCTTGATTTAAAGACTTCAAGTTACAGAGACTCCACCATTTACTCTAGTTCAAAGCAGCAAGTGACCCATGCCCTACGTGACAAAGGAAGGAGAAAAAAACCCAGGGTCTTGTGCAATCTGAAGTGAGATAAAATTCCTTCCCAAACTCAAATATGGTGATCAGTTTGACCCGGAGCACGTGGGCAAGATTCAGCAGCCATACACCTGGGAAAAAATTCTCTATAGTAACTCAGAGCCTTCCCTCTCTAAGTGTCCCATTTCCAGCTGTTGTAGCTATATCCTAAAGCAGTCATGGATGTCCCACATGCCATCATAGGCAATCTCATCAGACCCACCCCTCCATAAATTTATCAAGCTCAGTCTTAAAACAAGTAAGGTGTTTTGCCCCCACAACTCCCCCTGGAAGGCTGTTCCTGAACGTCACTCCTCTGATGGTTATATTTGTCCGTAGAGATCTCAATATTTTCCCCAACTAGCTGATTATTAGCTAATATTCCAGAGAATTTGGTGACTGGGCGTGCAGCTTTGGTAAGAAACGAGGAAGAGCAGCACTGAGAAGAGTGCTTTGTGTTGCCCTTTCACTCCAATTCCAGGATTCTCCATTTTACACATCCTCTCTGCTGGCTGCCTGCCATTGATTTATTTAAATAGCTGACATTTCTCTGAAGAAACGCAGGGACGAAGTGTTTTCGCTTTTGCTGAGCACAATGAACCAGAGAGAACGGCGCATCCAGGCTCCAGCAGCTCGTTTGGAACCACTACAAAAAGAACAACTTTCATGGCAATAGTTCAGGAGAAACAATTGGTGTTGTAAGATGTGTTCTGGGTGGTATCGGCCCTCAGCAGCTCCAGCAGGAAAAGCAACAATTCACTGTGACAAACAGTGATCAAATCCAAACCCTCATTATCTTTGTTTGTTCCTCCCTCTGACTCCTTCCAAAGAGAAAGTTATAAACACCCTTGGGCCTAGCAGAATCTTTCTGCTTCGTACAGACCCTTCATAGTTGTTTCCAGGGCTCAGGGGATCCTGCTTGCCACAAAGCACATGAGGGTGTGTCCCAAGCACTGACTTTTGTTTTTGCCAGTGGGAGCTTTCTGCCTTCCAGTTTCAAAGTGCACCATGTATGGGTTCCTGCCACCTACTAGTGGCTTGTGGGTGCTGAGCATCCCCTATTTTTTTTTTGGTGGGTGCTTTAGCCCCAGAGCACCCATGGAGTCGGCACTTATGGCTGGGGCCCAACGCATGCTTTTTAGTTGGTCATTTTTTGGAGTGCGGTGGTTTGAAGTCGTTCGAGTGGGTAGAAAAATTCATTTATTAATTTAGCCCATTTTCCTGTTTGTGAATCAGTCCTGATTTCCTCTAGTGTTTTCCTTAGTTGTGATTGCTTGTCAGGTCTTCGAGACGAATACATTTTCGCCTGTGAGGTGCCTGTCAGTCATATGTTCACGGTGTCTGATTGGTCAGTTAAGTTACATGGTATTTTTTTCCGGGCCCTGATTGGGTGACAAACTGCATGACAGGAGAACTGCTAAGGATAAATAGAGATCTGCTAGAAGGGAAGAAGGTTGTGCAGGGAACATGCTGCTCAAAGAACTCACCCTGTGGGGCGAGGGGAAGGCTAGGAGGATTTAATTAGCCCCCTCTCCCTGCCACTGTAGCTGCAGCCATGTAATGGCACATGAAATATTCATCGCTCCAGCTTTTTTTTCTTGGTTCTTCCACCAAACAAAGTTGAATCCTTATGGAATTTGTCTGCCTGGATTTAGGCCCCAGAAGCCTTTTACTATTTCGAGGTCCTCTGCTGTGCAGCAAGGCTATGGAGCTGAACAGCTTTTTCTTCCTGCTGTTTATGTCCACAAGACACACGCTTGCTGCTTTTCATTTGGCTCTGTTTTCTGTGCTACCCTAAAAGAAAAGAACAGAGCAATTTCCTCTTTACTCCAAAATTCCAAGCGAGCAATTTCAAGGATCTGGAGATTGTCATGGACAGGTAATGGACTAGGTGGTCTGAACGCAGGGAGGGGGAGGATGCTATTGAGGTGAGACTGTAGCTGAAAGTTTTCCAATCATCCTGCTGTCTCAGGAAAACTGGGCTAGAGCACCCGAGCCTGTTAACCATTATTTGGGAGGAGTGGAGGGAGGAGAGTTTCAAGAAAACTTCTAAGAAAGTGTTTAGAAAAATACATAATGAAAATATTAAATTAGTTTCATGGTTCGGACACCGTGAGCCAAATCCTCAGCTGGTATGAATCAGTACTTCTTTGACTTCAGTAGAGCTGTACCTATTTATAGCAGCTGGGCATGTAGCCTCACATGTCAGAGCTCACGTGACCGGTCCAAGCACCATCTGAAAGGTTTGCAGAATGTGAACATGCTACACTCCAGCTACTCGACTGTCTCTGCTTACAGGATGGTACAAAATGGGGTTAACGGGAGGGAGCTAGTGAGACAAGACCAAAGCACCCACTGTTTTCTACCTATGATATAAGTCGGAGTTTCATAGCTTCAGTCATACCTCCAGTAGGGTGCCTGGATGAACTGGGTTTTATCCCAGAATGCACTATTCTTATAGGACCCATAGGAGGTCCCAACCAGAGTCCCACTGTGGTGAGTGTTCTAGACATTGACATCAAGAGACAGCCCCTGCCCCAAAGAGTTTACAGTCTAATGACAAGACAGAGTGCGGGAGAAAGCATTCCCATCCCAAATGTACACAGGGGAAACTGAGACAGCAAGATTAAGTAACTTGCCCAAGGTCACACAAGGCGGCTTGAGACCAAGCCACATCTCCTGAGTTCCAGTTCAGTGCCTTAGCTACAGCAGCATCCGTAGGTGCTAAAATTAGGGGTGCTGCCACACCTCCTGGCCTGAAGTGGTTTCTATCATATTCAGGGTTTACAGTTTGGTTCAATGGCTCTCAGCACACCCACTATATGCATTGTTCCAGCACCTCTAGCAGTGTCCTTCCTTCCTGCCGCCTTTGTCCATTAGCTCTGCTCTCCTGGACCTCTTCTTGGAAGCTCCAGGCAGCATGTGAAATATTTCTGTAACCAAAGGGCTGTGACGGTTCTCGGGGTACCCAGGACTGTGAGTCACCTTGTTGCTTCTGCCTCTGGTGAGAAGAAGCCTGACCCATGAGGGCTGGGTATTAGCTCCCTAGCACCACCGGCTTAATAGCCACTCAAACACTCTCCTCTAGGCACTGCCAGCACCGGCTTCACCTTTCAGATTAACAAGAAGTGCCTCCCTTCCAGTCCCCTCAGTCCATTTGAATCATTCCCCTGTGAGATCCAGCCCCTGGCACTGCCTACTCACAGAAATACCAGCTACTGAGTATTTTTCCTCCTCCTCTGTTACACGTCTGTTTTCTCTTTTCCTAGCCAGGGCGATCCCATCTGTTGTAATGGTCCTTTTTTACCAGGGGTTTCGATTGTTTGCAGTTGTCTCTGATGCTTTTCCATTCAGAGTCTAGAGTTGGAGCAAGCTAACTAGTCAGGGCAGGCTGAAAACTCCCATCTCCTTGAATGGGCCGACACTGAGAGATATTATCCCCTGGTGCCTATCTTTCATTCCAAGTCCATAAAGCCTACATTCAGTGTAGCTACATTATTTCTTAAATATGACTTGTACATACATATCACAATGATTATGAATCTTCACAAGTTCTGAGCTTTCTGGAGATACCTTGAATATATTACTCCTTATGGATAAATACCCTGAAAGACATGTGCTTGGTGTAGTGAGTTTGCCAGGTCTGAGGCGAGAGCTGTTTGCAAAGAACAGGGCACCCTTTGCCAAGGAGCCTCTATGTCACTAGGGTTTAGAGTGGAGCTGTCCCAGGTGGTCGGCTGACAATGTATTATCACCCTGGAAAGGCCCACATTGTGGCTAGATCTGAGCAAGGGCTAATGAGACGTTTGTTCTGTGTGGTGAATCCAGGCTGCTATTGCCAGGAGACAGAGTTGAATATATTTCTCAGCAAGAAATTTTGCTCCCTGCCCCCCCACATTTATTTTGGAAGTGGGGCAGCAGATGGCATCAGTTCAGCTCAAATTGGCATGGCTGCCCAGACTCCAAGCGCAGAGCTCACAGCCAGGAGCCCCATTTGGCAGGTACTGGGGAGCCGAGAGCCCAGAGGGGTGGCAGCCGAACTCCCAGTGGCAGGGAGCAGAGATCCTGTGTGGGAGGGGGAGCCTCTGAAGTTGGTGGAAGTGTTCTTGGTGAGGACACACACCACCAACAGAAGGAGGGCACTGTGGACATGAACCACCGCAGTAATTATTGTGGTGACTGTAGTCAATCTAACACAGGTTAACTTACGTTCTAGTGTAGACATGCCCAGAGTTATCTGAGAGCATAGACTGGTGGAGCAAGGAAACGGGCAGGTGAAGGCTGCCCAAGAGAGAATCAGGAGAGACAAGAGAGGGGGTGGAGGGTAAATACCCTTCTCATCCCCCACTAGACAGAAGGTTCTGGGTTTAAAATTTACGGGGAGGATTTCAACAAGTGGGACTTAAACAAAGGCCAGGGATGGGATTCTCATTCCTGGCTAGTTTAGAGCGATCAGTAAAATCACAGGGCCTCCATTCCCTCTGCCCCCACTGAACCCCTCCCACACATTAGAATATTGGACGGGACCTCAGGAGGACATCTAGTCCAATCCCCTACTCAAAGCAGGACCAATCCCAAGTAAATCATCCCAGCCAGGGCTTTGTCAAGCTGGGCCTTAAAAACCTTTAAGGATGGAGATTCCACCACCTCCCTAGGTAACCCATTCCAGTGCTTCATCACCCTCCTAGTGAAATAGTGTTTCCTAATATCCAACCTAGACCTCCCCCACTGCAACTTGAGACCATTGCTCCTTGTTCTGTCATCTGCCACCGCTGAAAACAGATGAGCTCCATCCTCTTTGGAACCCCACTTCAGGTAGTTGAAGGCTGCTATCAAATCCCGATCCTCACTCTTCTCTTCTGCAGACTAAATAACCCCAGTTCCCTCAGCCTCTCCTCGTAAGTCATGTGCCCCAGCCTCCTAATCATTTTCGTTGCCCTCCACTGGATTCTCTCTAATTTGTCCCCATCCCTTCTGCAGTGGGGGGACCAAAAACTGGATGCAATACTCCAGGTGTGGCCTCACCAGTGCCGAATAGAGGGGAATAATCACTTCCCTCGTTCTGCTGGCAATGCTCCTACTAATACAAGCCACTGAACCCTTACAGTGATCGGAAGGATCTCTCACCCACTGGGACTCCAGCTTGTGCTCGCCATACTGGCATAAGGCAGCAGCTGCAGCCTAGGCCTCTTTAGAGTTGTCTTGTGTGCCTAGGAATCTGGAGAAGAAACTGCTGGTTTTATGTGTCCTGAGCCTGAGAAGGAGGAGCCGAGACCCCAGAGTGATGAGGACCACAGTATAAATGCCTAGAGGGACGATCCTGCAAAAGCTACCTCTGGGCAGGAAACAAGCTGTATGCAGTGCTCTCTGGAAGGGAAAGGTGGAGCACCTGACGTGGGAAGAGGAATGGCTAAGCACTTGCAAAGAGCCCACCCAGATGAAGACCACTTCAGAGATCTGGAAAGCATTAGAGCCAAATGCATCCCTGGAACAACGGTTCCAAATTCCCTGCCTATCCTGAATGCAACCTCCAGGCTGCACGGTCCAGGGGCCTCAGCACATGGAGCGCAGAGCTCTCTTTTGAAAGGCAGGCCCCTGACCTATTTTGAAAATTTTCCCATTTGAGTCCTAGTGGGAAAAGAGGGTCAGAAACACTCGTTCAAAGCTGCACATGGAAACAGTTCTCAGTAGTTGGACTCTTTGTACTTTACTGACTCTCTCCTGCAGAGAGCCTGGAAGATGAAAAATGCTAATTATTACTGACTCTGCCAAAGCCAATAATATCCTTGGGTCATTATCAGTTTACCCACTTTTCCTGTGAGCCTCCTATGTAAATACACCATTGAGAAGTGTCTAGTGTTTACATCACACGCCACAGAGCAGCAGTGCCCAGTATCCAATCGGAAGCCCCTTGCACTCATGGCCGTCATGTTTTTGTAGACTCTGGCACCAGTCAGCAGCCCCAAACCATGTTGGGATTTGTATTTTTTTATTTTTTGGCAGAGGTCTCACAGCCTCCCAGCTGGGGTGTGTGAACTGCAAGAGGAGAGCTCCCTGGGGGATGCTTACAGAGCTGGAGTCACTTCACTAGGATGGTGGTGAAACACTGGAATGGGTTACCTAGGGAGGTGGTGGTGGAATCTCCATCCTTGGAGGTTTTTAAGGCCAGGCTTGACAAAGCTCTGGCTGGGATGACTTAGTTGGTGTTGGTCCTACTTTGAGCAAGGGGTTGGACTAGATGACCTCCTGAGGTCTCTTCCAACCCTAATCTTCTATGATGGGTTTAGTGGGTTTTTGTCTGTGGCTCTGTTAGAGGACATTTTTCTTCCAGCAGAAGGACGACATTAGCGAATCAGTGATGTATCCAGTCTTGGTGGGTAAAAAAGTGCATGTTCCCCCCTGCCGCATCATGTCAGCTCTGTTGAGTTTAGCTTAACATGAGTGACAAAAAAACCCATCAAGATGCCCCATAACAGATTTGAAGCTGGCTGCATTTTAATCCAGGAGGGAACTGTTTTCAAAGCCATCTGCCTACACAGCTGCTGCCCAATGGACCGATGCATGAGAGGTGCTCACAGAGCACCTCCAGGGGAAGCAGTCATGATTACTGGCCTGCCAGGGATCAGAGAACAAATCGCAAGGCAGGTGAGTGCTCTCTGCGCCATCCCATTCAGAAAGCTGCTTATAAGCGACCGGAGGCCGTTGCAGTTGTCCTGCTAGTGCCATTTGACTCTTCAAGGCTGAGAGCACACTCGAGAGTCACGCACACTTCACACTGCAGCTGTTCCCAAGAAAGCCTAAGACATTGGGCATATCTGTTTGGCTCCCCCTCATACAGCGTCATGTACACTCACAACGATGTGCAAATAATAATGCCACTGAATTGCTAAGCCATTGATCCCTGGGTCAATGGGCAACCTTAAATTCTCTGGCAGACAGGTCCCACTGACCTCTCTCTTCCCATGATTGAATCCGTGTGTTCCTTTCCCTGCTCTAATTAGGTGAAATATGGGTAGAGAGAAGCCAGTGAGGGAGCGCATCTCACTGTAGGAGACCAGAGCAGTTTTCTCTTTCATCACTGCTCATTTATTTGGATTAGAGTCATCTCTCTCCTGAATCCTTTCTTCACTGTTTGTTATTTCACATGCAGCAAGCACTGCGCGTTCATCTTTATTAGCTCTAATTGCTTCCCCGTTCTAATGGGATCTTGCTCTTCACGTACAATTGAAAGGAAACGTATTCATTAAAATAATTCTCCTCCTAACTGCCACTTAGAACGGATGTGGTTCCGGGGGCTTTCCAGGACTGTCTTTTCCTAGCGTCCACTGGGCACTCCTATTAAGACTGCTGATTGAAATCAGAATGTAGGCAATGAACTTCATTGCCACGGTCTCTGGACGCTAAAAAGAAAGCATTTAGTAAAGATTTCATTTCAAATACAAAGTCTAACATCAGTTTCACATTGGAGGGGATGGGAAAACAATTATTCTGCCCTCTTTTACTTACAAAATCATATTTAAAAAATGTTATTGATGGTACCTTTGGAATGAGGTAAATTCCACTGGCAGCTCTGTGTCCCCATAGCACAATGGCTGGTGCATTGTCCTGTCTATTTCTGGAATTTCCTAGGCACTAGGTTCTTCCCTGGAAGAGAAGAAATCAAATGAAACGGGTCACTTGCTGGAGGATTCTCTGCAGCTTGAGGTTTTCAAATCACAATCTGAGGACTTCAATAACTCAGACATAGGTTAGGGGTTTGTTACAGGAGTGGGTGGGTGAGGTTCTGTGGCCTGCATTGTGCAGGAGGTCAGACTAGATGATCATAATGGTCCCTTCTGACCTTAAAGTCTATGAGTCTATGAGAAGTGTAATGCAAAATAGGGCTGTGATGTTGCACTCTAAATGATTTTATGAAAATATACTAATGAATGTGAATATAATGTAACTGGAATATGCTTCATGCAAAAGGTCTCTCGTAAGGTATCATTACAAAGCTTATAATCTACTGAGTGTGGTCATCCTATTTGTATAAATGTACCACTCTTGTATCTGAAACTAGAAATATTAAATTTAACTCTGAGGTCCTATTGTAATGATGCAAAGTGTGGGCCATTAAAGGTGGTATGGAATCTTGATGGCTCCCATCAACTAGGACAATTGGTTGTAAATGACTCTTTTACTTGCGAGCCTTCTTGTGAGTCAGGCCAGCAAGAATGAAGGCTTGCGGGGGGTCTCACAGGACATGTGACCATGTCACCTGGTACTGGAATCCATCTTAAAGCTGGTGCTTTTCCATTTAGAAGGAGGGGTGGGGACCCAGAGAGACAAAAGATTCCCACCTTGTGCCAAAGCTATATAAGGGGTTGGAACAGAACAAAGGAGGCTGCAGTCATGAGAAATCCCCTAGCTGGCTAAAATGGCCATCTACACAACTAGGGAGAGGAGGTTGGCCAATGGAGACTCTTGTGACTGTGGGGCTTGTTTCCAATCCTCTGTCCGTTCACGTATCCAGGCAGAGTTCCTGTGGGCGGCGTCCACTGGCTCCCTTGAGGCCTTCACGGAGCAGTGGGCGCTGTCCGGGGTTCTCTGCTCGGTGTCCCCATCAGGCTCCCTTCTTTTGACCCTCTGACCGCACTCCTGTCCCTGTTATTTCATTAGTTGTCCCCCGCAATCAGTTGGGTTTTGAGGTCCTGTAGATCCTCCCCTTGGAGGGGGGGGGGGACCTTTAGCAGTGGGCGGGCTTCCCGGAACCCAGCAGGTACTACCTAAGCTGGAACAAGGACTGTACCGGGGAAAGGATTGGGCCCAGACTAAGAAGAAGTCTAGTCTGTGAAATAAGCTTATTGGAACATCTCTGAGGGTGAGATTTCATCTGTAATCAGTTTCTTAAATGTATTAGGCTTAGACTTGTGTGTTTTGCTTTATTTTACTTGTTGACTTGCTTTGTTCTGTCTGTTATTACTTGGAACTACTTAAATCCTACTTTTTATACTTAATAAAATCACTTTTTGCTTATTAATTAACCCACACTAACTGATTAATACCTGGGAGAGCAAACAGCTGTGCATATCTGTCTATCACTGTTATAGAGGGTGGACAATTTATGAGTTTACCATATATAAGCTTTATACAGAATAAAATGGATTTATTTGGGGTATGGATCCAATTCGGAACTGGATATCTGGGTGCTAGAGACAAGAGCACTTTCTAAGCCATTTTCAGTTAAGTCTGCAGCCTTGGGGGCGTGGGTCAGACCCTGGGTCTGTGTTGCAGCAGATTAGTGTACCTGGCTCAACAAGACAGGGTTCTGAAGTCCCAAACTGGCAGAGAAAACGGGCTCAGGGGTAGTCTCAGAACATCAAGTGACAGTCCCAAGGGGGCTTCTGTGATCCAGCCCGTCACAAGGGGAATGCAGAGAGAGATAGAAATCTAACATTAGAATTAGTAATAAGAAAAGGCTTAAAAAGAAAATAAGTTATACATCTTTAGGTACCACTTCAAAATAACCTCTCTCCCTTCCATCCTCTCATAGCACAAAGCACCACAGAGTCACACTGCAAACAGGAAACACAACACAACAGCCTTTGGCCAGCAATCTTCATCCACGTTTCACGGTCTTTACACAGACTTGAGAAGTGCGTTGTACTGTATCCCATCCAGTCAGCCACATGGTCCAACTACACTTAGGGTGACCAGATGTCCCGATTTTATAGGGACAGTCCCAATTTTGAGGTTTTTTTCTTATATAGGTGCCTAATACCCTCCACCCTGTCCCGATTTTTCATATTTGCTGTCTGGTCACCCTAACCACACTCACCACGGCACCTGTCCCTGCAACATTTGCTTTGGCAATTTTCCTCCACTCATGTGACTCACGGGTTCCAGAAACTGAAGTTGTCTCATCTGATCATCCTGATGTCGTCGAGCATCGCTCTGCTTATGCTATAAATATGGGCGATTACCTCCTTGTTGGCTATACTTTTCTCATGACTACGGGGCAGCAACTGCCTGCAGAGTTCCAGCTCAAAGGCAGAAAGCTTCGGCCCTGTTTCCTTAAAGTCCGTGTCTCACGTACATAGAGCAAGATGCTGACGCTGAGACTGCAGCAATCTGATTTTACACTTCATGGTGATCCCTTTGCTTCTTCAAATGTATCTGAGCACTGGTAGAGCAGCAGTTGCTAGTCCAATTCCCCGTCAGATCTCTAAGTGATGGTAGCATCCCTTGTAGTCCTACTGCCCAGTGCATTCCAATGCCACCTCAGATTTACTAGTTACGCTCCAGTTCATCTATCCTACCTCTGTGTTTTTAAAACCTGTGGTACGTAAGGTGACATTCACACTACACACCACCGGCAGCAGCGTGTGGAGTATGTGTGGTTACACATCACAGTGAAAAGCCTGCTGTATCCACACTGTGGTGTGTAGCTACATATACAAGCTCTGGCAGCGGGGAGACAGCGGGGAAAAGGTTCAGCAACTCCCTGCCACCAGAGCCTTTCACCGTAGCGAAGGGAAGCCTTTCTTGTGGCAGGGGGAGGCAGCAGGATGATATGCCGCTAAAAGCAGCAGTGTATGCAAGGAGACACAGCTCGGTCGAGTAGAGACCGTGCAGAGTAAATATATTTGCCTACGTACCCAGGTGCACTTTACTCTGCTCACTTGAGCCAGGCCTCACCGGCTACACTGCTGTTTATAGCCATGCAAGGGGGCACCACGCAGGTACGTACTCTACATGCCACTGAAAGAAGCGTGCAGCGTAGCTGTGCCTTAAGCAACCTTCCTATGAGCAGCCTTAACTCTCAAACAAAAGCAGCTCCTAGCCAAGCTTCACCTAGTTAGTGCTTCTCTGGCTATTGCTCCACTCCTCTCATTCAGACAACTCCCAGCTACAGCGTTGCCTGAGAAAAAACGAATGGGATTCCACTTCAGCTAAAACCCACATCCTTTGACCCCCCCATAAACACATGGGTGCTTAATCTCTGTAACCCTTGTCTTCCCCTGTCCTGACGTACCCACACCCTGACTTGCCTGTCAAGTCCATGCTTTAGATTGTAAGCTCCCTGGGGGCAAAGGCCTGACTTCAGTGATGTCCCTAGTGAGCACGTGGGTACTATAAATTAGCAAGGCTCCCCATTCCTTTTCATGGTTCTGGCAACGTTGGTTTCATGTCCCAGCTGGCACAGATTCCCTCAGTGACCAGAGGGGCTTGATCTGGAAGTTTCGTTTGCGTTTCAAACAATTCCATGCTGCATAATGGCACCATTAATGGGATGAGAGCCTCTGCCTCCTACTGGCGGACCTCAGTACTTCTAAAGTAAGCGTATGCTTTGTCTCTGTCACAAGAGAACATTACCAGGGCACAAACTCCCTTTCTGTTAATATAGTTGCTTAATTATCCTGTAAGGGAGACTGCCAGCGAGGCAGACAAACTGCAGAAGCATTGAGTCATTCTACTATCAATGGAAGCGTTCTGCCAAATAGGAGAGCAATGACATCACTTACTGATGGCATCAACCAAAGGACAAGCACTTTGTCCCAGGTGCCTACCCAGCTATGGAAACCCTCCTGCATCTCTTCCTTGTTCTCTAGCTAACCTCTTGTTCCTGATCTTTCTGCTAACCACCAGAAACAGACGCCCCGTCACTGCTGCCCAGCATCCCAATCCCCCAACCCCCTAATAATCCTATCATCTAGCAACCTTGCCCATAAACTTCCTCCCTGCAGGCCTCATCCCCATCCCAATATCCAGCTGCCAAACAGTCACTCCCCTCCCTCAACAAGGACCACCTCCCTACAGATTTTTAAATGTGCCCGTCCAGCCCAAGAAATGGAGGGCAAGAATGAGTCTTCAGCACACTTGGTGATGACACGACCCCTCAGACCAGGCACTTAGACAGATCTTTCCAATACAATGCTCCTAGAGACCTCAGCTGGCTCCAGAGATTACTGCCTACTCTGTTGCTTTTAATCCGTCTTTGGGCTGTAAAACGTAAACTTGAAAACTGCCATCTCTCTAAATGACAGGAAGACCGAGGTATACACGGAAAGCTGCATTTCGACAACTAGGTTACTACTGAACTCCTCCTGCAACCCAGCATACGCCAGGCAGACCTCAGCCACAAGGTGATCTGCAGGGTGTCGCTCCAGGCCATGGTACAGCCTGATGTCAGGAAGCTGATAGTGCACGAAGCGCTGAGCAATTCAGGAGCACTGCCTCTTCTTGGGAGAAACAGCCAGACAGCAGTTTAATGGAACCATCACCTCTAATTGGGTTGGATGAGGTCATGCAGGTGATCGGTATTTGTAATGAATTCTAAGCAGCAGGCCCCATTCCAAAGGCAATAGATTTCATTCCAACCGCAAAATCTTTACCTCAAGTTGTTCAGAGGCAGTCACCTCAGAGGCACCTCCTGGCATCTGTAACACAGCTCAATGGAGTCAATGCTGATCTGTGTGGGCCAGAAAGAACCCAGCCTGACTCAGAGTCTAGGGTAACTCACCCGCATGGCACTGGCAATTCAACACTTCCCCACCAAACCTTGTAAACTGAGCAAATTTGCTCTGGACCCCTGAGATGCAAACAATCCACAGAGCCCTCTGCCATTGTCTGCAGTCCCTTTTCAGGGCAGACCCACACTTCATTGAAGGCATTGGACTGGGACTCAGGAGAGCTGGGTTCTAATCCCCTGCTCTGCCACTCGCTCACTGTGTGAGCTTGGGCAAATCACTTAATTGGCAGATCAAAGTGAGGCCCTGCAGACAAGTGAAGGGCATTTCTCTGTGTGGATTCAACACTATAATTCTAGAGCACCACATCTGTGATAAATGAAGGTGGGGGGGTGCTCCCTTTTATGGACACCCAGCCAGCCAGCAGCTATAAAATCCCTCTTAGTAGGTGTTCTCTAATTACTCTACCTGTAAAGGGTTAAAAAGTCTCACTGCTATGGAAGTGAGTGGGCACCTGGCCAAAAAAGCCAATGGGAAGGCTAGAATTTTTTGAAATTGAAAAGGACTCCCCTTTTGTCTGTCTGTTGTTGTTGTTCTCCCAGGGAGAGGCAGACAGGCAACAGCTATGCTGTAAGCAGCTTAGGCCAGGTATGAAAAGATCATCCATATCACACCTAGAAACTACTCATTTAAAATCCCAGATATGTAAGTAGATCAGGAAATGGCTAGGAAGACTCGATTACATTTATCCCTTTTATTTCGTTATGGCTTGTGGATGCCTCTGTGCTAACCCCAGGTGCTTTTATTTTGCTTGTAACATTTAAGCTGAACCTCAAGAAAGCGGTTCTTGATGCTTAATTCTTGTAGTTGCTCTTTTAAAATCTAGCAATAGCCTGAGTTCCCAGATGTATTTTCTTTCTTCTTATTTAATAAAATTCACCTTTTTTAAGAACAGGATTGGATTTTTGTGTCATAAGAGGTTTGCACATGTTGTTTAATTAGCTGGTGGTAACAGCTGATTTCCTTTTATTTTCTTCCTTTCTCAACAATTCCCCGGTGGGGGTGGGGGAAGGCTTGAGGGTATCCCACAGGAAGAAATTCCCAAGTGCCCCTTCCTGGGCTTTCCAAGGGGTTCTGTACTTGGGTGGTGGCAGCATCTACCAGTCCAAGGTCAGAGAAAAGCTGTAACCTTTGAGTTTAATACCAGCCTAGAGTGGCCAGTATTATTTTTTAGACTCCTTGCAGGCCCCACCTTCTGCACTCGAAGTGCCAGAGTGGGGAATCAGCCTTGACAGCATCCAATCAGTTTCAAAATTTAATGGAATGTTCTAGGCAAATTTGGGCAAAATCCTATTGATCTGGGTGAAAACTGGACAAATAGAAGGAGGAAATGGGGGCTGCTTGGAGCCCCTGGCATCTGGTTGGCAAACCTAGCAGTAATTGTCTATAGATCAAAGTACTGGTTGACGGCAGTCAATCCAGCAAAGCAGCCCCCATCTCAGCTCTGCCCATCATCCCAATGGAGTTGAACATGTTGATAGCATGAACGATTTACCTCCCAGACAGAAAGGAAAGAAAAAACAATGGTGGGGAACACAGAGCCCCTGGGATAGGAGGACAAGAGGCATGGGGGTGCACACAGAGCCCAAGCCATGGGTGGAGAATGGGGAATGTTAGTATGGGGGAAAGGGGAGATGGGATCACACAGCCCCTGGCATGGGGGGATGGAGAGAACAGAGGGCACAGGGGGATTTCAGGGCATCCCTGAAATAAGGGGATGGGAGGACGCTGGGGGTGGGGAGAGTAGGGATGCATGGAGTCTCTCGTGTGTGCAATGAACTCAGTCGCCAGAAACTCCAGACTGTGCAATCCCTTAGTTTTACTGTGTGTCAGTTCTCCTGGGGAGAATACCACGTCTCTGTCTCACAAAGTACCCCTGAATATCTGTCGATGCTAAATTCCTGCTGGCCAGCTGCCTAGCCACAAATGGCTCTAATGGTCTTTGATGTACATTGAAAACTGGCCAAGAGGGTTAACATCTCTCAATTTAAGTGGGAGTGGAGACCTCATTTTTAAAAAAGCCATTTATTTAGGTGCCTAAATATGGATTACCACTCCCTTAACATCCATTCCTTCTTCCTCAATTTCCCCAAACAAAAACTCCAAAAGTAATCAAATTAAAAATGTAATAAGAAATAGAAGCTCTAGGTGGGGTGAAGAGGAAATTCAATATTCAGCTGAGGTCTCAGGAGAGAATTAGGGCTTGTCTACACAGGGACAACCCAGAGAGTTAATATGAATTAACTAAAGGTGTGCATTTGAAGTGGATTATTAAACCCATGTGAACACCCTCACGCAGTGCAGGGCTATACTACAAAATTACTTCGGTATAACTACTTTGCGAAAAATCCACACCCCTGAGTGACAGTTATACTGATCTTGTGGTTACAGGGGAGCTCCCACTGCCACAGCGACGGCGTCTCACAGAGGTGGATTAACTATGCGGATGGGAGAGCTCTCCCCTGTTGGCACAGGGCATCTTCAAAGCGCTACAGTGGCACAGCTGTGCCGATGCAGCATTTTCAGTGTACACCTGTCCTCAGAATTAAAGTGTTCTTAATTCAGTTTATCTTAATTCACTTCCAAAGTGAATTAAACTGAACCAAATTACAGCCTCTTTATTGCTGAATAACAGCGTCCACACGGGGATTAAATGTGTTTAACTAATCTAGTTCAAATTCACGTTTAGTTAATGTGGATTAACTTTTCTGGATGTTCCTATGTAGGCAAGTCCTTAAGCAACAAGCAAAGGCTTAAGAAGGAAAACTATGCTATAGACTGTAACAAGCTCTAGGCACGGGCAATGGGACATATGGCAGACCTTGCAGACTCTTACTGCTGTGGAGGAGAAGCAGCAGTGCCCTTAGGATGACAAGGTCCAGGACCTATTAATGCACGGAGGATTGCTTTGTAAAAGTCTGATGAATCATCTTGAAATTACCATGAGACCTGGGACGCTATCCAAGTGGCACCGTGGCCCGAGCTTGTTGTGACTCAGTTATCAAGGGACATAGATCTGCTGAGACTGTATTTAAAAAATTAATTACACTGGTGTTTGAGGAAAATCAGCTCTTGGAGCTAAACGCAGGGTTTGCTGAGGACCGACTTCCAGAAAGTAGCAAAGAGAAGAGCAGCTTACAAGCGCATTGGGGTATGATGCACTTACTGCCCAGCTTCTGTGATATTTCCACCAGTTCTCAACAAAAGTATTTATTTAAAGCATAATACACACACAGTGACAGGTACTGTGGCCATGTGAATGCAACACAGTTGCGGGGCAACTGATGGAGCCTTCCAGCCCAGGCTTCTAGAGCACTCAAAACCTTGTTGTGGGATGGGAAAGAGATGCATGGATTGTGAGGGGGAGATGGAACAGCATGTTTCTCCGAAGCATAAGGCAGGATAAGGACAGGATTCTGCTCAAAGCAGAGGGCTGTGGGGACAGGATGCTGCTGTCAGTGATGAGAGAGGAACAGGAGGCTGATTTTGCAGGGGTGACAGACATATGAACAAGATCATAACAGTCCCTTCTGACCTTAAAGTCTATGATTCTAAGATGCAACTCCAAAGCAGGTGGGGAAGACAATTAGAGAACACAAACCTATTTCTTTTTACTTGCCTTGTTTTTTTAAAAGCAGTTTCATGAAGCAGCTCCTAGGGGATTAGTGAGGTTCTGTGCGAAGAGGGGCCTTGCTCTTTTAAATAAGGATGAATCAAATGTTCAGCACAAATTGCACTTAACTTGGACAAGTCATTAGATTGTAACAATTCGCCACCATCAGCCTAACGTTCTCCTGCAGACTGCTTCATGCAGTCAAAACCTCACATTGTATCTCGACATCTGAATGAGTGGGTAATGATAAATGATAAGCTGTCCCACTGTTTAAGGGGAAACACACACACACACACACACACACACACACTCACACACTCACACACACACACCCCATGATGCACTGTGAAGTACTTGGCAATAGCAAAGGATGGGAGCACAGCTAAAGACCTCCTCATAATCATCCGAACAGCATCCACTGGGAGCGCAAAGCACTTCAGAACAAAGGCGTAATTATTTCAGTTATTTCCATGGACAGTTTTACTATCTGCATATCTCTTCTCTCTTGCATCTTCATCATTAGTACCAGTTCCTAGAAACCCCAGCCAGGGTTTCCGTAAATATTAATAGGTCTATCTGGTCCTAGAGCTGTAGGGTCTGAGAAACAGACACTGCATTATTATGTAAGATGACACAGTCAGAGGAGACAGCTTTTATTTGAGAGTGCTTTTGTTTTCTCAAGGTTATTGGTGGCCTGTTTGAGGCTGTGATTGCAGTGCTGTCAATGTAGCAACCAAGCTGAGTGGCACTGGATTCTGTGTATCGTGGGAAAAGCCCCAATTTTAAATATTTTTCTGTTCCAAACCAAAATGAAAACAAAAAGTTATCCTTCAAAGTGCAACTTAAAAAAAATTGTTGAGGGATGATTGAAACATGTCAGTTGGGTGAGATCGAAACAGTTTGTTCCAAATGTGACTTTTAAAACATGTCTATATTTTAAAATATAAATGGTTTTTAAAAATTGAAAGTAATATCCAAATGGAAAATGAACATATTTGGCTCCAAAAAAAGTCATTCTCCCCCCCCCACACACCAAATTTTTCATTCAAGATTACATTTTGTCGAAATCAATGGTTCTATATAAATGTTTTGCTTTTGACAAAACAGCATTTTCTGACTGAAAAATGTTCCACAGGAACATTTCTGACCAGGTCTATTGGCCAGTCATTAGCCCAAGGGAAGGGGGCTGAGATCATGGTGCCAGAGTGAGATTTTCATGGTTTTCAACTTAGGGTCATCACAAGTGATGGAATTTTAGCCTGTGCTGGAGCCAGTCTCCCTGTGCAGAGGGAAGCCCCTTTGTTTGGCTGCCCACCCCACTTTCCCACTGCTTAGGAAAGAGCAGTCAATCAGAGGTGCCGCAGGAGACAGGCAGAGCTCTCCACTTCCCTCAGGAGCAGACACCATTCGCACGGGAGACAAGGAGGGGGCAGAAAGACCCCACCAGCTAGGAGTGGCTCTGCTCCCCCTTCCCTCCCTGCAACACCAGGCCTGGAAAGAGGGAGATGCACCTTGCTGCAGTTGCTCCACAGGCCTAGGAGTGGGAGATGAAGAATCCCCTGTTGCAGGATGAGAAAATACGCAGTGGGGGCAAGGGACAGATGTGGGCATGGGACTAGCAAAGTTGATGTGTAGCTCTGAACTGCACTACTAGCTCTGGTTTAAGTGGTGTGGTTTGTTAGGATATAGATATTCAGGCCTGTCTGCAAACAGGGCCGGCTCCAGGCCCCAGCGCGTGCTTGGGGCGACATGCCGCGGGGGGCACTCTGCCGGTTGCCGGGAGGGTGGCAGGCGGCTCTGGTGGACCTCCCGCAGGCTTCCCTGCGGAGGGTCCGCTGGTCCCGCAGCTCCGGTGGAGCATCAGCAGGCACACCTGCGGGAGGTCCACCGGAGCCACGAGACCAGCAGACCGTCTGCAGCCACATCTGCGGGAGATCCACCGGAGCCGCGGGACCGGCAAGCGGCAGAGCGCCCCCCGCTGCGTGCCGCCGTGCTTGGGGAGGTGAAATGGCTAGAGCCGGCCCTGTCTGCAAAGGCCTATACTTTAAGAATGTAGGTGTATTCTTATCACTTAGCTAGTTAGAGAGGTATAAAAAAAAGAATCAAAAGATCACTGTCTGTGTAATGGCCTTCTCTTACTGTGACAGGATAAGGCCTTCAGCCAAGATGTAGTTAGACTGCCATAAGCTGGGAAGTGTATGGTCACATCCTCACATTCCAAACTAGTCACATTGAAATAAGGTGCTATTGGGCTATTAGGAATACAATCCTGCCCTGATATTCCTATCACCTCCAGAGAAAGGAAGAGCCTAGAAAATGTAAAAGGAAACTTAGTTTGATAGCATCCTGTCTAGCAAGAACTCACTTATCAATAGACACAGCTGGAAAACCCTTATGTCTGTATAGATGTAGTTGTAAAATCCTCACTTCTGTATTGTTTTGTATGTTTATTTGCATGGTCTCTGTCTGGTTCTGTAATTGTTTGTCTGCTGTATAATTAATTTTGTTGGGTGTAAACCAATGAAGGTGGTGAAATATAATTGGTTAAATAACCATGTTACAGTATGTTAGAATTGGTTAGTTAAATGATTGGTTAAGGAATAGCTAAGCAAAACTCAGGTTTTACTATATAGTCTGCAGTCAATCAGAAAGGTGGGGGGAATGGGAACAGGGACTGGGGATGGGGGAATTGGGATCATGTTTTGCTTAAAGGGGAATGGGAACGGGATGGAAACAGGAATAGGGACACAGGCAAGGCTCTGTGGTGTCAGAGCTGGGAAGAGGGACACTAAGAAAGGAAACTGGAATCATCCTTGCTGGAAGTTCACCCCAATAAACATTGAATTGTTTGTGCCTTTGGACTTCGGGTATTGTTGCTCTCTGTTCATGCGAGAAGGACCAGGGAAGTAAGAGGGTGAAGGAATAAGCCCCCTAACATGGGTGTCCCCAAACTTTCCCATAATTCAGTGTGAGTGACAGAAGCAGTGGTACTAGGTCCTGAGAACTCCTTAGGGTGCTACAGGTCCCCTTCGGTGGAATTCAGATGAGCAGGCTCCTGCACGTACTTGAATTTTCTCCAGCTATAATGCGCAAGGGCCCTGCTTCTGCATCCCTTATTCCTGCAGATTAGCCCTTCACTCCTCAACAAATCCCATTGCTTGCAATTCCACTACTCCTGCAGTGAAGTACTACTCAGCAGAAGCTAGGTTGGCAGCATTGGACCCTTAGCTTACTTGGTTTGCATGTACAGGAAGATAAGTTGTCATGGTAACCCAAGTCTAGGTTCCTCATTAGCAAGATTTGGGCTCTGTCAGATTTAAGAAAAAGTTCTCCTTTTTAATGCTGCCTTGCTGGAGGATGGTTGAGACTCTTCAAGTTACACTTGTGTCTCTCTTCAGAGCAGTCTTTCATTTCGCCTGCAATCTGCCACGCGGCTGAAGAAAGTGAAAATAATTCCAGGCAAACTGTCTGCATGAATTCAGCTCCACCCATGAAAAGAATGAAGTGTTAGATGTGCAGCATTCTGCAGCTTGTTTATCCGAACCATTTTTCTGCCTTTTCCCTGGACCCCAATTCTATTCTCTAGAACCACAGCAGTCTAGTTCCCTCTACCTCATCATTCTGTCCTAAGAACATAATAGCTTTCATTTTCCCCAATGCAAGTTAGCAGCAGAAGCATCTTTGAAACTAGAAATCCAGTGCAGTACTCATATCGTTACTCAGAGAACACCCTAACCGAAGTGCCTCCCTGACCCCCTCTCTCTGAAGCAGAATTGGTTAGTACATTATACTGAACCACTGGTATGTCCATGAATGAACTATTGGCATTTCCAATATTATACAGCATTTGCTGAAGCCCTACCATGAAAGCAGAGTCTGTGTGTTCCCATTGCAAGAGGCAACTGACTGGATCGGCAGGCTGAGACACCCATTTCAAGAGGAGAAAGAGTTGCTGATTTAAAATATACCTAGTTAGAGAGAGTTGCATTTGGCTCAGCAGAATCAACAACCCAAAAACGTTCACAAAGGGGAGAAAATGTCAGTTCACCCAGGAGACACTTGATTCAACCTAATGTCCTGAATTACATCAGCACGTAAATTGTTACCCTTGAGATGCAGCATCAGCACCTTAATGTAAGGGGATTGTTGTTCCCTTATGAAAACTCAGTGGCGGCGTTTTGGTTGGGTAGCTCCCAGTACAAAAAGAAAGGGGAAGGGTAGATGGGAAATCAGGACCTGAGACTGACAGTCCCCAGGAAAAATGGGGTAAGGCCAATGCTCCAGATCAGCCTGATTGACAGGGCAGGCAGGCTAATCAGGGAGTCCGGAGGCCAGGGCGCCCCATCCTCCGTGTGAGCGGGAATTGCCTGGGTCAATCAGAGTAGGGCCAACCTAAGGAGAAAGCAGGGGTCCAAGATGAGCTGGGGAGCAGAGCTGTGCCAGCTAGAGAGTCTAGAAAAGCAGGTTAGTGCTGGGAGCAGAGTCACAGAAGCAGCCCAGAGAGCAGACCTGTGCTGGGAGCAGAGCTGCAGCAACCAGAGCCAGAGGGGTCAGAGGAGCAGCCCAGGGAGCTGGAGGCAGAGCAGTAGCCGTGCTGAGGCAGAGTGGGGCTGGAGCTGGGACAGAATGGAGCCAGAGCAGTCCGGAGCCGGGTGCAGTGAGCAGCTGGGGAAAGCGAGGCGGACCCTGGGCAGCAGGCCACGCACAGGGAGATGCCTCCAGCCAAGACACCCTGCAGGCCAAACATGGAGGGGGATCATAACCCTGACGGGGTGGGAGCGAGTCTGGGAAGAAGGGTCCTGCCACCTAGAGCCTGAGAGCATGTGGCCACCACCGGAGCAAGTGTCCGACCCGCAGCATCCCTGCAGCGGGGCCAGGGCCTGCACAGGAGGCCTGGAACACCTGAGGAAGACACTAAACTTCACTTATATTCCAGAGATGCTGGTTGTGATGTCCCCATGCCACAGAGTGAGGTGACGGGTTTTCCTTTAACCTTTCCCATTTTTTCCCTTTTTTAAAAAAAATTGGCAGCTGTTTAATAAATTGTATTTGCTTTGAACTGTCTGTAATGATCAGTGGATCAAGGAAGCATCCAGTTCAGAGAAGACCCCACACACACAGTGGGGATACCCTAGCCCCTGCCCTAAGTGACCATGACATGCTTGGGGATCAAACCCCCCAGGAATCCTGGGCCCAGCCTTGTTGGGGTTCTGAGGACTCTGCCACACAGGAAAGTGAAAGGGATGCCCCCCTCAAGGTCAGGCAGGCCTCTGGGTAAAGGGCATGGGAACGAGGACTCGGATCCTTTCGCTAGCCTATTTCACTGGGGTCATGCATAAGCCGGGAAAGTTCCCCACAATAGCGGGACCATTCCCCCGCTTACATTAATCTCCATAGCTGAGCGATCAATCGACACTGGGACAACACTGAAAGAAAGCAAACCTGTGCCACTGCTTCCTCATTTACTGAGAGCTACCTCATACTGTAGAAGATGAACTATGGGATGCCTGACTGATAGTGGGAGTTCACAATATCCATCGGTTCTGTATGTTCAATAACGACCTACCACCTCAAAGCTCAATTCTTTGCTTTTCCATCTTTACCATCACAGCTTAGTGGTTTTCTCTGCTTCAGATCTTGTCATGCCCAGACACTGAAAGGCCTGTATTTTCAGAAGACATTTCATGATCCAAAGGCGAAAATTTGTTTGTCCAAACTACTTGTGAATAATGAACACATTTGTACAAACTGGGTCAGAGCACAAAGATTTTGTGAAGCAAAATCAGGCTCAAAGCAGCTGTGTATATTATTTGTAATGAATAATTTGAGTGGCTCCTTTAGTGAATGTCCCATCACAACACATAACTGCATTTCACCACAACTCCTCAGGCCCATTTCCTGGCACCTAATTCAGACCCACTCTCCGTTAGAATGGTTAATGATGTCTTTACTGTCCCACTCTGGGCCAACAGCCTTTTCCTTCCAGAACTGTAGTCTAGTAAGATTCTGCAGTGAAGGAAAAAATCTGTAAGCTATTAAATCAATTAGTCTGACTGACAACCATTCGCCTCCTTGTGGACTTTCTGCAGTGAGGTATTTTCTGTCCTGATATTCCAAGGCTAAGTTACAGATGCACAAACTCAGGCATACATGCACACCCACACAGAACAATGCCGGCACATCCTTATTAGAAATGAATGAAGCCAGTCCAAAGGTTGTAAGAAAGGAAATATTTCGTTAGGGCAGAAAGTCACTGAGGAAGCAAGACAACAATTTTTATTTATTTTCTACCGTGTAAACGGGAAGCTCTAATTTGGCTGAATTATTTCACAGTGTATCTCCAGCATTTTTATTCAGTCCCCTCAATTACTGCAGCTCGCTCTTAGTCATGCCAGAATGACATCCTTTAGAGCTGACAGAGAGACGTGCTTCTGAATTCTCCCATGCACACGAGGAAGAATATTCCCTTCCTGTTCAAAGGTGTTGGGAGAGTTCACAGCTCAGGTCAAAGGGCTGGTCTATACTATGGGGGAAAATCGATCTTAGATACGCAACTTCAGCTACGTGAATAACATAGCTGAAGTCGAAGTATCTAAGATCGAATTACTCACCGTCCTCATGGCGCGGGATCAATGTCCGCGGCTCCCCCTGTCGATTCCGCAACTCCGTTCGGGTTGGTGGAGTTACGGAATTGATATAAGCGCGTTTGGGGATCGATATATCACCTCTAGATGAGACGCGATATATCGACCCCCGAGCAATCGATTGCTACCCGCCAATATGGCGGGTAGTGAAGACGTACCCAAAGTATGCTAATAAAGCACTCGAGTCTCCATATGGTATTTTGGCACTAAAACGTCAGCTGCTTTTCAGACACTGCACTTGCATCCTTTCAGACAAGCCTCTTTTAACTGGTTTGTTTAGTTTGCTTAGAGAATAATATTTGTTATTTGGCTTTTAGGATGACTAATAAATGAACTGTCTTTGCTCAGAGAGAATAATGCCACTTAAGCAAAACCTACCACTGCAGTTCAGAGCTATTTAATAAGCAATACCTATCCGTGTCAGAATATATTTACTGTGCATTAGCTTTGAAGAACAGCCAAATGAGTTTTCCTCTTGCTAAGTTTACTTCATGTAAAATGTAACACATGAACTGTGAGTATGTGGACAGCAAACAGAGTGTATCAATGAATTCATCCTCCCCCAGAAAAGGCTGACAGTAGCAAGAGGAGCAGCTCCTAACAGACAAAACTGACATCATCAAAGCCAAACATGTGACAGCTGCCAAAGATTCTCAGCCCACTGCCTCCTTTCCCTTGTTAAAAAACACTCTGTAGTCTATTTATTCTGTTGTTTAATCCAGGAGGGATGTATCCACATAATTAAACACTTTTAACCTCTTTGTTTTAACCCACAATCAGAATCCAGCTAAAGAAAATTACTATACATGGGAACATAGATCATTTGCCTTACCAGTCAGACACTTAGTCCAATACCCTGCCTTCTGCAGCTGGACCCGAGAACAATGCTGTGTCGGCAAGGGATTGACTAGATGAGACCTAATTCTCTAGGTCTTTCTCCTTTTTAATTTCTATGATTCCAGGAAGGTAAGACAAAGTACAATGCATCTGCTAAATTGTGTGGTACTAAACCTGCAGGAAAGGGGAGAGGAACCTGCATCAGATTCCAGTAGCAACCAGTGCACACCCTGCAGCATGGGATGTGAATACAGCTACCTTAGCACATGCAATAGCCAGAACATTTGTATTATTTATGTAAGTATCCAGCCCTTTCTGAAATCCAGCTCCAGCCTCCTGAGTTCCAAGGCTGATGATAAGCTGTGTAAAAAAATTACCTGTTAAGACACTGTCCCCGTGGCAACGTGACCACCTGGAAAGAATATGGAAATGAGAATCTTGCTGTGCTGGAATTTTCCTGAAGTAAATTGGCTGTGACTCTTAAAAGGTACGTACACCTGAGTGAGCGCGCACAGTTCTAAGGACAAGGCTTTCACGCTTTGCATGTAGGTACGAGCGCATGCAACTGCCTAGACCGGATGCATGCAGAAGTGAACGGCCTCCTAGGTACTGACATTTTCAGCCACAAGAGCCAATGAGTGAGAAGTGCAATAGACGCAGGGTACCCATACCAGGGGGCTCTGGAGGAATAAGACCCCGTCTCCGCGTTAGGACTCCGAGGGCCTTGGCAAAGGGGTACAGAGCTATTGCTCACCCCTAGGAGGGACTGGAGAACAGATGAGCAGAGCTGAGCCAGTAGGAAGGAAGACAGTTGGTCATAACTGGTAAAAGGCTGAAGCAAATTATCTATTTCCTACCCTCTCAAGGAGCAACGGGGGGAGAAATTGACACTATGAGTAACAATTCCTTCACAAGCAGTGCAGCCACACAGTGCCCCCTACTCATGGCACTGGGCAAAAGCCTTATCTAGCCCTTAGCAAGGAATTGGAGCGTGCAGACTGGCAGCCCAATAGGACCAACCATACGCTAATCAAAATATCAAGCCTCAGCCAGACTAAAGAGGACCTGTCTTTCTTGAGTATGAGACATGTGGCTCATTAACTGCCAGACCACAGACAGCTGGACAGAAATTGTAGCCACCTGCTGGGGCCTGGGCAAATCCCCAGATAGCCCAAGATCTTAAAGCCACCTTTGCCCATCATGTCCCTCTGGTCTACAGGACCTGACCCTGAATTTGAGTGATAACAAAAAGGGAGCCAAGAAATTACCTTCAAAGAGTTCATGAAATAGTTAATGAGTCTTTCAGCCTCTGAGAGCGGCAGGATGCAAATGCCGTCTTCCCCGAGGTGCCTCGTTCTGTGCGCTTTCATCATCTGAGTGAAGAAAATGCATCCATGTACGTGGCCTGTGCTGTCCAGGAGATCAGACCAGATGATTGCAGTGATGCCTTCTGGCATTGGAATCTAGGAACTCAGGCAGGCTAACACCGAGAACAGCCGCTAAGGGTGGGACTTACTGCAAGCCAAGGTTGAAGAGACATGCCCACAGGCCAGGTTTAGTCGCAGCAAAGGGACAAGGTGGTTGAAATGCCATTTGATATAAATAAAGGGTGGATGTACGCAGTGTGTGCAGTCGGTATAACGTGACCACCTGCTACTGCGTCCCTTTGGCTTGCTAACGCAGGTAAGAGTCTGCAAGAGTGGTTGGTGTATGTTACCCTGTTCTGCTGTCAATGCCTCTTTACAAAAGTGCTGCATTACAGCACTCAGCTGCTCCGTGGTCCGTTTTCCTGCTGTCCTGATAAACTTTTTATCTGGTGCAACCTTAGGTCGATGGGAATCAGAAAAATACGACGACAAATTGGATTTAATATGCAGCAATAGAGACGAGTGTGCTGTGGTATCTAGCATCAACAAGGGGGCCAGATGGCCCCCACAGCTGCAGACTGAGCTGACAATCCAAGGGAAATCTCCCTTGCTGCTTGCTAAGTCTTCAAAGTGTTTCCTTCTTCCCAGCAGCATTGCCTTCATCTTGGATAGATTCAGCGGCAGCCAGCTGTCCTTCATCCAGGAGCTGATCTCAGCCAGGCACTGGGGGAGCAGAGAGAGAGTGTGTGCTGGGTATTGTATCCGTTAGAGCCTGTTACTTCATGATCTCTCCCCTCCCCACCCCACCAACTCCCATGATTTCATGGATAGGCCTCCAAAAGGCAGGCAGCTCTGGAGGGACAGGCAGTGTCCGTCACCACTTCCTGCAAAGTCTCGAAAGGACTGGAGCCATCTCAGTAAAGCCAGCTGAATTCTGGAGAGGAGACAGTACTACACTATGGTCAGTGTCGTCAAACTGAGTTTCCTTCTCTCTTGCTTTATCTGGGCCAGGTCATCAGAATCATGGGGATCTGAAAGGCCTAAGGCAGACTTAGGGTGCCGGTGTATGCAACACTAGAGTCTTGAAATCCTCCGTTCCTTGGTCCTTCGGTTGAGTAGAGTTTTTGCAGAGCGTGCTCTGGGATTCAGTTGAGGTTATGCGGGGGAGGACCATGGTAGCAGAGCTGTCTCCTTGCTTGGGTAGTTCAGGTGTCCATCTCTGTGCAGAGCAGGCAGTGATCTGACAAGGATAAGAGGGTGCGTCTTATGCCCCCCCGATCCATTCCTAAACAAAAGATCAAGTATAGGTGTGACCAGTAGAGTGTGACGGTCTTGCGAGTACACACGAGATCTCACGGTGAAGAGGGCAGTTAGGAGATTTTGGCCCATGGGTCAGAGGCGTAGTCGGGGTGGATGTTGAAGCATGCTGGGTTGATAAGCAGGAGATCACCATCACGTCAGACTGCTCTTCAGGCAACCTTTCACCGTGACTGAAGCTCTGTGGATTGGCAGGGTTTCTACGTGGACTCATAGTTGAGGTGAATACACTCAGGTGGGAGCTGCTTCTGGATGTGAGGTTTGATGGGGGTTGGATGGCTATTTTGTGACTTCTGGGAGTGGGCTGTACAGAATAGCCAAGCTGCAGCCAGAACCAGGCCTGCATGGCATCTGGCCAGGTTTTTAGAGAGGCAGGCAGAGGAGAAGGGAGGAAATGAGTAAATTACACTCTTGTCATTTGCAACTTTAACTGTTTTTTGTGGGGTTTTAGATTTTTTGGGGAGGGGGCAGGGGAGACGTTTGCATTAATAAAGCACAGAGCTCCATTATGCACAGATGACTGACAGTCTGGCAGGAGTTTAGGGCAGAATTTTTTGGCCACTCAAGATTGTATACTTAATAGATAAAGACTTTTTTTTAATATAGTTAGTCACATGTTGGTATTAACATTAAAATAGAAAAGTGACTTACTGTCTCGCCCTGTCTTGTTTTTCCCATTCTGCTCCTTCCCTTGTTTCTCTTTCCTTTACCATATGCAATAGTTGTCTTCCTCTGTCTCTTTAGTGACCATTTTTCCTGTATTTTCTTCTCTCCACCCTCCTACTTTTCTCTCTCCCTCTCCTCATGTTGTTCTCTCCCTCCCTCTTCCACCCCCAATTTCTTCCCCCACACTTGTAGTCCCTTTCGGTGCTTGTCTGTCTCACACTCATGCATGGGCAAACACACATAATGAGCAGGAACAGTTACCACTCACAAGGTTGTGGGATCTGCCCAAGTGAAGCCAATTTAGCATTATATCACCCACTCCTGCTAGACTAGTTTCTGGCGCATCAGAATCAAAGGCTGATGAGCAGTATTACAGAATGCACTTGGATGGCTGAATGACGACCTTGCTTGGGCTGACAATGGGGTTTGACCCCTGGACCCCAGAGCTAAAAGCATCCCCACTTGACCTAAAGGAGTCAAGTCACTCTTCCAGCTGGTGGCAGTAATAAACTCTTATCCTGTTATTTACACCAACCACTAGAGGGGGACAGAAACACACTTTGTGCTACTGTAAGCTTGATAAGCTCTCTGTCCTGGGCCATGAGATCTCCACTAGTGACAGCAGAGCTGTTTCTAGGTTATATCCCAATACTCAGTTCTGATTGTGAGCAGTCTAGGACAGGGAGAGCGCTCAGGCATTGCTGGAGTTACCTTCTCACTATGAGAAGCTGGACGGTGGCTGGCAGGATAGCTGGTGTCAAGTGAAGGCTTCTTAAGCACGGATCGAACATTGTGCTCTTCATGGGAGCTGGCAGGTCTCCCTTGCTGGAGGAGACGCTGGTGCTCTTAGTGGTGGGCTCAGGCTCTCTTTAAATGTCTCAAACTTCTCCCAATTCCTCTCGGGACCAGAATCCACAACATTCACTTTCTAAGATACAAGGTGCATGTTCTAAACACCTCCTTGTTTGAACTCGCCAAGCCGTCAGAGGAGACTCTGCAAGGACAAGCATTACGTCGGGTTTCTAGGAAGCAGAAAAGAAAATATTTAGTGCAGTGAAGTAACACATCACAGACAGAGCAAGTCTCACTCTAAACATATTTTCCACAATGAATCACTGCTTCAAAGGACCTGCTCAGCCATGGGCCGGGAGAAGCAGCTTTGGCACAAAGAGACCTGGACCTGCACAATTTTAGTAAAGTTTTTGCCTTTCCATTGACTGCGTGATGCAGAGTGAAGGTCACAAGGGGCGGACTCCGCTCTTATTTGTGGTCTACACCAGTAGCATGCATACCAGCTGGGGAGGTAAAGTCCACATTACCCAGCCTAGACTCAGGGCATGGGAGGCCTCTGGGCCAGAATAAAGGCTGCAGTCCCACTTGTTGCTAAGGGCACTGAGGTCACTGGATTCACTTAAACACAGAACTCTAGCCCGTCCCCACCTCAGTGGAGCCTTCTGCTCTGGCCTCACTTACCTAAGCTCTTGAAAACTGTAGCATCACTGAAGGTGCTGGCTATCTCATGTAACATGACAAGCACTTGCAGGCCTCATGTTTCATAAGATGACCCCTAACTGTGGAAAGAAAGCGTTTTCCCATGTAGCAGTATTGCAGCTGGCCAAGAGCATTGGGGTGGGCGGTGGGCCCTCCACTGAAGCATTTGGTACTAGGATAGCTGTTTAGCAATTCCTGCGTGAAATGCCAGAAGAATTTCAGAGACTCTCAATAGGACAAGGAATAGGAAATGTGAGAAAACAACCGTACTCCCCCTCATGGTATCAGGCAGTATCAGCCTCCTGGCTGGGGAAATGGGCCTACTCCCTTTAATTTACTGGAGTGATACATGGGCCATAATCACCTCAGAAGCAGCCCTACCCTGCTTTCCCAACAGGCCTGGTAACGGAGCCTTTTGTAGCTTTTGGCACCAGGAAATGAATTTTTGTCATAGACCAAAAATTTCAGTTCTCTGTAAACACCGAGCAACCCGGCCTGTGATCAATCAGTTAAGGTTTTTACAGCTCTTTGAAGATGGAAAAGCACAACATATGCGATAAGTATTTATCATTATTATTTATATGACATTTCGTTTGCATCTCAGTCCAGCTCCCAGCACAAGTGTTCACGTCCCAGATTTGCACCATAAATGTCATTGCTGCAAACTCGGCAGAGCACCTAAGGCCTGAGTGAGTGGGCCCACAGACTCCACTCCCCTCAGACTCAAGGAGGCTGTGGCTTCAGCTCAGGGTTGACAATGGCAGATATTTAACCTTTAAGAAACTGTCTAGGTCCCCAGGTGGCTAAGCAGGGACAACCAGCTGATTTCTAGGGCCGTGCAGAGGCTCGCTAGCATGGGTGCTGTGCCAAGAATCCAGAAAGGGGGGGTTGGAGAGAAACTGCCCATCTCTCTGCTTCCCCCATGACACCCCATGGCCACTCCTCACCCGCCTGCTCTGCTGTTGCTAGCATGCCGGGGAGTAGCATATGCTGGATGATGGCCACCACTGGCATTTGAAGAACTGTATCGATTAGACCTTTTCAGAGCAGGACTAAAAGAAAACGGTATGTAGCGCTCCAGTGGCTGCGGGTGGCTTGTCTACACTAGGGCGCCCAATGTTAAGGCTGGTGAAGCACTGAACTGCTGTCAACAGAAGAGCGACAGATGTGTTCAGCACAGGTATGGCATGGCCCTTTCCCTCCGGTGCTGAGCCTGCCCCTTGCTGCTTCCCCAGCCCCAAGGAGGGAGTGGGATCCAGAAACAGGGGTCCGGGGGTGGGGAGGGTAATCTGGCTTGCAGGGAGCAGGCAAGAATTTCCCACAGGGAAGTGGGGCAGAGCCGGACACGCTCCTCTGGGGAATCCCAGAAAAACCCTATTTCCATAATGACCAGCCTCTACCTCTCAGCCCAGCACACCCTACCAGCTTGTCTCCAAACCCAAGAAATTAGCTAGTTCCAGGTGACTCACACTCGGGGGCCTAGTTAACCAAAGGGTTAAGCAGCGGTGCTCATTTGTGACTGAAGTCATTATATTCTTGCTGCATTTCCTACCTCAGTCCTCATAAAAGCAAAATAAATGGGTCCCCTAAGCAAACCCAAGTCTGTGCAGTAATGGCATTTGGGGAAGGAGAAAGCGATTCCAGCTCTCTGCTCAAATTTAAACAAAACAAAAAAAGGGAAAAGTTAAGGCCCTTAGCAAAGGCCTTCCCTTCCCTCCCAGAAGAGCGATAAAGGCCTCTTGGCAGCGCGAGAGTGAGTTTATTTTGGTTTGTGTTGTGTTGCTGCTGTGACCCCCTCAGCTGTTAGAAGGCAAGTGTGACAGCATGATTGTTTTTACTGGACTACATAGGAGTTTTTAGTCTTGCAAAACTGATTTGGGAGCTGTTTTGCACTGATTGCTGGTGAGGGCTCTGACCAGAGTCCATAGACTCTTCCTTTATGGTGTCCAATGCTGGGGCCGTGTAGGCCTGGAATGGGAAAGCAGCCCCTTGCAGCTGGTTTAAATCATCACTTTCTCCTCATTTCATTGCACAAAGCAGCGCTTGAAGATTTTCTTTCTATTGCACTGAAATGTGAGTCTAATTAGATGATAACGAGGCTCTGACATTTTCTAATTGTAATCCTAGCTGTGCTAGGGATCGTTATGAAAATGATTAAAACTGTTGATAAGGGAGGAGAAAGGGGAGTCTCCCAAAGAACCAGCTATTTGGCTCACAGCACAGCGGGTCTGTCCCTTGGATGAATCCACAACTGGACCCACGAGTAGGTTGTCCTCCAAGTACTTGTGCAAGGCCTTCATCCCACAGTGAATTCCACACTTGCAGACACAACACCCAGTGAAGGCAACGGCTCTCCATGAGGTTGCAAAGATCCAAATCTCCTTGCAGAGGAAGAGCATCAGTCCTTTTTAATTAAAACTGTATTAGTGGCTGCTGTTGCTGGAGCGGGTGTCATGTGCCATGTACAGCATTTATGTTTTTCTATAAAAGGAAACTCAGCCCAAGGTCTGTAGCTAAATTCTCCCAGCGGCTCTGGAGGACAGATCTCCGATAAACCAGGGATCCCTGGAATTCTCCCACGCTCTCGTGTCATGCGGTATCAGCTGCTCTTCTGCGCTGGGCCTGGGGGATACCACCAAAGGAAGCTGTAGCACGTTTAATACAGTGCCTCACACTAAGGCCACGTCCACACTACAGACTAAAATCGAAATTAGTAAAATCGATTTTATAAAACAGGGTTTATAAAATCGATTTTACGCGTCCACACTAGGGCACATTACGTCGGTGGTGTGCGTCCATGGTCCCAGGCGTCCATCGGTTTCCGGAGCGTTGCACTGTGGGTACCTATCCCATAGTTCCTGCAGTGTTCCCTGACCCTTGGAATTATGGGTTACTACCCCAGTGCCTGATGGGGCAAAAATCACTGTCGTGGGTGGTTCTGGGTACAGCCTTACCCCCTCCCTTCCTGAAAGCAGCAGACAGCCATTTCGCATGTTTTTTACTGGATGTAGTGAGCAAACGCCATTTTACAGCAAGCATGGACCCCGGTCTGATCAGTACCTTGATCGTGGACGTTGTAAACAGTTCACACATTCTCATGCTGTCTATGCTGAACCATGAACAGCAAACGCAGGAGAGGAGGCTGCAGCTACGGCAGCGCGGCGACGAGAGTGATGAGGACCTGGAGACTGATTTCTCCGAAACCGCGGGCCCCCGCGCTTTGGAGCTCCTGATGGTAATGGGGGAGGTTCTACCCATTGCTCGCCGATTTTGGGCCCGGGAAACAAGCACAGAGTGGTGGGACCGCATAGTTTTGCAGGTGTGGGACGATTCGCAGTGGCTGCGGAACTTTCGCATGCGTAAGAGCACTTTCTTTGAACTTTGTGACTTGCTTTCCCCTGTCCTGAAACGCCATAATACCAGGATGAGAGCAGCCCTCACAGTGGAGAAGCGAGTGGCAATAGCCCTCTGGAAGCTTGCAACGCCAGACAGCTACCGGTCAGTCGGGAATCAATTTGGAGTGGGAAAATCTATTGTAGGGGCTGCTGTGTTGCAAGTAGCCAAAGCAATCATTAAGCTGCTGCTACAAAAGGTTGTGACTCTGGGAAATGTGCAGGTCACAGTGGATGGCTTTGCTGCAATGGGATTCCCTAACTGTGGGGGGGCCATAGATGGAACCCATATCTCTATCTTGGCACCGGAGCACCAGGGCACCCAGTACATAAACCGCAAGGGGTACTTTTCAATGGTGCTGCAAGCACTGGTGGATCACAAGGGACATTTCACCAACATCCACGTGGGATGGCCAGGAAGGGTTCATGACGCTCGTGTCTTCAGAAGCACTACTCTGTTTAAACGGCTGCAGCAAGGGACTTACTTCCCAGACCAGAAAATTACAGTTGGGGATGTTGAAATGCCTGTAGTTATCCTGGGGGACCCAGCCTACCCCTTGATGCCATGGCTCATGAAGCCATACACAGGCAGCCTGGACAGTGGTCAGGAGTTGTTTAACTACAGGCTGAGCAAGTGCAGAATGGTGGTAGAATGTGCATTTGGGCGTCTCAAAGGTCGCTGGAGAACTTTACTTACTCGCTCAGACCTCAGCCAAACCAATGTCCCCTTTGTTATTGCTGCTTGCTGTGTGCTCCACAATCTCTGTGAGAGTAAGGGGGAGACCTTTATGGCGGGGTGGGAGGCTGAGGCAAATCACCTGGCCACTGATTACGTGCAGCCAGACACCAGGGCAATTAGAAGATCACACCAGGAAGCGGTGCGCATCAGAGAAGCCTTGAGAACGAGTTTCATCATGGGCCAGGGTACGGTGTGACTGCTGTGTTTCTTTCCCCTTCATGAACCTCCCCCCCCGTATTGACTCCTGCTGCAAGCAACCTACCCTGCACCCTTCCCTAACAGCTTGCTTATGGAAATAAAGTTACTATCTTTTAAAAACCTTGTATTCTTTATTAAAAGTCAGTCCCTGTAAGCAACCCACACTCCCTCTTGCTTTAAAAAGCATGTAATTAAAAATAGACTACAGAGAAATAACAACGTACACCGGTAGTGGTTTTGGAGGAGGATGGGAGGGAAGAAAAAGGCCATTAAGGAAGCCTTGAAAACGAGTTTCATCATGGGCGAGGGTACAGTGTGACTGCTGTGTTTCTTTCCCCTTCATGAACCCCCCCCCCCCCCCCCGTATTGACTCCTGCTGCAAGCAACCTACCCTCCACCCTTCCCTAACAGCTTGCTTATGGAAATAAAGTCATTCCCTGTAACCAACCCACCCTCCCACTTGCTTTGAATAGCATGTCATTATAAGAAGAGTAAGAGAAATAAAAAGGTACCCCGGGAGTGGTTTGGGAGGAGTATAGGAGGGAAGAAAAAGGCCATTAAGGACATTTCAATGTAATGACAGCCTTTTGGTTGGACTGTCCACGGGGGTGGAGTGGGCAGGTGCAGAAAGCCTTCCCCCACGCGTTCTTACACGTCTGGGTGTGGAAGATAAGGGACATGGTGAGTACTGAGGGAGGTTAAACATGGGCTGGAGTGGCACTCTGTGACCCCGCAGTTCTTCCACCAGACTTTGGAGGATGTCAGTCTGATCGCGCAGCAGCTCCAGCGTTCCATCCCGCCATCGCTGATCTTCCTGCTGCCACATCTCATCTCGAGCGTCCCTCCTGTCCTCACGTTCACTGGCAGCTTTCCTGTACTTTGCTACCACGTCTTTCCACTCCCTCAGATGAGCTCTTTCACTGCGGGTTACTGCCATGATTTCTGTGAACATCTCCTCCCGTGTCCTCTTCTTCCTCAGCCTCCTTATCTGACCTATCCTTCGGACTGGAGTAGGGAGGCTTGAAAAATGTGCAGCTGCATGAGTGGGGGAAAAGAGTGATAGAAGGATCATAAGAGATACATTTCACAGAACAATGGTTATACTCTTTCACAGTGAACTACACTATTCACCGTACGTAGCACATGTCACTTCACTACAAGGTCGCCTTTGGATTCTTTTAGTATTTAGTGCTTGCGGCTGTGGTGTAACAGATCAACACAGACGCAGGTCCAGGGATTACAAATCAGCTTGCAGGCGGACATGATAAGGCATACATCTAATGGCAGTTAACCATACAACCTCCTCCTTTCCCCCCCCCCCCACTGGCTATTAGCAGGTAAAATTCATGCTGGGCAGCCAAACTGCTAAAAAACACATCTTTTGCTTCTTTTCTTATGCCATCAGAAAGGGTAAGCACTAGAGGAAATTGTGAATGGTTTTCCCCCCACTCTGCATGTCTGCTGTAATGGCAGGTCACTGAAACCTTACCCCCTCCTCCTTCCCCCCCCTTGGCAATTAGCAGCGAAAATTCCTGCTGCCCAAATGCTAAAAAGGTCAGCGCCATTAGAGACACCTCCCCGTAGGAATGGGCAGCTTTTTTCCTTCCCCCCGCATGGCTAACTGCAAGGGAAGAATTTCTTTTAAGCCGCAGGAAAGCATCATCGAAGGAATGGTCATCTCTGTCCCCTTAATAAAATACATAATTTTTACCAGGTGACCATGAACGATATCACTCTCCTGAGGATTAAAGACAGAGAAAAAGAAATTATGCTTCTTGAATGCCAGCAACCCCCAGGACCATACGCAGCTAGGCTTTGTCATGCAATGATACCCGATTACGTGCTCCAGGCATGGCGTGGTAAAGTTTCGTACCATGGTGGATGGAATAAGGCTGCCCTGCCCAGAAACCTTCTGAAAAGGCTTTTGGGGTACCTACAGGAGTGCTTCATAGAGATGTCCTAGGAGGATTTCCGCTCCATCCCCAGACATGTTAACAGACTTTTCCAGTAACTTTAATGCCAGCTAATGCATGCAAGCCCTCATGGCAAATCAATCATTAAAAAACGCTTGCTTTTAAACTATGTTTTATATTTAAAAAAGTACACTCACCAGAGGTCGCTTCCATGGCTTCATTGTCTGGGCTACTGGCTTGGGAGGGCTGGGAGGGTAATTCTGTCTGGGTGAGAAAAAGCTCCTGGCTGTTGGGGAGAATGGAGTGCTGTGTGGTCTCTGCAATCTCGTCCTCCTCCTGTTCCTCCTGCTCATCTTCACCCTCCGCAGAATCATCAGCAATGGCTGAGATTATTACCCCCACCTCGGAATCCACAGACAAGGGAGGCCTTGTCATGGCGCAGCCCCCTAAAATTGCATGCAGCTCCGCGTAGAAGCGGCATGTTTTTGGCCCAGATCCGGATCTGCCATTTGCTGCTTTGGCTTTCTGGTACGCTTGTCTGAGCTCCTTCACTTTAACTCTGCACTGCACCGAGTCCCTGCTATGGCCTCTCTGCCTCATGGCATTAGAAATGTTTTCAAAAGTTTTTTCATTTCGTCTACTGGAACGCAGTTCTGATAGCACAGAATCTTCTCCCCATACTGCGATCAGATCCAATAACTCCTGTGTGTTCCACGCTGGAGCTCTTTTCCTATTCTCAGGAGACTGCATTATTACCTGTGCTGCTGAGAGCGCCACGCTGGCCAAACAGGAAATGCAATTCAAAAGTTCCCGGGGCTTTTCCTGTATACCTGGCCAGTGCAGTAGAGTTCCTTTACCTGTCCAGAGAGGCCACTGGTGCACTGTGGGATACCTCCCGGAGGCCATTAACTTCGATTTCCGTCCACACTAACCCTAAATTGATTTAGTAATATCGATTTTAGGGTTACTCCTTTCGTTTAGCTGGAATACAGAAATCGATTTTAAGACCCCTTAAAATCGATTTTAGGTGCCTTGTAGTGTGGACGGGTACAGCGTTAAATCGATTTAACGCTGTTTAAATCGATTTAACGCTGTAGTGTGGACCTGGCCTCAGTTGGATTCTTTCATTTGGACACTGACCTAAAACAAAAGCTGGTTCAAGTGAAAAAAGTTACTCCGGGCCTGAGGTGGAATATCTGATGTGGAGCCTCACTAGGCACAAAGCTAAGGAGACAACAGGATTCACGTATTTCCACACCTGCCTCTGCTAATGTCCGAGTCCCAGAGCAAACATTAGCGCTTCACATTCTATGGATTTGAGACACTCTTTCTGGAAGGTTTCCATTCCCCAAAAGAAAGGAATTAGCACCGAGGGACAAGTAAGCCTGCTGTCCTCCGCTTCAGTGTTTTTAAAGGGAGCTGGGCCCACTTCCCCGAGATCAGCGGACATTTCTGAAGCCAAGCACCTCTCCTCGTGCTTAGCCCAGAAACAGAGATGGGATGTGCAAACTGTTCTCCAGGGCTCTGAAGTTTCACAAGAGAATGGCAAACTGGGACAGGTTTCATTTTAACTAGCTTTGAACCCCATGGACGTAACGCATTTGAAATAGTTTTTCCGGCGCATGAGAAGGAGATGCTATACTCTGTGGCTTTCACAGTTAACTGAGAGGCATAGCATGCATGCTAGCTGAGTGCCACAAACTAGCAGTGACAAGCAAGACTGATTATAACCTTCCCAATCATGCTGCCTCTGTCGCAGGCTGTTTGGCAATGCCCTTCCTTGGCATCAGGGTGAGAATCTCTCCAGATTAATTAGTCTTCTGGTTGGTTCCACATCTTTACAGAACTTCTGTGGCCTTTTATTATCTGTTAGTGGGCTATTTAAACTTACGAGGCTCAGTCCTCAGCTGCTCTGCATTTGCACTGAGAATTGTACAGTGCTTACAGCCACCTTCCCACTTCCACCATCCCTGATGTTATTTAGAGCAGCCTTAGGGCTGCTCAGAGTTACTCTGGCCACGGCCAACCACTGGGACACTGGAAGATCTGGCAAAGTACTGAAAGCTCC
The DNA here is from genome assembly GCF_007399415.2 of Gopherus evgoodei. NCBI lineage: Eukaryota > Metazoa > Chordata > Testudines > Testudinidae > Gopherus > Gopherus evgoodei. The sequence goes on from NC_044330.1 coordinate 9,189,360, forward strand.
ACCCTTAACCTGCCCCTTCCCCGGAGGCAGTGGTCAAGTAATGTAGAACTGGATACACTAGCTTTGCGCCACCCGAACATCACCTGGATTGGGTGGAGTGCTCACAGGCTCAACAGGGCCAAGGACTAAGCTGGTTACATCTAAACAAAGCAAAATTATTTTAAATGATGGATTAAAGAAATACATGCAGCTAAGTGTCCCAATAGCTAATGAGCCCAGGGGTAGTTTACAGTCAGTGACTCAAGTCTTCCAACAGCCATTTCTTAACCAAATTCCCTCTCCAAGGGTATAGAGATTTGTAGTTTTACCAAATTCACTGTTTATAGTGGATCTGCATAGATCCCTATGGCACAGTTCTTGTAATTACAGTAGAGGAGCATTCAGCTGCCACCTGCAGTGTCCACAGTTCAGCTCTGTAAACCTAGCTGTGTAAATCACAGAGGGGACAGATTTCAAGGCATGGGGCTCTGTAGGCTAGGAATGTCTGAGTATGAACTGCTGAAGTATATGCTGTTTAAAATGTCTCTAGCCAGCACCAGCGGATGTGGCCCGACCACTGATACACCCAGGACTGAAAATGCCAGCAAGCTGTGGTACTCATCCGGAGAAGAGAACTAGTGAACTATTTACAGAGAACAACTTATTCATCCAAGTCAGGGCTTTATTTCGGTTCATGAGGAGTTTGTTGTTTCCATGAAATTGCTCATTGCTGAAATTCACGCCCTGCAATATTTGCAGCATGATTTCCAGCAAACTGCTTGCTGCCAGCATTGTTTCCATCATCACAATTTGAAATTTGCACTGTTCTGGGAGGACACCTAGCTTCCATAGCATGTTCTGTTCTTTATCGAGGTCCATCACTTTTAGAATCTTGGACCAACATATGGAGATTTGTAACAAAAATAAATCTGACAATCAAAGTAACAGTGCAAAGATTCACAATTATGAATGGGAAAAATCACTTCCTGTTACTATTCTGAACTATTTGCATTCAATTTGCTGTTTCAGCATCATTCCTGCCAGTACACATTTGCTTTCTGTGCCTGTTGTAGCAAACGCAAAAAGGTCAGAAAGGGAAAAGTGAACAAATTCATTGGAAAGAACTCAAACATATGTTCGACGCTGGGAAAATACAGCAGGAAATATTCATAATCTCCACAATACACTGCCAATGCAATGTGTAGCTTACATCTGGGAACTGCTTTAAGGCTAACAGAGACCAATTCTGCATTTATACATTTACCAACTTCTGATGTTTGAAAAGTTTCAGCTTTAAAAAAAAAACCTCCAACTTTTTTAAAGCCACATATTGGAAAGCCGCAACGGGATTTTTAAGACTTCTCCGCCCCATGCTTTAACAAACAGTTTAAGTTGTAATTTTTTTTTTTTTTGCTGGGAACCTTCATTAACAGAAGAACAACAAACAGGAATGTTCATATAATTCACAGATAATACTAAATTAGACAATATTGTAAACAGCAGTAAGGACCGAGAACTAGTACAGAAGGCCCCAGAGAGATGGACACATGGGCGGAAAATAAATGAGATTCAATTTGGAAAAATACTGTCTCGGTGCCTTTGGGGAAAATAATTTGAAACACACAGACTCAGCGCGAGAGGGGAACTTGGAAAGCAGGAGCAACTGACACTTTAGAACAATGAAGACACAACTAGACAAGAGTTTGCAATACATCTGGGCCCAATCCACGGCATAGTGAATTCAGTGAAGAGATGCCCATTGGCTTCAGTGGTTATTGGAACAGGGACTATGGGCAATGTCTTTTTAGGCTGCAAAGGCATCACAAAGCAGGGAGGTAACTGAGCCTTTCTCTGAGACGCACAGGATATTGGGTTTCGTTCTGGGCACCATTTGCCATGAAGACATTTGCAAAGGAGTTCAGAAAAGAATAACAAAATCAATCAGGGTGGAACAAATGCATTATCAGGAAGGATGAAGGTGGCAGAGCTGTGTGGCTTGACTGAGCAGTGGCTATGGCAGCAGGGGACGCAAGTCTTACCAGTAAGTGAAAGATGGAAACATTAAGGAAGGAGTGGAAGTGTTTAGGGGAGCTGCCCAGGAACATGAGGAGGACAAATGGGATGGAACTAGGAAAGGGGGAAATTAAAGCTGAATATCAGACTGTGAACGTTTCCCAAGGGACATCCCATCCACTGGGATATTTAAAGTTAGACAAGCACAAAACTCTAGCAAATGCACAATAAGACACCACCCTGTCCTGGCAGGGAGATGAACTCACTGGGGCTTCATTGGTCTCTTCCCTAATCTAAGGGCCTGTAACGACCTCCCTTTTCTCTCTCTGGCTGTTTTTCCATTTTCCCTCTCTTTGCCTAGCGTGTTGGATGCCCCTTGGCTGCAACCCCCTTCTTAGCACCTCACCAGGTTCTTCTGGAAGTTGTATCGGTCACTGGCAAAGGTATATGGCATGTTGCTCATTCCCTTGGTTTCTCTGCTAACCCAGATCTGACCAATCAAGGGACCCACAAGGGTGGTTACAGGGGGAGGAAGCACCGTTTAATGCCACTGGCTCCCGCTGGAGATTTCCTGAGTGATGGGCTGGGGAATGGCTGTTATTTTGCTCAGAAATAAGGTCCATCTCTCCTCACTAGGAACAGTTTGCACCTCTGACCCCTCCCCTTTCATTAATCACTAGCTTCCTCCACTCCTGTGCCCTGGGATGCTCCACTGTCTCTCTTCTCCCAGGCTCCAGTCCACATGTCCAGTTCACACGCCTGTTTTCCGATGGACCCTTTGGTGGTGTTAAAGTGGCTCAGCGGATAATCACAGGGAGCTGGAAAGCTTGGTGAAGATCCTGCAGGTGCTCAGCACTGGCCTAGTTCTGCTCCCGTGAAGTCGGCAGCAAAACTCCCATTGAACTCGGTGAGAGCAGAGCTAGGTTAGCACTAAGGGCTTTAGAAAAAGGCGTCTAGGCTCATCCCAGCTTCTATCTTCCCTTCAGATAACGTGGTTGAATTGTAAAAGTGGAGAGACAGAGGTGTCCTCCTAAGTCCCACCCAGTCCATTCCCTGCCATCTAGAAGTCCCGAGCAATGGAGTTTCCCTTGGGCGAAAAGGCTTCCCATGTGAGATATCACCCCTTGGGAGACAGCGTGGTTCTCTCGTCATTTAGGGCCCATCAGCCAGTTTAATCCACAGGACAATGTCAAGCCCCAGCCAATGGGTAGTAATTGTGAGCAGAATTTCATTCAACAGCTGAACACGATATAAAAGCGAAATTGCTCTCAACTAACAGAGGGCCCAGTTCAGCAAAGCACTGAGCAGGTGCATACATCAATAGAATTTAAGTGCCTGCTTAAATGCTTTGCTGAACATAAGAACAGCCATACTGGGTCAGACCAAAGGTCCATCTAGCCCAGTATCCTGTCTACCGACAGTGGCCAATGCCAGGTGCCCCAGAGGGAGTGAAGCTAACAGGCAATGATCAAGTGATCTCTCTCCTGCCATCCATCTCCATCCTCTGATGAACAGAGGCTAGGGACACCATTCTTTACCCTTCCTGGCTAATAGCCATTTATGGACTTAGCCACCGTGAATTTATCCAGTTCCCTTTTAAACATTGTTGTAGTCCCAGCCTTCACAACCTCCTCAGGCAAGGAGTTCCACAAGTTGACTGTGCGCTGTGTGAAGAAGAACTTCCTTTTATTTGGGCCCATAATATACACTGAGACCGTAGCAAGCCCCGAGCTTTATGTATGCTCCTCGTTCCCCTTTCTCTGCTCTTTATTTCCCACATGTTCTGTGTCATACTCCCCTTCTGCCCCCATCCTGCAGTCAGATCTGTACAGAGGGACCGTTGGCCTGTGTGGATACATGAAAGCCAGTGGTGCTCTATACTTCCAGCTGACAAGCTTTGGCCAGCTCCCCCTGCATGACACTTCATGCAACTGGTTAATGAGCTGATTTGCATATTTGCAAATCACCATCAACTTCAGTCTGTGGTCAGTACACCTTGGTGCAACCAGCGGTGGAGTAGGCTGAGGAGCTGCACAAAACTCAGCAGCTGTGGACGGGGGAGGCGGGTGGTCGCTGAAGAGAGTCCAGCACTGACGATGAACTGGGGAGCAGCCTGGGGGAGAGGTCGGGGGAGCTGAGGCACCGGTGAGTGCAGGGTAGCTGCGTTGGCTGAAGTTGTAGGCAAGGAGGAGAGAGGGTTGCTGGTTGCCTGTGGGGTACATGGGGTTGTTTGCAGAGGCTGGGCAGGGAGTAGCTGGCAGCCTGGTGCAGCTCTCTGTTGGCTGTGGGAGCCTAGGCCCGGTCTTGGGCCCCTCAGCTTGTACCTCTGCCACCTACTGCTCCAGCCACACGGCTGCTGCCGACTCCTCCCAGCTACTCCCTTCCTGGATGGGATCTCACTGCGGTTGCCGAAAGGGGAGGCCGAGCGGCTGCTCAGCAGTTTCCTGTGACCTGAAGGTGCAGCTGCAGCCAATTGATTGCTGCTTTCCGGCAGCTCAGCTGGAATGCGTGAGGGCTGCCAAATGCACAAGTGTCACGGGAGACGCATGACACTTGGGCAGCCCTGGGTATGGGCACATGGTCTCCTCATGTGGCTCCAATTACAAGATTGAGATCCTAGATCCAAAGTGCGATAGGGAAGAGATTGGGACGCGATTCACTAGGCGAAGCATCACAAATGCACCAATATAGAAATACAAAATAACCATCCAATGCTTTACTACAACTCAGCGATATGTCGTCTATTGCGTAATCATTCACCACGGCTATTGCATTGTAGTAATTTTGCATTTCAAACACCAAATCTAACCCCATATACTTTCGATCAGCGATACTCAACCTCAGCAGTCCAAGAGCCAAATTAGCCATCAACATCCACAGTCGTCTGAATTGATTGTTTAATTTACTATAGTGCTATTCATATTTAAACAGTATGATGGGAAATATAGATAAATTATTCTCACAGCAAATAAGTTAATAACCTAGTGCAAGTTGAGAACTTAATTGGTTAATAATGTAGTAAAAGCATCCTGATTAACAATTAAATCACACCGGGTGCTGCGAAGAGCCACAGGCGATGCATTAAAGAGCCAATTGCGGCTCACAAGTCAGTTGGAGTATCGCAACTCTAGGTGATGCAATCTTGCTACCCATTTTCTTCATTTTTCATTTACTACACAATCTAAAAACAAAATCAACATAAAAATTAAAAAAAAAAATAATTGGAGATATACCAATCTCCTAGAACTAGAAGGGACCATCAAGTCCAGCCCCCTGCCTTCACTAGCAGGACCAATTTTTGCCCCAGATCTCTAAGTGGCCCCCTCAAGGATTGAACTCACAACCCTGGGTTTAGCAGGGTAATGCTCAAACCACTGAGCTATCCCTCCCCCAGAAGGAAGGGAGGAAGGCACCAGCAGGACTAACTGCCTTTATATTGTTCTTTTAGGCTCTCCATTAAGCATGCTTTATGTCTATGAACTTTCGAGATATCTATAATGATCGCACGAACATGTTAAATTTTATCCCTCACTCATTCTTAACCTTGCCTTTAACTTATCCCTATACTTGGAAGGATTTCATTCCTACTGGCAAACGTCAGCAAAAGTTGCTTTCACTGTACACACACACCCAAGGAATTAAAAAATACTTCCACCAATAATAGAAATGAACCGATAGGCAAAGTATGGAAAATCTTGCTTTACAACTTAGAGTTTAAGGGTATTTACTTCATATATTTTGACATACGATATTGAAAAAGTGTGTTAATGGTAATAAAGCTTTAATATTTTTAATTAATATCTACTGTCATTAATTATACCCCATAATTTCCCACAAATGTAAACATTTAAATTGATAAAAGATGCTTTCAAAACATTCTGTTGAAATTATATTAAAAAAAATCAAGTTCTGCTAAGCCTGCTTATATCTGATGACAACAACTGATTAGGAAATGGAATTTGCAGTCTGTAAGAAATTCCAACATCATCATCATGAACTAGGACCAAAAAGTCAAATTCTTGAAATATTTCACAGAACAAGATATCCTAAAATATTTTGTTTTGGAAACATACAAATGACCTTTTCAAAACATATTTTTGACAAGGCTGAAATCTTATAATAAAAATGTAAATATAATCAACTAAACAAAGAAGTCGGAATGAAACACCCCATTTCAATTTCAAATGGTTTCAAAAAACATTTCAATCAGCAATTGTCGAAACTGACGCATTCCTGCAAAACATTTCAATTCAAACAGCATTTGCCACGGAAAACTCTTCCATCAAATATTGCAACCAGCTCTACTTACCACCAGCAGCTGCCTCTGAATGGCATTCATTTCAGGTCAGCTGGAGACTGTTTATTCCAGGACCATATGATATCTAGCACATACTCTTCAGAAGTAGCTCGTATGTGGCTCTTGGGAAAGATGACTTTGGAAATTAATCTTGTGGACAAGGTGGTGGATCTGGAAGAAGATCTCTCTGACATATATTGGATAGGGACTAGATTTCTTGACATTTTGTCATATTGCACAACTCCTGTGAGGACAGAAGATTATACTATGTGCAAAAGAAAATTTTCCAAAATATATTTAGAAGACTCAGTCATTAAGGAACCCTTGGAGGAGGTCGGCAAAAGAGGAAAGAGAGAAACTATTGCCCAATGGTTAGAACACTGGCCTGGGTTGGGAGGTTTTCATTTTTCATCACCCTAACCAGGCAGAGTAAGGATTTGAACCTGGTCCCCTCTCTGTGGGCGCCCCAATCCAAAAGCTCAACTTTCAATTAAAAAATGGATTCGCACAATTCCATGTTTGCAAATATGTTCAAAGAGTTTTGTTTTTATTCCAGTGGAAAATGAAGCCAAATTTCAAAAGCTCTAAAGTTGCTACCCACCAGGAACTGTCACCCTCTGGACAGCTCTAATCTGATGTTCACACATCATCCCTTGAAGTTGGTCCCATCAACAAGGAATATCCGTCATGGCAGCAGGGGCCATGTAGAAGCAGGCAGAACTATAAAGAGAGTTATTCTAGAGAGAGGAGTTGAAAGGAGCAGGGTTATCATTATAGTATTTAGAGATCAGCTCCTAAACCTGGCAAACATGAGCTGGAATTACTGTCACACTGATAAATGTGATGTGCCAAGCCAATGGGATTATTTCTTCAAGACTTGCAGGGCAAATTACTGAATTTTGTCATTTTATTTGACAAAGCAGTCGTGTCAGGCACCTGTTTCTATTACCCCATTTTACTCATGTTGCCATCCACTTAAGCAGGACAGCTGCTGGGGACACTAGCCATGTGGCCCGGCTAGTGAGTCAAGACCTCCACCATAAGGATAAGGAGAAGCACTTGCTTCTTTTCAGTGGCCTTTCAATTACACGGCTCCAAATGATCTGTTGAGGTCATGGCTCCCAGCTGCCATACTAACTCCATCCCTCCCCTTTTACAGAAGCATCCACGCAGACTTTCTGATTTCCCTGAGGGTGCTCGACCCCTACCCTGCCCTCACTCCACCCCTTTCCCCAAGGCCCCACCCCTGCCCTGCCCCACCCCCTCCCAGAGCATCCCACTTTTGCTCCGCCTCTTTCTGCCCCCACTCCTCCCTCTCCTCGCCCCCCATGCCTCCTGCCCGCTGCTGAACAAATGATCAGCAGCAGGAGCTGGGGTGGAGGGAGAGATGAGCCGATCAGCCGGGCCCACCAGTGGGTGCTGAGCTCCCACTATTTTTTTCCGCCGCGGGTGCTCCAGCCCTGGAGCCTTCACAGAGTTGGCACCTATGTGCAGAAGGGAGTTTGAGAAACCACTTCTCACATGTTCCATTACTACCACACCACCCTGTAATTCTCTTGATAAACACTGGAAGGATGGATTAGTCTCCTAAAATAGCCATTTTAAAGGGATACCTCCATGCCCAACTAATTCCTGGAAGTTGCTTCTAACCAGCCACCCACCTGGCTGAGATGCCATCACTAAGCAGTCCTCCCTTCCCCTCTCCCTTATACAGTGGATAAAAAAAGGATTTTTTTCTAAATAAAATATGATTTTAAAAAATATAACATTCTTAAAAATAAAGCTGTTTAAATTTGAAACTATGATAATTTATATTAAGGCCCAAAATTTATTAAAATAAAAATTCTGCATGACTAAGCCCTCAAATTTTAATGAGTTAAAGAGCCTTTTTAACTATAGATTCAAGAGGAAAAACATCTAACTTTTTAGGTCAACTCAAACTTTATAATACATATGCTACAATGTGACTACTGCATTAAGTACGTGTAATAGTCAGCCTTGCCACTGGAGCAAATGCTGGTATTTGTCTCTCTCCATATGTAAATACCTGCAGCTTCAGTTGTGCAAGACAGCTTTTGCCTTAATCACTTTTGCTTTGTTTGGTTTATAAATGCACAGTATGGTTTAGCCATTTGGACTATTTCAAATTGAGAAACCAATTGAGAATTGAAAAACCCAGAAAGCATATTTTTGTCCAAGCTATGAATTAAAACCAGCTGGGAGAGGATGAGATCTACTAATTCTAATTTTAAAAATTTACTTCGGTGCTCTTAAAACTTCCACTAGGTGCCTATCTGCATGTTAAGGTACTTAAATATCTTGACATCCCAGCCCATGATGGCCAGAGACAGAATTAATTTACTACAGTTAAATATTTCCTTTAAGAAATCAGTTTTGAATGCAAAACATGCTTTGAGACTTAGTTTTTTTTCTTATGTATCCAGGCATATTTAAGTGAGTTTTACTTAATGAATAAAACCAAATTTCAAATCTTAATTTTGTACAGTAATTGAATTCCAGTTTCCATCCAAATGCACAAATGGACAAATCTTAATGTAAAAAAACAAAAACAAAAAAACTAAGAAATGCATCATTCACCATTTTCTATCATGAACAAATTAAGAATCTGAAAAAAAGTACGTTAAGCTATATAACTGATTAAATTAAATGTGTGTGGATATAGCATATCCTCCTGGTTAGCCAAAAAAGTTCCAAATGTAGCAAAAAGGCTATATTTGGTTGCCAATCAACATGTTTTAATGGCCATACCAACCAATGAGAATGAACATCTCTTTAGGAAAAGAACTAGAGTACAAAGCTGTCATGGATTCTTCAGTTTTCAAAGGAAGCGGGGATCATCAGGACAACTTAGAAAGAACTTTGAGATTTAGGGTTGGAGCGTACTAAGCAAGAGCTAAAATATTTTAATCATTTTGCTATCCGAGAAAGGGTCCTGCTCTCCATCATATTTCATATTCTTTGTTTCCTCAGGTCATGTCAGTCCCAACATGTTAGGTCTCCTGAGATTTCACAGGCAAGAAGGCCGGCATCCACCTCACAGAGTTGTGTACTATTAATAAACCCTGTTGTATGCAGGGTTGTAGCCGTGTCGGTGCCAGGATATTAGAGACAAGGTGGGTGAAGTCATCTCTTTTATTGGACTGACTTCTGTTGTCTCTTTCACCAAAAGAAGCTGGCCCAATAAAAAGACATTATCTCACCCATCTTGTCTCTTTAATAACCCATTAATCCCCGCAGCAAAAGGGATAAAGAGTAAGAATTTCTAGTACTGAACCTGGTCCACGAAGACCATGTGCTGCTTCTCCTTTACAACTCAACACAAAGCCTGTTGAAGACTCCACTGATTTTAATTGGCACCGACTGGATCAGGCACTTTAAATTCCACCTCGTTTATTTCTCTCTCATCGTCTGTGTGACCAGCTCAGTCATGCCAAGGCAAGAAGTGCAGTGCCAGGAGGGAAGGGCATAAGGACACTAGAACTCCAGCTAGAGATTGCAAGGGTGTTACCTAAGAAAACAAACAAAACTGCATCAAAACATGCAACTGATAACCCAAGGCCCGTTGTCATCTTGGATCGATCTGTGAATTTGTTCAGATACATGAAAGCATTTCACGCCAATAGGCCTGTAACACCTTACTAATTGTTCTGTGTACATATATAACAACACCCCCTCTACACATACACACCAATCAAAAAAAAGAGGAGGGTAAAAATTCAGCTGACCTCCCAGGATTACCCATTATCTTAACTAAAGGGAAAAGTTTTAGGGGGAAAATCTTGCAAAAGGGGGTTCAGTTTAGAGCTGGTCAAAAAACAGAGGGAGAAAATTGACTTTGTTTAAAAAAAATTAAATTGGGAACATTTGGAGCTGCTTCAGTTCAGATTCCCAAACAGCAAGTTTAGCACCTGTTTGATCTTTTTCCAACATGTTGCACTTTAAAATATCCCAAACCAAACTGTTATCTAAACCTAGAATTGCCTGACACCTGGGATCAGTTTGGGGCAGTTTTCTGTGAAGCTGAGGAATCCAATTACTGAACTGGTAACAGGATAAAAAGCACAAAGGGACAAACCTACCCTTTGCAATTCACTTACTGTCCGCTAAGTGGATTTAGTCTAATTAATTAATGGAACACTGTACGGTATACAAAGCACGAAGTTTTAGACTAGATAACAGTGCCACCTAGTGTACAATAATGGGCTGTGCACCTGAATACTTATGGAGACTGAGGCCTGGTCCACACTACAGCGTTAAATCGATTTAAACAGCGTTAAATCGATTTAACGCTGTACCCGTCCACACTACAAGGCACTTTAAATCGATTTTAAGGGCTCTTTAAATCGATTTCTGTACTCCTCCCCAATGAGAGGAGTAATCCTAAAATCAATATTACTATATCGATTTAGGGTTAGTGTGGACGGAAATCGAAGTTATTGGTCTCATTCTTTTACTGAGCTACCCAGAGTGCACAACTCCGGAAATCGATGGTAGCCTAGGACCATGGACGCACACCACCGAATTAATGTGCCCTAGTGTGGACGTGTAAAATCGATTTTATAAAACCAGTTTTATAAAACCGGTTTTAATAATTTCGATTTTATGCTGTAGTGTAGACGTGGCCTAAGTGTTAAGCTAGTTTTTCATGCTGCGATCCCCACCCCCAGCTTGTCAGTTATACAAACAAAATAATTCAAAGCCATTTAAACATGTATTTTCTGTAGGTCTTGAATTTAAATTTCCCTTTGAGGTGGCCTTCGAGCTATACCTCCCGATTTTCAAAAAGTGGCATGTGGCTTTAAAATTAGAGATTGGGTTATAAATAAATTTAAAAACACATTTCTGTTTATAAATTTAGGCTGGAGCAGACCAGCAATTTAATACAAATTCCTAAACATCCAACCTGGGTGTCATGGGGCATTGCAGGATTCAGTAGCACAAGGCAACCATAGTCCAGCCCCATGAGTATGGTAGAGGGTAACTAATTCCAAACCCTGGACTAATCAGTTTTCCATTTTAAGGTCCAACTGTGAGTTAAGACTATAAAAACACAGCAACTATTGAATACAATTTTTTTTAAAAGGAAACCAGGCTGTTTAGTCATTTTCAAAACCATGTTGAGTTATAAGTATCTGACCACAAATTAGACAGAAGTTGCCACTGATGTGGTTTTCCTTTAAGAATTTATGGCAGTGGTAACACAATGTTGTAAAATGAACGCTCGTGATCTATACAAAGCGGTGGTTTGTGACTGAACTAAAGCCTTTGGCATGCTAGCCCAATTCCTACCAATCTTTTTTTCCCCCCTCTTTGGACACTTGTAAAATAAATGAATAGCACATCTCTGGAATAATTCTCAAGATCAAATGCTTGTGTATTTGATGCATAGGGATTTTTAGTGGGTTTGATGGGGCTGAAAGGACTTAAAATATAGTTTCAAAATTGTTGCATATTTTCTTCAGAAACATGTGAAAACATAATTACCAATATGGCAAGCTACAAACATCACAAGATCTTTCTTCTTACATGCCAGTACACAAAGAACGTGCCCCTAAATTCCCAGCTTATGCTATTTTGATAGTGCTTGTGTGACATCTGGTGGTCAAACCATAGAGTGCAAAGAAACTGATCCCTCAAAGAACTCAGTTGAGAGAGACCCCTACAATGAACTCATTGCAGGGTGGGAGTCATAGATAACATGTTTATGTAGGTCAAGATTTTCAAGTGACTAGTGATTTTTGATACCCAACGTGTTTTTTAAGGGTCCAATTTTCAGAAGTCACTTGAACACCTACCCTCTGAAAATCAGACCCCTTTAAGGGGTCTCAGACTAGACCACCAAGAATGGAAGCATTCAAAAATCACTAGGTATTTCTGATAATCTTGGCCATAATGCTTAGATAAGCCACTACTATTTTTTTTGGTAGTTTAAACAGAGAATATTAAAAAGATGGAAGTTAACTGCTGAAGACATGTATTTTTAGAAGCCATGAGAAATGCCGTCTTTGAAAAGGTCTAAAGACAACCACAAAATTCAGGCATAATTTTTTTATTAGGCCGAAGATTTTAGTATTTTTCATCTGTATAAATCAGACTCAAAGTCTAATAGAAAAAAAACATTAACTGAAGTATGGACCACTGGTACGCCCTCCCTACAGTATCTCGTTCCAAAACTCTGCATGAAAACATGCCTCCAGGTCTACTCTCTGCCCTGTAAAATGGTGGTTTTGCGACTGGTGCACCAATTGGCTGAGAAACAAAGCAACACAGGAATGTTACATTCATTTTTCATTAAAAAAAGTCTCCAACTATACACATCCCAAGAAGAACAAGAGAAGAAGCTGGTATTTCTTTAAAACTAGCAAAGTCTTTGCAAGTGGGACAGTTTTAAAACAAGATTTTAAAAGTCATTTGAGTTCTTGGAGACGGAAAGGGGAATCTGCTTAGTTCTCTGGCAGGCTCCAGCCCACATGGTGCGCCCAATAGAGGAGGAGGCTGCTGCAGCCATCCATTCCCACTGGGCTGGCTCTGCAGCAGAGATCAGATGCCTTCATACCACCATGGTATACGGAGACAAGGTTTCTAACGGACCATGTACAGAGAGTGTCCCCTCTTCGGCTGTAATCAGTGCTGCTAGAGTCCACTTATTTTAACTGCAAACATTAGGCAAACAGCGAATATTTCACTAGTGTACAGAACTCCTCTACGATCCAGATGTGCAGGACTGAATGGCAGTGTCTTCGGGCAGTGCACATCACCTCTCTTTAAAGGGCCCTGGCACGGGAGCAGCTGCTCCAGTAAGATTCTCAAGTGACCGTAGTGACACAGCAGGGGAGTGCCGTGGTTCAGTGCACTGTTGAACTCCACCATACACAGCTCTTTGTTATAACCCTTTACTTCCCAAAAGGGTTTGCGTAGTCAGGAAGGATGGGCTTTATATGCACCTACAGGAGAAACAAAACTGGACTTACCTTGTACTCTAAATTCTGTCCTTTAGGTGGATAAACAATTTATACATCTTTAAACTCAATCCCCCGGCCCTCCAATTTACCTCGGTGCAACTTTTGTTTAAAGGCTCCATAATGACTTCAAAACCTCTCCCCCACTTCAAGAGCTTCGGTAACTTAACAGAGACGTGAAAACAAACTTGAGAGTGCAGAGTCTCTTTGGAAACAATCGGGACCTTAAAGAGTGAACTAATGCCATGTTTGAGGAGACAAAATAAGCACTAGTCATTGCCCGGAATTGCAGGGGAGAAAATTCCTTGCTTGTGTTCAGAGGAAACAAGTTAGTTAATTTTTCAAGATATTTTACTCAGTTTCCAACAATATAATTTGGGTGTTACGTGTTCAGAAGACTAAATTCTATCCCCAAATCCTTCTAGTCTGTTGCTTGCAAAATCCATTAAGTTCAGGCACAAGCCAGACTCATCTCTTTTGCTCCTAATGCCTATTACATATAAATAGTAATTATTGTTTCTGGCAAGGCTCTAGTGTCTCTTATGATTTTGTATTTTAATGATCTGATTTCTTAGTACTCTCTACCGAAAGAATATATTTAACAAGCATCCACACTTCCTCCATGAGAGGGCTTTTAAATTATGAATGTAATAAAGAGAAGGATGTTGCCAGATGATGAATAGCTTAAAGAGACATTTCTTACTAAGCCGTCATTTTTCCCATTTGCCACACATTCAATCCCTGTACATTTTTATAACATTCAGCAAGAGCTGCAGTTTAACTCTAGAGCTACATAACCAAGTTAACCAGCGTGCTATTTTTGTTTCATGTAAAAGCGAGTCAAATTTTACCTGTTCTACTGACTAATCTACATTGTTTAAGTATCTCCTTAGTATAAGATGATGTCTACTATACGCAGCTTTCTTCTATGTAATGCATACAAGATGCCTCATTCTGTACATTGGTCACAGCTCAAACTACAGAAAGTGGCAACATTGCACCCCCCCAGAACATCCGATAAATACATACATAAAAAAGTCATTGAGGTAATCAAATTGAGAGACTTCTCCAGTGAGATCCCAAACCGAGCTCCTGTCAATATTCCCTTAAAAAATCGTTGTTTTAAAAATGATAACGGTGAAAACACACTGCTCAATGACAACAGGGTCATGCTCAACCTCAGTACTTTCATACAATGCAAAAACATACCCAAATATAGTCGTGATTTGGGAAATTTATGAATCTAAGTCACTTCCTAAGGTTGTGGGTTTTTTTTTAAGTTTCCATCTTAACTTGAACACAAACTACAGTGGCTACAACAGCAAATACGCCAAACTCCCAGGAAATAGAGGTGGGATAGATATTATACTAGAGATAAAATGCAAACTAGCAAAAGAAAGGCAGTTTTTCCAGGTGTGCGTAATCATCACAGGGGAAATACAGAAAGCATGCACAATGTGTCACTTGCAACCCGCAAAAAGGGCACGGTAAGACCGGAGGGGCAGCATGTTGCAGTCAGAATTACGGTTCAACCTTCGTTCAGCAAGATGCTCACAGACAAGACGACCACACCCAGACTTAGACACACTCTTAAGTACCTTGTGGAATCTATTTCCTTTACATGTATTTACATCGGCAACCGAGTCCGTCATTTTAAACTAGAGATTCACACAAACTGAAAATAGGGAATAAAACTGATTGGCAATTGTGGTTTACATGTGTTACAATTCGGGTAGCTTGAGTTATACTAACAATCCCAAAATAGGTAAAGTCTCCATTTTGTGTCTGTAGTACAATTTGACTGTTGTCTGGACAAATCTCATTAGAACAAGATATGATATTTGCTACGTATTATACAAACCAGTTTAGAGTGATTTATGGAACTCTAAAATACCACATTAATGGAATTGCTGACAGCCTTAACTACAGCCAAATAAATATGCCTCTTATAATAAAAGCACTCTCCACAGATCTGAAGGACTATACGAAATAGCAAACTGACTGCAGGTTAGTGAACTCCATCTCCTTTAAGGCATGAGGAGCATTTTTGCACAAGACTTAAACTGCCTACGTTTCACAATGTAAACACTCCAGTGTGTCATGTTCTGAGTGCCCATGATGAACTGCAGCCCTACACTAACAATTATGTAAGTAAAGTGTGCATTTAATATCTTGGTTCAACTTTCCCTGGCATTCCTTTCTCCAATTCTCCTCATTGGAATGTTAAGCTACATATTTGAGTGTCTGTTTCTCTACAGAGCCCCATAATCAACTGAAATTAGCATACTTCTCAGCAAGCCACTGGCTGACAAGCTGGCAAACAGATGAGTTTAGAAAAACATGCATCCAATTCTCCACTTCACTCCGAACATCACAAGGCTGCAGATTCAAGATGCAAGATCCATTTACAAAAAAAAAAAAAAAATCAAGAAATGTGCATATATGAAATCATTTCAATGCATCTGTTTTCCAGTTAAAGAAGAGGGTTATAAATGTGCTGTGCTATGGCTGATGCCACCAGTTACCTGGCTAGAGACTCTTCCCCCTCTCCTATTAAGTGTAATTGAATGTGGGTTCTTAGCAAGTAGGCATCAAGCCACAAGACAGCAGGAGAAGGATCAACTGTAGGCCAGTGTCTAAATCATGAATGGGAAACCCTAAATTCAGAGATCTAGGCCAGTGGTTCTCAAGTCATTTGCGGCCCAATCAGCACAGAGCTGCAGCCCATGGGACATCGTCAGGGCCATACAGGTAGTAAATCTATTGTGTGGATGCGGCCCACATAACACAGAGGGAGCTGCATATGTGGCCCACAATGGTAAAGAGATTGAGAACTACTGATCTAGGCGTACTCTAGATCAGGGATTCTCAACCCGGAGGTCGTAACCACCCTGCCTTTCCCCTACTGCTAAATGGGGGGGCGTTCTGAGATGGTCCTGGTTTGGAAGAGGTTGAGAATAGGTTGATCATAATTAAAGGTTCCGAAACATAGGTCTCTCCGTCCATCAAGCGACCAAAGATTCCAGAGAATTAGGAAATCAAATACACACGGACAAGGACTCTTCTATGGAAAGTGCTCCATCATTTCTGATCCGAGAACAGAGTTGATGAGAATCTCACATTCTGAGAAGTGTCCCACTTGGCACACCACCAACATACCATAGATACTCATTCATAAGCCAATTTTTTTAGTAAAAAGGGGAAGCACCAGAGAAGGGGGCCGGCTTATGAACGGGTATAGAGAGGGATAGGTGGGACACTGCCCCTCCCCCCAACAGAAGGAGCAAGAAGAGGCAGCACCGCCAGAAGGGAAGAGGCAGGGCCAGAGTCTCTCTGCTTCTGGCCATGCTGCTCTTCCCCCAGCCTTCGAAGCAGCTAAAGCTCCAGGGCTGGCAGGCTGCAGCCATGCTGCTCAGCCCCGCCCCCCCCCGGTGCAGCCACAGCTGCTCTAACATAGCAAGCTGCGGCTGCACCGCCCAGTCTGGCTCACCAGATCGGGCTGTGGCCACACTGCCCAGCCTGCCAGAGCAGCTCCAGCCAGGCCAGAGACATCCTCCCCTGGCCCTCCCCAGCTAAGGTGAGAAGGGATGGGATGAGGACAGTGTGGGGGTCCCAGGCTAGGGGTGGGGTCATGTGGGGAGTGCTCACAGGGGTTACTCCCCTGACTCCCAGCTTCTCCCCCCAAAAAAATTTCCCCACCACTTGCTGTCCTGGCCCATCGGGGTAAGCAGCTGGCACGCCGGGACACTTCGTTTACTTAGGTTTACCTCCGTGCCTGCAGATGCTCGAGGTAAACAAACCATCTCAGCCCACCAGCGGCTTATCCTGATGGCCCGGGAGCCAAAGTTTGCTGCCCCCTGAATTATAGGGTCGGCTTATGAACAGGTTATAAACATTTTCCATTTTTACTTATCCATCTTGAGGGGGTCGGCTTATAAACAAACCAGCTCATGATACGGTAATGCATTTTTTAAACGTTGCCTCGCCTCTCACCAGTATCCTGAATTACAAATGCAGACATGGAAAATCAAAACCATGTGTCACCATTTATGCGATTTATTCTTCGCATTTCACTCACCTTGGACGGCGAAACTGAACTAAATTTCATCTTTGTTTAAAGGCCAACAGATGCAAGTTTTGGTCCCAGACGATAGGACAGGTGTGCTGGGCTTGTATTCACAACAGTAGGGGAAATGCTTAAATAAATCCCGGGATTTTCTAAACAAAGATGCAAAAAGTTTAAATGTTGAGCTTACAACTACTTAGGCCTTGAACCGTAGAACTGATAAATGAAATGGTTTTTAATCGTTCACTTGATTAATGTAACTTCTGTTCACCATTCACTACACTTGTCTAGATTGTAACTTCTGTTCACTGTTTGCCATATTGTAATTCAACCCCCATTTTAAAACACTCACTCCATTTTGTAAAAGCTCCCTCCAACCTTCATTTTTGCAAATCCTGCTGTACTCTTATTAGTTTAGATGTGTGACTGAGGTATGTATGGATGATGGAATCAAACCCCAGCCCCAGCCTGTCCTGATGAAATAGAGTTCAAACACCACCGACTGAAGATGCAGACAAGAGCCCTAACAAAGTAAGAACAGTCCACCCTAAAAAGAAAAGGTACAATAGAAGGATGATCAAAGCCTGGTCCGAGGCTGAAAGTCACGCTTGCAATTGACGGGTGATCAATCACCAATCCCAGAGGCAGCGTGACACAGCAAGACCTATAGACTCTGGATTCAAACTAAAGCCTACGAAAAGGATGGGTGAGATGGGAGACTTTGGAGGGTAACGTTCTGCTGCCAACATGGAAGGGCATCTGTGCATGCCTAATAGAGACCCAGCTCGTTCTTGTGCCCGGCTTTCCTGGCCAGTTAGCTGCCACATGCTACAAACCCAAGCTGCGAAATCAAGCCACGAACTCAAGCTATGTCCAGGACTGGTAACTATGCAGCAGCTGCAGAACATCTGATGGATGTGGCATCTTTGTCTTGTCCCTGAAAAGATCCTGTGTAGTTTCGTCTGTACAACAGAATCAAGTGCCCAATTCAGCGAAGTATTTGAGCAACTGCCTAATTTTAAGCATATGCTTAAGAAACTTGCTGAACTGGGACCTAAGGCTTGAGGCTGCAAGCCCTTGCGTGGTGTATGGTTGGGAGCACCAGGCTGTTGCAATATGCATGAGCACAAAATAAGATAAGTGGTAAGCATAATCCTCTGCACAGAGCAGCCCCTCTGGGCCTGCTCCCTTACTTGAAAAAGTTACAGTGTAAAGAAAGGGGAGCAGCAGAGCATGGTGAGAAAGCAGGTGAGGAGACGCCATGCACAGGCATTTAGTTATATGCTCTCTCCTATTCAGTCTCAAACCTGCTCCTAGAAGTGGTGTGGTGATGTCACCAATGCAGCATCAGATTCCCCTGCATTCCGTCTTGCACTTAGCTAGGCAACATTCCTACACACGTGGGGCAGGATCGAGTCTCTAGTTCAGGGATAGGCGACCTATGGCACGCGTGCCCAAGGTGGCACGTGAGCTGATTTTCAGTGGCACTCACACTGCCTGGGTCCTGGCCACTGGTCCAGGGGGCTCTGCATTTAATTTTAAATGAAGCTTCTTAAACATCTTTAAAATCTTATTTACTTAACATACACTACTTTAGTTCTATATTATAGACTTATAGAAAGAGACCTTCTATATACGTTAAAATGTATTACTGGCACGTGACACCTTAAATTAGAGTGAATAAATGAAGACTCAGCTCACCACTTCTAAAATGCTGCCGACCCCTGCTCTACTATATCTAAGATCAGTGGTGGGCAACCAGCGACCCGCCGCTTCCATTAGCTGGGAACAGCAAACCGCGGCCACTGGAAGCTGCGGGCAGCCGTGCAAATGTAAACAAACCATCTGGCGGCCCACCGCTGGTTGCCCACCACTTGTCTTCGATTGTACACTTTGAGGCAGGGACTGTATCTTTTTGTGCTGTAGGTACAGCACTTAGCACAATGGAACCCTAGTCCGAGATGGGAGCTCCTAGGTGCTGCCATGCTACAATTCATAAACAAAAGGGATGAGAAGAGAGTTTCAGATAGTCAAGTACCACGGAAAGGAGAGGAAAGATATTTTTTGACCGAATTAAAGTTATAGAATTGGGGTTGGGGGGAGAAGAGAGAGAAGACAGAAATGGGATGGACAGAAGAGCTAGAAGGGAATCCAGTTTCAGAAGAGACCCAGAAGGAAGACGGCTACAGTGAAAGGAACGGGAACATAACACTTCACCTTAGCCTATTTATAGAATTTACCTACGATGTGAACAGTTGCTAGTTACCAAATCCTAGGTTAAAACTAAGTTTTGCATCTTCAGAGTCAGCTTCATCATTCCCCATTAACATTCCAAGACACATGCACAATCATCCAGGCTCCCAAAGCCCATATGAACATACTGTCAATCTGAATAGCTGAATATCTCCATGTTTTATTATACAGACAAGTGCCGAAGTCTCATTTGTGCAAAGGTTGCTTTTCAACCACATGGAACAGGGTGAGAACGACAGCTAGATAAATGTTAAGAGAGAACAATTTTTTTATTAGTGACTTCCACTCTATTCAGAGGGGGTCTCCACACAAAATCTGTAGGCAGATTTATCCAGCCCTCCCCCGCCCCCCCTAAAAGCGGGCATTCAGTACTACACAGCCACAATGAGAAAATGGAATAATCTGAGTTTTCAAAAAAGGTTCTAGCTGCTCTTTTTATGGCATTGAATTTTTTGATACATTCAAAGCATTATTGCATCAGAAAACGGACCATGCATCTTTATGTTGTCAGACAAATTTTTAACCTGTATTCTGTCATTTCTAGCTACATTTCAAAGGTGCACCAAATCTACAGTTTTATACTTTTTTTTTTAGTTGCATGCTTTGCCTATATGCATGCGTCGATAATAAATATTAAATACAGGAAAGAACATAAGAGGAAACCAAACTGACATTAGAAATATTTTGTGGCAGCTCTGTTAAGTCCTGCCAGGGAAAGAGCAGAAAAAGTTGAGGTAACATCGTGGCCACACCACTCAGCTGAGAGTCATTTGAAATTCACGGAAGTTTTCAGAAATTCAAGTACACGAACACCAGCTGGAACTCTTCAGAAATGCCAGAGAAATAGCTCGACTTTTCTCTTTACTGTTAATCTATTAGCTGGCGCTCACACAGTTCCTTGTAAATCCTTTTTCTTACTCGTGGCATATCTTCCTGGGAGAACTGAAAAGGCTGGTCTAAGGCGAGGCACTTGCAGTACTGTGGAAAATGAAAAAGCTTAATTGAAACAGGAAAATTGACAAGAGAAATACAAAAGAAAAAAAAGCCACATAATGCTTTAAAATTACATTCTTACCTGGAGCACAAAAACCCCACAGTCACTGTCATTTTTCTGTTGTGGAATGCACTGTGGGAGGAAAAAGACGCAAGACGTTAAATGACATCTCTTTAGCCCTCCTTCAGTTTTCACTCTAAGTTCTATTTAAAATCCAAAATGAGATTTTGCAAGATTAGAGAGCTCTTTTTATTGAAAATTGGTGACTCTGCAACACTCGTAGCTTGAGCTGCAATTACTTATTCTGGGCCCAGTCAGCCAGAGGGTGGGAAAGGCCCGGGACAAGGGGAAAGCAGCTTTGAGGCCTTTACCCATCATAGAAGAACCTTTCCACAAGGTGGCCATGGACATAGTGGGACCCCTCAGCAAGACGACGCGGTCAGGGAAGAAATACATCCTGGTGGTGGTGAATTTTGCCACTTGCTACCCCAAGGTGGTGGCCTTGGGCCAGGGGAGGGAAATGCAGCACCTTGTTAGGATCATGCCTAGTATTTAAGAGAGTAGATATTTTATGACCGATAAATTACAGCTCTCCCTCCTATATCTGGCCAATTCAGGATCGCTTCCTCTCAATTACTTTAAATAAATATTTGAACATTACTGTCTACTTTACTCAGGTCAGACTTCAAGATTTCAGCAAACTCACGCAAGCCTAGAGAAATGTTTCCCTAGGTATTTGTGCTATAGAAGGTGGATCCCCATCCTCCCCACTGATCTTGAAGGAAGCAATGGGCAATTTGTGGGCAGACCAGGAGAATGCAAGGTTTCTGTTAGCGGGCCTGCACACTGCATGGTTGCTGGCCTGGAACGATGCCTGTAAAGAGACCGTGAATTCACCCCAAATGACAGCCTTTAATTTCCCAGCTCTGCCAGATAATCTCTCTTTTTTTTTTTTATATATACTTGCAACTCACTAGCCCTCAGACAGTCATATTTTCTTTAAATCCACAGCAGCGCAAGAGGAAAAATGATACTTGCCTAGAGCCAAAATCATGCACCTCACACAGGGCTAAACAGAAATAAGAGGGAAGACATCATCTGGGATCCTCTCAGCATTGCCATGGAACCTTGAAATCTCTCCGGTGAGTGGGGAGCCGTTGGGAGACTGTCTAATGTTCGGTGACCTGTTTTATATCCTCAGCCATTATGGGGCAGTTACACAAGTCTCAAATTCCCTTGTTCGCACTTCACACAAGTTGTTCCCTTTTATCACTGCCAGACACAGTTTATTTGTTAGCGAATATAGTGCTGGTGAAATGTGCCAGACTGACAGCCCTGGAGACCAAAGCTCTCTGTCTATCCACAGCGATACTTGTTTTTCACCTCATACTGTCCCCTGCTGATGCACTTCAACCTTTGGGAGTGGTCATCTCTAAAGAGGAGAGGAGCTGGCCTCTACTGAACACACAGTTCTTTACCCCGGTGTTTGCAATGAGCATGGCCTACAGTGCTGACTGTAATGGCTTTGCAATGTGAATAACTTCTCCACCAGGGTCTGGGCAGAGGCCACCAGCTCACTTAACAGGAGAGAGGGGCCTGGTAGGATCTGAATGAGCAACACAGAGCCCATTAGCAAGCCCAAGTCATCCAGCTTCTTCCTTTTCCTTCATTTAAAAATATATATTTACTGCTGCTTTAAATAACACGGATTTAAAAGTGAAAGCGGCATACCCAGGAGACTCAGCTTATAGAGGATTCACACCGGGGTTTAGAGGGGTTGGCACTAACCTTTGTAACAGCTGTTTGCCATCCCTGAAGAAACTCAGGATGATTCTTCTCTCTTGCTTCAGTCAGTAAATACTTTCGTATGTTCTTAAAAAGAAAATCAGAGCCTTCCCGTTACACACAAATAAAAGCCAAGGAGAAAGGTATGCGGGTACGTTTAACCAGGGTGAGTTTGGCCCTTGTGCTTAACCCAGCTCTAGCGCTTAAGGAGAGAACTAACTGGCTCCAATGAGCACCAGGGCTGGATTTGGCCAGCCAGTCCACACAGAGACGCAGTAGGAACTCCACCACACTTGAGGAAATTAAAAGTAGATTGGGCAAAGCGCTAGAAAATGAACTGTAGAGAAGAATTTTGTACTGGCAGGAAGATGCACTAGACGGGCTGGCATTGTCCAGTTTTAATTTATTTGATTGGCTGAGCTTGTGGGGCCCTGACACACAATTTGATTGCATTTCTTTGAACATCAGGATAACTTTTGACCACTGCAGCCGATCAATTCCAAAGTTTCAGGGCAGGTTCTTGGCATCAATACATAGAAGCCTATTGATTGGGGGGGTGGGGGCGAGAAATCAAAAACTCCAAAATGGGGGAGGGGGACAGCATCTGGTTAGCAGAGCCACAGCTTCAACCACCTCTGTAATTCTCTATAAATCAAAGAGCCGGTTGTTGGCAGAAGTGAATACAGTCCAGCATAACAACTTCACTCATTCTACCATGTCCCAATTAAGCTTACAAAGTTGACATCCTTCACGAGAAAGAAAAGAAAAAGGAGAATAAAAATGGGGGGAAAATAGGGAGTCATAAGGAACCCCTGCCAGGGGCGAATGGGGAATTGTGGCATGGTGAAGATTGCAGAAAGTCCCTATATGGGAACGGGAGAGTGGCACACAGGGAGCTTGTGAACAATGGGAATGGAATGATGCAAGAAGCCCCTGGAGTCTGCAATGAGCATGGTCTACAGAAGCAAAGTGTGAAACTCTCTAGTTTTATAAACGTCCGGGTATGTGGACACCACAGCCGCTGCTGCCGCTGTGCTGTAGATGCTCCCTAGATTGACGGAAGGGGTTTTCCCATTGATATAGTTAGTCGACCTCTCCAAAAGGTGGCAGCTTGGTCAATGGGGCCTAGCTGTGTCTATAGGAGGGGTTAGGTCAACCTAACTACATGGCACCGGGAGCTACATTTTTCATAACTTTGACTGATGTAGCTAGGTCGATCTAATTTTTAGGAGTAGGTGAGGTCTCAGCTTTATCTTTGGCAGTTGCTGATGGGTAAACTTATTTTAATTCTGACATCCTTTCTGTGAGCTCTCTGTAAAATAATTGCTACTCTGCCTTAATACATACTTAAAAGCTGCAGCCTGCTGTATTAGCAGGCAATTAGGTCAGCTCTGCAAAACAGACACTAAAACTGGTCAGTCCAGGCCAAACTACTTGCCTATGTTTTACCATCATGATTGAAATATTATCAATCGACCAGACATTTAAGAAAAAAATGCTGGTACCTGCACTCCTCAAAAAAATAAAAAACAAAACAATCTTTGGTTTACAAGTTGTGCAAATGGGTATCTTATTCCGCTTTGAACAATGGATTTCTCTTACTGTACGAGGCTTTAAGCATTTGTTTTTTGGGAGTGCTACAGAAGAGAACACACAACAGAAAAGTTTGCTAGACACAGACTGGTTGTATGAATATGGCAATGGAAGACCTGGGCTTTATTCCCAGGGCTGGTACAGAGTCGCTGTGACCTTGAACAAGGTCCGTGTCTCAGTTTCCCATCTGTCAAAGAAGTTAATAACTCTCCTGCACCTTTGTAATCACGTTGAGAACTGGATGAAGGCAATAGAAGGGCCAAGTATATATTTTATTTTTAGTACATGCACAGAGATTACATGAAGCATGATGCCCCCAAAACGTAGACTTACTTTAGAGAGGATACAAATTTATTCTTAAAAGCAAGGATCCAAGCACTTTAAGCGTAACTATAATAATTCCTCTTACCTCTACACAAAATTTAAAATGAATCCCTTGGGAATCGTAAAATGAAATAATTCGGTTAGGGATGTTCACAGTAATGAGGGACCAGTGGACTTCCAGGTGAATAGGAATTAACAGGAGAGTCTTTTTGAACAAGTCCACCTGACAAACAAAACAGTAAGTATTACCAAACAGGGGAACAGACCACATGTAAGTTAAATACGCTTCCCACAACACTGTATTTATTTAAAAACAGAACATCTTTGCCCTCTCCTGACCCTGAAAGTTCTCTTCTAACTCCCTCCAAGAGCTCTTCACGCAGGTATTTCAGTCACATGTTTGTGTTTTGTACTAGATGCAAGACATTGCTGCAGTAGAAAAAACAACTATGAACACTGTGAGGGATCCACATTTAGTCTTCACCTGCAATTGCAACAAAGCATGCTCGATTTACGTGTTAGAACGAAGGGTGGCATGGGCACTCCCTTTAACTAACATGGCTAACACAACCTGCAATCAAGCTAGGCCATTTATACATCTTCAGCAATGATGTTTCTGCAGTAAGAACTCAGCTGATTTGTACCGACTCTGCAGTGCTGATGCTGGTAAAAATGGGTCAGCAGATTAAGCAATCAGGACTCAAAGAAGCCACACAGAAACAGCAGGCCGAGGCACTTTTCTGACCCGTATTCACTGTAACATGGCACTTTGTTCTTGCCCAGTGAACTGCAGCTTGCACAATACAGAGGCAGAGACTTTCCAGGGCAAAGATTGTCTTCCTGTGTCTGCACAGTGCCCAGAACATTCGGTGTGCTTCTATAAAGTCCAATAAGCAATATAAAATAGTGTCCGACTCTTCACTGCAAAGTCAACAAAAGATGAGGCTAATATACTATACAGTGCCTAGTACTAGGGCCCTGCAGTGCTACTGTAAAACAAAAAAAATCAGCAACAGATCTAGTCCACAAGCAAGAAATCAGAGGGCACAGGGAGCGACAACAACAACGTTTTGGGTAAGGGATGACTGCATCTTAATGTTGAGGACAAACAGTTCCTTAAGGAAGGTTTTACGTGCTTAGGTTGTTTAATTTCCTAGTGCTGGGAACGGCAATGGAAAGCAAAAGTGGATTTCCAGATCTCCATGCACTAGATTTTGGTTTACATCATCAAGAGCCATTACACACAACGGAACATATGGAAGGCACATTGGACAACTCAGCCTGCATCATTAATGTAGCACAGGCAATTACTGGATTATGATACTTTACCCAGCAGCAGAGGTACTGCAACCAGACAGGCGATCAAGGGAGAAGGACTAATACCACCTTAAAAATCATGTGGAATCTAAACAACATGGCAATGTTTAGAACACTCTTTTTTTTTTTTGTTTTGTTTTGTTTTTAAGAGCAGATCAGGATTTATTCTTTTGGAAGTAAGGCATGGGAACTGCTTTGGTCTTCAACTGCACTGTCCTCCTCAATCTTCTCGTGTCCTCCAAAAGCACGTGATATTGGTAGAATCTTGTTGTGTACACCAGAAATGCAGAAGAAACAGGACACTGGACTAAATGGACTGGTCTGATCCTGCAGGGCAATTCCTATCTATTTTTAAAAGCACTATGCAACTTGTACAAAGCATAGTGTCCACGCTCTAATACGAGTGGGAGAGGGGTTACATCTGTTGTAAGGAAATAAAGTGCCCGTATGAACATTAATGGGTAACACACATGATGCAAACAAGGTCAGACATATTTGGAAGTGCTCTGCACCCAGCAGCTCATATTGATAATGTATATCGATTTGGAAATACTACAGAAGTGCCTCACGTTCCTCTGTAGGCCAGGCTGCATATCCCATGTTGCACCACAGTCTCCCCTCTTGTAATCCAGACAGGGGGCCCAGCCTACAAAGGAGAACTGGGCCCCCTGAGCAACCAAACTACAACTCCCATGAGGCGTTGCACCAATGCACGCAAACTGAAATATTTGGGTTTTCAGACAACAATTTGAATATTTTTGCAGAAAGCAGACACTTTTCCTGAAAAATGTTTAGTCATAAACCCAATTTTCAACGCTAAATGCTTAACAGTCCTTGAAAGTCAGATCCTCTGCCTTTATATCTGTACTTGAATTGTGAGAGCTGTTAGTTATCAGCATTTATATAACAATCTTTTGTGACAGCCTATTGCTTTTATTACAAGGGAAATGAAGTTTCTCCTCAGCGCAGTGGTGCGGTAAGAAACAGGGATCTACTTTGGAAGGGACACAGAACAGTTTAGGGTCTGACTTTTGGGATTTTTAACAAATATTTTCAAGTTACTTTCACGTAATACAGTTCTGTCCCCATCTGAACACTCCCCTACAATGATGTGAGCATAATAAATAGTGCTCTAGAACATGAGAACCAGAAAGTGACCAGTCTAGTTTCACTTACCAAGCTTTTGCAAAATGTATGAAGTACACCACTGACAGCAGTGAAAAAGCAAATTAGAATTTAATAAGTCCAGTTTTAATAAGCTCCAGTAAAAGGTTTGGATCATCTAAACCAGTGGCTCTCAAACTGGGGCCGCCCCTTGTTCAGGGAAAGCCCCTGGTGGGTCGGGCTGGTTTGTTTACCTGTTGGGTCCACAGGTTTGGCCCATCGCGGCTCTCACTGGCCGCGGTTCGCCGCTCCAGGCCAGTGGGGGCTGCGGGAAGCAGTGGCCAGCTAATCCCTTGTCCCATGCCACTTCCTGCAGCCCATATCGGCCTGGAGCAGCGAACCGCAGCCAGTGGGAACCGTGATCGGCCGAACCTGTGAACCCAGCAGGTAAACAAACCAGCCTGGCCCACCAGGGGCTTTCCCTGAACAAGCGGCAGCCCCAGTTTGAGAACCACTGATCTAAACAGTATACCTTTAAAGGCCACTTGTATATTAAAAAAAGAGAGTCACATTTCACCAAAGGGGAGGTAAACAGAAACTTGATAACTTTTCAATTCCTTTATCAAAATACATTACAATTCCTATTTGAAGATGGGCTTGCCTGATTTTTTTGTTTAATACCTGTGTTAAAATGTGGCTGTACTATTCACACAGTCTGTAAAAATGCTTTGTGCGGTTTCTTGTTTGTCATCTCTAAATTGCCACACTAAAATGTGCAAGTGTTTACAAATAGAGATTTTTTTTCCTTTCAGCTGACAGCCCCGCACAAACCAACTTGACTTCGAGAACCCAGGCTGAATTCTTTGCTTCTCATACACCCTCACCAGCAAGAAGGGGTTTTGCCATCCAAACTGAGTTGTTAGCTACAACCCCTTTTTGCTAAGCTCCAAATGAGAATGAAACTTTAAAAAAAAAAAAATTCTGTTGATAATGCTGAAGGAGGAATAGAATGCAGCTTTCCCACAGGCTTGCTGCTGAGCAGTACTGAGAGGAGTAACAGTAAAAACTTTCTTTTGTCACTTGGTACTAACGTAATTTCAAGTGAAACATTTTCTTGTGAGCAGGGGAGAAATGCTAAGTACCAGCATCCAGTGGTCTATTCTATACAATTGATAAGCAATAGACAGAATTAAATGGTACCTTTTTAGTCCATCGTTTTACACCATTATATCCTTTGGTTACCAGCTGTCTATGAAAAAAGCTGTTAAAAAAATGAACCTAGAAAGACAAATTAAGAAAAGAAACGAGGGTTGAAAGTGTGCATAAATTCTTCTAGTAATGCCTAACATAACTTCTACATAATTAAACATCTAGCTGGCTAATAAACAAGAATCGAAAAAGCAAAACAGGAAAAGAGACAAGCAAGTCTACAGATGTTTTAGAAAACCTTAAATAAATACTGCTGTTCTTTAGAATGAAGAGAAACTCTCTGTTTCCCTAGAACATGTGATGCGAAGCAGTTTATTTTTTTAACTTGGCATTCCTAAGCCTACGACATGCAGCTGCAATATTTTGTTTAGGGAGAGGAGGCTAAAGAAGAGTTACAGATATTATTCTCCTGAATTCCAGGGATTAAAATCACTGGAGGATGGGGGAATATCATATTTTCCCATCCTCCCTACATAACTTGCTAGAAACTCCTTCCATTTTCTGCTCTGTGACTCAGAACCAAATAATTTGATTGTCAAAAGTTATAAAAAGTTTAAGACACAAAAACATGGACATCAGCGTTCAACCCTCTGGTCAATTACAGATTTCACAAAAATGCTTCTGAATTACAGAATACTTCTTTGTCTACTGTGTCACATCTTTTGCAATTAAGTACAACCTATTGTTGTGGTGAAAGGTTGTAGATTTTTACAGTTAAAACAATTCTTTAGCATTAATACTTGTGTTAGCCTCTCAATTAAAGGATGAGATTAATACAAAATGAAAAGCTATAAGTCACATCTTTTATGCAGTTTTACAACATCTGTATTTAATAATCTTGCTAGTATCGAGGAGGTAGAAGTTACTGCTTGAAAAAAGCTAGATAGTTCAGCATTTGAAAATGCTGGATAAAACCTATTAGTTATGCCAACAGAAACTTCTAACCGCATTCTACAAAGTACTAGAACAAGATCTCCCATGAGGATTTAAATTATGCACTATAGAAAGTGGGCATAGGCAGACAGATACACTCTCCAATACCACAGTTCTGGTTCATACACTGAAGAGCAAAGAGAATACTAATGAGGAATCACTACCATCACCAGTCGAAGAAGCAGTGCTCTACATTCTGAGCCAGAAGATTAAAGGGTTGCTATACTCTGTGCAGCCTGCCAATCTAAAAATGGCATTGTGTGGTTTCTTTGTGGTCTCAATGATTCCATATTCAATTTGTTCAGCTTACAAGTAAACAGATGGTTCTTCTAACCATCAGTGCTACAACCAAACTCAATCCAGAAGTCAAGATGGGTTTCCTTCTGCCCTGAATGTCAACACCAACGAGAGAGACTACAGCTGGAAGGTAGTTAAGAACTCTGTTGATGATGCATGAAACAGAAGAGAATCCAGTTCACTTTCATAATTTTTGTGGCTCTGTGAGCCTTAGAGGAGTAAAAATTTGTACCGGTAAAGTGAACAAAAGACTGACTAAAGGCAGCAGATCTAGTAAGTACAGAGGGGCTATTTTTACACTGACACTTTGAAACACCATAATGGTGTTTTAATCTGCATTAGACCTCCTTCCTATTTGACACATGTACCTGTGGTCTTACACCATCTCTCCCTTTCTACCCCATAATTGACACCTTTTCTTAATGCTCACCTTGTCAGGGACTGCATCCATTATGAGTTCACCATACATATTAATAATCTGCAAGAGTTAGTAAAAATTATAATTTGCACAAAAATAACATTGTATTACTGAAAGTAAATCCAAGATTTGAGAGGGCATCTAAAAAAGCACACACCTTTTTTCTGACAAGAAGTTGACTAATTAGAGTAACATTCTATTACACTCTGATGCAGTCAAGAACTCTGGAATCAACAATGGGCTGCTAGAGCAGACATAATATAAGCAGATGCTTAAAGACTGCCTCAATGTGAAACATTGGTTTAATTCAATTTAAGTCTACTGAGGCACATCTGGAGGACTGCTACTCTCTCTGGTTTTTTGGCTATGGGTCTTGCATTGCTGTTACTTTCTCTTCTTCTAGCTAAGTGGGAGGAAATACTATCTTCTCGCACCTGCAATCACTGTCTTCTTGAAGAGGAAGTACAGTGTATTTGCATGAGAACAGGTCTGGGAGCCAGAAACTCAAGTTTTATATTACTGGGTCTGCCAATGAAAAGCCACTCGACCACTCTGCCTTAGTTTCCCATCTATGAAGCGAGGATAACAGCGACCTACCTCACACAGGGGGTTATGAGAATTAGCTAATATTTTTTAACACTTTGAAGAGGTAAACATAAGCATTGCTAACCTGGTCATTTAGCCAGTTCTGACCATCGAGTGTAGCCAGATCATCCATATCTAGCATGTGCTTATTATAGAAGACCCGGAAATTGCAAGTGGAAGATTTTGGATGCCTTGTCCGATACTTCACGATTTCCCTACTGATAAAAGGCTTTCTGAAACAGAATTGAAAAGATAGAGACATGGATAAAGATATTCCAGGTCATACCAAATGGAGCTGTTCCAGCAGGTGTCAGTTTCAATCTGGAATACAAATTAGCGTGTCAAATAACTTTTCCTTTACAAGTACTAGAATATATTACAGCTACAAACCTATGGGAGAAATCTTCATTAAAGACTTCCTTTAATCTTGCCATGACATCTTTTTCACAGAGTGGAACTAAACTGCCATATTTCTTCATCACTTCATCTAGGAATCCTTTGAATACATCAGATAAATGAAAAAGCAAACAGGTAAAAAGTTGAGTTCTCTAGTCCAACAAAACCAGATATTATAAATATTTAACAGCACAGTGTCCCACCCACCCGGTGGCAAATTCCTGCATGCAGTTAATATAATACAAGAGTTAAAAAGCTCAGAGAGGCACCATTAAAGACAGGGGAAGTGACCCCAGAACTGAAAGATCACTTAAAAGTCATCTACATAAAAATGTTAAATACTTTGAGCCCAATTTTCTTCATTTATGCAGAATTTATACCCAGGTATCCCACTGGAGTTACTCACAATTTATACTTGTGTAGGCAAGAGAAGAACCAGTCTCTTTGCCTATTTCTATTAACATTTTACATACATGTTATTCAAACATTGTAAATCCAGGGTGCCATCAGTTCCTGCAAGAATTAAAGCATTCATTAAAACTAAATTTCTAGCCCTTAGGTTCTGAAGATAGCCTCCCGCATGCAAAAAGAGTCAATACAGTACTGTCTGCTGACAGTACCATGCCTTCGCTGCTGCTCACTGTTCTCCTTAACTGTAGTACAGTAAAAATATATCAGAGTCTGATCAATTTTTACTAACTATTCAGCAGAGAAACTCAAGAATCAAGTCAATTTCACCCTGCTGTTGCTTGGGAAAGTTCTAAGCAGCAATGACAACAGCAATTGGAGATATTCCCTGGAAAAGACCAAAAGATTGAGTCTAGCGGGAAAGTCTAGCAAACAG
Source organism: Gopherus evgoodei (assembly GCF_007399415.2). Classification (NCBI taxonomy): domain Eukaryota; kingdom Metazoa; phylum Chordata; order Testudines; family Testudinidae; genus Gopherus; species Gopherus evgoodei. Next base: position 9,220,747 of record NC_044330.1, read on the forward strand.
ATGTTTTCTGGCTGCTAAGAGAAACAGGAGTAGAATGGTGGAGATATCACCCCATTCCAGCATCAAGAAGTAGGGTAAGTAGGAGGGAAGAATCATGAGAGAGAAGACTGGAATAACAGATCGCTGAACAACGTTGACGGTTCAGGAGGAAGAGACACCAAATTCTGCAGCTCCCTTCCAGCTGCCAGAGGGCTTTTTGGAATCAAGGGGAAAACTTCCAAAACATATTGGAAGCCTGCTAACCAGACGCTTATAAGAAAGATGGAGCCCCAGAACAGGGGCATCACCCCAGTAGGAATTCCAGCATCTTTCCCTTTCCCAGGAGATAGGGGAGGGGACAGATAGCTCGCTTCTCACCTGGACATGGGACCATTGCACTGGGGCTTCTCTATTTTGCACTGGCCCTTTGGCCAGTCCTCCGATGGGGCGGGTCAGGGCAAGGCAGGAAAAAGAGAGACTGATTGGATAAGTTGTTAGAAAATAAAATCATGATATTTTGAGAGATTCTGGGGGAGAAATAGAAGAGAGAAAAATATAGGAGAAGAGACTGAAAACACAATGAAAAGGAAGATACTGGGAGAGAGAAAACCAAGGAGGAAAACAGACTGAAAATAATGTAGGAAGACATATACCATAATGTATTACTGGGGAAAGGTGAAGTGAAGCCAAGAAAGGAAAGAAATAATATTAAACCAAAGTAAGAAGAAACGTGAACCACACCAAAAAAAAGTATTGAAGTTCATTGCGGACTGTCCTTAATTGTAACTTTGTCAAACACTAACAGCACAGCTTGTATTCCTTTAAGTTGTAAAGGGTTGTGATAACAAAAGTGTTTTTCAACCTGGCTAGGAAATACTGTCTTCATGTTAGATGGTGTTTGAGAAATCATTAAGCCTTATGCTACATATATGTTCTCATGCTTCAGGGAAAGGACTGAGGAGTCCTTAGTTCTGTTCCTCGGTCTGGCCAACCTCTGATCTCACTTATGCTGGTGTAAAGCGAGGGTAACTCAAAGGGGAAAACAATCCCAAGTTCAAAACTGGCACAAAGTTGCAGCCTCTCTGTGCCAGCTTCCTCATCTGCAAACAAAGATTCTATCGCACTGGGGTGGGGGGAGGAAGCTCTTTAATGCTTGAAAAGAACGTTGAGGCCCTCAGACAGGCAGCACTACAGACATGCCAAACGTTACTTTTTGCAACATCTTTGCACAATAGGGCAAGATTTAGATTAATCTAAAATCCTGGAGAGAGATTAAAAGGACAAAACAAAACCAAAAATATCAAAGCGGTTGAGACCCCATCTCTATCTTCCCTCAGTCTGACCTACCATCACATTGATCTCAGGCCCTTGCGTGATATCCCAAAGATCAAAGAGAACAAATGTGCACTTATTACACCTTCCATCTGAGGCCCTAAGGTTTCTACAAACGCTGTTAACCTGGCTAGGAATGACTGTCTGGAGCCACACGGATTGGCTGACTGGGCCTTTTCTGATGTCACATGTACCAACACAGCTAGGACCTCTTTACTGGAAAACAAAAATCCCTTCACCCATTCTCTTAAATAGATTGTGGAGAACGCTATTGAGAGGGAGACAACATAAGGGACCTGGAGACCTAAAAGGCAGCCTGATGGACCCTCCTATCAAAATACCATTTCTGCAGCACTTCGCTGTCCCTGCAGGCATTTGTAACTCACTGAACATCCAAACTCAATTGGGAATTCCATATGCCAAAATTTGTGTTTTACCACTGACAACCAGCGGAGCAGGATTTGGTCCCCAGTTAATAACAAAGTATGTTCAAAGTGGATACTGGGTCATAAACTGCTTATGAAAGCACAGCTGGGTTTCTGGGAATGGAAAAACGAGTCCAAAGAGCCCAGAAACTCTTGAGAAAAGAAAGAAAAAGAAGAAGTGAAAGTCTGCTTTTTATTTTCCTCTTTTACGAGATTTCATATGTCACTCCCTCCTCCCAATTAAAAAACTTAAAGAACATTAAATCTGAATGAACCAGAGTATTAGCAATCAATATTGCCAAGGTGTAAATCAGTAACTTAATGGTGTACTTCCTACCTGGCAGAAGGCATTCACCTTCTATCTTTGTGCCTCACAACATACCTGAATACCACCCCCAACAGCGTGCTAATTCACATCCAGTTGGTGCATACTGCTGTAATGAATTAAGCTTCAAGATATCCCTGAGAGGTATAATTATACCAAATTTTTCTAAAGTAGAAACTGAGGCCCACAGTTTAAGCGACATGCCCAGGGCCATTTAGCAGTGCCAAAATAAGTGAACACAAGCCAGATCACCTGATTTTGCTTGTGCTTTAGCCACAAAGCCTCCTTCCCCCATCTACAACATCAAGGGTGGAATTTAGTTGAGCCCTATTTAGATACTTTGGTCATGTATACACCACAGGAATTACAGAGGGATAGCTACGGTGATGCAGCTATGTCAGTTCAGTCCCACAGTGCAGACACAGCCTACAGCAATGGATAGAATTTTTCCACTGCTGTAAACACCGCATCTCCAAGCAGCAGCAGGTGGATCAACAAAAGCATTCGTCCTTCAACCTATGTCTACACCAGGGGTTAGCTCAGGATAGCTACAACACTCAAGGGTATGGATTTCACACATCGGAGTTCTGCACCTATGTTGGCCTAAATTTTAAGTATAGACCAAGCCTTAATTTTGCTTCTGAGTGAACTGAAATGTTTTGAGCCAGCTGACACACCTAAGGTCAGGGTTCTCAATTTCTCTGCATGGTCTGAAGGAGAGAGAAGCTGGATTCAGGTCTGTTCCTCATTTCCCTCTGGCTTGCTTTCCACACAGAACTGAAAGTAGAGGAACAATGCATATATACTCACTGTGTATGAGCAAATCACTGTCTCAATAGGGTTTAAAGGAATATTTGTTCAATGCTAGACCATATTTTGCATCCAGCTTCTCTTCCCTTCACACCATGTTTTGAAGGATTGACCATAAAAAGCTTCCCAATAGTTTCTCCAGACAGGAAAAGTGGAGAATTGGGGCAAAATCTGAGTCTGTCAAATTTAGTTGCAATCCTTTAACACTCCTTGTCAAAGGGAATATATAACAGGCTGTATAATCTACTGAAAATGGGCTGTTCTAATGAAAACCAACTGACTCCCAGTTATCGGAGTGTTGCTGGACTCTGTACCAGTATCTGAATGGTACAGTACAAAAGGGAGTGCTAATCCTTACCACATTGTTCTATATATATATCTCCTGACATCAGATAAGGTTGCATATACAATACACTTCAAACACAAGTATTTGTACCATGCTCCATATTAAAAGAAACTCCATCAGGTAGTGTCGGTTCATCATGTATTATGAATGGAATTATGAATGAGTGGTTTGGTTTTTTTTTCGTTTCAACTACAACCAATTTTGTTTAGATTTAGACTTTTTCCTATTCAAACATTTAGGGTATGAAAACCCAAAAGTGAAATTGACTGGTTTAGTCTCCTGTTTAAAGCTAAATGAAGCTGAGAAATTACACAGGCAGTAAGCCTAGGGAAAAGCAAATTAGATCACTGTCTAAATTGCTAATAATGTGAGATTACCTGATTTTTTAAAAAATATAAAATAAAGCATTTTTACCCTATACTGTCCCTTTATAACCTCAAGGTAAAAACATATTCTAAATTTAAAATGCTGATCCATATTTTTCACAAGAAGCCCAATTCGACTGTATTCTCTAAAACAAAAGTAGAAAGATGTACCACTCAACAATTGTTGAAAAATAAAAGCCTTGTGTCAATTAAGCATTATACCCATACTTCAGAAGGTACCATTCTAAAGCTAGCGTAAGTGAGCCTGCCAAGTGAGGAAAGTTCTGCCCCATTTCCCTTACAACAACCCTCCTCATCACAGCTTCTCAGCTCAGTTGGAGTATTAAGCTACACACTTCTTGCAATTCATGGTGTGTAACCATTTTAATAAAGGAATTAAAGTGGTAAGGAAACTTCAGATATTCCCAACTTCATATGCTATGCCCAGCTATTCTCAAGAATGATTAGCTTTATAACATGTGTAAAGAGTATACCACAAATCCATGTTGATAACTGCTCATCAGCCACACGAGAAACTTTCTGACTGTTCCTTCTGCCTCCCTTTCGAGCTCCTGATTTTAGTCCTGTGCTTTCTGGCAAAGGCTCCTCTAGGGGGCTTTTACAGTAAGGGTGATCTAGTAACTTTGCACTAAAAATGTCCAGATTTATGGAGCCTTCGACTTCCATCTGGGAAGAGCTGTCTTCATTTTGTGCCAGCTCCACCAAAAAAGGTCCATTTGCAAGGTTATTGTTCATATTTGAATCCCCCTTGCAGGATTCTAACAATATCATTTCATCAACACACATAACCTGATTAGATTCTGCATCTTCATGACCTGAAATTGCAATTTCTCTCTCTGTTACTGAGAGGAAAAGATCCCCATGGCAACTGTCCACTACAGAAGCCTCGTTTGTTTCTGTCCTGTGCAAGGTCTCTGTACCCAAAGGAGCTGTTTTGTGCAGCTCTGGTTGGCAGATTTTAACACTGCCATCTCTGGATGCAGGTTCCTCAGAATGTAGCTCATCACACTGTAATGCATCGTGGGTAAGGCAGATGTCAGACACAGGTGTCTTATTCTCCTCAGCTACAGGTCCTGGTGTATTATTGTTCATATCTGATGAGCTATACAGGTTCCAAAAGGAGTTATTTTTAGATTTCCAGCAGGAAAACCAGTTACAAAATCCACCTTCAAAATCTCCTTGAAGATTCTCTTGACAGTCCCTAGTAACTTTCTCCACCCAGCTTGGCTTGATTTTACTTGATTTGCAGGTTTTGCCTCTTGCTCTAAGTTTTGGGGATTTTATGATTCTATCCCGAAACCTAATCATAGAAAGTTTCTTATGCATCATAAATACAGGTATCTTTTTTACAGTGTACTGGTTAAATCTGGACCTCTTTTTAGTTGTCAAGGGGCCACAAGTTCCATTCTGTTCTAGCCCTCTGCAACAGCACCTTCTTTTACTATTGTTTAAGACTACTAAGACTGCATTGCCTTCATCCTTATTGCGTTCCTCTCCACTGGGTGTGAAACCATTCTTCTTTACAGGTAAGATAGCGTCGCACAGCCCACCACAAAAGGCACTGTGGTCATTGCCATGCATGCAGCCAAAATTAGCGTCTGCTTGTAATCCAGTGACTCTGTTCAAGAGATCTTCACCCTGAAAGGATTCATTGTCCAACTTCTCTATTGCCTCTGCACATGGGCTTCCAGTTTTGCCATCAGAAAAGGGCTTTTTTGCCCTTCTGGATGTTTTTCTAGACAAGGTGCTGTGTTCAGCAGTTGGTTTTTGATGTTTTTTTGCATTTAGAAGCACTTCAGGAACCCACTCACTCTGGAGTCGGAGTGCCTTCCTTCTGCACTGGAGAGATCGGGACACTTTGTTCCGGTTTAGGCTCACAACTGATTGAGCACTTTGTCGTTTTCTCTTAGCTAGGAAAAAACGCTTCTTTTGGAAGCAGTATTTCCTGAGCCCCCAAAATCCAGTGGTCCATCTTCTAGAAAGGAACAGCAATCGACTTCTTTTCCAATTTAAATTTCTTCTATGTTCTTTCATTTTTCTGCTGCATTATGATCTTGAAGGGCAGCTGTAAGAATAAGGAACACAAGGTTACACTTCAGATAACTTTGAATTCAAAGCCATGAAAACACAATTCACATTCCTCTGGGAGTGTGTCTGTCGAAAATTCCAAGAGCCTCCCAAATCCCCACTCTGCATTAGAAGTTCAAGCATAATGGCTGCAATGGCTCTCTCACCAATGTGTTACATGTCTCCTCTCCCAGTTCTATTATTCAGCTGCTCCTCTTATTTAGATTAAAGAGCAGGTAACCTCTCACTCAGATCACTCTCTCCTAATCTTAAATTTTGACCCAACTTGGGCTAGTGAATCTGTAAAGCATAGATAATATTTAACTTCCATCTTAGGAGTTTTAAACCACAGGCTTAAGTCTGAAAGTTAGCCACAAGCATGCCTCAATATCAGATTCCACCAGGGACACAATGAAGCCTGATTATAGCATAATAAACCTTAATTGGGGAGCCACCCTCTGGTGAGTCAGTTCAACAGAAACTCTTCCATTAAAAAGGAACTAAAATGCTCATATTCCAGGCAAGGAGATTTTTTTCTTCAAAATAAATGATATTTCACTATAGCCAAGTCGACTGTAAAATGGTTCCTCTATATTTAAAGGGCAATGCTATAAGTTGCCATAACCAAAATTAACCCTTATACTAACAAAATAGTACCAGCTCAAGACACTGACAGCCTTCTAAACAAATCCCTTTCTCCATTGCAATGACCTGCATCTTAGATGGGCAAATATAAATAGTTAAAACAGGGAGGATGTGCATTTAGGACAGAGGTTGGCAACCTCTGGCACGCAGCTCACCAGGGGGACCAGGTCAGTTTGTTTACGTGCTGCATCCACAGGTTCGGCCGATCGCGGCTCCCACTAGCCGTGGTTCGCCGCTCCAGGGCAACAGGGACAGTGGGAAGCCGCAGCCAGCACATCCTTCAGCCCACACCGCTTCCCGCAGCCCCCATTGGCCTGGAGCAGTGAACCATGGCCAGTGGGAGCCGCAATCGGCTGAATCTGTGGACACAGCAGGTAAACAAACTGGCCTAGCCCACCATAGTGCTTACCCTGGCGAGCCGCGTGTCAGAGGTTGCCAAGCCCTGGTTTAGGATCACACAAGACTGTCAAATAATTCAAAAGTTAAGGGCCATATAATACTATCAATTCACCCACACTGTTGCTATGTTTGGCAACAGTCATTTTTCTGCCAGGCTGGATGAAAAGAATACCAGAATATTTGAACAAGCAACAGAGCAGGGCAGCACCAATGGAAAAAAATGGATGATTGCAAAGGTGTCACTCCAACTCTCTGTCTGCTTTATGCAATTTGCCCCAGGGCCTGACACAGTATGTTACAAGTGGGGCAGGGCTTCTTTTGCTAAACATTTTAGGAGACGACACCAAGCATGCTTAGAAGTGATTTGTCACTCATTCATTTTGACTTGTTTTCCCCCACTGCACCAACTGAAAGATCTGCTTCTCAATAACGATGATTATTACAAAATTTGGAGTTTGTCATAGTTGCACCTCATGCTGCCGTGGATACCAAAGGTTCTTCCACACGTTTAAAAACCAGAGAGAGTGGTGTCTAAACTGAGATCAAGCATGGAAATGTCAGCCTTAAAGGAGAATTTCAGTTATGAACACGTGGAAACAGACGTTGACAATGGGAGTCCGGACATAACCCTGACTATTGGTTTTTCAACTGTGAACTCTATTAGAATGAACAATCAGAACAATGGACAGGTTTTATTTTGTTGGGATAGAAATGCAAACAGAGGGTAAAGAATTTAAAGGTTATTACTTTCTTAAAGCTACTCCCACTGTACCATGAAAGGTCAGCTGCTGACTTGCAAAGAGTTGTGAATCATGCAGTAATAGACTGGGACACACATTGGTAAAAACCAGCAAAGATCACCAGCGCAATGGTGAGCAAGGAGTCTATTTTTTGTCAGCCTTATTAATAAGGCAGTCATTACTGTTCTCCTAAATGGGATATAACAGCAACTTCTATAAGGGTGATTTCCTCACATTTCCAATCCTGGCTTTCGCCAGTCGCTCTTTAGGCTAGTTCCTCTGTAAGAGTATATCTTACCTGCAGAGTTAGCCTGGGTAAACAGCACTCAGGTTAGCATAGCCCAGGTAGAGCATCCTTACTGCAAAGCTCTACTCATGTTACTGTATCCACACTGGCGCTATAGTCATCAGTGTGAGGCACTAGGACTTCTAGAGAGTTACCCCTGGCTCTTCGCACTGCATCACTATGAATTGTTTTGCAATGCACTGTGGACAACGTGTGTGTGTGCTGGATGGCATCTCTGTTCAAGAACGTAGAAGTGCAGTAGAAATGTAGCAGATCACATGAAATGTGGGGTTCAAATGCTGAACCCATGTATACAAACTGGAAGATGACGTCCAGTACGGAAGAAAGGAGTAGGCAAAGGGCAAGAAAATACAGCCCATGGGCAACTGCAAGAAGGCACTGGAGGATTATCAGAACTTCTGTTGATTAGCCTGCATCCCATGTGGGTAGGTTACCAACCCCAATTAAAGTGGAAACAAGGCTCAAGCCTATACCTCCAGGCTGGGCCAAACCAGCTAGCCCATGTTCAAATAGACGAAATATATCTTTTAAATTAGGTTTTATTTAAATATTTTCTTCTTTTTTAAAATCAATGTATTTAAAATTAAACTTGAAATTATAACTGTCTATATTAAGCCTAAACTTCTTATAAACAAATATTTTTTAAATTTAATTTAAATTATTTTAAAGCACTACAAGTTTGCTGCTGAAGTTTTAAAGAAAGACCACTACTCTGGTAGAAGTCACTGGCTAAGCATCTGGAACTAGAGTTTACCAGAGCGCTACACCCACTTTTGACAGCAGTAGCCTCTTCTGCCAGTAGAGAGAGAATATTTTCTTCTGTTATTCAATAAGTTCAATTCAGTGATTAGTTCATTCAAAGTTAAGAAACCAAGGGGGAGTTGAAAAGACAGAAGGGCTTGTTTTCCCTCTTCTTAACTATGAATAAAAACGAGGTATGGGGGATGAGAAACACCAGTTTTGAAGTCTTGAAGGACATGGTGATCAGAAAAAAAACAGTTTAATTCACTAATTACAGTTAATATTCCTATGGTTAATAAATCAGTTTTAAATGCAAATCATGTTTTTGATAAACTTTATTTGAATAAAAACAGTTTTAAAATGCTGTATTTGTGTATTTCACTGAATTCCAATTTCACTCCAAATGTAGCTTGACTTAAATCAAATAAAAAATTAATCTAGTAAATAAACGTGTCATTCTCCATTTCCTAACATATCAAAAAAAGAGGAAATAGCAATATGAATACAAGTATGTTTACATTTATGTAAGCAATTATATAGTTTGAACGTATCCTCCTGGTTAACAAAAAATACAAAGTTTAGTGTAAAGGGCTATAGTTAATTGCAAATGAACATGTTTTAATGGTTACCAACTAATGATAATCAACCTTTCTTTTGGAAAGTAACTAAAAAGTACAAACGCCAAGACAAGATTAAAATTGCTGATTTAAAATCAGTCCACCTGCCCAGTTTGAAGCACCACCAAACCCAGATCACAGTATTGTCTGTGTGGATGGCAGCAACAATAGGGGATTGGCTAGCTGCAATGAAGCCATAGCCTCAGACTCCAGTTAGGGTATGTCTACACCACCACAGTAAGTCAACCTAAGTTACACAACTCCAGCTACATGAATAACGTAGCTGGAATCGACATCGTTTAGGTCGACTTACTGCAGTGTCTACATTGTGCTGGGTTGACAGGAGACACTCTCCTGTCAACTTACCTTACTCTTCTCGTTTGGGGCAACCGGAGAGCGAACTGCGGTTGATTTAGCACAGGGGTTCTCAAACTAGGGGTTGTGACCCCTCAGTGGGTCGCGAGGTTATTATATGGGGAGTCACGAGCTGCCAGCCTCCACCCTAAATCCCGCTTTGCCTCCAGCACTTATAATGGTGTTAAATATATAAAAATGTGTTTTAATTGATAAAGGGGGGGAGGGGCTGCACTCAGACGCTTGCCATGTGAAAGGAGTCACCAGTACAAAAGTTTGAGAACCACTGATTTAGCAGGTCTTCACTAGACCCGCTAAATCAATCCCCGCATCGATTGCCCGAGCATCAATTCCGCAATAGTGTAGACATAGCCCAGTAGCGTAGACACAGCCCGAGGCTTCAGAGATCCTTTCTGGAAAACTGCAACAGGAGCTGACTGGGCCTTTCAAGTAGCAGCAGCACCAGCGCTCCTGAACCTTCTCAGGCAACTAAAACACACCTAGCAAGCTGCACGGTAGTGATTCAACACAAAGCCAGCTAACACCTCCCTTCATTTCGCTCTGGTTCAATGGCTCCTTACTCACTGCCCTTTCTGTCATCTTACTTTTCCTTTAACTGCCATGGAACTTTCCAGAACCTTCCTTCAGATCCCTGTAACATCACTTACTGGCAATCTCAGATGCTTGGATACCACGCTGAGCACAGAAGAGCCTGCACCTTGCAGCCTGAGCCATAAAAGTATCAGTCTAAACAACTTCATGAACATACCTTCCAATATCAGAGGGGTAGCCGTGTTAGTCTGGATCTGTAAAAGCAGCAAAGAGTTTTGTGGCATCTTATAGACTAACAAATGTTTGTTAGTCTATAAGGTGTCACAGAACTCTTTGCCACTTACACCTTTCGATGTTTTTCAAGAAAAGCTCTCATGCACAGTCCCATTTGGAGTTATTGGTTCGCCTCTAAACCTTGCAATTTTCTAATACAGTGTCTGACACTAGCCTTTCTCCACACTGATGCAACTTCACCAGCGGAAACAGTAGCATTGTCAGGACTCTGCAAAACATACAGCACATTTGAATCCTTAACTGTGAATATTCTTCCTTTTTCTGTTCAGTTACAAGCTTGCGACACTGTAAAGATTATGTGCATTTCTGGAAGTTATTAGAGAATTTTCACAACTAGCTTAATATGAAAAGAAAACCACCCTATGAAAAGTTTCAAAAAAACATCTAAATGATTGAAATATGGAAACAGAAAAATTTAATTTATACACAATGAAAACGGGGGATAATCACATGGATTGCTTTTTAACCTCCACCAGGCCGAGATAACTGTGACAAAAAATGCCTGCAGCTGCCACTGTCTTGTCCACACTAAACTGAATTAGTTATAGCAACAGAGGGAAATTTCTAGGAAAAACGACCCAGTGAAAATAAGACCGAACAGTGAAAAAAGACTAAGGCTAACCTGAGTTGTTCTCAAAGCAGAAGTGTCACAAAGCAGGAATGAAATTTGCAATATTGTTGCAAAACTGTGTCACTAACTGTTAGACATTAGTCCCAATGTTTTTAAAAATGGGATATCAACTTAATACAGGTCTGTCCAAAAAAGCTGAATTACTATTGTTATAATACTTCATATTGCTACAAATATTAACGATCATGTCCCTATATTTCAGTTCAGGCATTTAGCACACACAATGTATAGTCAATTTCACTATTTCTCATGCTTTGCTAGTCAGTTTCTTCTGTTTGCCCGAGTCATTCACACAATGGGGAAACGAAAACATTTTTTAAAAATACGAAAAAGTCTATCCATAGATTTCAAGATCATGCCCCTTTAAGAAAAAGCCTTCCAGGGAGTGGTTAAGTATTATTTTAACACTCTGAAAAGTTTCCTCTTTTCATCATTATAAGCAGAATTGAAAGCTGCAAAACAATATTCTATATGAAAACTTTTAATTGAAAAAAACTAGAGTAGAGTAGAGGTTTTCTACATTTAATTTTTTCAGTGCTGCAAGAACCATCACTGGTTTTGCGTGCTCTCTTTTAACTTAAAAAATATTTGGGGTAATAGCTAAAAAATGCACTAATGACAGCAGAGAAACTGCACTGTGCAAAACATTTCTCAGGAGAGTTGTACACGTGCCTTAAAAAAAAGTTCTCACTACTTTGCCACTACAAATAATAATATTACATTAAAACAGTTACATGAAATCAAAATTAAGAATTTGGGCTTAAAAGTCAAAGAAACTTCTAAGATACAGCTGACACTACATCCTTAAATCCAAGGCATACACTGTCTAGGATCACTCACTGCCAGGTCATGTTTTCTTAGCTGCAGTAAGAAGGCACAGCAGGATAACAGCACACAGTTTGCCTCACCTCTGAGAATACTCCCACTCTTTTGGGATGTTAAATTCTACTATATTTTATTTACATTACACTGAAACAGTATGTTTCCATTTATTCCCCCTTATTTGCAAATACTGATTAGTGTAAATCTGAGACAATTTACAGATTACATACGGTACAACATTTGTTGCATCGGCACATGCGGACTCTTGTTTCAAGTACAAACTTGGTATCCAAAATTGTACCTTCAGAGCAATTCAGTATTAACTAATTTTGAAACCAAGGTATTTGAGGTATACAAGTTTATTTTGCAGAGGCATCATGCACCCCTAGAAACGCAAAGAAATTTAATTTTATATAACATTGGTATGAATAATTAGTCCTCATGCAATAAACTTCTGGCTGCCATCTTAAAATTAAATGTAAAAACTGCCAGATTACTTAGGTCCAATTTTGCCTCACATGTGCATAGCTAGTACTTCCTCCAGTAAAATTAAATAGTTATATTCAAGGACAGAAACTCATTTTAACACCAAGGGCCAAATTCTGCACAGGTGCAACAATTTTTAACCTCAAAAGGTGCTTTTACTTTGTTAGTGAACATAGCGCATACACATGCCATCCCAGCTATATTTTAGTCAACACATGACATTCAATGCTAGAGCAAAATTAACTAGCTACGTCAGCATCCTCAGTGAAATGAAGTACTGGAAAACATACGGCACATTTGAATCCTTAACTGTGAATATTCTTCCTTTTTCTGTTCAGTTACAAGCTTGCAACACTGTAAAGATTATGTGCATTTCTGGAAGTTATTAGAGAATTTTCACAACTAGCTTAATATGAACAGAAGACCAGCCTATGAAAAGTTTCGAAAAAACATCTAAATGATTGAAATATGGAAACAGAAAAATTTAATTTATACACAATGAAAACGGGGGATAATCACATATCACTGCATAAGCTGCTACTGATGTTTAGCTCAAATTTGATGTAATTCTGTTTTTACAGATTAAAATGTACAGTACTGGATACAGTATCTCTTCACTTCCTGTCCTAAACCCTTGTGCAGTGTTTCTGTGGACCACTGAGCAGTGAAGTAACCCTCTAGTGGTGAAGTAAGACCTAGAGCGCATGCTTTGGGATGAAAGATACTATACACATGTAAGCTATAACAAACAGTGACTGGCAAAGTCCAAAAGTACCAAGTTTGTATATCAACAAAAAATAAGATGAAAATTATTGCCAATAAAGGGATGGTATCAGGCACGTTTAGCCCAAAAATTAGGTTTTGTACAAATAAGGTCTTTAGTAGAAATGTTTTAATTCCATTTTTAAATTTTTAGACTTGCAACTTTTGGGTTGGTTTTATAATCACACGAAACAAACTCTGAAACACCATCCCAGTCACTATATCAAAGCAGGAATGTGCAACTGACAAAGCTGTAGTGAAATTTGTCTATTTTCATTATCCAAGCAGAGTAAAGAGCAGAGGAACTAGAAATTTACATGCACAGTTTCTGCATTTATCATGGACTGAGGGGCCTCCTTGATGTTTTTGCAGAATTTAAGCTTTCATTAAAAAATTAAGAGCCTACTTTCAGAGCTGTTAAGCACCTACAGCTTCCACTGATTTCAAGTGAAGTTGCCTGTACTTAGCAACTTTTGAGAAAGTTTTCCTGCCTTCTGAAGCATGCAGAGAATGAAAGAGTAGCTCTGAAAGGCGCAAACTTCCCTTCTTATGTCCATGGTTTTAACTCTCAAGACAGCTGAGAAATTAAATGCCATCAAAACCTATTGGGTGAGCTGGAAGTTTCAGCAACAACAATGTGACTATAAGATCATCCATCTGAAGATGCTCAGTTGGAACAGGTGTCCCTGTATGCATGTATTTGTGTTTTTATCCCTCCGGCACACAGGACTCTCTGTTCAGCTTCCCTCTGCCTTGCAACTCAGGTCCCCAGTGACTTATGCTGAGCACCAGTGCCTTGCACCAGCTGTCAGCCTCTGAACCATATCATATGCTGGCATAACCCCATAGTGCAGAAGGGCTTTTCCATTGCTATAGGAACACCACCTCCCCAGGCAACAGTGGCTAGGTCAAAGGAAGCATACTTCCATTGAGCTAGCCAGGTTGACATCGGGAGTTAGATCGGCATAGCTATGATGCTCAGGGGGTCTGGATTTTTCAAACTCCTGAACATTATACCTATGTTCATCTGAAAGTATAGCCCAGGCCTTAGGAATTGGTGGTCTGAGGCAGCTGAATCTTTGGTTTATTGAGAGAGAAGCAATGCTGGAAGACTCTTCAAGAGAAGACTGGAAGGCCAGGAAGGGGGTTTGACAGCACAATATGGTTGAGCACTTCCTACAATGAAAAATGATTCCAAAGTCCTCCTCTGCTTCTGAAGTTACCAAATCATCCCATGCCCTACATCAATTTCCAGCCACCAAAATTCTTCTTTCTTCTGCACATCTAAAAATCCTTGCACTCCAAGAAAGCCCTCACTCGACCCTACATATCCAAGATTTTACTTGGCCTATTGTCTGAGATGAGTATGTACTCACGGTGACCAGCCCCTCTCGCTGATGCAGCTACAATCAATTTTTAGTGCACCAGCTCGAAGTGCGCACATTTCCTTAGTGAGTGAGAAACTGGAACAGGGAGAAGGACCCTGCTGTCAGCTGCAAACAACTAGACTCCTGTAGTGAAGTTTGCAAGGTTGCTCTGATTGGTCCAGAAGCACCTGTTCACTTTGATACCTTACATTTGAGTGACTCCTTGCATTTTACACTTACATTTGATAGCAAGGAAAGGAATAAGCCAAAACAGAGATGCAAACTAAACAAAATATCTTGATCCAGGCAAGGCTTCAGTGTTTTTTGTCAAAATTCCCCAATGAAATCATATTGCTTTTTCAGGAAGTCTATACCAATGTCTCTGAAATTCCCCTGCATGTTTTCCATGATCCTGACAAATACAGCAAAAAAGCAAACACCATAAATAGTTAGAAATCTTTAAAGTCCTTTCAGTTATAATAATTTAAATCACTGGTAACCTAAGCATCACAAAAAAAAAATGTATATTTTAAATGTGAATTTTAACCAATAAAGATCCTTTTAATCTGTGCGCTCAGACTAGTCAGATTTTCCTTGGAAACCGGGAGAGAATTTTGGGCATATCTCCTCCCAGCTTCCTCCATGGATGTCACAGAAAGTGTTTCAAGAAAACACAGAAACCAAGACACGGGGAATAACTCTGTGCCCCATAAAAACTCAAACCCTTCTCCGGGGAGCTGGCAAGAAGCTCTGTCCCTGGCCTGTGGGGTCCTTCCGCCCACCACACAGCACAACCAGGGTCTCAGCTTCCCTCTAATCCCTCCCAGCAACTGGTTACCAGCCTCACACCCAAAATGGGGGCGGGGGCCACTCTGCCCATACCCAGCCAGCCCCAGGCCCCGACCAAGCAGACCCCTTGCACCCCCCAGCCCCAACCGGGCCCCCAACACGCTGGCCCCATCCCGCCCCCACCCTCCGGGCCCCCCTTCCGCTGGCCCCCACCCTCCGGGCCCCCCTTCCGCTCCTCAAACTCTACCCCCCCCCCGACCCCAAACCAGCCCCTCCTGCCCCAACCGGACCCCCCAACACGCTGGCCCCATCCCGCCCCCCTTCCGCTCCTCAAACTCTACCCCCCCGGCCCCAAACCAGCCCCTCCTGCCCCAGGCGGGCGCCAGGCGGGCGGGAGCCGAGCCCCAGCTCCTACCTCTGTCCCTCGTTGCCGTCCAGCGCATCCCGGCCGCAGCCAAGCGCCCCCGGCTCCGCCTCCCGCCGCCGCCGGCACCCCCGGCAGGCGCAGCGCCTCACGTGGGCAAGTCCCTGCGCACTGCGCCGGCGCACGCTGACTCCCTCACTCTCCCGCGACAGGCCGCGAAGGGCGGGAGGGAGAAGCGCCGGGAGAGCCGTTCCGCTAGTGCGCATGTGCTCGAAGGGGCCCGGTCCTCAGCGCGCCTGCGTGAGGTACGCCAACGTGCTCTCTGCCCTTCCCCCCAACAGGAAAGGCGGGGCACAGCAACACGCTTTCCACGCCCTCGAGGCCCAGTTAAAGGGACAGTCACCCTTTAATCCGTCTCTGTTTACAAGGACCTGTGTGTGTCCTTTCCACCCTCCAGGCCCCTGAGGTCATTGCCCTGATTAAAGCCCCAGGATCTCTGCACATCTCCCCGCCGTTCCGTCTCCACGTGCCTGGCAAACCCACACCGCCCCACTCATCTCCCTGATTCCCGCACCTCTGCTTGCCGGGCGTTCATTGCAAAGCCCCCTAGCAGCAGCTTTCGGCACCCTTCTCTGCCCCCACCATCCATCCTGCTCCGGGTGCTTTTATTGCCCCTCCAGTAGATTTGGTTACAGGGTGGCTATTTTAGAGGCGAGAGTCTGAGAGCATTTCTAATAATCCCTGGCCACTCCAAACTTCACAGGGACAGAGCCAGCACCTCTCCCTAAATCATGGGTCTCAGCTAAAGGAGAACCCGCCATGGCACTAGTGCCAATGCCAAGTGTTCAGGAACCAGCGCTTGGAACCCAAAGCATCACTGGCTTAAAAATCATGCGATTAAAACAAAAACTTCTGGTCTGCCTTCTGACTGTTGAGGGGTTGTGGGCAAAATTTACTCTTACCTGCACATACAAAAATACGTAGCTTCTCACTTAGCTGTCCAGAGGGAACTTACGTGCACCTCACTTTTAGGTTGGTGGTTGGGGGAATTATCATTCCATCCTTCTCCATCTCCCTCCCCACCTACTTGCTCAACTCCCTTCCCCATCTCTCTCCCTACCCCTCTTAGTGTCCTGCTCCAGCCCCTTTCTCCTTCCATGCCCCCCATCATTTTCTGTCTTACACTTGGCCTTTGCATTTAATTCCCCCATAGTTCCTTCTGTTTCACTTTACTGTATCCTACCTCTTACTATCTGCCACCTCCAATTCCCCTGCACTGATCCCCCTCCTATCCCTCACATTCCCCTTAACTCCCTCACTCTCCCTCCTGCACCTTTTCAATCTTTTCTGCTCCACATATTCCCCAGGCTCCTCCTGCATTCCGCATTCTCCTGAACCCCCATTTCTCCTTCCTGCCAACTTTACTCTATCTTCTCTTCTGCCTTGCATCCCCCTGCCCCTTCTCATCCTCTTTCCTGCCCCTCTCCTTTCCCCAGTCCCCCTGCTATTTTGGCTTCACTTTCCTGACCCTAGGAGGTACCCATCTTTCCTGAAGGCAGCCAGAGTTCTGTCTCATTGGAAACAATGGGAGATGGTAGCCATTTCTACTGAAGGCACAAGTAGGGTTAGCATATTTCAGGTTCCCAAAAAGAGGACACTGCAGCAGGGAAGAAGTTGGGTGGGGAGCTGGAGGGGGTATCTGCATCAGGAGTACTCACTGGAAGTGGGGGAATAGTGCCGCTCCCTGTCACAGTGGTAGGGCAGCTGGTGCTAACCCAGGATGCAGCAACAGCTGTCAGTCAGGGCCTCCCTGCAGGACTCCCTCCCCAGGACCTACAACTGTGGCTGCAGGGGAAAGGACCAATCAGCTGCGGATGCAGGGGAAGCAATCATGGCTCTTTCTGAACTACAGCACCTGCTCTGCAAAAATCCAGGACATTTCCTGTTATTTGAAAAATCCACTAGGACAAGAGGACAGAGGATCAAAAAAGAGGCAATGTCCTGGAAAGCCCAGACATATGTGTAACCCACACGCCATCTGGGTGTATTGCATCTAGTGACATCAAGACAACTTAGAGCAGTGGTCCCCAATCATTTTCATCTGGCAGGTGCCAGACGACGAGCCACAGAGGACCATGGCGGCGGACAAGCATCTGCCGAAATTCCACGGACAAGCAGCAATATCAATAAGCATTGCTGCCGAAATGCCACCAACAAGCAGCAGCATCCAGAGGCGTCGCCGCTGAAAATTGGAAGCATTTCAGTGGCGACGCCTGTGGATGACCCAGCTTGTCAGCAGCATTTCGGCAGATGCTTGTCCGCTGGCCAGTACATAGGCACACTTAGACACCCTGGCGGGTGCCATGGCACCCACAGGCACTGCGTTGCGGACCCCTGACAGAGAGAGAGATAGAATGAGTCTGCTAACAGCCAGTTGGCTTTTGACTCATGCATTTAGCAACCAACGGTCCAAGGTTCAATCCTGCCCACCAATAACTGGGGTCTGTCAGTGTTACATATGCACAACCCCCTGAAAAAAGGCTGATGGGAAATGCCAGTCATCTTGACAGAGAACACCCTCTGGCTTTAAGTAATAGCTCACTGCAGACATTTTAAATGGGAAAAAGTGAGTGAGTTTGATGCTGGGAATTGGGAGATCAAGAGCAACTAAAAGTGAAACACAGTAGGAGAATCATGATGAAATCATGATAGCTGACAACTCTGCAATTAGTTGTTAACAGTATGGAGCCTATGACACACAGATAAGCAGTACTAATCTCATCCAGTAGAAGACAGTGGTACATACGTGTTAGTTTATTACAACACTTCCCCTTCTACAGACCCTATTACCCAATGACATCAAATAATTTAACAACCATTCATTCACTTTGAGAAATTATTGTCATTGTTTATTTAGGGGAGCACCCCAAGGCTACAATCATGAGCCTTTAAAGGCTCGTCTTTTGACCTACTGTGCCCCATGGCACATTCCAAATCCTCTCCTCCTGTGGTGCAGCTACAGACAGGAATTTCCTTGGAGAGGGCAGAGTTTATCCCTCCCTATGTGATCTAGAACATAACCTCATTGTGTCTCAGTTTCCCTACTAGTGAAATGGAGATAATACTGACCGGCTTCCCAGCTGTGCTGTGAGAATAGCTGCACAGTATTTTGGAAATAGGAAGTTCTATATATGTAGGGAGGGGAAAGGCTGCATTTTCTCTGGCTTGGTAACCTTTGTGAGAAGAGGCTACAATATCTCCTCCAAGTAGAAGAGGGTCAACGAAGCAGGGAATGTTGGGAGGCAGCCAGCCCACATGGACTTTGCTGCAGCTTTGTGTGGTTGTGGCGTGAGACGAATATTTTGAGATTATGCAGCATCTACCACTGTCCGTGTTCCTCTGGGTATTGAAACTGGATCGTGAAATATTGTAACAAAGGAGTGTTGTACCGTGATGGGGTAATGCTGCAAACGAAACAGTAGGTTCAGTGCCAGACTGAGGGCTTGTTGCTTTTTTGCTGTTCTTCTAGGCAAACTGGAAATTGTCCAGCTCGGCTCTCTCTCACGAAACACTGTGCTGCCCTAGGCAACCATTTGCTCTTCTGTATGGTAAGTCCAGCCCTGGAATGGTTAAGTGATCAACATTCCAGTTTACACAATCCTCTGGCTTTCATTAATCCATTAAACAGCAACCTCAGAAAGGAAGATGGGCTGTGCAGAGTTCAGGGAGCACAATAGGACTGTAACTTATAGTGAATGGAAAGACTCTTTTATCTAGCTACCTGACACAGACAGACCCTGCAATTCTCCCTGGCTCTCTACCTCACTGTAACATGAGGTCAGCCTCTAAATCCTGGCCTGATGTAAGCACTCATTGGTATTATCAATCCCAAGCATTTAACAGTCATGAGTCAGACCCCAAAATCATGAGATTTAAAAATAATAATAATCCATTTGGGGCTAGTTTTATTTGCCTTCTGAGCCTTTAGGGAGTGTTCAGGTCCCATTTTCAAGGTTTTTCTGCATCTACAATGGCTAGTAACGCACTTAACAAACCAGATTCTCACATAATCATATGCTGCCAGGCAATGGGGCTTTAAGAAACACACCGAAAGGAACGCTGACAGCCTGACAGCCTTTGGGTATTCAAACTTGAAGCCTTAATGTGATCATGAGTATAAGCTTCATTGCATTGAACATAGGCTGGATTCAGTTCCTTCAGGAATAAAAGGGCTTTGAACTCCATATAGATGAAATCCCCTACCCCCATGGGTCATCAGTGAGGGCTGCACCAGGTGACCTTCAGCATAAAAAGCTGCATCCTTAAGCTAAAGAAGTAGCTCCATTATGTTGTAGCAGTGGTGCGTTCTCATGCGGAGCAGCTAGCTACTAGAAGGGGATCCATAATACACAGTGAACCAACTGGTTGCTGAGCCTCTTAAGTACAGACAGCCAAGCAATAGTAGGTTCTGGTAGGTAGAGGTCAAGTTTCACATAATCATGTTTTATTTTGAGGTTGCTTACAATCCGCCTGCATTCGCTAAGCAATAGAAGAATAGTCAATCAGGGAAACTCAACCACAAATAAACATTATTACAACTGAAATAACTTTAAGAGGCAAATGTACTTTACTCCATTTCATTTCAGAGTCAGAGTAAAGCAGAAGATATCATCAAAGGGCTAGCATTCCATCGTTCCTGGATTTTAGTGTATGGAACATACAGGTACATATGAATATCTGTGCATCTCACTTCAAACTTAGAAATAAATACATTCACAAAACATAATATAAGAATGGCCATACTGGGTGAGACCAAAGGTCCATCTAGCCCAGTATCCTGTCTTCCAACATTGGCCAATGCCAGGTGCCCCAGAGGGAACAAACAGAACAGGAATCATCAAGTGATCTATCCTGTCACTCATTCCCAGCCTCTGGTAAACAGAGGCTAGGGACACCATCCCTGCTCATCCTGGCTAATAGCCATTGATGGACCTATCCTCCATGAATTTATATAGTTCTTTTTGAACACTGTTATAGTCTTGGCCTTCACAACATCCTCTGGCAATGAGCTCCACAGGCTGACTGTGCATTATCTGAAAAAATACTTCCCTTTGTTTGTTTTAAACCTGCTGCCTATTCATTTCATTTGGTGGCCCCTAGTTCTTGTGTTATGAGAAGGAGTAAATAACACTTCCTTATTTACTTTCTCCACATCAGTCATGATTTTATAGACCTCTATCATATCCCCCCTTAGTCATCCTTTTCCAAGCTGAAAAGTCCCAGTCTTATTAATCTCTCCTCATATGTCAGGTGTTCCATACCCCTATTCGTTTTTCTTGCCCTTTTCTGAACCATTTCCAATATATCCTTTTTCAGATGGGGCAACCCCATCTGCACACAGTATTCAAGATGTGGGCATACCATGGATTTAGATACAGGCAATATGATATTTTCTGTCTTATTATCTATCCCTCTCTTAATGATTACCAACATTCTGTTCGCTTTTTTGACTGCCTCTGCACATTGAGTGGATGTTTTCAGAGAACTATCCACAATGACTCCAAGATCTCTTTCCTGAATGGTAACAGCTAATTTTGACTCCATCATTGTATATGTATAGTTGGGATTATGTTTTCCAATGTGCATTACTTTGCATTTATCAACATTGAATTTCATCTGCCATTTTTTTGCCTAGTCACCCACTTTTGAGAGATCCTTTTGTAGCTCTTTGCAGTCTGCCTAAGGCTTAACTACCTTGAGTAGTTTTGTGTCATCTGCAAATTTTGCCACCTCACTATTTACCCCTTTTTCCAGATCGTTTATGAATATGTTGAATAAGTACAGACCCCTGGCAGACACCACTATTTACCTCTCTCCATTCTGAAAACTGACCATTTATTTCCTATCTTTTAACCAGTTACCAATCCATGAAAGAACCTTCGCTCTTATCCCATTACTACTTATTTTGCTTAAAAGCCTTTGGTGAGGGACCTTGTCAAACGCTTTCTGAAAATCTAAATACACTATCTCCACTGGATCTCCTTTATCCACATGCTTGTTGACCTCCCCAAATAATTCTAGTAGATTGGTGAGGCATGATTTCCCTTTACATAAACCATGTTGACTATTCTCGAACAAATCATGTTTATCTGTGTCTGACAATTTTGTTCTTTACTATACTTTCAACCAATTTGCCCGGTACTGAAGTCAGATTTACCAGCCTGTAATTACTGGGGTCACCTCTACAGCCCTTTTAAAAAATTGGTGTTACATTAGTTAACCTCCAGTCATTTGGTACAGAAGCTGATTTAAATGATAGGTTACAGACTACAGTTAGTAGTCCTACAATTTCACATTTGAGTTCCTTCAGAATGCTTGAGTAACTACCATCTGGTCCTAGTGACTTATTACTGTTTAGTTTATCAGTTTGTTCCAAAATGTCCTCTACTGACCCCTCAGTCTGGGACAGTTACTCAGATTTGTCACCTAAAAAGAATGGCTCATGATTATCACTGAACTGTAATGAGTAAAAAAGTTGAAGTACGTTCAGAAGTGAACTAAATAAAACTACAGCAAATGTAGGGGTGGTTCTCTTTGGCAAGTATTTTAGGAAACAAAGCTTACAAATATTTTGATATGTTCATGTATTCTAGTATGACACTCTTCCTGAAGATATATACTTTCTAAACAGAAAGTTGTCCATAAGCTTTTTTTTTTTATTTTCTTTTTAATTACTGGCCTAGATTCTGCAAAATGACTAGGGACTTTGGGTGCCACCATTTTTGGTTCCCAGTTTGAGCTCACATAAAGAAGCATTGTTTTCAGAGGTCAGGTGTTCAGCAGTTTCTGAAAATCTAGTCTCTTTAAGGTGGCTCAGGTTGGGTCCCCCAAAATCAAAATCTTGACCTCTATCTTGTACCTAATAATACAGTATTAAAACTTAGTAACCAAGTTCAAAGTACTCAAAAAGCTTTATTAACCGAGTCATGACCAGTGATGTACTGAGGTCGGAATGCCATTCTGAGACTTATAAAGAAACAAAATGGCATCCTCCATGCAGCCATGTGGAGGGGGTCATTTTGTAGACCAAAATGGCATCCTTTGTATAGCATGAGCTCGCATGTATGAGGTCACAACAACGGGGTACCAGTCTTTCAAAAAAATCAGGACTGCACCACTTTTCACAACACCTCTGCCAAGTATTATATTGGCTAACATTTTCAAAAGCAGCTTAGCAATTTAGGTGCTTTTGAAAATTTCACCAGTTGTCTTCACAATCGGATTGATGCTTTAAGAGCCTTAATAGCTCTTAGACAAACACTGGTATTCTAACTCTCATTCTGCTAAATGCAAACATTTACAGTTTTCTTAATTACAGTCTTTACAAATATTTCCGATGGAAGGCAAATCTTGTCTGAGAGAGGAAGGATAGTCCAGTGGTTAGGTCATTAGCCTAAGGCTTGGCAGTCCAGTGAATGATAGCACAGGGCTGTTGTGAGGATAAACCCATTGAAGATTGTGATGTACTCAGATACTACTGGAATGGGGGTCATATAAGATAAGTAATAGAAAGATCTAGAAAGTTTTCAAGGCAAAACACTTCTTACTGTACATTACTGCATCTTTGAGTCACAGAAATTACACTGGGTCAAGTATAGTTATACCCAGGATTATTCTGATCCACTGTCTTCCAGTTTACTGGAATAGTTTTCATTACAACAGTATGGCTATATTCTCTCAACCCATGTCATATCAGGGAGAAGACTGGGGGAACACTCCTCCTGGAGGTAGTGGTTACAGATGGAGCTCTACTGGAACCAGTATATTATCTCTCACTTGACGGTAAAATGTTAAACTATTTACTGACACCATGCTGCTTTTAATTGTTATGAGAGTATGACGTTTGTTTTATCTGAAACAAAATAATGAAAACCGAATAAGAAACAAATTGGAATGGGACAGCATTGTTACTGCTCTTCATTTTTAATACTGGCTTTGTTAGAACTTGAAACACTAGGCAAAAGCCTCTTCTAGCAGAAGGTTAGAATCTAATCCAAAAGGTTATACCACTATTGTAGTTGCTTCTGGAAAGCTGTGTGCTGTGACAATCCAAGTATCACAATGCAGTGTATTACAGTGAAACTTTTATATTATGAACTAACTGGGGATTAAGGAGGTCATAAAATCAAAATATTCATAAAATTGAACATCTCAAAATGACTGTAGGTACACCAAATGTTGTGAAGTCATGGGAATGTGAAGGAATATCAACTTCTTCTTCATCAACATCCCTTTCGTTATGTGATTTCCTCCCTGATATATGAAAGAGTTTGATAGTACTTTTTTGTGTATAGGGCTCAAAAATCTAAGCGTTAGGAGAGCAGGATGAAATAGGGAACTCAGGATGAACCTTTCAATGATCCTGGTCTTTATCAAAGCTCCAGCAAGGCGTACACATAAGAAGAGTGCCAGGCTTTTTGCCTACAACCGACAGCTGGTATTTAACAGATTTAAACCTCAAACTTACATATGTACAAAGTCTGATACACTCATGTATTTTACTGCATCAGGTCAGTATGATGAATGAAGAAGGGCATTTCTGAGGGGGACAATTCAGTTCTTCAGTGAAAAAACTGGGACAGTTTAGCTGACAACTGGCATATCTATAAAGGTCCCCATTCTGTGTTCCTTGCTCTCTGAAATCTCCCGTTTCCTTCACTGAGATTACAGATTAACACGGAACACTCTAATAAGGAGCAAGAGGCTGTGTAAACCTCGGACCTGTTGTTCTTGTAGATGCGGTACTAAGTGATTATCCGCCACAATATTCATGTATTTCAAGAGATATGGCAAGAGATCAGTTTTCATTGTAAACCGATGTGCCAGTTCATTTGACATTCATGGGCTTTTTAAATGCAGGTCAGATTAGCACTTTGTCCAGACCAGAGGCAAGTAACATGTTAAATGTATAGGAATCTTTGTTCCACCCATGCTGTCCAAATGGCGAGCAGCAGCAGAAGCAACAGCAGCATTTCAATGTCAGAGCACCAAATCCTCTCAAAATTAGAACATTTGTATGATTAGTGCCCTTAGAATGAATGCATGTCTACGAGGCCCCATCTTGCAAACACTGAACTCATGCAAGTAACCCCACTAATGTGAGTAATCCCACATGTGCATCAGAGTTTGCAGAATTAGGCCCCAGGTGAATAACTAACCTTATTAGCTTGCAGCTTCAGCCTCTGGCCCATGACCAGTGTCTGAAAGCACTTAAACGTCAGTCTGGTAAGTGGTTGAGGGTTTAAGCTCATTGATTATTATGAATGGTTGCTCCTAGAAAGGGAAGAAGAGGTGAGTGAACAGAATACACTCAGATGATTTTTCTTATATTTAAAAAAAAAAATCTCACTGAAGTGAAATGTCTACCATAGTATTTGCATTGCCATAGTGCTTCGAAGCATTGGCTGCAGCCAGGCCCCCATTGTGCCAGATGCTGCACACAGGCAGTGACAGACACTACATCCTGCCCTAAATAATTTAAAATCTAAATGGACAAAGGAATGGGAGAGGAAACAGAAGTGACATGGCTTGCCCAGAGTCACACTATAGCTCTGTGGCAGGGCAAGGGATTGAACTCCCATCTCCTAGCTGAGTCCCCTGTCTGCTAGGCCATACTGCTGTTCTATAACAGCACCTAGACTCACCACTATTCAACAAGTATTTTACTGCACTTTAAAACAGTATCTGCCCAGTGTCTCTCACCAACCCCTCTATGTTTTTATTTGGTTTAGCTAGATTTATATTCTGGCACTTGTGCATTGTAACAAACTGGCAGCGTATGCCCAAATCATCCAACCCTATTTGCAGGGTCTGAGCCTTCCTAGGCAATGCTAAGTGGGCAGATCAGTAGAGAGTGGACCAAATTCAGCTGCCATTAGCCTTGTCTAGACTATGGGAAAAGGTCTTCTTTTAAAACACATTTTACATAACACTTTTAAAACATTACTTGTGACCTAGCAGAAACAGAATTCAACACCTTTAAAACCATGTTAGCTGGTCATGGCTGACTCTAAGGCAGAGCTTAGTGTCTATCATGACCAGTTAACATGCTTTTAAAGGTATTAAAGCCTGTCTACATGAGTGTTAGTTAAAATCTGGTAGCTAACATGTTTAAATACCCTTCTTTTCTCCCAGTCCACAAGTCCATGTAGAGCCTGATCCAAAGCCTACTGAAGTCAGTGTGAAACTTTTGATCCACTTCAATGGATTTACACTGGTGTAAATCTGGATTAGCTACTGTGAAGACAAGATTTACAACAGTCTAGCCAAGAGCAAAATTTTTGCCCAATAAACATTTTAAAGGTGATTGTATTAACAGCCATTTAGCAAATATCCCTTCCCTATTCTGTAGGAAGTTCTGCATGTTTCCCTAGCCAAAGACAAACGACCACAGGTAAAGGAAGGAAATTAAAGATCTGAGCTGAATGTCTGAACAGAGTGTATTGATGGTGATTTGTCTGCAGAGACACTGCACCAATGAGCCTGGTCTTATAGCTCCCAGCAATAAATACCATATTACAGAAAATTCCTAATGCGCTCTAATAGAAAGTGTCGTAATCAGTGGACTGAAACTGATTACCCTTACAGGAGGAAGTAGTAGTCTCTGGGAGGCACGACAATCAGGGACAGCAGCTTTTTGACTGATGCTAGAGATTTCTGTCCAGCTAAACTGATAGCCAGTCACTGGCAGGTGTGATCGGTGTCTCAGCAAAGCCTGCTGGTAAAATTCTCCTTCGATGGAACCAGTTACACTCCTGAAAGCCATTAGCTTCTCGGGTTTCAACATCATTTGCCTAGCCAGCTGGTGGTGCCCTGGTTTAAAAGAACAGGACAAATAGGGAAGCAGATATGGTCATAAAACTGTCCATGTTGGACAGGACAGTCAGAAAGAAAAACAATGTTATATAAATATACTTCTTGTAGCTAGAAATTACAAATCCAGATATCTGTAATTCAGGATGAATTTAAGTACTGATTATTATAGAACACACGTGATATGAATGAATGGAAGCTTTTTTTTGCTAAAATACTGATTATATTTTATTTTTAGGAAAAGGAAGCCTCCTATGAACAGGGCACAGGACTAGAACTCAGGCAGCCCAGTTCAGTTCCTGATTTAGCCACAGACTTCCTGTGTGATTTTGTGCAAGTCACTTAATCTATTCTGTGCTCAGTGAGATGGAGATATTCCTTCCCTACCTTACAGAGGTGTGATGAGGATAAAATGCATTCATGATTCCAGGCTGCTCGTCCAGTACAGTGATAAGGCCAGATAAATACATGGATATATACATCTACAGATGAGCTTTAGGTAATTTATAAATAAGAAAAGTGAACCCAATTGTCCCCTAAATAAATCTTGGGCCACCTCATTGAAACCCTTTGAAGAGCTGAGTGCCCCCAACTTCCATTGAACTCAATAGGCATTGAGGGCACTCAGCACCTTGCAGGATCAGGCCTCTAACTTTGCAGTTTGCAGTGGGATTTGTTGAACCATTTGCTACACGTTCACCCTAATCCCAATGTGAAAACTCCTAAAATGTCAAATCATGGATAGAATGTATATTAAAAACTAGGCAGTCAAGCGGTTAAAAAATGTATCACGATTAATCGCGCTGTTAAACAATCATATGTAAGCAGTCAGGATGAGCTCTACCCTGACATCTGGTGGTGAATTATGGGAAGTGTGGAAAGAACTTCAGAAAGTGTGAATTCTCAGATATTTGCATGGGCACGCCCAGCATAGCCCAATGCAGCCTCGGATGGTTATTTTGACAGCTCTGGGTTCCCCAATTTCTTTGTTATTAGGGCAGGATAAATAAAGTGTTGCCACCTGATTATGTGAATGAGGAACTACGAGACTGCTTTATGACAGAGATGTCTCAATATAACTTAAGTGACACTTGCTAAACAAGGGACATGGGTTCCAACACCCAGTGATGGGGGGGGATGACTGGTGTGTGTATCTGATGGTATGGGCCCCTTTTGAGAGCTTGGAACACCAATTGCACAGCTTTCTCTCTCCACTGTAAAAGAGTAGAGCTAATTTTGATTTCATTAGGAGTCCATCTAGAGACTGCTGAGCTGAGTTCATGTTGAGCCAATAGTGCACCAGCACCAGGGCTCCCCTACTAAGAGCTGAGATCACTGAGTGCTGTGTTAACTAGTGGGGGAGCCTGAAGACCTATCGTTAAGCAACTGGCAGAGTGGAGCAGTTTGCCCCATGTTAGAGCAGCCTGTGGAACAGTGAGTGGAGTGAAGTGGTTTGCAGGGACAGCTGGAGAAGTGGCACAGCTGGTGTAGTGAAGCTGATCGTGGTGAAGGCTGCAGCAGAACTCCACGGAGAGGCGGAGCTGTTGGCCCTGGCCCATGTAAGGTGCCCCTTAACACCTTGTGTTGACTTCCCCCCCATTTCAACCCAGGCTGGGAGGGTAAAACTCTGCAGATAAACTTTTGAATTCTGGGGTGGTACTGACCAGAGACTTTCGGGCTGTTGGACTTTGGGGTGATTGGGCTTAAGACCCTAAGGGGGAAAGGAGATTGCCAAATGTATTTGGAGGTGGGTTTTTGCTTATGGTCTGTGTTATAATCCTGTTTGTGGTGTTTCTCCAATGGGATGCCGCCTTGTTTCCTTTCTTTATTAAAAGGATTTTGCTACACTCAGACTCCGTGCTTGCGAGAGGGGAAGTATTGCCTCCTAGAGGTGCCCAGGGGGGTGTGGTAGGTGAGTGTCCCAGGTCACTGGGTGGAGGCTTGAGCCGGTTATGCATTGTGTTATTGAAACGGAACCCCTGGATACTGAACCTGGCCCTTGTTGCTGCCAACTCAGAGGGGCAGAAGGGTTACAAATAGAATACCATTTATTTAAATATTTTGGATGTTTTCTACATTTTCAAATATATTGATTGCAATTACAACACAGAACACAAAGTGTACAGTAAAAGCAGCAAAGAATCCTGTGGCACCTTCTTTGCTGCTTTTACAGATCCAGACTAACACGGCTACCCTCTGATACTTGACACCATGCAAAGTGTACAGTGCTCACTTTATATTTATTTTTATTACAAATAGTTGCACTGTAAAAAACAAAAGAAATTTTAATTCATCTAATACAAGTACTGTAGTGCAATCTCTTTATCATTAAAGTTGAACTTACAAATGTAGAATTATGTACAAAAAAAAACCCTGCATTCAAAAATAAAACAATGTAAAACTTTAGATCCTACAAGTCCAATCAGTCCTATTTCTTGTTCAGCCAATCGCTCAGACAAACAAGTTTGTTTACATTTGCAGAAGATAATGCTGTCTGCTTCTTGTTTACAATGTCACCTGAAAGTGAGAACAGGTGTTTGCATGGCACTGTTGTAACCAGCCTCACAAGATATTTACATGCCAGATGCGCTAAAGATTCATATGTCCCTTGAAGCTTCAACCACCATTCCAGAGGACATACATACATGCTGATGACCGGTTCTGCTCAATAACAATCCAAAGCAGTTCGGACTGACGCATGTTCATTTTCATCATCTGAATCAGATGCCACCAGCAGAAGGTTGCTTTTCTTTTTTGGTGGTTTGGGTTCTGTAGTTTCCGCATCAGAGTTTTGTTCTTTTAAGACTTCTGAAAGCATGCTCCACTCTCCGTCCCTCTCAGATTTTGGAAGGCACTTCAGATTCTTAAACCTTGGGTCAAGTGCTGTAGCTATCTTTAGAAATTTCATATTGGTATTGTGACATTTTACTCCATGTTCCTTATGAAAATATGCTTATGATATGAATATGAAATAACTGAGATGTACTTTATGCAAGATGGGTCTTGTAAGGTATCATTGGAAAGGTTATAATTTACTGAATGCAATTATCCAATTTGTATGCCTGTATTATTTCTGTATCTGAAGCTGGGAATATTGACTAGGTATCTGTATTTCAACTAAGCTACTTTGGGTGACGCCCACTGCTAACACTTCAGGTACAACAACAGAAAAGCCAGACAGAGCTGAT
Organism: Gopherus evgoodei; assembly: GCF_007399415.2. Lineage (NCBI taxonomy): Eukaryota > Metazoa > Chordata > Testudines > Testudinidae > Gopherus > Gopherus evgoodei. The sequence goes on from NC_044330.1 coordinate 9,250,347, forward strand.
GACTCAACAGAAAGGACAATGAACTGTGAAAAGGGTTGGCCTTCCTGCAGACGCTCCATACTGCCACTGCTACCTAGACGCTCAGATACGACAGAGTCAGGTGGTCTTGTCACCTAATACTAAACATCACCTGAGACTTCTTGCAACTCTCCACTGGAACGGATGGGGGGGGTGTCAAATTTGGGAAACAAAGGATTCCCGCCTTATGTAAATCCTTTTTAGGGTGGGGAGGAAGGCAAACAGGACTCCTCCTGTCCATGGCCGGTCTGCCCAAGAAGAAAGACTGCTAAAGCCACCTGAAGGGAAGGCAGAGGGTGAGTCCAGACAGAGAGGGGATCCACTCCAAAAAGGAATATAACTGGAACTCTGAACCACAGAAACTTTGCAACCTGCCTAAAATAATATTTAGGGTAAGAAATTACATTTTGTAACCTGTTTCTTATGTATACTGAGCTTAGCTTGTGTATTTTACTTTATTTGGTCAGTAATCTGCTTTGTTCTGCCTGTTATCTCTTATATTCACTTAAAAATCACCATTTGTAGTTAATAAACTTATTGCTTGTTTATAATATAACCCAGTTTATGTAATTTCTAATGGGGGAGGGCAAGAAGTTGTGCCTATCTCCCTCCACATTGAGGGAGGGGGCACATCTCATAAAATCTTTGGGTTTGTACCCATTAAAGGGAATGAGCACCAGGGTGTTGGGACAAGCCCCTAAGGCTGAATCTTTCCAGAGTGGATCTCTGTCTCTCTGTGCAGCTGGGTGTGGCCCAGCCTGTGTGCTTGGCTGGAAGAGGCTTCTGAGCCTAACCCAGCAAGACCAGGTAAAGGGGACCCAGGCCGGCAGAACAGGCTGATCCAGTGGCATTCCAGCAGGGCCGGCTCCAGGCACCAGCTGAACAAGCTTGTGCTTGGGGCGGCAGATTCTAAGGGGCAGTTTCCCTTCAATCCTTTTTTTTTGCTTCGCCACTCCGCAGGTTATTTATTTTTCTTCGCCGCTTCAGCCGCCCTGCACTTTTATTTTTTTGGTTTGCTGCTCCGGCCACCCTGTAGGGGGCGGTGGCGCAGGGAAGGGGAGCGCCTTGCTGGGAGTGGGCTGCACACTCCGTCTGCAGGCGGCTCAGCGGGAGGGGCCACGTGGCAGGCGCCCCAGCTTAAGGAAGCCCTTCTCTCTCTCCATCCCCACTCCCTGCCCCTCCCCCTGCTAGCCAGGGCATGCACTCCACTGCCCAGGACACGTCTGCAGCGCAGGAAGTCTCCCTGCACCCTGCCTCCGGCCATCCCGCAGTTTTTTTGTTTTTTGTTTTCTTTTTGCTTGAGGCAGCAAAAAAGCCAGAGCTGGCCCTGCATCCCAGTACATCAGGTGACACCCCAAAGGGCCCAAACCTGTCACAGGTATCTTCTGTGTATTTTGTCAAATCTGCTGTGAAAGCGTTCTTAAAACAAACAACATGTGCTGGGCCATCATCCGAGACTGCTATAACATGAAATATATGGCAGAATGTGGGTAAAACAGTGCAGAAGACATAAAATTCTCCCCCAAGGAGTTCAGTCACAAATTTAATAAACGCATTTTTTTTAACAAGTTTCATCAGCATGGACGCATGTCCTCTGGAACAATGGCTGAAGCATGAAGAGGCATATGAATCTTTAGCGCATCTGGCACGTAAATATCCTGCTATGACAGTGCCATGCAAATGTCTGTTCTCAACTTTCAGGTGACTTTGTAATTAAGAAGTGGGCAGCATTATCTCCCGTAAATGAAAAACAAACTTGTTTCTTTTAGTGATTGGCTGAATAAGAAGTAGGACTTAGTAGACGTGCAGGCTCTAAAGTTTTACATTGTCTTATTTTTGGGTGCAGTTATGTAACAAAAAACTACATTTGTAAGTTGCACTTTAATGATAAAGAGATTGCACTACAGTACTTGTATTAGATTAATTGAAATCTATTTTATGTTTTACAGTGAAAATATTTGTAATAAAAATATAAAGTGAGCACTGTACACTTTGTATTCTGTGTTGTAACTGAAATTGATACATTTGAAAATGTAGAAAAATATCCAAAAGTATTTAATACATTTCAATTGGCATTCCATTGTTGAACAGTGCGATTAATCACGACTTTTTAAAATCGTGATTAATTTTTTTGAGTTAATCACGTGAATTAACTGCAATTAATTGACAGCCCTATTAAAAACAAAAGATAACAGCATCTAGCCCTCAGCCCTGGGACAGAACACTGGACTTCCAACCACGGTTGGTCCCTTGCCTGCCCATTTTCATGCTACTGTATTTTATAGAGATATTGTAAAAATGCTCTTATAATTTCCACTTTCCAGTGTTCTCTGGTGTGACTGAGCCTGACAGACAGGCACAGCTGCTCCCATGAACTGTAGGGTCAAGTCCTGCCTGCTTCTAGCTTCTTCTTTCAATAGCTGCTCAAGATGAAATTTACACACAGGCATTGTGCCCACATGTAATAAATGCAGTGTTTGTGTGGAATAGCTGGACACTGCTTATAGCAGGTAGGATAGAGACTTATGGGCGACAATTCATAAATCTCCTCATTCTAATTCATAGACAATTGAAGAAAATATGCATGAACCATCACTCACCACAGCTTTTTTCATAGGGGCAATAGACTTTGTCGAACTCAAAGCTGTTTCAAAACCAGCCACATCTCCATTGCTCAGGGAAGCCGTAAACTCTGTGCATTAAATTTAGAAGTTAATGTCCTGATGGCCTAAGAAATAGTCCAGCAATTCTTTTTGCTTCATCCAAAGGGAATAACTGATCACATTCTCTGCCCTGCTCCCAAGCTAGAAGGAAAAAGTTGCATGCATTAATTTGTAGAAGGCTGGAGTGCAGTGGGGAGCAGCCAGCTCCGGGTTGAAGAATGTGGCAAGAAAGCTTGTTAGAATTATTTTTCAGCTTCTATAATGTATTATTGAACCTTGTTAACAAGCTTGCTATCAATTGCTTTTATTATCTCTCTCAGCAGACAGTCAGGATTGCTGGAAAGCAGCCAAGCCCCATCTACACTAGCTTCGCTGCTGTGTTTAAAAATCACATTTAAAACAGGATTCCTGATCAGCCCCTTTAGAACAGTCTGGCCAGCTAGCATACGGATGGAGCAGAGTATGTTAAAACCCTTTCTCTAAAGCAGTGTTTTAGCCTGGCCCAGCACAGAGTTTTTCAAAGTATTGCTTGGCCCTCCCCATTCTAAATTACAACACGAGGTAGTTGCAAACGATGCTCAAACCCAACTCTGAAGTCAGCACATATAGTACCTAAGACGATGCAGTCCAGGGAACCTGCACTGGCAGCATTCTGTAGAGAGAAGAATAATGTTGCACTTTGGAGATGATTCCTGTAGCAACAACACATTAAGGTTTGCAAAGGTAAACAAACTTGTTTGTCTGAGTGATTGGCTGAGGACTGAGTGGACTGAGATGAATTGAAAAATACTATTTCTTTGTTTATCATTTTTACACTGCAAATATTTGTAATAAAAATAATAATATAAAGCGAGCACTATGCACTTTGTATTCTGTGTGGTAACTGAAATAAATATCTTTGAAAATGTAGAAAACATCCAAAAATATTTAAATGAATGGTATTCTATTATTGTTTAGCGGTGCAATTAATCGCAATTAGTTTTTTTAATATCTTGACAGCCCTAGTTTAGATCCAGGGTTCTGGTCCAGACCCATCTGTATTTGTATTTAGTTTTGTTAATAAAAGAATTCCGAACAAACTTAGCAACACGTCTTCCGAAGCTCCATATACCTTAGGAAGATGTCTTAGAGAAAAAAAACTTCCCCTGAAAAGAAAATGTTATTTCCCTCTACCCCTGCTCTGGTTATTTTTCTTCTCTCTCTGGCTATTATCATATCACTTTGCCCCAGGGTAAAATTATTAGCTCAGGGTCATTCCCTGACCTAGCAATACAAGGAATTGCTGCCTGCTCGTAGGAGATTGTTAATAATCTGCCTGCAGCCTAGGACTGAATGTCTGCTCCCAGATTGGACTCTCTGGCGGTTAATAAAATCTGCTGCTTCTGTACTGACCAGAAGCCTCTCCAGCAGGTGAATCATGCCCAAATGAACAGACGCTATGATCTACAGCACAGCTCCTAATGTAGAAGTAAGGACTGCACCTGGCACCTACAGCATTCCGCACTGATTCCCCTTCACATAAACAGTTCACAGCGATGCTTTTAAACACAGCACAGTGGAGTCCAGGACTTACCTGAACGGCTGTCTTTTCTTCTGCTGCTGTACTTGGCAGCACATACTATAGGTTTCCATTTTAACAAGTACGTGCTAGACTCTTTGTGGCTCTCTGGAATAAAAACCAAAAACGTCTTACTCTTGGTGGAACCGCACCTCCGATGAAGCAATGAGACACACAACTGTCTCTTTTTTAAATGGGCCATTGGCTTTAAGGATGCATTGGTACCTCCAGATATAGGCCCACACAATTCCCTCCCGCTGCAAAAGAAAAAACTCCATGGATGAAATTCTGGTCTTACTGAAATCAATAACAACACTCTCCTTGACTTCAATGCAGCCAGGATTTTACCTCTGGGGGAAAACCTCATTCTTTAAAGCTGGTTGGGAATTTTCTATCAAAAAGGTTTTTTAGATGGAAATGCAGTTTTGACAACTGAAATTTTCCAGTGAAAAATTTTGGTATTGCCAACGTTTTTTGGTTTTTCCATTGGGAAAATTGCAACAAAATATTTAATTCTGGGTCAGGTAAAGCCAAACTGAAATATTTTGGTTTGTCATATTGAAACATTTCATTTCTGGCCAAACATTGATCTTCATCTGCCCAAGCCACCTCATGGGAGATGTAATTCAGTTGTCTCATGCCTTCCTTCTCCTCTCCCTTGACGTACCAGTCTCCGCTCTAGCTGAACTACCACAATACATTATGGGAGTTCCATCACCAAGGAGCACTATTAGAGATATAGTCTAGCCTCAGAGCCCAGTTCATGGAGAATTGTGGCTTGAAACACCAGAATTAAAACTCCCATGAGGCATTGTGGCAGCTCAGGCAGTCACAGTTCAATGCTATGCCGAGCTGAAATGTAGCCTTTTGACATTTCCAAATCAAATTCTTTTGGAATTTTCAGTCCTTTAAAAAAATCCAGTATCTCAAATTTTTGTTCCAGCTTGGGATGACAACAAATTTTGAACTAGCAGAATTTCCTATGGAATGAAAATTCCAATTTTCTTCCAGCTTTACTGTTCTCATTTACAACGGGTTAAACCCTACACAGCTCTATTGAAGTTAATGGAGTTACTCTGGATTTATATGGTGTAACAAGGAGCAGAATTTGGCCCTCTGAATTTGATTTTTCAAAGAACTCAACATAAACACACCCCCCAACCACCCCCCTCCAGTGCCTCCACGCCAACCCCTCTGGTGGAGAGGCCAGCTGGAGGTCGGGAAGCAGAATAACCAAATTGCAAGTGCGAAAAATGAGGATGGGAATGGGGGGTAATAGGTGCCTATATAAGACAAAACCCCAAATATTGGGACTGTCCCTATAAAACTGGGACATCTGGTCACCCTAACGGGAAGGCAGAGGATGTGAGCTGCCCGTAATGCAGAGCCTGAGGACCTATAAGGAGTCCTGGCCCAGATTCTGTGGCTCTTGGGTCCACAGTGGAGGACTCAGCTGGAAGTGCTCTTCTGCTGGGCCCTACCAGCGCCTCCTCTGCACTAGCATGGCAAGGAGCCCTTAACCATTAGCTGGTCAAACAAAAATATTATTCCATAGCACAACACAGAAAACTTTCAGTATAGACCCAAATGATTTCAAAAGCAATGACTACATTTTAAGCTGATGTTTACGGCCTCGACTTAAGCAAGCACTGAAGTCCCACTGAAGTTAAAGGGACTTCAGCATGGGCTTAACGTTAAGTCTATGCTGAAATACTTTGCTGAATAGTGATGGACTTAAGCATGCATTTAAGTGCTTTGATGAATCAGGACCCACTTACTGATCAGACTTATTTCACAGGATAAGATCGCAGTGGTACAACTTATTACTCGCTTAGCCAAGAATTCAGTTCTTACGTCAAACATTACAGGCTCTGTCCCTGCTGCTAGAAGCCAAATGACCTCTTTTAACCATCAACATATCCTCATTTTCAAACTTAAGATGAGTCCACTTACTCCTCACGGAGTTACAATTTCATAATACACTGATTGTACACTATTTCATTCCTGCGTTACATTACCTTTTCCTTTCTTCCACTGCACTTCCGCTTGCAACTGACAATCATAATAATACGGGGATGCTGCTTCTAGTCTTAAGTGGCATACTTCACGGGATGTTGGCTATTCATTAGATATCTCCGTAGTGTGACTGAGTGGGTCAGACCTCGAATCTGAATGCAAAAACATGGAGATATCACATATTTATAGTAACAGTCTGCTGTAACATGGCAACAGGAGATGTAAGGGCCTGATCCTGGAAGGTGATGAGCACCTCCTAAGAATACTGATTGATGTTAATGCCCATCAACTTCAGTAGGAGCCGAAAATGCTCAGCATCTCCCAGCAGGCAAATCAGCACTTTGTAGGACTGACCCCATAGTCATGGAACGTGGTGGTGCAAATTTTTATTCACATGACTAGACTTCACTTGTGCCAATAGTCCCATTGAATTCAGTGGAGCTATGCACATGTGTTTGGGTTTACAGGGTCAGGCACTATCGCTATATTAACAGAGAAAGCAGTATGAATAAAACACAACAATATCAGACTTCCAACCTGACATAAATATCAGTAAATACAAAAAATAATCTTCAGGAACATCATCCTGGAAAGGTTTCTTTTAAAATCTGTATACACACACATACATATACACAGACCACTGTGTAGAGTCTAAATAAACCCATGATTTGGTTGTCTTAAACTACAGTAGAATAAGGTAAAAAAAATTAAACTTGCCCTCAAAAATACCACAGAATCTGAACAGTTGCAGCTCAATGGCTGGATAAAGACCAACATTAGAACTAACTGAAAAATATCCTAGTGTAGATAGTATGATTGGGGACAGGCTGGTAATGAGACACAGAGCCTTTTACTCCAGGTCACTGGGTTCAGTTTGGCCGAGGTTGGCAGTGACTGAAGGCTATTGCTTTCTGATGGCTACGTGAAATGAGCTGGGGGAGGAGGTGTCAGCCTAATTCCTACTGGACAGGTGGACACATCACATGCATTTTCTGGTAGCCACAGTAGCAAAGCTAAAGACTAAGGGCCTAACCCTGTTCCCACTGAAGTCAATAATAGCTTTGCTGTTGCCTTCGATAGGAACAGGACTGGGCTATGGATGGACACGCACGAGGAGACTGAGTTACCTTTTCATCCCTACAGGTCGTCACCCTCCATCCCAGTGGCCGCCTGGAAAAACAGGGTGAGGAAATGTGCACTGCTACGGCCCATGTCTCTGTCTGTCCTGTGAAATGACAGAGGACGCCAGTTTGTTGGTAGTGTGATTTCCTCCGAGATCTTTTCCACTTGGCTTATCCAGAACACCTCATTCTGCAAGGCCTGCAACGGGCAAGATGCTCGTAAAGTCGAGTGTGTGTCTGAGGTATTAAATATCAGCATGAATGAACAGCAACATGTTGATGACATCAGCAATCCATTCATTTAAACCCTGAAAAGAGGTGGAAAATACACAGAGAACAAGGAGATTGTGGAGATGCAGTTTTGCCTTTTATAATGCAGGGCACAGGAGTGATATTTGTGCTAACCCAGCTGTGGTAACATTCAAAGGGCATGATTAACGGAGTTGCAGGAATAGTTGTGTAAATTCTGCTTTCCCAGTAATCTCTCACAAAGAAAGACGGTGCAGCAAAGGGCACATCTGCAATACACATCCAGTATCCACACAGCATACAAGATCTGCACTCTGACAGATGGTCAGCCAAAGGATTTCTTCTTTTGCGGCGCACACAGCAACAGGCCAATCCCTCCTGCCAACTCTGCAGTGAATGCACAACATCCAGCAGCGAAGGGGGTGGGAGGGGGACCTTGATCAGCGTGTGGTGAACAGAAACCAGTTACTTTGCAAGGTATAATGAGGTAGAAATTCTTTGTCATGGTCCACTGATGCTCCTTGTACTACCTTGTGCAATGTCCTAACAGCTGCTCCTGTCACATACTCTGCTCTGGGTATCACCTACCCTCAGGGTAAATGTACCAACACCGTACTTCCTGCAGCTTCAAGGTCTGCATGCCACATAAAAGAGTCTTTGGACTTCTAACATATAAAGGTCAGAGCTGTCATCCTTTACACTTAGTAACCCAGCCTTACCTCTTGCACTAGAACATTCTAGTTTGTGCCTAGGTGAGATGAAGTGTAAATGTTTTGCTTAGATTTTTATGTTCTTTCTATTACTTTAATAACAACAATCTTTTTAGCGTAACTATAATTTGTTCTGGACTGTTGATATTTAGGGGGGAACAAGGGGTGACTGACCATCTTGGGAGATGAGAAAGGATGAAGTCAATGAGAAAACTCCCAACCAAGATTTTCACTCAAAGACTCTGCTTCTTTGGAGAGAAAGAGAAAACAAGGAGGGTTAACTGGGCCACAGGCACTTTAGATCACAAGGCTGTGGCTTGGGAAGGGCTGTAATCAATCCACAGAGGGGCTACTGAGGATGAATAGTGGCTGTGTTGGCACTGAAAGAGCCCTCAAACCTGGGCGGGCGCTGGAGCATAGCGATCCATTGTTACTGGTTTCAGCCGGGGATAATTGTAGTGGTGGCTGTGTGACATGCACCTTCATCTAATTGAAACTGGACTGAGAAGTACCGAATTCATTCCACACAGGCATGGAACGTTAGAATGTGGCAGCAGAGGAGTTGGGGCAGGTAAGAGGGCAGCAGTAAAGGAAGCAGAGAGAGCAAAACACGGAGTTTCCCTACTAATTCAGGGTAGTCTGCAGGTCAGAGTCTTCATGGGAATCTTCACTCCAAGAGGGAAAAAATTCACAGACAATAAAATGACCGACAGAGCTGGAACCAAAATTAACTAAGGGCTGATGATGCACCGAGTGGGGGTGAACTGAACAGTAGTTGAGACTTTGCACTCTTCAAACATTTCTGTGCCCAGAAAGCTACAGCCTGTACCTTCACCAGGTACTCTGTATTAGCCTGGAGTATCCTCAGTTCTATTTCAGACTTCACCTGGAACAAAGGATAACACGTATTTAGGATCTTAAAATATCTATCTATATATAGTTGTCATTAAAAAAGTGAAACATCTTCTAGGCTGCATGATTGGTTAGCACCTACCCTCCTGGTTATGCTCACGTGTATAATTTTCTTATAGATCCACTTCTGAATAACTGCTTTTTATTTCTATGGTGTCATAAGACACATGGCACTTTATAGACCTGTACTAAGACAAGGAGCTTGCACTCTTACTAGGGTGTAATGACACCAGAGCACGAATAGGCATCAGGTAAGGAAAGGGAAAGCAAAGGGGCTTGATGGTGCAGTTTTGATGGCACAGGTAGGTTTACTTTTAAGTGTCTATTTCCCAGTAGAGTATCTGTGTTTGTTTTTTGCTCCCTGCACTAACAAACATATATTAAAACTAGAGGCAAGCCAGATACAACCAAACTGGGGAAAAAAAACAAACAGTGAGAAGGAGATGTCACAAACAGGCATAGATGTACCCAAACGCAGAGCTAGAATGACTGCCATCGATGGACTCTGGGAGATATCACCCGGGAAGGAATTCTTGGTTCAAGTAACCCAATCTACAGGAGAACTGACTGGGTCACCAGCCAGGAAATGATGCAAATACAAGTCACAGCAGATGTGATTCTTCACCAGTGCAGGCATGCACCTCACTTTACTGCTGCTGGAGGTGATGGTGCTGCTGGGACTCAGTGGAGTCAAGGTAGGAAATCAAGCAGATGTGAATTTAAGTTCTGATAGGCTGTGAATAATCAGGGCAGGATGCCAGAGAAAATCTGAGCTTCCCATCCATGGTAGCTCTGTAGCTGATTCCTTAGACCAGCTAAAAATATAATCTGTTTATCTGACAGATCAGAATGCTTTCGGCATCCAGAGAACCAGTCCTTTTACTCCCTGTAATGAGAAGCCCCTGCCCCGCTCCCATTAAATACAATCTCAGCATAAAGACAATCCAGTGGATCTCAGTTGAGCAGATGAGATGTAAGGAACCAGTTCTACACTGATATTAAATGCATTTGCTTCCTCTTCTCCCGCTGGAGATGGTTTCCTTTCTTGAACCTTAACTCTGTGCTACCCCTGCTGATGCCTGTTTAGCATTTCTGAGACAAAACGAAGAAGGCAATACATGCAGCAATATCACGTGCTCTTTTCTCATTTTCCAGTTATCCTTCCTTGCTGCCATCATGGGTTTCCTGGGTACCCATAGGCTTCAGTAAATTTTGTAATGGTGGATTTCCAAGTTTCCTTCAGGAGGGGCATCCCAGTTAATGATACTGAGAGAATCATCGGGACCAACAGTAAAATTGCCCTGTCTGAGGTTCTTAGGGGCATCTGGAGGAAAAAGATCTGCAGGAAAATAGAATATGGGACATTCTGGGTTATTTTAAACATGTCATCCAAATATGAGAATAACCGCCGGGAAAGAAAGGAGGCCAACTGAGATATTTCACATGACAGAGAAAGATTACCGGCATAGAGGTTAAGCCTGTGTTTAAGTCTTTACAGAATCACAGCCTAACTACCAGCATAAAAGACATCAGTATTGTAAATCCTAACTATATTTTAGTAGCATTTGGATCTGCAACTTTGATCCACTGTTGTAACTATAGATGGGCTTGGATCCAAATTGCAGCTCCAAATACTACTGAAATTTTGGACTATTTAGACCCAAATGTGAACTTTGCAGATTGGGACCATCTGTACTTAGAATTCCTCTCACACCTAGACTTTGTATGAGAACAGCTGTTAGCTATAACAAAAGAAACAAGGCAACAGATGCATAAGGTAGGGGCAAGGCATCTTAAGAAAAGATGGATGCGAATGACTTGTGATGATTGCTAGGAATGAGCGAAATGGGACAAAGATGAAAGAGTGATCTTGCATGAGGTGAAACATATTACAGTGTGGTAACAGTGCTAATATGTTCCCCGGTTAAAAACCTGTATAATTAACAGCAGACAAAGAATGGAAAGGTGGTTTTCCACTGGAACGCAGCTTGACTCATTAAGCAGCTGCTTTACTACCTTTTTTTTCTCCTGTTCACCTCTTCACCTCTAATTCTCCACTACCTGTCCAGGCTGCACAAACAGCAATGCATAGCTGAAAGGCACAGTGCAGACTCCAGTCATCTGCTTACAATGACAGATCAATGGGGTGAACGGTTTGAAATTTTTTATCGTAAAATGATGGATGACCCACGGTGGATGGACTAACGACTGTCTCTGACCTTCTTTGCTTTAAAAGAGTTGGAGGAATCTCAGAAGGAAAAGTAGCAGATAAGTTTCCACATAGGAAGGAAGGAATTGCCACTGTATATCAGGCCAAGAGTATCCTGCCTCTGAAAGCAACCAGGAATGGATGCTTCAGAGAATGGTTCGTTCAAAACCCAGTCATCAACAATTATGCAGTAATGTACTGGGACTTGCAGGGGAAGCTTTTCCCTAATACCAGGCAATTAATGGTTAATCTATGGCCTGATGCAGGAGGGTTTAAACTTTTGCTGATGACTTTAGGTTCCGCAAATTAAAACTGACTGGGACTGCACACAGCCAGCCTGGGATTCAAGGATTTCAACAGGGAGTTTTGCACTCCCTCTGGACCTGCACAGTGTGTTGCTTGGCTGCAGCTGAGAACCTGGCCCAGCAGGTACCTAGTCAGACTTGGCCAATTAATCCTCCCTCAGATTATAATGTTTATGGGTTAGGGTAATAATAACAACAGAAAAAAAACAGCAGAGAGCAAGTCTCACCTGTTCCCACCATGTCCCCTAGGTGGGTGGAGAAGAAAATAGACACCAGGAAGAGACACTTGTATATTTCATCTTATGATGAACCAAAGCTTTTATCTCTTCACCTGCTCCACAGGTGATGGGTTAGCGGTCCTGGAACAGGTGAAAAGGAGGAAGTTTTAAGATTTTATAACTGGAAGAAGGAGAGTTACTTGTGGCACCAGACTGGGATCAAGGAGATCTGGGATCTATTCCAATGTCTGCCAGACTTCTTGAGTGACCTTACATAAGTCACATATAGCCTGATTCAAACCCACTGGAGTCAATGCAAAGACTCCAACAGGCTTTGGAGCAGGTTCTTAATCTCTCTATGCCTCATTTTCCCCACTTGTGAAATGGGGATAACAACAAAGCCTGTTTATAGCAGATGTCTTAAAGTAACTTTCTGAAATAATCATGTCTCTTTAAAGAGCCATTCGCAGACTGTGCCAAATCTGATTCCAAATGTTGTGTTACTTGGTATATATCCCTTTTAGCCAAGGACCTATTTCTGGCTTCCCTAATAAGATGAGTATAGCAGGAGTCCAGCTATCAGGGGGAATGCTTACGGGAAATGTCTCATGTTTAGTTTGCCTGTCCCTTTATCTGCTAATGATCGACATACTCCATCCCTACCTAAATGCCACTTTTAAAACAATGGCCTAATTTTACACTGAAACCATGGCCCCTTTGTCTTTATGTTCACTGATTAAGTAGCTGTCATGTAAGCTTCCATTCTCCAGCCTGCTATCAGCGCTGAAATTCCTTTCATCTAGGGCCTGAGCTATGCAATGGCAGCTCAGAGCAGTGACCTATGACTTGCTACAATTCTTAGCTAAGGACATTTGGATTAATTTAGAAGCACAGGTAATTAGTGAAAGATGTTCCCTGCAAATTAGACTAATGGAGTCATAATGGTTAAATTAACATCTACAATTGAGTTTTAAGGTCCCTTGCTATAATGACTGTGGAGAAAAGTATCTTAGGGTTTTGTTGTTGGTTTTAAGTAAGATGCTTCTTTTGCATGTTAAAGGGTAGGGAGCTACCTACTGAAATAGACTTGATCCTGTGGATATCTTCTGGGCAAGCCATTCCCCTTCTCATCAACCTTTAAGCTGCAAAGACCGGCTACGTGAGGAGGTAGTCCGGCCTACCTAGGGGAATGATCAGAGCCAAAAGTAATGCCTAAGAACACGCAAAGACAATATTACTAATATTTTGCTCTTCTGTAGCACCTTGTGACAGAAGATCTCAAAGCACTTTCTCCAGGGAGGAGTTTGTTTCTCAGAAACAGTCCAATATAAATGAAATAGATAATCCAGATACTGGCGCCTGGCCTCTTTGCAGATCTTGTAGGTACCTACGTCTTCCCTGAAGGTCTCTCTACCAACCAAGCTGGTTGTTGGCCTTGTATCCAAGGATGAGGTAATCTAAAGGCTCTCACTTGATTCCTGACCTCAGCCCCATCAGGTGGGAGGCAGTTAATTAGTCACAGCTGGAGCTAAGCCCACCTTCCTTAAAAAGTGTTTGCACCCTGTGACAGGCATCTAAATAAGTGGCCTCTTTTCCATAAATGCTGAGCCCCCATTGAAGTCAATAGGACTGGGTGCATCAGTAAACAAAATACATGTGTAATTAAGGTTGGGTCAGATCAGACTTACAATTAAGGACCATCACAAACCACACCACCTTCTGCTTCAAGTGCAAGGTACACTTCTTCTCTAACACACAGAGCAGCAGATATATATCTTAAAAATCCTGACCAAAACACTTCGCTGCACACATTTCTCACCCAGGCAGAGGATGAGAGAACATATGCACGATAGATGTGAGTCACGTTAACTAACACGCAACTTGAAGGTGCTGAGATACTGCAGCGATTAGTGTGGTATGAGAAACCAATATAGAACAGAACACAACAGGCTCCCTACTCAGTTATCAGGCTCAAGAAGTACAGAATGAAGCCAATCCTGTCTATTCCGGCTGAATGGAAATACTGCTTAGTTAAATTGTCTCCAGGTGCTTCATAATGTATGTTTCTGCAGCTACTCAGTTACTAATGGTGTCACGTTTGTCATTAGAATTTGCAAATATCACGCCTTGCAAAGCTTCACCACTGTTAGGGATATGGGACTTCAGGCCCTGATTGTCACAGTTACAGGGCTTGCTGCACCTCTCATCCCTCTCAGGTCTCTCTGAATGTCCCCCTCAGCACCAAACCTTGTGCCTTAAACAAATAATGCTGGTTTGACAGAGAAAGAGTCCATCAGAGGAAGAAGGTCCAAACCTTCACATAAAACAAACAGGTTCCTATGCTACAGACAGGGAGAGCTCAGTCTTTGGTTTCTCACCTCTAGAGGGGAAATGTTTGCGTGGAGCAGCGAAACTACATGTGCCGTGGACACTGATTGCAGCTACTCTGAACCGGTCCCATCTGTTTGGTCTTAGCCCGTCTAGCTGCACATTGTCCTCTATCATCTAGAATTTCCAGAATAGAAGATATAGGGTTGGTGCAGCAACCTCCACAATCCAGCCAGGTTTACAAACCCTGCAATGGTGACTGTGTGAGTTTGTCTCCTTATCAGAGTAAAGGAATGGAAGTGTCCTCTCCCAGGCGACCTAGGACTGTTCCAGGCTTAGGTTCAGCCGCTTGTAAAATGGGGCATGTGTTGCACAGCTCACACAGTGGAAACTCTATTAGCATAATCCCACCCACCTCTTTGGACCATTTAGGTGCACAGCAGAACATGTCCCCCACACTGCTCCTTAGGATGGTGCCCTATGCACACCTCCCTGCACCTAACTACCTCTACTGGCTGGGGGGGAAGGGGTAGGTCCTGGCTCTGGGCCCACTGGTGAGTGTGACGGGTAGCCCACTGGTGAGTGTGTGTCTCGGGGCTGCTCACTGTGCCCAATATGAGTCTGCTAGACCCCCAGCTAGAGAGCCTTGTCTCTTTAGTTCACACAATAGCAGCTCATGCTTTCGGCTTTGGAGATACTCGGTGTATAGGCCAAGAGGGCGGCTGTCACAGCTCCAATTCTCTCCTGCCTCCTTTGGGTGGCCACTAGGGGGCACTGTGAATGTGCCTGGCCAGTACACAGGGGGAGCATAATGGCATGGAGAGGATTCTGTCACTCTCCCTCATCTATGGACCCACGTCACTGCCAGATACCAGCCAGGCCTTCATGCTTGAAAAACACATTGAAACCCTCAGAGGAAAGAGGTGGCATCAGAGCAAAATACCCCTGATTACACTTCTTCTCTAGAACAAGCAGCAGGAATATGAGTTTTGGAATTTGACTGACACAGGTATTTCCATTAGTAAAAAAGCAGGTTAATAGGCTCTGACAAGTAAATATCTGCTCAGCATCTTGGATTTCTGGGTCTTTCACAGTACCAATTTTTTAGGATTCTTTGTCACTTTTAGGATTCTGCCTCTTACACAAATGTAGCAGGACAAAATGATGCCACCAGAAGCAGTTTACATCCACAGACAAACCAGAGGACTTAAAAAGGCCAGTGGAAGAGTCATCCAAAATGAGTCAGTCAATTACAATGTCTACCCCATGATTCTTGTGTGTATATGATCTCTTTCCCTGCAAGATCTGAATGCCTTACAAACATCACTGAGCATACCCTCGCCACTCCCCTGTGCTGGGGAAGTGTTATTAGCTCCACTTTACAGAAGGGTAAACCGAGGCACGGAGAGACCGGGACTTACCCAAGGTCACACAGGAGGTCCGCAGCAGAGCTAGGAAGTCACTCCAGATTTTCCAAGTCCTAGTCTAGTGTTTTAACCACAAGGCCAGCCAGCCTCTTTCTAGCCAGCCTTCCTTCTCCATTAGCTACTGTGCGGATAAGGGTCGAACAGGCAGAAGTGACCATCTTGCTGCAGTGTCAGTGACTGGAATGACCAGCTCAGTGACCCAGAGTTCTACAGTTGCTAGTGAAATGACCCTCCCAGAAGTTGTTTAAATAATGCGGGTATCACCTGTTGAGAACTCTCATAAACAAGATGTTTCATAAATCCTTTTCCTCTCTAAAAAAGAGTGGAGTTAAGTAGATACAACAGGCCCATGCCCTTTGGATTCCCATATGTTCTACTGCCTATGAAGATGCACTCTGCATAAATAATCATATACATGAACTAACCAATCTCTCCATCTGCCATTCTGTAGCTTCGTCTTCCCTGGGCTGAATCCCGTAGTTCCACCTGTTCTGCAGGATATAAAATATGGGCTCCACAGACATGTTGCATTTGGATTCCATGATACTTCAAGGGTCCACTGGAGTACTCGAGAAAGGCGAGGTCTAGGCTTTAACGGGATACCTGAAAATGACAAACAGGCAGAGAGAACACAGCTGCAGCAGCGTGTGTGGAGGAGGGGTAGAAATCAGGTGGGCTCCGAGGCAGATTATGGTGTTTTGGGGCCCTGTGCCAGAGCAAATGGGGGCCCCTCCCTGCCTCTTTTGCCTGCAGCCCCCCCCCCCCCCCCAGTCCTTCCCCTGTTGGGAAAATTGGGTCAGGGCACAGGGGCTTGCTCTGCCGCCCCCCCCCCCGCCCCGCTCCCCGGTGCTCCTGCTGGGGAGTGGAAGCAGGGCATGGGGGCTTCCCCCTGCTCTCCAGCAGGATTGCCAGGAAGATGGGTGGAGTGGGGTCAGGGTGCAGGGCTCCCATTTTTCCGGAGCCCCCCAATTGGACAGCGCCCCTGGGCACAGGTTCTGTTGGCCCAGTAGCTAATCTGCTACTGTGTGGTTGGGTGAATTTTAGTTGAAATGCGCCTGATTGAGAGCCCAGGAGCCTCAAGTCCTTTGTGTATGCACAAAACGGCATGACACATAGCAGCAAAAGTTCCCACTGACAATGTCGACTCTCAACCCTCACCAAAGGACCACCCAGGAGGCAAGAGGATAGTTGGGTCCCTAAGGTCAGTTCCACCCTTGGCCTCTACGCAGAGGTGTCACTTAGCGTTAACTCTGGGAGTGTGCTTTGTGACACAGACACGAGAATGAAACAAGACAGGCCACTTCACACAGGCCACCTCAGAGCTAGGAGCGGGGCAGGCACTGCTGACCTGTGGTGCACTCGGACTGATGACATGTGGCAGGGTGCCACCCTGGAGCATGCCCAGTCCTGCCCCAACGTGACCTGGCAGGCACACCACCCTCAGTTCCCTCTTGCGTCTTCCAAATCACTTGTTCCCAGCCCAAAGCACTGAGTCAGATTACCCTCTACAGGTCCAGTTTATTATGTCTTTACATGAGAATATAAGAACGGCCATACTGGGTCAGACCAAAGGTCCATCTAGCCCAGTATCCTGACTATCGACAGTGGCCAATGCCAGGTGTCCCAGAGGGAGTGAACCTAACAGGTAATGATCAAGTGATCTCTCTCCTGCCATCCATCTCCACCCTCTGACAAACAGAGGCTAGGGACACCATTCCTTACCCATCCTGGCTAATAGCCATTTATGGACTTAAACACCATGAATTTATCCAATTCTCTTTTAAGCATTGTTATAGTCCCAGCCTTCACAACCTCCTCAGGTAAGGAGTTCCACAAGCTGACTGTGCGCTGTGTGAAGAAGAACTTCCTTGTATTTGTTTTAAACCTGCTGCCCATTAATTTCATTTGGTGACCCCTAATTCTTGTATTATGGGAATAGGTAAATAACTTCATTATCTACTTTCACCACATCGCTTGTGATTTTATAGATCTCTATCATATCCCCCCTTTGTCTCCTCTTTTCCAAGCTGAGAAGTCCTAGCCTCTTGAATCTCTCCTCATATGGGACCCATTCCAAACCCCTAATCATTTTAGTTGCCCTTCTCTGAACCTTTTCTAGTGCCAGTATATCTTTGAGGTGAAGAGACCACATCTGTACGCAGTATTCAAGATGTGGGCGTACCATCGATTTATATAAGGGCAATAATATGTTCTCCTTATTCTCTATCCCCTTTTCAATGCTTTCTAACATCCTGTTTATTTTTTTGACTGCCTCTGCACACTGCGTGGACGTCTTCAGAGAACTATCCACGATGACTCCAAGGTCTTTTTCCTAATTTGTTGTAGCTAAATTAGCCCCCATCATATTGTATGTATAGTTGGGGTTATTTTTTCCAATGTGCATTACTTTATATTTACCCACATTACATTTCATTTGCCATTTTGTTGCCCAACCACTTAGTTTTGTGAGATCTTTTTGAAGTTATTCACAGTCTGCTTTGGTCTCAACTACTTTGAGCAGTTTAGTATCATCTGCAAACTTTGCCACCTCACTGTTTACTCCTTTCTCCAGATCTTTTTCTGAACAAGTTGAACAGGATTGGTCCTAGGACCTGACCCTAGTTACCCCTCTCCATTCTGAGAATTTACCATTTATTCCTACCCTTTGTTCCCTGTCTTTTAACCAGGTCTCAATCCTTGAACGGACCTTCCCTTTTAGCCCATGTCAACTTAATTTACATAAGAGCCTTTGGTGAGGGACCTTGTCAAAGGCTTTCTGGAAATTCAAGTACATTATGTCCACTGGATTCTCCTGGTCCACATGTTCGTTGACCCCTTCAGAAGAACTCTAATAGATTATTAAGACACAATTTCCCTTTACAGAAACCATGTTGACTTTTGCCCAACAATTTATGTTCTTCTATGTGTCTGACAATTTTATTCTTTACTATTGTTTCGACTAATTTGCCCAGTACCAACAGTAGACTTACCGGTCTGTAATTGCTGGGATCACTTCTAGAACCCTTTTTAAATATTGGCATTACATTAGCTATCTTCTAGTCATTGGTTACAGAGGCTGACTTAAAGGACAGGTTATAACCCTAGTTAATAGTTCTGCAGTTTCACATCTGAGATCTTTCAGAATTCTTGGGTGAATGCCATCCGGTCCCGGTGACTTGTTACTGTTAAGCTTATCAATTAATTCCAAAACTTCCTCTAGTGACACTTCAATCTGTGACAGTTTCTCAGATTTGTCACCTACAAAAGCTGGCTCAGGTTTCCCTAACATCCTCAGCCATGAAGACTGAAGCAAAGAATCCATTTCATTTCTCCGCAATTGCTTTATCTACTTTAAGCACTCCTTTTGTATCTCGATCATTGAGGGGCCCCACTGGTTGTTTAGCAGGCTTCCTGCTTCTGATGTACTTAGAAAACATTTTGTTATTACCTTCTGAGTTTTTGGCTAGCCGTTCTTCAAACTCCTTTTTGACTTTTCTTATTACATTTTACACTTAATTTGGCAGTGTTTATGCTCTTTCTATTTACCTCACTAGGATATGACTTCCACTTTTTAAAAGAAAGTCTTTTTATCTCTAACTGCTTTTTTTACATGCTTGTTAAGCCATGGTGGCTCTTTTTTAGTTCTTTTACTGTGTTTCTTAAATTGGGGTATACATTTAAGTTGAGCCTCTATTATGGTGTCTTTAAAAAGCGCCCATGCAGCTTGCAGGGATTTCACTTTAGTCACTGTACCTTTTAATTTCTGCATAGTTCATTTTTGCATAGTTCCCCTTTTTTAAATTAAATGCCACAGTGTTGGGCTGTTGAGATGTTCTTGCCACCACTGGGATGTTAAATATTATATTATGGTCACTATTTCCAAGCGGTCCCGTTATAGTTACTTCTTGGACCAGCTCCTGCGCTCCACTCGAGACTAAATCTAGAGTTGCCTCTCCCCTTGTGGGTTCCCGTACCAGCTTTAAAGTACTGAGAAATTTTGTCTCTGGATTTCATCTTGAGGTGACATGTTCCCAGTCAATATGGGGATAACTGAAATCCCCCACTATTATTGAGCTCTTAATTTTGATAGCTTCTATAATTTCCCTTAGCATTTCATCATCACTATCGCTATCCTGGTCAGGTGGCCGATAATAGATCTCTAATGTTATATTCTTATTAGAGCATGAAATTAGTATCCAAAGAGATTCTATGGAACATGTGGATTCACTTAAAATTTTTACTTCACTTGATTCTACATTTTCTTTCACATATAGTGCCACTCCCTCTCCACCCCTCACACGACCTATTCTGTCCTTCTGATATACGTACATACAGTTTATAAATGTAATCCTTCTGCCCATCTGAGTTGGCAGCAACAAGAGCTGGGTTCAGTATCTAATGGTTCAATTTCCATAACACAATGCAAAACCGGCTCGAGCCCCCACCCAGTGACCTGGGACAATTACATACCACACCCCAGGCACCTCTAAGAGGCAATACTTCCCCTCTTGCAAGCACAGAGTCTGAGTGTAGCAAAATCCTTTTAATAAAGGAGGGAAACAATGCAGCATTATGTTGGGGAAACACCACAAACAGGATTCATAACACAAACCATGAGCAAAAGACCCACCCCCAAGTAAGTTTGGCAGTATCCTTTTCCCCTCAAGATCTTAAGCCCAATAACCCAAAAGATCATCCCAAAGTCCCAAAAGTCTAACATCCCCAAAGTCTCTTGAGTCCAGCAACCTAAAAATTACCCAAAAGTCCAACAACCCAAAAGTCTCTGTCCTTGGTCAGTGCAGCCCCAGAGTTAAAAAGTTTATCTGCCGAGTTTTACCCCCCTGACCTGGGT
This sequence comes from Gopherus evgoodei, assembly GCF_007399415.2. Lineage (NCBI taxonomy): Eukaryota > Metazoa > Chordata > Testudines > Testudinidae > Gopherus > Gopherus evgoodei. The sequence goes on from NC_044330.1 coordinate 9,270,933, forward strand.
GGAAATGGGGGGGGGGGGAGAAGGGGCAAGCAGGGTGTTAAGGGGCACCTGACATGGTCCAAGGCTGACTGCCCCGCCTCTCTTTGGGGCTCTGCTGCAGCCTCCATCACAAGCCGCTCCACTCCACCAGTTGTCCCGTGAGCCACTTCACCAGCTGTCCCATAAACTGCTCCGCTCAGCCCCGCTCCGCTCCGCTTCACTCCTCTCACTGTCCCGTGGGCTGCTCCAACTGTCCCGCAAACTGCTCAGCTCCACTCCACCTGCTGTCCCACTCCAACCATCTCGCAAACTGCTCCGCTCACTGTCCCACTGGCCACTCCAACCATCCTACAAACTGCCACTTAGCAATATATCTTCAGGCTCCCCCATTAGTTAACATAGAACTCAGTGATCTCAGCTCTTAGTAACCTTAGCTCTTTAGTGATTTCAGCTAATAGTAGGGGAGCCCCACCACTGGTGCACCATTGACCCACAGCAGATTCAGCACAGCAGCCTGTAACTAGACTCTTAACAGAATCAAAATTAGCTCTGCTATTTAACAGCAGAAAAGCAGAAAGACAGAGAGAGAGAGAGAGAGAGAGAGAAGGTGCAATTGGTGCTTCAGGCCCTCAGAGGGGACCTATCCCACCAGACACACATGCCTGTCCCCCACCTCTCTCCAGTCACTGGGTTTTGGAACCCATTCCCTTGTCTAGCGAGTGCTACTTAGTTGATAGTGAGTCCCTCTGTCATAAAACAGTTCCACTGGCCTTGATTCACATAATCAGGGTAACAACACTTTATTCTTCCTGTCTCAATAACAGAGACACTAGGGATCCCACAGCAGCCAAAGTGACCATTTGGGCAGCTGTGGGCTCATGCTAGATGAGGTGGGTGTCCTATGCAAACAAGACCAGCCCCTGAAGTTCTTTTCCACAACTCACCGCAATTCACCACCAGATGTCAGGGTAGAGCTCATCCTGACTCTGCTTATATCAACATACAGTTTCTTTTCGCTCATCAGGATCACACCCTTCCCTCTCGCTAAGAGATTCCACCATCCTCCGCCCTGGGGCTGTGCCCTGCTGCCCCCAAGCTAAGGGATTCTACCATCCTCCGCCCTGGGGCTGTGCCCTGCTGCCCCCAAGCTAAGGGATTCTACCATCCTCTGCCCTGGGGCTGTGCCCTGCTGCCCCCAAGCTAAGGGATTCTACCATTCTCCGCCCTGGGGCTGTGCCCTGCTACCCACCCAGCTAAGGGATTCCATCATCCTCCGCCCTGGGGCTGTGCAATGGTTCAAACCAGCTTCCCCATTTCAACAGTAACCAGGCTGTACCCCAACCCTCTTTCACAGATCCTCTCTTGATTCTCAGAGGCTTCTGTTTTTACCTCGCCCACCTCAGGAGGCCTGTCTGTCACGTGACCACCTGGAGGTGAGCTGAGTGTCACAGGTGGGGCTGGACCCATCTCCCCTTTAAGGGCCAGTCGCCTTGTGACAGGCGGATTGGTGAAGGGCTCTGTACTCTGTTCCCGGTAGCTAAGCACACACCCAGCCCCCTGGTTAGCAGATCACACAGCGCCCATTCCCCTGCATCAGTGTGAACATTTACCAAGAAAAGACAGGAAAATGTTACTCAACACAAGAAAATTAAGCCGTCTAGATTTTTCACAGACCGCCGCATTCTTTAGCTGTCAGAGAGCTGCCACAGAATAGCAGCTATTGTTTCTGTAACAATAATGACCTCTGATTACTGCAGAGAACACTAATTCATCATGCTGCAGAACGACAGGTTAGCCCAGAGCTGCAGAGAACTCGGCCGCTTTACCTTTGAACACATTTGCTGAGGCTGACAGGTGTATCCACACCAGTTTGAACAGCGCTTCTTTGTCCCCGGGCATTCTACATCAAGATCGCAGCTCTGCACGCAGGCAGCCACAAAGCCCCAAGTCCAGTGTAGTGAGGGGCATTTCTCCTGCTTCACTGTCCAAAGAGACCCCAGGAACCCGCAGCTGGCCAGGCACTCAGGATGGCTCTGGGCACATGAGAACAAATGTTACTGAAGAACATAGAAGACGGGAACAGGAGTTTTCATAGAGGGTCAGCTAAGCTGTGTGGGTAGATGAGCTCTAAAGTGACCACTTACCCTATTCTGTTCTACTCTGGTACTGATACAGCCCCCATCACACTGCTAGCGGAGTGCGTGTCCTTTGTACCGGCACTCCATGAGGTGTGCGGACAATCACGTCCGAAGAAGGGAGCAGTAATAAGTGAAATATTTGGCCTCAGACGTATTTGCACTGATTAAGGGGTGTCAGGAGCCCACCTACACTAACACGTGGTGCTCTCTGTATTAACTTCCGAAAACAAGTATTTGTAAAGGGAATTGTAGCATGTGCTTTGCACAGCTGCCCATCATGCAGCCCAAAGTCTGGTGGCCATCAGAAACCCTGCACACAGCATGGGGGCACAGGATGGACCACTGTGCCCTAGTTTGGGTACCCTCTAGAATCCACAGAAGCCCCTTTACAGGCCTCATGAACAGCAGCACTCATTTTCTGAGGGGCAGAGAGGAATGATCCACCTCCCATCCTGACCCACCAATGACAGAACAGCAACTCCCCTCTTTGCCTCTTCCCCTCCCCCAACCCATTCCTGCTCTCACCTGTAGATGGTGGTTCCAGAGACTAAAGGTAGAAGATATTTGAATTTGGGAGTTTGAATGGGGTCTCCCCATGTCTACAAACTGGTGTGTTTTTTAAATAGCCCTGGATTCTGAAATCCACCCTATGCAAAAGAAATCCTCCATGAATTTTGAAACCTATCACAGATCTACAGCAACCTGAAAAGAAACCATACTTCATGCTTCCTGTGACACTGGGCCTTCTGTGCATCCCATGGCTCTGTGCATGGCTGCAGGCACTGCACAGGGAGATACAGTTAGTGAAAAAATGTGCAGCCAGCTTTATATTTATCTCCAGGTGTCCGTATACCACGCATCATAGCGTCTGAGCACTGAGTAACTGGACTTCAACCTGCGGAACTGTCAGCTCAGGACCTGTCATTAGCATTCAGTTCATTCAAATCAATTAAAAAAAAACAAACAGAAAAAACACAGCTTGCTGAGAATTTACATGGCTGGTTGATTACAGAAGAAAATGGATGCCACACGTGATCATCTATAAGGTCCAGACCTGTGTTCATTTCTCATGCACCCAGAGCCCTCATTGACTTCAATGCAATTTGCAAATTGAAAGCCGACTCCGACTGAAGTCAATGTAAGCTTTGCCATTGACGTTAACTGGCGCTGATAATATTATGTAACCCCAACAGATCCCAATTGTCAATGGGCAGGATCGAAACAGGGACCTCTGCAGCTGAGTGCATGAACCTCTACCGCATGAGCTAAAAGCCAATGACCTGTTAGCTCAGGCTGTAGAGCAGACTCATTAATTGCTCTCTAAATGGTCTTGGTGCCACTAGATGGGACAGAACATCACACCCAGGAGGTGTGTGGGTTACAATTACATAGGCTCAATTCTCCATTGTCCAGCAGCATGTGAAAGTCACACCAGTGCAAAACGCTAGTAGATCAGAACGCGAGCATTTTTACACTCACTTGGCACTAGTGTAACTGACGACACAAAGTTTAGGGAAATGAAAAAAATCGGACCCTTTAACTTTTGACCAGTGAGATTTTCCCAGAACTAACTTGTTTGCACATGGAAGCAGAAATGCCATCAAACCAAATAATTCGAATTACCATACAAACACCAGCCCAGTGTGTGACATACACTTAAACGGGGTGAAAGCCAAAGCAAATATTTCAGAGTGACTTAAATTATTTACACATTGGTAGGATGCTGCTCAGCACAGAGAAGATCCTACTGCATAGTTTCAAGTCAGCATTTATTGACCTAATTCTGTTTATCACCAGTGCGTGACATTTTCACTTAATCTTCCCATTTTCCATGAATTCAGAAAGTTTCTTGAATTTAAAAACAAAAAGAAGAAAAGCCCAAATGGGACCATTTCTTAAAATAATCCATTAAAGAATAAAATGTAGAGAAATGAATTTAAAATAAATGTGTGTTTCCTCAGGAAAAACATTCCCAGACTTGAATTGTGCACTGAAAAAATAAAAGAACACGATAAATAAACGTCTTTCTCTTGTTTGTGTTGGCTTCATGACATAAGGACTGATAAATAGGTAGAGATAAAAGAGCAGCTGGAAGACGAGTCTTTTTTTTCTCTTTTAAGTATGAATAAAACTAGTGTATCTGTATTAATATCACTACATCCAGTTCTTCTCCAATGGTTCTGAATTGCTTCATGAAAATGATAAAGGGTGTAACATTACAGATGGCATTCTCCTTTTTAAATCAACCCTGAGGTTATTCTGTTGATTTCAATTGAGTTACCCAAAGATAAATTCAACTCACATCTATTTAAAAAAAAACAACAGATAGCACCCTTCAATCAACTTCAGGATATCGCTGCTGTTATTTAGCAGCTCTAAGTGCAACCAGACCATAAAAGTTATTTAGCGGCTTCTTACATTGCACTTTGCCCTACAGTTGTTACTCCCTACACAAGTGGTTCTAAATCATCCAGCTGACAGCTCAAGAGATCCAGTACCTTGACTACTGGTGCTGCTGATGCAATCAAGGCCCAACCCAGCCTCCTACAAAGCTTTCCTTTAATCAGTGCTGACACGCACCTTAGATTTCACTTCAGAAGGTGCCAGAACAGCTACTTGGAGTCTGTGGCTTATCATCAAGAGGACAGAATATTATTTGTCAGTGGGTCAGGGCTATGACCTCAGCAGTTTACATGATTCTCAGAACTTGACAGAAGTAACAAAGGGACCCGCTGTCACTATCAAATCCTCATTTATTCCTTGATTTCTGAACCAAGCGTCTGTGTGTAGAGGAATTGCATCTGTTCTGCTACAAGTGAGTAGCAAGGGCAAAAATTCTACAGCGCTGGCCAGAGGGCATTCAACTTTCATGGCATTCAACTTTCCACATACACCACTGCAACTAAGGCCTTGATTCAGCAAGGCTCTTACATAAGAACATAAGAACAGCCATACTGGGTCAGACCAAAGGTCCATCTAGCCCAGTATTCTGTCTACTGACAGCGACCAATGTCAGTGCCCCAGAGGGAGTCAACCTAACAGGTAATGATCAAGTGATCTCTCTCCTGCCATCATCTCCACCATCTGACAAACAGAGGTTAGGGACACCATTCCTTACCCATCCTGCCTAATAGCCATTAATGGACTTAACCTCCACGAATTTATCTAGTTCTCTTTTAAACCCTGTTATAGTCCTAGCCTTCACAACCTCCTCAGGCAAGGAGTTCCACAAATTGACTGCGCACTGTGTGAAGAGGAACTTCCTTTTATTTGTTTTAAACCTGTTGCCCATTAATTTCATTTGGTAGCCCCTAGTTCTTATATTATGGGAACAAATAAATAACTTTTCCTTATTCACTTTTTATACACCATTCATGATTTTATAGACCTCTATCATATTCCCCCTTAGTCTCCTCTTTTCCAAGCTGAAAAGTCCTAGCCTCTTTAATCTCTCCTCATTTGGGAACCGTTCCAAATTTGGGAACCCTAATCATTTTAGTTGCCCTTCTCTGAACCTTTCCTAATGCCAGTATATCTTTTTTGAGATGAGGAGACCACATCTGTAGGCAGTATTCAAGATGTGTGATTACCATGGATTATATAAAGGCAATAAGATATTCTCCGTCTTATTCTCTATCCCTTTTTTAATGATTCCTAACATCCTGTTTGCTTTTTTGACTGCTGCTGCTGCACACTGCGTGGATGTCTTCAGAGAACAATCCACGATGACTCCAAGATCTCTTTCCTGATTAGTTGTAGCTAAATTAGCCCCCATCATATTGTATGTATAGTTGGGGTTATTTTTTCCAATGTGCATTACTTTATATTTACCCACATTACATTTCATTTACCATTTTGTTCCCAAATCACTTAGTTTTGTGAGAACTTTCTGAAGTTCTTCACAGTCTTCTTTGGTCTTAACTATCTTGAACAGTTTAGTATCATCTGCAAACTTTGCCACCTCACTGTTTACCCCTTTCTCCAGATCATTTATGAATAAGTTGAACAGGATTGATCCTAGGACTTGACCCTAGTTACTCCTCTCCATTCTGAGAATTTACCATTAATTCCTACCCTTTGTTCCCTGTCTTTTAACCAGTTCTCAGTCCCTGAAAGAACCTTCCCTTTTAGCCCATGACAACTTAATTTACGTAAGAGCCTTTGGTGAGGGACCTTGTCAAAGGCTTTCTGGAAATCTAAGTACACTATGTCCACTGGAACCCCCTTGTCCACATGTTTGTTGACCCCTTCAAGGAACGCTAATAGATTATTAAGACACAATTTCCCTTTACAGAAACCATGTTGACTTTTGCCCAACAATTTATGTTCTTCTATGTGTCTGACAATTTTATTCTTTACTATTGTTTTGACTAATTTACCCAGTACCGACATTAGATTTACTGGTCTGTAATTGCCGGGATCACCTCTAGAGCCCTTTTTAAATATTGGCATTATATTAGCTATCTTCCAGTCATTGGGTACAGAAGCTGATTTAAATGATAGGTTACAAACCATAGTTAATAGTTTGCAATTTCACATTTGAGTTCTTTCAGAACTCTTGGGTGAATGCCATCCGGTCCTGGTGACTTGTTACTGTTAAGTTTATCAATTAATTCCAAAACTTCCTCTAGTGATGCTTCAATCTGTGACAATTCCTCAGATTTGTCACCTGCAAAGGACAGCTCAGGTTTGGGAATCTCCCTAACATCCTCAGCTGTGAAGACTGAAGCAAAGAATTCTTTTAGTTTCTCTGCAATGACTTTAACGTCTTTAAGTGCTCCTTTTGTATCTCAATCATCGAGGGGTCCCACTGGTTATTTAGCAGGCTTCCTGCTTCTGATGCACTTAGAAAACATTTTGTTATTACCTTTTGAGTTTTTGGCTAGCCGTTCTTCAAACTCCTCTTTGGCTTTTCTTATTACACTCTTGCACTTAATTTGGCAGTGTTTATGCTCCTTTCTATTTACCTCACTAGGATTTGACTTCCACTTTTTAAAAGATGCCTTTTTATCTCTCACTGCTTCTTTTACATGCTTGTTAAGCCACAGGGCTCTTTTTTAGTTCTTTTACTGTGTTTTTTAATTTCCGGTATAAATTTCAATTGGGCCTCTGTTATGGTGTCTTTGAAAAGTATCCATGCAGCTTGCAGGGATTTCACTCTAGTCACTGTACCTTTTAATTTCTGTATAGTTCATTTTTGCATAGTTCCCCTTTTTTAAATTAAATGCCACAGTGTTGGGCTGTTGAGGTGTTCTTCCCACCACAGGAATGTTAAATGTTATTATATTAATGTCACTATTTCCAAGCAGCCCTGTTACAGTTACCTCTTATGAGCCACTGAAGTCAATTACATGCTTAAAATTAAGGGTTTGCTGGTACAGATCTAACAAGAAACCAGTAAACTCTAGACAAGGTCTAAGGCCTGATTCAGCAAAGCACATGCTTAATTTTAAGCACATATTTGACTTTAATGGGACTTAAGTGTTTTGCTGAATCAGGGCCTTCATTATACTGAGGTGTATATGCAAAGTGGCACCTTTGATTTCAGTGACATTGGCATGGATTTATCCTAGTGAAAGTGAAAAGCAGAATCTGGGCCCCTATTCTTTGTCTGGCACTTTTTCCTTATCATGAAAAACCACATGCTCATAAAGTGCTACGCTGATAATGATTAGAGATAGTCCAAAAATGGGCTGTTTCCTCTGGAGAAATTTGATTTTTTGTTAGAAAAGCAAAAACTGAAAGTTTGTCCAAAAAAACCTTGAAATTTTCCCACTGAAATCAGAACATCCAACCAAAAATAAAATTGTTTTGTCAAAACCACAGGTTTCCATTGAGGACCCGATTTCACCAACCCTAATAATACTATACTATGGATTTCCCTATGTGCAGTGAAACAAGGGCCTCAGATCCACTGCGGGATCATGAAAACTGACTTCTCTGTACGCCGTACTTCCACTGAACCGGCCCTTTCAGTTGCAGGAGCTTAGGCCCAGCCCTGCCTATGTTTGATGCTTGATCCAGCACTCCACCAGTGTCAATGCAAATATCAGCTGTTAATCTGTCTACAGCTGTGTTCCCCTATAGAGTGCTACAGCTGAACCAGAGCACAGCAGGATGCTTTTCAACACCTTCACACTTGCTGCTGGTGCTCAGGAAACTGCTGAGAAGGAAACCAACGCACTGCAGGAGACTGAACGGTTAGTTTCATTTTTTGACTATCAGAGAAGTGCAAAGAACTGATACAGAAGCTGATTTCCCCATTTTGGAAAAGTCCTTACAATCTCTATGCTCTCTGGTCCTTACTCAAAGTCCCACGGATGCCATCAAGAGGTTTGCCCAAGACTGCAAGACAGGAGCTATGGACTATTTTAACTGCCTAAACATTTAAGTACATTTGAGATAGAAAATCATTAATGACTGTGTATTGAAAAGGCTGTTTATCAATCAGGGAGGATTCTACAATTACTAGCAACAACTCTGATTAATTATGGCTTCAACCATCAGAGGTTTAGATTTAAACAGTCCAGTAACTAGTTCCAGCTGTTGACCATGTCAATACACTGACAGTCACTGTCCATTCTTCTTACCAGCCTGTGGCCCTAACCAGTTCTCACTGAAGTCAGCAGATGTCTTTCCATTGGCTTCAGTGGGAGTTGGATTGGGCTGCTGGGAAGAGCAGGTGGAAAGGAAAAAGCAGATCACCTGGTCTGCAGGATACACTCCTGGTTTCCAAAAATGCCTCCCCTAAGGCAGGAGCAGAATCTCATTATCTACACTTTATAGATGGGGAAACCGAGGCACCAACATTAAGTGTTACCCACACAAAATTCTGTTACACACCCTCTAGGGCACGCACCTTTACCCAGTTCCTAGGGCTCAGGGTGTAATTTTCTGCAGGTTTGCAGGACCTTTTACCTTACACAGTAATATCCTTATCCTCTCTGCACTGACAATTACCAAGCAGAATACACATGCTAAGCATACAGTGCTACGCTCACCAATCCTTATCGGGCCAGCGAACTTTCCCCATTGGCCAGGCAAGGTCAGTCTCATCTGGATTTTGGTTGCTGCATGTCTTGGTCGTGCAATGGATTCTTAGCAGCTCTGATTTTAGGCTGTGTCTCAGATGTGAGTTCTTCTTCCAGGTCTTTCCTTTTCCTTCTTCATTTTCTGTTCCTTCTCTGCTGGTCTCCTTCTTGGACCCCAGTTTATATAGTGAAACCTGAGTCCTGCTTAGCTATGCCATAACCAATTATTTTACTAAAATTTTACTAATTAATCCTAACAAAATTCTCAAACCAATCATACCCCACCACCACCTTAATTAATTTCCTAGCAAAATTAATTATGTAACAGAGAGAAACAATCAAAGAACCAGACAGAGATCGAACAGACAAACAATAGGGAAGTGGGGACCATAATGACAAAACAATAAAGAAATGAGGTTTCACAACCACGACTATTGAGAAGTGGTTTCTTGCCAGACAGGCTGCTGTCAAACTACGTTTTCTTTAACCAGCTTCAGAGCTATTTCTTTATCTGGTGATAGTGGGTGCTATTAGGATTGGGTCTCCTTCTTACCAGCCTGATATTACAGTGTTTTAATGTAATTTAGATGGAATGGGAGGATGTGACTTCCTGCTTCTCAGCCCATGGCTGCTGCTTTTTTAATCTGGCTGCGGATGAAGGCCTTAGGCTTTAGGCCTTACAATCTGGCTGCAGACAAAGACCTTATCCTTACATAAGGATCAAGCTTTCCAATTTTGGTGTCTAAATTCAGGCATCAGTAGTAAAATTCTTATGAGGCACCTAAAGTGTAGGCCAGATTTTCTGAGGTGCTGACCTCCCACAGTTCCTACTGAAATCAATGTACTTGTGCAGCTGGGCATGATAGCCGAATCTGGCCTATGGTCTTCTTCCCAAATCCAGCATGAGTCATAGGCCGGAGCAGCAATTAGTACCCAAGTGGTATGCTGTTCAGTGCAAAGCTCACTCCACTAGATGCAGGGAAATACAGTTGTTGGTACTTCTCAAAGTCGCATTGAAACACACAAATTCACTGCAGTTTTGGTATGTGGAGAGACTCAGACAATTTCCACCTGCAACTCAGTACGAAATCCTGACCAGGAGGAAAATGACTTGTGAAATCTGGAGTGAGACATCATGTATCCTCTCCTATGGCCACCGACACATTTATATTTCTCCCCCTTAGTTCTCCCAGCTGACATCAGCTTTTCCATCAGTTTGTCCTAATAATTAGAAGAGTTTTTAGAACCTAAATAGAATATAATTCCAAAAGAAAACACCCCACTACTCCTATATTATTGCTGATCTGGCTTTGCTGAGCTCCAACTCAGAGCTGGGTTAATGTACTTTGTTTTACTGTGCTGGCTTCACCTGGGTACCTCCTGCAGCTTTCAAAATCAGCCTGAGAAAACAGACCTTCACAGTGAGTGAGAAGAAAACATACCAGCAAACCATCCTCCAAGGCCAAGGATACAATTCTGTGGTGACCTAGAATCCTATTTTCGATGTCTCTGACTCAAGGAATATTTCCAAAACACCCCTGAACAACATACTAACCTGCAGAAACCTTCCTACCAACACTACAAAAAGAAAGGATTCTGGGTGGACTCCTCCTGAAAGTCGAAACAACAGACTGGACTTTTACACAGAGTGTTCCACCAACATGCATGGGGTGAAATTGTGGAAAAAAAGCATCACCTGCCCCATAACCTCAGCCGTGCAGAACACAATGCCATCAACAGCCTCAGGAACAACTTTGACATCATAATCAAAAAGGCTGACAAGGAGGCGCTGTTGTCATCATGAATAGGTCAGAATAGGAACAAGAGGCTGCTAAGCAGCTCTCCAACACCACATTCTACAAGCCTCTGATCCCACTGAGGGTTACCAAAAGAAACTACACCATCTACTCAAGAAACTCCCTGAAAAAGCACAAGAGCTAATCTGAACAGACACACACCTAGAACCCTGAGCAAGGGTGTTCTATCTGCTACCGAAGATCCATAAACCTGGAAATCCTGGACACGCCATCATCTCAGGCATTGGCACCCTAACAGCAGGATTGTCTAGCTATTGTGACAAAGTTCCTCCTCTACCTTGGTGGGTCCTGCGCTTATTTGGCAGATTTGCTCACCTCAGTGATCTTCCTCACTGTCTGGGTCAACTTCTCCTGTGTCTGATCAGGAGTTGGGAGGTTTGGGGGGAACCCAGGCCCACTCTCTACTCCGGGTTCCAGCCCAGGGCCTTGTGGATTGCAGCTTTCTATAGTGCCTCCCGTAACAGCTGCATGACAGCTACAACTCCCTGGGCTCCTTCCCCATGGCCTCCTCCAAACACCTACTGTATCCTCACCACAGGACCTTCCTCCTGGTGTCTGTTAACACTTGTACTCCTTAGTCCTCCAGCAGCACGCCCTCTCTCTCAGCTCCTTGCACCTCTTGCTCCCAGCTCCTCGCACACACTTCCTCTCCTCTCGCTCCCCCATCCCTGACTGGAGTGAGCTCCTTTTTAAACCCAGGTGCCCTGATTAGCCTGCCTTGATTGGCTGCAGGTGATCTAATCCGCCTGTCTGCCTTAATTGGTTCTAGCAGGTTCCTGATTACTCTAGTGCAGCCCCTGCTCTGGTCACTCAGGGAACAGAAAACTACTCATCCAGTGACCAGTATATTTGATCTCTTGCACCCCACTGGCCTGGGTCTGTCACACTATGTAGACTCCATCCTCAGACCCTATGCTACCAGCACTCCTAGCTATTTTCAAGACACCACTGACTTCCTGAGGAAACTACAGTCCATTGGAGATCTTCCTGAAAACACCATCCTAGCCACTATGGATGGAGAAGCCCTCTACACCAATATTCCACACAAAGATGGACTACAAGCTGTCAGGAACAGTATCCCTGATAATGTCACAGCAAAGCTGGTGGCTGAATTTTGTGACTTTGTCCTCACCCATAACTATTTCACATTTGGGAACAATGTATACCTTCAAATCAGTGGCTCTGCTATGGGTACCCACATGGCCCCACAGTATGCCAACGTTTTTATGGCTGACTTAGAACAACGCTTCCTCAGCTCTCGTCCCCTAACGCCCCTACTCTACTTGCGCTACGCTGATGACATCATCTAGACCCATGGAAAAGAAGCCCTTGAGGAATTCCATCATGATTTCAACAATTTCCACCCCACCATCAACCTCAGCTGGGACCAGTCCACAGAAGAGATCCACTTCCTGGACACTACAGTACTAATAAACGATGGCCACATAAACACCACCCTATACCAGAAACCTACTGACTGCTATACTTACCTACATGCCTCCAGCTTTCATCCAGACCACACCACGTGATCCATTGTCTACAGCCAAGCTCTACAATACAATCGCATTTGCTCCAACCCCTCAGACAGAGACAAACACCTACAAGATCTCTATCAAGCGTTCTTACAACAACAATATCCACCTGCTGAAGTGAAGAAACTGATTGACAGAGCTAGAAGAGTACCCAGAAGTCACCTACTAGCCCAGCAAAGAAAGTAACAGAACGCCACTAGCCATCACCTACAGCCCCCAACTAAAACCTCTTCAGCGTATCATCAAGGATCTACAACCTATCCTGAAGGATGCTCCATCACTCTCACAGACCTTGGGAGACAGGCTAGTCCTTGTTTACAGACAGCCACCAAACCTGAAGCAAATACTCACCAGCAACCACACACCACACAACAAAAACACTAACGCAGGAACCTATCCTTGCAACAAAGTCCATTGCCAACTCTGTCCACATATCTATTCAGGAGACACCATCATAGGACCTAATCATATCAGCCACACTATCAGAGGCTCGTTCACCTGCACATCTATCAATGTGATCTATGCCATCATGGGCCAGCAATACCCCTCTGCCATGTACATTGGCCAAACTGGACAGTCTCTACGCGAAAGAATAAATGGATGCAAATTAGACGTCAAGAATTATAACACTCAAAAAACAGTTGGTGAACGCTTCAGCCTCCCTGGCCACTCAATTACAGACTTAAAAGTCACAATATTACAACAAAAAAACTTCAAAAACAGACTCCAATTAGAGACTGCTGAATTGGGATTAATTTGTAAATTGGACACCATTAAATTAGGTTTGAATAAAGACTGGGTGTGGATGGGCCATTACAAAAAGTAAAACTATTTCCCCATGCTTATCTTCCCCCTCCCCCACCCCCAGCTCCTTATATCTCCTTGTCAAGTGCTGGAAATGGGCCATTTTCATTATCACTACACTACCATTATTTTTCTCTCCTGCTGACAACAGCTCACCTTAACTGATCACTCTCCTTATAATGTGTATGGTAACATCCATTGTTTCATGTTCCCTGTGTGTATATATATATCTTCCTTCTGTATTTTCCACTACATGCATCTGATGAAGTGAGCTGTAGCCCATGAAAGCTTATGCTACAATAAATTTGTCAGTCTCTAAGGTGCCACAAGTACTCCTGTTCTTTTTGCGGATACAGACTAACACGGCTACTACTCTGAAACCAAAATAAACTGTTAGCATTTTTAGGGATCTGTTCTGCCCTTGACTTGGGTCTATAACTCCTGCTAATGGGCCAGTGCTTGTACTCCCTGCTCAGTTGTTACTCAGCCAAATCCCCCACTGAGAACCCAGGAGTCTGGCTTCCAGTCACCTGGATGATAAAGCAGTTTATTAGTCTTATAACACCATTGTAGCTGGCTTGACTCACCTATGCAGAGAAGGTTTTAACAGAGAAGATGAAAGCTCCTTGTGTACTCACACACAAGCACATCTCCTGTGGCCCTCACACCATATCACCACAGTCATGGTTTTCCTGTCCGTAACTCTCCGTCCATTATGCCTCCTTGAGTTTCATTTATCTGCAAAATAAAATGCTGCCCTTTGAAACCAGGTGGAATTACTGTGCTGGTAACTCCTTGGATGTCCTCGGTCATTTGTAAGACTGCCCCTCCACACTGAAGAGGTCCCTACCAGTCCTGTGTTTTTATGCTCTTTGATAAGGCCGGCTCCAGGCACCAGCAAAGGAAGCAGGTGCCTGGGGTGGCCAATAGAAAGGGGCGGCCCTCCGTCCGTTATTGGGGCAGCACGTCTGCGTCTGCAGTGGCATTTCGGCAGCGGGTCCTTCTCTGCACGTGCTTAAACACTTTGCTTAACTGGGATTTTAGACATTAGTTTTATATCAATTCTCTTTCAGGCCCTGGTTCAGCAAAGCACATGCTTAACTTTAAGCACATGGACAAGCCCAACCCAAAGCGAGGTCCACATCAAAAAGGAATCATCCTTTTCAATCTAAAAACTGCTAGGAAATCACTGGTTTCTAATATTACTCCATAGGCCAGGGATCTGAGGGGGTTTATGCTTTGTGCTGGTGAACCTTCCAACTACCTTAACTTTATCATCTGTGAACAAAAGAGGAATCTTAGGAGAAGCTTGTTCCCTTTGTATTACTGGAAAAAAATCAGCGTGTAATCAAACACAGAAGAGCCAGTGTATACAATTTATTTCTGTACAATGACATCCATGCAGGGACAGTAAAAGTGGCCACAGTTTCAAACGAGCTCAGCTTCCTATTAGGCACCAAAATATGTGCCCAGATTTTCAAAAGAGTCCAGCACACTGGGTTTGGGGAATATCTGCCCATGAGTGTCACAACAGGAACAGCTGGATGCTGAGTGCTTCTGCAAATCTGGCCCTGCAGAACTGCACAAGGTGTTAATCGTCGTCTTATGTTCCGCCCTCTTGCTTTACCCTGTCCATATTTTGCTAGGTTACTGAACCTGCAACACACAGGTGAAACATTTTTCCATTGTCATCTGAATTCACACCTGTGAACATCTTGAACAGAAAATGATTTTCTGCCTTTGAAAGCTGTGCCCACTATCTCAATGGGTCACTCATTCCAATCTAGTGAATAAATGTACAACTGTAAATCCTGATCTGGCACCACTGGAATAAGGTGGAGTTTAGTCATTGAGTTCAGTGGGAGAGGGAAGAGACCCAGGGTTAGCTTCAGGCCTGCAGGAAAATGAAATAGCACAAATATTACCAGCTGACCATGACGTGCTCTGGAATTTGTAATCTTTCAACTAATGTCAAACACACACGACACTGGGGACTCTGTAATGGATACCTGCTTTTCAGAGCAAAGGGGATGTGGATGCCCCCTCCTGCATTTCTATAGACAAAGTCCTAGGCCAAGTTTTGGGTTCCAACAACTGAAGCAGGGATTTTCTTTCTACAGCTGGCTGTACTAATGAGCATGAAATAGGGACACACATTTCATCCCACGCTGGGTTGCTCTCCATGCTGTCATAAGGGCAGTAACTAATTGATGACAACAGTACCTTGTCGCTCGCATTTATTTACCATCATACTCATGCCCTCCAAATCATGGCTGTGGGACTGAGTTAGTTGTCCCTCCTGAACGCCCCCCACCTCCATGCCTGCATTTTTATTGTGCTTGTTCCTATGCAGCACAAAAGTTAATTGCAGCCCACTGAATCTGTATTTGGCATTGAGCTGAAACAAAGCAGGGATCTGTCATGTTTCTTCGAAGACACAACAGAAAATCTACAGTCACACATACAGCCCAAATATTCAGCTTTCATTGTCTTACTGGGGAGGTGTGGTCATGTCCACGTAGGGGTGAACAATCACACATTTGGTGGCCCCCTTACAGATTTTTGATTCCCTGGTTCTCCCCGTCAGGCACAGAGTGATCGCCGGCTCCCAGCACTGTAAGCAAACCACCCTCATTCTCCAGATCCTTTGGCACGCCTCTTGCCGCCCTGATCTAGAATGTCACCCTCACATCTTTACATAGCCAAAAAGCTTGAGGCCTTTGACCAGCCACCTTTCCCAATGAGCAACAGTTAATTCCGGGACCTTATGATGGACTCTGAAAACTTCTCTTTTCTTCAGTTAGAATTTAGCAACTCTCTCTCCCTCTCCACTCCCCCGGCTCCTGACACCCTCAGGAAAGGAACAGAGATGGGGAGCCCCCACCCCAGCCCCTCGCAAGGAGCCAAACCCAGGCAGAACCAAAAGAGAACATCTGCCAGTGCAAGGAGGCGCCTCTCTGGGCCAGGCTAGGGGTTCGGGGGGTGATCATACAAGTGGGCTGCTTTACAGCTGGTTCCTCCTCTGCTCTGAGACGCAGCCTGCTGCTGGGGAAGTGCTGGGCGCTGCTGGAGAAGAGGGCACAGGAGAGGAGGGGATAGGTGGAGGGGAGGAGCTGCAGGTGGATGGGCCTGGGGAGAGCAGGGCGCCCCTCACCTGCAGACTCCGGAAGGCAGCTCTCAGCTGGGTGATGTGCAGCGCCAGGCACTGGGAAGCACAGTGAGCAGTGCTCACCTTCGGGCTCAGCCGCAGCAGTTGTTCTGCCGGGGCCTGACTCTTCCCACCAGGCGCACTGGGTGCTGGCAGCTCCCCCAGCCTGTATCTAAAGCCATGAGCTCCAAGCCCATCTGTCCCCTTGCACTGGGCGAGCTCCTGCAAGCTCTGCTGTCCCTGCATGGCGAGATCTCCCCGGTGCTGCGGGTGGGCCTGTGCTGGGAGGAGCAGGCACCAGCAACTTGTAGCTCACTGCCCACATACTAGGCGGGGAGGGGGCACGCTGAGAGCAGGGACCTCCCCAACGCAGCGAGCCCCTGCAGCAGGGCAGAGCCCTGTCCCCCTCCCAGTGCCCTGGTGCCTACCAACGTCGGCCCGGAAAGCAGCCCCTGCATACAGTAACGGGGAGGCTGTGGCGTTTGTCCCAGTGCTCCGAGCGACTGGGTGCAGGCCCACTCCAGGCAAGCTCTGAGCAGCACCCCAGGGAGCTCAGCCCATTGAGAGCCCCACCTCCAGGGCAGAGCTGGGCTGAGCTCCAGTTATCCCTCTGGCAGGGCAGTGAAGACTGCGCTTTGGTGTCTGCATCCAGAGCAGGGGGCCACGTGGGTGCAAGGCTGGATTCCTTGCCACCGCCAGGGTGTGGTTACTGGGACATTAGGCTTCACCTTCAAGCTCCCACCAGCCCTTAAGAGACTGGCAACAGGTTACCCCTTCTCCAGTCATAGCTGTTGTTAAGCAGAAGCGGTCAGGCATGTTGGAGACAGGCTCTTGCCATGAAGTGGGCAGTGGAGCTGGTTAGATTGTTATGCACAAAGGGTTTGAAGTGGGCAATTAATGGTAGCAGGTGGTGTATGGTGTGTTACAAATTGTGCTAATGAGCCCTCAAGCTGCTGTCCCTCTTCAGTCCCTGGCCAACACTTTTCACAAATGATCCCATCTCTGATCTTTCAATGCCTGTCCTCAAACAACTCTCAAAAGCCAAGCCTGGGAGCTTAAATTCATAACTCTGCTAGACACCAACAACCTTGGACTTAACAGAGATGCTGGTTTTATGGCTCGTTACAATAACGTATAACAGACCACACTGCCTGCCACCCTTAATCGTCCACGTCAAACCCTGTCTGCATAACAATCAACCCCCTAATTGTCAATTTCAACTGAGCGGCTCCAACATACCTCACCCCTTCCACTTACCAATCTGTCCCAACCCCCTCTGACTCCTTCTCAAGACTTGAAGAACTCTGTGTAGCTGGAAAGCTTGTACCTTCTGTGCCAACAAGGTAGCCATGCCTCTCTTGAATACTGACAAACACATAGCTGGAATCAGTCTGCTTCACCTGCATGCTAGCACTGTTAAAATAGGTATTCGAATTAGACAAATGTGCTTAGCGTTAGGGTACCTCTACACTACCCTCTGGATCGGCGGGTATTGTTCGATGTACCGGGGATCAATTTATCATGTCTCGTCTGGACACAATAAATCGATTCACTAATCGACACCCATACTCCACCTCGGCAGGAGAAGTAAGCGCAGTTGATGGGGGCACCACAGCAGTCGACTCGCCGCCATGAGGACAGCCAGGTAAGTCAAACTAAGATATTTCAACTTCAGCTACACAAATAGCATAGCTGAAGTTGCATATCTTAGTTCGAAGCCCCCCCCACCCACCGTGTAGACCAGCCCTTACAGACTTTTATCAAATTTTTGTCAGTGCCTCATGCATTAATCTCACTTATAATATCTGTATCCCATGTTATAACGCAAACACTCAAGTACTAACTTATAAGCCTCTGTAACTGTAAATCACCAGACAGGAGAGAAGCAATAAGTAGCGTGAAATACTAATCTCCAGCAGGAGGTGTTAGCTCCTGTCCAACAAAGAAGGTCCATGGCCACCAGATGAACTATTGTGGAACATCAGAGGACAAAAGACTTCACTGATTGTTTGGGTCCGTCCTTCCCCCTCCCCCGATGAAGAGGAGACCTGCTAGTGAATTCCTCCCATCGGCTGAACTGGCAGCTTAGGGCTTGTCTTCACATACAATGGTGCAGCAGCACAGTTGAACCAGTGCAGCTGCACCACGATAGCGCTTTAGTAAAGACACTACTACACCGACAGGTCAGCCTAGTTAATCCACCACCCTGAGAGACGGCAGCTTTGTTGACGGGAGAAGGTCTCCTGTCGATAGAGCTCTGTCTACAGCCAGGGGTTCGGTGAGTATGTTGGTCAGGGGGTGTGGATTTTTCACACCCCTGAGCGAGGTAGTTATACCAATATACTTTTGTAGTAAGACCTGTCCTCAGAGAAAGGGGAAGAGAATCCTTGACAAGGAGAAACTGTATCTCTATGCTGCTTAGGTTTTCTAGGCATAAGCAAGAGATCCCCAGTGGTTAGACTGGGTTAGTCTTGAGGGACATATGGAGCTTTCTTATTAAGGAATCTTCTATTACCTTTTGAAACTTAAGACTAACTCATTTCTATGTGTGTGTGTTTACCTGCTTGTAAATAACTCTTATTTTCTTTTCCTAGTTAATAAGTCTTTAGACTGTTTAGTATAGGATTGGCTACAAGTGTTCTCTTTGGTGCGAGATCTAAGTTGCAACTGACTTGGGATGAGCAACAACCTGCATCACTCCCAATTTCTGCACACACTTTTGGACATCATGGAGTGGAAGGTTTGTGCAGTTTGCAGGGCAGAATTCTGTTGAATCCCAAGGGAAGTGAGGAAGTGGGTTTAATTCTGTTTTCAATACTGACAAAAACCAACAATCAGGCAGTGCATATCTAATAGCAAAGTTTGTCTCTTAAAGAAAGGGCTGCATCTAAATGTCACTAACTTCCCCATTAAAAGTCACCTGGAAAGGAAACATTGACTTTGGCCATTTTTTTGCTTTGTACCTGCAGTGCCACAAAAATTCAGCCCACTCTTGGGTGGGAGTAGGCAGAGCACAGAACTATGCACTATAGTGAGGGGAGGGGAAATATTGCTCAGGGACATTGGAAGCAACCCCACTCACACTTAAGTCCAGTGACATTCCAAATGTCCACGCAGAGCAGTTAAGACTTCCATTTTGAAGGTCACATTTGAAAGAGCAAATTGCATATTGCTCAGTTATTCACTGCACAGAAGATTTTTTTTAAAACCATAGTCCATATGTGCAGTGAAATAATATTTAACTGTGCTGATGTTCTACGCAATAAAAGTGAATCTCTTGTTTTTAAATACAGCATCAAATGCTTTAACAACTGTAACTACAGATCACGTAACTGAAACCTTTCCTAAAACAAGCTTGAGAATTTTTACTACTTCTAAAAATCAGCTGGTCATGAATATACTAGTCAGAAAAGAATGCAAACCAAACCTAGTAAAACAATATAATTGATTAGCCTTGAAAACGCTGCCAGATTTAACCATTTCTTACATATATTTAATTTGTCTGGAAAGAAGAGGATATTTGCACTATTTAATTTCATACAGATCTGGGAAAAGGCTAAGCTTCCGAACTAGATGCATTAGCTGCTGGATGCTGCTAAAACTGAAGACACTAAATTGAAACTTGGACAGCAGACACCTTTAGCTATACACGGCATAGATGGAAAAATATGTTAATTTCAAATGTACCAAAAAAACCCAAAACTTGAGGACAAATTTACTGGTAAGTTCAAAAAAATCGCTCATGGAAACATACTGGAGATCTGCCTTCTTTACATTGTAGTGTTGCGCGTGCACACACATATAGGCAGACTATGGGCCCAATCCAGCACCCATTGAAGTCAATAAGGATCTTTCCGTTGATTTCAGTGGGTTTTGGGTCAGGTCATCTTGGCCTGATCCAATTTCTAAAGTAGTCAATGGGAGTCTTTACATTGACTTCCGTGGAAGTTGGGCCAAGCTCTGGTGGCTTTATCAATTAATTAAATTAATATTATTTATTTATTCTGATTTTCAGCCTCAGGTAAGTGTGCTTGTTCATGCCCAAGAGACCAATCTAGCAGGTGCTGAGCACCTGCAACTCCCATTTACTCCACTGGGAATTAAGGGTGCTCCAAATGTCATGGGTAGTGCCTGCACATTGCAAGACCCTTCTGCACACCTACCTAGTCATGTGCACTCACAAGCTGGAGATGGGAATGTACATGTTCACCAGCTGCGCACAATTGTACTGGGCTGGGCAATTTTTTTTTTCCGGACAAGTAAAATGTTATTTATTTTTTCAGTTACTATCATCATCACCACAATATAGATGAGCCAAGTGGATTTTGTGCCTGGCAAATTTTCATGATCATTTATGTGACATTTTTGCAGTGTATCTTACTAGCTGTGTGCAGTGCAGCCTTTAAATGGAAGTGGCAGTTAGCATTGGTGCATGTAGCTCACCTAGAGAGGAAGAATGGTTCAGTGGCAAGGATGCCTCCAACTGTTAGACCTTTTGGTGACCCATGATAAAAATGGCCAAACTGCAAATATGGCTGGCTCTCCACCTGTACTCAGCAGCCCATAATGCTTGAATTTACCAAATTTCAAAGTGTCGCTTACAAGGGTACCTGTCTGGTTGAAATCCAATAAGTAAGACGGATAAACTTTGGTGAACTCTGATGAAAAGGTCAAAGGCCAAATCCTTGCCATCACCTCTGACTCAGAAATTCATAATGAATGAGTGTACCAGATTCCAGTAGTCTACCATAATGGCAACGTAGTCTTAGTTATGGCACTTCACCTGTCGCCTCTTTGACAACAGCTGTATATTAGTCACACGCCCAGGGTGTACGGAATAGCTCTCTGTGCCAGCCCTGTGCAGTGGAATGATACAGTTTCTGCTGTTGGAAGGACCTTGAATGCCCAGAGAGGAAGGGGTAAAATTTGCTGCAAAGAAAAATTTTTAAAAAAGGCTGGGGGAGAGCTCAAGAGGATTAAAAAAGGTAAAGTAGCAAATAATCCCTGTGCTCCTTCTATAGCTCAGAAATTTCCAGCCTGGTCTTTCAAATCATGGCAATAATTTTTCAGAGTGCTTCTATGATGCAGCACAGACCAGACAGAATTTTTTATAAACTCAGGAAAATAGATTTAAAATTCACAAAGTCTCTTACAACCTGCTGCTTCCTGCTGCTCTTCTGCATGGTCCTTTTTCAGCAGATGAAGAGAGAGCACAACAATGCCCAGTGGACAGGGGCAGGGCTGCGACTGGGCTGCTAAGCACCTGCTGATGTTGTGGAGATGCTATTCTACTGCTCTTGGCTTGCTCAAGATTTTAGATCTTCAAATCAAGCCAAGCCTTCATTTGCACTTTTTTAACTTCTCTCTCTGCAGTTCAAAAACCCAACAAAGCAAAATTACTAGAGTTGCATTGGCGCCATCTACTGTTAAGTAATCAAATTAAAAAAATT
Source organism: Gopherus evgoodei (assembly GCF_007399415.2). NCBI lineage: Eukaryota > Metazoa > Chordata > Testudines > Testudinidae > Gopherus > Gopherus evgoodei. Next base: position 9,292,832 of record NC_044330.1, read on the forward strand.
TATTAAGATGTTTTAAAAAAATGAACGGTATAGAGTTTAAGCATAGATGTTTCTGTTTATCAGGGAATAACGTACAGATTATCGAGGGGTGCTAAATCCAGTTTAAAATCAGGTGGCATAAGGAATACATAATCTGAAATATCCCCGATTGGGGGTAAAAGGTTGATGGGTCAAAGTACAGACATTGAAATATGAGGGTATGAAGTTCATATAATGATTATGTTCGGGTGTGCAGTATAATGAGTGGATATGATCATGAGGATGGACTGACCCTCATTTGGTGAGATTTAACGTTCAGGGAGTTTATGGTTCCAGTTCATATGATCCAACGGAGAAAGTCTCTTGGTCCCTGTCTCATAGTCGAAGAACATTGTGCAGGAGGTCAGATTAGATGACCATAATGGTCCCTTCTGACCTTAAGTCTATGAATCTAAATGATGTCACTCCAGCTCATGCCTCCTGGTACTGTCACTGGCCATGATGTGTTCGATGTAGATGTCCCTGGACCATCGGATGGCATCTGAGACCACGAGGCGCTGCATAAGCCATGCGTAGTGTCGACCGATCCTGCAGGTCCGCAGCACATGCTCGTTGCAGGGATCCCAGACGCACAGTGCTCCAATGATCAGGGCATCCATCTGCGCCTCCTGGCCCTTCACTCTCGGGGTGTTGGCCGGGGGGCGTACTTGCACCTGAGTTAACTTTCACATTTCTGGTTACCTTTCTAGTTATCTTGTTAAACGTAGTGCAATCCAGTTAAACCAACAAGGCAGAGGATGCCCATGTGTGACTTCTATACTATCAATCCCACTTGAACAACTAGCACAGTAGTTCAAATGAAGTCCTACCAAGGAACCATTAAAAAAAATCAGGGTCTCTTGCCCATAAGGGCGTGTGATTGTACTTGGATGTACACTTTTCTCTTGCTACAGTGTTGCTCTCCTAGGTAGGGTTCCACCAATTGTAATGCAACAGGGAAAGATACCCACTAAACTGCAAATGCAGAGAAGGCATCTGGGTTACACCATGCTTGCACTCCCTTTTATTCACTATTCATAAACACTCACAGGATGGGTGATGATTGGGGAATGGCTGTTTCCACGGCCAGTGCAAGGATGTTTTGCGCCCTAGGCGAAACTTCCATCTTGCGCCGCCCCCACCCCCACCCTGAGGCGCCCCCCGCCCCCAGCGGCAGCGCCCTCCCTCCGCCCTGAGGCGCCCCCCCTTGCAGCAGCTCCCCACTCCCCACCCACTGCCCTGAGGCCCCACCCCCACCTCAGCTCACCCCTGCCCCGCGGACGAGCACGAGCAGCCCGAGCACGCCGTCGCTGCTTCACTTCTCCCACCTCCCAGGCTTGCGGCACCTAAGCCGATTGGGTGGGGAGTTCCCCTGCGTGCTGCCCGCCCCTTACTTGCTGCAGGCGGCCCTCCCCATGCTCCCCTGGCCCAGCTCCCTCTGCCTAAATGCCAGCGGCGACTGGGGCATCCGAAGAAAATGGCGCCCCCCAAATCCCAGCACCCTAGGCGACCGCCTAGGTAGCCTAAATGGTTGCACTGGCCCTGGCTGTTTCAGAGAAATACCCACATGCACAAGGGGACCTGTTTGTTTGCAAATGAGAGAATTCATTATTCAGTCATCTGGTCGGGGAGCAGAAACCACATCGCAGGATTCTGTAACAACTCATATGCAAATAACAATGAATCAACGTGAATGTCTTGGGATCAACCCGTAGCCTGAAAACTGCTCACTCTAACTGTTCAGCAAACGCTCACAAATAACTAAGACAATCCCAGAGTTTGGGACTGATTCATGAAGAGAACAAAAAGGGCTAAACATTGTTGATAATGTATGTCCAGTGAAGAATTTGACCACCTCTGTTACATAAACACATTCCTCTTAATGTTAAATGGAAATTAAATACCTGACTTGGGATGGGCGGGGGGGGGGGGGGGGAAGAGATTTCTGTAGGTTTGGAAAGTTCTGGCTTAGCAGCTCTGACTTCATGTCAGAGGGGAGAAAAGTCAGATGGAATCACTCCACTAGGCCAGAACCTCAGCTGATATAAATCAATATAAATAGCTTCATTGACCTCAGCTTTGGCCCAATTAACTTTGCCTTGTGTACAGAAGTACATTAAGTATGACTGCACTGTTGGTTATGTCATCATAGGGGTCAAAGATTAGGACAAAACTTTTTATCTGCTCTTATTTGCTCCTAAAAGTCCAAAGATAAATGACCAAACAAGCCCTTAGATAAGAAACGTATTAACCTGAACTATTGCAGAACATGGACCAGATTCTGCTTTCCTTTGCACTGGTATAAATCCAAAGTAACCCCAATAACTTCAATGGAGTTGTTCCAGACTTAGACTGGTATAATTGAGGCCGGAATCTGGCCTCGTATCTGCATTTCAGAGTCTACGGATATAGAAACATAATGTTCTTAAGGATAGCGTAATGGAAAATTTCCTGGCCACTGTTTCCACATACAACATAAGAGAAATGGCCAACCAGGGTTTAAGCCTAACTTTTACATTCATCTGAACACATGTTCATTTGTATTACCTTTTGTGGTAGATTCAGAAAAAGCCTTGGCTAGTCCTTAAGTTTAAACTAGTCCACTCTTCTCCTTCAAATCTCTCCTTAAAACTCTCCTTTGCCATGATGCCTACAAAAACTTGAAAGACTTAGGCAGCTGGTGTGCCCAGACCACTCTCAATCCTGCTGACCAGTTCATTATCTACTTGTTCTTTCGTCTGCATTCCCACCTGTTGTTTTTTGTCTGACTTTTAGATTTCAGACTCTTAGGGGCAGAGACTGTCTTTTTTGTTCTGTGTCCTGGCCCATGACTCTTTGAGATGCTATGGTAATACAAATAATAATAAACAATAAACCTAGAGATGGCAGTGAAATGTAGTGCAACCTACCCAATAGTCTGCTTCCGAAATGGCTGCAGTAGATTCTGCTAACCAATCCAAATGTCATTTACAACAAGACTGTCAAATCTCACACCATGTTTATTGTAGACCTAACATTGGAAATGCCATAATAAAATAGCAAGCTCAATTTTAATCAAAAGCTTGTTATGCTTTGCATACTCCTTCAACTTCTACAGTAGGCTATAGAGTAGGAGTCGGCAACCTTTCAGAAGTGATGTGCCGAGTCTTCATTTATTCACTCTGATTTAAGGTTTTGCATGCCAGTAATACATTTTAATGTTTTTAGAAGGTCTCTATAAGTCTATAATATATAACTAAATTATTGCTGTATGTAAAGTAAATAAGGTTTTTAAAATGTTTAAGAAGCTTCATTTAAAATTAAATTAAAATGCAGAGCCCCCTAGACCGGTGGCCAGGACCGAGGCAGTGTGAGTGCCACTGAAAATCAGCTCGCGTGCCGCCTTTGGCACATGTGCCATAGGGTTGCCTACCCCTGCTATAGAGTGACTGGTAGTTTCAGATCATTCAGGGCCAACAGTGTTGCCCATACTTTGAAGAATACATGGAAGCAAAGAAGAAGCCAGATGTTATGTGTTCACAGTGGCACACCCTGCTGTGGAGCTGGGCAGATGCATTCTGCACTAGCTGGAACTTCCAGCTAGACTTCATGACTAGCACTACGTAGACAGGGCTGGCTCTACCATTTTTGCCACCCCAAACGAAAAAAAAAATCCACTCGAATTGTGCCACCCCAAGAATGGCCGGAATGCCACCCCTTCGCATGTGCTGCCCCAGGCAGGTGCTTCCTCAGCTGGTGCCTGGAGTCGGCCCTGTACATAGAGCACAGGATAGTGGTCGAACCTGGAGGTGACAAAGGCACGGATGAGCATTGTGAGGTCTGCATTAGAGAGTACTAGTCACAATCTCCAGAATAGTCGTAGATGTAGGGTGACCATATTTCCAAAGGCTGGGGCTGGCATTGCTGCTCATCCTCCTCCCCCACATGTTCCTCCGTATTCCACTTTTTTGACAAAAGACTGATCAAGTTGGCAAGAGCAAATGGGACTAAGGTCCACTTTTGCCAAAAATGTTGGTATGTCTGGGACAGGGCTTAAAAAAGAGGACTGCCCCGGTCAAAACGGGATGTATGGTCACCCTACATAAATGGTGAAAGGTACCAGAGGCTACCCAAGAATCCAGGTGTGGCCCTGGTTCAAAGGGGATCAGCAGCTGCAACCTATGCCAGTCAGAAGCAGGCATGCACCTTCAATAGATGGTACAGACACTAACTACAACTGCTCCCAGTGTTTTCCCCTGCCAGTAAGTAGTACTTCTGTTTTCTCCAGGTGGTTTTGCAGCCAGTTTGCTGCCGCTCCCTGCATCAGCCAGAGCAATGAGGCTGTAGAATCTGGGTTTAAGGAAAAGGAGACATACCCCAGAAATATTGTTCAGATTTTCAGTGGAATAAACTGGCCATGAACTTTTAATTATTACATCAGAAAGTGTTGGTTTTACAAATACAAAGAAAGAAATTGCTCTGTTGACTTAAACTTTGTCCATTAACCCATTTTCTCTTACAGTATTTTAAATTAAACTCTTATAAACCTTTGCTGGAACATGGCCCGTGTTCCTTTCAAAAGCATTTTTTTGTAAAATATTGACTGTAAGTACATATTTGTTTTTAAAAGTACTGTTTGCTTCTGATGCAGGCTGAAGTTGTTTTTGTACAGGGATGGAGGTATGTTTTCCTTTTCTTAGATACCACATGATTGTGTAGGCAAATACAACAGCCATTAGGGTTGCAATAATAGCCCCCAGGTAACCGTGGGATTAGAAAGGGACAGTTGGCAAGGAGAGTGAATTTATCCCATTTGTAGAGGCTCTAGGGCAGAGGTTTTGGTAGGGGAATATGATCCTTCTTAGCTGTATGAATACTTGAGCACATCTGACCCTGCACCTAAATGCTACATTACAAACCCCACATAATGGATGGCAAAAAATCCTACACTAGGAACGCAGCAATTGCGCTCGGTGGAAACACTTTGCACTTTCCATTTCAGAATCTCATACCCCTTTACAAATTTCCCAGTACCCCTGTGCAGAAGGTACCAGCAGGCCGTCGCAGAGATCCAGAGAGGCCCAGGCCACTTCCGGCTTTTGAGGCCCCTAGTCATAATAAAAATGATGACACATGAAACAAAATAAAGCACCAAAAAAAAGACTGACACATAATTTGAATATTTTTTAATTTAACAAATGCTTTTCTAGCCTTTTTCTGTGCAAATGCACTAATTATTGAGGAAAAATCTATATCAAGTGTCTAAATTTGAGGCCCGCTTTGAGCTTGAGGCCCAGGTCAAATGGCCCTCCTGGCCCCACCTCTGACTGGCCCTGGGTACCAGTATCCCCATTTTATAGACAGGGAAAGTGAGGGAAAGAAAGGTTTAGTGACTTGACTAGAAAGCCAGATAGTGACCGAGCTGACACCAAAACCAGGAGCACTGACTCTCAGTTCTCTACTGGAACCAATAAGTCACAGTGCCTCATTCCCATCTCATTTGGCCACACTATGTCGTAACTGAGAAGTTCTATGTAGAAATCAGTGGTATAATATGGCCTAGTAGCTAAACAAAACTGTAGGCATGACAAATGACCCTGTTTGGGAGAGGCAGCAATTAATTCTTTTATTCTGAAGTAAAATATCTGTAACGCTTCCATTCTGTCCCTCCTGTATATTCTCCTAGCCCAGAATATTTCAATGGAGTTAAAAAGAGCCTTCCTATTTCTCCTCCCCACTTACTGTTATTCACAGCTTCAGCTTCTGAGAAGTGTGAAGTGGGCAACGCTCACCATGATAAAAATGAGCCGAACATTATCAAACCCTGTCTCTGCTCTGCCAATGATGCCAGCCTCTGTAGCCCAGTAATTAAAAAGTTTCCCACAAGCATCTTCGTGCTTTCTCCAGCACCAATGATAATAATCAGCAAACTCACAATACTCTCCCCCATCACATTCCTCCTTAAAGCTCACTTCTGCTGCGATACCTCCAGATCACTCACGAGTGGCTTGACAGCTGGTGTGTGTGACCATTACTTAGTGCACCATTACTCATCTTGCAGCTACTTTCTGCTCCTGCAGCGTGTCTGACATATCTATTCCCATCACACATTGAGGGCTTGTTTGACTTGAAAGTTAATTCGGATTAAGATAGGGGGTGAATTTAAACTGCAATAGCTATTTCTGAATAACTCTGTATTTGGACACTTTTATAAGTAGGGCCCTATCAAATTCACAGCCATGAAAAAAGCATTATGGACCGTGAAATCTGGTCTTTTATGTGCTTTTACCCTGTACTATAATGATTTCATGGGGGAGCCTACAGTTTCTCAAACTGAGGGTCCTGACCCATAAAGGAATTGAAAGCGGGGTCCACAAGGTTATTTGGGGGGGGCAGTTGTTGCCACCCTACCACACCATGCCACCCTTACTGCTGCGCTGCTGCCTTCAGACCTTGGTGGCCAGAAAGTGGCAGCTGCTGACTAGATCATCCACTGGCCAGAGTTTATGCTTCTTTCTATTTTCCTCATTAGGACTTAACTTCAACTTTTTAAAGAAGCCTTTTTGCTTCTCACTGCTTCTTTTACTTTGTTGTTTAGTCACAGTGGCACTTTTTTGGTTCTCTCACTGTGTGTTTTAATTTGGGGTATAAATTTAAGTTGAGCCTCTATTATAGAGTCTTTAAAAAGTTTCCATGCAGCTTGCAGGGATTTTACTTTTGGTGCTGAACCTTTTAATTTCTGTTTAACTAACCTCTTCATTTTTGTGTAGTTCCCCTTTCTGAAATTAAATGCTACAGTGTTGGGACATGGTGGTGTTTTCCCTGCCATGGAGATGTTAAATTTAATTATATTATGGTCACTATTACCAAGCGGTCCAGCTATATTCACCTCTTGGACCTGATCCTGTGCTCCAGTTAGGACTAAATCAAGAATTGCCTCTCCTCTGGTGGGTTCCAGGACTAGCTGCTCCAAGAAGCAGTCATTTAAGGTGTCTCTAGTTCACCCATCTTATTATTTACACTTCTAGCATTGGTATATAAGCACTTCAAAACATGTCACTTTTTAGCTGTTTCCCATTATATGATGTAATTGAATGAGACTTTTTCTCATTTGATGGTTTCTCATCAGATCCTACCTGTATTTTATCATCTTCCATCCTCTTCTCCTTACTAGGATATGGAGAATCTCCATTTGTAGATCCTCCTCTAAGGAATGTCTCTGTCTGAACCACGTGCTCCTCTGCACCTGTCAGCTTTCCCTCAGCCCTTAGTTTAAAAACTGCTCTATGACCTTTTTAATTTTAAGTGCCAGCAATCTGCTTCCATTTTGGTTTCAGTGGAGCCCACCTTTGCTGTATAGGCTCCCCCTTTCCCAAAAGTTTCCCCAGTTCCTAATAAATCTAAACCCTACCTCCTTATACCATCGTCTCATCTATGCATTGAGACCCTGAAGTTCTGCCTGTCTAACTGGCCATGTGCGTGGAACTGGAAGCATTTCAGAGAATGCTACCATGGAGGTCCTGGACTTCAGTTTCTTATCTAGCAACCTAAATTTGGTCTCCAGGACCACCCTCCTATCCCTCCCTATGTCATTGGTACCTACATGTAACACGACTACCGGCTCCTCCTCATCACCAAACATAAGTCTATTCAGATGCCTCGAGAGATCCACAATCTTCACACCAGGCAGGCAAGTCGCCATGCGGTTCTCCCGGTTATCGCAAACCCAGCTATCTATGTTTCTAATGATCGAATGGCCCATACCTGTCTCTTCCTAATAACTGCAGTTCCCTCCCCCAGAGAGGTATCCACCGTGCGAGAGGATACCACAACATCATCTGGAAGGAGGGTCCCAACTATGGGATCGTTTCCCTCTGCTCCAGTTGGATGTTCTCCGTCCCTGAGGCTTTCATCCTCCTCAACAGCACAGAGCCTGACAGACCCCCACTCTCCTACTCCCCCTCTGTAAACTCCTCGCAAAACTCCCCTGTTCGCTCGCTCCTCTGATCACTTAGGATTGGGCTTTTTACAGCTCTGGTCTTCGTAAGTAGCCCCGCCACCTGGATACGGGTTGATGAGTGCGAAAAGGGCTTAGGGATCAAAGCCTCATTAAGAAGCTCTCAGCCTTGCCTAGCAGGCCGCTAGCTCAGCACCCACACAGTCAGCACACAGTCCTCCAAACAAACAGAGCACATGGTATCTTTCAGTCCAGCAGCAAGCACACCACAACAAACACAGCCCACACAAAAACACAAACCACAGACAAACTTACCCCAACGGTTACGCCAATCATTCCTCCTTCACCTGGAGAAGTCCCTCGCAAAACTTCTGTTAGCCACTCCTGTTCGCTAGCTCCTCCTGTTAAGTTTTTCAAAAACACTATGGAGAGGGTAAGTGACAAATAAATACCTACTGTGATTATAAACAGGCTGCTCATAGTATTATAAGGCTACTTATTACTTGGTTTACTTCTAGAGAAGCAAGGCGGGCGAGGGAATATCTTTTATTGGACCAACTTTTGCTGGTGAGAGAGACACTTTGGAGCTTACACAGAGCTCTTCAGCTCTTGTTTACTTTTGACATATCTCTAATTTGACTCTTCGATTTACACTGGGTCTAACAAGTTGTACACTATTCACTAGCTGCTTAGGATGGATTATGATGATGATTTATTATTTAGATCGCAGTTGCACCCAAAACGTGCTAGGGCATTTTCTAAACAGATGATATAGGCCCTGAGGAGGGCGCAACCTAAAAATATCTTCCATCACGTTTACTGCCTGTTCCCTACCTTTCCAGGGGATGGCAGAAAATGTGTTCTGTGTGGATCTGGCTGTGCTAGAAAGCAAGTATTACACCAGGAGCCATACATCATGTGGGGACGGTGAAGTTGGGCCTTTCGTCGAAATGGTAAGATACTTTAATATATTATACACAATATACCTGTTGCTTGGATTTTGCTTTAATCCTTGATTGTTGAGGCAGAACTATTCAGGTTAGCAAAGCCACATACGATGACAGGCCTGATAGCTGGCGCGGTCTGAAATCTACACGGGATGCAGGAGGGGAGAGAATCATAAAAAGAAAAATGTTTCTCCCCCTTCCTGCACAATGGTAAATAGTCCAGGTTCTTTCTTGTTGAAAGGAATGTGATGTCTCAGTCATTGCATTGTCTAATGAGCTACCAACAACGTCCATCTGTCAGCAGCTGCATTATTTGAAATGGCCTCTAATGACACTAGGTATATTAACACCCTGCCCCTGGCATTTGAGAGTTCAAGTCCTGGCTTAATTACACTGAGAAGGAATGTGATTTGGTGGATCACAGCAGTGAAGTCATAACAATTGGTATCAGTGCTGGCTTCATTCTTTCTGAGGGGATGCGGAAATCCTGGAATATAGAATTCCACCCTCCACCCCGCCTCAGCTGAGGATAGCCTTTGACTAGGGACTGGGGAATAGGGAAGATCTCAGTCTCTTTCACAGGTGCCCTCTGTATGCAAACAACATTAGCACTTCCATGGAGTGGTGCTTTACATCTCCAAAGCCCAAGTAACTCATCTATTCATCTAGAGGTCATCAGCTGGCCCCACCTCTCCTATCCTGAAGAACGAGGAAGGTAATATTAGAAGTCAGAAGATGGACATTGACAATAGCTGGTGAATAGTCTTTTACTTTACCACCTCCTTTCCTTTCTTTGAAGATCTGTGGTAAGTAGTGTTAGCGACCCGGTGTTGTAGAATTAGCTTTAACGATAATTTTTGTTTTTCAACATTGAACACTCAGTTGTGGCACTGAGGACACAATGTTTACGCGCCAAGCGAGATAATGCAGGTCAAAGGAAGATGTCCAGCTAAATCCCCTGTGCTACTTTGGAAGTCTTCACTCTCATCTTCCTCCTAAAGTGTACTACATTATTGCACACAATGAAACAAAATGTTTGTGGGGTGCTTTGTCACGGTAAAACCTAATATATTCTTATTGGGACAAAGCGAACAAAATGACTTGTTTTCTCATAGAAAGTATTTGGGACTTGCCATGCTATCAAACATTTCAAGACTTATGTTTCAGCTGTAATTCACAGTTACAACTGCAGCATATCCCCAGGTGAGGTACATGACACTACACATAAAAATACCTGATCCCAATATTAGCACATTTCTTCTTAGGATCTCAAAGGGCTTTAAAAATGTATGAGCTGAGCCTCATCTCCTCTTGAATAATAGGTAAATATTATTAACTCCATTTTGCAAATTGGGAAACTGAGGTACAGAGAAATTAACTGGCTGGCTCAAGTCCTTACAGAAAGTCTGTGGCAGCCTCAGGAACGGAGCCTAGATTGCTCAGCTTCCAGTCTTGTGTATGGATTACAGGACCGTTTTCACTCCAGTAAACATAGTATCAGGAAAGATTGTGGTACCTCAGCTAAGTGGCCCATCTTATAGAGAATGCTGTGCTCCTAACTGGTGTTGGATTCTTCCATTTTAACTGTTGGACTGTCCCAAGTGAAGATGACAATGAAAGAACCTGCTGTATGGCTCCACTACCTTTGTACAGAACATGGGCAGGGGGTGAACTCCCGTTTTTGGGAGGTTAGCCTGCCAGCCCCGCCCCCTCAGCCAGAGGAGCCCCAAGCCATCCCGCCCCGCATTAGGATGAGTCCCATGCTGCTGCCCCCTCCCATGGCTGGAGGAGGCCCAGCCTGCCCGCCCCAGTGCTAGGCCAGCCCCAGCATCCCCCTCCAGCGCCGCTCTAACCACCCTGACCTCCAGCTGGCCCTAGCACCCGACTCCCCAGGCTGGGCTGAGTGTCACCTAGGGTGGCCAACTTTCTAACTGCATAAATCCAAACAACCTTGCTCCACCCCCTGCCCCAAGGTCCCACCCCTTTCTCATCCCTTCTCTGAGGCCCCGCCTCCCACTCATTCCATCCCCCCTCCCTCTGTCACTCACTCTCCATCACCCTCACTCACTCTCATTTTCACTGGGCTGAGGCAGGGGGTTGGGGTGCATGAGGGAGTGAGGGGGTAAGGGCTTCACCTGTGGGTGAGGGCTCTGGGGTGGGGCCAGGGATGAGAGGTTGTGGGTGCAGGAGGGGGCTCTGGGATGGGGGTGGGGTCAAGGAGTTCAGCATGTGGGAGGGTGCTCTGGGCTGATGGAGGGGTTGAGGTGTGGGAGGGGTATGGACTCTGGGCTGGGAGTGCAGGTTCTGGGGTGGGGCCAGGGATGAGGGGTTTGGGGTGCAGAAGAAGGGCCTGGGCTGAGGCAGGGGTCAGGGTGTGGGAGAGGGTACAGGCTGTGGGCTGGGCTGCAGACTCTGGGATGAGGTTGGGGATGGGGAGGTTAGGGTGCAGGAGGGGGCTCCAGGCTGTGGCTGAGGAGGCTCAGAGAGCAGGAGGGTGTTCCGAGCTAGGGCAGGGGGTTGGGGTGCAAGAGGGGGTTGAGGGTTTAGGCTCTGGGTGGCACTCACCTTGGGCAGCCCGCTGCAAGCAGCAACATGTCCTTCGGTTCCTAGGTGGAGGCATGGCCAGGTGGCTGGCTGTTCCTGGCCAATGGGAGCTTCAAAGCTGGTGCTCGGGGCACGGGCAGCTCACAGAGCCCCCTTTGCTGTTCCTCCACCTAGGAGCCAAGGGACATGTCGCCACTTCTGGGGGCCCAGAGCCAGGTAGGGAGACTGTCAGCCCCGTGCCAACCAGACTTTTAATGGCCCAGTCAGCTGTGTAAACGGAGCTGCCAGGGTGTCACCTAATGTTGCCACAGGCCACCCTAGCAGGCCCAAGCTTCAACATGCTGGCTGGAGCTGAGTCCCCATCAGCTTCAGGGTAGAGGGGAGGAACATGGGCGAGGCCCCAGCCTGTCCTGGCCTTTGATACCCGCCACCCATGGTACAGAAGTCTGCTGCTCCAGGCAGGAACCATACATTCCTCTATTTTGTACAATATTCCATTGCTTATATTATTTTACAAAGCAAGTTAAAATGATGTATAAGGCTTCCACTTGTCCTTGGCATCACACTCGAAGTTCATTTGGAGTAAGACTGCCCATCTCTGCTTTGCACTCCAATAGCTTAATTCATACACAAGTGCTCATGAAAATCCTGGTCGCACAAACACGGGTGCCCTTAAGGTCACAGCCTACGCAAGTGTCTCATAAATCAAAAAGCAGACAGTTTCAAGTTACACAAGTCTACAATCATGCCATTATAGATACTCATAGGCAACATGATTAGAGGCGGGTCTTCAGGAGGCATCTGAATACAGACAGGCTAATGGCCTTAACGACATGCTCATGTGTGTTGTGGCAGAAGGCACAGGGATGTTTGTCAGAGGACCAGACAAATGATATGAGAAGGCATCAGTGACGGAGAGGAGGAGGCGTGTGGGGGAGGGTGGACAATGTGGTCAGAGACAAGAACAGATGAGCGCAGAGGTGTGGAGTCAGTTGTGGCCTTGAAGGTAAGGACAGAAAACTGAATTTGATGCTTTTGAGGAAAGGGGAATCATTCAAAGAGAAGGAGAAAGTGGTTACAGTGACAGGCTAGGGAGAGGAGATTAGGTGGCTGTAGTTGGTAGGGACTTGAGAAGGTCAACCTGGGTGTCAGGGGAGCCAGAAGAGGAAGTTGCAGTAATCAAAACAAGAGGTGATCAGAGGTCTGGACAAAAGAGTTATAGCTCTAGTTATAGAGTGAGACGATATGGGGTTTAGAGATGTTTTGGAAGAAGAGGAGCAGGATTTGGACATAATTTGGACATGAGGAATCAGATTTGGCCCTCACAGTCACAGGCCTGGGGAGCAGAGAGGAGGGTGGCACCATCAGCAGTGACAAAGAATGGAAATGTGGGGTAGGAAGATAAGGGGCCTTTTTAGGGCACTGCTCAGTTTAAGATGACAGCCAGATATCGAAAAGGAGAGCTCAAAGGGATAGGCTAAGTTGCTAAGATGTCTATTGCCAAGCCCATGAGCCTCACAGATCTGGTTCTGGTGATTTATTTTCTCTCATCATATTCAGAAGCCAGTGAGCATAAAAGCAGTGGCCTACTATTGCCAGTTATGTTTATTTACACATACACTATCTCTCATTTTAGTTAGTAGAACTTAACCACTCTCAGTTTCTGCATTTCTGGCTGAACAGTGTGAACACTGATGCAGATCTCACTTACCAGATACTACAAGATTTAACAAATGACCAATCCTATCCAACGAAAAGCAGGCGATGCCCCTCTCTTTGTACAAATGCAACAGTGCATGATGCCTGAAATCAGCCAATGCTACGACTCCTTTTTCTGTAGGTACTAAGGAGGAGGTCACCAGTGTTCGGTCAGAGTGCCTCACGTTTATTGCGCCAGACAGCGTGGAGCCCATGTCTGCTGTTATTCTGACTCTTCATAAATTCATAGAAAGCAACATGTCCTACAACTTTGCTGCAGCATAAGTCAGAGCTTTAAATCTGGCATGTGAATTCTCTTAGTGAACTCACTAAGCAAAAAAGTCAACATGAAACTTAAAAGTTATACTAAGCAGAAAAGACTCACTTTGTTTAACCCCCAACATAGTCTAAATATTTTTTTAAACAACAAAACAATCCCTGCCCAAGGAAACTAAAATGTTCCTATTACTTTTATTCTTTTTCTTTTTTATTCCTAGTTTTTCCAGCCACATGGCTGAAGGGCAACAGAAAGAGCACGTGTGTGATAGAGGAGTGGGACCCACTCTGCACATTGTTCCCTCCCCCTAAACCAAAATCCCACTTCTGAGAACTGTGTAAGTCTTGTACAGGGGTTTTCATTTGGGTTTATCATATTCTGCATCTAGTTCCCCAGACTAAGGTGTTGCCTTTTTCCAGGTGGGAATCAGGAAAGAGAAATCCAGTTTCGCCATCCTCCCTGTGGCCATCCACCAGCATTGATGTCACCACGGACTTTAACAGGGTGGGACCTCCCATCATTTGTATGTGCAACTCTGCATGTGCAAATTGAGAAGTTTGCAAAAGAGCCAATTGTTTCTAAGCAGTAACTATGTATTCTTATGAGTAGTTTATTTCACCTAATAAACTAAAGGTCAAATCCAGCCCAGAAGTAAAAGTGCATTTCTCCTCCCATTGACCCTTAGTGGGAATGACATCTGCTCACACCAAGGTTGAACTTGGTTTCCAGCCTTAGTTGACAATGTATGGTTCAGTATAGTGCACTAGGTTTCCCTAACACTGTTAGTAAATTTCAGGCGTTGGTTCACTAAGGCCAGGATTATCATGTAGATTTCACCGGCAGAGACTGACTGCATCATAAGACATGACAGCCTCCATGTAAATTGCACATTTAAGTCTCCTGAAACTCCTTTAAGTAGAAGAATCTAACATTGTATTTTCAAGTGTCCCGAACACTAATCTTCCTCTTTCAACTGGGGAGATGAGTCAGTGATCTGTGGCTAGTCATGCAGTGACGGCATGATCAATAAGCCTTGGGATGAGTGGAACTTTGGAAACCATCCATATCTTGAAACAGGGTCTTTCAATTTAAGAAGCTACAAGTCTCTTGGGACATCACAGCAGCCAGTTTTGTTCCTTTCCCCTCGTCAAAAGTTGTGTGATTTTCCACATTTATAGGTTGTCTTGCATTTTCTTGGGCTGCTATGTTGTTCAGTGGGAGGGGAAGAGCGCAGTTTCATCCGTGGGTGTTTGTTTGCTTAGCTAGTAGGCATGTTTAGTTTGGAGGGCTCGTTTGAGTAATCTGAAGATTCAGTAGATTTGTTTCAGTACCCCTCTGCTCTGCAATTCCTTTTAAAGTCATGTTGCATGTTACTGTACTAGATGCTGGGATGGTGAGCAACTGTCAGTATTTGCAACCATGAAGGCTGGAAACCCTAACTGTAGAATAAGGAGAGTCAATGGTCAGCCTAAAGACTAACTTCAGCCACAATATGTAGACGTGTGTTCGCTGTCAGAACTGCCACTCATCCCATTATGGATGGAGCTTGCCCTCTGTCCTTCTAGCTGGACCAGCAAGACCTTAATAGCCCTCTGAAATACCTGCAGGGCTGATGCAATAGCCGTGGTGATGGTTGCTCTGCAATGTGGAATCAATTGCATGGCAAGATATGCCTCGATGACAAGGTTGAAAAGGTTGCATTTATAGTAAGAAAACCAGAAGGACAGGACCTACATGTCAGGACAGAACAACATGTGGCAAAATTCAATGTGGGGTTGGAAACCTCCAAATCAGAAATATGTTATTCCTACTGGCTGCAGAAGCAACACATGCCAGAGAAAATGAGGAAATGGGAAGAAAAAACTCAAAATCAAAACCCCCAAACCAGACAACCTCATATAATTTTCTCCCTGGGAAAAGAAAAAGAGAATCATGCAGGACGAGTACCAGATTCAAGCTATTCAGACCAAGGTGGGGACTGAAATTCAAAGTCCAAAGGACCCTCATGGACAAGGGAAGGGGTCATGAAGAAGGAGCCTTGTCACTCAAGCACCTCCACTGATCTCCACTCAATGCCCTTCTGGAAGGTACTCAGATAATTCTGATGATGATGAGAGTGGGATAAGAACGGGAATTGAATCTAACGTAACCAGACAAAAACCACTTCTCCCACAGAATGGCTCCTAATCACAAGGACATGTATGAAATTCTGAAATTATTTTATGTATTATTTTTAAAGCTCCCAAGTCCCTTGGATCTAAAAATGGGAAGATGACGTCCCCCTTCCCCCACTCACACACTCATACACACAGTTTAAACCAAAACTGCACTAGGCTGGATACACAAGGCCAGCAGAATCTGGTAAGGAAAAAGCAGTCTCTAATGCAGAGACTGGAAGTGTTCGGTAGTGCAGAAGATGGTCCAAGTAGTTGATTAAACACTTAATGTGCTGTTGTTAAATTTCTTTCTGGTGTACGCACTATTGTGTATGCCTGATTTATAAAAAACTACCGTACTTGAGCTAGGAAGCATCATCTAATGATTCAAGCCTAAGGATATGTTGACATTGCAATAAAAGACCCACGGCACAGCCCTGGGTCACCCCACCAAGCAGCAAACAAGCAGCCTTCCCCAGTGTCTCAGGGTCTGCTGCACAAGCCTCCCTGCCCTGACCTCTACTTCACCCAAAGTCTTCCCCTGGGCCTCTCCCTCATCTACCCCAGAACTCTACTGGGTCATATGACTCACTAGAACCATGTGACCTTCTTCATTTTCCCCATTTGGAGAGGAGAGCTGGCTGTCACTGGTGGAACTGAGGCCCGTCTCCCCTTACAGGACTAGCCATCTATACTGACATTTTAGAAATTTGAAAAAAAAAAATGACTTGTAGAACAGACAATACACTGAAGATATAAAGCACTGTATGAGTGGTAGGGACTTTATGATTTTACGTATATGGGCCCATAATGTCTGA
The DNA here is from genome assembly GCF_007399415.2 of Gopherus evgoodei. NCBI lineage: Eukaryota > Metazoa > Chordata > Testudines > Testudinidae > Gopherus > Gopherus evgoodei. The sequence continues at coordinate 9,309,226 of NC_044330.1, forward strand.
GATAATATTTTACTTACATGAGCAGCATAATATCTGACAACTTCACAAACTTTATTGACTTTATCCTTGCAACATCTCTGAGAGAGGAACTGACACACAGAGACCAAGTGCCTAATTCCCACCTATTTCAATACTTTGACAAATCTGCCCCAAGTGACTTAGCCAAGCTCAAACAGAAGTCTGGAGCAAAAGCAGGAACTGAAGTCAAATCTATTGAGCCCCGGTGCACTGCCTCAACCACAAGACTATCTAGTACTTCAGACACAACAGCTGTTTCAAAGGGTGTTTAGAATAATGTTAGTTTGCTGTGTGTACTATTTGTTTTATTTCTCCGTTTCAGTTTCAATCTGTGAACATCAAAAGGAAGGTCTGTCCCAGGTTCTTGGTGCCCAACAGAATAGCTAAAATACAATCAAACCAAGACAAAAACAGCAGTAGCTACTGCTGGGGCCTTTCTTTGCACAAAGACAAGGTGCCTCCAAACGTTCTCCCCCTTAGTTTCTCAAATGCTTTTCTCGCCATTAAAATTCCCCATCTCTATCCAGCCCCAGCAAACCTCAGGCCTCCCCTAAATGCCTGCCCAAATATATGGGCTTTACAACATGCAGGAAAGGCCAGCAGATTCAAGCTACTCAGACCAAGGTGGGGACTGAAATTCAAAGTCCAAAGGACCCTCATGGACAAGGGAACGGGTCATGAAGAAGGTGCCTTGTCACTCAAGCACCTCCATTGATCTCCACTGTAGCAGTATCAAATGGTAGAAAGAGATATGTCTCATGCAGATAGCTCTCAAGCCATTAAAGGGTGTACAGGTCAAAAACAATACCTGAAAGGTCAAGAGACCGACTGGGACCAATGCTCTGTGCAACAGCACCCACGTGCTGTGATCCTCCTGGACTCAAATATTTTCCCATTTGACTGCACATTAGCTGTTATGTGAATATGTTTGCACTCTGTTTCAAAGTTTGTTTTATTAAGTTGGGTACATTACTGTACAGATGGGGAAATGTGGATTGCAAAAAGTGGGATGAGTTGCATTCTGTATGCTAAGGAGGGAGTTGTTTAAATTCCGCCTGTTGGGCACCACACCACGGACTATGACAGATTAACAGATGTAGCAAGGTTAATTCACAAGACTCATAGATTCGAAGGCAAGAAGTTGAAAGTAAGCCGGTATGGGCTGGTACGTCATACTGGTAAAAAGTGGCCACCGGTACCAGCCCAAACTCAGCTGACTTTAAAGCGCTGCTGCGGCAGCACTCTAAGGACGCTGCCTAAAACGCCACCGCGGAAGTGCTTTAACGTCACTGCCTCTCTTGTCTCCCCAGACTCCAGGCTGCCAATGCGGGGGAATGGCAAAAGAAGCAGCTGCCCCCGGGCCATGATTTAAAAGGGCCCCGGGCTCTGGTTGCTCCTGCCACCACCACAGCAGCAGTCAGAACCCCGGGCCCTTTAAATTCCTGCTGGAGCCCTGGGAGGCGCAGGCCAGGCAGTGCGGATGGGCTGGATGGGGTACACTGATCCCCAGCCTGCCCCTTCCGCCCAAGACCCAGTGCCTTCTGGGGCCCGGAGCGAGGCCCTGTACTAGTAAGAGCTGACTGTTACTTTCATCCCTGTCTCCAGCCCAGTTTTACAGACCTAGCAAATTCAGCTAAGCACTCAGAGAGATTTATCTGCAGATAACAGAATTAAATGTCTGAACCTCTTGAAATCCATTCCTCATTTATTTTGATTCTGAAGCTAGTTACCTAACTCCTTAAAAGGGCTTAATAGACATATAGATTAATACATTTCAAAGCCAGAAGGGACCATTATGATCATCTAGTCTGACCTCCTGCATAACACAGGCCATGAAAATGCATCTAGTTATTCCTACCTCAAGCCTATAACTTTGGTTGAACTGGAGCATATCTTTGAGAAAGATGCCCAGCCTTGATTTAAGGACTTCAAATCACAGAGGATCCACTACAATCTTCGGTGAATTGTTTACAAGTTTAATTACACTCACTGTTATAAATGTCTTATTTCCAGTTTGAATTTGTCTAGCTTCACCTTTCAGTCATTGGATCTTGTACCTTTATCTGCTAATATTTTAAGAGGCCCAGTATGTCCACACCAAACCACTGTTTATGGTTTTTGTTTGCTAGAATTACATGCTCTTTGCTGCTAGCATATAACACTCTGAACAATGCCAACCAATTTCTTCAAGGAATACCTGGTTCACCTCACCACAAATAACTCCACACCTCATTTTACATCTAAAGCTATTTGTCTAGTTCAGGGATGGGCAACCTTTGGCATGTGGCCCATCAGGGTAAGCCCCTGGCAGGCCGGGGCAGTTTGTTTACCTGCCGGGTACGCAAGTTCGGCCGATCCAGACCAGTGGGGACTCCGGGAAGTGGCGCAGGCCAAGGGATGTGCTGGCCCAAAACCACTTGGGCCACTTCCCACAGCCCCCATTGGCCTGGAACGGTGAACTGCGGCCAGTGGGAGCTGCGATCGGCTGAACCTGCGGACGCTGCAGGTAAACAAACCGGCCCAGCCCGCCAGGGGCTTACCCTGACAGGCCATGTGCCAAAGGTTGCCAAACCCTGGTCTAGTTTATTATTCTGCCCCTATTACTGTATTAACTGGGCTTCTTCTTACAGTGTTGATAGCGTCGTGTTTTTGTTTGTCTTGTGTATCTTGGGACTTGATCTGCCATCCTTATGTAGTCCCACTAATTTAAATGTGACTGTAGATGCGAGGAATGGTTACAGGATTTTGCCCTTGGCTTGTTAGCACAGAGGAAAGGGGAACGTGTCTTACTCCATGGGCCAAATCCCCAATCCTCTGTAGTCCTTATTCCAATACAATTTAAACTGAAAGCCGTTGGCTGCACTGACTTGGGATAAAATTTTGCTTTCATTTACATCAGAGTAAATTTAGAGTAAGTGTACTGAAGTCATTGGCATTATTCCAGTTTTACCCCAGGATAACAGAAATCTGAATAAACAAGGAGAAGTCCTTGTGGCATTTTAGAGACTAACAAATTTATTTGGGCATAAACTTTTGCCCAAGTAAATTTGTTAGTCTCTAAGGTGCCACAAGGACTCCTCGTTGTTTTCGCTGATACAGACTAACAGGGCTACCACTCTGAAACCTGAAATCTGAATGTACTGTAATCCATAGAGTTAGGAACCTATGTACCCACTCCTACTGCCATTGAAGTCAGTGGCAAAACTCATATAATAATTAGTTCATCACTGATTTTGACCCCATGGTACTGATTTTGATTTCATTTATGCCAGGCTAATTCCACTGATCTTGTTGGACTTACTCCTGATTTACAGCAGGGTGAGATGAGCCTCACACCTCAGGATTTCGGTGGATTGGGCCCATATACAATACTTCTGAATTCTGCAGTATAACTCAGCAGTAGGACTTGTTTCCCTCATGTACTGCACTTCATGGTAAACAGAGTTCCTAAAACTGTCTTACATTTTGCTGATGCTATCTTCTTTTTAGCAGATTTTGCAATGTCCTCCCTGATAAAATTTACTTTGGCTAATATTAATCAGCAAGTTTCATGTTCTAACATATTTACTTTTCTTTTTTCATTGTTTGCAGTAGTTTCTTGGAACTGGAACAAATATTAATCCTGCACTTATGCAAATTTTTGTTGTGGTATATTATATAAACGAGACTTTCCTCTCGCTTCTTCCATCTTGGCATTAGAACACTGTTCCTAGCTCTGTTATACTGAAAGGGAGCAGCAGTTCTCATTGTGCCATGAAGGTGTTAGTAGCTTTACTATTGCTTGTGCAGCTCCTAAGCTGCAAAGTTGTACCCTTTGATCCCTTTCAACCCCTGCATCCACGGTTCCTTGACTGTGATGACCCAGAGTCTGAAGAAGCAGCTGCCATAGCTGTGGACTACATCAATGCCCATCATCATCATGGATACAAGTATGCACTGAACAGCATTGAGAAGATCAAGGTGTTGCGCAGGGTAAGTGCTATATTAAAAAAAGGAAAAATTGCAGTGAGGTTGTCTGGGAAGTCAAACGTTTCAGACACAAAAGGCTTAGAAATGATTGATGAGATAAATCTAAGTGAGGGCCTCAGCTGGTGTAAATCGGCCTGGCCTTATTGATATCAATGGAGGTACACTGATTTACACCAGATGAGAATTGGGCCCATTATCTTTAGGATGGAATGTGTCTTTTTAAAAAGAGAGACAGGTGTTGAGCAATATTAATATAGTAATATGAGGGGCCCAATTTACAAATGTGATTTCCTTGTTAGGGTGCCTACCAGTGAATCTGGGCACCCGCATTGTGAGGATTACCCTTGTGAAGTATGTAAACGTTATTTGGTTAAATTTATTCCTAGTGTAGCTCCACTGACATTAATGGTGTTACACCAGGTCTGAATTTGGCCCAGTATCCTCCCTGTGCAGATGGGGAAACTGAGAATAAGCAGTTGTGGCCTGAATTTTCATTTATGTGATGAGCCTTTTACAGCACTGTAGCAATGTCCACTCGGGATGTAACTGTGCAGCAAGCTGGTGCCCCCTAGAGTTACACCCTGGCTTGCCACACAATAATTCACTGGGCCAGCAGGGCCTAATTCTCCTCTTACTCATACTCATTTTACACCAGTATAACTCCATTGGCTGTAGGGGAATTATTCAAGTGTAAACCAAAAGTAAGTGAGAAAAGAATCAGACCCCAGATACGACCCCCAATGCCACAGACAGAATCAGTGACAGAGCCAAGCTTAAAACTCAGGAGTATCTGAAGCCTAGTTTTGTGCTCAGATGACTAATGCTGTAGCTGAAAAAATGTAGGTGTAACTGAAACAGGTCCTGCAGTCCTAAGGCAATGGGGGTGTCCAAGCCAATGCTCAGCAGCTGTAATTCAGCATATCTCCATTAAAGTTAATGGAACTAGCTCAGTATTCTCCAGCTGATGATATGTTCTTTTGCCTAAGTAAGCCTGTCCTGGCAAGTAGTTTGTCAGGTACCTTGCCTAACACTGGAATTACTCAGCTGTAGTTTTTGTGCCAGCAAAGCTGCATGTCACTTTTAAAGGACTATCAGGCAGTAGGAAACTAAATGACTCAGGAAAACTGGGTTTGGTTTCTGATTTCTTCTTCTTACAACCCACTATATTCAGATTGGTCACTTTAGACACTTGAGGCCCATTTCTGAGCTGGTGCATAACAATATGGCTCCGCTGATGTCTATGCACCTATGTGGATTCACACCAGCTAAAGATCTGGCCCATCTTTTTTCTAGAGTTCAACATTATGGGGCAGTTCCTGATCTCAGCTACCCTAGTGAAAACCTAGAATTATTCAACTGAAATCAGCGACTGAAATCAGCTAGAATTTAGCTCAATGAGAGAAATCCGGTGATGTTTACAGAAGTAATTAGTGAAAATAACTTCTTTTCCTTCCAGAGGCCTACTGGAGAGATATTTGACCTCGAACTTGACTTATTAGAGACTGTATGCCACATCGTGAACCCCCTGCCCGTTGAAAATTGTACCGTAAGGCCACTGACACATCACGTAAGTGTCTGAAATTATCATTAGCTCTGTGGGTAAATGTGAATTGTATGTGTTGATTATAGCAGGGCAAGACAAGCTTTCACTGGGTATTTCTCTTCTTCCAGGGCAAAAGTCTCCTCTGAGATCAGCTTTGTAAAGCTCATATCGTAAAGTTCAAAGCTGATATTCTGCTCTCCTTATATGCATAGATAATAATAATATTTGGCATTTTACTTTTCTCTGATGGCTTCCATTCAAGAAGATCGATGCACTTCCCAAATACTCATTAGTTAAACCTTCCAATACCTCTGTGAAACAAATTAACATTATCTTCATTTTACAGGTATGAGAAACTGAGGCACAAAGAGATTAAAGTGACTTGCTGAACAACCCACAATAACTCGGTGGCAGAGCCAGGAATAGAAACCAGCTCTTCTGCCCTAAAGAGCTGCCCTCCTTCCTCCAAACAAAGGGAAAAATCAATGGCAAATCCACACACATCATAGAAAAAAAACACAGCTGATTAACAAATTTGACCACTACCATGCATATCAGATAGGAGGCCAGTATTCTAAGACAGCTAGTGCAAAATTAGAGCCTTAAGAAAGACATTTACATATCTCCACACCACGACACTGATACAGAGTGAGGGAAAGCTGGCTGTTTTACTGCATGGATGGGAAAACTTCTAGTTTACTTCCCAAAGTCAGCAGCAAAAGCAGTTGATGTCCTTGTAGCGTACTGTAACCATCCAGGGAGCCCATTCTGTTAATCTTTTGTTAAGTTCCTCACTTACATTCTTTCTCCATCAGTCTCCAAGGGTATATACCTATCCTGCATCTGGGAGGGAGCCTTGCTCCCAGCTTGGCTAGACAGACTCGCTCTAGCTGAGCTCAAGCTAGTGCACTAAAAGTAGCATTGTGGATGTTCTGGCTCAGGCTTTCGAGTCCACCCAACCCCTAGGCTTCATGGTCCAAGCTGCATTCTGAGCCAGAACATCCTCACTGCTATTTTTAGTACGCCAGCTTAAGCCCTGCTAGCGTGAGTTTGTCTAGCCAGGCTGGGAGGCTTCTTCTCAACTACAGTACAGAGATAGCCTAAGAAAACACAGACTGCCCCTATCCATGTATGGTTAAAACTGTGAACGTAACCAAAATGTTTCTAGCGCCCTTCCCCTGAAGGGCTCTCTCCTACCCCCCATATTATAACTGTGGAACTGTCTAGGGGTGTGGAAGGTGGTGGAGAATAGATGGCTAAACTATAACATAGTTCTCGGGAAAGGATCACTGAACAGATCAGGGAGTCGGTGCTGCTGTTGTTTCTGGAATGGTTTCAACCACAGCCTGTTCCAGGCCAAAGAGTTCAGTGTGTTGCAACACTGGTGGGGAACCATGAAGGACTGCAATGCAAACATCACTTAAAAGTGTGGTGCCCTTTCTTTCTCCCAGCCATTCAAATATGAGCAATCATCACCTTCACGCTGAAACTACCTTCTCACCCTCCCTCACCCTCTATAGTTCCACCCCAGCTCACCCCCTGATTATCTCCTGGATTTCCATCTGGTCTTGTTATGCCACCTTTCAACAGGAGGGAAGAGTACTAGAGTACTTTTGATCAAATATCAATCCAATCTGGGTGAAACTTTCCACATACACAGCCTGTGCACATTCTAAGGCTTGTATGCGCTCAGGATTCAGCCATCAGTAAATCCCGAATTATAGAGGAGGGAAACTGTGATTTGCACCAGTTGAGCTCACCCTCGCATAATACTAAGCTTCACCAGTGCAAACCACAGCTTTCCTTGGCTGCACCTGGGCTTGTATTGGTGCAGGTACACCAGTGGCCGATTTTATAGGCACAGTCCTGATTTTTGAGTCTTTTTCTTATATAGGCTCCTATTACCCCCTACCCCATCCCGATTTTTCACATTTGCTATCTGATCACCCTACTGGCCACCTATGGTGGAATCAGAGCAAATCCCAAGTACAGACAAGGCTAAAGTCCTTAAGTAAGGCTCAATGGAATCTTAAGTGACCCTCTGCATAGGGGTGAATTTCACCTCTTATGACTATGGGGACCAAATTGAAAACCTTTCTGAGCCAAAACAAGTCAATGGGAGTTCTGTCTGAGTGAGGGCTGAGTGGAAAACAGAGCCAGAATTTCGCTTGTTGTTTCTAGTGATGGGCCCAAGCAACACAGTTCAGGGCTGGGTCTGAATCCGCAGTCAGCACATTACGTTGCCACCATACCAATGACTAGCAAAGGGTTATGGGAGCATTAGTGGCGGCTCTGCAGGAAGCCTTTGTTTACAAATAAGTGTGTTGAAATTGTTTGCTTTCTTGGAACATGTTTATTAGAGAAATATTTGAATTAAACTCCTAGTCCTGGAGGCCTCTTAACTACCAAGAATTTTGACATCCAGATTTGAATCCAAATTTTGCAGCTCAGGGTCTACCTCTGCCTTTTATAAACCACACACACTGGGAATGGTTTGGCAGGTACTCAAGCAATCAGACTGGGTTTGCCAGGAAAACACCATGCCAAGCCTCATTCCCCTGAACTCACTAATAAAATATTTGCCCCCTTCTAATCCTGCTTTCTTTCTGAGAAGTTGTTAACTTATGTGAATGATGTAACCCTTTGCTTTTGTACCTCCAGGCTGTTGAAGCTGACTGTGATGTTAAATTGCTCAAGTTGGATGGACGCTTTTCTGTATTATCTACCCAATGTCACTCAACTCCAGGTTAAGTCTTTGTTCTTTGTCAGGGTTTATGCTTGGCAGTAGTGATGGGGAAACAGGAATATTATCATCATAAACTCTGGGGGTATTTATGGTTCTCTAGACCTTCTGCTTCTAACGTGTTGCAAAGTGAGATGTATAAACATTCTGAGATTGAAGTTAATGGGTTTCCCAAGATTTGCTGTCTTAGAAGTCCTTTTTCTCCCTGATGTAAGTCCACTAGCAAGGAAGGATGGTCTCAGGCTGTGAAAAACCCACATTCAAGTCCCTGTTCTCCAGTGATCTTCCTATGTGACCTCGGGCGAGTCACTAACCCTCTCTGCACCTCTGGTCCACATCTGTACAATGAGGCTGATAATGGTTCCTTACCTCAGGAGATGGGCACTGCTAGGATAGCTTGAACTGATGCTCTATGGACAAGGTAATATCTTTTAATGGACCAACTTCTGTTGGTGAGAGTTTCAACCTTACACAGGACCTGAAGAAGAGCTCTGTGTAAGCATGAAAGCTTGTCTCTCTCACCAACAGAAGTTGGTCCAATAAAAAATATTACCTCCCTGACCTTGTCTCTCTAATATTCTGGGACCAACATGGCTATAGCAAAACTGCATACCCTATAACCAAATTGGTCATGGGATATGTGGACAAGGTCATTATCCTATGAATTTATCCCTCTGTCTTTACTCGTGTTCATCCTGAGAGTTGAGATCTGCTCAGGCCATCTCTGGAGCAGATCCCAAGTTTGAGCCTGAGGTGGCTGACAGCACGGCATTTTCACTCATGCCTCTGGAATTTGCTTCCTTGTTAGTCTGGTGTCACCTACGTTTGTTGACCTTCACGGCATTTTGCAAGGTTCAGCGTATTCTCTAAGCTCAAAAATTTCAAAAGGAGCCATTGAAAAGTGTCTCCTATTTGGGGTGTTCATCGTAAGACAGCTTGGGCCTGATTTTCAGAAGTGATGAGAAGCATTGCTCCAAGGAGCCCCTACAGTGTTGCTCTCCTGTATTAGAATTGGGTGTTTTGTGAGAGGGACAGAAGAGCTAAGAAGCTGCTCTGGGACTGGGTGTTGAGCCAGAAGGAACAGAGCAGGGTCAGAAGCAGCAACCAGAACAGCAGCATCAGGAAGGGGAGTAGAGTGGGAAAGCAAGTTGCTCCTTGCTCCCACTGCCTTGGGTCCCTGTGGTGGTTCTAGTTACCTAGAGAATTTGTTGCTTCCTCAGCCAGAGGTGTACCATCTAACTGCTGCCCCAGAGTGACCCATTATTCACGTAGTCTTGTGCAACCCCAGTGAAGTCAATGGAATTGGACAGCTGTAGTTATGGACAGTTTCTAGTACCTCATCCACTCATTCTCCCTCCCTGGCAAATTTCATAAGAGAAGCACTAATTTTAGTCAGAGAGAAACACACACACACACACACACACACACACACACACACACACACACACACACACACACACACACACACACACACACTCCGAATTCCAGTAATTTAGAATCTCATTTAATTTCTCTCATATTCCTTCAGCAATAATAATGGGCTAAATGCTGAAACCCACTCATTTTCACTCAGACAAACTCTCATCGGTGTCACTGGTAGTTTGTCTGAGTGAGGATGGATTAAAACTGAATAACAACCTGGAGAGCTACTGAACATCAGGAGAAATTTTTTTAAATAAAGACTTAAGGAGCTGGCATGCTGAAGCACACTCCACCCTCAATCTGTGAAAGGCTGCCATCTCTGGGCCAGAATTCAGTGATTCTTCCCCATAACACACAACCACCAGCTGCACAGTTTGGAACAGGGTATAAAAATAATACCGTCCGTATCCCACAGAACAGATCTACAATGCATTCAAGTATCTCCTGTAATCTTGTCAAAACATAACCTGTCTTGTTTCATCTACAGACTCAGCTGAAGATGTTACTCAAATCTGCCCCGACTGTCCAATATTAGCACTTTTAAATGACACTCGGGTGATAACTGTGGTTGACCTCGCACTCGCTCAGTATAACAGAGGACAGGATGGTGCCTTCTTTAAACTCCTTGAAATTGGACGAGCTCAAATTCAGGTAACTGTTGAAGCTATGATCCTTGCTATATTACAAAGAGAACATCCCTCCTGCGATTATTATGCAACGCACATTTGCTTGTGTTTGCAAACAAGTTTTGCTTGCACTAAACCTGGTGTTATTTTCCCAAGAGTTCTGTGGCAGCTAGCCACATGATTCCCACAGACTTCAGAGGGAGACACAGAGCTAAAACCTACATGGATCTCTTAGAAAATTCATGCCTTTATATTTCCTTGGCAGTTCTGTAGTTCCATGCTTCAAAGACAATTAAATGGTATTAATGTTTTATCAGCATTTCCCAGACATTGTCGCTGTCGAGTTTGCCATTGTTGCCACTAACTGCTCAGGCAAAGATGCCCAGGATCATGTGGGTGCCTGTCAGCTGCTGCCTAAGGATCAAACTGTAAGTATGCTGAGACTTTAGTCCTGATCAATCCAACTCAGAAGTTGAAATGAGCCAGCTTATATTGGACCTGATTCTGTAAAGACCCTACATGGATATAGGGTGCAAAGGGCATATCCTGTCCATGACATGATTTCCAAGACCACATCAAATCTTTTCCCCCCTTTATCATACAGGAGTTATACTTTGATGTACTCTAGTGGAGACCGTTTTAAAGGGTGAGGCCAGGGGAATCATTTGCACAGAACATTTTATTAAACATGGTGTGTGTTATCCTTTATTATCTGTACTGCACTAGCACCCAGAGACCCAGCCCTGTTGTGCTAAGGCACTTTACAAACATACCACAAGTAGCCACAGAAAAAAAATAGTGGGTCTCAGCCCCCACTAGTCACCCGCCGACCAGCTGCCTGGTGGTGATTGGGAGGCGCTGCAGGGGAAAGGGAGGAGCAGGGCGGGAGGGAAGAGGCAGAGCAAGGGCAGGACACACTCATGGGAGGGGGTATGGTGGGGGGGGAAGAGGTGGAGCAAGGCTGGGGCCTGGCAGGAAGGGGTGGACTGAGGGCAGGGCCTTCGGGAACAGCAGGGGTGGAGCACTCACCTGGAAAGAAGAAAGTCGGCGCCTGTGGTCCCTACCCTGAAGCGCTTCAGACTACGTGTTGTTAGTGCACTTTATTTTGATACCTAAGCTATATAGCACCTTACGATCAAATACTGTATGTACTCAGCTCTTCATCTTTCTCATCTATAGCAATTAACTGCAGTTTTACAGTGTGGGTCTTTTAGCTGGCTGTCCATGCAACCCTCCTTGCATGCACACACGGACAGTTGGGCACCGCACTGGAAGAGTGCTAACGGGGAGTTAACACATACTCACTGAGGCCTGATCTGGTGAGGGGTGGGGGGACGAGCTAAGTCTAAGTTATGCAACTTCAGCTACAAAAATAGCGTAGCTGAAGTCAACATACTTAGAGCTACTTACTGCTGTGTCTTCACTGCGGTAGTTCGACTGCTGAAGCTCCCCTGTTGACTCCGCTTACGCTTTTCGCTCCGGTGGAGTACTGGAGTCAACAGGATAGCGCTTGGTGGTCGATTTATCGTGTCTTCACTAGATGCAATAAATCAACCCCCGCTGGATCGATAGCTCCGAAGGTAAGTGTAGACATACCCTGATTGTACATGTAAAGACAATTATGCCATTCACGTCAATGGGAGCAGAACTGGCCTCAAAAGGAAGCATTTTACAGCTTAAATATGTAAACAATGTTTAGATGTTAGGGTTTTTTTGAAGACTGTACTATCCCTTAGGTATTGTAATGCAACTATCTTTTACTTTCTAACTATAGATTCTTTAACTAATTGTTTTCTAATTTTGACAGCAATTTGGCTTCTGCAATGCAGCAGTTCTCACCAAAAACAACATCACAGTGTCCTGCACAATTTATGAACATCAGGTAACAAATCTAATTACCTTCTTTATTTTCAGAATATTTCCACAATCTTAAAACTATTTGGAGCACCTGTCCAAGAGCAAGCTCTTCCTCCATTGATTGCACTAGTTTCTAGGTGCAACATAAGGGGTTAACTTTAATCTATAAAGCTTGGTCTGAGTTCCTTCCCGGCTGCCTTAAAGTGTTCTATGCTGGAAATTAAGCCATGTTTGTCACCTGACATCAAACATAGTCCCACTTTGGTCCCTTAGCCGTGACTGAATGTGGTTATAATTATGTGCCAACTGGGCCAACTTATGCTCAAGGTCCATTGTTACAAAGCATGTCAGTCCCTCATTCTAACAGGTGTCTGTCATGCTCTCTGAATTAGCTGTTAAATACTCTTTGGTCCTGTCCATACTAGTGGACAAATTGTGTTCAACTTGGGTTGAGGGTTAACTAGCAGTAAACCATATCTGACATTAAAAGGGCCATGAGATTGACACTTCTACTTGGAACCATCTCAGAAGATGAGATCAGCTGGGGCTCTTTTGGTAACAGTCGCTAGATTTGGTTGAATTAAATTTACATTTAGACATTTTGCTTGAAATTTACCATCACTGCTAAAACAGGTGCAGCTCCACTGGTGATAGCAATAGCAAGAGTGCCCATGTAGACTGGGGCCCAGGCATCTGCTTGTGTTTTAGCCACCATGTTGCTCTGAGCAGGTCTAGATGACGTGGCGGTCAAAATGCTGGTCTCTAGCCTAGCATCCCCATCATTGATACCAGAAGTAGTGCTGTATCAGTGGTAGCAATGGTGGAAGTTTTATTGGAGGGGAGAGAAGTAACATCAAGTGAGGACAGCATCTGGATCTGAGTATTTCACTGATTTCATAGGAATTGCTCAGGATTTATTCTGGTGCAACTGCAAGTAGACCCCACAGAGCTACTAATTATTAAAGAATGTGCAATAGCAGGTCCTCTCATTGCATTCGAATCTGGAGCCAATCTTTTCCAAAGTTCAGAGATGTTTTGGATCTGGGGCTTTGCTTCTGGGTCTATCTCTTGTCAAAACCGTAGTACCTATATATGATAAACTCTAAGTCACAGAGCACACAAACAGGACAGATGGCTTTCTTTTCCAGCCTGGAGTGACCCACCATCACCTGATTCATGATCACTTGGGAGGACAGCTTCCCACCGTGGTACAAGGCTTCACGCATCATGACCTCAGGCATTTCCACCACGGCTCAGTCCCTGGTAAATCAGAGTCCAGCTCTGCAGAAGCTTCTGTTGGTCTACCACCACCAGTTCCTGTGGTCAAAAGATCAGTTGAACCAACCATCCTTGCTCCCATTGTAGGTCCAGGTCCTAAACCCCCAGTGTGTCCCGGGAGGATACGATATTTCCAAGTGTAGGGTAAGATACATTAGCCAGCTGATAAAGGGTTAGCTGGTGGCATAACCCACTTGCAGAGCACACTGCCAAGTATAAGCATCTGAAAGTACTCAAATCCCTGAGCTCCAATGGGTTTCAACCCGATATATGAAAGTGATAGAACGTTCACAATAATCTGCTCTGAAAAGTAGGTGACCACATACTCTGGCTGCTGTGAAACCCATAACTTCATGATACGAAAACCAATCAAAGGTGCTTCACAAATAAAACTTAAACATGAATGCCTCTTTGCCTTATTTCTATCCATATGCATTATCTGCATCACTGCTCCTAATTGCTCAGTAACCTGCTTCATGGGGTGATGAGTCATATATTGGGCCTGATTTTCAAAGGCGCTGAGCACCTGCAGCTTTAATTGACGTCAGTGGGACATGTAGATGCTCAGCACTTCTGAAAGTCAGGCCAATACAGCTCTTAATCCACAGGCAGAAAAGACTTTGGGGGAAACTGGAAGTGTGGTCTTCTGCTTTCCCTCCCATCCTTTGTCTATTTTAGTTCACAGTTTCTTTGAGGCGTGTGCCTGCCTTTAATATTTGTTTAAAGCACCTAACTCCTTTTGGGGCATGACATCACGAGTGATAACATCAGTGTTCATTTACAAAGACAAAGAGATGGAATATGAAGCTGAATGCACATAATGTAACAATACGTTGGCCAGGCTTCCTCCTGTTCCCTAGTTAAATAAATAAAAATGCAAGGCCTTGAGTCTCTTAACCACATCTGACATTTGCTGCAGGCTGCTCTGTAGTGGTGCCACATGCTGGTAGCATCTGCAGTTCAGGACCAGGCACGCCTGATGGCGCTCGCTCTCCTGGCAGGAGATTATGATGTGCTGTGTATGTGCATGTATGCGAAGGGGTATCTATTTAAAGTAAATGCTATCTGCACGCAGCTCCATGCGACTGTAACAGGATCATGCTTGCCATTTACTGTTGTGTTAAAAGACAAGGTCTCTCTCTGCCTTTCTCGCATATGTATGGGCTAAATTATACCCTGGCTAGTGCAGTGACGATGATCAGAGAAAATGGCCAGTGTGCAATTTTCTGTGGGAATCCTGGCAGCCAGGCCAGGATTCCACAGGCCGGGTGGAACGTGCTGGGCACACACTGGTGCTCCTCTGAAGAGAAGTAGCACTGGCTGCAGCATACATGCTAACCAGTTGGACCTGCTGCCAACTCTGCAGACCACACGTCTATTCCATTCTATACTTTGCTCAGAGTCATTGCCTTGGTAGTAGAGCATTAAGCAACACAACTAACACCTGTCCTTGGTGACATGGTGCACTAGTTGAGTGGACCAGATAACCATGTCACCTACTATGTCCTTCAAAGAGATTCTGCCCTGCTGGTTTTTGGGGGCGGGGGAATTCCATACACCCTCATCATATCCACTCATTTCTTGCACATCAGTGCAACACAATGCAGGCCCTATCTAGATTGTTACTGTTTTATTTTCAGTCACATAACCTCAGCACAAGGACTATCTTATTGTATTTTTACATTCTGGATTTCCCTTCACTAAACTCCAGTGAGTGTCCTGAGCATAGTGCAGTGTGTGTTAACCTACCGGGGGCACATATGATGCTCCCCATGCTCAGGAAAAGCTTCCCTTCCACAGCAGAATGGAGCATGTGTTTGTAGCTGGAATCTCTGAAGATCCCTATGCAAAAATATGGTAGCAGGAATCATTTTCTCAGTAGCACAACAAGGGCACAAAGGAGGAGATCTGCTGTTTCCAGGCCCTGAACCGCTCCGCTCCGCCTCTTGACGTACACACTCACTCTCCTTCCTACCGATAAAATGGAAGAATCAGCAAATGTTTCTATTGATCTAATGTAGCAAATAATAACCACAACTCCCCTCCCTTCTCCCTGACACCTGCCCCTTTTAAAACCACTGGCTTTAAACACTGTTATTCTCTCCCTCGGCAGCATATTGTCCTGCGTGTATGTACCCCAACTGCTCTAGCTGATGCCCTTGTGCTTAGCACTCATGTTATGGTGATGAGTGATCTAGAAATGACAATTAACAAATCAATTAAAAATGTTCCCTTTCTCTGAGTGACAGAGCCAACAGCCGTGTCAGATCTGCATCGTTAACTCACTGCACTTTTCGCCAGTTTCGAGTGCCAGGTTGCTTTGTTACTGCTTGGGTATTCTGTGTGCATCCCAGCAGAACGTGCTGAGTTTTGCTGGCTATGTCCATGTTTCGGTTGGTGCCCTAAGATCAGTTACTTAACAGAAAGGAAGCTGTTTATACCCAGTTACGTTTATACCTAGCTAAGTTCATGGAGGATAGGTCTATCAATGGCTATCAACCAGGATGGGCAGGGATGCAAAACCATGCTCCGAAGTGTTCCTAGCCTCTGTTTGCCAGAAGTTGGGAATGGGTGACAGGGGATAGATAACTTGATGATTACCTGTTCTGTTCATTCCCTCTGGGGCACCTGGCATTGGCCACTGTCAGCAGACAGGATACTGGGCTAGATGGATCTTTGGTCTGAATCAGCATGGTTGTTCTTATGTTCAGTTGGGAGGGAATGAAAACAGAGCCAAGCATGTAACAATTCCCCACCATAAGAGCCAATAGCACAGCCAGCACTAATTGGCAACCCTGTCGGCAGTGTCAGCAGACAGGCCAAGAAATGCATGGAAACAGAGGGTGAATTATCACCTTTTACCCATGAGGGAGGACTGTCCAAGGCAGGGTAGAAGCAAGTTGGCAGGAGGAAGTGTCAGGGAGTCTGCAACACTGCTGCTGCCTTCGCTTGCCAGGACTGTTTCTCTGGCACCTTTCACCTGCACTAAAATCATTTAAAAAACATTACTATTTTCATCTCTCCCCTTCCATAGCACCCTTCCTTCCCAGGATCTTATGAACATAAGACTGGCCACACTGGGTCAGAGCGATGGTCCAATCCTCTCCCACAGTGCAGCAATGTAAGGGCTAGCCACAATCGACCCTTGGATCATTTCAAACCAGTTTTGCTTTGGAAGGAATTTCTGTGGCCTTCTTCTGTTTGTATTTTGAAACTCACCTGAGAGCTAATAGGTAACTAGTGAGCAACTTCTTAGGCTGATGGATAAACCTCAAAAATCAGTAATGGGAAACAAGCTCATAAGATTTTATATGAGTGTTATTGCTGCTGAAAAAGAACAAAGCCAGTACATTAATCAGTGCTGACACTTAAAACTAAAATAGAGGCATTGCAACAGCAATCTACCTGATCCCTTGGCTTGTAGCCTTATAAACACCATGATATTCCTGTTGCATCCTTCAGCCTAAACCGGGATAGGCTGTGTCAGTGCATGGGCAGATGTGAGAGTCCAAAGAGCTAATGATTCAGTAGATAGTGGTTCTTCCTCTGAGCCAGTCTGCTGATGGTGTTAGGGCAGGGGCGGGCAAACTTTTTGGCCCGAGGGCCACATTGGAGTTGTGCAACTGTATGGAGGGCTGGGTAAGGAAGGCTCTCCTCCCCAGCAAACCCTGAGCATGGAAATTTACATTCATCAATGCCCGTTAGACAGTTTACCATGTACACCCGGTTTCTGGCCAACTCATGCCTGATGTGTAATTTACAGCAGTATCAGCGCTGGGTTTGGCCTATGGTTAACAGAAATGTCATTGTGTGTTTTTATTAGTATAGGGGTTATCTGGTGTTCTGCTAATAGGCACCTGCCTCCACCTCAGCACCACAATGAGACAATTCCAGGTATCTGTTCACGTGTGGGGAAGGGAGAGGAGGAAATGGGAGCAGCCGTCGCAATCAGCAGTAATGTGGAGGGGAGGGGGACTTGCGCTGATTGTCAGGGGTAGGGATGGCATGTTTGCAGGATGAATTGCCGAGGGGGTCCCTGGAGTGAGGGTGGAGAGTCGATGGCAGGAGAGGGTGGGGTAAAGCTGGAGGTTTGCATAGTGAGGAGAGGTGGTTGGATGATGACAGAGAGGATGAGGGATGAGCTGGGAGGGTCAGGCAGCAGGTGGGTGTCAGACAGTGAAGAAGGATGTGTGGGCTGAGTAAGAGGGCAACAGCCCCAGGAAAGAGACGTTAATGGGTTGGGGAGAAGTTGCTTTGTAACAACACATGTAATTGCATGACCTTATTTTGATAACCTTTGTCTACTCATCTTCCTATCTTCTCCCACCTATGGCAGTAGATCTCATTTTGCATCATGTCTACAAACAGTATTTCAGTTTGTTGGGGCAGGGACTGTGTCCATCTATATGTTTGGGAAGCACTTTGCACTTCAGGCTCACTGCAATGAATTATCATAACTCCTCACCGAAGTCAGTGGAGAGTTCTGCTTAAAAACAAGCAACATGGTATGGCCCATAGGTCTTTTTAGGCCAAGTCCCTATTACTATATTATCTTACTGTGAGGCAGGTCTGCACTCTCCATCTCAAACGCAGATGGCTCTGTATGTTTTACGAAGGCTTGTTATTTTATTTTTTCTATATATATTTAATTTATAAAATAAAAAGTGTAAATTCAGTGACCCAAACTTTGGTCCTGATCCTGTTTTTGTTAAAGTCAGTGGGAATTTGGTCATTGGTTTTATAACAGATCTTGCTCTCAGAGTACCGCATACAGACTGATTTCAATCAGTGAGGTTAAATGTATGTGGTCTGCCCAATGAAATCCATCTTGGACATGTGAAACCAAGAGCAGAATTTGGCCTTGGTCTACAAGCAGCTACACTGAATGTACAACCTTCTAATCCAGGGTAGGCAACCTATGGCATGCATGCCGAAGGCAGCACGTGAGCTGATTTTCAGTGGCACTCACACTGCCCAGGTCCTGGCCACCAATCCAGGGGGCTCTGCATTTTAATTTAATTTTAAATGAAGCTTCTTAAACATTTTAAAAACCTTATTTACTTTACATACAACAATAGTTTAGTTGTACATTATAGACTTATAGAAAGAGACCTTCTTAAAAAGGTTAAAATATGTTACTGGCATGAGAAACCTTAAAGTAGAGTGAATAAATGAAGACTCGGCACATCAATTCTGAAAGGTTGCCGACTCCTGTTCTAATCATTGACTTGGTGTTTGCAGTTGCCATGTATGCAGGTTTAAAGGTGATGGTCAGTGTGTTGTTTAAGGAGGACACAACATAGTATATAAAGAGGCCTGATTCCACTTCAAAAGTTTATTCTGGCCCTGGCCTCTCTCTTGTGACTTCCTAGAGGTTATAGCATTTCTGATCTGCCTCACTGGTTTTCTTAGCAGAATGACCCTGCTCATTTTGCTTCTCTTTGGCAGTCAGTTGCTCTGCTCCTGGGCTGTCTCTCCTCCAGTCGTGGAACCGCCATCTCTGTTACTTTCCCCTGCATGTAATGACTCTGCAGTAGAGGCAGCTGCAGATCTGGCTCTGCGCCAGATCAATGCCAACCAAAGAGAAGGCTACGTGCTCGGTCTCTATCGAATTTTCAGCGTCCAAGAACATCCCCAGGTAAGGAACCCACTCATTCTAGGGTAGTGTTTGTCCTGGGGAGGGAGGTATACTTTGTGCATAGTGTCCAGTTGCCCTAGCAATGTGGGTTTGAACCAGTGAATGCTCAGGAAGACATTTCACAAAGGCTGGGAATTAATTCTTATGTGTAGAAAATGTGAAGAGCTAAATTTTCCTAAGACTCTTAGAGCAGTGGCAACTTCACCCACAAATGAATGGAAATAATTTCACACGAGCAATTTAAAGCAAGTACGACAATTGGAAGCAGGAGGATCTGATTCTCTCTGGCCACGCACCTAGTACCATCATTGGCATCTGTCCAGTGGGAGTGAACCACCACCACTGTCATTTAATAACATTGCACACCCACTTGGCTCAGATGTACTTGCTTATACAAAGTGCAAAGCAATAGTGCAGGGGTAGGCAACCTATGCAACGTGCTGAAGGCGGTACGCGAGCTGATTTTCAGTGGCACTCACGCTGCCCGGGTCCTGGCCATGAGTCCGGGGGGCTCTGCATTTTAATTTAATTTTAAATGACGCTTCTAAACATTTTGAACCCTTATTTACTTTACATACAGCAATAATTTAGTTATATATTATAGACTATAGAGACCTTCTAAAAAGGTTAAAATGTATTACTGGCACACAAACCCTTAAATTAGAGTGAATGAAGACTCAGCACACCACTTCTGAAAGGCTGCCAACCCCTGCAATAGTGTATTGGGCCCAGGGAACTTTTTCACCTCATTGAAGACTGACTTGCCAAGAGAGCTTTGAAACCAGGTCACAGGTAAAAATCAGACTCGATTTAAAAATAAATGTAGATCTGAGGGAAAAGTATATCTCTGTGTGTGACTATTTTATTTATTATTGTTTGTATTGCAAAAATATGTAGGAGGCCCAGCCAGGATCAATATGGCCCCAGTATGTAAGGTGCTGTATAACCATGGTAGTAAGACTCCCTTCCTCTATTGCACACTGATATATCTGTGCACTCACTTGCATTGTTTAATGGCTATAGTGCAGTACCTGAACAGAAATTCCATTGCCAGATATTTAAAGATCTCCCACATCTACTAGGACTTCTCACTATTTCCTACCCACCAAGACACAGCTTCTCCAGCAACCCACACAGGAAGATGCCATGGTTAAATGTATCCACCAGTGATCAGGAACTGGGTCAATAAAGTTGCACACATATTCCACTGCTCGTTGAGCTAGATTCTCTACCCTTTGCACTGCTCAGGTGGCTCAAAATGACCAGAAAGCAACCATAATAGGTCAGCTGAGAGTTTCCCACTCGGAGTCACTCTCAGCTGGCATAGAACCAGCACAGCTATTACCAGTGCAACTCCCTGAACAGACTCCATCACAATCGGCATATCAGAGGTATGGTGTGGGTATGGCTAGAGCACAGTGCGCTCTGGCAATCCCCAGCTAAAGAATGGTCCACTGGGGCCTACTGCCAGATGACATAAATTAGAGCAGCCCCTAGGCTACTCTAATTGATGACAGGGCTGATGCAGATGTGCCATTAGGCACTTCCTCCCTGATGGGTCCATCCCCCTCCTCCTGTGCCAGGCATGTCTCAGCACAGGGGAGAATCTGGGCCTCCTTTTCAATATTGTCTCTCACTCACTTCCATTGCCTCTTCACACTTTACCTTTAAGGCATAGCTTGCATCCTGGTTTGTTTGGTTATTTTTACTGATTATTACTCTTTTATTTCTAAAAAATGTACAGAACGCGGTATATAAGAGCAAAATAGATCAACCAAACCCAGCAGCTGAGCCGAAAGCACAAACAGCACTACTGAGGCTGTATCACATTTGTGTCGCTGTGAAAATGGAACATACTGTGGGCATTCAAATAGGCCATGTTATTCAAAAATGTTAATAGATCTCATTGACACTTTTGTTCCTCAGAAAGAATTGAGAAACTTTTTCTTTGCCTAAGTTTTAAATCAGTGGAAAAGTCACACTCGCTCTTTCCCCCTCACTTTTGTGATCACTACCTATGATGAAAACATTTTCAATATACCTTCAGATTCAAATCTGCCTCTAACTGATTTGTGGCTTGATCCTACTCTAAGACATTTGCCATTGACTCAAATGGGAGTAGGACAGAGCCCTTCAATCACAAGAAATGATGATCAATGTACTTCAGTGACAGGTTTTTAACTAGATCTTGTCATCATTAGATATTGGAACATATTTACTTTTTTCTTTTACTGTTTTTAACAGTTCCCCTGTTCCCCTCAAGAGTTGCTGACCTGTGGTTGCCAATTCCCTTCTGGCTCCAAGACTGGTGGTGTCAGAGGTGAAAGTAAGCCGGTATGGTATGGTATAGCGTACCGGCAAGAGCCAGTACACAGCCAACCATACTGGCAGGGAGCAGCTTCCCCAGGCCAGCAATTTAAAAGGGCCCTGGACTCCTGGCAGTGGCCAGAGCCCCTGGCCCTTTAAATTGCTGCCAGAGCCCTGTGGTAGCCCCAGGGCTCCAGCAGTGATTTAAAGGGCCCATGGCTCCTGGCCGCCGCTACCACAGCCAGAGTTCCAGGCCCTTTAAATCGCTGCCGGAGCCACGGGGTAGCATTGGTGATTTAATGGGTCTGTGGATTTAAAGGCCCTGGCCCTTCTGCCTGAGGCCTCTCATCTTCTAGTTGAGACCACCCCGCCCCTTTCTCAGGACCCTGGCCCTGCATACGAGTAAGTCCCTTAAGTTACTTTCTCCCCTGGGTGGTGTTAGCATCAGCAGAATCAAAGCAAGGGATATGCCTGTGTAGAAAACAGAAATCAGGCATTATCCAATACTGAACAGATCTCAAAAGGTTCCTTCTTAATAATTTTATTTATGAGATAAAAAATAAGGGTATGAAATGCTCCATGATCTGCTCACCACTGAATAAATCCTGAACTAGCCTTTCCTCACTGGAGGCTGATGCATCTGAAAGTTAGTACATAAAACTGACATGGACTGTACAGTATACTCATAGCCCTTCTGTCTGTTAGAACTGGTCCAGTACTGGAGCTTGGGCAGGATAAGAGAAGGATTTTGGTTCAGTTTGATTGTATTTAAACACTTAAATATTCCTGAATTCCCCAAGCTTCAAAACTGTGTGATTCAGCAGAATGCGTGTGCAAAATACTTGGATGACTAATTTGGAAGCTCAAATACCAACTTCAGATTCTTTGTATATCCCTCCATTCCTATCTGCTCACCTGTGATATTCAGAAGAATGTTTTTCTAAGACAAGATATATTCAAAAATAATGAATCTGGCTCCCAAATGCTGCACACAGAGACAAAAAACACTGAAATTTGCAGAACTTGACAAATACTCTTTTACTGGTTCTACTGTCTGTCTAATCCAGTGGTTCTCAACCCGCAGCCCAAACAGCACACAGCTGTGGCCCATGTGACATCCTCAGGACCATACAGGTAATATATATATTGAGTGGACCAGCCCATATAACACATAGAGAGCTGAATATGCAGCCCACAAAGGTAAATCAGTTGAGAACCACTGGTCTAATCTGTAATCTAAATTAGCCACTAGCCATTACATTTTAAAGACGTGTGTCATTGCAGTGCCTAGGTGCCATGCACAAAGTAAAAGTCACATCTGATTTCATCCACAGAAGGACCAGCATTCTCTAATCCATGTGCACTACATCCATTGTCCTGAGGAGAACCATTGAGATGGTTTTCTTCCAGTGGAACATTTATAGCAGCAAATAAACATGATAGTGTATCTGTACAGTGATGGCAAAGCACAGGAGATGCCTGCAGTGCCTCTTTCCATAATAATAATACCTAGCTCTCATACAGCACTTTCCTTCAGTATCAGAGGGGTAGCCGTGTTAGTCTGGATCTGTAAAAGCAGCAAAGAATCCTGTGGCACCTTATAGACTAACAGACGTTTTGGAGCATGAGCTTTCGTGGGTGAATACATGCATGCATGCATCTGACGAAGTGGGTATTCACCCACGAAAGCTCATGCTCCAAAACGTCTGTTAGTCTATAAGGTGCCACAGGACTCTTTGCTGTTTTTCGTTCAGTGGATCTCCAAAGCACTTTACCAGAGAGATCAGTATCAATATCACATTTTACAGATGGGAAACTTGGGCACAGAGGAGGGAAATGACTTGTCCAAGGTCCCCCAGCAGGCCAGGGCCAAGCAAGGAATAGAATCTAGGTCTCCTGAGTCCCAGTCCAGTGCACTATCCTGTAGCATGCTTTTGATGTCATATGCCCCATGCATGCTAGGAAACTTCAACTTCAACAATGTACATTATTTACTGACACAACATACCTGTAGATAATTTTTTTGTTTTCACTAAAATTAGAACAGACCTAAATTTCAGCCAAACCATAAAGTTCTGTTAACTATTTTAAAAACAATTTCCCATTACCATGGTTCATCCTCATTCTTGGGTTCTGCTTGCATCAGAACAAGAAGTGTGAAAATAACTCAAAGAAAGGCTGTTCTTGCAATAATTCTGACCTCACTGAGGGCTGGAAGCATTAGACATATTTCAAGACAGCATGTTTTACAGGCCAGATCCTCAGCTGGTATATGCTGATTTACACTAGCTGAAGATTTGACCCACAACATTTCCAGCTTTTTTGAGGGTGCTTGTATGAACTTTTTGACATTTGTCTATCCCTCGTTGTTCTCTTTTCTTCGTGACGGGTGAAATTGTGACATAACCCCTTTTCTGCTGTGTTTAGAAAATCACTGGTTCTGTCTTCTATCTCACCTTGGATGTCGTAGAAACTGAATGCCATGTACTCAGCAGAAGGTTGTGGAAGAATTGTACGAACAGAGCTATGCATGAGACTGTAAGGATTTGTTTTATTTATTTATTTTTAGATTTAAGTGTACATGGGAGCGTGTGGCTCACGTACTATTGAAGGAAGCAAAGATCCTTGCACAGATGGTTTTTATAAGTTGCCAGCTGGTTAAAAATTTGTAACTTTTTAATACAAAATATTTGTAAAACATTTCCATGAAAATATTTCACTGTTTTCCAACCAGTTTATAAGAGTTCTCAAATTCAAAATTTCTACAATTTTTTTCCAACCAGATCTAATAAGCAGCTACTGGTAAATATGCATGTTTAGAATCTCTGTAAGGGTTTCTCTGAAAATAGCCTGACAAAGGCGAAATGAGAGAGACTCACTTTACTCATCTTAATGCTTTTTTTTGTTCTGACAATCTAACTAACTAAAGGCCTGAAAAAATAAAGAGAAAGAACAAACAACAAGTTAAGCCTCACAGATGCAGCAAGCAACCTGGGCTCTCTGCTAGAACCAGTCAACAATTTTTTGACAAAATATTTTCATGGGAAAGGAATTTTGCATGAAAGACTGTTTAGCATCTGATGAAAATATTCAGGTTTTGGTTAAAAACAAACAAACTAAAATGTTTGTTTTTTGTCAAGCAGTTTGTATTTTTTTAAACAAAAACCTGAAATTCAAAAATAAAAATTTCCTGACCATCACAGCAGCTCCTTTGGCAGTTAGAAGGAACTGATGGGCGGTTGGATTCCATCTCTTTTATACCTCTGGAGCCCTCCACAAAGGGAGAAACAGTGAAGGGTGAGTGGCTCCCAATGGACACTATTCATCAGAAGATTTCTGAAGCTCCCAGCACATGTGCCTTGATCCCACAAAGGGAAATTCTGAAGAGGCCACCTGAGCATTAACATTTAAAGTCACTGATAGGATGAACATACTGGGTAAGATTATTTTAATACTGCTGGTATAAACTGATTCTAAAGCCAGTGTAATCAACCCAGGCTCACTGTAGTGTGAGGGTGATCCTCCAGTGCCATAGAGCTGATGTACAGACTTTTATGCCACTCCCCTTCCTTGCTACCAACACAGCATGGAAAAGGGTCAGAATCATGGCTGGAAGATAGTGGGAGTGGGTGGGGCATTTCCACTGTGCTGAGCTCCAGCTGTTTTCAGATGGTTCTGTCTATACACCCCTAAAGGTCCCCAGTGGAGGGGGCAAAGCCCGGGAAAAGGAAATGTGCCAGTGCACCCCAGCAATCCCCAGCTGCCAGAAGAAGTGGGGGAGGCCGGGCAGCTAACTGGCAGTGTGCAGATGTAACACCAGCCCTATGATCAGGATGCTCCTTTGTGCTCCCTCTTCTCAGCTATATTTAGTGGTTAGCTGAGAATCTGAACCTACTGGTCAGATTCTAAACTGGTGCAAATGAGCATAGCTCCACTGAAGTCAATAGAATTATACCAGCAGAGGATCTGGCTTTTTATTTCTCAAAAGTCTTTTCAGGTGATAAACATGTTAATTCTCAACTGAACACTAATGCAAAATCTGTCTTTGTAAAGAATTATATAACTGTATGAAGAAGAATGCACTGTTTAGAGGCTCTGTGGCTACTGACAGGTTGCAAAACTAAATTCCGCCTACAGTCACAGCACATATTTATATTTCTTAAGGTTTTTGGGCAGTGTAAAGCAACCCTCTACATTAACAAGCCAAGGAGAATTGTTCACCTTCATAGCTATGAGTGCACTTTACAGCCAGGTATGTTATTCTTAATATGTTTCTTATAATAAAATATTGGGGGAGCATGGAAGGATTGCATGGAAACTTTTTAAAGACACCATAATAGAGACTCAACTTAAATGTATATCCAAAATTAAAACACACAGTAAGAGAATCAAAACAGAGCCACCATGGCTAAACAACAAAGTAAGACAAGCAGTGAGAGGCAAAAAGGCATCCTTTAAAAAGTAGAAGTTAAATCCTAGTGAGGAAAACACAAAGGCGCATAAACTCTGGCAAATGAAGTGTAAAAATATAATTAGAAAGGCCAAAAAAGAATTTGAAGAGTAACTAGCCAAAGACTCAGAAAGTAACAGCAAACAATTTTTTAAGTACATCAGAAGCAGGAAGCCTGCTAAACAAGCAGTGGGGCTACTGGACAATCAAGATGCTAAAGGAGCACTCAAGGATGATAAGGCCATTGCAGAGAAACTAAATGAATTCTTTGCATCGGTCTTCACAGCTGAGGATGTGAGGGAGATTTCTAAACCTGAGACATTTTTTTAGGTGACAAATCTGAGGAACTGTCCCAGACTGAGATGTCATTAGAGGAGGTTTTGGAACTAATTGATAAACTAAACAGTAATAAGTCACCAGGACCAGATGGTATTCACCTAAGAGTTCTGAAGGAACTCAAATGTGAAATTGCAGGACTACTAACCGTAGTCTGTAACCTATCATTTAAATCAGCTTCTGTACCAAATGACTGGAGGATAGCTAATGTGATGCCAATTCAGAAAGGGTTCCAGAGGTGATCCCGACAATTACAGGGCGGTAAGCCTGATTTCTGTACTGAGCAAATTGGTTGAAACGATAGTAAAGAACAAAATTGTCAGACACGTAGATAAACATAATTTGTTAGGGAAGAGTCAACATGGTTTTTGTAAAGGGAAATCATGCCTCACCAATCTACTAGAATTATCTGAGGGGGTCAACAAGCATGTAGATAAGGGGGATCCAGTGGATATAGTGTATTTAGATTTTCAGAAAGCCTTGACAAGGTCCCTCACCAAAGGCTCTTAAGCAAAGTGAGTAGTCATGGGATAAGAAGGAAGGTTCTCTCATGGACTAGTAACGGGTTAAAAGATAGGAAACAAAGGTTAGAAATAAATGGTCAGTTTTCAGAATGGAGAGAGATAAATAGTGGTGTCTCCCAGGGGTCTGTGCTGGGACCAGTCCTATTCAACATATTCATAAATGATCTGAGAAAAAGGAGTAAACAATGAGGTGTCAAAATTCACAGCTGATACAAAACTACTCAAGATACTTAAGTCCCAAGCAGACTGTGAAGAGCTACAAAAGGATCTCTCAAAACTGGGTGACTGGGCAACAAAATGGTGGACGAAATTCGGTGTTGATAAATGTAAAGTAATGCACATTGGAAAACATAATCTCAACTATATATATAAAATGATGGGGCCTAAATTAGCTGTTACCACTCAAGAAAGAGATCTTGGAGTCATTGTGGATGGTTCTCTGAAAACATCCACTCAATGTGCAGTGGCAGTCAAAAAAGTGAACAGAATGTTGGGAATCATCAAGAAAGGGATAGATAATAAGACAAAAAATATCATATTGCCGCTATATAAATCCATGGTTTGCCCACATCTTGAATAATACATGCAGATGTGGTCGCGCCATCTCAAAAAAGGTATATTGGAATTGGAAGAGGTTCAGAAAAGGGCAGCAAACATTATTAGGGGTATGGAACGGCTGCCATATGAGGAGAGATTAATAAGACTGGGATTTTTCAGCTTGGAAAAGAGGCGACTAAGGGGGAATATGTTAGAAGTCTATAAAATCATGACTGGTGTGGAGAAAGAAAACAAGGAAGTGTTATTTACTCCTCATAACACAAGAACGAGGGGCCACCAAATGAAATTAATAAGCAGTTCTTATGTTCTTAATGCTTAAAATAGAGCCCAGCAAATCTACAGATATCCAGGGACCATTTTTGTGGATCATGGATCAGATGCAGATACAAATTTTGTATCTGTGCAGGGCTCTACTTAAAATGTGGCTCTACTGTAACAAGTGACTGTAAAAATGGCATCATGGTGTTTCATGGTAATTTCCTCTCAATGGCATCTGCCCTACGTCACTTTCTCAGGGCAGAAGGATACAAGCTGTTGATATTGAGGACTTTTAGGACCAACATGGCAGAGCCGTAACAAGGAATTTTTGCACCCGAGGCAAGGGCCGGCTCCATGCCCTTCTGCGGCAATTCAGTGGTGGGTCGCTGAGTCCCTCTCACAAAGAAGGACCCGCCGCCGCAGTGCCGCTGAAGAATGAATGAAGCAGCAGCGGCAAATCGGCGGCAGGTCCTTTTAGTGGCAAGTCCTTCCCTCCGAGAGGGATTCAGAGACCCGCTGCCGAATTGCCGCCGAATAAGCGGCAGCAGTAGAGCTGCCACCGAAGTTCTGCTGATCACGGTAGAGCTGCGCCCCTTCGCTTTGCACGCCAGAGGCAAGTGCCTAACTCGCCTCGCCCTTGTTGCGGCACTGCAACGTGGGTACACATAACTAGACAGGTCCTGACTTTGAACTGAAAAGAGGATGAAGGACTTTTTACATGTGCATTTGGCATGGCACTCTGAATATGATGCAATTCCTTTGCATCGACACAGTTTCTTTCATCCAAGGACATCCAAATGCTTTACAAAAGCAGCTAAATATCATAATCCCAATTTTACTATTAGGGAAAGAGACTAAGCAGGGAGACAAAGCAATTTATCTAAGATCCTATAACTAGTTGGTGACAGAGTTGGGAGTAGAACCCTTTTCTCCTCATTCTCACTTTCCTGTTTTAACCACTAGACGCATTGTTTCTCATATTTCAGTTGAGATTATTGAATATTTCTGAAAAGCACCTAGCATGCTGCAGAAAAATGAAATGTATTATTATTATTTCCAGCATGTATCCTCTGGTAATCAATATGGCATGGGACAGCACTGGACATGGGATAGCAAACTCCCCCCAAATTATTAGTGTTATTTCATGATGTTTCTGCTAAACAAAAGTAGGTGGGATCCTTCACCCATATTCAGGCAAAACTTCCATTTATGTCACTCTCTTCAGGGGTTTTTTTCACATTTTTGTTTTTCTGCGGGAAATCCATCAGGATGATGCCACAAGAGCTTTGGAGAGACCAACTTCCCAGGATCTCTTCGTTCCCGTTGGAGCATCTGCCTTGATAGACTTTTCACACTAGAGATGAGTCCAAGCCAAAACCACAGATATAACACTCCTGATCTTTGCCAGTGTCTGTATCTAGATCTGACCTTCACAACTGACTCTTAGGTCTATAATGGGCTGAATCAAACACCCAGATTGGAACATTAGGGTTTGGGCTCATCTATTGACATTTCTCAATAAGTTACAAACTCTGGGTTTGATATGCCCCCATTGATGCAGGGGGTGCAAATTGCCAACAGGGACCACAGCCCTCTGTGAGGGGGGATGATGTGTATGTATGGGGTGCATGGGAGGCACCCCCAAGGGAAATGCAAGGGGTGTTGCACCACTATCTTCTCTGCCGTTTCCAGGAGGAGAAATAAACTTTAAAGTGCATCTGGTGCTCTAAGGGAGACTTGGTGATGGAGACTGCCAATTAGATCCTCTGGGTGCTCTGGCTATATGCCCTTCCCTGGCCAGAGCTGCACACTTTAAGGGCTTTCTTTGGTTGGCTGCCAAGCAGAGCAGGGATTCTGAGCCCTTTGTGCCATTGCAACCTCTCTCTAAGCAGTGGGGTGGGGAACTCTGAGGCAAAAGCCATCAGAGTCACCAGAGTAGTGGTTCTCAACCCACAGGCTGCTTGCAGCCCAACCAGCACACAGCTGCAACCCATGTGACAGTCTCAGGACCATACTGGTAGAAAATATATTGTGTAGATGCAGTCCACATAACACATAGAGCTGCATATGTGGCCCACAATTGTAAATAGGTTGAGAACCACTGCTCCAGAGTGACAGTGTTTGGCAAGGGGGCGAGCTGAAGAGGTGGATTTGTGGGGGTTGATTCGTGGAGGGTGTGTGTCACATGACAGTTCAACTACTAGGCAATGGCTATAAGCTTTGTATCAAATATTGTTGTTTGAAATGCCAAGGGCATGTGTGGGGCGGGGCTTGAAGCCCTAAGAAATAAATAAGCACGAAATATGCACACCAACCTGCCTACTTATCTATAGCTGTCAATGGAACTGTAGTGTTTTGAAACCTATCTTATCAACGTGTATTTGTTATTTTCTACAAAGTTCCATCAAGCTCATTTTTAAGGATTTGCCCTGACTGTCCAGTCCCTGGCTGTCCAACGGAGCCCAAGTATCTGGAAACTGCTGTTGTGAGCCTGGCCAAATTCAACAAGGAAAGTCAGCAAGTTCATCATTTTTCTGTCCTCAATGTTACCAAAGCTTCAATGCAGGTAAGGCTGAGATTCATATAGCCCACTTTAGACCCCGGAAAGCGTTGATACAACTGCTGCACTTTTTACAAGTTGCTCTATCAGGTGCAAAGATGGGCTTTAGCACCAACAGTTGGTTCAGGATAGGATTCTGAACCCTTCAAAGTTTGAGGCTGTGTAGATCTGTGGCTTTGATTCATCTTATTATAGAGAGAAGAGCCATTTACAAAATTCAGAGCTAGTTTGAACTCCATAGTCATTGTCCCTGCTGGCAATTTGCCCCTGGGCTTTTGATTCAGGCCTACCTCTAACAAAAGGCCCAGATGATAAAGTATTTAGTGTAGCATAGAGATCCCTCTCTGTGCACACCTGCAACTCACCAAATAAGCTTAAACATAATTTAAAATATCATTGCACAGTGAGGAGGTGCTATTTATCAGTGTCCTGGTTAATTCCATGTGTTCCTCACAATTATATCTTGCCTCTCTAAAATTCGTTTCAACTGGATAGTCTTCACTCTCTATCTGTAACAGCTGTGTAGTGTTACTCATAGACTTTAAGGTCAGAAGGAACCATCATGGTCATCTTAGTCAGACTTTTTGCATATTGCAGGCCACACTGTGTGCTGTTTACATTTTTCCATTTTTCAACCCAGAAGTGGCTGCATTTCAGGACAGGGTCAAGTGATACCTATAGATAAAAAGTTGGTTGAGCCACAATGAAGATCTTTGGATGAAAGTCTCTGTGTAAATATCAAGTATTAATAGTATTTTAAAGAAAAAAAGCATTTTAATCTAATTTCAGCTTTGACTGATGCATGAGCTAGAGTGATAGTTCAGTGACAATTCTGGAAAAAAGGTGAGGATCAGGCTGTAGGGCAGCATTCAGAGAATATGGAAAATATATTCTCCTGCAATACAGCTAACAAACTCAGAAGTCTAACCCTACTCCTTCTGTTGTTCATGGGAATTTTGCATTCAACGCAAAAGGTGCAGGACTGGGATTATGAATTTCTTTTCCTCTTGCTGGCAAATTTGCAAAGGTTAAAATTAACAGTCAATGCTCTCTCTCTCTCTCTCTTCTCATACAAAACTTTGACAGTGGGTCGTTGGTCCTTCACACTTTGCAGAGTTTACAATTCAGGAGACATCCTGCTCCAAAAATGAATCCATTGCTGATGTCTCCAAGTGCAAGCCCCTCTCATCTGAATTGGCTGTAAGTAATTCTGTTTGCAGAAATACATAACTTTGTGGATATTATGATTTTTGCATTAAGCATTTTGCATATCATCTTCTGTTTTTCTTCTTTATGAACGTGATCCAAAGCCCACTGAAGTCAATGGGAGTCTTTTCATTGACTTCACTGGACTTTGGATCAAGCCCTATATAAGATTATTATTTATTATTTATATTAATGTAGAACCTCCGAGCTCTAGTCATGCATTAGGATCCCATTGTGCTAGGGGCTGGACAAACAGAACTGAAAACAGTTTCTGCTCAAATTGTTTACAGTTTAAGACAAGTATCCCAGATAAAGTTCTGGATAACTGTCCAGAAGTGTATGAACATGAATGGCACAGAAAAATACAGTACAGAATGAGCAAAGTAGCTAGTGCTTTGCAAAAGTTATTAGTTCTCAAGGGCTTCTTCAGTACAAGCAGCCACAAATAATGAATTATAAAGAATACATAAAAGTATATGTACATTGTGCTCAAGAAGTCAAATATAGAAAACCTTTAGAAATTAGAAAAAGGAACTTGGAGACATCTGAAAGGTTAAATTAACACATTAGCCAATCGGTTCTGTTCTCTTAACCTTGGCCTGCACTGAGATTAGAACTGTACTGCCTACCAGTATGTGTAAATCTAGGGCTTGTCTACATGGCACTGTAATTCAGACTACAGGGGTGTGAACTGTAGAGAGCTCTAACGTGTTGCGATCTCATTGCCCCATGTAGACCCTGCTGGCATGAACTAAAAGGCAGCTAGTTTGCACTGATGTAGTCCCATTCCAAACAGGACTGCATTCACATGCACTAGGTACCTTTTAGTTCACACCAGCAGGATCCACATGAAGAAGTTCGAGAGCAGCACATCAGAACACTCTACAGTTCAGACCCCTGTAGTCAGAACTGTGGCACCATGTAGACAAGCCCACAGTTGTTACTATCAGTATTCTACCAAGTATCAGAGGGGTAGCCGTGTTAGTCTGAATCTGTAAAAGCAGCAAACAGTCCTGTGGCACCTTATAGACCAGGGGTCGGCAACCTATGGCACACGTGCCAAAGATGCCACGCGAGCCGATTTTTAATGGTGCGCTGGAGCCTGCCGGGACTCCAGAATGCCATTAAAAATCCTGCCCAGCCCGGCCCGCTCTCCTCTCCCTCTGCTCCCCCCGCGGGGGCAGTGAGCAGAAGCATAGCCGTGCGCATGGGATGGGCAAATGGCCCCACTCTCCCGACGCGGCAAGCCGCAGGGTCCACGCTCCTGGGCCAGAGCGCTGGGCCAAGCGCAGCAAGCTGCCAGCCCCTCTCCCACCTTCTCCCCTCCCCTGGAGCCCTGTCGCCGCACGCGCAGCGCTCTGGGGGTTGGGGCTGCACACTCCCGCAGGGAAGTGTTTGGCTCTGCGGGGAGGCAGAAATGCTCCTCGTTCAATCGGAGCTCTGCCGCCGCGTGCACAGCGCTCTGAGGGGCGGGGCTGTGTGCTCCCACGGAGCAGCGTATCTAGCTCTGCGTGGAGCCTCATGGTAAGGAGTCCAGGGCCATGGGGGTTTGGATAAGGGATGGAGGCAGTCAGGGGACAGGGAGTAGGGGGGGTTGGATGGGGGGTGGGATCCCGGGGTGGGATCCCAGGGGAGGGTGGCAAAGGGCAGGGGTCTCTGGAGGGGGCAGTCAGGGAGCAGGGGGGGTTGCATGGGGCATGGGAGTCCCGGGGTTTGTGGGAGGGCAGGAGGGGGCTAGGGGTCAGGGCAGTCAGAGGACTGGGAGCAAGGAGGGTCCTGAGGGGAGCAGTTAGGGTGGGGGGGTCTCTAGAGGGGGGTGTCAGGGGACAAGGAGCTGGGGTGGGGGGTTGGATGAGTTGGGAGTTCTGGGGGTCCTGTCAGGAGGCAGGGGTGTGGAGAGGGGTTGGGGCAGGCTGGGAGCAGTGGGGGTTGGATGGGTTGGAAGTTCTGAGGGTCCTGTCGGGGGGTGGGGAGTGGTTGGATAGGCATGGGAGTCCCAGGGGTCTGGCTGGGGCTGGGGGTGTGGATAAGGATCGGGGCAGTCAGGGGACAGTTAGGGGGTAGGATCCAGTCAGGGGACAAGGAACAGGGAGGCTTAGATAGGGGGTGGGGTCCTGGGAGGCAGTTGGGCGCAGGGGTCCCAGGAGGGGGTAGTGAGGGGACAAGGAGCAGGGAGTTGGGAGTTCTTAAGGGGGCAGTCACCAGCCCTCTCCCCTGAGCCCTGACCCCCCTACACACACACCCCGTCCTCTGCCCTGAGCCTCACACCCATGCACACCCCCCAGGCCTCTGCCCTGAGCCCTGTACCTCCCTCATATATACCCAGCCCTCTGCTTGACTCCTTCATCCCTCCCCCTCGCACAACCCTAGCCCTGACTCTGGCAGCCCCCCACATACCCAGCCCCCCTTCTGCCCTGACACCTGCACCCTCCCCACATACTCAGCCCCCAGCCCTGACTCTAGCCCTCTGCCCCCAACCGTCTGCCATGATTCTTGCACCCCCCCACATCCCCAGCCCCCCCACACCCCATGCACCCGCCACATCCCCACCCCCACCCAGAGCACCAAATGGGAGCTCCTGCACCCCCCCCTCACATTCCCACCTGCACCCCTCGCATCAAATGGGAGCTGCCCAGGTAAGTGCACCACACCTGAACCTCCTGCCCCAACCCTCAGCCCCCTCCCTCATTCTAACTCCTGGCCACACCCTTCACCCTCAGCTCTGTGGTCAGTTCACTCCCACCCTCAGCTCAGTGCAGAGAGAGGAAGAGAATGGCCAGAACCAGGGAGAAGGTAGGTACCCACTATATGTGGGCAGGGCCGGGACCCCAGACCGGAACTGGGCTGAGCGGGATCCTGGCTGGCAGGAGCCGGCGGATGGAACCCCTGAGCGGCAGTGGGCTGAGCCGCTCAGCCTACTGCCAGACGGGGGTCCCGGATGCTGGCCCCACACAGCCCACTGCTGGTCTGGGGTTGGCTGCCAGACCCTTGCCAGCCGGGGTCCCAGCCACAGGCCTCGCTCAGCCCGCTGCCGGCCTCGGTGAACAGAACCCCAGACCAGCAGCGGGCTGAGCGGGCCGGCGGCGTAAGATCAACATTTTAATTTCATTTTAAATGAAGCTTCTTTAACATTTTGAAAACCTTGTTTATTTTACAATACAACACTAGTTTAGTTATAAAATATAGAGATTTATCGAGAGAGACCTTCTAAAAAACATTAAAATGTATTACCGGCATGCGAAATCTTAAATTAGAGTGAATTAATGAAGACTCGGCACAGCACTTCTGAAAGGCTGCCGACCCCTGTTATAGACTAACAGACGTATTGGAGCATGAGCTTTCGTGGGTGAATACCCACTTCGTCGGATGCATGGTATTCTACCAAGGTTTCCTTGATAAGTGTGAACAGAGATTTTTTTCTCTGAGACCTGTAATCTAATACTCTTTTATAGGCCTGGCCTCTAATGGCATTTTCTGAAAACGTCCCCTATCACCAAAGCATTTCCACACTGGTAATAACAACAGAGTTAGTGTAGATGGTGCACAGGCAGCTGTCAGCATTTTTATCCTCATGTCATCTAATCCTACTCAGAGATAACAAAAAAATCATCTGGGAAATCTGTCCTCCTAGGTAACTTTGCCAGCACAAAAATCAAAAGTTTGCACTAGCTATACATCTGTATTTGTGGCGCTAAATCTGGTTGGACTTTCATAATCTCCTATTTTATAATCTTAAAATCTAAATATTAGTGATGCAATGTGGTTTGATGTTCACTTTTCCTAATTAGCCATTTCTTTTTCCAGCATACTGGTCTCTGCAAAGGCACTGTAATAGATAGTCAAATTGATCATCATCAGTTTGTCAGCATATCCTGCGAAATTTATGATCCACAGGTATGTCTCCATCCAACTAAAAGTTTGCGAAAAGTTCCTTTATAAAATAAAATTGGAATGAATAACGTCTGATCATTCTGTGTTAGGATTATTCACACAGTCCATGTGCCCGCGACCTCACTGCTATTGTTATTCAAGCTAGCTAGATCAAAGTTAGCTCAGATATGTTTACCCGTGCTGCAGTCACACCTCAGATTGCAGTGTAGACATACCCATAGTCATTAAACCAAGCTGTATCCCAAACGCTTTACAAAGCAAATACATTTACAAAACTAAAGCAAGAATCATAATAATAATAGCACGAGAGTGAAATTAAGAAATAGCTGAATTACCCTGCTTCCAAACAAGAGTAATCTCCCCTGTGTACTGCAGCTGCTTTGCTTGTCTACCACAGGAGTTTTAACTAATGCATTTGCATCAATGGCTGGCACTGACAGCTGGAATTCAGATGGATCCTGAGTAGAGACTAGGTCTGAGCCTTTCTTTATATCAGAGAAAGGTTTTTACGTAGCTCTAATATATGCATGTATTTGCTGTTTGCCAATTTAGGCTCCTGCCCTTGGAGAACGGGAGCAGCACCCTGGCCGTAGATCTCAAAAACCCGATCAAGATGACGATGAAAGCCATGAACATCGTCACCACCATAGAAGGAAGGAGAACCAGCACCCCCACAAGCATGAGCATAAGCAAGGGCATGGACATGAGCATCGGCATCCTTCCCCTTCTGAAGCCAGTCACTTCTCCCCACATCTGGAAAAAACAGTGGGTTGGGTTAAAGTTCTCCCTCCTAAAGAGGAGCATGTGTCTCTCCACACCTTACCAGAAAATCAGAAGGAACATATAGATGGAAAGCCTGTTCCCCCGGAGAAGGCAAACCCAGTGCCAGCCCCTTCAGACACACATGGTGTCGCTGATGTGAAAAAGCTTCAGACAGACACGTCAGAAGGAAAGCCAGGCTTGACCAAGCCTGCTACTGGCCCAGCCATTCTCCCTTTCCCTGAAGGTCCTTTGCAATCAGATGCATGCCCAGGAGAGCCCAAGTTTGTTAATTTTATCATCCTCCCTTTGCTTCCCAGAAACCCTGTCAAAATAGCAGTATCACCATGACAAACTGTGACTGAATAAAGTTCATGTTTCCTATTGGCGTGTAAAAACTTTCAATAAATAAAATTTTCTTTACAGTTATGTTCTCTCGTGTTGTGTTGACTTACAGTGATCTTAGGGACTGGTTAAGATAAAGAATTTTATTAGGCATTTTCCAGCAAGAGAATTTTGGGTCAAACACTGGCTTTTCCCTACAGGGTAGAGCATTAGTGAAGGGCAGTTGTAGAGCAGTGACCAAGGCATGGTAGCCTGAAGAAGGCAGAATGCTGGACAGATACAGTCCGAATGTCTCAGGAAAGAGCATACTAAGCAACATCTATTGCCACCTTGAAAAGGTGCAGGTTGAGTTCCCCTAACATCTGTTAGTGGATGCTAGCAGGAGTCCAAGTTGGACAGCACCCTGGCTAGTCTCAACATTACTGCGCACAGACCTTTGAGCATGTGAAACCTGGGCATGCTAGCTATTCAGTGTTCCAGAAACACTAGTGGCAGAACACTGGCTGAGTATGGCAATAGTCTGTAAATAGGGAAGAAGATCCTGTTATGGTGTATCATCTGGTGCTAAAAACTAGGGTTCTTTTGATGATTTCCAGCTTAACTCCTCCATAATAACACCGGCAGTCCAAGCTGAGAGTTTCAAAGCAATCTAAGGGATTTAGACACACATTTGGAAGAGATGTGCCTAAATCCTTTAGACTGCTCTGAAACTCATAACCCCAATTCTCCATTGCCTGGCATCTTGTGCCACCACTTACACTTGGGCAAAATAGTGTAAAACGTTTTATTTGCACAGATGTCTTGACACAAGGTTCAAGTTGGCCCCAAGTATTCAAAACCTTCGTGCTTTACTAACTCTGTCATGCAGAAAAAATGGTTTGTTAATCTATTTCACCAAAGGCAGACACAGCCAATGGACAAATATAAATGAAAGAGAAGACAGGAGAAAGAAAAGGAAAAATAAAAGAGAACTCTTGTTGTGGCCAGGTAGAAGGGAGATGGTTTTGACTGCTAATAGATAAGAGGAAAGCCACAGTTTCTTTCTCTAGTTATAAGCAGACCTTTGTATATTTCCCAGAAAAAGCAAAAATAGCAATATTTTACCTTTTCTCCAATTTTGCAGGCTGCTGAGTCACCAGGACTCCTCAAACCTAAGTTGTTTTGCTATTTCCCTTTTCACTGAATCATCAGGCATTGGCAGTATTTTTTTCTGATTGGTTTTCAAGTCTATCAACATGATTTACCAAATTTACCAGTTGATCAGTTTATTCTATTAAAGTTTCTAAAGGTCACTCTTCTGAGTAGGGACTGCAAGATTAGGCTCTAAGTTTGGACTCTGGTGATGTGAGGATTCAGTGCATGTCCTCAAACAGAATTCCATTAGCTTCTGGGGAGAGCTCGTCAGCTTTGCTGAACCAAAGGACAATGGCAGTGGAACAGCAGCCTGTGATGGGGACAGTAGTTTGCAAAAGGATTTTTTCTCCCTCCTCCCTAGTCTTCCTTATATCATTTCGCTTTTGCTATTTTTAGGATGTAGCCTATTTCAGGAAACATTTCATCATCTGAATGCCTAGGGCCTGATTCAGATCTGAACAGAAACAAAGACTCTCAATTGAGTCCAATCACCTCTGTCTTTAAACACTAGAGAGGAGGATTAAATGCTGTCAAAGCCTCTTGGGGCAGCAATAACACCAACAGCTAAGAACACCGTTTCTCATCCCCTCTTATTTTCACTGGGATTTAGCCTGGTAGCAAATGATGTTCAGGTTAGGATGACTCAGTCAGAGCATGCTAAATACAGTTCTGCTGCCCTTTACTCATACAATACAGATAACATCTCGTTACCCCTGTATTCAGTAATAAAGTGAATCGTAACCCCAAAACAGACAAAACTGATCCCTTTGGCAAAGCAGCTTTGTCTCCTGAACACCTAGTAGAATAGGCATGTCCACACAAATACGGAGTGATCCTGAAAGCTTTTCTCCCAGTTCACCACTAGATGTCAGGGGAAAGCTCATTCAGATCCTGCTTAGATCTGTAAAAACATCAGGGGGGTAAACACCAGAGATGGTGAAGAGCTATTTAAGCTAAAGGACAATGTGGGCACAAGAAAAAAAAGGCTGTAAATCAGCCATGAATAAGTTAAGGCTGGAAATTAGAAGGTTTCCCACCTTCAGAGGAGTGAGATTCTGGAACAGTTGTCCAATAGGACTCCTGGAACAAACAACCTAACTAGTTTTAAGATGCAGCTTGATATGCTTATGGAAGGATAATATGATGGAGTTGCTTGCAATAGAGGACTAGACTTGGTAACCCAGGAAGTCCCTTCCAGTCCTATGCCTTATGTTCTTATGTGATAAAGTGTTTTGACTGTCTATGATATTTTGGATAAACAGATAGGAAACACACACATTCCTCTCAATACATCTGCCACAACCCTTCGTATCTTGAAAGGTACAGAAGAATCTATTCCTGCAGCAACTCAAATAGGATGGGGTTACTGACTGGACTGAACTCTACCTTGCACACACATCTCTGAAGGTTACATGGGGTTTTGCAGAAATGCAGAAGGGTGACAGGGAGTGCTATTCATTTATGTTCTTAGATAGCCTGCACCTTTGGTGGCCAGTGTAGCATCTTAGAGTCATGGCCTCACTCCTTCCTTGCCCATTTTGGTGTGGCCTGTGCCCTAGGTGGTACTTGTTGAGAGCAGTTCCTGCACTCAGGAGAGAGCACCAGGGACTGCAGTTGTATCTGGTGCCTTGATGTGGGGCAGAGTGGAGGAGGCCCCACTTGGGAAAAGTCCAACCACAATCTGGTCTGAAATGTTTATTCTTGGGGACGGGGGTGGCATGCACATGTTACATGGACACTGTGTCTCACTCAGGAACGGAGAGCCAACGGCTGATGAACTCCAGTGCATTGGGCATTGTCAATTAACATTTTCAAGGTTTTGTCCCTAAATACACAGTCTGTAGGAACACAGGATGAAGTTGTCAGTGACAATCTGAGCCTGCTGGACATCTATAGGAAGAAGCTATAATGGAAAAGCCAATTATTTCTTTAGCTTTTTCAGTTACCCCCATCTCAGTACTGCCACCCCTAAGTGTTCAGAAATCATGAGTCAGGCCCCTAACATCCTGAGACTGGCTTCAAAATCATGAGATCTTTAAAAAATAGTAAATGCAGAATTCTTGTTATTTGCCTTCTCAGTTCTGAGCCTTCGGGTTACATTCACTTCATATTTTCAAGCTTGTCTCTGCAATCATGAGGGTGAGAAACGTAACTATTTTTCTAGTGAAAGCAGAGATTCTCATGCATTCTCTTGATTCTAGCACCTGGGGCTTTAAGAAAAACACCAAACATTGCAAGAATTGTGATAAAAATCACAAGAGTTGGCAGTTCTTCATTCTATAAGTCCATTACAATATGGATGGACCTAACTAAAAGGGGTCCTGTTGTCTGTACCAGCAAGTTCTGTTTTGGACTGTGTTCCTGTCATCTAAATAAACCTTCTGTTTTACTGGCTGGCTGAGAGTCGCGGTGAATCACAGGAAGCCGGGGGTACTGGGCCTAGTCTCCCCATACACTCCGTGACACACCCTCATGCCCCAGTTAACTCCCCTGATCCTGAAAAGGCCTGAGTGAACAGGTGAGCCTTGCAGCATGTCCTAAAGGTCACCAAACTTGGATTCTGGTGGACCGACGAAGGTAACAATTACAGTCAAGTATGCTTCCCCACTGAGAACAGGGGCTATCCTCCCTGACATAAACACACATTGAAACCACGGAGCTGTTTGCTTGAATTTCTCAGATGAAGACAAGCATTACACTACTACATGGGGGAAAGGCCTTCTCAGAAGAAGCCAAAACCCATACCATTAAGCCAGAGACTCACATTAGCTTTAGCAACGCAAATCCACTGGTCTAAGGTAAATAGACTCTAGAGGATAGTTTTCTAAAACCACATGGGGAAGTAATTTTGCTTGTGCATTGACTAGATGAAGTGTGTGAGTGCATTGGGGCATGTGCTTTATTTTTAAATGCTGTGACGGATGTGCAGTAGGTTATGAAGATAATGGTACATTTACACATGCACGTTTGCATGGAGGTTTTTGCAAGCCCTCAGAAATCTGCTGCACACTGATGTTTGGGGGGAGGGATAGCTCACTGGTTTGAGCATTGGCCTGCTAAACCCAGGGTTGTGAGCTCACTCCTTAAGAGGGCCATTTAGGGATCTGGGGCAAAAATCTGTCTGGGGATTGGTCCTGCTTTGAGCAGGGGGTTGGACTAGAACCTCCTGAGGTCCCTTCCAACCCTGATATTCTATGATTCTACATACTTCTCCTCTCAGAATAGGAGTCCACATTGTAGTCACCTGTTTGCTCTGATTTCAGGCATATGCCTACATGTTATATACATGGAAGTTATTCAAGTTCTGATCATCCCCTATGTGGGAAAATCTCATGTCAGAGGCAGAAAACTCTACAAGGTTCCCCTATTGATTATTCCTTCAAGACAGTAGGGTTTGCTCCCATAAATATGAAGCATCCCTCACAAGTTACATCAGGACTGTCTGGGTGAGGTCCTGTGCCTTGAAGCTGTCTCCAGGGCTTTTGTCTCCTTCTTGTCTCAGTAGCAATGTGACTCCAATAGTCTCAGCACCATGGACTCTCCTGTCACCCCTTGCCATATAATCCCACTTGAAGGGATCCAAAGCACCAAGTTGGAGCAAGCCAAAGTTAATGATTCAATGAGTATTAACTTTGGGGTAGAATTCCTGTGGGTTTGAGGGGAATAACACACAGAGAGCTACCATCCATGTACAAATGCCTGCCTGCAGAATGGTCAGGTGGAGTGCACAGGAAGCCAGGAATAATGCCACTGAGGCAGCTGTCTCTTTTTCATGCCTCCTAAGAGAAGATCCATCAAATTTTCATCCAATGTATTAACTGGTATAATATTTTTTCTCCCTATAGTGGCTGGAGCTTTCTGCTCATTTGGATTATTGCACTGTGTTCCTTTGCCAAGTAAATCATTCTAAAGATTTAAAGTGTCGCTGTCACATATATTAATATTAGTACTTGTAAAGTATAGTAAAGCACTTTTTAGATTACAATTTTTTTATTGTTTTGCACAATGTGGCCAATGTTTTAAAAAGTGAACTCTGTTTCTGGCTGCCTGGTTTTCCACAGATTCATTAAAGCCAGAGAAGACCATTAAGATAATCTAGTCTGACCTCATGTATAACATAGGCCAGAGAATTTCATCAATCAATTCCTGCATCAAGACTATAATTTCTGATTAAGCAAGAGCATATATTTTACAAAGACATCCAATCTCGATTTAAAGTCTTTATGAGATGGAGAAGCAACCACATCCCTTGGCAAGATATTCCAATGCCTAATTACCAGGACTGTCAATTAATCACAGTTAACTCACGCAATTAACTGAAAAAAATTAATCACGATTTAAAAAATTAATTGCGATTAATTGCACTGTTAAACAATAGAATACCAATTGAAATTTAAATATTTTTGGTTGTTTTTCTACATTTCCAAATATATCAGTTTCAACACAGAATATGAAGTGTACAGTGCTCACTTTATATTATTTTGATTACAAATATTTGCACTGTGAAAATGATAAACAAAAGAAATAGTACTTTTCAATTCATCTCATATTAGTACTGCAGTGTGATCTCTTTATCATGAAAGTGCAACCTACAAATGTAGATTTTTTTTTGGTTACATAACTGCATTCAAAAAAAAAAAAACCAAAGTAAAACTTTAGCGCCTACAAGTCCACTCAATCCTATTTCTTGTTCAGCCAATGGCTAGGAGAAACAAGTTTATTTACATTTATGGGAGATAAAGCTGCTCAATTCTTAATTACAATGTCACCTGAAAGTGAGAACAGGCATTTGCATGGCACTATTGTAGCCAGCATCACAAGATAGTTATGTTCCAGATGCACTAAAGATTCATATAGCCTCTTCATGCTTTGACCATCATTCCAGAGGACATGCTGATGACGCCCGTTAAAAAAAAATGCACTAATTAAATTTGTGACTGAACTCTTTGTGAGAGAATTGTATGTCTCCTGCTCTATTTTACCCATATTCTGCCATATATTTCATGTTATAGAAGTCTTGGATGATGACCCAGCACATGTTGTCCGTTTTAA
Source organism: Gopherus evgoodei (assembly GCF_007399415.2). Lineage (NCBI taxonomy): Eukaryota > Metazoa > Chordata > Testudines > Testudinidae > Gopherus > Gopherus evgoodei. Next base: position 9,351,700 of record NC_044330.1, read on the forward strand.
GAACACTTTCACTGAAGATTTGACAAAATGCAAAGAAGGTACCAATGCGAAATTTCTAAAGATAGTTACAGCACTCAACCCAAGGTTTAAGAATTTGAAGTGCCTTCCAAAATCTGAGAGGGACTGGGTGTGGAGCATGCTTTCAGAAGTCTTAAAAGAGCAACACTCTGATGCGGAAACTACAGAACCCAAACCGCCAAAAAGAAAATCAACCTTCTGCTGGTGGCATCTGACTCAGATGATGAAAATGAACATGCATCGATCCGCACTGCTTTGGATCGTTATCGAGCAGAGCCTGTTATCAGCATGGACACATGTCCTCTGGAATGGTGGATGAAGCATTAAGGGACATATGAATCTTTAGCTCATCTGGCATGTAAATATCTTGTGAGGCCAGCTACCACAGTGCCAGACAAGTGCCTGTTCTCACTTTCAGGTGACATTGTAAACAAGAAGCAGACAGCATTATCTTCTGTAAATGTAAACAAACTTGCTTGTCTGAGCGATTGGCTGAAAAAGAAGTACTTGTAGAAGAACTTGTAGGATCTAAAGTTTTACATTGTTTTATTTTTGATTGCAGGGTTTTTTTGTATATAATTCTACATTTGTAAGTCTAACTTTCATGATAAAGAGACTGCACTACAGTACTTCTGTTAGGTGAATTGAAAAATACTATTTCTTTTGTTTTTTACTGTGCAAATATTTGTAATAAAAAATATAAAGTGAGCATTGTACATTTTGTATTCTGTGTTGTAATTGAAATCAATATATTTAAAAATGTAGAAAACATCCAAAAATATTTAAATAAATGGTATTCTATTATTGTTTAACAGTGCACATTCACCTTCTGTTGCTTCAGTGATGACTTGATGAAGAAAACCGCCATCTATCACATCCAGGAATAAGTGGGTCCTGCCACTATTATTAGCATTTATTCTCCAAGCTATAGCTGGGAAGCTAGTCTCCCATTCTTACACAATTATCAAAAGTATTTCTCTCTCTAATAATATTAAAGAGATCACTATCCATATCTAAGTCTGACCCTGGGGGTCTATGGCAGACCCCTAATACTATCCCAACTGAACCTCTTTTTACAATCCTTCTTCAAAGTGATTTTGACCGAGACAGATTCTGTTTTATCCGTACTATCACTTCATATTACTTTGCAGTTTACCATTTCCATGATGTACAGTGGTACCCCATCACCTTAACCTTTATTCCTGTCTCTCCTAAACAACTTGGATTTGTGAGGGCTCAGCACCTCTGAAAATCAGGCCCAAGATCTCTCAAGTTGGGTACCCAAAATCAGAGGTTACTTTTGAAAATTTTGGCCTATGCTGTAAAATTCAATCATATGAAATAATGTTGCTATTAAATCCCAAAAATTGCATTCTTAATCACATATTAATGTCATCTTAACATGATGAATAGCTAGTGGTTTATTACTGTTTTTTAAAGGATTTTTCATTATTAATGTCTGAAAAATGCTTCTGTTTAAAATAAGCCCAAGTGTGTATTTTACAGTCATGGGCAAGGCTTAGGTCCTGTGTTTTTGATTTTTCATATATCCTTATAGACAAATCCAGAATTATCTTTGTCAGATCTATCCATCTACCTATCTATTTTAAGGTTTCATATAGTGTACATCACCACAGTATTTTATAGACAAATTTACTATAGCAATTCCAATAATTAATAGCTACCTTTTTACTTCTAAATTTGTCCATGCATAAGATGCCATCCATCTAATTTTCTATGGAAATTTGCAAATGGATGGCTAAAATAATGTCCATCCGATTTTGCACAAATATTATTAAAGGTATGCAAAACTGCAAGTTGTCTTAAGCACTTTGCTACCACCTATGATGTTATGAACTATCAGCTAAGAAGTGGGGTGAGATCACAAGCTCTTTTCACATATGTCATCCATATATCTATATGCAGTCCTGATGTTTTAATCACTTATAACCACAAATCTGGGCTGGAAGTGAAGTGGTTACCTACAGGGAAAAGTCCATTACCCTAATCTATCTGGCCCAGTTCCTCTCTTGCCATAAGGTCACCTGCTAACCAGGATCAAGGCTCCTAAGAGCCAGTCAACAGCAGTCCTCATGACAGCTCCTCAATATTAACAGCACTGTATTATACAAGCCTTGTCATAAGAGCCAGCAAAAATAGTCTCTTTGGTCGCTGTTCTTTTGCTTTTGCTCTGTTTGCAGCCCACACACTGACAATTCTACCTGTGCCACACCTGTGATTTCAACAATACAGTTTAGCCTAGGATTTCTCAACCCCTTGGGTTGGGACCCAAAATTGGGTCGACAGAATACTTCAAAGCCACGCCCAGCCAGCCCCACAGCACAGGAATTGCAAGAGCGCTCACTGTGGGGTGAGTGCCAGACAGCACCCAGCTGGGAGCAGGATCTTACCGAAACCACCCCAGGGCCAACCCCAGATTATTTACTGGGTCATAGAATCATAGGACTGGAATGGAGTTTGAGAGGTCATTTAGTCCAGTCCCTTGCACTCATGAAAGGACTAAGTATTATTAGACCACCTCTGGCAGGTGTTTGTCTAACCTGCTCTTAAAAATCTCCAATCATGTAGAGTCCATACCCTCCCTAGGCAATTTATTCCAGTGGTTAACCACCCAGGCAGTTAGGAAGTTTTTCCTAATCTCCAACCTAAACCTCTCTTGCTGCAATTTAAGCCCATTTTTCTTGTCCTACCCTCAGAGATCAAGAACAAATTTTCTCCATCCTCCTTGTAACAACCTTTTATGAACTTGAAAACTGTTATCATATCCCTTCTCAATTTTCTCAATGTTCTCCGAAACTAAACAAACTAAACAATTTTTTCAATGTTCTCTCATAGGCCATGTTTTCTAGAACTTTAATCATTTTTGTTGCTTTTCTCTGGACTTTCTCCAGTTTGTCCACATCTTTCCTGAAATGTGGCGTGACATTTACAGATAGGTCGAGCCCCAAAAGTTTGAGAACCACTGGCTTAGCCTGCTTTCCTCAATATTTGTTCAAGCATCATTTAATCATTTACTTCCTATTTGCAGATATTAATCCAGGGTCAAGATATTAGCCTTAGTTACATAATAGCTATAAATTCATATGACCACATTATTTTAGCAGACATATTCAGGTTTTCATGGGCATTTCTGATGTAAACCCAAATTACAGGCTTTAGCAAAGCAAAGAGAGGAGAAAGTGATCTCCTATTTTAAACAAAATGAAGCTGCTGTCTACAGCACTCTGTCTCACATTGTTGCTCTGTTCTGATGCGCAAAGCCAAACACCTGTAACTTCTGCAGACTGTGACACGGTTGAAACTGATGCAGGGGTGGCCCTGGATTTGATCAATAAAGACCGCAGAGATGGCTACATTTTTACTCTGTTCCGTGTTGCTGATGCCCATGAACAACAGACAGTAAGTATCAATTTAAAGGTTGATCTACAAACTACTCTAGTTTAAAAACCATGGGTCAGATCCTGGTATAAATTGGCATAGTTCCATTGTGTTTAAGGTAGGGTTGCCAACCCTCCAAGATTGGGCTGGAGTCTCCCAGAATCTGCATCGATCTCCTGGTGACCACTGAAAGCAATCCAGGAGATTTTAATAGGATATTTTAAGAAATTGACATTACGTCATATTGCGGGGGGAAAATCTCCCAGAATAGCTTCAGTTAGAGTTGGCAACCCTAGTTTAATGGCACTATGCTGATGTAAATCAATAGACCCGCACTGATTTACACCAGCTGAGGATCTGGCTCTGGTTCATTTGAAAAATGGCCTGGTTTGCTATGTATGAACCTCATCCTGCAATTTGTTGAGTGCCCTCAATTCTCATTGACTTCAGTGGTGCTTTAGGATCTGGGCTACACCCTTAAAAGCTTTGTCTGGTGTCCGAAATTAAACTGCAACTAGGTGATAGGTTTCTGGCATTATATAAATATTTAACTTTAGAGCTTCTTGCATCTGAGGATCTCTAAAGCACTTTACACGCATTAAATTAACTGCCTCAAAGCACCCCTGTGAGCTAGATATTATATTATGATCTTCTTTGGCTGGTGGGGGAAGTGAAGCACAGAGAGGTGAAGCAACACCCAGCAAGTCACTGACAAAGCTGGGTAGAGAATCCAGATCAGTCAACTCCCATTCCCATGCCTTAACTACAAGACCATCCTTTCTGAGTGATCGGCTAAAGGTCATACAGCAAATCAGGGTATGTCTACACTACGGGATTATTCTGATTTTACATAAACCGGTTTTGTAAAACAGATTGTATAAAGTCGAGTGCACGTGACCACACTAAGCACAATAATTCGGTGGTGTGCATCCATGTACCGAGGCTAGCATCGATTTCCGGAGTGTTGCACTGTGGGTAGCTATCCTGTAGCTATCCCATAGTTCCCGCAGTCTCCCCTGCCCATTGGAATTCTGGGTTGAGATCCCAATGCATGATGGTGCAAAACCAGTGTCACAGGTGATTCTGGGTAAATGTCGTCACTCCATCCTTCCTCCATGAAAGCAACGGCAGACAATCATTTCGAGCCCTTTTTCCCCTGGATTGCCCTGGCAGACGCCATAGCATGGCAACCATGGAGCCTGTTTTGCTTTCTGTCACTGTCACCGTATGTGGACTGGATGCTCCTGACAGAGGCGGTAATGCAGTGCTACACAGCAGCATTCATTTGCCTTTGCAAGGTAGCAGAGATGGTTACCATCCCTATTGCACCATCTGCCATTGTAAATTGGCGATGACATGATGGTTATCAGTCATTTTGCACTGTTTGCAATTGGAAATTGGCGATGATGGTTATCAATCATTTTGTACCATCTGCTGCTGTCATGGGTGCTCCTGGCTGGCCTCGCTGAGGTCAGCCGTGGGCGCATGGACAAAATGGGAATGACTCCCCGGGTCATTCCCTTCTTTATGCTTTGTCTAAAAATAGAGTCAGTCCTGCCTAGAATATGGGAGCCAGGGAGCACAGCCACTCCGGGTCAGAGCCCCAGAGATCCCACAGAAATGATGAGCTGCATGCCATTCTAGAAGGTGCCCCTGCAACAACCTCACCTGTTGCTTCCCTCCTCCCGCAACCCTCCTGGGCTACCGTTGCAATGTCCCCCGATTTGTGTGATGAAGTAATAAAGAGTGCAGGAATAAGAAACACTGACTTTTTAGAGAGATAAAATGAGGGGGAGGCAGCCTCCAGCAGCTATGATAGTCCAGGCAGGACATTAAAGGGTGCGGGGGAAAGAAGCACAGCCTCCCACTGCTATGATAGTCCAGGCAGTACAGAATCTTTTCTTTAGACACGAAAGGGGTGGAGGAGGGCTGGTGGAGCTCAGGCTCCAGCTGCTATGATGAGGACGGTTACCAAGCATTTTGTACTGTCTGCCAGGAATGACAGGGAGTCATTCCCATTTTTACCCAGGCGCCCCCAGCTGACCTCACCAAGGCCAGTCTGGAGCACTCACGGGATGATGACCGTTTTCCACCATTTTGTACAGTCTGCCATCAGGAAAGGAAGGGGAGGGGATGCTGCTGTTCAGCACTGCAGCACCGCGTCTACCAGCAGCATGCAGTAGACATACGGTGACACTGAAAAATGGCAAGAAACAATTTTTTTCCCTTTTCTTTCATGGGGGGAGAGGGGGTAAATTGACGAGATATACCCTGAACCACCCTGGACAATGTTTTTGACCATTCAGGCATTGGGAGCTCAGCCAAGAATGCAAATGCTTTTTGGGGACTGTGGGATAGCTGGAATCCTCGGTACCTCCTCCCTACCTCCATGAGCGTCCATTTGATTCTTTGGCTTTCTGTTACGCTTGTCACGCAGCACTGTGCTGAGTCCCTGCTGTGGCCACTGTCTATCATAGCCTTGAGATTTTTTCAAATGTTTTGGCATTTCATCTTCTGTAACGGAGCTCTGATAGAACAGATTTGTCTCCCTATACAGCGATCAGATCCAGTATCTCCCGTACGGTCCATGCTGGAGCTCTTTTTGGATTTGGGACTGCATGGCCACCCATGCTGATCAGAGCTCCACACTGGGCAAACAGGAAATGAAATTCAAAAGTTCGCGGGGCTTTTCCTGTCTACCTGGCCAGTGCATCTGAGTTCAGATTGCTTTCCAGAGTGGTCACAATGGTGCACCGTGGCCAATACCGTCGATTTGCAGCCACATTAACCCTAATTCGACATGGCAATACCAATTTCAGCGCTACTCCTCTCATCTGGGAGGAGTACAGAAACCGGTTTAAAGAGCCCTTTATATCGATATAAAGGACCTCGTTGTGTGGATGGGTGCAGGATTAAATCAGTTTAACGCTGCTAAATTCGGTTTAAACGCGTAGTGTAGACCAGGCCTCAGTGACAGAACAAGGAAGAGACCTTAGGAGTACTGATTCCTAATTCCTTTGCTTTTTAGTCACTAGATATAATGGAACAAACCCATCCTGGGGAAATTAATGGACATTGGCCAGGGATGAATTTGGCCTACTTGCTTTTATCAAGTTTCTCTGATTTTTTTATTCCATTATTTCAGTTTTGGAGAGTTCCTTCTGGTTCAGACTGCTGAACATTATATTATAAAAAGGACTGATTTGTCCAATGCAATTCCATACACACAATGTGGAAGAGTAAGATATTTCTGATCCTGATCGTCTCCCCCGCTTCCCTCTCTTTGGCTTTATCTTCCCACCTGCATTTTCCCAACAGATTAAATTGACATCTTCTAATTTTGGGGTTTATAGGCTAAATATTAAAATCAAATCAAACCTTAGAAGAAGAGTGATCTTGTGATTAATGTACAGGACTGACTGTCGTACCAATTATATTAGACCAATAAAAATCAGCAGGATCTTATTAAAGGGGACAAGGCAAAGATGCCACATTTATTATTATAACAATTTATGACTAATAACTAATATCTTAATTCTTATACACACACATTATACCTATTACCTATACACACACACACATTCACATTATACCTAATACCTATACACACACACATATACACATTCTCACACACACACACCTACATTCATCAGGTGTTCTGCAGCTGCTGCATAGTTACCAGTCCTGAAGATAGCTTAAGTTCATGGCTTGATTTTGCAGCTTGGGTTCATAGCTTGTGGCAGCTAACTGGCCAGGAAAGCTGGGCACAAGGCTGAGCTGGATCTTTGTTGGACAGGCACTGATGTCCTTCCATGTTGGCAGCAGAATGTTACCCAGAGTTTCTCATCTCACCCTTATTTTTTATAGGCTTTTAGTTTGGATTCAAAGTCTATAGGTCTTGCTGTGTCACTCTGCCTCTGGGTTTAGATTGATCACCCATCAATTGCGGGCGTGACTTTCAGCCTTGAACCTGGCTTTGATCTTCCTTCTGTTGTTCTCTTGTCCTTTTCTTTTTAGGGTGGATGCTTCTTACTTTGTTTAGGGCTGATGTTTAGGTCTTCAGCCGTTGGTATTTGAACTTTATCTCATCAGGACAGGCTGGAGCTGGAGGTTGATTCCATCATTCATACATACCTCATTCACACATCTAAACTAAACTAATAAGATTACAGCAGGGTTTGCAAAAATGAAGGTTGGAGGAAGCTTTTACAAAATGGAGTGAGTGTTTTAAAATGGGGTTTGAATTACAATATGGAACAGAAGTTACAGTGTAGGCAAGTGTAGTGAATGGTGAACAGAAGTTACATTAATAAAATGAACAATTAAAAACAATTTCATTTATCAGTTCTACATGACCATCAAGAAATCTGTGTTCTGTTCCTGATTAGCACAGACTCTAACCTTGTGCAAGTTATCTAACCTCAGTTTCCCCATCTGTAAAAAAGAGATAATAATACTTGCCCTCTACACAGGTGTTCTCTGAAGCTAAACTGGTGTTTGCAAAGAACATTAACACCTTTGGATGGAAGGCGTTATAGAGGTGTTAGTTTAACTTCTGCTGCACTAGTGGACATCACAATAATACAGAGTTATTCTGTTATACTACCGCAATTCTTCATTAAATATTCACTTCAGATTGTTTCAGTGGACCAGTAATAACTGATAACAAGTCATGCTATCACACAAGGAATGTGGTTTCAATCTCGATTCCAGAGTCCTCCAGGCCAGCACAGATTAGATGCATTGCAGAGTCCAGGTTCTTGATTTTGGAGGAGTAAGTGCACTTCTGTGGCAGCCCTTCTCGGATAATCTGGGTAGGAAATATTGCTCAGATGGGAGGTCTGGTTACTGACTTCAGCAGGAACTGATGTATCTGTAGCATGGGCCAGATACAGTAAAGAATGGCGATATTTATGTTCGAGGGCTAATGTGTTGTTGGCTAAAAACCAAAAGGAACAAAATGCAACCCCCATTCTCACTCACCTATACCCTAGATCCTTGCCAGCCCAGGTAAGCCCATAACGAGGTGTCTGGGAAGACCAATTGAGGGATAAAGGGTAATTCAAATCTAAAAAAAAAAAACTAGATCGCCTCCTTCACAACAAACTTGTCACATACAAATGTACTTTCTCTGCTCTTTTTTTCCAGGGGAATTCATTAGTCTTTTATTTGACTTTGGATGTGCTGGAAACCCAGTGTTCTGTATTATCCAGGAGACATTGGGAGGCCTGTAAACTCCCACAGCACAATGAAATGGCAAGTAAAAGTATCTCTCCATAGCTGTATGTCAATCACGTCTCAACACAAACACCTCCTCCATGTGAACCTCTGGGCAATGGGTATCATAGTCTATTGTAAATCTTTGTGGAAACCAAGCATCAATGTCTGTCTATAGTACAATAATACCTATTATATCTTTGGATTGTCAAACCCAAGTTAATTGGCTGAGAAAAGGTCATATGGCTCTAGCAGCTAAATACAGCTTCAGTTAACCAGTCTGGCAAAATGGGGCTATACTCTTATATTCCACTGCTGGTAACTTGTTCAGCTCAGGAACATTGATAATCCAAAGATGTCATACCAGGTACGTAGGGCAGCACTGGAAGAGCATTTTTCCACATATACCTGGTATGTTAGGCAGAAGTGGGAGGTTACATTTTGTCACCCTTCCCTTTCAATGTCTTTGTGATCTCGTCATGCTTTGGCTTGATCTGTGGTGCCGTCAGTATGCAGATGACATGCAGCAATACATCTTCTTTACACCAGACCCATATGTTGTGATCTGAGATGGAAGCCAACTGGCTGCAATTTAATCAAGACAAGATAGAGGTGAAGCCGGTAGGTGGGGGAAAGCATCAAGATCATATGGAAGGGATGACATCTGCCGCCCTTTTTCATGTCAGGGAAGATAGATATATCCACTCTTTGTTAATGAGCTTTGCAACCTCCGTGTGCTTCTGGAATTGCAACTATTCCAAGTGGCTAGAAACATTCTACACTCAAGAAAAGTTAGTGATGGGCTGAGAAAGCTGTATTTGGTGTCAGTTTTGGTTTTGCAAAGCCTTTTCAGTTGGGCAAAACCAAAACTAAACCACTTTTAGAAATGAGTGCCATTTTATCTGAACTACCAAATTCCAGATGCAATCAGATTAAAGGGCCTTGTGATTCTTAAATGTATTTACAGTATATATAAAGGAGAAACAAATTCTTCATTCAGTTGCATCTGAATAACTCCAATGAAATTAATGAAAGAGCCACATGCTCTCTTAAATTCTATCATATGCCTTATTCTGGAATATTACACAGTCAATAATTATTCTTTTTTCCTCTCAGGTATTTGGACAATGTAAAACTGTCGTGTATATAAACAGACAGCTGAAGAAAGAAATACTGCATGGCTATAACTGCACAGTGAGTCCAGGTACAATAACCAGTTCAATGAATCAACATATTTGGAATAAACCATTCCCAATACAGATGCACAAACAGCTGTGCTACTAATGTAGGATAAATATGACAGATTAGTTAATCTGTTCACAATTCACATTTGAATAAAGTAAAAGAGTAAAATTAATGTTAAGAAAACATGCTCATGGAGACCAGCTGAAAAGGTAGATAGACCCATGGAGTGGACTTATTTGCGGTGATGAGATGCTAAAATGGAACAGAAAAAATGCATAAGTAAATTTTAATTGATTTTTCCCCCCAAACGGTAGAAATAAATTCCTGTGTGGGAAGAAGGTGGGTGGATTACCTGAGAGAAAATCCTCATCTGCTCAATTTCCCATTGTGAGCTGATGTTAAAAACATACACAGTGCCATCCATGACACAGTGTTGACATAATACCGTGTTGATAACCATGCCATTGTCACAGATCATTCACAGTTATACAAGTGTGAACACTGCCCTGGAAGAGCAACAACCTTAGAAGACATTGAGCAGCACAGAGGCAAGGCTGAGAGAGCCCTGGAGAGGTACAATGAAGATAGTAACCACACACAGTATTTCAAGGTGGATAAAGTACAAAGAGCTACAATGCAGGTATGTGACATCATATCTTCAAACTAATTAACATAAGGCAAAATCCTGTGAGGTGCTTAACACTCTGGCCCTCAAAGAGAGTTGAGGACACTCAGCACCTCATAGGATCAAGCCTATTGTTTTTAAACATTCAATGCAATTAATCTCTTTTATGTTTTTAAGCCCCAGTTCTGCAAACAATTTACATGTGTTCTTAATTTAAAGCGCATGAGTTGTGCCACTGAAAACAAGGGGAGTACTCATCTGCCTAAAGTTATGCAGATGTGTAAGAGTCTGCAAGATCAGGGCCTCAGTTTGTGCGTGTACTTTTATTTTTGTCAACAATCTGTTTTATAGTAATATTTTAATTAAAAATCTTTTTTGAAATATACAACAATTAAGATATAAAACTTGTTGGAGAATAATTGAGGGGAGGGATAGCTCAGGGGTTTGAGCATTGGCCTACTAAACCCAGGGTTGTAAGTTCAATCCCTGAGGGGGCCATTAAGGGAACTGGGGTAAAAATCTGGGGATGGTCCTGCTTGGAGCAGGGGGTTGGACTAGATGACCTCCTGAGGTCCCTTCTAACCCTAATAGTCTATGATAATGAACATGTACATTATTATCTTGGCGTGAACAGCTAGCAATTAGTGATCAGCCCTGTAGTACCTGGATTGTTTGCCATGCTGTGAAATAAACCTGGGAACCTATCTTCCTGTCACTGAAGTCAAGGACAAAACTCTCTTCAGTGACAGCAGAATCTGGGTCTTTAGTTCTGCACATAGCTTTGCAGTAATTGTAAGTTTTCCATCTTTTTCTCCTTGTGTTTATATTTCACCCATAAGAAAACCAAAATGTCAACAAAATACATTTATTCCCTTTCCCCCCTTCGTGTTTGCAATACAGGGAAGGCCCTTAGAGTAAAAGACACAGATTCTAAGGGATGCAGCCCAGACAAAGGGGGAACTAAAGTGGCTTTACGTCACCTCTGCGTCTCCCCATTTCTGGGCTGCTCCACAGCTCCAAATAACGTAAGCAGCCTTGATAGCCTAAAGTAACAGCATCCCATCCCCAGCTGCCTCTGGACCACAATGCTGCTTGGAATCTCCATAGTACTGTGTGCTGTGGGCCCACCCCGACACACCTCTTCTCCTACCCTTAGCTTTATGGGGGTTCCTGCCTTGGCCAGATTGGGGCTTTTAGAGTCCCTGCATGCTGCTCCAGCCCTTTTATCCAGTATAGACTTTGACTTAGTCTACCTACGTCTGAACATTGTGTAGAATCCAGTTTAGTTAAATCACTGAAAACACTTTGTGTGGACACACTTATTTTGGATAATCACTTAGACTATGTGTTTTATATCAATTTATTTTATTTTGCCAATTTAAGTAAAATTGATATAGAGTTCTTAGTTTGAAATCAGATCATCCACCAAAAAAAAAATGTTAATTTCATTACTATAACCCAGATCCCACTCACCTTACTCATGGGTTTGCACCAAGTTCTTAACCAATTTATTTAAAGCAGTGTAACTTCTATGTGTAGGCAAGCCCTTAGCTGAGGTAATTCCCAATATAGAGGTGAAATAACACTTTTTTTTCCAGATGAAATTGAACATGGGAAAAATCTGTCCTGGAGCTAATAGTATCAGAAGGTTTGGGGTTTTTTTAAATTTCTGCAGGAGCAAGGGCCAGATTCTGCCCCCTTACTCATACTGAGTAGTACCTTACTCTGTACACAGTGCCATTGATTTCAGTGTGAATTAAACACTGAAGTGGCAGAATCTGGTCCTAAGTTAACATCAGATCCTATTCTTCCATCACTGGATACAAGAAACTCCCATTCAGTCAGCCTCTGGATTATTAAGAAAGTAGAAATTGTGCTTTGGGTGAAGAATCTAGTGGCTCTACTTTCTGAAAAAAGCCCTGGTCAAGAAAGGGACAGGAGACATGGTGGACAGCACGTGGCAGACACAGAAGCAGACATTCATGCAAAAAAAATTATTAGCGAGATAATTATGCTACAGTATCAAATCCTGCACTCCTTACTCATCATGGGTGCATGTGCAAAAACATAAAACAGCATAGCTAGTCGAAGAGTTCTGTGAGTGACATTTGGGCTACAGTAATGAAATTAATGGTATTCTTTAAAATGATAAAGTGTATTTCAAATGCATTAGGTTATTCACTTGGTGCTCATACAGCCTGTTTGTTCCAGATCACACCTCATGCAGGATACTTTGTCGAATTTACTATAAAAGAGACCTGCTGCTCCAAATCCACACCACATGCAAATGTATCTGAATGTGAATTTCTGCATGACAAACATGCTGTAAGTAGAGCAATGGAGAAGGAATTTTTGCTACGTGTTGGGACAAGGGTAAATTTTCACAATATGTCCCAGTGTTTCTTACATGCGCCTTGCAGCCTGACTGGGTTATGAGTCCATGTGCAAAGAAAGGCTCAAAGGGGTCCATACTCCTCCATACACAAGCAAGTGCACAGGGAGTGGGCAGAGAGGTGTGTGTAAAGGGAACCTTGTCACCCTCTCCAATGCCCTAGCCAAGAGAGTGTAGCTATCATGAGTGGGACATTAATCTGCCCTCTGTAAACATCTGCAGTAAGTTATTTCCCTCAGGAGAAAGGGGCAGTGAGGGGCAGTCAATTCCTTCCCAGGGCTAGATGTGGCCCATTACTCAGGGTTTTGAGCAAAGGGTCAATCTAGTCCAATCTAGTGAGACAAGGGACAAGTAAACGAAAAGGGAGAGGGATAAAATCATACATTCAAAGGATTTTTTTTTCCTTTGAAAAACAGATCAACTACCCCCACTGGGAACCAAAGTAAGCAGGCTAATTGCTCATGGACATAAACCTAAAAGTAGGTCTTGAGGAGGTTTTGAAGGAAATGGAGTAATGGCCTTATAGACTGATGCAGAAAGGATGTCCATGATTACAGGGAACAATCTGGCCTCAATAATTCTTTGCATTTTAGAAATGATTTAATAGGTAAATATAATCGGCCAATATTTTCAAAATGGGTGCTTAAAGTTAGGTTCCTAAGACCAGAGGCAGATATCTAAATAAGTGGCCTGATTTTCAACTAGCCGAGAATCCAATAGTTTCCACTGGCTCCAACATCATAAGAACCCAAATGTATGTTGTTTTTCTGCACAGCGCGTGGGATTCTGCAGGGGGAAATTTGCGAAAGACACAAAAAATCCTGATGTACTTGAGATATCCTGTGAAATCTACGGTCCCTGGGTATGTAGTCAATTATCTTAACGTTACAGAAATATCCCTGGCAACTTTAGAATGCATGCTCCTGAGGCTTCATGGAAAGAAGCACATTGAATAGGCCCAGACTGACTGCTGCAGCCGATGAGTGATTTTGGGAGAAGAGTACAAGGGTGGCTGTATACCACTTCTGTGTTCTCCTCTATGTCACCTGTGTACCAGGCCACTCCCCTGGAATAAATTAAGCAGACTGAGGGCTGCTCTAAACTGTGCTTGGTACTAACAGCTCCATGGGATTTACATGGCAGCCAAGGATTGCCAGGGTACGAGGAAGCCCTGGCTATGCTCTCTTTCTCTCAGTCATCCCCCTTTCACTGGCTCTATGCCACCTAAAGGATCTGTCTAAACTGGGATGAGCCACCTATAGCCAGCTACGCCCTCACATCTCTTCTGACATCCGCAATATACAACTTGTTATAACGAACAGAAATTCAAAATCACATACCATAACCCGACATGAAAGGGCTGTGCAGTGCAACCCTGATCTTCGATATAATGCAAGGCTGAGTAGCACATTGTAAGTAGGTGTCAGGAGTACAAGTCTATATTCTAAATATTAAAAGTAAACATTAAATCATACTTAAGCCTTAGGACAAGAATATTCATGTAAGGCAGGCTGCGCTGAGCTATCGAGGAAGAATATTTTCTTCCTATAGTCTACCCCACAAAATGAACACTACCTGTCACTTCTGTTTCCTTCACCTTCATAATGAGACATTTCCCACAAACACCCATGTGAATGCCAGAAACTTACTCCCAATAAATGGGCAGATAACCTATAGCGGGGTAGGCAACCTATGGCGCGTGTGCCGAAGGTGGCATGCGAGCTGATTTTCAGTGGCACTCACACTGCCAGGGTCCTGGCCACCGGTCCAGGGGGCTCTGCATTTTAATTTAATTTTAAATGAAGCTTCTTAAACATTTTTAAATCCTTATTTACTTTACATACAACAATAGTTTAGTTATATATTATAGACTTATAGAAAAAGAGACCTTCTAAAAATGTTAAACTGTATTACTGGCACATAAAATCTTAAATTAGAGTAAATAAATGAAGACTCAGCACACACCTTCTGTCAAGGTTTCTTTCCCCACCCTGAACTTTAGGGTACAGATGTGAGGACCTGCATGGACACTTCTAAGCCTAACTACTAGCTTAGATCTGGTATACACTGCCACCACCCAGAATTCCAGAGTCTGGGGCACTCTCTGTTCCCCCCAAACTTCGTCCCCTCCCTGGGTTGCCTTGAGGGACTTCACCAATTCCCTGGTGAGCACAGATCCAATCCCCTTGGATCTTAAAACAAGGAAAAATCAATCAGGTTCTTAAAAGGAAAGCTTTTAATTAAAGAAAGAAAAGGTAAACATTATCTCTGTAAAATCAGGATGGACAAGCTTTACAGGATAATCAGATTTCTATAGACCAGAGGGGCCCCCCAGCCTTAGGTTCAAAGGTACCAGCAAACAGAGGTAAAATCATTCCAGCAAAAAGAAACATTTACAAGTTGAGAAAACAAACATAAGACTAACACGCATTGCCTGGCTAATTACTTACAAGTTTGAAACATGAAAGACTGATTCAGAAAGATTTGGAGAGCCTGGATGTACGTCTGGTCCCTCTTAGTCCTAAGAGTGAACAACAACAACACAAAGAGCACAAACAAAAGACTTCCCTCCACCAAGATTTGAAAGTATCTTGCCCCACTATTGGTCCTCTGGTCAGGTGTCAGCCAGGTTTACTGAGCTTCTTAACCCTTTACAGGTAAAAGAGACATTAACCCTTAACTATCTGTTTATGACACCTTCTGAAAGGTTGCCGACCCCTGACCTATAGCTTACATGCATGTATCCTCTGGCTGAGTGAGCTACCTTCATGAAGCAGCCAAGGGCTCCATGCCAGAAGCCTGATCTCAGCTGATGCTGTGCACTGCCTATCTCCTGCTGTTTTCTGACTTGAGTGCAGATGTTAGACCTAGTATGGAGGTAAGCAGAGTGTGGTGAAGGGACAGGAATGTGTGATTCCCAGAAAGCAAGCAACAGTGACAGTGGTGACTCACTGCAAGCAAGCATTCCAATCTACCTCTGCCTCCCAACAGACTCCCTTACTCCATGCTACACCAACTGCTAGAATATATACATGCACATCCTGGAAATTATTCTCCTCCTGGTGACGTCTATTTAGGGATTAGCTAGTTTCCTGAGTGCTAAAAGACCCGAAACATAGAATTGTAGGATATTGAGAGGTCATCTAGTCCAGTCCCCTGAACTCATGGCAGGACTAAGTATTATCTAGACCATCCCTGACATGTTTATCTAACCTGCTCTTAAAAATCTCCAATGATGGAGATTCCACAACCTCCCTAGGCAATTTATTCCAGTGCTTAACCACCCTGACAGTTAGGAAGTTTTTCCTTACGTTCAACCTAAACAGTCCTTGCTACAATTTAAGCCCATTGCTTCTTGTCCTATCTTCAGAGGTTAAGGACACCAATTTTTCTCCTTTCTTGTAACCTTTTACATACTTAAAAACCATGTCCCCTCTCAGTCTTCTCTTCTCCACACTAGACAAAAACAATTTTTTCAATCTTCCCTCACAGGTCATGTTTTCTAGACCTTTAATCATTTCTGTTGCTCTTCTCTGGACTTTCTCCAATTTGTCCAGATCTTTCCTGAAATGTGGCACCCAGAACTGGACACAACACTCCAGTTGAGGCCTAATCATCGTGGAGTAGAGCAGAAGAATTTCTTCTCGTGTCTTGCTTACAACTCTCCTGCTAATACATCCCAGAATGATGTTTACTTTTTTTGCAACAGTGTTACAGTGTTGACTCATATTTAGCTTGCGGTCCACTATGACCCCCAGATCCTTCCTGCAGTACTCCTTTCTAGGCAGTCATTTCCCGTTTTGTATATGTGCAACTGATTGTTCCTTCCTAAGTGGAGTACTTTGCATTTGTCACTGTGTTCATTGGAGTTACCTCAAACATGAATTTGTGACATGCTGTTTATTAAATATGTAAAAGGGAAAAGACTTCCAGTCCAAATAAGCATAAGAGATAGAGCAGCCTGTAGAAGGCCTAATAAGGTAAAGAAATAGAAATAATGGGCCTGATTCTCATTAACATTAAGGCACCTTTACACTGCTAATTACATTTACATCCACTGTAAGACATCATTAACCTGCCAGAATGGTGTAAGGGGTCCTATTGTAAATGAGACTCAGGCCCAGCATCTTGAGCGATTTGGTAGCCTATTATTGAGATGTACCACAGATAAAAGTTTCAGGAACAGAGCAGAGCAAACTACTTACAATGAGGAAATGAAAGAATACATTTTGCCTTTTTTCTTTTTCTTCTCATTATTGCTGTTTATTTTCTGATTGCACTCAGAGGTGTCAATCAGGATCTGGGTCCCCTAATGCTAGATGTTGCATAAATACATATGGAGGCATGGCCCTTCCGCCATTCACAAGTAAAATTTTGCTAATTTTGTTTTTGTAATTATTTTGCAAAAAGCTGTTTATGAAAATTTTGGCTAATTGATTGTTTCATTTCATTGCTTTGTTGTTTGTTATTTCTAGTTGCCTCTGTGTACTACAGATTGGTCACTTCATATGGTATTTCCACTTCTGCAACTTTATTATAGTCCTATGTTTGAAACTTACAGGTGTTACTGAAAGCCTTGTAAATAAGTTCTTTTATTGCTTTCTCTCTCTTTGTGTGTGTGTGTGTATGTGACATGAACATCGTTGATGACTATTTACACTGGTTTGGTTATGGAAAGTGTGACAGACCTCCGTTCCACCATCACCCCCGCTCCAGAGAACATCACCACCACATCTTCTCTGGGAAAGGACATCCCCCTGTAGGTCCATCACACAGACATCATCATCATCATCCCGGCTTTGGCCCTGGACATCCTAAGAGATATTACCATAGATGCCCACCACCTCCTGAAAATAGGATCCTCCACCCTGAAGGATCTGAACATCATCACAATTTCTCTGAAGAAGAACATCGGCATGGGCCTCCTCATCTTCCTTCATCGGGTCCTCATTATCCTCCCCCACCCCCTGGCACACCACATCACAGACATCACCATCCCGGCTTTGGCCCTGGACATCCTAGGAGATATTACCATAGATGCCCACCACCTCCTGAAAATAGGGTCCTCCACCCTGAAGGATCTGAGCATCATCACAATTTCTCTGAAGAACATCAGCATGGGCCTCCTCATATTCCTTCATCAGGTCCTCATTATCCTCCCCCACCCCCTGGCACACCACATCACAGACATCACCATCCCGGCTTTGGCCCTGGACATCCTAAGAGATATTACCATAGATGCCCACCACCTCCTGCAAATAGGGTCCTCCACCCTGAAGGATCTGAACATCATCACAATTTCTCTGAAGAAGAACATCAGCATGGGCCTCCTCATCTTCCTTCATCGGGTCCTCATTATCCTCCCCCACCCCCTGGCACACCACACCACAGACATCACCATCCCGGCTTTGGCCCTGGACATCCTAAGAGATATTACCATAGATGCCCACCACCCCCTGAAAATAGGGTCCTCCACCCTGAAGGATCTGAACATCATCACAGTTTCTCTGAAGAAGAACATCAGCATGGGCCTCCTCATCTTCCTTCATCGGGTCCTCATTATCCTCCCCCACCCCCTGGCACACCACATCACAGACATCACCATTCCGGCTTTGGCCCTGGACATCTTAAGAGACATTACCATAGATGCCCACCACCTCCTGAAAATAGGATCCTCCACCCTGAAGGATCTGAACATCATCACAGTTTCTCTGAAGAAGAACATCAGCATGGGCCTCCTCATATTCCTTCATCAGGTCCTCATTATCCTTCCCCACCCCCTGGCACACCACATCACAGACATCACCATCCCAGCTTTGCTCCTGGACATCCTAGGAGAGATTACCATAGATGCCCACCTCCTGAAAATAGGGTCCTCCACCCGGAAGTATCTGAGCATCATCACAATTTCTCTGGAGAGGAATATCAGCATGGGCCTCCTCATCTTCCTCCTCCACCTGGTCCTCATTATCCTCCCCCTCCTTATGTTTGCAAACCCCACCATAGACATATCCATCTACACCATCAGGGGCCTAGCAATTTTTCCCAGGAAAGAGGAGATCAGGGCAGCTCCTCAGAAGGGCACATTTCATCCAAAACACCTCATCCTTTCCATAAAAGACAGGTTGGATCCATCCATCACATTCCAGTTTTAAATCAGCACGATGTCCTCCCAGCTCCTGCTGCAAACTTCCCTGACCCTCCGCCAGCTCCCCGGGATCCATTTTGCAAATATTTAAGTGAGAAACCAGCAATTCAGCCTTTTCCACAAGCCCCTTCAGAATCTAAATCATGCCCAGGAAAACCCAAGTATGACCTGCCAGACCTTTTGCCTTTATTTCCCCATAGATCTACACAGTGAATGTTTTTCTTTTAACTGAAATGCTCATTGTTTCAAGCCCTCAATCAGTGTAATCTGGTCTCGCTCCATTGATTTCAGTGGTGCTATACTGATTTACACGTAGCCCCAAAGATGTAACATGGAGAAAGAAAATATTAAACTACAATTTTTCATAGTGAAAATTAGAATACATGCTTCTATATACATGTGTGGTATACTGCTTATGACAAATGCATCTATTGCAAATTCATGCCCATAAAGCTCTGCAGTTCATTATCCAGTCTCTCTCTGTCTTTCATAGGCGCCGACTCCATGGGTGCACCAGGGCTGGAGCACCCAGGGGAAAAAATTAATTGGTGCTTAGCACCCACTGGCAGCCAACCTTCCCTCCCTCCTGCCCCAGCACCTCCCATCTACTGACAGCCCTCCAATGAACTCCTCCCACTCCCTCCCAGCACCTCCTACCTGCAGCGGATCAGCTGTTCTGCAGCATGCAGGAGGCATTGGGAAGGAGTGGGAGGAGCAGGGAAGGAGTGTTCTTAGGGGAGAGGGCAGAACAGGCAGGAAGAGGCAGGACAGAGCAGAGTGGGGGCAGGAAGAGGCAGAGCAGGGTAGGGGCTTGGGAGACGAGATGGAGTGGGGGCAGGGCCTAGGGCTGAGCAGAGGTTGAGCACCCTGGGAAAAGTTGGAAGCTGGAGCCAGTACACTTCACAAAGGTTTCATAGCTCGGGGATTATTAATGGGTAAAGAGCTTTTTTTCACAAGAATGTCACAAGGTCAAATCCAGCCCAGGTCCAAACTGAAAACGGTTACCATGTGATGGGTGTTCGGGGTCCTACATGAAGTGAACTTAGTTTCACTCCTGTTGGAAAGGTGTCTGGTTCACACCACTAGTGCTATTATTAGAAGTCTCAGAAGTCTCAGCAAGTTTTGCATAGGCATGGAAACTGAGCTCCCACTGCCATCTGATCTGTAGACCGAGTCCCTCCAGTCACAGTTAAGGCACCACGGCAGGGCAGTATGCGGGGAGCTTGCGCAGCCAGTACTGTACCCACTCTGGCTAATCCAGCACCGCTTTCATTTCTCAAAAAGTGTTCAAAGCAAATAAAACACATAAAATGTTTTCTTTTCCTGATGCAGAAACACATCACTTTATGGGCCTGGTTTTTCAGAGCTGCAGTTCCATGGCAGACAGCAATGATAGGAAAGTTACTGTAGATCGACTGACACTGCAAGGCCAAAGGTTTGACCACCCCATTGTCTAGACTTGCTCATGCAGGAATAGATGACGCAGTGGTACCAGCCCCATTGCAGCAGAGCACAGCAGGGCCCTGTTGGCTCTCGCCTTGGCTAGGTTCACAAAGTCACTCTGAGACCCTGGGGTTAATAACCACTGGTGCAGTTTATTCACAGACTTGTTCCCACCATCCTTTCACCATCTGCTCCCTGCCTTTTCCCTTTCAGCCCCAGCCCCCTTCTTCTGAGGCTTTCATGCAGACCCAGGCTAATTAGGTGGCAGCTGTCTCTGCTTCCCCAATTAGGGCCAGTTTATCTCCAGCCAGCTCTAATTTATTTCCCTAAACGGGAGCTGGTGTGACAGAGGG
Organism: Gopherus evgoodei; assembly: GCF_007399415.2. Classification (NCBI taxonomy): domain Eukaryota; kingdom Metazoa; phylum Chordata; order Testudines; family Testudinidae; genus Gopherus; species Gopherus evgoodei. The sequence continues at coordinate 9,372,480 of NC_044330.1, forward strand.
CTGAATCAGCAATCCTTTGCCCAGCCCCCAGTCACACCCATCTACAATCATATTTACTTACTTACCTTACTGGGACCTTGTAAGATTTAACTAGTTGATATTTATGGTGCAAAGAATCAGGTAAAGTATTGGGGATGGACTGAGATTAGATGACGAGCTCAGAGAGGTAGACTAGGACTGGGAATTTTTGTGTAGGGGAGCTGAGAGATCAGATGAGGAGCCAGGCAGGAGGAACTGGGACTGGCTGTGCACAGAGAATGAAACTGAATGTGAGGAAGGAAACAGAATGGAAGTTGGGGGGAAATTGGGGCTTGGACAATGAGCCCAGTGGGAGAGATCTGAACTGCCTGAGCAAGGAGATTGGGACTGGAATGAGAAGCCTAACGAGTGGCGATTGGGACCTGATAGGCAAGGACAATGGAACTGGGACAAGGAGCCGGGGTGGGAGAGAGACAGGACTGGGATGGAGGAAGAGCACAAAAGGGGTTACACTTTTGGGGGACAAGCAGAAGAGTCTGTGCCCACTAGAGAATATTCCCTTTTAGTGCCTGGAATGTAATTCAAGATTCCTGAGGCTCATCACCCCTCTGCAATCACCAAATATCTATGAACCCACTGGCACCGTGTTTGTCTTAACCCCATCTCATGCTGGTCTACAGAGAGGATGACAGTGTACTATTGCTATCAGTTATTGTTAGCTCAAGGGGCAGAGGTCTGTGCAATAGAAAAGATGGTTACTTACCTCTTGTAACTGTGGTTCTTCAAGATGTGTTGTTCACGTCCATTCCAATTAGGTGTGTGCATTCTGCTTGCCTGGATGTCGGAAACTTTTTCAATTAGCAGCTCCCGTTGGGATGGCAGAGAAGGCCCCTAGATTGGCGTCCTTATGGCGCTGTATATAGTACCCTGCCGGCCCAACCCCCCTTCAGTTCCTTCTTGCCATTGACTCCAACAGAGGGGAATGGGGGTGGGTATTGTAATGGACGTGAACAACACATCTCGAAGAACCACAGTTATGAGGGGTAAGTAACTGTCTTTTCTTCTTCGAGTGCTTGGTCACGTCCACTCCAATTAGGTGACTTCCAAGCTGACCATCGGAGGTGGGTAGGAGTCAAGCAATGATTGATTAGAGGACAACCCTGCCAACCGCTGTATGGTCTCTGACCGGTTGGCTGATGGCATAGTGAGCTGTAAACATATGCACTGAGGACCGGGTAGCTGCTTTGCAGATTTCGTGAATCAGTACTTGTGTCAGAAAGGCAGTCGAAGACGCCTGCACTCTCGTCGAATGGGCTGTGATTGCAGGAGCTGGGAACGTAGCGAGCTCATAGACCGTGCGAATACAGTCTGTGATCCAGGATGAGATGCACTGAGAAGATACTGGAAGGCCCTTCATTCTATCTGTTATGGCTGAGAACAGTTGGGTTGATTTGTGAAAAGACCTTGTGCACTCTATGTAGAATGCTAGGGCTCTTCAAACATCTAGCATGTGCACGCTCTGCTGCTGCTCCGAACTTGTGTGAGGCTTTGGAAAAAACACAGGTAGGCAGATGTCATGTCCCATGTGGAACTCGGAGACCACTTTGGGGAGGAATCTAGGGTGCGGTCTAAGTTGTACCTTGTCCTTATGAAACACCATGTAAGGGGATTCAGAGGTGAGAGCCTTCAGTTCAGACACTCTCCTCACCAATGTAATGGCCACCAAGAACGCTACCTTCCATGAAAGGTAAAGGAGGGAACAAATGGCCAAGGGCTTGAACGGTGGGCCCATGAGCGTGGAGAGGACCAGGTTGAGATTCCAGGTTGGTACTGGTGATCAAGAGTAAGCATATACCCTCTCCAACCCCTTGAGGAAATGCACCACCATGGGATTTGTGAATACTGAGCACTCAGATTCCCCTGGATGGAAAGCTGAGATAGCTGCCAGGTGTACTCTGATGGATGAAAGTGATAGGCCTTGTTGCTTGAGGTCAAGCAAGTAGTCCAGTATAACCGGGATAGATACCTGGAGCAGTAACAAACATCTGAGTTCACACCAGAAAAAGAACCTTTCCCACTTGGCCAAGTACATTGACCTAAGGGAAGGCTTCTTGCTGCCAAGAAGTATCTGTCTCACTAGCTGAGAGCACTGGCACTCAATCAAGTTCAGCCATGGAGCTTCCAAGCCATGAGCTGCAGGGACTATAGGTTCAGGTGGAGAAGGCGCCCGTGGTCCTGAGTGATCAAGTCCGGATACAGGGATACGACTATTGGGGTGTCTACTGACAGTTTGAGGAGTGTTGTATACCAATGCTGACGTGACCAGGACGGGGCAAGCAGGATCACCATTGATCTGTCCCTGCAAATCTTGAGCAAGACCCTGTGGATCAGTGGGATTGCAGGGAAGGCATACTTCAGGTCCTCTCCCCACTGTATTAAGAACGCATCAGATATGGAGCCTGACTGTGGTTATTGGAATGATCAGAACCGAGGGCACCGTTTGTTGTCCTTGGTGGTGAATAGATTGACTTGGGGATAACCCCACTTTTGGAAAATTGACTGCAGGACATCTGATTGGACTCACAACTTGTGAGCTTGGTAGGACCTGCTGAGGCAATCTTAGGCATTCGTCACCCGGGAAGGTAGGATGCTTCCAGTTGTATGGACTGGGCTATACAGAAGTCCCAGTGGAGAAGAGCCTCACACAGAGGGGTGAGGAGCGAGCTCCGCCCTGTTTGTTTATGTAGAACATGGCGGTTGTGTTGTCTGTCAGGACTGTCATGCTGTGACCTTGCAAAGTGGCGTGAAAGGTTTGACAGGCCAGATGAACTGATCTGAGCTCCTTCAGGTTGATATGGAGGGGTATCTCATCCTGTGTCCACAGACCTTGTGTTCTCAGTTCCCTTAGGTGTGCATCCCAACCCAAATCTGACACATCTGTTACTATCATCAGTGAAGGCTGGGCTGTGACGAAGAGAACTCCAGCACAGACTACGGGTTGGTCCATCCACCAACATACAGACTCTCGGACTTGCCTGGGTACCATTACTATCATGTCCAGGCTGTCTTGTGCCGGGTGGTACATAATGCGAGCCACGCTTGTAGAGGTCTGAGCCTCAGTCTGGCACACTTGACTACATAAGTACAGGCTGCCATATGCCCTATTAACTTCAGGCAACCCTTCACAGTTGTGGTGGGGTATTGTAATATCATTTTGACAATTTGTTCTATGGCCTGAAACCTGGGTTCTGGGAGGCTCTCTTTTGTCTGTACTGAGCCCAATACTGCCCCTATGAATTCTATCCTTTGGGTAGGTATGAGTGATGACTTGCTTATGTTGAGAAGGAGACCCGGTCTGTGAAAGGTGTCCCTGACCAGTGTAACATGGGACTGCACCTGCTCTCTGGAGCACCCTGTCAGCAGCCAGTCGTCGAGGTATGAGTACACTCGAACCTGTCTTTTGTGTAAAAGAGATGCTACCACCACCATGCTCTTGGTCCAGTGCCTGCTATAACTTGAGCGGCCTGAGTCGGCTTTAGAGTCTGAGGAGGCTGAAGGGGAGGACCAAAGTGGTGCCAATGATCCTTGTGCCCCTGTGGGGTGCCAAGAGATGCAGGACAGGGACCGGTGCCAAGAGGATCAGGATAGTGAGCGGCACTGGCTATCCCAAGATCTGGACTGTCCTAGAGAATATGGTGCCGGGAAAGTGTAGGTGCTGAGGGTGCTTCTTCCTCCAGTGCTGTAACCACATGTGGGGTTGTCGGTGCCGGGGAGTGGTACTGAGGCAAGCTCAAACGGGAATGGTGCTGTGAGCAGTGCCGGCTTGGTGACCTCGAGTGGTGCACCATTGCCGGTATCCCTCTGGGTGGCACCCATCTGGATGGTGCTGGAGGCTTCTTCCTGCATGGGAGGGGATTGGGGCCAACAGTTCAATGAGGTCCTTTGCAGTCTCAAATGTGTCAGGCATGGAGCGGGGTTCCAAGACCTCCTCTAGACACTGGTCTGCGCTGAAGTCACCAGGCGCTGGACTCAATGGCGCCTGCAGTGTCAGAGTCAACCGTGCTGGCTCTTGATGGGAAACAGAGTCCTGCCTCTCAGTGTAGGAGCCTGTCTGAGTGTCTTGGTCACTCTTTGGGGAGATTGTCCTCTTTCCCCTTTCTTATGCTGCTTGGCCAGTGCCGGGGAGGTTGAGCGGTGCCAAGGCTGGTCAGCTTGTCTTGGTGCCTGGGATTTATGGTGCCGTGGATCTCTACAGCCCAGTGCTGAATCGCGCACCGATGCCAGGGCACTGCTCACTGAGGAGCTTGGGCCCAGTAACGGGCAGTCTGGGGCCGTTGGTTGTAATGCGGCCTCTATGAGCAGCTGCTTAAGATGAAAGTCTCTCTCCTTCTGAGTTTGGGGCTTAAAGGAGTTGTGGAGGTCGCTGTTGGGCATAGATTTGTGGCAGGTAGCGCAAGCGGCTGGAACTAAATCCCAGTCACCTCTAACTAAACTGTACCTAACTAACTTACTAACTATTTAACAACAAACTGTCTAACTGGTAAAACTAGAATGCTAAGGGATCACTCACAAGTGAGTGAGCAAGTTCCAATGCCGCCACGGACAGTAAGAAGGAACTGAAGGGGGGTTGGGCCGGCAGGGTACTATATACAGTGCCATAAGGGTGCCACTCTACAGGGCTCCTCTGCCGTCCCGAAGGGAGATGCTAAGGGGAAAAGTTTCTGATGTCCGTGCACGCAGCATGCGCACACCTAATTGGAATGGAATAGCTCAGTGATTTGAGCATTGGCCTGCTAAACTCAGGGTTATAAATTCAGTCCTTGAGGGGGGCCATTTAGGGATCTAGGGCAAAAGCCTGTCTGGGGATCAGTCCTGCTTTGAGCAGGGGGTTGGACTAAATGATCTTCTGAGGTCCCTTCCAACTCTACAATCTAACCCTGTGATTCTAATGTGCAGAGGCCTACCTGTTATCTTGATGGCAGGTGGACAACCTTGGTGTCATTAAAGTTACTGCACAAACTTTGTTTGGATAAACCCAGAGGGTTGTTTGCTAGGCAAACAGGATATGATGAGAGTCCACCCACCCCATTTGCCTGTTTACTTACCGACCGCTTCTGAAAAAAACCCAAGAGGTTATTAAATCCCTACCAGAGGGTTCCTTTTTCATTTGTATTTGGAAGAGTCCCCCCATTTCAGAGGGGGCTTCTTTGTCCAGTTATGAAACTTTCCACTGTGCTAGTTCTCTGCTGCAGTTTTTTCTCTAGCAGAGCCAAGCCTCTCTCAACCCAGGATGCAGACTGCGATGACCCTGATGTCTTTGAAGCTGTGGACATAGCACTGAGAAAATATAACGGAGACAAAACAGATGGCAACCAGTTTGCTCTGTACATGGTGATGGAAGCCAAGAGATTGGTAAGTAAACTTTGCAAAATGCATCTTTGAATATTTTTTTTTCACTTATGGCTAGATTCTACCCATCTCCCTCACATGGAATCGCACCTTGGTCTGCATGATGTCTCAATGATATCAAAGGAACTGGTTGCAGAGTAAGGTACTAATCACCATGAAAAAGGGTAACAGAATCTGGTTCTGTGTAGTTCTGCTGTTCCTTAATAATAGTGAGCCTTTACTCACACTAGTAAGCAGTTCCTGTCAGTGAGATTACTTCGACCAGGGAATGCTCACCAAGGTGAGAAAAGGGTTTAAAATCTGGCCCTACGAAAAAAAAATTAAATTCTTGTAACTAGGTTGAGGAAAGTACTAAAAGATCTATAAGTAAAGTAGCTCCACTGAAATCAAGGGGGATACTCAAGGAGTAACGAACGACTCAACATGAGAAATGGCATCAGAATCTGGCCCTGTGTTTGCACTATATGGCAGGGTCTCTCAAGTGCCTTCGCTTGCAGTACTAAAAGGTCAGTAAGTTGCAGGACTAAGTAAGGAAACCTGGTTTCTTTTCACAACTATACCACTGACCCAACACTGTCACCTTACAAAGTCACTACGTGGGGATACTAACATTTACCCGTCATGGGGAAATCTCTGAGGCCTATAGCAGAAGCATACTTATTATTAAAAGAAACTTGATGTGATCTTGTCTTGAAAAAAGCTGGTTGCAATGTGGAAAATCTATTTGGAAATAACTGATTTGACAAACGATAGAAACATTTTGAATCATTTGTGAATATTATGATGGTCTCCAGTCCTGAGTCACATATCTACCTAAAACATCAATCAGTTTCTTGCTCATATATGGTGACAAGTCTAACAAAAGAGTATTTACTCCTGAGGGCCACACGGTGATGATGTTGCTATAAGGATAATGATAAGCACTATTTTACTTGGGAACAACATTAACGTCTTTCTACTGCATTGGATTTTAAAATGTAGATCATTAGAAACAATATATTAATAAGAATATTTAGCACTCAAAGATCTCAAAGCACTTTACCCAGATAAGAAACTGAGCCCAGAGAGGTGAAGTGTCTTGCTCAAGGTCATACAGTAAGCCATTGCTACAGGAGGGACTGGAACCCACATATCCTGACATCTAGACCCCCTTTCTCTAACCACTAGATGACATTGTCTTTTCCGGAAACAGAGTAAAAAATATTGCCTGTGTCTTCTAGACTTGCTATGAACCACTTCCTGCTAGAGAAAGGTGGGTGGAGGGACTTGAAGAGACTCCCAGAGCACAGTATCAAGTACTAAAGTCCTGATTATGCAAACACTGCATTTGTTAATGTTAAGCACATAAGTCTAATCATCTTCAATTAGACAACTCACATGTTTAATGTTAAGCACATGCATAAGTCCTTGTAGAATCACAGCTTAATGATACCTCATTCCTTTCTAGTCTTCTGGTAATACAAATTGTTAATATTCATAACAGTCTATGCTGGACATTTTAATTTTAATGTATACATGTTTATTGCAGTCACTCTTTGCCTTTCCTTATCTAGACACACTGATTTAATTTTACAGAAGATCTGAAGTGAGAATGATGTGTTGCTTTGAATTTTTGATCTGTCTATGTTGGGGGGAGAGAAAGGGAGGAGCAAGAGGGAGGATTGCCAAAGCTCACAAGAGAGATTTGATCTGTTCTTAATTCTTCTTCTGACTATAGTCTAGATTTCTCTTATCACCTGTCCTGCAGTGCTGCATTCATCAAGTAAATGGCTTGTTATTACATGTTCATGTACATTAAGTGTTGATAAGATAATTAAACATAAAGGCTGTCTAGTGGAAGATTGAGCCTTCCCTAATTAAAGACATAGCTGGTGGCAATAATAATTAAATTAATTATTATACCTATCTTGTGGAACTGGAAGGGATCCTGAAAGGTCATGGAGTCCAGCCCCCTGCCTTCACTAGTAGGACCAAGTACTGATTTTGCTTCAGGTCCCTAAGTGGCCCCCTTAAGGGTTGAGCTCATAAACCCTGGGTTTAGCAGGCCAATGCTCAAACCACTGAGCTATCCCTCCCCCCTATCAAAATGACAAACAACATAACATAGGGAGCCAGCCCTTTCTCTCATTTACATCTGTTACTTGCCACAGTAAAGTTAGTCCAGATTTACACCAATGTAACAGAGAGCAGAATTTGGCCCATTATGGGCTAGCTCCTCAGCTGGTATAAATTGGCATAGCTCCATTAAGGTCAATGACTCAAGCTGAGGATTCAGCCCATTGTGTTTTTTTCATCCGGCTTTACAGCCTGTGGAAATTATTTCATGCGTCACTGAGCTGCAGCTGCTATTTTGTGCAGAACAGGAAGTGAGAAAGAACACTGGGCCAAATTCTGCTCTCAGTAACACCAGTGCAAATCCATCATAATTCCACTAAAATCAACTAGACTTTAACAGAGTTAACTGTGGTATAATGAAGACAATAACCCTCTTGCTATATCCAATTGAAACTGCAGGGAGAGTTTAATTCTGCTGAATGTAATTCCCCATGTTCAAATTTGAACAGAAGTTAATATAATAACTCATCTTTTATTATTAAATGCCACAGGATTCCTAGTGACTAAAAATAGCCATCCAAAAGATACTTCAAGAACTGCAGTGCCTTCTGATGCCACCTGAGGGCACTGATTCACCATTGAATTTGGAGGGTAGGAGGAAGTGCTTCCTACTGAATTACCAACATCACATTAACAGCATCTCAAGGATTTTCTCAGAAGGATCCATCCCATCCTTCTACCGACCAGCCCCAACTATTATTAATAAAGGCTGACACAAGCACAATCCAATATGGTAGAGCTGCAGACCACCTAAGCAGCAGCTTATATTTGCTGAATCAGAGAGCCCTTGAAATACTAGGATACAAAGGAGTTGAAAACATGGCTGCTTTCTTGCACTATTTTTTCATCCTAGAGACAGTATGTGGAACAACCTAGGCAGTGGCTAAATAGAACAAATGATATAATTAGATATGTTAATTACTGAATCAGAAAGATTTTGAAGATCTGCTCAATAAAGACATTAGCTAATTTAAAGCACACTTTTATCATTCCTTGCTCTACACAGTTCAGTGTGAAAGCCCTTTGAAACCCTTATCCCATCCAATGACTTGCTGTCTTATCACTATGCAAATGATGACTTGCATCTTGTTTTCTCCAGGCGGGCCCTGGCAAACAGTTCTTTGTGCTGTACCGAATAAGAGAGAGCTCTTGTGCTGTTGGGGGAGATAAACTCTGGCATGATTGTGATTACAGAGCATCTGCAGAAGCTGTAAGTGTCTGTCTTCTTTTAAAAAATTCTGTATATGGAAGTAGCAATGTAACCAGCAAGACACCAGACTCTTGGCGATAGAGTGCACTTCTGCTATAAGTGACTCTGAAAATAGTATTGCGGGGTTCCATATTTATTGCTTCTCACTGGAGTTGCAGAGGAAATGTGCTCAGTTTACAAGTAAAATGATGCAGCCTGATTCTCCTCTCACTTATTCCTAACTGATAGCCATTCAAACCCAACCTAGTGTCTGAGAGTCAAGCTGGGCAATCCCTTCTTGCATGCTATGACAGCAATTAAGGTCCTGCAGGTCAAGTCATGCCCTCATTCACAACTGTACAACTCTTGTTGCTGTCAATGGGATTGCACAGGTGTAAATGCTATCAGTTTGTATTCCTTTTGTCCACTAAATATTTGTCACACTTCCCAGTTGTGTTTTATTTATTGCAATAAACTACCACAGGAGTATTTCACAGCAATAAATATGGTGCTAACTGCATTACTGCATCAGGTGGCTTAAAGAAAATGGTGTCATCTATGTTTATAGGAATCAGGTGAATGTAAAGCTCAAGTTTACGTTGACAAGACTGAGAAAATCAGTAATGTTACACAGGAATGCAGAATTATCCCAGGTATGTAACTGCTCAGAGTGGCATTATATAGTTGTATTGAATAAAATGAACAACTACAAACTGCAAAATAACTTTGTTGAGATTTCCGGGTGATTTTAAATTGTTGTTTTCAGTGTTGTTGTAGCTGTGTTGCTCCCAGGATATGAGACAAACAAGGTGGGTGACATAATATATTTTATTGGACCAACTTCTGTTGGTGGACAGGACAAGCTTTTGAGCTTCACAGAGCTCTTCCTCAGGTCTAGAGAAGGTCACCAGAGTGACCAAACTAAACACATGGTGGGACAGATTGTTAAGCATAAAGTTGGGCTCCTGGCCAACAGCTGTTGCTCTCCGGTCATCCAGCTCTGAAGGCACCTCCACCACCAGCTGCAGCGCAGAAGTAAGGGTAGCAGTATCGCAACCCCCTCTACAATAACCTTGTGACTCTCCCCGCCCCCGCAACTCCTTTTTGGGTCAGTACCCCTACAACTACACACTGTGAAATTTCAGATTTAAATATCTGCAAATATGAAATTTATGATTTTTAAAATCCTATGATCGTCAAATTCCACAAAATGGACTGTAAGTTTGGTAGGGCCCTAGTCATGAAATCAGTGTCTCTGTTAAGTCCCGGCTTCTTAGTGTCCAATAGAGTTATGAATTTAAGTTCTCAGGCTCATCTTCTGGAGGTGTTGTGCACGTTTCCTTTGAGAATGAGGACTGATAGGTCAGCTGTGGAGCGATTGCTTTGTGAAAAACGTTCGCCTATGGGTGATAAGGTGTTTTTGTCTTTTATCATTTTTCTGTGTGAGTTCATTCAAGAGCATAGTGATTGTCTGGTTTCATCCACATAGTTGTTGTGGGGCATTTGATGCACTGGATGAGATACACCACATGTTGTGATAGGCAGATGAAGGACCCGTGGATCTTGAAAGGTGTGTTGTGAGGGTACTGACCAACATAACCTTGGAGAGATCTTTGTAGGTTTTCCATCTGTTGCTCTAGAAGGGTCTGGTGCTGCCTTGAGTTGACATGTCCTGGCCTGTGGGGAGCTTGCTTCTAATGATGAGTTTGGGGGTTCTTTGAAGGCCAGAAGAGGTGGTTCAGGAAAGATTTCTTTCAGGATATGGTCCCCATCAAGTATGGGTTGTAATTGTTTGATGATAATCCATATGGGTTCTAGTGTCTGGTAGTAGTTAACAACTGAAAGTGTGCAATTAGTGGGCATTTTTTTTTCTGTTCTCCCAAAGTATTCGGGTGACTCATTCCATGATGCAATCTACTTCTCTGGCAGAGTGTCCTTGTTTAGTGGAAGTGAAGCAAAGTGTGCTCCAAAGACAGTAGCACACCTCCAAAGGGAGGTGCACCACAGCCTGTTCGGGGAGGCTTAGCCTCCCTGGCCTCTTATACCTCACTTAAGAGCATATTCTCTGCTCTCCACCGACAGAAGTTGTTCCAAGAAAAGAGATTACCTCACCTATCTTGTTTCTCAGGTAATTTTAAAGGTAGGAGCCTGCATCATTCTATTCATTACCTCACAAATTATTTTCCACAGGCTACTACACATTAAAAATGAAATTCCACTCCACTTTCTTATGCAAGCATGTGTTGTGCCAATGGAACACTGAAAGTTGCCATTAAAAATACCTATTATCATGTAATGAAAACCAGAGTCATGGGTGACATGTGACTCCCGCATCTGGGGAGGCTGGGTCTGAGTGCCAGAAGCTCCCTAAAAGTGTGGTGGGGGGCACCGGTATCCAGAGTGTGGTCCTGCCCCCTGCTCCACCCTGAGGCCCACCCCCACTCCGCCCCAGACCCCGCTCACACTTGGCCCCCTCCCCCAAAAACCCTCCCATACCCACTGTTCTCAACTCTGTGCTCCGTCCCTCAGTGAGGGTCCCCCTGCCCACACCTCTCTGCCTCTGGGGGTGAAGAGGTGCAAGCAGCAGGCAGAGGGCCGTGGGGAAGAGGTGAAGAGATGACAGGCAGGTGGGTGGGCCGTGGGGGAAGCAAAGGAGAAGTGCAAGCAGTGGGTACCTCAGGAAAAAAGTAGAGCAGGGACAGGAAAAGGAGCAGTGTGGTCAGGACCACGGAGGAAGAGTGGGACACGAGAGAGGGGTCTTGGGGTATAGCATGGACGGGGCACCCTTCCAGTGGCTGCACTCCAAAGATGGCGTGCTGGTAGCACGCCTCCAAAGGGTGGTGCGCCACATCCTGTCTGGTGAGGCCTAGCCTCCCTGGCCTCTTATACCTGCTGCTCATGACCAGAGTCTGCATGAAGAATGTTTTTTAATCCTTTACATTTCAGCTAAATCAAAACTGATTTTCACTGGACTAAGGTACATCTGTGACCTATGGACTGGATATCCCCCAAATTATAAGTCTCTATCCCCACCCCCTGAGGCACAACAGATGTTCAAATAAAGGTAGCAAAAAGCTTTGCTATAGGGCAAAAATGTATCTTTTTTTCACTTTCTTCATACTCAAAAATGGCTGAACTGGTTTTGCTCAAATTTACTCCCCCCAACCCCCAATGACTCTTCTGACTGAGTAAAAAATGAGGAAAAATTCATCCCAAAAAGTAAAAGTCTGTCAGGATTATAATAATCTGAAAAAGGCCCTATGGAATGGAAATATTTAGGCAACCTTAACCCTAGTTGGTGCCACATTGTCTGCTTATAATCAGCACATCCCCCTCCCCAGCCCCCCCCATATGTGGTGATTAAATTTATGTGTAAACTCCTTTACTAGAAACAAGTTACAGAGATTGAAAGCATCACAGCAGAGATTCTTTCTTTCAGTGTCCATATTTTACTACCAACTACATCATATTTTGTTTCAGATGCATTTGTAAGGCAACGGTGACATCTAGTTGCCAGGAAGGTTAATAAGCGGGATGTGCGTTCCTTCGTTAACTCAAGGAAGGGATGGTTTTGAAAACTGAAAATCTACATTTGAATTGAATATATCAGCTGTGCAGCATCAGAGGCACAGCTGCAGTTTTGCAAAAAGTGTAGATGTTCTTCACTGCTCGTAAAAAGAGCTAAAATTGTGAGTAAGGCCACAGTCGCTTTAGAACAGGATGTGCTGGATGTTTTTGGGCATTCTGATTTGTGACTGCACACAATGACAATAAGGTCAGCTACAGTGGTGTAAAGGAGGAGTAGGTAAATTACTTACAGAGGAGTTACTGCAGATTTGCACTGGTGAGAGCAAAATGTTGTCCAATGATCCCCACAGGAAGAGGTAAACAATCAGATCAGTCTGGTGAAGGATTTCACAGCTCAGTCTCTAATGAGTAATATATTGCTCAGCCTTCACTAGTAGAACTTGTCCTTAAAGAGATATTGGGCCAGTTCCTTGGCTAGTGTAAATTGGCATCGTTCCCACCAGCAGGGGATCTGGCCCACAGATTTTACTTAAATTCCACAGAGATCTGATATTGTCTCACGTTGATTCTCAAGGTCACTGAATTATGAAATTAATTTATGCACTGAACTATGAAATTAATTTATGAAAATCCAACTCCTGCTTACAAGGCAGGAAAGGGGGCTAATAAGATTAGTGGCAGGGAACAGAATCTGGAGCCTCCTCCTTCCAGATTGCCTATTCAAATCCAGCCTATCTTGGTGGTGCCTGAAAGTTGATTTCACTTAGTAGGTGGTGGGCAGCCTACGCTGGGGCAATTCAGACAATGCATCTGAAGAGTAGCTGGACCTGCATCTGTAGGGGAGATCTGAGTCATGATGGCCCACCTCAAAAGGTGCCATCTGAAATTGTAATGTCAAGTTTTCCATTGCAGTGTGGTGTGGAGTACAAGCTGCTGCACATTGACTATGAACTCTCTGGTAAAAACCACAACCTCCTGGGGAATCTCCCTTCACTGCAGCTGCTGCCTGGGGCTGATGGATGACTTCCTCTGTTGCACAGTTTCAAAGCTGCATGCTGTATTTTCACATTAAAAGTAGAGAAGAGCCAGAAACTAAACTTTAGATCCAAAGACTCCTGAACTTCGGTGGGTGAAGGTTTTGGCATCTGAACTCAGATCTGGATCCAGATGTCAAAGGTGCCCCATATAACTATATTGAACTGAGCCAAAAAGTCTGGTTCTGAACACGGGGGGCTGAAATCTGGATCTGTATTTTGCTGCTCAAGCTCTTCGCCAATCAAAAGGAATGAGGATTCTTCCTTAAACTCTCTCGCTTGCTCACAAAAAAAAATTGGGAGCTAAACAATTGAAGCTGTTTTATTAAGCAAAAAGCTGAATTTTTTGGTTGGTTTGTATTTTTTTCAGTTGAAGGAAAGGTGACTCTTTCCCATGTCCCGTGTCTTGGATGCTATCATCCCATACCGGGGGACAGCCTACAATTGTTACCCATTTTGAGCTATGCTATTCGGATCTTTAATAAACAGAGGTGACCAATCCTACCCTTTTTGAAGTTGGTGAAATAATAAATGCTCCAGGCAGGTTTGTATATCAGATTTTTTCTTATTTTATAAAGATATAAAAAACCACAGTACCTTCTATCTACCTGTAGTTAGTTCCATTTACGATAGTAAAATATGTAATATAAAATAACAATTTAACTTCTATAGATGGGGACACTGAGGGACAAAAGGCCTAAATGCCTGGTTTTTTTCAGTGGTTTTACACATGGCTTCTGAACTGCTACTGAACATAGTTTGTCCTTGTCTCCAGTTTCAACTAAAGGGTTCAGCACTGGTACAGCTGTACACATCACCAACGTATATCGTCAGCAATTGGATATTTTGTGGTTTAGACAAGGCTAAGAAAGTGGTTCAGAAAAATAAAAAGCCCACACTCTGGCTGTGAGACAGAAAGTGGATTTTTCATTTTGATCTTCAGTGGGAATTTTGAGTGTACAAGAAATGCACATTCAAGTCCTCAAAGTTACATGTCAATTTGTGTTCCATGAAAGGGTACACATCTGTGCCAGGGACTCAGCTTAGGCATTGGTATGACAGAGCTCTAAGATATGTTCTGATTTGATTTTAAGTATTATATAACTTAACGCAATCTAAGTTTACTTTTCCTTTGCATATTTTAATGCATTTATCTTTTTATATTGTTCCACAAGTCAGTTTGAGCAACAGTTTAACTTGCTCAAAATATCATGAACCAAATCAATTGTATTAAGAAACCAATTTCCACTCTTTATTTGTTAATGGCATTGATCACCTTAGCTGCAAGACACAGGGGCCTACACATTCCTTAATCCAAGGGGGGCTGCAGTGGAGCAGCTAGAGAGGGGATTGCTATACCACCTACGCACGCTAAACAGTCTTCATGTCAGACTAGAATAAATTAAAGGATTTCATTGAGATGGACTGAGGAAGGATTATTATGTATCTTTTATGTTGATCCGGATCCCCTATCACTTCTGCATATGGGCCCCTGATCCAATGAAGTCCATGGGATTTTGGTCTGCTGTGATGCAGAGCGGATAAGGCTACTCTGCTGTTCATGAGTTGGGTGCAGTAGCCACAAACAGTGAGCTGCCATCCTGGGTCCAGGCTGGGGGATGGATTTTGCCTCCCCTCCTTCCAGAAACTTCACTCATAAAGTCAGAGTATTTGGGATTCATGTGGATTAGATGAACTGCACCCTTACACGCAGATATTATTGGAAGTTGCCATTAACAAACAAGAAAGTGACTAAAATCCTGACAAGACATAAGAAAATGCCCACGGCATGAAACAATTCTTAGTAAATAATAATGGCAGCACCCTGCTAATAAATGACACCTACAACTCAAGTTGCATTATTCAGATATTGTTATGCCATGTGCTATACCTAGGATCATAGAAATTGCCACACCAGAGCAACCAGTATCCTCTAGTCCAGTAGCCAGTATCAGATACTTCAAAGGAAGATGTAAGAAACCTTGCACTGTGAATTTGGCGGGGAGCGGATTGGATCTGACCTGGATCTGGTTACAAATTTCCCAGCTACCCCTAGGACTCGTTTACCCTACTGTAAAATGAGAAGAATAATTTCCTGCTGCACTGGGCTGTTGTGTTGGCTTAAGCTGATTGCAGAGCAATGTGAAACCCTTGAATGGAAGGCATTACAGATGGGCAAGTATTATCCTCTTGCTATTTATTTGGTGATTTTATTTAATTCAATATATATTTGAAATAAAAACTATTATCTCCTAAATATTTGTTTCAGGTGGTGGCTGGATGGAATTATGCAATTGAATATGAAGTCAAGGAGACTAGTTGCACCAAGAATAATTTTCAGGATTTAAGTCCTGAGTGCAAACCCATTGTTGGAGGCGTAAGTGGTGGTCACGTACAGTTTATCAAAACAGCTCCTTATGCTGGTAATTAATTATTAAGATTTTGATTCAGCAAAGTATTTAAGCACCTGCTTAACTTAAGGTATGTCTACACTGCAGCTGGTCCATGTCAGCTGATGAAGCTTGGGTCGCAGAGCTATAAAACTGCAGCATAATTGTCCAGGCTCTGGCTGGGTCCAGAACCCAGGTCCCAGCCCAAGCCCAAATGTCTAGACTGCAATTTTATAGCCCCGCAGTCTGAGCCCCACAAGCTCAAGTTAGCTGACACAGGTCAGCCATGGGTGTTTTATTGCAGCATAGCCATCATGGGTGGCAGGTTTGTAGAAATTTGGGTGGTGCCCCCACCTCAACTTGCCCCCCAAAAAACTCCGCCCCCCAACTGCCCAAGGCTCTGGGAGGGAGTTTGGGTGGGGGAGGAGGTCTGGGGTGCAGGATGGGTGCAGGCGCTGGGAGGGAGTTTCGGGCAGGGAGGGGATGCAGTGGTGGGGCTGGGGATGAGAGGTTTGGGGTGTGGAAGGGGGCTCAGGGCTATGGCAGAGGGTTGGGGTGTGGGCTGAGAGCTGTGGGGTGGGGCTGGGGATGAGGGTTTCATGATGCAGGAGGGGGCTAAGGGCTGGGGCAGAGAATTAGGGTGTAGGGAGTGAGAGATCTGTCTGGGGCTGGGAATGAGGGGTTTGGGATGTGGGAGGGGCTCCGGACAAGAATAGGAATCTGGGGGGTGAGGGCTCTGGCTGGGGCTGGGGATGAGGGGTTTGGGGTGTTGGAGAGGCTCAGGGCTAGATCAGAGGGTCAGGGTGCGGTGGAATGAGGGCTCTGTCTGGGACGGGGATAAGGTGTTTGGGGTGTGGGGGGGCTCAGGGCTAGGGCAGAGGGTTGTGGTGCAGAGGGCTGTGCAGGTTCTATCTGGGTCTGGAGATGAGGGGTTTGTGATGCTGGAGGGACTCAGGGCTAAGGCAGAGGGTTGGAGTGCAGGGGGATGAGGGCTCTGGCTGGGACTGGGGATAAGTGGTTTGGGGTGTGGAGGGGCTCAGGGCTAGGGTAGAGGATTGCGGGTGCGGTGGGGAGGTGAAAGCTCTGGCTAGGGGTGTGGGCTCTGGGGTGGGGCAAGGCTGGGGATGAGTTTGGGGTGCAGGCAGGCTGCTCCAGGACAGGGGACAGAGAGGAGGAATCCCCCCAGCTCTTTCCCTGCCGGCAGCAGCGAGCACTGGGGGAGGAGCCTCCCTTTCCTGCTCCCCCCCAGCAGCACACTCACCGCCACCACTGTCACTGCATGTGCTCCTTGGGCCCCACTCAGGTCCAGGAATCTCTCTCGCCTCCCCCATGGTGGGTACCAGGGGGTGCTGCGTGCGCCTCCTCCCCTGCTGTTGCCCCTGACTGTAGCCTCACTGGGGGTGAGGGATGGGACTGCCTCCTTGCCCAGCATGGGGCAGGAGCAGTGACTGGGGTGGGGGGGCCTGTGCTGGTGGAGGGTCCTGCCAGAAAAGGGAAAGGTCTGAGGTGGAAGGGCAGGCTCAGAGTCAGTCTGCCCTGGCAGTCGATGTGTGGGGCACTAGGACCCTGCGGCAACAGTTGCTGCAGGGAGGAAGCATGGAGCTGCACAGACACTCTGTTCCCTCCGGCCCTGGGACATGCACAGGGCCAGCAAGGGGGAGCCGGGGGACACTTGGGGGAGGCAGCAGTCGGTGGGGCCGAGGTGGGGAGACCCGGCCCCAAACATTGGTGGAGCTGGGCTCCTGGGCTCTGAATATTGCTGGTGCCCAGGCACCACGTGGGTATATAGCTTGCTGCCCATGGTAGCCATATCCTTAAAGTCAATGGAATTTAACCACAAGCTTAAAAGTTAAACATGTGCTTAAGTGCCATGTTCCTTAGGAATGGATGTCAGCACATGTTTAAATCCTTTGCTGAATCAAAGCCTAAAAAGGCCATGCCCCTGAAGTGTTGCAAATTCTCTTATGCAGCCTGGCCAAGGGAGCTGCACTGAGAGAGCAGTAATGTGGAAATTCAAATGCTTCAGGCAGATATTTCTTAGGAAAAGCAAGTTGCTAAATTACTGTTATCTGCACTGCAGTCTGTATGGGAAAACTTCTAAGGATATGATAAATAAATACACATGCTCCAGCTAGGCTGTGCCATAAGTCACCAACTGCCTTGGTTATAGGTACATCTTTCAGGAGAATGGTTGCAACAGTCATTCTTCTTCTCCCTAACTGGGGCTAGTGGTGGCAAAAATTGTCTTGTGGATGGAAAAGACCATGCTACCAAAACTCATATTTCACCAAAAACTAGTTGTTCCCAACAAGCACCTCCGCAGAATACCTTTCCTGTTGCTCACGGGTACCTTGAGAATGCTACTCAATTTTAGAAGTGTTGATGGAAAGGATAAGCAATGACTGCATAGTGAAAGTCTGACCCTGCCCCCCTCTTCTTTCTGGATTCAATTTCTGGCTCTGACACTGACTTGCTCTTAACATTCAACAAGTCACTTAACCCGTCTGAGCTTCAGTTTCCCCATCTGTCAAATGGGATATCTGCCTATGTCACACGTATTCAGGAGGGCTACCAGTAATGGCATGTAAGATCGACCCACAAATGGCCTGTAAGACTGGGCCTTAGCCATATAATACCTGAACCATTGAACTTAGCTGCTCATTGGTAGGTATTAGCAGGATAAGCAAGTCCCTTCAGCACGTTTCCAGTAGTTCTGAATTGCTATCTTATGCTGCAAGTTTTACTAGCGTGCACCCTGGAAATTGTTCACAGCAGTATTAGAAAGACTGGCCCCTCAGGGTATGTCTACACTTCAGTGTAAGCCCAGAGTTTGAACTCGCGCTCAAGCCTAACTCCCCTTCTGTCTGACCACAAATCGCACTCACCCAGGGCTTGGACCCAGGCTCCCAGAACCTCATGGGCATGATTCCTGTGGGCCTGCATCAAGACAGCAAAGAAATGGGGCTTGAATCCTGGGTCCTGGCTTGACTCAGGCCCTCCATGCCTGGGGGGTCCTGGGTCTGAGCCCTGGGTTAGTATGATTTGTGTGTAGACAGAAGAGGGTAAGGCTTGATCCTGAGTTTGAACCCTGGTCTTACACTGCAGTGTAGACATACCCCAAGGGTATGATTCTGTAGGTACTAAGCATTCTGACCTCTCATTGAAGTCAAAGGGAGTTGTTCAGTACCTTTCAGGACCAACTCAAAACCGGTCCCATTAATCTTTTATCAAAATCTATCTATAAAGACCTCTTCCCATTTTCTCAAAAAGATTTCCCAAGATCATCTTTTCTCCTGATCAGAAATCACTGAACCTGATTTTGATCTCATTCACATTAGCATAGATCAGGAGAAAAGTTACTGGAGACAATGGAGACCGACTAATGTAAAAGACAGCACAAGTAGGTCTCTCATCTCTCTGCACAACCCAGTGTTTGTTTGCTGTGAAGGAGGGCATCAAAATATTTACAAATGTGCTTCTTAAGTATTTCTAAGAGAAAACAAAGAGTTTTTTTCCCCCCAACTCAGCATATAGGTACCTGTGAAGCCAAGGCCTATGTGGATCTTAATAACACAATTGTGGATGTTGCACAGAAATGCAAGTTTCCAGGTATGTGACAACCATCTGTCAATTCACAAATGTTAACAGTTGGTTACAAATACAAACTGAAGAACAACAAAAATGCCAAGAAACTAAAAAAAGGGGAAGGGGAAAAGCTACTCTGCTGGCACAGCAAAACAATAAGGCCTTTTTCCCCCACAATGGAATATTAACAGATAATTTTCTCATTTCCTACAAGTATTGAAAATGCAGGGGAAAGTTCTCTTCTCTGATCTTTACACTGCCATATGTCTATGACATGTGAAGCTGGCCGCTGAATGGGGATCAGCAGGGTTGAGCTCAAGGTCAAACCCACCATGAAGATCAGCAAGGCAGCTCAGAGAGTATACTTTTCCCTCTAAACTTTATTTACAGATAAAATAAACACCACTATTTCTTTCCTCCTGCACCATCACCACTATCACAGGAGATATCCTTTAAAGAGAAGTCATTATCACATAGTATCTTCAGTAAGCAGTTTTGTCTGTTGTGTTTCCAAAAGAACTGTATTTTCCCAGGAGATCTGATCTACCCCTCCAAATAGAAGTAGAGCTGCAGTGGGTCTCAATCAGGGGTACATGTACCCTGGAGGTATGCAGAGGTCTTCCAGGGGGTACATCATCTCATCTAGATCGGGGTTCTCAACATTTTTCTTGCTGAGGCCCACCCCAATATGCTATAAAAACTCCACAGCTCACCTGTGCTACACAACTGGTTTTCTACATATAAAAGCCAGGGCCGGCATTAAGGGTGGCAAGCAGAGCAATTGCCTGGGGCCCCATGCCACAGAGGCCCCCACAAAGCTACGTTGTTCAGGGTTTGACTTCAGCCCTGTGTGGTGAGGCTCAGGGCCCCAGGCTTCAGCCCCATGTGATGGGGCTTTGGCTTTTTGCCCTCAGCCTCAGTGAGTCTAACGCTGGCCCTGCTTGGCGGCCCCCCAGGGGGCCCTGGACCACTGGTTGAGATATTTGCCTAGTTTTACAGTAAGCTACATTAAAGGCACTATTGAAATCAGTACAAACTAAAATTTCATACAAACAATGACTGGTTTATACAGCTCTATATACTATACACTGAAATGTAAGTACAATAGTTATATTCCAATCAATTTATTTTATAATTATATGGCAAACATGAGAAAGTAAGCAATTTTTCAGTAAGTGTGTGCTCTGCCACTTGTATTTTTATGACTGTATTTTTGTAAGCAAGTTGTTTTTAAGTGAGGTGAAACTGGGCTACGCGAGACAAATCAGAGTCCTGCAAGGGGTACAGTAGCCTGGAAAGGTTGAGAACCACCGATTTAAAGAACTTTCACAAAGATACAGATACATGAAGAAAGGAAAAAAAAAGGCATAGAGGAACAACCCCTTTAACATGCACAAATTATTACTCCACATTCACAACTTGATTTTGTATGTACAGCACCTCCTTAAATCAAAGAGCCATACCCACTTTGGCTGGTGCTCTCAGAGCCTGTCAACTGGACTCAATAATTCATCTAGCACTATCGCTGTTTTTATTTCATGTTACATCACTGTCCTTCATTTGATTCTTAAATTTGAAAACTTGAAAACAATTTCTTTTCAGGGGTAAATTATCCCACCTACACCTGATTCATTATTACCCAACACCATACTTCTGACCAGACCATTTTGTCTGTTGTCAGTTCTTTTTAGTCTTCTGTTAGGACATAGATTGTTACCATTCCAAGACTTTAGATCTGCAGGTACAGGGTCACTACATGTATCATGTTCTGCTTCCTCACCCATTCATAGACTTGTTTTGCTTCAAGGAATGATTATGTAATTCTTCAAACTACAATCACTCATTGCACATAGTGTGCACTCATAGATTTCAGGGATGAAAGGAGCCTCCTGTTTCCTCTAGTACAGCCCATCACCCAAGTTCAGATGTTTCTCCTCTAACAGTCCACTTGCCACCCTCAATTTGTACTCTCATTTCCATGAGGAGCAGTGTATTGATCAAATGCACTCTTTGACCCTCGGTGCCTAAATTCTGCTTTCTCCTGAACACCTCATTGATGTTACAACACAAACATCTATCAAATCAAGCCCCAAAATATTTTAGGTCCCACCCTAGCAGACTCAAACACAGCCAGGCCTGGCAGAGAGAGATGTCTCCCTCGACGGTTCGCCCAAGCCCAATGCACACTGAATCGTTTGTTCCTTAGATTTACTTGAACCATGCTGTTTCTTTCAGTTGATGAAACTGCACCTCCTCGCATTTCCATTTGTGCTGGCTGTCCAAAGCCCATCCCAACTGACAGTACAGAATTGGAGGAACCACTGAGAGCTTCCCTGGAGAAGTATAACGAAGAGAGCAATGATGACTTCTATTATAAAGCTGAAGCAATATCATATGCCACCGTGCAGGTTGGGATTCCTCTTTCCTTTTCATGTTCAATTTTATTTAGGATCACCTCTCAATATTTCTTAGAGATGGGCCACGGATATGGTGAATCAGGGTTAAGGTTTAGATTTGGGTTTGAAATCTTGGGAGCTATCTGCCCAAGTGTTTTTACCACTTTGATCACCAGGGTATCTGAATGCCCATTCTTGCAAATTTCAGCCCTCTTAGGATGCATTCAAAAGGATTCTCCCCCTCACCAAAAATCCATCAACATATTTTTTGTCTTATCTGGACCCAAAACAATAGGGCAGGGCAGGATTCCAATTAAGGAATCTGATGTTTGTTACACCCCTCTTCTTTACCAAACCTTTTGGCATCATTTCTTACGGCATCAGAACTAGAAAAGACCTATGAGTAAGATCATCTAGTTCATCCTCCAGGTCAGCATTCTATACCATATATTCTCTGTCTATCCTATAGTAGGTTTTAAAATCCCAAGCAATTGAGCCTTCACTGTTTTACCTTAAGACTCTGTTAACTTACATCCTGAGTAACGCTCCAGAGCAGTGGTGGGCAACCTGCGGCCGATAGGCCCATCACAGTAATCCGCTGGTGGACGGCAAGACAGTGTTTACATTGACCGTCTGCAGGCACGGCCACCCACAGCTCTCAAAGGCTGCGGTTTGCCATTCCCAGGCAATAGGAGCTGCGGGAACTAGGGCTGTCGATTTAATCCCAGTTAACTCAAGCAATTAATTCAAAATTAATTATGATAAAAATAATTAATTGCAATTAATTGCACTGTTAAACAATAGAATATCAATTGAAATTTATTAATTTTTTTGGATGTTTATCTACATTTTCAAATATATTGATTTCTATTTCAACACAGAATACAAAGTGTACAGTGCTCACTTTATATTATTTTTATTACAAATATTTGTCCTGTAAAAATGATAAACAAAAAATGTTTTTCAATTCACCTCATACAAGTACTGTAATGCAATAGCTTTATCATGAAGGTTTAACTTACAAATGTCGGGGGGGCGGTTGTTACATAACTGCACTCAAAAACAAAACAATGTAAAACTTTAGAGCCTACAAGTCCACTCAGTTCTACTGCTCATTCAGCCAATCACTAAGACTGGAATGGTGGCTGAAGCATGAAGGGGCATACGAATGTTTAGCATATCTAGCACATAAATACCTTGCAATGCTGGCTACAAAAGTGCCATGTGAACGCCTGTTCTCACTTTCAGGTGACATTGTAAATAAGAAGCAGGCAGCAGTATCTCCTGTAAATGTAAACAAACTTGTTTGTCTGCACGATTGGCTGAAGTAGGACTGAGTGGACTTGTAGGCTCTAAAGCAGGGGTGGGCAAACCTTTTGGCCCAAGGGCCACATCTGGGTACACAAATTGTATGATGGGCCATGAATGTTCACAAAATTGGGGTTGGGATGCAGGAGGGGGTGAGGGCTTTGGCTGGGGATGCAGGCTCTGGGGTGGGGCCAGAAATGAGGACTTCAGGGTGCAGAAGGGAGCTCCAGGCTGGGGAAGGGGGTAGGGGGTGGGATGAGGGCTCCAGCTGGAGGTGCAGGCTCTCGGGTGGAGCTGGGGATGAGGGGTTTGAGGTGCAGGAGAGTGCTCTGTGCTGCGACCAAGGGGTTCGGAGGGTGGGAGCAGGATCAGGGCTGAGGCAGAGGGTTGGGGCATGGGAGGGGCTCAGGGGTGCAGACTCCAGGCAGCACTTACTTCAAGCAGCTCCTGGAAGCAGCGGCATGTCCAGGGGCAGCTCTGTTTTTTGCTGCCCCAAGCACGGCAGTCATACGGATTCGCTGGTGTTTCTGTGAGTGATCTGACGGTCCCGTACCTTTAGCATACCCACCGCCGAATTGCCACGGAAGCCGCGGGACCGGCGGACCTGCTGCAGGCATGCCACCGAAGGCTGCCTGACTGCCGCCCCCCACAGCTTGCCGCCCAGGCATGCGCTGGTGCCTGGAGCCGCCCCGGGCATGTCTCCCATCCGGCTCCTAGGCAGAGCTGCAGTCAGGTGGCTTTGTGCACTGCCCCGTCTGCAGATGCCACTCCTACAGCTCCCATTGGCCACAGTTCCCAGCCAATGGGAGCTGCAGGGGCAGCACCTGGGGCGGGAATAGCTTGTGGAGCCCCCTGGCTGCCTCTACGCATAAGAGCCGGATAGGGGACATGCCGCTGCTTCTGGGAGCCACGCAGATCCGCAGCACACCCACACAGAGCAGCCCCTGACCCTGCTCACCAGCTGGAGCACAGGAGTGAGGCAAGCCCCAGACCCCACTCCCCAGTGGGAGCTCGAGGGCTAGATTAAATTGGCTGGTGGGTTGGATGTGGTCCGGGAGCTGTAGTTTGCCCACCTCTGCTCTAAAGTTTTACATTTGTTTTATTTTTGAATGCAGGGTTTTTTTGTACATAACTCTACATTAATAAGTTCAACTTTCACAATAAAGAGATTGCACTACAGAACTTGTATTAGGTGAATTGAAAAATAATATTTCTTTTGTTTTTTACATTGCAAATATTTCTAATCAAAAATATAAAGTGAGCACTGTAGACTTTGTATTCTGTGTTGTAATTGACATCAATATATTTGAAAATGTAGAAAGCATCAAAAAATATTTAAATAAATGGCATTCTATTATTGTTTAACACCGCAATTAATCGTGCAATTGAGAATAATTTTTTAATTGTGCGATTAATCATGATTTTTTAATCACTGACAGCCCTAGTTTACACGTGATATATGATTAAAACAAAACAATCCTCATCTTCTCCACTTCAACAAAAATATCAGCCTCAATGCCCTGACTGTTTGCCTCTCCCCCAAAAGTCTGTGTGCCTCTTCCACATTGCTCCAGACACGTGGTTCCTTCCTGAGCTGGTCTGAAAGGTCTGTATCCACTCTCTCCTCATTGACATGTTTCCTTATTGATCTGTTCCAGTGCTCACTGAAGTCAATGGAAAATCAATTACCTCAGTGGGCACTGGATCAGGCCCCAAGGCCCAACTCTTCTGTGAACCCAACACAGAATTAGCCAGCTAACAGATTTGTTAAATAATATCACAATATTAAAAACACTTCTAGCCCGCCATGGCATGTACTAGCCTCGCAGAGCAATCCACATGATCTTCTTGATCTTACCTGTGCTTCCTTCTTTAATTCTGCCCTACTGTCTAGAAGCCCCCTTGTTATATCATGAATGAAATCAGAATATAAATAGTTTCAGGGAAGGAAAGGTGAGTGAAATCTTGGCCCCATTGAAATCCGTGATAAACTCCCACTGACTTCAGTGGAGCCAGAATTTCATCCCGTGTCTGTTGTTTCTACTGTGAGGTGTCCTACCACCCTCTGAGATGTTGTTATTATGTGATATTTTTACTACAACAAATCAACTGTCCCAGGCACATTAATGAACCATTACAGTTCAGCTCTTTAATGTGTTTGGCAAGTAGTTTATTTTTTCACTGAGATTATATTTATCAGATTCTTAATTTTACCTCACCCAATTTCCCTTCCCTTATATTTGGCTCCCTACAGTGGTGTCTCTTAACATTTTCCTTCATAATAATGAAATTACTGCAGTCATGCAGTTAAAACAAAGCCAAACTTGTTCACTTTCTTTTGATCTTTTTGTCTCCTCCAATTTCAGTGCTATGATGATTTTTGAGTAAAGAAGATAGGTCAATTAGAAAAGTATACTGATTGTCACTTTTACTGTGAAAGAGTTTTGTTTGTGTGTTTTACGCACATACCCCTAGTGGGAAGGTTTACGTTTTTAGAGCACTGTCTTTTCTGTAACCTCTTGTAATAAAGACACATTTAATGACGAAAATCTTCTTACTGCTTTTTCAGGTGGTTGCTGGACTAAATTATAATATAACATTTAGCATTAGGAAGACGAACTGCTCAAAGACAGATGTCAAGAAACTGAATGAAGATTGTGCGGCAACAATAGACGGTGTAAGTCAGGGGTCCCCAATGCGGTACCCGGGGCATCTATGTGCGCCTGCCTCATGGCCGCTGGACAAGCCATCAATAAGTGTCACCACCAAAATGCTGCTGATTTTCAGCCTCTTGATGAAGCTACTTCTCGGCAGCATTTCAGCGATGACACTTCTTGGCATTGCCACTTCTCGGCGGCACTTTGGCGGCAGCTTGTCTGGCAGCCATGCTCCTCAGTGGCTAGTCATCTGGCGCCCGCCACATGGAAAGGTTGGGGACCACTGTGATTGGGATGCTGTAGACCACCAAGTCAGAGGGATGGTTCCAAAATTAATCCAACTGAATTGCACCAGAGATGATCATGTTGGTTTAATAAAATAAATAATAAATAACCCTCACCAAACCAGCAACACAGGTTTGGTGTTTTTATTAGATAACTTCAATTGGCCTTTGCTACCACTAGTCAGCCAGATCAATAAATACTAATCACTCCTCAATAAACTGAGGGAGTTTTCTCTCTTAGCATTATCTTTACCTTTATCATTAGCTCTGTGTGTGACCCAAGATATTGCCAAGGACAGCAGAAAGAGTTGCTTCGGTGGAGTCACTCCAACTGCACAATCTGTCTGCTTAATGGAAAGCTAATTAGATATTTTTTGACCATTTCATGGGTTGTGATTCAAAAAAGAAAGGGGGGGGGGGTACTATCAGGATGCGGGCAGGCTGATGTGGCTGGAGTGGAGTGCTCCCATGGCTAGGGGCTGGCACACTTGGGGCAAAGGGAGGTATGCCAGTTGGCTGCTGTTGGGGTCGAACGATGGGTTAGGGCTGCTGGAGAGAGCACTCTAAGGTGGAGAAGAGGGCCTGGTCAGGTGGATGGTGATGATGGGACTGTTTGTAGCAGAGTGGTGGTGGGTGGATCTCCCCATCAACACACACCTTTTCCCACCTGGAAGAGCTCATTTCTGAGGGTTGAAAAATACTATGACCAAGGGGCAGTAAAGTCAGTTTCCACCGAGGCACCCAATAACAAAGGCCACTTTTGAATGTTTGACCTTAACCTCTCTGTACCTTAGCTTCCCCATCTTAAATAGCAATAACGACATCAACATTTACCTGCCCTCAGGGGTGCTATAAGGATTACTAGCTAATGCTTATAAAGTACTTTTGGAGATGAAAAGTACTGAGAATTAGCGTTTATGAGTTGAACAGATAAGACAGATGGATTCCACAGATATTCACATAAAGCTCCAAATATAATAAGGTCTTTAAAAGGGTCACAAAAATTGTATAGCCTATTCATACATAAGTCTGTTCCCATGTTTTGTGACATGTTGTTTAAGAGCCCATGTTGGCTTTATTTATTTGTTTGTTTTTGTTTATTTGGTGACAGAAACCTTTGCTATGCACAGCACAAGTTTATGTGATACCCTGGACAAAGGACAATACGCCCTAAGGTTAGCTGCACCGAAGAGGAGGTACGAATTCTCAATAAATTTTATTTCATTTCAGACTACTTACAACCTCTAATGTGAAATTTGTAGTGGGGAAAATATTTGTATCCCTTTGTCTCCCAAAACATCCAGTTCTCAGATTAGCTCATATTTTGTATTTTTAAAGAAAGGGAAATGGTCTCTTTTTAATCATCTTAGTAATGTGACCATTCCTCTCGTCCTCTGACCTCACTGACCTAGGCTCAACTAATGCAATGCATGAGGTGAGATGCTGGGCTAAGTAAGGATACGTCTACACTGCATCTGGAAGCAAGCCTCACAGCCCAAGTCATAACATCAAAGCACTGTCTACACAGATATTTTTCAAAGCAGTAGCAGGAGTCCTGCTAACACAAGACTGTGGTCCTGGACTGGGAAGCTCACTTCCAGATGCAGTTTAGACATACACTAAGAAACTGCAGAAAGTGCAGAATAAGCAAAGCCACATTACCCTGAGTATAGAGATTATTCTGCCTGCATGATGATTGTTCTTTGTAGGATCTGTCATGCCAATTCTGTGAGATGCTGAGCACCGTCAGTCTCCATAGACATCTATGTGATTGAGCTTTGCAAACTGTGTTGGAAGGAACCAAACGATGTTGGATATTGATGTGGAAAGAGCACTACACTTCTGTGGGTCAGATGAATAGATATTCTTACAAAGGGTGTTCTATATTAGTTAGACAGAGAGGGAGACGTTTTGGTCACCAGGTATCAAACACAGAAGTTTTGTAGCATAGGACATAACCTACGTTTATTATTCTCTAGTGCCCTCATACAATACAGATCTTCAACCAGAAGCTAAAATTCAAATAAGTGATACTTCACCTTAATAAAATAATCCAGGTCTTTGTTTCGTGCTTGCTTTGAGGACTAGACTGAAATGTGCATCACAATCCTTCATCAATACGATATTCTGTGCTTATAGAGGAAGCATTTTAGTTCCAGAATTCAAAAGTATTGTTCACAGTCTAAAACCAACGTATACACTATAAATGTGTCAGCACTTGTACTACTGTACGTACTATTCTATCCTAAAGGTGGCCGGATTTCAGTGATGAGTGAAGCGTTTTCTTTCGCTAGAATCTCTAAAACACTATGAAGTGCTTATTATCACATTTATAGACAACATGGCTGTCCAGCTTGTTCATTGAGATCTCTTAACAACATATTTTTTGTTAACTGATTGACACATTTACACATAATCTGCAATTTGCTAGTTCTCAACTATTTGAAACTGAGGCAGGCAGTCAACAAAGAACCCTCTCTCCCCCCGTCTGCACTTTCTTTTAAGCACTATTTTTTAAAAGGTGGCAAGAGATGTCTACCTTTTACATTGCAACCACAGCAGAATCTGTTCCAAATGGTGTACTTTGTCTAATATCTCCTGTTCCTTTTAGACTGTATTAGCAAGAAGGCCTCCAGGTTTTTACTCCTTTCCGATCTCTAGCTGTGAAAGCTGAAACCGCCTAAACATACACCCCAAATTAAAAATGAAAAGGGACCTAGAGAAGAACAAACCTCTACCACAGGGCCAAGAAAAGATGTTAGACATGAACCGCAGATGAACAGGGGCACAGACATGCTATTGGGTGTGGAGCAGAACAGGAACATAGACGTGGACATGAAGATGAACATGGGCGCAGACATGATATTGAGTGTGGAACAGAACAACGAACATGACGTGGACATGAAGATGAACATGGGCGCAGGACATGATACTGGGCGCGTGAACCAGAACATGAACATAGACGTGGACATGAAGATGAACATGGGCGCGACTGCTACTGGGCTTGGTGAACCAGAACATGAACATAGACGTGGACATGAAGATGAACATGACGCAGACATGATACTGGGCGTGAACCAGAACATGAAACATAGACGTTGCACATGGACGTGAGGATGAACATGGGCGCAGACATGATATGGGCGTGAACCAAACATGAACATAGACATGCACATGGAGTGAGGAGAACATGGGCTGCAGACATGATACGGGCGTGAACCAGAACATGAACATAGACGTGGACATGGACATGACGATGAACACAGGCGCAGACATGATATGGGTGTAGACGAGAACATGAACATGAGGATAACCATGGACGTGGGCACGGGCATGGAAAACATAAGGATAAACAAAAGAAGATAAAGGAATAAACATTCAAAATATGAGTCTTCTGAAGAATTCCATGAGAAGGTCACTAACCAAAAGGAGACACTGCTAGCTGCAGTAGCTGAAATATCAGAGGTACACAATCTCCTAAGCCTGATCTGGAGAGCTAGATGTGCTATCCAGTACTACGCGTCCACAACAGATCTAACAGATGGTTTCATTGAGATCCCTGATCTACCTATAGAAATCCCTGATTCCCTGCAGAAAAACAGAAAGCCCTGGAATTATTCCTGATATTCTTTATTTGATGGGTTGCCAGATATCCCAGAACATCGTCCCAAAGTGTCCTGGAAAGCCATGGAACCAATCATAGACCTCTCAATACTACTAACAACCTAAAGTACTGACAAAAGAGGATCTTTACCACATCTGTCTGAACGCACCCACCCCAAACACCAGAAAAATAAGCACCTACCCCATGGTGCTCAGATTTTGATCTCATGGATTTATGGTCCATTTTTTTTTAGGCAACAAACAGAAAATCATAAAATTATTTTTTGTAAATGTATAATACTATAGGCAGTGGTTCTCATCTTGTTAGCTATGATACTTAAAAGGGTCACCAGTAGTTTTCTGGAGGAATTGAGAGCATGAGCCAATTCTCTGTGGCCTGGACTCTCTCCTCATACAGGTGTAGATCAGGAGTAACTCCATTAAAAACAATGAGTTAGGGTTAGTGTCTACACTATGAAAATTAGGTCGAATTTATAGAAGTCTTTTTTAGACATCGTTTTTTATACCGTTGATTTTGTGTGCCCCGACACAAAATGCTCCCCAAGTGCATTAAGTCGGGGACTGCATACGAAGTACCGAGGCTAGCATCGACTTCTGGAGCGTTGAACTGTGGATAAGCTGTTGGGTGGACTATCCCCACAGTTCCCCGCAATCTCCGCTGCCCATTGGAATTCTGGGTTGAGATCTCAATGCCTGAAGGGACAAAAACAGTGTTGCAGGTGGTTCTGGGTACAATGTAGTCAGGCCCCATCTCCCTCCATCCCTCGTGAAAGCAACGGTTAGACAATGGTTTTGCACCCTTTTTTTCCTGGGTTACCTGGGCAGACGCCATACCATGGCAAGCATGGAGCCGCTCGCTCACCAGCACCGTAGTCTCTGGATGCTGGCAGATGTGGGACTGCATTGCTACACAGCAGCAGCTCATTGCCTTTTGGCAGCAGACGGTGCATTATGACTGGTAGCCATCGTCGTTTGTACTCTGGGTGCTCTTTTAGCCAACCTCTGTGAGGTCGGTCAGGGGTGCCTGGGCAGACATGGGAGTGACTCAGCCAAGTCATCCCATTTTCTGCCAAACACCCCAGGAGATGATGATGGCTAGCAGTCGTACTGCAGCATCTTCTGCCAAGCACCCAGGAGATGACGATGGCTAGCAGTCGTACTGCACCATCTGCTGCCAGCTAAGATGTAAAGATAGATGGAGTGAACCAAAACAAGAAATTGACCTGATTTGTTTTGTGAAATCAATGGCCTGCTAAACCCAGGGTTTTGAGTTCAATCCTTGAGGGGGCCATTCTGTGTGACAGTTGTTTGTGTTCTCCTTGATGCACAGCTATCCCCTTTTGTTGATTTCAATTCCCCTGTACGCCATGTAATCAGTCACCCCTACGTCGTCAGGGCAATGGCAGAACAATTTGTTTCATGCCTTTTCTTCAGCACAGAACCAGAAGCTGCAAAAGCAAAACAGGTGAGGAGGCGATGGCAGTGCGGGTGAACGAGAGTGATGAGGACATAGACTTCTCACAAAGTATGGGCTGGGCAATGTGACCCAGCAAGTGCACATCATGCTGAGAGCTCTGCATGGCCACCTGTGCTGATCAGCTCGCCATGCTGGCCAAACAGGAACATGAAATTCAAAAGTTTTGCGGGGCCCTTTTCTGTCTACCTGGCCAGTGCATCTGAGTTGAGAGAGCTGTCCAGAGCGGTCACAATGGAGCACTCTGGGGGTAGCTCCCAGAGGCCAATACCATCAAATTGCGTCCACACTACTCTAAATTCGACCTGGCAAGGCAGATTTCGGCGCTAATTCCCTCATCGGAGGTGGAGTAAAGAAATTGATTTAAAGAGCCCTTTAAGTAAAAAAAAAGGGCTTGTCGTGGTATGGTTCCAGGCTTAAATCACGATAACAATGCTAAATTCGACCTAAAATCGTAGTGTAGACCAGGCCTTATACTGGCATAGAAAAAGTATAAGTGAGAGGAAAGGCCACTTTTGCTCTAGCTTTCTGCTGAAGTGGATTTATTCAGCTACTTGCAACTCATCGTCCTCACCTCAGATGCCAGAAACACACTAAGAACCACTGCACTGATTCCATGGCACCATGTTTGAAACATTGTGGGAACCGAAAGAATTCTGGGAGTCATCTGTAGAAACCCAGTCAAATGAAGCTTGAAAAGAGGGTACAGTATGAAACAGGGTGAGAATCCCTTCCTTAGATGTTTAAAACCATAGTTTTCATCTCTGCAGGACTGACAAATTTTTGGAGAATACAAAATAAAAGGAAAACGTATGACAAGTTAATTTCTTTACTCTAATTAACGTTTCCGCCAGTACTTCACTTATCAGGTTCCGTTCTTGGAAGAGAGGTTAAAGGGCAGTTCAGAGAATCCAAGATAAAGAATTCTCACTCATGCATGTTCCTACTAGAATACATTTTCAAAGCTATATTACTATTTTCTGTATATAAAATATTAACTATTCTATATGGAACTGACACTGCAACTGACAGACTTTCATGTGGCAGACGTGGTCAGACACTTTAGATATGGTTATAGTAATATAGGTAGGGTCTTACCAAATTCACATCCACAAAAAACACATCATGGACTGTGAAATCTGGTCTCCTCCTGTGAAATTTGGTCTTTTATATGCTTTTAGCCTATACTATACAGATTTCTCTGGAGAGATCAGTGTTTCCCACAAATTGGGGGTCCTGACCCAAAAGGCAGTTGCAGGGGACTGGTAAGGTTATTTTAGGGAGGTTATGGTACTGCCAACCTTACTGCTGTGCTGCCTTCAGAGCTGGGCAGCCAGCAAGCGGTGGCTGCTGACCAAGAGTCCAGCTCTGAAGGTTGCAGCACAGAAGTTGGGGTGGCAATACCATACCATGCCATCTTTACTTCTGTGCTGCTGCTGGCAATGGCTGTGCCCTCAGAGCTGGGCTCCCAGCCAACAGCTATCGCTCTCCAGCTCAGAAGGCACCTCCAGCACCAGCACAGAAATAAGTGTAGCTGTACTGCAACTCCTCACCACCACAATAATCTTGTGGACTCCACCCCCACCAAAAAAACCCCTCCTTTTTGAGTCAAGACCGCTACAATTATACGCTGTGAAATTTCAGATTTAAATATCTGAAATCATGAAATTTATGATTTTTAAAACCCTATGACTGTGAAATTGACCAAAATGGACTGTGAATTTCATAGGGCCCTCATTATAGGTGACACGATCTATACTTAAGGCTGTCTGACACTTTCCACTATAAAATACTGTTTTCTGTTGCTTATAACTCTGCCAAATGTAAATTGTTCAGGCTGATATTTTCCATACTGGGTGTCTGCCAAAGGCTAATTTTTTTTACTTATTTTGAAAGTTTCAGCTAAAATGGTTCAGCCATTTTGGAGAACAAAGTTAGAGAAAAATACATGGTTTTGCCTATGTTAAAAAAAACAAATTATAACTATTTTGCTGAGAAGCTCTAGAACCTCAGTGCTTTGGAACAAAGACTTAAAGATTGACAGAGACTGGGGGGAAGGGGTCACACTGGTGTCAAAGATGTGTCTTTTGCCATGCCCATGAAAATCCAACCAAATTTGGCCAAGTTATAAGCCTCTGAAAAATCACAGATGGCACATATTCCGTAGAGGTTTGTCAGCATTTGGCACCTAACTTCTCTGAGGATTCCATCTGGACTATTCATGCTCCAGCCCAGGTTTTCAGGGGCTGAGCTGAACTTTCCCTACAGTTGTGCCTCCTGGCTGCCTGTGGCACCAGCACCAGAAGTGGTATCAGAGAAAACATCTCTCCTGTGCTCATAATGTTCTTTCAGCTGACCCCCAAGCAGCAAGGAAGAGGACCAGGAAGTAGCACCCTGACTGGAGGACAGGGAGATGGGGTGTGTGTGGAAGAGATACTGGATGCAGGGAGAGAGACACAGGAGCTTGGTAGGGAGGAAAGAGAATAGAAGCCTGGAGAAAAAGGGGTTTAGGAGCTGGGGGGATCAGAGCAGGAGTTGGGGAATACAGGCAGAGAATGAGGACAGGGCAGGAGCACGGGGTAGAGAACAGGGACAGGATTCGGGCAGAGGAAAATAGAAGCAAAGTTGGGAGATGAGGGCAGGAGTTGGGTAGGGTCACTGGCAAGAGCAAGGGAGGATAGCAGTAGTGGAGAAGAAAAGGGTAAGAACTGGCATTGGGGGTGAAATAGGAGCAAAAGGGTACAGGGATGTTATATTTCAAAAATGTCAAAGGTTTCATCATTATCAACATACTTTGGTTTGATTTATTTTGCCCCAAAATTAAATTGTCAAAATTGACATTCTTTGCAAAGTTTTGAATGAGGGGAAATGGCAGTTGCTGGCAGAAAAACATTCCATCTGAACATTTTTGATCAGCTCTATTTCTGACTTAATGAACTAAAAGCTATTATTATAGTAAGTCATGCTTGGTAAAACTGTACATATATATAAGACAAAGGAGAAGACCTCATTCCTGAGCAAGTACATCTCTAGCTTAGCCAGTAGATGGCAGTTTTTCTGAACTGATTTGACAATTTCCTATTTAGTAGGACTTTCTGGTTACAGATAAAAAGACAGGAAGCTTACCACTCATGACTGTCCTCTGTGCCAGTGTATTATCAGCATGTGTTTATGCATATAAACATACCACACCTATGCACCTCCTTGTTTAATGCTGAATCTCTTTCAGCATGCAAAGAAAGCTTGCCCAATTATTATGTACAAAATGCCACACTAAGTGTGTACGTCATTTTATAACTATAAAATTAAGACATAGTCCCTGCACCAGAAAACTTTCATTTTGATTTCTACAAAAAACCAGAGATGGGACTTTTGAGTGTAAGGGCTGCTGAACTGTGTCCTCGGTCTGAGAAGCTCTACTCTGATTGGTAATTGCATTGGACGGATCATGACATCACAGGGAAAACATCACATGATCCCATGCAAAGCGGAATGATAGAATCAAACATGTATTCCAGTCATCCCTTCAAGAATGACAAACTCAGCTGGATACCAGCTCCTGAGTCAGGAGTCGCAGCCATGAGTGCAAAGTGGGTTTTTAAAAGGTGCCAAATCACAATTACATTTTACCCCTACTGCTCTATAGGCAGGGGCTGCCCTGCAGTTACTGGTGCTCAGGTTTCTCAGTTACAAAATGCTGGAAAGATCTGTTTTGTTTTGTTTTTATTCCAGAGCCTGGTTACCTGTGTGGGCTATATACAATACAACCCTAATTCTATTCCTCTTGCAAAACCATATAAGGATGAATCGGCCCCTGCAATCTCAATTACACTGAATATCTGCTTAAAGGGAAGTTGGTCTATTAAAAATTGACTTCACTATATGATTCTATTGCACACTAAAATAAAAGAGGAAGACTACTGTAAGCAGGAAAAAGTGAGGGTTTCCCTAATTAGGTAAGGCATGTTGTCACAATAAGTACTGATGTTAATAGGGCTACTGTGCCGGACTCAGTCTGCTCTTTAGTGAAACACTGGACACAAACTTCAGAGTAAGGCCACCCTTATGAATTATGGGGAGATGGGTATGAGTTGCCTCACACTGTAGATCTGCTGCCTGTCATGGAGGCTTGGCACTGATTATTCTACCTCTGGCTCTATTGTTTTCATTCCAAATCAGAAGCTGGCCTGCATGTTGAAAGACAGGCATTAAATTCCCGGGCCCTCAAAAGTGCAGAGTGCTTACTTTGTATATAAGCCTAGCTCTGGTTCAGAGTGGCTCCCAGCATATCAGAACCATTCAAAGAGACAGGATCTGTGCCAAAGAAGTGTACTTGCCTCATGACTCGAAGAACTGGCAACCAAAAACAACTTTCTTTTGTGAAAAGTTGCTGTAAAGGATTCAGCCAGCAATGCTACATGTTCCACCAGATGCACTTACTTTTGGAGCCTGAAGTAAACCACTCAGCTGTCAAACAGTACCTAAGGTTGGATTGGAAACCACACATATAAAGCAAAAAATTGAAACAGTGAACATACAAAACTGGCCAAGAGACTGGGACAGAGGGACACCTTTCTAGCTTCCTTTGCCCCAAAGAGGACTTTTTTTAATGCGGTGCTCAGATTACTTTAAGATCAACTGTCAGGATTGATTCAAGTTTAGTAATGGCTTCAAGGAGGAATGCAAGCACTCATCAGTAGAACAGTGACAGCAATAACTCATTTAAACAAAGAGTTTGGCTAATGTATCCAAATCCTGTAGCTCACCAGCCTGAAAAAAATAGTCAGACACATACAAAAAAAATTAAATGGAGATGAACACTCTTCTGTTTCTTATTTTGACCTTGGGTGCCAGCAGAAATATACT
The DNA here is from genome assembly GCF_007399415.2 of Gopherus evgoodei. NCBI lineage: Eukaryota > Metazoa > Chordata > Testudines > Testudinidae > Gopherus > Gopherus evgoodei. Next base: position 9,408,318 of record NC_044330.1, read on the forward strand.
TCCTGCCACTCACTTCCAATGAAAGAGGTTTATTTGTAAAATGTCACAGTGTGCAGCAAATCTTCTGTAGCTAGATCCCCCTCCACCCACACAATTGGGTATTAGCTAAAACAAACAAAAACAAGACATATTAGAATATGCCTTCATTCCCTAGGAATTCATAAAGTATCTGATACCATAGTGCTTGCCTCATAAAACAACTAGGTTACAGAATGTGTCTAGGGATAACACAAACTGGGTCACTTTAGCAATCATAAAACGGTTAAACTAAAGTATATTGTTCAGGCAAGAAGGTCTGATTATAGCTCAGGTGAGCATATGTGTGCTAGTTTTAATCTAGCCAGCATCGGTAAGAGTAGTAGTGCAGCATGGGCTTCAGCACAGGCAAGCAACCAGAGTGCATACGCAGCACCCTGGGCAGGCTTGTACTTGGACACCTAACTCATACTAATCCCACCTGACCCACGTGGGTACATACTCGGGTGGCTAGCCCAAGCCACTGCAGCCATGCTGCTATCTTTTAGTGTGCTAGCTCAAGCAGAACTAGCCTGTGCATGTCTACCGAGCTGGGAATTACACCTCCCAGCTGCAGTGTGAACATACCCAAACTGCCAACTGACTGATCTATAGGCCAGAATGGCTAGAATGCACAATGCTCTGCTCACTACCTCTCTGACCCCAGCAGAAACAGAGGTCCCATTGATGATTGAGGGGAAGGAGATGAGCGCTAAAGGCAGTCCTAGGGGGCACACTGGTAGAAAAGGAGGTCCTAGAAGGAGAGGACCTGAGACGGCAGCAAATTATCATCTGATTCCTCCTGCTTTGGCGACACTTTTGGTGTGCCACATGCCACTGCACTCAGGGTGGCATGGGGAATTGGTACACTCCCCCTACACTGGAAATAATCTATTAGGTCTGCTTTTACCATCTTTAAGGCCCCATTAAGCCACCAGAACAACATACACTGGCTTTAGCAGGGGACAGAACTGGCTTCCTATCGTATAGAATCTGTTGCATAAAACATAGGGCTAAATCTGCCTGCAATGGATCTCTGATGGAGTGGAGAACCAGTGAGATCCCATGGGAGATGTGGAGAGCAAAGGACTGCTAGATATGACAGAGAGGCTAAGCAGATGTGGAGAATTCAACAAAAGCCACTTATGGAAGGCTCATTGAGGACTCTACACTGCAAACCTCAGTCACTTCGCAGAATTCCACTCTGCAAATCTGAAGCCACTTCTTGACTCTCAACAACCGACAAAAGTGTTTTTGAGTACTCACCAATATTTAGCAGTGACATGTTTTTGATTATTTTTTCACTCTCATTGTATCTAATCTAGGCATTTCCAAAGATCGATCCATCATAACAATTGTATTACAAATCATGTCCACCCTTCTTAGGAAGGCACTCAGGGTGCTGAACATTTAATAGCCGTAATAGTAAACAACAATTAAACCATCTTTATACACACAGCACTGCTGTGTTCAATATTATATTGGGTATTTAGCATTACTTTTTCTTGCTGATCCACCATACTGGATCTCTTTCACACTTGCCTTTGCTCATTAGGATATTATTTATAGTACAGCAGTGTCAAATGGTAATTATCTCAGAAGCAACCGCAGTTTCTAAACGATAAAGTAGCAGCTCTTCTAAGTTCTCCTTCCTTCCTTTGCAGTGTCTCCTCCAGAGAGCAGGGGAGTGTGCTTCCTTATCACTCTTGCCACCCTAAGCAGTTGAGATAGTTTTTTTTCTTTTGCACCAGCATTTCTGCCTCACAAACACTGAAACAATTTCCTTTTTTAGACAGCAAGGACACCGACTTGCTCTCTACCCCTCCCCCAGTCCTTGCTGTGCCCTCTTCTTACCTTCAGTGGCAGAGGAAATCCATGCTGCAGTTTTTTCTTGAGCAGCAGCAGTTCTATGGCAACAGCAACTTGGAGGCAGTGATCCCTTCCTTGCATCTCTCACTTTCATTTCCTTCAATCAGCAAACAGAGGCATGATTTGTTTGCACAGTATGTTAATAAATACAATTTCAATGTGCATTTTGCAAGTGAATTTGTTCCTTAGGATTGCCAAGATGTATTTCCCACCTAGCTAAATGTTGCTCTCACTAATGAAAGGCATTAAAGGAAATCAGAAAATTCCTTTAACGTATTTAGAATAAACCATTCATAACCATTTTCATTTGTGATATATACTGAGCTTTCCCAGATTTAGTCAAACATATATGAAAAGGAAATTCTATCAGCTTTGGGTCCATGGCCAAAAGATAAAATATCGTGTCCAATGGAAACAGTTTTAAATATTGTGTGCAAATACTGAATGAGTCTTTATTCACCATGACACCTATATGAGATCAGTGATTTAGTTGTGAAATTCCTGAAGGAAGAAAAGCGTAAAGCCACACAAAGGTCTTGCAGTTTCAGACCAAGGTAAATTGTGCATCAGAGTCTATTTGGAAATACTAATACAAGATACAGAGCAGAACTTAGCAGGGAAACACAATATTCTCTGACTGAGAGGCTAATGAACATCTACAGCCAGGAAACAGATTGGTTAGAAATGGACATTTCCCAGGTTCCCCCACTTACAAATTAATCAAAAATGGGGTGCAAATAAATGCCAAATATGAGAGCAAATAAATCACTATATGAAACTTAGAAACATACATCACGAGAGGCTTTTAAAGGGAAGCACTGTGACACACAGGAGATAAAGTAATCAATACATTTCTGTAGCCCAATGTGAACTGTCATTCCTGGTACCTGCTGTGTTAGGAACAAAGGCTACTGGTTACTGCTGACGGCTGTGACATGTTGCGCTAAAGAGCAAGCCCTGGGTTAGAGCTAACGATTGCCACTGTAACTAATTGCTAATGTCCTAATTTGCTGCACTACTCGGAGTATTTTGTGCATAAAGTTCTGCACACTACAATGAGACTATACCCTGTAATCTGGATAGCAGCATATGAGGTTTGAGAGACTGCAGGGCTTTTTCAGTTTTGTTTTCCTGGCTTCAAAGAAATATTTGGCATATGACTATATTAAAACTCTTAGCAAAAAGATTCAAATTATTGGATGATGATTATGGTCCAAAACTGAGCCATCAGAGCAGTTTATTATTTGAGTTATCCTGTGCCCTGGGGCTCTATTTTGGTCATTAGTTTGTGAAACTGTCATCTGAATCATTTACAACAAATGCTGTTGTAAACACTGTTGTGTCCAAACAGCAGCTTTTTTCACAACACAACTCCATGTTTGTACATCTACACCTACCACATTGCTGAGTCTGTATTAGTGCATTCTGGAAAAATCTGGGGAACTATATAGTCCCTGAGCTACAAATAGAGGGACTGATTCTCCTCTTTTCAGAGTGGTAGCCGTCTTAGTTTGTATCAGCAAAAACAACGAGGAGTCCTTGTGGCACCTTAAAGACTAACAAATTTATCTGGTCATAATCTTTCATGGGCTAAAACCCACTTCATCAGATGCATGGAGTGAAAAATACAGTAAGCAGAATATATATTCTAGCACATGAAAAGATGGGAGTTGCCTTACCAAGTCGGGGGTCAGTGCTAACAAGCCAATTCAATTAAGGTGGAAGTGGCCTAGCAGTTAACAAGAAAGGGTGAATACCAATGGAGGGAAAATTATTTTTGTAGTGCTAATGAGGCCAATGCAATCAAGGTGGCCCATTTCCAACAGTTGACAACAAGATGTGAGTACCATCTTTGTAGTGATTACTTTTTGTCGTGACCACCTCATGTAATCATTTACACCTATTTGTTCGTAAGACAGTCAGGACTTCTGTGCCCAAAGGCCATGCATATAGCATGGGACAAACAGAACTCTAGAAAATCCTACTGCACAGACAGCTGGAAAGGAGAATTGGTCCCCAAAGGCATCTCTTGGCAGCCCTAACTACACTCCTAAAAACACCACATAAGCAGTACACCAGAAAGTTACGGGAAGACAACTACTGAAAGCCTGGGTGAAACACCCTTCGTTCTGTGGACACATTTACCGCCACCTATGCCACTAACTGGTTAAAAAGATGTAACACAGACAAAACCTAGATAACATCTTTCATCCAAAATCTCAAAGAGTTTTTACAAACATCAGATAATTAAGCCTCACAACATCCCTTATTAATTGTTATTTATTAATATTTAGATTGTGGTAGTACCTAAAGGCCCCACTCAGAACTGGGTGCTCCATTGGGCCAGACAGTATGGGAACACACACATACAAAACATGATTTCTGTCCTGAACTGCTCACAGTCTAAGAAATCCCTGTGAGGCAGGAAAGGATTGTTATTCCTATTTTATAAACCAGGTGAAACCGAGGCACCGAGAGTCGAAATTACTCACTCATAGTCTCAGTGAGTCTGTAACAATGCCGGGAATAGAACTCAGGAGTTCTGATCCTCAGTCACCTGCTCTAACTACTACTTCATATTTTGTTAGAAAAATAAAGGTTCAACAGAAAAAACTTTGATCCAGTAGAAATTTAGGTTAGCCCTGATGATGGTGCATGTTTTGGCTCCAAATATATAGTTTGTTTACAGTTAATGAGGCAGCGATCTATCTTTGTTGTTAACACTTACTCATTGTGATAGGTTGTATAAACTGCAGAATACTCAGTGAGGGAAGTAAAATTGTCCTTCTAGAGGCTGGAAACTTTTGCTACACTTGGCTGACACACAAAGGGCAAAACAAGCAAAGAACGCTTGCAATCCAGAGAGGTGAATACTTTGTGTCATTTCTTTTCTGATGGTTATAAAGCTAATTTTTTAATGTTCTGACAATAAAAGCCTGGAAAGACATTTAAACACTGAACTTTTCTGTGCAGTGTTTTACCAGTTGTTCCTTTCAGTCTGATTAACCACTCACAATTATGTTCTTACTTATATAGCACCATAGTTAGCGAGACACTTGTAAGTTATTTTACATTTATTTAAAACAGCAAAAGTATCTATTATTCTTTTATGGTGTAACTATATATTACTTTAAGAGCGCACTCTATTTTAAATATTTGATTCCATAATTAATATTGGGTATATAGCCTATTACAATCAGAAGTCACACAAGACATTAAATTTCATAGTATACAGCATTGTAACAAGATTTCATTTCTTCACTAAATAATTGCCATCAATTTTGTATCTATGGAGTCTTGTGCCATGTAAATTATTATAATTCTAATTACCAATGAACAATCAGTAGATTTCACTGTTAGTAGGACAGAGTTGTATGGCTGCAGAACAGAGGAAAAAAGACCCCACACTAAAAGGAACCAACATGGTGAAGAGGCCCATGCTGTAGCAGTTGTTAGATAAGTAGAAGTAAATGTGACTCCTTTGGTACAAACTGAAGCTAATGTAACCTGGCGATTATAATTTTGGGTATCATCTGTGGACACCAAATTGAACAACCAAGAGAATAAATATATGACATGCAGGATTAAATTGTACTGAGAAGAAAACCAGGTCAATGTCAAGATTTTGCTGAAATTAATCAATATGTTCATATTTACCTTTTCTCAGAATTTTTGAGGCAGCCACCACTCATTTTTTTGCAGACTGCTTCTGACGGATGTACAAGTACAGTGGTACCACCATAGTGCAGAAGTGTTACACTTGGCCTGCAAAATAAATGTAAATGCAGTACTCTTTCAGGATGTTAGCAGCAGCTGTCACTTGCTTAATTTTTCTAGCTTTCTTTTCTCTTGCATTGCAGTCTAAAGGACAAACTCTGCCCTCAGACACGTGCACACAACTCCCATTAACTAATTATACTTTGCACTCTAATGCACCTTCCAATTAAGGATCTCACATTCTTCACAAACATTTAATTTGCCCTCACAAATCTCCTGTGAGAGACGTATTACTATCCCCACTTTTTAGAAGAGGAAACTAAAGTATGGACAATCTTGGTCCAGTTGAAACCAATGACAAAACCATTTACCTCAGTGGTGCACTGCCAGCCCCTAAATGATTTGCCAAAGGCCACAACACAAGTGTCTGACACAGTTGGTATAGAGCCAACATTTCCAACTCCCTGTCCTGGGCCTGAACCACCCAACTCTTTCCCTCTATTCTCTGGTGAGACTCTGAAGGGTAGAATTTGACCCCAAATCAAACTGAGGATTCAAGACATCTAGCTATTATTACAACTACATCTCTTGTGTCTACAGTATGTTAGAGACTTAATGATTGATAAAAGAAAAATAAAATAGAAGAAAGGGAAGACCTAAATACTTTCAGCAGAAAAAATCATATGATTTGAGATTTGATTGGGTCAGCATGCTTCCGATTAGCTGACTACTAACTTGGAAAATCATAAGAACATCACAAATCCTCTACTAAAACACAGTATTTCAAAAGCATACCCCAGACGTACTGTAAATATTTTCCTTGTTTAAGGAAGGAAAGGGTCAGAAGGAATTTTTCCTCCCTGGTCAGATTGGTAGAGACCTGGGTGGAAGGAGGTTGCCTTCCTTTGCAGCTAGGAGCATGGGTCACTTGCAGGTGTAAAGTAAAGTAAATGGTGTATTCTCTGTAACTTGAAGTATTTATATCATGATTTGCAGAATTTGGTAACTCAGCTAGAGATTATGGTTTATTACAGGAGTGGGTGGGTGAGGACCTGTGGTCTGCAACTTGCAGGAGGTCAGACTAGATGATCATGATGGTCTATGAAGGCAGGACAACCTGACTGGATTGGGGATGTGGATGTGGGAAGAAGGCTGGCACTATGACGGATCTGTTAACGTGAGGCCCAGTGCCCTGAGAAAGGCTAGTGCAATATTCCAAATATCTCGTATAAATTGGAGTAGATATTAGGTAAAATTTTCAAAAGTATCTATGTGATTTAGGAGCCTAAATCCCATTGACTTTTGTTTAGGCAGGCTCCTAAATCACTCAGTGACTTTTGAAAATGTTATCTATTACGTCTAAAGCATAACTACTCAATGACCTGAAATCAAAGAGCTCTCAATAACTTGTTCAGAACCCCACTGAGCAAAGAATTTCAGTTTCATAGAGTTTAAGGCTGCAAAGGACCAATAAATCACCTAGTCTGACTTGCTGTATATCAGAGGGCATTAAATTTCACCAGTTGCCTTGGTGCCACAGATCCACAAGACCTATACTACGCCTCCAGCTTTGGAACATCCTCTAGAAGGAACCCCTTCAATGTGCCAGACCCCCTAGGGATCTCATTCTTCCTCTAGAGTAAGACACACAGCTTCACTTTCTCCTTAGACTGGACCTTTACAGCACTTCTGCTTCACACCATAAACTCTGTTCAGTGAATCCAATTGAGACAGACTCTTGGTGGAGACTTGTGCACACTTCAGCAATTAATGCAACTCAGCAAGCATTTGCAGCAACACTAACAGCATTGTCAAAACAGTTGAGTTTCTTAGGGTATGTCTACACCAGGGGTCAGCAGCCTTTCAGAAGTGATGTGCCGAGTCTTCATGCATTCACTCTAATTTAAGGTTTTGTGTGCCAGTAATACATTTTAACATTTTTAGAAGGTCTCTTTCTATAAGTCTATAATATATAACTAAACTATTGTTGTATGTAAAGTAAATAAGGTTTTAAAAATGTTTAAGCTTCATTTAAAATTAAATTAAAATGCAGAGCCTCCCGGACTAGTGGCCAGGACCCAGGCAGTGTGAGTGCCACTGAAAATCAGCTCGGGTGCCGCCTTCGGCACCCATGCCATAGGTTGCCTACCCCGGTCTACACTATGAAATTAGGTCGATTTTATAGAAGTTGATCTTTAGAAAGTGATTTTATGCAGTCAATTGTGTATGTCCCCACTAAGCACATTAAGTCAGCAGAGTGCATCCTCAATACCGTGGCTAGCATTGACTCACAGAGCGGTGCACTGTGGGTAGCTATCCCACAGTCCCTGCAGTCTCCACTGTCCATTGGAATTCTGGGTTAAGCTCACAATGCCTGATGGGGCAAAAACATTGTCACGGGTGGTTTTGGGTACATATCGTCAGTCTCCCCTCCCTGCCTCCCTTCCTCCATGAAAGCAATGGCAGACAATCGTTTTGCGCCCTTTTTCCTGGGTTACCTGTGCAGACCCCATAGCACGGCAAGCATGGAGCCCACTCAGCTCACCACTGCTGTTGTGAACACTGTAAACAGCTAGCGCATTATCCTGCAGTATATGCAGAACTTGGCTAGGAGCTGTCAGAACAAGGACGATTATGAGGAGGACATGGACACAGACTTTCCTGAAAGCACAGGATGTGGCAATTGGGACATCATGACAGCAGTGGGGCAGGTTGATACAGTGGAACGGCGATTCTGAGCCCGGCAAACAAGCACAGACAGGTGGGATCGCATAGTGTTGCAGGTATGGGATGATTCCCAGCGGCTGCAAAACTTTCACATGGGTAAGGCCACTTTCCTGGAACTTTGCAAGTTGCTTTCCCCCGCCCTGAAGTACAGGAATACCAAGATGAGAGCTGCTCTGACAGTTGATAAGCGAGTGGTGATAGCCCTGTGGAAGCTTGCGACGCCTGACTGCTACCAGTCAGTCAGGAATCAATTTGGAGTGAGCAAATCAACTGTGGGGCTGCTGTGATCCAAGTAGCCAGTGCAATGACTGACCTTCTGCAAACAAGCGGAGTGATTCTGGGAAATGTGCAGGTCATAGTGGATGGCTTTGGTGCAACGGGGCTCCCTAACTGTGGTGGGGTGATAGACGGAACACATATCCCTATCTTGGCACTGGACCACCTTGCCAACCACACGTAAACCACAAGGGGTACTTTCTCAATGGTGCTGCAAGCATTGGTGGATCACAAGGGACGTTTCACCTACATCAATGTGGGATGGCCAGGAAAGGTGCTCGCATCTTTAGGAACTCCAGGCTGTTCGAGCAGCTGCAAGAAGGAACTTACTTCTCAGACCAGAAAATTACCGCTGGGGATGTTGAAATGCCAATAGTTATCCTTGGGGACCCAGCCTATCCCTTGCTCCCACGGCTCATGAAGCCGTACACAGGCAGCCTGAACAGCAGTAAGGAGCAGTTCAACTATAGGCTGAGCAAGTGCAGGATGGTGGTAGAATGTGCCTTTGGACGTTTAAAAGCTCGCTGGTGCTGTTTGCTGACTAGCTTCGATCTTAGCGCAATCAATATTCCCATTGTTATTGCTGCTTGCTGTGTGGTCCATAACATCTGTGAGAGTAAGGGGGAGACCTTTATAGTGGGATGGGAGACTGAGGCAAATTGTCTGGCAGCCGATTTTGAGCAGCCAGACACCAGGGCAATTAGAAGAGCACAGCTATGCACGCTGCGCATCAAAGAGGCTTTGAAAACCAGTTTCATGACTGGCCAGGCTACAGTGTGACAGTTGTGTGTGTTTCTCCTTGATGCAAACCCATCCCCTTTGTTGATTTTAATTCCCTGTAAGCCAACCACCCCCACTCCCCCTTTGATCACAGCAGGCAAAGGAAATAAAGTCAGTATTGTTTTGAAACCATGTATTCTTTCTTTATTAATTAAAAAAAAAAGAGAGATAACTGACAAGGTAGCCCGGGTGGGGTGGGGAAGGCAGGGAGAACAAGGCCACACTGCTTATTGTAGCCACACTACAAATCAAAACTGTTTGAATGACAGCCTTCTGTTGCTTGGGCCATCTTCTGGAGTGGATGGCTGGGTGCCTAGAGCCTCCCCCTCACATTCTTGGGCGTTTGGGTGAGAAGGATATGGAAATTGGGGAGGAGGGCAGGTTGTTATACAGTTTGTTTTCTTTCCTGCAGCTCCACCAGATGCCCCTGATCATGTCCATTTGCGCAGTCATTAGCCTCAGCATCGCCTCCTGCCTCTTCTCATCACACTCACTTAATGCTTTCCTGGCCTGTCACTGAATGCCTCCATGCATTCAGCTGTACTCTATCAGTGCGGGAGGACTGCATGAGCTCGGAAAACGTCATTGCGAGTGCATTTTTTTCGCCTTCTAATCTGCGATAACCTCTAGGATGGAGATGATAGGGGGAGCATAGAAACATTTGCGTCTGCAGGGAGATGAAAAGGGAGAGTAGAATTTAAGATGATACATTTCTGAGAACAAAAGGGGACTCTTTCACAGTGAATCAAGCAATTCACAGCAGACAGCACATGTGCTTTAGCTACAAGGTCACATTTTGCCTTTTATATTGAGCGCTCGCCGGTATGGTGACACATCACGCACGGCTGGGAAACAGAATTTAGTTTCCAGGCAGCCATGGTAAGCCAAACGGTACGGGGAGTTGGCTTCTTCTGCCTTCATAACATGTGGGAATGGTTTCAAATTGCAGCGCCCTCTTTTCCCATAGCAAGCAATGCCAGTTGGGTTTGCCATTTAAAAGGAGGGGCTGTGGTTTTTCGGTGGATGTCCAGTACACTCCTCCCACCATCCTACCACGTGGCTATTCTCTGGGATGATCCCTTCACCTTCTCTCCCCACCGCACGGCTATTCTCAGGGATGATCCCTTTTAGCCAAGCACAAACAGCCCAGCATGAACAGGGTCCTTTTTCCTGTTCCCTTACAAAGATTCCCCTATTTCAACCAGGTGACCATGAATAATCATCACTCTCCTGAGGTTAACACAGAAAGATATAGGTGGAATGTTGCTTGAATGGAACCAAAACCCAGGACCATTCGCTGCCATGCATTGTGCTGCAATGATTCCAAACTACTTGCTACTGGCTTGGTGTGGTAAAGTGTCCTACCATGGAGAATGAAATAAGGCAGTCCACCCCAAAGGCTTTCAGAGTACCTCCAGTAGAGCTTCCTGGAGCAGTCTCTGGAGGATTCCTGCTCCACCCCAGGCACATTAACAGACTTTTCCAGTAGCTATACTGGTCATGAATGCATCCCGATTCTTCACGGCAAATCAAACATTAAAAACAATTGCTTTTAACCCCTATAGTGTAGTTACAAATGTGCACTCACCAGAGGTACCTTCTCCAGCTTCAGGGTCCAGGAACCCGCTTTGGGAGGATATTGGCTCCAGGGTGATGAAAAGGTCCTGGCTGCCAGAGAGAACAGATTCTCTGCTTGCCTGCTGCACATTCTCTTCCTCCTCCTCCTCCTCCTCAAAATCATCCTCCCTGTTGCGTGAGACTCCTCCCTTGCAGGTATCCATGGACAGTGGTGGGGAAGTGGTAGGGTCCCCCCCTAGAATGCCATGCAGCTGATCACAGAAGCAGCATGTATGGGGGCTGTGACCCGGACCAACTGTTTGCCTCCTTTGTCTTTTGGTAGGCTTTCCTGAGCGCCTTAAACTTTCACACAGTACTGCTATGTGTCCCTATTGTAGCCTCTCTCCACCATGCCCTGGGCGATTTTGGTACATATATTAGCATTTCTTCTTTTTCATCAGAGTTCGGCCTGCACAGATTCTTCTCTCCATACAGCAATCAGATCCAGTGTCTCCCATTTGGTTCATGCTGGAGCCCATTTGCGATTCTGGGACTGCATGGTCACCTGTGCTGCTGAGCTCACCGCGCTGAGCAAACAGGAAATGAAATTCAAAATTTCTGGGGCTTTTCCTGTGTACTTGGCTAGTGCATCGGAGTTGAAAGTACTGTCCAGAGTGGTCACATTGGAGCACTCTGGGATAGCTCCCAGAGGCCAATACCATCAAATTGCATCTGCATTACCCCAAATTCGACCCAGCAAGGTTGATTTTAGCGCTATTCTCCTGGCCGGGGAGGAGTACACCAGTTGATTTTAAGAGCCCTTTAGGTCAACGGAATGAGGTTGGTTGTGTAGACATATTGCTTATAAAATCAACCTAATGCGGCTAAATGAGACCTAGCCTCGTAGTGCAGACCAGGGCTCAGTCATCTGGAACTCAGCATAGGCAGTCCTTAGGTTAGCATAGAGAAATGAAGGTTAAAGCATAGACCATAGTGGTTAGCCCAGAGCCCAGCCAAGCTGTAGTGAACTCCATTGTTCAAGCACTCTCTCTCTCTCAGTCTGACATCTTTGGTCAGTTCCCAGGTGAGAGCCCTAACTCCTTCCAGCAGCCAACTCTTATTCCCTACCTCACACCTCTCCAGTCCTTTGTTCTCAAGCCAGGGATTGTTGCTCAGCTTCCCTGTGGCGAGGCAGGGAAATCCATATCACTCTGGATCCTTGGTTGCTAGGTATCAATGGTCTGGTGACTGTATTTGCCATTGTCTTCTCAGGGGTTACACTGATATGAGGACTAATACTCAGACAACTAGGCAATATCCATACCCATGTCACCTAGCCTGCCCTGAGAGCAAACAGTCCCTTTCCCCACTCTGGGTAACAATGCAGCTTATAGGGGAAACAAAAGCACACCCAGGATTCATAAAAATATTACAGAAATTTCCCACTTCCTCACACTTGGGTATTTCAGTCTTCAGGAGACTAAACTGTTGTGTACAGGCATAGAACAGGAGAGACTGAGGTGTCACCAATGCCTGAGGCCCCTGCAAGGGCAAGGAATTACAAAAGTTGGGGTTTCAAAAAATGTGAAGTCCTGTCAACACAGAATGACAGGGCTCTAAGACACTGAACTACTTCAAAAAGACCAAATAGATTATAGACAAAGGTAGCTCATGATATACTAAAATCATTGCTGAATGTATCCCATAGGAGTAGGCTTAAAATTAGACTGCGACAGTGAAGAAGCAGAGGTGCAGTTCATGTGTAAGTTATTTAATTTGTTTCCATTTGATTTCGATGGAATTGCACCAAGATTATTCTAGCAGAGAATTCGGCCAAACTACTATATTGAGTTTGTGTGATGGATTGTTTACCTCACACAGATTGTTAAAGGGTTAATAGGGCCTGAGGGAGAAATTAACCAGTCCTGGGTGCACCTGGAGGGTAGGCCAGACCTAAACAGAAATAAAGCCCAGATAAGGGAGAGCAGAGTTTGTCTCCATAAAGTGCTGGGTGAGCCCAACCGGGGAGAGGAGAGGAGAGGAAAGGAAGCAGGAAGTACCTTTTCTCTGCAAAACAGCCTAAAAAGAAGGCTGAGAGGGCAAAGGAAAAAAGACCAGAAAGGGTTCTCCAGGGGCAAGTTGGAAGTCTGACTTGATGCGCAATTGTTGTTCTTCAAGAAACCAACCTCTCTAGATGCTGAGTTCCATTGCTTGCTTTAAATGCTTTGTTAGTGACTTCAACTTGAATGAGTAAATGACTGGAAATCCAATCTAAACTGCTGCCAAGTCACCTAGTCCATCTGTCATCCAGAGGTAATAAATAGCAACTCGTATTGGCCTGCTAAACCCAGGGTTGTGAGTTCAATCTTAGAGGGGGATACTTAGGGATCTAGGGCAAAATCAGTATTTGGTCCTGCTAGTGAAGGCAGGGGGCTGGACTCAATGACCTTTCACGATCCCTTCCAGTCCTATGAGATAGGTATATCTTCACATATTTTTTTATTATATTTTTTTCCTCTAGAAGAGACATAATGGCTTCCAAAGTGGCTATCCTGAACTTTCTTTGACCAGATAATGATTTATGTCCCAGAGATGCAGAATGGCTTGAGAGTCTCCTATCCCATTAATTTGAAAGTAATGGAAATATAGTCTCCTCCTCCTTTCATTTCGTGAAATGAAGTCAATGGCTTTTTTGGAAGGAGGGACTGGATTCCCTTCTACATATCTTTCTGATAAAGAGGATTCCTTTGAGAAGGGAACTGAGAGTTTGTTTGTTTTATAAACCTAGTTTTGTAGTCCCATCATAAAAAGCTCAGGACACATCTGTGGATAGCAGTGATCATCCAATGTGATGGATAGTTATGAGCCCAGTTTTGCTCCCATGAGTGCACTGGGCCCAATGCTCTTCCCATTGATGTCAAAAGGTGATTTTTTGTTAATGATTTCAGGGAGAGCAGGATTTGGCAGTATGGCTCTAACATGCAGACCCACACACATTAACTATTTACATGACTATTTTGATTTATGGTATGATTTGGTGATTATTTCTCATTTGAACTGAGCACCATTGGGCTCAATTGCCTTTTGGCACATTATTGGGACATAGGGTCCCCGTAGACTGCAAGTAGCCACAAGCATAAGATGCATGGTGCCATTGTTCTTAGCATACATAATCCACGGAAGATCTGGGCTTCAAGTTATTTTGCAGAAGTTTTTCAGCAAAATCCTAAAACCAAGCATGCTCCATACCTCATCCCTCTCAGATTTTGGAAGGCACTTCAGATTATTAAACCTTGGGTCGATTGCTATAGCTTTCTTTAGAAATCTCACATTGGTACCTTCTTTGTGTTTTGTCAAATCTGCAGTGAAAGCTATCTTAAAACGAACAACGTGCTTGGTCATCATCTGAGACTGCTATATTATTAAATATATGGCAGAATGCAGGTAAAACAGGGCAGGAGGCATTCAATTCTCCCCCCAAGGAGTTCAGTCACAAATTTAATTAACGCATTATTTTATTAATGAGCATCAACAGCATGGAAGCATGTCCTCTGGAATGGTGGCTGAAGCATGAAGGGGCATACATATGGTTAGCATATCTGGCATGTAAATATCTTGTAATGCGATTACAAAAGTGCCATGTGAAGGCCTGTTCTTACTTTCAGGTGACATTGTACATAAGCGGGCAGCATTATCTCCTGCAAATGTAAACTAACTTGTTTATCCTAGTGATTGGCTGAACATGAAGTAGGATTGAGTGAATTGTAGGCTCTAAGGTTTTACATAGTTTTGTTTTTGAGTACTTACGTAACAAAAAAAAATCTACATTTTTAAGTTGCACTTTCACAATAAAAAGATTGCACTACACTACTTGTATGAGGTGAATTGAAAAATACTATTTCTTTTATCATTTTTCCAGAGCAAATATTTGTAATAAAAAGTGAGCATGTTGTACTCTTTGAATTCTGTTGCAACTGAAATCAATATATTTGAAAAATGTAGAAAAACGTCCAAAAATTTAATAAATATTTAATACATTTCAACTGGTATTCTATTGTTTAACAGTGCTATTGTGATTAATCATGATTAATTTTTTTATCATATGAGTTAACTGCGATTAATTGACAGCCCTACTTGTAATATAACAAGAGTGCATCGAAGAAAATATGAGACTCCACTCAATTTCTCCCTCAACTGGAACATCCTCAGGACACAAACTTTGGAATACCTCCTCAGATCAAAATAGGCAACATTGTATTTACTGCACTCATCTGAGCACCTTCCAGTATATCACATTGTTGTGTTTCTCATCCTCTCCCTGGGGCAGAAGCACATGAGAAGGGCCATACTGGATCAGACCAATGGTCCATCTAGCCCAGTATTCTGTCTTCTGACTGTGGCCATGCCAGGTGCTTCACAGGGAATGAACAGAACAGGGAATCATTAATTCTGTCACAGAGGTCACAGAAGTCATGGATTCCGTGACTTTCCGTTACCTCCGTGACTTTTGCAGCAGCTGCGTGCTGGCTCAATGGCTGCCCCAAGCAGGCAGCCCCTGGGCCAGCAGTGGCAGTTGGGTGGTGGGAGGGGGCCCAGTGCTAGGGGGAGGCGGTTGGGCAGGGGCACTTACCTCAGGGTGGGTGGCTGCCTGGCTCCCACTGGCATGGCCCCCAAGCAGCTCCTAGGCAGCAGAGGGGCAGGAGGTCTCCATGTCACGCACTGCCTATGCCCACAGGCCCCACCCCTGCAGCTCCCATTGGCTGGAGTTCCCAACCAATGGGAACTGCGGCAGCCAGCACTTGTGGTAGGAGCAGCAGAGCCCCTGCCCTAGCCCCTCCCTCCACCGCCTAGGAGCTGCAGGGATGCAGAGCAGGGTAGGAAGCCCCTGCCAGCCCCACCAATTCTCCCCGCCCCCAATACCAGCAGAGGTCCTGGGCCACCTTCCCCAGCACCTTCAGCAACCCTAGACTGCCCTCCCCAGAGCACTCGCAACCCCCCCCCCGCCCAGTTTTTACTCAGGGAGGGTATTTTTAATAAAAGTCATGGACAGGTCACTGGCCCGTGAATTTTTGTTTACGGCTGGTGACCTGTCCATGACTTTTACTAAAAATACCTGTGACTAAAACATAGCCTTAGTAATCATTAAGTGATCATCCCCTTTTGTCCATTCCCAGCTTCTGGCAAACAGAGGCTAGGGACACTTCAGAGCATGGTTTTGCATCCCTGCTCAGCCTGGCTAATAGCCATTGTTAGACCTATCCTCCATGAACTTATCTAATTCTTTTTTGAACCCAGTTATGCTTTTGGCTTTCACAGCATCCCCTGGCAACAAGTTCCGCAGGTTGACTGTGCGTTGTATGAAGAAGTACTTCCTTATGTTTATAGTCTTGGCCTTCACAACATCCTCTGGCAAAGAGTTCCACAGGCTGTGTGTTGTGGGAAGAAATACTTCCACATGGAATGGAATGTCTTGTTTTAACAATATTTGGGAAGGGAGAAGGTTTTTTTTTTTGTTATTTAAATATACACATTGCTATGTGTTTATGTTAGAGAAGACAAGGTCAAAGAAATGCACCTTGCACTCAGAGTGGAAGGTGGTGAGGTTTGTGATGATTTCTTAATTCCCAGGGGATTTAATTCCACTCTCAATCTGGCCCCTGATAAAACTCTCTCTCTCGCAAAGATGAGTGTTAGTTACCCTTATTGTACAGTTCCATTGTCACACATGTGAAGAGAAAGAAGCACTTTCAATTTTCCTCGCTAAATGCATAACACTCCATAAAACAGGCTTTTAAGATCTCTACAGTGCATCAATAAGAGAGCTGGGAATATAAAACTTGGGACTTCCTGACACTCAATATATGTGTAAACTCAAAAGCTTGTCAAGATGTTGACTCGATTAAAGATATTACCTTCCTCACCTTGTCACCTAAAATTCTGGCATTTCATCAGGTCATACTGTCCCTGCAAGTGCTGCCATTGCAGAACCAGTGTATATTTGGTCTCTCTTCAAACTGAATCCTCTGAAGGATATTTTACACATATTCATATCCTAAAAGCAAAAGGCGGGATTTTCAAAACATCACCTGCATTTGTGCACATATGCTCACTATGGAAACAAATTCTCGAATTGCCACACTCAACCCCACTCACCCTCCCCAAATGAAATTAGTATGTTATATCATTTGTATACACAGGTAACAGTATGAAACAATTATAATAAACCTGATAAGTCTAGTAAATGCAGCAATACTTTTTCTTTTTTATTGGTATGAAAGCAACTAGCACAGGGGTGGGCAAACTTTTTGGCCTGAGGGACACATCTGGGTGGGGAAACTGCATGCAGGGCCATGAATGTAGGGCTGGGGCTTGGGGTGCAGGAGGGAGTGCAGGGTATGGGAAGGGGCTCAGGGTAGGGATTGGGGTGCAGGAGCGGTTTGGGGAGCAGGCTCCAGACCAGCATCACTTACCTGGAGCGGGTCCGGGGTGGCAGCAGCCCACAGCGGGGCTAAGGGACGCTCCCTGCCTGCCCTGGCCCTGGACTGCTCCCGGAAGCTGCTGGGACCATGTCCCTGTGGCGAGGGGGCAGAGGGCTCCACGTGCTGCCCTTGCCTGTGGGTACCTCCCCTGAAACTCCCATTGGCCGCGGTTCCCCATGAACTAGCACAATGTTAGCCCCTGAACTAGCACGATTCTCAAACTTTTGTATTGGGACACCTTTCAAACAGCAAGCCTAGGAGTGCGACACCCCCTCCCTTATGAATTAAAAAACACACCTTTTTTTATATTTAACACTATAAATATTGGAGGTGAAACAGGGTTTGGGGTGGAGGCTGACAGCTCATGACACCCCACATTGCGACCCCATAACTAGCATAATACCATTGACCGTTTTGATCTAGCTTGCACAATAAAAATTAACTTATTTAATGTTTTATTTTAGTTTGTGTCATCACAACAGTATTTCCTGACACAACTTAGTATTCACATTGTCAGACTGTCAATTGCAATCTGTCACAACACAACTTTTCCATCACATATGAATAAATCTGCATCAATCCTAGCAACAGCATGGGTTAACTCCCACACAAACATCCCCCAAATATACCTTCATCTAGAACAGGGTCTCTGAACCTTTTTCTTTCTGAGCCCCCTTCAACATGCTATAAAATTCCACGGCCTACGTGTGCCACAATAACTGATTTTCTGCATATAAAAGCCAAGACTGGCATTAGGGGATAGCAAGCAGAGCAACGGCCTGGGGCCTCATGCCATAGGGCCCACACAAAACTCTATTGCTCAGGCTTCAGCCCCAGTGGTGGGGCTCAGGGCCCAGGCTTCAGCACCATATGGTGGGGCTTCAGCTATCTACCCTGGGCGCCAGCGAGTGTAATGTTGGCCATGTTTGGCAGCCCCCTGAAACCTATGCACGGGCCCCCCGACAGCCTCAGACACTGGTTGAGAACCACTGATCTAGAATACATTACCCACATTTTAACTCTCCTTTACAATCCCCTCAGCCAGTTTCTGCTACCTCAAAAACAAACCAACCAAACATAAACATTGATGTGGCCCACCAGTAAAAGTGTGTGAAGCTAATCTATTTAACCTATCTGGGTTTTTATAAGCACCCATCACGACAGTATCTGAGCACATGAATTAAACAGCAGTATGACAGTAGAAATCACCTTCTAGCCAAACAATATAGACTGCAACCTCATCCTATCTGCAACCGTCTCCCCTAGGTTCGATCTTCTCCCCTATTCCACCTCACTCCTGCATCCCCTGGTACCTCTTCCCTGAGCTGCTTCCACACATCCATTTCTCCAGAGCGCCACAGGTCCTTCCCTTAGTCCCTCTCCAGTATTTCCTACTCCAGACATTCAAAACTACAAATCCTCCCCCATCCCAAAATCGATTTAACAATCACCAAAGGGTTTTTTTCTTTTGACTCTATTTGCAGTTCTTTTGCTGATGGTCTTGTTTTGGGGCTTTCCCAGGACAGTTTTCCAGCTTTTTCCCCAAAACACAAAGGCTAGAAGCTTATTTTGTTGGGGGGGGGGTGTATGTAGGGGCAGGGGGGAGGGGTAAATGAAAGAAAGTGGAGAGTTTCCCATAATCCCATGACTCCTGGAGCCTGGGTTTGACACCAACATGGCAACCTTGTGATAACCCTGCCTTCCTCACAGGTGATGCTCAGGCTTTGATCCCTTAAGCCTCCTCACCTGGTGCCCCCTTTCCCCCTCAGCTGCCCTCCCCGCCCTAAATTCCCTTCCCTCTTTCTCTGCCCCTTCCTCGGGTCTCAGCTGCCCTTTCCCCTCCTCTGGCCCCTCGCCAAGCTCCCCTCCCCCCTCCGACGACCCAGCCCCCTGCCCCACTCAGTCTCTCCCTTCCCCCTCCCGAACTGAGTCTCTGTCGCCACTCTGCAGCAGGGGTCAGGCAGGGAAACCCCGTACGCGAATGGTGGGGGCACGAGCAAGAGAAGGAAGGCGCAGGACACGGTCATATCTCTAACTGCTGCAATATCCTTCCGCCTTCGCGGCACACAAAATAGTTCCAGTCTCCGCCCGCTCTTCTGGCTCTGGCAGCCTTACGAACCCCCACGGGAAATATCACACCCAGTTTGAATGGGGACATCCGTGACACGGGCGAGCCCTAAACGGGGTATATTTGTGGCTTAGACTGTGGGACGATATACGGATTCCTCCGCGGCGAAAGGCGGTTCGAGTTCCGGCGGCTGCATGGGTATATAAACCAGGCGTCGCGGAGGCGCTGTCTTTTCAGTTGAGGAGAGAACAGAGGTGGGGGCTGGAGACTGGAACATGTCAGGTGGTTCCACGGATTATAGCAGGTATTGGGGGCTGAAAGGTGGGGGACTAGTCAGGGCCTTCGTGGCTTTTTTTTCTCTTGAGGCGATTTTAAAGGGCAGCGCGATTAACGCGGGACGAGGTGGGGCGTGTGACGCCGGCTCTTTGCCGTTGGTGGGAAATACCATCCCAGGTGGTTCCGTCCAGTTGTCTCTTGGTAGGCACGTTCTTCTCGCAGCTTGTCCGTTTCGGGGACCCATCCCCCGTGCGGCCCAGCATGATTTAGCTCCGAGAGGAGCCGGCCATGACGCTTCAACTTTGAACCCCCCCTTCCCCGGTGTCCCGTTGGTTCACTCCGGCGTTTCATGGGCCCGGCTTCGGGCGAGTCCATTTTCACGCAGAGCGGGAGGGGCTCGACGCTTAAGGCGATTGCCGGGCGCCTTCCTCCGCCTGCTTAGCGTCTCCGATTTGCGCAGTCCCGGGGTGGAGCTCTCGCGAGAGTTTGCTCGTCCTGGCTGAGGCAGATGGGGCGGCACATAGAAGCCGGAGAAAACTTCTCTTCTGGCTCTTCAGGCGAGGTGGCCCAGGTAGGGCAGCTCTTTTTTGCCTTCTCCCCGGCGGGGGCTACAGCGCCCAGCCGGCAACGCTCTTAGAGCAGGGGTTTTCGCTGCCCTGGGAGTGCTGCATGCTGGGAACTGTAGTCTCTGCCCTGCGCCTGTTGTGGCGGTGCGGCGCGTTGAGGCCTGCTATCGGCCTTGCTGCGGGGACGCGTGCTGTGCTGCTGTAGTTAGCTCTGGGGGTCGCTGCAGGGTAGAGGTGTTTTGCTGATTTTACACTGTGGCTATAGGGTGACTGAGCCTGGCACAGAAAGATGGAGTAATGGCATCCATGCTAATGAGGAGAGGAGACTAGTTCTCATGCTGGGAAAATACCAAAGCAAATTCTAGAGTTATCCATCCCTGGTTCAAGTTCCAGTTTGTTGTGGGCAGTGTTAATGCTATCGAAGATACTGAGGTCTTGATGTTCGATTGTTAGTTGCAGAGTGTTAACAGCCTGCTTTTTCTTGGCAACAGAGACCATGGCGGCCCAGAGGGAATGGACCCTGATGGTATCATTGAGGTGAGCAACTGTACAATACACTTTAGACTCAAATCAAATATGGAGGTAGGTGATCCATGTAGTAATCTTTTTGTTTTTTTTTCTTACAGAGCAATTGGAATGAAATTGTTGACAATTTTGATGATATGAATTTAAAAGAATCCCTTCTCAGGGGTATTTATGCTTATGGTTTTGAGAAACCTTCAGCTATTCAACAGAGAGCTATTATTCCATGTATCAAAGGTAGGCAAGCACAAAAGTCTACTGCATCTGTCTGCTAATGGTGACAAGACAAGTTAACTAGAAAAGAACTTTTTAAATGTATGTACTATGTAGTTATTTTTAAAGTGTGGTGATGATACTTACTTTTAACCCTTGCTTGAACAAGTGAGATGATGATATACCATCTTTCGGGACTGATCTGAAATGGAGAGCTCTTAATTGCTGATCACTTATTTCAAAAGGAATAGAATTAAACTAAATATGAATAACTTGTGTAGGAGCAGTAAATATATATCCTACTTTTTTTAGGGTATGATGTGATTGCTCAAGCTCAGTCAGGTACTGGCAAGACAGCCACATTTGCTATTTCCATCCTGCAGCAATTGGAGATTGATCTCAAGGAGACCCAAGCACTAGTATTGGCCCCTACCAGAGAACTGGCTCAACAGGTATTGATAGTGTAGTTAAAAAAGCTGCTTGCACATTGCATAAGTTTCAGGTTTCACAACTGTGTAGGACAGTTAACAGACTTTTCAAAGGGGTCTGTAACTAATATCCATTCAGAATCCTTGCCACTTTGAGTGTAATGGGGAAACAAAATAGCTTCTGTTTTAGGTTTTCCTTGCCCACATGAAGGGAGTTCAGATGTGATTTGTTTGGAGGTGATGCTGGGATAAGGGGCAGGTAACAGCTGATATGCTGTGTAGTTCTGAAAGGGCATCTCCCAGCAAATGGTGAAATATTAAAAAATGAAATATTAAAACATGTTCTGAGTGGAAATAAAATGCACTTTTTGAAAACAACTCAAACTTGTGTGCAGTTGTGCAACATGAAAACTGCAGTGCACATGTGATCAGTTCATTGTCTTGTGGTGTATTTGTCTGACCCATGCTATGTTGCATGTTTACCTCACAGTTTCAGTACTTTTTTCTCCTTAAAATGGAGCTGCTTCAGTGAAGCTCCAGACTACATTAAATCCTGTACTGTTAAAAGTGGCTCCAAGAATTCTTTGATTTAAGGTTTAATGTGATACATAAAAGTGTAGGTACTAGACTTATAAAATGTTTTGCAATTTGGTTTTATACTATATATAATTTGCTCAGCACTCTTAAGTGAGAATTTTTACTTCCTCAGACCAAATATTAGAGTCAACTGTGCTTGGAGGTAGAGTTGTCTAAATATGATACCTTTTGGAATCTAGAAAAAATTGTGGTATCAGATCAGTTATAGTTTTTACTAATCCTATACTCTCAGTTAAAGCAGTAGCAAAGTGAGACTTCACTGGGAACAGAATTGGACATTTGGCCTTAAACCTGAGGATATTTGATTCTTGCCTAATAAATCTGAGTTTACTGCATAGTTGTGTACTCTGCCTGCCTGACAACAAAATGTCATAACTTATTTGCAAGCTGTTCTGCTAGTGCACAACACTAGTGATAGTTTTCTCAACTCTGCCGTCACTCTGCAGTTTGGCCTCTGAAGGGAAAATTCCTTAAGGTATCTTAAGGAAAAGATCTAGGATTCATTTGATAATAGGACTGACTCTTTTCTTAAGAAAAGAACTAGCTTAAATAAATCAACCCAAGAAATTACCATGTTGATGCCATTGGTGAATTTGGGGGAGATTAGCAGCAACTGTGACCCAGTTTCCATACCAGAAAAGTGCATGGTCCTTGTTCAGAACTGAATAGTGAATATAGAAATTAGTGTTTTGGAACTTAACTGGATTTTTTAAAAAACATACTGGAAGTACTGACTTAAGGATTTTTATTTTAGATACAAAAGGTAATTTTGGCTCTTGGAGACTATATGGGTGCAACTTGCCATGCTTGTATTGGTGGCACAAATGTTCGTAATGAGATGCAGAAGCTTCAGGCTGAGGCTCCACACATCGTGGTTGGAACTCCAGGTCGGGTCTTTGATATGTTAAACAGACGATATCTTTGTAAGTACTGAATTTAGTTTCACTACTTTAGCAACCAGTATATTCACATGTGGAAGCTGCTTGATGGTTTCAATTGACAATGCAGAAAGCAGGCTTTGTAATTTCTGGGGTTCAACTTTCCAAGTAAATTGTGGAAGAAATGCATATTAAAGGCAATAGATATACCTGAACATTCCATTTAAAAAATATTACTGTTCAGCAGTTGGAGAAGTTAAGAATGTTTAAAACTTTGCATTAGATACATAACTTACAGGGTGTGAAACTTAAAAGGGGAGTGAAGTGATGTTTTACCATCTTTCGGGACTGACTTAGAAATGATGATAAAAGTTTATACTGATCACTCATAAAGGAAGAGGTAGTGATTCACAGCCATTTCAGATGCACTAAACAGTCTCCTTAGCATGCTTTATGAAACACTTCTCCCTTTCTCCTAGCACCTAAATGGATCAAGATGTTTGTCTTGGATGAAGCAGATGAAATGTTGAGCCGTGGATTTAAAGATCAAATTTATGAAATTTTTCAAAAGTTAAGCACAAATATTCAGGTAAAATCAGAATTAAGTTATCACTAAGATGAGCAGCTTGTGTTAAGAAATGCAGGATAAGTTACAATGTAGCTGTCAAGTGCTGTATTGTCCTTCCCCCGCTCAAATAAATTGTTTCATATCCCTGACTGCCTTGATTCCTAGAGTAGACAGGGACGCTTAGTCTCATACATGTAATCTGTCTTCACTTAACCATGTTAGATTAATTTCAATGTTAATCAGTTGGGAATCATATTTAACTATGGTTTCTGCTTTTGAGTGCTTACTGCACAAAGCGATCTCTTGGATGTTGGTGGTATTACTCATTTAGGGTTAGTATAGTACCTCTGAATATTGGTGGTTTTTCTTACAATTTTAGAAGCATTTCTTCTCGGTTTGTACTGTATCGCTTAGGTTGTATTGCTGTCAGCCACCATGCCGATGGATGTGTTGGAAGTGACCAAAAAGTTCATGAGAGATCCTATACGTATTCTGGTGAAAAAAGAAGAATTGACCCTTGAGGGTATCAAACAATTCTATATTAATGTTGAAAGAGAGGTAGGTGCTAACTTTATTTCCTTTGGCTGGAAGTATTTAGAAGATCTCTCGTTTTTTCCACCTTCTTGTTAAAGCACTGTGCTAAAATTACAGAAACTAGGGCTGAGCTTTGGTTTTTGTAGTAATGCTAGCAGAGTACACATAAGAAGAAGAATAAATATGCACTAGATCCAGAATGACTTGGGTGGACCTCTTTCTTAATGTCCAGTGTCCTATGTCTTAGGATTTGGTGCAATAATCTTTGTGGAAACTTGCACATATGCTTATTTTTCATGTTGTACCTACATAATTCTATATACTGAAACGTTAATTTGATGATGGGGTTTTCTGTAGTTCTTGCCCTGCCATACTAAGATT
This sequence comes from Gopherus evgoodei, assembly GCF_007399415.2. Lineage (NCBI taxonomy): Eukaryota > Metazoa > Chordata > Testudines > Testudinidae > Gopherus > Gopherus evgoodei. The sequence continues at coordinate 9,432,769 of NC_044330.1, forward strand.
TTTTTTACTTAGTAACTGAACTTGTTTAGTTAATACAAATTTAATTACCTGGCACTTTTTCATAAATTTTGCATATATTTAGGAATGGAAGCTGGACACTCTCTGTGACTTGTATGAGACACTGACCATTACACAAGCTGTTATTTTCCTGAATACAAGAAGAAAAGTGGATTGGCTTACAGAGAAAATGCATGCAAGGGACTTCACAGTCTCTGCTCTGGTGAGAGTTGATGCTTCATCTTATCTAAGACATCTCATGCTTGTGATCTTGTAGGACTGATTAATGTATTCAAATCTCCATTTCACTTGGGCAATGATAGACACTTTAGTGGTAATGATTCTAACAAATTCAGAAACTCTCGTTCTAGGCACCAAAACTGGTGCTCTTTAAAGTGAGAAGCAGGTTAAGTTACAATGTAGCTGTGAAGTGCTGTATTGTCGTTCCCCCTGCTCAAAACAAAATGTTTCATACTATCCCTGCCTGCCTTGATCCCATAGCAGATGGGGACGCTTGGTCTCATACACATTTAAAATAAGAAATAGATTTTTCTGTTCTGGAATATTGAGATTGTAAAAGTTCTCATTTTTTGATTTCTGCAGCATGGTGACATGGACCAGAAGGAACGAGATGTTATCATGAGAGAGTTTAGATCGGGATCAAGCCGTGTCTTGATCACTACTGACTTGTTGGTAACTATCTCAGTCATCTTAGCATACGCACAATGTGCTTCAGGTGGCATGTGACCAGAATTCATCACCAAATTTGGTCCATTGGTTGGATCATTAGCTTCCTCAGCTTGGGCTGGGTACTGATGGGGGTGCAGTGTGAACACTGATCCATGCCCCTAAACATCTCAATTACCTTAATACTGCATCTCCCCAGTGTGTGTTTAGCATGTTCACACTTGCTGCCCAAAGCTTCTTGACTTGGTGAAGGTTACTGTAACCGAACCACTCAAGCTCTTGGAAGAGTAAAGACTACACTCCACTATGGGCTACACGGTTGTAGTTCATCACTATAATGTGGTCAACAAAATAAGGAGTAAATATCTTACTCTAAAATGTATGGGCTTGTATTAAAGAGTCTCTGCATTGGCTTCCAGGCTCGTGGCATTGATGTGCAACAGGTTTCATTGGTTATAAATTACGACCTGCCGACCAATCGTGAAAACTACATTCACAGGTTAGTTGCTGTAGTGTTACATCACTGAATGTTTCTCCTAATTTCACTGCTTCAGACTAAATCACAAGAACTTGCATCCTATTTTCTACACATTTCTATCTGTGTAACTTGAACAAACCCACCCACTGCTCTGGGTTTTCTTAGCCCACTCAGTGGGGCTGGGGGGGCGGTGGGGGACTGGAAGAGTGTGTATCCAACCATACCAGGAAGGGCATACCCATCTAAAATATCAAACACTAAGTACTGACTAGTACAGTTGTTTCCATAACACTTCTGAAATGGGGGAGGGGCAGAGCTTCTTGGTTAGTCAATGAAACAAAGCAGTGGGAAAACTTAGATGTCTTAGTCTGTCTTAGCATTGTTGCCTGATCAATTCATTGCTGAGGTGTAGTCCAATTGGCATCTGCTGCTGAATTAGAATCTTCTGCACTATATCTTGTGGAGCCTCAGAAACGGCAAAAAAATCATTTCTAACTGCAGTGTTTATGCCAAGTCTAGTTATTGATTTGTCCACCACATCTTACTGCTTTAGGCCATAGCTCATTTTTCCTGGACTGCTGCTGCTGTTCACTTAGTAGGCTTCCATATTGTTAGCAACTTCAGCTGGGATAGTAAGAATGTGTTGACTTCCTGAGAGGTCTAATTGTGCTGTTTTTGTGCCTTCATTTGTTTGTTCTTGGTGATTTCTCTTACGGTGGGATTCTTTCTTCTGTGGTGGTTTTTCCTTCCTGGTAGCAATTTCAGTTTTGTTTCCCTAGCTCTAGTTAAATACTTCTAGTGGCTTTGTCCTTAAATTAAGTAAATTGTACTCTGTTACTTGATGTAAAACAATACAGGAGTCGGTAGCAGCAGTTGATGACACAAGATGGTGCTCAGAAACGGCGTTGACCTAATTTAGGACGTGGATTCGTAAGCGGCACGCTGTTTGAATAAAGAGCGAGTTGGTATTTATATACTTGTTTTTTATTTTGTCATGATTATTCACTTTGTTTTGTCATGTATTTTAGCTCTTACAGAAAAGGTGTTTCACATTGTCCAGTTTTTCCATGAAGGAAGCAGAACTGTTGGTGGGCTGTCAACTCACTAAAACTAATGTGGTGGTGTAATCTGTCTCTTACTTAAAACACTTATACAAAAGCAGTGATTTTTAGCTTTATATTGACTCTTGTCTTGGGTTTCCGTGTCAAACTGATAAGTTTTCCCACTGAAAACAGTATCTTAAATACAAATATTTGATGTTTTCACAGTGAAATATGAACATTTATTCTGCATTACAGAATGTAATTGGAATACATCTGTTGCTGACTTTAATATTTAGCCTTCTTGAACATTTACCTGTGCACTAGGCTGACCAAGCTCTCTGCCCACACTTGGGAAATGGATGAGGGTGGCTGGATGTGTAAGTTTCATTGCTAGCCATTCTCAAAGGTGCAAGAGTGAGAGGGTTGGAATGACTTTGCACTTCATATCACAACACCAAAGAGCTACACTGAAATTATTTTGCAGTCAAAACAGTAATCTTTCTCTACTGTTGTCTACAGGTTGGATATTTCTGAAGGTTGGCACTAACAGCTAATTTTTCTTGGCAAAATATCATTTTTTGACTAGCATCTAGTACTGTAAATAAGGATAAACTGGCCTTTGGCAAATAAGGCCAGAAGAGACCATAGTAATCATCTAGTTTGATGTCCTGTATAATACTGGCCCTAATGTCTCACCCTCCCCTAGGAATTTGAATCTTTTAGAAAAACGTTTTTTAAATGTCTTCTGTTCTGTGCAGAATTGGACGAGGTGGCCGTTTTGGCAGGAAAGGGGTGGCTATAAACTTTGTTACCGAGGAGGACAAAAGAATTCTTCGGGATATTGAGACTTTCTACAATACTACAGTGGAGGAGATGCCTATGAATGTGGCTGATCTCATTTAATCCCTGGGATGAGAGCTTTTTTGAATGCAGTGCCCGCTGTTGCTGAATAGGCATTCACAACGTGCATTGTGCTTCTTTCTTTGGGGATATATTGAATCTTGTCTCAATGCTCATAACGGATCTGAAATACAGATTTTTTTTGATCAGCAAAGCGACACTTTTGTCGTGAGCTCTTGTGGTGAAAGCCATTGGCTTTATCCACTTTAGGGTTAGACTGTTGGGGTTGGGTGGAAAGTCATGGGGTCTGTACATTTTTTCTTAAATTTATTTCCTAGTTCAGTAGAAGTGGTTGTATTAGATGTTCTTTATCATTTAATAATTTACTTATGGACTAAACGATATAAGTGCTGTATAAAGTCAGCCAATTATGTTAAACTAGCATACCTTCCTTTATTGTATGTTTTTTACTTATACTTTAGATTGAAGTGGAAAGGCCTTTAAAAAATATATCAACTTTTTATATAGAGTATTCCAATGCATTTTTGTTTGATATGTATTTATTCAATAAAATATTTAATTAGTGGTAAGTGTGATCTGGACCCTGTCAAGCCCCAGCAAGCAAGCAATCATACTATTATCTTAGGCAGGGTTAAACCCAGTAAAATGCCATATTGCACATGTCTTAATGAAGTTTGAATGTTCAATTAAAAAGAACTTCTATATTCACTTAAAGTGTAAATTGTTTTTGACTGACAGTGTCTTTCATTGAGTGGAGGTAACATTTCATCTTGATCAGCCTAGTGTAATGCTGGTAATCTTATTTCTTCTCCAAGCTTGGCATTTGAGTATAATCACCAGTACTGCTTGTCGTGACCATTCTTTCTGCTGCTAGTAGAGAGGGCTCCATAATCACTTACTAGTAAAGAAGTGAAACTACAGCTCTACCACTGGCCCAGGAACAGCTAAGCCAATAACGAGCCTGCAGGCCCAGCTCAGCTATAGCCCAAGGGCAGCTCCTTGTCAAGGGTGTCTGGACTACTGTCTCACTAAAGTAGCTAGACATCCCATAGAGCTTTTTTGTTTTTCAGTGGGGAAGAGCTCCACTGCTAACTGCATGGGGCAGGGAGGGGAAAGCTTAGGACAGTGGCTCTTAAACTTTTGTACCACGGTGACCTCTTTCACACAGCAAGCCTCTGCATGCAACCCCCTATACATTAAAAACACTAATAAAAATATATTTAACACCATTATATGCTGGAGGCAAAGTGGGGTTTGGGGTGGAGGCTGACAGCTTGTGAACCCCTGGCTTTGGACTTATTTACAGGCAATTTCTACACTTATGCTAAATAGCTTATATGAGTACAGCTTTTAGTCTGATTTCTATAACTTGTAATAGAGCTATCTGTTAACTGTAGGGCTTTGCACATGTACTTAAAAAGCTAGTCTAGGCAAGCTCTTGTGGTTTTTAACCTTTCATTCATGGACCTCTTAAAAAAAAATTTCAAATGCAGGTGCAGACCCCTTGGTTATCTTAGACAGTCTGGCTCCCAGGTTGTAAACCAGGGGTCTATGGTGGTAACAACTTTGGGTTGTGATGGAGCTGCCAGGGCTGCTGTTAGATTTGTTGAGGCCAAAGCTTGAGGGCTGGCAGGGCTGAGGATAATAAGTGGCAGCTGAGTGTGGGCTTCAGTCCCCATACCTGTCTTCCATGAACATTGCTTAAGAGGCATACTGAAAACTAGCATGGTTACTCCTAACTCACCACTGCACTACATAGTCAAATGACCCTGCTCGAGCAGCACAATGACCAGCACAGTTAAAACACTGTATATGATTCTTTGACCATGGGATGGTGTTCCAATGAGTGCTACGCAGAGACAGGCTCCATTTAATGAAACGATCTTTGCAAGCAGGCTGGCTAACCTAGTGATGAGGGTTTTAAATGGTTCAGCAGGGGAAGGAGATCAAAGCCCTAAGGTAAGTGGGATGCCAGGAGGAAGCACCTACAGGAAAGTGCAAGAAGGGAGGACTCGCTGATCATCCTGCTTTTGCAGTGTAAGGCAGGAAGTTATCTTAAGGGCCTCTACACAGATGCAAGAAGCCTGGGAAACAAGCAGCAAGAACTGGAAGTCCTGGCATAGTCAAGAAATTATGTGATTCAAACAAGAGACCTGGTCAAATAAATCACATGACTGGAGTACTGTCCTGAATGGATATAAACTGTTCAGGAAGGACAGACAAGGTGGAGGAGTTGCATTGTATATAAGAGCAGTATGACTGCTCAGAGCTTCGGTATGAAACTGCAGAAAAACCTAAGCATCTCTGGATTAAGTTTAGAAGCATGAGCAACAAGGGTGATGTGGGAGTCTGCTATAGACTATCAGACCTGGGAGATGAGGTGAACAAGGTTTTCTTCCAGCAACTGAACAGTTACTAGATCACAGGCCCTGGTTCTCATAGGGGACTTCAATCACTCAGATACTTGCTGGGAGAGCACTACAATAGTGCACAGACAATCCAGGAAGTTTTTGGAAAGCGTAGGGGACAATTTCCTGGTGCAAGTGCTAGAGGAACCAACTAGAGGCAGAGCTCTTCTTGACCTGCTGCTCACAAACAGGGAAGAATTAGTAGGGGAAACAAAAGTGGATGGGAACCTGGGAGGCAGTGACCATGAGATGGTTGAGTTCAGGACCCTAACACAAGGAAGAAAGGAAAGCAGTGAAATACAGACCCTGGACTTCAGAAAATCAGACTTTGACTCCCTCAGGGAACTGATGGGCAGGGTCTCCTGGGAGAATAATATGAGGGGGAAAGGAGTCTAGGAGAGCTGGCTATATTTTAAAGAATCCTTATTGAGGTTGCAGGAACAAACCATCCCTATGTGTAGAAATGGCAGGTGGCCAGCTTGGTTTAACAGTGAAATCCTTGCTGATCTTAAACACACAGAAAACAGCTTACAAGTGGAAAATTGGATAAATGACCAGGGAGGAGTATAAAATATTGCTCAGGCATGCAGGAGTGAAATCAGGAAGGCCAAATCACACTTGGAGCTGCAGCTAGAAAGAGATGTTAAGAGTTAACAATAAAGGTTTCTTCAGGTATGTTAAGTCAAGGGAAGTGTGGGCCCCTTACTGAATGAAGGAGGCAACCTAGTGACAGAGGATGTGGAAAAAGCTAATGTACTCAACGCTTTTTTTGCCTCTGTCTTACTTAACAAGGTCAGCTCCCAGACTACTCCACTGGGCAGCACAGCATGGAGAGAAGGTGACCAGCCCTCTGTGGAGAAAGAAGTGGTTCAGGACTATTTAGAAAAGCTGGACAAGCACAAGTCCATGGGTCCGATATACTGCATCCAAGGCTGCCAAAGGAATTAGTGGATGTGATTGCAGAACCATTGGCCATTATCTCTGAAAACTCATGGTGATCGGGGGAGGTCCCAGATGACTGAAAAAAGGCCAATCTAGTGTCCATCTTTAAAAAAGGGAAGGAGGAGGATCCAGGGAACTACAGGCCAGTCAGCCTCACCTCAGTCCCTGGAAAAATGGAGCAAGTCCTCAAGGAATCAATTCTGATGCACTTAGAGGAGAGGAAAGTGATCAGGAACTGTCAGCATGGTTTCACCAAGGGCAAGTCATGCCTGACTAACCTAATTGCCTTCTATGAGGAGATAACTGGCTCCGTGGATGAGGGGAAAGCAGTGGATGTTTTATTCCTTGACTTTAGCAAAGCTTTTGATACTGTCTCCCATAGTACTCTTGCCAGCAAGTTAAAGTAGTATGGGCTGCATGAATGGATTATAAGGTGGATAGAAAGCTGGCTAGATCATCGGGTTCAACAGGTAGTGATCAAAGGCTCCATGTCTAGTTGGCAGCCAGTTTCCAGTGGAGTGCCCCAAGGGTCAGCCCTGGGGCTGGTTTTATTCAATATCTTCATTAATGATCTGGAGGATGGCATGGACTGCACTCTCAGCAAGTTTGCAGATGACACTAAACTGGGAGGAGTGGCAGATATACTGGAGAGTAGGGATAGGAAACAGAGGGACCTAGACAAGTTAGAGGATTTGGCCAAAAGGAGCCTGATGAGGTTCAACAAGGACAATTGCAGAGTCCTGCACTTAGGACAGAAGAATCCCATGCACTGCTACAGACTAGGGATCAAATCGCTAGGCAGCAGTTCTGCAGAAAAGAACCTAGGGGTTACAGTGGACAAGAAGCTGGATGAGTCAACAGTGTGCCCTTGCTGGCAAGAAAGCTAATGGCATTTTGAGCTGTATAAGTAGGAGCATTGCCAGCAGGTCGAGGGATGTGATCATTCCCCTCTATTCAACATTGGTGAGGCCTCATCTGGAGTACTGTGTCCAGTTCTGGGCCCCACACTACCAGGAGGATGTGAAAAAATTGGAAAGAGTCCAGCAGAGGGCAACAAAAATTATTAGAGAGCTGGAGCACATGATTTATGAGGAGGCTGAGGGAACTGGGATTGTTTAGTCTGCAGAAGAGAATGAGGGGGGATTTGATAGCTGCTTGGAACTCGCTTTCAGATAGTTGAAAAGAAGATGGAGCTAGACTGTTCTCAGTGGTACCTGATGACAGAACAAGGAGTAATGGTATCAAGTTGCAGTGGGGGAAGTTTAGGTTGGATATTAGGAAACAGTTTTTCACTAAGAGGGTGATGAAGCACTGGACTGGGTTACCTAGGGACGTGGTGGAATCTCCATCCTTAGAGGTTTTTAAGGCCCGGCTTGACAAAGCCCTGGCTGGGATGATTTAGTTGGGGTTGGTCCTGCTTGGAGCAGGGGGTTGGACTAGAATACCTTCTGAGGTCCCTTCCAACCGTGATATTTCATGATGACTGAAGACAATTAGGATCTTCTAGTTTAAGCTTCTAGTTCACCCTATCTGACTGACTACTGAAATCAAAATGTTGAGGGATTCTACATGTAAAAGTAGTGTAGCAATGAAATTTTACTCTCAACATTGAAAATAGTCTGAGGTTGGGAGGTTTTATAGGAGCCACACATTTCTGAAAATCCCATTAGGCACCTAACCTGCATCCTTAGGTACTTAAATATCCAGCCCATACTCCACCAGAATTAATTTTGTACACTATTAAAAGACTTAGTATATACCCCAATGCACTTACTATATACACTTAAGGAAAAGCTTTCATTTGCTTTTAAAAAGGGTATTCACATAGACCAGAGGTTCTCAAACTGTGGTCCGTGGACCACCAGTGGTCCGTGAATAGGGTTACCAGACTGCAACTGTGAAAGAACGGGACATGGGGGGCTGGGGGAGAATAGGCAACTATACAAGAAAAAGTCCCTAAAAACAGGACATCTGGTCATCCTATCCATGAGCTCCATTCAGGTGGTCTGCAGATAGTTCCCTCCAGTCTAAGGTGCACACTTGGGCAGCTGCACACAAAAGAATGAAGGACCACCCACCTAATCAGTGGAGCCGCTCAGGCGTGAGGTGGTGGCCTTGGAGGGGGCAGTGGGGTGAGAAGACGGGGTGGGGGGGAATTTGAGATGTGCAGGGCTGCAGCAGCCAGAGAAAGATGCAATCTTCCCCAGCTCAAGGGCTGTGGCTGCCAGGGAGAAACCCACCCCCCACCCCTTCCCAGCCTCAGCTCTGTGCTGCTGCAGGAGGGGAAAACCTCCCTTCCCTTCCCAGCTCAATGGCTGCTGCAGCAGGGGAGAGAAGGCACATCCATCCCATTAGAAATGGGAGACTACAGATATTAAAATATGAGCTGTGTGCCTTTATTTGTATAACAAAAAACATTAAGGTTTGTTTTTTTTTAAAATAGCACTTTTATCCAAAGTGCTTTACAAGAGTTAGCTAATGATACAAACAACAATTGGAAAGATCATTAAGTGGTCCACCAAGACCTTCAGTAATTTTCAAGTGGTCTACAAAAAAAGATGTACTTTTGGGTAGCCTCAAGTTTGTTAAACATGTAACAAAGCAGCATGTAAGGAGTTTATAAGGGTTTGAGATTTTAACATTAAAAGTATTTTATACAAGAAAATGTATAATTTCACCCCACAGAGTTATGTTTTCAAATGGTAGGTCTCTCTTCAACTCTATTAAAGGGGCATCTGCTCTGTGGAAGTAGAGAAAGAACAGTAATATGAAATGTAGACTGGAGTCTCTTAAGTGAGAAAAACAAAATGCAGCTGTTGCTTATTATTGTAACAAAAGTATAAATGCTGCTGTAATTGTTTACCTGTTGAGAGACCTGTCTATGAAGGGGAGACCCTATGTCCTAGTGCACTCTCTCCCTGCAGTAGCTGCTAAACAGAATAAAGTATCTGACTTTGCTGCACCCAAAGAAAAAGTGAGAACTTCGTTTTTCTCTGACAACTCCTTCCCCTAGGGTGCAGGGTTTTTACACCCACACACAACAGATTTGTTTAAAAACAGAAGGGGCAGTTGTCTTCTCAATACAGGTTAAAACTAAACATTATCGCATTTAAGACTTTTGTTTCTGTCACTGCTGGTAAACAGTTTAACAGTTAAGGAGTTTGCATAGTGGTGTGTCAGACCAGCACCCCACCAATCAAGTGTATAATGAAGTGACTGATGTAATTAATACGCTACAGCATCTTTAGCTGCTATGATAGTGCATCAAAGTGCAGATTTCTAACCATTTTCCAAACACTGTACAAACACTCCACACAACATATTTTGAAAGGTTTTTTTTTTTAAATTTCCAAGACCCTCACCACTAGGAGATGACAGCAAGTATTAGAACTCAATTAGTGGCATCCAGCCCCTGCTCATTCTTCATCCAGCTGTTTCTTTCAAGCCCTCTGAATTGTGAGGTGTAGGTACAAGTGCGAAGCATTGATTGTGTCGAAATAGCAAGTGTTCTTTTCCTAGAATGAATTTCAGTTGTTTGGCAGTCTGTTACTACTACAAAACCACAAAAATACATGTATAGATTGCAGTTTTGAGAGAGCAGTAACATCAAAGCAATCTGAAGATCAGAACTGAGAAATTCAGCTGGCACAATTTCTCCCTGAAGAACTAGCCATTCTGAGTTAGCTGCTGCATCACAACAGCGCAGAGACTGATCAATTGCAAGTACTCATCTGCACCATCTGTCAAGCATTTGTCTACCTCCTGCAAAGAGAAAGAAGTTATAAACAATCCCTTTAAAATTGGACCGAGGTTTTCAGTGCTTTGACACTAAGTTCAGAGAGGTAGTAGCTATGCAAAAAGTCAGATAAGTTTTCGCACTGAGAATTGGCATTTCTACTGAGATTCATGAATGTGAAGATTTGTAGCTTGAAGTGGAGCTGCAGCTCTTTCCTGCACCATCCCATCATGTAGGCAACAGTGCGCAGACAGAGGAGTTGTACAAATCTTCTTGGGAACGTTTCCATGTTGTCTGCTTCATCATCAACATTAGTATACAGCGGGGACCCAGTATACATCAGGGTTGTGTTCCTGAAAAGGGCTATGGATACCGAAACGTATACTGGAGACCCATCGGTACAGCAGTGGCGTAGGCAGGAGGGGACACTTAGGTGGGCCCCGGGTGGGTGGGCAATGACAGGGAGCAGAAGGGTAGGAGTGATCCGGCACCTTCCCCCCACCAGCAGGCTGGGGGGAGGGGAGAAGGGGAAGAGAAGAGATAGACGGTCTGGCCAGGGGCTCCTAGAAAAATGTGCACCCTGCACCCCCACCCGGCACTTGCCCCGCTCTACCTATCCGCTGCTCCAGCCGGGGAGCGGACTTGCCCCACCTCCAAAGCCCCTGCGCTCCGACCCCTGGCAGGAAGACCAGGTGAGCAGAGCAGGGCAGGGCACGCCCCTGACCCTGCTCCACAGCTGAAACACTCGAGCTGAGCAAGCCCCCATACCCCAACCCCGTTGCCCAGCTGGAGTGCCAGATGGGAGCAGAGCCGGGACTGCGGGAGGGTGGGTCTGGATGTTAAGTGGGTGGGCTGCAGCCTACCAATATCTGGCATAGCCATCGCTTATCAATAGGGGAACATGTTCCGATTCACATCATCATCATCAACTGTAGCAGGGGGAACGCAGAACTTTGCACCAGTGTTCCCTCTAATTTTTCCCACACATGTGGTATGAATTTTGTTATGACACATCACCTCCATATTGGTGCACAGAAATTTGTGGGGGAGGCGTGAGGGGTTTGGAGTGAAGGAGGGGGCTCAAGGCTCGGGTGCCAGGGTGTGAGGTCACCAGCTGGGGGTGTGGGCTCTGGGGTGGGGCCAAGGATGAGGGGTTTGGGGTTCAGGCTGCCCTAGGGCTACAGTGGAGAGAACTCCCCCAGCTCTCTCCCCCTGCAAAAGCACCTTGGCTCGTGGGGAGAGCTGGGGCTGCAGGATAGGTGTCCCTTCCTCAGCTGGTCCAGGCCATGGCTGATTTGGGGCCAGAGGAGGGGCACCCCTCCCCCAGCTGTGGCAAGTCCCAGCCAGGTCGGTTCCCTGAACACCTGCATGGCACTCAATAGGCTGCTGCACAGCCATGAACCCATGCAGGGTTCCCTGTTACACAAGAGAGCAAGCCACATCTATGTAGTTTCTGGGGAACTGACACAGGAGTTAATCAACCCAAGGGAAGAGGCATTTGGTCCAAATCAACAGGAAGTTTAAAAGACATCCTTTACCTTGGTCTCTTCTCCTCATTTATCTACTGTAGAGAGAAATCTCTATCTGGGGATTTCTCAAGAGGTATATTTCAAGAAATGATTAGCTCAATTGTCTCATGAGAAGTAGTTTAGTCTTTTTAGAATCAAGAAGGGGCACAAGATATCTCAAGTTGCCATAACACAGGAAAGTCTCCTGTTCAGTTACATTCCTATAGAGATGGCTACTTAACTTGCACATTTATGTCCTCTCAATGCGTCTAAACACCAAGCTTTTTAGGGAAATGTACCAGTTTGACCAAATTAAGAATTCATTGACAGCAACCAGCACCTCAACTCCTTTTCAGCCTAATGCAATTTGGCAAGCCCCAGGCTGACGGTCTACATGTGGAACATGATACTGAATGAGACGCAAGCACCTGTGGTGCACACAGGATCAACACAGTTAAGTATTTTGGGGGAGGGGCGGGGGAAAGGAAGTATGGGTAGTTGAAGTACCAGTACTAGGTAACTGCTGCACTAATTGATGAAATCAAATTAATGGAGACTTACAGCCAGCTTCTCTGCAATAACAGATTTCTGCTTGTCAGTGAGATCCTCTCTCTCAACAATATCATCATGAAGCTGGTTTACAAGCTGAGCAGCAGCATACCCTTCATTTATCAGATTCTGTAACAGGGAAGGAGGAATGGAAACAAGATAGCATTAGTCTGAATTTATAGCTTTTAAGTAGTAGCAGTAAAAGACATGAGGGTGGGGACGAGTATCATTGAAAGTGACACTATCAAATCATTAAGACCACTTTGAAGCTGTGAAGTCCATTAAGGAGATGCATAACAAAGAAAAGGGGACCCCCTCTTCCCCCCTTATGCTCCTGCCATTCCTATGACACACCCTCCCCCTCCCCAGATCATGGACTGCCTAGTGACTGGGCCCCCTTTAAATGTGCCTTCTACCCCAACAAAATGCTGGGGAACTAAAAATTTACTTTAAAAATACATGACCTAGCACAGTTAGATTTATTTTTTATCTAATTACTGGCGGGGAGGGATAACTCAGTGGTTTGAGCATTGGCCTGCTAAATCCAGGGTTGTGAGTTCAATACTTGAAGGGGCCATTTAGGGATCCCGGGGAAAAATCTGTCTGGGGATGGGTCCTGCTTTGAGCAGAGGGGGGGTGGGACTAGACTTCCTGAGATCCCTTCCAACCCTGACATTCTATGATTAAACTATATACAGATAATTTTTTTATTCTAGTGCATTCACTGCAGTTTGCCAGCTAGGCTTACCCATAGCGTTCCATAGAAAAAATTAAACACTGAAGGTACTCTCCATAGATTAGACATTAACACCAGCAATTCTTGCAGCACACATTAAATACTATTTCTAGAAGATATGAATGAGATAGTCATGTTTAAAAAGTGTTTGTGGTGATCAGCAGAAGATGAATTTGCTGAAATCATAGACTGGATATACAAATGGCCATACTGGGTCAGTCCAAAGATCCATCTAGCCCAGTATCCTGTCTTCCAACAGTGGCTAACACCAGGTGCTTCAGAGGGAATGAACAGAACAAATAATCAAGTGATCCATCCCCTGTCGCCCATTCCCAGCTTCTGGCAAACAAAGGCTAGGGACACTTCAGTCCATTACCTTTTGGGGTACACAGTCTTCAGCAGACAATGGTCTCACAGGAGACCCAAGAAGAGCTGAGTTTGCCTCACAAAAATCCTTATTCTCCACAACTGAGCAGGACACCTTCATATATTGTCAGTTTAGCTCAGGAGAAGTCCATAGTCAAGTTAGCAGGGAAAGATTTCTTATCACCTTAAAAAAGTGCTCTCCTTCAGATCAAGGCTTAGGTCACTGGACTGATTAATGTCAGGAAGCTTGTATTACATTTGCACTATAATTGGCCTCAGCAAATAGTCTTCAGTTTCAACCTGCTAACAGGAGTGCTATTATTTAAGTTTATCCCCCACAGCTAGCTCAGAGCCAACAGCACATCATTTTAAAACCAAAAGACCACACTACAATTATTTTGAATTCACACCACAGAATGAGAGAAAACATGCGAGCAACTCTACCTTTGCTACAGTTTCCAGTTTTTCAAAAGAGCCACTTTGACAGGCAGACAGCAGTCCATCAATTGTTTCCTTAGGGACAACCTACAACAGAAGTGACATATACAAAGCATCCACATACTGTCCAGGTCTCTGGGTGCATTTACAACTTAAAAAAAGTTTAAAAGTTAACAGCTGACTAAGTTATTACCCAAGTTCACCACCAGAACAGTAAGTATAGACTCAAACAATGCTACAGCTAGTTACCGGAACTGTCCTCACATACATAAAATGTTTCCCCACCCCCCACCAGCTTCTCTCAGGCAAAGGCTGAGCAAACGAATAGGGTTGATATTAAGATCATATGAGATGGGGATAAGTATGCATTGATATTAGTATTTTGCTGTTATTTTAGTGTGATTACGTGGAGCACCAATTAACAAATGGATCAGGCTTCATACATTTTTCTAGGGTCCTATGGTCTAGCAGAACAGAAAATTAGTTTCTACTGTGTTAAAATTAGCCTGAAGCAACTAGATGATCAATCAGAAGAGAGGAGAACTGTTACAACAGATTAAGTCATTTAACTCAGAAAGCACTGTTAGCTTTTCCTTTTGACACAATATTCCTGCAGACTGAAACTGCACGTTTTTCACCACTAATGGAATTTCTTTGAAAGTCTCCAGTACCAAGGCTACCACTAGTCTGCAACAGTAACAAATGAACAAGATCTCAAATATATTACTTAAATGCAAATTAGGTTCCTCTGATTTTTAGCAGATTATGTTGAAACTGAAGCTTTATGCTCACAGGAGCATAAACATTAATTGGAGAGTTTTCCCCTATCATCAGTTTCAACTGGATGTTATTTTCAAAGTGAAAGTTCAGCCATTTTTGCATAGCTGGAGATACAAAAAACTAATTATCTTCTATGAAGTTGACCAGAGGGGAAAAAAAATTATTTAAACGTGACTTGAAAAACATGCACGGAAAGCAGTTCTGGTCCCTTCCTCTCAAAGCACAAAAATGCATGGTTTCAGAAGGGCGAGTGGAATTGTGCTATGAGGGTAGCACATATAAACACAAATACCAAGTGTCCAATATGAATATCCTATTCATTTCTCAGCTCCTCTCCACTCAGTCTAAAATTTCTTGCTTGAGGAGATAAGTGTCATTTTGCCATAGCAACACTTCCATACTGAAATTTAAGTAAGCTGGTCTTCCCTCAAGTTTCTACCGTTCCTGTCAGCATTACCTAGCTAGTTATCCTACAGAGCAAAGGCCACATAGGTACTTGCAGGGACACTGTTGGCCTGCGTACGTAAACAAGAACTAGAACGGTTCTTTGAGCCATTCCCCTGCAATATTTCCAAACAAAACTTTGCAGCACTGTTCCAGTGCATGAGAACCTGAAAATGCAATTATTAGTTCAAATGCGCAACCTAAATGAGGCGCAAAAAATAAAGTCCATAATAGATTAATTTGTATTTAAAAAAATTCAGTTTTAATAATCTAAAGGTAATAATCTAACATTTACCAAGTGAAAACACTTTTTTCTGTTTGCACAATATCCCTGAAGTTACTACTAAATGCAGGTACTTGTCATTTGACAACTGTAGACTAAATTTTGCAACATTCTTAATATGCAAAATTAATTTAATTATGAAGTGTAGAATCTTACGTAAGGGACAAATAGGAGTAAGATCAGTTACTGAAATCAGCAAGTTTACATAGTCACTTTTCTGATCATAACCACACTGCCACAGGAAAAACTAAACAAAACCATGTATCATTATGATAGCCTACCCCGGCAATTTCGGTGACAACCTTCTCGGTGATCTCTTTCCCACCTGTTAATCGAGTAGCACTTTGAAGAAATGTGATTGCTTTTCTTAAGTCTCCTTCTGACACTTGAACAAGACAAGATATTGCCTGAGGAATAGTGAAAAAAATGACAAATTATATTGTTAGTTAAAAAAAATTAAGTACACTTTGTGGGCAAAAGTGATTAAAAAATATCATGTAACGCCGAAGGCTGCAGACAGAAAGTAGTATGCAGGAAGTCACAAAGCAACCTTTAACATTTCATATAAATACCAGATATGTATGTGCATACACTGCATTTATATTAGAAGCTGTAACAAAGATGCACTGTGGGATTGATCCTGCACTTTGCACATAAGGTAAGCAGAATGCTGCGTACACATGCTCACAGTAGAAAGCAATTATCAGGAAAACCTGATCTTGTATTAATGAATAGAGGGCTGAGCACCCTGCAAGTTACTCCTGTCATGTAGCTGAAGTGAGGCCAAAGAGGGAAATGGACTATTAAACCCCTCTTTTACATGGTAGAGCTCATGCTTAACATGTCTCAGACTAATCTCCTCCCATGCCCTATCCCCTTTTTAACCATCTGTCTCTCAAGTGTAAGAGAGCTGAATTTTCCATTCAGTGCAAAGAATTATACCTAATGCTTACTCATGGGCACAATAAAGTTTAGTCTTTACTTGCATGTGTTGGAGCACATTCCCTGCTGCATATACTCCCCCAGAGTAGTCAAATCAAATCCAGTATCTATTCCAGACATATGTTCACCTTAACCAACATTTGCTTCAATACAAGGATGTAACTAGCATGACATCCACTGGCTGTATAGGCAGCTTGAGCAGAAAACTAGTGTTAAGGAAAGAGTGCTTATTATACCAGGTAATTTGTTCTTTATATTCTAAAACTATAGTTCTGCATGAATTAAAGTGAATTCAGAGGGTTTTCATTTTGAAGCAAATTTATGAAGGTTTCTAAACCAAGTATAGTGGAGCTATATGTCAGATAGGAGTAGTAGTAATTCTTTGGATGTTACCTATGTTAGCTAGTATAAAAAATTCACACAGGAAACACAAAGCTTGAATAGTCAGAAGTGAAATCCAGAATGTATTCATCAATACGCACTCACCCTGTATTTTCTATTTAAAATTAACAACTTCATATTGATATTGTGACCATTTTAGGTTGTAACATGGCTTCACTTTAGTGGACTGAGCATAGAGCCAGAAACTCAGACTGTTCTAATCCTTGTTCTGACAAATTTTTCTCTGGCCTTGGTCATTGAAACTGTTACCTCAATTTGCGTAGTTAGAATACTACTAAAATTAGCTCAGGTACTATGTTTAGTAATAGCTATAACCAAGCAGAACGGGCATGGGTAGTGCCTATTTACTCCTTTCACTGCAATGTAATTATGCACTCAATAAAACAATGAATCTATACAGTGACCATAAAGCTACCTCATTGCTAACTTTCACATTTTCCTTTTCAGAAACAGCCCATAGTCTCTGCTGTTGGATTTTATCAGTCAGGGGCTTGAAACGGAATTTGGAGCATCGAGATGTTAAGGGTTCAATTATCCTAGAAGAAAGGAGGAAGGAAAAAATATTAATGAGTCTATGCAGAAAACTCCTCAGGAATCTATCATCTTAGATTACTAGAGCAGTAACACAAAATAGACTTTCAAATTGCAACACCTTAGTGATAAATGAATTACAGATTAAACCCTTCAGATTTGTTAGATCTTGTATTTCAACAGCTGGAGAGCTAACTCCTCTCAAACTACAAGTTAAAAAGAAAGGTTTGCAGTAGTAGACAAAACCTGGGAAGGCAAAGAACCACACAAACCTGCTGATGTAATTACAAATAAGGCAGAAGCGTGTAGTTTTAGATTCTTTCTCCATAGTGCGTCTCAAGGCTGCCTGGGCGGCTGAAGTCATGGAGTCTGCTTCATCCAGGATCACAATCTTAAAAGGAGGATAAACCTTACCACTAAAAAAATAAATGCCCATCATCCAATTAAAAGGGAGTTCATTGTTTTCAAGTATAACGTGCATTAATATTTAAAAGTCAAAGCTTGTTGCACAGCACTACCACTATCGATAGGTAATATTAGAAGAGCAGATGTAAAGTGGTATGTATTACCTTTCGCTTATCTACCATTTGCCAAAGGACTAGCAGTTATGAGGGGCAATTAATATTTTCACATTTCTTATCTCCAAGCCTGACACTTGAGAACACTGCAAGATTCCTCTGCTGAAATTCTTATTCATACTTTCAATTGCTTCCTATAATAGTTTATGCAATTCTTCTTTTGCAGGCTTCCTTAATCCCTATGGGATCTTCTAAAATTTAGAAATTACAATGGCAGGCTTATCTCAGTACATGATATGGGATGATTTCTCCTTCCAGCTAGTCTTGGGCTTCTGTTACCTCTAGTTAATCACACTCTCCTCTGCTCCCTCATCCATATGGGCCTCTCCCCAGCCCCAGAATCTCCTTAACTAATTATCAACTGACACAGATTTTGCTTGATACACATTGGTGATTTTTTTTAATCACAAGCTATAAAATTTGTTCCTACACTAGTTATTCACTCATTCAACATTTGCTGTCACATACACTGAATTACCAAATCTACAAGACTAGGTTTTTTTGGAATTGCATCCCCTCTCCATACAAATTCTTCCCAGTGACTTTAGGGCAACTTGCACATGGGTATCAAGGGGAAGACCCTTTGGCCTGCAGTTTTGCTCTAATTTCAGTTATTCTGTAGTGACTCAAAGCTTAAATCTGCAATTAATTAATTAAAATTAATCTAAATAAATATGACACTTCATTGAGAAATACAATCCATCAGATAGTTGGCTTCAATCTCTTGCTTACTCTGAATGACTTCCAGACACAGTTAGCTGAGCAAATGTCTTCACTTTCTCTCGAATCACTTGTATTCCACGTTCATCAGAAGCATTTAACTCAAGAACTCTCTGTCGGAACAATTCGGGTCTGTGAAGAGTTTAAAACATGTTGCATGAGCTGCTAACTCCTGTAATGCCTTATAACAAGCAAGTGACTTGATTAGTCTCTAAAGCATCTACATGGGGAATACTTAATGGGCTCTTCAATCCAGCAAAGAAAGGTATAACAATCTAATGGCTGGAAGTTGAAGCTAGACAAATTCAGACTGGAAATAAGGTAAATATTTTTAATGGTGAGAGTAATCACTGGAACAATTTACCAAGGGTTGTGGTGGATTCGCCATCACTGACAATTTTTAAATTAAGATTGGATATTCTTCTAAAGGATCTGCTCTAACAGTTATTCTGGGGAAGAAGTTCTATGGACTGTGTTGCACAGGAGGTCAGACTAGATGATCACAGTGATCTCTTCTGGCATTAGAATCTACAAATTCCCCGGTAATCATTCGGGTTTGTGAGGATTTTAATCTAGTATCATTCTTATTAATGCTGCTTTACAGTAATTATCTTTTTAACAGCAGAGTATATGTTAAGAGTTCATTAAAATTCTGGTCCTGCAAAGGTCTAGAATTCCATAATCTAGTTTATACCCAGAGCTTCTGATTTTCAGTTTTAACACACACCAATAAACTCCCCCCATACAAAAAATGAAATCTCTGTTTACACAGTAAATACCAAAAAGCATCTGAAATGATCACTTGTATCTAAGGTCTCATCTACATGCAGCATTAAAGAGGGCTGGGGTTGTGATTTCTAAAGCACACTAATATGTTGTGCATTAATTGGTCTGCATAGACTCTGCTGGTGCGCACTAAAGATTCCCTAGTGTGCTTCAAAATAACGGTGTTTGAAACAGTACTACGTTAAAGCACACTAGGAATCATTACAAAGAGATTGTTTGTTATAGAATATATAAAGAGCCCCAAAATTTGTGCTTTCTGGACATCTACATAAAACTCAAATTGCTAATAAACCCCCAAAATCTGAAAACAGAAGCCCTATTTATACCAAGAACCTTGTCCCCTAGACTATGGAAAAATTGATACATGAAGTCACATCACTGCTCCAGGCAAAAACATTGAGCGAGCATTCAAGGTCAAGGACACTTGATTTTTCTGTGCTATGTCTATTTCCACAAATATTCTGTAAATCAAATTGTACAATAACTTGTAAAATCCTCTGTTGCAGCCACCAACAATGCTCTGCAGCTGTCATGCTTCCAGGAACTATACTGCTGGAAGATTTAATTTCATACAAAAAGTGCTGCTAAAACAGGACATCAGTCACAACAGGCCACAAAAGATTAACAGTTGTAAGATTCCAGAACCTGAAACATCTATGCTTCAGAAAGAGTTTGAATACTAATTAGCAGTTTTCTTTCTATATTAACTTAGATTATTGGTAGTTCTTTCTCCTTCTACGCCATGGAATTTAGAGAAGTAAAAAGAAGAACAAAAGATGCTATTTAACTCACACAAGAAGTAAAACTAGTTAAGATTCCTATGGCATTCAATTTGAATGCAGGTCAGCCAAGCCTCTTATTTTAGTTATAACCCTTTCAAAAAATCCTCTAATCACACAAAAGCCACAAAAAAGGAATCAATTAATGTACACAGGATTTAAGGAAAAAGAACATGCTACATTATCTGTGTATCACAAGTTTTTAAAAAGTGTTCAAAAGCAATTACTCTCCTCCTTTTCTCCACCCTCAGATCTTTCCCATAGTCACTCCATTAGGAGTTTAGCTCAAAGAAATTTTCATAACACCCTTTGAGGTAGGGAGGGAGGGGTGAGGCGGAGTAAGGAAGGCAAGGCAAGGCAATGCAACGCAACTGTGGTCCAGTGATGGGGAATTAGTAGACCTGGGTTCTATTTCTCCCAGGTCTACTATTTCTAGTTCTCAGACTCCCAGGCAAGCCACAACCAACACCTTAGTTTCCCCAGCTGTACAATGGCAAGAATATTTATCCATTTTTGTAAAGTTCATTGAGATCTACAGATAAAATGCACTACAAGTTCTAAATACTAAGGATTTCTGTTTTTTACCTGTGTGTGTAAACACTGAAGATTGATTTTTTTTTCGTTTCACTAGGGTTTATACAGAACATTAAATCAGATAACAATAAGATGAAGAAGCCACATAGGTTCACCATTGTTAAAGGGACATGGTTGCACGATTTGAATCACAGCACCGACTGAGGCTTCATCAATAGACAGCATAGTCTCAGTCCAATGACATGATCAGACAGTAGAAAAACCCTGGTGCGAACACAAAGTGGTGTAACAGACAAGTGTACACAAGTATCAGAAAATCTTTCAAAGTGAGGAGGATTTCCAGATAGAACTGGACCACCACAAAAAAATCTCCCATCCCTGCTCTCTCCCTTAATATAGCATTCAGATGTTTTACTTAAGTGGTTCAGTGTTAACAGATTTCCCTCCCCACAATATTACATTTATCACCAAGAAATAGAAGTTTGGAATACACAAGCACCAAAGAGAAGGCTCAACTCAAAATTAGATTCTTATAGACTAGAACACCACAAAAACTGGAGCAGGAAGTGACTAAAAGTGTCACAGGACAGCAAGCTTTTACAACACCTACATAAATGCAGTTAGATTCCAACTTACCCATAGAGTTCTCTGGCTAATGCCAAAATAGTAGAAGTCTTTCCTGTTCCAGGTGGGCCATAAAACAAGAGATTGGGAAGCTGTAGACACAGAAAAGGGGTGATTTACAGCACAAGTTATTAATTCCAAATATTTAATGTATAGAAATTTCACTTCACCCTTTATTATTGAACTCCAGCGTAGAGAGAAATGGGACTGGATGGCTGTGCAATACAAAGCCTTTCAACATCTAGGTCATTAGGCACTGTAGGTAACAGTCAAAGGAACACAAGCCAACCCCTGTTACTGATAAGGCCATGAGAACAAGTTGGCATTTTATGATCTAACATGTTCTATCAAAACTGATACCCTCACTCAGGGGGGTACTTGGATACAGTGCCTCCAGGTCAGGATTGAGGCACACAGCTATGACAGCATGGGGGAGGTTTCCAATGACTACCTGGAATGTGCACGGGCTGCTTGTTTTATGCACTTATGCAAGTTTTTCTGCCCTAGGACACAAGAGTCCCTTCCAGCCCAAACAAAAACAGCAAACAGAAAAAGGCTGAGCTTCTCAGTCAGACTTGTTATTTATAGTCCCAAATACATTATTTTCTTTTTTTAAAAGAGATGCTTTGTAAAAAAGAAATCTATTCCACAGAACTAAAACGTTTAACAGTTAAAAGAAAGATTTGATATTCCCATAATTAAAATATAGCAGTAATGCAGACAGAAAAGGAACAGTAAAAACAAAAAATAAAAAGCAGCAATGAAGGTTTACAGGGTAAATAAATATTCCTGCCAACTACCGAGCAGGATTTGGAGTCTTATTGTTTTGGCAAACCTATTTAGTAACAGTCATTTATCTCTACTGGCTAATATGTAGACTGTAATAAGTACATAGCAAGTCTTCTGTGTAGTGATAATAGATTTGCACATAGTAAAACCATGTATTTAAATACAGATATTTATATAAAGCTTCAAGTGGTTAAGTGTATATGAAAAACAACAGAATTTATAGGTTGAATTCAGATGTCATGTTAAAACTTTTTGGGGGGGACGCTTTTTTAAAGATAAGTAAATTTTTATATATAAATAAAACTGAGCATGAAACACATAAACCCTCTAAAAAGGACACTGTCTAGAAGTTATGCCTTTGACAGATTCCACAGGTTATACATACACACAATACATACTAAGTAATTAACAGCTTAAGCTTAGCTCAAATTTAAGACTAAACACCCTTTATATGTTTGATCATCTACTATAACTGTCAACATCCTCCAGAATGTTTTTAGGATTGTACTGGGAAGGGGAAACATCATGAGTGTTAGTTCTCATAAGTGAATAGCAGATGACACATTAGACAAGAGCACTGTATTGGCAGGCAGACACTTTGCAGAGCTTTGTGTTGAAGATGTACACAGTAACTTGACCCCAAATCACTAATCCACTCCCTGTTAGTCCTGTGAATAGGCTTTAGTAAGAGTTTTAATGAGATTCCATGTTTGACTAATTCCACTTAAATACACTAAATCCATACTCTAGACTGTTTGTGCTTCAATTTCACATCAGAATCATCACCAGCATTTACACTGCTGCCTTACAAAAGTATATCTAATCCTTTATATAACTTAATGGCAGTATTTTTGGCAGAATTGTAACTTGATCCAACCAGTTTTCAACACTTGCCAGTGGTAAGCTATGATACCTATAAGCGTGTCTTATGGGAAGGTTACAGCTACTGGCAAATTACATACAATGCAAACCTTAAGTCTGTTTCAGAAAGTTTCTCACACAGTTCCTTCTAAGGAGCTGGACAAGTGGAGATGAAAACTGAAATGGCTGGCAGCTCTATGATGAGCTTTCTTATAAACAGCCTCCAGAGATCCAATTAGAGCATGTCAGAATATTATGGTTTACATTAATTATTCCTACCCAGGCCAGGCACTGCAGTGATGGCAAAGAAACTACTTAAGTCCTTGAATGCACCACAACTAGTTAGGCTCAGCCCTCTGCATGTCACTATAAATTGAGGTTTTTGGGTGGGGAGGGTATGTCTGACTTAGCTCTCAAATAGATTCAGGGACCACTGGTGGTCTATAAAGTGCTGGCTAGTCACATGGCACCAGTTCTCATTACCTAAAAACCACATTATATCTGGGAAGTAGTCAACTTTACTACAGATTATGTTATGTGACAGCAAATGGGAAGGGAAGTGGCCCACAAAATCATTTTGTTATTTAGACAAAGTCCACATTAAGTTTGAGACTCCCGATCTAGTTATTCTTGTATCCACCACATAGCAGTACTGACTGGCAGCATGGGATGGAGAGAGTAGCAGCCGTACGTGGCCAGGAAAGTCATTTGAGAGGCATGCCTCAGAATTCACTGGGATCCAGTTTGGAACAAACATCAGCAGTCTCAGGCTTTGGCTTAAATAATTCAGAAGATTCTTTTATTGCAGTGTTCTATATTGGCTTATTTTAGAGAAGTGAACAATTCAAAGAACTGCCAAGTGTTTTTAGTTCTGAAACTAAAGCTACTTAAATTATTTTGCCCTCTAATGGTTTACTGGTTTTGAGCAGTGTAACTACAACAAAACATAAAACCTGTAACTATAAATAGGAGCTATACTTCAGCCTTTCAACACTAATGTACTAGGATCATAATCCCAGAAACCTAGCTGGTCAAAAAGCCATAAAGGATTTAAATAGCATTGCTCAAAATAGAACTGTCCAACCCACCACCTAAGTAACATTACAGCACTGCACTATCAGTATTATAACAAGAAGTGACAGCATTTCATTTCTCATTAACATTAATAGGTCCTAAATAACATTACAATTGTATTGAGTATATTTATTAACATATAGTAGAATTGCTACTAGATTTTAAGAGCATTAACTATACTGACCTGAAAGTATGAGTTACTGGCATGTATTAAAGAACATACTTCTTTAGTCCATCACACTGATTTTACACAATTGTAAAAGAAATTAAGCAGCACAAATAGTTTACAATTTATTTATTTTCAAAAAATAGAATGTAACATGGATTAAATTGATCATTTCAGAAATATTTATAAAATTGGCCAAGAATGGAATTCTAGACAGTGATGGGGAATGAAATAGGATATAAAAGCTTTCACCCTCCACGCTGCCAATTCAAGTAGCACCCAAGGGAAAAAAGTCATTACAATTCAAAACCTTTTTGAAAAATGCAGAAAACATTTTATTCAGTATAATTCCTAGTGAATATGTCCACATCATAAAAGACAACTTACCAATATCTCAGTCAGTCATTTCAGAATCATAAGTGGATCACAGAAATGAAATTATCCTCTCAATTCTAAGTGATCTTTATCTAGAACTTCACTGAGGCAGAAAAAGGTTGTCTGTGTTGGGAGGATGAGACTATCCCAGACCCAAAGCCCAGACATACAGCCCCCTGCTGGCTACACTTTCATATTCTTTTTACTTGTTTCCTGAAACACTAGGTAGAAGAAAAATGGCAACTGTTCATATAGATCACAGCATTTTGTAGCTAAGATCAGAAATGCAACACACACGCAAATTTAGATTGATACTCTTCACAGCACCTTACAAGTTACTTCTGTTTAAAAAAACCTGTGTGTTTTAAAAAACCTCAAGAACTGCTCTTCTCACAATTTATTCTAGATCTATAGTTCAGTAAGATGTCAATACCTTTAAGCTTCCTTTGTTATTTAAGTGGTTTTTGTAAAATGATACTTAATGCTTCTAAGAGGCTAATGAATTAAAAATTACTAGAAGTACATTTATATAAGTGTGGTTTTTTTTAAACTGTTTTTCCCTCTGCAGCAAATTTTTAAAGTTGAACGTTCAACAGTACAGACTATAGCTAGGTAAGAACAAGGTAGCTGAGGTTCTTCCAATCTTGTACAACAACTCCTCACTTAAAGTTGTCCTGGTTAATGTTGTTTCATTGCTGATCAATTAGGGAACATGCTTGTTTAAAGTTGTGTAATGCTCCCTTCCAGTGTTGTTTGGCAGCTGCCTGCTTTGTCCAATGCTTGCAGGAAGAGCAGTCGGTTGCAGCTAGCTGGTGGGGGCTTGGAACCAGAGTGAACCAGCAGGCCCCCACTCCCCTAAGTTCCCTGTGCAGCAGCTGCCCAGCAGGCTAGCAATTGCAGCTGTCCCTCTCCCCACTGCCATGTGCTGCTCCTGCCCTCTGCCTTGAAGCTGTTCCCTGAGACTCCTGCTTGCTGTGCGGGGGGAGGGAGGGAGGAGAGCAATGGGGGGGCTAATGTCAGGGTATCTCCCTTCCCCCTGCACCCCGCTTATCCCATCTTTCATAGAGCAGGGGAGCCACACGATAGGGCTCAGGATGGAGGGAGCTTGCTGGCATCAGCTGCAGTCTCAGCAAGCTGATCTAATTAACAAGGCTCTGTACTTAAAGGGGAAATGCGCATCTCACAAACACACACAGTGTGTCTCTGTCTGCCATGCTGTCTCCCCTCCCTCCATTCCTGCTGCCTTGCAGAGTGCGAGTTAACCCTTGAGGGCTCAGCCAATTGCTAGTTCTTCATTTAGCAGCAAGGCATTCCCTGGGAAATATTCCACCCTCTGACTTCTCCACCTCAACTAAACTTCACAATCATCATCACTGTGTACCAGTATTAAATTGTTTAAAACTTAGAGTGTGTGTGTAGTCTTTTGTCTGGTGAAAAAATATTCCCTGGAACCTAACCCCCTAATTGACATTAATTCTTATGGGGAAATTGGATTCGCTCGAAATTGCATTTTTCAGGAACATTTCTACAATGTTAAGTGACGAGTTATTGTATGATTATACAAAAAGAACATGAGTACTTGTGGCACCTTAGAGACTTATTTCAGCATAAGCTTTCATGGGCTACAACCAACTTCATCGAATGCATAGACATTAGATTATGATGACAGAAACTGGTGGGAGAGCACCAATCAGTAAAGCTTCCAAGTTACAACACAGAGCTACTGATTTTGGAATGGCTAGAAAGCTGGAAATGTCATAAACACAGAATCATAGAAATATAGGTTTGGAAGGGACCTCAAGAAGCCATCATAATTAGAATTTTTTTTCCCTAATATCTAACCTAATTCTCCCTTGCTGCAAGTTAAGCCCATTACTTCTTGTCCTATCTTCACTGGACATGGAGAACATTATCACAATCCTCTTTATAATACCAGAAGACTTATCAGGTTCCCCCTCAGTCTTCTCTTCTCAAGACTAAATATGCCCAGTTTTTAAACCTTTCCTCATAGGCCAGCTTTTCTAAACCTTTTATCATTTTCATTGCTTTCCTCTGGACTCTTTTCAATTTGTCCACAACATTCCTAAACTGTGGAGCCCACCTGGGGCCTCACCAGTGGGGAGTACAGTAGAACAATTACCTCTTGTGTCTTACATAAAACAATCCTGTTAGGATTCTGGGGTTTATTGTTAGCTTTTTTTGCAGCTGCATCACATTGACATTCATATTCAGTTTGTGGTCGACTATAATTCCGAGATCCGTTTCAGCAGTACTACCACTTAGACAGATATTTCCCATTTTGTAGTTATGCATTTGATTTTTCCTTCCTAAGTGAATTATTTTGCATTTATCTTTACTGAATTTCATCTTGTTGAATTCATATCAATTCTTCAATTTGTCAATGTCATTTTGAATTTTAAATTGGTGCTCACAACCCCTCCTAGCTTGGTATCGCCTCAGATTTTATAAGCATATTCTACTTCAGTGGTTCTCAAATGTTTTGTATTGGTGACCCCTTTCACACAGCAAGTCTCTGAGTGCAACCTCCCCTGCGCCTGGTGGGGCTGGGGACTGTCACCCCACTTGATACGCCCTCCCAATTTTACACTGAGCTGTTGATAACTACTCCAAGTACGATACTCGTAAGTCAGCAGCACATAAAACTAGGTTCTGCAGCAGCAGAGAACATCAGAATTTTTTCTTGAACATGCTATAATTGATTAAATGTCTTTGTTACTCACATCAGCTCCCTCTAAGGATTTTTTCAGCACAGCAACAACTTCCTCTTGGAATGCAACTTCATCCACACACTTCGGACGACTAGATGAAAACACAGTTAAGTGCATCTTAGTATCTGCTAAAAAGTCTCAGTATCACTTTCACACAAAAACAAATGTTTTCTTTGTAAGTTTCACGGGTGGGGGGGGGGTTATGAAAAGCTTTGTAAGACAGTGAGTGGGCAATTGTGCACAATACTTCTAAACTGTGTAGTATCTTGCACAAAAATGCTAAAAGCAGCAAAGAATCCTGTGGCACCTTATAGACTAACAGACGTTTTGGAGCATGAGCTTTCGTGGGTGAATACATGCATGCATGCATCTGAGGAAGTGGGTATTCACCCACGAAAGCTCATGCTCCAAAACGTCTGTTAGTCTATAAGGTGCCACAGGATTCTTTGCTGCTTTTACAGATCCAGACTAACACGGCTACCCTCTGATACTTGAAAAATGCTAAAGTTATCCAGTTTCTCAGGTAGATGCCAATCCAGTTATACCGTACATACAAGTACTTTCAGAAGCACAACTACATTTTAGAATCTAGAACAACTTTGCTGCTTGGAAGGCTGGTGCAAAACCTTATTAAAAACACTACATAGTTTGTGTCTTGATAAATTGCAGTTATGAGAAGAGCAACATGAGTGCATGTGCACAAAACCCCCACAACCCACCTTACTGCTCCATGTATCAAAAGGTGCTGACTGCACTGACAAAACCTTTTACGCCCATCAGCATTGCACAGACATATACCTGCAGGTAGGCAAGGTGGATTTTGCGTACTTATTAATTTACATTCTGACCGAAGAGTTTCTGATGATTTGAGAAGCATAGAGAACTGGGCTAAATTTTTAACTTACAACAAAGGGGGGGGGGGAAGCACCTTTTAAGTTCTGCACGGAGGAAGCTTTCCCATGAATGTCCCTGAGTGTGGAAGAATAAGAACAGATTCCCAGTTTTCCCAGTCCCTTTTTCTCAGAAGCAAGTGCCAATACCAGTACCCTCCGCACTCAACACAACAGCTCTGCGCTGCACACTTCGGGTGCCCCCCACTCCCTCGGGGGAAATGACTCTCAGCCCCGCAGATACCATTCGCCATCAGCAGCCCCCGCCGAAGAGCTCTTACTATTTCTCCACCCAAGGGATGGGTTTGAGTTTCCTGCCCTCGCCGCTGCCTCCTGCGGCCGCCGCCCCTCGCTCCTTGGATGCGGGCGCTTTGGTGCTGACGGAGGACGGGCCTTTCAGAAACGCCTGCATAGCTGGTCACCCTGCGCGAGAGCAGCAGACACTTCGTCACCCCGCCCCCGCGCCCTGAGGAGCTGGGCAGGAGGCGGCCCCGCGCCCACCTCACCACCAGGGAGCGGGACAGGCCCCGGCCCCGCCACTGCCCCTGCCCCTGCCCCTGCCCCGGCGGCCCCTCGGATTCCCCTCCCAGGAGGACAAACGGCCGCCCCCACCTGAGGCATCCCCCGCGGTAACCGACCCTGAAGGCCCAGGGGAAAGGACCTACCCCCGCGCCAGCCGCCCAACTCCCGCCAACCCGCGCTTTTTTTATACGGGGCGGGGCCGCTTCCGCCTGGGAGGACAGACCGGAGAGTGGGCGGAGGAGTAACCATAGAGATTGAGCCTCGGCGCCGGGTTATTGGTTTAGGGCGACGCAGCTACGTCACGTGATTGGACGGCCTTAGGCGCGGTCCCCGATTGCCCTCAACCAACATGGCGGAGGGCAGCGTCGGGGCGTGCGGTGCGCATGCGCCCAACGCCAACGTTACTAAATATGGCGGGTCAGGGGCCAGTTGCGTCTTTTCCTGGAGGAGGTGGTGTAGCGGGTGTTGGGGCTTTGGTCTCTTTCCTGCTACCGCTCTGTCAGGCGTGTCTTCTACATGAGGGCACTGGGGAGCGGGTACGTGATGTAACATGGGGAAAGAGGGTGGGAGACCCAGGGGGTTCAATGCCCCCCCCGTGTGACCTGGGGCACTGCAGAGGCACCTGCCCCTCTCCCCCATGTGTACAGCGGGGGTAATAATGCTCCCCTACCTCACAGCCCGTTGTGGGGATACGTACATTAAAGACTGTGAAGTGCTTTGAGAGCCACTGATGAAAAGCGTTGGACTAGCATTGTGAAATGTGGTTAGACAAGGTGGGGGAGATCACTTTCTTTTATTGGACCAACTTCTGTTAGTGAGAGAGACAAGCACTGGAGCCTGCTAGATGCTAAAAATCCTGGCTTGAGTAGAGACTGGATTTGTGGCATATTACAACAATCTGTAACCTACTTACCTCCCTCCCCTTTTTTTCTTTTTTTGCACAATGATTGCAGGGGTCTTCATGGACAAGTCTGCCTTGCACCAGCCCCTTTGAATATGTGCTAACTACTTACGCTAAACAATCTGTTGCACCATGCAGTTAGCTGTGACACTGGGAGTACCTTTCCCAGACCTGAAGAAGTGCTCTGTGTGGCTCAAAAGTTTGTCTCTTTCACCAACAGATGTTGATCCAATAAAAGATATTACCTCACCCACCTTGTTTCTCTAATATAAGAAATAGGTATTATTATTACATGAGCAGTGTTTGAGCAATGCAATCTTGTTACAGCAAAGGCACGCTCCTGTGCAGTGCCAGACACCACTCTGCTGAAAGGGCACGTTCCTATGTGGGGCTGCAGTGGGCCCAGCTTCCCCTAGAAGGGCATTTTCTCTCCACATGCCATGATGGGGCCATGCCTCAGTGGGTCTGCAGCATGACAGGCTCACACCCACATTGTGCTATGACATTGCCACCCAGGCCTCCTTGGCACAAAGGAACACTTCTGTATGATACTAGAATGTTGCCACAGAACAGTGGTGCATCCTCTCACAACATATGGGCAAGGCCAGGCTTGTGATTAACTGCTTTTCCATTGGGAGCACATTTCAAAAGTGGGGGCCTGCTATGGTGAAAGTTGTACTGTGCATTGCATCCTGTACCATGGATCCTGTTTTGATGGGCACTATACAAGCATTCATAATAGTCATACGATCAAATTTTACCATGAGTGGAATATCACTTTTTGCACAGTTTCCTATGAAAAAAACTCTAATTTTGATTAAGGATGATCTTAATTGAAAATATAAAATAAAAAATGTAAACAAAGACTGCAACTACAATAGGGATGACATGCTATTTCTTACAAGGGGACGCTATCAACTTGAAATACTGTCCATTTAAAGAAAGTGAGCTAAAATGTATATTAGGTCTTATGCCTTAAATGCCTCTGATTATGTGTGATTTTACACTTATTTATTTATTTTAAAACATTTCTTCTATACTGCTGCTCTGTGAAAGACCCACACAGATAACTGTGAAAACTCATGGACAGATTATATACAAAATGCTATCAAATGCACAAAACAAACTGACAATTAGAAAAAAAATCTGTTCTAGTAATCTGAAAATACAACAAAATTAGGAGGAAAATTGATCAGACAAATAATTTGTAAATTGATATGACAGTGCCCCTTTAAGGACAAAAATGCACCGCAACATTGTTACTCATTACATATATTCACATTTTGGTGCTATTGATGGCTTCATTTTATGCTTCCACGTATCTGAGCTGTGGATATATTGATCAAACAATGCAGCTGTTACATATTGATTAACTCACAGGCTGTGATATATTATACCTAGAGAGTCAGTTGCTGTTGTGATTGAATGGGTGGCTTTAAGGTTGATTGCAGATGTATTGTTTTACTGCTCACACCAAGATATTGCTGAAAACAAGGCACAAGACAGCAAGTGGCCTGGATGACAATAGCAGTAATCATTCAGAATTAGAATTGTATGAAGGAGGAAAGTAGATCTGGAAACAGTCTCTATGGCAACTAAAAAACAGTTATTAGAAAGGACACGGCAGGAAAGACATTAAACTGAAAGTGCATTATTCTACTGAGGAAAGAAGTCTATAATTTTGTGTGGGCAATTTGAAATAAATCGTTTCCTGTTATCTGGCACAGTGGCTACATCCACTACTAAATCAGTTGAAATCCAGATCACAGCCTTGCTAACAGCAGATATTAGTATTTGTAAGAATTTAAGCTGCTTGGTGCTATTGAGCTGGTTAACATTCTTCTCTTTTTTCTTTCTGATAGTAAGTATAGTGTTGTTTATACCCTCTGTATGGTGATTACATTTAGTACATTGACACTATGGTAAAAGCACCTTAAAAATGCCCAAGATACATAAAGAATTTACTACATTCAGATAGTTTTATTTCTGTAACTATATGAAACTGCATTTATTTTTCACCAACCTGCATGATCTCTTTAGCTGTACACTATCCACTCTACTCAGTAGGGCTATTTCACAGATTCCAGTTTATGGACTAGATGAACCTCAGGTTTGATGCAATATAGCAATTCCTATATAACAAAAATAACCACAACCCTGACTCCAAACTGTTCCCTTTCCCACTTTGCTATGGATCAGGTAAAAGCAGGAATTGAAAATAACTTTTGCTATATTCTGTCTCGGACTTATGACCCTCTTAATTAAGGTCCAGACTTAGAATCATGGAATATCAGAGTTGGAAAGGATCTCAGGAAGTCATCTAGTCTAACCTCCTGCTCAAAGGTTCTCCTGCTCCTCCAATCCCCAAATAAGATTTTTGTCCCAGATCCCTAAATGCCCCCACTCAAGGATTGAGCTTTCAACCCTGAGTTTAGCAAGCCAATACTCAAACCATTGAGCTATCCCTTCCCTGCTCCCCATCTTAAAAAACAGAGCACTGATGCCTAGGATTTCTAGTGCTATAGACAACATTTTTATCTAGTCCTATCAGCACGGATAAGAGGGTAACACCCAGATACGTAGAAAAGCTAGGTTAGATGAATTTCAAATTCTAATCATTTGGTCAAGCTCCAGCATGTGCTGGACTTGTTCACTAAGGCACTATACACGTGTGTTCAATTCTCTAAGATGTGTCATAAACGGAATACATTACGGTGTGATGTGGCATAAAAGTTTCATTGGTATTCAGTAGGGATGATCAATCAGTCATGGCCTTAACCCTTGAGATTGCAGCCATTCCAAACTCATTCCAATCAAACCTTTCTCACACCACATATACATATTTATAAAGACATGTAAAACAATGAGATAGTGAACACCAAGGAATTGATGTTGATTGTGTGCCTGAATAGACAGCCAAACACAATTGAAGGCAACCTTCACACCACTCTGGCTCTCCAGCCATTTCTGATACCCAGTAACTTCCAAACACTTGTACTTACCCAACCATTCCTGACAGCCTCAGCTGTCCTCCCTGCTTCTTTCTCTTTTTACACTACCGGGGTTGGTCTCCTGAGGGGCTCATAAGCTTTAGCTGTCTCAGGCCTTTGTCTTTTAACCCTTATCTCTACAAAGAGAGGCCAAGCCAGGAAGTCTGGTCTCCCTCCTGAGTCTCAGTCATATTTCCCTTCAGGGGTGGATGCAGCACTTCTCCAATCAGCACAAAGGAGACTCTAGGTCACAACCTATAAGTACCTTCTGGGCAATCACCTGTTATATCTGAGAGGAGGGATGGTCCAGTGATTAGGGTGCTGACATTTGGGAGACCCGTGTTAAATCCCCTGCTCTGCCACAGACTTCCTGGGTGACTTTGGGCAAGACACACAACCTCTCTGTGCCTCCATTACAAATCCCTATCTCACAAGGGCATTGTGAGGATAACCACATTCAAGATATTGAGGTGCCCAGGTTATGGGGGCTATATGAGTACCTAAGATAAACAGTAGAATGGCTATGCCTTTAGGATTCAACCTGGCCCTTCAAATTAAAGGGACACTGTCCTGTAGTTTTGTCCAAAATTCAGGCTTTGTCTAAAAAGAGGGAAAGAGATGGGCATGGGGGTTTTGAAAAACTGAAAGTGAATAAAAAGTTTTATATAGAATTTAAAAAAAATAATAGAAAACAGGTTTATTTAGATTTTAGCTTTTCTGTGCTGAAAACCAAGATTTTTCAGCAATATGGTAGTGCACGAGACCAGACAGTGACACTGACTGGTCACTTTTCAATGTCCAAGCTGAGGGAAATGCAATCAGTGAATGAATGATATAAACCATGGTGAAAAGTATTGTTATGCTGGTGGTTTGGTGAAACCTCATTTAAGCTGGTGGGAGTAATACATGTCATTCATTCAGGATATATGTAAGAAGTAGTTAAACTCCTTTTGGAATAAGAGATTAAACGAGAAAAGCCACTGCCTAAAACACACGTCACACACAAGGTGGATCAGGAGCTGAGCTACATGGGCAGAGAGGTTTCACCTGGAACTCAGTACAAATGCAGAGAGCCAGGTATTGTTTAGCGGAGCTGTGTATGTGTGTGAGGAGAAGCAGCCAGAAACAACACAGAAGCAGACAGAGGAGGTATTAAAAAGCCAAGGACAGCCAAAGAAGCACTTGTAGCATGAGCCTGAGAGAAAGCTAGCAGAGAGCTTTTGGGGTAGAGTACTGGCTCAAAAAAGGCTTGGAATATTGAGTAATGAAACGTTCTCTTTTTGGTTGATTCTTACTGCATTCAGAGAAATAGGACTTTGTAAATAAATAGGATTGCATCAAAGAAATGGCTGACTCATCATCAATTTCTCCCTCTAACAAACAACCTGTAAAACCCTGGACATTGGCTAACTGGTCAGGTCAAAATTATTTAGTTCCTGTAGTGGCCACAATGTGCCAGGTGCTTCCCAGACAGACTAAAAGTCCCAGTCCCTGACCCGAGGAGCTCACAGTCTATAGATAGAGGTTGGAGGAATAGGTACAACATATAGCTAGTTAATTAATAAATTATTCTGTTATCCAGCTTGCCGTGATTGGCCATCTGAGGGTACCGCATGTCCAGGAGGGACTAGAATGCAGAGGGGGTAGTGACCTTTTTCAGGAAAGGCATTCCATGCATATGGGGGTATTTGCAGAGAAGCCAAGAAATGGTCAGATGAGCCTACTAATGGAGGGGCATGGTTACATAGGGCTTTACAAGTGGCAACAGGAACTTGACCTTCTGTGGAGGGGGAACTGATGGAGGGATGAATCTAAATAAACTGATTTTTAAAAATTTTCCAGTTTCAATACACTAAATTGTTATTAGTGATACAGGTAAGGAGGACATGTATATGTGTGTGTGAGAGAGAGGTCCCTTTAAAATGTTGGTAGCCAGGTAGGTGCTAGTAAGCAAGGACTTGTTAGAATAAATTGAATGAGTTCATTCTCTTTAAGTGCTTGATGGAGGTATTTAAAATGTTTCACCAAAATGACGAGAATCCCAGCTGTCCTGTAGAGCCGCCAACCTCCAGGATTGTCCTGGAGTCTCCAGGAATTAAATATTAAACTTTAATTTAAAATTATGTCATGTGATGAAACCTTCAGGGATATGTCCAACCAAAATTGGCAACCCTAGTGACCTGCAGGTCAAAATCATTTTCAAACCCATCTGGTGAGGCCATAAGAGTTTGTAAATCTTTCTTGTGTGCAAAGTGTAATTTATTGGTACATTGTTTACTAAATCTGGTTACAATGCTTTGGCCTCATCTGTTTCATTCTAGAGCTAACAGATAATTGTTAGTGGATCAGGCTATCATTGGATGGAGAAATCAAATTCTTTTGCCTCTTGGACATCATTTTATCAGCTGAGTTGTCCAGATTATAAAATTCTGTTTGACTATATAAACAAAACAGGCCAGGTTCTGATCTCATTTCCACAGGTATAAATCTAGAGTATCCACTTCAAAGGAATTACTCCAGATTTGCAAATTGTATCCAAAATCAATAATCTGGCCCATGGACCGATAACCTAAGAGCAAAATCTATATTAATCTTTCTCTTCCTACACTCTTCAGTCTGTTTTTCTGAATTATAGGAAATTGACATTAGTATATAGTGTTTCCCTTACAGGTATAATGGCGGGGGGGAGGAAGGGGGAGAAACCCTACTCCAGTGGATTGCTAGCCAGTACAGGGATTGTCTGTGTGTGTTTGTACAGCATCTACCACAAGAGTGCCCTAGTCTCAGTCAGGCATCTACTCACAACTATCATACAAATCATCATAATGGACACTGCTAAACTATCCTTTCCGGAGAAGACTTTCATCCCATAGAGGGGGAGTCTGTGTTTTTTGGTGCGGAAGGGTTCAATCCCCCTGACCAACCCAAGGATGGAGAAAGTTACTGTCACGATACCGGGCTAGCTGCACTTCTTACTCCTCTCTGGTCTCTCTCAATGCAGCCCCTCAGGTTTCAGGCCTCGCCCCTTTACCCCTCCTGGCATGGAGTCCTATGATGGTGCCACTCTTAGACCAGGCCCTGATATACAGTACCTTATAGACCACCCATGTTTCTCTATCAGGCCTGACTGGGTACGTTATTGCTATTCTTCCCTTTGAGCTGTGACCAGTGAACAATACAGTGCCCAGACAGCCCTCTCAAACCCAAGTATTGTTTAATCTTAACAGTGGGAACAAAGCAGAACATAAGAGTAAAAAGATTTTAAACCAATGAAAGGTCTACACACAAGTCTGTCTTACCTAAGTGCTTCTACATTGTGAAAGGAGCCTAGGAAGGCCTGGTTTCTTTAGACACCCTGGTGGGTGGCTTTGGCTGTCAGTCTGTCCTTCCAAACAGGTCCTTGACACTGTGTCTCCTCCCTGCTTGATGGAGTCCTTTTAAAACTAGTCAGGAATCAGGATCTTTGTTCTCTTCAGTTTCCTGGTCTTGGACCATTCTGCCCAAAACCAGTTTGGTGAGCTCTATAGGGGGTTGTAGATAGGACATGAAGGCAAATGGTTCCTGCATTAAGTGTTGGCAAATGGGTAGCTATCTTGAGCCACTGTCTGGGTCCCTGCTTGTTTCTCCAACACCTTGCTATTAAAATAACCCAACATATTAATAGAGCAAATATCCCAATAACCACATCAACAAGACACTATTCATAGATTATTACAGAGCACCCCACTTCTGCCACAGTTACAGAAATCCCATTAGCAGAGACAGGGTCTTCTTACCTGTATGCAAAACCCCTAGCAACACTGTAGTTGCTGTGCAAATGAACATCAAATAAACATTAACCACGAACGGTTTTGTAATCTAACATGTATGCTCAGGTAGATGTATTTAATTGTTCCCAATGTTTCAAGTGGCTAAAGCAGGACACCTGTTCCTGGTGTGGGTGGGATGCCTGGGGGTTGGAAGGTCCAAAGAGAGGGAGTTGAAGCGTGAGCGAGCCCACCCCATGCTCACCCCGTATCAGGAACTCCTGCAGTTCCTGTCCCACCAGGTTGTGACACTACTTAATCAGATGTATCCTGGCTGCCTCCCTATCCAGGCGGCCAAGACAAAGCTGAGCAGCAATGCGACCCTGTGCACCAGCAGGGGCCAGGTAACAGTTGCAATGCCCACAGCAGGGAGCTGAGCCCAGCCAGCCCTGGGGGACAGGAGCTACTTCAACAGGACCCGGGGCATTTGGGGATCAAATTAGGAGACTCCTGCAAAACCGAAGACTGTTGGGAGATCTGGTAGGTGGCAGCTGATATTGGCACATTTTACCTACATGCTCTAGCAGTTTGCAAAGAGGTGAGTCCAAACAAAAACCCTGGATCCAAACAACCCTGAGTTTTGGAAAAATCTGGAATGTGATCTGCAGCCACACCTTGTGAGTGGGACCCATCTCTAGGAAATGCATTCCATTTTTTCCAACTTTAAATAGCTAATAAATTTCCACTCAGCTGTCCCATTTTCCCAGTAAAATTCAATTTACATTGATCTCTAGGCAGGCTTTGAAGGAGGAAAATGTACTGATTGGAAGGGAGTTGGAAGTGGGGGAGTTCTAACTTCCCTGCACAGACTTTGTATTGCCTGCAGCTGGGGGATCATGTTTTGTGGCTTTGGGGCCATTGCTTCCCCTTTTTACTCCTCTTGGTTAGCAGCTGGGATCCATAACCAGAAACTGCTGAAGGCTTCACTATCCATTACTGCAGCTCAAAAGGGCAGCTAGTCGCTCAGGGGGCTCATTATCATCCACCACTAGACAGCTTCTTTTCCCTTGCACCATCTAGAGTCTCAGCTCGGCTTCTGGACCTAAGATGCTGGCCCCCTGTAAGCGCTAGTTTGGTTTATTTTTGCCAGCCTATGCCTATAGGTAGAGCCCTGCAAATCTGCAGCTATCCGCTTTATATCTACGGATGTGGATATTGGCAGATCAGAAGTGGATACACATTTTGTATCTGTGCAGGGATCTGTCTACATGTAGAACAGTAGATGCTGGCAAAAACAGCAGGCAAGGCAAGTCCCAGGATGGGCAATAACATTACACTGCCATCAGAAGGGCAAATGTAAATACTCCCTTGGTGTTGGATATTTATTTCGTATGTGAAGTGGTGTCTCCATTGTAAACTGATATTTCACATCTTTATTTCTTTCTTATTAAAACCAGGGCCTTTTGAGATTAACCTCCCACTCCCCAAGGAAAATTCCCTGAGCAGAGAATAACATTGGGGTGGTTTGGATCAGTGGAGGATTTTGGTAGAAAAAGCCAAGGCACAGGGCTTGTCAATATCACCTCGCAGGAGAGTGGGGTAGGGGCTGACTTTCTGCCCCCTGTCCTCACCTGGTGCTTTGTTCACTCTCTGCAATGGGGAAGGTGCCTTTAAAAATCCTGCCAAACCCAAGGGCAGAGTAATAGTCAGATCCATAGCATGAGCTCACGTTTTAAACAGCCCACCGCACTTCTCTCTTTGTCCAATGTTTCCTGAAGAGACGTGATGAGGATTTTAACATACTCCCTAGGCTCAGTATGTGTGCGCGCTTTATCCTTGAAGGTCAACCAAGCATGAGACTTAAAATGGACATACATCTCTCACTGCCAAAGGTAGAGAGGGTGGGGGCAAAGAAGCACCAGTGGCTCTTAGTCTCCTCCCAGCCACGCCTGAGATAGGAGAGATTGTGTGATTTCCCTTTGCAAGCGCCACTCCTCTTTACAATATTCCATAGCTCCAGGATTTTTTCCTGACTCAAAAGCATTACCATCCCCAAGCCTCCCTGGAGGCAGGTATCTCGCTGCTGATTTTTCTCTTTATTCCTTGCCTCATTCTTAAGGGGGGGGGGGGAACCCAGAAGCAATTAACTCCGCTTTTTTATTTTGTTACCTTTCATGTCAAAGAACTTTTGTTAGGCGGTTATTCCCACGCATGCAGGGTTGCAAACTGCAGGAGATGGCCAGTACCCAGGAGATGTAAGGAGCCTGGAAAAATCCCACCCTGGGAGTGGTACTTGCTTTGTGTGTGTGTGTAGCCTCCCACTCCAGTTGCCTTTTTTTTGAATGCTGTGCAGTGCGTCTGTGAAATGCTTTTTTGGTTAAAAGAAGAAGAGATGTCACATCAGGAGCTAACCCAGCGACTGGCTACAGTCATCACTCATGTGGGTAAGGTATCTTTTCTTCCCCCTACCTTTTGCATGGATTTTTGGGCTCACTTCTCTTCACCTCCTCCACAGGCTGGGAGGCGAGGCTGCTGTGCGTTAGGCTGCAGCTTTCTGTGACACACACCTTGCGGGGGATTTCGGAGCAATCAGTGAATTGCAAACATCCTGCCCTCAAAATATCGTTTGGTTAATGCATTTGTCCAATGTGCAATTCTTTGACTTTAAAACAAATGCATATGTGCTTATTGTGAATTGAATTGCATTAAATCTCCACTGCTAGTAATGTCTGCAGATGAAATGCCATAAGGCAGGGGCTGGGTCAGGGGCTCTCTACAAAATGTATCGTGCTAGTCTTCACAGCGCTATCTTGTGAAACTAAAATTGCAGCCAGTTAAAATGTGTTTCTGTATATTTACTGTCAGTGCTGTTTGAAGGGTTCTGGCAGACCGTAGGGCAGTTGAATGAGAACTGTTTTCAATCCCAGGCGCCTGGTAGCTTTTTTTTTTCTTTTGTTAATATCTGAAGGATTAATAATCCTGTGATGCACTGACCCTCTGGGCACGCTGTGTGAGGAGGTGGTGGTTTAACCTGCTATCCAGGTGTTGACAATGACGAGCAAACAACTGCAAGAAACTGCCCATTAATGACTTCACCTGCAATGTTTCAAAGCATGAATTTTACCAGATGAAAATAATCAAGTTAATAAGACAGTGGAGTGTGCCTTTTGTACCCTTCTCTTGAGGCATACAATTGAGTAACAACCGATTGTGGTGGTTAAACTAGGCGAAGAGAACACTTTTTTTTTTTTAATTGACTAGGCATATTTTTATAGTTCTCAATTTCTGTAATGGGTTATGTATTATGAATGCAAAGGACAGTGAAAGCACATTGAATTTGTGTAATATCTGTGCTAAAATAGGGTGGGTTCAAAGCCTGGCTTTCAAGTAATGTACAATAACACTTTAGATCCAGATGTTTCTGTGTGTTCGTTAACCCTTCTTGTAGAAGCTAAATGGTTGGTGGTGGGCTTGTGCTGATTATTGCATTAGATAAGTTTACATATAGAATTTACATTTGAAAATGTATAGAATTTAAATTTAAGACCCAGTCCTGTAATGTGTTCCAAATGGATGGGGCTCTGTGCCTGGCTTCATTGTGGCTTAATTGATGGGGGTGCTAGGGTTTGGCCTTGTAGAAGAGTTTGCAGGATAAGGAATTAGACCAAGAAGACAGAGAGATGTATGTGAAAGCTACTACGTAACAGTAATATTAATTATGTATTGTCTGAATTTGTATCAATCAGAAAAATAGAATTAAAGACTCTGGCATTAATTTTGAGGCAAACATTATTATTTTGTAAGGCTGGGATTTCAAAGGTGCTTATGGGATTTAAGCATTCATCAATTTCCTTCCCTTCCTCTGTCTCCTTAGGCTCTCTTGAAACCCCGCATCTGCTATATTAACACTTTAATTCTTCCCTTCACAGAAAAGTAGAACCTTTTGATATGTTTGAAGATGAATGCCAGGATTTGGTAATATATAAATTAGAGGTATGTCAGCCTCAATTTGGGGACTTTAGAAATGTAGGAATCTGCTTTGACCATTAATGGTAAGACTATTGCTTTGCTCTTTTCATCCAAAGTCCTTCTCAAACATTAATTAATCTTCACATGTCTCCTGGCAGCTGAGGATGTATTACATCTATATTACCCAGGTGCAGGGAAATTCAGTGGTTTTCCCAAGATCTTGCAGCAGCTCAGTGCTAGTGGGAGAATAAAACTCAGATTTCTAAACCTTGCTCTGAGTACTAGAGCTAAATTCTCTGTTGCTGAATAGTTCAGGGCCTGGAAATCTGATCTGAATGTTTCCATAGAGAGTGCAAATTTATATAAAATAATGTAACCAAAATATATTTGTACAAAAAAGGAAGTGATTAAAAACAAAATCCATCTTTTTTAAAAAACATTTTTCATAACCCTCTGCTGATGCACTGTTTTTTCTGAATCACATATTCTAATGTGAGTCATGTTAGCTGAATCAGCAGCCGCTTATTAAATAAAAAAGTCCTTCTATATGGCAGTGGTTGTGGGCAAGCTCAGTGCACTGAGAACCTCTCAAAATTCCAAGAAGACCCAAAGCACTATTCACACTTGTCGACACTCAACCCTAGTCCGATGCAGCTACTTCTGGGGTGGAAATACAGCACAATAGTGAGAAGTGGCGGAAGAGGAAACTTGAATATGAGCTAGCTTCTTCTGCTTACAAAAAGTACCATGGGATCTTTAATGTCCAGGCAAAGTAGACAAGACCTCCGTTTTTAAATGTCTCATATGGGAGTGTCACATGCATATGAAACTAGGAACATAGAGAACAGGACTGGAAAGGATTTCCTATTTCATTGAGTCCTGTCCCTGCTATCACAGGAAATCCCATCCTGTAATCCCGTTCATAAATTTATTAAGCTCCACCTTAAAACTAGTTAGGTTTTTTGCCCCTGTAACTCGTATTGGAAGGCTGTTTCAGAACCATACTCCTTTCTAATGGTTAGAAGCCAACTCCTACATGGAAATCAGCTTATCTGCTTGGAAAGGATGATTTAAGTCTCCTAGGATCTAAGTGTTGGTTCCAGGGACTCTGTGTTTCCAAACACAAACCCTGATTCTTCCCTGAGCTCCATGCAATTGTCCCCTGTACCTGCACAGAGTCAATGCATTAAAGCCCATAGTAGGATCAGTGTCCAAATATGTAGGGCACAGTGACTAGTTTACCTCTGCACATACCCTTTTGATGACCTGCACCTTGTAAAGTGTCTTTTTCTCAGTGCTGAACAACAGACGCCTGATTTGGTGTGTCTTTTTGTTTAGCACCAGTGTGCTTTCTCTAATTTCAGTGGAGTTACTCTTGCTTTGCACTGGGGTTGATGAGAACAAAAAGGGGCCTAAGGTTACTAGAACTGTGCACTTTGTATATTTTCTTCTAGCATTTCTCCTTAGGGTCCAGAGAGCACTGGAAATGTCACCAGAGTTCGCTACAGAAATTGTCTCAACAACAGATATAGATTTAAAAAAAGAAAAATTTACATACTTTCCTTGAGCGACACTTGTGACCTTGCAAGATTGTGTTCCTTGGGTAGATGGGTGAGAAGCTGTTTGTTATGATGGAGAGAAGAACCCACGCTTGGGGCCTGGGGCTGACAGTGGCTGTGTCTTTGTGTGGGAATTCTTTCATTTTTCCGGCTTGCGAAACCCACAGGAATAAACCTGCATGCCCCCACAATCCCACCCACGCCTGGCAGCCTGTTCCCAGCTCTGCTGTGAATGGAAAAAGCTCTCTGGGCATTGCAGATGGGCACACCCACCAAGTGTCCCACTTTTGTGACAAGATTTTAGTCTTTAAAATGACTTATGTAATGAGGCAACACCACCAGGACAGATGTCAGCAGCTTAACTAGGAAGCAACTGAATTTGTACCCTATGTTTCCATTAAACTGCTCTATACCATAGAGGCTTGGTTTACAGAGATGCTGAACATCCACAGCACCCTTTGACTTCAAGTGAGGTTGTGGGTGCTCATTGCCTCTGAAAATGAGGACCAGGTCAAAATGAGCTGGTTTGTTAGCTTCTCATGTAGCGGAAGCACTGATCTAAAACCTTAACATGTGTACAACCTGCTATATAAACTATACATGAAATTAAAAAGAAGGACCTGCACTTATATCACAGTTTTCATCTGCAGTCTCAGGGTGCTTTACAAATATTTAGTTGTACCCTCTCATGGCTCAGTGAAGTAAATACTGTCCATTTTACAGATGGGGAAACTGAGGCTTAGAGCGGTGACGTGACTTAGCTGAGGTTATCCTGAGAGTCAGTGGCAGAGCCAGGAACAGAACTGAGATCCCCTGACTCCCAGGCCTATGAATTCACCACAGGATGTCAATTCCTGTCACCTGGGTTCCATCTCTGGCAGAGGACAGTTGGGTAAAATTTGGCTGTAGCACAAGGCCATGCTACAGGGTAGGACAGGAAGTGAAGGAGGATACTGCATCCATTTGAATGTGCAGGAGGAAATTAGGTTAGCGGAATGTAATAATCCAAGATGGAATTGGCCGAGATTGATGATTTTAATTTTTCGCATACTAGTATCACAATATCTGTCTTGTGCTGCAAAACTACCAGTTATCTTAATATATATCACAGCTCTGCGTAGAGCATAGTAACATTGCTAATCTGTGTCCGGTGTACAGCACTCTTAATGCTAACTTCTTATGCAATCTTCCTTAAACGTACTGTATCAGATTGAGCCCTTTGTTACTCCTGTGCAAATGCAACCCCACTGAAGTCAAGTCAAAGAAAACCACAATGTCCATGGATCATTCTCCCCTTAGTCTCAGAGTACCTCCAAGTATTCACGCAATTCAGGATCTCATTTCAAGTACGTTTATTTGGATCTGTTCTAGACCTGATGAGCAACTAGTGATGACGGACCTTTTTGCATCAGCCAGAAAGCATTGGTTTTCCTCACCTTGCTCTCTGATGCAGACAGAGGGTGTGTCCTTTGTTCCATTGCCCATGAAGAGGGACAACAGAAATCTGCAAAGAAATGTTTGCTAAATCTGCAGGGGTTTCCCTGCAAAATCTGCAAAAATGTGATGGGGTGTTTTATTCCCAGGTCAGTCACTCTGTTTTCTCCTGTTGTGCTTCATTGGCCTGTTTAATTGCAAAATCAGATTAACTCATTACAAGATAGAAGGGGAGCTATTAAAAAAATATTCCCTGGCTTTTTAAAAACCAAACAGTAAGCAAAGCTTGTAAACATAACCAGTGTAGCTTATAAAATCTTTCTGATGCTTGTTTTCTATTTCCCAAAATGTGCAAATTCATGAGACTTTAAGTAACACCTTGTACTTCAAACAAACAAATGCACTTAATACATTTTTGTTGAGTCACTCTCGGAAATAAAGAACATGTGAAACTGTCAAACAATGGATCTGGAATAGTGTTCTGGATTCTTCCCTATACCTACCCAAGATACTTATATGTAGGGCCCTACCAAATTCATGGTCGTGAAAAATGCGTGACAAACTGTGAAATCTTGTCTCCTCCTGTGAAATTTGATTTTTGTGTGTGTGCTTTTACCCTATACTATACAGATTTCATGGGGGAGACAAGTATTTCTGAAATTGGGGGCCTTGACCCAAAAGGGAGTTGCAAGGGGGTCACAAAGCTATTTTAGGGGGGGGTCATGGTATTGTCTCCCTTACTTCTGTGCTGCCTTCAGAGCTAGGAGGCCAGAGAGCAGTGGCCATTGGCCAGGTGCCCAGCTCTGAAGGCTGCACCCTACCAGCAGCAGTGCA
Source organism: Gopherus evgoodei (assembly GCF_007399415.2). Lineage (NCBI taxonomy): Eukaryota > Metazoa > Chordata > Testudines > Testudinidae > Gopherus > Gopherus evgoodei. The sequence continues at coordinate 9,476,760 of NC_044330.1, forward strand.
GAAGTAAGGGTGGCAATACCATACCATGCCACCCCTACTCCTGCGCTGCTGCCTTCAGAGCTGGGTGGTTGGAGAGTGGCGGCTGCTGACTGAGGGCCCAGGTCTGCAGGCAGCTGTGCCAAAGTAAGGGTAGCAGTACCGCAAACCTCTCACTCCTAAAATAACCTTGTGATTTCCCCATACCACCACCCACACATACACACACTTTATTTTTGGGTCAGGACCCCTACAATTACAACACCGTGAAATTTCAGGTTTCAATATCTGAAATCATGAAAACTATGATTTTAAAAATCCTTTGACTGTGACATTGACCACAATGTACCATGAATTTGGTAGGGCCCTAGTTATATGGTCATTTGACTCAGAATGTAGGGGGGAAATAAAGAGGCTAACCGGCTTCCAGAACCAGTGGAAATGGTAACACCACAGCACGTTGTCTCCATCTCCTACCACCAGAACAACGAGACATTCAATGGCATTACAAAGTGGCAGATTCAAACCCAACAAGAGTAAATGCTTTTTCATGCAGTGTGCGATTAAACTGCAGAACTCACAGCCATAGGAAGCCGTTGAGGCCAAGAACTTCACAACCACCACTCTGGATATTCTTGCTATGAATTGTGTTACTGTAGCTCTTAGGAACCCCAGACATGGTGTAGCCTATAAAATGCTGCTTGTTCATGTTCTATAGAAATGTGTTGAACTAGAAGTAGCCCCGAAAATCTATTGGCTAAAAATAGGCTTGACGATAGTCAAGCAAGGCATGGTAAAACATGGGGCGTTTATTATAATTGGCTATAAAAAGGGTAGCAGGCATGTCTAATCTAAAGATCAGCGTATCTGCCATCAAGGAACCATTAGAGAGGGTTTTACCCGCTCCCCTCACATAGGGACTGATCATCCCTAACTGCCTCATTCCTTATTTTAACCATATAATTGGGACCACATACAGCAAAGGTGACAATGGACCAGGACTGCATTGTGCTAGGGACTGTACAAACACAGGACAGATGGGGGCAGATTATACTCTACTTTGCTCTAAAGCATTTGGTGTGGCCCCTGGCAGAGACCGGATACTGAACTGGATGGACCTTGGGTCTGATCCAGTCTGGCAAGGCCCATCTTCCTATTTCTACAGGCCTCACATAGCGTGTGTGCTATTGCTAACACAGTCTCTCCCCTCTTTTCCGGCCAATAGCAGAAATAGTTGATTAGTTTCTGGGTGTTTTTGTTTCCGTTTCTGTGGCTGAGTGGGTGTTTGTTGGTGTGCGAAGCAATTACAGAGGGAAAGCTAAATGGCAGAGCTGAGTCTTGCAGTTAGTCCTGGTGATGCCCGCAGTCTCTTCTCTCCTGTGTCAATGAGCTGAGTACACTGGTCCCCGCTCCTGTGTAAGTTCTGCTCCCATACTTGGACACCTTCCTCTAGTTGATCATGGTTTCATTTTCCCAGCGGCATGTAGGCTGTCAGGGAGGTTGTGGGTGCATAAGGAGAGGTGATCACTCAGGTAGTCAGAAATATCTGAATGAATGAAAGGAAGGATCATGAATTATACTCTGTGCTCAGTGGGGAACTGGCACAGACACCAGAGCACTAGGGCTGTGTGCTCTCACTGGCCTGTATTTTGCAGCCAGATGAAGCTTTTCCAGGGCACGTATAACAAGTTGCAGTACTTGAGCCTGGAGGTCACAAATGTGTAAGTCGCTGTGACTGGGTCTGTGTCTGGTAGGATGGGGCACAGTCTTCGGGCCAGTCATAGGTGGAGGGGTTTGTTTTTTGTTGCCTGGTTATTTGGGCACCAATTACACCGAAGAGTCCAAATGGATCTCAGGGCTGTGATTGACGTAACAGTCTGACAACAGACAGTGGGAGATAAATTCTTCAAATCCCTTCCCCCTTCTTGGCCTCATGACCCCATCTCCTGGGCTCAGCCTCCCCAGGTGCTGATTTGGGCCAGGTGGCAGGAGAGCTTGGAGGTGGAGTTGTGGCCATTGGATGTAAAGAAGACCTAGAGCGAGATGCTTTCTGCACACTGCTGGTGCTGTGGCCCAGGGAGTCTCAACGGCTCTCTCTATGGTTTCTTATAGGTGGTGAATAATACACGGTATGTCTACACTAGAGCTGGAAGGTGTAAATCGTAGACATACCAGCACTAGAGAGATGCATTTTAATATGGTTACATGTACATGTATCCACCCTAGAAACAAAGAAAGTAGGCCATAGTTAGAGGATGGGGACTCTATCCTGGGAAGAGAAACAGTGACTCTGAAAAAGATTTGGGGCTCATAGTGGATAATTTGCCGAACATGAGTTCCCAATGTGATGCTGTGGCCAAAAGAGCTCATGCAATCCTGGGATGCATGAACAGGGGAATCTTGAGCGGGAGTAAAAAGGTTATTTTACCTCTGTATTTGGCACTGGTGTGACCGCTGCTGGAAGACTGTGTCCCGTTCTGGTGCCCACAATTCAAGGATGTTGATAAAGTAGAGAGGGTTTAGAGAAGGACCGGAAGAATTATTTAAAGGATTAGAAAACCAGCCTTAGAGTGATGAAGCTCTTTGAGTCTATTTAGCTTAACAAAGAGAAGGCGTGACTTGATTACAGTCTGTAAGTATCTACATGGGGAACAAATATCTAATGGCTCTTCAGTCCAGCAGAGAGAGGTATTATACAATCCAATGGCTGGAAATTGAAGCTAGATAAATTCAAACTGGAAATAAGGTATAACATTTTTAAGAGAGTAATTAACCACTGGAACAATTTACCAAGGGCCGTGGTGGGTTCTCTCTAACTGACCATTTTTAAATCAAAATTGGATGTTTTTCTAAAGGATCTGCTCTAGGAATTATTTTGGGGATGGGGTGGGGGTTTCTATGGCCTGTGTTAGACAGGAGGTCAGACTAGGTGATCACAGCAATCACTTCTGATCTTGGAATCTATGACTCTATCTCTGATCAAGCTAGTCTGCTAAAAACAGAAATGCCGCCATGGTGGTGCAAGCAGCGGGAGGGGCTGCCTGCCTGCCTTGGCCTGCTAAACCCAGGGTTATGAGTTCAATCCTTGAGGGGGCCATTTAGGGATCTGGGGCAAAAATCTGTCTGGGGATTGGCCCTGCTTTGAACAGGGGGTTGGACTAGATGATCCCCCGTGGTCCCTTCCAATCCTGATATTCTATGATAAGTACTGAGTATGATCTTCTCTGAGACCCTGTGATGTACTTGAGGCTATGAGCCTCTCTTGCTGCAGCTACAATTCTGTTTTCAGCATGCTAGCTTGATCAGAGCTAATGCAGGTGTCTCCTCGAGCTGAAATTTATACCTCTAGCTCCAGTATAGACACACCCATTGAGGAGTGGGACATGCAGGTGAGGGCTTTAGAGCTGTAGGGGCAGTACCCCATATGGGCCTCTGAATTCAGTTCAAGTGGGAGGACCGACTTCCCTCCTCCCTGGTAGCCCACTGGTATGAACTCCCTGCAGTTGGGACCCCACAGCTGGAAGGTGGCATGGATCTCTGGCAATGCAGCAGATATACCATTAGAGAAGTCTCTGGCAGTGAAAGCCTTTCCTAGCAGCCTTCACTTCTCCATGCCTTCTGAACCCCTCGGAGCTGGAACTAGTGTGCTTGGGGTGCAGACACAGGCAATTGGATGCACCACAAACGCATGCTGTTTATCACTGACAGAAGTGACTTCCCTTCTGCTAGGCTTTGGGGCCCCTCTCCCATGCAGGGCTTGACTCAAAAAAAAGGAGATGGGTATAAACAAGCACTCTTCCCAGATCTCCCATTGGGATTTCTTTACAGCCATGTAACCTGGTCATCTTAATATGCATATTTCAGCCCAATAACTAGAGCTCTTTTAAAATGTACTAACTCTTTATAAAGCAACAGAGGAGCAGAACTGGAGTCTGAGAATCTGATTTACCGCCTAGCATAAACCAGTGGGACACATCGCTACTTGAAACAGCTTTGTAGGAAGGAGTGATGTATAGATTATACAATAACCTGGAATAATTTGACTGCATATAGTTAAGCACTGGAATAAATTGGTTAGAGAGGTTTTGGAATCTCCATCATTGAAGATTTTTAAGAGCAGGTTAGACAAACACCTGTCAGCAGTTCTTCAACTTTTAGCAACCTGAGGATCCCCATTTTGATTTACACATTTTTGGGGACCCTGAAGCCCCTCCACTCAGCCTGTGCCCTGTCCCCTTCCCCGAGCCCACGCCCCTGCCATGCCCTTCTCCGAGGCCTCACCCCCTGCTCACTCCCTCCCCTCTCCCTCAGTCACTTGCTGTCCCCCATCCTCACTCACTTTCATCAGGCTGGGGCAGGGAGTTTGGGTGCGGGAGGGGATGAGAGGTGTAGGCTCTGGGAGGGAGTGAGTTTGGGTGTGCATCCCTCTGGCCATGGGGGTCTCCATGCGCTACCCCTGCTCATAGGTACCACCCATGCAGCCACAGCTCCTGGCCAATTAGAGCTGCAGAGTTGGCACTTGGGGAGGGGGCAATGCATGGAGACCCCTGCCCATCCCGCCCTGGGGCTACAAAGACATGCTGGCTGCTTCTGGGAGCAGCCCGGAGCCAGGACAGATAAGAGGCTTGCCCCAGCTGTGCTGCGTCGCTGGACTTCTAGTGTGCAGGAGTTGCTGGAAGGGAAGGGGAAGAGTTGATCAGTGAGGCCTGGGGAACCCTTGGGGACCCCCAGGGGTCTGCAGACCCCAGTTTGAGAAACGCTGGTCTAGATAACACTTAGTCGTGCCATGAGTGCAGGGGACTGGACTAGATGACCTCTCAAGGTCCTTCCAGTCGTATGATATTGGACCATTCCTGTCTCACATTAATAAAATCTAGATAGTTTACTGATCCTCTTTCAGTCATATACCATTTTTACTAATATTTGTTCCAGATTACCTCGCCTTTGTGTACTATATGGTACCTTTTTAATGTCTTTTATTCATATACATTTAAATGCAGTAGAGCAGTAAAGAACCCGTGCCACAGGTGCATTAACTAAAAACAGAATACAACTGCAGTGACAGAGGCAAGACTTACAAGGCGTAGTGCCAAGTAAAAGCTCCCATTCCGAGCAAGCGAAACCAGAGCCAAGCACAGATACACACACAACTGTTTCAGCCCTCCCAAACTCCCACAAATGGGCCTTGGCAAGTCAACAGATTTGGGCTATATCAGACAACAGCCCTTATCCTGCAATGCTTTGCACGTGAGCATGAGGGTCCACCTATGTGCAAGGCATTGCAGGATTGGGGCCTATGGGCAGAATTAATTTGGAAACCAAGGGGCCCACACAGAGAACTCATGGCTGGCAGCCCCATCTCTCCTACTCCCAGTCACTCACACTGATCTCCGCTGCAGTGGCATGGCACAGGTAAGACATCTCCAGGGCATTTAGGGAATTAGACCTTAATGTTACCCAGGAAACCAACGGGCAGCCCGTGGAAATCCCTGAACATAGCGTAATGTGCTCCTGGTTAGGTACCATGAGCTCCCATAAATTGCACTAGCTTTTACCTCCAAATGGATTTATGGTGCAGCCCCGTGATCGTTTTGGAGGTGACATACATGTGAATTGTGATGTAAAGATTGGTATTGGAGAGGAAGGTGCTTTGCTAGACACAGGTGCAAAAGAGTGGTGCTGGGTGGTGCTGCTCTTTGGCCACATAAAAGCAGATGGGGCTGTAACTTGATACCCTAAGTTGCACACTTGGGTTACAACTGATTGACATATATCTTCTGCTGGAAGGTGAGAAGGGGTTGATAGAACCTTGGCCAAATCCTGCAACTCATCATTGTAGGTTCAGAATTTCATCTCAGCCCATTTGTGTTTTATGGTCGTGCTTACTGAAATATCATGTACAGGAAAAAAAAATCCATAAAGATAAGAATGGAGAGGAACTGTCTGCCTTGCTCTGTTGCTAAGCGTAGGTTTGAGATGAACAGGAACCCACGCTTTCGTGCAGTAGAAAGCAGGCTCTCCCAGCTTATGGGAAGGGGCTGTGCAAACTCTGGGGGGCTCAGTTTGGGAAGCAAACTCTGCAGTTTGGGTCACCATCATTGGAGCAAATCAGCTGCTGACAGGCTCACTTGATAATTGAGCTTCCCAGCACTTCCCCCTTCTCACATTTGCTGTCTGGACCAGAGGAGGGGAGTTCTGGATTGGTGGAGTGAGAAAGACCATCCTGTGCAAACTATCTTGAGCTGTGGGCACTGAATGTCACTCATTAGTTTGAACTGGAGGGCAGGGCTTGCTTAGTGGTTGGTGGATGCAAGGGTAGGTGTGATTATTCTGCATCCCGGTGTCTGGGTATAAATGGTCATTAAAATCCATGGGAGTGTGAGAAAGAGATGGTAGTGCTCCCCTCCGTTCCAAATTTCTGTGTCCCAGAGAAGCTCAAGAAACAGCCCCACTGTAAATATGCCACTTAGTGCTCAATCAAAATGCCTGAAAGCTCGTTAGGTGGAGAGCCTTTTTCCATCTCTCTGCTCATCTCTTATTTAATCCCTTTTCTTGCCTTCCAATACTGTCTGCATCAAAGGAATCCCCTGAGAGGGCATCTCCTTTGGGGGAGAGGGTGTAGGGCCAATGGAAGGGGCTGCAGCCCTGCTGAGTGGAAAGTAAGCTCTGAGTAGCTTAATGGCTCTGCTCTGGTCTCCAGCCCTCCTGCCCTTTCTACCGACGTGCTTGAAGTCTTACCCATCAGGGCCTTTGTATCGGGGGCTGACTCAGCATCCAAACCACAATGAGACATTCTGCACAGTGCTCTTTGACTGTCAAAAACATTTGTAACCGCAATTAATGAGCTCCTGCTCTCTGATTACAGCCTTAAATGTTTTGGCTGCAGGAATTCATCTCTTCAGACCTTAGTTAAGGGACCAAGGAAAGATGAATGCTTGAGTTACACAATACTACTTAGCTCTCATATCTCACAGTGGCGTAGAAAAGGCGGTGGAGCACTGTCATCCCCACATCAGAGTTGGGGAAACTGAGGTTCAGAAAAACATGACCTTGCCCAAAATCATTAGCAAAACTGAGAACAGAACCTAGTTCTCCAGGCTCCCAGCTTAGGGCTCCGTCTACCGGATAACACTGCACCATTGGGTCTGTTTCATTCTGGGCAGGGGAATAAATTCAGTGCAGTGATGTCGCTCTCTGGACAGACAGTAAATGGTGCTAGAGAATGATGCATCTTCTAGAAGGACCAAAATTCCTGGTATGATGCATCACTCTTTATTGTATGTGACTCACCATGTGCAAAGAAACTGATGTACCTGGAAATGAAGTGCAGGTATCTGGAGAGGAGGGGGAAAGAGGCATTGTGGGTTTTTGTTTTGTTTTGTTTTTAAGCCCCCTTTAAAACGAATGGATGAAAAAATACCACTTCTTAGCACAGCAGAACCCACACCACTGACCACAGTAACCTGCTGTCATAAACATACAGCTAAGGGTAGCATAAAATCCCTCTTTACCCTGTAAAGGGTTAATTCTTCTTTTATCTGTAAAGGGTTAAGAAGCTCAGATAACCTGGGTGGCACCTGACCAAAAGGACCAATAAGGGGAGAAGATGCTTTAAACTCTGGGGAGGAAGGTCTTTTGTCTGTGTCTCCCAGAGTCAACAAAGAAACAGAAATATCTCCCTAAGCCATATGTGAACTAAGCATCTACTATTGCCGAAATAGTAAGTAATAGAAAGAAATGTGTTAGATTATCTTTTTTGGTTTTAGCTTGTGAATTTTCCCTGTGCTAAGAGGGAGATTTATTCCTTTTTTTGTAAAGTTTTGGCTAGAGGGGAAATCCTCTGTGTTTTTGAGTCTTTTGTTATTCTGTAAAGTACTTACCATCCTGACTTTACAGAGGTGATTTTTACCTCTTAATTAAAATTATTCCTTTAAGAACTCGATTGATTTTTTTTTTTTTTCACTGTTCTTAGGATCCAAGGGTTTGGGTCTGTGTTCACCTGTACCAGTTGGTGAGGATGTTATTCTCAAGCCTGCCCCAGGAAAGAGAGGTGCAATGCTTGGGTTAATACTTTTGGGGAATAGGACTCCAAGTGGTCCTTCTCTTGGTTCTGTGTCTAAATCACTTGATGGTGGCAGCATACTGTTCAAGGTGGAATTTGTGCCTTGGGAAAGTTTTTAACCTAAGCTGGTAAAAATAAGCTTAGGGGGTCTTTCATGTGGGTCCTCACATCTGTACTGCAGAGTTCAGAGTGGGGAAGGAACCCTGACACCTGCAAATAATGGCCAGGGATGGGATAGGGGAATACTGCAATAGCTGATGGCAGGAACTGGTTCATTGGTTAGTCTGTGTTTGCAACAAAATTCTCCTTGGCCTCATATAAGGGGAGAGACACCTTCACTATCACATACCAGGTTCTGCTGTGGAAGACCCACCTGATCGGGGAATGAACAGTGTGTGGGGTTGGTCAGTGTGAGATCCATCCGTGTTCCTCTGATCAATGTGCTATCTGAGTGCAGAATATGTTGTCTGCAATAGGAGAATAAGAGATGTGCATTTGAGAAGTGACTGCTCCTGTGTATTACTGGAGATCCATGTCCAACTTCTGAACTCAGTTAGACCTGTGTAATTCCAAAGTACCTTTGTTCATTTTTGGTGGATTTACACTGATGTTACTAAGATCAAAAGCACATCCTTTGTCTCCCTCTCCTCCTGGCATCTAGCTGCCCCTCAGCCCTACAGAAGGCAAAAAATAGGTAGGATGACCACACATGCAAGTGTGAAAAATCAGAACAGAAGGTGGGGTATAGGTGTTTATATAAGCCAAAGCCCCAAATATCAGGACTGTCCTTATAAAATCAGGACATCTGGCCACACTGTAGATTTGACACACTTTTAGTAAAGGGAGATCCAAAGAACACATGGTCGATGGGATGAGCATCCTGCCTCTGACCATTATTGCTATATTCCTTGCAATGGGAGAAACAGAATGAAGTTCTAGGCCTAGGCAACAGCTGACGCTTATGGACTGTAAGGTTTGGGTGACCATGCCTAGAACCAAATCATCTGTTGGACAATCAGTCGCTCTGTGTTGAGCCCCTGTTGTCTGTCTGTCATGCGTTCAGATTCTCCACCTGCTCACTGACAGAAATCTCTTGAATGCTAGGGAGTGGAAGAGAATAGAAGTGGGAAGGAGCGTTGCACAGTTATAAAGATGACAGAGCTCAAGAACGTACCCCCTCCCTTGGAGAGGCAGAATTTTTTTCTCTTTGTTCCCAGGAATGGGAAATTTTCTATTTTTCCAGCAGCAAAGTGAAGCAGAGCTGGAAACTGTGTTACTCAGCAGAGCCAACAGGGATGGCAGTGCTAGATTCTAGGTTAAGTGCCACGTAGATATATGCAGACAACTTAAATCTATGGTGCTCTCAAGAGTGTAGTATACAAAACAGTCACTTTTCACCTCTATCCATTGCAGCTGTTAGCGGGACGTTTCCCAGCCAGCACAAAACTGCAGGTCCCAGCTGACATGGTCAAGAGGGAGGCCAAGCTGCCTGTATATAAAGTGCATGTAGATGCTGAGTGACCAACATCATCCGTTTTGCTCAACAGGATCAGCTGAGGCATTGCAAAATCCAAAGCAGCCTAGCTCCTCCTACACATGTGTTTTAGAGGGGTCCTGAAAACGCCTCTCTAAAATAACAACTGCCCTAAAATTTGGGTGCTGACTGCCCCGGGGAGCACCCAACTGACAACAGGCCTGATTCTTCTCTCATTTACACTAGAGTATTTTGAGAGAGAGAAAGTGAGGTGTTTTTTGAGACCCTGACTCCTGATCCACACCCCGTGTGACTGAAAGGCAAATCAGGCCTAGCACATTTAGTCCCTGGTGAGAAGGACCATCTCATGTTGCTCTTCTGATTGCGAACATGCAGCTGTGTGGTGCCGTCAGGGCTAGAGGGAGCCATGTGTAGTGCTCCTCTGCTATAGGGTCAGTCACAACAATTCCAGGCCTTTTGAGGTATGTGTATGCCACAGGGAATGTAGCGCTCTCTCAGGACTGCATTATAGGAGTCACCGGACTCTGTTACAATGAATGCACAGCTAACCATATCGAGCAGCTTTAACAGAGACCTGCTAGTCATTCCTGGCTCTCCCATGTTTATTAACTCAGACTGTGATGCTGAAGGCTACCACAATTCCTGACCTGGATCGTGCAACCACAGAATGGACAGTTAGTTTACAGAGGGAACCTCAGAAGAAATCAAAAGTAGTGCTGCTGACACATTATCTGCTTAAAATGTTCTGCCAAAAGCATGTAGAGATTTACAGTATCTGGCTGTTTCTTGCTTTTTAAAAACCACTATACATTTTTCTCCAGTCTTCTTCTATCTGGCCAAATCGTATCAATGAGTCATTGACAGTCTCAATACATTGCCTTTTCTCAGGCTTGAAATCCTTTTTCCAGCTTGGCACAATGGGGCCCTGGTCCATGACTAGATCTCTTAGGCACTACAAATAGTACAGAATCTTATTACTTATTGTTTGGGCAATAACCATTTCATAGCTTGGAGCCTGATCTTGTAGGGTGCTGAGAGTCCTTACATCCTATCCAAGACAATAGGAGTTGATGGCACTCAGCAACTAGCCAGGTTGAGCCCTTTATCCTGTGACAAAGGCAAGCATTAGGATTTTGAACACAGTTGACCTGGCCCATAACCACGGCAGCAAACAGCTTTGGGAGACAATGTGCTGCATGTGCCACTTTGGTAGTCTAGAGACTTGTGTTATATTCCCAGATCTGCTACTGATTTGCATTGAGACCTTGGATAAATCATATATAATCCCATTTCCATTGGATTTGTGTGTTCTCGGTGGCTCTGCAAGTCAGGCGCCTGGTTTCTCAAGCTGGGTTCTCAAAATTAGTGGACACTTTTTTTTTTTCAAATGTTGATCGTATTCTCTCTGCTCTTCAGTTACCCCAATGCTAAAATGCAGGGGCGGGGGTGTTGTATTCATCTTCGTGAAGTGTTGTTGAGATGTGTGGATGAAAAATGCTATTGTGGGCCTGATTCAGAGCCCGGAAAAGACCCCCAATGACTCTATGAGAGCCTGCCTATCCATCCACCTACCAATATGTCCTTCATCACGATAATATCTGGGCACCTATAATTATGAAAGAGTTTTCAGAATGTTGATCCACATATTTAAGTCTTTTGTGTTACAGATTTCATACAAGCATGGTTGGCTCTGAAATATCTGCAGCTTAGGCGGTTGCCTAGGGAAACAAGATACTTGGGGCTGGAAAACGTTTAGCTATGGCTTATTGCAAGTGGCTGGGCCACACGATTTCCAGTTTGACTCGGGCAATGAATTCTTTACAGCTGGCCCTGTATACAGGAGCAGCCATCTGCTATGCCAGTTCATAAATACAATGCAAACAACGCTGATGTGCAAGATGTTGTAGCAACCGCTGCCAGCTGGACAAATGAGATCTGATTCTCCTCTAACTTAATGTCAGGTTTACATTGATGTAATTCCATTGAGTTCAATGGGGTTACTCCTGACTGACACTAGGGAACTAGGCCCCATGGTTCTTGTTATATGCAGATTCCCAGCAGCAAGACAGCCCCAGATTGGGTGTTCATTATACTACTAGCAAAGTGAAAGATTGGTAGGGAGGGACAAGTCCTAGCCCCACTGAAGTCTTTAGGAGTCTTGTCATTCGCCTCAGTGGGGCCAGGATCAGATAGTCATAGACACTAGCTATTGCTTGAGAGTGTGCTGTGGGACAGGTGATTGCATTGGCTCTTTACCTCCAAAGCAAGTCTAGGTGTGAACACTGATACAGTTAAGAACACAACCAAAAATTAAATGTCATGGTCTCTTTCTAGTTTCCATTCATGCACACACCATGGCTTGGGAAACGTACCTGACACTTACTAGTCCAAGGATTAGACCTACTAGCCAGGATGAAAGATACTTGTGCCCCTCAGGCCACACACCCCCACCCCCAAGCCACATCCCTTGTAATTTAAAGGAATAAAGCAGTAGTGTACTGTTTATCAAGCACTGTATTTAATGTAGCATTACCAATCTCTTTTCTGATTAATAACGTAATGTGCTGTCTCCCCCTGAATTTTTGTTAGTTCTTCCCTTTCTGACTTCACTCCATTTTTTCTTTCTATTTCTGCATTGTTCAGTATCTGTTCTCTCTGTCTTTCCATGTATTCCTAACTCTGTACGATGTCCCAGATCAAGACCCTCCGTATCACTGTAGAACTCAGAGCATCCCACATCTTTGAAAGTCAGGCCTCTTGCGCTAGTTGCCTAAAGCTGAATTTAGATGCCTTACTAGAAGCCCCCATATTTGAATATTTCTACCTAAATGACTTGCCTACATCTTGATTTGTAACCCCTCTCTGTCTTTGGGTTCTCTGATGGGGTGTGTACCTGCACAGTCCCTGAATGGGCCTGAGAGGCCAATTATGTTATCTAACTGCACCTGGAGTGGGAGCCAGGCTTAATGGACCGTGAAGCCCAGCTGGACAGAAGCAAGCTGGTTAATATAAAGAGAGGATATTTGTAGCAGAAGGAGGCTTGGACACAGAGCAGTGAGAATATAAACGTACTAAGTATTCAGGGATTATAGTTGTTGGTAGCTATAGGTTATTTAGTCAGGTCTGCGTCACCATTTAAAAATGGGCTGCAGGAAGAGAGTTTGCAGTCGCGCTCTAGGAATAGTGAGGAGGAAGCCCAGGGGCAAGGGATAAGCCCTGGGATCCTGGACAGGCTAGGAGAAGGCTGGGAAGAAAAGCTGGCCTTCAGGGGAAGGGAACATCCTCGGGCAGCAGGCCCTGACGGGGGCGGGGTTGAAAAGAGAATTAAACCCTGAGGGTATGTCTACACTACCCGCTGGATCGGTGGGTAGTGATTGATTCATTGGGGATCGATTATATCACGTCTAGACGAGACGCGATATATTGATCCCCGAACGCGCTCCCGTTGACTCCGGAACTCCACCAGGGCGAGTGGCGGTAGTGGAGTTGACGGGGGGAGCCGCGGCCGTCGATCCCATGCCGTGAGGACGGGAGGGAAGTCGAAATAAGATAGCGTAGCTGAAGTCGATGTATTTTCGTAGTGTAGACCAGGCCTGAGAGACGCAAGCTGGGCTGCGGAAGAAGGCCCAGTCAGAGGGGCAAGGAGCAATAGAAGGGCCTGCAGGAAAGAACTGGTATGTCCCTAAAGCAGGGGTTCTCAACTTTTCCTTCTGCGGCCCCCGCAACCTGCTACTCCATGGGCCACCTGCGCCACAGTTATCAGTTTTCTGCATATAAAAGCCTGGGCTGGCGTTAGGGGGTAGCAAGCAGGGCCATTGCCTGCGGCCCCGTCCCACGGGGGGCGCTGTGAAGCTAAGTTCTCAGGCTTCTGCTTCAGCTCCAGGTGGCAGGGCTCAGGGCCCCAGGCTTCAGCTCCATGTGGTGAAACTCCAACTTTCTGCCCTGGGCTCCAGCGCATCTAACGTTGGCCCTGCTTGGCAGCCCCCCTAACACCTGCTCGCAGCACCCAGAGTGCCCCAGGCTGAGAACCATTGCCCTAAAGGGAGACTCCTGAAGCAGGCCAGGGAGAAGAGAGACTCTAGGGAAGAAGCCTGGAGGGTCCGTGGCTTGGGAGGAGTGGGGCTACAGGCAGAAGCTCAGGGGCAGAATGAGGAGGAGCCCATGAGTGGGTGGGTGAAGAGTAATGCAGAGGGGTGGTGCTAGGGCTGCCCCGGGGCGGGAGGGGGGCACAAATGGGGCAATTTGCTCCAGGCCCTGCAGGGGCCTCCACGAGAATATAGTATTCTATAGTATTGCAACTTTTTCTTATGGAAGGGGCCCCTGAAATTGCTTTGCCCCAGGCCCCCTGAATCCTCTGGGCGGCCCTGGCTGGTGCTGGGAAGGGTCAAATTTGAGTGTGGCTATAATTACCCCAGATGAAGTGGGCTAATCTGTGACCTGTCATGGGAGGTGAGACCACTGGAGCAACTGTCGGCAAAGGGTGCCAGACCGCGATAGAGCCATTATACCATGGTACTCCTGAGGCCAGTAAACGCCTTCGCTCTTCTCATCTGTCAAGGGGAGCCTTGCCTACTCAACACGGATGGCATGAGGGTTCGTTGGCTCACACAGTGCTTTGTGAGTTGAAAAACACAATTATTTAGAAGTTGAAATGTGACTCTGCCCAAGTGACTGGAGCTCTCATTAAACTGTTGTAACAAGGAAATTTTGTCAATTAAAGTTGATATGATGGCACTTTCACATGGAGGCTGTTAAAAATTAAAAAGGTTAAAAGGTAGCTTCTTATCTCTGCTACCTGAGACCCACATCTCAAGTTTTATAGTCCATTCTGGGGTGCAGGGAGGGGGGCAGGGGTTATTTTAAAAGATTTCCCTTGCTCCTGTTGGCATGACCCACGCAAACAAGGAAATTGGCTATACTGGGAAACAATGAAACGTACTATGAACAAGGTATTGTAAATGCTTGGAGTAGGCAAATTGAAAAAGAGAGACCGTCTCTTCCCTCCTCACCCCATCTAATGCCTTTCTGTTTTAGTGAATTAGATGTTACTTGTAACTATGACAAGTACACAAAAATTAAAAACAGAAGATGGTTTCCCTCTCTATAGTATTAGGATGGTGACTTTATTGTTGTCTTAAACTGTAAGTTCTTTGGGGCAGGGCCATCTTTTTGTTGTGTTTGTACAGAGCCTAGCACAGCAATGATGATAGGTGCTGCAGCGATATAAATATTAAAAACAAGTTTCTGTAGTGGTCACAATGTGCAAGGTCTCTTCTGGACAGAAACGAAAGCACTGGCAATCTAAAGGCAGACAAGCACTGGGAGGGCTGGGTGGCAGAGACATGATGATTAACCAGAAGCTTGGATTTGCTGGCTGTTGATTATTTATAGGCTTGGAAAGGTTAGATTTTTTATTGGCAAATGTTGATGAACATTGATTTCACTGTGAACACAAACAGAACCATTTTCATTGATGATGGAAACTTAGAGCTAGGCACATAAGTTCTCAGGCAGCTTTTTTTTCTTACCAGTCTGATTTAAGGATATTTACTTTGTATATTTTGACACATAATGTTGACAATTTATGTGTTAATAGCTATAAAGCTTTAACTTTTTGAGTCTCCACATCTACTGTCATTAAATATCTGATTTATGCCCCTCCCCAATTTTCCACAACTGGTGAACATTTAAATAGATATACATGCTTAAAAATAAACATTGATATTATGTGTTTGAAATAAATAAAAAAAAATTAAAATCAAATTCTCCCAAACCTAGTCATTTATGTTACAGCCTTAATACTGCTTAAAATGTATATTTGGTCTGGAGTCAGTATCCTCATGGGATTGCTATGGTTATAATTACTCCCTCAAGCGTTTGCCTCTTAACCGATCAATAACCTTCCAGATCACAATAAAGGAGGATTTTAAATATCCCGCCCCCACCTTTGAGTCTGAAATTTGCAGTTACACAATACACTTTGCTTTGGAACTGAGAGCTCCATTTCTAAATTGATCAATGTTGGTGTTTGCTGCATGAAAGCTAACAACAAAACTGATGACACACACAGAAGCTGTCCTATTGATCTTATAATGTACAGAGAAAAGGTTATTTCAAACAGAAGAATTGATCTAATCTCCATGTGATGCTAAATTCCTGCCAGGTGTGTTAGAGACTAGGTATCATCTAGGAAGCATAACTTTAGTACAACAGGGTTGGCTAGATAAATCCTGTTCATCTCTATTATGAGTTTGATCACTTAGTACCAGGATGCACAGACTTGAACTTTGCTTTTTGAGAGGGTTTAAAGACCTGTACACTGCCTGTCTGTCTATTTCAGGGTATGGCTACATTTGGAACTGGAAGTGTAGTTCCCTGCTTGAGGAGACATGGCTTGCTCAGAACGAGCATAGCTAGCCTGCTAAAAATTGATGGCAGCATAAGTGGTAGGAGGGGCTAGCCCCTCCCAACTACAATCCTGTCTGAAACTCTAGGTGGGTCCTCTGGGTGTCTGGCCCATCTCACCGCCCATGCTGCTGTGGCTGCATGGCAGTCTTTTAGCACACTGGGTGAGAAAATCTCCTTGAGCTGGGAAGCACACCTCCAACTTGAAGTGTGGACGAACCCTTAGGTTTTTACATTGCTGCCCATCACTGTGGTATCTGAGCACCTTCCATCTAAAATCAGTGGCAATAGCGGACTTTCTGGAATCTCTGGCAGGCCTCCCAACTCTACTTGGGGGAGACTTTTAAAAAATTTTTAAGATTTGTATTTGTACCTCCTCTTGGTTTGGGTGAGGGGTAGACTGGGATATCAGTATTGTGCCTCTCCCTGTAACAGAAGTTTATATTGACTTGAGCTGGTGGTATAATGTTTAAATACAGAACCACGTAAGTAACTGCATCTTTTAGCTGTGTAGACAGGATCCTGAATGACCAGGAAAGCATATCAGAATTGAGCCTGAGGTTTGGAACCATGGGTTTAACTCAATCCGTCTTCCCTCTGGGGAAGATAAATACAGCATCCTGCTATGCAGATGCTCACTGTGTGGGGAATCTTTCAGCTACTCATTAAAACCCAGTGTCATGTCTCCTCTGTGTGGACATGAAAGATCCCATGGCATGCTTTGTAGGAGGTGGGTATTGCTCTGGGGCCAGATTTACAAAGGTATTTAGGTGCTAATCAATGCTTAGTGGGATTTTTAAAAAATGCCCTAAAGTCAAACAGCCTCAAACAATTAGCTCCTTTTGGTGTCCATTTAGCAAGTTAGAGCATATGGAATAGTCCCTCTCCCCTTCTCGTATGCATCCTTAGGGAAGGAAAGCAGCGATTAAATATGCTGTCTGGCAGCAGAGCATGTTGTAGGCCGAAGCTAAAGGAAGTCAATCAATCATACTTGGGCATATGGATTATTCTTGTCACGGGTCCCAGATTCACCCCAAATTCTTTGCTCTCACCTGCTGAACCCCAGATTTCCCCATCTGCATTGTGCTTTTCAGCCTGGTCCCTGATTGGAGGTTCTGCTGAGCTGTTTCTACAAACTAATTTGGAAAGGTTATTACAAAATAAATCACACCTGGGAGCACTAGAAAGCAGAGCCCCTCCTTTGGTTCTGGGAAAGACCTTCTTTGTAGATTGAAAGCAGAATTAAATATCAATATAATTTTCTTATTTTATACTTCTGCATCTCGCAAAATTAAGGATTTCCTTCTCTGATGCCCTGCACACACTCTTGGCCTACACAAACACCTGCAGTTTCCACTGACTTCACTGGAAGCTGTAGTTCAGCCAGGGCTGCCGAGAGCAGGTTTGGACCCCAGTGAAAAAATTATTTGGGGGCCCTCCAGCAAGGGTGGACCAGCTAACCAGGGCCGACGAAGCCGGGCCCCCTTCTAGACTACTGGGCCCTGGTAACTTGTACCAGCTACGTCCCCCCCATCCCCGCCCCGGTCCTCGTTGGCCCTGAGTTCAGCTTCCTGTTTCCACTGAGGTGGGGCCCAGCCTAGCTCTGCATTGACTACTCTTTGAAGTCTCTGCACTGTGTGCCAGTGCTGTAACAAGGGCGAGCCGAGTGAGGCACCTGCCTCGGGCGCGCAAAGTTGAGGGGCACGGAAAAGGATGACGTCAGTGTGTTTGTCTGCAGACACCACAACTGTCATTGCAATAATCAAGTTCTAGTATTCCCAGTGAGCACACACTTACATATTAGGACTTCTCAGATCCGCTTAAGACCCACCAAACGGGAGGAGGGTGCAATTTTATATTCTTGCCTCGGGTGCAAAAATAGCTAATTATGGCTCTGCTGTGGGCCAAGATGACCAAGGGTTTCAACAGACATCTGTACTGCTCGATGAATAGGACTTCACTGTTGCTCCTGAGCCACTAGAGAGTAAACTTGTTTCTTTGTGCATAGGCAACATAAAAGCTAAGGCCCTACTTAATTCATGATATGGCGGGAATTGTGGATACTGCAATATTTAGGCTTCCACTGCCATTTTGAAAGCGGGAGCCCCCGCTCTCAGCCCCAAATGGCCAACTGTGGAAAATCACAGAAAATTAATGATGGACTTTATTACTAAAAATAATAAGGTCCGTTATTACTTTTCTGCAATTTTGTTTTTCCATGGCTTGTCCATAACTTAGTTGCAATTTTTTGACAATCATCCCATGATTGAAGTAGTGTTTTAGTAATTAATATCTTGATGATGATGTTATATAGCAGTAGCATCAAGATCAGGGCCCAACCTAGCTGGCACTGTACAAACACATAAGAAGACCTGGTCTTGGAAATGAAGAGCTTACAGTATTGAGTATACATCAATGGTACGCCCACATCTTGAATATTGCGTACAGATGTGGTCTCTGTATCTCAGAAAAAAATATACTGGCATTTGAAAAGGTTCAGAGAAGGGCAATGAAAATGATTAGGGGTTTGGAACCGGTCCAATATGGGGAGAGATTAAAGAGGCTAGGACTTCTCAGATTGGAAAAGAGGAGACTAAGGGGGGATATGATAGAGGTATATTAAAATCTTGAGTGGTGTGGAGAAAGTGAATAAAGAAAAGTTATTTACTTGTTCCCATAATATAAGAACTAGGGGCCACCAAATGAAATTAATGGGCAGCAGATTTAAAATAAGAAATTTCTTTTATTTCACACAGCCCACAGTCAACCTGTGGAACTCCTTGCCTGAGGAGGTTGTGAAGGCTAGGACTATAACAGGGTTTAAAACAGAGCTAGATAAATTGATGGAGGTTAAGTCCATTAATGGCTATTAGCCAGGATGGGTAAGGAAGGGTGTCCCTAACCTCTGTTTGTCAGAGGGTGGAGATGGACGGCAGGAGAGAGATCACTTGATCATTACCTGTTAGATTCACTCCCTCTGGGACACCTGGCATTGGTCACTGTTGGTAAACAAGATACTGGGCTGGTTGGACCTTTGATTTGACCCAGTATGGCAATTCTTATGAGCCCTAATCTTGCAAAGACCGATGCACATATAACCTGTATACATGAGCAGTTCCACTGACTTCAGGAGGATGGGGCTCCAGAAATACATTTATTGGTCATACCTGCTTAACCTTTTAACCTCTGGAGAAGATTGATAATGTTTGAGTCCAAATTCCATACAGAGGTCATGAATTTGTATTCACCTTTTAAAGAAAATATGCACAACTTCAGTTTGTTTTATAGTGACTAGAAGAAATAGATCCTAATCTGATGGCTGACTGTGCTGCATTCATCTCAATGAATGTATTGGTCTGTCAAAGTTTTGGTAACCTTAACTGCAAGCTAGAGATGTAATGTTTAAAAACCACAGTGGTGCTAGTGTCAGTTGTGAAACACCCTTTATTAGCATTAGAGGGGGGCAAAAGTTTTTGATTGGGCCAAGAGCAAATGTCACTCCGGGACTTTACTCATATTCTAGATTATTGTGCAGTTGAATTCATGTTCCCAACATTAAGAAAACTGGGCCTAAAGCCTCCCACACACCCTAAGGAGTTTACCCCATTGTAGCTATTCAGTGTCCCCGTTTGCAGAGGGATTAATTTAGTGGCATAGGATCTGGTTTGTGGACTGGGTAGCAACTCTCCAGCTGTGGGTTCAAATCCCATGGGGTTCATTTCCATCATTCGTTCTTCTTCAGTAGATAAACTGAGTTCACGATGCCACTCTACAATGCTTGTGTCCCCTATGCTCTGTGAGGGAGGATATTACTGCCGGTTTCTGGAGGGATGAATGTGTGGGGTGGTGAGGGCTCTGGCTGGGGATAGGGGAGGGGGTGTGTGGGGTCCGAGTGGCGCTTACTGCAACTCCAAGGAAATGGCCGCTAGGTTTCTATGGCCTCTAGGTTACAAGCGCAGCCAGGTGGCTCTGCATGGTGTATACTGCCTTTGCATCCGCAGGCACTGTCCCCAGCAGCTCCTATTGGTCACGATTCCTGGCCAATGGGAGCTACAGAGCTGGTACTCGGGGTAGGGGCAGCGCGTGGAGCATCCCAGTCCCTGGCTGCCTTAGTGCCAAGGGGCCGCAGGGACCTGGCTGCTGCTTCTGTTAGCAGCGCAGAGCCAGGGCAGGTAGGGAGCCTGCCTTAGCCCCAGGCCCCCGTTTTGCCATCAACCTGACTTTTAACGACCCAGTTGGCACTGCTGACCAGAGCTGCCAGGGTCCCTTTTTGACCATGTGTTCTGGTCAAAAAACGGACACCTGGCAACTCTGCCCTTGGCCTGTGCTAGAGACCATAACAAACTGATTAACTTCCTATTTGTGGCAGCATTATGATTACCTCCTTGGGCTGACTTGGAGTTCCTTGCTGAGACACGGGCAGAGAAGCTGGCCATAGCCCTTAATAAGATATTGCCACATTATTTGCATTTTAATATAAAATTATCTGTGAGACAGGTTATTCCTGCCTGAGCCAGGTCCTGTGATCTGAGATGCTGAAGGAGATGAGCGCTATCCCTGTTTCTGCAAACCGAACTCTGATGCTACTCCACCTACTAAACTAAAGTGACTTAGACTTCAGTAAGGAAGAGCCATAATTATTTGTAACACAACAAGAAGGTGACATGACGGAACCCAGGGAGCCAAACAACAATTATGCTTTATTTGCCAAGATGTTAAACAATTAGATTATTCTTAATCAGACTGAACACAATAGTAATTTTAATGAAGTCGTTACCTCCACATTATCGGGCTCTGCAGGGGTAGCTCTGTGTAGAGCAGGAGTCTTAAACTCAAATGACCACGAGGGCCACATGAGGGCCAGTTCATTGGCCCGAGGCCCGCATCACTGACACACACCCCCTCACTTCTCCTGGCCTTGCCCCCACTCTACCCCTTCCATGAGGCCCCACCTCTTCCCACCCCTTCCTTACCCCCATTCCAACCCCTTTCCTGAAGTCCCCACACCAACTCCACCCCCTCCCTGCCCCCAGAGGGTGTATGAGGGATGTGGTGGGGGCTCAGGGCAGGGGATTGGGGTGCAGAAGGGGTGTGGGATGCAGCAGGGGGCTCAGGGTATGGGGTTGGGGTGTGGGGTGCAGCAGGGGGCTCAGGGCAGGGAGTTGAAGGGCAGTGTGCAGGAGGGCTTCAGGCTCCGGGGTGGTAGCGGCACACACTGGGGCCAGGGCAGGCTGCTGGCCCCAGCCCCGCTCCACTCTGAGAAGTAACTGGAACCATGTCCCTGCAGACCTTGTGGGAAGGGGGATGCAGGGCTCCACGCGCTGCTTGCCGCACCTCCAGGTATCTCCCCCGAAGCTCCCATTGGCCATGGTTCCCCATTCACGTCCAGTGGAAGCTGCGGGGGGGCGGTGCCTGGAAGTCAGGGCAAGACACAGATGGAGCCCTCTGCTTGCCCCCTCCCCCTCCTGGCCGCAGGGATGTGATGCCAGCTGCTTCAGGGAGCAGCGCAGGGCTCGAGGGGGGCAATCCTGCTGCTGTAGTTTGCCCACCCCTGGCCTGGAGGTAGGCCGGGGGGTGGGGGCAGGCCGCTTGGTGGGCCGCAGGAAATAGCCCTGCGGGCTGCGTGTTTGAGACCTCGGTATAGAGCATGGAAGGAAGCATAGGCAGATCAGGGGATGCTAAAGCATTGCAGCGCAAAGGCAGCTACCAGGGTTGTGAGGGTGTTGCCTGATTTGCATCTTAAAATAAAAGCAATCACATGATAATATTAATAGATGTTGTCACTTTGGGCCTGTTGTGATCATCTGGTCTGACCTCCTTGTATAACACAGGCCAGAGACTTGTCATCCAGTTACTCCCGTATCGAATTGAATTTGCTTGCCTTTGTGGCTTCCCTGGTGGATTAATCAAAACGGCTTGTCTGTGCTCACCTGCAATAGAATCCTGCCCTTGACTGCCTTTGTCTCTGTACTTGCCCTGCAGCAGCTGTCTGAAGAGGGAGGCTAGGTGGATTCTGTGGGTCACCTTTACCCTCAGTCTGCAATTCGGATACTCGTGACTTAATGCAAGAAAAACCACATTCCTCACCTTGGCTCAGGAAGGCCCGGTGTGTCTAGAGTGCGATGTGGCAGCCAAGTGTCTCTGGCCATTCAGCCCTTGGCCGTTGTGCTGCTTGTGAAGTGGGAACTAGACTGACCACTAATTATCTTCACAGGCTCCTGAATTCAAACTGCTAGCAGCCAGTATCAGAAATGAAGAGGCATAAATCTCCCAGGTATTGCCAGTTTCTCTAAATCACAGGACCCTTGAAGAGGACTAGGGCTCTTAAGTGCTACAGTAATATAGACTGTAATCCTATCCCAAACCTGCCAAGGTCAGAAATGTCATCCTGCTGTGGGGGTAGTCACAGGGACTCAAAAACAGATGAATTTCCCCTAGCACTTGTACAAACAGTATCGGAGTGGCCTAGTGCGACTCATGCCAATATTCAGTCTTCCTTGTGGGCTGCACGTACTTTGGCAATGAGTGATCTGCTTTTGATAACCCTTTTTTTTTTTTTCCCCCCCAAGCCTGAAAATCAAAGCTAAACTTGGAAGGCGAGGCTAATCCCCGGTTCCTGAGCTAAACTGAGCAAGCTCTGCTCAGTTCTGGCCAAATACATTTCTATATCACAGGAGATGATGTGACTCAATGACTGAATCACAGGACTGGAAGCCAGGAACACCTGTTTTCTAGTCCTTAGTCTGTTTCCCCATATGTGATATAACGGGGTGAGTATCATCCCCTTTTTCCACATGGAAAAACAGGCACAGCGAGGCTAACTGACCGGTGCAAGGCTACCCAGTCAGAGGCAGAGGCAGTGCATCAGGGCCAAGTGCAATCCTGCTCCTTTCAGCTTCTCAGACAAGGACCTAGGGTCTCTAGCAACTCTGTCAATGCTAGAAAATAAAATTCCAGATCCCTGCAATGGAGTCTGGGCCATATCAAGGCAATGGAGCTGGTGTGCAGTGTCCCCTGCTCTCTTCACTAATCCTGTTACCTTGTGCTCCATCTTCATCTGGTTGTTTTTACCCACTTGTCGTCTCCTGTCTTCTACTCAGCCCCTAAGCACTTTGGGAGCCCTCTTTCCATTAAATGTATACACCATCTAGCACAGTGGGTTCTCAAACTTTTCTACTGGTGACCCCTTTCACATAACACGCCTCTGAGTGCAACACCACCCACCCCAACACATTAAAAATACTCTTTTATATATTTAACACCATTATGAATTCTGGAGGCAGAGCGCGGTTTGGGGTGGAGGCTGACAGCTCGCGACCCCCCCATGTAATAACCCTGTGATCCCCTGAGGGGTCCTGACCCCCAGTTTGAGAACCCCTGATCTAGCACAGTGGGGCCTGATTGGGTCCTTTAGGCTCTGTCCCAATAGAAAAGGGGTGGTAACTTTGCAGCCAAGCCCAACCCCCCGAGCTATTGGCATTTTATCTTTGTGCCGCCTACAAGGCTGGTAATCTTGGGCATCTGTTGCTTGTCTCACTAGTGGATGCCAAGTAGGACATGCAGATTTGCCTTGCGCACTCACCCACACGCACTCAAACATAGAGGTCAAGAAGCCTATGCAAAATAAACCCTCTGCAGGCTGCGGTGACCTCTCTGCTCACCTGGCATGAATTCCACTCGGTTCCTGGCTTCCAGCCACTTCATTAATCCACTGGTGGTGTATTTTACAAATACGGCCTTTCAGAGTTCTAGATCTTTTTTTTTTGGCTTGGCTGTCTTCAGTCTCTCTTGCTCCTAGCCTATGGCAACCCATGCAAGGAGAATTCTGATGAGGTTCTGTATTCTGATCACTGAAAAATGTTTTGCCTGTCCATGACAATCTCTTTAAGCAAATCAATGTAATGGGATTTCAGAGCTTAACATATGGTGCTTGAGTAGAAAGCAGTAATGCCAGCAATTGTACACTGGAGTGCAAAGCAGGGAGACCCAAACAATGCTGCCCCATAGTCCTAATGCCAGGAGCTTTCCAGTCTTCCTTTGTCAGCTGTGGAGATTGTAAAACAAATGGCTGTGAGAATTACAGTTTGTTTGTTTTAACATTTTTACTGTAACCCTTCTGCCCCTCTGAGTTGGCAGCACAAGGGCCGGTTCAGTATCCAGGGGTTCTGTTTCAGTAACACAATGCATAACCGGCTCGAGCCCCCACCCAGTGACCTGGGACACTCACATATCACACCCCCTTGGGCGCCTCTAGGAGGCAATACTTCCCCTCTCGCAAGCACAGAGTCTGAGTGTAGCAAAATCTTTTTAATAAAGGAAGGAATCAATGCGGCATCCCATTGGAGAAACACCACAAGCAGGGTTATAACACAAATCATAAACAAAAACCCACCTCCAAATACGTTTGGCACTGTCCTTTTTCCCCTTAGGGTTTTAAGTCCAATCACCCCAAAGTCCAACAACCCAAAAGTCTCTGGTCAATGCCACCCCAGAGTTCGAGAGTTTATCTGTAGAGGTCCCTCCCCCAAGCCTGGGTAGAAAGGGGCACCTTACGTGGTCCGGGGCCAACTGCCCTGCCTCTCCATGGGTTCTGCTTCCGCCTTCTCCATGAACTGCTCCGCTTTACCAGCCGCTCCACGCTGCTCCTCCAGCCGTCCTCAGAAACTGCTCTGCTCCACCAGCTGCTCTGCTCCATGAGCTGCTCCAGTTCTCTCTGCAAACTGCTCGGCTCTGCTCGTTCTGTGGGCCGCTCCACCCGTCCCACAGCTGCTCCGCTCTGCCAGCTGCTCCGCTGCCACCAGCTGTCCCGTGATCCGCTCCAGCCGTCCCCGCAACTGCTCCACTCCGCCAGCCGCTCTGTTCCACATTATATCTTCAGGCTCCCCTACTAGTTAGCACAGTACTCAGTGCTCTCAGCTCAATAATTTCAGCTCTTATAGTGATTTCAACTCTTAGTGATCTCAGCTCTTAGTGGGGGAGCCCCAGTGCTAGTGCACCATTAGCTCAAAGTGAATTCAGCTCAGTAACCTGTATTTAGATTCTTGAGGGAATAAAAAAATCAACTCTGACATTCCACAGTGGAGAGAGGAGGGGGTAGAACTGGTGCTTCTGGCTCCACAAGGAGACTGCACCACCAGGCACAGATACCTGTCCCCAGCCTCTCTCTCCTCACTGGGTTTTGGAACCCATGTCCCTTGTCTAGCGAGTACCACCCAACTGAGGGTGAATCATTTGTCACCAAGCAGTCCCACAGCTCGGCAGTCTGGGATGGGTAGGCGTGCCTATGCAAATACACTCTCTGAAATTCTTTCCACCAGATGTCAGGGTAGATCTTATCCTGACTCTACTTCCATTACTATTAATCAATAGAATATAATCAAAAAAGGGGAGAGTTTTGACTTTTAACGAACCTCCCTGATCTACCGTATCTTTCTTAGGGTTTTGTACTAGTGAGAAGTATTGTTTGTACTGTGAAAAGGCATCGCTATTTCAGGCTTTTTAAAATGATCAATAATTAAACATGCTCCCAGGGTGGGGAAGATCAGAAAAAAGTCTCTGATCAAGTTACAGCTCGAGATGAGCAGCCTCTCCAAACAAATAGTATTTATCTGCTGTTAGAATTATTGCATATAAAAAAATGGAAGAAAACACATAGGACTGCTCAGAGCCAGGGAACTATTTAAAGGGATGGATCAGGAATTTCCCTGGCTTCCATATAAATAAATCTCCTCTGTTAATATCTGCAATGGGCTTAGATTTGTTTGTAGACTTGCCTGGCTGGAGGGAATGAGTTGTTTTTGTGTTTATCCTTGAGGAAAATCTGATAATTATATACATCAGATAATGATGATCATAATTCTGGTAAGGGATTGGGGAGTCGGTGTTGTGCCTGGGCTAGTACATTTCCATGCAGGTTTTTGCAAGGCTCGATTTAGAGATGAGAAATGGAAAACCTACCTCCCCTCCGATTGTTTTAATTAACGTGCGTAAGGATACGTTATGACCGTGCAGCACTTAATAGTGTTTTCCTGCCACCTCACTTATATGGGCAGCAGAAGGCAGATCCAATCAACTGCAGAGCCCGCTGCTGCTGCTGCCGCCAAACTCCATAAGGCTCAACTTTTCACAACGATTATAATCCACAAGGACGATGGGGGTACTGTTGAGACCTGAAACACTCGTTGCTTGACAACTAAGCTAACTCCTGGTGACTCATCTTGTGGTACCCAGACGGGGATGGGAGATCCATTTCCTGAGAGGAGATGCGAGGCTTGTCTGTACTAAAAGGTGCTTAACTCAACTGACTTAAAAACAGACCTAGTGAAACTGGTGCAGCAGCCCCTTCAGTGTAGATGCACCGAAGCATAGCTGGTACAGTAATTATACAATCTCAGATGTAATGGGGTAATGAGATCTACAGTTTCATGTGAGTTAAAGAGAGTCTCTCGTAAACTGGTGTCATTCCATTGGCGCGACTCCCATTGACACCATCTGAGGATCTGGCCCAAGATATTTAGTTTTTCTTGCTGACAAGGCTTCCTTGCTGACGGTTACTTTATTTGTTCAGAGCCAAGCCAGCCTGGATCTGGATTTTGCTGTTGCTAGGTAATAGCAGCAGTTCATGAGCAGAAAGCATGCTCATTAGTTTTTTCAAGGATTTAAGTGCAGATGTTGGGACATCTATTAAAGTGATCAGAATCAATGTAAATATATGCACATCTGTCTATATAGCTATACTATTTATTCCAGTTACAATGTTCTGCCATATGCAAAGAGCAATGTGCTTTCAGTTAGAACAGGGGTAGGCAAACTTTTTGGCCTGAGGGCCACATCTGGGTATGGAAATTGTATGGCAGGGCATGAATGCTCATGAAATTAGGGTTGGGGTGCAGGAGGGGGTGAGTGCTCTGGGTGTGGGCTCTGGGGTCAGAAATGATGAGTTCAGGATGTGGGAGGGGGGGCTCCAGGCAGGGGGCTAGGGTGCGGAGGTGGGTCAGGGCTCCTGCTGGAGGTGCGAGCTCTGGGGTGGGGCTGGATATGAGCAATTTGGGGTGGAGGATGGTGCTGCAGGCTGACACAGGGTTTTACAGAGTGGGAGGGGGATCAGGGTTTGGGCACGAGGGGGTGAGGGCTCTGGCTGGGGGGTGTGGGCTCTGGGGTGGGGCCAGAAATGAGGGGTTTGGGGTGCAGAAGGGTGGTCTGGGCTGGGATCAAGGGCTTAGAGGGGGATTGTGGCAGGGGTTGGGATGCAGGAGGGGTTCAGGGGTGCAGGCTCCGGGCAGCGCTTACCTCAAGCCGCTCCCAGAAGCAGCGGCATGTCCCCCCTCCGGCTCCTATTCAGAGTCACGTCCAGGCAGCTTTGCGCACTCCCCCGTCCACAGGTGCAGCCCCTGCAGCTTCCACTGACAAGTCCCAGACCCCGCTCCCCAGCAGGAGCTCGAGGGCTGGATTAAATCGGCTGGCAGGCCGGATGTGGCCCTGGGCTGTAGTTTGCTCACCCCTGAGTTACAATGACTCTTATGGGAAGAAAATGAGAGAAGAAATCATGTATATGTGAGAGAACATAGCATGTGCATCTCAGTAACATGCTACATCAGCCCTGCCTTGCAAAATTACATTTCTAAAGTGTCTGCCTGTGAGCTGTCAAGGTACAGAAGAAGCAATTAATATAATAGATGCAGCGTGTGCAGTTATCTCTAGAATCTCTAGTAATCTCATAGATTTCTGAACTTTGAGGAATTTATGATTTAAATCCTAGAGTGTTTGGGGTGTGGAAGCTTGGTATTGGCTCCTCCTTTAGAGATTGAAACAGTTACCTGGGGATAGATAAATGGGATGAAGATTTACATGAGCAGAATAACTAGCAAATGTGAGCAATTGGACATAATGGAGCAGGCTCTTTCTACCCTACTGCCTTAAGCTATTCTTCTCAAGCAGAGCACAGCCCCAGACCTAATTACCAAGAGGACATTGACCAAAGAGAAAGGACAGACACAGCCACTGGTTCTGGGTCTTGCTCCCATGGTCTGCGTTCAACTGGGCTTCATCAATTAAAGCTCAGTGAGTGCCCACTCCTGCTAAAAGAAATCAACAGGTGTTGAGGGCTCCAGTGCCTTGTTTTAAAAGTCATAGGGCCAAATTCTGTCTCTGCCCCCAACTTGGTAGGGTGTAAACCAAGGCAGAATCAGTCCCATGGTGTATCTCTGATACTTAATGTCCTGGCTGCGGATGTTTGTGTTACCTTTAAATAACTGCCTGGAAAAAAAATCAGTGACCTTTTCTACCCAGCAGTGGCATTTCCTTCTCCATTCAGTCAAATGAGAGGAGACCGAATGGTGATGGAAGACCCAAAGAAAAGGAGCTGCTAGTTTCACCTTCAACTTTTTCCCCAGCTGACAAGAGCAGAGAATCGGCTCATTGTGACAATGGGCTATGTTCTGCTTGGACTTACAGCAGCGCAAATCTAGAGTAACTCCACTGACTCTAGTGGAGATACTCCAGATTTACACCAGCGTCATTGAGGTTGGAATTGGGCCAAGCAGCGGTGGCTCTGGCTGCCAAGCTGAGCCTATTGTTTGTTTGCTGCTAATTCTGTCCCCCAAACAGGCAGAAAACCAACCTGGCTGGTATTTCTAAAAACCAAATCCAGCATCCAGCGCCTAGGAGCCAGGTGTGCGCGTCACTGTTTGGAACACATGCCCGTTCCTCTGCACTGCGCAGCAAATACAGGTTTCTTAACCTAGGATGGGGTGGCTTAGTGTGCTAAGCCTCAGCTTTACAATACCTTTGTTTACCTGGAATTCCAGGTTCAAATCCTGGCTGGCTCAGCTCAGCTCAGCCGTTCGTTCCTCCAAGCAGGATGAAATGCAAACAATGCAATTCATTGTGGTGTGGGTCTGTTGGATGAGCCTGTAAAACCCCAAGGTCCAGTCTGCTCTTCATGGACATTAAAGAGCCTCTGTCACTTCTGTAAGAGCAGCTTTCCCTAGACTCCTGAGTCAAGAATCCTTTTCTTGCCCCTAGTGTGCTGTGTACTGACTTAGCTCCTGACCTCCTCCCCAGAGAAGGCTGCATTTGAGCGCTCTGTGTACTTGGCTTGTGATGTGCTGGAGAATCCTGCAGTGTAAAATAGGATCGGTTAGAACAGGGAGCTGTGATGAAAGGCATTGTCCTGGAGGCCAAGTGAACAGCTCAATATGCTGTGTTTCACAGAGCACCTGGCTTACCAGGGCAGCAGTTGGGCTGGGTGTATTGACACAGTGAAACTATTCATGTCTCTGGAAATGCGGGCAGAGTTGGGGAGCAGCTCACCTAACTACTGCTAGAAGGATGTGCTATACACCACTGCTGTCAACTGGAAGGGCTGAGGTTGCTTGGAGGGGAGTGGGAACAGACTATTGAATATGCATTGAGACCAGCTGATTCAGTCTCTGTCTTGGGGAGAACTGTCGTTTTATAGTAGTACTTCATACAGTGCTTACTCTGTACCTGTGATTGGAGGATCTTGAAGCATTTTACAAATATTAACAGCCTGAAAGCATCCCTGGGGAGGTCGGTAAGTATTAGCGCCCTGTAAGGGATGGGGAAACCGAGGCACAGAGAGGGAAAGTGACTTGCCCAAGTTCACACAGCAAGCTAGCAGCCAAGCTGGGGAAAGAATCCCGGAGTCCTGCCTCCCACTGCTGTGCTTTAACCAGTAGATGATACTGGCTCTTCCCTTGAGGCACTTGAATGTGCTGGAGAATCCCGCTCAGCTGCTTACAAAACATGAACAAAATTGATCTGCCTGTAAAAATATAGAAGCCTGGCCCTCTGCGTCCCAAATAACTACTGAAATATAGCAGCTTTCCATCCCCCAAGGATACTACAGCTGCTTTATGAATCCCGTTGCTAAATGCGTAGTAGACGCAATCAGCCTGTGACTATTTTTATTTGGAACTGGGGGTGGACGGGAAGCAATAGTAATGTCTCAGGGGATCAGCAGTGCTGGGCATTAATAACCAGAAGGATCAGTATTTCCTGTGGAAGGTTTAGGATTAAAATCTTTCAAAATGTTTGCTGTGCACTGGGATTTGATATGCTCCATGGATTTACAGCTACTGCACGCCCTCTCCCCCGGGCTGGCAGTCACATTCCCATGCAATGCAGAGCCGCATGGAGTTACCGCACTTTGGGACTGTGCTCTCTCCCTGGCATTGGTGGGGAGAGCAGGAGAACTGAGCTGAGGATTGCAGACCTGGGAGGGCAGTTTGGCTCTGGGTGCTGGATCCTGCTCTCCGGGATATAGACGTGCATCGAGGGGTATCTTAGAGATGCAGCATGCGTGTGCAGGCAGAGTAGCTGGGTGTACAAACTACGCAGCGTGTTATGCCTGTGTGTGGAAGGGCAGCTCGAGCGCTTGAGGTTGGGGGAAAGGCAATGCTGTGCAGGGGTTGAAACCGGACTAGGAGCCAAGATTTCTGGGTTCTGTTCCTAGCTCTTCCCCTGTCTTATGGTGCGATTCTGGGCAACTCGCTGCACCTCTCCATGCCTGTTTCCCAGCTATAAAGTACTTTGCGCTCTGCTGGGAGCTTCCATGTGAGGTGCTCCACGTGGAACATTAACTAGGCCTCCCAACGCCCCTCTGAAGCATTATCCCCGTTTTATGGTGGGTGGGGGGAGGACGCAGAGACACAGAGTGGTTAAGCGACTTGCTTTCTGGCCACGCCAGGAATGGGACACAGATTTCCTTACTCCTAGTTCCGGGGTCTAGCCACCAGTGCTCCACCGTGGCCCGTGTGTAGGTTCTCTCTCCCCTCAGAGTGTGTCCAGCTTGTGTAGACATGCGTGTGCTGGCTCTAATCGAGCTAAAAACAGCTGTGGTGGTGTAGGCTAGCCGCCTGAGTGCAATCCTGTCCAAGGCCATAAGTATGTACTTGGGCAGTTAGCCTGTCCCACTGGCCACCCTGCTGTAACTACACTGCAATCTTTAGTGTGTGAGCTCAGTCAGAGCCAGGTACTGCATGTATGTCTTCCCCAGCTGGAAAATACAGCTCCAGTGTAGACATACCCTCAGTTACTGCAGCCACCTCCTGTCTGATCTCCTGGTCCATCAGTTGTCAGACCGCACCAGCTCCATTGGCCTCAACTCTGTCAAATTTAAACTTTGCCCTCGAGTCCCCAGGGCCGCCCGGGGGGGGGGGGGGGCGCAAGAGGGGCAATTTGCCCCAGGCCCCAGGCTCTGCAGGGGCCCCACGAGTTTTTCGGGGCCCCTGGAGTGGGGTCCTTCACTCGCTCCAGGGGACCCGGAAAACTCTTGTGGGGCCGGGCCCTGGAGCTTCTTCCGCTCCCGGTCTTTGCCGGTGGTGGGGTCCTTCTGCTCCAGGGCGGAAGGACCCCCCCACCAGTGAATTACTGCCGAAGCGGGACCTGCTGCTGAACTGCAACCCGGTCTTTGGCGGTAATTCGGCGGCGGGGGGTGGCCTTCCGTTCCGGGACCCACTGCCAAAGTGCCCCAAAGATCTGTTTGGCGGGGGGCCCCCGCCGCAGGGACAGCTCTAGACATTTCGCCGGGCAGGGGGCGCCCTGCCGCTTGCCGGTCCCGCGGCTCCTTTAGACCTCCCACAGGCACGCCTGCGGATGCTCCACCGGAGTCGCGGGACCAGCGGACCCTCCGCAGACACGCCTGTGGGAGGTCCACCAGAGCTGCCTGCCGCCGACGGCCCCAGGCCCGCAGAATCCTCTGGGCGGCACTGCGAGTCCCTGCACTGCTGGGCTCCGGCTGACACCTGGGATTTTATTTATTAGGCTCCCCACTGCCCTCCCTCCTCGCCCCCCTATTCCCATTGCCAGTCTTGCTATCCACTCCATTCTTTGTGCCTCCTTCCATGATGCCCCCCATCCATGGAGTGACCTTCCTATCCTAGTGCGTCGGCCCTAATCACCTTCCCATTCCAATTCCTTCTCAGGATTCATTGCCTGTGCAGGGTCCACCAGCGCCAAAGTACCTCAGTCGAGTCCCATCATCCTCTTCACCCCAGCATTATCTTAAAGAGGACTGGTGGCAAACAGCTAGGATCTTCAAAAATAGGGGCCTTATTTAAGCCTGATTTTTCACTCTTGATCAGAGCTGTACCAATTTTGCACCAGCAGAGATTCTAGCCCAATAATACTTCCTTTCTCCCGCCTGCCTCTTTGCCAGTCTAAGTTCATTTAAACTGTAAGCCCTTCAGGGCAGGGACTGTCTCTTACTACGTGTTATTACAACAGGGCTCTCTGGGCTTGGTTGGGGCCTCTAACTGCTCCTGTACTACAAATACATAATTTAATTATTCGAGCCACTTTATAGGGCAGTCTGTTTCCATTGTCCAAGCTGACTTAAATGCAAAAGCAAATAAAACAGGGTCAACGGTGACAAGTAGATGCAGGTGTTAAAAATTCTTTCCATTTTAGTGATCTCCGGTTTTACTACACGCTAGTAAATAGAAATGCTCTTTAAGCAAAATTATTAGAGATCATGGCTGACACTCATTTAAGAGATGCTCTTTAGTACTATAATTGCATTCTAATTTGTAATAGCTATAAATTAATAAGGAAGCCATTCAGGGCATGGGCTGTGCCTAAATTCAGCTCTTTATTTTTAAATGAGAGAGCAAAGTAAATTGATATTGAAGGTGAGTGGTGGGGGTGGGGGGAAGCAAACGCAGTCAATAAGCCTATAAAGGTCTCAGCCAATTGCCACTGAGCTTTCAGCATATTACGCTGACCTTGTATGAACTTAAGTGGGATAAGTCACCAGCTGGGATTGAAAGCCTATGAGCAAAGCTGGATACTGGCAGAGAAACAGAGCACATTTCTGATCGCGAGATTCTTCTTGACTCTGTCAATGGCCTCTTGGTGTAAGCGATGCGGGCAACAGGTGCTCAGGAACTTGCCCTTCACCGTTGTCCGAATAACGGAAGGAGAAATGAGATCCTACTATGATTTCCTAAAGAAATGCGTTAAACTTGAGTGCATGGCGAGGAAAGGTATGTACCATTTCTTTGAAAGAGAGAGCGCCCTTGCTTGCTTGTGTCCATGTTCAATTTATCATCAGATTTGCAAAGAAATCTCCACTATCCTTGAAAGGGCTCTTTAATCTTCTAATGCTAGGAGCCAGGTGTCAATAATTAAGAGAACAGGCCAGATTCTGATTTTATTATACCTGGCCTGACTTCAACAGCAGATTTTATAAGAGTGTAACAGATCGTATAATCTGCAAATACTGGGTCAGGTGACCAAAGTATTTGAAATCCACATAAATAGATATTTGACATCCTGCATGATGTAAATAAGATTAAAAGCCCAAATATTAGGGACTCCACGTGAATGGCCTGTGCGTGCAAAACTCTCACTGAAATCAACTGGAGGTTTGTTTTGTGAGTGAAGGAGGCTGCAAGACTGGGCATTAAATTGGAATCTGGCCCTCTTTTTTCCTTCTCCAGATGTGATGCTTTTGACTCCAGTGGGCTTATGCCAGAAATGAATCTAGCCCAAACTGTCCTCACTCCCATGTTCTGTATGATTCAGGCTTGTGTGGCTTAGGGATAGCATTTCACTGTCCCTCAATGTGGGTTGTTAGGAAAAGGATGTACATTTAAGGTACAAGGCAAAGTAATTTATGTCAGTCTATATATGCAGGCTGACTGTGTATTGGTACAAGGGCAGAACTTAAGCTAGTTCCAAGATGCTTTTGGGTAGGATCAAATGGCAAAAAAGTAAATGGGCTGTTAGCGTTCATAGAGGCGTGGACTCACCAGCAGGAGGCACCAGAGGGGTGACTTCTGGGAATTAGCTTGTTCCAGCTCCAGAGCGACCTCTGCAGGCCAGTGATCCACCTGTCCTCTGGCCCCTGTAGTAAGTAGAGGCCCTGAGATATAAACCTTGGTTTCAGAGGCCTGGTTTGGGGCCTGAACTAAAGTAATGGTCAAGACTTTGCTAAAATAAAGCAAAGTGAAGCTGTGAGCCAGAGGCAGGCCCTGCTCACAGAAGCTGGCAAGGAAAGGGCTGATGCTGCAAGAAGATACGTACCTAAAAGGTACTGAACACTAGAGATCAGAACATTCACACACTTGCACAGTCCACACAGATAACAAGGAACAGGCTGACCCATCCCACTGACAGGGCCAAAAGGGGAATAAGATGGATAGAGTTGTTTTGTTCGAACCAACATGTATAAGGTGAGGCGCGGCACCTGGCTACGTAGAGGGGTTGCGCCTCAATACGTCAGGAGTGATGTGTAACTTGTTTGTACCTGTGTATAAGAATACATCCCTGGGGCAGTATCTTTGTCCGGCCAAGGGGGCAGTGGAAAGTCCCGCCACTGACTGAGACGAGCCCATTGACCGTGGGCACATATTTGTAGTATGCCCTGAGCTAGAGTAAAAATCTACAGGGAACTATCAGTGTGTCCAATACGGCAATAAACCTGGCCGACGTGCCTTAATACCTTACTAGACTCTGGGGGTTCTCTTCGGGTCTGCTGTGTCAGCTATCTGCAGAGTTGGGGCAGCACACAGAGGGAACACACGCACACAGCCGAGTGATACCAACATTGAACCAGAGCAGAGCACCACACCGGTAGCATCTAACAACACTGGTGACCAAGAGAGCTGTCCGCTGTAAGAATCGCAATCTAACATGGCAGAAAACCTCTTGCTAGGGAACCCTCTGATTCCCCTCCCTTTTGATCCCCACGGAGTTTGATAACTCATGGACCCGCTGGATTGCCAGTAAGGGGGTCCATATGAATTTTTAAAAGAGAGTGGGGAAACATGGACTGGCATATGTAGAGCGATGATAGAAACCGAGGCTCTGAGAAATAGTAATAACAGTAAAAAAGCAAAAATTTTGCAACTCATGTCTATGGCAGTGAGATGGCTTAGACAGCATGCTGGCCAAACAAGTAAAAGAAAAAACAGGAGAAGCAGAAGAGGCAATCCGGGCAGTCGAGCACTGGAAAGCCCAAGCTCTTTTAGCAGGGCAGCAGGTGGTCCAGACTTATAATATGCTTGAGCAAGTAAAGCAGGAAAATAAAAAATGGGAGACAGCTGTAAAAAACCTGCAGAAGCAAAAAGTGCCACCCTCTGGTGTTCAACGCACTTCAAGTGCTGTTACAATGCCTGAAGAATGGGGACAGAAGTGGAAAAAGGTGGCCCTAGTAAAATTAAAAGATGAAACGGGGTCCACTGCATTGCAACCATCACCTTATGATAAAAGCCAGGTTCCAGTTAAACTTAAACCAGAACCTAGACTGGTGCCTGTCAGAATGGGACAAGTAAGTGTGCAGAAGGAAAGAGTAGCAAACAATGCTCTCATTGAATTGGTAAATAAAATGAAGGAAAAAATGGAACAGTTCACAGAGCACACTAGGAGACAGGAGCTGCGGCTCGATTGCAGAGGAGTGAATAAAAAAGAATTTCCAAGTAAAAAACTGAAATTAAGCAGGCTAACACTTAGAATTGATGCATTAACATATGGAGCTGCCCAGAAACCGTTAACTGCAGCAAAAAAGGGCACTCCCACTATCCATTTGGCATGCACACAAAAGCAACAGACACTGGGGGAACAAATTCAGGTTTTACAAGAGCAGGTATCTCCTCTCAGAGCCAGGATGAAAACCAGGGGCTCAATTCCCAACTGTGCAGGTTCCCAATTGCTTTGACCCATGGAACCACACTCTGCACTCATATCTGAAAATATAACCTTCTTTCTCATATTTTTACATACCAGTTAAGTTTTGTCCTTTATATGTTTTCTCAGTTTGCTAAACTTGCTGCTGCTGCCCATATTTTCAAATACCTTGATAGAGTTAATCTCTCTTGGCTCAGGTCTCGCTACCTTCCTAGGTTGCTCTTCACCCTCCCTTTTCCACCACCTTTCCTCACTTCTGCTCTCTCTCTGTTTTAAAAGTTATAGTTTTTACAGAAACTTCCAAAAGATAAAGCAATTGAAAACAGAACAAAACAAGAATAAAAAAGAAAACAAGGTAAAAACTTTAAATCCAGTAAATTAATTATTTTAACCCTTCAGGAATGCAACAGCTGTAATTATTCCTAACTTTCTTGAAGATATGGTTGCCAAGCAACAGAAATGCACTCTCTGCTTCTAATCCTAACCACTAACTAATATTTAAAACATGGGCTTTTCTTATTTCCATATAGCAGAGTTTTAAAATAATGTTACATATAAAGTAATGCAAAATTCCTTGTTACCAAATTAATACAATACATTTGGCAAATATTAATATATTTTTATCAATTTATGTTACAAGTTTTACATAAGGTAATAACTTGTTTATTCAAATGTGTAACCCTTTTTACTTTTTATTTTTGGTTGTGTTATTTTGTATAGTTATGAATAGAATTCTAGTGCCATTTGTTTTTAATTGTAAGTTTGTCCTGTATGTCGTGTGTATCTTGTATCTATGTTGTGTGTGTCACGTGACTGTTTTTTACAAAAGTCAATTTTATACCCTTTTAAAAAAAATGTAGATGTGGTACCACACTATTTTAAAATCATGGTTGGGGTATAATCATAGTATTATTAACACCAATTTTTGTGCAAAGTTCAAAAAGGTTTCAGTTACAAATATATGTACATATATTTCTGCCTCAAACAAATAATGCAATTGCAAACAAAAAGAATTCTCTTATCAATCGCAGTTTTGTTTTTTAAGTTTTTTTTTTTTAATTTGTTGTTCAAAGAAAAAATGTGAGGGGAAACCTCAAGATTAAGGTAAAAATAATATTAACAAAATGTTAATTTCTTGTTTGGGCTTTTTATAAACTTGTTTGCACTTTTAAATATAGTTAAAAGAATATCATAACCAAAATGTTTTAAAATAACAATTTATGCATAAAGCTAACCAAACAATTTCAACAGGTTTCCACAATTTCAACAAGTTTCCACCTTTGGCTCCCAAACATAGCAGAGCATCATGAAAGTATACCCTCAAATACTCTCAAAGTATTTGCATGTGTCTGTATTTAAAATTTATTTTGGTTTAATTTTATATGCTTTTCTTTTGTTATGTCATGCTAATGACTTTCCACTGCCCCTTCGGCCGGACAAAGATACCGCCCCAGGGATGCATTCTTATACACAGGTACAAACAAGTTACACATCACTCCTGATGTATTGAGGTGCAACCCCTCTACGTAGCCAGGTACAACCCCTCTATGTAATCAGCTGCTGCCTCTCACCTTGTACATGTTGGTTCGAACAAAACAACTCTGTCCATCATATTCCCCTTTTGGCCTTGTCAGTGGGATGGGTCCGCCTGTTCCTTGTTATCTGTGTGGATTGTGCCAGTATGTGAATGTTCTGATCTCTAGTGTTCAATACCTTTTTAGGTCCGTATCTTCTTGCAGCATCGGCCCTTTCCTTGCCAGCTTCTGTGAGCAGGGCCTGCCTCTGGCTCACAGCTTAACTTTTTGCTTTATGTTAGCAAAGTCTTGACCATTACTTTAGTTCAGGCCTCATACCAAAGTTTATATCTCAGGGCCTCTACTTACTACAGCCCCCATGTCCCTCCCTGGACCTCGGTGCCCTTTTAACTGGGGTGCTGCCCCCTGGTAGTACCCCACCAATCTGGGTCTCCCCTCCCTGGGGAACCCCACACCCACTATCCTCACTTCACCTCAGTCTTGACTACTGCCCAGTCTCCACCTCACCCCCGTTCACTGGGGCAGACTGCAGTATCAGCCACTCATCACAGGCAAAGGGGTCTGGACTGGCTGCCCCTCTGCAACCTAATACCTATGTGGGCCTAGCACCAGGCCCTGCTGCCTGGGGAGTTGCTGGTCTAGGGCTTCCCAGGCCCTCGGGCCTTTCCCCAGCCCTGCCTCACTCTAGGTCCCGGGGTGAGTTCCCCAGCAGCCAGGCCTGTGTCTCTCTCCAGTCAGAGTGAGACTCCTGAGCTTCTGGCTGCCCAGGCCTTCTTATAAGGCCTAGTTGCTCTGTTTGGGGCATGGCCCCAGCTGCAACCACTTCCCCTAATCAGCCAGGGTTTTACCTTGCCCAACCCCAGCCCTTTGCAGAGCTTTTCCAGCCTCTTCCGGGCTGGAGCTGGTGGTCACCCCACTACAGCTTTATAATACCAGGGTTTGATTATTAGAGTTGCTGAATACCCACAGCTCACCCTGAAGTCAAGAGGAGTTTCAAGTGCTCAGTACCTTTTGATTTTCTCTTCTTAAAGGAAACATGATGGACATCCTTATTTAGTGTCCCTTATCAGTAATTATTGGAACCCAAGAGTTAAATTTTGGTGTGGTTGCTTAGCTGGGAATCTATGATTTTTTTTCAAAGGACTTGGCACTGTTCTCAGCACCACTCCAGCCTTTTCCAATGTCCTTGTTACTTTCTGCAGAATTTGAGTGTTCATGTTTTTTAAAAAAATTCTTGCCTTTGCAGTTGTGACATGCTTATGGTGTGTTTAACTCTGAAGCAGAATGATGCTAATTTAAATGTCAACATTGTTAGATGTCCAATGGCTGATCATTGTGGCAGAACATTCCGATCCATAGAGATTGTGGGAAGAGTCTGATAAGAGAGGAAAAAATGTAAAGAAAAGATTAACCCACTAGCGCTCTTCATGTTGCTTTTCTCATTTTGTTAATGCAAATGTTGACCATTCTAAGCCCCTGGTTATTCTCCCAGTTTATTTTTCATATAAAAATACCCAGCAGCCACCATGTGCTGGAAGCAGATATCAAAAGAGTACATACGGTGGTTCTTGTTTTAAGTTAGTGTGTCTGATTTAATCCAGTTAGTGTATTAGGTGACAACCTAACATCCTGGTTTCAAATGCCTCCAAAATTTGAGGTTTGGGTCTAGATCCAAAGTTGAACAACTCATTGGGCCTTCTCCTCCAGTTCCACACTTAAAGGAATTTCAGACCTAGGGGGTGCTCCAGGCCCCAGCACACCAAGCGCGTGCTTGGGGCAGCAAGCCGCGGGGGACGCTCTGCCGGCGCCACAAGGGCGGTAGGCAGGCTGCCTTCGGCGGCATGCCTGCGAAGGATCTGCTGGTCCCGTGGCTTCGGAGGACCTCCCACAGGCTGAAGCAGCCTGCCTGCCATGCTTGGGGCAGCAAAATGCCTAGAACCTTCCCTGTTCAGACCCAAACGTGGTGGCTTCAGATCCTCTCCAAACAATGGCATGGAGAGGGGTTAGATGGAAAGAAAGAAGCCTCACCTATCTGTGTAGTATCTATTTATTTGTTGTTATTTGTTAATATTATGGTGGTGCCCAGAGGCCCAGTCAGGACTGGGGCCCTCTTGTGCTGGGCACTGCGACTTGGAAACTGCAGTCTCAGAGAAGATAGTGAGAAGATCTATAGGGAGCAGAGCTTCTCTCCTA
The DNA here is from genome assembly GCF_007399415.2 of Gopherus evgoodei. Classification (NCBI taxonomy): domain Eukaryota; kingdom Metazoa; phylum Chordata; order Testudines; family Testudinidae; genus Gopherus; species Gopherus evgoodei. Next base: position 9,516,076 of record NC_044330.1, read on the forward strand.
TATTCTATCAGGGCAGCTGAGAGCCACAACAGCCTGACAAAGCCTAGTTACAATTGCTACAGGGGTATAGAAGTCACAGATTTTAACAATGTAATCTGTAGTTATAATGCACTTTATCAGATAATAAAAGTGCTTTACAGGTGTTAATTATTTAAGCTGCATAACACTTGTGAGCTGGGTAAGCATCTTTGTTCTCATTTTACAGATGGGGAAACTGAGGCAGAGAGTGCAGATGACTTGCCCAAGGTGATGTAGACTCTTAGTGGTAGTGCTGGGAATAGAAACCAGGGATGGATTCCTGGGCACATTGAAGTCAATGACAAAACTCCCACTGACGTCAGTGAAGTTAGGGTTTCATCCCAGCAGTCCTGATTCCTAGCGCTGTGCTCTAACCACAAGGAAACATTGCCACACTGCAATATTGCAGTCTGAAAACTGGGACAAACCCAGTGGTATGTGGTGCTTTTGTGTGAAGGAAGTCCTTTCTTGCCACTTGCTTAACTCCTGTTTTTTGGGCAAGTCACTAAAACTTGCTGTGCCTCCATTTCCCCCTTTGCAAAATAGGACTAATAGTTTCCTGTCTCACCAGAGGTATGTACAGATGTTAATAAGCATCATAATACAGTGCTTTAAGAGCATGGGATGCATAGGTGCTGGAACAGGGGATGCTGCTGCACCCTGTGGCTTGAAGTGGTTTCCATCACATACAGGGTTTACAGTTCGATTCAAGGCTCTTAGCACTCCCACTATACAAATTGTTCCAGCGCCCCTGATGCGATGAAAGGCACAAAATAGCTGAAAGCGCTGGTAGCTGCATCCTGCATCTAAACATGCTAATGAACTCTACCAGCTCCTCTCAAATTCTGTGTTGCCAACCCCAGTCATTCAAAAATCACGACTCAGGTCCTGAAACAACATGAAATTGGTTTAAAAATCCTGAGACTTAAAAAAATAATAATAATTAAAAAAATAGATTTGGGGTTCTTTTAATTTGCTTCCTGATTTTTGAGTGTTTAGGGTTCACATTTTCAGGTTGTGAAAGAGAGAAACTTTTTTTTTTTTTCATTTTTAAATGAAAGTTGAGATTCTCCTGTAATTGCCTGAGTCCAGCAGCTGGGTATTTAAAGAAATACACCAAATATTGCAAGACTCACAATATCACAGGCGCTGATAACGCCACACTTCACAGCTGGCATGCAAACTTGGGAAGCTTATTGCATTTGAAAATATATTGCATGCAATCAGGAGATGGAGAATATTGTGTTTGAAACAGTTATAGATCAAAAGCAGATCATCCGCTTGCAGCTGCTCTCTGCAGTGAAACTGGGTCTGTTCAAGGCCTCTTCTTCCATAGAACTGTAATGGCCATTGCTCTCGAAGATTCGAAATTGAAAAGCCAGCACATTGTGTCTCTGCTTCCATTTATTGTTCCCGTTATTATTTGGCTGCCTCAGTTTTGGGTTCCAGGCCTGCCATATGTGCTGTATTGTTTTGGCTGAGCGTCCTGTAACACTGGCATTTCCATTTGTGCTCTGTAGGGCTGGACCCTGCAAGCCCACTTTGCAGCATGCCAAAGGTGGTCGTTTATTTGTAGAGATCAGTTGGAGTTGCAGAGGCATTGTGTTCGTCGTTCGATTTATTCAAAGTTCCTTAATTAATCACCGTGTCTTCACACTTAGGATTATCCTCTGATCTCCCTATAGTTCCTGGACTTGCACTGGTGCTGTTCCTCTCTGCTATTTTTCTTCCCTGTAAGTAAAGGAAGATGCTTTAAGAGTTTTACCATGGTTAAAGTTCCCGGGGAACACATTCCATGCCTGGGTTGTGCTCAGAGAAACGACCTGGCATAGTATTATGGCTAGAAACTCCCTTTTCCCCCCTGCCCAAATCAAATAGAAAAAGAGGTGTGTTATGTTAAGTTTACTCAACCCAGGCCAGTTTGCATTAACCACTTCAATTCCATCTGCTATGGGACACAAACAGCATATCTACTGCTACCTCGTGTAGTGGGCAATCCCTCTGCACTTCTGAAGATCAGCGTGGCCCATTGCACTGAAGCTGCAGTGAGGGCTTGACACCAAGCAGCTGTTTAGGAGACTCTTCGGGTCAAGTTGTCTTTAGCTGCATGTTTCAGAGTTTAGCAGGTTGGCCAAAGACACATCACAGTAGCAACAACACTCTGCTCTGAGACATTCACTCTGACCTTGAGTGAGTCATTTGACTTTTCTTGTGCCTCAGTGTCTCCATCTGAAAAATGGGGCTAATGTAACTTACCCACCTTCATAAATCTTCTGATGTGAAGTGCTAAGTGACTAGCATCATACTGCAGCACTGATAAGCCGAACCCCAATAACAAAATGATGATGATGATGATGACGTATTTGATTGCAGTAGCACTTTGGATCCCTGGTCCACAACTAAGGCTCCGTTGTGCAAGTGTTGCACAAACACAGCACAAAAAGATGATCCTGACCCCCAAAGAATATACAGCTCCTGCCACCCTGGCCTATAATTCTTTTGCTGCCACTGCTTCCCCCAGCAAAGATTTCTCCCTGGAAGAGCAGCTGTTACTTGCTCCCTGCTGCCCCTGGATCTGCTACACAGAGTTCAGTGGCAATAAAGGGTCATGAATCTGCATGCCATTAGCATCCCTAAAGAGCTGGTCTGCCTTCAGGTAAGGTTGCTGTTTCTGCGGAGATGGGGATTGGGTGAGGGGAATGCACCACAGAGGAGCTGGAGGGGATATTTGGTAAAGAAGCAGGTCATGTAGAGAAAGCATGATGCCCAAGGAATGAGCTGATGGGAGAAGTAAAGAACAGGCCAAGAGATTTCAAAAAACACTAAGTTTTACTCTCAGAAGCCTCTACTTCCATGGTGATGTGATCAGGACAGAGTGCAGGTTTGGGCATCTGTAACTCATGAATTCTATACCTGCCTGCATGCTTCAGTTGCCTGCATTTTTACTTTGTGCCTCAGTTTCTCTATCTGTAAAGTGGGAATCAGGCTTGCCTAGCACCCAGGACTAATTAGTTAATGCTCAGTTAGCACTTTGAGAATGTTAAGTGCCGTTGTTGTGTGCAGGTCGACTTAAACAAGGTATGCTAGGGCATGACCATAATAACCTAAATACTGTACTAAGAGCATTATAAGCAGGAGGGTTTTGGACCATGATTGCAGAATTCTCTTGTAGCTTTTGTATTTATTCTGTTTGTTGTGCATAGAGGCTCCAGTCACGGGCCAAGATGCCCAGAGTGCTAGGTGCTGTACAAACAGAACAAAAAGACAATCCCTGCCCAAAGAGTGCAAGTGTTGGAATGCAGTACCCTACGCTATTGGCGTGATTTGCAGAGGGGGTTAGCAAGCCTAGAGCCCACTGAAGTCAATAAGATGGCAGGTGGTTGGGTGTTGCATGTGGGTTTGCTAACTATATCTTGGTCCTAGCGGGACAATTGTGGGTGACCTGAGTGGGAACCAGAAGTCCTGTATCTGAACCACTGTTGGTCACCCCTTGCTCCCTCCTTCTGCCCTTCTCACCATCGTAGGGTGGCAGAGAAAACGCCCCCACGCTCTTGCTTTTGTGTGTGTGTCTGTCAGTCATTTTCTCAATCCTCATGTGCTCTCTTCCTCAGATCTAACATATCTGAGGATAGCTAGTCAGCACCCCCCCAGCACTGAGCAAAATCCTTCATCAGAACTGAAGGAAGACATGAGAGTTGATAGGGAGAAATACTGCTGGAATATAAAACAAAGCAGAAATAAAATCCCAGAGCTGCAGTTTTGCTGTTTCATAAAAGATGTTACTCAATACATTTTTATAATACAGTAATAGTTGATTTGATTTGAGGTTCAGACCCCCGCAAGAGGTTGTCTCCCACTTGCTAGATTTTGATCACTTTTTTACGTAAAAATATACCTTCGTTGCATCTGGCTGACGACCTAGGCTGGCCAGACAAACAAATACCCATTTCTTTGTCTAGGGCGCAGTGCTTATGCATTGCTTGCTAACCACACTTTAGGATCATATTTCTAACACATTTTCATTTCTCTGCATACACACCCCGACATACATCATGCAAGAATATTAATGAAGAGTGAGTCATTAGTTCTCCAGTGATGTATTACGTGCCAACTTTTGGGTGTATATAATGACAAGTTTGTTAGGTATAGTGAGTGTGCCAGGCCCAAGGAGAGTTGCAGACCTAGTCATGAAAAAACAATGGGCCTCTGTCCAGTGATGAGCTCAAAATATTAACAACCGGTTCCCTCCTCCTCACCCCACGAGGGGGTCATGCCCCCCCCCCGGGACTCCTGCCCCATCCAACCTCCCACGTGCCCACGTTCCTTGACACCTCATCCCCAGGATCCCTGCCCCATCCAACCCCTCCTCTTATTCCTGATGGCCCCCTGGGACCCCTGCCCCATCCAACCACCCCTTTTCTCTGTCCAGACTGCCCCTGGAACCCCTGCCCCTGACTGCCTCCCACTGCCTCATCCAACCCCTGGTCCTTCCTGACTGCCTCGCCAGGACCCTTGCCCCCATTCAATTCCCCTACCCTCTGACCGCCCTGAGTCCCAACCCTAATTCACCCCCCGCCCTCTATCCAACACCCTCTCCCTGCTCCCTGCCCCCCTTACCGCGCTGCCTGGAGATGGGGGCTGTGCCACCCAGAGTCGGGGCTGGGAGCTGCGGGGGCCAGGCTGGAGTTGGGGGCGGGGCCAGAGCCGCTGGCCAGCCTGAAATCGGGGGCCGGCCCGCAGTCAGGACCGGGGGCCGGCCCAGAGCTGGGGGCCGGAGTCGGGGCCGGCCTGGAGCCGCCCCGCCCGGCCAGAGTCTGGGCCAGAGACGGAGGTGCGCAGTGCCTAGAGCCCTCTTCATGCCCCCCACCCCAGCTCACCTGCAGGAAGCTGCTGCTTCCTGCTCAGCCCTCCCAGGCTTGCTGCGCTAACAGCTGATTGGCAGGAAGCCCAGAGGAGGAGCCTTCAGAGGAGGAGGCAGAGCTGGAGCCAGGTGAGCTGGGGCCGGGGGCAGGGAGCTGCTGGAGCTTTGGTTAAATTTAAAAGCCCTTTACAACCGGTTCTAAAAGGGTTTCTAAATTTAATAACCGGTTCCCGTGAACCGGTGGCAACTGGCTCCAGCTCACCACTGCCTCTGTCACACTGGTCTCTTGAGGATCCAGTTTGAACAAGTAATATGTGTGCCTCTCCAGGCTTCTCTGGAGGTTTTACAACCCAAGGGAATTTGCTTAACTCTCTCTCTTTCTCTCTCACACACACACACAGACACAGACACACACGCACACACACTCTCTCTCTGTCTCTCTCTCTCTCTCTCTCTGTTCTTAGTTCCTGGAGAGCTGTGGTCACCCAACTCTACACACACACTGTTTTTAGTTCCTGGAGAGCTGTGGTCACCCAGCTCCACACAATTACATAAACCTAATACAGTGAGCTCTCAGAAAGACATAGCAGGAAATTGCCATCTGTGTCGCAGGCACCACCTCCTCCTCTGGCTGTTTAGTGCCAAGTTAGGTGCCTGCGTAACTCATTCCCTCAAGAAATGACTTAGATCCCCAACTCCAGGAGAGGGGTTCTCAGTTGTGGATTGTAAGCACAGATAGGTGCCCCCCTGCAGCCTGGAATTACTCAGAAAGGGGTGGGGCTTAGGACACACCCTTCTACTCAGCATCTCCTATTGGCTAGTTTAGACAGTTATCTCACTAGTCACCTGGCTGTGGAAGATTACCTCTCCTCAGGTTTCAGAGTGGTAGCCCTGTTAGTCTGTATCAGCAAAAAGAACAAGGAGTATTTGTGGTACCTTAGAGACTAACACATTTATTTGGGCATAATCTTTCATGGGCTAAAACCCACTTCATCAAATGCATGCAGTGGAAAATACAGTAGTAAGATATATACACACACACACCCCTCTACCCCAATATAACATGGTCCTCGGGAGCCAAAAATCCCTACCATGTTATAGGTGAAACCCTGTTCTATCGGGGTAGCGGTGGCAGGGCTCCCCGCAGCAGCCGGAGCCCCGGGCCCTTTAAATTGCCACCGGTGTCGCACTGCCAGAGCCCTGAGGTTACTGCGCTATAAGTGAACCCATGTTATATCGGGTCGTGTTATAGTGGGGCAGAGGTGTATATACAGAGAATGTGAAAATGGCTGTTGCCATAACAATGCTAACGAGACTAATCAATTAACTCTCCTCATTCATTCTATCGGGAGCCTAAGTGCCTAACTCAGGTTTCATGGATTGCATTGTTGTTCCAGTGAATTTTTTTCCTAGGTATCTAAAAGTTAGGCATTGCAATATCGAAGTCCCTCTGTGGATCTGAGCCTGAAAGACTAATCACTCTCTCCAGGAGGAAATCCCATCTTAGTGAGACCAGGCTGCTGGAATTTCATTGAGTCCTTTTTGAAAACCCTCCTCCTTTTTCAGCGGTTAACTGAGAGCCTCTTTTCTTCCCAGCTGCCCAGTGCCTTCCTGAGGATGTTCATTACTGGAGGAGGGTGGCTGGTTTGATGTGTTAACATGGAGATTGAAATCTGCAGCAGCTGTGTAAGCACAAAATGTTTCTAAAGCCACAGAGCATTTAGTCATGGACCCTTTCTAGTTTTCTGCCTTTTAAGTTACTACTTGTTTTTCTTGATTTGTGTGTATTCAACACAATAAGATGGCAAATCTCATTTGTTTCCAATCAGATCCCAGGGCAGCAGAAACAGGGCTGGCTCTGGCTTTTTTGCTGCCCCAAGCGCAAAAAAAAAAAAAAAAAAAAAAAAAAAAAGGCGGAGTGGCTGAAGTCGGGGTGCAGGGGAACATGCCCTAGCTAGTGGCGGGGGGGGGGAGAGGCAGTGGGGGGAGAAAGATAAGGAGGGCAGCTAGGGCTTCAGCGAGGCGATCGCCACACAGCCCCAACCATCACGCTGCCTGCCGGGAGGGCTCTATGCCGCTCTGGTCGGCGGGGAGGGAAGGACGTGGGCTGCCCTGTCAGGCTTGCTACAGACCTGGCATCGGCTGGGGCAGACAGAACACGCGGCCCGCTCCCAGCAGGGCGCTCCCCTCTTCTGCGCCGCCGCCCCCTGCAGGGTGGCTGGATTAGCAAACAAACAAAAAGCCAACTAAACAAACAAAAAAAAGTGTCCCTGTTGCCCTAGGATTGGATGGTATGCCGCCCTGTAGAATCTGCTGCCCCGAGCATGAGCTTGCTTGGCTGGTGCCTGGAGCTGGCCCTGATGAATATAATAAATCATGAAAAGTGCTAGGGTCCCAAAGCAAGGTGGGAACCAATCAGTTCTCCTGCCACTGAAATGCAGCACCTCTGGGTTGAAATGCAGCAGCTGTTCAATAATAGCTCACCAAGGACTAGAGAATTGCAATGAAGATGATGGAGGCATGGCTTGACTTCCATACGAGGAGAGATTCAACAGATTAGTACTACTGAGTGTAGGAGGGAGAAGAGTAAGAGGAGAAACCATAGAGGTAAATCTCGGTGAGGTACAGAGAAGGCCTTTGAGTGCTTCTGGTTTTCCTTCCATCCCATAATACAAGAACAAAAAAGACTTCAGTTAAATTAAAAGGAAACCCCTTCAACATGGCTAGAAGGAAACAACTGTTAATGTTTTTGTTAACCTGTGGAATTTGCTGCCCTGGGATATTAGCAACCCTATTCCAGCTTTGCCCATACTCTGCGTACAAGGTTGTAAGCAATTTTGGAATAAGGTGCTCAGCTATCATGGTGATGGGCATGATATAAGATCAGAGAAGTCTTCTTGTGTCATCTGTACTGTGCTAAGCCCACCTTTTTAGTCAAGCTTCATGGTTTTCCCCTGTCCCCTTCATCCCACCAGCATTCTCAGCCTTGTCCTCCCATTTAGCTGCTTGTGCAGTCACCTCCATGCCTCTTCCACATGCCACCATATGCATGGTACAACCTCCCCACTCCTCTGTAAGTCCCTTACCTAGCTCAGATCCAAGTCCCCATTAAGGACCGGCTCCTGCCATGCTGCTTAGAGTCAATCTAGTTGACCAATATAGGAATTTCCCATTGTCCCTCTCAACCTCTGTTTGCAGAGCTAACTGGGGGAAGACTGTGACTTCCAAGCAGGGACCATCCCTGCTTGAATGTTTGGAAAGCACCTAGGACATTGTGGGTATTACCATTACTAAATGAATGCAGTGCAGTACCTGCGGTACATTTAGACTGCCCTTATGCTCTGTCAGTTGCATGAACTTTTTTGATTCTCTTCATAACTGGATTTTTTTTTCCTTCAAGGGCACGTGAAACAGCCTTTAGCAGGCAAAGATGTGTTGATGAAGAGCTTTAGCAAAGAAAGCTCAGCAAAAACCCTTGCAGACATGGCATCTCATTCCTATTCAGAAGTCTATTTCTGCTTATTTGGTTATAATGGAAGGAGGCTGCTGAGTTCAGCTAATTTGTCAGAACTATTGAGTCATTGGTTTGGATGCGTCCTGCTCTCCTGCTGGAATGATGCACCTTTGCTTTGGCTTGTGTTGGGTCTCTGAGGCACAAGGATATACGTGCCTGAGGCTCTGCTTACCAGAATGACGTTGGAGCCCTTCATAAATAAGAATGTAATCATCCCCTCAGCTCCAGGAGTGGTAATGACTCACATCAGGAGAATCCAAGCTCGGGGATGGGGTGAAGAAAGCTTCACAGAGCTGGTTCTGTGGCCTCTTTCCCCAAACCCCTGCAAGTTTCTCCACAGGCGTGCACTGGGTCAGGTAGGGAGGGATGGCTAATCTGTGGCATCAACCCTTCTCAGGTGTATGGGGATCATGCACGGTAAGGATATGCTGACCCTGTATGTGAAGACTTTCCAGTAATGGTTTCACAATAGGAGACTTGGCTTAGGTGGTGGAAAACATCACTGCGAGGGGGTCGAGGCACATGAGTAAACAGAGGGGCTCAGTGCCCAGCCACAGGTCACACATTAAGCACTGTTGACACACACAGTGACACTGCTGCAAAACTGAGTTATAAAGCAACTGAATCTACTAGAAACAAATAATTAAAATATCGGGGTTGAAATGGCTGTCTGTAACTCTAAACTTCTACACTGTATCTGCTTTTCTGTTTATCGTTTGCACTGTGTGTGTGTCATGACACACATACCTGCAAAAACAAACTAGAGAGTTTTAATCTTGAGTCCAGCTCCTCAGATGGTGTCAATCCTTGTTGTCATTGGAGCTGGCCTGATTTACACCAGTTGCTCTGTCCCTTTGACAAAAAATGTTCCTATTTTTTTTGGTATTGTGGATCTTTTGTTTGTGAAACAAACCACTAAAGAATAAGCAGTGTTTTTATTAAATACACTGAGTTAGAGGATGCTCAGATAATGTAAATTGCTGTAGCTCTGTTTTGAAGTTGCTCAAACTCTGATGACTTACATCGGCTGAGAACCTAGCCCATTAAGGTTCAAACATCCAGTGGCAGAGATGCACAGTGAAATGGTCCTTATTCAATTATTCAAAGGATGAACGTCTAGTGACGCTTACAAATCTAGATGATGAAATCTGAAGGTGACTCTTACTGGTGTCTTCAAGTATTTTTTTTTTGGATTAACAGGAATTGCTGGCTGGCTGCTTTGCTGAGGTTTCTAGTTCCTATTTGAAGGATTTAATGGTCTGCAAAATTCAAAGCCATTTGAGCTTACTGGAGTCATTCTGAAAGATTAGCCGCTAAATTCACTTGCAATATAGGGGGTGAAGCCTCTGACGCTTTGTCCCGACCTGTCATTCCCTCTCCACGCCTTTCATTCCAGACTACACTCTGGGAGGAGGGAAAAGGATCATTGCACACTCGAGCAATGATCTGATGCATTTGTTAGCCAACAGCTAACAATGTATAGGTGGCGTCCGGCGTAGAATTTGTAACTATTCAGTGTTCCATAGAGTGAGTAACTCCTACTAGTGGAGGACACTACAGCATTTCAGCAGAAGTTATATGCTCTGTCCAGTAGAGGGCAGCGGTCTACACAAAGCATTCATTACCTGTTTTCCCCTAACGCACTTAGGGCATGTTTACACTATAGCCCAGGGATTCTCAAACTTGGGGTCGGGATTCCTCAGGGGGTCATGAGGTTATTACATGGGGAGTCGTGAGCTGTCAGTCTCCACCCCAAACCCCGCTTTGCATCCAGCATTTATAATGGTGTTAAATATGTTAAAGTGTTTTTAATTTATAAGAGAGGGATCACACACAGGTGTGTTATGTGAAAGGGGTCACCAGTACAAAAGTTTGAAACCACTGGTATAGCCCTAAGCCGACCTATGTTCAGTCAACTTACAGCCACCGCAGTAATTACTGTGGTTGCTGATGTCCACACTACTCTCCTGTCGGTGGTTCGTGTCCTTGCTAGGAACGCTTCCACTGACTGGAGAGGGGCAGTGTTTGGGGAGGCCTCTCATGGAGGTAGCGTTAAGATGTCAGTGTAGTATGGCACGTCGGCAGGACAAAGCTGCACTGTGTACAGTGACATAACGAGGTTGACGTAAGCTGCCGTACTTCAACTAACTGTGTAGTGTAGACCAGGCCTTAGACTTATTCTCTGTGTGAACCCCAAAATATTCACACAATCAGCCTAACCACTGGAACTGCATACTGGGTACACAGACCTGACCGTAGTCAAGTAACTGCATGCAAGTAGCATTTGAACCAGAACTTAATACCTGCAACTCTAACAGAGCCTCTTACCCAGGGAACAAAGGGCCCCTTTTAGTCTGAAGCTGATATGCAAAAGCTTGATATAAATTCACCAACCAGTGGAGGGCCATATTTCACATACACAGAAACTGGTTCATCACTGCATGTTCATGTCATGTCATTCGCACACAATTTAAGGGAAAAATTAGGAAGAAAATTAATGCAGCAACATAACATTTGTCTTGCATTGTTTTCTTGTGTTCCCTTTATTGGTCTTATCGATCTGTTACCTGTTATCTTCGACTGTGGGCTCTTTTGTCTCTGCCCCAATCTTTTTGGTTTGCATATAAACAGTGGAGCTCTGCTTCATGATTTGGGGCCCTTAGGTGCCAGCACTGTATCAGTAATGTATAATAAAACCCAGTTGATGATTTATCTGTGGTATTATTACAATTCCCAGCCTGGGTCTGCCTGTGGGGACTGGATCTAAAAGCAGGCTTCTCTGCAATTTAAGCTAAAGGATGCACGCCATTAGCATGGAGGCAGCCACAGACTCAGATCTGTGTCCTAGCCACCATAGGGGGACAAAGAGCCATGCTGGGTTATGGGTTATGTAGAGTACATAGTGCCCCTCATCGGAAGCCTTGGCAGTAAAACTGCTACTAATGTAGTAACATTGTCATTCAGTCGATTGGTATCAATACATTGGCCCTGATCATGCCAATGCTTAAGCATCTGAAAAGTTCACTTGTAAGTAAAATTAATGCACGGGGTTAAATGTTTGTAGGATCAGGGACATTGTTAATTCAATTGATGCATTGAAATGTTTAGCCCTGGTTTACACTACAGCGCTAGGTCAACGCAAGACAACTTACGTCCGCCTAACTCTAAGCGTCTACACTGTTTTCACTCCTGCCAATGTAAATCACCTGCTAAACCGACTTAGAAACTCTACCTCTACGAGATGCTTAGAGTCAATGTTGATGTAATTAGGTTGACACAGTGTCTGTGTAGACACTGCATGCTTACATCGATTGTTGCTGGCTTTCAGAAGCCGTCCCACATTGACAGTTCAGTCATGCAAGCGCTGCTGGTGAGCACGTGCACCACTGACACAAGGAGCAAAGTGTAGACATGCACAAGTCATGTAATTTCTGCGGGGACCATATGCCAATGTAGTTTAGGTTGATTTAATTTTGTGGTGTGGAGATACCCTTATATAAATAATGAAAGAGCAGTACTACTGTGACATAGGTAGAACATCAGTAAAGATATATGCGTCTGACGAAGTGGGTATTCATCCACGAAAGCTCGTGCTCCAGTACATCTGTTAGTCTATAAGGTGCCACAGGGCTCTGCTGCTTTTTCAGATCCAGACTAACACAGTTGCCCCTCTGATAGTAAAGATACATCGCTGTAACTGCAGCCGCAGCCTCAGGCCCTGTATTAGCGCTGTTGTAATCCATAGTATTTTGGGGTCATAGTAGGAATTTTTCTTTAAATGGTGCCCCCATCAAATTGTTTAGACTAAATCCATTGAGTAAAGGCTCAGTTTATTGTGTCTGAATTTATACTGCTCATCCCTGCAGGAGCTCATTGCCCCTCAGCCTCTCTAAACATCCATATTCCGAGTCAGACGGGAATGAGAAGCCCAATTGTGCCTCTCAGAGGAAGGGTTAACAATTGGCTATTGTGTAAGTCAACCCCCCAGGCGGTCTGTGTCAGTAGGTTAGGAAGCACTTTTTGTGATCTCCTTCTCTGAGTGTGCACCAAGCAGCCAGCAGACCCCTTACAATCCAGGACAGATCTGCCCTCCACAGGGGCTGAGTCTCTCCTTTGCCTAATGTGAACTTATTACTACACAGAGACTGCAGAACAGCCAGCCAGCTGTGAGATGAGGCAGGCGCATGGCTGTGTGTGAGATCCTCCAACGGGGAGGCGTCCCTTTTTCAGCTTTTTAAACTGACTTAAGAATGGAGATGGTGGGGGCAGCTTGGAGCTGAAGATCCCAAGAAGGGCAGCTGGATCTCTTCAGGCAGACAGGTTGGCTTTCTGTGATCACACTTACTGTGTCGTGTTACTGAGGCATATCATATGTAAGAGGCACTGCAGGCTGCTGCTGTTGGGGCTCGACATTGTGTCATATAATAACAGGAACAAGGAAATATTTTGGAGGCAGCAGCAGAATGTTCCCTCTGCTCGCCGGCTGGAGGGCTGCCTTGTGCAGGAATCATTTTTAAAAATTGGTTATAAAATGATGCTTTGTGGGAAGATAAAGAACTAATCTGATGGTTGGGGATCCCTAAAGATTTCATTCCATCTGCAAAACAATCTGCTGACGAGGTTCAGGAGTGATGTGCAAGGACTTCTGCCGTCCAGTCTCTTTCTCCTGAATGGCTGAGTGGCGTGCCAAAGTAATATAGCAAATGTAATAGGCATTATGCATTTGTTGCTAGCTTTGGAGTCTGCTGAATACTATTTGTCATTCACAATTGACTTTAACAAGCTGGTGTTGAAATATAAAGCCTCCTCTTGTTGCATCCTGTTTACTGAGTGGGGAGTTTTTAAAGTGTTCCCTTTATTCTGCATAGACGTGTAGCTAGAATTTTAGCCAAGAGGGTGAAATAAACCTGGCTCAGGAGAAAGAAGTTGTTAAAAACCATTAAGAAATGTTTGTTTGTTTGTCTAGGGACCAGATTCTGATCTCAGTTACATTGCTTTAGAACTGGAGTAAATTCACTGAAGGTGTAACAGATTAGACCCCGCTCTCTAATGTCTTTGCAATTAGGAAAGTTTCTGCTAGTTAGAGGGTTGTTTGAGCTTTGTGAAACTGTCTGAATTCTCCATTTCAGACTAATTCCTATTTTATTTTGCCAAAAGACGTTGAAATGGTGTGGGTGGGGGTTTCTTTTTGGGGGTTCTTCACAATATAAACATGTTCATAATAAGCATAATGTAGGTTTCCTGCATTCTTTACAGCTACAGCCTTGTATGATCTTATTACACCACTATCGGTTATGATTAGAAGCATCTGTGTCACAAAGCAAAGAGTTTGAGAGAACCTGAACAATGAATACATACACGGCCACAATTAATTTGCCTAATAATCTGCCATAATCATCTTGTCTGAACTGAGTTGTGACAGGACTAATCTAAGACTCTAGGTGCATATTTAAGTTCATATGGCCTCCTGGCCCAAATTCAGAAGCGAAATTATTTTCGCAAATCCTAAAGACACAAACTCTCTAGCAAAAAAAGGAATCTGATTTATTTTCACTTTCTTTCCAGAAGCCTCCTGTGTCTGGAGGAATGAATTTGATTTACTGAGGGCTTTCAAATTTTTCTTCTTTAAAAAGCCAGACATCGACAGACCATTTCACTAGAGATGGTTAGACTGGAAAAAATGACCCCAGCATTTCCTTCCCATTAAAGAGAGGGTCTGTGCCAAAGTTCTCTTCTCTTGCAACTAAAACAACCGGGGAAGAGCGCACACTAGCAGCAGTACTGTATATATAGCAGCAGTAATGATCGGCTTTGCCAAAGTCTGCATCAGTCAGCCTGCCTTTCCAGTCTGTTCACCTATTTTACATTGGCATATGACCCAAGAATAAATATTTCACTGATTTATTAAAATGATAGAGGAGCCTGAACTAGAATTCTGGATCTGGCCCCCTCTTTCAGGACAGTTTTGGGTCTGGATCTCATACCAGATCGGAGCTTCCTGGCCATCCCTGACGTCTACAAAACTTGTACTAGTGAATTTATTTAAATATCCGCTTAACTTTAAGCGTGTGAGCGTTTCCTTTGGCTTCAGCACAACTACATTTGTGCTTAAAATTTAGCACACATTTGAGACATGATCCAAACACCCCTGAACTCGGGGGTGGGAGGGTGAAGTTTGGGTTTGGATCCAGATTTTCTGGCTCTGTCCCATCTCAGTGGAAACACAAACACATAGGTAGTAGGGGAAACAGGTCTGATCAGAACAAGCTACCTCTGTGAAAATGCATGGCTGCAGTTTGCTGTGACAAGTTACCTGGCTCTTGTGCTTGGGAAGCAAGGACTTCGTTACACTGGGGACAATCGTTTTTTCCTCGCTGTTCCTCTCACCTTCAATGACCCAAGCCATAATGGTCATCCTTGTGCCTGGAAAGAATTCAAATTCCTTCCCTGGAGGCTGACACTAATGGCAGTGCTTTGCACCGCCGTAGTACGTTTTATCCAAAGTTCTCAACCCGTAGTTCCTCAGCTAACAGGACCAAGTCATATGGCAGCTAGACATCCCACCCTAGCCCAAAATCCTGTCTTCCGACAGTGGCCAATCCAGTGTAACCCACACACCTTTTGTGTGTAGTGGTGTGTCCCATCTAGTGGCACCAAGACCACTTAGTGAGAGCCTTAACTAACAGTCAGTTGGCTTTTAGCTCATCCTGTAGAGCAGTGGTCCCCAACGCAGTGCCCATGGGTGCCATGGCACCAGCTGGGGCATTTATCTGCGCCCACGGACAAGCATCCGCTGAAATGCCACCTAAAAGTGGCAACGTCAAGGGGCTTCGCTGCTGAAATGCCATTGATTTTCAGTTGCATTTCAGCAGTGACGCCTCTTGATGTTGCTGCTTCTCTGTAGCATTTTGGTAGACGCTTGTCCGCTGGCCATGGTCCTCGGTGGCCCGTTGTCCGGCGCCCGCCAGACGAAAAAGGTTGGGGACCACTGCTGTAGAGGCTTGTGAACTAAGCTCCAGAGGTCCCTGGTTTGATCCCGCCTGCCGCCACTGGTGTTACATCAGGTGCCCCAGAGGGAATGAACAGAACAGGTAATCCTCAAGTGATCCATCCCCTGTCACCCATTCCCAGTTTCTGGCAAACAAAGGCTAGGGACACCATCCAACTGATATAATTTGCTGTATTCTGCACCATCAAATTCCTGGACATCTGCTGTCAGCTGCCATTTTGTGAGGCAGAACAGATGCAACTCAGATGACGGAAGAGACCAACCTAGTGTTCTCCCTCATGGAGATTCACTCTTGCTCCTTCCTGTTTCCTTTTCTGGGGTTGAGCTGAGCATGTAGATCTCTTGATCCTCCCGTTACCAGAGTGGACCAGGGTATGTAATACAAGGAACTTAAAACGAGGGATGTCCAGATAGGTCATGCAGTAGTTTATTGCTTAATACTCAGGAGTTGGGTGTGTCTCTGGTCACTGGTTAGACTAGACACACTCCATGTTAAGTCATTCAAACTGAAGACTATGGCTGCTCTTTGAGCATGGAAAAACACAACCGCCACGTAGGTCACTTTCATCTCTGACTTCTGTGCCTCTGTCATTTAGAGCTAAAAATGAACAACATGAAGCTCCTGAGCCAGCAAAGCAGACCACATGGTGAAACGAACCAAATGTAACTTGAACAATCTCTGCTGAAAGCTTCTGGCTGGGAAGAAACGTTCACAGATCCTCCCACGATGAGGAGCCGAGGCAAAGCTCTGTGTTAGTCATTAGCTGCTCCCAGTGATTGAAACGCTGGTCCGGATTTAGCATGACAGGGAGAAGAAACTTCAGAGAGGATTTGCCTGGTGATGAAAGATCTGCGTGGGCATTAGTTCAGCTCCTGCTCATGTAGTCATTCTGGGACACAATTTTCTGAATAATCAGAAGCTTTTTTTCCTTTTAATCTTTTCCTTCTGTTTCATGGGTGTCGTAGGGTGCCACCTGCAAGACTGCCTTGGTTCCGTCCCATGATGGGGAGTGCTACAGTAGAAATCCCATTCACGCTATCCTCTGGCTGCCTCTGCTCCCCAAGGGACTATAAGTGCATCTGCAATGCATCCTTCAAGTAAATAGGAATTTGGTCTGAGGAAGGACTGTGTAGCACCAGGCCTCTAATCCTCCTAGCCCAGGGGTGGGCAAACTTTTTGGCCTGAGGGCTGCATCGGGTTTTGGAAATTGTGGGGAGGGGGTTGTGGCCCAGCCCCCACCTCCTATCTTGTCTCCCCCCAGGAACTCTTGCCCCATCCACACTCCCCCGCTCCCTGTCCCCTGACCACCCCCAGACCCTGGCCGCCCCATCCAACCCCTCCTCTCATTCCTGATGCCTCCACCTCGGGACCTCTGCCCCATCCAACACCCCTTCTCCATGTCCCCTGTCTGCCCCCAGAACCTCTGCCGCCCCATCCACACTCCCCCGCTCCCTGTCCCCTGACCACCCCCAGACCCTGGCCGCCCCATCCAACCCCTCCTCTCATTCCTGATGCCTCCACCTCGGGACCTCTGCCCCATCCAACACCCCTTCTCCATGTCCCCTGTCTGCCCCCAGAACCTCTGCCGCCCCATCCAACCCCCCCTCCTTCCTGACTGCCCCCCTGGGACTCCTGCCCCCATTCAACCCTCTATTCCCCACCCCGACCCCTATCCACACGCCCGCCCCCTGACCACCACCCCGAACTCCTCTGCCCCCTTACCCCCAACCCTCCCTACCCCCTTACTGCGCTGCCTGGAGTACCAATGGTTGGCAGCGCTATAGCCATGCCGCCCAGCTCGTGCTGGGCCACGCTGCCGCCGCCACCACCACCACACAGCTCAGAGCCGACGGGTCAGGCTGGACTCTGCAGCTGCGCTGCCCCAGGAGCTCTCAGCCCCACCACCCAGAGCATTGCGCTGGCGGCGGAGCGAGCGAGCTGAGAATGCAGGGGAGGAGGGACAGCAGGGGAGGGGTCGGGTGTGATGGTGAGCCTCCTGAGCCAGGAGCTTGGGCGCCAGGCAAGACAGTCCCGTGGGCTGTAGTTTGCCCACCCCGTCCTAGCCTAACGGCTGCTTTCCTGCTGCATTACAGCCCATGGGGGTGTTGCTCCTAAACCTCTAGATTGGTCCATTCTGTCCTAGAAACAAAACCAGGATTTGAAAGGGGCTGAGAATTATTTTGAAAATAGAAGCTTTTACTCTATCCGCATCCTACCATGCTCCCACAAAATTATTAAAAAAACATTCATGATGGAAGTTGCTTGTTCGAAAATAAATATTCCCTTGCAGCATTTGCAACCCAAATACTGCAGGCTGGGGAACCTGTAAGAGAAAATGACATCAGTGATTCAATGGACGAACAAGTGGAACTGCTCTTGTTGATTTTCATGGTCTCAGAGACTTGCAAACAGTAAACAAAGAGCATAAACAGGGCTATAAAACACATCTTTCTGGTTTACTAATCCAAGGTGCATTTATAGATGGGGGTGGGTGGGAGGGGAACTAGTTTGTTTACAGTACATGGGGGGAGGGGGTTAGATTGATATCTTCTGTTACAATTAATGGAAGATGCATGCCTAAAATCCCTTAGCCTGCTTTGAAAATCTTAACCATGATGTTTCAGATGCCTGAATCCTTTGAAACAAGGCAAAAGAAAATTTGTTCATGAATTGAGCAGATGGTTTTTATTTCAAAAAATGTTTCATTTTATTTTCTCTTTGCAGGCTAAATAGAGTGTGGTTGATTTGATTTATTTCCAAAGGGGCTGGACACCTGCACCTCCTGACCAAAGTTAATTGGGAACTACAAGCGAGCAGTAGCCTTGAAAACTCGGGGCCTGTATCTTAATTGTACTTCAGTTTTTTTTAAGTCCCACATTAACCTTTCAGTCCACGTGTTTCTGATGAAATCTCTGACCCTGCACACATCCCTGCCTCTCTGTTTCGTTTTTTTTTCCCCACTGTGTTTATCTTACTTTTACACTCCGATTAGAATCACAGGTTTGTGCTGGCTCGAGAGCAGAAGGCTGATCTCTACTCAGATCGTGGACAAGGCGAGTGGGAATTAGGGTGAGATCCTTCTTGAGTTTGACAAAGGTTTTCTTTCGCCCTCAGGGTGCCTGCCTCCCCCCACACCCGCATAACATGATATAAATGCAAGAGGCGTCTTTCCACCCTCATTAAGGAGGGGATGAACTTTGCACTGGAAATTTGTAACCTGTGAGTCCAAGGTTAAGGGCAGTGGTAGTGGCCAGTCACTAATTAACAAAGAAACCCCAGTGTCCTGTTATGGCTGGCTGCCTCAGTGTCTTTCATTAAGCAATAATGCTCTGCTGTGTCACTCTGCTAGACAGTCGGGTCTTTCACTCTGGCAGCTCGCCTTTCAGACACTCATTTGGAAACCATTCGTTGTCATTAGCATATAAACTAATTCAGCTTTGCTCAGCGAAGGATGGGGCAAGGGGAACAAGATGATGTTTGTAATTGGCAGTTGATGGTGCCGCTCATATAGGAGCTGGTTTTTTGCGGGCTCTGCTCCAAACCTGCCAGGAGAGAGAGCGTGCAAGTATCCCAATCAGAAATGTAGCACCATGATTAAAAGGGAAAAAAAAAACCCACCACCAAGAACCATGTCTGACTAACTTCCTTTAGGAATCTCAAAGCATGACTGAGCAATTTTCCCTTTTAGGCCAGGTCCACACTACAGCGTTAAATCGATTTAACGCTGTACCTGTCCACACTACAAGGCACTTAAAATCGATTTTAAGGGGTCTTAAAATCGATTTCTGTACTCCAGCTAAACGAAAGGAGTAACCCTAAAATCGATATTACTAAATCGATTTAGGGTTAGTGTGGATGGAAATCGAAGTCATTGGTCCCATTCTTTTACTGAGCTACCCAGAGTGCACCGCTCCGGAAATCGATGGTAGCCTGGGACCATGGACGCACACCACCGAAGTAATGTGCCCTAGTGTGGACGCGTAAAATCGATTTTATAAAATCTGTTTTATAAAATCGATTTTATTAATTTCGATTTTACTCGGTAGTGTGGACATGGCCTTAGAGATGAGTTTGTATCCCTGCAACTTCTGTCCTAGGGAATCAAAAAGAGGAGCAGGGCTAGACAGAGGGGTATGGTAATTGCTTTTATTTTTACAGAAGAAAAAAGTGTGTGTGTGTGTGTGCGCGCATGCAGAACTAATTTATGGCGCCTGATTCTGTTGACTTATGCCAGTCTTATGTTGGTGTTGGTCTGGTGGCTCTGCTGGAGTAACTCTGCTCTCCCAGTGGTGTAAGAGGAGAATCAGACTCATTGAGTCCTACGTTTCTATGGGGCCGAAAGGCTAGATTCCCAGATAAACATGTAGGTGTGGTTGTCTCGGATCCCCAGTGTCGTGCGATGCCCCCAGATTTGGAACCGTTGCTTGGAGGAACCCCTTCAAGTGCCAGACCCGTAAGGGGTCTCACCCTTTCTCCAGGGTAGGCCATGTGGCCTCACTACTTCCTTTGACTGAACGTCTGCAGCTCCAACATCCCCGCTTCATGCCATGAACTCTCTTCAGGGAGTCCAGGCGAGGTAGCCTCCCGGTAGAGACTTGCTCACTGTTCAGGGATTAATGCACCTCACCAAGTATTCGCAGTGACACTCGGGCAGCATTGTCAAAGCAGTCGGGCTTATCAGTTCACTGGAAAACAGCCTAGGAATCCTTAGGAGAAATGAAGGTTAAAACATAGTCTAAGTCCATTCTGGATAACCCAGAGCCCAGCCAAGCTGTAGTGAACTTTCTATAAAGACCTTGTGTCTCTCTCTGTCTGACCTCCTTGGTCAGTTCCCAGGTGAGAGTCCTGACTCTTTCCAGCAGCCAGCTCCTATTCTTCACCTCACAGCTCTTGAATATTTTGTTCTCAAGCTGGGGTCCTTGCTCAGCTTCCCTGCTGAGAGGTGGGGAAATCCATCTCCTTCTGGGTCATTGGCTGTTAGGTGTCAATGTCCTAATGACTGGATTTGTCATGGTCTTGGATTTTCCATTGATGTGGGATTGGCTTTGGCTGAGATCTGCCCTGTGTAGGAACCCAGGGAGCGGGGCCAGTCTCACCTGACATAAATCAGAGCTGACTGAGAACACTTTAACGGAGGCTTGGTTGCCACTGCCCCGAAGTGGACATTCCAGTAGCTGTGGTAGCACTTAGGGGACCTAGCCTTGAAGGTCTCCGTGTACTATGCCTGGGACAAACCTAAGGAGGGAAATTCCTTCCCCAATGAGCACACGTCCTAAGAAAAACCTAAATCTTTCTTTTGGTATGTTTCCTCCTCAAGGTTTTTAGGGTGCTGTGGTTACAATAGAAGCGAAACCAGCATGGTTTAGTTATTCATAAAAGAAACCGAAATCAGTCAGCCTGATTTATATTCCAGAGTCCAGCCTCAGAGCAACGGGGTGCACAGCTCCACCAGCAAATGGTCAAGCAAAGATTGGATTAAATGATCCCGGGTAGAGAGAGATCCGCAGTCCCTGGGCACAGACTTCAAAATATGCGGACAAGCTTCTCCAAACCTTTGGTGGTTCAAGGATCTCTTATGTCCCCAAACCAGTCAGGGTCTAACTTCAAAGTTCCCCTTAATTTCTCAACCATTATCAGAGATGCGTCATCACCAAAACCCACTTTGGCACCTCCACATTAATTGAGGGGGCATCTCTAATGGTAATGTGAGATGAGAGAATAAAATGCAATAAATGAATAAAATCTTACAAACAAATAAAAATGAGAACCTTCCTCCAAACAGAATTTTGACCCCCAAAAGAAGGAAGTCTCAGAGTCTCCACGAAATCTTCTAGGAACTTCACTATTGCTCTTGATTTCGTATGGAAAGCGCTCAGCTTGGTGACACTGTTGTGAAAACAAGACATAGGTTTGGGCATCGTCTGTGGCAGAGTTAATCAGAACTACTCACTTCCCATGAGTCTAGCTAGGCTTTGGTGGGCGGATTACATGAGCTCAAACATCACTCCCATCGCTAATACGACAGACTCTGCTACTGTTGCTCCAGGGTACTGGAGATTATTAAAAAAACAACAAATGATTTGCCTTCATTGTGTTGGCAAACTTGTAAAATGCATGACTAATGCTAACCAGCCTTGGTTTGGTTTGGTTTTCCCTCTTATAGTTGCTTTATATGTGTTTGTTTTTTAAAATAGAATTTTTCTGGTTTTGAGGTTCTTTTGCGCACTAATGGATTTTTGTGGGAAAGGACAAAATGAAGTCATAGAAATGAGGCTTGCTAAGGACCTAGGTCTTGTCAATGCTACTGACTAGGTGAGATTTTTCCTTATAGTCCATATGAGATTTCTCATGAGACTTGAAACTTTTCTTAAAGCTTCAGTTCTTGGAGTCAGTTGATTAACTGAGAATCTCAGCTTTCGTTTGAAAAGGAAGTTTCTACCCTTTGTGGTTGCAGAGAAAAGTTTGAAAACCAGATGTTACCATACTAACATGGCTGCTACTCTGAAACCTCAAATTTTATTATAATTTTAAAGCCATTTTCATGTTTTTGAGAACTTCCTGGCTCCGGCCTTTTCCCCATTCCTGACTACTGCTTCCTCCCCACCATTCCACTCCTATTTTCATGTCCTGTCCCTAACTCCTGCTCCTCACCCTCTGAGATCTCCCCCACCGCACCTCACCTGTGGGTTCCTCGCTCTCCTGCATCTGAGTCAGGCTGTTTCCTGCTTTTTCTCCGTGCCACCTGGGCACCAGCAGGGGATCACTGAAAGCATAGGAGAGACAAAGTCCCTGCTCTCAATTCTGGTGCTTGTAACCATAGTGGCCCCCGCAGATGGGAAGATCAATTGAAAGGACAGTCCTGCTCTGTCCCCGCAGCCCTAAAACAGAATATGCCCAGTCACTGTGTGCGGACAGTGTATGGTCACAAGTCAGAGCCACAAGAGGATGGAGCATGCTCAGTGCGGACGGACTGTTTGGAGGATGTAAAGGCTAAACGCTAACAAGTCTGTAATGAGCAGGTGGGAGCCTGGCTGGTAACGTGGCCAAATTTGGGCAACGCTTTACCAGGGGAAGCAAAATGCATATTCCTGAAAGAGTCATTTGGGATGGAGAGACAGACCAAGAGCAAGTGGCTCTATAGCTGGCTGGTTACAGTAACTCACGGGAGGTGGGAAACCTGGGCTTCAGTCCTCCTGCTTCAATGGCTTTACAAATTCTTTATACACAGTGGAACCGCTGAGGCAAGGCTTTGCAGCAATGCTGAGCAGGAGTAATTTCCTTTCACTTGACAATGACAAGGCAGTCTAGAGCTGGGGCTAAAAAGTGTCTTAAACCCCAAACCACGTGGGAGGCATGTTTCGATGGAAGAGAGAGTCTAGCTTGGCTGTTCAGGGCAGCACCCTTTGTCACTGAGAGAAGGGAAACCCTGCTGCTCTGTGACCTACAAAGCTAATGCGTGAGTTTGCTCGAAGGCTGTGTTTGATGTCTGTATGGGGCGGGGGGATGAACCCAAATAATCTGGTGCCAAACTATGAACACATCTGTTATACAGTGGAGTCAACCTGCGTTGCCGTCTCCACTTGCAGAGGCTGTGGCAATTTAGCTGGTTGTCATCAGTGCCAAGGCAGTTCCCACCCAACCCCCATTGAGTAGGATGGTCCTGGCTTCCACAGCGCTATCCCTACGACTAGACTCCAGGCTTAAGAAAAGCCACAAACTGCTTTGCTGTAATACCACGTGGAGATGTGGGACACAGAATCAACCCAGCCTCACCAGCCTCAGGTCAAGGGGTGATTCAATGGTGCAGGGTGCCTCAGTCGGCATCCTAAAGGCAAGATCCTGCCAGCTGACACAGGAAGAGACCTGGGTTCGCTTCCCAGCTGTGTGACCTTGAGCAAGACTCCTCACACCTCTGTGTTCCTTCCCACCCTCAGTTTCTTCTCTGTGTAGACTGTAAGCTCTTTGGGACAGGGACTGTCTCTTACAGTGTGTCTGGGGCCCTGATCTTGGGTGAGGCCTCTGGGCAGTAGAGTAAAACAGCTCCCCTCACCTGCCCCACGTGCCTCACTTGAACTAGCCACTCTGTTGGTGGATGCTGGTTCCACAATCATTCATTAGCACCATCTCCCTATTTTCTTCCAGCCATCCACAGTGCCCAGTGCCAGAGGAGCTGCAGGGGTTGATAACATTGCTAATTGGTTGTGTAAACAGAATGGAAATGTACCCATCAATCATGGATGGCCTCAGCTGCTGTCCTTCACTCCAGATGTATTGATTTCTTTGGTTTAAATCCCACCGGGAGGCAGATCCTCAAGACCAAGGATGGAGCTGGTGGGGGAGAGAGGGTTTTTCCAAAATTGTTTGTATTATGGCACTGTCTAGGGGCCCCAGTCCTAGACTATGGGCCCCTGTACCAGCACTGTGCAAACAGAACTGAAGGACAATCCCGGCCGCAAAGAGCTAGTTTGTCGTACTTTTCAAAATAGATTAAAACTGTGTTTTGTACGCAATGTTTTAATGATGATTTTGATACATTTTTTGTAAGTTCTTTCTTGTCCCCTCTTCTCTCCCACCCTTCCACCTCCCCACTGTGTCACAGACATTCTGATGAGCCCTGTTCGCTAAGCCTAACCGGAAAGCCAGCTGGCAGTGCCTGCAAGCTATAATGATCTTGTCTAACAGCTGGTGTGGCTGCTAAATCTGAAGGGAAGTATTTCATAAAGCTGAGCTCCTCCCACGATGATTTGGACTAACGGCAGCCAAAGTAAACCTCAGCATCAGCGCGTGAGACGCCCAGTGGCTGCCAGGAGTTGTGCCCACTTACACCAGGGCTAAATGTAGCCTAGGAAACTGGCATCCTGCAGCAGCAAGAGTTGGCAAAGCTGTGTATATGATGGGAGGCGCCTGCAGAGCCCCTTGTTGGCTCACGTGCCCAGTTATATAAGCACTACAGTTCAGTTTAATGTTGTTCCACATAGCGTCTGTCCCTAACGCTTGGCCCAGGGAGGATGTTGCATAGTTGGAGGATCCCATCCTGCGCCTTTTGAAGTCAATGGGTATTTGCAACCCACCAACTCTTGTTACCAGCCTCAGCAGAGGGGCTATTCGCTGACCGCTCAGAGGGGCTGATCCACTCTCGGGATATCCCTGCTAGGTAGAGTTGTGGCCCACTAGCAGGGTCACTTGGTGTGGAACCTTAGATTGCCACTGCCCAAGCTGTGTCCTTTTGAATAAATACAGGGCAGCTAATCTCAAGCCTGCCACCTTTCAGCAACACTGATTTTTTTTACTCCCTGCACCAGCCCTCCTCTCCCTGTGATTGACTTTCTGCTCCCTTGCTAGCGTGACCCCGGCTGTTCTGAGGAGACCCCCACCCCCGACTTTTCTTTAATTTATATTTTATTGAGCTCCCCTTGTTTTTGGAAAAAAGACGAAAAGAACAAAAAAAGGAAAAGAATGGGAGGAAAGGGGGAAGGAAGAGGGGCCCAGGGTGCAGGGGGAAAGGAGAGTGACCTGTCTGTTTCCATTCACTTGGAATTAATCAGATTTCTAAAAAGTTAGACCAAATTTTTTCATATTTCTCGGAGGTCCCAATTCTCTGCAGCGTTAGCTGCCCGGTCAGCCATGGCACAGTGCTAAGCTTCTGTCCATGGAGGCAGCCTGTTCTCCCATCTCCCTGTTTGACTACAAGCGCTGCTCCAACGAGGGTCTTTATGTGAGGTGGCGAGTTTCCATGACGATGGGATCTAGCCCAAAACACAGTTCTGGGAAGTAATTGTAAAGGAGAGATCCATCATCATACTAAACCTCCTGTCTGCCTGTAGCCAGAAGGTCTGTATCCTGGGACTTTTCTAAGTCTTTGCTTTTTCAGTGAGAAGAATACCTAAGTAACCACAGAAATGAGGATAGCAGCATTCAGCAGCCATTGTAAATGATTGGGCCAAATGGAGATCGTGAGTGGGGGGTTAATTTAACATCATAGCCCCCTTGACTAATTTATGTGACTGTGTAGAGGCCCAGTTCTGCAGACCCTGGTTCTTGTGGGTGAGGGTGTGCACGATCATGTCCCTAGAGAGAGAGTGTTCTGTTGCATGGATTTTTTTTCTTTGCATTTAATGCATGGAGCAGAAGCTACTCAGCATTCTCTGCATATATTTACTCATCATCACATTCTTTCTGTAAGAGGGCAATGACCCTAGCGCCCTCCAGTTAGCCTGTCTTAAAGCTTTGGCAGGATTCACTGGGATCAACTGATCTGCTGAAAACAGGCCAGACACACGTTTGCAGAGAACGAGGGGAGGCAGGATGTTTTACCAGTTGAGGTTGCTCAGTTTAAAGACTAGCACCATAATCCCAGTGTTTTTGGAAAGCTGCTGAGATGAGTCACTATGAGCGTCTTGGCAGATTATAGATAGCACTTGATGTTCTGACATTCTAATGCCTGCATATTGAGAGGAAAGATGGACTTGTGGTTAAGGCAGTAGATTGAGACATTGGAGAAATAGGTTTAATTCGGCGCTCTGCCATGCAGGCCCTATGTGATTTTGACGAGTCACTTAGTCTCTCTGGACCTCAGTTCCCCATCTGTAAAATGGGGATATTGTGCTTCCTTCCTTCATTCTTTGTTTTGTCTATTTCTATTGTACACTCAGCGGGGCAGGGACTGTCTCCTACTATATGTTTGTACAGAACCTAGCACAATGGGACCTGGCTGGCAAACGTTAAGAGACTCTGATTTATCCCCCTGTAAATAAACCATTTCAGATTCAAGCTGAAAAAAGCCACTGAGGCCCCACATTCTGGAGAGGAAAGAATCTAAGAAATTCCATGTAAGATTGTGGTTCCTGACCACTAAATGCATCCAGTTAGAATCCTCAGCATGTTGCACCCTCCCCCTTTCTGTCTTTAGCTACTTTTAAATCTCAACTTCAAAAGAGCAGGGTTTGTTCTGGTGAGAAGAAAGCCCCATGGTTCCTTATTTCCTCCTTTTGCTATGTATTTTCTTGTTGCGAAAAAAGCATCAGCAAAGGAAGCGGGGCAGGGAGGGGGGGAAGGATGCTGGTCAGTTACTCAAAAAGCCCTTCTGTGGAGTGCAGAGCGAAGCGGGGTGGAACATGGTACTGTATCTAAAAGAACCATCACTGTTTCAAAGGACTGAAAAGCAGCTTTATCTGGGAGCCCAGATGCAGTGGCTTAATATGGAACATGAAGTTGCAAGGAGAGGCCCGTCGTCTTGAGCAAACTTGTGACAAGCTCTGCTAAATCTATTGGAGTCGCTTTATGAAAAGCGCTCTCTGCAAACACAGGACAATAGATTAAGTAACTGGGTTGGAGACGGGACTTTCTGTATCATAAGCTCCTCCACTGCGAAGAGTCATATGATAAGATCTGAGCCAATGCTCATGCCAGGCTCTTAACCTCTGAGAACATCCTTTGTCTTGCTGGGTTCTAATGGAGCTCTAGTGAAGGGTCTGGTTAACTCAGTGAGGGGTTTCTCTTTTCACTTGTACAGATGAAATCATGCAGCAGGAGATAAGGCCGTTGGTCGCAGTGGATATAATCGAGCAGCTCCACAGGCAATTTGCCATCCTGTCAGGTAAGGACTGAATTTAAATTGTGTTCTTGGATTCCTTGCGAAACTTGCTGAGATTTGCCACATTGGCTGTTCCGCATCCTCCCAGCTCTGCATTGCAGTTGCAACAACCTTTTTAATATTGTCCATGGGCGGAATGGTTAATACTAAACCTTGGTAGTATGTGGCATTGATAAACACCACCTCATAGTTCTTGATTTTCAGGCAACGGTTCCCCCCTAAATCAATTAGATATCAATTAGATTTAGAAGGTGAAAAACTAACATAGCATTTATTTATATTTCAAGAAGTGTGTGTGTGTGTGTGTATTTTTCACATGATGTATTTGGTTTGGGAGCTTGATGTGTCCATCCTCCAACTGGTTTTGTTTTAGGAATGATTCACTTGAAATATAAGACTATCATCTTTTCAAATGATTTGTGATGATTGTGTGTTTCTTATATTGCTCCAGAGGTTTGCATGACACTTTACAGAAACACCAAAAGGACGTGATTCCTAAGAGAGCTAGTTGATCTTTAAATGTTTACTTAGTTAAGTAACCAACAGTTTAGCATCAATATTTTGTCTACAGCAGAGGACTAAGAATTATGGTATGGATTCTTGAATTGTCTGTGCCGTTGACTGCCTGTATGACCTTTGGCAAGTCACTTAACCTCTCTTCCTGTTTCCTCATTGATAAAATGGAGATTTTACTTCCCTGCCTGAGGTTTAACTCATTCATAACTGTAATATGCTTTTAGATCCTCAAATTTAAGGCACTTTCTCTTTCTCCAAACAAAGATTCACTTTTCTGAATGTTCTCAAGCACAGAATGAAAGCGTTACAGCAAGTTTGTGTCTTTTATTCAAACGAATGTTCTTGCACTTCGTAGGATTCATCCAGCTCTGTTCGTGCAGATCGGCCTGTTGAGGGTGTCATATCAGTGCAAATGATGAGCGTTCTTACGATTTAGCACTGCCTCTCTCAAATAGTAGGGAAATACCACCTCTTCTGGCTTACCAAACCGAGGCTCAGAAAAGTTCAGAGCCCTGTTCTGCAGGGTGCTGAGCAATTCCAGTGAGAGGCATGAACCTGAGGGCGCTCAGCACAAGGGCAGGTTGGGAATTTCTTGACAAAATGCTTTTTGTTGGAAATGTCTATTTGCCAAAACCGAAATGTTTTGGTTTCAGTTGCCCAGGATGGAATTTATGTTCAAAATACGTATGTGAGAGGTCCATCTCAGAATCATCTGTAGCCCAGTGGTTAGATCACTAGGTGGGATGTGGGTGACCTAGGTTCAAGGCTCTGATCTGCTTGATTGAGAGCAGGGACTTATGAAATATGTGTTGGGCCAGAGAGACTCCGGTGGAGTGGAGACTTGATGAATACTTTAACCACAGGCTATTTTTTTTTAAATTTTTTTCATGAAACATTTCAAAAGATCTTGGTTTTGTTCCAATGCAGAATGAAAACAAATTCCGAAACCTTGAAGTTGTCACAAAATGGAATTCTTGTTTTCCAGCCAGCCTTACTCGGCACCTTGCTGGATCATACAGCCCTAAACAATGTGTCTAGGAAGTCTGGTAGGTTTGACTGAGTTTTTTGGAATCAGGAATCTTAAGTTTGAGTTCTGATGCTGCTGTGTTACCTTGGATATGTCACTCTGTATTTGAGGCTCAGTTTTCCCATTTCTAAAATGTGGGCAATGATGATGAAGTTAACAGGATTTAAAAAAAAATTCTTTAATAATCTACAGACAGAAACATGGATAATTGTTACAATGACAGAAAGTTAAAATTGTGCAACCAGCTAAGATACAAGTAGGAAATGCAGGTTGCAGAAATGTTTCTACTCTTCTGGGTAGATGAGTTTAGCAAGAGATTAATGTACTGCAACCAGATAATTTGAGCCTGTGCTGCTGTTGCAGTGCTGTATCTCAGTGCTTTTCAGAGCCAGGAGTCTCTGGAGCTTTCTGGGTAACTTCCCAAGATGTTCTGGGGGGGGGTAGGTGCATGCGTG
Source organism: Gopherus evgoodei (assembly GCF_007399415.2). NCBI lineage: Eukaryota > Metazoa > Chordata > Testudines > Testudinidae > Gopherus > Gopherus evgoodei. Next base: position 9,545,070 of record NC_044330.1, read on the forward strand.
CAAGTCCCATAGGGACAAACCTTGACTCAGGCCCACTGTACAGGTACTGCCTCTCTTTTGTGCCCAGCCCCATCTCTTCCCCAGAGGTGGAGATCCAGGCACCTCCTCTGCTGCCATATATGGGGGAGAGGTTGCTGGAAAGTGATGCCAGGAGGTGGCAGTGCCCTATGGTCATCTCTGCATGGGTGTTTGGGTTTCCTTTCTTGAGTGATAATCGGGAAGAGAACCAGTGAGTCAAAAGCACCCCCATACTTTGCCCCCAACACTGGAGTCAGCTGACCTCTCTGGAGTTGTCAATTGGCAAAGGCGCCAAAGAGTTCCCCCAGCAGGTAATTGTAGTACACCTCTACCTTGATATAACACGACCTAATATAACACAAATTTGGATATAACGCGGTAAAGCGGTGCTCGGGGGAGGCACACTCCAGAGGACCAAAGCAAGTTCAATATAACATGGTTTCACCTATAATACGGTAAGATTTTTTTGCCTCCCGAGGACAGCGTTATATCGGGGTAGGGGTGTACCTGCAGTTGTTGTACAGGGCAACATAGGCAACGTCGGGCCCTGTGACCTCTCCCCAGAACCTCCACCCCAAGTCCTGTAGTTAGGGACTTCCTTTGGCTGCTTCTTTCCATGCCCAAAGGCAGGTTTGCAGGGGCTAAAGCCACCCTCCCAGTCCGTTCTTGTTCAGAGGACAGAGCCCCCTGCCCTGAGGATGGACCAGAACCAGGCAGAGACCCCCACCCCGACTACAGGGCTGGTTGAAGAAGAGCCTTGTTCATCAAACAGCGACCGACTGGCTCTAGACCAGGCTGGATTAGGTGGAGGGCAGAGTCTTTGCACTCCAGCTGGCAGTGTTATGAGGCTGTGGAGCAGTCAGTTTGTCTGTGCTTTGGGGAAGAGAGAAGCCAGGTATCCGTGAGCCCAGCTCTGTAACTATAAACTTGTTTGGTCCAACCCTCGCCACAGCGACCTGTTTCAGTGTGAAATATACGGTACTGCATGTTGATGTGAGAAACAGCCTGGCCATGACTGAGAGCCAAGGGAGTTGGTGGTGGTTGTCTGGTGGTGACAGCCGCAGCAGCTTTTTTAAAACAATTCTCTGCACTCCAGACTTCGGCTTTTGCTCATAATTTAAATGGTGTCATTGAGTGATGGTTAGATCTTATCTCCATGGGAGACGGGCTGGTTCAAAGAGTTTCTGTCTGATTCCCAGTGTTCATCCCACATTCACCACTGATAACTATCTTCAGTCCGCAAGCAGGCCAAAGATGGTGTGACGAGTGAATTGGCTCCTCTTCTGCATTAGCTCATTCTGGTGTTGCCAACACTGTTGCATCCCCCTATCGTGCCTAACAAACTACACAACACACGCCCATCAGAACAGCCATACTGAGTCAGACCAATGGTCCATCTAGCCCAGTATCCTGTTTTCCCACAGTGGCCAATGCCAGGTGCCCCAGAGGGAATGAACAGAACAGGCAATCAGTGATCCATCCCCTGTTGTCCATTCCCAGCGTCTGGCAAATCCGTTACTGATCCATGAGAGGACCTTCCCTCTTATCCCACATAAGTCCACACATAAAAGTGCCTGCATCTGTGCACAGGCTTTCACCCACACACCCCAATGCGCTTGCAATTGCTCCAAGCACCATATTGTCTACTATTGCAGGGTCAGCGTAGATGACAAATCCTGATGCAGCAACTGCAACCATGAACTTAGTCCACTCAGGGCAGTCCCACAGTGCTCCTGCCCCCGATCAGTGACTGCTTTGTAGGCTCAGAGCCATGGGTCTGGCCAGCCACTCCTGTGCAGCGGGCACTCAGCTGGTCTCAGCTCTGCTCTCCACCTAGGGTTGCCAACTTTCTAATTGCACAAAACCGAACACACTAGCCCCGTCCCCTTCACCAAGGCCCTGCCCCCTGCTCTGTGGCTTGCTCTCCCCCACGCTCACTCACTTTCACTGGGCTGGGACGGGGTCCAGAGGGTTGGGGTGCAGGAGGGGGTGAGGGCTTCGTCTGAGGGTGCGGGGCTCTGGAGTGGGGATGGGGAAGGGTTTCGGGTGCAGGAGGGGGCAACAGGATGAGGGGTGGGGCAGAGGGGTTCAGAGTGTGGGAGGGGGCTATAGGCTGGGACAGAGGGTTAGGGTGTAGGGGGTGAGGGCTCCATCTAGGGGTGCAGGCTCTAGGGTGGGGCTGGGGATGAGGGGCTTGGGTTACAGGAAGGGGCTCCAGGTTTGGAGGGGGGTCAGGGCTAGGTCAGGGGGATGGGGTGCAGGAGGGGGTACAGGCTCTGGGTACAGCAGCACCCCAATGAGATAAATTGGGCAGTTCACACTGCTCCAAGCAGTGGGTACAGGCTCTGGGATGGGGCTGGGGATGAAGCATTTTGGTGGAGGGGGCGCTCTGAGGTAGGGATTTGGGGCTCAGGATTGGGGAGCAGGCTTACCTCAGGTGGCTCCTGGTCAGCAGCGAATGGGGCTAACGCAGGCTGTCTGGCTTTTCTGGCACTGTGCACCGTAGAAGCAGCCAATAGGTCTGCCTCTTAGGCGGAGGTATGGCAGGTGGCTCTGCGCACTGCTTTTGCCCGCAGGCGCTGTCCCTGCAGCTCCCATTGGCCACGGTTCCCAGCCAATGGGAGTGTGGAGCCGGTGCAGGGGGCGGGGGCAGCATGCGGAGCCCCATGGCCTCCCCACTTAGGAGTCAGAGCTGCTGGCTGCTTCTGGGGCGCAGCGCGGAGCCAGGACAGGTAAGGACTAGCTTGCCTTAGCTCTGCAGCACTGCCGACTAGACTTCTAACAACCCGCTCGGCGGTGTTGACCGGTTACGCCAGGGTCCCTTTTTGAGCAAGCATTCTGGTTGAAAACTGGACACTTGGTCACCCTATTTGCACCACACCCTTTGGAGCGGGGCCAAGAGTGGCAGCGGAGGTACTCAGCTGGTGTCAGAGTACATTTCAAATATTTCTTACCCAGCTATACCAGTCAGAGCAAGCAATGCCTTTTTTCTGAACCTTCAGCAGAAGTCAATTCTAATATACAATTTCATTCCTTTGCACTTGGGAGCAACTAAAAGTGGCAAGGATTTTTAAGCCAGACTATTTTAAATCATGGGGGGGGGAGGGGTTGTTTAACAGCTATCTAACTCAAATAACTAACGAGCATTTTGGAGAAAGGATGGCTTTGTTAACGGTCCACCATACCAGTTCTTCAATCAATGTGTGAATATTCACAATAACATGGGGATGGGGGGAGATTTTACCAGGTTTTCTTGCATGATCATAACAAAAAGTCAGAAACGCATCCATCTGCAGATCACTTACCAGCTATCCTCATTAAAATCTAGAATCAGCAGCACCCCAGTGAGATAAATGGGCAGTTCACACTGCTCCAAGCCATCATTACAGAACTGTCGGAAGACTCATACAGACATCAGTTTATGCCTGGTTCATAGCATGTAAGTTTTCTTTGCAAGGATTTGACACTTACATCAACATTGCCAGCAAGTTAAAGAAGTATGGGCTGGATGAATGGACTATAAGGCGGATAGAAAACTGGCTAGATCATCAGCTTCAGTGGGTAGTGAACAATGGCTCTATGTCTAGTTGGCAGCCGGTATCAAGCGGAGTGCCCCAAGGGTCAGTCCTGGGGCTGGTTGTGTTCAATATCATCATTTAATGATCTGGAGGATGGCGTGGACTGCACTCTCAGCAAGTTTGCAGATAACAGTAAACTAGGAGGAGTGGTAGATACGCTGGAGGGTAGAGATAAGATACAGAGGGACCTAGATAAATTAGAGGATTGTACCAAAAGAAATCTGATGAAGTTCAAGTGCAGAGTCCTGCACTTAGGCTGGAAGAATCCCATTCACTGCTACAGACTAGGGACCAAATGGTTAGGCAGCAGTTCTGCAGAAAAGGACTTGGAGTTACAGTGGATAAAAAGCTGGATTTGAATCAACGGTGTGCCCTTGTTGCCAAGAAGGCTAATGGCATTTTGGGCTGTATAAGTAGGAGCATTGCCAGCAGATCAAGGGATGTGATCATTCCCCTCTATTGAACATTGGTGAGGCCTCATCTGGAGTACTGTGTCCAGTTTTGGGCCCCACACTACAAGAAGGATGTGGAAAAATTGGAGAGAGTCCAGCGGAGGGCAACAAAAATGATTAGGAGGCTGGAGCACATGACTTATGAGGAGATGCTGAGGGAACTGGGATTAGTTAGTTTGTAGAAGAAAAGAATGAGGGGGGATTTGATAGCTGCTTTCAACTACTTGAAAGGGGTGTCAAAGAGGATGGATCTAGGCTGTCTCTGTGGTTGCAGATGATAGAACAAGGAGTAGTGGTCTCAAGTTGCAGTGGGGGAGGTTTAGGTTGGCTATTAGGAAAACCTTTTTAACTAGGAGGGTGGTGAAGCACTGGAATGGGTTACCTAGGGAGGTGGTGGAATCTCCATCCTTAGAGGTTTATAAGGTCAGGCTTGACAAAGCCCTGGCTGGGATGATTTAGTTGGGGGTTGGTCCTGCTTTGAGCAGGAGGTTGGACTAGATGACCTCCTGAGGTCCCTTCCAACGCTGATATTCTATGATTTTCAAACCTGGGTGCCCAGGGCCAGGCTCTCAAATCCACATGTAGGCACCTAGATAAAAGTGGCCAGATTCTCAAAGGTGCATTTCTCTATGTAAATACAACCCTCCTTTTCATCCCGCCAAGCGATCGTTTTTCATCCAGTGAAAACCGGTCTGAGAGCTCTTTTCCCCCATTCTGTTGTTAAAGTAATACTTACTTAGGTGACCTCACCCATTTTTCCTACCAACGTGCTGCTTTTCATTAATGATAGGGGAACCACAAATGGTTCAGAGTTTTGATGTAGTCTGCTTTCAGACTGGAAATCTCCTGAGGTTTACAGTATTTCCTGCTTCCAAATGCTCTGGTGTACCAATTTCTTGGCTGACTAGCCATCAGCAGGGAAACAATTCAGACCTTCTCCAAAATTGCAGACTCCTGTCTTTTGCACTAAAAGAGAATGTCTCTGTTACCTATAGTAGTCTCAAGCCTTATGGGTCAGATCCGCAGCTCATATAAATTGGTCTATCTGTTGAAGTCACAGAGTCTATGGTGATTTATACCAGCAAGGGTATAGTCTTAGATATCTCTTTGTAGGCGGTAGCCACTAGAGGTGACGTGAACACAAACGTACACAGGTGAGTACAGTTCAGCAGGAACAACTTTCCTTGGGTCAAGTATCAGAGGGGTAGCGGTGTTAGTCTGGATCTGTAAAAGCAGCAAAGAATCCTGTGGCACCTTATAGACTAACAGATGTTTTAAAGCATGAGCTTTCGTGGTCGAATGCATGACATGCATCCGACGAAGTGGGTATTCACCCACGAAAGCTCATGCTCCAAAACGTCTGTTAGTCTATAAGGTGCCACAGGATTCTTTGCTAACTTTCCTTGGGCTATTTTAGGACTTCTTCTTTTGATTGTGGTCAGAAGTGGCACCTTGAAATACAAATGTCACCCCCAAATTAACCCCATTCTTATTCCAGTCAGCCCATCCGCCCACTGATATTAAACCATAGGGCCATCATTCCATATATACCTATCCTATTTCTAAGGCTTCTATCATCTCAGGGTATGTCTACACTTCAAATCCTATAGCTATTGCTTCAGTATAGACCAGTGGTTCTCAACCTATTTACCACTGTAGACCTCATATGCAGCTCTCTGTGTACTGTGTGGGCTGCATCCACACTATGTATACTACCTGTATGGCCCTGAGGATGTCACATGGGCCGCCACTGTGTGCTGATTGGGCCGCAGGTGGCCCAGGGGTTGAGAACTACTGGTATAGATGCTACCTATGCCAATGGAAAGAGGGTAGCTCAGGCTGATAGGAATTCTTCCATCAACCTAGCATCAGTGTTGAAGAGCCAAGGAAAGCCTTTGATATTTGCAGTCTAGCACTTCTTGCAAAAAAAGTCCTAACAGTTTCCTTACAGAGGTCTTCTGCGCAGTCTTGGCAACAAAAGATGTGTTTGGTCTGCAGTATAAAAGTGTGTCGGAAGGCCAGCAGAAGTTTATGAAAGTCTGAGTTATAGACCTATATATGGTATAATGTCAACTTTTTGGCTATGCATTACTTTGGCTTCAGCAACTACATCTAAAACATAGGGGCACCCGAATAGGAAAGTAGAGGGGTTAGAGCAGAGGACTGGGAGACCAGCACTCCAAGTTTCTGTTATCTGCTGTGACCCTGACTCTTTGACGTTCAGCTGCTCCCTGTGCCTTTGCTGAGCCATCTTAGTATGGATATACCACACACACACACGCACACAGGCTCTCGTCTGGGCTCTGAGCAGATGGTAGCAATCATCCATTGTCTAACAAGAGGATTTTGTGTTGATTACATGGCATAGGTGATTCAGGACCAAAGACTTGTCTGTACAATGTGTTAGTCCGTACTAGTGGGGTGTAAATTTTAGTGTATGCGCAGTATCTGGCTGGTTTAGACCCGGAGTTCCCTAGTGCATGTAAATGTAGTCCCATTTCAAACAGGGCTACTTTCCTGTGCATGGGGAACACTGAGTGCATGTCATGCAACACGCTAGTGTACATTAGAATTTGCACCTGTGCAGCATGAACTAATGCACCCTTTAGACAAACCCTTAATGGCAATGAATGAAAGGAGACTGTTTACTGAAGCCGCTGGAAACAGATCCCGTAGTGCTCTCTGGCTGCGCGGGTGCCAGACTAACAAAGTTTGTCCGGCCTATGCCAGGAAGAGAGGCTCTCCCCAAGCCTTGTCTGGGACTCAGCAGTTATGGAAAAGGACTGCAGCCAACACTACAGGGCACTGACTCAAAGACGAGCGCCACATAATGAAGCACCTGGACCACTTTCTGCACCATGTAGTGATGCCTTGGTGGTTTCCTATCCCAGAGCTTGACCCGGCCATGCTTAGCTTGTGAGGTCTGACGGGAGCGCAAGTTCACATGATTAGATTCCTGATTATAAGTCACTACCCTCCATTTCCTTCTTTCAAAAACAACACTTCCATTATGTGATTGCAGCAGGAACAACACAGATAAACTATCTGCACTTTTATGTAATAGATTATGAGAGTGCTGCATTAAGGAGGACAGATTACATAGAGTTTGGTCGTGCAAAAAGGCTGGCTGCTATTAGGCCAAAGCAGGTGCGTATTGGAATGGAAGACCATTGGTCAGATGCTGTTCCTGACGTGCAGATAGATTAATAACGTGCTGTGGAAATATGCTGTTAAAAGAGGGAGTATCACTGCCCTCCTTCTGTTTGATCTGCTGTTTCACGTGTTGCAATTATCTCTAATTACTCTGTCAGAGAAGAACCCAGTCTGTCAGTTCTGACAATAATGTAGCCTGTTACTAAATCACAAGCTCCTTAGAAAAAGTGTCACGAAGTGTATTAGCAGAGTTCCATTTTCCTAGCAAACCTAGGTAAGGGCCCAGACTGCTTCCACTGAAATCAATGGCAACATTCCGTTCGACTTCAGCAGAAGAAGGATTAGGCCTTAAAATAGACAGAGCTGGCTAATGGAAAGCAAGTTTGTTTACTTTCTTGCTTATCTTTATCTACGATTTTTGGGTGGAGTGGAGGGAAAAGGAGCTAGAGCTGAGTGTTAGGATTCTTTTTTTAATAGCTCTTTTCTTGTTGCCTTGTGCAGTATTTTACTTGCTAAACATTGTCAGGTCACTTGTAGCCCCAAATTTAGGTTTTGTAAAAGTACGCTTTAACAAAACCAATACAAACGTTCTCATGCGTGTTTTCATTTAAGTTCCAGTAGAACTAGTGTTTTAAACAAATAAAACCCTCCCTTTTCCTGTCTGCAGCCCAAACATCACTACATTGTGCTAGCGGATGGGAATCTGAAACTGACCAGTCCAGTAGTAAAGGCAAGAATCAACCAAGGAGCATATGTGGTGTTTGCAAATTAGATTTAAAAATTAGTTCCTTATTTAACAATCTTTGTTCTTGTCTAGTAACGCAGCTGGGACACTTTGTTTTATACATACTGTATGTGAGGCCTGGTCTTTCACACTGCTTCGCACCTTGCACATTTATGCCAGTGCAACGTGAGTGTATCAAACACTACCACTTTTGGATGGCACCTTTTTACGCTCAGTTTGCACAGTTGCAAATGACACAAGATGCAGGGTAGGGGAGAATCATATCCAGGTTTTGTTTTTTTTATTTAAGCTGACAGTGTCCCTGTAATTGAAGCACAAACTGAATATTAACCCTTGAATAAAAAGATGCATGCTATGTGGAATTAACTGGTTGCAATGGCTTTGTTTGACACATTAATTTGATACTGAAGTCTGAACTAGCTGTTTGGCAGCATCACCAGTGATTGGGGATTGGTCCTGCTTTGAGCAGGGGATTGGACTAGATGACCCCCTGAGGTCTCCTCCAACCCTGATATTCTATGATTAAGGTGCTAAAGTGGTGAGCTAGAGAGACAAAAATCTAGTATGTCTGGTGAAGGATCTCTCTTGAGTATGTTACAGTATGGGAGTGAAAATGGAGGTTAGGGCCCAGTCCATCACATATGGAAAACACTATAATCCACAAATTATGACTAAGAAAAATGGAAATAGTCTCAACCCAATCTTCATTTGGTGAGCACCAAAGAATTACCACATTGTTCAGAGAGACAAGGTGGGCGAGGTAATATCTTTTATTGGACCCGCTTCTGCTGGTCAGAGAGACTCTGTTTCGAGCTCCACAGAATCCTTCTTCAGGCCTGCAAAAACATTCAGAGCAGTTCAGCAGACCTGGCAATCTCTATACAATAGAATCCTAAGTAAAGGGAAAGCAGCAGGTTAGGGGTGAGCCTCTCAGCTGGGGGCTTAGAATGGAAGTGTTGATTCTCTGATTTTCTTAATCCGCCCTGCTGTCTTCTTGAAGTCCTCATCTGGGCTCTAGTGACACTTTGCTGAAGTGCAGACAAGCTGGTTATATGCATGTCAGAGAAAGCGACAGTCCGATGGTCTGAGCACAGAGGAAGGATGGTCCAGTGGTTAGAGCCCTTAAGCTCTGATTTTCTCTACCACAGATTGCCTTTGTGACCTTGCATAATCACATAGTCTCTGTGCCTCTGTTCCCTGTCTGCAAACTGGGGATGAACAGGAGTTCAGCACTCCCAGATATCCTGGCCCCCACACAACCCCTATTGCACCCAGCACCCACGCCCCTATTCCAGATACCTCAGCATCTCCAGACACACTGCAGCACCCATCAACTTCAAAACCCACCCAGGTGTGTTGTGAGAATTCATTAAACCAGTTGTGAGGTGCTCGGATACTGTGGTAACGGATACTATATAAGCACCTTAGATAGGGCTGCTCCTTTCTCACTAGGGCTTTGTGCACATCATGTGTCTCCCTCCCTTTTACCCACTGTAAAATCAGGCTAGTGAGGCCTAGCGGCCTCATGGGAATTTCTGTTCATGTTTGCAAAGTGCCAGGATGGTGCCAATAACTATGTAAGTACTAAGTATTATTAGTAACTACATCCATTCCTTGTGGCTCTCCCCCAGGTAGGGCTTTGATCCCACATCTGTGCCAAGTCCTGTGGGGCAATAACCTATAGGGAAAGAATGAGCTCCATCGGATGAGAGTGTGTCATGCTGATCCCCTAAGGTAGCATGTGACTTCAAGAAATTAATCCTTGGCCTTTGCCTGAGAGTAGCTCAGGTGTTTGAGGCTCTGCTCAGCATCTTATGTTTGTCTTCCTGTATATGTTGGAGTTGCTCATTCATCATTTCTAATGACACTAGTGGACGGTGAAGGCTTTAGTATGTATAATAAGCTTGGTGCAAATGCTTCAGTTGGGAGTTTCAAAGCGACGTAGGGAATTTGGATGCCCAATTGTCATTAAAATTAATGGAAATCGTGCATCCAAATCCCTTAAGCAATTTACAAATCTCAGTCCCAGTGTACAAGATAATGAAAAAGCAGGTGAAACAACTCTGCAAAGACCAGTTAGTACCTTCTCACTGGCCTATTGAGCAACTGAGCCACATTCAGCTCTGCCATTGACTTGGAGTTTGTGTGTATGGCGGAGCGGCAGGCTGAGCATTTGCCCATAGGTGGCAGCAAGATTGGTAGGGAAGCTTTTAAACTAGTAGCACAAATGGTTGGTCTATGAAGCAGGTTCATTTCTTCTGGAGGATCTCACTGGATTAGGGCTGGATTATCAAAACATCTTGGCTTCCATTTACAGGGTGGATTTGATTTAAATCACTAGTCAGGAAGACTCTATTTAATCATGGGTTTCTACATAAAAGTGCATTCTTGTTGGTTGTTATAATCTTAATACATATTCTTCACAACTCAGAGATAGATGTAGGTTTTATTTTTAGAAGGTACACACTATACATTTTTAAACAGTGATTTATTTTGAAAACTTTTCAGATTAGTTTTACAGCTATATCAGAAAATGAATGATTGGTTATTTCATTTACCTAAGGTAACTGAAGCAGATGTTTATGAAGTTATTGGGAGGTGAACTATCTCCACTTCAACACGTTAATCATTCATATTTGGAGGGTTTTCTTGCCATGCTGTATTAGGAGGAGAACATCACCAGATAGACATTTAAATTGTTTTACTTAACTAAATAAAACAACAACATTAAGTATTCTGGATTTTTTTTCTTCAACAGCAAACATATAATAATTTCACAAAAAAGCGTATGTCCCTCACTTCTCACATTTATCTCCAGACTTCTTCTCCTTGTCCAGATCTATTCTGTCCCCAACAATTTTCTATTCATTGAACTTTTTGAAACTTTGCACTTTTAGAGAGAGAGGTAAGGGATTGACTCTGTGTACAAAAATTTGCAGAGAGACAATAGAGTTGAGGGCTGTTATTTTTCACCTCTATATAGTTATTGATTTTAAAACATTTTTGCTGTTAACAAGCATGTTACCTCTGGAGACACAAATCCACAGTTTGAGAACGGCAAAACTAAGCATCTCTGATGGTATCTTTTAGAGACTGAACACTGAGTCCCAGTGGGTAGATAGAAAGATTAACCTAAATAATCTATACAGAAGCCTGTAGAACCACATAAGATTAGGTCCCTAATCCATGAATTATTGGAACTAATCTACAAAACATTTTCTTAAACATGACATGCCTATATTTTCTCATACTATAGAATTAAAATGTATAATCCCTATTCCATGATGAGATATCTTTGAGTTATAATGTATCTTAATTAAAACAATCTTTAGATAGATAGATTTTTTCCCCTCAAAAAGCATTTTATCAAAAAAATCCAATTTCAATTAAAAAATCTGTTGTTTTTTTAAATTTATTTTTAAAAAATCATTGGTTTTTTTCATCCACCCTGTCTATTTAGTCACCAAACCAAGCAGGTTTGTTTATAAAAGGGTTCAGCATGTTGGGTGCAGTTTTGTGGAATGAGCTCCTTTAAAAACATGGCCGGTAAATGTCCCAATGGGTGTTGCTGGCTGCTGCGCATCTTTGAAAATCTGGCCCTGAACTAGGGGCCTCAGTGGGAATTCTGAGCATTTCTAAAAACCAAGCACCAAGCAAATAAATTGTAATCTGTCCCCAGGGTCGGGGGAGCCGAATGTTTTAGAATGTCAGATGGAGAATGTTCAGTCCCTGGATAGTCTGGGGTGGACGGGGGAGGGGGTTCCAAGGTTCAGATGAGTATCCCAACTAATCAGTGGGGGCCTAATTCTAATCTCCCTTTACTTTTACGCTGATGTAACTCCAAGGGCAACCTCGCAGTCAAGTACGAACAGCATCCAGCCCTCCTGCAGGCCACCCGCAGCCACTTCATTCATGCCTCGTTCATAATACGGGTTAATTTTTAGAAAAGTACAAAATGGAAAAATCTTCCTTCTGCCTTTGCTCGTGTGACGCTGGTGCTTTTACCAGCCCCCTGCTCATCGTAGACACCAGGGAACAAGCCTGCATCGGCACAGAGATGAGACAGGCTGAGCCACCTCTGTCAGCTGCGGTGTGGGAGTTCTATTGCTACATGTTCCAAATCCCAGTATAAACCAAGCACAAGGAATCATCTGATTTGACAGTGCGGATGGCCCCATCCCCTCCTGTCCCTCAGCCTGGCAGCTCCAGCACTTCTCTTTCCTCCCTCCCATGTTCATACTTCAGCATAGAATCATAGAATATCAGGGCTGGAAGGGACCTCAGGAGGTCATCTGGTCCAACCCCCTGCTCAAAGCAGGACTAATCTCCAGATAGTTTTTTACCCCAGATCCCTAAATGGCCCCCTCAAGGATTGAACTCACAACCCTGGGTTTAGTAGGCCAATGCTCAAACCACTGAGCTATCCCTCCCCCCCCATTTTTTAATAAAGCATCCTGATTTTTTTTCCTTTCATTTTGCCCCTTTCCTCACTGTTCCCCTAGTCCACGCCGCAAAGGGAGAAGGCGGGAGAGAGGACTGGGGCACGGAGAGAGAGAGGTAGAGCTGAAGGAAATGGGAGCGGAGGTGTAAGGGAGAGTCAAGATGAAGGGCTGAGAAGAGTGTTATCTGCACCAGCCAAGTCTCGTGAGCTCTCACCTAGCTTACTGTGACGACTTCCTTCCCCTCCCTCCAGTCACCCTCTCCCACTTCTCCAAGGGCAGTCACGCTGCCGAGCAACACACGTGACATTTAATGCAAATGAGCCAGTCAGCTAATTTGCATATTTGCAAATAAGCTGCATGTGACCGTAAATTTCCATTTCTGTTTAATACACCCTTCCGCAAGCAGTGGCGAGGGTTGGACTTGATGCTGTGTAAAACTTAGAAAATATGAGACTAGGGCCAGTAGGGTGTAGGAGGTGCTGGGGGCGAGAGGGCGTGGGATTGCTGGGTGAGGTTTTACGGTGCTTGAGTTGGTGGGTGCTGGAGTATGTCAGGGGATGCTGCAGTGCCTGGGTGCTGTGGGTGTTAGGGGGGAGTGCTGTTTGGGAGGGGAGCTGGGGTCTGTCTTGGAGGGATGTGATAGCTGGAATCTGGTGGTTGAGGTGTCTCTGGAGAATAGGGGTCTGGGAGCTGTCTGGAATCTCTCTGAGGGGCAGAGGTCTGGGGTCCAGCTTGGTGGCAGAGGGGATTCAGGAGTCTGGCTGGCGTTTCTTTCAGGGACTGGAGTGTGCAGTCGGACTGGGGTCCTGCTCTTGCTGCTGCTATTGCCAGCTGCCCTTACCCACTTGGATCTAGCAGCAGCCATGGGGAGACAGCCTTGAGGCCTGGTGGCCTGAAGCCATGCTCCACTTTGGCATCCATGCCCATGCACAGCTCAGCAGGGTGTGTGAAATTCAAGCTGAGCTGCGGGCAGGCATGACAGAGCTGCCAAGTGTGAGCATCACATGAGGGCAGCCCAGAAGACGTTACTTCCCTCCCGATTATTGCCAGCCTTTCATTGCCTTCCCGGTGTCACTTCGCCTCAAACTCCCGCTGCTCCCTCTCGCGGCCTGACATCTCAGCCTCTGGTCACCTCAGTGCCCTGATTTCCTCAGAGGCCCGTGCCCTTCTCCTTTGCTCTCGGTTCTGTGACGCTTTCTCTTCTTGGCTCCCTGCCTGAGCTGTGCTGCTCCCTATCCTGGGAACAACCTCCCTCCTTGTCCTGGTCTGCCATGTACCCCCTCTCTCCTCTCACCTTAAACCCCTGAGGACACTCCCCTTGCTCTCCTCACCAACAACCTTCCCCCTGCCACAGCTCAGCTGCTGGATGCTGGTTTGGGCTTATTTATTTAGCCTGGGGTTTTAATTCTTCTGACCAGTGAGGACACCAGCCATGGAGGAGGGGGAGCTGCTGAGTGTGCCCAAGCCCAGGAGACGAGACAGAGCGCCTGTCTGCTTTTAAGGAGGGGCTGAGGGGGAAGATAGATCGCCATTACTTTAACTCCCGGCTGCACTCATTACAAGGGTGAGAGAGCTGCAGGAGCTCCAATGGGGCCATGGCGTTACAGCTGCATGCTGTAGCCGTTTATTTGTCCAGCCTGGGACAGCCTCTGTCCTCACCCCAGCAGTGCGCAGAGTATAAAGGTCTCATAAGGGACAGGGAGAGCAGTCCCTTAGGTGCAGGTCCAGCTGGAATCAACCCTGAGCTGTTCCATCTCACAAGCTCCAGTGTCGGGGTGTGGTGCGGGTAGGCCCAAAGGGTGCATTGCTAGAGATTCTGTGCAGGCTCTGCTGTCATAGGTCTGAGCAGCTGGGGGCATCTCTAACTTGGGCTGGGTGGCCATGTCAGCCACCAGAACAGCCCAGAAGCCAGAGGGAACAAAAGCGACTACAGACCACCTTTGTTCCTTCTCTCTTGGGCTGTGTCTTTTGCGCTGCACTTCCTGCAAGTGCAGCACAGAATTGGACACCACGTGGAGTCACTCTGGATTCACCCTGGTGTAAGTGATGTTAGAATGAAGTACGGGGAGGTGCTGTGCACCAATCCGTAGAATGTACTTAGCCTGCTTTGGGCCGAATTCCACAGCACTTACTCAGTCCTCATGCTAGTGGATCTTCTGTGGAAATTTTGCCTGAGTAAGGACAGTAGGATCTGGCCCATGATATTCTCATTGTTTTTTTTAATTCATGTCCTCAGCCCTCCCAGTGACTTCAGGCATGGGTGCCTTGGGGATGGGGGAAGCGGGCCCAGGCTCCCCTGGGACCCTAACTGGATGATAGAGGGCTGTCTGGAACAACTTTAAGTGAGTAATGATGCGACCTTGTCTGCCAGAATGCAATGCTACTCACTCAAATTTGGGTGAGGTGACCTCCAACCCATCATGACAGAGTGGCCAAGCATGGTTTCAGTGAGGGACATTGTAACCTGGGGCACAGGGCTGCTGCAGCGACACTCAATTTTGAGGCAGCTGGTCTGGTAAGCTGGGCCCACTGCTTAGCAAAATTCTGGTTGTGCCCCTGTCTTCAGGACAAATCATATTAACATAAGCCCGCCCCTTGGCTCCCCAGAAGGGTTGCAGTTGGCCTGTTCAGAATCTGCAGAAATTAGCATAAGGATGTGAACACAGAGAACGCTGCAGCCACACCTAGTGTAATTTAAAAAAAGAAATTGACAGCCCCGGCATTTCGAGATGGCTGGAAATCCTTTGCCAGAAACAGAGGGCGCCTTCCAAGCTCTTGTGTGTAATGAGCTTCCCTCCCCTGTCATTATCTCGTTAAATAAACTGACAGCAGGATTTTTCCTTGTAATCCATCTCCCCAGAAGCTATTGCCGATTCAGATCTGGGTGAGGCTGAGGCAGACCACGTCTCATGTGTTTCCACTGCCAGTTGTCATATTGTATACCTGATGGTCTGAGTCTTCCAGCATAATAATCATGCTTAGCATTTTCTGGTCCCAAATCTGTCCTCACTTACACCCGAGCAATCTCACTGATTTCTGTGCAGGAAAGGATCTGTGTTCAGATTTCAGCTTTCCTCTTTCTCCAGATATTACTGAATCCATTAATACTCCAGACACTCCTATGTACCAGTCATCCCCATTTCAGAGAAAAGGAGACTGAGGCAGAGAGATGCTAGGTGAATCCAGAGAGTTGGTTTCAGTGTCATTTTCAGAACCCAGGAATTCCTGGCTCTTAGTCCTCTGCACAGATTGCTAGGCCACATGGCTGTCTCCTGAGATAACTTTATGATGTACTTTTCCCCATCTCAGAGCATGGATGACATCTTCAGGCAATGGGCCAATTTCCTTGGCCTCATTAATTCTGCTTTGCATACACTTTGAAGCTGGTTTAACTGGATTTCCCTTCGGTAAAGGAATCCTCCAGTAGCACAGACCTTGCTACATTGGCTCTATCTCCCCACCCCCTTGCAGCCCCGGCAGAGGAGAGGTGGCTGAGGAAAAGGTGATGTTGGCTTGCTTGCCCATGAACTGCACTGATCCCCAGCTGACCAAACTCCTTCTGGGGTGGGGTTGCTGGAGCAGGTGCCAATTTAAGGCTTGTCTACAATGGGAAATTAACCAAAATAGCTATTGCACTTCAAAGTCACATCCTACTTTAATCCAAAATACCTTTCAAGAGTAGACGAACCTTTGAGCAGCTGTGGGGCTGAAATGGAGAGGGTGGTACACAGACAACTTGAGGTGGGGATTGATGGAGGGGTGCCAAGAGCCCCTGAGGTGTGCAGTGAGCTTGACCTACAGAAGCAATGAAGAGGGTTGCCAACTTTCTATTGGCACAAAACCGAACACCCTAGCCCTGCCCCTTCCCAGAGGCCCCATCCCTGGCCCACCCCTCCCCTAAGCCCCTGCCCCCTGCTCACTACCATTCTCACTCCCTCAGTGGCTCACTCTCCTCCACCCTCACTTTCACTGGTCTGGTGCAGGGGGAGGGGAGGGCTCTAAATGGGGGTGAAGGCTCTGGCTGGGGGTGTGGGCTCGAGGGTGGGGATGAGGGGGTTGGGGTGCAGGAGGGGGCTCAGGGCTGGGGCACGGGGTTACCTCAGGTGACTCCCAATCAGCGGTGCAGCAGGGCTAAGGCAGACTGCCTGCCTGTCCTGGGACACTGTGCTGCACCCCAGAAGTGGCCAGCAGGTCCGGCTCCTAGGCGGGCAGGCGGAGCAGGAAGCTCTCGGCTGCAGGCATCGCCCCCACAGCTCCCATTGGTCAATTCCTGGCCATTGAGAGTGCGGAGCTGATGCTCGGGGCAGAGGCAACACGCAGACCCCTGAGGCCCCCCGCCTAGGAGCTGGACCTGCTGGCCGCTTCCGTTGCCCCAGGACAGGTAGGGACTAGCCTTCCTTAGGTCCGCAGCACTGCCAACCAGACCTTCAATGGCCCAGTTGGCGGTGCTGGTCGGAGCCACCGGGGTCCCTTTTCGAGTGGGTGTTCTGGTCGAAAACCAGACTCCTGGTCACCCTATGAAGCGTGTTTGATTTCCTCTGATGTTACCTGTCTTGCCCACAAGATGTCACTAAATATTCTATCTGCAACTAAGTACCCAGTGGTTTGCCACACTTCAGCCTCATAAGCAACACCAGGAACAGAATCTGGATCAGTGCAGATCGCAGCAACAATCTGTCCAGGGAAAATTCTGATTAATTTTGGATGGTGACGTATTCCAGCCCACTGCTGCCTACAGCTAAATTGGATGTGATGGAACCGACAGGGAACTGAGGTTTGCCATCAACCAGGGTTATGTGGAGTCAGTGGCCTATAAGTAAGTTCAGTGCAACATTGATGATAACCACTTTTTTTTTTTTGCTGTCTGGCCAAGATGCGGTTTAACAGCTGTGGGACTGTGTTCTCCCCTGGCAGGAAGTGTCTACTGGATGAGTTAATACAGTAGGTGGTCTTTTCCATCTGTAACTAAAGTGATCCTGTATCAGAGGGTAGCCGTGTTAGTCTGGATCTGTAAAAGCAGCAAAGAATCCTGTGGCACTTTATAGACTAACAGACGTTTTGGAGCATGAGCTTTCGTGGGTGAATACCCACTTCTTCAGTCATGCATCTGAGGAAGTGGGTATTCACCCACGAAAGCTCATGCTCCAAAACGTCTGTTAGTCTATAAGGTGCCACAGGATTCTTTGCTGCTTTTAAAGTGATCCTGAGGATTAGAAGGGAGCAAAAAGGGGTCAACATTTGAAAATGTCCTAGCAAAGCCACCCCTTTGCCAAGCATCTCGACTGAAAAACTGCTTTTATGCGGAACTCGAGGAGACTGAGTTGGGGAGACGAGGAAGCATTTGTCATGCTCTCTGGAGTGGCTCAGGACTGTGAGTGCCTACCTCAGGCCAGACTGTCAGAAAACAGGGCATATACCCCAAACTGACAGTGTGTTCTAGAATTAGGTTTCACTGAGCCAATAACAAATGTGAACTGCTGGCTCACTATTCCAGTCTTACCATGGAGTCACAGACCGTCCCCTTAGACCAGTGGTCCCCCAACCTTTTTTGTCTGGCGGGTGCCGGGCAACAAGCCACCAAGGACCCTGGCTGGTGGACGAGCATCTGCCGAAATGCCGCCCGGAAGCGGCAACGTCAAAATGCCACCAACAAGCAGCATCATCCAGAGGCTTCGTCGCTGAAATGCCGCCGAAAATCAGTGGCTTTTCGGCGGTGATGCCTCTGGATGATGCTGCTTCTTGATGGCGCGTTTCAGCAGATGCGCGTCCACCAGACAGTCCGCGGGCGCACATAGATGCCCCAGCGGGCACCATGGCACCTGCGGGCACCGCACTGGGGACCACTGCCTTAGACTCTCCAGTCTATCTCGCCAGCCAGACAAACTGGACTTTGTGATAAAAGTTCACTTATACCAAAAATCCCATCACATTGAGGTTGCTTCCAGTCCCAAGAGACCAGTCACTTACCCCAGATCGATTGGCACGCTAGATCTTATACCAAAGACAATGCTGGCAGCCAATTTTATAGTAACTAACTAACTAAAGGTTTATTAGCTAAGAAAAGGAAGAGTTATTGAGAGGTTAAAGAAGGTAAAATATATGCCCAGTAAGTCACAGTTTGTCATTCCAAATGGTGACAGTGATCTAATAAACTCCCAGTTTCCCAAAAGTCTTTTCAGGGTACCCAAATTGTCTCTGGGGATCTCTGCTTTGCATCTGGTACATTTCCCTGTAGGAGTCCAAAGAGTCCCGAGATGCAGGATCTTTTCTTGAATCCATACTTACAGCTTGTTCTCACAGAAAAAAGCTGACCCCTTCTCTACCTCCGTGGGCTTTTCCTCTGACAGAGAGTAAGGAATGTGTTTTGAGTCTTCAACTTCCAATTATCACACACACTGACCCTGTGCTTTGAAATTAGCCCTTTTCTGTTATAGTTCTTCATTTGCATTCCTCAAGGCTTCTTTCTCGTTTGATGGGTGATTTAGGTACAGGAGTATCACAATGTAAATGTTTGCTAGTACATTATAACAGGATACAAATAAATTGGGGTGGCCAACCTGAGCCTGAGAAGGAGCCAGAAGTTACCAATGTACATTGCCAAAGAGCCACAGTTATACATCAGCAGCCCCCATTAGCTCCCTCCCCCAACCCCGCTCCCAGCACCTCCCCCCCACCAGCAGCCCCGCCCAGCAGCCCCTCCTCCGCCCTCCCCCCACCTCCCGATCAGCTGTTTTGTGGTGTGCAGGAGGCTCTGGGGGGAGGGGGAAGAGCGAGGGCACGGCAGGCTCAGGGCAGGGGGTGGGAAGAGGTGGAGTGGGGCCTGTGGCAGAGCCAGGGGTTGAGCAGTGAGCACCTCATGGCACATTGGAAAATTGGCGCCCGTAGCTCCAGCCCCAGAGTTGGTGCCTATACAAGGAGCCACATGTGGCTCTGGAACCACAGATTGGCCACCCCTGAGATAAATGAAAACAATTCATGTAACATCCCTCTGGTTCACTGGTCCCCAACTTTTTTGGCTGGCGGGCGCCAGCCAAAGGACCACTGCGGCGGTGGAGCACCTCTGAAATGCCGCCGAATTTTGGCAGCATTTCGGCAGGGACGCCTCTCGATGTCACTTGTCGATGGCATGTGGCGTCAGCTAGAGGTGTCCCTGCCGAAATTCGGGGGCGACATCTCTCGATGACATCACTTGTCGGCAACAAGCGTCGTCATCGAGAGGCGTCCCCGCCGAAATGCTGCTGAAATTCGGCGGCATTTAGGCGGGTGCTCTCCCGGGGGCCAGGACGCAGGCGCGTTCAGATGCCCCCGCGAGCGCCATGGCGCCCGCGGGCACCGCGTTGGGGACCACTGCTCTGGTTCTTATGCAGTTGAAACATCAAATACACTCTTATACATTGAACAATCACTTTGATCTATGCTGATATACATGCAAACTGGCCTGGGGCTGTGTCATAAGCTGACACCTGGTCTGCCAGCGTCATAGCATTATGTTAATGGAACAGTTAATGTGGTGAGACGCTGGCCACAGATGGTCCAGCATGAAGTGGGCACTCCTGGGCAGCGTGTGAACCGCAGGCTGGGGGAGGCCAGCCTCCAGGCCAGCCCTGCCCCTTCCACACACTCCCACTGCCGGACACCCCCCATCCACAGCCACTGGCTCACACCCCAACCTAGTTTCCCCAGCCCCAGAGTGCCGGAAGGGTGGGCAGCACATGTCCCCAGCGTCCTCATTCCCAGAGCGCCGGGAGGTCGTGCAGCCCCAGCCCCGGAGCGCCGGCAGGGTGGGCTGCCACACAGGGGGACTGGAGCCTCACTGCTGCATGTAGAGCAGGCAGGAAGCAGGAGCAGGGTCCTGGGAGTGGAGCCACGCCTGGCAGTTTGGAGAGGCACAGCCTCCCCCAGCCTATGATTCCTGCTGCCCATGAGGGCACTAATCCCCTGGATAAAACCTGCTGCGCTTTGGGGGCAGGGCCAAGGCAGGATGGGGAAGAGCAAAGAACTTCCTTCCCTGCGTTGCTCATGCCAGTTTCTGGGTGGCAATGACCCGTATTAACCCCTGGCTGCAGCTTCCCTCTGTGACTGCCACCGAGCTGCAGCAGGAGGACCCAGCTAAAGATGGCTCCTCTAGACCAGTCCGCCAAGTTGGGGAGAGAGGAGGGCCTGTAGGGCAGGAGCTGTGGGAGGATGATGGGGACTCTTCCACAGAACCCATGGGGTTTGGCAGGCCCCACCCCCGAAGGGATAATTCCCTGGAAATTCCCCAAGGAGAAGGCCACAGAGTTTACCTTCCGGCAGGAGTGATGTGGAGCACAATCCCGGCTTAGGCAGATCTCCCCTTGCCTCAGGAAGATCAGAAAGAGTGCTGCAGGGTTTAACCCTTTACTGGGTTTGCAGTCAGGACCAAACAGCTGATTTTATTGAGGTGGGTGGGAGGGACTTGCCAAAGACCCTTAGCAGCGATTACAGGATGAGACACTTGCAGTAAAAACCCTAGCGTTTTCACTCCCTTACTTATTGCCATCCTGTTTGTCTATACTTTCACTTAAGCTCTTTTCCACACCAATGGAAGTCAGTGGAAAGAATCCCATTAACTTTAATGGGGTTTGGATTAAATCCTTATTCCTCCGCAGAGCTGCAGAGCTGCTAATCCAGAAACCTGGTTTGGGGACTGAACTGGGGATTCATGCTTTGCCCAGTGGACACTAGGCCCATCAGAAGAGTGACGAGCCTGATTGCTAAGTTACTATCCTACGCTATGTATGTTACTACATTACTCAATCCAACGCAGAATTAAGCCACTAATGTAACAGGAAAACCAGGGATGGGCATGAGCCACAAAGCTGAGATCTCCACCCAGACTTCTCTTAAGTTTGGGGGGAGGTTGGATCCTGGGTTTGGATCCAAGAGGTGGGGGCTAGGCATGAATGTGACCTGGAGGTCCCTGGCCTGTACAGGTGTGTGTGTGTGTGTGTGTGTGTGTGTGTGTGTGTGTGTGTGTGTGTGTGTGTGTGTGTGTGTGTGTGTGTGTGTCCTTTTTTTAGTATTTTTGTGAATGAAAGCCCCAAAGCCTGGTTTGTTCCTGGAATTCTATTATTCAAATATTATTTAATATTTAGCATCCAGATGCTCTAGTCAGGTTCAGCATCCACATCCCATTATGCACAAATACGTAGGGAGACATGGTTTCTGTCCCAAAGAGCTTACCTGCAGTCCTGGTTGGTGACTGTGTCTGTGAATCACGAAAACTTCACAAATGAGCACTTGAAGCAGAGGCAGAGAGGTGAAGTGACTTGGCTAAGGTCACACAACCGTCCAGTGGCAGAGCCAGGAACAGAACCCCTGGGCCAGATTCTTAGTGTAAATTGGCATAATGGAGCTACATTGATTTATACAAACTGAGAATCTGTCCCCAGGTCTCCTGTGTCCCAGTCTGGAGCCTTATCCACAGGATCACAGTGCTTCTCGGTGAGGAACATGCTACCGTTTCATGACATGCTGCATTGGCTGATCCTCTGCTCTCGGGACATTTCTAACCTCTTGAAAACTTCTCTTATTTGCAGGAGGCAGAGGGAAGGATGGGGCACCCATTATAACTTTCCCAGAGTATGCAGGGTTCAGCGATATACCCGACGAGGATTTTCTGAACGTTGTGACGTATTTAACCAGCATTCCCAGGTGAGCCGAATCACAAAGGCCTGCTGTCTCCCTGCAGCTTCACTTCCTAAGTGGGTCACTGTTTTACTTTGTGTTCACTGTTTTAGAACTTCTGAGAGGTTGCAGTCTGGTGGCCGTGCAGAACCAGGTCATCCAGCATGGAATTCACTCCTCTGCTAAAGACCAGCTCACGCCATATGCACGACTTATGTCCCACTTCAGCCGTGCATAGGCCTGGATCTGGTCTTCTGTATATGAGTGAATTTCACCCACACAGAACAGATACAGCACAGGCTTCCCCCAGGCAGCCCTGCCCTCTCATCCACGCACAACAGAGGAAGACTCATAGACTCATAGACTCTAGGACTGGAAGGGACCTCAAGAGGTCATCGAGTCCAGTCCCCTGCCCTCATGGCAGAACCAAATACTGTCTAGACCATCCCTGATAGACATTTATCTAACCTACTCTTAAATATCTCCAGCGATGGAGATTCCACAACTTCCCTAGGCAATCTGTTCCAGTGTTTAACTACCCTGACAGTTAGGAACTTTTTCCTAATGTCCAACCTAAATTTCCCTTGCTGCAGTTTAAGCCCAGAAGAACCAGAGCTGACTCTGGATGTGTGCTTTATGGCAAGATTACAGAAGGGGGGAACTGCCAAGGGCGAGACTGGTACACCGTAGAGCCTTGCTACTCTGCAGTTTGTTAATTCACCCTCAGCAACTGTCTTTCCCTACTTCCCAGCACAGAGTGAGTAGCAGAGGGCTATAGTATGGTCTTTACACAATATACTATAACAGTGCAGCTATATGTACTAGAACAATTTTCCTGCCAACGTTATAGCATTGGCAGTAGATTGTCTTTCATTTTGCTCCCAAAGTCAAGGGAGACATCTAGGTAGAAAACAATTGACCAGGAAGAGGGTGCAGGCTATTAGATTGTGGGGAAGGTTACATATGGTTCCACCAGGAGTTACCCCAAATATGAATTTGGCTCTGTATGTCAAGTCAGAGCTATTGGTGCCTGAAGGATGTACAGCTGTTGCAAGCTGGCTAAGTGAAGCTAAACTGAGAAGACAGAATATGATGCTGATGGCAATGATGTATTTTCTCTGTTTCTTTGGCTTCTCTGAAATAACATCCTGGTACATTCCACCTGGATGCTGCTTTAGCACATCTTTCAAGGCAGAAAAATACAGAGCGCTTTGCAGGGCTAGATTTTCTAAGGGCCTCCAAAAATGTACTTCTTGAGGGGAGAATATCCTTAATTTTTTAGTATTGCAAGTTGCATTGACTTAAATGCCAAAATCTCAGTGTTTTATTAATAGACCTATTATACATATCAGTACTAGTTGGAATAATACATTATAAATTATATTGATTGTGAGTTATGGCTTTGTTTTAATTGAATAATTATTCACAAATAAACATTTTAGTTATCTGAGCTGCTCTGGTAAACAAAGGATGGCCATAATGGTCCATCTAAGCCAGTATCCTGTCTTGTGACAGTAGCCAGTACCAGACGCTTCAGAGGGGAATGAACAGAACAGGGCAATTATTGGGTGATCCATCCCCTGTTGTCCAGTCCCAGCCTGTGGCAGGGGAAGGTTTAGGAAAACCCAGAGCATGGAGTTGCGTCACTGACCATCTTGGCTGATAGCCATTGATGGACCTATGCTCTGTGAACTTGAAACCAGTTAGACTTTTGGCCTTGACAGCATCCCATGGGAATGAGTTCCATGGGTTAATTGTATTGTGTGTGCAGAAGTACTTCCTTTTGCTTGTTTTAAACCTGCTCCCTATTAATTTTATTGGGTGATTCCTGGTTCTCGTGTTATGTGAAGGGGTAAATAACACTTCCTTGTTGGAGGTGAGGAAGCGCTGGAATGGGTTACCCAGGGAGGTGGTGGAATCTCCATCCTTAGAGGTTTTTAAGGCCTGGCTTGACTAAGCCCTGGCTGGGATGATTTAGTTGGGATTGGTCCTGCTTTGAGCAGGGCATTGGACTAGATGACCTTCTGAGGAGTGTTCCAACCCTAATCTTCTATGGTTTTATTTGCTTTCCCCACACCTTTCATGATTTTATAAAGCTCTACCATATTCCCCCCCGAGTCATCTCTTTTCTAAACTGAGCTGTCCCAATCTTTCGAATCCCTCCTCATACACGTGTCCAACCCTGGTCCTCTCCCTCAGTCTGAACAGAGGAACCTGAACGTCACAAGAGCCTTCATGTATTTACTCGTTTCAATTTTCATTTCAAAAACTGATGGAGAAAGAACTCATTAGAAGACCGAGTCTGCATGTGTCAGCATTTGAAATGAATGAATTACTGAGGCTGCCGGGTTGTTTTGATGAGCATTGTGTTTTTGACAGCATTTAGCACCAGAAACATCAAATGTCTGCCTTTCAAATTAGCCTCAGCCTGGGTATTGCTTTCAGAAGAAGAATTTAAAATATCTGCTAGTGAATATTGGCTTATCTTTAACAAACCACATTGCTGATCTACTAAATGGAGCTGGGATGGATCAATAAGGGTCAATTTCTAGGTAGCTTAATCACTAGGCCAGTGGATTGAACCCAGCCCAGGTCAGCACTGTTAACTAAATTTTGTTATCTAAAAGGCTTCTCAGTGCCCAGGGCCGGCTCCTGGGTTTTTGCCGCCTCAAACAGCATTAAAAAAAAAAAAAAGCAAAAAGCCGCAATCGCAATCAGCTCTACCGGCGCTGCTTCAGTCTTCGGCGGCACTTCGGCGGCAGGTCCCTCACTCCGAGAGGGAGTGAGGGACCCGCCGCCAAATAGCCGGACCTGCTGCCCCTCTCCGTTGGCCGCCCCAAGCACCTGCCTGCTGGGCTGGTGCCTGGAGCCGGCCCTGTCCTTGCCCCTTTATAATGAAAGAGAAGAACTTCAAGGTTGTTCAGTTTGCAGCAGCTGCTGGGTATTAGCTTTGTGCATGTCAGTGAGTCCGCGATGGTGCCCTCGAGTGGCAGGAATAAGAAAGGACCAGCTACTGTAGCAAGCTAAGGAAGTTCTCCGGGCACACGTTCCAGCAGGTCTGTGGTTCCCTAAGCTGAAAAATCAGGGTTTTGGCCCCTACGTATGTGCGAGATCAGTAAGTAATTGCATATGTTCTGTGCAGCACGTAGATTGGTTACATCGAGCGGTTATTTGAGGATTTGTTTCCTTTCCACAGTGGCCTGAGTGTTTCTTTACAAGCTACTAAACAAAAGAGAAAAAATGAATGTGCATTAAACACACAAAGGAGGGAGTACACCGCTACCCCGATATAACGCGGTCGTGGGGAGCCAAAAATCCCTACCGTGTTATAAGTGAAACGCTGTTATATCGGGGTAAAGGCGGCAGGGCTGCAGCCGTGATTTAAAGGGCCCAGGGCTCCCCACAGCAGCCCATGGCCCTTTAAATCGCTGGTGGGTCCCGCTGCCGCAGCTCCAGGATAGCAGCAGCAGGACTCCGGCCGCTGCGGGGAGCCCAGGCCCTTTAAATCGCCAGTCCAGCCATGCTGCTGCAGCCCTAGGGTAGCAGCAGCAGGGCTCCAACGGTGACTTAAAGGGCCCCGGGGCTCCCCACAGCAGCCAGAGCCCTGGACCCTTTAAAGCGCCACCGGAACCCCGCTGCTACCGCGCTATATGCGAACCCGTGTTATATCAGGTTGCATTATAGCAGGGTAGAAGTGTAATTTGAAATGATGTCACAAGGCCTTTCCACAGGCCAGGTGTTACAGTGTTTCTAATTCAAGCAGGAACTGTGCTAATGAGGATGTTCTATGAACAGTGCTGCTGAAGGGGCCTCTTCTCTTGCCGTATTGTCAGACATAGCCCTGAAAACCTTCCCTCACCTGAAGTTACTATAACTTTCCAAACTTTTTTGTTAGCCCTGTCACTCCCCACGTGCTCACCTCCAACCTCTCCATTTCCGCTGTGGAGGCTTTCAGTATGCTCGGGCCAAAGAGCTTGCTGGACGTTAGGACTGTAACCCGATTTCCTGGCCTTCCATCTGTGGTGCAGCAGCATCAATCATTGTGGCAGAGAGACACAGTCAAACCACACATCCTTGCACCTCTCCATCTGATCTGACAGGGTGCCTGTGCATAAAGACTGGACGCAGCATTCCAGCTGGAAGTTGATAGCGGATTTGCCCATATGCATCGGGACTGACAAACTGTTACAGGGGTTTCTAGTCCCATTTGGCTGAAAGGTTTGGTAAGATCAAACAGTGCCAGTGCGCAGATCTGGGGTTAGTCATCCCCCCACCCACTTCTTGTAACAGTTTAGCAACAAACCAAATGTCAGTGGTGCTTCTTTTCCGCTCTAAAGCAAATGCACACTAGAGTCTTTCTTGAAAGGCCTGGCTAGCTATTGACAAGAAACAACTGGGGAGTATTTTTGTTGCATGTGAGAGGCAGGAGGTACTTCAGTAATTGCTACAGCCACTACCCTTCTTCTGCATTAATAGATTTTCAGGCTGTTCGTTGACTTATTTAAAGAAAAAAGAAAATCTTTCTATGTTTTAAAAAGTTTTCTGGCCTTTGACTGTCCTAATTCTCATCAGAGGATAGCAGTAAAAGCCACTGATCTGAGGGACGGGGTTGCTCAGGGATCCTTCCTGGGCTTAGTATTAATCCTAGCGACAATCACTTATACAGCATCATAACTATGCATGGCACTTTTGCTTCCAGTTTGCTGGTTTGCATCCTGCACTGGATAGGTTGTGGTTCAAAATGGTTACCATCCGATGGCTCTTTGGTGACTTATGTGACGCAGGTCGGGTGGTGGTAAGTCAGGCGATCTCATCATAAAACCACCCGCAAGACTGGCCCCCATGACCTGCCTCCTGCCCATCACTCCCTGATTCCCTGAGAGAGCCACACAGTGGTAGCAGAGCAGGGTGGGAGCAGCCCTTGGGCTCTCCAGAGCATGGATCATGCAAGGAGGATTCAGGTGATCCCTCCAGGACACGACTGAGGCAGGCTGGTGTGAAGAAGCTTTCACTTCTGCCTCCCATGCTGTGCTCAGTCTTGGACTAGGCGAGAAGATTTCAGTCTCGGGGACAAATTTATCTAGCACCTCTCCCCAGTAAAACTAATTATTTGACTCTAGGTGTGTGTTGGGGGGTGACTGGTGGAATCTGAGCGATGCCTTTAATATTGAGCCATTCCTTGGAGCACATTAGTGACTAAGTTGTAAGCAGCTGCCTTGTTTGTTTCAGTCCTGTCTGGTTTGCGCCCCAGATCTGTCGTGATTCTGCGGTAAGACTCTTGGTTTGTGACACTGGGGGGAGGTGCTGCCTGTGCACTGCAGGGGAAACTCGCTTACTCACCGAAAAGTCTCCACGCTGCTCAAGGATACCCTGAGCTCTCTTGGCCGGCAGAGTGAGAGTAGCAGCCCCCCCGGAATACTGGGCGTGCCTGCACCTCACAGAGGTGGGCTCCGTGCTGGCCCTGAATAGGCAGTTCTGCAGTTCCACACATTTGGTAGCTCAGCACCCGCCTGGAGGGACTGTAGCCACAGTTCTAGCCCGTATGCTGACATAACATCCACTGAATGGCTTGCAGCCCCACTGCCTGCCTGTGAGTTGGGTGGGTGTGAGACTCCAGTCTCCTTAACTCCCGCTTTGTCACTAATTATTTGGGTATCCTGTGGGGGAAAGGTAAATTCCACTCCTTGTGAGAGATAAGTGCACTTGTCCGTCATCAGCATCTTAGGGGAATGAAGCAAATTGCCTAGGCGTGAAGATGGGTATCTAATAACTTGAATTATTTTGCAAAGCAAGGAAGATCTGTACTTCCACTTCAGGCCCAGTACAAAGCCATATGTGATCCTAAACTGTTCACATCACAGAATTTTGGCAGCCAGTAGCAAGGCAGCCGAGAGATATAACGGATAAAATATTCATGTTTTGTGGAGGCTGCTAACCTGGTTCTGGAAGGAGGAAATTTGCTGGCTTGCCTGCACGGGCAAATCAGTGCCAGTTATTCATGCTCTCGACTGTACACTGCATTTTAATCATGGGCTTGGACTGTGACATGGAGGAGGCTGGGTTGTGCTGCAGCACAGTTACTCGGAACTGGTCCACCCCCATGTAACCCAGCATCCCTCTTTCATCTATTTTGCAGTCTGGAGGCTGCCAGCATTGGATTCATCATCGTTATAGACCGACGACGGGACAAATGGAGTGCGGTAAAGGCATCCTTGACACGGATAGCTGTAAGTGCCCGGCGTTTGTGTTTACTGCCATTTGCCTTCCAGACATTAGAACTCTCCGCTGCCCCTTCAGCACAGCGAACGATCTCCTGCACTCCTTTTTAGCTGTTCATGCAGCATCTTCCCCACCCTGGAGCTCTGTGCCAAACTCGCATGTTAACTGGCAGAGACAGTTTAGCCTGTAATAATGAATGCGACCGCCTTGTGTCCTGCTAAATTAGAATGCGAGGCCATTC
The DNA here is from genome assembly GCF_007399415.2 of Gopherus evgoodei. Taxonomy (NCBI): domain Eukaryota; kingdom Metazoa; phylum Chordata; order Testudines; family Testudinidae; genus Gopherus; species Gopherus evgoodei. The sequence goes on from NC_044330.1 coordinate 9,573,566, forward strand.
GCTGGGATGAATGTGTGACAAATTGTAATGATTTAAAGTGGGCTGCTCAAGATGAACGAAGTAACAGATAGTCCCTGTGCTGCTAGGAATGGCAAAGGGGCCCACTGGAGACATCTTTAAAGGCTCATGTTTTCTTGACAGCAGATCTGATAGAAACTCTTTAATGCTGCTTCTTGCTTTCACTGGAGAGAGTCAGATGTAAGAAAGTGGTTGTTAGCAATGACGAGCAGCAGATGAATATATGTATTTTATATAACATGCACTGTATGCTTATGTGCAATACTTAATTCTAACGTCTATAGAATTAGAATTAGAGTTTGGACTATCTGGGTGTCTGAATTTGATTTAAGTTAATTCCTGGGGATGCAGAATCTCTTAACAGATTTTTTTTTCCATTCCTTGCTCTGTTCAGCTGCCCCCGTGGTCCCCGGAGGACCATGTAACACAGACAAATGTCACAGGCTGGTTGTTGTGAACATGGCCACATGTCTGGGGAAGGTGGTGTGTGCCTATCTGAACAAACCCTGGGGGGTAAATAAAACCTTTCCAAGATATGAAGGGTAGATCTGGTCTTTTAATGTGCATATGTCGCCCGCCACCTATACTGCAGGATTTCTCAATCCGTGGGTCAAAGCTGGGTCACCAGAATGTATCAAAGGGTTGAACGGGAAGCTTGGGTGTATGTCAGGTCTGTCCCTGAGGGGTGGGAGGCTCTAGGGGGTGAGGTGAGGTCCAGACACCCTGGGAAGGGTTTGCAGAGACTGCCCACACTCACCCCGCAGCAGTGGCGCCAGGCCTGAGGGGTGACTGGGCTTGGCTCTCTGCTCTGGGCATTGCAGCCTGGTGCACACGGTGGCAGCGGTTTGGACCACCTGCTCCTCAGTCATGATGATAAGGGTGTGGGGGTGTCAGCTGAGTAGCCAAGGCATTATGTGACTCGCACAGATTTGGCCTGGCTAGCCCCTGGTCAGGCGGGCCGGGCCAAACCTGAGTGGTGCTGGGACCCCAGAGGTCACAATGCCCGAAGCAAGGAGTCAAGCTCAGCAGGACAGGAGCAGCCACTATAGTACACACTGTGTACTTATTACATTAGTGTGTGTTACGTATTGTGGATAAGAAATATTTAGTAAGCAAGATTTTTTTGTACTAAAGCTATTTACTGGGTTGCAACAGGCCATCTAGGTTTGCAAATGGGCCCTAAGCCCAGAAAGATTGAGAACCACTGCGGTACTAGATGGAATGCCAGCCTTGCTCAAATGTGTGCGACTATGTCGCCCCCAGTGGCTCCAGTCTAACAAAGAGAGAAGCCCTGATACTATAGTAGCTTCAAGGAGATTCTCCTTTAGTTCAAGTGGCCTGCAAATGTCTGGGTTCTTTGATGCAGAAGGTTCTGAGTTGTGTCCCCGCTATCTGCCCATTTTTGGTAATATCTAGCTGTGGTGCCAAAGCCCACTGAAGCCAGTGGGAGTCATTCCATTGACTTCAGTCGGCGATGGGCCAGGAGCGTGGTGGGCGGAACAGATGACAGCCATGCAGTCGGGTCAGCTCCAGAATCGTCACATCACCCCCCATCGCTACTTGCTTCCTGAGGAATTTCTGAGGCAGAAGTTATCCAAAATGGTGCTGTGCTGCTTTGTGGGCCTGAGGTTTAATTGCTACGCTCTGTAACATTTGCATGCTCTTTCCAGGGAGCTTTTCCGGGGAACCTGCAGCTGGTCTTTGTCCTGCGGCCCTCCCGCTTTATTCACAGGACAATCGCTGACATCGGCATTAAACTCTATCGAGATGACTTTAAAATGAAGGTACCGGTAAGCATGCACTTTTTGTCCCCGTGTTCTCTGTGTTTCTGTGTCTTCTGTTGCTTAGTGTCAGCCAACTTCTCTTTTAACCCTGTTGTTGCAGGTTAATTGCACCGGCAATCAGGGCTCCACACACCAACAAGCAGGCCTGGGCGTAGGTCAATTATTAAAAGCCCCGGAAGAAACTCGGACAAGATCAAACAAGCCATGATGAGGGCAGGGGGATTTTCAAATTAATCCCGCTGTCTTGATCAAATGGTTTCTTTGTTCCCTTTTTTTTGTGTCAGGGATAGATTCACATATTGGGGGGAGAGAGGGTAAATGATTTGTAACCTTTGCACTGGTTTGTTTAAATAGTATGTATTGATTCTGCTACTATCAGTCACAATAATACTGATGGGTTAACCATGAGAAGCCATGGGAGCTGCCATAAGATGAAAAATGGACATGACTTCACATCAAAGTGCAGTCTTGCTCTGAAATGTGAAACTGTGTAGAATTAACACTTTCTTCCTTAATGGAGCTGTGCCCAGAGTGAATGCGGAGTGGTCTCACTTGAGTGATGAGAATTAATTTTTAGTTCTGCAGAGCTAATGCAGCTGAGAGGGAGTAAGCTGGGTTCTCTTCCATCTCGTGGATCACCCACAGATCTGTGTACGTTCCAGTAGGTTATACCTGGGCAAACCAACTGAAGACAGTGGGGTTGCAAATGTGTCACCCAGAGCCTGACTAGAACCTTTGTTACAGGTCATGATGTGTGAGAAGGAAATAAACCAGCTTGACTCTCAGATCCCAGTGCAAAGCTGCCAGCTACAACAAATTGTTGACTGTAGGCTTGTAAATGGAGAACATTTGATACAGAAATCCTTGATAATGAATCAACCTGGAAGCCCACAATATCATTGTTATGGAATCACTTTTCAGAGCAGACCCAGGCTTTCAGTCGTGTTGTCATTAAGTCATAAATGCCAGTGACCTTTTATATTAAGGCAGGTAAAAGATATTGATGATGCCATCAGCAAAGCAGTCCATCACCATAAAACCCCTATAAAATCTCCTGTCCTGATAAATACTCTTGTACTATTTTACAAGTGCTCCTTTATAAAAGCAAATACTACAAAAATGGTCCAGATACTGGGTGTTTTGGGTTGAATAGTGTAGAATAGTTTTTTTTCCTTCTAGAAGGGTGTCAAGGGGGACACTCACCGCTTGGGTGCCTCCTTGTGGCTGCATGCTGCACTGCAGACTGTTTCCCACTCCTGGTGCCCCCTGTAGGTTGTCAGCCTTGTTTGGTGCATTTCAGTGGCTTAGCCCTCTGGCCAGGTCACAGAATCAAATGAGTTCCTTTTGGGGTAGCAAAGAGTTCAGCCAGAGTCAGTCTGCCCACACCAGGGTCTTCAGCCCTGGCTGTGTGCCCTTGAAATTCAGGCCTTTGCTCGGGCTTACAAATGAGCCCTGGCCCTTTCTCAAGGTGTGGGTTGGGCCTGTTTCTCCCCTCCTCCCCCTACTTCTCTGGATTTATGCCACTTTGCTGGTGCGGGAACCCGAGCCTGCCCACTACTCTGGGTTCCAACTCAGGGACCCTATACCCAGCAGCTACATACTGCTCAGTTCAGTTTATTTCTTCTACTTCCCTGGGCTTCTTTGCACCTGGCCCCTTTATCCTTCACCCTTTGCTCAGGGCCACAGTTCCCAGTCCCTCTCTACCTGCAAACTCAGCTATGCAAGTGTAGCCAGAGATCACCCTGACTAATCCCCAGGCTCCTTTGGCCGGAGAGGAGCATCCTTCCCTGCTCCTCTGATCTCAGCCAGGGACTGTCCTGCTATCTATGGCCCTGCAGCTTCTTTCAATGGAGCTGGCTGGGTGTGGCTGTCGTTAGCCCACAGACGACCTCGTTTGTGTAGTTTCCGAGATGGCTACTTCAGCTAGTCCTCTCGAGGCAGGCCTGGAGGACCAATCTTTACTGCTCCTTTCCTCACACATTGCTGTTTCCTTGGATGGGGTGTAATCAGAGCATGGGGGTCTCCTTTAGGGCCAGCTGCATCCAGTCACAACGGGTTATTATATTTCCCGGTAGTCAGTACTTTCCCATAGGCCCTGTCATCCACTAACAATTTGTCAGAGCCCCCGTTGTGTGTCTGAATGCCATTCTATCTGTTCAGAATGACTCTTCTGCCCCCAACCCTCCCCACCACCCAAAGCACGTTTGTTCATTTCCTTCATTGTATTAGGGGTAGAGTGTAATATAATGTGATACACGTAGAGAATTCTGTGCCAGCTCGGAGGTTTACGTATTAAGCCATATTACCTAAGCTTATTTCAAATCTGCTCATAATTGTGTATTTGCCTTTGGATATGGGGTCTCTTACAAATAAAAATGTATAATAGTTATTATTATTTCATATTGTTTTAATTCATATTCTGTACACTGCTGAACCCGCTAAGTAAGTAATAACGATTATACAGGGAGTTTTCATCATGCTTTTATTTAATTGTTTTTCCACGGGACTTTTGGTTTAAATTGATTGGCAAAAGAACCCACCTTGCTAGGTCTGGTTGATAGCTCAGTGTTTGAGCCTAGTTGCATAATGGCAAACGTCCACTGACCTCATTACAAGCAGGAGCAGAACGGTTATTGCTTATGTGTAAGGCTAAGATTTTGTCACGGATATTTTTAGTAAAAGTCACAGACAGGTCACAGGCAATAAAGAAAAATTCACAGACTCCTGTGACCTGTCCCTGACTTTTACTAAAAATATCTGTGATAAAATGGGAAGGAGCTGAGCAGATGCCTAGTGGCTGGAAGCTTCCAGGCCCCCCTACACCCCACCCTCACCAGCTGTAGCTGGGAGCTGCAGCGTCCCCTGCCTCCCCCAGCTGTGTGGAGAGCCGCGGAAATCCCTCTGGGACATGCAGCAGTGGCCAGGGTGCTGCGGAAATCCCCCTGCTGCCGGCAGCAGCGATCCCCTGCCACTGCCAGCAATGGGTGGGGAGCTGCGAGGATCCCCTGCCGGCAACGGGCAGGGAACTGTGGGGGTCCCCCCATGCTGCTGCCAGTGGGTGGGGAGCTGCGGAGATCCCCCACGCCACTGGCAGGGGCCAGGAACCCTGGGGTATCTCACCTGCGGCGGCTGGGAGCTTGGGGGCACCACTGCCTTACGCGGCGGGAGTACCTCACAGTCCTCTGCCGCTGCGGAACCCTGGCACCAGCGCTCCAAGCACGTGCCTGAGCCGGCAGGCCACGGGGGCCTCCTGCCGGTCGCCATTAGGGCGGCAGTCAGGCTGCCTTTGGCGGCTTGCCTGCAGGAGGTCCGCCAGTCCCACAGATTCGGCGGTGGGTACGCAGAAGCCGCAGGACGGGTGGACCTCCCGCAGTCAAGCCGCTGAAATCGCGGGACTGGGGACCTCCCGCAGGTGCGCCGCCAAAGGCAGCCTGCCTGCCATGCTTGGGGCTCCAAAAAAGCTAGAGCCGCCCCTGGAAGTCCTGGAGGTCTTTGGAAGTCTCAGATTCCGTGACCTCTGTGACTAAATCGTAGCCTTTCTTATTATGTGTTCATTGTGGGCTGGGCTGTGCCATGTCCCGTATAGATGTGCAAGGGGGTGCGGGTAGACAGCACAAATAGTCTTGTTTCCCCTTTGTAGTTCAGGTGTAGGGGCAAGTGTGACCGCTACCATGCTGGCCCCCACATTGGGGACTGAATCGGAGACCTCCAGAGCTAACACCAACAGTTGCTACAGCTTGAGTTTGTGAGCCGAGACTTTGTAACAGCGGCTGTAACCAACTCAGATACTCCACGGACTGGGCACAGAGGAAGGGAACTTGTAAACATATACTTACCAGTGGGTTACTGTAGGCACAATCCTTTTGGTACATGAGGACTGGTGGAGTCTAGCCCCAGCGGTGTCCCAGGATTTCTAAATGGCACTTGGAAGGGTGGATTGAAAGTGGTTCCGTCCGGACCAACGGAGCTGGGCTCGCACAGAGGTGCGCACACTGCATCCTGTAACTGGATGGAGTGGTGGGTGCTGCATTCCCTCTGTGTGCGTGGGTACCTGGTACCTACCTCAGCCAATCACAAGGCTTATGGGAATGATGTCTAGTGGGCAAGCTTCCCTCATCTCCACTCCAACGTGGACAGCGGCTTAGAGCCTCCATTTTCATTGAAATATTTGGGCCTGGTCCTTCTCCCACTGATGGCAGCGGTGCAGGCTTGTGTTGGGGAATTATAGTCCTAAACCCAATGCAAATACCCACCGTTTATTCCATTCTCAAATTAAAGATGAAAAATGTTCCCATCACACCCAGCAAGCGTGACAGAACGCTGCTTATAAAAAGGCATGCTCTTGTCCTCAATTAGCGGCAAGATATTTCCGCAGCTGCTGCATCAGATGTCGCTCCCCAGACAGGGATGGGTTTGCTACAGAATTACATTTCCCAACAGTTCAGCCTCCTTCATACTCATTGAATCTTTTAAGAGAAAAGTAAAGATTCTGCTCCAAATGCTGCGGGGTGGTTGAAATCAGAGTTAAGTACTTTGATGTCTGGGAGTTGAGGATGTTCACAGGATGGGGCACTGAGTTATTCATTATTATTCGTATCATAGAAGGATGATGCAGCTGGTTTGCAGATGGAGAAACTGAGGCATAGAGCAGTTATGGCCTACATTTTCTAAAACTTTCATAGATTTTAGATTCCTCCATATTTGGGTACCCAGCTTCAGACACTGTGGAGTCTGATTTTCAGAATTGCTGAGCACCCGCAGCTCAGGCTGAAGTCTGGGGGAGCTACGTGTGTCCATCATCTTTGAAAATAAGGATCAAGGTGTCTCAGGTTGGGCACTCAAAATTAGTGGAGACTTTTTTAAACAATTTCCTCCCAGGTGTCTCGCTTGCGATTGCCCAGTGAATCAGTGTCAGATCCGGGAAAAGAACCCAGTTGCCCTATCCACCAGATCACATTAGTTGTCCCTTTGCCTTTCAACAGTTTGGAGATTTGTATAAATTAAAGAAAGACATTGGGCTGGCAACAGTAGTTTCATCATGCAGCTCATAGGTGGTGCATTTCCTCTGCAGAGAGGCAGCTGAGTTAGGACTAGACTATAGAGGCTGAAACAAAATATGCTGCAAACATGAAAAGGAAAAGTAGGATTGATACAAGATACAGTGTGTAAATATGGTTAATAAAATAGGTGTGCCGAGTTATACCAGTATTTGGCTGGGTGGGAACCATGGCTTGTTTCTCATGCATAATGTAGCAATACTGGATTATGCCTGGGTTTACCTGAGCAGAACCAGTTCAGGACACTAAACTGAATTCAGGAAGTAGCTCCAGGATCTTCCATGAGAGGAAGTGCAGCTAAATGATCCTTCGTTCTGGCTGCTGAATACTGAAGCTGAATAAAGTGAAGCTGCCTTTACAGCATGCTCAGTCCATTAGGAGAGACTGATTTAGGTCCATGCAGTTGACAATTCTGTGAACTTCCCACTTCCCCAGCTTTGCAACCTCGGTGTAGTTTGTCTCCGCTCACATAGACCCCAGCACTGAAAACTGACGGTTTTGCCTCAAAAATATGCCCCCTCCTGCCCTATCTTCATTGTTAAACAATTTATCCAGGCCCTCATAATCTCTAACCTAAGCTACTGCTCCCTCCTCCTGTCCTGCCTCCTCAACACCAGCCATGGTGGCCTCTTCATTCTGTTTGATCAAAGACAGTGGGAATTGAGGGTGTTCTGAGCATTACAGGACTAGGTCCCTAACATGCCAGATTGCTCCCGCTCCTGCTTTTGTAGTTTCAAGGACCCACTGCTGCATGATTTACCTGGCTCTGGACTGGCACTCTGCCTGGCTACGTTAACAGCTTTGCTGTTTGCCTAGTGTGCCAAGTAAAACCCTTCCCACATGCCAGTGTTCCATGTTGATGTCCGTAGAAGACTGGAGCAGCAGAACACTGTCACCAAGTCAGCAGCAAAGCCGTTCAGACTGACATTTCTTAAGTGACTTGCAGTTCCCAATCAGCCCCCTATCTTCACGCTCCAGGCTGATGCTAATCCAAATTGAGATAGTCTCTAAAAACAACAAGGAGTCTAGTGGCACCTTAAAGACTAACAGATTTATTTGGGCATAAGCTTTTCATGGGTAAAAAACCCACTTCTTCAGATACAACCTCAGAAGTGAGGTTTTTTACCCATGAAAGCTTATGCCCAAATAAATCAGTTAGTCTTTAAGGTACCACCGGACTCCTTGTTGTTTTTGTGGATACAGACTAACACGGATCCCCCCTTATACTTGAGCTAGTCTCTGTGAGCCTCCCAACTTGCAACATCACAAAGCAGGCTCTGGATGAACATTCTGGGCATAGCTTTTCTTTTGACTTTTCTCTTTTGAATGTGTTTCATTTGGGTGGATGAAACATCCCATGACTGTGCACAGAGTTGACTATGGCAGGATCCTGGAGTTCAGGGTCAAGGAGCCTGAGGATCTCAAAGCACTCAAAGATTGGTAAATTAAACTTACAACCTGTTTGAAGCATCTAATCTAACCTGTTGGATGTATAAAGTGCTAGCTAATAGAGTACCAGAGGCCATGAGCCTGCATTTATCTCCACACAGGTGGAAGCGTCCATCCATAGTGAGTCAATTTCCGAATCATGCCCTGAGCATGCTGCTGTTATCTCCACTGTATAGCTTGGGAAACAGCAACACAGAAGGGTTAGGTGACTTGTCCAAGTTCACGCAGAAGATCAGTGCCAGGGATAAAACCAGAACTCCCATTTCCCAGTCCTGTGCTCTTAATCCCTACGTCATACTTCCTTTGTTAACACAGAGGGCTGGGAGTCAGGAGACTTGGGTTCCATTCCCAGTTCTTTACAATGTGAGTCATTTAGGACATGACTTTCAGCGACCCTGAGCATCTCCCATTGACTTCAGATGGAGTTCTGGGCAATCAGGCTGCCTGAAAATCAGCCACTTTAACCTCTCTGTAAAACAGAGGTAATAATGATGCCTACTAGCTAGCTACCTACCTCATAAAGGCATTGTGCAGATCCATTAATGTTTGTAACTTGCTTTCAGCTCCTTAGATGGAAGGTGCTATAGGAGTCTAATATAGCAATTTCTGAAAGGGACATTTATACCTGTAGCAATAAAAATGGCCTTTGACGTTCCAGTTCCTCTTCTGCTCCAAGTGGTCAGGCCCACCGGCCTGAAATAAACATTGTATCTAAATGAACGACTGAGGATTTGCCGAATGAGTCCATTCTAATTGGTTTACCCACATGACATTATCCATCATCTGAGGGTTTTAAGGGCATAACTACCAATAGGCTTAAAAGTGTCAAATAAAGGATTGCCAGGGGCCTGGATAGTTCACAGGATTAGAAATGGATTATGGAGATTTTCAGAGATTTTTATGGAATCTCTGATCTGAATCTGGCCCAGGCTGGTACCGTAGTGACTGGCTGACTTTTCCAGCTGCTGGCAGTTTGTAGACCTACAACCAGAGGGGTCTTATTTGAGTTCCTAGTGGCCTTGAGTCCTGTTAGCAACATTAGCAGAGAAGCCAAGAATCAAATGGGAAGGAAGACTGAGGCCTGGTCTACACTACACGTTTATACCAATTTTAGCAGCGTTAAACCGATTTAACGCTGCACCCGTCTACACAATGAGGCCCTTTATATCGATATAAAGGGCTCTTTAAACCGGTTTCTGTACTCCTTCCTGACGAGAGGAGTAGTGCTGAAATCGGTATTACCATATCGGATTAGGGTTAGTGTGGCCGCAAATCGACGGTATTAGCCTCTGGGTGGTATCCCACAGTGCACCACTGTGACCGCTCTGGACAGCAATCTGAACTGAATCCCCCCCCCCCCCGTGAAAGAAAAGGAAAAAATATCATTTCTTGACTTTTTTCAATGTCACCGTATGTCTACTGTATGTCTACTGCATGCTGCTGGTAGACACGGTGCTGGAGCAATGAACAACAGCATCCTCTCCCCTCCCCTCCCCAGTGGCAGACGGTACAGTGCAGTAGGACTGATAGCCGTCCTCGTCATCAGCCCATGAGTGCTCCTGGCTGGCCTCAGGTAAGGTTGGCCGGGGACGCCTGGGTAAAAATAGGAATGACTCCCGGTTATTCCCGGCAGATGGTACAGAAGGGCTGGTAACCGTCCTCATCATAGCAACTGGGGGCTGAACTCCATCAGCCCCCCCCCCCTTTCATGTCTAAAGAAAAGATTCTGTACTGTTTGGACTATCATAGCAGCGGGAGGCTGCGCTCCTCTCCCCTCCACCATTTAATGTCCTGCCTGGACTATCATAGCAGCTGGAGGCTGCCTCCCCCTCATTTTATCTCACTAAAAAGTCAGTGTTTCTTATTCCTGCATTCTTTATTACTTCATCACACAAATGGGGGGACGCTGCAATGGTAGGCCAGAAGGGTTGGGGGAGGAGGGAAGCAACGGGTGGGGTTGCTGCAAGAACACCCCGTAGAATGGCATGCAGCTCATCATTTCTGTGGGATCTGACACAGAGCGGCTGTGCTCTCTGGTTCTCTGATACACTGGTTCTCTAGTACACTTGCCCCATAGTCTAGGCAGGACTGACTCTATTTTTAGATACAACATAAAGGAGGGAATGACCCGGGGGATTCATTCCCATTTTTGTCTTTGCGCCCCGGGCCGACCTCAGCGAAGGTCAGCCAGGAGCACCCATGACAGCAGCAGACGGTACAGAGTGACTGATAACCGTCATCTCATCGCCAATTTACAATGGCACAGCAGACGGTACAGAACGACTGGTAACCATCTCTGCTACCTTGCAAAGGCAAATGAATGCTGCTGTGTAGCGCTGCAGTACCGCCTCTGTCAGCAGCATCCAGTACACATACGGTGACAGTGACAAAAGGCAAAACGGGCTCCATGGTTGCCATGCTATGGCGTCTGCCAGGGCAATCCAGGGGAAAAAGGGTGCAAAATGATTGTCTGCCGTTGCTTTTACGGAGGAAGGAATGAGTGACAACATTTACCCAGAATCACCCGTGACACTGTTTTTGCCCCATCGTGCACTGGGATCTCAACCCAGAATTCCAATGGGCGGGGGCGACTGCGGGAACTATGGGATAGCTACGGGATAGCTACCCACAGTGCAACACTCCGGAAATCGATGCTAGCCTCGGTACATGGACGCACACCACCGAATTATTGTGCTTTGTGTGGCTGCGTGCACTCTACTTTATACAATCTGTTTTACAAAACCGGTTTATGTAAAATCAGAATAATCCTGTAGTGTAGACATACCCAGAGTTACTCTCTGCCCAGACGTTCTGTCCATGTCGCAGCATGTTGGGACAAGGCCGCAAAGAGGAGAAATGTTATTGACACATTGTGTATGCTCTGTAGGTGGAGGACTTCAGTTTCCAGGGCCCTTAATCTGGTACCTTTCTTAAGTGCTTCTCTCCGTGCCAAAGCTCCCCTCTACTGATTAGCCTTCATTTGCATTTTAATGTGTTTCTTATCTGTGGCTGATTATGCTTTATTGGCTAAGGCAAGGTAAACTGGCTTTCTCAACCTGCTGTATAAAACTCAGCCCATACCCAGTGTATGGCTTTTATTAACAAAGTAAACAATCAGTTAAACAAGAGCAACTCAACCCTTCTCCGCAGGCATGGCTGCTCCTAAAATTCCTCCTGCAGAGCTGCTCAGCCCATACCACCTATCCTCTATCCTCAGACACCCGCTCCCATCTCCCTTTTCTCCAGGTGGAATAACAACCCACTAGCACAGAATGTTTGCAGAATCCCCTCAACTTTCCCCAAAAGGATCAACATTTGCTAGCAGGGTGGGGTGTTTGAGGCAAATCCAGCGAAAGAGGAAAAGAGCTACAGAAAAGCTAGATTATATTATTACATTGAATGATGCAGCAAACAAGGATGTTTCATGTATTTAATCAAAATCTGGTATTTCAGATTTCTAATGGTGCTTACCCAGGACCTCCTTGTTGCCCCTCAAGTCATTGTGCATTCCAGCTGCTAAGAAAACAACACTGTACATTGAAATGAGTGTTATTTGCATAGCTGCTTGCGCGTGATTGTAGCAGAAAATTAGGGTTGATGTTCTTAAAGATATGCTGTGGGAATTATTGCGGGAGAAGTTCTATGGGCTGTGTTTTACAGGAGGTGATCACAGTGGTCCCTTCTGGCCGTGGAGTCTATGAAATCCATGAATCTGAAGCTTAATGCAAATCGGCCTTTCTTTCATCATGCAGTTCTAGTTTTTAAGGTGGGCTGGGAAGGTAGCTCATGTAAGGGTTAGAGCAGGAATCAGGACTCATGACTCCAGGGTATATGAGGAGTAACTTCACTGAACGCAGTGGAGTGACAGTGGTGTAAATTTATATATATATTTATATCTCATAGAACTGGAAGGGACCCTGAAAGGTCATCGAGTCCAGCCCCCTGCTTTCACCAGCAGGACCAAGTATATTTATCTATATATCACAGAGGTGCTCTGATGAAAGTGCAGATATATATTATAAATAATGTCAAATTATTGGCTTTGTTGGAAATGCGCAGGGTCTAAGTCAGCATGGAATTTGGCCATACACATATACGGTGAATAGGGAACCTAGGAGGAAGGATCTAAAGTGCCATGTTATCTCTCTCAATTAATACACTGTGTTTGGATTCATCATTGCAGATCATCATGTTAAATTCAGTTTCTGATCTACATGGCTATATTGACAAAAGTCAGCTAACCCGGGAGTTAGGGGGAACCCTGGAGTATGGCCACAGTCAATGGATACACCATCGAACTGTGAGTATTGTGTCTTGTATTCATTCAATTCTGCATCCCTGAAGTCTTCAGGCAATGATTTAAACTTAAATATTAAAGGATGATTCTCCAGTTAAAGTTAGGCCTGTGACTTTTATTAGAGCTTAATGGAATCTACTCACCCAAATCCACTACATAATGGAGAGAGAAAAGACCCTCCAAAATATTGTAGGGGCTTGACAAGACTGGTATGTGAAGCTTACATCTAAATGCTTCTCTGTAATAGGACCCCAGTTCAACACAGCATCTCTATACAGCAAAGCAATGAGACTTCAGCACATGGTTAACTTTAAGCATGTGCTTAAGTGTCTTCCTGAATCAGAGCCTAAGAATCTCACTTTAACGAGAATCAAATATTCCTGTGTTTGTGAGGAAAAAAACACTGAAGCCACTGGATTTTATTTTTGCTCCTGGGGGAATTCTGTGCCAAAAAATTAAAAATTTTGAATAAAAAAACTAAAAATTCTATGCACAATATTTTAAAATTCTACCAAACTCTGCATATTTTATTTGTTAAAACAACTCAATATATTCACTCTGGTTTCAATTATTTTGATCATTTATTTAACTCTACAGTACAATGGATGGAGAATGGGAGTGGGGAGCATTGGAGGAAACTCCCAAGCCCCCTTTGTCTAATAGTAATGTAGCTAGTATTCATCCTTTACTTCTAGCTATTAGTCAACAAATATAAGCAGCCATATGCTCAGCGTTACATCATAGGCAACTGAAGAGCAAGTGAGGGCTGGGGACTCAAACTCACAATTTATATTGGCTACTGACCATCTCCGGAGAGGTCAGTAGCAAACAGTTCATGGAGCACATTTTTGATAGGAAATTTTTCCAGTCCAAAAATTTAGACCAGTTCTAATCACTAAAGCACCGTAAGCATTTATAAGGCCTTCCTGTCCTTTACAATAAGAGTCCTTTACACCACTCTGACAATGTAAAGGAGCCTTAAAATTTTTACATCTGTTTATACTCCTGGGAGAATTCACTAAGAACAATGGGAACAGTTCACTAAGCAGGCAGGCTGCTACATTCTGCTCTGCCGGAGGGGATAGAGCCTGCCCCATACCTACCTCTTCAGAAACACCCCAAAGCCAAGCCCCTCCACGCTGAGCATGAGCATACTGCAATAGGGAGTGAGAGGGACAGAGTGTCTCTCTCTCTCACATGCATGACTGCCCAGCCCCCCTACTCCGGCAGCGATTTATGTCTCTGCCAGCTGCTCCAGGTGCCCAAACCGACCTGCCTGCCCTGCTAGGGAGGGTGCGTGATCGCTCTTGCGCCTTCCCTTTACTTCCCCATCATAAGTCATTTTTCTGCGGGGAAGCAAAGAAATCTGTGGAGGCGATGAACTCTGCGCATGTGCAATGACATGGAATCCCCTTGGAGTATATTTGCCTTTGTTTTCATTTCTTCATTATGTAAAAATGCATGACAGAGTGGGTCTGATTTCTTCAATAACCCAAGAACAGTATGGCAGTAATAATTTCAACTGGAAGGCACGAAGAAAGACTTTTCTCTTCTATTGACCTCGAAAGAACTTGTTACTTGCTTGGATGTTTAATCACCCCTCTTGGGTTGATTAATATATTCCAGTGGCTAATCATCCATATACAAGAATATGTTATTGTCTAGGAAAGGATGGCAGCTGCAAAGACCTTATCTCAAATTCAGGACTGTTAAGAACCAAGGTATTAGTTCATCTTCTTATGCAGAAAGGAGCAAGATGCAAAGTTGAGCCCTGATCTGGAAAGGGATTGATTTCACTGGGGCTGTGAGCAGTGCCGAGGTCCATCTGGGCAGATCTGCCTGTAGGATTGGGACCTCTGGGGATGTGTGGAACTAAGCCCTAAGTCGGGAAGTGTTCTGAGCTCAGTGGTCGTTTTGGCCGAACTCTGTTATTGACCACCAATGCAGGCTTAAAACTCTCAGAAGAAATGTCTCTGAATATTTCTGGCTAGTTCCTTATGACAAACCACATTGCGAAGGGCATGATTTTCTCACAGGGACTGATTTCCTCATTGCTTCATGCCTCTTGCTTTTGTATGGGACTTTCATGTCCCCTGCTGTGAAGTTCTGGGGTTCAGCCCAGACCAGTAAAGGATAGTGTCACTGCCTGCCCTGCAGCTTTGGGTGTCTTCAGGGCTGTGCAGCTGTGGCTCACAACCTAGACATGAACAGCCAGCAAACAAGCATACAGATCATACCCTGGCTTCCACAGCCCAGCTACTGTTTGCACAGTGACTCCAACACTCCCCCCATCCCGAATTTCTCCAAATCTGTCTCCCTGCAGTGTCCAGCTCTCTCCTGGGACATGTGCAGAAGCAATTACGTTTGCTTCTGCTTTAAAGAGACAGACACCGCAGCCTGTTATCTTGACTGGCATTAACAATCACTTCAGTGCAGGCAAAGCACTCGGTTGGTTTAGATAAAATATAAAACAAGTTTATTCGGTTAAAAAAAGCGAGTTCAGGTTCGAGAGATAAAGAGACAAATGGTTACAAACAAAAGCAAAAACACACCTCTGTGACTAAGTATCAGAGGGGTAGCCGTGTTAGGCTGTGTCCACAAAAACAACGAGGAGTCCGGTGGCACCTTAAAGACTAACAGATTTATTTAGGCATAAGCTTTCATAGATTCATAGACTCTAGGACTGGAAGGCACCTCGAGAAGTCATCGAGTCCAGTCCCCTGCCCTCATGGCAGGACCAAATACTGTCTAGACCATCCCTGATAGACATTTATCTAACCTACTCTTAAATATCTCCAGAGATGGAGATTCCACAACTTCCCTAGGCAAACTGTTCCAGTGTTCCACAGTAAAAAACCCACTTCTGAAACTTAATTTCAGCAAGTTACAATCTTTACCTGAGCAGCTTTCTCACCTATATTCAGTTCCCAGAGACTTCAACCCCCTTGGTTGAAGGATCCCCTTTTCTCAGATGTAGAAGAGCTCTGGCCTCTTGTATCTGCCCAGTAATGGATAACTGTGGGGTTCTCTCCCCTTTCTTTTTCTAGTCCAGTAAACCTTTGAAATGTAGTCTGTGAAAAGGCAGCCAAGACAAGGCTCCTTTTCCCTGCTGGGTGTGGTCACCATGCTGTCTGGTGTAGACTCCATGCAGTCTACTCCCCCACTGGTGATTTTTACAATGCAAATGATCTGTTCCTGCAACTCTCACAAATGAATAGCCCATTGAATTTGGACACACCTGGCTTGAGGTGTTGGCCTCTCTTCTTTCTCTGGAGAAAAACTACTTATCAACTCTTCTGGACATGGCTGGTTTAAGCACATTTTGGTCCCATCTTTCCAGCATAACAAGTCCTTCGTGGATTTGCCATACGTACATCATATAAGAGTGTTAATAATCGTTGAAGCAGCAAAGAATCCTGTGGCATGTTATAGACTAACAGACATTTTGGAGCATGAGCTTTCGTAGGTGAATACCCACTTCGTAGATGCATGTAGTGGAAATTTCCAGGGGCAGGTATATATATGCAAGCAAGCTAGAGATAACAAGGTTAGTTCAATCAGGGAGGATGAGGCCCTTTTCTAGCAGTTGAGGTGTGAAAACCAAGGAAGGAGAAACTGGTTTTGTAGTTGGCAAGCCATTCACAGTCTTTGTTTAATCCTGAGCTGATGGTGTCAAATTTGCAGATGAACTGAAGCTCAGCAGTTTCTCTTTGAAGTCTGGTCCTGAAGTTTTTTTGCTGCAGGATGGCCACCTTAAGATCTGCTATAGTGTGGCCAGGGAGGTTGAAGTGTTCTTCCATAGGTTTTTGTATATTGCCATTCCTAATATCTGAATTGTGTCCATTTATCCTTTTCCATAGAGACTGTCCAGTTTGGCCGATGTACATAGCAGAGGGGCATTGCTGGCATATATTATATTGGTGGACGTGGAGGTGAATGAACCGGTGATGGTGTGGCTGATCTGGTTAGGTCCTGTGATGGTGTTGCTGGTGTAGATGGGTGGGCAGAGTTGGCATCGAGGTTTGTTGCATGGATTGCTTCCTGAGCTAGAGTTATTATGGTGCAGTGTGCAGTTGCTGGTGAGAATATGTTTCAGGTTGGCAGGTTGTCTGTGGGCAAGGACTGGCCTGCCACCCAAGGCCTGTGAAAGTGTGGGATCATTGTCCAGGATGAGTTGTAGATCCCTGATGATGTGTTGGAGGGGTTTTAGCTGGGGACTGTATGTGATGGCCAGTGGAGTCCTGTTGGTTTCTTTCTTGGGTTTGTCTTGCAGTAGAAGGCTTCTGGGTACATGTCTGGCTCTGTTGATCTGTTTCCTTATTTCCTCGTGCGGGTATTGTAGTTTTGAGAATGCTTGGTGGAGATTTTGTAGGTGTTGGTCTCTGTCTGAGGGGTTAGAGCAGATGCGATTGTACCTCAGTGCTTGGCTGTAGACAATGGATTGTGTGATGTGCCCGGGATGGAAGCTGGAGGCATAAAGGTAGGCATAGCGGTCGGTAGGTTTTCAGTATAGGGTGGTGTTAATGTGACCATCACTTATTTGCACCGTGGTGTCTGGGAAGTGGATCTCCCATGTAGATTGGTCCAGGCTGAGGTTGATGGTGGGGTGGAAGCTGTTGAACAAACCTCGATGCCAACAAACCTCAGCCCCCTTACCCCTGTTCATGCCCGTCTCCCCCTCAGGAGCCCCATCCCTGCTTCCGGTCCCAGAGGTGGGTGAGCGTGGACGAGGTAAGGGGGGCCCGTGGCCACGAAAAGTTTGGGGACCATTGCAATACGGGCAAAAGAATGGAAGGGGATGACTGTGGAATATTGCTTCAAGTACAGATAGGCATTCTGGATTTGTGCCTCCTGATACGTGAGATGTAGACAGATATTCTCCCTCAGTGAAGATCTGACTATAAAAACATTAACTGGAAAAGGCCTTGCTGAGTACTTCAATTTCCCCTCAGCCTAGATAAGGCCTTACGTAAATGCTTTCAACATTGCAGAATATTCTAGTGGGCTTCACACAGGACTGAGAGCCAGGATTCTTTAAATTCTGATCTTGGCTCCCACACCGACACCCTGTGGCTTTAGGCAAGTCACATTAGCTCTGGGAATTTCCCCAGCAGGGAAATGGAGGTGATTGTAATTGTTGATCTGCCTCGTGATGATGTGCTGCCTGGGCTGTCAACAAGACTTGCACCTGGGTTCTGCAGCACCGCAGCACTGAACTCTACAGCTTGAGCTAAAGGACTAACTCCATTAGCTAGTAGCAGTATTAACCTGTTATCCCGTAGTAGACCATCCACTAGAGCAGCAGTTCTCAAATGTCATTGCACTGTGACCCCCTTCTGACAACAAAAATTACTACCCAACCCCAGGAGAGGGGACCAAAGACTAAACCTGCCCGAACCCCACCACCTGATCTCCGCCATGGGTGGGGGGCCAAAGCTGCAGCCCAAGGGCTTCTGCCCTGGGCGGGGGGCATGTAACCTTAGCCTGGGCGGTGGGCTTTTGGCTTTGGCTTCAGGCCCAGGCGGTGGGGCTCACACTTTGGCTTCAGACTTGCTGGGGCCAACACCAACCTTGGCAACTCCATTAAAATGGGGTCCCGACCCACTTTGGGGTCCCAACCCACACTTTGAGAACCCCTGCACTAGAAGGAGACGTGACACCCTTTACCAGTA
This sequence comes from Gopherus evgoodei, assembly GCF_007399415.2. NCBI lineage: Eukaryota > Metazoa > Chordata > Testudines > Testudinidae > Gopherus > Gopherus evgoodei. Next base: position 9,591,843 of record NC_044330.1, read on the forward strand.
TGTTACATTCACCACTTCAGAGCATGGTACCATACACTAAGAAATACTATTGAACTGCGAAATAACCAGCTTGTGACTCTGTATAATGCTGCTGCTGTTCCAGGCCATTGAGAACTTTGCCATGACAGTGAAAACGACAGCACAGATGCTACAGACCTTTGGAACGGACCTGGCAGAGACTGAGCTTCCCAACGATGTGCAGTGCACGGAGGAACTCCTCTCCTCCCACACGGAGCACCACAACAAGCTGAAGGTGAGTAATGCTGCATGACAGCCCTGCCCCATGGGTGCCTTGTTGGATTTCCCAACAGCAGGTTTGCTCTCTGCATTGATTCAGCCTTCGCTTGCTCCAGGGAGGAGTGAAAGATAAAGTGCCCCTTTCTTTTTTTCCCAGTTGCTACATAACTAGTAATTACCTAAGCTACAGAAGCTGGCATTAAATTAATGCTAGAGACTGGCCAAGAGATGTGCTAGAATAAGAGTCCTGACTTTTTGGGGTTGCCTGGTAGAGGACTGACTTTTCCTGTGCTGGTTGAAGGCAGAATGGGTACGAGTGTTACCTCGTGCTGTAGATTGGCTCTAAAAGTCGGTTTTGCCTCGTTCCTTTCAGACGGCAATTCCTGGCATTAACAATTTCACTTACCACGTTATGGCAGAATGGTTTAAGACTCGGGTATGAAATACCTGTGCTCCCTGGCTATGCTAGTCTCTTTCAGAAAACCTGGCAGCTCAGAGCAGGTGTAGATGAGGTGGAGGTAGAAAGCACCAGTGCTTCTCTACGCCAGCACTGCCATTGTTATTAACACCAGGGCTAGTGCCAGAGGCGGAGAGTTCCCCAAAAAAGGATGATACAGATGAGGCCCCTCAAAACACACAGTCACTTCCTGGCAGTGTCATCCAAGACCTTCTGTGGTGGAAAAAGTGTGCAGTTTACTCTGTGTGTGCGTGTGCGTGTGCCTGTGTGCATGTGCGCGCGCGTTCGTTTGAGTTCCAGAAGAGAACTTTAAAAACAAGCTCTTGTTTGCTGGGTGTACTCATGCAAAGGGTATGTCTACCATGCAATATATGCCCAACGTTGGTTTGTTAACCTAGGGCATGAGCATCTACATTCATTTGTAACCCCAGCTTAGGAATTGTTGAACCCTGGGTCCCAGCCTGGGGCTCCAGCATCTACAGTACATTATGCAGCCCAAGTCCAATCACCCGTATCCCAGAATTCCTCCCAATATGTGGCCACTCTAGCCCTTAGTTTGTGGTGCTGTGTGGGAAAAATTGACTGTCCAGAGGACAAAGGTTGACCCGTAGGATTGTGGGATGTTTTTGACAGACTCCCAGAGCCTGAGTCCAGGGGGGCTGTGTCTGCACTGCAAACCAATAGGACTTGAACGCAGGGTCCCAGCTTGACTCAGGCTCAGACCCTCCACCCACGTAAGGTCCTGGGACCCTGGATCTGAGCCTTGTGTTAGAGCGATTTATGGGTGGATGTAAGGGGGGCTAGGCTTGAGCCTGAGTTCAACTCCTGGGCTTACACTGCAGTGTAAACATACCCTAAAAATCCCATGGTAGATTTCTTAAGAATAGGGTTTTCTCCCTGGTATCTTGGGCCCCAGATATCCCTTCTCCCTTATAAGATGAAGTATACCAGCTGCTGTCCTATCCCCTGGGTAGATGCATATCAGTGGGGCTATGTGTATAAAGGACACAATCCCATGTGCCTCCATTGACTTCAGCATGCAATGAAGGCTCTCAGCACATGGCACGATCTGACCCGTAGTTTGTAAAGTGCTTTGGGATCCTTGAAGCTGTTGCGTGTTGAGGGGGTCTAAGCTGTGAATACACCCAGAAGCTTTGTAATGGGCGCATGATCTGTAGTTTTAAAACACGTATATGTAAGCGTAGAATATTACTAATTACTCTTGTTCTGTTGTAAATCAAACAGTTTTCAGCACAGATGAGTGCAAGCTGCAGCTGTAAATGCTAGTGCTGCATCTCTGCTGAGCCTGAAGCTTAGCTGGGCGATGCAGATTGGGAATTGGAAGGCACTTGAATGTTTCTGAATGGTTGCTGCAGTTGTATCAATAAGGGTTGAAACACGCTCCCTGCACATCAATGCACAAAGGTTAAAACCACGGGAGTGTGGCTGTTCTTGCAGACCTATTGCACTCTTGCGGCAAGCCATGAAGTCCACTTGCTGGTGGGAATTCTCGGGAACCTAAATACCGGTCTTCCAGGCCACACGTGTGGTTGGGGGATGCCTTAAAATTCAGTACAATCCTCTCTCTCCTTGGAGTTGAACAGAATCATTCTCTCGCTGCATTTCAGGTCCTGCATTCTGAGTGGATTTTTTCAGCTGTTGGACAGGTCCATTGTGTGCTTTCGGGTTTTGCAGCTGCATCCACTGCACTGCCAGTACCACACCTTTCAGGAGTTTCTGATAGGCTCTTGGGCAGATGCAGCTGACTTCAAAGCGGTGTTACTGATAGAATAGGATTAACAGGAGTCTCTCTCACCAGCACTCCTACCATTCAGCAAACCTAGAGCTGCAGAAATCATTGACTCCACTCCTGCCACTGAATTCATTCTATATTTGCCACTGTTTTTCTTTGTCCTTCCCTTGCATGTTTGTCTCAGGGCTCATAATAGCATGTAGATTTAGCTTTTCAAGACATTGAACAGACAGAAACTAGTTAATAGGAAGAGTTGACATTAGGAGACTGGATATTGTTCTTTTTCGCCTGGATCTATTCTGTCCTTTGGCTGGGACACAACAGCGTCGTAGTAGGGCCAGACGGTGCTCCACTGAAATCAATGGGAGCTTTGGCACTGACTTCTGCAGAAGCAGGAGCAGACCTTAATTAGTCAATGTGCTGTTGAGATGGCTCTGGCAGAGGTAACTGTACTAGAAGGATGCGAAATAGTTATTTGAGTGAACTGAAGAGAGTGCCCTCTTCTCTTGGCAGCCTTGGAAGCACCACGTTTGGAAATCAGTCCTGAAGTCAGCATGGACTAGATTGGTGAAAGCTAGGGTTGTCACCCGGACAGTCTGGGTTTTGGCTGGTGTGTCCGGGTGCCATTTGACAAGCCCTGATGTCTGGTTGTTGGATTTTTTTTGTCTTTCGAAAAGGTGGCAACCCTAAGCGGAAGGAAGGAGACAGCGCAGCAGCTGCCACCGCCGTCTCTGGGGCCAGGCTGCTCGTGCAGCTCGCGGTGTGCAGGGGTGGGGCCTTTGGGGAAGAGACGGAGAAGGGAGCGGGGCCTAGGGGAAGAGGCAGAGAAGGGTGGGGCCTTGGTGGAAGAGGCACGGCAGGGGTGGGGCCTCGAGGGTCCAGTTACCAGTCATTAGAAAGGGGGCAACCCCCATGAAAGCATAGGGCCTGATTCACAGCCCTGTGAAGTCAGTGGAAAGACTTCCACTGATTTCAGTGGGGTTTGGATCAGGCCCTTATTCTGGGGCTAATTAAAGAAATTAAAGACGGGAGCATGCCATGTAAGGTAACTCTGCGTCTCAGGAGCTTTGCTGCAGAAAGCGGAGGCAGATTGCGTCAACGAAACTAATTCATATACATAGCCGGAGGAGGAAGATCTATTATTAAAATTTTGTCTGAAGGAGGGAAGCACTAAAACGAAATTGATTTTTTTATTAATTCACAAAAATAGATAAAACAACTCTCGGCCATCTTGCTGTTCCCTCTTCCTGGACTCCTTCCCTGAGCTCCCTCTAGTGTTCTCAAATAGCTATTGCATCAGCTCACTCCTGCTCTGTTCAGTTAGCGTTGACTACAGCGTCCGCCTCCTCCAGCGATTTAAAATGAAGGCGACTTTCCTTTGTGCAGCCCGGCTCAGCCTGAGAGTGAGAATGAAGCCCAGTGAGACAAAAACTTATGCAAGTGTAGCAAAGGCTATTTCACAGAAATCCTCACAAGACTTTAATATGCATTTCAGAGCAATTTTATGCTCTAGTTCCTTACTGTGCCATGCCACACAAAAGGAGCACACTAGAATTCAAACCCAGCCACAGCCGCAAATTGCACAAAGCCACCGGCGATACCAAATCAATCTCCTTTTAATCTCTGGTCAAAACAAACTTTTTAAACAACTACTCGCTTGGTGTCTCTACTTATCATCCACCCTAGGTACTTATCTGGCCGCAATTACCACAGTATTTGAGCACCTCACAATCTTTAATGTGTTTATCCTCACAAACCGCCTGTTAGGTTAGGGCGGTGCTCAGGGTGGATTTGATTTAAATCACTAGTCAGGAAGACTTGATTTAATCATGGATTTCTATGGAAAAGCGCATTCTTGTTGGTTGTTATAACCTTAATACATATTCTTCACAACTCATACACAGATAGATGTAGGTTTCATTTTTAGAAGGTGCACACTATACATTTTCAAAGTGATTTATTTTGAAAAGTTTTCAGATTAGTTGTATAACTGTATCAGAAATGATTGTTTGGTTATTTCATTTACCAAACATAACTGAAGCAGATAGTTCACCTCCCAATGGCTTCATAAATATCTCCAGTTCAACAGGTTAATCATTAATATTTGGAGGATTTTCTTGCCATGCTGTATTAGGAGGAGATCACCACCAGACAGACATTTAAATTGTTTTATTTAACTAAAACAACAACGTTATGTATTCTGGATTCTTTTTCTTCAATGGTAAACATATAATATTTTAACAAAACAAGCATATGAATTTTTGAATGTAATTAAACATTCAAGTTCTTTAAAATCCATTTTGTTTTTGTTAAAATTGGTTTTAGCTAAAATAGTTAAGTGAAATATTAAAAAAAAAAATTGAATTGACTATGTCAGCCAGGTCAACATGAGAAATTGAAAATACTGGCTTCTTCGGCTAACTCAGTTGACTTCACCTTCACTTTCCTGTTTGTTCGTTTACAAAACTTTTCTTAAACATGACATGAATATATTGTCTCGTACTATAGAATTAGAATTTATAATCCCTATTCCATGATGAGATATCTTGAGCTGTATCTTAATTAAAACTATTTTAATTAAAAACTGTCTTTAGATAGGTTTTTTCCTCAAAAAGCATTTTATCAAAAAATCTAATTTAAATTTAAAAAAATCCAATTTTTTTAATTAAAAAAAAATCATTGATTTTTATCCATCCATGGCAATGCTATTATCTCCATTGTACAGGTAGAGAACAGAGGCACAGAGACACCGTGACTTGCCCACGGTCACACAGGAAGTCTAGAGTGAAGCAGAGAATCGAATGTTGGTCTCTAAGTCCCAGGCTGCCTTTTTGTGGAGAATTTTTAACAGAGATCACATTTTTGTGAGTGGGCCCACTTGTGGTAGGGCCCTTTTTTTGGTAAATTGAGCCCAGCATTTGATTTCCCAAATTATTGGGAGTCCATTCTTGGTATTTTGTAACTGCTTAACTGTTTATAAATGGGCAAAATAATTTGTGTAAAGGAAGGTGACACCTGTTGATTACGGGGGATAACAACAGAATATAGATGGGCAAGGTTAGCAGTCGTAACTGATCTCATGGTTGCCATATGTGAGGTTAGGAAGGAATTTTTCCCCAGGACAGATTGTCAAGTGATCTTAGGGGGTTGCACCTTTCTCTGCAGCATGGGTCACTTGCCAGGATTATCCAGGTATAGCTCATTTAATCATTTTCTTGCCATCGTGGGTGTCTTGAGCACTGGTGCACCTCAGTCCTACCTATTCTCTACCTATGGCACAGAATAATCTAGTCTCCCATAGTCTGCAATATTTCGGTCTAATTCTGATGGTTGGGGTTAGTGCTTGGGTTCTGGGGGGTGTTAGTACCCTGTGATATATATAGACGAGATCCCTTCTAGCCTTAAACTCTATGACAGAAGGAGCATTTTGGCCAGTCACAACCCCAGAAAACTCCAGAATTATTCTGTCCCTCAAGAGACACCAAAATCATTATTGTCACTTATCACGTCAGGTTGCATCTCTTCATTTTCTAGGCAGGTCACTAAATGCAGCTTCCTCGTCAAGCATCCCTGATTTGTTCCAATGTTCAATTCCTACAGAAATACCCTCCGCTGGCAATGGCAGTGCTTCTCCTCTGAGAGAGAAAAATAACAACTTAACCTGGGATTTGGTAAAACCTTATTTGAACTGGTGCGTTTGTTTGTTTTGCTTGTCTCTCTCCAGGATGAGCTGAAACTAGCTGTGAAGCAGGGGGCCACGCTACTGACGTGTATTAGAGAGCCAGTCACACGGAGCTCCACTAGCAAACTCAGTGAAGACGAGCTAGAAAATGTAGCGACGGTGGAAAGGTTGGTGAATTGGGATTACATCCTCCAGGTTGCTAACTGACCCTCTGAAACATGCAAATGTGATTTGAATCCTAATTTGAATAAGTCTTGGTAGGTAGTTGTTTTTTTAATCATTAATTCACAGTGAGTTTTTAGGAATATGCTATTGCATGTTTGGTGTGAGGAAGGTCTAGGTGTAGGAGCCATTAACTGGTGAAACTAACAGGGCCAGTTCAAAGAAACCTTGAGCCTCCTCAGTTCTGTTTGATGAGGTTATTGACTGCAAGGCCCAAGGCTTGACGTGCAATGTTGCTCTCCCTGTCCCGCCCACGCACACACTCTCCTAATCCAGGTGGGAGTGGGGCGTTCCTGTGTGCATGTTAAAACAGAATGTGTATGTGTGTGTCAGTGGATGAAGAAGCTCCCCTTAAACAGAGATGTCAGTGGTGTCTGGAATGGGTCCCAGCTGAGAGAGCCATCTCAGGTCAGACTGCCCAACCTGGGCAGACACTCTCAAACTGGTGGTATATTCTATACTTAGATTTAACCAAGCCACCAACAGACGTGTTTCTGGATTACAATACTAGCTCATCGGGGAAGCCACCGGCAGTCCCCTTAGGCCCTCCAGCCTATATCATCACACAGATAAACTGAACTTTAGTGGTGACAGATTATTAAAACCAAAAATCACCACACATTAGGTTCTTCCAATCCCAAAGGATCGGTCACTCACCCCAGGTCACCAGATGCTCAGGATCTCACCAAAGACAATGCTGCCAGCCAATTACGTCAGTAACTAACTCAGGTTTATTAGCTAAGAAAATAAATGACAGTTATGCAGAGGTTTAAAGCTGCTAAGTTACGGTGAATTAAAGCTTGTAAATCCAAAATGCTAACAGGGCTGTTATATCTGGTAGATTTTTATATCTTGGATTTGCCAAAATAGTTTTGGGGACCTCAATCCTTTGTTCAAAATGTTGTCAAAGTTCATCAGTCCAGAGATGTCGGGGGAAAGATGTAGGAGGGGCAACTTTTGTTCTTGTCTTTTATATCTTGACTCCCCTCCTGGAAAAATCCTGGCTGCGTTATGGAGTTAAGCAACTTCATGATGTACTTGCTGGTCCACCAGTTCTTCATATGAATTGCAAATTTTATTTGCACCTTTGGCATGCTACATACTGCTTACGCTGTCTCTGAATTGACATGCAGAGGCTCCTGTTCACAGATCCTTTTGTTATTCCTGAAGAGCTAACCTGGGGGTGTTTCCCAGACTCACCACAGTTTGAGTTACAAACACGCAGCAAAGTTTCATAATGTCACGTACAATGATGATACACACATCAAAACAGGATAATAATACTTAGTGGATTACAACTTTTCCAGTGATACCTCACAAGGCATACTTTGTCCATGATTTACCACAATTTTACAACAGCGGTGACCATCTTAGTGTAGACGGTCACCTTCCCTTCTATACAGCATCACAAGGGGCATGGAAGAATCTGAAATGCGCCTCATCCACAGCTTCAGTCAGGATGGATCTGTCCTCCCTGTTTCCCCCGAAGGGCTCTGTTTAGTGTCATGGAGCTGACAGTCACTGTGCAGCAGCTTGTAATACATGCCGTGCTGCAGTGGACGCGAAGCGCTAAACATCATGCAGACACTTCAGCTTGTCCCAGTGGGGGTGAAGCAGCGTTGTCTGGGACGGCCCTGGAAATTAGCAAGTGCTGTGAAATGCTAGTTATGCCTAGGTTTGTCTGCAGCTGAGGGATTGTGTTCGGAGTGAGTGAGCCATACCATAGAGTCAAAGTGTGCCGTATAGCCAGCATTCCTTCTGAGAGTGGGTAGAACAGTGCATAGAACATGTTTCCTTGCGTTTCAGGTTATCCTTCAGGTTACATTAAATACATAGGGACAACTCTTGGTTTCCACTGAAGCTTCTGGCAAAACTCCCACCGACTGGCTTGCTGGCTTGCCAGTGGCTCTGTATAAGCCCTCTGTACCTTGATTTGTAGGTGTTCTGACTCAATGTCAGGGATTATTGTTTGAAGTCTCCTTTAGTGTGACCTTTAAACAACTGGCTTACGCTGGGCTGTGAGCAAAAGATGTTTAGGGAATTTTCCATTGACTTCTGCTCACCTTTCAAGTTGTTAGTGTGGTCAACACCCAACCTTTGAAAATTACAGGCATTTGATGCAAAAGCCAAAAGAACACCCACATATAAGCAGAGCACATTACTACTAGTCCAAGTTTGATGCTAAAATAGGGGGCAAATTGCGTGCTTAGAGCATCAGTTGGTTGCATCGCGGGAAGGACGTTTTTCACACCACGCCCCTCCTACAGCATTGCACAGTTGACCAGCTATGTTAACCTACAGTACTTGCCCTAGGAACAGTTCACTGCCACAGGTAAGATACTGGGCTTGATGGAGCAATCTGGAATGACAAGCGAGAGGCACCTACTTTAAATATTTTGTTAAGTGAATGAGTGAAATGTACACACTTTGCACAGAGGTGGAATAAATTAACTTTGTTGAAGAACTAAGTGGAAACTGGGAGGGAGAGAGAATTCACCCCCATGGCCACACGCTGTGTATGGAATAGTTCTGCAGCTGCCTGCTATTCTAGCCCAGCAAGAGGGACTGCAGCCCTGGAGCATCCCCTACCTAACGGTTTGTGGCCACTGGATCCATGTAGTCACAGACTCATTGGTCCCCTCCTCCTCTAGCCCATTGCAAAACTCTGTTCCACATTGCTTCTCCAGAATCAGCATGAAGCCCAGCTGTGCCTCATACGTGTGGTGAAGAGTCTGTCTGCTCTGCTTTGGAGACGCCTTCTGTAATCCCCAAACACCTGGCTGAATTTCACCTTCTCTGCATAACTAACTAACTAAACAACAACACACTCATAAATATCAAGTGATTTTCACTCTCCAATTAATTTCTTAACAGGTTATTGGCTCAGTTGGATGAAACAGAAAAGGCTTTTGATCAATTTTGGTCCAAACATCACCTAAAACTGGAACAGTGCCTTCAGCTAAGACACTTTGAACATGATTTCAGAGAGGTATTTTTGCTTATTTTTTAAAAATAGACTTGTCTCTAAAAGTCAGCATGTGTAAATGCTCCTTTTCGGTACTTTATCGGCACTTCTGCCAACAAAATACTTCCAACCCAACGAGTTGGCGTTAGCTTTGTCGGCACAAGAGCACTCCTGCCGACAAAGCCGCATTCACGCTGCCACTTGCTTTGGCAAAACTTTTGTCTTTCATGGGGGGGCTTTTTTAAGTACCCGGGAGAGACAAAAATTTTTGTTGACAACTTGGCAGTGTAGACAAGCCCTCAGTTTCTGAATTTACTGACAAAAGCAGTTGTGTATTACTGTAATATTTACTCGGAACATGTTAATCTACAGGACCTTAGTTTAAAATGTGCTTTAAAAATATTTAATTAGTGTGTTGCTGAATATTATAAAATCACCTCTCTAAAAATCCTTGCATAGATTTTTAGATTTGAGTATTCATCTTTAGCCTTAAATGCTTGGATCTTCGGACATATCATTTTTTTAAAATAAATCCTTCAAAAGACCCCCCTTATCTAAAATGCATACGTGAACCCAGGCTGCTGTCGGGCATAGGGGCACTAGTTTAATAATACTGCATAAGGCCCCATAAATCCTAAGGACAACTCGTGAATTTTCTCCCTGACGGGCTGGTGCTTGTGGAGCAGGAGGATTGAGTTCTATCACTGCTGTCACCATGACGTTCTGAGTGCCCATGGTGTACAGCATAGTGATAGCTATAAAGTCCTAGGAGGCTGTGGAGTTGTTATAAAATGAGGCTATTTGTGTTTCTTGTAGGTAAAACTGGAACTGGATAATCTGATGGACGCGCAAGCTGGTTTCACAGATATTGGAGACAGCGTGACTCGAGTGGAGCACCTCCTAAAGGAACAGAAACAACTTGAAGAGAAAGGACAGGTTTGCACTTTACTGGACTTTATAGTTCAATTATTGTAGATTGCTACTATTAGTCACTTTGTCCATACACCACACTTACTGTTCTGTGCGACACCACCAGAAAATGCAGTTACATACTACTGCGTAGGTATGTTTACAAAGGAACATGTCATGAGCTCAGCCTTTTAAAGTTCGGATCCAGATGTTGACTAGTCCAGCCTCCTAGGGCATTAAGATCTGGCAGTTTGATTTGGTCCATGATAAATATAGTGGCCCCTTGCAAAATCTGCTTTTGGAATTCAAACCCCGATAAAGCTCAGGAGGGTTTGGAGCTGAGGTTTTGGGTTGTGTTCATCCCTTGGAACTTGAAAGTACAGAGTGAGCAAAGTTTGAAAGACTCTCCAGTTAAACATCTTTAAACGTTGTTTTACTAGAAGTCAGTATTGCCTGAGCAGCTATTTCCAGCAAGGGATTCAGCATGCATTGAACAACCTTTCCTTTTCCAGATCTTTTGGCCTTATAACTCCATCAGGCAGCTGTGATGAGCAGTAGGTTTGCTGTCATTAGGAAACATCAAAGAAATGAATCAGTTAAATAACATCAAATTCACACGAACAGCTGCAAAAGCACAAGATGATCTTGTGTCTAAAGTGTACAGCTGAGATCCAGTATCAGAGGGGTAGCCGTGTTAGTCTGGATCTGTAAAAGCAGCAAAGAATCCTGTGGCACCTTATAGACTAACAGAGGTTTTGGGGCATGAGCTTTCGTAGGTGAATACCTACTTCATCAGATGCATGTAGTGGACCACTACATGCATCTGACGAAGTAGGTATTCACCTACGAAAGCTCATGCCCCAAAACCTCTGTTAGTCTATAAGGTGCCACAGGATTCTTTGCTGCTTTTAGCTGAGATCCAGTAGGCTTAGATTTTCTTCTTGGTTCTGCCATGGAAGTCTAAATGAGTGCAAAGTGGCATAGCTTGCACCTTCTTCCCACTCTCCTCGTTGTGTAATTTCTTACATCAACTTAGACACCACACATACTTACTGATGTATAACTTGCACCTCTTAAACATCACCTCTGAGCGTAGCCTATTGAGTCTAAATTGGCGTAATGTACACAGTGAGCAGGGAGAAGCAAGCATAAATCAAGGGTGAGGACTCTGAGTGCTCCAGGGCTGGAGCACCCACCGAAAAAAATGGTGAGTGTTTAGCACCCACCGACAGCCCCCCTATTAGCACCTCCCTCTCCCCCCAGCACCTCTCGCCTGTTGGCAGCCCCACCGATCAGGAGTGGAGGTGGTAAGAGGTGGAGCGGGGCAGAGTAGTGGTGGGAAAAGGCAGGGTGGAGCCGGGCCTTGGGGAAGGGGGTGGAGGAGGCGGGGCCTTGGGCGGAGCACATCCTGGCACGTTAGAAAGTTGGTGCCTATGGTATAAATTACACCAACTGAGAGTCCTTTAGACTGACTTCTGGATTTAGCCTACAGAGTCAGCTACACATCTGTAAGGCAACTAAAATAAGGCAACCTCACACATCATGAAGTCAGACTTCAAGGCAGGTGTGAAACAATACAAGGTGTCATCCAAAAGAATGATCCATCCTGCAGCTCTAGGCTTCAGCAGAAATTATAGAGGAGCCACCTAGACTAGGCTCATCCTTTAGGGTGTGATGGTTTTTCATTTCTTCTTGTTTGCACAGGAACCTTTGGAAAAGGCCCAGTCACTAGCTCTGCATGGAGACCAGCTCATCCAAAACAACCATTATGCAGTCGACTCCATTAGGCCAAAATGTGTTGAACTCAGGCGTATCTGCGATGACTTTACCAATGAGACCAAGAAGAAATACGATATTTTGGGAAAGTCCCTTGAGCTGCATAAGCAGTTAGACAAGGTAAGCAAGTCTTCATGTAGGAAAGCACTAGTAATGCTAAATGAAAAAATAATGGGTTAAAGGATCACATATTTGGGGTTAGAGAAAAGCATGTTCGCTATTTCCCCCAAACAGCTACTATGCACAGCTGCGGGAAAATAGTTGTGGTATCAGCCTCAGAAAGGGGAAGAGAGACTAGTTAGCATAAAAGAGAACAGTGGTTTCCTGGAATTATACAGTTAGGAGGATTAGAAATTAGGGTTTGAGGTAAAATAAGAAGTCATCTAAACCTAAAACATGGCCCAAGCCTCTATTGGGGCTTGCCAATGATCTGTTCACTGCCTGTTACATTCTTTTGTTTCCAAGTTCCTCTATGCTTCCATGATCTGGCTGGAATGGGAAGGAGAAATGCTCAAATGTCATGAGAAAGTGACGATCTTGTGGTATTTTCAGCCGGATTTGAGGCAAGAATTACCAGAAAACCTATTTGTGAGATTCCTAGCCCAGTTTTATAGACCCAAGATGTTTGGGGGGTTCAGATAACGTTCAGTTATCTATCTGGACTCATGGGTACTTATCTGAACTGAATGTTAAACAAAGTGAGACGGCATTAATGAAACCTTTGGCCTCCCATATGAATCATCTTGTGCTAGTACCAAGGGAGATTTGAAGCAAATACTGTAACCACCCTTATTATCTGGGCAGATTATTCTTAGTTCCTATGTTGGGCCAACAACCTCATTGAAGTTACTGGGTGTGACAGTGAATTCTGGCTTGCTGCACTTTACATCTAGAATATAATGGGAGGTGAGGGTGCTCAGCATGTCACAGGACATGATCAGTGCCTCACAGGATGGATCTGTAAATGTAGAGATTGTTTGCAAATTTGGGCTTAGGTACAGGGCACTGTTAATATACTTAAGGATATTCCTGTTTCCATTTGATGAGGACAGCAGTGGTCAGATGGACTGACCACAATGCTGCATGACAGGTCCTGGCTTCCATGTCTAGCTCTGCCCCTGTGTGACTTTGGGGTCCTGTACTTATCTGCCTTTGTAAAGGGCTTTGAGGCCTGCAGGTGAAAGGTATATGTGCAAATTATTTACTGGTTATTAATGGGACAAATTGCTATTGGTGATTGGGAATGCAGGAAAAGAGGTTGCGACAAGAAGATCTAGGCTTCATCAGGAAAGAGATTCCAGAGGAAAAGCTACAGATGTTTGTGCTGGGAATTTGTCCTAGTTGATGCCTCCTGCTCAGTGCACTTAGCTTCTACCATCCCTTAGCCAACTCCACATGGGGTGGCAAGCCAAGATGCACCCTGGAGAAGTGCCAGACACAAGAAGGCGCTGAAGCATCACTGCGTGTGCGGCCGTAGGCATGTGCCCTGCAGAGTGGGAGTATCTCTTGGAACTGAAGTGAACCGGGCCATTAAATACTGTGCTCGTCAAATCCAATCTGTTGTTTCATGGATGACTTGGTCTAAGTGAATGGAAACCCCTCAGCCAGTAGAGTCTATCTACACTGTATCAGCTATTTACTCCATTAGCATAAATCACTGCTATCAAGAAAAAATAGCTATTCTCTCTACTACTTTACACACAAGCTGTGGGCTGGATCTTACCAGTTGCCCAGCTTTCTCAGCTCCCAATAACGGGGGGTAGCCATGTTAGTCTGTATCCACAAAACCAACAAGGAATCCGGTGGCACCTTAAAGACTAACAGATGTCTCCTTGTTGTTTCAGCTCGCAGTGACTCATCATACAGAAGAAATGAGGTTTTTTACCCACAAAAGTTTATGCCCAAATAAACCTGTTAGTTTTTAAGGTGCCACCGGACTCCTTGTTGTTTTTATCATACAGAAGAGTATGTCTGGTTGCTTCAAGGTATTTTTCAAGTAACACAGTGTAGAGTATAGTTACTCAGACAGAGTTACGGTACACAATCTGATGTCTCAAGGAACTGTACAGTTTAACATCTAGGAAGGTTTAGCTGTTGTCTTGAAACAGCAGGTTTATAATGGAAACCTTTGACTCCCTCGCTTTAAAATCAATTTGGCTTGAAACTTGGCGCACAACTTAAGCTTCAGTGCAGTTTCTTTTCTTTTGCACGATAACTTAGTGTTTTTGCAGCAGTAAAGATAGGACACCTGGCTATGTTAACAGTGTCGCGGACATGTTTTGGGGTAGCTAGCTGAAAAAGAAACTATTTTTTAACGTTGTTCTGCTGTTTCCAAAAATGGAAGGGCATTCAATTATTTAATATAATGAAGTCATCATCAATAGTGCAATATTTTAAAACCAGTAAGGAGAGAATCAGAGCTGAGTGTCAGTTGATCCTCTGCTTAGCCTGTTGTGAAGGTGGATTGCTGAAGGAACTGTCCTGAGACCCCTCAGTGAGTAGGCACAACAACGTGGATTATTGATAGAATGATAGACATCAGACTTTATTGCTTTTGTCTAAATTCAATACAGTGAGTCCCATTCTGTGCAGCTCCATTGAAGCACGGTGCTGAGTCAGTGGAGTTACACTGGGTCATATTTGGCCCCATAGACTTCATTGTAGCTCCTTTGTTTTTAATGCACAATGCATCTTGAAAACTGTTTACAGCCTTGACTCTCTTGTACCAGCATGGGCACGTGGGTGGTATTGAAGAGTGTTATTTCTGTTCAAATAGTGGGCAAGAAGCAGCAGCATTGAAGCCTCAGTCTGTACCATTATTACAACGTCCTAATGGCTGTTTTCTTCTAAAGGCCAGGCAATGGTGTGAAACTGGAATCTACCTCTTAGCTTCTCAAGCTGTGGACAAGTGCCAGTCACAGGAAGGAGCTGAAACTGCGCTGTGTGACATAGAGAAATTCCTGGGAACCGCTAAGGAACACCAGGTGTCTAACCCTAAGGAATTCTACAACCAGTTCGACATGATTCTAACCGCTGAAATAAAGGTAAAGCTTGTTGAATTTTTACTCTGCCAATTTAAACTTCCTACAAACCAGCAGTGAATGTCAAAATACACACTTCACATACTGTATTAACTCCTGGCTTCTGTTCAGATGAAAATGTGAAAGGAGATCTATGATAGCAAACTATTCACAAATGTGGACACTTGGGGGAATAGCCTTTACTCATACGAGGAGTCCTTACCATAGGTGCCAACTCTGTGGGTCCTCCAGGGCTGGAGCACCCATGGGGAAAAATTGGTGGGTCCTCTGCACCCACAGGCAGCTCCCCTCCCCACGCCCCCCCCCCCCGGCCCAGCTCACCTCTGTCTTCGCCTCCTCCTCTGAGTGCCCCGCAGTTCCACTTCTCCCTCCAGCCCCGAGAGCTTCCTGCTGCGAAACAGCTGTTTCACAGTGGCAAGCTCTGGGAGAGAGGGGGGAGGAGGTGGAACGGGACACGCTCAGGGAAGAGGCTGGGTGGGGCTTTGGGGAAGGAGTCCAATGGAGCAGGGAGGGGGCGGAGTTGGGGGGGCTTTGGGGAAGGGGTCGGAATGGGAGTGGGGCAGGGGTCGAAGTGGGGCGGGACCATGGGGGGAGGGGTTGAGCACCCACCGGTGCCATGAAAAGTTGCTGCCTACGGTCCTTACTCACACACTCCAAAGCCTGGGTCAGGGATTGTGCAGAGGCAGGTACTCAGTGGGAGCAGAGTGCCTGCAGAGAGCAGCTGCTGCACTATTCTAAGACAGAATGCAGAGTGTGCTACTGCCTAATGCTGTTAGTCTGAGGTTTGGGTGCAAGGATCCCACCCCAGTGTTCTGTCCAGCCCTGAATGACATCTACTCCACATCTGTTCTGCATACAGGCCAATGTCCAAAAAGTTCTACAAAAACTAGAAGACGTGCAAGAAATGTTTGACAAGAGGCAAGTGAGTTTGAAGAAGCTGGCAGCCAAGCAGACTCGGCCGGTACAACCTGTCGCCCCGCATCCTGAATCCTCCCCCAAGCGAGCATCACCCAAGAACACCAGACCAGCACCATTAAGTAAGCCTCAGAGAGAACGTTTTCAGACACACACCCATTCTGTTCTCACAGTTCTGTTCAGTCCAATAACCAAACTGAAAGCTTATGCTTGAGATTTAGTGTCGGCACCATGAGCCCAGGCTTCAGAGTCAGCTGTGAAATATTCATGAGGTGAGGGCGAATCGGGTTATGGATCTACCAAGAACACTTCCAACTCCCTGTCACAGGGCAGGATTCCCTCACACTATACTCCATGTTGTACACAATCCTCACATACTCCAGTGGCAAGTTCAACACCATGTGTGTTATTTACAACAAGCTAAACAAGTGGTTGTTCCCCACAGCATATGACTTTTACCTTCTCCCAGACCCAGGGGAGAAGGTGGGAGAGCTCTCATCTCCCTGAGATCCTGAGCTTCTCTGGGCTTCCCTTTTGGCCTACCCCTCTCTTCTCTCTTCCTGTCTCCCTTTTAGCCCTCCTCAGCTGATGAGCTGAGTCCACTTGCTGATTGGTTAATCGTCACCTGATACTTAATCAATTATCTCATCACTTTGGCTCACATGGGGACACTAACCAAGTGCACAGAGCAATGAGTCAGTCAGGCTATTCTTACTCTGTCACTTTCCCCATTCCTGGAAAGTTTCTTCCCTTCAGTTAAGCTCCCGCCAGAGATGGTCTGTCCCTCAGAGGGACTTATCTTCTACTCTTTAGTCTTCCTTCCAAGTGACCATGATGTCTAATTGTTCATTGAGTGTGTGCAAATTATTCACATGCATTTCTGCTTGTAAAATTGCTTGTAAATTCTTAGCTTTAAAATCACACTATCCCACAGTCAGACAACGCAAACGTTAAGGCTCCAGTGACAACCTTAACTCCTGTGCATCGCTCACATGGAGTATTTTCTACGCCTGTTTCTTCTGTATAATCCTCTCCTCCTCCTCTGGGGTAGACCTTGAATAGTTACCTTGCGGTAAAAACTACCTCTGCATTGTCTTCACTAGGATCTGCAGTGAGGTTGCTGACTCGAGTTAGCTATCTCGATTAAAAAGAGCAAAGAGATTTTTTTTTATTTTTTTGCAGTGAAGACATAGCTTAAGTCGACTCAAAATAGCTTAGTTTGTGTCTCGTGGGGGCCCCTTTTTAACAGAGCCACCCTTTGGGCCATGTAAAGAGGAACCTCACTATATTTTAAAAATGAAATCTAAGTCTCTAGCAAAGAGTCTTAAAAGTATCAGGGGATAACCATGTTAGTCTGTATCTGCAAAAACACCAAGGAGTCTGGTGGCACCTTAAAGACTAACCGATTTATTTGGGCATAAGCTTTTGTGGGTAAAAAACCTCACTTCTTCAGAGGCATGGAGTGAAAGTTACAGCTGCAGGCATTATATAATGACACATGAAGAGAAGGGAGTTACCTCGCAAGTGGAGAACCGGTCTTGACAGGCCCAATTTGATCAGGGTGGATGTGATCCATTCCCAATAATTGATGAGGAGGTGTCGATTCCAGGAGAGGAAAAGCTGCTTCTGTAATGAGCCAGCCACTCCCAGTCCCTATTCAAACCCAGGTCAATGGTGCTAAATTTGCAAATGAATTTTAGTTCTGCTGTTTCTCTTTGACGTCTGTTTCTGAAGTTTTTTTGTCCAAGAATAGTGACTTTTCAATCTGTTAGAGAATGACCAGGGAGATTGAACTGTTCACCTACTGGCTTTTGTATGTTACCATTCCTGATGTCCAATTTGTGTCCATTTATTCTTTTACGAAGGGACTGTCCGGTTTGTGTAAATTGAAGCTTGGTAGACACTACAGAGACAGCTTACATCAACCTAATTATGGCAGCATACCCACTACAGACTGATGTAAGTGCCCTACTACAGCAAGATAATAACTCCACCTACACAAGAGGCGTAGGGCTTATGTTGGTGGATTTAGGGCGACGCAGTGTCTGTGTAGACACTGCATTACATACATCGGCTGTTGACTGTCATTCCTATCACTTTCACCACTATGCTGGAGACTTGAAATTGACAAGAAAGCCAGGCTGTAACCAGGGCAGATGGGGAGCTCCAGCTAGAGCCTGGCTGTTCCTGGGTTTCCTCACTCCCAGCTAGGGTGCGTGCACTCCCTTGGAGCTCAGCTGCCCTCTGGCTCCCAGCCCAGCTGCTACCCAGGCTCCCCACTCCTGGCTGGCAGCCGGGCTGCTGCCTGGAGGCTCCTGGCTCCCCGCTCCCTGTGGGGAGCCTGGCAGCTGCACTGAGGATCCTGGCTCTCTACCGGGAGTGCCTGGACTCTGGGTGCAGAGCTCCCTACTGGAAGCCTAGCTGCAGCGGACAGTGGGGAGCCAAGAGCCGTGGGGGGCAGAGGGGGCAACCTGGCTAATGGTAGCACAGAGCTGAGATTCTGGGGAGGCGGTGGGAGCCAGGGCTCCCCACAGGGAACCAGGAGCCTCTGGGCATTAGCCCAGATAGCAGCAGAGAGCGGGGCAGGTACAGCCCAGCTTGGAATGGGGAGCCTGGCTGGGTAGCTGGGCTGGGAGCCAGAGGGCAGCTGTGCTCCAAGCGGGATGGACACAGCCCAGCTGGGAGCCAGGAGCCTATGGGCAGCCAGGCTCTAGCTGGAGCCCCCCACCCGCCCTGGTGACAGCCCGGCTTTCTTGTCAATTTCACAGCTCTAGGATATAGCTGACAAGAATGACAGCCAATCGCAGCTGTAAGTAATGCAGTGACTACAACAACACCGTGTCACCTGAACTCCATCAACATAAGCCCTACACCTCTTGTGGACATGCAATTATGATGTTGTTGTAGTAGCACTGTAGTGTGTACGCTGATATAATTAGGTTGACATAAGCTGCCTTATCGACCTAACTCTGTAGTGTGGACCAAGACGTAATTTTACTGCCTTTCTGTCAGCACCTTAGTCATTTCCAGAGCACACACAAACTGTACAATTTTATAATATTCTAAATGTACAGCGAAGCAGAGGGAATAAATATATATAACAAAGCACATATTTGCTTTGCAGGTGGTGTAAATTACAACCCTTTAAATAATCTGGAGCCTTTGTTCATGAGGGCCATCTGATGCCATCAGCTATTTACACAGAAAGCCTAACTGATTCTAGAATGTGGTTCTGTGAATTTTATGTTAGAGTTCAAAATAAAACTGATGAGACAAAAACATACAGATGACTGTTGAACCCTGTGCATATTGTTGCAAATGATCAGCAAGCCCACGTTACTGACAAATATTTCTAGAACTGTGATATAGTGGGGAGATGTACAGTGTTTACTGGTCCTGAAAGTCACACTACCACCTTCCTCATACTGGACCAGGGTAGTGCTACTCATATGATGATGCTCATATACTACAGTGGCCAGAGCTAATTAAATACCTAGATTGCAATATACAGCGTGTATGAATGATTAGCTTACTAAGGCCTTGTCTACACTACAGGGGGAGATCGATCTTAGTTACGCAACTTCAGCAATGTGAATAACGTAGCTGAAGTCAGTGTACTTAGATCTACTTACTGTGGGGTCCATGCTACGTGATGTCGACGGGAGACGCTCTCCCATCGACTCTCCTTGCACTTCTCGTTCAGGTGGAGTACAGGAGTTGACAGGAGAGCGATCTGCGGTCGATTTAGCAGGAGACCCACTAAATTGACCGCCAATGCATCGATCGCCATGCGTCAAACCACCAGTAAGGGTAGACAAAGCCTAAGAATGTTTCTACAGATGAGCCTGACGGGTCAGACCAAAGACTGATATTCAATGATTTATTGGTAAGGCAAATAATTAATATTGATGCTCTGTCTCTAAATAGTACTGACCCAGAATGGGTGCCATAAAAATAAAACTTGCCCATATGGCAGTATTTGACTTTCTGCAGTATTTTCTGGGCTTGGAACAGGAAATACCAGAGCTCAACTACCATGACCAGAAAGTGACAATTTAGTTTTTAAAATGGCACTATCTTCTCCAACAGTTGCTCAGTGTGTAAAATGTCATTCATTGGATTCCTGAACTGACTTTCGTCTCAGAATCCCAAAGCACTTCAGCAACATTCCCTAACTAATGGGGATGTTGTATCATTGACTCCTTTGAGCACAGAGAAGTTAAATGACTCACTCAAGTTTACACGGTGAGTCTATGGTAGAACTGAGACTAGAACAGAGATGTTTTGACTCCTGAGCCGTAGTTGTGACCACACTGCCTTGAAGACAAGAATATAAGAATGGTCATACTGAGTCAGAACAATGGTTCATGTAACCCAGTATTCTGTCTTCAACCATGACTGCTGCCAGATGCTTTAGGGGCAATGAACAGGGCAATGATCACGTTATCTGTCTCCTGTTGTCCACTCCCAGCTTCTGACAGTTGGAGGTTTAGAGACACCCAGAGCATGGGGTTGCATCCCTGACCATCTTGACTAATCACCATTGATAGGCCTATCCGCCATGAATTTATCTAATTCTTTTTTGAACCCAGTTATACTTTTGGCCTTCACAACATCCCCTAGCAATGAGTTCCACAGGTTAATTGTGCATTGTGTGAAGTACTTCCTAATGTTTGTTTTAAGCCTGCTGCCTATTAATTTCATTGGGTGACCCCTGGTTCTTTTGTTATGTGAAGGGGTAAATAACACTTTTTTATTCACTTTCTCCACACCAGTCACAATTTTATAGACCTCTATTATATCCACCCTTAGTTGTTTTTTTCTAAAATGAACAGTTCTAGGCCTTGGCTACACTGGCGCTTTACAGCGCTGCAACTTTCTTGCTCAGGGGTGTGAAAAAACACCCCCCTGAGCGCAGCAAGTTACAGTGCTGCAAAGTGCCAGTGTAAACAGTGCTCCAGCGCTGGGACCGCAACCACACTCGCACTTCAAAGCACTGCCGCAGGAGTGCTGTACGGCTGCAAGTGTAGCCATACCCCCAGTCTTTTTAATCTCTCCTCATATGGAAGTTGTCTATACCCCTAAGCATTTTTGTTGCACTTCTCTGTATTTTTTCCAATTATAACAATTTTTTTGAGATGGGGCAACTAAAATTGCATGCAGTAGTCAAGGTGTGAGCATACAATGGATTTATGTAGTTGCATTACGATATTTTCTGTCTTATCTATTCCTTTCCTAATGGTTTCTAACATTGTTAGCTTTTTTCACTGCTACTGCACGTTGAGCAGATGTTTTCCGAGAACTATCCATGGTGATTCCAAGATCTCTTTCTTGAGCTAATTAGACCTCATCATTTTGCATTATGAGGATTATGTTTTCCAATGTGTGTTACTTTGCACTTATCAGCATTGGTTTTTTGTTGCCCAGTCACCCAGAGTTATGAGATCCCCCTGTAACTCTTTGCAGTCAGCTTCAGACTTAACTATCTTGTGTAACTTTGTATCATCTGCAAATTTTGCCACCTCACTAATTACCCCCTTTTCCAGATCATTTATTAATATATTTAACAGCACTGGTACCAGTACAGATCCTTGAAGGACCCTGCTATTTATTTCTCTCCACAGTGAAAACTGCCCATTTATTCCATTATGCCCTTTGTTTCCTATCTTTTAACCAGTTAATGATCCACTAGCAGATCTTCACTCTTATCCCATGAGTACTTACTTTGCTTGAGAGCCTATGGAGTGGGACCATGTTAAAGGCTTTCTGAAAGTCAAAGTATGTTATATCCACTGAATCCCCCTTGTCCACATGCTTGTTGACCCCCCTCAAAGAATTCCACTAGATTGGTGAGTCATGATTTCCCATTACAAAAGTCTGGTTGACTCTTCCCATTACATACCATGGTCATCAATTTTGCTCTTACTATAGTTTCATCCAATTTGCCTGGTTCTGAAGTTAGGCTTAGTGGTCTGTAATTGCCAGGATCTCCTATGGAGCATTTTTTAAAAATCAGCATTACAGTATCTGGTACGGAAGCTAATTTAAACTATAGGAATAGTTCTGCAATTTCATATTTGAGTTGCTTCAGAACTCTTGGGTGAATCCCATCTGGTCCTGGTGATTGATTGTTTACCAATCTGTTCCAAAATGTCCTCCATCGACATCTCAGTCTGGGACAGTTCTTCAGACTCATCACCTAAAAAGAACGGCTCCAGTGTGGGATCTCTCTTGGGCTTTCCTTAACATCCTTGGAAGAGGATCAGTACTACCAGGCACAGTACTTCTAATGTAGGTCCCACTTTTTCTTTAAGCCAATATAGTAGCTGACTATTTTTCTCTGAATTATGGTCCAACGATCTGATCCATGTGGGCAGACCCATGTACCTCTGTGAAGCTCAGCTGAAGTCAGTAAGGGTTCATTAAATCACATTGCAGGGTTGGGGATTTATACTGGAAGGATTTATTGAGCACCAACTGGGGAAGAAGGAGGAGAGGGTGCCAGTGCTGTTTATGGCAGATATTGTAACTCATCATTGTTTGAGGCACCTGAATCTTCCTGATCACATGCAAAGCATATTATATCAACAGGAAGCTACTGCATTCAAAGATCAAATTTCTATGCAAATAAGGAGGCAAGTGGATAAATAAGATGTGGTTAATAGCTGCTGGAGGCCTGAAAGTAAGGCTCATGTTCTATAGCCTGCATATCTAACTAGACCACAGAAGTGCCACATGATGACTATTATCTGAGTTCCCCTGTGCAGGGAAAAAAAAATCCAGAGACGTTTCTCACCTGCCAACTCTCTGGAAAGACAGTCCCTATTTCCAGAGCAAAATCCTGACCATGTTCCCCACTCTGATCCTCCAGGGAAAGGGACAAAAGTGAAATTCACCCAATGCAGAATGCTCAAAAAAAGGGCATAAGTGGTGGTGCTGAGGGTCATACATGAAATGCTCTCATGAATTTTATTGTGACATTTCCCCCCCATACACACACACCGCTAGGTAAAAAGAAATTCTTCTTTGCCATGTGTGAGGGACGGGGCAGAAATGTGGGCCACCCACTCCTACATGCCAGCACAGGGGACATGGCCCGGAAAATGAGGTGTGACCTATGCCTACCTGAGCCCCAGCTGTCATAATGGCCTCAGTGGGCTGTTGGCAGGAGGCATAGTTTAGGGAAGCCTTCAGGAGAGGATAGAGCATGGACAAGTGGCTCAAAACTGTCTTTTTCCTCACTCGCTAGACTTATGCCAAGTGCTCCTCTGCTGGACTGCAGAATCAGGGACAAAATCTTAATATTTAAATTCATACCCTCTTTCATTCTGAAACATCTCATTTCACAAACTGATCTACCAACTAGACACAGGCAGCGAGCTTGCTCAAATGCCTGCACCTACCTAATCAAATAATAAAAACCACGAGGGGAACAGACTTGATGCTCAATACAAAACCACATCCACTCCTCTTGTTCTTGAGGGAGAGGTTTGCCTGTGGAAACGTGCTCATGCTTTACTTATAGACCAGTCTCAAGGAGGCAACAGCCCTCTGCTGGCCCTTTGGGTGGTCACTTCAGACAGACTTCCCTGTAAATCTTGTTGAGTTTTATATTTTAATACTACATAAAGATGCATGTTACTCTGAGGTTAGCTCAGTTTATTCCCTGTTGAGGTTAACTTCCATTGAGGGTTTCATGGGAGTTACTGAGGGCAGAATTCATCCCTGCATGTATGTTGGGAAGAAAGAGATGCAACCCAACAAGAAAATTAATAGGTTCCTTCTGTGCTCCAATTAACTCAATTTCTGAGATGCTGATGAGTTGGCTAAATTTTTGCTGACTGCATTGCAGTGTTTGATGGAATTCCTGTAAATAGAAGGCCAGATCCTCAGCTGACATAAACTGGCATAGGGCTAGTGTGATCAGTCTGGCACACCAGTTGTAAAGCACTTTGGGAAGGAACCTACTGAGCTGTGAAGTATTATAGGTGGCACTGTTAGCGCCATCCACAGTTAATGTTGCCTGACCCTTCCCATTGTAGGACCCTGTTTTCAGTTGCTTATAACGCTGCTAAAGTTCACACATTTGGGCTGAAGTTTTCCCTATAGGGTATCTGCCTCATGCTGAATTATTTTGGAAAGTTTCAGCAGCAATGGTTTGGCCATTTCCTGAATGCGATTAGGGAAAGATATATTAGTTTGCCCAGGTTAAAAAAATTCTTACAACCATTTAGTTGAGAAGCTCAGGCACCTCTGCACTTTAGATCAAGGGCTTGAAATTAGGCAAAAGGAAGCCCTGCCCTGGCATTCAAGCCCTTTTTGCTCTTCCTATTTTAAAAAATGCCCAAATTTGTCTACAAGTTATAAGCCTTTAAAAAAAAAAATCTCAGTTTACATACATTCAGCAGAGACCTGTTAGAATTGGCAGTTGAATTCTCCTAAAATTGTGTTCCTTCATGACAGTGAGTTTCACAGATATTTGCTAACAAAGTATGTGTCATCATCCTTTGGTGAACCATATGGAGGATGACAACCTAGCTACTGCTACCAGTTGCTCTGCTACTTGAGCTGACAAAGTATGTGGTCTAAATGTTCCAACCCTGCCAAGGTTTATGTGGGTGTAAATGTGATTCCACATGATACAATGGTTTTTTTCAGTTTGCTTTTTAAAAAACCTAAGAACCTACACACAAAAAACTACATTAGAAGAACATTACAGTGATGCAAAGTCAAGCACTCAAAAATTAGGAAATGCCATAATTAAGATTCTGTCCTTTTGAACATATAGCGTGTGATATACTTCTAAGTACTCTGAAAAATGAGGTTTTGGGCATCTCACATTTGACACCCCAAATTAATGGACACTTTGGATCTTAATCTCTTTGCCTCAGGTCCCCATCTGTAAAATGAAGATAATACCATCCCCTCACCTCACAGGCATATTGTGAAAATACATTATGGTTTTGAAGCACTTCAGTTCAACAGTGAAGAGCACTACTGAAAAGCCCCATGCGGAAATAAATAATTCTGTCTTCAGGGCAGGGTTTGAATAATGTTCCAGAAATAAGGCCGAGGGCCACACATTGAACAATGTGGATAAAAAATTTTTGAATCAGCTAGGTGCTATCCAACATTAGATTATATCCGTTATACACAAATGACAAACAAGGTGACTCATACTCCAGGCCTCTTAGAACTCTGAGTTCATTTGAGGAAGCACACCTGAACCCCTTTCAGTCCTTTAAGTAATAAAATCTAAACAAACAACATCTCATCTATATATAGCTGACTGCTAATTGGATCCTTTTTGGCATTCCTTACTCACTCATACATAACACAAAAGAGAGGAAGGAGAAGGTGGGCTGGACAGAAGAGAGATTATATGGTATAGGAATATGTGAATTCCATTAGTGCCTCTTTAGGAAACCACCAGCTTCTTACAGCCCACAATATTTCTAAACAGAGGAGCGGAAGAAAAGAGGCTTTCATTTTTGTGGCAATAGCGTATGGCAATGACTGAGAAACTAATTGTTTTTTTTTTCTTACAGAAGGATACTTATATGAGGGGCCTCATTCTGTTCTCCTTGCTCTTGATGCAATTTTAACTTGGTACAGAGTGCAGGACTGGGCTCAAAAATCAGAGTCTAGAGGTAGAAAAGACCTTCTGCTTAAGGCCATCTAGGCCCAGATCCTCAAAGGTGTTTAGGTGCCTACTGATTTCAGTAGGAGTGAGGTGCCTTAAGACTTTTGAGGACATAGGTGCTAGCTCCTTGCCCCAGGTAAAATTCATTCCCAGGCAGTGGATCAGCAAAAACAAGAGGCTTCCACTGTTCCCCCTTTTGAGACTTCTCTTTATATGCAGCCCAAAATGCCTGGGACATTTACTAGTGTTTTTTTCCATTCCAGTTTTAAATGTAGTAAATCCGCAGTCTGTGGAAATTAAATTTGCCCATGAGGATGGAATGCAAGATCTAATCTGAAACCCCTTTCTGAAATTCAGGGGGCTGGTTTTGAGCTTACGGTGTGGACTTCTTTCTTCTATTCGCTTCTCTCTACAACCATCATTTAAAATACAAACTCTACTGGTAAAGCAACCTCTGAGTTAAAATACTGATCCTAGGGATGTGCTGGGTCAGAGACCAAGCTGTGGTTAGGCTTTTTAGGAACTCATCTTTAAGTTAAATAGCCAAGACAAATGTATCTGAATCAACTGGAGCCATCCGAATCTTCAAGTCATAGTCAAGATATCAAAGGAATAATTGATTTTTCTTTCTCCTTGCTGACTGCATTTTGTTATTAGTTAGGACTTTTATAGGAGTATTCTCTAGCCTTCAGAGCGATGATTAGCTCTATGTAGCCAATATTGCCGACAGTGCTGCTTTAGGCAAAGGTCTTACGTTTCATATCATTGTTTCTTCTCTGAGTCCTGCTCTTGCATGTTTAACACACACAACTTTAGAAAATGAGCAGGCCTTCCAGAGCAATCCAGATGACTAAACCACTGGTTCAGGTAGGAGGGAAGTTCAACATGAACAGGGTTCTAGACTATTTTAGCCAAGCTGCTAGTTGAAATGTTTTTCCATCAAACTTTTTTTGGACACAAAATGGCTTGTTGATAAAACCTTAGGATTTTCACAGAAAATGTTTGTTGAAAATTTTGATTTGTCCACAAAATTTTTCAAAATGTGTTTAATTTCAATAACACACACACACACGCACTCTCTCTCTCTCTCTCTCTCTGCACTTTTCTACTGCAAGAAAAGTGAATCAATATGAGAGAAAAGGGATGGAAATACCTGAAACTGTGTGTGGGAGGGAGGGAAGGAATTCCCCCCCAAAATTCAAATAAAATGAAAGTTTTTTGGGAGGTCTTTTCAAAGTTATGGGGAAATTATTCTTATTTTACTAACTCAATCTTTATAAATTTTTCCTCCCGCTCAAAAAATTAGTTAGACCATTTTCTAAGTGAAATTATACCACTTTCCAGAGGGAACAGCTGTTTCCATATACCAGTCTTTCTGCAAGGCTGGAGAAGGTAGCTTTTGGAAATAGTACTCAAAACCAAATACGATTCCCACTGTATCTCATGATAAGGAGCTACTAGAAAACCAAATAGCACTCAGTGGTTGGATTTCAACTGGGTCATGGGACCTGTACAACTCAGTTGTTTTGTAGTTATGGTAACGGCTTCAATTGTTCTATGCA
The DNA here is from genome assembly GCF_007399415.2 of Gopherus evgoodei. Taxonomy (NCBI): domain Eukaryota; kingdom Metazoa; phylum Chordata; order Testudines; family Testudinidae; genus Gopherus; species Gopherus evgoodei. The sequence goes on from NC_044330.1 coordinate 9,619,005, forward strand.
GGAAGTTTGTAAAATCTTCATGTGTAAATAATTAAATTCACAAGAAGTACACTTGCAAATTCCTTGTATGTTTTGGGCCAGGATGCAGGGTGAGGAGTTGCAAAGAGAAGTGAAGGGGTTAGGGAAAGACCATCTCAAGTTTTCTTGTTAAGTGCAGTGATCGCGCAGTTGGGTAAGAGGAAAGGCAGTACATACAGATAACAAGATGAGTATTTCTTCTCTGATGCATTTCTAGGATAGACACATTATCCTTCTGTCTGACTGCATAATTGGGTGCGGTCATCCTGATTTTCTATAAATTTATGAAAAATGAAAGACATTTCAGTTCTTCTCTTTACTGATTCTGTTATGCTGTGCCCTCTCCATCCAGAGCGAGCTGCCCTGAGCCTCCCACAAAGAAGGATGGGCAGGTGTCAGTGAGAGCTGTGGGTCTATAACATCTCTGAACAGTGCTGGGGTAGCCTCTAAGACCTTTTCCACTCAGTTCCCCCAGAATGCAGTTCGCCTCCAGTCTCGTCATTCAGGTTCCTTTTTTTGGCATATACCAACACTATGTTGAGTTGATCAACCTCAAACATAGGGAGTGAGTACAAGGTATATACACCACACAGCCAAAGTTACACAGAAACCCCGTTTCTTTATATATATTGCATCACATGTTTTGGAATTGGCTTAGTTACTTTGCAAGAACCACTCCCTGTACAGCATGCTCTGTCCATATGCTGTGAATATTCGGTTTTACTCTTTACTTCATCTTTATGCCCCTAACTTCTCTTGCCCATTGTTCTTACTACTGTAAATGGTTCCCTGGGTGGTGTTCTTATATTAGCTAGCTCAGGCATTCTGTCTTTTAGCTTACTGGCTCCTTTACTTACCTTAGCACAAACATTCCATTTTTGGCCTGCTGACCTAGTTACCTCCCTAATTCTGTTGTCCAAGAAACCAGGCCTCCCCCTTGCTTAATTATGCACGGCAAGACAGGCCTACAGGCATGATGCATAATTAGCTTCATTTTTGGGAACCTACATATGGAGGCACTCAAAATTAGGGAATACATCTGAAATAATTGGCTTTTATTTTTTCTGATGGTCTTTAGGTGAATTAACTAAAAAATTTCCCCAGAGCAAACAATGAAAGGGCTGCACAGTAGACTAGGAGCAAGTTTGGCCTTTGCTGCCTGACACAGACTTGCTTTAAGCATTCCATCTGATGTCCAGATTTATTTCTAAAGTACCTGCAACTATGCCTTTATCAATGTGCTGATCCAGGATAAACAGGACTGATTTTTACCTTACATTTTTAAATGCACTTTCATTTGCTGTGTGACAGCTGAGTTACTGGTCTAGTCTTATTTAATTACTATTAAATAACAGGAATAATTGCATTCTGGATTCATGTTTATTAGGGATCGCCTTCCCTCAGCACATTCTAACACATTTTCTTTTGGATGGCAGTCATAGGCCACACAGTTCAAGTGCTGCTGCTGATTCTCCGTAGCATCAGTTGGCTTACTGGCAGTTTCACTCACTGTGAGCCATACTAAAGAAGCTTAACACAATGGTGTCGCTTGTCAAACTGTGGTCACTAGTTGGGTGACCAGACAGCAAATGTGAAAAATCGGGACAGGGGGTGGGGGATAATAGGAGCCTATATAAGAAAAAGACCCAAAATTCAGGACTGTCCCTTTAAAATTGGGACATCTGGTCACCCTAGTCTCTAGCCACTGAGCATTTAGCAATATCCATTCCAGTTTTTTTTTTTTCCAAGACCACAGTAAAAAAACAACAAAAAAAACTACATTTTTATATTTCGATTGGCATAGCAGCTGTGGTAACATTCATCATTCACTAGTGCATAGATACTTTGCATGCAAAAGAAAACCAGTTCTCTTACTGCTGTGCACTGAAAGCCTGTTAAAGTATTCAGGTCTTCTTTTTGGGACCAGTTCTACTGTACCCAATTGAACAAGATTCCCATCCACTTCCATGCCAAAAATAACTCGTAAAATGGTTGGGAATTCTCTGGTGACTGGAACTGACAAGCAGTCCTGTTGTGTGTGGATAGTTGTCAGGTGTTTTTATTCTTGTGCTTTTACAATTATTAACAGCTCACCTAAGACAATGCTCTGATTTATTCCCCCTAATATTATGCATAATGCCGGAAGCTAAAACGACCTGCCATTGCCCAGTTTACTGAAGGCCAGATCTTAGTCCCCATTTCAACTTTTCCCATTGTTTTCAATAGAAACTAGGATTTAGGCATGCTGGCACAAGTTTTCTAATGGTAGTTTCTATTGATTCCCTCAGCTACCAATAGGAGATCAGCAGAAATTCCCTGTCCACCAAAGTCCATCTCTGAGGTAGAATTATCAAAAAAGAAAAGTATTAAGAAGACTAAAGGCGGAATTAAGGTAGGAGCATCTTTGTTTTTGAAACAGTCTCTCCTGTGATAGAATGCAAGGTGACATCACTGTATGGTGCAATACAAACGATTTTAAAATACCTTACTTACCCACCACCCATTCCCATATATTCTACATCAGTTTCATACTGGATTTCATGAGCATAAGCATTCTGGTGAAAGCTGAAATTCCTTTGGGTGGGGAGGGGGCAGAATCTGGCCATTTATGTATCTCATATTACAATGCATTAGCTCACAGGTATGTAGTGTAGTTTTAGCTGTGTTGGGCTGTGAAGAAGGGCTCTGTGTGGCTCAAAAGCTTGTCTCTCTCATCAACAGAAGTTAGTCCAGTAAAAGATAGTACCTCACTCACTTTGTATCTCTTAGCTCTCAGGTGTTATACCAGAGGTGGGCAAACAACGGTGGCCCGTGGAACCGTCCTGCCTGTCCCCTGAGCTCCTGGCCATGGAGGCTAGCTAGCTAGCCTCCGGCCCCTCCCCAGCTGTCTGCCCTCTCCCACAGTCACACTACCGCAGGGGCAGTGCTCTGGGCGGCGGGGCTGCACACTCATGCAGGGTAGCGTAGCACAGCGGTGTGTCTGGCTCTGGCCAGGAAGCACAGCTCCAGCCACGCTGCTCTGAGCAGTATGGTAAGGGGGCTGAGGGGTTGGATATGAGGCAGGAGGTCCTGGGGGACTGTCAGGGGACAGGGAGTGGCTAGATGGGGCAGAGGTTCAGGGGGGCAGGGGATGGAGTCCTGGGGGGCCTCTCAGGGGGGTGGTTTGGATGGGTGGGGCATCCCAAGGGGGACAGTCAAGGGGTAGAAAGTGGGAGGGGTCAGATGGGGGCAGGAGCCAGGCTGTCTGGGGGGCACAGCCTTCCCTACCTGGCCTGCCATACAGTTTCACACTCTGATGTGGCCCTTAGACCAAAAAATTTACACACCCATGTTACACTGTAGGTTTTTGCCTAAAGTGGGAATCTTACTCTAACATCACCTTAGTCAAATTAACCCTGTAAAACTGGTGTTCTGTTCTATTCAGGATCTCATATCACACATCACTGTGGTATCCAAGCCCCTTCCAGTGATAAAAATTAAACAATGAGACTTATCAAGTGGATTCTCCCCCCTCCTCCCCAAGAGAAGTTTACTCATTAAATACTTTTCAGAAATAAAAAACAAACTAATAGCTGCTGCTGCATGGCAAAAGAAGGTCAAGTGCACAGTAATCTACACATTTACAAAAAGAGTTAAGATATATGCACCACCAGTGACTTAATCATAGCTTTGTGACACTGACCCATTCCCCTACAGTGCCCTTTTCCTTTGTTTGGTCTTCCCTCGGTGTCATTTGGCTTCTGAAATTGCAATCTGCTTGGAGCAGAGATGGTGTTTAGTTTGTCTGTATGGCACCTTGCGTGCTTTTGGGTACTCATTGAATAAGTAACTCCGCTAAAATTTCTCACCTTGAACTTAAGAGGATGCCAGAGCTTGACTGAAGCCAGCAGCAGGCATCTCTTACTTGCCTGTTCAAACTAAAAATCTAGAAAAAGCACTATCCGTCCAAATGCATTGGAAATGTGGCTCCTTTCTGCTGTAGATTCCACTAGTACTGGATTCATAGAATATCAGGGTTGGAAGGATCTCAAGAGGTCATCTAGTCCAACCCCCTGCTCAGAGCAGGACCAATCCCCAGACAGATTTTTTCACCCCAGTTCCCTAAATGGGTCCCTCAAGGATTGATCTCACAACCGTGGGTTTAGCAGGCCAATGCTCAAACCACTAAGCCTATCCCTCCCTTCAAGGATTGCATTATAGATAGGTTAATGGCAGTTGTGATTTTTTAAAAAGTTGATATAACTGAAAATGTCCCAGTTCTGAAACTTGCATGAAAATGGGTCAGTCCACTCATAATAGAGCAAAGCTCTAAAAATATTTAATTGTAATTATAAGCATATGTATACCTACACCTCTACCCCGATATAACATGTCCCAATATATCCGAATTCGTGTTATAACACGGTAAAGCAGTGCTCTGGTGGTGGGGGGGAGCTGCACGCTCCAGTGGATCAAAGCAAGTTCGATATAACGCAGTTTCACTTATAACGAGGTAAGATTTTTTGGCTCCTGAGGACAGCGTTATAGCGGGGTAGAGGCATATATATGAATGACTAAAGGTGAAAGTAATATCTGGGCCAAAATGAGGAGAGACAGCATTGAAGCAGTTGTACTTTCTCTGTGGAGCTTAGACTGTTGAGCAAAGGTTTTACTTGATGCATAAATCATGATTTTTTTTTTTTGTTTAAAAGTTTCACATCTTTCAACAGTTTGAAACAAAAGCACTGAATTAGTGAATCTATATGATGCAACCCGCTATGTAGACTAGTCCATGTCTATCTTTACTTTGTCCTAAGACATGCAGCCAGGCAACATCCCTAGGCCTCATTTAAATTTTACATGACAATTTGATTCTTTAACACAACTAGCCCAAAGTTGCCTGTACAAAGCTTTGCCTACTGGGATGTAAGGACTTTTCAATGTAATGTTTACCTTCTTTGCCTGATCTACTTCTCCATTAACTGTTGGAGTCTACCTAAAAAGTACGGAAGCGGGTCAGGTCAGGGAGGTGGAAATCACAAGGACAGCTAGGGTTCAGAAAGCAGTGGTAAAAGCAGGAGAGGGGGCTGCTGGTGGTGTTCATCTAGTTTTGAGCATGGCCCATAAAAGCGTGAGTCCAATCACAGTTGTCGCATTTTTCCATATTAGGCGATATTTCTTTGTACTTTGGGCTGCATATACATCCATTTCTGAAGAAAAAGCTAAAACTAGTTTAATTAGCGAGGCAAAAGGTGACACACTAGCACGCTGTTATTTTGTAACTAGAGGGAAATGACGAATGCCTGAATGTCATTCTAACAGTGACCTTTTCTTTTTAAGTCCATTCTTTCCTCTGATCTGCATTCCAGATGTACAGTATTTCCAAACTTTCTTTTCTGCTGCACCCACAAACAACTGCAGCTTCTTACTGGACACTTGGAGTACTCATACAGCTGCATTGTTGAAACACTCCTAGAAAGTGGCATGAGTCACATTCATGTGGTGTTAGTTGTTAGATTAGTTCTTGTTTTCTTTTTCTCCGGACCATTAGTTGGCAGACAAAAGTATGGCTCACCACTATGACTTCACTTGTACAAAGATGAAAAAACACTCATAGGGAGTTCATTTGCATCATGGTGCTTTCTCCCACTCCTGACCAGACATGATTTTAAAAGCTGAATACTAAGCAAAGGGAAGAAGAGATTCCTTCTCCCTGAATCTAGCTCAATATACAAGTATAATTAACTATTACTCTGCTGACAGTCCTCTGTTTTTTCCGGTCCTTTCCCTCACCTCAGCTTCACACCCTCTCCTGTGATCCTCTATATCCATAAGGCATCTAACTTTTGGTTTGCTAAGTATATAGTCCCCCTCTGAGTGACTCCTTAACGTGTATGTCTTTCCTAAACTTTTCCTTTAGTGGTCTTCGCAAACACTCCCTTACCTGAACTGCTGTCCTATTTTCTCTCATCTCAGTTAGTTGCTAAGGTAGCTCTTCAAGTCAGGGACCATAGAATCATAGAAGATTAGGGTTGGAAAAGACCTCAGGAGGTCATCTAGTCCAACCTCCTAATCAAAGCAGGACCAACCCCAACTAAATCATCCCAGCCAGGGCTTTGTCAAATCAGGCCTTAAAAACCTCTAAGGATGGAGATTAATTACTAGAATGAATTTCATGGAAGACACTACTGAAAGAGCAAATTCTGCTCACGAGTAGTCCCACTGAATTTAAGGGGGATTACTTTAGAGAGTAAGGCAAGCAAGTTTTGGTCCATGGCTTCAGAACCAGAAAAGGGCAGAGAACCCCCAATTTCCACTGAAGCCGATGGGAGAATTACCAAGCTATTTGTGTAGAAAGTATTTTGATATTCATCTACACTGTATAAAAGCTACTTCATGATGTTAAATACTGAAAGATCATTGATCGTGCAATGCTTAACTATGAGTAATTTCAGTATCCACCTTTTCCCGTTTTATAAATCCAAGATGTTAGAAACCTGTGAAATAGTATCATTATCAAAAGAATGGCAAAACTATTCTAAAAGTTCCAAAAAGAACAAGAAAACCCCATAATTCCTTGGAATTCACTGTATATAAAAAGTTTGAAATCTGAAGACAAGCTAAACTGCATTCAGTTAAAGAACAGGAACATCATTCAGGCAAGACAAAAAAACCACCATGCCTAATAACATGCTAAACAACCATAAAATACTGAATTAAGTTTGTGATATTCCTATTCAAGGCAGATAAGCATGAAGACTTGCTCCCGATACAAGAGCAACATTGATCCCATATGTTATGAGCTAAGAATGAAGATTTATAAAAACTTTATAAGAATATCTCTAGTATCAAGAGTAGTTTTCCTCACTGTAGGATAAATGGAACAATTCAGAGCTAAGACAGGTAATACATATGGTCATAAAATATTCTAGAAAATGTAAGAAGTTAGCTTTAAATAAAAAGTTTGTTATACATTAATTATTGAAGTCAAAGTTGTGTTAAATATATAAACTGACAACTGATTTACTAAAATAAGTGTCAAATTCTGCTTTTGCTTTTTAAAAAGCCACTGAAAGGTGAGTCTTCAGTCAGCAAACTGCAACTATTTAATTTTTAAAATTTGTTTTTAATTCAGATTGAAGTGATGCATGAAGCCAGTCAAGGTGGGTCCAGCAGAGTCTTGGTGATGAGTGAAAGCGAGGAGAATCTTTCCACTAGGAGGAGGTAAGGTTACAGATGAGTCTTGTTAGTGACAGGAAGTAACGTTTTCCTTTTGTCTTAATAGAAGGCAGTGATAGAGAAAACATGTACTTTTGAGGGATGTACTAAGACTAGATTTGCCATTCATTAGGAGAGAGTGAGTCACCCACCCTATTAAAAAACATTTGGGATGCTGCCCAAGAAAAAAGTCATCAAAACCAAGGCATGGGGAGAGTATATTTTTGCAAATAAAAGGAGGCTTATTTTGCATTTGAATCAATTAAATTTAAAATTAGGAATATTTATATAAAATGACAGTTGTGGTCTTAACTAAGAATGAGCTTGCTTATTCATCAGCAAGAAGTTTATATAGAAATATCTTGAAGCATCATGGGTTTAAATAACTCCTTAGCAAGAGAAGATTGTGTGAGACCAGGAAACGTTAAAGGTATGTGGGCATTTTATTATTTTTAGTGCACGTGGTACTGGCTTGCTGTCTCTACATTTTAGGAAGACTTGTGAAATAAACTTGGAATTAAGTTTGAGTGTATGATCCTGAACACAAACCATACTGACAGAAAAAATACCCAATAGTTCTATGTGAAATAATAGAATTACTTTAATTAAATCTAGGATAATGAAATTCAACTGATCCAGCCTTCCTTCCCTCTATTTTCCTCTTGGTGTAGACTCAATGACTCTTCATTGTCCATTTATCTTCTAGATATTCATACAAAATTGTCTAATGGGCTTATAGTTTTCATAGCAATTAACTTAGATTTGCGTGAGATTTAAAAAACAGGTAAATATTTAATCTGAAAGGTAATTTTAGTATGTTTACTTGTGAAACACTAAGTGGGTGTGTTGAATTGAAACTTTATTGGAGACAGTCTGGTTTATATTCCCTGTGCATTTTTCAATCCTCTCTACTGTATGTGGGTGTTTTATTTATTATCCCATATGGTCACTTCTGTTAAAAGTGCTACTATTCAATACAAACGTTTTTACAATATAAAGCATAGGAAATAAAGCATAGATTCCCATTTACATAACATTGCAGGTGCTGAAGATATGCTGTTCTTGAAGCCTATACCATTATAAAGGCAGCAGATTAAAGGTGCAAGGCTTATTTCTTTGAAATGAACCTATATTAACTAATGTCATTTCCATGTTCATATCCCCTAGTCAGATGTTTATCCCCTTGGGGATGGGCACAAGTCAAAACCTTAGAAGAGATTAAGTTCTCAATGATTTTCTTCTCCTCAAGGCCAGACTTGCAAATCCAATCCACAATAAATATGGATTTAAGACTGTAATAAGACTGAAAGTTATCTATGGTGAATGTGAGATGTTCAACTTGAAGAGCCATGTTTCTGGCTGGATTACTAGTAACACCTAAAGTTAAACATTTTCTCTTTTCATTTAGTTTAATTTATATACAAAATGCTGTCAAATGCAATATCAGCTTCCCAGTATATAGTCTGTTAGCAAGGGAGAAGGTGTGTGTCACTAAAAAGACTATCAGTGGTTGTCGTTATCATCATCATCAACAGGTGGATTAGGGAAAAAACCCAATGTTTAAAGCTTCCCCCCCCCACAAAAAAAGCTTCAGGACACAGTCCCAGATCCACAAAAGGTATTTAGTTTCCTAACGTCCACTGAAGTCAGTGGGAGTTTTATCAAATAAAAAATGCTTTCTTTTTAAAAGGTAGTGAGTTAAAAATATTGACATCTTTTAAAAATATTAAAAAAAAAAAAGTCTTCAAGCCTTGAGAGACAAGTAGCAGTCTTGAACATTAACTTATTAAATCTGAGGAGCAGAGATTATTGTTTAGAGCATCCACACTACTGCTCTGTTTAGTTCCAAGAACAGCAATTTTTAAAGAATTTTCAAAAACTAACTTAATTTTGTTCCTAGTATTGCAAGGGATACCACTTTTGAAGGTTAGCAGCAATGTGGATCTTTAACACTCTCTGTTCCCAATAAGGCTAGCAGACACATTCTCTTAGAATGCAAACAGCACTGCTCCTGGAGTTGAAGAACTACCTCACCGACACCTAAAAATTCCGTTTGGGAGGAACAGACCTCTTCCAAACACGAACGTTCATTTGTTCCTCTCTTACTTAAGGTCTCTGTGTGGCTTTAAAATAAAGCAACTATATGAGGAGTTCCATAAAAGAAAGTTGTAGAAAAAGTTAATGTTGTTGGAAAGCAAGCTGGAGGAGCTTTCAGATCTTAGGGTATGGCTACACTTGCAGCTGTACAGTGCTGCCATAGGAGCGCTCCCGCGGCAGCGCTTTGAAATAAGTGTAGTCGCGGCGCCAGCGCTGAGAGAGAGCTCTCCCAGCACTGCAGGTACTCCACTTCCCTGTGGAGATTAGCTTACAGCGCTAGGAGCTGTGCTCCCAGCGCTGGAGCACTCTTTACACTGGCACTTTGCAGCGCTGTAACTTGCCGTGCTCAGGGGGGTGTTTTTTCACACCAGCGAGAAAGTTGCAGCGCTGTAAAGCGCCAGTGTAGCCAAGGCCTTAGGGAGTGAACACATTGTAAGATGAACAGCAATCCCACTTGTCAGTTAACAAGAAACACAAAGCCCATATCACTGCATCATTAAGGGAGTTTTCCACAGAGCCCTCCGGTGGAAGGCAGATGAATGCAACATGGGACCTCAGGGGTGATCAAAAAGATTGTTTCATAAGAGATGACATGCCAAAAGGAGAAGAAGTTAAAAAGGCTGACACATTAAACGGAGAACAGACAAAAAACAACAAAAATAAAACCCAGCACATACTAATGTGGGCTTCAAGTCTTCTCGCAGGAAGGGACTGAACAGTGTAATCAGAAATTCAATTTTAAGCACTAAAGCTGATGTCAGGTACAAGAAGTGAAATTCTGAAAGGCAAAAAAGTTTACCACTTTAAAAAAAAATACATAAACGGCTGTTTATTCAAAACAGAAAAGTTTTACAAAAACAATTGTCTTTTGTGATAGAGCAAAAAGTTTCAAGAATAAATATTTAATTCTTTGTATAAAAATTAGTAATATCAAAGGAAACTTGATGCAAACCAACAAACAGATAAAAACAAATTTCAGCATTAAACATTTTGTGCAACAATGTCAAAACGGCTAATTGAGAAGTGACCATTCAGGCTGGTGCATGTTTTAATTGTGAAAATAAAACATGAAAGCCTTGCATTGGAGCACCGACATGTCTGTCTCTCTCAACACAAAAACTAAATGAAGGAGTACGAATTTTAAATCAATGTTTAGAGCCAAAAGTTAAGAAATTTTCTAGCTTCTCCATTCTTTGAAAGGAGTGCCATCATATTTTCTTCAAATTAATAAACCCTTTCTCTTAAACAGCAGCAAAAATAAAAAGCCAAATTATAAAGTCGTTTAAGATAAGGAATATTCCTAACAAAGCAGACCTCCTGTAAACAAAAGCATTTCAATGGTCAAGAGGGACAGTGATCTTTTCATCCAATGGGAAAAAAGTTTTTAAATAAAATTACAAGTTATAGATGCTAATTTAAGCCCTAATCCTACAAACATGTAAGTATATGCTTAACTTTACTCACGTGAGTCAAGTTAATCACTACATTTGCTTGCAGGATCACAGCCTTAATTGTATACATCTAAAAGCATACTGCATTTTAACTATTTTATACTAGCTGGGATTTCTATTATGTCATTTCTGCCACAGGTTATTGTCAGTTCAAAGTGGCTAGCGCAATCAAAAAAATTTCTGCCAGTTATAAAAGTAATTCCACAGTGCAATGTATTTTTAGATTTCTCAGGAATTTACATCTATAACTTGTAATATTTTAGTTATTTTGCCTTTACAATTTCAATACTGGTTAAGCAAAGCTAGTTCTGAGTAGTGTAAATCAACCTCTTTTCTAACTAAAGAGCATGGATTAACTGGATTTGTTTTGCTGTAAACATTTTAGAGCTGCAGAATTATGTAACATTATCCAGCAGGATGGGATAATTTTCTCATTTTTCAGCCATCATTTATGCACTGTGGTAATGGACTAAGTCTCGCTTCACAGGTTTCTCTGTGTAGTCAATACCTGGATCCAACTGTGGTCAGTCCAGTGGTTTCCTTACACCTTCACTCTGGAGAAACACTTTCTGTATGATTACTCATTCTAATAGATATCAAGCTCTTATCCCAGCTGGAAGAGTGGCTTGCAAAGAGGCGAATATCAATCATGCTCATATAACCAGCTGACAGATCTTGTTGACACTAGCCCTTTTTCCCCCTAAGATGCCTGTGTATTACCACTGATGCAGCCCTACAGGTGGTTTCAATACAGGGAGCACTATCTTAAACAAGAAGGTACATGCAGCTGCCTGCATTGTAAATGAGCAGATCTAGACCTGCTTTGAGCAAAAAGTTAAAATTAAATATGGTGACTGGTCTACTTTAGTGCCCTCACATTGTCATCTACAGCATTGGTGGTGTTGATGCTGCGAAATTTAGGGAAAGAGGCTACTGTGAATATTCTCTTAGAAAGCAAATAAGTTGAAGAGTCCACCTCCTAGAACATGACAAAGCTCCACTAAAAATGACAGACTCCTTGTCATTTCCAGCCTTTGTTTTGCATTTCTGCTGCTATGCCACTGGGTGAAAATTTTAATTCAAGCATTCTGAAGTGATTTTATGACCCTGTTCACACTGGAACTAATATCAATGTCAAACAGCTCTCAAAATAAGAGACAACCACCACTTGCATCCACATCTACCAGTATCCAAGCAGCTACCATGGCTTTGGCTACTGGAGTTGCTAACAAATACCTGTCCATAAAGTATGCGGAAACATTGTTACAACGAGACTAACACAGTGTGGAGTCCTTCTCCCAGAACTGGACTTTAGAGGTTTTGGACATGGTTATGAACTATCAGATTACAAGCAGTGGTGGTGGTCCGGGTCTTAATAGCACCTACTTCTAGCTTAACCTTCAGTTTACAAGGCTATCTGTTCATGTTAAAGAGGCAAGATTAATATATGAAATAGATTTGGTTGAAGAGAAAGATACAGATTTTCTATTTTAACACTGACTTCTTCACATGGCCACAAGACAAAGATCTATGCTTGAAACCAATTAGATTGAGAGGACAATTTAGTGGATGCTTTGTAATTCTCTTAATAAATGTTTCATCTTTACATGTTACTATCAATATTTTCACCCTATCCCTTCTTTGTGCGGTCTACCCTTACTTTTAGCTCCTCACATCTTTCTCTGTTAGTGCTCAGGTTTGTACAAAGTTGGCTTCTTCAATTTTTTGAATAATCTGAACTAACTACATTGACAGACTTCCCTTGAGTTATTTAATGGAGACGTTTAACTTGTCTTCCTTCTTGAAAAATTAACTAGGGAGACAGAAGTGTATTTTTGAAAGATACAACTGGAAGGCCATACTCAATACATGTGCTCTTAGTTTACCAATGACTGATTGGAGTGTTTAAAAATACCACTTCAGAAAGTGTTTTCAGATTAAAAAAAATAGTTAATTTCAAAATATTGCTGTAGTTGAAGCAGTGTTGCAGAAGTTATTAATGTACCTTCACGTAAATTCCTGTTCTAAACAGAGCTCGTGTATTACCTGAAAGCACCAGTTAGAAAGACAGTGTGCATGCCATCCCCCCCAAATGTTGTGCAGGATTTAGGTAATCTCAAGAGAACAAAATGTTTTAGCAAGCTTTCATCACTAGCACCATTTGTGGCTTATTTTGATTTTTAAAGAGTCATTTTGCTGAACTGCATTCAGAAATGGGGACCATTTGACTAGTTTACTCAGACTTTTTTAAATTGCCATCATACCCTTCTACTCATGGTCAAAACTATCACTTCCTTTTGTTTGAAAAGTGCTATTTATGGATGTTTAAGTGGCGCATCAACTGCAAGCTGTTGCCTTGAAATGATGTGCCCTAATTTACACACTGGTTTTCAAATGGAAAAATGCAATTAACAAGGATTATTGACAAATTCTATACTCCCAAGTTCAATTACTTTTCACAGGCTTTTCAATATCTAAAAAACGAAGTCAGTTAATATCTATTCAAGATTTAAATCCCTTGAATAAGGAGTGTAAAAATACAGGGTGCAGTATGTGGAAACTAATACAGCAATAGAGGTTATTCTGATAAAGTTCCTGAGCAGAATAATTTGGGACCTAAAAGCTATTCACATTTTAATCTTACCTCTTTTCATGTTATACTTTATGTATATTTTGGATAAACAGTTAAAAGTTGTCACTCCATTTTGGCTCAGTGAATCTCTATGCAGATATTCAAGTATTAGGAAAATGCAGCTGAACAGGGATATGTGTCCTCATACCGTAGTTTGCAAAGAAGCATAATGTTAATTATTTTACAATATAGTCTACCCAAAAATCTAGAGGAAAAGCTTTTGACTTTTGGATCTGTTGCCTGCTTCCAAAGGTGATGAAGGTCGTCTACATGTCCATGAGAGGTTATCATTTTGTTATAGATGCAGGGATGATATGGAGCCTTTCCTTCCCCAGAAAAGAATACATGATATTGTGGTACAATTCCCATTTTATTGGCACAGAGACCCATGAAAACATCATCTATATAAAGACTTGTATTAAGGGTCTGTGAAGCCTCATATACTTTAGCTGCTACATCACTTGATATTACATATGCGGCTCCAGCTGTGTAGTCAGGATAAGAGAGCCACTGGTACATTTCATATGGAACATAGTATTTGCTAGTCTTATCTCTTACGGGAGGAGCTCCACGATGGACACGCCCAATCCAGATATCTTGAGCGCCAATTTCCACTAGACTTTGGAGATACGCAACAAGATTTGGCATGTGAATAAAAATATCATCATCTGCAGACATGATGAACTTGGCATGTGGGCAGTATGCATTCACCCATCCAAACTGCAAAAGTAACTTAAGGGTAAGATTGTGAAAAGTATCCAAGAAGTCTTGTTGGATCAAATCATTATACTTCTGGTCTTCCATTAGAAGTTTTCTTTGCATCTGTGCTCTCTGCATATGATCTGCTGGTCGTCCTAAAGCAAAAACAGTTTTAATGTTGGCATTAAGATGAGAATATACATATTTTTCATTACCCCAGGTTTGTCGAATTGCATCTCGCCGATGCCGGTTTTCTGGAGAAGTCTTTACAAACAATAGAAGGAGGACCTCTTGCTGTTGACATTTCTCCTTGTGGTTGATCAAATATCGGTATCTTGCTACCCTGTCCAGGTTTTCCCTGCTAAGGGACAGGCTATCATTCACAAAGTTGTAGCTATTTATGAGGTATCTGTAAGAATAGGACTTCATATGGCTCACAATATGATTATCCAGTGGTGTCCAGAAAATCATGAGAGACAGTACAAAGCAAGTGGCAAGTATCTGCACAAATTGGCATTTTCTGACTTTCCTGGAACTAACAAACATTCTGAGGCCGTCCCTTTAATTCTTGTTCCAGTTAAGGATCAGTGTGTTTAGGGTGGTGGTCTTTTTGTTTGAAAGCATAGAATCTCCCTTTCACAAGAGATGTCCATTGGAATGCATGTGGCCTTTTGTACAGTATCCTTATAATGTCAGTTATGTGCACAGATTCACAAGTCATCTGTTTTTAAAAGCCATTTTGCTAGGAGTGAAAGAATGCAGAAGCGTTTAAAGGACACCACCACCTGCAGAGCAGATTTTTTCCTCTGCACCATCTTTAGCTGAAACAAACTGCACACTTCCAAACTGATGTTTTCTTACATACTCCTTTGCTTCAGAGAGGCGGAGATCTATCAAAGGTGGGAAGGGAAAAAAAAAACTGTTTTAGTAAGGACCTAAAAGCAATTATATATACAGATTCAATTGTTCTTTTTGGAAGCAAGTTATGAGTAGAGAGCCATGGTCTTTGTGCACATCTAGAGCAGGGAGAACCACCCTCTACATACATTCAACTGTCACAAGAATGAAAAGGTCAGAGAAAGCAAAAATGATACACATGGAGGGTTCCTAAAAAGACAGCCATCTTCACCTGGAAGGCTTATCAGTTCCCAGAGACTTTTAGGGGAGGGAAATCACATCCCCCACTTCCAGGCTCTATACAGGTCTCATTCTTACATCTACCCCCATGTAGCTGCTCACTGTTGGTTACATGGATCTCTTAAAAAGAAGAAAAACTGATTTGATTATGGGGGGGAGGGGAAGAGATAGCAAAATTGCTGTCAAAAGCACCTTCAAAGGCGCAAAGTAAACTTGGAAAATGGGAAGATTTCCTCTCTAACCTTGCACTTACACCCTTACAAAAGTTCTCAACAGTAAGAGGGAAAAGAGATTCAGACAGAAATGTGACTTTTAGGCTAGCAACTATTGGGGGTCAGAAGTCTGATTACAAATTGTGTCTTTAGATAGTGAACGCCTTCCAAATACCTGCGTTCTTTGCTACCTTCCACATGCAAAGCATGCCCTTAGGCTTCTGCCTGTTACTTTATCCAGCCTGAATCAAGCCAGGGTTTTTCCAGGCACAGGGACAGCAAGGCGACCCTTAGGCACTGGGGTTTCTTTTAAATCTAGATCAGAGCAGGGTGCTAAACACTCCTACCCTCCCTGCACTGAGGACATATAAAGGGTTAACAGCCCCACCCAAGGGCCCAAGGCAGGATGGGTCACAGACACCCCTGGGGGCACAGGCCTAGTGGGAGGCTGGCAGGGGGCATCGCGCCTGCTGGGGAACACGCCTGGGCCGGCACCCCCCGCCCTGCACGCTCATGGGGCTGAGGGAAATGGGGGTGATTGGACTGTGTTGGGGGGCACAGCGAGGCGGGGCGCGATGGGGGCCGCGGGGCGGGACAGCCCCGGGCAGAGCGCGGGAAAGGGGCGCCCAGGCGCCGCTGAGGCGGCGGCGGCTCGTGCTGCAGGTCCCCGCGGGGGCTCCTCACCGCCGCCCCGCAGTTACCTCCGCTCGGGCTGGGAGGGGCGTTTCCGGTGCCGCTGCCCCCCGCCGCACCCAGGGGACAGCGTTTCCGGGGGCGGGGTCCTGCACGCACCTGAGAAGGGGGAGGGAGGGTGCACAGTGAGGGGGGGTGCACAGCCCTCCCTCCCCGCGCGGGGCTCGCCGCCCCCCCTTAGAGCCTGGCCAGCCAGGCTTCAGCTCCGTCCTCCCCCCGCAGCACTAAGGGGTGCGGCCCCCCAGCTCCGGCGGGGGGAGGGGACTGCCTGTCTCTCCCTTAGGGGAGGCAAGGCCCGGCCTTGTAATAAGCATGGGGAAGGTGTGTGATGTGTGGGGAGCGATTCCTGTGCTGCTGGAAGAGTGAGGCAAGGGCTGCACACACTTGTAACGTGCCTTGCACCGTTCAGATTACAAGTATCAGTATCCAACCTTGTCCCCTCACTTTATTCAAGATCTATGCCTCCTTTGGGAGGGGGGAGGGGGAAGAGAGTCCTAAACCTGCAAAGCCAGCCCTACTCACTGATCCAGCAAGGCTAGGGTGACCAGATGTCCCGATTTTATAGGGACTGTCCTGATTTGGGGGTCTTTCTTCAATAGGTTATTACCCCTCACCCTCTGTCCCAATTTTTCACATTTGCTGTCTGGTGATCCTAAGCAAGGGATAAGGGGACCTCAGCTACCTGGCAACCTAGAGACGTGGTAGGAGGCATGAACTGGCCTAGATAGAGTGCTTTCAGAGGTAGCAACTATCCACTACCCTAGTAAAACTTCATCAAGCACCAGGTTTCTACACGTGGATGTTGCTTTTGTTCATTTTAAGTTTATGCATCTCCAGTCATCTACAAGTCTATAAAGTTTTTAAAAGCAATTTAGTAGTTGCCACTGGTGTCAAACATTGCTGTTCCTTTAATAAAGTTTTAAAGCATAGTAAGCTTGCCCACTCTCCCTCCCCCCCCCATGAATGATTTTTTTTTAAATGGAGAGAAATTGGTTATATGATTTCTCTCATATATACATATATATATATATACACATATACATATACATATATATATATACACATATACATATACATATACATATATACACATATACATATACATATACACATACATATACACATACATATACACACACACACACACACACACATACAAACAAAACAGACTGAGTAGGTAAGCGGTTCCAGTTCGTCACCACTGATATCAAAACAAATAAAAGGCTAACCATTAGATAAATCAAGCCACCTAGCAATCCAACAAAGAGGGTGCTCATGCCATTAAGATTTACCAGTTCTAAATTCCTTTTTGAGATTAATGTAAGATTCCTCCACACTAACCAAATCACATCACAAATGCAGCCTCCTAAAGTGGAGTTAATTATTTCTACTCCTGCAAGCGTGCATTATTACTACCTGGGACACGTGTATTTTGCATCTCAACATTCATGCCCTGAGCTGACAGAATAGATACCACAGTGTGGACAGTCACTTGCCTCTTAGCTAGAAGAAAACTTGGAACAATTCCATGGCTTAGTTTCTGATGGAAAGGCCAGGTTGCTAAATCATAGCCCGGGGTCGTAGAACTAAGGCTTGCAGACTGTGGTGCACAACAGAACAGCTGTATGAGCAGTCTGATAAATAAACCAATCAGCACTTTTTATAGCATCAGTTTAAACCCTTTTTATTTTGGATACATAAGTTACACAATGCACCTCCACTGAGTTAAAAACTCAGCAACTCTCTACAACAGAATGCCATTGGAAGGCTTACTCTTATTTCAGTGGGTAAGCAGAATGCACATGAGAAGCTGGAGGGTCACCGAAATCCAGATATTAAATGAGCCAGGGCTTAAATTCAGATGGAGCTGTCCAGAGCAGAGCTCCAGTAAATATTTTAAATTGTCCCGCAGTTTTTAATAGCATAGAGGGGTGGGGGTGGGGTGCATAGGGAGAGAATCCAGGAAATACTCAAAGAATTTAAGCCCAAAATGAACTGGTTGGTGGTTGTGTTGTTTTGCTTGGGGTGGGGGTTGACAGGGAAGAAGTGGTTTCTGTAAAGTAGCAATAAGCCATTTATAATCGTTTTCTCATCAACTGGCAACATTTTGCACAGCATACTGCATGCTTTATCAGGACAGGAAAACCTTCTTTTTCTTCCTCAACTCTTCTCGCGCAATTAATATACAGGCTGAATAGAAACTTCTTGTTGACATATACTTCAGCTATCACCATGGTGACAAGACTAGATTTTTGTAGTGTAAAAAAACCTTTTGCCCACTTCCCTCTTCTGGGGCGGGGCAGGGCGGGGCGCGAAATGTAACCCTAAGTAGCTTAAGCAGATTTTTTTTTTTATTGAAAATAGTGTTGTTAACTAACTGTGCAAGAATCTAAAGTTAACCCAGAGCACGAACAATTTATGTACCAGTGAGAAGCCCTTCTGGTGAATATGGGAAATTCAAGTTGCCATTTCCGGGAGAGTTTAAGTTTTCATAAACAAACAGTTACTCAAATAACCCTTGAGACAATGGCATTGCCTTGTCATCAATTTTGCCAGCTTGGTGTCTGTTTACCAAGCAGCAGCCTGAGAATACCACTATTTAGGTTGGAAAAGTGATGGTGAAATGGACCACTTGCAAACAAGGAACTGTCAAAGTCAATTTCATATTTAAAACGTTAACATTTCAATTTCAAACCAACATTAACTGAAGGTGGAGGACCCAGCCCTCCCCCCCAAAAAAGTAAGTAGCAGAAGCTTCTCCCTCCCTCCCATCCCCTTCACAATAGTCAGGAGGCTCTGGAATTGAATAGACAAAACAGCTTCTCAGAAAGCTAACAGGGTCAAGCTGCAGATGCTTACTAACCAGAGCCACATATGAAAACCCAGGGGCAGCACCCTAGAAGAAGTCCCAGAACCTATTTCCTAAGAAGCTAGTAGGGCAGAAGTATACTGTGGAGGGGCTGAGTTTAATCCTTTTCTTGCAGGTGGGTGGCTCTCCCACATCTGTATTTTCTATGTACAGGAGAGGCAGGTTTAGTCCTCATGCTAGTAGAATTTTCAAGACTACTCTTGCTACAAAGTAGATCAACTTCAGTTTAGATTGTTGGGCAGCTCAGTGCTGTAGTGGATCAGAGTTCAGGTCTTGAGTTATGTTAACCAATATGCGGACACTATGGAGCCAGTCAACTCTGGCTAATTAACAGAGTAGCCATTTTCTTAATGTATGCGCAACTTGCCTTGTTGGCACATCACCAGGATTCATCACCAAATTTAACCGCAAATTGGATCATTAGCTTCCTTGGGCTGGGTACTAAAGGGGAGTGCGACATGAATGTTGATCTATGCCCCCGCCCCCAGAGTAGCCATGATGGGAAGGAAGTCCCTCCAAGCCTATAGGAGGGGAGGCAGTACTTATACCCAATGGGGATGCAGTTTCCAGCAATACTAGAGGTGCAAACCAAGTTTAGAAATCAAACTCTCAGCGACAGTAACAGTACCCTCTGAGTTACTACTGTTCTGGAGCCAGGTGCCTGATGAGACCAAAACAGTATCATAGCTTTCTGTAACGTAAAGTACAGACATTGCTCTTTTGGAGCTGGTCTCACTTCTCCCCCACTAGCCACAAAATAAAACCAAGCTGATTCATTATTGGAAAAATGTATTCGTTTCCATCCCTCTGAATTGAGAGAGAGAGTTGGTGACAAGCTCTCTGGTGGGATGAAAAGCAGCATGATCAATCTGATGCTCCTGAAATTCCCTGCCTACAACAGTAGGCCTTAATCCATGGTGAAGGCAGAACCAGGCTCTAGAATTGTTTCTGATATCAATGAGTTAACTAATTAAGTGGTCCAGAGTGATATGGGTTAGATCTTACTACCCTACTGCTAAACGTGTTACTTTGTGGAAAGCCTTAAAATGCTTAGGATAAGAAAGGCACCATCATTCCACAGCATTCGATATAGGGCTAGGGAGAATTCTGTTGCTGGAGATGCCCAGGCTAATATACGTGAAACCAAAATCTAGCTTCAACTCCAATTAGAGAAATGGTGTTCTTCTTACAGGAACTATAGTTTCCCCTGCAGTTTCAATATTAGGTGGATTTTGGGGGGAGGAGGAAGAAGAAGTGATGCCATGCATATATGGCTGATTGTCAATTGAAGGTCAAAGGATATGAAATTTTGTACTTTGTTTGAAAGGGACTCTAGGATGCAGTGGGATGAAAGGAGCTACAAAATTTGCTGTAAGAAGAACGAGGAGTACTTGTGGCACCTTAGAGACTAAAATTTGAGCATAAGCTTTTGTGGGCTAAAACCCACTTCATCGGATGCATGCAGTGGAAAATACTCACACACAGAGGACAAAAAAAATGGGGGTTGCCATACTAATTATAATGAGAGTAATCAGTTATGGTGGTGTCATAAACAGATAAGAAAAGTTAATAGCACAGAAGTACTTTATATCTCTGACTGTAAAGGGTTAACACGTTCAGTAAGCCTGGCTGTCACCTGACCAGAGGACCAATCAGAGGACAGGATACTTTCAAATCTTGAGGGAGGGAAGTTTGTGTGTGCTGTTAGTTTTGGTGGTTGTTCACTCCGGGGGCTCAGAGGGATCAGACGTGCAACCAGGTTTCTCTCCAATCTCTCCAACACAGGTTCTTATAAGTTCAGAATAGTGAGTACTAGGTAGATAAAGCGAGTTAGGCTTATGTTTGTTTTCTTTATTTGCAAATGTGTATTTGGTTGGAAGGAGTTCAAATTGGTATTTTGCTGAAAAGATTTTAATTTGTACTTGTATACTTAGGCTGGGAGGGTATTCCCAGTGTCTATAGCTGAAAGACCCTGTAACATATTCCATCTTAAATTTACAAAGATGATTTTTACTGTTTTTCTTTCTTTCTTTAATTAAAAGCTTTTCTTGTTTAAGAACCTGATTGTTTTTTATTCCGGTGAGACCCCAGGGAACGGGGTCTGGATCCACCAGGGAATTGGTGGGGAGAAAGGAGGGAAGGGGGAGAGAGAGGTTAATTTCCTCTCTGTGTTAGGATTACTTTCTCTCTCAGGGAGAGTCTGGGAGGGGGAGAGAGAAGGAGGGGGGAAGGTGCATTTTCCGCTCTGTTTCAAGATTCAAGGAGTTTGAATCACACAGTGATCTTCCAGGGTAACCCAGGGAGGGGAAGCCTGGGAGAGGCAACGGTGAAGGAAAGGGTTTACTTTCCTTGTGTTAAGATCCAGAGGGTCTGGGTCTTGGGGGTTCCCGGGCAAGGTTTTGAGGGGACCAGAGTGTACCAGGCACTGGAATTCCTGGTTGGTGGCAGCGCTATGGGTACTAAGCTGGTAATTGAGCTTAGAGGAATTCATGCTGGTACCCCATCTTTTGGACGCTAAGGTTCAGATTGGGGAAAGATACCATGACAGGTGGGCTATCAGCAGGGGATAAAAACAAAAAAAAACCACCAAAAAACAAAAAACCTTTTGTAGTGATAATCAGGATGGCCCATTTCTAACAGGTGACAAGAAGGTGAGAGTAACAGTGTGTGGGGGGAAATTAGCATGGTTAGGTTTTACTTTGTGTAATGACCCATCCACTGCCAATCTTTGTTCAAGCCTAATTTAATGGTGTCTAGTTTGCAAATTAATTCCAATTCTGCAGTTTCTCATTGGAGTCTGTTTTTGAAGTATTTTTGTTGGAGTATTATGACCGAGGTCTGTAATCAAGTGACCAGGGAGGCTGAAGCGTTCTCCAACTGGTTTTTGAATGTTATAATTTTTGATGTCTGATTTGTGTCCATTTATTCTTTTGTGTAGTGACTGTCTGGTTTGGCCAATGTACGTGGCAAAGGGGCATTGCTGGCACATGATGGCATACATCACATTGGTAGATGTGCAGGCGAACAAGCCTCCAATAGTGTGGCTGATGTGATTAGGTCCTATGATGGTGTCCCCTGAATAGATACGTGGGCAGAGTTAGCAACAAGCTTTGTTGCGAGGATAGGTTCCTGGGTTAGTGTTTTTGTTGTGTGGTTGCTGGTGAGTATTTGTTTCAGGTCGGGGGGCTGTCTGTAAGCAAGGACTGGCCTGTCTCCCAAGATCTGTGAGAGTGAGGGATCGTCCTTCAGAATAGGTTATAACAACATTATAACATTCAAAAACCAGTTGGAGAACACTTCAACCTCCCTGGTCACTCGATTACAGACCTCAAAGTCGCAATACTCCAACAAAAAAAGCTTAAAAAACAGACTCCAATGAGAAACTGCAGAATTGGAATTAAAATTTGCAAACTGGACACCATTAAATTAGGCTTGAATAAAGATTGGGAGTGGATGGATCATTACACAAAGTAAAACCTATTTCCCCATGCTCATTCCCCTCCCCCATTACTCAACCTTCCTGTCACCTGTTGGAAATGGGCCATCCTGATTATTACTCCAAAAGTTTTTTTTCCTCCTGCTGATAATAGCCCACCTCAGATTACTCTCATTATAGTTCTATGGCAACACCCATTTTTTCATGTCGTGTGTGTGTATATATCTTCCTACTGTATTTTTTACTGAACATACAAGACAGCATGCTGACACACTCAGCACCCCAAAAACCCACTCTCTCCCCCACATACACTACACCCCACCCCCATTTGAAAAGCATGTTGCAGTCACTTGCATGCTGGGATAGCTGCCCATAATGCACCACTCCCAATGCCACTGCAAGTGCGGCAAATGTGGCCACACCAGTGCGCTTGAAGCTGTAAGTGTGGACAGACTGCAGCGCTTTCCCTACTGCACTCTACAAAGGTGGGTTTAACTCACAGTGCCCTACATCTGCAAGTGTAGCCATGCTGAAAGAAAGGAAGGAAGAAGACTGACGGGAGGTACGGGGGAGAGATACAGGAGGAGTTATACTCTCCCACCTCCAGAGTTTGCTTCTTCCTCCCCACTCCTTTGCTTTTATAGGTGTTATGCAAACACCTTAGTTCTACCTATGAAAGATACAACTTTGCCTCACTGGATTTATAGAGTTGAATTACTGTTGCTATCAGAGAGATTATCTTGGTGTATCCATTGTGAAATTTACCTTTATTAGGGCTTAACAAGGTCACCTTTTTAACACAAAACTCCTCTATCAAATCAGAGTATGTACAGGGCAGTCTTTCGCTGCTGGCAAAAGCTGAATAAGGAATACTAGCAAAGTTTATTTAGTAGATAGATGTAGATTAGCATTGGAATTTGTAGCTCTCTATTGCAGTATCTGCATTCACTCCCCAAGGATTAATTAAAAACAGTAAGTCAGTCCCGCTTCAGAGAAGAGCATTTACTGTCCATTTAATTTCCTATCCCCAGAATGACCAGGCATCTTCCCACATATGCTTCAGTATTCTTGGAGGATTTTCCAATAGTATAGCACTCATGAATCACCTACCCTACACACTAATGTGTGCAACATGGAAGAAGAAAGCTGATTTCTATTAGAGAGACAAGGTAGATGAGGTAATGTCTTTGACTGGACCAGCTTTTGTTGGCAGAAGAAGCAAGCTGTCAAGCTTCACAGAGCTCCTCCACAGGTCTGGAAAAAGTATCTACTGGGTTTCCGGGAAGTGCCTCTGCCCGTCCACTGCTAAAGGATCCCCCCTCCAGCCTAAGGGGAGGATCCACAGGACCACAGAACCCACTGATTACGGGGGACAACTAATAAAAGAACAGGGACAGGAGTGCAGTCAAAGGGTCATAAGAAGGGGACCTGATGGGGACACCGAGCGGAGAACCCCGGATAGCGCCCACTGCTCCTCAAAGGTGTCAAGGGAGCCAGTGGACGCCGCCCAGAGGAACTCCGCCCAGATACGTGAGCGGACCATGGATTGGAAACAAGTCCCACAGTCACCGGAGTCTCCATCGGCCAACATCCTCTCCCTGGTCGTGTGGATGGCCTTGGAAAAAGTAATCAGAGTGTCACAATTAAATAAAGGTGAGACAGATTGTCAAGCCTAGCACATTGCAGGAGACTACTTTAAAGTCAAGTGGGCAATTAATCCTACTTTGTCCTATGACTGCAGAGGAGTTCTTAAGTTACAAATTTTGTAACGAGCCATAAAACCAGTGTGTCCCTTAGTCCATGATTTTTAGGATCCAGCAATTATGAATTTAAGTTCCCAGGCTCATCTTTTGAAGGTGCTGTTCACAAAGGAATCCTGCACAATGACACGTGGAGTGATTGCTTTGTGAAAAGTGTTTGCCTATGGGTGATAAGGTGTTTTTGTTGTGATACACATGCATAGGACCCAGAAATCTTGAAAACTGTATTGTGGGAGGTATGGATCATTGTAGCAGTGGAGATAGGTCTGCAAATTTTGCATCTGTTGTGGCAGGGTCTGATGCTGCTTTGAGTTGGCATTTTCTATCTAGTCTGCAGGGAGCCTCCTCATGAGCTTGGCGTGGTTCTTTAAAAGGCCAAAAGAGGTGGTTTGGGAAAGATTTCTTTCAGGATGGGGTCCCCATGAAGATTGGGTTGTAATTGTTTAAATTTCTATTAAAAGCTCAAAGAAAAAAGGACTCCAGATGGAGAATTCACATTTTGCTCAGGAAGGAAGTTTCCCTTTCAACCCTCAAGTCAACAACGATATTGTCTCTCTTACTACCATATGAGAGTATAGCTTTCTTTGTATTATATTGTTCCTTCTTTTCAACCTGAGCAGCTGGGGATGTTCCAGTTGGAAGTAAAAATTGATGTAATCTGGTATTTCCCTTGATGCAATCTTAACTAGCTCAGTAAAAACAGCAGTGACAACATGGTGGCACACACTAGGAATGCAAGTATGTAACCAGGATTCCAGGCGTGCTTGTGTAGTCTATGCTGCTGTATCCTCATTACTTTTTTTTTTTTTTTTGGGGGGGGGGGGGAGAGGGAGGGAGGGGGCAGTGCTAGCTGGATTAGGCCTCCCTGAGCCACAGTCTCTCCTCAGATTGCACAACAGACATACCCACATAAAAATACATGCATAAAAAAGTGCAGCAAGAGAATCTGGGCATCTGTACTGCTGCTTTTGTTCTCAGCACTAAATGGCAAGATGCATGTAAGTGGCCATATTCCTTCAACATGTTAAGAGATTGAGATCTTTTGTGCAAGATGATGATAGGAGCAAAGAAGAATTGCCAGCTTCCCAGTCCACCCCAGAAGACAGTGTGATGCAGACACCATCATCAATTCACAGGGCAACATTCCTAAAATACAGATTAGGATTTGTAGGGCACAGGGGCGCTGGAACAATTTGTATAGTGAGGGTGCTGGGAGCCATTGAACCAAACTGTAAACCTTGTATATAATGGAAACCACTTCAAGCCAGGGGATATGGCAGCACCCCTAGTTCTAGCACCTACAGTAGGGTATTTGTTTTCCCCTCCTCACCCTCCTGGGTGCTGTCCATGTTCTTGAAGTAGCTCTGGCTACCTAATAACTGAATATGATCATCTGTTAAAATACATCTAGAATTGGCCAGGCCCACTTCAGTTGATCTGATTATGGCATTATACAGTAATGCAAGATTTCAGAAGCTATTGTTTGTAGTACTGCATGTATTTTCTGAATGGCCGCAGCACATTTGTGCAATGTAGATAAGATAAAAGCTGTTGTTCCACAATCAAATTACAGTTTTGTGTTCCCTAAACCTCTCATTAAACCTTGAGGATGTCAAAACACGAAGGATGTTAGACCAACTGACCACAGTGCAAAACAAACCTACTTTGGGGAGAAGTAGGATGGGCAGCAGAGAGATGAACAAAGTAGTAGGTGAATAGGCATGGGAGGGAGAGCAGAAGAGAATGATAGTTTCCTATAATCATCATGTTCATCTTATGAGTTAGCATTTATCAGTTGGGGCCTGCAGAGCCCACTTACACTCCCATCTGAACTCATTTTTAAATTGTAGCATGTTTAGGATTCAAGAGCAAAAAAAGTTTTCAGACTTGTATCTGAAGCTCAAAATATGGCATTACTAGCCTAACTTTAGGTACATGTAGGTTTAACATTTTAAACTTTAAGCCACATTAGCCTGAAATGGACATCTGGTCCCTTAAAACCTCACACTTATTTATATAAGCTATACACAGCCTCATGACTTTGGTGGGACTGCTCCTGGGAGTAAATATTTGTAGGATGAGGATCTGACTTTGATATGAACTTCTTTTATAAGCACCTTTTGCCTTATCTGTAGTGACATGATATTCCAGGAGGTAAAAGCTATATTAGATTCCCCATTAAGTATTCTCTCTCTCTTTAGAAGGGGACATGTGTTTTTTAAGTTTGGATTTCAAGAAGTTTTAGGTGTGTAAGCTACATTTTGCCATAGATTAGCTTGCATCATCTTCCAAAAGAGCCATTTTCTACCAGAGTACCATCAAATCATAACAATGTTCTCCTTTGTTAAGTCTACACAAGATTTGCTAAGGGTGAAAGGTTAACACATTTCATCCTGTTCCAGGTAATTTAAGAGACTGTGTTTATATGAAGGGGGAATATGATGCATATTTCTATCCTCAGGGGAATATAGCTAGAGAGTCAGTTCTTTCAGGGCAGCTGCATATTTCCTTACCACAAATATAATCAATCTGCTGACTGTAGTGCCTCCCCCTGAAACTTCTCACAGCTTTGCCAAGCAGCGGGAGATAGAGTTCTGAAAAACAGCAGTGAAACCTAACAAGTCTCTTATTTGGTGTTTTTCTTAAAACTCCAGTTCATGGAGTTGAGTGGTTACCATGAGAGTCTCAGCTTTCATTTAAAAAGTTTCTAGCCCTTGTGGTTGCAGAGTAAAGCTTGACAACACAACCCTACTTTCCAAAGGCTGGTATGACTATTAGAGAGCACACATCCCCCAGCAGGGTCCTGGGTTGGCACCCAGATAAACCAGTATCCTCCTTAACAGATGGGAGGGGAGTTAGGGCACAGATCATGGTCCTCAGATTTTTCTGTTGGGTCTCCCACTCTGTCATTTTTGTATACCTTTGGTTAGTTAGCACATTTCCTCACCCCAAAGTTCTTGATACAATAAATCCCTGTTTTAACCAAGTTTTTTGTTTTTGAACTACGATCCACACACAACCAAGGTTGCAAAAGCATTCAAGAGAGCAAAGCATAATCCACATAAAAATGTAGGACATTTGCTATAAACATACGGACATTATAGCGATACATTAAGTATAGACATAGCTTAACCTAGTATCACCCTCAAAATTCATAAGATCAGGAGTAATCAAGGGACAAATTCTATTAATTATCCCAACTGAGGGCAATAGGGGACTGGACAGGTGTAGCTGAGAGCAGGACTTAGTCCCCACCACTTCAAGTTCCTAGAGACAGTGCTTTCTATTCCAATTCTATTTGCCATGCAGTCTTTAATCTGGATTGCAGATATAGGCTCTGTGGCAGCCAGCATTACAAGGTATTTGTGAACTAGCGCTGTGTGTGTGTGTGAGTGTGTGTGAGTCACACTCTGGAGTTTCACTTTCTTGCATGCTGCTGCAAAGTTTAGACGATCTGCCATAAAAAGTTTCCATATCTGAACAAGCTAACTGTTTACGGTAGTTTTATCAGTGGAAGGTTACTAAAAATAGATACATCACTTTCTGAAGGAAACAAAAACTGTGGGTTTTCTATCTGGTTAAGCTACGTAGCTGCCAAGCTATTATTTTCCTCAGCTTCAAAGCTCTTTTTAACACTATCACACTATCCAGAAACCTTGCATGCACCTATTCCCTGGAACATTCAAGAGATAAAATGACACCCCCCTCCACCACACAGAGTCTGTCACCTTGTATCCACTTACACCATTTTATACTGCATGTTTTGAAGCAAAAATCTTTGCACAGGTCATCTACTGTACAGAGCACTGTGTGTTTAACCTGAGTCAGTAGACGTAGAAAGAACAGGAGTACTTGTGGCACCTTAGAGACTAACAAATTTATTTGAGCATAAGCTTCCGTGGGCTACAGCCCACTTCTTTGGATGCATAGAATGGAACATATATTGAGGAGATATATATACACATACAGAGAGCATGAAAAGGAGGCAGTTGTCTTACCAACTCTGAGGAAAAAAAACTTTTGAAGTGATAATCAAGATAGTCCAGTACAGACAGTTTGATAAGAAGTTTGAGAATACTTACAAGGGGAGATAAATTAGTAGAGGTGAATTTGTATGGAGTAGTCAGCTCTCTGATCTGTCTGCTCCTCCATATGAACCCTGAAGGGTATATTTGTCCAGGCTTCGATTATTTTTTCAAACACAATTATCGGTGCTTTCTTCTCTCTAGCTTTCTAGTCAATCCTTGCTCCCTTTTAAATCAATCAGTCTAGAATGCTTCCATCCTGTCCACCCCATGCTTCCTACAAGCCCCTCTTTAAAATCTCTCAGTACGTGTTCACTAGGGAGCGATAGTTACCATGTGTGGGCTAACACAAGGTCAGACCTAACAAAGCATGGTAAAAATCCTAGTTTGTCTCAAGTTGTTAGCACCAGCAGCAGCTCGAGGTAAACCCTAGGCTCCCCCATAGTCTTTATCTCAATTCACTAATGCTACAAACTGCACTCTCTTCACTAGGATTTTACATGGAGCTGGGTAACAGGCAGTAAGCATACACCTTCCCCTCCCCCAGTGAAGATAAGGCCTCATTAGCTTACCTTTGCTGCTCACATTTTTGTCTACAAGATCTTGCCCAACCTAGTTCACTCCTAACAGTTCTTTTTCTGCCTCTTAGCTCCTCCCCCCCCCCAAACCAAGCCACGTGTCCTCCCTCCCCTTGATTTCTGTATATTTGACATAAGCCTCTTACACATGAAGATCTTGAAGGTCCATTACTTCCCCCATCCCCTTTTGGTTCATCGGTTTTACTGAGGTAGGACCATAACTTTATATCTTTCTGTAAAGCATGCACCACACACAGCTAGCGATGTGGCAATAAAATAAAATAAAAACAAAAACAGCAACAAATACACCCCCAAATTTTCCATGGAGCCTTCAAGAAAATGCTCGTCCTCCCCTTAAGAAAGCATTAGATAGATAAAGCAAAAGACACCGGCCACATATTGTGGAAAGAAAGACACAAGCTCTGCTGTCACCAACTTGTTTAGATCATAAGACCATGGAGTCATTCAGGTCAGGGACCTTTTCTGTGAAGTGCCAATAACATGGAGGTCTATAAATAATTTTGTGCACAAAACACAGCACTGGCCTTAGACATATGCAGTACAAGGCACTACTTTGTCTTCTACACTTTCGTTGTTTTGTAGTCGTTCACTGGCCCAGCTATTTCTCTGTAGTCTGGCACGGCCTGTAGGTGAAAAACTCATCACCTTGAACTATTGCCTGAACCATCAGATTGAGGCTTCACATGCTGTAAAGACAACATTCTTTGACTGCTTAAAAAGAACATTATGTCGCTTTATTTGAATGTAGCTTTGGCATTTAACATGCCTGATCTCTCAATAAAGATAAACACCCTCTCCCTAGGAGAACTTGAGTGAGTTGCATTTGAAACATACGGGCCTAGATGCTTTTGAACAGACACCCATGAATTTGAGTGGCTAATCACATAAAAATATTTAGTTTCATACATCTTTATGCTCTAGCTATACACACAAATGTTTCCTTTCCCTATTTTTTTCCATCCTCCAGCGTGGGAGTTTATAGAAATGGCACTTCGTGCATGTGGCTCAGCTGTTTCGGTTAAACAGGTCTGCAGCAGTGAGATCTGGAAACAGAACTCTCTGATACAACATTGCAGACCTATCAATAAGGGAGGTGGTTTTTTTGGAGGGGGAGAGGTGCTACGTTACAGGTCTGCGGCAGTGAGGCACAGCAAGAATTGCTTTAGCCATACATCCTATGCCTTGCATGTGTATTGAGTAAAGTATGACCTAACATTTAAACATTAAGTGCCTTACTGTAAAACAAAACAAAAACCAAACAACCCCCCCTGCCCCCCAACTATGCATGCACACCCGAGCTGACTTATAAAGAAAACTGACACTCTACTACAGTTTTGATAGTTGCTTTGTGTTGCCTTATCCAACTGCTGTGCCATATTTGGAATTGTTCTTCAGAGAGTTCTGTTTCCAGAGCCGTTTTGATATTTACCCACCCTCCAGCTTTCTCAGCATTCAAGGCAGCCGTGGAGTGTGTTTTTACAACACTGTTCAATTTTTTATAGCTTTCAGCCTGCTGTATGTAACTCAGAGCAGGTTTTGATCCAGTATGGCAGTTGTGCTCACAGTTTTCCAGGTTTTTACCACCTGTTAAACTACTTCCCTATACCTGTTACAGGCACCTATTCTTGACTAATTTTCCTAGTGTAACACCATAAGGCTTTCTGATGCAGACACCATCAACTTCCAGGGATTAATTGTGAGTAGAATTTTGCCTCAAACTTTTTTTTTTTTTTTTTAAGCGCACAGAAAACATTAAGGAGCCCTTCACAGACCATAAGCAGGAAGCGTACCCCAGTCATGCTTCAAGGACTAGTCTTTTTGCCATTTATCAGGGATATAGACTTGGTAGACCTATTGTCAGGGACATTAGGTAAATCACTTCTTAAATTCAATTGGTGCAGCTCTCTCATGTAGGCAAGCCCAAAGAATTACTTTTTTTAAAAACATGTTTTTTATATTGTTAAAGTGAAACTAAACTAGCACAGAGGCTGTGTAGACAGCCTTACTTTGATTTAAGCCAGCTTCTTTTTGGTTTAGCTTCAGTCAATAAACCACTTTAACCGACTTAAGCCACTCAAAATTAAATAATGTGAACACAAGGGTTTGTACTAATTTAACAAAACAAAAAAACAGTTTAAAAGCAAGCTTTCCCATTTTGGCAGAACTTCAGATTTAAGTTTTTCTACAACTTTAAGTTTAACAGAGTTTCCCCCCCCCACGGGAATTGCTTGTATTTAAACTCAGGGCTTGTCTACATCAGAAAGTTGCAGCGCTGGTGAGGGAGTTACAGCGCTGCAACTTTGAAGGTGTACACATCTGCAGGGCACCACCAGCGCTGCAACTCCCTGTTTGCAGCGCTGGCCGTACTCCCGTTTTGTCTCGGGTGTAGAGGATCCAGCGCTGGTGATCCAGCGCTGGTAATCTAATGTAGACAGTTACCAGCGCTTTTCTTGACCTCCGTGGAAGGAGGAAGCCTCTGGTAATCAAGCTGGTTTCCTTTCCCGGTTTGCTCTCTCGGTCCCGGAGCCACCCAGCAAACCGCAGGGAAGGAGACCTGCTTGCTCGGGGTTCCGGGACCGAGAGAGCAAACCGGGAAAGGAGACCAGCTTCGCCGCGGTTTGCTCTCGCGTTCCCGGAGCCACCCAGCAAACCGCAGGGAAGGAGACCTGCTTGCTCGGGGTTCCGGGAACGAGAGAGCAAACCGGGAAAGGAAACCAGCTTCGCCGCGGTTTGCTCTCTCGGTCCCGGAACCCCGAGCAAGCAGGTCTCCTTCCCTGCGGTTTGCTGGGTGGCTCCGGGAACGCGAGAGCAAACCGCGGCGTTCCCGGTTTGCTCTCTCGGTCCCGGAACCCCGAGCAAGCAGGTCTCCTTCCCTGCGGTTTGCTGGCTGGCTCCGGGACCGAGAGAGCAAACCGCGGCGTTCCCGGTTTGCTCTCTCGGTCCTGGAACCCCGAGCAAGCAGGTCTCCTTCCCTGCGGTTTGCTGGCTGGCTCCGGGACCGAGAGAGCAAACCGCGGGGAAGCTGGTTTCCTTTCCCGGTTTGCTCTCTCGTCCCGGAACCCCCCTTGAAGCCGCCCAACAGCGCTGCAGTGTGGCCACATCTAACACCACTTGCAGCGCTGGTTGCTGTAAGTGTGGCCACTCTGCAGCGCTGGCCCTATACAGCTGTACTAATACAGCTGTAACAACCAGCGCTGCAAAATTTTAGATGTAGACATGGCCTCAGATATTGCAGTGCTTCAGGTCTGGGACCTGAAGAAGAGCTCTGTGTAAGCTCGAAAGCTGGTCTCTCTCACCGCAGAACTTGGTCCAATAAAAGATATTCCCTCACTCTCCATGTCTGTCTAATATCCTGGAACACACACATTGCTACAAGTACACTGCATATAATAATGTTAATCTGAAGATAAGATGGCAGGCCTAACAAGCCTCTACTAGGGAGAAAAGAAAAGAAAAAAGTTTTCGTTTCCTCACTTTTTGAGCCTGGATGTCAGTTAAAACAAGCATCTGCTTCTCAGAACAGAAACATATTTAGAGTTCCAGCTGCTGGCCCTGACAGCAGGTTTCTCTGCAACCACATTCCTTCAAAGCTTTTTTTTAAATACATATATTAAAGAGCTAGGTAGAGGGACTTAAGGCAAAACTTTCGTATATACTGTCTGCTTACAAGACCAAAGCAGGCCGTCTGAGTGGAGACGTGTACTAAAACAAAGCTAGGAGGTCTAGTTCTAGTTTTTAAACCTTATGCTCATTTTCAAGCCTGGGGCAAAATCAGTACTTGGTCCTGCTAGCAAAGACAGGGGGCTGGACTCAATGGCCTTTCAGAGTCCCTTCCAGCTCTTTGAGATAGGCATATCTCCATAAGTTTGTCACTAGACAGAAAGAGGAAAAACTCAAAAGCCAGCCACATT
Organism: Gopherus evgoodei; assembly: GCF_007399415.2. Taxonomy (NCBI): domain Eukaryota; kingdom Metazoa; phylum Chordata; order Testudines; family Testudinidae; genus Gopherus; species Gopherus evgoodei. Next base: position 9,651,741 of record NC_044330.1, read on the forward strand.
TGTTACAACTTTATTAAATTGCTGAGTTTTCCCTTCTACAGTGGAGATTGTCTGCCAGGTATTACCATAAAATACAACTGGAATCTCAGAGCAAACAACTCTTAAGAATTAAACATTCATATTTTTATTCCAATACCACTAGCATACAAAAAACTTTCAAAGAAATTAGTACAATCTTGTGTACACTAGGAATCTGAATTTGCTTTCACTGCAGGGATGTAGGGCAGGTAAGGGTTTTTTTTTGTCAGTTTCTTATGATAGCATAAACAAAACTGAATTGGTATGGACTAACAATAATGGGAATGCTGGTGGTGATTAGCCACTGGCTTGCAACCACTTTGTCAATTAGACCTTATTGTAGACCATGCAACTCCACCAGTGGAAGCAGTAATGGATAGGCACAGGGTGTAGACATTTGTTACCAGCATGCACCTACACTAAACAAAAAAAAGTTAGTGACAGCAGAGCTTGTGTCCTGTTTCCGAATACGTGGTCAGTGTCTTTGCTTTGTCTATCTAATGCTTTCTTGAAGGAAGGGCTAGCATTTTCTTGATGCCTCTATGGAAAATTTTGGGGTGTTTTTTTTTTTTTAAAATTAGTTACCCTTAAGTTTACTAACTAGTGTAAAAGCCATGCATGGAGTCTTTCATATTAGACTGGACCTGAATTGCTAATGAAATAGGAAAAAAAGATCCTCATCATAAAGAAACAGTGTCCAGTTTTCCCTGCTTTATAGAGGTGTGCATCACCTTTACAGATAGGCGCGCGCACGCACGCACACTTCAAATTTGCATAGTAAATAAGTCAGTGAGAGCTATCAAGACAGTACTTTCACAAACAGGAATCCATTCAACAGAGTAGAATGTCATTGCGCATAAAATGTGATCAGTTTCCCAGCAGGAAAAATATTTAAAGCTGGATTAAGCAGTCAAATATATATTAAGACCACATTCAACCTTAAAATAAGCTGATACAACTCCAACTTTAGTGGTGACAAGCCTTTTCATCCAAGATAAATGTAGTTCTGTGTTCAAAGAAATTGAAACAAAGTAGTTATGCCCCATCTTAATATAAGTAGGACCTTGTTGAAGCTAATGGGGTGGGGTCAAGGAGAAGAGAGCCTGCGTCAGTATGAAATTTCATTCATTGACTGAAAATACAAATTTGGGGGGACAGGGTAGAAGCAAAATTCAGTATTTTTATTGGAAGCAAAAAAAGTAGAAGCATATTTTAAGTTAAGTCCCCTTGCCCACTTCTGTGCTAATTGCTGATGTGAAGTTTTGGAAGGTTTCTTTGCACTTCAAAGTAGATGAGAGCACACTCCCACTGTCCTTTAGTTATTTTGGGAGACAAGTGATTCATTTGATTTATTTTTAAACAAACAAACAAGGCAAAAAGAGGCAACTTTTAAAATTTCAGAGGCTGAGGTTTGGTCCCAGAGAAGATGACAGCATCACTTTACAATCTTTGCAGAAATTCTTTAAAACCACAAGTATTTTGTACATAATTTGCTAGTCATTAATTCAGTTGCATTACCCTTCATGAATTAGGCAAGTATTATCTCCACTTTACAGATAGAAGTATAAAATGACATGCCTGAATTACACTGGGGCCTGATTCTCTTTTGCATTGCACCCAATGTAGTCATTTTGGTTCCAGACACCACTATTAGCATAGAACTTTATAGCGCACACAAGGGGATCAGTTTGCATGAAGGATCCAGATTTGAGAGCATTTCACAACTACTTCCCACAAGTAGGAGTAACTGAACATTGTGGTAAAGAATCAGGCCCAAAGCCCACAGTCAGATGGGAATAAAAACAAAGGTTCCTACCTTGCCACTGCAAAACGTGCCCATATGCACTAGCAGCTCTGAAGTTCCCTAACACAGGAAAGGCCACCACTCCCACACCCCAACACTTGAGCAAGGCTGGCGGCAGCAACGTAATTGAGGATGTCCTTAATGATCTAAACTAGATTTGTTAGGCACATTATTTCCACAGATCTAAGCGATTTCTATTCCATGGGCTATAGATCTGTAAACCATAAGACCAAGCATTAATTTTTTTTTTTTTAAATAAATGTGAACCATAGACCTTTTCCAGGCTAAAACACCAAGCCAGAGAGGAGGCTTCCAGGAACTTAAGATGGATGCAGCTGAATTACAGAGATTGGTTTAGCCAGCTTTCAACGGAATCTTGTTTTCTTTAACTTTTTTGCTGCAGTCAGATTGGATTTATGTACATAAATCCACCAGCTTTATTAATCCATTTCAAGAGTCCCATTAGAAAACTGTTTGTGCAGGAGCAAAAATTAATACCACTTAAAGCTTATAGACACTAGGAAAAAAAAACAAACACCTAAAACATGGAATAACCTGATTTTGTTTCAGGAAGGATCTTTAAACTGGCCATATCTATAATAGTGCTACACATTGCTAGAAAATAGTTCATGGTGCTAACCACTATGCATGGCACTAGTACTAATGTCTACTCTCAAATCTGTGTGTATTATATAAACCCCTCCTCCACCCAGCACCTTGTCACCTGCTTTGGTTTAGCACCTGAACCGTTAGAAATCTACATATGGGTCCCCTCACCCCATCCCACCCCATCCCCTGACTCTGGGTCAGCAATTCAAAGAAATGAGCCAGGAGAGGGTTGGGGGCAAGCTTGTTTGTCTTTGTAGTTAATTGTCCTTTGTGGGGAAATGATCTCAATCTGGTGCACAGCACAAATCCACCCGAGATCTCATGTGGAGAGGCAGCAGCTTAAGAGGAGTCTCTGCTGTTAGCACAGGTGCCACATCCTTAGGAGTTACTTTAATTTTCTAGGATAGAATGCAAATACAGACAGTTTATTTCATTACATAGCTCTGTTTGCTCCTGAACTTTATCAGTTAGCTGGGTGCCATCAATGCAGAACAGTAAACAATATAAACCAGACCTGAACAGAGTAGAATACAGGCACAGTGATCTGCGGGAGATGGAGAAACTGGTGGGTTCTCATTGCTCAGAGAGCTGGCAAACAACTACCTGGAGGTGTACTGGAAAAATGGGCAAGTGTCTCTCTAGCGACATAAGGAGATGTCCAAAACAAACAGGTTGTTGGTTGATTTTGTTTTTAAATAGTTATAGAAGGTCCGAGTGTAAATTTTAAATAGATCAAATGTTAAATCAAAAAAATTCAACTGAAAAGAATTAACATAATATTTAATTAGATAGCTCTAATCCCCACTAAATTTTAATCCAACCCTGAAAACTAAAAAAGCTCCAGGCTCTGGAACTTCCTAGGGCATGTCAGACTCTACTCTCTGATGGTTACATCAAGCAACATACACCATAGTTACAGGTAAGTGTGTCTGGTGGTATGGATTCACTCTTGGCAGAGACCGTAAAGGAAGTGCACACATAGGCTGTTTCTTTGGAACACAAGTTCAAGAAAGCTGGCATGAGAAATCAAGTTGCTACAGCTGAAAGTCTACAGTCCCTCTAGGTAGATGGCCAGCAGGGCCTTCTGATCTTTATCTTATGTTATATTTTAGATTGGGTTGGTTAACTCTTAATTCTGTCTAGCTAAGCACATTAATTAGACCAGTGGTCCCTGCCGGGGCATCTAAGTGCAACCACATACTGCACCCGCTGAAATGCTGCCGACAAGCATCATCATCCAGAGGCGGCATTTCAGCGGCGCCACCTACTGACGTTGCCGCTTCTTGACGGCATTTCGGCAGATGCTCATCCACAGCACACGGTCCGCAGTGGCTTGTGAAAAAGGTTGGGGACCACAGAACTAGACTATGTTCGTGTTCTCATTCCCCTCAAATTCCTTCCTATTGTTTATTACAACTACTTGCTGTATCTTCAGTTCTTTCTCGGAGGATTGTACAACGCCTAACTGTCCTAATTTAATCCTTCAGCACAGTCCTAGTATTTACTATGGAGTGACCACAAAATTAGGACTTCACTGCAAGCTCAGACAGAAGGTATCACCCAGAGAGAAAAAGTTAATTCTACCCAGATATCTGCAGTAGTCACAGGAAGACCTCACACGTATAAATAATTTTCCTCCCATCCTTTCCTCTTTCATTTGGCCTCACCCTGAGCATTCCACTTTAAGATGTGCCCTATATTAAGTGATGACTCACAAGCAGACCTGTATGCGATTGCTCACTACAGACACCAAATAACTCTTATAGCTCCTTTTGTCCAAGGATCTCCAAGTGTTTACAAACCCTGACTCATGAAGCCTAACAACACTCCATGAGGCACACTGTATTTTATAGGTCACGCCTAGGACAGACTGACAATATCCTGAACAAAGTTTATGGAACTGAGAGAACCTAAATTCAATATAGTTTAATGGCTTTGGGGTACACTGTATTAAAAATGCAGCTGTGTAGGTACATTCTCTTGTAGGAAGGGGATGCTAATGCACTTCTTTTATCCGTCCTTTGAAGCCGCTCCCCTGGAGAGATATGCATATACACTAGTTCAGACTGAATTTTCCAAGGACCAAAGACAAAGAAAGGGTGTGTGTGTAAATAGCCTGGTTTTTAATTAAGCTCATGGCCTTCTTTCTGATCCAACAGATAGGACCCCTGGTCCACAGAGCACCTCAAACCTTAGGATAAGTTGGAAAGACTGGGGCTCCTGAGGCCCCATAAAACGGGTGTTTGCTCTGAGCTGATGCTGTGATGAACCTGTAATCACAAGGAAACCCCTAGAGTAGTGGCTGACGGACTGCTGCTCCCAGGATCCACCTTAGGGTCAACTCTGGTGAGCTTATTAGCATGTGTGTAGATTCTCTCTTTGATTTTAAAATGTTTTCTCCGTTGTGCTTTTACCTTAAGAAAAAAAAATAGGCTTGCACAGAAATAACTGTGTGGTACTTTTACAATCACTCTGTTACCAGTCTCTGAAGCTAAAGCAAGAGAATGTGCGTGCGTAGCCTGCCTCTGCTGGAAATAGCACAGTGAAGGCAGGGAATTGTGTAGCCTGGCAATACTCTGGTCAGAAGGGAGTAAGATGCTTATTCTCCACTGAGGCAGAAGTGTAGGTGCAGTTGCCTTGAACTGTGACATATATAATGAAAGCACATGTGGGTTCTGTAGCAGCATGAATTGCTTAAGTGCAAACAGCAGTTAAAACCAGAAAGAAAAAGCACAGAGAAAAAGCTTCAGTATTTTTTTGGGAAAGGAATAGCAAAGAGAGAGGGGGAAATGAATTATAAACAGCTAGGAAAAAAATCCCTAAGTCCGCTGTGCACGGAAAGACAGCTCAACACAGAAGACCGGACCATTACATATGTGCCTGTATCAGCCATGGAAGTTATTTGCATAGAAAATATTACTAATCTGTATTTAGCTCTTTTACTAGCCCAGTGTCCTTCCTTGAAAGGGGTTATACTGCTTATGTCATCTCATCTCCTGCTTCCTGCACCTTTATATATGCTTCTCTGCTGCCTACCTCCCTTCACCAATTACACAGATGTAAAATTTTTATTGACATTAATGTTTAAAGTCAAATTTACACAAGTTAAGAAGGAAGGTACTGTACATCTGGGATCAGCCTTAAGTTATGGAAGGTTACAAGTGTCGTTTACAAGGTTCACAAGATATACATATTGTCATGGAGTGTGGGGGAGTCCGGTCCGGCACCCCTCTTCCTGGGACTCACAGTGACTCTCAGCCAGCCAGTAAAACAGAAGGTTTATTGGACAACAGGAATGAAGGTTACAGCAGAGCTTGGAAGCACAACCAGGACCCCTCAATTGAGTCCTTCTGGGGGTTCAGGGTGCTTGGATCCCAGCTTGGGATACCCTGAATTCCAACCACCCAGCCCTAATTCCAACCACCCAGCCCTAAACCGAAACTGAACTCCCTCCCTCCAGCCGGCCGATTCCTTTGTCCAGCTTCAAAAGTGATGACCCCCTCTCCTCCTACCTGGCTCAGGTTACAGGCTTAAAGATCCTGTCCCTCACCTAAAGACATCCCCAGATCTCCCATCCCCCACACAGACAGTCCCTACTCCATCACATCTCTCCCTGCTTTGAGACTGAACTGAGCAGGGTCACTCTGCCCAGTGACCTGGGGAAGTTCAGGGCCCCCCCTCCGGGACAACGCATCCGCTATCAGGTTGGCACTTCCCTTCACATGGACCACGTCCATGTCATAGGCCTGCAGGAGCAGGCTCCACCTTAGGAGCTTCGTGTTGGCTTCTTTCATCTGGTGCAACCAGGTCAGGGGAGAGTAGTCGGTGTACATGGTGAAGTGTCGCCCAAAAAGATATGGTTCCAGTTTCTTAAGGGCCCACACCATGGCCAGGCATTCCTTCTCGATGGCCATGTAGTTCTACTCCCGGGGTAGCAACTTCTTGCTCAGGTACACGATGGGGTGTTTCTTCCCCTTTTCATCCTCATGCATTAACACCGTCCCCAGTCCTGTGTCTGAGGCGTCAGTGAACACCATAAAGGGCTTGTCAAAGTCTGGTTTGCCAGAACTGGGCCACTAACCAGAGCCTCCTTCAGCACCCGGAGAGCCTCCTGATACTCCTCGGTCCAGACCACATTGTCTGGCTTCCCCTTCTTGCACAGCTCAGTGAGGGGGGGCAGCTATGGTGCTAAAGTGGGGCACGAACCTTCGATAGTACCTCACCATCCCAATAAAGGCTTGGACCTGCTTTTTGGTTTGCGGAGCAGGCCAGTCTCTGATCACCTCCACCTTGGCTGGTTCTGGCTTTAGGCAGCCGCTCCCCACCCGATGGCCCAGGTAAGATACTTCAGCCATCCCCACCTTGCACTTCTCAGCCTTTACGGTTAACCCAGCCTCCCGGAGTCGGTCCAGCACTTGTTTAACCTGGGACATGTGGTCCTCCCAGGTCTGGCTAAAGACACAGATGTCATCAATATATGCTACGGAAAAACTCTCCATCCCCTGCAGTAGCTGATCCACCAAGCACTGGAAGGTGGCCGGTGCTCCCTTGAGGCTGAAGGGCAAGGTTAGAGCCCCAGAGGGGTGATAAAGGCCGATTTCAGCCTGGCATCTGTGTCCAGCAGCACTTGCCAGTAGCCCTTTGTAAGATCCATGGTGGTGCGGTACCGAGCACCTCCCAGCTCGTCTAGGAGCTCGTCAGGCCTGGGCATGGGGTAGGCATCAGATACGGTGACGGCACTGAGCTTTCGATAGTCCACACAGAACCAGATCAACCCATCCCTTTTGGGGACCAGCACCCTGGCGAGGCCCAAGGGCTGGAAGACAGCTGGATCACCCCCAAAGCCAGCACATCCCTGACCTCTCTTTCTAGGTCCTGGGCAGTTTTCCCGGTGACCCGAAAAGGGGAGCATCTTATAGGGGAATGTGACCCCGTCTCCACTCAGTGGACAGTCAAATTAGTGCATCCAGGCTGGTTGGAAAACAGCTGTCGGTATAGATGCAGCACCCCTCTGATCTCAGCGTGCTGGGCCAGGGTCAGCTGATCAGAGAGGGGAATTGCCTCTGGGGGGGAGCCAGCTTTTGTCCCAGGGAATAGATCCACCAAAGGGTCATCTCCCTGCTCCTCCCAATGTCCACACACAGCCAACACCACATTCCCCCGTCATAGTATGGCTTCATCATATTCACATGGTACACCTGACGGTGATGAGCCCGGTTTGACAGCTCCACCACATTGCTTGACAACCTTGAAGGACCCTTCCCAGGCAGCCTGGAGTTTGTTTTTCCTCACGGGGATGAGAACCATCACTTGATCCCCAGTGGTGAAGGCGCGGACCCATGCCGTGCGGTCATACCAGACCTTCTGCCTCCTCTGGGCTCGGGCCAGATTCTCCCTGACCAGGCCCATGAGCTTGGCAAGTCTTTCCCGGAAAGTCAGGACATACTCCACTACTGACTCTCCATCAGGAGCAGCCTTCCCCTCCCATTCGTCTCTCATCAAGTCCAGGGGCCCCCTTACCCACCTTCCATATAACAGTTCGAAAGGCAAAAACCCAGTAGATTCCTGGGGTACCTCACCTGCTGTTCGCGTACAGGGGGTAAGTACTTGTCCCAGTCCTGCGGGTGCTGGTTCATAAATGTTTTTAGCATCATCTTCAGCGTCCCGTTGAACCTTTCCACCAGCCCGTTGGACTGAGGCTGATATGCTGAGGCCCAGTTGTGCCAGACTCCACATTTCTCCCACAAGCACCAGAGTAGGGTCAACATGAAGTTGGACCCCTGGTCCATTAAGACTTCCTTGGGGAACCTCACCCGACTGAAAATGGTCAGCAGCGCATCTGCCGCTGTGTCGGCTTCGATAGAGGACAAGGACAAGGCCACCACCTCAGGGCAGCGAGTGACGAAATCTACCACCACCAGAATGTATTTCTTCCCCAACCGAGTCGCCTTGCTGAGAGGTCCCACTATGTCCATGGCCACCTTCTGGAAAGGTTCTTCTGTGATGGGTAAAGGCCTCAAAGCCGCTTTCCCCTTGTCCCGGGCCTTCCCCACCCTCTGGCAGGGGTCACAGGATTGGCAGTATTGTCGGACCTGAGTAAAGACCCCAGGCCAGTAAAAGTTCTGTAGCAGCCTCTGCCTGGTGCACCATATTCCCTGGTGCCCAGTGAGAGGGATGTCATGGGCCAGGTACAGTAGCTTGTGGCAAAACTTCTGGGGAACCACCAGCTGCCTCCTGATTCCCCATGACTCTGCTTCCTCTGGGGGAGCCCATTCTTGGTAAAGGAACCCCTTCTCCCACAGGAACCTCTCCTTGCAACCTCTCATGGACGGTACCGCACGGAGGTCAGCCAGGTCCCTTGGCCTCCGCAAGGAGGGATCTTTCTGCAACTCGGCCTGGAATTCAGTAGTTGGGACAGGGATGGGGACATGCTCTCTCTCTCGTTAGCTGGGTCTGAGGCTACAGCCTCTCTGAGCCGTGTCCCTGGGCGTTCCCTCCCCACCAGGTTAGGGTCCTGCGTCTCGGGCAAAGTACCTTCCCCATTGTCAGGGCACAGTGCCCTGCGCCGACTGACTATGGGTCACGACCAGGGCATCCTGGGCGTTGCTTGGTTCCCCCCACCCCATTAACACCTCTGTGGGCAAATGTGGGTGTACCCCCACGTCCTTGGGGCCCTCCTTGGCCCCCCACTTCAGGTGTACCCTTGCCACGGGCATCTTGAATGGGGTCCCGCCCCCGCCCATCAGGGTCAGATAGGTGTCGGGCACCATCCGATCCGAGGCCACCACCTCAGGCTGGGCCAGCGTCACCTCTGCACCCGTGTCCCAGTGACCTTCCTTCCATCTACCTCCAGGGGAACAAGGCACTCTCTCTGGAGAGGCAGTCCCGGGCCCACCCTGTAAACCAAAAAACTTGGAGCCTGGAGGATCCAGCCCCACAGAGGAGCTGACTTGGGGCCCTCCTCCCTCCTTCACAGGCGGTACGCGGCCAGCCTGCCTTTCCTGCGAATGCTGCCCCTCGTCCAGCTGGGTATCTACTAAGTTAACCCGGTGTGGGGTTGGTCTGCTCAGTCTGTCCTTGAGCCTGGGGCACTGAGACCGTATGTGGCCCCTCTGGCCTCACTGATAGCAGCTCATGTCCCATTGGTCCCCTCGAACCGGTCAGTTGTCCCCGACGCTGGGCGTTCCCCTTGGGAGGTGGTTCTCCCTATTCCCCCTTTGGGAGGTCCCAGGATGACTCTCTCTCTGCATTGTGGCGGGCCTGTTCCTTTGGAACTCCTCCCTGCCACCCCCGACTGGCACTTTGCAAAATCATCAGCCAGCCACCCTGCATGTCGTGGGTTCTCTGGCTTTTGGTCCCTCAACCACAGCCTCAGGTCGGATGGGCACCGCTCATACACAGTTGCTCCAGTACCAGCAGTTTAACCAGGTCCCTCTTCGTCTGGGCCTCATCTGCGCACTTGCTGGCGTATCCCTCCATGCGGACAGCTAGCTGCAGATATGAGACCTCAGGGGTTTTATACTGACCCTGGAACCTTTCCCGGTACATCTCAGGAGTCAGCCCAAACTCATGCAGCAGGGCCTGCTTGAATAGTTCGTAGTTCCCTTTCTCCTCCTCTCCCAGCTGGCGGTACAATGTCATGGCCTGGGGTCCATTAAGGGGTGAGAACCCGGAGCCTGTCCACAGGGTCTACCTGATGCAGCTCGCAGGCCATCTCAAAGGCATCCAGGAAGGCCTCCATGTCCTCCCCTTCCTTACGCTGGGCCAGGATGCACTTATCAAAGCTCCACGCAGTCCTGAGCCCCTCCTCACTCACCGCAGCCAGGGGCCTGCGGCCCCTCAGCCTCGCCAGTTCTAGCTCATGCTGACGCAGTCTCTCTTTCTCCTCGCGGTCACGTTCTCTCTGTCTTTCTCCTCCAGTTCCTGCTGTCTTTGTCTCTCCTCATGTTCTCTCCGTCTCTCACGATCCTCCAGCTCTCTCAATTTTAGCTCTCTCCCCCATTCCAGCCACTTCCACTCCACGGATGCGGAGCATCGCCGGGACAATCTCCTGCTGCTGAGTGAGCTTCGCCAGGATGATCCCCTGCTGGCTGGGGGTGTCACGGTGCCCTCGGCATTCACTGGTCTCCTCCCCACCCTTCCCCTGGGCATAGGAATGGGGGGGTCTCGGGAAGTCCTCAGCCGCCAGCTGACCACTCCTAGCAGGGACAGACACGGGTGCCTGTGCTGCATCTGCCAGGCTGCTTCCCTCCGACACAGGGATCAGTTCATTCAAGCTGTCTCCCTCCTCCAGCTGGGCAATCAGCTGGTCTTTGGTGAGCCACCCTCTGCGCAGCCCCCTCTGCTTGCACAACTCCACCAGGTCGCACTTAAGCCACTTGGCATACATCTTTCTGCTGGCCACTCACAGGCCAGGGTGCTTGCTGCTCCCCACGGTTTCCAGGGAGACCCCTAGTGCACCAGCTGCAGACTCCTCCGCCCCTGGGACCGCTCGCTGCAATCCCCTGGGGGACCCTGTTACTGCAAAGTCCTTCTCACTGGGCACACACTTCCAGGGGTTAATCAACCCTGAAGTCGTCCCTTCGTTTTACTGTTCCCAAGTCACTTACTGCAGGAAGCGCCATCCACGGGGTGCAGTAGATCCCACCCCTGCCACCAGTTGTCACGGAGTGTGGGGGAGTCCGGTCCAGCACCCCTCTTCCTGGGACTCACAGTGACTCTCAGCCAGCCAGTAAAACAGAAGGTTTACTGGACAACAGGAATGCAGGTTACAGCAGAGCTTGGAGGCACAACCAGGACCCCTCAAACGAGTCCTTCTGGGGGTGCAGGTGCTTGGATACCAGCTTGGGATAATCTGAATTCCAACCACCCAGCCCTAAACCGAAACTGAACTAACTCTCTCCAGCCGGCCAATTCCTTTGTCCAGCTTCCCGGGCAAAGGTGCTGACCCCCTCTCCCCCTACCTGGCTCAGGTTACAGGCTTAAAGATCCTGTCCCTCACCTAAAGACATCCCTGGCTCTCCCATCCCCCACACAGACAGTCCCTACTCCATCACACATATACATAACCAGCATAGACCCAGATTGCATGCAGGAGTTAAGATCTATTGCCTGATCATATCCACCCACTGTCCATGCTATCTCACTTCCTTCACCTCATATATGCTTCTCATACTGGAGGCTGGTACCTACAGGGCATAATCATAATCAATTTTGTTTTCCTCCTATGTAGCAGCTAGGCTGGCTCCCCATTTCCAGCCATTTCCACAGGGCCCTAGACTCTTTACTGCAGTGAAGTGCCCAGACACTTGCAGCGGCAGCCGGTATCAAGGAGAGTCAACACCATGAGACCAGCCAAATCTCTGCAGAGCAGCAGAAGCCTGTTGGCCCATTTAGTTCAGAAATTCCTCAGACTTCTTTGCTTCTCATGTAAATAACTTTCAAACAAGGCCCGTCACACCACTTGAGTCCCCTGTAGGATATACGGGTTGAGTAGCTGTGCAGAGGGGACTCCACATCTAATGTTCTCTATGCTTATCTCAAATAGGCCAGAATGGAAAGGGTTCCATGGGGCAGGTGTCACAGGTTTTGTGACCTAGTGGACTGGACCTACCCCACAAGGGGTAAGGAGGAGTTGCAGACAGTATTCCAGCCTATAAAGTGGAATAACAACTTTGCAGGGGCTTTCTTGCAGCCTACCTGCAGATTGGGTGGGGTAAATTCCCTTAATATATCCCCCATTTGCTGCAAACTTCCCCATTTTACCCAATCCTTTCTGCAAGACAGGTAGACAGAATATTAAAAACAAAAAGGTCACTCTACTTCTAGGTAGTACTGAGATACTAGGAACGAAAACAGAACAGGCCCAGGACAGAGCGGCCAAGACAGCAAAGGGTCCGCTGCTTGAAGCTGAGCATGTTGTGGAAATGGGGTCTCAAGGCATCATTCTGCAATTCCTGGTTTGGCCCTCTCATATAGTCTCCAGCTTGCCACAGTATTCTCATTATTTCTAATAAGCAGTGAGCAGTTTATTGCTTGGTAGTGCCCTATAAAGCAATTCATTGTACAGTATGTTTTAGGCTCAATTCAGGAAATTCAACTAATTACAAAGAGGCCCTTAGAACTTTCCTAACACAACAAGGCAAGGAAAGTCAAACACACACTACTTTTATACACATACACAAATAACAGGAGACTTTGATCTTCACTAATACAGTGAAACAGCTTGTAACTGTATAAATTAATTACCTCCTTCTGCATCATGCTTATTCTGTCACAGCATTTAGATTCCCATTACTACATTAGATATCTGCTAAGTGGAGTGATACCAAAGGAGAAAGACAGACAGTATTTTTGTGGCTACATGCATTAGTTAGAGACAGATTGTGAGCTCTTTGAAGTAAGAGCTAGGGCTCCCTTCAGGTTTATATGGAGCTGAACAAACTGGCAGTTCTGAATCCAAGTCAGACAGAAAATACAGTTAAGCTACAAAACGAGTCGATACTGGCACCTCTTTAGGATGGGGGAGGGGAATCACTATGGAAAAGTTCAGTGAAAGAAATATATTAAAGGAAGGATTTGAATGGAAAAGGGAAGTTGGCAGAGACAGCAGGGAAGCGGGCACTAAATATAAGTCGCAGGGGAGAAAGGGACAAGGATGAGAGAACAGAGGATACAGAATGGGGGAAGGGAAAGGCATGAGGGAGACAGGCAGCAGGAAGGGGAGGAAGATTAAATGAGAACAGATGTACATGATGAGAGAGTCAGGTTGGCAAATGAAATTTAACATCAAACAATGATGTATTCAAGTATATATAATTTAGTCGAGACCAAGTGACATGTCTTAACACTAAGGCAGCTATACAGACATTGGAAAGTTAGTCACTCCCCTATGAATCAGTAATCTGATGAAAAAATAATTTCTGTATATTCCCTTAGTCTAGTTTATAGAAGTATAAATACTGCACCCACCATTGTAATATGTAGGCACCAGTGCAGGAGTCTAATAAAAAAATTATCCAATGAGGATAGCAATTTTTACCTTGGAGAAAAAAAAAAAATCTTCTCTTGATTAACTGTGGGATAATTGGCAGTTCTTAAGCAAATAAGAAGAGTAACGCATGTAACAAGGGACTGTATGTTTTTTAAGATAATTTATGGTAGTTTTCACAAGATGTTGTACAGGTGAGGCTATCTGGGAACAGAAGAAGTGAACTGAACAGAACATGTGGGGAGACAGTGTTTTCAGACTGAAGTCTCAAATTGAGTAAGTGTCTTAAATTAAGGCAGTGCAGTAGTTTGATTTAGATCTCTTCTGCCATATCCTAGGCATCCCTGGGAAAGTTAAAGATGTCACTGGTGAAGGGATATCTCCCTCTACCACAGCCTCAGCAAAACAGGACCCAGTGTTAAAGATGGCAGGGGCTATGCTGAGCACAGAGTGACTGATTGGACTTGAAAACATTCAGGGATGTGTGGTCCACCTTCCAATAGCATGTTTTAGCATCCCTGGCAATTTCACAAGAACAATCATGTTTTGTCCACGTTTTTGTAAAGAAGTCAGTATCTGAAGGACCCACTAGCCAGCCAAGCCTGACCTGGCAAAGTTGACAAACAGGACTAGCGTACGTGCTCCACAACACACTCGAATATCATGCCACACAATAGGTCCAAAAATATAGATACGATGTGAAGCCTGAGGTGATGCAGGTAAGAGGCAAGTGCTTCTCAAAAATCTGCCTTTTCTAGAACATTGCCCACGAGAGGGAAAGTGTCCTCAGGCTGTTAGGTCAATCTGCAGCATTGGAATCCTCTAGGAAAGCAGTTCCCACACTGAACTGACAAATGGGGTCACTTCCTCAACAGATGTGGTTGTGGCAATCAGAGTATGAAAGATGCCATTTTACCAATGGTGATCATCATGTAGCGTGACCCTCACGCACACCATAGGCATGCAAGGTCATGCCATGCTAAGGAAGCCATTCTGTAAAGTAAAATAGCATGTCCATGTGGCATGGGATCACAGGAAGCAATACATCTGAAAATGGGGTCATGCAAGGACAAGATTTGGGAACCGCTGTTTTAGGACACTTCCACTGCTATTTGGAAACTCACTTCCATCTGCAAGCAACCAGAAAATTACACCCCCATCCTGGCGGACACAGATGTGGCCACAGTGATCTATGTCCTCATGTGAGCACTGGACTTTGTTATAGTAACTCAGAGCAAAGCCACACATGTGGTACAAGATGCAGCAGCCCATTTGCTTAGTGAACACATCTCCAACACCCAATCTATATTTTCTGCACTGGCTCCCCATTGAATACAGAGTTCAGTAAAGGTGTCTCATTCAAGAGTCCTCCATGGGGTTATTCATAACTACTGGAGACACAACAATTATGCGGGCCATAGATAGTAAGGTACTCAGGGTATGTCTTCACTAGCAACATTAAAGCGCTTTAACGTGGCTGTGTAGTCGCAGCTCTCCCAGTGCTCTATAAAAAAAGCCACCCTCACGAGATGGCTCCCAGCACTGGTGCACTGTCTACACTGCCACTTTCCAGTGCTGAAACTTGCAGTGCTTGGGGAGGGGGTGTTTTTTCACCCCCGAGCGAGAAAGTTGCAGGGCTGTAAAGTGGCAATGTACACAAGGCCTCAGTTGCTACACTTACCTTTTCTTTGCAGTTCCAGTGCATCAGTTCCACCTGCATTACTTTCAATGGAAGTAGTAGTTTTGGCCACCCCAGGAACAAAGGAACAGTGGGAGGTTTTAAGAAAAAGCTCAATGTTGTCAAAAACAACCAGTTTGATAGGTGTCAGATGAGGCCCTCAATTAGGATTAGTATTTAGATTGCAAGTTCTTTAGCACAGGGATCTCACTTGTTTTCATACGTAAAGAACTTAAATTGTTTCGGTTGCTGTAGAAACAAACAATAGATGCAGTAGCCCAGTGTTTACAGTATTTCAGACACTAGAATTCAGGAATTTCCACATACTCCTCCCCAGCCTTTGGGTAATTACTGTTCTGAGTTTTTTCAGTAGTCATTAGTCCAGTATGGCCAGGCTCAGGTAGTGTGGCACGAAACATCTTGCTTCTAACTAAAACATTTCTACAGCAGTTTAAGACAGCACTATTAAGGGCTTGTCTACATCACAAAGTTGCAGCGCTGGTGAGGGGGTTACAGCGCTGCAACTTAGGAGGTGTACACATCTGCAGGGCATCACCAGCGCTGCAACTCCCTGTTTGCAGCGCTGGCCGTACTCCCGTTTTGTCTCGGGTGTAGAGGATCCAGCGCTGGTAATCAAGTGTAGACACTTTCCAGCGCTTTTCTTGACCTCCGTGGAATAAGCAGGTATCCCAGCATACCTGAGGAAGCGTCTGGTAATCAAGCAGGTCTCCTTCCCTGCGGTTTGCAGGGGGGTTCGGGGAACGCGAGAGCAAACCGCGGCGAAGCTGGTCTACTTCCCCGGTTTGCTCTCGCGTTCCCCGAACCTCCGTGCAAGCAGGTCTCCTTCCCTGCGGTTTGCTCTCGCGTTCCCCGAATCCCCGAGCAAGCAGGTCTCCTTCCCTGCGGTTTGCTCTCGCGTTCCCCGAATCCCCAAGCAAGCAGGTCTCCTTCCCTGCGGTTTGCAGGGGGGTTCGGGGAGCGCGAGAGCAAACCGCGGCGAAGCTGGTCTCCTTCCCCACGGTTTGCTCTCGCGTTCCCCGAACCCCCCTTGAAGCCGCCCAACAGCGCTGCAGTGTGGCCACATCTAACACCACTTGCAGCGCTGGTTGCTGTAAGTGTGGCCACTCTGCAGCGCTGGCCCTATACAGCTGTACTAATACAGCTGTAACAACCAGCGCTGCAAAATTGTAGATGTAGACATACCCTAAGTCACATCTCTGTTCCATTAAAAGAGGCTCCAAATTAGATTTTCTACCTTATAAGCAGTAGGTACAACCACTGAAAAAAAGTTATGGGTGCAGAGGTTTATTTTATTTATTTTATTTATTTTTGTTCACTTGTCTAGCCACCATCATAGCTGTCTTCAACAGGGTCTTTGTAACTAATATTTTTTAATAGCAGAAACACCTCCAAACTTCACACTGAAATCAGTCCAGCCACGCAGCAAACTTGTCTCCAGCCAGACACCAGTGACGAACTTGTGAGATTTTTCTGTGCTCACTGCATCAGGTGTGAAACCACACTACCCATCCTGTCACATCAGCAAGGTTTAAGCTGTCTTTTTTTCCCTCATTTATGCGCTAGCATTTCTACGCAAATTTTTTTTTAAAACCCACAGGAGTGAATAATTTTGAATTTTAGAAGTTTGCGCCTTTGTTTTCTAGGATGACCCTTTCCAACTGCAAAGAGAAAAACAAAGATTGGTGGGGGTGGGAGAGTGGTGAAAAATAAAACATTGGAGATGATAGGACAGAAGAAACGCCCCTCCCCACCCCTAGTAATTGCAATGGATTTGGGCACTTACACACACTGCTACTATGAGGGACTGCATCATCGGACATAAAGGGTATTGTAGTCACAAAACTAATGTTCCTGCACATGGGAAAAGCCCATTAGGGGCGGAAAGCTCACTGGTCCCAATCCTCCACTGCTTGTGTGTCGCTAACTCAGAATAGTGGCTTTTTAGAACCGCTTTGCACAGGTGTAAATCAACTCCATGAAATGCAACCCTGTAGAGAATCAGGTCCAGGGAGTTTACATTGACTAATTTCCTAGCCCACTAACCACATGATCAAAGGAAACCCAACTCTGCATTCCAAAAACTCCTGTCCCACAGCCTGCTTGCACTGCTTTCACGGCAGTCCCAAGAACAAAGCAAGGCCTTCCACAGCTTCTTGGGCACCCATTTCTTTCACAGAATCCATGCCCCCACTCTACCCCTGCCAGCCATTTCAGTCAGGATTTCACTGAGCAGAGGGGAAAGCTGTATGAAACAACATTGTCTGGTTCAAATCCCCAAGGAATTGGAAGCAGCCTTTCCGCAGTTCCAACCACAAAGACCCAACGCAGATTAGGATTTAAGATTCTCCACAACTTCCACCATTTTCTATTAGCCCAGACCAAACAGGGCTGCAGGAATTCAAAACTAGCAGAAAACTGTGCCAGCCGCCACTTTTTGATCCACATCCCCCAAAATGTGACACACAAATTCCTCCACCTCTAATCGGAAGCCATGAACTCCAAGCCTTGTCCACACAGACACACACCTATTTCTGCTTAAAGTTCCAATCCTTGCAACTCTAGCTAAAGCTGCTGCTGAGTTTCATTCAGCCTCCTCTGCTCCACCCTACTGGAAAAGTCCTACAAAATTTGAAAGAGTATCACTGCTCTAGGATTATATGGGATGGTAGGAACACCCCTCTAGAAAATCTCTCTATTAAGTTCTAGGGGCTTTTAGAGTAGCTCTGTAGCAAGAGTAGATCTGTAGCAAGCACACTGGTTTCATCCGGCGGAAGAACCGCAATCAAGGTAGCAAAGCACCCATTGATGTGGTGGCCCAGCCTGCTGCTGAGCTAGCTCCGGATGGGTGCTCAGCATCGGCAGGGAGGAGTAGAGACTGCAGCGGCGCCTAACAAATTGCAACCACGTGGCCAGCCAGCTACAGTGTCCCTTTTTTGTTGTTGGAAGAAACACAGGAGGTTACTGAGGGAACGCCCTCCCTCTCAGCTAGGGAACAGATATATCCCCGACACACAATAGAAACCTGCATTCAGATTGAAAATCAGGTGTCCGGCCACATGCGATGACAAAAACATTTGCTTCGCTTTATTCCAATGCCACTTTAATGCTTTACTTTGAGCTACAACTGAGAGGCAGGATTCTTTTGTCCACCCCTCTAAGCGGGAAAAAGACACGTTTCTAAAGATTCAAGGAATACAAGAGTCTCTGGGCAGGAGAGTCTCTCTGACTCACACTGTTGCTGTTTACTGGGAGTATTTCAGCGGTGCTCAGATGTGAGGTTATATTTTGCAATACACCTCGCAGCAAATAAACTCTCTCAGCCGGATTTGCTTGTTTCACTGGGTAGACGCAGGAACAGCAGAAATAATCAGAAGAGCTAGGAGGCTGAGAAAGATTATGGGGTAATGGTGGGGGGAAGCAAGGCACTTTCCTATACTACCGCCGCTTTGAATGGCTTGTTTCACAGGTTTGGAAGAAAAAAAAAATCCACAAGGGGCCATAGAAAGATTTTTGTTTTAGAAGGAGGTTTAGATGATCACCAATGAAGAGAAATAGCTGAGTCGGATCAGCTAACTTGTAGTACATTACATCTCTACTTCAGAAGTCTATACCAAATAAAGTTCGAATAGATTCACTGGATTCAGATTAGAGTAACTCGAGTGGAACGTGTTTAAAACGTGGAAAGGGCACGCTTTTTAAAAAAAAACAAACCCAGGTACCCGCTGCGAAGTTAAGAACAGGAAGAGTGTAAAAAAGAAACACCTTGGACAAAAAAGTCGTCTAACTGTTTGAGTCATAACATGAGCCTAACACAGAGGAAAACACCGTCGTCCCTCCAAAAGTAAGAGTTAAAAGTACAAGTTCAAGTTAGTTTCAGATACTTGTTTTCCCACGAGATAGCGTTTTAAAACAATGCTCACTTTAAACAAAAGGCGGACTATTTTCTAGGCGGTCTTTTGAACAATAAGATCACGTTCATGAACCAAGCAAACTTTATAGAGAGAGAAAGACACTTACCCACCACAGAGTCAGCTGCCTTCAATCAGCAAGGCTGGATATTAGCTTTCCCTTCCCGATCAAACAGAAATAAAACCGAAGAGGAGAACCCCATGCTCCCTGCCCTCTTAACCATCCACAGCCAATCTGGCTCGCTCCTTTCACACACAGATCCAGCATATAGGAGCAGCGAGGTCGTTAGCCAATCAGCTTGCTCCAGAACGCAAGCGGAGGAATTTAGATGTCAGTATCTCTTTCTGCAAAAATATTGCGGTTTCCGAATGGAGCTGTGGCTCCTGTGGCGTTACTCGAACCCCTTCGCTCTTCTCACACAGCCGTGAGTGTTTGCAATGCTGAGATTCTCTTGCTTGGTAATCCTGGTGCTTTCTGAAAGTACTTTTCAGTCGAGGCAATAAAGGTATTTCATCCCTTACAGAGGTGCTGGAACTAGGGGGGCTGCCACACCCCTTGGCTTGAAGAGATTTCCATTATATACAGGGTTTATGGTTTGGTTCAATGGCTTTCAGCACCCTCACTATACAAATGATTCCTGCGCCTTCCCTTATGCTCTTTAACAAAAGTGGCAAGCAGGGAAGAACTCTAAAAGATAAAATGTTCCCTTTCAAAGTTAAAAACATGGGGAAATTGGCTTGCCTTGTGTAAGTGACCATAAATTAGATCAGTTATGTGGTAAGCCTTTGACAATCAGATTTCTTAACTTGCCATTGCTGGGGCTGGTTTCTTATCGCATTTCTCTTATTAGACAAGGAAACCAGTTTAATTCTGGCATTTGTGCACCAGCATGGTGTTGCAATGTTTGGGTTGGAAATTTGAGG
This sequence comes from Gopherus evgoodei, assembly GCF_007399415.2. Lineage (NCBI taxonomy): Eukaryota > Metazoa > Chordata > Testudines > Testudinidae > Gopherus > Gopherus evgoodei. The sequence continues at coordinate 9,671,693 of NC_044330.1, forward strand.
GAGAGGAGTGTTTAGAAAAACTGTTTTAAACCTGACTTTTAAAAACCCCTGGAAATATTTCTATTGATCTTTTCTAGGCATAATTTTCAAAGGTGCTGGCTGCTGGTAACAGTAGGTGCCAAACACGTTTGAAATTGATTCCCTGGTTTTTACAAAAAACACAATTTAAATTGACCTGAGGGTATCACTTTTAATGCTTGTAGGTCAAAGTTAAATCAGTCTCAGGCAATGATTGATTTGGAATAATTGGTTTAAAGAAAAAAAATACATGTAAATGTTTCAGATGTGATTTTTTTTTTTAATAAAGCCATAAGAGTGATTTTTGTTTTTAAAAAAGGCTCTACAATATCTGACCCAAATTTTCTCACAAAGGAAAAATACATAGGGGAAATAACTCGGTAGGATGAAATTAAACTGTCTCTATAACACTGTGCCAGGTGCTTCTAAAAGGAAATAGATGTGGCAATTGGAGATGTGCTATTAAATGCCAAGCTATAAGGAGCACAGGCTTATGATGTTAGCCTATCTTTATTTTTTTCATGTGACTATGATACTGAATGTGACTGATATCTGACAGTGTCAGCAACTTAATAGAGAATTTCACACTGATCATAATAATCCTTAGTGCTCATATACCTTTACAATCATTAACCGATTAATCTCAACAACACATCTGTGAAATAAGTGATATCTTCATGTTGTAAATAGTGATATGGAGCCAACTAGGGATGTTAATTGTCGTGCCAAGGGCACACAGCAAGGTACAGGCAGTACCAGGGTGAGAACTCCTTTTCCAGCCTGCTAAATTATGTTGCTTTCCTTTGGTGGATTTTATTAGGGGAAATCTTTAAAGGCCTAAAGGACCTTTCACTTTTTTTTCATTTCCTGCTGTGTTTCTTAATATTACTAGGGCCTCATAGTCTCCTTCTCAGGTACTTTTTAGTTCTGTCTGATCCTGTAGCAATATAAAATGTGATTATTTGTAATGGCTAACTCTCTTTGCCAGGGAACTTATATGTAGAGTGCTGTGTAATTTTACCATGCTACTTAAGTGATGTTTAAATAACAATAATAAAGAAAAATCTATAAATAATTTAAAATACACTTTTCCTATCCCTCTACCCCCCAAAATTTATTTTTTTGTGATTTCTGCCAGAGTTCATCGGTTTGGTTATTTTAAGATTAAAAACAAGTCTCAGTTTTCATTTCTCTTCCTTAATGGGCTATTGGATTGATAGGTTTGGTCTATCCCCTTCGCTGATTCCTTTCACTGTGGAAAGAGGTACTTCTTGGTGATAGATTTCTGAAGAGCTTCAGATCAGTAGTTTCTTCACTAGGGACACCAATTTGTCCTATTTTCACCTTCCATTTAAATAGGTAAACTGAGAATAAATTAAAACAGCAAACTGGAATTTTCAACTGTGAAAACAGCGTGAGCAAACTGGAATTTTCAACTGTGAAAACAGCGTGACTCATTTCTAATTGCTACTTGTAATCCCAACTACAACACTGCATAATAAGAACAGGAGTACTTGTGGCACCTTAGAGACTAACAAATTCACCGGATGAAATGGGCTGTAGCCCACGAAAGCTCATGCTCAAATAACTTTGTTAGTCTCTAAGGTGCCACAAGTACTCGTGTTCTTTTTGCAAATACAGACTAACACGGCTGCTACTCTGAAAACTTCATAATAAGGAAGAATGTAAAAGTCACTGCAGCAGCCCTACATCACTAACAAAGGGGGAAATCCTCCACTGTCTGGCAGAGCTGCTGTTAAGATTGGTTTTGCACCATGAGGGGCCTGAAGCTCTGGAACTGTATGTGTGCAATGGTGCCACATACAGTTAATGCAGGAACCTAAATTTGTGTATTTCTGGACTTGGTCCAACTGTATTTTTTGTAGTTCATATATGATGGTTATGACAAGGGAATTGAGTTGATCAGAGTAGTGGTCTGGAAGTACTCAATGATGACAACATTGAAATGAAAAAAATGGAATTTTTTGGTGTTATTTTACAAAAGGCACATAACTAATTCACTGACCTATTTTGACAAACTTGCTGACTTAATTATGAAGTAACAACTTCCCAAAACTAATATTTAATTTAGTTCCCAGTTTGAAATGGTTAGAACTAGGTTGGCCTATGTTTTCATATTTGTCTCTCTATTCCTTTATATTCCCCCAAATTTCCCCTTTTCTAATGACAAAGGAGTCCAGTGATTTTTTTTTTTTTTAAGCGTGGTCTGCCTTATCCAAACCCATGCCAACAACTAATGGCAAACTAGGTTCTACAGACTTATTATTTTTTAAAAACTCGAAAGCGAAACAGTCAACTGGAATATTTTGAAAATGACTCATTTTTTAAAATCTCAGTTTCTGACAGAGCAACCTTTGTATTTTAGGTGCTGGTTGTTTTGTTAAATTTCTTTTAAAACCTGTTTATAAGGAGTTTTCTATTCCCCTGTTTATGTTTATTATTTTCAGCAAGGGGATAAACTGAATAAATGGTGCATGGGAAAATGAAATTGACTATATGAATGTGCTGTCAAAGGCGCTTCTTAAAGCTCACTCTTTTCATCATTAGCTTTTTACACTCTCAGTGGCGAGCCAGGTATATCTGGCATGCAGCTTCCCTCAGGGCCTTAGTATGAAGTCATCAACATTCATCACTTCTATGTATAGTCTTTTTTTCCCCCGAGTCAGTGTGACAAGCAAAAAGTTGATGATTCAGGCAGACTGAGTTTTCCCAAGACAGACTGAACTGCTGAAATCTGTCTGGAAGAAGGGCCAGAATGTTGACATTTCATCCTGTAATGCTTCCGCAATAAGAAAGGAAGTAAAAATACAAAGACGTCAGATCTGCAAGTAGGACCGGAACCCAAGGGCTCTGACCCCCAGTTCTAATTCTAGCAACTAGACACGCTGCCAGTTTTGAGAACTTAATACATTGAATTATTCAGGGTGTATGTGCCATGGAAAATGTATTTTAAATAGAGCATCCACTGTGCTATTCAAATGTGTACTGAAAAATTTTTGAAGGAGGACAGGGAAAGTGGAGGTCACATTCATTTTTTTGTATTGATTGCAAGGTCTTCCAGGGGGCCATCAGCACTGCCATAATTTTCCTGCAAGGGTTCTGTGATTGGGGTCCTAGTGGGAGCCACCTATGGTCACTGAGTTCGAGTGAACTGCAAAGAATGGGGCAGACAATCCCCATAAAGCTGGTGGATATTCATATATACCTCTAGCCTGATATTACGCGACCTGATATAACATGAATTCGGATAGAACTTGGTAAAGCAACGCTCCAAGGGGATGGGGCTGCGCACTCCATCAAATCAAAGCAAGTTCGATGTAACGCAGTTTTACCTATAACGCGGTAAGATTTTTTGGCTCCCGAGGCAGCATTATAATGGGGTAGAGATTTACTTAGATTTTCCAAACCAGCATAAAACAGCTTCTTTATTACCTCACTGGTTACGCAGAAGTCCTGACAACAGTGATCCAGCCCCAAGCCTCCATCCAGGTACCTAAGTCAATTATGATGATTTCTGAAAGTCTCATTTCATGATAGGAAAGAAAAGGTTCTACCGATCCCAAAGGATCAGACACATTTCCTCCCAGGTTAATGAATGGTTTAGATCTTACCCAAATACACGCTACAGCCAATTCTTATTAACTAAACTAAAATTTATTAAAAAACAAAAGAGAGAATGATTAAAAGATCAATACAGACATGAGTTCAGTCCATTGAGGTTCAAATTCATAGCAGAGATGGGGAGCTTTGTAGTTGCAAAGAGTTTCTTTAGAATTCAGTTCATAGGTTATAGTCCAATGGCCAAATATCATATTCAGGGCGTACCAGCATAACTGAGACCTCAGTCTTGCGACTCAAACTTCCCTTGATGAAGCCTAAGCAGATCTGAGATGACAGAATCAGGACCCATGGATCGTTTATACAATTTCATGTCTTTTGAGAAGTTGGAGTTCCTCATGGAACAAAAGGTAATTAGGATGACTTGAAGGAGGTCCTTCACCAGTACTTAGCTATATGAATTAACACAAGTCCATTTGCTTGTTCCTCCGCCATTCACAGTACGTTTCAAAGAGAGATGAATACTGAGATAACCCATGTTTCCAGTTCATTTAAATGATCAGATTTTTTTTGACCTCTGATCAGAATACAGCACAGACTGGGACTGTTGATTACATTGTCAACCCTACTCATACATATGTAAATACAAAAAAACATAAACATTGTCTCCCCACATATCTTTTGAGGGTTATTTATCTTGCAGGATGTTTAACCCTTTCTAGCCATGTGTCACATCCCCAACAGGAGACTGGTGTGGAATGGTGAAATTAGAGCTTCTGTATACACCTTAAGGACCTTCCAACATTGATATGAGCTGTGTTTACATTGAATTCTTTGTGAGGCCAAATTATTGATCCATGCTCTGGCCCAAGTTAAAAACTTAGTCCATACATGAAGGCTGTGAGGTGTTGTACCCCAGTTTCCCTTTGTGGACAGTAGTTAAGCTTGTAGTGGTTTTTCTACTGTGGAAAGTTTTAGAAATGTGTCTATGCATTAGTTGTAAAACCTTAACATTGTTAGGCTTTTTAATACAAAGTGTGTTCTTGTTGAACGAAACGGCATAATCATAAGGGTTCCTGTTATTCACCTCTCTTAACATGTTGAAGGTTTTTTGTTTTTGTTTTGTTTTTTCAAGAGATCATGCACAGTGTACATTTTTACAGTTCTTGGTATCAGCAGCACAGTCACAAAAGTTAACTTTCTCATTAATATTAACATTAAATTTATTACAAGTGTACATTCAAAATTATTTTTAGGCCAGCTTGTACAATATTCGTTTTGAACCTTTGTAGCTTTTTCTTGACCTCAGGGTCTTCCTTAACATAGATTTTTAGTTTAACCACTTCCTTCAGGGTTTGGTATTTTAGGGTTAACCTGTGGCTTTTATTTGCAAGATTTAATCCTTCCCTTCCTCCCTGTCCAATAGGGTCAAAATCTGAACTCTTTTGTGTACGAGAATCCATTGGCTGGCTGGGTGCATAGACTTGTCTATAGCCATTAGCAAAGACATTCTCCCCTCAGTCAGTCAGGTAATTTGTTTACTAGTGTTCAGATCCTCAAGCTTTAGCACTTCCAAGGCTGGACTCTGTCTTAAAGAGATACCATCCATTTTCACTAGCATGTTAGACTCAAGATTCTTTTGTCCTTCCATTACCCATCCTCTGCTTCCACATGGAATCAGATGTCAAGTCCACTAAGAGACTACAGGTCGTATCCAAAATATCTAGAGATGAGAGTTTGCCTCCTCTCTGCTGCATTCTTGTGGGTTCAGTTATAGGTGCCAACTTTCCCTGGCACCGGTGGGTGCTCGCGTCCCCTGGCCCTGCCCCGACTGTACCCTTGCCCCGCCCCCATTTCAACCCCTTCCCTCCCTGCCCCTATTGGACCCCTTCCTCAAATCCTCGCCCCGGCACCACCTCTTCCCTGAGCCCGCTGCATTCCCCCTCCTCCTCCCTCCCAGCCACCCAAAACAGCTGTTTCATGGCGCAAGTGCTGGGAGCTAGGGGGGGAAAGCGGGCACGCAGCATGCTTGGGGAGGAGGTGGAGCGGAGGTGGAGGTGAGCTGGGCAGGGAGCTGCTGGTGGGTGCTGAGTATCCACTAATTTTTCCCTGTGGGTGTTCCAGCCCCAGAGCACCCTCGGAGTTGGTGCCTATGGGTTCAGTTATAAGGCTGTTCTGCTCTGAAAAACCAGTAACCCGATCTTTCCTCAATACCTGAGTCACTGCTTACTTAACGAATCAACATGGAGACATTCATGTTCCAACAACATTGTCTCCCCAAGAAGCTGGTTAAGCCTGTAGGGTTGTTTAAAATCCCTAACATTTTTTATTTCATCTGAAATCTTTTCAAAGCTATCCACACTGGGTCTTTCTGAAGGAAGGCCAGTGGATTCATACACGTTTGAAAGACTCTGGCCATTAGACACTAACACACTTTCCTCCGAAGAGAAACTATTTACAATCGACAATGGCCCATTAAGAGTCAATGGAAACAATTCCTTTTCACAGACTTTAAAGACTTCGCCAAGAAATTCCTTTCCTTCTGCGATATCATGCACTGCAACAGATTCTTTCTGAGCTTTATTTATGTCCAGAACCAACTTTGGCATAACAGACAAATTACCAAACTTCTTCTGAGTTTCACTAACATCCAGAATCACCTCTGGCCCATCAGGAGGATTTTTACACAACTCCCTTTCAGGTAAACTGCTAGACTTCATAGTCAAAAGATGAGAAGCATTCTCTTTCTTGTTACAAGTTTCCACAGTGTCAGTAGGTAACAGTCAAATTACATTCATGTTTTCCTTGTGTGCTAGCTATGATATCACCCTGATCAGACAAGGTTGTCATATCTTCACCCAGCAACACATTAGCAACAGGCAAAATAGAAGCACCGGAACTGCTTGGTCTCTGGGAACGATTTATTACATTAACTGGTTGCAACCTAGTTACAATGCCATTCTCCCTAGCAGACACAAACTTAGGAACATTCCTTTCCTGGGCCTTATTTGTATCCAGAAACAGCTCCCGGCCAACTGACAAATTCTTAAGTAGCATAAACTGAGAAGCATTTTCTGTCTGCTCCACAGACAAAAGACTGGAGGTACATTCTCCTTCATTAGGCAGACTGCTATTTGCAACAGACAAACAATTGGAAACAGTTTTTCCTTCAACAGATAAACTGTTGCTTTTCACAATTAGTGTCTCACTACACCGAGCTGCTTTAAACAAATCATTTCTCCTTTTTTTAGGCTTACTTTCACAAACTTTACTTGCCAACAAGTCATCACTCACTAATTCTGTACCCTTTCCTTCCTCAGTTAGGGCTTTAACCTGATTACCAGCTTTAATTTGCTCTAGAGAAACATTTCCCTGAGCCTTATCTAATGCCAGATTTACTTCTCAGATACCAGACAGACACTTAAGAATTTTTTCCACATACACACTGCTTCTTTGCACAGATAAACAGCTATCTTTCTCAGACAAACATTCAGAGAAACCCTCCATAGGCAAATCATTGCCCCTAATAGACACAGGTTCAAGATTATTTCTTTCCTGTGACTGGTTTATGTCATCAACTAAGTTTTAATATCATTCTCAATCAAAAGATCCTTAGGCAATAACTTCCTTACACCAGCTATAACTTCATGTTTAGACCATTCCATTCAAGATGGCTTCTGGCTAAAGGCACACGTCTGAGGATTACAATATTCACACTCTGATTTGGTAAACAATCTTCCTCTTTGACAAAACCTGCTTTAACAAGAGTGATGTTAGAAGCTGTAATTTGCCCTAAACAGCTTTTACTGTTGATTTTTTACATTCTCTGCACAAGTTACGGCGTTGCCTTTACCTGGGCTCACAGTAAAAGCATTTACAGAAAAGGTGGCAGTGTTGGGGTAAATTTGGTTACACACAGACAACTGCTAGAGTCAAACAACATACCAACCTTGTGACAAACTGGAGAGATTCTATCCCCATATTTGCTGTTGAGAGGAGCTGGCTTTTCAGAATGCTACAGTTCCTGTTGTTCCTTTATTCTCTTGAGTTGTCCACTTTTGCCTTAGCTTCTAGTTCCTGAAATCAAATATATGCCATTCTTCGTTCATGTTCAAAACACAAGTGTTCTCTTTCAGGAGCTTCTCCTTCCATATTAGGTATATTTTGGTCTTGTTCAAGTTCTAGCTGCTGGTTTCTCACCGTAAGCATTTTCCCTGGGTCTGTTTCCTTATCACTGGCAATTAACAGATTTTTCAGTTCCTGCTCTGGAGGCATTTTCTTAAAAGCCAACCCCCTCTGTGAGCACAATTCTTCCAGGCTTTCTCTCATCTTGATCCTGGGTCACTCATGGTAACTGGTTTTTAACCCTTAAACTCTCCAATATCAAAATTAAATGTTGACAAGTCTGATCCAGAAGCCCAATTAACCTGTGGTAATGTATATCCAAGCACGACTACTCCACTGTGACCAGGGTTCTCGTGGACGCCAGCTATGGTCACTCAATTAGAGTGAACCCTAAAGAATGAGGCAGACAATCCCCATGAAGCTGGTGGATATTCATATACTTAGATTTACCAAACCAGCATAAAACAGCTTCTTTATTACCTCACTGGTTACGCAGAAGTCCAAACAACAGTGATCCAGCCTCAGGCCTCCATCCAGGTACCTAAGTCAAATATGATGATTTCTGGAAGTCTTATTTCATCATAGGATAGAAAAGGTTCTACCAATCCCAAAGGATCAGACACATTTCCTCCCAGGTTAATGAATGGTTTAGATCTTACCCAAATACACGCTACAGCCAATTCTTATTAACTAAACTAAAATTTATTAAAAAACAAAAGAGTATGATTAAAAGATCAATACAGATGTGAGTTCAGTCCATTGAGGTTCAGATTCATAGCAGAGATGGTGAGCTTTGTAGTTGCAAAGAGTTTCTTTAGAATTTAGTTCATAGGTTATAGTCCAATGGCCAAATATCATATTCAGGGCGTACCAGTATAACTGAGACCTCAGTCTTGCGACTCAAACTTCCCTTGATGAAGCCTAAGCAGATCTGAGATGACAGAATCAGGACTCATGGATCTTTTATACAATTTCATGTCTCTTGAGAAGTTGGAGTTCCTCATGGAACAAAAGGTAATTAGGATGACTTGAAGGAGGTCCTTCACCAGTACTTAGCTATATGAATTAACACAAGTCCATTTGCTTGTTCCTCCACCATTCACAGTACATTTCAAAGAGAGATGAATACTGAGATATCCCATGTTTACAATTCATTTAAATGTTCAGATGTTCTTTTGACCTCTGAATTATCTGAATACAGCATACACAGGGACTGTTGATTACATTGTCCACCCTACTCATACATATGTAAATTCACAGAAATATAAACATTATCTCCCCACATACCTTTTGAGGGTTATTTATTTTGCAGGATGCTTAACCCTTTCTAGCCGTGCATCACAGATTGCTACTGAAGAGGTTTGTGGCTTACCTACCTCTGAATATGCTGCGTTTACTTCAATCGTGGCGTCTTTTGGCAAGATCTCACCTAGGCTCTGAACTTGGCTTTTCAACGTGTTAGTAATGCTGCCAATGGGCCACCATTCTGGCCTGTGAATCAATTTATTTTGAGCATAGCAACACCTGTAATGAAGGTTGTAACTGTGTTTGTACGTACATATGTGTGTATAGTTTGTGTTTGGGGAATTTTAGGATCACCTCTGTTGATAAATTTCAATCACATAATTAGTTCAGTCCAATACATTCCATTATTATTGAATAATGACTCAGACTGGAGCATTTTAAAGAAGTGTTATTGGGAAAGGGACAAGCTCAGCATCATATGGTGGCATGTCCTGCCATCACCATAATTACTGCTTTTCAAAATAAGTTCTGGGAGACACAAGACTTCTGTGTACTATTCTCACCTCTCCCGTTTTCTTATTGTGTGTCCTCAGGCAATTCACGTAAGCTCTCTATTCTCCCCCATCTATTAAATGGAGATAACAGAGAGGGGCCTGAAGTTTGTTTATATCCAGAGTCAAACCTCTGGAGTGTTGAGATCCAGGATTTTTGGTCAGGTTCATCTTTAGTCGTACTCTTACTCTAAAGTGTAGCGATAGGGGCTAGCTGCAAAATTTGGATCTGGATTTAAAATGGAACTTCTAAATTCAGAGGTGCTCAAATGAATGGATTTTAGATCAGGTCCATCTTTCATAACACCAATCTACCACACAAGATGGTTCGAGAGGCTTCATATAACTCAGTATGGAAATGGCTAAGTATTACTTCTGACCTTTTGAGTGCTGGAATGTGTGAATTGGATAGAATTCTCTAGGAGGGTGGAGTGGGGGAAGAAAAAGTCTGTTTTAAAACTGAGACAGTTGTGTCATATTTCTGTTCTGAATCAGCAATTTCAAAGTTGCACTGACCTTAGTTCTGGGAATTGCTAAACTTAGGCCTGGACCAGTGCCAAAAAAGGCCTATTTAGTGCAAGGGACCAATGAAAGTATTTTGGTCCAATACTTGTGATAGTCAGCACAGTGTTCACTACTAACTTTGTATTGTAGGAGAGAGAGGCTAGGCTTGAGCCAGAGATAGCTGAGCCCCCACTTTCACCTGGAAGAAGTGAGGTCCCTGGGTAGGTGTCCTGTCTCCCCTTCCCCCCTCCCGGTATGCAAATCTGGGAGGAGGATCTGGGGCAATGAGGTTTACACTGTGATATAATACTGATTTGAATCTGGTTAAATTTAAGGTGATTTTTCTTTGGGAAAGGGACGATTGAATGTTGGAGATTAGAAGCTTTTGGGTTGAGGCCTAAAAGTACTGTTTTTCTATCTACCATCCCGTCCTGTGAAAATCCAGCTGGTTAAGAATAAAGACTTGGAGTATAGATCTAATGGAAAAAGAGCACTCTGTGCTTTGTTGTTTGACCTGAAGATCTATCCTCTTTCATGTGACTCTGTCAATGACTAGTCAGCAGGAGAGACTTTGAAACGCACAACCAAATATAGTATATTGAAACCATTGCCTGCTCTCCGTAATCTCTCCTAAACCTGCAAGCTTTGATACAGATTTGTTTTGTTTTGTTTTCAGATAAGCTTTCTTGCCAGGCAGATTGACTCCATCATTCCCAACTCTAATTACAGCTTAATGAGTTAGGAAAACCTTTGAAGTGAAGTCTGTTCTGCAAGTTTGAGAGATCTGGAGGCAGATAGAGATGGGTGTACAGTAACAAAATGGGACTGCATTCTTACTGACATTTTCAAGAAGTTCTGGGCAATTGGGAGGGTGAATTTCCATTCACAGAGGAAATAGTAGTAGTAGTAGTAGTAGTAGTAATTTTTTTATTTTATTTTATTTATTTATTGGTATTGTGGTAGCACCCAGAATATACCAGATGCTTATAAGGCAACAAAATCGTTACCCAAAAAAGTTTGCAGTCTGAACAATGGATGACACTGACGGTCTCACCATACATGATATTTCTTATTCAGACCATCTTACCCAATCACGATATCCAGAACAAGCTGTCACTTCCGCTAACTCTGGTACCAGTTTTCTACTGGACAACAGGATTATTTTAAAACATTTCAGAGATTCCTCAGCCCATCTTTAGTACAAATGTGCCGTAGCCAGGTCAGTCCTTGCACACTGTGGAATGCAGCCTGCCATGCAGACATCGGAGAATCAATCTGTTTGTTTGTCGAAGCCACACCGAGAGACTACGATCACAATAAAAGAAGTTTGTTTTAATCAGTGTCTCTGAAATGTTTGGTTTACACGTCAGAGGCATTTGAGACCTCACCAAGTACACAGTACGTAGGGGATATGCTGCCTGGGGTGTGGGATGTCCCATCCACAATAAAGCGCATCGTTATGAAGCTCACTATTGAATTCAGTTCCTTGATTTAAGGAGCTACTCAATAACCAGGGACATATCAGGTTGGGCTGGGAAGAGATGAGCCATCTCATAATTATAACACTGCATTTCCTTTTCAAAGACTCATCCACTCTATTTCACACATCAAATATTTCAATTATAGTACTGTTCTCCAGTAAAGTGTACTTCAGCCAGCCAGAAGACACACACTAGATTTCACTAAGGTTTTAACTCTATCTCCCCAATAAATATGCAATGTTATTGTAGCCGTGTTGGTCCCTGGCTATTAGGAGACAAGGTGGGTGAGGTAATTTATTTTTTTTTTAATTGGGCCAGCATCTGTTGGTAAAAGAGAGAAGATTTCAAGCTTGACCACACACACACACAGATCATCAGCAACCCTTTCTCTGCTGGCCATAGCTTAGGCACACTATCTGTGTCTGCACAAGTTATGATGAAATCTCCCTCTGATGCAGCTCCATTGGTGACAGCTGTGTTTGGTAAACTAGAGTAGTTTATATAGGTGTTTATATATAGTTTGTATAGGTGTTTTTAAACTCATGCTATCTAAATAAAGGGTAAAAATGCCAGTGACTGCCTGAGTCCTCCCTCTGCTACTCCCCCGAGCTGCATTCTGGTAGGGCAATGGTTGGAGATGTCTCATAAAAGTCTAGTGTAGACAAGTTTTGTGTTAGATCTGTCACTCCCTCTGAGCCTGATAAGTCAGGCTTCCTGACCCTTGTGGTGTTCTTGTTCTTCCAGATCCATGGTGGACCTTAACTTTGTAGAGTGGGTGGCTTCATTCAAGTAATCTTCAAAGTTTAAGAAATCTTCACTCTTCTTTTACCTTTTGCAGCCTTGGCAAACAATGCCTTTTCCTCTTTATCTAAGCTTGCCGCTAAATTCTGCGGGCTAAATTCAGGTGATGTGAAAGGTAGCCTAAACTATATGTCAGCAAGTTGTTATGTGTCTATAAGCTGCTGTAATTTACATGCCAAGAAGAAGGAATCAGTTAAAGTAAAGTGAGCACGCTGCCTACTTCAAGGTACAACTTTGCACCTCCTATTATTAGTTATTTTCCTGCTGCTACACCCTTTGTGGCATGTATATTAAACCTTTGTACTCCTAGAGATTATTGAGTTAAGTTCAACGATTTGGTCCTTATCTTCAGGGCACTCAGTGGCCTTGGCCCAGGGTATCTAAAAGACTACCTAAAGCTCTAGGATGAAGACTGTGATTGACAACGCCACGCCTCAGGCACAGTGGAACCATCTATTTAGGCCTGCACAACATGCGGCCTGCATGGGCTTACTGTGTGGCCCGCGGCGGGTGAGAAGATGGGTTCACTGTGCAGCCCACGGGGGGTGAGTAGGCAAGCGGTGAGTGAGGGAGGGGGGCTGAAGAGGCAGGCCGGCAGTGGAGGGGGGTGAGGAGGTGGGGTGGGGGTGGAGGGCTGAGGAGGTGAGCGGGCAGGCAGGCACTGGTGGGGACTGAGTAGGCAAGCTGGGGGGTGGGGGTGGGACTGAGGAGGCGAGCGAGGAGTCTGGTTGACCTGTTTTACTGATCTGGTCTGGCTCCCATCTCCTCTCCAAGGGTTGCAGCTATCTGGAGGTGCCTGCCTTCCACACCTTCCTCATTCACACCTCATTCATTCAACAGGGCAATTGATTACAACGTTGGGGGAAGATCTTATTCTGCTTTTAGCAAAAAGACATTTTTCTTTTACCTTAATTATACTACCTTACGGGCCTGGTATAACATATTACCAAGGTTCAATATTGCTGTTTTGGTGGGGCAGCGCTGGGGAAGGAGGGTTTGTTTCTGCAGGGGGGCGGTGCTGGCGGGGGGAGTATTTCAGGGTGACTTGGTGCTGGGCGGGGAGTATTTCAGGGGGGCTGGGCGGCTCTGGGGGGTGTTGTGTTTCGGAGGGGGCCTGGCGACTCTGGGGGCGTGTCAGCAGGGCTGGGTGGGCTTGGCCCTCAGCTGTTTTCTTTGGAGTAATATGGCCCTCGCCGCTTTGAGTTGTGCAGACCTGATCTACTATAATAATAATAAAACTCATCTGTGCAGGAGACAAAGCTTTCTCAGGGTCACGCTCCTCAGCACCTTTCTTTCCAAGTGAAAGGTGCACTTCTCCGTCCTTCCTTCTCTGAAGCTATGACTACACTGCACTTTCATTGGTAAAACTTCTGTTGCTCTCCCGCTGGCGAAGCTACCGCCTCTCATTGAGGGTGGTTCTATTTTGTTGGCAGGAGAGCCTTCTCCTGCCAACAAAGAGTGGCTACACTGCGTGCCTTATGGCAAGGTGCTGTAAGCTGCACCATGTAGATATAGCTTAACATAAACAGCAACATGTCCTTAAAAAACAAATTAAAAAAAACCACAAAACAAAACCCTAACAAAGCCCTACACTGCACACACAATTCTTCCCCTGGGGAGAGGATGGGAGAAAGAACAAACCATATGTTACAGATGTTAGTCACCTCATTTAATGCAGTGTTTCTTAACCTTTTTGATATTGGGGACAGGGAGATCTCGGGGACTGGCACTGGTCCACGGACCAGTCATTGAGAAACCCTGATTTAATACACTACTAGGAGGTGGTGAGATGCTATCTGATGAAAGTGGCATGGAACCTATATCAAATAGAATAGAATTAGATCCTCTCACACTCACACCCACTCACTGACATGCCAGCTATGTCATCTAATGAGTACCTTTGAAGTTGACCCTGAGTTTCTGTCATAAGTGTGATTAAAGCCGTAACCCTTACGTTCAGATGCTATTTTCTACTGATGTTGTTTGTTGTACACCCCATGTCACCTGCTTATCATTTTTCTTTTGCTAATTCTTTTGTACCACTTGGAAAGGTTTAGGCTTTTTTTGTTTGTTTGTTTAAGCCCCCCCTCTCCCACGCTTTCACTTTGATCAAAACTCCCTTTTCTTAAATAGAGCAGTTGTTCATTAGACTGACCTAGTCTGGGGAAATCCCCTCCACCACCAGCCTCCCTCAGCTCTCGTCCTCACTGAGGCTAACTGATAGATAGGATAGCACCATTGCCATGACTACAAGGGAATGGAACCATTCACTGTGCGTGATCTGGCAGAAGCTTCCGTGACAAGTTCAGGTTAAGTGTGTGGGCAAATAATTGCCAGATGCTTCCTGCAAAAGCCAGAGCTCTCACATTGAAAACTGGCTCAGCTAATTCACCTCAGATTTTCAACAAGGAAGCACCCACCAAAAAATCACCTCCAACACGCTACTTCCAGAAGTATGAGGAATTTCAGACCAATCAGAAGGTTGGTTTTGGTCCTTCATGGAAAGTCAGAATTACAATTCAGAATAGAAAGGGTCTTGTAACCTTAACTGTGGCCTCAGCACTGTGGCACAAGATACTAACCAAGGATACAAGTGTCTCCTGGGCAACTATATTCAGAGGGAAGCCAGATGAGCTCCATCAAGGGGTACGGACACTGCACTTCTATGGCATATCCCACCCTTGCCTTTAATCCCATGGAAGCTCCTATATGGTTTGGACTTATAAGACAGAAAGGGTTGGACAATAAACCTCCCTCTGAGTGGGAGTTCAGGAGCAGCTGACAGCAGGGACTGCACAGTTCCTGAGAAGGCCAGGCAACAGTGGAAGGAGCAGGCAGTTAGGTGGTGGGTTCAGACCTCTGAGTTGATGGTATACGGCTTTCATGGGTATCCAAAAAGGGAGGCCTCCTAATTGCCATTAAATTTTTATTCCTAGGGAGGACACAAAGTATTCTCATTCCCTCCACAAATGAAACAAGTAGGATATCCTCCTAAATGGGGGAAAAAAAACATGCGTTGAAATTTGTGGACATTCCTGCCCCTCTATTGGTTTTTTGGCACTTTAGGGGCATAAAGCACTGGGCTATGTCTTATGAGGCTGTGGACCACCTCTACCTGTCTTCAGGTGGGCTGAGGTCTGTCTTGAAGGAGAGAGGATTCATGCAACCTAGGAGAGGACTTCGTATGTCAGAACTTTTGCTGCCCTTTTCACAGCAGAGTTAAGACGAGGTCATGACAGTGAGGGCTCTCACACACATACGCATACAGAGTCCTCCACTAGTGTGGTCAGTGTTTTCCCCCAAAGTAGGAGGTTTCACAGTGAATAAGCTATTAAGTTGAAGGGGCATTTCTCAGAGCTGTTGATTCAGGCTGGCTTCAGACTCAGGAAACGTCACTATGTTACATTCAGTTCACATTTCAATAGTGGCTTGTTTGTTTGCAACAGTAAACACTAGAAACTTGTACTTTTTCTTCTCCTTTTTTAACGAAAGCTTAGAGTCTGAAGACACTTGACCCCAGAGACTGGGGTTCTAGGCATGTACTTATACCTTAATCTGGGCCTGTAGCCAGAAATTTAGGCATCCAAATCACTAGACACTTTTGAAAGTCTGAGTGTAGAGTTTTCTGCTTTCTAAAATGGGTTTTTGTTCAGCGGTATAGTTTTCCATCAAGCTGTTTATCAATGAGAAATGAAGAACGATGAACTGAATAGTTGATCTTTTAAAAAAAAACAAAAGCTTTTCACATCTTTCTGGAATGTTGTAGGTCCTCTGTGTCTTACAAATTCATTGATGACTGAACTATTTCATAAAACAATCCTGCATTTAGAGGTCCCAGCCTTGCAAAGGGATCTGCAAATATGGACCCCTTATGCTGGTATGGAGGCTGAGCTGGACACCTGTGCCTTTGTCAGCCATTCCATTATGCATTCCTGCAGCCCTGCCGGGATCTCACTCATGTAGCAGGGCTCCAGATACCCTGCAATTACTGCTCCTCGTCTCGGGGGCATGCAGTGGTGCCAGCACTGGGGGCAGGGAGACGTCTCCTCTGTTCTCAGTGCTCCTCCAGCCGGCATCCAGCCAGCCTGGAATGGACAGCCAGGAGGAGGAAGAGGAAAAGGAAACAGCTGGTTGCACAAAGGACTAGCTGGCGGGGGTGAAGAGTCCAAGCGTAACAAAGGAAGCAGGGATAGAGTGCACGATAGGACAGGCAGAGGAAACATTGCACAAGGATGGGCCGGCTGGAGAAGGCTGAAGGGGTCAGACTATGAGGGTAGAGGCAGCAGGGGGTGCATTGGATCAATCGATTTTATCCAAGGACATAAATAAAATCTTGAAGCTGTGATAGACGCCAGTATTTCTCAGCACCCGTCTCTTCGAGCTGTGCATTTCTGTGTCCGTAGATGGGATTGTTCACCTGTTCGTGCTGACATTTGGACCTAATGTTGCTATTTATATAGCTTCTGCCTACATAAATAGCAACTAGTTACCTTCTTGATGCTTAGTCAAACATAATCTTAACAAGTCACTTTTCTGGCACAGTTTGCGTTTGCTGGATTAGTAACGTGTGTCACTGGGTGTGCATATACGCTAGCTTCCTCTTGGAGCAATTATTATTTCTATTGCCCTAGTCATAGACAGGACCCTATTGTGCCAGGCACTGTACTAACTGAGAATTAAACGAGGATCCCTGTATAGCATGTTGCTAGGAAAGTCTGTTCAGCACAAACCACCCAACATAAGCTGGCATTTATGAATCCTATTTAAAGAATACGCCCTTTTTACATTATTAAAAACACCACTATTGGTAGTAAAAGCCTGTCTTACAAGAGTGCTGATAAAAGACAACCCCACTTTATTTGTCACCTAATTGGGGCAGGTTACAAAGGCTGATACCCCTGTCACATGGCAAGAATCAGTGTCCACTGACTCCAATGGTCATTGGTACATCTTCCCTTAAAAAAAAAAAAAATTCAAATAGCTAAAACTAAACAATAAATTAATAACAGCTGTCTCCAAGCCTCACTGGGTTTCTGATCACACAGTCACTATTTATTCTCAAAACAGCTTAGTCAGTAGTGGCCTGCTCAGATGCCAAAGCAGATCTGCCATCTGTAGCCTGTGTTGGCTACACTTGTGTGCAATCCCATTGACTTCTTTTCTAGTTGTCTTGATGCCTTGTTTCTGCGTCAGGATTTGCTGACACAGGTCCCTGTACCTGTATGGAATCCCCTCAGAGTGGAATATAGCCAACTCACCACTGGAAGTCACTAAATTTGATCATGTAGCATACCTGTCTCCATTACCAGTGTAAAGCCAGAAACAGACAACAGATCAATATGCCACGCCTGTCTAGCAGAAATGAACAGGTTTTAGGAAATGGTTTTGAAAAGGTAAAATATAGGCTTAATTTTTTTTTTAATTGACGGTTCATGGAAAGAAGACCAGTCCTTATAGGTTTAACAGTTGGAATAGCTGAACAGGAGAAGCTCTGCTTGCAAGACTTAAGATGCTCTATTAAATCTATTTAACAAGAATGAAACCATAAACATTAGTACTAAGAAAGTACTTTAGCATTAAAGATTTAAAAAATAAAATAAAATCATAGCCATGTGGGACTGGAAGGGACCTTGATAAGTTATCTGGTCCAGTCCCCTGCACTGAGGCAGGACTAAATATTATTTAGACCATCCCTGAGAGGTGTTTGTTTAACCTGTTCTTATAAATCTCTAGTACAGGGGTAGGCAACCCATGGTACGCGTGCCAAGGGCGGCACACAAGCTGACTTTCAGTGGCATTCACACTGCCCGGGTCCTGGCCACTGGTCCAGGAGGCTCTGCATTTTAATTTAATTTTAAATGAAGCCTCTTAAACATTTTCAAAACCTTATTTACTTTACATAGAACAAATAGTTTAGTTATATATTATAGACTTATAGAAAGAGACCTTCTAAAAATGTTAAAATGTATTACTGGCACACAAAACCTTAAATTAGAGTGAATAAATGAAGACTCGGCACATCACTTCTGAAAGGTTGCCGACCTCTGTTCTAGTGACTGACAGACTGAGATTCTATAGCCTCCCTAGATAATTTGTTCCAGAGTTTAACTACCCTTTCAGTTAGGAAGTTTTTCCTAATGGCTGACCTAAATCTCTCCTGCTGCAATTTAAGCCCATTACTTCTTGTTCTGTCTTCAGTGGATAAGGAGAACAATTTATCACCCTCCTCTTTATAACAGCCTTTTATGTGCTTGAAGACTGTTATTAGTCTTCTCTTAGACTAAACAAACCCAATGTTTTCAAGTCTTTCCTTGTAGGTCATGTCTTCTAGACCTTACATTTTTTTGCTCTTCTCTGGAATTTCTCCAACTTCTCCACATCTTTCCCTAAGTGTGGGGCCCAGTAATGGACACTGTATTCCAGTTGAAGGCTCAGTGCTGAGTAGGCAAAATAATTATTTCCCGTGTCTTGCTTACAAGACTTCTGCTAATGCATCCTAGAATGGTGCATGCTTTTTTTTTTTCTTTCTACAACAGTATCATTCTGTTGACTCATGGTGGTAATCAAAATTTTGACTTGTAAAGAAATGAGGCTTCAACAGCAGCTTTTGGAACTGAGAGCTGAACAGGAAAGAGTGGGAGACAAAAGATTAAAAGGAAGGAAGTCCAGTGCAACAGAAACAGAAATATCCAAACTGAATGTTACCAATGGAATGGAGTTGGGCCAGAGGAAAAAAGGGTTAAAGTGGTAACTTAGTGGTTTACTGGAAATACTCCATAACACTACTGTACCCACCAGCTTTGATCCTAAAAATGAATGTCCATTCTTTCTCTCAGGGGATTATCAACAAGTTAAAAATCTCAGCATCTAGAGCTCTTAACAGGGCCCAAACCAAGTGGTCTCGGGTTTCCAGTTGAGGAGTCGAACTGAACCCGAACCTTACCCTGAAACTGGTTCAGAGAGGTTTTTTGAGTGAACCGGAACTAGGGTGACCAGATGTCTCAATTTTATAGGAATAGTCCTGATTTTGGGGTCTTTTTCTTATATAGGCTCCTATTACCCCCCCCCCCCACCTGTCCCGATTTTTCACACTTGCTGTCTGGTCACTCTAACGAGAACTGAACGAAAACTGAAAACCTTTCAGTTGTACTGAACCTTAACTGGAACTGAACCCAAAACTACAAAAACTGGTAACTGATTCAAAATAACAGGTTCAATAATGAGGCGCTAAGGGAGCGCTTTTGGGGATGCTGCGACACGGTGTCTCTCTGTTCCAGTCCTGGAGAGAGAAGGGCAGAGAATACACTTCCTACAAAGTCATTGGATGAGATGAAAAAAGAGGAAGAGAGTGGTTCTTGGATTAGTAGTTCTCCTGTCTGTTATGCCCAGGTGGAGGACTGCCTGAAACCACCTAGAACACTTCCCTCCCCTCTTTGACTCTTCCTTGCTCCCGCTTCCTGCTGAGTGTTTGTTCCTGCTACGCAAGTCAGAGTAGATAGGGCATTTTCTGGGCTGACATTCATTTTGTCACCTTAGCAGGAAAATATGACTGACAGAGTTCTGGAGAATATAGTGCATGCAAATCATTTGTTTAGAAAGTAAATAATCTTTCTGCAATGAAAGAAATGTTTATCATTGTATTCTTTTTCTAGGCGTTATAATGCAAATGTAAGAGCACGAGTCATTATCTCCAGGAAACGTATCTGAACTGGTTCAAAGTGGATGAACGGGTTACCCAACAATTTAGTGTCTGAACTGGAACTGAACGGGAGAGTTAAGAAATACTGATAAACCCGACCCGGAACAGAACCAAAGTTTTTAACAGTTCGACTGCCTGTTTCCAATCCTGAGATGCAAATGAAGTTTAATGAGGTCAAAGCTTTCACAGAGGGATCTCTTTGATATGTACAGTACTATGGCAAAAATCATAGGCCTGGTCTACACTACAGAGTTAGGTCAATGTAAACCGTGAGAGGTGTAGCATTTAAGTTGGTGTCGTTAGGTTGACGCAGTGTCATTGTAGACACTGCATTGCTTACAGAAACTGTTGCTGCCTTTCAGAAACCACCCCACTATGCCTCACGCAGGCAGTTAAATGGGTGCAAGAGCTCCTGGTGAGGGTGTGCACCGCTGACACAGGGAGCGTAGCATGAACATGTAAATTCGCAGTGTCTGTACATCAACATAACTTAGGTCGACTTAATTTTGTAGTGGAGACTTTCCCTTATTGTCTTCTATGGGAGCAAAATCAAGCCCAATAATATTAACCCTTTCAATTTTCAAAGCAGTTTACAAGTATTAATTGCCACTAGAAATTTTAAAAATTGGTTTTATTTTGAAAACTCTTAGTCCTCTGCACAATGTGGGATGGGAGAGATTTCATGTTTTCAGCTGCTGTGTGAGGGAAACTTCTATTCCACCAAGAAAGTTGCTTTTAGGAGATATGTTTGGCATTCGTTCCTCATGCTAATAGTTCATTTCCTAGTTCAAAAACACTGCCCACTGTCCAACATTCAAGAGACACTTGTGTCATGGATCAGTCCTGCATAATCTTCTCCCTAAACAGGGGTAAAAGATCTTCATGACTACTAACAAATTCATTCAAGTGGAACTTTGACTTTGGTATCTTGTAACTATAGACACAGAAACTTTGTAGGAGTCCGGTGGCACCTTAAAGACTAACAGATTTTAAAAAAACACTTCTTCAGATGCATGGAGTGAAAATTATATATACAGGCATAAATATACATTGGTAAATGAAGAGAAGGGATTTACCTTACAAGTGGAGAATCAATGTTGAAGATCAATTTAGTTAGGGTAGATGTGGTCCTCTCCCAGTAATTGATGAGGAGATGTCAATACCAAGAGACTTTCTGAAGATCTTTCTCTGGGACTTATTTTTCTTTCCAAATGACAGAAAGACATTTTCTTGAAGAATGAAGTTTATTCGGTACAGGCAGTTCCTAATGAACCGCAGCATTATATTGTCAGATATACACATGGCTGCAACTGAAACTAGAAAGAGAAGAAATATTTCTGTTGTAGTTAAATCTCACCACAGGTGCCCCTTTTTTTAAACTCAGGGTTTTGCCATTTCCAAAATGACTGGATCCCTTTGCATATAAGAAGTTGCCCCACATACAGTGCTCTCAAAATAACTGGCTACAGGGAACTGTTTTATATCTCATAATTAGCTGACCTAACTAGCAAATAGTTTGGTAGTAAGCAACTAAATTAACTACATCACCTGAAAAGAGGATGGTAAGCCAGGAACTACCAAATTCTAATCCTGATTCTGACACGGTGATCTTGGTCTGTTAACCTCTTTACCTCAGTTTTTTCATCTGCATAGAGGTGATAAAAAAAATTTGACTATCTAACCCACACATATCACTGTGGTAGTTGAGCATTTAGTAAGTAATTAAAGTTGTGGGGAAATTATATCAAAACTCCTACTTATTGACTTTAAATATCGTGCTGAATACTATAGTGAAGTAAGCTATTACGTAAACTGCATATTTAATGGATTGTCGTTCAGGCTTGTCTACTTGATATATGCTTCCATATGAAAAACTCCTTGCATAACTGAGGGGACAATTCAGAGATGATGGATAAGTCCAGTTCAAATGGTGTGGCCTTATATGTCCTGTTCTGGCAATGTCTGCATCCTGACATTTTCAGTATTTAAAACCTAACGCTAAAGCTAAACATTCAACATGGGTCTAACTATGCTCCCACTTTTCATCTTCAAATTGCACATATCTATAATTGCACAATGGACTTCGCCCAGCATGCTGATGCTCGACCCATCTGCTTCTTGAGGGCTGAGGACTAGGCAGCTCTAATGCAACTAGGTAATGCAAATGGGACAATCAAGACAAAATGAAGTTAAGAGACTTGTCCAAGGTTGCAAAGGGAGTCAGTGTCAGACGTGAGAATAAAATTAGGGCATTCCTGACCTCAGTGGAGATAAGTTCAACTTGCAGATTTCTTGATCCTCCAGTTCCCAAAGTGGACTAGGATGCATTGTATGGGAAACTTAACAAAGTAAGGACTCCCAGGTACGAGATTATTCTCTAGCTCTGCTGAAGCACATGATATCTCTGCTGCTCCTTGTTGGTTCAAGTCCTTAGATGATACTTCAACCAATAAACTGGATCGAATAAATTGAATGGTTCATTTGTCCTTTGAATAAACAACATAAATTTCTCAAATCCAACTTTTGGGACTTCACACTGTTCCATGCCAGAGCTTGTTTATACGTACTGTAACTAGCACCTTCAGTGTCAAATCCTGTATAAGCAGGTGGTAATGCATGTAGCCTCTGAGTCCAGTTTGGTGACAACCAATGGAGCCTTTGGATAGCAAAAGAGAGAAAGCATCAGCTCTGTTTAACACTGTTTATCACTGCTCTGATGAAGGAAAACAATGTATTTATATGGCAAACACTAGAACAAATGCTCAGTACATGCATGACTGGTTTCAGTGGACCTGCCTTGATAGCTGAATAGGGAAAGAATGGGCTTCTTCAATAAAAGAATTGCAAGAAGGTGACAGTGGCTATTCACTGGTGACCACTCCTCCTAAATAAATCTCAGCACATTGCATATCTAGTTGTCATAGACTTCTTTCCCGGACATCTCCCCGCCACACCCCTGCTTGAGGATAGCCTTTTATCTTGTAGGCTGAAATTGTTATGGACTCTCTAGTTTACAACACCAGAGAGTGTGCTCACTGGATTATCTTAAATTTAAAACACAGGAATGCCCTAGGTGCTGAAGTATGATTCAGACGCCCTCCTCTTTGTCCCAGCTAATGAGGACTAACAGATGCACCTTTAATGTGACTTCAAAAGGCCAAGAGTGAACTCTCTTAAATTGAGCAGTCAGAGAGGATTATCAGTATAGGATTTATTTACAAGGCCAAATCACAATGGAAGAAATAGCAGAAGAATGTTAAGTGAAATGAAACACTGGGGAGTTGCCTGACCGCTACACAGTTCTTACACTGGAATAAATAATCCCAATTACACGTGTATAATGATGAGTTCTAGATTAGATGTTACTACTCAAGAAAGAGACCTTGGAATCATCATGGAGAGTTTTCTGGAAACTTCAGCTCAGTGTGCAGTGGCAGGGAAAAAAGTTAGCAGAATGCTAGGAAGAATTAGAAAAGAGAGAGGTAAGAAGACAGAAAATATCATCATCCCTCTTTACAAATCCATGGTGGGCCCTTGCTCTTGAGTACTGTGTCCAGTCCTGGTTGCTGCATCTTAAAAAGGATATAGTGGAACTGGGAAGGTTCAGAGAATGGCATCAAAGATGATCAGGAGTGTGAAACAGCTTCCATAGGAGGAGAAACTTAAAAGATTAGGGCTGTTTGGTTTAGAAAAGAGGCATTAAGAGGGGATACAATAGAGTAGTGGTTCTCAAACTAGGGCCTGCAGTTTGATTGGCCAAATCCGCAGACGCTGCAGGTAAACAAACTGGCCCGGCCTGCCAGGGCTGTCCCTGAACAAGCGGCGATCCTAGTTTGAGAACCACTGTAATAGAGGTCTGTAAAATCATGAATGGTGTGGAAAATGTGAATAGAGAAGTGTTTATTTACCTTTTCCCAGAAGACAAAAACCAGGATCATCCAATGAAATGAATAGACAGCAGGTTTAATACAAACAAGAGCAAGTATTTTTTTCACAATGCACAATTAATCTATGGAACTCACTGCCAGGGGATGTTATGATGGCCAAATGTATAAATGGGTTCAAAAAAGAACTAGATAAGTTCAGGAAGATAGGTTCATCTGTGGGTACTAGCCAACATGATCTGGGATGTAACCCCATGTTCGGGATGGCCTTAACTGTTTGACTGCCAGTAGCCAAGAAGGGATGATGATAGAGCAATCACTCCAAAAATTGCCCTGTTCTGTACATGCCCTCTGAAGCTCTGGTGCTGGCCGCTGTTGGAGACAGAATACTGGGCTAAATGGACCATTGGTCTGACTTAGTAAGGCTGTTCTTATTGCACAGGGACATAATCAAGCCTTTATTGTTGGATATTGCATACTTAACTGAAGGTTTAAGCAGACCAGACAATGAAGATCTGAAAGACCATAACAGAAAAATAAAGATGATGAAATAAAGAAATGCTGATCGCTGTCAGGAACTCAGCTGCCTCTGGACTCAGTTGACTAGCAACCCAGTGAGATTGGCTGGCCCCAGTAAACCTGCACTAATGGACTGTGCTCCCTGATTGATCAGAAGAGCCAAGAGATCATCATTTAAGCCCTGCAGCACACACAGTGGCTGCTCCATGCATTCCATGCCCGCAGCTGAGCCAGACCTGCTTCCTGTCCACCCTTGCTCCCCGCCCCCCCCCTCCCCCCGTGCCTGCTCCGCTCCAGCCCTAATCCCTGACTGCCTCTGAATTCTTGATTCCTAACTCCTGGTTCTGTCTCCTGACCATGCCTCCAGCTCCGCCCTTTGGTTCTGTTCTGGCTCCTGACTCATGGCTTCAGCCATTGGCTTGCCTCCTAACTACACCTCGAGTTCCATTCTCTGGTTCTGCTTGGACCATTAGCCCAGACTCCTGCTCTGACCGCTAGGTCTTACCACCTACACCTGGGTGTGTGACAATCACAAGGTCCCGTTGAAGCCAATGGAGAGACTCCCACTGATTATATATAATGCACACATAACCACTTAAACATGTCTACTTCATGGATGATCATACAGCACTGCAGTGGAGAGAGTGGAAAATTTTGGCTAAGCGAACAAGGAAAATCTCTCCTCTAATAGAGAATGTCTGTTGATAGCCGTGTATGAAGAGCACACAGAGTAACATAGAGTAACCTACATGGTATTCACTTTACCTGTCTTTGAAGGAGAAAGACAAAGTCATCTATGTTTCTGGGCTCTCCAGGAAGTAGGGCAGCATGGAGAGGCAGCTACTCAAGGAGTTGGGCAGCCAGAAGCAAGCCAAAAAATTCCCCTTCACTTCTCCCAAAATGGAGACGTTGGTCCACTAAAACATTACCTCACCTACATTGTCTCTTATGGGGTGATGTAAAGATTAGTTAACTAAATTGTGTATAACACTTTGAATATTAAAGTAGTTATTATTTGTAATAAATCTGTGTGTCTGTTTCACCTATAGAATTAAATGCAATTAAATCTACTTAAAGAAAAGTCTGTCAGATTCTATGAGGTCCCTGGAATGTTAATGGACGTATCCCAGGCATCCCTACAGAATCTCTACTAATGCAACTATTTGTTCATGTGAAGAATTGTAGTTTTAAATGCTCTGCTTGGAGATTACTCTCTAAACAAGATTAGAGGGAAATGAATAAGTAAATATAAAAAAATCAATCAATATTCAAAAGAATGAAGTAAAGAGCTGACAATCTCTACATAAACTATGATCCAGAAAAGAGTCAAGCTTTTCAAACCATGCTCTTCTGTTTAATCATTTATACATAGACAATAACGTGTTTTAAAGGCTTCCTTTCCTGGTTGGACTCTTCTGATTTGTGTCTTTGAGAGGCACCCTACTATTGTTTGTCTATCATGGCAGGTTACTAGGAAACCAGCAGACCAATAATTTGCTTTTCAGAGTCACTCCTAAGCTAAGTGTCTGCACCAGTTTGAGATTCAGACCTAGTAAAACCTGCTCTGTAAGAGGGCAGATGTATGGAAAATCTGCATCCTGTTTTCAGATAAATCAGCATCATTGCACGCAGTATGCAAATACATAAAGTTGATCTGTGATGACCGTATCCAGCTTCCCAAATGACACATTTATGCACTGATATCTTTACACAGTGCAACAGTTCTTTAAACATCTATATTGTGGATATTAAATAAAACCCCTGAAGCTCCCAATGCTGCTGCACCGACACAGGCGCTTGATTCGTTCTTTCCCATGTAGTGACTTCTTATTCTATTTTTAGGCCTTCCCTGAGAGAGAGAGAGAGAGAGAGAGAGAGAGAGGTTTCTTTAAAATGAGTTCGTCTTTGAAACTGATTCAGAAACAATGTTTCAAAAATCTGATTTGTGGGGACACGTTTCAAAAACTTGTGTTCAAATTTCTGCTCTCAAAAGACCACTAAAATAAACTCAGCATAATTCTGCTGACTTTATGAAATTACTCTGGATGTACACAAATGTAACTGAGAACAGTCCCTGGATCTTGACCTCTAAAGTGTGCCCACATATAACATATGCATGTGTGTGACTGGATGTGCAAAACCCATAGTTGTGTGTACAAACTGTGTGACCATGCATTTTAATATGACTTTGCATATGCAGATATGGGGTTTGCACATGCATTTATCCACGCACATGATGTGTGTGTGCATTTCTTCTCAGGCTGTATTATTAGTTCAGTCTTCATGGACAATGTAATCCTGAGCTTCTCCACTGAGACTGCTAGCAAGGGTCCCAAATGTGGTGCTGGTCCAGTGTGAACCAAACAGGGACCACCCAACTCCTTTCAAATAGGCCACCAAACAGCCATCAGATGGTAGCAGTGTTTAGCCACTAATGATCTTAGCTGAATTTTAACTGGTCCTCTGAGACTTATAAATTATATTAATTAGGATCACTAGCCTTTGGCTTGGACCTGTCTTTAATGATTGTCTCCAGGACCTATCCATATGCTGTCTTCGTTATTTCTTTCTAATTTTACTATCATTTGCAACATTAAAAAGCTAGCAAAACACAAAGGTGAGTGACAGTAACTGCTTGCACTGAAAGAAAGACCAGAGTAACCAGAAACAGCTTTATTTCTTGCAACTGGTAAGTAAAGCACGTCACACTATGTTCTTAAAACACTTCTTGGGCCAAATACCACACTCAGCTCAGTGTGTGCAGCTCTCACGGAAGTCCACTGGAGTTTTATGTGTATATCTTGAGGCAAATCTTGGCTCTAAAAGCAGAAGCCTGGCACAGAGTGCACGACTCAAGTCAAACAGAGCGTGCATGCAGGAAAAGGTGCACAGGGCTGAAGAACCCTTTATAAACCATTACTCCCATATTCTACAGTAATCACTGAGAGCACACACATAGCCCTGTTCTAAGATGGTGTATTTTATACCGTCACTGTAGAATATTGTAATACAGCGATACTCAGACTGAGGCTTCCAAGCCGCAGGTGACTCTTTAATGCGTCTCCTGCTGCTCTTTGCAGCACACAATATTAAAACACCGTGTGATTGAATTATTAACCAATCAGGATGCTTTTACTGTGTTATTAACCAGTTGTAGTTGATCAAATAACTTGGTCACTCATTTTGCTATGAGAAAAATATATATGAACTAAGTATTTCTCTTGTCCTAGTGTTGAAATATGAATACATAGTACTATAGTAAATGAAACAATGAATTCCCACTTCTGTGACTCAGTTGGGTCATGTTGGCTGCTAGTTTCACTCCTGAACCACTGAGATCTGAGGATCACTTCTGTAGTATATCTTTATAAGGAAGGGATGGAATTTGAACCCCAGCATGCAGCCAGTTGAGAATTGTCCTGCAGCCACTACCATCAGCACTGAACAAGATTAGAAGAGGTGGCCCATTACTTCCCATCCACTGCAGGAATTTAGGTCAGATGATCCACACTGTGTGTAGAAGATCAGGTGGTTCAATCCCCAATCTCTGCTCTGTTGAGCTCTGCTGAACTCCATTGCAGTGTTGGGTTTTTAATGGCGCTTTTTATTAATACCAGTAATAGCAAACAAACATGATCAAGCTACCACCATATGTAGGATGACATTGCAAGAGATTGTAGTATTAAAGATGGCATTGGAGTGCAGCATAGTTTTATATATTGCACACACAATATATCAGAACAGGTAATAAACCTACAAACACTGGACACTTTCAGAATTGAAGCAGAAGTAAAAAGATATGTTAATAATTTCCAATGTGTATCTGATCAGGTGTGAGTAATGAGTTGTCTTATTTAAATGCCAGTTTCCCTCTGGCACTTCATCGTGGCTGGATCTGGTATATTGGGCATGTCCTGGGTCTCTTAGAGGCAGCAATAAAGCTATTACAAATATAGGGTTGCTTAGATAGAGCTGGTTACCCATATGTGCCATGACCCATGGGTCTCAAAAATGGGTCTTCAGGAGCAGACATGCTCCAACCCTCCATCTGGCAGCCTGCTGATGCTTGCTTACCTGGAACCTATGAATCTCAGCCCGGTTTGAGGCTCTGCCCCTACAGTCCTATTGGTGGAGTTCCAAAGAAGTTGGCTGGCCTGCCGGCCCTACTTAAGCAAGCAGCAGAAAGAGGAGGCTCTCTGAACAACTGGGCTCCACCCTGTTCTGGACTGTGTGCCTTGTGCTCCTCGCTCCTGCTGCTTGATTTCCTGGCATCTGAGCTGTGGTCCTGACCTCCAGTTTGTCCCCTGACTCCAGGGGTGACTCCAGGCACCAGCACGCCAAGTGCGTGCCTGGGGTGGCAAGCCACGGGGGGGCGCTCTGCCGGTCGCCGTGAGGGCAGCAGGCAGGTTGCCTTCGGCGGCTTGTCTGCGGAGGATCTGCTGGTCCTGCGACTTCGGCGGACCTCCCACAGGCATGACACCGAATCCGCAGGACCAGGGACCTCCCGCAGGCAAGCCACCAAAGGCAGCCTGCCTGCCATGCTTGACAGCAAAATACGTAGAGCCGCCCCTGCCTGACTCTGACCTCCTGGCATAGGCGCTGACTCTGTGGGTGCTCCAGGGTGCTTAGCACCCACCAGCAGCCAGCTCCCTCCATCCCCCAGTGCTTCCGACCCATTGGCAGCCCCATTGATCAATTCTTCCCCCTTCCTCCCAGCACCTCCTGCCCGCCGTGATCAGCTATTCCACGGCATGCAGGAGGCACGAGGGGGAGGAGCGGGGATGTGGCGTGCTCAGGGGAAAGGGCAGAACAGGGTGGGAAGAGGCAAGGCAGGGGCGGACCAGGGCGGGAAGAGGATGGGTAAGGGTAGGAAGAGGCAGGATGGAGGTTGGGCTGTTGGGGGAAGGGGTAAAGTGGGGGCAGAGCCTGCGGCTGAACCGGGGATGAGCACTCCTGGAGAAAGGAGGAAGCCGGCACCTGTGCCTCCTGGCATCCTGACCCACTTAACTCCAGTCTTGTGACTGCAGACGCTGGCTCTGACTACTAGGTCTGGCCGCTCACAACTTGACTGTGACAATATGGGTTTATTTGGAAAAAAATCCAGTTATGCTTTATTGACAATCAGATAATGTGAGAGTCACAGCGTATTTCGTATCTTATTTGCACAGATATTTGTGCGAACCACCATAAACCTTGTCTATACTAGTGAAATAAAAAAGGGACATAAAAATAATCCAGGAAACTACAGACCAGTTAGTATAACTTCTGTGCCAGGGAAGATAATGGAGCAAGTAATTAAGGAAATCATCTGCAAACACTTGGAAGGTGGTAAGGTGATAGGGAATAGCCAGCATGGATTTATAAAGAACAAATCATGTCAAACCAATCTGATAGCTTTCTTTGATAGGTTAACAAGTCTTGTGGATAAGGGAGAAGCGGTGAATGTGGTATACCTAGACTTTATTAAGACATTCGATACGGTCTCGCATGATATTCTTATCAATAAACTAAGCATGTATAAGGTGGGTGCATAACCGGCTGGATAACCGTACTCAGAGAGTAGTTTCCAATTCTGCTGGAAAGGTATAACAAGTGGGGTTCCGCAGGGGTCTATTTTGGGACTGTCTGTGTCCAATATCTTCATCAACAACTTAGATATTTGCGTAGAAAGTACGCTTATTAAGTTTGCAGATGATACCAAACTGGGAGAGATTGCAACTGCTTTGGAGGACAGGGTCAAAATTCAAAATGATCTGGACAAATTGGAGAAATGGTCTGAGGTAAACAGGATGAAGTTTAGTAAAGACAAATGCAAAGCGCTCCATTTAGGAAGGAACAATCAGTTTCACACATGCAGAATGGGAAGAGACTGTCTAAGAAGGAGTACGGCAGAAAGGGATCTAGGGGTTATAGTGGACCACAAGCTAAATATGAGTCAACACTGTGATGCTGTTGCAAAAAAAGCAAACATGATTCTGGAATGCATTAGCAGGTGTGTTGTGAGCAAGACACAAGAAGTCATTCTTCCGCTCCACTCTGCGCTGGTCAGGCCTCAGCTGGAGCATT
This sequence comes from Gopherus evgoodei, assembly GCF_007399415.2. Classification (NCBI taxonomy): domain Eukaryota; kingdom Metazoa; phylum Chordata; order Testudines; family Testudinidae; genus Gopherus; species Gopherus evgoodei. The sequence goes on from NC_044330.1 coordinate 9,702,165, forward strand.
GTGTCCAGTTCTGGGCACCGCATTTCAAGAAAGATGTGGAGAAATTGGAGAGGGTCCAGAGAAGAGCAACAAGAATGATTAAAGGTCTTGAGAACATGACCTATGAAGGAAGGCTGAAACAATTGGGTTTGTTTAGTTTGGAAAAGAGAAGACTGAGAGGGGACATGATAGCAGTTTTCAGGTATCTAAAAGGGTATCATAAGGAGGAGGGAGAAAACTTGTTCATCTCTAAGGATAGAACAAGAAGCAATGGGCTTAAACTGCAGCAAGGGAGATTTAAATTGGACATTAGGAAAAAGTTCCTAACTGTCAGGGTGGTTAAACACTGGAATAAACTGCCTAGGGAGGTTGTGGAATCTCCATCTCTGGAGCTGTTTAAGAGTAGGTTAGAGAAATGTCTATCTGGAATGGTCTAGACAGTATTTGGTCCTGCCATGAGGGCAGGAAACTCTCAAGGTCCCTTCCAGTCCTAGAGTCTATGAATCTCTGAAATTTGTCAAAAAAAAGTCGCAGTATTGCTAATGCTGGTTCAGCCCTGCTAGTGTCCTCATTGTTGGGAGGCCTAGTGTAGATGGGCCAGCATCATTTCAAGCACTGTGATCTAATCCTCCTCAGAGCAGGTGAAATTAGGGTTGCCACCTGTGCAAGGATCGTCCCTTTTTTGAGGTAGCTGTCCTGGGAAAACTGTAGGGTTGCTCAGTATAGAGTGCCAGCTTTCAGTTATGTGGGCTAAGGATTATCCCAGATGTTTTGATTTTTTTTTTTAATACCTCAGAGATGGCAACACAAGGTCAAATCAACAAAGTGCATAAAATGCCACTGGTGACCAGCAGCATATGTACTCCAGGCTAGGGGTATGTCTTCACTGATTAAAAAAGAGATGCGTTTTTACGGTAGGATATCTATCACATGTTAGCGATCTCTCTGAAGTAAACAGAATGGAAACAAAGCATTGTTGTTTTCCTACAAGGTAAACTAGGCAAGTTAGCTATGATTGGTGGAAAGGAGTGGGGTATATAAAGTACTGACCTCCTCTAGTTACCTCTCAGTTAACACCACAAGTGCCTTTTCTCCATTGAAGCCATGTCTACATTACAAACGTATGTTGACGTAATTGTTTCCATATGCATTGTGGGGGAAAACATTATTAGTTTCTCTTCTTATTTTATAGCAAGGAAACAAAACAGAAATTAAATAAACCTAACCTAGGAAGATAAAGTTCTCTGTCTTATTGCCTCTTAATATGTTATCACTGAAACTATCAGAGGAAATCTCTTTTCCTCCCTTCCCCACCCGAGCAACCTCAGGGTGACCTAGATAGATCTAAAAGTGACACAAATAATCAAGATGCATTTTAAGCAGAGGAGACATTTAAAATTGAGCTGGAGAAATATACCAATCCAATGGGATACTTGGCCCTTCTAAGCTTCTTTTCCACACCTGGTGTTGAAGAGTGAGGGTAGGGTAACCCTCAATGTTATAGATGATTTGTGGATAGCCCTGAATTGGGGCTATAAAAGGAACAGATATTTTGTGCTTTGCAACATTGGTGACTATTATAATCCTCTCCCTTTCTTTTTCTTTTAGCCACATAATAAATGAACTGATAGAAACAGAGCGGGTTTATGTAGAAGAACTTCAAAGTATAATAGAGGTAAGGTGAATGCTTCTGTGCAAACTTCCAGTATTTATTTTCTTCTGAGTTATTAATGAATGAGTAATACGCTTACTCTTTGCAGTGATTTTTTCACCCTTGGTAGGACCCTCTGTGTGAGGTGCTGAGCACTCACACTTCCCATTCCTTGTTTCGAAGGCACAGGTTTTCCATTATAAGGCACTTCAGCCAAGAAGGTGAAGAATTAAGGCTATTCTACGTATTTTACTTCAGGAGTTAGGTTAGTGGGGGCAGTCAGGGTGCTGTGGGAGCAGAATGTTTCTCATTAAAGGATCAGCAGTGAAATAGTTAACAATGTTAACTTGGAAACATCATGATCAGGCTTCAGAGTCTACATCCCGTTTTTTTTTTTTTATAGATTCCAGTGCCAGAAAGAACCATTGTGATTATCAGGTCTGACCTTCCATCTAACTAGGGTTGGCAGAATTTATAGGATAAATTCATAGGAATTATAGAATCATTCCCCTCTATTTGGCATTGGTGAGACCTTATCTGGAGTACTGTGTCCAGTTTTGTGCCCCACGCTACAAGAAGGATGTGGACAAACTGGAAAGAGTCCAGCGGAGGGCAACAAAAATGTTTAGGGGGCTGGAGCACATGATTCATGAGGAGAGGCTGAGTGAGCTGGGATTATTTAGTTTGCAGAAGAGAAGAAAGAGGCGGGATTTGATAGCTGCTTTCAACTACCTGAAAAGGAGTTCCAAAGACGATGGATCTATACTGTTCTCAGGTGGTAGCAGATGATGTAACAAGGAGTAATGGTCTCAAGTTGCAGTGGAGGAGGTTTAGGTTGGATATTAGGAAAAACTTTTTCACTAGGAGGGTGGTGAAGCACTGGAATGGGTTACCTAGGGAGGTGGTGGAATCTCCTTCCTTAGACGTTTTTAAGGTCAGGCTTGACAAAGCCCTGGCTGGGATGATTTAGTTGGGGATTGGTCTTGCTTTGAGCAGGGGGTTGGACTATATGACCTCCTGAGGTCCCTTCCAACCCTATGATTCTATGAATTTGATTTCTTTTTAAAAATAATTTTGATGGATAATATTGGTGTTTATTTTAAAGCGTTTTTTTAGATTTTAAGCTATTTAAATGTTCACAGTTGCATGAAATTATGGGTGGCTCAGGCAGTTATTTAATGACAATAGATGCTGAGATTCAAAAAGTTAGAATCTTATAAACCATTGAAACACAAATTGTCAATGTCACATGTCAAAATATACCAAGTACCTTCCTTAAATCAACAAATGGTATTTTTTTGTTTATTATTCATTTGATAGTACACTTGTACTAAGCCCAATTCAAAAGTCTAAATCACTGGATTTTGACTCTGATAAATTCTCAAGCAACATTCTTCTTACTTTACATATTTGTAAGTTTTGATTATTATTGAGGGAAATATTTTTGTCATTATGTGTACAGTGTACATTTACTGATAAAACTTGAATCCTTGCAAGCCTGTGTATAACACAGGCCATAGAACTTCCCCAGAATAGTTCCTTGACAACTAGAGCATCTCCCTTACAAAACCATCTCCATTGAGGTGAATGTGGGTGATTCACATTGTCTTAGGACCAAATGCTAAACTTCATTGCGCCAAACTTACATAAATGAGCTTTGCACAGAGGATCTAAGAATGGCTGAGGGGAAAAAAATTCTTCCCCTAATCCAGTGTGTTGGCATAGAGCAGCTGTATAGCCATTCTTCTGGTGCTAATACAAAGCATGGACCCTAGCTGTTATTAAAGCCCCTGTGTGCTCCCTCTGTGTGGGGCTTGGGTCTGTGGTCAACGTACATTGGCAGATCTATGCAATGGCTTCTTCTCAGCAGGGCAGCTGGAACTCATGTTTTCCTTAGGTCTGTAACAGCCTGAGTTTGGCGGCCTTCAGAGAACACTGAAAGGCCCACCTGTTCTCCAGGGTCTGTGAGAAGATAGGTGTTGGGTAGGGCTCGTGGTGGTGGTTATGTGGGACTTTGGGAACTGTGTGTGTGGGATTGACTAACTTCTTTCATACCTATGTTATCCCTTCGTCATTTGATTTGAGCTGAGGGAATTGACGGGTCTGTTTATTGGTTTATTAGTGTATTTTTAAAGGCCCGTCAAGTGCTCCCAGAGTCCTCTTCTCGTATAGCTTGTAAAAATCCAATAAACCCCAACAAACATAACCTCTCTCTGTGTGGAGAGCTCTGTGCCGCAGAACTACAAGGACCCTGTTATGCTTAAGGCCTTCCTTTCCCACAGGGCAGGGTCAACTTTTGACTTTTAGGTTTTATCTATGCTTCGAGCTGGAGGTAATTTCCAGCTCAAGGAGACATACCTTTGCTAACTTTGATCAAGCTAGCACGCTAAAAATAAAAGTGTAGCCATGCCAATCACAGCAGCAGGAGGGGCTATCTGCCCAGATACGTATCTGGCATCTTGGATGGGATCACATTTGGGTGGCTAGCCCCTCCTGCTGCTCCCACCGCTGCAGCTACACTTCTGTTTTTAGTGTACTAACTTGATCGGAGCTAGCCTGTGTATGTTTCCTCAAAGAGGAAATTACATCTCCAGCTCAAAGCATACATGTACCCTCAGAACTGTTGTTTCATTCTGTCTGTAGACTCAGCATCACCTCTGTCCGAGTTGGAACAGTATCATCACAACTCTGAGGGCTAGGTACTCAGTGGAAACTTAAAATCAACAGGAACTGATGGGCCACCAGAGAAGTGCTGGTATGGGAAGCCACCATGAACCAGCTCAATTTGACCCCTGTCGTATTTAGAGACCAAAGAGCAAATAGGATTTGGGTCAGATTGTGCAATTATGAGCAGTTCATAGCGACAGTATCACCATATTAAATATCTCAAGCAGATTATTTATTTTTCCTGGTGAAAATTAGCCTATTGTTTTTTCACTCTACACAGGGCTATGCTTCAGAAATGGACAATCCTGACTTAATTCATCTGATCCCATCGGCTCTTCAGAACAAAAAGGAAGTTCTTTTCGGCAACCTCCCAGAAATCTACGAATTCCACAACAGGCACGTGCTTACTGTCTAGTAATTTACACTTCAATGAATAAGCAGTTACAATGCTTTATCTGTCCCACAAATAAGCAGCCAAGAAATGTAGTCCTCACCTTACCTGTGTGTGCATCTCCCACTATAGAATCCTGAACAATGTAAAAGACCTGTGGGGTCATTTAATTCATCTCCTTGTCACTGTGGGCTTGTACCCCGTTGTGCATGTACTATGGTTTGTCGTAACTTCAGTGGTTTTAAATGTCCCTTGTGAGAAGTCTTTTATCCCTTTCCTTGGAACATAATAGATGTTGTGGACCCAAATCCTGCAGCCTTTTATTAGACAAGACTCTCATTTTCCTCTGCTGTCAGGAAATTTTTCCTAATATTCAGCCTAATTTTTCCTGTCTTTATGTGTTCTCATTACTGGTAGCTATAATCCGATTTGTTGCACTCCTTGCTAGGTGTTTACATCTGTCAAATGTTCATCTACGATGCCCCCTCCAAAATCCTTGTCTACACTGGGAAGTATACCTGTTGTCAGCAGTCAGTGCAGCTGAATTCCTGCTGAAAACCCTAATTTAATAGACAAGATTAAAGTACGTTCAACGTTCTTTCAGGAGATTGAGGAAACCTATTAAACATTTCCTACTGTTGCTAACCCCAGTGCAGCAGAACTGACATTAGCAACAGCAGGGATTTCAAATTCCTTTGCGTAGAGGAGGCATGCATAAGGTGTAACAACTGCCTGAACAAAAAAAGAAAAGACCCTCCCCTTTTCCAAGGAATAATAATTATTCCAATAAAAGTCTTTATGTTCTCCAGCCTTATCCATCATTTTTTTAAAATGAAAGTTCTTTCCTTTCTGGGTTCAAGCTGGAAAGAGACATTCGGCCTTCCCCTAAGCCTTGTCTTTCCCCACACGTAAAGGCTTGATTTAAAGTCTATCAAAGTCAGTGAAAAGACTCCCACGGACTTCAATGGGCTTTGGATCTGGCCCTAAACTCCCACTCCTTGCTTTCATATACAGCATTTTGGCCCTGATGGATTACTGAGTCCAACTGCATGTGCTCTGCACCCCTTTGCCCTCTCCGTGTCTGCTCCTACATCCCTACAGAACCAACTGAGAAGCAGAAGTTAGGCCACCCAACTGGAACTGGACCCCCAATGGCTATGGGACCCAGACAGGTCATAACCCCATTACTAGCAGATTAAAGCATGGTCCAACAACTGTCTGATTCAGACACCAGACTCTGAAGAGGGCCCCATTTCTCCAAAGGGCCCCTTCCCACCCCACCTCCAATAATGTATATCTTCAGTAGTTGGATCAGGGACCTCATGGTTTTTTCAGCAATCTCCCTTGCGAGGGAACCATGGCACCTATTTAGATGGGTTTAGATGGGGCCTCCTGTGACAGACCCCCGGATACAACCTGGAACTCTGGGATGGCTGAGCCTCCTTAACTCTCCAGCCTGGGCTGCCTCTTGCAATGCTATGCTAGGGACAAGCAGCAAATCCCTCCAGGCACTGTGATCACTCAGCCAACAACATACAGCTAAATTGCGTGAATGCTCTCTAAGCCACTCATGAACTATACAGAGGGAGACTCCAACAAATCCCCCCAGCCTTACACCTCAGAATTGTACCGTCTTTCACTGCTCAAGACCTTCTCTTGAACCAAGCACACTCATTAATTAGTTCGCCACTTCCGCAAAGGATAATGGACATGCACCAGCCTTTATAATCTGAGCAGATTCCCCAAGCACTTTAGACAAACTCACTGGTAAAGTTGAAACATTAAAATTAGTTTATTAACTACATAAAGGTAGATTTTTACACGCTTATAAGTGTGAGGTGTAGAGGACGGAGTTGGCTACATAAGAAATACAGGCAAGTTGCATCTTAGGCGCATTTAACATGTTCAAATCAGCTTTGCGTGGTCGGCAAAAACAGGGGAAAAAAAGAAAAATAACAATATAAAAATTGCATCTGTAGTGTGGGCGATTCCTCCTGCCATTCAACTCAATGAGTGTTTCACTATACGCGGTTTTCGCTTTACGCGCTAACGGCGGAACGTTACCCCCCATAAGATGGGACTTGCCTGTAGAAGGTAAAATCGCAGTCTAAATCCTAAACTTTATCAGACTAAGCAAGATTGGGAATCAAGCAGTTTTTTTTCACCCCACCAGGTATTGTAAGCGGTTCACAGTTCTTAATACACAGGCTGAATTCCCTGCTCAGCCTGGGACCAATCTCCCCAGTTCAAAGTCTTTTCTTCCAAAAGTTCTTGTTGCCTTCAGAATAGGTGGGAGAGGAGAGAGGCGGGCTCATGATGCCACTGTCTCTTATTTTATACTCAGTTCATGTGCCCAGAAAAATACTGGCTCAAACATGGAGTCAAGCATCACATGTCCTGATACCTTGCTGAGTCACGGAGTTAAGCAATCCCCGTTGTGTAGTGCTTGAGCAACTGTTTCTTATTGAATTGTCAATCTCTTGTTTACAATTCCTCTGCTGGTCAATGGCTGGCGATGGTCGCTTAACACCCATCTGAGTGTGAGCCACCTCCCTTGTTGCCATTGGAGAGCTAGCTGTGGATGTCTCCCAGACACACAACATATTCCAATAACAACCATATAGCAAAATCTTATAACTTGATGTACAATGGTGATATACTTATGTTGACAGAACAATGAGTTTCAGCAAATCATGACTTTACCTCACGAGGGCATACTTTGTACAAAACATATAATCCTATCACAGTGGTGAATATGGGGGTTCCAGAGTGTCATATCGCCCACACCGTGTAAATGTATTGATCTCTTGGAAATGCCTTTCCTCTCTCCCTCTCAGAATTTTCCTTAAGGAGCTGGAAAATTGCATTGAGAACCCTGAGCTTCTTGGTCGGTGCTTTTTAAAAAGAGTAAGTAAACAGTGGGTTTGTATAAAACTGAGAGTCTGGTCCTACAGCAGTTGCTTACATAAATGGCTTGGCTCACACTCACCTGAATCATCCTATTTGCATCAATGGATCTGCTTGTGTGAATAAGGCACGCTCCCATGAGTAAATGCTGCTGGATTGAGCCCGGGTCTAGAAAAGATTGATACTGTTAATTAATGTAGGTTTTTGAATTGGAGCCTTTTGTTGCCTTAGTGACAGGAAGGGATCTTGACACTGGCCCCAGGCAACTCTGTGGTCACAGTAGCCCTGTGCACCCCAAACACAGCCCCACCACAGGTAAGAGAATGGCTCAGCAGGAGATCTTCCGGCTCCACCCAGGCCCTATCCCGTCAAGCTCAAAGATGTTGAGCTCGCCAGGGCACAGGAAGCTCTCTCTCCTAGGGCCACTCCTGGAATCCTGCCTCCTCTCTGAGACAGTGGAATCGTATCAGGTCTGTGGCTTGCTCCCTTTGAAGTCCGTCGAAGTTTTACCACTAATTGAGATGAGATTGGGTTCTTACATATTCACAGAATTCAGCAATCCTTAGGAACGTAGGACTGGAAGAGACCTCTTGGGTCACAGAGTCCAGTCCCCTGTTATCGGAGGAAAAACCCATCCTATAATCCCATTCATACATTTATCAAGCTGCTTAGGTTATTTGCTCCCATTACTCCTGTTGGGAAGCTATTCCAGAACCTCTCTCCTCTGAGGGTTAGAAACCTCCTTCTAATTTTATTCATGATGACTTCATCCCCATTTATTCTTGTGCCAACATTGTCCTTTAGCTTAAATAGCTCTTCACTCTCCCTGCTGTTTAACCTACTGATGTGTTTTCAGAGAGCAATCATAGCCCCTCTTAGCCTTTGTTTTGTTAGGCTAACCAAACCAACCTCTTTTAAGCTATGTCTACACTGCAATTAAAAACATGTGGCTGGCCCATGCCAGCTGACTTGGGCTCGCAGGGCTTAGGATACCGGACTGTTTAATTGCAGTGTAGAAAACATTACAGCTCAGGCTGCAGCCTGGAGATCTGGGATCCTCCTACCATGCAGGGTCCTAGAGCCCGGCCTCCAGCCTGAGCTCGGAAGCCTACCTTGCAATGAAACAGCCCCGCAGCCCGAGCTCCATGAGCCGAGTCAGCTGGCAAGGGCCAGCTGTGGATTTTTAATTGCAGAGTAGACACAAGCATAGGCTTGCCATTGCCTTGATCATCCCACTGCAATAGCCCTTCTCTGCATCTGTTCCAGTTTGAATTCATCTTTCTTGAACACGGGTGACCGGAACTGTACACAGTGTTCCAGCTGAATAAACATGGAATCTACCCATCAGCATGGGTCTACTGTACTTTTCTTTTGTGATGGTAACTGATTGTTTAAGCCTGTGAAGTGAGCCCCACTCACTGGAAAGTCCAAGGCTACCAGGCAGTGCTGTTTCTCTTCACTGGGAAGCCCAGCATGCAGATAGCCACCTCTGCCTTTGCTTGATGTATACGCTAAAGTGCAGAGCAAGTTAAGAAAATGGCTCCTTGTGGGTAACCACCTGTAATTCCGGCTCCCCTGCCAGCTTTCCCAAGTCACACCTCATCTAGTACAGCCTCATTGTTGTAAGTGACACGTCAGAAGCTGGTGGTGCTGGCAGTGCAGTTATTCCAAAAAGCTGCTTTGCTGGTTTCCTCCTGAATACTTTCTTCCTCTGGCTAACTCACAAAACCAGGGTATTATGTTCAGAATAGGAAGCTTGTGAAAGTAACTCGCATCTGTTAACCACAAAAGATTGTGACACACTCCGCAGTTCTGTGTCACAACGTTTACAGTTGGGTTTTCCATTTCCTTGGTTATTGGGGTCTATCAGGCAAAACAGTGTGTGATGAATTATTGATGTTCCTAAAGCCATCTGGCTGTTAATTTTTCTTTAACAAGCCACTAACTGATGTTTACTGAATATCTAAGGCTGATGTGCATGGCCCTACACAGTAATCAGGAATGAAGTGTGTGGGAAAACAGCCTGCCTTCTACTCCAAGGAAATTAAAAGGTAGTTAACATAATTAAGACACGCTGGTCTTAAAACATGTTAGTTTATTAAAAATAGAGGGTTTGACCAAGAAAAAGGAGTTTAAAACCGTGATAAGATTTTGCCTTTCAAAGCAGTTCCCTTTTCTGGGACCAGTTTTCTACAGGCTAAATTGGGAAAATTAGCATCATGTGTTAGACGTTGCTTTCAGACTAGCTGGACTTTCAAGAGCTACAGGGTCAAATTCTAAGAGCTGATTTAGCCTTCTATCCTTCTGGGATAAAGGGCCTGATTGTGCAATCATCTACGCACGTGAGTAATGCAGATTCATTTAAAGTATTTCCATTAAAGACAATGGAATTACTGTCATGAGTAAGGGTTTGCAAAACTGTACCCAGATTTAGTTCCCTGCAGTTTACTCTGATTGGTTCTTTTGATTGGGATGTTAAAAGCCAAGGTCTTGTTTGCTCTAAGTAACCATGAAAGAACCCTCACCACTTTTCATAAGAGATGAGATTTGTCCTACCATCTTTGGTCATAACCTTTCCTTCTCCCATTGTTCTAATATCATCCAGCTGTCTGACAGTCTGTTGTGTCCCACCCCAGGGATGGCTGCATTTCCATGGTACGTGAAGGAATTCCTGCCTTAAGGACTATATAGATATCTGTGTGGGTGAAACATACATATGTTAATTTTCAAAGGTGCTGAGCACGCTCTGCTCCCAAAGACTTCAGCTGGAATTGTGGGTACTCAACACTTCTAAAAAGCAGGCCCATAATTTACAACATTGTTTGGGATGAGGGGAATAGTACTAATGGGACTATTATACTTCTATAATTAGACCCTAATTATAATTAAACGAAGTTAATTAGGCCCTTCACTATTGGATTCATGACAAATATTCAGGTCCAAAGGGTTTTAGTAATAAAAATCAATAAAATATGTGTTTTTCTAAGCTGCTTCTTATTGTCAGTTTTATTTGTAATGAATGAAAACAGCCTCTAAAGCATAAAACAATCTATATTGTAAGGGGCAGTTTGAGGTCCTTAACTGGGCAAGTATCAGAGGGGTAGCCGTGTTAGTCAGGAGCTTAACTGGGCAAAACTCCTACTAAGGTTGATATCAGAGATGAGATGGACTAATCGCAAACCTCAGGTCCAAACAGGCCAGAACTTTGAGGTGTTCAAAAACCAACAAAGGATCCAAATTTTGCAAATGCCCCTTGTCTTTACAATGGGCCACAGCGAAAGCTGTGGTCTGAAGATCCACAAACCGCAAAATCTGGATTTAAATTTTGCAGCTTGTAGCTCTTCTCTGTGAACAACAAGACTTTAGGCTTGATTCCCTTCTCACATACACCAGCATAAATCAGTGATGTTTATAATAGAGTTACCTGGGTGTAGTTCGTATAAAGTGAAAAGAAAATCAGACCCTGTCATAAACAGATAAGTAAGAGTTAATAGAACAAAAGTGCTTCATAACTCTTTGCCTGGAAAGGGTTAACAAGAACAGTGAGCCTGGCTGTCACCTGACCAGAGGACCAATCAGGGGACAGGATACTTTCAAATCTTGAGGGAGGGAAGTTTTGTGTGTGCTGTTAGTTTTTCGGTTGTTGTTCACTCTGGGGGCTCAGAGGGATCAGACGTGCAACCAGGTTTCTCTCCAATCTCTCCGATACAGGCTCTTATAAGTTCAGAATAGTGAGTACTAGGTAGATAATGTGAGTTAGGCTTATGCTTGTTTTCTTTATTTGCAAATGTGTATTTGGTTGGAAGGAGTTCAAATGTGTATTTGGCTGAAAGGATTTTAATTTGTACTTGTATACTTAGGCTGGGAGGGTATTCCCAGTGTCTATAGCTGAAAGATCCTGTACCTATTCCATTTTTTTAAATTTACAAAGATAATTTTTACTGTTTTTTCTTTCTTTAATTAAAAGTTTCTTGTTTAAGAACTTGATTGTTTTTTTTATTCTGGTGTGAGACCCCAGAGGACGGGGTCTGGATCCACCAGGGAATTGGTGGGGAGAAAGGAGGGACGGGGGAGAGAGAGGTTAATTTTCTCTCTGTGTTAGGATTACTTTCTCTCTCAGGGAGAGTCTGGGAGGGAGAGAGAGAAGGAGGAGGGGAGGTAAATTTTCCTATCTGTTTAAAGATTCAAGGAGTTTGAATCACAGTGATCTTCCAGGGTAACCCAGGGAGGGGAAGCCTGGGAGAGGCAACGGTGAGGGAAAGAGTTTACTTTCCTTGTGTTAAGATCCAGACGGTCTGGGTCTTGGGGGTCCCCGGGCAAGGTTTTGAGGGGACCAGAGTGTACCAGGCACTGGAATTCCTGGTTGGTGGCAGTGCTACGGGTACTAAGCTGGTAATTGAGCTTAGAGGAATTCATGCTGGTACCCCATCTTTTGGACGCTAAGGTTCAGAGTGGGGAATTATACCATGACAGACCCTTTGTCTCTTCTATCAGTCAGCTTCTATGAACCAATCAAATAAATCATTAAAACAATCTATTGAATAAGAGGTCACATCAGACTTTTTCTTCACCTCATCATTCAAATCCCTCACTAAGAGCAAAATCCTCACCCTGGGATCTCCTTTCTGACACAATGACTCTTCTGATTCAAGGACTTCCCTCATGTTGGGCTGTTTTTAGAAGGAGCCACAGCAGCTCCAAGAAAATTGGCCTGTGCCCAGGGCGAGACGCAGACAGAAACATGGCTGTGTGTTTGTATTCCCAGCGATGTGGCAGCTTTCTGCTTCTTCTCACTGAGAAAAGGTTTTTTGGCTTGCTCCTGTAGTTACAGCAGTGTTTGCTTTGGCACAGCGTATAGTTCGAAAGGGCTGCTTTTGAAGGTGAAGCTCCTTCTGAGGTTTGTTTCCTTCTGTGTGGAAACAAACCTTGTTCTTAGTCATATGTGAAACAATACATAAGGTCTGATTCTGCACCTACTGAAATCAATGGGAAAACTCACAATACCTTCAAAGGGAGCGGGACTGGGGCCCAAATTATTTGCAGCTAGTGTATGTAATAGAAGTGAGATTTCAGTCAAGTAAAGAGTTCGTTAGATTTATTCAACGTGCCAGCTGCTATTCGTTATTCCCTCTGAATCATACTTATATGACACTGTCATGGCATTTTACAGACAAATAAAACACAACAGGTATTGATCATAAAGTGTTGATTGCAAACAACGTGCTGATTCACCAGTGACTTATTCCAGCTTTACGCTGGTGAAGCCCTGCTAGGAGGAGTGGAGCTCCAGTGGGAACCAAACAGGAGCGGATCAAGTCCAATGAGCGTATGATTAGAATACAGCCTGTTGTGGCTGTTTTTTTGACTGGCACTGTTTTATGAATGCTCCCTGTGGCCTGGTCTGATCACACTACAACTTTTAACCTGATTTTGTAACCGGTTAAAGGCTTGATCACCTCGTAACTTGGGTCACAATTACCACAGCTGAGTTTGTGTCCACACAACTGCCTTTTTGCCATCACAAAGGTGTTTGTGCAGCCACTGCCCGGCTGCATTTGCGTCAATGCATTCTGGGAAACGTGGTCCCACAGTAGGCCAGGCTACTGTAGAATTCCCCAGAGTCATGCACCTTTCTGGTGCTGATCACTCTGACCCTGACCTAGCAAACCATTTCAACATTTGCTTAATTTTAAGTCTGGGATGGCACTACTCAAATGCTTAGAGTTAAGCATGTACTGGAGTGCTTTGCTGGATTAGGGTTAACACCTTGCAGGATTGATCCCACAGAGCAGTATCAATAGCACGTGGGACAGTGGACGCTATTAGAGTCAGTGGGATTCCTCTAATGGGTAAGGGTTTGCTTATCATAGGATAGATGTCTGACCATAAAGAGAGCTGGGAGGATGGAGGGATTCCCAAGGCACAAACATGGTGAGTGCTCTGTCTGTGCTGCAGAAAAACCCAAAACAAAAGGGTGTAAGCCATCCAGCAATCATGTGCCAGCCAGAACCTCTGGAAGGGGTGAAACACAATGAACTGTTGTTGTTACTACTGCCTGGTAACCATGTTTGGACACATGTTTAGTGCCAGCCATGCCACTACTTCGGAGACAGATGGTTAAAAGTTTTACTGTAGGTCAGGGGTGGGCAAACTACAGGGGTGGAGCAGGCTCAGGGCCTTGCACCCTGACGGCGGCTCACATGCCTGGGAGCCGCAGAGCCCTAGTGCAGTGAGAGGGGAGCTGGGGGGCACATGGGTGCTGCCGCCCTCATGCATCTGCTGCAGGCTGCAGAAGCTCCCTGGTGGGGGGGCGCTGGGCCGCAGCCTAGGCAGGAGGGGCGGGGGTGCGGCTGCTCCCTGCCAGCAGTGCCGCCGCCTTTGCAGGGCTGCTGCCCCCCTCGCCCCTCCACCGCACTGGCTCCTCCATGGCTGGGGCTTGCTGTCCCCACAAGCTAACGCTCTGGCTCTCCGGTGCCTTGGGAAGGCAGCGTCTCCCTGCCGAGCCAGGGCTCCACTTTTTGGTGCACCCAACCACTAACACAGCTACCCCTCTGATACCTAACATTTTAAAAAGTAATTCAACTGATTAGAAAACACAGCCACAAAACTAGGAAAATCATGCCACGACTGTTGGCTTCACACTTCCCACGTAAGGAAGTGATTAGTAAAGTAAGAAACACCTATTATGCCTAAGCGGAGTCAATGTCAAATAGAAACAGAAGTTTCAGTAAATAATCGTTTAAACTTAAAGACAAACTTTACAATATGAAATCATATGGGGGGGCCTATTTTATAAAGAACATTTCAAAAAAGCACTTTTCAGCAGTTGTTGGAAAGTTGTCAAGTCATTTTTAAGTAGAGATGGCAAAGGTCTGCAAATCTGTTATTGAACTTATTACTATGAACACTTGAAAAGGACCAGGGTGATGGGGTTTAGCTACAGGGACACATGATTATATTCAGTCCCTTGTGCTGTCATATTATTTAAAAGAGACAAAGTGGATGAGGTGATATCTTTTATTGGACCAGCTTCTGTTCGTGAGAGGGACAAGTTTTCAAGCTTCACAGAGTTCTTCAGGTCTGAAAAGATACTAACAGTGTCTAACAGATAGTTTAGCACAAGTAGTTAGCACATATTCAAGGAGACCATTCAAGCTGAAGTAGCCCATTAACTCCCTTGTAATCCCAGGACAAAAGGGGAGATTAGTGGGTTGCAGGTAGTTGTAATTAACCATAAATCCAGTATCTTTATGAAGATCATGATTTTTAATGTTTAGCAACGTTTTGAATTCAAGCTCACAGACTCTCAGACTCTAGGACTGGAAGGGACCTCGAGAGGTCATCGAGTCCAGTCCCCTGCCCTCATGGCAGGACCAAATATTGTCTAGACCATCCCTGATAGACATTTATTTAACCTACTCTTAAATATCTCCAGAGATGGAGATTCCACAACTTCCCTAGGCAATCTATTCCAGTGTTTAACTACCCTGACAGTTAGGAACTTTTTCCTAATGTCCAACCTAAATCTCCCTTGCTGCAGTTTAAGCCCATTGCTTCTTGTTCTATCATTGGAGGATAAGGTGAACAAGTTTTCTCCCTCCTCCTGATGACACCCTTTTAGATACCTGAAAACTGCTATCATGTCCCCTCTCAGTCTTCTCTTTTCCAAACTAAACAAACCCAATTCCTTCAGCCTTCCTTCATAGGTCATGTTCTCAAGACCTTTAATCATTCTTGTTGCTCTTCTCTGGACCCTCTCCAATTTCTCCACATCTTTCTTGAAATGCGGTGCCCAGAACTGGACACAATACTCCAGTTGAGGCCTAACCAGCGCAGAGTAAAGCGGAAGAATGACTTCTCGTGTCTTGTTTACAACACACCTGTTAATGCATCCCAGAATCACGTTTGCTTTTTTTGCAACAGTATCACACTGTTGACTCATATTAAGCTTGTGGTCCACTATGACCCCTAGATCTCTTTCTGCCATACTCCTTCCTAGGCAGTCTCTTCCCATTCTGTATGAGTGAAACTGATTGTTCCTTCCTAAGTGGAGCACTTTGCATTTATCTTTATTGAACTTCATTCTGTTTACCTCAGACCATTTCTCCAACTTGTCCAGATCATTTTGAATTTTGACCCTGTCCTCCAAAGCAGTTGCAATCCCTCCCAGTTTGGTATCGTCCGCAAACTTAATAAGCATACTTTCTATGCCAACATCTAAATCGTTGATGAAGATATTGAACAAAACCGGTCCCAAAACAGACCCCTGCGGAACCCCATTTGTTATACCTTTCCAGCAGGATTGGGAGCCATTAACAACTACTCTCTGAGTACGGTTATCCAGCCAGTTATGCACCCACCTTATAGTAGCCCCATCTAAACTGTACTTTCCTAGTTTATCTATAAGAATATCATGCGAGACCGTATCAAATGCCTTACTAATGTCTAGGTATATCACATCCACCGCTTCTCCCTTATCCACAAGGCTCGTTATCCTATCAAAGAACGCTATCAGATTAGTTTGACACGATTTGTTCTTTACAAATCCATGCTGGCTATTCCCTATCACCTTACCACCTTCCAAGTGTTTGCAGATGATTTCTTTGATTACCTGCTCCATTATCTTCCCTGGCACAGAAGTTAAACTAACTGGTCTGTAGTTTCCTGGGTTGTTTTTATTTCCCTTTTTATAGATGGGCACTATATTTGCCCCCTTCCAGTCTTCTGGAATCTCCCCTGTCTCCCATGATTTCCCAAAGATAATAGCTAGAGGCTCAGATACCTCTTCCATTAACTCCTTGAGTATTCTAGGATGCATTTCATCAGGCCCTGGTGACTTGCAGGCATCTAACTTTTCTAAGTGATTTTTTACTTGCTCTTTCCTTATTTTCTCTTCTAAACCTACCCTCTTCCCGTAAGCATTCACTGTACTAGACATTCCTTCAGACTTCTCAGTGAAGACCGAAACAAAGAAGTCATTAAGCATCTCTGCCATTTCCAAGTCTCCCGTTACTGTTACCCCCTCCTCATTGAGCAGTGGGCCTACCCTGTCCTTAGTCTTCCTCTTGCTTCTAATATATTGATAAAAAGTCTTCTTGTTTCCCTTTATTCCCATAGCTAGTTTGAGTTCATTTTGTGCCTTTGCTTGTCTAATCTTGCCTCTGCATTCCTGTGTTATTTGCCTATATTCATCCTTCGTGATCTGACCTAGTTTCCATTTTTTATATGACGCCTTTTTAGATCTGATCCTAATGGGTGATCCCAGCTTAAAAGCTCCCAGGCTCGTCTTTTGAAAAGTGTTTTGCAGTTTTCCTTTGAGGATGAGGACTGATAGGTCAGATATGGAGTGATTTTGTGGGGGCCAAACTCATGAGTTCTGAATGTTTGAGGTTGGCAATACTGAATATTACATCATGTCACCAAAGAAATTTAAGTCAAGGTTTCCCAAACTTTTTCACAGGCCGCATCTTAATACAGTTGTTGTTTCATGGGGCAAGTCCTCCCTCTCTGACAATCACATTTTATACAAATATGGTAATCCTACCTACTCCAGTTCTGCATTGCGGGCACAAGCGTACTGCTTCACTACGGTACAAAGTGGCAATGATGTCATTTTTCTTGTCATGCGCAGCTGTTAGCCGTTATGAAAGGCTGTTTATAATGCTAAGTTTACTAGTTTTCAGAGGTTGTTGACTGAGGCTAACTATTTTTGTTGAGTTGTTTCAGATCTAAGATTCTGGCAATTACTCCTGTATCATTTTGCTAATACTTTGTGCCAGTTGTGTGTGTATGTTAAGTATCTGAGTGTATATGTTTATCATGTGTGAATACGTGTGTGTAGGTTGTTGAAATTTGTCATATTGATATTATCAGTTGTTGTATGATGGCGTATCCACCATTCTAATTTTATAAATTTTATTAATAACAATAATTGGATATTCTAAAGGTAGAATAAAATGTAGCAGATTTTGATATGAAAGAATGAAGGAAGGACGTATGCGTGACTAAAAAGGATGAATTTCCAATTACAATCAACATTGCTTAATTTTAAGGAAAAGTCATCTTGATCTCTTAATCAATGTTCACATCAAACAGTTGATGAAATTCAAATAGTGATTCACAGTAAGTGACATGTATTCTCTATCCTTTACTTTTAATAGTGAACAAGAAAAAGAACTGATTGATAGGAATAAAATTTCATTTTTTTTCATTTTCAGTTGATGCAGCCTCATGGCAGATAGATATGTAGACTAGATATGTAACCTAAATAATGAAATTAATAATTTTTCAAGCCAAACATGTATTAATTCTAATGAACAATGCCACCTTATGCAATATTCATTTTTGAAAGTTTATAATAAGTGATGCTCCGGGGGGAGGAGGAGAAGGGAACACAAGGTGGAAGTTTCGCCTAGGGCGCAAAATATCCTTGCTCCGGCTCTGAGTATGATATAAATATATAGGCAGATCTGGGCTTGGAAATCCTGGAGCTGAACATTTCTGAACTTTGAGATGTTCAAGATCTGGCTCTGCTTCTATAGCCCTAATTATTCCTCTGTGGAATCCCATTTCTGACTGTGACTCTCGGTCCTTGCCATAATGAAAGGCTAGTTTTAAGGATACAGAACATTTGTCTCAGCTGGTGTCCCCTTGATTTGTGCAGCGCAGTGTATGATATTTACACAGAGGGCTGCTACTTCAGGGCAAGTAACCGATAGATTGAAGATTGCTTTCTCGTCTTTCTCCAGTCTGAACAGTTTTGTTTTGTTTGTTTGTTTGTCCTCTGCTGCTGCTTTTGAATTGACCATCACCATCTTCCTCACTGAAGCGTATCTGTTTTCTTTAAGCAAGGGGCAAGTAGTCATGCTTGATTACCCTTTTTGATTCCTTTCAGTTCTGTGTTCTCTACACCCACTGCCACTTTCCCTCCATGGCAACATATGTAAACAATCCTATTCAGGCAAAGGAAAGTTTGCACCTCACTTTGAAATTGCACCACAAATAGTGCTTTGGTTTCGAGTGCATAATCATTGAAACGTAGTGAAGGGTGGCATTGGCCTTCCCCTGTCCTCTCCCATCCCCTTTAGATCTGATCCTAATGGGTGATCCCAGCTTAAAAGGTGTTTGCAGGCTGGGCTGAGCTTGGAGGTTTCTTTAAAGCAGATGAGCATTTGTTGCCGTGTGGGGTGGCCCATGGTTGGAGGAAAGAGCAGGCAAGGAATGTTAGTGAAGGATGGTTTTTATTTTATTTTTGAAGGTTGAATGGCACTGATCCACTGGGCTTTGAAGTGTCCTGTTCTGAGAACCTCCCTTAAAAGGGCAACTGATGCTCGTTGTTGTTCGCTTTTGGTTTTTTCTGCAGCTATACTAAGTATGGTGCTAGCTTAAAGATTGAAATAAAAATCTGTCATCTGGCTAAAAAAAAAAAACAAAAATCCCTGCCAAAAACTATTCCTCAGGGAGAAATTCCTTGCCAACCCCAAAGAGGCAGCATTGTCTAGTGCAGCAGTAGGCAACCTATGGCACGTGAGCTGAAGGCGGCACGCGAGCTGATTTTCAGTGGCACTCACACTGCCCGGGTCCTGGCCATTGGTCCAGGGGGCTCTGCATTTTAATTTAATTTTAAATGAAGCTTCTTAAACATTTTAAAAACCTTATTTACTTTACATATAACAATAGTTTAGTTATATATTATAGACTTATAGAAAGAGATCTTCTAAAAGCATTAAAATGTATTACTGGCAGGCGAAACCTTAAATTAGAATGAATAAATGAAGACTCGGCACACCACTTCTGAAAGGTTGCCAACCCCTAGTCTAGTGGACTAAGTACAGGACAGAGAGCCAGGAATTCCTGCATTTTACTCCTGCTTCTGCCTCTGATTCACAGTAGTCTGGTCTACACTACAAAGTGATGTCGACATAAGCCGCCTTGCATTGACTTAGTTGTGTATGTATGTACACTTAAATTTGTCTTCCATCTCTGGACCATGGCTCTCCATTACACTGACATAGTAACGGCACCTCCCCGAGCATCATGGAGCCATGGTCCATGTACTGAGGTCAGTGCAGCAGGGATGATGTCAATGAGTGACGTATGTTGACCCTAACTGTCCTCCAGCCATTGTCTTACAATGCCCTGTACTGACTGCTCTGGTCACAGTTGTGAACTCCACTGACTAGGGGTCATGGAGATCAGAAGCCCCCCCACCTTTAAAACCCTGTGAATTTTTGAAATACCTTTTCCTGATTGTCCATATTGGCAAGCACCTAGTGGCTCTCCACGGTTATGTGCAACTACCCAACCAGCCATGCCGGTTGTACACTCCAGATGCGCTCTGGCCTGGAGTAGGCAGGAGCTATTGGATCTCCTGGGCCTGTGGAGAGGTGAGGCTCTGCAAGCCCAGCTACGGATCAGCCAGAGAAATTAGGACATCTATGAGCAGATTGCCCGGGAGACGCAGGAGAAAGGGTGCCACAGGGATCAGTGGCAGGACTACGTGAAAGTGAAGGAACTGCAGGAGGCATATCAGAAGTCATTCCGGTGCTGAGACACAGACCTGCTGCTTTAATAAAGAGTGATGTGCTGTACTTAGAGGAGACCTCACCACCACACCATAGAGCACCGACACTTGCATAGAAAAGTAGTCCTTTCTCTTGGATGTACTCTGTGGGAAGGTATGCTGGTGCCAAAATAGGGACATGCATGCCATCTATTGCTCCACTGCAGTTTGGGAACCCCATTGCCGTCCACTATGTCCTGCATGTGGCTGAGAATTACAGTCCTTCAGAGCAGCGGATGATTAATGGCCCTGCACACTTGCATGACAGTGGCCCCCACAGTGGATCTTCTAACTCCAAAATGATTTCCCACTGACAGGTAGCAATCCGGTGTTGCAAGTTTCCATGGTGTGATCGCCACTTGCTTCTCCACTGTCAGTGCAACTCTCATTTTGGTGTCCCTGAACTGGTTGGCTGGAATGAGCTTGGCACACAGATCCAGGAATGTGGCCTTGTCCATCTGAAAGTTCCTCAGCCACTGCCCGTCATCCCAAGCCTGCGTTATGATGTGGTCCCATTTGTTGGTGCTTGTTCTTGGGCCCAGAAGTGGTGCTCCACCATTTGCAGCTGCTCTGTGAGCACCTTGTATTGGTTCTCACTATGTCCCACAGCAATCTGCCCTTCAGGAAATCGTCATGTTCCCCACTGATCTGGTGGTTCTTGCAGCCTGCAAATACTGCAGGATTGTGCACCCTGTACTTGCAGTGCTCACAACAATAATGCAGAGCTCTGCAGGCTCCAAGCTTCTGTTAGAGACAGAAGTGGAGCCACGGATTAAGATTTCCTCTGGCCTTGGGGCCCCTCCCCAATCCTTCCGCCTGCAATCCTGCTCTCACTCCACCCTTTCCACCTGTGGCCCTGCCCAGAGCCCCACCCCTTTCTGTCCCTTCCCTGGTGCCCACCCAGTCCCCCCATCCTGTCCCTCCACTGCTACCCCACAACCTCTTTTGCTCCTTTCTGCCCCCCCCCCCCCACTTCAGCCCCAAGACCAGAGAAGCTCTGTCCGTGCACCATGGTGCTGGGGCATGTGGGAAGTGAGATCCTCTCCAGTCCCAGGGCCACAGAAGGGGTCCGGATGCTGGGGCTTCCGCCGCCACCCCCCCACACCGCCCTGCGCTTCTGCAGCGGACCAGGGCTAGGGTGCTGGGGCTCCTCCTGCTGTGTCTGCCTGGCGCTGCTATTGGAGAGCAGGATCAGGTGCAAGGGCTTCCCCTGTCACCCCACGCATAGGCACCGACTTCCTCTGTTCCCAGTGGATGCTTGACCCCCACTCTGCCCCAGGCCCCACCCCCACTCCATCCCTTTTCCCAAGATCCTGCCCCTCTTCTTCCCACCCCTGCTCTACCCCACCTCTTCCTGCCCTGCTTTGCTGCCAAGGAGTGGGGGTCAGGGCATGGGGCCTTCCCCTGCCCCACTCACGTGGTGGCCGGGGCTCCAGACTGCCACCACCTGGTGGCGGATTTTTTCCAGGGCCGCTGGGCATGGGCTCATTGGCTAATCCACCACTGGTTGGAGATGGCAGACAGTGACCAGTCCTGCAAGGGTTTGTGGGATCTTAACATTAGGAGCAAAAATTATGGGGTAGAGATGGTATTATGGGGTAGAGAAAGTTTGCAAGGTGGGAACTTGACTCTGCATTCCGAATTACCCCTGCGTGATTTGTTTCTGCCCCAGAAGGCATTGCTCAAACTTTCCAAATGACAGAGCGTTGGATGGTGCAGAGTTGCACACTGGGACACCTACCTACTCACTGTGCATCGAAATAAAAGCTCCTGGTGAATATGCACAGCACTGACCCAAGGAGCCAAGTTTGCATGCTCACAAATGATATACTAACTGCAACTCTTTTAGGCAAATGTAACTTGTGACAGCAAAAGTTTGTCATGTAGACCTGGCCTGTGTGACACTGGGAAAGAATTACCTACCTGATTAAGCCTAGTAGGGGCCTGCCACTGATGATATTGCGAGCAGGTTTGGGCCCTGTAATGTTTTGAGCATGTAAAGCCCTAGATAAATATTAAGTACTATTATGTGCCAGTCCATTGAACTACATGCATTGTGTATATGAAATTGCATTACTGATTATCTAATCCCCTATATACCGCAAAGTAACATTGCTGTCCAAGTAATTATCCATCTTTTTCCCCCTTGAATCCCAGAAGGATGGATTCTTCCAGCACCATTCAGGACAGAGAATTCTGAAGGCTACCTCGGGAAAAGTTTCTTGATAAGAAAATCCCTCTTGTGGATTTAAATTAAACTTTGTTAGATTTCCTGCAATGTTCAGATGTTGCTGCCTAGTTCATTTAGATCATCGCTCAGATCATGGTAATTCCCTTTTAGGGCCTTATAGAAAAGTTGGTCAAGATTTTCTAAAGTGTGCAGTGGTTTTGGATGCCCCATTTGAGAGAACATAAGGGAGACTAATTTTTCAGAAAGTACTGAACAATTGCTCTCTAAAAATCAGGTGCTTCAAGTTAAGGATCCAAAAACAGAGACACCGAAAATTACTAGTTGCTTTTGAAAATCTTGGCCAAGATTGTTAGGTTTGTATCAAGTAATGGTAATACCTGCATTTCCAAAGATCTCAAAGCGCGCCACAAACTTTCATGAATTCGAGGCAGCATGTTCAGAAATGTCCACTCATGATAGGCAGTTTTGGTGCCCAATATGAGACTCAGAGGATCAGTTTTTTCACAGGTGAAGTGAGTGGGAGCTGTGGGTGCTCATGTGGCAGCTGTCTCAGGTTCAGAACCCAAAAACTGAGGAAGCCAAATTTAGTGGCCACTTGAGAAAATGCAGACCTGGTTGGCTTGCCCAAAGTCACACATTGTTTGACTGTGGCAGAGCCAGGAATTGAACTGACAGTTTTCAACTCCCAGCCCTCTCTTCTAAGCACTCATGTGCCTATCCCACTACGTTGTAGCTTCCTCCTCCCAAGCAATCCAACCAAGCTAATCTTAGTAGTGTAATGAAATCTGAAAGAGTAAAAATAGTTTCTACAATAGGTTTTTCCATAAAGACTTATTACCAGGACTGGTTTGATCTCATGTATTTGGAATTGAAGATGTAGAGGAGATCTGGTTAATGATCAATGTTCAATGAATTGTTTCCTCCTGAGTTACTTAAGCTTTTCTTTTTGTTGCAGAAAGAGGACCTCCAAGTATATGAAAAATACTGTCAGAACAAGCTAAGATCTGAAGCCCTCTGGAGACAATGTGGAGATAGCCTCTTCTTTCAGGTAGAGTTTTACAAACTGGCAATGCAAATCTGTTAGAGCCCCTTTTCCCATCCATCTCTCTTTAGAATGTTTCTGTATTCATGTCCATTTAAAAAAGTTATAGAGGAAAATATATTTATGTGTATACTTTATAATTCTGGGAGGCGCTTGACAACCATGTCAATGAATAGTGTATCAGAGACTCAATAGGCTGGTAGATGGAATTCCTGGCTATGAATCCGTCTCTTCAGTTTTGGTTCCAGGTCAGATCTAGTACCAGAAGGGACCTCTTTCACAGAACCAGGTTGATTGAAATCTCTCAAGAAGATCTTGCAGGATTTCAACACCATCTAATCTGAATCCAGACCTTGGCTCTCGTTCAGAAATGTTTGTATTGCACACAGAACAGCTGGGAAAGTCGCTTTGTAAATTGGCTAGTGAAGTCTGGTGTGCGAGGAACAGAGTATATGTCTTGTTGAATTAACAGACATTTCAATCTCAAATGACCTTAAACCTTAGTTCCAGGCTTTGTACCCCTGTTCTGTTTCTAAGAGTTGTAGTATGATTTCCTCCTCTTTTGTCTCTTTCAGGAATGCCAGCGTAAACTGGATCATAAACTGTCACTAGATGCTTATCTCTTAAAGCCAGTCCAGAGGATCACCAAGTACCAGTTGCTTTTGAAGGTAAATAAATCTAAAGGACGTTCTCTGTGATGAGACGATTGTTGTTGCATTTTGACTCTCCTATTGGTTGTCTGTTTTGCTTAAGAAATTACACAGCAGTACCCACTTAAAGGCGACACCTTAAATGAATACTTTGCAAGGGTAAGTGGACCAGGTAGATGAACAAGCATAGTCAATGTAAGGATTCTTTGTTGAACCAAAATAAGAGCCTGATCTTGGGGGTCCACATGCTGTCAACTCTCACTAAAGTTCGTGAAAGTTAAGGGTACTTTATAGGATCATGCCCTAAAACAGGCACTGAAGACCAGAGCTTACATAGTGCAGCATGGTTCTGGATTCAGCACTGTTTCACTATAAACAATAAGGTCACTTTTCGGTTTTCCACAACAGACTAGAAATGATCTAATTTAATTGGGGGAGAGGGATAGCTCAGTGGTTTGAGCATTGGCCAGCTAAAGCTGGGGTTGTGAGCTCCATCCTGGAGGGGGGCCATTTAGGGATCTGGGGCAAAAATCTGTTAGGGGAAAAAAGAAAATAAAAGTTTACATGAATCTTTAATTGGGCAGAAGGAAGGTCTAACTATCTGAGCACAGGCTCTCCTGCATTCTAATTAGTGGCCAAACTCCCTTTGACTTCAGTGCAGCCAGGATTTTACACTTACTGTACTTCCTCTCTGTGAATAAATTCCTCCAACCAAAATTCCCAAAAGGACATCATTTTGGGTGTTTTCCCTTTTTCAGGGCCCAACTTGGGGCTGATTGGCCCTAATTATTAGACATGCTAAACATCCACAGCTCACATTTGACTTCAGCTGAAGTTGTGGGTACTTAGCATGTTTGACATTCAGGTCCAAACTGAGCATCCAAAATTGAAGCACCAAGACCAGTGCCCCCTTTTGAAGATGTTGGTCTTAATTTCTGTTTCCAGCACCTCATCTCTAAAGTGGGGATTATATTTTCTCACCTCTCTTACCAGGATGTTTTGAGGGTTAATTGGTTGATATTATGAAGCATTTTGATGATAAAAAATGTTAATTAGCATTATGAAGTCCACTATGGAACTTAGTATACTATCTAGAACCAGGGTCTTGGTGCAAACGTACATAGCTCCATTGAAGTCAATAAAGTGATACCTGTTTATGTCATCTGAATATCTGGCCAATCATTTACTTATGCAGCACCTCAATATCCAAGTGATGGGCTATCTAGGAAACCCTAGGATATGTAGGATGAAGAATCCTCGTACAGTAAGTGGGCCAGATTGCACCGTGGTGCAACTTCATTGACTCTCATAGAGTTGCATCTGCTTATTCCAGCAGTAAATTTGACTCAGGTACTTCCAGGAACTGTAATAGTAGAAGGGAGAGAGAGAATTTAAAAGAAACGTTCAAGGTTTCCAGTAGAAGAAGAATAAACTGTGCTCTCCTTTTAATTTGAAAGGCGCAAGTAAGCAAAAGTGAGATTAGATCAAGGAGTACACTTCTCAAGCAGAACAGGCACAGCCATTGGGATCAAATCAGGTCAGACCAGTTCTGTGCACACCTCACAGTACATTTGGAAGGATGCTTAACACAAAAAGAATTCTGAGCACACCGTAGAAGCAACACACTAAGCCCCTTTGGGAAGGAGCATCTCTGAGGGTGAGGAAGTTGGGGAGTGACTCTGGAGAACCTTTCACAATTAGAACGAGGTGTACTTGTGGCACCTTAGAGACGAACAAATTTATTTGAGCATAAGCTTTTGTGGGTGAAAACCCACTTCATCGGATGCATGCAGCGGAAAATACAGTAGCAAGATATATATACACAGAGGACATGAAACAACAGGTGTTGCTATACTAGCTATAACGAGAGTAATCAGCTGAGATGGGCTATAATCAGCAGGAGAAAAGAAAACTTTTGTAGTGATAATCAGGATGGCCCATTTCCAACAGTTGACAAGAAGATGTGAGTAACATTAGGCAGGGCCGACTCCAGGGTTTTTGCCGCCCCAAGCAGTGAGGGGGGAAAAAAAAGCCACAATCGCGATCGTTGGCAGCTCCACCACACCACTTTCTTCTTCAGCGGCAATTCGGCGGCAGGTCCTTCCCTCCGAGAGGAACCGAGGGACCCGCCGCCAAATTGATGCCGAAGAGCCCGATGTGCCGCCCCTTCCCCTTAGCCACCCCAAGCACCTGCTTTGCTCTGATAGTAGGGGGAAAAAATTAGCATGGGGAAATAGGTTTTACTTTCTGTAATGGCCCATCCACTCCCAGTCTTTATTCAAGAGTAATTTAATGGTGTCTAGTTTTCAAATTAATTCCAATTCTGTGGCTACTTGTTGGAATCTGTTTTTGAAGTTTTTTGTTCGAGTACTGCAACTTTGAGGTCTGTAATTGAGTGACCAGGGAGGTTGAAGTGTTCTCTAACTGGTTTTTGAATGTTATAATTCTTGATGTCTGCTTCGTGTCCATTTATTCTTTTGCATTGTGACTGTCCGGTTTGGCCAATGTACATGGCAGAGGGGCACTGCTGGCACATGATGGCATATATCACATTGGTAGATATGGAGGTGAAATTTGCAAACTGCACACTGTTGAATTAGGCTTGAATAAAGACTGGGAGTGGATGGGTCATTACATAAAGTAAAACTATTTCCCCATGCTAATTTCCCCCTCCCCCTCAATGTTACTCACACCTTCTTGTCACCTGTTGGAAATGGGCCATCCTGATTATCACTACAAAAGTTCTTTTTCTCTTGCTGATTATAGCCCACCTCAACAGATTACTCTCATTATAGTTAGTATGGCAACACCTGTTGTTTCATGTCCTCTGTGTATATATATCTTGCTACTGTATTTTCCACTGCATGCATCCGATGAAGTGGGTTTTCTCCCATGAAAGCTTATGCTCCAATAAATTTGTTAGTCTCTAAGGTACCACAAATACTCTTCGTTCTTTTTGCTGATACAGACTAACACAGCGACCGCTCTGAAACCTTTCACAATTAAAAAATGGATAGTAAGGAAGAGGCAATACATAGGAGGCTAGTCTTGGTGAGCAATGGACTGATCAGCTTTTAGCTCCTGGATCATGTTTTTTTTTTAAACTCTATTTGGTTTCAATCAGTTTAGCTAGTTTTAAATGGCAGCCACCTAACAAGATAATGGTCGTCGAGATTGCTCATAATAGTAGGGATTCCACAATAGGTAACATAAAGTGCATCTTGCCCTTTCCCTCTGAGGCATGGACAGCCCTGTATTTAAAGGCAGCGCCATATGATGTCAGCAGGTTGGGATTTGTGTGAACCCCTTTCTTCAGTTTCCTTTTCACCTGGAGTTTTTGGGTTTGAACAATTTCAGCTGCATTTTGCTCCGCGTTTGGGAAGTAGACATGAGCCTGAACCAAAACCATAGAGGGGGATTCCAGTTCAAGCCTTTGCATCTGTGGCTTATCTTTGCCAAGTTTTGAATCAAAACTAGGTGAAACAGCTGACTGTTGCGTGGTTTCCACCTAAAATGTAGCGCCATATTACACACAACTTTACTTCTGCTCACCTGAGACTTGGCCCAGCTTGGCTGAAATTGGACCCTGTTTCGGCAAAAGGTTCACAAGTCTGGCCTGAATTTCAGGTCTGTAACTAAACCAGGTGAAGGTTCACACAGCTCTGGTAAAGGAGTCTGTCTCCTACCTAGTAAATAGAAATTAGCAGGGAGGGGGCGGATTTTCAGAAGTAACAGTGAGGTCATGGTTTTGTCAGGGGGACTTCCCAGTGGCACGTGAAGAACACTGCTGAGACGAACCAGAATCTTTATTTCCATTTGCTTTAGTAGATACAGCACTGTACTGTAGCTGGCTTTATAGTTGGCAAGTTGGATGAACTCCTTGGACGTGCTGTTTGTTTACTGGTATAATATTTAGTGCAGACCCTGCTGTGACATTCCTTTGTGCTTCTGAAATGAAGCCTATGGGTACCCAACCAAGCGCTCATGTCATAGTGATAATAAACTCATAAAGACTAGTGAAGAGTTACCAAGCAGGAACTTGCCTGAGCTTGTTGGGGGTCACTAGAAATAAGGTGAGTCACTGAAACTTTCGTCTCATCACTTGGTAGCCGAAAAACATATTCTTGGAACCCAACAGGTTAATAGGTGAATCCCCCAAGCAACATGGGATACAGCAATTATGCTTTATCAGCTCAATCCTATGGGGTGCTGAGTTGTTGCTGTGGACCTCAGTGGAGTTAAGAGCCTCCAGCACCTTTTCGCTTCAGGATTTCAGCATTGACCCTGCCAATTTTTAAAAAATCTTTTTAAATGCTCAGTGCTTTAAATGCTTTGACTTTTTCTTAGATAGGTACTTTGAGTGAAGACAGAGAGGGCCTGATTTTGATCTCAGATGGGTGTAAATCAGGAACAACTCCATTAATTGCAATGGAGTTGCACTGTTGCAAAACTGGAATAAATGATGTCAGCATTGGAGTTACAGCTTCCACATGTACAAGAGGAAAGGGTTGATATAAGAGAAGGCTCCATTTAAAATCAAAAGGCCTATTCTCCTCTCAGCTTTTACAGAGATGTAACTGCAATAAATGAGAAGAGAATTAAGTCCCAAACTTTCCTTAGAACTCTTCAGGGATAACCAGTGACTAGAGAATGAAAGACAGGAGAGAGGTGCTTGTAGGGGACCCTGTGAGCACTGTGTACCCTAGATATTTGGGGTCCAAAGCAGAAGATCCATACATGGAGAGACTGCACATTTTGGCCTTTTAACTGTTTTATTTTTGTTTTCGTGATTTTTGGCCACCTGTTCCCCAGCAGGCCTAGGACTTTGCCCCTCATGCCCCATGCTGGGGACATACAGAGGGAAGATCTCTTATCTCTGAGAATGAGCCCATTTTTAAAGTACAATTTTAATGCATTTTTGATTGGAGATTAACGTTGTCCTTTTGAAGTGATCATCCTTTAAAAAGACATTTCAAATGTCCATTTGTGGGTTAGTCAATAGTTGGGGTGGAGGGAGGGTTTAAGTGAGCTGGAAGATTTCTCTGCATCTTTCCTGCTCCTACTGAAAATTCAATGTCTGGAAAGCTAGCCTTCTAGTTAGAGACTAAAGAAGCTCAATCTACTTAGGGCATGTCTACACTTGCCTCCGGAGTGATCGAGCCACTGGGGTTGATTTATTGCGTCGAGAGAAGACACGATAAATTGACCGCCGAGTGCTCTCCCTTTGACTCTGGTACTCCACTGGAGTGAGAAATGTAGACGGAGTCGACGGGGGAGTAGCAGCATTTGACCTACCACAGTGAAGACACTGTGGTAAGTAGCTCTAAGTACGTCGACTTCAGCTACACTATTTTCGTAGCTGAAGTTGCATAATTTAGACCGACTTAGCTCGCCCGCCCACCCCTAGTGTAAACCAGGCCTTAGTTTATCAAGAAGAAGATTGAGAGGTGATTTAGTCATGGTCTGCAAGTACACTGATGGAAGTGATTTCTGATAATAGAGAGGGTTCCTTAACGTAGCAGACAAAGCCAAGATCCAGTGTCTGGAAGCTGACACTAGACAAATTCAGACTAGAGATTAAAAGCATGTTTTTCACAGTGAGGGTAATAATTGGAACAATCTACCTAGGGATATGGTGGATTCCCCATCGTCTGCAGTCTTTAAATCACGACTGGGTGTCTCTCTAAAAGAAATGCTCTAGCTCAGTCAGAAGTTATGGGCTTGATGCAGGAACCACTTAGCGAAATTCTATGGTTTGGGTTAAAGCCGGTGATCAGATTAGATGATCACAATGGCCCTGTTTGGTCATAAATGAATCCATGAAACTTACAAATGTCCAAAAGCTTAAAAGGGCTCTCTCCTGCCACTCCTATAACTGCACTCCTCTGTGTGTACAGCATGTGTAGTGGTCTTCTCATAGCTCTCTGATCAAGGATATGGACTTTTGAGATGTCCCTTGATATGGCTGTCTTCATTGCTTAAATAGGAAATGCTGAAATGCAGCAAGAATTCTGAAGGCACGGCCGAATTGGAAGAGGCGCTGGCCACAATGCTTGATATCATCAAGTCAGTGAATGATTCCATGCATCAAATAGCCATCACGGGATATGAGGTATTATTATTATTTATTATTTGTATTATGTATTATTTGTATTATTAGTCATGGACTGGGCAATGTTCCAACCAGATCCAATCATGACATACACACCACTATTGCATGTTGCAGGCGTCCAGATTTCTGATCTCTAACTCAGAGCCTGCCCAGGTGACAGGTCTCTGACAGAAAGACACAGGATGAGATGTAGCAGTGATCAAATATAAATGACAAAATTTCAACTGAGCAATATGTGCAGGAGGTGGGGGTAGGGGATGTGACAGCAGGATGCAGCTCCTTTGAGCAATGAGTTTGACACTGAAGTTTGTACATGGGAAGAAGCAGGCTTGACTGGTCCAGAATAAGGTAGTGGTTGAAAACTGTATGTGACCCCAGTACAGACCCCCAAAATCCCAAGGCACTAGCTATGGGCCAGGAAAAGCTGGTTGGTGTATAAATTGGGCAATAGAAGCCTACACTCAAATATATTGATGACAACAGTAGTAGCAATGCAAATCAGTGGTAACTGCAGTGAAGTCAGCTGAGTTACATCAGGGATAAATGTATCAGGGGGTAGCCATGTTAGTCTGCATCAGTAAAAGCAGCCAAGAGTCCTGTGGCACCTTATAGACTAACAGACGTTTTGGAGCATGAGCTTTGCATATGCATCTGACCAAGTGAGTATTCACCCACAAAAGCTCATGCTCCAGAACGTCTGTTGGTCTATAAGGTGCCACAGGACTCTTGGTCGCTTTTTATCAGGGATGAATGTGGCCCTCATCTACAAAGAGAAATGAGTCGCTGATTAAGAGGTAGCAGTGATTACCGCATGAGAAAAGAATGACTATTAAAAGAACGACTTTAAATAACGCGGTGTTAGACCAGTGTGGACTGATGGGGATGTGCTCATCATTTAGAAATATCAGAAGGATGTAAAGACTAAGGAAGAATTTATTTAGTCTGGTTCAAGCAATTTATAAGTAGGAATAATGGAATGGACATTAAAGTAAAATTTAGGCTGAATGTCAGGAAAAACTGTGTTGGGAAGCTGTGTTGAGTTGGGGAATAGTCTCCAAAAGGAAGTGTGGAAAGCCTATTAGTGTCAAGTATAATGGGACAAAACACCGGAGAATATTCTGTAATATCTGGATCAGAAAAGTAATCTTTCATTGTGCGACAGGATGGACTAGGTTCTTAACATGCCTTTAGCAATTTCCAATTTCTAGGATTCTGTGATTCATAATATATCACCAATTATATATGTATCTGGGAGCTAAGAGCACTAGATGATATTGTAATGAATTAGCTAATAGGTAGAAACCTATGGTCAGTGCTGCTCTTTACAGGATGGAATTAGAACTGCCCAGCGTGTGTCATAGATAATGTCCTGTCAACACCTAATGGACATGCTCCTTCAGCTCACGTAGTGGAGCAAATGCTTGTGGAACAGGAGGATCTGAGTGCTAACCCTGCGGTTGCAAAAAGTTTTAAGTTGGCCAGGGTGTGTACAAGGTGGAGCAACAATACTGAAGTTCTGCCTTGCTGTGGATTTGTTACAATAGTAGCAAACACATACACTATATAATAATGTCTCTTCCCCACTGTACAAAGGACTAGCGCTAAGCCTATGCACTGTTTAAGTCCCACATAAGCCCTCAAAGCCTGAAGGACTTCAATGATGCCTTGTGTGGCCCTGGGCATGGGTGAATTTCACCCAGTATCAGTTGATTAACAGATCTCAGCTCATTGTTGAGCAATTAGAATAGGAATAGTTTCTAATTACTGTACTGTAGTAGTCATCTTTGTTCTGAAAAACAACATTGACGTGAGTAACAAAATGGGAATTCTGTGGCATCTTATAGACTAACAAACATATTGGAGCATGAGCTTTCGTGGGTGAATACCCACTTCATCGGATGCACCCATGAAAGCTCATGCTCCAATACGTCTGTTAGCCTATAAGGTGCCACAGAACTCTTTGCCTCTTTTATAGATCCAGACTAACACAGGGCCGCCCGGGGGGGGGGGGGGGGCAAGAGGGGCAATTTGCCCTGGGCTCCGCAGGGGCCCCCACGAGAGTTTTTCGGGGCCCCTGGAGCGGGGTCCTTCACTTGCTCCAGGGGGCCCGAAAACTCTTGCGGGGCCGGGCCCCAGAGCTTCTTCCACTCCCGGTCTTTGCCGGCGGGGGGGTCCTTCTGCTCCGGGGGAAGGACCCCCCTGCCAGCGAATTACCGCCAAAGTGGGACCTGCCGCTGAAGTGCAAACCGGTCTTTGGTGGTAATTCAGCGGTGGGGGGCCCTTCCGTTCCGGGTCCCGCCGCCGAAGTGCCCCGAAGACCCGCGGCAGGGGTCCCCCGCCACCAAATTACTGCCGAAGAGCGGGCTGCACTTCGGCGGCGGGTCCCGCTTCAGCGGTAATTCGCCGGCGGAGGGCCCCCGCCACGTGTCTTCGGGGCACTTCGGCGGCAGGTCCCAGAACGGAACGGCACCCCGCCGCCAAACAGGGCCGGGTCTAGACATTTATCCGCATGGGGGGCGCCCTGCTGCTTGCCGATCCCGCGGCTCCGGTGGACCTCCTGCAGGCATGGCTGCGGATGCTCCACCGGAGCC
This sequence comes from Gopherus evgoodei, assembly GCF_007399415.2. Classification (NCBI taxonomy): domain Eukaryota; kingdom Metazoa; phylum Chordata; order Testudines; family Testudinidae; genus Gopherus; species Gopherus evgoodei. The sequence continues at coordinate 9,734,908 of NC_044330.1, forward strand.
ACGGGACTAGCGGACCCTCCACAGGCACGCCTGCGGGAGGTCCATCAGAGCCGCCTGCCGCTGATGGCCCCAGGCCCCAGACCCCCGGAATCCTCTGGGCAGCCCTGGCCTAACAATTGACTCCCTGTACAGGTCCTGCAATTGACTCCCTGTACAAGTCTTAGGATTGGGACCAAAACTTATCCGTGTCAAAGGAATCGTTGCTTGTTCTATAATCCTGTATCACAGATACAAATTAAAAGAAGCAACGAGGAGTCCTAAGATGCCACATGGACTCCTTGTTGTTTTACTGATACAGACTGATACAGCTACCACTCTGAAACCAGATACAAATTACTCCTTATAAAATAGTTTGCAGGTATAATAGGTCCCTTCTCTGTTTCTTAATGTCCATTAACGCATAACTTTGACACTCCTTTCACCCATTTTACTCCTACACTCTTTAGTACTAAAATATTTTACACATCTTGTGCTCCTAGGATCTGATCCAAAGTCAATTACAGTTGATACAGATATTCCCCCATTGACATGGGTGGGCTTTGGATCAGGCTCTTAAAGCAGGTCTGACGCTTATTCTCGCTCTCTCTGGTACGTATCTGGCACCCATCCCCATAGTATCTGAGCACCTCACAATCTTTAATGTATTTATCCTTGCACACCCCTCTGAGATGGGGCAGGGCTTTTATCCCCCGGGCTACAGATGGAAAACTGAGGCACAGAGAGACTAAGGGCCAGAATCCAGGCGCCCAGAGATGCAGATAGGCAGGTGAAAAACTTTACACATCTGGCCCTACCTGACATACCCAGGTCAGCCTGGATGTCTGTGACAGAGCAGGAATTGGACCATGGTCTCCCAGGGTACAGGCTTGTGCTCAGATTACTGGACACTAATGATACATCTACACTGTCCCGCAGTTCAGACTATGGGTAGGAATAGCAGTGCACACCAAAGTGCTGCCCTGTAACTCCTCTGCGTGGCTGTGGTGGTCATGGACTGAAAGGTTCCTCTTCAAACAGGGTTACATCAGCGCGAGCTAGGAACCATTTAGTTTGCACAGGTGAGTTACTGCGCAGCACTTGGAGGCACACTGGTGTTCAGTCCCCCGATGGTGCACACTGCGGGGCAGTGTAGACAAGCCCTAAGGCCCCTTAACACTGCTCTGGAGGGGAGGGATGTTGGAGCCCAGATTGTCATTTTTTGATAGAGGCAGCTTCTCCCTCTCATCAAACTCCTGGGAGTCATCAGACAAGAGCCCCAGTCTAGCAGAGCTGCAGAAGTCCCTCAGAGAGGCCGGAGCTGATTGTCTTAACTAGGAGGGATGCGACTTAGATGTTGTGGGCATGGAAAATGGCAGGGGGAATGGATAAGTGAGGGAGCCTGTCAGCTGATCCCGGGGAGTCTCTCTAGGGACCCCAGTTTTCTCCTGACTGGTCCCCTTTAATGCACCTACACTTAGACCAGTCCTTAAATTCTTAACCTAAATTGAGTCTATCATCCCTTTAACTCCAGGGCTGGCAGGCCTCCTTTGTCTCCGTGTCAGTGTCTTAGAGGCAGCCTGGCTGGGGAACCTTGCCCCTCTGCTATCCCATTCTGTTTTCCCTCCTGTGTAGCCGGTCTTGATTTCTTTATTGGTCACAGCTGTGGGTGCATGTCTCCATGACCGGCCGTTCTTGAAGCTGTGTTGGAGTGTGGTCAGTCTGGCCACCTGTAAGCAGGGCAGTTGCTCCTGTCCCTTCTGCCTATGCCCAGTATTGGGCTTGTGAACCCTTTTATGAGCCACAGAGGTTACGGCTGGGGAGTAGAGCTGGACAGTGAAGCACGCAGCTGACTCTTTAGCCCTGGCTGCACGCTGATTCCGAGCGCCCTAGATAGCCCAGTGCTGTGGCCCACAATGGGGACCTTTGGTTCCCTAGTCACACCCATCAATCCTTTGATTTTAACTGGGGAAAATGAATCTGCCCTCCATTTTTCTGGTTTGAACGTCACCCATGTGAAAACCCTTCTTTTCCCCACTCTTGTCCGACAGGGTGACGTGCATGAGCTTGGCAAGCTGCTGATGCAGGGCTCGTTCAACGTCTGGACTGATCACAAGAAGGGCCATAGCAAGGTGAAGGACTTGGCTAGGTTCAAACCGATGCAGAGGCACCTCTTTCTCTACACAAAGATCCTGCTCTTCTGCAAGAAACGGGATGAAAACACGGACGGCCATGAGAAGTCTCCTTCATACAGCTTTAAGAATTCTTTAAAGGTAACGTGCATGGTAGAGAAGGAGAGGAGAGGTATATATCCGCTATTGAAGCAAGTTTAAAATAGCATGGAGGTGGACATTTTAAAGACAAGATTAGAAGTATGAATGACCTTTTCTATGGAGGCAAGTTGAATAAGGCAGGAGCTCTGGGAATGATCTCATTTTTAATTGAGTGAAACACCAGTTGGAGATGGGCCAATGAACCCTGGAACTTCAGGCATCTTTGAAATCCAAACCTAGGTCTGGCTCTGAATTTTTTCATCTGGATCTGAATTTTCGTCTGAACTCCATTAGATCTGTAGCAGAAAGGGCCCCAAATTCCAGGGGAAGTTAGTTAGCTTACTGTAGAGTGAAGACGTAAGTGTTCTGCACTGGCTACATCCTAGAGCGAGGCGCAGGGATAAGCAGTTTTTGGGTCCGTCTCTGATTGTTCTAGATAGAGGGCCCCATCATGCTCTAGTTTTAGGCACTGGGCATTTTCCTGTTGATGTCGGTGGAGCAGGACTGTGCTTGTGAACTCCAACCTATGTTGTGTTACAAAAATATCTGCAAATGAATCCCCCAAAAACTTGATGACTCTTGAAATTCACTGAGGTGAGGTTCCAACCCCTGAATCCTGACACTGTTTATTAACATTTGTTACACTCCTGGCGGTCAAATTCTCCCATCAAGTACAATGGCCTGATCCTCTGGACTTCAGCTGGCAACATCTGGGACAAGATTATGTGTGTGACGCTGCAATACACCGGCCGTTAACCATGTCTATTTATGAAGGCATCAGCTATTCAAAAACATAAAAGTAATAGAGTATGTGTGTCTTGTATGTAAGATGGGATAAGAATTCCAATTTGTCTTATGTTATAGCATGTGAGCGTGCTCCTGCTCTTTGGATCTGTAGGTGCAGGGCCTCTTCCCTATAAGTGCACTTGGCAGAATTTTATTTTTATTTTTTGAAATTTTGACAGATAATATCATTGTGTATTTTAAGCATTTTTAAAAGATTTTTATCTATTTCAATGTTTCAGTTGCTCAAAATTGGGGGAGGCCAGCTAGTAATTATTTCATGATACTAGACATTGAGATTCAAAAAGTTCAAGCTTTCTAACCATTAAAACACAAATTGTCCCCATCACATGTCAAAATATACAAAGTAAATATTCTTAAATCAAACACTAAGGGTTTGTCAGGCAAAGTACAAAAAAATGCTGCGTATCTGTAAATTTCGATGATCGTTAATGGAAATATTTTTTCGGCGGTTTTGATGTGGCCGGTGAAATTGATATTTATCAGCATGTACTGATAAAGATTGAATCCTTCCAAGCCTACGTATAAAGAATTTCCCCTCCCCATGCTGAGGGGCAGAGGTGAAGAGCTGCTAGTTTTGCTGTATATACCCTATAGAAAATGAGCACCCAGTCCTACAGCCCTTCCTTTCATTAGTAAGGTTGTCCAAGCAGCCCTTTACTTGCTAGGCAACAGTCTAGTTAAGGTTGAGTAACCAAGCTCTCAAGAGTCAGGTAATGCAGAGTTAAGGTTGATCACCCAACTTTAGCTGTACCCGCCCCCCACCCCCCACCTCGCGTGTATATGCTTTAAAATATGACCTTGCTTTCTATCATTGCATTCGACTTGCAATCTGAACAAGTGTACAAAGCGGAATTTCTGAGGCAACCTTTTATAGAGAACACCTACAGCATATACCTGACTATATTAGTGCAGTGTGTAATACAGACTCTATCCAGCCTGATGAAATGGGAGATGAAAAATACAGTTTAAGAGTTTTATGGGATTATAGACATTAGCTTTGTTGTGTTGATATTTTCAGTCTTTTGTCCTCATGCGTTTGGAAACTATCAAAAGTACCTACAGTTTTGTTTGCCCTAAATCCTTTTTTTGGCCTCCAGATTCTTATGTGATATGATTTGCCAAGCTGCAGTCTTAGGGCTTAATCCATAGAGATGCTGAACATGAAAGCTAATGGGAGTTGTGGATGCTCAGCACTCAAATCCTTACCACAAGCATCTTAGGCCCCAGTTCCCCAATAAGATTTGTGCGGGCAGAGTCCTGCATTGACATGGAATACCACTGAAGTCAACAGGTCTGCACGTAGGAAGAGAGATCATTTCACAGAGCCATGGGGAGTGATCTGCAAGATCCTGGCCCTGATCCAGCAAAGCACATCAATTTGATGATGGAGTCGCTAGGACAATTCACATGCTTAAGTTCTTTGCTGGATTGGGAACACAGTGATCAGTGCCTCACAGGGTCAACATTTGAATTTAACAAATGTGCTGCTACTGATTGCTTTCTGTAATCTGTTAGAGAGAAATACTGACAGTTAAAAGGATGCAATGATGAATTTTAAGTTGATTAAAAAATAATTCAAACATATTTTATGCACTCTGTTAAAGTATCCAGAATAGGACACGTCCATTGTATAGTGCCCTTCAGAGGGGATATCATTTAAAAGTAAGTTAATATTAAATTCCGAGTCTTCCTTTTTTATTTTGCAACAGATGAGTACGGTTGGCATCACAGAAAATGTAAAGGGCGATAACAAGAAGTTTGAGATCTGGTATAATGGCCGAGAAGAGGTCTATATCATTCAGGTAAAGACAATGTTTTCTATAAAGGAGTTTGCTTCCTTTCAGCCATGTTTCCTTTAGCCAGGATGTAATTTCCTGTAGTGGCGAAGACAACGAGAATATGAAGGAAACGAGATTGTGATCTTAATGTTACTCCCTTTCTCAGAATAAGTACATTATTAGAGCAGCAGTGATCCTGAGCCTGCCTAGTCACGCTGCTCATGAAGTTCTAATGTCACCTTTATCTCTGAGGAAATTTGTCGTGATTTCGATGTGGATGAAAAAGAAAATGAAATGATGGAAAACGACTCAGGAGTCCAGATAGAAAAATAATGATGGGAACTTTTAGATCCAATGTAATTTTTCATTTTGTAAAGGGCCCTTTGCTTTTTTGGTCCCAGTTCTTGTCATAGAGGTTTATCACAAGAAAGGGCTAACAGTTAATTTTAGGTTAAAGCAACTATAGGATTGCCAGTGGTATTGGACTATATCTGCTTTGTACCTTTCCTGTGTTTACAGGCATCTTCCATCGAGTTGAAAAACATCTGGGTTTCTGAGATTAGAAAAGTCCTGACAGGACAACTAGAAGCATGCAGAGGTAGGACACAGTGTGTGATCTTTGTGGTGTTGCAATGGCTCGGTATCTGATATTCAACAGGGGGCAGCTAAAATGGGTTATTGAACGGGTGTGCGCTGCCAAATGAAATCAGCAAGAGCAGGCCCAGTATGTTGAAAACCAACATAATTGTTTGTAAGTGAAATACATGAGTGAAGTTTGACCCTTATTAAACTGGTGAGCATCAGTCTTTTGCCTTGCTCATAAAACATGACGATGAAAGGGAGGATAGTCCACTGGATAGGGCTCTAGTCTAAGATTCAGGTGATCCTGGTTCAATTACCTGCTCTACCACAGACTTTTTGTGTCATCTTGGGTGAGGGACTTAATATCTCTGGGCCTGTTTCTCATCTCTGAAATAGGAGTAGTAGCACTTCCATATCTCTCAGGGTGTTGTGAGGATGAATACAGGAAAGATTGTGAGGTGCTCGAATATATAAAGAAGCATTAATATGTTAGGCTTTGTGACTCTCTGGGCAGTGCAGACTGTCCAGCGAGGTCTTGTATAGTTTTTCCTTATGAACTGTTGCCTTTAACCCAGGGGTGCTGGAACAATTTGTAGAGTGGGGGTGGTGCTGAGAGCCACTGAATCAAACTGTAAACCCTGAATATGAGAGAAACCGCTTCAAGCCAGGAGGTGTGGCAGTACACCTAGTTCCAGCACCTATGCTTTAACCTGCATGAAGCATGACACAGCAGTGAGATAAAATCAGGTGAAAAAAAAAATTGGCCACGAAAATGGATGAACTCAGCAGTGAAAAGTAGCTTGCAGCGAAACTCTAAAAGAGGGTGTGTGTGAATGCACTATGCTGTAAAAGTTTTGCTGGTATGAGTTTGGGGTGGATTCCTGCGTGAGTGGTGAAGCCATGAGTGAATGATGCAGGTTATCCCAAGTGAGTGTCTGGGTGGCTCACGACACACCCATGCATTCTGTTTGTGCCACATATCTTACAGAAAAAGAGTCTTTTAGAAATAGCATAGAGAGGTTTAAAAATATATATTAGTGGTGCCTTTTATCATATTCTTCACCCCCTCCATCTGTAAATCAGGCTGCCTTACTTACTGTTACTCCAACTGTACCGCATTCAGAGGGAGACAGAAATTATAAATAATTGAAACCTCTAGAACAGTGGTTTTCAATCTTTTTTCATTTGCAGACCCCTAACAAATGTCGAATAATGCTGTGAAGACATCAGTGGAGAGGAGGTGTTCAAGTGGTGATCTGAAAACTTATATTCCATAGGACATACAATAGGGAATCTGGGCTGAGCCATTCAGGGCTAGTATAGTGGGTTATCTGGGTCACTGAGGCAGAGCCACCCTTGCTGCCCGTTCTATCAAAATTTCCTTAGGTTTTAAGCCATGATTCAAGCAGAATTTCACTGATTGTCTAACTCATTAGTGATGCTCCCAAAATATTGTGCCCTGTGTTTTAACGGGAAGATTTTCACCTAAGCAGTACATATGACATTTCAGGTGTATTTGGATCCAGGAATCTGGTTTGGATCTTTCTCTACTTTTATTAATTGAACACCTGAGTCAGTCTCCTTTGCCATGTGCTCTGATGTATCCACAAAAAGGATATGATCAGTGCAATTTGGAGCTATTTTTTTTCTTTCTCTAACAGAAGCAAGCCAGCTACACCAAAGAATCACAGAGAGCGTGTACCATGCACCAATGAATTCCACCAACTCAACCAGGTAATCACAGACTTAATGGTGACCTGCCTGGCATTGATATCAGAATATCTTTTACCTGTTCCAATCTCAGTATCTTTAGGTGCAGATGAATTATGAGTGTGCTATGTTGCTTCCCAGGCATACCCACATAAATGCAGACAAATATTTTGTGTTTGTACAAACCCATAACCTCGAAGCAAAATGCACTCAACAGACTGGAGTTTCCTTCTCCAAAAGAGCCACAGACACCTATTAATTTAATCGACACCAGGATCAATTGAAATCGACCCATTGAAAAGGATCATGGACTTAATGAGGTTAGGGTGACCAGGTGCCCCAATTTTATAGGGACAGTCTTGATATTTGGGGCTGTATCTTGTATAGGCTCCTATTATCTCCCACCCCTGTCCCGATTTTTCACACTTGCTGTCTGGTCACCCTGGCCTAAATGAAGTCATCAACAAATAAGGCCTGAGTTTGGAAAGGGGATGCTGGGCCGATTTTGTGTGAATGTTTTCTGGAGCTTTTGCTTGTTTTTAACACTATCAACCAAACCCAAAGGTCCTGTGGGACACAGACAGCCTGTTGGCTCACTTGCTAGTGCTCTGCAATACCATTTCGGAGACTTTAAATGGAAGTGACTTTGTTCTTCCTGTTCCTTAGTTTTGGAAGACCTGGAAGTATTTGAGAGATGGTGCTTTCTTTGGTTAAGATTTAACCATGCTGAAGATCTCTGGGTAAAATTGTCCAGAGGACAGAAAGAGAGAACAATTCCAATGAAAGTAAAATGCAACCCAAGAAATTTATCAAACCAAGCCAGATATTTAACCCTATGACATGGCAACGTAAAATGCTTGTGTTTCCAAAGCAGAAATACTAGGTACAATACTACAGCTAATGGTTAATTAACTGAAGGAACCACTGGCTGCATATGGTAGTTTAACCTACAGCAGATTAAACAGAAGGAAAAATAAGGATCTTACTGTCTTGGGGATGTTGAACAAGACACCCTTTGTCCAAATTGTCACAACAGTGCAAGGCCCATGTATGGTGATTGCTTATATGAGCAGTGGGGAGAAGGAGAGGCGTTTATTTAGGAACACTGACACAGTCTGCCCCGGCAGCTATCCTAACCAAGGAGACCATGATCTTCTCTATTATGTGGGTCGATGGGATTAAAAACACAGGAATTAGGGTACAACATGTCCTGAGCCAACAAAAGAGAAGGAGTGAACCTTTCCCTGAGCCTGCTGATGTCCATAAATAGCCATTCTGCATGGTCGGGGTTCCATGGATTTTCACAGGTGGACCCAGAGGTAAAGAGACATGGATTCAGAGGATAGCCACACCCTGTGGCCTGCTCCCATGTAGAGGATGATCTCCCTATGACTGTGACAAGCCTGAGCAACCTTGTGATTGGAAAAGATGCACTGGTTAATTCAAATTCAGCAACAGTATCGTCGGAAGAACAACCAGTATCACTAGTGCTCCAGCTGTGGCTAGAAACTAATTAATTCATTAGACTGCATTTCATCCACGGAAATACAGTCCATCCTGAGTTGCTCATATCTAAAATGTAACAGCAGTTATGTTATTTACAGTAATACAGTAAACCTTCATTGCAACATCAGAGAAGTCTGACCGGATGATGCCATCTCTGTGTTGTTGTGCAGTATGCTTTCTTTCATCTAGTCATATGCAGCCACACCCCCTTTGTGCTGTGATTCCACAAGATAAAGCAGAGTTGGGCTGGGTCAGTATTTGGAGCAGAGACCTCATAGGAAAACCCAGTGTTCAGCAGGAAGTAGTCCAAGTCAGAGTTCCCCAAGGCAGTGGCTTATCCGGCTGACACAGTAAAGGAACATCAGTTTCACAGCTACCAGAACACAGGGGAGTGACGTGACCAGTATCGCATCCAACTGTCTGTGACTTCCCTAACCTGATGGATCAGGAACCCATATAGCTTCTGAGTGAATTGGAGATGGCCTTTCAGTATGAGATCATGTGAGACTCAAACCAGCAACTTTCAGGACTGTAGTCAAATGATGTAACACTCTTTCAGAAGAGAAAGACATGCAAAACCACTATCCTGGATGCTTGTGGTAATTAAAGATTGCTGGACACTTTTTGCAAGAGGAATAGTGTGAACTTTTGTGTCTTGGCTAAATTGCAACTCTGCTCATTTAAATTCTGCTTATCTAAATTCATCCTAAGCTTCAGTTCCTATCCCGGACAATTATGTGCTGCTTTTGTGCATTGTTAAGTAGTTGTTTCATCCAAGAGGTACGGCATTTCAGTGATGGTGAAATGATCCCATTTTATGGAAGGGAAAGTTGAGGCACAGAGATGGCAGGTGATGTTGCTAGACATCACTGGGGTGAAGCCCTTAGTAGGATTAGAAAAATCATAGTGAGGATAATGAGAATATCCACAGTTACCCTGGGTGGGATAAGACATGTTTAGAAGTGGTATAACCCCTCATGCATCACAGCGTAAGCAAACACTGAACTGATGTGGTCATTTAGAAACTTTCCTAGGGGCAGGTTATTCCAGAATTGGGCACTTTTAAGGCCATTGCACCATCCTCCAGAGCAGCTGGGACTGGCTACTGTTGGGGAAAAAAAGTGTCCTAACAGAGAGCATAGTGTAGAGAGGGGATCATCTTGTATCCAAATGCTCTGTTCTTTCAGCAGAATTCTCATTCTGCTACTAATAAACACTCTGAAAAAATGATGACAACCATGCCTCTCTGCTGTTGCTTCCAGAAGTTAATAATAATAATTGGGGATATACCAATCTCCTAGAACTGGAAGGGACCTTGAAAGGTCATCAAGTCCAGCCCCCTGCCTTCACTAGCAGGACCAAATACTGATTTTTGCCCCAGATCCCTAAGTGGGCCCCTCAAGGATTGAATTCACAATCCTGGGTTTAGCAGGCCAATGCTCAAACCACTGAGCTATCCCTCCCCCCATTTTCTGATGTAAAGTCACTTTTCCCTGACTAGGGGTGATTTGGATCCAGATCTGGATTAGGTTTGGTCTGGTATTCGGGGTTTGGCTTCATAGGCCGAATCAGTGCCTGAGCTTGTAGACAGTGGCACCAGAATCTCCTGAGCTGCTTTTGATGAAATTTTGGCCCAGAATGGTGGAAATCTCACAAGATTGGCTGCTTTCCTGAGATTTCCACCATTTTGTGCCAAAATCTGGCAAGAATGATTCTGGCCCAGAAATGGGTCCCTTCTAGTTTGGGATCTGACTCACCAAAAGCATGCGGGTGGGTTTGGAGCTAGGGATTTCTATCCAAACCAACCCCTTCCCCCCGAATTTGAACTGGTTCTGATCTGAGGTTCCAGTCGCACTCCATCTCTGATTACTGTTTCCCACCAACAGGATGTAATATGAAAGGCTGGAGTCGGTGCTCAAGTTGTGTGTGTGGGGAACGGGGGGCTGGAATGATTGGTTATGCCATAGCTACAACACCACGGTAGCCCGCTGAGGATGACATTCACATAAGAGTGCACCTTCAGTCACCGTGTGATAACCTAATGATGGTTTTGTTTCTTTTGTCCAAAGATATAGCAGGAAGTCATCAACTGCGTATGAAAATAAATCTGAGCCAACAAACTGGGAGACATCTAACGACAGGAGCAGAAACTCCAGTCCCAGTGCTAGACAAAAGAGAGGTAGGAGTTCTGCGGCAGTGCGGAATGTTACCCCACCATGGTGCTGATATTTATCTCTCTGCATATCCAGCTCTGGATTCTTCAAAGGGACACTGTTGGGATAAATCAAGCTTAACACTGAAAACAAAGTTTTACAGAACTTACAGTCGGAACGTAGTCAATTATGGTCATAGTTATTTTTTAAAATCCCAGCGTAAGCTAAAGTAAACTTCAGAAGAGAACTGGCTGATTATTTAGCTGGGGGCTATCGGCTAACAGGGTTCAGACCATAATTTTTTAATGACAGTCTATAATAAGTTATCAAGCTGCATTTTTCTGACTTTACCTAACTGTAAATCTTGATTATTATCAATGGAAATTTTTTTTTGTTGGTTTACTGATAAAAATCTAACCCTTTCAAGCCTAGGTGTTATGCATAAGACCATATTTTTAAATCAGGCATATGTGCTATTGCATGTGCAATTGGCATTTAATTTGTTCATGCAGTTGTAGCCGCACATCATATACTTGTGCATGCAAATAGCTAAATATGGTAGTTTCTGCAGGCAGTTACCTGATTTGCATGTGCAGTTGTGGTATTTGCAAATTAGAAAACTCTAGTCATCCCGTTCCCCCCCACACACACACACAGAGTAGCCCAAATGACTTCAGCAGCCAGAAGTGCCAATATCAGCTGGCCAAGAGGCTGCATTCAGTATGGGAACCCGGCCTGTTGCAACTCACTATGGCTGCAGAAGAAAGTGAAGGTCTCGAGGCCACTCAAGGTGGCACAACCCAAGATGGCATTTCTAAGCAACATAGAACATTGGGAAACAATGGAAACTTGTGGTCAAAATGCCCTAGTACACCCATCCATGCAGAGATATGACTTGAAGTTAAGTATTCAATTTCTTTCTCCTTTTCCCCACGTGAATAAACACTTCAAAATTAGGGTGAACCATCCCCCCACATACACACACGTCTTACAGTTTTCCTTGTGACTCCTTAGTGACCAAATGCCATGAACAAATGTCCCTTGTTTTAAAATGTTGGAATGTACATAAACCTTATTTTCCCTGTTCTTGGCATTTTTAGAGCCTATTCCTTTTACATTCTTTGCAAAATGCTGGTACACACACACACACACACACACACACACACACACAATTATGCATCATTTCCTTTGTATAGCAGCTTGTCTGCAAACCAGGAAGTGATGGGATGTGCTTTTCTTTGGAATCACAGTGTGTCTGTCACTTGTCAGTCTGGATATTATCTGGATGCATTGTCTCTCTGTGTTTCCCTGATACTTCAGGTCTCCATTTATGTCTCCTTGGTGATAATCAGTTGGCAGTGAAATAGTGACGGTGCAAGGCAGAGGGCATGTATGGTCAGTGGTCAAAACACAGGGCCTGGAGTGAGGAGACCTGGTTTATAGCCCTTGTTCTGCCATAGACTTTCCTGTGTGACATGTTCATTATAGAGATAGAAGACAGATGCAAAGTTTGGCAGTTGTGTTCAGATCTGGGGCCTGGGTTCAGGTCCATTTCTTCTATTAATATAGGGGTGGGTGATTGTGACTTCTCCCAGAAAGTGTAATTATCAGGGAGCTTGACTGGTTATTCAGTTAGGAGATTGGTTTGTCAGTTTTATTGGCATGTGAATGCATAGAAGATATCCCAGCTAATCAAGTGATACAGTGCATCACTGTATGTTAGCTGAATTGCATGGAAGCTGTTGGAAAGATGCTAGCAGGTAAGGCTTAAATCACACCAACCATCTGAGTAACCGATTTAGACTTCCAAGTGAAATACCACAGCAGTGGCCTAGTGAGTTGAGGCTACAAATACTCACGGTCAATATTTTTCCTGCACGATAATGCTTCATTTCTTATTTCCCTCGAGCCGGGAGCTGCTGCCTGTTAAAATCACAGTGACATTTTTCGCGGCACAAGGCACCATGTTATGTGTTTAATTAGCTTGCTGCTCAACTGTATTTATTTTCCTTTTCAAATAGCCACATTCCTCCCCAGTTTTCTGTTTTTACTCTCCATGGAAACTCAGCAAGCCAAAATCATCCCTGGTGCAACTCAGTTGATTTATACCAGTGATCAGCTTGGCCCAGCTAGTTTGATTTACCTGGCTTCATGTCACCCTTTCAGCTATTGCGCAAGCTTGCACTTAATCTAAAGGATTTTTTTTTTTGTTGGTTTCCATCCAGCTCTACCCTTTCCTTTCCAATAAGGTGAAAGGGTGAACCTTCCTGCCTTATTTCTTTTCCCTCTGCCTCTCTCTCCTAGCTGATGCTTCCACCAGCCTTAACCTTGAGTGCTCAGCTCTTGCTAGAAAGCGATTCACATTACAAGGTCTTTCCAACCGCAGAGCTCCACCTAAAGGTAAAATCACCCCATGCAGCATTTAGTCTCCAGCCATCTGTCTCCTGCGTACAATCCCATGATGTTCTCTCCATTCCATGGTGCCATCCATCATGACCTCCTAAAGTGCTGCTGCATCCCATCCAAACGCACGCACATGCTTCTCTGGTCAAATCCTTTTTTTACAAAATTGCTCCCGTGGCAGTATCGACAATGTTTGAGTCTTTAGTGTGGTAATGGAAAGCGTAACTGACTTGGCGTGAAACGTTCATTTTTGTTTTCAAGCCTCTCATAGGAACCCTAATTGTGAAAGATTCTATTAAACCACAAAACAAACACACACACCCAACAATAACTTTTCCCGTCGTTTCATGATTGGGTGAGGGAAACACCCAGCCACCCTGCAATGTTCCTCTTTCTGGTGTAATGTGTTAAATTTTCATTTGTGGGATCACTTAGGCTCAGTAAGAAACTGTGATCAGCGGTTAAGAAAGCATGGTCTAGTTGTTAGGTCAGGGGACTGGTATGCAGGAGATCTGGAAATTATTCCTTCACCTCTCTGTGCCTCCATTTCTTCATCTGTGAAATGGGGTGTTGTGAGTCTTGACTCATGAATGTTTGGAAAGCATTTAAGATCCCTGGAAGGAATGTGCTGTACGCTTCTGAGGCCATTTTGCCAGCAGGAGGAAGAGGAAGTAATTTGGACAGTGAAAATGGGCAATAAAATTTGCAAGCAGTTTTCTGAAATGACTCATAGACTCATAGACTTTAAGGGACCATCATGATCATCTAGTCTGATGTCCTTCACATTGCAGGCCACAGAACCTCTGACTGTGTGACATTTTTTGCTTTTCTCCTGTTCTGATAAGTGACATTTTCTTTCCAAGTGCACCACGAGGCCAAAGGTTGGTGTAGGATAATGGAGAGTGGATGCATCAGGAGAGGAAAATGTCAAGAAATAGAATGAGGCAAAGCGGAAGCATTACATTTAAAAAGGGGCATAACAGAGGAGAACACACCAATAACCAAAGCAGCCCCAAAGTCCTTTAGGCTAAGATCAGGCAGCACTAAAGAGAGAGGGTCTAAGCTGCAAAATCCAGTTCTGAATTTTGACTCCAGAGAATGGCAGTTTTCAGACTTGGTTTGGTCAATTACAGAAACATTTGCAAAAGTCAAAATCAGAGTCAGGTTCGGACTGCAAATTCAGTTTGGGGCTGTTTGAACCCTGGGTTTTGTTTTGGGCCTTTTTCCCTCCTCTGTCTGCAATCATCTCAGTCCTTGTGGGATCTGTCTTCTCTTTCCAGGCAAAGGAGAATATTGTAGTGCTTACAGTACTCTCCTTATGGAGCATGGGCATTACTCAAAATATTGTTGATTTACAGTCCACTCCCTTTAAATGCTAAGCACCCTCAAATCGTTGACTTGCAGGATCTGGTTCTGACTTATGATTCTTTTCACACATCTAAAACATGCTACATCATGCATGTGTTTATTGATTTCAGTTTGTTGTTCTGTTCTGTGAGCTCAGGGGAGCTAGATTTGATCCTCTCTTGGCGTGGACAAAACCCATGATGGTAACTGCAATATGTATATATGTAAGGATGTCCTGCAGAATGCTGTCATTTCCCTGTGTAGTGATGGGTTGTTGCTAGTACTATAAAGAATGGCTCATCAAGATACAGTACACATTAGAAGAGGGGGGTTGATCAATAACAGTGACAGGACTATATTGGGGTAGTCTGTGTTGCTCAGTGGATTTGACCTGGACAGTACAAGCATTGTGGCTACTGTGCGGACACCTTTGCTGAACAACTCTCACCAGGTTGCATAGCTCATGGAAGGAAAAGTCCTATTTAAACGCAAGTAGGTATCTTGGTATTGATCTCTCTAGGTCCCAGTTCTGCTTTCCTGCCACCCTCAAAACTGCCCTGAAGTCTGTAATCTCCCTGATCTTTTAAAGTCATCCAGCATGTATCTGCAGGGATGCTGGTGTCTGGATGAGAAAAAAAGTCACCATCAGTATCCTGAAAAAAGGAAACACTAAAGAATTAAGAGCATGAATAGAAAGTGGAATTTTAATTGCATCTGGCCATACTAAATACTGGGCCAAATTCTGTTCTCAGTTACAGCAACATAAATCTGGAGTAATTCAATTATAGTTATGCGTTGCAACTGACAGCAGAATTTGCCTGTTGTGTTTTTTCGGGATTATAAGTGAGTGTAGAAATGTGTATACACCTGATGCAGAACAGTATGTTTGTGCTTTTACAAGTAAATTCATATAATAATCTCTGAAGCATCAAATTTCCAAGCATATTACGGAGGCATCAGTAGCAACACCACAGTAGTTAAGTATCAGAGGGGTAGCCGTGTTAGTCTGGATCTGTAAAAGCAGCAAAGAATCCTGTGGCACCTTATAGACTAACAGACGTTTTGGAGCATGAGCTTTCGTGGATGAATACCCACTTCCTCAGATGCATGTAGCATATATATACCTGCCCCTGGAAATTTCCACTACATGCATCTGAGGAAGTGGGTATTCACCCAGGAAAGCTCATGGTCCAAAACGTCTGTTAGTCTATAAGGTGCCACAGGATTCTTTGCTGCTTTCACAGTAGTTAAGGCTGCATTAAGCTTTTTACTGGGCAGCTATGGGGTCCTCCATTGTGCTAGTGTCCCTCATAAGATGTTTTGGCATGAAAAGGTGCTACAGAAGCTGCAGTTGTTAAAACAGTCACACCAATTTCTGTCCCGGGGAAAGACGCAGTGAGAAGTGATGTTTGTCAAATAGAAATGAGGGCGTAAAAAACCCCTTGAGTGTCTGAACACTGAAATGGGGAAATACAAAGAAAAGAAAGGAAAGGAAAGTGAAAGATTTTTTCTGAGGTCACTACTAAATCTCTACAGTACTGTTTTTCTGTATAGCACACTGAGATATTTATAACATTGTAAGTCAGAAACCACCATAAAGTGTTTTACTAGTGTTAAAGTGCACTCCAGTGTTTTACTAGTCCTAGGATAGCTACAAGTAGGATAGCAACAGAAAAGCCAGAGACTCCTTCCCTTTTCCTCCTCAGATCTGGGGCACTGATTTTCTCAGTTGCTGAATCCTGGAACAAAAAGGTCTCTGAAATACAATTGCAATCCTGCGAACACTAGGCCGTGATTCTGGCCTTAGAATCTATGGGAAATTTCAGTGCAAATAAAACAGTTTTGTTTTCATTTAAATTTTTCTTTGAGTGTTTTGAGGGTTTTGACAAAAATCTGAAAATAACACATTTTCAGGTTTTGGATGAAAATAGAATTTTTTTCACAAAATCTCTCATGGAGAAAAAGTTCCAACAGAACATTTTAGCCCTGTTCGAATGCTAAGTCCCACTGAGGCCATGTGCCATTAAAGTAAATAACATACCTTAAATGTTTTGCTGAATCGAGGTTTTATGCACATATGGGTTGTGGCCCATTGATATCAATGCAACTACTTGACTGAGTCAAGTCACTTGTGTGCTTGAGTGTCTGGAGGATCGAGGCCCAAGGACCCAATCCAGAAACACATAGAAGTGAGCACATTTTATCACAAGTGTGGTCCCATTGAAGTCAGTGTCGTCGGAGTTCCTCCCCGGCCTACTTGTTCGCAGGACAAGTGTTTGCGGGTTTTCAATAAGTTTAGAAATGCCACCTGCCTTCTGAAGCTGGAAGTTAATTAGTCCACAGGTCTATTTTATCATTTAATAAAATACTTTAAGACAAAGTCATCTGGAGGTAGGTGGGTGCAGCTCCCATCAAAATCTGTATAAGTTGT
Organism: Gopherus evgoodei; assembly: GCF_007399415.2. Classification (NCBI taxonomy): domain Eukaryota; kingdom Metazoa; phylum Chordata; order Testudines; family Testudinidae; genus Gopherus; species Gopherus evgoodei. Next base: position 9,751,874 of record NC_044330.1, read on the forward strand.
GTCCTCTCTCCAGAACTGAATTTGGGTCCTTGAAAGAAAAGATTCAGGGTTCCAGATCCTGAGCTGATGTAAATCAGTGAAACTTCTTTGTCTCCAGTGGAGTTCTGCTGATTTACATCCGCTGAGTATCAATGAATCCCTAGTATCAGAGGGCAGCCGTGTTAGTCTGGATCTGTAAAAGCAGCAAAGAATCCTGTGGCACCTTATAGACTAACAGACGTTTTGGAGCATGAGCTTTCGTGGGTGAATACCCACTTCCTCAGATGCAACGAATCCCTAAATACCTTAACAAACCTGAGCCCTAGCTCTAGGGTGACCAGACAGCAACTGTGAAAAATCGGGACAGAGGGTGGGGGGTAATAGGAGCCTATATAAGAAAAAGACCCCAAAATGTGAACTGCCCCTGTAAAATCGGGACATTTGGTAACCCTACCTAGCTCAGAAGTGTTTATTTGTCAGTGTTTTTCAGCCACTGGTAAATCAGTCATCACAGAACCGTTCCAGTATTTTTCTTTTAAAAATCCACATAACCCATCTATTAAACGGTGCCATTTTAACTGTCCTGTTCATCTCTGTGTGGTTTGCAATTGTACTTACCCTTGTTTGGTGCTAAGGGATTAATTGGTACTGGTTCCCCGCTGCAACAGGAAGGGTGGTGTAATAGAAACGTTTTAAATATATATTTTTCTATGCATGTCACTTACTAGATTGTACATTGCTTGGCAACTGACCTTCTTCCTCTTTTTCAACTGCTGCTTTGCTTTGGACCTGTATAACCTTTCCTCCTTACTAACCTCTAACCCTGCCTTGCACTGCATCTCTCTGTTCTCCCAGATCCAGAATCTAAAGAGAGAGACGTTACCCGTCGCTTTTCCCTTGCCTCCTCCATCAGCACCACAGTCACCACATCCGCTCTGACCAAAGGTACGGTTGTGCTGCCTGCTAAGCGAGCCTGTTTCCCCTTCCTGCTGATTGTCAGACATCTACTGCCAAACACTTATGTTTAAAGAATAAGTCTGTACATCATGCTCAAGTCTGATATATGCAGAGGGCTGCAGAGGGAGAATGATCAGGGCCAGAATATGTCATCTGCAGAGAGAGAGAGTCCCAGCTATGCCTATGTATCTGAAACATATGCATACATATGAGACCAATGAAATCAATGGGAGTTTTGTTGTCGACTTCATAGTCAATCTGGATGAACATACCTTAAACGAGTCCCACCACTATTCACAGAATTTGAATTTGCTTTGCCTGAGTTGGCACCCATTTTGAGTTTTCTTCTTGTGAATAGTCTATCAGACACATTCCCTGGCAGGAATGTTCATAGAAACAGCAGACATGGATAACAGACAATCCAAATGGAAGTAGTCAGTTTTGAGCTCATAAATGCAAGGGTTTGCACGAAAAACGTGATTGTAAGAGTCGTGTTCACCCAACAGTGAGGAAACTGAAGCTTGTCACCATGAGATGTGTGGGTGCATTCAGGTCACCCAGTCCTCACAACAAATCACTCCAGAACAATTTATAGGCCAAGAGCTATTTGCAGAAAGTGTTCAGAGCTAATGAAGAAACTGGAGAAAACCGTAAGCCAGGGTGGCCAACCTGAGCCTGAGAAGGAGCCAGGTTTTACCAATGTACATTGCCAAAGAGCCACAGTAATATGTCAGCAGCCCCCCCAACAGCTCTCACCCCTGCACCCAGAGCCTCCTGCCCACTGGCAGCCCCACCAATCAGTGTCTCCCCCTCCCTCCCCACGTCTCCCGATCAGCTCTTTCGTGGCGTGAGGAGGCTCTGGGAGGAGCGAGGGCACGGCAGGCTCAGGGGAAGGGGTGGGAAGGGATGGAGTGGGTGCAGGGCCTCTGGCAGAACCAGGGGTGAGCAGTGAGCACCTCCTGGCACATTGGAAAGTTGGCGCCTGTAGCTCCAGCCCCAGAGTTGGTGCCTATACAAGGAGCTGCACATTAACTTCTGAAGAACCGCATGTGGCTCCGCTGCCACGGGTTGGCCATCCCTGGCGTAAGCTGTTTATGGGCAATTCGCAAACAGAAAAAGTAGCTAAATTCGTTTTGTAAAATTCTTTGCTACAATTTACTTGCTTAACTCTAAATGGGATCAAGGCCCTTGTTCTTCGCACAGTTGCCTTCGAGTTGCATTGGAGAATATGAGCTAAGCCATTGTCTGAGCAAAGAGATGATGAGCTCCTGAAACCCGTGTTATGCTCTGGATGTAATGGGCATGGCATGGAGAAAGAGCTTTTCATCTCCTATCCTCATTCAGACTGTGGCTGCGGAGCGAGAATCCTGATTGCCGTTGTAGCTGTGGGTAGGCTGGTGCGATGTATGGTATGACTGGGTAAGAGAGGAAAAGGGAAAACATAGCTGCACGGAAGAGCAGAGAGGGGACGTCATATCCCCGGCGTTGTTTTGTGGATTGGCTTATTAAAGAAAACATGTATAAATGATAATGAAATATCAGTCGCATTGTTAGAGTTTTCAATCCAAAAATCATAATGGAGATTCTAATCAAAACAAGATTGGTGGGCAGGTTTCTTGGCCGGAAGGTGAGAAATGGAACCTGATTCCTAATGATTTTAAGAGATGCAAGGCAGAGTCAATGATTTTCAATTACATATTTTATTGCTGTCAGTTACTTTAAGGAAAGATTTTGAGTGACATGCCCAAAGCATAAACTTTGCCTCGCCCTTACCCAATTACAGAGCCAGTTGAGATTCTCATTTGCTCATTCAAGGGCCACTGTTTGCCATTGTCCCCTTCTCCTCCCTGCTAACAGACTAACCCCATCATATCACCTCACCTTGGGGATGTGAAGCAGAGCACAGGATGACTATCAGTAAATCAACTTGCAAGGGGCACCCTGCAACCCAAAATACAATGGCATCCTTTCTGATTCAAGAGTATACCTCTGGTACATTCACCGATCCAAGGCAGCAAAGAATCCTGTGGCACCTTATAGACTAACAGACATTTTGGAGCATGAGCTTTTGTGGGTGATCCAAGGCAGAGGCTCAAAGCTGTGTCTTCCCTGAGACTTTTGAATGGCCTAGTGCCACCAAACAAACAGGAGATGAAAGTCCATTAAGTTGGAGCCAGTTACTTTTTCTCGATTGTACTTAAACTGTAAATGATCAAAGCTGCAAGAGGGGGGTTGTTTCTTGGTGCATATCACAAAAGTGTTTTTCTTCTCCTTTTACAGAATTGCTTAGTCGGTTGCTTTGGTTTTTTGGATTTTGTTTAGTAAATGCATTATCCTAAGCTCTTTACACTGGTCCGTTCCAGCAATTCCAGATCATGGTTCTTGCAAACAGATAATGGGAAAACAAGTTGTGCCTCTAACTATATTTATAATCTTGTGCATCTGCAAACTTCACACAGGTCCTCTGAGTTCTGCAGTTAAAGTCAAGAGACATGAAATAAAGAGTGATCCAACTCCCCTGGGGTTTGAAGGTACAAGTATTGGCATCATGCATGGAATTCTTCTCCATAGTTCATTGACACCATCCATCTCTCTTCATCACTGGTGGTAGATTACATTAAAATCCACAAGGATTTATGAGTTTGGAGTCTCAGTTTATATTTGTCACTTCCTTACTTGAGCTATGTTTAAAGAGTCTCGTTTAGGGATGGGCCTGAATCAAAGTCCCAGGTCCAAACTCCCTTTGGGAAAGTGGTGAAGTTCCAGAATCTGGACCCAGGGCCAAATCTGGATTTTGTGGCTGCTTTCTTTCTGTATAAGGGTTAGAGCCCTCTGACTTGGTGGGGACAGAGAGTTATTCCAAAGCAGAATCTGGATCCCATTTGGGTCCTTCTTCATCTCATCGACCCAAAGTAGGAGAAATTAACTGTAGGTCTGCCCAGATGGGAACCCTGCTGACATCGTATCAAGGGAATGGCACTTAATTGGCATTAAGTGGGGTCAGTGACATTCTGCCTTAGTTTTAATATAAAGTCTCACTGAGCTGCACCATCACATTAAAGAGGAGAGGGGCACTGGCAGCATTAGATAATCCCTATGCTGCATTTGAGCTGTAAATTCTAGTGTGGCCATTCCTGTCTCTTTCCACTCTCCCCAGACGTCACACTTGTAATGGTAGCCGGTGGTATGTGCATGCTGCATAGAGAGGAGGCTAGACTCAGGCATTTTTGTCCATTAAAGGTGCAGTGTTTCATTTCTTTCACGCAGAGTTTAAGGCTATTACCCACAGCATATTCTTCCACTGGGGAGAGAGAGATCTGAATTGAACAAAGGATGCTAAACAGTTCACAATTCAGGGAGACATTCACCACCATTACTTGGAACAGCACATGCTCACACGGCGCCGTGTCCCTTTTTAATGGTTAATGGCTGGCTGTGACAGAGTTAGGGCATAGAGTCAGGGGACGGGGAAGACTCATGAGCCAGAGCTATCCAGGGAGAGGTGAACTGCAGACCGCTTCCTTCATCTGTGCTGCTCTGCAGAAATCTGCGTGAGTGGCTGGTCAGTGATAGAACCAATCCGATGTTTGGGGCCAGCTGCCTTGTCAACCCCAGCAGAGGAAGTTGGACTTCAGAGGATGGAGGAAACAGTCCTGGGTACAGTCAAGGAGCTGTGGTTCAGGGCACAGATGAAAAAGGGTTTGTTCAGTTTTCTTCTCCCTGGGGACTCCAGCTCCCGAGTGCAGGATCATCCTGATCCCCTACTGGGTAGCATACCCCGGCACACTGAGTCCCTCTGAACAGGAAACAATGACCATTGTCACATCTTTACTAGTGGATGCTGCTGCTTCCAGAGCTCCAAGTGAGATGCAATTAGTAACATTAAGGGATTGATTTTGCTGTGAAAAACCCTAACCCTCCCCAACCAAACTCCATTGATTAGGAATTATGTCATTCATTTCTGGTTGGGAGGAACAATTTATGGTTTTTATGAGTCCATTTTATAACAGTTGCCATTTGGATGGTCATTAAAAACCACCCAAAACAAACTCTAGGAGTTACAGAAGTATTGCAGATGCTTCAAGGACACTATGTTAAGGGGAAAACAAGGAAACTTTGGAGGAATGGAATACTGCTCCATTCACCTGACAATTATTTTTCAGACCATAAATTACATCCACATTTCCCTTTGGTTTGTTCTGTTTGCTCTCTGCACATCTCACATTGCATCTGTGTTTTGGTGGAATGCCGATGTGATTGCAGCAGTGTTTGCGTTCCAGAGATAAAACTTGCTTTTTTGGGGGGCAGTAGAGGAATACATTTGGTCCATGTTCAGTTTTTCACTTTTAAGAAGAATCTCAGTAAGTTGCAAAATTCTACTTCCTGTCGCAGATGCTTTTGAGAACACCATCTTAGCCCAGACTAAATGTAATGCCGGTTCCATCACAAGACCAGTTCCCAGATCTGCTTCACAGACAGGTAAACAGAATTAAAATGTTCACAGTGCTTCATGCAAATCTGAGTATACTTATGACTATGTTAAACAGTCTTTACCTTAAACTGAGTCCTCATTAGTTCCTCTCCCCATTCTTTTTTAAAGGAAACATTATTTCCTTGGAAAGAAACATAACAATAAGCCCAGGTCACTGCAGAATGTAGAAATAATGGACCGGATGCTGATTTTATTTAGTGGATTCAGAATAACTATTTTATTTAACTCTGGTAAGATCAGAATCTGGCCTGAGTTATTTTATAGCATCTCTGCAGCGTATGAAAACCTACTGAACATGTGCTGAAATCTCTGAAATCCTGTCATTGCAATGTTAATTAGCAGAGAAAAGGATGGACAAGGCGATGGAGTTATTGTAGGAATCTTTATTGCTGGGAAGTATTACAGTGAACATCTTGACTCTTGGCTGTGAATGACAATGGCATGAGATCACCAAAGCTCTGTCTGCCTAGGAACGTTTTTTTTTTTTGTGTGTGGCTATAATCTAATGTGTGAATTTAAATCAATGGGTTAGTTTATTTAGCTCAGGGAGCGGTTTAAGCTAAACCAAAACCCCACTCTCATATTGGAAGAAGAATGTCCACCCAGGGGGTTATATTGGTGTAACTCTATCGGAATAACTGGTAAAACTTTCGCATGTCAACAAGACCTCTGATGTACCTTCCTGAATTGTTCTACGTCAGACCACTCCCCATTTTAAAGCATCTCTCTACGCTTGGTTCTCCAGAGCAGTGCTTCTGGCCAAACAGCGTCTGTTGCTTCGAATGATGGAAGAACAGGTTAGAAGCTTGGCACAGCGCCTTGGCTGACCTACCAGCTAAAGAGCCAGTAACATTTAGAAGAAGAGGGACTTCAGACAAATGTGAAAAGATTTGGTCTAACTTTTTAGCAATCTTTGATTAATCTCTACCAGATGGAAATCAAGATATCACTCTGGTGTTCCCTCCCATTCCTTTACCTTTCTGTTCTTTCGCCTTTCCTTCCTCCCCCCATTTGCCACCTATTTGTGGGGCAGGGGATTTTTTTCAGTAACATATAAATAAAGAAACCCTGGTTCTGGGTTTGATTGTTTTAAACCAACTTTTGCTATAGAGTGTGCATACATGGCTGGGTTGTGCATAAGTCTATTGTGAGAGCATCTGCCTTTGCGTCTTGTCTTTGCCATGGGACTAATTTGTGTTTAGTAGGAGCAATGACCCACAAGCTGTAAAAAGTTTGAACCTGCATCTAAGCTACCTGCACTCTTGGATCTATTAACATGAAGGAAATATCTGCTGGGCCCCTACGTGGGTTCTTCCACCTCTCCCCCCCCCAGCATGCACCTGTTCAGAGGTTGCCCAGTGCCCTTGTGAACAGTAGTGTCCCTGCTTCTTCTTAATAAACTCATACTCCACACCTGTCTGAAAGGGGGTGGCAATGGCCCCACCCACTCCTCCACACCCACCCTCAAAGTCGGCCAAGCAGGGGGCACATTACACCCTGTCCCAGAGTGGCAGATTTGCCACTCCAACATATACATCCCAAGAGCCTCCTGGGGGAGGGAGGGTGGTTTTGGATGACTGAGCCAGAATTCCTCTTGGGATATAAAATAACACGACGTTGTGACACCCCGTCACGTGTCCGAGGGCACTAGGATGAGATGGTTGTGTCCGGGCTGAAAATCTGCCTCTAACGTTAGATCCCTGGTATTTCTTGTTGTGGCACTGTTGGAGGGACCCCAAGAGAATCCCATCTGGCAGGATGAGGTCACTTCTGCTTCCATGGGTGCCTGCAGAAGAATAGCAGAGAGAAAGGTGAAACGGTTTCAAGAAAGTCATTCAGTTCAGATTCAAGTTTTGGGCAAAGGCTGAGGCAGGGTGTGGAGGGAGAGGCAGCGAATCTGTTCACTTGTTCCTGCTGTAAGTCTCATGAAGGTTAGCCTGAACGCTGGTCATCTTTCTTCGATACATATCCATGGCAATGTCTCTGCCTTTGCACCACAGTGTGCAATGGAAAGCAAGTCACCGAGGAGAGAACTTTTTTATTAATTAAAAAAAAATTGCTGAGTGCTGGAGCATTTGTGCTCACTTTCCTGGTGCAGCATCTTGCCATTTGTGAGTGTTGCCCTGGGAGGCATTAGAATGGCTCAGCTGTGTGTCACAGACTCTGTACTGCTAATAGAGAGTCTCCTTTACCTGAACTATTAGTAGCCTGCACAGGAAGATCTGAGTCCAAAGCTGTGAGGTTCCAAGTGGCCATGTGCACCATGACAGCAATGAAATACCAAGTGGTTGCAGATGTGTGACTGTTACACATTTCTCTCACTTATGACAGACATTACAGTATATTTACAGCCATTACACATTTCTCTCTCTTATGACGTTACAGTATATTTACTGCCTATAAAAGCAAGAGGAACCATTCGTTTGATTTTGCTTGATATCAGATATACACTACCCTGATCAGTCAAAAAAATGTATTCACATTAGGCATGTAAAGCAGACCATCTCTTCTTGACACCTTAGCTCTGTTTATCTCAGTGCTGTGTCAAAAGACCTGTGCCCCCCTGTTCTGACTCCTTTCCCTCCCTCACAACTTCTGCCTTTGGCATATGTGCCAGTTTTTGGAAGCTGTTTGGGCATAAGATCAGCTGAAGGTTGGAGTTGGGTGGACTGTGATTCAAAGCCCTTTGGCCTCAAATATTAGACACAGTGGGAGGTGAGCTAGAAGCTTAAAAACTGAAACAGACACAGCCCACCTGAAAGGCTCCTGAAAAACCCACAGTGGCTTTACAAAGTCATCGTTTGCCATAATTCTCTGCTCCTTGTCCCCTATGTTCTCTGATTCTTCAACTGAAGATATTTAGCAATGTGAAATACATATGTAATATGGTGGGGGGCGTGGTGGGTGGAATCTATGAACTGCCTCTTTAAATGTTTGAGTCCTCTAAGAGCGGATGCCCTGTAGTTAAATCCTGTTGTTTCATTTCCTTGGTAAAGGTTGGCCCAGCAGGCAGATGCCCTCACTAGACACCTTTGAGGATTTCGAAGCCATCCCATCCAGCACGGATGAACTCTCCAACTCTTCTGACATGGAGGAAGAGACCAATCCTAACAATGTAATTATTTCCCCATCTGCCTGACTGTAAGCCTAGCCTGGAATGGGCATAAACTGCAGCAGTTTGGATCCATGCATTTCCGATGTTATGCGGTGTTTCAATTATGGGGGTTTGGTTTGGTTCTAGGATGTGTGCAAAAGTTCAGAACTGGAAAAGGGTGCAGGTTTCCCTGAAGTTCAGGGTAGTTCACACATTCTTGGTGTTGGTTTGAGACCATCTTAGGCTTTCAAGAACCTTAAGATCTAAGACTCGGCTGCTGTATGTAGGTATATGATTTAGCAGTGCCCAGAATGCCCATCCAGCTTGCACCTATAGTGTTTCATGGTACTGGTAGCACCAGAGCTCTCTAAACATACTGACATGCCCGGGCATTGCTTTGGGATGCACTGAATTCTTCCCTAGGTTGTTTTGCCAGCCAGAATCACAGGAAGCCTCCCCCACTTTTAACCCCCTGATTTAAATTACGTTTAAACACACTAGATACAGAAATGGGGGAAATAGCATTGTCCCTTCCTCCCATCTCTATGCCTTTTTTGGTTCCCAAAACTTAGAAGGGTCTAAAACCAACAGTTGTTTTGCTTTTCTCCAAAGTGAGAAATTCATCCCAATGATTGGAACAATATGTTCTCATTAATATTATACCCAAGCTCAGATATTGTCAGTTTCATCCTATAGTTGGCACTGGTGAGGCCACATATGGAGTATTGCGTCCAGTTTTGGGCCCCCCACTACAGATAGGATGTGGACAAATTAGAGAGAGTCCAGCGGAGGGCAACAAAAATGACTGGGGTGCCTGGAGCACATGACTTATGAGGAGAGGCTGAGGGAACTGGGTTTATTTAGTCTGCAGAAGAGAAGAGTGAGGGGGGGATTTGATAGCAGCCTTCAACTACCTGAAGGGGGGTTCCAAAGAGGATGGGGAGCTAGGCTGTTCTCAGTGGTGGCAGATGACAGAACAAGGAGCAATGGCCTCAATTTGCAGTGGGGAGCTCTAAGTTAGGTATTAGGAAACACTATTTCACTAGGAGGGTGATAAAGCACTGGAATGGGTTACCTAGGGAGGTGGTGGCATCTCCATCCTTAGAGATTTTTAAGGCCCAGCTTGACAAAGCCCTGGCTGGGATGATTTAGTTGGGGTTGGTCCTGCTTTGAGCAGGAGGTTGGACTAGAACCTCCTGAGGTCTCTTCCAACCCTAATCTTTTATGATTCTTTGGACTATCTCAGTCCCTGCTATAAACCCCATAAATAAAGCAGTGTGGGGTGCTGATTCCATTCTTACTTATACCAGTTTTGTACTAGTCCATTGACATCAATGGGCCTTACTCCTGATCTGCACCAGCATGACTGAGAGCAGAAGCAAACCCAGGAATGGAGAAAGAAGCCCTTAACTACAGTACAAGTTTATTCATTCGTTTGGGCTCTTACACAGTGCCTCTTTCTGTAGCATCTGGGAACCTGACATTCCTTTTAAAAATAAGTAAATTCAAACATATCTGGATCACCCAAACTGAGGACTCAGAAAAGTCAAACAGAAACCCACTGTCAGAGTGATGGCTGATTTATTAATTGCAGCTTTTGAATAGGCCGGTGAGTCCTGCACTGATACCTAAATATCACTAACCTCACGCACTGACCAAAAATAAAAGAATGAAAAAGCAACGACAGTCCCAGAAGAATAAATCTCTGCAATGCCTGGCTCAGTACGTTAACTAGAAAGTCTCTCTCTTTTGTTTCCTTTCTTCATAGTAACTGTGTGCTGTGTTGTTTCGTTGGTTCTAGGGGTCCAATCTTTTACGGGTAGAAGGCAGTTATGAAACCTGTTTCCCAGAGTCTCTCACTCTAGAGAATGGAGATTTAGTGCATTTTGTACAGGAAGGAGAAAATGGACAATGGTAAGTACAAAAGAGAAAATAGCAGCTAGGACACATGTAGGAGGTGAAAAAACTAATTAGAAGGATTTGAAAACATCTGCAGAAACGAAACCCACAGCAGGAGAAAACCTGCAGAAAACAAAGAGAACCTCCCATTATAAGGTCTGTGGCAGAGTCTAATATGGCCTAACGATGGGTTGTTATGTACAAGGGATATATTCCCTCTGTGATACATGCACATAACCCATTTGCACCAAGGAAATACATTGGCACCATTGTACACTTATACCAATGGGACCATTGTATGCCTAGCACCTGCAGCTCCTGTTGAAGTCAAGAACTTTTGCTGTCCACTGGCTCAGCCCCTCTCTGGATCAGCTGTATATTGAGGGTGGTATGAGGTTAACATGTATTTGAAAAGTTGCTGTGTCAGATGTGGAGTCTAAATCCAACCACCGAAGTATGAAACAGAGGGATTTTAGTCCTGCTTCCAGAGTGAAAGCGTAATTAATCCCTGGAACAATTTACTAAGGGTTTTGGTGGATTCTCCATCACTAGCAATTTTTAAATCAGGGTTGGATGTTTTTTTTTAAAAGATCTGCTCTAGGAATTACTTTTGGGGAAGTTCTCTGGCCTGGGTTTGCAGGTCAGACTGGATGATCGCAATGGTCCCCTCTGGCCCTGGATTCTATGGATCACAACCCATCTTTAACAAAGGGGTCACTACGAATACCCCCACAGTTCAATGAAGTAATCTACTAGTAACTTTTTTCTGATTCACAGCAGTGTGACAGGAGAGGCTCCTCCCATCACTCAGCAGTCATACAGTGGTGCTGTATGACTTAAGTGCAGTGACCTTGGCTGGTCCCACCTAGTCCTCTTTGGCCAGTAGTGGCTGGACATGAGGCTTGGGTGGAGAGAGACATGAAAACAGAAAGGATGGGAAATAGCTGGGCCGCTGGCAGGGGTGAGGAGCACCCATCGGAACAGAGGAAAATATACCAATGGTTGCATCCTGCTCTCACTTACATGATTGCAACTCCATTGGCTCCATTGCACCAGAGTAACTGAGAGTGCCCTTTGCCCCCAAGGGTTTGAATAGAGCTGTGTCAAAGGCGATGTGCAAGGTGGGGTACGTTAGATTCCCTTGCTGTTAGTTGGGCTGCATTTGCACTACGAGCTACGGGCGTGATTCCCAGCTCACACAGATGTACTCGCATTAGTTCTCGTCAAGCGAGGATACTAAAAATAGCAACGAAGCCCCAGCAGCATGGGCAGTGACTGCAGCTGCACAGGCTACTGCCCTGAGTACCAACCCGCCTGAACTCTGTTGGCACGTACTCGAGGTGCCGAGCTTAGCACGAGAATGTCAACACAAGCTGGGAATCACACCCCTAGCTCTCGGCGTAGCAATAGCGCTAGGCTCCCGAGACTTGGACGCCCTTAGACCTCCTCATACCCGTTTACTGATGAATGACTGTCAGGAATTCTAAACTGATGTAACTTGCATGCCCAGAAGCTGGGATACGGTGTAAGTTCTAGAGTGGCTCCCTATAATTGACTTCGTGCACTGTCCTAGTAGTTCCCTTTCCTGTCACGCTCTTCTTTGACTAGTTCTGGAATGTGAGAGTTACATTCCTTTAGGCTGCCTTACAGACAGACTCGGGGCCACGTTCAGAGGTGACGTGTAGGAGATGGGGTGGGGGTAAGTTTAATGTTGGAAGTCAGGTGTGAGGGGGGCTTAGTCAGTGTCACATTGATACTGAAGGGGATGACAAGTTGTCAGATACCTCATTTTAGGCACCTCCTGAGCCTCTGAATTTGCCCCCCATCTCAAAACCATTGGCCAGATCTGGAGCTTCAGTGCCACACGCTGAGGCTTTGCAGTGAGCAGATTCAGACACTCTGTAGCACAGTCACCCCCTCAGGCTGCTGTCACTTAGCACTGGCCCCATGCACAGCTGCCCCAGAATTGGAGGAGTGCTAAGGTGAGCTTTACATCGCCACCCTAGCAATCTACACCTCCCACCCCTGCTGCCCTCTGGCCGTAGCTGAGGACTTACCCCGTAACGTGCATTTTCATGAAGAGCTGTGCCAGTGGGAAGAGAGGTGGGGAAATGCACTGACTGTTCACTCTGAATTTCCAGGTTAGTAAAGAAGCTGGCTTCTGAGAAAAGCGATTGGGTTCCTTCCAGTGTGTTACAGCCAGCAGAAGGCGATAGCAACAGTATCCTTAGGAAGAACAATGCAGGTAATAAAGACAGTTTCTAATGGTGTTTTAAGAGCTCCCCGATTTTTCCTTTTTGTTTAATGAAAAGGTACTTTGGCACCTGATCAAACATACACGTGACAGTACAATAGGTATTCAATCTAACTGTCTCACTAGGGCAGGGCTAGAGGTGGCATTTCAATCACGGCTGGAGTTCAAGCTTCACACCCACGATCAGGGCTATGCTTTGGATTTGATGACACCAAAATCTCACAAGCTGTTGTTGCGGAGCAGGTGCTCTCACAATATTTCCACCACTCTGGGCTAACGTGTTTCAAGAAGGGCTGCCCTGGTGAGATTTCAGTCAAACCAGCACTAGAAATAGTCCTTTTCCAGTTTTGGATGTGACCCAACACCCAAACCATAGGGCAGTGATTGGATTTGGAAAGTTGCATCTGAGCACCCTCTGAAAATTAAAAGGTTGAACATGACAGTTTGGGCCCATCTCTATAATATCAGGCTGAATTCTGCCCTCAGTTACATGTTGTTTCCAATGCAAGATGTAACTGAGAGCAGAACCTGTCATGAGCCATTTATTTGAGATCTGAAAGTGAGAGCTAATGATGGTTTTGTTGTTGTTGTTGTTTTTCAATTTGCTAAGATTTAGGAAAGCACTTTTGAAAATTAACAAGATTTTCTTGCTGCAGTTTAAGAGAAACACATGGGTAGTTAAAGCTGGATCCTAATGAATCAATGTTCCACCTAGACCATTGTCCTGCTGCTGGCACTAACTTATAACTGATGCTCCAGAAGAAAACCAAAAACACATGGTGTACCAAGCCAGTTGTTAAAGGGAATTCCTTCCTGACCCTACCTGATGATCAGCAAATGCCTTGAAGCATGAAGGTTGAGATTAGGTTTTTTAAATTTTATTTTACTGCTGTGTACTCTGGGATATTAATAACAAACCTTCATATTGTAGCTTACAAGTCCTTGAGATATCACTGTAGTGACAACATGTGTGTGTTTGTTTTTCAGACGTGTACAATGATACATGCAGCACGACCCTGGCAGACACTGAAATGAAAGAAAGTAAGCTGGCCAGAAGCTTAACGGCAGAACAGAGGGCTGGGAGTTGAACTGCAGGGCAGGTTTTCCTCAGGACTCCTTCCTCTTCCTTATTTGTTTTGGTGGATGCTGGATCAAGTCACCTTTCCCACAAGCTCTGAGCTTCAGAATTCATTCCAACCTCATTGACAGGAAAGCTGCTAGGCCCACGGCATGAGCTGAAAAACTGAAGGAGCATTAAAAATTCAAACGGCATCAAAATCATCTTCAGCATTGAACAGAAAAAAATGCTTCTCGCATTGTTTATTGAACCATTTGATAGGATGTGGCCTAAATTAGGTCGACAGCAGAGTGGAAAGTTACTATGCACTCACCTTGTGGCGACATCACTTGGACGTTGGGTTACTTCAGAAGAACATGGTCACCAATCACTGCTCCAGCATGGGAATGTCCTGGAGTTTTTCTGTTCATTTGGCTCTGCTGCTGTGCCTTCCGCTGTCTCCCTTAATTCCACTGGACAGAAAATTATATGTTCAGTCATTTCTAACTGATCAGGAACAGGAAACTGCAGGGTAGTGGTGGGAGAAATACAAGTCCCGAATCAATGAAGCTTAGCACAGCGATGGCTTGACTGCTTCCTCTCAATGAATGGCCTTCTGTTTACAAGATCTTTGGAGGAGACAGACTGGCAACTTTTGACTAAGAGGTGGCGATTCAGGGTTAAGCAGGAACCAAGATGAGGCAACTACTGTAACATTTTGAGGTCTTTTTTGCAGTATAAACAGATTCTTTCCCCCAGTCCGTGGTTTTTGGATCACATCCCTCCACATTTGGTGCTGATAATTCCGCTGAATTTCATTTAACATTCTACATTTGAGTAGACTGCATGCTGTACACTTCCTGTGTGTGCTGGACTCTGGAGTAGGTACGGTTCATCCCCATATGGTATCGGACTCTACTTAGGCATTTGCAAATGGGCAGGTGGGCTTTAGAAGCACTGAGGAGTAGATAAAGTGTTATTGTTCAATGCTTCTTTCCAGGATATTTTATTAAAGACTGTACCAAATCTCTGCAGCATAAGGATATAATGTAGATCTGTAAAATTCCTACAGAAACCATTAGCTCTTTCAGAGCAGGTCTGACGGTATTTGCATGGAGGCATTTTGATGCAAAATGGGTTTTAGATCCCACAAAGCTGCTAGAACCTTAACTTTTGCAACTGTAAATATTGACCTAGGACATGAAAACAGAAAAAGCCTGGCCTGGAAGAAATTACACTAGAGACTCAAAAGTCAATGATTGATTTTGACTAAACAAGACCCTTTTTGTACCATGATTAGTGATGCTCCATGTAAGTTAAAGGCTATCATAGCACTCAAAAGGGAGAAAAGGCCAAATCAAAAGCAAAATACTCATTATGAATTGATAACTCAGTGGTTTGAGCATTGGCCTGCTAAACCCAGCATTGTGAGTTCAATCCTTGAGGGGGCTACTTAGGGATCTGGGGCAAAATCAGTACTTGGTCCTGCTAGTTAAGGCAGGGGGCTGGACTTGATGACCTTTCAGGGTCCCTTCCAGTTCTATGAGATAGGCATATCTCCATATATTATATTATTATTTACCATGGGATAAAATAATACAATGATATAAAGATTTAACAATGGTTTAATTGCAGGGACACAAGTGTTTTTCTTTGTATCGTGGAGGTTTGGGGGATTTTGGTGGTGCAATTACCATAATATAGCAAATCATTGAAGCATGTGAATAGTCCCAGCGAAGATAAAATGAAGGCAGGTGCTTAATTATACCTTGCTGAATTGGAGTCCTAGAGAGCTTATTGGTTTAATGATGAGTTTGACTGCAGTACCAAACAGAATGGATTCTGGCTTAGGACACCAAGTTTCTCATCTAGCCTCCAAATACCTCACTCCTTTGATTTGTGCTGCTTTCTGTTTTGCTGATTTGTGTCGAGAGGAAACACAATTCAGTGGGCCAGAGCCTTCCCTCCTTTACTGAAGTCCGTGCTGTTGCACTGAGATAAAGATTTGGCCCATGTTGTCCTGGGGATAGATCTCATTTACACTAAATAACATTCAGGCTCAATATTGCCCTGAGGAACACACACCCAGCTCCTGCTGAAGTCCACTGAAGTCATATGAGCAACTTGAGGGCAAAGCTGAGTCCCTCCTCCAGTCCCCAATGCAATGAAATCTTCTCTGAGTGAAGTCATTTTCTTCCCCACAGAATAACTTCACTGCGACGTCCTTGTTATTGTCGGTAGTGTATGCACTGTCTGGTAACATTGCTTCTCTCTTACCCTCACCTTTCCCCAAACAGTGAGGTGAGAGAGTTTTTATTGCATGTTCATGTGGAGGGGGCTTATACGAAATTGCCAAACCTAAGATTTATTGTTGACTTGTGGAAAGGCCAAAAATTGCACTTTGGAATCTCTCTAGATGAAAGGGTAGGAATCAATATTGTTGTTGATAAAATATCTGACTCTCAGAAATGGGAGGCAGCGGGGTCTATCTTTTAGAGGACAGGAAATCAGGAATCCTTTAGGTTCTGTTCCTGCCTCTGCCTCTTGCAGTGTTAACTTGGGCCAAGTCATTTACCCCCTCAGTGCCTCTGTTTCCCCATCTGTAAAATGGGGTGATGACATTTTGTCATGTGCAGAAGATGTCAGCTTACACACTCTCCTCACTCAGACCTGCAACTGGGTGTCAGCAGGTGCACCTAAGGTGGGGGACCCCCGGTCCTGCACCCAGTCTGTGCCCTCTTGGGCGGTGAAGCATCACCAGATTTGATAGGTGTCTCCTGCCCCCCCCACATACCCCTTTACTTTCAAGGAGCACTAGCATAACATCCTGCCTGGGTCCTACTTGGGTGCCCTGGGGCTAGTGGGGGAACAGGTTCTTTTCTTTCAGTGCAACAAGGCAACAAACAGTTCCCCCCCCTTTTTTTATTAACAGTTTCTGCACATTTCTGACACTTTTTTGTTTCAACAAAGTTTGTCCTGGTTTGACCGAGGTCTGTAGGTCACGCTGATACCATGAATGTACCAAAGAGGGAGAGAATGGACAAATCATTCGCTACCATCTGGCTGTGTGAATTGGATACAGCACTCAGGTTTCAGTCATGTTTGGGGGCTGGTTATAACACAGCTGGTCACAGCTACAGCTTAGATGCTTGATGCTCTTGCTGCATAGCAAGTTTTGAGCAGTGTTTTAGCCGTGTCTGTGAACCTTGCTACCACATGGGAGCGCCCAAGGCAGTTGTATGGTCCCCTCCCATCCACTTTACAAGCTCAGACCATATTTTATCCATCTTGGCCATCACCGTGTTGTAGCTGGGTACCCTGAGAGGGCTGGGTTTTACATTGTTGTACCAACGTTAGCCTGAGTTCTGTATTGTTAGGGTTTTATGATAAAGTTCAAATGCTTTTGCTTTATGAGGAGTCAAAGTTTAAGCTGACGACAATTTGTTGAGTAGATGAGCCCGAAATCAGTCTCATAACACGTTTATGGAGAAGGTGGGGTAGCTGCCAGGATGTTTAAAAATGGTGGTTGCTAACAGGCTTCAACCAGTGCTTCATTTGTAATGCAAGAGGTGCCAGGGCTCAAGCCATTTTTTTTATATTCATAACTGATGCAGCAAGCCCAGAGGTCACGGGGCTATGAAGTGCCAAGCCCAGAGGTGCCAGGGCTCAGCCCTGGCAAGCCCTCGCACACGTTAAGCACTGGCTTCACCTCTCAAGGTCTCAGGCCCAGTCTATGCTATAAAAATAACCAGGCCTCAACCTCCACTAGTTTTATAGAGTAGAGACATGGGCCCACAATCTTGACACACAATAGTAAATGCTTGTTGCCCAACCATGTTCTAACGGTGGCTTTCATTGCCAGTGTGAATCGAGATTTGTGTGGTTGGTGTTCTGATTGCTTAGCCATTTTAATAGCTAGCCTTTGAGATTTCAACCAGGCTTGGGTGGCAGAAAGGTCAGGAGCTTCCTTTTTAAAAAAAAAAAAAAAGTGCTTCAGGTCTGATGTGCTGTTAGATGATCAGAAGTATTTAAAGCAGCCAAATTGTGTATTTCCACCAGCAGCTGGAGTGGAAAGTTGCTACTAAGATTTCTTCTGCCCAGCTGAGAATTGGTACGGTTTGTAATTCTTACATATTTTCCATGTTGATGATGATGTATTTATTTGTGATTGATGAGAGATAATCAGACAGAGAAAAAGCACAGAACTCTCTTGATAAATTGCCTGTCTCCCCTTCCCCCGGCACCCCAGTCAGGACAGAACGTATGACTTTATAACAACCACCACCAAGTGTGTGAATCTGGAATTTCTGTAAATAGGCCATTCTGAACTGTGTAAAACCACACTTTGGTCTTTATAAAAAGTATAAATACTGTAGTACAAAACACTCTGTGTAGTTGGTATTTCTGCATAATGTAAGGAGAAAATATGAGCTTGCCATTCATTTTACATGAGGGGGCTTAGTAAGGTTCCATCTACACAGCTGAAAAATTCATGCTTATGTTGAGTTTAGCCTGAGTTATGGCCATCACATATGAAACCATTTTTCCTTTACAGATCTCCCTTAATTGTGCCCTGAATCATGTTAAACCCTTAGAGAAGTCAAAGGCTTTACTTAGAGTTCAACAGCATGGTTAAGACTCCTGTAAGCTAAGACTGTAACCAGATCATGGAACAAACCCAATTTGTAGCTGGGTTCCCTGACCCATTTATAAACAGGCCCTAAGCAATGTATTTGCAGTGTGTCATTTGGACTTTAATTGGGTGTTTGCAAGCTATCTGCAGAGCCTGAGCCAACGGCATGGGGAACGCTGCAAAAGGACAGGGAGGTAAAAATGCATGAAGTGTCAGAATTTATTAAGCCAACTAAACCTGGAATATGTTTTCCCCCAAGATTGTATGAGCCAAAAATTTCTCATCTCACACTGGTTTTACGCTAGTGTAACTCCATTATGTGACATTTTGGGGCTTACCCAGGCCAGTAAAGGAGTCAGCTTGACTGACCCCCTATTGTTGTGCTTGTGAGTCATAACAGTAGCTATTGCTGAACTATTTGTGGGCATATGGCAAGAAATGATCTGGGAGTCCCTGAAAGATTTGATTCCTCCCTTGATTAAAAGGAACATCCACCCGGTTAACAATCTGCCTTTAGCAAGAGATGCTAGCCTCTCTCCCCAACTTCGTTGGAATTGTCCCTGGCCACCTTGCTCTGTTTACCCTTTTAATTAGAGAAGGTCTCTTCTGCTCTGAAGAAGGTTGAAAAGACTGAAGGCTGCAGTGACTGAAAGAAAAGAAGACACTGATTACCCAAGAGATTCCCTTGTCAGCCATCTCCCACTCACTCACTCACACCCCCATCACAAAACAAGGGATTCTCAGGGCATAAAAGAACTTAGAAGTTAAAGGGGTCCAGCCACAGGATCGAGCAGTGGGGAGGGAACCTCTGCACTCACCTTTGTGCTACAGCCCACCTTGGGCTGGATGGGTCCCCCCTTTCTAGGTGCCCTAAGCAGAGCTGTCACTATCTGTCCCAGTTGAGAGATGGCGACCCCTCTGGTCTGTCTGAATGAACTTTCTCAGGTCTCAGAGCTTTGCTGTCCTGTGGTAGAATCAAGCAGTTCTCTCATTTCTTTAGACTGGGCCCAGGATTGCCATATCGTGTTTATCTTCCTTGCTTACCCAGCCAGTATGACTGGGTTAGGTACCCATGGTTCTTCCCTTTGGGAGTTGCTGGCCAGTGGAGCATAAAGTGATCAGATGGCCATCTCAGACCAAGACCAAGACATTGTTTAATCTTAACAGTAGGAACAAAGTAAAACATAAGAGCAAAAGGATTTTAAAACAACGCCTTGTCTGTCTTACCAAGAGTCTAATGGCCCTCCTGATGGGGACCCAAGTAGGTCTAACTTCCCCCAGAACCCACACAACAGGCTGCGGGTTCTTAGTCTCAAAAACCCATGTCTCTGGCCTTAAGGGAGTTTGTGTCTCTTTTACACCTTCCTGAATCTTCTGATTTCTGCCCTTCAGAGGTACTGACTCTTTCCTGAGGAAGCCTGTCTGGCAATCCCAGCAGGGGCTCGCACGAGAGCAGCAAAACAACCGGCTCTGGCATCCTCCCTCAAGTGTTTGCTGTGCAGCATATGTCTGGATTCCCTTCCCCCTTCCTGGTGTGCTCCTGGGCAATCCTACTATTGAATTCACTCAAAATATACATACAGCAAAACCCAGACCAACATATGCGAGTCATGAATTATCACAGGCAACACCATATTCCTCACACTCTATTTTCTGGCTATTTTTCTCTTCTATTTCTCCCTCTGTTCAGCCATTTTCCTCCTTGTCCTTTTCCTTGCAGGTGTGAGGTTTAGGCGGCTGTTTTGTGGCTTCCCCTCCCTATTCCCCACTTCCCAGAAGGCTTTGCACTGCTCTGGGTAAGAAGGACGAGTTCAGTGATAGCCGTGTATGGAGCACGTTTACCCTTGTTCTCCAAAAATTGCCCTGGCTCCATATCTACACATGGGTGGGATTCACAGTGTTAGACTGATAAAACCTGTGCACTTTGGGGCCCTGTCTACCTCTGAGACTTTCACCCTGTGCTCCAACCTGACAGTTGAGCTCAGCTGAGGCACCTCTGCCATCAGACCCTACACATGGATGTTGCAGGTGTGGAGACAGACTTTCCAGTGAAGGTCCCTCTGATCTAGGACTTGCCTCCATTTTGATTCCACAGAGCCTCAGAGTCGAGGTAGAGCTCATCTCTCTCCTCAGAGGATTATCTGAGGTGCAGCGTGAGGTGAGGGAGTCAGCTGTAAAAAACAAACTGAGCTTTAATTTTGTGGTGAGTTTTCCCGGGTTGGTATTTGCCAGCAAGTGATGTGACGCTACGTTGTTTGAAATTTTTGATCATGTGCCCAGAGACTACATGGTGGGTTGTTTATAAATCTGAATGCAAATAATTAAAAATAAGGTGCATAAGGGAGAGAGAGCAAAAGCAGCCTGTTTAAAAATCAAACCAATCAAGAAATGCTAACCTCCTTCAGTGACTGTGCTCTCTGAAATACAGCCCATTGTCCACTAGAGAGTAGCAGCTCTCTTGTTAACCATAAAGTAGGCGTTGGAAATACACTAGCTTAGTTTTAAAGCCCTTCATGGCAAAGATTGATATGGAAAGCACAGTCCAGATACTATTCCAGAGGCCCTGAACAGAACTGAGGGTGGAGTTCGTGTTGCTAGAGTGCAGTAGCGGTTTATAAGTACATCGACGGTGAAATCATCCTATCATCTTATGCAAATGTGGATGGTTAAATTCTCCTATTGTATAGGAAAGACCTGATTCTCCGTATGAGAATCAGAGTTATGCTGGTATAAATCAGAAGTAGCCATGGAGTTACACCAGCGTAACTCAGAGGCGAACCAGGCCCTGAATCCTGCAGCTACTAATTTGGCAGGAGCATTTCTTGGTGCAGTGTAATTTATGATGAGCACTTCATTAAAGCGTGTGCGATGAATGAGGTAGTGTTGTCAACTGCTTAGAGCAAAGGACTAGAAGAAGCCAAAGATTCCCGGGTTCTAGTCCCATCTAAGCCATTGATTAGATGGGACTGTCAGCATTGTTCCCTCCACTCAGGCCATTCCCTTCCTTCTGGCTTCTCAGCTAGCCAGCCCTTAGGCTTTGCTCTCCCCCGCCACACTCATTCTCGCTGGGCTCTGTCTGGGTGGAGGTGGATGGACCTGGCTTCTTGCACCTGCCCTGCTCAGTGCACTGTAAATGTGCAAACCTCTACCTCTCCTAGCCCTAAATTTAAATAAGGAATTTACACCCCCAATTTTTTTTAAGCACATGGGGGCAAAGTAACTTTCTCTCGCTGGTCCCCGTTTAATGCTCAGTATTTTCAATCATTAAAACTGCAGCCTTCCAAGACAGGCATCAGACAGCCATAACTAGAAGCTAGAAACCTAGGGACAACATTAAGCCACTCTGTATAAACTCTTGCTACCCACTTGATGGTCTGCCGGGAGGGAATGAAACACCTTGCTTAGAACACCAGTCCTTATTCTTGTTTTCACTTGCCAGCCATCATCAACCTTTTCCTCTGTGGTGGCTTAACACTAACTCCCCCCTGCTCCACCCTAGTCTCTCTGTTCATGTGACTTGGTGGTATCTGCCTTTGGGCAGGCATTTGTTCCTTACCTTTCAGCTCTGCAAAGAGGAAGAGCAGCACCTTACTTCACAACTGCAGCTAGTCTCGATCCTGCCTCCGCCATGGGCAGGCGTGCTCTGGAGGTGGTCCTGCTAAACGTCGCCTGTGGTGAGTTATAGCCTTCTTAGTGCTTTATAGCATCAAATGCTACCTCTGGTCATTGCAAGTTTTGTGTTTCTTTGCATTAAAAAAATTACTTTTAATAACAGATTAGCACCTGGAGAACAAATTTGCTCCTATAAATAGCAATGCAGTTAATATGTTCCCATTGCTCAGAAATGTGCTAGTAAATATGATTATAACTTAAGCCCTGTTCTGAGTTTTTGCTTTAGATATTTTTCCTTGCATTCTGTGTTGAAAGTAACCCTGAGCTTATGGTAGGTAAGGTAAATGCATGAATAAGAAGCAGGCAGTTTGAGTAAAAGAGATCCCCATGCATATCTACAGAGCTCACAGAAAATATTAAGAGTTAGACAAAGACCTTGCTGGGCACCTAAACTGGCTAATGTACAGTTAATGGAGAGACATTCATCTATATGGTACCAGGACAGGAGCGAGGGGAAGACCAGTTACAAGGGATTAATCTAAACAAAAGTGTAAATAAAAGTCAATCTCCATTGACATTCATGACATCAGCATCACTCCATTGAAGAGTGGAGCTACACTGATTTACACCAGCTGAGGGTCTAGCCCAAAATATTAAGACATCTCTGAATACTCGCATTAACTAGAAAATATCAGTTGAAAGAGATGAAACTATCTAGCCTTTGAATAATGGCTGGGTGGCTCTGCCGTGTCATTCTGCACTGATTATTAGCACCTAATGTGCAGGAAGCTTATAAGAATAGTGTCAAAAATCTTTCCCTGAGCAGCATTGACCACAGCAATATGCTGAGCAGGAGAAACGGCAGATCGATTGTACGAACAGCAACGTCAGGGATAAACCTGAGCAAATTCTGCTTTCTGGTCTCCTGGGTATCTCAGGAGTAGCTCCGCTGGCGCTCACAAGAGTTGCTCTGAATGTACATCGTTGTAAAGGAGAGTGGAATGAGACTGGGGAAATGAACTGAGCAGATAATGTTGTGCTGCCTTTAATCAGAGGGAAGCTGCTCCCTAGGATTTTTTCCTAGTTCAGAGTTTCCCTTTTAGAAATTCTGTATGAGTTTTTGAAAAGTCTGCAGAGTAAAACATGTGTGCGTGGTTGGGGGAAGGGAAGCCTGGAGTCAAAGGCTGGGGGCCTGATCCAGTGTTTGGGGGCCTGAAAAGCTCCCATGGGATCTGGCCCTTTATACAACTACTAAATTAGGTGGAGTCCCACTTCCAGGGCTGGCTCCAGGGTTTTTGCCCCCCACCCAGCAGCAAAAACAACAATAAAATGAAATAAAAATAAAAATAAAAAATGCTGCGATTGCAATCAGCTCTACCACCACTGCTTCAGTCTTCGGTGGCAATTCAGCAGCTGGTCCTTCACTCCCTCTCGGACTTGCCACCCCTCTCCGTTGGCCGCCCCAAGCACCTGCTTGCTGGGCTGGTGCCTGGAGCTGGCCCTGCCCACTTCCTGAAGGCTTTGATCCAAAGCCAGCTGGAACCAATGGGAATAGTTCCATTGACTGCAATAAATGCTGGATCAGGCCTTCTTTTTGTCCCTATTACCAAGTCCATCAATTAAAAGCAGCCATGTATTGGGTTCAGCATCAAAAGGGAAAACCCTGAGTCAGGAGCAGTGCCAGGGTTTTTGGCACCCTAGGTGCAGGGCAGGCTCACCGGTCCCGCGGCTCCAGTGAACCTCCCGCAGGCATTCCTGCGGACAGTCCGCTGGTCCCACGGCTCCGGTGGACCTGCCACAGGCATTCCTGTGGATGCTTCACCGGAGCCGTGGGACCAGCGGACCCTCCGCAGGCATGCCTGTGGGAAGTCCACCGGAGCAGTCTGCCGCCCTCCCAAATCCTGGTGCCCTAGGAGACCGCCTAGGTCGCCTAAATGGAAGCGCCAGCCCTGCCCTGAGTGGCCCCTGAGCAGTTAGTGTCTCTGAGCGTAAAGCTGGACAAAGAGATTTGGATGAGAGAAAAATATATTGGCAGATTTCTTTATTGCCTCACCCTATAGCTGTTATTAATCCAGTTTACTATGGTAGTGCCTAAGGGTAAAGCAAGATCAGGGCCTCATCATGCTAGGCACTATATAAACAGAGTAGCAAACAGTCCCTGCTCCAAAGATCTTACAATCAAAATAGACCAGCCAGACACAGGGTGGGGGAAGGAGTAGAACACACAAGCTGAGAGAAGAATGCGATGGCAGGAAACATGTTAGTTCCACACTTTTGGGGGGGTGAGGTGGGGATAGTTTACTTAGGAGGAGATATCTTAAAGTAAGGGAAAGGAAGGGGAATGAGGGGGAACAGGTAGGGGGGAGAAGAGAGTAGAAGGGCTCAGATCACTCTAAAAACCATGGGATATTGTCTTACTTACAGGAACAAAGGTTGAGATTTTCAGAGCCACTTAAGGGCTTCAGATGCACAATCTCCACTGACATTCATGAAAATTGGGTGTTGTCTAAATTCCTTTGATGGCAGTGACAATCGCAGCCTGAATCAGTGGCCATCTTCTCTGCCATCAATGCGTGAAAATGGAGATTTCAAACCAGGATTAGTAAAAGGGAACTTTGAAAACTGCCCCATTCCTTCGATTTCAGAACTCTTGAGCTCTATTAAAGATAAAAGAGCTGCAGTGGGGGGGGGGGGGAAATGCAGTTCAGGGTCTGCAACATTCACAAAATGACTCCTACATCAGCCAAGACGGAAAGAGGCTTTAAAAAAGTTAAAAGTTCTCAAAAAATGAACTGCTGGGGTGCTGAGAGTCTGTATAAACTCCCTGCTGCTCCTTTCCAGCTTTGAGTCATTCGGACACAAAAATGAGATGGGGGCTGTGACAGACTGACAATATCCTGAATAAGTCTTATAGAAATAAGATAATTCAATATGCAGCAGTTTAAGTTACACCTGATTGAATTAGGGTTATTACCTTTGGGGTACATTGTATTAAAAATGCAGCTGTGTCTGTGTCATTATATGCAACTCCTGTAGTGAAAGGGGGAGGGTAATGTATTTCCTCCATTATCAGCCCATTGAAGCCACAACCCTGCCCCCCCCCCCGCCCCTTGAAGAAAGGGTAATTCGAACTGGATTCTTCAGGGACCAACAGACAAGGAGTTTTAGATGTACACAGGCTGATTTTATTCAGGCTCAGGGCCTTCTTCCTGATCCAGCCAACACACAGGACCCCTGGTTCATGGAGGCCCCAATCCTTAGAGAAGGGTTGGAAGGATTGGGGCTACCGAGGCCCATAAGATGGGTGCTTGTTCTAAGCTGGAGCTGTGCATAGGTGCTGACTCCATGGGTGTCCGGGGCTGGAGCACCCACAGGGAAAATTTAGTGGGTGCTCTGCACCCACTTGGAGCCAAGCTCCCCCAGCAAGCAATGGGACATGTTCTCTGGGATGAAGCTTGCTCGTCCAAGTCTTTTCAGAAGATGGAGCAAGCCACCTGAATGATGTTAGAGTGGCAACACTGACTCAGAGGCACAACCCACTCCCCCACCTCACTGTGGACTGGCTATGGACGTTAGTCTGGCAGAGAGATCTGGGGGTTTGCTAGTGACCAGGACAGGCCATGTGGAGACTCATCAAGTGATGGCTTCGTTTTTGCTTTTCTAGCCTAATTAGAGGAGCTGGTTGAAATTTTTCAAAGGAAACATTTTTCCATCAAAAATGACATTTTAATGAAAAATATGTTTTGAAAATGTTTCCTTTTTGGTGAAAAATTTCCTGCCTCTTAATTTTTCCCTCTGAATTTTAAATTGAAAACATTATCAAAATGGATATTGAAATTGTTCTGTGTACCAAAATCTGAGCAGTACTGAACTCTTGTCGTGTCTTCTCTATCTAAATTAATTTAAATTTAAGGCTGTTTCACAGCCTTCAAGAAAACAAGTTAACTTACATCTTCCTCTTTTCTATTTTTGTTGGGCTAATGCATCAAACCACAACTCTGGGTAGTGTGACAATGCTCCGACCTTGTCTCAGTGGGTCCCACACTCCCAGGCAGATTACGCTAGCCTTAGAGGCTCACGGTGACCCTCCACGTAGCCCTTCTCTCTCTGGGGCAGGGATCTCAAACTCAAATCACCACGCACGCCACATGAGGAGTAGTACATTGGCCCGAGGGCCGCATCACTGACCACCTTTTCATATAAAGATACAAAAGCCTCCTGCTCTGCCTCCACCCCCACTCCATCCCTTCCATGAGGCCCCACCCCTGCCCCTTACCTGCCCCCATTCCAACCCCTTCCCCAAAGTCCACACCCCAACTCTGCCACCTCCCTGCCCCTATTCCAACCCCTTCCTCACATCCCCGCCCCTACCCCACCTCTTGTCCGCCTCTTCCCCTGAGCGTGCAGCTCCCCGCTGCTCCCCCCTCCCTCCTGGAAAGTGCTAAGTGCAGCAAAACAGCTGTTTGGCATCAGGAATCACCTGGAGGTAGGCAGAGGAGCAGGGACACAGCTTTCTGAGGGGGGCAGGGGAGATGGTGGGGGAGGGTAGCTTCCCAGCCACAAGAAATAACACAGGGGACGGGCAGAGACCTTGGCAGGCTACAGCAAATAACTCCACATGTTTGAGACCCCTGCTCTAGAGGCAAGGGACACAGCCTACTGACCCATTTTCATCATAAACCAGTAAGGGTGGTGGAAAAAAGCAACCCTCCCTCGCACAGTCTCAGTTGTCTCACTATTTCTGTGATTAATTGGGTAGATGTGGGGGAGTGCAGGCCCACCCTCTATTCCAGGCTGCAGCCCAAGGACCTGATAGTAGCAGCTATTGGTAGCTGACTTTTTGAAACAGGACAAGGACAAGGACAATTCCCTAGGCCACTTCCCCACAGCAGCTCCTGCTTCTTCAACATCTACTTCACCCTTACCTCAGGGCATCCTTCCTTGTTCCTGATGGGGTTTGTCCTGCCCAGTTTCTCCAGCAGCACAACTTCCTCCTACAGCTCTTGACATGCACCTTTAACTGACTAACTGGGAGGCTTTTAACTACTTCCAGCCAGCCCTTGATTGGCTTCAAGTGTCCCAATCAACCTCGTTATCTCCACTGCTTTCTAGAAGGATCTTAATTGCCCCAGGTGTCTTGGTTAACCTGGAGCAACTGCCATTTGGTTACCCTGGTAACAGGGATTTGTTTAGCCTGGGGCTAAGATACCTGTTTCTCACTACTTTTGTATAGTCATCTGGCCTTTCCCCCTCACAGTAGATAGAACAAAGCAACTGCATTTGCTCTCTATGGGCCCTGGTGAATATGACCATAAGCAAGGGAATAATACAACTTCTGCCAGAGCAACTAAACTAAAGTCCAGGAGAGTCTGAACTGGGAAGATAAGTTCAAATATGATATAAAAGCATGTTGGCATAATTAGATCTCTACTGATAACAAATATTTATTTTCTGAGATGTCAGTCATGCTAACTAGATGTGACCTTTCTATTGCATTCAATTGTATTTTCAGGTTATAGTAATAGCTAGAGCTAACATGAAATATAGTCCTTTCAACACTGAAATGAAAACAGGTCAAGATTAGAGGCAAGGCTGATCTGGGGCATGTAATTCACAACCCTCCATTCTGTGAACAATTTTTATGAGGGGTAGCGGTGGGGTCAGAATCAGACCCATATATCTGGATCCACTCCAATGGTTTTGGTTCAAGACTGGATCCAAAATCAAAAAGGTCTTATTTTCTGGATCCAATTTGGATATGACTTATGACGGTGGACATTTTGCAAGATCAGATGTTCTGCCATTTTGGACAAACAAACAAAAGAACAGTTTATGAGATTCCAGCACCAATTAATCTGAACCTCCCTCTAGGCCTGATTTAACCTAGAATCTGAATCTCAAATCCCAGCCTCTGTATAATTTGGGTGCAGATTCTTATATAGCCCCCCTCCAGATGGACTAAGTTAAAATAAACTTTTCAGCTAACTTCGTGAAGATCTTCTCTCATAGACCACATGCTTTGCCTGGAACATGAATCATTTTGGATCTAAGGGTACCTGTTCACCCATTAATGGGGAAGCGATATCTGTTCTGCTATTTCAGCTAAACAAGAAGGGAAACCACTTTACCTACTTCCTGGATTTGTTGCACTTCAAAGAATATATAATTGGGTAGGACACTTATGACTTCTCTTAACGTGGCTGTGTTTTTACAGTGCCTGTCCCCTTCCCCCACCCCTACACTCACACAGAGTTATACTAACAACCCTTTTATACTTCAGAATGTTCTTTTTTAAATTGCTTGTGTAGATTTAGGAGCTGAAGAGCTTTTTTTGTGTATGCCTGGAGTGGGTGTGCAAGTGGTGAGATTGTAGCCACCTCATAGGTTCTGCAAGAGGCACAATATAAACTTTCTGTAAACATTGCAAAGTCTGAAATCTCATCCCCTTGAATCTTTTTAGATATTTACCGAAAAGCAACATAACATTAGACTTTGAAGATTGTTTCTCTTTAAGGAGAGCTACTTTAGAGGCCTGATCCTTCCTTGGGACTATCCCTTTGGGAACGCCCAGCGCACCACTTCCCTTTTTGAGCGTAGGCTGTCCAGTGTAGACACATGCTTTGCACTCATTCCTTGGGACTTTGTCTCTCACAGCCATTTCACTTACGCAATGGAGTTGTGCTGATCCTGCCCAGCCCGAGTCTGTTAAGCAGTTTAAAAAAAATCGGGGGGGGGGGGGAGGATGGCGAGGGGTTGGGAATAGAGAGGCAGTCTGCCAGGGAAAGCTTCTGTAGTCTGTCTGCTGGACCCCAATGCTGGCTGCTACATGGCTGACCATTAAAGTGTCTCATCTGATCCTGCCATACTCCTCCTAAAGTAAGCCCTGATCAGAAGTGGAGTGCTACACTGATGAAATTAACCTTTTCTGTGGTCTTTGGCCAGCTTAATCAAAAGGATACTTACCACCACATCCTGCCCCATCTAGGGATAATAAAATCCTTCTTCCCAGTGTACACTGTAGGATGCCTATGATATGGTGAGACAATGGTGAGCGTGAGGTAATAGCTTTTATTGCACCAACTTCTGGTGGTGAGAGAGACAAGCTTTCAAGCTACAGAGAGCTCTTCTTCCGGTTCAGGTCTGGGAAACTAAAGCCATGTCTACACTACCACTCATAGGCACTGATTTCTGCTCCCGCCGGTGTGTACTCTACCCCTCTCTGCCCCCAGCCCCACCCTGACTCCACCCCTACCACTCCTGCCCTGCCCCGAATCCAAACTCTTCCTGAAAGTCCCTGCCCTAACTCTGCCCCTATTCTGACTCCTTCCCCAAATCCCGGCCCAGGCCACACCTCCTCCCCCGAGCACACCAAGTTCCCGCACCTCCCCCACCTACCGGAGCGGTCAAACAGCTGTTGGGTGGCGGCCGGGCAGGAAGCACTTTAAGGTCGGCGGAGGAGGGGAGGTGCAGAACACTCGGTGGGGGATGTGGGGGGGTGGGAGCTTGGCTGCCAGTGGGTTCTAACTAACTAATTAACTAAACTAACAAGTTGGAGCCTATGCTACCACTTATGTCGGCAAAATGTCTCTCTCTCCAGGGGGTGACTATTCCACCCCCGAGTGACATAAATTATGCCAGTATAAGTGGAAGAGGGCACAACACTATGTCGGCAGGATCCCTTGTCCCACTGACAGAGCTACTGCCGCTCATGGAGGTGGCTTTATTATGTCAACAGGAGAACTCTCTCCTGTCAGCATAGAGCGGCTACACAAGTGATCTTACAGCAGTGCAGCTGCAGCGGTACAGCTGAGCCGCTGTACGCTCTCTAGAGTATACGTGGTCTAACTCAAAGTGTCACTGCTAAATACAAGGTCTAGCATAAGGAGTTATGCTACTTACAGCACTGCTAACTATAGCTTGGTTAGCATAAGGAGGTAACACACATTTCAAGGGACCATTCAAGGTGGCCCATTAACACTCCTCCAGTCGTAGGGAGGAAAATAAGGAACGGCCTGGAGAAATCAGCTGGGAGAGTACTGTAAGTGGGTTACAGATTGTTGTACTAAGTCAATCCAGTGTCTCTATTCAGTCCATGATTCTTAGTGTCTAGCGGAGTGATGAATTTATGCTCCCAAGCTAGTCATTTGAAAGTGTCGTGCAGGTTTCCTTTGAGGATGAGGACTGATAGGTCAGCTATAGAGTGATCACTTTGTGAAAAGTGTTCACCCACCAGTGATAGAGTGTTTTTGTCTTGTGTCATTTTCCTGCCTGAGTTCATCTGAGCATGTAGTGATTGTCTGGTTTCACCCACAAAGTTGTTATTGGGACATTGAGTGCACTGGATGAGGTACACTGCATGTTGTGCTAGGTACGTATAATATCCATGGATCTTGAAAGGTGTGCTGTGGGTGGGTGTTGATCACTGTAGCAGTGGAGATACAGCTGCAGGTTTTGCATCTGGTGTTCTGGCAGGGTCTGGTGCCACTTTGAGTTGATGGGTCCTTTTCTGTGGGGAGCTTACTTCTGAGGATGAGCTTGGAGAGGTTGGGGGGTTGTTTGGAGGCCAGAAAAGGAGGTTCAGGAAGGATTTTTTTCAGGATGGGTCCCCATCGATGTGGGTTGTAGTTGTTTGATTATACCCCATATGGATCCTAGTGTGGGGTGGTAGGTGACAACTAGGGGGCTGTGCAGTCAGAGGGAAGGTTATTTCTGTGTTGAAGCTAGACAAGAGGTAGCTGCCTGGGGCACTAGCCTCAGTGGCCTCCCCATTCACCTTCCAGACAGAGGCAGCTTGTAGAGGGAGGACCATGGAAGTCCTGCACCCTCGGGATCCTTCCCCCAGAGCAGCCAGCAACAGCAACAACCAAGCGCACCTGTGATAAATAAAGTTTGTTTTCTTTCTCAGCTCTTCCCCCAAGGGGGGTGAAAAGGCTTGAGGGTACCCCACAAGGAGGAATTCCCAAGTGCTCCTTCCTGGGTTCAAAGGGGTTTTGTTGCATTTGGGTGGTGGCAGCATTTACCAAGCCAAGGTCAGAGAGAAGCTGTAACCTTGGGAGTTTAATACAAGCCCAGAATGGCCAGTTTTAATTTTTAAAATCCTTGCGAGTCCCCACTTCCTGCACTCGAGGTGCCAGAGTGGGGATTCAGCCTTGATATGGTGGCAGAAGTGGGATTATACAGTTAATTGGCTGGCTGGTTGTCCATCAAAGGGAGCTGGCACCATGAGTGCAGGACCTGAGGACTCGCAAGGATTTTAAAAATTAATACTGGCTACTCCAGGCTTGTATTAAATTCCCAATGTTACAGCTTCTCTCTGACCTTGGCTTGGTGGCAGCGGTGGAGATACACCACCACTTTATTTATCACAGCACCAACTAAATCTGGGCCTTCCAGTCACCACTACCTTCCCACTGGTGCAATGGAGCAAATGCACCTTCCCTCACCCTCTCCACGCTAACAGGGCTACACAAATATCCGCAGCTTTAAAAATGTTATGAGATGATTGAGCACCATGAAAATCGGTACCTTCTACAGATTCCTGCCTTCTTCCTTGATAAAAAGACTTGACTTACCTGAAAAATACCTTTATTATTTTCTTTTTTCCCCATGTGTTACTGATTCAGCTAAACTCATTGCCTTCCTAATAGAAAAAGGCTCCAATGAGGATCAAAATCCCAGATCTTCAGCACCAAGCAGACCCGTGGTGCTGAAAGTATGTCCTGTGACTATTTTAATGGTGTTTCTTTGCTCCCCATTGCGCCACACTTCAAATGAAACGTCCCAATGTGCCAAGCTGCATAACTCTCCAGTTAGCAACAATATAACAGACTCGAGTATTGTTATAAAAAGTTTCTTTAACAGGCGTTGTTCTACAGAATGTCAGCTCTGTTTCTTGCATTATAAATGGAGTGACAGGAGGAATCAAAATATACCAGACTCTTTATTACAAAACCAGAGGGATACTGTAAATATCAACAGGTTATAAGCAATGAAGGTTACTGGTCTAATGACCTGTTTACTCCTTTGCAGCATTTTTATCCTGCCATGCCGATGCGGGGAATTATGAGATAGAGCTCAAATCAACCCCACAATCTACTTCGTTCCTACAGAGAACTACTTCTGTTCAGTCAGTTTCCCCATATCAGATAACTTCTTCCAGCCATGCAGTCACCACGCTTTTCTCCAGCAGAACAAGTAATATTATAACCACCTCATTAAGCCAAAGAACATCTGTGCTCCCTGCCACTCAAACAACAAACCGTCTTCCGGTAACAACAGCATTGGCCCCTAACATGACAACGCAAGCAAGAGAAAACAGCACCCAGCTGACTAGCAAGACGACCCATCTAATATTAACAACTACAGTAGCAGGTAAAAAAACAACTGCAAAGCCCCCACTGCCGACCAATGAAACTACAACCCATGTAAGAGTAACAACTACAGCACAAACATCTAACAAGACAACCATCCAGAGAACCGAGAAAACCACACTGCCAACCAACCAAACAACCCATTCAAGGGTAGCAACTACAGCTGCAGCTAAGAAGACAACTGCAAAGCCTACATCACCAACCAATCAAACTACAACCCTTGCAGTAACAACTACAGCAACAACCAAGAAGACAGCCGTAAAGACCATCGCACAGACAACTAAACAAACAACACATACAGCAGCAAAAACTACAGCCAGAACCAACATGACAACCATTCCTCCAAGGAATCAAACAACCAGACCTGCTACGACAGCCACCGTGGGGCCCACCCTCGCACCTGATCCATCATCACCCACTACTGGAGCCTACAATGTTTCCAATGGAAGTGTGATCTGCATTAAAGCATCAATGGGATTGGAGCTGATTGTTCAAAACTCTAAGACGGTGAGATGCAATATTCATTAGCATTAAAGAGATACATGATCTGATGCTTGTACCAATCTTTCTTCATTAATTTGAGTTTATC
Source organism: Gopherus evgoodei (assembly GCF_007399415.2). Classification (NCBI taxonomy): domain Eukaryota; kingdom Metazoa; phylum Chordata; order Testudines; family Testudinidae; genus Gopherus; species Gopherus evgoodei. The sequence continues at coordinate 9,784,810 of NC_044330.1, forward strand.
CTGCCTCCTTCAAAGCAATTCCCATCAATTACCACATTTCGCAAACTTAGACATCAGTGTAAGAAGTGTACCTTTTCCCCAGAACTGTTAAGTGAGTTACAATCTGAGTTGCTTTAAAAAGATGCTTAAACTGGAGAGTCATAGGAGGGTTGGGAAATTATAAATCAGTTTTTCAAAGATGGAAGTCTTTGATTTGGGCTCTTTGATATTTTAGAATCATAGGAACTGCCAGGAGGATCAGACCAATGTTCCAGGCAGCAGCTATACGCCTCAGAAGAACATGCAAGAAACCCCATTCTAGTTGGTTACAGAATAACCTGCCATAGGGAAAAGGTTGTCCTAACTTCCATTACTTAGAGGCTAGGATTATACCATGAAGTATTGGAATTTATATCCTTTCCAAAGCAAATGGTTTCTTGTTTTGTGTTTTTAATCCTAACAATAGTAAATCTAGATATTTTCATTTTGATTCTAAATGTTGTTTAAATGTGATGACTGCTAAGTGCTGATGAAAGTATCTGATACTCACTATGGTCCAGAGCTAAGCATAGCGCCTCACGCCACTAAAGGACCTTGTTTCTAACCTGCAGACCTGGTCTGCTCTGGGGTTTCTCCTCACCAGATTGTGATGCATTGTTTTATTATGTGAGAAAGGCCCACAGAGGGTTAGATTGAAGTGTTCTCAGCCTTGAAGGGCCCAAGTCAAACTAAAGTCCAGGTCTGCAGAAATGATAGAGACAAACAGTGCAATCTGCAGTGCTAAGTCCCTGGAAGCACAAAATCAGACTGGGTCATGCAGCCTACAGTCTCTTGCATGTAGTCAGCCACAAAGCTATTGATCCAGACCCATCAATTCAATTTCAGAAAGCTCTTAAGTGTCTGAGGGTTTCTTTTTTTGTTTTGTCTCTAACTGAGCTACACAGGAAATTTTTTTTTTGTCTCCACAGCAGAAGAAGGGATACTTCAATATTCATCCCAGTATCACACAAATATCTGGAAGCTGTGGAAATCTGCAATCAGATCTGAACTTAACTTTTAACGGTGGCTTTATAAGCTTTACCTTTGCAAAAGTAATTGTTGCGCACTTATTTTTTACAGCAAGGCAGACGTCTGAGCTGGGGAATAGGGATTCATTTCCTGGGTTCTATTCCCAGCTCGCTCAATGACTCGTTGCATGATCATGGGCAAGTCATTTCATCTCTCTGTCCCTCATTTTCTCCATCTGCAAAGACTTCACAGGGTGTTCTGATGCTCAATAAATTAATGTCAGTAAAGTGCTCTCAGATCCTCTAGTTGAAGACACTAGAGAAGGGCGAAATATTGATATTACAACAGGGTGTCACTCAAAACCTGGATGTGGATTGCACACAGCTCAAAATATGTGGCTGTTTATACCTGAATTTTTGGTTTGGCCCATTATAACGAGAGGAGACATTTGCAAATTCAGATTTCCTCCACCACCAAACTTCAGAGATGTTTGGGTCCAGGGTTTAGTTTGGGGCCATCTGTATTCCAAACATCTATGTAGAATACAGTATGGCATGTCAGTGACCATGTTATTCTGAATAAATACATCTCTGTGCATGTCAGGAACTTGGCACTGGGCCCTAAATTAAAGAGACAAGGGACTCTGGTTTATATGGGGCACTCGTGCCTAGATTTTTGGTGTGCAGAGGGAAGAGATTCAATGATGGCTAACAGGGATTCTTCTTCGAGTGATTGCTCATATCCATTCCAGTTAGGTGTACGCGCCGCGCGTGCACATTCGTCGGAAAACTTTTACCCTAGCCACTCAGTGGGCCGGCAGGTCGCCCCCTAGAGTGGCGCCACCATGGCGCTCCATATATACTCCTGCCGGCCCACCCGCTCCTCAGTTCCTTCTTACCGCCCGTGTCGGTCGTTGGAACAGTGGAGCGCGGCTTAGCTGACCTCCACTTCCCTAGCTACTCGTTTTCTCGTATATAATTATGCAGTTATAACACTTTTATATATATATATTTGTATGGTTATACGTTTTTCCTTTGCTAACATGGTTAGTTTAGTTAGCGGGGTTCAGGAAGTAGCCCTTCCATGAGCCCAGTGCCGGAGCCATGCATGGCTCACCAGATTTTCAAAAGGGGCCCGGCTTACCAGAAGCCGCGGCCGAAGAGAGATCTACATGACTCCTGTTTGAAGAATCACACTTGACAGATAAGTGCCCCATTTGCAAGGCTTTTAAGCCGAGAACAAAAAGGTGCGGGACTTTCACTTGCCCCTCCACCTTGGGCACGGAGCGATGTTCAAGCGGCGGGCAGAAGCGCCTCCTCGGCACCGGACCCCGCCGGTACCACCAAGGCCTTCCGGCACCGACCGTCGCCGGCACCGATGTCGACTCGGCACCGTTCCCTTCTTCCGAGGTCGAGAGAGTCTACGATTCCTGCTGGTGCCTGGCGGCTCCCCGGCACGCGCCGTGGTTGAGCCCCCTGCTCCCGCTACTTCCGTGCCACCTGCATCGCAGCCAGAGAGCTCGCCTCAGTTGCGTTATCCGGCCTGCAGAGGCACCGATGACTTCGGCTCCGTCGATTCCAGTCCCCCAGGACCAGGGAATCCGGTGCCTGGCAGCTCCCCGGCTCGCGCCGTGGTAGAGCTTACTGCTCCTGCTGCTTCTGTGTCAGCTGCACCACAGCTAGACAGCTCGTAGAATCCGGTGTCCGACGGCTCCCCGGCACGCGCCGTGGTTGAGCGTATTACTCCCGCTGCTTCAGTGCTGACGGCACCCCAGCCAGACGGCTTATCTAACTCGGTTCTCCCGGCACCGGCACCTACCGAAGCTCTGATGACCTCGGTACCATGGATCCCGGCCCCACGAGGGCCGTCGAATCCGGTGCCTGACAGCTCCCCAGTACGCACTGTGGTTGAGCCTGCTGTTCCCTGCGCGCCGGAGATGTTACCAACGGCGAGGGCTCTCAGTGCCATGACGGAGTCAGTGCTGCCTGACCCGGGCACCGCCGGTACGGGTAATACAGTCTCTTCAAGGGACTGTCCCCTGTCAGTACAGCAGAGCGGCACCGTCTATGATCACGGTCCCGCAGACGCGCCAAGTCCTGTCGGCACACCGGACACCACTGGCAGTCCCGGTACTGTTTTCCTCGGTACGGGTCACACTCACTGCACCGGTCGGTATCCCGTTCGCCGACCCGCTATCGGCACCGTTCCGACATCTGGCACCGGGGCAGGTACCTTGACTCCTGTAGCTCTTCTCCGAGCCTCGAGATCTCGGTCGACCTCCCGACACCGTTCTGGTTGCGGGTCTGGATCTCGTTCCAGGTACTGATACGCCTCCCGATGCCGGTCCCCGGTGCCGAGTTGGGCAAGGTCCGAGTGAGTCAGGGACTCGGCCCGTGCCCTCTTTTAGTACCTCCATGGCCGTCCGGACACGCATCCGTGTCACCCCATATGCGCGGATTTTATGCTCAGGACCACGATCCTGATATCATGGCCAGCGGGCGCCAGCCCCGAAGCGGAAAGAGCCTTGGCGAATGCAAGGTGTACTCTGCAGGGGCCCTGCACCTCTGGGGTGCGAAGCAACAAGCCTTGCTTAGCTGCGATACTTATAGCACCTGGGTGGAGGAGTTTCTCCCTCGAACCTCCCACCTAGAGTTCGCTGCCGTCTTGGAGGACGGGGGAAAGGATTTACCCTTTGTTGGTAAAGGCATCTTCGCGGCAGAGACAGCCCCAGACTGCGAAGCCTGCTGGTCAATAGGGTCCTAATGCGTCTCAGCATGTATACGCCTGCGACCAAACGCAGGCCTTTATGGCCCCAGCCGCCATACTCTGTGCCTAGCCAGAGGCAGAACTCTGGAAAATGGCAAGGCCAAGGTGGTCGCAGACAAACGTCAGGCCCCCTAAAAAGCCAAAGTCGAGGTCCCTCGCAATTACCACTGGGACCAAAGACGGACCTTCCAAGGTTCACCGGAGGGCGGTGTACCAGTCGCAGGACGGGATCCTGATCCCGCTTTCTCCTGGCATGGCCCCAGTTACTTTTAGGTCGCTGGGTCCTGCGCACGATGGAGCATAGGTACCACCTTAAAATTGCTCCAGCCCTGTCCCCCTTCAGCGGACAAAAGGGGCTAGCGGTTTTACTCCCGTTATGCCCTAGTCCCCCACTCGACCACAGGTCAGACCTTCCTGGTCCTGCATGGACTCAACCGGTTTGGGATAAGGTTGAAGTTCTGCATGGTATCCCTGGGAACCATTATTCCATCCTTGCCTCCGGGGGGCTACTATGCCGCCCTGGATAGGAAGGACGCGTACTTTTGCAATGCCATCTTCCCTCCGCATGGGAGATGCCTCCGCTTTATAGCCAGCGGTGAATACTCCCGGTTTACGGCCATAGTCGCCGCCTACCGTAGCTATGTCGGATATGCGTTTTCCGTATTGGGACGATTCGCTTATCCGAGGAGACTCTGACACACAACCCACTCAGCCGTGGGCATCGTCACGGTCTTATTCACAGATCAAGGCCTGATGATTACTATAGAGCAATCCACTCTGGTTCCCACGCAGAGGTTGGGCTTCCTAGGGGCTATCTTGGTCTCCTACCTAGCCGGAGCCTGCTTATCGCAACTGCGGTTTTAGGCGATGGCATCAATCATCTGAGGTCTGAAGGCTTTCCCAACGACCTCAGCTCGTTCTTGTCTCAGTCTCCTGGGTCCATGGTTGCCCGCAAGTTTGTAACCAAATACGCCAAGCTCCGCCTCCGTCCTCTCCAAGTCTGGCCCACCTCGGCGTACCGCTTGGACAGGGAGCCAATGGTCATGGTAGTCACCGTTCCCTCGAACGCCTTAGGCTCCCTAGAGTGGTGGCTAACCCCCTCCTTGGTGTGGACAGGATGCGGTTTCATCCGCCCCAGCCCTCACTGCCCCTGACGGCGGACGCATCATCTCTCTGCTCGAGTGCTCATGGTCACCTCCGAGCTTAAGGCCTTCGGTCTTCTAGAGAGCTGGCATTCCTCATTAATGCCCCAAAAATCAGAGTAGTCCGCCTGGCGTGCCAGGGGTTCCAGCGGCAGCTGCGAGGCCGTTGTATCTCGGTGTTTACAGCCAACACAATGGCCAGGTGCTTCATAAGCATTCAGGGGGGACATAGTCCTCCCCCCTTTTTTTGTCAGGAGGCCATCCATTTCCGGGTCTTTTGCATGGCCCGCTCGATGGAGCTGGCGACGTCCTTTCTCCCAGGCGTTCGGAACGTCTTATCTCTTTGACTCAGCAGGTCTTTCCTGTCTTACGAGTCATCACTCTGCCCCATGTGAGGCGTCCCGCTTTCCGGAAGTGGAAATGGTTCCTCACACAGACCTGTTCGCTCACCGCGAGTGCAGGAAATGCCAGGTGTCCTGCTCCTTCCAAGGTCTCTCCTCGGAATCGCTCTTGGACGCATTCCTGATACCGTGGAACGGCCAACTGCATTATGCCTTCCCGCTGTTCCCACTGGTTCGTTACGTCCTGCTCAAATTCCGCAGGGGCGGAGCGTGCGTCATCATGATCACTCCAGAGTGGTCCAGGCAGCACTGACATACCACGTTGCTCGGCCTGTCAGCCCAGACCTCATCACTCAGGGCAATGACAGGCTTCGTCACTCGGACCTGCAGCCTCTTCGCCTCACGGTGGCTCCTGCGTACCTGAGTTGGGGTGACAGGCAGCCTTCCACCTGGTCAACGTACCGAGCCAGGTGGAAGCGTTTCCTTTACAGCTGCAGTACGCTCGATCTTGCTCCTGCTGAGGTCTCGATCCCCTCTATCTGGCCTGCCTCTGGCCTTTAGCGGCAGGATCTGGCGGTATCATCGCTGAGGATACGCTCAGCAGCCGTCCCTACCTTCCAGCAGGCTAAGATGGACGTTCAGTGTCCCACGCTCTATGGGTTCGAGGTCCCTCAAGGGCTTGGAGCGCTTGCACCCTCGGGTGCGCCGCCCAGCCCCGCCCTGGGGCCTCAACCTAGTCTTGGCCAGACGGGTCTCTGAGATCAGAGCTCTTACGAAGGTTCCACAAAGACAAGGTGCAGTTGTGACCGCACCCGGCTTTCCTCCCTAAGGTGTTTTGGCCTTTCATGTTACCCACAGCTCAACGCAATGGGCATAACCTTTGCACTCCTTGGACATCTGTGGAGTGCTCGCATTATCTTGTGCTGACAGAATCATTTCCTAAGGTGCCCCAGCTCTGCCCCGGTAGCGGGCCAAAGGGAGGGCTTGCTTGTTTTCCTCTCAGAGGATCTCATCTTGGGTGATGGCGGACATCCCCACTTGTTCTGATTTGGCTCATATTTCACCAAGCCACATCACCGTGCATTCTACCAGGGCTCAGGCTTCATCTGCCGCCTTGCTGGCTCGTGTTTCTACCCACGAGACCTGTCGCGAAGCTCCATTGGTCCTCGGTCCTTACCTCTGCTTCGCAGTATGCCCTGGTTCAGCAGTCAAGGGAGGCTGTAGCCTCTGGCTCGGCAGTTTTATTCTGCCATATTTCACTCCGACCCCACCGCCTTTGTAAGGCTTGGGATTCACCTAACTGGAATGGATATGAGCAATCACTCGAAGAAGAAAAGACGGTTACTCACCTTTGTAACTGTTGTTCTTCGAGATGTGTTGCTCATATCCATTCCGCACCCGCCCTCCTTCCCCACTGTCGGAGTAGCCGGCAAGAAGGAACTGAGGAGCGGGTGGGCCGGCAGGAGTATATATGGAGCGCCATGGTGGCGCCACTCTAGGGGGCGACCTGCCGGCCCACTGAGTGGCTAGGGTAAAAGTTTTCCGACGAATGTGCACGCGCGGCGCGTACACCTAACTGGAATGGATATGAGCAACACATCTCGAAGAACAACAGTTACAAAGGTGAGTAACCGTCTTTTGTACAGTGACTCCAGCAGTGCTATAAAGAGAAGTTTGTACTATGAATGCAATAGACAAGACAGTCGACAAAAGGACTTTAAAATGGAACAAAGACTGTAATAAAACTGTAACATCATCAACTGCCTTTGTGATTTAATCTCACAAAGCCACAAGATTGTTACATGAAGAGGGGCCCAAATCTGAACACACGTGAACTTTGGAAACATTTGGGTTTGGGTCTGAACTTTATAGCTGAACTGTATCTTTTTAATGGGTCAAACCAAAACCTTGATTTTGGTTCCATCAGTCTTCCAGGACAGAATACCGCTGTCCTCCACACTAGTCAGGGAAATCATTCTAGACCCCTGTTAACAACAACTGTGTTAGGGAATATGCAAGTGGTTAATCATCCAACATTCACAATTCACCTTTGGACAAAGGGCCAGATCCTCAACTGGTGTAAATTGGCATAGGTCCGTTGGAGACATTGGAGCAAGCAGTGCCAGTTTATACTGCCCAAAGTTGTTAATATTTGGGCAATGTGACAATATTAGATTCTGGTGAAAAACATGGCTACCATCCTGAAACCCATCTCCCTTGGTTGACTGGAGACAGATTTCTAAAACTGCAGAGGAAAGAGGAATAAATGTGAGGCGAAGGAAAATATACAGAGGAAATGTTTCAAAACAAAGGATCAGTTAATATTTTAAGTGTTTGTTTTGGATGTGTTCTCCTTGCACTCAGAGAGCTGCATTCCTACCCTGCAAGGATCCTTAGACCAAGTCCTGTGATTCAAGTACCTATAAGCATCAGCTGGAGCAGCAGCACTAAGGATACTGATATGAAACTTGGGAGCTGTGCTTGCGCTCACCCCCAGAACAATGAGATTAATGGCACAGCATTGCACAATCTATCCTTCACTTAAAGATAAGCTCTCACCAGAGTGTCAGGGCTTTGAAATATGAGCTGTTCAGAACTCCGTTTGTTACAGTTTCAGTCTGGTATGGTCAACCTTCAGACTCTCAAGGACTGATTCTGGTCACAGGCAAACTGGTTTTACACTTGTATAGCTCCAGTCACTCCTGATTTGCATCAGTGTAGCCGAGAGCAGAATCAGACCCTCAAGTCACATGTCTGCAGTGCTGAAATGTGATGACAGATAAATGAGTAGCTGCTTCTATGAACCCACAGGCAGGTGTCCTTGCACAAGGTTTGAAAACAGGAAGGCCTGTAATGTACCCACCATATATTCAGTAAAAACACACGTTTTATTCCTCAGAGTAGAATTGGTCCTATGTCTGGACAGAATGCAAGGTTGCTAATGGAGATGGCAGCTTTTTTGTGATATGGACACTTGTTTGTCAGGAATATCACTGACAACTGCTTCTCACTGGAGTATAGTGGTTAGAGTGGGATACTAGATGTCAACATTCCTAGGATTGCTGTGTGATCTTGTGCAAATCATTAGCCCTCTTGGTTTAACCATCTGTAAAATAGGCTTTCTAATATTTCCCCCACAAAGGTGTGATGAGGTGCAAAAGACATTTGTAAAGGGCTTGAAATCTATAGAAAGTGCCAGGAATAATTATTAGAACTTCTTTCCTCTTTTTCTGACTATGGAGTTTCACACATTTTCTATTATTGTTGTTGAAACCTTTGAGGCTTAAAATTCTCCTTAGTTCGAGAAGGAGAAGTACAAGAGGAGAATAGTTGCCAGCTGGCAATTATCCAGCAGTCTAACCCTCCAGTCCTTCCATACATAGAACTGTAGCTGAAGCCATAGGCGCCGACTTCCCCTCTTTCCTGTGAGTGCTCAACCCCTCCTCAGCTCCCTGCCCGGCCCCAATTCCAACTCCTTCCTCAAAGTCCCTGCCCCAACTCCACCCCCTCCTTGCCCCTATTCCAACTCCTTCCCTAAATCCCCACCCCGGCCCCGCCTCTTCCCCTGAGTGCACCATGTTCCCACTCCTTCCCCAACTCCCGGAGTGTGCTAACGCTGCCAAACAGCCATTTGGCGACATCCAGGTGGGAAATGCTGGGAGGTAGGTGGAGGAGCAGGGATGCCGCCACTCAGGGGAGGGGGAGGATGTGGGCTGGAGGGTGAGGGGAGCTTGGCTGCCGGTGGGTGCAGAGCACCCACTAATTTTTCCCCGTGAGTGCTCCAGGGCTGAAGCACCCATGGAGTTGGTGCCTATGGCTGAAGCCATTGGTAATTCAGCCTTGCAACATGGCTGCAAGAGGAGGGCAAAATTCTAAACCTGAAACTTGCGTTTCTTTCATTTAAAATATTGCTCCTTGGGAATAGCCTCATAAGATACAGCTCTCATTTCCATGAGGGTCCCAGGGCAGAGCAATCAGACAATTGCACTCCACCAGGCTTTAGTGAAATACCCACGCAGGATGGTCAGCTGAAAATACCACAGTCAGCTGGCACAATCTCAGGTATTTTCCACTCCACAAAGCTGCAAGCCTGTGAAATCAAACTGGCCTTGTGGGAGGTGTGTGCAATTACAGAAGTTACAGAAAGGACCATTCCTGTTACAGTTTCCTCTCTTGTTTTGCGATGTGCTTTCACCTCAAATTGTTGTTACAACGAATGGAAGGTAAGCAAAATCCAAACTGGAAACTCACAGTGGAAATGCACAAATTGTTGCAGACATCTTCCTGTCCCAAGCACCTTGAATCTCAGTGCTGTGAGACTGATTTAAAGCCACCATTCAGCTCTGTGCAAGTCTTACATAAATTCAACTAAAGAGAGCAGTGTGGAAAGTCTCCCTCCAAGTATAAAAGTAGAACACAGAGTAGAAGAATAAAAGGTGTCATCTTGTGATTATTAACTTGCGTAATACCAAAACTTGTGGAACCCTCCCCTACATGCAGTTACCACAAATGACATGGAAATGTTCAGACACAATGTGAGTTAGGTAATATCTTTTACTGGGCCAACTTCTGTTGGTGAGAGAGACAAGCTTTGGTGCTTACACAGGTCTTCTTCAGGCCTGTGTAAGTTCTAAAGCTTGTCTTTCTTACCAGTTGGTCCAATAAAAGATATTACCTCGTCTATCTTGTATCTCTAATATCCAACACGATTACAACAACACTGCATATATATGGCTTATACTCACGTACAACACCTGCAAATCGCACCCACAAGATCCACGTATACTGAACTGAGCACTAGCTGCAGTGTATATGGCAGAGTGCGTGCGCCAGACTCTGGCACCAGAATGTTAAAATAAAGTCCCTGTGGGCTGGTTGAGGGAGTTGATTCTCAGGATCTGATGGCAGGATTTTTTTTTATATGTTCCAATCCTGAATAATTGTGTGATCTCGTCACTGCTACCTTTGCCCATTTTTCCTCATTCACCCTCGGTTTATTTTTAATGACTCTCATGGGTCATGTCAAATTTGAATCATAAACTCTTCAGGGCCGGGACTGTTAGCTAGACTCTCTATCACTATAAATCAGCACAGCTCCATTGAAATCAATAGAACTGAAATTACACCAGATGATAACCTGGCCCTGTGACTTTTTGCTCTTGTAAAGCATCTGGAAAATTAATAATAATTTTGAAGCTCCACAGGGCAATGGAATTTAAGTTTCTTTCACAAAACACTTGCTTTGTTTAGCGAGACAATAACTATTTCTTCTCATATCCTCCATGAGTCCATTTTGCTGGGTTTGTCTTCCCTGCCCCGCAGTATACTGTGTATTATATTTCACAAACATTAAGGCGCAATGGCAGCTAATGATATTAATTTGTTATTTTGCAGAAAGATAGAGTCTATTACGTCAGTACAGTTGAGGCCAGCTTAAAGATACCTTCTGTGGGTAAGTGGTTGTGTATTTTATATTCACAGTGTTAATTTCATTTCCAAACCATTCTTGATTTAATTTTGTTGTAATTTTTTTCTTATCAGTTATTTTCAGTTTTCTACATATCTGGGGTCTACATATCTGAGGGTGGACTCAGGCTGCCTTAGCTTAAAAGCAGTGCTTTTGTTGATTGTTCCGCTACAGTAACCTAAGGCTCTTCAGAATCAGCCACCAGTCAACCTCAGAAATGTTTCCATAGAGTTATTGTCTATTCCTACTTGTGTCTCTCTCTCTTTGTGGCCTCCAGGTTCATGGCACAATGTTACAAGCAAGCAGCTGTTTACAGCTACGATGGGGAATTCATTTAAGTGTCTCAGCAAACAGATGGTGAACCTGGCAGACAACTTCCAGCTGCTCACTGTTAACACCCAACTCCAAGCCTTTGCCATTGTTGGTGACCAGTTTGGGAAAGGTACGTTAGAGAGTTAGCTCATCCAGGCTTATTTTGTGGCTCCAGGAGCTAAAGATTTGCAACTGGGCAGCATTTCAATTTTATTAATATAGCAAGGAGGCTTTTCTCACTGCGGGCTGGCAGGCTGGAAATATGGTGGCTCTGTTAAGTATGTGGAAAATCAATGTAAAGTAATGGCTCTCTAAGTTAAACTGCTTCCCCAGTGTTTCCACCTGTTAGCTGCTGGTGTCATCGGTCTCTCCCAGTCACACATCAGGCCAGGGCATGAAGGAGAAAGCCTCTCTATGACTTTTGGCTCCTTTCCCTCTGCCTATAAACATGCTCCATTCCCCTTCATCCTTAAAAACTCACCATCCTCGACCCTACCTGTCTCTCAGTGACCGTTGTATCCCTCACCTCTTCTTGCTTTCCCAATGCTACTGAAAGTGTATTTACAACCATTGCATTAGCTTCCTGCCCTCTAGGCCTTTGTCTACAGAGTCTAATTCAAGGTCTCTGTTGTCAAAGCTGTTCCTGGGACTAGTTACCTGGGAGAACATCTGCCCCTTTAGAACCATGATCTCCCACAACACTACACTTCACTGGAATGATGAAATTGCCATCCAGTAGGGAACCGCTGTGGCATGCAGGAGATGGAACTTTTAGTGGGTCTTGACTTAGAGACTATGGAACTCACTATCAGAAAAGGTGCAGCAAGAATGACCACCAGCCTGCCCATATTCAGCACTAAATGCAAAGTTCATCTCTTCAAGTTGGCTTTCCTTGAACAAGTTCCTCTTGCATACAGACATGCAAACACAAGCCAGTCAAGTAGCTTAGTGCTACCGACTCAGAAGAAAGAGAGAGGATGATCAATATTTTCTTTTGCTTTTAATTCGTATAAGGTGCGCATATTCTATGGTCATGGCACCATACCCGAACCTAAGTAGTCAAGCAGATTTCTCATTTCTCCTGCCATTTACACACATTAAAAGAAAAGGCGCATAGCTCTTCCTTTACCCTCTGATGTTCTTCTTGCTTTCAAAAGATCATTTCCTTGATTACCCTTCCCTGTCTAATTCTCTCCTTTGAATCTGTTAAAACTGAACTGTTCTTCCTTTGCTAGTTCAGCATTTCAGCTCCTTCTCCTCCTCCTGGCAGGCTAGTACGTCTCATTATGCACAGAAGGTAATATAGTGGGAAACTGTTTTTTTTCTCTCTACTACTGCTTCCTGGCTCTGTAGACTATTGAGAACCTTGGCCATTCTCAGAATTTGTCCCCATCTCTTTCTTTCAAGGGCATATTTTTCCAGTTGAGGGTAATTCACATTAAAAGCTCTTAGACTTTGCTCACTGTTATCCCTCCATCTTCTCCTTACTAGCCATGAGGTTGGACACCACAAGGATGTCCTTCCAAGAAATGCCTTGTTTGGTGTGTCTTCCATCATCCTAACAACATGCTCTGTCCAATGAAGTGATTGGGACTTCACTACATTTACTATACTGGGTTCTCCATAGACCTCCTGCAGTTCCTCATGACATCATCTTCTTCATGTTTTTTCCCCTATACATATTTTTAAAAGTTCTTAATATTGAAGCTGAATTTGCAAGATTTAGTTGTCATTTGTTTTAATGTAAACACATTCTCACAAAGGGTTCTTCCATACAACAAAACTGAGCTGATGTGGATCATAGTTGGTCTCCAAATTCAGATCTGAACTTCCTAAAAGAATGGGTTTATTCAGACCTGGGATTTTGGTATGGCCCCATCTCCAGTGGTAACACATAGAAAAGGCCTATTAGATCACATAATCTGTCTCCCTATAACAGGAGATAGCCTGCTAATCAAGGACATCTCCAAAATGATGTTATATTGGAATTAAGCCAAAAGGCCAGAAGGCAGGTAATTTTGGTTAAAAGAACTCCTCCAATGGCCAAGAAAGTTACGAGAAAATTACATACTGTTCTGTATGCAGATGATGAATGAAAAATCCCCAGTGAAAGCTGGCTCTGTAAAGCAGCCACACAAATGGCCTTCTTACGTCACATCTCTGAGACAGTGGAGTTTCACTTCCATTGCACCAGATTTGCTTATCTTTAAAAAAAAAAAAAAAAGGAAGAAAGAAAGAAAACACCAGCAGCAATGACAGTGGGTTTCAAGATACTTATGGTTTTGCATAAGCCACAATGGAGTTACATCAAGGAGGAGTTTGGATTGTTCTACTGTGTTCGGAAAGCCCTAAAAGTTACTTTTGAATCACACTTCCATACACTGGAAATAGGTCTCAGTGCTCACAACCCAAAGTTGCCCCCAAACCAACATCCCTGATCCAGACAGCCGCAGACCTGTGGAGAGTTTGAATGCAGATTACAGAAGCTGTGTAGCTTTACCACAATCCTGAATTTGCCAAAGGCTTACTTTTAAAAAAAGCAGCACCCAGCCCTAGATGAAACCACTGAGCTAGGTAAAAACTGCATCAGGAGCAGGGTAAGCAATGTGGTAGTTCTGGAGTTATAGATGACATTTTATACTCCAGAATATGCTCAAGGTTAGTTAAATGCTGCTGGTGTAATGATTGCCCCCTACTAAGAAGATTAAACCAAGCCACAACTCACCACAACCTGTAGCAATGCAGACCAGGAGGTTAAAAAGAATTGAAGATAAGATTAACAGCAGGAAAAGGAATCATACAGTTTTACTAACACTTTAAGATTTAATATTGTATGTCACAGACATGGAGAGACTTTATCTTTCTTGGAGGACAGTCAACACCTGACCTTCCTGCTGTGCCCAAGTTATTAGGCATAATTCACAGTGGAAGAAAGTTACTTGGACCCGAGCATATTTTGGGTGTAAATTGGATTGGCTGCTGAGCTGTGATGATTCGTGATCATATATAAAGGATTTAATTGATCAGAGGAAACTACTGTACTCAAAGCATCACATAAGAGGCCTTTCTCTGGAGCACTGAGTGAGCTCGTGCATTAAGATCAGGTGGATCTATGATCAGTTTCCTGCAGCTGCTAGCACTGGGCAATGGTGAAACTCAGACTATCCTCTCATCTCTAATGTTATTCTGACTGTAGTGCAAGTTTAAATGAGCCAGATCCTTAAGTCCTATTCAAGTAAATGTCCTAAATTTTGCAGTCTTTATTCAGTTCTTCCTCAGGCCAACGTCTCATTGAGCCCAATCCCTAAGTCCTCAGTCGGGCAAAACGATGACTGATTTCAATGGGAGTTTTGCCTATTTAGGGACTGACTAAGGACTTCGAGATTTGTTTCCCTTCTTTACAGGTAAGAGGTATGTTTGGAGTTAATATTTAGGCACATTTAAAAGATATACATTACTTGCCTACAAAAGCCTGTGGAGTCCCATCAGATATATAATAAATTTCCCAAATATAATTTAATTAGTAAATGGATCTATCAGCTAAGATCTTGATACTGCAAGTCCCTCTGTTATGGGCTATTGTGCTCTAGCCTCCATGATAGTGGATGCTATGTATGACTCCAAGTAAGAATCAGCATTAGGCATAATCCTCTGTCCTATGTCCAAAACTCTCACCCTCCACCCCCAATTTCCTCACTCGCAAGTGTTCAGAGTTAAATATGGGATTCTGCGCATGGAGAATTAGTAGGTTTGAGGCAATATGGAGTTAGGTGTGATCCTTATCATGCTAACGAAGTGCTTGGCTATGGACTCCCTTCTTTGGCCATACATAAGAACGGCCATATTGGGTCAGATCAAAGGTCCATCTAGCCCAGTATCCTGTCTTCTGACAGTGGCCAATACCAGGTGTCCCAGAGGGAATGAACAGAACAGGTAATCATCAAGTGATCCATTCCCTGTTGCTCATTCCCAGATACTGGCAAACAGAGGCTAGGGATACCATTCCTGCCCACTTCCGTGCATTTATCTAGTTCTTTTTTGAACCCTGTTAGTGTCTTGGCCTTCACAACATCCTCTGTCAAGGAACTCCACAGGTTGACTGTGTGTTGTGTGAAGAAATATTTTCTTTTGTTTGTTTTAAATCTGCTCTCTATTAATTTCATTTGGTGACTCCTAATTCTTGTGCTATGAGAAGGACTAAATAGCACTTCCTTATTTACTTTCTCCACAATAGTCATGATTTTATAGACCTCTGTTATATCCCCCATTAGTCGTCTCTTTTCCAAGTTGAAAAGTCCAAGTCTTGTTAATCTCTCCTCATACAGCACTTTTCCATGCCCCTAGTCATTTTTGTTGGCTTTTTCTGAACCTTTTCCAACTCCAGTATATCCTTTTTGAGAAGGGGGCAACCACATCTGCATACACTATTCAAGGTGTGCATGTACCATGGATCTATATAGAGGCAATATGATATTTTCTGTCTTATTATTTATCCCTTTCTTAATGATTCCCAACATTCTGTTTGCTTTTTTGACTCCTGCTGCACACTGAGTGGATGTTTTCAGAGGACTATCCGCAATAACTCCAAGATCTCTTTCTTCAGGGCTAACAGCTAATTTAGACGCCATCATTTTATATGTATAGTTGGGATTATGTTCTCCAACGTGCATTACTTTGCATTTATCAACACTGAATTTCATCCACCATTTTGTTGCCCAGTTACCCAATTTTGAGAGATCCTTTTGTAGCTCTTTGCAGTCTGCCTGGGACTTAGCTATCTTGAGTAGTTTTGTATCATCTACAAATGTTGTCGCCTCACTGTTTATCCTTTTTCCCAGATCATTTATGAATATGTTAAATAGGACTGGTCCCAGTACAGACCCCTGGGGGACACCCACTATTTACCTCTCTCTATTCTGAAAACTGACCATTTATTCCTACTCTTTGTTTCCTATCTTTTAACCAGTTACCAATCCATGAGAGAACCTTCCTTCTTATCCCACGACTACTTATTTTGCTTAAGAAACATTGGTGAAGGACCTTGTCAAAGGCTTTCTGAAAATTTAAGTACACTGTATTCACTGGATCCCCCTTGTCCACATGCTTGTTGACCCCCTCAAAGAATTCTAGTAGATTGGTGAGGCATGATTTCCCTTTACAAAAATCATGTTGACTATTCCCCAACAAATTATGTTCATCTATGTGTCTGACAATTTTGTCCTTTACTATCATTTCAACCAGTTTGCCAGGTACTGAAGTCAGGCTTACCATCCTGTAATTGCTGGGATCACCTCTAGAGCCCATTTAAAAAATTGGCATCATATTAGCTATCCTCTAGTCATTTGGTACAGAACCTGAGTTAAATGATAGATTACAGCCTACAGTTAGTAGTTCCGCAATTTCACATTTGAACTCCTGGGTGAATACCATCTGGTTTTGGTGACTTATAACTGTCTAGTTCAGGGTTTGGCAACCTTTCAGAAGCGCTGTGCCGAGTCTTCATTCATTCACTCTAATTTAAGTCTGTATATAACTAAACTATTATTCCTAAATATATTTTTACACTTCATTTGCCAGAGTTTATGCTCCTTTCTATTTTCCTCACTAGGATTTAACTTCTACTTTTTAAAGGATGCCTTTTTGCCTCTCACTGCTTATTTTACTTTGTTGTTTAGCAACGGTGGCTCTTTTTTGGTTCTCTTACTGTGTGTTTTAATTTGAGGTATACATTTAAATTGATCCTATGTTATGGTGTCTTTAAAAAGTTTCCGTGCAGCTTGCAGGGATTTCACCTTTGGTGCTGTACCTTTTAATTTCTGTTTAACTAACTTCCTCATTTTTGTGAAGTTCCCCTTTCTGAAATTAAATGCTACAGTGTTGGGCTTCTGTGGTGTTTTCCCCGCCACTGGCATGTTAAAGTTAATTATATTACGGTCACTGTTACCACGTGGTCCAGCTATATTCACCTCTTGGACCAGATGCTGTGCTCCACTTAATCAAGAATTTCCTCTCCTCTTGTGAGTTCCAGGACTAGAGGTTCCAAGAAGCAGTCATTTAAGGTGTCAAGAAACTGTATCTCTGCAGCCTGTCCCCTAAGATGACATGTGCCCAGTCAATATGGGGATAGTTGAAATCCCCCGTTATTATTGAGTTTTTAATTTTAATAGCCTCTGTAATCTCCCAGAGCATTTCAGTCACTTCACTATTCTGGACAGGTGGGCCGCCGTATATATTGCTCCTGATGTATTCTTATTATTAGAGCATGGAATTATTATCCCTAAAGATTTTATGGTACAGTTTGGTTCATTTAAGATTTTTACTTCATTTGATTCTACACTTTCTTTCACGTATAGTGCCACTCCACCACCAGCACGGCCTGTTCTGTCCTTCCGATATATTTTGTACTCTGGCATTATTGTGTTCCATTGATTATCCTCATTCTACCAAATTTCTGTGATGCCTATTATATCAGTATCCTAATTTAATATGAGGCACTCTATTTCATCAATCTTATTATTTAGACTTCTAGCATTGGTATATAAGCATTTTTAAAACTTGCTACTTTTTAGCTGTCTGCCATTATATGATGTAATTGAATGGGACTTTTTTTCATTTGACAGTTTCTCATCAGATCCTATCTGTATTTTATCGTCTTCCATCCTCTCCTCTTTCTGGGACATAGAGAATCTCCATTAATAGATCCTCCCTAAGGGATGCCTGTGTCCGAACCACATGCTCCTCCACACCTGTCAGCTTTCCCCCAGCCCTTAGTTTAAAAACTGCTCTGGGACCTTTTTAATGTTGAGTGTGAGCAATCTGGTTCCCTTTTGGTTTCGGTGGAGCCCATCCTTCTTGTATAGGCTCCCCCTTTGCAAAAGTTTCCCCATGTCCTAATAAATCTAAAACCCTTCTCCCTACACCATCGTCTCATCCATGCATTGAGACCCTGCAGTTCTGCCTGTCTAACTGGCCATGTGTGTGGAACTGGAAGCATTTCAGGGATTGCTACCATGGTGGTCCGGGACTTCAATCTCTTACCTAGCAGCCTCCAGGATCTCTCTCCTATCCCTCCCTATGTCACTGGTACCTACATGTACAATGACCACCGGCTCCTCTCCAGCACTACATAAGTCTATCTAGATACCTCAAGAGATCTGCAACCTTTGCACCAGGCAGGCTATTAGGCAGGAGTAATTGAAAGATGCACAGCAGAGGTTCTCCTTCATGTCAGATACCGGTCTTACTCATTATTTTTAACCTTGCACTGTATGCATGGAGTGCTCCACAGGTAAATGTGTATCAACAGATTTTTTTTTCCGTGTGTGTGTATGTGATAAAGCAGAATTGATTCCCCACAAGGAATATAGCTATTTCCATGTAGGCAAGTATATTTTTGTGAGATGTGATCCCTCCATTAAGAAAAACATACAGCGTTCAGCAATGACATAGAATTCTGGGTTGTCCTGGTAGCTATGTTCTAAAAGTATCTGCATCGGCTTGCATTCTAGCAGTGTGTTGTTTTGATCTAATGCCTACTCTATATTCTAACTTTAATTGCAGAGGAAGAATGTTCTCTTGACAGAAACAGGAGAACAATCCCTATTGCATTGGGCCTGAGCATCCTGGGATTGTTTGTCATTGTGCTTGCCTTGGGGCTAATTTCCAGAAGAAAGCCAAATAGAGGATATGAACGCATCTGAATTGCCCACACACTTCAAAAAGTGCGTCGCAAGTATAGAGGCCTTGGGAATCTTGGCTTCCCGTTGTGAAACCTATACAAAGACCTATAGTTTTAAATGGGATGAGGCCATGTGTTTAATGCACATGCACAAGGTAACACTTAAGATCTTATGTGTTCTTGAAAAAGAGCCAACAAAATTATGGGTGCTCAGAAGACAGAACAAATGATAAAGGGATGAGTCTAGGGATATGCTGTTAGGGTCTAAGGAGATGATTAACTATTAGGCATGCAAGACACTCTCTCACAGGACTAAGTCTATATTCACAGGAGATTCTGTAGAACCAGTGCTTGGTGATGCTTTTATGGGAAGCCATGTGTGTAGAAGCCCTGGGACAAGTATCATCATGGTTGGACAGGTTGCCTCTGCTTCCCTCCACAAAAATGTGCACACTCACCTTATGAGTATTAGGGGTAGTATTATACTAATCTCTTCCCTTTCCTACTAATTCCATTGGCGAAACAGAGTGACAGGTCCTGCTGTGGCAATGTGATATAACATATTAGTGCTGTTGCACTTTCACAGACAGATCGGGCTGCTTTGATGCCCACTCCAGAGTGAATCCTGGATAATTTTCTAAGGAGCTTTATTTCCATTTAAAAAAAAAACATAATAAGGAATAAGAAATATATCTAAGACAGTGGATTTCTTTTAAAATGTCTGCTCTAGGGGGATAGAGTGAGCCATCTGTGGCTATAAAGAGCATGTCAGTATTAACCCTCTGTCACAATATAGCATAGAGAGATCTAATACAGAAGGGCAGAAAACATGGGCTAGTGTCATGAGACTTTACTGAGCATGTGTAGGTTGAGGTTGGGGTGAGTTCAAGTGGGCTTGAGGATCCAATTAGACCAATATTTAATATTCTCTTGGGAGCTCATGAGTAAAATCACTTCCTATTCAGAATAGTTACAGTCATTGCCACAAAACTCAACAATTGCCATGCTGAGGTAATGATGATACTTTTTCCTATTCTAAGTATAGGAAGACACTAAGGTTATTAAAAACACACCATCAGTGAATATTTAATATTAAATGGTGTCAGCTGCAGAGGGACCACAAAGGTCTGTGAACAAATGAAGATGAACTTAAGCTACTTTTTGAAGGTTCTTGTGGGACTTAAATGGGGTGTAGGCCCTCTGCACAAGGATGAATTTCATGCTTGTGAACTGAAGTGCTGGGTCTGCACATGGAGATAATTTAGATTAATTTTAAAGCATGCTGTACGTAATGCTTTGGTCTCTGTTTCCTACTAATCAGGTGACTGAGAGATATATACAGTAATTGATTTTGAGATTATTTTAAAGTGGGTTTTAGTTGATTTAAATCTTCATCTTACAAAAGATTTACCAAGTTTAAAAGACAAACATACAAAAACCAAAAAACCTGACTCCCTGTGACAAAACACATCAAAGTGAGGAGAAATTAAATATGAAAATATTTTAAAATGAGAAAGTAGTATAAAATATGAGAACAGTAAAAATCCTCCCTACTAATAACGGTAACAAGCTAAGTTTTGCTGTGAGTGGGAGTTTTGCCTGGGTAAGGACTGCAGGATGGGATCTTAGAAAATGTGTTGTACAAAGAATTCTTCATCACTTAGTTTAGTTTGGAAAAAAAAAAGCAATAATAAATAGATAACATTGGGCCAATATTTTATATCCGTTAAGTAATAGCATAGATCTGGAGTAACTTCATTTACTGCAGTGGGCTCACTCTGGATTTTCACCAGGGTAACTCAAATCAATATCTGGCCCATTTTGTTTAAAGTTTAAAAGTTGTTTTGATATTTTACTACTGCTTAGTTAAACCATTATTGCTTACTCACTTACACAGTGGAGGAGAAAAATTCCCTCCACATGGATGCTGAGATGTGGGGCTGGCCTGTGTTATGCAGAAGGTCAGACTAGATGATCATCATGATTCATTCTGGCCTTAAAATCTGTCTATGAAAGTAACAGTGCATTACCAGAAATGTTCTCTCAGTTTGACTGTAAAAATGAAAGACTATTTTGCAGCACTCATAAGTCCACAAAAGTATCAAACTAAATTTAAAACCAGTCAGCAAAAGGAGAGGTACTTGGATATCTTTGTAAAATAGCATAATAAGCAGAAGAGATATGGTCCTTTCAAATGACTGCAACTGATCAAATGATTCTAATGTTCCAGTATTCAAAGATCACTTCATGAAGGGCTGAAAGATTCAGTCAGTGTCAGCATCACTAAATTTTACCCAACATATTTTTTCCCATTCTAGTGGAGGAGTGCGCAGCTGACTTCAACATCATTTTTCCTGCGATTGGTTTCTTCGTGATCTTTATCGCCGGCATCTTGGCACTCATCCTATATGCAGTCTGCCTTAAGTGTAAATCGCCTGTGTACCAGAGAATCTAGCGGATCAAAATAATTTCATATAAATAATGAGAAGCATTTAATGAAAAGATTTTAGAATTTCAAGTCTACCATAATTTTCCTTCTAATAACACTGTTAGGCCACTAAAAATACTGTGGCATTTTACATTGTTCTATTTCAGTTCAACTGTTTGTTTTTACAACACAGTTTATGGATCATACGTAGGAAATGAGTTAATATAAGGAAGAGCGTAAATTTGAAAACTGAATTTATAAAGAACATGCAATATAACTATTACTCTCTCAGCACGTTACTGGCATTTTAAGGGCATAATCCTGAGGGCTGCTGAAGGAGTGTAGCATCTCACAGGATCAGGTTGTAAACTTTCCTGACTGGGTCCTTTTAAAGTTTTGAACATATAAATTTTGTTTGTTTTATTCACAGTTAAGGCCGTGAATAGCTGCAGTGCAGCGTATTTAACTGATCTCCTTTCTTGTATGTTCCTAGCCATTTGTTAGAATCTCAAATATTGGGTTTCCTTGTCTGTCCAGTTTTTAATCTTTTATCAATGGGAACCAAAGCATTTTCTTGTTATGTTCCTTACCTGGGAAACTCTGTTACTATTCAGTCTTAACATTTGATATCCAGTTGAAGAGAGATCTATTCACTCTTGCTTTAACAGGTCTTAATTACTAATAATTTAACTAATTACACAATAATTTCATTGTGCAGTGCCCTGTGCCATTTTTATGGATGATGCATAATAAATACATTTTATTGCATATTTTGGCCTAGAATTATAAATCAAACTATTAGTGGTGAACAATGTTTGAATTCATGTTTATCTTTTTTTTCCCCTAGTGTGTGTGGGGGAAGGGGAAGGTCTTTTTTTATTTAAAATTAAAAAAAAAAAAAAGGAAAAAAAGCTAAATGCGATCCTTTTCCATGCAATGAGTAAAATGATAGATTTGTGCTACCTGGCACTGGTGCGGCGTACAATACAAATGCAGCCATAGGGCCAGATCGATAGCTGGTGTAAAATCAGCAAAGCTTCATTGAAGCCATTGGAGCTATGGCCATTTACACAAACTAAAGCCAGTGCAGATACAATGATTTTTACAGCAGCTGAGGAGTCAATGGACCTTCACTGCTTTACAGCTGCTGAGGATGTGAATCTATTCTCTGACAAGCAGTAACACCCTATCAACCCAATCCCATGAACAGATGTTTTCAAGCAGCATGAACAAATGGCAGTAGAGATGTAGATAGAGGAAATTGCTTGGTCAGGAAGTGTTGAGTTTTATGGGAAGTAAGAGCAGGCAGCAAACTTGCTGCCTGAGTTGCTACATGCAATTTTTTGACAGCTGCTCATGCTCATTTCCTGCCAGAATTTAGCTTAATACTGGTGGGTGGCTTATCTTCTGAGAAATTGTTCATATAATGTTGTTCTTAGGAGCTTCCAGCTTCAGAGGGGGGAAATCTACAGATTTAGTGGGTCTTGGTTGCAAGGTTTTGTTGTCAAATGTTCTGTTTGAGGAAATATTCCATACAAAGTATGGGTTGAAAAGGAGGAACATGCAGTGAGATTTTTACAATCTTACCATATAATACTCTGTATATTGGACATGCTGTCACACTAACACCACTATTGACATCATCCATTTCTTCTATTTGCTTTTGCTCATACGTATGGGTGATCAACGCTGACAATGCTACCTAACCTAGTGGCCCCACTCCTCCTTGTCATAGTTGTTCATTGCCAACATCTGCCACTTGTCCAACATCTAGCACACAGTATAGGATCATAGATGCTAGAAACAAAAACACTCTGCTAAAATCCCTAACTCCTTTAGGCACCACTGAAAATCACAACCTAGATCATGTACTACATCCTACTGCAAATGCAACATATCCCCTTTCTTGTTAAGTTGTATCACATATTATACCAAACCCATACTTATTCTTAGCCAAAAGGCCAATAAGATCATAATGCAAAGCTTTATTTCCTTCTGTCCCTTATTTTTCCACAAAGGGCAAATAAAGGCCAATCTAAAAATTGGCTGCGAAGTGCTGCAAGGAGAGTGGTGGAAGATTTAAATGTACTTCTTGAGACTACAGACACCATTAGCTTATAGACTTATCTCCTTAACTGTTATCCTGCCATTATCAATGGGTCCCAACATAATTACTCAGTTATGAAAATCGTGTATGCTCTGTACTTTTCCATTGTTGGAGTTTTTGTAATAAAGATTGTTTTCAGTCATTTTCAGTGTGTGTGTTTTGTGAATTTGTTGCATCTGTTGAGTGCTGTTACATTGTGATGGGGTTTACAGACCCCTCACTAAGACTAAAGAGTAATGGGGCAGTACTGGGTGAAGAAGGCCCTGCCCCTCAGCAGCTGAAAAGCATGCTCCAAACGGTGGTTCTGCTTAAAAGGAGACTGTGAGAGGCAAGCAGGGGGACTGGGAAGGAGAGGCTAGTTGAAGCCTTTAGGACAGAGGGATCTACATGGGAAGAGTCTAGATTGGGTAAGTCCCAACTGGGAGGCCAAGGGCCTGACCCCCTTTTTTTCCCACCCCTGCTAAGGGGGAGCAAGTGGACACTGGAAAGTGAGCTGGAAAGACCAACTGACTGTTTTAACTATTTAGGCATCGGAGAGATCCTCTGCTGAGAGGGAAGCTGAGTGCCATGACCATGCCCCAAACTCAGGAGAGAATGGGCTAGGGAGGAAGTGGCCTAGAGGAAGCTGGGCAGTTGTACCAGCTAGGGATTCCCTTCCCTCTTGGTTCCTGGGCTGGGACACCCCCGTCCCCTTTTCCCCAGAGGCTCTGCCTGACCAGAGGAACCTGGGGAGCATTAGGGGATGGTAGACTGTAACTTGACCACTAGGCCTTCAGATTACCTGGCAAGGCCATCCCAAGACTGAGACTGCTGAGCCATGGCCATAAGGGGAGAAGATTTGGTCAGGAGTGTGGGAGGAGAAATAGATCTCCTCCAATGGCAGTGTGAATCTGTGAGGTAATGTGATTACTAAACTTGGATGTTGGAGTCAGTGCTAGATGAAGGTACTAGGGGAGGCAACTTCCATCAGCAATAAGTCAGCCAGAACCATTAGTGCTTGATTGTTGGTGCCTGCTCCAATGTCCACACTACCATTTTCAGGGCTGACAAATCTGTACTGGACACAGGGACCAGGATATTCTTAGTGCCCTTCAGCACTGAGCCAGAAGCTGAACCAGTAGCACTTATCCCTGTAGTAAGAGCTTTGTGCTCAGTTCTCTGAAGGAAAGAGAAGGTGAATAGCTCTTCTTCAGCCTCTCGACTTTTCCTTTTTCAGGGGGGAAGATTGGTGCCAGTAACCATATATGATCTAGTGGTCGGATTTACCTTGTCTTTGGACAACTATCAGTGCTGAGCTCTCTTTGGTGGCTGCTTCATGGCCTGTAGGTGCCAGATCAGACTTCTTACTGGTACTGGTCTTGAGAGTCACTTCTCAGCAGCTGCGGATGCAGACACAAACTGGGGTTTAGAGGTAGAAGCTCCCACCTGGGAGTTTGATGCCTGTTCTTCTGAGTCTGAAGTAGTTCTTTTAGAGACATATTAGCTGGATGTCTCTAGATTTTCCTCATTTTAAGGAGAACAAATGGCAGATGGAGCAATAGTCAGGCACATGGCTCTCTCTGAGATAACTAAACAAGGGCTATGATCATCTGTAAGCGGAATGTCACAGGGTTGAAGCCCAAATGTTTCAAATCTGTCACTTGAGTGGTTTTCGTGCAGAGTAATGAGAGAAAAATAGGGGGTTGGGTTTTTTTGTTAAAGAAAGGGAAAAAAGCAAAGGGGGGAGGAATCTAGTGTTTTATCTAGCTAGATAAAACTGGATTTGGTGAATGCGTTAAGGGTAGCAAGCAGACACAGCCTGGTTCTGTCTTGCTGCCATGGGCAGGGACAAGGTACTGATGCATGGTTTAAGCCCTAGGTTGTGGAGGGGAGACATGCAGAATATAGGTCCAATGGATACAGCTATGCAAAGATTTCAATCTCATGCACACGGCATGCATTCATACATACAGTGGGATCCACACAGATGAATACTTGAATGGATTTGTATTTAATCATATAACAAAAAATTATTATGCCAATGTACAAGAAGTATGGTCTATGCCAAAAGAGATTACATAAAGGATTGCTTATGGGTCCCCCACTCTTCCTCTCAGCCTTCCTCAGGTCAGTGGTCTCTGCAGATCATTGTCAGCGATGCAGTGATGTACTTTTGCTGCAGGCGTGTTGGGCCACAGGAACAACTCTGTTGGTAGCCGTGCTTTTCCAGCCAGCCACAAAACATCCAAGAGTTCACACTTCCTTTCTTCTACTGGCCCCTTCCTTCACCACACCCCATGTAACTTCCTGATCCTCACACCTGAGCATTCTAAAACACGTTATTGTCTCATCTGTTCAGATGCTTACTTCGCTGTTTATTTAAAAAAAAATTAAAAATGAATAGGTTGCAGTTACACTCCTGTTTTTCACAAAGAATATAAGGTTGTGAAAAAAACAGGAAACTTTTTTAACATGAAAATCAAAGTCCATACAGATCAGGGCCACAGAAATGTGGTTTTGGCACACATCTTTGCAGAGACTTTCCTGTTTCCCTTAAGTTTCTAATGTATAATGCATATGGGGCTGACCAATATTTTAAAAGTTCTAATACTGTCTACCCTATCATGACATGACAAGTTTTAGTATCTCTCCTCTTCTTAAGGAAAATGTATTCAAAGTTCAAATGGACTATGCTGCTAACAGTCCACACATATAAATATGTGTGGGGGAAGAGGGGACTAGTATTTGGATTTCCTTATTAATCTAATCCAACTCTCTAAATATGCCAAACTTTTCTCCTCCCCCTCTTAATTCTCCCAATTCTAGTTAGAGTATAAAGCCTTTGGTTCTGCAACTATGTCCTTATCTGTGTCATATACAGTGGTAAGCACCCTGTGGGCGTTTAAAAATTATTTACATTGTAATTTTACTATTTTCCACTTTCAACTTCAGTACCATGCACAATTTCTTGGGGTCTCAGGGAGACTGTCTCCTTTAAGGGGAACTGGGCCTGCCATACCTGTGCCATAATTAATTAGCTGCTTCCAGCCTGAGGGGGCAGGACTAAGGGTCAGGTGACAGCTTAATTGAAACTTTAAGCTATTAATGACTGCTGCTTGGAGCATAAGAACGGCCATACTGAATCTGATCAGAAGTTCATATAACCCAGTAACCTGTCTTCTGACAGTGACCAATGCCAGGTGCTAGTCCTGGAACCTAGCAAGGGAGATACAATTCTTGATTTAGTCCTAAGTGATGCATAGGAGCTGGTCCAAGAGGTGAGTATAGCTGAACCACTCAGTAATAGTGACCATAATGTAATTACATTTAACATCCTTGTATGGGGGGGGGGGAATACCAAAGAGACTGACCACAGTAGCATTTAACTTTTAAAAGGGGAACACCACAAAAATGGGGATGCTCGTTGAACAGAAATTAAAAGAACAGTCACAAGAGTGAATTGCTTGCAAGCTGCATGGAACCTTTTTAAAAACTACCATAATAGAGGCTCAAACATTATATATATATATATATATATATATATATATATATATATATATATATATATATATATATATATATATATATATATATATATATATATATATAATGTTTGAGCCTCTATTATGGTAGTTATATTATATATATATATATATATATATATATATATATATATATATATATATATATACACACACACACTGCAAATAAAAAAACCAAACAGGATGAGGTCCAAAAAATCAGCACCATGGCTAAACAACAGCATAAAAGAGACAGACAAAAAGACATCCTTTAAAAATTGGAAGTTAAATCCCACCGAAGAAAGGAGAAAGGAACATAACTCTGGCAAGTCAAGTGTAAAAGTATAATTAAGCAGGCCAAAAAAGAATTTGAAGAGCAGCTAGCAAAAAAACAGCATTTTTTTTTTAAAGTACATCAGATGCAGGAAGCCTGTCAAACAGTGACTGGGGCCATTGGATGATCAAGTTGCTAAAGGAGCATTTAGGACTGCTGCAGAGAAGCTAAATGAATACTTTTCATTGGTCTTCACTGCAGAGGCGGTGAGGGAGATTGTCACACCCAAGCCATTCTTTGTAGGTGATAAATCTGAGGAATTGTCCCAGTCTGATGTGTCAATTGTAAACTGATTTATTTTAAAATGGCTCCAGAGGTAATCATCTCACTTACAGGCTCCTCTTCAGTACCAGGCTAATTGATTGAAATTATATTAAAGAATAGAATTATCAGCCATATAGATGAACACAATATGTTGGGAAATAGTCCACATGGCTTTTGTAAAGGGAAATCATGCCTCACCATTCTATTAGAAATGAGGTTACCAACAAACATGAGGACAAATGTGATCCAGTGGATAGAGTGCACATGGACCTTTAGAAAGCCTTTGACAAGGTCCCACAGCAAATGCTCTTAAGAAAAGGAAGGAGTCATGAGATAAGAGGGAAGGTTCTTTCATGGATAAATAACTGGTTAAAACATAGGAAACAAAGGATGGAAATAAAATAGTCTTTTCATAGTAGAGAGAGGAAAATAGCAGGGTTCCCCCAAAGATCTGTACTGGGCCCAGTTCTGTTCAACATATTCATAAATGAGCTGAAAAAAGGGGGAAACAGTGGTGTGGCAAAGTTTGCAAATCATACAAAACTATTCAACAGAATTAAGTTCAAAGTTGACTGTGAAGAGTTACAAAGGAATCTCACAAACCTGGGTGACTGGGCAACAAAATGGCAGATGAAATTGAATATTGATAAATGCAAAGTAATGCACAGAGGAAAATATAATCCCAGCTATACATACAAAATGAGGGAGTCTAAATTTGCTGTTACCACTCCAGAAAGAGATCTTGGAATCAACATGGCTAGTTCTCTAAAAATATCTGCTCAAAGTGCAGTGGCAGTTGTCATGATATAACCCCCACTCTGAACCTAGCGTCCAAAAGATGGGGTACCAGCATGAAATCCTCTAAGCTTAATTACCAGCTTAGATCTTGTAGTGCTGCCACCAACCAGGACTTGCAGTGCCTGGTACACTCTAGTCCCGCTCCCTAAAATCTCCTCAGGGGATCCCAAGACCCAGACCCCCTGGGTCTTAACACAAGGAAAGTAAAGCCTTTCCCCCACCGTTGCCTCTCCCAGGCTTCCCCTTCCTGGGTTTACCTGGAAGATCACTGTGATTCAAACTTATTCAATCTTAAAATAGAGAGGAATGTCACCTTCCCTCCTCCTCTTTTCCTCTCACCAAGAGGTAATACAAATTCAAGCTCTGTTAATCTAAAACACAGAAGAATTCCACCTTCCCCTCTCCCTTTCCTCCTTTCTCCCACCAATTCCCTGGTGAGTAGAGACTTAATTCCCTTGAGCCTTAACAAGACGAAAAATCAATCAGGTCTTTTAAAGAAGAAAAGCTTTTAATAAAAGAAAGAAAAAATAAAAATTGTCTCTGTAAAATCAAGTTGGAAAATGTTACAGGGTCTTTCAGCTTATAGACACTAGAGAGAAGCCTTCCCCCAGCACAAATACAAATTAAAATCCTTCCAACAAAATACACATTTGCAAACAAAGAAAACAATCAAAAGACTAAAACCACCTTATCTACCTAGTACTTACTATTCTGAACATATAAGAGGCTGTATCAGAGAGATTGGAAAGAAATCTAGTTGCACATCTGGTCACTCTCAGAACCCAGAGAGAACAAAACAAAACCCCCCAAAAAACAAACAAAGGCTTCCCTCCACCGAGATTTGAAAGTATTTTGTCTCCTGATTGGTCCTCTGGTCAGGTGTTCCAAGTTCACTGTTTGTTAACCCTTTACAGGTGAAAGAGACATTAACCCGTAACTATCTGTTTATGACAGCAGTCAAAAAAGCTTACAGAATGTTAGGAAACATAAAGCAAGGGATAGATAATAAGACAGAAAATATCCATGATATAAATCCATACTGTGCTTACACCTAGAATACTGCATGCAATTTTGGTCACCCCTATCTCAAAAAGATATATTAGAAATGGAAATAAGTACAGAGAAGGGCAGCAAAAATGATTAGCAGTATGAAACAATTTCTATATGAGGAAAAATTAAGAAGACTGAGACTGTTCACATGGGAAAGAGATGACTGAGGGGGGATATGACAGGCCTACAAAACGTTGAATGGTGTGGAGAAAATGTTTACCCCTTCACAATAACACAAGAAGCAGGGGTCACTCAATGAAATTAATAGGCAGCACATTTAAAACAAACATAAGGAAGTACCTCTTCACTCAATGCACAGTAAACCTGTGTAACTCATTGCCAAGGGATGTTGTGAAGGCCAAAAGTATAACTAGGTTCAAAAAAGAATGAGAGGTTCATGGAGGGTAGGTCCATCAATGGCTATTAGCCCAAATGGTCAAGCATAACAACCCCATGCTCTAGCGGGCCTTAAACTTCTGTCTGGTAGAAGCTGGGACTGGATGACAAAGGGGTAGATCACTTGATAAATTGCCCTGTTCTGTTCACTCCATCTGAAGCATCTGGCATTGGCCACTGTCAGAAGACAGGATGTTAAGTGGGATGGACCACTGGTCTGACCCAATATGGCCATTCTTATGTTCTTACTTGGGCCTTATAAAAGAACTGAGAGAGATCAGTGTGGGTGTGGAACTACAGGGGGATAGGTAGCTTCCTATGGAAGGCCCTGAGGCCAGGTCTGCAGGAGGCCAGAAAAGCCTGGAGACCCAGGGCTCTATACCAGAACAGGGGAGAAGACTTTCAAGGTAGCCCATCAGGAGCTGGGAACAGGGCACACAAGGCAGGCTGAAGAAAAGCCCTGCAGAGCACAGGAGCCTTTTTTGTTTGGCTGAGACTCCTTAGATGGACTTTTGCTTCCCTGAAAGTTTCTCCCTTGGCCAGAGGGCTAAGCCATATCTGCAGCAGAAAACAGAGGAGATCAACCTGAGGGAAGAAAACTGAGGCAAGCAGTGCCAGCTGGGGTTGTCATGGAGCAGCCATGCCTGATAATACACTTGATTTTGTTATAACTTAAAAACATGCTGGGGTGATACATTAATTAATCCATGCAGCAAAGAAATGCAGAATAAACTAGGCTGCCACTGATGTGGGTCAGCGAGTGAGTGAGAGGCATAGCTCAGTGGTTTGAGCATTAGCCTTTCCCCCCCAAATCTAGGGTTGTGAGCTCAATGCTTAAGAGGGCCACTTAGGGATCTAGGGCAAAATCAGTACCTAATTGTGCTAGTAAAGGCAGGGGGCTGGACTCCATGACCTTTCAGGGTCCCTTCCAGCTATATGAGATAGGTATATCTCCATTACTTTTATGATTAAAAATATATTCTGTACTTCACCACCTATAACTTGGGCTTTGTAATATATATATATATATATTTAATTTATTTCAGAGTGATAGCCACGTCAGTCTGTATCAGCAAAAACAAGGAGGAGTCCACGTGCCACCTGGGAGACTAACACATTTATTTGGGCATAAGTTTTCACGGGCTAAAACCCACTTATGATAAACTTAATAAAATGCTGCCCTCTAGTGTTCAGAAGCAAATTAAAAACATGATAGATCTGTCTCAGGATTTTCTAAGGCAATATAATGTAGTACAAAGCACTGTGTTTTAAAGAGAATAAAATAAATGTATGCTCAAATTAACAGCCTTGACAGATAGATAGGTCAAATAATCCCAACTACATAGCCAGTGCTCTGGTCCTCCTTTTGGGTTCCGTCTGAGGGACCATAAAAATTCCCAAAGCTGATGCAGCTTCCCTGGATCACCCACAATGCAAATTATTACAGCAGAAACCTGAAACCAGGTTTTCAGTGCCATTATATCTCGTTAAAAAATAATCAGAAGTTAATTAATGGCAAGTATGCTCTTTGGGTCAGGATCCATCTTCCTCTGTGTTTGGAGAGCACCTAACATGTATTTTGAGCACTACTGCAATATAAATAAGCACCAGGAAGGTAGAGATTTTGGAGGTATTTCAGATGATCACTGAAACTACAGGTGATTTACCCATAGCAAGTAACGGAGAAAAAAAAATTTGCTTTTTACGGTGTGAATAAAAAATGACCTGAGAAGTGGCAGAGTACTAAATGCTGATCTGCCTGATGGCACTCAGAAGAGCCAAGTGACCTGGCACCAAGGCCTAGTTTTAGCTGCAGAAAATCCAATGTGTAATAGGGAAACGGGCTCAGGGCTGCAATTTGGATCAAGAATAGGTGTGAACTCTCTCCAAAGGGCTCAGCACCCACAGTCCAATTTTCCAAATGGCTCAGAACTCACCACCCATGCAGTTTGGTTCCTACCGGGGCACTGATCTCTTTAGGGAACCCAGTTCTTAGTGTGGGTCAGGCGCTCTCTTGGTTGTCAGGTTGGGTGACCAGACAGCAAACGTGAAAAATCGGGACAGGGGCTGGGGGGTAATAGGACCCTATATAAGAAAAAGACCCAAAAATCAGGACTGTCCCTATAAAATCAGGACAGCTACTGGGGCTGGCTGGGTTTTGACCCATCAAGGCCAGCCCTGGGAGTTGTCTCTCATTCTGACTCCCGCTGCCAGCCTGGGGGTGGCTGACCCCTGGGGAGCAATGCATGGCTCTGTGATGCTCAGCCCTGGCCCATCAGCTTGCACCACCTCAGGCTCCATGGGACTTGGAAACTAGGGGACACCTCTGCTCTCCCTGCCCAGGACTGCCCCCAGCTACCGCAAGGCCCCGCCCCCTCCCGATGCTCAGCCACTGGCCACTGGCCCTGTGCGTTCGCCCCGCCCCCGGGACTGACTGACAGACACGGGTCCGCCCCCGCGCCCACTCCGAGTTCCAACTGCTTTGAGCCCGCTCGGCTCCCATCCCTGGGCAGACATGGCGGCCACGGTGCTAGCGAGCGAGCGGGGCCGCCGGTGCCTGTGGGCGCTGCAATGCCAGTGAGTGCGGGGCGGGGGGCGGCCACTGGGCCCCGGCCCGGAGCCCCTCTGGACAGTCCCCTCCCCCCCCAAGCGCAGAGCAGCCGTGGTTCGGGACCCGGTCTCCTGCCTGCAGGTGCCCGGCCCGCCCCCAGCCCGCCGGGCCAGAGCTGAACGCTGCCCTGCCGGGGCCCCTCAGCGTCCCTCGGAGCGGGCCTCCCCGCTGCCGGGAGCGCGCGGAGCGCTCAGCACAGGTGACGGGTCCCGCGCAGCTGCCAGCAGGGCCTAGCCCTGCGCCGCCCCCCTCACGCCGGGACCCCGGGACCGAGGAGAATAGTCCCGAAGCGCTGGAGCTGGAAGGTGTAAACTCCTGCTGGAGGAGACCTACCCAGGCCAGCCCTGATCCGACTAGTGCGCTGGAAGTAGAAGTGTAGCGACGCGGGGGACCAGAGGAGATGAAGAAAATATCGGGACACATGGGAGGGGGACGGGGGTCTGCGAAAAAAAAAGCTGAGTGCTGCTGGCGGAGCCACCCCCCCCCCAAAAAAAAAAAAACCAACCCCCCGCCCCCAAAAAACAACAACAACCAGTGTTGCCGGTGGAGTGAAATATCAGGACAAGTTGTGGTCAGGGTGCAGGACAACCACCCAGATATTGGGACGTCTGGTCACCCTAAGTGGCAGGAGGGACCAGCCACCCTGAGTACATACCTAGGGTCTTGGATGGGATCAGGCTCCATGGGCTGGCTGGCTAGCTCCTGATACTGGCATCAGCAGGGCCACACTTCTGTTTTTAGTGCACTAGTTTGACCCAAGCTATCCTGAACATGTCTCCTGGAGCTGGAATGGATGCCTTCCAGCTGTCGTGCAGACATGACACAGGACATATCAGGGAGATAAAACAGACTTTTGCATAAAAAGTGTGTTTGACTATGGAAAGGGAAGTACATGCAGAAAATTGAAGGCCATTCATAATACCACGTAACTGTTCTAGCACATATGTTAGTGGTGGTGTAATGAGTGATGGATTCAATCAGTTCATGTTAGCATCTTTAGGTTCTTGCTTTCTTCAACGGATAAAATGGGATGCTGATTAAATTGGGGGTTTCATATAGACAAATTTTTATTTCTTGAATGTATGTAATGTGCCCATTGATGATACATTTCAATAAAACATTAACATTTGCAAACAAAATAGCTCTCTCCAGTGAAGACAAATAATCCCCTCACCAAGGATATTTTTAAAAGCCCTGTGATAAAAACTCAGTACAGTTCATCCTCTAGGTATAGTTTAACAGCTGACAAAAGAAAACATAAAACATCAAGCTCAGTTTTAGAACTCACCCCCAGTGATTACTTTTGTATCTCTCTTGGGTGATTACTAAGACATCTCTCATAGTGGTATCTTAAGGGCATGTCTACACAGCAAACAAAAACCTGTGACTGGCCCATGCCAGCCAGCTAGGTCTTGGACTGCGGGGCTGTTTCATGGCTTTGTAGACTTCCAGGCTCGGGCTGTAGCCTGAGCTCTGGGACCCTTTCATCTCACCAGGTCCTAGAGCCCAGACATCTATACAGCAATGAATCAGACCACAGCCTGAGCCCCGTGAGCCTTAGTCAGCTGGCACGGGCTAGCCATGGGTGTCTAGTTGCTGTGTAGACAATTCCTAAACAATGGTTTATACCTATCTCGTATCTGGTTACATGCAGAGGGGATTGCCAAAATTTTGTTCATTTCCCTTAGCTGGTGTGGTTTAGCAAACGTGTGGATTATTAACAAAAGTTATGTCTTAAACTCACTGCCCAAGTTGAACCACCATGATCTAGTCATCTGTTTCAAGTGTATCTCTTTCACCTTGTTGCCAGTGATCCAATCTAATTTTTAATTTATGTGCTAATTAAAACACTTAAGTGAACTACTTAAAATGTCTCTCTGCCCATGTAACATTCTCAAATATCTCTAATTTGCCTTGCTCACTACTTCTGTATTTGGAACAGAATAGCAGGTTTGTGAATCAAAGTTCTCATAACTCTATTCTGCTTGTTTCTTCTCTCTTGGCAACATCTCTCTTGAGTCCACCGTGACCTTCCACCTAACCCTTTTTCTGTGGACTTCATGTGTTCTTTCACATGCTGCTGTGTACCTTGAACACCTCCTATTCAATAACCACACTTTGACCACCCTGTCCTTTAAAAGCTTTAAAAAAAAAACCCTAATCCTCAAAGTATTTCAGTCTTAATGCCCCTTACCACCTTGTTTTTATTTTGATTGGATTGTGATCTATTGTTCATGTAACTTCCTTTAGAGAGGGACTTGTTTTTGTTTGGCATATCACTTCATATATACTCCTGACAGTACTATATAAATACTAAGTGATTAAAAACATCAAAACTGTATTAGTATCCTTGCTGCACCCAAGAATAGAAATAGCTCAATTATACCCTACTGTAATGTTTTTTTCGTTATTATAATTCTATTTGTTTACTGTTTTGTGCAGAAAATGGATTTGGAGACAAAGATGCCTGAAATTTGCTTCAGCAACAGGTATTAAACTATTTTCTCTATCCATATATGCTGTAAATATGTTAAGAACATTAATAGCATTGAAATTAACTTGAGAACATTAGTTATAGGGAAAATTAGAAAGTTAGAGTTTATTTTATAAGTGCTCGATTGATTACGTTTCCGAAGAAATACTCAATATATTAGATCTAATTAGAAGCACCTGGAAATATGTCATGAAAAGATTTTATGGAATTTTATTTGCCTTTAGTTATATTTAGGTTTGTAATTTTCTTTCTTCAAAGACCCTTTTTGATACAAAAGGTACAAAATCCATGCAATAGCTAGTAATTTTTTTAAAAAAGCATAACAATATAGTATTTAAATAATATACTAAATATTGTAATAGAAGTTTGTAATATTATGTAAACTGTGACAGTATTTTCATATCATGTAACATAGAAAGGTATAGATTGGTCATATACATGTAAAACCTGACTTTATTTCTTTTAATAGAAAGAAGAAACATAGGGAAGGTCCTCATTGCAAACCGAGGAGAAATTGCATGCAGGGTGATGCGGACGGCCAGAAAGATGGGTGTGAAGTCTGTAGCAGTTTACAGTGATGCAGACAAGAATTCCATGCATGTTGCAATGGTGAAGTATACTAGTTAAAAACATAAGGCCCAATCCTGCAAACAGTTATGCACACAAGTAATTTTACTCATATGAATAGTTCCATTGACTTAAATGAGCCTGGTTATGTGAATAATGTTAATAGCATGCATAAGTTTGCAGGATCAGGCCTTTAATTATTAAATGAAAGTTAAATTGCATGGGGAAGAGTTTTGTTAAATATTGTCAGTACCAAAGGTGGTGCCAGTGGGCTAGTGCAGTAGATTTTCACTTCTGAAGACCTAGATTCAGGTTCTGCTTGAATCACAAAGAAAAGTATGTTGAGTTTTATTCTAGACTTCTGAAGACATCACAAAAACAGCAGACAGTTTCGCTTTCTAAACTCAAGAAAGGTCCAGGTTAGTGGCCACTGGTCTCTATTTCTATAAAAAATGACATAATTAAGTTCACCCAATTGAGTTCTTTTCTGAAGAGCAAACAATTTAAATTGCTGCATGTTAGCATTTTTATAAATGATAAAATGGGCCTCCAGTTAAGATTTAAATTTGTTGTTCAATTGTCTAACACTTGATCTAATAGTAATGTATATTTCTTTTACAATAGGCAGATGAAGCATATTTCATTGGTCCAGCTGCCTCTCAGCAGAGCTATTTAGCCATGGAAAAAATAATACAAGTGGCCAAAATATCAACAGCACAGGTAAATATAACTACACTGCCCCTACCAAATTACGCACTTTGATTTGGCCTTCCTTGTACTGTGGTTTCCCTATGAAAAACTGTACTTGTGCTTTTGAGAACAGTTAAATGGGTTCCTCTGAGTACATGGGAAAATTCAATTTCCAATTTAACCTTTGGGTTTGAGCTAAAAAATAAAGATAAAATTACAGAGGAAAGTGCTCTAAATGTTTGTTCATATAAGGTGTGCTTAGCCTCTGTTTGCCAGAAGCTGGGAATGGGTGACAGGAGATGGATCACCTGATGACTATCTGTTCTGTTCATTCCCTCTGAAGCACCTGGCGTTGGCCACTGTCGGAAGATAGGATACTGGGCTAGATGGACCTTTCATCTGACCCAGTATAGTTGTTCTTATGTAAGGTGCAGCTTATTTTGTTCTAAACAACACATACAGTAGTATTGTCCTCTTTGTGTCTGTTCTGAGCTTATTGTATCTTTCACCTCACAATGTAGTTTTAAGATGCTTTCTTTTGATAGTTAAAATAATGACATTTTAAATTAAAGGTTGTCTGCTTTGATCAAAACTTATATGCATGAGATATTATTTCATTTATATAAGGTAACACCTTCAAAAATACTAATGTTTTACTTTCAAAAGCAACGTCAATAAGATTTAGGCTCCTAAATTCTGACATTGTTTTTGAAAATGAGACTTAGGCTCCTCGGTCATTCAGGCACTTTTGAAAATGTTGTCCAAGCAGCATAAAGTGTTGTAGGCCCTTCACGTAGGACCTGAAGCTCAAAACGTACCTAGTTTGCTTTACTCAATGGGACTACTTACTAAATATTATTACTCTCCTATGGAAATATTTGCAGGATTAGGCCCAGTTCCCTGCTCCAGATTGCTTAAATTATAATCTAAAGACTTGGTCCCGCAATTAATTATTCCTGCGGATATATTTACTTCTGAGCAGAGTTCCACTGACACCAGGGGTACTCTGCACAGGACTAACTATACTTAGGCTTCGAGGGATCAGATTTTTATTGGTAAATGTCAGTAAACAATTTCACCGTCCATATAAAAATTGACCAAAAAAAAAATTCCCGTCAATAATAATTGAAATTTATAGATAGACAAAGTAAGAAAAATGCTGCTTGAGAACCTATTAGAATTTGATTTAAGGATATTTATTGTGTATATTTTGATGTCATGTTGAGAATTTGTTTTAATGGTTATAAATTTCAACTTTTTGAAACCAACATCTATGATCATTAAAAGTGGTCTGACCCACCCTCTTGCCTGATACCCCCTATAGTTTCTTGCAGCTGTGAAAAAATAAATTGATAAAATATAAAAATATGCTTAAAACAAACATTGATATTATCCATTAAAATTATTTAAAAAAAAAATCATATTCTGCCTGGCCTAACTATACTCATGGGTGTGACTATTTGCAGGATCAAGTGCTAAATAGACAGCATGCACAAAACCACAGCGGAATGAAGCAACATAAAACATTTCCTTCAGATTAACCATTGATTGCTAGTCTTGTTATAATTACTTATCACCCATTCCTTAACTGCTCGACCCAACCTACCCACCTACCCTTTAGTTTTTCTTAATTGTATTCCTGGTGGTTGATGTTTTTTGTGCATGGTATGTTCCATCCCA
Organism: Gopherus evgoodei; assembly: GCF_007399415.2. Taxonomy (NCBI): domain Eukaryota; kingdom Metazoa; phylum Chordata; order Testudines; family Testudinidae; genus Gopherus; species Gopherus evgoodei. Next base: position 9,822,422 of record NC_044330.1, read on the forward strand.
TGTTTCCCTCCGTCCCCCCAGAAAGCCTTCTATATAAACCTGTAGTTTTAGGGTGACATGGGTTACACTGGTGTAAAGTAGGCTGGTAACCTTCATTCTGTTTTAGGCTATTCATCCAGGGTATGGTTTCCTCTCAGAAAACACAGAGTTTGCCGAGCTATGCAAGCAAGAGGGAATCATCTTCATAGGCCCTCCTTCATCTGCTATCAGAGATATGGGTATTAAGAGGTATCTCTTTCTGATTTGTTACTCACTTCAATGTGTAACTTACAGTTCAGTGAATTTGCCTTCATTATTAATGAAGATTTTTTACTTAGCTCTTTTGCTCCCTGCATTATTCTTGATTTTTCTACATAGCCTGTTGTACAATGCTCCAAACTGTTCATAGTTCTGGGATGAATACAAATATAGGAACAATCAAGATTCTTCCATTAATAAGATTTTAATAATTGCATAGGCTGGTCTAGGATCCTCTAGGATTAACGCTTTGCACTATCATACTGAAGGACCTAGGTTCAATACCCAGGTCTTTAGACTTCAGGTCAGAAAGCGCTGTGGGAGCTCTACTGATAGCTCTCAATGGTGGTGGAAGGAAGCATCTCATGTCTCTGCAGTGACTTGTAGCTGTTCTTGAATGGTGTTGATGGGAAGAGAAGCCTATGCCCCGTTCTTGGGCCAAAGGAAAATTGCCAGAGCATGAGATATAAATAGAATGGTGGAAATTAAAGACTGCTTAATCAATAACCCTTTGACAAATAAATCAACATTATTAATCAAGCATAAAACACATTATCTAAATTAATTTGGTACCTGCATAAAGGTTAATTTTACAATGTGTATTAATGTACTGTGTGATTTAACTAGTGTTATGTGCATGTTTTCTATCCCTGCTCCTTTTATGCTCTTAAGTATAAAAAAAATTATGTGCATGCTGAACTACACCAAATTAGGGTCCTTATCCTAAAAACATTTGTGCACCAGCATAACTTTACTCATCTTAGTAGTCCCATTGAAGTAAATGGAAGCAGTCACATGAATAAAGTTAAGCGTGTATGCGGTATTTACAGATCAGAGGCCTCTTGTAAGAAACAGCTATTATCATTGCTATTTTAAATATCAAAAAAATATTTTTTTTGAAGCACCTCCAAGGCTATAATGTCTGCTGCTGGGGTTCCTGTCACTGAAGGTTATCATGGTGAAGATCAGTCTGATGAATGTCTAAAGGAACATGCCAGGAGTATTGGGTATCCAGTAATGATTAAAGCAGTTCGTGGAGGCGGAGGAAAGGTAAGGAAAACTTACGCAAACTTGTTTTATCTGATTTGAAGTTATGCTACTAAGATATGTACTAATACTACTACATCGTACCTTCTGTTTTATGTAACTGAATTCTATAAAAGGAATCTTATCAGAAAGGTAATCGGAAGCAAATTATTTTAATTTGAAGTTAATAAAATAATGTCCAGCACTTTCATTGTGCTTTCCTTTTATTTAGTCATTCTTGGGCCAAATTGCTTGTATAAACTGGTAGAGCTGCATTGACTCAAATGGAGTTCCAGCAATATACACTAGCAGAACGTTTGGTCCGTTATGTTGTATTGGTGAGGTTGTATGAGATTGAATCATTGTTTAATGACAATGTCTGTTGTGATTATATTTTTTAATGGTGGTTTTAAATTTGTGAGTGTTGCATAAATAGATTCTTAGAAATCTTTGAAATATCTGGATACCTTCAGTGTATAGCTATTATTTATTAATTGATGACCTCCCTGATGAAATGTGAAAAGAGCCTGCAGAAAAATTTCATGATAGAGCTCCAGGTTTGTCTCCATGATTTCCATAACAAATGTACATATTTTGTAAAGAAAAACAGTGTTTTGTCTTCCAGCCATGAAAACTTAGCATGAGATCCAAAAGTCATATTGAGTTCTGTCCTTAACCGCACCAGTGCAACAACATTATCTTTAATTTATAGCCTTAGTGACACTTTTATTTTCTGTGGGATTTGCAAAGATTAACTGTTTGGAAGTTAGTAAATAATCTATTGATGCATAAGAAGGAATGGAATTCTTTTATTGGTAAACACATATTGTAATTATTCTTTTAATCATTCACCAGTTTTCACACAAGTGGAGATTTTTTTGTAACTGTTATTATTTACTTGTTCTTTAGTAGCTATTTAGACATCCTTATGTTGTCTCTTAGGGTATGAGAATTGCTCGGTCAGAAAAGGAGTTCCTGGACCAACTAGAATCAGCCAGGAGAGAAGCAAAGAAGTCTTTCAATGATGATGCAGTGCTGATAGAGAAATTTGTAGACAATCCAAGGTGAGAGAAGTGGATTATATTTTTAATACTTAAAATATTTTAAAAAACCAGCACAACATTTTTATGCAAGATGATAGTTTGTGTCTTATACAGCATTGCACACACTTTCTGCACTTGCATAAAATAGGGCAGAATTATTAATTTTACAAAGTGTGAAGTGGATGACAGGGACTTTGAATGATAATTTATAACAAATCTAGCTGTCTTGGTGACATATTGGCAGCATCCTAATGGTGGTGGTGTGGAGAGACACCTAGATATTGCATACTATGTTATGGCAATGACATGCCTAGTCAATACATCAGCCTTCTGACCTCACCGTTCTTTTAGGTCTAAAGGAAGCAATGGGTAGCAGTGCTTAAAGCACAGAAATAGGAGTCAGGAGGAGAACCATAGTCTACCTCAGATGTCCTGTATGTACTCAAACAAGTCACTTAATCTCTCTGTGCCTCAGTCTGTAAAATGGGGATGATAATACTTCATTTACATTTATGCTGTAAACTGAGCTCATTAACTTTCATAAAGCTCTTTTGACATAGACAGATACAAGGTGTTATAGATTGCAAAGCAGTGATATTCTTGGCATACACCTTGTTGAACATGTAGTAGGTAGGTACATATAAATACTTTCAGCTGAAAGTACCAGGAGATTAGACTGACCTATCTCTAAATATAGCTTTAAAGCACCTACATTGTAAAAAGAAACATAGACCTGCTTATCTTATCCGTTATGCACGTGCAGCTCCCATTGACTTCTTTGGGAACTGCATGTGTCAGCAAACAATGGGACAATCAAGACCCTGGTAAATTACTGTAATACCTAAAAGTCTGCCTCTCTCATCAATAAGTAGAACTGCCACAAGCTGGTGTTTGGCCTCCTGGAATAATATTTTACAGATTAAGTGGTTTACCCCTGAGCACATCAAAGGCTAGGAGATGTCAAAGGGCCTATGTGTAAGTTGCAGAATTCACAGATTTAAAACTAAAAAAGAAAAAAATCTTGAGTCCAAAAACTAATATAGAAGTAGCGGACTCTAAATATTTTTTTCTCTCTCTCTTCTTTTTTTTTTTTTTTTTTTTAAACTCATGAAGTTTCAATACGATGATCATGAAGTTCAAAATCCCATTTGAACTAGTGGCTTTCGGAGTTATAATATGTTTCACTGAATCACTTAACAGCATCATGCTGATCTGCAATTGGAACCAAGAGGGCAGGCCCTTACAGCTGTATGAAACCCTATTGAAGTCAATGGGGTGCTGTGCAAGTGTCTGCCTCGGTGGAACGGATTGCAAAATTGTGGCTTTAGCGATCTTTAGTAATATACATTGAAACCTTTGTTATTGTGAAACAGGCATGTTGAAGTCCAGGTGTTTGGTGACCAGCATGGCAATGCAGTCTATTTGTTTGAAAGAGATTGCAGTGTGCAGAGAAGACACCAGAAAATCATTGAAGAAGCTCCTGGGGTAAGTGGAGGGTTCCTAAATGGAGTTTATAAAGTAATATTATTTTGAATTTTTTGTACATATCTGTCTGCTTTCTGCTACTTAAATAAATAAATCTCAGAACCTTTTTGCATTTTATTTTATTTGTTTTTTGAGCTCCAGAGACAAAACTGAAGGTTAGAACGTAGGATTTTACAATATTGAATTAAAACATTGTGGCATCTAGCTTGGTGTCCTACTTTGGGAAATGGCCGGTACTTGATGTTTCAGAAGAAGGGAAAAAACTCCCTCTTAACCTCTAGTTGTCCAACATTTTGCATATTTTATTTATTTCAGTCAATTTATCAAAGATTCTCTACCGTCAAGATTTAGGACATAAGCTGATTGCTACTTGGGTCAGGAAGCAAAGATTTTAAATATAACATGGTTCAGGATTTTACTGCTGTTTTTTAAAGATGGCATAGTATTCACATACAGTAGGCATGATATCTGTGAGACTCTCAGTAATGTGCAATCTCTTTTTATCATTACATTCACAGCCAGGAATTGAGCCTGAGGTGAGAAGGAAACTTGGAGAAGCTGCTGTCAAAGCAGCCAAAGCCGTGAACTATGTGGGAGCAGGTACATTAACTTCCTTCTAGTGCCTTCCTCTTAAGTTAATAGAGCCTTGAGCCTCAAGTCAAATGACATTTTCTTGTTCTGGAATGTGATACACGCTTGTAGCATTTTTTTTAACTTTCATGTAGTTGTCACATAGTTATTGAGTTCTAAGCTAGCGAAATTTAGCATGAATCCCCTGCGCAGAGTAGTATAGAACTACGGAAGAGAAAAAGCTAAGAAGTCTGAAAGCAAATAATTCAGCTGAATAGCTTGAGATTTGAAGGTGAATATTCTGAATGCACATCAGACTACATGTGCAAAGTGATTTATCATTCACCTTGCAAACAACAAAATGTCAGTGTTCTAACTTCAGGGCCTGCTCTAAAAATAATCCCAAGGAAAACAGCTGTAGTTTCTAGTATAGTTACTAGTTGAAAATCAGTTCAGAAAAATATTAACAACTCTGATTCTTTTTAAGATATTCTTTGGAAGGGAAGTCTTTTAAATTAGCATAGGACAATTCTTCCTGACGGATCCTGAAGCACTTTATAAATATCATATATACAACACTACTGAAATGCAGCTGCTTCTGGAGAGAAGAGTAGCAGTCCACCAGCACAGAACGTCTTGGGATAATAAAAGTGTGATGGGATAAGATCCAGTGGTTTCAGGCAATTTAGGTGTTTCAAAGCTGATGCTCCAACCATTAACACACCTTTCCAGTTTTGTCAAAATGTTTTTGTCAAACTGCAAATCACTAAATATCTTTAGGTGGCCACCTGGTAGAAAGCCTCCTTGTCTCAGTGAAATGTGTGCTTATTAAATATTTCAGGAACTGTGGAATTTATTATGGACTCTCAACATAATTTCTACTTTATGGAGATGAACACCAGGCTGCAAGTGGAGCACCCAGTTACTGAGATGATCACAGGGACTGACTTGGTGGAGTGGCAGCTGAGGGTAAGGGATAACTAATTTTAGTTGCAAGGGTAGCAGGGATGGATGGTGTCTATCCAGTGGTCTAGTGTGGTAATGCTTGGCGTTATTGTGTGCAGGATGCTGCTCTCTCACTTCCATGGTTGGGAGTGATTCCCATTGCTCCACAGCAGCCTCCCTCTCTCCCTGTTTAATAAAGGAGCATTGTGGAAAGGCTTTGAATAGAATCCCCACACAGTCCTCCTCGCAGTATTGGGCTTCAAAGTCTCAGGGAGAAGTAGAGATGGGGGATCTTCAGGCCTTTAACTGGGATATAGAGAATATGGGAAGTGAGAGGAGAAGATTCTTCGTTTATCCTTGAATTTCTGAATATGCTTTAGAAGCTTAATTTTTGACATGCAAAGTGTTTCTTTGGCCCAGGAACCATGCATGGCGCAGAGTCAGAGAAACAGAAACCCTTTCCAGAGAGTAGAGGTGGTATTCTTTCTGTGTATTTCTACCCCAGCAGAAGTTCATGTGGGAAGGAGCCTGACAATTCTACCGTACATGTAATAAGCACAGTTCTGTTCACATCTGCCAGAAGACAGTAAGATGTTTTGAACCTTCAAGTGTATGGGGGGGGAGGGTATGGATGATGGAAGGGATTACTGTGGGGAGCGTCGGGGTTTGGGTACACAGGTGTTGGGCAATGGGAAGCTGGGTTGTGTCAATGTTCAGAAATGGTGCATGTGATTGGGGCGAATTAAAGCTGGAAAAGAAAGCCAAAGTGGCAGTTAATCTAAAGATGCTAAGGCAGGAAATGGAAGGCTGTGGATTGCTAATCTGGGAATGGGAGTTGAGAACTGAAGAGTGCTGACCTGGGACAGAAGTCAGACTCTGCTGGAGGAGAGGGAAGGTGGAAAGAACTAAAAGAAGAGTCAGGACTATGGTCAGGTACCAGTGGAGGTGTAAAGAAAAGGATGTTATTTCCAGAGAGGGGAAAAAGCATTACACAGATCCAGGGTTCACTGCTATGCCTTAGAGCAGTGGTTTTCAACCTTTTTTCATTTCAAATGGAGGTAGGCATCCTTTCTGAAATCTTAAGACAGTGGTCCCCAATGCTGTACCCATGGGTACCATGGCGCCCGCCGGGGCATTTATGTGCGCCCGCGTAGTGCCCAGCAGAGAAGAGAAGCCGTGGCCCCGCGCCTTCCGGGGACAGAGAACTCAGGCTGCGGGCACAGTGTTCTCTGTTCCCAGCAGGTGCGGGGCACCACCTGGTGCCCAGCAGAGGAGACAAGCTGTGGCCCCGCACCTGCCGGGGACAGAGAACTCGGGGGCTGCACGCTGGGGGCGCTAGTGTTCTCGGTCCCTGGCAGGCGCGGGGCCGCAGCTTAATCTGGAGAGAAGTCACGGTGCCTCACCTGCCAGAGACAGAGAACTCCGGGCCTGCAGGCTGCGGGCACCGGTGTTCTCGGTCCCAGGCAGGCATGGGACCCGCCTAGCGCCCAGCAGGGGAGAGAAGCCGTGGCCCCGCGCCTGCTGGGGACAGAGTACTCCGGGGCTGCAGGCACCGGCCTTCTCTGTCCTCACAGCTTCTCTCCGGCTTCTCTCTTCTCTCTGGATTCATATATTATGTAATATTAAATATGATGTTTTTTGTATTATTTAATGTACAAATACAAAATAAGCCTTGAAAAATTGTTGACGCCCGCCACACTCTGCTGAAAACATGAGTGTGCTACTGGCCACAAAAAGATTGGGGACCACTGTCTTAAGAGAGAGTCTGTGGACCCCTGGTTGAAAACCACTGCCTTAGAGGAACAATAAATACCTACAACTTGGATCATCAGGCGTTTTCTTCCCCCTTGTGGATGGAAATTGTGTGTGCTTTTGAGACCAGTGTGGGCAGAGGGGTCTGATTGTGGCTGTCCTTGCTGGCTGGTTACCATGACCCTGCTACAGATTTCTCCACGGCATTTTAACCTTAAAATGTTTCCTGGATTTACCCTGAAACTAGTGTATTTTCCCTTACTTTTCTAGCTTTCTTTCCTGAATTCAAGGGAGTGAAAAGGTCCCTGTTGACCTATTAGTTTAAAAATCCTGAGTAATTAGAAACTCCTCCTGTGAAACCTTTTCTTAAACTTGTGTACAGATTTCAGAGTATGTGAAAGAAGGGAGCGATGGACTAGAGTCTAGCAATAGTGGCAGCTAGTAAGTTTTTCCAGCCACTTAGAAGGATTTTCTTCTCCCTAATAAAATCTTGTTTTCCAGATGAGCAGGCTTTTATTGTTCAGTGCTTTATAGGCTCACATTTTTTTTTATTGGACCGTAGCAGTAAGAGGAAGAAAAAGCATTGTTTATTGTGATTCAGTTTTGTGGAATGTTGTAAGATCATCTTACGGTAATAGAACTTTGGAAATAATCCTCTTTCAAAATCCTTTAAATTGTGACTTTCTTCCTGGGGAGATAGGAAGGAATAACTTTAACATTTATCAGAATTAAAACCTAAAACTATTCACCCATCACTTGTTTCTCATCACTTGTGAGGTTACTTGTGTTCAGAAGAAGAGTCCTTCTTCCCCAGTCCATCTTCTCTTTCTCCTTGATCCTGCTATCAGATAGCAATATAGAATTTGTGGCGTTGGTCTCATTCCCGGACAGTAGACTGATATCACAAACAGGATCATGACGTTCTCTCTGGATCAACAAGAAGCTGAGTTGGAGGAATAAATTGTTATCCAAATATACACATTTGAAATAGGAAGTACAGAAAATGGCTAGTGAACTAACCTGTTTTGTGTGTGAATGTTTTTTTAAGTTGGTTACAATGTATAAGTTCCTTCCTACTTGATATTGCAGCCATTGTATTCCTTGGTTGGGCAACTGATACATCAAAATGTAAGATATATTGGTCATGGAGAAAACCTAGTCCTGAAACAAGACAAAAATGATCAATATATTGCAATCCTTTCTCAACGATGTTTATTCACGTGCCAGGACAGCCAAACCACCTGACTTGGTGTTTTTTGTAGCTCCTTGACCTATTGTCTTACATGGAAGATTACAGCTGTTCTTATTGTGTAATTGTAAATAGTACCTTGCCTTTGTGCAGATCGCATATGTATAATTTTATCATATTTAGCTTCCATCTGTCATTTGTTACAATCAAAAGTTTGTGTGTCTGTACACACAAGATATCTGCATCCATGTGCTAGTGCTCTGACCCGAACTGTTAGGGTTGCTCCCCGGTGAATAGAAAATTACTCTACTATCTACAGGTTGCAGCAGGAGAGAAAATTCCCCTAATGCAGGAAGAAATTGCACTCAGTGGCCATGCATTTGAAGCCAGGATATATGCCGAAGATCCTAATAATAACTTCATGCCAGGAGCTGGACCCTTACTCCACTTGTCTACACCACCACCTGACAGTTTTACCAGGATAGAAACTGGGGTCAGACAAGGTAAAATTTGAAGACAGTATTAACTGAAAATATCTGTTAAAAAGAACAGCTCATTACAAATGTGCTCTCAAGCAAGTTCCCTCTGGCTGCAGCTTTTTAATCTTGTGCTTAGCTTGAGGCCAGAATTTGCCCCAGAGGATATTGTCGTAATTATAAAAAACTACAGAATTCTTCTCCCTGAGAATTCCACTATATCTTGATTGGATCCCTAAATATCTCATCATCTTCCCACTCCAATTATTGCCCTTATGGGATAGGCAAATTGGATTTCTTTCAAAGCTTGTCAATACTATGCCTTAATTCAGCAAAGAAGGTTGATGTTGAATAGTATCACCTCTGTAACATTTCATACTCAGGCTGGCCTTGGAATTGAGAGATTGGTCCACAAATCAAACTTGAGTCTCCTACGTGGCCATTGCGGAGCACTGCCCATTGGGGGTCTCAGATCATTTTGCTACCATAGTGCTAGTACCACTTTATAAAGCATACCATCAAACATATCTATGTGAAGGTGAGTGTCAGTGTCCTTAGAAATCATTCCCTATATATTTATACTTTAGGTGATGAAGTTTCTGTACATTATGATCCAATGATTGCTAAACTAGTTGTTTGGGCAGAGGATCGCCAAGCAGCATTGAAAAAGTTGCAGTACAGCCTCCATCAGTACAATGTAAGTATCCTTTGTTCTTTGTTTGTTTAGTACCTACCACAATGGGATCCTAGGTATTACAGAAATACAAATAATATAAGGAACCTAATACGATTTCAAGTCTGTTTCTACATAAGCTGTTTACACAGCTCCTATCACAATAGTAGCAAAATGCTATTATAGAACAAAAACGGCTTTTTTGAAAGGGTTTAACTTAGCTACAGCTAAATTGCAGGACTACTAATTGTAGTTACTAACTGTAGTCGGTAGCCTATCATTTAAATCAGCTTCTGTACCAAATGATTGGAGGATAACTAATGTGACGTCAATTTTTTTAAAGGGCTTCAGAGGTGATCCTGGCAATTACAGGCTGGTAAGCCTGACTTCAGTACTGGGCAAACTGGTTGAAACGATAGTAAAGAACAAAATTGTCAGACACATAGATGAACATAATTTGTTGGGGAAGAGTCAATATGTTTTTTGTAAAGGGAAATCATGCCTCACCAATCTACTAGAATTCTTTGAGGGGGTCAACAAGCATGTGGACAAGGGGGATCCAGTGAATATAGTGTACTTAAATTTTCAGAAAGCCTTTTGCAAGATCCCTCTCCAAAGGCTCTTAAGCAAAATAAGCTGTCATAGGATAAGAGCGAAGGTTCTCTCATGGACTGGTAACTGGTTAAAAGATTGGAAACAAAGGGTCGGAATAAATGGTTACTTTTCAGAATAGAGAGAGGAAAATAGTGGTGTCCCCCAGGGATCTGTACTGGGACCAGTCCTATTCAACATATTCATAAATGATCTGGGAAAAGGAGTAAACAGTGAGGTGGCAACATTTGATACAAAACTACTCAAGATAGTTAAGTCCCAGGCAGACTGCGAAGAGCTACAAAAGGATCTCTCAAAACTGGGTAACTGGGAAACAAAATGGCAGATGAAATTCTGTGTAGATAAATGCAAAGTAATGTACATTGGAGAACATAATCCCAACTATGCACATAAAATGATGGGGTCTAAATTAGCTGTTACCACTCAAGAAAGAGATCTTGGAGTCATTGTGGATAGTTCTCTGAAAACATCCACTCAATTTACAGTGGCAGTCAAAAAAGTGAACAGAATGTTGGGAATCATTAAGAAAGGGATAGATAATAAGACAGAAAATGTCATACTGCCTCTATATAATCCATGGAATGTCCACATCTTGAATACTGCGTGCAGATGAGGTCACTCCCCTCTCAAAAAAGATATATTGGAATTGGAAAAGGTTCAGAAAAGGGCAAAAAAAATGATTAGGGCTATGGAATAGCTACAGTATGAGGCGAGAGCAATAAAAGTGGGACTTCTCAGCTTGGAAAAGAGACGACTAATGGAGGATATGATTGAGGTCTATAAAATCATGACTGGTGTGGAGAAAGTAAATAAAGAAGTGTTATTTACTCCTTGTAACACAAGAGCTAGAGGTCACCAAATGAAATTAATAGGGAGCAGGTTTAAAATAAACAGAAGGAAGTATTTTTTCACACAATGCACAGTTAACCTGTGGAGCTCCTTGCCAGAGGATGTTGTCAGGGCCAAGGCTATAACAGGGTTCAAAAAAATCATGGAGGATAGGTTCATCAATGGCTATTAGCCAGGATGGGCAGGGATGGTGTTCCTAGCCTCTGTTTGCCAGAAGCTGGGAATGGGCAACAAGGAATGGATCACTTGATGATTACCTGTTTTATTCATTCACTCTGGGGCCCTGGCACTGGTCACTGTTGGAAGACAAGATACTGGGCTAGCTGGACCTTTGGTCTGACCCGGTGTGGCTATTATTAAGGTGTTCCTGTTTGGGTCTATTGAAGAGGTGAGCCCAAACTGTAGTGTTTTAAACTCCACTCTGCACTTTTTCAAAATTCAAAAAATTTTGCTATTGGCATCTCGTTCAGGCCCTTGTCAAGTAGTAACTCCTAAAATTATAAAGGATTGTTCAGTATTTAAAATTTTACTATAACTTATTTAACAAAGCAAAACAAACCAGATTGACAAGGCAGATAACATTTCTAATGCGAAAGGTTTGACTTGAAGTGAAGCCAGTTGCAGTGTGTAGTTTATTTACATTTACTGATATAAAAAATAAATTTTAAGGGACACAATCAACTTAAAAATCATGCATCTGAAAATGTTTTGTCTGCTATTGTTAGAAGTAACACAGAAGATTATTATAATTGACAGAGATCAGAGAAATATGTTTTTCTAAGTTTGTTTTGTTTTTTGTTTTGTTTTTTAAGTTCATTAAGTCTATATGTTTGACAGCACATTGTAACAATTCAGTTTCACTAATTTCCCCTAACTAATCCATTTCCTCTGTTGTTTGTGTGGGTCTTTTGCACAGCAACAGAAGAGGGAGACTCTAATAATTAAAAAAAAATGTAATAGTCAAGTGCAGAGATAGCACCTGAAAGACTTTTTTAAATTTTATTTTTAAATTGACTACATTTCAGGTTGACTGAGTCTTCTTAAATACTTGAGATAGGATTTTCAAAAGCATTCAGCACTGGCCTCAGTCTGCTCCCATTAACATCAGTGGTTAAACTCTTGTTGACTTCAGCGAAGGAAGAGTTAGGCCAAAAGTTAGTGTTTTAGAAAATCCTACCCTTGTTCTTCAAAGGTGATAGTTTCTTAAATAACGGGATATATACCAATTGAAATGTTTACTCTTTCTCTTCTCAGTGCTGTACTGCACTGATGTCACTTTTTAAGAAGACATTTTCGGTATCAGTGGAGCAGACAGCTGTAGGTCCGTTAGCAGCTCTTTGTTTTCATTTGGGAATGTGTGTGGATTTGTTGTTTCATTGTTTTTTTGGCACAGTGTTGTTGTGGCTCTGTTGGTCCCAGGATATGAGACACACAAGGCGAGTGAGGTAATATCTTTAACTGGACCAGCTTCTGTTGGTGAAAGAGACAAGCTTTTGAGCTCTATGGACCTGAAGAAGAGCTCTGTGGAGCTCGGAAGCTTGTCTCTTTCACCAATAGAAGTTGGTTCAACAAATGATACTATCTCACCCACCTTGTCTTTCTTTTTCTTGACAGATCGTAGGACTAAGCACCAATATTGATTTCTTACTAAGCCTGTCAGGACACCCACAGTTTGAGGCTGGAAACGTGCACACCAATTTCATTTCTCAACACCATGATGAACTGTTTCCAGCCAAACAGGCAACCCCAAATGAAATTTTGTGTCAGGCTGCTCTGGGACTCATACTGAAAGAGAAAATGATAACAGATGCTTTTAGAGTTCAGTCTGGTGGTAAGATAATTGTTTCCCTTTCCTTTAGTTTATTTTTCCTTTGAGGGGGTGAGACAGAAATCAGAGCTTTTGTCCATTTCATTGATTTTGTACTCCCTTGTTGCCTCACTGTTTAACCTCCTGACATCTGGTTACTACCATCGACTGAGAGGGCTGGACATAGCTTTCTTTAGGTGACAGATACTAAGTATAACACCTTTGTGATGCATGTGTTCTTAATTAGGTAAAAAGAGACTGTTCTAATGTATTTCAGATAGAAACACAACTTTTCATTTGCATGTGTGCGTCATTTCCACTTTGCTCCTGTCATCTTCAAAATGTCTGCAAATTTCTCTCCAGTGAGAAGGGCTAGCTCACAGTCTTTTCAATGTCCATCAATACTGTTTCTTCAGCCAACCCTGGGACCTTCAGATTAAAACACCAACTGGATCCCAGACAGGATCTGGATCAATGGAAGTCCTTCCATTGACTTCAGTGACCTCTGAAATCTGTTTTCATATCTCTTAAGAAGAGAGGATATTTACAGTTATACATTAGAGGATTAAAATGGTTGATAATGGCTAGACTGGTAGCAAATTGTGACTGCTGTTCGATGATTGACTGAGAATTGTACATGCACCTAGTGTGTGCTATGCTACCATTTTTTGTTATCTCGTCCCCCCGTCCTACCCTCAGTCTACTTCTGTCCCTCATCCACTTATTATAGCCTGTCGTACAAATTGTAAGCTGATTGGACCAGGGACTGTCATTTACTATGTATTTGTACAGTAACTATGACAATGGAGCCCCAACCTGGTTCAGCCCTTTTGGTGCAACAGAAATATATAATAACAATATAATAATTCATAATGTTAATAAAGTGATTTGAAGATGTAAAACACTAAGTACATGCTAAGCATTCTTATGTGCTTTATTTGTAATACAGTAAATGCAGCATCAATTGTTTGTGTATTTGGTCTTGTAGATAAATTCTCACCATTTGCATCCAGCAGTGGCAGAAGAATAAATATATCCTACACCAGAAACCTGACTCTCCTAGATGGTGAAAACCGTAAGTGACTAGCTGTGGGTAACGTGTTTGAGACTGTTATTTCAACATGCACACGCATAAAGTTGTAAAGATTTGGAAGAGGGAAGAGCAAACGTATATAGGAAAAAGTTTATTTGAGATTGATGGGGGAGGGGTAACCTGCAAAGATCACATGCTCCAGTCAGCATTTTCAAAGATCATGGTTAATTTCACACTCAGATTCCTGGAGACACTGGCCAGATTTTTTTAAAAGTGTCCCTAAATTTAGGATTCCAAATCCATATTTAGATACCTCAATAAAGGATTGAATTTTCATAGGACTTAAGCACCTGCAACTCCCATTGACTTCACTGGGTTATGGATGGTTTGAAACTCTAGTTAGTTTATTCAGGTATCTAAATACAGATTTAGGAACCTAGGGTTAGGCACCCAGCTTTGAAAATTTTGCTCTAAATGTCAGAACAACCTTCTACGAGGTTTGCTGAGCTAGTCTGACAGTTTTTGTTGGCCTTCTCGTTTGGAAATTTATATTTATGTTGAAAAAGATGCCCTGAACTCTGTTTTTAAGTTTAATTTTTCTCTAAGTCAAGTAAATCTTGTTTTTTTAATATTTTATTAAACAGATGTGGACATAATTATAGATTACAATCATGACGGTTCATATAACATGCAGGTAAAGTTCTATTTTCTCATACTCTTTAGTAACTGATCTCATCATAATGATGAGTAGGGTTAATTTACTGTATGTTTCTTGGCACCTTAAAGACTAAGACTTATTTCGGCATAAGCTTTTGTGGGTAAAAACCCCACTTCTTCAGATACATCTGCGCAAATAAATCTGTTAGTCTTTAAGGACTCCTGATTGTTTTTGTGGATACAGACTAACACGGCTACCCCTCTGTTACTTGTATGTTTCTTATTTAGATGTAGGCTGATTGCATCACCTATTATTAATGTTGCCCAACACTTTTCATTATAAGATCCTTTTTTAGTTGCTTTTAACTGTGCCAATCTAATATGTTTGGTCTGAAATTTTCCATGTTGGGTGTCTGCCTCATGCTGGTTTTTTTTTTAAAGTTTCAGCCAAAATGATTGTCATTTCTGAGGACAAGGCTAAGGAAAAACACGTCTGTCGGTCTTATCGTTGAATACTCTAGCTCCCCCATGCTTTGGAGCGGGACTTGATATGTGGCTGAGAGGTGGCCTGTGTCAGGAATGTACCTTTTGCCATCTCAACAAAAATCCAAACAAATTTGGCCATATTATAAGCCTTTGAAAAACCACGGATTTCACATGCTTAGTAGAGACTTCTTATGTTTAGAAACTAAATTCCCTGAAGTTTCTGTCTAGGGCTGAGTAGCATTTTCCCTGCAATGGCAGGTCCAGGCATAGATCCATAGACTCTAGGACTGGAAGGGACCTTGAGAGGTCGAGTCCAGTCCCCTGCCCTCATGGCAGGACCAAATACTGTCTAGACCATCCCTGATAGACATTTATCTAACCTACTCTTAAATATCTCCAGAGATGGAGATTCCACAACCTCCCTAGGCAATTTATTCCAGTGTTTAACCACATCTGAATGGAAAACAAGGAACCTGTCTGTCCTGTCCTTTCAGTGACCTTCTCTGCTGATCCCAGGCAGTGTGGGGGAGGAAGCTGCCTCATTTAAATGCACAGGGAGCTAGAGCTGAACTGATGGAGAGAAAATGGGACAAGGAGCCTGGTGTTGTGGGGTGGGAGAAGACTGGGACTGGAGACTAGTGGGATGGGAGAGGGAAACTGGGAGTTGGTGTGGGAGGGTGACTGGGGCTAGCTAAGGAAGGAGACTGAGACTATGAGCAAGGAAGGGAAATGGGGAGTGCGTACTGGGAGCCAGTAGGTGTATGCTTAAATCAGAGGAGTGGCTGAGAGGAAGACTGCGACTGGCTGGTCAAGGAAACTTGGACTGAAAATGAGTGGGGTGTGAGGAAGGAAGATCGAGGGGAGCGGAGACAGTTCTGACAAAAAGCTTGGACATGGAGGGAGAGGAGCCATGCCAATAAATAAAGGTTTGGAAAACATTCCTCAGTAAAAGGCTGAAGGAGCTCTCTCTATTTAGTTTATCAAAGAGAAGATTAAGGGGGATTTGATCACAGTCATAGGGCTCTTCAGTCTATCACACAAATATATAACGAGATCCAATGGGTGGAATTTGAAGCGAGGCAAATTCAGACTAGAAATAAGACTCACATTTTTAACAGTGAGGGTAATTAACCATTGGAACAAGCTACCAAGAGTTGTGATGCATTCTCCATTACTGGAAATTTTAAAATCAAGATTGGATGTTTTTCTAAAAAAATATGCGCTAGTTCAAATAGAAATTAATTCAGGAAGATGAGACTAGATAACCACTATGGTCCTTTCTGGCTTTATGATCTTTGAAACTGGGACAGGCTGTGAAAAGAGATTGGGACAAGGATCTGGGGAGTGGACCCTGAGATTGGATGAGGAGTGTGTCAGAGAGATTGGGACTGAGAATCAAATCAGTTGGGGTGGAGAACATGAGTGGGTGAGACTGGAACGGTGCAGGAGAGGGACAGATTTGATGAGGAGCGGAGAGGAAGTAGGAATGGCTGGACAAAAAAGGTTGGAGGAGAGGAGACTGGGAGAGGGAGTCCAGAGAAGGACATTCAGCGAAGGAGACTAGGACTGCGATGAGAAGCATGATAAGTGGAGAGTGGGACAGGGTTGGCAAGGAGAATAGAACTAGTATGAGGAGCTGGGGTTAAGGAACTAGGACAAGGACAGATTAGAGAAAATGGAGCAGAAGATGTCCTGAGTGCTGGGAGAGGGTAGAAGAGTCAGTGCCCACTGGAGCAAAATCAACTCTAGAGTCAGGAATGTAATCCAAGATTCCTGAGCTGCCACCGAAATCTGTGAAACACGCTGTCAAATTGTGTGTGTCTCCTCCCCGTCAAGGGCGGGCCCACATAAAGGATGACAACCTACTATTGCTATCAGTTCTTTGTTATCTCAAGTGGCAGAGGTCTGTGTGATTGGTCTAAAGGTTCCAAACTTGCTGATGACCCATGTAGGTGTCACTATGACACCACATGCTGGAATTGCTGTTTTTTTCAGTTTGCTTGTTTAAAAACCTAGGAAATGAATACACAAAAATCATGTTAAAGAACATTATTAAGGTTGCAAAGGACTCAAAAGCTAGAAAACGCCATTATTAAGGTTGCTTGTGCAAATTTAATTTGGCTCTCTTTTGCATATGCTGTATGACATAGTCTTCAAGTTCATAATTACATATAGTAGGGTAGCCACTTAGTCAGTCTTGCTTTAGGGTACATACAAGGGTTATTTTGTGGATTCTGTATCTCAGGACCACATAATTTAAGAATCCACCTGATGACACTCATATTATCATTGTTGAGCATTTTGAAATGCCAACATGTCACCCCTCCCTCACCAGCATCCCTCATAATCAAGAAGAGTTCACATTGTTACCTGCTCACTTTAGGGCGCACCACCTATACCCTACCGAGGGCTCGAGACGTGACCTGGTCAATTTAAGGACCCACACACTTTCCCTTCCGAGAGCTCAGGGTGTAAGGTACTTATCCTTACCCACGTGGCTCAGGAAGAAACCTGGTCAGTTTTAAGTACCTGCTCCTACCCACCAGGCTCAGGGCTCTATGGGTGTATGGAACCTTTTCCCAGTGAAAGAGCTTTACACAGTTGTGCTCTAAACATCTATTTCACCCGATGGCCGGTCAGGATCCATTCATCTGGGGGTTCCCGGCAATACCTCTACATGTCATGGTTATGCAGAGAGATCAGAGTTCCAGCAGCTTGATGTTGAACTGCAGTCTGGAAACGGTTCCCAAAGAACATTGTTTTTCATATACATTATATAGGTAAAATTAGCTACCGCCTTCAAATGTACTAATCCTATTACATTATCCCACACTCCTAAATAACAAAAATGTTAACCAGTTACATACTGGCACCTAGGTGTCCTCCTTGCTGCCCAAGTTTTTTACATTTGTATCTTTCACGCTCAAATTGTAACTTAGATGTGACCTTCTCTGTTTATGCAGATGGTCAGCATAAAAACACTGGTTAGCGCTCATTTTACCATGTATTGAGTCTCTTTCTGTCTCCTCCCTAATTTCCCAGTGCTGGGTGTGTCTACTTTACAACCTTGATGGTTATAACTCGTTAGGGAAATTCCTGAGAGGGGGGTGCTTTATCAGCAGCAGAACAGTGGTTGTGGGGGTTTTTTGTTTTGTTTTCCCCATCAATTTTAGTGGTGAACTCCCATGTGGGCGAGAGGGCTTGATCAGATCTACAACATGATTTGGGGCATACAAAATCAAGCAGTAAATTGAGGCAAAATGTAAGCCATTCTTACATGGTTTTATCACAAGCGAACACTGAAACAAGTGTGTGTTCTCTCTTTCGCTCTTTAGACATGATAGATTCTCAAGGCTTGTGGAACATCTTACAGACTGCTTCTGTTCCGTAGCACCATCTTTAATACAGATGGAGGCAGCTCAGCCAAGTTCCTTGAATAATTTACAACTTAATATTAGAACAGCAAATTGCTGAGTCTGAGGTGAAGAAGGATTTAAAGGAAGTAAAACCTATGCAATGAGAACAGTAGATATTCATTTTTATGTCCATTTCCAATACCTCTGCACATCTAGGCCTTGAACAAGTGTGATCTCTTGGCTCAGTAAGTTAATTTTAATGCAATTAACATAAGAACAGGACTGAGAGAAACTGTTGTTAACCAAGAAATATTTTCGTGTACACAATTTTTCATCTTTAGCATTCTGGAAAAGTACAAGATTAACATCTCTGAAAAGTTGAATCCTCTATGTACAGAACAGGGATAGCATGCTAAAAGTACAGTAAGATTCTCCGTGCTGTCTCAACCCTGTTGTGGAAGGATCACTTAGGAAGAGGAGGGGCCCCAGACTGAACAGGCTGTGGAGAATGAACCAATCACTAACCTCTCTGCTGCGATTCCCAACAGTGGTGGTACTTATTTCCTGTAGGAATGGAGGTTTATTTAATCTGGACGCCTGTCCATTTGGAATTGAACTGAGACCATCATCTTACTCACGTGGAATATCAAACAGCCATCATATGGTAACTAATTTGGGTTACTGTTAACCTTGGCTGGATTCTCATTAATAACCAAGGACTTCTAGGCATAAATAATCCAATTTTAGAGTCTGATTCTACAGTCCTTCCTTAACTTCATTTGGAAGTTTTATCTGTGACACTTTCCCTAATCCAGAAGTTCTCCTCAGAGCCTCCATTGTCAGTATTCCTCCTTCAAGTGCAACCTTCCTTTTCCTCCTCTAACTTTGGCAGAGCCACCCATAAGCGTGGGTGGGAGGGGGAGAATGATGACAAGTGGTACTTACTATGGAGAGTAACTTGTATCTCTTCCCAAGGGGAGTTCATTCAGCCTATAAATCATTCTTCATAAACTAGGAGTTCTTTCTAGCAATTTCTTTTTAAACTTTTTGTTCAAGAAATTAACCATGCATTGTTAAGCAAGTCTTGTCCCCTTAATGTTACCTGGGAGATAATAGGGTTATGACCGCTTAGGGTCTCTAGAGATACCGAAGAAATTAATCTGCACTTACGGTGAGGAAAACCCTTAAAAAATCAAAACAGAATATTTGGGGGGGGGGACACTACATGGTAGAATATAACTGAATATTATCCACCTCAGACTGGAGTGACTAAGGATATTTAAATATGTATGTTAACACTTTAATGCAAATGGTTACTAGCATGTCCATTTGTAACAGTGATTTTTGCCCTGGAAATACTATTCTAAAGCGAGAATGCAGTGTTATAGTCAATCATCAGCAACATGGTTTAGATGTGTGCTATGACTGTAAATGCTCCTTTGTATGACTACAGCATAACATTTAGGCTTACTGGGTCATACAATACAGACAGGACCCCCTTATCCTGCCTGTATTAATCGGTTTGGCCATTCTTTCTTCTTAGCCCTGAGTACTGAAACACTGGTCATGTTCCACAGCTGCAGCACTATGAGATAGCTTCCCTCATTTTCCACAATGCACTGATACATAGTAGGTAGATGCACAAACTGAGAATGGGAGAAAAACTCTTGTGGACACAAAATGAACTATGTTGCTTGTAACCCACAAGGTAATTGTGCCGCTGACTGGTTACAAACTTACATTAGGCTCTGTGCCTATAACATCTTTTAACAGTTAACAACTGTATTTCAGATAAAAGATAAAGCTTTCCATGTTTCTGGAGATATTTCTAATGAGGGAGATTCGACTTACCTGAGATGTACAGTAAATGGGAGTGTTTGTAAAGCTAAGCTGGTCATTTTGGACAACACTATTTGCCTCTTCTCACTGGTAAAGTTTCTTTTTCATCATCTGAGATTTAAAATCCCAGCTGAGGGGGGTAAGCAGGATTGTGAAATGGAGTGTAGTGGACTTAGACGAGTAATCTTAAATTTAGGGGGGTGAGATGTATCACTATTTCAATTTTGTAGCAGCCCATAATCTTCAGATCCTTGCTAGATTTATAACTATAATTGGAGGATGGTAACTAATAATCTACAACTGAGTAAATTAATTGCAGTTAACCAAATCAAAAGAGATTAAAATGATATTTGGAAAAAAAATACTTTAAAATGGTTCCCTAGAACACTGCTTATAATTTGCAGCTGAAAAGTATGTATGAGGAAGAGTGTAATTATGATTTTTTTATTTTAATGTACTTCATTTTTAAAATAAAATAATGAAAAATAAAAGTAATCAAGATGGAGCTTGAGGAGGAGAACTCCAATTTAGCCTTGAAAAATAAATTCAGATTAACATGACAACTTACCTTGGCATTCTCTGCATTGCATTAGCAGTAGTACTTATGAAGAAGAAATGTCCCTGTTTCCATTGTAAAGCTGGTCCATTTTTTCCAGTAAAAGTGATTAAAGGAAATTAAAATGACTTTGTGATAAATGTCATATGAAATCCACACGAATAAACAAACTACTTAATTACTTAGTAACAAATGTATTAACTTCTGTCACTATAAATATAAATCAAGGTTTGTACAATTGTAATGTGTTAATGACATAACTCAATCTTGGTTTATTAATTTTCTGTAGAAAGGCAGTGCACAAATTGGGCTTCCAATACCTAAATACTTATCTGGAGCGAGTGCAACAGGAACTCAAGGAGGTGCTATAGCACCTATGACTGGGACAATTGAAAAGGTGATTGTTACAAATGTGGGATGGAGAGGGGAAAGGAAACCTGTTTAAACATCTCCTACACAGCCCTGGCTCCTTCCAGTTGGAGAAAATCCCTCAGTTTGTTCACCTGTGCAGATGGTTTCCAGACTTCCTGTCTTGTTTCTGCAGAACGCAGGAAGAGCTCTTTAAAAATTCTAAGCATTTGACTAAACTTGCCATTTTAATTAAATTTCTTCCTTTTAATTGGCTTTTCAGCCACATGTCTCTAGAGCTGAAACCTTAGAGGCTCTCTGATCTATTCCCTCATGGCAGATAAGCCTACTGAAAAGTACCAGTCATAGAATCATAGAATGTCAGGGTTGGAAGGGACCTCAGGAGGTCATCTAGTCCAACCCTCTGTTCAAAGCAGGACCAATCCCCAAGTCCAGAAGAAGCCTTTATTATTCAGCTCTTCTTTAGCTTTTCTCTGAAGGAAACTTTCACCTCTTTTGCTAGCCAGATGTCCAGGTAGAAATCCTGCCCAAGTGATTTGGATTATATGGACATACGCGATTTTTTAATCCTTGCTTGCTTTGAATTTGTAGGTATTTGTGAAAGCAGGGGACACTGTACAAGCTGGAGACCCTCTAATGGTTATGATAGCTATGAAAATGGAGGTGAGTGACATTAAAAGTGTTTAATTACTGGGAATTAAAAAACAAACTCCAATGATACTGAAATGAATCCAGGATTGGTTTATTGGAATATTGTACAATTCAGTCTTGTTTCATCATCAACACCACTTGAAATATTGCAAAACTAATATATTATTTGACTAGATTTCAGAGAATTATGTTTACTGGTACATTATCATCAAATAATATTTTCATGTATAATTTTTATCTGTAATTTTTGTAAATGCTCATTTTGTTAGCTCTTTAAATGCCTCAGATATAAATTATCCATTATTTTCAATACAAAACCATCTTTCATAATCTGGATGTTTTACTTTACTTTCTCTCGCCATGATTTAAACACATGATATTACTATCTGCAGTTACTTTATGCTGAAATTCAGCAAGCAGTGATTCTTTCTCTAAATATATATCCGGCGTTTTCTTGTGTGTAATCCTGTTGATTATTGTTTACATAAAGCGTTACAGAAAGTAGACTAAAGATTCTTTGTAAGGGTCAACATTAAATGTAATGTAGCAGCACGTGGGATGTTCTGTCATGTTTTGTTACATTGTTTGGCATTGGCTAAAATTGCCGGCACTATCCCAGTTTCTGTAGTTTGAGCTGGTTGGGTTTGGATTTATTTTTACAGTGCAGTGTATGGGAGCCGAACTAAATAATGTAACAGATTTAAGCTAGTGTTTGAAATAATTTATAAATTTTGATAACATTGTGTAAAATCCTGCATACTAAGAAAATTAATTCAAATTTAAAATTATTAAAACTTATTTTGGTAATTGTATATCGCTAGGTGGTTGTAACATTGGTATCCATGTTACATGTGTGGCTCTTTGTGTCTTTCATTGACAGTTTACCTGAGTAGTTCCTAAATATTTGTGCTACTATTTAAAATAAAAAGGTTAAATTGCAAAATTAATTTAAATGAATCCTTGCTAAGATATAAGAAAGTATTTGTTTTTGATTAGACTAATCCTATTTAGAAACTATCGGGGCAACAAAAGGTACAATGGAAAACGAACATGATATAATAATCCTATGAGCCAAATTTGGACTTGGTGTGTAAGCAGTTGGTAATCACATCTTAATTTAGCCCAAGATCTGTTAAATAAAAACATTTCCTGTCCACCAAACAAAAATATATTAAATGCATCAGCAGTCCCTTCAAAGGAACTGACCTGTTAAATGGTTAACATTGTTGAACTAAAACTGAGTTATTTTAACAGATGTCTAATTTATTTTTAAGAAGGAACAATGAAGTAAAACAAGATGGAAATATCTGTGCTTCAGCATGTAACCCCAAATAGTGTTTTGTTTTCCTCTCCGGTTAAATATTGAGGAGGAAAAACCAAAGTAACTTGAAAATGAGGTTCTTTCAAGAATAAAATAACATTTTAGAAGAATGAACTGTGTCAAAAGAAGTGGTAAATGTTGATTTGATCTAATCTCACCTCTGCTCAGGATTTATGTGCTTGATTGTTATTAAAAAAAGAGAGAATTTTTTAAATAGTCTATTGATTTATCTGTGTGCTTATTTCTATGCAGCATACCATAAGAGCTCCCAAGGCAGGAATAATAAAGAAAGTTAATTACCAAGAAGGCTCTCAGGCCAACAGACATGCTCCACTAGTTGAGTTAGTGGATGAAGACATGGAATCAAATTGAACTCCAAGGAAGGTGCTATTTTTTGCTTTCTTGGTTTTCTCAAAGAAGGTGTCTTTATAGTTTGTTCAGCATTCCATGGATATAGTTACATGGCAGATTATGTCCACTTCCCCTAAAAACTGGACATTACTGAATTGTAATAAAAGATAAACAGCTAAGGATCTGATCCTGCAATCCTTAGTGTAAAATTCCTATTGAGCAATTACATTTGCCTGATTAGTGACTGCAGGATCTGTCCTTAAATTGGTATTTATAGGTGTTTTTGTAGTGATTGGAGACCAACTTCCAAAATATTGGTTCTTGCCTACTTTGTCATTGTGAGCTGCCATTTTGCCATATTTTTGCCCTTAAAGTTTCCTACATTTCAGACTCCTTGTCAGGCAGTTTGAAAGCTGTCCGTGATAGGCAAATTTAAATGAGTGCATAAGAATGATATCATCCTTACTGAGGCAAAACTCCCATAAATGGCCTGAGTATTGAATGCAGGATTGGTCCCATCACATATACTCTTAGCTAGGTCACTTTATCTCTTGGTGCCTCTTGTTTGTCCATTTGTAAATGGGGATAATAGTGCTGAGTTATGTCACTGAGGGGCAGGGTGTGTGAGGGAGATTGAATTTCCATAATTATTGTAAAATACTTTGAAGATCTCTGATGAAAGGTGTTGTAGAAGGGAAAAGAAATATTATTGCTGTATTAATCAAAACTGAATCTGTTTCAGGATGGATTATTTATCTTGAGAGCTCAGAGTGTAATACAGAAAAACTGTACATTTATTTAATATTAAAATGTTTGTGCCATAATAAAATATGTATTTTAAAATTCAGATTACTTTTCACATATCTCTTCATGTTTCAGTCTCCGAACCTTATATCTTGTTCATTTGCCAGAATGTGGTGTTCCCAAGATCATTATAAAGATATGAAATGTCTGACTGATGATAATACTTATTGCTACTTTCATGTGTACATTTCTTCATGAAGAAAAATGTGTGGTTCTTTTATACACGAATGCAGTATAAGTGAGCGGAATACTACATATTGGCTATACACTGTAATTTATTTTTAACTTGTTGATGCTGAACCCCAAATGCTTGGGTAAAGGAAAAGGACACATTATTAATAAAAATGTCCATACTAATTATTAAGCCCTTTCAAATTCCTTTCACAATTTATACAATGTGAAGTGCTTTTTGTCATATGAACTTTCAGGTTATTGTGAATGTGTGCATTGTGGTTATCTGGCATAGTTTGAACTGTAGACAGGACAACATAGTTGTTACAGAACCATGTTAGAGAATCACCATACACATGATGACTCTAGTCGTGCAGAGAGATTTCTCAGGGGTCCAGGTGTTGGCAGTCTGGCTCACTGGTTAAAACTGGACTATGGGAGCAGGAACTGTAACTGGGGGCCAAGGGTTGGAGTCAAAGGGTACCTCTCACTACCTGCCGGATCAGCGGGTAGCGGGTCGATCTATCGGGGATCAATTTATGGCTTGTAGTGTAGACGCAATAAATCGATCCCCAATCGCTCTCCTGTCAACTGCAGAACTGTAGCAGTACGAGAGGCGGAAGCAAAGTCGATCAGGGAGCGGCAGTCATCAATCCCGCACCACGAGGATGCAAAGTAAGTGATTCTAAGTCGGTCTAAGATACATTGACTTCAACTATGCTATTCTTGTAGCTGAAGTTGCATATCTTAGATCGATCCCCCCCCTTAGTGTAGACCAGGCCAAAGTCAGGAGCCAGGAACCAGAGCCAGAATCAGGAGTTGAGAACCAGAGCCAAGAGTCAGAGATGGAGTCAGGACCAAGGAAGGGGATGTGAGCTGGAGGCAAGACTGGATCCTGAGCGATCACAGCAGCAGGCCTAGCATTGAGCAACCAGTGACCTGCTGCTAAGCTGAAAGCAGGCCTGCAGGCTCTCTTCAGCCAATCAGGTGGTCCGACCGCAATCCAGCTGAACTCATTAATCAGCCTGGCTAGTCCTCAGGCTCACTCATCTGAAGGTGCTCAATCCTGACAAGATCTGTGCAGATGGCCTTTGTACCTGTGTGGAGCCTCTCTGAAGTCATTGTGGGCGGAAGCCACTACCTCAGGTGTTCTCAAACTGGGGGTCGTGACCCCTCAGGGGGTCGCGAGGTTATTACACGGGGCGGTCACGAGCTGTCGCCGCGTCCCTAAACCTTGCTTTGTCTCCAGTATTTATAATAGTGTTAAATATAAAAATGTGTTTTTACTTGTCGCACTATAGGCTTGCTAGGTGAAAGGGGTCACCAGTACAAACGTTTGAGAACCACTGCACTACCTCATGATGAGTTTGCTAACATGATTCGGTGACTGCTGACCTGTCCACAATGCAGACAAAAAACATGTTAGAATACAGACTTTTAGGACAGTTGTATGTTGGCCTGGTTACTAATAGTGTAGGCAGTCCTATTTACTTCCAGTTAGGTGTCTTCAGTGCCTTCAATGGGACCCACAGGATGGAACCTACATACAGAAATTTGAAGTAATCTCTATAAGAGGCTTTGTGCTTTAGCAAGTAAGATACGCCAGGATTCTGTTCCTATTTCTGCATTTAAACCTCTTATAGAATCTTTACCAAGTCATTTAAACTCTCTGAGCCAGCTTCTCCTGTCTGACTAATTCACTTTGCGCTGTTACTCAGCCGTTCGTTCCTCAGTTACTCCATCTAACACATGGATACGTGCACATTTTCATAGACCAAAGGGGCATTTGGGTGGGGAATGAAGAAGGACACGTTTTTAATTAGATCCAAGAGTTTTCTTTCACTTCTGAAAATGATCCCTGTCTGATTTTTGGAGGCTAGCAGCAAAAATATTCCCTGTTGATATGTTTTTTTTCTCCATAAGCTTCATTGACAGAGAATCTTATCTAGTTTTCAAATGATGGCAATTTCTTAAACATTTTATTATTTCTGCCCCTTAAACTGCCTCCTGAATGAGCCAATGTCAAAATCTATCCATCTGTCCAGTGTTGTGCTTTAATGTGATTTAATTAGGCAGGTAGAGAAACACTTGCAAAAAAAAGTCACAAATGAGCCATTTTTGAGCCATACTTAGTCACATTTTCAGAAAATATTCTAGCTGACATTAAAAAATTTGAAACCATGAGGATTTTCTTTATTGTTTTGAAGATCAAAATCAATCTTAGGCAACAATCTTACAACTTTAATTGCCACCTCTTTGTAGTAGAAACCTAACTGCAGAGACAGGGCTGGAACGCAGGCCATCTAGCTTCATAAACATGAGATTCTAGTACAGGGGTGGCCAACCTGAACCTAAGAAGGAGCCAGAATTTACCAATGTACATTGCCAAAGAGCCACAGTAATACGTCAGCAACCCTCCATTAGCCCCCCCACTGTTCCCTGGGCCTCCCACCCACCGGCAGCCCCCACCAATCAGCGCCTCCCACTCCCTCCCCGCACTTCCCAATTAGCTGTTTCGTGGCATGCAGGAGGCTTGGGAGGAGCGAGGGCATGGAAGGCTCGGGGGAGGGGGTGGGAAGGGATGGAGTGGAGGCAAGCCTGTGGCAGAACCAGGAGGTGAGCAGTGAGCAGCTCCCGGCACATTGGAAAGTTTGGCGTCTGTAGCTCCAGCCCCAGAATCGGCGCCTATACAAGGAGCCGCATGTTAACTTCTGAAGAGCCACATGTGGCTCCGGAGCCAAAGGTTGGCCACCCCTGTTCTAGTACCTTAGCTAAGGAAGATCTCTACTTGTCAGCTATAGAAATACCTTTGTTAAGCTGTAGCTGGTCAGCACGGGGCAACGTTTGCATATACTCAGAGGGGCAGATTCTCAGCTGGTGTAAATTGTCATAGCTCCATTCAGTGGAGCAGTCACTTTATACCAGCTAACAATTTGCCCTGTAGTGCTCACTCCTATACAAGGCAATAGCAGAAAACTCACACTGGTCTCGCAAATAGGGCATGGGATGGAAGGCAGGAAAGCTGGATTCTAGTCCCACGTCAGCCATTGTGATTCACTGTGTGCCTTGGGTAAGTCATTTTAACCAAAGTTTGCCTCAACTTCCTCATATATAATGAGATAATGATACTTAACACATTGAGATCCTTAAAGAAATGTGTTATAGAAGTGCCTAAGTACTTATTTGCATGTGTGCTGGTAAAATTGTAATTTTCAGATGCAGTCTTCATCATTACTTGTAGAGCTTTAAGCTTTTGCCATTTTATTTAGGAAAAAAAAAAACTAAACTAGTGAATTGTAAATTCCCTTCTTTAGATTTATTAACTCCTTGGCTGTAATGGTCATAGTCTCCAGTTGCCAGTAAATCCCAGCTCCCAGCATCAAGAGTATTAAAAAGTGAACCCTGAGTGGTTTTGATAGGGACTTTTAAAGCTCCACCAACAGTGGGAAGGAGGGGGTTGTCCCTGAGCAGAGTCTCATCTTCCTTTATAAATGCATGAAGTTTAATACTCAAAGCAAAAACATTGCCATTTTACAGGGAAGACCTACCAATGTACTTATTACAGCTGTACTGGTATCTGCTGATTATTTTTCTCTGGAGCTGACTGTCAAGAATTATTTTACTGTGATTGCTGTTACTTTTTGTAAAGGGTTAGACAGTATTCTGCATAATAGTTTATTGGAGCATTTTATAGCAACCCTATAACGTTTGAGCATGTAGCTTTAAAATATGTTATGTTCTTAATAGATGTCTAAGCTGCTTAGTATAAAGTAAATGTGTTTGTATAACGGATGGGTGCACATGATATGCAGGCAGATGCCACATACCATTTTTATGATGCTGGGACAGCTTTCTGCAATAAGGATTCTCTTTGGAACGTAATGTCAAATACACTGAGGTTTTGTCCTTGAGTATGATGAAGCTGAATGCAGTTGCTTAGTTAAACTAATGTTGGCTTGTGTCACTTCTGGTTAGTTTGTTTTTGAAGGCAGCAATAAAGAAATGATGCTTAATGGAGACCACTATATTCAGTTTTATTTGGACTATTTATATTTTACTAAATAAAAGCTTTTTAAAAAAAAATGCAGTGCCTTCTTTGAGACCTGTGGGGTTAACACTGTTTATTATACGGGAATCCACAGTAAGCTAAACAGGGTGTTTGATTGAAAACCCTGATATTTTTTACTATAGCATTTAATAATTAACTAGAGCACATTTGTATGTCTAATACCCCTGGGTTTTGAAGTGATAATGATAGTTGGATTTATCTTTAATCTGTCCTCCAGATAGCTGTATTTTTTGCCAAAAGTTATTTTTGAAATGTAATTGCTTTCTTTGTAAATGACAGCCAGCTTGCTCACATGGGAAGTAAGAAAAGCAGGAGGTGGTATGCGCTACCAGGCAGAATTCCAGGGAATGTTTGTGACGGAGAGGCTGCTGATGACTGCTTCCCTCTTCCTGACCCTCTGAAGACAGGAGGATGTGTTGGAGAGGCCACTTTTGGGGATCAGAATCAGTCTTACGATGTAACCACGTTCCCATTATAATTGCCACCTCTTTGTTGTAGAGACAAAAGCAAATTAACAAAGAACGCTGAGCAATATACTCCAGAGGATTTCCTCACATTAGCCAGCCAAGAGGGGAGAGGAGATCCTCCTCCTTTGACCTGGCTTCTCTTTCCTTTTGTACACTGCCCCAAGCAGTCATGTGACCAGTGGAACATGTTAACTCTTTACAGGCTCAGCACCTTTACCGTGTCATATCAAGAAAGGTAGGTTACTTTTTGCCATGATTATGCCAAAAATGGGGAACTATTCTTTGTGATATTGTATGGATCTGCTCCCCAAACAAGTTCCTGTTGACTATATGAAAGAGGGGGAAGGTTGGGCAAAGATATGGGGGAAAACCCCATTCTTCCAGAAGTTGTCAGATAGTCATCAGAGCACATGCGAAGCATATGAGACCCAAGGGCCCACCCATAAAGTAAAGTGCAAGGTGATCAAGAAAGATGAAGAGCTAATATAGCCCTTTGGGGATTTAAACATGTAGCATCCAGGAATCTATGTATTGCATTCGAAACCTGATGTTTAGACTGTAAACCATCCTCTCAAGCCAATGTCCAAAACCAAGCCTGTATTTTATGACATTTTGCATTAATGTCGAGTTTTGAAAGCATTCCAGAATGCACCATATTGGCATTTGATAACCTTAAATTAAAGGTAAAAATTTTGTTGATGTTGTTGTCCTCTGTAAGTTACATTTATCAAAAATTTCCCTGGCAAATGTTGTGCTCTCTCTAGTGGCCAACTTCTGCAAACATTCTTTTTCCCGTCCCTACTATCCCACAACACAGCCTTCAATAAGTCTCAGGGCATAATTATTATTATTGTTATTTGTGTTACTGTAGTGCCAACAAGCCCCAGTCATTAACCGGGACTCCATTGTGTTGGAACCTGTAAAACCCAGAACAAAAAGACAGTCTCCTCACTCCCAAAGAGCTTGTGATTTCACATACAATGGTGTAAATCCCAAATAACTCAGTCCATTACATTAGTGTAATGATCTGATCCAAAGCCCATTGAAATCAGTAGAAAGTCCTGCTGGTTGCAGTGAGCTGTGGCTCAGATCCTAAGTGAGAGGAAAATCAGGCCTTTATCTATGCTGCATAACCTAAAATACCCACCACCCACGTATCCAACAATTTGGGGGACAGAAGAAGGGTGTGTGTGTCAATAACCTCTTTCCATTCTGATATGGCCTTAAAATATTTGAATCTAAAAGTTTGGTTTGTATTCCTTAACATGTTAGATTTCACAAGGGGCTGGATCTGACCATCTATCCAGGGCTGGCCTTAGGGAAAATGGCACTCTGGGCTAACTTGTATTTTGGTGCCCATGCCCCCCTAGGCTCCCCATCGCTCCAGGGTCCTGCTGCCTCCCTTGGCACCCCACCCATCACCCATGACCCCTGCTGCCTCCCTCGGCTCCCCACCCCCATTGCCTCCCTGCCCATTGCCCCAAGCTCCCTTCCATGGCCTCACACTCTAAACCTGCCCCACTCCTTTCCTCTTGACCAAAGTGCCCTGGACGGTCACCCATCTCCCACCCACTAAGGCCAGCCCTGCATCTGCCTGTGCGTGTAAAATCTAGATGCTGTTTTTACGATTCTGTGGGAGTATCTACTTGTTCCATCACTTCTTGGACTTCTCAGTTCAGGTCATTATCCAATGGCAGTTTTATCTCCAGGAGAGAGCAGTCATGTTTGGACTTCATGGAACTTCTAAATTTACTGTTTCTTTTTGTGGCTTTGAATGGCATTCTAATATAAATATATAGACATAAGTGAACAGTTCACATGCTTACTATGGCTATGTTTATATTCTAGATTACCTCTATACTACATTGAACTGCTCTCTTTCATGTACACAATTATTGTAGCCACATCCATCCCAGGATAGTTGAGAGACAAGGTGGGTGAAGTAATAGCTTTATTGGAGCTTATTGTGTAAGCTCAAAACCTTGTCTCTCTCACCAACAGAAGTCGGTCCAATAAGAGATATTCCCTCACTCACCTTGTCCCTCTACTGTCTTTCATGTAATTTTAACTCTTCTTAAACATTACAGTAAATTTTTTAAAAAATGTCTAATAGATAACAACCATATGTTCTTAAATTAATCGAAAATTTCCCTCAGCGGCAAATGTAAGGCATTTTTGTTTATACTTGTAGTATTGTTACTACAATAGCTGTGTCTATTTTTCATGATAATCATTTTCCTCTTGTGGATATTTTAACTGGCATGAATGAGAATTTCATTTCTGTAGCTGAGAAAAGAATGGACTTTTTTATCAAACCTTAATGGTTTGGGCCCTACCAATTTAGGCTTGGCAAGCAGGTCAGCTGACCACCTGTTATTTCACAATGGTCAAATATTGTCAATATTTCAGCAAGAATACCCTAATGTAGACCGTAGTCTACCTTTTTGATTGCATCATGGTCCCATCTGTTAGCAAGCCTACTTAAATGTCTTGATCACTTATTTTACTATGTGCTAATGACATCTTTCCGGGGAGGGAAGGTGAACTAACTGAAACCTGAACATCTTGAATGGCTGGAATCTTCTAGAACAAACGTATGTATATATGTATATTTATTTATATGCTAGGTCATCAGTGAACATGGTGGTTTACAAACACCAGCCACAGTGTCTGCCCTGAAGAGTTTACAATCTAAATTGACTATATAAACATACAGAAATTAACTCAGAAGGGAGTTCGGGAGGGAGAGGAAAACTTTGTCCCCAATACAAAGAGAAAAGATGCACAGCATTTAAGCCTCTCCCTTAATAAACAAATATCACAGCTATTATCCCCCTCACACCCTCAACAAAGGAAACAACCTACATTAAATGCTCATGTAAATAATCCCCATGCCTTCCCTTCTGTACAAAAATCCCCTTCATCGCTCATCACAAACACGTATCCCCAGCCAAACCTTGAAATATCTATGCTAATGACATCACATCTCTGTAGTGGCTCTCCCTTCCTGCACTGTTCTTCCTCCTGGTGTTGGTTGTGAGTCCACTGAGTTTGCTGATGGGAGGAGGGACTGCCTCTGCCCTCGCTCTGCATGGGATTTGGGAGTTTGAAAGGGTTCTGAGAGGAAGGAGGCAGCAACACCAAAAACTTTGATTGGCCGAAATCTTTGGGAACAGCAGCGGTTAGAAATAAAAGTGAATGGCTATTGGTTGATTGAAAGACAAGAGATACTTCATTATCTAGAGAGTATTCCAGAAGCAGTAAGATATTAATAACACTGAAATAAATTATACAGAGTCAGGAGAGCCAAAATCAGTTGTTGGAAATTTTTACTAGACAGGAACATAGAAAAACTGTTAAAAGATATGCAAGTTCTGTTCTTGTGAATATGTGACACATGAAGATAGCATGAAGAAATGTGCTGAATTATTGCAATGTATCCAGCTATTATCAGAGAGAGATTACTGGAGTCGACAGCAAGAAGGGAAAACTGGTCTGCACCAAATTTTTCTTCTGTGCCTTCTCCTTCATTTTCAGGAGCAGCATCAGGAAGCAGAATCTCTTGATGAAGATAGTGATATGAGTGATAATGAAAGTGAAGCTAATTTCATTTCTTCATCTTCTAATCAGAATTTTGCCACTCCATCTGCGTCAGCCCCAAAAACTCCCACTCCTGGAAAGTCTTCAGATGTTCATCATATTGGTATTAGGTTTTTGGATAGAATGTCCCATGATCAGAAAATTAACCTGATCGTATGTTTGCTAGTGGAATTTATGCCAGCAATACACCATGTCATATAGTCATATCCTTATATGCTAGAATTTTTCATATGATGCATCCAGTTTAAGTATTAAGTAGAAAACTGCTTGCAGGAAGCGTTCTGAATGGCAAAGTGGACGATGTGAAAAATAGAGTTGGTGTCCATATCGCAAGCTTCTCACATGCTTCTAGTGTGTGATGGGTGGAGAAATATTCACAATGAGGGTGTTCAACTTCGTGGTAACACCTCCACAACCAGTGCTTTACTCATTTCAGTGCACAACTGAGCATCACCACCTAGCCCAATATATTGTTGATCAGTTAAAAAATAATAAATGAAAGTTATTTCAGTTGTGACTGAACAACGTGGCTAATATGAAGGCTGCTCAGGCTTTGTTGCTAAATGAGCATCCACATCTCCTGTGTTATGGACTTGCTGCCCATACGATGCAGCTTTTCATTGGTGATGTTGAAGATCTGACTACTTTCTCATCACGTGTCAAAAGTGAGAAACACTGTCAAGTTTTTCCCAAACAAACATACCAGTAGTCATTTTTCAGAGTCATTTAGTACCTCAGTCTTTCAACCACACTGAGTATGCCTTGTCATTGTGGATGGGCATCTTTTGTTAATATCGCAGAGCTTCAAATATGCAAGAAGACTCTTCAATCAGCTGGTGTTGAAGAAGCAGTGGTTGGGTATTGATCCCAAGTAATCCACACTGACATTTTTATGTATTTTGGATATGAAACTCAGAATTAATTTCACTTCTTGAATTAGTAGCTCAGACCATTCAGAATATGAACAATGATAATTATACACTGTGTGATGTCAAGAATGAATTCCTGAACATTAAGAAACGTATTTGTGAGAATACGGAGCACAGTCTACTTCCAAAAGCTAAAGATAAAAAGAGAATAGACAATATATATAACAGAAAAAAATCAATCACTCCAACACATGATGCTGCCTAATTTCTTTATCAACACTTCCCACACCAAGCCCTTTCTGATGACTACTTTGATTCAGCTTTCGACCTCATGGAGGCTGTTGTAAATTTTAAAGGATATATAAATTAACAAAAAAGAGGTAGCAAATTCTAAAGGAAAAAGCAGCCCATTCAGTTGTAAAGCAATGTGGAGTACGATCCCAGCTTGCTCCTTCATGACGGTGGAAAGGGTTGTGTCTTCCTTGCACTTTAGCTACAGTGGCAGAAATGTTTTTAACAATTCCATGTGCTACTGCATGTGTGGAATGAAATCAGTGGGTTTAGGGAACTATCCATTCCAAAACCAGAAATAGACTGAAGAACCACTGCTCGGAAGCTGACAACTGTGTCACAATTTACAATTAGAAAAGAAAATGGTAGATGGAAAGTTGACTCAATTCAGCAGGTGAAAAGGAAGGAGGAGATAGATTGATTTGATGGTGAGAAAAATAGCTGAAGCTGCCATAGAAAAAGAAGAGAATGAAAAGCAACATTCTTGAAGAGCTGGCCTGCTGCCTACATAGCATCAGTGCATTTAAAAATTACTTTTCTTCTTTTTATAGTTGTTGTTTGTTTTAATTCTGCTTAGCTCAT
Organism: Gopherus evgoodei; assembly: GCF_007399415.2. Lineage (NCBI taxonomy): Eukaryota > Metazoa > Chordata > Testudines > Testudinidae > Gopherus > Gopherus evgoodei. The sequence goes on from NC_044330.1 coordinate 9,856,558, forward strand.
TTTTTCTTTTCTATTGTTCAGTCTTGAATATCATCCACCTTTAAATGCTCACCTAATGTTGCTAAAAAAGGTAATAATTCCTTCGTTTTTCGGAACTTAATTTTATTGTGTTGTATTTTTCTGAGTTAAATAATCAGTTAAGTAACTTGTTTTTAGAATTAGGTATAAGTACCTACCTAAGGCCAGGTTTATATGTACAGTGCTGCAGTAGCACAGCTGTTCTCATACCAGCTGTGCCACTGCAGCACATCTGGTGAAGACACTTTATGCCAACAGGAGAGCTCTTTCCCATTAGCATAAAAAACCCACATCTGTGAGTGGCATAAGCTAACCCACCAACATAGTGTTGTGCACACGAGCGCTTATGCTGGTGTCATTCATGTCACACTGGGTGGAATCAGTGCTTAACCCAAGGTTTAAGATTCTGAAGTGCCATCCAAAATCTGAGAGGGACGAGGTGTGGAGCATGCTTTTGGAAGTCTTAAAAGAGCAACGATCTGATGCGGAAACTACAGACACCCGAATCACCAAAAAGAAAATCAATCTTCTGCTGGTGGCATCTGGCTCAGATGATGAAAATGAACATGTGTCAGTCTGCCCTGCTTTGGATCATTATCATGATCCATCATGCAGAACCCATCATCAGCATGGAAGCATGTCCTCTGGAATGGCGGTTGACGCATGAAGGGTCATATGAATCTTTAGCACATCTGGCATGTAAATATCTTGCAACACCAGCTACAGCAGTGCCAGGCAAAGCCCTTCTCACTTTCAGGTGACATTGTAAACAAGAAGCAGCAGCATTCTCTTCTGCAAATTGTAATCAACCTTGTTTGTCTGAGTAATTGGCTGACCAAGAAGTAGGACTGAGTGGACTTGTAGGCTCTAAAGTTTTACACTGTTTTGTTTTTTAGTGCAGTTATGTAAACAAAAAAATCTGCATTTGTAAGTTATACTTTCATGATAAAGAGATTGCACTTTGAGGTGAATTGAAAAAAATGTTTTTGTTTTTACAGTGTAAATATTTGTAATAAAAATAAATATAAAGTGAGCATTGTACACTTTGTACTCTGTGTGGTAATTGAAATTAATATATTTGACAATGTAGTAAACATCCAAAATATTTAAAATAAATGGTGTTCTATGTTTAGCGGCGCGAATAATCACGATTAATTTTTTTAATCACTTGACAGCCCTAATTCATAATAATAACTGATGCTGCAAGCCCAGAGATGCCGGGGCTATGAACTGCCAAGCCCAGAGGTGCTCAGCCCTGGCAAGCCCTGGCACAAATTAAGCACTGGGTGGAATATTCACACCCCGAGGGACATAAGTTTTGCCGGCATACGGCTATAGTGTAGACATAGTCTAAGACTAAGCCTACTGGAGACCATAAAGTCTTACTCTTTTTTGTTGCTGTTCTAATTCATTAGTGTATTAAAATATTTGACCATTTTTGACATCGATAATGTTTGACCAGTCAACTGACCAGTTATTTTGGACTGGTCAAATGTCCAACCCTGTAAACCAATTTAAAATGAAACATAATACTTTGTACTATAAAATATTTATTTCATATTAGCCCCTTTAGCAAAACTGCATGTAGTTCTGGCACTGGATTTCTACCCTTTCATGTATTTGTGGTGACTAAAAATGGCAAGAAAAGTACAGTTAATCCCTGTAATATTTCGTCTTGAAGTTCTAGAGAATTGTAATCAATTGTTTAAACCAAATTGGTTACAAGAACAAACAAGTCTGTGTACGCATGTATGAACATGCAAATATAGACATTGTTATGCCAAAAGTTACTAATAGTTTGCCCCTTTATAGGTCACTCGATGTATGAACAACCCAGACCTTCTGCAGGAAATATGTGAATTAAAGCATTCTTCACTGAGATTCCTTTGTAATAGAAAGCACAAAGGGGGGGTTCACATCCAGGCTCATCTTTGAAGGCCATGGTGGTCCTAGAATGGAGTTCTGAGCTAAAGTTTTCCCAGATGGAAAGCTCAGGGATTGAAGCAGGAAGAGAAAAACTGTTTTGCTGAGTCTCTAGATTTGTAGGAAACCCTAGACAGCTGCTTTCTGGTGTCTGATCTCAGGTTTCTGCAAAAGGGGATGCAGATTATTACACCCTTGCCCCCATTCAAGAAAATAGAGCATATGTATCTTTGTAAATCAACAGTTCCCACTAAGAAAATATTCTGACTCCACATCACTGACTTCTACTGCAAATGAGAAACTGACCTGCAATAAGCCAAAAATCAGCTATTGGTGTGTGTGACACTGCATGGAATATGGTGGGACACTTTATGATATGGTTGATATCGATATTATAAAATGCTATGTGAGATATCTGCAAAAAAGGTTATAATTATCCAAGTATGATAATCTTGTTGAGGTGGTTGTATCACTTGTGTATGTAAGTTATAGATATGTGGGGCATATCTGTATTTTCCAAATTTATGCTGTGCATCTGGGTAACACCCCCAGACACATTGGCATCAGCAAGGCCTAGCCTGCTTATTGGCCCATCAGGGACATCAACTGTACAATGAACTCATTGAAAAGGGCCAGGGACTACACCGTTATGACTCAGCAAAGACGTACAGGGGCCTACTATGGAGAGAATTCTAAGGCCTTTCAATGCCATGTGCTGTGAGTTTGTTTGGACAAAGGAATACCAGACACTGGGCAAAAGGACTATAAAGGCAGCTGCATCGTTATCTCCATCTTGTCTTCAGTCCTGCTTCTTGTGTCCATTCCTGCTTCTTACCTGTGGAGTAACTTTTCTACTTTTTTCCAGCCAAATCAGTGCCTCCTCCTCCCTCCCTATGCCTCCACCCACCACAATGAGCTGTTCATGGCATGGCGGATTCTATGGAGAGGAGCGAAGCCATGGCATGCTCAGTGGAGGGGGTGGGAATGGGGCGGGAAGAGGCAGGGCGGTCACAGCTTGGCAAATAGGCAATATACTTTGCCAGGGGTTCTCAAACTGGAGGTTGTGACCCCTCAGGAGGTTATTATCACAAGCTTATTACATGGGGGGTGGCGAGCTGTCAGCCTCCACTCCAAATCCCGCTTCACCTCCAGCATTTATAATAGTGTTAAATATAAAAAAGAGTTTTTATGGCGGGGGAGGTCACACTCAGAGGCTTGCTGTGTGAAAGGGGTCACCAGTACAAAAGTTTGAGAACCACTGCTTTAAGGGCAAAGCTCAACTCAACCTTAACTATGAGAATTGCAAACAGTGACCCAATAATGTATGTGCATACACCATCTGCAGCAAAATGTGCACCTGTAGAATTGGCTTGTATAATCATCAGAGGGCATACTATGAGACCAACAATAGATGATCTGCACAGATTTGTCATCATTGAATCGATGGACTACAAGATGTGTATTGTGTGTTATCTAAAAAACCTGCATCAGTTTGAAAATTTAAAAAGTACAAGAGAAACCAGAAGAAGTATTTTCAAAAGTGATTATGTGGCTAACTCTGTTCCCACTGATGATGTCAATGGGAAGTTTTACCATTGATTTAACAGAAGCAGAGTAGACCGTTGCTGAAAGCTTTAGAAAATCCTGCCATAATCAATTGTGTCTTTTTAAAACCAGTGTTCTCGAAACATTCCGTATCTCATGATTGTCCATCTTGAATATTACTGCAGGACATAGATTTTCAGGGCATAATTCTAATTCAGAGTACCTCAAAAGTGGCTCCCAGAGGATAATGGTGTTTATTGATGGGTGCCAGTTCAGTGCATAAATTTCTGTCTTCATGTTGAAAATTAGAGGAAATCTAAATCTTCAAATCTATCATTCCTATATTAACTTCCAATGCTGGTTGTTATAACACCTTTCAATTATTATAACAGATGAATATGGGTAACTTGTCACAGGCCAGAATCTTCTTGTGTCAAATAATTATAAGAATGATGTTCCAAGCTAGCTCTGTAAGCTCTAGTTCTGAAAGAGCAATTCAGAATATCACTAACTAGACAACAAAAGAAAAAGTCAGGACAGGTGGCAAAAAATGCTCTAGGATAGTAACTATCTGTTGTATCTGATTGTGTAGTCTGTCCATTGGAGATTTGATTCTGTCACATCATAATCCTAGATTTTAAGGTCAAAAGGACACTTAGATCATCTAGTCTGACCTCCTTGATATCACAGGCTGGAGAATCTCATCCAGTTCATCCTGAATTGAACCCAAAATCATGTGTTTGTTTATAGCATATCTTTCAGAAAGGCATGCAGTCTGGTCTGAAGACATCAAGAGATGGAGAATCCACCACTTCTTTTGGTATTTTGTTCCAATAATTAATTACTCTCCCTATTAAAACATGGTGCCTGTTTCTAATTTGAATTTGTCTGGTTTAACGTCCATACACTGGTTCTTGTTATCTCTTTTGCATTCGGGTTAAAGAGCCCTTTAGTAGTCAATATTTTCTCCCCCCAAGATGCTTTTATATACTGTAATCAAATCAACTCTCATCCTTCTTTTTGAAAAGGGAAACGAAGTGAGCTCTTCAAGTCTTTTTCAGGCATTTTCTCCACCCCTGGAATAATTGCTGTTGCTCATCTCTGCACCGTCTCCAATTTGTCAACATCTTTTAAAAAACATGAGCCCTGGAACTATTCGCTCTATTCTAGCATCTGTCTCACAAATTCCTTATATAGAGATAACATCACCTCCCTACTCCTACTCAATACTACTCTGTTTATACATCCAAGAATCACATTAGCCCTTTTTGCCAAAAGCTTACTCGGGGAGCTCATGTTGAGTTATATGTCCACTATGACTCCTAAATCCTTTCCAGGATACAATTCCCCATTGTGTTGCTATGGCCTGCATTCTTTGTTCTTAGATGTATGGTCTTGCATTTGGCTATATTAAAACTCATTTGTTTGAATAGGCTCAGCTTACCAAGCAATCAAGACCACTGTATCTGACTCCCCTGTCCTCCTCATTGTTTACCACTCTACTAATCTTTGTCATCTGCAACTTTTATCTGAAATCAATGGGATTATTTTCATCATAAAGTTCTACTCAAAAAGGATAAGCGTGGCAGATTCAGGGTTCTAGATTGTAAACTCATTAGAACAGAAAACATCTCTTTTAGTTTTGTGCAGCACGGCACCCATTATGGAGGTTTAAGAAATAAAGATAATGATAAGCTATGTGCTTCATCTATATCAACCTTTGTTGCTAGAAACAAAAGAGGATACTTATGAAAGAGAATGTTCTGTTTAAGAATATATTTATAGTATCTGTTAGATGTATTTTTGTTGTTGTGTATATGCTGTTCTTATTTAATGTTAAATTATGTGTGTGTGTATTCACACAGCTAAAGGAGGTAGGTGCAAATAAAGTCCCATATATTTTTGGAGGGAATAGCTTAGGAATGTAAGTATCCATTTTGGCATATCTTAACTCTCTGGTCTTTTTCCTGCCAAAACAGGTGTGGGATCTGTTTCACCCATGCAGGACCTCATGACTGTGCTCAGAAATTTTCTGCCCCTCTGCTGCTCTGAGTGTCTGTGTTACTCAACTCCTACAGAATTAACAGAATCCTGAACACGCATCTTCAGACTGGAGTTATGATGTGCATAACTCCCAATGAAGTTACTATATTTCCTGTACACAAAGAGCAAAATATGCACCTTTAGTATGCATGATTTATTTTAGAGTAAGGAAAGCAACAGAAGAAAGTACAAGTGTAAAACCTCCATGACATGGAAAATAGACTGTCTCTCCATCAGCAAGATCCTCTATCTTGACTCCTTTCCCATCCCAAGCCTACTCCCTTGGCAGAGAGGAAGAAAGACTGTCTACATTTTAAATGTATAGTAGACAGAAAACAATCATAGGTGTGAAGGCAGAGCGAGGAATATAGCTCAAGAAATTCTGGCTCCCAGATTTGTGATATTCCTTTAGATGCAGCTTGCTTACAAGAATTCTGAACTAAAGTAAAAAAAGTTCAGATCTATTTACAGCTTCAGATAACATCTATGAGGATTTATCACTATCATATCAAATTCTTTAACCCCTCACAATTTACCTAGCCACTTGAAGTGTTTTGATTTTCAGATGGATTTCTCACTTCAGAGGGGCTAATCAATTCTAGGAAGTATTCAGTATATTGTCATAGAAAGACTGGATTTATTCACATCCTATATAAAGTCCCCTTAAATTGATGAGGAGTTAGCTGCGTGACAAGAGGCTTTTAAACATCTTCTTAGATCTTAGACTCATTGACCTGATTTCTGTCACTACGTCATACTGATCTGCCTTGCTCTCTCCCAGTGACTCTGTCATATGGAATCTACTGATAATATTAGCTTCCTAACAATGCCACAAACCAGTTATCATAAATTATGTCAAGCTCTTATGTCATGCAGAGACAATGAGGAACCTAATAAAGAGTGAACACCCTTGTCTGTGACCTACTAATTACAACCTTCACATATGGGCTATAGCCAATCTCCTTGTAAAATCACTCAGACTCCTACAACAGGAAAAAACAGACTGTTTTCTTCCTCCTTACTTATCCTATAAACTTTCAGACATTTTCATTAAAACAGCAGCTATTGGATTCAAAAGGGTTACTCTAACAATGTCAGCTGAGTAGGAGTGGGGTTGGGGGAGTAGGCCAGCTGGGCCTCTCTGTGAACATTGGGGAATCAGGTACCTTGAGGCCTCTCTGCTGAACAGCTTTCTCACTGGAGGACAGTCCATAGGACCTTGTGCTCTGAGGTTAAGTTAAAGTTAAGCACGTGGCAAGTGTCTGAAGATGGATGCCAGAGTCAATACTAAGCGAAAGTCATTAGGTCTTATGGCCCTTTGCCCTGTATAAAATGAACTGGTAGTTTCAGTTCACTTTCTAGTGGTCAGGTAGTCACATCACACACACCACTAACTGGCCTTAATAGAGAGGTCAAGAACTGACTAGGCCCTGGACATGGTTATGAACCCTCGTGCTTCAAGGCATAAGCCATGCACTAACCGATGGTGGTTAGGAAAGTGCTTCTAGGATAAGTTATTGTACATTATGGGGCTTCATGCATTTTCCTCTGGAGCATCTGGTAGTGGACACTAAGAGAGAGGAAACTGGGCAGACAGACCACTGGGCTGATCTAGCATGACAGTTCCTATGTTCCATACTACTCTGTCATCCCTTGAAGTAAAAAGTCCAGGTTAGTCAATGTAGAGAAGCTTGCCTTGTCCATGCCCTATCCAGGGCTATCTATTTGTCACTAGCCACACTCACTTTTATTTGAAATTCATTTAAACTGGTTCTGGAATAACCTCAATTGGCTTTCATATAAAATGATAAAAACAAGACTGGGTCAGGCAGTAAACAACGAGTGTCTAGGTGTTTGCCCTATCTTAGGCAAGAGCAATCATAACATTGCAATGGTCATGATGAGTATATAGTGCACAGATTGCATAATGCACTATTTACATACCGTGTATACCTCTGATGTGCACATCTTGTTTGCAAATGGCATACTCCTGTACCACGTCTGAATTTGTTTGATATATTGTTTGAAGCTATAGCAGTATAATACAGAGTCAATTCAATTTAGACACTACATTTTGAATGTATACACCTGTCTTCCAGATATACTCTGTATAATCGGTCTTCCATCTCGTGATGTCCTTTGCTTAACAGAATAATACTGTATTTATTTTAGTACAGCATATTAAGTGTACATAGCACTTCAGACAATGTAGAAATTAAGATAAAGGGGCTTGATTGTGCTCCCACTGAAATCAATGGCAAAAATCCCATTTATTAACTGGCAGTAGGTGCTCCTAATTCTGCTCCAATCGCCAATCTAAGGGCATGTCTACAGTACAAAATTAATTCAAAATTATTCTATTCCAAATTTTGGATGCGATTTTATACATTTGGTGTTGTGTGTCCCCGCTAAAGTGCATGAATTTGGCGGAGGGCATCCACAGTACTGAGTCTAGCATTGAATGTCGGAGCGGTGCACTGTGGGTAGCTTTCCCGCAGTCCCCGCTGCCCATTGGAATTCTGGGTTAAGGTCCCAGTGCATGATGGGGCAAAAATATTCTTCTGGATGTTTCTGGGTGTGTGTCGTCACTCACTCCTCCCTCCGTGAAAGCTACGGCAGATGCCATACTGCCAGCAAATGGTGCAGTACGGTGCACTGCCTGTCTCCTGGTACTATGACTCCACCTCACGTCCTCTCGTCTTTCTATCTATTCTTTTATCTAACATTTCCTGCCTTTTTTCGGCCACCATGAACTGAGCCACAGAGCTTCTGCTGCAAACTCTGCTCTTCTGCTCTTGCAGCGCTAGTTAATTTCTCCATGTTGTCTGTCCTGGGCTCCCGTGGAAGCTACAGAAGGCAACAATTTCCCACTGTTTTTCAGCCATCGTGAACTGAGCCACACAGTTTCTGCCGCAAACTCTGCTCTCCCACTCTTGCAGCTCTAGTGAGCTTCCTGCCTCCGTGAAAGCTACAGAAGACAACCATTTACCGCCTTTTATAGGCTATCTTGAACATAACAGCTCTCCTACGTTTCGCGCCCTTTTTCCAGGATTACCCATGCAGGCGGCATAGTGCAGCAAGCATGGAGCCCACTCAGATCTCCGCTGCAGTTTTGACCATTATAAATACCTCACACATTATCCAGCAGTATGTACAGTACCTGCAAAACCGGTCAGAGAAGTGACGACAGCATGATTAGTATACTGATGAGGACATGGACACAGATGTTCCTAGAAGTATGGCATGTGGCGATTGGGAGATCATGGTGGCGATGGGCCAAGTTCATGCTGTGGAATGCCAATTCCTGGCCCAGGAAACAAGTACAGATTGGTGGGACCGCATAATGTTGCAGGTCTGGGATGATTCCCAGTGACTGGGAAACTTTCATATGCATAGGGCCACTTTTATGGAACTTTGTGACTTGCTGTCCCCTGTCCTGAAGCGTAAAGACACCAAAATGAGAGCAGCCCTCACAGTTGAGAAGTGAATGGCCATAGCACTGTGGAAGCTTGCAACGCCCAACAGCTACGCTCAGTCAGGAATCAGTTTGGAGTGGACAAATCTACTGTAGGGGCTGCTGTGCTGCAAATAGCCAATGCAATCATTGACCAGCTGCTATCAAGGGTAGTGACTTTGGGAGATGTACAGACCATTGTGGATGGCTTTAATGCGCTGGGGTTCCGTAACTACGGTGAAGCGATAGATGGACTGCATATCCCTATCTTGGCCCTGGCACACTAGGGTGGCCAGTACGTAAACCGCAAGGGCTACTTTTCTATGGTGCTGCAAGCACTGGTGGATCACAAGGGACATTTCACCGACATCAACATGGGATGGCCAGGAAAGGTGCATGATGCGTGCATCTTCAGGAACTCTGGTCTGTTTGAACAGCTACAGGAAGGGACTTACTTCCCAGACCAGAAAATTACTGTTGAGGATGTTGAAATGCCTACACTTATCCTCGGGAACCCAGCCTAACCCTCAATGCCATGGCTCATGAAGCCGTACACAGGCACCATGGACAGTAGTAAGGAGCAGTTCAATGATAGGCTGAGTAATTGCAGAATGGTGGTAGAATGTGCTTTTGGACATTTGAAAGCGCGCTGGCGCAGTTTGCTGACTCGGTTAGATCTCAGCACAACCAATATTCTAATTGCAATTGCTGCTTGTTTTGTGCTCCACAATATCTGTGAGAGTAAGGGGGAGACGTTTATGGCAGGGCCAGGATGGGAGGTTGAGACAACTTGCCTGGCAGCCAATTTCACACAGCCAGACAACAGGGCAATTAGAAAAGTGCAGCAGGGTGCACTGTGCATCAGAGAAGCTTTGAAAGCCAGTTCTATGACAGGCCAAGGTACGGTGTGACAGTTATGTTTGTGTCTCTTGAACTTACCTGCCCCCTATATATATGAAAGGAAATAAAGTCACAATTGTTTAAAAACCCTTCTTTATTATTTGTTGCACAACACATTGAGAGAAATCAGAAGGTAGACCGGGATGGGGGTGAGGGTGAGGGATATGTGTTTAGGGGGGGTGGAAAAGGAGAGAAGGACAAGTCCAGAAACCAAATCAAAAGTTCACATATGCCAACTTTCTGCTGATTGGGTGATCCTCTTGGGTTGAGTATGTGGGTCCCCTTAGACTCCCCCCTCCTGTTCTTGGGTGTCTGGGTGAGGAGGCTATGGAACTTGGGGAGGAGGGAGGGCAGTTATACAGGGGCTACAGCGGCAGTCTGTGGTCTTGCTACCTTTCCCGCATTAGACCAACCATACAGTGGAGCATATCAGTTTGCTCCCCCATGAGCTTGACCATAGCATCCTGCCTGCTTTCATCACGTGTCCCTCCTTTCTTCATGTTCCTGTAATGCTTTATGGGATTCCGCAATTGTTTGCCTCCAAGCATTCAGCTGGGCCCTATCAGTATGGGAGGACTGCATGAGCTCGGCGAACATGTCATCCCGAGTTTTTCTGCCTTCTAATCTGGACCAGTTTCTGGGATGGAGTAGGTAGGGGCTGTGTTGAAACATTTGCACCTGTGGGAGGAGAAAAAGTGGGGGTAGTATTTTAAAAGATACATTTCAGAGAACAAAGGGGACACTCTTTCTCAGTGAAACAGGCAATTCATAGTACACAGCACATGTTCTTTCTGTACAAGTTAGCATTTTGCCTCTTATACTGAAGCGTCTGCCACTTTGGTGTGAGTAAGCCATCACACGTGGGCAACAGAATTCAGCTTGCAGGGAGCCACAGAAAGCCCTAGGGACACGCGGCATTCTGCTTCTTCCACATTCGTTTCAATGCTTTCAAACTGCTGGGGCCTCTTTCCCATAGCAAGCAATGCCTGGTGGGTTTGCCATATAAAAGGAGGGCCTGTGGACTCTCTGGGATGATCACTTCACACAACACCCCCAAACTCCTCTGCACCAACCGCTGGCTCCAATGAGGCTCTGAGCAGCTCTTTTGAATCAGGCTCTGCACGTCCTAAAGCCGGCCCTGGTGCTGATGGTCACCTGTGCTGATGATGACCAAACAGGAAATAAAATTCAAAAGTTCCCGGGGCTTTTCCTGCCCATCTAGCTAGTGCATCGGAGTTGAGAGTGTTGTCCAGAGCGGTCACAAGGGAGCATTCTGGGATAGCTCCCGGAGGCCAATAACATTGAATTGCATCCACAATACCTTTAACCACTTGCCGAGGTGGAGTACAGAAATCAGATTAAAGAGCCCTTTAAATCGAAAAAACTGGTTTGGTCATGTAGATGGAATCTTTTTTTCCCCTCAAATTAACTTGGCTAATTCCGAAATAACCAACTAGTGTAGACCAGGCCTAATTTAAACAGAAAATACAATTACATCCTGGCAATAATTATATACTCTGTGGCTCTATAGCTACTTTCATTGGAGGATTTCAAAGTACTTTACAATTATTATTAAATTTAGCCTCACAACACCTTGTGAGGCAGGCGTGTAGTTTTAGCCTTATCTTACCTGATGGGAAACTGTACTGAAGAGATGTGAAGTGACTTGTTGAAGGTCAAACTGCAAGTCAGTGGAAATAGACTCACAGTTATGTACTTTATCTATTGTAGTATGCTAACTCAAAGTAAAAGAGAAATTAGTTACATCATGGTTATGAATGGACTGGATATATTTTGTTTTCTATCTGCGACTTTCTGCACTGAATTACTGAAAGCAGATTCAGCTAGAACTGCAGCTAATTTATAAGCACCTAATGCTATAACCTGAGTTGAAGATGAAATTACTGGTTTTAACTAAGCAGAGGTTTAAGAAGTGTAACAACATTGAAACAGCTTATAGTGAATTTTTAAAAGCTAAACAATTTAAACACAAACTGAAAAACAGATAAAATTATTTTTCTCTACATTCTATCAGTTACAGAACCTTAGGTATCACTTTTAAGAAACGCAGGTAAAAGATTTTCATACAGAAGGGCTGGCAAGTGTCCCCTTAAGAAAACTGACCATTTTATGACTATACAGAAAGCTCACACAAAAGAATTAGATCATAAAATCATCTCTAGTATGTAATGGTGAATATTAGAGCTGTCGTTTAATCACAGTTAATGCATGCGGTTAACTCAAAAAATTAATCGTGATTAATCGCAGTTTTAATTGCACTGTTATACTATAGAATACCAATTGAAATTTATTAAATATTTGGATGTTTTCTACATTTTAATATATACTGTACTCTCTGTTGTAATTGAAATCAAAGTGTATATTTTTTTATTATAAATATTTGCACTGTAAAATGATAAGTGAAATAAATAGTATTTTTCAGTTCACCTCATACAAGTACTGTAGTGCAATCTCTTTGTCATGAAAGTGCAATTTACAAATGTAGATTTTTTTTTATTACATTACTGCACTCAAAAACAAAACAACGTAAAACTTCAGAGCCTGCAACTCCACTCACTACTTCTTGTTCAGCCAATCGCTAAGCCAAACAAGTTTGGTTGCATTTACAGGAGATAAATTCTTATTTGCAATGTCACCAGAAAGTGAGAACAGGTATTCGCATGGCACTTTTGTAGCCAGCATTGCAAGGTATTTACATGCCAGATATGCTAAACATTTGTATGACCCTTCATGCGTCGGCTACCATTCCAGAGGACATGCTTCCATGCTGATGAGGCTTATTAAAAAAATAATGCATTAATTAAATTTGTGACTGAACTCCTTGGGGAGTTTTGTATGTCCTCTGCTCTGTTTTACCCACATTCTGCCGTATATTTCATGTTATAGCAGTCTCGGATGATGACCAAGCACATGTTGTTCATTTTAGAACACTTTCACAGTAGATTTGACAAAATGCAAAGAAGGTACCAACAGGAGCGAGTGCTTGTATGGGCCCGTGGTGTCCGGGCTCCAGCAATGTTTAGGGCCTGGAGACCCAGCTCCACAAATGTTTGGGGCTGAGACTCTCCCGTGGCCCCGCCTTCTGCCCCATGCGCCTCCCCTGAGTGCCCCCCAGCCCCCACTTGCTGCCCTTGTGCACTTCCCAGGGTCCCAGAGTGTCCCTGCCTCTCCCCTGAAGCTCTGGGCTGCTCTGCGGGCTCCCGGCATCAGTGCCCCCCATCCACGAATCGCAGCGCAGGCTGACCTACCCCTGCCCTTCTACCTCAGACCCTTCCTTTTTCCGGTGGGACCCTCCACCAGCACAGCCCCTCTCCCCCCACAGTTATCACTCCTGCCCCACACTGGGCAAGTGGCAGCCCCACCTCCAGTGAGACTATGGTGAGGGGCAGCAGCAGGGAGGCGGTGCACATGTGATGGCAGCCACCCACCCTGGCACCCACTAGAGGGGAGACAAGGGGGCTTCCTGGACCTGAGAGGAGGCCTAGGAGCACAGGCAGGGACAGTGGTGCAGGGTGAGTGTGCTGTCGGGAAGGGGAGAGGGCCCTTCCCCAGAGCTCACTGCTGCTGGTGGGGAAAGGGCTGGGGGGAGTCCTCCTCTCTCGCCCCAGCCCTGAGGCAGCCTACTTGCACCCCAAACTCATCCCCAGCCCTGCCCCACCCCAGAGCTTGCACCCCCCAGCCAGATCCCTCACCCCCACACTTCAGCCTTCTGCCCTAGCTCTGAGCCTCTCCAGCACCCTAACCCCCCCATCCCCAACCAGAGCCTTCATCCTCCTGCACCCTAACCCTCTGCCCCATCCCTGAGCCCTCTTGCATCATGAACCCCTCATCCCCAGCCCAACCCCACAGCCCTCACCCCTACATCCCCTTCCTCTGCACCACCTCCAAACTCCCTTCCAGAGCCTGCATCCCCACGCCCTCCTGCACCCAAACTCCCTCCCAGAGCCTGTACCCCAGACCTCCTCCTCCCCCACTCAAACTGTCTCCCAGAGCCCAACCTCTCACCCCTTCTGCACCCAAACTCCCTCCCAGAGCCTGCATCCCCACCCGCTACCCCAGCATGGAGCCCCCTCCTACACCCAAGCTCCCCAAAGCCTGCACCCCAGACCCCCTCCCCCACCCAAACTCCCTCCCAGAGCCCAACCTCTCACCCCTTCTGCACCCAAACTCCTTCCCAGAGTCTGCACCCTGCACCCCTCCTGCACCCCAATTCCCTGCCCCAGCCCAGGGACCAAGACCTGCGCTAGAGTTTTTCGCGCCCTAGGCACACAGCCATTTTGCCGCCCCGTGCGCTGCTCCCACGGCTCCAGTGGACCTGCCGCAGTCATTTCTGTGGAGGGACCGTTGGTCCGCGGCTCCGGTGGAGCTGCCACAGCCGTGCCTGCGGGATGTCCACCGGAGCTGCGCAGGACCAGCGGACCATCTGCAGGGGCATGCCTGCGGCAGCTCCACCAGAGCTGTGGACCAACAGACTCTCCACAGGCACGACTGCGGCAGGTCCACTGGAGCTGCCTGCCGCCCCCCCCCCCCGGCAAAATGCTGCCCCCCGAAAATCCTGGTGCCCTAGGCAATTGCCTAGTTCGCCTCAATGGAAGTGCCAGCCCTGCCAGGGACTGCACCCCGGACCTCCTCCCCTCACCCAAATTCCTTCCCAGAGCCTTAGGCAGGTTGGGGGGAGGGCGAAGTTTGGGGGCAGCGGGTTCTGGCCACCACCAAAATTTCTACAAACCTGCCACCTCTGGGCACCAATGTGAGATTTCTAAAGATAGCTTCAGCACTTGACCCAAGGTTTAAGAATATGAGGTGCCATCCAAAATTTGAGAGGGACAAGGTGTGGAGCTTGCTTTCAGAAGTCTTAAAAGAGCAACACTCCGATGTGGAAACTACAGAACCCAAACCACCAGTAAACAAAATCAGCCTTCTGGTAGTGGCATCTGACTCAGATAATGAAAATGAACATGCGTCATTCTGCACTGCTTTGGATTGTTATCGAGCAGAACCCACCATCAGGATGGACGCATGTGCCCGGGAACCACATTTGTAAGGTCAACTCTCATGATAAAAAGATTGCACTACAGTACTTGTATGAGGTGAATTGAAAAATACTGTTTCTTTTGGGTTTTTTTACAGTGCAAATACTTGTAATCAAAAATAAATATATTTGTAAATGTAGAAAACATCCAAAACTATTTAAATAAATGGTATTCTATTATTGTTTACCAGTGCCATTAATCACGATTAATTTTTTTAAATTGCTTGACAGCTCTATATTTTTGAATATTTGTATTACATAACAACCTCAGGATCACCCCTCTGCTCCCCTAAGCTACTAATTAAGAGGAAACAAACAGAAAAGCAAACAAAATTACAAAGTACTATTAAACACAAAGAAGAATCATGGGCATCAAGGAGAAACAACAACCCACTAATGGGAGAGAAGAAAATGCCTAACAAACACCCAGAGCCTGTTTCTGTCCTAAAGGACACATTTCAGTTCAAACTCATCTATCAGATTATGTTACTTGTTGCAGTAATGCTCAAGAAAGCCTAATTTATATGTATCCAGACTGCATAAGGGCTGCTACATGATGTTATAATGATGGTGATTAGCTAATTTGATGAAGTAGTTTTTCAAACTTAGCTACCAAGTTACTGCTCAAATGTACTTTAATCTTGTGCCGTGTACAGGGCTGTTTGCATTATGAGAGAGTTAGTCTCTTAGCAGCAACCACTGGTGTCACAAACAAGCTTCTCAAAAGGTAACCAGGCAACTGGTGTCTCCCAGGATAACTGACTTCATGCTCAACTCCATATCCACTTGTAATATCAAACTGACCCTCAATTGTACGATTCCGGAACATTACATTTTCCATCATAGGGTCTGATTCTCCTCTCCTTCATATCAGTTTAACGCCAGTGATTCCACTAGAGCCCTCCCCACCCCTTAAATTATTTTGGATTAAGTGAGAGGATGCTATATGTGCAAAGGACATGTAGCATCTCTGAACATTCAAGATACATTGTTGGCAAAAGACAAACTTTCTTGAGTCTGGTAAGAGTCTATATATTCTGTACAATATTTTAAATTGTAGTGTCCAACTACGTGATCCATCCAGGTTTCCTTTATATTTTGTTAGTTCCCAACTCTGGGATGTTACTCTCTTCCTAATATTGTGTGATCAAACTCCCTTCAGCGGCTCAGCCCAATGTCTCTATCTGTTTAGCATTTGTATAGTTTGGATGGAAGAATAGGGATCAGAAAAACAGATCTGTAATCTCACTGTGCCCTTCAGGAGCAAGCTAACAAGTGACTGTAAAAATGGTACCAGGGGGTTCCATCTTCATTCTGTCTGTTTCTAGTGCAAATGTGTCCAACCTGATCTGCAAACTCACCCTGAGATCCAAAAGTCAATTTGCTTTCTTTCTGGATCGTGCATTATCACCAATAATAAAAAAAGAGTCTGCTGTTCAAACTTATTTAACAATTCTGTTGATCATAAAAACGTTACAAGATAATTCAGCTCATTCTTCTTTATGAATGTTCAATCTGCAGAGTTAACAGTAGCAAAAGTAGTGCAAACTTATTTCTGTCAATAATGTAAGGAGCTCTGACTCTGAATACACACAGGGAGTAGATATGTTGGGTGAGAAGATGTCATTTTCATTTAGTCACATTTCCCACTAACCTCTCTGTAAATTCAAGCCTTAAAAATGGTAAGCACCTTGGGGCAGGCTCTCCTTCTGTACAGAGCAAAGCAAACTGTCAGCCCTCAATAAATACTCAGAAATATTCTTGAGAACAGAAAGATGTCTGAGATTGCAGTTACTTCCCCCACCCATGTCCTCAGACAACAGTTGCAAATGTTTTATTTTAATTATTTATTAAAAATAAAATAAGTTTTTGCAGAACCAGTTAAATGACAGCCTCATGCTCTTAGGTTTGCAGCTCTTGCAAGAAAGTGCAGATGGATAAGGCACCCATTGCTCCGAGAGCTGGGAAATGGCAGCCATGACTTTGATTAGCATTTCTGGGTATATGTACTCCAAGTTCACATCAACAGGAGAAGTGGATGTCCCCTTCAACTCATGTGCATATAACCACTACTTATGGCTGGGAGGGGCAGCTCCCTGGAGGGTCCCTCTCTATCCTTGTATCCTAACAGATGTTCCTCTCCTATTCCAATTGTACCCCAGTACAATGCTAGGAGTGAGGTGACCCTAATCCATTCCCTGCACCACAGTAATCATTCTGGGAGACAAGAGATATCTGTCACTCAGCCCCCTGCAACCCATTACTCACTCTAGGGGATGTCCTTTCCGCTGCAGTCAACAATCATTTTAGGGTATTCAGAGGGTCCCTCTGTTCCCATTACACCCCAATAATCATCAGTGAATGTCTCTCTCCCATTTCCCAGCACCCAGTAATCAAGTAATCAGTCAGTAGGTCTAGGCTTGGTATTAGGAAAAACTATTTCACTAGGAGGGTGGTGAAGCACTGGAATGGGTAACCCTGGAAAGTGGTGGAATCTCCATCCTTAGAGGTTTTTAAGGCCCAGCTTGACGAAGCCCTGGCTGGGATGATTTAGGTGGGGTTGGTCCTGCTTTGAGCAGGTGGTTGGACTTAGGGTGACCAGACAGCAAGTGTGAAAAATCAGGATGGGGTGGGGGGTAATAGGAGCCTATATAACAAAAAGACCCAATGATCGGGACTGTCCCTATAAAATCAGGACATCTGGTCATCCTCGTTGGACTAGATGACCTCCCTCATCTTCTATGATGATCCTATGATTCTAAGAATTGAGAATGGTGTTTCTCGACAGGGGTACACATACCTCCAGGGATACTCAGAGGTCTTCCAGGAGATACTCAGCTCAACTAGATCAGTGTTACTCAACCTGGGGGTTGCAGAGAGAGAGTGTGTCCCCATCACAAGTGCAGGGCCAACATTAGGGGGAAGCAAGCAGGGCAATTGCCTGGAACCCCATGCTACTGGGGACCCCACAAAGCTAAGTTACATGTTTCAGCCCTGCCGCCTGGGGCGTAGGCTTCAAAAACGGTTCACAAGTGAAAAACAGGTGCAAGGATGACACTGAAATGTAAGTACAATATTTATATTCCAATCCAGGCATTTTCTAATGATGTGGTAAAAATGAGAAGGGAAGCAGCGTCTCAGTAGCAGTGTGCTGGGACACTTTTGTATGTTTATGTCCGATTTTGGAAGCAGGTAGCTTTTCAGTGAGGTGAAACGTGGGGTCGGGAAGACACATCAGACTCGGCATGGGGGCCAGTAGCCTGGAAAGGTTGAGCCCTGAGTTAGGAGGACAGGGGGAGCCTCCCCTATTCGCCCTGCATTCCAGTAACCACCGGGGGGGGGGGTCCCGCGGGTGTCTCGCTTATTCCCACCACACCCCATGGAAACGATGGCACTGGGGGGACGGGACCCTCAGCTATTCCTTGGGCACCCTAATAATCTGTGTGGGTGGCAGGGGTGTCCCCTGCCTGGTCCCCTACAGCCCGATCATGGCTAGAGGGCAGGGGGGCTCCCCAACAGTCGGGGGGGGCGCAATGCGGGGAGCAGCGGCGTCCCCCTGAAGGGCGGGAAGCGCCCGGGGTAGACCCGGCGGGGGCGCCTCAGGGAGTCGGGTACCCGCTGCCGGGCCGCCGCACTGCGCATGAGCGGGAGGCGGCGGAAGGGCACGTGAGGAGCCGGACTCGGAGCTGGAGGAGCCGCTGCCGCCTCCGGAGGAAGCAGCCGCCGTCGCCGCTCTCAGTCTCCGCCTGAGCCGGGAGGGGAGAGGCCTGTACAGCCCCCAACATGGTGAGCGCCGGGGGCAGCCTCCTGGGCCGGGCCGCGCTGCGCTCCGGCCGCCGGGCCCCCGCCGGGCAGCGCCGCTATGCGGGAGCCGGGGCCTAGTCGTGGTGGCGCCGGGGGAGAAAGTACCGGGGGCAGCGCCGCAGAGGCGGCGTCTGCGGGGCCTCCAGTCCGGCCGGGGGGCACTGTGGGGCCTCGGTTCGGCTCAGGCGGGAGGTGGGTGAGACCCCCTTCCAGCTCGGGGGCCGGGGGGGGGGCTGAGACCCCCTTCCAGCTCGGGGGGGGGCGGGGGGCTGAGACCCCCTTCCAGCTCGGGGGCCGGGTGGGGGCCGGGGGGGCTGAGACCCCCTTCCAGCTCGGGGTGGGGGGTTTGGGGGCTGAGACCCCCTTCCAGCTCGGGGTGGGGGGTTTGGGGGCTGAGACCCCCTTCCTGCTCGGGGGGGGCTGAGACCCCCTTCCAGCTCGGGGGGGGGCGGGGGGCTGAGACCCCCTTCCAGCTCAGGGGCCGGGTGGGGGGCGGGGGGGCTGAGACCCCCTTCCAGCTCGGGGTGGGGGGTTTGGGGGCTGAGACCCCCTTCCTGCTCAGGGGCTGGGGGGTTTGGGGGCTGAGACCCCCTTCCTGCTCAGGGGCTGGGGGGTTTGGGGGCTGAGACCCCCTTCCTGCTCAGGGGCTGGGGGGTTTGGGGGCTGAGACCCCCTTCCTGCTCAGGGGCTGGGGGGTTTGGGGGCTGAGACCCCCTTCCTGCTCAGGGGCCGGGCGGGGGGGGGGCTGAGACCCTCTTCCAGCTCAGGGGCCGGGTGGGGGGCGGGGGGGGCTGAGACCCCCTTCCAGCTCGGGGGGGCTGGGGGCTGAGACCCCCTTCCAGCTCGGGGGTGGGGCTGGGGGCTGAGACCCCCTTCCAGCTCAGGGGCTGGGTGGGGGGCGGGGGGGCTGAGACCCCCTTCCAGCTCGGGGTGGGGGGTTTGGGGGCTGAGACCCCCTTCCAGCTCGGGGTGGGGGGTTTGGGGGCTGAGACCCCCTTCCTGCTCAGGGGCTGGGGGGTTTGGGGGCTGAGACCCCCTTCCTGCTCAGGGGCTGGGGGGTTTGGGGGCTGAGACCCCCTTCCTGCTCAGGGGCCGGGCGGGGGGGGGCTGAGACCCTCTTCCAGCTCAGGGGCCGGGTGGGGGGCGGGGGGGGCTGAGACCCCCTTCCAGCTCGGGGGTGGGGCTGGGGGCTGAGACCCCCTTCCAGCTCGGGGGTGGGGCTGGGGGCTGAGACCCCCTTCCAGCTCAGGGGCTGGGTGGGGGGCGGGGGGGCTGAGACCCCCTTCCAGCTCGGGGTGGGGGGGTTTGGGGGCTGAGACCCCCTTCCAGCTCAGGGGCCGGGCGGGGGGGGCTGAGACCCCCTTCCTGCTCGGGGGGGGCTGAGACCCCCTTCCTGCTCAGGGGCCGGGCGGGGGGGGGCTGAGACCCTCTTCCAGCTCAGGGGCCGGGTGGGGGGCGGGGGGGGCTGAGACCCCCTTCCAGCTCGGGGGGGCTGGGGGCTGAGACCCCCTTCCAGCTCGGGGGTGGGGCTGGGGGCTGAGACCCCCTTCCAGCTCAGGGGCCAGGTGGGGGGTTTGGGGGCTGAGACCCCCTTCCAGCTCGGGGTGGGGGGTTTGGGGGCTGAGACCCCCTTCCAGCTCAGGGGCCGGGCGGGGGGGGCTGAGACCCCCTTCCAGCTCGGGGGGGGGGTGGGGGGCTGAGACCCCCTTCCAGCTCAGGGGCCGGGTGGGGGGTTTGGGGGCCGAGACCCCCTTCCAGCTCGGGGTGGGGGGTTTGGGGGCCGAGACCCCCTTCCAGCCCGGGGTGGGGGGTTTGGGGGCTGAGACCCCCTTCCAGCTCAGGGGCCGGGCGGGGGGGGGCTGAGACCCCCTTCCTGCTCAGGGGCCGGGTGGGGGGCGGGGGGGCTGAGACCCCCTTCCAGCTCGGGGTGGGGGGTTTGGGGGCTGAGACCCACTTCCAGCTCGGGGTGGGGGGTTTGGGGGCTGAGACCCCCTTCCAGCTCAGGGGCCGGGCGGGGGGGGCTGAGACCCCCTTCCTGCTCAGGGGCCGGGTGGGGGGCGGGGGGGGCTGAGACCCCCTTCCAGCTCAGGGCCTGGGGGGGCACACTGGTCCCCTGGAATGACATATGAGGGGGAAGGTGCTGTGGGGCTGACTGGGCACCTTCGTGGGGAGGGTAACTCAGGAACCTTCAGTTCAGCGCTGCAGGGAAGAGGTAACTAGGGCTCTATGGGGAGAGAGCAGGAACTGCACCTCAGGGCTAGGTGAGGGGGTCCGTGGCTTGGGTTGAGGGGGGGCTTTGGGACCCTGCATCTCAGGGAGGGTTTGACAGGGAGTAGTCCAGGCCTCTTCACAGTAAGGGCTCAAGGGAGGGATTCCCTGTATATTTTGGGGGGATTCAGATCCCTTGGGTTGGGAGTTTCTGACTTCATGGGCATTTTAGGGAGGTTCAGTTTTTTGTGTCATTGTTGGTTTGGGTGGATTCAAATCCCATCGGACATCAGGAGCTAATGGGGATGCTCTCCCCAGGCTCAGTGCCCATTGTAGCAAAGCAACGTCACTGGTGATATGGAGGTTTTTGAGGTTCATCGAATTGGACTCTTCCTGGAGAGTTTGTGGGCATTTACTGCATAGACCGGGGATTGATCGCTTTCACATCAGCATCAGGAAGGACATTCTATCCATTTACCCTTTTTAATTTGATTTATTTTGGTAATAGCTAATGATTTCTGGTATACAGTGTGTTTTTAATTTTTTTTTTTTTAGGATGAGAGTATCTTGCTATTGACTTCTCTCACATGTTTTTGTGTACTCAAGTGGACATGTGTTAGTGTCATACTTTTTTCTAAGGCCTCGTCTGCACACAAAAGTTGTTCCACTTCAACAATATTGGCATAATTAAAGTGGTACTCTGCTTCTAGTAAGGACATAGATTTATTGTTATAAATATGTGAGAAGGGGAATAAGCTATAAAGTATAAGACACCTTTACAGCACTATAACTGCATCCACACTAGGGGTTGTACTGGCATAACTATATCATTTAAAAAAAAAATCACACCAACATAGTTAAACTTGTGTAAAACAAACAAAAAAACACCTGTGGTGTTCCAGGACATAGATGGTTGGCGTGGCATTTAGACCTCTTGCACTTCACTTTTTTGTTGTCATTAGAAATCCTTAATCAAAATTGAAACCTTTTACTGAGCAGTTGGATGAAGTTTCTTTTTGTGCAGAACAGGTTTTCTAAGAGAGATCTTGCAGTTGAAGAGTAAGGTTGTTCAGGAATCTTAGTATAACTACATGCTTTTTGGAACTCACTTGGTCAGTGGTTTTCAACCTCTTTCATTTGTGGACCCTTAAAATTTTTCAGATGGAAGTGCAGACTCCTTTGAAAAATCTTACGCATAGTCTGTGAACCCCTAGGTGTCTGCGGACAACAGGCTGAAAACTAGTGTTCTATGGTAATGACAGTCTTTTGTGGATCCTTTAGACCAGGGTAGGCAAACTACAGCCCGCAGGCTGCATCCGGCCTGTAGGATTGCCAGCCCCACACTGCTCCCAGAAGCGGCTGGTACCATGTCCCTGAGCCCTAGAGGGAGGAGGGGGCAGAGGCTCCACATGCAGCCCTCGCCTGTAGGCATTGCCTGCGGCAGCTCCCATTGTCTGGGAACGGAGAACCGTGGCCAGTGGGAGCTTTGGGGGAGGTACCCTCGGGGGAGGGCAGCACACAGAGCCCCCTGCCACCCGTCCCCAGGGGCCACAGGGATGTGGTGCCAGCTGCTTCCGAGAGCAGCATGGGGCCAAGGCAGGCAGAGAGCCGTGCACCGCTGCCACCCTGGAGCCGCTCAAGGTAAGCAGCACCGTGCTGGAGCCTGCACCCCAACCTCTCCTACACTCTGCACCCCAACTTCCTGCCCTGAGCTCCCTCCAGCACCCCACATCACTCCTGCACCCCAACCCATTGCCCTGAGCCCCTTTTTACACTCCTCCTGCACCCCAACCCCCTGCCGTGAGCCCCTTCCTCCACACCACACCCTCTCCCGCACCCCACACTCCCTCCTGCATCCCAACCCCCTGTCCTGAGCCCCTTCCTGCACTCCACACCCCCTCCTGCACCCCAGTTCCTTGCCCGAGCCCCTTCCTGCACACCGCATTCCCTCCTACACCTTGCACTCCCTCCCGCACCCCAACCCCCTGTCCCAGCCCTACATTCATGGCCCTGCATGCAATTTACCCACCCAGATGTAGCCCTCAGGCCAAAAAGTTTGCCCACCCCTGCTTTAGACACAGTCAGCGGACCCCAGTTGAAAACCACTGCATTAGGTAATTGTTACCTCAGCAGTGTTGTACAACATTTTATAAAAAGCATCTTGTTAAGGCTTCAGGAAGTACAATTAAACTAGATACCTGTACTACTTAGGTCTTTGAAGGCACTTGGCTTTAGGCCTCATGCCTCATAACACAACCTGGATATGCCATATAATCACACAAAGGTGTGTTGGTTGTGTATTCATATATCAACACCTGGCTTTATGATTAGAGATTGTAATTTAATCAAGCATTTGTACAATTTAAATACGAGAGAGAGGCAGTGAGATATATTATGCTGTGGGTAGTCTCCTGAGGGAAGTGGTGGGCGCCTATTTACTTTTTTGATACTACACCGAACAGAAGACTAGAAAACATTATGTATGGAACAATGCTGTATTGATGCTTATGGACTGGGTAATCTACTAGGTTTATTATTATATTAATTTGTATTATAGTAGTACCTGGCCGCCTCAGTCATGGACCATGGCCTTATTATGCTAGGCACTGTACAAATAGGTCTTTTCCAGCTTTAACTTGTTTGATTCTACAATTATGTACTAATGGCTTGTTAATGTCACCATGAACTTCAAAGTAAAACACACCCTCATTATGAAATGGTTAGAATTTCTTGTAATACTACTTGGGTAGAAAGGCTCTGATTCTGCGAACACTTATGCACGTGCTTGTTTTTATTACTGTGAATAGTACTATTTAAATCAATGGGCTGTTCGCAATGGTAAAGTTAATTACATGCTTAAGTATTTGCAGCACTGAAGCCTAACCCAGAACAACAAACTAATCTTATAATCTTTATTCAACAACATACATTGTTTACTGTCTTGTGTATCTGCACATGTTCTCTAAGAAATGCTTCTCTTGTGATAAAATGGTAAATATATAGTTGATTATGACAAACTTCTTGCAGCAACAGGAAACTGAAATTCTTGTACAACTTGAAATTCTTAAAAGCAGCAAAGAATCCTGTGGCACTTTATAGACTAACAGACGTTTTGGAGCATGAGCTTTTGTGGGTGAATACCCACTTCGTCGGATGCATGTAGTGGAAATTTCCAGGAGCAGGTATATATATGCAGGCAAGCTAGAGATAATGAGGTTAGTTCAATCAGGGAGGATGAAGCCCTGTTCTAGCAGTTGAGGTGTGAAAACCAAGGGAGGAGAAACTGGTTTTGTAATTGGCAAGCCATTCACAGTCTTTGTTTAATCCTGAGCTGATGGTGTCAAATTTGCAGATGAACCGAAGCTCAGCAGTTTCTCTTTGAAGTCTGGTCCTGAAGTTTTTTTGCTGCAGGATGGCCTCCTTAAGGTCTGCTATAGTGTGGCCAGGGAGGTTGAAGTGTTCTCCTACAGGTTGTTGTATATTGCCATTCCTAATATCACTAGTAACTGCACACTGCACCATAGGAACTCTAGCTCAGGAATCAATCCATGCAACAAACCTTGATTCCAACTCTGCCCACATATCTACACCAGCGACACCATCACAGATCAGCCACACCATCACTGGTTCATTCACTTGCACGTCCACCAATGTAATATATGCCAGCAATGCCCCTCTGCTATGTACATCGGCCAAACTGGACAGTCGCTATGGAAAAGGATAAACGGACACAAATCAGATATTGTGATTTGTGTAAAACGTCTGTTAGTCTATAAGGTGCCACAGGATTCTTTGCTGCTTTTACAGATCCAGACTAACACGGCTTCCCCTCTGATACTTGAAATTCTTAATGTTTGACATTATCTTCTGTAATATCTTGTTTTGGTTCATGGCATCATTATACAGTTTAATATCACCCTGTAAGTTGTAAGATGATTGTTTCATACGGCTATTTGGTACCTATATGGTGAATATTTGTGTGTATAATAGATTATTGCTTGCACATCAAATTCAAACCCAGCTTATTTTCCTAAAGTAACATTTGTAGCTTTAGCATCTGCATTTAGGATCATTTCAGGCCACTTCATCTGTATCTTAATAAAGAGATGGCCAAAGGATATATAACTTTGTCCTTTCTCAGGTTTCCAAAGAGTCCATTGGATTCATGTTTATATAGTTCCTTTTCACAAGAGCTATCTTAAGATTGTTCAGGAATAGGGGCTTCTGTCAGAGCATTGTGTGATTTAGTGTGTAGTCCACCCTTGATTCTCTATCCACATTCTTGTACTCCTGGTGGAAGTGTGTCCTGTGGAAGCAGCTATATAGGGGCAGTATAGATGCTTCTAGGCTGGACCAGAATTATGGGTGCAAAACAACTATTATAGTGTTATTGTGCACCTGCTTTTAGGGCAAAAGTGGAAAAGGACTGAATTCAGCACTTACTCTGCCTGCTAGATTAAGGGCTTGTGTACATTGGCACTTTACACCGCTGCAACTTCCCGGCTCCAGGGTGTGAAATAACACCCCCCTGAGCGCTGCAAGTTTCAGTGCTGTAACATGGCAGTGTAGACTGCTACAGCGCTGGGAGCTATGCTCCTCGTGGAGGTGGCTTTTTTACAGCGCTGGGAGAGCTCTCTCCCAGTGCTATGCCACGACTACATAGCCATGTTAAAGTGTTGCCGCGGCAGCGCTATAACATTGCTAGTGAAGACTGGCCCTAACTCAGAATTACCTCAGTGACTCTCAGAGCAATTACAGTCTCTTGTTTAGGTTGGTAAGAATTGTATAAATTGCCATGAAAGATTATCCAGTTACACACATGCATTAATTGAAATAACCTTAAATTTGTAAAACAAATCAAGGAATGTCAGAAAACTTCAAGATAACCTTGCTGGTGTTCACACCCATTCTTTGAGTGGTTTATGTTGCTGGACCTTGTGAACGTTTAATTCTTGTGTTGCTGAATTGAAAGTGAATGGATCTTATTTCACTTAAAATACAGTTTGTTTGTTTTTTTTAAAAAGTGTCCTTGCTCTCTTCCTTTTATCTTCCTTTCTCCAAACTACTGGAGAAGAGACGGTGATTATCAGGTTATGACTATTATTATTGACTAGCAGGATATGACTGTCGTTAGTACAGAAAATACTTTGGGGATTGATTTTTGGTAGTGCTACACTTTAACTTGGACTTTGCATTTGTCTTTAATTTGCCATGCACCCATATGCCATGGCACTAGATGCGTATATTATTCCTGAGTAAATGCATAGCTTGTTGTGGTAATAAATACTTCTGTGATCAGTTTTTATGCTCTCAACAAATATGATGAATAAAATACACCTTGATCAGGTTTTGCTTTTTATGTTTTACCGGTTGTAAATGTTAATAAACACAGACAAGAACACTTATGGTTATTTGCAAGTGTCTGATGCATTCTTTTGACGGATGTAACACAACACTGAATGTTTTTAATTCTAGAGAAAAGTGAAGAAATGCTGTTATGACCATAAGAATACTCCCATTAGGGTGCACACAAACATTTCACAAATCAGGACCCCAGAACTAAAAGGTGATCGTACCTGCCGATGCTAATGTCTGCATACAGTGCCTTCAGGTTATTCAGTGTTTGACATGAAGTCACTGGAGTGTAAGAGGCTCTCCTGCATGCAGATTACTCTGTAGGGTTTACAGGCAGTTTATGTACCCTTAAAATTATAACTGATTTTTTTCTAAAATGCAAGCCAAGATTCTGCAGAAGTTGATGCTACTTACTTGGAAAAGATTCCTATGCAGTGCATCTATGTGAATTTTTTAGGCCCTAATTTGAGACCTAATATAGATATTAAAATATTATAGTTAAAGATGTAACCTCTAAATAAGTTCCAGTGCCTCTGTTTCTGTGAGCTTTTCTAAGCTGCAGATTGACAACTGGCTAAAGTTTTATGAGTGTTCATTGCTGCTGTTGGGATCCCTGTGGGTAGTTGTGAAACTGACAAGAAGAGGTAGGCATCCAAAATGTGACACTGGGAAGAGATTGGAATAGCGGAGACTCCCATCACGCCTGGGCCAGAATATTGGTTTGGTGGAGATGGTAATCGAACAAATGCTCTCTACCTTCTGGAAGCCAGAGGGATTTGGGATGGGAATTCTTCAAATTGATCAGATGTCAAATAGCTGGAGACTACACACAACCTCTGGGTAAATTCCAGGGGCAGCGTACTGGAAAGAAGTCCATGCTTCCATTTCTAAGCAGCATGGAAGAAGGGGTGTTGACTTGGGCAGCGGGGCCCCTCATCTTTATTTAGTGATCTAGCTATTATGTGTTCGGCAAATGTTTAAGTCCGATATATGAGGGTGATGGTGAGTGGGTGGCTCTGGGAACTATTTTAAAAAAGTTTTTTGTATTGCCATAGTTTCCCAGAGCAACAACTAAGATCTAAGTTCCCATCATTCAAAGAGCTATATAAACACACAAGAAGACATGATCTGTGTGCTATGTTTCAGTGTGGGGAAGGAAGGAGATGGGAGCCGGGTCACATGACAAGAAATGAGTTGATAAAGGATGAAAATCAGAACTGCCATACAGGGTCAGACCAATGGTCCATCTAGCCAGTATCCTTTCTTTGACAGTGGCCAGTACCAGAGCTTTGGGGGGCACGTACGGAACAGGGCAGTTTTGGACCGATCCACCCCTATCTTTCCCTCCTGGCTTCTGGAAGTCAGAGATGTAGGGTCAGCGTGAACATGGGGTTACATCCCTGACCATGTTGGCTAATAGCCATCAGTGGACTTATCCTACATGAACTTACCTGGTTTTTTGAACCCAGTTATGCTTTTGGCCATCACAGCATACCATGGCAATGAATTCCACAGGTTAATTGAGTGATGTGTAAAAAGTGCTTTCCCTTGTTTGTATTAAAACCTGCTGTCTGTTAATTTAATTAGGTGATCTTTTGTATTGTGGGAAAGGTTAAATAACACTTCTCTAGTCACTTTTTCCACAGCATTCTTGATTTTATAGACTTCTGTCATATCCCCTCTTAATTGTCTCTTTTCTAAAATGAGCATCTCTAATCTTAGAACCACAGGGTTAGAAGAGACCGCAAGGGTCATCTAGTCTAACCCCCTGGCAAGATGCAGGATTTGTCATATCTAAACCATCCAAAACAGATGGCTATCCTGCCTCCTTTTGAAAACATCCAGTGACGGAGCTTCCACAATCTCCCTAGGCCGTCTGTTCCATTGTCCTACTGTTCCTACCGTTAGGAAATTTTTCCTGAGATTTAATCTAAATCTGCTATGCTGTAGTTTGTTCTCGTTGCCTCTTGTCCTGCCCTCTTGTGGCAAGATAGAGCAACTTTTCTCCATCTTTTTTTTTATGGCAGCCTTTCAAGTATTTGAAGACTGCTATTGTGTCCCCCCCTTAATCTCCTCTTTTCCAAACTAAACATACCCCGCTCCTTCAACATTTGCTCATATGGCTTACATTCCATCCCTTTGATCATCTTTATCACTTGTCTCTCGATCCTTTCCAGTTTCTCTACATCCTTTCAAAATTGGAGACAGTACTCCAGCTGAGCCGAGTAGAGAGGTACTATCACCTCCCGTGATTTGGGTTGTTAATGCAACCTAAAATTGTATTTGCCTTTTTTGCAACAGCATCGCATTGTTGATTCTTGTTGAGATTGTGATGCACCACATCTCCCAGATCCTTCCCAGCATTGCTGCTATGAAGCCAGTTATTCTGTGTTTGTGCATTTAGTTTTTCTTCCCTAAGTGTAGCACCTTACATTTGTTTTTGTTGAATTTCATTTTGTTATCTGTCACCCAGTTCTCCAGTTTATCAAGATCCCTTTGAATTTTAGCTTTAGCCTCAAAATGTTAGCAAACATACCTAGCTTGTCATCTGCAGATTTGATCAGTATGCTCTTTATTCCTACATCCAGGTCATTAATAAAGATGTTAAATAACACTGGATCCAGAACAGATCCCTGTGGAACCCCACTTGAGACCTCCTTCCAATCTGACAATATTCCATGAATAGTTACTTTTTGTTTGCAATTGTTTAACCAATTATATATTCACTTACTGGTAGTTCCGCAGAACCTGCATTTCTCCAGCTTACTTAATAGAGTATCATGTGGAACTGTGTCAAAAGCCTTGCTGAAGTCTAGGTATATTATGTCCACTGTATTCCCCATATCCACCAAACCAGTTACCTTGTCAAAGGAGGAAATCAAGCTGGTTTGGCATGATTTGTCCATAGTAAATCCATGCTGGCTGCTAGCAATTACCCTTTCATCCTCTGGGTACTTGCTAATTGGATGTTTTATACATTGCTCTAGTACAGGGGTTGGCAACCTTTCAGAAGTGGTGTGCCGAATCTTCATTTATTTACTCTGATTTAAGGTTTTGTGTGCCAGTAATACATTTTAACGTTTTTAGAAGGTGACTTTCTATAAGTCTATAAAAGTCTATAATATATAACTAAACTATTGTTGTATGTAAAGTAAATAAGGTTTTTAAAATGATTAAGAAGCTTCATTTAAAATTAAATTACAGTGCAGAGCCCCCCGGACCGGTGGCCAGGACCCGGGCAGTGTGAGTGCCACTGAAAATCAGCTTGCGTGCTGCCTTTGGCACGTGTGCCATAGGTTGCCTACCCTTGCTCTAGTAGCTTCCCAGATATCGAGGTCAGGCTGACTGGTCTGTAGTTCCCTGGCTCCCCCTTTTTCCACTTTTAAAAGATGGGGCACTATGTTAGCCCTTCTCCAGTCTTTCGGGATCTTTCCTATCATCCATGAGTTCGCAAATATTATTGCCAGCCTTTTTGACTGCTGCTGCACATTAAGCTGAAATTTGCAGAGAACTATCCATGATGATTCCAAGATCTTTCTTGAATGGTAATGGCTAATTACAATTGTAGTTGGGATTATTTTTTTGTAATGTGCATTCTTTTGCACTTATCAGTGTTGAATTTCACAGCCATTTTGTTGCCTGGTCACCCAGTTTTAAGATATCCCCGTGTAACTCTTCACTGTCAGCTTTGGACATAACTATCTTGAATAGTTTTGTATCACCTGCAAACTTTGCCACTTTACTGTTCACTCACTTTTCCAGATCATTAATGAAAATTGAACAGCACAGGTCCCATACAGATCCTTGGGGCCCCTGCTGCTTAACTCTCTCCATTATGAAAACTGACTGTTTATTTTTACCCTTTGGTTCTTATATTTTAACTGGTTACTGATCCATTAGAGCACCTACCTTGTTCTCCTATGACTATTTAGTTTCCTTAAAAGTCTTGGGTAAGGGATCTTATCAAAGGCTTTTGGCAAATCCAAGTATGCTGTCTTGACTGAATTACCCTTATCCACATGAGTGTTAAAACTCTCAAAGAATGTTAATAGATTGGTGAGGCATGACTTCCCTTCACAAAAGCAGTGTTGACTCTTCCCCCGACAGTTTTGTACATCCGTGTCTGATAATTCTGTTTTTTACTATAGTTTCTACAAATTTGCCTAGTACTGAAGTTAGGCTCACTGGCTTGTAATTATTAGGCTCACTTTTGGAGCCCTTTTTAAAAATTGGCATTACTTTCCGGTCATCTGGTACAGAGACTTGTTTCAGTGATTGATAGGTTATGTTATAGTACAGATAGTTCTTCAGTTTCGTATTTGAGTTCCTTCAGAACTCTTGTGTTAATACCATCTGATCTTGGTGACTTATTACAGTTTAATTTATCAGTTCTAAAACCTCTTCTTCTGACCTGTTCATGTATGTACTTCAGATTTGTTGCCCTAAAAGAATAGGTCTGATGTGGGTATCTTCCCCACATCCTCTGCAGCAAAGACCAATACAAAAAAATCATTTAGCTTCTTTGCAATGTCCTTGTTTTTCTTGAGTGCTTCCTTAGCACCTATGTTGTCTAGTGGCCCCACTGACTGTTTGGCAAGCTTCCTGCTTACTAAGTACTTTAAAAAATGCTTACTGTTATCTTTTGTGTCTTTAGCATGTTACTTCTCAACTTCTTTCTTGGCTTGCATTGTTATACTTTTATGCTTAACTTGCCAGAATTTGTGTGCCTTCCTATTATCCTCACTAGGTTTTGACTTCCAAATATGGCCACAGTCTTGAATGGCTTTGAAGGTTAGGACAAGAAGTTTGAATTTGATATGGTTGAAATTAGAGAGCGCTTGGAGGGATTCAAAGAGAGAGCAGTGACATGGTCAGAATGGGCAAATTGATCTTAGCAGCTTTATGTTATATAAGGATTGGTGAGGCTGATGACTCTGTCAAGGGGCCAGAGAAGAGAAATAATTAGAAAATATTGCCCAATTAAATGTATTATAGAGCTTTTATATCTTTCTCTGAAGCAGTATAGTGTTGGCCAGTGTCAAACACTGTCCAACTAGACCAGGGGTGTCAAACTCATTTTTTTGTTGGGAGCAGGAGCAAAAATTCATTGTCATAAAAAATAAGTAAATTTTGCAATCTCGTGCAGTTTCATAATGTGTCTCATTAGTGAAGTTAAATACTGTGTTTAAAGAAAATGTGTTCACTTAGAATTCATAAATTAGACTTTTTTCATTCTTCCCCCTTTCCTCTGGGGGAATTTCTCTCTTTTCGTACCCTCTTTTAGGAAATTATCATCTTCATCCTGTTCTTTGGAGGCAGGAGGTACTAGGGAGTGAAGTGGAGAAGATGTCATGTCCCTGAGCCCAGTGCTAAGGGGCTGGGAGAGATAGAGAAGAGGAAGGCAAGGCTAGAAAAGAACTTCTCTGTGCCAGGCTTTGTGGTGTTACTTGTGTCCTCCTGCTCCTCCCAAGCAGTGGCAGTTTTCACAGGCATCTGTGTGGTCAGGCATGAGTTTCCTGCTTAGTGGCTCCCTCTAGGCTAGATTGTCTTTCATGTCAGAGGAAGCTGCAGGCTAAAGAACAGGGTTCTCGGCGCCACATGGAACTTGTGGGCTGTTTTGACACCCCTGTTGTACACAGACAAGAGATTTGTTTCAGAATTTTCAGTGTTATGCATAAACATCTATCTAGGTTCTTATATTGTGCTCATCACATAAATTTGTGATCAAAGGGAATGGTTTCCAAAGACCTGAGTTTGTATTTTTCTCTTTATTCAGAGGCTGATAGAATGTATTAGAACATTCAGTCTATTCATTTATCTCACTTTTCACTGTCTTTTTTTTATTCCAACAATGATAGCAGACAGACTTTTGTTTAACTGACTTCATGTTACTAGTATGTTCCCTTCAAGTTGAGGAAGAGGCATGTTAGCTAACCTGAACTGGGGTAGCAAGTATTGTATCTGTCTCTAGTTAAATACAGGAAAGGCTATAGGGTGCGGTAGCCTCTCTGTTGAGCATTTTAAAATAAGTCCTTGAAACTCAGCTTCTCTAAATATTTTTAAAAAGTGCAATATGCTTTGGAGCCTGTTGCCACTTGAGATGTGGCTTATTTTTAGTGCAGCCAAATATGAGCTGTAACAAGATATTAAAAACGTGGCAATAATCTTATCTCTTGCAGTCCCACACCAGCAGGCTTTAGGAGAGCTGCCCAATCAATGTTAACAGAGTATGGGAGCTTTTGGGGAAAGGCTCCTCCAATGTACAGGGCCTTTGAGGTGATAGAAGGAATCACAGATATGCCACCAGAAATAAGCTCCGTGGTGACATAATCAGAAAAAATGGATGTTAAATAATTCTAATAATGAAATATTCTGTAAGAGAGAAAATGGATTAGAAATTAATTGTAACACAGCTTTTATTAATCTGTTAAAAATTAATCTGTTCTAGTTTTATTTAAAAGGCACTGAATTGTTACTAACATTTAGGTCATCCTTTGATATAGGAAAATTCTGAATGAATGAAACACACATAGGCATATATTAAAACTATACAGTAAAACCAATTTAAGCTACAATTTTTTTACCTAGTAAATTGCTGTGGTTTTTTTTTTTACCTTTTTCTGTAATTCACTGCATTCCCGTTGAAGCCCTTGCTAAGCTTTCCCCTGACCTCCCTTTGCTTTTTATATCATTACTCTTGGGATCTTCCATCGAACCTTGTAGGGATTGCATGGTAGAGAGCAGGGCCAGCTTTAGCAAGTGCGGGCCCTGAATTGTACTCACCTGGCGACACTCCTTGTCTTTGACAGCACTTCGGCAGCGGGTCCTTCACTTGCTCCAGGTCCTTGGTGGCACTCAAGGACCCACTGCTGAAGACCTGCAGCATCGCCGAGTGAGTAAAAATTAAAAAGGCGCCGGCGCGGGGCCCTCTTAGGCGCTGGCACGGGGTCCAATTCTGGGGAATCGGGCGAATCGGCCTAAAGCCAGCCCTGGTACAGAGCATATAAAGTATCCTCCCTGTGATTTTTGTATTTAAAAATATTTGACTTACAAATACAAATGTTAAAATTATCATAAGTGTGCAAGGTACTTTACATAGTGAGTAAAGACTCCAGTCCTGAAGAGTTTACCATCTGATTGCCCAGTCTTATAACTGACTTCATATGGGAACATTGGCCTGAGTGTGTAGAATTATTTGCAGGATTGCAGCCTTGATTGATACGGGCGAATACCTATAACCTTCCTTGTATTACTAATGGGGAGGGAAGAATGCACAGAATTGGGGTTGCCATCTTGGTTTCTAGGATTTTTTTCAGTACTTTCCACAGCATATTATATATGTAATATTACAAAAGGGTGGATTTGATTTAAAAATTAGTCAGGAAGACTCAATTTAATCATAGATTTCTACATAAAAGTGCATTCTTGTTGGTTGTTATAACCTTAATACATATTATTCACAATTCAGAGATAGATGTAGGCTTTATTTTTAGAAGGTACACACTATACATTTTTAAAGTGATTTATTTTGAATTTTTTTCAGATTAGTTTTATAGCTATATCAGAAAATGAATGATTGGTCATTTCATTTACCAAAAGTAAATTGAAGCAGATATTTATGAAGTCATTGGGAGGTGAACTATCTCCAATTCAACAGGTTAATCATTAGTATTTGGAGGATTTTCTTGCAGTGCTGTATTAGTAGGAGAACATCACCAGACGGACATTTAAATTGTTTTATTTAACTAAAACAACAACTTTATGTATTCTGGATTTTTTTCTCCAACTGCAAACATATAATATTTTAACAAAACAAGTATATGAATTTTTGAATGTAGTTAAACATTTAAGTTTTTTAAAATCAGGTTTGTTTTTGATAAAATTGTTTTAAACTAAAATAGTTAAATGAAATAATTAAAAAAAAACCAACAAAAAATTAAATCGACTGTGTCAGCCTGGTCAACATGAGAAACTTTAAATACTGGCTTCTGCAGTTAACTCAGTCGTCTTCACCTTCACTTTCCTGTTTGTTCATTATCTGGAAAAGAAAACCAAGCTTTCTTGCTTTTTCAGGTCCCAAACGATTTCTCAATTGGAATGAATTAATCAAAGGAAGAAAATATTCTTTCTACACTTGCAGAAGAAGCTACTGCTGTTAAAAGTGACATCACTTCAGCAGTCTCTGAATCCAAGTGCTTAAGTGACTTCCACCAGTTCACTGGTGGGACTTTCTTTAAAACATCATCAGCAAACAAACATTCCTTGAATGGTTCTTATTCCCAAACTGGGTCTCATTTACGGCCTGCTGCCATTATTGGTTTTCCCTTTTAGTGAGAAATGGTATGGTAGATCTCAAATCAATGAAGGCTACACTCAGAAATACCTCAAGGCTTGTGGACTGTGCTGCTCAAACAGTTTCACTTTCGTTTCTACAGGCTGTCCCTCCCTTCTCACATTTATCTCCAGACTTCTCCTTGTCCAGATCTATTCCACCACCAACAATCTTCTATTCATTGAACTTTTGAATCTTTGCACTTTTAGAGAGAGGTAAGGGATTGACTCTGTGTACAAAAACTTGCAGAGGGACAATAGGGTTCAAGTCTGTTATTTCTCACCTCTCTATTTTATTTAAAAACATTGTTGCTGTTAACAAGCCCATTATCTCTGGAGACCCAAATCACAGTCTGAGAACTGCAAAACTAAGCATCTCTGATGGTATTTTCTAGACTGAGCATTGAGTTCCATTGGGTAGATAGAAAGATTAACCTAAATAATCTATACAGAAGCCCCTGGAACACCATAAGATTGGGTCCCTAATCCGTGAACTATTGCAACTCATTTACAAAACTTTTCTTAAACATTACATGAATATATTGTCTCATACTATAGAATTAGAATTTATAATCCCTATTCCATGATGAGATATCTTTGAGCTATAATGTTTCTTAATTAAAACTATCTTTAGGCAGGTTTTTTCCTCAAAAAGCATTTTATCAAAAAATCTGATTTTTTTAATTAAAAAAAATATTTTTATTCACCCTTTTACAAATTTTGTACTTCCTTTCTTAAAAACTGATATAAAAAAAAGCATATTTACCTCTACAAGTAATCCTTCCACATTGTGCTCGATGTACATGGGTGAAACTTTGAGCCCAATCCTGGAAGGCACTGAATGCCTCCTGTGATGTGCTGAGCTTCTACAAGTCCTAATTTCAGTAGTTGAGCGTGCTCAGCATCTCACAGGAGATACTCACCAGTTTGAAACATTGGGCACTTACTCTACCATTATCTGGGCAGTACCTATTCAAATGGATTGATCTCTCTGTCTGTCTGCAACTGTTCCTGAAAATTTAATTTTTAACATACATTGTGGGAAAAGGAGCAAAATATGGGAAACTTGTTTAAGGCAAAACTTTATATAAAGCTGAGAGAGAATGAAGCAACATATTCTCTATGTGCCAAGTTCTTAACTGTAAAAATTTTCAGAGAGCAATTCATTCCTTCAAATAGGGGTTTTAAATAGAAATGCTGATTGTCTTTCTTCTGTAATAGCATGAATGGTCTCCACTGTAGATCATATTTAAATTTTGCTTATGTGTGCATTGTTGTACTCAATAGAATGTGTAATACCTAGGCTGCAAACTTATGTTAACTACTTTTGCGAGTGTATCTGACTTTTGAGTTAGAATAATTTGGAATCTGAAGCTCTGGTTGTACTTCCTAATTATGTAATTGGACACACAACATACCATGGAATTGGGTTTCTGTTCCCACTCCTTTTAAAATGTTCATTCTTTGTCTAAGAATAGTGTATGTCTGTTTCAGATCTTTGTCTCCCCCCCCCCCCCCCCCCAATCTCCCTGTGGTTCTGAAAAGGAGTTTGGCAATCAGATAATGCTATGATGGGCATGATATAAAAACCTAGATAGGATACAAGATGAAAAATTGTAAGTTTGGGAGTATGAAAATTTGGGCTTTATAACTGAGTTTTGTTTCCTAAATTAGAACTGCACTTTTTATTAGTAGGCTTCAGCATGTTGATTAGAAAGCTTTCTGCTTTGAAAACGTTGACTTGTTTTTTAAATTGGATTCAGGTTCATTTAAATGGCTGGAAGAGACCCCATTTTCGTCAGTAACAACTGCGGTAATATTTTTATAATGTACTTCAGGTAAAAATGTCTGATCTGAAATACTAAGCACTCTTTCGTCCTCTCCCCCACTCAAAAGCAGAATCATTGAATACAGAAACACATGTTGCCTAATAAGTTACTGGACTCAAGAAGTTGGTTTAATTTTGGATTTAAGTGGAGAGAGAGTCTGTTGGTTTAAGCATGATAACTCCTTAATTCTCACTGTGACCCTGATATGTTTACACAGTGCAACTCTCCCCCCCAAAATTACAACCCTTCCCCCCACATACTCATACAGCAGCAAGTCTCAGAGCCTGTGTCAACAGACTTGAGCTTGCAGGGCTAAAAATAGAAGTGTAGACATTCCGGGTCCAACCCATGTCCAAATGTCTGTACTGCTATTTTTAGCACCTTAGCCCAAGCCCCATGAGCTCCAGTTTGACCTGGGTTCTGAGGCCTGGTCTACACTGGGGGGGTGGGGGGGGGGAGAGGATCGATCTAAGTTAAGCAACTTCAGCTGCATGAATAACGTAGCTGAAGTCGAAGTACTTAGATCAACTTACCATGGTGTCTTCACCATGGTGAGTTGACGACTGCTGCTCCTCCGTCAACTCTGTCTGTGCCTCTTGCTGAGCTGGAGTACAGGAGTCGATGAGAGAGCGCTCAAGGATCAATTTATCGTGTCTAGTCTAGATGTGATAAATGAATCTCCACTGGATCAATCGCTGCCTGCCTATCTGGCCGGAGTTAAGACAATACCCTAAGACTCACTACTGCTTTTTTTACTGAGTAAATTTTGTCACTGTATTGCTTTAGGCAAGTTGCTTCACCTTTTTGAGTCTTTCTGCTTCTATAAAATAGAGACAATACCTACTTCATAGAACCATTGTGGGGATTATATAATTGTTAAGGACTTTGAAAACAAAAAGCCACTATATAAATGTTTGAAGATGTTTCATTTTTCAATTTTCAGCTTTCACTATTTTTAAATGCTAGTATTATCTGAATTGAAGATGCAAACTACTCTGTCAACATCTGGTGGATTTTTTTTGTTTTGCATGAGGAATGAGAGTTTTCCAAATTACAGCAAACTTAAATTTTATGCATTTCAGTTACTTTTCTTTGTCACACATAACATTAAAAATTGCTTTTACTGTAAGCTGAGAACTCAGTATTTTCTAGGCAAGATAGGTTTTAAAGGATCAGCCTTTTTAATAGGAACTGTATGTGCATGTGTTGTACCTCATCACTATAACTTATTGCCTATTGAGATATTGTCCATTTTAACATTTTCTGGATGGTTTGGCTAGGGGATTTGTATGATGATTTAGTTGATAGTTTTGCCATTATATGGAAGATCTGTATTTGAAGGTACCCTTGCATTGTGCAGCCAGACGGGGTTGAGAATACTGAAGACACTGCTGACTTCTTCAAGAAAACATTATGCTGCACACAATGTTGTTTGTGTGCAGTCATAGGAAATCAGCAATAATGTTTTATAGAAATATATCTGTTTATACCTATTCAGTTGTTTGTCTTATAGTATGCCTAAAAAATATGTCCACGTGTAACTTTTTAAAAAAGCATCTTTTGATATAATCAACTGTAAGAAAAACAAGGTATGTATTAAGCATAAAGAGCATAAGTTTTGTGGTCTGACTGTTTAATTTTTGTTCAGGAGAGAAGTTTAATATATTGTGAAGATTGTACTGGAATTTGGAGGTACTTTATATTTTTTCCAGTAATCAGTTTTCGTCTCAGTATTGTCTTTTCTAACTTTCCTAGAACAAGTTGAAATCGTCACAGAAAGATAAAGTTCGTCAGTTTATGATCTTCACTCAATCTAGTGAAAAGACTGCAGTGAGTTGTCTATCTCAAAATGACTGGAAGTTAGATGTTGCAACAGACAATTTTTTCCAAAATCCTGAACTTTATATACGAGAGAGCGTTAAAGGAGCATTGGACAGAAAGAAGTTAGAACAGCTATATAACAGATACAAAGGTGAGTGCAGTGAGTTCTAACAATTACACTTTTTAGATTATTTTATTTGCAGCTGCTAATTTATAGATTACATGTGCATCGTATCCTTATAACTGGGCTACTCTACTTAAATTTAAACTGACCTATACACACTAACTTTTATATGTAACTAATAATACAAGACCAGTCTAGAAAAAAGCAGAGATACCATATATATAAGGCCACAGTACTGCAAAGACACATGCTTAACTTCATGAACTATTGACTTAAGCATGTGTGTAAGTTTTTTGCAAGATTGGGGCTTAAACTTGGAGCTTCATGTAGTGTTACCCACTTGACCCCTTGATAGCCATGCGTCTTTAGATTGGTTCTTTTGTGGGTAACATATCACTCCAGACTTAATCCTTGACAAAATAAAATGGCATATAGGTTGGTCACTCAGTCAAAAAGGTGGAGTGAGGACGGGGAGTCACTTCAGAAGCAACCCTGTAGTTTTATAAGACCAATACAGACAGGGCAGGAAAGAGTTGGTAACACCCACTGTGGCCTAACTGAAAATGTCATCAGTTGAATGTTTGGTTGAATAATGAACAAAGTAAGGCGGAGGGGGTTTGCAGCGATAGATTAGATTCTAGTTAAAAAAAATTCTTCATGTTTTAGTTTAAAAAAATAGATTTGCATAGTCATCTTTACATTTTCTATTAGTTTTAAGATGTGTGCTGTTTGCATAAACATTGTGTAATACACATACAATTATCCTGAAGTCTTTGCTGGCTTACATTAGTAAAGGGTTATTACCTCATTTTGAAATGTGAAGACCTCTTTTCTAGTCCAGCTACTGACTTTTTATAAAATGTCGGGTGGGGAAGAGGACACATGGCTTGATGATTTGGGTTTGTTAATGAGGCAACAAAGTCTTTGCCTTCTAGGTTACTATATCCAATTCAGCTCAAGTGGCTAATGGCCAAAATTATAGCTGATTGATGTCAAATTTAGTAGTTTCATGGGGGAGCCAATTTGGTTGTCTCAAAATCCATCATTGGAAGTGGCACCCACATTGGCAATCGTAGCCAAGAACTTGAGTGTACATTGAGGAGTGAACTACCTTCATTTTCCTAGAGTTAGAGCTTGTCTGCATTAACATGGAGGGGAACTAATTGCCTTCTTGATAGAGGAAGTTGAGCTAAGTTGTATAAGTAAACTGAGGGAGCTTGGTTGTGGAGAGACTGTAGAGGAGACAGGCAAAGTTCCCGCAATTTTTTTCCATCCATGTGTGGAATAAATTTTTTTATGTGCACTACGTTGTGTGCAGATGTGTGCCACCACTAGAAACAAAAAATCTAGATATAATATATATTTTTAAAAAGTTACCATGGGAATAATTACATCAGCCAGGACAGATTAGGCATTTTAGAACTCACTAACCAAAGAATTAAATTTAAGTGTAAGAGATATAAAAAATTATGCTTAGACCAGTCAAAACACTAAAATAACACACTTTGAAAGAATAAAATTTCAGAGAATATGTGTGCACTGCAGGAAGTACCAAGAAGTAACAACAACAACAATAATACAAATGTGTTGGGAGGTGAGTGTGACACAGACACAGACATGGGTGTGTGTGCTGGCTGCTGGAGAAGCTTCTGAGACATGCCGTGCGCTATCTCTTTAAGACACTCACTGAAAGCTCTCCTGCTCTGTCCTGAGCCCTGTTGTCTTCCCTTCCCCATTCTGCAGAGATGGGGTACATGGGCAGCAGGAGGGAGTGGGGGGAGAGTATGTGAGAGAGAGACAGACTGTATGAACTCACTGCTGGGGAAATCTCAGAAACAATTCACTGTTTCTTTAAGAAAGGCAGTTAGTCACTCACTGTTCACGGCAACAGCTCCGAGTCCTGAACCAGGCTGTGTCCCCTCCCCTGCTCTGCGGACATGGGGTTAAGAGGCGGGGGGAGGGGGACACCTAACATCAGCACCCACCTCCCCCTGCTCTGCACAGCCAGCAGGAGGGTCCCGGGAGCAGCTGCAGGATGGAGCAATGTGGTGGGAGGAGCACCTGAACACATGCTGCCGGCTGTGCGTGCTCTGCTAATCAACTGGGCAGCAATTGAATCTCTCCTGGGTGGCTTCCCAAGTACGCAGCTTACAGGGAACGCAGGAGACGGGTATCTCAGACAGAAGCCATGGATAAGGGCTTAACAGGCTGGATACAACCAGGAAACTACAGTGAAGCCTGAGGGTGTGGAAGGGCTATTAATTTGAGGTCTTGTTTGAATCTTTATTTGGACTTTTTTATACTACCGCAGAAGGGGTCTAGATTTTTACATTACTTGGTCAGAAGGTCAAGCCACAGAATACGCTAATGGGGAATTGGGAGTGGCCAGCAGATGGGGGTACAGGAGGCAAAATTCTCTGCAATGTCATGTCCAGACACGAGGCGGTGTGCGAGAGTTGGGGACACATGTTTACACATGATACCTGAACGAGGATTTAGAACCCCATTCTCTGAAAAAAGAGGGAAATACCTTCTTTTAAGACAAGGTGTAGAGGGACAGATTAAGAGTCTCTTTTCTTCTGTTGGGACGATGGAGTACATCGTCCACATGCTGGCGGCCCAATAGGAGCAGATGCATGCTCTTTTATTATACCTACTACAAGGGCAGCAACAACAGCAAGAGGCTGGACAGGCTCAGCAAGAACATTTCCTGCAATGCCTAGAAAAGTGGACCCCAGGGACCTGGTTTGAGTGGTTTTTGGAGAAGAGAATTCTGCCAGACTGGTACCAGGCCTGGCAAAGTTGGGCCCAGATGTTGAGCCGGAGGGATTTTTGCACACACTTGAGAGGGTAGTGACCACAGTAAGTAGCCTGTCTTCGGTAGCCCTATTCTTCTGATGAGAAACTGAGGCGGCCTACTAAGCTTTGTCTGACAGCAGGCACAGTCAGACAAAATTGTAAAAGATATTCTGGATAAACTGGGTCTGTGCGCAGAAGTGTATCAGCACCAGTTTAGGACAGAGCCTTTCCCCTGAGGGTGCATCCTAGAGTGGCAGCACATTTATGAGATCTGGCAACACAATGGTTGCAGCCTGACACAAACTCATTAGACAAAGTGATGGACCATATACTTCTAGAAAAGCAGCAAAGAATCCTGTGGCACCTTATAGACTAACAGACGTTTTGGAGCATGAGCTTTCGTGGGTGAATACCCACTTCCTCAGATGCATGTAGTGGAAATATCCAGGGGCAGGTATGTATATGTGTGCTAGCAAGCAAGCTAGAGATAACGAGGTCAGTTCAATCAGGGAGGATTGCTTGCTAGCACACATATATATACCTGCCCCTGGATATTTCCATTACATGCATGTGAGGAAGTGGGTATTCACCCACGAAAGCTCATGCTCCAAAACGTCTGTTAGTCTATAAGGTGCCACAGGATTCTTTGCTGCTTTTACAGATCCAGACTAACACGGCTACCCTCTGATACATACTTCTAGAAGAGTTCCTAAGGATCTTGTCTGTGGGGGCCCATAGTTGACTCCAGAAGTTTTGTCCAACTTCTGCCAATGAGGCCATCATGAGTCCAGAGACCTATGTGGAAGGTGATAATGCTGAACCACCTGAACGAAGGTGTAGGTCAAAGGGACCGTTCTGAGGGGAGCAATGTGAGAGAACCCTGACTCTGGGATGGCAGGGGAGATGCATGGAGAGAGAAATTCGTAGACAATTCTGTACTTATGAAACTGGAGGAGGTAGTGGTACTCAGAAGAATCCATTTTTCTCTTTCTGGTGTGGCCAACTGGCTGATATATAGAAGGATTGCCCAGTCATGGAAAGTGACTTGAAACGTTCCCTCAGTGGGGGCACACTTCAGCCTACCAGGTAACTGCTGAAGTGGCTGGACAGGAAATGAAAGGATTGATGAAGTCTGGGTGCAGACAGAGTGGGGAGTAGTCTCCTCATAGAATAGATCAGCATTTGCCAGTGAAAGTTTCACGTGTACCTGGAAGACATGGGTCTACCCGACTGCAGAGGTAGAAATAGAACTACAAGATTGGAGGAGCAAGCTGAGTGTCAGCATTGTAAGATACCTCTCCTGGATCATAATTGTAGGTAGAGACTGGCCTAATCTGCCGGCCCTATTACGAAAAAGAGGAGTGCTTGGATCTGTTGACCATAATATGACCATTATCCGGATGTGGGGTGTAGCGGCAAGGATGAGGAGCGAGGACTCGATGGGCTGGTGGGAGCTGATTTGAGAGACTCAGGCCTTGGATACACTGGCACTTTACAGCGCTGCAACTTTCTCGCTCAGGGGTGCGAAAAAAACACCCCCCTGAGCGCTGCAAGATACAGCGCTGTAAAGCCTCAGTGTACACCCAGCGCTGGCACTGCAACCACACGTGGCAGCTCTTTGAAGTTTCAAGTGTAGCCATAGCCTCTGAGAGAAGACATCAAGCCCTGGCAACATAGTTACATGAGGCAAACTGGGAACTGGAAGAGGTGAAAGCATCATGACAGAAAATAATAGTGGAGGCTGTAAAACAAGAGCAAGAACTGGTTTGGACAAGACTGGCATATGAAAAGAAGTAGCTGCACTGTATATCATGGAACCAAGTGACAGTGGGGGCTCAATCTCTGAGTCAAGAGCAGGACCATGCAGGGGAGAGATCGAATTGGGCAAATTTGTGGGAAAGCATGTCCTTGTGAGCCAGTCAGGGTGTGAAATTAACCTTGCTTGATTTTTTTCCAACCCCCACCATGTGTGCGTTCTATATTTTACACTGGAACTGCTTCAGTCTCAGAGTTGATGGACACAGCAATCGTGTAAAGCTTTTGTGTTTAACAAAAATAAGTACCTGAAAAAAGGCTGAGTGGATTAATAAATGGGTGTAAATCAGTAAAAACTGAACTCCTTTAATAAAAAAACCTGGTAATTTATCAGTGAAAATCAATAAAAAATGAAAATGCAGAACATTATCTATACAGTATCTGTTCATTGGATACAGAGAGGATTTCACTGTACAGAGCTTTCATTCCAATAACAACCATGAACCTTAACGTTTTCTTACAAATGGAATCTGAAG
Organism: Gopherus evgoodei; assembly: GCF_007399415.2. NCBI lineage: Eukaryota > Metazoa > Chordata > Testudines > Testudinidae > Gopherus > Gopherus evgoodei. The sequence continues at coordinate 9,900,056 of NC_044330.1, forward strand.
TGTATATTTTAAAAAACTGGTTAAATATCTCCTTTTAATGTGGCTTATTCCAGAGGTGATTTTGTGCATGTATGTGTTTGTGTGTTCATGTGTGAAGGAACTTACTACTTCAAAATCATGGAAGATTTAATGTTTGTTTTTAATCTTTATTGTATTCCAAAGATCCTCAAGATGAAAATAAAATTGGCATAGATGGTATACAGCAATTTTGTGATGACCTAGCACTTGACCCAGCCAGTATTAGCGTACTGATCATTGCATGGAAATTCAGAGCTGCAACACAGTGTGAGTTCTCAAAGCTGGAATTTATGGATGGGATGACAGAATTAGGGTAAGTATGCAGCAGGTAAAAGAAACTTAGCAGTGTAACATACTGGAGAAAGCCAGAACTAAAAAAAAAAATGTCCACTTCTAGCAATTCAGAACTGAATTATGTCTTCTCAAAATTTGTCTGGTATCTGCCTTCTATTAATATAGAAACACATCTTCTATAAATTTTGCAAATGTTATAAGCGAACCCAAATAAAAGGCAAAATGCTGCTTTCTTTAAACATGCAACTAGTCCCATTGGCTACAACAAAACGAGCAAGTAAAAGAAGAATTTGGCCCAAAGGCCAAAATGTTTGGGGCCATTTATCTAAGAGTGTAATTTCTTTGCCCGGCACCAGAGCCCTAGTTTTTGTTTTCTAAGAACATTCTGACAAACTTTTAGTTATTCTAGATTACATATATCTGATTATCAACTGGCTTCTTCAAATGCCAATGCGAAGAAACATTTTTTTAAAAAGCAGCTGAAATTGTTACATAAACAGACTTGTTACGGACTTGCTGAAATTAGTTTGCATAATCCTTCTGTATTAAAGCAACTAAGGATTGTCCGTAGTAGATAAGGTTTTAAAAATAAATTTAGCGTGTTATTTTGACAAAATGAATAATACACAGAAAAACTTTCTTTTTAAAATACAGATGTGACAGCATAGAAAAACTAAAGGCCCAGATTCCTAAAATGGAACAAGAATTAAAAGAGCCAGGAAAATTTAAGGATTTTTATCAGTTTACTTTCAGTTTTGCAAAGAATCCTGGACAGAAGGGTTTAGGTATGTATTCTTAATTGTAAACACTTGTGATATAGTTACTAGAAACTGTCTCTAATACTTACTGTAGTAATTGAAACTATTACTGTGATCCAGTTAGACTAGCTGTGGGATAAAAACATGCTTCACTGTGGTAAAAAGATAGATGTCAGAACTATGTGAAGGTCAGTGCCTGATTTTCAAATTCATAGAGATTTCCTGTGGCCTTATGAACTGAGTGTTTCAATTTAACTCATGAAGGTGCATTCTTCTCTTCAGAGTATAGTATGTGCAAAATTCCCATTAAAGTTAACATGTTATGATTTAATACTAAAAATATAATTAAAACTTTTAGAATTTGCAACCATGAGCAAATAGCCTAAATTTCAACTATAAATGTGAGTTTGTGTATAGGTAGAGACTTGCACAAAGTCTCTCATACCACCAAAAATACATGTAAATCTCTTTGCAAACTACAATTGAGGTATTGCCAAGTAATTTCCACATAACGAGCATGATTAGATTTTCTTCTCATTGCATCTACAGTGAAGGTCTTAAGCACAATCCAGGGCGCGCGCGCGCACACACATGCACAGTTTCTATAATTTTATTTCAGTGCTTCCCTCTTGAAAGTCATAACATCGATTGTCCAAGTGAAGTGGAAGAACTACTCACTAGGAAAAAGTCATTGGAGGGAGGGAAAAAGGTGTAGTTTGTTACTAATAATTACGGTAAATGAAATAACTGTTAATGCAGAATCATTAAAATAAGGGAATGCAAAAGCTAGATTCTAACAGTAGTATTAACTTGGCTACAATGCACATCTTGTATGTTTTATTATATGCATTTTATACTATTACAGTGTAGCTACTCATTTAATCAGAAAGTCAGGAATAGAAATAGGCCATATGTACAGTGCAATTAAGGTTCCAAAAGCAACTCATATTTCCTGATTTTCTGTAATTTGAACTCTTTAATGTTAAACAATGGACATTAATTTTTTTCATTTATGAGGGGAATTAGGGCAGTGAAAGATCTGCAGCTATTTTATTTGCGGCTTGCAAACTTTTATTAATTTCCCCAGTGGAAGTTTCTTGAACCAACAAATGTGCACAGTACTTCACATTTGTGCATGGTGAAACTATGTTTATGTTCTACTGTATATGATAAATCTGCAATTTGCACATGGACCAGTCTTTGTTAAAAAATTAGCAATGTCTGTTCTCCACGAGGACACTGTGCCAGTCTTCAAACTTCTCCTATACTCCCAGTAGGCCTGGCTGGGTATTTTAAGTTAGAGTGGAATAAGTGGTTTTCACTACACAGAGACCTGTTGATGTAAATAACACTGCTGTATAGATGTATAGGCTGAGTCCACTTCCCTGTGGAGTCACTTGCAGAATTGGGGTTGAACATGGAAAGTTTCAACCTTAACAGTGAATTTTACAGAAGAGTTTGTGTTTGAGAGAGAGATAATATGGAAATAGTTTTGCAGCCTGAACCATAACAATAACTTCTGATTACCATGGTGATGTTTAGTATTTATATAGTATTTTCAGTTTTCAGATAGTTTTGCAAATGTTAACTGGTTAATACTCTGTAACATCCTTGTGAGGTAGCTATCACCTTTATATAATTACTTTTGAAATAGAGCCATGAAAGTCAAGTGATTTTTCCTCAAAGCTTCAGAACACACATGTCAGAGCTGGGGGTATATCATAGGAGTTCCTGACTTCCAGTTCTGTGCTTAGACCACACCTCTGATTTCCTCTGTCCACATTTCTCTCACAAGGAGAAGCCTATTAGTTTATTTTCTTGCTGGCTTATTTCCATACAGGACTGAGCATATACAGAACAATCAATTAAACATCCCGGGAACGATAGATAATTTGTTTTTGAGACCTCAGTGAAAATGATTAAGCAAGAAAATTAATCCTTTTTCATTTTCCTTCAGCCTTCTTATTGCTTCTTCCGGGGGGCCAGCCTCTAAGGATGATATAAAAAGAAGATATAGACAATTATAACTTTTAGATTTGTATGTTTTACCTGTAGTAATTATTTATTTATTTGTATTACAGTAGTTCTCTAAGTACGTAATAAATAGCTCTGAAGATCAGGATATGGGGGGGATGCCATTTGATTAAAATGCAGTCTCCGCATGTTTTCCCTTTTCCCCACTCCCTTTGTCGGGAGTTATCACCCTCTCATTGAAAAGATTTCATGGTAACTGTTTACTAGCGGTGAAATGATACATGAACAGACGCATATTTTTAGTTTTCTAATCAGGGTATGGCGGACATGTCTGGATGGAGTTTGAATCTCTTTGCTTTGATTTTATGCATTGGGAGAAAAATTGGAGTTTAGTATCTTAAAACAAAATCTATGAATGTGTATAATATGGAGGAATAGAAAGAAACCCATCAACTGTTACTGATTGCTGCTACAGAAATTTTGTCTAAAAGCTTGCTTTCTAATAGGTTCTGTGTCTTTCAATGACACTTTCAGTGTGTTTGGCCCTCCAAATTTACCTTCCTTAAAGGTAAAAACATATCTAGTGGAATCCCTTTAGGAAACTTAAAATAGGTTGTGAAGTGTTTTGATTAAACTGCTGCCTGAGCTCACTGTTTGTCATAGAACCTAGGTGATTAGCTGTGGATTGCATCTAATTTATTTCCAACAATTTTTCTGAGGTGCTGTGTGATGTGCATCGTGCAAGCCACTCCAAATGAGTGTCAGTAAAATTCTTTCCTCATGTATTCAGTTTATGCCACAAATATATAATCTAAAAGCTTTTGATTAAATTAGAGGCATAAACAAAATACATGGGAGTGTGGCATAAAGGTTTGATTATTTGCGCTTATTTGGACTGACTTGCAATATTTGTTTGTGGCTTCAAAATATGTGAGTATTGCAGCCATTTTAAATGCTCATGACAGTAAAATCTAAAACTCTTTATTGTCCATTTTCATCCTCTTACTATAGGCAGGGCTGGTGGCAGTGCTTACTATTCATTTCCCATATATAAGATACTATAAGTTGCTTATAACGTTGCCAAACTTTAGCTGTTGGCTAAAATGTTTTATGCTAAGTGTGTGGCTCAGACTGAATTTTTTTTTGGAAAATTTCAGCCCAAAACAATGCAGTTGTTTCTGAGAACAGGGCAAGGGAAAAAACACATTGTTTTCCCCTTGTTTAAAATTTGGTGATGTTTTTCTTTGAAAGGCTTTAGTGCCACTGTGCTTTGGAGCAGGGACTCAACATTTGGCAGGGGTTGTTGTCCTTTATGTCAGGAGTATGAATCTGGCCATTCCAGTGAAAATCTGCCCAAATTTGACTGTTATAAGTAAGGCTATGAGTCTGTCACAGATTCTGTGACTTTCCGGGACCTCCGTGACTTCTGGAGCAGCTGGTCCCACTGGCCCTGGGCCTGCCTGAGCAGCATGGGCAGGCTGTGGGCCAGCTGCACCGGCTGTTGCTGGGGCAATCTTGGGCCACTGTGCCCCTGGCCCTCCCCCAGCAGCAGCAGGAGTTTGTGTGTGGGATGGAGCTCAGGGGTGGGGCAAGGGGTTGGGGCACAGGAGGGGGTGAGGGCTCCAGGCACTGCTTTGGGGGACTTCCTGAAAGTGGCGATGTCCCTCGGCTCCTAGGCGAAGGCGTGGCCAGGCAGTTCTGTACACTGTCTTCACCTGCAGGTGCTGCCCCTGCAGCTCCCATTGGCTGCAGTTCTCAGCCAATGGGAGCTGCAGAGCCGGTGCTCGGGGCAGGGGCAGCACGTAGAGCCCCCATGGACATCCCTTTGCCTAGGAGCTGAGGGACGTGTTGCTGTTTCCAGAGAGCTGCATGGAGCCAGGTAGGGAGCCTGCCAGCCCCCGCACCATCTAGCAGCAGTGGGGGTTCCCCCCTCAATATTTAGTCACAGGTATTTTTAGTAAAAGTCATGGATAGATCACGGGCTGCGAATTTTTGTTTACTGCCCGTGACCTGTCCATGACTTTTACTAAAAATACCTGTGACTAAAACGTAGCCTTAGTTATAAGCTTTTGAAAACTCAGTTTCTATCTGCTCAGTAGAGACTTCCTATATTTCTGTAACTTAATTCCCCAAAGAATCCATCCACACTGGGCATGCGCCAGCCAAGAGCTGAGCTGAGCAGGCCTTCTGCTGTAATTGCAGCCCTGAGCTGCTGTGGGCTGGGCTGGTCCAAGTACCTGAACTGAGAGCAGGGAGACTCCTGTGCTCTTGTTGAGACATGCCCTCCAGTTGGGATAGGCAGTGTGGGGGAGGAAGCTGTCTGATTCAAATGCAGAGGAGACGAGCTGGGAGAGGGCACAGTGGAATGGGACAAGGAGCCTGGGGGGTTTCTTAAATAAGGACTCCCCTTCTTTGAACAGTTTCTTTTTGGAATTTCCAACTTAAATGGCTTCCTGTAGAAATTTTCAATTTGTTTTACTGTATTGTCCAATAAAATACTGGTACTTATGAATAGATTTGGGTTATTAGATTGCAAAATTATGTAGCTACTAAAGGTTATTTTCATTAACATTATCAGCTTCTAGGTTGGCATGTATAATACACTTCTGGAAATGTTTAATCTGCCTACATGCCTCCTAAACAACTTAAATTCGTAAGGAGTTCCTGTACTTACACATCATTTCAGATCCTACCACCAAGCTGGTACAGATTTGTAAAAATCAGCCAGTGGTGGGCATCATTGCTGCCCTCTTTGAAAAATCCAAAACACACGGTTAACTAGATTGATAGCAGTGCCAGGATTAAGGCGTTTCTGAATTCTAATTCCACTCATACCATTTATTGGTCTTAATTTATTGCACTTTATTATGTTTAATTATGCCTCAAACCATCCTGCAAAGTAGGCAAAGTGGAGCATCAATTTTATATATGAAACATCCTCCAGTAAGTGGGGACAGACTCAAATTTCTGACCACTAAGAGCCTAATGAAGTTTTCTTAAGTTTTAGTGCATCCTTGGTATTTTCAAATATAATGGCATATCATGCCCATCCACAAAACGCATAAGATCAAAACTTTTATCTGCCTCCGGAAGCCCTGAATTTAAATCTTTTGAGGGAAATCGTGACCCAAATGAAGTCACTGGAAAAACTCCCATTGACTTCAGCGGGACCACGATTTCACTCTGTATTTGTCTGGAGGGGCTGATGAGGTGGATTGCTCTATTAGACTTGTTAGAGGAACACTGTTAAAAGTTATTGGAAAATACGGAGAGACTTTTGGCACTGGGAATAAGTCCGTAAGAATTTTCGGGTGTGACCAGCATAGGTACTCATATTGGCAGATAAACATATTTAATCTAGAAGTCTTTTAATATTACTTTAAAAAATGCATTGGTTTGTCTGAAAGAGTAATCTAACAGGGTGCCTATGCTTTTTTGCTTCTTGAAGTGTGGATTGGTTATGGGCAAAACAAATTGGTACACTCCAGAAGATGTAAGACTTTCTGGATGCAGACACTTTGCAGGTGGATCCAGTTAGGCTGACAGTGATTCATTCTTGGTGGTGTTGAGGTTTTTGAATGTTCATTTGAAGAGTTCATTCTCTCTTAATTGATTGTGTAAACTTAAGTTGTTTGGGGTACATGCACATACGTCAGTAGTCCTGATTTGTTCCTACCTTTGAGGAATACAGGCCCACTCAAAATAGAGAGAGATTGAAAGTTATCTGAAAAATTAACTTAAAATGGGCAGGAAATCCACTTTGGCCATCATAAAGACAACCACCTAATGTACATGGTCTTTCCCGGGATGCGTGTCCTAAAGGAAATCTGTTCAGCTATTTGAAAATTTGACAAGACCATTTTGCAACTCTAAAGCATGTAACAAAGTTGCTCTAAAAATAAAATTGTAGCACACTAGGTTATGGGAATTGTATTTGAGTAAATATGATTAAAGGAGCCTAATCCAGCAAATGATGTGGAATTCTTATTGAAGTCACTGGCATCACTTTGTGTAGAGCAAAGTCGGCACTGAGCTGCTAAGTTACGGTAAAAAGTTGAAAAATCTGTTATATGCTTTGGGCAGAGTAATTCTTAACCCAGATAATTGAAATACATTTTCAGATCTTGTGTGCCCCAGGGGTCAGACCTAAATCTGAGGCTTAGTTCATCTGAAACAAACCCACCAGTTTCCTCAGTTTTCATTATCCTTTTAAAGAAAATTTGGAAAGAACCTAAGAGCATTCTTGCCTTGAGAGTGAACTGTATTTCACCTTCATTAGTTTAGTTTATAGTCCAATCAGGCTTGGTGAAAATACCTGTGGAGAAAATGTATATTTCAAATATATCTAAAAGAGTAACATATTTTTAATATTGCAGATTTAGAAATGGCTATAGCCTACTGGAATTTAGTACTTAATGGAAGATTTAAATTCCTAGACTTGTGGAACAAATTTTTATTGGTAAGTTTAAACCTTATTCTATAATATAAATTGGGCTGCAATAGGTTTGTGGTTTTTTTGAGTTTGGAAGATGTATCCATGTGTATTTAAGTCTTTGCAGAGATCACATAACTTATTTTGACAGAGCATTCTTTTGTGATGCATGGATGTTGCAGTTTTTGGCAAATACAGTAAGAATTTAGTTGAGGGTGACTTTCATATATTCAGGGATTTAATACTGAGTATTCAGACTTTAAAATTAATTTTGTTCATGGTTTTTAAACTCAGATTTTTTACCCAAATAGGAACATCATAAAAGATCAATACCTAAGGATACCTGGAACCTTCTTTTAGACTTCAGTACAATGATAGCAGATGATATGTCTAATTATGATGAGGAAGGTAATATTTACATTTTGTTTTATCAGTTTCTCTGTGTGTGTGTATGTTTCTGTGGATAGTACATTTTGGAGTGTGCCGCTGGGGTAGCATATCTGTCTAGTGACTGGCAATCAGAGTGTCTGCAGAACAGTATGTGACTTTTTCTGGGGTTCGAAGAAGTTCTCTGCCACGTAGCTGATAAGGACTAAGCCTACTAGCACAGGTGAAAAATACTTGTGCTGCCACTTCCCCAAAGCCAAGAGATTACTTTTTTTTTCCTAAACATCTTCACTTCTCTCCTTCCCCCCTAATTGTTTGGATGCTCTCGAGCGCTCTTTGGTGCGTGCATTCACAATTATTAGAATTCCTTCACACTTGCTACCATTCTGGAGACCCAGATTCGAGTTTTGGTTCCCATTTAGGTTAGCCAGGTGAGATGAGTGCTGTGGAGATTGTGCTGTCGTACTCTCAGCCCTCTTGGGCCAATTATCATGTTGATTGGCCCTAAGGTGACCAGATGTCCCGATTTTATAGGGGCAGTCCTGATTTTTGGGTCTTTTTCTTATATAGGCTCCTGTTATCCCCCCCACTCCCTGTCCCGATTTCTCACATTTGCTGTCTGGTGACCCTAATTGTCTCTGAAAGGAGTTTTTGTCCAGCTTTTCTTGCTTTTAAAAAAAAAAAAGATTATGTCATGTTACCTGAAAAATTGAGTGTGTTTAATTTGTGTCTTGGCATGGGGGAGGTCTCAGTTGAGAAAAAAAATCTTAATCAGATATTAAATCTCAAGAAACAGATTGAAATGAGGATTATTCATTTAAAACTTTAAACAAGAAAGAAAAATCGTCAAGAATCTCTTTTGATTTAAAGAGGTTTTTTTTCTAAACTGAATAGCTCTACATTGGAAGGAATGGGATTTGTTTACCTGAATCTTTATGTGCTCTTGCTTGTTCTTTCCTTTCAGGAGCATGGCCGGTTCTCATTGATGACTTTGTGGAATTTGCACGCCCTCAAATTGCTGGGACAAAAAGTACGACAGTGTAGCACTAAAGGACCCTTCTAGAATGTACATAGACTGTACAAATAAATACAACGGAAAATTGCACAGTCAATTTCTGCTGGCCGGACTGAACTGAAGATCAATCCTCATTATAAGGGTTGAGGGTTGAGACAAACCTTTAAGGATATATCTTGGACCATATCATTCATTCATCTAATGGTGGTTTGGGCTTCTCTTCTAGTCTGAACCACCTTTGCCAGTTATAATTCCAGCATAGTGGATTTCATCACAGTTTTGTGGACCGCCTTTGTTTACTCTCCCATAAGTCTTAGAAGCTTTATGATGATTATTTTGAGATTTCTGGTTTCGCATAAAGCACAATGCTGTCTTCATGAGACAACTGTTGTCTGGCATCTGCATTACACAGATCAACATCACAAGTCGTTTTTTTAAAAACTCCTTAAATATACACTTTGGGCTAGTTGCAAAGACTATACTGATAGCACTTCCTGTAAGAGTGATATATTTAAGTGTACCGGGTCCGATTTTTTTTTTCTTCTTTCATGGCAGATTACAGGTATTGTCTAAGTGAGTTTTGAGTATCTGATTAAAACAATTGTAGAAACAACCAACAAAAACAGGAAGGTTGATACTGGGAGATCTAGGTGCCTATATGGAAGATTTTATTGTATGTCACCCATCTTTGAAAGGAGTTGAAGTACTACACAACTACTGTGCACTTATAGCACCCCAGTTTAATATTATAGTCAGCCTCCAGTGAGCTTCATTGAAACACGCTACGTGTATAACAGAATCTAATATTCTCTAGACTATTATCTAATCAGATTTCATTACAGGTTTGAAATGCTTATCTGTCTGTCCAGGAAGGTGTTTTCATTTTTGTGGAAATCTAAAACTTGAACAATATACTGAATTTGTGTCTTATGTTTTGTACACACAGTATTTTAAATTCAGGCATGGGTTTGGATGGTTGCGGTATGAAATAACAAAGGAACCTGCTTTATAAGAGGTTGACAAATCTGATGTGAATCTGAGTTTTGAAGTGATTATCACAGGCCATTTAAGTTACATTTTTACAACATATAGGTACTGCATTTGTGGACAAAGCCCATTGTCTCAATTACTTATTTTGTTGGGATTTTTACAGGTCATTGTGGCTGCCAATTACAGATATTAAAAGTAAAACTTTCTCAAACAAGCAGAGATCAGATGCAAAATACTACACTGGCTGCTTTTGTTCCCTTACGTTATTTTGTCGATCACTACTACTTTATTTGCCTCACTGCACATAACTAAATTAGAACTGATTTCACTTCAAAGCAGGATTTTATCTTGTTGTGTGCTTTTTAACATTACAGGAGCCCTTGAATTTCTTTCATCCTGAAAATGCTTTTTCACTCTTCAGTTGCTGACTTATGAAGAAGAGGCTATTGTTTTCTTGAAATAAAAACTTCTGTAAAACAAGCTAGAAAATGTTAAAGTAGGATGTCTAAAAAAATTATTATAGTAATTATTAGGAATATGGTACTTGTTTGAATACTCCAGCCAGTCCCATGTTAAGGTCGTAATTACTGTTGAAATTTGTAAGTGGAACTTGCACTAAAACAACAGTACACTTTTATGCAGATGCTAAAAAGATTTTAGGAAGAATTTAAGTATTAAACTGCTAAAACTTTTACCCTGTGTGCTTTGAAGTTGACTGAAAGGTAGGCTTCCCCTCATAGCAGTGCCCTTTTAGTAAAGTCCATTCATGCATTTATTTCAAGAGTACAGTTCTACAAAATGCGTTGCAAATTTCTGTGCCAGCTACCAGAATTGGCTATGCCAAAAATGTGTGTGATTTTTGTTTTGCTGCTTTCAGTATTTCCTTTTTCAATTTTGTGTAAATATCAATGAGGGACTTGAATTATGAAAACTTTACAAGGTATATATGCGTGCTGTTTTCTGTCTTAAGGGTTTTGGTACAGTTTCAGATTGATTAGTTCAAATATGCTGTGTTTTGAGATGAGCTCTAATTAGCTTTTATCCCAATACAGATATGACCGTCACAAAAATCTGATATTGGTTAGTGGCATAATGCCATGGTGTTTTTAAAGAATATTCCTTATGACTGCGAGACCTTTTCAACAAAGTAGTGTTGTCATCAGTTTGGTACTACACACTTATAATTACTGTGTAATTATAAAACAAAAATACATTACATAAAGTTTTGGATAATTATGTAGCAGAAAAGTTAAGGTTATTCGTGCTGTAATGGCATCTTAGAATTCAACGAAACAAATGACCCTAGTTGGAAACAAGCTTGATTTAACAGTGTGGTTATTCTAAGGATAAATGCCTGCTTACAGGAAATATTTTATATTGAAAAGTGCTCAGACATGTGGCCATGTGTTCTTCCTTTATATATGCGTGTGGGTTGTGTGTTTTGTTTTTTAAAGAATTCAAACAGTTACCTACTTGGATTGCTTTAATTCATAAGTGCTTCAGTCCTCAATTTGATGATGATTTCCCCTTTATGGATCGGTTTCATTTTGCCAAATGTCAAAAAATGGGTTAAAAACTTAAAATTTGTAATCTGTTTTTATACATTAAAAATGTACAAGATTAGACGTGCCCTGATATAAAACACTTAAGATCAAGATTATATTTAGTAAAGAACACCATCTGCATATCTCTGTAAGTTCAATGTAATTTCTTACAAATCCCTCTCATTACCAACAGAGGCAATAAAGCTCCAGTGAAATTGCCATGACTAAATCTTCTCATGCATTGTTTTAGTCTATTGTTTGTAAAACTTTATTTCTAGACTTTTAAAAAAAATATGGAATACTATGTCCTGAATAAAACGTGCACTAAACGGCAAGCTTTTGCGGGGAGGAGGAGAGATCTAAGAATTAATGCATCATCTTGCCTGCTACTTAATCTAAATGTTTACAGCTACAAAATGGAGCTATTTTTATCCAGCTATGCTGCATTGACATTAACTAGCATGTGATGGACAATACCATAAGTACATGCAGTGCATTTGTTTAAATATGGCTGGTTTGAAGACTGAGTAAATGACTTTTTTTTATTGAGCAACCTGTTATTAAATAAAGTAACTTATGAATTGCTTCAAAACTGTTTTACAATGAAATCCTTACTGAGAAATTCTTATTTAAGAAAGATATAATTTTTTTAAAAATACGTTTAATAAACTTTTGTCATTCACACTTATTTATATAATTTTGCAAGAAGTCTCTGTAGATTTTATTTGAACATGATACATTGACTGTCATTAGGTTTTTAAATACTTGGTGCCAATAACTTATCTGACCTCTACAGAAATCTAATGAAAGGCATACTTGGGAAAAAGTTAGATTTCATCTGGAAAAGTTTTGTTTTGTATGTTAATAGGAACACTTGTGGTGTCATGTTAGTACCAGTAAACACTTAATTGGAGAGAACTCCCATTTTAAATAGAAAGTATTCATTGTCTGTTAACTTTGCTAATTGCTCATAGATTTTTTTAAAGCCAGAAGGGACCATTGTAATGATCCATCGTGACCTTCTGCCTAATACAGGTCAGAGAACCTCACTTACTCCTCAGGCCTTTCTGTCTGAGCATATCTTTAGAATGCAAGTGTCTTGGTTTAAAGATCTTCAAGTGATGGAGAATCCATCACATCCCTTGGTAAGTTGTTCCAATGTTTCCAACAGGCTCTGTTTAAAAAATAAACTAAAATTTCTCCTTATTTCTGTTCTGAAGTTGTCTAGCTTAGCTTCCAAGCATTTGAGCTCATTATGCCTTTTTCTGATAGAGCCATTTCCTATCAGAAATTTATTTCACATGTAGGTATTTGCAGATCATAATTAAGTCACTTCTTAACCTTCTCTCAGATCTTACAAGTGATCACTGTGTTTGGTGGTGTCTTTTCTTTTTTTTTTTGGTCTCATTTTTGTAAGCAAGTAGGTTTTAGGTGAGGTGAAATGTGAGTGTATCCAAGATCAATCAGGCTTGTGAAAGGGGTACAGTCAGCTGGAGAGGTTGAGAGCCACTGATTAACAGGGCATAGGACAGAAACTAGATAATATAATTAAAAAATAGGTATATCTCCATTAATTATTATTTCCTAGAACTGGAAGGGACCTTGAAAGGTCAAGTCCAGCCCCCTATCTTTACTAGCAGGACCAAGTACTGATTTTTTGCCCCAGATCCCTAAGTGGCCCCCTCAAGGATTGAACTCACAACCCTGGGTTTAGCAGGCCAATGCTCCAACCACTGAGCCTGCCTCCCCCTATGACTTTCCTCCTTAAACTGAAAACTGGAGGGTGCCCTATGGCAAAAGGCAGGGACAGAGCTCAGACTCATGGCTCTGAAAAAGGCTAGGAAGGGAGGATTGAAGGGCAAGGCTCGCTACTTCCCTGTCTGTCCCAGCTGAAATGGTCTAGAAAAACAACAGCAAGTCAGATCATCATCTGAATTGTGGTAGCACCTAGGAGCCTCAGTCATTGACCAGGACCTCCCTCTGCTAGGCACTGTTTGAACAACAAAAAGACAGTCCCTGCCTCAAAATGCTTAAAAACAAAGTGTATAAGAGAATATCAGAAGATTAATGGAAGCCTTTATCTCAATATCGTACTGCCCCTGAGTGTCGTTGCAGGCAGGTCCCAGAAGCCTTGTATTTTGTGACCTCTCTGCTCTCCTGCTTGTAATGATGCCTTTTGACAACTATTTCTGGGTATGTTGCTTGCTGCAGGCAAAGACTTGATGTGCACTTTCAATAATGGGATCTTCTGGCCTATTTTTAACAGGTCCTTAGTTGCCTTTTGTATCAGGCTGACAAGGTTGCTGTTTGCCAGGCCTCTGTTATGTCCTCAATCAGAAATTTCTCTGTCTTCCAATTTCGTTTTGTTTTTTAACTCCTCCTCCCTCTGTTGAAATGTTTTAAATCTGCATATGGGTGGCAGTTCAGATATTGTTCCTCCTTTGATGTCGGTAGTTTTGTTTGTAATCATTAATTTAGCATGTGCCAGACTGCATGGCTTTTGAACTTGAAGCGTTTTCACATTGAAATGTGTTGCAGACATAGGGTGACTGGACAGCAAGTGTGAAAAATTGGGACGGGGTGGGGGTAATAGGCACCTATAGACAAAAAGGCCCCAAATATTGGGACTGTCTTGTCACCCTATGCAGACAAGGACTTTTCTTGCATGCTTACCTTCTTCACTAGCCCATTCATCTCCTAACTTTGGGCTTGTCTACACTGGCACTTTACAGCGCTGAAGCTTTCTCGCTCAGCGGTGTGAAAAAACACCCTCCTGAGCGCAGCAAGTTTCAGCGCTGTAAAGTGCCAGTGTAGACAGTGCACCAGTGCTGGGAGCTGCGCCCCTCGTGGAGGTGGTTTGTTTAGGTTGCTGGGAGAGCTCTCTCCCAATGGTGCCAGTGCGCCCTTTGATTGAATTCATTAGTATTGCAGTAGTATTCATTGATTGATTGAATTCATTAGTATTGCAGTAGTACCTGCTGATCAAGGATCAGGGACCCATGGTGCTAGCCATCATACAGATGCAGTGAAAAGAACATCTCTGCCCGAAAGATCTTGCAGTCTACACCACTGAAATGCTGAACTCCCAGGCTGCTTTAGGGCTATTCAACACAGATTCCACTGTGTTGCTGGAGAGTGGTGTAGAGGGCATCGCACTCCTCATAGTTACTTTGGTGAAGTTGACTTCCTTCTCCTGGATCTTGTAATATAGTTTGACCTTAATGAAGCATTTCTGCCCTGGGAAGACAGACAATGGTTTTCCTGGGTGAGACTTTGCGGTGGTATGTGGTGGTTAGACACACTAAAATAATTTGTAGCTAATATGGATATGTCTGTAATCCTGTGTTTGGAGAAGTCTCTAGTTTGCGAATAGGGGAGCTACTTCTCTGGCCCTCCTCTGGGAATTGTCCAGAGCTTTAGGTTAAGTAAAATTATGTAGGGTGCTCTATTGTCTAGTAAAGTCTCGTACAATCATGTCCTGGGTTGAAATATCATGACTAAGAGCTTGTCTACACTGGTGCTTTACATCGCTGCAACTCTCTCAGGTGTGAAAAAACACCCCCTGAGCGCTGCAAGTTTCAGGGCTGTAAAAACACCAGTGTAGACAGTGCCCCAGCACTGGGAGCTGTGCCCCTCGTGGAGGTGGCTCTCTCCCAGCGCTCCGCCGTGACTACATAAAAGTGCTGCTGTGGCAGCGCTTTAACGTTCCCAGTGTAGACTAGCCCTAAGACCCCGATTTAGTCATGGGTATTTTTAGTAAAAGTCATGGACAGGCCATGGGAAGTAAACAAAAATTCACGGCCCGTGACCTGCCCATGACTTTCACTATATACCCTTGACTAAAAATTGCGGCGGGGGGGGGAAGTTTTAGAGGGATGCAGTGTGTGGGGGCGTACTACGTGTGCTTGGCGGGGCACTGCCTGGCAGGGGCACTGCAGGTTCTGGGGAGGGGATGGTTGGTAGGGGTAGGGGTAGGGCAGGCTCCCTACCCAGCTCTATGTGCTGCATCCGCTTTGCCCAACCCCCGGCAGCCAATGGGAACTGTGGGGGCGGTGCCTGCAGGTGGAGGCAGCATGTGGAGCTAGGAACTGAGGGAGGGGAGTTCCTGTAGCCCTGCCCGTACCCCACCCCCTGCTGCTTGGGGGCGGGAGGCTGCCCCAGTAGCGGCTGGTGCGATGGGCCCAGGGCCTGATTGAGCTGCCCCCGGCACACCAGCTGCTGCAGAAGTCACAGAAGGTCATGGGGTCCATGACTTCTGTGACCTCCATGAAAAACCTGGAATTGTAATCATGATCAAAGTCGATTTTCAAATAGTCTTCAAAAACTGATTGAAGACAAGCTTTGAATGTTCTAGCTACTGATGATAAGGGAAGGTCATTTTTTCCCCCAATTCTGCAAATGCTGCAGTATTATTGGATTTATGTATGTCTAGAATTTGCTGGATGGTTGACTTTCTGAAGTTGGGTTGGTCTTAGAAATGTTTCCCTTCCTCTTCTCCCCACTAGGGTTCTTCTCTTGATGCTGGGGTATAAAACTACAATTATTCCCCTTGTAGTGTGGCACAGGTGCAATCAGTCACTAGCCAAGAGAAGTGATGCTGGAGAAGAGTGTGGGTGGGTGTGGGGGAAGGGGTCTGAAACCATAGGTTTGCTTTGCCAAAGTTTTACTATCACATGGAGTTAAAGCCTAATAAAAAGGATAGAGAGGAGCTTCCTACCTTATTCCAACATTTGCTAAAGCAGAGGGGAGCATCTTCTGAAGAGGAAGGAGTGAGGTGGTCTCTCAGCCATGGAGGATGTGGAAGTGGTAGGAGGACACAAAAGAAGGAAATGAGAAACAGGGACAGAATGCCATGAAGCCTTTTTTCGCCCAAGCCCGTCTTTCTGCTGCCTGGGTTTTTCTAAGTGACTGCCATGATCACAATATCACTTGTCCTGCCTTGCAGCACTGTTATTCCTTTAGCCAACATTAGCCTGTGCTAATTCTTACATAACGAATGGAACACTTTCACAAAAGACGTAGGTGACCCATGCAGCCCACACAAGTTTATGACTCCCTGCCATTTGTCCTGCAGCAGCCTATGCATTTTTCCTGTATCCCCGGCTTTGCTCTTGCTGTCTCATGGTGCATGCTGCTGCAGTTGGCCATGCCAGCCGTAGCCTCCATCTTGCCTCTACTATAGCTGAAAGTGAAGGCCAAGGAGAAACGGGCTGACACAGCGCAGGCAAGTGGGTCAGCGAAGCGCTGGGATGGGATGTGACGTTCCGTCCATGCTGCCTAAGTGAACAGAGGGGAAGGACTTAGCCCGTGTGAGCAAAGTGTCATAACTGGCTGCCTCCCTCTTGATGCTCAGGTGTAGCCTATGCTGGTTCCCTCAGGCCCCTTGCAGCTGGCTCTACTGCTGAAAAGGGGCTCTAGCACCGAGGGGGGAGCTGGGGCTGTGTGCATGTCCTAGCAGTAGGGTGGTAGGTGCCTCATCCATCTCCCGGAGGGGCCATTTCAGGGCTAGGAGAAGAGGCGCTGTCAGGGCTGGCTCAACTTCTTTTCCGCCCTAAGCAAAAAAGAGCATTGCCCCACTGCACCCTCCCCCCAAAAGTGCTGCGCTGCCGAAACCCAGTCCCCTGGGTGCCACGCTGCCTGAAACCCCCCCCCCCTCAGAGCGCCACGCTGAGCCAAAGCCTTGCCCAAGTGCCACGCCCCTGCCCCCCTGCGCACCACGCTGCCTGAAGCCCTGCCCCCTCCAAGTGCCACGCTGCCACAAGCCCGCACCCCCCCTCTGAGCACCATGCCAGCCCCCGCCCCCCTCCGAGCGCCATGCTGCCTGAAGCCCTGCCCTCGAGAGCCGTGCCCCCCAACCCCCTGCCCCCCTCAGAGCTCCACACAGCGCCAAGGCCACACACCCCGAGCGATGTGCCCCCCCCCCAGCGCCTCACCGCCAAAACACCAACAACAAAAACAACCCTCCAGCGCTGTCCCCACGAACAAAAAATAAAAACCCCGAGCGCCACCCTGCACTGTCCCAAGCACGTGCTTGTTCAGCTGGTGCCTGGAGCTGGCCCTGTGGCCTCCTGTGGCTGAAACAACATGCTCCCTATTCAGGGATGGAGCCAATATAATGCCTGGCAGCTTTTGAAGGGGAAAAATGCCAGGTGTGTCCCTGCAGCAACCTTAGCACCAGCGAAGGGATAACTAGCAGCTTTGTCCTCCCCGCAGAGGAGGGGAACAACTGCCGTGAACATTAGCACCTACCTTCAGCCTCCTTGCCCTGCGCATGGCTGTAATGAGATGGGAATGCAGCCTCCATGCTGCTTATGACTTCTGATTGCTAGTAGGTGCTGTGTGTGTGGGTGCAGAGGTGGATTAAGATTTAGTGGGCCCCAGGCACAAAGTCGATTTAGGTCCCATGCCCTGCAATGGGCCACAACCCCCCCCCCCCAAACCTTCTGTGCCTCCCTTTCCCCAGGCTCTCCACTTGCCCTGGGGGGGGGGCGGTGACATGGGCCAGGGGCAGCTCTTGGGCACCCTGGCACCCCTGCCCAGGGCACGTGGGGTGGGGAGGGTGCCCACAGCTGCCTGGGCTCCATGGGTGGTTCTTACTACAACCTAGAAGGGCCATAATGGCCAGGAATGTCGCCATTTTGAGCCCTGACCACTAAACTTTTTTGGTGCAGGTGGGCAGCTGCTGGTTGTGCAAAGGAGACAACTGCCCACCTTACCCCAAAAAAAAGGGGGTGGGCGGAGGTGGCAGGGCTTGGGTTCAGCCAGCCCCCTTTGAGGGAGGCAGGTGTGTGTATATATTAGGTAAAGCATCAGTCAGCACCAAGCAGGCCAGCTGGATCGGGGTGGGGGGAAATGTGCTTAGACCTGGCCAGGGGGCAGAGGAGGAAGACTAGGGCAGGGGGCCCCTGGTTAGTAGGCGGAGCGCGCGGGGGTGTGTGTGTCTGTATTCCAGTGAGCCTGCCAGGGCTGGCCCATAGGCCAATCCACCACTGCCTTCTGAGTCCCTTTCCTCCTCCAAGCACCAGGTTGAGCATGCCGGGGGGTGGGGGTGGGGGTGGGGGTGGGGCGCAATCCCTGCCTCAGCCTCTGTAGGGAAGGTGGGTACTGCAAGAACTTCCATGGCTAGGATGACCCAATAGCAAAGGTGAAAAATGCTGACTGGGGTGGGGAGGAAATAGGTGCCTGTGTAAGACAAAGCCTCAATATCAGGACTGTCCCTATAAAATCAGGGACATCTGGTCACCCTACCCTCAACAGTGCCCGTGTAGGAGCCCTGCAATGCCCCACCTCCCACATCCTGCTGTTGCAATCCTTGGCAGGTATTAGGGGCGACTTTGGGCTTGGCCTGTGAGGAAGGGACAGGTATGGCAAAGCCTTGCTCTCTGCATGAAAGGCAGGGGAAGCATTTGATGGCCCAGGGTTTAAGGCCACATCCATGGTACAAGAACAAAGACCTATGTGACTACTTCCTCTCACCACCACCCCCCCATGCCTCCAGGTCCATTGTTTCAGGAGTTCACATACAGTGCTGCCCCAGCAGCCTCCTGCCTAGGGGTTAGTTAGTACGAGCTAGCATTGCTCAGGTGTGCAGGGGGAAAGCAGAGCCATGAGCTTAGCAAGGAGCAGCAAGCACCCCCTTCACAGCCCTGCCCCAGTGCCTGTGTCCTGTGCCATTTAGCTCAGGGGTAGGCAACCTATGGCACGCAAGGTGATTTCCAGTGGCACTCACACAGCCCAGGTCCTGGCCACCAGCCCAGGGGGCTCTGCATTTTAATTTATTTTTAAATGAAGCATCTTAAACATTTAAAAAAAACCTGATTTACTTTACCTAGAACACTCGTTTAGTTATAGCTTACAGAAAGAGCCCTTCTAAAAAAAATGTCAGAATGTATTACTGGCACGTGATCCCTTAAATCACAGTGAATAAATGAAGACTCAGCACACCATGGCTGAAAGGTTGCAGACCCCCCTTCCCCCCACCCCCGGTTTAGATTCTTGCCCTTCTTAACTTTCTGCTTAGCAACAGCATGACCGTCCCCTTCCCACCCAGCCTCATTCTTTTACTTCCGTGTTTCTCAAATGGGGTTGCCGCTTGTGCAGGGAAAGCCCCTGGCAGGCTGGGCCAGTTTGTTTACCTGCCGCGGCTGCTGGCCACGCTTCGCTGCTGCAGGCCAATGGGAGCTGCTGGACATGGCAGCCAGCACGTCCCTCACCCCATGCCGCTGCCAGCAGCTCCCATTGGCTCTGAGCCAATGTGCAAGGCAGTGTTTGTAAACACGCACCTGTCTGGGAGTTCAGTGCAATTCGCCGGAGAGCCCTTCAGTCGCAGACTGTCTGTGGCAGTATTTCGGAGGCAGGTGCTTCTGTCTTTGGCGGCAAGGTTTATTACCCGCTGCCAAAATACTGCCCAAGACCGTCTGCGACTGAAGGGCTCGCCGCCGAATTGCTGCCAAAGACCAGGAAACAAACTGGCAGTCCGACCGTACTCTGTTCAGGACAGTCCTGAGTTTATCGGGCCGGCTGGTCACCCTTCTCCCCCTCCCCCCTTTCCGTTCGTCTCATTAGACCATAAGCCGTTCCCAGCCACTTCAAGCATTTACAAGGTGCTTCTGTAGAGCTGCTGCACGAGGTTCCCCCTTCTCCTGGGGCCTGCTCTGTACTATTGCAATGCAGACAGACTGGCCTCCGTGGCAGCACCGCTGCTGAGTCACCTCCGCGTGGGCGAGCAAATCTCTCCCTCTTCTAATATTGACTCCCCTGTGAGCTTTAGGGTTCTGCCCACTCTGGAGCAGCCTCGGGCCAAAAGGCGTAGGGGTGGGGGAGTAAGGACATCTCCCAGCAATGTGTCAGCTCAAATGTGGCTGTTTGGCCCTGAATTCTCCTCTCGCTCTGGTTCCAGTTTTTTACCATCCTATTTCCTACCTCTGCTACTCTCTTTAGCCACCTCTTAGGACAGAGGCTTCTCCTCTATCAAACGAAAGCACATCATGTTGGGATATACGTAGCTTGAAGAGTTTAGGGTGCATGCTCAGAGCTGGGTAAGGGGAAAAACTCTCAGCCCCATTAAAGAACTTTGCAGAGCTCCCTCCCTGCTCCCGCTTAGATGGAACACGTCTGCTATGATTGGTCTTTGTTTTATAGTAAGATGCTATGTACATGCAATTCACAGACTGCTAGTGCCACCATTTAGTGCTATTAATGTTACAGAAGAACTAGGCTGTATTTTGAAGACTCCTTCACCAGACAATTTCCTCTGTTTCGTTTAACAACCAGGAATTGCTGGTGTGCAACTGCAAAATTCATAATACTGTCCTGAGCAGCCTCTGTATAATTTGCTTTCAGTGACAGTCTTGCTTACTGCACTGTACCACCAATGCACCCAGAGCCTTCAGAAAAATGGAGAACTGTGGTAGAGGCCCTTGGCTGCATGCAGGCCTTCCCTTCCCCCTCCCCACCCGGGCTAGAGTAAGAGGTCGAGCTCCCAAGGCCAAAAATCACCACCAGGGCCCAGCCATGCCTTGGGGAGCCGCCCCAAGCAGTAGTTCGGTCTCTAAGTTAGAGTTGGCTTGTTTGCTTTATAAGCTACCATGTGACTTCGTCTAAGCCAGGGGTCGGCCACCTTTCAGAAGTGGTGTGCTGAGTCTTCATTTATACACTCTACTTTAAGATTTCACCTGCCAGTAGTACATTAACATTACTTTACAGAGACTTAAACATTTTTAAAAACTTGGTTTTTAAGAAGCTTCGTTTAAAATTAAATTAAAATGCAGCTCTTAGCAGTTTAGTGCAGTGGTTCTTAACATGGGGTGCACCTCCCCCCCCGCCCCCCGGGGCAGGGTCAGTGCAAGGATATTTTGTGCCCTAGGTGAAACTTGGACCTAGTTCCCCATGCCCCTTGCACATTGGTTCATTGAGGGGCAAATCCTAGCACGCCTTTATAGACCCCAGGGGCCAGTCGTGTCCAGGAGCTGTTCCCCAGACCAGGTTCTCCCCCCACCAAACTCCCCTGCAGAGTGCACAGCCGCCCCCCCCACAAGCCCTCCCCACCCCATGCAGGTGGCCCCCATCTCAAGTCCACTCTCTGGCTGTGCCAGGCTTGGGCTGCTGCAGCAGCTCGGCCGGGAGGAGCCGCCTTCTGGTGGCACCGGAGAGCCAGTGTCCTACGTGCAGCAGCAGTGAGCCCCAGCCATGGAGGAGCCGGCGTGCTGCAGGGGGGCAGCAGCCCTGTAAAGATGGCAGTGCCCCCCCCTCCGGGGGCTCCTGCAGGCTTCAGTAGATGTATGTAGGTGCCAGCCCCCATGAGGCCCGTCTCCCCCCTTGCCTAGGGTTACCATATTTCAACAATCAAAAAGAGGGGAGAGCCCTGCCCTAGCCTCAACCCCCCCTGCTCCATGTCCCCTTACTGCCACCTCCTGGGACCTGTGCCCCTAACTTCCCCGCAGCACCCCACGCCCTACCTAAGCCTCCCTGCTCCGTGTCCTCCAACTGCCCCCACCTGAACCCCCCCAACTACCCCTCTAGCACCCTACCCCAACCCTTATCCACCCCCCACCCCCAGACAGAGTCCTGGGACTCGCACACCCCCTCCAACCACTCCCTGCCCCCTGACAGGACACCCAGATCTCCCAACCCATCCAACCCTCCCCCTGCTCCCCGGGACTCCCCTTACCATGCCCATGCCAGTCAGACGCTGGCTCCACATGGAGTGCTGAGGCAGTTTGGGGGGGTGGGAAGCTCACACTTCCAGCAGCCACAGAACCCGAGCAAGGTGATGGGGGAGCTGGGGGGCACGCCTGCCCGGGCTTTGGCCCGGTGTGCCCCCCCCCCCCCCGGCAGGGCTTCTGCAGTGGATGCCTGCCAGCGGTGGTGGCCATGCCTTCCCCCGCTTCCGCCTTGCTGTACTCGGGCTCTGCGGCTCCTGGGAGTGAGCGCCACCACTGCTGCCCCTCCCGCAGCAGGCTCAGGGCCCCGTGCCCCGGCAGCTCACACTCCTGGAAGACACAGAACCTGACCCCGGTGAGGAGGGATGCGGGGGGGGCGTGCCTGCTGCCGGTCTGGGGTCCAGCTGCCAGCCCCACTCAGCCTCCGGCAGGCCTGGGGTTCCGTTCACTCAGCTGGCTGTGTGCTGAGTGGGGCCAGCGGCCAGGACCCCAGCTGGCAGCCGCATGCCAGGCAAAATCAGCTCACATGTCAAAGGTGGCACACATGCTAGAGGTTGCTGACCCCTGATCTAAGCTATCTTGACTGCTTCTATCACTGGTTTTCTCTGTTTTGTTACACAATCCTGCCACAAGGGTTGCAAATAAAACTTCACTGTAGTTACTCTTGTCAACTGGAATAGTTTTCATGGATCTCCTCTTCTACTTGTACACATCTTAAAATTCAACCTGAAGTCAAGTTTCTATAGGATATACACTTCTTGAGCAGAGGGATAATTGGCATGGAAGATGCAACAAAAATTAAGGTTGAATTATATGCCTGATTTGATGCACAGGACGTTCCTTATTTGAAAGGGTAGGAGATGCTGTTAAAATGTTAATGCAGCCCAAGAGAGTTTTTGAAGATTTGGGTCTGCTTGCACACCATAAGAAACTTCACTGGTAAAGTTTCAGCATAAGAAAACAAATAAAACTCAACAAAAGCTGCTGTTCTGCTAAATGTAAAGTTGTCTTGAAGGTAAAGAAAGAATTAAAACCTGAGTTTGCAAATGACTTTATTTACTCTAGGATGCTGGCAACAAAAAGGAAGCAGCTATCAGAGAACAAAACTTCTCTTTGTTACAGTTCTTGGATGTGGATTTGTGGCTACCAGAAAAATCAGCAGCTCTAAGTTGAAGGATGTGCTGAAGGTTCCCTGTGCTATAGGTACACCAATGGGCTGTTGATGGGATTAAATAAAACTCCCAAATGTAGACAAGAGGATGCTACAGAGCATTAAGATTTTAAAGTAACTTTTACAATAGCTCAAAGGCAATTTAAACACAAAACTGTGGTTATGAAATCATGCTCTGAAGTACTGTTTCCACACACATAATGGTGTAGTATAGGGGTAGGCAACTTATGGCACAGTGCCGAAGGTGGCACATGAGCTGATTTTCAGTGGCGCTCACAGTGCCTGGGTCCTGACCACCGGTCCAGGGGGCTCTGCATTTTAAATTTAATTTCAAATAAAGCTTCAACATTTTGAAACCTTATTTACTTTACATACAACAAAAGTTTAGTTATATATTATAGACTTCTAGAAAGAGACCTTCTAAAAAAGGTTAAAATGTATTACTGACACACAACACCTTAAGTTAGAGTGAATAAATGAAGACTGGACACACCACTTCTGAAAGGTTGCCAACCTCTGGTGTAGTATATATAGATGCATCAAAATATACGCAATTCAAAGCAAATCACACAATTAAAAACAAACTAACCCAGCTAAAAGTGAAAGCTTTATTGAATAAATATTATTTCCATGAACTATTTAAAAACAACTTCACCAACAGAACTGTACATGTACCACCCTGCATTAACTCTGCTGTCAGTCAGAACATTAGCAGCAGCACAGTGTTTGAGGTCTGAAATTTTTTGTACTAATTATTGCTACAGTTTCCAGTTGTTAATGCCCATTAATGTCCAACAGTATCAATTTCAATGTAGCATCCAGTACTTCTGGCATGAGTATCATTCAGGTTTTTTAGCCAAAACAAGCAGCACTTGGATCATGCTTTTCTTAAGGGGGAGAGAGGGGGAGGTAAGATGATTCACTATTTCTACATCCACATAAGAATTGAAACATTTAATGGGACCATAATTAAGCATTTTTCTTAAAAATATACTCTTTGGTGTAGTAATGACATTTTATTTATACCTGAAACAGTCTCGTTTTTAAAGTATTCTGCCTATGCTTCTTAAATATATACATGCAACGTATTATGATTTATCCCAAGATAAGAAAAAGGCAATCAACCAGGCTCCTTTGACATACGAAACAATTTCCTTTAAAAATGTTGACTATAAAGAATGGTATTTGCTATTACATTAGATCATGTTTAGACACATTTAAATTCGTCTTTTAAACAATTCACACTGTGTTCTAATTAGCGATATTTTTAGGGTGCTCTCATATACCTTTTTGTACTATATAATCAGATGCCTTTTTGCCCCAAGCCTGTAAGACTTTAAGTTCCATGCATTTACACATACTGGAAACAAAGTCATATCTACGGTAATGACAATTGTCTACAATTACTGCAAAACCACTTGCATTATACTGTGGTAATAGCTAGAGCTAGGTGAATGTTTCAAGAAAGCGATGGAGAACATTCTAGTGAAAACTATGGATTAAAGTGGATAACTCCTGGCACGTATTTTTCATTTGACTGCCTTTGCAATCTGTATGAATGATATTTAGCTGCAGGAATGTTTCCCTGGAAAACAAAAAGACTTGCAAGTACTTTTGTGAATGTGTTTGTGAGAAGACCGTTGAAGAAGTTTTCACACAGCTATAGCAAAATCACCAATTTCCCCTACCCCGTTCATAAAAGTTAAGTAACCCAAAATAGGGAGAAGAAACCAGATGTGTGACTGAGGTGATAAATCACATACCTTAGAAAGCAAATAGCAGAAGCAACGAATTTGCAAGCCAGCAGTAGACTGAAATGTTTGCATAAAACACTAATCTGTAAAATGTCTGTCCACAGATAATTAGTGAACAGAAAAACGGCTAACTTACTCAACTTCTTCACTATGAATGGTTTACCCAGCTCTAGTAATGTAATTCCATTAGAAACCATGATGGATTATACCATAATGCAGTAACAATTACCGTTACTATGGGTTAACTACTGTTAAACAGCCACATTACTATTGTATCCTGTAAAATGAGAACAATATAGCAAGATAGAGAATTCTCCTGAACAAATGATTTTGATCGCATACATGGTAAGTACTTCTGAATGCTGCACTTCACAAATACAATTGGAGTACATAAAGCCTAATCTTAAAAGAAAGTTTGTCAATCAAAAATTCTATAGGCTATTCTTGTTTACCAATAACTTTATGATGCAAAATTTCTAATACTAGAAATGAGACTTTTCACAGAGAACAGTTTTAATCTGATTGTAAAAATAAGGGTTTGAAAGTATTACCAATTATTTCTAGTAAGGAGACTCAGTTGGGTAGCTTGTATTGTAAATTGTGTTTTCTGTTTTAAATAACCATTTTCACCAGCAAACAAGAAATCATTTCGAAATTACACAGTTTTCAACATTGCCTCTCCACTTTTGCGGTCTCCCTCTATATTATAATATTTAAATGGATATTTTAAATAATATTAATATTTTAGCTTGAAGTGTTTTTAATGTAAGCAGACTTTTATATCATTTCCAGTTCCCAGTGTCTACACGGTATGCTTTACACACCAAATGTTGTGTGAAAGAATATATGCTCTTGAAAAACTGACTTTTCCCCCATACGAGGTATTAAGATCTGCTGAGAATTCAATCTAGTTTTAAAGGTGGCGATGGATAAAGTGCTCTCTTTCATTCATAAGAATGTATATAATGCCATTTGTGTTACTGTGAGTTAAGAATGTTTGAAGCAGCCTTTATTGCAGTAAAAGGAAAATCTCCATATGGAATCCTTTGCATGTGCCTTCATTTTGTGGATTTCAGGAGTAAAGGTAACTCTGCATACTCATCTCTATACCATACATTCTTTTCCCTCATGTCCTCAGTCAGAAAGATCAATAGTTACTGTTGGATAACTGAAGATGACATGTGGAATTTTACACAAAATTAACCAAATACTAGCCAATCTAGAACTGGCATATTGCAAATACAGTAACAGTCAGAGGGTATACAAAACCAACCTTTCTCGAGTAAAACCAATTCTACATTATTTGTGGTACATTACAAAATATTGTTGCTTTTCTTCCTAAGCGTTCATTAGATAAAAATTCTATATTCTATGCAAACCAATTATGTATTCCCATTAATGAGAAATAAACATTACTGATAAAGTTTTTCTCCAAATAGAGACGTGTACCTGTGGTAAGCTCATATATTCTTATGTATTTCAACAATTCAGGAAGAGCTTATTTCTCCAGTAACCTTAGATTTTGCTTGTTTGGCACAAATGTATTCAACCTTGTATTCATACCACAAAAGTCAAAACATTATATACGTATGGTATGGAATTGTTATAAATGCTTGGAGCAGGGTTATTTTTCAAAGCATTTTCCCTTTTTTATAAACCATTTGCCATAATTTAGATTTCAAAACATGACATACTAATCACAAGAACTAATGAAAAACTACATGGCAACACTGAAAACCACTGAGGGTTGGCCAAGGAATGAATGACGTTGACAGACACGGTCAGCTACTTTTGAGAAGTGAAGCATAATGGCTTAACACACAAAGATAACAGTGGCAAACAACAGATATCTGATGAGAAGTTGTTTAGAAAGTGTGGCCTAAAATTATTTCACAGATATCCATGGCATAATTCTTTTTCCCCGCAGGAACAGAAACCACTGAGAAAACCTGTGCTAGTATTTAACTCAGACTTCCAAGTATATGTATACAATTGAAAGATTGATAAATCCACCAGTAGCTCAAGAATTTAAACTTTCATTTGTAAACAGTTAAGTTTCTAGTCCTTACTGTAGCAAAAATGAAGACTCAAGATGTGAACGAAACTGATGCATTGCTGGGAAAGCTGTGACCAGCACCAGAAGTAGGCACTGGAGTTGTTAGCAGTGATGACCCAAAAATCTGAGAAGGGAGAACAGCAGTGGAGACATCTTAACACTTCACCCCCTACAGTTCAGGGAATCCAGCAAAGCTTGGGAGAAGTAGAATAATGGAGAGCAATCTCTCTCTCTTGCAGCAGCCCATGTCCCATAGCGTAGACGACTTCTAAAGCTTTGTGTACAACATGAAAAAAATACCAGTCATGTCATTCACTGCTAATGCAGCTCTACAGGTGATAGCAATAATGGAAACTGTAGTGTAGACGGGGCAGGCTTAGACCATTGCGTTGTCTACCTTACACACAGGCCCACCGACAGCAATTCCGGGCCCCAGGGCAGAACAGTCAGTGGGCCACCAGGCCTGGTGTGATGTTGCCACATGGGTGTGGAGATGGACCACGTGTGGCAGCTGGTGCATGCAGGCACAAGCCGCGGACACAGTCCGCCTGACATTTGTGCCTGTGCTGGCTGGTGCCCAGTAAGCTGTCGGCTGTGCTCTTCTGGCATGGCCAGGGCTTCCACATGCCTGCCTGGCTACCTTTGCCGCCACCCGTACTGCCCTGCCCAGCGATTGCCTCCTGTTGGCAGGCTGCCTACACACCTTGTCTACACTACCTAGGATTAGGCAAAACCTTGGTAAGAAAGTCTGTGCCCACTGCATGCGCCATTGCCACCACTGGTAGCTAATTACAGATCTGAGTTTTGCCAGTATAGCTGCAGCTTTCCCCCCCCACCACCTCCTTTTCAGTGAGGCAGAAATTGTATTTATGGGACTGAGTAGCCAGAGGCTGATTTAAAACAGAGGTTCTCAACCTTTTTCTTGCTGAGGCCCCCCTCAACATGTTATAAAAACACCAGGGCCCAGTGGGGTTGGGAGCACAGGGCTCCAGGCCAGTGGGGGACCCTGGGGCATAGGCATATTTTTACTTCTATTTGGGGGGAGGGGGCAAGGATTGGCAGGGCTCGAGTCAGCTCCGCACAGCAGGGTCCAGTGCCACCTCCACCCCCGACTCACTCAGGAGGCCACCCAGCCTGTCTGGGCTATGGGGAGACGCAACCCCAAAATATAACTCAAAGGGGGAGTCAGTTCAAAGTTTGAAAACCACTCAGAGTGCAGGAAGGGGGTATCTAGGAGTTGTGTGAAGTGAGAAGAGTAACTCAGGGTGTCGGGAGGGGGTAGCTAAGGGCTGTGTACAGGTAGGGGGGGCTCCCAGTGTGGCTCTGAGCTTCAGCAGGGGGAGTGCTGGGGCTCCTGGCTTCAGCCTCGCACTGCTCTTGGCTTGCGGGGGAAGGTTTGACAGGCTTCAGGGACTTGGGGGGTGGCTTCAGCCCCATGACCTCCTGGCTTCAGTAGTGGGGTTTGGGGTACTAGGGTTCAGCCTCAGAGCTCCTCGGCCCCCTGAAAGGATTTGTGAACCCCTGGTTGAGAACTACTGATTTAAAACATGGAGTCCCCAATGAGTGTCCAGGGGCTGCAGCACTCTCCACCAGCCCAGATGCTGGGGTGACAAAAAGCTGTCGAGCAACATCCTATCCCTCTCTCCCTCTCCCTCTCCCTCTCACACACACACACACACCATCCCCTAGAACTCAGACACATTTATAGCAGAAAATGTAGCTGCAAAATATATAATTCTGTCCAAAGTAGCATTTGTGCACTTTGTTTTTATTGAGATACTTGTATATCAAACCATTGTCATCAATGTGTCAGGTCCTTCAGATATATGAAGATAATGCTTAAATCTTCAAAATACAGTATGAAGATAAATATATTAAAAATAAAACATGCAACCCCCCCAATGGTAAAAGGATTAAACCATTTAAATTTTCAACACTTATGCTACTGAGAACTGCACAATCCATTCAACATGTTTTCTCCCTATTTTTCCACGTTAGGATCAAGAATAGTTATTAAAACATGTAGGATATAATGGTTATGGAGAATGACTGGCTCTTAAATATTATCTGTAAAGAACAGGAGATGCTTATTACACCTGAAGGATGCACCTATGCTTTTGTCACCACTTTCAAAAAGGCTATGTCATATTTTACTGGTATATTGCCATTTGTACACCAGTACAGATATGCAGATGGTATTTCAATCTCTTCACAGCTAATCCATCAGCATCATTTTCTTTAAAGGGATATATTAATGAATTGACTTGCCCATGGAAGAAACAAGAGTTTTGTTTATTTGTAGACTAAGAGGTTAACATAACAAGAAGTTTCAATATAAATTTAGAATAAAAAAATATCTTTCCCCTCCCACCCCCCAAGGAAAAAAAATCAGCTTAATTTACAAAACCAGACTTAAAAATAAATTAGTACCCTCAAATCAATTACTTGGGGGCAGAAAAATTTGGTCATTCCCTTGAGATCTCAAATAAAATGTCAAAACAGAGGACTCCAACCTGTTAGTATGAAGCACAAAGAGGAAATGGGCAGAGAAAAAGCATTCAAATATCTAATAATTTGGGTGTAACATTAAAAAATTTAGTGGAAGAGATTATCCTTCACATATATGTTTTGCTATGCTACAAGATAGAGCACGAGGTTTGTATTTAGATGTTTTTGTTGTGCTAGCACATCTTCTAGGACAGAAAGTACAGCACTGAACTCATGCATAACCTATTATCAATATGCAAGCACCATATGGCTTCCACAAATGTCCTTGTTAACAAGTGGGTGAGTCCATTGTGGAGAGAGTCAAGATGCTTCTGTCGTTGGTATAGTAGGGATCCGATGAGCTCCATGATCTACAGTAACAATAAAAGAAAAGTTTGACTGACTAGGAACCTATAATTCTAAGTGAGAGGAAAAAAGGTCTAAGAGTGAAAAGCAAATTACTCCTTTCTTTAAAACTGTAGTCAGTTAATTCCATCCTGACATCTGCAATTCATTCAAACCCTCAAAAATATGCTCTCATGAATTTTCTGGACAGTATTTATTTTTAAAATTCACTACAACATGACTAAAAAGATATTTAATCTGCTATCAATTTAAATTATATGGCGCTTCTAGGCTTTTTGAGGCAACTACTATATTATATATGTAAATCAGGCACAGTGAATACAACATTTATTTTTGGCACAGTAAGATCATTCTAACAAATCCTATCATTACACAAATAGCTAATTGCAGTATGCTAATATATTGGAGTTTTATTTATATATTTTAATACTGATGCAGTGAACTACTTAGCTTCAAACAAGTTTAATCTAATAGTTTAACTATAGCCATTAAGATATACAGTAACTCCTCACTTAACATCGTAGCTAAGTTCCTGAAAAAAGCAAAATGATGTTAAGCGAATCCAATTTCCCCATAAGAATTAATATAAACAGGGGGGGTTAGGTTCCAGGGAAATGTTTTTCACTAGACAAAAAACTATATACATACACACCGCATACATTTTAAACAAACAATTTAATACTGTTCACAGCTATGATGATTGTGAAGCTTGGCTGAGGTGGTGAAGTTAGAGGGTGGAATATTTCCCAGGGAAGGTCTTGCTGCTAAATCAGTGGTTCTCAAACTTTTGTACTAGTGATCCCCTTCACATAGCAAGCCTTTGAGTGACACCCCCGCCATATAAATTAAAAATACATTTTAATATTTTTAACACCATTATAAATGCTGGAGGCAAAGCGGGATTTGGGGTGGAGGCTGACAGCTCACGACCCCCCCATGCAATAACCTCATGACCCCCTGAGGGGTCCCAACCCCCAGTTTGAGAACCCCTGTGCTAAATGATGAACTAGCACTCGGCTGAGCCCTGAAGGGTTAATACATTGTTGTTAATGTAGCCTAACATTCTACAAGGCAGCAGGAATGGAGGGGAGGGAGATAGCATGGCAGCCAGAGACAGACACACCTTGTGTGTGGGAGAGAGAAATGCAAACTGCCCCTTTCAGTAAGCTCACCCACTCTTAAGTGCATTGTCTTTTTAAGTGGATCAGGAAACAGAGAGCAGCTGCTGCCCCAGGCTCTGTCTCTCTCCCTCTGTCCCCCCACCCTGCTCTATACGAAGAAGAAGGAGTAAGCAGGGTGTAGGAGCAAGGGGGAGGGGGACACCCTGACATTAGTCCCCCCCTTTTTCTCCCTCCCCACCCCCACACAGCAAGCAGGCTTGGGGAGCAGCTCCAAGGCAGAGAGCAGGGGCAGCACATGGCAGTGGGGGGAGGGACAGCTGCAATTGCTAGCCTGCTGGCAGCTGCTGCATAGGGAATTTAGGGGAGTGGGGAGATGATGGGGGAGCTGATAAGGGGGCTACCGGTCCACCCTGGTTCCAAGCCCCTACCAGCTACTGGGAACAGGCGGTCCACTGCTTGCAGGAAGAGCAAGACGTTAGAAGGGAGCACTGCACAACTTTAAACGAGCATGTTCCCTAATTGATCCGCAATGTAACAATGAAACAACTTTAACCAGGAGGACTTTAAGTGAAGAGTTACTGTATTTTACTATTGGCTGTGCGAGATTTAAACAAAAATGACAAGAGAAAAAATATCCAAAACTATCATTGCTTTTTTATTCTGATCTAATCTACCAATGTTTTTCACCTAAGAGTACGTTATTTCCCTAAACGAATAAATCCTGTATATGGGCCACTGCTTTGGCAGGATTGCTAAAGTCAACATATTAGACTAAAAGTTGAAAATAAAGGGCAGGAAGGAAGGTGGCCACAAAGTAGAAACAATTTATGCTCCAAAGCCCACCTCTGTCAGAAATCTGCTGTTTTTTCAAAAATAGTACACACATGTATCTTGACAAGTGTATTGGCTAATGACAGGTCCAGATCATTCAGTAATGGATTCTACCATAACAATTTATATGTGATCCAGCATTTTTAATATTCTATTGGCTGATGAGTAGACAGACAATTTAGTTTAATGGGAGAGAGAGAGAGAGAGAGAGAAATGCATTTTACTAATTTGCAAGAAACATGCAATATTTCAATTTTATTTTAAATGAATGAAACAATGAAAAATGTATTTTGATTATATTTTAAAAAACAATTGAACTGCAGTACTTCATGCCGGCTGCCCTCTACTCCAAGCATTTGTACACCTTGAGATCAAAAGAAATGGCTCCCACTCAAAATTTGATAGTAGAATAATTTCATATCCCATTATCATATTTGACAGAATATTAGGTGCACATATTGTATATAAACACAAGCTATCTATATCAACAGAACTGGAAAAGTGTTTTTCATTACAAAGGATTACAAAGCACTTTTACAAACTACATATATACAGGTATCACTTAATTCATCAATGATATGCAGCTACCTCTGGGATGGAATAGAACAGCTGGTTCACGTCAGTCGTAACATTACACAATAGTCTATTACATTTGAGAGTGCATGTATCTTCTAAAAGACAATAGCTATTTAGTAAAATCTAAATTGCATTTGTACCCAAGGCTGATCTAAGCTTAACACTGAGAAGTAAATATATTTTGGGACTAAAAGTACTTAATTGTACCTTCAGGTAACTGTTCTATGTGACTTACATAATTAGTACGTTCAACAAAAGTATTCAGCAACTTTCACGTATTGCAAGGGAAGTGAGGGGAGAACGTAAATATATCCTCCGACCACTGTTAGACTAGATTTTAAATAGAAATGCTGAAGGGAAGGAGCTGGAGTCACTCAAAACAAAAAATGTAATGAAGTGAAACTGAAAGGGTTGCGAAGAGCCATTTCAATATAAAATCTGGAGCTGCAGCAGCAACAACGGAACTTCTAAAGCCCTTTGACTAGCACCTAGATTGTTTTGCATATTTATTTGTTTGAAGCAATGTTAATTCTAATACTTTAACAACTCTTTTTTAGGCTTTAAAATTATTCAGTTAGACAGTACAGTCATTAGGAAAAAAGATGACAAGGTAACACACAAGTAACCTGAGAAATAGCACAATATTGAAAAAGTGCTTTATATTCTGTCAAATATGATATATTATTTTTTATTATTAGTAGATCCCACCGAAGGAGGAGGGAGGAAATTGTAAAAAATCTAGATGCCAAGCAGAATGAAAAAATAACTATATACTTACCTTTATGAGATCCTGCACAATAAACAATTTTTTGGCCAAATGCAGCATCACTTATTAGATGACATTAGAACAAAGAAAGCAGCATGGAAAATAAAAGTTTCTAATTTGCAGCGCAGCGTTATCATTTGTTACAGAAGATAGCAATAAGTGAAAATATAGCTAAAGCAACCACTACAGAAATGTTGGTTTTAGACCAATTAAATGCTCATCTTGTAGGTTAAAAATTCTATTCAACTGTTTATTTTACACATCATGCCTGCTTACTATACAGCAAGAGTTTTGATTAAAAAAATTTACTTGATCATAAACAGTTCCTTCTTATACAGAATAGGATATTTTTGCATAATTATATCCTAGATTTATGGAAATAACTAACAAAATTTCATAAGCAAGTCAGAATAAAGAAGATGATTAGAATCACAGACACTGTGTTAACACAAGAATTTGAAACTGAAATGTACCACATACCAAGTCAACACCTAAAGGTAAAAATCAGAACTGACAATGCACGTCAGTATAAATTACCCATACAAGATTTTATTCTGTATGAATGATACCACATCCTTTAAGTTAAAAAGAGACAGTGTTCACATATTAAAGGAAACCCCATGTAAATGTGAGAAGTGCAATTTTTTTTCCAGGTTTGGCTTTTGAATAATGGAGTACTATGATATCATTCAGCAAAAGACAGACTAAGATATACAAAAGGTTTTTTATTTTTACCCCCAAATTTGTTACCTAGTTCTTTGAGGTTTTTTTTTTGAAACGGGGAGATTCAAGAAGATATTTAGCACATAGTTTTGAATGGCACTCATGATTTTGCCGACATTTTTGATACAAACAGAAAAATCCTTAAAACTAAGTTAATTTGAAGGCTTTGTTTTGTAAATTAGCTCATTTCTAGAAACAGAGTATAAAAGTTTTATTGCAAAAAATATTTAATTTTAGTAACCACCAATGGATGAAAAGTCTAAAGACTTACCTTTTAATGACAGAGTTATTGTCTGGGGGAAATGCAATCCTTTTGTATATCTTCAGAAGTAACTCAAGCTAATCCATGACTATTTGGAGGACATACATTAAGTATCAAAGGAAAAGCCTTTTGACTTTACAAATAACGCTTGATTCGTGAAGGCAAAAAGCTGGATCAGGAAAACAATCAGCACAGTGAGGTTTGTTTTTCTAAACAGAAGAATGTACAAACCCAGAGAAAACACCATATATACAACACAAGATCTCATACTAGAAAGACCAAACAAAGTTTGAACAGAGTTCTGTTTCTTGAAAAACCGTTTTCTTCCTTTTTCTAACAAAAGCACTCCCAGTAAGCAAGAAATGGATCTTTTAGGAACAAAAAGCACTATAAAGAATAGCATTTCCTGTTAATTACACAAAACCTGCAACTGGTTTGCTAGACATCTATAGCTGCAGGCTCATCAGGTTCCAGTTTATAGGAGAATCGTCTGCAGCAAAGGCTATTGAGAGAAATTCCACACCTGTTGACCCGGGTTGGACTACATCTTCCCATTAGTCGTTCCAACATTCTTCTAACAGATGCGCATGCTGTTTCTCCATCTGAGAAGCAGCACATGGAGTCCAAGCAGTTGATACTTGAACTTGTCTCAGTAAGCTGGAGTGAAAAGAGAGAGAAGAATTAGTATTTGTGGATTCTAGTGACAAAAGTGTCCTGCTATCACAGACAATGCTTAAAGGCGGCTAGTTTTCAAATTTCTGTAGTGTTACTAGAATATGTTTCTGTTTTATAGGAAAAACATTATGATACCTTATTGAGAGCAGCATTTGCTTTCTTCATGTGAATCATACAGATGGAGATTTAGATGCTTTTTGGTGCGGCCAAGATTTGAACAAATAAATGCCTTATTGAACAAATGGGAGGTTGTTTAACATAGACTCCACACAAGCACCCAGCAAATAAAAATATGTCCAGTTCCCACTACTGTCGTAAGTAACCTGGCTGGCCAATCATCCGCTATAGTGCTCTACCTGTAATACGCTTACAGGGGCGGATTATCTGTTAGTATAAAATTGTCATAGCCCCATTGACGTTAACAAACTATGATAATTTACGCTAGCTCAAGATCTATCCCCATTCAAAATATACTAGCCCCCCTCTCCCAAATAAAATCATAATAGAAGAGGCATTAGAATAAATGAGACTGCGGATATGGCAACCTGCCTAAAAATAGTTTTAACAATTCAAAAAGAACTGCAGAACGCAGTTTTCTGAAGGAAGTCGGTTCCATGACTAGCAGTAAGACTTACTATTACTATTTTAAGCTGACATTAAATCATGAGCAAAAAAGACAGAAAAAAAATTTTTCTAGCTACCCTTCTTGTATTATTTACATAGTTCTGAAATTTTATCCCAGGTTACCATTTATGATGCCAAATGAACCTACCTTTACAAAATACAGGATATGGACTGGAATTT
Source organism: Gopherus evgoodei (assembly GCF_007399415.2). Taxonomy (NCBI): domain Eukaryota; kingdom Metazoa; phylum Chordata; order Testudines; family Testudinidae; genus Gopherus; species Gopherus evgoodei. Next base: position 9,935,721 of record NC_044330.1, read on the forward strand.
GGGAATGCCATTATTAAAGCTTATGATTCGGAGTTGAACTAACCTCTCACTTTTTGGGGGGAAAAAAGGTTGTCTACAGATTTTTATCTAAATTTAAACACAGAATTAACATTAAGAACCATCAGTCATATCCAAGCAAAGGAATGGAAAAGCTGAATGTTAGTAAAACTATGAATGAATACAAGAAAGTTTATTAGTATGTGTAAAACAGACTAGAATAAACTGAAAGAGGTTACACCGAGTTTAGGAAGATGTTTTTATTACAAATCACCTATTAACAAATTCCTTCATACTACACTTCATCCAAATATTTTTCCACTGCAGCACATACAAATTTCCAAATATTTAACACTACAGGAAAAACTAGAGAGAGAATATTCTGAATTAATTTGTGTTTACCTCCCTTCTGATAGGGTATACAAATCTACTGAGGGTGGTGATGTGGGGGGAAGAGGTACCTACATAACTCAAATTAAACTATTTGTTTAGCAGTTATACTAATTCAGGGGAGTGGGGTGGGACACACAAACTGTATTAGTCACTTAACATCACAGATGCAATGCAATGAGATGAATTACATACAGAGGCATACCTCCTGACTGGACGATATGTATCGGTTTTTCTGAGGGTCCAAAAATTTCCAACAGGACATTCAAATATTTACAAATTTATGCTGCTCACTTTAGATATAGAAATTAACAGAAGTAAGCAGGAGTTGCAGACAGAGAACCTCTCAGACCATGTCTCAGTAAATCACAGGAAAGGGGCTTTAAAAAGTCTCATGAAAGAGATTAAGATCTGAGATTTCTACTTATAACTGGCTCAAAGCTAATGGAAAATTCTCGCTCTCTCTAATAGTATATAATGTTTTCCAATAATTTCTATCTGATCACACATGAAAGAGCTCCATTATTACTTATTCATGCATGATACATGTCCCTTTTCTCACTACACTCATGGAGGCATATGTACCTATATTTTTGTCTCTTAGTTGCTCTGGAAACAGGTATTTTATTAGCAGTATATTCACATAACCCCTAATTTTGTGTCAGTGGCAAGTCAACTTCACATTCTACAATTTTGATTTTTATATACAGAATTGATTCTTCCCTTAATATATACTATATGAAGCAGAACCTGGTCCCTGCAGTATTCTGGGGCTGTAAAGTTGACTTCAGCAGTCAGCCGAGGGAATATCCAGATGGTGCAGTGCTATGGCCTCCTTAGCCCCGGCAGAGGGTGCATGTTGGGGGAAGTTGTCAGGGTGTAATTGCGCTCTAATGATCCCTAGCTGGCATAATGGCTGGAGATCGCTGAGGAATGTTACAAGCTGACACAAAGAGGGAGTAGCCAAGAGGCTGCACAAATTTGCACCTGAGGGATGAAACAGTTGGCACTAGAATTTGGGAGGAAGGGTCGTATAAAAGGTGCATAAAACTATCTTTGTCTCCCTCAATGCCAGAATCCTATGCTCTGTCTGTGCAATCTTTAATGTATAATGCACCATGTATTTCTGAACTGCCTGTAAAACATATAAAAAAGTAGTGCCTGCAATGCAAAGGGGGCATTTTGGAAAAATAAAACAGGCAAAAATACAAAAAAAATCTACTTAAGATGAAAATACTTGATTTCTAATGAGCTTAAAACCAATTTTGCCTTTAGTTTCTGTGCAACACAATAGTGGCTTAATAAGGAGTCAGTGCTTTACCATGACTCAAAAGGGTTAATACCACCTATTTGAAAATAGTGACCTTACAGAATCTAGTATGTAGATAATTGCAAAGAATTAATATTTACTATTTTAAATCCACAGACCTCCCACTTTAAAGACTAAAAACTGAGTGGAAGCATTACAAGTAGTATTTCCAGAGTAAACTGTGAACATCCGAGATCCCTTTGCAATCCCAAATCCACACCTTCCTTATGTCAGCTATACCAACCAGCTCTTAGTAACATCAAAAGTAATATTAGGAGACTGTAAAGGAGACAATAGTAAAATAAACTCAATATGATGGCAGTGGCTACCTGGTTTAGGATCCATTCTCTTTATATCCCTTTCCTGAATGAAGGATTTTATCTTTAATACAGAATCTCTCCTCACTGCCTGCATCTCCTCTAGCCTTCCTCTCCAGTTTTAGATCTGTGCACAGATTTGATCATAGTTGTGTGTTCCACTAAACTAAGGCCTGACGAAAACACGTAAGACAATGCACAATGCTGTGAGGTGGACAGTACTGAGCACAGATACTTTTAAAACAAAGAAGTCTCTGGCAATACTAAGGGCTTGTCTACATCACAAAGTTGCAGCGCTGGTGAGGGAGTTACAGCGCTGTAACTTAGGAGGTGTACACATCTGCAGGGCATCACCAGCGCTGCAACTCCCTGTTTGCAGCGCTGGCCGTACTCCCGTTTTGTCTCGGGTGTAGGATCCAGAGCTGGTGATCCAGCGCTGGTAATCAAGTGTAGACACTTACCAGCGCTTTTCTTGACCTCCATGGAATAAGCAGGTATCCCAGCATACCTGAGGAAGCCTCTCTGGTAATCAAGCAGGTCTCCTTCCCCGCGGTTTGCAGGGGGGTTCGGGGAACGCGAGAGCAAACCGCGGGGAAGCAGGTCTCCTTCCCCGGTTTGCTCTCGCGTTTCCTGAACCCCCGTGCAAGCAGGTCTCCCCTTCCCCGGTTTGCTCTCGCGTTCCCCGAACCCCCGTGCAAGCAGGTCTCCTTCCCCGGTTTGCTCTCGCGTTCCCCGAACCCCCAAGCAAGCAGGTCTCCTTCCCCGCGGTTTGCAGGGGGGTTCGGGGAACGCGAGAGCAAACCGCGGGGAAGCAGGTCTCCTTCCACGGTTTGCTCTCGCGTTCTCCGAACCCCCCTTGAAGCCGCCCAACAGCGCTGCAGTGTGGCCACATCTAACACCACTTGCAGTGCTGGTTGCTGTAAGTGTGGCCACTCTGCAGCGCTGGCCCTATACAGCTGTACTAATACAGCTGTAACAACCAGCGCTGCAAAATTGTAGATGTAGACATACTCTGAGTGTATCCTCGACTGGGCTGCAACTGGTAGGAAGAGCCACTGCTTAAAGATTGACATGTACAGAGAAAAAAAATGAGAACACTAATCTTTGGGCTGCAAAGAAGTTTTCAAAAGGTATGGTTTAGGGCTAAAGATCTTAAATCATTGCAGTGCAAATGTTTTCCAGTGGAATAGATAACTTTAATGGAATGAATCAAGAAAAAAATTAAATACTATGTATTACAGTTAATGATTCAATCTGTTAAGCCCAAACAAAAAACATGCAGTCATGTAGGTTTCCTTGTAAATATCACAAGTATGGGAATTTCAAAGATGATTCCATGACTGACTATACATAAGGGTACAGCGAGAGTACTACCTAGTGAACGCAAGAACTGTCCTGCTGGCTAGTTGGATCAGCTAGCAGTTGCCTATTGTCCTCCCCTCTGTGCCCGCTTTCAGCAAAGTCATATGCTGAGCTGACTGAACCCTTATCCTCTTCCATCTAGAAGGACAGAAAAGCAACAAATCTTTAAAACACCACACTCAGTTTTAAATTAAACAATAATCTTTAAACCAATCTTCAATCTACTGACTTGTTCTTGATAGAACAGTGCACATTTGCTTACGCAGGAAGAGATGACCACTTTCTCAAGTTATCCAAATCACAAATTATTTATTAATGCACATCGTTACCAGAGTATAGTTTGTCAACAAATTAAAGGCATACAAAGAATGTAGAGGAGTAATTTTCAATTCCGACCCTCTTCCTCCCCCAAATAAAGGTCTAAAACTAGCACTTTTGTCCAAAGGGTCTTTCCAATTCCAATTCCAATTCCAGTTTGTTGGGTCTGCTGTATGCCAAATGACACCTGCAGGTTTTAGTTCAACAAAGCACTTATATCTCATTGAAGCATATGCTTATGTGATCTGCTAAAAAGAAATGGATACAGTATGTGCTTATAGTTAAGCAAATGCTTAAGTGGTGTTTTGCTGAAGCCAGGCCCTAGATACTAATATAATCGATGCTACGTACATAGCTAAAATAGATTATGAGATGGTTATTGCTACGCCACAATTAAGCTCTAAAGTAGCTTCCTATTATGAGCCCCATTTTTTCCTTCTCTTAGTCACCCCAACAAGAGACGGATTCCCCTGAAATTTCAAATGCCACATCTCACCCTTAGTTAGTTTTTCTAGAAAATTTAGAAAAGGCATTTTGAAATTTGGCATTTCAAAGGTCTCCTTGGCACTTAAAAAAAAAAAATCTTAAACCTTTTGTTCAGTTGTACCTCTACAACGACAGTCTACAAACACCAAATAATTTCTGTTATTTGTACTGTGGCAGCCCATAGGGGTCCCAGTCAGGGATCAGGGCATCAACTTGTGGTAGGCCCTGTACAAACAAAAAATGAAAAGATCGTCCCTGCCACCAAAGAGCATACAATCTAAGTCTGTCACGCTAAGAAGAGATGCCTTGGTGCCCCTTAGTGTGTGTGTGTGTGTGTGTGTGGGGGGGGGCATTGAAGGGTGAGGAAAAGTCTGGTTTACCAGTGGAATTACAACAATATGTACAATACAAATTTAATAGCAATTGATCTGCTTCTGGCTCCAGGCTTTGATACAGCAGCTACTGACCAGAGGCAGACATGACAGCTAAGGCAAAAACAGTAGCAGTTCAGGTCATGAAAACCTGTGGCCACAGAGGCACACCCTTGTAGTTTTGGAATGGAGGGCTTTAGGAAAGGCAGACCTGCATGGAGATAGTGGAGAAAACAAGGGGTAACAGTGGAGTTGTTTGAGGAGGGTGGGGGCAGAAAGTGATGGAAGGACAGAGTTTGATTCACATTAATAAAAAAAGTGTTAACATTTAATTCCTAGATTTAAAACTTGACGCATTAGCATTCCGTGTGGATAAAAAAGTCTTCATGTCCTTTACATTCGCCTTCTGCTGTACAAAATCTCAATTTGCCACCAACTATAATGACCCCAGTACACACAACTTTCATGTACAGGGTGAAACCTACAGGAGAGAAACCACTTAGAAGAACTCTAAGATCTGCTGTTGCCTGCGCTACTCATATGGACCATATATACTAATTTACTTTGAACTTTTGGCACCACATTCAAAACACAGGGACATTCCTAAACAAAAACTTAGCTTTTTTTTAAAAAAAAAGCTAGAAAGTGCCAACTTACCTTCCTTCAAAAGTTAATCTTGTGCTGAATTTCAACAAGATTAACTCCCTACGATATTCAGAAATCTGAGTTGCAGATTTCCTGGTATTTCTGCTAGAATGAGCTGCATGACAAGTACCATCACATGATAATAACAGAAAATATGGAATTGTTATTTCAAATTTCTCTTTGTGGTGATGTCACTCACCCTGGCAGATGAACCATGGAGTCTGCAACTGAGATGTCTCAGGTTTTTAAGAGTTAATTGTCACAATTATTTGTTTAAAATATAGCACTCATTACCTTTGCATAGGTCACTTTCCTCTCCTATTTCCCTTATTTTGAAGGATGTACATCCATTCCTTCAATGTAGGCCATATGGATGTCCTGGTCCTGATTTACAGGCAACATTCCAGACTTAGACAAAATACTATATGAGCAAAACTGTGCTTTTAATTTTTTGTTGCTGCAAAAGTGGCTGCTTGTATAAGGCTGGGATGAAGGTTTGGCCCTTAATCTTTGTTGCAAGTTAAAACATTTATTTTTGTGCATTTTTTTTTTGAAAGAATAGAAGTCAGATCGTAGTCTTATAGCATTTCATATACTGAGACTGGGTGCATTATAAAAGTTCCAGCATCCTAGTATTTTACCTAGACAGGCACACTTCAGTCTTTTTGAACATTTCATACAATTTACACCCAAATATCTTTAGAGAGACAGACATCCATAATACATTGAAAACAAACAACATTCACTTGATAGATGCATTAAACAAAAGCAAGAGTCTTAGTTGATGCACAAATGTATATTTACACCCAAGCAAAAGACATGTTCTATGCTCTTATGGCACAAGTGAAAGCAAATTAAAATGGGCAAACAATTAGCAAGAAAACTGCTGCCTAAAATACAAGAACCTTTCTGTTGTGGTCTTATGAAGCTGTAGTTATCCAACATGCAGAAAGCACTGCTAATTTTGACTACACAAATCAAAAACATTGGAACCATGCCAGAAACTGCGGTTATTTTAAAAATGGATGCAAGAAAGACTAGAACTGTATTCTCTAAATTGAGCATCATGCTAGGGATTTTCTCCTAAAAGACTGTCTAATACATGCTACTTATGAGAAGCAATTGGCCTGAAAAAACACACAGCAAAGCCAAGAAAGATGCCAAATAGAATGAATACCCACTATAGATACTGCCTCTCATCCCACTTTAATATTCATGCCTCTTCCCATTTCTCTCATTGCTGGTTAGTTGACCTTCAACATGCATAAGAGTTTATGAGGAACTGTCCCTCCTACTCTACCTAATTCTGCTCAGCTGATTCCTTGCCCTGGATAATGGCTGCAGTGCGATGAACTCATCACTTAAAGCAACTCTGTTGGAGAACATCTATAAGTGGACAGAGAAGGGATGGAACATACAAGTCAGTAAGTAATAGTATTTTCCTAAGAGAAAGACACAGGACAGGATTTTAAAAAAGACATTGTTATTTACTGGAATATACTTCATACACAGAACACATATGAAACTGATACTTGCAAGATTGTTCCTGGCACCAACATCATTTATTTTTCACCGGGGCCATGTTTAAAAAGTGTCCCTTAACTTTCTTAATGGGTGAAAAAATCCTAGAAATACTTGGGGCATACTTCTCCAGCTGTCCTTAGACTCTCCTGCCACCCCATTAGTATTGCAATTTCTGCCGTTTACCAAAAGATTTATATTTTGACTGGGATTGTCCCCCCCAGTAGCCATATCTTCCTATATGATCACAAAATCTCACAGCAATTACTTCCATGTCATTTGACAGAAGTCAAAACACAGAATTATGATTTCATTGCAGTACCATGCAGAAAATCTTGGTACATAGCAAAAAGTTATGCTTGTTCCGGTATGAAAGCCCATTTTCAAGTCACACTACATTTTTTTGCCAAGTTTTTAATTAAATCGGCTTTCAAAATGCAGTAAAACTAATAGTTTCTTATACAGTAGTTCCTGATTACAATACCTTAACATTTATGTTTTAAGACAACTTTTAGAAACAGTGTATAATGTTTTTTTCAGCTATTTCTCTCATGCAGAAGTTTATCAGATCTTACATAATGTCTAAATTAACTACATGCAGAAAATAATTGGTCTTTGGAGAATTATTATTTTGATATTAGTAGTAGTTATAATTTCCAAAGTAAACTATTATCTGGGTTTAAAAAGATGGAGACAATCTGTTGACTCATTTTCAGTTACGGGGACAATTATTATCCCTTGCATACCAAGTTAAGAAAATGTACTTTAAGCTTGCTTATTTCTCCCAGTGAAATATTTTAGAACTTAAAGGTGAAAGACAGCAGGTGATAAAAGCCCTACAGCTCCATTTTTAAAAATTTGTGATTACTGCGTGTAATCTATTTCCTTGTCCTGACCTAAAACTAGTTTTACTTTGCTGTATCACATAAGAGTCTCAGTTATTGGGAGCTAAGCTGTTTTTAAAAGATGCAAGTACACAGGAATTAATTCAGCCACATGTAAGATGCAGTTGTATTGCGAAAAGTAAATTTACAATGGAAACGTGGAGTTCCGCTTATTCTCTCAATAGCTTTCGTACAAAATTTGCTTATTTTTAAAAACAACAACACTTTTTCTAGTTGTCATCCCTACCAACTCAACATGAGATCTGAAAGTCAAACTGGGTTATTTTCTTTGCTTTGAGATCAACAGTAAAAAAAAAAATCTGTAATTGGAATTTAGTTAACAAACATAGCGATGTACAAACCTGAAAAGAATCCCATACCGCACTGCTTTAATGATAATACAGCTAACTAAAATAAGTAGAAAAAAATGGTCACCCTTCACTCATGTTTAGTTCCTTATTTCATGGTAACTCCCATTGATTTCATGATCTCAGACTAGTCCCAAGAACTGCTCACAAAGAGTGGCAGAACCTGACCCTTAGATTGCAACTGCTGAAAGAAGTGAGTATATGTATGAATGTATGCAGGAGGACCTTACTATTTCATGGATCTCCCGTTTTTGCAAATTTACTTTTCTGACTATAACTACACTTCTAAAGACACACATGCACACACACATAAAGCAGCTAGATGGTCACTAAGTTGTTACCAACATTAAAAATTACACAAGAGTTAATGGATTTTTTTGCAAAGTTTAGCTGATTGTCTAATGCAACTGACACCAGAGTCGGGGTTTCCCAGCAAGATGTACTCCGGCAGAATACAGTGGCACTAATGCAGATGCTGCCAAAATGCCCAGTACTAACGGAGAAAGGGAAATAAAATGCACTAACCAAAGCATATACCCTACCACAGGAAAAACGTTAGTTAGTATCATACTTCTCTCTTAGGTAACATGACAGGCCATACCCATAAGCAAGCAATCACAATGGCAACAAACAAACATCTTACTGAAAGATTAAGTGAGATTAAAAATAGTATATTATAACGAATGGAAATCAAAAACTAGGAAGCGTAGGAAACTGATAAAATGGAGAAAAAAAGACATAAGCAGAAATCTATGGTTAGCTGAGTTAAGGAAAATAAGGTTTTTTTGGTTTGTGTGTGTGTGTAAAGTCTGTTCGGAACTAAAGGAATCCTGTACCAATGTAATTGGTGCATTACTAGATGGAAGTGGTAGAATTGCCAATAACGTGGAAAGCAGAAGTGTTCAATAAATATTTCTGTTCTGTATTTGGGAGAAAGCCAGATGTTGTCCTATGATGATGATAAAATATTTTCCATTCCAACAGTAACTAAGGTGGATGTTAAACAGCAGCTATTGAAGTCAGACATTTTAAAACCAGCAGGTCCAAATAACTTGTATCCAAGAGTTCTCTAGACTTTATTGTTGATTTTCATTAAGCCTTAGAATGCTGGCCATGTCTCAGAGCACTGGAATAAAGTTAATGTGGTGCCAATATTTTAAAAGGGTCAGTGCAACAGCCTGGATAACTATAGGCCTGTGACATTGATCCTTGGCAAAATAATGGAGTGGCTGATACAGGACTTGATTAATAAAGAATTATTAATGCCAATCAACACAGGTTTATTGAAAATAGATCTTGTCAAATGAATTTGATTTTTTTTATGAGATTACAAGTTTGGTTGATAAAGGGAATAGTGCTCATGTAATATACTTAAACTTCTGTAAAGAATTTGACTTGGTATCACGACATTTTGAGTAAGAAACCAGATTTTGAGTAATGTTCCAAAATCAACATGGAACAGATTAAATGGACTAAAAAATGTAATTGTAAATAGAGTAAATCAACAAGTAGGTGTGACTCCATTAGGGTTTTGCAGGGTTCAGTTCTTGCCTCTACACTATACAACGTTTTTATTAATGACATGGAAGAAAATAAAATTGTTACCGACAGTTTACAGATGAAAAAAAATGGGAGTGTATATAAAGATGACTTGTCACTGATACAAAGCAATCTGGATCACTTGGTAAGCTGGGACCAAGCAACTAATGTGTGTTTCAATATGGCCAAATGTAAAGTCATACATCTAGGAACAAAGAACTTAGGCCATACTTACAAGACAGGGGACTCTCCTGGGAAGCAAGGAGACTAAAAAAGATTTGGAGGTCATGGTGGATAAATCAGCTGAACATCAGCTGGCTAATGTGATTCTTGGATGCAAAACCAGGGGAATCTCAAGTAGGAGTTGAGAGGTTATTTTACCTCTGTATTTTGCACTGGTGCAACTACTGCTGGAATCCTGTGTCCAGTTCTGGCATTCACAATTCAAGAATGTTGATAAGTTGTAGAGCATTAAGAAGAAGAGCCACTAGAATGATTAAAAGACTGGAAAACATCTTACAGTGAAAGAATCAAGGAGCTCAGTTCCATCTTTTAAGTTTATCAAAGAAAAGATTACGGGGTGACTTGATCAATCTATCAGTACTTACATGGGGAACACAAAATTGATAACAGAGGGCACCTCAATATATCAGACAAAGGTATAACAAGATCCACTGGCTGGAAACTGGACAAATTCAGACAAGAAATACGGTGCAAATAGTTAACGATGACAGTAATTAACCATTGGAACAACTTACCAATGGTTAGTGGATTCTCCATGACTGGAAATTTTAAAATCAAGATAGGATGTTTTTCTAAGAGGCTCTAGTTCAAATGGGGATTAACTGAGGAAGTCCTATGGTGTGTTATTCAGCAAGTCAGACTAGATGACAACAATGGTCTCTTCTAGCATTATAATACAGTTTTATTAAACTCAATAACCTTTAGTCAAATAGTCTATATAAGGCATAAGTCATAACTAGGATTTTATGGAACACTAATTACATTATGGAGAATGTTTTATCAGCATATAATAGAGAAGTACATATTTCTGTATAGTGATACTAATGAATATTTGCTATAAAACTATTTTGCCAAACTGTATGCTAGTTAAATCATTTAAACTATTGCACATCATTACACTGTAACAGCCACTCAAAGGCAGTATCATCTCTAGAGACTTTGTTCAGTCTCAGAAAACAACAAGAGTAAATTTCGCAACTACCTTTAAAGCAGTGCAACTCTTTACAAAACACGTATCCTGGCATGCTTTTACAAACGTAGATGCTAAAGACTGAACAGTTTGTGTGTCAGCAAGTCTGTAGGCTCACTCTTTTCAGAAATGGTTTATTCACTTCTAGTACAAAAGTTATCATCCGTTGCAAGAGTAAAATCCTCACTTATACTTGGATCTGAGGATAGCATTAAATAGGTTTACATAATTTAAATTAATTATCTTTTCATAAGAACATGAGAACAGCCATACTGGGTCAGACCAAAGGTCCATCCAGCCCAGTATCCTGTTCTCTAATAGTGGTCAACGCCAAGTGCCCCAGAGGGAATGAACAGAACAGGGAATCAAGTGATCCATTCCCTGTTGCTCATTCCCAGCCTCTGGCAAAGAGAGGACCTATCCTCCATGAATTTATCTAGTTCTTTTCTGAACCCATTATACTCTTGGCCTTCACAGCATCTCCTGGCAAAGAGTTCAACAGGTTGACTGCGTGTTGTGTGAAGAAATACTTTCCTTTGTTTGTTTTAAACATGCTGCCTATTAATTTCATTTGGTGACCCCTAGCTCGTGTGTTATGAGAAGGAGTAAACAACACTTCCTTATTTGCTTTCCCCACACCAGTCATAATTTAATAGACCTCAATCATATCCCCCATTAGTTGTCTCTTTTCCAAGCTGAAAAGTCCAAGTCTTACTAATCTCTCCTCATACAGAGGCTGTTCCATACCCTTTAATGATTTTTGTTGCCCTTTTCTGAACCTTTTCCAGTTCCAATATATCTTTTTTGAGATGTGGGCATACCATGGATTTATATAGAGGCAATATGATATTTTCTGTCTTATTATCTATCCCTTTCTTAATGATTCCCAACATTCTGTTCACTTTTTTGACTGCTACTGCACACTGAGTGGATGTTTTCAGAGAACTATCCACAATGACTCCAAGATCTCTTTCTTGAGTGGTAACAGCTAATTTAGATCCCATCATTTTATATGTATAATTGGGATTATGTTTTCCAATGTGCATTACTTTGCATTTATCAACATTGAATTTCATCTACTATTTTGTTTCCCAGTCACTTAGTTCTGAGAGATCTTTTTGTAGATCTTCATAGTTTGCCTGGAACTTAACCACCTTGAGTAGTTTTGTATCTGCAAATTTTCCCACCTTACTGCTTACCCCTTTTCCCCAGATCATTTACGAATATGTTGAATAGGGCTGGGCCTTGCACAGACCCTGGGGGACACCACTATTTTCCTCTCTCCATTCTGAAAACTGACCATTTATTCCTACCCTTTGTTTCCTATCTTTTAACCAGTTACCAATCCATGAGAGAACCTTCCCTGTTATCCCAAGACAGCTTTCAAATGAAACCACTATTTTGCATACGGAAGTATCATAACAATTTCAATTTTTGCAGAGGAAGTGATCTTTTGACATTTATTCAGAGAAAGATTATTTAGTTATCCACTTACAGGACTGAATTTAATAAAGTTCTTTTAATTATTGACCATGTTCTATATAAAAACATAATGTTACCTGAGCTTTTTCAGTACTGGTTGGTTGTAGATGTCTGCAAAGCACTTTCTTCACAACATCAACAAACAAACAAGTGACAACTATGACGATTATGGCAAACCAAGCGGAACCACTTGACAGCAACTGAACAAATACAAAGTACATGTCCTGCGTATGCAAAAATGGCCTGAAAAATTAGAGAAAGGATAATTAGAGGAAAATATCAGAAGTACAAATTAAACAAAACTAATTTGCTAAATTCATCCCTGTTTTTATGCTGTCCACCAGAATAAGTCAGAGTGTAGGACCCCAGCACCGGCAAGTCCACTGAGGGGAGTCTAGTAGTTGAAACTGGCACAGGGCAGCTAAAAAGTGAATCGTGTGGGCTGGAGAAGAGCATGGCTAGGGAAGTTTGGGGATGTGCTATTTTAATTCATCCCTGCTGCAGCCTCTATAAGAGGAAATGCTCCTTTGGAGCTACCTTAAAGCTGCCCCTCAACTGAACACATGAGGATGGCACCACAGAAACATGGCCTTGCCATTTGTCATGGACTTCCCCCAATTGTGTAAGGTGCCATACAGATACAGCTATATGCAATTTGCACATCCCTGTAGAAATCAGAAATGAGAACAGTGCAGGATTTTTAAAGGGACATCATTAACAAGAGTATTCTTTAAAGTATTCTGATTGTTAAACCAACATGTAGAAGTTATAAAGTCTTAAATTCTATGAAGAACTAATAGGCAAATATCTAATTAGTTCATCTTCCATATTTGATACAGTGAGCCTTGCATTGTGCAACATGGTGAAGTGAAAATCTGTATTACAAAGAATTTTTTTCAGCATTCATGTGTATGGAAATAGGAGTCGGAAGCCTTTTCAGAAAGAGGTGGATGTCCTTTGAGAGAATGGCATCCACGGAATACTGTAGCAGGCAAAAAAAGAAAGAGTTTCCAGAAACAGTATGAGGATGCTGAGATTTAGAAAATAGCCATTCTAGAGAAGAATTTGGGTTGTTACACAAAATGACTGCAGTTTCATTTAACCAGAAAACTAGTAAACTTAGAAAAAATGCAATGAATTTCAGAGTTCTAAAATGCATAAACGCGTCTGCTTCAGGTGAGGGATAAATGCATGCAAGGCTGCAAAGTTACACACTATATGTTAGGAGTAACAGGCTCTAGGTTTGAAGAAAAGGGCAAAAACCCACTGATGGGATTGTCATTTCCTTTCCTGTTCTACATGTATGAAGAAATTAATAGCGATAATGCAGGATATACTAAAAGCAATGTTCTACACACACACAGAGACAAAAGGAAAAATCACTCACCAGATAATTCCCCCATAAAACAAGGAAAATAGAAAATAAAACACAATGGAGCCCCAGGTAACAAAATGATTTATCCAAGTCCAGAAATGAGTCTCTAAAGCCATCTAAAAAACAAAGAATATTTAGAAAATTAATCTATGTTGTTTTACTTCATTAATATGAAAAGACAACATTGCTTTCAAATTATTTGGCTTTACCTTCAAACTTAATCAGTAAACACCTTTCAAGACACATGAAACTATGAAATGAATCTTTTTAAGCCATCACTGAAATTAACCCTAATGCCCTCTATACCTCCTGTTTCCTTGAGACAGAAACTATCCACCATTCTTGTATAACTATGAAACCAACTTTAAACTGACAAATTATTCTGTATTTGCCTACATTTCCCAAAATGGAGAGTAAATATTATACTACTGTACCTTCACTGTAACAGTTATAACCATAACAGTAAAGACCAAGGTACCGAAAGTCCAGTTTCCAAACATCTAAATAAAATACAAAAACAAAAGTCATTGCACAAAATCAATAGCAGTTGTAATAAATTATAGCTATTTGAAACCAGCTACACTAATGAAACCCGTGATTGTTCACTAAGTAAAGTTAGTAGAGCAAGAAGGGTACAGCGCAAACCACAGGCAAAGAAAAAATATAATTCCTATTAAGAGTCACAAAATTTACACCCCACTAGCACGGAATCTTTTTCCTTAACACCACAAATCTACAGAAGACAACAAAACCAAATCATAAAATGAGATGGTAGGAAAATGAAGTTACTAATCAACCAACTATGTGTGACTATCCAGCTAGCCATGACTATCAACGGGAAGGTATTCCACTTTAGTGTAAAAGCAGTAACTCCTCAACTACTAAGTTTAACATTAAAGGTTATTTTAAAAATGCAGCATCATTGGAGGGCTTCATTTTTCCAAACCACAATCTTCATAATTCAAAAATAATGGTGCTGTTATGTTCTTCAAAGAGAACTTTAAGAAAAGAGACTCCCCCCCGAGGCTAAGATGAAAATTTAATCTGAACCCTAAAATACTTCTAAAGTATATACCACTTTCATCATCCCATCCCAATATACTAAAATTATCAGATCTTGGAACAAATTCTCCAATATCAAAATCCCAGCTCTGACAAAAGGCGAGGATGCTGTGTTTGTTTCAGCTGTGTACCCACATGCTTCACAAACACATATCACCCTTCTATTTTGCCTGCCTGTACTATTCTCATGAACAAGCAGGTACTGAAACTGAAGAGATTCTGTAGCACCTAGACATTATGGTGACTGACACGCTACATACTTTAGGACAGAGCGCAGAATTCTTGTAAATTTCACTTCTTTATCATTTATTAGAAGTAGGCAAACATGGATAGTGGGGAAGACACCAACTGGAGATAGGAAACCAAATTTATCACTTTGGAATTTGATAGTTTAGTTTATCAGTTAGAAAGCTAGGATTAACATGGTTACAGCTCCTGTAATAGAGAAACGATTAAAAAAACCAACCCTCAAGTGTACCGCCATACACCCAGTGCCTTGCTATATGAGGAAGAAAAAGCATTTTTCAGCTTGTTAACCATGAGATTAAAACTACTGCTATTATGAGTGGCCCATGAAAGGAAGTGTCTTAATTTACACTACCCTTGATGGCTGTACAGCTGCAATGCAAAAAATGAACAAATTCTTGCCACCATTTTTATTTTTGAAAGTATTTACAGAGAATAGATGCTGCATCCTTTAATTTTGTGGAATACCAGATACAGTATTTTGTATCTCCTTGTCTTCTAACATAAATCTTACCATTTGCCTGTTAGGTTTCAATATCTGATGACATGCACAGCATGGAAAAAGGGGGAAAAAAGTAGAACTAAAAGATCAAGTTGAAGTACAGTGCGTTATGATGTAAGGCTGTTAAATCTCTCACACACATTTACATACTCTGCTCTGGAAGCTAACCATATGTTATATGTATACAAAGTAAATTGTTCCGTTTGGTGCTCTGAAAGTCTACCCTTAAGTCTGTACTTAGGCACTTTGATGGAAAAAGGATTTTTTACCTGAACCAATAACTGCTCAGGAATGGATTGATCCAGAGGGGAAAAGCTGTATTGAAAAACTAATTCCATTCAATAAAGTTCAACAAAAGCAAAATATCTATGAATGCACAAGCAGAAAGTCATATGGCCTTTACTATGTTACACCAGAGGAGACAATACATACCTCAATTAGTGAAGATATTTTGCTCAGAGGCTCAACTATTTTAATGCCTCTGTCAAACATCTTGTAAGTGGACAGGTACTCTAGCTAGCTGTATTATCACCACTAACTTTTCAGCCTGCACTCTATCTAAATTCTGCTCTCTCTAAACAGAATTTAGCACTTGCTTCATGTTCTCTCTGACTTTAGCCACACAAAATATTTTTGGCCATTGTCCAGTCACCAAAAAATATATATCATTTGCTGGTGAAACTGGAGTAGAGCTCACAAGGCACCTGTAAGATTATGGGAACATTCAAGAACTTTAACAGATGCCTTTTTTCTAGCATCTGACTGCCATAAATGGAAGCGATGGAGGGAAGTTTTACTGAGGTCTGAGCAAGAATGAATGAGTAGTCTATGGCAGAGATATACAGAATATAACAGATTGACAAATTCCTGCCAACATTAGCAGCACTCCTTCGGAAGACCTAAAAACCCGTTATACTACAAAATAAAGGAAAATGACTGTATTCACTGAAAAATGTATTTATTTTACGAAGTATATATGTCAAAGGTGCTTGGTTACAGCCTCACAGATTGAAATCTTCTTTCTTCACAGAACAAACAGCATGTGGATAGTGGAAATGTGCGTTTCCCCACATCATCCTAGAAGGAAACCACCAACTTATTTCACATTGGCCACTGGATGGAAACAAGGTCACTGAGATGGGGTGAATTTGAACCATTGACTTAGAGAAGAGATATATATTCCATTACAAATATACTAAGTCAAACAGTCCTCTTTGCTGAAGTTATTTGCTGCAGGAAAAAAAAAATCTAACTTCTAGGATAGGACTTAGTTCTCCTGTTATTTGGCATTCAACAATAAGGAACACAAGGCAAGAATCTCACTGAGGACAAGATAGTAGGTAATTAAAAGTAAGAAATGCCTAATCTGTACAGCCACCTGTAAGAGGAAAAAAAACTACTTTGTGATGCTAAATCCTAGTCCCACAAAAGCAGCAGTTGCCCATTTGTATCAAACACACTGCAAGTTGAGTAATGATGGCGGTAAAGGGACAATGGCCAGTTGACCCTGGACGGATTCTAGAAGAGAGTGCCCTTTTGTTTTTCTTGTTTTGGTCTAGCAGTAAAAAAGAAATCCCAAGAATTGATCTTAGTGTCCTGTAACTTAAAAAGGCTAATGATTAAATAGTACTAATTCTACTAAAACAAAAGTTTTAGTCTTCCTGACATATTTTCATTTTTAAGTACAGAAAATTAGAGACTCTTATTCCATTTCATGACCTTGAAGGAGAGTTCATTATTGATACTACAGCAATTATTTGCTGAAGACTTCATATTATTGGAAAACAAACTATTTACACTTGACTCATATAAATTTAATGACAAACTATCAAATCTGTCAAAATGATTTACAAAAAAGACTCGCTAGAACAATGAATAAAGAGTTTGAAAAACTGTTTAAATCATCAAACCAGTCTAAAATTTCATTATTTACACAGAATCAATAGGACTCCTTTTAGACTCAGACATTCAGGCCAGAAAGGATCATCATGATCATCTAGTCTGTCCTCCTGCACATTGCAGGCCACAGAACATGGCCCACTCACTCCTGTAATAGACCCATAAGCTCTGGCTGAGTTACTGAGGTCCTCAAATCATGATTTACAAGACTTCAAAATGTCATTGTTTAACATCTCTGTAACTTGAATACTATTATATTGGTTCTGTGGCGATTTCAAAAGAAGCCTTTCAGCACATGCTCTCAGGGGGACCATTTTTTTGGAACAAAGATATACAATTATATAGAATTACTTTGACAATTAAGAGTTGCATGGGGTTTTCTATTAATTATCTTAATAAATACCAGAATATACTCCAGGGCATACCAAAGGATTGCTCAACATTTTGTTAGTGGCTAAGACAGAAATGCTCATCTGGAAGGCTCTCTCTTTTAATGCTTGAATTTCTGTACCTCCGAGAGTGGAGGTATTTATATAATGCTCTGTCATCTTCAGTTATAATTCACTGGTAGTTCAAACACATTTTATTACAGGTTTTCATGTGACATAAAAACTAAGTAATCCATTTAATTTTTCTGGGGTTTTTTGTTCGTTTGAGCTTTTATGAACATTTGTTTTGTAGAGTAGAACTTCAGAGTTACGAACATCACAGTTATGAACTGATCAGCCAACCATGCACCTCACTTGGAACGTCAGTATGCAATCAGGCAGCAAAAGAGACCCCTCTCCACTCCCCAAAAGCAGTCAATACAGTACATTACTATTTTAAATGTAAACTACTAAAAAAAAGGGAAAGTTTAAAAAAAAGATTTGACAAGGTAAGGAAATTTAAATGAAACCAGCACAGAAAGTTGGAGATAGTTAAAAACAGCTTTTTTCTTCTGCATAGTAAAGTTTCAAAGCTATATTAAGTCAATGTTTAATTGTCAACTTTTGAAAGAACCATAACATTTTTGTTCAGAGTTATGAACATTTCAGAATTACAAATCAACCTCCATTCCCAAAGTGTTTGTAACTCTGTGGTTCTATTGTCACTGGCTAATACAAAGGGAAAGTTATGTAATCAGAAAATGTGCAGATTTTCAGTAATTACAATAGAACAGTAATGGTTTTTCATAAATCGCTATCCAAAGATTCAACATTTCGATTATTTACTATATTAGAAATAAAGCAGATAGAATCTAATCTATTAGCAGGGATCTTTCTAGGATATGAATTTATTTTGGACAAACATCCAGGCACCAACCTAGGAGCAACAGATCATCATATGAATGATCTGTTCTTCTGCATTTTCTTCACTTTAATTTCAGTATCTTTTACTGCCTATAGGGGAATAATGGTAAAGCACGTTTTGTATTTATTCAGTGTAGAAGGTATTCTTAAGGTCTTGAAAAAAAAGAAGTCTACTGGTTTACTATTTAAATTTACTGAATACACTGACTTTTGCATTCCTAAAGTACACTAATTTTACAGAAACTGTGCGGAGTGTATTTATTAAAAAAATAAAATCACTGAATACACTATCTTGCAACTTGTGAACTATTTTACCTGGCCATTTCCCAGCAGAGAAGTGTCTTCTCCCATCAGAAGATATGATCCATAGAAGAAAACAAATGCATGAGAGAACCCCAAAATGGTCCAGTAAAGAAACGGTTTAAAGCTCAAGAGCGCATTTTTCCTAATGTCTCTGTGGAAATAAAATAAATTTTAGATTTCAATTTTTCTCCAAATAACCAAATCAGCTAGCTACTGAAACTGCATTTACTCAAAAACAACAACATTCATTCATTCTTCTAACTTTGCTCAGATGCATTTTTAAAAAATGCAAATAATAAAACAATTATTTACGGGACAGGTAACTGGAAACCTTGAAAGCACTGATAGGATTTATTTCTCATCTAGGCAAGGACCTCTAAATCTCCTTTACAAACATCCTCATGAGCTGACTATTATTTTTATCTCAATTTTATGGGAAAATGTAGGCAGAAAGGTTAAATGATATACCTCAGGCTGTAAGAGGAATCAGTGGGAACTCTCTCACTCAGAGTACCCTGCTTTAACCACTTCACATTTTTAAAGACAGCTGGTCTCAGCCCATTTTCTAGTGGACAGGTGTCCAATTAAAAAGCCACTAACAGGAATGTCAGATAACAAAGTTCCTCCTTCCCTGGGGGGACAGGATCTGCCACCTAGGCCCTGTAACCTTACCATCAAATCTTGGCTAAAACATTTTTTAATCTGCACTGTATTTTCTCCCATCACTGTAGAATCTGAACATCTGCTTTGTCTATAGACTTTTATTTCACTTATTACTTTAGATGCAAATAAAAAACCCACAAAATAAACTATGAGAGATAATTCTACTTAAAAAGATCTTTGGAGATGACATGAGTGAATTTAGCTTTAGCTACAGTACACTTTTCTGTCTCCAATAAGCAAAACTACCTTCAATAAAGCAAAACTACGTTCAATAAAGTAAATATAATTTATAATTTAGAAAGGGTCAGCTGACCATTAGAAGCCAAAGGGACTAAGCACTACCAATAATATCAACTGTGTAATGCAGTGTGCTGAAGAATGCAGTACCACGTGTCCACTAGGGGAATTATAGTCCACAAGCACAAACTGCAGACAGTAGAGGAATGACGTACATAGTAACAACTAGATTTGAGGGGGATAGGTTGAGATTGAGAGAGAATAGGAAGAGAGTCACACAAGAATACTGTTTTCTCCCCAACTGCCCTTCACTACAAGGATTGACACCTGCAGCCCCACCATTGATTTTGGACATGAGCGGACAGTGATCAGGAAGAGGAGGTTACTTACCTGTAACTGGAGATTATTCAAGACATTTGGTCCCTATCTGAATTGCACTGAGGGCACCTTGCATCCGGAGCTGGTGAATCTGAAAGCAGTAGTGTCCGTTGGTCCGTGCATGTGCTTTTGCTTCGCCTCATGGTTTCGTCCAAGGTGATAAAAGATGGTGCGGACCGACCACGTCTCCAGTTCCTTCTCCACCACAAATCCAACAGATCCGCAGCAGAGGGCAAGATGTGGAATATAGATAGGGACCACACATATCAAAGAGCTTCCAGTTACAGGTAAGTAACCTCCTCCTCTTCAAGTGATGGTCCCTATTCTATTCCATTCCATCTTGGGTGATTAACAAGCAGTACCTAATTTGGAGAAGGGTGTGAGGATGAGGATGGAATAGTTGAGTGGAGGACTGCTGTGTTGAATGAGGTATCTACACTACGACGTAACATATAGTGAAGGTATGTATCAAATGCCACATGGCCACCCTACATATTCTCTAAGCAGCACATTGTGGAGGGTAGCTATGGTGGATGCCTGGGCTCTTATGGAATGGGCCCTCACCCTGAGGAGTGGAGACAGGCCTAATAATTGATAGTATAATGTAATGTACCTGGAAATCCATCTGGAAATTCGGTGTGCTTGCCTCTTAACTCTCTCTGCTATTGCAATAAACAATCTAGAAGACTTTCTGATCAATCTTGTCCTCTGCAGGTAAAGGCCAAGGCCCACATACATCAAAGGAGTGAAGTCGTCGTTCCTCTTCTGAGGCATGAGGCTTTGGGAAGAAAGCAGGCACGTGGATGGGTAGGTTGAGATGAAACTGAGTGATGACCTTTGGTAGAAAAACTCAGGCATAGGGAGACTTTGTTTTTATAGGAAGTGGTGAAATGAGAGTTCACCATCATGGCCCTAAGTTCCTCTACCCTTCTCACTGAAGTGAGAGCCACAAGGAAGGTGACTTTCATGGAAAGAAGGGACACAGAGCATGAACCCAGAGGTTCAAAGGATTGTTTTATCAGTGCAAACTGGGCATGGTTAAGGCCCAATTGGGGAGCAACAGGTTATACAGGTGGAAAAGTTCAGAGGAGGCCTTTCCAAAATCTAGTAGTCAACGGATGTGTAAATAGGAAGTGTCCTTCCCTGGGAGGATGGAATGTGCTGACTGACGCTAGGTGGACCCTGAGAGAGTTTAGGGCAAGCCCTGACATCTTTAAGGGCAGGAAGTAATTCAAAAGAAGGGAAAATCTCCACTTCTTACGGGGAAAGCACCTTTGGTTCGGCTCAGGAGGCAAAGCATTTGCACTTGGCCTGGTAGGAATGCCTATTGGACTCCTTCCTTCTGCTCGATAGCATGTCTTGCACTTCCGACGAGCACTCTTGTTCTAGAGCAGATGCACCCATCCAAATACCATGCTCTGAGTTGAGGCATCTGTGGAGCAGGATTTCTGATTCTCCCACTGTGTTGTGTTAGCAGCTCAGAGAAAGTCGAAATGGGAAGTGGGGCACAAGCTGACATGCAGAGAAGGTTGGAAAACCAGAACCGTCTTGGGCAGAATGGGATGATCAGGAAGATCGTGGCTCTTTCCTGCTTGATCTTGTGGAGTACTAGTGGCAGGAGTGGTAAAGAGGCCAGGTGCAGATAATTTGGGCTGACTAACGAAGTAACAGGTACAGCTTGCAGATACCGCACCTGGATGAAATGTGGGCTTCTCCCAAGCAGTAGAGGCAGCACCAGATGTTCATCGCTGATCGAGAAGAAAGGCAGGAGGCACAGATTTTAAATCCATGCGTCTTTGGCATAGTCCAGTACCCACATGTGGGTATGCAGGTGGGAGGGGTAACCAGTAAACAGATTCCCCCAAAGTCTCAGTTCTACTCCAAACACAACTAAAAAGCTAAAACTGTTAAAACAGTAAAAATGGCAAATACAAGAAAAACAAAATTATATATAAAACTCTACACTTGAGGTGTGTCACACACGAGGACGCTGGTAGTTTCGACTCAGACTATGCGATGGTGAGAAGGATCTGGAGACGCAGTCGGTCCGCCCCACCCTTTATCACCTCAGACGAAACCATGAGACGAAGCAAGGACACATGCACAGATCAATGGACACTCCTGCTTTCAGATTCTGTGACTGGATGCATGGATCACATGTGTAAACCCTCAGTGGAATACCATAGGGACCACTATCATTCGAAGAAGAGCTCATTCTTTTCAAATCTTAACATGGGATTGGATACAACAGATGTGGCTCTTGAATCACAAAAATATTTTTGAAAACTAACCTTTAATATTGGAAACCTCATTTTTACAAGTTTTTCTTCTGAAGGTTGTTAATAAGGTACACAAATACTGGGGAATCTAAGCAAATGCAGTAATTTTAGCACATTAAGATATAACTACAGAAGACACCACTTTATTTTACTTTATTAGTAAGTTTTACTACTGACATTCTACTAGATCCACATTTAGTTACAAAGGGTATGCATACCTATAGAGTGCTGGCTTGCTCTGTAACACATGAGGGTGAACGTGCTGTTCAAAAAGACTGTACATCAGAACAGGCAAAGAAGTGAAACTAATGTTGTATAAAGTCAGGTACACACTGTCATAGAGCGTCTGTAAATGGAAATACACTTAATTAGTTTAAGTTTTTAAACACAAAAATGGAAAGACTGACTTGTTTAAAAACAGATATATAAAAGCAATAGTAGCAGCAAATTCACCTAATCTCATGCGAATCTGCACTATTTAAAATTTGTTTGATATACAGTATATACATGAAAGTGCATTCCACTGTGTTTTAAATCCTATTACAATTATTTTTTATTTATATTACTGTAGCACCTAGGAGTTCCAGTCATAGACTGGGACCCCACTGTGATAGACACTGTGCAAACAGAACAAAAAAATCAGCCACCTACCCCAAAGAATTAATAATTTAAGCAAATTCTAGTTTGGATATTTGTGATCATCCTTTTCTATGCAAATGTGAAGTAATCTTCTAAGTTCAGGTAGGTCTAACCTTAAAACGCTTCAGCGGTGCACCTGCACTGGTGCAGTTGCGCCGATGTAGCACTAGTGAAAATGGTGCTACGCCAAAAGGAGAACTTCTCCAATCAGCATAGTTAATCCGCCTCCATGAGAGGTGGTAGCTATTTTGCTCAGAGAAGCCCTCCCATCGAAACAGTGCCAACTACACCGGAGGTTAGGTCAGTGTGACGCTGTATGGAATCTAGGGGACACAGTATAACTATCACTCAGGGTTGTGGATTTTTCACATCCGAGTGATGTAGTTATACCGATGTAAGTTTATAGTGTAGACATGGCCTTAGTCTTCAGGATACTATGGGATAGTGTTTTCAGAATAGGAGTTATACTCCCAAGAGGGACCTAGAGAGCTTTTTAACTCTCTTTTGATTCCAGGGGGGAAAAAGTGTGTTCTCCCATAAGCTCTGATTTGTAACATGACTTGCTTTGACAGATATCCAAACAATCTAACCAAAGATTTGTAAAGTTGAAGACAGAAATGAGAGAGAGAAATTGGCATAATCCAAAGATTAAATTTACACACAAACTACATGTAAGCAATAAAATCAGGGAGATTCAAATGCAAAAACCAATTACCTAAACAAACCGTGGTGCATAAAGTAAACCAGGACATTTTTTAAAAGCCTTATGATTATGTACTAGATATTGGAAGAAAAAAAACAGGCTACTTATAACGTTACAAAATAAAATCTGCTATTTGTGCAGGAACTGATGTCAGACAATGAGACCTCCATCACTGACCCAGTTTTCTGATCTTCAGCCACTAGCACCTAATTCTGCTCCACATTGTCCTCAAGACCACTTTCCCATGAGATGAAATCTGCATGGTCTTAAAGCAGTGACTCTCAAATTTTTGTATTGGTGACTCCTTTCACACAGCAAGCCTCTAAGTGCAAACCCCCTTATAAATTAAAAAAACACTTTAAAATATATTTAACGCCATTATAAAAGCTGGAGGCAAAGCGTGATTTGGGGTGATGCTCCACATAATAACCTCATAACCCCCTGATGGGTCCCAACCCCCAGTTTGGGAACACCTGGTCTAAAGCTTTAAAAGCTCAGATCCCCAACCTCTAGCAATTACTATTTTATAAACTCTCTACACCTATAATAATAATTTTTGAGAGATAAGCAGAAGTGACTTAATTGGGGTGGGAAACAGTAACTCACTGACATAATGAACTTTTTAGATTTGTTCTAGAAAATTACTTTGCTTTTTACTAATCATTAATATTAAAATGGAGGCTGGCTATTTTTAAGCTAATACTTAAATGTGTTGTCCACTTGAAGTCAATCATTTTTACAGCAGAAGCTGATTTGTCAGTAATGTGGGAAAGACACTACAAACAGTGGATTTGGATCAGAGAAAATGGGTTGTCAATAGCGTAATTTTATTCCCTCCATAATTATGGTCTCTTTAGACATGCGAAAAACAAGCTTATCAATTCAGTTTAAAAAAGTGACAAACTTTGAAGGTGAAAGAGAAAAATAAAATATCCATGAAGTTGCACTACTGATTCATACAGTTATTGTGGAAAAGTAGCTGTCATACAGCAGTCACTTTTTCTGAAGAGAGCTATTTTTTTTAAAGTGCCATGTTAAGAAATAGGTGGTTGATTATTTTTTTAAAGTCAGCAGTCATTTTTGATAAAGGAAATAAGATAATATCATTTAATACACTTTTGCATTTCTGAAAAAGAATAAAGCAACAGGCTAAAGAATATGCAATTTTCAAAAAAAAAAATTCCTATTCAGCTGCCAAGTTGTACAAAGTTTCTGCAGAAAGTTTAGTGCTTTCCTTCCCATTTGTCTAGTCATTTAACATCCCCTCCCATGTACAAAGAAGTTAGACACCCAATACTTACTTGTTGTGAAAACAAACAAAAGAACTGATATAAAAATTGTGGTGTAATAAAGCATACATTCTGAAAAACAAAAATGAAAGGGATTGTTAGTCCGAGAAGGTATAAGCCCCTCACGCTCACCCCTGAAAAAAGACTTCTATGAAGCTGGCATGAACACATGGAGTGAGTAAAGCATTCCACTGTTTCACTTGGGAAGGCAAAGTAATGAGCTTCACCCTGCACGAGATCCTGTTTTTCAATTAAGGTTCAATTTAAACAATCATCTTACCACCTACTATTCTTACACCTAAGATTCCATATATTCCATATATATCACCAAGACTCCAAAAGAAGGATGAGGGGGGATATGCTTGCTCTTTATAAATATATCAGAGGGATTAATATTAGGGAGGGAGAGGAATTATTTAAGCTTAGTACCAATGTAGACACAAGAACAAATGGGTATAAACTGGACACTAGGAAGTTTAGACTTGAAATTAGACGAAGGTTTCTAACCATTAGAGGAATGAAGTTCTGGAACAGCCTTCCAAGGGGAGTAGTGGGGCAAAAGACATATCTGGCTTTAAGACTAAGCTTGATAAGTTTATGGAAGGGATGGTATGATGGGATAGCTTAATTTTGGCAACTAATCTTTGATTATCAGCAGATAAGTATGCCCAGTGGTCTGTAATGGGATGTTGGATGGGATGGGATCTGAGTTACTGCAGAGAATTCTTTCCTGAGTGCTGGCTGGTGAGTCTTGCCCACATGCTCAGGGTTTAGCTGATCGCCATATTTGGGGTTGGGAAGGAATTTTCCTCTGGGGCAGATTGGCAGAAGCCCTGGAGGTTTTTCGCCTTCCTCTGCAGCGTGGGGCATGGGTCACTTGCTGGTGGATTCTCTGCAGCTTGAGGTCTACAAACCACAATTTGAAGACTTCAATAACTCGGACATAGGTTAGGGGTTTGTTATAGAAGTGGATGGGTAGGGTTCTGTGGCCTGTTTTGTGCAGGAGGTCAGAGTAGATGATCATGTTGGTCCCTTCTGACCCTAAAGTCTATGAGTCTATATTTGTGAGAATAGTTTACACCAATATAAACACCTTTCCCACTGGTATAACTGTGTCCAGATTCAGGGGTTGTATTGCTTTAACTATATGAAAAAAGGTTTAGAAAACCCAGACTACAAGGAAAAAAACTGGGTATGCTTACTTCTGAGAAAAGATGACTGACGGGGAACCTGATGATACTCTTCAAATATATTAAGGGCTGTTATAAAAAGAAACTGTGATCAACTGTTCTCTATGTCCATTTAAAGTAGGACAAGTAGTAATGGGCTTAATCTGCAGCAAGGGAGATTTAGGTTAAATATTAGGAAAAAAACTTTCCAACTCTAAGGGTAGTTAAGCTCTGGAATAGGTTTTCAAGAGAGGTTGTAGAATCTCCATCATTGGAGGTTTTCAAGAGTAGGTTGGAGAAATGCTTGACAGGGATGGTCTAGGTTTTCTTGGTTCTGCCTAAGCACAGGGGGTTGGACTTGATGGTTTCCTCAAGGTCCCTTTCAGCCCTATATTTCTAAACAGATATAGGCATAGCAATACAAAAATGTGTGTGTGGGTTTGTCTACACTTCCACCTAAATCGGCACTTCTGTGATCAATCCAGTCATGTCAATTTAGTGGCTCTGGTCAAGACAAGCTAAGCTGATGGCAGAGCACTCTCCCATCAACGTCTGTACTCCACCTCTCTGAAAGGTGGAAGGTAAGTCAGCTGGAGAGTGCCTCCTGTCGACATAGCGCAGTGTAGATACTGCTGTAAGTCGACCTACGTTACATAGCATATATAACCGAAGTAGCACAACTTAGG
Source organism: Gopherus evgoodei (assembly GCF_007399415.2). Lineage (NCBI taxonomy): Eukaryota > Metazoa > Chordata > Testudines > Testudinidae > Gopherus > Gopherus evgoodei. Next base: position 9,962,645 of record NC_044330.1, read on the forward strand.
TTGACTTACAGCGTTAGTGCAGGCCAGCCCTTGTTGAAAGATGTGAGAATAATAATAAAACCAAAAAAATCTCTATTTTCACCCCAGCTTGTTTACTTGGACATTAAACAGCACTTTGTGCATAGTTATTTTCACTCCGATTCCTCTATAGTGTCCTGTTGGTGTGGCACTTTCACACAGCAAGAGAGGAAAGAAGAGGTTACTTACCTGTAACTGAAGGTTCTTCAAGTGGTCCCTATCAGTACTCTACTGAAGATCATGCGCATGCACCATGTGCCCAGAACCAGAGCTTTTCAAAGTGGTATTGCTCAGTGATCTGCACATGTGCCCTTGTATTGCCTTCTGGTTTCGCCTGAGGTGATAAAGGGAGGGGCGGATCGACTGTCTTCGGTTCCTTCTTCACCACAGACCTACAGATCCACAGCAGAGGGGAAGGAGGGTGGGTCTGGAATACAGATAGGGACCATGCATCTTGTAGAACCTTCAGTTACAGGTAAGTAACTTCCTCTTCTTCAAATGCTAGTCCCTATTGTATTCCATTGAAGGTGATTGACCAGCAGTACTTAGAGAGAGGAGGGTGCGAGGAAGATGGTGGAATCGTATAGCAGAGGATCGCTGTGCCAAATGAGGCGTCCATCGTAGAATCACATCCCAGAGCATAGTGAGAGGAAAAGGTGGCCACGTTACATATGTCCACAAGGGCCATGTTGTGAAGCATGGTTGTAGTTGATGCTTGTGCACTCATGGAATGGGCTCGTATCCCATTTCAGGGGAGCACTCTAACAATTGATAGCAGCGTGTAATGAACCTTGAGACCCACTTAGAGGTTCTCTGGGTGGAAATGGCCTGTCCTTTAATTCTCTCTGTTATGGTGACAAATAGCTTGGGAGACTTCTGGAACAGCTTTATCCTTTGTAGATAAAAGGCTAGGGCCGTATGCACATTGAGGGAAGGAAGCTGTCATTACTCTTTTGAGGCATGTGGTTTTGGAAAGAAGGTTGTCAGATGTTGAGGTGGAATTGGGAAACCACCTTTGGCAGAAACTTGGGATGCAGTCACAGTGAGGTCTTGTCTTTATGGAACATGGTGAAAGAGGGGCTTGCCATCATGGCTCTCAGTTCACCAACCCTCCTTGCTGAGGTAAGCAACAAGGAAAGCAACCTTCATGGAGAGGAGAGAGAGAGAGGGCAGGAGGTCAGCAGTTCGAAGGGAGCTTTCATTAAAGAGGTAAGAAATAGCTGAGGTCCCACTGGGGAACAATAGGCTGAATTAGTGGATAGTTACGCAAAAGGCCCTTCCAGGATTGGGCAGTCAAGGGGTCCACTCCAGGATGGAAAGCATTAATGGTGGCTGCATGCACTCTGACAGAGCTGAGAACACATCCTGAGGTTTTCAGGTGGAGGAAATAGTTTAAGAGCATGGGGATGTGCACAGCTTCACGGGCCTAGGAGGTGAAGTGTGTCCATTTGGCCAGATAGGATCAACTCATGGAGTCCTTTTGGCTATTCGAGAGGATGTCTTGCACTGTCAATGACCATTCTCATGCTAATAGAGGTGTCCATCGAAAATCCACACAGTCAGGAGTAGTGTCCATGGATTTAGATGCCTGAGTCTGATGATGTGTTGAGTCAGCAGTTCTGAAAATTTCTGTAGCGGAAGTGGAGGTTATGTAGACATGCAGAAAAGAGGGAACCAGAATTAGTGAGGCCAGAACAGTGATCAGAATGGTCGTCGCTCTCTCCGGCCAAAGTTTGTGGAGGATGCGGGGTAGGAGTCTGTGTATGAGTGAAAGTGTAGTTCGCCCGAACTGACCAATTGATGACCAGAGCATCACCTAGTGAGTGAGCACCAAGTCCTCCCCGGAGCAATATTGGGTGCACTTAGTGTTGGTGTGTGATGCAAAGAGGTTTCTGATTTGTGCATCCCAGTGACTAAAGATACAGGACATAATAATAATGGACAACTCCCATTCATGTTCAGTGGCAAAGTTCCTCCTGAGAGAATCTGCAGTCATATTCTAGGGGCCAGACAGGCAGGCTGTTGACATGTGCAATGCACCATTCCCAGACATGAACTGGCTCCATACAAAGCACTGGGGACCTCATGCCCCCTTGTTTATTTATGCAGTGCACTGTGGTGGTGGTGTCTGACATGATGAGGACATGGCAATAGCAGATAGCTGGTAAGAACACATGGTGTGCTTTGCATATTGCCCCAAGTTTGAGTATGTTTATGTGCATCCTGGCTTCCTCTGTGGTCCAGCTCCACCAAACAATGTCTACTTGTCTGTTATTATAGCTCTCCAAGCTAGTAGAAAGAGTCTGAGATGATCCCAGAAAAGGGTGGAGAGCAAGAGCTCAGTGTACAGAATGGTTGATGGCTTTCTAGGCGAACTAAGAAATACTGCTTTCGCACTGACTTAGTGTGTTGTGCAGAGGTCTGTAATGCCAGAACAGTTGATGGGTTCTGTGTACCTTAGGGTGCTTCTGAAAAGGATCGTAGGCTCATTGGTGGTAGAAGTGTGGAGTTCTATAGCACCGGGCTGGTGGTAGGTGATAATATTTTCTCTTTGGTGCCAGTGCATATATGCCCCAGGATCACAAGGTGATTCTTTAAGTAAGTGTAAGAAATCATCAGTTTTCTGTTTGAAGGGGTGTAATTCACTGAAGGGAAGGTCCTCGATTGTGTTCTGTACCTCTCTAGGGAAACCTGAGGAGTGTTACCAAGATTACTTCCTCATGACAATTCCATTTGCCAATACAAGAGAGGATGAGTCCGCTGAATCAACTGCAGCCTGAAGTAAGGAACTGGTGACCAACTTGCCTTCCAGTAAAATTGCTTGGAAACGAGTACGATCCTGCTGAGGTAATTTATCTTCAAATTTCTCCATCCAGCCAGAGTGTATACTTGGCCATCAGTGCCAAGTAGTTAGAGATCCAGAATTGTAGTCCAGTCGAGGAGAAGACCTTCTGACCCACAAAGTCCAATCTCTTATGCTCCCAGTCTGCCGGGGTGGAGCATGTGTGTTGTTTAGTCTGCTTCGATGCAGTTTGTATTACCATCGAGTTAGGTGGAGGCTGTAAAAATAAAAATTCTGACCCTTGGGGGGGAAGGGGATTGAATGTAGTACCTTTTCTTGGCCCTCTCTGGGGTCGATGCAAATATGGCTGGGGTATGCCACATGATGTGTGCTGGTTGAAGAAACCCATCAATGATGGGTAAGACCACTTTTGCCTGTACTGATGTGTGCAGAATGTCTAGTAATTGGTGGTAAGTGCCATGACCTTCTTCCAGTGGGATATCAAGGGTATTGGTTATTCTCCATAGGAGTTCTTGAAATCGATGATTGACATCTTCCTCCCTGCCAGATGACTATGACACAGCTGTGTCTGGAGACGACGAAGGGAATCTCCCTAGGTCCCCCAGTACTGTCAGAGCCGGGCTGATCGGTGCCTTGTCTAACCCCATTTCTGAATGACTACCACATGGAAGATGGGGCAGTGAAACAGAAGTTCTCCCCAGCCAGACAAGACTGTTCTAAAGGTGAATATTGGGGCTAGGAACTCCAATATGGCCAACCCAGTTGATCCTGTTGTACTTGTGCCCAAGGTCCCGGATAGCAGCTTCTTGGGTAAGATAAAGCATGAAACTGCCACGGAGCTGTCAGAACCCTCTGGTAGTTGTGTTTCTGGAATGGAAGTGGCACACTGTGTCGGAAGTCCAGATCCCTCAGATTCAGAGGAGTCAGAGTCTTGCATGAATGGCAGTACTGGCAGAACAAGAGGTGTTAGAAAGGTACAGCCAGCCGACGGCAGATGTAGTGCAGGAGATGGAGCCCTCTGCAGAGGTGAGTACACTGGAATATGCAGAAACTTTGCTCCTTCCAAAGCAAACAGTTTGTGAGAGCTGGGAGGACTTCTGAGTCTCTCCGGAGTCAATGGTATGTCCGGTGTACTGATGGGACCGGAACTAGTAAAGGCATCTGTCTCAGGACCAGCAATTCACGGGATGCTGGAGGGGTATGTGGATTCGGTCCTGGGACCAGCGGATCTGGCAAGTGGTGTGGCCTCTAATCTCTCTTGGAATGTGTAGCTCCCTCCAGGCCTGGAACTTGTGGACCATGCAGCATCCTTCTTGGATTTAAAGGAAGACTTACTACCATGCTTCTGTGCATACTTCTGTGGCTGATGGCTAGGCCTCGACTTGGGGCCTGTAGCACTGGTACCAGCAGATCCAGAAGGAGGCTCTGTGGTAGGGGGAGTGCTCTTGGATTGCTCAGGCTCATGTATAATGGGCCAGGATCTGACTTCAGCCCCATGGCAACCTCCATGAGGTGTTTCTCGAGGTAGAGAGCTTGGCCCTCCCGTGTATAGGCAGGGAAGGAGAGGCAGATACTGCACCTGAAGGTGATGTGGGCTTCCCCCAAACAGTATAAACAGCATTGGTGTTCGTTGCTGATGGAAAATGAGCCAGGGCAGGAAGCACAGACTTTTAATCTTGTCATTTTCGGCATAATCCAGAACCCAGACCTAGGAGGTGCGGTGTAGGAAGAAATTATTTGGTGGGAAAAAACGCAGAAGCCGTGTCCCAAGGAATTCTCAAATTACAACAATAAAATCTAACTATCAAAAAAAAAATTAGTATTTTGGTAAAATTTTTGAAAAGTGAATTACTAAGAACAAGAGATCAGGAGACACTCCAACCCTGACCATGCAGCAGTGAGAAGGAACTGGAGACACGGTCGGTCTGACCCGCCCTTTACTGCCTCGGGATAAACGATGAGGCAATACAAGGGCACATGCACATATCCCTCACTGGAATACAAAAAGGGACAATCACTTGTAGAAGAATAAACTTCTTGTTTAAATAGGAAAAAAAAAAGTGACTTTCCACATATTTATTCAAATGACACCATCATAGGACCTAATACGCCATCAGGGGCTCGTTCACCTGAACATCTACCAATGTGATATATGCCATCATGTGCCAGCAATGCCCCTCTGCCATGTACATTGGCCAAATTGGACAGTCTCTACGCAAAAGAATACGAATCTGGGCACAAATCTGACATCAGGAATCATAATATTAAAAAACCAGCTGGAGAACATTTCAACGTCTTTGGTCACTCAGTAACAGATTTAAAGGTGGCAATTTTGCAACAGAAAAGCTTCAAAAACAGACTCCAACAAGAAACTGCTAAGCTTGAATTAATACGCAAATTAGATACCATTAACTTGGGTGTGAATAGAGACTGGGAGTGGCTGGGTCATAATACATATTGAATCTATTTCCCCATATTAAGTATCCTCACACCTTGTCAGCTGTCTAAAATGGGTCATCTTGATTATCACTACGGAAGTTTTTTTCTCCTGCTGATAACAGCTCATCTTAATTAATTAGCCTCTTAAAGTTGGTATGGCTACTTCCATTTTTTCATGTTCTCTGTATGTATATCTTCTTACTATATGTTCCATTCTATGCATCTGATGAAGTGGGCTGTAGCCCATAAAGCTTATGTTCAAATAAATTTGTTTGGCTCTAAGGTGCCACAAATACTCCTGTTCTTTTTGCAAAAAAAAGTGACTGTAGATGAGAAAAACTGACAGAGGAACTGGGCTTAGGGTAGTACCCAAGATGACTTAACTCATTTTAAAATTTACTTGGATTTTAAGTTGGTAGAGTAACAATAGCTGCACGCTGGCCTAGGTGAATTCTGCTGCAATATTCAAAGATACTTCCAGTGGGCAGTATTCCACACGAATTCTGAAGCAAAATGGGTCTCATTTCAGGTGTGCTCTGTTGTATATCCATACCCAGACACTCCCAGGTGGTAGATATTTAATATTTTGGTGATTTAACTGCAAGAATTAAGTGTGAGACACATTTAGGCTAGGAAAAAGAATCCTTAGTTCTACTGAACATCACTGGCACACTGAATAGACTTACCTTATAAAAAAAGAACTGTACAAGGGTTGCTATCCTAATATAGTAAAAGTGACCATGAACAAGAAGCAACTTGGAGAGGAATTTAAACCTTGCTATTGCATAGTCACTGTTTCTTACAGCTTGCCTTCCTTCTTTTCCCATGATTCCTGTAATATTTGGGACATAAAATAGAAATGAAATTAGAGCAAATCACGCAGAAAAAGTAAATTTATGAAAATATACATTTGAAAGCGACAGGTTATCTTCTATACACTTTCACATCTTAAAGACTCCAATAGCTATTGATAACAATAGGAAGTAACACTTGAAAATTAGAGAATCAGCTTCACTCAAGGTCCCTGGACCAATTAGACCAAAATACTACTGCATTTACACCTGAATGACAATTTATAGCAAAAAAAAGTTAAGTCGTAAAACTTTAGTTACCTCTATAAAGAGAATAGCTTCAATTCTGTGTCAAGAGAGACATTCAACAGTGTCTTGAGTAACAGCTGAAGATAATTAAGAATACCATTTTATGGGGGTCTAGATTCTGATGTGCAGTATAACGGACACGAGCTATTGATATTTAAGATATTGTCTTCAGAAGGTAATGGTCTTCCATTTTAGATTCCACTGAAATTCTGACATACAGCATGCAACTGCGTGTTTAAAAATGATTGGAAGATTGATGTATTGTCATTTTCAGGTGTAAAAATGTCAAGTTCAGCAGTTTAAAAATACAAGCACAGACTAATTCTACATACAGTAAAGTGCTTTATTAAGAACACAAGCTTAAATATTTATATCAAGTGAAAGTTCTGAAAAAGGTCAGTTACCTATGCCAACATGCGCTTCTTGTATCATGCTTACATCATTAGCCCCATCACCAATGGCTAATGTTATAGGTTTCTCTGGAGATGTTTTTAACAGTCGTACTACCTGAAGAGGAGGAGGAAAAAAAGAAAAGGTTGGTGGGGGGATTTTCAGGTTATAAATCTTCACTATGAGTAGCTTAAATAAATGCAACCACCAGCGAACCCCAGGGATAAGCATGCTTGGATAAGAGTATCTCCAGCATGTCACATACATTCATAGCTCTATTGGAAAAGCCTCTTGTTTTTTAACACAACTTTTAGGATATGTCTACATTGCAATCAAATATGCTACTACAGCTTGGGTAGGTATACCTATGTGAGCTTTAATCCAGCAGCAAAGATATAGCAACATGTGCTTCAGCATAGGCTGTACAAGTGGCTTGTAGCACTGGGTACACACTTGAGTCACTAGCCTGCACTGTTCATGCCGCCACATCTTCACTGCTATTTTAAGCTCTGCTGGCTACATTAAAGCTAACCAAGGCATGGCTACCTGAGCTGCAATCACACCTTCAATTGCAGTGTGGACATACTCTGAAATCAGAAATTACACATGTCTCCAGGCTATTACATATAATTGTCTCCCCACATAACCATCTGCTCTTTTACAAGTATTAATCTAACCAAAATACTCAATTTTACTTCTCATGCAAGTAGGGAGTGGGAGCAATAGACAGACAGTACCTTCAAAGGTTACCTACAGAGTTAACTCTCTTAAAAGGTTTCATGGGGACTATGAAAACAGACTCAGGCAAACGAAAAAAGTTTGAATGTTAAACAACTTGAAATATAAGAAAAGAACACTTAAGACAGGAAGAAAAAACCTCAACTATATCCTGAAGTTGAATTGTATGATATAAATCATCCCACACAGCATAAGAAAAGCTTGTTTTCAATATGGGTAGGAAAAGAATATAGCACAATTTCCCCATATTAATTTACAGGCTACCGATTCAAAAACTACTATATGAAAACAGAGCTACTATAAAATTGGCATTTTCACATAAAAGACACAAAATAACTAGGATGAACGCAGACATTCCATAGCCGCTGAACAAAGGGAAAACTGAAAAATTCAACCAGGGAATAATCCAAAATGTGAATCCCTTGATAATACAGTCTCAAGATCATGCAGAGTAGGTTATGGAGAAAAAACTCTTATCTGGTGGTATGTGCAGATTTAAGGAGAGATTAATTTCTCTAAATTCAGTATCACATAATTTGACAAGTCTGGATGAAATTCCCTCAACTCTTAAAGCTTAATAAGAATACATTTAATCTCTCTGAAAATACAGTATTTACTGAATTCCTTTTCTTGAAGGCTATATAACTGAAGGGAAGTATCCACAAAACAATCACCAGATCATAAAAAGGGCCAGGAATGTTTCTTATATCTGAGAACACCCCAGAGACTTCCTACACTTCTTACAACAAACAGGAAACAGGAGAATATGGAAATACCTGAACAGGTGGTATATGGACATAGACACAATCAACACTACTCAAAACGAAGACAACAACATATGGCCTGTGCTGCATTCCTTTGTATGTGATCTTTTGCATTAGTATCAAGTTGAGTAGTAGGGGTATATATTAACAAACTCATCCAAAAGACTTGCGTATATATTTTTTAAATGGAAAGGGATTAACAAACTCATCCTTTCCACACAGTTCAGGAGAGAAGTGGCTCCTGAAAAGGTCTCTTTTGCAGATGAAGCACCTCTTGATCTTCAGTTTGCTCCGACTGGACTGCTCCACCATTAAGGACTGCAATAGATAAGGCAGGGGGTGCTAAACTGCTGCTTTGTTTGCACCAATGGAAGCAGAGAGAATCTAGTGTAAGGATAAGGGGTGTGACCAAGCCCTCTGGACAAGTTTGAACTGCCTTTTGTTTGTGCAGGAAGAGAGGTGCAGCCCCAATGTCTTTGATTGCAAGGCTAGAACCTAGAAAGGTACTAGTAATGTAACAGGAGACATAGCAAACCTGGAAGGGAATGCTAAAACTTTTGAGAGATACTCCATAGAATCAACCATGATTAATACAGCTAAGGAAAGTAGACACATGTATAGATGTCTCCCTAGATTACTTAAGTACAGTGCAATAAATGAATTGCTAATGTCATCAAATATGTATTCTGGCACAGACAATGGAAAGGATGTGCTGTGCCAGAAGAACAGACCATTGCCATACAAGAATCTTGCACCCTCTCTCATACTAGAAGTGAGACTAGAAAGGATAAGTTCACATAAGAAACATCCCTTAAAAAGGACAGATAACCATCAATTATGATTTGAGAAAGTCAGAGAGAGTCATCAGGAATTCTAATTAAGAATGACACTAACAAAAATAGTTCCTCCTCTTTTCAAAGCAAAATAGCTTACAGCCAGTGAGTAGCCCCAGTTTAGTTACTGGGCAGGACAACTGTAGAACAGGTAAAATGGAGAAACATTATTGTATCTCTGGATGCAAGAATTATGTGCATTCCTGAGAACAGCAGCCCTCAAAATCTTTGCTGCACACATTAAGCACATTCTGAACAGGAACCTTCTAACCAGTGCTAGGAAAACTCAAACTTGAGAAGCATTCCTTGAAACAGACACATGACCAAGAAAAAATAATGAATAATTAGTTTCCTGGACTGAGTGTGCGCGCTCTAGCTCAGGGGTTTCTCAAAATTTCATTGCACCGCAATTCCCCTCAGATAACAAAAATTACTACACAACCCCACGGGGGGGGGGTAGGGGGGAAAGAAGAGACACACACTGAAGCCTGAACCCACCTGAACCCCAACACCCTGGGCAGGGGGGTCCAAAGCCAAGGGGGCCTGTAACCTGAACCCCACCATGCAGGCACTGGGGCTCAGTCTTTGGCTTCAGACCAGGGCCCCAGCAAGTCTAATGCCAGCCCTGGGGACCCCATTAAAATGGGACTAACTCATTAGGGTCCCGACCCACAGTCTGAGAACGGTTGCTCTAGCTCAAAAGGGATAAACCTCACAAACACAATTACAGATGTTCTGAGCCTTCAAGTTGCTGGATGTGGAGCCTGAAACCTTTTCAAAAAATATCTCCCAGAGGAAAATCATATAACTCCCTGTTATGCACTCAGGGCAAAAGAAAGGAGAGGAATGACATGATGAAGGAAGGAATACAATCTTAAAGGCCTACAGTAAGCTGCCACAAAACATGTTTATCCTTGTCCTGTATTCGTTTCAGGGTAATCTGACTGTAGTTTTGATGGCTAAGGCAAGTCAGTTCCATCAGAAGCTGCTTTAACAGAGGTTGTTATAAGATGTGGGAAATAAGGCAGATATACTTGTAGGAGAAGATAGGAACAAGAGGATATGAAAAATCGCTTGTTGGCTGCCACCTACCTTCTTTGGCAGCCAAGAATACGTACTTCACAGATGCAAAAGCAACTAAACAGGTATTGACCCAAAATTGGAAGATAGCCTGCATCTTGAAAGCATAGCGGGCAACAAAAATTTCAAGTCAAGCAAAATATGTAATATGACTACCGTCATCAAACCAGTGAATTGTCTCAGCCAGTGAGGAATAGTAACAAGAAGAAACAAACCACTCCTGAGATTTCAGAAACATGAATAACAGAAGAACCTCACTGATTTCAGTGGACATTGGAACAGGCCCATAATTAATTGTTTTGATTTCCATGTATCCTTTAAGAGGTTCAATGTTATACAACAGCCAGAAACTAGTTTCACGTTGGAAAGGTGTCTGATGCTATTTAGGCAACAGTTTTTTCTTACATTATACACCCATTTTCAGTCCCATTACGTTAAGCAGAAAAACTCTCTCTCTCAGGAGCAACAGGTCTATCATGATGGTTAGCCATGCTACTAGTTACTCAAAAGCATTCCAGAGTATAATTTACAGGCCCAGGTCAAACATGAAATTTAACCCCAGACAGTAATTTTGAAAACATCTGGATTTCTGGGCTGGACAGTGATAAGAAGTTACCAGTATTTCTGCAATCACTTTCTTCTATACAGCCTGAACAGAACCATAGAAGGTTCAAACTTCATTCCTGTGTCTGATAGGAACAAGCCAGAAAGATGCCACTACCCAGTGTTACGGGATATCCAGCAACTTATTAAAACTGTGCTCAACAAAATTCAGGGAAGAACTAAATATTAGTAGATGTGAAATCAGGAGAGCTTCAGAGAAAAAATAGTCTGAAGGCACATTCCCACTAGAGATCTTATTCTTTCAGAGGTGAGGCCTCTTTTCCCCCCCAACTCAAACTTCTAGATGTTTTACACCTTTTAAGAACTGCAGTTGTACTTTCTCCATAAAGCTTCTCCAATTTAATCCAAGAAGATTTCTCCATTGAGGTGAGATGGAAAGGATTTCCTTGAAGGAGTCTCAACTGTATTACTGGTCAATAGGACTATTCTTCTGGGAAGAAGTTCATAATACTTAACTTTATAAGCAGCTTTGGAATGCAGGATGTCATCATAATCAATGCAACAATATAGTTTACAAATGTAAACATTCTTATATTTGAAAATAACCATTAATATTGTATATTGACTTACCTTTGCTTTTTGCAGGGGTGCCATGCGGCAACACAGAACTGCAGAACAATTTCTACAAACTTCCATGAACAGTTTTTCATGTTCCCTGAGTGCAAGAGAGAGGCTGGTCCCATCCACAACCAGCCCATGCTGGATGACATGATCATCCTTTATTCTATTCAGAGAAAAAAAAAATGTCATTATTACATTGAAAATAACATTGTATTTTAATTTAGTTACAAGTAAGCAAGTACTATATTCACAACAAATAATCACACAAGTTGAGAAGAAGCGTGTCTGTTAGACTTTCAGAAGCAACAATTTTACTAGTGTCAGGAGTAAGTTTATATATTAGGCATATATATATATAAACTAAAATGACAAATTGTCGTAAAACTTGAGAAATAAAAATAATCCAGAGTTAGTAATATCATTCAGATTGCCACATATGGTACTTTACCTCCTGGCTAGCTGCCTCAGCTGCTCTGCACATGTACTGTCTGATTTGTGTTGTACAAGTTCAAGGATGTTCATGGTTCTATGGAAGTGTCCACATGATAAACTCACACTAACAGCTGTTTCATGCTTATCTCCAGTAAGCACCCACACTTTGATACCAGCCAATCTGAGTGCCTCTATAGTTTCTTGGACTTTATCTTGGAGTCTGAAAATAAGAACATCTTCACTAACTGGTAGAACTCGCTACAAAAAAAACCTCCACATCATGATTTGGTTTAATCTTTAAATATAACAAAGCGTGTGATAAAAAGGAACAAAAAATCATGTTTGAAATAGGCAGTTATGATATGGTAGGATATTTAACTTGTAAATTGGCATATTTGGATGCAATAAGGGTGTTCCTAACACTATTCACAAATGTATTCAGCTAATTTTGTTTGCACCCAGTCTAATCAAGACCTCAGCGAAGCACAATCTAAAGTTTACCTTTACTAAAGTGAAATTACTTCAAAATTTGCAGCAGTAAGGCGTTTTAAGCTGAGATCTTCTACATATATTTGAAAAATCTTTTGTAAGAAGTTTTAGTTTCCTATATTCAGTACTTTTTTCTATTTTTCTTTTTTACTTTTGGCAATATTTCCATAAAATACATGAAAAACCCTTGAGCGTTCTGTCTGCACCCTGAAGTTATAATCTTACACAAATCACAATAATTTTTTCATCAATCTATTGTTAAAGAGATTATGACTTCAAATTGGCCAACAGAATTTATTTTGAGACTAATTAAAATAGGTGGTTTTTTTTTGTTTTTTTTAAATACAGCATAAAAGTAGAATGGCCTCAAGAATATCTACTTTTCAGGTTTTTCCCAAGAGGAATCTGGAAGCCTTACCATACATTTAAGTCAGTCTGATTGTGAATGCACTTTACAAGGCAGACATTTGAAAACCTGTCTGTAAAGCACATAGCACACTATTGGAACTATCAAGTCTCATGCTGCACAACACGTTTAGTACATTTAAGACTTCACTGAGTGTACGTATGCATTTATTTAAGTGCAGATAAGTAGCTGTCTATTACTTCATGGTTTGTTGGGACAATTTTACAAAGAAAGGTCCATCATAGAATTATAAAACAGAAGCCTGTTTTGTTTTTGTAGCCGAATCAGCAGAAGGCCCAAAACATACTTGTCCTCTACTCCTGTAGCCCCAAGTAATTCCAGATCCTTTTCTATGAAGTTGAATACATCTGCCAGTCGTTCTTCTCGTTGCTGTAAGGCAGTTCTAGCCTCATGAAGGCGTCTGTCTATTTCCTGATACTCCTCAGCTGTGAATCTTCTATAGGCTACACATAAAGTTCTTAACCCTTTCTGCAACAAAACAAGTAGCACATTTTCAGGCATAATAATATTCATAAAACGATTTAAAAGCATATGAAAGGCACTAAAAAAGGCACTATAAGTACAATATTTATATCCTATAAATACACATAAATGGACACCTTAAAAAACTGTCCAGTTGCTTTACATAAGGTAGATTACTACTACCAAGCTAAAATTTGGTTAAGTGCCAAAAATGTGCTCAGCACCATACAAGACAAAAAATAAATCACTAGAAGACACCAAGGAAAGGAAACACATTGGAAAGCCTAGAAGAGGCAAAAGGAATGTATTTGACTTAACAAGCACCAGCAGGCCAAATGCTGACTAGTGACAGAGCACTGCAGATTATACAATTTTCTAATACCTGTTATTTTGACTTGTGGTAGTATTATGTGATGGTAACAAAAGTGTTCAGATAAGGAAAATTTGTCAGTGGAAAGAGTAGACTATAAATTCCTAGTTAGTCACAGTTTTGCAACCAGTGCTATGTGAGAGTTCAGTATCCCTGAGGAGTTTTGAAGGACTCAGACTGTAGTTTAATTTTGAGGATTTGGGAACAAATTCCCTCAACAGGAGATCTCAGTGTGGTTGAAAGCTTTTCTAAGTGTTTCCTGTTACTTGTAAACATAACCTCTACCTTGCTTAGGTATAGCTTCAGTCAAATCTTCCTCACTCAGACCCTGGGATAGGTGGGGCAAGGGTGGCATTGGCATAAGAATGTTAATAACAGAGCTCAGTGTCATCTGCAAATTGCTGGCATTTGAGCTCATGGAATCTTACAATTTCTCCCCATATAAATGGCTCTCCACTCTTGACTAGTCCCCCTAAACTATGGTTTCTTGAACATTTTTCCTAGTTTTAAGGTCCTTAAAGCTGCATAAACATCTTAAATTAATCTAAAGCCTTAGATAGAGTGGTTTAATCTGTTCAAGACTAAGGCTTTTGGTTGGTTTAAGAGACTTATGAAGCTTTAAGACCCTAGATATTGTAATCTGAAGGAACAAAAGAGTTGATAAGAGATTCAAGGGGCTCGGTTAAAAGACAGCAGCCAGAAAAGGACGAAATGGGTTCCTAACTGGCTTAAGTAACAGTGACTTCTTAGGATGCAAGTGCCAAATTTAAATCTGAATGAGTTTTAAACTATAAAAATCAATTTTTTTTGTTTTATAAATTACACTGAGTTATAAATCAAATCAAATTAGAAGACATACTAATTTATTCTGATTTGGTGGTGTCAGGTTCAGATCTAGCAGAGGCAGTGCCACATAAAACAGTACCCCTTCCACATGACAGAGACCCACAGTTCTTTTGTACACTTCCACTATGTTTTCTGAGCAGCAGCACTAGCAACCAAGATCTGTTGGTTCAGACCTTGAATGTTTTGACTTACCAAAGCAAATTCATCAACGTGAATCCTTGTTTTGTCTATTTCTCCACCTCTACTGTGAGGAAGAATGGACGATTCTGCGCCTTTTGTGAATAGGAGCTTTTCCCCTAAGAAAAAACAGTAAAAATTGAGCATATGCACCATTTAGCAGTTTACAAATTACATCTTTGCGCAAGATCTGGCTGCTTACCAGAAGGACTCTCTACAATGACACTCATTCGTCTACGATTTGGATCAAACTCCAAAACATGAAGTAATTTATACCTGGGTAGAGAGAGGGGAAAGGAAAGCATCTTTTCTTAGAAACAAATGCCAGTAGGAAACAGATAAATACAAGTTATAAAAATGTCTCTCAAACCCCTATTCTGCTCTAGACATTCTATAAGAACTATACTATGTACAAATGGGGACGATTATCCATACTATCTCAACTGCTATTTTTCAGCAGTGGTGTATTGGTAGCCTCTGTCTGGCAAGAGTTAAGTATTTTCTTTTTCCAATGGAACTCTTGCTTACTGAATACTAGCTTTGGGTCTGGAAAGCTACTTTTACTATTAGCTGCTAGCTTGCTGCCTTATCTTGTATTAATTTAAGGAGTAACATTTGGAAAAGTGCTAAGTCACTTAGGAATCTAAGGCCCATTTACTTTCAGTAAGATTTAGGATCCTAAGTATCTATGTCACTTTTGAAAATGTTATTTAAGAGCTCTGAAAGAAGTTAAGAGGTTTGAAAAAACTTTGACCTCTGTCATGTTATTACTAAGAGAGATCAGACCAGTACAAAAAATTTTATGGTATAATGCAGCAAATGCAAATATCCATATATTCTCAACTGCTTGCTGAAAAATTTGTGACATGATCAAAATGCGCATGTACAACAGTTGCCATCTTGACTGACCCTACGAACAGAACTGGGGACCTCCAGAGCTGAAAACATGAGATGATACAGTTCTCAGAGAATCTGGTTCTTTAGCTCAAGTTGTAACAAGGCTCAGATCCTCTGGGGATTGGGCGCAGAGGACAAGTGTAACATACATACCAGTAGATTATTTTTATATATATACACATACCCCCCCCACACACCCCTTCCATTATTACATGCATTTAATTCTCATTAAAAAAAAAAAAGACAATACTACCATTTCAAGGACATCACATGCAAAGGTTTCAGAAAATGAGTGTTACAGGAAAAGCAAGAGAAATAAAATATTCTATGCTTTCCTATTAGGAAGGGTAAAGATAATATAAAGTACAACATTATACTAATCCACATTATTTAATGTTCTATCCTTTGAAAACCACAATAAATGTGATATGAAAGAAATACCTTTCTCGTTTTCCAAGGCTTTTCACTTCCATGCCTTCCCCATTAGTTCCAGTAAATACAACACCAACTCTAAGTGAGGGGGAGGGGAAGAGGGAGGGGAGAGAAAAAAAAAAGGTTTACCTGCTATTTTCATCAACATGAGATTCTGTGGAAGAGCCATTTTTTAAATAATGCAAAAGTATTACATAACCTAAAAAAGAGATTCTAATTTCCAGAAAATTAAAAATACTCAATACTTCTATGCCTCTTTTGTAGTAAAGATGATGCAATACTGTGTGAAACATAGCAACACGAGGGATATGCCCTCCATTTAAGTTTGGAGAGAATTAGTTTTTATAAATGTTTTTAACCACCAACTGTTTAACATCGGGTGGGGATTTCTACATCTTCTACAGATCTACAGTCTACCTTATATTATGTGCTTTATTATTCTAAACATACACTTTACATATTCCATAACAGATTTTAATTTGCTAAGCCTAATTATAACTGCATTTCAGCAATAGCAGCATCTTCCTAAATATTAGCAAACCACAGATATGACAATTAAAACAGTGTGCTTTGTTTAAGCTTGATCAGCTGATTCAAAGTGTTCACAGGTCCTATTAAAGTAGCCTAACTTATTTTTAAAATAACTTATGAAACTATTAAACAGTAATCCATTTTTAAGGTTGGAGTATTATGAACTAGAGAATTAAAACTAAGACATTTGCAGCCACAGTATTTAATTGTAATAGTTATTAAAATATTCTGCAATGTCCCAGTGGTTCATTATTAATCTAGTCTAAGGGTATGTCTACACTATGGGATTATTCCGATTTTACATAAACTGGTTATGTAAAACAGATTGTATAAAGTCGAGTGCATGCGGCCACACTAAGCACATTAATTTGGCGGTGTGCGTCCATGTACCGAGGCTAGCATCGATTTCCGAAGCATTGCACTGTGGGTAGCTATTCCATAGTTCCCGCAATCTCCCTCACCCATTGGAATTCTGGGTTGAAATTCCAATGCAAACACAGTGTCGCGGGTGATACTGGGTAAATGTCTCACTCAATCCTTCCTCCTTGAAAGCAATGGCAGACAATTATTTTGCGCCCTTTTTCCCTGGATTGCCCTGGCAGACGCCATAGCATGGCAATCACGGAGCCTGTTTTGCCTTGTCACTGTCACTGTATGTGTACTGGATGCTGCTGACAGACGCGGTACTGCAGTGCCACACAGCAGCATTCATTTGCCTTTGCAAGGTAGCAGAGATGGTTACCATCCCTATTGCACCGTTTGCCATTGTAAATTGGCGATGAGATGACAGTTATCAATCGTTTTGTACCGTCTGCTGCTGTCATGGGTGCTCCTGGCTGGCCTCGGTGAGGTCGGCCGGGGACACATGGACAAAAATGGGAATGACTCCCAGGGTCATTCCCTTCTTTATGTTTTGTCTAAAAATAGAGTCAGTCCTGCCTAGAATATGGGGCAAGTGTACTAGAGAACCAGAGATAACAGCCGCTCCATATCAGAACCCCAGACATCCTGCAGAAATGTTGAGCTGCATGCCATTCTAGGAGGTGCAACAACCCCACCCATTGCTTCCCTCCTCTCCCAACCCTCCTGGGCTACCGCGGCAGTGTCCCCCCATTTGTGTGATGAAGTAATAAAGAATGCAGGAATAAGAAACACTGACTTGTTAGTGAGATAAAATGAGGGGGAGGAAGCCTCCAGCTGCTATGATAATCCAGGCAGGACATTAAAGGGTTGGGGGGGGAGAGGAGCACAACCTCCCACTGCTATGATAGCCCAGGCAGTACAGAATCTTTTCTTTAGACATGAAAGGGAGGCGGCTGATGGAGCTCAGCCTCCAGTTGCTATGATGAGGACGGTTACCAGCCATTTTGTACCATCTGCCGGGAATGACTGGGAGTCATTCCCATTTTTACTCAGGTGCCCCTGGCCAACCTCACCGAGGCCAGCCAGGGGCATTTACGGGCTGATGATGAAGACGGATATCAGTCATATTGCACCATCTGCCACCGGGAAGGGGATGCTGGTGTTCAGCGCTGCAGCACCCCGTCTACCAGCAGCATGCAGTAGACAAAGGGTGACAGTGAAAACAGGCGAGAAACTATTTTTTTCCCTTTTCTTTCGGGGGTGGGGGAGGCGGGAAGGGTGTAAATTGACGACATATACCCTGAAACACCCCAGACAATGTGTTTGACCCTACAGGCATTGGGAGCTCAGCCAAGAATGCAAATGCTTTTCGGGGACTGTGGGATAGCTGGAGTCCTCGGTACCTCCTCCCTCCATGAGCATCCATTTGATTCTTTGGCTTTCCGTTACGCATGTCATGCAGCACTGTGCTGTGGACTCTGTATCATACCCTGGAGATTTTTTCAAATGCTTTGGCATTTCGTCTTCTGTAACGGAGCTCTGATAGAACTGATTTGTCTCCCCATAGAGCAATCAGATCCAGTATCTCCCATATATTAGAGCTCTTTTTGGATTTGGGACTGCATCACCACCCATGCTGATCAAAGCTCCACGCTGGGCAAACAGGAAATGAAATTCAAAAGTTTGCGGGGCTTTTCCTGCCTACCTGGCCAGTGCATCCGAGTTCAGATTGCTTTCCAGAGCAGTCACAATGGTGCATTGTGGGATACCGCCCGGAGGCCAATACTGTCGAATTGCGGCCACACTAACCCTAATCTGACATGGCAATACCGATTTCAGCGATACTCCCCTCGTCGGGGAGGAGTACAGAAATCGGTTTAAAGAGCCCTATATAAAGGGCTTCGTTGTGTGGACGGGTGCAGGGTTAAATCGGTTTAACGCTGCTAAATTCAGTTTAAACGCATAGTGTAGACCAGGCCTAAGACTGTGCCAGAAGGCAAATAGTCACAGGGTACGTCTACACTACGCGATTATTCCGATTTTACATAAACCGGTTTTGTAAAACAGATTGTATAAAGTCAAGAGCACATGGCCACACTAAGCACATTAATTCGGCGGTGCGCGTCCATGGTCCGAGGCTAGCGTCGATTTCTGGAGCGTTGCACTGTATTCCGTAGCTATCCCATAGTTCCCACAGTCTCCCTCATTCCTTGGAGTTCTGGGTTGAGATCCCAGAGACTGATGGGGCAAAAATCATTGTCGTGGGTGGCTCCGGGTAAATGTCGTCAGTGATTACTTCCTCCGGGAAAGCAACAGCAGATAATCATTTCTTGCCCTTTTTCCCTGGGAGACGCCATAGCACGGCAACCATGGAGCCCACTCAGCTTTTTTTTTTTTTTTTTTTTTTTACTGTCACCATATATCTACTGGATGTTGCTAACAGATGCGGTACTGCAGCGCTACAAAGCAGCATTAATTTACCTTTGCATGACAGCAGAGACTGTTATCAGTCGTTCTGTACCGTCTGCTGTGCCATTGTAAATTGGCAATGATGACCGTTATCTGTCGTTCTGTGCCGTCTGCTGCTGTCATGGGTGCCCTGGCTGAAGTCGGCCGGGGGCGCAAAGACAAAAATGGGAATGACTCCCCGAGTCAATCCCTCCTTTATGGTATCTAAAAATAGAGTCAGTCCTGCCTAGAATATGGGGCAAGTGTACTAGAGAACCAGTGTACCAGAGAACCAGAGAGCACAGCGGCTCCGTGTCAGATCCTGCAGAAATGATGAGCTGCATGCCATCCACGGAGGGTGCCCCTGCAACAACCCCACCCATTGCTTCCCTCCTCCCCCAACCTTCCTGGGCTACTGTGGCAGTGTCCCCCCCATTTGTGTGATGAAGTAATAAAGAATGCAGGAATAAGAAACACTGACTTGTTAGTGAGATAAAATGAGGAGGAGGCAGCCTCCAGCTGCTATGATAGTCCAGGCAGTACAGAATCTTTTCTTTACACATGAAAGGGAGGGGGCTGATGGAGCTCAGCCCCTAGTTGCTATGATGGACAGTTACCAGCCGTTCTGTACCATCTACTGGGAATGACCGGGAATCATTCCTATTTTTACCCAGGCGCCCCCGGCCGGCCTCACCTGAGGCCAGCCAGAAGCACTCACGGGTTCATGATGAGGACGGCTATCAGTCCTTCTGCACTGTACCGTCTGCCACCGGGGAGGGGTGGAGAGAGGATGCTACTGTTTACTGCTGCCTGGACTATCATAGCAGCTGGAGGCTGCTATGGGTGACACATAAAAAAGCCAAGAAATGATTTTTTCCCCTTTTCTATCAAGGGAGGGGGGGTAAATTGACGAGATAGACCCTGAACCACCTCGGACAATGTGTTTGACCCTACAGGCATTGGGAGCTCAGCCAAGAATGCAAATGCTTTTCGGGGACTGTGGGATAGCTGGAGTCCTCAGTACCCCCTCCCTCCATCCGCATCCATTTGATTCTTTGGCTTTCCGTTACGCATGTCATGCAGCACTGTGCTGTGGACTCTGTATCATAGCCTGGAGATTTTTTTCAAATGCTTTGGCATTTTTTCTTCTGTAATGGAGCTCTGCTAGAACAGATTTGTCTCCTCATACAGCGGTAGGATCCAGTATCTCCTGTACAGTCCATGCTGGAGCTCTTCTTAGATTTGGGACTGCATCGCCACTTGTGCTGATCAGAGCTCCACGCTGGGCAAACAGGAAATGAAATTCAAAAGTTCGCAGGGCTTTTCCTGTCTACCTGGCCACTGCATCTGAGTTCAGACTGATGTCCAGAGCGGTCACAGTGGAGCACTGTGGGATACCACCCGGAGGCCAATACCGTCGATTTGCGGCCACACTAACCCTAATCCGATATGGTAATACCGATTTTAGCACTACGCCTCTCGTTGGGGAGGAGTACAGAAACCGATTTAAAGGGCCCTTTATATCGATATAAAGGGCCTTGCTGTGTGGACGCGTACAGCGTTACATCGGTTTAACGCTGCTAAAACTGGTTTAAACGCGTAGTGTAGATCAGGCCACAGTCTACGTGTGAAGGATGTTAGCTGCCTAAGGGCATGTCTACATTACACGCTGGATTGATGGGCAGCAAATCATTCCAGTGGGGGTTGATTTATCGCATCTAGTCTAGACGCGATAAATCAACTGCCAAGTGCTCTCCCATCGACTCCAGTACTCCACCAGGGCGAGAGGTGCAGGTGGAGTCAACGGGGGAGCGTCAGTCATTGACTTACCACAGTGAAGACACCGTGGTAAGTAGATCTAAGTACATCGACTTCAACTATGTTATTCACGTAGCTGAAGTTGTGTAACGTAGATCGATTTCTCCCCAGCCCCAATCCCTGGGGTAGACCAGGCCTAAGTCTCTAAGTGCTCCCCCTAAGTCTCTTGGTGGCCCAGGGAATCATGATGTGTACAGACCCCACTGACCCCATCCCTGGGATGCCTACTTTCTATCAATTGATCCAGAAGTAAAACTTTCTCTATATAAAAAAAAATGCCTGGATGGGGTGGGAGTGAGAGAGAAAGAGAGCACGCGAGTGAGCATGCGCACGCACTCCTTTGCAGTAAACTGTAGTAATTGGCCACAGGGCTGTGAAATCTCCCTGTTAACTTTTGAAGCTGCTGTAGGCCATGCTGTGCCTGTCACGATTTTAGCCTTAGAACTCACCTGCTAGCAGCTTCAACTAACGCCTTCTCATCTGGTGAGGAAGCATAGTACTCCAGCTGAGACACTATTCCGTTGGCATGCCAGTGTCCATCACCAATGCCATCAGTTTGATCTGCACTGATATGCACCGTGTGACAAAGACAGACAGCTTTCAAGAAGAGCTCTTCCTCTTTCATCTATAAAAAGACAGACAAAGCAGTTCATAAGCCAAGTTCATCTTTCTAAAACAAGATGAGCTACTCCACAGTACCACAGAATAGGGTATTTAAACTAAATTTCTCAAAAACTGTCCTACATCTACCATTCCTTTTGTAATCACTTTTACTACCTGAAATCCTTCCAGAAGTTCTGCTTCTTCTACATAACACACCAAGAAAGAATATTTAAACTGAAATATTCATCATCATCTATTCAGGTTGAAGAAAAAAATTATCTTACAAGACTCTGTCTAATTCCATCTGGGGAATCCTCAGTCAACCCCTCTGGAACTAGTTTGCCACTGATCTCTTGGTATTTGATGCCATTAATAGAGCATTCCCGAAACTGCATTTCATTTTCAGTTAATGTACCAGTTTTATCTGTGAACACATACTCCACCTAGAGTAATATAAAAGAAAACAAATTGGAATAATGTACATTTAATATAGAAAAAATATTACCATCTCCCCATTTATCATAAACTTATTTTGCTAACATTAAAAAAAACCAGACTTCAAATATGTATTTCTGCCATCAAGTCAGATATGCAGATCTTATTTTCAAACTCACGAGTTGCTCAAAATAGAGTCAGTATGAAGACACTAATACTTTTCCTTACTGTTTAACACTGATATTTAAACAAAAAGTAAAAAATGGACATTACTGTTACCTGACCCAATTCCTCATTGAGATCTGAAGTATTTACTTGTGCTCTCTGGTTTGTTTCTTCATGATAGAGGTCAAGATCCCAGCCAATAAAAAAAGATCCAAGAAATTTCTGCATCTCAACAGTCACATAAAGTGAAATAGGTATGATAAAATTGTAAAGTACCAGAAAAGCAAGAAAATCTGAAATAAATCTCAGAATCTATAAGAAAAAGAGAAGGAAAGCTTATCAGAGTCATTAAGTGGAACTTAGTTACTTAAGTGTGCTTCAGCATTATGAAAGCTATTAGATTGTCTGTACTGGAGGAGACTGAAGTCCTCTATATGCACAGAAGAGGTACAACACAAGTAGCAACAATGCAGGCTTCACCACAGTGCCCCGGCAATGTCTTTAAGATTGATGCAGACAGACTGCCTTTAGTGATGAGAGGATATTTCAGTTCTCAAGCCCATCAATCCATGTCTTTTCTGCTGAGACTGTAAAGGAGGGTGCAATATTAAGTGTTCTGATGATTCTGTAATGTGAATCTATTTATTTATTTATTTTTTAAAAAAGGAATTGGATTGAGATGACCAACTCACAGCACATACTTCACAAAACAGCCAATCACAGACTGTTTTTAACAATCCACAAACTATGAAGGCACAACAAGTTAAAAGCAACAGATATTCCACATTGTTACCCGTTTATCCATAGTATTCATAATTTACATTTGATATTGACAATCACATTAAAGTAGCCATACAAAGTAACAAAAGCTAGAAATTTCTATATTAAAGGATGACAACATAGTTCAGTCATACTTTGAAAAAAGGTGTGAATCAAGGATGAAATGCAATTTTACAGTCTCTCTGAATATTATCTTGATAATTAGCGTGACAATCTCAGCATTAAACTTATCTTTAAGCTTTCAGACATTGGCAGGAATTTCCTCAAAGGGGGATATTTGAGACAAGAAGAACTGGAACATACCTTTTAACTCCACTGACATATACTGGAGTAGGAGAACAAATGTGTGGGAATGCAATGGAAAAGTAGTAAATATTTTGCTAATAAAAAAAAAGTGTTCTTCCTAACTAAGGAATGTTGGCATAACTATTTAATCAGCACTGTAAGTTTACATGGTGATTTACAAAACAAAGGCTCCCTGCCCTATAGATTTTCAAATCTAAGACAGACAAGAAACAAAGACATGGTACACTGTAGTGGCTCAGAAAATGGAGGGTCTGACAGTAGAGGGGAAAAGGGAAAAGCAGGAGGAAATGACATTAAAGAAAGGGGCAAGGTTACATATAGCCCTGAAGGTGAGGATGAGGGGATGGAATGGCTTTGTAAATAAATACTTATCCTGTTTTTTTCAAATACACTGTAATGGTTCCAGAAATTCTTCTTATTTATATAGCAACTACTTCAGACAAAGTAAGAAAAAAAATAAGCCTTTACTTGACTGACTACTTCAAAAAACTGGAGATTCTTTAAGTAGTTTCAGATACTAAAAAAGACGGCCACTGAGCAATTTTGAAACATCTTCAATTCATTAGTACTTCAAAAAAATAAAATTTTAAATAAAATTGTTTTAAAGCTAAAAGCATTTGGTAAGTTTAACACTCAACTTAACTATAAATGTAATTTACAAAAAAGTGGCATCCAGGAAGAGATTATGTTTATGTTTTCCCAGTTCAATCATGAAGAACGTTCACATTTTAAATCCTTGGGAAAGTCATGTGTGTTATAATAAAGATACTAATACAACATTGGCTGTAGGTTCCTGAATGAGAGCTCCTCATATCATCTTCCATTTTATTTTACAGCAGCAGTGTGAAACCTGGAAGAACTCTTTTCAGTTCAATAATTTGGATCCTTTCACATATTTGTATGACGACAAGTCAGCACACACCAACTGCCACTGCCTTAGAGTCTAGAGGAGAGATTTCCAAAGTTACAAAGGCAAGTTAGGTGCCTAATTCCCAGTGTAAGTCAGTAGGAAATGAGCATTTAACTCTGTGTACCTCTGAAAATTTCACCCCTTCTCAAACTTTCCTATAAGCTCCTGAACTGCACGGGAAGCAGGAGGCCCCCAAAACAAGTCTGAAATTTAAAATAAAAAAATGACTAAGGAGGGATATCCTCCAGAGATGTAAACTATAAGATCCAACAGAACATCTCTTCAAAGAATCCCTTCAAACTCTAAAGGAAAGAGAATTCTGTCTGGCAATGTCTTCAAAGCAGTGAAATTACAGGCAAAGGGAGGTTACTTGACTGATACCAGCATGACAGGATTTCCCAAAGTAAAAAATACAATGAAAATACTGCAACAGGCAGTGCACAAAATAGGCAAAATCCCAAAATCTTCTTTGTTTTAACATAAAAGGATGGGCAAGATACCCTCAAACAATGTGAGATGAACACACAGAACCCTGTGACAGAGCCTTGTGAATATACTCTACTAAAAACAAAAACAAGGCCTTGCCAAAAGAAACAAAAAGTCTAGGAAATGACAGTTTGCACTCCCCCACTTCAGAAAAAGGACTAAAACTAAAGCTAGATTCCTCCAAAGGTTAAATTAAAGCCAGGGCCGGCTCCAGGCACAAGCACAGCAAGCTGGTGCTTGGGGCAGCCCATGGAAGGGGATGACGTGTCCGGGTCTTTGGCGGCAATTCGGTGGCGGGTCCCTCAGTCCCTCTCGGAGGGAAGGACTGGCTGCCAAATTGCCGCCAAAGAATGAAGTGGTGCTGTAGAGCAGTCGCCGAAGTGCCACCGATTTCTGCTTCCCCTCCGCCCCCCTTTCCACCGCTTGGGAGAGGCAAAAAAGCTGGAAGCGGCACTGATTAAAGCAATACTGATTTCCAACTAACTATAACTTTGAAAGACTATGCAGCTGCCATGCCTAAATCCAAGAATGGAAGTATTCTAAGGTTCAGACATACTATTAGTATCTACAGGTGTATTTACTCAACATGTAGTTTTACATAACCACATATTACCTTACTGCTGTTTCTTTCATGTTCAGTTTTCTGGTCATACCAAGGTTCATCCCATTTTTCTTCAGCTTGCCAGGCATATTTTAAGATTGTACTCAGGACTGCTTCAAAAAGGAGGATTATTAGATAGATAATCAAAAATGAGTTCATAGACCTAGAAGGAGGACACAAAAATACTATTTCAGTGTATTCTGTTCTGTTTTTTCCTTAATGTACGAAAGTAATGTTAAAATTTAACTATGACAAAATGTTTTGTTGGCAAATATTTTCAGTGTGTCTGTTTCAAACAGCAGAAAAGTTTCTATGTGACAAATGGAAACAATGGTAAACAGGAATGAAATACTACATGTGACTAAAATGTATACTAAATTACAGTAGATTTCTGCAGTTACTGTAAATTGAAGGTTAGATTAAGGTGCAACACTATCAAAATCTGTCTCCTGTAACAGCTGCTGTTTGGAGTTTTGGGGATCAATTTTTATTATCCTTGTTCCAAGGAGACCCTCTCTTCTGAATACCACTTCAGAATGTGAAGGAACTAAGGAAGACCAATACGGAGACCCAATCCAAGGCCGCTCCCTTTTCGCTACCTGAAAATGTAGTTCCATAGCATTGCCTGTCAGTACTTGACTGCACTGTGACCACCCTTCAACCCTGCCAATATTCATTAAGGCCAGAGTTGAGGTCAGTGCATGGGAAATATTAAATGAGGGAAGGGAAAGATACAGCAGCTTCTTGTGCATCCCATAGATTTGTTTGTGTCTGGCTACATTAGTATAATTAACTCTTTGGTTGTAAAAGAACGTCAGCAGGTCAGCCTGCACTTTGAACTTGCAAAGACAAAAACATTAAATATTTTTAGAGACAAATTTGGTATAATGAGTTCTATTGGTAGACTTATGTCAAAACAGTACATTTAATAGCCTTTTAGACTGGAAAGACAACAAGCCAAGAATTAAAAATAGAACGTGCAACCTGTATAAGGAGTTAATATCCCTCACATAATCTTCCTGGGTAAATTATTTGTTTCCAGAAATAATTAAAACAAAAATTTTTATTTCTTTCATGGCAAACTGCATTTTCCAGTATCTTCAGATGCTTAGTGCTCCATATACACCTGAGGAGACAATCTTTTCAGAATCTGTATCTTCTCTGTTAATACCACAGATCACATAACAGGGACAAGCACCCACATGGAACAAGAAGGGAAAAAAATCAGGATTCAGGAGATAGAAATTAAGACTTCAACTGAGTTCATCCCACCGCAAGGGCAGGATGCAACTTCCTAATAAAGGATGTGTCAAGAGAGTGAAAAAGGTTGGGACTACTGTAAAACACAAACTCTAAACCTCTGGTGAAAGGAGCACTTCACATCTCTTTAATAAACTCCTCCTGACTACTCTGGAGTAGCATTCATGGTCTTAGGTAGTTGCTGCCTAAGGACTGCCAAACAGGGCCTTAGAGGAAAATCTGACATTTTTATTATTCTAATCCTTCCCTGTAAGAGAGAGCAATCAAACTAGTTTTGCATACTATTGCAAAATGAAGCTGTAAGTAATTAAGTGATGAAATCAGAGAACCAGTATTAACAAATGAAATTTAAAATACAATTACACCAGCCTGCAGAAGACCTAACATTTACAATAGCTCCCTTTGTCTATGTACTGACAACTAACAAAAACATAGGCAATTAATTTTTTTAATTACTGCTGAAACACTGAGTTTAGATTCTACACATAAATAAAGACAGTATAAACACATACATACTTTTCTACTGCTGATCGTTTCTGAGATTTACTCTTGTAATTTAATGCCATCTTTGTCTCCATACCTGTATACACAGCAACACCTGAAAAAACAGAACCATACTTCAGTTTCTGTTCAGGTACAGCTTAGTGTTTTCTACAAAAATTAGAGGGGTTGCTACTTGTAATGTGCACTCAGACACCATGGTGAGGCTAGACAGACATTTTGGTGGTATTCTGTGATGATAAAGCAGAGTTTTGGAACTAATTTTAGCCCTTGCTAAACCTGCTCAATGTTAGGTCTTTACTGTTCCCTGATATATAATTAAGGGTATAGAGGTCAGAATATAAAATGCCCTAGAGTGGGTCTTAAACATTGGAAGCAGACAGCAGTGTCAGAGACACCTAGGTAATGGATTCTTGTTACTCCATTATTAAACCCAAAAGACAGAATCTGATACCCATAGGGCTCTCTGGTCACAGTCTCCTCCCCTTCAGTCATGATCATACCCCACCCATCTACAGGTAACCTCAAGTAGGATTGTTAAAATATCTTCAATATGAAGGGGAAAATTAGACCACAACTCATCAACACGTTTTAAGAAGACACAATGTTAAAAAAGTTTCAATGACTACAAACCAAAAATTTCTTTTGTGTTTTTTAATCTTGCTCCTCGAAGTAAAAGACTTTCAGGCCCAAGAGGTCTAAAAAGAAATAGATAATCAGCATTTTTTTTTTTTTTTTTTTTTTTTAAAGCACGGTATTTAAGAATGGCTATTTTAAAATCCAGGACATCACCATTTTGAATTCTAAGGGTCCCTTTAAATCAATTTGTATTAGCTAAAACTGGTGCTGTGGAAAGCACAGCTGTAGTTATCAGGAAGGTTAATTTAAGGTAAGAGTGATATGTATATGTTCCATCCCAATGTTTGCACCATCTTTGGAAACTGTCAAAAAAGTTAGCTTGAAGTCAAGCAAAAAAAAAAGTACAATTTTCTTATTTTGCCTGAAGTGGTTCCAATAGAAATTGAAATGGAAAAAAACCTCCAATGGAGAGGCAGACACCAGAATTAAAAACTAAACACTAAGATGTACAATTTATTCAACACTAAGCTGTACAGGAGGTTGTTTTTCACTCTTTCATAAGCAGTAACAACAATAGCTCGTAACTACCATTTACATAAATAAAGTGACTTATCCTTCATGTTCAGTTGAAAACAATCCAGATTTAAAAAACTGTGTTCACAAAAGACAGACTTTTATGCCAGGCTAACTATAGCTACACAAGCAATTGCCATAGTTGCATCTACAACCACAGTAACTGCATGGGCAAATTATGCACTTGAGTTTGTGACATTTGCTTTAATTTTTTCCCCGTATAAAAACACTGTTAGAAAGAATTCAACCCAAACTTGAGTAAAAATTCTTATAATGTAAATATTTCTTAACAGAGTTGCAAAGTTTTAATAAAAAATAAAACAATGCAATATAGTACACTTGAAGTAGAGAAGATTTTACGTATTCAGGTAAATTATGTTCTCCTAAGAAGCTGTACCCATATTGCTGGACTCAATTAGTTTTACAATCAATAAAACCAGTTGATCTGTGTATTCTGAGCTAGCTAAATCAGTTCAGTACAGGTTAAACTGGTTTATTTTTTATAGTAAGGAGATATAAGGTCTGTCTACTGGTGGAGTTGTAAGTGTATCTTCACCCATGCTTAAAACTGATTCTACTAAACCTTTCAACTGAATTAATTTTGAGAATAATCCTGGAGCTGAACATGAAAAGCTTGGCAATAATATATTTTGAAGAGCTGCAAATGTGGTAGCAACCTAAAGAACACCTCTGGGAATGCTCCATTTTTGTTGTTCAGGCATAGGCTTTGGGGCTGAAAGAGCTATCTTCTGTTTCCATACTTCATGCAAGACCTTGGGAAAGAGCTCAGGCAAATCATTTATTCACCCCTTATTCAATGTACTCATCTTTAAAACTGACATTCACCAATCTCACAGCAGTACTGAGAGCATCAATTCATTCACATTTATAAAGATTTTTATATTTTCAGATAAAAGGCACTATATATAAGTGCTGAACTATAAACTTGTTTCAGAAATTATTCAGTTAGTGGAAAAAGGACTTAAAAAAAATCAGAACAAGTCCAAGAAGTTCATTCTTAACTGGTTCTGATTTTATTTTAAGCTCTTTTCCTACTTAACTGAATAATCTCTTTAACAAGTTTATAACTGAGCACTTACATAGTGTCTTCTATCTGAAGATATAAAAATTTATATAAATATTAATTTATTAAGCCTCCCAATTTGGCTGTGAACTCAGTAAATATTATGCCAGTTTTAAAGATGAGTAAACTGAAGACCAGGGTGAATAAATGATTTGCCCAAAGTCTTGTATGAAGTGTGAGAACAGAAGATAGATCTTTCATCTCTAAGGCCTATGTCTGAACAACGAAAACAATTAAGAATGAACTTGGGCATTAAAATATCAAACAAGTCACAGGAGGAACTGGTTTGTTAATGAATACATCTATTATGTACAAAAGCACATTTTAAAAGACAGAGAGGACCAACTTTTCAAGAGGTCTTAACACTCACCAGTTCTAATTGCAATCTGGGTGCTAAGCACTCTCGAAACTCTGGGTACTTCTTTTAGGTGCCTATATGGGAGCTAATATCAGTTGAAAATCTGGTCTTAAATCTCTAGCTCCTTTACCGTTTGACTCTTGATAATTTTTGCTGCATTTTAAATGGATATTCCATTTATTTCAATGGAACAGGAAAATCTATTACAACCGGCATGTTCACTACCATAGGTGATGTGCATTTACTGCAATACATGGGATTATATGTGCTGCAACATTTAAGTAAATACCTAATGAAAGTGCACATTAAACGTGTTTAAAAAAAACCAAAGCCAGTAATAAACCAGTAGTTCCCACTGATTTCAGCAGGAGCTGAGATTGCTCAATGCCTCTGATAATAAAGCCATTGCATTATGAGACACAGAACTGTAAATTACAACACTTCTCACATGTTTGACATGCTAACTTCATACACACATTTTTAAAACATTCAAATGCCAACTTTACAAAAAACAAGTTAATTCCAGCAGTGAAGCTAACACTTAAAATTACCATAAACTAATTTTTGGAAAACACAAGTAAATTTAGGTTTAAATATTTCAACTGTCTAATTTAGTTTTACTTGACTCAACCTTAACTATGGAGTTGAACTAGCATCTGGATAATAAACTATTATCCTTTTCCATTCCATGATAATGCTCTTTTATAATAGTCATGTTCGATCACCTTAACTTAGCTTTTAAAAAGTTTTACTAAGTGAGCTTTACAAATATTTTACTTACCGTACAATTTCCTCAATTTGATGACTTATAGTTATTCTTCCAACAAATCTATGAAAAAAGGTCATATGTCAGACTGTTGGTGTATAAACTCCAATATAAAAAAAAATCCTTATTTTATTTACGCAAGGAAATCTTGACATAAATGTGATATGTGCCAGATGGAATATCCCATCCTTGATTTACAGTCTGTTTTATTAATGGGCAATACATTAACCTTGGTGATAATTCTGATGTATGTTTCAAGAAGTCCTCAACAAGAGCTAGGAACCATCCCCCCCTTCAAGAAAATGAACTGAGTGATTTTAGAAATAACCCATACAACTCAATTTATGAAATCAGGTAACAAGTATCTTTTGAAAACTCCCCCTAGAGTGATTACATGTTCCAATAAAGAAACAGAATTCAAAAAACAAAAACAAAAAAGTCAAAGTTATCAATACATTTTTCCATCTGAATGAATAGTAATTTCACATCTAACCATACTTTCAAATTCTTAGGTGTCTGAAATGTCAAATATATTTTGTATGCCTTAACACCCTGATTTTAAAGGGCCGCAAAAGTTCATGATCATTGGTTTAGTACTTCCTTACTGACATCGCTAATTCTATGACCTTTACAATCCACTTAAGAGATTCACTGTTCAGTAACTAGTTAAGCAAATATACATTCATGCTATGAATCTGAAATGCCACAAGGATCCAAATACTCAGTTAAAATAAGTTACTGTCCATATAGTACAATTACTAAAACTAATGTACATGAAAGTTATCGGCTTCTATTAAAGCTAGTCATGAATAAAAAATTCATGCAATGTTAATAATATGCTATGAGTCAGAAATATTTACAGGGCCATAGACCTACATAACACATACATTTGTTATGAAAACACCCTTTTAAAACGTTTATCACATTGCTTGCTGACTATAGCTTTTAAAATGAGACATGTTGATGTGTTAATGATTTAAACTAATCTTTTGCTGCTGGGAAACATAGTTCAAATCCGGTTTAGGCTGTAAATGAAAATGAATTTTGGGGTATATGTTCTTAGTGGAAAATTAACACATCACACAATTTGACACACTTTAATTTAGAACAAAAGAAAGGGGTGTTAAATATTCAGGAATGAAGTGTTTGGCAGAACTATGTACAGCTCTTGCTTTTTTCCCCACAATTCCTGCTCAAGCACCATTACTTTTAAAATTTGTGAACAAATTTACTGCTTACTTAGTGATATAGAACCATGCTGGTATTAAAATGTAAATTAAAAAAATCAGAATGCTCTCTCTCTTTTTGCAGCTTTAAGCATCACAGGGATTTACATCCAAATTCCTAAATTTGTTTAATAAAACCTGAAACGTACAACAATACACCTGGAGAAACTTTCCTCTCAGCAAGATCCATATCATTAACAACCATCAGAAATTTTGCTTTTAAATCAACTTTGAAATCATGAAGAATAAAATGACACCTGTATAGGTCTGCTTCTGGCTGCTGACATTCTACGACAGCTACGAGTGTGTCCAGGTTGGCAACAGACTGTAATACTGCTGTTTCTGGGACTGCAACATGAGTCTGAAAAACACACATCTCTATACATGAGAATTTTTCAATGATACAGAACAGCACTAGTTTGCTGGCGTTTCGTTGGTCAAGAAAAGCCTTTGGAACCCTGAAAAGGGTCATGGATTTTGTATATGAAAGCATCACATCTTGTGTACTGACAGATGTTTCACCACTGTGACATTGCAAACTGCCATTTAACGTACTGCAATAGTGTTTTTTAAAAGTTATTAACTTGACCAGAAAAAACTCACATTGATTACCATTTCATAAAATTTCTTAATTTAGCAGATCAAGCAAGATTTTTGGTCCTATTAATATACTGCAGCTCAAACCAAAGAAAAATAAACAACGATACTACAGTTCTGATATATTAAGACACACCTAATAACTAAAGGTCAGATTCTGCTACTCTTACTCTCATTTAGTACATCTTACTTCAAAAGTAAGCCCATTGATTTCAAGGGGGTTGGGTACTACTCAGTTTGAGTAAGGGTGGCAGAATAAGATCTTATGTGTAGCACAACAAGGTAAAATAGAAGATTATGACGTATTGTGATTTTAAAAATAGCCTTGCTATGTGGTCAAATAAGTAAAAATAAAAAAATAACTATATTTCAATTAGTACAGAGCCTAGACACTGTCTCTTTTCTTTTAGTAAAACTGCTAGCACATTGTGGAAGCTGTGGGAAATTTTTAATAAAAGTAAAATTAGATACACAAAAACCTCCCATTTGAGTCATTAACAGATACATTTAAGGAAGCAAAGGCTAAAAGTTGATTTGCCTTATTTCTATGTTGTATTTCATACTAGAAAACTGCATATGTTTAGACTACCAACCTTAAGATTAGTTTCTCCATCCAAGCTAGCAGTAGTAACATGACACGAACCATTTACTCTATCAGAGGACAGAAGTACAAGGTCAACAGGGAAAGTCTCATCTTTGGCTACTCTGACAATATCACCCACCTGAAAAGATAAACACAAATAAGAGTATGTTTCTGAAAAAGAATAGATTTTTAATTTTAACAATTACTCAGATTTATAATACAATAGGCCTACATAAAATTGCAATGCAGCAAATGAGCATTTTGCTTAAAAAAACTAATTGGCATAACTGTAGTTCTAGAGAAGAAACACACTGTTTTCTTCTACTTACTAGACACATACCCTAATGTTTTTTGATCTAGTTTTTACAAGGCCACCACTTCGAACAACATAAACTGGAGCTCCATTTACTTCATTGTCTGCTTTATGTCGTAACCAGTCTTCATAACCCTGCAGAAATACAAGATTGAACGTTATATTTTAAACTAGAAACCTAACAGCTACATACTTTTCTAAGAGTAACAAAGTAGTTTGAGGCACCATAGCTTTGCAAACAACAAGCTGTCTGAACTTGAGCATGTCACTAGACCTCTGCTCTATTCAGGTTCTACTGCACCCATCACCGTGCAGTTGTAATGTACAATTACGGAATCTGTTATTACTATTTTAAAACAAAAATATGTGAGGTGAAGGTTCCTGAAAAAGAGTTAAAATGACTGCTCATGCAACCTGAGAGCCTCACAATGTCTAAGTCAATTAAGGCAACTGCGTAGGGAATACAGCCAATCATTCCCACAGTCTCATTTACTGATTTATTAAAATAACTCCCTTTTCTGTTCAACTGTGCAATTCCCAGAGAGCTTGCTTTAGTGTCTTTCTAAGCAACAGCTGAGGCACCTGTTCTTGCAAAAGAATTTTAACTTCTATGGTGTGGAGTTGATATTCATGTTTTGTTGAGCAAGTGGAGATGACAGTGTATGTGAGAAAAAAATCAGGTACAAAAAGTTTTAATTCATCTAGACTGTGCCAGGGCAATGGATTTAGACTGACTAACCAACCTGAACTTTTAATAGAGAATACAATCTAACTTTTTCCTCCAGATATCCAAAAATCAAAGGAGGGTACATGTCCTGTTTTATATTTTCTTTGTGCATTAGTTAATATATTGCCTGTTTACTTGTACACCTCCCAATAAATCTGTGGTAAGACAGTAACAGGTATATCCTGAAAGATATTATTGATATGCAGTAGGCAATGGATCGACCAGAATACTTATGAATTCAATGGCTATCTGTATTCCTGGAACTAAGATTAACGTTAATATTATTTGTGTTACTGTAGTGCCTAGGAGTACCAGTCATGCACCAGGATCCCATTGCGCTAGGTGTGCTCAAACACAGAACAAAAAGACAGTCCTTTCCCCAAGAAGCTTAAAATCTAAGTATGTAACACGGAAGTTCTTGAGCCAGTAATTTTTAGCAGCAATGTATTTTGCTGTTTCCTGACTAACTCTGGCTATGATTCACTGTTAAATAATTTTTCTACCAATGTTTCATTCACAAGTGTGCGTGTACTGTACTCTCAATTCAAAGTTACAAAAGTAGGCCTGGAGGACGAAAAAGCAAGCTCACAGCTGTGCATAAAATTCAGATGTGAAAATTTTTAAAAAGTATGACTTGATAAAAAGCAAAGCCTGCAGCAGATTTATATTTACCATTTCTATATAAAAAGCTGAATGCTACTCAAAGTACTAAAAGTGTGTTCATCAACTACCTCTAAAGATTACAGCAAAAGATCAGTGTTCTGTGAAGATCTAGAGTACTTTTGATAACATACTAAATTCAGTGAGACAAATATTCAAGAGCATGTTCATTTAATCACTTACTGGATTTAAAATATCATACCATTTTGTAGGATTTTAATACCCTAATCTTAAGAGGCATTATTTCTCTTCCCCCTACTCCCTCCACTGCAACGCAGCTATAGAACAGCTCCAGTCTAACAGAGTTACTGAGTTCTGTGACATGTGTCTTGGAACTGGTGCAGTGAGTGCTGGGGAGTCACACAAATAGAAAAAGATCACTTCAGTAATTCATATCCTGAACGACCTTCTTACCCTTGCCATTTGGGGAATTCCGCACATTATCTAGACCATCCCTCACAGGTGTTTATCTAACCTGCTCTTAAAAATCTCCCATGATGGAGATTCCACAACCTCCCTAGGCAATTTATTCCAGTGCTTAACCATCCTGACAGTTAGGAAGTTTTTTCTAATGTCCAACCTAAAACTCCCTTGTTGCAATTTAAGTCCATTGCTTCTTGTCTTATCCTCAGAGGTAAAGAACAATTTTTCCTCCTCCTCCTTGTAACCACCTTTTACATACTTGAAAACTGTTATGTTCCCTCTCCATCTTCTCTTTTCCAAACTAAACAAATCCAATTTTTTCAGTCTTCCCGCATCGGTCACATTTTCTAGACCTGTAATCATTTTTGTTGCTTTTCTCTGGACTCTCTCCAATTTGTCCACAACCTTCCTGAAATGTGGTGCCTACAACTGGACACAATACTCTAGTTGAGACCTAACCAGAGTGGATGAATTACTTCTCACGTCTTGCTTTCAACATTCCTGCTAATGCATTCCAGAATTATGTTTGCTTTTTTTGCAACAGCGTTACACTGTTGACTCATATTTAGCTTGTGGTCCACTATGACCGCCAGATCCCTTTCCACAGTACTCCTTCCTAGGCAGTCATTTTCCATTTTCTGTGTGTACAACTGATTGTTCCTTCCTGAACAGAGTACTTTGCATTTGTCCTTATTGAACTTCATCCTATTTACTTCAGACCATTTCTCCAGTTTGTCCAGATCATTTTGAATTTTAATCCTATCCTCCAAAGCACTTGCAACCTCTCCCACCTTGGTATTATCCGAAAACTTTATAAGTGTACTCTCTACGCCAGGAGTCTGCAACCTTTCAGAAGTGGTGTGCCGAGTCTTCATTTATTCACTCTAATTTATGGTTTCATGTGTCAGTAATACATTTTAACATTTTTAGAAGGTCTCTTTCTATAAGTCTATA
Source organism: Gopherus evgoodei (assembly GCF_007399415.2). Lineage (NCBI taxonomy): Eukaryota > Metazoa > Chordata > Testudines > Testudinidae > Gopherus > Gopherus evgoodei. Next base: position 9,998,577 of record NC_044330.1, read on the forward strand.
ATATATAAACAAACTATTGTCGTATGTAAAGTAAATAAGGTTTTTAAAATATTTAAGACGCTTCATTTAAAATTAAATTAAAATGCAGAGCCCCCCGAACCGATGGCCAGGACCCAGGCAGTGAGTGTGCCACTGAAAATCAGCTCGCGTGCCATAGGTTGCCTACCCTTGCTCTATGCCGTTATCTAAATCACTGATGAAGATATTGAACAGAACCAGACCCAGAACTGATCCCTGCAGGACCCCACTCATTATGCTCTTCCAGCATGACTCCGAACCACTAACTATTCTCTGGGATCAGTTTTATGACCAGTTTTGCACCCACCTTATAGTAGCCCCATCTAGGTTGCATTTCCCTAGTTTATTTATGAGGCGGTCATGTGAAACTGTATGAAAAGCTTTACTAAAATTAAGATATACCATGTCTACCGCTTCCCTCTTATCCACAAGGCTTGTTACCCTGTCAAAGAAAGCTATCAGGTTGGCAGGGGACTGAACTCAATGACCTGTCAGGGTCCCTTCCAGCTCTATGACATAGGTATGTCTAATATATATGTCACAACCCTGGGTTTAGCAGGCCAATGCTCAAACCACTGAGCTATCCCAGCTATCCCTCCCTATATAAGCTCAGTGGTTTGAGCATTGGTCTGCTAAACCCAGGGTTTGAGTTCAATCCTTGAGGGTGCCATTTGGGGATTGGTCCTGCTTTGAGCAGGGGGTTGGACTAGATGATCTCTTAAGGTATTCAACCCTAATAATCTATGACTGATTCTATGATTTGTTTTGACAAATCCATGCTGACTGTTGTTTATCATCTTATTCTCTTCTAGATGTTTGCAAGTTGATTGCTTAATTATATGCTTCATTATCTTTCCAGGTACAGAAGTTAAACTGACTGGTCTGTTTGTTATTTCCCTTTTTATAGACGGGCACTATATTTGCCCCATTTCCAGTCTTCTGGAATCTCTCCCATCTTCCATGACTTCTCAAAAGATAATCACTAATGGCTCAGACATCTCTTAGGATTAACTAAAATTCAACAATCCATTTTGCAGGTAACCATTAAGCCTTGCCAAAAGCCCTACCAGCATTAATATACTTCAGCGACAATGAAATATAGTCAGATCTCTTTAGATTACAAACATTATTTTTGTAATGTTAGGATATTAATTTAATTTCTGCTTCTAATCAATATGCAACTGTAAAGTGGTTACCTCCATTCATCTGACAGCTGTATGAATGCCTATACATTTCTGCCCCAGAAGAGGACTTAAGCCTTTCCTGCCTAGCGCACCATTCTATACTGGCAAGAAAAGCGCTCTACCCCACTCTTGGGGCTGTTTTAACCACTGCCAAACATTGCGCAGGTATATTTAATGCATCATCCACCCCAAGTCTCTTTCCTGGTCTGTATTATGTACAAGGATTCCTTTATAATGTGTACTGAGGTGTGCCAAGCGAATAAGTGAGAGGCATTAGGAAATGGTCTTATAACAACTGACATACAAAACCTAGACTAAAATGCCTTTTGACAGTTATTACTATGCATTTAAGGGTGTTACAATGAGTCATTGGGTGCCTGACAGCTAAGCAGAGCTTCCCAGTTTAAGCTTCTGGTAGGCAACATTTTAAACACATTTACTGATTTCTTTCTAGAAACTGTGTGTGCGCTTTACTGCTTAGAACGTCTAACAAATCCCGACTACATTATTTAAAGAAAATGTTTTAAAAGGAATCATGTTAATTAGGCTAATTTCATACCTGTTTTATGGCTGTTACAGTTATGACAAAGAATAATGGCAATCCGCTTGTAATAGGACTGGTAGGTGTATCTATCATAAGCTATAGGAAAAGAGAATGAGAATAATGTTAGTACAAGTTTATTCTTAAAATCTTATAAAACCAAAGGCCATAACATTTTACACCACATGAGCAAAATTGTGTAAATCAGTGAGGATCTTTATTACGTATTCTATAGTCATTCTAGGTGCAAAACTCCCCTTGATGTCAGAAACAGTTCTCCTAAAAGATGGCAATACTGACATACAGTGCAGACAGAAAATCCATGTGAGGATCGCAGAAGAGAATTTCTCTTGCAGTTGGTAGCGTGCATCACATATTTTGATTTTAAGATTCTTAACCAATGAAAACAAGATTTTTTTCTCCTACCAAGCTGAGTTAAGAAATATATTATACGAAACTGCTTTTTTACACCATACAAAGAACTAGCTTACAACAATATAAAAGTAGGATAAAAGACATCTTAAATTCAAATCGAAAACTGAAAGCACAAATTTCCTATGACTTTATCTCTGGAACATAAATTAAACAATCTCTTTGCTCACAGTACTGCTTTCTGTCTCCCACAAGAGAACCTTACAGATTTTACAATTTGTGTTACCACTATTGTGGTGCCAACTTCAGTGCAAACGCTAAAAATCTGTGCATGGGCCTGCATGGGTTTTTCTTTACTGCAGGAACAGAGCTACTTTACAGGATAAACTAACTGTATTAAAGGGCTGCAGAGAAAGGATACAGAGGCAAACAGTTATTCAAAACATTAATATTAATTTAAGAAAGTTATTAGATTTACCTGAAATTTAACTCATTGCCTTGGGAAGCACTTCCAAATAAATCTTGCATAGAGTTTTAAAAAGCTAAATTTTAGAGAAAATAGCTTGGGCCACAACAGGGCCTGTTCATGATCTTTTTACTCTCAGATTTACCAGAGTTAAAATATATGGCCAATTCAAGTCTGAGCTAGAAAACTTGTGTTCTGCTAGTATACAGCCAGACAGGATTTCAGCCTGGAAAGATATTTTATACCAAGAAGAATAGTATAACACACAAAGATTGGGCAGTACCAAGTGGATCATGAAAAGTAGTAAATAAAAATCTACTTTGATAAAGCGGATAGGAAAAGAAATGCTGCTCTCAAGTTTCCAAGAGGATAAAGAATGGCCAAACTGGGTCAGACCAATGGTTCGTCTAGCCCAGTACCCTGTCTCCGACAGTAGCCAATGTCAGGTGTTTCAGAGCGAATGAACAGGCCATCATCGAGTGATCCTCCCATTGTCCACTCTTAGCTTCTGGCAGTCAGAGGCTAGGGACACTCAAAGCATGGGGTTGCATCCCAAACCACCTTGGCTAAAAGCCATTAACAGACCTAGCCTCCATGAATTTTCTAATTCTTTTTTGAATCCCATTATAGTTTTGGCCTTCACAATATCCACCGACAGTGAGTTCCACAGCTTGACTGTGCGTTGTATGAAGTACTTCCTTATGTTTTAAACCTTCTGCCTATTAATTTAATTTGGTGACCCATGGTTCTTGCGTTATCTGAAGGAGTAAACAACATTTCCTTATTCACTTTCCCCACACCATTCATAATTTTATAAACCTCTATCATGCTGCCCCACCCAGTTATCTCTTTTCCAAGCTGAACAGTCCAAGTCTTTAATCTCTCCTCATTTGGAAGCTGCTCCATACCTGTAATCATTTTTGCTGCCTTTCTCTGTACGTTTTCCAGTGCCAGTATATCTTTTAGAGATGGAGGAACCAGAACTACAAGCAGTATTCGAGATGTGATCATACCATGGATTTATATAGTGACATTATGATATTTTCTGTCTTATTATCTATCCCTTTCCCAATGGTTCCTAACATGGTTGGCTTTTTTGACTGCTGCTGCACACTGAGCAGATGTTTTCAGAGAACTATCCACAATAACTCCACGATCTCTTTCTTGAGTGGCAACAGCTAATTTAGACACCATCATTTTGTATGTATAATTGAGATCATGTTTTCCAAAGTGCATTACTTTGCATTTATCAACACTGAATGTCATTTGCCATTTTGCTGCTCAGTCACCCAGTTTTGCGAGATCCCTTTGTAACTCTAACCATCCGAGGAGTCAAGTTCTGGAACAGCCTTCCAAAGGGTAGTGGGGCAAGAAACCTAACTGGTTTCAACACTGAGCTTGATAAATGTATGAGGGGGATGGTATGATGAGACTGCCTACAAGGGCATGTAGCTGATCTGCAACTGCTAGCAACAAATATTTCCAATGGCTGGTGATAGGACACTAGAAGGGGACAGCTCTGAGTTACTACAGAGAATTCTTTTCAAGGTGTCTGGCAGGTGGGTCTTGCGCACATGCTTAGGGTCTAACCCATGGCCATATTTGGGGAAGTGGAAAGGAATTTCCCCCCGGATCATATTGACAGAGACCCTGTGGGTTTTTCGCCTTCCTTTGCAGCATGGGGCATGTGTCACTCGCAAGTTCAAGTTACAGAGAATCCACTATTAACACTAGAAGTCTTTAAACCATGATTTGAGAACTTCAGTAACTCAGACAGAGGTTACAGGTCTATTACAGGAATGGATGGGTAAGGTTCTGCGGTCTGCAATGTGCAGGAAGTCAGATTAGATGATCATGATGGTCCCTTCTAATCTTAAAGTCTATGAGTCTAACTCTTCAGTGTCTGCTTTGGATTTAACTACCATGAGTAATTTTGTTTTATCTGCAAAATTTGCCACCTCACTGTTTACCCTTTTTTCCAGATATCATTTATGAATATATTGAACAGCACTGGTCCTAGTAGAGATCTCTGGGAGACACCCTTATTTACCTCTATCCATTCTGAAAACTGACCACTTATTCCTATGCTTTATTTCCTGTCTTTTAACCAATTACTGATCCACGAGGGTACCTTCCTTCTTATCCCACAGAAAACCTTGTCAAAGGTTTTCCGAAAGTCGAAGTACGGTATATCCGTTGTCCACAGTTGTTGACCCTCTCAAAAGAATTCTAATAGACTGCTGAGGCACGATTTACCTTTACAAAAGTTGACTCTTCCCCAATCGTGTTCATTTAAGTGTCTGATAATTCTGTTCTTTGCTACCATTTCAACTAATTTGCCTGGTACTGAAGTTAGGTTTACTGACCTGTAACTGTTGGTATCGCCTCTTGAGCCTTTTTAAAAAAATGGTGCCATATTAGCTATCCTCCAGTTACCTGGTACTGAAGCTGATTTAAGTGATAGATTACATACCACACTTAGTAGTTATGACATTTCATATCTGAGTTCCTTCAGAACTCCTGGGTGAATACCATCTGGTCTTGGTGACTTATTACTGTGTAATTTATCAATTTGTTTGAAAAACCTCCTTTTCTAACACCTCAATCTGGACAGTTCCTCAGGATACTGCAGGGCACAAAAATTAAGTGTTATAAAAATGTGGCACTCCCCATTTAAATGGACACAGATTTTTTTTTTTAAATGAGTTAAGTGATCCACTGGGTTCATGCATTTTCACCTATGGAGAGAGGAGGTGGGTTTAGAGTCACAAGCAAAATAAAACTCTGGTTTCATTTTAAATCTCAGTTTGTTCATGTGGTGACTGGCAACATCTGAATGTAAAGGTGGGTTTAGGAAACAATTACTAACCTTGACTCAAGAGACCCTTAGCGGAATGGAGGTTGAACTCAGAACTAAGCTACATGAGTAAAGTTGTGTGAGGAGTAAGTCACACCACCAGGTTTAGGAGCTTTTTAACAGTAATGGCAAATTAGAGCATTACCTATATTTACTTATGCATTTTTGGATATTAGGAACAAAATTTCCTCATGCTAACATCTAGTTACATAATAGGATAGATTCCCAAGGAGGGTGAAATCAGCATTCCTGGAATTAGGAAGAGAGACTGGACAAAGCATTCATGACTATAGGATACCAGCCCTTCCTAAGGAAATGGAACAACTTTAAGACTCATTGATATTCAAATAGGCATTTTAACATAAAAACAAAATATCAGAAGTTTACTTCTTCTGAATTCAAAATAGCAGGTGCACGGGGAGGCAGAATGGTCTGGATCAATGAGCACAGAAAGGGGAATCAGAACGTGCCAAGTTCTAATCCTGGCTCCATTACTGATTTGTTGTGTAGTCGTGGTCAAGCCTTTTAAACTCTTCAGTGTTCCCATCCATAAAATTGGGAATCACATACCTATATTTCACAGATGAGATGTAATTGTAAAGTTCTTTGAATAACTAAAGCACTATATGATTACGGAGTTGTGTGCGGAGCAATCTCATAAAATACATAGATGCCCACTTATTAAAAGTAGCAGCACCACGAATCTAGAGAATCCCCATCAGGTTACAAAGTAGGCTAAATCTATGATTTGCTTTGCTTTGACAGTGACATTAATTCATGTCTGCATGCATTTATTTACCGAAAAGGTATAATTTGACAAACTGTCCGCCCTAACGTTAAATTTCCAGGCATTTGTTTCATGTACCTCTGTCTGGGTCTCTGGTAACACAGACAGGGCCCCTGTGGATGGCTCAGGAACAGGAATGGGTCTGGAAGCTTGCCTGGTTTGGCTGCAGGTAACCATTCCCACTCTCTTGGTCTGCTTCACCTGGTTAGCCAAGTCTTCCCCCAGCAGCATGAGGATGGGATAACTGTCACAGACTGCAAAAGTCCACATTCCTGATCAGTCTTTGTACTGGACAGGTAGTTTAGCTGTAGGCAAGTCTACAGCTTGTGACATGAAGGGGCAAATTGTCACTTGGGCCTCTGGGTTGATGAATTTGGGGTCGACGAAGGATTGGTGGATAGCTGACACGTGCCCCTGTGTCTCTCCACGCGGTAACCTTCTTTCCACCCACTCTCAAAGTTTCCCTTCGCTCCAAGGGTATTTGAGAGGCATCTGGGCCTGGGGATCTTTGGTGTGATGGTGGTATAATGAACTGCACTCGGTTGGGGTTCTTTGGGCAGTTGGCCTTTATATGTCCCAGTTCATTACATTTAAAGCATCGTCTAGCCGACTGGTCACTGGGCTGAGGTGGGTTACTGGAGACTGGTGAGGTGGGAGAATAGGGCATCTGTGGCTTTCTTTGGGTTGTAGGTGGGGTCTTGGGCTGCCCTCGGTTATAGGGTTTATTGATGGTGTACCCCCTGGGGTATTCGCTCCCCTTGACAGTAGCTTTTTTCTTTTCTGCCACTTCCATCCATTTGGCTCCAATCTCCCCCGCCTCGGTTACCGTTTTGGGTTTTCCATCTAGGATGTACCTTTCTATTTCCTCAGGAACACCATTTAAGAACTGCTCCATTTGTATCAGGAGGTGCAGCTCGTCCATATTGTTAACCTTTGTTCCTGATATCCAGGTCTCATAATTCTTGGCAATGTGGTAGGCGTGTTGGGGGAATGACATATCTGGTTTCCATTTCAGGGCTCTGAACTGCCGACGGGCATGCTCAGGTGTTATCCCCATTCTGATTCTGGCGTTGGTTTGAAAAAGTTTATAATCGTTCATGTTCTCCTTAGGCATTTCAGTCGCCACCTCTGCTAAGGGTCCACCGAACAGTGGCCTCAGCTCTATCATGTACTGTTTTTTAGAGATGCTGTATCCATGGCAGGTCCTTTCAAAATTTTTTAAGAAGGCTTCAGTGTCATCACCTGCCTTGTAGGTGGGAAATTTTTTGGGATGTGGAACAACAACTGGTGAAGTGGTGTTAGAATTGACTGTGTTCTGTTGCTTAGCCTGTTCTAATTCCATGGCCTGCTGGTGTGCCTCCCTTTGGAGCTCCATTTTTCTTCTGTGGTCCGCGTCTTTAGCTTCTTGTTCTCTTTTGTAGGCTTCCTCTTTGATTTTTTCTTCTCTTTCTCTCAGCTCCATCTCTTTTTCTCTTATTTCTATTTCTTTTTGTTTTCTTTCCATGTCTCGCTTGTGGTTGGCATCTCTGAGGTCCAGTCTTGCCAGTTCCTGTTTCAGGTCCTTGGTAGTCATGGTTCCTGCTTTCTTATGTTGGGGTGCCCTCTGGTGTTTACTGCCTGAACTGCTGCTTATTTGTTGTTTTCTTAGGGTTGCTTAGCAACAGTGCCTTTCTACTTTTTCCCTAGCTACTCACGGCAAAGTAAAAAGAATTAAAAAAACCTTTCATTTGCAAATATGTTCTGCTGGAATCTGTTGCTGACCACTTAAGCCTGCTTTGTTTAACAACAGACCCTTGTTAAACCTTAATCTCTCTGCCTTCAGTGTACTCAGAAGGAAGAGAGAAAGAAAAAAAAAACCCTATAGACTTGCTTTTAAAAACCCCCTTTTCTCTGCTTATAAGCAGCTAGCAGAGGAAAAAAGAAAAATAATAATCTTACTGGCTTTTGCTTTCTTATCCGAACGCTGCACACCATGTCATAGTATCTTTCCCCAATCTGAATCTTACAGTTCAAAAGTTGGGGTACCAGCATGAATTCATCTAAGCTCAATTACCAGTTTAGAACCTGTAGCGCTGCCACCAATCAGGAATTCCAGTGCCTGATACACTCTGGTCCCTCCAAAACCTTCCCTGGGGACCCCCAAGACCCAGACCCCCTGGATCTTAACACAACGAAAGTAAACTTTTTCCTTCACCAGTGCCTTTCCTAGGCTTCCCTCCCTGGGTTACCCTGGAAGATTACTGTGATTCAAACCCCTTGAATCTTAGAACAGGGAGGAATGTTCCTTCCCCCCTCTCCTTCTCCCTCACCCAGAGGCAATACAGATTCAAGCTCCGTGAACCTAAAACAAAGGGATTCCACCCTTCTTCCCTTTCAAGTACAAACTCAATTCCCTTGAGCCTCAAGAAGGTGAAAAAAAACAGACAGGTCTTAAAAGCAAAACTTTTAATAAAAAAAGAAAGAAAAAAGGTAGAAGTTATCTCTGTAATTTAGATGGTAAAAGTTACAGGGTCTGTGAGCTTATAGAATTTGGAGAAAAAGCCTCCTCCAGCAGAAATACCATTTAAAACTCTACCAGCCAGATACACATTTGCAAATAGAGAAAACCAATTAAAAAGACTATAACCGCCTGATTCTTACTAGATACTCACTATTTTGAATATATAAGAGACTGTAGCAGGGAGATTGGCAAGAAACCTGGTTGCACGTCTAGCCCCTTCCAGGACCCAGAGAGAACAAAGCCAAAACACAAAAACCACAAACAAAGGCTTCCCTCCACCGAGATTTGAAAGTATTTTGTTTCCTGATTGGTCCTCTGGTCAGGTGTTGGGTTCCCTGTTTGTTAACCCTTTACAGGTAAAAGAGACATTAACCCTTAACTATCTGTTTATGACAACCTAAAATCTCCAAATTCATCATTTTAGAATTGTACATTTGGTGATTGAAAAAATACTTGAAGAAAATGCTGAGCAGATAAAATTGTTGTCACTGTAGTCTCATTCTAGTCTCAAATGCTAGTGATTTCCATAAAACTGAGATGGACCGGTATTTGGAATTTATTAAAGAAACGTTTATCCAGAAACAAAATTTCTCTTTTATGATACATGGGAACTAAGAAACCATGCATTCTAACTGGTTTAAAATTGAGGCAGGTAGCTGTTTTGATCAATTGAATTCTTGCCCTCACCCCCAGGGAATCCCACAGAAGAAGGGGCCTCTAACCTATTTTCTTGTGTATGCCCCCAGGTCTCTTTGTCCAGTTTCACAGACCACTTTTCAGACATCAAAGCAGTGCTACAACTACATTACAGACACTGGAAATAACTGATTGAAAAATGCAGTTTTAACTAAGGAGATTTAAAATTCATAAAAACTGTAAATACTCAAAATAATATGTCAAACGTGAGCCTAAATTCACTGCAGTCCTTTTAAATAGTTAAGCCTCCAACACTCTTGTGAAGTAGTTATTGTGCCATAAAAAAACTAAAAACAAAAACAAAACAAAAAAACCAGACCATTTAAGTGATTTGCCCAAGGCAGAGAATGAGTAGCAGAGCTGAGAATATAACCCAGAAAATACTTGTTTCCAGCTCTATATTCAGACTACGGAGTCTCTCTCATGAAATTACAAGTTTTATTCAACTTACCTGAACCAAAAATATAATAAGAAAATAAAAATTGGCTACTCTTCTGAACTGCTCAAATAAATTTTTCGGAATAAAATTCCACACCGTATACTGTAAAGAAAAAAAGAGAAGTGTGGTTATATAACATGACATTGCATAAATTTTCCATCAAAAACGTCCCAATCTCCTCCCAGTCTCTCCCCAACAAATCTCTCAAAACCTTCTCATTCTCCTCATCTCTCTCTCTCTCCCCCCGCCATCCCCAAAGTGTTGTACACTCTTCTCTGTCTTTGGGGTGAGGCAGAGCCAAGGCTTGTCCCTTCTTGTGGGAAAGCCAGGAGCTGGGAGAAACCCAAGCATGGAGGCAGCTCTGCACTGTGGCAGTGCCAGCTGAAGACACCTTTCTACCTATCGGTGTATGCGCATGTGTGTGGGTGAGTGCGTGGGAGGGAGCAGGTTCCCCTGGGACTACTTTCTCCTTCCCACTGAGCCAAACAGCTGGTTGCGAGCTGACTATTGGGAAAGGGGAAAGATTTACCACAGCTGCGGCTGCTTACCCTGACCAATTATGTCCATGCACCCCACCAACGGCCAGACTGTGCACCAGGAAGGAAACTGTGTGTGCAGCTCAATGTTCTCTACACTAACATGCTCTTTTTCACATAACAGGCTTGAGACTTGGCAATTTGAGAGATGCCCTCTCTAAGTATAGATGTAAATATCTGGAGGTGATTCAGGGAATTGCCAGTGGATCTCATGGTTCAAGACTCACCTTTTTTCTGAGGAATTTTACCCAAGAGGGTTGGTTGGTGTGCAATTAGGTTTTTGCATTTTGCAGGGCAGGGTGATGGGAGCAGAGAGGAGAAGGAGAGGGGGTCTCACTATTTAAACTTTGGTTTTGAAGTCATTTGCTGTTTTAAATTACATGAAAACACATCACACCACCAGATGCACAGATACTCCATAACATCTTAAGTGATGTTTACTCTTTATCAAATATTTTTGTCAAAGTACATGGATCCTTACCTTAGATGATATGATTCTGTTGTCTGCAAATTTCTGAGGAACATAATGGCCATTTTGGGGGAAACGATTTGCTATGTAAATAGTTCTTGTATCACTCTGATGTGGTGGGTCAAAACCCTGAAAGGCAAAAGTAAAAATCAGTTGATCAACAGGTAGGACAGTTTACATGAAAACTATAGTTTCGGATCACACATGGCACACAAAGTTCTGCTAATCTTTAAACTGAAATTGGGATCCGAATTTTAACAAGAGTCTTAGAATAGCAGATTATGAATCAGACACAAAGATGAACATATCTCGGCCAGAAATTTTTTTTTTTTTTTTGCTGTTAGGAGGCTTGCTTTTTAATGTCATTTAAACACATTTTTGATTAGTGTGTCTGTTTTTTTAAACTTGTGTGAGATTAATTTTTTAAAATTTGTGTGTTTGATTAATTTGTGTGTTTAATATTTTTTGACATGACCAACTGAAAACAAACCCAAATTCCTTATGGGACAAATGTCACCAAAAACCTTAAGAATCAGAAGAAAGAGCACGTGCAGGCTATGCAAAATGAGGATGAAAGTTACTGTCTCACAGTAAAACCAGAAAAAAACAAAAAACAAACAAACAAAGAAATGGCAGTTTGGCTGAAGGAGGGTATGAGTAAGGCGGAGAGAAGCAAAAATGGAAACCAAAATACAGGCAGAAATTAAAGATAGTCATAGCTGTACTTTTAAACGCCATACTAATGTTGATCATAGTTGAATTATAAGAAAGTTGAAATAAACAGAAGAGTCACACTAACATAATGCTATGATTCAAGTTTGAAAAAAATAATCTGACCAGTAGAAAAATCAAGAAACTGACCAAACAACATTTTCCCTCTTTCCCAAATAAGTAAATGATTTCCTGCCTCAAAGAACATAAAAGCCTTGCTTACATTCAGAGACTATTTTCTAAAATTTCCCACTGTTACCACCAGTTCAGGTGCACCAATGATAACAGTGGGAGCACTGTGTTTTGTAGACTTGCTCAGCAGGGTTAGACAAATCTTAGAAGTGAAAATTCATCTCATAGTGCTGTCTCCTCTGCAAAGCGTCTTCAAGGAGCAGATGCTCCACCTAGGAGCTTGATCCTACTTCTGGTGCTGTTGTAGCCTACACTGGCAGCTGCTCTGGAATTAGAGCCAACAAAGCCACATCAATATCTGTTGCTGCTCTAGTTCTGGCAGTAGGTCAGGAAGACCCACTATCAAAAAAGCAGGTAAAAGTGGATGGAGGGGGACAGGACAGCAATGCTGGAGTGCGATGGCTGCTCCAACAGCTGATGGGGGACAAGGACCAGGAGTCTGCTACAAGACTGCTCTTGGCCATCTGAAATATTGTAGGAGACCTAGTCTGTCCCTGCATGCCACAACCATTTACCTCCTTGCAGGGATTAAGCTTGCTCTTTGCCTGCTCTGCCATTTTTGCCTGTTCTGACAAGGAACTAGGGGAAGGGAAACAGCAAGCATTATGTATCAATGAAGTTATGTATGCTCTCAAATTTGATGGCCAAATCCTACAATTTGAAAGACGTCCAAGTTATTTTGGGGACACACCCTGACCAAAATTTCAAGGTGAGGATGGAGATGGAAGGGGATGCACAGCAGCATAGGTGCCATTTGTGCCACTGAGGTCAGACAATTCTGGTCAATTTTCTAGAGGGTTGGTCGTTACCCTCCAAGCTCAACAAGGCTGTGACACCTACCTACAAGTGCTGTGGAAAGAAAGACACTCCAGGAGACAATTACTTGACAAGAAGGGGAGAGAACTACCATTCTTCGTAAATCTCTCCCCCTCAAAAACTGCCTTTATGAATCTCCACTCTTGAGAAATGCTTAGGAAAGTCTGCCCTGCCAAAGAAGAATCTCAGCACTGAGAAACTGATTACAAGTCACAGTTCCATGCCTCCTTAGCAAGGCTTAGTACTGAGGAACTCTCAGCACCAAAAACTGCTTTTCCACCATATTTTCAGACTTCGTACAATTTGGATCCTACAAATTTGGCACTGCGCTTAACTAGATAAGTGATATGTAAGGGTATGTCTTCACTACCCACCGGATCGGCAGGCAGCGATCGACCCCTGAGCGCTCTCCCGTTGACTCCTGTACTCCAGTTTGGCGAGAGTCAACAGCAGAGTCAACGGGGGCGTGGCAGCAGTCGACTCACTGCAGGGAAGACACCACAGTAAGTCAATCTAAGTACACTGACTTCAGCTACGTTATTCACATAGCTGAAGCTGCGTAACTTAGATCAATCCCCTCCCTCCCTTGTAAACCAGGCCTACGAGCTCCTTTAAGGCTCCCTTACCAGATCCTCCGCACTGGATTGCAGAATGGGGGCTTTAAAAATCCACTCCAGCAGAGGGAGTCTGAGGTAGCCCTTACACTTCCTTTGGGTTTGATGGAAAGCAAATATCAGTTTAGATCAGCAGTTCCAAAACTGTGGGTCAGGACCCCAAAGTCAGTTGCAATCCTGTTTTAATGAGGTCGCCAGAGCTGACATTAGACTTGCTGGGGCCCAGGGTTGAAGCCAAAACCTGAGCCCTACTGCCCAGGGCCAAAGCTGAAGCCTGAGAGTGTCAGCCCTGGGCGGTGGGGCTCAGGTTACAGGCTCCCTGCCAGGGGTTGAAGGCCTTAGGCTTTGGCTGTGCCCTGCCTGAGGTGGTGGGGTGGGGGCTTAGGTGGGCTCAGGCTTTGGTCGCCTCTCCTGGGGTTGTGCAGTAACCTTTTTTTTGGGGGGGGGAGGGGGACAGAAGGGGATCGCGGTGCAATGAAGTTTAAGAACCCCTGGTTTAGATTATGCCCCTCAGCTGATGACGAGAGACAACTCATGTGGTCATTAGTAACAAACAACAAAGTATCACAGAATGCACGTGGCCTAAAGTTAGCTTTTTTCTCTGCATAAGTCATGGAATAAACTGAGTGAAGAAATCAAGGCAACAACTAATTAGTCCAAATCCTGCAGAAATAACCACAAAACAATACCAGATGAGAACGGGAGAAATAAGGGGACAATCTGACAAGATCAAACCCCAATAAAGCCACAAAAAAGTGTTGAATTTTAAAAACCTGACAACGTAGAACAAGCAACACAGCACAAAACCTAATCATATGTTCTGAGTTTTTCATTATCTCTTCTTTGTAGCATTCCACAGATTCCAGGTCTATGTAAGATTTTTTTTCACCTTTCTGGAAGGCTTAATCCTCATTCTAGTAAATTTGGGTATGTTTTTCAAGGCCTCACTAGTAACACAGATAGGGTTGAAAAGTTCAATTCTTCTGCTTTATAAACTGTAGAGGGAATAAAGCTGCCTTTTGCAATAAAACAACTCAAAGGGGATTCCTGATTAAAAACCATGATCATAGGTAATAAAGGCATCAGACCTTAAAATTAAATCAGCAATGTCAAGTACTCTGAAAACTGTCATATTAAAATTTCTTTCAGTGCTTGATAAAATCAATTAGAGATCAATCTCTTCGTACTCAATTTGTAAGCATGAAATTGACTGCCAGCAAAAATGTGCTATGGACAATGTAATAAATATAAATGTAACAAAACATGGATAAAAATAAAAATACTTTAATCCTGAGTGTTTTTTTCTCCATACACTTACAGTGTTTTTCATTCATTGATCTTAAAAGCATTGTACACAAAGGTGGGTAAGTATTGCAGAACTTATTTTTTCAGAAAATATGAAGGAAGCTAATGCAGAAAGAAAGGAGCAAGAACAATTTAGGAAGGTTTTACAAAGAGATTTGAAGAAGAATAAACTTTTGGCAGACAAGAAGGGAGAATCTGGCAAGAAAGAAGGTATCAAGATAAAACTGGGACAAAAACACAAAGGGTACGTCTACACTGGCGGACGGGCGGGGGAGGAAATCTGTGGCAGCAAGTCTCAAAGCCTGGGTCAACTGACTCGTGGCGCTAGTGCTATGGGGCTAAAAATAGCAGTGTAGATGTTCGGGCTTGGGCTGGAGCCTGGGCTCTGAAACCTTGTGAGGGTGGGAGGTCTCGGAGCCTGGGCTCCAGCACGAGACTAAACATCTACAACACTATTTTTAACCTTGTAGCACAAGCACAAGTCAGTTGACCCAGCCTCCAAGACTCACTGCCATGGGTCTTATTTTGCAGCATAGACATACACCACAAGGGATCAGTTAGGAGAAAGGACTAGAAACATATCTCGGAAACAAAAGAGAGGAAGAAATTGTTCAGAGCTTTGTAAGGGAGAAGTGTAAAAAGCATGAATTTGAGATGGTAAAATACAGAATGTTAATGAAGGGATTTTTGTTTGAATGCTGACAGAGAAAAGAATGTTTTTAATACCAATATTTTGGATAACTGGAGCTTGTGAATGAATACTTCTTAATCTATTTCTAAAACAGTACTAAAGATGCTGTGTTAAGTATGAAATATTTGTGAGTAAGAAAGCATATTTACCTGGTTGATGTGATAAATGTACAAACATTTTTTCTTGTGTGTTTGTAAAGTGCATGGCAACTACAAAATGCTAGGCACTTTCCATACATAAAAGCCTGGTCTCTAATCTGAAGAGGTTACATTCTAAAGAAAGTATGAGAGCAGGGGAAAGCAGAACAAACTCCAAGGTAGATAACTGGTGACATTCAGATAATAAAATCGTCTCACTGTGCCATTACTTGGTTTTGGTGTTTTTTTAAAACTACGTATATTAAAAATACACAGGGGAATATTCAAAGCCACAAGGGAAGTTAGACACCCAACTTCCCATAGTGCTTTTAATAATTTCCTCCACAATGCCTGGATCCAGCAGGATCCAAGCGTGGAGGGGCTTAGTATGGAGGGATCCAGGTGTGGGGTGAGAGGGTTCTGAGTGGTGCAGTGTGATTGCAGGCAGCTCAGTGGGGGGAATGAGATGCTGCAGAGGGGCCCAGCTGAAGATAGTTGAGGCTCAGCAGTGGGAGTCTGGTGGGCTCAGCAGGAGGGTCCAGGTGCTGGGGGAATGGGGCTTGATGGGATAGGGGTCTGTGTGCAGCTGGTTGGGGCTCAGTGGGCTCATCCAGGCATAGGGTGGGTTGGGCTCGTTGGGATGAGGGTTCAAGTGGGGCAGGGCTCACTGGGGAGTGGTCTGGGTGCAGGGACTCGTTGAGGCTCTGGGCGCAGAAGGGTTCCGGATGCAGGGGGTGAGGCTCAACCGGGGGGTGGAGGGAAGGAGGGAGGGTTCGGTTGGGTATGGTAGGGTCCGGATGCACAGGTGTTGGGTGGACAGGAGAGCAGCTGCTCGTACAGTGACCCCCCCCCAAGCAGCTGAGAAGCAATGGGGGCAGGGAGGGAGGGCATGGAGCTTCCTGCAGCTGGGGCAGGTTTCTGGGGATGGATCTGACCTGGGCCCCGGTGTGGCCGTTCCTTGGAGAAGGAGGGAGAGGAGGAAGAACTTGATAAGTATCCTTGGGCCCACTAGGGACCAGTACTCCCTCTCAGCATTAGGTTCATAAGGGGTCAGGGTGACCCCACCAAACTCAGGTGGATGTGGCAGGCTCCAATGAGCCAAAGGCTTGGAGGTGGCTCCCAGTGAACCTCTTAATGCTTGCTGGGACTCATCCCCACCTGCAGACCTCAGAAGGTCAACAGGAAAGGAGAAATACCATTACGGATATTACCTCCTCTTTTCAGCCATCTGCAGATCTCCTAAGTTATGCATGTGCAGGGTACTCATCATTACAAATCCCAAGATTGCCTCAGGAAGATGGGACTGGATAAGAACTGGGTTCTTTGGGGAAGAGATAAGGGAAGCATAATCCCCCTTTCCAATCCTGAGGAGGCCCCACTAAGCCTTAAGAAACTTGTCAGTTTCCCATGTGAGCCTTGGAGTGAGTG
This sequence comes from Gopherus evgoodei, assembly GCF_007399415.2. NCBI lineage: Eukaryota > Metazoa > Chordata > Testudines > Testudinidae > Gopherus > Gopherus evgoodei. The sequence goes on from NC_044330.1 coordinate 10,015,336, forward strand.
TGTGTCGAGAGGAATCTCATATCTCCTGTCTGGTGTTCATGAAACATTTCTGAGGTGTCTTTCTACACAGATAACAATTAGATCATTTAAAAAAATTGTAAACTCAGTGTATGATATCAAAGCACTCTTGCAAATCTAAGCTCAGGCTCGCTAGTGTCATTACCAAAGAAAATGTTAATTTCAGTAATTTGACTTTAATCAACGAAATTTAGGTGCTAAGCACTGTAACTGTTAGAAGAATCCAATAAAGTGGATTTCATCTCTCTTTTTTTTTTGCACTTCAAAGTTAAACTTTCTAAACTGTTTTACAGCTCTATTTTAGGGTAGTGTAGCTCAGGAAACCCTCGTCTGAGGTATTTACTTTTCTGTAGGAACAATTCAGCCAAATCCTAGGTCCAGCCTTCCAATACAGGGTTGTTTGTACATTTTAGACTGGGTAGTGAATGGAAGCCCAAGCTGCAACCTTAACTATGAAGCAAATGCCTTCAATCCATAACAAGGCAGTATATACACCTCTACCTTGATATAATGCTGTCCTCAGGAGCCAAAAAATCTTAACGTGGTTTCACCTATAACATGGTATATCGAATTTGCTTTGATCCACCAGAGTGCACAGCCCCACCCCCCTGGAGCACTCCTTCATCGTGTTATATCCGAATTCGTGTTATATCTGGTCGCATTATATCGGGATAGAGGTGTATGTGGTAGTGTTCCGTTTGCTGTTGGTGTTTCTTTCCTTAAGTTCTTTAAGTTATACAGTCAAAAAAGATTTGTGTTTAAAATGGACTGAAGTATGAGGCAGTTTTGCACAGGGATTTAAAAGTGAATGTAGGATCAGGAATTCAAAGTTTCCTGTGTACTGTCCTGCATATTTAAAAAGTTACCCAAGCATGAAAATCCCACAAAATTCCCTCAACTGTCTGATGGCTCATGTGTTATGCATATTAATACTTTTATAGCAATACAAAGGTCACAGCGCAATAAATGTATAAGAGAAAGAAGAGTAAATAATACCTGGACTCAAATAGGACCTTTCATTGAGGCTCTCAGAGCCCTCCACAAAGATGGCTATCAACCATATTTTCAACAGAAACAGAGACAGAAAGAGAAGAATGTTTTTGTTTTAAAATGTAAGAGGTTACTAGGATTTCTTCTTCCACTCCTGAACTTATTTTTCCTCTCCCTATTCTACAGGATGCCAAAAATTTGATTCCCTCCAAAATAAGTAGGGTCCTGTTTCTTTCCTATGTCCCATTTCTCACATACTCTCCCACTATTCACATAGCTTCAAAGCTGTTTCCTCCAGTCAGTTACTGCACTCCTAGGGCTATGTCTACATTACAGTGCTCTAGCAACACAATGCTCCTACATCTTCAGAAGTGTTTTTTTCTGTAGTTCAATGCAGTTAATCATCTAAGTTGAACACCTTTATTAATGACTAGATGATGGATTAATTGCACGCTCAGCAAATTTGCAGATTACACTAAACTGGGGGGAAGAGGTAGATACGCTGGAGGGTCAGTATAGGGTCCAGAATGACCTAGACAAATTGGAGGATTGGGCCAAAAGAAATCTGCTGAGGTTCAACAAGGACAAGTGCAGAGTCCTGCACTTAGGAAAGAAGAATCCCATGCACCACTACAAGCTGGGGACTGACTGGCTAAGCAGCAGTTCTGCAGAGAAGGACTTGGGGATTACAGTGGATGAGAAGCTGGATATGAGTCAGCAGTGTGCCCTTGTTGCCAAGAAGGCCAACGGCATATTGGGCTGTATTAGTAGGAACATTGCCAGCAGATCGAGGGAAGTGATTATTCCCCTCTATTTGGCACTGGTGAGGCCACACCTGGAATACTGTGTCAGGTTTTGGTTCCCGCAATACAGAAGGGATGTGGACAAATTGGAGAGAGTCCAGTGAAGGGCAATGAAAATGATTAGGGGGCTGTGCCACATGACTTACGAAGAGAAGCTGAGGGAACTGAGGTTATTTAGTCTGCAGAAGAGTGAGGGGGGATTTGATAGCAGCCTTCAACTACCTGAAGGGGGGTTCCAAAGAGGTTGAAGCTAGGCTGTTTTCAGTGGTGGCAGATGACAGAACAAGAAGCAGTGGTCTCAAGTTGCCGTACAGGAGGTCTAGGCTTGGATATTAGGAAACACTATTTCACTAAGAGGGTGGTGAAGCACTGGAATGGGTTACCTAGGGCAGTGGTAGAAACTCCATCCTTAGAAGTTTTTAAGGCCCAGCTTGATAAAGCCCTGGCTTTGAGCAGGGGATTGGACTAGATGACCTCCTGAGGTCTCTTCCAACCCTAATATTCTGTTATTCTAATCCACCTCTCTTGAAACGTAATAACTAGGTCAACAGAGGAATTCTTACATCAATCTAGCTGCACCTATAGTGGGGGTTAGGTGGACCTAAATATGGTGCAAAATTTTTCACATCCCCCATGACATGGCCAGGTCAATCTAATTTTAAAGTGTAGACCAGGCTCCAGTTTCACTTTAGAGGAATGAATGTTTTCTTGGGACCAACAGGATATAAGAGCTCACCCTTTCTGATTTAGACCAGTGGTTTTCAAAGTGTGGGTCACGACCCAGTACTGGGTCATGGAATGTAAGGCACTTGGTCATGGCGGCTCTGGTCAGCACAGCCGACTGGGCTGTTAAAAATCCCGCTGGCAGTGTGGTCCAGCTAAGGCAGGCTAGTCCCTACCTGTTCCAATACCATGCTGCGCCCCATAAGCGGCCAGCAGCAGGTCCAGCTCTTAGGTGGGGGGGTGGGGGGGCGGGGACGGCATGGGGCTCCGTGCACTGCCTCTGCCCTGAGCACTGGCTCTGCACTCCTATTGGCTATTTCCCAGTCAATGGGAGCTGAGGGGGTGGTGCCTGCGGGCAAGAGCTGCAAGAAGCCGCTTGTGCGTCTCCACCCAGGAGCTGGACCTGCTGCTGGCCGCTTCCAGGACACAGCACAGTCCGCGGTTCCAGGACAGGGGGGAAATCTGCCTCTGCACCCCGGCTGCACTGCTGACCAGGATCCACCCCCTGCCCCTGCTCCAATCCCCTGCCCCAGCCTTGAGACCCACCCCTCAATCCAGAACCCCTTCCTATACCCCAAACATCTCAACCCCAGCCCAGAGCCTGCACCTCCAGCCCAGACTCCCTCCCACACCCCAATCCCCTGCCTCAGCAGCAACTCCTGCCATGGATGGCGAGTCCCGCAGTAGGGGATGGCACCCTGCCACCAGGCTTAGGACTCTACAGAATAGGCCCAGCAGATGACCTGGATGCCTTCCTCGGTACATTCGAGCAGAGAGCCAGGCCCAGAATTATGAGATGGTGAGGGCGGCCATCCTAGACCGGTTGGGCCTGTCGGCAGAAAAATACCACCAAAAGTTCTGCTCAGCCCAATTGACGCAGGCTATGTGGCCCCAGCCATTCACCCAGAGACTGATGGACTGGGCCACCGACTGGATGAGGCCTGAGATGCAAAACGGTGGGGAAGATAATGGACGCCCTCATCCTAGAACCTCCCCGAGAATATTCGAGTCTGAGTCAGGCAACATCAGCCAAGCACGGTTGATGCAGCAATCAAGCTAACTGAGAACTACACAGAGGCACATGTTCCCTGAAGGGAGGACCGACCCCATAAAGACAGAGTTGGGGAAGAAGCTGAGGGAACCCCTTCCTGGGAAAGGCCCTGAGGGGAAGGAGGAACCCCCAAGGAGCTCCCAGTACAGCCAGCGTGATTGTTTGCTGGCAGTGTGAGTGGCCAGGACACAAAAAAGGGGACTGCCCAGATATGGAATGCAGGTGGGCTGAATATTGTGGATGGACTAACGCTGGAGAACTGTCCACCATCCCGGTGAGGGTGGGGAGGAAACAACATAGAGACCTGACAGATACAGCTTCAGCGCTTGCTCATCCAGAGGGGCTGATAAAACCGCACTGGATAATTCCAGATGCACAGATGGCCCTGGAATGTTTCCATGGGGACAGGAGATACTGCCTGGCGACCTAGGTGCCCCTTGAAGTGCGGGGCAGCTTTAAATGGAAGTGGGTCGGAGTAGTAGGGGGGGTTACCGCACCCTGTTGTGTTAGGTACAGACTAGTGCCCTCCCCCCCAGAGGGAAAACAAAAGGTTCCTCAAGGAAGAGGGCAGGGACCCCTAACTGAGAAGCCCCAGGGAGGAAGAGGAGCAAAGTCCTCGGGGTAATGAACAGAAGAACCCCAGACAACAGAGCCTGGATAGGGTAGATGGCCAGCCAAAGCCCCTTAGAAGGGAAAAAAGGGGCAACTGGAGCTCCCCACAACACAGCTCCCAGGAGAAGAGACGGGGACCCTGCTTGGTGGCTTGGGCAAACCCAGGGTGTCCAGCAGAAGGTCAGGATTGGCCTCGACCCCCTATCAGAAGAAAAGGGGATAAGGGATAACTGCAGGGGTGTGACTGGTGTGAGGACCTGTGGGTGGCAGCAGAGATACGGGGACATCCACCCCCCGACCAGTGTGCTTTTTGCGGGTAGGGGATGAAGGAACCCCCAGGAGACGATGCCGGTGATCACTCAAAAGAGGGGGAGAGACTTCTCTGGATGAACCCTACCAGAAGGAGGGAGAGAGGCCAACAAAGGAAGAACATGGCAGTTCATAAGGGGGAAGCGTGTGACAGGGTACTGGCTAGGAAACCCTGAGCCAGCCCTCTGTCATTCCAGCTCTAATCAGGGAAGGTGTGAAACTCTAAATTTGTTATGGAAAAGAAACGAGGCAATTTCAGAATTTCATGTGTAAGTGAATGGGGTGAAAAAAGAAGAGGGAAAAATCTTATCTGGAAACTTTTCCTTTACTCAGAAGACATGCATAACAGCAAGAGTAACTGAGGAAAGAGAGCTCCTTCTGGAGCCCTTCAACACAACCAATTATTAACAAAAAGAGAACAAACTTGAGACCATTGCAAGAGGTCACTTCCCTAGGGAGGGGAGGGATTCTGACCCAAGATGCATGGGATCGGAACTCTTGCTCTCTGGGAAACAGCCCACTGATCTGCCAATAGATTGCTGAGCCTATTCAGATTTTTTTAAAATAATAATAAAAAAAACTACTGAGTATGAAAATCCATCTTCTGAAAACTATTTTATTTAGATGACTAGTTTTCCTGCAACAGAAAAGGATCTGCTAACATATACTCAGTCTATACAAATTTGTACTCACACAGCCAGCTAATAATTCTTCTAGGCATATTGGTGTACTAAAGTCAAACAAAATTTGTCATATCAAAGATTACTGTAGAGGAAAGAAAAACCTTTTGTGCTGCTATTTTAAGCATAGCATCAACTAGAAAAAGTTTCAGATGGGTAGTCGTGTTAGTCTGTATCAGCAAAAATGAGGAGTCCTTGTGGCACCTTACAGACTAACAAATTTATTTGGGCATAAGCTTTCGTGGGCTCTAACCCACTTCATCAGATGCATGGAGTGAAAAATTCATTAGGCAGGTATAAATATACAGCAATAAAAAGATGAGAATTGCCTTACCGAGTGCGGGGGGGTCAGTGCTAAGGAGGCCAACTCAATTAGGGTGGTCCCTCTGTTGATACTCACACCTTCTTGGCAACTGTTGGGAATGGGCCACATTCACCCTGATTGAATTGGCCTCATAAGCACTGACATACATCCCCCACTTGGTAAGGCAACTCCCATCTTTTCATATGCTGAATATTTATACCTGCCTACTGAATTTTCTCACTCCATGCATCTGATAAGCTTTCAAGGGCTCTAACCTACTTCATCAGGTGCATGGAGTGAAAAAATTCAGTAGGCAGGTATAAATATTCAGCATATGAAAAGATGGGAGTTGCCTTACCAAGTGGGGTGTGTGTGTGTGTGTCAGTGCTAATGAGGCCAATTCAATCAGGGTGGATGTGGCCCATTCCCAACAGTTGGCAAGAAGGTGTGAGTATCAACAGAGGGACCACCCTAATTGAGTTGGCCTCCTTAGCACTGACCGCCCGCCCTACTTGGTAAGGCAATTCTCATCTTTTTATTGTTGTATATTTATACCTGCCTAATGAATTTTTCACTCCATGCATCTGATGAAGTGGGTTAGAGCCCACGAAAGCTTATGCCCAAATAAATTTGTTAGTCTCTAAGGTGCCACAAGGACTCCTCGTTGTTTTAGAAAAAGAGTGGAGAACCCCAGGTACCCTCAGGCTTATGTGTTTCCATGCAACTTTGTTCCTGTTCTTTTAAAGAACTACTGCTATATTTCTTCCTGTTCTAAAGATCCACTGCAGCAATGTTAAGAAGAAAACATAGCTTTCATGTACTATTTCTGCAATTTCCTCTTCCTCCTCCTCTCCATCATTGTGGTTTACCACATTTTGTAACCAATTCTTATTGTCTCTCATAAGATCAGATGACATTTTGATGGGAAATGCAGGTGTTCCAAAAAGTGAGCCTGGAAATTCAGTAGGTAGCACTCTATCTGAAAAAGAGAACAATAACTCAGCAGTACGGTTTCCCAAACAGCATGCTATCTATGATGATGTTTAGTAGACTTATTTATTTTTTTTAAAAGAAGAGTAAGGCTGTTAACCAAAATGCCCTGGATGAATTCCAATTTAAGCAGAACTTAACTGCCTGTCTAAATTACTCCTGTAAGCCTTTTTCTGGATCCACCCTTCTCTCTTCAGGGTCATTCAACGATGCTGCACTTTACTGTGGCAGCTTTGCCATGGAAACAATTTTGATGTCAAACATAATGGATTTCTGACATCACTAAAAAAGAGCAATCCGAGCAAGAAGGAGATTGCTTCTATTTACACAGACCTCTTGGTAACCAGGACTGATTGTAAAGTAAGCACAAAAAGTCATAATTTAAAAACAAAACTGTGTTCCTAAAACTCTGTTAGAGCATTAAGTCATTTAAACTCCTCTGCAGCAATAGTAAAAAAGTTTTTACCCTAATCAATATGGCAGCACACACATACAATTTAGTATTTTCCTCTTACAAATTTTGTTCTGACAGAAATCTGATACCTTTCTCTACCCCTCCACCACCCAAAAAATTCAAGTTCTCTAGGAGAACATTAAATAGGTACTGTATAAACAAACACATAATCAATTATCCAAACTACATTTCTCATTGACTGCTGAATTTAGGATGCATAACTAAAATACAGATTCGAGAATTCTTCTAAACTACATTTTGTTAATATTAAAGTCAAATGAGAATTTATAGCAAATAGATAATAATACTATTAAAATGACAGTGTTTACAAAGGTATTCATTTTTTATAGAACATCAAATTTTAATGAGTAAATAGATCTATTCAGTCTTATCACAAAGCAGTATTTGCTCTAATTCTTTAGTATTCTGGGAAGGGGATTTGGCATTTATGTGGAACTACGTAGCGTTATACAAGTTCCTATCAAATTTTTCCCATAAAGCTTGGACAACACAAAAACTGTGGAGCTGTCAATGACTGTTCATGCAAAAGTAATTCTAAAATTGAAAATTTAAACAATGTTTAAAAAAAAATCTTATTTTAAGAGATGCCACCACAGTTCCAACTTCATTCAATGTCCTCCACCATATGATCTTGTCCTATTTTACAGTTGTTAGACAAGGATTAGCCTCCCTGACCCTATGGGAAGAAAATATGGCTCTGGCAACAAAATAATGTCTAGTAGAACTCCTCTTTGGTGTGCTCCTAAGTATGGAGCTTGTTTTTCAACAGGGCTTTAACAAGAGTCCAAGATATGCTGAATGAACTGGTAACCATCAGAGATGGCAGACTAGCACGTAGGGCTTACAACTGAGAAGTTCTCATCTCTGACAATGAGGTGAAACTGAAGAGAGTTTACAGGCTCCAGAATGCAATATTCAGTCTTAGGCCTGGTTTACAATGGGGGTGGGAGGGGAGAAAGGGAATTGATCTAAGATACGCAACTTCAGCTATGCTATTCTCGTAGCTGAAGTCAACGTATCTTAGATTGACTTACTTCGCGTCCTCACAGCGCAGGATTGACACCTGCTGCTCCCCTGTCAACTCCGCTTCCGCCTCTCACCCTGGTGGAGTCGATGGGGAGCGCGTTTGGGGATCAATTCATCGCGTCTAGATGAGAAGCGATACATCGATCCCCGATAGATGGATCATTACCTTACTCCGATAGGCAAATGTGGTCTAGTGGTTTAAGCATGTGATTCAAGATGTTTTGAAGAACTAGTTATTATTAATCCCAGTGCTATCTTCAGTTGCCTTTGTGCCCTCGAGCAAATAATATAACTTCAGTTTCCCCATCTACAACATAACTTCCCTCCCAGAAGAGTGTGATAACTAGATAATGGCCAAGATCTTCAAAAGTGACTAGCAATTTCTGGATGCTCACCTTGGAGCACCTGAAAGGTATCTTATTGTCAGAAGGCAGCTGCTCAGCACCTCTTGAAAATCAAACACATTTAACATACCTCGAGTTAGGCACACCAAATATAATATTTGAATAGACACTTTTTAATATTGCCCAATATACATGAAGCACTTTGAATGTAAGTGTTAAGTATTATTACTCTAATATTTCCTTGTGCTCATGCTATATATGGTGAAAGATTTGCATGGTTTCTAAACATATGAAAGAATAAAAGAACATGCCTTGTTTTCCTCTCAGTAATAAAAAATCCATTTCTTTCAACACCTATCTTTCAGACATCTGGAATAATTATATTGTCTTGAAAAATCCAATTGTATACTCCTGCCACAACTATCAGGCAGCTATCATCATCTGTGTGTTGAAAGTCGGAGGAAAATTTCTACAGGGACATAAAGGACACTCCAAATTTTTGCCAAACCATGAGCTTTCCTCTCATTTAAAATCAAATTAAATTTCAAGCTCTTTTTCACTTGCAGAGATCAATTTTATAATGCAAAAATTCATTTATCTTGTTGAGTCTATACCATGACACATGCACAACCACAAAGGGGGATGCACTTCCATTCATTTCATCTATGTATTTACTTGTAATGTTGACTACACCAACTAAAAAACAATTCTGCTCTATTCACTTCTGAATGACATCCAGACAAATCCTCTAAACATACAGCCAATGTCACTCAACAATCTTATTACTGTATGTCCCTATAGGTCTTTCATACAGACACCTATGAATAGGATCAAATGGCTCACCAAAAACCTTTTATAATTCCCATTCCCAACACTTGGTTTTAATTTAGTAGATAATTTAGGCTAATATGTTTAGTTTGGAAATACGGTAAGTAAAGTATTTCCTCCTCTCCCCCAATCCCTCAAAATCTATTCAGATTTTCCCTCCTTCACAGAAAGAAAGAGCTGAAGATTTTACCCTGATTAAAATCCTAGACACATTCATAAGAAATTAAGAGCTTTAAAATTTAGGCCAAAATTATAGTAGCAATTGCACTTATGGTTGTTGCTCAACAAATTTCAAAGGAAAATAATTTAGTTAGTAGTCAAACTGCCTAGTTCTTCCTTTAATTTACTTTGATAAAGGATGCACTGTCCACCTAACATTATAGCTCAGAGCCTATTCTGTTCTTTTATCAACATGCCACTTTTGTCTCAGTTTTTAATTCAGCATTTCAACCATGATTTTATTAGTTTAATATCAGTACAATGTGTTTCTTTCAGACATGTCCATGAACAATTTCCTCCCTAAAGCTTGCTAAACCTTAACTTTCCTTGGCATTTTGTGTCTACCCTTTTTTTCCCAAATTGATATTTAACTATCCTGAGAAATTAACACTTCAAGGTAGAAAGCTTAAAACTCAGTGTTAATTAACCACCAGATTAAACTTATACATGCACAAAAAGAGGGAGGAATAAGCCTCAGACAATAAGAAAAAACCCAAAATTAAATTCCAGCTCTATGCTATGAAAGTTACTCAGCAACTGTCTACTATTACACTGAAGTTCAGATATTGCATAGATAAAAGGCAATGCTAATTTTAGTCTTCAATATATGATGCACTAATATCAGAAGTAGCGCTGTTCCCTGAGGATTAGACTCTACCTAGTAAGAATTATAATTTAAATATTTTAAGCTTCCTGGTAGTATAGGAACAAACGTTTTTTCCCATTTTCTACATAAAAACAAACATTTCAGAAGACACATATGTAGCATGCTCAAGGAATACCCTCGCTCAATGTCCCTAAACCACTTGTTTTCTTACTTCATTTACAGGAAAATTCCCCCTAGCTGATCCTAAACAAAAAAAATCCTGTTCAAGTTTGGAGACCAAATAAGTTTAGACTTTTTTTTTAAAAAATGATAGTGTTGCTGCTATTCCTATTATTCATTCTCACTACAGTTTCAGTTTTTCCTAAAATCCTTTCAATGGAAGAGAGGTGAGAAAAGAACAATTTACATAAAAAAATTAACCTGGTTGCAAATGTGTCACCTGTACTTTGCCAGAAGAAATGACCTTGTATTTTCAGAACTGCTTTGTCAGATCAACTCTGTTACTGCTCTTATCTGCTGGGTCTCAAATCTTCATGCAAGCAACCAAAGGATTGTGTGTGCCTTTTTAAGGCATTGATATCAATGCCAGGTTCCTAGAGAATTAGTTAAATGGGGTCAAAACTATACAGGACACAACAGCAGAGTTAAGAGTAACCAGACAAGTCAGGATTCTTTCAATTTAATTAAAATAAAGAAGGAATTATTTCATATTCAGCACCTTCCTCCCACCTCCATTAGAAAATGAAACAAGAATTTAAGTTGCAAGCAAATTCGACTAAATGATAGGGAAAATACAAAGAACACCTGCCTATACATATCAAAGAAAAAAATTAAATTGTAATCCAGACTACAGTAACATTGAATTAAGATAATACATATTTTGGGCCATATTTTCACATTTTTGAAAGATATTCTTTTGGCCTTGTGTTTCAAGATGCCTAAGGAATATATAACAGCCTAGTAAAACAAAGTTTTGTCTTAACATATTTGTTCTAAGTGTCAATCAGGATCCATTGTGTCAATCCATATAAAAAGAAAAAGGGTTCATTGCTAGACCTGGACTGTAAATATACTTTTATCTTCATCCAAAAAATACTTCCTAGGCTTTCTAACTGCAGGATAAATACCCTACCTGCGCACAAGAACAAAATAGACTGACCAAGTGTAGTAGATATTGGTTTGTATATGCTACAGTACACTATATGTATAGTTCTTTTTACATTCCAGTGATTATTATAAATAGTAAACTCCGGTGTCCTAGTTTGTCACCATATACTCACCTAGTTGGGTACAGGGCATTTTTCATACATCACACCTTCCATTCTGAGAACTAATATAATAGTCCAGGTACAGTACTACAAAAGATAGCATGTTATTTTAAAGGTAGATTACACTTTAGGACTGCCCACCTTAACAGTGACCTTTTAATTATTTTTCTGCTTTCTATGTTGCCTTTTTGCAGTCTTAATTTTTACTTTCAAAGTGCATCATGGATTTTTTTGTTCTACCCTCACATGATTAGGTGTAGGGACTTCAAGAATTTAGCTTCTATTTAAAGCCTGTCATCCAGGCTAAATAGGCCAGTGCATTGTGTCTCCACCTTCTCCTTCAAGTCCCACCTTAAAAATCATTCTTCCATGAAGTCTATAATCCCTAGGACTCCTTTCAAAAAAGAAAAATAGAATGTATCACCAAAGAGATCTTCAAGAACAAAAGAAAAAAATTGATAAGCTTAACAAATTAACTTGGTTTTTACTATATTGCATCTTTCATCTACAAGTAATCTGTTAAACTAAGATCCTTGTGACAAACACATTATAGTCAAGTTAGAGGACAGAGTGTCTAACACGTCTGATGCTCCCTATGTGTTTCTATATGACTGTACTCACCTAGGACACTGGAACCTTGATCCAGATTGAGGGCTTTGCACTACCCTTATACGATTAATCACTAGAAATACATTATAATAGTAACAGAAACCTATTAAAAATTGATTTGTGGGTCAAATGTTTTGACTGTTATTCAGAGAGGGTGCTTTTTTTTTTTTTTTTTTAACAGGCTATGTACTCTTAAATAATCTATTAAAACTGAGTTTTAAAATTAAAACTTTCTGGAAATTGCAGTTGCCAGTTGCAACAACAACAAGCTTCTCCAACTTGTGGAAGTTATTTGCAAATCTGATTTAAAATAATATACTGGCACTACCTTAAATTATTCATGCTTTACAAAACTGGAAACTAGCTTTTCTCTTGTAAGTGAATTTACGTAGTGGAACAATCACTTACTGTAACTTATTTTTACTGGTATAATGTGCATCGACCAGAAAATACAAGAAATTCTTCATTTTTATCAGAGTAACATTTTTGGTGAATACTTTAGCCAACAATATTACAATATAAACTTAGAGTGGACACCTAGTTGATAGGATTGGGTTAATGCAGGAGTCTTGCGCATAGAAACGTGAAATCTATATAATGGTCACAGTCTACTAGTCACTGGTTTAAGTATCCATTATTTAAATCACAAATATCAAAACCAAAAAAGTTTGGTACAATTAGAAATTGATGCTTAAAAGAGGTTCATAACTAGAGCAAAAGATGAGACAAGATACAAGTGGAAAAACCCCCAAAGCATATCATTAAAATGCCAAACCCTATCCAGAATTTCCAATTGCAGTTTTGAAAGTCGTCTTTAACAATAATCTTTACAAAAATCACACTGCTCTGCAAGTCAATTTAAAATTTAGAGTTTTATAAAATGGGATATAAGTCATATATGAGGCAGGCAACTGACATTTCTCTGTGGAGCAGACAGCTGGTTGAACATAGGACCATTGCTGCATGCTTCTGGAACACACTGTACTGAAAAAAAGCCCTGGTCAGCAGTAAAACAGACTATAAAACAGAAATCAGAAGGAGAAAATACTCAGCAAGTTTAACTTTTGTAACATGATTAAAAGACAACATATTAATTGGGTGATAGAATGTGCCCGTTCAAAGACACAGGGCCAGATTCTCTCCTGTGTGGAGATCTAGGAGGGAGATTGTTCGCATTGGTTATAGTTCCCTGATTCTCATGCTGCCTATGTCCCAACACAAGATAGAGAAGCCCAGAAGCTGCTCTAAATTTACAACTCTATAATCTGTAAGGGATCATACACCCGCTACGAATTGGTGGAGCTGAGCCAGGGGAATTCTCAGCTAAGTAGGCGTGGCAAGATTCCTCCACTTTTGCATTGCTCAGGCAGTGCAAAGAAGCCAGATTCAGGGCAGAGAATCTGGACCACAACCTTGACTGGTGGATAAAATGACCAGGAAAACCTAGAATCACTGAGCAATCAGACATTTTGATGATGACTTCAGAAATTAAGGATCCTTAGTAATAATGTTTTAGTTCAAAATAGAGCACTTACACTACAATACAGAAAAACAAGAACAACATAAATAATAAAAGCAGTGAAATTACTTAGTGACAAAATGAAACTACCACGCAAGGCCTTTAGTGCCCAAATAGGCAATATAGCCAAATGCTATTCAACTTGCTAAGGTTGTAGAAAAAAATGCAAATTACCTCGTAACTCATTCCCCACTCAAAGTCTAAACACAGTCCAACACCTTGAAAAAAAAATTAATCTATATTTACAGTGAGCTATCTCCTACCAGCAAGTCAGGCTTTGCTCACTGCATGTATGGTACTACATGAAAGCCCATGGTATATTAAGAAAACTTTTGCTGAGCAGCAACTAAAATTTAGAACCAAGTAATGATCACTAAATTGAGAAGCTAGATGAAGAAGTCTACTAAAATTAAATTAGATAATTAAACAGTACATAAGAACATAAGAATGGCTGTACTGGGTCAGACCAAAGGTCCATCCAGTCCAGTATCCTGTCTACCGACAGTGGCCAATACCAGGTGTCCCAAAGGGAGTGACGATCAGATGATCTCTTTCCAGCCAGCCATCACCATCCTCTGATGAACAGAGGCTAGGGACACCATTTTTTACCCATCCTGGCTAATAGCCATTAACGGACTTAACCTCCATGAATTTATCCAGTTCTCTTTTAAACCCTGTTATAGCCTTCACAACCTCCTCAGGCAAGGAGTTCCACAAGTTGACTGCGCTGTGTGAAGAACTTCCTTTTATTTGTTTTAAACCTGCTGCCCATTAATTTCATTTGGTGGCCCCTAGTTCTACATTATGGGAACAAGTAAACAACTTTTCCTTATTCACTTTTTCCACATCACTCATGATTTTATATACTTCTATCATACCCACCTTAGTCTCCTCTTTTCCAAGCTGCTCCATAAATTTTGTCCATTTTCTAATTAAGTCCACTAGGGCAGGTACTGTCTTGATTCATGTCTTGCACAATGTCAAATGCATTGTCAGTGCATGATAATATTCAGGTTCACTGGACACAGGAAAAAGATAGATACTCTGCCAACTGCAGCCTGTTGGTACTCTTGGATTATTGCTTGTGAAAATTGGGAATCCAGGTAGCTCTCAGCATCTTCCCTGGAACTGCTCCTAGGTAGATTTTTTTTTATTCGTTTGAATAGTGCAAGAATATAATAGCTTGAGAAGCTCAAGAACTCCACAGAACAGCAGTTAGAAAAGAGCTCCAGAGAGCTTCTCTCACTAGACAGGGCTTTTCAAAAGGACTTCTTGCAGAACAGTTTAATGAAATTATCACAGGTTTGCCATTCTTTTCAGCCGCTGACATTGCAATGACTTAAAACAAACATGAACAAACACTGCCCAAATAGCATTATGCGAAACACTGCCTAAATCAGGCCACACACAGTTATAAACAGGGCTTCTGATTATTGGTTAAAACCAATAAAAACTGATAAAACATCCCTGATTTAAACAAAAATGAAATTGGTGCTTATCCAACAAACACTAGAAAAACAGCAGAAATGGTGACTTGTATCTAAGGCAGTGGTGTACAATCTTTGTTCCACAGACTAGGATTTTCAAAGGGGTTGGCACCTCCATTTGAAATTTGTTAGGGGTCCGTAAACTAAAAAAGGTTGAAGACAACTGATCTAAGGGCTCGTCTCTACACAGAGCAGCAATGTGGACTTTGGGAGTATTTCTACCACACACGAGAAATACTCCCAAAGTCCACATTGCTGCTCTGTGTAGAGACGAGCCCACAATATAATCTGTGAATATATATTAATTTGTCCAGGTAGAATCTGCTGGTAAGCACTGAAGGCTCCCTAGTAGGTTTGGCAGGCGTCCAGTTTTCGACCAGAACGTGCGGTCGAAAGGGGACCCTGGTGACTCTGGTCAGCACTAAAAGTCTGGTCGGCGGCACAGCTGGGCTAAGGCAGGCTCCCTGCCTGTCCTGGCTCCCAGAAGCGGCTGGTAAGTCCAGGTCCTAGGTGCAAGGGTGCCCACAGGGGCTCCACACGCTGCCTCTGCCCCAAGCGCTGGTCCACAGCTCCCACTGGCTATAAATAGCTTTAAATTTCTACAACTTTATATTCAAAACCAAAGCTTCATGACAGCTTCTTCATCCAGACTGGATCAGGAGAACAGTAGTTCTTTGCTGTATAGAGACAAGCATCATAAAATGATTATTGAATAAGACATCCCATGCCTTATAAATGCCTGATATGCACCAGTTAATCTCAGGTATACCACAAAGAAGAAACATCATGGAAAATAATATTCCTGGTTGCTTTTTTGGAAGGTTTTTGTTTTTTAAAACAGGGTTTTCTTTTCAAAACTAGACAGTTAACTCAAAATCGGCAACATAATGGCTATATCCTTGGCTATGTCCTAGGGCAGGGGTGGGCAAATTTTTTGGGCTGAGGGCCACATCTGGGTATGAAGTATCAGAGGGGTAGCTGTGTTAGTCTGCATCCACAAAAACAACGAGGAGTCCATTGGCACCTTAAAGACTAACGGATTTAATTGGGCGTAAGCTTTCGCAGGTAAAAAACCCACTTCTTCAGATGCATGGAGTGAAAATTACAGAAACAGGCATAAATATATATTGGCACATGAAGAGAAGGAAGTTACCTTACAAATGGAGAACCAATTTTGAAGGCCAATTTAGTTAGGGTAGATGTGGTACACTCCCAATAATAGATGAGGAGGTATTAATACCAATACCACATCCACCCTAACTAAATTAGCAGGAGCTGGAGGGTCAGATTAAAACAACTGGAGGGCCAGATGTGGCCCGCGGGCCATAGTTTGCCCACCCCTGTCCTAGGGCATCCTCTATCAACAATGTTTTTAGTTCAAAATCATGATTAAGAGCATCTTAGAGCAGATCTACACTATAACACTTCAGTGAAGATGCTACTATGCAGACGAAAAAGCTTCTTCCCATCCAGTATAATCTACCTCCATGAGAGGCAGTAGAAACATTGATAGAAGCCCTCCCATTGACTTAGCGCTATCTACAGTGAGGGTTAGGTTGGTATAACTATCACTCAGGGGTGTGGATTTTTCATGTCCCTGAGCGACACAGTTATACCAATGTAGGTTTACAACGTAGACCTGGCTTTAGAACATAATTAATATAAATTTATTATGAATCAGACTCCGCATACTGCACCTATATGCTTGGGTAGATCTTCTATTCACTTTTGTGTAAAAGAGAAACATGCATCCTAGATGACAAACTTATATTTTTATATTTATGCTTCACTTAGATGCAACAGAGTGGTCAATCACATATGACCCAAAGAGTAGGCAACTCTAAAGCCTCCCAGAAAGGAAATAGTGGCAGGTTCAGAGCATCTACAGAATAACCCAATGGGAAATACTTTAGTTATTCACATACTCTTAAAAAAAATCTTTTAGTTAGTTACACCAAAATTAGAGTACTTTCTGACAGGCTACCTGTCTGATTTCTCACATCTAAACACTCCAAGATATGCAAGATTTGAACTACAATGCTTTGTTTAATATATTATAAATAATCACTAACTAAACTGCTCTTTCAAGTTTCACACATTTCACTCCAGAACACTAGCATTTCAAATGCAGTATGTAGAACTTTAAAAATGTATTGTTTTAAAGTGCCATCATTACCGCTAAAAAACAAAGTGACACTTTTCATTCTATAACAACGAGGAGTCCTTGTGGCATCTCAGAGACTAACAAATTTATTTGGGCACAAGCTTTCATGGGTTATAACTCACTTCATCAGATGCATGGGGTGGAAAATACAGTAGGCAGGTATAAATATACAGCACACGAAAAGACAGGTATTGCCTTACTGAGTGGGGGGAGGGAGGTCTGTGCTAACGAGGCCAATTCATTTAGGGTGGAGGTGGCCCACTTCCAACAGTCGACAAGAAGGGATGAATATCAACATAGGGAAAACTATTTTTTGTAGTGACCCAGTCACTGCCAGTCTTGATTCAGGCCTAATTTGATGGTGTCAAGTTTTCAAATTAATTCCAGGTCTGCAGTTTCTCGCTGAAGTCTGTTTTTGAAGTTTTTTTTGGTTGAAGAATGGCCACTTTTAAGTCTGTTATTGAGTGTCCAGGGAAATTGAAGTGCTCTCCAACTCATTTTTGAATATTACAATTCTTGATGTCTGATTTGTGTCCATTTACTCTTTTGCGCAGAGACTGTCCGATGTGTCCAATGTACACGGCAGAGGGTCACTGCTGGCACATGATGGCATCTCTCCCATTGGTAGATGTGCAGGTGTTAATTCTATGTTAATGCAGTGTTCTATTAACTGCTCTTTACCAGCCTGGCTGCATTTTTCTGCAGAGCTGGTTGCATTTAGGAAATTAACCAATCCTCAACAAATCCACTCACCTACTCTCTTTGTGTAATCTAAAGATAAAATATGGTGAAGGCACCAGCATTTTTGCTGCTTGACTGCTGCTTCCAAGATACAAAAGCACATTCCACCCTCCGTACCCCATTCCTATAACTATTGATTGTGCTGGTCCCACATCCACCTCCTCTCCCACCACACCCAATACATACGTTAACTGGCAGCTAGTAAGATAACCTGGTTAGAAACCTACTGCATGACTTGCTGCATGTTGGCATTATGTAAATAAAAACAACAGAAGATGTTGCGTTTTTAAGTTTTACTAATTAGGCCGAGTCTTCATTCATTCACTTTAATTTAAGGTTTCGTATGCCAGTAATACATTTTAACGTTCTTAGGTCTCTTTCTATAAGTCTATAATATATAATCAAGTATTGTTGTATGTAAAGTAAATAAGGTTTTAAAATGTTTAAGAAGCTTCATTTAAAAGTAAATAAAATGCAGAGCCCCCCAGATCGGTGGCCAGGACCCAGGCACTGTGAGCACCACTGAAAATCAGCTCACGAGCTGCCTTCGGCACCCGTGCCATAGGTTGCCTACTCCTGAATTAGGCTAACAACACAGATAGTTATTAATGTAATATGCAGAAATTTAGCACAGTACCCAACAAAAAAGAACTTAGTGATTGGTATTACAGATTCATGTGTGTACACTGAACACTGACCTCTAGTCTTACTAACATTATCTTGCTCTGTGTTCATCAATAATGTTATCTCTAAGAACACAGCTTTGTTCTCCTATTAACTAGTCATATAATAAATATTCAAAACAATGTATAAATATTAAGGAAGATATATGTACAGTTTTGCAATTCTGTAAAGTGTTTATAGGCTTGTGAAAAATATTATATAACAATATAGTAACAGCTTGAAGGGAAACTATATTTTAAAACGTAGTAGTTTTAGATTACATCTAGACAACAAAAGTATTTTCAAATTGGATTGTTCTCTCCTTTTCTGCAAATTAATCTGTTTATACTCCCTCATGCTTGTTGCTGATGTGCATTAGAATGGTAACCTACATGTTCAAACAGCATAATGAAAGACTATATATCTCCTTGAAAGAACAGAGGGACAGAGTAGAACAATTACTCTCTTCATGGTGGTGAATGCTAGTAAGTTCATTATACATTGTACTGTGTTCATTTTTTAAAGTTGTTGCTTCTCCTGCTTTTTATATGCTTCATTTTTTTAAACACACACTACATTTTCAGTTTCTTCAAATCCAGTCCTCCTGAGAAGCTACTGCTAGTTTCTATTTATGGCCTTCCCAGTGATGAGGCTCCAGAGCTCTCTCAACAGAAGAGAGATCTAGGCCACTTAGCTGTACAAAACCAGAGGTTTGCATAGACCTTCACAGACAAAAATGAGGCATGGTCACCACTCTGAGGAATTTACTATCTAATTCCTCAACTGAGAATCAGGTTCTATCAGTAACCCATTTCCCCTACCATCCCTCCTACATCTCAGAGAACACCAGTCTTCTTGCTGTTTTCCTTGGGCATATAGGTGTTCAGATACTATGGTGATCCTATTTCTGCATATATCACCAGTAACAATATGCAGTACTGGACTTTCAGTAAAACAATTTTTAAAAAAGGGTATGTGAAATGTTAGTTTTGTATTCATATAAAATATAGATAGATGCAGCCTCAGCAGCATATCTGACCCTGCCCACTGACACTCATTCCCACACTGCTTCCCTGTCAATTTCCATACTCTTCTATAACATTTCTTTCACTACTCCCACTCACTAAAATCAGGCTCATTCATACACTCAAGTTTCCAAACTTCCCATCTACAGGCATTGCCACACCCAACACATGTCCAGCACACACCTCCAAATATATCCAAAACAAAGCACATTTCCTCCTACCCACTAGATTCTGCCTCTACCTCCCCACAATAGCCCCAGTTCTCCTTGAACATCTGTGTCGTCCATGGCACAATCAAACCTATTTCTGGTATCTAACTTTTTTCTCTTGCAGCTCACCAGTTTCCCTATATCTTCTCACAATTTCACCCCAGCTACTCAGCACTACTACGTTCTCTAATACAACTGTTTGCTGAACCTTTAACAACATTAAAAACTACAAATAAAATGAAACGTATGTGCCATTGGTTATTTTTATAGAAATGAGAGATCACAGCTTCATCTTCAGATTATCTGAAAAAATACCTTTAATTCACCTGATTTTTTTTTAAGTTACAGCATTTAAAATATTAAATTAAGAACCTTCTCAAGAAAATTGCCATTGTCATCTTGCAATGAGAAGTTCAATATCTGCAGTGGCTGAGCTGTGGGCTCAGACAACCCAACGTTTACACTTTAAAAATAAACAGCAGGTTAAGTAATTCAAAATCTAGGATAGGTCTATGTTACAGGATTTTTGCATATAAAGTCACTTTTTAGCCACACTTTAAGCAGTTACCTTAAATCTACTGGATCATTTTGAGCATGCAGACTGTGACACAATTACCTTTCTACTCCAAGACTAAAAAGATCTTTGAAGAACTGTTCATATTACAGTGCAATTGGAGAAGAAAACCATCATATATATTAAGATCCAGAACTGGTTATACTATTTCAAGGTACATCTTGTGGGAAAGAGACTAGACATTTTAAAAAAACCCAAACTATTTACAGGCAGGCTCTACAGTAATTACATCTTCATGGCAAACATGAAAGATGGATGCACTATATCAAAGCCTTCATTCTTGATGACACAAACAGCCTAGCAAACCTTCTGAGTGTGGATGCAATAAAACAGAAGTGTATAGCCAGATCTGAGATAAAACAATTAATTTCCAGGGACATAAAACTTCAGCATCACACCAAAGCAATAAACAGTCAAAACTGGCAATCATATTGCCACTGGCAGCTCTATGCTTCAAATAAATTAGATCAGAAATAATCTAAACTACAGCTCTCTTCATGACTATAAACCAGTTCTTTACTTTACAAAAAAGTGACAGTTTGCAATTAAACAAACTAGAATAAATGATGAGAGAGAGAAGCTCTAGCCACACTAACATTTTGTATAAATCATGCCAGCCATAAGATAAGTGCAATGAATATATAAATAAACGTTTAAAAATAATGGAAGCATCTATCCATGGGACAGTTTAACTGGGAGTGCACATTTCATTTTTTCATTATAAATTGGAAGGCATTCAAGGGCTACTGACTTATTTTATTGACAAATGATGTAAAGGGAAACAGCAAACATCACTGAATGTTTATTTTTGTAGTGGCTGGGATAATATATGTATTACTGTACAGTTGCCTTGTGTCCCTATCAGAGCACTGTGCAACAGGCATATCAGCTCCTGCTCATTTGAAGGAGTCTCCCTGCACTACTAATCTGTCATAAGGCAGTTTTTAATCAAGTGTCCGACTTAAGATAGAAGATTTTGTTATGTTATCAATTAGGTTTAAAATCTTATTCATTTAGTAACCTCGGCTTCTAAGAGCTCATGGATTTAGAACTGGGACAGGCAAGGATTCAAAAGAGAAAACTAAAAAGGTTTTGTGCTAGGAAAGAGGGGTCCCAGAATTTGTTCACCTACTGAAAAAGCCATTGTCATTCTTCTCTAAAGAGTGTGAGCACCCCCCCCCTCAAAAGATAACAGCTGCAGGAATATATTTTATTCCAGACCAAACAAAAATCCACTCGGATTTCAGCCGCCCTGCCACGTTTGAGCCTCTGAGCGCTATTTTATACACATCCCGCAGTCAGGAGGAAAGACTCACTCGTTTCCTTACCACCGTCAAACTGCACTACACCTGCCATGGGGGGGAGGGGCCGCCTCTCACTTCCTTCGGGGCTGAGGAGCCAGAGTCCCGGACTACTTCAGACCTGCCTCAAGCCTCCCCGTTCGCCGCGGGAGACGCCTGGAGTCAGCGCGGCCCCGCTCGGGACGGAAGGGCTCGGTCTGGGCGTGTTTCAGACGGAACTCGGGACCCTGCTGGCGAGCCGCCCCCGGGCGGCCTGGCCGGGGGTCCAGGCACAGGGGTAAGGGGGGGGGCGAGGCGGGAAAGTTCCGCCCTCAGGGGCGGCTCTGAGGTGAGGGCAAAAGGCGGCCCCCACCGCCCTAGGGCCGCTCCCCCGGGCGAGGCCTAGCGCTCCCCGGCCCCTCTCGCTCAGGCTGCCCCAACGCCGGCCCGGCACCTACCAGCTGCTGGCGGATCCACCGTAACATCCCCCCGGCCTTGCAGGTCCCGGAGTGGGGTTTCCCCTCCAAAGTGCCGCTCGATGCCGCCGCCTTAGTGTAGCCGCCCGCTGCCGCTCGGCCTCCCCATGGCGCGGAGACCCGGCGCCTCCTTAGGTGCAGCGCAGCCCGCCCAGCACCTCGAGCCGGCGGGGCCGCGGCCGCCCGACAACCGCCATCAAACAGCCGCTGTTGTCACCGAGGCAGGTTCTCCCCGCGGTCCGCCCCGCCTCCAGGAAATGACGAGAGAGCAGCACCAGAGTGGGGGGCGGGGCCTGCAAAGGGGCGGGCAGGAGGGGAAGGGGGGAGGGGAGAAATCTGGAGTGGGGGAATGGTGAAGGGGGGGGAGGAACAGGGGGAGCTGAGGAAAGATTTCTAACCTTTGAGCTTCCTCCTCTGCTGCCCCTCCCACTTCGGAGGCGGCTCCTTTAAACGTCTTGAAAAATCAACTACTGTTGCTTTAAAACCCTCCTTTGCTGGGATGCCCACAAATCCCTCAGCAAGAACTGAGCTGCTGGTGGGCTGAGACCACTGCTTAGCCTGCAGCCCAAAACTCTCTCAGTGTTTCCAGATATTCCCCCCGCTGTATGCATCCTGCTCTCACACCTAATTGTATAGTCTGAGGCAGGGACTGTCTTTTTTTATGTGTTTGTACAGGGCCTACACAATGGGTTCCATGTCCATTACTAGGGGTCTTAAACACTACAGTAACATTAGTAATAAAGCTGGGAAGAAGCTGGCGAAAAGCAGAGGAAGCAGTCAGGCAAAGTATATCAACCTAGGGAGAGCCAGCGGTAGGGAGGAGAGAAAGAAGCAGGGGACAAGAAGTTAAAGGGAGAAAAGAGAAAGTTACATCTATATAATGTGCTGCTGCAAAATAAAGACATTAGGCTTTGCTGGAGTAGAAATGCCAGCATGTGTATTTGTTTTTTTAATTGAATTGTGTGTGTTTTGCACAATTCTGGGAATTAGTCAAACTAAAATTGCCACGTTTAAAAACAAATTGAAAGTGTTTAAGCTTGCATCTCCTTTTTGTTGTACTACACAGTATAAACTAGTGTAATGCAGTGGAGCGTTTGACTGGTTCATCATCTTAATCTGTACTGAAACATTTATAGAAGCCTGTTTAAAAAAAACTACTGTTTGATTAAAAGTGGATATTAAAGCATTTTCATAATATGAAATGTTCTCCATGAAATCTCTATTTTGCGCTATTAAAATAGTACTTCTAATAGTGAAAATTAAATAAAGTATTCAGCCCTAAGCCTCCATACATGTACATGTTTAACCATATGGACATATTTGTAGGATGAGGGGCTCTATTCTGCAAACAGTTAAAAGAGGATTATTTTAAGTAGTAAAAGCTTGGGCTCCCAGCTCCCATTAAAGTCAAGGAGAGCTTTGCCATTGATTAAAATAGAAACAGGTTCTTTGTGAAGGAAGATCTGAGTTCTATCCCTGCTACTACCCTGAAGTTCCAAATTACTATAATAGAAATGTAGGGATGGAAGGGCTCTTGAGAGATCATCTAGTCCAGTCATACTGAAGCAGGAGCAATGTAGTCCTGCCTACCACTTTAGTCCAACACAATAATGTGCAGAACTGCATGATGATGGTATTTGCCACAGATCTTATGTGTAGGTTTCAGCGTTTAATTAGAGATTTAGGCAGAATACAACTTATTTTGGACATTTAGTGTGGCTGATGGATGGTTCGAGTAGTGAGATCTCTCCTCTCCCCTGCAGTTTAAGTATATGAAATTATAATTAGAAAAATACTTATCTTTCATTTTTATCAGAAGCACCTCAAACTTTGTAAAATTCTATATTGAATGCTAGGTATTACTGAAAAGATTCAAATACAGCAAAGTTGAATTTCAAACAGCATTACAAACTAAATTAATGTTAAATCAATCCACTTCTGCACTACCACAGTGATTTCACAGTTGCCCAGTTGCCCAGATAGCAATCTTATTGCAAAGCTTCTAGCCAAAAGCTTAACTGATCTTCTGCTGATGTCTTTCAGATAAGAAGTAAAAACAAGGTCCTGACCACTAGTTATTAAAGATTATGGTATTTTTCTGAAGAATGAGGGCATTAGCTGTATTCTTAGCAAATTCAAGAGTAGCAACATTCTGAAAGCCTACATTTCAACATGCAGTTTCAGTTAGATGAAGATATTTTTCACTTCCTATTAGGTTACTCTAGTGGTGCAGTGCATCAAAAATAACTTGAAAGCACCTGACAAACTAATTGATTCCAACATCACATATATATATTGCTTTAAAAAGGAGTAAAAGTTAGTGGAAGAAAGTACATTAGTAGAATAAAGTTATTAATTACCACAACAGGTTCTGAACACTCTACCTTTTACAATATTAGGCAAACACTTGATCCATCATAATAATTCTACCCTTGAGAAAAATAAAACTTTGTATTTCTGGAGTGCCCCTTCTGAGTTGTTCAAAAGCAATCTGTAATCTTAATGAATTAAGCTTCACAGTACACTTGTGTGGCACACATTTTACTGAAGAGGAAAACTGAAGCAAAACAAGATCTGGAGCAGAATTTTCAAAAGCGGAGCCTGAGATTTCAGGTCATACGTTTTTGGGGTTCTCAACTTAGACACGGAAGCCTGACTTGCAGAAAACAGTGAGTCTTCAGCACTTCTGGTAATCAAGCCTCAGGTGGCTGGAGGTGGGCACCCAAAAACTGAGGCTATGTCTATACAACTGCCGGATCAACACTCCAGCGATCGATGCACTGAGGGTCCATTTAGTGGGTCTAGGACCTGCCAAATTGATCACAGATTGCTTTCCAATCAACTCTGGAACTCCACCCTGAACAAGAAGAATAAGGTAAGTCGAAAGGAGGGTGTCATCCATCGACCCAGTGTGGTGTAGACACTGCAGTAAGGTGATCTAAGCTATGTCGACTCCAGCTATGTTATTCAAGTACCTGGAGTTGCGTAACTTAGGTCGACTTACCACAGTAGTATACATATAGCCTGAGACACAAAATCAGAGGCCACTTTTGAACATTTTGATTTGAAGACTTGCTCAATTTTGCACAGTGAATCTGTGCTGAAGCAAGAAATAGAACAAAGGTCCCACTCACCTTGACTTCAATATGAGTAATTATCCTGCAGGGAAAGAATAAGATCCCAGATACTCTGAACCTCAGTCATATGCTTTAGCCACTTGACTAGGCTTCCGTATCCATGGGGAAGATGTTTTCAGTTGTTTACTTAGCAACAAAGGACTTCACTGTCCCGATATTAACAAAAATGTATAATGATAAAAGGACTCTTTCAAAAATTAAATATAAAAAGTTAGAGTTCAGATACGCAATCCTGCAAACTTTTACGCACGTTAGTAGTCCCAGTGAAGTCAATGATGCTACTTGTGTATAAAATTAATCAGCCATAAAGAATTGCAGGATCCATTCCCAAGTGATGCAAGCTCTGGTATCAGGGGGCAGTAAAGATTCCTTAGGAGCCAAGGTTTTCCCACTGGAAAATTCTTGGTTTTTTCCATTTTAAATTTAAATACTTTGTAATTCTTGAAAACCTTAATCTACAAAATTTATATTGGCAACTAAGCTGCCAATTTAAAAAAAAAAGAAAAGAAAACCCTATATACTAAATATGTAGAACACTAGTGATTTCATTTCCAAAGCCACAGGTCAAACTGTCTTGAGTGGCTCATGACCATGAGTGCCAACCTCAAGGCAAATTCTTAATAAACAGGCCACAAACTCCAAACTGGCTATGTGTTATATACTTAGATTTCACCAACCAAGTATCAAGCGTGAGCTACTCAAGCATTACAACAGCCGTAACATGGAGTCACAGACAGTCCCCTTGGGTATTGTGGTCTATCTTGCCACCACGTTAGCTGGCTCCTTATACCAAAAATCACAACAATATTCAGATTACAGCCAGTCCCAAAGGACCAGTTACTTACTCTAGGTCAATTGTACCCTAGATCTCAAACTAAAAATGCTTGTAGCCAATCCTGTAATACTCAGGGAAAAAAATAGTGTTATGCACAAGGTTAAAGCAGGTAAACATACATAAATGACTTTACAGTCTTCAGTTCCAAAAAGTGGTAATAGTTGTTATATATGCAAGTTCTATATGTCCCTCAGGGCTAACCCATTCGAAGCAGCTTGAGGATCCCTTGATTATGTTTAGAAGTATTGCCCTCTCCAAATTCCAAGCAGCAGGGCAATATAGTTCCTTCTTCTCAGGCATTTATATTCTGTTACCCCAGAGTTCAAGCTTATGGGATGAGTTTATGTTCATGTCCCTTCTTCATGGGTGTGTCTTTGTCCTTCGATGTTTTGCGAAGGCTCGTGGTTTCAGTGGGTGTTTTTGTGTGCAGGACCAGCCCTTTACACTAATGTTTCTTTCCTAATGTTTGGTCAGTTACACAATTACAGAGATTTTCAGTGCAAACACTCAATATAACTTTATACCATGGGCTACAGATATTATGAGATCAATATATACACCATCCTGGAATCATTTCATCAAGTCTAAACACAGTCTTATCAACTTAACATCTATTTTAATGCTAACACATAGCAGGAAACCAGTCTGTCCTCACCTATGTATTTGTCAGTGTTCAGTGAGGCCTAGGGTCCTTGGAATGAGCTGGCACCTAGTCTGCCAGTGTCACAGCATAGTCAAAAAGTCTGTGTCAGAGATACCGGGTTACTTTAACACGTCCTTATTCTGCAGGCATTCAATTACCCGGCTGGAGCATCAATTTTATAGATAATCAGCGGCTGATTTCCAGTCACAAGGCCCTGAATCTAAATACACATGCAGATTGTTGCCTGGAGCATCAATCTTCAGGAAAAAGTACAAAGAGACTCCTAGAAAATGAATAGAGCTTTTAAAAAAGAAAATATTCTGTCTAGTTTGTTGCTGCTTTTTTGCTGCTTGCAAGAAATAAGATCTGATGAACAAAAGTAATATACATTTTAAATAGTGACATTTACAAGATTATATAAATGCAATAGAGCTCTGTCTTTTCATTTCTTTTTGCTATGTCTGCTCTTATGTATTGGAAGCTGGATCCTTTGCTTTACCCCACCCCCTACTACTGCTTTTTAGATTTCAAAATCTGTTTTACACTGTAAAGGTTCAACTGCTATCCCTACACTTATATATATATATATATATATATATATACACACACACACATACACACTTTTATCTGTCAGTATGATTTAATACCAAGGCAAACGGAAGAGATTAATTTATTACTAGCAAACAAATGGAGAGTCACAGATCTTTGATAGTTCAATAAAACTTTATTAAAATTAAAATGCTCTGGGCCTCAGACTGTCGGTGGGGATCACTAAGGCCCTAATCCTGGAAGTTGTTCCCTTCAGGCAAGGGTGCAGGAGTTCATCTGTACAGAGCTCATGGCAGAACTGTAGGGCTGCCGGGGCAGGGGGGAGTGGGGCAATTTGCCCCGAGCCCCACAGGAGCCCCCACAAGAGTTTTTTGGGGACCCTGGAGTGGGTTCCTTCACTCGCTCTGGGGGCCCTGGAAAACTCTCACAGGGCCTGGGCCCCCGGAGCTTCTTCCACTCTGGGTCTTCAGCGGCAAGTGCTCCGAAGACCTGCGGTGGAGGGTCCTTCCGCCTCGGGACCTCCCGCCGAAGTGCTGGGTTTTTGGCGGCAATTTGGCAGCTGGGGGTCCTTTTGCCCTGGGACCTGCCGCCCAAGTGCCATCCCAAAGAAGGTGTGCACTTGAGTGCTGAGCAATCTCTGAGCTGTTTCTTCCCACACAGAGCTGATCTCAGTGTCTCTGTGTCCATTTGCAGCTGTGTGTGTCCCTACCAGTGTGTGTGTCCTGGAGAAGGCTTGAGGGCCTGGCCCAGCAGAACAGGATGAGGGACAGGCTGGTGGAATGGGCGGGCTCAGTGGGACCCCAGCACATCAGGTGGCACCCTGAAAAGGGGGTACAACCCGTCACAGAAGGATGTTGCAGTAATCTAGATGTGAGCTGATGAGAGCTTGGCGCAGAGTTTTAGCTGTGTGGATAAGAAAGGCTGTACCTTAGACATGTTATGCAGAAAGAATTGGCAAGACTTAGACCCAGCTTGGATGTGAGGACCTAGAAATAGATCCGAGTTGAACATTTGATGTGCAGGTCATGGCCGTACGTTTCTGGCATGATGGTGGTGTCCACAGAAATCACGCAAGGAGGTAGCGAGGAGGGGAAGATTAGGATCTCTGTTCTAGCTATGTTGATTTTGAGCTGTTGACGAGACAGTCACAAGGAGATGTCAGAAAGGCAGGCTGAAAGTTGTTCAGATAGAAGGAGACATGTCTGTGAGTCATCAGCATAGAGATGGTAATTTAATTTGGTTTGTGGAAGACATTACTCAAAGACAAGGTGCAGATGGAAAACAGGGAAGGACCAAGAACTGAGCCCTGAGCAACCCAACAGAAAGTTGGAGTGTGGATGAGGAGGATCCTCCTAAGGACATGCTAAAAGAGCAATTAGAGAGGTAGGAGAAGAACCAGGACACAGAGTCATGGAAATCAAGGGAGGACAAGATTTCAAGAAGAAGAGCATGGTAATCAATGTCAAAGGTAGCTGACAGGTCAAGAAGGATGAGGATGGAGTACTGGTTCTGAGCTTTAGGTAGAAAAGAGACTTTGGTGAGAGAAGTTTCAGTTGAGTGCAAGAGGCAGAAGCTGGATTGGAGAGGATGATGGATGGAATTGGAGGAGAGGGACTTCAGACAGTGATTGTAATCAATGTGCAATGAATTTAGAAATGAAAGGGAAATGGAGCAGTAGTGGGAAAGGGAAGTGAAGTCAAGAGTGGGTGTGATGCTTTCCAGAGGTACCCAAGGTTGTGAGGCACCTTGTTACCATCTGCCCTTAGTGTGAGGAAGCTTTGTCTGTGCCTGCCAGAAGTCAACTCCCCAACTTCAATGATCAAGGGCAACACAAGCACTCTCCTTTAGGCCTCGCAGGTCCCGCTGTCACTCTACAGATTAGCAATAGACACACTCCAACCCTTGAGCCATCTGAGCATCTCCCTGGAGCATGCAAGCTCTGGTTCACTGGACACTTGTAGTATTTACTGATCTGCTGTTTCCAAAGAAGCAGTACACCCCAGCTTACCAGTTTTACCTCCAAATCATCACTCTGCTTAATTCACAGCACATACATTTGTTTATAATGAAATCATGTAGAAGTTTATTTAACAAAGCATAGAGATTGAAGTTGTAGTGAGTGGAAGAATAGGAAACAAATGGTTACATATAAAATAAAAATCACAACATATTCTAGAGTGCAGACTTCATTAACAAGATACTCATGTCTGAAAGTATTGCTCACCCACAATCCCTGCAGTGCTTTACAGCCAGACAGGCTGTGATCCTTCTTTCTGAGACATACACACCATCAGTTTGCCTCCTTAGCAAAGGATTCAGTTGTTTCTTTGAACTCTGAGATATACCAGATCGAATTGTTGTCTTTATTCAAAAACACGATACTGCTGTTTGTTTCTTCCTGTAGATTTCCTCACTTGTAGGTTTCACAATCTCTCAATTTCGTGCCTGGCTCAGTATGCAAACAGGGAAACTATGAGAGGTATAAAATACACAAATGGCCAGACAGGAAGATAAGTGTCAGTTACCTTGGAAATGTGCCTCTTAGGCAGGAGGTATGTCATCTCCTGGTGACCTGCCTTAACTCCAAGACTGTAAAAACATAATTTTTAGTATAGGTATATAATTCCTTAAATATTATCTGGAAGCATATTTTGCAAAGATTATGACCAGCAGTGGGCTTCTGGCTCTCTCATATGCCAGCCTTTGATGAACTATTATGCAGATCCCTGTAAAACCCTATGCACCCCCCTATGCCAGTTGGCACTAATGGGTCCCTGGGTCATAGTGGGTTTTTTAAGATCAGAAAAACATTAGCGTGCTTGTATTGTGACTAGAAAGAGTCAGAGGAGAATGAGAGGTCAAGGAGAAGAGTAAGGGGATGAGAGTGGGCACAAGGTAGATCAGGAGATAGGATGGGGTAACTGGGACAATGGAAGGGTTAGATGAGAGCAGGTGAAAAATATCTCTGACAGGAGAAAGCGACAAAGAGTCCTGTGGCACCTTATAGACTAACAGAAGTATTGGAGCATAAGCTTTTGTGGATGAATACCCACTTTGTCAGATGCATGTGGTGGAAATTTCCAGAGGCAGGTATAAATATGCAGGCAAGAATCAGTCTAGAGATAAGGAGGTTAGTTCAATCAGGAGGTTGAGGCCCTCTTCTAGCAGCTGAGGTGTGAACACCAAGGGAGGAAAAACTGCTTTTGTAGTTGGCAAGCCATTCACAGTCTTTGTTTAATCCTGAGCTAATGGTGCCAAATTTGCAAATGAACTGAAGCTCAGCAGTTTCTGAACACGGCTACCCCTCTGATACTGTGACAGGAGAAAAAGGCGAGAGTTGTAGAAGAGGAAGAAAGAAAGGAAGACAAGCCGTGGGGAGACGGAAGCTCATGTCATATTTTGTTCCCTTTTTAGAGGGTGCAAAAGATTTAATTGGTATACAGTGGCTGTTGCCCTGTACCAGCTTCTCAGAACCGGCACACATGATGTGTGTATGCACCATGTGCAGTCCAGGCAGAGGCTCCAGAGCATCATGACTTAACCGAATAACTGGCCAGCCAGAGCAGAGCAATGAAGGAAAAGATAAGATAAAAAGCCAAATTTCAGTGTCTCCACTAAAACGGACACAGAGCAGCCACTGTCAAAAGGTCTTTGCCAGAGAGTTTGCTATGAAGACAGGTTTCAGATTAAGCAGTGTGAAAAGATGTAAGAGATCTAGTTTTAATTTGTAAGCAATTTAGCAATGTGTACTCCAGACATTTGCACAACATTTTTTACCTCCCACTACTAGGTTCAGTTGGAGGTCATAGAAGTCTCCCCCATCAGTACATTTTGTGTCACCATGTTTGCGCAGAGATGCTGTTGCACATGCATACAAAGTCTCTTCTGAAGTTGCCTGTGTACAGACAACTAGCAGACATTCTGCACCCTTCCACAGACACCACGTCACCTTTCTTTATGTATAATTATTTTCTGAGCTACTGAAACCTTTTGATAACACCCAGTAAATGGGCTATTTTTCTGGCTCATATTCTTGGTGTCAGCATAATTAGTGTAATTGTGGGGAATGTGATCTTACTGGCCTTTAGCACAGATGACCATAGTTAATGGGGGACTTTTAGCTCAGGTGTTTCTGTATATAAAGGGTCAGTTTCCAAGAGAGGCTGTATTATCTAATAAGCAGGGTACTCCTGATCCTATTCCTATTCTTGATTATCCAAGTGGCTTGGAAAAGTCATTAGCCCAGATTTTTTTTAATTGTCTCTAATTTGGGGTGCCAAACTTTAGAGCCAGAGAAGCTGTTTTTAAGAGATGCGGAACATTAATAGCGTTAAGTAAAGTCAACAGGAATGGCAGGTGCACAGAACCTATTAAAGTCAAACCCTATGTATCTAAAATTGAATTCCCAAAATTAGAGGCCACTGTTCTGGGCCTTCAAGTATGTGCGCCTTGGTGTACCCATCAATAAACTGAGTTTAATACTGTATTTCCCATGCAGACATGTAAGGTTTAATTAAACTATAATGCAGAGTGGGATCTTTACGGGAATGGTGCTGTATGAAAAATTATTATTACTGCCATTGCAGAAATACAAAACAAACACTACTGCTCTTATGTAGCTCGTATGCAATGCTTTATATCTTCCAAGTGCAGCACAAACATTACCTAATTAAAACATTTTACAATTGCTGCTGAATTAGTTATGCAACTGCATGGCATGATACTGATGCAGATTAATTTCTTTTGCTGTACATGGCGAATACTGATTTTATTGAGTACTGTAATCAAATTGAGACCAAAGATTATGTAAATACATAAGCAATCCTAATCCTAATCCCTTTTCTGCCGTCTCACTTTCTCCATCTAGTCCTGCTGCAGTACTAAAGCTACAGCTCTCCCATATTTGATTTCCCTGAATATTTTTATTTTCTTATACTAACTGATCACCTTTGTCTGAAAGCATGAGTGTTCAACTGATACTGGTCTTAATTAAATGAGCGATCCTGTTTTCAATTGGGAGTAGCTTTCTGTCCTGCTTCCCTAGTGTACTGAAAGCTTAAACAGGGCAATGGTATTCTAGTGAAGCTATTGCTATATTAGGAACTGATCCAATGAGATGTTAAGCCCCAGCAGCTGAAGTGCCCATTGGCAGAAACCCAGAGGTCCTTACACAGTTTTGACTCAGTCAAATTCCAGTTGACTTCAAACTCCCATTGGTGTCAACAGGACTTTGATTAAGTAAGGACCTTAAGATTTATCCCACTGACACAGTGGGAGTTGATTTTACTGATTTACTGAGCAATGGCCAGGAGGGGCTCGGCACTGTGCAGTATTAGTCACTACATGCTGAATTCCAAATTGACAAGAGACTAGTGAATAACTTTCCAGGTATCACCATTGAGTGTTTTGGAATTTACCTGCTTTGTAGATGTCTCCTATTACTCAGGAATATATATAAGAAGCAAGGGTGGCTCCAGGCCCCAGCATGCCAAGCGTGTGCTTGGGGTGGCATGCCACGGGAGGCGCTCGGCCGGGAGGGCGGCAGGCAGCTCCGGTGGACCTCCTGGTGACTGGCAGAGCGCCCCCCGTGGCATGCCGCCCTGCTTGGGGCGGCAAAATGTCTAGAGCCACCCCTGATAAGTAGTAGTTTTACTTTCTTATAGCAACTTTTATACTTTTGGATCATATTTGTGTGAGGAAGTCTTTTTTAACAATAAAATGAAGTATTTTATGATGACTGATTAACAAAGGATTTGAAGGAGCATAAGATAGGAACTAATGAGTAGAGTTGAATGAATGGCTCACACTAAATAATTTATTCAATTAATTTATCTTCTTTCTGTTTGCAGATTGTGCACAAACAGCATATGATTTTTGCATATGGTAGTTATTTGAGCTTATTTGCCAAAATACTTGTGAGGTTTGTTCACTTCCCATTGAGAGCAGTGGGATGATTCTTATTAGCCTCAATGGGAGTTGGTGTTGGGCCACTGGTGAATAATTCTTGGGCTGTAAATTTTGGCCAAGCAGTTTACTGCAAGTAATCAGAATATGAGCTGTATTGGTTACTTTAGACACATGGTTCTTCTGTTCCCTAGCTGCATAAACATAACTCCTACAAACAGTTTTCTGCTGCGAATACTCACGTTTACGAATTATCAAACGTATGAGTCCTGTGAATATTCTCCAGCACTTGTTTAAAACTTTGCTGTTTTCTGCCCATCAGTTTGTTTGCTAGAATATGTTGGAAAGGGAACACATAAGGGACCATACACAGTAAACAAATTTATTTAAAAAAAATATTTATGGACTTTTTTTGTGGTATTCACCCATCTCTAGTAGCTATGTCACCTTGCATAAATAGCCCCTTGAAGCATGATATATAGTATTATCTTGTCTTATGCTAATTGAACAAGCAGAGCCACAAAACACAGGCTGAAGGATTAAACAGTGACACAATTGCATATATCAAGGGATTATGAAGACATAAGTCAATTAAGCAATTGTATTTAATAATGAAACCTCCTGAATAAATAGTTCTCAAGTATTTTGGTTTTGGATTTTATACTCAGTTTGTAAAACACCTAGCACCCAGTAGAGACAAGGTTCCTGCCACAAAGAGCTTAGAAACAAAGGCACCAGTTCAGGAAAACATACCTATTCAAAAGGATAGCACTTAAACATATGCTTATGTTCCACTGACTTCAGCAGGACAGCTGTCCTAAAAAAGGGGTAGATGTAAGCATGTGCTTCAGTGCTGATATAAATACAGATATGCAATTGAGGCCTATATTTACAATTTACAGCTGAAAGATATTTAAGCCCCTTCATTTTCAGTTTAAAATGATTTTTACTGAAATGTTCCCAGGTTTTACAAAAAGTATTATTCAGTTTTTTCTGATTTTCACCCTACGTTTGTATCATTCAAATATATATATATAAAACTTGTTTTATTAGGAAAATGCAATACATTGCATGAGATGTATTATGTATTATGATAATATATTAGTCTATGTCTATATGCAAGCTGCCTGTTGAAGGAAGCCTACGTTTTAGTCTAGAAGATGTACACAATAAACAAACAGGCACGCATATAAGCTCTGAAGTGAATGTGCATCTGAACATACTGATTAATCTCACATCCACCACGGACACATTTCAAGCTGTTAGCAGCAGGGCTGCCCAGAGGATTCAGGGGGCCTGGGGCAAAGCAATTTTGGAAGACCCTTCCATAAAAAAAAGTTGCAATACTATAGAATACTATATTCTCGTGGGGGTCCCTGCGGGGCCCAGGGCCTGGGGCAAATTGCCCTACTTCCCTCCCTCCTCTGGGCGGCCCTGGTTAGCAGATAACAGTTTAAAGATTTAACACATGAAAATGGAAAGAAAACGAAAATCTGTATCAGAAGAAGTTTCAGAACACAAGGAAGTTTTGGAAAGTTTTAAAAAACAAAAACAGGAGAAAAAGGATGAAGTTGAGTGTATGCACTTCAAATGGTGTGGCCCAATTATTAAATGTAAATATTTATAGGCTAATAGCTCTAAGTCTACAACAGTAAACTGTTTATTCAAATGAAAAGTTTTACGTGGAGATTAGAGATGTATTGTTTTCTTAAACTCGGCAATGGCATTGTTTTGAGTTCTGTTTTAGTTCTGCAGCAAACCTCATTGATGAATGTATTTCAAAGCACTACTCTGCTGAATGCTTTTCCCCCCAGTCTTTCCGTCCACCAAAACAAACCCCGATATTCACCCAGAAAAATTATGAATACTTTATTGCACTGATTTTCACCAGTTTTTGTTATGGTGGTAATAAACAATGATAAATTTCCAGGGAAAATTAAATAAAATAAAAACTGAAAATGAAGGCCCTAAAGATATTGAAAGGGGAACAGCAGCTGACAGAAGGAGAGAGCAGTGTGATTCATACACCTTGTTAGTTTCATGGTTTTTAAGGCTTTTCTGTTTTCTTGTATTTTGTTTATGTTCTTAAAAACCACAGACTTATCAAGTAACCTTCAAAAGTAAGCTCAATGCTTTTTGAGGTACATGGGATTTTAGTTTGGGAAAGGAATGCACCAATCCCAACGAATAATATGGATGGTGCAATTGTTGATGGGGTCTGTTACCCTTGGCTTGGATTTTGGACAGGTGCCACATGAAAAACCTGAAACTGATATGGTCAAAATGCAGTCTCTATCTTGTACATTTTTAATGATGTACTTTCCGCTTCATTTGTGTGGTGCCAGTTGAGTTAGTCTTTTTGAATATTGCCAGAAAGATACCTGGGATGACCTAGTTTGTATATGAGTTTAGATTTCACATACAGTAGCTGAGATATGAACTAAGTTAATAATATTTACAATCTTTCCTTCTTTTTCTAACTTTATTTTCTTTATTATTTTTAGCAGATTTAGTATCAGATTGAGTGCCCTGGAGTTCAGAATCTTCTCTTTCCCAGAACAGAAGCCTAGCACAGAGAATGACAGTGCAGGCTCCCTCATAGGGCACTTTGGTAGAACACTATTAGATTTTGTAGAGCCTGGAGCTGATGAGAAATTAGTAAATATTTTCCATGGAAACTTACAGAAGAAACAAAAATTTTGGGTCAGGTTTCAAAAAAATTTCATGGAGATTTTGTTTTTTCTATTGAAATTCCAACAATTTTCAAATAATACAAAAATTCAGAACCCCTCCCATTTTTTGTCAGAATAAAATGCACTATTTTCAACTTGCTTTATTAGGGACCATCCCTATTGGTGAATAGGTTGTTTAGTCTCTACTCCCATTCAGCTGTTAGCTTCTCTGCAGAGACCAATAAAGGTACAAGATATAATTGTGACTATCACTTTTGTGATATAGACACCTATACATTGGAAACTTTAGCACGTTCCCATAACAGCTATTTTATGCCAAAAACTTTTAGACATTACTGGCACGAGCTGGATTATAATAAGTAAACTAGAGGTTGATATCTTGTGTCCTGCTACCTGATTTTTTGGACTATTTGAAATTACAACACAGTTCTGTAATAATACCTACAAACTATGGGTACAGTCCTGAAACCTTTATTCATGTGAATAACTGAGTATCGACTAGTTGTTTGGGACTATTCATGTGAATAAGGGTTGAAGGTTCAGGACCATATCACGAAATCCTTATTCAACCAAAACTTTTGTTTAAGTGAATGGATGGTTTGCCTGAGTAATGAATCCAGGCTTTAATCTGCAGATTAACAAACAGATGTGTTCCTTCTTTTCCTGTTGAAAGTTGTTGGCTGAAAAGCACTATATATGGGGAAAGCATTTATTATTATTTCATTTCGTGTGAGGAATGAATTTTTATACTGAGATTAAGATAATAAGAAAGCAATTTACACTTTAATTTGGCTATTGGGTTTACCTTCTCTCTCCTGCTGTCAATGTATATTATGTTCCACTGCTCTAGTGTTGACTACCAACCTATTTACATATTCACCAACAGGTTGTCAAGGTAGATTAATTCACAGCATCATGTTCCAGTCGAGATGTCAAATTGTCAGAATTATTTGAATTGCTAGTGCCCTTTAAGGTGATGTCCCACACCTGGGAAACAGTTCTGCTGGTTTCTTACATCACGGGAATATTCTTGAGTAAACTGTAGAGTAGATGAATGGTGCTGGGTTGACAGCACTGGGGACTGAAGCCCTCTATAACCACAAAGCAAGTAAACCACATTATAGGCAGCGGAAGTTAAGACTTGCATATACTGTGGCACTACAGGACTAACTCTGAGCTGGAAGGACTATACCTCTAGGGCTAAAGAGGGTAGTCCAGCTCTTCATACCCATTCCATTCTTGGTCTCTTTTAGGACAGTGTAGAAAAATATGTCAATCATTGCTAATTTTAGTGATCAAATATGGATACCAGTCCATCGAGGACCACACCAAAATTCATTTCACATACCACAAGCCACTTGTCTTCAGATGGCAACACTTTTGATCATGAATTGAGTCCAGATTTGAACAAGTGATCTAGAGATTCTATTACTAGTGGTTAAATAAATGCAGGTATTTCAGTCCAGAACTGTGGACATCTAGATTGTAATTAAAACCTGTTGTTGTAACGTATACAGAACAGTTCCTTGTTCTGGTTTTTAGCCACATGCCAATGTCTTTAAAAAACAGATTTACTTTAACATCTTTACTTTTAGAATACTTTGTTGAGCTACTTAAATCAGAAACAATCAAGATATAATTCTGCAACAGATTAGTTAATTTTTCATGATATGGAGACAGCTGCATCAGTTGGAATTGATAGCAGATGTACTTACAGATGCCAAGGGAATACTAAAGACACAAATTAAATAGAAATGGTTTGCAATAGTAAGTAAACATGGCTGAAGTCCATAGAGAGAGAAATACATTATGCATGTTTTATATGATTTTTGATGGACTTTTTAATAAAGTTATTTGGTCCAATTCTTTTCATACCAATGTAAATCAGGAGTAACTCCATGAACGTCAATGGAGTTACATCAATGCAAAACTGGTGTAAATGAGATCAGAATCTTTGACTTTGACTTCCATGACTTATAGTAGGTTTCAGGCATGTATTTTTTATTCACCTAACTGTATTGATTTTATTAGATACAGGCTTGAATCCAAACACCATCTGCTGTTTCAGATGTATCAGGATAAGTTCAGATACAGGTCTAAATTTTGCATCTGGCTCCTATATAAAGGGCCAAATAAAAAGGCATGATTCTGAACACCCACAAACTTTGGGACAGTTTGCATCCAAACACTATGACATGATACTAAGCTTTAAATCTTATAATAAAAAACACAAACTAAAAAGAAAAGAAGAGCATTCTATACACTTTAAAAGTCCCTAGACTTTCAACAGAAGCAAAATCAATCAAAATTAGCAACTAAATTAGAGAAATAAAATAACCACTAATACACATAATTAAAGTTATATCAGCACTAGTCCAAACACAAATAACGTGGGTAGATGTCATATCCCATTTTTCAGAAGAAGGTAATTGATTTTAATGTATTCTGTAGTTCCTTATTGCATGTACTGTATTAGTAAATCTATTATTAAATGTCAGGCATGTAATTCTACACCTGAGAAAGCTTCTGCAAGAATACATAGCTTTGGACATGTTACAAATTAGTACACGGATAGACTGTACGTTCTTCTGGCAGGTTAAGAATATTACCATATTTAAAAGCCCAATGATGACAGACAGATAACCAGACCTGTGTTACTAGATTAGCGTCTAAAAATTAGAGGGGTAGGTGTGTTAATTTATATCCACAAAAACAATGGTGGCACTTTAAAGACTAACAGATTTATTTGGGCATAAAAAACCCCACTTCTTCAGATGCATGGAGTGAAAATTACAGATTCTGCATGGACTCCTCATGATGATCAAAATGACAGACTGGAGTACTTCTGCAGACAAGCACAGGCTGAAATTGTGAGCAAACAGCATCACATGCCCCATAACCTCAGCATGCAGAACACAACACAGCCTCAGAAACAACTCTGACATTATAATTAAAGGGGCTGACAAAGGGGGTGCTGTAGTCGGATTATGAACAGGACGCTGCTGGGCAACTCTCCAACACCACATTCTACAGGCCACTATCCTCCAATTCCACTGAGGTGTACCAAAAGAAAATACATCATCTGCTCTAGAAACTCCCTGCTTTAGCATGGGAACAAAACTAAACAGACACACCCCTAGAGCCCCAACCAGGGATATTCTATCTGCTACTCAAAATTCATAAACCTGGAAATCCTGGATGCCCCATCATCTCAGGCATTGGCACTCTTACAGCAGGATTATCTGGCTATTTGGACTCTCTCCTCAGACCCTACACAACCAGCACTCCTAGCTATCTTTGAGATACCATTGACTTCCAGAGGAAACTACAGTGCATTGGTGATCTTCCTGAAAACACCATCCTGGCCACCATGGATGTACAAGCCCTTTATACCAATATTGCATACGAGGATGGACTACAAGATGTCAGGAACAGTATCCTTGATGAGGCCATGGCACATCTGGTGGCTGAGCTTTGTGACTTTGTCCTCACCCACAACCATTTCAGATTTGGGGACAACTTATACCTTTAAGTCAGCGGCACTGCTGTGAGTACTCGCATGGCCCCACAGTATGCCAACATTTTTATGGCTGACTTAGAACCACGCTTCCTCAGCTCTCATCCCCTAGCACCCTTCCTCTACTTGTGCTACGTTGATGACATCTTCATCATATGAACCCATGGGAAGGAGGCCCTTGAAGAATTCCACCTAGAGTTCAACAATTTCCATCCCACCATAAACCTCAGCCTGGACCAATCCACACAAGAGATCCACTTCTTGGACACTACAATGCAAATAAGTGATGGTCACATAAACACCACCGTATACTGGAAACCTACTGACCATTATATTTACCTACATGCCTCCAGCTTCCATCCAGGACACATGACATGATCTATTGTTTACAGCCAAGCCTTACGATACTACTGCATTTGCTCCAATCCCTCAGACAGAGACAAACACCTACAAGATCTTTATCAAGCATTCTTAAAACTACAATACCCACCTGGGGAAGTGAGGAAACAGACTGACAGAGTGAGACAGGTACCCAGAAGTCACTACTACAGGACAGGCCCAACAAGGAACCACTGGCCATCACGTACAGCCCCTAGCTAAAACCTCTCTGGCACATGATCAACAATCTGCAACCTTTCCTGGAAAACAAATCTCTCACTCTCACAGACCTTGGGAGGCAGGCCAGTCCTCGTTTACAGACAGCCCCCCAATCTGAAGCAAATACTCACTAGCAACGACACACCACACCACAGAAACACTAATGCATTAACAAATCCCTGTAACAAACCCTGTAGGAGAAAACTTCAATCTCCCTGGACATTCAATAACAGATTTAAAAATAGCCCTCCTTCAACAAAAAAACTTCAGAAACAGACTTCAAAGAGAAACTGCAGAGCTACAATTCGTTTGCAAACTTAACACCATTAATTTGGACTTGAATAGGGACTCACTACAAAAGCAATTTTCCCTCTCTTGGTATTGACACCTCCTCATCAATTATTGGGAGTAGACCACATCCACCCTAACTGAATTGGCCTGGTCAGCACTGATTCTCCACT
The DNA here is from genome assembly GCF_007399415.2 of Gopherus evgoodei. Lineage (NCBI taxonomy): Eukaryota > Metazoa > Chordata > Testudines > Testudinidae > Gopherus > Gopherus evgoodei. The sequence continues at coordinate 10,055,666 of NC_044330.1, forward strand.
TGTTAGGTAACTCTCTTCTCTTCGTGTGCCAGTATATTTATGCCTCTATCTGTAATTTTCACTCCATGCATTTGAAGACGTGAGTTTTTTTACCATGAAAGCTTATGCTCAAATAAATCTGTTAGTCTTTAAGTTGCCACTGAACTCCTCGTTGTTCTAAAAATTGTTTCAATATTAATGAAGGCCAGATCATACGGAGAAAGGGAGCAACCACCATGGGCTGATGGGGTATGTGGGGGGCTCAGCATCTGTGACCTCTTTTGCTGGGTCCCATGGAGAGTTCTGTGTAGGTTCAGGGAGATGTGGATGGTGAGGAGCTGGGAAAGAGTGTGCAGGCTGAGATCAGGGCCAGTGGGGGATATGCACCTTCAACCTGACATTCAGCACAAATTCCAGCAGAAAAATAATGCAGGCAGAAGGAACCTGAGGAACCCCCATCTGTTCTGGGAAGTCCCCTTAATGAGAGGTTTCCAGTGCTAGATGCCAGCTGGGAAGTTCTTGGCTGCATAGCTCCAGTGAAGCTTCAGTGCCAAGTTGTGGGTACAGAACTATAGGGGGTCAGAGCATATGTGAAGGTTCAGAGTTTCCAGGTGGATGATCCACAAGGACCATGAGTTTGTTCTATGCAGAAGACAAATCCCGCCTTGGCCCCAGTGGAAGAATTCAAAGGAAACTGTTGGGGAACCTCATGGGGTTTCCTGCCCCTCACATGAGTATTTCTATGAGGGATATGATCTGGCCTCAAGTTATTTTTACCTTATATTGCTGCTTGTTTATGTCTTTGCTTGAATTTTAAATCCATACTGTGACATCACTGATACCATTAACCCACTGGCCAAGCAGTGTCAGAGATGCCATAGAAAGATGGCATGCTTAGGTGTCTCTAACAAGTCAGGAAGTGCCAGAGACTTTCACAGAATGGGGGGTGGAAGATAGTTCTTAATTTATTTTGTGTTGAGCTTCTCAACAGCCTGGTGAGTGAAGAAATTTGGCCCTTATTTCTCATCTTAACTCTACTTTTATTTTAGCTCTGCAGTTCACCTTTTAATATTCTTTTAAAGATGTATTATTGAGTTACTATGTTATTTTTTCAAACAGTTGTTTTAGTAGATATATATAATATTATAGACTCATAGATTGCAAGGTCATGATGATATAGGAGGTCACATTAGATGATGTCACATGCCAAAGAATTTTACTCAGTAATTCCTACATCAAACCCATATCCTCTGATTGAGCTAGAACATATTTAAGAGACACACATTTTGATTTAAAGTATTCAAGTGATAGAGAATTTACCCCATCCCTTGGTAAGTTGTCCCAATTGCCCTGTTTAAAATGTGCACCTTATCTAACTTCAGCTTCCAGTCATTTGGTCTTATAGTCCCTTGTTTTTTTTACCTAGAGAGGTCTTCTCCCCATACAGGTACTTAACTATGCCAAGCCTAATTGAATTGTTATTTTATAATTCTGACAGATAAAAATAAATTTTTAAGCATTTTTTTCAATTTTTAATCAACTTAAATTTTCACAGTTTTGAAAAACGATGGGTTTAAGCATTTGTAATTTTTATAAATGTAAATGTTCACAGTTATGGGAAATTATGGGGGGCAGGGCACCAGACAATAGTTAATGACTGTAGAGGCTGAGATTCAAAAAGTTAAAGCTTTATAATCATTAAGACAAACCATCAACATTCCATGTCAAAATATACAAAGCAAATATCCTTAAAATCAAAGTTCGCAAACAGCATTTTTCTTTCTTTGCCTAAATTTCAGTTATCGATGGAAATGTTTTTCATTGGTTTGTGTGTATATGGTGAAATTGATGTTTACTGATAAAAATCTAATCCTTCCAAGCCTGCTTATAGACCATGATCCACTCAGTTCTTAGCGTTCTCTTTAATCAGCTAAATAGATTGAGTTTTCTAAATCTTTCACGGTAAAGCAGGTTTTCCAGACCTTGGATTATTCTTACAGCTTTAATTTCCTAATTAGATGTATTTCTTGAAAAGAAGCCATGTTTAAAGGAAGAGTGTGTGGCAATAAATAAATAAATAGATGATCAAGTCATTGAAAAGTCTGTAAAGGCACCACAATTGTTTTCTGGGTGTAATCACCGATACTTCAGAATGGTAATGTAATATGATAGCTTCCATCACAGCATAGTTTCATCACATGTCATGACCGGATCCCATGATGCGTATGTTACAAACTAGATCAGGGATTGGCAACCTTTGGCACACAGCTTACCAGGGTAAGCACCCAGGAGGGCCGGGCTGGTTTGATTACCTGCTGCATCTGCAGGATCGGCCGATTGCAGTTCCCACTGGTTGCGGTTTGCCATTACAGGCCAATGGGGGCTGCGAGAAGCCGCGGCCAGCACATCCCTCGGCCGGCACCACTTCCCACAGCCCCCATTGGCTGTAACAGTGAATTGTGGCCAGTGGGAGCCACTATTGGCCAAACCTGCGGACGCGGCAGGTAAACAAACCGTCCAGGCCCGCCAGGGACTTTCCTGGTGGGCAGCCTGCTGATCCCAGGACAAGACTGTGTGATTTACATACAACCCTAAATAGAGGGTGGTGTACATGTTCACCTCTCCTGACAGTGCACCAGGAGAGACTCTGGCTCCTGAAGTATTCTGTGTCTGGAAGTAGAGAATACTCTACTTTTTAATGAGGATGATGCAGATTGTTCTCTCTAGTGTGCTAGAGGCAGGAGGAGGCAGGGCCAATGGTCTTCGCCTCACTTCTCCCTTTTCCTTCTGGGGCAATGTGTTTGGGAAGTGGAAGGGGAAGAAAGTAGTTTACAGTAAGCAGAGGTTTGTGGGGACAACTATTGTGATCTGCACTTGTGAAGGCTATACAAGAGGTGTGGGAAGGCTGCACGTGTGCTCCCTCGCCATGCTTATTCAAGGGCCAGTCCAACATGGCCCTAGGTTTTAACATTAATATAAAGAAACAATGCTGTATTAGGAAAAAAAATCAGGTAATTGCAATCATGGTTACTTGCTCAGCTTCCCAATGTTGGCACAACTGAATTATCAACAGGATGACAGATACCTCGGGCTATGCTTTGAAACACAGATTACTGAATGCTTAAGAATGCAACACATGATAAACAAACAATAGCATTTTGCACTTCATTTTTCATCCTACAAAGTATTTCCACTGAAGTATTTATGCTCAATTTATACATCCATTTTACACCGTGCTGTCATGCAACTTGCTGTGTGTATTTTGCTTGAGCAGTAATTATAAGTACAAATACACTACTGAGTAAATTATATAGTCACTTGCCATTTCCCCCCAAGAATCACGTTAGTGCTAATTGTTCAGTTCTTCTGCAGATTTTGCACCTGCTATAGGGGTGGTATTAAATCCAGCAAGGATATATAATCAGAAGCAGACTGAATAGTTCAACAAGACTGTGGTTAGTGGCAAAGTGTAAAGACTACAGTACTACAGGTAGAACAGGTCAGAGTTTTTCAAAATGATCTTCATTAACTTTTAAAAAAATTGAATTTTTTTATTATTAAACTGGTAAACAAAACAACATTCTTGTAGTTTATGGTTTTTCCTATTTTCATCCTTTATTTACTTCTTTTCCTTTTTTTAAAGGGTAAAATGGGGGGAGAAGATGGCAAAAGAAAAAGACCCCCCCGGTTTTTTTTTTTTGAAACTGAAAAACGATAAAAAGTTCACAATTTTTTTTGAATACATGATGATGGTTCTTTTTGAAACCTGTGGCATAAAAATGACTTCAAAATTGTCAAAGTTTTTCGAAGATATTTTCCATTTTTTGACCAGCTCTAACCACAAGTGACTAAAATAGTCATTAACTGTTTGTCCTGCAGTTTGGCGTGTTTGTCTGTTCCTTCAGAGGGACCTAACCCAGGTAGGTAAATGATCCACACAACAGCAGAGGAAATTTGATTTGCTAAGTGCAAAGTAACACACATTGGAGGGGAATAAAATTAACTACTCACACAGTTAATTTAGAACAGAGACGATGCATGGGGGGCATATGGGATTATGTGCTCCCCCAGATTTCTGCCTTCCATTTAGCACAGACATTTTCAAACTTTGGGGTGTGCAGTTTGAAAACTGTTGCCTCTTGCCAGGAACCGGCGGATCAGAAGCTGGTGGGAGCTGCCCATCCTGCTTGGGCCCCTGGCTCTCTGTGCTGTGGGAGCCAGAAGACCCCGTAGTCAAATGGTGAATTTCTGTCCTCAGTGTGTCATGAACGGTCCAAAACTGGGGGCATGATCATTCACATTGCAGTGCCCCAAATATATAACCTGACTTGTTATTTCCAGCCATTATTCTCACAAAAGAATTCTATAATTCTGCCAAGTCTTTGTTACTGGTGTCTGAACACAATTTAACTGTCCCAGTTTTACAGGCTTTTGGATATATAGTTCCTCAAAAACCTCCACTCTGTACAGCATTTATAATAACGAGAACGGAGCTATTCCAGGAACTGTGCATGGCTCAGAGGCCCAGTGAAGGTGATAAATGAGGGCACTTCTACAGGAGTGAGCTTATAATTATACTAAAACTATAGCATTGATGTCACAAGCGAATGAGGGGATAAGTTCAGTGTAGACCCAGATACAGACTCACACTAGTGAAAAGCTCACCAGGAAGACAGTTTACAGAGGGGGAAAGTAACCATGACCTCTTGGTTTAGCTACAGGCAGCCAGTAGTGTCACTAAAAGTGGGCAGCATAGGCTGGGGAAGGAGTACAAGTTGAACAGCCAGGGAACATGCTAGAGGAGCTCATCTTCAATGCAGCCTCTAAAAACAGGCTCCAGTGAAGATCCTCACAGAATTTAAGACTGTCTTCCCCAGCTTGTTTGCAGTGGTGTTGTAGCCCTGGTGGTCCCACGATCTGAGACACACAACATGGGTGAGGTAGTATCTTTTATTGAACCAACTTGTGTTGGTGAAAGAGACAAGTTTTTGAGTCCCAGAGGGCTTGTCTCTTTCACCAACGGAAGCTGGTTCAATAAAAGGTATTGCCTCAGCCACCTGGTTTTTCCCAGCTTATTATTCTGGAATATTTGGCAACATTCTCTGCTCTCTCCTGGTGAAAGCCCTCCCTGCCCCAGCATGCAGTAGCCATGTCTGGCCCAAGGAGGTGCATCTGGATTTCCTTTTGCCAGACTAGCTCCATGTCTGTTTCATATAGTACTCCTGTCATTGTGCAAAAAAGAATTCATCTTGAAACTAAAAGGCTAAATTCTGGCATATCTGGGCAGGAACTATCTTTTTTGTTATATGTTTATACAGTGTCTAGCACATCAGTTCTGCAATCTCTTAGTGCTACCTCAATACACATCATAAATGATAATCCCGCAAAGATTTCAGTCATAAATGCACCTAAAGTCACTTTGTTAGGCCAAATCTTTGTCTATGTCCAAATACCTACCCCTGCTATATGGCTCTAAAGTCCAATTACCAGGTCTGTGAAACAGATGAGTGCATGTATCAATACACACTTGCTACTATTTCAAGACAGGGTAGTTTAGTCATATCCCAACCACAGAACTTTACGTGGATTCTTCCTACTTGAGAAACTCTGATTTTGCCACCTTCCTTGTTCTTACACTGCAACCTCACATGCAACTGTGTTTCACCCCCACACCCAAGTTAGCAGGACAATGATTATTAAGTGCACAGCTGTTTTCCTCCATCTTACATCTTTTTAACCCTTTTGGGCCTACACCTGTGTGAACCCCTGCCAGAACTCAGCCACCTCTGAATAGAGGTAATTCTAGTGTAAATAATTCTTTCATTTACAAACCAGCACACACATGTAATGATTTAACATCACAGTGTTGAAGGATCACAACATCCTGTAACAAAAAAACACAGGGCCTGGTTCTCCTCCCATTCCAGTGTGAATCAGGAGTAATTCCACTGAAGCCCATGGAGTTATACTGGTGTAAAATCTGTGGATGGCAGAGCAGAATCAAGCCCAGAAAGTTACATGGCTCACTGTTCTGTTACACTCAGTCTGCTGTGAGAAACACTTTGTTACTGCACTGAACTCCATTAATGTCTCTCTTACATCATATATTTATATCACTCAAAGCACTTTGCTCATTAGACTGGTATTATAATGGAGTGGACTGGAGTTTATTTTATTTACTGTTTAATAACTGGATTTGAAAAAAAATGTTCAAGTTTGTCTGAATTTGCATGAATCTGCAGCATAATTTGAGTGCTGAGAAAAATAAATTGAAGATTTTAAAAGCATTCATCATTTATGTGAACCACAAGATGACAAATCATTCTGAATAAAAATAAAATCAAAGTGCACAGACCTCTCTGGGCAAGTGGGCAGCTTTTCAAGTGGCTAATCAGTTAAAATAATGAGTCAATTAAAAGGATACAGAATCAACCATTTTCTCTTAAGAGCACTGATGCTGAGAGATGTGTCAGAGCACTGAATCGGCAGACACTCAGCGCTTTGGCTACAATTCCTTTTCAGCCAGTGCTCGCCTCCTTTTTCAGCCTGTGCTGGCTTATTGCAGCTTCCAGTGACTGACGCTTCAGCCACTTCACATCACTGTAGCTTAGTTTTCTAGAATGGTTTCTGTCACTAGGATCTAGGGATGATGTTAACATAAGCATGTGTAGAATCTCAGGCTACTCACCACTCTCTGCTTCAATTTCCATATCTATAAAATAGGGCTATGATACTGACCACCTCTATAAAGCGCTTTGAGATCCACTGATGAAAAGCTTTATATAAGAGGTTGGTCTTAATTATTATTAATTTAGATGGCTAAATAGGGATTCAAGGCCCTGATTCAGTAAAGTGAATGACTTTCAGCACATGGTTAAATACCACTGACTTTGACTTTAAACATGTGATTAAGTGATTTGCTGAATTGGGACCTGTGTGCTTAATTTTAAAATTTTAGCCTATGTATCTTTGACCCTTATTTTCTTACAATGATCTCCAGATAAAAAAGAGCCCATTTTGCAAAGCAAAAGCTGTTTATTCTAATCACCACACCTGTAAAATCAGTGTTCAGAGTATATATAGTTTGAGGCAGGCTTCATAAGTACCTATTAAAGACAGAGATGGTAGCTCCATCAATTAAGGTTGCCTGACACTTCCCATTATAAGACCCTGTTTACAGCTGCTTATAACTTTGCCAGATTTTAACAGTTTGAGATGTGCCAGGTGTCTGCTTCATGCTGAAATTTTTGGAAAATTTCAGCTGAAACAGTTCAGCTGTTTCCAAGAAGAAGCTAAGAAAAATACATTGTTTTTCCTTTGTTAAAAATTTCTGGTGACCTTTTTGTTCCTGTGCACTCAATGAGGCCGGGGTCCTGTGATCATGTACTTAAAGATCACATCATAATCCATATACAAAAGGGACCAAATGAAGGTTACACAGGCAACCTGAATTCTGCCATTTCCTAACTTTTGAGGGCTTGACTTCACAAACTTAATAATGTTCTTTTTGTGTTTGTATGTTTAATATAGATAGGAACTCAGCCTAGGGATCTGAAAGTTGAATGGTGTTCTGTCTTACTAATATTTCTTCACTTTACGGCTGACTTCAGCAGATGCAGGATCAAGATCCAGCTATACAAACATATTTAGACACCTAAAGATGCCTAGCTGGGTTTACAGAAGCACCTAAGCAGGTTAGGCACATAACTTCTATTGAAAGTCCTTTGTTAGCAATTCAGTGAATGATTCAGAAGGTACAACAGAATCCAGGGTGCTCCAACAGCTGTGTTCGCTCTGCAGCCTGACATTTGCCATCTTACATTTTTCAGGAAAGTAAGAAGATATGGCAGGCAGGGATCAGATCTGTTTGCTGCGGTACTATTTCTGAATATGCACCTTTCTTTCTCGTTCTTCTGCACTTTGAACAACATACACTGAAAGTAGCTAGAAGCAATAAATCTAATAGAGACAAGATGGGTGAAGTAATATCTTTTATTCTTTATTCTTTGTTGGTCCAGTAAAAGATATTACTTCACCCACCTTGTCTCTCTAGTATCCTCAGACTAACACCGCTATAACAACACTGCATATAACATTAAGGTTTATTATCGTAATGGGGAGTGAGTTTGTTAGTTTGTTTTTATTCCCAAGTCATGCAACACAATATAACATTATCCAAAGTTGCATATGACAAGTTTAACAACCATGGCTCAAGACGATGGTTGCTAACCGGTCAACTATCTGATCGGCTGTGCATGTGTTATTACACACAATACTGCTTTATGGATTATGCCGTGTAATTGCACATCTGATTGAATTACTTTATCAAAGCACTCTAAACAAAATGACAATACAGGTAGATCAGGATTAACTAAAAATAACTCTAGATCAAGTAATTGGAAAGTTAATTAGATTTGGGGCCTAATCCTGTATTCCTTACACACCCAAAAGTCCCACAATAATAATCAACGAGAGGTTTCGGTGTACAAGGAATGTGGTATCAGGCCCAATTCTAGTCTCAGTTACACCTATATAAATCCAGTGTAGTTTCACTGTGAAATGAAACTGACATCAGAATCTGGCCCTCTGCATGACAGTCCCTTTCAAACATCTGTTTATGGGTTATAATTCACAAGCAAAACCAAGTCTATTATTTTATACAAACACTAGAGCTCTATACAGTCATACACAAAAAGAAAGACCGACCTATGGTTGCTACTGTGTCCTTAGATTATACTGCTGTGTCATGGAGGCATCTTCCCAACTCAGGGGAAGTTAAGGAGAATGGTAACTCTGAACTTCCTTGCTTTTTCAGTTAGGGTCACAACCTTAATGTTATTTAAGCTAGACAAAGAAGGAATTAAAATACCTGTTTGAGTAATTCAAGGAGTGTGTGAATTACTTCCTAATCTTAAGGATGTCTTCATCCTTTTATATCCGTCCTGCAATATTCTCCAAGTATACTTGTGCTAAGCAGGCCTTGCAACTATGTGCAACCTCATAGTATTTGATAGCTTTAAAAAAAAAAAAAGGAGGAAGTGTGTCACCGCTGACTGTATTCAAGGCTTGACTCTCCTCTCACAATGGTATTGCACTGGTATAATGCTGTTGGGCCAGATCCTCAGCTATTGTGAACTAGCATCCCTCAAAACAAAAGACAAAATAAAACACCAAAAAACAGAGCGCCGCTGATTTACACCAGTTGAGGATCTGCTCTGTTGGTTTTGATGGAGCTAATCTGGATTTATACCAGTAGAAATGAGAGGAGAATCAGCTTATAAAGATCAATTATTAATAACATACAAAAAAACTGAATTAAAAAAAGTTTGGGAGCTTGTAAGACAATATTTTTCATAATATGAAGAACCTATACAAATAGTATAGTTGCTTTTTGTGTGAATCACTGGGTCTCTAGTATGGATGCAACGACTTCTGAAGCAGATAGTAATAGTCTTTCAAATCAGAAAAGCAGAAGACAAGGAAATTAGTGGGATCTATTAGTGTGGAGCACAGTCTCATACCAATGAAGGGCTGGAAGGGCTGGAAGACTCGACAGCTCAGAGAACTGGGAATGGGATCCAGACCTTTTCATCTCCAGGTCAAGGGTATGAATCCAGCTGAGGCTGTAGGCCAGTAAGTAGTCCCATTCCGTTCCATGGGAATATTCAGTTGAACAAAGCTTTGCAGCATCAGATCTAGGTTCAGTCCCACGTTCCTGTTACTGGCATCAAAGAGATACAACCGTGAATGAAAAGTATCAAGATGCCTCATGGCTGGGAGGCTTCACTGCACAGCTGAGGCGTATTGGTTAGGGCAGCATTGAGAAGCTTGCATGGCCACTGCTCCCCATCTATTTGTTTGAGCCACCTTTTCTCTAATTGTTAGACTGTAAGATCTTCGGGGCAGGGACTATGTGTTATATATTTGTACACTGCTTAGCACAATTGTCTGATCTACATGCTACTGCAATACAAATACATAAAGTTTTCAATGTTACTTAAATGTGTTGAGCACTTAAGATGGAACCATGTAGCACTTTTTATAAAAGGTATAACCTTGGAGATCTATCATTGGATTTAATCTAATTCTCTGTCCTCTATACAGCTAGGTTTTTTTGTACTGGAATGGGTATACGGTGAGACTTGTGACTGATCCCCATGTAATAAAAATGTAATTACTCCAATATTTCAGATCGGAGAATAGCATCCTTTTATTTTTTCCAATATAAACTACTATGTAGTAAAAAGCAATGAGTATCAGCTTTGTATCAACTGAGTTATGGAAAAGATGACCTGCGTCAGTGGTTAATCTTGCTTCTTGATTAGTCTGAGCCCTAAAGCTCCTAAGCTGTATTTTGCACTAAGATAGACGTTTAATAGCAATGATCATTAGCTAGCAGAATGCAGTTTGATGTTGCCGAAATCTACCCAGGGCCATCATAACCAAATGGACAGTTACTATTGTTTTCCTTTGTCTGTATGCATATAAGACCTTTAAAACATGGCTGTTTGTACAAAAATGGGAAGTTTTTAAAATGTATTTTTCTATTATATGCATCTTCTCCAGTTAGATTGTACATTTAGCAGTAACCACTATTCCGGTAGAGAGTCCAGATCCTATAAATTAAGGGTTGCCCTCACTCCAGATTTTGCAAGTAAACCACTGTGTTTGGTATGGTCACAAGTCTCAAGGTCACTTTTGTCACCCATAAATAGCACCCCATTGCAACTGCCCATCGAGATGACGATATCTTCAGATGATGTGACAATGTAAGCATCCGGACCTGCTGATGACCATTGACAACACTCATCTTATATGACAGATTGATATTTTTCAAACTGTGCCCTTGCACAGGAGGGCTGGGAGAAAGAGGAATCATGTGGCTTTGTTTGTATTTATCCCTCTTACTACAGTTATGTCCTCTTCACTTGTTTGGAATATTCTCTCCTTCCTCAAGTAAGAGACTGTCACAGCCCTTTCCTGGCTGCACAAGGCAGTAAGGCCCTGCCTTATTCCTCTGATTGGATGTGCTCCTATTGTGACTCTGCCGGGGGGGTGGGGGGGGGAAGCAGAGGCTACTTGACTGATACAAGTAAGTGGGAGGGGGAAGGGAGGAGCCCTGGCTCTGCCCACCTGACTTTCCAGCCACAGTAGCTGGCTGGGTGCACAAGGGGAAGTAGGCGGCTCCATGAAAGAGGGCGAAGTAACTTGGGGCCAGAAATTTAGGTGTCTAAAGATGAAGTTAGGTACTTTTGAAAATCCCCCTAGGTGCCTCTATCCATCTTTAGGTACCTAAATACCTTTTCAAATGCAACCCTTACTTCCTCCAAGATCAAGGTGGGGAGAGCAGGCAAGTAATTGTAACACAGACTCAGTTAGTGCTCTGATTTGTTCTTGCACCAGTTCAGTTCTGCATCATCCTTTACTCTGGACAGACAGTCCCTGTTGTCAGTTTGCTTGGGGCTCTTGGAGAAGGGTTCAGCAGGTCAGCCTCAGGGGGATAAAACAGCTGGTGAAACCTAATCCCCCCCAAGACTATTTCTCATAGCCACTGCAGCTGCCCAGCAGAACACAACAGAACAGCTTGGAAACAGTTACCAGCTATAACCAGCTCCCAAGAATGAATTAGCATATAAGGTAATTAGCTGTACCACAAAGGCTGTGTTACTCACTCATCCATCCTTAGCGTTTCCTTTGCTCTGCCACCTGGTTATCAAATATCCCTCCTTCTAGGTAGATGACTGGAAGCAATTCTATCCTTTCAAGTCCAGATCTTTGATTTAGGTCCCTTCAGTTCTGTTTATTTTCATGGGCTGTTTGCAACAAATTTGACAAATCCTAAATGCTTTGAATAATTGCCATGCTGTAATTGACAAAATCTTTTGGGGCATTATCACTGGTTCAGAAAGGCAGGCAACAGATGTAAAATACAATGGTAGCTCTGAGGATATTAGTGATGCTACTGGGAGATAATGGAAGATTTGTTTAAAAGAAAGAAAATATTTTCTTGTGTGAGGGAGTGATGTGCAAGGATTAGATCAGGGAACTAAGTGAGAACCACTGGGCTCCATTCTCTCTATGCCAATGACTTTGTGTGTGACCATGGGCAAATCATTTGACCTTTGTGCCTCAGTTTCCCCATCTGTAAAATAGATCTCACAATCCCTACCCATCTCATTGCTGGGGCGTGTTAAGGACCAGGCTGTGGGTGGGTCTTGCCTAATGCTCGAGATAGGAAGGTGGTCTACTGGCTGGAACAGGGGTGACCAGGCCTAGTGGCCCAAACCCAAATTGGGATTGGAGTTACTAAGGGAACAAGTCAGAGTCAAGAGCTGGAAAGCAGAAGCCATGACTCTGAAAACAAATACCATGTCCAGGGAGCAAGCCAGAGCTAAGACTCAAAACCAGGGAATCAGCCAGGGTGGGGGCAGGAGCCAGGAACAAGAACTGGGAGCAAGGAGGAAACAGGAACAGGATCAGAACTATAGCTGGAGGTACAGAATGCTATTGAGTAGCCAGGGACCCAGGCTTGCTGCAGGCCCTTAGGAATGGCTGAAGACTCCAGCGGGCACCACCAGGAGGTTAGGTTCATTAGCTGAATCAGCTGGGGGCAATGAAATGTGTCTGGTTTTGGCTGTAGGTCCCTGATAGGAAGGTTGTGAGACTGAGGGCGGGATTTTCAGAAGTGCTTAAGCCCCATTGACTTTTGGGTGTTAGGCACATAACCACTGAAGTGCTTTTGAAAAATCCCACCCTGAATCACTATTGTTAACATTTTTTCCCCTGGGAAATGGGTTCTATAAATGCAAAGTAGCCACTTTAAAGGATGTCCCTGAAACTGTGATACATGTTTGTTTCTGAATTACCTTGGGGTAACTTTCCTCTCTCCTTTCTGGTGCAGCATCCAACCCTGCAGGTGCCCTTGACAAAGGAGCTATGACACTGTAAGAAAGAGGTCAGTCAGATCATTACATGATTGGCTTCCAATCAACCTTTCTGTCCATACAACAATGTTCCATATTAGAAAATCACCCCTTTATCAACACTGAATTGTTTCCCTCAAGTGACATCCTTTTCTGTTCCTTCAGTCCAGCTGCAGAGTTATACTTTTCCAGAACAGTTTAGGAGACACTGGAAACTGCCAGTCTATTGGTTATAAATCAGCTGATCAATGAGCAAGTGCTACCATCTTTAACTTTTATGACCAAATAAATGGTTTCAATACAAGATGAGAAAATAAGAGGGGGAAAAAAGCCACAGAGGAGAACTTGTTTGACTGAAGATCAGGGCCGAAGCTGGATTTTGAAGGCTCATCCATCAGTTTGGGTAGTTCCCTGAAAACATTATTAATCTGTAAAGCAGTACATCCAAGAAGCTCAGGTAATATAAGCCATTTTATTGAGAATGCCCTTCACTGGGAACAGTTGCACAAAGCAGGCTGATCATTTCAGGCTCAACACGCACAATTAAGCATTTTGCAAGCCGAGTCTGAAAAATGACACCCAAGTTGAGCTATGCTGGCATACACAGAAGGCGCAAAGGTGAACACCTTACAAAATTTCAGATGCTCTGGTTATTTAAAGGATGTCAGACATTATTTTGGACGATAGAGCTTAGATGTAGTCTTAGGCAGAATATACAATCCTCTCCTACAGCACAACGTTCACTGCATTTACCTGAGGCCTTAACATTTCACCTATTCAGCAGGAAGGCAGGATCTTTCTGTTTAAAACAAACAAAAACAAAACACATCTCATGAAAGTCTGGAATTCAGCCTGAAGGGCAGGGTGAATTTTGGCTGCTGGACTGTCAAGTGTCTATAACTTAATTTTAGAACAAAATAGACTGGAAATATTATTTGCCGTCTCAGATTTCCTGAAGAAATATATTTGACCTGTGCACCGTCCAATTATTTTGTTATTATTTATCATTTGTATTACTGTAATAAAGTCAGGTCAGAGTCCTATTGAACTGGGCACTGGACAGACTCTCTTACAGGTCTTCTGTGACAATCAGTCAAGTACAATTGATTCTGTTGTATGTGCTCAACACCCAGTGCTCAATTTGTAATGAAAGAGATGCCAGGGCTCAAGCAATTTTTTTACTTTCATAACTGGTGCTGCAAGCCCGGAGTGCCAGGGCTATGAACTGCCAAGCCATGAGGTGCTCAGGCTATGACCTACCAAGTCTTGGCACAAATTTAGCACTGTCAACACCACCACATAATATAATCATCATTTCTCTGAGGTGTTAAAACAAAGGTGCCTTTCCCAAGCTGTTTAGCTGTGCCGCATATGGGGGAAAGAACTTCTTCAGCAGAAGGAAATTTTAATTGGGTAAACAGGCTCTTAAATGGCACCCACACCAGACAGCAGTGGTCACATTTTCACCCATGTAAGTTCATTAGAAAATTCTCATCCCCACCCCCACACCTTTCAATGTGGTACCTGAGGTATAGATTTGGTAAAATTAGTATATTTTTCCCTCCATCACACTGAAGTCCCTCTGCAGCTGAGGATTTCTCATCTATCACTAATAGAAACACTAACTATATATTCACCCTTCTGCAGTCCCTGTTTCTCTTTCTAAAACACTATGGAATTATGCTCCTGAAAATGCATAGAAGCTATGGGGAAACGTTGGCAGTTTTTTGATAGCTGGGGAGGGGACAGGAAGGTGTAGACATACATTTTGGTTTTCAGCACTTGAGAAAGGGATGCTTTTTCTTTCTCCATTTATGGGCAGTTGTAGGTGTGACTTTAAATATGAGGTAGTAGTTGAATCCCTCATCCCTTCTCCCCCCAGCAAAACGCGACAGTGACCAGTTATCCTGATATGCCTTGCCAAAACGTCCAGACTTAATGGGGAAATTTGTTACTCTCATGGGTCTGCTAAAACGATCAGCTTTGAAACTGCTGAGAATGTTAACATCTGGAGTACCATCGTTAGGCCTCAGCATCAACACACATCAAGATGAATAGTAGGAGTTCATATTTCTTTCATCGCTGTTGTTTCAAGCTGTCTGCAGACTCAGTCATCAGTTTATATTCTGTTCACATCTTGAAAGTTCTTGTGATGGGGTTCCCCATCACTGGCCCGAGAAGGGGAAAAAAACAGTTAGAGACTCCCCAACTGTGTAGTGATTGATGAGCTAGATGATGAGAAACGTGGGCCATATAAGGAAGGCTAAGATTTTGTCATGGGTATTTTTAGTAAAAGTCACAGACAGGACGCGGGCAACAAACAATAAATCACAGGAGCCCAAGCCCCGTGGCATGGGGCTGAAGTTGCAGAGGTCACATAAAATCATGGAATCAGTGACCAACTCGTAACCTTACAAGTAAGCTGAGGGAAGCCCACTAGTGGGAAAGAGGCCAGAGAAGGTAGAACTCTTCTGTAAGGAGAGAATTACAAGGAGCAAGACAGGCTCTTGTGAGGGAAGGGCTGGGGAAGGACAGAGGAAAGTTGATGACCTTGAGGTAGCCTTGTAGAGGGGCAGAAGGATATTTTTTGTTTATGGTTGATTGGAATGTATTACATTAGACTTTTGATACCCCAGAAGGGGATGGGTCTGGAGAAGAGTTCTGGCTGGAGGGCTAGGTCACAGAACACATTCACAAAAGGGCAAGCTGATATGGTGCAGAGAAAGCAAGTGTGCCAGAGATGCAGATCAATGCAGTGCTGCCTCCTGATACATGGAGGTGCTATGCCTGTGAGTAGGAATGTTGACAATTCTCTTCTCAACCATAAGGGCTGGAAGTTATTCTGGAGCACAGATATCCTGAAAACTTAAAAACCAAGGACAGTATGCTGCCACAAACTGCTTCATAACACATGCTCTAGCTACACTCCAAGAATAAGTATATGAGTTCAAGAATTTTTCTATGAGTTTTCATTGGCATATATGGGAATTTTCCCTTCCCCTCAGCTAGGGCAACAGTTGTTGCTCTGGGTTGTTGCCATTTTCAGTACAGCAAAATAATATTATTAACAGAGGCCATGGAGACTTACTGCTGTAGATCTTACTTTCTAAGTGTGACTGAATTTCCATCTTAAAAAAAAAAATCCCAAAAAGCATTGTCATTCAGTAAAGAGATATTAAAGCACCATCTAGTGAAAAATCAGAGAAATATCTTCCAGGCGCAAATTTCCCTGGGTTAGAAGTTGTGGTAGTAAAGATACTTTCACTGCATTGGAAATGGTATTTAGTGAAGAAGAAAAAATAATAAATCTGAGCTGGATTTATTCACACGCAAGGGGAATACTCTGTTCCTTCTGTGAGGAAATCTATACAGGCATTTCTAACAGAACCAAATCTTAACCATGAAGCAGAACAGTTTCCCTCAGCCGGGAGTGTTTCTTACTGGATCTATTCAACAAGGGATCTATACTCAAATTACCCCCACCCTCCTCATTATGGGTTCTAGAACAATTCCTAAGATCTCAGAGCCTAAAGAGTGAAAATATTTATCAACAGAGGGGTCCTACAGATAATCCTGTTGGGCTATGTGAAATATTTTAAACAAAATCATTACAATATTTGGAGTGTAGACTGGAGTTGAATTACAGTTTGGTGGAATTGTAAGAAAAATCTGGAGTTTTGCAGATTTTTGCCTGAAAATAAAAGATCATTTATAATAATAATCTTCCCAATGCACTGCATGCAGATTGGAATTCTAAGTCCAGATTCAACAAATCATTTAATCACATGCTTAAGTCTTGCAGAGGGCAATTTGTGTATATCCTTAAGTGCTTCACTAAACTGGGGCCCATATGAGCACTAGCGAGGCAGATGTGCTCCAGACCTGGCTGATATCAATTACCCGCCAATCCCAAAAGGGTTTGTGGTTTAACAAGTAAAGGGAATGATTGACCCCTAGCCAGCTAGCAGCACATGCTGCTGCTTGTGGCATGCAATAGCCAGGGCTGCATCCTGCTCCTTTGCAAAGGATCAGCGGTGTATGCTGCAGTATTGCTTCCTGCCCAGAGTTATTCTTTTAGGCACCAGCAGGATGGCCCATTTTATCCTGCGCCGCAAAGCAGATCTTCATCCTTGAAATAAATCAAAGAAAATAAATATGGAACCTTACGATTTCATTATATCTTTAGAGGTTGACTTCAACTACATTTCATGAAGTATATCAGAGCCAAGGGCTGACCAGCTTCTATGGACTGTCACGGGGTGTTCCAATTTCTCACAGGTTCTCCTACTTGCTGCCTCCACTCCCCAAGAGAGCGACAGATACAGGATGCCATGTGGCCATTGCTGGCCATACAAGCAGTGACAGATGGGTTTAAGGAATAAGAAAGCATTAGTTCATTTTGTTTGATGTTCCCATTTCAAAGCTGGGCAGAGAGCCATCATTTCATTTACAATGAACTCATCCCCCTGGGCCTTGTTTAGCAGTCACATCCATCATATAAAGAGTACAGTGCTCAGCAGTGCAAGGTTATGGTAGGATGACCAGATGTCCCAATTTTATAGGGACAGTTCTGATTTTTGGGTCTTTTTCTTATATAGGCTCCTATTACCTCCCACCCCTGTCCCGATTTTTCAAACTTGCTGTCTGGTCACCCTAGGTTATGGTGACTCTAGGACTTCATCGCTTCACAGCCAGACCTTCCACATCAAGCCCTAAATTGTTCTGGAAGTAGTTACCATCCAAGAGCGGCACAGATATTTATGTGAAATGAAGCATGAATCCCAGCGCCCTTCCTAGTAGATAAGTGTCCCTGGACAACCACTACCACAACTAGCACCCTGCGTGGTTGTTTCAGCAAAGTGGTCAAGGATGGAAACCGAATTATCTTCCCATCCCTGCCGGTGTTCCCTGCAGATCGGGTTAGTGGCATATGGGTGGGCCAATGCCGGGGAAGCTCTGTGCTGTGTTTGTCGAGAGGATAAATAGAGTTCCTCATTCTGCAGGGCTGTTGACCCAATGACCGTCGTCCCCATTGCTGATCTTCACTTTTTGTCCCCCAGACTTGGTTAAGTTCTGGGTTCTGTGAGTTCACCTTCCTCTGAGGGAGTGAACCTTTCATTGCTGAGTCCACCCACCATCCCAGAATTTTAAAAAGGTTGCCCTTTTGCTTTTTAAGCCTTACTGCAATAATGCATATATCCTGCTAGTGAGTTCTGAGCAGTTTGTTTCAATACTGTGTCTTGAAACCCTGGGTTTTCAGTGAGCATCTTTTCCCACACTAAGGAACCACTGTGATAGGGAGCCCACCTTGGCAGCTTTTTCGAGGGCGGTTCTGACATCATAGATCTCATGATGTCAAAAGCATGAGTCTTATCTACGTTAGTGCCCATGCCAGTGCTGGCACTGTTGCTGGAACATAATGAACGTTTCCTGAAGTACCTGCAGCTCCTCAGGACAGCTACTAAAGGGAGACGACATATACATTCTGTGAATTTCACACCTGAGGTAAGCACTTCTTATTGGTGATTGTTTTTCTGGACCTTCTCGCTGCTGTCCTTTTCAGGGTTTGGCCTCACAGCAACAGATCAATAGTAACTGGCGTCTACCACTTACAAATTCTAATTAAAGATGGGCCCAAGCTGTGACATTCTGGTTCTGGATTTATATGCAGATCCAAACCGCTTCAGAGTTTGATGGTATCAGGAGTCATTGTTCTATTTTGATGTAGAATACACCTAGGCCCAAGCTGCTGTCTGGATCCAGAGCTGGATTAAGATTTGAATCTGAGTTTTCCCCCAAATTTAAAAGCATTTGAACATGGTGTTCTTGTTTTGTCAGTTACAGAGATAGGTCTGAGCCACAAAGTTGGTGTGATGGAGTAGGGTCTGTCTGTGTGGGGGATGGGAGAGCTGGGGATGTCTTTAGGTGAGGAACAGGATCTTTAAGCCTGTAACCTGAGCCAGGTAGGGGGGAGGGGGTTAGCACCTTGGCCCGGGAAGCTGGAGAAAGGAATCACCGGCTGGAGGAGGGGCAGTTCAGTTTCGGTTTGGGGCTGGGTGGGGGAATTCAGGGAAGCCTATGCTGGGATCCAAGCGCCCTGAACCCCGAGAAGGACTCGATTGAGGGGTCCTGGCTGGGCCTCCAAGCTCTGCTGTAACCTGCATTCCTGTTGTCCAATAAACCTTCTGTTTTACTGGCTGGCTGAGAGTCACTCTGGGTCCCAGGAAGAGGGGTGCAGGACCAGACTCCCCCACACTACGTGACAGTTGGCATCTGCATTTCTTCAGTATTTAGGCAGCTTCTGAGCTAGTGGCAGTTTGTTGATTCCATTAATGGAAGATACGTGTCCAAATCCCTTCAACTGCTTTATAA
This sequence comes from Gopherus evgoodei, assembly GCF_007399415.2. Classification (NCBI taxonomy): domain Eukaryota; kingdom Metazoa; phylum Chordata; order Testudines; family Testudinidae; genus Gopherus; species Gopherus evgoodei. Next base: position 10,074,940 of record NC_044330.1, read on the forward strand.
TTCTCAGTCAAAAGCTTTAGATATACTGAGACGTAAACTGAGTAAGTTCTTTATGCTATTAAAACCCTGGTACATCCTTTATTGCAGCAGCCCTTTTACAAAATCCACTAATCCTCTTCCCCCATAAGACTCTGCATCCTGTTTCATAATATATTTGTCTGTTTTCATGCTAATAATCTTCAAACTTGTACATGTTCTTTCCTAGACAAACTAACAGATGCACCATAAGAATGTTAAACCCGCTCTCTGCCCCTTGCACACAGATCAATTCATTCTGCAGGATTGTAGGAGACTCTTTGAACCAATTTCTTAATCTCTGCTTTTCAGGAACTAAAAAGTTAGTTGTTAAAAGGTAAATATGGGTCCATGTTACAAAGTTCAGCTACAGATCTGGATTTTAAATATTTTATTTCTAATCCTTTCATGTTTGGGGGTGTTTGCTTCTATGTTTTTGGTTTAGGTTCAGGCTTCATGATTAATACCAGAGCGGGGTGAAAAAAAACAACCCAGGATCATTCCTATGAAAATTCCAGTTTATCTGCAGGAAGTTTTTGAAACAACGGGTGAATTATTTTTTTCCCCCAAACTTTTTCCAGTTGAAAAACACTCAGTGTGGAAAACCCAAAATGTTTTCACATTGCGGGATTCTTTTACCAGGAAGTGTTTTAAAGCATTTTTTTAATGGAAAATTGTGGAAATTGTCAAAAATTAATATTTTCCCATATAAAATGTAGTTTTTAAAGAAATCCTATTTTCCTATGAGAAAACTTTGTCAGAAAAATTTTGACCAGCTCTTTCTTAAAGAGAAATAAGTAATCAATACACGTACATGTCCAATTATGATTTTTAGGCTAACATTGTTGGAACGGATTGTATAGAATGGCTACACTAGTCAATATGCAATATGCATTTCTGGGCAGTTAAGAAAAAAATCCAAAAACCAGAACTCCACTCACTAAACACACTTAACCAATGAGATACAAGACAGGAGGTGTTACACCATCAGAAAAAGCTTTTATTAGCCGACCAGCTTGTGAGGTTAGAAAACTGCTCCTAAACAGATTAATCCTTTAATAATCAACACAGTTTTTACATATACAAAAAGCTGCCACCCGTGGGGCTAATGGGAGAAATCCTTGAAGTTAATGGGAATTCTGAGCTGGGCAAGGAATGCAAGATCAGTGGTTGGTAATACTCCACTGCAGGTCTGACCGGGAGAGGGAAAATAGCTAATCAGGGAACTTCTGTAGTGCTGCAGGGCAGATTTGGGCAGTGGCATGGAAAAGAGAGCTGTACAGGACAGTGTTGATGGGAGTTCTGATGGTCAGGCCAGCGTTTCTTAAATGCAGCCACCGTGGCTGCATGCGGCCACCAGGGGCTTTTCTTGAGACCACAGCCTCATGGGCAGTAACTGGGGAGCAAAGCAGCTGTCCTCCCCTTGCTGCTCCTGGATGTGCCACCTGGGTGTTGGTTGCTGGGGCTGCCAGCAGAAGTTGGGCCCTGCCCCATTCTGGAGACACCTGGGGCACAAATGCTGGAGGAGCAGGCAGCCTGTGAGTTCCCCACCTTCCCAGGGTGGTGGGGCTCTGGCTTCAGCCCTGGGGAAGTGGCAGGCTCCGGCCACAGGGCTTCAGGCTTTGCTTTGGGCTCCATCCCTGAGCCCTGGCCATGGGGCTTCGGGCTCTGGCCCCGTCCCTGACTGCAGGACTCCATCCCCTGGCCACAGGGCTTCGGGCTACAGCCAAGGGGCTTTGGCCTATGGCCACGGGGCTTCAAGCTCCTTCCTGGGGCCTTTTCCCTAGGGCTTCAGGCTCTGGTTCTGGCTGTCCGCTGCCTCTCCCAACCCTCATCACTCCTGGCCCTTGCTACCTATCCAGCCACCTCCCCAACCAGGGCTTAATTTGTCCCTGGGCTTTCCAGGGCTAAGTAAGTCTGCTGTGAAAAGTGATACTTGTGTATATTTGTTAATATCACTTTTCACAACAGACTTAGTAGCTAGCTGGAAGGCTGTGAAAAATATTAACATACAAAGAAATATCACTTTTCACAGCAGCAGACTTACTAGCTAGCAATACATAAATTACAATGATTTTGATGTGCATATTTATTTGTTTTTCCTAAAGTTAATTAAGTTTTTCAGGAAAAATACTCTGAGGCCACCAAAAAATCGGTCGTGAGAACCCCTGGGTTTGGCACACCAAACCCTCAAATTAGCTATTTTCTTCCTCTCCCCCCAACCTTGAGTCTGTTGCTGCTCCCATTGAAGTTAATAGTAGACTTGAATCCACTTGGGACAGGAAAAGGCCCTTCATTGTTTCTATCACTGCATCATTTTCTTCTGTTCAAAAAGACTCTTTCCCCTTTGTTTCCCTTCAGCAGTCCTGCCAGAGCTCACCTCCTCCACGAGACTGAATGCTGCCAGAGCTCATCTTCCATTCAGCCTGCCGCCACTGCTGCATAACCATAAGCAGGATAGAGGGCCTTCAAAATGCTTCCCCAACACTTCTGTTTGTTGTACCATAGTGTGGCTGGTGCAGGTGCTGAATATGTAGATTTAGAAGTAAGTTTTTAAAGCAGCGCTCAGGAGGTATGCGGGCTAATCCCATTATCTGATAACAGGATTTGTGAGCACACATCCCACCATCCTGCATTAATAACACACACCTTGGCCTGGCTATGAAATGCAATTTAAATGCCTATGAAAAGTTGATAGAACATATGTTCAAACTGTGGAATTAAACAAAACAAGTTGATCAAAAGTAGTGACATTGCCAAGAGCTTATCCTCCCTCATAACCACCCCCACCCTTCAAAATCACCTGCTCAGTCAGACTTCAGCTGCTACTGATTTGCTGCATGTTTGTCAAAAGACGCTTTTATCATGCAAATGGCCTTTCTAGAGATGGGTTGGAAGGGCAACCCTAGATCTGGCTATTCCCGGGCACTGGGGAATTTAGACTCCAATCCAAATCTAGACCTTAGGTTTGGGCCTCAGGGAGACCACTAACTTATTTTAGATTTCACTTCTAATTCAATAATGCCACCATTTTAAATAAAATTGGTATTTACTCTTACTTCACTAGCTAAATCCTATCATTAGCTCTCATCAGATGAGCACAGATCGTTTTGGGAAAGAGGATCATGTTGAAGAGTAATAGGGGACTGGATAGTTTCGGGAATTGGGAATGGGGTATGGTGTAATTGCATGTAGGTCACTGGTCTAAATTCAGTGTAGGTTGGCATGGAGTGAGTATCATGGCTGCTCGGTCAGTGATATGAAATTAGGTGGTGGAATCGTACATACAACTAGGTGCCTTGTGTAGCAAACCCAACACAATTATAGCTCCAAAGAGCAGACCAGTATTGAATGGGCATAGAGACCAAATCTACATTCTCCCAACCAGAACCTGGAGATACACAGGCAGGGAAACTTGCACTACCCTGGGCATAGATCTCTCTCTCTCTCTCATATCTTGTGCATATTCAACTCCTACAAAGTTTATAGGTTAGTGGAAATCCTGAACTTCAGCAAAACAAGTGTGATGACAATGAACTGTCTTTTATCTCTAACTTGATGCCATGAATCCCATTTACAAGGCATTTGAGCCAGGCTGGCTTGGACACATGTTCCAAGAGATGGCCAGACTGAATAGAATCATCTCTTCTTCTGGAAGTTCTTCCTCCATGCAACACTGTAATATAGATGTGTGTCTTAGCATGTCTACTGCTGCTATGCTACCACTGGACATAGTTGTCAACTTTCCCACGGTAAATAAGCACTGCGACTTTCACAATAAACCAAAAATCAAGCGAATCCCATTTCAAAACAAGGCCAAAACAAGCCAATCCCTAAGAACCCCAACACTCTGTGTGACTAGATCCCCCCCCGGGTGCAGTCTGGGACTGTGGAGAGCCCACTATGCACCTCGGACTCTCTCCCCACCTTGCCCTACTTGCCAGGAGCCGATCAAAAAAAAGAAGCAACAAGCAAAAAGCTAAAAATTAGCCAATGAGCAACTCACAAGCTAATTAAGCCAAAAACAAGCCCAATTTCTGTGTTTTTATCATGGGTTTGGCATGTCTGCCACTGGGCCTCTCTGCTCACAATATTTAAACAATGTAGAAAGGGACGATATAGTGCAGGCAGAGTGCCAACTAACAACAAAAAGGGGACCCAACCCTGTGAGATAATAAACAGCTCCAGTAATGTGCTGAGCTGCCCGTGTTCCCCACTGAAGTCCACACGGCAGGTGTTCATCAACTCACAGGATCGAGACCAATGCTGTGCCTTGGATAAACAAAGACAACCCAACACTGGAGGAGTCAAATCTGGAAAAATAAACCATTGCTTCTGGATACTGTGCATGAAAAGAGATCCTGGAGAAGATAAGGCACTGTGAAACAATCTGAATAATTCAAAAGAGAGAATTGACAGAGGCCAAGAGCTACGTTTCTTCACTTATCCTGGAAAATTATGTGTAATTGGAGACTCAAGATGTGTGGGCTATTTCAGATTATAAACTCATCAGGGAAGGGACTATCTTCTTGTCCTGTGTTTGTATAGTGTCGAGCACAAGGGGTGCCCTGGTTTATGACTGGGGCCTCTAAGTGCTACTGCAGTACAAATAAACAACAAAAGTTTTGACTGGATGTACAAATCATAGTGTGCATCTGTGCCTTGACTGGATGAGTAATTGGTAGAATCAGTTTTCCATTGTAAATACTTGAATACTTCTGTTCACTCAGGTAAAAAATACTTCACTCTTTCACAACACTTTTCATCCCCGTGTTTCAGTGCTTGTGACAGGGGGCTGGGCAACAGCAGCCAATCCAGCACTCTAGTCACTACTACTCTAATGAACTACTCCAGAGCAGACCTCATTAAGAAGAGCTGTGCCGAACTGATGGACTGAGGAGAACTAAGAGGCTAATTAGGCAGCTGACTCGGCAGATGACACAACAGGCACAGGAAGGAAGTGGGAAACGGGGGGAAGCAGAACAAGAGAGACTGCTCTTCTGGGCTTGTCTCAGGAACTGAGGGCTCCTTCGGACTGTAGAGGGGAGGCTCAGAGGCGGCTCCAGGCACCAGCACGCCAAGCGAGGGTGGCAGGCAGGTTGCCTTCGGTGGCATGCCTGCAGAGGGTCCGCTGGTCTCGCAGCTTTGGCGGACCTCCTGCAGGCGTGCCACCAAATCCGCGGGACTGGGAACCTCCCGCAGGCAAGCCTCCAAAGGCAGCCTGCCTGCCATACTTTGGGCGGCAAAATACCTAGAAAAGCAGCAAAGAATCCTGTGGCACCTTATAGACTAACAGACGTTTTGGAGCATGAGCTTTCGTGGGTGAATACCCACTTCCTCAGATGCATGCATCTGAGGAAGTGGGTATTCACCCACGAAAGCTCATGCTCCAAAATGTCTGTTAGTCTATAAGGTGCCACAGGATTCCTTGCTGCTTTTACAGATCCAGACTAACACGGCTACCCCTCTGATACAAAATACCTAGAGCCGCCCCTGGAGAGGCTATATAGTGTATAAGGATGGTGGAAATTAATGTTGTAACTAAATTGCATGGAGTGTGTTTTACCAGTAAAAGAGTCTCTCAGCTGTTTGTGGACTTGAGCAGAGACAGGAATGAGTGCTTTGAAAGCATTAGATCAAGCCTTTCCCCCCGCAAAAGGGTGACTCCTGTGGGAATTGCCAGATCCTCAGCATTTTTGAAAATCAGACCACTTATTTAGGTGCCTAAGTCATGTTTGGATCTTAGCATAAGTTTCTTTAAAAAAAACTATGTTTATTAATTAAGCTTTACAACCCCCCTATGAGATAGCTAAGTAATGCCCATTTTACACATGGATTGGTGAGGCACAGTGAGGTTTAGAGATTCAACCAGGACAACAGCCAGTCATTTGGCAAATCAGGAATAAAATGCAGAAGCCCTGACTCCGAGTCCCGTGCTCTAATCACGAGGCCATGCAATAGAATCTGTTCAGGGTCTATTCTATAACCTCCACAAGAGTCATTTTCTACATTGGTCTCGTCAATCTGCTTCTGAGAGTTCGCTCGCAAGTGTTCATGTTCTGCTGGTTCAGTTAAGTCAGTAGCACGTCATCTTAGCTATGAGTTTAAACCACAGCCAGTGGAGAGCTGTGACAGTAAGGAGAACAGAAATTGCCTCACTTTGACAGAGAGCACTCCACGCAGATCAGTCCAGCACTTGTTTGCACTCTTTGCTGGCTCCCGTGGGGCAGATTGGACTTTGTTAATCAACTGACAAAAGAGAGAGCTGTCACTGGTGCCAATAGCACCAACAGCATAAGCTTAATGTAAGAAAGCAACTGGGCTTCTGAATCAAGCATGAGAACCAAAGCAGTTGAAATGAGCAGATATGACCTATGACCAATATAGAAATTCAAGTTGTTGAACGGAGGAGATTCATGTTGGAGGAACTGTTGGTCTTGAGGCTAAATGATGGAAGTAGCAGTCAAGAGAGGTAGGATCTGTTTCTCACCTCTGACAGAAACGTCAGGCAATATACCTCAGTTTCCCTATCTGTAAAATGGAGCTTACATTAATCAAATCGGTCATTTCTGTCTCTAATAGCTGTGATCTTAGGTCCTGAGAAGCAATATATGCAATAAATTGCACGCACAGCTCAGTCCACTAAGGGGAGCTCTAGGCTCAGAACTAGACATTGGCTCCTTATATTAAGTAAACTACAGCAAAAAAGCTTCTAGAATATGTTGTGATAACAAGGTACATATAATTAATGGAATATTTACTGTATTGTTTGTGAGCAAAAGTCAGTTCAGATAATGTTCTTGATGGCACTTGCAAAAGGGTGGCAAACAGATCCTTTTTTGGAACTTTATGGCAGAAATTGAAGTTTACAGCAAATTTCATTCGGACCCTCAATACTTTCCCAGGAACACAGAACTCTTGCAGGGTGGATTTAGCTTTTACCATGTACATGGATTAGTACTTCATTATAAAATACCTACAGTACAAATCTATTAGCATATGGCATAAAAAACTCCCCCAAACCCCAACCCATACATCCTTTTAGCCTAAAGATTAGTGTTTTAAAGCCCTGGCTTACACCAATATAGAATCATTTATAACACAGATAAGGAGTTTCCTCATATTTTCGTGGTGTGGCTTCCACAAAGCATTTGCAATGTTCACCTATTAGAGATGAATATTAGGAATTTGAAAGCTACAGGGTCAGTGTAAATTACATTTCAGATCAGACTGTGGCACAGTTTGCAGCATGAAACACTTGCAGTCTGATCAATGCTCACTGGGTAGTGTAAACACATTGCACCGGGTATGCAGCAGAGGAGCTCTGGGAGGAGGATATACTGGAATTTCTCGTGACCAGGAAAATAAAACAGCTCTAATTGGTTTGCAATTTGAGAATGAAGCATTAGAAACCTGAGGGAGCAGCAGTCCACAGTGCATGACAAACATAACCTCATGATTTAACTGTCCCTGAGGTGAAATCAAAAGGTGTTTAAAAGCCAGAAAGATCCTCCACAGCCACATTGACAGTTGTGAGGGGAGTTGCGTAGGGCTGTAATGTGGTTAGGTTGGGGGGTAAATATTTTCCCATTTGGTTTGTTTTATTCTGGGTGACAGAGATTTACCAGGAGCTGTTCTCACTGCATGAAAAGTGGTGCCTTTCCAACATTTTCTGACCCTCCTGGAGTAGCGCTGATTAGTCAATTTTGTTTGGCCATGGCTGAAGTCGACTTTTTATTAGCAAACTCTCTCTCCTCTATCCCCTCTTCCTGCAAGTCTCCTCAAACTTCTCTATGGACTGGTTAAGAACCAGTCACCTTAAAGCAAATGTTGTTTGTAATTTTCTTGGTCTTAGGCAGGCCAGTGAATAGCTGGAGAATTTTTTTCATTCTGGACTCCACAGTCCCTAATGCACAACACAATAAGAATGCATCAGTATTATTAATGGCAGTTCTGTCAAGCTCAAGAGCAAAGCAATTGCCATTGAAGGTCCTGCTGTCACACCAATCCAACTGTCATATATGGAGATGAAGTTGCAAGTATACTCGATTGTCTGTGCTTCCCTTCTCTTGTTTTGATCACCAAGGGAATTTGTAGGAGCTTTGTTTCTGAAGGGTTCATTTACCCCAGTGCTAGTTTCCCCAGTGAAGTCACAAACCTCTCTCTAATCCTTGGAGGCATCACAACTGATTGCTGCAGACATCATTGCAAAGTCAGAAGCAAGATGACAACTGCAAGTGGGGAATCAACTGTGGGTAAAGGGCCTGATCATACATTCCTCGAACATTCAGAGCACCACTGGGTGTTCACTGGTAAAAAGGCAGCCTGGTCATCTCAAGATATTCATAGAGCACTTTTCATTTTCAAAGCACTACCTAACTACTATGTATGTAGTCAGTAATGGCCATTAACTCATTTTACAGATGGGGATGCTGAAGTTAAGGGACTTGCTCAAAGCTAGGGTGACCAGACAGCAAATGTGAAAAATCGGGACAGGAGTGGGGGGTAATAGGAGCCTACATAAGAAAAAGACCCAAAAATCGGAACTGTCCCTATAAAATCGGGACATCTGGTCACCCTGCTCATGAGAATCAAGATTATAATATTCATCTCTTATAGTATAAGAATCAAGATTAAGATTCAGGAGTTTATGGCTCCCATTCTAGTGCTCCCACCATGCCTCCCTCTCACCAATGGCTACAGTAACATAGAAGTAAGGGAAACACCCCTCTGGAAAACATGACACAGGGAACTCCACTTCACTGGAGTTACAGCAGCCATGAATCTGACCCATTGTTTTTTAGATTACCACCACACATCAGCGGGTCTTTCTAACCTGAGACAGTAGAAATACTATCCCAGCCTCTGCACTGCTGCACATATTCCAGGCAAGTTTTAAACCCAGGGTTCCAAGAGCCTCTGATGTGCCTGCTCAATGTCAGTATACAGCATTCAGCCTTCTCATGATGCATGATCATGGGCTAGATCAGAGGCGGGCAAACTTTTTGGCCAGAGGGCTGCATCGGGTTTCTGAAATTGTATGGAGGGCCGGTTAGGGGAAGCTGTGCCTCCCCAAACAGCCAGGAGTGGCCCAGCCCCCTATCCGTCCCCTCCTGCTTCTCACCCCCTGACGGCCCCCTGGGACTCCTGTCCCATGCAACCCTCCCTGTCCCCTGATGGCCCCTGGAACCCTGACTGCCCCCACCGCCCCATCCAACCCCTGCTCTCCTTCCTGACTGCCCCCTGGGAACCCATGCCCCCATTCAACTCCCCTGTTCCCCGGCCTCTGACTGCCCTGACCCCTATGCACACCCCTGCCTCCTGACCACCTCAAACTCCCCTGCCCTCTATCCACCCTCCCTCCTCCCCCCCGCTCCCTGCGCCCTTTCTGCGCTACCTGGAGCACTGGTGGCTGATGGTGCTGCAGCTGCGCTGCCTGGCTGGAGTCAGCCACGCCACTGTGCAGCACAGAGCACCTGGTCAGGCCGCAGCTCAGCAGGAGCACTGCCCAGGAGCTCACAGTCCCACCCGGTCAAGAACTCAGGGGCCGGACAGGAAGGTCCCGCTGGCCACATAGTTTGCCCCTCTGTGCTAGATTGTGACCCACAAATTCACAAAATCTCCCCCTGCGGGGAGAAGCAAGTCACTGTGTTTGGAGCTGCATACTCCTCAGCATGGGCCCAGCCAGCTACTATGGGTGGCCAGATCCAGGGCTCCTTCCTTTGCCCGTCCTATTCCATCCTCTCCCCGCCCCCTTGCTTGCTGGGGACAATATCAGGTGAGTAGCCCCAGATCTCTCCCAGTCAGTCGCAATGTGAGCAGGGGGAATAAGGGAGGTGCTGGACTCCTGTGCGCAGCCGAGTGAGGTCTGTGGCAATCTACTCCTAAACATTTTCATTGTCATTACTTGCCAGCACCCAGGAGCATGCTAGGTGTCTTCAAGTACAGATAAAAGCCATGGCCCCTGCCCAAGGAGCTTCCCATTTAATTTCAGATTTGCCAACAGGGGTAACAAAATGATAGTGAGGAGATGGGAAGGGTGGAGTTCAGAGTTCACCGGATTAAATCTTCAAAACTGCTGCTCCTAGCTCTGTGGCTAGATATTTCACCTGTGTTTTCTATGCACAAGTTCAGGGCCATTAAAAATGAGGTATGAGCTAGAAGACCCTGTTGTAAATCAAATTCTAAGCACATGTTATATTAACTCAGGGCTCAATTGTGCAGCCTTTAAATTGGGGGGATTATTTGTGTCATCACCAATGCAAGGGTTGCACCACCAGGCCCTCAGTTTACTGTAACAGCACTATGCACATGGATGAGCACTATAGGCCTAATCTTCAGCTGTGCTAAGTGCTTACAGCTCAGTGTGGAGTTCACGGGACTTGTGGGTTCTCAGCCACTTCTCAAAAAAAAAAGAAAAAAGAAAAAAAAGAAACAAGTCCCCTACATTTAAGATTTCTGTCCTTCACTACTAACCCTGCCTGCATCACTTTCCCAGTGGAATAGGTAGGTCGCACCTGGGAAGAGAGGCAAAGATGGCTCAGCTTTCACACTAGTGAAGCAGAAATCATTATGAGTATGTCTACTCTGAAGCTGGGAGCATGCCTTCTGGCCCAAGTAGACAAATGCGTTAGCTCTGCTCATTTAGTGCGTTAAAAATAGCACTGTGGATGTTGTGGCACGGCCTGGCCACTCAAGTCCACCCAATCCCTTGGGTTCATATTCAGGTGGCTAGCCCATGCCACAATGTCCACACCGCTATTTTTAGCATGCTAGCTTGAGCAGAGCTAGCAGGTGTGTCTCTCTGGGCTGGGAGGTATGCTCCCAACTGCAGTGTAGAGGTATCTCTTTTAGTGATAGGCGTAAGGGTCACATAGGGTTTCAGAAGTTTCCTTTTTTGTTTCCGCTGCCCTAACACACCCGTGTCTTTCTGATTCTATTGATTTTGAACCATTTGAAGCAGCAACAACCAACCATGTGAAGTGTTGTCTCTAGCAAAGTAGGCTAAGGGACACATGCATTCATGAAAATAGGTTGCAGCCACTACCAAAAAAACCCTTATAAATCAACAACTACTTGCATTTGAAGAAACAACAAGCAGTACTTATCACCTTAGAGACTAACACATTTATTTGGACATAAGATTTTGTGAACTAAAACCCACGAAAGCTTATGCCCAAATAAATTTGTTAGTCTCTAAGGTGCCACAAGTACTCCTCGTTGTTTTTGCTGATATAGACTAACACGGCTACAATTCTGAAACCTTGCATTTGAAGGACACCTGGTTCAATTCCTGGGCCATGGTTTCCAGATTACAGGCCAATAAGAGTCTTCAGTGCCAGTTAGGAACTTTCCTTTGAGAACATTGAATCCTGAAGGAGTTTCTGTGAGGTTAATCAGTTCTGCTCGGTGCTCTCTCAGGAAATTCTGGGACAAAGCAATACAATAAAAAGCCATAAGAGATTTTCATGCAATTGTGATGGTGTCTAGATCTGTTTGATGTCTATTGGATTTTTCTCACAACCTTAACCCTCCTGGGAAAAAATACTTTTAAGTATTCAGATTCTTAAAAAAATGTGGACACTTAGTTCTCTTAAAGCTAAGACCTGCACTCCATCCTAAAAGCTATTTAACAAGGCACAGTACAACTCTGCATTATTTAACCAAGCTGTTCAAGATGGCATCTTGTCTAAAAATTGCATAAACCTGTGAAAGGGGCTTACTGTTTATATGCTGGCATCCAGAAAGGACTGAGTAAAGGGAAGCTAGTTCATGTGGATACTAAAGCTGGAGGTTGAAGTCCCGCTTGCTATGTTAAACACTGACCTATATAGCTGTCATAGAACGATATCAAGGGTATTGCATACACTGATCTCCTCAGCCCTCGTCTCCATGGTCACTGACACAGCGATTACATGTGCCGTCCTGTTTTCTGTAGCTCGGTCACTTATCTTTGTTTAATTGCCTTAGTGCCAGGCCTCCACTCTATCACACTGCAGCTGCTACAGAGCTTGCTGATACTCCTGCAGCTGAGGACCCACCCCTTTCCTGACTGGAGCTGCTTTCTGGCTTCCACACTTTCCTGACAGTCCTTCCACTGGTGACTCTGTGGCTGCACAGACATATACCTACTCTTGTGCCATACAGAGAGGTAGGCCCAAAAGGTAGTTGCCCCAGGGGGGACACTGATCTCCTTGCCTCAATTTCTGTCCACACGTCAAAGACTTTACTACATGCTCAGAGGCTAGAGCACAAAATATCACTAATCAATGGACTTTTCTTTTTGTTCCTCAAACATCCACCTTCTTAGCCCCATCTCTTCCCTTCTTTGATCACTGCTGCATTTTCATCAGAATTATTTGGTTTTAAATGCTTCCAACCTACCTCATTTCCAGACCCACAAAGAAAATCCACATGGGATAATGGGGCAAGTACTTCTGGCACAAATCCCCATGTTCTCATGCAACATGTCTATTCACACAAACCCATGCTCCTCCCCATGCATCTGTACAGACAAAAGCTGCTAAGCATGAACATTCGCATATTGGAGAATAAAAGGGGAGGGAATATATTTGAACCAAGATGCAATTTCCAACTTGCAAAATGATCACAATTTTTTTTGTTGTTGCTCAACTAGCTGTTGCAATAGCTCTGCCTGCAATAAGATGCAACAATACCTACACAAACCTCACATAAAAGGCGTCAATTCAAACCATTAAATCAGCAAAATGTATGTCCAAAAAACTTTGAGCAGTTTTCTTTCTATTCATTCAGCTAAAAAAAAATCATAATTCTTCTTTTGTATCACAGACATACAGGGAGAGTGCTACATAATCTTTGGGTTCATCTGTCTGACAATTAACTATCTAATTAATTAATCATCTGATAATTAAAATGACCTCTTTTTGGCTGATACCTGATCTGAGAAAGGTTCCAAAGAAACTTGACACATCATGTTTTGTGTCATGTTCCAGCGTGAGCCACAACAGGCTTGTTATGTTATGTCACAGCTGGTTTTCCGAGAGCAAAATGAGTCAAGAATAAATTAAAGGGGAAAACCAGTTGTACAGGGTTAGCGTGTGTCTCTCCAGTCTGAAACCTGGCAGCATCTAGGAGAAAGTGAATGTCAGTAGCATCAATAAGCTGTCACTGAGCTTGGAATGGCAAGTGTTCAAGGTACTGTTGGGTACGTGCCCATCAGTTTGAGGGCACCAGACTCTGAAAGTACCATGTTCTCCATCATTCCTTGCTGTAGAGGGGAATCAAAATGGAGGATAAAGTCTGCCCAAACATGGATAAATTGGGAGGAAGGTAAAGCACGGCTTTTAAAAAATGCTCCCCCTCCAGCTGAGGTTGGGGAAAGGGAACTGCAGGTTTGGGGTTAGGGTGATGGGTTATGGGGATAGAGAGAAGAGAAAACAGCCATCTACACAATGTGTGCTCCTCATAGACAGTCAGATTTCTATTAAGATATCTGCATGGGAGCTGGTATTGGGCAGAACAGCACCAACTACCTTCTGTTCATATCAGAGGTGGAGAAAGGATCATACGCGGCAGGGGGAACCAATGGCAGCATGGCTCCTGCCAGGGAGGACGACTCCCTGAAGAGGGTCTGGCCTGTCTTTATGGATGCCCTGGAATTCACAGGGCTGAGTCTATGGCTATCCCTTAGGACAAACGGATCTGTAGAGTTTCAGTGCTGCACCTGCTATCTCCTCCTGGGGGCTTCCAACTCCAGTTCATGAAGAGACGCAACAAGTTATTTCCCCCTCTGATGGGATTTCAGAAAGGTGGCATGTGGCCCTGAGTTTTTAGGTATTTAAAGGCAGTATTTGTGCAATTAGCCTCTACCCCAAAATGGAACAAGAAACCAAAGCCAGGTGGGTTTTAGGCCACTCACAGTGCAATTTCCCAACCAAGCAAGACAGAAACAGAGCAAATTGGAGCTTGGAGGGGAAAAAAAATGCAAGGAAGCTGAAATCTGGTTCTTTTTACTTGTTTTCTTATGACCTATTGCTGGAGATGGTCCTTGGCTGGTATTAGTGAATTTATATAGTGTATTGACTGGTATAGCGATTAACTGAGGATCTTAGATTTGATCTTTACATGGACTGTTTGTTTAAATTTGTGTTGCACACTATTTCATCAGTTTCCAAGCAGTAGTTGCTGCTACCAAATGGATTATTGTAAATTTAGGGAGAAAATAGATTGTGTATTTATTAAACTAACAGAATAATCCATAATGTTGGAGTCCAATCTTACTCCTCCCACTTACAATGGTAGAATCTGGGAGTAGGTCCACTGAACTCAGTAGAGTTAACTGGCCAGAGGCGAAATTACATTTATTTTATGCCAACACTGAACAGAAGCATTTGTAAATCATGAATTACCAGTAAACCGGGCAGCTCAGGTTTAGGAGCAGAAGATCTGCATAACTATAATGGATATGCTGGATCTTTTATATGTTGTGGGTGACACTGGTTTCTTCCCATGGGGATATTGGATTTCTGTATATAATTAATAACAAGAAAACTGTATCCTGATTGTAGGGTCCACATGAGCATCCTGGAACAAAAAGGGCCATAAATTAACATCAATTATGTATTAAAGTTCCAATTAACCTGGCTGACACCGATATACTTTAACAAGGTACACTTAGATAAAAGAAGCAACTCTCTAATTACTTGGAACAGGACCTCCTGACCCATTCTACTCTTTTATCCCAACTCCAACCTAATGAGGAAGGAAGTGAGAGATAGGAAACTGTGCATAAGGCGAGACTACAGCACCACAAGATGCCCCCTGGGAAATGCTTTTACCTTCTTAAAACTGTCAATGATGAATATTTTATTACTCTGAGCCTTTTAACCCTTTGAGGAAGAAATTTCTTTTAAGGATGATATTGCTAGCATCCATTTTAATACTTAGGCTGCCATCTATTTTTCATACCAACCGTATATAACTCTATACTCCCCCCCACCGGACCACCACCACAGTCACACATTTCCAAAGTATTCATTTCCAGGGTACCTAGACACCTTTATATAGATTTAAAATGTGTACTTTGAAGCAAAATATCTTAGTCCCCATGAGGAAAAAGAAAACAAGGCACAGTGGATTTCAAACATTTAAGACAAAACAATAGTGTAGACACATTTTGCAGTGTTAAGAGTTGTGTGATAAAACTTATGGCTCAAAAAGGGGTGTTTTTGTGTGCACAAGTGTGTGTGTAAAACATATATAGTTGGTGAGGGAGGGTTTATATGTAGAAAGATGATTTAATCTGTTAAGCACATGTGGAATGATCTAAGAATCTAGTAAGTTAGTTTTTTTCTGACTAGATTGTGTGAAACAGATGGTGCAATATTTTCAGTACCCTGGAACAGAAAGAAATAAACTTTTTTTTTAGTTAAACATGAATAAGACCTAGCTATTGGTACTGTATACAAAATAAAATAAAGGCTCTGGCAGAGATTCTAAGTGTGTAAATATAATGAATCAAACATGAGAGGAAAGGATTGGGTAAAAGTACATCGTGGAAATATGCTTTAGTTAATAGTTTTATTAAATTCTTCGCAGTGCTTGCACCTTTTACCCCACTCTCCTCCCCAACCCCTAAAACCTTATAAGTGGATAAAGGGTTTTATAACTTGCCATTTGAAACTATGATCTACTTTGGAGAGTCCCCCACTCTTCTTGTGCCCTCCCCAAAATAGCAACAGTGATTTCTGTAATGAGGATTTTGGAAAGACTGGCTTGTTTGTGCCAAGTGATCCATTCTTCTCTCAGTGTGTGTGGTCAGTCAAATTCGAGAATATTGTAAATCATTCAGAAACTGTGGTGGTATTTGCAATTGCTATTGGTTTGCCAGTGCAGAATTGCCAGTTCTGTAACTGCTGGTATCTCACAACTTTCACAGTTGATCTCCCACTACCTACTAATCCGACTTGTGTCTTCTGAGAGAAAAGGCATTAGTTGATTCCACCAACAGTGCCTCCTAGTTATAGTCTTAGTCTTCAAAACTCAAAAGCAAATATACTAGTCTCTAGGGTCTTGGCTGCACAACTCATTGGGGAGAAAGCCCCCCCGGTTCTCAGCAGTCAAAGGTCATCTCACGTGGAGAAAGTGAGAGATGTCAGAGTTTAAGCTTAAATACTTTGGGTCATGCTCTTCCCTGCATGGGATTTTCCTATGTATGGGGGAAGGACACTTTGCAGTGCTGGGTAAGCACAGGATGAGGAGCCTTCCCACTGCCATGGTCCATTAGCAGCAGTGGACAGAGTATCGTCCTTAGAATAGGCTCCCTAATGAGACTTTCTGTACTTCCATGGCTGAATTAGACATACTGCAGTCGCCTGCTCCCTCATGTTTTTTGGGTATCTCGCTTGCCATCCCACAGACTAGGAAACGTACCAGTAGGAAGAGAGTGAAATACAAATCTAAAAAAAAAGTTACCTGCTTTCTTCACAGCCTCTGCGAAGGGAGTGGAGTCAGTTCCTATGCAGATTTTCAGTCACTTTTCATTTGTTCCAAAGTAGTTTTCCCGCTTCTGTTATTACCTCCATTTGCCTCAGTTTCTAGAGCATATTCTCTACAAAGCCAGTAAGAAATATCTCTGGAACATGCAGCTGAAAGTGAGCTGCTAGGATCAAATCTTGCCATTAGTTACACCGTCAGCTACCCCCAATGAGTTCTTGGGGAAAGGACATATATATTTCATGTATTATACACAGGTCTTGATCCAGCTCTATCTAAATCAAGGTCTAGTTTTAACATCCATAGGTGTTAGAGCAGACCTGTAGCCAGTATGTCATATGTACATGGACTATAATATACAGAAGGGACCATTACTCATATTATGAACCAAACTCATAAGTCTTTTATGAAACTCACACGCTACTTAAACAGCATGACATTCACACAAATTTCCTATTATTTGGATTACTGTACCAGCTAGAAGCCCTAGTGAGGGACCATGTTGCATGTCTGAAGCAGGAACCCATCGTGATGCCTTTGTTTCCACGTGGTAAGCTGTTGTGGAGGGCAGAACATGATCCTTGCTGTTCTGCTTTGTGTAAGCTTTAGTCTTAGGGTAAAATGAGGGGAAAGTCTGTCATTGGTGTGATAGAGGAGAACCATTTACATTATGGGTGGGATTTTCCAAAGCATCCCGCATCGGCCTAACTCTGCTGCCACGGAAAGCAATGGCAAAATATTGTTAGGCCGATACCGAACACTTGAAATCTTGCCCTACATATATTAATACACAAAGAACTTTGTTGCGAAGCAGTTCGGGCTGTTATCCCCACACCCTATCTGACACAAACCCACAAGAGCATGGAAGTGAAAAATAAATCCATCTAATAGTACAACACTGCTACTCCTCCACACACAAGCACATACCTTTTCACCACAACTACTATGCACTGCAGACAGTGTTAAATTTGCTTCAAGGCTTCGCCCCGGCACCTCTAGGCTTGGAAGTTCATAGCCTTAGCACCCGTGGGCTTGCTGCATCAGTTATGAATGTAAAAAAAAAATTACTTGAGCTCCGGCACCTAATTGCTTGAGCCCTGGCATCTCTTTCATGACAGAGTAAGCAGTCACAGCAGACCATACACTGCAACCTTCGCCATGTCCCCCTTTCACCCTTCTGCACACGCCTCTTTACCAGAAAGTTTTTCACACCCTCCCCACCCACCATTAGTAGTAGTTCACGTTTGGTGTAGTACTTGGCTGTGCTGGAAGAGGGCTGTTTAGCAGAAGGCAGTGAAGCGGGTGATGGAAAGTTGGCAGAGCTAAGCGGGGATCGGTCGCATGGTCTATGATGTATAGTAATTGCAAGAATGGTAAAGGGGAGAGTGCTTGTTCCTGTAGCTTTTAAATCCATTCAAGTGCAGAGTCCATGGAAGAGAGAGAAGAAACTGGCGCTGGACTGCTGCATTCACAGGAAACCAAACATTTAATAAAGATCCAGTCAGTTCTAGTCCATTGGGGGAAAGGTGCCACATACCTGTCCATATGGAGAATCAACAATTATTTGCTACTATTCAGCTAGGGGTGAATAGCAAGTACGACTGCCATCTTGATTTGCTAAATCTGAAAACAAAACAAAACCCCACATCCCAGGGGGTTCTAATGGAGTTTCACCACTGTAAATGGTATACATAGTGGAGTAAAGCTGTGAAGAATCAGATCTGAACTATACCCATTTTTTCCCTTTGATAAATCAGATTCATTGTCCTCACTGTAGGAGATTTCACTGAGTATTTCAATCTTTCGAGCAAGTTTAGGGTACAGTAAGTGAAGCCTGAGACATAACGTAATGGATGTGAAATCCACTATGTAGCCAAACTAAAAATATACCTTTTAAAAATAACTCCTACCGGAAAAAGAAAGAATAATGAATAAAAAGAGTCATCCTTGAGATCTCATCCATTTCTGCTGGCGTTTCCTATATGTATTGTTATTTAAATAGAAGTATTAGCATATTCAATTTTAGTCCAGGATGAAGAAAGAACCATCCTGTTCCTCTTTGCCAAAGAAAAAAGAGTGTATTTATTTATATTATGTAAACAAACACACACATCCGCCACCTAATTAGGAGGACTTTGCCCAATGGAAAGCAGCATATGAAGACTCTCTCTCCATATCAAAGCCATCCCAGTGGCCTAGAGCAGCAGTTTACTCAATCTTTATATAACTCAGCTGACCCTGCCTTGTTCAGAGAAAAGAGGTTTTCTTTCCCCACTACTTCTAGAGGACAGAGATAAAAATATAAGTACCCCATTTTGACACACAGCTTGCTGCTGTCTTGCAGTCAGGCAGGCTGTGGTGCCTTCCCATATCTTAGTTGCATTGTCAATAGGGTTCTTCTTTTGCTGAGACAAAGTTTATAAAATAGATTTGCCAAGTCAGTAAGCCCTTTCTCTTTAGAAATACAGAGATTCAGCCAAAAAGAGGATTATTGATAACATGCAATATCTTTATTATAGCAGTGACCGCTGGCGCTGCTGTAGTTAGGGGCCTGTCAGCATTTCCATTATAAGATTTTTGCAAGGGTTTATAGCTTGGCTGTAAAAATTCAAATATACTCAGGTCTGAAACTTGGCATGCAAGGATTCAGGCTGGGAGGGAGTTTGACTTGTGGTTTTACTTTTAAAAATTCTTTTAAATTAAAATCAAATTTGGTTTGACTTGGATGCTTGAACATTAAGGCACCCATCTTGCATTCAGATCTGTGTGAGACAACGCCTGTTCCAATGAGCAGCAAAGTGCAGAGCCAGGGCCTTTAAAGGAGTACCATATAAATTCAAAGAGGCAAATTATGCCCTCATTTGCAATGGTGCTACAACTTCTAATGTAACCATGGGGAAAATGTGGCCAACTATAGATATTCTTTTTTGGGGGATGCACTCAAAAGATGTCCTATTTTTTTTTAAAGTTATATCTTAATTGGCTATATGCCCCCTTTCCCCTATGATGTAGACTAGGGTGGCAGGGTGATGTAGGAGTTAGATAAAAGGACCAGGAGTCACTACACTTGGGTTCTTTCCCCAGCTTTTCCACAACTCACTGACGCTGGGCAATCACTTAACCTTCTCTGTGCCTCACTTGCAGCATCTTGGATGAAAAATGCTAAAATCATATAAGTATGTGACTTTTATTAGACTTGGTGAATTTGAACCAAGAATGAGTTTTGTTCAGCTCAAGCACCACTTGTCATATTCCCAGAGGCAGGGTATAATCTTGCTCCCATTGATTTCAGTAATAATTGGCTTGAGCCCCAAATCATGTATTATTGTCCTCAATCCTGCAACCACCTATGCACATGCTTAACTTTATGGAGTGAGGCGTCCTAATGATGGGGCTGCCAGCATATTACAGATGAGCACGTGCAGGGCTATCATTTGTTTTTGGCAACACCCAGAATCACAGTGTACCAGATGCTGATGTTTGTCAGTTTGGTCCTTGGTAAAGAGTCTCCACTTTTGCAAAGGATATAGTGCCGTTTTCTCATTGAAAAAAACATCACCCAAATTTGTGTTATTTACCTGTGCTTATTTACTTTTAGAGGTGGGAAAAAAGCTGAGGAGAAAATTGATTTTCTGCAAAACCAGTGGAAAAAATGTGGTTTTTGCCAGTAAGAATTATTTTCACACATGGCTGTAGTGCAATAGCAAACAAGCCATCCCCATGGGCTAAGATACAGAGGCACGACGGGACAGATATTTTGCCTTTGAATTCTGAATTGCTTTGCTCTTAAAGGCTGAAGTCAAACCCTTAATGTTAACAGAACATATTTTTTGGGTAGTTTAAGCCCAGTGTAAGTTATTTAAAGTCCTTTACACAAACGGTACAGTTTATTCTTTGGCTCTTGTCTCTTGGCATTTCTATTTGTGGTCAACTGAGCTGTATCTTTTTTGTGCTGAATCCTACACAAAAGGATAATACTCTTCCGTTTTGTCTGTTGACAAGATCTTCAAATCCTACTGCCCTTCTGACACATAATCCAAATTTAAGAGAGAATGTTTCTGTCTACTTTTTTTTTTTTGATATAAGGATTTAGCTAAGACTTTGACACCATGGAAACTAGGCACTAGGATATGATCCTGTTCCGTCTAAATATATCCCCCAACTTTCAATCACACTTGCCTCATTTATATTTCATGAAACCTGCTCTTTAACTTCCTCCATCTGTGCAACTTTGTTGGCCAGCAAGATCACCTTGAGTCCATCCCATAGCTTTCATCACCAGCCATTATCACTTCTAGAGAAATTCACATATATGAGTGCAGAGAAGGCAATCCAAGAAACCAGGCCCTTATGAAACTTTGATGTTGAATAGCATTAGGGTAATTCTAAAAAAAAAAAGTAAAAAAAAATATTAAACATTAAATGCCTGGCAACTTTTAACCTTCCCACTTCAACATGAAATGCAGCTTTAATAGAAAAGCAACTGCTTTCTCCTTCCTGTCATAATGAAAACTGGCTGTCCATCTTTCAGTCCATTAGTTTGATTACTGATCTTTCTCTGATATACCATAGATTTTTATATTCCATAGAGAATTTGCTTATTATCTACTTCCTATGGTAGTTTGTTGCATTTGTGCTCTTTGTATACAATCATAACACTCATTTACACCTATTCTTTATCTCAAGGACTAAAATGCCATCTGCGTCTCGTGTCGCCAATACTTCTCAATCCTGCACTCAGTAAAAATTGTGCTTGAGTGAAGAGCTTTTGGAGGGGTGTGAGTGGAAAAATTAAAATGATAAAAATCTCATGTTAAAATTTAGTGTTAGATATCTAGTTTCTAGAAATGAAAATACTGGAACTGTTTCTTAACACTAACTTCGTGTATGCGGTTAAGAGAAGGAGGAAGTTGGTCTGTGTTTTAATAGAGCTGATGAACAAACATGGCATGCAAAAATTAAGGCCAGAATTGTCAAGAAATGTAATGCAGTCACAGGGCAGAATTTTTATTCAAAGAAATAAATTTGGTGTTCAGAATGGAGAAGTGGGGTGCATTTCCACCCTGCACAGAGTCGGAAATACAGCCTAGCCCTAATGAAGAAAAAGAAAATCTCTACCCTCAAAACTTCATTTCTCTCCCGGTAGGGGGTCAGTTTGCTATTTTTAAACAGCTTATTTTTATTTTAAGTGCCAACATGTGTTATTTTGCCTGCACAAGACAACTGAGCTTAAAGCTTAATGAAGTAGGCAAGGCATTCAGGAAAGTTTGGAACTAATGTCTTGTATTTTTGAACCTGTCTGTTCTGCCAGTGACCCATATAGTGAGTAGCTATGTCAGCTAATCACTTAGCTGGCCATTGCTGACAGACAAATACCTTGTGGTGAAGTCTGATGGAATTGTTACAAAAGCATCAACCTTTAGGAGGCCTGCACAATCTCTGAGAGTTGTAGGCATGCACATGTGTTTTCATTTGGGGGAGATCTGCGGAGACAGGGAGGCATGCACCACCTCTGTAAGAACCAAAAAGACAACAACAAAAACCAAACACAACCAAAACAAAACACAAAAGAGTTTGAATACATTCCTTAGAGAAAAGGCATTTGTTTACTTGGGCATTTTATTTTAATTCAGTGATGATAATTAACTGATTAATAATATCACAGTAATCAAAAGAGAACATGTTTTCAAGGAGCATGCAACAATAGCTAGCCCCTTATATGGATTTAATTGTAAAAGCAAATAATTATATCCTTTTCAAGACTTAGAGAATTGCTTTCAACTGTAAACACAAACTACAGAAAAGAAAATTCTCCAACATAATACCAGTCTTTAGATGGCTACTTTCCCAAAAGCAGCTGTTGGGAGCTTTCTTTCAGGTGCATAATAAGCACCAGCCTGATCACAGAAATCAAAGATGCACAGAAAAGGCAAATGAAGCTCAATTCATGCCAGGTATAACACCCTGAAGTTACACTAGGGATGAATTTGGCCCAGATTATTTTTACTGAGGTGTTTTGCAACTGAAAGTTTGCACTTGCAGTGTTACAGATCTTGTGATATTTGGTTGTTCTCTTAAAGCTCCAGCCTCTGGAGTTATGTGAATATGTAAGAATTGCAGCTTTCATTAAAAAAAATGTTCCTAGCTCTCAGGATTACAGAGAAAAGCTTGAGAATCTGACCCATTTAAACCCCAAAAGTTTGAAAACCAGAAAGCAAAGAAAAAAAATCCAAATGTATTTTTTTAAAGAAAAGTCTCATGAGTTTTAATCCAATCTCATGATTTGTTGGAAATAATGCACTTGCTAGCAATAGAAATTCTGCAGGCTTTGGAGCTACTGCCACCATTTGGCACAGCAGAACATGAATTTTAGCCCTCCATTTCACCTGCACCCCTGCCCTGCAAGCTCAAGCCATATATTCCCTATGGCCACATGGAAAAAGCTGAATATATGGAAAGAGACAATCCACTATGCATGCTCAGTGCTATCAGGATGGGGATCAAAGAGAAGGGTTCTTCTGGGTTGATGATAGCAATCCTCTGCCTGTGAAAAATCTTAAAAATAAGTGTTGATATAGGGGCTGGCATTTTTCTTTGCCTAGAAGGCCAATCAGGTAATGGCTACAAAACAGATCAATATATATTTAGACTCAGACTCAAAGACTTTAAGGTCAGAAGGGCCCATTATGATCACCTAGTCCGACCTTCTGCACAATGTAGGCCACAGAATCTCACCCATCTACTTCAATAACAAACCCCTGACCTATTTGTTTCTCCCAGCCAAGTATAAACTCTTGTCTTTGGATTCCAGCTATAAGCATCAGTTAGCTGGGACAATGTATTTTAA
The DNA here is from genome assembly GCF_007399415.2 of Gopherus evgoodei. Taxonomy (NCBI): domain Eukaryota; kingdom Metazoa; phylum Chordata; order Testudines; family Testudinidae; genus Gopherus; species Gopherus evgoodei. The sequence goes on from NC_044330.1 coordinate 10,098,278, forward strand.
AATTACATTCTCTCCAACACTAGGCTTATTAAATTGTGGTTCCTGTTACCTATTCCTACATGCCACCCACATCTCAACCTGCTGAGGCTCAGATGTAGGACATCATGCATGACAAAACCCCAAAAAGAGAAACACAGAACAATCATCTGTGGAAACTTAAGAACTCTGGGACTCATTCCTTCAATGCAAGTAACATTTTGTACCTCCAGTTTCATGAGTCTATTTCTGATGTAAATGATTTTCAAGCATTAAGAGGGAAGAGGATACCAAATCTGTGTGGAACATAGGTAACTATGATAATGACATCTCTCAACATGAGGGACATGGTCCTCCAACTACTCCTTAGTAGAACGGATCAGGATTTTGAGAAAAACTTTTTTTTGTTGAAAAATGTTGATCTGTCTGAACCAAAACTTTTTGTGGAAAAGGGTCGATTTCAACAAATTTCTTGACTCAAAACAATTTTGAAAGAACTTTCAAAATTGTTGAAGTATCCCATTTCAACATTTTGGAAATGTCTTTTCATTTTACAATTTTTCTAAGGACCTGATCCAAATATATTCAGATGTTTGCGATAAAGTCTCAAGCATTGGCAGTACTGAAAGTACAACCCTTCAGTTGCAATACAGCCCAGTAAAAATGATCTGGGCCAAATTCATCCCTAATGCAACATCAGTAGCATTCCCCAGGGATGAACTGAACCTTTTCTGTGCATTTTTGATTTCCTTGATCAAGCTGGTGCTTAATAGGCATCTGAAAGAAAGCTCCCAACAGCTGCTTTTGGGAAAGTTGTCATCTAAAGACTTTCTTTTCTGTAGTTTGTGTGTATAGTTGAAAGCGATTCTCTTCAAGAATGAAGAACTGGATGATGCTGAAATGAAAAGGTTGCTGACTGAGCAGACCAAGAGGAGTTAGAAAAAAAAGTTTTCATTCTGATCTGAAATCTCAGATTTTCATGGGATGGGAAGGTCATTTCCTGCTCAGCTCTACTTTTTAGAGTACTTCGGCCATTATTTTCTTTGTTCTTCTCCCTAGGTCTGCTTTGATTTCTCCTATACAACACCCTTTTCTACAGATACACTCCAGATCTTCATGCTGAGTTCTTTAGTTAGATGTGAGCCCAGCCTAAATTCTAGATCTCCACCCTGGGAAAATGAGACTGAGCTTTGCAGCTCAAGCCCATTTCATTATTATTTGTATTCTGGTAGTACCAAGGAGCTCCAGTCATGGATCAGAACCCCACTATGCTAGGCCCTGTACAAACAGATGGTCCCTATCCAAAAGGCCTTCCAATGTAAGCAGCCCATCTATCTTCATTTCCTCCTCTTGGGCTGCTCAGGAACCCAACTCTTTTATTTCAGCGTTGCTCCATTCCCATTTCCTTTCTCTGTCCCCCTCCTACAACCTGCTTGATATTCTGATTAAGGTCCTGATCCTACTCCCACAGAAATCAATAGAAAGCCTCCTACTGAAACCACTGGGAGCTGGATTGACTTCTATGAGCCAGTAACATCCCATTTTAGAAGACAACAACACTGAATGTTGAAACATAGGCACATCCATAGCCTGCATTCAGATGCTTCAGTTGACACAGGCCTGCAGATATGAGTATTTGCGTGTGCCAAAAATACGGGACTTGGGCAACAGGCCATTTCACCTTTGCTGTCTTGAACATCAAGCACTGAAAACCATTGCTTTGGCCTCTCCTGGATTTTTCCAGCTCATGAAGCAGTCTCACCCAAAGTTACTGATAAAAGAATAATTTCATCAACATATGGTCGATCACAGTATCCAATCTCACCAGTGTGAAGCAGCCCAACAGTGCACACTAGCATTTCTGTGTATGAGTGGAACAGGTGCAGCAGCAGAACAGTGCAACCTTGGTTAATTTCTTTTAACATCAAAGTCAAATGCTTCTTAAATTCTAACTGACATGTTCTTCATTGCAGAGTTGTCTCTACAAGTTATGAGAAACAGGAGTGTAACTCTTAGCACAGAGTGAGAAAGATCTACTGACAAAATGGGAAAAAATAATAGACTCATAGACTTAAGGTCAGAAGGGACCATTATGGTCATCCAGTCTGACTTCCATGCACAATGCAGGCCACAGAATCTCACCCACCCACTCCTGTAACAAACCCCTAACCTATGTCTGAGTTATTGAAGTCCTCAAATCGTGGTTTAAAGACCTCAAGGTGCAGAGAATCCTCCAGCAAATGACCTGTGCCCCACGCTGCAGAGGAAGGCAAAAAACGTCCAGGGCTTCTGCCAATCTTCCCTAGAGGAAAATTCCTTCCCGACCCCAAATATGGTGATCAGCTAAACCCTGAGCATGTGGGAAGACTCATCAGCCAGCACCCAGGAAAGAATTCTCTGTAGTAACTCAGATCCCACCCCATCTAACATCCCATCACAGACCACTGGGCATATTTACCTGCTAATAATCAAAGATCAATTAATTGCCAAAATTAGGTTCTCTCATCATACCATCCCCTCCATAAACTTACCAAGCTTAGTCTTGAAGCCAGATATGTCTTTTGCCCCCACTTCTCTCCTTGGAAGGCTGTTTCAGAACTGCACCCCTCTAATGGTTAGAAACCTTCGTCTAATTTCAAGTCTAAACTTCCTAGTGTCCAGTTTATATCCATTTGTTCTCGTGTCCACATTGGTACTAAGCTTAAATAATTCCTCTCCCTCCCTGAAATTTATCCCTCTAATGTATTTATAAAGAGCAATCATATCTCCCCTCAGCCTTCTTTTGGTTAGGCTAAACAAGCCAAGCTCTTTGAGTCTCCTTTCATAAGACAGGTTTTCCATTCCTCGGATCATCCTAGTAGCCCTTCTCTGTACCTGTTCCAGTCTGAATTCATCCTTCTTAAACATGGGAGACCAGAACTGCACACAGTATTCCAGATGAGGTCTCACCAGTGCCTTGTATAACAGTACTAACACCTCCTTATCTTTACTGGAAATATCTCACCTGATGCATACTAAAACTGCATTAGCTTTTTTAATGGCCATATCACATTGGCGGCTCATACTCATCCTGTGATCAACCAATACTCCAAGGTCCTTCTCCTCCTCTGTTACTTCCAACTGATGTGTTCCCAATTTATAACCAAAATTCTTGTTATTAATCCCTAAATGCATGACCTTGCACTTTTCACTATTAAATTTCATCCTATTACTATTACTCCAGTTTACAAGGTCTCCACTCTCATAACCTTATAGATCATTTTGTGTGTAATCAAAATGTGTTTGTTTCCCTTAGCCTTTTTGTTGTACTGATTTTCAAAGAACCATGGTTATTCCATACTATTAACCGTTATGCTAAATTATTGTTATTACAGGAATACCTTGAGGGCCTAACCAAGACTGGGATTCCATTATGCAAGGCACTGCACAAACAGAGCAAGAGACAGTTCTTTCCCCAAATTGTTTATAAACTAAATACACAGGACATAATGTAAAAGAGAGGAAACCAGAGACAGGAAATGACTTGTCCAAGATCAAACAGCAAGTCCATGGCAGAGGCCAGAGCTCTGTACAGTTGACCACACTTTCCTCAAAAGATTCTTTAGGGAAAAACTCTTAGACAAGTTACCCAACAATGCAATAAGTAGAAGAAATATCCAAGCCCTGAATCCCCCCGCTCCGTATCCCACAGTTTATAATCCAAGCTCCGTACAAGAAGAAACTGTAAGAATGTGTGACTCAACTCAGTCAAACACCGCATCGTGACGAGAGCTGAGTGAAGTTTTTCAAAGAAATAGTTTATTCACTAAAGGGGAAAAAATGCAATTTTGATCAACTTGAAACTATTTGCAAATTTGACAGGAATCACTCCAGCCATTTACAAGATGGGGCTTGGGGAAAGGGAAGGTGGCTGTGGTGATGCCACTACTTTCCCTTTTTATAACCTTTAGCCCAGTGGTTAGAGCAATTACCTGAGATGTGGTAGACCCAGGCACAAATCCCCACTCTGGAACAGCTATAAAACCCAGCAAAGAGTCCTGTGGCACTTTATAGACTAACAGATGTTTTGGAGCATGAGCTTTCATGGGTGAATACCCACTTCGTCGGATGCATGTAGTGGAAAGTTCCAGACGCAGATATATATATGCAAGCAAGAAGCAGGCTAGAGATAATGAGGTTAGTTCAATGCTTGCTTCTTGCTTGCATATATATACCTGCCCCTGGAACTTTCCACTATATGCATCCGACGAAGTGGGTATTCACCCAGGAAAGCTCATGCTCCAAAACGTCTGTTAGTCTATAAGGTGCCACAGGACTCTTTGCTGCTTTTACAGATCCAGACTAACACAGCTACCCCTCTGATACTATAAAACCCAGACCTTTTTGATTCACCAAAAATTCTGAAAAATTTCAGATTCAGTTTGACCTGAAAATGTTTATTTTTATTTTTCAGAGCTGCCACTGAGCGTAAACATAAAACTTATTCACCAGGATCTACCTCTGACTTATCATAACATAATTGCTTAACTTTGCTTTCATTGAAGACACTTGTAATGGAGGTTAATGTATTTGTGTTCCGGGTAGAGTTTGGTATGTTATAAATAGGAGAGGAGATAGGGAGTGATGGGCGAGCGCACGCTACAGAAAGTGCCATTAGGTCGCAGTGTTTATTCCATGGGCAGAAGCTGTCAGTGCTTCTAGTGGTCACTTAGGACTGAAATCCAAGGTCTTGTTGATTTCAGCTGAATGCATTTGCTGAGCACTGGATGACATTTACCGACATAGGCAGCCTCTAGGATTTCAACAGAAGCTAATCTACCATCCTCCAACATCTATCATTTCAAATGACCCAAACTAAAGAGCAGCATGCATACCCCATGTACTCTGACACTCAGTGGGCAGATGGCAAGTAAGCCTCTTCATTCCAGTGCATTTTATCTAGTAAGAGGAGAGGGTGACCAGCACTCTGCACACATTGTCAAACAAAGAAAACATGGAGCATGACAAGCACAACCACAGAAATCCCCCGCTCGCTAGCAGTCAAGTCTGGACTTGAAAAATAAAGACGGGGAAAGAAAAAAATGTCAGTGATGCTTAAGAAAACACATTTGGAATGGGGCTTAGCTGCCAAGATTGCTCTGAGTGTCAAGCTGGTTTTTATTTTTTTTGTCATGTTAGCAAACTGTTGATGGCTGTGGGCACGGAGGCCTAATGACAGGAGACTAACAGGAAGCAGACGAGATGCAAAAGGATATTTGGGGCGGAGGGTGTCACTTAGTGATGGAGAGCATGTAAAGGAATCTGCATCTTATTTGTCCCTTTGTTCTCCTGCCATGCTTGACTGGCAAGTCCTGTTGCACTAAGATTGGAGGTTGCAGATATCCTAAATGAAAACCAAGACACCCCACGCACACTGACATGCTTTCGGGGATACAATAGTTCAACATCAGGATGGCAAAAAGTGATGGAGTCTAAAAATAATGTAAGTTTTGGAGAGGTGTCTTGCATAACAAAACACACAAGTCAAATGTAGTCATAAAACACCACCTCTGTCCTGTATACCATTTTTCCATCTTTGATCTCAGAGAACCTCACAAAGGAGGCAAGTATCATCCCCATTTTATGGATAGGGAAATTGAGGCACAGAGAATGCAACTGACTTGCCCAAGGTCACCCAGCAGTCCAATGGGAGAGCAGGGAATTGAACAAAGGTCTCCTAAATCTCCATCTAGTGTTTGATCTACTGAGCTACTGCAACATGTCTGGACCCCTCTAGAAACATCACTCTTACCAATATGTTGCATATCTTTACCATGAGGGCAGAACTCAGAACCTCCTGTTCCAAAAGCCCTGCCCTTTGTCCCCTGAGCAGAAGGAGAAAGATATCAGGGTACTTAATCAAATGTTAGTTGTCATTCCTGTAGGAACAATTCCTTCCTGATTCCTGCGGGGATCAATTTACATTCTGAGCTAGGAGATTAGATTGATTACTTTTATGTAAGCCAAGATACAATATGAAATCATATTTACCACTTTTGACACAATGTCCTTCTGCAGCAATGAATTCCACAGACTGACTACATACTGAAATATTTCTTTTCATTGGTTATAATTTTCCTGGCCATTAGTTCTGCCTTCTACAACGAGTATTTATTTTAAGATATAGGCACCCTGGAAAAGCTTGAGCTCTCTCCAGCTGTGCAAGCTAGGGGCAACAAAGGGTTAACAAACTTCAGGCTATTACAACCTAAGATGGAGGGAGCAGATTCCAGAAGGAGCAGAGCTCTAAATGGGGAATACCCTGCCAAAAGCCCCCTTGTCTTTTATACCAATGAGGATATAGCAAGGTGCCTATGCTGACCACAACTGTATGGGAATAGAGATAGGTATGTCCTAGGTTTCTTAGAGATATAGAAGTCAAAACCAACACCTTAGAATAAACCAGAAAAATAGACAGCCAGTGTAGATGATGGAACACCAGTCACTGAACAAACCCTGCTTAACAAGCAGTCTGGCGAATATTACACCAGCTGCAGTTTCTGGATGGATTTAAGATGTATATGAGAATAAAATCTCAGGAAACAGATTGGATCCTGATGGGTAGATAGCAGGTTTCCTTCCCAGGTTGTCACCAAGATGATGTTACTACGACAGAGTCAGAGTCATATGTATGAACAGTAAATAAGGTCAAAAGGGCAGATGTTTACCCTTAGGTGTCTTGTGTAAATTTACGGTGAGCTAAGCAGGAAAGGTGGCCTCAGGTGAATGGTAATCCAGGCCAAAAGCAGAAAATCGTGGGATTAAAAATGGGTGGTCAAATCACTCATTCAACATCCGGGAAAAAAAAGATACTTTCTGGCGGATGGCAAGCAGGTCTGCAGGGAAAAAAGAAGTCTTTTTCTCTCTCTCACACAGTCTGCTAAGGACTAGACACATCTGTCTCTCCTCTCCTCCCCCCTCAATCCCTCCCTCCCTAGGGATCTTTTTGGGATTCAAGGAATATGTGTGTGTGTGTGTTTATAGAATAGCTCCATTCAATTAAGCCCCAGAGTACAGTAGCTTTATATCAGAGGCAACCTAGAGAGAGAGCTCCGTGGAAGTGAGGGTACCTGGTAATGATAACAACCGTGCACTGGTTGTAAGTGTCATCACCTCTTATTCTTAATCAAAAGGCTTCCAATCCCTTCTCAACACATGTACTCTGAAATGAAGGGACTGCTGGAGAATCATTTGAATGTGGCAGCCCTAGATAATGATGAAATGAATAAAAGACGCACTGTTTTATTTGGGTGAGAAGGAATTCAGTGCTCCTCTCATGAAAAGGTAGTGGTTTGATGGCACTCAGGGAGAAGGCCTTCTAGTTATCCATATGCTGCTGTCATTGCTGCGCTAATAGCTACAATATGGGCTTTCCCAGTCTGGTGGGGTGAAAAGATGCGGTTTCATAAGTCCCTGCACTTCTAGGGCAAAGCCCTCAGAAACAGCTGAGTCTGAATAAAGGGCTTTGCTTTGAGGAAAATGCTCTGAAAGATAGGAGGGCTGAGGACAAGAATCTTCAGCCCCAACAAGTGATTCAAAGTGATCAAACCCACATAACCAGCTATGGCAGGCTGTGTATGCATGACATATTGGCACCCATGCCCTCCTCATGCCCCCTCCTTCCCCGGGAGTGGAAACAACAGGGAAGCCTGTGGTGGGGAGGCCATCACTTAAGGCTGTGCATTGTCCAGTTCTGTGGACCCTTCATAGTGCAGTAGAAATGAGTGATTTCCATGGTGTATGGCCCTTGCACAGGCATGTAGGGGCATCTTAACTCTAGTGAAGGGGGGCACTCACCGTTGAAGAGCCTCCTCATGGCTTGGCATGGTGTAGCAGCTCTGTCCCTCTCTGGCACCCCTTCATGACAGCTGTTCTTGTCCTCCAGTGATCCATCTCTTCCCATGACTCAACCCTCTGGTCAGGTCATGATTTATATTCACATCTTCTGGGATAACAGTCCAACAAGCCAGAGTCCAAGACCCTGGATTAGGTCTTTGGCTTCAACTCTGGGCCCTCACACCTTTCTCCCTGGGTTTCACTCGTCCTTATCCCCATCTCAGGGGCTTCAAGCAACCTTCTTCAGTGCCGAGTAGAGGTACCTGAGCCCTCCCAATACACCAGGTTCTAGCCAAAGGTCCCTATAACTGGCAGCCAAGGACTGGGGCTTCATCCAGTTCCTTGCTGCTGTTTTCCTGGACTTCTTCCTGCTCAGCCTATCTGGCCTCTTCCCAGCAGACTCTCTAGGCTCACTCTTGAGGACTTCAGTAACTATTACAGGAGTAAGTTGTTGAGGTTCTGTGGCCCGTGATGTGCAGGAGGTCAGACTAGATGGTCCCTTATGGCCCTAAAGTCTATGAGTAGAGTCTATGAGTAAATCCTCTCAAGGCTGGGACTCTCAAGGCCTTCCCTTAGAAGTCCCTAACAAACCCAAACCAAAGGCACAAACTCAAATCAACTTCCACCTTTCTTGGGCTTGGCCTCATAAACCCCCTTGCTATGCTTCCACTGAGCACCTCCCAAAGCTCTCTCTCTGGAAGTCCTTATCATGATCTTTAATCGTGAATACCAGTGGCGCCAGCTCCACTCCCAGCGGCGGCTTCATCTCTCTTCTAGTCTCCTAATGGACAACTCATGGCATACCTAGACAACAGCTTACTGTTAACACATATTCTTGAATATTTCTCCCCATTCACATTTGTCTCAGGGCTAAATTTTATTTTGGACCAGAGGTGAAGTCAATCCCAAGTCCTCCAGATTCCTTTCCATAATAATAATTTGCAGACATGCTCACAGCTCAGACTTCCTTTCTAATACCTTAAAAATCACCATGCATAGTATATAATTTTGTAGTGCGAGAAGTTGACAGTGGTAACTCACAGTCCTCTTTTCTGGGATGTCAAGAACCTCTGCTTTAATAACCTGACCATTTGTTACCATACTTGTTCCAGTCAGTGAACACTGAAGCCATGTCAGACCAAATGAAAAGTAATTAGAAAGTTTAAAAAATGCCTTATGCCACAAGAAGAAATTAAAAAAGGAAAGGAGCTATTTCAGTGAATATAAAAGCTGTTTGAAAAATGGTGGTGGTGGTCGGGGGGGGGGGATAATTATCAGTTTTCTTCATCTTTTCTGTCAAAAATTGAAATTTTGATAAAGATTTTCACTGGAATATGGAAGTTTGAAACCAGCTCTGGTGAACACCTGATAAAAGAAACAAGTGGGTAAAAAACCCATTTCTCCTCATATCTAAGGGTACGTCTACACTACCCGCCAGATCGGCAGGTAGCGATCGATCTATCGGGGATCAATTTATTGAGGGTAGTGTAGACTCGATAAATCGATCTCCAATCACTCTCCTGTTGACTGCTGAACTCCAGCAGTGTGAGAGGTGGAAGCAAGTCGACGGGGGAGCTGTGGCCGTTGATCCAGTGCTGCGAGGACACGACATAAGTAATTTTAATTTGATCTAAGATATGTTGACTTCAGCTACACTATTCTCGTAGCTGAAGTTGCATATCTTAGATTGATCCCCCCCCCCAGTGCAGACCAGGCCTAAGGCATATCCCAGGCAGAAAACAACCCTTTTTTCAATGCTAGTTAAGGTTCTCACATTCTGCTATTGTAACATTTTTCCTCAGATGCTGAAAAGCTAGCAAACACATGGTTAAGGTCAAACCCTCAACTTCCGTTTTTCAGTCTCTACCTACATCAATATAAAATTTACCAACTCTTACTTATTACTGTAATACTTCCACAACACATTGCTAACACCCAAAGCTTCGTAAACTGCCATGCAGCCTTGTCTCTACCACACATACAAGATATGTGAGAAGTTGTTCTTTTTTTTAACTCATAAAGCCCATAAGAAAATTATATCTTCTAAAAGGAGCTGTACTTTTAACATAGGTTAACTAAAAATATCAAATCTCACAAAATCCTCCACATTGAAACACCTCATACCATGGTTTCTACAGCAAGCAAAATGAAAGAGTTAAAGATTTAAAGGCAAAGTACATGGAATCAATATATTTCCTCACAGTTATATAGCCATCCATTGCTGGCTTAACTCCACTGCCTTCAATTTGACTCACTATGTCCATGAGTGTCATCATGTATACAAAGCTATAGAAGGACCAGGATATTTTCAATGAATAATGCCACTATTAATTGAACATGACAAGGTTTGGGACGAAGTGGCCAGTGGTGATATAAAGAGTCAAGGACATTATGAGATGAGTTCAATTGTATGATGACCCTAGTTGAAATAAATACCTAATAAAAGAACAGATTAGTTAGAAGAATGAACTTGCCTGGAAAATTCAATACCTAAAACCTAACTGGACAGAAGAACAGATCAGATATGCGCACTCTTTCTCCTGTTTACCAAACCAAAATATATTGCATAGCAGAGTCTCTTTCCCAATGAGCTATAATTAACAATAATAATTATAAGGAATCATCACACATTTGGGGGGATCATAATCTATTTCCGAAATCTGTCCATGGAGGAAAGAAGAAGTGGCCAAAATAGAGGGGGACAAAGTTATGAACCAAGTTACAATTTCTTTCCTTATCTCAAGCTGGGTGAATCATCTATCCCTTATCACTCTTGCTACCTGAACTGGCTTTCCTGGAGGCAATCCTTCCAGTTTGTGACTGAAGAGAGGTGCTGCTGGGCTGACAGAATACCTTTCATCTGTTTTTCCTCTTCCTCCTGTTGTCTTTGCTCTCTTCTTTCTCACTATTCCATCTGGTGCACCTTGATGAGCTGGCAGGTACTCCACCTGTAAGTTAGCAAGCACAATAAGCCTCATTCTTCATTGCTCTGTATCTTGTGCAGTCATTTACAGCAGATCAGAACTGTAGCATTTTTTTTACCCACTTTGCAGTGATGTAAATGACTGCATAAGACAGAGAGCAATGGAGAATCAGGCCCTATCTACACCCGAATTTAAACCTGTGCAAACCCCTGAATGGACTCTCTTATTTTGTTTTGAGTAACTTACTTTGGCTCAGCTTACACCTGTTCCTAATCAATTTAATCTAAATCAGAATAAGCCTGATTTAAGACAAAATACGTGTCCACACAGACTTTTGCACCAATTTAATGAAACCAGTTTAAGCTAAGGTATTAAGTTCAACCATTAAAATTCTGCATGTAAACCAGCCCTAACTGTAGGCACAGGAGAGAATCCTGAAGTCCCAGATCCTCAAAGGTATTTAGGCCCCTATTTCCCTAAATCTGGCCCTCAGTAAACTCAAACACTGCAGGCCTTGAGTTCACTAGCAAAAAAGGTAGAGCTAACATGTAGTAACTAACATCCTACTGAGGACAAGGCCGTTGTAGGTTTAGGTAGAATTTACCTTGGCCATCTAATCTTTTTTCCTAGCATGAACATGCTCACAGACTCATGGGGTAGGTCTGTGCTAAAATGTAAACCCAGGATTAGTAGAACTTGAGTTAGCAGATCCTAGGTCTCGAGCACTTAGGGCTATTTGTAACCCCAGATTCAAAGTTGTTGAATCCTGGATCCCAACCTGGAGCTCCAGCGTCTATACTCTATTATGTGGGTCTGAGTCCAAGCACCCTTATCCAGAGTTCCTAGTACCCTCCCAAAATATGGCCACTCTAGCCCTTTGTTTGTGGTGCAGTGTGGGAAAACATAACTGTCCAGAAGACAAAGAAAGTTGATCCATGGGATTGTGGGATACTTTAGGCAGACTCCTAAAGCAGAAGTCCCGTGGGGCTGCATCTACATTGCAAAGCAATAGGGCTTGAACCTTGGGTCCTGGCTTGAGTCAAGCTTGGACTTTTCATCCCCAGGGGGTCCTAGGACCCTGGGTCTGAGCCCTGGCTTAGCACAATTCGTGGATAGAAGGGAGCTTAGGTTTGAACCTGAGTGTGAACTCTGCACTTACATTGCAACGTAGACATACCTAGAGAGACTAGACAACAGAAAAGAACAGAATGTGGTCCACAGTCTGTCAAGCACTCTGAGATCCTTCTGCATGAAAGCATAGATAAGAATTATTGCTCTTGGTTAAGGAGCACTCTAGTTAAGTGTGAATTGCTTTATCTGTACATTATTGAGCAAACTGCTTACCTGTGGCTTACAAAGTGCCCTATTTAATTATGTTGCTTTACCTAAGAGTTAATGAGTAACTCATTTAACTTCAGCTTCCTTACCTGTGAGTTAATAAGAGCCTTGTCACATTTAGTGCTAACCAAGCTGAGTGCAGTGCACTAGGCCCATGCAGAGTTCAGTAGCTGTGGCTTGGTGGGGATGGAAAAGGGAACTTTGGGCCTTTGAGCAAACTGAGGCTTTAATATAATTCCCTCGTGTTCTCTTTCCTGTAGAGTACTTCATGTTCCCTTTCCCCAACTCAGATGTTCCAGATATTTGGCTATTTTACTCCCATGTACAATAAACTGGTATACAAGCATGACCAGACCAATCACCATAGAAATTACTGGCATGCCTAAATTTGGGAGAAAAAGGAAACCCCTGGTGATAAGCAAATTATGCCTCATCGCAACTTTCAGAGACGAGCTTAACCTTCTGCTGTTTTCAAATAGGCCTGATTCTGCTTTACCAGACAACACTGATTCGGAGAAAGACTTGACATGAGAGTGCCAGGTGTTTTTATAAAAAGCATCTTTTTGCTCCATTTTGGGAAAGCATTTCACAGGCAATCTGTAACTTGAGCTGAAAGTCACATTCATGTTAATATTACAGCTTGATCTGTAAAAATATGCACCAATCCATTGCTTTTTACTCATGTAAAGCATTTACCAAACTTATCAGTGAACAATGGAATTATTATGGCTGTTGACTCCTTCACCATGGCAGCAGAGCTACAAATATAATACTCAGTCTTGTACGAGTATAACTATGTCAGTTAGAGGTGTGACTTTTTTTTATAGTGAAACAGTTTTGCTGGTGCAACCGTAAGTGTGGATGCAGTTATATTTGTATATAGGTGCTTTATATCAGTGTAGCTTAGTCCCCTGTTTACACAGGAATAGGCTGTATTGATATAACGGTACCCACACTAGTATGGTTGTACTCCTTTAACGATCCTGGTAGAGTTAAAGCAGTATAATTTTGTTTGTATAGACAAGCACTCAATCTTGCTGAGAGATAGAGAAAGCTAAATGGGGTAAGCAACAATGGTGAATACGTTCAGAAAGGTTTGTTTGCTGACAGTCAAAAACACTAGTGAAGATTTTCAGAAGTGTGTCCCTTATAACATTACCTTGCCTTTTCTCACTTTCTGACCTTCCAATTGCAATCAACAACCTTTCATCCAATAAGGACTGGATGGAAATTCCCTTTGAAGCCCTTCAACACCACGGTGGCAGGAGGCGTTCACTGTCGTTGATACAAAGTATTCTCTCCACCCAGCAATGCAAAATGCTCTCTCCATACTGTTCCAAGCCCTAGGTTAGCAGGCGATTTGGAGAGGCAACCAAATCCACATCTCCTGCATGGAAGACTAGCTCACTCAACTGCAGCTCTAGTTTTAGAATAGTTCTGAAGATTTGGTGAAAAGCAGTGAACAGGGCAACACAGCACATGTGCATGTGTTTGGAATATCAATGCCACCTCCTGCAGCCCTTGCGCAGGCAAAACTCCCAGTGGAGCTAACAGGGCTGAGTAATGTGGATTCCCCCATTCACCTCAATGGGGTGTTAATGCTGAAGCTCAGTGACAACAATGTAAATGGTAATGTTAACTCTTTCACTGCTGATCATTTTAGCAGAAATATCTAGCTATCTCAGGGCTTGTCTACATCAGAAAGTTGCAGCGCTGGTGAGGGAGTTACAGCGCTGCAACTTAGGAGGTGTACACATCTGCAGGGCACCACCAGCGCTGCAACTCCCTGTTTGCAGCGCTGGCCGTACTCCCGTTTTGTCTCGGGTGTAGAGGATCCAGCGCTGGTGATCCAGCGCTGGTAATCAAGTATAGACACTTACCAGCGCTTTTCTTGACCTCCGTGGAATAAGCAGGTATCCCAGCATACCTGAGGAAGCCTCTGGTAATCAAACTGGTCTCCTTCCCCAGCTTGCTCTCGCGTTCCCCGAACCCCGAGCAAGCAGGTCTCCTTCCCTGAGGTTTGCTGGGTGGTTCCGGGAACGAGAGAGCAAACCGCGGCGAAGCTGGTCTCCTTTCCCGGTTTGCTCTCTCGTTCCCCGAACCCCCGAGCAAGCAGGTCTCCTTCCCTGCGGTTTGCAGGGTAGTTCGGGGAACGCGAGAGCAAACCGCGGCGAAGCTGGTCTCCTTTCCCGGTTTGCTCTCTCGTTCCCCGAACCCCGAGCAAGCAGGTCTCCTTCCCTGCGGTTTGCAGGGTGGTTCGGGGAACGCGAGAGCAAACCGCGGCGAAGCTGGTCTCCTTTCCCGGTTTGCTCTCTCGTTCCCCGAACCCCGAGCAAGCAGGTCTCCTTCCCTGCGGTTTGCAGGGTGGTTCGGGGAACGCGAGAGCAAACCGCGGCGAAGCGGGTCTCCTTTCCCGGTTTGCTCTCGCGTTCCCCGAACCCCCGAGCAAGCAGGTCTCCTTCCCTGCGGTTTGCAGGGTGGTTCGGGGAACGCGAGAGCAAACCGCGGCGAAGCTGGTCTCCTTTCCCGGTTTGCTCTCGCGTTCCCCGAACCCCCCTTGAAGCCGCCCAACAGCGCTGCAGTGTGGCCACATCTAACACCACTTGCAGCGCTGGTTGCTGTAAGTGTGGCCACTCTGCAGCGCTGGCCCTATACAGCTATACTAATACAGCTGTAACAACCAGCGCTGCAAAATTTTAGATGTAGACATGGCCTCAGGCTGTAGGCAGAGTTGAAATAGGGTGTCCCACTCAGAGTCCTGGAGGGCAAATTAGGATCTGTCCTGTAGTGAAACATCACTCAGGTCTTCTAGATGTAATTGCCTAAGACTTGTTCCTTTTTGTAAACTTTTTTACTGTTTAAGTGAGTGGTGGAAAAAAAATCTTCTTGGAAAAGGCCTTGCGTTTTCCATTCCAGGGGGGCACAACTGACACACATGGTGAGCTCCAGGCCTTGGACTGCAGTGAACAGAGAACATATATCTGAGTCAGTGCAGTTTAGTCATAGTCTGTCCTAAGCATCCACTATTGTGCTTAACAATGTGATAGTACTTGATTGATACCTGAGAAATGACGGGGGATAAAATCAGCCCTGGAGCAAGTGGGCTTCACTGGAGTCAACAGCTGAGTCTGTTTACACTAGGGCTATATTTGGCTCAAAGAATTAAATCACATGAAATGCCTTAAAAAAACAACCCAAAACCAACAGCTTGCTCAGCAGGCGGCTCTATCATAAGGGTGTCATGTAGAATTGATGGTGACTGACTAAAGACCATGCTATTTTGTCTCCTCAGGTGCTTTGCTACAATTTGATGATAATCTCCAACCTGACTGTAGGTTTCAGAAAGGCTGGCGGTAAAGTTTCCTGTCACAGTTGTCAAAAAAAAAAAAAAAGTTGCTTCTGTGAGGATATCATGGACCTCCTATGTTGGCCAAATGTACTTTCAAACCCCTCTCTCTCTCATCTGTTAGTGCCTGTATATGACTTAATCTGCTACCTTTCTGTTTTCTTTCTGCTTAAGTGAAAAACAAGAATGCTGATGTGTTATCAGAACACACCTGTGCATCTGTTGCGTAGCAGCTGAGCCCTAGGAAATCCCAGCCTCGCAGCACTGGCTGTGGAATCTGAAGCTCAACCAGGCTCCAAAAGAAGCTTAAAGGAGGAAAACAAAACATGCCCAAGTCCCACTGATCAGAAGTTCTCTAATGGCACTCAGAGGCCCAAAGTAGAATTAAGCAAGCAAAACTGTACAGCTATTTAAAAAAAAAATCCACCTTAAGGTGCACATTTAAATTCAGCTAGGCCTGCCATCTACCCAGCACTTCTCCTACTAGTTGTGGGAGAAATGCCTAAAATCCCCCAGATTTCTGAACCAGCGAGATTGATGCATTTAGACATTATTATTAATGATTATTATTGATTTATATTACCACAGCACCTAAGAGCCCTAGTAACGAAGCAGGACCCCATTGTGATAGGTGCTGTGCACTCACATAACAATAAGATGGTCCTTGTCCCAAAGACATTACAAGCTAAGTGTAAGACAAGAGCTGGACACAAAGAGCTGAGGGTGTGCACCTTTGGAACGGTGCCAGAGAGTACACGTGACCTCAACATTTCCCCACTAAATGCATGGCCCAATCACCCTATCTCACAGCACCTTGATTTCTCTTCTAGAGTCAATGTCTATAACAGTGTCTGGAACGCTGGGTGTGCAGCACTCTGCCCTGTTTGAGACGTTTGCTACATCAGCTGCTGCAGGGGAAATACAGAGCACTGAAACTAGGTGTTGGCAGATTAAAAGCCTCTTCTTATTTGCCTTCAACTGCTGCAGAATGAGTTAGTCTTGCTGATGAAATATGTTGCCATATTTATTAATTGCACATTAGTGCAATATATTTTTTATGATCACTATAGTAGCATCTCACCAGTACACATTCTCCTAGTCTGCACATCCTCTAATTTGTATTCCACAGTGGTCCCTCTCCTACAATTCTAGTGGGACTTGGGCTTTTGGAGCAGTAGGGTTGGAATTTCAGTCCTGCTGCCAGTGGACAGTTGAGTGGTCATGGTATGTCGCATAGTGACAACTAGAAGGCTTACATGAGTATGGCTTTGTTAAAATACAGTGGGGAAAGAGAAGGCTCCATATCCCCAGGGATGTCATTAAAAATGTCATTGTTAGGGATAAGAAATTTATATGGCAGGGAAAGGAAGTAATAGAGGAGTGAGAGAAAGGATGGCACTGGACTCAGAAGATCTGGGTTAAATTCCCAGCTCTGCTCTCTGTGTGACCTTGGACAAATTACTTAATCTCTGTGCCACAGGTCCCTATCTATGAAATAATACCTTCCTTTCTTCCACCCTTGATCTCTCTTGTCTATTTAGATTGTAAACTCCTTGAAGGGACCACGATTACTATGATATTATACAGCACCTGTCACAACAGGGTTACAGTGTCAGTTGGTGACTATTGGCAATATGTAATATTAAGAGAATATTACATAGCTGTCTAAATTCCTTTCCCTGCCATTTCTGTCAGAAAGAACTGGTGCTGTGCATTTGAAGATTTTTCAGTCTTTTGTACTTTTATTTTGCTCTCAGACTTAGAACATATCATGCAAAAATGCCTTGGCTAATGAATTTTAGGATGTGATAAGGTCCCTTTTGCATCTTTGTATCATTAGCTGGGGGAAAGGGGTTGGGGACAGCACTCCTGGGTAACCACAAACCTCTCAGCAGGATTTGTTTAGCATGAGAGAATGATTAGTCATTTTTAGTGATTAGCAATTTTCTCCCTCGGGTGGTATTTCAGCATTCCAGTAGTGCTCACATACACAACCAACCTGCCAAATGGGAAAAAACGGCTGAGACAGAAAACCCTGCACACTAGAGAAAACCCTGGTATTCTTTTTTTTAAAAATTATTATTTCTAGCCAACTGGTCTAAATCAACCTGACACACAAAAACTTTAATTCCCAATCATTTTGTCCATTATAAAATCCACACTAAAGCTTTTCAGTGCTCACCTTGGTGACATGATCAACTTAGGAAAAAAACACAAACACACACACTCACACATAATTTATGCCCTCCTCACTTCCCCTGTATTATATATAAATGAGCAGAGATGAAAGAAATACCTGGGTTTTGCCCATTTGTTTTTCATGACATGCTGTGAAGATAGTACAGTGGTATCTAGTAGAACTGGTTTTATCTGTCCCCATTGTGCAACTAAAAATGATTATTTTTAATGTGGGTTAGACGGAAACACATTTTTTTCCTCTCTCCCTTTTCCAATTGATTCTGCTGCAGGAGGGATCTTCCTTTATTTTATGAGGGACGAACACGGGGCCAGATTCGTCATGGGTTTAGTGCCATTGAAATTGGTGGAGCTGCACCAGGGATGAATGTGACTCACGTTCTGTTATTTTTTCTTTAACTGCTGCTCCCCGGCAAAACCTCAGTCATTACATCGGTTAGACTAGAGAGCTGGCAACCTGTGTGGCCTCAGCATTTCCTTTTGTGAATCATCCTGTGTCTCATATAAAGAAATCCAAGACAAGGAGAGCATGACTGCCTAGTTTGATGGCAATCACACACTTTTCCCACCTCAGGGTCATGTGTCTAACATTTCCAAGAGCCAGCAAAATATGCTTGGCTTAAAAATTCCTATTTAATGTTACCTATAGAACACGATAAAGAATAAGCATCATCTATTAATCTACATATAGTGATTTTAGTGTGGGGAAAGGTGCTGGACTGGAGATTGAGTCCTATATTTGTCTATAGAACAGGCAGAAGCAGAGGAAGCTATTCCAGCCTCATTAGTGTAACTCTACATGGGTCCACCTTTAGGTAGATTAGTGCCCGACAACTTCATGCCACTGCCCAGCTGTGGTGGTGATTTGTGATGTGGACACCTCTTTTTGACAAAAACAACGAGTCCGGTGGCACCTTAAAGACCAACAGATTAAATCTTTTAGTCTTTAAGATGCCACCGGACCCCTTGTTGTTTTTGTGGGTATAAACTAACACGGCTACCTCCTGATACTTTTTGACAAAGTGGACTGAGATCCAGTCACCCATTTCACAGAGGCCCCTAAACAGCTACTGACTCTGGGCCCCTAAGATTAGTATGTGAAGAGATCTATCCACACAAGGATCGGCCCTTGGCAATGCAACAGGAGTTTTGGGAGTGAGACAGACTTCAGTGCATTGTCCCCAAACCTCTGTGAAGGAATTTCACAGGCCTGGGATCCTACAAAAACAGTCACACTGACAGCAGGCAGTTAGGGGCCTGAGACATGTGCATCATCTTCTTAACCCAAGCTCCACAGGGAACATGTAGCCTGAAGCAGCATTGACTATGTGAAGCCCCTTCAATTCCTTCGCAGGTTCAGGGGCAGCCACCTACAGCAGAGTGGATGCATTACAACCACTCTACCCAGGAGGTGGGAAATATAGGGCCAGTACAAGAGGCACAGAAGCCTGTTTTTCCTTGGGGAAGTGGTGGCAGGCTGAGGCAAACCTGTCCACTGACAGAATGCTATGAGTCCATCTCCAGGAAGGGAACCTTGCCAAGCTTTTCTCCAGCTCCCAACTCACAGAGTTGAAGGCAGTGATCGAGCCCCGGGGCTGTATATGAACTGGAGACCAAGAAGGGAAAAGCTTGTTCCATGACAATCAGGGACAAGTTCAAACCAGTGACCTGGAGTGGAGGCTGAAGGGCTCTGTACCCCCACAGCTTCATTCCTCAACTCCCACTCCCTGGAGCCATCAGGAGCCTTACTCACAATTAGCCTTGGAAAAGTGGGTTTTTTAAATAATAGAAAATAGACCCATTCTCCCACAACAAGTTCATCAGTACTTTGATAATAAATACCCCATCTGGCAACTGCAAAGCCTTTTTTTCCTTTTTCTTTTTTCTGTTAAATAAAACAAATGCTGGTCAAAAAGTAAAAGCTTTGTCTTCCGTATCTCTGACAATTTTTAATTTTCTGAAATTTTTCTTGTTGTTCAGTTTGATTTACAGGCCTCAGGAGCGCCATCACTTCTTACCAAATGAAGACTTATGAAAGGTGTGCTGTATGTAGTTTGTATCTGATGTGACTTGTTTTTCTACATACTTAGGGTGACCAGATAGCAAGTATGAAAAATTGGGATGGGAGTGGGGAATAATAGGTGTCTATATAAGACTAAGCCCCAAGTATCAGGACTGTCCCTATAAAATCACAGCATCTGGCCACCCTATTTTACTGCACCCTTGGAGAATGGAGAAATGACTGATGCACAGGCAGCCACCATTTTGTGTTCAGCCAGCAGCCTAGTGCACAGGAAACACACACCATCATGTCCCCTTCCTCTCTCCTAGAGACCTATTTTGTTGTTCTCTTATTACAAGTGATCCCGCACACTCCATTCCACTCTTATCACTTCTCCTTTGACCTTCGCTCGCATCTCCCTCCGCAGCGTCTTGGACCTATTGGCACAGGTAAGGGGGATTCTCATTTCCCACTCTGGGAAAATAGCAAGCCATTGGTCCAGCCTCCCTGGTTACCTAGCAACCATCATGTAGTAAAGGCTTTTGGTTACTACCACATTCAGAGCCATAACCCAGACAGAGCCATAACGGCAAAAAAGTCAACAACAGCAGATCTCTCCTACTGACAAACACATTTCTTAGTTTGGCATATTCTTTGGTTATTCCCTTCCTATCAGGCATCTCCACTCAGAGGGCTATATTTTCACCTGGTGTAAATCACTTCACTTTAGGGGAGTTACATTAATTTACATAAGTTGAAGATCTGACCCAGTGGCATAAGCAACAAGCCAGCAGTGTTTATCTCCCTCAGTCATTGCTACAAGGCTGATCAGGAACTAGGTGACTCGGCTGTCTCTAGAGATTCACCTAAGGCTTACTCCTTATGCTTTTTTACGTTTGCCTCATGCAAACCACCAGATGAGGTACTATGGTGTAATGGATAGAGCAAAGGACTGTGAATGAGGACTGCAGTGTATTTAACATAATCATTAATGTTCTAGAAGACGGAATAGAGTACAGAACAAACATGACCATCTGAGGAGGGGTAGGAAGTAGACAGAGCCATGGCAGCATCTCTTTAGGGGAGGGAGTAAGCTAGATCCCTTAAAGGGGTATCACAAATTGTGTTCCCTTCTGTGCAACTAGAGAACTAGAGGAGGTGCTCTGCCTTTCTGTGAATGGCTCAGAAAGCATCCTCTGGAGGCAGTGATGACCTTTACTAAGCACTTTGCCCTAAAAGGCAGAGTCTAGCCCTTAGCAATTCCCCATTTCTCAGAGCCAATGCATTGCTTTGCTTTTGGGCTCGCTCTTTAGGATAATTTCTGCCCCCAGTACATCTGGGCAGCTCCATGAATGTTAGTAGTAGAGCTAGTTCGAAAATGGTTATTTTCTCCCAGTCAATTTAGATGAAAATTAGTTGTCTTCATTTGCACCAAAAATTTTATTGGTAAAGTTAGCCTTTTTGTTGAAATCCCCCCCACCCAAAATGGAAAATGTATGCTTTTTGACAACCAATATCTGTAAATATTCATCTGAAATCCAAACATTTTCAGCCAAAAATTGAAAACTGTTTGATTTCTGATACACCAATGAAAAACAGGAGGAGATTTTTCTGAGGAAAGCTAGGGACACTTTCCTCCTGAACTTTAGTTTAGTCAAAAAAGAAGTGTGGATGGAAAAGTTCCAACAAGCCCCTCAGCATCAGGATTGCATGCGAGGAAGCAGAGCATTTGTGAGTCAGCTTGTACCCTGAACCTTCTATCTGTGCAGGATCTTCGTACACATAGACTACCTGAGGCATGGACTCAAATGCAAATATACATTTCTACACCCCATCCCTGGCTGTAATAGGTACCTGCAGCTATATAATTTGTCTATCTGGCAACCATGATTACCCTGGAGCAACTTGTCTTCTACCATCAGTCTATTGGCCCATAAGTGTGTCAATAAGTCCGAGGGGGCTTTATGGCACCAGTGTGGAGCTGCTATCACAATGGAAGAGAATTTCACACATAAGCGATGCTACTTCCAGCATTAGGCAGGTTGCCCAGCAAAGCCCCCCTCTTTGTGTGGCACCTATGCCCCCAGCGAAACTGGTATGCCACCTTGTGATTGGGCACAATGCCATCAAAGCACATGGATATATGAGCATATGCAGCCAGGAGGCAATGTAAGAACATCCAATAAGTCTGTTAAGGGCAGGATTCCAAGTCATGAATGTTAAACTGCCAAGTCTATTTTGGGCTTTCATTACCCATAGTTAAGGGGATATGTCAGCCCTCCTCAAACTCCAAACTAGATTAATTACGATTCAGTTGAATGAAATTTGTATTTTGTCAATGAGGTGAAGATTTAGTGGTGCTATTTTTTTTTTAAATAGAGTCTCTTCAGTATTTTAGGTGTTCATGGAAAGAAGTGGAAAAATGATTCCGCAAGGGAGTTGAATTTCTATTACATAGATAGAAAGGTTAATGTAACTAATATTGGGGTTTGCAGGGATTATCTTTTTCTTGCAGGATTGTCAGTCCAGACATCTTATTTCTAAGTTTAAATTTTTTTAAAAAAAATCTTTGATACATTCCTGTTTTTCCACCCATTTTATTTCCATTAAAAGCTGACGTGAACAGTATGAACAGATGGGCCTGAGTCTAAGCTCCTATATTCTTTTTTTACACTATTGTAACTCCACTGACTTTAAAAGAGTTCCTTCTCATTTACATCTATCTGAGTGAAAATATAAATCTGCCCCTGTAGCTGTGTAATTTACTGTAAATTCATGCGTTTTGGGGGGAGGGAAAAATGTTCAATTTAGTAATAAGAATACTTTTCTTTTCTATAGCACCTTTCCTCCAAGGATCTCTGATCCTTCAACTATTACCTATGTATTACAATACTCTCATTATTGTTTGCCGTGTTGTAGCCATGTTGGTCCCAGGATATTGGAGCGACAAGCTGGGTGATGTAATATCTTTTATAAGACCAACTTCTATTGGTAAGAGAGACATTGACTTTCTGACTCCTCTATTAGGTAAGTATTTTTAAACCCAAGTTACAGACAGATAAACTGAGGTGCAGAGCAGTTAAGGAATTTGCTCAAGGTTATGCAGTGAGCCCTTAGCACAGCCAGAAATAGTATCCTTATCCCGGGTACTAGCCACTAGGAAATACTGCCTTCCAGACTGGAAGTTCCAGTGACACAGGGGTTAGTCTGTATCCACAAAAACAATGAGGAGTCCGGTGGCACCTTAAAGTCCCTTCCAGTGACTATTCCATGGTAACTGAAGAATTGTCCAAAAGTATGTTTGAAAAAGAAATATAAAATAGCTCGAATGAAGCCTGCATTAAAGATAGGGTAGATACTGTTACACAAGAGTTTGTTTTGCAAACACAACCATATTCAAATAAGAAAGTGTCCCAACTTGCAGTGTGAAGTCACCCTAGACTACTTACATAGAGAGTTCCTTTTGGCTTTTGACAGGCAATAAGTTCTCACATGATTTTCTGGTTTGGTTTAGTTTAGTGAGGGACACCTCTGTTTGACAGCTGGAAAGAAAAATATCAGAGGCCTTGAATCAGCTTAACAGTAAAAATAATGTCTTACCCAAATCAAATCTCAGAATATTCTTCATCTTGAAAATAGCTTTTCATTCTTAAAAACAACAGTGAAAAAAACCCTTGAAATTCAAAGACTAGATAATATCAAGTTGACTAATAGAACATTGACTCCTGCAATATCTGTCACACTTCAGGGCAACTGCACCTGTATTTCAGCTCAGTGGTTCACCAAGGGCACCCACTCTCAGGCTTCCAGCTCCCCGGGCTGCTGCCTTTCTTGGGCAGAGACCTGCATCTCACTCTCTTCTGACTGAAGTACCTCCAGGCTGCACAGTTCCCTGCCTTCACTGTGTTATTCCTGGCAGAGACAGGCTGCGCAAGCAGGCCTGCCTGCCTGCCTGCTTGCTCTTCAGGGATGGTTAATAGCATGTTTGCCCACAGTTATAGTTACCATGCAATTCTTTTATGCAAGGCTATTTTATTCTTAAGGTAAAAGCATTACAGAGAAAACACATTAAAAACAATAAAAGAACCAGAGATCACCCCAGCCTTCATGGGGGGCTTTGGCAGGAGCAGGCCTTCAACACCCAACCCAAGGGGTTTCCTTGTGATTTCAAATTCATTGCAGCTTCAGCTCAGAACAAGCATCCAGTCTTATGGGGCCTCCATAGGCTCAGTTCTTCCAAGCCTTCCGTAAGGATTGGGGCCTTCTGCAAACCAGGGGTGCTAATACCTCAGTTGAATCAGAAAGAAGGCTCTGAGCCTATGTAAAATCAGGCTATTTATCCAAAAATCCTTTCTTTGTCTGTTGGTCTTTGGAGAATCCAACTGTAACTAGTTTGGGCAGTGCATGAACGTGTTTGCAGAGGCTAGCCCCAGCCCCACCCCTTCCACCCGAGGCCCCGTCTTACCCCACCCTTTCTGCACTCCTTCCCCTACCAGAGCCCCGAGTCTCCCACCGTGCCCGGAGAAGCCCAGCTCCAGCTGCCCCAAGTCCTGGCCCACTGGCCACCATGAATCTTGGCCCACCAGCAAGCCCAGGATGCTGGCCAACCCGCCCCGAGTCCTGGCCCGGTGGCCAGCTGGTCTGAGCACTGGCTGGCCTGAGTACCGACCCACCAGCTGCCTTGAGTCCTGAGATGCTGGCTGGCCCACCCTAGCCTCAGCCTCAGCTCCAGTCCCCACCCGCTTGAGGGGAGAGGCTGAGTAAGAGTGGGAAGACAAGCAGTGTGGAAGGGGCCACGGGGGAAGAGCGGGATAGAGGAGTGGGGCCTCAAGGCAGACCTTGGGCAGGGCCATGCCTGGCTGTCTGGGGAGGCTTGTGGATACCCGCTGCCCATGGGAACTAGTATATGCGCACCTCTCCTGGGCTTCACGGGGCTGATTACAGAGGAAGTACCTTACCATCCCCCACCGACTAGAGAAGTTACCTAAAATGACACAACAGACAACTGCATTTTAAAAAATACAATGGACCTCAAAGGTATTAAACCCAATTCAATGAGGTTTAACTTCATTCAGTAAAGGGTATCTTAATTCCATAAGGCTTGTCCAGGATATTGTCAGTCTGTCACAATATCAGCATCTCCTTCTCTGGCCTTGACAAATCCCATCTTGCCTTGCTCATATCTATCCCAAATGCACCTGCCAAGATCCCTAGCTTGTTGTTTTGACCATGTTATACTTTTCTTTGCACTTCTTCACTGGCTCCCTCTTCTCCATCCCATCAAACAGAAACTACCTGGCATTACTTTTAAGGCCCTTCACAGTTTATTCCCATGCAACCTATTATTTCTCAGAGGCTATCATGATTTTGCCTCCTGCCTCTGATTGGCCAATGATGCCAGCCTTCATTGCCCACTTTAAGCTCTTAAATACCTACAGAGACACCTCATTGCCCACATCCAAATCCTCCCATAAAGCCTTCCTTTGCTGTGATGCACAACACAAATAAATAATAAACGCGTAAGTTTAAAAATGGACATTTTGCAAGAACCTTGACTGGCAGAAACATAGGCCCCGATTCTTCTCTCAGTTATACTTGTGCATGTAAATCAGAAGTCAGTCTGTTGAAGTCACACTTACACCTTTGTCAAACCAGTATTACTGATGCTGGAATCAGACTCCTACAGCCCCCTTGACAAACTATGGGCATAATCCTCAAAGGAGCTTTCATAGAAGAAGCAAAACATGAAGTGCTATAGAAATTATTATCAAGGGACTTGCTGGGCATTAGTTGATGCTCACATAAACAAGGGCTCAATTCTAGATGGGTCAATATGAACCTACCGCCCATTACTACAGTTCTGTCTGCAAAGAGTGCAGAAGCTTAACAAAGGTTTCCATACAAGTAACGGTATGTCCACTTCTCTCACTGAGGCAGGTTGGATTTGGAGCTTTGCAGCTCTAGCCTGTGTTAAAGAGAGGGTTTAGGAGAGCTGGCTGAGCATGAAAGAAACCCTAGTTCATGAATATCTTTGTGCAAGAACACCAAATTCAGTTTGCTGTGACTTGTAAGGTCCTATTATTAGTGTGCAAGTATCTGGACAGCCACTCGATATAACTGACGAAGTATGAGAATCATGAAGCTTTGTGAATTTCAGCACAAATAATTATGGCCTCCACAAAAACGCTAGAGAGCCTGTTATGCCTCCGTCGCTGGCTTGAAAGGTTTCAGTCAGGGAGCAGAAACAACACTCACCACATGAAGCAAAGAGAAGAAATGAACGGTAGCATGAGGTGAACATAGTTTGTTCATTCTGGATGGTGAACGCTCAATTTAGTATTAGTGCATGTACAGGATATAGGGCCAAATTTGTAACAAATATTCTTCTCAACCTATCAGTTGACCAGAGCTAGTAGTTCATTTTAACCTGACTTGGTGAGAGATGTGGACAGATCGCTACTTGTATATAAGTCCTCGTGAGACTTCTGCACTCTTCACAGGCAGAATTGTTCTAATGGATAGTAGGTTCATTTTGACCGATCTGGTACTGAGCCCTTGTTTATGGGAGCATCCGCTAATGCCCAGCAAGTCCCGTGATGAGCATTTCTATAGCAAGGCATGTTTTGCTTCTTTACCTTTTGAATTCTAGGTGCTGCACTTGAGAATCTATTCTCCCCTCATCATCTCCACAGAGATTATTTGGAGCTGTGTCCATGCCCAGAGGTTAGAATACTCCAGATCCCCTATCTGTATTGGCCACTGCTTTGTGCACCTTCAGTTTTGCAGAAATTTAGAAATAACACTCTTTCTTGATACTACCATGAACCACAACATATGGCACATTTAATTTGTTCCATTTGAAATTTGCTTTTTCTAGGACCGAGGGTAAAGTATAGAGATATGATGTCGACAAGCCTTTTCCATAATTTGGAAAAGTTGATACAGTTTGTCCACAAGGTGTTGCTGTTTACTAATGTATCTTGTTCAGTGTAGCAGCTTCCTGCAAATCCTGATTCAAAAGTAATATACAATGTTTTGCTCTTCGGGGGGTGGTTGGGGAGGAAAATGAAAACGGGCTGCCAATGACAAACCAAATTAGGACAAGCCTACAGTTACGAGAGACTTCGTGGTCTGGTTTCAAACTATTTCCTAAAATCATTTTAAAAGCTGTTTGTGATCAGATACCCTTCTATATTCAGGAAACATTATGTTTGTTTTTTTTTAAAGAAAAAAAAACACTTGCCATTCACACAAAACTGAGAGTCTGGCTCAGATTTGGTCATGGAAAGCAGCATAAAGAAAATGGCACTGGTATGAAATCAGCAGCAGTCGAAGAAGCTAACAGAATGTTAGGAACCATTAGGAAAGGGATAGATAATAAGACAGAAAATATAATAATGACACTATATAAAGCCATGGCATGTCCACACCTTGCATACTACATGCAGTTCTGGTTGTCCCATCTCAAAAAAAGATATATCAGTATTGATACAGAAGGTCAGCAAAAATGATTAGGGATATGGAACAGTTTCCATATGAGGAGAGATTAAAAAGACTTGGACTGTTCATCTTAGAGAAGAGACAACTAAGGGGGATATGATAGAAGTCTATAAAATCATGAATGATGCGGAGAAAGTGCATAGGGAAGTGTTACCCTTTCACACAACACAAAAACAGAGGGTCACCCAATGAAATTAATAGGCAGTTGTTTTAAAACAAACAGAAGGAATTACCTCTTCACGCAATGCACAGTCAACCTATGGAACTTGTTACCAGGGGATGGTGTGAAGGTCAAAAGTATAACTAGGTTCAGAAAAAAATTAGATAAATTCATAGCTTATAAGTCCATTAATGGCTATTAGCCAAGACGGTCAGGGATGAAACCTCATGCTTAGGGTGTCCCTAAACCTCTGACTGCCAGAAGCTAGGACTGGACAACAGAGGACGGAACGCTTTATAGTTGCCACTCTGTTCATTCCCTTTGAAGCATCTGCTGTTGGCCTCTGTCAGAAGACAGGGTACTAGGCTAGATGGACAATAGATCTGACCCAGCATGGCTGTACTTTAGTGGGACCAAGAAGAGAACAAAAATTTTCCTTGGTCTCTTCTGAGTAAAGCCAGATGGCAAATGGATTTCCCATCCCATGAAACTTTTCAAAAAAAATTTCCTATCCTGAAACAGACAAAAAGTCAATCTTGAAAAATTTCACAAACGAATAATCTGAAAGATTTTTGAAATTGACTCAAACAACACATTTCATTTTGAAACATTTCACTGCAATTTTGATGGTTTAGAATAAATTAAAATTACAAAACAAAGAATCTTTTAGAATACACACATGGAACTTTTTGTTTCAAAACTATCATATTGGGACGTTTTACCAGTTTAAAAAAAATCAATTTTTTTTTTTTTTTAGAATTGGGAGATTCGCTGAAACCAGCCCACTGTCTCAAACAATTTCAGTTTCTACAAATCAACATTTTTCAGTGAAACAATACATCGTTGGGAAATTCCGAACCAACTCTACTTTTGAGTACAGGTCCTGGAGTGCTCAGTGCTTTAATTCTCACTGAAAAATGTGGACCAAATAGTCGTAACGCATCCACTCATCTTTCCATTTACAAATACCATATTGTCAAGTATCAGAGGGTAGCCGTGTTAGTCTGGATCTGTAAAAGAGCAAAGAATCCTGTGGCACCTTATAGACTAACAGACGTTTTAGAGCATGAGCTTTCGTGGGTGAATACCCACTTCCTCAGATGCATCTGAGGAAGTGGGTATTCACCCACGAAAGCTCATGCTCTAAAACGTCTGTTAGTCTATAAGGTGCCACAGGATTCTTAAATACCATATTATTCTACAGCAATAGCACCAAACACTGCTCCGTCACTACCCCAAGCCACAGGGTTTGAGACCCATTCTGTGCAATATTTTAAATATTTTTAATGAATGGCTACTACTCTTGTTTCCTATAAATCTACTGGCATCTCCTTACTTGTTTCTAAAATCAACTGCTAGCCGTATTAAAGCTTAGGCAAGATAACTTTCTGGAAAAACATCTTGAGGCCCAACCAGGGTTGAAAAGAATCAATCTTACTAAAAAGCACACAGAGTCTGGAACCTGAGATGTCTACACAGCTATTTCTACTTCTCTGATGCAAGCTCTGTAAGCCTGAATCTATACACATGGGCTTGAGACTTTCTGCCAGTTTCTCTCTAAGGATTTCTGCTTGCTGTGTAGACCTACCACTGAATCCACAAGCCCACATCCAACAGACTCAGGTTTACAATTCAGTACAGACAGACCCTTAGGCTCCATTGTTATACTAATAAAACATAGTTAGAGACACTGACTGCCCCAAGGAGTTTGCAATCCAAGTAGACAAGACAGACATCAGGACTACCATTAGCCTCATTTTGCAGGTATGGAAGTGAGGCACGACGAGATTAAAGCTACTTGTCCACGTTCACACAGGAACTTTGCAGCAGAGTCAGGAACAGAACTTACATCTTCTGAATCTCAACCCAGTGGTTTAACCACAGGACCATCCTTCTCTGTAACCTTTTCCATTGTCTTATTTTTATGTTCCATTTTGGACAAGTAACAAATAAAAGTACTGCTAAGAGGAGTGCTTCTCAATATTGAGCATTCTTTCCTGAAATGTGGCCTCTGTGTTTCAGACTGCATTTTGAAATCCAACCGACATAATTGATAATTGCATAAAAAGCTCTGGGGGTTGGACAAGATAATAGCAGTTTTACAAGAACCTAGAAGACACTGAAAACTTTTACAGGGTTTTTTTTATGTATAATTATTATTTTTCCCCAGTGTTTCATGTTCTTAGTTGTTGCTAGCAGAGTTTCAATTGTAGGGTGGACAAGGGTGTTATATGAGCATTTCTTGAGGTGGATTTGGGGCCAGGATCCTAGGCAAATTGTATCACGGGGACCCTGATAACAACAAGGCAATCCCTCACCATGGTCTTGCAGTGTAGATGGGATGGAACCATGTATAAACTGTGTCCCCAAATTAAGCTACAGCTCTGCTCGACTTTCTCCAAACATATAACTGGATCCTATTGCCACAACGGTTAACACAACATATAGGGGCCATTGGGATCTTTGTGAATAGCACCTTTTCCATCTTTAATTTCTATGATTCAGTAGGAGGACCAGCAAAAACCTCACCACCTTTCACTCCAAGTGCAAGACACATTTCTTTGACTTTGCCTTCTGCAACATAAACATGGAGCAACACGTATAGCTAAATAAAAACCCTGCTAAGGCACGATGCTCCTCTGCATACATTTCTTCCCCTGGGAAGAGGATAAGAGAACAACATGTGACTGTTGTGTAGTCATGTTTCTTAATGCACTACTGGAAGGTGCTCAGATACTATGGTGATGAGTGTGGTATAAAAATCTGTACAGAATCGAAGGGTGAGATTACTAGCCCTGATTTAAGCTAGGCATAGGGCAGAGTAACAGAGTGGTTTGTTCCATGGGCTGGGGTTAAACCAACCCTCATTACAGGATGTGCCCTACCTGAGTGGGGGAGGAACTTCCCTCTAAAGGACAGCAGGTGGCTGCAGTAAGGTGAGGGATGCTCCAGAGGCAGAGATCTGCAGCAGCAAGATTAGCTTTCGCAGAGGCTTTTAACTGTGCCCAACACTGGGAAAGAGGGCTGGGAACCCGCCAACTAACGGGAGAGAGATATTTAACTGGGATTGGGGACTCGAGGGCCAGTGTGTACTTAGTGAATAAATTGGACCATGGGATGGGAATGTTTTAATTTCCTTTGAACTATCATGAGTTTGGTTAAGGAAGGCTGTGAAGGAGACAACAGGAGGAGGGGAATGCTGCAGAGCTACCTCTGGCCATGAGGCGGCACTTGGGCGGCAGCCAACCCTGTTACAAGCAGACCTGGACTGCAGCTGTTTCCCGGGCTATACCTTGGTCCTGACCTAAAACCCCCATGAACTCTCCTCAGCCACAAATGCCCGTTAGATGTCAAACATCTCAAAACTGGGCAATGTCATTGTGAGACAGAAAAAAAACACAAAAACCAACTTCCCCAGAGACCTGGACTGAGGCCAACAAACTCATTTCACTTATGATGTGATCCAGATTTGAAACCGCGGCTCCAGAGGTGAAAGGCGGCAGCTAGTTTGTTTAATTCTGAACATTTGCATATCTCTTTCTCTTGCTGCATTGATATCAAATCTGCAACAATCTATTAAAGCTTACATTTGAATAGCCATTATGCTCCCGAGACTGGATACCGGTCCCCATAGGGGCTCCGAGTAATAAACAAATCATTTGTGGCACATGTGTTGTTCAGGCTTCAAGCAAAGTAAATGAAAAATATAGATTACAGTGCCTCAAGTCTTACCCATTTTCCCCTCTTGTCGAACGTTCTTAGATTCTTCAAAAGAAGAATCTAGCCATATTATTAGCAATAAAATGGCTTATTGCTGAAATTTTGAAAAGATTTAACAATGTCCTTTGCAAGAATTGTATTTCTCATTACATAAATCTACAGGCTTTCAGGCAAGCCACCATCACAGCAATCCATTATTTCCTCCTGTGGTGGCATCTCCATGTTAAAAAGATAGAGAATCAGGGTTTTTTTCCTTCCTTTTCTCCTTCTCTTTCTCTTTTTAAAAGCCCAGTATAATCACCATGAAAAATGTTATAGACTTTCACTCTATTAGACTCGCTTCACGCACTGGCACCAGATTCACTGCTGTTTAGGCCAGTAGGTTGGCTAGTGTCAACTGAAAGTCCATTGGATTGAGGGCAAAGGTTCTAACAGTACCGGAGGACTACAAGCTCCCCTCCACCAGGGGAGCTGTAAGGGAGACAGCACAACCTCAAATAAAAGGGGTTCTGCTCGCCATTGATTCATTGTACCTCCTCTTTCAGCCAGGCTTCTAGAGTCCTATAGAGTTCTAGAGAATGAAGCTGACTCTGATTGGTCGAATTTCCAAAAGAAGGGTAGCAATGGTAACCATCTTTCCTTGAGGGCTGAATCTCTCCTCCGGTGCAGCATGCCTGCCTTGCAAGAGTACAGGCCCAGACGCCCAGCTGTATAGCTCTACTGATGTTAACGGAGTGATGCTGATTTTCGACACCGAAGGATCTGGCCTGTAGTTTTGACCTCTCTCCTGCAGCTGGTATGATTCTGGTCCATTGCGTCTTGCCCTTCAGGAGACATTTTTAAACCTGAGAAGCATTGAGTAAACAGGGAATGGCATATTCCCAAACTAACATGGGCTATCTGGGAAGATACACCCTTAAAAGAAAAGGGAACATTAGCAACCTAAACTCTGTGCTGATGCAACCAGTGTTAAAATCCTGTGTTGAAAAATATGTTGTCAATTGAAGAGCAAGTTTCTCAGGTTGATATGGCAACTGGGAACACTGGAAATCAAAGCTGAGCAAATATTCTTAAAGGAAGAAAATAAACATTTTGAGGCATAGTCTTGTTCCTGCTCAGCAGGGATTTAACATGCTCAGCTATCAGGGTTCCCTTTTTTTATTTGCAAGCTAAGTAAAGAGCAGTGTCATGCCATGGCTATTGATTTCATTGCCAAAGTCATGGGCTGTTTCTTTAAGGTTCTGCAATAGCAGCTTTGGGATGCGTGTGTTACAGATCTATCGTCACACCACTTTGTTCTTCTGGACTTTTGACTCCCATCTTAGAGCCTCTTTATTGGCACCAGGACTTCCGAGGCAGCCTTTTTTGTCTGGAAGAAGGAGATGTGCTACAGAACTGGGACAAATTAAATCCATCCTCAGGCATGGCTCAGGATCCATGAAATTGTGATCTCTTCTCCAGGTGGATGTCACCTCAGGGCAGAAAGACCTTATGGCCACCATCCAGCAAAGTACTTAACCACACGCTTAATTAGCTTTAAGCATGTGAGTAGTCCCACCAAAGTCAATGGGATTACTCGTGTTTAAAGTTAAGTATGTGGTCAAGTACTTTGCTGGATCAGAGCTTCCATGTATATATACCCTGTTTGGCCCTTACCCTGGGATTTAAGTGGTGCATATGTTCCTATGCAGGCCATCTGCACTGGGGTCCACTTCACTTTAAGAAATGATTGGTCTCCTATGTTATAAGCTTGGAACCTCTTTCTTAAAACCCACAGCTCCCTGTGCTATTTCACTTCACCATTATTTTAGGAATCAGCTTTTCACTCCTTCCGGTCGTTGTCACACTGTGAGCAGTATTGCTTGCCCGACGTCTGGGGTGTTGTATGTGATTATTGTCAGTGTTACAATTGTCATGTTAGCACAGGACACCTGGAAGAACCTGCTTTATGCTATGCCATGTAATGAAGAGGACATAGCCGTTTGTTTTTCTCCCTCTCCAATAAATGCTGAAAGGAGACCCCTTTGACAATATTTTCAACAAAACCTTTTAGATCTGTCTGGAAAATGTCTTCTTAAGTCATGGTCCCATGAATCAAACCAGGCAATCAACTAATATTTAGATTTCTACTTGAAATTAGAAGACTTTAAATCAGGCACCTCAAGAAACTAAAGGGGCAATCAACTCTTATTTTATATTTATTTTATTTTTCCTTTAAACAAAGGGTTGCTATTCTTTTCTCCTCCTGCAATGAAGTTAATAGATTTATTCATCAAGTTTTCTAAATTTAGACATCAAACTGCTGTTTCTCTCCCACTGTTAATTTTATTCTTAGCAGCACTTACATAAAGGCAAGCATTGCAAGATATGACAAAAACACTAACCTGCTGTGACCTGGAATGCACTGGCAGTGTAAAATACAATGAGAAAGACTGATGTACTACAGAACTTTTATACCTAATTTTCCCAATTAACTACATGTTTTACATGAGACTCCAATTTTTAATACTGTTTCTTACCTGTATAAGAATCTGATCCAACTTCCCTTGGAGTTTTGCCGTTAACTTTAAGGGGAGAAGGAGCAGATTAATAGGACCCCCCTTTGCATTAATTTGAGTGTTAAGCTTGGTCTTCAAGTCAATTGGAAGAAGACCAAGCTGATGGTGGACCTCTACTCCTACCCATTGTAACTGATGGCCAAGAAGTTGAATCTGTTAACTTATTTGCATCCAATGAAGTGTGCTTTAGCCCACAAAAGCTTATGCTCAAATGAATTTGTCAGTCTCTAAGGTGCCACAAGTACTCCTGTTCTTTTTAACTTATTTGAGTATCTTGGCTCTGTTGTCACCAAGGACGGAGGTTGCCTTGCTGATATGACACATTGCATCAGCAAGTCTATGGGTGTTATGCATGCTCTGGAAGCCTCTGTGGCATCAACGCTACATATCAGCGTGGACTAAGATGCACATCTATCAAGCAGCAGTGGCTTCTATCCTTTTGTATGGCTCTGAAACCTGGGCCATCACAGAGATTCAAATGCGTCAGCTGGACACTTACAACATGAACCAGTGAGGATGAATTGAAGGCATACATCGTGGTTTCATCACATTCTGAACAAGGATGTCAGGTGTCAGATTAACCAGCGTCCAATGTCTTCCCAAGTGACTCAACATGAGTTCAGGAGGCTTGGACTTTTGCTCTATATGCTGGAGTCCATGCAAGCCCACCAGCTTTATGCACTTGATCCAATAAAAGGTGGATGGAGAAGACCTTGTGGATGGCCTCACAAATGCTGGAGGGATGCTGTGGCTTCTGACCTTGCCTACCTCAGCCTTAATACAGGGCAGGCTGCAACACTGGCAGGAGACTGGGCTCTGAAGATGGGTGATGAAGGCAAGATGAAGTATGCACACTAAACTCCATGAGCAGGAGAATCAATGAATAAATGATGGTACTTATCACCTTGCAGAAGTGTTGGCCTCCCTTCAGGACCAGGTTGATACTTGTTGGTACACGACCAGTGTTCTGTGCATGGGACACTGGCTTTTCACAGATTTCACAGGTTCCTGCTTGCCAAATTGTCAGCGTTTTATGTTGGAAAGAGCTGGTCATTCTTGCTTGCCTAATGCCAGCTGGGAAAGTTCCTGTGGGACCAGGTGTCTATCTGGTGAGAGCCCTGAAGGAGACCCTGCTCTTGCCACAACTGAATTCCCTAGAGAAAGAATCTCAGGCAACCTCCAAGCTCCTGGCCTATGAAGTGGAAGAGCACATGAGTGGTGAGCTGACATCAAATCTTGTTTCAAATCTTGCAAAACCTTAAACTTCCCAGGAATTTGAAACAATCTCCTATGTCATTTTTATTATTATTTATATTGCACAAGCACTAGCCAAGGATCAGGGCCCCATTGTGCACTGTACACATGTGTAAGGAAGAGAATGCTTACTTCTAAGAGTGTACTTTTTTCTTGTCGTCACTTTCCATTGGTCTCTCTTAGGATGAGGGTGAAGCCCTCCTCGTGTGTCTGATTGGAAAACAGCACTGTAAACTCTGCACTACAGCCTTTCAGAGGGCTTGTGTCCTGTGCATTTCCACTGGCTCTAGTTGTGTCTCATTAGTTTAGGTTAATCGAGTGTTGAGCATCTCTCAAGTCCAGGGATCTACAATAGTCAATGGAATCTATTCTCTTCTGGATACCGCATGTCACACCCATTAGCATCAATGGGAGTTAAAATGCTCTTTGGAGAGAGACCCCAATGTGTACAACAGTGACAGATTAAAAAGAAATAATGGGGCTGGTTCAGCCCTGGAGTGATTAGATGCAGTTCTATTTTTAAATCCTGTCCCTTACACCAATGTGTTGTAACCTGATCCAGGTTGGCAGTGACCAAAAAGTCACCATCACCCTGTAGGTGCTTGGGATCCTATGCGAAATGAGCTTGGTGTTCTCAATTCTGGACACCTGTCCACTGAGAACAACAAATAATAAAACCCGCCAATCGCAGCTGTGGCTCTTGGCTCAGTAGAAAGGCCAAGAACCGAATGAGCATGGAGACTGAACCTCTCTAATGATGGTCATGCCAGATTACGCTTGAAGCCTATAGGCAAAATGTGTCAGGAAAACGGACAATTTCGTGATACTTGTACTGTGGGTAAGAGAACTTCACTCTTCAGGGTTGTCAACATGATACTTTTCAACAGCTCTAAATTTGCTTAAACTGGGGACAGTGTGGAAACTCTCGGAATAGCCTAAGAAAGGGCCAAACTGAATGATGGTACAAGGTGTGGAAACTGCAAGAACTCTGGACGGTGGACGTTTTAATATGTTATGTATTGTGGACCCGAGCCTCAGCTGCTGTAAAATGGCATAGCTTCACTGATGTCAATGTAGCTACACTGATTTACCCCAGCTGGGGATCTGACTGTAGATGGTACATCCTATATGAAAGATAACATACTGAAATGTATCCTTGGGATTTCCAGGTTTGGGTGGTTATTTTTAGGGGGAAATATTGATTTTTACTCCAAAAGAGAATGAGCAATAAAACTGATCAGTTGAAAAATTATTTCATTCAATTTTAACTCAAATTGGAGTGCTCTGAAGCACTTTTACACCTGCCAATCAGATTCCCCTGAGTATGGGCTACTTTAGCATCTGTCAGTCCACTAACAATTTTCAGTACTGAAGATATTGAAAATGGGAGGCATTTCCAATGTACAGATTATAAAAAGCTACTTTAAATTTTTGCTTGAGTGAATGTTTGTCATTATTTAACATAGAAACTGTTACGTTAGTTACACTAGGTCAAATTTATTCTTAATGTCACTGTTTTGCAATGGAAGACTCTGCATTTTATTATACTGGACAATAGCCCCAATTCTCCACACTTATACTAGTTTACACTGCAGTTAACTCCAGTGACTTCAGTGAAATTGCTTTGAATTTATACTGTTGTGAGAAGAGAATTAAGTCCAAAATGTTTATCTCCAGATATTAGAATATGGTAATTACGCTGGTATCCTCAGAGTTAATAGCCACAATGTATATACCAAATAATTGTCATTAGCTTTCTCCACATGTTAATTCTCCTTAATCCTGTTATCAGTACAGCTAGTTGGACAAACAGCGGGATAATAAACTAGTATTTATCATACACTTCTTTCAATTCCAGATTAACCAGGAGATTTCCCAAACACTAAGGGGATTTGCTTTACCTACAGTGTGAAAATTGCCAGATAAAAGTGTATATGTGTAGGGGGAGGAGGGACCCCCAACAACCCACACCACACACACATGGAAAGATATTTATGTCCACGAAGTGTTGTTTTTTCCCTCTCAAATCTGGGAGGCCCATGCATCCTCATCTTCAAAGCTTGCAGCCAAAGGCAAACATCACGCAGGAGCCTGTGTAGTGGAGACAGAGACAACCTGTCTGTGGGTCTGATCTGTGGAATTTATTTCTGTACTTATGGATAGTTTAATGCAAGCCTCAAATATTTGGGGCACCATCAACGCACAGAGCTAAGTTTTCTGAAAGGGCAGCAGATGCCTCCTCATACTTGCTACAGTCCCCAGATGCTGGGCCCTTTATCACCATCAGGATATTTGTCAAAAGATATTTTCCTTAGTATTGCTACAGGTGCTTACTTAGTTCTAGATACAGACAGCTTCCCCCCGCCCCATACACCACTTTTCCCCCCCTCTTGACGTGTCGTAGCTTTATATGAGGCTAATGGAGCAAGGCAATGCTCAAACGTCAAATTAAACTGCACAGCTCTGTAATCACTCAGACTGACATGGCATAAAAGGATAATTAGTAGTTCATTACATGGAACATTGTTTGTTCAGCTAAATTGATTTCTCTCAGCTGCCCATGTTTTCTGTTTACTTAGTGAGCGCTCAACTGCACGTTTTTATTTGTGAACTAGGAAATCCCTTCCTCTGAACTTTTTTTCTTTTTTTATCAGCGTCGAGTTTTTAAATATAGTTTGCTTGAGGTGGGTGAACCTCTGAAATTACAGACAGGTGCACAGGAACAATTGCCAGTGCGGAGTGATGTGCAGTACAAACCAAGCTGGGGTTAAGGAGACCTGCCCAGTTCCCTGAAGAAAGGCCATGCACATCCATCCGCTCTATACATGGAAATTCTTTGCTTGGTTGTTTGCTTTTCAACTTACACTGAACTTCCCTTTCTCATGTTTTTTTTTAAAAAGAGGTGAGGGGAGCTATAAACCTGCCTCCCCTCGCCAGCACTGTGAACGGAAATTGGCAAACAAAGTCTTAAAGCCTCCCTTTTGCACACTGGGAGGCATAGAAAGGAGGTAGTTATTATTTTGAGCGTGCTTTTCTTTCCACTTGCAATTAGGGTTTAAATGCAAATAGCCACCTTCAAAGCTTTCCAAACTTGCTACCTCATGAAAATCTAAATATTGATCCAAGTGACTTTCAGAATCTTGCCAATGTCTGTGTTGCCAACTCTGGCACTTTTATCATAAGTCTCACTATATTTGGGGGATTTTTTTAAGAGCCCCAGCTTCTGGAATCATGCTATCACATGAGAATCTCAGCTTGCTTTTTTTTTAAATGCACGTGTGTAGCTGCCCAGAAAAGCTTGAAACAGTGATCCTAAAGGCTCAGAACCAGAAAGAAAACAAACCAAAACCAAAAAAATCATACCTTTTTAAAAAGTCTTATGGTTTTTCAGCCTCTCTCAATTCTGGGGAACTGTTTGAATGCTTGAGATTAGTAATACTGCCTATGCCATGCCAGCTAGGGAAGGAAGGGAAGTGTTTATTCCCACAGGGGCAAACGGGAAAGACATGATTACTTCATTACTTCAGTGAAGTCACATCATATTTCCACAGGTATAAATGCAATTAGAAGCTGGTGTAATGTCTCCCATTATGAATGTGTGAGAGTGGAGATGGGGGAATACAGAATGGACATTCCCCATTACACAGGAGGAAGGGGGAACCATGATGTGTTTTTGTCAGGGCTACACAGTGAGGGAAATATTCTAGCTCCATATAAGGCTAAAGTTATCATCACAGTTCAGTCATCTAAAATCTGCTGATACTCTACATAAGATGTCACTGGAATGCAAATGGCAAACCCTTCAGCAGTATTGTACCCTGTCCCTGGTGGGGCCGGGCTTTCTTTGCCTGGAAGTCCCCTGCAAAGGCACACGTGGCAGCATGTGTGAACTGGCTTTGATGTGGGGGAACATTTGGGTCTGGAATTTAGTTTTGTGCCTAACCCCTAGCTGTCTAATGTATAGCTATACACTTTGACAGTACCCTCTCTGGTGATGGTTCCCTGATTCAAGAAATGTCAGACAGACTATGAAAGGCAAGCCAGGCCTTCAGAAGATTTCACCATAGGATACTCAACCAGCACACTATCAAATAGTCAATAAGAGTGATGATATACAATACAGCAAAGGGCCTTTTATATGAGCATGAAACATGGATAGTTTACCATAGACACATTAAACAACTGGAAAAATGCCACATGCTCTATTCTGAAGGTCCACTGGCAAGTGAAAGTATCCATCATTAACATTGCGGAAAGATCAAAAACTACCGGCAATGATCATCAAAGCTCAATTTAGAAGGACAGGACATTATCAGAATAAGTGAGGAGAGACTCCTGAAAAAAGTTCTCTATGGCAAACAAACTTGGAAGGTGCAGGAAGAGTGGTCAACAAAAACACTTCAAAGACACCCATAATATAATCTGCCCTCATGCAACATAAATATTGATAACTTCGAAGATGGCGCCAAGGACAGATACGCATGGCAATTATCAATAGAGGCTGTAAACACTTTGAGGAAGATAGACACGAAAAACTGATTGAAAAAAAGGACCACATGTGATGCCATGTTTTCTCTGGGAGCCTGCACATTCCTATGTGACAACAGTTTGCAATCTTGCTCATCATGGATCGAACTGTATAGCCGCACGAAAACATATGACGCAGTCATATCACGCAATGGAGAAACATACAATGGGCTGAACAGCGAACCCCATCCTGGAACCATGAGCTATTGAAGACCTGCTACAAATCCATGGTTAGTGGTTTGATTGTGCCCTTTTCTGTTATCTCCATCGTGCTACCTTTTGACTTTTGGTGTTCATAGGGCACAGAAACATTCTGCTCAGAGTAGTTCAGGAGCAGGACTGGATTGTTTTTAATCCGCAAAAAAATATAAGTTTAGATGCACAGTTTATCCCAGCTACTGAATCTGTCTCATCAGCAAACGTTGCTGTTGTAGCACAGTGTTGGCACCATTAAATTGTCAGTACCACAACAGAAGCTGGGGGAAAAAAAATTCTAAAATGAGCTCATGAATGGGGCATACAATGAAATATAAACCCAGGAAGAGAGTTCCTTCAAAAAGATGTGTTTTCCCACAAGATTCAGAACATAATTAGGCTCCTCAGCTCCTTGGAGGAACCTGGAGTTACATGGGTAAAATTAAAAAATTCATCCTGGGAAGGCCATCTACTGACATTTTGGGGCTTTGGATCAGGATCATCCTTTTTTACTTTAAGAGAAAGCTTAGACTCTGGAGCAAAAGATGACAGCCAGCAGGAAAAAGTATTTACTTATAAGTTATTGTTTGCATTGCTGCAGCAGCAAGAGCCCCTGTCATGAGCCAGCCCCCACTCCCATTGTGCTAGGTGCTGTACAAAGAACAAAACAATGGTCCTGCCCCCAGAAACATGCCCAATGGGACCCACCAATTGTAGCATTAAACCTTGAGAAGTTGGGGAGTGCAATTGCTTAGAAACCTGTCATAAGCAAAAGTAAAGAGAATACTTGTCTGGTTTCACTGTTTGTGCTTACACAAATGAAAAAGTGAACAAAGGCCAAAGAATATATTCATCCACTATTAACAATCTAAGGTGTTGTTTGCAACAAAGAGAAGGACATTTTTAATCCAACTGTGTTCTTTAAAGCTTAGAGTTTTCTGGCTCCTGTAGATTTGCCAAAACTTTTCCATCTGTATAACATTTTTTAAAAAATCATGTAATTGATTGATTTCTTTTCAAATGTAATGGAAGGTTATAAGAGGTGTATTATTTATTCAAGAAAACAGAACTGCTATGTTGGAGACTGAGTAAATGCATATTCAGGAAGTTAATAAAAACACATAAAAAAACCCCCAAAACACAAAAAACACACCATGTGTTTTGTACCCAAGAGAACAAAACTGCTTCTTCTGAGCCATTCCAGCCTGTCAGGCAAATACATATTAAAAATAAAAATGTGAAAGATATATTATTACTTACCAAATAGACCAGAGTAAGCCCCCCTTAGTGCTGTTCAGTCTGTCATCTAAATACTGGCTGATCTAGAACATTTGCCCTGTTAGCAGATGCTAAGTGATAAAAAGCACAGTTCACATGTTAGTCAGTCACCCTCTGGTAATGGTTCCTACACTAATGTCCCACCCCACAAGATGGCACAAAGGGTGTGGCCAGAGTTTTCTTATTCCATGGCAATACTTATTCTTATGCCAATGATGGGGAAGATGCTTAAAGCTATCCTCCATTCTGAGCTACACCAAGTTCCCATCGGACACTCAAGATCTAGACCAGGATAGCTATCAGTACACCCAGAGTGGAAAAGCATAAGTCATTTAAGTGGTTAAAAACAAGACAGTTGTTGCATGTACCTTGTGCTGGGTAGTAACATGAGAAGACTCCATGTTTCTAAAACTAAACTAGCTCTTTGTTAAGGACAATATTTACAGAGATGCTGCAACTGCAACTAGTATTCAAGCCACATGCACAAAGACTAGTCTCCTGGCATCTCCTTCAGTCTCTTACCTCCTACAACCTGTGCCCCCCCCTCCAACAGCTACTCAGGTTTCTACATCTTTCATCAATTTTTGTTTTTGTGTTTTCTGTGCCAGTGTTTGCTGAGTTGCTCAGGCCAGAGATTGCTAGTACACAACCCACCCTAGGGATATGGCCTTTACCACCAGCCTATCATGACCTCTGCTAGGCCTGATAGTCTTCCAAGGGTGCTGGTCTTAGAATCTGTCTGCCACTTCTAGTTTGTGTTGCTGCTGTTGGTGGGGAACTTACTTCCACTCCACTTCTGTAATTCTGGAGGGTGTTGTCCTGTTGTATTGCTCACATATAATCAGAAGAAATGAGGTATGTCAGTCCATCTCGTTCTCCCGGTTCTGGCTTTGGTCCTGTGGGTCTACTGTCTGCCACTACTCCCACAGTTGTCTTCGGTTTTCTCTCCACTGCCATCCTGAGTCTGTACCTACCTCAATATGACTTGCGTCCCACTGCAGATGGGACTGTGGCTTTTTGCCATTGCTTTGTGTAGCTATTTGATGGTGGGACCCAGACCATCTCACCCATGTGTAGTGGACTCAAGTCACTGGCTCCTTTGTTGTAGCAGACTGCCTGTCTAGCCCGGAGTTTTCTTAACTGCTTCTGTGTACTGTCTATCCTTCTGATGGGCTGCAGCAGATTACCTCTAATGGGAAGCAGAGTCTCGTTTTTCCAGCCCGTCAGTCCCTGTGCCGGGCTACTGTTTAGTTCCTGGGAGAGTGTATTGCAATGTTCCAACATTGCTTGCAATGGTCCAACATTGCCTTCCTGTCTATTTTGCCTCCACCATCAGACTCTTGGCTGTCTTTACTGCCACTCTGTCTTCCCATTGGTTGGTAGGTACCTTGGATCTCATTTAGCCAGGAATCATTTGAATTCTATCGCAGTGCACTGCAGCTCATTGTTTGAGGCAGCGTGTCAGGTATGACATATGTTTCAAATGCACCTTCAGTTTCCTGATCACAATTCTTGCCTCAGTGTCCTCTAGATAGTCCACCTCCCACAAATGGGAGTAGTAATTTACTGTACCCATGTAGTAATCATTACAAGTGAACAGATCTGTTCTGACCTTTTTCTAGGGTCAGGTTGGGATTTCGTTAGGTTGTAGAGCTTCCTTCTGTTGCCGGCCACTATACTTTTTGCACATTATGCACTACTCCATGCATGGGCGGTGGGTAACATAGGCTGGGAGAGGCTGTGCCTCCTCAAACAGCCAAATGTTTCTGTGCCCGTGCTCCACCTCCCTCCTGCTTCCACTCAACGTGGCTGCAGTGACCAGTTTCCCTGTACGGTGGCCCTGGATCAGTCTGCGCCACCTGCTGTCCTGGCGCTCCAGGGCTCTGGTCGTGCCACCTGCCCTCCTGACGCTCCAGGGTTGGGGTTGAAAGGGCTAGGCCTCTGGTGGAAGGGACAGGACTGAGGGCTTGCCTCCCCCAGCTGGGAGTTCACACGCCACCCGTGACTGTATGTATGCTTTCAACTTGGCATTTGTGCCTGGCTGGCAGATATACTCCCTCGCTCATATCAGGCATGCTTCTGTCCCCAGGTATGAAGTGTGTATCAGTCTCATTGTGTCAGCTCTTAAATCTGCTAGGATTACACCTGAGCCCCTTTAAATACAATCCCACATTCCTGACCTGGCAGTAGGGGGTAGATCAGACTGCACATCCACCTTGTGCCCAGCTGATGGAACAGTTCCAATCAAAAGAGCACAGCCAACAGCTCCTCTTTTATTTGAGCATATTCCCTTTCTGTGTCTGTCAGGGTTTTACTAGCGAATGCAAAGGGTTGCTGGGCTTTGCGTCAGTGCTGCTCTTAGGCTGCCTTCTGAGGTATCACGCTGTAGCCTTAGCCATTCCTCAGGACTGTAGTACTTTAGGACTAGTGCCTTGTTTCATGGGTTTCTTATGGATGGCTGCATTTGTGCACTGGCCTCACAATGGTTTTATTGTGCATCACCAGCACTTGGTCCCATCTCACCCTTCCTATTTGGAGGCATTTCTCCAGGGTTAGCTTTGTTTCTCATATCTGCTGTAAACTGGAATGCCATGTCCCACAAATAATCCTGTCTTTAATTAGGATATCTTAATGCCTCCAAAGTTACATATGAATGCCACAGTTGTCAGCTCTGTAACGTAAATATCTATTCCCTCTTCTGCTTTTTGTTTTTGGGTAAAAAAATAATCTCTCTACAACCTTATTCTGTCTGGGGTCACAGTACTCAGCTACCTTTATCAGCTGTTTCAATGTTTCAGGCATTATTCAGGCAACAGTGTCTCATTCATTTCTCATCCTTCCCCCCAAATGAGATAGGCAGAAAGCTTTAGCTTCATTGTCCCAATTTTGTCTTCCATGGTCATCTCTATATATTGATTCAGTTCTTGCTTCCGCTGCTTTCATACTTCTATACTTTTTTTTGGATGCAAATCAAGCTTTCCCACTGGTCTAAGTCCTTTCACACTGTCTATTTCGTCTGTTTCTAGGTTTCTGTTTGTTATCTTATTAATCACACTCTTCTCCTTACTGTGGGTCACACTAGACTGACTACTACCACCATGTTTTATGTATGACATCCTAGGTAATAACATGAGATGGCTCCATGTTTCTAAAACTAAACTGGATCTTTAAGGAAACTATTGACAAAGATGTTGCAACTGCCACTAACATTCAAGTCATGTGCACACAGACTGGCTCCTGGTGCTTCCTCTATATGTGTCCCTCCTGCAACCTATGATCCTCCCTCCAAGTTCCATGCAGCTTACAACAAACAATGAATGCAAGTTGGCCCACAGAGCTGGTAAAAGTGTTTACAACTGGCCTGGGTTTGGATAATGTTTGGACTTTGTTGCCTCTGTGCATAACACCCCCTTCTACTTCAAGGCCCTTTCCTTTGAAGTCTTGGGAAGCAGTGCCTGCATGGAAACTTTGTGCTCTGATGTTTAGAGGCTGCCAGGTGGCTACTCCCTCATCTTGTAGATCCAGTGGGTGAGAGAGCAGAAGAATATAAAGAAAGAGAAGGTCCCTGGCCCTAGAGAGCTGACAATCAAATACTGAAGTGTGCCAAATGGGTTTATATTAGTTGTCACTGCTGCATCAACTTCCATTGGCTCAGACCCAGTGAGTTAGGATTAAGATTTAGGAGCCGAAAATTAGGCACCTAAATCCAATTTA
Source organism: Gopherus evgoodei (assembly GCF_007399415.2). Classification (NCBI taxonomy): domain Eukaryota; kingdom Metazoa; phylum Chordata; order Testudines; family Testudinidae; genus Gopherus; species Gopherus evgoodei. The sequence goes on from NC_044330.1 coordinate 10,142,841, forward strand.
GGTAATGCCTTGATTTTTCAGAGGTGGTTATCACCCATTGACTTCAATAAGTGTAGCAGGGTGTTCAACAGAGGTGATAAAAAACAAAACAAAATTTCCATCCTGTGAGAAATTCCAATATTATGATATTTGTTTTTGTCTCAAATCAGGAAGAAAAGTCAAAATAGCAAAACTTTTCATGGAACAAGCAGTTCCAACAATTTTTGATCAAGACATTTTGTTTCAAGTCAGATCAATCTTTATTGCTGGATCTACTTGAGCTGCCACAGTGCCTCATGGGAGTTGTAGTTCCACGTCCCCTAGTGCCCCCATTCTCTCCAGCTGCAAAGTAGGGATCATAGGACTATATCTCCCATGATGCTCTGCAGTCTCTCTGTGATTTACGATGTTCTTGATGAAAAATTATGCAAAAATCAATCTTTTCCTATGGAAAATTTCAACAAAAGCCCATTTTCTAATGGGAAAATGTTTTGTTTGAAATTTTTTAACCAGGCCTAGTACTCAGCACTTTTGTAATTCAAGCCATTTATCTAGGAGCCTAACTATGGCCTTGGAAGCGTAAAGTTAGGCTCCAACCTTTGAAAACCTCGGCCCCCGAGTGATGGATCATAGAAACCATGAAGTAATATGCTGGTAATAAGATAACCTTAGCTACCATTCCCAACTTCTCCAGGCCCTAACTTAACGACAAGTATATTGCTGAGAAGAGCAATGCTGTAATTAACATTAAATTTTTTATGATTGTGTGTAACTATAATCATGAAATTAAATTGTCTTTATGCCTTTCAGCTCTGCAGTCCAATATGAAGATTATAAAATGAATGAAGTGCGGGAAGCATAGATCTGTTCAAAATGTTATGTATTCACCCATTCTTGCTTCACATATTTAGCACCAAACTTCTTCTTATTGTTATTATTTTTTTTAAATAATGTAACCCATAAAGGTTATGCTAACAAGCTCTTTTGGCAAAAAGCACAGGAAGACTTTTGGTACCACTTGGAGTGCAGCTGTAGTGAAAAAGCTTCTCACTTCTGCAACCTCCCACTCCTCTAAATTACTATTTACTGATCTGGGAGCGTACAACTTCTGCCATCTATCAGGGTTCCTCCCCCACTGTGAACTTTAGGGTACAGATGTGGGGACCTGCATAAACACTTCTAAGCTTAACTACCAGCTTAGATCTGGTTTCGCTGCCACCATCCAGACTCCTCAGTTTCCATCTGGAACACCCTCTTTCCCCCCCAAACCTTCCCCTCCCCAGGTAGCCTTGAGAGACTTTTTCACCAAGTTCCTGGTGAACACTGATCCAACCCCTTGGATCTTAACACAAGGAGAATTTAACCATCCCTCCTCCTTTCCCCCACCAATTCCTACTGAGTCCAGATCCAATCCCCTTGGATCTTAAAACAAGGAAAAATCAATCAGGTTTTTAAAAAAGAAGGCTTTTAATTAAAGAAAGAAAGGTAAAAATCATCTCTGTAAAATCAGGATGGAAAATACTTTACAGGGTAATCAGATTCATATAGCCCAGAGGAACCCCCTCTAGCCTTAGGTTCAAAGTTACAGCAAACAGAGGTAAAATCCTATCAGCAAAAAGGAACATTCACAAGTTGAGAAAACAAAAATAAAACTAACACGCCTTGCCTGGCTGTTACTTACAAGTTTGAAATATGAGAGACTGGTTCAGAAAGATTTGGAGAGCCTGGATTGATGTCTGGTCCCTCTTAGTTCCAAGAGCGAACAACCCCCAAAAACAAAGAGCACAAACAAAAGACTTCCCCCCACCAAGATCTGAAAGTATCCTGTCCCATTATTGATCCTTTGGGTCAGGTGTCAGCCAGGTTTCCTGAGCTTCTTAACCCTTCTCAGGTAAAAGGATTTTGGTGTCTCTGGCCAGGAGGGATTTTATAGTATTGTACACAGGAGGGCTGTTCCCTTCCCTTGATAGTTATGACACCATCTCTCAATAATTAATGAAGTGTTAAAGAGACTCTGCTAAAGTTCATGCATCTGCTGGGGGAAACCACACACAGATAGGAAACGAGTTCTGTAGCAGAGCCAAACCCACATCCACCCCTCTCCTTCTAGGACAGGACTAGGGGAAACTCAGCGCAAACGCTGATTGTTCATTTTCTGGTTTTAGACCCTGACTTCCACACATGCTGGATTTTATGCATGCAAGTGGCCTCATCGAAATCAATCGGACTACTCATGTATGTCGAGTTAAACAGCTATCTAATCTCTGAAGGACTGGGGCCTAAGGTTGTAAGGTTCTTGAACTACATCTTCCTCTATGCTTGTACAGCACCAAACACACCAGTGGAGCGGGTGGAGGGGGGAAAGAAAGCTGCACTTTTAAAACACCCAATCCTGCAAGTTGCTGAGCATCTCCTTGGAGGTGGGATTTAAGGACTCTGGACTTAGCACATTGTAGGATCAGACCCTATGAGCTAGATTATAAGTGGATGCTATAGGGGTAGGGTGACCAGACAGCAAGTGTGAAAAATCAGGACAGGGGTGGGGGGTAATAGGAGCCTATAAGAGAAAGACACAAAAATCAGGACTGTCCCTATAAAACTGGGACATCTGATCACCCTATATAGGTGGTAAATGGTCCAAATTCTTGCTGAAAATGTGTGTTACTCCACTAACGTCAGTGGAGTTGCATTTGTTTATGACTATGGCAAATTTGGGCCAGTGTTTATTTTTGTCCAAATATGCCACACAAGATGGCTGTTCCTACAGAATGTTTACAATATATCGCATAACAGAGCAAAGATTTTAAAATAAGTCTACAGTGAAGCAGAAGAAAAAGGTAAATAATTGCATCTAACTGTATGATATTTAGCCATATACTATTGCAGGGTTATTTTGCTGACATCATGTCTAGAGAATAAGACATCAAAAGTACCTCCATAGTTACAAAATGTACAACGTCTTGAATAAATATTGTGTCTTCCCTCACAGGCCCAGTTTGGAAATAGCCCAAGAATTAACTCGTTGTGCTACCATCTGATTTCACAGTGTGTCACCTCTAGAACTTTACATCATTAATCACTGACATGCTACCAGGCCTCAGACAAGACTAAAGGCTTTCCCAGGATTCCCTGCTGCTTGGCAGGTGAGGAAGTCACAGCCAAGGACTTCTTGAAATACAGCCCAGGTAGAAGACATATCAAACTGGAGTGGCCATTCCCAGGAACAATGGAACTTCCTAATCTGTTGTTACCTGTAAACCCCACTCCAATCACATTGAATATTTAAAAATCTGATTATTTTATTAACCTGAAATTTAAGTAGAAACAAAGACACCATAAATCACTGGGCATTTGTAAAAGTCACTATATTTCATGTGCAACAAGATTAATGTTCCTCCCTCCCCCACTTTACTTATGAAATGTAAATGTTTTCTAGTGGCCCCAACTTCTGGAGAGCAGAGCTGAGGGTGTGTGCAAGGGCAGGGGAAAGGGAACTACAGGGGGTAGAAAACAGAAGTTAAAGAAGCAAGATGGCCTATTTTTATGCTATTTAATATGAAGCCTTTTTTTTAAACTGCTCAGCGGGAATAGCAAAGTTTTCCAAGTCATCACCTAGCAACAAACCCAGCAAAACATTTGCGAAGCAGTTTTGCATCGCTGCCATCATTGGAAGCACTGACTTGTTGAAGGCTGAATTTGCTATGGAGAGGAACTGAATGCTCTGTACTTATTCAGAGTGCTGAGACATGCAGTCTTCTTCCACTGAGAAGATAACTCATTAATGTATGATAAAAAATAAGCCATAACACACATTACATGTGGCTTGATAAGAGGTCTCAGCCAAATTTTTGACTAAGGGTCTATATTTTTAATTGAGAACAAAAATCAAATTCAATTTCTCAAGCTGTTGTTTTCAAATGTATCATCCAAGGTTAGATATTTTGGCTACAGGTACACTCTGAGAAATATTAGGTAACAGGCTCAAAATTCAGCTGAAGACAATTTAATCTTAATAAAAAATAATATTGATGGAAAATCCCTCTTCGTGAGCAAAGCAAATCTTATTTGCCAGGTCCTGGCTTCAACTCTGAGTTAACAGCTTAGTTTAATACATATTAGTCTCATGAAAATATACTGCCCCAAACTAAACTATTTTTCATGACAGTATCTTTAATGCCAATGGAAATTTTATTTAAGATGACCTTTTAAATATAAGATCCTCAAAGCTGATGCTATGGGCTTGAAACGATCAAACTTTCCAAAACATCATCGATGGAGATATGCCCCACTTTGGATTTTAATTCAATTACCCAAGAGCTTAACCGAAATACACCATGGAATCAAAAGTGATCTTGCTGATAGTTTTCAAGAGTGGTTACATTGTGAACTGTTCCAACAATGCAATTGGAAAAATTACTTATGGAATCAGTGTAGTGGGTTAGTGGTGGTCCCTCCCCCTCTGGGTCAGTGGGAGCCCACCCTGCCTCACTACATCACTGGGCGTCGCCCACAGTCGGGGAATTAGCAGAGCACTGAACAGTTTATGGCTCTGGCATGCAGTACGGGCAGAGTCTCTGGGCCCCGGGCCCTCAAGCAGGGCTAAGCACCAACCAGACTATCATTCCAGCTGCAATCAAGGCAGAGTAGCAAACTGTTCGGGGCTCTGGGTTGCAATCAAGGCTGACCAGCAAAGGAGTCTCTGAGCCTAGAGCTGTAAAGGTTTATGAGCCCACTTCTCAGTCAGGGCGGGGAAGCAAATAGTCTATGGCTCTCACCTGTACTCAGACCAGAGCAGAAAAGGGGTCTGGAATCCTAGCTTCGGAGGACAGCAACATAGGCAGGTCTCTTGGCCTAGAGAGGGGAGGCAGAGGGTAAGGGGACATGGGCCCACCTGACTCCACCGGGCCCCAATCCAGGGTCCTAACAGAGGTGAAGTGTTCTGCCCCTGGGTATGCAGGGAATCCAGCTGCAACACACTGACCATGTTTTAGGCAGCAGTGCAGCCACACTGAGGTCGGCTACATGTGGGCCACTTCCTCCCCTCCCCTTGAGATGTACCTGGTTCTCAGCTCGGCAGGGCTGCGCTATGGTCTCGTGGCTTGGGAGCAGGCATCTTTCTCCTCTGGTTGCTGCAGCCCAACTGAGTTCCAGGACCTTCCCTTTATACTTCCTGTCCCGCCTCTTGACCAGTGCCAGCTCCAGGCACCAGCCCAGCAAGCAGGTGCTTGGGGTGGCCAATGGTGAGGGGCAGCACATCTGGGTCCTCAGCGGAAATTCGGCGGCGGGTCCTTCACTCCCTCTTGGATTGAAGGACCTGCCGCTGAATTGCCACCAAAGATTGAAGCGGCGGCGGCAGAGCTGCAGATCGCGATCACGGCTTTTTTATTTATTTTTTTTCTTTTTGCTGCTTGGGGCAGAAAAAACCCTGGAGCTGGCCCTGCTCCTGACTTCCAGTGGGAGGGGCGTGCATGGCTACTTCTGCCTACCTGGGTTCAGGGGGTAGTCCCTCCCCTTCTGGCTCAGTGGGAGGCCACTCAATCTCACTACAGTCACCTAATAAAAACATTGCCCAATTTCATTGACAGAAAGGCTATAAATTAATCTTATTGGACTGGAAAAAGGCATCCAATAGTTAAGACGGCTAGTGGTAATGTCACCTACACTATGTAATATAGAAAACAATGCTTTTAGACATCCACCTCTTCCTGTCTTTTGTGAGGCTTGGGCCCTTCATATTAATTAAACACTATATATATAATGTAAAACTGTGTAAAATAATCAATCTCAAATTCAAATTCACTTAACTAAAACTTGAGTTCAAGGTTCGGTAGGTGAAAGTCTGTCCCTGTTGAGTCAATGGGAGTTTGACTTCAAAGTGAGGCCAGGATTTAAATCAGTGAGCCTGAGATCCTTGACTGAGGCTGTTTGCATAGCTACAAAACCTGTGTAAACTAGCTTTTCTGTGTCCCTTCCCAGGACTCCTCTTCTTTCTGTACTTTAGCTGTCTTCAGGGGACGTTGGTGGCTTTCCCCCACCTGCTCCGCTCTCCTGGAATCAGATGGCTCACTGCCTTTCCTGGGGCTATGAGATTGATGTGTGGCCGCTTCTCACAGCCTGGTCACCTAGAACCACAAAATGATGCTAATCCAAGGCCAAAATAAATTCTTCTAGAAGTGTAGTATGCATCCACCCCAGTTTAACAGCAGCAGCAGCAGCAGCAAAAGCACTTCTAACTCCTGCTGCCAAATTCCTCTAGAGTCCCCCTAATCCTGAACATATTCACTAGAGAACCCCAATAATATGCAGCCACTGTGCTAAACATTACAAGGGATCTCTCAGCACCAGCTCACTAGAGCCAGTTGACAGCAGAGCTAGAAATTTGTTTCCCTTTTCTCGTTCCATATTCCACTTGTCATCCCCTTTATGATAGGGGAAGGCACCAGCCCTTATTGGATGCCACTGCAGAGGTGAGCAGCTTCCAGTCTCCAACTAGTGATGAACATGTCATGTCACACAAGACATCTTTATGATTATGCACAATCAGGGATAGGTTTTCTTGCCTACA